>NC_090941.1:97339087-102339087 GCF_040938575.1 Ambystoma mexicanum | reverse complement strand
CTGCTGGAGGTTCTTCTAGATATTCTGTCAATTAGGTAACTCAGTGCGACATTGTGTAGTGCTTTGTGTGTCAGGGAGGCAATGTTTTGCTGTATTTTGTTATGGGTAGATAACCATTTGTGATGTCATCTATTTGCAGAGATGTGTGCTCTTTTATTGATGCCTAGTGCAGCTCTAATGGCATTGTTCTGTAAGTAATATTTGAAGTTTTTGGATGATGGATTTATTGGCACTACTGTATAGGGTGTTACAGTAGTCTAGTCGTGATAGGATTAGAGCTCTGGCCAGCATGAGGCAACTGTCATTAGAATGGAAGGGCCTACCTGCTCTAATCAGCTTACAAGTGTAAGCTGTGGTAGAGGCAAAGGAATTTATTTGTTTGTTGAAGGACATTGTTGCATTGAGGTAGAAACCAAGTGTTTTTACCTCTTTGGAGACAGTGGTGTTGTTGCCACCAATGAGAAAGGCTGCATATTCATAACCTAGTTGGGAAATGTTGGACAGGGAGCCGAGGATTAACAGCTCTGTCTTGTCATCATTCAGGCATAGGCCGTAAGTGGCCATCCATGTCTGAATGATGAGATAGATTCTATTCACCAACGCCAGGTCCTTGCCATGATCCCCAGAAAGAGGGAGGAGAATCTGAGTGTCATCTGCATAATTAGTGTAGGTGACACCCAGAAGGTCCAGATCGTCGAACAGTGGCTTGGTGAATATGTTGTACAGAGTGGGGGACACGCAGGAACCCTGAGGGACCCCGCATAAGATAGGGGTGGGATCCGCAGCTGCAGAGGGTGAGAATACTCGACTAGTTCTATCACTCAGAAATTATTCCATCCACTTGACAGCGCCTGCAGAGAAATGGGCTGCTGTGTCAAGGTGCCTACAGAGGACCTTATGATCGACCAGGTCGAATGCAGCTGAGAGATCAAGTAACAGCAGTAGTGCTGTTTTCCCTTGATCCCTCATCTCATCGCTCTGAGTCTTCAGATCTATCAGTGCCATTTCCGTCCCGTGTAGTGGTCGGAATCCTGATTGTCGGACCCCTAGGAGTTTGTGCTGTTCGAGATGTTTTTGGATCTGCAGATATGCAATTTTATCCATAATTTTCAGTAAGAATGGTACCGTTGTGATAGGGCGATAGTTGGTAGCGATAAGAGGGTCTAGAGTTTGCTTTTTGAGAAGCGGGAGCACCCATGATTGTTTGAGATTGGCTGGGACGGTGCCAGAGGCAAAGGAAGCATTAATCAGTTTAGAGATGAAAGGGGAGAGGTCTCTCGCAGCCTCTTTTATGATGTCCTCTGGGCAGATATCTCCTTTACAATTGGAAGAGGATAGTTTTTTCAACTTCCAGGATCATTGTTTTGGTGAAGCGGAATGTGATATTTGGATCAGGGATATTAACATTTGGTGGAGGGTTGTGATGAGTTGGAGGAGATATATTCAAAGAGTGTTTCTTATTTTTTATTTTGGTTTGGAGAGTGTTAATTTTGTTCGTTAGTGTTTGTTGTATCTCTGAACACCAGTTCTTATCTTTAATGCAAGTATCAGGTGGAGAGATAGGGGACTCTAGCTCTTTTAGGATTGTGAATAATTCTTTCATACTAGAGTTGGAGTTGGCTATGCGTTCATTGTAAGAATTTCTTTTTGCTTGGCAGATTTCTTTTCTATATAGGATGCAGTGGACGCTAGCTTCTTTTTGTTCTCATGGGAGGGGCAGAGGCGCCAATCAGTTTCACATTTTCTTTTTATTAGTCGCAGGTCCTTTAGTTGTGGAGTAAACCACTTGTTGAGGTGTAGTTTAGCTTTACTAGCTCTCAGTTTGAGGGGGGGCGACTTTGTTCAAAGTGGAGAGCATAATCTTGTTATATTCTTGCACCATGGTGCTTGGGTCCAGGCTGTCTGGCATAGAGTTTAGAGTAGGTAGAATATTGGGGATCACATTATCCACTATTATATTCTTTTTTAGCCCTGTTAGACAAGGTGGCACTACTTGAGGGGTTGTGAGTGTCTGTCTAGTAGTGGAGAGTGTTAAGGACACGAGGAAATGGTCGGTCCAGGATAGGGGAGAAATAGAGGTAATGGCAGCTGTGCAATTGTGGTCGGCTACCCAGTCCAGGATTCTACCCTTGATATGGGTGAGGGCATTCACCTTTTGTGTTAGTCCTAGTGCATTGATGGAGTTTGCTATTTGCAAGGAGTGTTTGTCTGAGGGGTCGTTCAGGCCTAAGTTAAAATCACCAAGCAACAGTACTTGGGATGTAGGTTTGAAGTTACTACCAATTAAGTTATACAGGTCCTCTTCAAAGGTGCCAATGGGTCCCGGGGGTCTGTAAATTACATGCATGGTGAGTGATTGTGAGTTCTTTAGAGGTAATTTGATGGAGAGGGATTCACATGATTGTAGGTCATGTGGGGCTACTATTCTCATAGATAAGCTCTCTCTGGTTATGATGGCTATTCCACCGCCTCGGGAACCATCTCTGTCTTATCTGAAGATTGTGTACCCTTCTGGCATGGCTAACGTGAGAGCTGGCCCTGCTGCCTTATGTAGCCATGATTCGGTTATGGCTAGGCAGTCTAGGCTATGTTCTGTGATTAGGTCGGCTATGTCGATGGCATGAGCCACCAGTGACCTTGCATTCAGGAGAGCTCATTCAGGGTTGATTATCTGCTTTGATTGTGGTTGGGCAGGGACAAAGGCTATTAGGGCATAGGGCAGAATTTCGTCTGGGTATCAGATAAGCTGTAAGTGGGTAGGGTGGTGGGCCGTTTGGCACTAGTAGGTGTCGTAATGTGGCAACAATTGGTTTTCTTATTAGTGGGTGGTAGCGATCTAGTAAGAGGCTCGTAAATTTTGGGGAGTCTTCTACGAAGTTTGAGATTTCTAATGTCCGTAGTACAAGGGATCGTAGTAAGTTCTCCAGAGTACTGGTAGTTGGGATGGGCAAGATTGCTGGATAAGGGTGCCATGCTAAGGCAGGTGGGAGGGTGTAAATTCTTCTCAATTAGGCGAATAACGTTAGGATAGGCTACTAAGCTGATGGAGAGTTGGAGGGTGATAAATGGCATCAGTATACATAGGGGACAGAGTCCTGGCATATTAGTGGTTAGCCGTGGGTCACAGTAGACAGATTTAGCTTTTAACTATATGGGCCTGGGGCACAGTATGCGTGGTACACAGAATGTTCTGAGAAAAGTTGTGGGCAGAATCAGCTATGGTAGAGTGGGCCTGTAACACAGTCTGTAGATGCATAGAGTACTCTAATACAAATCACAGTGGGCAGATTCAAATTGACTAGGTAGGTCTGTAGCACAATGTGCAAGTGCACAGAGTGCTCTGAGATAAATCACAATATGCAGATTTGATTTTAACTGAACGGGCCTGTAACATAGTATGCAAATACGCAGAATGTTCTAAGATAAATCACAATATGCAGATTCGATTTTAACTGAACGGGCCTGTAACACAGTATGCAAATACACAGAATGTTCTAAGATAAAACTGAACGGGCCTGTAACACAGTATGCAAATACAAAGAATGTTCTAAGATAAATCACAATATGCAGATTCGATTTTAACTGAATGGCCCTGTAACACAGTATGCAAATACACAGAATGTTCTAAGATGAATCACACTATGCAGATTCAATTTTAACTGAGCGGGCCTGTAGCACAGTATGCGGGTACGGAGTGCTCTAAGGCAAATCACAATATGCAGATTCGATTTTAATTGAACGGGCCTGTAACACAGTATGCAGGCACAGGATGCTCTAAGGCAAATTACAGTAGCCAAATTTGACTTTAGTTGAGTAGTCCTGCTACATAGTATACTATATGCGCTGAGTGCTTACAAGCCAGCCAAATACTAGCAGGGCTGCAACAGCAAAGGCTCTAGGAGCTAGGTAGGGCCAATCAATGGCAGACTTGGTTAGGCAAACTACGGTATATGTTTAGGGTAGGTAGTAGCAGATTGACCTAATGGCGCGATAGTGCATATGACCAGTAGAGTGAATGCACAGATTAGGTGGCAGGGGGTATATAAAAGGCAGGATGGGTAATTGAAGAGGGGAGTTATCTAAATGGTCAGGATGGCATATTGCATGAAGTGAGAAAGGGTACAATTCAGTAACAAAACAGTGAATGGGCAGAGTGACATGTTAAATTAAATAGAAAAGTGACAGTATTAGCAGGAGTTACTTTCATATTCAGAGGGGAGTTTGTCTACACACAAAGGTAGCAGCAGTACTCAAATGGTATATTTGAGCATAAGAGTCATACAGAATACAAATGGTACATTTGAGCATAAGAGTCATACAGAATACAGCCTTTAATGTCGGGATTATAGCACGAGAGAACAGTGTACCTTGGCCTGCTGTACTATGTGCAGGGCGTGAGAGATTGACCTCGTCGCAGTACACCGATGTGATTTGGATGGAGCGCATGCAGGATAGAGCATGAGCACAGTGAAAGCATTGGGGGTGGACTCGAGTGCAGGCGATAGAGTCGTGTGGGCAGATTGCAAGTGAATAATGGCATGTGCTAACAGCGTTGCTGGCGCTTAGATGCATACGGCTGCAAAATTGGACAACTAATAGTCAAAGTAGGGTCTTGCATGGAGCAGAAATATTACCTTAGCACTAGTCCAGTACGAGAGCCAGGGGGGCTGGCAGACGGCAACCACGGCAAAACAGGCTCAAAACAGGAGCTGGCCTTGCCTCCCGTGGGTTTTGGAGGGAGTGGGCCGGCTTCGCCTGCCGACGGCCAGTGGGAGGAATATGGGCCCGGTAGCCAATCGTCTCGCATCAGGAGGCCTGGTTAGGTGGAAGGGGTTGTAGGCAACCGGCGGTCGGCCATCTTTGAAGAGCTGGGTACCTCGTGTACCTTGATGACGGCTACAGTCTTCAAAGTGTTTTTGAAGTTGGGCAACCAATGGCTCTAATCAGCATATATATTGGCAAAAGCAGGCAGCCATGCCTAGTACCTGATCAGTCATCCAGTCTTTCAATATGCTTGAACTCTTCAAAACCCTAGCCATCTCTGGCAAACAGCATTATGCACAGAAGGTATACCCACTACACACATTCTTCTCCTATTCCCAATCTATTCAATGTCACAAAAGTGCATGCAAGGAGGCCACTGAATCACCTTCACAAAAGCGGTTTGGGCAATTATATCTTGCAATCATCGTAATTAATGTGAGATGTTACTGCAAGGGATACAACCAGTCTGGGTGTTTCACAGGGTCGGACTGGGACAAGAAATAGGCCCGGACAACAAAAAAAAAGTGGCCCACCCCTCGCCTCAAAAAAGTGGCCCACCCCTCGCCTCCAAAAAAGTGGCCCTCAAACCATCATCCGTGAATCGCATCAATTCATGGCTTTTACAGAAAATGCTACATATTGAGGGCTCATGTGTCCGTTACTTTACAACACAACTCATAAAATAACATTACTTTGCATACAGTTCTGTGACAGGGTCCGTCCACAGCTCCGAGGCGCAAGAGTGGCATGAACCAACCACCCCCACTGCGGTTTTGGGACCTGCTGCAAGTCAATGCTTATACAGGGCTCCGCAACCCCAGCAGGGAAGGAGGGTTAGGGTGACGATGGTTGGATAGGAGGGGAGGGGGGTAGGGAAACCGGAATGAGGTTTAGGGAGAGGTCAGAAAATGCTATGTATGGAGGGTTCATATGTCTGTTACATTACAACACAACTCATAAAACAACATTACTTTGCATACAGTTCTGTGACAGGGTCCGTCCACAGCTCCGAGGCGCAGGAGTGGCATGAACCAAGTACAGAGCCATGTCCTCGAGTAGCGGCAACTGCGCCGTGGAGCGTCAGAGCAAGTTCGCTCCGCCGAGCTGCGAGCGGCGCTTTTAGAAACTGCGCCGTGGGTTCCCTCTCAGCTGATTGGCCCAACTCCTGCTCACACCTGAGAGGCGGGTCAGGGGTCCACCCCCTCTAACTCTTTCTTCAAATCCTTATAAATACCCCACCCCAAGACATGCCAACATTTCAGATTACGCCGTTTCTTTCGCTTATTTACTTGCGTTAAGCTTCTTTGGTACTTTCCAAAACATGTGTAAAAAGTGGCAATTAAGGAAACTTGCCTATTACACAACAGGTGTGTGCGGTAAAGTAAACGCCAGAGTAATGTTAATACCCTCGACTAATTCCCTTCATTAACGCAGGAGAAGGCACGCAGTCGCAGGCAGCACAGGAGTGGAATTATACATGTTATCTTGCGCTATTGTTAGTTTTAAAACCGACATACAGTGCTTGGTGCAGCACAATTATGTGTCATAGAATTTAAGAATGAAACACGAAATCCACCACCTATGTCGTAGCGCAGTGCAACGTGATACAGGCTAGTCAACGGCAGTGCGTGGGTTTGAACCCTGCGGCAAAAAACAGTGGTTGTGGGGGCTGTTAGGGGTAGTGTGTGTGCCGGCAGAGCCCTGCTCGATTGAGGTTTTAGCAGCCTGCCAAAGCTCAGTCCCGGCCTACTTAAAGCACTGGGTAAACGCCCTTAAAGAGAGGAGCATTTTGTCAACCTAGAACTGGGAATGCTAAATTACGAGCAGAGCCAGAGAAAAGCACAAGCCCTGCCAGGGACATCCGTACTCACTCCCACAACACAAAACCAATACTTGTCTTTTGGGCCTCCCAGAAATCCACTTCACAAGACCTACACTGGGTGTCCTACTGGCACCACCACCCCCTCCTACCCAACAACACAAAACCCATAACTGTGCCGCCTCAGTTTCAATACAAAACCAACACCTTTCATCCTGGCTCCCAACTCTCCACAACATAAACGATACCTGGTATCCTGTTACCCCACCCCACAAAACCAATATCTGTGTTCTGCAACCTCCCCCCCCGCCCCCCATAACCCAAAACCTCTACCTGAAGTTGCAATGTGGTCAAATATGATGAGCTAGTATGATTTTTTTTTTGCTAATGGTCATGGAGTGAACATGTTGACAGGAGGTGGCGGTGGGGCGGTTAGTGGTTACACTATGGCCCCTCTGCTCCATCTCGAAAATCCCATTAAAATTATCCGGAACGTAAAAAAAGTCACTTGCCTGCTGCCTGGTGGTCCTCCTCTGCGGTGGTCCTCTGCTCTGCTCTGTGGCTGGCCTGGGCACTGAGCACTGGGCTGGCAGCGGCGGGCCGCAGCCTCCAAGTTGTCTGAGGTCCAGACTCCACAGTGGTGACGGTGTGCTTCTGGGCCTCAGAGGCAGAGCTCAGCCTGGTGCCTGCCGCAGTGCCTGGTGGTGGTGGGTGGCTCTCTGCCTCTCTGCCTCTCTCGTCTCACGGTCTCAGTAGTCGTCTGGTCTCACTCTCTCTGCCAGAGTGAGTCGGCGACTCGGCGTGCATGCCCAAATAAATCAGGTGGTCAGTGGCCCAAGGGCAGGCAATTAAAGCCCTTTGGCGGCACTGCCCGCCCAGCCGAATTTTCATTGTGTTGTTGTTCCGGCGCAGGCCCGGCGGCCCTGGCCTGGGCGGCGCCCCAGCCCCCAGGCACAAGTAGTTGCAAACAGTAAAGCAACTAGTCGACTAGTGTGAATGTCACTGAAGTGCCGCGGCCCCAGCTCAGCCTCAGGCCCTCGGCCCGGCTGCAGGCAGGCTGCCTGCAGTGCCCCCCCCACATTCCCCCCAGGGTCAGGAGGACTCGGAGGGAGGCAGGTGTTACAATTGCTTTAGTGTCAATTGCTTCAGCCTGCCTCCCTCCCAGATCAAAGTAACAGTCTGGCCGCCGCGAGCCAGCCAAGCACAAGGCACCAGACCCCTGCAGTGGCGGGCTGGTGGGCCACGGCCCCACGTCCGCGTGATGAATTATTTAATGCACATGCATCTGCATCTGCATGCATCATAAATTATGATGCATGCATGATGCAGATGCAATCATCAAAGCAAGGTAACATAGTGTTACCTTGCATGAAGATTGTGTGCAGACCGCAGTCTGCAGTCTGCAGACAGTGTCGCGCGCCGGTGCGCGGCGCCTCCCTCCTGGCTCCCTCTGCCGTGCCCTGCTGCAGACCAGCCCAGAGGTGGCCCAGCCCCCCCCTGGCCCAGCCCCCCCCTCCACTCTGAATTCCCGGCCGGGGGCAGCCGCGACCCACGTGAGTCACACAGTACTCGCAAAGCGAGCTTCGCCTGCTGCTGCTCCGCACAGCGTGCGTGGTGCGACAACACAATATAAATATCACATAATTGAAGAAAAAAATGAAGAAAAAAAAACGGCCCAGAGGTGCCTGCCGGAAAACCGGCCCCAGGGACCCCCAAAATCGTTCGGCCACGGGCCGAAAGACCGAAGGGGTCAGTCCAACCCTGGTGTTTCATTGTTTAGAGTACTCTTTGTATTCAAACGAAAAGGCAAGCCCTGCTGCAATATGCTCAGTGGCTATGGTATACATAAATTAGTATAAGAATACTAATATGTTATTAAGCATTTGGTGAACGTAGTGCTGAATAAGCCAACAATAACCAATTGGCACATGTGTTCATTGTTTTGCCAAAATAACAACTTCCTAGAATCAATCTAGATTCAGATGATTGTTAAATAGTTCAACATGAACTCTAGCTTATACAGATCGTGATAGTTTCTTCATTCAACAAGAAATATGTAAATACAGACAAATTATTGTCATCGATTTCTACACTATATGTACACTTGTAGGAAATAGAACAAAATACAGAAATGGGAGAACAAGGAGTGTTACAGAGACAGTCATGTGAAAAAAGGACACATTGAAAATAATTGAGCAATACATTTCTTATGCATAGACATATGCGGGATAGTCCCAGTAAGCTAATTGAGAAGCTATTATAAATACATTGATCATAGATTATATCCATATTGGTTTCCATAACTTAACATGCACTAAAATTGCATTTCTTAAATATATATTGTTATGTAAAATGCTAAGATCTCTCTTTCTTTTTTATTTTGTTAATATTATTATTTACCGCTTGTCTGTGAATCTCTGAACCAGTCACTACCACTAGCTTAGGCAATTCTATGTGTTTTAGTGTATGTCTAATGTCTTCAGGTCAAACAGATACATGTTTACTATATAATGCCCTATAAAAATAGGCAAGTATGTTATTTGTCTCTGTTTGTTCCCTCCAAATCTCTCTACACTCATCTAATGTGTATGCAATAGTAATTCTAGCTCTCTTTTAAGCAACCACATGACTTATCTCCTTGTTCATGTAGTCTTTCAGTGTATGTGGCATAACTGTTTCTGCATAATTCATCTCAGGCCTCAGTATATTCCTGCCTCAGTTTCACTAGCATGATTTAACATCTCTAAACTCCTGATGGGGCATTCTTAGCCTTCGCTATGTCAGTGTTCATCTTCTGCAATGACCCAATGACCTCATTACAGAATCCCTAACTCCTACAGTGCTAGTGCTATATTTTACTCTCGTTAGTACCTTCAATGTTTCCCATACTAACCAATAGTCTGTAACATTAATTTGCTACAAAACATGTTGTGATAGCCTCCCCATTGTGGTCACTATATATATGCTAACTCCATCAGTGCCTCTGACCTAAGTCACTAGGCTAGTACCAAGGCTCTACTTTCATGTCATAAATATGTTGTCATCACTTGTGTGTGATCTGATAGTGTTCTCTGCCTAGGTACTGTGTGTGAATTAAGTTATGTTTAGGTTCCAACCGTGTAAATAAGTAGTTTATGCTTGTGATTAGACAATGAGTTGGGGAGTATAAAGAGAGCACCTCTGTGTCAGGAGTTGACATCCTCAAAAGTCCTTCAGGTCTAATACATTGATAACATTAATTAGTACATGTGTTGTTCCAGATGGCCTCAAGTCCTTCATGTCTGATCTGTTAATCCCTAGGTCCATTGTACAATTAAACTTTTTACCCCATTTCCACACGGGATCCCTGTATCAGGCCATATCTATGAATATCCAATTAATGAAGGTTGCTGTATCATTATTTAGTACATATTTGTTAATTAAAGAGAACACTTTCCCTCCTATTTTGCCAGTAACAACACCAGACCGCCCTCTGCTCCTCAAATTACCATCCCTAATATGAACAGAACCTCATCTGAGAACGATGTTGACACCCCTCTCAAATATGCTAAGTAGGTAGTTTCATAACTTCTGCCAGAGCCTTTTTTCAATAATGTATCTTGTCTGGTCTTATTCAAATGCTTTTCCTGTAGTAGTGCTATTGATATAATTGTTTGCTTTAAACAGGCATATTCCTCTTCACATATCCTTTCAATCCCCTAACATGACATATCAGTACCACTAACTTTGACCTATTTACCTCAGTTTCACATATGGGATCATTACCTCAGATTCCAAAATTGCACTATTCATTAATGTGCCTACCTCCCCATTACTTCCTTTTCTGTCTTATACAATCTCTTATATTCCTAAGGCGTTAATTAATGTAGCACCCCACATCATCCTCCACCTATGTCACCATTCTCCCGAAAAAAGTAAACAACGCATTTGTTCATGACAAGAAACAAATCAAACGTTGAAGATAACTCGCCTGCTAACTGATATTAGTGCCTGGTTGTACAGCAGATCTATCTCTGTAAGCAAGGACATATTGTCTGGGTGTCTCCTTACTCATGTATAGGCCTATTAAATGTACCTGATTAGTCAGTTGTATTCCCTAAATTGAGAAGTTCTGCTATGTCCAGCTACAGCAGTCAGATAGTGTTTGTTTAATTCTAAAATCCTATTTCACAGCTGCATACAGCTCCACACCTGCACCAATCAGGATTCCTTCCTGGCCACAGAACAGAATCATCCCTAATTGATCTAACGATTCAAATGGATGACTGCATTAACAACAGACAACTTGCCCTTCTCCTCCTACTTTAGCTCTGCTCTGCCTTCGATCTGGTGGATCACAAAACACTGTGCCTTCACTTGGCCTCAGCAGCTCACTTCTCGCTTGAGGTGATTACCTGGATCGAATCATTAGCTCCCACAACTAACTAAACAAACTTGACAAAACCTATGCCTCCTTCACGATAGATGGACACTTCATCCTTATCTCCAAAACAGTAAAAACCCAGGGAGTTTATCTTGATGCCTCCCTCACTCTATCTAAGCAGGTCAATGCAATAGCCTCCTCCTCAGCCTACACCACACAATTAATTAATTCCAGCAGATGAATCCTGACCACCGAGCTGTCTTACCCTAGCCAGAGCCCTCATCCTATCAATACTTGACTACTGCAATGCCCTCTTTGCAATAACCTCCTCCAATAACCTAAAGAAGCCACAAGCTATCCAGAATAATGCCCTTAGATCAGCACTGAATATCCAGAAAAAAAGATCACATCTCTGCTTCCAGAAGGAATTTCCACTGGCTCCCAATCCATGAGAGAATCCACTTCAAAAGTCTCATCATCACACATAAATGTTTATCCAATACTGCCCCCAAAATACCTCACCAGGAAATTCAAGAAACTCCAAGCGAACAGACCAACCAGGACCTCCCAATTCAACATGCTGCTTACACCCAAATTCAAACTACAACAATCTGGAGGATGCAGCTTTCCTATAGTAGCATCTAAACACTGGAATGCCATACCTGCCCATCTTATCCAGGATAAGTTGGGCAGGTAATCCATCAATCCATCAATCCAGGGGCAAGGCAGACATCTTCTTCTGTTTAGCATCAATAATATTTACAGGAGACAAAACTGGAAAAACTGACCATGAGGACATCACCTCTCCAATTGGAGGATGGCCATCCTCAGCAGGAAGTGACACAGTAGAAGAGATCATCTCCTGGTGAATAGCCAGAATTTTGCCCAAAAAGTTAATAGAAAGTGAGTCACATAAAGCGTGTGAGGGGGGACAGAGAGCTCATCAGTATTCGAGGAAGACAGTGGCCTAAAAATCTGAAAAAGCTCCTTAGGTTGATTCAGAGCGGTTTCTACACATGTAGTGAAATGGAAGTGTTTTGCTTCAAAAATAGCTTTATGAAAGATTGCGAGCAAACTGAGGAATAGAGCTCTCATATCAGTGCAGTACTGATCCCTTCATTTCCTCTCTGATTGCCTACAGTGAAGCCTGAGCTCAGCGGTGTCCGGTCAAAGTTTCGAATACAAAAGCTTCGAATGCAATAGGGTCGAGTCAATAGGACCTAAAAAAAAGGTTCAAATTATTTTTTAATTATATATTTTTTTGGGGGTTTCCGTATAGGTAAGAAAAGTGTTTTTACCAGAAAAACGGGGGTTGTGGGGGACCCCCCCAAAAAAATAAATAAATAAAATTAAAATTTGAACCTTTTGTTTTAAGTCCTTTTGATTCGACCCTATTGTATTTCGAAACTTTTGATTCGAACCTTTGACCTCAAAGGAGCTAGGTTGTTGACCATGGTTGTGAAAATCAGAGAAAGGCTTTCAAGATCTGTGTTAATGGAGACATGTAGGCATTGGTAATCTGGGCTGAGATTTCAGCAGAGTTGATCAAGTGCCATTTATGCAGAAAGAGGCCTTAGGTCGGCCTGGTAACTCAAGTCATAATAGTATTTATAGTACAAGGCACCAAAAAGTGGTTAGTCTAAAGAACAGGAAGGGGAATAGCAGAAAAGGCAATGGTGGTGATCACGTTTTAATGTTTTATTCAGGAGAGTGTGAGGATTCGTTATTAGCATTTTTTGCAGGACATGTCAATTGGATTCCCTATTAACAATTTGCTGACCTTGCACTACAACTTCCTCACTTGTTCACAATGCAGTGCTAAGTTTGTGAAGATTTCTTTCAAACACTTTAACATACTGTAAGCCTGATTGCAATTGTGCTACCACTTCATACATCTGGCACCCTGTCTCCTCATTTCATGAATGAGGCAAAAGAAGAGCAGATTTGATAATGCACCTCCTTTTCCATAAGATTGGATGTGTCCCTGAGCTTCGAAAAGGGCAGTGTGCCTGCTTGATGGCATTGCAGCTTCAAGAGGGACATAAATCCTGCAAGCTATTTGAGCATGGCTGCCAATCTCCCTTGGACTTCATATCACACTCCTTTTGATCCAGAGGATTTTCATGGTTTATGTTATGATCTTGCCATCTATAGGCACACTCAATATTATTTATAAGCAAGTACAGATCGTCATCAATTTCAAATGTGTACTTTTCACAGAAAATGTGCAATGCAAATGTCCTAGCATGTATATTAAATGGAAGCCACAGACAAGGTACTCCATCTGTAATTTGCTACTGTAACTAGTAGCAAGTATACAGCATTGCACTCATTATGTGCAAGCATAAAGAAGACCTGTTTTTGTCTGGTAACCTTAGGAAGGGTTAAAGGGCTGGTCATCAAGTTCTGTAAAGAACACTTCTACAAATGTCATCTATAAATGAATAGTGACCATTAGGTCCGAGTTCTTCTTCTTGTAACATGAGAGTGCTATGAGTGGCCTCAATGCATGCAGCCCACAATGGTTTATTTTGAAATGAAAGACCAATTATAGTATAAACCCACACACAATCAAGAGGTCCATTATGAATGGAGGATGACGTAGGTGCCTTGAGGTCATTCTAAAAGAGGGTTCGGCTCTGCAGCATTTGCACAATCGCTAAAGCAAACCAGCAACACAAGGATTACAATTCTCCTTAAGAGGACATGCCAACATGGAATGTTAATGGCATATCTCATATAAAAACCATCCATTAAAATACTTGAGAACAGAACAGTAGTCAAAGCTTGGATGCAATTTAATGGAGAGTTGTTTCCATCGGAAATTCCTCTGAGGTGTGTGGGCTAACAAGGGTAGTTATGAATTTCCGGGTCTGCATCAAGCCAAACTGATGTTGTGTTTAACAGTTAGTAAGATATCATTCTGTGTTTTCCTTTTTCTGTCCTGTCACAGAATAAATCAATTGACGTGACATCTTACTGTGCACCTCTATTCTTAGTAAAACATTGTTTTCTATGCAGCAAAACAATTACTAAGTCCAGAGTCAACAGTTAATATATTTGCTATAGTCATGATTGTGCATGTTAATGATATTCCATGTTTCCAAAGAGTTTCAAGCGGGTGTTATTTTTAACCAGCTGCATTGTATCCAATCTATTATCCACATAATCATATCCAGAATATATTTATTAAAGACAGATACTATATTACTTAGCTACGTTTTTATTATCACTGCCTAAACATGAAATGGGCCAGCAGGACAAATATTCTCGTAAAGGCGAACATAGTATATTGATCCTTCTCTTCGGAATTTCCCGAAGACCCTTTTAATAAGCTTTTGTTTACTGATGTAAAGTGCATGGAGACAAAGAGGTCGAATTTACTAAACAAATCACTAAGTCCATGCTAAGCAGTTAGTGCCACTGCCACTGCATTAAACTTGAATGTCCTGTAACATCCTAGTAGTATACTGTGTGCCACACAACATTGCTGTAAGCTGTGGTCTTCAAATAGAAGCGTGCCATAATCAGTGCCCACAGCAATCCGTCACACCTGCACCGCCACACCTGGACTAGTATACGCACTGCGAGACGAGGCAGTGGCCATGATGGATTATCTGGGTGCAATATATTTATCACAGTCCATCATGCATGCTGTGTAGTCCCTTTGACAATGTGCACAGAGCATGCCTAATGATATTTTGATCGGACAGTGGGTCTGTGACTGTATCTGTCATGCGAATTTGCTTGAGGGGCGATTCCAACACATGCCAACAATGACCTTTCCAACTGCTGTCACGCTGTCATAGTGGTAACAATATTTCCAGATGTGGGTAACTCTCTGCATGTTGGGCACTTGTCACCAGTGGCAGCCATAGTCGCTTCTCACTTGCCATGCAGTGAACTCGCACGGCTTGTCACCATTGCCTGATCACACAAATTAGAAAGAGAAACAGGGTTTGCATTGTTCACATTGGCGATCTTTCAGCTGTGACATTAACCCCACAACACCCAGTCCTCCTTCTAGAGCATGCATAATTGAATTAAGACGCAGGAAAATATGCAGCTGGAAAAACAAAACAGTGTTTCTTAACATCAGACAACATGTGTGTCAGAGAAAATAATATATAAACCTATCCCCCAATGTAAATGCTGCAGCTGTAAGATTGTGGCAGGAAGAACAGCCTTATGTGTGTGGGCAGAAATATGAAGACAGGAATTGCCAAACCAGTCCAAAAGTTGGTTAGGTATAATGGGCCTCATTACAACCTTGCCAGTATCCTGGTGGTAGAGCCTCCAGGATACCAGCAAAGGCTGTTACCGTTTAAGACACTCACAGTGTCGGCAGTGCGGTTTAAGTCCCCATTATTACCGCCACCGGCTATCCCAGTGGCAGTAATGAGGGTTTTGTTGCCGGTAGGCCACCTGGGTTACTTCCAGCTTTTAGCTGAAGGTAAGCCAAGGTGCCCCACTGGTAAACCTGGAGTTGGGCGGTCCGGTAAAGTGCTGGTATCCGCAGATACCAGCACGCTTTTACCGAACCACCCGACTCGGAATGAGCCCCAATGGGTTCACTACTCGGATTGTGAAATATATATACACCATAACTTTGAAATGATTATGGATGATAAACACATCCACTGTTTATAGCTTTGTTGCCCAAGTTGCTAGTTGAAAGAAATACTATTCATGAAGCAAGAGGATATGGAACTAATGTTAAAAACGGGTGCATTACAAAAATATATTTTTTAACTTCTAGTGAAATAATACAGAAGGGATCTAAGCTGATTACCATCTCCTGGTCGAAATGTCTGTTTTCTTAATAATGGCCAGAATGAATAAGCAAGAATACGCTGTTTGCAATGCAAAACTAATGCAAACGGATCTCTGGTCTGTTGATACAAACATTTGACCTTCAGCCCTACAAGTTCACAAATGTTTCTCGGAGAATAGAGAGAGTGTCGCTGAAAAGTTCTGCAAATCTCCATAATTTCAACAAAAACTACTTGATTAGTGTGTTTGACTAATGGCTGTTCCTATGCAAATCCCCCACCTTGAAGAATTAAGGACCAGGTGGATGATTTCAACGAGGGAATACAATGGGTATATATAGGCAGCATTGCCATGGCTATGTGCCCCGTCTCAGTAGCCCATTCGTGTCCTGCTAGCAGACCCGAGTCTGCAGTTCTATTGCTGCAGGACCTTCCGCTCTTCCAGAAGCTTTAATTTGCCTTCTACAGAGAGTCCACTTTCTTTTCAAAGATGCTCCCTGTGCCTGAGAATGTTCCCAGAAGAGGTGTTATCTGCCTGCACAAGGTCATCTGTTCATTATTGTCAAGCAGTCCAGCCTCAGCCCATTCTGAAAGGAAAGGCATCAGATGCAGGACAATCAAGGCACAGTCATGTGGCACTGGGGAGGCATTGTAATTTGTTATTGTTGCTGAAAAAGACAGCAGACATAACTCTCAGAACTGGCCAGCACTCCGTTAGTCTGGTGCAATAACCCGTGTTTATCAGGAGCTCTCTAGTGGGGCTGTGCGGAATGATTACACTCCACAATTACTTCGAGCAGCCCATCTGTTTTCCTCGCAGAGCAGAAACTGCATGTGGACTTCCATAAATGTTAACAGATGGTGCAATGGCGACGTCATAATTCTTCAAGACAAGTCTGGCTGTAGAACGTGTGCCCAGCACAGCAGAGTGTGTATTCCGAGTAGATGGTGTTGTTGGATTCGCTTTCAAGGCAAATGACATGCAAATAAAGCACCTGGGGGAATACTGCACCGAGGCAATAGGCAACTTGGAGCAATCCAATGCGCTGCCATGCAGCAAATAGCGTCCTGTTCTTGATCGTTCAAAGTTAACTATGCTGGCTGGGGCTGATGTGAGTTGTAGTTCAAAACGTCTGAGGACAAAGGTTGCTGACCACCTGCTGTAGTCTGTCACAACTTTTCACTTGCTGCCTTTTACGTAACACACTAGAAAACAAGCTTTCCTCAAGCACCACATATCAGCCAAAATATCTGAAATTCACTTGCCACGCCAAACTGTTCAAAAAACATGCTTATTTATTTATTTATTTATTTTGGCACTTGTATAGCACACAAAACCCAGAGGTATCTAGGTGCTTTAACTTAAGAATACGGTTACAGTAAGTGCTTCAGGTTACAGGGAAGGAAGCGTAAGAAGTGTGAAAATCAATCAATGGGCAAGTACATGGTGCCTACCCCATGTTGCAGGGCGGCAGCAGCACACAGATGCGAAAGTCAACACTACAGCTAAGTCAATGCCTAGTCTGGGATACTGAATGGAAACCCTTATTGATATATCTTTATGTCCAGTTCATGCGTTCTGGATGACTACCCCTATATAACACCCCTCTCTTGGAATCCCCCTGACCCCACTGAGCCAAGAAGTAGTTCTGTTTTGCAAGTTTAAAGGTTTATTTGATAATTTAAACAATATATATATATATATATATATCACGCTTTATAATAAATTAATAATTGAATATCACACTGAATCTGAGCAGTAATCAATAATGGATAGTCTGGCACTAGCACACTTGTGAATAGGAACAGAAGAATAAGGTGGTAGAGAATGCTTTATATAAGTTCAGATGGATGTAATGTTGAATGAAAATGCAATACAGAAAATACTCAATATGATTTCAACAAAACAATGTAATCACTTTTCTCTGGCAATCCACTCCCCCTTTTATGCAATGCAAGGAAATGGAAGGAAAGCACACAGTTCTCAGAAATGCAATCAAATGTAATTCAGTTCACCCCAGCAAGCTTAGACCACAGAAGTTGGAAACACATGCCCAAAATGCTTTTATATGTGCTGGCAATGAAGTGAAAAATATGCTAGAATGCTTTTAATTCCCTCTAGAGGTTCAGGGTGAGTGGTATCTAGTTAATATTAGTCCAGGCTCACTCTAGCAATGATTTAGGGATGGTTCTTAAGAGGCAAATGAATTTTTAGCAAGGAAAGCAAGGAAACTGCTGTTTTCACACGTGGAGAAATTTGCAAATCGCGGCAAAATTCGCGAGTGCGTTTTTTGCGATTGCGGCAATAGTGTATGGAATAGGAATGCGGTTTTAGGTTCGTTGAAAAGCCAAGATTCGCAGCTTTCAGAGGAAAGTTACTGCAAGTCTCTAAGACAAACGGTCACGGAGATATGAGCGATATGGTAAAGGTCGTTTTTCAGATTTGAAATTTTAAAGTTCAAAGTGACAATTGACAGCTAGCAACTAGAAATGACAGGTGACAGCTTTGCAAATGACAGGTGACAACTAGGAGGCAGTTTTACTTAGATTAAAATAGTTTGAATTATATTATTTTAACTAAGAGATTGGTTCTGCACAGTTCTGCTAGGTACTCACAATATATTTAGAAATAGAATGGGCCTCGCCACGGATCTGGTCAGGTTTTAGACTGGACTCTGGTCTCGGCACTTCACAGTGATCTGGGTCAGCTCTCTGGTTCTGCTAACAGTGGTCTGGGTCAGCTCTGCTCTCTCTGGGTACAGCACTGCTTCTGGATCTTTCTGCACAGCTTTCTCTGGAGATTGATGGATTTGAAGTCTGGATCTCTGGATGTGGTATGGTCCGGCAGCATGCTCCGCAGCAAATGGAATTGAATGTTCTTATCTGTCCTGACTGTCTGCTTTTATGTGTTTTGAAAATGGGTGGAGAGGCTAGCTTCCTAGGCCCTACCCCTCTCCACTTGTCATTGGCCACTTCCTCCTCTTCCCCTTGATTGGGGGAATGAAATGAAGTGTCATCATGATGAGGTCTGTTTATGGTACAGAGAACCCACCCCTGTCAAATTACACACAATCTATATTTTGACCCAAAAGACATATTTGCACAGGTACACATTTGTTTAAAATTACATGCACCCATCACATATCACAGGAGGTATACCCTGTCCAAATCTGCTCTTCCTGGGAGCTTGCATTCAGAAATGGCAACATTTGCACTTTTTAACTGGTTTCGTAATATCGGACATTACCCCAAATGTATACACATGTGCGCAAGGAGTATGGACATTACTTGATGAAGTGTCAGATTTTTAACATGCATACATTTTAAGTAATACCCTCTCATTTGCTAGTTTGCCCCCAGATCATGTCACCGGTTCTAAAAACCTCTTAAAATGTGGGCAGAAAAATCACAAGAATTATGGTATCATTTAAATAATTATGACAAGTCCGTACTATGAGTTATTCATCTTTTTCTAAAACCATATTCTGGCTCCAAAGGGGTGTGGTTTCCCCCCAGCACAAGGTTGAATTTCTGGTTTTTCCAGTTAGCCAAGCCAGCTTGCTCTCACATGCAGTGCTCCTCCCCTTTCCTTCCAGGAGGAAGCCACATTTACGACTCCCACCAATAAAACATTTGCCTGAGTCAGGACAGGGCTTTGTTCAATTTCCTGCAGAGCCCAGGTAATTCAATCAGAGAAGTGTCATATCCCTTTTGGTGGGAACAGCAAAAGGCAGCTAGGTCTGGGAACACAGCAGTTGTGCAAGTCTCAACTCCTGTCGGGGGTAGCTGGTGGGCAGAATTCAGTTCCTTAAGCCAGGCCCCAGCTAATGTCACTTTTAGTTACCCAGTTTTCTGCATTCAAATAAAACTAACCATTTTTACATATGCAGCTAAAATGCTGATTCTAAGTTTAAACTATGACATTTAAACAATTGCAACCTATGTGACACTCAAAAGTAGGTCACTCATTTCTTTTAAACATTTAGGTTTTTAGTGTCTTTCAGTCCAAATTTACTTAAACTGCTGAAATCCACAGCTCAGCCAGTCTTGTTATAAACCTTCAAGTCACTTCAGAATATAACTTTACATTGTATCCACCTCTCAGTAAGTCTTTCTTTGGCCTGCTTTGGGTTCATGTATTCAGTTTTACACAAAAAGAGAAAAAAGTCTGGTGTTGTTTTAAAACGCCGGCTTTCTGATAGTGGTGAGTACTGGTAATGCACCCATTTTTGGGATTTAAGAAAATGAATTCCCCACAATTCTAGGTTGCTTTTGGCAATCAGCATGGCCATTCCCAATGGTTTCAGGCTACTGTGTGGGTAGTCCAATGGTGGTTTTAGGCAGTGCCCTTCTGTGCCCATAACATCGGCAAAATGGGTGGCAGCCTATTCTTCATGCACTTCCCTGGGCATTTTCTAGGAATCTCTGGCCATCATGATGTTTTCCATGTCAGTACTGCACAGTTTTGAGGTAGGGCTTGGATGCGTGGATAAAAACATCCCACAATACATGGTGCCTAACCCATGTTGTAGGTTGGCAGCAGCACATAGATAAGAAAGTCAATCAATGGGCAATAACATGGTGCCTACCTCATGTTGCAGGGTGGCAGCAGCACACAGATGCGTACCTGTAGCGGATAGGTAGCTGACAGGGGCCTTTGTGTGGGCATTAGTGGTCTGGTGCCGACTCCCGCCTCCCGGCTGTACCGATTGGCCTATCTAGGCCACGTAGCCATTGGGAGAGGGAGTCGGGCCTGGCCACAGAGAAGGGCAGCACCATCAAAAACAAAACGGTTATCTTTGAAGGGCCGAGATACATTTCGAGCATGGTGCATTTTAAAAGAAGAAAGTGAGAAACCAGCAGATGGGTTAAATCCATGAAAGAGATTGTGCAGCAAGAAACGATGTGCAAACAGCAACAAAACCAATGCATTTTTTTAAATAAATGCAATTTTCTGCACATCATATGCAAAGTATTTTGATACGAGATGGGCAAACAGTAAAATGCTTGACTTAAATCACGGTACCAATCGTTAAAGTAATGGTGTAATGCGATTTTAGTAAGACAACCATAGTAGATCGAACAAGCTTTGGAACCTTGTTCATTGCTCAGTTCGACTCAAATCAGTTTGAACCTGATCAGTTCAATGTGTAGCTAAATATCAGCTTAAAAGAAAAGAAATACAAAATTTAACAAATAAATCAAAACAAAGAAGATAACATAGAAAAGACTGCCCAAAGTATCAACAGTGGTGAGACAAGAGGTACTCTTATATATTATTGGTGCTTGAATGAGGGTTAAAAAGTACCTAATCATTTTGATTTAAAACCCCATTGCTTGGATAAGTTGTATCTGGTTTGAGCCGTTCTGACAATCCCTAGTTGTGATACTTTTACAAGAAGGTACTCCCTATGCATTTTTGAGGGGAAATCTCACACTTCAATTGAAATGTTTCGGAGGAAATTGGCCTCTATTATTTATTTCCTCATTGTTTTCCTTGGATTTATGCGAGTGTTTTGCAGATGAGCAGCTGAATGCCTCTGCAGGAAGTCCCGCCCCCATCCTTCTTATATGCTAGAAGCCAGAAATCGTGGCATGCACAACAACAGTGATGGTGCCTATTCCACGGAGAGCCTTTGAGAAAAGGTATCCATTGAGAAAACCATATCTGATGTATCCCCGTAGAGATGACAATCTCTTGATGATCTCCGAAGGAATATGAAGATGGGAGACTTCACAGGAAGTGAGCGTGACACATGAGAAAAGTGGAAGAAGAAAAGGATGTATAGACTTTATGGAATATGATGACTAAATAAAGAATCAAGTAAGTTTTCATATGCAGAATGAAGATTGCACCTGTAAAGAGCACTGCAGAAAATGCAAGCCATTTTATAACTGTATTTTATTACTGTACAGATGTAGCAACGCAAGTAGACTAAGTGATCTTAAGGCTAGCTATAAGTAGCGAATAGACAGCAGGCGGTGCCGCCATTATATAGAATTCTGGACATCAGTGTCAAAAATTTAGTAAGCTCAGACCCACAGATAAAGAAGTATCGGAAGACTGAGTTGCAGCAACATGAAGCTAAGAGCATGGAAAGGCCTGGAATGTCAAAGGATGAAGTAGCCAAGAACTGGTTTTCTATCTATAAAGAATAGGAACCGTGAGACGCTGAATCAGCCCTTGTTAAGGTACAAAGAAAGAAAACCATGAGTACCAAGTTTATTAATTGAAGACAATTAAATGCTGCATATGGACTGTAATACTGTCTCCTGTCACGTGAGCTAAGGTTGGAAATAGGAGTTGGACGTGCAGACCAGAACTGTGATAGGAGTGTGCCTATACTCACTTATATTCCCAGGAGCATTGATAGTTTGCAAGGCCAAGGTCAAAGACAATCTGAATGGCAGAAGGCATGAGCGATGAGAGATGTTAGGCTAATTGGGCAGGGAGACACGGTCAAGTCCACCCACTGACACCTGGGGTGCCAGATTACGTGCTGCTAGGGAACCAAATGTTCCAGAATAGTACATGCATGCCAACCAATTGTAGAGGGCCATATATAACGAAGGGCCTTACAGTTTGAGAGCCAATGATATACTCTGTACTTAATTTCTGTTGAAGATGACTTGCACTAGGGGTGAGCATAAGTTGTCCACCTGAGTGTAGAGACCCACTCATAACCCGTTCCTATATAGAAAGTATACTTAGATGTTTCCTTTGAGGGTATCACAACCCCCCATAGATTTTTCAGAGAACACGAGCGAACGTCCGTTGATGTCTGTTGTAACTCCCTGTTTTAAAGAAATGATAATGGAACAGTTGGGAGAGACTTGTTGCCAACTTCCTGAGTCAGTCTTATTTGGTGTAAGAGTTATTCTGCATCCCATCGATGTATGAGTTGTTACTGATTTAAGGACCCCCTGCGTTCACATGGTAGAAATATCGGATGGTTTAATGGAGAACTATTGACCTGTTAGAACTCCAGTGTTTCGTACGATCTGACATACTTCGCCATCTAGCCGGAGGATCACAGTGTTTCCTGTGGAGAGAGGCCAAATAGAAATCTTGCAAGAAAATCTAGACAGTGGGTCGGGTCCCTCTTTGACAAAATCCCTACCTGGTTTCCACAGAGACTTTGTGAATGAAAGGCGAAAGTGGTTGATTGGAGGAGGAGATGACACCAAAGGCCTCAAGCCAGACGAGCGAATGGTGAGCGAATGGTGAGTAAACTGAGGGGAATGGCAAACTAAGGGGACAGAGTTGTGATAATTGAAAAAGTAAGAAAAGTAACAAAAGTAACAAAAGTAACAGGAGTAACAGGAAATATTGTGTAAAGAGAGAGAGATATAATGCCCAAGAGTCCTAACCCAAGTGGCCTATAGACGAGGTTGTCTCACACTCCAATCGGAGTAAACTAAGCTATGTGTAGGACAAGTCTGCAGAAGGTGGCGATCTAAACTCTGTGATCAGATTATTAATTAGGGGCTAAAGGATGAGGGTGATCACTGAAGTTATTATGTAAAGAGTCGACTAGTCTGTCTGTTTATGTATTTGTGTTGAATTAAGGTGTCGAGGAGAGACACAAATAGTTGTGTGAGAAATTGAGAAAAAGTTAAGAAGTTATACTATCTATCTAGGGAAGTGGTAGGTACCAATCCAGATGTAGACAGAGAAAATTGGAGAAATAGAGGTTTTGAGCCGCGATTGTTTTTAAGAATCAAAAAGCGGCAAAGGTATTTTATAAACTCTGGTATTGACAGTCAATTGAGACTTCTCACAATGGGAGATATTACTTCTCTGATGCATGCATGTAAGACATTGCCAGAAAGCATCCCCAAGCTCAGGATAGTGCGGAATGGGTGAAAAGCACAGCAGATAAGATGTTCATGCCATGGCTACAAGAGGGATTGTTGTCAAAAGCGGTATTTCAACATATGACCACATACTTGCATGCGGCATACACAGAAAAAGAAGTCAGAGAAAAGGTTAGCTATTTTAGAGCTCTGGAAAATGTACCAGGAAGAGAGGGAAGATCCACCACCCGAAGAGTGGATGCTTAATCAGTGTAAGGAGGAAGGTGTTGAGCCCTCTGCTCCCCTTTCCTCGCTGGAAGTAAAAGGCGATAGTACGGAAGACATAGGGTTGTATCCTTTAAAGTTCCTGAAGGCAGCGACGGGGTATGGTAACCCAGTATACGAACCACCTGCTTATAGCAGTGATGACAGTCCAGAGGAGAGTAAGAGAAAAGAAGAGGTCTTAAAGATCTTGAAGGAGAAAGAGGAGAAAAATGAGTGATTGAATATATCCACAGAGATAGAACAAGAAATTAAGAGGTGGAAAGGAGAAAAGGATGAAGCTGACGAGGTAACTCTCGTACAGAATGAATGGATAGGAGGACAGCTATTACTCAAGCTAGATGGGAAAAACATCGAGGAAGGAAGGGAAACAGAAGATCAGGATGAACAATATAGAAAAGACAGGGTACGAGAAAAGAGATTAAATGAAGATGAGCATAAAGGATAGAGCAGCCAGAGACGAGAACAGATGTATCAGGAGGAGCAACACAAGAAAGAAGAAAGGGCAGAAGAACAAAAGAAAGGAAGTATGACAACAGGCAGAGAGCAATAGAAGAACGGGATAAGCAAGAAGGGAAAAGGGAAGAGGAGGAAGTGCAGAAATCAAGGGACAGAAGAATACAGAGGAGAACAGAAGAGGAAGAAATAACAGCAGGAGTAAGCAGAGAAGAGATAAGACATGAAGAGGAGAGAGTTAGATGGGAAGCGGAAAAGCAAATACAATTAGATGAGGAATTAGAACGAAAGAGAAGACAACGGGAGCTTGATATTAATTACACTAAAAAGGAACTAATAGAACCAAGTCCAACAATAATATGGGACAGATTGGTAGAGTTCCTCCCAGTAAAGGGAGCGACCCAAGGCCAGCTAGAGTGGCCTTAGAAGAGAAGTTTTATAGAGGAAGTATCAGGGACAAGATCAATAAAGCCTATCAAGAGTTAAGGGAAGTAGCAAATCACAAAGTCGAGGGAAGGAAGATCAATCCCTAGTCTTCCAAGCAAGAAGCAAAGGGGAAGATCCATTCAGTCTCGAGCATAGGGCCTTATCCTTAAGCAGACTGACTTCAGGCAAGGATGAAGGGGACGAGAGTCACACTAGTTGGGGACTAGACATGTCAGACAAAGAGAGGGAATCCTACCTTGGAGAAGAGGGAGGACGTGCATGTGCCTCTGAGGGATGCCTCCAGACGGACAAGAAAGGAAGATGGTCTGATCTAGAGCAACGCAAGGCTAGGACGCCAGATCCCATAGCATACCCAGAGCATCCCAGAGAATGATTGCATAGTGAGAAGGGAGAATCACAGCCATATGTGAGCAGGTTAAGATCGTTGCCAGGAAAGAGGCGGTCAGGAATTATTGTCCCCACCATGGATAGGCAGACAATGGGAGCCGATTGCAGGTTAGGGTTTGTGCAGTTTCCCTTATTTCAAAAAGGGGGAGCACAACCACAGTTTATTCCATGGCCTCTGATGGACAAGGATGATTTAAGATGGAAACTTCAGAGTTTGATATTGGGTGCAGGAAACTGGATTCATACATTAGAAAAAATTACAGGAGAAAATATGCTAGCCATAGGGGACATTAAGTGTCTCTTAGCAGCCATTCTCGGGGAAAGAGTTGATGACATATGGAAGAGAGCAGGTTATTCAAGTGTGACAGCGCAGAACACAGCGCACAATGGAGCACTGTTTAATAATTGCAAAGCAGATGTTAGGAGGGCTCTCAGGGTACAGTATCCCGACACGTGAGACATGGGTGCAATCATGACATGTAAGATGAAAGAAGATGAAGGCCCTCTTGCTTACACTCAGGATATCAAGAGCATTGGACTCTTGAAACGAGGGAACCATGGAAAAACACAGTGGCATTATTTGACCATATTTTATGTCAGGAATTGGCCAAGCAAGAATAGAGGCAGATGAAAAAAACAAGTGGGGATGGAAACAAAGCCATGGGCTGAAATACAGTTGACAACAGTGCACCACTGTTGGCAGTTGCAGGAGAAAAATAAGAAGAGAGATGAGGCTCTGAAACTTGAGGAAGCTAAATTAGTCCAGAGGAAATTGTCAAGGTATGCCATAGAAGGGGTGGTATTGACAAGCGGAGAAGGACCGGGACTACATCAAACAGCAGGTACATCACAGGCAAATAATCAGCATCCGATGGACCAAGGAGGGAAACGGTTTGTGCCACGAGGTAGAGGCATGGGCTATAGAGGAAGGGGTGGATTTCAAAGCAATCAAGGTGGGTTTCAGAACGCTCAGAATGAGAATCAGACTGTGCAAGGAGGATTTAACCAAGGAGGGCTAATCAGATGGGCTCATTGTGCTTGTATGTGGGAGTAAAGGCAATGTACAGAATGGCCAATTCTCAAGAAGGGGACAGCTTATCCTCCAGCATATAGATCACAAGCTGGGGAAGGGTTTGCCCAAGATCAGATAGTGTATCAAACACAGACACCACAAATTCTACAGGCTCAGCAACTACAGCACGTGCAAATGAATCCACTGCAAGGGCAGTCACCACATGCCCTCATGCATACACAGCAGTATGCTCACATGGGACAATTATTGACACCTAGAATTGGAGGTGCAACTGTAGTGGAAGGGAATCCTTTCACGGGTACAGGGGTATGAATGTATCCACAATTGACTTGATGTGTTCAGTACTATCTGTGACACCAGACCCCCAAGAGGAACCAAGGGTTGATGTGACAATAGTAGGCAAATCTTTGTCTTTTTTAGAAGACACTGGGGCTACTCATTCATGTATAGGAGAGTAAAAATATCCAATGTCAGGAATTGCCATGAATGCTCAGGGTTTCTCTGGAGCTATGAGTCGAGTTCCTTTTACTGATGAGTTACCAGTCTCTATAGAAGAGTTTGATATGTCTGTCCATTGTTCTATTCTTGACAGACCCCTGTTAACATTTTGGGAAGAGATTTCATGACAAATCTTAACATGACAATTTATTTTACTGACAAAGGGATAGTGTGTTCCACTCCTGGAATACATTACATGAATGTGGGCAAATGTATACTGGCGTTCACAGGGCGAGTGGCTCTGCAAGGCTTTTCAGTGGAGCCAGAGTTTTTTTCTTTATTGGGTGAGCATTCTATTGACATGGCTACCTGGCTTAGTGGGAAAGACTATGAGAATACCTGATGAATTTTTGTTTAGACTACAGATAACTATGGATGAAGAGGGGGGAAAGACCATCCCTATAAAATTAGAAGCAGCCGTAGTATGAAGGGAAATGGCAATGCTCAAAGGAACAGATGACAAGGGCAGTGATAGCTATCGAAGAAGGGTACAGACTGATGGACATAAATGACAAGGACATGTTTAGAGATGACTCAACAGACGATGAAGTAGTGTTCTTTATGATCATTACATATTGGCTAAAAATAGACAAAAGGGAAATCCCACAGCGAATGGTAAAATGCAGAGAAAGTGCCAAGCGGCTTATGGACTACAGGCCCTCATGAC
Organism: Ambystoma mexicanum; assembly: GCF_040938575.1. Lineage (NCBI taxonomy): Eukaryota > Metazoa > Chordata > Amphibia > Caudata > Ambystomatidae > Ambystoma > Ambystoma mexicanum. The sequence goes on along the minus strand of NC_090941.1, from coordinate 102,311,802 downwards.
GTAGGGCTGTTAAAGGGGACAGGGGAAGTCAAGATCAAGCTGAAGCCAGGGGAAATTCTACCATGAGCTGTCTTGTGAGGCTGATGAGGATATTTTCAAGACTATCTCAGCACTGATGGGACAAGGTATTCTGGTACTGTCAAAATCATCATGTAACACTGCGGTATCCTGTGAAAAAATCAAAGGGTGGGTTGTGGAGATTCATACAGGACATGAGACTGATTAACCAGATTGTAGATGCAGAGTTTCCTCTAGTTCCTAACCCGGCGATGATACTATGCAGTATCCCAGTAGAAGCAGGCTATTTCACAGTGATTGATTTGAAAAATGAGATTTTCTCAATCCCGTTGCACAAGGACTCACAAGACATGACTTCATTTACATTTCGTCAGACTGGTCAGGGGTACTGTGAGTCTCCATCAATCTTTAATAGAGTCTTACAGATGCACCTAGGTAATATTGATTTGAAGAGTGCTGTGATACAGTACATAGAAGATATTTTAATTTGTACCACCACAGCAGATTAGTGCAGGCAGGACTCGATTCAGTTTATGACTATCCTAGCAGACAGGGGATACAAGTTGGACAAGGAAAAGTTGCAGTACTGTCATGAAGAGGTGTTGTACATAGGACAGTTGATCTCATATGAGGGAAAGAAGGTGACACCTGAGAGAGCTGAGGCAATTATGAAAACTGCAAAACCGCACACGGTAAAGCAGATGCAACAGTTTTTGGGACTATGTAATTATGTTAGAGCCTGTATATTTGATTACAGTTCATACACAAGACCCCTTTTTCAGGCTTTGAAGAAAGCACAGGTAGATAAAATGTACTGAGGAGATGGAGGAATGGTTTGAAGAGTTGAAGAAAGAAATGTGTACAGCTCCTGGTTAAGGAATTCCTAATTATGCTGAGGATTTCTTTTTATTTTCGCACACGAATGGGACAGTCATGACAACAGTTTTTACACAGAGGACTACATTATGGCACAAGCCTCTAGCGTATTACAGAGAGATACTAGACCCGGTGATGAAGGGACAACAGTCATTGCCAGCCGCCACGTTTGCAGTTGAGAATTCTACAAGTATTGTAATGGGTTGTTCTATGAATCCTTTTGTGGAGCATGCTTTGTTTGCCATTTAGAGAAACCTAGAGATACATTGACATCCCAGAGAGCTTTTGTTTATGAAGTGATAATTTCAAACCCAGCGATTAAAATTGTCAGATGTAAAATAGTGAATCAGGCCATGTTTATTGCTGGACCAGTGACAGAAAGTGGACACGTAAATGATTGTGCAAATTATTTAGAATTCTATGACGATATACTGTGTGTGAAAGGAAATGCATTGTCAGGAGGGGAAATTCTCTTATTTGATGGTTCATCAAAAATGTATCAAATAAATGGAGAAAGGCATTCTGGCACAGCTGTAATGAGGCACAGAGCAAATGGTGAGGTGATGTTGTAACAAGTACAAGGCTACATCTCACTTTTCAGCGCAAGCAGCAGAATTAGTAGTGCTCATTATTGCGCTTGAGAATCATGAAGGGCAGGAAGTAATGGTGTACAGTGACTCTGCCTATGTGATGTAACCAATACACGTAGGGCTAGCACATTGGAAACGGAGGGGCTACCTTCGAGCGGAGGGCACTCCAGTGCAGCCCACATCCTTATTCGACAGGCTTATTAAGGCACTACAGTTCACAGTACCCATAGCAGTCATTAAATGCAATGCTCATACTAAACGTACAGACTTTATTTCTTGTGGGAATGAAGCCGCAGATGCAGAAGCCAAAAGGGTTGCCTATTCACCAGATATTTCAAGTTTTGATACACCAGATGTTAAGGAGAAGATAGTCACGATTATGGTAGTGAAAGAAGAATTTAAGAATTTGCCAAGAACCCAATTAATGGAGATTCAAGGACGTGGACCACAGACTGAGCAGGAATTATGGAAGCAAAGGGGGTGTTCTTGATCCCCCACTGAAGCATTATGGTGACAGGATAGCAGTGGAAAGCTGGCGATGCCAGTAGCATTGTTAAAGGTAGCGCTTGAACAGCTGCACTGTCCTATTGTGGAAGATTGGTTTACTCCAAATGTGTTAGAACATGTTGCATTCTATGTAGTAAACTGCATCGTATGTCAAAAGTTTATCACTGGTCATACACTGAGAATGATAAGAGGAGTAATTCCTCGACCAAATTGTCCTTTTAAGCATTTACATATTGATTATGTTTATATGCTGCAAGTGTGTAGTCGATACTGGTTTTTGATAGTGGTGGTGTGTCCCTTCTCTAGCTGGATTGAAGCAGGTCTATGTACACTCCCTGACACCACATGCACAGCAAAGTTTTTAATACATGAGTTCTTTCAAAGATGGGGTGTGTGTGTGAAATGCTGAGATCCGATAATGGGCCACAATGTGTTAATGAATTATTTGAATAGATAGCACTGTTATTAAATGTTAAGCACAAGTTTTCTTCTGCTCATCCCCCACAAGCAAACAGTATATGCAGAAGACTCAACGGCCTCCTTAAAGAAAGGATTGTCAAGCTCAAGCTTACATTGAAACAGGGATGGCTATATTTCCTATACTTAGCTTTATATGCCCTAAGGAATCCACCTGGTTCAGACCATCAACTCACACCCCATGAACTAGTGACAGGACGGGGAATGAGAATGCATTTAAAGCCCTTTGAGGAGTAGAAATGATCCCCAGAGTACAGCACAAATGTTAGGAAATGATTTACGTGATTATTTGACATGTATGACCGCTTGTATCTTTCTAATTTCAGATCAACTCAAGCGATAGGGGGGTCGCTCTGAGAACACAGATGAAAGCCATTCAGCAACTGGATCAAGTGAACATTTTCAGCACCTAGACTCTTTGTTGGTGACACCGTGCTAATTAAAATGCCACTAGAAAGTGGCATGAGCCAAGATTTGATGGCCCTTTCATTGTTGAACATTTTACTCCCTCAGCAGTAAAAGTCCAAAGCAGACAAGCGTGGATACATCTGACCAAGGTCAAGCTATACGCTAGCAAGACAGCAGCACCACCAGGCATTCATCCAGAAGCAAGACAAGAAGAAGAATTTTAGCATGTGCAGACTCCATCAATGTCAAAGAAGAGGGATGACAAAGATACTGACTAATAAATGCAGATTTGCATTCAGACTGTGACTCCCATTGGACACTCCTTAAAGATATTATAGCAGACAAGCAATTATTTGCTTCAGTCACACAAATCTTTGAAAATAAACTTCAGAGAAATGCTGATGTATCATGATTATAGATTTTCATTCAGACTGTGACTCCCATTGGACACTCCTTAAAGATATTATAGCAGACAAGCAATTCTTTGCTTCAGTCACACAAATCTTTGAAAATAAACTTCAGAGAAATGCTGATGTATCATGATTATAAACTACAACACTTGGGTAAGAATTGGAAATGTGAGCAGCACACCGATTAGTTTCTTACTGAATATTTGTTTAGCTAAATCTATGGTCTTGTCAGAATGGGATGCTCACAGACTTGTACTTGCTGTTTTGTGACACTTTGCTTTCATAGAAAAGGAAGAAGGCATGTGGGAGATAACATATGTTGCAAGACTATAGTTGATGTCTACGGTATGGGAGCAGGGACAGCCGTCTTGATGGATCAATATTGGGGTTTTGGGACCAGAGCCTACATGAAGCTGCCCAAAGAATGGGGAGGGACGTGTTCATTAGTGCTTGTCCATGCTCCAGCATTAGTAATTCCTAAGAGTGACCTGAATATTGGAGAGTTTCCAAAAGCGGATGCTCATTTGAGGAGGAGAAGATCACTTTAATTGCTCAACCGAACAAAGAGGGAGAATTACTTTCAGCTAAATCAATAGAAGCCTTTGATGCTGTCCCATAAGAACACAGATTGTTCAGCAAGACTGATTCAATCTTGATGGCTAACTTTATAGCTGGGATCCAGATGATGGCCAATGCAAAGTGATTGCAAATCACTTGTTGGGAGATCCTGCAATCAACACTACCATAAAGGGATTCAATGCTATCAGGGAAGAATTGAGGGCCATATGACTAATAAACCTCCAGAACAGATATGTCCTTGATATGATCAGAGCAATGGATGGAGGAGTTTGTGCCAAAATTGAGCCATATGTTGCATGTTCATACCTTCTCATGATGACGAGAATGGGACCTTGACAGAGGCCATAACGTTGTTGAAGAAACTGCATGATCAAATGGAAGATAAGACAGAAGTCATTGCAGATGATAGCTCATTTGCATCCATCTTCTCATGGGTTCCACAATGGGTGGCAAATATCTTTAAGCTTCTTGGAGCAATACTGGTGATGGTGATGTTTGGATTCTGTGTGATCAGGATAATAATCACACAGTGTAAGAAGACAGCAAAGAAGGTCATAGGAATGAAGATCATGATCAATGTCATATCAGGGTTTGGACCCAATGAGTTGACAGATGAAGAAATCAGAAAATATATAGAGGCCAGCATGTTAGCACCTGAGGGAACAACGTTCCTGCATCCAAGAAATCATAAAAGTGTGTGGGATGATTGCTCTATTGTAGTTCGAATGGACAGTGCAGCTACATGACTTGGAGTGTTGATGAACATGTAAAATCAGTAGGGTCTCTGTTGGGAGTTACAAAGATATGGACTCCAAAGAAGCACTTCTTCAGGAAAAGGTCCCAAGATGCAGAGACTAGTGAATGAGTGGTCGATGAATCAATCAGAGGGGGGATTGTAGAGGATCAACTGAATGCCTCTTCAGGAAGTCCTGCCCCCATCCTTCCTATATGCTGGAAGCCAGAAATAGCGACATGTACACCAGTGATGGTGCCTATTCCACAGAGAGCCTTCGAGAAAAGGTATCCATTGAGAAAACCATATCTGATGTATCCCCGTAGAGATGACAATCTCTTGGAGGAGATCCCAGAAGGAATATGAAGATGGGAGAAAGAGAAGTGGTGACATCACAGGAAGAGAGTGTGATGCACTGAGAAGAGTGGCTGAAGAAAAGGATCGAGTAATCTTACATGTGCAGAATGAAGATTGCATGTTTCAAAAACACTGCAGATAATGCAAGCCATTTTATAACTGTACAGATGCAGCAACCCAAGTAGACTAAGTGATCTTAAGGCTAGCTATATGTAATGAATAGACTGCAGGCGGTGCCACCATTATATAGAATTCTGGACATCGATGTCACATATTTAGTAAGCTCAGACCCACGGAGAAAGAAGGATCCGGAGCCTGAGTCGCAGCAACATGAATCTAAGAGCTGTCTAGCCTGGTTTCAAAGGATGAAGTAGCCAAGAACTGGTTATCTATCTATGAAGACCAGGAACCGTGAGACACTGAATCAGCCCTTGTTAAGGTACAAAGAAATAACATCATGAGTGCCAAGTTTATTAATTGAAGATACTTAAATGCTGTAAAAAAGGCTGAAATACGATCTCCTGTCACGTGAGCCAAGGATGGAAATAGGAGTTGGGCAGGCAAACCAGAACAGTGATAAGAGTGTGCCTATACTCCCTTATATTGCCAGGAGTTAGGATACTTTGCAAGGCCAAGTTCAAAGACAATCTGAATGGCAGAAGGCATGAGTGATGAGAGATGTTGGGCTAATTGGGTGGAGAAATACGGTCAAGTGCACCGACTGACAACTGGGTTGTTAGCTTACATGCTGCAAGTGAGCCGAATGTTCCAGAAGGGTACAAGCGTGCCAAACAGTTGTAGAGAGTCATCTAACGAAGGGACTTACAGTTTGAGAGTCAATGATATACTGTGTACTTAATAACTGTTGAAGATTACTTGCACTAGGGGTTGCATAAGCTGTCCACCTGACTGTAGAGACCCAATTACAACCAGTCCCTATATAGAAAGTATACTTAGATGTTTCCTTTGAATGTATCACAACCCCCTATAGGATTTTCTTGTTTGCCATGTAGTATGATGTCACATATGATGAATTTTTAGACAATTGATAATACATCAGTCGGGAGAGACTTTTTGCAATCTTCCTGAGTCAGTTTTATATGGTGTAAGAGTTATTCTACATCCCATCCACCATGTATGACGTGTTACTGATTTAAGGACCCCCTGGGTTCCGTTTATGTCAAAAATAGATTGTTTTTAAAGTCAGGCTCAGTGAAGATTCCTTAGTATGAGTAAATCCATGAGATTTCCCAACTAACTTTCAGACCAGAACCTATTTTCCTGCACATTTGCATGGCAATAGTTCAAGCCGTGACTTAGAGGTAAGCGTGGTGTAACCTTCTGCAACTTAAGTTCCCTTTTGCAATCACAAATGGTTTATGTATAATTGGCCTTTACAGACTTTGTTCTCTAGCAGGATTAACAGTAGGATGTAACGTTCATGTATATGGAGTAAGATGGTAGAGAAAAACGTATGTGCAATGGATGTTCTAATCGGTTTGAAGTATTTAACCAATTTGGGGTTGAAGTTTGAAAAAGTTTGACAGATTTAACCACCGATTTGAGCCGCTTGAACAAATAAGAGTATTTATTTGTTTGCTGGACCATATTTTGGTTGCCTGGAATCAATCGATTTGAAAATCACTATAATATTCCTGAATTTTAGGATACTTGAAAAAGAACAGGAAATAGGAAGTACATACAGAAACAGACTATAATACATCAAAGCCCCTTGACACACTTCGAGACAATTGGAGTCCTGCTCTCTCTAAGTTTGGTGATTTAGCTCACGCTAATCACATCACTGGATGAAATACTTCTAGCCTTTTTAATTTTGGCTCTTAGTTGGCACTGTAAACTATTGAGATGGGCAGTTAAGATAGGAGACTTATGGGATGTAAGGAGGGACACAGAGCCTGAGTGCGTTGTGTGGCTTTTTATCCCATCTTTCACTGTCCATGGCCTTGCTTGTTTCAAAGGACTTTCCACACACCTACCTGTCTCTCTTTCTACTACTTCTCTGCTGTTAAGTGGATGCCAATGTTTTTTTTAAGTAGGATCGTGACAGGCATAGGCTTACTCACAGCTGTAGACAAGGCTTAGTGTATTAAAAATGTATTCACCGAGTATGCCTTTAGCCAATTGTTTCATAAGCAATATGTGCGTCCTTGCATCTGTTACTTGCACATTAGTCCTGCTCAAATAAGCATTAGCAAAGCCAATAATTCTGTTATGTATAAGCATTAGATGGGCATTTTTCATGCACTGCCACAATATAGCAGCTGTTTCCATATAATGGCCATATAATGGCCATTTATTATCAGTGTGGTTGTCCCTCGAAAACGCCTATTCCATGCCTACACAAAATCCAACTGTTGACTTTGACAACAATGGCTAAATACATCCTTACCATCATCATTCAAGCTGAGTCAAGCTATGTGTAAGTTAACTCAGGTATTTTGTGACCCGGTTTGAATCAGCTGTTCAAATCCACCTGCAGTGGGCACCCGTTTACATAAATGTTACAAATCTATTGTTGAAGTGGATATTGTTCAGGTGGAAATAAGGACTTCTGTTGCTAAACCACATTAGGCCAAGTCACAGGCCTATACATTCTTTACAATCACGTGCATTGGGAAGAAATATGATAACACTTTTAAAATATACCTGCTGAGTAATTATGTGACCAGGTCAGCCATTTTATACTTGAGGTATTTGCATGTATGGTTCTTTGTATCACATTCAAAACCTCATTTCACATTGTGGTGGATGAATCGCATATCAATACCCCTCTCCCCCTTTAGCCTTGCCATGAACACTATTTTCACAGTGAACATTTCAACATGGAAATAATGTTTAAAATTGATTAGGTAACAAATTGAGGCATGCTGCTCAAGAGGAATCAACACTGGGAAACATATTTCCTCCGCTGATTTTATGATTGTATTGTTCTATTCATTAATCCAAAACTGCAGTGTACAAGCTAGTCTAATGTTTTGTTACACCTTGCATGTCGAGGAATGGACCAAGAAGGCAAGTAGGTGTGCACTAATCCCAAGAGCTCATTTAAGTTGTCATCCAGGTACCCAAAAATAGAACACTTGAATTTTGATCTGGGTTCTTAGCAGTGGAAATGCCTCAAACAAGAGGCAATATTAACAAAGTATGCTCCTTGACCTATAAGGAAGAAAGATGACTTGTTTGGGAAGAACTGTGCTTTGTTCCACTGAGTTATATATGGATATCCAAGCTATCCTGTGACAAATGGACTTCTGCCCTGCAGAAGTACAAGAATGAGCAAAGGCTTAAGAGCCTAAACAGCCCTCTCCTCTGACTTCTACAAGCCTAGAGACAACTCAATCATAAAGATAAAACAGGCACAGTTAACAAACCTCAGTTGCCTCTTGTGATACCGTGAGCAGAGCGAAGGCTATACTGAATGTGAAACAGTATCAACCTAAACAGAAATGTGTAACAGTCCACAATTAAGGAATGTCCAATCAAGCTTCTATAGAAATATATATATATATACGTTAGTTAAACAGAGAATGTAACTAAAAATAAAACACTACAAAAACCAAGCCCTGTAGAAAGAACCTACAATATGCAAGAGAATGAAACAGAGAGAGAAAAGACAATGAACATCCCAATGTTCAAAAGGATATGTTTTAGATTTGCAAAAAGGGATCAGTGTAACATAGCCAGTCCCTAGGTTCTAAAATGGACCAATGGGCAGTTATCCGGCAATATTACATTTTGCAATGTCTTGGCGTTTCAGCAATGATGAACCTGGCTTCTCAGCTCTGCTCTGGGGTTTGAGTATGTTTGAGAGGCTGATATCGCTGTCATCCAGTGGCAAGCAGAGTCAGGGCAGGGTCAAAAATGAAGAAGGATGCGGTTTAACGCGGGCTCGAGTGATGAGGATCGTGGATGTCACCAGGTTTGGTTCGATGGTCGAGGTTCGACGACAGACAGGTGGATGACAGGATGTGCAGGTGAGGTTGTTTGAAGTGGGGGCTTGAAGAATGCAGTTCGAGAAGAACACCAGGGTCAGTTTAATTGTCAGCTATGAAGCGGCTGGTGGTCTAAACAGTGGTTCAAGCCATGCAAGCGCAGAAGTACTTCTCTGTTCGAGGCGAGGTAATGAATTTCTTCAGCTGGCGTAGTGCACCAGTGATCTGTTTCAACTGCTGTTCTGGTTGGAACTGCGGTTCGAATGTTGTAAAGTATTAAAGTAGCTCCTTAGGGTCCTGCTCATCTGAACAGGTTCAAACAACCTTGAATCATAGCTCGCAGTGGTTTTATAATGGCAAAATGGTAGGTATTTATGTTGCCTTGCCTCTCAGAAGATGTCAGTCCCTCTGCAGTGTCTCAGGGACATTATGAGTGCTTTTCTAGAGTTCCCAAACATGGGGTGACTGGCACACACCTTCAGGGGTCCTTCAGCATGGTGGGGTCCAGATATGGCTGGCAGAGATGCATGTCTTAATCCAGAAGCAGATTCACCCTGATGGGTTGCTATGTTTAGGGTACAGAGATAGCCTCTTCCTTAGAACACCTGACTTCACCTCAAAAATGCAGCATTTTGAAAAGGACTGATCTCCCAACAGGTTCCAGCACAATCTTCTTGAAGGTTTGAAGTCCAGATATGATTCATAGAGGTTTTCAGAGACCCTTTCATTGAAAGGCACCCTTCTTTTAAAGGCACAATTCTATAGGTGATTGGACAAAAGCAAGCCTGGTTTAACGGTCCAATCTCTGTCCTTGGAACAAGTGTACTTTGCCTTCTGACATCACACCCAATGTACTTGTGCTGCAGGAAGTAGAGAAAACAGGAAGGAAAGATAGAGGCAGAGAGAAACATGATGGTGGAACTTTTTTGCAGCTTTACAGAGCTCCATCTGTCTAAACTAACCTCACCTCCTACCCTGTTCAATAGAATCAAATGCCCTTTGGTATGCAGCCACCTCCGGTGTGGGTACTTCTTTTGTGAATGAGTGTGCCCTTTGATTCTGTTTCCAAGGACAGCTTTCTGTGGAGTGGTTATAACTCTGAGGAGGTTGTTACCTCCCTCACAAAGGAACAAAGAGAGCCAATGCCAAGGCTACAGTGTTGATATCGCTAGCAGGGACAGCATGTCCGGGGAGGACACACATAACCCTTCCACAGCTGAACTGAGATCACAGGACTGACATATGTGTGATATTGAAGTAATGTGGCTTTGATAACAGTGAGAGATGTTGCCCGCAATACCCTAAACTCAGGATGGCAAATACTTACAGTTTAGTGTGCTACCGGGACATCATTCTCATAGTTATGTCGTTTTTGGAACAGTGGTGCATATGTAAAATGCAACCACTGCCTTGCAGAGACTTGACAGTCACTGCAGCAGTCAAGATGGAACCTGTGACATGTGAACCTGCTGTGTGCCATATATAGTAGATCAGGATACTTAATGATCCTGCAGGGCACAGGTATATGCTTTTGGCATGGAGCTTGAGAAAAGTTAACCTTGTGAGCAGGCCACCCTTTCTGAGATGGAATTACCAGCATCATTGTATTTGTTAATACAATTTAAAAAGTGGATGCTTCTACAACCTTGCCACATTCCTTATAATCCCACCTCACCAATCTGATGCCTCGAACCTCTACATGACAAAGTTAGTTGGGAACAGTCCTTTTCTTTGGTCTTTTTTACAAAATGTATTTCTGAAATTGAAGCCCAAGAACTCACCACAAGGTATACCACATAACCGCTGTAATAATTTGAGAAAGATTATGACTGCTTCAGTGAAACAGCTAACCTGCCCTGCACTTATACTATTGAGTGTGTCTGTGCTAACACAATTACATTGTCTTTTTTTTATTCCACCATAATTGGGATGATGAGTGGTGAACATACCATAATGTTTCACTCTCAAAGATGTCAACCTTCACCATGCTGATGGTATTCAATGAGGGTGAAATGTGTATGTAGTTTGTTACTGCATACTTGAGCGCTGTCTGTATTGGGCTGATAAAGCTATGTATATAATATAACTGCCCCATAAGGCAATGTCAATTTCCTCATGTGTGGAAATACAATCTGTTCAGATAATTTGCATATCCATTATGCAATGCTGTGGGTCTCTCGTCTGGATGCAATCTGCCAGTGATGGCTGCAATGTGTCGCCTTTTAGCTGAAATGACCTATTCTGCTATCACATTGCAGACAGATGGGTTTCTTTTGTGCTTTCTTTTTTCAAACCTTGGCCCTCATTACAACACCGCCGGTAACCAATGGCGCTATTAGCACCATTGTTGCTGCCGGTATTGTAACAAGTCCGCCAATGGTAAATGGGGAAATACCGCCCCATTCCAAGGTTGGCGGGCGGTAATTCCCCATTTACCATTGGCCCTTCCCCTTTCCCATTTTTGCCCCATAGGGCTCAATGGGACTGGGGAAGGCGGTAGTTACGGTACCGCAAATTGCGGTACTGTAATTACCTCGGAAGTCCCTTTGCGGGTCCCTACTTTAACGGCTGGTCCAGACCAGCCGTTAAGATTGGGCGCCGCAAAGGGACCTCGTAATCAGGCGTTAAGGGTTTAACGGCGCCGACACCTTTTACGGCGCCGTTAAACCCTTAACGCCAGGGTCGTAATGACCCCCCTTCTGTAATATTGATAGTGAAAGATAAACGTGCTAATGCTGCACCGTTTAACATTTCAACCTGTAGATCTCTGATGCTGCTGACATGCCTATGTGGTTGATTGTTGCAACTGTGACGGCACCCAATCTTGGGCTGATGAATCTATGCATGAAAAGGTGCTTCCCTATCGGGCAATGAGATATTTCATATATGGATCAAAATATAAGGTCAGCTTATTTGTATTAGCATAGTGCATTGCTGAATGCTTCTGCTCTGGAGGTCATCTTCCAGTCACATTTACTACGTTGCTCTTTCCAGCGTGGCTTTTAACCTGAAATACGCGGATCTAGTATTACATTGTGGGTAGAAGGATTTTCTTTTTTTTTCTTGCTTTTGTTTAAACCCACCATAACGTTGATAGTGAATATTAAATATTCCCTAACGCTCCACTCTCAAATGTGTCAGTCTACATCAGGCTGATGATACCCAATATGAGTGAAACATGCATGTGGTTGTTTGTTGCATCCTTGTTAGTTGTCAAAGTTGAGTTCATGAAGCACCGTATAACATAGTATGTAAGACAGTAACAATATCCTCATACGGGACAAGAAACACGCTTTTCAGCTAGTTAATGTACCCAGTGTGCATTGCTCTGTGATTCTGGTCTGGATGTGCAATTAAAGTGGTGTCAATTAAGTGGTGGTGTGCATGCGTGGATGTTTAGCTGAAAAGACCTACTCTTAGTTTTTCATTCTGTCTTACTTTTGTTCTTCCCAGTGTTGACTTTGCTGCTATATTTGTTTTCTGATCAAATTGGTGTAATCCATTTCTCAGTGAATGATTGGGCTTCGTAGATTCGTCCTTGATGTACTTATACTTAAATTTGAGCGTGGTCTATTCATTGAGAATAATCCAGTTTTACTGCAACAAACTCACATGGTGCAGAGGGAACCTGGCCCTCATGCCCTCATTATCTTTGCCTTTAGGTTACTAATGTTCCTGTGTGTGATGATCCGCTTTCCACTTTTTTACTGCTGACTTTTTCCCATCCACGCTCTACAGTATGTTCCTTCTACAGGTATCCTGTTTTTTACTGGTTGTGCTTGATTTTACACATTGACACATTTAAGTGTTGAACGGATGGGTTCATTCAATCACTTTGTCCACCATATTTAATTTTTCCGGTTTATGTTTATCTGTATGAACAATCTGTATTTGAAAGACACACAACACCTTGTACCCGATAACCTGTGGATACTTGAAAAGCTCTTCACCTCTCGGTTACGCATGCTTGTGTTTCTCACTACGTCTGCCTGACCCTAATACGTTTTTCAAGTTGTGATGGCATACAGGTTGTATTTTTCTGCTTGTGTCAACAAATATTTCTTGGATTGTGCATGACACTTTGCAAATTATGGACACATTGTACTTTGATTAGCAATCTTTCTATCATTGTTGATGTTGCAATACTCTGTGGAATAGTTAATACAAAAAAAGCACTAAGTCATTAGATCTGGCTAGAAAAAACTTTAGCTGTTTTGCAAGATCTCTCCAGTCATATGAATAGAATCCCTGTTGACAAGCAGATGCTCTGTGATGCAGAAAGTGTGGATCATTGTGAACGTTATGTGGCAGTGTCAACAATTTTGTAGAAGCTAGTGCAAATTTGCAAGTTGTGGAGTGGTTTCTTAGATGTGGTTTTTAAGAGGGTTTTCTTCCATGCCAGTGAGAAGATTACCTTTGTTTTCATTTGTTTGCTGCAATACACAGTGGTTCAAGAACATAATAATATTGAGTCTCTCAATCTACAAATATCAGCTGTTCCATCATTCATAGTGTGGATCACTAAACACACTCACACACACACACACACACACACACACACACACACTGATCTCAGCAAGTGGCCGCAAATGTAATAATGCAGAGGTCAATCGAGAGAACATATCAGTGCACCCTATCAGTGCCATTAAGGATTTATTAGAAACTTGTTACAACAGGAGAACTGCAACCATGTTCACTAGACTGACTCTGTGCAGATGTCTTAACTTTATATCGCATTTGTTCTTATTAGACTGTTTTTGCTAAAACCCCATAAAGGTTTTTTTTTTTTTTTTAGCTGAATATTATTATACTGTTTACAGACTAGCATTTTTATATATCAGACCTAGTATTACATAATTTAGGTACATAATTTAGGGAAAGTACATAAACAACATTGGTTCTACAAACAAACACAACGACCACCAGTTTTTTTTTAACATGGTCTAACAATGGTATTCTCCTGTACTACTAAATCGTAAAGGCTTAGAGAGGACAGTACATTGTAGAATACAACTTCACCTAAACTGTAGACAATACACATTGCCTCCTGTGTGCAATATGTTCCTATTATCATAACAACTATCAATAGAAACCAGATATACTCTAAAATCCCATCTTACCTTAATATATTATTAAACTTTCATATTTAAGGTTTGTGCTTCACAAGGCGTTCCTTTTCTTGCTGCATTTCTACAGTGGTTGTATGTACAGGAGGTGATAGGTGAAAAAAGGTAAAATTACAATGTGAATAAGTAAAAAAAGTCCTTACAAACAACCATAATAGATATATACTTCACGGGGCTCTTTACAAATCCAACATAACAACAGAACATAACATAACATAACATAACATAACATAACACATCACTTCTCATTAAGGATTATGAAAACCTATTAAAATTACACATTGTTGTTTACTCTAATCGCATTCACATGAAACATGTAAGCTGCAAGAAAGCACTATTTATATAATGAATATGCCTAGATGAACTTTCTAAAATAGGATTTGTGTGGCCTAAACATTTTTGTTTGGTGTGTTACGTCCCATCTTGCAAGTGTGGGGTCTTTTTTGTGTGCAGTCAAATACTAGGTTGTTGTGGGTTTCTGGGTCCCATGACATTCTTTTTCCTCCTATCAGAAGCCTCACATCTTTGGTAGAGACTTTGAAAAATTCGATTTTATTCAGCTAATCAGAGGCCCTTGGGGAGGAGTCATCAAGTTTGTTCAGCCAATCAGACCCCTCAAATCTCCTAATGGAGGTTCCATAACAAGGCCAGCTAACTTCCTGTTCTTTTGAGAATTTGGCTGAGCTGTGATGTGCCTATAGAGGGAATGCTTACATGCATGGTGCTCGGAGCATTTTGAGGGATTGTATATGCAGTATTGGAACAATTGAGTAGTCTAATGTTGCTTAGAGTGTTTTCTGTTGTCTGTGTTTGTTCCCCTTTGTCTGCTTAGTGTCTGTTCAGTATTTTGTTATTTCCCATTCCTCCTGTGTTTCTCCTTAAAAAGCATTAAGAACAAGATCCCGTCGCTTTTGGTCCCTGTTTTGTTACCCCCAGAAATCTCAAAAGCCCCAAAACGTTATTTATCATCTCCCAGTCCCGCCCCTTTCTTCAAGCCCCCACATGTGTTTTATGCTCTTGTCTTATCATTTTTTTTGTGTGTCAATTGTAGAGATGTGTAATGCTGTGAGTCTTGTTCCTTGAGTTTGGCTCTGTGGGCGTTTTTTGGTTATCTTAGTCTCTGGTTCTCTAGTTCTTTAGTTATTTTGTTCTTAAAATATCCAGTTCTCATAACAGAAGTCAAATGGCACACATACTGCATTTCTCCTCATAGGAGGAATAGGATTCCCCTCTGTTTAATGCAGAGCTGGCATCCTTTTTCTGCTTGTTGGCGGTGGTTCATGGGCATGGGTCACACAGCTTAATTTGGGTTCCAAGTGATGGAAGTTGACTCGTGGGAGGTGGCATAGGGAGGAAGAGGAGGCCAGGCTACCAAACAAGGCCGCTTTGCACACAGAAATAGGGGAGCCATGGCATCTGGTATAGACTTCAAAAAGAGTAGGGAAGAAAGGGACTCTGATGGATGCCCCCACTGTGGCAGGGTCAGTGGTAGAGCAGGAAGGCATGAAGGTGGTGAAAGAAAAGGAAATAGACCCATTTCTCATGTGATAGGGGGGGTATCTTGCTGCAAGCACCCTGATCTTGTACATTGAGATGTTTCCTGTATGCTTGAGGGGCATTGCCGATGGAGGAAGGGTCTTGACTCAGCTGGACAAGGGTAAAGAGAAGTTGGAGGTCCTTGAGGAGGATGAACATATAGGTGCAAGATTCATGGGAGGAGCAACCTGTAGAGGTGCTGCATTAGGCAGGGAACCTACTTGAATAGGAGGCGTTTTAGTAGTGGGAATCTTGCTCTGCATATAATGATAATGATGTGTTATTTATATAGCGCCTTAATCCAAAGCACTTTACAGAGCACATATTTACATACAATATCACCCAACCGAAATTGGTACTCATTTATCAACCTCGGAAGGATGAAAGGCTGAGTTGGCCTTGCTGGGATTCAAACCTGCAACCTGCAGATCACGCTCAGATCGCAGCAGCGAGCGCTCAACCAGCTGAGCTATCTTACCGGCTATTACCGTATCTACATATACCATTGTAGTCGGGAAAGGTAGGCACATGAGTTACAGGGATCAAAGTCCTCTCCCACACACATTACTCATAGTCCTGGGTAGGAGAGTACTTTGAATGGCTATTTGGGAAGAGCATCAAGGGTGATTAGTGTAAGGCCTTCTTCCAGGTGGCTTGCTGTGGTCAGAAAATGCCCAGAGTTACCTGGAGAAGAAATGTGGACCGTAAAAGCTTGGAAAATATGTGAGAAGGAAAAAATAACAGAAGCAATCCATGATAGGTTTATTCAGGGAAATAGAGAGGGCCCCCTTCCTCGAAAAGTATGGTTCCAGTTCTTCTCCAACCCTGGTACATATTGAATCAGACTAGCCAGTAACCCCAATTAGTGTGTTCTCCCAAATGAAAAGACGAGCAACCCCATATCGAAATACCCCACAGTACCCAGACATTGGGCTATATTAGCAGCTTTATTGTGTATGCTTCTGCCCTGGGGGTGGGAGGGGATGGAAAGGGATTGATGTTTGAAAAATGTGCATTATGTGTTTGTATTGGTGAAGTAGCCTCATTGCTCACATGATATGTGATGTAATGTTCTACATTAAAGTTTAATTGGCAATTGGGGACAAAAAAAACAGATAGTCCCAAATAGCTACTTGGGGATCCAGGTTAAAGCATCGCCTACTTTCTCCTACTCCTATGACAACATTAAACGCTAAAGTGTGGGCGAAACGGGCGGTCATCAAGAGGGTAATAGATATGTGGGGGGGGTCACTCAATGGAGGCCAAATCGATTGCCTATAAAACAGCAATCGTGCCAGGGATCCTATTTGCTCTGGAGATTTTTCCTAAGAGGGCGATAAACGGCTCCTAAAATTGGAGTGAAAAATCTTAAGGTCACTATTGGGTTTACTAGGAACTGTACCAGTAGAGGTGATTAGATTAGAACTGGGTCTTCAATCGCTCCACTCCATTTGGATGATTACAGCCTGTAAGCTTTGGGTTAATGTAAAATTTGGCGAGGTAGGAATGTATCCCTACTGCACTCCAGTGTAGCCCATGTGGATCGATACTCCTGCATTGTTTGGTTACAAGAATTGGAGAGCATGGCATTTGCACACTGCCAAGACATATCCCTGTTATGCTGTTGTGAACAAGAGGTCCCTGTTTTCCTGGGTAAACTTAACGCAATGAGCCGTAATTATGATACGGTTTTGATGTTGGCCAACTTGGAGGGACGGCGTACATACTTGCAATAACTTCATCAGGAGGTATTCTCCAAGGGTCTGAGGCAGTACCTAAATAAGTGGTGATTCCCTATATTGATTTGCTTTGCTTTATACTTGCGTTTGGATATTCTGCTGGTTTATGCTGTCAATCTAGCAGGGACTCCCTTTTGAGGAATGCCTTTGAGGCCAACAGATTGAAACCGCAAGACATATATTGACGTCTTGTTCTATATTGAGGGACTGCTACAATAAGGCTTATGCTGAGTTCAGGGTGTATGAGAGTTCCCAATTCTGGAGTATGATCTTTGCCACTGAGTCGTATCTGGTGGTGTCTGCTGCTCAAAATGTTTGGCTTAGGGCCAACACTATGTTGAAAGCTAAGAGTGTTTGACTCTTTTGGGCCGTTTGAGTCTATGGCCCTCATTACAACCCTGGCGTAGGACCTTGGTGCTATTAGCACCATGGTCCATGCCGGATTCCGCCATGGTGGATGGCGGATTTACCACCCCATTCTAAGGTTGGTGGGGCGGTAAATCCCCATTCACCATTGCCCCTTCCCCATTCCCATTTTTGCCCCATAGGGCACAATGGGGATGGGGAAGGCGCTAATTACGGCACCGTAAATTACGGTGCCGTAATCAGCACCAAGGTCGCTTAGCGCCTTGGACTTTAACGCCTGCAAAAAGCAGGCGTTAAAGTGTGAATCTGGCATTAAGGGTTTAACTGCGTCGCAGCCTTTTACGGAGCCGTTAACCCCTTAACGCCAGGGTTGTAATGAGGCCCTATAACATTTCTAATTGCCTTTCCTGAGATGATTAAATGTTAATAGTTTTTACAAGAGGTGGTGCTGTCCATGGTTGACTCACAAAACAAAAACAAAACAAAAATATTCTTTGACGTCAAGTGTATGAATTTTAATGTATTCCAGGTATGGTTCTGTTTGTATCAATAGTTGTATTAACTGTTTCTTAGGAATTAACGGTATGGTTTTTAATGTATGTTAACGTGTTTCTTTAATCAGTCAATCAATGGTTATTCCGTTCAATTCATCCATCAAACACATGAAATACAATACAATACATGTCTAAACTGTCCATTTTATTTCATTATATAATACAGTGTCCTTGTTCCACATCCTTGCCTGTTTCCTTAAAATCTAAAAACATTTTAAACACGCCACATAACCCAAGAAAAGCAAGAAAGGAAAAACAGCATTTTTAAAGTGCACAGTGCATATTGCATACGGTTAAATGGGTGATGCGTGTTCCATGGATTGATTGTTCATTCCGTTTGATTCCATTTGACCAAAATCCCATTTCTTGACACATGGCTCTTTTCAGGAAGGATACTAGAGCCCAATCTGTCAATACAGAGACCTCTGCCAAGAGGAAAAGCACAGCTGGCATGTAGGAGCGAATGTTGGAAGACCTGAGCACCGGCAATAGAGTAGACCATCTAATGGAATTGAATGCTGGGCAGAACAATAGAGGTGCTTCAGGTCCTCTCTATCTGCTCCACACGCCGGGCAGCCTGGAGTATCAGGATGCCCAGACAATGTTACTGTAGTACCAATCAGCTGTAGACAATCGAATTCAACTTAATGTGTACCTTTGTGTTCTCATGGAGATGTCCCAAGATGGGCAGGTATGTTAAACAACATCCTCTGTTCTCGAGTTTCCTTTAGGGAAGGGGCCTTGACACAGCCAAAGACTATACTCGAATCTATAAAGACTGCATAAATCGGTTGTTTTTTAATGGTTACTCTAGTTTGTAGAAGAGGCAAAATGTACCTTTTGCACTCGGATTGATTCTTATCAGGGATCACCCCGTCAACAGCCCACTTTTCCAGATGTTTTTATAGAATAGATGAAAAGATCATGCTAGATACATCCAGCAAAGCTATGGGGAGATTGTTCTTTAGAAGTGCCCTATCTCCCTTTTGTTTAAATGGGAACAATGTGGTAAGGTTTCCAGGAGACAGGAGTGGCTTTAAAGGAAATGATCTGATTAAAGAAGGATTTAAGGGTGTTAGACCACAATTCTGGATGACTTCTGAAGGTGGTATTGGCATGTGTGTCAGGTCCAAGAGCTTGTGACGGTTTACTTGTTTTAATTAGTTGGTAAATATCATAATATCAAAGTCCAGAATTCAAGGAACATCAGAAGTATCTACAGGGGCGTTGCTAGGAGAGAGGCTAACGGGGCTCTAGCCACTGATCTTTTGGTTGTAGCCCCGGATAGAATCACAGGAGCTACAGCCAAAAGACTAGCTAGCCCCCAGTCCCAACAGTACCGACATCAGCTTAGCCCCGGGTCTTTTCCAGACCTAGGAACTCCCCTGAGTATCTATATCAACATGAGAAAGCAATGGTTTTGCATGGATCACATCAAAGTCCTCTCCTGCAATTGTGCTCTACAGCGTGTACGCCTGAGTGGAGGAAGAGTTATTCATTTGTTTCTAGAATGCTGCTATATTATTGGAGGATAGACTAAGCAGCATCCACTCTGCTTCCTGCTATAGCATACAATATTTATAGCTTTGCAGCCAGTTTTCTAGCGCAGTTTGAGCTTAGCCACTTGCCGTTTAACACTAACAATTGAAGCCGTGCACAATAATGTAAGATTCCTTCTCAGTTCCCGCTTTTTATCCCTAATATTAATATGAAAACCATGTTTACACTTGAGGACCTTCCGTGATTTAGACCCAAAGACAGTGTTAAAACTGAGAAAGAAACCCACAAAATTCACAGGTGAAAAAGCAAGTAAACAATTCTGCTTAGGCCACCCCAAGGTTGCCAAGAATTATCTTTTATTATAAATTGAGGAAAAGTAGTTATTCCATCTTAAGCGGTTTCCTCTGCTGTTAATTGTGACCCGAGATGTTTTAACCATTAAAGTAGATGAGGTAGAGTCAGAACCTTCCATTCTGCTAATAGTGGTTGGCCGTCGCTGGCAGAGTATTAAAGAACTTTAAACATAACACAGGCCTCAAAAATTAAATGAGTGGAAGCCATGAAGTCTGTGAGTGATTTGGAGCTTCCCAGACTCCAGGTGAATTGAGATGGAATATCTCCTTGAATGTTACAGTTAAACTGATGAAGACCCCAAGTGTCCATGAGATGATGCCACACCTGACCACGGGGTAGAGATTCGTTATGATAATGCTAAGAGCGATTGGGGGTCCCCGTATAACACATACACATATAATTCAAATCCCTCACCATTGAAACGTTTGTTGAATAACTAACCAATAGCCACCTATATATAGAAAAGACTTATACATGGAATGCCAAATAAAAGGAGCATGTTGATACATGGTATGGTCTGAATACTTACACATTTCTATGTATCGCCCATGCATATCATACAGTCAGGCATTCTCTCCAATTCATGAAGTGTTGTGTGTATCCCCAACACCTAGGCATCCATAGCTGACTTAGTCCTCATAGGCAAATGTTGGAGTCAGCCCCCTACCCACTTTTTGTTGAGTGAGCACATTTACAGTATGAGATTCAGGAGCAAGTCCATGTAAATGCTACTTTAAGTACATGTCACCTTTTGAAACACTTCACCTCTGTTTCAGAAGGTGACATGTGAAACAATAGAACTGCTCATGCACATGATAAAGATTTATTTATTTATTTTTTTTTTTTTTAGGGTAGGTCAGCATTGAAGTCCCCTAAATTTGTTACTCGACAGGGGATACTAGGAACAATGGAAGCAAACATAAGGACTACTAGGTGAAAATGCACCTCTGTGTAAATCTGGATTTGATTGAACTCAGGCAATCACACCCATTGCACGTCCCTATCCCTACACAGCGGGTGTGTTGAGTTGCAAACTTTTATCTGACAAATCCATCATTTGTGGGGACAGATATACATGTGTGAATATGTTCTCCAGCAAAAAGCAGGATGTACGTTCACTTGCATATTTAACTGGCACACAGAAGTAAACAAAAACGTGTACGAATCACGGCATCCGAGTACAGTTAGAATACCAAAGTTTCACATAAATAATTAAAATATGCACACTCATATTTAATCTGTAATGTTGAATCTTACTCAGATTAGGTGGCAACTGTGATATGTGTGGGAGGCTATCGCCTAAACAATTTTTAATGATATCTTGCAGTGGATTGATCAAGAAATTATCACAAGCTAATCATTGAATTTGGAGAATTTGAAATGCTCTTTTTTGCCACTTTTTTTTACTGTTATTTGCAAGCAAAAGTAGGGGGAGACACCTAACTCCAACTCCCCTCTGCTCTCTCCATTTCCAATATTGCCTGACCTAAGCCCACTATCTACTTTTTGTGGTAAATTAAGGCACAAAAATTGCAGTAAAAAATGTAACTTTTGAAATTCGACGAAAACAAACTCATGCCTCTGTTCAGCAATGTGATGTGATGAGAATATATGTGCCCAAGGCTGTTGGTTTGACTCCGTTAGGCATTAAACAATGCGTGAATTCAAATATTTACAGGTCGCTCTGACGCTGTCTTTTGGGACCATAACTTTGCAATTTCACATTTACAGCCCCCTTGATTTAGCGTTTGATTTGCTTTGCATACATACCTATGCAACATTGAAGAGCACAAACATCTTATAACAATACAATAACAAACAATATCAAACCTACTGTCATAAGCTTGAGGAAGGGATAATGTAGAAATATGAATGCAGGCCTCTGCTTTGGCACATAATGTAGATATCTGTTTTTTATCCAATGCAATAGAAGCAAGATTGTGAGACCTCATTTCCACCAATTTGCCAATCATTCCTTTTATTTTCCTTCACCGTTTGCCTGCCCAATCTGGTTGCATACCCTCTTGACCTGCCTTCTGTCCCTTTTACCTTTACCGTTGGTTGCAAGTTGGTGCAGCTGGTGATCTTGCATGACTGCGAGTGGTGCAAAGTCATGTGACCGCAGTCCTGCACTACAGCCCATCAATGCACCTCTTTCGCTGCTCTTCATGTCTATCTATCTATCTATCTATCTATCTATCTATCTATCTATCTATCATCTATCACATGTTTATATGTGCCATACGCCCATGGACATCATGGCGCTCGCACGACAATTACAACACAGAACCGAAATGGACAGTTACAGTGGGAGAACGTCAGTGCGAAAGCATAAATGCTCAGCCTGTACCCTCTGAAAAGGCACTGTGGCACTGATGGATTACTATTGGGTCTGTGGCCAGAAGGTGTACTTGCACCTGCCGCCATCATGGAGGAGCTACTGTTCGCTTGCAATGGTACATTGTGCCCTGCTGGTAGTACCCAAAGGAAACCTGAAGGGGGGACTCTTTTCTGAGGAAGAACAAGCAGTGCCTGGAGCCACAGAAGTAATACGCACTATAACACCTCCTGACTTCCGTATCCACCCAGAAAAAGATCGCCATGATCGACTCAGAAGAAAGAAACAATCCTCCAACTACTTGTCTCAAGACTCATCTGATCTGCTCACACACATAACACGGGAATATAAACTGTACAGTTATGCAGAGACATTTTTTGCATCCCTAGTGCCCAGTATCCAGACAAGGGCCAATGCCAAATGGTTCCAAATTGTTAGATTGGAATTGATTCAGCTGGCAAGTGATATTGAACAACGGTTCAACATCATCAAAGTGGAATTAAGAGCCCTCCGTCTAATGACAATGCAGAATATATACATTCTCGACCTGTGGACAGAAATGGAAGGCAGTGTTTTCAAAAAGATCGGGAGTTTATTTTGCACATTCGTACCTTCTGCAGACACTGAAAATGGGATACTATCACGTGTCATTGCAGCAGTACATGAACTTGGGGTAAAAATGAAGAAGGAAGCAGGGATCCAGGAGGACAATTGGGTGACTATGGCATTCAGCTGGGTTCCATCCTGGCTCGGAACATTGGCAAAAAGTCTGGTCCCTACCATGGTGCTATTCTGATGATTTTCTGCACGTGCCAATTGGGTCTCCATTGTTGTGCCAAAGCAGTACTTAATAGTGCAATGATGATGGTGACAACTGGGAAAACTAATAATAAGGTGCATCTTAAAACGCAGGGAAGTATAGATCAAAACTGATGAGGATGATGGCCCCAACAACTGCATGATAGCTCTCCCCATGGGAGATGGGTTAGACACTCTGTACCACACCACCATTGTACCACCCCCAGACACTGAAAATTACAAGGATGTTTGGGTAGATTTAGCAAGGTACGGGGGATGCATATACATGACCTGCATGCTGAACAATATGCACAACATGGAGAGTCTACAAAGTGTCTGTATTGCAAGGATGCCTACAAAAGGGACACTGGCAAGGGAAGAAGCAGAAAGATGTGCCAATGAGCGGAAATATGGGTGGGGGGGTTAATTAATTACTGTAGAAGTAACAAAAGGGGAGAATGTTGGGATGGATTAGTCTGTCCCACCCCCTTAGATGCTTCCAAATAAGATGAACCCCATATGAGGCAATATAACTACAAGGGGGGAACATTCTGCATCACCTGATACCATAGAAAAGACTGTGCAGTGCGTAGAAGTAGTTGCTTAGCACTAGAAATACCCACACTCTGCAACGCCATTTTGTGTTAGGTCCAACAGGGACAGGCCACAGGCTCCCACTGCCCGTGTCCCCAAGCAACAAAGCCCAATTTCTACACAACATGCTGGCTCCGCTTGAGCCCTGCTCCAACGGAAGTCCATTTCCCTCCCGTCCCTTCAGTGTTGCAAATATTTAGTATCACCTCTAGGAATGTGCCCGGCAAAGAGCGTGAGACAGCACCGGACTCTGCACAGTGTCCATTCATCTCCACTGCCCTGCCATCGGGCCTCTAACCCCCTCCCAGCCAGGCCAGCGGCCGCCCCACACCACTCACTCCACCCCCACACCTTTGAATTCTTTATAAACACAAGACCCCCAGTTCCTAACCTCCATTAAGTGCCCGCCACACATCTTAAAGCCCACATGACTGCATTTCTCACCAGCTGACACACACGTCTCCTGTAATGAGGTACCGGGAAGGGTAAATGAAAGATCAATCCCCAGGGGGAAGACGCTGGGTGCGGGAACTGTGGTATCAATAAAGCCCTGAATGTATGGGTCTGCAAGACTGTATTTTATTCAAACCTCTCCTTAGCACCCCTTTTCGTGTGCATGCCCAGATGCCTTCTATAATGAATGAATAGTCCTTTTCAGTTGTTTAGTTTAAATTGATACGGTGTGTTTTATGTATGTCCTGACCTTCACCGCGAGGATGAGCCCATCTGACCCACGTGCCTCAAGATCGATGGGGAAGAACCACACAATTACCGCCTGGCATCCCCTAAGGAGCAAGCCCATGTGTAGGGTGCCTCCAATCAGTAGCACCAACATTTCCTATATGTGGATGACGATTCTCATGTTTATAAGCCCATGTTTGTGAATGTAAGACCAGAGCACTCTCGAGCAGCAGAGTTCTTTGCTGGCACTTGTATTTTGTACAAGTAAACCTTGTTATCCTTGCAAAGCTATCTCTTGGCTTATTTCCCTAATGGGTTGTATTTAATCTGAAGTGTACGTATATAGGGACTTGCCTTCACTTCTCTATCACTCTCCAGCCTCCACATGCCCCTTCTTCCTCCCTCTACATACACCCCTTAAATACGACACATCCGTTCTCCCAAATTCTCCAATTTATCCCCCTCAATTACCACACAACAGCTCCTCTTCCTTGTCGCTGATAATTCTTTCACTGACTACTCTGACTCTCATCACCCTCGCGTTCACTTATTAAAATTACAGAAAAATGGTCCTCCCCTTGCGACTCTACTACACTAACAGCTCTCCACACAGACTCTCCTATCATCTCCCACTCTTCTTGACCAGATGGCAAGGGTGGTGTTGTGGGGTTCCTTATCAGTAAAGCCCACAACAATGCCCATCAACCCCATCTGAATTCACTGCTTCCTCTATTGAATATGCCACTATTCAACTCCCCTTTCCTACTCCTGTTGCAGTTCTTTCTCCCTTTGGAACCCCTGGCCCTCTACCTTGATCTGAACCTTCTTGATTGATTGATTGATTGATTTATTTATATAGCAGTTTACACCAAGGCGCTGTACAGTGGAACAACATAATACATGGTAACAACAACAGAATTACAGTGGACGCAACATTACATCATGAATCATTCAACAAAACAGTGCAAAGAGCAATTAACTGAAGGGGAGGGGGGAGGGGGAGTGGGAATAGGTGTGGGAGGGTGGAGTTGAGTTGGACGAGGGAAATGGAAGGGAGAGAGAGGAGGAGTAGGAGAGAGGAGAGAGAAATCAAAGGGAGAGGGGGAAAGTGGAGAGGGCAGAGGGGGGTTTCAAGGAGGAGAATGGAGGAGGAGGGATTTAAGGAAAGTGTGAAATGAGGTGAAGGTCGTGGTAGTGTGGATTGTGAGAGGGAGTGAGTTCCAGTGTAGAAGTGCAAGTAGTTGGAAGGAGCGGAAACGGGAGGAAGCGCAGGGGGATGGAGGCACAGTGAGAAGGAAATGGTCAGCGGAACGAAGGGAACGAGAGAGGGAGTAGAAGGAGAGAAGGGAGGAGAGATAAGGAGGAGCAAGACCATGGAGGGATTTGAAGACAAGGCATAGAAAGTAAAATTTTAGCTGTAAGTGAAATAGTAGTGAGTGGTAGTGGTTCTTCATGAGTCACCTCCTACTGACATCCCCATTGTCATGCTGGGGGACATCAACCTTCCCAAGCTCTCTGCAGTCACCTGCTTTGAGCTTAACTCCCCCATGTCTGACCAATCCCTGAACTTCACTGTGTAATTTTCTTAAGACAATGTTAAAGAAAACTGTGTACATTAGTTTGCTTGAATGATTTGTAAAAGAGAAGGGTTAACCTCTCGGTCAATGAAATAAGGAAAATGTACAAATTTAAATTACATGAAATAAAATGATTTGATTTGCTCATGAAGTTATGCTTCCCAGATGTACAGATGCTAAAACAAGTGAATAATGTGAATAGAGAAGAAATGTATTTAAGTCAATATTGAGTTATTTCCCTGGCAGGAGCCAAACTAATAAGGTACCAGGTGTCTGGAAGGTAGATCATTTAAAATTCCTTATAACTTGCAAACATCCAACCCCACCACTATCCCTGTTGGTATCCCCATGGGTCAGTAATTGAATCTCTGCTCTTCATCCTCTATACCTCAGCCCTAGGAAGACATATCTCGTCCTTTGACTTTCACTATCAACGCTATGCTGACAACACTAAAATATGTTTATCAATTCTCTCCTTCACCTCAGCCATCACAGAATTGATTACGAACTGTCTCACTGCAATTCATCACTGAATGGCTCCTCACTGCCTCATGCTGAACTCTTCAAAAATGGAAGTCATCTTTTACTTCTCTTCCAATGCCATCCTGACCCTACCCTCTCCCATCTCCTTCCCACCTCACCTTCTTGTTTTCTTGCCCAAGTTTCACAATCTTTGAATCTTCTTTGGATAGCAACCTCATACTGAAACAATGCATGCATCACTACCACTGCCTCAGCTGCTTGTACTAACCCACACAACATTCAAAATATGGGTCCTCTTATTACAAACCACTCCACAAAAACTGTAATCTCCACCCTCATGCTCAGCAAACGTGAATACTGTTCAGGTCTACTCATTGGCATTATTCTCTACTCCTTCCTCCTTTAAACAAAGTTCTCAACTTTTCTAACCACATGCTATACAACCTACCCATATCTTACTTCATCTCCAAATACTGACAACATGCTGATTGGCTCTCCATGCACAACAATTCACTTATGAAGTTGCTTCTTCTAGTCTACAAAGCTATCAATGGTCTAAATTCCCAGTACCTATCTGATTGTATCTCAATGTATTCATCATCTCATTTCATCAGATGCTCTTCTGCACTTGAATGTCTAATACCCTTGTTGTTCCTCCTCTTTCTGCTGCTCTTTCTTATGCTCACCCTGCTGCACTGAAACCCACTGCTAATGACGACCAATCGTAAACCCAACTGTGAATTTCTTCTAAGCGTGTTTTAGATTTCACTTACTTGCTGAGGAAGGATCTCCCCTATCCTCTCCCCATGCCCCTACTTGACTCCATCACGCCATCCAGTGATGCTTAGTAATCTAATTCTGTATAGTTAAATAGGACTCCTCTTTAGTTTGAAGCACTACCCCTTCAGGGTAATGTTACATTTCCAAGTCACCTGTTTCCTTATATAAATATTTATATTTGTTTTGTTTTTGCTGGTATATGTCCCACTTTTTTACAACCTCGTAAACTGGCTCATCTTCGTGCCTTTAAACAGGCATTATTTGTTGAAATGCCTCTGCGATCTGTAAATGAGTTATTGCAATACATTTCTGATTGAAATTGACATCACTGTTGTTTAGATAATTACAAATAAATAGTTTTGGATGCCCAGTGCATACTTGATGCTCAACCCCTCCATGACTGAATTCCTACTCCTCACCAACAACACTGACTACTCAGACATACAGACCTGGCTATCAACAATAAACCGTGTGTGCTACACAACCAAGCTCACCTCCTGTACCAAGTGGTGATGGCTACAAGATCCTCTCCGCAACCAGATCCTCTCACCCTGGAGGGGGTGTAGCCTTGATCTTTCCTGAGTGGATTCCTGCCACTATAATTCCCACTCAGATCTACTCCTCTTTCGAATGCTTCGTCTGCAGGCGCTCAATCTCTCCTAGCCACTCTCTTACTGTTGCCACTCTCTACCGGCCCCCTGGTCAAATCACCTCTTTTCTCTCTGAGTGGGCTGACCTCTCCTCCTCTCTCCTGGCCTCAACCACTCAACTCCTCCTCCTTGATTCTCCCTGTCCCTCAACATTGCTCTTTCACGACCTCTGCAATTCCCTCACCCTCTCTATCCTCCCATCTGGCCCAACGCACTCTGCAGGGCACACACTTGATGTCTTGATCTCCTATAGCTCCCCCTATCTATCCCTCTCTCCACTCCCCTCTCCTGGAGTGACCACTACCTCCTCCCCCCTCATCTATCTCTCTCTTCCCCCCAAGTCAAGCCTACCCCAACACTGTCACCTACCTTCCTGGACATCCGGCCCATGAAGCGTGTTTCAGTCAAGGCTTTTGCTTCCACCTTCTCCCCACCCCCTCTTCCTCTGGCTGACTCACACCCTGACACAGCCCTGTCTTCTCTCTATTCTTCTATTTCTGATACTCTTGATGTTCTTGCTCCTGTCATGAGGATCAACCTGAAATCCAAAGCCAAGTGCAATTCCTGGTATGACTCCGACCTAGCTACACTTAAACGTAGGTGTAGGGCGGCTGAGAGAAAATGGAGGGATTCCTGCTCATCCTCTGACAAACTGGCCTGTCGCCTTCTCCAAAGGCAATACCGTCTCTCTGTCCGTACCAAGAAGAGAGTCCACATTCAAGCCCCTGTCTCTGCGGCATCTAACAGCTCTGCCGAACTCTTTAATATTTGTAAGGAGCTGGCCAACCCTGCTGCAGTTTCTACCCCTCCCCTTGCCTCTTAGGCTCTTTGCAATGCCCTGGCCTCACACTTTATCTAAAAAACCCAGGACATCCTGTCCACACTCTCCTCCACCCCCTCTCCTCTCCCCTCTCCATCGGTACTCACTGACCCTCCTCCAGCCACCCCCCACCCTCCTTGGCTTCCTTTCCTCTCTTCTCCCCTGATGAGGTCGCTAGACAAGTCCGATCTATGAAAGCCTCGTCAAAACAGGTGCATCCCTGTTCCTCTAAAACTCTCAAGGACCACATTGATACCCTTGCTCCGGCCCTTGCTAACTTCTGCAACCACTCCTTTGCCTCAGGATCCTTCCCCTCCCCTCTTAAGCACTCCATTGTGCATCCTCTCCTCAAGAAACCCACAGCGGATCCCTCTTGTCCGGCCATCTATCGCCCAATTTCCATTACTCCCTTCTTAGGCAAACTCCTTGCAAATCTGGCCATCTCTCAGCTAAACCTTCATTCTGATTCTGTTGGCTGTCTCCATGACCATCAGTCTGGCTTCAGATCTGGCAGAAGCACAGAACCTGCTCTCCTGAACATCCGTGAAGATCTGCTTTCCAACCTTGACTCTAGCATTCCCGCTGTTCTCATCCTACTTGATCTCTCCTCTGCCTTCGACACGGTCAACCATACCATCCTGCTCAACTGTCTCCGGGATAACTTGGGCATCACAGATCAGGCTCTGGCCTGGCTGACCTCTTTCCTCTCTGATCGACCCTCCCAGGTCCAACTTGGGTCCTTCCTATCATCTGTCTTCCTCTCTACCTGTGGTGTTCCCCAGGGGTCTAACTTCTCGCCCTGGCTTTCCAACCAATACCTGGCAACTCTCGCCCGCTGTATTGCCATTTTCTGCTCAAACTTCCAGTGCTACGCAGACGACACTCAACTCATTTTCAGGCTGCCCTCGGCCACCTCCTCCACCTCTCTCATCACTGATTGCCTAACTGCCATCCAAGATTGGTGTGCCGCCAACAATCTTTGTCTTAATGCCAGCAAGACAGAGATCCTCCTCATTGGCACACCATCA
The DNA here is from genome assembly GCF_040938575.1 of Ambystoma mexicanum. Taxonomy (NCBI): domain Eukaryota; kingdom Metazoa; phylum Chordata; class Amphibia; order Caudata; family Ambystomatidae; genus Ambystoma; species Ambystoma mexicanum. The sequence continues at coordinate 102,281,970 of NC_090941.1, read as the reverse complement.
CCTTCCTTTCCCCTCACTCTCTGGCCAGCCTCCCTTGGCCCTCCTCCTATCCCCACCTGTGAGGCCAAGAACCTTGGTGTCACCTTTGATTCCACACTCTCCTTCTCTGCCCACATCGCTGATGTATCAAAAAAGTCAAACCTCCTACTGCACCTCCTCAGAGGTATTCTTCCTTTCCTCTCATTCCACCAGAAGCTCACTGTCTCCCAAGCTCTGGTTCTCTCTAAGCTGGACTATTGCAACAGCCTCTTTCTTAATCTACCTGCCTCTACTCTCTGCCCTTTACAACTTATCCAGAACAGGACTGCGAGACTTGTCCTTGGCTTCAAGCCCTGGGATCGTATCTCTCCAGCTCTGAAATCTCTCCATTGGCTCCCTGTGGATGCAAGGATTAAATTCAAAACCCTCTGCATTGTCCACAAGGCTTTCTGGGGCCTGGGTCCAACATACCTTCAGCTATCCCTCTGCAAATACCTCCCATCTCGAGCACTCCGCTCCTCTACCTACCTGCCTCTACTCTCTGCCCTTTACAACTTATCCAGAACAGGACTGCGAGACTTGTCCTTGGCTTCAAGCCCTGGGATTGTATCTCTCCAGCTCTGAAATCTCTCCATTGGCTCCCTGTGGATGCAAGGATTAAATTCAAAACCCTCTGCATTGTCCACAAGGCTTTCTGGGGCCTGGGTCCAACATACCTTCAGCTATCCCTCTGCAAATACCGCCCATCTCGAGCACTCCGCTCCTCTACCTCTAACTCCCTCAGGGTCAGTCGTTTCTCAAAGAAACGAGCTGGGGGTAGATCTCTGTCTTCGGCTGCGGCCTCCCTCTGGAACAGCCTCCCTGCCACTCTAAAACTTGAGGAGAACCATCTCCGGTTCCGGAAGCACCTCAAAACCTTCCTCTTTGCTTCTGACTTCTCCTCCCCTCTCCCCTGTTGATTCTGCTCTCCCTTGGCACCATGCACGTGGCCACCCTCTGTCCTCTGGGCCCAGGTACCTGCTCATCTTGCCACCCTCACGCACTGCCTCTGGGCCACCCCCTGCACTGGGGTCTGTATCTGTACCCATACAGCCCTCCCCTTTTCTTCCTGCACTTTCAGACCTACACGGCCTGCTGCCATAAACCCAGCACTTGCCACTTGCTGGCTGCACTCCCATTGTTTGTTGCCTTTTTATTTATTATTTTATTATTATTTTTGTTTTGTTTTCCTTCTCGCTCTGCACTCTCCTTTTGTTCCCCCTTCCATTCACTTCTCCCCCTTCTCCCTCTACCCTGCATTTGCACGTTCTCAATGTCACTGGGCCTAGTAAGATCGTTGTTTTTTTCTCCCCTGTTCCCTTTTCCTGCCTGGTTGCGCTCTGAAACACTTGTGTATGAGCGCGATAGAAATAAAATATCAATCAATCAATCAATCAAGTCCCTGCGGTTCCACACTGACAAACACCACTCCTTCAAGACACACATAAATAAGAAAACTCTTTGGTATCAGATCTCCCTCTTGTGAAAAGTCAAGCCCTTCCTACCTCTGGACAGCTTTAGATCCACCATTCAAGCACTGGTCCTATCCCACTTGGATGGGGTCAATGCCCTCCTTGAAGGCCTCCCATCGTCCTCCCTTGTGAAATGTCCTAAACATGGTCACACACCTCATCAAGGGCCTATGTAGATACAACCATATCACCCCAGCCCTCATTGACCTTCACTGGCTCCCACTGAATGCACAAATTACATTCAACTCTTGTTGCATCATCTATAAGGCAGTGGCCCTCACGTCACCAAGCTACCTCACAGAGAAACTCAGCATCTCAGCCGGATAGCGCACAACCAGAAGCAATGATACATGCAGACTTGACATTTGTAACTGCACAAAAGGAAAGGACCAGAAAACAAGCCGTCTCTGCCTATGACCCAAGACTATGAAAGCTCCTCCCCATCAGCAGCATACTCACCCCCATGCTCCTACAAACAAGAAAATAATTCAAGACCACCTCTTCAAGGATTCTCTCTTCCTGAACAACTAGGCCATCATGTTGCCCTTGCACAAACTGACCCACTATAGGCCATCCTCCCCCTCCTCTCAACCACCCTATACATCTGTAGCCCTCCTCCTATCCTCAGCTGTCTATCTGTTCTGTTGTTACCTCTGAATAGCTCCAGTATGCAACTGTACTGTTGAATACCTCTGTGAAACAGCCACTTGTGTATTTGTATTGTTGTATACCTCTGTAAAGTGCTACATTGCTTTTTGAAGCTAGGTGCATGACCAATAAATATAATAATAATAATAATAATAATAATAATAATAATAATAATAATAATATTAATAATAATAAAAAAAATACAAATAAATATCCCTTACATAGACAAATTGCATTGTCTATGAGGCTTCAACCTCTTGATTGCACTACCAACAATATCTTGAAGGAGGGACTACTGAAACCACCGGGAGACATTGAAACTGAACCAGCATAAGGCTCAGGCAATTCACATCTAAACCAATATCTTGGACTTCATCATTTCAAATATACCATCACTCCAATAAAACAGATCTATATCTATCAAATGTCAAATGGTCCGATTAAATCTCCATTCTTTGCTACATGGATCATGTTGCCCAGGCCAATCAAATGTAATCCAAGCCTATTAAGGTGACACTCTTAAGGCCCTGTTGATCCTCAACCAAGGGATCACAACACTCCGCAGCAATGTCTGTAATACTCTACTATAAACACGTCAGCCCACATTAAATCCAAACATCAACCCACATGGTGCAGATGAAAACTAAATCCATCAGACCCAAACCATCTGCTGCTTGGTATATGGAAGATCTCAAAACCAGCAAAACGGTAAACTAAAGGCAAGAGAATGCCTATTGTAAGCCCAACATGCCATTAGCCCTAATCTTAATTAAATAATTCCAGACTTGCCCTACACAAATGATTACCACTGTCAAACCTCTGACTGCTAGAGCACTACAGCCAAAGCAAAAATCTGAATGCCTTTGAAGACAACAGCCCACTTGTCTAGCCACTCAAAGGATCATAAAGCCTGACTTCTCAGCAATTTCCATAGAAGAAACATTCACAGCAGTGGCCTTCCCACACTCAGGACAGGTTCACAGTATGATAGAAACTGGACAAATCCTCCACTCAATCAATAAGTTAACACTGGGCCTTGATAATGTTAGCAATGACTGATCAATACACGTCTCTCTGCTCAAGAAACCAATGCTGGACTTCAGAGCAATATGCAGTATAGTGACAGCCACATCAGACAACGGTTCACCCCATACCTAGAAGATCACTATTGGTTTGTCCAGGTGGATACCACAAGATCACCACCTCCACTAATCACCAGTGGAATTCAACAGGGATCCACATTCTCACCCTTACTTTTCAACCTGTATAGTGGGCCTCGCGGAAACCTCTTCTACAGCCTCAACATCCATGTCCATCAATACACAGATGATATACAACTTTACTAGAAATAGTTTTTCATGGAACACATCTACCGATTTAAGGCAATACTTCCTCTGATCCAAGTCTAGATGATATCCACTCCCTACCTAAAAATGAACCATATAAGACTGAATTCCTTCTCCTTTAAATCATGAACATCCCTGACAGCCATACTTGGCTATCCACATTGAACTTGAAGTCTTCACTCCATAGCTGACACCATTAACCAAATCTAGACTGCCACTTCTATTTTAAAACACATGATAATAGTGAATTTGGACAACATGGTACATCTATATTTCCTGTAGGAAATCACACCTTCCAACCTGACATCCACCCACACCAGACTTGACCCTACCCTCATGCAGTTTCCACAAAAACAATCAAGACAGTCCTCTTCAAGGAGCACCTAATTCAAACCATGAAAGATTCACAGACTGGTCCAATCTGGTATAACGCTTCACGACCACACTTAAAACCCCACTCCCATTTTCCACCCGTTTCCCTCTTTCAGCACTATAACATTTCCCACTAACTGCAAGGGTTCGCTATTTAATGCTACCGTAGATGATATGCCTGCAATAAATTATACATTAAAATGAATGTGCCCTTATAACCTGACGTACCTTCTCATAAGCATTGACTCTCAATGCCTGGCTTGTACCACCTTTATTCATATTGCTATTTCATAAAGATTCAATGAAAATGTACCCTATATCAAAGTGATTGTGCTGCAGGTAAAAGCACACTTTTAATACTTTGACCCTGGGTAGTTATTGGCCCATTATTGGCCCATCTATATTATGTACATTTTTGTAGACTGTGCACAACAAAAAGCCTAAAGAACTCAATTTCTAAATCCTAGGAGAATCTAAAGGGGGTACGTATTCAAGGCATAAGATGGAATATGTGTCTCATACTGCTCCCCTATGCATGTGCCCTCTGACATTATGCCAGCAAACACAGACATAACTACCATATATGTAAGCCATGTCTATTTTAGGGAACAGGCAATTTGCACTTAAAAAATCAACCTATCATGATTCTACTAAAACATTTCTAACCACATTTCACTAAAAAAAGAACTTCCTGTTAAATGCATATGACACCTCTATACAGGATCTGTATTCGAAAAGTGATGTTACAAAATCAGCAATAATGATATTCTCTGTAAAAACCTTAAGAATGTCACTACCAATTTACATCAACAATGAGGTGGTCCCGATCGTGGGTCATTATGACTGTTTGATTATGATCAAATAATCTTATGTAAACCTCAGGCCCCTACGAACATGTTAAATTATAAAATGGCCAATGTTATACATAAATATATTCTTTGATAAATCCAGAAAAATCTAAAGTGGAATCATTTTGTACTATTTGTAATGTTAATGTTAATGTTAATGTCAAAGGATATTTGTACTGCACACTATCACCACCGGAGTGGTCCCCTGGCGCTCTGGCAGCTCTGAAAAGGGAGAAAGGTGGGGTTAGTTAGTAGGTATAAGCTGGACAAGTGCAAGAGAGCAGTGATGTACTCTTGGCAGCCTCAGCCTGGTGGGTTCGTTGGCTGGGCTTGGGGTGTTTTACGGTCTGTAGTTGTTGTGTGCTGTTGTGCAAGTCTATGTGTGGTTTGTTTTGTTGTTGTAATGTAGTGAAGTTTGTGCGAATTGCTTTGTTTAGGCTTGTGGTTGTGTTTGTTAGAGATTGAGAGGTGTATGCGGAGGGCTGAAGTTGTTAGTGCATTATTTAGTTGGCATTGCTGTCCTTGCAATTGTGTCAAGGTGTGATGCCCACTATCATTCGCTATTCCATCCAGGTGTGGAATTTGTCATCCCTCACAGTGTCATTCAAGTGTAGCACATGCTAACATTCACAACTCTGTCTAGAAATGATGGAAGCTAGAATTAAGGATGACGTCTAAGTGTGGCACATGCTAACATTCATATTTCTATCTAGATGCGATGAGGGCTGAAGTTAAGGATGAAATCTAAGTGTGGCACATGCTAACCTTCATAGTCCATCTAGATGCGATGAGGGCTAAAGTTAAGGATGAAATCTAAGTGTGGCAAATGCTATCATTCATATTCTATCTGGATGCGATGAGGAGGCGATGTTGACAAAAGCTGTAGCATTAATTGCTTAGGGAGGTTGCTAGTCATTGCCATAGCCTGTTAATTTCTTTCTTATTGTCTCTAACCTTACACATGTTTGCCTTAATGTCTCCGGAGTAATCCTTGTGTTTCTTAATGCATTGCTTTACTTCCCATTGGTGCAAAAAGTGCTCTTGTGTCTCCATCCCTACTGAGTAATACGTAGCCATTCCTAGCTATCTACCTCTCGGCTGCAGCGTGTTCTGTTTGAATAGATACATTGGTCATCTTTGCGTGTGAGCAAAATCTGGCAGGGTGTGCCGCACTAATATTAGAAATGGTTACTAATGGTGTGGTATTCCGCTGTCTGGGGGTGGATGTAAGAGGTTGTGCCTGTAACCTCAATAGTAGCAAATTAAGTGTGCGTATGCTTCAGGCCCCTAGACGCATGTCAAATTATAAAATAGTCACTGTTCTATATAAATATATTATTTCATAAATCAAACAAACTCTGAGTTGGAAGAATGTTGTACTAATTGCAAGAAGGATGTGCCACAAAATTGCCTACCCCACAGACTCCATAGTCCTAAATCAGACCAAGGTTGGGTTCTTTGCAATTGCAGGCTTTCTCAGCAAGGTTGAGGGCCAGCAGTGTATACTTGTGGCCCCGATACCACACATGGTACCAGAGCATGTATTCATCATCCGATACATACAGTTCTCAATCAGTGCACAAAGGTTTATTAATGCACACATGCACTTCATACATGTGTGTGTCAGACTACATGATCTTGGCCCAGAACAACCTGCCATGCATTATGGAGGGACTAAAGCAATGTTGGCCATGGCAACACACTAACACCCCACTGCATTTGAACACATACCTATCCACTGCATGTCTCAGGACCATAACCCACTGTTCATGCATGTAGGTGTGGGCATCTGAGGTGATGGACCGCACATGGTGTTCATGTGGGCGGTGGGGGCCAACTGTAGATGCCAACACACTAAAGAGTGACCAGAAGGTTGCACTGTATATGTATCAGAAGAAACAAACAGTAACACCTTTCCATCATTGACATCTGAGACCCTGTGATGGCCATTATAGTCCCTTTGTGGATTACTAAAACAAGCTGCCAAACCACTAAACCTACTATGCCAACAACTATGCACTCCCAGGTCCAGGGGTATTAGGGAACTCCATTCCATAGAGTGACTTTACTGATTCACAACCTCCATGGCCAAATCTCCACCTGATTACATATGGGACACGGTTCATGCTTGTATACCAAAAATTGAATGCTAAGATGGAACATGGAAATGCTCTCCTCACTAGACTCCCAACAACACCTTTGCCCCCTTGCAAGCCATAGAAAATTCCACATCCAGACTCATCATCCACCTACCCAAACATTCATACATTGTCCCATATGTCAGACCATTGCCTTCATTGTTCAAAGCCATTCACCTCAAAACTCCATTTTACCTTCCACTCTGCAAACTCACATGCACACAAAAACAAGCATGTACCCACTGGGCACCCAGGGCATGGAACACCCTACTTATCCACATAAGCACTGCATCCTTCATCACCACTTTCAGAAAGAGCCATGTTTTAACTTCTATTTTCAACTCCCACCTATTCAATATTTGAACCATGTATGAATCTCCGAGACCCTCTAGGTAGGGCCAGCGCTTAACAACAAGTCTAATAAATAAATGCAAAACTCACAAATTGAATTCATCCACTGCCATGCATGTCAGGCTCACCACTCTCATGCCAACATGTAATTCCTTTCTTGGCCATGCCCTGTCTGTCACAATGGCAAGTTTGGCGAGGCTATCCAGTTCAGCTACCAGGTCAAACATTTACATGCCTATGGACCTTTTTATCTTCACTCTTACAGGCTTGCAATATTCAGAATGCAGGCCAGAGATTCTGAACACATGTCCATGCATGTCTTTGACAGAATTCAGAGCCATTTCTATGAAAAATAGTGTGCCCCTACCTAGCCAACATAGAATGACAACAGAGCTACAATAATGCCCACACCCACATCATCACTGAACAGGTATTTGGTGTAGTGAAACATTCTATCTGGGGCCTTCACTGATCAGGTGATGCCTTCATGTACTGCCCAGATAAAGCAGCTCGCTGTTGCCATATACTATATTTTGCACAATATACCCATCAGGTGCAAGCTCAATATTCCCTATGATGGCATTGAAGATGAAGCGTCCAATGATTATGACAATATGCTTGTGAGACAGCCACCTGGACAAGGACAGCAGCAGGACAAAGTTGATGGACTTGTGATGCATGATGAACTTGTAAGCAACTTCTTCAGTTACAGTTAAGAGTATCCCTATGATGGATGGCAAATACCCCAAAAATGTCCCGCCCCTCTGATCACACAGTTCCTAAGGACATGCAACTCAGCACATGAATGCCAGCGTATCTATTCACAACAAATTAATGGAGGTGACTGACTGCATCCTTCAGAAAATATCTGGGTAAACAAGAATGTCCCAACCAATGGTCCAAAACACACTGTCCAGAGTCCGTGAAAATACATAGTTAAAGGCAAAGTGCAGGGCTGAGGAGCCCAGGTTAAGGTCAAGGTCTGAAAGGAAAAAAACAGAAACAGGATGCATAAACACACATATAAATTCCATCTGAAAAATGTGAAAGTTTAATAAAGTAAGGGACATTGGAGAGTGGTTCACCTACCCTGCTGCTTCTATGATGGGTTCTAATGATTAGCATTTGTGGTCAGAGACGCTGCTGGCTGCAGGTGGTAAGGCTGGTGTAGGACTCGCTGGCGACTGTTGTGCTGAGGGAGGGGCAAAATGGGAACATATGAGGTAGAAGTTGGGCAGAATCCCAACCCATATATTTGCACATGAGCGTAAGGCACTGTTCTGGATGAGACAGTAGGTCTGTTATTGCAACCTGATACTGGCTAAGTCACAGGCTGTCCTCCACCATTCTGCAGGAGGGTGGACCTATGTTGCGTGCCAAATGGCATACTGCAGTTGAGAAGGAACTGGCATCATTACAAGTGTCCTAGCTGTGCCTGAATGACTTCTCGTGGGCTAGTCCAGATGCCTCTCTGGCCCCACTGTATACCTCACATTAAGCAGCAGAGGCCTGATCTCAGGCCATTCGTGTCTCCTATCTGGACTGGGCACAGGCCTTACCGGCTGCCGCAGCAAATACAGATCCTGCTTTTGGCCCATTCAGGCATACTCCTTGGCCCCATCATAGGCGTTGGTGGCAGCTACTGTTGCAGCAGAAGCCTGTTCTCAAGCCAATTGGGCATCCTGCCTGGCCCCAGCATACTCCCTGTTCTTCGGCCAATCAAGTGTCCGCCTTGGCCTCAGCATAGGCCGCTGTTGCTGGCATAGATGCCTGTTCCTTGGCAAGCTAATAATTCTAACTTGCATGTGCACAGGCCTCTACAGATGTTGCCGTAGCTGCAGCTGCAGCAGGGGAGCCCTTATCTCAGCAGAGCTGGATATCCTCCCTGGCCATGTGCCATGCTTCGAGTAAGCCCTCAATCACAGCTGCCCTCAGCTGGTTGATTCACAGGTGCCCCCCTCCCTCCAGGTAATGTTGAACAACCCCTAACAATGGGTCAAGTGCCATGCAGGTTTCCAGAATTTCCCTCCAACTGGCCTCTACCTGTGCTTGGGCTGCCTACATGCCTGCAGTCTCTCAGTGATGTCTGGAAAAAGGCCACTAGCAAAATGGGCTGGTAGAATGGATACAGGAATTGGACTGGAAATGTTGAATGCATACTCCACACTGGCCAATGCCCAAGGGTCCCTGGGGTAAGTGCAGCACACTCCCTATACCTGGTCTTGTGCAAGATGGCTCAGCGGGAGTTGTGGTGATCCCATCCACCATCAGGGCGCCCCCGGCCCTCGACCAGGATATTACATGGGGCCACAGTGGCAGTGTCCATAGTGGTGACAGTGGTGGCAATGTTCTGTTCACTGAATCCATGCAGCATTGCAGTACTACTGGAGGAGGGCCATGGCTCAATTGTTTCATTTGGTAGTGGGACAGAATCCTATGCAGCTTCACTCGCCTCCCAGTATCGATGGCCTGGTTGTCTTTCCCGCTCTATGTTGTCATCACTGTCGCTGTGCGCTTCCTCCATATATTCTTCCTCTGCTGTGTCATTGCCATCCCTTCTGCACAAGGGCACAATGTCACAGTTTAAGGCACTTGGAACAATATGGGCGTGGTACCCATGTAGCACACAGATGCAGGCAAAACGGTGATGTGCACTGTTCAATGTACACTGGATGGTACTTATTTGGAGTCATATGGAATCACAGTAATCGGTATGTGAATCAGATGGACATGGGCATGAGTGACTGCACTATTCAAGGTGACACTACTGCATTACTATGATGTTGCTATGCAATGTGCTGTAGCGAACAGTAAATAAATGTATGCCATACATGTGATCAGAGAAGGGAATGTGAAACTGTCCTCCAGATGTGTAGTACCCTGCGCCTCTGTTACTTGTCCCTGTGGGTAGCATTACTTTAGCAACTGCAGCCACACAGTAGCCATGGAATGGTATGTTTTCAAAACCCTTAGTGGTGCTACACCATTCTGATGGATGTCTATATTCTACAATAAATTTGCTGGCAATGCATTCTGCACTCCATGTTACCATATTGGTTACCGTTTGGTTATTTGGAATACATGGCAAGTGTCAATGCACTTCTGCACTTAAGGGCAAACAGGTCCCCTGCATGACTTCGCCATTTGCAATAGAGAGTGCACATAGACAGCCTTGACACTCTGTTCCGGCCATATGTGGCAGCAATGTTGTACATGCTGCATGCGATATGTGCATTCCAGGGTGTACTTAAAATGGACTTCCGTTGAATCAAACTGACATATTTCAATGGTATGGACATTCCATGGCCATTTATATGTGCTGGCGTCTATGGTAACAGCATGCTGGCATTATGCCTATGGTTTGGATATGACAGAGGAGAAATGGAAGGGGGAACTGGCACTCCCGTTCCATGTCCCCAAACCCCAACCTCACACATTGCATGCAAAGGCTTGTTCTGTAAATGTTTAAGTGGAGATTCGACTTACTACATCACAGCTGCCATTAGCACATTTTGTTGCAGTTTGGCAGATGTCACCTTCATAGAAAGCAGAAGTCATTGGGAATGTTGTGACCTGTTCCTTTTTGTTTTCTTCCATGTGTGTACTTAGGCTTCGGTGCTGAAATTTGAGGGGCCACTTCACCTCATCCCTATTCTGTGACATCAACCAGACATGTTGGGGTCATAGTGCTGAGTTGCTGCTGTGGGCTTGTTCAGTTGCGACCCCTGAGGTTTCCCTTGCTACCCCTGTGGTCTCCCTTGCAACCCCCAAAAAGAAATTTGTAAAGAAAACTGTTATTTTTATTGTTTAAATGTAAGCTCCTGGCTGTGGTCGGCGCAATGTGACTCTTACTTTTTCGAGTGGCTGGCTTTCTTGTTCAGACCTCTTAAAAAAAACAGGGGGTTGCACAAGTGTAACACTTTGAGCAGTGATCCTAAATAAGAAAGCATAGGAATAACACATTTGTCTTTCTGGAATTGTATGCAATAATTGCTAGACTTATTAAAGGTTTATTTAAGGCACACTTGATGGGGCGAGTCACTGACTTAGTCTTTTCTTAAACACCTCAACTCAGCCTTTAATCCTTCTGAGGTTGATAAATGAGTACCAACACAGGTTGGGTGATATTGTATGTATATCTTTTCTATATAATACGCTTAATCATAAATGCCATATAATGACACATCATTATCATTTGGCTTTGGACGTCTGTTGCATTCAAAGTAATTTGGTAATATGAGCCTATACACCTTAATATCAATGATATATATGGTGATCCATTCTTGTATGCAATGTATACCACATTACAGTGATATCGTAACTATATTTTTCGTAGTGTACTTGCTATGTGATGCCACTTCCTGTTTTGTCAATGGGTGAAACATTGTATTACATCACTTCATGTGATGTCACTTCAGGGTGGGGGGTCAAATGACAACACTTCCTCTGATGTCATCCAAGGTCAAAGGTCGTGCGATATCACTTCCGCTACCCCTGGCATTTTGGTGAAATGACATCCCTGGGTTTGTCTATACTTTTACTGTGAGGCAAGTCAGACAAGCTCATCCATGCATCAGACAGCAATGTCCAGAGGCATAGGCCAAGGGTAAGCATGATGCAAGCAAGTGGTGGAATGGATTTGTTTTATGGCCATCGAGCCATTTGGCATACGAAATTAGACCGTACAATGATATGATATGATACGATATGGCATTTGTAACGCGCATATACACAAGTGTTTCAAGGCGCGATGAGGCGGGGGGAACAAGGGGAGACAGACAACGATCCTACTAGGCCAGGTGTCATTCAGATTGCACAAGTGCAAGGGTAGAGGGGAGGGGAAAAGTGCAAAGGGGAGGTGGAAAGGGGAGAGTTCAGTACAGGGTTAAGAGCATAAGGATAAATAACAAGGGCCAGCTAGTGGCAAGTGCGAGATAAGTGCAGAGAAGTGCTGGGAAGGGGGGCTGTAGGGATACAGACACAGTCCCGCGGTGCGAGATAAGTGCAGAAAAGTGCTGGGAAGGGGGGCTGTAGGGATACAGACACAGTCCCGCGGTGCAGCGGGTTGCCAGGGAGGCAGTGCAGGGGAGAGTGGCTGGGCCAAGGACTGAGAGCGGTAAGTGGCCAGTTGCAGATTCAGTGCAGTTTCAGTAAGTTTAGCAGGGGAGAGGGGGAGAGAAGGCGGAGGCAAAGAGGAAGGTATTGAGGTGCTTCTGGAACCGGAGATGGTTCTCCTCGAGTTTCAGGGAGGCAGGAAGGCTGTTCCAGAGGGAGGCCCCTGCAGCAGAGAGAGATCTGCCCCCAACTCGTTGTTTGGAGAAGCGGCTGACCCTGAGGGAGTTGGAGGCGGATGAGCGAAGAGCTCGAGAAGGAAGATATTTAGGAAGAGAGAGTTGAAGGTATTTTGGCCCAAGGCCCCAGAAGGCCTTGTGGACAATGCAGAGGGTTTTGAACTTGATCCTCGCAGTCACTGGGAGCCAGTGTAGTGATTTCAGTCCTGGAGAGATACAGTCCCTGGGCTTGAGGCCAAGGACAAGTCTCGCAGTCCTGTTCTGGATGAGTTGCAAAGGGCGGAGAGTAGAGGCGGGCAGATTTAGATAGAGGCTGTTACAGTAGTCCAGCTTAGAGAGAACCAGGGCTCTAGAGACAGTGAGCTTCTGGGGGAAGGAGAGGAAAGGAAGGATACCTCGGAGGAGGTGGAGCTGGTAGTTTGACTTCTTAGAGACGTCGGATATGTGAGGAGAGAAGGAGCGTGTGGAGTCGAAGATGACCCCGAGGTTTTTTGCCTTGCAGGTAGGAGCAGGAAGAGGGCCAAGAGAGGCCTGCCAGAGAGCTGCAGGGAAGGAGGGAGTGAGTGTGCCGATGAGTAGAATCTCAGTCTTACTGGCACTAAGGCAGAGGTCGTTGGCGGCACACCATTCCTGGATAGCAGAAAGACAGTCAGAGATGAGGGAAGGAGAAGAGGAAGCCGAGGGTAGCCTGAAAATGAGCTGGGTATCATCCGCATAGCACTGAAAGTAGGGGCAGAGAGCGGCGATGCTAACAAGGCTAACAGGGCACATTGAATAGTTGTGGCTTGTAGGAAAGGGGCGCTGTCATGTCACCACTTTGAAAGCCACATGGGCCCTCACTTCCATGGACCTCTGTAGCAAGCACACACATAAGAGCTTTGGGTCCCCAATGGATTCAGCAAGGGTTGTGCAATTCCAGGGCATGTTTGTTTTTACTGGGTTTATGTGACATAATGGCTATTGCCTTCCACCCCACTCTTGATTGCAGACATGCCTTTGACTCCCATCAAGCATTGTGAGCCTTGGGTAATATATGTAACTCCATTGGAAGTGACTCACAGCATCAACTGCTGTGAGTGATGCAGAAATCACACATTTAATTGCTGACATTGGTGGTGCACTTTGACCTATGTGCCTAATGGTCTTGGTGGCATCTCCTTAATTGATGTATTTGTATGCCTAACTTCCAAGCACATGGGAATCACTGTACATATACATGTTGGCATGCATACACACTTATATATGTGCACAGGGATGTGGTTCAGTGGTAATAGTATGTCCCTCTGGAGGCTGTAGAGTGGTGTTGGCCATCTGTGTGTGTGCTCTGCTCCTCACCACATTTCAGGCATATTATGTGACAGCAACTCTTGTTCCATGAGCTTTCCGAACATGGTTTGGTTCAATGAATGTTAGTGTTTCATCTCCTGTGGACATCATCTTTCCATATGTCCATGTCAAGCAGTGCTATGTGGGCACATCCAAATGCACATTAGCAGTAGTGATATGGTTTGTGGTTACATACATTGTTCATGTCAACTGTCATTAATGATAGTCAAGGGGGTACATGCATCGGGATCCCGTACCATGTTGGTGGAGTTGGAGGACGTCAGCCACTTTAGCTAAGACGTTACTGATAACTATGCCCATCCTCCTATGGCCACAGGTCCAGGCGTCTTGGTGTTGATCCATGTACATCCAGGACATTTGGATCTTGATTTTGCAGAATGTATGTCCAGATTTTGTTGTGAAGGTGTTGTGGGATCTTCAACTATGTGAGACCAATGAGCAATGCAACCTGCTTCACAACTCTGTTCCCCAGGCCTTCTGTTCCTCATCTCTGAATTAAGTGCCGCATTGCTCTGGCATAACGCTGGTGTGTGCCCATGTTTGTGGGGCAGGGAAGGAGGCATGATGGTCCAGCAGGCAATTGGCAATAGGCATTTGACATTGTATCAGGGAATTGGACAATGGACTGAGGTTTTGGGGGAAACAGAGGATGTGGATGTGGAAATGCAGGGGCAGGCAAGGGAGTTTCGAGTTCCCTGGTAGATTGTGGAGCAAGGACCAGGGGCTGCGAGTGTGTGTGTAGGCATGAGTATGCACAGTTGTCAGGGTTTTAGGGTATCAGGTAATATTATCACCACCAAAAATATTGCCGTATATATGGTCGTTTAGAACAGCCATAGGTGATATTTTTTGGGGGGATAATTTTTGGGGTTTTTGGGAGCGGGTTCCATGACTTAATATCGCTGCAAAAATATGGCGATATTTTTGTATGGCGATATTTTTGCGGGGATATTAACCCATGGAACGGGTTTTAGAAGGTGGTCAAAAGAGTATGACTGTGGATGTCACCTGTCTAGGCAGGATGTGAGGTGAATTATAGGAAGGTTAACTGTCCAGGGGGAGTTCAGAGGCTATGTAGGAGTGTGGGTCTCCTTTTCATGGGGGGTCAGGGGCAATATAGGGAGTACCACCTGTCTAGTTGGTGTCAGGAGTAATCCAGGGAACATCACCTTTCCTGATGGACTGCGGCAATACATGGGGTGTCACCTGTCCAGGGGGTTCAGGGGCCATGCGGGAGGTTTCACCTGTCCAGGGGTGTGCTCACAGGCAATGCAGGTTGTGTCACCTTTCCAAGTGGGTGTCAAGGGACCGCACAAGGTCTGTTACTAGTCCAGCAGAGGTCCAGAGCAATACAGACAGTGTCACCAATCCGGGAGTGAGAGGGGGGCAGCAGGAGTCAGGTGGGTTAGGACGAAATTACCTAAGCAGAAAAGTCCTACCACCAAATGTCCGACCCCCATTTATTTGCATATGTATATGTGGGGGGCGAAGTTAATAGAAATGTATCGGTGTAATGTGGGGGAGCTAAAGGGCCCCTCCCCCACATATATATATGCAAAGAAATGAAGGAGAAAACAGACTTTTGGTGGTCGCACTTTTCAACTCAGTAATTTCGCGCAGATCCGAGTCAGGTCAGGCAAGGGGTTGAAGGAATCAAAATACAGGGCGCAGCAGGTGTAGTGGTGCCATGGGGCAGCAGGTTTCAGGGAGTCGGGAGGCTGCAGGTGCCAGGCGGCAGTTTTGTTTTGTTTTTTATTTTGGCCACAGATAACTTAGCTCGACCATGGGCATTTTCCTGTGGGACCTCGAGGAGGGCTTTGGGGCTCTGCCTGTGGTCCAATTAGATTTCTGTGGCACCTTTCTGATCTACCTGTATGCTACGATTGAGGTGCATCTGAAAACGGATATGCCGCACCTCGATGTAAATGTAGGCTGTAAACGCAAAGTCGTAAACGCAAGGAGTATACACCTAGAATGTACACCGTCGCAGTCTTCTAAGGCAGTACTAGCATTACACCTTGTAAATGCACATACGGCATACACTGATGAATGGTGACATGGTGAATGCTATCTATGCTGCATAATAGGCCACAACGACCATACGCTCCAACATGTCCTGCAAACACTTTTTAACAGGGACCCATAAGGCATCTATCATACATCAGATAGCTCCATCAAATAGATAAATCAGATAGTTCCAGGGTTGCCTATGGCAAGCAAACCTCAGCAATAATAATTTCACAGTTTTCTCCCTTCACCATTATGCCATTTTTATAGTAGTTGACTATGCCTTGCCCATTCTTTGGAGAAGGTACTGCCATTACGTTCATGCCCTAGAAGCGGCAATCATTTGCTTTATATTGCCTGTCTTATTTGCAATGGGGCATAAAATGGCTGACATATTCCCAGTCATATTACAGGGCTGTCACAACAGCATTGAAACAAATAAAGTTAATGGTCTCATGCTTCTCGTGTTGTACCTAAGTGATAATGATCAAGTCAGCCTTAGGCATTAGCTGCAGTGCGTCTTGCACAGCGTGAAGGAGACAGATAGGCATGCGTGGTGCCCGTGGCTGTATTTTTCATTTTCACTTAGACAACATCAATTCCTCCGCAGCAGGCGCCACGCAGAGGGAAATTGTGAGACCATGTCCAGACAAGAGTATCTAACATTATCTTTCGCACCAAAACAATTACCTTGACCTCTTTGAAAACTTGCCTGTTTTTTGCTCCATCCTGGTCATGTTACAACGTTGTGCTGTGCTTCAAGTTGCTTTTCAATTAAATATGCATACATTAAAAGTTATTTTTCTGGACCTCTGTGGTACTTTTTTTTAAAGAAACGTTTTCCTGACTTGTTAACACCTTCAACTATTCGGTGCAAGATAGGAAGGCCTTCCCCATAAACGAAAAAGTGGTGTCTTTTCTCAACTCCTTTGTTTGATATCATTATGGTGGTATGCGATTTTTAAATTGAGCGCCAGAAAAGAGTCTTGTGTCGGAAATGGTGCAATCATGCATCAGCATCTGGCACGTGACAGAATGCCATATGTCCTTTTCGTCCACAAACAAGCAACAGACTGTTCTATTAATAAGTGCTCTGATGAAATAAGCCTTCTAGAAAGACCCTCCATGTTATCGCGATGTTTTTAAAGCACAAAAGACTTGTGAAAATGGCCGTTTTTCCAAAAACTGCTGTCTAAAAAAACCTCAATGGGCCATGTTACCAATATATGTTTGGCTGCAAGCAATGAAATGCGCTATCAAACCCCATCACTTGCGCCAAACAAAGGAATAGCCCAATCCACAAAGAACATTTGAATTTGCGCATCTTATATGCACTCATTCTGAAGGACTTTTTCACCTCTGCTCATGTGCACAATTCAGGGAGCATTTCTGTGCGCATTTTAAAGCACATCCTGAATTCGCTAACAGAAAGTGCTTTTAATTGTTCAGAAAACTAAGGCAACCCCATGCGCCTGCATGGAATATGTACACAGTGTTGCACATTGCATGACTGGGTCTTTCATGACACTGGTACGCTTCCCACCCCTAGTCGCCTGTGATGCTGTGTGTGCCCCCTCTCCTGCCCTTGATGTCCTTCCCCTCCCCTCATCCAATTCTTCTAAGCCCAACAGTGCCCACTGATTTTACTTTTGCATCTGTGTGCTGTTGCCGCCATGCATTATGGGATTGGCACCATGAATTTGCCCGCTGATTTGACTTTTGCATCTGTGTGCTGCAGCCGCCCTGCAACATGGGGTTGGCACCATGTGTTTGCCAACTGATTTGACTTTTTCCATCTGTGTGCTGCTGCCGCCCTGTAACATGGGCTTGGCACCTTCTATTTTCCCACTGCCGGACCTTCGCATCTGTGTGCTGCTTCTGCCCTGCAACATAGGATTTGCACCATGTATTTGTCCACTGATTTGACTTTTGCCTCTGTGTGCTGCAGCTGCCCTGCAACATGGGGTTGGCACCATGTGTTTGCCAACTGATTTGACTTTTTCCATCTGTGTGCTGCTGCCGCCCTGTAACATGGGCTTGGCACCTTCTATTTTCCCACTGCCGGACCTTCGCATCTGTGTGCTGCTTCTGCCCTGCAACATGGGATTTGCACCAAGTATTTGTCCACTGATTTGACTTTTGCCTCTGTGTGCTGCAGCTGCCCTGCAACATGGGGTTGGCACCATGTGTTTGCCAACTGATTTGACTTTTTCTATCTGTGTGCTGCTGCTGCCCTGTAACATGGGCTTGGCACCTTCTATTTTCCCAATGCCGGACCTTCGCATCTGTGTGCTGCTTCGGCCCTGCAACATGGGATTTGCACCATGTATTTGTCCACTGATTTGACTTTTGCATCTTTGTGCTGCTGCCGCCATGCAACATGAGGTTGGTACCATGTATTTGCCCATTGCTGGACTTTCACATCTGTGCGCTGCTGCCACCTTGGAACATGGGGTTAGCACCATGTATTTGCCCACTGATTCAACCTTTGCATCTCTGTGTTGCTACATGGGTTCAGGCTCAATGGATACGATTACCGTGTACTTCTCTTTTGCACTTTGCGTATGATGTATTACCTTTGCATGTTCCACAATGTTGTAATCCACCTCTTACGATTCCTTTTCTGTAACCTGAAGCGCTGAAACTAATCTCCTAAATTTAAGCTCCTAGCTACCTCAGGGTTTTGCACGCTATATAAATAAACAAACAAACAAACTGGCATGACATTTTCTTTTCTTTTTTGACTGTAACTTCAGAGGTATGGACATCTGCTGTCTCATGTGAATTTGCATTCCTCAAAGAGGGGAGAATAGTTTTTTCTGGACAATTATTTACAGTAACAGGCCATGTAAGGGCCCATCACAGTGAAATGCACTCCCAGTACACCTGTGAGCACTAGGGGCTTGAGCTCCCAACACTATTTTATTCAAGGGCCAGTGCATCATTTGCACTACATCTCAGCCCCACGAAAATGCACAGGTCACCTTTGAAAATGAGGGGGGGGCTTCTTATTTCCAAAAATGGAGCCTCTAATAGCAGCACATTCTCTGCTCTATTTTTAGATGCCCCATTTTCTTGAGGATCTTTCTCTGCTCTATCTTTAGATGCCCATTTTCTTCAGGATCTGGCGGACATCTTAATTTTTGTAAATTAAAAAATAGTCTCAAGATGAGGGACAAAGGAGAGAGAAGGGGAGTGATGTGCCGGATCAGAAATGATGGGCAAGAAATTAGATGGGAAGCAGTAGGCCAGAGGGGGAAGTGGGAGCCAGAAAGCAGGGAGGGAGGGCCTGAAGGCAGAGGGAGCAGCAGGCTAGAGGGAGAGCGGTGTGCCAGAAAGCAGAGAGAGCGGTTAGCCAGAAAGAGGCAGTGAGCTGCAGATTTGGAGAAAGGGTGGGGGAAAAGTACAACAGAATGGGACAAAGGATGAAAGATGCAGAAAGAACAGGAAAGAATGAAGGACAGTAGACAGCATGGGGAACTCTGGATCTTAAGTGTGATTTGGGTGCATGGTTTGCAGTGTGGCAGGGACTAGGGAGAGTGAGTTGTGATTTGATAGTGTGTCAGTGCAGGAGAGTTTCATTTATTTAATTATTTTTACATTTGTTTCAGCGCACAAAACCCAGAGGCATTTAAGTATAACACAGAGAGCCACTGATTCGGTATTGCATCATGAAGATTCATAGGAGATGGGATGGGGAAGTCGGGGTGGGCATAAACAAGTGGATGTGATTACATATGTGAATGCAGATGAAGAGTAGAAGCACTTCTTACCTTAGCACAGGGGCTAGGGGCCAAATTGCTTAGGGGGTGCACATCTATTGTGAATACGTCCCTGAGGGTGGAACTTGGCAGCATTTCCCCAGACAGCCTCGCTGCCGTGGCTTGACAGGGCACAGCAGGCTCCAGAAGCCTTCGAAATGTGCCCTGGATATAAGCTGATTTCACCCGCCGGTTCAATGGGGATTCCCCTTTTGCTGCAGGGAGTAGCCAGTCAGGATGCAGCAGCTTGTAGGAGGGGTCTGGTGCATCCAAGGTGCTTCTGGGTGTAACAGCAGTAGTGGAGGCCATCTTTGCAGGGGTTTGGTCCTCGTGAAGGATTACACAAGGCAGATGGTAAGCAGGGAGCCCTGCTGCTCTCTGAGTATGAACATGCACTCCTGTGCATGGAAGTGAGGGACAGGCCACAACAGGCTCCAGTAGCCTTAGAAATGAGCCTTGGGTTTTGGGAGTGCAAGTTGTGACGGGGAATTGGTACATTTGAGGGTGTTGGTGAGTGTGGTGTGGGGGAGGTGCCTGGGGGATTGACGAGCGTAGCAGATATTTTCACCATTATAACTGGTAATGATCAATACAATTACTAATATAAGCAGTCATGCAAATTTAAACAAAAAAGATGGGCAAAACAAAAACTGTTCTGTCAAGTCAGCTAAATCTGTGATTTCCTATTAAATTGATATAAAATGGGAAATTAGCCTTAGACACAGCCGCTTTCTTGCAACCTTGCAAATCTTACACTTTCCAGTCAACATAATACATTCATGTAAACATGCCACAATAAATACTGTTTTGTACCACAATGCTTGTTTTATTATTCCGCAAAATGTTTCATAAGAACAGTGTTGCTTATTATATTTACTGACCATTTGTGGAGCGTGTGTCGTTTCTGCAATCACTTCTTTCAAATATCATGATTAAATATATAACCAAAAGCAATGCTAAGCATGAACATCTGTGAAGTATTCACTGCAGAATCTAGATCTCGAAGACAGACTGACTTTAAATTTGGCAATTATACACGTTTTACAGCATTAATAGATATGTGATTATAAGGGTCAATAATTACTATCCTTCCTATTATAACAGAAGAACTCAGATAATCAGTTTGCCTTGATAATAATGCCATAAGAACTCTCCCATTAACAAAAAGCCTGATTGATTCATTTCTTAGTTTTAACCCTTCTGTTACCTTTTAGCTCTTGGGTTGATTTAGCTATGCACACAGTAGCACTGCTCTGTAGGAAAAATGTGCATTTCTGGAGCAAAAGGCGTGCATTTGGGGTAATTTGTATAACCCATGTCTGGCGAATGTGACTTTGAACTTGAGGTGCACTTCCAGTGATGGCTATTAGGTGATGTGTTCAAATGTGTGACTTGGCTCAGATGGATTAGTCTACTTTCACATTTCAAATGAAAGCTTTTTTCAAGCCGTTTTAATCCCACCATACATTTGCTAATGTTTGCTAAACATACCCCAATGCTCAAACCACAAGAGTGTCAGACTATGCTACAGTGATGATCCCTAATGAGTGTGAAACTAGGTAGATTGTCATATGCAGTCTTGATAAATGTTTGTCTCAGGTTGATTGAGCTTTATATGAAGCACCACTGCCCTAATAGAAAAAGTCAATTTTCCTGAGCAACAGGCTTGCATTTGGGCATATTTCCATCCTCCTAATACCTTGCTGATGTGGCTCCGAGCAGGAGGGGACTTTCAGTGATGATTACTAGGTTGAGCTCAGTTCTGTCATGTGTGACTTCGTTCAAATGGATTATTCTATTTTCAGAATGAATATATATATAACCCCCAAAAAGTTATAATGGTGTTCTGTTTAAGGTGACAATTGAAATGGAGAAAAGAAAGAAAGGTGGCATTTCTGAATCAAAATACAGCTTTAGGCCTGAACCTTCAAATGGTATTCCTTTCCCTGAACCCATAGCAACACACCAACAAGCCTGTGGGATGGCTTGCCTTGCCATGAGAAAAGTGTAAACACTTGCCTTGAAGCTGACCATAAAAGCTTATGATTCTGCCTGGAACTGGTTCTCAAGAAACCAAGCATTACAGAGAAAAACAGAGCAGAACAAATGGTACTCATTAACAACTTCCATCTATCTCTTGCTTAGGCAAAATCCTCTTAAAAATACAATATATTTGCTCTGATAAGGGGTGAGCAGCAGTACTCTCTCAAAGAATCTGATCTGTAGTTCAGCCAGACAATTCTAAATACTTCACACTTGAGTCTGCCTCAAGTGATAGACATGTTTGAGAATCACTCAGAGGGGACAGGACTGATTCTCAAATGTTCAGGGTGAAAAACTCAATTTGCTGAATGTAAAATTATATTTTTGTGGGTATCCAGTGATAATATTGCAGGAAATAATAACAACTGAATTTACAAAGATGAAAGAATATTGCTAGAATTAATAGAGTGGGTAAAAAATTCCAACCAGCTGAAACAATATCGAAATAAAGGCAAGAAAATGTAAACTAGGGGTGAGTATTCGGTGAAAAAAAGAAAACAGATTAGGTTAAAATTGAGATAAAGGGTATCGAGACAAAGAGAGTTTTTGCGTAGGAGCGGTGAGGGGCGGTCAGGGAGTGTCCCCCCGAAAAAGGTGTTTTTACAATGGGCAATGTAAAAGGCATGTCGATATTTTTTCATGCAATATTTGTTGCGCTCTGTGATTGTATGTCACTGTTATTTGAGTAACAAAATCACAGTAAACTTGTTTGGAATATTATGTTCATTATTTAAATTAGGCGAATGTGGATATCTTCAGCCAAAAATAGTGTGCAGCAGTGATTCATACATCCTATCATCCATTTTGGAGAGTCTGTTATTCTGTGCTGGAAATTACATTTTTGTGTAAAGGTATCAGTGTGTAAAAATCCAACATTTGTAGCACACCCATCCCATGTCATTCTGAGGTGAAAATTGCATTATTTCATCTATGCGGGAGTGATCTGATGAACTGATTAGTAACTTGATCACATGTGAAGAACATGCTATTGGACAAAACAACAATTGCTTAACATAGAATATCTGAGAAGACATTATATTAAATAAGAGGGGAAACTGGGTTTAGAAGTCCCTCCCATTAGAATAATGTCTTCATGAATATGTCAAATGAGTAGAGAGGGGATGGTTTGGTATGATGTCAATTTTGTTCACTGTCCAATTGCACATGTTGAACAATTAGATCATATAAATTATACACACCTCTAAATGTAGTGGTTTATGTTCTATAACATTTCAAAGCCAGAGATTCTGGAGAAACATGTACTCATTCACTGACTGGCTGGCTGATGGAGGAGGAGAAGAAGAAAAAAAAGGAGAATTGAAAACAACAGAAACGAGATGGGAATAGATTGTTTTCCTTTGGACCAAAATTTGGTTTGCTAGCATCACACAGGATGAGAGGCATACCTGGAGTTAAAGATCCAGACCTTTTTCAAACAAAAAAACAAGAGACATGGCCAAAACAGAAAGAAGGGAACCAGACTTTGGGGTGGGGGAGCTGGTCCCATCTTGCTGACTGATTCTCACCTGTTCCTAGAGAAAGAGATTTCAACCAGTTCTTAAGAGGGTGCTAACCTGCCTTGGAGAAAGCCAAAAGAAATTCATATGTAAGTATACTATTAAGGCCTTAATGGATGGAGATAGGTTCTCCTCGCAGTCGCGTGTAAAGAAACATTTGGGTCTATTAAGGCACAGGAATTTTACTGAGTTACTAACTACCGCACAGGAATATATTCCATAAACTTCAAGTTACTTTCCTTTGATTATAAATTGGTAATTGTCCAGTTTTGAAGAAGGCCAAGGGCTGAAACACCTGTCAACTAACGGACAAGTCTCACTACTAAAACTTCTTTAACTGGTGCAATTTGTGTGGTGGCATTGAATTGATATGACTCTCATGATACCTCATTGTTGACTATAGTTGTTTGGGCTAATGGAGGTTGTAGAACAGCACATCTGAAGAGGCAAATGTTGAATTGTGTGGGGGTGGACCTCCAATCTCCTTACTCAGAATAGGCCCATCTCTCAAGCAGTGAGTGCACGTTTGTCCGTAAAGGAAGTTTATTGTATATAAATGCCCGGGAGAAGCAAAACGCCTCCTTAGAGACAGTACTAACCTGATTTTCTCTGAACCATACAAAGATCACACTTTATATACATTATTGCAACACTTAACACATGCCCACATATTCCGTTACAAACCCCCCCAAACATGATTAGTTGACCCTATACAAGGAAATCTAATCCCCCTCAGTTCCCACACTCTCATTAGAAACATTCACTTATCCACCATCCCCTTCAATATACATTGGTTGTAACATCATCACATGGTTACATATTCATGTACAACAATCCCAATTTATTACAGGTTCCATCTGGTGAGGGACCTCTAAACCCAGGCTTGATGCACATGGCTTTTACAAGGACACTTCATCAATATGAGGAGGGAGAGAAATACACACATTTCTTTTGAACCAGTGATAAACATCTCATCAACCGTAGACTTGTTGGCATCTCTGATATCTCTCATGTAATGCTAATCTATAACAACTACCATTTCAGCATGCATGGCCTCTTGCCACATCTTTCTGGGAACCTGATTGAAACCCATAAACCATTTGCCAACTCTCCCCTCAAGCACCCCGTACACTGGGTGTATTACCTGGCCCAAAATCCACCCTATTACCTGGTCCCAAATCGACCCTACCAGGTGGTCGGACTTCCCTGGTCATTGAATAACAAACTCCCATGTTCTCATGAAGATTACATTTCCTATCCACCCACAATAGCACAAAGTCATAAACCCATAAACTGCTAGCACTTAATTTCGATCCAGCAGTAACTGACCATGCGATGTTATCATAGCTGCCTCAATGCAATTAACCGCCGTCCCCCATCCTTTGACCTTGATCAACCAACTTCTTAGGTTGCAAAGAGCTTTTCCCACCAACTCACGTTTCTGCAGCCTACACAATCCCCAACTATGAGGGATCTGTGGTATACAAACTTCTCTTGCATTCACATGTACCCCTTACTCCACGACTGTCCCAAACACATTTCCCTGAAAACCCCTGTATATGTTGGGCTGTGCATGTATGTTCAAGACTACTGCATCCCCTCTCAGTGGCTTCCCCGTGTTCAAATCTCTTTTCTTATGTGAGCATATAAATCTCCTTTCACATTTGTATGCGCTATGTTGCACTGCAGACAACTACATTATGTCCATATTGTATCGAAAGACTTGTCGTTATGTTGCTATGTGTGTGCAAATCTAAAATGTATCAACTATACACAAAATTACACTAATAGTTGAACTCATTCCACACCTATTAACTACACTATATAGATACATGGCGCTAACATCGCATCTACCCTAGTCACCAATATGGTGCATGCAACGCAAACCCTTCTTTCCCATGGAAATCATTATCAACCAACCCAACACTTGTTTTGAGGAAGGCCATGTGAGTCAGGCATTGAACCTTAAATTGTACTCTGTTTCTGACTGTTTGCCATTGTATTGGTATAAGAACTGGTTTATGTGACAAAACAACTATTTCTGTGCAGGATTGCAGTGATCCGTTGTGGCTAAATTGTCCACTCAGCCCCACACTACTGCTAAATAAGCACTTATTCCAATCATAAAGGTGAAAGAAGCACAGCCTGACATCTGTGCCATCTTCACCTCTTTTTGAACATGCACTAAAGGCAGGCTACACTCTTAATGTGTGTGTGATGGTACAGAGGCAATCCAAACAACAATAGTATTGTTGTACATAAAAAAACAATGTCCATCCAAGGTTCTATAGATATGGGATGTTTAAGTAAAGTAAGAACAATTTGCACAAATAATAAAAAGAAATACTACTGTCCAACCTCTGCAAGAGAAACACAGGGAATACAGACTTAAAAAGTAAAGAGGAGACTCTGGGTTTGTAGAAAGGGGAGCTCAGGCAAAAATTTACAACAGCAAAATGTCAAGGTGTATAAAAATGTCATTACAATTGTAGAGAAGAGGTGCACATTTGGTGCTGGACTGGTGTCGAACAGGGAGCTGCAATGAATGGTCTCAATAATGCAGGGTTGTTCAACAGCAGCAACTGCTTGTGGGTTGAATACACTAAAGACGGCAGGTGGTGTTGTGTCAGCAGCACTGGAAGACTATGCAGCCTCAAATGTAAAGAAGCAAAGACTTGGCTTGAAACGTTTTCAGGGCACTGCAGCTGCCACAGCTTGGTGCTGGATGAAGCTGAAAACCAGTTAGAAGGTACGACATTGTGGACACCATTAGACTTGGTGGATCTCAAATGCAGAGACATGGAGAGTCATCATGGGCATATACAAGGGCACCTCAAGTAAAAGTAACTCCAGGGAATAAAAGTAATCCAAAAACCGGAGCGTACACCAAGCAGGAGGTAATGCAAATGTATTGTACTGAAACAGCTGGGAAGCACGGTTCAGACAGCCTTGTGTAACTGAACTGAATTAAATGAGCTGTCAACACCGTCCCACTGCAGCTGAACATTTTATAGCTAATTAGTCAAATTACCATACAACATTTTAGTTACAGTTGTAAGGCAGATGACAGGAGCTGATTGGTGGCACAACACCAGTCCCCTATATGCTGATATACGTTAAGTGAGCCTGTTTGGGTAGACCCTTTCTTTCGCAAAAAATCACATTAACACCCCTCATGATGTCCCAAACCTCCCCACACTGCCCCTCAATTACGTGATTGTGCTGATCAGTCAAAAACACTTGTTTGCTATCTGTAGGCATTGTACAATATACAAAATAGCTGGAGATGGCAAGGGGCAAGACATTCCCTCTGAGTCTGACTAATAATGTGTCCCACGGACATCAGCGAGGACACTGTACAATGTTGCATCCTAGGGACACCAAAACCCCTCTGGGTTGATTGGCTTCCCATCCCACACTGCATAGCCCTTACACCAACACTCTGGCCACCCAGCTCCCTTCCCACGCCTTGCTGCAAAACTATACCACACCGTTGCTGGAGTTTAATGAACTACATTACATTGATATTTCTGTGCCATTCCTCATAGTGCACCCAGGTGCTTAGCTTATTTGCCTCGAAAGTATCTCTTAAAGTGACTTCACTGTGGCTCTGCTCTCCTGGGAAACTTGAGCTGTGCAACATTTCAGCACAAACATTCTGCTGAATGCTCAAAAAAACATACTGCTTGTCACACAGGGCCTGCAGCTCTATTTTTATGCTCTGTCTGTGAGAAATGCTTCATTAACTTGTGCCTACAACAAAATGGCTTCTCTACTGTTCACATATTGCCTAAAAAGCCCCCTATAATAATCCCCCTTATGACCTTTTCCACCCGACCCTGTGCCCAATTTACTCAACTACCCCATACCACACCCAAAGCACCCATCCCTCCTTGTGGTCCACCATGGGATGTCTCGCGCTGTGCCACCTTCTGTGTGACCTTATGGAAGCGGTGCTGCATTCAATGATGTCCCTACCCCCGATGTCAACACGCATGTCACTCATGATGTCACCATGTTACTTGTGCAACTGGTACGTGACCCTCCCCATGGCAGCATTGAATCTGGACCTTTACAACTGGTGTCTAGTGAAAGTCAGAGATATTGAGGTGGTCGAGTGTCAAGGGTGAAGATGACTGGTGGCTTCCGTCCAGAAAATTGGACCAAAACCAAACAAGGAATGAAAACGGTTCAGAGATGCAGGTAGAGCAAGGGGCTGCTTCCTTGGTTGTATGATTGCTGGTATACCCAGTACAGAGATAAGGTGAGTCTTTTATTCTGCTAGTCCCAACAAAGAAGGTTTTAGAGAGTGTTTGCAGGCTTCAGTCACCTCCAATGAGCAGTATTCAGGGTACAAGAGTCTCAGTTATAGAAAGGCCTTGACCAGCCAGCTAGTCATCCCACATAGTTGCTTGGTATGCTTAGGGACAAGAGCTTGCCTCTCACTTGGAAGTATCTAGTCTTCATCTGTCAGGCAGAGGATTTTATAGCAGACTCTAATCCTGTCAGGTTCTATAGTGTTCCATAGACGAATTAGCTAAGGCAAGGGTCGATCCACTTATATAGGCACATTTCTACAGTGGACTGGTCCACAGCAAGCCTGTTGTTAGGGGTCCAATTCAGACTGCTATAACACATGCCCTTTTGCTGCTGATGTCAAATGCAGAGTTCTGTGCCTGCATGTATTGGGGAGGGGGAAGAGAAGCTTGGAGCCATAGCAGAACCAAGATATTGAGACCCCTCTCTGGCCTGCACCTCACCTCCGGGCTACTGTAACGCTGCCCCCTTCTCATGCCTGTCTACTTCAAAAGAACTATAGTAATTAGCAACCTGGTGAGAGATGTCTACTGTGAAGACAGACCTGTTTTTGAAAGAGCGGTTCCAATGGGATCTCCCATTGTAGGTTCCTCTACCCTGGAAGAAGGTGTCAACCCTCTTCAGAAGGGTAATTTAGAAACGTCCTTGTTTGGACCCAACATGGTTGTTATGGGTACAGCCACGCCAGATAGCTAATACAAACAGGGTCCTGTTATTCATGTCACTACTCACCAAACTAAAACTAACATGGAATGCAATGATTGGGCTCTGTAATTGTGTAATCTCAGTAGCCACAATGCGAAAAGCAGACATGCATTAGATGTATATTTTAATAACTGCCACCAGACTGTTTTGTTTACACAATTATGCTATTTTGAAACGGATGTGCAGACATTTAAAACATCACCTTCACTTGTTGGAACTTTGACTTCCAGCAGCTCTGTTTAGGAAACACCAATGACCTTTAACCTACCCTGTTGCCATTGGAGGGCATCTGTTGAGGATGCCAGCAAGCTAAATGTGTGAATTATGTATCAGGGCACTGAACATTTTGAAAGTGGGCTCCTATTAGCAGATTTCACTTTGAGAATCAGAATGAATCACACTGTTTTATTTTTTTAAAAATCCAAAATAATCTCAGGCTCTTTCACCCTCAAAGATGGATCTCTATCACATTCCTGTGTGCTCCTTAAAAGGCAGTTTGGTCAAGAGCATTTCCCCTATTTTGCTGTCTTTGCATATTCATTAGCAATCAACTAGGCTGGCCCAGGTATATAACATTGACATAACCAAATCTTAACTGTTCCAGAATAAGGGCCACACACATTCTCTGAGGGAAAGTCTCATATTAAGAGTTGTATTTCGATCGCAAAAGGCAGGATCTTATGTCAGCACATTAGCAATTACATCATGTGAACAAAGGCTTTGATCCAGAATCACTCCCAGATTCTTATTTGGATTGTCAGGCACAGTTACCCAAGGCCTAACGCCGGCTGTCACTAAGATCCTGATGTGTAAGGCAAAACAAGGAATTTTTTACATTCAATGGTTTCTGGATTAAAAGTAAGCAGAATTAGAATGTCATAGCTCCACGTTAGGATGAGGCCAGAGACTGCGCATTTGCAGAGCTTGTCAGCAAGCGTTTGTGGTTTATAAGACTGTATAAGCTTCTCCCTTTACACTCTCTCTCTAACGCTCTCACTAACACTCCCCTCCCCCACAAACACACACTTTCTGACTGTCTCTCCCAATAGTTGTACACTCTTTCTTACTCCTCTCTCTATTTATCTTTCTCTTGTTTTACCTCTCTTTCTCTTTCCCTCTCTCTGTCCTATTTCCCTGTTACCCTTCTTCATTGCATATCTGCATTTTATTTCATCTCTGTTATTTCACTTCTCTTTGATCTTATTTTGAGTTCTTTGGGTTTCTTTTATTTCCCCCTGTCTGTTTTCATTTTGTTTCACCAGTCAATTATTTTCCACAACTAATGGCCAGGCCATTGATTTCAATTTGAGAGAAGTAACATAACGTGAAATATTCCATTCATTAGAATGCATTCCTGCATTATCCTGTATAGAGTGGCTCTTGTTTTAGTATCTGCATCAAATTATTCTAATAAATAGCTTGGAGATGCCTTAATCAAAACATAAAGCACACTAAGGCTCTCTTTTTAAGTATGCACGCCGGTAGCAGCAGCGGTTTACCGACAGACTCATCTTACCATTTCCACCGCCCGATATCCCGGGATGTTACGGGCGGTGGAGGAACAGTAAGTCCCCATTCCAATGGAGTCCCATGGGACACCATGGGCATGGGAACCCTGAAGCACTGGCACCGCCAGTAACGGTGCCGGTGCATCAGTGAAAAATCTGCCGGTATTGGTCAGAACTAGTTCACGGCCCTTACCGGCAGACTTGTAGTTTGCCGGTCCAGAAAAGGCGCTGATAACCGTTGTTTCTGGCACTTATTTCCAGACCGGCAAACTTGTAATGAGGGCCTATGTCTCATATTGCATTAAGATATTACAGATACCCACTTGCACAACTGGAGGCATACTTGCAGTTCAAAATATACAAAGAACAACAGACCTAGTGATGAGCTCTGTTGTTATTTAAGGAATCAGTATGGTACTAACGGTAGAAGATCTTTGGGCTTGCATATAGTGATTGCTGGATAGGTTAAGTAATTCCGCATGGAAGTTTCATGTGCTTGAAAAAGAGGTGGTTTGTTCCAAGTGAACTATCAAGACAGATCAGCTCACTCAACAGAGGGAAAGAAAGAAAAAATGCGTAAGGGTCCTAAAGGGCATTGATTGGATTCATGTTAACACCAGGCAAAGTGACATTATAGTGCCATCACTATCAATGTATGAAAACATGTGAGGCTTGTGTGGCCAGAATGACATTCCCTGTGTGCCCCTCCTGTCATAGACAGATTTCCAAATGTGCCTTATTAAAGCACCGGGCAAGGAATTAACAGTGCAAATAATGAAACGCAGCTATAAACGTGAAGATTTGTTTTTTGGAAGCATGCAGTGTTCCCATTCGAATGAAACGGCAATTTAGTGTTTACTCTTTGAAAAGTATTTTTTCAATAAACATATTCATTGCATCACTTCTTTTTTGCTTCAGTTGAACCAAGCGTGGCTGCGCTGCTTGCACATTTCAAACATTAATTGGATGGGGCAGTGGCCATCCGGAACATTTGTATTTGGTAATCCAACTCGTTGATCAATAAGATAAACGGTAGCAACACTTTCCTTGACAAACTAATAAAAACATGAGACCTCTGTTTGAATGTCGCACGGGCTGTGGGAAATTTGAGCTGAGACGGCTGCCGTCAGTACAGTAGAGCGGTTTTATTGATGTGCTACAAACAATTGTCTAATACAATGATGGTGTAGAAGAAACCGTTCCTCTGTCTTGCATATCAAATGTCTTTTCATGCACAAGTCCCTTGGAAACACCTCATGCTTTCACAAAAAACTTGCAACACAATACTTTTGCTAAGCTATGCATCTTTCCTTATTCAACAGCTTGACCATTTTTTAAAATAATTAAAGCACTTTTATAAGAAGAAATATCAAATTACAATGACGTTTTGCATGACAATTAAGTGTACAACTGTATTAATTAAAGATAATTGGATATTGACCCTTCCTCAGATATCATATTTATTTCTTATTCTAAAATTCAATGTCAGCTCTCATTCAAACTGACATCCTCCTCCACCTCTGCCCCTTCCCTCATACCTGACTGCTATTCAGGCATTGTGCTCTGCCAATGATCTCTGCCTTAATGCCAGTAAGACAGAGATCTTTCTCATGGGGACGCCTGCCCCTTGTTTCCTTCCCACTCTCTGGCCTTACTCCTTGGGTCCCCTTCCCTCACCCGCCAGTAAGGCAAAACATCTTTGTGTCATCTCTGACTCCTTTCTCTCTTTCTCCCCACACATCACAGACATTGGCAAGAAGTGTAACTTTCCACTACACCTCCTCAGGGGCATTCTACCTTTCCTCACATTCCCCCAGAAGCTCAACCTCTCCAGAACCCTGGTTCTCTCTGGGCTGTACTACTGCAACAGGCTCTTCCCCAATCTGCCTCTTTTCGCCCTTTGCTTCGCTCAACTATTCCAGAATCTGTCTGTGTGAATTATTCTTGTCCTCAAGCCCAGGGACCATATCTCCCCACCCCTGCATATATTTGTCCACATTGGATTCATAAATCACTAGCAGTTTGTGAATTTGTGGAAAACATATTCAAACATGTATTTTGGGGACCCACATCTTTGACAGACTTATTGAATGGATGATATATTTGAATGCATTAAACTGCATTAATATCTTAAATTAAAACATGACTAATCATTAGGTAATCTTCAATAGATTATATAATAATTAGTAAATAGGTGTGCACATTCTGTGCTAATTAAGCCACTAAGAATGTGGTCTGTTACACCCTGATAGAACAAAACAGAATATGTGAATTTCAGGAATAATTTCCACCAAATATTGCAGGTACACTATAGGAGTTTCAGACTAAGGAAGGTAGATCTTGGCTTAGATATGTGCAACACCGTGCATTTTGGGGGAAGCTCGTGGTTGTACTCAAAATTCACAGTTCATACTTAACACAATTCTGAAAAGTGCAATTTTGGCAAAGAGATGGGACAAATAGTTGTAGTGCATTCCAAGAGTGCAGAATGTATGCAATAGTGCAGAGCTCTGGATGAATAAGCATAACATGGGGCCCATTTTACCACAATTTAACATAGTACCCACCAGCACGCCAGCTGGGATGCACTCACACTACTACAACTGTCAGCAGGTTCTCGTAGCATTCAGTGGAATCACCCGTGAGGGCTAACCAGGTGCTCCTTTGGCCCATCACCAATTCTAATATAGGGTCTTCTTTTTGAAAGTTCTCTATCCCCTTCTTCGGTTTCTATAATCAGAAGAGGAAGCAGAGGTTTGCCTGGTAGCAGGTATGTCTGCAAGTATTGCCAAAGGACTCTGGCCCTACCCAACAAAAATGAAATATTGGCGGTAACTACAACTCTGTGGTGTTGACACCATAAGCTAGACAAAAAAAAACTGTCTATTAGTAGAAAGTTGCATCCCAAGAATTACAACTGAACATCTAATAAACTC
The DNA here is from genome assembly GCF_040938575.1 of Ambystoma mexicanum. NCBI lineage: Eukaryota > Metazoa > Chordata > Amphibia > Caudata > Ambystomatidae > Ambystoma > Ambystoma mexicanum. The sequence continues at coordinate 102,249,345 of NC_090941.1, read as the reverse complement.
TGATCTTAAATATTATTGACCATGTAAGCACTTTAAAGCACTCCACCTGTGTATAAGCGATGTATAAATAAACATAGGCTAAAAGATAAATAAATAAATAAAAGATAGGCTAAAACAGCACACACCCTATTTCTGAAGGTTACAATGTTATCAGCACTTTGAGAAGTCGTACAAAACTATGTGAAACGCTGCAGGTTACCTAGTAAACAAGGCACATAAATCCATATGTCTTGTTAAAACAAACCCATCAATACAACTTAGAGAAGTCTAGATTCCAACTTATATCCAAAATAAGAACATAACATGTATGACGGTTTTCACTCAAATGTATTTCATTCAGGCTGCTGTTTAGCATCCTGAGCGTAGTTCTCCTTTCTACCATTCATCATTCCTATTATGATGAATTGGAAAAGAAAAGGCAAGAACAATCCCTTCCATCTCCATTATAATGGTAGAATAGATATTTTCGATTGAAAAAGCACACACACAGCATCACCGTGTATCCATCACTGGAAGTTCACCTCCCGGTCAGAGGCACACAACAGACATTATAGTTGTTCTTTTATAAAGCGCTGATTGGTTTCTAAGCGCTGGATTGGTATTTGTACCTGTTTTGCGCTGCATTGTCTTGGTTCAATCCCCCCAGTTCCGTGCTCAGAAACCTCTGGGTATTAAGTGCGTTATAAGTAACCAATTACAAATACACCCTCAATATGATGGTTTGAGTGAAAAACGAACAAAAACACTTTTTAGCAGATTTACATGCCAATAGAGCTGTTCTGTGTGACTCTGATCTGGAAGTTAACTTGCAATGATGGCACTTGGTGGTGCTGTGAATGTGTGGCTTTGTAGCTACAATGTCCTGTTCTTATATCACCCATATGTTCTCGCTTTTCTTAAACCCACCATAGCTTTGATGCTGAATATTGAACATACTCTAATGTTGCGATCTCAAAGATGTCAGTCTACATTTAATTGATGGTCATGTGGTTGGTGTGTATATCCCCGAGGGTTTATGGCCATAAGACCGCCAAAACAAATCTCGAAAAAAAAAATCTCGAAAAAAAGGCCGAAAAAAAGTCGCTTTTTTTTTAATGACGTTTTTTATTTGAAATGGGGGGGTTCCCCCCAACCCCCCCTTTTTTTTACCATTTTTTTTTTAATCCCGGACCCCAAAATAAATATATAATTAAAAAAAGAGAAATTCGACTTTTTTTTCGGTCTTTTTTTTTCAACCTTATTGTTAGTTGAGATTTTTTTTTCGAGATTTTGACTGACCACCATCCCCGAAAGCTGGAACGGTTGCTTTGTTAAAGCATTGTACAAAACAGCACTGCTCAATATGCAGGTGACAATTTAGGCATGTTGGCTCAAAAGCAAGCTCTATAGTTCTGTGCCTAGTGCCTTGCTGTGCGGTTCTTATTAGGAGGAAAAGGCTCATAGGTGGCTCTGCACATATGTGGCTTTTTATCTGTAGGAGCCTATTCTACTATTGCATTGCACGTAAAGGGGCATTTCTACTTGCTTTTTTCAAACGCGCATTAATATAACTGATGAATGGGTAGCAATACCTAATCCTACAATTTCAAGGATGGCAATCTCCACCACACTGATGATCCCCAATTGGGGAGAAACATGTATGTGGTTGGTAGTTGCGTCCTTGAATGATGTCACACTTGGGATGCTAGAGCTATAACCCAACCAACCTATTGTGCCTTTAAAAAAATATGGAGCAGTGTGTTTTGATGTATGGTCCCCAACATTGTGGAATGTGCTTCTGGCCTCCTTGAAGACCAGTCGCTGCCTGACTTAATTTAAGAAAAGAATGAAAACTAATTTATTCAATAAATGAGTTGATTAATGTTTTAACTTATCTTTCACTTTTGTCCTTGTTGTTTATCTGTATTTGTTTTGTGTGTGCTCTGAGGCCTTCAGGTATGTAGCACGGTACAAGTAATAAAAAGTATGTGAAAAATAGCCCTGTACTATGAGACAAAGCTATTTTTTCATGAGGGGCAATAGACAACCTTTTCATCTAGTGTGCATACCCAAGTTGCATTGCTGTGTTGTCCTGGCCTAGAAGTGAACTTCCAGTGATTCCAACTAAAGGGTGATGTGCATGTATGAAATAGCACATTTTACATTCTCCTGCCTAGAGGTGTCTTCTGTCTCAATAGTCATATCCATTGGCTCAGCTGAAGTGACTGCATTGTAGATTGTTTCCATTTAAAGGGGAGAGCTAAACCACATGATGTGGAAGTGTCAGTAAATCTTACATATGTAAAGGTTTATTTGCAGTGTGGTGTGTGTATCAGCTATATTAAGTGTTTTTGTTTTGTTGCTGAAGACTACAAAGCAAATCTTTAATTAAGATTATATGCTGTGATACATGGCCTTTTATTTTGAAGGGATAACTATTTAGATAGGAGGTGTCAGTAAATAGTTACAGATTTATTTGCAGTTGAAATTCTGAAGGTACATTTGTCCTGTGATTCAGAGCTTGCTGCATCATAAATAATTGTTCACACTTTTACATATTTATATTTGGAGATTCAAGAAGGGCTGGATGAATTCCTCTCTTGTGGTCCACTGAAAATATATTGGCTGTGTGCACTGATCCATGTATAATGTTTGTCTTGTGGACCGTTTAAGATTGATCTGAGGTTGAATGTTCAGTTGTTTGCACTTGTCCTAAACTTTCTCTGGAATACATTGTCATCTCCCACTGTGATGCAGTAGTGACATTTGCAGCAGATAAGCTTGTACTGCTTCAGATCGGGCATGGGTAGCAGTAGGGGAAGTTGGGTCCCGATGGAGGTCGTGGAAAGTACGCTGGTGGATGGTGCAGAGGTTGCCATGGTGGTTGCTGGTGCAGAGATTGACGTCAAGGCAGCTGTTTGGCCCATGTGCTTTTATTTTGTGTTGCTCATGGGCCTTTTGCTAGTCCTCATCAACGTCGTCCCAGTGGACTCAGACTAAGTGTTGAATGAGGATGGATCCCAAGCTCTGCAATGGCATGTTAGAAGGTCCACAGGCTAGCTGTTTTTGCAGAACTTGTATTGCTGTGGTCAGACATGGCAGACAATGTCTTACCTGGGAGGAAAATGTAATACAGCAAAAAAGACACAAGAAAAAGTACTATGCCACTGAAAATTTTTTAAAAAAAGAAAATAACTAAAATAATGAATTGACAATTCGACAGTGTATGGGTTTTTTCACTCTACCTTCGATTGTTCCCCAATGACCCAAACAATATTACATGTGAAGACAGCAGCAGTGTATGACAAACAAATGTTGTATCGAACATACTGCATACGATGTACTATTTATGAGGGTTAAAAGAATTAAACATATGTGTACAACTGTAACTAATTGTATTTCATAGAGTATGTTCTATAAGTAATTACATTCTTTTACAGACAAAAAAGCGCAAATTATACGCTTCTCACCATATCCAAGTGTTCATGCCTAATATGATGCGTATTGTAATGTGTAAGCCCAAAAACAACATTATTAAATGTACAATGTTCATATTCATTGCATAATCACTATGCATATATTACTATGGCCATGGCCAGTGTGCAGATGATTGAGTGCATAGCCTACGGCCGTGCTCACTGTATCTAATAATACCATGGCCACACCTATACTACCAACTATGGCCGTACCTATACTGGTGCTGTAATTTATAACATTATGTATAACGTCACTGATGACATTCTCAAAGGCTGTGCGCACTGTTTGCATTGGGGTACTCAGGATCAGCTTAGATTACTGCATTCCCGCTCCAAAGCTCAATAGCATATATATATATTTTAGAAGGTAATGGATTGACAATCAAATAGAAAATGGCATTATGGGTATAAAGCATTAGGGGGCATATCAACGGGAATGCGCTGAGTTAAGTCTGAGGTATTTACATTTACTCTTTTTTTATTTTATTTTATTGTGCATTTATAAGTCACTTACGCAGCAAGTAAATTGTGTTTCAAATCGTCCAAAGGGCAACAGGGAGGGAACATGGGATTGAAAATCAATTAAAACACTGAAGGTTAATACGGACCTACTAGGCCTTGTGAACATTCAGAACATGCAAGTGCATTCAAAGCTCCAGCCACCCTATCCCATCTTCTCTACCCCCACCTGTCCTACCTGCAACCTATCTACCTCCACTCACCAACCCTAGCCCACCCTCTGTTTAACCCATATCACCCACCTTCCCTCACCCCGTCTACTCTTGACCACGCATCCTACCACTACCCTCTTTATCCCTGTCCACCGTACCCTCACCCTTTATACCCAACCCATTCTACCCGCTTCTACGCATACCCAACCACCCTACCCTACTCTCTGTTCCCCCACCCACTGTACACCGAGTGTCTGTACTATCACCCACCTTATGCCACCCTGTGAAGCTGCACCAACTCACGCGACCCCCACCCTTTCTACTCACACCTATTTGTCCTACCCCTATCCATCTACCTAGTCCACCCTCTCAAACCCCACCCACCCTAATCCTACCCTCTCTACCCCACCCAGCCTACTCACACCCTCTCTAGCCCCACTCACCCTACCCCACTCATCATCAACAGAAACTGCATAAAATGGATTTTGTTTTCCAGGAAATAATGCACTACGGATTGCCGGTTTAAAAGGTACTTAGCCTGCATATGTATTGGAACATTTCCTCTCTCAAGTTATTATTCTGGTGTTCATTACTTTCAAAAAAAGTCCAATGCTATTTTGTCTTGTGTGCTTTCTTCTAAGGGGAAGGTCAATTGAACTACATTTGTATATTTTACTGTAAGATATATGTTCACTCACTGTGCACATATTTATGGGTGCCAGCTTTTGATTTTTTGCAATCCAGGTACCTGGAAATATGTTATTCTTGAATACGATTTTTGTGCCTTTTCTGTGCTGTTTAAATGCAGTTAGTTGTGGTTGTGTGATGTATCAAAACAGTCACCAAGAGATCAGTCATATAACAAGGGGCTTGTAGCATGCTGCTGAACCAAAGTGTGTGATCCTCGACAAATAATTTAATCTCACTGCGTATTTCCTACAAATAAATGTGGGTTATCAAAGCCTGCCATCTTTTGTACATAAAAACACTGTCAAAACAGGTCAAAATTAGTCTGTGATTGATGCATTTCTTTGAAGGATTGGTTGCAAGTTTTTTGACAGGCCATGGCTAGTTGTCTGGTAGTGTTCTCAACTGGGCATGGTGAACAGCCGTACCCTGGCTAGTGATCTCAGAGTGATTTGAAAAATACAGTGGGCATGGCCAAAGGCCGAGCCCATTGGCCATGGCTGAAGGCTGTGACTATTGGTCTAGTAGTGTTCTAAAAAATACAGTGGGCACGACCAAAACCAAAATGCAATAACAAAACCCTTGAAATTCAATGAAAGAAATGTTAGTTGATAATCAATTAAGGTAAAAAATGTATTGCAACAAAACCCTGGAAATTCAGACAAATCCACCTTAACTTTGTGTCCCCTTTTGTACAGCCTATGTCTGCAATGATGACATCACAGATGACTTCACTGATGACTGTCTCCCACTTCACCCATTTTGCAATATTGATAGGTGACATAAGTGTACATTCACTGGTGACATTTGATGCCATTCATTTCCTAATGAAAAGACTGGCAATGAATTGCTAAACTAAACATATAAATAACATCCTTAAAGAACTTGAAGTATAAATGAAAATATTTTTTCATGGTACCTAGAGGTTGGGAGGCTGTGACTTTTATGTGTCCAAAAGTGTCTCACAGTTCATATAACCTGTGTGTCTGACACTCTGCAGAACTGTGTTTGACCATATTTCACATATTTGTGGAACTATTGCTGATGTTACCGCTCAATCTTCTGAGTGAGGTGGATGAGGTGACTCATGGTTACAGTGTTTGTGGTTCTGGCACAAAGTCATACAATATTACTTCCCATTTCAGCTGCAGAACACACTTCTCTTCTTGCACAAGACACCTGTGCAGAGTAGTGAGTGCATGAATACTGGTAATGACTCCTCTGCTCATGTCTAAGATACCTCAATGGATATCTGTGTCCGAGCCCGCTATACATTCATATTTTAGGCAATTGTATCAGCTAATGAACTCATGGCAGCTTTCTGGCTATATATCTTGTGTAACATTGCTAGCTGAACTTCATGCTGTATATTCCACATAAGGTACATATGTGCCGGTTGAGTTCAACCATCAAACTGCACTCTTTTTCGCCAGTCACTGCAATGATCTTTTGCTGCATATCATTCATAAATGCACACTACAATTGCAGGGGTATTTGGCGTGCCGTGGGACTGAAACATTGTGCCTCATGTTTGATCACCTTGTCATTGAGGCCCTCTAGTTGCCTGTCTGTACTGAACCCACAGTTGATACCTTCTCAATTAAGGCTAAATGCTTCTAGACATTTCAGGGCAGCAACATGATGAGGCCTATCAGTGTGGGTATCGTGTGCCACCCGATGAATGTACTTTTCATTCATCTTCTCTTGCTTCAATCAGTTTTTCTTGCTGTCTGCAGTTTCATTTTCCCTATCTTCTCTTGCTTTCTACACCTTCATTTCTGTCTGCACCTTCAAATGGTTAATCACCTTATTCTTGCTGTATATACCTTGTTTTACTTTAATGGCTGCCTCATGTTTTTAATTAACATTGTCTTTTATTTTGCACCTTCTTATGCTGGCATCACTTGTATTTATTTCTGCACCCTTGCTTGCTTCAATTGCCCTCTCTTTCTTTCTGCACCTTCTATTCTTGCTGCATCTTCTACTGCTTTACTCATTGTTCCTTGCTGCCTTTAGCTTCTTTTACATTATTCACATTCTCCTGCTATTTTCACCTATGCTTGATTTTATTTTGCACTTTCTTAAGCTTTCATCAATTTTTTTTCTTTCTGTACCATCTTTTGCTATGAGCACCCTATTTTTTTTCAACCCTCCTAATCCTATCCCCCTTTTGTCTTCTCTCATATCCTTCCCTTCTTTACTAGATTTCCCCTTGTTGAATGTGTTGAGGTGGTTGTAGCAGTGGACTAAGTATCCTTGGCATGTAATATGGAAAAATCGTCTCCACTGCATGGATCCTGGAATTGTAGATGGCACACTGCAAGATATGCCATAAGGCCATGCAACTCTGCATGATTCAACCAATTCATGGTGCAAGCATGTATTAAACCTGTGGAAGTGAAAATGTGTGCTGCACATGTATGCATGGAAATGAGTCAGTTGGATATAGTAACAGGATATACATTTCCTTGTTACATATATATACAATTTAGCATTTCAGCACTTTTTATATTAACATTTTTATATTTTATATTAACTATTTACTTAAGCATATGTGTTCTCCTGAACTTATACCAGGTTTTCCATTAACCCTCAATGTCAAGCAGGTTTCCCTGGGGCGATCAATCGACTTCATTTTCTACTGTAAGTTTTACCACACATTATGAGTTGGTCGATATTCTGGTGGTAAATCTGCAGGAATACTGCCCAATGCAATTACTGTTACTGCCACTTGGTCCAGAGGTATTACTTCCAGATTACATGTGGTGGTGTCGGTGTAAGTCCCCATTTATATTTAGTCCACAGGACTCAATGGGGTATTTTCAGCACAATTAATGCAGCAGTAATTCTGCCATGCTAATTCCAACAAAAATGGGTTGAAAATCGGCTGATTTTTATCCAGCTCAGAGCTGGAGGTGAATCCTCCAACTTTCAGTAATGCCTTATATGGTAAGACTGGCACATTTAACCCGCACCACCCAATTCATAATGACCCCCTAGTCAACACATACACAAGCCATAGATTACACAATAGAATGCCCCTGGATTGTTGGGTCACCTAGTTAAGCTAACTCAATGAAATGACTGAACATGGAGGTGCAAGCTCTACAAATGATTCATAGGGCCTCATTACAAGTTCAGCGGTAGCCTTGCCGGTAAAATTTTACCGGTGCCCGGGAATGGGCAATTACTGGGTCATTATGGCACCGCCAGAACCTGTATTTGCCCATTCCCGGGCGCCGTTAAAAAAGGCTCCCCATTCCCATTGAGCCGGAGCCCGGATGCACCGGCACCATTCCGAATGGTGCCGGTGCACCCGACATGCTCTGCTGGTGGGTGCCAGCACCCGCGATCAGTATTTGTAGTTTCCCGGTTGGTAACTACGGTACTGGCAAGCTTACCAGTACCGTGGTTACCAGAATGGAAAACTTGTAATGAGGCCCATAGTCTAACTCCCGCAATTGTCTTTACAGTTGTATGTTTTTATTAGACATTTATACACATTTAAATGGGGTTTACTCTTAAAGACTTTCATGTTGTCATGTTGTTTGGTCCGAGCAGTTATAGGGTAGTGGAACAAAAGATCTTAAATAAGATTACCAAGATAGTATTCATTATTCAGCATCATTCCCCAAAAATCCGCGCTGCCAGGCCATATTCCTAGGAATATTAGCACAGTGTGAGCTGCATGCGAAGGCAAGCTAAATTGCAGCGTAAGCATGGCAAGGCAGGAACAAATGCAAATTGAAAACTGAAAACAATAAAGATTTACTGCGGGCATTCACTGTGTAAAAAGTACAAGCTCAGCAGATGCTGGATTTATTTCACTGCTCACTTCTCGTAAAGTTATTTACCTCGGCAATGTACTGAGTGTTCTGTCAGAGAAACAAAGGAGCACAGCGTAATCTGATACCATAATCTTCCAAAAAAAGTCCTCTGTCTTGGCAACAGCTAATAAAAGAATAATAATGGTGCATACCTGTATTGACAGCATGGGGCTGGACATGCTAATATCTCCTCGTCCTTTGCATACTTAAAGGGGAAATAACATTCCTAAATGCCACTATTCCTTCAACCCGTAATCCACAGATATTGGTTGATAGCACAGAGGCACAGAGGAACTCATTTTGATATTTGCTCTGCGTTTGAAATGTTAAGCAATAAACAGAATCTTCACTGGGATATTCTTTGCCAAAACAGTGCAGTAAAACAATGCTCTTTGGATTATTTTTTTCTTTTTTGTGCTCCTTTTGTAGGACCAACAGAAATTCCCAGTTCCAAAGGTTCTGGCATTCAGGACAGCATCACGTGTCCTAACCAGGGCTTAGTCATCCTCAAATACCTGGGAAGTGCAGACACTCATGGCACCAAAGGGCTGTGGTAAATGACCTGTCAGTTCTGGGCGGGGCATGAAGCAAGTTGGCCGTTGGAGATGGGGGTAGAAATGAGGCAACAGAGGAGGCACAAGAGGCAGTTTCAATTTGCCTTACTATTGGCTCCTTATTGGTCTCCATGTTCTGGCTACTGGACCACTTTCTCTAGAGAACATACTGCCCATGCCTTCCTACTAATCGGACCCGTTGCTTGTTGCACCCCCTCGCTAAAACCACATTCTCATCAGCATCCCTTCACCCTGAGGTACCCAACATTCACCCATGACCTTCTGCTCTGCCTTCCCTTAATCACGGCTGTGCTTTGAACAAGCTGTGAGGAATGGTTTGTGCTGCACGCAAAAAACAACAGAAAAACAGTACAAAAAGCGTTTATTACACCATGAAGTCTTCCTCTTGTGTGAAGGAGCTCGCCTTTTTTCTGAGTCATATAAAAGGTTATTTACCTTTATACAAAGCACACAGGCACTTTGATGGTGTAGCTGCAGTTTTTGCAAAGAATAATGTACCACAGTAGAACTAGTCACTGGCAGGGCTGGACTGGCCTACCGGCCAATCGGCCGGTGGCCGATGGCTTTTGTCCACCAGGGGGCCGATTTTATAACAAGCCTCCTTGGGCCGTTTATTTTGGTGTGCAATCCTGTTTTTTATTGGTTTTGTAACTTACGTTACTTTAAGTAACGTAAGTTTCTTTTGCTGCCGGGCCCGAGCCAGCTCGCACTAGCAGCGAATTGGGATTGATTGGCTGCAGACCTGCAGCATTCATCAAAGCAAGGTAATACGCACGTTGGTTACCTTGCTGTGATGAATTATAAAGGAGGGGCTGTGCTCGCTGGCCTCTCTCAGTGGCCTGGTAAAGGAATCTACCGCCGCCGCTGCCGGCCTGGCTGGCGCCAGTCAGGCGGCTCTAGGCTGTGAATTCTAACACTGCAGCCGGCACCCTGAGCTACTAGTATGGGCTGGGCCGGACCTCGCACACTGCACAGACACTGTGCTGCAAGTTGCTTTCAACTTTGCAGGTGCACCGTGCCAACAACAAATTGTTGTTGCACACACTTGCAAAGTTGAAATCAACTTTGCTGTCTCAATGCCCTGGGGGGTGGAGCCGTAAATTGCCAGGCAGCACGCAGCTACAGTTAAATTCAGGGAGGAGGAGAACTGAGGGGAGAGAGAGCTGGTTCAGCGACACCTCTCCAGTCAGTGGGGGTGGGGTCAGGTGATGCCTGGGCATTTTAATTTGGGCGCACACACGGTCCCGGAGGCAGTACATCACCGTCACTTGACTTTGTTGGACTTCGCTTTCAGCGTGGCTTAGCAGGTGCCTGGCGCCGGTGGCTGCAGTGCCTGCCTGCAGACTGTGCCACTGCCGGGCTGGCCCCTGGGGCAGCTGGTGTGGACTCCTGGCTAGCCCTGGCCCAAACGCACACACCGCTATACGGCCCGCCGAGTCCACCACCAGGCACATTGTAAACTCGCTTACTTCTCCACGGTGAGCAGTCGCCATGCAAAAAGGGCATATGGCAGGGACCTTTGATGTCCGGGAAACAACACTGGATTGATGACTTTACCTAGCCCTGGACACAGAAGAGGCGGGAGGGCATGCCCAAGGTCACATGGAGGGGCAGTCTTTTGCATTCCCGGATTGCCCTTGGTGGCCAAAGAAGGAGAAGTCTCTCCCCCGGCCCGTGGCTTCAGATTGTAGCTTCGTGGGTAGCCTCTATGCCTCTCCTTTCTATTCTCCCCTCAACCTCCTACTCTGGAATTCCAGGAATGTCACATATCCTCGGACACACGCACCAGGATTGCAGTTGTTTTAGGATTTAAAACTTAAACCGGGGAAGCTCATCCCATCTGTAATCCCATCCAGCAAGAGCTACCCGTTTGGTGAGTGAGTCAAGCAAGATATGTTTGTGTGTGTGTGGGTGGAGGGGGGGGTGTACGCCACTTAATATTACCCTTTATATTAGTAACACCCACCTCAACTATTGATGGTTTAAACAAAACCAGTTATTCTGGTGGGACTTCGCATAGCTCTGAACTTTGCAAAGCTTCAGTGCTTGAAGCACACACTGCATGAGCAGTGTGTGCTTCAAGCACTGAACACTTGACAGGCATGTTAGCGCGACATGTATTGGTGTGCCAGACTGTGTGACAGTTTGCTCCACAGCAGCATAGCATCAGGGTGTTCCCCCCCCCCCGCATGCTTGCCAAGGTGCTAGTGCAGAACTCTTGTCAAGTCTGGCAGTGTGCATCAGAGCGCTGGTGCACAAATAGCATTTTCGTTGCTTTACCCCTATTGTTAGTTAAGGTTTGCCCAGCACACAGCAATTCATGACAAATGGGTTGCGAGGGCAAGGTCCTCTTCAGTAATCCCCCAAAAACATCTGCATATTAATGACGTGATACTGTTCTGTTTATGTGTGTGCATTTCAAGTCCCTCGTTACTTATAAAGTGGTCTGCTTATTTTTTTTAATTTATTTTTTACATCCGGCACATTTTCTTTGCATAAAGCACAGTAATAAACTGCATCTATGTTTCTAACAGTGATAAACTTACACCATACATGTTGCAGTAGTCCATTCAGCCGTGCCTACTTGACCTGTTTTCTGTCACTTTCAGCACCATATTTGTAATGGCGAAACAAAACCAGTGCATACCATAATTACACAAATTTCTCCGTAAATGCTACCGGCAAAGGTGTTCGATGTCATGGGTGAGCAGTCGATCCAGTCCACTTTATTATAGTACCATTAGCACTACAGATACAACGGAATTAGTTATAGTCCAATCTCCCTGCAACACCTCTTGAAACCTAATTTCTTGCAACTAATAAATGGCTTGTCAGTTCAACTAACCACATACTTACGTGAGGTAGGTCGGCAGCTATATATTTCATCAGAGCAAGTAACCTCACAACTGAGATAGTTTTCATTATGCCCATTATTTTGGATCCACTTTGTTTGTCATGTTCCCTCATGCATCAGGCCAAGCATTGGTTCTCTTTACTGACAAATTTCAAATTAGAAACTTGTTCAATAATACAAAGCCATGCCATGCACCCTCTACGTCACTGACACCTGGGCTACCCACCTGCAAGACATCAAAATTACATGGCAAGAACGTGCCTTTGCTTCTAGACTACTAGACACACTATGACAAAACAGGGTCTAGGGTCGGACTGGGCTGGCTGGGCATACAATTCGCTCAGGCACCAACGAAAAAGTGGACCAGTTGCAAATAGCAATTCATTCCTTTTGTGACAGACTGTTTAACTAGTACCCAAGGGGGGGATTTTATGATGAAACGTAATGCAAATTGTGCAATTTAAAGAATATTGATTCAACAACAATGGTCAAAACTACTAGCCGTATCTGAACAGCCACATGTGGCAGTGTTTGATATGTGCACTAATTGTAGCACTCTCTTGCACCATTTGAACAGCTACTACGACACATTCTGGCACAACAAATAGCTGGCGACAACAAGGGACACTCTGGTGACAACCTAAGCTAAGTGTTGCACTACCTCATGTGTGTTTATTATGTTGCTGTGCCTTTGTACACTGCTATAGTGATATTGTATGTGTGTGTAGAGTCAGAAGCAGGGACATGGGTTTCGATGAGTGTAACAGCTCGCTGCAAGCGTGCGCAGTACTCAAAACCTTACCCTAACATCCCCAACCTATCAATAACCTCTCCCTAAAACTCATTCCGGTTTCCCCACTTCCCCCTTGCTAGCCAACCATCGTCACCCTAACCCTCCTTCGCTGCTGGGTTGCGGAGCCCTGTATAAGCATCGACTCTCAGCAGGTCTCAAAACCACAGTGGGGTGGTTGGTTCATGCCACTCCTGCGCCTCGAAGCTGTGGACCCGTCACAGAACTGTTTGCAAAGATATGCCATTTTATGAGTTGTGTTGAAATGTAATATTTGAGCATACATGCAACTGGCAAGGTACTTTCCGGTGTCATCATTTGGCTGTACTGCTTATTAAATGCAACTCTATTTTCATTACTTGTGGCAACGAATAGACATGCCTTGAATCTGGTTCTGCAAAATAAGTATTTAACTATGTGATGATGTTTTTAAAAACAAGAACAAAAAGGAATGTTATCACTTTCTCAAGCGTTTACACAAAACATAACGTGCAACAGAGATATTAACCCTCCATAAGTAGCATTTTCTGTATAGTCGTGAATTGAAGCAATTCACGGATGATGGTTCTGAGGGCCACTTTTTTGAGGCGAGGGGTGGGCCACTTTTTTTTGGGTGTCCGGGCCTATTTCTTGTCCCAGTCCGACCCTGGTCACTGCCCTTTTTTTAAAAACGTTTGTATTATTTAATATACTTTTTTAGATACGTTAGCCTTTCATTAAAACATAAAACAAAATAAGCACATACAATGTTCATCAAACATCACTTAAATATGTTATCACAATAAATGTAAAGAAAAAGCCTAATTCCTTGGGGCGCACCATGTCAAGATTGTTCCCCAACTACTAGTAATGCAGGCTAACAAATTTAAAGTTCATTGTACTTTTCTTTCTCCAACAGATGAGTTGTTATACTTCGCCCTCCACCATCAAACTACCCCAGTAAGTAAGCCATACACTGAGCTGCCCAACTGCCGCAACTATAGCCTAATGATATAACACCTACGGGCGACTGACATCACCCTCCCACTGCTCTAAACCCTAGCCCTATTGAAGCCTCTCTTCTCGTCTGATTGACGTATCTGAAATGTCTGTAACTCAAGACAACGACTAGCCCCATTGCATATCTTAGAAAACCAGTGACATTTGCTTTGCATAGCCTGTATGCCCCACACTCTCCACACAACAGGATTACAGGTCTCACGTAGCTACACTTAAATGTGTTGTGACGTGGTACAACATATACACTGGCAAATTAGAGATCACAATATATGCAAGGGTAAGGAGGACCTGATGGACTCATGCACTATGAGGGTTGCTCACCTGTCAAAGAAGGAAACCAAAGACAGTTGACAAAAAAGCAATGCTGTGAAAGACATACAATACTGACCGGAAGAAAGATAAGGCTCATACATAGACCATGATGAATTCTCAGAAATTCGAGATGGTGGCGCTAAATTCGACCTATTTGAAGATTTATCACTAAATCCAGGAAAAAAATAGTATTTTAGAATACATGGACCATGATTTGTAGGGAAGTGCTGCCATTGGGAAATTGTGCGTAGCTTGGTGATGTATTTGATTTTGAGTCAATGTTGGAATGGCATGCAGTGGGGTAGAGTTAAAACAACGTTCATATTTTATTTGTTTGATATTAAATAGTGCAAACAGTACGTGTTCCAAATTGAGATTCGACCCATGCTACAATAAATTTCACTGGGTCAGAACATTGGGAAAGCACAATGATGTGTTGTGTGATTTGCTGTCTCATATCTATTATAATCAGAGAACACTGTTCCTTCCTGTATATAAATAAATAAATGAATGCAATAAAAATAAATAAATTCAGTAACAATAAGGAACAAAGCATACCAATATTCTCCAGCATTGGATCTTTCACGGATTCACATGCTTTGAATATTCCCCGCTGACATGCTGGGAATCCTCTGTACCTTTTTTATTATAGCTTATAATATAGATTTTATGCACAATTTAGTAGCCCATCTGTGTCCTTTTCGGTGCATTCTGCCTCAGCCAATGGGATGTCGAGTGACTAGCCCCTCCCAGGAGGACATTTTCATATTCTAACCAAATATCATGCTGTCCTCAAGGCTTTCTCTCCTGGACAAAAAAGGCCAGAAACCAGCAGATTTCATCAGAACTTTGGAATATTGCATCAGAAATGTATAACATCACAACAGCTATACAGATAAGTGTGTTTTCCTTTCAATTATGCAAGAAAAATGGAAAGCTCTTTTCAATGCATGCCAATCATGTGGAATAAAGAAACTGTTTGAGGTAGACAAGAATTCTGAATGTATATACTGTCTATCCAAATTACTTTCTGGAAGATTGTGAAGTTTGTGCCACCTTTAGCACAAAAACCCTCAAAGACAGGAAAAGGAGACTAGCCGTTTGGCTTACTGAGGGAATATACCCCCATTCGGAGGTTGAATCCTCTAGAAGTGTGGCGGAGGACAGAGTAGACACGCCCAAAGCTCATAAAAGGGATAAGTCACAGGAGAAAATGTCTTCTTCTTCTTCTTCTGTTTTCAAAGGGTACAAGGAAGGAAAATCTGAAAGGTCTGTCCATCCGTCGATGACCTCGCTGATGAGGGACCCACCGACGATGAAATCCACGATGGAACCCGCCTTAAGTGCTCTGTCTACGAGCGCCTCAGCCCTGTGGTCACCAAAAAACCACTGTCGACGGGGCCACGGTCGTCCATGACACCATCATTGTCATCAGCGACAGCCACCAAGCCTCTGTTATCAGCCTCATTGACGGGAAAACAAGGGACAACATTGACAGTACATGGAAAATCACCAACACCATTGCTGTGAACACCGTCAATAGGGGGGAGGTAGGAAGTTAGAGGGTCCTCATCCACAGGCACACAGAAAATCGAAAAAATTAGGAACAAATTAAGGAAAATTGGAAAAATTAAAGCACAAACATAAATCTACAGACAAACAAATGCCAGATAGAAAGGAAGAGCCAACAGATGACTCTACGCCAGTACAACAGAACCCAATCATTATTAAGTTGCCACACAGGCCCATGCACTCACCCAACATCATCGAAGACCAGGCCATAATATCAGGAAGTCGGGAACCATCACCACCTCATTCACCCAAGGGAGATTCTGATTAGCCTACAGCCTCAAAGGGTCCAGCACTATCTCCAATCTCATCAATTCTACCAGACCAGGTACTGGAACACCATATCAATTCACATTTTCAACATGGATAGTCACCCCAGTTTTCGAAGGAAGAGCAGTATTATCCATGGGATGCTCCCGTGAAGCTGAGGTTACAAAATGTACCAGAGCCTACAGTACTGGCACCAGTTGCACTTCCCTAATAACAGAACCTTAACTCAACCCCTCAGTCCCTGTTATCATTACAGGTCTTATCTACTCTCCAATCTCTACTCAAACAACTACAGACACCAGAGAAGTCATCAGGCCCCTTGGGGGGAACACTGCAGGCCTAGCATAACAACTCTGCGGGAACAAGTGGCCGAACTAAAAAGCAATACACCCACCTGGCGTACAGCTTCGCTGCAAAGAGAGCCGCCTGTCAATCCTATGAGGAACACCAGACTAAACAGAACCAGCAGCCCAACCAGAACATGACAGGCTGCCCCAGGGCAGCAACACTCCGATGGAGTCAGGAAGAGGAAGAACTCCAATCCTCTACTGAAGAAGATGAGGGAGGTAATAGGGACACAGATCCCTCTACCTCCGTCTAACCGAAGCCAGATAACTAGGAGGACATGGACATGGGCCTCATCCAAGACTCAGAAGTGCTACCCGATGACATAGCAGCATTTCACAATACTGTCCAAAAGGCATGTTAGGAATTCAGCCTGATACCTTCTGAGCAGAAAAAGGATTGTTCCCTTTTTGATTTAATGCACAAGCACAGATAGGCAGTAATGTCATCTCCCATTCTAGACCTCATTTGGGAAGAAGGCCTGTTACTCATGAGAGAACCCTTCTCAGAGCCAGCATTCAAAGACTGCTTGGAGAAGCCGTTTAAGTTGCCGGAGGTGTCCCTGAAATGCCTTACATCTCAACCGACCCCCTACTCAGTAGTGTCAGCAGCGGCATGCAGAAAATCAAATGCTCAAGGGCAGAAATGTGCAGTGCCACCTGACGACAGCAGGAAACAAAACGCATGTGGCAAGACAATTCTGCCCACATGTGCCACAACAGTGAAAGCAGCAAATACACTGGAAATAATCTCAAGATAGGACTGTGAGATGTGAAACCGGGTGGCAGCGCTATTAGAGTACTTGCCAGAAGATACACAAAAACAGGCCCTGGAGATCCTGTGAAACGGGGAAGATGCCTCAAATCATGCCATCAACATCGCAGCCGACATAGCGTAAACAGGCTTTAAACAAATCAGCAACAGTGTTGTGCTACGGAGACAGGCATGGTTAAAATGCACAGATTTCAGAGCGGACGTTCAATCAAAGGAACTAGACATGTCTTTTGAGGGAGACCAACTTTTTGTCCCCAAAATTGATGACACCCTTAAACCAATAAAAACAGACACAGATACAGCAAGGTCCCTTACCACCCTGACAGTGAGACACACTTTTCGCTCCTTCCGGGGAGTCACGGTCGCTCCACAATGACTAATAAAGGTGGAAATGTATACGAGAATGGAGCCTCCTATTCACAGACATACTACCAGGGGTATCATCGGGCATAGCCATACAGACAAAAATACTACAAAAAAAGCTCCAAGAAGGTGACAGACAACATCCGCCTCCAGCGGGAGGCAGCAAAAACAAGCCTGACTTCCATCAATGACAAACTCAAGGTCAAGCTGCGGCAAGTGGGATGCAACTTGCAGTATCATCTACAGCAGTGGCAACTGTTAACAACAGACAAATGGCTGCTAGACATCATACCACAAGGACACATAGAATTCAGGGGAAACCCCCCTCCAAGACCCCCATTATTTCAACACCAATCACACTTAAACATCTTAAGATGCGAAATGGAGAAACTGCTCATAAGAACTCTATCGAAAAATGTTAAGAAACAAAAGTTTTAGATGGTCCCTTTGACAGATGTCATAAAGTCAGTGCGGGACAGCGACTTACTAGCGTTCTGGATCTCAATGATGCATATTTTCACATTCCAATTCGAGAAAGCGAAAGAAGGTTTCTAAGATTTGTTGTGGGAACAAATCATTATCAATTCAAGGTCCTCCCATTTGGTCTTCGCTCAACCTCAAGAACCTTCACAAAATGCCTTTCCCTGGTGGCCGCATCATTCAGGACCAGATGATACCTTGTGCATCCATATCTTGATGATTGGTTAGTACGAGCACCATCACACCGAGCAGAGGTGATGGTGATCCAGCAATTCTCCAACACCATCTCATGCCTTGGCTTCTCAATAAATTCAAGCAAATCCTGCTTCGAACCATCGAGCACGCTAGTGTTCCAAGGGGCACACTTCAACATCACTGAGGGCCTGGTACGTCCCCTGGTAGAGGGATCAGCTCAATAACCTTTCTCATGATGAAATTCTACCCGGTAGCCAGAATCTCATTCAGAACGTTCATACAAGTACTGGGTACCATGTCGTCCTGCATTCCCCTAATACAACACTGCAGGTTACAAATGAGACCGCTACAAGAATTCCTAGCAGATTGATAGTCCCAGCTAACAGGATCATGGAACGATAAATTGGTGTTGACAAAGTCACTCACAGACTACTTGTGGTGGTGCCTCACACCATCTAATATTATGAAAGGAGTCCTGTTCAGAGATCCACAGTTTCAAGAAATTTTGCTCACAGATGCCTCACTGACAGGATGGTGGGTGCATGCAAACCAGCCATCCGTAATGGGCCGTTAGTCCCTGGCAGAGACACAACTTCATATCAACATCTCAGAACTGAAGGCAGTAGCATGTGTCCTTTGCTCGTTCCAGCCAGTGCTCAAGAACAAAGTGGTAAGAGTGTTCACAGACAACACGACCACAATGTATTATGTGCAAAAAACAAGGAGTCACAAGATCAAGGTCATCAAAAACAACATGCAATTGCAAGCATTTCCCCTCTTGGGAATATAAAATGAAACAGCAGATCAACTGTTCAACAAGTGGGGAATACTGACCATCGATCTGTTTGACACATGGGAGAACAATAAATGCACCCTGTTCACAAGCATTTCTCCTCACCATCAATCTCTGGGCGATGCATTTGAAAAGTCATGGGAATTAATATTTGCCTATGTGTTCCCACCAACTCTGGTGATAAGCAAGGTCCTACAAATGATTGCGACATACAGGTGCACAGTCATTCTAATAGAGCCTACATCGGCGAGATAACAGTGGTTCTCAGAGCTTCTTCACCTATCCTAAGAGTATCCAATTCCTCTGGGTCAGGACCCCAACCTGCTCTCCACATGCAACCAGCAGGTGCTACATCACAACCCAGTGGTCCTCTACTTAACGGCCTGGCTCCTGATTTCAAGGAGTTCCGAAGGTCTCACTCACACAGGAGTGTAGAAATATTCTAAAGGCTGCCAAAGCGGAATCCACAAACAGGTAATTTGTGTACAAATAGAATCCTTTTGCACTTGGTGTTCTCAACCACAATTGGACATTAATTATAGAACCTCACCAAATCCTCACATACCTATTCAAATTAGCAAAAGGTGGTGTGTCACACAAATCCATCAAAGAGCATCTAGTGGCAATCTCTAGATATACCAGGAAGCAAGGAACAGCTCCCATATCGGGGCCCGCATTGTAAAACACTTCAAGAGTGGCCTATTCCGCACCTACCCCACTCAAAAGAAGTGGAGCCTAACCACCATTCCATCAGCAATAATGAAGCCTCCATTCAAACTGATAGCAGCTACTAATATAACTTTTGTATCCTAGAACACAGCTTTTCTTGTAGCAATCACATCTTTCAGAAGAGTGTCGTAGATACATGCACTATCTGTAAGACCTCTATATCTACGGTTTGAAAAGAACAAATTTGTCATAAAAACAAATCCTACGTTTGTTCCCAAAGTGCTGTCCAATTTCCACCTACAAGCCAAAGTAACTCTACCAGTTTTCTTCACAAATCCGTCCAGCCAGCGGAACAATCTTTGCACTTACTAGAACTTTGTCCTGAAGTTTTTCATAGACAGAACCAAGAGCTTTCAATGAACATCTCAACCGTTTGTGTCTTTTGGCCCCCCTAACAAAGGTGGACCTATTTCAAAGTACGGTATTGCCAGATGGGTCTTCATCACAATTTCGGCAGCATAAATTCAAGCCAATCGAAAGTCACAAGGACCTGTCCGGCTCATGCTACTTGAGCAGTGGGGTCGTAAGAAACGCTGTAGGCAAGGGTAACCCTGTCAGACATATGCCACGCAGCAAACTGGGCAGTCCCACACACCTTCGTCAAGCATTACTGCATGGAGGGACAAGGAGAGGCTGAGGCAAGAGTCGGAAGAGCCGACCATCAATGCATGTTTCAATAAGGTATGACTTTGCCCTTTACACCTCCTATTACAAAAATGTTGACTGCTGTGGTAATCTATTAAAAACATGTGACTCTATGAAAGGTCCAATTTTGGAGAAGGAGTATGTTGCTTACCTGTATCTTCTGTTTTCCAGCATTGGTATCTTTCATGGATTCACATGCACCCACCTAGCACCCCTAGGAATGCAATGCTACATTTTGCCAACGCTCATCTATATGGGGTTAGAATCTGAAGATGGCTCCTGGGTGGGGATAGTCACTCGACGTCCCATTGGCTGAGGCAGAATGTACCCAAAAGTACATAGATGGGCTACTAAAGTGAGCTTGAAAGCTCTATCATAAGCTATAATGAAAAAGGTACCGATGATTCCCAGTCTGTCGGCAGGATATATTCAAAGCATGTGAATCCATGAAAGATACAAATGCTGGAGAACAGGAATTAAAGGTAAGCAGCATACTTCTTGCTGCATATTTCAAATGTGAAAGATGGGACTAGTTTTGAGGCCACATCTGTTTGGTATAATTCTTATCAGTGAATCCAACAAACATAGAATACATTGGGCCTCATTCCGAGTCTGGCGCTAACCAATGGCGCTATTAGCGCCTTGGTCGGCGCCGGACCCGTACCGGCACCGCCCTGGTGGAATGGGAAATTACCGCCCTATTCCGAGTTGACCAGGGCAGTAATTTCCCATTCCCCAGGGCTCTTCCCCATTCCCAAATGAGCCCCCATAGGGCTCAATGGGAATGGGGAAATTGCAAATAACGGTGACCGTACTTTACGGTCACCGTTATTGGCTTAAAAGCCCCTTTGTGCCCTCGTTCCTAACGCCTGCTAAAAGCAGCCGTTAAGGACGAGGGCGCAAAGGGAACTCGGAATGTGGCGGTAAGGGATTACCGGCACCGGTCTCGTTAACGGTGACCGGTATCCCTTACCGCCATACTCGGAATGAGGCCCATTGAGTTTGCTGAAGTTCTCCCTGTGTGTAATAAGGATTGCATCAACACCTTGTTTCTATGTTCCATAGTATGCAGGCAGTACAGATGATGCAACAATAACACGCACCATGTTCATACCAGTCAAGTGCCTGTGTAACTGTGTATTCATGAATTACACCCACTCTACTTTACAAGAAGGGGCTTCCAACCAGCACCGCTTCACAGAAGCATCCACAATTATTAATGCCATCACTTGTTGACAATAATTCCTCACTACTTACATGGCCTTACATCTCCAGGCCACAGCCAACAGACAGAATGAAGTCACAGCAGGATGGACTATGTGAATGTTTTGAGCTGTTCACTGCATCAGACTCTAAATCAGGCCTTATTAGACTTAAAGACAAGTTAGAAAAATCTGTTATAGAACATTAATTTAATATTAAATAGAATTACTCATTTATATTTTTCTTTCTGTTTTGTAAATAAAGGAAACGGTCCTCTCACCCACAGAAAACAATGAACTAGAGACTGTCTGAATCCAAGAGTGTGGCAGGAGACATGCCTACCCAGTCATGCACCATGCACCCTGGCCATCATTCTTCGCCTGCCAAACCATTACAAAATTGTAAAGGCCATATGCAAATGAGGCTTAGTCCCACCCTAAAAGGGTCAATCCAGCCTCAACTGCTAGGTCGCATCCCTTCTGCACAGTGAGGAGTACCTTGGTATCTGCACAGTGCCTCATTCCCACCAAACTGTGGCCTTGTACTTGTGTGAATCTAAGAACATGGGCAGGAACTTCATTAGTTGTATTTTTCATTTGTTAGATGTGTGGGACCTTGCTGCACCTTCCTGTTCATAACCAATCCCTGTGCAGTGTTTACAGCGTCCCTCACAGGGTCTGCTCACAGTTGCAACATCTGATTTAAGTCATGCTTTCCCATTTTGTGCTCGGGGAAGAACTTCAGCCCATAATTCTGGCCAATCACAGCACGTCTTTACACCCTAGCCAAAGCTGCTGGCCTTGCCTGCATGTCTATTCAGTTTGAGCTAAAAAAACAAGGCATGTTAGAGTGTGGAATAATCCATGTATTTCTGAGGCCTACTGAAACCTTAATGGCCTATGAACTACCTTTCTTCTGAAGCCTACCATATGTTTTACACACCTCAAAGATGTTAGCTATGTTTAGGTTGTGTTTTATATCTGCTTCCTCTTACTATTTCCAATGAATGTTTACATTGCTTCTTGAAATACTCCTTGTCCTGGGCTTGTTCACTTGCATATGTGTGTGCGCTTTGGTAATCCTAATGAGTTCTCACACGTTAATCGTCTTTATCATCATTCTTCGTTAACGCAATTCTAAGTGTATATGTGTGCCTATTGCTGACTATTGCCTATCTTATATTGAAGGGGGATGGCAGGAGTGTCAGTGTATAATAGCGGATGTCTGGGCCTCTGGCCTATGGTGTCATTTCAGACTCATGTTTTATAGATTTTCTTAGTTTATATTGTCTCTCACATGTGGGACATTGGACGTTCATCCAAACAAACTCTTCCATACCGTCACAGGCACTCACCAACTGCCCCCTTACTCTTTCCATGGTTCCCCACTCCCCAAAGCTGCTTTTCCCCTGCATGGCCCTCTCCCATTACCAACTTTCAATCTTGGCTTCATTTCATGCACTTTCTCTCTCGAGTGCATCTTGTATTATTACAGCGCTAATTTTGTGAGATTCCGCTAGTATTCCCCCTATAATCTGAACATTTTCAAACTGTAATTTGCTCCCAGACCACCCCGAATTTCACATGGTACCCTCTTTCCCACTCCCCACCTCTAGCTTGATGCAATTCTATCTGTTTTCCTCCTCCAAATAGCTTTTTTTGCACTTTTCATCTTCGCATTCCCTGGTGCTTACAAAATAAAAGGTATCTTTTCATTTCTGAAAAGCCTTTCTGCTGCAAAGCACCATAAGAGATATAGCTATATTTTTGGGAGAACAGGACACCCCTTTCCTTTCAAATATTTTAAAAACGACTGGACGGACTAACCCCAAACCTGTCTCGGATATTAAATCAATGATTCATGCCCAAGTTGTTTCTTATTTGGTCCAGTTTACTCAAGCGTTTTTTGGGCTTCAGCAGGATAACATTTAGACTTTTTCTCTACGGGAAAATGAATGGGGGGAAGTCCAAAAACAGCGTTTTCTTTTCTTAATAACTTCATTTTTTTCATTTTTTAACAAATCTTTTCCATAATTTCCACCCTGTGGGTGGGGGGATACAGGGTGTGTGGCAAACTTTTTGTTTGGAAAATATCAGTAAATCCATCATGCAAGTCAAACGTTATTTGCAGTAATATTTTCGGTTTCCTGTGGATCATGTCAAACAGCTTAACTGGACTATAATTAGAAGCACCATGTTACACGGAACAGAAATGGTATCCTCGGTTACTCCTCAAAACCATTCTAAAGCGCTCATTGTTAGTTTAGCTGATTTTGTACCTATTTCTTACCTTGCATTGGTTAATTACTGTTACCACATGTGAACATTGTAAGGCTGCCACACAAATATGAGTTTTGTGGCACTAGAATGGTTCATTTTAGGATCACTGCAGACAATCAGAAATACCACATGTATTATTACTGAAATGCTGCATTCTTTTTTGTAACACTTTCAAATACATTACTGTCCCTCTTGGAACAATTGATATTATTTGGGTACTGTAGTGGATTGAGATTTTAGCATTTAAAGAACTAAATCATGTACCCTTTCCTGTATTACATTTCAAATGGTTGAGAAAGTGGGCATCTGAGGTTCCTATATTGTTACTCGCTTATGGGCCGACTGCACAGTTTTCTCCCTTAGTTTAAGAGGATGCCCTTACTTATTATTTCACATACAGAGCAAAATGTTTTCTTAATGCACTAGGTTGATTTTACCATTTTTACCTCCACATTTCAAATTGGAGTAATACTATATCATACATTTAACTCAAAATCATACAATAGTTACCACATGCAGCGTTCACATTTCATTTAGCTGACATTTAAACATGTGCAATACTTCCTGTTTTGTATAGTGTCACCAAACTCATAATAATAATAGCCTAAGTGGATTGTAGCCTGTTTTCAAGAACACATTCATATCACAAATATTTGGTTGCTGTGATGTAGCCCCCAACTCCAAAACATGTTACAGAAAAAGAACCCTATGTTAAATACTTAAGACAGTTGGGTGACAAGACTGGCCTAGATGTAGTACTTACTACCAAGTTGATTGTATATGTTCTGTGCCATCTTTGTAAAATTTGAACTGCATGCAATCATTCATATATACAGAAGAAAAGTACATGTTATCCTTAATTCACAAATGCATATTTTATCAGTAGCTGGCACGATACCCTCCTGATCAGTTAGCCTTTACTTAATTGACATCATTTATTATTCTCAAATGAGAAGTTGTACATTTTCTTCCTATCCAACATACATCTTGAATTGACCCATGGCACACATTTAAGGCCCGCTTCAAGACCCTCTTCATCACCCACAGATCCCTCAAAGGTCAAGGAGCAGGATTCATCCAAAGCAAAATCTCACATTATCAAACAACTAGTGATCCAAGATCAATAAATGATGTGCAAATAATAAGCAGTAGGGTATGCAGAAAAATACATGGAGGCCCACCTTCTCCACTATCTTAGTCAAACTTCAGAACATGCTACCAAGAGAAACTCACACACTATAGGACAACTTGAAATTCACGAACAATGTAAAAACCTGCAGTATCAATGCATAATTAATGGGAATTAGCTAACACTCACCAAACAACAGAAACAGCACCACTCAGTCAACTAACGTCCCCAAACAGATACTTCCTGAGCAGGGAATGCCTTTCTATCTCCCATCTGCTGATTTCCAAACCAACTCATGTCAGTCGAAGAGTGATACGAAGGTTTACACTACGACAACGCATTCTGGCACTTCTAAAACTCAAAGAGAAAATCTCACCCTTATTCTTTAATGTCAAAAATGCAACACATGACACCAGCAAGCTGCAGCCTCGAAGATGTCGATCACATCTGACCACAAGGCAACCCACAGTGACATTGTGCATGTGCACCCAATAAGTAAAACCTGTGCTATCAACCAGTGACCCTACCAACTAACCCTCTTTCCTCCACTTTACTCACCACATGAAAACTCAAATGAGCAACCTGCACATGTCTTTTGAAAGGCCATTTTCCAGATTCCCAAAAACACATCTGTACACCTCCAACACCAACTGACGCACCCAGCCCTCTGCCAATGCAAGCTCACCCTGCACGGAAAGTATGAGGTTCCCTCTCTAGACTTAAAACTCTCAATAACACATCACACCTAGATTACTGTCACATATTCAGATATCAAGGTATTTCCAATCTGTCATCATCGCAATGCACTGCAATCATACTTTCACCATCCCCTCCCAAAACCAAACCCCTCATGCTTTTCCAGGTCTCCAGATGTCAATTTAGCCATCTAACATTAGAGATTGTGAGCCGGTTCATGGAAATATGTGCTTGCAAAATCGGGGATTTGTGTGCCAAACTACGTGCAAATCCCCATTCCGTGAATCATGGAACCGAATGTGTGAGACTTTTCGGGACTTGCAAGGAATCCGCACGGGCCCGTCACATCTTTGCGAGTGGACGAGCACCTTGCGCGAGATACCATTCAGAGCATGGACAAGGCCTGCACAGAGGGCAGAGTAGGGGTGGAACTCAGAGGAAGAGTAAGAACAATGGAAAAAGTGGCCGTTACGAGGGACAGGTCGCAGGCAGTCCATAGCATGCCCAAAAATGCACAGGACAATGCGTATTCATGGATGTGACAGCGCACCGTCTCGCCTAAAAAAATACCCACGAAAATCCCTCGATCTCTCTGCCACCCAAAGGCAGGCGTAAAGACACTTGCGCATAGGAATCGCAGCACGCAGGTGGGTTTGAATGTCAGATTTAAGGGTACGTGTACGCAGCCAGGGATCCGATCAGACTTAGAGGTGCGCATACACAGTGTAGTGTGGTGCAGGAACGGTTTATGGCAGCTCAGACATAGATTTTCTGAGTTTTACCCGAGTTATGATAAATCATTTGCATGTTGTCGGGGTGCCGGTATCAGTTACGGGGGACCCCGCGCAGGATCCCCAAGATGCAGGCCTGCTTGTTGGGGACCTCAGGCACTGATTGAAGGGTGCGTGTATTCGTGGCTGGGGGACACTCAAAGTTAGCTGTTCTGGCCTTGACTTGCCTAAACAGTTCCTTTGCACAGATAATTCCATGAATACACGGGGGTGCATTTTTTATTCTGCATGCAGGCTTGCGCAGTGTGGTTCTCACCGCACAGCCTTTGCAGGAAAAATGCCACTTTTCCATGAATCGGGCTCTGTAACTCCAAATGCATTTTGGGATGATTTGTCAGATTCGTATGCCCATATCCATCTGAGTACTGTTCTTGAATCCAACAGTTGTGCCTTCGATTGAGCACGTTAGCTTGAATATGTTTAGGCGATGCACCTCCAATGATTTGCTTCAGTTTATATCTATTTCACTTGACCACCTTTTCTAGTGTGCTAACGCCATTGCTTTTTCTAGTACGTCATGTTCGCCTGTTCTGTCTGAGTTAGTAAAACAAAGTTGAGTAATATTCAGGGATAGTTGTTTTTTTTAATTATTATTGTTTATTGCTGGGGACTGCACTACTTGTTTGGCATTTGGAATCCCAACTGGACATATGTGTCAATATTCTTACGACAACGTGTTTCCCATGTATCCCTGTTTGTCCGATCGCTTTAATCAATATATTGTATGTTTAATTTCCCAACAAAAAAAAACCCTCAAGCATACAAAATGCATTTAAAAGTTGCTTCACTATCACTGTAATGATTAATAAGAACTACAGAAAGAATTATATACATTTTCCTATTCCCATCACATCCACATTTGCCCAAATGGACACAATTAATACAGAACAGGAGATAGTGGACATGTTTTACTTCAAAACACAAATAACTGGGAACCTCACATCATTTTAGGCAACACAAAATGAACGCTATTCAACGATAATGGCAGGAAGTGTAATAGCGTTGAAGGTTAATTTAAATGCATTAACCTCAAAGCAGCAGTCACTTGTAAATGCAGCTGTTCATTCATTACCATAATGCTATACACACTTATTTACAACATGGTACAAATGAGTTAAGATACCTTTAATAAATCAAAGAGAAAAAAAAACACATGATTAAAGAAACAATGCTTGTCAACAAGGACCCTGAAAGTCCCAAGTCCTTACACACAGCTGCCAAGTCTTTATTTTTGGCAAGATATCTACCCTTGGTAATAATTGCTCCTTTAGTGCATTTAATGCGTGTTTTCTCTACTTTCTTGGAGAAAGGCAACACAGTAATTAGCCTTGCAAGTTTAAATTGTATTACTTCTTGTTAAAGTGAGCACATTTATTCAATGCATTTATAATTAAAACATGGAACTGGGTAAGCTTCGTAACAGTTCCACTGTAATCTTCGGTTGCCCCCATGGGTCTTCATTGAATCCCCTCAAGCTAGATAGGTACATCAGAAATATGTATGTCATTTTCTTAAAAACCTTATTCCTAATGAAAACCCATCTTTGTGATTATTATTAAGTTGAACATCCAGAGTAACAATACAATTCTTACTCAGAGTTTGTATTGGTAATGCATAAGTGAAGTAGAGGTGACGAACGTTGTGGGGGCAAACGTCTGGGAACCAAATTGGTTCCAGCTATGTTATTTTTTGCATGAAATATTTAACTACAATATCAGTTTACAATCACCAGAAAATGCATAGGCAGAGTGAATGCACTTGCCTCAAATACTTTCATGAGCCTCTGTCAACTCTTTCATTTTCTGAAATTGGCTAAACTATTCTAAAATTCTTCAGTGGATACTGGTACGGCTAAGGGTCAGTACTTGAACAGAAATTACATGTGCCTTGGGGAAGGTAAGTGATATTTTAGGGGTGGGTTTGGGAGGCCACTGCTTTTCCGATCTTATGCTTCGTTCCATGCATATTGGTATTACGTCCGCTAAATAGTTTCTTCTTCAGCCTGCAGAGAATCATGGGAATTTTCCACACATGCAACAATTGTTTGGTCTGGCCACAACAAAATAGCACACTCAGTTACATACAATGAAAATATTCTAATGCCTAATGCCTAAAATGACTTTTAAGGCTTGTTTTGCAGTTAACATTGTATAACTTTTTTATTCACAGCATAACAACAGAACACAACATAACAACATAACACAACATAACAAGAAAGACGTATTTGGACTTGCCAGAAAAAGAAAACCGACTGAATTGCAATCACCTGTTGCGTTCAAAGAAATATAAGACTTTCCTCATTGAGCAGTGTATTTCTTTTTTAAGTGACACACTCAGCTACAGACACTGAATGTTGGGAAATTTTTGGGAAAAATAAATGTAAGTATTCTTATACAAAACTTTGCAAATAACACACATTTGGATTAGGCCACAAAGAGATTGCCCAATATTTTAAAGCTACGGAATATAATCTCATCCTTTCTCCAAAAGTTATCACTCTTTTTACAAAAGTATTTGGTCTGACCATCATATGTTGACACCCTCAGTCACAAACACTGGATACATGTTCTTCCCTAAGAGGAATCTGAGGCCTTTTTATTCAGCACTTGACAAGCCACCGGGATATAGTACGACCAGACACATATGGCACACTATGTTCCAGACAATATCCTGCCTGACACTGCTTACAACTAATTCTATGATGCTCCTTTCTTTCTTCCGATTCATAATTGCACATGTTTTATGTCATGAAACTTAAGAAGTAGTCACAAATACCTGCCTCTTTTATTTTGTTTTTCAACCACTCCTTCAGATAATACTATTTGAAATTTCATCTTATTCTCCAACGAAATCCTAAATTGACGTTGCACTTCTCCCTAAACTTAATCGTGTCAGGTTTTCTTTATGTTCATCACCTAAATTATTTAATTTTTCCTACCTACCCCTCAACTTAATCCTATGCCCTCACCTGCTGCACAGCAACTAGCCTCTGCCTCTGCCTCTACAAGACTGATTCCAAAATTGAACTTGCTATGCCCTGTTTATACATTTCAGCGCCAGGTAACCGAATTGTCCTGTCTAAATGACCCAAACAGGTCAGGAAAGCTCATCTTGTGCATAATGGCTACAATTCTAATGCTTTTTTTTCTACCTGAATATGTTTCCACTGTTACTTACCAGATATTTCATGAACGAGTCATGTACAGCAGTCCCCAAGGGCGTTTTCAATTTAAATAAACTTCTTGGATGGTATATATTTTTGCAAAATCTGTGCATTTTATGTTCTCTTGATAAATCTGTCATCAACTTTACACTTAAATGAATATCTCAGTCATCCATATAACTTATTAACTAAACATAGTGGGCTCAATTCATGTAAAAGTGCGCAGTGATCCCGCAAAGGCTGTGCGCAGAGAATGCCTCTGCATGAGCCTGCGCGCAGAAGATATTCTGCCCGCTCTGAGTATTCATGGAATTGTTCATGCAAAGGGACCATACGCAAAGTCCCAGCAGAGTACGTAGAA
This sequence comes from Ambystoma mexicanum, assembly GCF_040938575.1. Classification (NCBI taxonomy): domain Eukaryota; kingdom Metazoa; phylum Chordata; class Amphibia; order Caudata; family Ambystomatidae; genus Ambystoma; species Ambystoma mexicanum. Next base: position 102,219,390 of record NC_090941.1, on the reverse strand, counting down.
GTCCGGCGCAGTCGATTCAATGAATCAACAAACTGGATTTTGTGTACGGTTGGGCCCGCAATGTCCCTATTCACCACACAGATAATTCCATGAATCAGGCCCATTCTGTTTAACAGATAATGTTATGCTAGAACGGTACATCAGAAACCTATAAATCATAAATCTTCCAAAGTTTTGGTTGCCACATTCATTTGGCTATAAGAGGATTTATTTGGCCCAAATTCGAAAATATTTTGCATGCCACAAATGCACTTTGCGCTGAAAAAGTGCACTTTGTGCACGCAAAACTAATTTTACCAATGTACAGATCAGACAATCGCTTTGCGCGAGGGGTAAGGAAAGAACCAGCGCAGAGAGGAAGAAGGGGGTGGACTATCTAAACATCCTCATTAAGTTAGGAACATGGGGAAAAACATGGATGTGGAGAGGGAGGCACTGTGCACACCCCATCAAGTTCAAACATACCTGTGTTCACAGATTTAATTGCGCTTCCATGCTAAATTGAAATTGTACCACCACCCATGATCAAGTGCAAAGTAGAACTGCACCATACAATTCTAAGTATAAAAAGCTGAATGCAATACCAGCTAAATCGCATGAACACAATCTCGCGATCAGCTCCTTCCTGCATTGCTCACGCACATACTACTACATGACAGGAGAAGGAAGAGAACGAAGAGGAGGCCAGTATTTCCATAACCGCACAAATATTTTTGGGATGACAGATGACAAAGTGTTTGGCACATGTTGCTTCCCCCTGCATGTGTGGGAGAATGACCTGGTGTCAGCCACCATGTGCTCACAGACAGTACCACCTCAGGTGAAAGTGCTATCTGCCTTTCTCTTCCTATCCACTGGCTCATTCCAGTGGACCACACCCATGGTTGGGGGTATTTCACAGTCCAGACAATCAGGCTGCCTCCAACAGGTCTTGCGCTGCATTATGGCACGAGTGCATAGCCACATAGACATGCCAAGCACTCTGCAGGCAAGGCAAACAGTGGTTCTGGAATTCTATGCAGTTGCCAACTTCCGACAGGTATTTGGAGCCATCTACTGCACCCATGTTGCACTTTAATCCCAACAAGATACAGAACATATATATTGGAATAGAAATATTTGGTATTCATTCAATAAGCAGGAAATCTGTAAAGTCATGGAACACATGATCCACGTGAATGCCATCTACGCATGACAGCTACATATTACACCATTCCCTTATCAGAAACCTTTGGCAACACTTGGCTCATTGGTGAGTATCAGCCATCAAATGAAAACACACTCATCCCGTCACGGTAGGATGTCCTTTTGCCAATGGTCATTTTTTCGATGGCATTTTTACCAAATAAATTACATCGAAAAAATGTATTCAAATACATATGGGGCGGGTAAGGTGTACATACCTCCAAAAAAGGATCTATTTTGTCATTTGCAGAGGACAGTGCCTACCTGCTATCACCATTGATGATGACAGCCATCAGGAATCCCGCTAACCAAGTGAGGCTTGCTACAATGCAGCTCACATTGCCACTAGGAGCATAGTGCAGCACACATTCGGAGTGCTTAAAACACGCTCCCGCACCCTCGACCACTCAGGTGGAGCATTGCTATATGTACCACCTGTTGTATGCAAAATCATATTGACATGTTGCATCTTGTATAATATTGCCACACGTCATGGCATAACAATAGAGGTGCATGAGGGGCTGTGCCAATCCCTTAGCAAGCCAAAGGGCGAGGGGAGTTCAAACCTACTTCACATAGATTACATCCTGTGTGGAACATGCACACCAAACCCACATCTTTGATGGCCTTCAATGAGGATACCTGGCAACTTCACCTTGCCCATAAACGACATCCTGAGTATGGCTGTCTTAGGTTGATAGTGTGTACTCCATAACAGACAAACAGAAAAGGTTAACAGCTCCCCGTCTACACCCTTTACACAAAGTGCAGAAACCACAGGCAGTGTAGGGTGTCCTGACCCACGTTTAAGCTACCCTGCTACAACATTTGGTGCTGTGGGCTTAGGAAATTCAAGATGGCGGAAAACCCACATGTGCGCCGAAATCCAGGAAAGCTGCGCAGTTGTGCGCCCACCAAAATGGTTGCCTCACTTGCCACCCACCAGTGCGAGAATGAAAGGCCGGGTTGCCATGAGGGAAATGGGTTGCCAAAGGAAAAACAGTAGCGCCGGTTAGCTTCAAAGCGCTTTAAAACCACCATTGGACTACCCGCACAGTAGTCTGAAACCATTGGGAATGGCAATGCTGATTGCCAAATGCAACCTAGAAGTGTGGGGAATTCATTTCTTAAATCCCAAAAATGAGTGCAGTACCAGTACTCACCACTATCCAAAAGCCGGCGTTTTAAAACCACTCTGTGTGTTTCTGAAGGCAAGTCAAAATGCCTATTTCTAACAGTGCAACATGTGCAAAATATTTACTGAACACCAGCAGACATTGGCAGAATGGAGTTTTGTGTGCCTACAGAATCTGGGAAATGAAGATCATAAGACAAGGTTTATAACAAGACTGGCTGAGCTGTGGATTGCAGCAGTTTAAGTTGCACTGGATTTAAAGACACTAAAATCGAAAATGTTTAAATTAAATGAGTGACCTATGTTTGGTGTCACATGCCTTTGTAACTGTTGAAATGTCATAGTTTTGCACTTAGAATCAGCATTCTAGCTGCATGTGTAAAATTACAAGTTATTTTAAAAGCAACAAAAAGTTAGCTGAAGGTCTGGCTTAAGGAACTTGATTTTGCCTAGCAACGGATCCCATCAGGAGTGAAACTTGAGTCACAACTATGTTCCCAGGCCATCTGCCCTTTTGCTGCTCACACAAAGGATATGCCATCTATCTGATAATTGAATTATCTGTGCTCTGCAGAGAGTGAACAAAGCCCTCTCCACTCAGGCAAGGGTTTTTATTACAGACGTCGTAAAAAGTGGCTTCCTCCTGGAGAAGCTGGGAGGAGCACTGCCTGTGAGAGCAAGCTGGCTTGGCAAAACTGGAAAGAACCAGAAATTCAACCTTGTGCTGAGGGTAAACCACACCCCTTTGGAGCCAGAACATAACTTTAAAAAGATGAATAACTCATAGAGCGGACATGTGAAAATTTTATAAATGATACCATAATTCTTGTGATTTTTCTGCCCACAGTTTAAGACGTGGTAGGAACCGGTGGTATGTTCAGGGGGGTTTTAGCGGAAAAGTGGATATTACTCTAAATGTGTGCATGTTAAAAATCTGAAACTTCATCAGTTAATGTCCCTACCCCCTGCACACATGTATGTAAAGTTGGGTCCATGTCGGAAATTGAAAAAGCAGTTAAAAAGTCAATTATGTACACTCTTTGAATGCAAGCTCCGAGAATGAGCAGATTTGGACATAGACATGGCTAAATTCAGCCACACCATGTATATGTAATTTCAAACAACTGTGGAACTCTGAAGTATGGATTTTGATCATATATATATTTGGGTGCACAGATGGTAAGGGAGGTTGTTTCAAGAGATCATAAAATGACATCAATCTGACTCACAGTTCAGTTTGCCAATCAAGCGGAGGAATGGAAGCCTGACCAATGACGAATGAGAGGGGCAAGTCTAGTGATGCAACACACACACCCATTCTCAAGAAACAGATAAAAGCAGAGAGTCAGGACACATAGACAGATTCAATTTCATCTGCCGCTGGAAGCCCTGCCGGAAAAATCCATACTTACCTCCATCAAACTCCAGAAAGCCAAACTAGAGACTTCAATCTATCCAGAGCAGAGACCAGACCAGACCAGAGTCCAGTTTAAAACCCTGACCAGATCCGTGATGAGGCCCATTTAATTCAAGAATATAGTGTGAGTACCCAGCAGAACTGTGTAGAACCAATCTCTTAGTTTAAATTCATCTAATTCAATCTATTTAACCTAAGTAGAACTGCCTCCTAGCTGTTACCTGTCATTTCTAGTCGCAAGCTGCACTTGTCATTTTGAGCTTTTGAAATTTGCAAACCCAAAAACGACCTTTATTAGATCGCTCATATCTCCGCGACCGTTTGTGCTAGAGACTTGCAATAACTTTTATTTGATAGCTTAGAATCGTAGCTTTGAATCGCACCAAGAACCGCATTCCTACCCCTTATAGTTTTACCGCAATCGCGGAACACGCATCCGCGAATTTTACCGCAATTTGCAATTTCTTCACATGTAAAAACTGCTGCTGTTTGCCTTCCATTTGCCAGAAATTCGTTTAACCTGCTAACTATCCCTGCCTCATTGCTAGTGTGAGCCTGGACTAATATTAACTAGATACCACTCACCCTGAACCTCTGAAAGGGAATTAAAAGCGTTTCCAGCATATTTCTCATTCATTGCTAGCACATATCAAAGCATTTGGGCCTGTGTTTTCAAAACTCCTATCTGTGTTTTCAAACTTCTGTTGTCTAAGCTTGGGGGGGATTGAACTGATTACATTGATTGCATTTCTGAGAACTGTGTGCTTCCTTCCATTTCCTTGCATTGCATCAAGGGGGGGAGGGGATTGCCAGAGAAAAGTGATTACCTTGTTTGTTGAAATCATATTGAGTATTTTCTGTATTGCATTTTCATTCAACATTACATCCATTTGAACTCTATAAAGCGTTTTCTACCACATTATACTTCTGTACCTATTTACCAGTGTGCTACCTTATCCATTTCATCTCAACTCCTTATTGATTATAGAGAAGTGTGCTAGTGCCAGATTCTCCATTGTTGATCTTTATCATATCAGATTAAGTGTGCTATTCAATTATAATTTATTATAAAGCGTGATATATATATCTATTTTAAATGATCAAATAAACCTTTTAAACTTGCAAAACAGAACTACTTCTTGGCTCAGTGGGGTCAGGGGGATTCCAAGAGAGGGGTGTTATACAGGGGTAGTCATCCAGAACGCATGAACTGGACCTAAAGATATATCAATAAGGGTTTTCATTCAGTATTCTAGACTAGGCGTTAACTTAGCTGTAGTGCTGAATTGAATCCTCTTACAAAGTGGGGGCTCGAGCCGAGACGTTGGGTTAGATTTACCAGTTGTGCAGCTTAATACAGTGTGCTAACTGACGGGATACATACACCCGGTCGGATCACCACGCTGCATTACGCTGTGAAGCATTCCTCAAAAGGGACACTCCAAGAAAAGTTCTGTTCTGCAAAAATAAAATACTAACTTCTGTAAGTCAGGACAGAGACCAATCTCTAGAATGACGACCTTAGTAGACATGAAAATAGCCAGAGAGCACCTCTTGCATAAGCTATTTGTGAGAGGTGAATGGACCGAACAGGGCCAGGATGTGTGGTTGCAGGCCATCACACAACAGGTCACTGAAACAGGGTCAGATATATATAGAGATCAGGGTCCCTTACATGTGGCCCTGAGTGAACTATATATGGCTCCTAAAGCCAAAGAGGAACACAATAAGATCGCCAGGATAGCAGCATACCTGTACCTATATATGGGAGACATGCAGGATAGATGTGCTGAAAGCCAAAATCTGGCAAATAGGCAACAGATGGCATTACAGAAGGTCCAATTTGATCTGGACTCTTCTGAGCAGAGGCTGCAGAGGAGCCAGGAGTCAGAAAATGACAGCAGACTGTACATTACTAAAATAAAGGAGGATATGGATGTGCTGCAAAAGGAAAAGTCAGAACAGGATACTAGATTTCTGGCCCTGCAGAAGGAGTACCAAGACAGTTTGGACTCCTTACTGCAGAGCCAGAAAAAGCTGGAGCAACAGATCAATTTCAACAGGGCATGCACAGAGCAGGTAGCCACCCTGCAAATCCAACTAGACAGAGAGAAAGAGGAGAGCAATAAACTGATCCTGAAAGACCTGGATACCCAGGCAGAGTTTGATCAGGAGCGCCAGAAAGCTGGTGCCTTCCAAAGGCAAAGGGACGACCTGGCGGCACAAATGCAGGCTCTTAGTCAGGAAAGAGACGCCTTAGGCCAGGAAGTCTGCCATTTAAAAAGGAAAATGGAAGAAAATCACCTGGCCCACCAGGGACTGGGTGACCTCCAAAAAGAAAACCAGAACTTGCTAGAGCACACCAGGAGGGTGGAGGATGCTCTAGCAAGAAAGGAGCAGGCCAATAGGGACACAGCTCAGGAGGTAACCCTCCTGCAGCAAAGACTGGCCCAGTTCTCCAGGACCAACCAGGAAGTACAGAGGGAAAATGAGGCCCTCTGTCAACACAATGATAGGCTCCAACAGCAGGTAGCGATGCAGGAGAAACTGATAGAGTCGAGTAAGGCCTTAACAGAGGAACTGAAAGCACAAATGCAGGCTCTTGCATTGCAACAGGGAGCAGGGGCGGATAGAGATGAGGTCCGCTGGGAAAGAGAGATTCCTGACCATAACTGCAGGAGCCCTAACACCAGGGGCCTTCATTTTCCCCAGTCCCTGGACTCTACCACCCCCATGTCCCCTGGCGCACATGAGCACAGGGCCACAGGGATGGCAGATTACTATCCAGCCAGAAGCATGGGGCTCATAGGCCAGTACCATCCAGGAATGGAGGGGTGGGCATCCGGGTATGGGCACCCAAGTACAATACAGTTCAGTGGGGAACCCCAGGAGAGTAGGCCCATTAAGGGCATCCTGAAAACCTCTGCCCAGTTAGGTCAGTGGAGGGGGTACCCATCAAATCCTGACAGCAAGGAGGAATCTGAAGACTCCTCTGAACTGCGCAGGACACAGGAGACCAGGTCCCCACATTCTGCCAGCCATTCCCAGGCTCGCAGAATCCGGGAAAACCTGGAAGAACAGACGGGAACCTCTGGGAGCAGTGCCTCTGAGTCCGACGAAGAATGGACAAGGGTTACCCGAACCAAAAAGGCCAATAAGGCAAAAAGGGCCTTGCTCAAGGACCCCTTAAAGCAGATTAAGGCGATCAGGAGCGTCATCACGCCTTACCATAAGAACGCTAAGTATTCTGTTTGGGAGCACTTAGAGTTGTTTGAACAAATGATGGAGACTTTCCATTTGAAGGACAGCCAAAGCTGCATTCAATATGTAAAGTGGACCTTCTCCCCGGAGTACTCCAGTTTCTTTGCGGGGCTGGAGGACCAAAATCATTTAAGATGGTCCACCTATAAGGCGGCCATCCTGAAACATTTTTCTGTTCACAGAAATCCTCAAGAGGCTCGCAAGGCAGCCTACAATTTGCAATGTGGGGAGGATCAGGCCCCACAAGAATTTGTGCAGGAGTTAAAGCGGGCTTTTGCACAGACCACAAGAAGGGTGCGCACGGATAGCCGTGAATTTATAAACACGTTTTTCCATGCCTTGCCCAAATATATCATGACCCAGCTCGTGAGGGATTTTCACGAGAAAAGATCTTTAGACTGGGTCATTGAACAGGCTACCCGCATCTATGAGGTGCAGAAGCCCATAGAAAATAAAAGCAATGCCCAGAAAAACCCCAAAGCCAACAGCACCCCTGCTGCTGCCAAGGTGGCAGAGGTAAAGGTCACCCCCGTTTTGGATTTGGAGATGGGGGGGCCTAAAAACCTACCTGCACCTAATAATGCTAGGCCCAGAAGGTCCTCGGGCCAGTCGCAGACAGGGAGCCAGGGAGGCAGCCCCACAAATGGGGTCCCTCGCTCTCCTGACTATGTAAGTCCTCGCTACAAAGGTAACAGACCCATCCTGGGTTATGTGTGGACTCCTCCAGCCCAAGGGGGGGGATCCAGCCAAGCACCTAACCCAGGGAACCTCCCTCCAAACTTCCCACAGGAGGGCAGAAATTTACCAAACCCTGGGCAGAACTTTTTCCCCAGATATCCACCCGACTTCCAACCCCAAAATCATCCATCCTTCTTTCCCCAATTCCCTGAGCCCAGACCACTGAATCCGGGAGAGGGGAGGCCAAGGGTGGAGGGGTACCCAAATCTTCCCAACCCGGGGTATTACCAGAGGAGGGACAGCTACCCTTCCCGGGATCAGCCCAGGGGAGAAAACAGGGCCCCGTATCAGCCTGAGCGGGTTTCCCAGTTAGAGCGCCAGGTTCAAAACATGGCGCGGGATCTGGGTTACATACTGAGGGCTCAGCAGAACCCTCAGATGGGCGTGCCGGCGCAGAACGCACCCAACTCTGGACCTGGTGCTCCAGAACAATGACGGGGGCAGCACCCCGATAACTCACCGGTTCCCAGGGAGGAGGCACAAAGGGAAGGGGGGTGTAAAGCCTTGGAGGAAGCTTCCTTCCTCACTTGTAAACAGCCCCTGGAAACCCAGGAACCGGAAACGAAATCTCTTGCCCCTGAAAGTCTGCCTCCTAAGGAGCAGAGGGGGGGTAGGAGAAACAAAAGACCCAAACAGACTCAGTTTGAGGAGGAGGTACAGATCTTCCAATTTGAGGGAGAGGGATCCTCAGAGGATCCTGGGAAAAGGATCTTCTCCTTTAGAGAGGGGGGAACTCCTCCCAAAGAAAAATGGGTCCCTAGGGATGCAAATCCAGACTGGGGAGATGTGGAGACTGAGCTACCGCCGCCCGCCATCTCATCCCAGAACCAACAGCAAGAAAATCCCCTGGTTCAAACCCATCCTGGTGACTGCCTCCAAAAAGGGGGGGGCGGCCCAGAACCAGAGCCAGGGGAACCCACAATGGCACTGATCTCCAGTTGCCAACTTTTTCTTTCAGATTCCCAAGGCTCTCCACAGAATTCTGCCCAAATCTCTTCGCTAGCGATGTCCAAAACCAGAAAATTAGCCCACCAGTTGTCCAAAAATGTACATTATCTGTGCCCCCTTGAGGAGAAGGAGGGAAGATATTATGCCCCGGTACAAGTACAGGGGCAGGGTACAATCTCGGCACTGGTGGACACTGGATCTCAAGCTACCCTTCTCTCCAGAAGGGCCTTTGATGAACTGAATGCAGGAAGGGGAGAGAATTACCAAATTCCTCTCACCTCACTTCCTGGACAACTCCAGAACTTTGACGGGAAGGAAATTCACGTCGAGGGGACGGCAGACTTGGACATTAAGATCGGGCGACACAAGTTGAAACACCCGGTCATAGTTGTGACCCCAGAGGGCACCCTTTGTTTACTAGGGAATGACCTCCTGAGAAGGTTGTCACCCCTAATAGATTGCGTAAACAAGGTCCTCTGGACCCAGACTAGCCGACCAATAAAATTAAAACAGAGTGTCAACCATGTTAGTTTAAACGGCACATGCCACATGGTTGAACAAAAATCTGACCAAGTAGAATTTCACTTCCAGAATAGCCAAATTCCAGACGTGACAGTAATAGCAGTAGGACAAGAGACTGGTGATGGGGGGTCCTCTCTATTTCTGAAAATCAACCTTCCTTCCAGTCTAAAGTGGTATTCCACGCTGGAAGGAAACACTTTGAAATTCTATACCAATCCACAATCTGAAACTCCCACTCCTACAGTCCAGAAAGATGTGAAATCAGCTCAGAGCCTGGCTGATATTCAGCAAATTGGAGAGCAGTTGTTCATCCCTGTTCAGTTAAATGATGGGAAGGACTCTGTTCTCGCTCGAGTGTGTGTGAACAACGGTAAGAGCTTCATCAGCGAAGCCATGTTTCGCCAACTCCCAAAAGATCCAGCCATTCCCACCTTCAAACTGATAGACAAGTGGGAAATGGACCTGGAAGCACCCAATTCAAAACATCTCCTGCTAAGCAGGTGTATGCTCAAAATCTCCATTGGCAACAAGAGCATAGTCCACAATTGTTGGGTCGTGCGAGACGTCCCTGCCGCCTTTTACTTAGGCAGTGACATTCTCAATCGCTTTGCCATTAGTTTGGACCTAATAAACTTCAAAGCTTGGTCCCGATTAGCGGATAATCCCATGGGCTTTGATGATCCAGAAAAAGCATTTAGGTCAGCTCAATTGCTACCTTATGCAGTTGAAATTCAGGTTAAAGAGGAAGTCACCATCCCAGAAAGGACCCGACAATTCTCCCTGGAAGTGAAAGTTAAAAGGGGACAAGAGTTGAAAAACCCTGATGCTTACATACATCTAAATGCTTCTCTCCAACAGCAAGGGTTGGGGGTAAACCCAACACCATTAGTCAACATAGAACATGACACCATTCCAATAGAGGTGGATAACAGCGACTTAAAGAGTGTTACTCTAGCCGCAGGCACCATTATTGGAATGGCGGTTGATGACCGACATTTTTCCATGGATTTAGGTAACGAACTGTTAGGACCAATCCCCAAGGACTGTTTTGACAGTGACAGTGATGACAATACAACACCAGACAGGATTTTCACCCGGCATGGGGGGAACTTCCTGGTGTACACTTCCTGCCCCTATGGTAAGGAAGATGTGACGTGTGACTTCAGGAGGGATGAGGTGATTTTCCAGGTCCATGAGGGCTGCCTTTCCCACCTGAAGCCTCCGGTCCAAATCAGCACTCTGACCAGGGACATCTCCACCCAGCTGGAGGAGGCCGCGGAGATAGCCAAACCAGAAGTCTTCCCGGGCTTCAGGCAGATGGTGGAAGAGAGAGTTAACCTAGCTGATGCCTGTGTGACTCTGGAACAAAAGCAAAAGTTGAAACAAGTTTTCTTGGATTTCCAAGATCTCTTTGCGGTAGACTCCTATGACTGTGGTCGCACTGACATCCACACAACAACAATCCCCACGGACCCTGGCATGACTCCAGTGTTTGTGAAGCAATATCGCTTGCCTCTCGCATCCATGGAGTCCCTTACTGAAATAATTAAGAACCTTGAGTCCCGGGGAATAATCCGTCCAGTCCACAGCACCTTCAATAATCCGGTGCTGGGAATATTGAAGCCAAACGGCCAGTGGAGACTCTGCGCCGACCTCAGGGAGCTCAACAAACGGGTCCATACTTCCCGATGGCCTCTGCCCTACATTGACCAAGGGCTGGCCCAGATTCAGGGGTCACAGGTATTCACTGCAATAGACCTGACCAATGGATACTGGACCGTGCCTGTCAGTAGGGAGGACCAATACAAGCTGGCTTTTACCTTTGGGGGCCAGCAGTACACATGGACCCGGACTCCCTTCGGATACCTTAACTCCGGTAATGAGTTCAATATTTTCCTACATAAGGCCATGCCCGACCTGGGTGCGAGGGGTAACCTGGCTTATGTAGATGATGTCCTCATCAAAAGCTCAACTGTGGAGGAACACATAGCGGAGATCCGTTATGTTCTGACACAGTTGAGGGCCGCCGGAGCAAAACTTTCCTTTCAGAAAGCACAGTGGTGTAGAACCCGTGTTAATTTCTTGGGGCATGAGATTACTCCTCAGGGTCTTTGTCCCCAGGAAAAGAAAGTGGAAGCACTTCAGAAACTGAAAGACCCCACAACTCTGCGGGAACTAAGGAGCCTCCTTGGACTGACTAATTACAGCAGAAAGTTCATTGAGGGCTACGCAGAGATCACCAGACCCCTGATTCATCTCCTGAAGGGGGGGGTCAAGTGGGAATGGGGTCCAGAACAAGCCGAGGCAGTAAGACAACTCAAAAGAAGCCTCTCACAAGCGCCCTGCCTAGCTTACCCTGTCAGAAACAAGGAGTTCTTCCTGGAGACGGGGTTCTCTAATACGTGCTTGACGGCAGTATTATACCAAAAGCATGACAAGGTCAATAAAGTAATCTCCTATGCGAGCAAAACTTTATCCTCTGTGGAGGAAAAATTCAACGATTGTGAGAAGGCACTCCTGGCAACGGTGTGGGCATTGAAGAATTACCGCCCGTTTATCCAGGGGGAACACATCATAGTGGAGACTCCACACCAGCCTCTGCAATATCTCCAAAGTGACAGAATCCGGGCCGGAAATGTGAGTAATTCCCGAATTACTTCCTGGATTCTGTCAATGCAAGGCTTTCCTGTGGAGGTCAGATATGGCCAAAACAAGAAGAGTCCCCTCGCGCAAGGTCTGGCTGACTTGCATGATTGTGCCAGAGAAAACTGTCTCGAGGACGAAAGTCTGAAAATCAAGGACAACATGGAGGCATACCTTAATTCCCCCCACAAAGTCTTTGAAGAAGACAAGTGTGAGGGAATGCCCACTGTGTATGTGGATGGATGCTCTTACCATGTCGACAACAACGGGGAGAAAGAACTGGTGGCCGGCGTAGGGAATGCATGGGTGAATGAGTCCCCAGAACCCTCCGCTGGATACAAAATTGGTCCCCGAAGTAGTCAGGTGGCAGAATTGATGGCTGTGCATCAGGCCATCCTCACTGCTGTCCAGCATCAACTCCACGAACTGGTCATAATCACAGATTCGGATTATGTACGGAACGGGTTCGTGGAGCACCTGGTTAATTGGAAGACCAGAGGCATGGTATGTGCTAACAACAAACCCTTGAAACATGGGAAGTTGATCCAAAACATTGATGATCTGGTCACCTCGAATGGGATGACCATCTATTGGAAGAAGATCAAGGGTCATTCCAAAGTAGAGGGACCAGACAAAACTGGAAATGACTTAGCTGATCAGCTGGCCAAAACCGGGGCCATCCAAGGTGATCTAATTGAGATTGAGTCCCTGTTGGGGGAAATCCAGGTCACTGCCATCACTAGGTCCCAGACAAATGCTCACAACGACCTCTCAATTGTACAATGGAGTAAGGAGACCCCTGATGCTGATTTGATTACTGCTCAGAAGGGGGATCCAATAATTGGTAAATTTTACCAGCACATTGAGGACCCTGAGAACTTTCCCCTGACGGATACCGATTACATTGGGAAAGAGGACCTAAGAGTGTTGATGAAATGTCCCAAAATGTTCCGGATCCAAGACGGTTTGTTGGTAAGGAAATCCAAAGCTGGCCACGATCAGTGGGTGGTTCCTACCTCATTCCGAAGCCTGATGTTAAGTCACGCCCATGATGCGGCCACTGCCGGTCACAGGGGGTTTCACACAACATTGGAAATCTTAAGAGAGGTTGCATACTGGCCACACATGGGCCAGGACCTCAACCAATATTTGAAGGGTTGTCTTGTGTGTGCACAATTTCAGCCATCATCCCTCACGCACCGGGCGCCTTTACAAAAGAGGGGAATGACACTGCCATGGTCAGATTTACAAATCGACTTTGTAGGCCCTGTGATTCGCTCGGCTAGGGGGAATAAGTACATGTTGACCGTGACATGCTTGTTTACCAAGTGGGTGGAATGTCTCCCAGCCCCAAATTGCAAGGCAGAAACTGCAGCGGCCTTGATGATTAACCACATCTTTTCCCGTTTTGGTCTACCTCAAAGGATTGAGTCAGACAGAGGTAGCCACTTCACCAGTGAAGTAATGACAAAGATGTGGGAGATACTGGGGGTCAAGAGAAAGCTGCATATTGCTTATAGACCAGCTTCTTCTGGGGCAGTAGAGAGATATAACCGGACAATTGTGAGCATATTAAAGAAGTTTGTGGCAGATTCTGGGCCAAGTTGGGATATCCGATTACCTCTGGTCCTAATGGCCATCAGATCTACCCCTTCATCTGCAACCAAAATGTCACCATTTGAGTTGATGACTGGGCGCAAGATGGTGCTTCCGCAGCATTTGCTCTACAGGACCCAAGAGCAGACACTGATAAATGCCTCCACTACTCATGAGTATGTAGAGAATTTAAGGAAACACCTCCAACATGCTTTTGCTTATGCTCAGCGGAATCTAGAAAGATCGACTGATAGCATGAAGACCCATTATGACCTGAAAACTTCCAGGAAGGAATATCAGGTGGGAGACCGGGTCTATCTATACAACTTCCAAAGGAACCAGGCCAAGCAGCGCAAATTTTTGCCTACATGGAAGGGACCCTTTGAGATCGTCGATAAGATCTCCCCTGTGGCCTACAAGATCCGCATCCCCAAAGGTGGTTCGGCAGAGGGGGAAGACAAGTGGGTCCACATAAACCAGTTGAAATGTTGCCATCCCAGGCACACTCTGCAACAACTGGAGGAATCCTCTGGAATCCTAGCGGGTACTGTATCAGACTAATTCAGTTCCAATCATAAAACCTACCACATCTAGTCTCTAAAATATTGTGATTTACATGAAACTGTCTCTAGTGATGCTGTTTTTTTTTTTCAAAATAAGAATGTAATATTTCGTTACGATGAAATGCATATGCTGCCCCACTATCTCAACAGTGGTGGAAAAAAAAAATCGTCTATGAGTAGATATTGCCGCTCTTCCTTTATCATCCTAGGAGAGATGAAACCATGAAGGATGACCAAGAAGGACGATCCGGAGACCGGGAGCAAAGACACAACGGGCCCGGGGTACCGCCCAATCTTCCCATCAGGACCGGCGAGGAGAACTGATCGATCTGACCGGATGGAGAAGAAGATGCTGAACTGTGCCATCTACAGAAGAGGAAGAAGATTATGCGGACAGACCGGTGCGTGGGTCAAAACCCTTGGGCACGCGACTCCCCATCGACCCAAACTCAAAATGCAGTCACGTGGGGGGGCTTGTAGGGTGTCCTGACCCACGTTTAAGCTACCCTGCTACAACATTTGGTGCTGTGGGCTTAGGAAATTCAAGATGGCGGAAAACCCACATGTGCGCCGAAATCCAGGAAAGCTGCGCAGTTGTGCGCCCACCAAAATGGTTGCCTCACTTGCCACCCACCAGTGCGAGAATGAAAGGCCGGGTTGCCATGAGGGAAATGGGTTGCCAAAGGAAAAACAGTAGCGCCGGTTAGCTTCAAAGCGCTTTAAAACCACCATTGGACTACCCGCACAGTAGTCTGAAACCATTGGGAATGGCAATGCTGATTGCCAAATGCAACCTAGAAGTGTGGGGAATTCATTTCTTAAATCCCAAAAATGAGTGCAGTACCAGTACTCACCACTATCCAAAAGCCGGCGTTTTAAAACCACTCTGTGTGTTTCTGAAGGCAAGTCAAAATGCCTATTTCTAACAGTGCAACATGTGCAAAATATTTACTGAACACCAGCAGACATTGGCAGAATGGAGTTTTGTGTGCCTACAGAATCTGGGAAATGAAGATCATAAGACAAGGTTTATAACAAGACTGGCTGAGCTGTGGATTGCAGCAGTTTAAGTTGCACTGGATTTAAAGACACTAAAATCGAAAATGTTTAAATTAAATGAGTGACCTATGTTTGGTGTCACATGCCTTTGTAACTGTTGAAATGTCATAGTTTTGCACTTAGAATCAGCATTCTAGCTGCATGTGTAAAATTACAAGTTATTTTAAAAGCAACAAAAAGTTAGCTGAAGGTCTGGCTTAAGGAACTTGATTTTGCCTAGCAACGGATCCCATCAGGAGTGAAACTTGAGTCACAACTATGTTCCCAGGCCATCTGCCCTTTTGCTGCTCACACAAAGGATATGCCATCTATCTGATAATTGAATTATCTGTGCTCTGCAGAGAGTGAACAAAGCCCTCTCCACTCAGGCAAGGGTTTTTATTACAGACGTCGTAAAAAGTGGCTTCCTCCTGGAGAAGCTGGGAGGAGCACTGCCTGTGAGAGCAAGCTGGCTTGGCAGAACTGGAAAGAACCAGAAATTCAACCTTGTGCTGAGGGTAAACCACACCCCTTTGGAGCCAGAACATAACTTTAAAAAAATGAATAACTCATAGAGCGGACATGTGAAAATTTTATAAATGATACCATAATTCTTGTGATTTTTCTGCCCACAGTTTAAGACGTGGTAGGAACCGGTGGTATGTTCAGGGGGGTTTTAGCGGAAAAGTGGATATTACTCTAAATGTGTGCATGTTAAAAATCTGAAACTTCATCAGTTAATGTCCCTACCCCCTGCACACATGTATGTAAAGTTGGGTCCATGTCGGAAATTGAAAAAGCAGTTAAAAAGTCAATTATGTACACTCTTTGAATGCAAGCTCCGAGAATGAGCAGATTTGGACATAGACATGGCTAAATTCAGCCACACCATGTATATGTAATTTCAAACAACTGTGGAACTCTGAAGTATGGATTTTGATCATATATATATTTGGGTGCACAGATGGTAAGGGAGGTTGTTTCAAGAGATCATAAAATGACATCAATCTGACTCACAGTTCAGTTTGCCAATCAAGCGGAGGAATGGAAGCCTGACCAATGACGAATGAGAGGGGCAAGTCTAGTGATGCAACACACACACCCATTCTCAAGAAACAGATAAAAGCAGAGAGTCAGGACACATAGACAGATTCAATTTCATCTGCCGCTGGAAGCCCTGCCGGAAAAATCCATACTTACCTCCATCAAACTCCAGAAAGCCAAACTAGAGACTTCAATCTATCCAGAGCAGAGACCAGACCAGACCAGAGTCCAGTTTAAAACCCTGACCAGATCCGTGATGAGGCCCATTTAATTCAAGAATATAGTGTGAGTACCCAGCAGAACTGTGTAGAACCAATCTCTTAGTTTAAATTCATCTAATTCAATCTATTTAACCTAAGTAGAACTGCCTCCTAGCTGTTACCTGTCATTTCTAGTCGCAAGCTGCACTTGTCATTTTGAGCTTTTGAAATTTGCAAACCCAAAAACGACCTTTATTAGATCGCTCATATCTCCGCGACCGTTTGTGCTAGAGACTTGCAATAACTTTTATTTGATAGCTTAGAATCGTAGCTTTGAATCGCACCAAGAACCGCATTCCTACCCCTTATAGTTTTACCGCAATCGCGGAACACGCATCCGCGAATTTTACCGCAATTTGCAATTTCTTCACATGTAAAAACTGCTGCTGTTTGCCTTCCATTTGCCAGAAATTCGTTTAACCTGCTAACTATCCCTGCCTCATTGCTAGTGTGAGCCTGGACTAATATTAACTAGATACCACTCACCCTGAACCTCTGAAAGGGAATTAAAAGCGTTTCCAGCATATTTCTCATTCATTGCTAGCACATATCAAAGCATTTGGGCCTGTGTTTTCAAAACTCCTATCTGTGTTTTCAAACTTCTGTTGTCTAAGCTTGGGGGGGATTGAACTGATTACATTGATTGCATTTCTGAGAACTGTGTGCTTCCTTCCATTTCCTTGCATTGCATCAAGGGGGGGAGGGGATTGCCAGAGAAAAGTGATTACCTTGTTTGTTGAAATCATATTGAGTATTTTCTGTATTGCATTTTCATTCAACATTACATCCATTTGAACTCTATAAAGCGTTTTCTACCACATTATACTTCTGTACCTATTTACCAGTGTGCTACCTTATCCATTTCATCTCAACTCCTTATTGATTATAGAGAAGTGTGCTAGTGCCAGATTCTCCATTGTTGATCTTTATCATATCAGATTAAGTGTGCTATTCAATTATAATTTATTATAAAGCGTGATATATATATCTATTTTAAATTATCAAATAAACCTTTTAAACTTGCAAAACAGAACTACTTCTTGGCTCAGTGGGGTCAGGGGGATTCCAAGAGAGGGGTGTTATACAGGGGTAGTCATCCAGAACGCATGAACTGGACCTAAAGATATATCAATAAGGGTTTTCATTCAGTATTCTAGACTAGGCGTTAACTTAGCTGTAGTGCTGAATTGAATCCTCTTACAGCAGACTCATTTCAATTTGATATTGCACTTTTATTGTCACTGTCCCAAGTGTCCAAATCCTGGTTAGCTGGCCCCTCAGCCTAGCAAACTGAACAAGAAGTAACATGGACATTACTAATTGAACATCGTTAAGCAATCATGCTGCCACCCCCTCCCACATTCACTCACTTTCATTTGCCATTACCCCCTCATCAACACCCAATATGGAAATCATGATTGGAGAAATGTTGTGGGGTAAGCTCTGTTCAGCTGCACAATGAAATGGAACAGTGATGGGACCGATGCTTGAGTGGGTGAGTACAGGCTTCCCCATAGTCTATGGCTAGAAAATGTAAATAAATTGTACATCCCAATACATGCGCATATCCCTATGAGATCAATGGCTCATTTAGTCTCGTGTTACACTACTAACAGTTGTACGTCTTCAGCTCTAGTAGTTCCTTATAATTAGAGCAAATAAACAGAATCTAACGTTGTGCTCAATTGAGCTTCTATTCCAAGACTAGATGTCCATAAGTTTGGTTTACAAAATTCAAATGCATATGTGCCAACACACGTGTTGACCTTGTAACAGTCTTTATCATGGCTGGGCTTGCAAGATCTGATCTCTTAAGCCACAGTATCTTTGTTCTCACAAACTAAATGTATCTTTCAATTGTAAAATGATTCTTAGATATATTATAGTCCTTTACTTAGTGGGTTCAGATGCTCCAAATTCAGAGTCTCATAAGAGAGAGGCTGAGCCAGATTGATATTGATCATGCTTTCACAGCCACATGTAAATCATCTATTGTCTCACCGATCGAACATGATACTCATAAACCCCTCCTCTGCTATAATATCCCCCTCTCCTTTCCTGTCTGTCTGAACAGCACCAAATACATTCTTGTATGACATACCAAACACTAGCCTTCACCCAACAATTGCTACATTTGACAGTGGCCCACTCACAATAAAATACTATGCTCAGAGGAGCTAGTGCTGCCCCTCCACCCAAGCACATTTCAAGGCCACTATCACCTTAGGAACTTCCATCTGCCATTCCAAAACATATAACACGTATCCCAAATAGTAAAAACAACTGTGTCCTGTATTAAACAATGTATACATAATATCTGGGCTTTGCACCTGGTGTACAATACATACATTACTGAACTGCAGAATCTTCTTGCTCCATGTCTGTCAACTCCTTATCACTGTTCCCCTTGTCAAGAACCCCCTCCATTGTGTTCTTGGTGAGACTTCAGTGAACACTACCCTGGTCAATGGCCAACATTTGTGGAATAGTGACATGTCCCCATTCAACCATTTCATCAGTGCCACCCTTGGCTGTTAAACCAAATAATCCACACCTGAGTGAATAAGTATTGCTGGCCGCACGAAATGCTCCTATTTCTTCCAACTAAACATTGGAAGGAGATGTTGCCACTTCAATAACCCACAATTGTATCACCTCCACCACACATATTCATATCTGCACCATGCCAGAGTTCTAAACACTCTCCTCCTCCCTGTCTCGCTTTTCCGCACAGAACACAATTAAATGACCAAAGGTCCAGATCCGAGGAAAGTTACTGAATGATTCACCTTATCCAAAATCACAATAAAACAATAAATAACTCACTAGCACTGTGTCATCCATAACTCACCCGCTCATCAAATCTATCACCTGTGACGTTGTACTCAACCCTTAAATATGTCTGGATTTCAGGGCCCAATATATGAAATACCTGCTTCCCCATCCACAGTCACTCCCCTTCTAATGCTGCATCTATCCTGAAAGAAAGAGTCCTGTAACCTCGGTTGTCTGTGCACACTGACACGAATGGCTTGCACAACACCCCAAAAACATGACTGGAAGTCTTCTCCTTACTGTCCAGAGGCATACAGAAGTACATCAACGCTTGGATGCAAATTTCCCTCCATACCTGTCCAATCACTAATGGACATGACTGTGTTGCCCCTACTACCAGTTGTAAACAACCACCCTATCACTTGTTCACCCCCTTGAACCTCACCACCAAAATATGATACACATTTTTGGAACTCACATCCTCCCACAGCACACCATCCTAATCTTTCCATTAAAATAGCTCTGATATACCAAAGCCCATGATTAAGATAGAGGCAAGACATTTTCTAAAATGCCCCTACACCCATGAGGAAAAACACACTCTCCCATAGCACCTCTGCCCAGTGCTACAGCTGTAAAGGGCTTCCATCCTGCCACCTCCGACCCCTCTTTGCATCCCAGCCTTGCAACATCTTCCTGCCCATCTCTCCCCAATCACCTGAAAGCACCAACATCACCCCCCCCCCAAAATACACCATCCCTGCTAATTTAAATTCCATTGGTATCCTGTACCAATCCAAATCTATCAGTCTCTACATGTATGGATTTACATCATCTCCTAACTTTTCCTCAGCATCATGACTGCCTAGCTAACGTACTGTTAAACATTACACAGATTACAATAACACACGATTATAAGTGGTCTGCAGACTTCTGGCCATCGACTTCCCATATTACTCATGTTCCCTAATTTGCCCATACGGCCCAGCTCCTCCTGGCTATGCCAACCTTCTGTGTCCACCACTGGTAACAACTCATTGTACATCTGCCACTGAAAAAGAGCACATCATCAGTGTGGTAGTTAGCATGTCAGGCCTGGTGCTTTGCCACGAACACAACATTGTTCCTTAAACACATCTGAACTAAGTGAGTACAAAGTCGATACAGACCATAGTCTTGTTGGGATTGTCTGTGCATCACGTTAACCACCTCTTACTTATCCACATTGGAATTGAGCTCCCTGTCTGCCCACAGGGTCATTAACGTCAATGCTACCAGAAGTCGAAGTGACTCCACAAAGGCAATGCAATGACCCTCAGTCCTCCAACAACCTGGAGACTTCACTTCAAAAATCCCTCCTTTTTGGTAGCACTGAAACTGCACTAAAAGCTGTGTCCTCAAAATCTGGTGGAACTCTAACAGCTACATGGATACCCAGTTGAACCGCAGCAGAAAGATTAAACACACCTTTTCATCCTTCTGTACACCTTACGATACCTGCACCCGATGGTTCTGCAACCTTTGCCCTAGCACTGATACTGCAATATCCCTGCCAATTGTGTGCAACATGGTAAACCCCTTCCATGAAAACATCAACATGTCAATTCATTGCTGATCCTTAATCAATGTCATATTCCCTGCAGGTACAACCATGTCCAGAATGCTGAACAACTTCTGCACCTTCTCTGCTGGCAGCCTTCACGGCATAGCCACTGATTACAGAGAAATGTGCAGGAACTTGAGGACAAATGCTTGCCAAATTGGTTTACGTGGTATCAAACTAATCACCAACTCCTCCATCAAAACATTCACTTGCTTAGCATAATCCCCATCACATGCTCTGCCGTCAAACAAAGAAATATGCAAATACTTCTAAACTTGCAGACAACTTGGCCTGAAAGAGGAAGACCACAGAATCAGGTGAAATGCTCAAAAAGTGAACAGGATACAGAAAGTAACATAGATAAGAACTTGTTGTCAAATATTGGGTCCCCCAACTTCATCCAAACAATTCAGTAAGCACCTGGGTATATAGGCAAATGTATAAATGCACACTGAATGTCATATACTGACTATGGATCCCTGGATCCATATCCCCATTCAATGCTGCCACCTGCCGTATGTCACACCAAACAATCTTCTGTCACAAATAAATTATTCGCCTTTGGCATGACAGGTGCAGTATCATTCAAAAAAACCCTGCAGTTCACTGTGTAACTACTCCTATCTGCCATACCACCATGTCCACCTCACACTCCTAGAATGTGCAATCAATATGCCCTGCCACCTTCTTCACCAATCACATCAAACAAGTACCACCATCTCCTGTACTGAGTGTAAAAAGTGGGACAAATGTCTTATGCATTGTCCATGATACTCCAAATTAAAAGCCACGTGAAACAAAATCCCCCCAAATCTGTGTCTTTTCACATTCTTGTAAAATGTTCATCCCTATAGAAGTGGAACCAACTTTACTGGTGTATGTTCCCTTGGGCACAATCCTTCAGCCTTCTCATCTTACTCTGTTGACCCCCACCTAATTGTGTGATGCTAAGCACAGTGGGCCTCATTAGGATCCAGGCGGTAAGGGGTTTACGGCAGCGTAAACAGCGCCGACCCTTACCGCCTGATTCCGAGGTCCCTTAGCGCCATGGAGGTTTTAACACCTGCTTTTAGCAGGTGTTAAAATCCATGGCGCTAAGGGACCTTGTTGTTAATTACGCCACCGTAATTTACGGTGGCGTAATTAACGCCTTCCCCACTCCCATTATGCCCTATGGGGCAAAAATGGGAATGGGGAAGGGTAAATGGGTTAATGGGGACTTACCGCCCCACTCACCTCGGAATGGGGCGGTAAGTCCGCCAACCACCATGGCGTAAACATAGTTTACGCCATGGTGGTAAAGGTACGACCCAGGCGGTAACTTACCGCCTGGGTCGTAATGAGGCCCAGTGTGACTGGATGCAGTCCCTTGCACCAGCGGCACTCGTATTTGAGTGTTCACACCATCTTCAAAAATGTACATTCACAAATGGCCAGCTAGCAGCTCACTTCAGACCTCACCATTTGCCACACACCCGCTGGTGTTGGCTGGTTAAGAAAGGACATATACCTGCGTGTGGTGTGCATGACAGGAGCCATACCATACATCATAAGTACAGATCCAAGACAATTACACGCTAAAAGCAGGGTTGAAATCTCCACAACCATGCCCAGAAGTCCATTTTACACCTAAAACATAAACCACCCGAAAGCATGTACTTCTAAAGTGCCATACACATCTGTGTGTAAAATGTCACAGCACACAGTGGCTGAAACCATGATAGGTGAGGTAAACATTTGTATTGTCACCATCTCCCTGGCATACATACCAACCTTCCAGATTTATGTGGGGGACTCCCAATTTTTCAAAAAAGAAAATTAAATTGCTCTTTTTCTCCCACAGAAAAATAATATGAACCCTTATTGAAGACTATGGGAAACATGATTTAACATCTCCCTCCTAGTTGCTTTTGAATGCTGTCATGTATACCCTTGCTCTCACTGCCAATGTCCTCTCCTCCACCTGGAACCCTACCTATGCCTCAATGTTCTATGACAAATGGCTCCATCCCATATATTCCACTAGGTCACATGTATCAAAAGCATCCTCAAAGCCCTAGTCAAGGACATGAACGTCCATTTCTGACACTTAACAACTTCCTGGTCACTGCTTGCACACTGTTCCTTTACCCTTTCCCACTCTTCTAGCCTTCTTGCACCAACTTTGGTTTGTCCATCCATGTTCCCCACTGTCACTAACCCCTTCTACACCAATTCAAGTGTTCCACCACGCCTGCTCTTTATAAATGTCACAAAACGGAACAGAACATAATGTGTACTTACGAGTATGGAGAGTGGATATTGTCTGTCACATACTTACAGACCTGTAACAAAGCACATTCTGGCCAGGATGTGTTAAGACACATTAAGGCATCTTCAACTATATAACAGAACATACAAATTGTAAATAGGCAGAAGACAGACCATTTAATTGGTCAATAGAGTTGTTGGATTTCACAAAGAGGTAAACCCTCTGGTGCTATGGGTACAGGCAAATACCCAACAAATCAACTAGATAGGCAGTGTCAGTCAGCTGTTTTGGCCGATGTGCCCTGCACAGGATTGTGGGGCCCTCATTCTTCATGTTTTTACTGTCCCACATACACTCTTTTCCAGTCTAATCCTGCTTCTATCGCTATTGTGCAAAGGTATTAGTATTAGAACAAGACAAAAGCATTATTATGTTGTAGTTGTTTTCTCCTACTTTAAGAATTTCAGTGTTGTATTTATTGGCTGTGTGTGACCATATTTTTCATAATAATAGTAATATCAATCTAACTGGTCTACAATAACAATACCATAGTTAATCGTGCACTTTCTGTAATTGTATATCATCTCTTTATGACATTGGCAAAATATGTTTTTAAAAGTTGCAATTCTCTCAATCCTTCATTGAAACAGGTTGTTCTACTTAAGTCACACAAATACTAAAGAAGTCCTATTTCTAATGTTGAAGTCTAACCCCTCTTCTGCCCCATCAGACCCTCTTGCTCTTCACATAGTCAAGCCTAGTGCCCCTTTTGTGGCCTCTCACCTCGCTGAACTCTTCAACCTGTCCCTTGACTGTTTGCTTTCCTTCTATTTTCAAAAGAGCCATGGTCATCCAAGCAAGGAGCGGACCCAAACCTACTGGCTAACTTTCACCCTGTGTCTCTCCTTCTGCATTACTCTAAAGTGCTTGCAAGGTTTGTGTTCAACTGTCTTACCAATTTCTGAGATATCCACAATGTTCGAGACACCCCGCAAGCAGGTTTTTGCTCCTGTCCCTCCACGGAAACCAATCTCATGAATGTGTCCAACATAATCACCCCTGCTAAGCACTCCAACGTATCCTCTATCCTAATTCTCCTTCACCTGTCTGCTGCCTTTGGCTCTGTCGATCAATCCAATCTCCTTAATACAATCTTTCTTCTTGCGATTCGAGATCAAGCATTGTCTGGATTGAATCCTATCTAGCACCTCGCAAAATTTTGTCTACTGGAGCAACAACACCTCTCAACTCATTTCTCTAACTACTTGTGTTTCACATGGCCCTGTCTTTGGTACGCTCCTCTTTACACTCTACACATCTGCTCTTGGAGTACTAATCTCCTCCTTTGGGTTCTTGTACCATCTCTTTGCACAAAACACCCATATCTTCTTCTCTTTTCCTGAACTCTCCTCTGATCTCTCTACATTTCCAACTGTCTCAATGCCATTAAATATTGAGGACTTCACACTCTCTGATGTTCAACTCTAACAAAACAGTGAACCTCTTCTTCACTGCCAAATGCTCTCTCTCATCTTGTCCTCTGTCTATGCAGTTCCGACCTGACAATCTCCCCTACTCTTCTTCAGATAGAAACCTCTGCATCATCTATGACCCTTCTTACACCTGCTCTACTTTCATTTCCAAACTGCAACAGCAGCTTGCCTCAACCTCCTAAATATTAGGAAAATCAGACACCTCCTTTCTTTCAACATGGCCAAGCAATTCTTAATCACCCATGTCTACTCTAAACTGGACTACTGTGCTAGCATCCTCTTTGATCTCCCAAAATATGCTTTCTGTCTTCTCGACAAGATTATTAACTGCACTACTAGGGCTCTTTTTGAACTCCCTAACTTCACAACTACTTCCTTGTACCATCACCAGGCTGGATGGCTGATGATGCAAGACAGGGCCAGATTTAAATGTTTTCTCTTTGTTCACTAATACATCCACTGCAAGAGCAACACTGTATCTATGCTCCTCTATTGAAATCTACAAGCCTTCTCATAATCTGCTCGCTTCCTTTTCGACTACCCTTGTGGCTCCTCGCCCTCCTTGTATGTCCTCTCACTTCCGCTCTTTCTGTCTTCTTTCTCCACTTGCATGGAATTATCTTCCCATGGACAGCATAAAAACAGTACACATAAATTTGGTTTCATTTGTTAAAACTGTCTATTTGCAGGAGGTTCATTAACTGACTCAGGCAGATGAAACGTTCTCAATCAATTTTTTAAAAGTCCTCCTGTTTATTGCAGTCTTTTTGTGATTTTTAGTTTTTCTTTATAGAGACTTACTACTATTTTATATATCACATTAATTTCCCTGGTTATACGAACAATAGGATTTGACAAAGAGTTGTCATTCATATTAATTACTTCAATCAGCAGGGAAAGGGTTTCCGGGGCCGGTGGCCTCTGATTAACTTGAGCCATCAATATGGATCCATTCTGCTACAAATAATTTATAGTAGCAATGGGGGTCCATTTTTCAAGACGCAAACAAATTGGATTTAAAATGGCTGTATGCTGTTGCACTTCATCTCTAATAGTGTCATACATTTTCCAAAGAGAGTTCAAGCTATATTCAAAGCTCAAATAGATGCAGGGCCCAGAGTCATATCAACCCCTATGTACCGGGAACATTCGTAGAAGTAGTAGCCACTGGAGAACGAGACAAGCCAGATGAATCAATTGAAGAAGGTGTTGTACATTCTAGGTGAAGAAGACCAAAAATTAGCAATGTTCCCTGGACCACAGGTTTCGGCAAAAGCTGTCCCCGTGTCATGTTATCATCAACTCCGGCCAACAATTCTGCATCGCTGATACACTCAAGAGCATCCGATGGCGAGTTAGTTTCCTGCAACTGTTCCTATCGTTTCATGCGTCCTTGCTCTAAAGTAGAGCCCACTTCTTTCATAGCTGGAAAGTAGTGCATTTTGCGACACTAAGCCATAATTCGGTGTACAAATGACCGTAATGTAATTCGCAGGCAGAGGACGTATGGCACTTAAGGATGTGTTGACAAGCTGTACAGGTTCTACCGTAAAAAGGGAGCAGAACTACCTGATGGCCAACCCGGTGTCAACAATGAGGGCAGTGGCCCAAATGGAGTGACCAGAGGCAGATCCTACATTGACTACATCCGCTGTTTTGCTGCGCAGGTCATGCATCTCATAGGAGGTGTGGAGACTAGTGAGCGCAATAAAGAGACTTACTTCACTTTGGCAGACAGCTCTTAGTAAGAAAATCCTACTTATCGAGCTTCCCCAAGCACCTCCAGAGCCTGCCCCTTGGCACTGCTGTACATCAAATTCACCTCAGAGAGCAGTCGAAATTAAGATGCAGGGAACCACCGGGGACTCTGTCAGACTTAACTTTCTCCCTCACATCCGAATCAAGGATCTATTAATTATAACTTGTGATCATTTACTGGTCAGTTAGGCGCCACAACTTGGTAATTATTGCTTAATGGGTTTAGTTTGTTGTCATGTTTTATAGGGAAGCACTGTCTCATTTCTAAAATTAAATATGTTTGCAAAGGATGATTAGAAATTGTCTAACTTTGGGTGTCTACTTTCTGTGAATGCCTTGTCATTTGAAAAATATGAAATGTGTAAACATATGAAGACAACAGCACATTTGCTACTTAGTGTAAGATGACTGTCAGTTTGTGGAATTGTTTTGAATATTCATAAGAAATTGATGTAATGTCCTGTAGATGTTGCTTTATGGACTCAGTGATGTCGCTGCTTCACCAGAAATAATGAATGCAACATACATTTAAACTGGTCTCTTCCATTTTGTCATCCGGAAAGTAGAACACAGAAGCATGACTGTTTTTTCATTGTGATCACAGACAACGAAAGTAAGTGAAAGCATCTGATTAATTCAACAGTACACTTAACAATATCCAGCACACCATACTTACAAAAAATGTTCACAGAATTCTGAACTGAGATTTAAGCTAGTGAACTACGTTTAGATATATAAACAATGGAATTAAAGGAAGTTGATGATTGATCTGTGGATCAAATGGCATCACTAAAGAGTTCTCTTCAATGAGGAAAAGGCAAGAAGAGGGACATACTACATGTTGAGCAGAGATCTGTCCACCCCAAGCCGTTTATCAGTGAAGATAGAGAGGACCTAGGATACATATCTGCATATGATCCTGGTATATGCAGTAGTGAAAACATACTTGCACATTTATGAGAGCTTTGAATTCAGAATAGACAAATGACACCGATTTCAGAGAGGAAGAATTAGTTAAACAACATCTTGCCCTGGGACTTTGGTTATAAACATGACCCCCTATTGATTTCTGACACAAGTTGAAACGGAAGTAATGTCACACATTAGAACGTTTATGATCATGCGCCCACTGTAGATGCAATCATCATGTTTCAAAAGCCATTATTAAAGTTAGGCTCTAAACAAAGTTTCACTCAAAGATCTTTTCCTACTATGGACAACTGAACAATATGGGGACATTGTGTTCAAATTTGGAATTGATGACATTGGACGCAGCCTTGTCATGCTATTGCATGAATCATGGCCACGTACATAGCATGAGCATCACATTTTCCTAAACTAATTTGTGTCTTTCGAAGAAGGACGGGATAACTTAGCAATACACATCTTCAAGACGACAATAAGAGAGAGGCATCTCTCAAAACAAGGATCCTCAGTTCCTAACTCTTAAAGGCAATAGAGAATAATGATGAATGAAGATTCATGATATTGCCATCCAGTCCCAATGTTACTGATGTAGTGATATTTACTTTCTGTGGGGCAACTTAAATTTGCAACAGCCTTCACGTGTTTGCAAATGCTTATCTAAATGCACACATGCAAACTGGAAAAAATCAATCACCACACGAATATAATCCTGATAGATTCATCACCAAATTCCCCTATATCATGAATATGTTGACCTTAATTCGAAGAAAGTTAATATGTTTACAGATCGCAAACATGACTTACCACCAAATGAATCAATGGAACATATGATGCATCTCCTTTTGGTTGGGCCAGTGAACAAGTGGTCACTGAAGTCATGCACTGTGCAGGTTCAATGACATGGCTGGCGAGCTCGGAGGGGAGGAAGCCCATCGAAAGAAGCTGATCCGCACTGGCTCTTTTAATTCTGTGAAAAGGAAAGTGTGAAAAGTGAAACAAGTGAGTACTCTGAAATGCTCATATGAATCAATACAAGCAGATCTGCCAAACAAGAATGGATCTAAATCAAGTAAACATCCTTGAAGATTCTTCGTATGGACCATCACTTTAGAAAGGAAGAACTTGCTTTAGAAAAGCCAGACATGATGCCTCATTCATCAGAATGTGTAGATGATTTTATAGGTATGACATTGTTTCACAGACATCATAGTCAACAATTTGGTAAACCCAATTTGGTCCATTGTATATATTATAGAGGAGGGGACGCGTAGGGATGGGAGTGAGGAATGAGATGAGGGTGAATCCCCCTAATAGAAAAAAGGTCAAAGTTTAATCGACCAGATTGAGTGTAACAAGTTGCAGTCTGTGCATACATAGAACTGATGTTATATATGTCGCAAAAGCTACAAAAAAACGCATAAATCTATTTCACAAAGATGAAAGACACAATGGTTCACCAAATTAGAAACTATATACAAATAAACACATCTCAAATAGAAATCCTGCAATATACCCTTATACATTTTGAAATAAATTGTAGTTATGTTATAGGGAAAAACATATGACATAGTGTATTACTTTATAGCTACT
This sequence comes from Ambystoma mexicanum, assembly GCF_040938575.1. Lineage (NCBI taxonomy): Eukaryota > Metazoa > Chordata > Amphibia > Caudata > Ambystomatidae > Ambystoma > Ambystoma mexicanum. Next base: position 102,190,643 of record NC_090941.1, on the reverse strand, counting down.
ACGAATCATTTGTTGGTTGCTTTACCTGTTGCTCTAAGTGAGTGCAGTGGTGGAAGTGGGTGGGAGCGGTCGGGCGCGGTTGGGAGTGGTAGTCCTCTACTTTTCTTAAATGAAGTTTCACTGTTCCTATAATTTTATTTGAAAAAGAAACCATTCTGGAATAGGAAGGGAACATAATTCCACTTCTTATTTTCGGACACTTTGACCACTGGCTGAGAGACTGCTTCTTCCTGCTCTGTGTTCCTGGGAGCAGTTCACTGTCTTACCTACGTTCCAACGTAGGAGATTCACTGGGCCACATTACGACCTTGGCGGTAGAGTGATAACGGCACCGCTAGTGCTGCCGGCGCAGTTATCACTCTACCGCCAAATTACGAGTTCTGCTTGCGGGGCCGCTCTTCAGGCCTGGTCAGACCAGACATGCAGAGCGGCACCCGCTAGCAGAACAGGATGGCAGCAACGGTCCCATTACGAACGCGACCGTTGTTACCATACTCCCCGTTCCCATTGAGCCCTATGGGGGCTAAAATGGGAATGGGGACGTACCGGGTCCGGTCTCGCGAATGGGAATTACCCGGACCCGAGTTTGGAGGTAGCCATGCCGGTAAAAATGGCATGGTTATCTCCAAACCCATAAAGAGGCCCACTGTCTTTATGAGATGAGTAGTGTGTTACTTTGGTAATAAGAGGGGTAGAAATGACTTGTCCTGCACCTACTGTAGTACTGGGGTCTACTATCCTGAAGCGTTGGAGGAGGATGGTCATTACAATAATTAGTTTCAGCAGTAGGTGATCTGTATCTTTTCCGGGAGAAAGTCTGAGCTAGATTTGCCTGCAAACTTGGCCCTTAATTTTGATTGTTCCTCTTGTGAGCGCATTGTTAACCCAAAATAGGCCTGAAACTCTTGTTTCTGCGACTAATATAAGTCTGCATCTTTGCAAATGAAGTGTTTTGTATGCCAGATGGAGAAATATTTGGTTGACACTGAACACAGCCCCTTCTCTGATGGACACTGCCCTTTACCACAGAGGAGTAATTCCTTGCACAGTCTCTCAGTTTAATTGAGGAGTGCTTTTCACCTTACCAATGGCAGGTGGTGCAGGTGTCTGCTTACTAACGGTGTGTTTACTTTCAGTATGTTTTAGATTCTGTACTATTTATATTCTAATTGGCCTGATTACAGGAAAGGTTTTATGACTCAGGGGAAAATGTCATTTTTCGGTAAATGCATATTTTCTGTGAGTTGCAGAATCAGAACAGGCAGAATTGGGAATTTCTCAAAGAGAGACTAATTAACACAACAAAAGCTTGCACCAAAAAACTCAAGAACTCAAATGTTACTGAACCTTCGTTAATCACCTCTACTAAAATAAATGCAACATTATGCTGCATGATAAATTAGAGGCTTCCCCCACTTTCAGCTTATCATCTTCAGTACATTGTATTCTCCTCGATGGCTCATGCATAATTAATGAACAACTTACTTAATTTCAAAGGCCATTCACCTCAGTTCTAGCGTATGAGATCCAGGCAAAAAAGCAGATTTGAGTCTGTAGTCCAGGCCTCCAGAGAGGATAACTCCTACCGAATTTATTTACCTTCTCTGTCTCTCCCACCTGGTCTGGTTTGCCAGCTTTCAGACACATTCAGCAACTCAGAGTGAGGTTCTAGATAGCACTCAGCCTGCCAACCTACACATTAGGGAAGTTGAATGGGGTGCCTTGGGCCTTCACTTTTCAAGCAAATATTTTTCTAAACCAAATGTTCTTGTCTCCTGTAACCCTTACAATTTAGATTATGGTAATGAGTGGAGGAGACACCATACAGCCTCCTTTCCACATCTGCTAATTCTGCTAATTCCTAGGACCATGCGGCACATGGTTCAAAATGTATATGTTTGGGTGAGAAAAAAAGAGGGCGCTCTGAGACAGTGGAAATGCGAGAAAGTGAAATGGCACTTGTCTGCTAGAGGCAAGTTGAAGGAGCATGGGGTGACACCAGGTTGTAAGGCATGTATCACTTTACCACTCGATTTTATGGCTTCTAATACTTTTGACTGACTGACTGCCTTGCCTTTAAGCAAGCCTTAGCATGCCATGTCATGATCTGCTATATGTGGTTTCAGGTTTGCTGCTCATTGCGATCTCTAACTACTCCTTGCACTATCACGCTCAAATGTCAAATTCCAAACACACAGGGCCTCATTACGAGGTTTGAGGAAAGGGAAAAACGATGACGGTAAAGGATTACCAGCATCACTTACCGCTCCGGTGTATTATGACCCGCCAACCCGCTATTAGCGGCACCCTAAATAACGGTGCCTCTAATAGCGGCATGGGCGCGTACATGCGCCCTTTCTGGGAGGAAATACTGGCATGCCGGTAATAGGAGGACATCACAACCCACGCGGACATGAAAATACCGGCATCCCGAAGCCGGTAATCAGGGGCTGCACGATGCAGGCCATATAGGCATCGCGTACCACCCGCAAAGAGCAATCAGCAATCAAGCCAACTGCCACAGGTGCACACAATCACCACAGGCAGAGTCAATGGAGCCTGTCCCAGTATAAAATGAATACACCCACACACCACGCCCCTTCCTGCACCAAAATGCTACCACTAGCTGTTGCAATCATGGTGCTGGAGGACATGCCTATACTGCTACAACTACAGCAACAACACCAACCACAACAACTACAGCAGCAACCACAGGCAGCACAGAGGAGACGCAGGAGGAGAAGGAGGGTGAGACAGGGCCAGCAATTACCACCAGCGCAGCCAGCCGTGCCTCGTAGGCAGCCACCAATCCCTCGCATCAGACCAAGTCCATTCAACCTAACCCCTGAGCAGATCCACACCCTGTACCAGTTGGACCGGGACACCATCACCGCCATAGTGGACATGATACACAACGACATTGGCAGCCTCATAGAAATGTGCACTGCCATCCCCCCGCTACTAAAGGTGGTGTCTGTGCACCACTTCCTGGCCACAGGCACCCATCAACACACAGTGGGGCAGCTGCATGGCATTTCGCAACCACTATTATCATGAACGCTGAACCAAGTGCCGGATGCCCTCCTGAAGCACGCGGGCACCCACTTATCCCTACCATGGACTGCGCAGGAGATAGCCGACACCAAAGTAGCTTTCCATGCACTGGCAGGCATGCCCAATTTTGTTGGTGCCCTGGACTGCAGCCATGTGGAATTGGTAGTCCCCCATGTCATAGAGGTGATGTACCGCAATTGCAACCAATACCATTCCATCAATGTGCAAATGGCATGTGACTCCGGCAAAATCATCAGACAATGCTGCCCCCGATTTCCCGGATCAACACATGATGCCATGGTGCTGCGTAAATCCACACTACCCTGTCACATGGAGTGACATGCTGGACCATGTGCCTGGCTGCTTGGTGAGTTGCCTGAGTGGGCCATGGCAGTGCAATGGGCTACTGATGTGTAGGGATGCATACTCCACCTGGGTGGGAAAGGGGGGGATGCATACTCCACCTGGGTGGGAAAGGGGGGGATGCAAATTCCACCTTGGTGGGAAAGGGGGGGATGTATACTCCACCTGGGTGGCAATTGACGGTGATTGGAGAATGCATGCCGAGCTAGACACTCCTGACCTGAATTTCCTAAACCCAAAATGACACATCACTTGCAAACATTTTACCTATTATGCATATCGATGACAACAAGTAAGAGGCACAACCACGCCGCCATGGGTATGTCGAGCAATGCATGACTGAACAGGATTGCAACTGTGCAATGTGGCTGGTGTGACCATGCACCGTGTATAATACACAGCATAAATGGGAGGCTAAATGTTGTTGTACAACCACAGTACATCCGCCTCAGCATGCATTATTTCACCCTTCATCGTCTATTGAACGCCATCCAGACTACCACACCTCATAACAGTATGGTATGCATCTAGTGAACATTCTTGCATACGTACAGGGACATGTGCATGTCCACACCAAATAGCTGTGGCCATGACTGTGCCCCCTGAAGGTGGCAGCTCGGAGTTACACACACCTATTTGTATTCGCTTGCAGGTGATGGAGGGTATCACTTGAGGCCGTGGCTACTTACCCTGTGCGGAACCCGCACAACAGCGATGAGGAGGAGTACAATCGTGTTCACACCCGTACCCGTGTTGTGATTGAGCAGACCTTTGGCCTGTTGAAGGCGCATTTCCGCTGCCTAAGCAGGTCTGGTGGGGCACCCCTTTATAGGCCTGAGAAGGTTGCAAAGATCACCATGGCCTGTGCCATGCGGCAAAACATTTTCGTCCGGAGAGATGTACCACTGCCACCTGACATTGACATGCATGCACCGGGTGAGGATGATGAGGATGGAGACGGAGGTGAAGTAGCCCCCCTGCCAGTACGTGATGCACGGGATGGCCATGCAGTACACCAAGCACTGACACACAAATATCTTTGAACCTCAGGGACTATGTTAGACATGTGTCAGTGACACACTGGGTCCATGTGGGCATGCACACAGCGATTGTTGGGAGTTGGCCACTGAACACCGTCACACATGAAATGGATACACACAAAATGAACAATGTCCAGCCATTGAATGTTTTTTCACACAACTGGTGTATTAATTCAAACAGCAAAAATGTGACCACTCCCCTCCAACCCCCAGTGAACTCCCTTAACCACCCAACAAACCCCCAAGTAACCCCATTGAACTCCCTAACCCACCCAACAAACCCCCAAATACCCCCAGTGAACTCCCTAACCCACCCACAAACCCCAAAAACACCCCAATTTACTCCATAATTTGCACACCTTCACCTCCAACCATGTGTCCTACTCCCATTGTCTAGCCACACTACTCACGGGACTTTTTGCTTTCCGGGGTGGCATCTCGGAGTGCTGTGCACTCCTTCGGGTCTGGCGCACAGGGCTGGTGGGGACTGAGGATGCAGGTGTGGTGGCTGTTAATGAGTCAGATGCAGGTTCCACGTCTGCTCCAAGGCGTGGCCGCTGCATATGGAGCAGGATTGACGTGAGTACTTGTGTCACTGCCCCCAGACAATCCCTCATGAGCACAGCTGACGCATTCAAAGCGGCTGTGTTTGCTGCAATGGCCGCTGTGGTCCCCTCAATGGCAGTGGCGATTCCCCGCCTGGTCTCCTCTCCATCGGCAATGTACTGCTGCAGGAGGTCCAACATGGCCTCCTGTTGGGCCTCCACCCTCGACAGACATGTCTCGAGGGTGTTGGTGGGAGCTTGAGTGGTGGGTGGTGCACTGATGGGGCCTGCATTCTGGGTGCTGTCCTCCTCGATGGTGCTCAGGTCTGAGTCATGGAGGCAGAGATCACCACTCGATATGGGGCTGGGGGTGGACCGGGGGCTTGGGCTGGGCGGACATGTCACTTCTGTGACTCCCTCCTGGTCCACATTGCCATCCAAGTCCTCCTCGGTGGTGGCCCGCGCATGTGGGGACTCCCCTCCAACTGGTGTGGGTGTGGGCTGTTGGGTCTGAAGTGTGTCCGGCACACTGGCAGCAGGTGTTGTCGGCTGTGTTTCTGCTCGGTCAGGCACACTACCTGTGGGTGTGGCCTGCTTGTCTGCCCTGGAGGTGGTGGTGGCGGTAGCCCTTTTCTTTTGGTGGGACGTGGATGCCCTCGCGGTGTTCCCTTGCCTGGCATCTTCCTCATCGGTGCCTGGGCGGTAGAAGAGATGCAGGGCATCAGTGATGGTGTTACATGCCAGAGGTATTCAATTGTGCTGTTCAATATTCATTCATTCATGCATTCATGTCTTACAGGTGTGTCACACAGGGTGGTCTGAGGGGGCATTTTTGCATTCACTAAATGGCAGGTGGCATGCCGTTGATTTGGGGTTTGTGTGGTGTGTTACATGGGCACGGTCCAGGTGTGTTAGCCGTGTGTTGGTTATGAGATTGGCACTCAGCATGCATATCTATGTGGCAAGGTTTGGCCCGCAATCTGGACTTGGATATGTTAATGTGGGTGTAGGGATGTGCATTGCCTTGCCTAGACTCTCTTCCACATCACTTCTGCTACATCATGGCTTCCCCTACAGGGATGTGCAGGGTCACTCACCTCATTCTGGGGATGATGCCGCACCCATCTCCATCTCCCTGAATCCCTCGATCGACTCTGTATCGATGAAGCTGGTTGCTGTCTCCTCCCAGGGCATCAATTTTGCAGGAGAGTGGGGCCCCCTGCCTGTGGCCATGGCCGCCCTCCTGTTGCTTGCCATTATGTTGCGGACCCTCAAGCGGAGGTCATCCCACCTCTTACGGCAGTCCCTGACAGTACGTGGTGTGGTCCCCACAGCCGACATCTTGCTGGCAACCTCCTGCCAGATGTCCTTTTTCTTCTGCTGGACCTCACTCTTCATGTCATGGGATTTTATTAAGTCTGCATGTGCAGCAAGAGTGTCCGCTAACATGTTCAATTCAGCGTAGGAGAAACGCTGTTTCCGCAGCCGGGGGGTGGTCTTCTGGGTAGCCTTGGACATCCTCAGAGTATTGCCACAGAGCTCAACAGGTATCGACTGGTGGTTAGGGAGGATGGCAATGGATTGTGTTTTTAAAGAAGGCCGCCGGCCCATTTCCCGTTCCGACGCGATGACGTTATTTCCGGGTCCGGTTTTACGAACCCGGTATTAGCATGTTGGTATTACCGGGTCGGTATTTAGGGGTTCCTCCTAGGCGGTGCCGGTATCAGCGGGTCCTGTGATGGCGCTATCGGGGGGTTAGAGGGCCTTTAGCGGCATGCCAGTATGGCTGTTACCGGCATGGGGGTTCACGCGTGCTCGCGCACTCATAAGCACCTGCTATTAGCATGGTCATACGAGCACGGACCCGCTCGTTCCGTCAGGCCGGTAATGACCCCGTTTTTACCGCGCTACTCGTAATGAGGCCCACAATCACGTATCAACTAAACTCGACAAATGGCAATTGAAGTTCCCTGCCAACAGACATCCAACATCAGTAGACTACACCAAGTCAATACATCCTAGCACAACAGGCACAGTAGGTTTTCCTTTGGACACAAATGCCTCTATGCACTCGACATAGAAAACCTAGAAACTACTCCACAGACAGCGCTCAGGGTACTTCCGGTCTGCATGTATAAACACACAAGAAAAACTACCTCGCATTTTCCCCTCTCTTCCCACTAACCTCATCCACTCTCCTCTCTTTCATAACTGTCAGAGCTATTGTAGATCATGCAAATGGCAGCTGATTGTAGTGCAATTCCTAAAAGCATAGCACAACAACACATATCATCATGTACAATAACAGGAGTTGTAGTGCTTTCTCTTCTGTTAGATTCGACATGTTTCTTACTATCTGCAGTCTGAATGTGTGTCAGAATCTGTTTGGGTGATGGTGACAGTCTAATGAAAATAAACTGCCTTGTGGCACAGACTCTCCATTGCATCTTTGCTGGTTTCTAATTATACCACAACCCCTCTTTCCAGGGGAAATATTTGATGGAGATTTCTGTGCCACAGATGTTTTCTCTACTATGGAAGGCTCACCCTCACACAGGACAGAGGAATCTGCAAGAAACAGACACTTAAGGTAACCACTTTCACTAGTCAAAGCGACTTCCAATCCTCCTGCACTGTTCAGTGGCATTGCACAAACTGTATTCGTCACAGTGCAATTTGCATGTTTCACCTTATGCAGGTTTTTCTAAAAAGTATACAAGTAGCTGTCTTTGGGTCGAGGGATGATTCAGTGAAAAGGTTCATGGTATGGGCTTGTTGAAAGGTAGACAATTGTTTCTGCACTTTCTGTTCCTTCAATTTATTGACGCCTTTTCTCATTTCAATGTTCAGAGGATGAGGTCACATGTTGCTTTCAAGATGAAGTCCTTTATGTGACAGGACAATGCAATTTCCCCTGGTATAAGATCACTCTCACCAGATGGTGCCGTAGTAACTAGCAGTGAATGTTTTAATACCATTTCACTCAACATTTTACACACAAAAGCTTTTTATGGATCGTTGCCCATTCAAAGCAGCTTGCCTCCTCGCCAGTGATTCTGATACAGACATTGCTAGATAAACAGGAATCTAGGATTGCTCCTTTCCATCTAATAAGTGATGCTGTAGAGGGTGGAGCAGGTCTCAGCAGAAGCAATTAGCTTGTGATTACTGCCACTATTGAGAATGCAGAAAAAGAAGAACTGAGGTCTTCTCATGTTTCAATGTCAACCTCAGAAGCTGAGGCCTTGTAGGCTTTAAAACGGAGTATCTTAGGTTCACAGAGAAGGAGTTGGACTTTAACATAGCTAAGCTGGAGTATGTCAGGATAGAGAAACATAAAGGAAAGGATCACCGGTTGGATTTGGCCAGAAAACAAAGGTCTCAAGGCTCCTCCTTAGGTTCTGGAAGTGGTTCTAGATACTCTTCATATCCAAGATTTCCTAAGGATCTGCTAAGTTTGTATGATGAGGAAAATTATATAATTGATTGCTTAACAACTCTTGAGTATGCGTGTGAGGTGTAAGAAGTCGGTGAGCCTGATACGAATGAGTGGCTGCTTAGCAAACAACACCATTCTAACTCAAGTGACATTATGGATATGTCTCAGTCTCAGAGAAAAGACTGAAATGTTTAAGCAGGCTCTCCTCTTAAAGTTTGGGAAGACTCCTGCCCAATACTTAAAGAGGTTCAGAGAAAGCACAAAGAAAGATATATTACCTTGGTGCATTTTGTGACAGATTCCATAATGCATTTGAGGGTCTAAAAGGCCACAAAGCACAAAGCAACCACTTTTGAAGGCAGAATCAACTTTTTCAAGCCCAAACACATGTTTGCCTCTTTTTGCCCTGAGCTTAAGCAGCATTTGGCAGATTCAAAGGAGAGGGATCCTAAGAATGTGGGCATTACTGCTGATCTTTGGGTTTCCCATAGAGTGTCCCATAAGGACCAACATGCTTCTGGTAAGCATGAGGAGGGGAAAAAGCAAAAAGAGAAAGAGGGTGGGTCTAGTCATAAAATGGCTTCCCATAAGGCCTACACAAATGTTCATATGGGGAATATGTCAAAGAGCATGAAAACAGTGGTGGGACTAACTATCACAAGCATGCAAGTGGACACTCTTAGCCTTCCTATATGCACCCAGATCCGTGGATCTTGAGAGCCTGTGGAGCAAGTGACCATGTGAAGGGCAACTTCAGATTTAAGGATAAGACCTTGGTTGTCAACTCTGTGAACCCAGCACTTCATTATAAGGAGGAAGACATACTCACAGGGGCATCCATCACCTCAGACTCCTAACCCTGTGGGATAGGACCTGAGGTTGTTTTTGTTTCCCTGGGATCCTGGAAACCCGGAGTTACTAAGGACTGTGCCTCCACACTTGATGATACTAAGCATTTTTTGGAGGCTAGTGTGCTGGTAGAAGATGTAAGTGCTTCTACAATTAGGAGGACTGGCTCCATTGTAACTGTGGTAGATTCCACATTGGTAAACCCAGAGGATCATGCAAGAGCTCCTCTGGTGACTACTCAGTAGACTGATGGTCCATCTCTCGCTCAAATTCCCAGAAATGCCCATCATTGTATCCGTGAATAGTGAAGTTGATAGGGCTTCTGTCAGTGTGAGAAAGAAAGTTCCTTGAACAGATGTGTCATCGATCAGACTCCAGGACGTATGTTTGCATACTCAAAACCAGGCTGCCTTAGCCAAGTCAAAATTCAAGCCTGAGCCAAAAAGGAAACCTAAGGCTAACAGAGATAAACAAGCATAAGGAAAAGAGAAAGAAAATATTCCCTCTGCCATACCTGTTGCTGGTTTCGATGTAATTGGCCAAATCCCTGAACCCGACGAGGAAGAAGGATCTCTTTTCCTATGGGTCACCTGCACTGCCAAGCTTGCTTTCAGTAGAGGATTACCCTAATGATTAGACTAGTATGGGCCAACAGAAAAGACCACTCTATCAAAGGCCTATGGAGCAAGGTCTGCTTCTGATTGGAGGATGAACCTCCTGTGAAGCAAAGAATTCAACAGGAAGGTGGGTTATTAGTCTGTAAGCTCACAGAGCCCACTAGAGGAGACCATAAGAGATTGGTGGTTCCTCCGAATTGTGGCCCTTCCTCCTGCAGTTGGTGCATGATGTTCCCTTGACAGTTCATCTTGAAATCAAGATAACTCCAGAGTGTTCTCCCATGCAATCCTGCCGGCCCAAGATGGGTGTCCCAGTGGAAAACCAGTACAGGGGTTGCCCTTTTTGTCAGCAATCTGACACAGTGAAAAGGGGATACACAATCCACTAGCACTACTACCAGTAGTGGGTGCACCCTTTGAGGAGATAGAGGCTACCTGTGCTAGTCCTCTGAACCTTTGTACATCCTCAGGCAATAAGATTTTCCTAGCATTTCATGATCACACCATGAGGTTCCTATAGCCAACCCACTGAATATAGGTACAGCCAAGTCAGTAACTATAGCTTTTCTGGATACTGTTACTAGGGGTGGCTTCCCTGATATAGTTGTGCCTGATTCAGGCAGCAGCTTCAAGTCCCGGTATAACCAGGCCCTGTGGAATGAAGATGAGGTGACTTAACAATTGTAATCCACACATCCCCTGGAATCGGTTGCTCTGAGAGAGAGATTCCTCAGAACTCTCCTAAATATGATTGGGGTACTTAGGGAGCCCCAAAGAAGACAGTGGGACCTTCTCTCATCATACTTATTCCAAGAAATCCCAACCATGAATACATAGTCCTTTCCTTACAAGGAAGTTTAAAAGCCCAGTAAGATAAACTATGAATTGGACCTTGGAAGACCTGGAAAGGCTCCCATAGAGTTCCTGATGAATAGATTGAAATATTTCATCCTTAGGGGGAGAATAGGAGTCCTGCTCAGGCTTTCAGACTGGGAGGCAGAGAAATCTGTACCTCTCCCTAACCTGTTACAGGGCAGCCCTTCTTATGGTTTCATTGAGAGTGACCGTGTGTCCTCTCAACAGAGTCTGCAACAGTATAGTGAGGTGAGGACTTTGCTAAAGCATGTTCCCCATTGTTTTCTCTAATTCAGGCTTAACACCTTGGTGTGAGCATGACTTGGTCACTGGGGTTGATGGACCTACCAGGTTTAGGAGTTGTATTTGTTCAGACCAAGTAAAATCTCACATAAAGTCTGAGGACAACAAAATGTTGAATCTAGGGCGATTGAGCCCTCCAGTAGTCCTTGGTCCAGTCCAGTTGTTCTGGTACCAAAAGCAAGAACCTCAGATTTGAGATTCTGTGTGGACTACATAGCTCTTAATGTTGTCACCAAGACAGATGCCCATCCCCTTCCATGAATCGATGAGTTAGTGGACTAGCTAGGTGCTGGCCAAGTACCCCAGCACCTTTGACCTTACTTCAGGGTAATGGCAAGTATCCCTGACAGAAAATGCCTCGGAGAACACAGCATTCTCAACTCATGAAGTGCCATTTCAGGGTACTGCCCTTTGACTTAAAGAATGCAAATGTCACTTTCAAAAGGTTGGTAAATTCTGTCCAGAATGTGTTAGGTGAATACTGCATGGCTTATTTGGATGACATATCAGTTGCCAGCCCTACTTGGGAAGAACATGTAAGAAACCTTGGAATTGTGTTGCAGGCTTTTCAGTCAGAACACTAGATCATAGAGGCTAATGAGTGCCAGATTGGTCAGGGTTTAAAGACCTACCTTGGGCATGAGGCTAGAGGGGACAGGATTCAGCCTATTCCCAGCACAGTGCAGGCTGTACAAGACTGTTTAACAACCACAACCCAAACCCAGGTTAGAGATTTTCTAGGCATCACTGGGGATTACAGAAAATTCATGGCAGACTATGGAACCATGGTTGCACCTCTAACTGCACTCGCAACTCCTGAAAATCCCAAGAAAGTCACTTGGACTGAAGATTGTAAGAAGAGCTTCCAAGGCCTTAAGGATTCCCTTTGTCAGGCCCCTGTTCTCAGGGACCTTTTATAGTGCAGACAGATGCCTCTGACACTGGGATAGGTGTTGTCCTTTCACAGTTAGATAACAAAGGCATGGGAAATCCAATATGTTTTAATAATCACCAGCTTAAGGACAGAGAGTTCAGGTGGGTGACTGTGGAAAAGGAGTGTTTTTCCATAGTGTGGGCCCTTCAGAAGCTGAAACACTACCTCTTTGGTATTCCCTTCACTGTGCAGACTAACCATAAGGCCTTACTGGCGCTACTGAATATGAAGGGAGAAACTCCTAAATTGCTAAGGTGGTCCATACGCCTTCAAGGATATGACATCACTATTGAGAATCGGCCAGGTACACAACATAGCAATGCTGATGGACTCTCCAGGATGTATAACTGACTGGAATAGGAAATGCATCCAGGAGTGGATTAGATTCCGGTGTCCCGCATCTGGGGTTGAAGGGGCACAAGTTTTAGGAAAGATTTCTATTATAGCAAACTTCCCACCATAGCTCTATGGACCCCCATACTTTTTGCTTTTCTTTTTGAGAATGGCTTGACTGTTTACATGGAAGTGAAGCCTTAAGCTTCTCTACCCTGCCCTCTTGCTGATGTTGTCATGGGAAAACTGATCAGTTCTTGAAAATATCAGTACTGTGAAACTATGTTTCCCTTTTGTCTTTTACTTTTTGTAACATTTTAACATTGCGCACAGCATCGTACAATGCAGTGAAATAGGGATACATTTGTTTGACCCTAGTCTTTTACACTTGGGATTATTGGTTACTTTTCTATGTGCAATCTGGTGGAAGCAGATATATTTTTACAATGTTTGTTTTATTTCTAGTGTGTACATTTGCATTTACCACATATGGCTAGTCAAATTGGCAAGTGCCCTAAAATGGCCACACCAAAAGGGTTTCTCTTGTTCTTTGGCCATTTTGTTGTTTGAGCTTCTTCCTACCTTGACAGGTCAGGAAATTGCATATAAGGTTATGCACTTGCCCTGGAAAGTTGCTGCTTTCGCGGGCTAGAGATGTCTTTGTGTGTGTGTGTGGCTCAGGCAGTGGGTGGGCTGTCCGGTCCCATTCCACATCCATAATGCCTGAAACTTTGGGTGCGGGGCATGAGTAAAACCAACAGTGGTCCCTGATAGGACAATTTCTGGCTGTTTGAATGGTGCAAATCTATACCATTGGTGGGCTTGGACTTGGATCCAGCCAGGATTTTGCATAAGTAAACCGATCCTCTAGCCTTTCAAAAAAGAGTCCTGAAGAGGCCCAGAATCCCTTTCTGCGTCTGGCCCGGTAAAGTCCTTATGAACTACCTGATCTACGAAAGCCCCGTTTGGTGCTTTAATGCCCAACAGGTGGGACCAACCAGTCTGAAGGTGTTCTTGAGGATCCAGTCATCCAGAGCCTTCAGGTGTGCCCTTAGAATACTCGCTGGGCTGACCATGTATCCAGTGGGCTACCACAACAGAACCGTTGCTGATTTGTGTTTTCAGCCAAAATATTGTTGGTCGCCAACTTGTGGTGTAAGTCACCTCCCTTTCCAATGTCACCCTCCCAGCATTATGCTCTGGAAGGTCTTCTTCAACTCAAACTAGAAGGATGCCTGCGGTTGTCTGTGTGTGGTGGCGTCACTGGAACTTGCCTTCCCCTGTCCTATGATGTATCCTGAAGAGGTCTGTATCAGTGTTTTCTACATTTCTCCATCTTCAAGAGTTGCACTCTGCTCCTGAACCGAACCAGAAGAATCCTTTCACCTGCAGCTTCTGGACACTTCTCACCGGAACCAACAACAGGAAATCCAACCTCCAGAAACTCCCAGTAAACTCATCCAGTCATCTGGGATAATCAGAGTGGGGGTCTGAAACCACAAAGCATTTACCTCCCCTTTTCTCCATATGATAACATTGAGAACAAGTCACTTTGCATCCTTCCATTCCACTGCTTTTTGTTTATCGCACCTGGGCAGGGAAACCTGAAATATAATAATGCATGTTTACTTATTAGTAACTTTTGTTGAATGTCTTCTCTTGAAAAATCACCAACAAAAATAATTTTGCTGCTTCAGATACATTCTGGGGTGAACCACTCTTCATAGGGATTGGACGCTGAAGCTAAGGAATATTTGTTATGATTTGGGTCTATGTTACTGCATCACTTACGTACCTTCTTTAATTGATTTAAGTCATTGAATGCATTTTAAGAACCTTTGCTGAATGTACATATATTTATTATTGAGTATTGTGCAATATTATCACATGCTCGTTTAATTTTTTAAGTGGGTGTTTTGGGTCTAGAATAAATATACTATTTCTGTACCTTCCTGTCTATATTGAATTATTGTGTGCTTTGCTGCGTGTACTCATTGTGGACCCCTAGCCCCACTCACACTCTCCTGAGAATTGCCTTGAATGCTCTCAACCTTGATTGGGTGTTGGCTTACTTCTCAGAGTTCCCCTTTTCAATGTAACTAGGGTGGCCTCCAAAATCTGCCCACCATACCAGAATCTAGAAATCCATCTTAACTGCCACTCTAAATAACAGCTGGAATCCAGCCGTTGCTCATGCATCGCCCAGCAGACAGTGTAGTACAATTAATAGCAATGGAACGTCTCTCAATCCCCAGTTGTCAGTGCAAAGATAGGTTGTGAACACAAAGAAGTAAGAAATTGGCATGGTACACCCTTGCATGAAAGCAATTGTGATGCATATCCAAAACGATATATGTAGCGATAAATAGTATGCGGTTCTTGATTGTAAAATAATAAGAAGGCAGCCAAATCCTCTACAAACGTGTGGTGCATATGAGGATGTGCAAGCATTACAAAATTGAAATGTTCAGCTATCTTTGCTAAATGGCATCTGGTTCTTGTGAAAGCCATCCACATGGGTCATGATTGAGAAACCACATGACAAATGGGGCAATCAAAGGAGGGAGCTGAACTTGTGCAAAGGAGGTAGAGGGGGAATCAGATTAACATAAATATGGGTGCATGGTGGTTCCCCTGGAGAGGTAGTCGGTATGCCGTAGGTGGATGTTAGTGGGCCAAGGGTGAGTTGTTGTGGGAGGTTACAAGGGACCAGAAGGCACAGAAGCCAGAGCAGTGCAGGAGAGACTGGGGAGGCGCAATTAGGGTTTCAAATGATACTGCTGATTAGCATTCCTTAGTGTGTACAGTGCATGTCAGATTATCAGCCTGATTCATGGAATTATTTGCGTGAAAAACGCAGATTTGCGTGCCTTTCTGCCCGAAAATCCCTGTTTGAAGTATGGGGATTTTCGGGCAGAAAGGCGTGCAATTCTGCGTTTTTCTCGCAAATAATTACATGTCCCAGGCAGTAAGTGCTGTCTAAAATACTCACAGCCACCAAACTGTCACCCAGGCATGTAGAATGAAGTAAGCATAACAAGGTATTGACAATTATTTATGAAAGCTGATGTGTGTTTTTAAAAACATATGTATGCTGCAGTTCAAAAAGACATCCTTAAATGATCCTATTGTCAAACTACATTAAAAGATGTCTGTGATAAAAATGACTTTTACTTTGAAATATATGCTTTACAAAAATAAACTATTGTAGCCTATATTTTAAATAGAAAAGAACAAGGATATAGTGAGCAATAGAATATTACAAATGAATAATTCAATATTTGATGTGGCACCCTTGAATTTAGCAGTTCTGTATACATTTCCAACCACTCAGCCAACATCCTCATTATATATTTTACCTCAAGAACCAATCGAAGCCCTTACATCCCTTTACTGTACAGTGCCCAATATGTGTCCTCAATATTTGTCATATGATTACCATTAACACCTTAAATATGCTTAATTCTGTGGCATTGCTTCTCTGCATTAGCTTTAAACCTTTACTTATATATCTAGTATGCTAAGACACTGTCTATCCATAAAAATGATACAACAATTATGTATGCAGGTATGTATGTAGATAACTTTACTATTTTTCACATATATTATCGTTGCATGACATATTTTACATCACAGGTCCAATCACCCAGCCCCCTTTCCTCAGCTTTTTTAACACTTCATGGATATTTTAAATTTGTTTTCCATCTGATTTTCTCTTGTTTCTGTCATTTCTAAATTATGTATGCTTTTTTGGAAGCAGTCAGCAAATGATAAAAGTGAAGACTACATTCTATGAGAGATTGTAATTATGGAAAATAGTCAATGTGCCTCATTACACGATGGCAGTAAGGGTTTACCGGTGGCGGTAAACCCTTACCACCTTACTACGAGGTCCCTTTGTGGGACCCTACCTTAACGGCTGGTTTAAACCAGCCGTTAAGGATGGGACCCACAAAGGGACCTTGGAGGCAATTACAGTACCGCAATTTGCGGTACCATAATTACCGCCTTCCCCATTCCCATTGAGCCCTATGGGGGCAAAAATGGGAATGGGGAAGTGCCATGGTGAATGGGGAATTACCGCCCCCAAACACCTTGGAATGGGGTGGTAATTCCGCCATTCACCATGGCGGACTCGGTAAAATACCGGTGGCAACCATGGCGCTAACAGCGCCTTTGTTACCGCCGTCCGTGTAATGAGGCCCACTGAATCACTTTAAATAATTAAAATCAGTTCTATAGGAAAACATAGATGATGCCATAGTTCC
This sequence comes from Ambystoma mexicanum, assembly GCF_040938575.1. Taxonomy (NCBI): domain Eukaryota; kingdom Metazoa; phylum Chordata; class Amphibia; order Caudata; family Ambystomatidae; genus Ambystoma; species Ambystoma mexicanum. Next base: position 102,174,043 of record NC_090941.1, on the reverse strand, counting down.
AGTGACATATGTGGATTCAAGCTGTAGTCTGCCATTTTCTGAAGTCTTCCTATGCAACGTTTAAACCAAAAAGTACAATTCAATTCACTCAGTGCCATTGTTATTATATATGAACTCAAAATATATGTTCAGTATATCTGGCACCTAAAACATTTGTAGAATGTTTGCAATGTTATATTTGAATAACGTTCCTCTATCATGTTACTGATGTTTCAAAATAACCTCAACATGCATTGTTGCTGTGCCCATATACATACACATTTTGTGTGTTGTCAACATAGATGTATTTACAACAAGGCTGACTAGGCCCAGGTCTAGGGCATCAGATTGCGAGAGGTGCAGCTTTTTATTGCAGTTTATTTTCAATTTACTGGTTGTCATTTATTTTTTAAGCTTAAAGACAATTTTGAGTCTGTCTGATCCACAACACTGCATGTAATTTTAAGCTGTTAGCCTTCACTCCACTCTCACATCTAAAGTCTTTGATGGAAAACTTGTGTATATGCTTGAAATTTGCAAAAGCTTTATTGTTAGGGTGTCATTTGTTTATATATAAAAACAAAACAAAAGGAAACATGTAACCGAAACCTAGCATGCTTTAGGTATTTAGTGATTCAGTCATACAACTCTCACAGATATATATGTGATATAAAGCTCTTTGGTCATTCGTATCTTCCCAAAATTCTCTTTAATATGCAAGACAGGCAAAACCTAATTGGTTTTATTGGTGCAGCTTCCCATTTTCTGTGGAGTTCTTTCTAATCAAAACACACAAATACTGTATTAAGTAATCACTTTTATATTCAAATACATCACATGTATTTTTTAAACCTTTGCAAAAATGAAGGTTCAAAATGATGCATCCTTTCACAATATTAAGCACATGCCTATGCTTAAGTCAAGCACAGAGTACCCACACGTGGCACAAAAATTATGTTCAGAAGCCAGCACAAATTTCCCTCCCCAGCCTACATTTCAGAGGTCTCTGGCTGGCCAAAAGGTGCAAGCATTAAATAGATAATAGAGAAGTTAAAATGGCGAAGAGTAAATCTGAACGTGCAAGTGCATCAATAAACCTATGAAAGGATACCCAAAGCCATAGAACGGTGAAAACAAAAACTGTGTGCCAAAGGTGCACACTGTTTCACAGCTGTAAAGGTGCCACATAAAGATATCCATTCAGCCATCTTTACAGAAGCTTCTCAGTGCTAAGCATGCAAATAGCATCCCTGCTGGGTTTATCATGGTCTGTGATGTCATTCTGCTGCACGCTCAGTTACCAGGTAAACCAACTGCAAAGTATGTCACACAATGCATAACTTTGATGCTTATAAGTAATCTTTACACACATCTCAAAGTGTTCCTATGCATTGTACAGTCCAACCAACTCTACGGAGTTAACAAACATTTTAAATTACCTTAAATGCAAGCTGGAAAGACCCATAGCCTAAACCATACCCACAATGGTAATATTGTGTTGGAACACCCGATTAATTAATCAATTTTACTCTTGGAACATTGGGCATTTTGAACAATTCCACAAACAGCAATGAAGTAAACAGTATGTACAACTTCATTTGTTTAAAATGTGGCTGCATTGTGCAGCAATGGGGAATGTTGCTGCTTCCCACACATGAATGTTCAGGGTCATCCTCATTCATTACTCCACCATGAGAACACACAGCCAAAGTTTCCAAGAACCTTCCCCATCTGTCTTTACTCTACTGAGGTGTTTATGCCCAGACAGAGTTTACAAATTTCAGTTGTGATTTTGCCTTATTTTAATGGCATGCCAGCCCAAGGGATTGGAGGTGCATCGACTGCAGCAGGTAACTTGCATTATTTCCATTTGCTAACACCAGAGATGTAACCATGAGAAGGGGGTTAAGTTATTGGTATTCAACATTTCTATAAAATGGGCCTGTACCACTTGCATTAATTTCATATCTAAACTTTACCATTTGACAAGACGGATGTTGATATTTAGTAATATTGAATTAATATTACAGACCAGTCCAGGGGCTTCTCATAGAGTGACAGCAGGCAATTTGTGAGAGAAACCAGATATTAACATTGAAACCAAAATTCCTCATTCCAACCATCTCACTTGTGTCCAGTTGGGACGCATTTTATGCTCTTATCACCATCTCTAATAGATTGTTTTTGGACCAAACCGAAAGTAGACAGTTAGCCGTAACAATTACTTCTAGTGCACTCAACTGTAGAAAACACTGCCTTCTCCAAATATTGGGCAGCAGATATCTGAAAACACTCATCAACTAACACAATATAGAAGATGACAGGCTTAAATTAATAGAGAGAAAGCAATAAGTTGCTAATCCCTGCAACCTTAATAATGTCCTTATAATGTTATGAAGCCAAAATGTGAGACAAAAGGGGGGTGAAGGGCATAGTTTGGACAACACGGACAGAGTTTGGTGAAGGGGTGGAATCTGGTGAAGGTTGCAGAGTCTGGCAGAGGTGGAGTGAAGTTGGGGGATCGCATTGATTGAGTTATTTGGGGCTAGGGCAGCAGAAAGCCTAAATAAGTCACTGGATGTAAACTTCCCCATTCTCTCTCTCTCTCTCTCTCTCTCTCTCTCTCTCTCTCTTTCTCTCTCTCTCTCTCTCTCTCTCTCTCTCTCTTTCTCTTACTTCTTCCATAGTGGTTAGTAATATGAAATAAGTATACATTATTAAGATTAAGAAATTGTTTACAGACAGAACTGCGTTATCTCTGTGACATGTGAGGGCATCCTTGCATGGGCAATTAGCTTCAGGTCTGTAGGGTATTTTGTATAGATTTGGGGCCTAGCAGTATTTTCTTACCGCCAAAATGAAAATAATTCAGTAATAATCACTCTTTGCATTCAGATTAGATTTGGTATATAGTACTACAGTATACATACATTATTTCAGCACACTGATACATTTAGTGGTATACATTATGTTGGTATGCGTTATTGGTGGTATTTCTGGTGAGCATAATTCCTTTGTTTTATATGTGGCCCCAATATCCAGAACCCCTTATTTTTGCTTAGTTTGTTTGTGTGATCACTAGAGAGGCCTCAGGCTTACATTTCAGGAACACCACATTTTCAATTGGAGTGCCACCATGGGCTGTCCTCGCTGTCTTATCTACGGCAGCGAGCTAACATGCAGTATTTATCACCAACTTATCTACATCGGTGAACTATGTCCAGGGCCTCTCTTTCTGCTGACTCATGTACCTCCAGCAGCAGTCTATTTCATTATATTATTATTATATTCAGTTCAGAAACATACACTTATATACTAAATGGAATCATGCACACAGCTAGCACTAAGTCTTATTTTTAGCTAGCTTAAAAATGACAATTGCACTGTCTAAACCTCTCCCCATATTATCAGTACTGTAATGGTAGATGCACAAATAAAAGAGAAAAATAAAACACACTATCCGTCTGCTTTCAGATATTTTTTTGTGTATTATAAAAATTGTATTTCAACACGATCTTACTCTTTTTACAGAAATAAATGGAAATTGCACAGTAACAAACTTATCTGTAACAAAATGAGAAGAGAGTGGCGAGAACATACTCAATTCGCAGCATTAAACCTGTTGATAAAACACTGGAGTTCCCTCTTCCACGCTGACTGAATAGTTTCGCACACATACACACTGCCCCCACACTCTGTAATATAATTACGAGGCCTGTCCAGCATGTGAAGTTTGTCGGCTGGTCGCCTTCTGGAAGTGGTTCAATGAATTCTTCTTAAATCACCCCAGCAAGGACGAGCATCTGCTGTCACTCAAACCGGGGCTAAACTGCTAAAACTAAATACGCCCTGGAAATGGGAGAAAGAGCAGTCTGAGGCAGTAGCCAAATTGAAGGAATGTCTTGTAAAGGCACCATGTTTAGCAGACCCCATAAAGGATAGGGATTTCTTTATAGAAATAGGTTTCTCTGAACATTGTATGTCAGCAGTGTTATCACAAAAACATGATGTGAATCACAAAACCATTGCCTATGCAAGTAAAGCATTTTCCCAAGTTGAAATGAAATTCAATGAATGTGAAAAGGCCCTATTAACCACTGTGTGGGCGCTACAACATTTCCGCCCTATTGTTCAGGGAGAAAAGGTGATTATTAAAACAAATCATCAACCTTTGCAATTCTTAGAGAGTAAAAGAATTAGGTCAGGTAATTTAACGCAGTCCAGAATCACTTCATGGACGCTAGCATTACAAGGTTTTCCTGTAGAAGTGAGATATGGCCAAAATAAAAAGAGCCCAATTGCTCAAAGTTTAGCAGATTTACATGACTGTGCAGCTGAACAAGCATCAAACGAAATGGAAATAGAACCTAATTTACAGGAGTTTGAACAATCACCACACAAAGCTTTTGATGACAAAACATGCAAGGACTTGCCAACTGTATATGTCGATGGTTGTGCTTTTCACATTGAAAATGACAGTAATAAATAATTAGTGTCAGGAATAGGAAATGTCTGGTTGAAATGTGAAGGTATCCCCAGCATAGGGATGAGAATTGGAGCTAGGAGCAGTCAAGTAGCGGAATTGGCAGCATTTGTAAAGCCATTGCTATTGCAATTGATAATAAATTCAGTAAAATTGTCCTGGTGACTGATTCTGACTATGCACGAAACAGCTTTGTGGAATATCTACCTGGCTGGAAAGCGAGAGGCATGATTACATACAACAAAAAGCCTCTTAAACATGGAAAAATGATACAAGCCATAGACAAATTAGTGTCAGAAAATAATTTGACAATATACTGGAGAAAAATTCCTGGGCATTTAAAAACTCCAGGAGAGGATAAAGAGGGGAATGATAAGGCAGACCACCTGGCTAAAATTGGGGCTGTGATGGGAGAATTGCTACCTATTGAACATTTACTGGGTGAAATACAGATTGATGCAGTAACACGTTCTAAAGCACCAAAGGAGACAGAACAATCAGTGGTACAATGGAGTTACAACACTCCAGACCAAGATTTGATTGAGGCACAAAAGAATGATCGAATTTTGGGAATCTATTATAACCATTTGATAGATTCTGGACAAAATCCTTTAACAGAAGATGATTGTGTGGGAAAAGAGGAATTGAGGGTGCTATTAAAGAATAAAAAACGAATTAAACTACAGGATGGACTCATGGTTAGAGAGTCCATAATAGGACAGATACAATGGGTGGTACCCCTTTCATTTAGAGGGCTAATGCTACACCATGCACATGATGCCATAACTGCAGGCCACAGAGGTTCACAAAAAACATTGGAAATACTAAAAGATTATGCTTATTGGCCACATATGTCCCAAGATGTGGAATTGTATACTAGAGGATGTCTAGTATGTGCCCAATTTAAACCTGCTTCACCAATGCACAGAGCTCCACTAATGAAAAGAGGCCTAACCCTTCCATGGTCAGATTTGCAAATAGACTATATAGGGTCTTTAAAAAGGTCGGGCAGAGGAAACTGTTATATTTTGAGTGTGGTATGTTTGATGTCGAAGTGGATTGAATGTATTCCTGCACCAGATTGTAGTGCGCAAACAGCAGCCACATTGCTAGTGAATCACGTGTTCTCAAGGTTTGGGTTGCCACAAAGAATTGAGTCAGACAGAGGAAGTCATTTCACAAGTGCTCTAATGAGCAAGGTATGGCAAATACTACATATCGCATTTCGGGCGGCTTCTTCAGGTGGAGTTGAACGGGGTAATAGGTTTGTTGTGGACATTTTAAAGAAATTTGTAGCTGAAGCAGGTTCCAGCTGGGATTTACATTTACCATTGGTTTTGATGGCAATCAGATCAACTCCTGCCAAAGCAACAGGTATTAGCCCACCTGAGGTCTTTACAGGTAGGAAAATGGTGTTGCCACAACACCTACTATACAGAACACATGAGCAAACACTTGTAAGCGCATCTGCAGTTCATGAATACATTGATGACCTGAGGAAGCATTTACAACATGCATTTGCTTTTGTACAGAGAAATCTGGAAAGGGCTGCTGACGGTGCTAAAACATATTATGATAAAAAGTCAACAGTAAAGGAATATTGTGTAGGGGATCAGGTGTATAAATTCCATTTTGGAAAAAGTAAACAGAAAAATTCCAAATTCCTAGCAGCCTGGCAGGGGCCATTCCGAATTATAGATAAACAGGCAGATTCATGGAATAATTAGCGCGGCGCAAGTGGCCAAAAACGTGCGAATCGCAGTGGAATAGCGAAAATCGCAGTGCAAGTGCGAAAATCGCACGAAAAGCAGCGCACATCGATTCATGGAAGGGCGTGCGCGAGAAAACCATCGGATGTGCGATAATAAAGTGCGCGGCGCACGTTGGCGCACAGGCCATTTAACTGCATGCCCCAGGTCACAGCGAAAATCGCACAGGCCACAGCAAAAATCGCACATAGCGCGGCGCACGCTACAAAAGTAGGCGGAACACGGGCATAACACTAGGAATGGGGAACAACTTGCCAAAATGTGGGCGTCACGGGGGAAGTACAGGGTACAAGTGCGCGGAACGCCCACACGCTTGCCTACAACATGTATTCATGGAATAGAATAGGGCAAAAAAGCGCACGCTCAAACCAGCGCACAGGCACAAACATGACCGCCACAAGAAAGCAGGCGGTAGCGTTTCTGCGCCTGGAGGAAATGTGCGCCAAAAGGTGCGCCAACAAATAGCACCTATATACTGCCATGATGAATGTCCCATACTATGACCCTCCAGGACAAATGATGTGCAAAGGGGTACCCACAAACACGGACACCCACTGACAAAAAATACGTGTGCGTGTATACCGGGGTGCGCGGGAAGTCTCACACGCGAATTGGCCGGGTACGTGGATTTCAGGGGTGCGCGGGAAGTTCCACACGCGATTTGTCAGGGTACGTGGATTTCAGGGGTGCGCGGGAAGTTCCACACGCGATTTGGCCGTGTACGTGGATTTCAGGGGTGCGCGGGAAGTCCCACACGCGATTTGGCCGGGTATGTGGATTTCAGGGGTGCGCGGGAAGTTCCACACGCCATTTGTCAGGGTACGTGGATTTCAGTGGTGAGCGGGAAGTTCCACACGCCATTTGGCAGTGTACGTGGATTTCAGGGGTGCGCGGGAAGTACCACACGCAATTTGGCCGGGTACGTGGATTTCAGGGGTGCGCGGGAAGTTCCACACGCGATTTGTCAGGGTATGTGGATTTGAGGGGTGCGCGGGAAGTTCCACACACGATTTGGCCGTGTACGTGGATTTCAGGGGTGCGCGGGAAGTCCCACACGCGATTTGGCCGGGTAAGTGGATTTCAGGTGTGCGCGGGAAGTTCCACACGCGATTTGTCAGGGTACGTGGATTTCAGTTGTGCGCGGGAAATTCAACACGCGATTTGGCTGTGTGCTCCCAGGTATTCCCTGTACACCCTCCGCGGACCCTGCAGGCAGCACACACCACAGGGGACTACCCTGCACACCTGCTCATGTCACCCAGCACCCCCACCCCCCAGCATCCAGGGGCACCCTCCACCAGGCCCCCACTCATGTCTCCCACCACCCCCACCCCCCAGCCACCAGGGGCAGCCTCCACCAGGCCCCCACTCATGTCTCCCACCACCCCCACCACCCAGCCACCAGGGGCACCCTCCACCAGGCCCCCACTCATGTCCCCTATCACCCCCACCCCCCAGCAGTGCAGGGGCACCCTCCACCAGGCCCCCACTCATGTCCCCTATCACCCCCACCCCCCAGCAGTGCAGGGGCACCCTCCACCAGGCCCCCACTCATGTCTCCCACCACCCCCACCCCCCAGCATCCAGGGGCACCCTCCACCAGGCCCCAACTCATGTCTCCCACCACCCCCACCCCCCAGCCACCAGGGGCAGCCTCCACCAGGCCCCCACTCATGTCTCCCACCACCCCACCACCCAGCCACCAGGGGCACCCTCAACCAGGCCCCCACCCATGTCTCCCACCACCCCCACCCCCCAGCAGTGCAGGGGCACCCTCCACCAGGCCCCCGCTCATGTCTCCCACTACCCCCCACCCCCCAGCCATCATGGGCATCCCCCACCAGGCCCCCACTCATGTCCCCCTGCCACCCCCACCCCCCAGCCACCATGGGCAGCCCCCACCAGGCCCCCACTCATGTCCCCTATCACCCCCACCACCCAGCAGTGCAGGGGCACCCTCCACCAGGCCCCCACTCATGTCCCCCTGCACCCCCACCCCCCAGCATCCAGGGGCACCCTGCACCAGGCCCCCACTCATGTCCCCTATCACCCACACCCCCCCGCCACCAGGGGCAGCCTCCACCAGGCCCCCACTCATGTCTCCCACCACCCCCACCCCCCAGCCACCAGGGGCAGCCTCCACCAGGCCCCCACTCATGTCTCCCACCACCACCACCACCCAGCCACCAGGGGCACCCTCCACCAGGCCCCCACTCATGTCCCCCTGCACCCCCACCCCCCAGCCACCATGGGCAGCCCCCACCAGGCCCCCACTCATGTCTCCCACCACCCCCACCCCCCAGCAGTGCTGGGGGCACCCTCCACCAGGCCCCCACTCATGTCCCCCTGCACCCCCACCCCCCAGCATCCAGGGGCACCCTCCACCAGGCCCCCACTCATGTCCCCTATCACCCCCCACCCCCCCGCCACCAGGGGCAGCCTCCACCAGGCCCCCACTCATGTCTCCCACCACCCCCACCCCCCAGCCACCAGGGGCAGCCTCCACCAGGCCCTCACTCATGTCTCCCACCACCCCCACCCCCCAGCAGTGCAGGGGCACCCTCCACCAGGCCCCCACTCATGTCCCCCTGCACCCCCACCCCCCAGCCACCATGGGCAGCCCCCACCAGGCCCCCACTCATGTCTCCCACCACCCCCACCCCCCAGCAGTGCAGGGGCACCCTCCACCAGGCCCCCACTCATGTCTCCCACCACCCCCACCCCCCAGCAGTGCAGGGGCACCCTCCACCAGGCCCCCACTCATGTCTCCCACCAACCCCAACACACAGCCACCAGGGGCACCCTCCACCAGGCCGCCACTCATGTCCCCTACCACCCCCACCCCCCAGCAGTGCAGGGGCACCCTCCACCAGGCCCCCACTCATGTCTCCCACCACCCCCACCACCCAGCCACCAGGGGCACCCTCCACCAGGCCCCCACTCATGTCCCCTATCACCCCCACCCCCCAGCAGTGCAGGGGCACCCTCCACCAGGCCCCCACTCATGTCCCCCTGCACCCCCACCCCCCATCATCCAGGGGCACCCACCACCAGGCCCCCACTCATGTCCCCCTCCACCCCCACCCCCCAGCATCCAGGGGCACCCTCCACCAGGCCCCCACTCATGTCCCCCTGCACCCCCAACCCCCAGCATCCAGGGGCACCCTCCACCAGGCCCCCACTCATGTCTCCCACCACCCCCACCCCCCAGCCACCATGGGCATCCCCCACCAGGCCCCCACTCATGTCCCCCTGCCACCCCCACCCCCCAGCCACCATGGGCAGCCCCCACCAGGCCCCCACTCATGTCCCCTATCACCCCCACCCTCCAGCAGTGCAGGGGCACCCTCCACCAGGCCCCCACCCATGGCCCCTATCACCCCCACCCCCCAGCCACCATGGGCAGCCCCCACCAGGCCCCCACTCATGTCTCCCACCACCCCCACCCCCCAGCAGTGCAGGGGCACCCTCCACCAGGCCCCCACTCATGCCCCCCTGAACCCCCACCCCCCAGCCACCATGGGCAGCCCCCACCAGGCCCGCACTCATGTCTCCCACCACCCCCACCCCCCAGCAGTGCAGGGGCACCCTCCACCAGGCCCCCACTCATGTCTCCCACCACCCCCACCCCCCAGCAGTGCAGGGGCACCCTCCACCAGGCCCCCACTCATGTCTCCCACCACCCCCACCACCCAGCCACCAGGGGCACCCTCCACCAGGCACCCACTCATGTCCCCTATCACCCCCACCCCCCAGCAGTGCAGGGACACCCTCCACCAGGCCCCCACTCATGTCTCCCACCCACCCCCACCCCCCAGCCACCATGGGCAGCCTCCACCAGGCCCCCACTCATGTCCCCCTGCACCCAGCTCCTCACAATCACCAACCATGTGCGTGATGGTCAGCCTCCACAGCCAAAAGGCCCTACCAAGTAACCCATTCACCCACATGGAAATGAAAATTACATGTTACACCCCCAACGTACATAACGCAAATGAACCCATGTCTGTCACACACAATGGTTGCAAATGAATTTGAAAACACCCAACATGACATGCATGAAACCAATGAGATGATACCACACAGTGAAGTATGAAAACAAAAATGTATTTAAAAAATATGAATGCAAATGAAATGAAACAAACTACAATGCCAATGAAAAAAAGAAAAGGTGCATGTCCGTCCCAAAAAATGAAAAACACAAAATCCAAAAAAAATGTACTTCAAAGTCACATTAAAAATGAAATCAATTCGACAGAAAAAAAATAAAATCCAAACACCTTTGCTCCATGGAGAAGAAAAAATAAAATTAAAAAATAAAACAATCCAATGAAGAACTATGTACACAATATCCAAGGGTCCATGAGCCCAACTGAACAAAGGAAACCTACTAAAAACCCTAACAAAAAAGCAACTATATACAAAAAGTGGAGCTGTGTCCGTCGACTCCAAATTAATAACAATAAACAAAGGAAACCTAAAACTAAAGAACTATATACAAAGGCGGCGGGCAAGTCCAGCGGCTCACTCCGTAGTGTTCCGGGCCAGGGCATCATCAAACTCCTCGTCTATGTCCCGGAGGCGGTCCTGTTCCATGGCCCCGAGGGTCCGCAGGGACGACGCCATCTGCTCCTCCAACCCCCTGCGGATTGCCTCGAGGCACTCGGCCCGCCTCAGGGCCCTCCGCATGGAGTTCTCCGCCCTGACCATCGTGAGCCGCTCCTCTTCCGCCCGCCGCCGCTCCGCACCTATCTGCTGGCCCAACCGCAGCCACACGGAACACACTTCCTGTCCTGGGTCCTCCTGCCCTCCGGCAGATGCCTGCCCCTCCAATGTTTAAGGCCCCGAGCCATGATGCCTCCCACGTTGACTCTGCTGCTGCCTCCGACGCAACTGCCTCTGCCAGCACGACGGCATCCAGGCTGATGGAATCCACCGACGCCGTCGTGCACGTGCCCTGCCTGATGATGCCGGCACATCCTCCATCTGCTGGGGGACAGTTGCTGTGGTGTCCACCCCTGCTTGACCTCCGACTCCCGACTGTGGCAGAGATGGGATCCCCACCGAGCTGGCTGCATAGGTCAGGGCAGGTTCACAGGGGGCCCTGGTGGCATCTGGGCCGGAGGACGGCAAGGAGAACGACTGGCGTATAGCCTCCACAGAGGAGGAGAGGGCCGCCAGATTGGCCGACACATGCAGGAAACCCCCGAACATGGAAGATCCCAATTGGGCCACGTCGGCACGGTGCTCTTCGTGATGATGTGCGTGCTCCTCCCGGGAAGCATGCACGTCATCACGAATTGCACCCGCGCGCATCGCAACCCCAATCAGGACCTTCTCCATACGGACACGGGTCCCCTCGTCCGCAGGTGGAGGGGAGTCAGGTGACATGGACATCCCCTCTACCTGCGGACGGGCCTGGGACGGGGCAACCCTGCTGGTGCATGGTGGTGCACTCACAGGGTCAGGGACAGCGACATGCACAGGCCCCTCCACGGTGACCTGTGCTGCCTCCTGCCCCTGGCCCTGGACTGCACCACTTGCACCAGCAGGGATGCCCCCACCAGGCCCCATGTGTGCCCCTGTGGCGGCTTCCTCCTCCTCTGTGGAAACCACCAACCTGGATGGCTCCTCACCGTCTTCCACCGTAGCAGGCCCCTGTGGGGACTCACCCACCCCTTCCGCTGCATCCGTGGGGGCATCCCCGCCGCCTTGCTCCACAGCGCCGTCTCCGCCCTCTTCTTCACTAGCCGCTGTGTAGAGGGAGACAAAGAACACAAGCATCAGGGTACTGTACAATGGTCCCCTATACAGGAAGCAATAGCAGATGATTACACTGTCAAAGTACACTTCCATCATGTCCCTCCACAACACATGGGTCAGTCCAGGCAAAACACACACAGTAACAGGCATGGTGCATGCCATGGACATTTACATACATGTCCAATGGACTCTTGAAACATACAATGATATGGAACTCACATGCATCATGGGTCATGCCTATCACATGCACACACTTCACCTCAGTCACATCCATCTGGCCCCATACACCCCAAACACAGCGGATACAAGGGTAACTAGGCTGCATCAGTGAATCTGTGCATTGTGACACACATGTGTCATGCATCCATGGCATGCACAAGACACAGACACGCAGGTCAGGCACACAGACATGGCTACCATATATGTACCTGCCATCAGCACCCATACCTCACCCCCACCCATGTCCAGGAACAGAGACTGGCATGCTCTCATGTCGGAAATCTGCATAGGGCGCCCCATGTGGCATTTAAACACATGCAACAACCATGTGGTTCACACATCACTGGTCGCACATGAATTACCATGATGTCCCTGCACACATACATGCATACATGGCCTATGTCACACATACAGGCAAGTATCAGAGAACCAGCACACCGCAACATGCCCTGTCTCACACAGCAATGCTTGGACACTTACCGCTCAACTCCAGACGGGTCTCCCTCTCAAGGATCTGGGCGTGGAGCGCTGGGCGTACGCGTTCCAGGACCCTCATCTGGATGGAACTCATGCGGCCCCGGCCCCCCTCCACGAGGCGCCGGGCCTTCACGAGGGTCCTGGACCTCAAGTCCTCCCAGCGCTTCTTGATTTTCTGGACGTCGCGGGTTGCCACCCCCTCCGCGTTGATGGCAACCACACAGTCAGCCCAGATCCTCTCCCGTCCTTCCTTGCAGGCGTGGGACGATCCAAAGAGGGCATCATACTGCCCCAGGACATGCTCCACCAGGACACCAACTTCGGTGGCAGTGAAGCTGGTGCCCCTCTGACCCTCTGGCCTGGGGTTGCCACTGGTGCCAGATGTGGAAGTGCCCGACATGGCAACCCAGGAGGCAGGTGTGGGTGGGCAACTGGGTCCTGGGGCTGGGCTGTGGAGCGATGTAATCCCAGTCGGGAGTCTTCAGTTCCAGCAGGGGTGGACACAGCAACTGGACCCCTGCAGATGGCTGATGTGCAGGCACCAAATGGCAGGGCACGGTGGCAGCAGGCAGGCAGGCAGCAGCAGATGGCACATGGGAGGCTGCTTGGGGCACTGGGGGGCAGTAATTCGGCCTTCTGGGCAGGAGCGTGGTCTTCCGTGTGTTTTCGCGTGGCCAGCTTGATACGGAGTGATTTGGCACGTGAAAATCCTGCACGTCAGCGTGAAATTCGAGGAAAGGCCCTTAGCGCGTAAGCGCGTCAGCACGCATACGCGATTCTATTGGACCAAAGGCCCTCAGCGCGTAAGCGCGTCTGTGACGTGACCCGCACGGGTGTTTCCCACACAGCACGTGATGACAGAGCACACGTGGAAAGACTGCACGTCAGAGTGTCATCGCGTGTAATTGGACAGCACATCAGAGTGTCATCGCGTGTAATTGGACAAAAGTGCGCGTACACGCGATTGGCCTATGTACGTGTATATCAGGGGTGCGCGGGTACTTACACACGCAAGTACGTCAGCGCACCTGTATCCCGGGGTGCGCGGGAATTTCCACATGCTATTGGACTGGGTACTGGATTTCAGGGGTGCGCGGGTCACACGCTCGCCTACAACACGCGCAACGCATAAATTAGCGCGCTAACAAAATAACAAGCTCAGACCCAGGATGAACATACCGTTCCTAGCAGCAGTGGGCGTGGGCTACCAAAGGAGGAGGAGGAGGATAGTCAGGGCCAGAATATTCACACCCAGAACCAGCCTTTTCGGGATGCCTGATGACCAGGTGTATGGGAGGTACAGGTTTCCACCACACATAATACTGGACCTGGTGAGTGAGTGGGAGGATGACCTCACATCACCCACCCTGTGCTCCCAAGCACTCAGCCCCCTGGAGAAGGTCCTCAATGTACTGCACTTCTTAGCCACTGGATCATTTCAGCGGACAAGTGCCATGGTAGGTGGGGTATCACAGGCCACCCAGTCACGCTGCCTACACCAGGTCTTGAACATCATCACTGCACGCCCATCAGTCCGCAGGCACATATACCTGCCCAGAATACCTGCAGAAAGGCATGCTGCCGCCCTGGATTTTTACGGTGTGGCACGATTCCCCAAAGTGCTAGGTGCCATCGACTGCACCCATGTGGCTCTACGTCCCCCCACTGCACTGGCATTCCATCAACGTGCAGGTAGTATGTAATGACAAGGGAATCATCACCTCAGTATATGCCAACTATCCCGGCTCCACCCACGACAGCTTCATTTACCGAATGTCCACCCTAAGCCGGGACCTAGAAGCTGGGCGGCATGGCGATACATGGCTGCTTGGTGAGTATGAATGCCACTGCACATGCATGCATGTCAGATACTGAGCAAGGTCACAACCCCACCAATGATACCAATCACCACCTCCACAGGGGACAGTGCCTACCCTCTCAGCCCCCACATGATGACGCTAATTCGGAACCCCACCACGCCACCCCAGGTAAGATATAACACAGCCCACATTACAACCCGGGGCATAGTGGAGCGCACATTCGGAGTGCTAAAGTCACGCTTTCGCTCCCTTGACCGTTCTGGCGGACAGCTGTTGTACGCTCCCCCAGTAGTGTGCAGGATCATAGTGGCAGCATGTGTCCTGCACAACGTTGCAACACGCCGGGGCCTGGCCGTGGACATGGTGGTGGCCCCACATCCCCAACCACATGCACAGCCGCTGCGCATGGGAGGGGAAAGGGCACGGGGGGAGGCAGCCCGTACACAGCTAGTGGCTAATTACTTCACATAGAAATCACACCCCTGTGGAGTGCACACTGCCCTGGCACATTCCATCTGACAATCAATGATGACTCAACCTGACACTGATCATGAATGTTTGGAGAATCAACCGCGAAAACCATATCAGCCTGAGATTGTTCACCTGGCAGTGTTACAATGTGTGCATCCCTACCCACACAGACACCACCAATTGTTAGGGAGAATTCTCTGTTTAGGCTGAATTTCCCTACCTAGTGAGTCCCCCAGCAGCTTTGCTGGATTTCTGGGTTTATTTTTTCTCCCCTGCCAGGAGTGAGACTCTTTTACCCTCACTCTTGGGCAGGTTGAAGTGTGTTTTCTTGGTTAACCCTTGGGTTGAATGGGCTATGGGGTCTTTTACTCCATAGGGCCTCATATATTTTTGTGATATGGGTTACACAGCACCCTCTGTGCCGTAACCCAGGGGTGTCCTAGGGACTCCCCAACATAGACTCCATACCCTGGGACTGACTACTGTCTCCCAGGGCATGTAAAGTCACCAAAGACTTTACTAGTCTTAAATCCTGAACAGAACCAGTACAAACCATCATATTGTGGACGTACTGGCTGGGGCAATTCGATTGCCCCAGGGTCTGTTAGTCGAGGGGGCACGTCTCCGTCCCCCCTGATCAAGTTTTGGCTGGTGGCAGTGGCAACTACGTTTTATATTCGACCGCGAATATTTTCCTATGGGATTTCCCATTGTTTTAGGCTAACACATTTAATTATTTATTTACAGTAGCCTTAAACATACCGCCGGTTTATATATTTATTATTATAACTCCGGTTGGGATTTTTTGCCAAAACTTGATTCTAAAATGGCGTTGGCGTTCGCCTCTGTAACTCTGACCCAAAGTGGAGCCCTTTGTTCCACTTTTGGCGGGCTTCTCCACAGAAGCCCTCCAAAGTGGTGCCACTCTGTCTGGGGTACTTAGGAGGGGTGGAGGGGGATTTAGGCACCCTGGACTGAGTTACCTTGGTAACTCAAGTCGCACTCCGTCCTGATTGGCCCAAGTGGTGAGCCGGCCGGCTCACCACTTAGCATGTTTGAGTGACAGCTAGGCTGGGTGAATGGGGGTTTGCTGCATAAAAGCAGGGCTTTGGGGACTGGAACTTCAGAAGTCGCCACAGGACCAAGAATCCGACGAGGGAAGAGCTGAGCCGACCTGCTTCGGCGACACCACCCGGTGGAGCCCTGCTGAACCGTCTCACCACTTTTTCCAACGACCGAGGAGAACTCTTAACGGAGTGGCTCCTTCCCTTGACTGGTGGGGACAACCAGTTTTCACCTTCTTTCCGCTTCTCGAGGTATCTCGTGGCCGCCTTGCCCGTGCCAAGCACCCCGGCAACCGGAATACCACACTTTTACCCCTAACCGCGAAAGTCGGTACAACCCTTTAACCGGAGGACTCCGCGGCTGGTTCCTTCCCGGGCAGTGCAACGACCTTCTTCTTCTGCTCTTCAGCGAGAACTTCTTCTCCCCTGACCGACGTCGAGCCTTGCTGCCACTGCCTGGAACAACTGCCACCGCTGGAGGATCCTTTCCGCTTAAGGTACCGTGTTCCGCCTGGCTTCCCTTGCCACCGACTGTACGGGGTAGATTTAGCCCCCGGCTTTCGAACCTGGGAGTGCCTGGGACACCCTGGCTAAACTTTCTAAGCCACTCTAAACTCTTTCTAACTCTTTGCAAGACTTTGAATCCCTAATAACAGTGTGATCTTGGGCACATTTTCGCTCCGGCTACTCTAAGAGTGGGCCCTGCCTAGTGACTTTTGCTCACCTGTGACTTTGTACTTCTTTGAGCCTATTGCAAGTGTTCTGGACCTTAGAGTGGTGTGTTTAACCTATTTCTGTTTCTTTTTATCCCTTTCTTGAATCTACTAGAGTGTCATCTAACGTTAAGCACTCACCTCTGTTCAAATTATGTGGTGTTAACCTAGAGTTGTCTAGATAGGAATAAGGATTGGGACTGCTTTCCATATAACTGTGTTTAGAGTGTTTTACTATATTTTGCTAGAGTGTTTTCAACTTATGTGTTCTTGAAAATAAATAACTATATACTTTTGAAACCAAGCTCTGGTCAGTGTTTGCTTGTGCTATTGTGTCTGAGTACATATTGTGTATACTTTGCATACTGCCTAACTCTTCTTGAGGGAAGTCTGACTGCTCAGCCACAGCTACCAGGTAAATCTGGGTGGTGCAGACTGCTACCAAGTGGGTTTACTGCTGTACCTGTGGTCTTAAATCTTTTGCAGTGTTCCCCAAGGGAACTGCACAGGTTTCCGCCTAACACTGGTGTACAGCGGTGGGATTTGTATTGAGTATACATTTTATTGTGCTTTAGATACCTTAGTGCAACTAACCACAAAGCTTAGCACTGTAAAAGTAATCCTCTAACATGTCAGTTATAGAAAGCTATAGTCAAGAGTCCCTTGCAGCCAAAACTGCTGATTGTTTAAGAGTGCTCTGTAAACATAAGGATATCCTGACTAAGGGCAAGAACTGCAATGGAGCAATGGGCAATGGAGCTGATTGAAAGATTGTTAGCTAACCAAAGTCTGGGTGATGGTTCAGAGGAACCTACCACTCCAGCAACTGTAGATGACAGTATTGAAGTTAACATGGAGCAAAATGTTGATGATTCTGAGGAAGAGTCAGAAGAGGAGGGTGAGGCTGTTGTGACTGTCCCCCCTAGGCCTCTGCCTGCTCTACCTGCTGTACCTACTGGACCTTTACCAGGTCCCACATTTAGTCCTCAGTACTTTGAACTGGAGAAAATGAAACTAGAATTGGAGTATAAGAAACTTAATGCTCAAACTGACAAAGAACTAAGGCTAAGGGAAATGGAGCTCAAGTATGACTTAGAAATGAAGAAATTATCTGTTGAGAATGCTTCTCTCTCTGGCTCCTCTAGAAGTTCCAGTCCTAAAAGACCCCGGATGCCTAAAGAATTGGTTGGTATGTATGAGCCTAAGTTGGATGTGTTGGATTGGTTGTCTCTGTTTGAATATAATCATGGGCTCCAGAACATCACAGGAAATGACTTACTCCCCTGGTTGTTCTCTAGGCTTCCCCCTGTTGCAACTGATGTGGTAATGGAGATGGGGGAGGAGGATAAGAAGGACTATGAATGTGTGAAGCTAGCTTTAATAGCTAGGTTTGGGAAGACCCCTTCCCAGTATCTTAAGAGGTTTAGGAGCCTCAAAAAGCATGATGGTACCCCTTGGGCTACCTGGGTGAGTGAAGGGTTGAAAAACTTAGAGGGATGGATTAAGGGTTACAAGGTGAACACTTATGAAGGTATGAAGAATTTGTTTATGTTGGAGACTATTTATGATGCCTGCTCTCCTGAGCTCAGACAACACTTGGCTGATTCCAGGGAATTAGATTCCCGGAAACTAGCTAAGGCTGCTGACTTGTGGGTTGCCAACAGGGCCACTCACAAGGATTCTGGGGTAACTCAGAAGAAGGATGGGGAGAAACAGCCTAAAAAGGACTCCAAAGAGAATTCTAATACTACAAATTCCAAAGAGGGCCCCAAACAAAACTATAAGGGTAAGCCACAAGGGAAACCAAATCAGGCTAGTGTACCTTCTGGTCCCAGACCAGAAGGAGGTCAGAACAAGCCTCCATTCCAGCGAGCCTTTGGCTCATGCTTTGTTTGTAAGGCTACTGACCATGTGAAAGGAGATCCCAGATGTAAGGGTAAACCTTCAGGGGTCCAGCTTGCCTCCTTAGCCTTCGCTCCAGAAGAGGAAGTACATATGGCAAGTGGAAACTTTCTATCACTAGCTGATGAACCCACTGGAATCTCAGCTAGTGTTTCTTTAATCTCCCTGGGGTTGTGGGAACAACAGAATTTAGATGTCTATAACTCTATCCCAGATAATACTAAAGAGTATTATAAGGACAGTGTCCAGGTGAATGGTCAGGAGACTCCTGCCATTAGGGACACTGGAGCCAGCATAACTGTGGTGGATGAATTATTTTTCAAGGCAGAGGATGTTGCTAAGGCACCCAAATGCCTCACCAAGTTAGCTGGTGGGCCTGTGCAGATGTGTCCCCAGTTACCAGTTCTCATCCAATGTAATGATATGGCTGTAAAAATACCTGTCAGTGTACAATGTGAAGTGCCAGGTAGGGTTCTGTTGGGTAATGACCTCAAAGCTCTTGGAGTTGTGTCACATACCCCCAGACCACCTAGCAAAAGGTTACAGGAGCTCACAAAACCTGCAAGAGAGAAAACCCTGCGAGGGTTATCTCAGGAGGTGATGACAGAAATCACTCCTCTCCCACTGGAGCAACTCACTGCAGTAACTACCAGATCAGGAGCAAAGGGGCAACCCAAGACTCCTAGGAAAAAGCCAGCAGCAAGCACTCCAGTGCTTCCAACAAGGACTTCCCCTAGGTTGTCCAAAGTTACACCTGTAACTCCAACTCCAGCTGAGGCTGAGAGGGAGGTACAACCCTGTGTGGTTGAGCTAGACTCTGAGGAAGAGCTACAAGGAGGCCCCAACCTTATTGGAGATTTGGACCCTGAGGACCATCCTGAGCTGCAGTCTTTACTAGCAGAAGGTGGGCCTAGCAGGGCAGCTTTTCGTAAGGGGCAAAGAGAATGTCCAACTCTGGAAGGTCTCCGCCACCAGGCAGCTTCTCAGGCTGATGGGCAAGAGCCTGGGAAGTATAGGTTACACTGGGAAGATGGCCTCTTCTACAGTGAACCGACTGAGTCTGAACCGGGAGACTACAAACGCCTTATAGTCCCACAAGAGAACAGACAACAGTTCTTACAACTAGCCCATGAGATACCTTTGGCTGGTCACTTGAGTTTCAAGAAGACCAAGGAAAGGCTCTCTCTCTACTTTTATTGGCCAAAGATGGGGGCTGAAGTAGATAGATATTGTAAGAGCTGCCACACCTGCCAGACTTCTGGTAAGGTTGGTTCCAAGAATGTGGCACCTTTAGTGCCTCTCCCAGTTGTGGGAGTCCCATTTGAGAGGGTAGGGATTGACATTGTTGGTCCCCTTGATCCCCCAACCACCTCAGGCAACAGGTTTATCCTTGTTGTAGTAGACCATGCTACTAGGTACCCTGAGGCAATTCCTATGAGGACTGTTACAGCTCCGGCTGTGGCTAAGGCCCTCCTTGGTATTTTTACCAGGGTTGGGTTTCCTAAGGAGGTAATCTCTGACAGGGGGTCAAACTTTATGTCCCACTACATGAAAGCCATGTGGAAAACCTGTGGAGTTACCTACAAGTTCTCAACCGCATACCACCCTCAGACAAACGGGTGGTTGAAAGGTTTAACAGAACCATGAAGAGCATGATAGGTGCTTTAGAAGAACCCCTTAAGAAAAAGTGGGACCTTCTACTGCCATGCCTTCTCTTTGCTTATAGAGAAGTCCCTCAGGAGGGAGTAGGTTATTCTCCCTTTGAGCTTCTCTATGGCCATCCAGTCAGAGGTCCATTGGCCCTGATTAAGGAGGGATTGGAAGGTGCTCCTCCCCTCAAGCCAGTCAGAGTGACTGACTATGTGATAGGTCTCCGGAGGAGAATGTCCCACATGATGGCAGAAGCAAGTGACAACTTGAAAGCTGGTCAAGCTCTGGTCAAACATTGGCACGACCAGAAGGCTAACATGGTTGAGTTTACTCAAGACCAGCTAGTTCTAGTGATGCTCCCAACAAGGCAGAGGGCCTTGCAAGACAAATGGATGGGACCCTTCAAGATTGTGGGAAAACTTGGAGAGGTCAACTATCTGGTGGATCTGGGCAGACCCAGGGAAGCTCCTAGAGTCTTCCACACCAACCGACTAAAAGCATACATCTCCAGACCTGATGTAGGAGCCTTGCTTCTAGCTTCAGCTGCAGAGGAAGAAGAGAGTGAATCTCTCCCTGATCTCCTCAGAGGTGTGCCTTTAGATGAAAAAGTTGAAGGAGTCAACCTCTCTTCAGACCTGACACCTGAGCAACAAGAGGAGTGCAAATCTATGTTAAATCAGTTTGCCTCCCTGTTCTCACTGTCACCAGGCTTGACCCCTTGGGGCCAGCATGAGATACTCACTGGTGACTGTCTGCCAGTCAAAAGCAGAGGATACAGAATGTCAGAACATATCAGAACCCACATCAAAGGAGAGGTCAAGGAGATGCTTGATCTCGGGGTAATAGAGCCCTCTACTAGTCCATGGTCTAGCCCAGTTGTGTTAGTACCAAAGGCAGGATCCAAAGACTTGAGATTCTGTGTGGACTATAGAGCTCTAAATGCAGTCACCAAGACTGATGCCCACCCTTTGCCCAGGACAGATGAGTTGGTGGATAAACTTGGTGCAGCCAAGTACCTCAGCACATATGACCTGACGTCAGGCTATTGGCAAATAGCCCTGACAGACCATGCCAAGGAGAAAACTGCATTTTCAACCCCAGTTGGCTTGTACCAGTTTAAGGTCATGCCTTTTGGACTAAAAAATGCACCTGCCACATTCCAAAGGATGGTGAACCAAGTTCTAGCTGGGATGGAAGACTTCTGCATGGCATACTTGGATGACATTGCAGTCTTCAGCCACTCCTGGGAGGAGCATGTGAACCACCTAGGACATGTGTTGCAGGCCCTTGAACAGGCCCATTTGACAATCAAAGCCAGTAAGTGCCAGATCGGTCAAAGTAAGGTGGTCTACCTTGGACATGAGGTAGGAGGTGGAGAAATAAGGCCTTTGCCCAGCAAGATTGAAGCTGTGCAAAATTGGACAACACCAACTACTCAAACCCAAGTGAGAGCTTTTCTAGGCCTCACTGGGTATTACAGGAATTTCATTGAGAACTATGGGACCATAGCTTCTCCACTGAATGTGATCTCCTCTCCCAAATTCCCTAAAAAGGTAAAATGGAATGAGGAGTGCAATCAGGCCTTTGAAAAACTGAAGAGAGCTCTTTGCCAAGCTCCAGTGTTAAGAGCCCCTGACTACCACCAACCTTTCATTGTACAAACTGATGCTTCCAATGTAGGTATAGGTGCAGTTCTAAGCCAACTGGATGAGAAGGGTAGGGAGCACCCCATTTGCTTCATCAGTAGGAAACTGAAGGATCCTGAGACAAGGTGGGCAACTATCGAAAGAGAATGCTTTGCTATTGTGTGGGCACTGAAGAAGTTTAGGCCATACTTGTATGGTTCTACTTTTGTTATTCAGACTGACCACCAACCCTTGAGATGGTTAATGCAAATGAAAGGGGAAAATCCAAAACTATTGAGATGGTCAATCTGCCTGCAAGGGTTTGATTTCACCATTGAGCACAGGTCAGGGTGTCACCATCAAAATGCTGATGGACTCTCTAGGATGTATATCATCGACTAGAGGTATGAGGTTCATCCAGGAGTGGATTAAATCCTCCTGTCCCTTAGTCTGGGGGGGGCGAGTGTTAGGGAGAATTCTCTGTTTAGGCTGAATTTCCCTACCTAGTGAGTCCCCCAGCAGCTTTGCTGGATTTCTGGGTTTATTTTTTCTCCCCTGCCAGGAGTGAGACTCTTTTACCCTCACTCTTGGGCAGGTTGAAGTGTGTTTTCTTGGTTAACCCTTGGGTTGAATGGGCTATGGGGTCTTTTACTCCATAGGGCCTCATATATTTTTGTGATATGGGTTACACAGCACCCTCTGTGCCGTACCCCAGGGGTGTCCTAGGGACTCCCCAACATAGACTCAATACCCTGGGACTGTCTACTGTCTCCCAGGGCATGTAAAGTCACCAAAGACTTTACTAGTCTTAAATCCTGAACAGAACCAGTACAAACCATCATATTGTGGACGTACTGGCTGGGGCAATTCGATTGCCCCAGGGTCTGTTAGTCGAGGGGGCACGTCTCCGTCCCCCCTGATCAAGTTTTGGCTGGTGGCAGTGGCAACTACGTTTTATATTCGACCGCGAATATTTTCCTATGGGATTTCCCATTGTTTTAGGCTAACACATTTAATTATTTATTTACGGTAGCCTTAAACATACCGCCGGTTTATATATTTATTATTATAACTCCGGTTGGGATTTTTTGCCAAAACTTGATTCTAAAATGGCGTTGGCGTTCGCCTCTGTAACTCTGACCCAAAGTGGAGCCCTTTGTTCCACTTTTGGCGGGCTTCTCCACAGAAGCCCTCCAAAGTGGTGCCACTCTGTCTGGGGTACTTAGGAGGGGTGGAGGGGGATTTAGGCACCCTGGACTGAGTTACCTTGGTAACTCAAGTCGCACTCCGTCCTGATTGGCCCAAGTGGTGAGCCGGCCGGCTCACCACTTAGCATGTTTGAGTGACAGCTAGGCTGGGTGAATGGGGGTTTGCTGCATAAAAGCAGGGCTTTGGGGACTGGAACTTCAGAAGTCGCCACAGGACCAAGAATCCGACGAGGGAAGAGCTGAGCCGACCTGCTTCGACGACACCACCCGGTGGAGCCCTGCTGAACCGTCTCACCACTTTTTCCAACGACCGAGGAGAACTCTTAACGGAGTGGCTCCTTCCCTTGACTGGTGGGGACAACCAGTTTTCACCTTCTTTCCGCTTCTCGAGGTATCTCGTGGCCGCCTTGCCCGTGCCAAGCACCCCGGCAACCGGAATACCTCACTTTTACCCCTAACCGCGAAAGTCGGTACAACCCTTTAACCGGAGGACTCCGCGGCTGGTTCCTTCCCGGGCAGTGCAACGACCTTCTTCTTCTGCTCTTCAGCGAGAACTTCTTCTCCCCTGACCGACGTCGAGCCTTGCTGCCACTGCCTGGAACAACTGCCACCGCTGGAGGATCCTTTCCGCTTAAGGTACCGTGTTCCGCCTGGCTTCCCTTGCCACCGACTGTACGGGGTAGATTTAGCCCCCGGCTTTCGAACCTGGGAGTGCCTGGGACACCCTGGCTAAACTTTCTAAGCCACTCTAAACTCTTTCTAACTCTTTGCAAGACTTTGAATCCCTAATAACAGTGTGATCTTGGGCACATTTTCGCTCCGGCTACTCTAAGAGTGGGCCCTGCCTAGTGACTTTTGCTCACCTGTGACTTTGTACTTCTTTGAGCCTATTGCAAGTGTTCTGGACCTTAGAGTGGTGTGTTTAACCTATTTCTGTTTCTTTTTATCCCTTTCTTGAATCTACTAGAGTGTCATCTAACGTTAAGCACTGACCTCTGTTCAAATTATGTGGTGTTAACCTAGAGTTGTCTAGATAGGAATAAGGATTGGGACTGCTTTCCATATAACTGTGTTTAGAGTGTTTTACTATATTTTGCTAGAGTGTTTTCAACTTATGTGTTCTTGAAAATAAATAAGTATATACTTTTGAAACCAAGCTCTGGTCAGTGTTTGCTTGTGCTATTGTGTCTGAGTACATATTGGGTATACTTTGCATACTGCCTAACTCTTCTTGAGGGAAGTCTGACTGCTCAGCCACAGCTACCAGGTAAATCTGGGTGGTGCAGACTGCTACCAAGTGGGTTTACTGCTGTACCTGTGGTCTTAAATCTTTTGCAGTGTTCCCCAAGGGAACTGCACAGGTTTCTGCCTAACACCAATGCAGTTCTGTGAAGAAACAAATTCAAGCAGCTAAAATGAATACCCACTTGCAAAATGCAACAAGAGGACAGTGCCATGTCAGCCAACCCATCCCCAGCACCGCCACACGACACACCGTGCCATGTCATGCTATTTGCAGGTAAACAAAGTAATCCCCACAACATGACACTAGTGTCACAATGTACAGTGTCCCTAATTGAAACTTGCAACACCTGAAATGCTCACAGTAATGCAGGACCAACAACAAACTTGAGCAGGTACTACCATTAACATGACATCACAAATGTAATAAATTAGTAGTCTCACCACCTGGAAATGCCTGCACTCCCACCACTACCAACTGTGCAGTGTTGGCGCCATGTAGAGTTGTAGGTGCACTGCTGCCAACATGGACCCCATCTCCAAACTAGAGGGCCTTGTGTAGACATGAGGAAGGGACCTGCAAATTGGGAGGTAGACACAGATGATGAGTTACACATCAATGCAACATGCAGTGTACAACACAACAGCAATATGCACTAGGAATGTATACACAGTATTGACTAGACTACCCACACATGTAGTGGCAGTCCAATGTCACCATGTACGTCAATGTCACTTAGGCACACCCTTTGCAAGCCCATGGAAACGGGAAGCAGGAGGGGTGTGTGTGACTCAAACCCAAGCATCTGAACCAAATACATGACAAGCCTGCATGTGCCCAGCCACAATGCAGCGTATGGCCACAGGAACCACGGAAGGCAACAAATTGTCCCAAAAAAATTGGGAAAAATAAAAATAAAAATAAAAATAAAAAAAAATATAAAATGGCCATTGATGGGGGTTGGGGAGGCCACCCAGGAGGTCAGAGGACAGGTGCACACCAAAACCCACCTGTGTGGATCCTGGGGAAAAAAAACACCTCCATGGGCTCATGGCCCACACGGCTACCCTATTGTGGGAGTATCACTGCTGTCGCTATTATCACCCTGTGCAGCTGCATCCGGAGGTGGTTGCACTATGGGAGGCAGCCCACGCAAGGCCCTAGTCTGCTCCTCCATGGCTGCAAGCATGCGGGTGTGGTAGGTCTCGTTCTGGAGGATGAGTGTGCGGAGGTCCCCATGCAACAACTCACGGGATGCCCGGACCTCCGCCCTCGTTGCCTGCAACTCAGCTGAGAGCGTACGGGTGAGACGCTCCAGCTGCTGTTCTGTCCTTTGGTGTGTTGAAGCCTCAAGCTCAACAAGAGTCGTCCTGAGGTGAAGGAGCTCCTGCCTCAGGGCTTCCCTGTGGCCCTGGGACTCTATGGAGATGGCCTCCTGCAGAGTCGCCAGTGCCGCCCGCCTGTCCCTGTTGGACGCCAACATGTCCTCCCTGTGTGACTGGCAGATGGAGTCGGTTGCCTGCTGTAGTCGCTCCATCAGCCTTTCAGGGGGGACAATGGAAGTGGCCACCCTATCCATGGCCTGAGCCATCATCTCGGATGATGCTGCCTGTTGGGTTGCCATACCGTAAATGGATTGCTCCCATGCGGTATTGCCAGGTGGCGTACGGCCACCACGTCGGCGGGCACAACACTTGTCTGGGGCAAGGCGAACTGTGCCGGCACTGCCTGAGGCTGCAGGACTGCATTCCCCCTCTGATCTGCTGGCCCAGGAACAGGATCAGATGTCGCGGAGTGTGACCCTGCATCCGTAACCACCAAAGGCGTAGCTGCCAACACTGACATCCCCATTGAGGGTTCTGACCCTGGTGCAGGTGGGTGGGACAGAACAGAATCCCTCCCTGGAATACTCACCTGCGACGGCACGTAGGTCTCATCATCCGAATCAACACCTGAGTACAGCTCGGGGGAGGTGCAGCCAGAGACACCCCTTGAGAGCACGACCTGCAGCACTTGTGGGTTCTCACCCACCACCACACCACGTCCCTCACTGGTGGTTGGTCGGCCCTCGGACCCCTCCTGGGTCTGCACCATCTCCACAACCCCAGCAGTATCAGGTGCGTCTTCCCCTGCAAAGACATAAAAACAAAGAAATGGAAACAGGCATTAGCACCATGGCACACAATGAGGGCTGAGAAGCAACAGAACCAGTACTTGATTGACACATGTCCCACATGACTAAAACCCTCCCATGCATGCACTCTCACTGCGTATGAAGGGGAGGCAAATGGCACACATTGATGACACCAAGATGGAAGATGAACACATTTTCTGCATGCTGCCTGGCAGTGGCATCACACATTGGCCTGTGATTGCCACAGATGGCATGTACCATTGCTATTGAGTGAAGATGGAGAGGAGGGCAGCACCTATTCATTCAGTCCAGTTCCCGCATGTAATAGCTTTTCTAATTCAAACAGGTCAGATTTTTCACCTGGAGCTGCCATTCCAAAATGGTCCAATTGCACAGGGACATGTGTGAACAAATGATATCCAGGTAACAAAGTCACTCCACTTTACCATAGCCATGTCAGACATGTGACTAGAGGACTGCGAAATGCCAAGTAAAAGTGGTGGAATGCAAACAATCTGACTGAATGAACAGTGAAAATTAAGCAACAATGTTGTGGCAAGGTGACATTTCAAGGGCAACTGGCGTGCAGTTGGGCTAGATGTCTACTGTTGGCAGAAGGGATACTGCTATGGCCAAATGCAGCTCCGCAGGATGTATTGGCTGAAGCACATGGCTGACCCATATGACTCAGGCGCACACACTCTCACCTGGCACACAAACAGAAGCCCTCACACACACACCATGCACATGGATGACACACACATGCATGTGCACTCACCGGACAATGCCTCGTAATCAGGCAGATCTCCCATGCCTTGGATCTGTTCCTCCGTGACGTAGGTCCCAGCGACTGACTCATGTGGAGTGAATTCCATGTCTACTACTGGAGACCCACCTCCAGTCACTAGAGTTGCGGCATGACTTGAGGCCAGCTTACTCTTTGCCCTGCGCTTTAGGTCATTCCAGCGCTTATAGCAATCATTGGCTGTGCGCCTCACGATTCCAAGGGCACTTACGATGTCCGCAACGGTCTGCCAGTGTGCCTGGCGTTGTGCAGGTGTGGTCTTGGATCCTGCAACAATGACCATCTCGTTATCATGTGCGGACACATACTCGACAAGTGCATTCAGTTCGTCATCCGTGAAGCTGGGCTTCCTGGACGGGCTGGACTGTGTAGCCGTGTCTGGGGCATCAGCCTGTGCCGGACGAGCACTCTTCCTTTACCGCTTGGAAGGTGGTGGTGATCCTGAGTGTCCTGCGCCGCTCTGGACACTAGGGGCAGGAGCCCTGGTGGACTCTGTATCAGGAGTGTGGGATTGCACACTCAGCATGGGAGTTGGTGCAGGCATTGGCTCAAGTGTAATGGTGTCAGGGGGAATGTCAGCAGGATGGACTAGGACCGACACTGTCCTGGCTGGGTGTGTGAGAGCTGGGGTGGATGGAGCCGCAGCTGCCCCTGCAGCCTCTCCGCCCTGCCTACTTGGGGCAGCAGATGACCTTGCTGCCCCAGATGCATGTGGCATGATGACATCAACGTGCACCAGCGCACGTGTCATAGGCCTGCTGACCTGGAAGCCAGCCATGGAGTCAGCCAGGTCTGGTGCCACAATGGGCTGGTCCAACAAGGGCTGAGCATGGATGGTGTCAGCCACATCAGCCTCAACGGGAGGGGCGGGATTATGGGTGCCCTTGACTGGTCCTCCACACATGGGGGGACAGGCTCACCCTGCAAGTAACGACCACGTCCCCTACCGGATCCACCACGGCCACCACTTGTGGCTCTTCCACCTTTGCCACCCTACGGAATCCTCGCCTCCCAGCCATGGCGCTGATGTTAATGTGCGTATGGGAGTGGCTGTAAACTATTGTCCTGGGCAATTGGGGGTCAAAGGGGTTGGGTACCAGATGGTAATTGTACCCTAGTGCTCTAGCAAGGCTGAATGTAACCCCTGGGGAAAGATGACGGGTCACGCTACGCACAGGAGCCCCAAAAAAGGGAGATGACGTGCACGCAACCCCTCCTAGACCACGTGTGCAGAAAGAAAAACCTGCACTACGCTGTGGCACCCAGTAACACAAGAATGAACGTATGCGTGTCACAGGCAGCCTAGAATGACCTCTGAAGGGGTAGGCGACACACGGGGCAAGCACAGATGTTAGATACGTGCGTGACTCACCGTCTGCCAGGTAAAAGAGCGTGAAAAAGGAGCGCGTTTGGTTGGCAACACCCCCGCCAAAAGAAGATTTGTACGCTGTCTGAGGAGACAGGACAACAGTAGAAGGGAACACTGTTTGAGGGAACAGGCCCAGGTAAACCAGTAAAAGAGAAAAAAGAGAAAAAGCTGTCAGAGGTAACAGGGAATACGAACTTGAAACGCTGTGAAGTAAATCGCGTGTGAAACGACAAGAAGTACAGAATTCACCCACTCGCTCTCCACGAAAAGCACGTACAAGGAAATGGTGTTCTACACGTACCATTTTTACAGGCCCACACGTCCAGCGTCACTTACGCGGCGTGTACGCGCTAGGGCCATTTCCACCAATTACACGCTTTGTCACTGCCGCGTGCACACGCTAGGCCCATTCCCACCAATTACACGCTTTGACACTCGGACGTGTCTTTCATTTTTTTAACACGCAACATTTTCAAACGTGTGCCCAATTCAACGTGCACGTGACTTCATAGACGCGCATACGCTGGCGACGCCTTTATGCACGCTAAGGGCCTTTGTCCAATGACATCACATATGCGTGCTGCCGTGCATACGCGCATGGCCCTTTCCTCGTATTACACGCGGTCGTGCATTTTTTCATGCGCGCTGAAATGCGCATGCACGTCTGTACGCGTCACGTCACAGGGGCGCTTGCGCTTGAGGGGCCTTCTGTCCAATGAAAATGCGTATGCGTTCAGACGCGCTTACGCGCTAAGGGCCTTTCCTCGAATTACACGCTGACGTGCAGATTTTTCACGTGCCAAATCACTCCGTATCAAGCTGGCCACGCATATGCACACGGAAGACCACGCTCCTGCCCAGAAGGCTGAACTACTGCCCCCCAGAGCCCCGAGCACGCTCCCACCTGTCATCTGCTGCTGCCTGACTGCCTGCTGCCCACGTGCACTGCCATTTGCTGCCTGCACATCAGCCAGGGGTGCTGTTGCTGTGACCACCCCTGCTGGAACCGAAGACTCCCGACTGGAATTCCATCGCTCCACAGCCCAGCCCCAGGACCCAGTTGCCCACCCACTCCTGCCTCTGGGGTTGTCATGTCGGGGCAAACACCATCTGTGACCACTGACAACCCCCGGCCAGAGAGGCAGAGGGGCACCAGCTTCAGTGCCACCAAAGTTGGTGTCCTGGTGGAGCAAGTCCTGGGGCAGTATGATGCCCTCTTCGGAAGTTCCTGCGCCGACAAGGAAGGACGGACTCGGATCTGGACTGACATTGTGACTGCCATCAACGCGGAGGGGGTGGCAGTCCGCGACTTACAACATGTCAGGAAGCGCTGGGAGGAATTCAGGTCCAGGACCCTGAACAAGGCCCGGCGCCTCTTGAAGGCAGCGGATGCCAAGGGGCGCCGGGGCCACTTGTCGGAAGAACAGATGAGGGTCCTGGAACGCATATCCCCAGCGCTCCACGTCCAGGTCCTAGAGAAGCAGACCCGTCTGGAGTCGAGCGGTGAGTGTACATGCATCCTGATTGTGAGCAGTGCGTGTGGTGATTATTCGGTAGTGTGCAGGTTGCACATCTGTTTGTATGGGGTCGAGTATGGCTGGGGGTGTACAGGGCTGTGGGGCTGACACATGCGAGGGCTGTAATGTGTGAGACATGGATGGTGCTTGTGTGTGTAGGCTTGCATGCCAAATGCAGTTGTGTGGGCACACATGTTTGGATGAATGTGTATGTAAGTAGACATGTCCGTGATGTCACGCATGTATGTTGTTTTCGGGTGCATGTATCAGCACTGTGTACATGTGCATGTGTGTGTATTTGACAAGGGTGCAACAGTGATGCAACATGGATGCATGTGACAGCGGTATGTGGAAGCCTGATTGGCAGATGTGACATGGATGCCCGTCTGAACAGTGCGACACTTGGCAGAGGTGTACACATGCATGCAAGTGTGGTGGTGTGTGTACATGTGTGGTGCACTTCCTGTGTTGCATGTGATGTCGGGCTCACCTTTGGCTGCTCATGCTGTTGTATGTCTAGGGATGGTGGTGACAGTTGCGATATGGCTGTGGTATGGCTCATGTGTGCGAGTTGTAATGACATGTGTGTTGGGGATTGTGATGACATGTCTGAGGTTTGCCAATGCCACTCATGTGCAACTGTCATGTGTGTATGTGTCCATTGTACAGTGCCCTGATGCCTGTGTTTTGTTTCTCCCTGTCTGCAGCGTCAACTGATGAAGAGGGCGGAGAAGGTGCTGTGGAGCACAGCGGCGGGGATCCCACCGCCAGCCGGAGACACAAGGCCCGGCTCCCCTCCCGTGTTGTCATCTCGTCGGGGAGTGAGGAATCCGGTGCCGCATCCCAGGCTGCAGCTGCCGGGGGGAGGTCCAAGAGGTGGAGGTTGGAGTTGGACTCCTCGGCAGCAGAAGGGGCAGCTGGGACCCCACAGGGCCCAACAGGGGAAGATGGCACGGAGTCATCCAGGTTGGTGGGGGGTTTGGTGGAGGAGGAGGCCGTGCAAGCACCAGAGACGGGGTCTGGAGGTGGGGATCCCACTGGTGCTAGTGGTGCAGTGCAGGATCAGGGAAAGGAGGCAGCACAGGCCGCCGTGGAGGGGCCTGTGTGCAATCCTGTCCCCGATCCTGTCCCTGCATCATCTTCCACCAGCAGGGATGCCTACGTTCAGACCCGTTTTCAGGCAGGGGATGAGCTGACATCAACTGGCCTTCCTCTGCCTGCGGACGTGGCTATCCAGGTCCGGGTTGAGCCTGTCCTGGCTGGTGTGGCGTTGCGTCAACGGGCCATGCGAGGTGACCTGCAGTCTTTTCATGGAGAGACTGCACGTCATCTCGAATGGCTCGTTGACCATGTCAGCCTGCTGGGACAGGTCACCCAGGCCAGATTCCTCCGTCTGATGGGGCTTGCTCCGACCCCCTCCTCAACTGGACCCCCTACGCGCCAGTCGTCCTCTGTGCCATCTTCCCACCCATCAGTCACCTGGGTGCCCTGTGGAGCTGCCTCTGACGGTGTGGCCAGGCTGGTGGAGGAGGCATCCCTGCCACAGTCGGGAGTCGGACATCCAGCAGGGGTGGCCACATCTACGACTGCACCCCAGCCGGCAGAGGATGTGCAGGCAGCAGGAGGCAGTGCACGGGCAGAGGCAGAGCAGCAGCAGCAACATGGTGGGAGCCATGAAGGCACGGGGCCTTCGACATCGGAGGGGCAGGCATCGGCCGAAGGGCAGGAGGACCCAGGACAGAGAGTGTCTTCCGTGTGGCAGCGGTTGGGCCACGCCATAGATGCGGAGCGGCGGCGGGCGGAAGAGGCGCGGCTCACAATGGTCAGGGCAGAGAACTCCATGCAGAGGGCCCTGAGGCGGGCCGTGTGCCTCGAGGCAATCCGCAGGGGGTTGGAGGAGGACACGGCGTCGTCCCTGCGGACCCTCGGGGCCATGGAACAGGACCGCCTCCGAGACATCGAACAGGAGTTCGATGATGCCCTGGCCCGGAACACCACGGAGTGAGCCGCTGGACTTGCCCGCCGCCTTTGTATATAGTTCTTTAGTTTTAGGTTTCCTTTGTTTGTTCTTATGATTTGGAGTCGACGGACACTGCTCCACTTTTTGTATATAGTTGCATTTTAGTTAGGGTTTTTTGTAGGTTTCCTTTGTTCAGTTGGGCTCACGGACCCTTGGAAGTATTGTACATAGTTCTTCATTGGATTGATTTTATTTTTCATTTGACTTTGGACAGCATTTTTTTGGATTCGGATTTGGTGTTTTTATTTTTTTAAACGGACATGCAGCTTATCTTTTTTTCATTGACATTGTAGTTTGTTTCACTTCTTTTGCATTCTTTTTTTTTAATACAATTTTGTTTTCATACTTCACTGTGTGGTATCATCTCATTGGTTTCATGCATGTCATGTTGGGTGTTTTCCCATTCAATTGCAACCATTGTGTGTGACGGACATGGGTTCATTAGCTTTATGAACATTGGGGGTGTAACATGTAATTTCCATTTCCATGTGGGTGAATGGGTTACTTGGTAGGGCTTTTTGGCTGTGGAGGCTGACCATAACTCACATGATTGGGGATTGTGAGGAGCTGGTGGAGGCTGCCCATGGTGGCTGGGTGGTGGGGGTGGTGGGAGACATGAGTGTGGGCCTGGTGAAGGCTGCCCCTGCACTGCTGGGGGGTGGGGGTGGTGGGAGACATGGGTGGGGGCCTGGTGGAGCCTGCCCCTGGTGGCTGGGTGGTGGGGGCGGTGGGAGACATGAGTGGGGGCCTGGTGGAGGCTGCCCCTGGTGGCTGGGTGGTGGGGGTGGTGGGAGACATGAGTGTGGGCCTGGTGGAGGCTGCCCCTGCACTGCTGGGGGGTGGGGGTGGTGGGAGACATGAGTGGGGGCCTGGTGGAGGGTGCCCCTGCACTGCTGAGGGGTGGGGGTGGTAGGAGACATGGGAGGGGGCCTGGTGGAGGGTGCCCCTGGTGGCTGGGTGGTGGGGGTGGTGGGAGACATGAGTGGGGGCCTGGTGGAGGCTGCCCCTGGTGGCTGGGGGGTGGGGGTGGTGGGAGACATGAGTGGGTGCCTGGTGGAGGGTGCCCCTGGGGAGTGGGGGGTGGGGGTGATAGGGGCCATGGGTGGGGGCCTGGTGGAGGGTGCCCCTGGATGCTGGGGGGTGCGGGTGCAGGGGGACATGAGTGGGGGCCTGGTGGAGGGTGCCCCTGCACTGCTGGGGGGTGGGGGTGGTGGGAGACATGGGTGGGGGCCTGGTGGAGGCTGCCCCTGGTGGCGGGGGGGTGGGGGTGATAGGGGACATGAGTGGGGGCCTGGTGGAGGGTGCCCCTGCACTGCTGGGGGGTGGGGTGGTGGGAGACATGGGTGGGGGCCTGGTGTAGGGTGCCCCTGCACTGCTGGGGGGTGGGGGTGGTGGGAGACATGAGTGGGGGCCTGGTGGAGGCTGCCCCTGGTGGCGGGGGGGTGGGGGTGATAGAGGACATGAGTGGGGGCCTGGTGGAGGGTGCCCCTGGACTGCTGGGGGGTGGGGGTGGTGGGAGACATGGGTGGGGGCCTGGTGGAGGGTGCCCCTGGTGGCTGGGTGGTGGGGGTGGTGGGAGACATGAGTGGGGGCCTGGTGGAGGCTGCCATTGGTGGCTGGGGGGTGGGGTGGTGGGAGACATGAGTGGGGGCCTGGTGGAGGCTGCCCCTTGTGGCTGGGGGGTGGGGGTGGTGGGAGACATGAGTGGGGGCCTGGTGGAGGCTGCCCCTGGTGGCTGGGTGGTGGGGGTGGTGGGAGACATGAGTGTGGGCCTGGTGGAGGCTGCCCCTGCACTGCTGGGGGGTGGGGGTGGTGGGAGACATGAGTGGGGGCCTGGTGGAGGCTGCCCCTGGTGGTTGGGGGGTGGGGGTGGTGGGAGACATGAGTGGGGGCCTGGTGGAGGGTGCCCCTGGGGGGTGGGGGGTGGGGGTGATAGGGGCCATGGGTGTGGGCCTGGTGGAGGCTGCCCCTGGATGCTGGGGGGTGGGGGTGCAGGGGGACATGAGTGGGGGCCTGGTGGAGGCTGCCCCTGCACTGCTGGGGGGTGGGGGTGGTGGGAGACATGGGTGGGGGCCTGGTGGAGGGTGCCCCTGGTGACTGGGGGGTGGGGGTGGTGGGAGACATGAGTGGGGGCCTGGCGGAGGGTGCCCCTGCACTGCTGGGGGGTGGGGGTGGTGGGAGACATGAGTGGGGGCCTGGTGGAGGCTGCCCCTGGTGGCTGGGGGGTGGGGGTGGTGGGAGACATGAGTGGGGGCCTGGAGGAGGCTGCCCCTGGTGGCTGGATGGTGGGGGTGGTGGGAGACATGAGTGTGGGCCTGGTGGAGGCTGCCCCTGCACTGCTGGGGGGTGGGGGTGGTGGGAGACATGAGTGGGGGCTTGGTGGAGGGTGCCCCTGCACTGCTGGGGGGTGGGGGTGGTGGGAGACATGGGTGGGGGCCTGGTGGAGGGTGCCCCTGGTGGCTGGGTGGTGGGGGTGGTGGGAGACATGAGTGGGGGCCTGGTGGAGGCTGCCCCTGGTGGCTGGGGGGTGGGGGTGGTGGGAGACATGAGTGGGGGCCTGGTGGAGGGTGCCCCTGGGGGGTGGGGGGTGGGGGTGATAGGGGCCATGGGTGTGGGCCTGGTGGAGGCTGCCCCTGGATGCTGGGGGTGGGGGTGCAGGGGGACATGAGTGGGGGCCTGGTGGAGGCTGCCCCTGCGCTGCTGGGGGGTGGGGGTGGTGGGAGACATGGAGGGGGGCCTGGTGGAGGGTGCCCCTGGTGGCTGGGGGGTGGGGGTGGTGGGAGACATGAGTGGGGGCCTGGTGGAGGCTGCCCCTGCACTGCTGGGGGGTGGGGGTGGTGGGAGACATGCATTGTTGATCAGTAGTGCAAGGTGACATGTGGGTTGGCTGGGGGGCATGCCCATGGTGGATGGGCTGCCTGCGGGACATGAGCAGGGGTGCAGGGTAGTCCCCCGTGGTGTGGGCTGCCTGCAGGGGCCATGGAGGTTGTGGAGCGTACACCTGGGAGGACCCACACGGCCAATTCACGTGTAGTACTCCCCAGAACCCCTGAAATACACATACCCTGCTGAAATCGCGTGTGGAACTTCCCGCACACCCCTGAAATACACGTACCCTGCTGAAATCGCGTGTGTAACTTCCCGAGCACCCATGGAATACACGCACCCTGCTCGCACTGGGCCAATCGCGTGTGGAACTTCCCGCGCACCCCTGAAATACACGAACCCTGCTGAAATCGCATGTGGAACTTCCCGCGCACCCATGAAATACACGTACCCTGCTCGCACTGGGCCAATCGCGTGTGTAACTTCCCGCGCACCCCTGAAATACACGTACCCTGCTGGAATCACGTGTGGAACTTCCCGCGCACCCCTGGAATACACGTACCCTGCTGAAATCGCGTGTGGTACTTCCCGCGCACCCATGGAATACACGTACCCTGCTCGCACTGGGCCAATCGCGTGTGGAACTTCCCGCGCACCCCTGAAATACACGTACCCTGCTGGAATCGCGTCTGGAACTTCCCGCGCACCCCTGGAATACACGTACCCTGCTGAAATTGTGTGTGGTACTTCCCGCGCACCCATGGACTATACGTACCCTGCTCGCACTGGGCCAATCGCGTGTGGAACTTCCCGCGCACCCCTGAAATACACGTACCCTGCTGGAATCGCGTGTGGAACTTCCCTCGCACCCCTGGAATACACGTACCCTGCTGAAATCGCGTGTGGAACTTCCCGCGCACCCCTGAAATACACGTACCCTGCTGAAATCGCGTGTGGAACTTCCCGCGCACCCCTGGAATACACGTACCCTGCTGAAATCGCATGTGGAACTTCCCGCGCACCCATGGAATACACGTACCCTGCTTGCACGGGGCCAAACGCGTGTGGAACTTCCCGCGCACCCCTGAAATACACGTTCCCCGCTTGGCGTCTGCTGTTTGCCAGCCTGGTGAACTGGTCCAGGGTTAGCGCAGCCCTTTGCGATGATTTAGCGAGTTTGATGGCTTTTCCTTGCGCGAGGGCGTTCTTGGGGACGTTACTGGCGCTGCTGCAGGGTCGCTGCGATTCTCTGCGCCACGGCTGGTTTGGGAGCCTAAAATCCATGAATACGCTGTGCGCGGAAATCGGTTTTGGCGCACGTGCCTGGCGCAGACAATCGCACGCGGACACTGTGCGCCAGCCGCTTGCGACACTTTTCTGCGAAATTCTATGAATTACCCTGCATGTGTCTATACCACATAGCCCAAAACTTTGCATATAAAAATAATATAAAACCCGATGAAAAAAAAAGGTAGATATAGAGTGACAGATTGTGAAGGCAGTTTAGTGAAACTTATCAAATGAAGCTTAATTAATCATATCAAATTGTCATTAAAAACTCCTCAACAGAACGAACTATATTACATGTCCCTGCTACAACTTTTTAAACCATGGAGAAAAGAAGAAGAGATACTAGATAACTATGACTGCTAGGAAGACGCTTTCAAAGCAAATGAAAGCACTATCACTGATGTGAACTTTACACAGTACAAAACAATGTTGCACAATCAACAGCAACACGAAGAAAACTCCAGGCCCAACTAGATAAGGACACTTCCGACAGTAGTCAACCTTCTGTAACAGGAAGCCAAGAACCACTGGGACAGCCGCTAATAGCAAATGAGGCAGAATTAGCTATGACAGAAGTAGAAAACACCATGTGTCATTATGAAGAAGATACAGAAGACTTAGCGGCACTACCAAAACTTAACAAAGACCAGCACACTATTTTTGAAGAGGTAACAATAGAAATTACACATAGTGTACAACACGAAAATAAAGAATGTACCTGCCAAAATTACAAACCTAAACTGCTATACGTCAGTGGTGAAGCTAGATCAGGCAAAACATTCTTAATCAAAATCATCAGCAAGTTCCTTCAACAATTGACAAACAACAAACTTTCAGCTGTTGTAGCTGCCCCCACAGGTTTAGCTGCCTACAACATAGGCGGTGTCACTTTACACCGATTACTACTCCTTCCAGTAGAAAACCAAAACAAATTAGACTATTACAAACTTTCTACAGAAGCTGCAATGGTACTATGCAGAGTATAAAAAAAAAAGAGAATGCTACTAATAGATGAAGTGAGCATGGTCTCCAACCTAATGTTGGCTTTGATTCACCTCAGATTGCAAGAAGTACTTAAAACAAACTACGAAGAACTCTTTGGAGGAAAACACATTATTGTTTTCAGAGATCTTCTTCAATTAACACCAGTGAAAGGTGAACCTATTTTTAACATTTTAGGACACAAACTCTGCCGTAAAACTGTTGGCAGCATAGGAAATGTTAACCTTTGGCAACATTTCCAATACAGAGAATTAACAGAAACATGCGCCAATCTGCAGGCCTCACCTACGCCAACATTTTAAGAAGTATTAGAGTTGGTATACTATCTCAAGAAGCACAAGCAATATTAAAAACCCGGCACATCCATGCACTTCATGGCTATAACTCATGTGCTACTGATGTTATGGAACAATTAGCGCACAAAAATGTCAATTGTATGTCCTTAATGACAACTCTTGCAAGCTGTTCCAAATTCAATTAAACAATGTTGAAAAAAGAAATGCAACCAATATTTGAAATTTTCTCCACAGATAAACTGGACGTACATGGTATGACACTACTCATGTGTCAACAAGCCACAACAAGACGAAATACCTTAGAACATTCTATCTCCAACACAGCTGGATTGGAGAAAATATTAAAATTATTCTTAAACTGTAGAGTAATGCTTAAACGTAACCTTGACATGGAGCAAGGACTAGTTAATGGAGCACTGGATACAGTTGTTGGCTTTCAAGCATACCCATGTTACAACAACATTCAGTTTGTCAATATTCTCTTCGACAAACTTTCAGAAGTAAAAAAGATAGGGTGCTCAACAGCTCGATTCCTTCTCTTCAAAGACATGTATGTACGCAGAGAACAATTTTCTCTAACTCTTTCATATGCAGTCACCATTCATAATTCACAAGGTCTTACCCTAGACAAAGCATTGATAGATATTGGTAACACAGTCTTTAAAGAAGGCATGAGCTACGTAGCACTATCACGCTTACGTACACTTGCTGGTCTATTTCTAATCAACTTTGATGCAAATAAAGTAAACGCTGATATTACTTGCATTTTAGACTGCAATAAACTACATTCACTGTACACCCTCCATCTAAAATCATATCCTGTTACACAAAAAGGAAAGTGTTTTAAAAGAAAACTAATTCAAACTGAAATGCAACAGGATCTGACTGCAAATCCTCCAAAGAGACTAAAAGAAGGTAATACTTCATCAATTACCACAACCAAAGAAGAAGCTATTAGTTAAAGTAAGTCAGGTACTTCTTCAAAGAAGCAACACACACTCTGAAAAAATGACTTGGACGCAGAACTATCTGGTCCATTCAAATTTTCAAATATAATTGGTGTAAGTTGCTACGCAAATGTAGCAATGAATATTCTATTTCAATTGCCACCAATTGTTGACAACATTTACTTACACAGTACAGACCAATTGTATTTGCAAATGTTAGTCCTTCATAGAAACACAACAAACAATCCCGACAACACGTATAGTGTTCACGGAATAAGACAAGACTTGGACTACTGTGCTGGAATGGTGAAATTCACTATAAACTCACAAGAAGATCCACAAGAATTTCTGATGTACTTACTACAAGTACTGGAAAACAAAAACATACCTATAAATGAAATCTTCCAGATTTCATACTTGTGGAAACATACATGCACTCTCTGCAACGATGTGACACAGGAACAAATCCCTACTGAGTGCTTTGTGTATGTATCCATACCTAATTGTGAATCCATTCCATTTCAGCAACTTGTACATAATGCAAACCATGGCAGATTATGTACTACCTGCAATTCAGATAATCGCTCCACCTTACTAATACAAAAACATAGTAACAACGTAATACTAATGCTTCTACGTTACAATGCAGATTGTACCAAAAAGAACTGCAAACTGACTGGATTCACACATGGTCAAGTATCGCTTGGTAAGAAAAACTTCACAACAATTGGTATAATCTACCACGCAGGAGCCACAACCAATGCAGGTCACTACACTGCATATATTAAAAAGAAATGTGGATGGTTCGAATGTAATGATAGTACCATTACTCTAAAGCAGAGATTACCAGCAAATCTTACAAACACTTATTTAATCTTCTTATAACCAAAATTTAATAACTAATCTGTACTTCAACATTAACAAAAATTCAGTTAAAAAACTATAAACAGTTAGACTAAGCCAACAGATACCTAACTGCCCCAAGATTCTATAACAACCAAACAGATAAATGAATACCACTAAATTGTAACAAAAAATAGACAGAATATGCCAACAGGTATCTAACTGCTTCAAAAATCTGCAACAAGCCAACAGATAGAACTTTAACCAGAAACAACAAGTGAACACTGAAAGCAAACAAACAAATAGACTATAGCATAACAAAAAATGTTTTTTTTTAATCCGACAAGGATTTTTTTTTTTCACAGACCCAATGATTTTAAAAACAAACACAGAAACTGAGCAAAATGCACAGTACACTGGTTTGTAAACTAAATATGCGGTTCGAAAAAAAGCTAAATGTCTATTATGAAATGTAATAAGTCTTTATGAAATATATACACTAACATGCTCTTTTCTTTTATCACAGAAATTGAAAACGAATGTTTCCTCCAGGTACCAAACTCATGTAAAAAATATATCGAATCCCAACAAATCAAAATGTAAGTATAATTTCAAACATTTGATAGATATTCAAATCTATGGCTGTGATATGGTGTGGTAGTTGTGGCCAGGGCCTAGAGTCTTGGGTGTATAGCCTACAGCCTACGGCCTTCGGCCATGCACCCAAGACTCTACGTCCTGCCCACTACCACCACAGTATATGAAACCCATGGTGGCTTATAACTTCAGTGCTTATAACTTCGGTCTTGGGTGCATGGCCTTCGGGCAGGCACCCAAGACTCTAGATCGTGGACACAACCACCGCAGCATATCACACCCATTGTGGCTTATAACTTCAGTACTTATAACTTTGGTCTTGGGTGCATGGCCTTAGGCCATGCACCCAAGACTCTACGCCCTGCCCACTACCACCACAGTATATGAAACCCATGGTGGCTTATAACTTCAGTGCTTATAACTTCGGTCTTGGGTGCATGGGCTTTGGCCATGCACCCAAGACTCTAGGTCGTGGACTCAGCCACCGCACCAGATCACACCCATGCTGACTTATAACTTCAGTGCTTATGCCCTGGCCACAACCACCACAGCACATCACACCCATGGTGTCTTATAACTCATTATCACACCCATAGAATCAAACATTTTAACTGTGGCATATGCTCAATTTGCACCCAAGACTCTAGTCCCTGCCCACAACCACCGAATAGATATTCGATTCTAAGGGTGTGATCTATGGGTGTGATATGCTGTGGTGTTTGTGGCCAGGGCCTAGAGTCTTGGGTGTATGACCTATGGCCTAGGGGCTGTGGCCATGCACCCAAGACTCTAGGCCCTGGTCACAACCACCACAGCATATCACACCCATGGTGACTTATAACTCAGTATGACACCCATAGATTGAAACATTTTAACTGCAGCATATACTCAATTTTAAAGTCCGCTCACACCACGCGTGTCCTTAGAACAGTTTCAACTTGCCTGCACACAGCACGGACGGGAATACTATCCTTAGGACACCCCTCATTTTCAGTAATTACGAACATCCCAGACAGCGCGGGCATTGCTAATACATCAGTAGCTCCTGCCACCTGAACAACTACAGTATTTCACCCATCTCTTCCTCCCTAAACCTCCCCAAGCACTCTTGCACACCAAAACATTCCCCAAAACTGTATTTCGCCTCTGTTCGCCGCCGCGCTGTTGGCGGATCCAAGATGGTGGGCGCATCGGAACAATCTGACGCACATCACGCCTCACTCCAGCCAATCGGCGGACATGTCGCGTGTCTGCGGACATGACGCGAGCCCATTAGCCCATCGGTGTCCTGCCCGCAGAGCGAACAGGGAAGTGTCTCCTCGGAGCAGACATAGATATCACTAATTTTGTGAGACCTACTTTTGATAGTTTTAAAGAAAACTACTGGATGGATTTTCACCAAATGTACAAAAGCACGCTTTCGGGACCAAGCCCCCCCGCCGCAAATTTGGTGAAAATCCATCCAGCGGTTTTGGCTGTAGGCGTGCGCAAAGTTTTCCCCCATTCAGTCTATGGGAAAAAAATAAGTTTTGTGACCCCCCTCTAACTTTCCCCCCCTGCACTAAACTTCATCAAACTTTGCAAAACAATTCAGAGTGGGCCATATACTTTTTCTGCAAAGTTTGGTGAGTATTCGTCCAGGGGGAGCAGAGTTATAAGCCGCCCAAATAGTGCTCTTCCTATGGAAACAGCAACTTAACCATAACTACACAGCCACTACTGTGGCTGTGTAATACGATATATATATATATGGTGTGACCAAGCACCATAATGGTGCAAAATGCGTAGTTTATTGCAGCTTTCTTTTGAACATGTGGGATGTAATCAATAAAATACTATTGAATGTTATTTGACAACATCCTGTACTGTGGATTATTGTGGTTCCCCTGAGTGCCTTTCCTGGTTTTCATTTGTTATCGTTGTGCCAAACCACAATCCACAATCCATCAGCACCAACTGATGTTTTAGACACAGACATGTTGCTTTATGCCTTTGTTTTTAGATATATATACAAAGTATAATATAGGGCAGCGATAACTGCCCCATAGATAAGGTAGACTCCCATAGGAACCTCAAAAAATTCTATTGTTAATAACTTTTGATTTGTGGGACGGATTAGGAAGACATTTTGAAGTTGGCTAGGGATGCATAGGCCCCTCCAGACTGTAAGGCTCTGCAAATATTCATTACAAAACAAAAGAAAGTAGTTAAGAAGACAAAAAACCTATTTCCAAAGTTGCAGCCTACTTCCCATTTATTTCCCATAGACAAACAAGGTCAATATTTGCTGGACCGCACAGCCCAGACCGCTGGACGGATTGTTTCCAGGTCTGAAACAACTCGGGCACTAAGCGATTAAAAGAGGTCTTTTTGTGGTTTGGGGTTATTCCGTGCAGATGTTTTTTAATCTTTGATGGAGAAGAGGGCCCCCCCCCTTCTCAAAACTAGATTGCTATATCTCAGGAAAATTACCATTTCTTTTTTTTAAAATGAAACATCCACCATCTTTTTTTCTCAATACGAGAGATAGCTGTGGCTATAGCCGAGAATATCCGAAAATGAAAAGCAGGGAAAAGGCCATTTGCAGGTCAAAATTATTGCAACTGTTATTAGTCGAGAGGTGGGGGTGGATAGAGGTCTACAAGTGAGATTTGAGATTCGAAGGGGGTCTAAGGACTCAGTTTGCAACAGAAAGCTTTTCTCTAACCTCTCCTTTAACCTCGAACATCTCAAAGTAAACTGCGTCACAGAAACAACATGTGTTGTGGGGGGAAAGGGAGAGGGCAGGGCAGGCGAGGAGGCCATCTGGGGAGTAGGGTGAGCTGAGACAGATGATGGGGGAACTTGGTGAGGGCCCGGGGGGCAAGAAAGCATTTTTTGGCCTTTTCCCGATATTCTTAGCTATAACAAACTACAGATAACCCCAGCTATTTGTAGTTCATATATAAAATGACTACAGATAGCCAAGGTTATCTGAGATTCGTACCCCCGGCTACAGAGAAAAAGTGACAGATACAGTGACGTCAGGAAATGGGGGGGACTCACAGGCCATGGACTCCCATCCAGGCACTAACCGGAACTGACCTGGCTTATTTTCAAAGCAGCATCTGGCACCCTCATGCCATGTTGCCTAACAAATTACCACAAGTTAATAGACTGCTTAGAGCAACGTAGCTTGAGGGAACAGGCAACCACCCTGCGTTGAAGGTAAGCAGGGTCATCATAGTTACTGCATGGATGAGAAACAACCCACAGTTGCTGATGCTGTGTGTTTTCTTAGGTTTAAATATCTCATAACATACTAAGAAAACATACGGCATCCGCATATTTTATTTTTTATGCACTAATGTCAGCCCTTTAAAGTATTGCACTTAGAGACCATTATTTTGCCTTTTGCTGAATTGCATTCTGGTATTTGCAGTTTCCCAGTCAAGGTGTGGGGAATAATGCCACAGTTGTACACTTTGTTGTCTAACATAGTACAATATGATTTATATATCTGAATGACACTATTGAATGTGTACTTATCAAGTTGTCTTTATAAAGCAGGGTATTGTTGAAAGTCAGAAATGGGGTGGGGGTGTAAATGATGAGAGGGCAAGTAAGTCTTGAGTATTTGCCCATGATGTGGCAAGAGAGTTTGTAATCCTGGGCACTGGTGCAGTTATTCTCCCCTGATTCTGGTTGCTTTTCAGTGCACAAGTAAAAGACACATGTGGGTGAATAGCCTAACGTTTTTTCAGAGGATGGGCGCAAAACCCTTGTGTTTTTTTTAGCTTGGTAAGCTTGCTCAAGTATTCGGCTAACAGGATTGTACTCACGTTGTCATGTTCCCAGTGCAGGTGCCTATCCTCAAGACCACAAGTACTTGTTTCTTA
The DNA here is from genome assembly GCF_040938575.1 of Ambystoma mexicanum. Lineage (NCBI taxonomy): Eukaryota > Metazoa > Chordata > Amphibia > Caudata > Ambystomatidae > Ambystoma > Ambystoma mexicanum. Next base: position 102,130,133 of record NC_090941.1, on the reverse strand, counting down.
TTGGGATTTTGTTTACCAGGGAATATTTCACGACATATTGCAGGGTTTGAAAGATGAGCACCTTTTCTATTTTGCCAGCATAATTATTGGAAGATGTTCTCTCTCAGGTTATTTTTCTGCTGTTCATTAGTAGTTCAATGCTATTTTGTCTTGTGCACTTTCTTCTAAGGGGAAGGTCAAATGAACTACATTTGCATATTTCATTTTAAGAGATATGTTCACTTACTGTGCGTATATTCATGGCTGGCAGCTTTTGATTTTCTTTCAGGGGTAAAAGTACTTGTGCATATATTATTCTTGCAGCTGTTCATTTTTCCCCCTTTTCCATGCTGCTTAAATGCATTTAGTTGTGGTTGTGCGATGTATCACAACAGTCACCAAGAGACTGGCCATAAAACAAGGGATTTGTACCATGCTGCTTAATCAAAGTGTGAGACCCACAGCAAATAAATTAATCTCACTGCGGGTTGCCTAAAAACATTGTGAGTTCTCAAAGCATGCTATATTTTATACATAACAATACCACTGTAAAAATAGATCAAAATCAGTTTGTGATTGATGTACATCTGTGTGCGATGCGTTGCAAGTGTTTTACAATATAGAGTGGCCGTGCCACACAGCTATGGGCGAAGGCTATGACTAGTGGTCTGGTAGTGTTTTAAAATCTATGGAATAACAAAACACTTGAAATTCAAGGAAAACATGTTAGTTGAACAGATGTTAAGGTGAGCAATTCATTGTATCAAAACCTTTGAAATTCAAGAAAAAGATGTTAGTTGTAGGGACGTTAAGGTATGACCTAAATGCAAAAGAAACCCTGAAATTCAGCTAAAAGCACCTTGAATTTGCAGCCCCTGTTGCACAGCCTATGACCACTATGATGATATCACAGATGACATCACAGATTACATCATTGGTGACATCACTAATGACATCATCTATGACATGCACACAAAATGTATAAAAAATTGGAAACTATTTACAGATTACTTTTACTTTGTACAGTATGTGTTTTATTTCAATGTTACCGTGTTCATCTATACATATGTACATTTAGAGTAATAATCCCTTTTTTCAATACCAATGTATGAAAATTATTCAAATATATCCACTTAGTTTTTCCCTGTTTTAAAGCACGTCTTATGTCATTTCGAAAGTGATATGGGTACACATTTGTTTTACAATAAAGCAATTGAGTATTTATGTATGTTTATTTTACAATATAAATAATTAAGGTTCAATATGTGTCACTTCCTATTTATTTCTACACTGTTTTCATAAATGCATATACAGATTATATTATAGTGCAAATGAATTAGATATATTTTGCACACACAGGAACATTCTAAGCAGTATACTTTTTATAATTCAGATATCATGTTTTACCAACATACTACAAAGGAAAGATTCACAACTAGTGATATGATGCATGTGTAGCTATTCACTGCTTTAAACAATGTACTAATTCTCATGAACTATTCTAAAATTCTAATATCACATCTGTAGAAACATAAGGGTGGTTCAAATGTGTGCAAATATGAAGAGTGATATTATATCTGATTCCATTAGTTAAATAATCATTGATGTCATTTATCACCAGTGATTACATCAGTGATGCATTCTGTGATGTCATCAGTGATGTCATATCCCTTGAACTCAGGGTCTGTTTCTGTATCCCTACAGTCCCCTTCCAGCACTTGACACTTGATGTCTGCACTTACCCTTGCACTTGCCACCTGCTGGCCTCCTTTTTTATTTATTTGTATTTATTTGTTTTATTTGTTTTACTGTGTGATCCCGTGTACTGCACTGCCCCTCCACTTTCCCCTCACATTTTTCCCACCCCCCTCCCCGGCACTTACGCGTTCTCAATGTCACCTGGCCTAGTAAGATTGTTGTTTGTCTTCCCTTTGTTTCCCCTCCCTTGCCTCGTTGCGCCTTGAAATACGTGTGTATAGACATGTTATAAATGCCATATCATATCATAAATGATTCTATTATTGCTGTCATCAGTGATGTCATCTTTGATGTCATCATTGTGGTCATAGGCTACACAACAGGGAGCGCAAAGTTAAGGTGGCTTTAGCTGAATATCAGGGGTTTCGTAGTGTTAAGTTCTCACCTTAACGTCCCAGCAACTAAAGTTTTTTTTTTCTTTAAAATATATATATATTGTTTTAAAGAAAGTGTTTATATTGTGCACATGGAAAAATATTACTGTGCTGCATTTGAAAAATATGTGAACAAGGACAAATACAGGATATAAAGTAAGCAAAATCCTGATATGGAATCTTGACGTTTTTAAAATGATCAATTTAGCAACACAAAGCCAGCAATCGGAATGATGATTTGCAGTTACAAAGTAGTACGGGAATAAGTAGGTATATGAAAGAAGCAGTTCCCTAGATTTCATCATTTGGAGTTAAAAAAAATGTATATAACAAGAGATATATATTGCTCGAAGGTTCACACATTCTTTGCCAATTGCTTACCAGTCCGACTGAACACATCTGGTATTCAGCAGACTCTTGAGAATAGATATAGTACATCGCCACCCACTGTGGACGTGTGACCAAGGATTCGATGCACGCCCCTGCCCTGCAATTTACTTCTTTCCTTCCTTTCACTTTCCGCTGTCCCCGTGTCAGAAAGGTTAATGTCCACACGGGAATTTGCAATGCGCCATTTCACTCGCATTGACTGAGGCAAATTTATATCCGGCTAGTAAGCAATTTTAGCCCAGAGGCAGCAACAATTCTCTTTAACTTAAATCCGAAAATAACGGGCCTGCCAGTGACAGATTTATATTGGGCAGATGGGACTTTTGAATTTAAACCCATCAGCTTTGAGGTGGGGATAATACAGTTTTATCCAGTTAGCTAAATAATCTTTCAACTCTGCAACCTGTGGTTTTAATAATGTTGTCACGGAAAGGGTTGGGGGACTCATATCGTATTTATGGCCTTTCCACGCATGAAGTGGTTCAACAGATTTGCAATATTCTGCTACAATACATCCATGGTATTTCATGCACAGCAGTGAATGTTTTAATGTATACCCTCTCTGAGGACCAGGGTTACCGAACGTTACCATCGTTGACAAGAACACATCAAAGAACACTTCCCTTAAGTGGGACAGGCTCTCTGCTGGGAATGAACGTGGCCAAATACGTGTTCTTTGGAAAGCTTTCGACTCAGGAGAGGGAAAACACGCGTTTATCTCACTCTGCCTTACCAGAGGATGACGCGCGAGTTGCACATCCATCAGTACAGTCCTGCGCCGAAATGCCAGGCAACTATAGTCTGAAAAATAGTCAAAAATAACAACCTTGGGCGTTTGTTTATCCCACTGATCATCATCAGGTAGGAGAGGTAAAACAAGCACATCAGACCACCCAAGTGGGCACTATGGCAGCTAGCAAGTTAAATGGCCGTCACCCTTCTCAGAAATGATTATCATATTTTTGGCAAATGTTGAAATGCTTGTAGTTTCAACCTAAATTGGTATATGTGGGGTGGCTGTTGGAACATTGCCTGGATTTACAGTGTTCTACTGTACCTGCCAGTGGGATCACCAAGATATGTATGTACGTACGTATGTATGTATTTATTTATTTATTTATTTATTTATTTATTTATTTAACATTTTAAAATGCCTCAGAGCACACAAGTGAACAGCACACGACGGACAGGGAACACATAAGGACAAGAGCAGAGGGTATTTCTTTTCTCGTAGAGGACAGAGAACTCAAACTTGACCGTAGACACTCCTAACAGGCACTATCATAAGGAACAAGTTATTTGCCCTTGTTTGTTCAATGCAGACTGTCTCTCTCAGTTTGGCATATGTTGAAACACGTAGGATTTCACTCTTAATTAGGATACTATAGACAGACCGCTGCTCTCTCTGCCTAAAAATGTTTTGCACAAGATACCCAACAAGGCAGACGCGTATAGTGGGAAGCTGTGTTTTTGATCAGAGAAGTATTGCCAGACATTTCTATATAAAACTGTCCTGGTGTCATGTGACCAGACTGTAAGAAAATGTTTTGATATGTTGTGCCCTCTGGTATTGCATGTAGATGGGTAAAGCGTGACTGTAGACCTGCGTGAGTGAGTGCTGTTCCAGAGAATGGGTTGTCTGGCCTGGTTTCCTTTTGCAAAGTGGGCCTAACCTTTTCAGGAAATAGAAAATAACACTGTCAATTTGCTTAAAGTCGAGACTTTTGAGATATTGTAACAGACAGGTGTGTTTTATGAGCATAAGGCGAGCGCTCGGTGGTTTGATTAGGGCTAGGAACTGTATCTGTACTATTCTGAAGGGCATCTATTCTTTAGAAACAATTCTGCAAGCTGTCAATGCAGTCCACGTTATAGTGGATAGTCGTTTCCATGGAAACACATACTTTTGCCCCAGTGACAGAAGCAAAATGATTATTTTTTTAAGCACCACTACATTTAAACTTTTTGTCTGACAAGAAAATATGCACGAGGACTTCGCAGAAAGGATGAACCCTTTGCATGCATAATGCCTTATTCCATGGAAATACCTTTCTAAAATGGGTTCCATGTTCTTAGATCGCCAGTTTTTTTTTTTTTTACGCTGACTTTTTTTGTGGGGCGTTCCCCCAACCCTCCGTCCCTATTATCTAGTCCCTATTTCCCAGACATCTCCAGATGTTAAAGTACCTCTGAAATCGGTATGTGTTTAATTGTTTTAAAAGAGCTCTATGCTGGTCTGATGTTTTAGGGCACCGGTAGCTTTTTCCAAATAAGAGCACTATCGTGTCAAAAATAAGACCTCCTACAGAATTAAGATTATATCTTTGGACATTCATGAGGTTAGTGTAAAACGATCTTATAGATCTGCTTGGAGGGTTGGGTAACGGATATAAAAAAAATACTACTGGGCAACACAGCTAGAGGCGGCAAACGAATGGATTTTTCGGAGGCCCGGATTTAGCACATGTAATACTGCAACGGATAATGATGGAGGAACATCCCCGCTTACAGGTATTCTACTGTTTCCCACAGGGAAAAGAAGTAGCGCTAGCGGGAAGACAAACAATTGCAGTAAGTATGGAGGTGGCATGGGCAATTAGATGGGGTGAGAAAGTAACACTTGAATCGCCATTGTGGGAAAACCCAGAGATACCTGATGTTGGCAAACTAGTCAACCAGCCTCAATGGGTATCCAAGGGCATTAAAAAGGTAAAGGAAATTATTCACCATAAGGAAATAACTCCTTTCAGGTACTTGGTAGTGAAATACAATCTAACAATAAAAGGAGCATTATACATTCATACGACTGTGACACTTGATGATCTCAGATGGTAAAGCAAACTGGGACGTCCCTGGACACTCCTCGATTGAGATAACCCTACTGGTAGATGAAATACAGGAGAAAGCAATAACTGTTCTATACCAGGTTATTATGAATCACACATGCCCGCTGCTAACTAAACTCAAAAGTAAATGGGCACACTGGAAGAGGACAAATGAAGGGAAGCCCAGTCAACACCTAGAGAAGCAAACATAGCTAGTAAACTGTGCTTAGTTCAGTACAACATACTACATATAGTGTATTACACTAGAGAGAGACTGCATCACAAGGGAGAGCTGCAGACTCAAAGTGCCCTCATTGTAACAAATCATTAGCAACCTTCCTACACACGATATGGCGTTGCCCAGTGGCAGTAAAGTTCTACACACAATGTCAAGGGTTATAGGGTCCCAACTCCAAATGGGCCCAAGATGGACGCAACTACATATGTGGGGAGCGTGTGACATCACAACAAAAGAAAAACGTTCAACATCCTTGATTTGAGCAAAAAGAGATATAGCAGCAACATGCAGGGGATTTGACAGCCTCGGAATTGCAAAGTGGAGGGATGGAATGGGACCTGCTGCTGGACACTGGAGGAAAGGGAAAACAAGACGAGGGCATGCCCCAACAAACATCAACATATATGGGGGAAATGGATAGACCAAGAGGGAGACAGATAGAGGAGATTACCTAGAGGGTGAACCAGTACCTCTCACCACAGGATATGAGGGAATAGCGATCAAGCCATGAGGGGGAGCAAAATTGGGAAGAGTGGAGGGCAGAGGCAGTCAGCGATGGCATAGAAGGGATGCTTGTCAATATGATCTGGTGATGCCATTTCGTGTACTTTTCCATTTGTATTAATTTAAGAAAAAAAGAATCTATTAAAAATAAAAAGATCTGCTGGGGACATAGCATTTCATTCATGATGTAAGATAATTAGGAACTGTTCCAGAAAACAGCGAAGACTGTGTTACCATAATCAACTATTCTACTTATAGTGGCTTGAGCTATGTGGCCCAAATGATATCCCAGAAGGCACATACACGTTTTTTTTTTAAATAGTCAATGATAAAATGAGGAGAGCTAATAACATGACTGATGTGGGCTACCATATCCATCGAAGACTCAAAAGATTTTTTCCATCATAAGTAGACAAAAGCGATTTCTTAAATGAGGATCAGATAATGTATAATTCATAACATTTAATGCACCTGAGATGGTGACATCAGAATTAGCTGTATTGAACCTAAGCCAATTGTTATGCATCCAATTGTTTATGGTCTACAACAATAAAGTAAGGTGGACATTGTTAGAAAGTGTATGCCGGGTAAGCTTTAGGGACAACAAGTGTTGTCAGTGTAAAAGTGGGAGCTGACTTCAATGTCAACCCAGTAAATAATGTAGCGTTTTCATGTACGTATTACCCATTATAGGGGATAAGGTAGAGCCCTTTTGAACCCTAGCTGAAAAAATATTCGGATTTCTAACATCTTTTAACGAAATGCAGGCAGATCTAATTGTTAGAATGAGGAGAACCAGCACTTTGCACATCGTAAAACAGGAGTTTCTCGTAGTGCCCTGTATAATTGTGGACAATGTTCGGTTTGGGTTTTGCCTAAATTGCTGGAGCAATTGCTAAAGCGGCGAGATTAGTGATTCTGTGATCAACTACACAGTTGCTGATCCTCTTTGTTGTCAACCCTTTTGCATGGTAAATGACCAGACAAAAAATCAGGAGAAAGTGCACGTCAGCACGTGCGTCTTACAACAGGAGTGTCTCGGAGTGTCCTGTGTTACTGTGGACAGTGTTCGGTTCGAGTTTTGCCACAATTGCTGGAACAGTTGCTAAAACAGCACAATTGGTGATTCTGTGATCAACTACACTGTTGCTGATCCTCTCTGTACTCTACACGTTTACCTGGTAAAAGACCCGACAATAAATCCAGAGAACGTGCCGGTCGGCATGCGCGTCATGCAACAGGAGTGTGAGGAATGTCCTGTGTCTTGTGCTCTTGTGTTGCTTGAGGTTTACCTGACACCACACCAGGTAAGCTTTCTTTCTTACTGTGACACAGCTTTGGCATTTAAAATGAACCCAATTAAGTTGCAAATCTACAATGAATAGTGGTACTCCTCGCTTGAAGCGTGGTGACCAAGAATTATATCCTCGCTTTGGTAGACAAAACCTTGCCTACCTCAAAGGAAAAATTCAATGAACTAAACTCCATGCAATCTGATATCACTGAATTTTTCGCTGGCAGAAGGTCCAAAACTGGCGATCTAGAATCTCTGCATCCCAAAAAAATATGCAGGCTGCAAAAGTAGAAAAAATTGCTAAATGTGTCCCCAGCCCAAACGCCCACAATTCATCAAAGAATGATCGATTAGGCTAAACAAAAACAGATATGGAACCAGCCACTGGTCCAGGAGGCCTCTCAAGGGAGGAAACGGGTCACAAACATATTTCCGGATGGCTCAGCACGACAGGCTGTGCTAAATGGGTCCATACAGCAAAATGCACAGCCTAACTGAATGGATTTGATAATCATCAGCCAATGGAGGAAGACAACTGATAAAACATCCACAGCTGTTAAAACTATGTGTTCAACACAGTTGGAAATTTTTCTGGACACTGGCCCTCATAAAGATCTGGGTACATGGGCCATTCTGTAAGAAATTAATCCAACCAGCTATAGCCCTTTCTTGAATCGGTCTCACGTATTGACTATTTTAAAGCAATTTCCACAACTGAGCTTGATTGGCTCTACTGACATTAAGCAAATTGAACTCCCTGGGATAGGATGGCCCACCAATTGGGCACTGATAGAACTTTCTTCACCACTGGTGGTAGCCTTATTGTAAAAACATGCTGCCTCCTTTATGCATTTGGGATTATATCTCATTTTGTGCCATAAAAGCAAGAAGATCATTTCTACAGCAGCGCCTCAACATGGAAGCAAATATTAACCTTCGTTAAAGGATGAGCAGATAACAGAGAGAGCAACTTTACGAGCTCCCTAAATTAAAAAGGACAAAGCAGTGGCTAACACCTGGGAAAGAGAAATTTGGTTACCTGAACGGATTACAAATGGGGCAAATGGACATTCTGTCCCTGGTAAAATGTTAAAATTGACATCATGGAACACACATGGTTATAGGTCTTTTTTATTGCATCCTATGGGTCGATAGAATATAAGCTCAAGCAAAGTATTTTTGCTAGAGGAAATTTGGCGCACAATCATTTCTTTATAAATGGTTTTCAGATTGTATATAAACATGCAATTCCTTCGGCTCGAGGGCAAACTAGTGATGGCTTAGAGATTGGGGCTAAGGAAACACACACTTTGGTAAATTTTCCACACTCTAAGCAGTCCCCATATGTGTTACCAGCTATTCTTCAGATATCACAAGATAAAACCAAATCATCTTGATTATAAATGTGTATGACCCGCCGGGGGGGGGGGTACTCAAACCAAATGTATACAATCTAGTATATATGATATCATTATCCAATGACACGAGACATCCCGATGGGCTTCATGGTAATAGCTGGTGATTTGAATGTTAGAAATCTACACTTTTCTGTATCTTCTTCTACCACAAGGGTATGTTGTGGGTGTCGGTTACTAGGCTCTCGTGACCTGATATTTCTCTCCTTTGACATAGACGCTCCAGCCACAGTGTACTATACTGGGACACATGGAAAAGCTAGGACACATATTGAATATATCATAGTAGACACTGCAACAAAAGTAAAGTGCAGTCCTGTAAGAATAGAATTTAACAGCTTGGGTGATCGTGCAGTCTTAAAAAGGGGCTTCTACTTTGATACCCCATATACGACTAAGCACATGAGATCCCAAGTTACTTTCAACTACCAAGGAAATTGCATACGCTGGACTGCAATTAATATTCAGGAAGTAAATGGTGCATTATGGGCAGACCTCAAGGACACACAATCTGCCTTGCATATAGCATATGGGGAATTAGAGAGCATGGTCCAGGCTAATCTCGGTAATATTTAAAATAAATAACAGTGGTCGGACAAAGCATTATGCCATCAAGATTAAAACTCCTTTTGATGTCATTATAGCTGAGCAATAGAGGTCCTATCATGTAGTTAGAGCTGTAGTCAGGGGTAGCTTATCACTTAGCTACGATCATAAGAATAACTGTATCAAAAAACTAGCGACTAGATACAAAAATTGGCAAATGCAACATAAGCAGTCTACTGAAAATTCAATTTGGCTACTCCTGTTTGGAGGGTTGAAATCGCATAATGCCCACTAGTTTTGGGCCAATTTTAATGATAACAGAAAGGGCCTATATTAATGAATTATACTATGATTCGGATGGGCCTGCCTTACTCGAGATTCTCGATGGGGAAAACATGAGTATGGATATTTTGGATGGATAAGAGGAGACAGTATTAAACATCATAATGACAGTAAAAAGCTTGCGTCCACCCCGCCCTGACGGTATACCAAGTATCGTCATGAAAGCACACCCAGAACTATGGGCCCATATGCTAACAGGCTTATATGAGCACATAGAATCCACTGGCAATATACTGCTTAGTTGGGGTAAATCTGTGTTGGTTCCAATCTTCAAAAAAGGCGACAGATTAGATCAACATAACTATCGCCTTCTGGATATGATGGATACTAGCCAGAAGATTTTTGCCACGATTCTCCTGAGAAAACTTACTAACTGAGCCAAAAAACGAAACTATTTAGCCCAGCCCAGACAGGCTTTAGAAAAAGCTATAACACAGTTACCAACATGTGTATTTTACAATATTCAATTGCTGAAACAACTAACGTATATAGATCAAATCTTTTCTGTTGCTACGAAGACTTCAGCAAAGCTTTTGATTTTCTTTCACGAGCAATGTTATGGAGCAAGCGTATAGTCTGGGAAATTGATGCAAACTTAGTGCACTACATCAAACAATTGTATACAAATACATCTATTACGTTCTGCCTGAACTCAGCAGGACTACGCACAAATTACTATTATACAAACCCGGGCCTCAAACAAGGTTGTCTTTTGGGCCCGATTTTGTATAATCGATACACTGCATACTTGAGACACGTGCTTTGTTCGGCCCATCTTTTACCACCAAAAATAAATGGCGTAGAGGCGTACAGGTACCGTGGCTGTCGTACGCAAATGATATAATAATGTTTGACCTTACACCAATCGTATTACAGCATTCGATGAATGCTGTAGCCAACTATTCTGCAAAAAATGCTATGGTCAAAATATATCAAAGTGTCTGGGCAAAAGCATTACGAAGAAGAGTAACTACGTATGGAACATGCAAGACATTCCCCTTGAATGAGTAATGGAATATACCTACCTGGATTTTCACTTCAGAATAAACCCTAGACTGACATACTACGGAGAGATGGTAATTGCAAATACCTGGAAAAAATGTATGGTGATAAAATATTACATAATACACTGTGGAGGATATAACATTGAGGGCCTCTTAGAGATTTACTATGAAAGCATCATGCAAGCTATGTTATATGGCTTGGCTGTGCTACAATAGAAGCAAGTACTCTGACTTGACCAACTCGAACAGTTCCGTACAGTGATAAATTTACCAAACTCAATGCTGGTCGAACCCCTGAGATTGGAATTTGGGACCTCCCTAATTACAATGTGGTATGTGCAAAGATGTCTATTATATGACAAGTTCTGCAAGCAAGCTAAAACTCCAACAAATAACTTCTACTAATGGGAAAAAATATCAACATTGTTGATAAAAAATACCTTTGTCCTGGAACTGAAAATAACAGCGGACACATTTATAGAAGTATTGAATTTGGAGCCCAATATTGTAAGCACTGACCCTAACTTCGAAGTAAAAATAAAAAATAAATTGAGGTGGTGGGATAAAGTGATGAACATGGATAAATTGCACAGCAAAATAAGATACAAGGAATATTCACAACAAAGTATCTCTTTGCGCACACCACATGGGTATCTGAATAAGTTATGCACTATGGAATTAAAACGCTTCATATTATACCTGTGACTAAATCTACTACCTACTACATTGGTGTATAGCAGAATATTCCTTTGACTGCATGTTTATGTCAACTGTGTCAAAAGGAGGTAGAGACTGGCTGTCACATCCTGGCTAACTGTATTCTGAGGGGTCATGGTGGCTTTGTCACAAAAATGGAGAATGTTGCTAATGACCAATTTTGGGATACCTTACTTGCGCCTGATTTGATAATTGTGGCAGCAGCTGCTTTTATCAGATTGAAAAAAGCATTACAATTGGTTAAATGCATTGATTAGGATTATTAATGTTTATATTGGATCAAATGATGTGGTTATAAATGTTTTGTTTTTATGGACACACATTATTTTAATTCCATTTTTTCTTCTTTTATGTACTTAAAGTTTTGTAAATTAACTGAATGCACAATAAAATAAAAAAATTAAAAAAAACGTTGCTGTCTCTGATACCATGCCCAGTGATAATGGTCTATCTATAAGTGGCCTACAATGCAGTTTCCTGATTCTCTTTGTTCCAGAGTAGGTCCTCATGCACATTAGAAAGGACAATTTTGTACCTCTGTTGGGATGGAAGTCTGACTGTTTCTCAACTAGGAGAGTATTGAATTCCACAAAGCCATTAGTAATAGGATGGTATCTGGAAAGACAATTTGGAACAATGGTTGGTTTCTTGAAAAGCAATGTCACCCAAGATGTTTTCAACTATTCTGGCATCAAGGGACAGTGAAACATTGACAAAATTACAACCAAGGTCATAAGGACATCAAAACATTCTGGGATGAAATGGGGGGGACACAGGTTACATGGACACACATTTTTATGATGGGGCATAATTGAGATTTAAAATCTTTAACAGGAGCTTGCTGAAAATGGAATTGGAGCTTAGGTGAGTCAATCTTAGAGAATGTGGTGATGGTGTTTTGGTCATGTAAGGTATGTAGCAATAAATGTTGAACAATTTGATGCCAGGTGGTGTCAACTTTACAGTCCACAATATCATGAATTAACAATAGCCAGTCTAGACTGATGAAGTTGGTGGCACTAGGTAGAGGTGACATATTCCCAACACCCTCCATCCCAATTGAGGGGCCAAAAATAGCAAATACTGTGCTGCCTCTCATCAAAGAATATAGTAATCATATACATTTTCCAAGCTGCCATCATCTAGGGCTTGTCTTAAAAGGAGTAGAATCCTTTCTAAGTACAATTTTCTTGTTCTGTCTGGTATGTTTTGTGCATGTCGGCTGGAGCATAATGTTAAATGTGTAACCTATGAAGAAAGTAGGATGTTGACAATTGCTACAATCAGGGTCAGACTGGGGTGTAAAAATTGTCTCGGGCATCAATACAAACGTCGCCCACAGTTGCAAATGGCAATTCATTCCTTTTGTGACAGACTATTTGAATAGTACCCAAGAAGGAGATTTCTGCTAAAATGTGATGCAGATTGTGCATTTTAAAGATATGTATTCAGCAGCCCTGGTCAAAACTACTAACCACATAATGAAGTAACTCATGAAACTGGCCCACTTTGACCAAATAAACTGGCCAACACCAGCATTTTGCGTTTTGGGTTCGGGTAATGCCCTATTGCCTTATAGGTCAGTCCGAGCCTGGTTTCAATAAATAGATAGGTGGTATGATACTTTGATTTTGTGTAGAAAAATATAATTTATGTCCTTTTAAGTCTATTGAAAATTGTGTGAAAGTAATATGCAATTTATGTGATATTCTCTAATACATATTTGCTTTTCTTATGATTTCTAAAATCTACTATATATGCTATGATTGCCTGTCATGCCGTTTGCAGGATTATGTCTTTCTCTGTCATATGCTGCTTATTATGTGTGTATGATCCTGGTAGCACAATGTCACCCAGGTTAACCTTACATAGGAATTTCTTGCTTGTGATTATGCTGTCAATTGCAACACTGTCATGTTTCGATTTTCTCATGTTTAGATGTTTAATTTCTGTAAAATTATTCATGCTACATACCGGTAGCCAGAAAAGATGCTATCTTATTACTGTCTGCTTGGTGAGCAGTGCACCAGCTAAATTTGGAATGATGTGTATGATCTGTCTAGTTTCATTTTCTCCACAACAGCCAAGTGGGAAAAATGCCAAGGAAACTGCGTCCTTAATCCCATAAAGAAGTCAAAACCATATTCCTATGTCCTGGAAAAGCCACACTCACAACAAGTTTCTTATCAGTGGAGTGCTTTTTGAAGTTAGCAGACAAGGGAACAAATGGAGTTTGAGTAGCCATAGTAGAGGTATAGGCTGAGAGAGGTGTTCCACCATCTTGGTTTCTGTTAGGGCTCTCTACAAAGTCTTGTCCACCCCCAATTCCTATAGACTAAGGACTCTGTGTGTGATGACAGAAGACACAGAGCACTTGTTAACAGCTTTATGGGACACCTGACAACAAACCTGCTTTTCTGAATGCCTTGACTCATTTCCAAGCCAGCCTGACCACGTTCAAATAACTTTGAGCAACAACAGGATCGGTGGTGCTGCTTTTGCCACTTATAGGATTTCAAACCACTAAAAGACTTCTTTGAACTGCTTCGATACCAACTCGAGCCAGTGAAGGGCATCTCTGCCTTGACTCAATAGCAGACTCACCACTGTGGAGGCAGTTGACTTGCCACATCATGAATGCTGATTTGACCCAACAGAGACATTGCCATGATTTACAAGTGGGCATGACTCACCGGAAGCCATCACCCTTCCCATGTATCATGCTGATTTAACCCAGAAGATGCAGTGGTTTGACTAAACTTGCTACTGACCCATGATTTTGGAACCCATTGATTTGAACATTCTCGAGTGCTGAGTCGATGCAAAGATAGCCACATCATGGAGCAGATTAGAAGAGTGCATGGTAGCAACACTGGCTCAACTGCAGGAAAGCCCCAAAAGCCCAGCTTGATGCAGTTGAGTAACCAAGACACAGAGGCAAAGCTATTTGAAGAGGTACTCTCTCCCTTATCCAATTTAAAAGATCACAGTGTCAATTAAGTCACTGCTTCTTTATCTTCTAAAGGCATATATTCAAAACAATGACATTGCAGCTGAAATATGTTTCCTGAACATGTCCTGTGGCTTAGGCTGAAGAGAAACAGGCCACCACGTGTCATTACTCTGGCCTTGCTGCCCTTCTCCCCTTTTTTCACCATCCCCAAAATAAAGTAAGAACAACGAGTTCTGACAGGTAGCCTAGCACTCTTGCCAGTGGCATCTGGCCACCTTTGCAAATGGGGTTGTAGACTGCAGTGCTTGGAATCTGCCAACCTTGGACAGGTAGGTGTAAGATGTACAATAATAGTCATGTCACATTCCGATGAATTATTTATTTAAATGCTTGCCAAAGCCCTGTATACAATCGGGCAATTTCCAGTCAAATGAGCCATGCGCAAAGCATACTGCATGCAATGTAAGAAAGTGTGAGCATGACAATAGCAGGACAATTTAGTATGGGCTGCAAGTTCTAGAGGTTTGGAAAGAAATGGAAGGATAGAATAAGGTAATTAAATGTAGAGAATAGATTGTCTCAAATATGTATTTCTGAGAATAGAGAGATGGGAATACACAAAGATAAACGGAGAAATTGAAGTGAGAAAAAAAAGGAAGAAGGGAACACAACACTGCATTTCTAATTTTTGATGGGAGTATGGAGGGCAGTAGGGTTAGCCCTTTGGAGAAAGGCAGCCCGTTCTGTTTAACCCATGGTGGTAAAAGTAAGAGAAAGACGAAGACAGGGAAAGGGAACGTTGTAAGGGATGATGAAGCAGGAGAAGAAAAAGAGGAATGCAGAACATCAATTTTGGATATAAAATAAGAAGTAGAATCAGTGGCAGGGAGCAAGAAAAGAATAGCGGCTCACGAGCCTGAGGTGTCATGACTTAATTAAGAATATCAAAAAGACGGCAAAGATGAGGAGAGAAAGAAGTACTGAGAAACTGACGGTGAAGCTGCTTGGAATGAAAAACGAGGCATGCACAGAGGAAACAGCAACATTTTCAGAGGAAGAATTAACCTTTACAGCCTTATCTAGCTTACCGAAGACAGTGAGCAGCAACAGGAAGAGATGACGAAAGCCTGGGCTAAGGAAGTTTACGGTTTTGTTTTCAATCAATTCTAAAAATATGTGCGATTTTAACTTTCAGGTAATTTGTATAACTGATCGCTAACATGTGTCGGCGTCATCACCCTGGTTATCGAATTGTGAGTAATAGCATCACAAACTGTAATCTAATAACACGATTCTCTGAAGAAATATCGATCAATTTGTCACATATGTCTATCAAAACAGACGGACTACTGCTGAACTGTAAATTAGTTCATCTTTCACGCACAGTTTAGAATACGATTTATTCCTTAGACTTTTCAATCTGCACATCAAGCAATATGTTTGATCTATGGTATGTTTATGGTAAAAAATAAAGGATTAGTTGCAGTGTTCACATACATGGTGTTAGAGAGTTGGATGCAAAGTGTATATACCTGTCAACATCCTGGAAACTGTTTTCAACTTACAAAACCAGCAGTTTTATGTACTCACAGAATAGTCATACATTTTTCATCACTGGGCTTGTTTGCTTCAACAAAACATATTTTTCTGGCAGCCATCCATTGATATTGTTCTAATTTATTTTGGTATGCGTTTTACTTTCAGTATATGAGGGTTATTTTTTCACTGCAAAAATGGTATTCTCAAACTGCCTACAGCTGTAATATGAGCAATCATCTTTTGAAATGATGTTGATTTGGCAGTGGTTATAATTCATTTGAACAATTTAACGATAGTTCATAACACAAAAAAGGAAATAATACATTGCAGAAAGCTTTATATGTAACAAAAACGACATCTCACATGTCGACGTTGATTACCCAATATGTACTTAACTCATGTTTCCAACAATGACATTTCCGGAGTGTTTTCCTATGCAAATCTCTTTCGTGGAAGAATACACGCAACCTATTTTTTTACTCTAGAAGTAAGAACACTGATGTGGGAGTGGTGATGCTATGGCCCAATGTTATTCAACATTAAATAACAATACAATGGGCCTCATTACGAGGTTGGAGGTAGCCTTGCTGGTAAGAGCGGCAAGGCTACCTCCCCTTGCTGGTAAGAGCGGCAAGGCTACCTCCATACCGGCATGAAAGTCTGGCACCCACAAATGGGCAATTACCGGGGTATTTCGACCCCACCGGACCTGGTAATTGTCCTTTTGCGGGTGCCGGTATATCCTCATTCCCATTACAGACCCATAGCGCTCAATGGGAATGGGGATGCCTGTATCACCAGCACCATTCATAACGGTGCCGGTGCTACAGGCTTGCTGTTCTCGCCGGTGCCTTTCGTTCGACCAGGGCAGACCAGGCGCAATGAAAGGTACACGCGAGCACATCTTGGAGTTTGTCGGTTCGGTAACAACGGTACCAGTAAGCATAAGGGTAGCGTTGTTACCAGACCGGCAACCTCGTAATGAGGCCCAATGTGTGAATAATATGTCTCGTGTTTACCTTTTGACTTGTACATGTGCAAGTTATAAGATACATATATAATATACAATAATAATGCAAAGTATGAATTGCATGCTATGTATGGGTGCAAGTAATAGGATACACAATACAATCTGTGAAAAGCATGAAGAAGGAGATGTAGATGAGAAGACATCTGTCATTGAATCTACCTTCTTCAACTCTGTGACCACTCCAGCTAATCCAGAATAAGGCAGCAAGATTTATCCTTGCCCTCAAACCCAGGGATTGCACTTCTCCTGCCCTAAAAAGTCTTGCTGCATGGATTAAATTCAAATCCCTCTGTATCATCCACAAGACTGTCTGGGGCCAGGGACCACACACTCTGCAACTCTCTCTTACTAAATATTCCCCTCTAGACCTTGGCGCTCCTCTGGCACCAACTCCTTGTGTATAAAGTGTTTAGCTAAAAAAAGTGCAGGAGGTTGATCGCTTTCCTCAGCTGGCTCCCTTCTTTGTAACAGCCTCCCCTCCCTCTTCGTCTTGAGCAGGACTTTATTAAATGTCGGAAGATCCTCAAGACCTTCCCCTTTACCTCCCCCGTCCCTCCCTTTCTCATCTGCTAATCTCACAGCTGCTCGTTTGGAATTCAGGACCCTTATGCCTGAGGCACTGACCTCAGACATGTAAGAGGATTCAATTCAGCACTACAGCCAAGTTAACGCCTAGTCTAGAATACTGAATGAAAACCCTTATTGATATATCTTTAGGTCCAGTTCATGCGTTCTGGATGACTACCCTTGTATAACACCCCTCTCTTGGAATCCCCCTGACCCCACTGAGCCAAGAAGTAATTCTGTTTTGCAAGTTTAAAAGGTTTATTTGATAAATTAAAATATATATCACACTTTTTAATAAAATAATAATTGAATATCACACTTAATCTGATATGGTAAATATTAACAACGGAGAATCTGGCACTAGCACACTTCTTTAATCACTAATGAGTTGACATGAAATGGATAAGGTAGCACACTGGTAAATAGGAACAAAAGTATAATGTGGTAGAGGATGCTTTATGTAGGCTCAGGTGGATGCAATATTCAATGAATGCAGTACAGAAAATACGCAATATGATTTCAACCAAACAATGTAATCACTTTTCTCTGGCTACTCCCCTCCCCCCCTTGATGCAAGGCAAGGAAATGGAAGGAAAACACACAGTTCTCAGAAATGCAATCAACTGTAATTCAGTTCAATCCAGCAAGCTTAAACAGAAGTTTGAAAACACAGGCAAATGCTTTGATAGGTGCTAGCAATGAATGAGAAATATGCTGGAAACGCTCTTAATTCCCTTTTAGAGGTTCAGGATGAGTGGTATCTAGTTAATATTAGTCCGGGCTCACACTAGCAATGATGCAGGGATAGTTAGCAGGTTAAACGAATTTCTGGCAAATGAAATCAGGCAGCAGCAGTTTTTTTACATGTGAAGAAATTGCAAATCGCGGCAAAATTCGCGGATGCGCCGAGCGCTATTACAAAGGAACCGCAAGGACTATCTCTACCGTTTTGGGGTCCTAGGAAAGCCTGGGATCTCAGCTTCCAAATGAAAGTTATTGCAAGTCTCTAGCCCAAACGGTTGCGGAGATATGAGTAATCTAGTAAAGGTCGTTTTTGGTTTTGTAAATTTTAAACACACACTTTTTCAAAATGACAAATTTTACTAGAAATGACAGGTGACAGATAGGAGGCAGTTCTACTTAGGTTAAATAGATTGAATTAGATGAATTTAAACTAAGAGATGTGTTCTGAGTTTTGCTAAGTACTCACAAGAGATTTTGAACAGGAAAGCGACTTGGTCACGATCTTCAGTCTGGTCAGGTCTTTCCGGATTCTGCTCACAGCGCCTGGTCTGGTCTCGGCTAGGCACAGCACTGCTTTCTCTCTGGTCTGGTCTCTGCTAGGCACAGCACTGCTTTCTCTCTGGTCTGGTCTCTGCTAGGCACAGCACTGCTTTCTCTCTGGTCTGGTCTCTGCTCTGGATAGATTGAAGTCTCTAGTTTGGCTTTCTGGAGTTTGATGGAGGTAAGTATGGATTTTTCCGGCAGGGCTTCCAGCGGCAGATGAAATTGAATGTCTCTATGTGTCCTGACTCTCTGCTTTTATCTGTTTCTTGAGAATGGGTGTGTGTGTTGCATCACTAGACTTGCCCCTCTCATTCGTCATTGGTCAGGCTTCCATTCCTCCGCTTGATTGGCAAACTGAACTGTGAGTCAGATTGATGTCATTTTATGATCTCTTGAAACAACCTCCCTTATCATCTGTGCACCCAAATATATATATGATCAAAATCCATACTTCAGAGTTACACAGTTGTTTGAAATTACATATACATGGTGTGGCTGAATTTAGCCATGTCTATGTCCAAATCTGCTCATTCTCGGAGCTTGCATTCAAAGAGTGTACATGATTGACTTTTTAACTGCTTTTTCAATTTCCGACATGGACCCAACTTTACATACATGTGTGCAGGGGGTAGGGACATTAACTGATGAAGTTTCAGATTTTTAACATGCACACATTTAGAGTAATATCCACTTTTCCGCTAAAACCTCCCCGAACATACCACCGGTTCCTACCACGTCTTAAACTGTGGGCAGAAAAATCACAAGAATTATGGTGTCATTTATAAAATTTTCACATGTCCGCTCTATGAGTTATTCATCTTTTTAAAGTTATGTTCTGGCTCCAAAGGGGTGTGGTTTACCCTCAGCACAAGGTTGAATTTCTGGTTCTTTCCAGTTCTGCCAAGCCAGCTTGCTTCTCACAGGCAGTGCCCCTCCCAGCTTCTCCAGGAGGAAGCCACTTTTTACGACGTCTGTAATAAAAACCTTTGCCTGAGTGGAGAGGGCTTTGTTCACTCTCTGGCAGAGCACAGGAAATTCAATTATCAGATAGATGGCATATCCTTAGTGTGGGCAGCAAAAGGAACATTGGCCTGGGAACATAGTTGTGACTCAAGTTTCACTCCTGATGGGATCCGTTGCTAGGCAAAATCAAGTTCCTTAAGCCAGACCTTCAGCTAACTTTTTGTTGCTTTTAAAATAACTTGTAATTTTACACATGCAGCTAGAATGCTGATTCTAAGTGCAAAACTATGACATTTCAACAGTTATAACGGCATGTGACACCAAACATAGGTCACTCATTTAATCTAAACATTTTCGATTTTGGTGGTTTTAAATCCAGTTGCAGTTAGGCTTAAGCTGCTGACTCCATAGCATTTTTGTTATAAGCATTGTTTTTGGGCTCTTCATTTCCCAGATTTTGTAGGCACACAAAACTCCATTCTGCCAAATGTCTGCTGGTGTTCAGTGAATATTTTGCACATGTTGCAAGGTTTGAAATAGGCATTTTGCTTGCCTTCAGAAAAACACACAGTGGGTTTTAAAACGCCGGCTTTTGGATAGTGGTGAGTACTGGTACTGCACCCATTTTTGGGATTTTCTTGGATTAATGCATTCTAAACAGGAATGGTTCTTACATGGTAGTAAATCCTTGCTTAACATTGTTTTGATGGGGCTCCTTACAGTAAGATGGTTATGTGGAACCCCACAAAAAGGGTTGAATCTTTAAAGTGGTCCAATGAGTCACGATTTCAGCAACTTTTTGACATCAGTAAAAGTGGATTTTGTTAACAAAGACCTTTCTTTACCCTGGTGGGTGGCAAGTTAGGTAACCATTTTGGTGTGCGCACAACTGCGCAGCTTTCCTGGATTTCGGCGCACATGTGGGTTTTCCGCCATCTTGAATTTCCTAAGCCCACAGCACCAAATGTTGTAGCAGGGTAGCTTAAACGTGGGTCAGGACACCCTACAAGCCCCCCCACGTGACTGCACTTTGAGTTTGGGTCGATGGGGAGTCGCGTGCCCAAGGGTTTTGACCCACGCACCGGTCTGTCCGCATAATCTTCTTCCTCTTCTGTAGATGGCACAGTTCAGCATCTTCTTCTCCATCCGGTCAGATCGATCAGTTCTCCTCGCCGGTCCTGATGGGAAGATTGGGCGGTACCCCGGGCCCGTTGTGTCTTTGCTCCCGGTCTCCGGATCGTCCTTCTTGGTCATCCTTCATGGTTTCATCTCTCCTAGGATGATAAAGGAAGAGCGGCAATATCTACTCATAGACGATTTTTTTTTCCACCACTGTTGAGATAGTGGGGCAGCATATGCATTTCATCGTAACGAAATATTACATTCTTATTTTGAAAAAAAAAACAGCATCACTAGAGACAGTTTCATGTAAATCACAATATTTTAGAGACTAGATGTGGTAGGTTTTATGATTGGAACTGAATTAGTCTGATACAGTACCCGCTAGGATTCCAGAGGATTCCTCCAGTTGTTGCAGAGTGTGCCTGGGATGGCAACATTTCAACTGGTTTATGTGGACCCACTTGTCTTCCCCCGCTGCCAAAGGACCTTTGGGGATGTGGATTTTGTAGGCCACAGGGGAGATTTTATCGACGATCTCAAAGGGTCCCTTCCATGTAGGCAAAAATTTGCGCTGCTTGGCCTGGTTCCTTTGGAAGTTGTATAGATAGACCCGGTCTCCCACCTGATATTCCTTCCTGGAAGTTTTCAGGTCATAATGGGTCTTCATGCTATCAGCCGATCTTTCTAGATTCCGCTGAGCATAAGCAAAAGCATGTTGGAGGTGTTTCCTTAAATTCTCTACATACTCATGAGTAGTGGAGGCATTTATTAGTGTCTGCTCTTGGGTCCTATAGAGCAAATGCTGAGGAAGCACCATCTTGCGCCCAGTCATCAACTCAAATGGTGACATTTTGGTTGCAGATGAAGGGGTAGATCTGATGGCCATTAGGACCAGAGGTAATCGGATATCCCAACTTGGCCCAGAATCTGCCACAAACTTCTTTAATATGCTCACAATTGTCCGGTTATATCTCTCTACTGCCCCAGAAGAAGCTGGTCTATAAGCAATATGCAGCTTTCTCTTGACCCCCAGTATCTCCCACATCTTTGTCATTACTTCACTGGTGAAGTGGCTACCTCTGTCTGACTCAATCCTTTGAGGTAGACCAAAACGGGAAAAGATGTGGTTAATCATCAAGGCCGCTGCAGTTTCTGCCTTGCAATTTGGGGCTGGGAGACATTCCACCCACTTGGTAAACAAGCATGTCACAGTCAACATGTACTTATTCCCCCTAGCCGAGCGAATCACAGGGCCTACAAAGTCGATTTGTAAATCTGACCATGGCAGTGTCATTCCCCTCTTTTGTAAAGGCGCCCGGTGTGTGAGGGATGTTGGCTGAAATTGTGCACACACAAGACAACCCTTCAAATATTGGTTGAGGTCCTGGCCCATGTGTGGCCAGTATGCAACCTCTCTTAAGATTTCCAATGTTGTGTGAAACCCCCTATGACCGGCGGTGGCCGCATCATGGGCGTGACTTAACATCAGGCTTCGGAATGAGGTAGGAACCACCCACTGATCGTGGCCAGCTTTGGATTTCCTTACCAGCAAACCGTCTTGGATTCGGAACATTTTTGGACATTTCATCAACACTCTTAGGTCCTCTTTCCCAATGTAATCGGTATCCGTCAGGGGAAAGTTCTCAGGGTCCTCAAGGTGCTGGTAAAATTTACCAATAATTGGATCCCCCTTCTGAGCAGTAATCAAATCAGCATCAGGGGTCTCCTTACTCCATTGTGCAATTGAAAGGTCGTTGTGAGCATTTGTCTGGGACCTAGTGATGGCAGTGACCTGGATTTCCCCCAACAGGGACTCAATCTCAATTAGATCCCCTTGGATGGCCCCGGTTTTGGCCAGCTGATCAGCTAAGTCATTTCCAGTTTTGTCTGGTCCCTCTACTTTGGAATGACCCTTGATCTTCTTCCAATAGATGGTCATCCCATTCGAGGTGACCAGATCATCAATGTTTTGGATCAACTTCCCATGTTTCAAGGGTTTGTTGTTAGCACATACCATGCCTCTGGTCTTCCAATTAACCAGGTGCTCCACGAACCCGTTCCGTACATAATCCGAATCTGTGATTATGACCAGTTCGTGGAGTTGATGCTGGACAGCAGTGAGGATGGCCTGATGCACAGCCATCAATTCTGCCACCTGACTACTTCGGGGACCAATTTTGTATCCAGCGGAGGGTTCTGGGGACTCATTCACCCATGCATTCCCTACGCCGGCCACCAGTTCTTTCTCCCCGTTGTTGTCGACATGGTAAGAGCATCCATCCACATACACAGTGGGCATTCCCTCACACTTGTCTTCTTCAAAGACTTTGTGGGGGGAATTAAGGTATGCCTCCATGTTGTCCTTTATTTTTAGACTTTCGTCCTCGAGACAGTTTTCTCTGGCACAATCATGCAAGTCAGCCAGACCTTGCGCGAGGGGACTCTTCTTGTTTTGGCCATATCTGACCTCCACAGGAAAGCCTTGCATTGACAGAATCCAGGAAGTAATTCGGGAATTACTCACATTTCCGGCCCGGATTCTGTCACTTTGGAGATATTGCAGAGGCTGGTGTGGAGTCTCCACTATGATGTGTTCCCCCTGGATAAACGGGCGGTAATTCTTCAATGCCCACACCGTTGCCAGGAGTGCCTTCTCACAATCGTTGAATTTTTCCTCCACAGAGGATAAAGTTTTGCTCGCATAGGAGATTACTTTATTGACCTTGTCATGCTTTTGATATAATACTGCCGTCAAGCACGTATTAGAGAACCCCGTCTCCAGGAAGAACTCCTTGTTTCTGACAGGGTAAGCTAGGCAAGGCGCTTGTGAGAGGCTTCTTTTGAGTTGTTTTACTGCCTCGGCTTGTTCTGGACCCCATTCCCACTTGACCCCCCCCTTCAGGAGATGAATCAGGGGTCTGGTGATCTCTGCGTAGCCCTCAATGAACTTTCTGCTGTAATTAGTCAGTCCAAGGAGGCTCCTTAGTTCCCGCAGAGTTGTGGGGTCTTTCAGTTTCTGAAGTGCTTCCACTTTCTTTTCCTGGGGACAGAGACCCTGAGGAGTAATCTCATGCCCCAAGAAATTAACACGGGTTCTACACCACTGTGCTTTCTGAAAGGAAAGTTTTGCTCCGGCGGCCCTCAACTGTGTCAGAACATAACGGATCTCTGCTATGTGTTCCTCCACAGATGAACTTTTGATGAGGACATCATCTACATAAGCCAGGTTACCCCTCGTACCCAGGTCGGGCATGGCCTTATGTAGGAAAATATTGAACTCATTACCGGAGTTAAGGTATCCGAAGGGAGTCCGGGTCCATGTGTACTGCTGGCCCCCAAAGGTAAAAGCCAGCTTGTATTGGTCCTCCCTACTGACAGGCACGGTCCAGTATCCATTGGTCAGGTCTATTGCAGTGAATACCTGTGACCCCTGAATCTGGGCCAGCCCTTGGTCAATGTAGGGAAGAGGCCATCGGGAAGTGTGGACCCGTTTGTTGAGCTCCCTGAGGTCAGCGCAGAGTCTCCACTGGCCGTTTGGCTTCAATATTCCCAGCACCGGATTATTGAAGGTGCTGTGGACTGGACGGATTATTCCCCGGGACTCAAGGTTCTTAATTATTTCAGTAAGGGACTCCATTGATGCGAGAGGCAAGCGATATTGCTTCACAAACACTGGAGTCATGCCAGGGTCCGTGGGGATTGTTGTGGTGTGGATGTCGGTGCGACCACAGTCATATGAGTCTACCGCAAAGAGATCTTGGAAATCCAAGAAAACTTGTTTCAACTTTTGCTTTTGTTCCAGAGTCACACAGGCATCAGCTAGGTTGACTCTCTCTTCCACCATCTGCCTGAAGCCTGGAAAGACTTCTGGTTTGGCTATCTCCGCGGCCTCCTCCAGCTGGGTGGAGAAGTCCCTGGTCAGAGTGCTGATTTGGACCGGAGGCTTCAGGTGGGAAAGGCAGCCCTCATGGACCTGGAAAATCACCTCATCCCTCCTGAAGTCACAGGTCACATCTTCCTTACCATAGGGGCAGGAAGTGTACACCAGGAAGTTCCCCCCATGCCGGGTAAAAATCCTGTCTGGTGTTGCGTTGTCATCACTGTCACTGTCAAAACAGTCCTTGGGGATGGGTCCTAACAGTTCATTTACAAGATCAATGGAGAAATGTCGGTCATCAACCGCCATTCCAATAATGGTGCCTGCGGCTAGAGTAATACTCTTTAAGTCGCTGTTATCCACCTCTATTAGAATGGGGTCATGTTCTATGTTGACTAATGGAGTCGGGTTTACCCCCAACCCTTGCTGTTGGAGAGAAGCATTTAGATGTATGTAAGCATCAGGGTTTTTCAACTCTTGTCCCCTTTTAACTTTCACTTCCAGGGAGAATTGTCGGGTCCTTTCTGGGATGGTGACTTCCTCTTTAACCTGAATTTCGACTGCATAAGGTAGCAATTGAGCTGACCTAAATGCTTTTTCTGGATCATCAAAGCCCATGGGATTATCCGCTAATCGGGACCAAGCTTTGAAGTTTATTAGGTCCAAACTAATGGCAAAGCGATTGAGAATGTCACTGCCTAAGTAAAAGGCGGCAGGGACGTCTCGCACGACCCAACAATTGTGGACTATGCTCTTGTTGCCAATGGAGATTTTGAGCATACACCTGCTTGGCAGGAGATGTTTGGAATTAGGTGCTTCCAGGTCCATCTCCCATTTGTCTATCAGTTTGAAGGTGGGAATGGCTGGATCTTTTGGGAGTTGGCGGAACATGGCTTCGCTGATGAAGCTCTTACCGTTGTTCACACACACTCGAGCGAGAACAGAGTCCTTCCCATCATTTAACTGAACAGGGATGAACAACTGCTCTCCAATTTGCTGAATATCAGCCAGACTCTGAGCTGATTTCACATCTTCCTGGACTATAGGAGTGGGAGTTTCAGATTGTGGATTGGTATAGAATTTCAGAGTGTTTCCTTCCAGCGTGGAATACCACCTTAAACTGGAAGGAAGGTTGATTTTCAGAAATAGAGAGGACCCCCCATCACCAGTCTGTTGTCCTACTGCTATTACTGTCACGTCTGGAATTTGGCTATTCTGGAAGTGAAATTCTACTTGGTCAGATTTTTGTTCAACCATGTGGCATGTGCCGTTTAAACTAACATGGTTGACACTCTGTTTTAATTTTATTGGTCGGCTAGTCTGGGTCCAGAGGACCTTGTTTACACAATCTATTAGGGGTGACAACCTTCTCAGGAGGTCATTCCCTAGTAAACAAGGGGTGCCCTCTGGGGTCACAACTATGACCGGGTGTTTCAACTTATGTCGCCCGATCTTAATGTCCAAGTCTGCCGTCCCCTCGACGGGAATTTCCTTCCCGTCAAAGTTCTGCAGTTGTCCAGGAAGAGAGGTGAGAGGAATTTGGTAATTCTCTCCCCTTCCTGCATTCAGTTCGTCAAAGGCCCTTCTGGACAGAAGGGTAGCTTGAGATCCAGTGTCCACCAGTGCTGAGATTGTACCCTGCCCCTGTACTTGTACCGGGGCATAATATCTTCCCTCCTTCTCCTCAAGGGGGCACAGATAATGTACATTTTTGGACAACTGGTGGGCTAATTTTCTGGTTTTGGACATCGCTAGAGAATAATTTTGGGCAGAATTCTGTGGAGAGCCTTGGGAATCTGAAAGGAAAAGTTGGCAACTGGAGATCAGAGCCATTGTGGGTTCCCCTGGCTCCGTTTCTGGGCCGCCCCCCCCTTTTTGGAGGCAGTCGCCAGGATGGGTTTGAACCAGGGGATTTTCTTGCTGTTGGTTCTGGGATGAGATGGTGGGCGGCGGTAGCTCAGTCTCCACATCTCCCCAGTCTGGATTTGCATTCCTAGGGACCCATTTTTCTTTGGGAGGAGTTCTCCCCTCTCTGAAGGAGAAGATCCTTTTCTCAGGATCCTCTGAGGATCCCTCTCCCTCAAATTGGAAGATCTGTACCTCCTCCTCAAACTGAGTCTGTTTGGGTCTTTTGTTTCTCCTACCCCCCCTCTGCTCCTTAGGAGGCAGACTTTCAGGGGCAAGAGATTTTGTTTCCGGTTCCGGGGTTTCCAGGGGCTGTTTACAAGTGAGGAAGGAAGCTTCCTCCAAGGCTTTACACCCCCCTTCCCTTTGTGCCTCCTCCCTGGGAACCGGTGATTTATCGGGGTGCTGCCCCCGTCATTGTTCTGGAGCACCAGGTCCAGAGTTGGGTGCGTTCTGCGCCGGCATGCTGATCTGAGGGTTCTGCTGTGCCCTCAGTATATGACCCATATCCCGCGCCATGTTTTGAACCTGGCGCTCTAACTGGGAAACCCGCTCAGGCTGATACGGGGCCCTGTTTTCTCCCCTGGGCTGATCCCGGGAAGGGTAGCTGTCCCTCCTCTGGTAGTACCCCTGGTTGGGAAGATTTTGGTACCCCTCCACCCTTGGCCTCCCCTCTCCCGGATTCAGTGGTCTGGGCTCAGGGAATTGAGGAAAGAAGGATGGATGATTTTGGGGTTGGAAGTCGGGTGGATATCTGGGGAAAAAGTTCTGCCCAGGGTTTGGTAAATTTCTGCCCTCCTGTGGGAAGTTTGGAGGGAAGTTCCCTGGGTTAGGTGCTTGGCTGGATCCCCCCCCTTGGGCTGGAGGAGTCCACACATAACCCAGGATGGGTCGATTTCCCTTGTAGCGAGGACTTACATAGTCAGGAGAGCGAGGGACCCCATTTGTGGGGCTGCCTCCCTGGCTCCCTGTCTGTGACTGGCCCGAGGACCTTCTGGGCCTAGCATTATTAGGTGCAGGCAGGTTTTTAGGCCCCCCCATCTCCAAATCCAAAACGGGGGTAACCTTTACCTCTGCCACCTTGGCAGCAGCAGGGGTGCTGTTGGCTTTGGGGTTTTTCTGGGCATTGCTTTTATTTTCTATGGGCTTCTGCACCTCATAGATCCGGGTAGCCTGTTCAATGACCCAGTCTAAAGATCTTTTCTCATGAAAATCCCTCACAAGCTGGGTCATGATATATTTGGGCAAGGCATGAAAAAATGTATTAACGAATTCTCGACTGTCTGTGCGCACCCTTCTGGTGGTCTGCGCAAAGGCACGTTTCAGTTCCTGCACAAATTCTTGTGGGGCCTGATCCTCCCCACATTGTAAATTGTAGGCTGCCTTGCGAGCCTCTTGAGGATTTCTGTGAACAGAAAAATGTTTCAGGATGGCCGCCTTATAGGTGGACCATCTTAAATGATTTTGGTCCTCCAGCCCCGCAAAGAAACTGGAGTATTCCGGGGAGAAGGTCCACTTTACATATTGAATGCAGCTTTGGCTGTCCTTCAAATGGAAAGTCTCCATCATTTGTTCAAACAGCTCTAAGTGCTCCCAAACAGAATACTTAGCGTTCTTATGGTAAGGCGTGATGACGCTCCTGATCGCCTTAATCTGCTTTAAGGGGTCCTTGAGCAAGGCCCTCATTGCCTTATTGGCCTTTTTGGTTCGGGTAACCCTTGTCCATTCTTCGTCGGACTCAGAGGCACTGCTCCCAGAGGTTCCCGTCTGTTCTTCCAGGTTTTCCCGGATTCTGCGAGCCTGGGAATGGCTGGCAGAATGTGGGGACCTGGTCTCCTGTGTCCTGCGCAGTTCAGAGGAGTCTTCAGATTCCTCCTTGCTGTCAGGATTTGATGGGTACCCCCTCCACTGACCTAACTGGGCAGAGGTTTTCAGGATGCCCTTAATGGGCCTACTCTCCTGGGGTTCCCCACTGAACTGTATTGTACTTGGGTGCCCATACCCGGATGCCCACCCCTCCATTCCTGGATGGTACTGGCCTATGAACCCCATGCTTCTGGCTGGATAGTAATCTGCCATCCCTGTGGCCCTGTGCTCATGTGCGCCAGGGGACATGGGGGTGGCAGAGTCCAGGGACTGAGAGGTATGAGGGCCTCTGGTACTAGGGCTCCTGAGGTTATGCTCCGGAGTTTCCATTTCCCAGCGAACCTCATCTCTATCCGCCCCTGCTCCCTGTTGCAATGCAAGAGCCTGCATTTGTGCCTTCAGTTCCTCAGTTAAGGCCTTACTCGACTCTATCAGTCTCTCCTGCATCGCTACCTGCTGTTGGAGCCTATCATTGTGTTGACAGAGGGCCTCATTTTCCCTCTGTGCTTCCTGGTTGGTCCTGGAGAACTGGGCCAGTCTTTGCTGCAGGAGGGTTACCTCCTGAGCTGTGTCCCTATTGGCCTGCTCCTTTCTTGCTAGAGCATCCTCCACCCTCCTGGTGTGCTCTAGCAAGTTCTGGTTTTCTTTTTGGAGGTCACCCAGTCCCTGGTGGGCCAGGTGATTTTCTTCCATTTTCCTTTTTAAATGGCAGACTTCCTGGCCTAAGGCGTCTCTTTCCTGACTAAGAGCCTGCATTTGTGCCGCCAGGTCGTCCCTTTGCCTTTGGAAGGCACCAGCTTTCTGGCGCTCCTGATCAAACTCTGCCTGGGTATCCAGGTCTTTCAGGATCAGTTTATTGCTCTCCTCTTTCTCTCTGTCTAGATGACTTTGCAGGGTGGCTACCTGCTCCGTGCATGCCCTGTTAAAGTCTAATTGTTGCTCCAGCTTTTTCTGGCTCTGCAGTAAGGAGTCCAAACTGTCTTGGTGCTCCTTCTGCAGGGCCAGAAATCGGGTATCCTGGTCTGTCTTTTCCTGTTGTAGGATGCCCATATCCTCTTTTATTTTAATGATATATTGCCTACTATTATTTTCTGCCTCCTGGCTCCTCTGCAGCCTCTGCTCAGAAGAGTCCAGATCAGATTGGGCCTTCTGTAATGCCATCTGTTGCCTATTTGCCAGATTTTGGCTTTCAGCACATCTATCCTGCATGTCTCCCATATATAGGTACAGGTATGCTGCTATCCTGGCAATCTTATTGTGTTCCTCTTTGGCTTTAGGAGCCATATATAGTTCACTCAGGGCCACATGTAAGGGACCCTGATCTCTATATATATCTGACCCTGTTTCAGTGACCTGTTGTGTGATGGCCTGCAACCACACATCCTGGCCCTGTTCGGTCCATTCACCTCTCACAAATAGCTTATGCAAGAGGTGCTCTCTGGCTATTTTCATGTCTACTAAGGTCGTCATTCTAGAGATTGGTCTCTGTCCTGACTTACAGAAGTTTGTATTTTATTTTTGCAGAACAGAACTTTTCTTGGAGTGTCCCTTTTGAGGAATGCTTCACAGCGTAATGCAGCGTGGTGATCCAACCGGATGTATGTATCCCGTCAGTTCGCACACTGTGTTAAGCTGCACAAATGGTAAATCTAACCCAACGTCTCGGCTCGAGCCCCCAATTTGTAAGAGGATTCAATTCAGCACTACAGCCAAGTTAACGCCTAGTCTAGAATACTGAATGAAAACCCTTATTGATATATCTTTAGGTCCAGTTCATGCGTTCTGGATGACTACCCTTGTATAACACCCCTCTCTTGGAATCCCCCTGACCCCACTGAGCCAAGAAGTAATTCTGTTTTGCAAGTTTAAAAGGTTTATTTGATAAATTAAAATATATATCACACTTTTTAATAAAATAATAATTGAATATCACACTTAATCTGATATGGTAAATATTAACAACGGAGAATCTGGCACTAGCACACTTCTTTAATCACTAATGAGTTGACATGAAATGGATAAGGTAGCACACTGGTAAATAGGAACAAAAGTATAATGTGGTAGAGGATGCTTTATGTAGGCTCAGGTGGATGCAATATTCAATGAATGCAGTACAGAAAATACGCAATATGATTTCAACCAAACAATGTAATCACTTTTCTCTGGCTACTCCCCTCCCCCCCTTGATGCAAGGCAAGGAAATGGAAGGAAAACACACAGTTCTCAGAAATGCAATCAACTGTAATTCAGTTCAATCCAGCAAGCTTAAACAGAAGTTTGAAAACACAGGCAAATGCTTTGATAGGTGCTAGCAATGAATGAGAAATATGCTGGAAACGCTCTTAATTCCCTTTTAGAGGTTCAGGATGAGTGGTATCTAGTTAATATTAGTCCGGGCTCACACTAGCAATGATGCAGGGATAGTTAGCAGGTTAAACGAATTTCTGGCAAATGAAATCAGGCAGCAGCAGTTTTTTTACATGTGAAGAAATTGCAAATCGCGGCAAAATTCGCGGATGCGCCGAGCGCTATTACAAAGGAACCGCAAGGACTATCTCTACCGTTTTGGGGTCCTAGGAAAGCCTGGGATCTCAGCTTCCAAATGAAAGTTATTGCAAGTCTCTAGCCCAAACGGTTGCGGAGATATGAGTAATTAAGTAAAGGTCGTTTTTGGTTTTGTAAATTTTAAACACACACTTTTTCAAAATGACAAATTTTACTAGAAATGACAGGTGACAGATAGGAGGCAGTTCTACTTAGGTTAAATAGATTGAATTAGATGAATTTAAACTAAGAGATGTGTTCTGAGTTTTGCTAAGTACTCACAAGAGATTTTGAACAGGAAAGCGACTTGGTCACGATCTTCAGTCTGGTCAGGTCTTTCCGGATTCTGCTCACAGCACCTGGTCTGGTCTCGGCTACGCACAGCACTGCTTTCTCTCTGGTCTGGTCTCTGCTAGGCATAGCACTGCTTTCTCTCTGGTCTGGTCTCTGCTAGGCACAGCACTGCTTTCTCTCTGGTCTGGTCTCTG
Organism: Ambystoma mexicanum; assembly: GCF_040938575.1. Classification (NCBI taxonomy): domain Eukaryota; kingdom Metazoa; phylum Chordata; class Amphibia; order Caudata; family Ambystomatidae; genus Ambystoma; species Ambystoma mexicanum. The sequence goes on along the minus strand of NC_090941.1, from coordinate 102,098,606 downwards.
CTCTGGATAGATTGAAGTCTCTAGTTTGGCTTTCTGGAGTTTGATGGAGGTAAGTATGGATTTTTCCGGCAGGGCTTCCAGCGGCAGATGAAATTGAATGTCTCTATGTGTCCTGACTCTCTGCTTTTATCTGTTTCTTGAGAATGGGTGTGTGTGTTGCATCACTAGACTTGCCCCTCTCATTCGTCATTGGTCAGGCTTCCATTCCTCCGCTTGATTGGCAAACTGAACTGTGAGTCAGATTGATGTCATTTTATGATCTCTTGAAACAACCTCCCTTATCATCTGTGCACCCAAATATATATATGATCAAAATCCATACTTCAGAGTTACACAGTTGTTTGAAATTACATATACATGGTGTGGCTGAATTTAGCCATGTCTATGTCCAAATCTGCTCATTCTCGGAGCTTGCATTCAAAGAGTGTACATAATTGACTTTTTAACTGCTTTTTCAATTTCCGACATGGACCCAACTTTACATACATGTGTGCAGGGGGTAGGGACATTAACTGATGAAGTTTCAGATTTTTAACATGCACACATTTAGAGTAATATCCACTTTTCCGCTAAAACCTCCCCGAACATACCACCGGTTCCTACCACGTCTTAAACTGTGGGCAGAAAAATCACAAGAATTATGGTGTCATTTATAAAATTTTCACATGTCCGCTCTATGAGTTATTCATCTTTTTAAAGTTATGTTCTGGCTCCAAAGGGGTGTGGTTTACCCTCAGCACAAGGTTGAATTTCTGGTTCTTTCCAGTTCTGCCAAGCCAGCTTGCTTCTCACAGGCAGTGCCCCTCCCAGCTTCTCCAGGAGGAAGCCACTTTTTACGACGTCTGTAATAAAAACCTTTGCCTGAGTGGAGAGGGCTTTGTTCACTCTCTGGCAGAGCACAGGAAATTCAATTATCAGATAGATGGCATATCCTTAGTGTGGGCAGCAAAAGGAACATTGGCCTGGGAACATAGTTGTGACTCAAGTTTCACTCCTGATGGGATCCGTTGCTAGGCAAAATCAAGTTCCTTAAGCCAGACCTTCAGCTAACTTTTTGTTGCTTTTAAAATAACTTGTAATTTTACACATGCAGCTAGAATGCTGATTCTAAGTGCAAAACTATGACATTTCAAAAGTTATAACGGCATGTGACACCAAACATAGGTCACTCATTTAATCTAAACATTTTCGATTTTGGTGGTTTTAAATCCAGTTGCAGTTAGGCTTAAGCTGCTGACTCCATAGCATTTTTGTTATAAGCATTGTTTTTGGGCTCTTCATTTCCCAGATTTTGTAGGCACACAAAACTCCATTCTGCCAAATGTCTGCTGGTGTTCAGTGAATATTTTGCACATGTTGCAAGGTTTGAAATAGGCATTTTGCTTGCCTTCAGAAAAACACACAGTGGGTTTTAAAACGCCGGCTTTTGGATAGTGGTGAGTACTGGTACTGCACCCATTTTTGGGATTTTCTTGGATTAATGCATTCTAAACAGGAATGGTTCTTACATGGTAGTAAATCCTTGCTTAACATTGTTTTGATGGGGCTCCTTACAGTAAGATGGTTATGTGGAACCCCACAAAAAGGGTTGAATCTTTAAAGTGGTCCAATGAGTCACGATTTCAGCAACTTTTTGACATCAGTAAAAGTGGATTTTGTTAACAAAGACCTTTCTTTACCCTGGTGGGTGGCAAGTTAGGTAACCATTTTGGTGTGCGCACAACTGCGCAGCTTTCCTGGATTTCGGCGCACATGTGGGTTTTCCGCCATCTTGAATTTCCTAAGCCCACAGCACCAAATGTTGTAGCAGGGTAGCTTAAACGTGGGTCAGGACACCCTACAGACACAAAATCGCCCCAGCTTCTGTCCATCCTCTGCACTTATCTCAGCTCACCCTCCACCATTGGAGGCTCGCTTTTATATTACATTGCACATCACTTGTTGCTCACCCCTAAGCACCCCAGCACCTACCCCATTCCCTCTCCCTTCTGCACTTGCAAGTTCTGAACACTCACAAGGCTCTGTATTTTAAATGTTTCTCATCCTGTGTCCCCTCCCTGTTGCCCTGTGGGTGCTTTGAAACAGTATTTACTTCCCCTATAAGCTTGGCTGGACAGAAGTTTTGGTAGTGACCTTTGATGTTGGTGTCAGGCTACTCAATACAGTGCAATATGGCCTGGCCTAGAATCCAAGAAGACAAATGTCCCCAAGGAGGCTCTTGCAATCTGCCATCTGTGCCTGAATTGAATGAAATCTGTGAAATTGTTAGTTCCTACTCAGTGCTGCAGGACTTATCCAAAATGTATCCAAAAGGCAGTCAAAAACAATGAGGGTGGCTTGGAGAAAATGAGCTAGAAACTGTTGTCATTTGGGCTGCTTTCCACTTGTTTCCTCATGAACTTGTGAAGTTTAGTGCGGACGATTAGGTGGCTTACTTGGGAAAGAGGATTTCAACTGACAATGTTTAGACTTGGATAGTCCTGTTTAGGAATGGAATGCATTTTTTTCTTCAAATTATATGTTTTGTTTTTGTAGTACACACTTGCAGACAATCATTTTAGTAATAGAGGAAGAAGGGTTTGAAGAAGCTCAAGATCTTTTCTGGTTATTCCATTGACATGGGGTGTTTGCTTGCAGATGATGCAACAAGTTTGGGCTGTAATCCCTAAGGGCCCAATTGGTGGCATTTTTCTGTGTGCAAAATAGGGGCTTTTTTGTACTTTGTGGGGACTTCACGCAGGCTCAGCACATCAGAATGCTTTACGCGAGAAACCACGCAGAGGGCAGGGTAGGGGCGGAACTCAGAAAATGACAAAGAGCAAGGGAAAATGTGGGTGTTACGAGGGATGGCCCACAGGCAGTCCATCACAACCCTACAAATGCGCAGAACAAGATGTATTCATGGATTCCACCATGCAACCTCTCGTCGGGTAAATGGCCATGTAAAACCCTCATTCAATTCGACACCTGAAAGCATGCAAACAGACACTTGCGCATAGGATTTATGATGCAAAGTTGAGCTTGCATGTTGGATTCAGGGTTGCATGAATGCAGCCAGGGTTCTGATCTAACTTAGGGGTGCATGTACACAGTGTAGCAGGGTGCAGGAACAGTTTCCGGGGGTTCACAGGCAGATTCTTCCGAGTTTTACCTGAGTTATGGAATTTTGTACGCATGTTGACTGGGTGCCAGTAAAAGTTTTGAGGGGACCCCGCACAGTGTCCCTGATGTGCAGACCTGGTTGCGGGGGACCCCACACACTCTTTCAAGGGCGCATATGTTTGTTTACTTTGTGCGAAGATTTCCATGAATATGCAGAGCTCACGCAGAGCCGTTCTCAGCGCGCAGGCTTTGCAGGATCTCTGCGCACTTTTCCATGAATCGGGCCCTAAGGGTTTAGTTGTATGACATGTGACCATTACATTTTGCATGTAGGCTAACGATAAGCAAGGGGGATTTATGGACAAAGAAGCTGATTTGTAAGTCTAAACTATATTTCACTGGTAGCAAATGGAACATCTATAGTGCTGGACTGAAGTGATCAGAGCAGTTAAATACCAGCATAAGGTGGGCTGTGAAGTTGTGAGCCCTCTGAAGTTTGGAGATGGACTTTGCAGGTAGTCCAGTATAAATAACACTGCAAATATCTATAGGTGAGGGGATTTAGCTGTTATGTTGATATGTTGAGAAATTGTTAGAAAAAGAGCAGTTTCCACCCAATTCTATGGAGGTGGTAAAGATATGTTTTGATGACATTGTTTATTTGAGGCAAAAATCAAGGTTTGCTTTCAAAGATCAATCATATGTTTTATTCCATTGACCTCAGACATACTTGACTCAGTTTTCAGCCACTTGGGACTCTTGTGTTTTTCTCCATGATAAATTAAGACACCTTTTATTTACAAGTATGACAAGTGGTGGTTACAAAGTAGGGTGACAAGACGTCTCAGTTTTACCGATAACAAGCTGGGGGAAACGCCCTCAGTCCCAGGGTCCTGAGACTTTTTTAATTTAATGAATCCTGTCCCAGGATTGGCTATGGTCCTGGTTCTTGCCAGGATCAGTTTTAGAAATGCTGAAATCGGAGGCCCAGTGCAAATCTTCTGATGTGTGAAGGCTTTTCACGCCCCCATTTCATCCCACTTCTCCTCTCTGGTCGCTCTCCTCCAATAAGAGGAGTGTGCCTGGAACACACCCCCTGCAACAGGCCAGTGACACAGTAGTAGGACTACAAATGTATCGAAGTCCTGTTTGTGTTTTACTGTAGTCTTACTTCCATGTTTATATTTAGCCTGTGCTTTTTTTTGTTTTTTTTAGATTTGGTCACCCTATTACAAAAATACACACTCACATGGAGCTTTGTGTATTGTTATGCTGCCTCCCTATAGGTTTGATTAAAATATGACACTACAACCATATACAGATATGCAATGTGGTTGCAGTTTATATTCCAATTGTGATTTTTAGTCTTGGCTATTAGGTGGTGCTGAAAGTGCTACCTTTAAGCCAAAACTATTGTCATTAAAATAGGAGGTTCAAAGTTGAGCTACTTTCAAAATGCCAGCCGCTATATGTTAATGTGTGAGAAAAAAAAGTGTCCATTTGTTTTCTGCTTTAAAAAGAATATATTAGTGCTTGTAAATTTTGCAATAAATATTTATTTATTTTATAACAAAAATGACAAACTTATAATTAAAAAGCAGTATACAAAGGTTTTGTTTGAAAATGTCCATGTACTTATGGTTGGGTGTTTCTTTAGTATTTTTGGATGTAAGCAGTACCTGGTAGGATGTGCAGTGTGTTAGAGATATCAGGATGATTTCATTGGCTCTGGAGTCTGTTTGTGTTGGCACGAGGTAGATATTTTTTGGGAGATCGGATCAGAAAGGCTGCTTAATTTCTCTATTCAACTTTTTTATTTATTATTTATTTAGTTTTACTGCATTTTCCTCACTTTTTAGGACACCGGCGGGTGGGAGCTTCCCTTTTCTGGGTGCCTGAGAACCACACCTAGCCGTGGGTATTGGCTGGAAATAAAAAGTGTCCACCATGAGCGACTGCTGTTTTCCACTGTCTGTCTGCCTTTCATCGGTGCCGAATACGGATTGGGTACATTTCTGTGGAAACTGTGAGTCGTGAAACAATACATCATGGCACAGTAAAGCCACCCTCAATGCTGTTTCAGTCATTAGAAATCCTCATAAAAATGAAGGAGTGGGGGTCTGTTCTGTAAGTGACTATGGGCCTCATTACACGGAAGGCGGTAAGGGTTAACGGTCACCGGTAATGGTACCGGTGACCGTTAACCCTTACCGCCTGATTACGAGGTCCCTTTGCAGGTTGGTACTTTAACGCCTGCTTTTTAGCAGGCGTTAAAAACCAACCCGCAAAAGGGACCAGGGTGCTAATTACGGTACCGCAATTTGCAGTACCGTAATTAGCACCTTCCCCATTCCCATTATGCCCTATGGGGCAAAAATGGGAATGGGGAAGGGCAATGGGGGAAGGGGCAATTACCGCCCCGCCAACCTTGGAATAGGGCGGTAATTCCCCTTTCCTCCAAGGCGGTGCCAGTATTTTACCGGCATGGACCAAGGTGCTAACAGCACCTTGGTCCACTGCCTACCGTGTAATGAGGCCCTATAACTTAGAGTTCATACCCTGTGATGTTAAGTATGTAATAGTTTAAATGCAGCCAGCTTTATTTACTCAGTTGACCGGCCATCTCTCTCTATTGCACTTGCTTTCATCTGTCGTGATTGTGAAAGGGCATCTTGTAATGTTCAGCAAAAATATGTTTCGTTTTCTTCCTGGAAAAAATGAATGACCCCGATCCATTCTAATGGGTCTTTAAATCCCCAGTGCTCACATCCCTGCACCTCCTAAACTATTCTTGTAAATTCCAATAGCGTAAAATATAGTTACAATCAAGAAACCCTAACTGAACAGACGTCCTTGTAAATGAAAAGGCAAAGGTCATATTACATTTTGACAGTTTGTGTAGCAGAGGATGGGAAAAGGTTACCCTTGTACAAAATATGCAAAACAATCTACTGCGTACTGTTCAGAAGAACTGTGTAAACAACAGCCCTTAACAACTGGCCCCATTAAATAAAGTACATCTTTTTTCAGGCCTTGATTTTCATGAACATCACATGGTATGCTGGGGCTTGTAGTTTTTAATTTCTATATTTTAAGTGAAAGCCTGCAAGTCCCCCAAATGCTGCTAATTGAAATTCCAGGGCTGTCTAAAAGATGAAGTTGATAACAGGGAGTCTATTCTCTGCAAGAGTAATGAGAATGTGTCTGTCTGGGCACCAATGTCTTGGAAGCTGCAATGGATTTCAGTGCGTGTTTTTCAAAGAGGGAGTGTGGCCAGAAGATTCCAGTAGCAGAAATGTAAGGCCATGGAAAGGTAGGACTTATACAGAGTTCTTTTATGACCATCCTTCGTCACAGCACTGGAGTGACCTTCAGGCTTGGACTGGCCCGTAGGGCAATAGGCCCATGGCCGAACCAAAAACACAAAATTCTCGTATGAGCCAGTTTTTGTTGGTCAAAACGGGCCACTTTTTTGGCCAATGTGCACCAGTTTAATGAGTTACTTCACTATGTGGCTAGTAGTTTTGACCAGTGTTGCTGAATAAACATTCTTTAAAAAGCACGATTTGCATCACATTTTATACAAAAATCTCCCCCTTGGGTACTATTCAAACAGTGTCACAAAAGGAATGAATTGCCGTTTGCAACAGTGGGCCACTTCTTCATTCGTGCCCGAGACAATTCTATGGCCTAGTACGTCCCTGGTGACCTTCCCCCTGGCAGGGCAAATCTTCATGGTCTTCTCAGAATAACTCCAATTTTTTTCGACTGCCATTTTGTGGCTTTACAGATGGAACCGGGCACAAAGATGGACTAAATTATTAACGTGCTTAACATTTTTCGTCAGTTTGAAGATTATGTACGTTTGCAAAAATGTTTCTTTAGATGTGCATTACCGTCATCCAGTGAAGGATGAAACATACATCTGTGTTTCCGCAGGTAACCCAGTGCAGTACAAATTACTCGATCCTCATTGTGTTGAATAGGGATGCAGAGGAAAATAAGCATGGAAAGCCAACTGTTTAACTTGTGTGCATATATTAGGGATTTTACTGGCTCAGCCATAATGATACTACATGACCATAACATGGAAAAAACTTTTAACTAGACTTCAGTGCGAGGGCATACATTATGCTTCCAAACTAAGTGGCTGACGGCACAATTGGTTAAGGCTTTTCTTATTACACAAGGAGCCATTTGCAGCTGTAATGATGTCATTAAGTTCCCCAGGACTGTACATAAAAGAGCCATGGCAGGCATCATACAGCACAAAGTTTGATGTTACTGTGTGAAAAAGTGTGATCACAGAGAACTGAGGAATATTGGATTGGAGTATAGATAGGAGGAATGACATTTAAGGCAGGACACAGTCTGTAGGTGTTGTTTGGTTATGTGCCCACCCATTGCCTTCCAATAACCATGGCAAACCTTGCAGCTAATGCAAAACATGTCTGCCTCTGCCCACACAAAACACCTCCTTATTGGAACTTGATAAGCACATTTTAATCATCCCTAATGCATTTAAAGTGGCAACAAGTGTTTCTTCAAATCAGTGTTTTCCAAGTAAATGACTTATTTGGATTTGTAAACATGTTACTGGTGTATTGTGTTGTTCATTAAAGAAATGTAAACTAATTTATTAAACAGAGTAAAGACTACAGCCTGAATTAAATTAATATTTCTCCTCACTATTACAGCAGCACATTGCTGCTGACCTTAGTTGTTTGCAACAGATCAACTTGAAATGCTGTCTAAAAACTAAAACTAATTAGTATCCGGTGAGGGTCAATCAGAATGTAACAAACAATCTGATTGGCCCTTGCCAGGGCTTTACCCGAAGTGGAATCCCTCGCCATCACATCCCTGTTGGGGAGGTGTGGCAGCCCCTCAGCCAATGAGGAGGCTGGGATTGGAGAAATCCTCACTTCGAGCCACCACACAGCTAGAGGCTGCCATCCTCCCCCTCCTGGGATTCAGGTAAGCGTTTTCTCCCCTCTTCTCCCTCTCTCGATCCCCCCTCCAAACAATCCCCTCCCCATCCTCCCAACCCCACTTACCTGCTTTTTGGTCCTTTTTCGAGAGCAAACGCACTGGGAACATGTCTGTCCCCAGTGCGTCCGCTCCCTTCCCCAGTGGCCATTTTTAGTAACATTTCCTTTTTTTCTTTTTTGAAACGCAGTGCATTTTGGAACACAAAAACAATAATATTCGTACCCGGTCTTGTGGGCCGTGGTAATAATAGCAATAAGCCCCTCGCAGCTGAAGCATTACCGAGCCAGGCAATGCCCTACGGGATTTGTTAAGGCCCTCCCTTCGCTTGGGGCTGTAACTATGGGCGCCGGGGCATTACCTGACCTGGTAATGCCCCTGCAGCTTGGGGCTTATTGCTTAAATAGCAACAGAGTTGCTTGCATTACTTTATTGTACACATGTTGTGTTATACTCCTCTTTTACCTTTTTAACAAGAAAAGTGCAATGATAATATAAATTAGAACAGCAGCTGATATATAAATGCAGTATATAATAAATTAATACTGTCTTTGCACAATTCATTTAATGTTTTACAATAGTGTTATCTTTTAAACAATTTCAGGTATGAAGCAATTGTACAATCCAGAAACAAACAATGTGAAATGCACACAAAATCATATTTAAACACTTTCACAAAATTCCCAAAAGCCAAAACTATTGGCTTTGACAATTATTGTTTTTTAAAGATGCCCATATGCACTTATTTGAGTTTTCCAAATGCAATATTGTCCTTAAATCATCAGTTATTATGCATGCATTTAATTGCTTCATACTAGAAAGCATGCCTCTTCCAAGCGTATTTAATTTGAAAAACACCCTATGGAGGCTATATTGAATGATTGTTTGGCAAAAGATCATACATACAACACTGTTCTCATATTCAGGAGCCAGCTGCATAGTAGAGCTTGCAAACCCATTGTCTTGCCTCTTGTCTTTGAACTAGGTAAGAAATGTTGCCATAGTATCCTTAATTCTGAGCTTAAGAGCCTGCAGGTTGAAGGCTCACACCCAACAATGCACGTATACCTCAGACCGAATAATGGACAAACCCAGCTAGGGGATGAGACCAGGAGAATAATTGCAAGTAAAACAAATGTATATAAGATAAATGCAAGCAGAGGACTCTGCTGCCCGAGAGCGATCTGCCAAACAAAACACGGGCAGCTATGACGTTTCAAAAAGGGTACAAATCTGGGCAATTGATGCGGGAAGGCCTATTCCATACTCGATCACATACAGGAGGTTGGATGCTAATTGGACATTGCTCCTTGTTGCTCTGGGCACACATGGGTCTACTGGGCTTATCTCTGCGGTTTGAACGTCGGGTCAGAGGAGCGCTATATTTCTATCTACATAAACTAAGACAACAGGAACTGATGGCATTAAACAAATGGCAAGCATAACATTCTAGCACGAAAGGGGGTACTTTCAGAACTGTTAGCAGATATATCAGCATTCCAGCCCCTGTACTCAGAGGTTCATAAAAGACAGTGCCCCAGACCCAAGAGCCTGCCCCTGATGCCTCATAATATGGGAAGACATGTGTTAGGTCTAAGGAGGATATATTGGTGCCCAGGATTAGGGCTATGGTGGGTGTCCCCATCTGGTCAATGCGAGGGGTCAGATGTGTATCTGTATCAAAGACCAGATAGGCATGGGCCCGGTGGACTGTGGCCTGGCGTGGTGGGGGTCGGGGGTGCACAGGCAGGGTTGTGGAGATGGATGTGCATACAAGCTGGGCTTCTGTGAGAACAGGGCTTGTGCAAAGCTGGCAGGAGGCAGAGGTGGCTTGGGCTGTCTTTGCAAGGCACTGGCAGGGGAGGGACAGTATTTAGTGATCATTTTTGGGCCTCGTAAAAGATGGCATTAGGCATGTCACAAAATGGACTCTCTATGCACTGATACAGGCTTTGTTATTTGTTTGTTTACAGCTGTTAGTCACTGCGAACCACTGCGAATGGTAGGGGGCGTCTCCTCCCTTTATCCTACACAGAGTCTCTTCAGCACAGGAATGGTGAGGGGGCGAAAAAGACCACGTCTCCCCCAACAAGGTCCATGTGTAGTTATTAGTTACACTGCTCCACATGTACTATGTGGAAACACGATGGAAATAGCACTGATTTAGTTGAAGGTATGTTTTCTGAATTATGTTAGAGATCTCTGTTCACCCACATAGTCACATGCTATGAACGGGAGTTGGGAAAACTAGTATATCTGGCGCATTTCTCAGGCCTGAAGAAGGGCTCCAAATTGGGCTTAAGGCCTTCACTCTGGTAACATGTAACCTATTGACCATTGTGTATTAGTCATTTTTTGGGGGGAGTTACCTGTTTTCTGAAATGCTTTGTCAAACATAGATTTTAATTAATTGGGTTGCACATGATTTGAGGTGATTCTCCAACACACATCAAACATGAGCTAGACAGATTATTTGGAGGTTGTGTAACAGGCCTAGAAAAAACGGATTTACAGCTCCAAGAACAACAATTACACTCCCACTATATGAGACTAGAAGCAAGCTGGTTTGCAATAGCAATTATTTTAATAATAATAATATCACAGGCATTTAAATATTTACATGGATGGCTCATCACTTATTACAAGGGAGGACGCTGAGCTAATCATCAACTAACCCCTAATACAAAGCAACTCAATAGTCAGTACCTTTTTTGTATAGGAGCAACCTCACAATGTATTCTGGTTATTTCAATCACTCATCCACACAATATGAAAGAGGAGTGTGCATGGTCAGAACACGTCTTCTTTAAACAGTTAAACAATCAACACATTTAATTAAAAATAGTTGACCTTTCCAATATCTTGGCAGGCTTCCTTCATTCTGAGCAAACACCCACCACTTATCAGTAAGTGAGTCTGAGTTGAGAATAAGACTTCTGCAAAATTACATTTGTCAAAATAATATTATGCACAGTTCTGGTATTTAATTGTATGGACACACATCAATCACTTCTGTGCATTCCTAACCACTAATTCAATTACGCTTCTGTGAATGTTCAAAATGTTGATTACATATCATTATTTGATGAATAGTTTCATGACAATCAACTGATTGTTCAGTGGGGTGACAAGGAACATAGCTAACTCCATGTTTTCAATGACTCAGGCCCCTAAGTCATTTGCTTCGGGAAAGGAGGTTTAATGTATTTGTATTGACTATGGTATACACAAAGCTTTGGGTCGTCAATTTCTAATAACAGCATGTAGGACCATGACCTCTTATGATATCACTGACCGGTAGGAAAAAAGTCAACCAACAATGCTTACATCAGATGCTTCAATTTTACTGGAATTCTCAATGGCACATATAGCTCATGCTATGTTCTGGTTCCCAATAATGTAAATGTAATCAGTATTCCATATATGCCTCTATACAATTCCTTAGGGCTTCTGAATTCAGTTTGGTTCTGTATCTTTTCAATTCAGGCAAGTAGGGAGCAACAACTGGCGCGAGGTGTTGTTTTGCCTCTTTGGGCACATGTCCTAGGATATGGCTCAAAAGTCCCTCTAAATTATGGCACTTTGTCCTGCTCTAGGTTCCTTTCTGCAATCGGACCCATTGGAAAAGGCATTGGATTTAATCCAATTTGCTCCATCTCACTGCAGGGTGTCTGCAATCAATTCATTTGACCACTAGTTATTAGTTGGTTGTCCCAGAAATCTCTCTGTGTTGGGCCTTATATAGGCTGCAGTCTGCAACTACTAAAGGTTTGGTCCCTATCTCAGCTCTCATTGGAGGATTTATCAGAATGATAACTTATTCTACGGATATTACTCCTAGAAACACTCTCTATGTCTCATGGAGCAAGGGTACCTCATCGGCTGATCAAAGGGTTAGGCAAAGGCAAATAACCATTTGTAATGTGCTTTTATATTAAACAATTCTAGTTTCTATAACTTCACTTTCTACGTATGTCACATGTTTACACATTATATAACAATGTCTGTCTTTTACTAGGGAAATTCATTTGGTTTCACCGTCTGTGTAACTGTAAACAATGCTGGGGTTATAAAATGTTTTATGGCAGCAATTATGGTCACATTTTGTGTATTATTATATTTTTAGATTCAGCTCCTCACTGCCATCTAGTCAATATATTTGATGTATTGTATGACCTACAGAACATGGGTTAATACAGTATTTGTGAATCCCATTAAACGTTTTCAAATCAGTCATTCTAAAATAAAAACATGTATTTTCTTCTACCCTACTTGCCATGGAAAAAACTTAAGTTATGTTTCTCTCTCAAGTGGTATGTGAGATCTGCACATTCTGATTGTATCTGGTTTCTTGATGTTTGTTCTTTTGAAGTCTGGCCCCTTTCCTACCCATCACACTAAATACAAGATAAGTTGAACAGTCCCACCTATATTTTCTCTGCAGCTGGTCTGCTCATGGACTCAAACATCTGTGAAAACAGATTACATAACCCCTTTGTGTCATCATATTCAGACATACCTTGTCTTCAAAAGCACTTGGTATATTGCTGGGATGAGTCTGTCAACCTAATGACTAGGTCTAGTTTTGAAATAGTCAGAAGGACCACTAGAAATGGCGAATTTAGTTCTATTTTATAGCTAATTGATAAAATGAATTATTGATTGGTGAACTACAGTACTTCTGATTCCATGCCAAATACCTGTGTTTGAATTGTAAAAAGAAAAACACAACTTTTTATGGCATTCTAGGGAACAAAAACATTAATTTCGACCACCAGTCTCAAGAAAGAGTTTAATCCCAGGTCACATCTCAATGTTCATTGAGTCTTGCATCTGAAATGTGAGAATGTATATAAATCAATGGGCCTCATTACGAGTCAGTCGGTCCGGAAATAACGGTGGCGGTAAACCCGCCGCCACCGTTGTTTCCGATCTGACTGATCTCGAGTCCTGCAGGCGGGAGGGGTCATTCCTGCCAGGTCTGACCTGGCGGGTTTAACACCTCCCGCCTGCAGGCGGACATGGCGACACCAGCACCATTACAGCATGGTGCCGGTGTTTCCACTTCCCCATTCCCATGGAGTCCCTATGGGAATGGGGACTTACCGAATTCCACCTCCGGAATTCCCGGGTCACCGGGGTCGTAATGCCCCAGTAATTCCGGGAATCACGGAGGCGGAATGGTAATACGAGTCCGGCGGTAAACTGCCGCTATTTCAGGCATGGTTACCGCCAGACTCGTAATGAGGCCCAATGTGTACATGTATTACTCTATAATGCCTTTTCCTTATGTGACTCTTGCAACAAAAACATGTTTTTCATTCTTAAAACAATTACATTTAATATAGTCACAAAATATCTCTCAGCATTATTTTAGCCAGCATGACCCAATTCCCTTTTTTGGGGTAGGCAACTCATGTTAATAGACTCATTTTTGCAACACAATATTACAAAACGTTGACATGTGCATACGTTTGCACCTGCAATAATAACCCTACAGTCTTGTATTTAAACCCTGACAAGCAATACATAGTAGTTCTATTTGCAAATGTCCTCTAGTCAAAGGAAATGAGAACACATTCATATCATGGTGACAGTCTGAGTACCACTGCAGTGCTTTTGGGCACATTGAGGGCCTTGTTATGCTGCTTCAGACAAAAACAGTTAGTTGACCAGGCATATATTATTATGAAGACATGTTTCTGATCTCGGATAGTTGTATTACCAATGGAATCAATGTTAACTTATCGTTTGAAACATTGCAGGAACATGTCAGAGTCATTCATTTGGAATACAAGCTTTAAATTTGCATCACAGGGATTTTCGTCAGATTTTCTTAAGTGAGATTAATTTCCTTTCCACTTGTACAGAAACTGTGCAATATTGTAATTGTATACAGATGCCACATAGGCCTTGGATGAAGCTCAGATGAGCCCTTGCCAACTTCTGATGTCAGGGAAAGGTGATGGTTTGCATACACACAAACAATTGTAGAATGAATTGCAGATCGAGCACATTTTTGGGTAACCTTCCCATTGAGATGGAAAACCATGCAAAGCACATTGGTACTTCTCTATAAACCATTCTCCGTTTAGTTGTATTAGCAAACTCGGGGAGAAATGGAAAGAGGGGGGCATATAAAATAAACAAAATGTGCCCAGTCTTATCCTTTGGTTAACGCTGCCTCTTTAGAATGGTCTATGGCCATTCCCTGGACATGGATGCCGATCGCGTGAGGCAATTGAGCGATTGCAATTATACAACACTCCACTAATGGACGCAAGCACCCATCTGGGCTGCGATTGATTGACTAAAGTCAGATGCTTTTACAGTTATTATGCAGAGACAATAGTATAGGGTGCATGCATTCATTCTTCGGGAATCTGAGTACCAATAGAAAAGACTTTGTAGGTTAGTGTAGCCCTTTTCCTACAAAGGCCTCAAAACTGGCACATAACCATTTTTTTTTTATGTTGATAGGATCCCCGAAGGTCTAAACTTATCTAGGATGTATTCTGAGGCAAAGGGCTGGGACTACTTTTCTGCCTATGAACACAGTTGGCGGAAATGCTATTCTTCCTGGTATGGAGGTTTACAAAGCAACAGAATGTTCGGCCACAGTATATGGTTCCGAGCTGTGAGGCGACACCTCACCATGTAGGCTGGGCATGGCAGAGAGATATTTTACCAAATAGCTGTTAGCAATCTCGACATGACCCCCCCCCCCTCTATCCCTTAATATTTGGAAGTGGTTATTTGTCTGATTTTTTATGAGGTGATTTTGTAAGCACCTCCTTTTCTGAGTTTCTCTGAATTCTAGCATGCTCTACATAAAATAATGCTATGGTTAATAGAACTAGGATCGAATGGGTTACAACTGGAAATGGTTAACATGTATCAAAAAGATACTGTCTTACCTCTGTCTTAGTTATTTATGGAGTGAACCTGCTAATATGGATGTTACACCAAAGACATCTTAAAAGCCGCTTTCGATGACCTGGCCCTATCATATTATTTAAAATCTAAAGACATAAGTGACAAAACCAGTCTATGGCCTCATTACGAGTAGGGCAATAAGGGATACCGGGCACCAGTAAGGAGACCGGTGCCGGTAATTACTTACCGCCCAACTACGAGTTCCCTTAGCGGGTCCCTCCCCTAACGCATGGTTTTACCAGGCATTATGGACGGGACCCGTTAAGGGACTTCAGAGCTAATAACGGTACCGCAATTTGCGGTACCGTTATTAGCGCCTTCCCCATTCCCATTGAGCCCTATGGGGGCTCAAATGGGAATGGGGAATGGCTTTTTCAATGGGGACTTACCGGTCCCGCAAAGGTCGGACTACACTGGTAAGTCCCCATTGAACCATACAGGTGCCGGACCCGTTATTGGAGGCAGTAATGGCGCAAATAGCGCCATGACTACCTCCAATCTCGGAATGAGGCCCTATATCTGTATATAGAAAAACTACTGGTGTTTTGAACAGTAGCTGTCCTGGTTGGAAATCAACACACTGATCTATGTCGACAGGGTTCTGTCTGGATAAACTCCCTTTGGCCGTGTGTGCCTGTAAATCGGCACAAGGCAGCTCGGAGTATGCCCACCTTGCCATAATGCTGCCCAAACAGTTTCTCAACTCATGTTTTCCTGCACTTTATGTTCAACCCGAAGGAAACAAACAAATATTCAGACGACAGCTTAAGCAGCATGGGCTAAGGCAGACAAAGCAGGCATCGAGGTTTTTAAAAGTGTGTAATGTAAAGCAGATGGAATATATACTTATTGCTATTTGCCCTTTGAAGACTTTGTTGCTGAATAAGGTTAGTGTTTTTGTTGTATGGTTGTCTCCCCAGGGACTTTAGAGGTTCCAAATCCGCAACAGACAACTTTAAAAGCCTGTGCCTGTATTGTACGCCTTCCCTTGTGTTGGCCAGGATATATGCTGTTTATTTTGCTTAATAGACAGATTGACATTTGGTGGAACCAAAAGCATCCCCTTGACTTACAGAAGCAGGTTATTTCCATTGGTACTGGAGATAGCTAAGCAAAGATATTCGCACTAACTTGATCCAGCCAGAGAGGACCTATTTCACAACTCTGTCCATCTTGGTGTTTGTTTTTTTTTTCAGCCAGAGAATATCATTCCGAAATTATAGTTCGCTTTTCGAAGTAAGTATGCTAATCTATAGGTATCAGGCATGCCAATATGCAGGTGCTCTGCTAAAGGATTGTAATGATAGAAATAGCGGCTCCCAACATGCACATCACCTTTGGGAATTTACCTTGTGAAACTATTGAAAGCTTTACAATCCACGCGAAACCCCGGGTCAGAGCTGACGTCTTTTGAAATGGCACCACTGGGTTCTATCAGGGACTTTGTGTGAGCATTTAGTCACCACATGCTTAACATTCTAGATCAACACCGTTGAGGAAAATAATGAATGAAATAACATTCGAGGGATGAAATGAATGGATGATGGAAAGGGAAGAAGTGGATGGATGCATCGACGGTATGGATGGATGGAATGAATAGATGAAGACATGGACGGACGCTTTGATGTAATGGCTGGATGGACTGATTGAATGGATTGAATTACCCTACCCTCTAGTGTGTGTCCACCGTGCCTCTGTGTACCCTGCTTTCTTGTGCCCATTCCCCATGTCACTGTGTGTGTCCCTATTCCCCCTGCCTTCCTGTTCCTGTGATGTTGCTATGTATCCAAATGTATTACCCAACCCTCTCATCACCATCTGTGCCCACCGTGCCCATGTGTCTTTACGTACCCTGGTTTCTTGTTCCCCATGCTGTTGCTATATATCCGTACGCCCCCTCTTTTCGCATAAGCTTTGCCCCTGTCACTTTGTGTCTGTGTGTCAATGTGCTCCCTGCCATCTTGTTCATGTGCCTGGTCTTGGGCGTCTTAAGGAAGAGCCAACATATCATGTCCCATCACTATGCTTACTCTCTACTATACACCATCATTCAACTAGAACACAGCTATACCCTTGATAGATTTGCCCTAGCTGTTCACATACGAACACTATCCCATGAACACCTCATCACCCTAATAAAACGCAGCAATTTCATGTCCTTCCGGCCTAGTTGCTCACATAAGCGTCCCTCAGGCCTAACGCAGCCAAACCCAGTCTGGATGTCCACCCACCAGACTGCACAAATCCAACTGATATCCTCAACACCACACCTAACGCTAGGATGCAACTACCATCCGGCAATTACATCAGCTGCACACATAACTGGTGCACCCACGCACCCTATGACACCATTTCTCTACTGACCAGAACTGCGGTTCCCAAGGGTGTTCAACCTACCAGCACTTTCAGATCATACCAATGATATTTAGAGCGCTATATAAATGCAAAGTAACATAACATAACATAACATAAGTCACACAGTGCTGGGTCACAGAATATCTGTGTCAGGCCTGATGATGTCAAAAGCTGATTAAGGACGGTACAGAACATTGTGTTGAGCTTCCTTGCAGAGAGAATGCAGTGGGTGAACAATGTTTAAACTAAATATATTGTATAAATAGCCATACTAGAACAATATACAAATCAAAAGCAAGATAGAATTAAGTCAATTCAGAAACGTAACTAACAACCTTAAGATCATAATCAAGTCCTGACAAATAACCCAGAAATCTAGATCTACATTAACGAAGAGTTTTGGGAAGAGAAGTTCAGTAAAATATTGCACAGCCGAAAAAGTTATTTTAAATTTGGAGGTAAAAAAAAGTCATAACTTTCAATTGAAGACTCTCCTTACTATAGACCCATAGCACTTAATCACTTTCAATAAGATCCAGATTGACTAATCGAGAGAGCATACAGTAATCGTCTATGCACTCATTTTGCAAATTACATAGTTGAAATAATCGTATGTATTCATGTCAGATTTCCACATAGTGCTTCATAGCAGTGTGCCCCCACTTCTAAAAGTAGCAGGCCTGATCTAAAGATGCTTAGCTAGGCTACACTCATTGGACGTCAATGTGTCCTGAACTATTAGAAAATACGCAGTTAATTCAAATGGACATTCTCCCAGAGTAAGACAAATGTACTTGACAGCAGCAAAACAAGACGTGCTTGCAAAAGTGAAAGCTGTATCCTTGAAGTTATTTTCACATCATAATCGGCTGGCTGAGCAGCCTCAGTAAAGCCGGGCCGGCTTGTTATACATGCACTGTTTTGCAGCTTGCATGTCTTGTGTGCCTCTCTTTGGGCAATTGCACACTGCCAGCAGACATTCTTCTGCCTCTTGGGCATAGTTATCTAAACAAAGAAATAGGTTTGTAGAGATGTGGGTCATCCACAGGATCTAAAGCAAGACAAGTGTTTGTCAATGTACTCTGCAACAGGCAACACATTGCTTCCCACTTTTAATGGCAGGTGACAGGCATATCATTTAAAAAATATATATATATATACTACAATTATAGTTAATTAACATGTATATGCCACAGTCTCAATGAATGTATAGAAACAATGGAGACATGTCCAGTTGATTTCAGCTTCACCTTGGAACTGGAGTCCAGTTGTATCATTTGTTGTTGCAGTTGTACTTGATGGTGTATATTTTGTTTCAGTAAGTATTTTTTTTATCTACCCAAATGATTTGTATTGTTTTTTTCAGTAGCAGTGTGTAGTCCAATGCTGAAAACCTAGCTTTTGCAACAGATCCAGCAGATACATCAAGATAAAGGTCAACTAAATGCCCCCCGCCCCCCACCTCAGAATGGTAGTATGGTGCACATGTTTCACACAGGAAAGATTCTAACCAAAATAAGATTACAACGGTCTTACTTGAGTGACTGGAATGTCAGATATATATAGGTGTGAATAGTGCTTCTTCATAGCAATGTAATAAACGGTGGATTACGTGATATGGTGAAGAATGCCTTGGTAATATGAATATTAACATAATTGATGCAAAATATAACATAACTTTACATTTTCTAATAAAGTGTACCCCTGACGAATCCACAGGCGTGTGGCAATACCCTCATTTCCTGGGAGAGTCACACAGAAACCTAACCAAAAAAGGGACCTTGAGAAACATCTTATTATGTTGCGTAAAGACTGCCGTTTATTGTGTACCTTAGACAAAGGATGGCATGCCAATAAATCAGGTGGACTGAAATATATGTCTACCCTGAGAGCAGGCTTACCGGGCACCAACAGCTAATGACATGGAGTTCAGGGCCTATTGGTGCAAAGCTGAAGTTTTTCGAAAATATCTTTCAGTAAGTTAGTAATCCCATTACTGATGGTTTTATAGAAAGCAGTCCTAGATCTGCAGCATGTAAACGATCCACACAATTATTCATGTCTTTATTTTTAAGATTCAACGACTGAATTGGGAATCGGCTCCTGCAACCATGAATAATGAAACACAATCTGGTTTTCTAAATAAGCAATTCATATGCTAATTCATTTCAGTGAACATCATTATTTGTTCAGTTTTCTGAAAATGTTCTGTGTTGCAACAGTAGAAAATGTTACTGGATTATATGTTGTCTTCAAATAGGATTTATATATTTAAATGTGGCATTCACAGACAGTGCAAGCACCAGCACATTAGTATGCTCACCTCCATGTGTTTGATATCCCTGATGATTACTCAGGAGACTCCCACAGGGCAGGTACAATCCCAAACTGGGCCAATGTATGTCCTAATAATGCCAGTAGTTTAGATGCATGTGTGCTTAGGGAGGAGGAATAGAGGCTCACTAGGGGAGGTGACATCTCTTTCTGCAACCCCAGGTCAGCAGGACACTGAGGGTCCCCTGCTTCCTCCATGTGCCTCACAAGGTACACTCTGGTGGTGCACACTGAAGCCCTACCTTAGATATTGACACTGTTACATTTGGGACAGCATCTGCATGAAGGCAAAATGGAGCCCTGGCACAAATTAATTGAAGCTAATCATATAGCACCGGAGCACATTTTTCAGCCGGGCACATGTCAGTGCACTGTGTCAGTACTACGTTTTTACAATATGGGCATAAATATATGCCACCACCCATATAGCAGACATTTAGTGCAATCTCCCAGGGATAATTTGACTGTGTCTGTGCTTCTATAATAGAAATCGCTCTACACTAACACGTCCAAATATTCTTCCCTATTTTGCATGTAGGCGTGATCATTCTTAATGCTGCAACTTTTGAAAAATTAAAGTTCCTCCCCATCAGAGCACAGTGCTGAACAGGGCATGTACGTAGGTGATGCAGGGGCCTATATTTTCTTTTTGGAAACGCTTAGTCCGTGCAAAGATGCTACTACGAGCACAAACATTGCACGGCCCAAATGTACAGTGCTAGAAGCTGAGTCATGGAATTAAATGTGCGCAGACACCGGCAGAACAAGAACAACTAGTAGCACCAGCCACTCCCACTACATGCCCCCAGTGCAAATTCAACAGAGCTATCAAACTATTTTTGCGCTGGACCCATGAGAAAGGAGTAATCAAGGATTACTTACCAGCAAACACCATTTGTTACACTCCTCTTCTGTGACCAACAAATCCACATCCCAGTACCCTCACTTATCTGCACCCCAAAATCCTACATTAAGGCACTACCCACAGGTCCTTCCTCACCCTAGTACTTCCACTAATCTGTGCCCCAACACCCTACATTAAGGCAGCACCAACAAGTCCTCCCTCATTCCAGTACCTTCACTAAATTGTGTCCCAACACTTTACATTAAGGGAGAACCACCAGTCCTCTCTCATCCCTTAATCTGTGCCCCAACACCCTAGATTAATGGAGAGCCCACACGTCCTCATTCATTCCGGTATCTTCACTAATCTGCACCCGAACACTGTACATTAAGGCAGAACCCACAACTCCTCCCTCATCCCAGTACCTTCACTAATCTACAAAGCCAAATGAGGGTCAGCAAGAGCATCCTCAGCTGCTTTAGAATCCAACTTTGCGAATCAGCAACAGTTGATGCCAATGGATTCTTCAACATCACCAACTCTACAATTCACCTGTGCAATCCCACAAAGATCCATCCTGTACTCTGTGATGTTCAAGCTTTACATAGAACTGCTCTAAACCCTCCTTGCTCCACACAACATCCACCAATATGTAGATGACATGCAGATATGCCGAAGGCTACCTGCCATTGAAGACATCCACAGACGGAAGGCCTGCCTCACATTGATCCATTCCTAGATATCCAGTGCGTACCTGATGCTCATCCTCTCAAATACTGGATTCCTAATGCTGACCAACAACAACGCACTCCCTGACATCCAGATCTGACTCTCTGCTATGAACCTCAAGGGCTTCATACCGCAGCTGCCCACCTGTGCCAAGGTTCTTGGATGAAATATCAACAGACAGCTCACATTTAAACAGTGCATAGCCAGGCAGGCACACACATCTTGGTAGCTACTTTCTCTCGTGTGTGAAATGAAGCTGTTCATCCCGCAATACGACTTCCGATTCAGTGTCCAAACCTTGGTCCTCTCCCACCCAGTTGGTGGCAATTCCTTTTTGGAAGTGATTCCAGCAACTTCACTGGCACCACTGAGATGTGTCCCTCATCAAAGGACTCTGCAAATTCTACTCCATCACGCCAACAGTCATCATGTACACATCCTATTGTGTCATGTACATGGCTGTCACCCTGATGTCCACACAATACCTCACTGAGTATCTCAGCATCTCCAGAGGCCTGCGACCTTTCAGAAGTAAAGTTGTGTGCAGATTGGAACTCTAATGATGAAGGAAGGAAAAAGACAATGGACAGGCCTTCTCTGTCTATGCTGCAAGACTCTGAAATCTCCTCCCCATCAACATCAGACTTGCCCCATCACTTTGAGAGTTCAGGATAGGGCTCAAAACCTTCCTCTTCTAGAAATCATTCATCCATAACATTTAGGTGCACACACCATGCCCTCCCTGCCCTAACTGGGACTCTGTGATATGTTCCCCACTGTCTCCTCCTCTGGATGTGTGTAGATCCCTTGCTTCCAAATGCAGACCTCACATTCCAGTCTTTGCTCTGTGCTCCCTTTTTCTCTGTTTTCCTCACTGTGTTATTATTCCTATGATTGTGAAGCAGTCCATTGATTCCCAAACATAGGACCATGCTCAACTGATGTTCTTATGACAATTATTCTGTTATTGATGTTTGATTACATGTTTGATTACATGTGGTGTCATTTCTTGTGTTTCTTTGTGTCATGTGACTGCTTGTGTGTGCGTGATGATTGATACTCACCGGTTAGCCAGGGGTTGCCAATAGTTCCTGATGCCAGGTCCTGGCGAATAGGGGTTTGCCGCAAGCTTTAGCTATCATGTGTGCATCTTGGGTAATTGGCCTTCACATGCATGTTGTTTCCCTTGGCATCACATATCACATGCACATTTATGGAATACCAATGTTTCCTTTGCGATAAATGCCCAGTCTCTCAGGGGGTAGGGGATTGCCGTGCTACATGGGTGAAGTCAATGGCTGCCAGGACCACGGGAAAGTTTGCCACTGCATACAATTCCTGGAACACACTCTGCCTTGAATGCTGTGGGTGTAGCATGTGAATGTGCCAGGTGGAGGCACCTTGATTGTGTGGGCTGTGATATAGCTCCAACAATGGCTGTCGTATGCTGGAATAATCTAGTGGCCAGGAAGAATAAGGCTGATAAGGCTGATAGTAATTTGACTTACCAGTGGTGTTGCAGCATGTGAGAACATGGTGGGTGATGCCAGGTCATTCTCCTTCTCCCTGACCAGGACTAGGATGACATGGGGAGGGAAGCGGTATCTTCTGTGTACCTCCTCATCTGGCATCCCAAAAATTGCTGTTCGTTGTTGGAAGATTCTGGCCCTCCTCCTCATCCTCCTCCTC
Source organism: Ambystoma mexicanum (assembly GCF_040938575.1). Classification (NCBI taxonomy): domain Eukaryota; kingdom Metazoa; phylum Chordata; class Amphibia; order Caudata; family Ambystomatidae; genus Ambystoma; species Ambystoma mexicanum. The sequence goes on along the minus strand of NC_090941.1, from coordinate 102,075,628 downwards.
CCTTGTAGTAATATCAGTGCTAGCAATTCAGGATCGAGCATTGGGTCAATAGACTATTCGGTGTGCCGTGTATGCATGTCCTTTCACTGCACTTTGTGCTTTGCGACGACAGGTGATAGGGGGCAGTGAGATCTTTTTCCTTTGGAGTCAAATCATTAGCGCAAGGTTTCTGTAGATAGGGTTTACTTAGTGCTTGATGGGGCGTGTTTGTTGTTTGCACGATGCATCCCTCGCCACATCCATGTTATTCCTCCTGGCGTTTCCTGTCTGCTGCGTTCTATCGCACACAAAGAGCTTGCGCAGGGTGCAAAGTGGGATGGCCCAGCGCAAAGTCTGACGTGTGAATCAGAAAAGGCCATTTACAGTGGCACAAGGTGTACTTTTGTGGCGCAGAGTCACTGTGCGCTGAGCTATACTTTTTTTTGTAAATCAGGTCCAGGGTGTGTAATCTTTCCTCAGAAAAGCATGTTTGTCATCTGAGAAATTGTCCATCGGGGCGGATGGTAAAGAAAACATAGGCTCGACTATACAAAACGCTATGTGGCATGGTTTGTAAATTCAAGAAAAAACAGAAAACAGAAAAATAAATAAATAGGATATGGTCTCGACCACGTCGGGTATTCTGCTTCATGTAAACCTTTCATGGCTGAGGGATTATGGTTGAAGGGTATCAGCCCCTTCAAAATAAAGTAACGTATTTAGGTTTTTTAAACAGTACCAATATTCAGAAATAAGCACTTTGTAGCAGTCAGAAAGCAACAACAACAAAAATGTTCTGCTAAGGTGTTTACAACTGATTAGATGAGAGCTGAATAGCTGATAGTCCTTGCAGTTCCACAAGCAAACAGGCTCTGCCTTCGCAATTCGGATCAGGGGACTAAAGCAGGAATGCAAACAGATTGAACACTATTAAAATGAGGCAACGAGCTGAGTACACAACTCTGTCAGATAGGGGGGAGCAAATGGCTCCGAGCATGAATGCTTTTCAAACATTGCTTGAGTGCCCGCGAACTGTGACGGAATTACTGCCACTTTCAATCAGACATGTGGGTGGCTCATTGCCCAGGTCATGTTTGCATTTTATTTCCGGCTAATCTTTGATTTATCAAGTGCTCGTGTACATGTCTCCAGGTAGAACAAAAGCAAAGCTATGCGTTATTATTTAACCACAAAAACATATATTTGAGTGTTAGTTATTCATTTTCTTTCCATTTAGTTCTACAGTGTTGCAAGTGAACGACTGGAAAGTGAATTAAAGTCGGAAGTTATCAATTGCCAATCTTCATATTATGTAGCAAACTCTATACAGTAAGACGTTTTAACTCTATCGACATGAGCCATAACCTCTTCTATAGGCTTTCAGGGTACTAAGAGAAAATGGGCCTCTTTACGACTTTGGAGGTAGCCCTGCAGTTTTTAGTTTTAAAATGGGAATTACCAGGCCATTCCGACCTTTGCAAGCCCGGTAATTCCCATTTGTGGGACCCGGACCCGGTACATCCCCATTCCCATTCGAGGCCCTATCGGGCTCAATGGGAATGGGGAGGATGCTAACAACGGTCCCATTAATGACGGGACCGTTGTTAGCACCCTGTTCTGCTAGCGGGTGCCACTCTGCACGTCTGGTCTGACTAGGCGTACAGGGTGGCCGCGCAAGCAGAACTCGTAATGAGGCGGTGAGGCAACAACGCCGCCGGTGGCACAACCGGCGCCATTGTTGCCTTACAGCCAGGGTTGTAATGAGGCCCAATGTCTTTTTTTTAAAAAATGAAAAAAAAGACAGGTTTAGAAAGACTGCTCTGTGATGGCACATAGCCGTCTTTCTGAATCTGTCATGCCCCTGTCACACACAAGTGCATGCAGGGGCTGACAGGTGCGGCCCGACGGGCACAGAAAGAAGGAATTTGGAGGTGAGGTAAGTGTGTGTCTGCGTGTCTGTGTGTATGATGTGGGGTCGGGTTTGGAGTGTGTGGGAAGGGGGCTAGGGAGAAGTGGCATTTGCATGGGTGTGATTGTGTATATTTATATGTCTGGTGGGCAGCATAGAGATGGTTATGGGGGAGAGGGTGCAGGATTAATGGAGGGGGAGTTCACACCCCTATTTCAGAGCTGAGAGGGACGGGTGAAAAGAGATATTTGGTGAATATTAAAGTGTGCACCAAATTAGCTGTATAATACGTTTTTTGTGTGTGGTATTTAATAAATATTTATTTATATATTTTATTTATTTATTTACATTTTTCTAACGTGCCACTCGCCCGGAGGTCTCACGGTGCACATAAAAGACAGACTAAGAAAGAGCAATGGAAAGTCACATAAAAGACAGACCAAGAAAGAGCAATGGATAGTCAGAGTACGCGTATTAAGTCATGTTAAAAAAGGTAAATATATGACAATATTACAGAGTCCACTATCCACTATACCCGGTCCACTATCATATGTCATTCAATCTACATAGGCACAATCCAATTCAATGGGCTTGCTGATCTGCAAGGAAGGCCTGTGCTTTTTCAGATATTTACCATAGACAGTAAAAGGCATAATGGAAAAAATCCACAAAGGTCCCTACACAGCCGATCCTATTTTTGTTCTCTATGTTCAGCTGTAATGTGTATTGGTGAGAGCAAGATTTTGGGTGAAGCTCTATTCAAGAACTGGCATAGCCAGCAGCTTCCCTTTAGCGCACAGGTCATAAGACAGAGCCTTTGAACGACTGAATGAATGGCTTCAAACATGGCACACTGTTTTTTCTATGGGCCTTCTGCTGAGTATATTCAGCTTGGTGTGCTACTCATTCCCAACCCTCCTTGTTCTGAAAATGGATTTGCATATTAAAACAGTCATCTTTTATGAAAAGATCTTTTCTTGTCTTTGCTTCGAGTGGTCTCTTTGACTGATCTGCCATTTATTTCCACTTTTTGAGCACTAATCCTGGAACATTCAACCCACTACAAAACAAATCACATCAGGAATTGACATCAGCATAACAACTCTCGCCACATTTCCAGCCGGATATCCTGATGTATATATGTTTTCCACAAGACAGAACAATGTATATATTTGACGTGCTCCATCACAAAATATATTGCACAGCTTAATTTCGGTAGTATTTTCCTAAAAGACGGGGATGTACTTTGGTAGCGACGAATAAAGGATCCTTAGTATTGCATGGAACGAAGGGAGACAGTGTTAGCATCTCTCGATCGCTATACGTTAGCACATCTGCATAGCAACGATTCATTGTTCATCATTATTGAATTGTCAACAACTGGAACAATTTTTTTAATGCATTTATAATAGAATCCGGATTTTCGTATAGTTAAGGTATTGCTCAAACGTAATTGGTTATACGAATCCTAGGCTGTATTTCTCTCACACTGAGACAATAACAAATGTCCCAGGACATACAAATGTCAATGGGCCTCATTACGAGTATGGAGGAAGACCTGGTGCTGTTAGAACCATGGCTGTCTCCAAACCGGGCTCCATTACCGGGTGAGGAATTCCAACATTGGAGGACCCGGTAATTCCTCTTTGAAGGAACCATTCCCCATTCCCATTTGAGCCCCCATAGGGCTCAGTGGGAATGGGGAGGGAGGTAATAACGGGCACATTACAAGTGGCCTGTTATTACCTCCCTCTTCCCCTCGCGGGACCCGGAAAAGACGTCTGGTTTTACCAGACGTCTGGTCCGGGTCCCGCAAAGGGAACCTCGTAATCGGCGCTCACGTAATGAAGGGTGCCGGTCCCGTACCGGCACACTTCATTATATGAGCGCCAGGGTTGTAATGAGGCTGACTTTTACCAAAATGCTTATTTTCAACAGCGTTACAGGGTCGATGGAAAGGAAGTACATCAGGTACTTTACCCATGCTGGTCATGTAAGTTTAATGTGTGACCAGTCAATCAGTAATTTGCTTATTTCGGATACTGAATATAAACATCATATACATACAAACAGCATGATCAAAAAGGACATTATAACAACCAACACAAAATCATAAATCATGTAAACCAACATTTAAGAGCCACCATTGTTTACCTGGGGACTTTTACATTTTGTCGGTATTACTGAAACATTGTAGCGGACAGAGTTATTATGAAAAGTATTTATAACAGAGCAAACGTTCCCAAGGGTAAAATAAAGTCATGCAGAAGAACAAACTGGCATCAGTGCAATTATGACCCACTACTAAAATTGCACTCTAATAAGATGCTCGTTCGTCAGTTTATTGACTCAACAAATAAAGCCTATGGTTAAATGAACTAATGATGTAATGTCTTTAATGACATTAAATCACTAGCCCAGAGATCATGAGAACTGACTTCAAATGCTCGTAAAAGTTGCAGAAATGCTTTTGCTCATAACAATGAATCTTTGAGAAAATTATGCAAATGAAAATTGACAACAAAATGCATGTGCTTATTCTGAATACAAACAACAGCACATTTGAAGTTAGGCCTTTTTTTGTTTTAATTAATTTAAACCTCTAAAGAAAAAGAAAAAAACTAATAGGGGCGAATCGGCGTTGATAAACTATAGCTGAGCTTTCACAACACACAATTCACAGACTAGTGCCAACAAAAATCCTGAGAAGCCTCTTAGTACTTCGGTAGATTGTGATAATTAATAACAAAAAGCTAAGTGGTCACCAAGTAAACAAACATTGGTATCACACATGTAGATGATGTATAGCATTGTCCAAGAATTTGCAAAGACATTTCAACAAATGCAAAGCTGCTCACGCTTTTGTTTCAGGTGTTACCACTAGTCAAGTGGCACAGCGAGTAGAGCGCTCGCTTTGACATCTGTGCAGAGCCTGCTGACGCAGGTTCGAATCCCGGCGGGGCCAATCTCAGCCTTTCATCCTTCCGAGGTCGATAAATGAGCACCACACACATTGGGTAATAATAAGCAGCGCTCAGATACCTGAGGGTTTGTAGCGCTATATAAAAGCCTAATTATTATTATTATTATTATTATTACTAGAATCCCAGAAAGGACTATCATTTGTTAGGTGTTGATATGCTATGTTCAGTTACGCATATCACATGGAAGGTACTGTATTGCATAGCACACGTTGGCAGTAAAAGCCAACATATTTGCACCATTGCTATCCAATGGCTTGGTATTTACACCTTTGGCAAGATACGCCCGTTAGCATGCTAGTGGTAGGTTTCACCATGCAGAGCATGCGTAGATTTCATTGTGCCTACTTGGCAGAGCAGTCAATTATGGCCGTAAGAATTAACTTATCGGGTCTGTCTGGCACAGTTAGGACAGTCAGGGCCTAATTCATGGAACGTTTAGCGTATTGCAAAGTAACTTTGCACTGCCAACACACATGTTGAACCGGGCCTAATTCACAGAGGGGTACAAAGTGTATTTTTGCGGTGAAAGTCACTTTGCACTACAAAAGTACTCTTTGCACTGTGAATTGGCCCTTTTAGAGTGGTGCAGAGTGTTTTTGCCTTGGAAAGTGACTTTGCACTGCAAAAATACACTTTGCACCACTCTGTGAATCAGGTCCGGTTCAACGTGTGTGTTAGCAGTGCAAAGTCACTATGCACCACGCCGAACGTTCCATGAATTAGGCCCTATATATATATGCAATTAGGCCAATTCAGAACAATAGTAATTTATTCTTGTATGCCCAATTATCACAGTAAATGCAACGTCTGCTATGCCTAGATCGGACAACAGTGCCAGATATCACTAAACCCAGTTAGCAAAATATGGAAAATTGCAAAAATGCAAGTCAGTAAAGTGAGATTAGATTTGAATATCCCAAGTTAACACAACAATGCCAACTTCTAATAGGCAGGTCAAAAGGAGAAGCATCAATCGTATTTTGGGTGCACAGGAAGGAAACCTGATGCCAAAGCACTATCCTTTAGCCCCTCTGAATCCTCACACTTCAGGAGTATTTCCTTCTCGTTCATGTGTTGATGTGCCCATTAAACTGAGAAAAAATGTAATTGTCGTGATAGAGGATGAGCCACAAAGCACTGACCAGATTGTTCCTTAGAGTTTATGTCGTGGATCTCCCGCGCTTCCTGCAACATCTTTTTTTGTAATGGATATCTTTCTATCATGCATCTTATTTTATTTAAATGCTAGGAGAAAATTCAAAATTGTGTATGGGTAAAAACTGTTTGTTTTACCCAAATTGCCAAATTGTCGAAGTGAATAAAATGAAATGGATCTTTTAACTCTTTGAATTTTGTTTTCCTAAGAATTCTGGGGAAAATTAATGAAATGTAAGATTGCTTTCAAAGGGACTTAGATCCTCATGTAATGCATATTTTACACATTAGTAAATGTCACTCGATTCCGAAAAGGAAAAAAAAGGAATGCAAATAAAGCATTTTTTTTATCAAGCATAGGATTCATGAAGAATTTGTAATTTGCACGCTAATGTCCTTGAGTAAATTGTGTGCCATATACAAATGTAGAAAATACACATCTATAGAGCGTGTGGATGCGTTATGTGGAACAACCTTTCCTTGCGTACTTTGCATATAGGCTAAAGAAAATGTAACAGTGTAGAGTGATTACCAAAGGCAGGGGCGTTGCTAGGGGGGGGCTAAGGGGGCTATAGCCCCTGATCTTTTGGTTGTAGCCCCGGATAGAATCTCAGGAGCTACAGCCAAAAGGCTAGCTAGCCCCCAGTCCCAACAGTTCCGACGTCAGCGTAGCCCCGGGTCTTTTCCAGACCTAGCAACTCCCCTGACCAAAGGGTTAATCTGGCAGCACAATGGCATTTGTACTGCTAGATTTTGGCAACCCGCAGAATTTGTGGACAGGAGGTATGCTGTGGGAGATGCTGCCACTGGCAATGCCTCAATCCTACACCCGTTTCCTTTGCACAGTGGCCTCCTCTGTCAAATGCAATGCGGGTAGATATTTTTACTGAATCCTGCCTGTGTTGTTCTGTGCCAGATAGGAAAACGCAGATAGCACGTTGTAGGTATGCTTCTGACATTTATTGAATGTGGACCCCAAATTTAAATCAATTATTTCACCAAAATGTTAGTGCTAACATCCAGTCAGGATGGTGCGCGGGAACACGGGCGTGTGGATTTGGGCACTTAATTGTAGATTACTCACAGTTATGGGTACTTGTGAGATCCACTGCACTTTCAACAATGTTATGTTTCCAATGGTGTCTCTATGTGAGTGTGTATATTCTGTCACACTTTCCCAGAAAAGCCTTGCATTTTTAATTGTAAAACATAGTAAAGTTTAACCAAACCAGGCCTCTTCCTGTAATGTCCCTTTCCTCAGCGCAATAGCCTGTTTCTATTGGCCTCTAGCAATTCTACTTTAACATAATCTAAGGGTTGGCAGATTTGGCATTTGAGCCTTTGGCTTTGTAGTGTGTTTAAGGTGAGGCTGTTCCCAGGAGTAGAGAGTATATGTGGCATGTCTGTCATATTCGAGATGGTGGGGTGCCACCATTAGGTGTTTAAGGGCGTGTTTGCACATGAAGCTCAAATTGTTCCAGGTGTTTTGAGGATTCTAGTCTTTCGGCCAATCTAACATTTTCAGTAAGTCAGTAGGGGCACAGGCTCTGATTGATTTGTGGTGAGGGTAACATATGCATGCATCTCTCAAGGAGAGAAGAGTAAGGTGGTGGGATGGAGGCTTGTGTTTTGCAAGCAGAGTGGGGTTTGACTGGAAAAGTAAAAGCAAGATTGAGGACATGTTATCTATGAGTCATGGACTTGTAATTTGAATGGTTATTGGGGGAAATTGGAAGTTTGTTTTTAGAATAAAATGGCATTAAGATTAATTACATGTTGGGCAAGACTTGGGTGGCAGAGATTTTGATTGAAATTCTTTGGATGTGTGTGTTGTGGTGAAGGTGTGTGTGGAAAGTGATATGGGCTGCAGGAGACTTGACTCATGTTTGAGATGACCGTGAATGGCTATAAAACACTGAATATGATAGTGGCGAAAGGTTGTAAGGACAGACCTTGTTGGGGCCTGCTAATTGGTAACAAATCCAAAATCCACATTTGTGAATTTAGAGCGAACTCAGTGAATTCAAATGTATTGTGTGCTTGCCTCTCTCTCCCTTCCTCTAGAGACCTACAGCAGGCCTTAACGATTAATATATATGATCCGCCGGGTGACATCCTAACAGCTGGAAGTATCGTAGGTCTTACTGAGTTCTTAACTGAATCGGAATGGCGATATCTTGGAAGTGAAGTGATAGTCTGTGGCAATTTAAATCTGTATTGTGAGGTCGTTACGGGCATTCTGGATAGCTGAATTTAGCCGTGCCTCCCTCACTTATCATGGCCTTAAATGGCATGGCTACCTCGAATCAATTGGCCTAGACTTCCTGAATACTCCTCTTAATAGACCCTCTAACACTTGGGCTAATGGTGTACTTGGTACTACAGTTGATTATGTAAACACAAATGGTGGCGAGGATTGGGAAATGGTGGCTTTAGCCCTGGTGGAAACTATCATAAAATAATGATCTTCTTGCTACACAACACCACTGGCCAACACTTCCCATCATATTGAAGGAACAGTGGAAGTCGCTTCTCAAGGCAATAGGTTACTCTGGTCTGAACGGAACGCGAATAAGATACTTGGGTGGCTGCATACTGATCTTGTGGTTCTAGAGGCATTACAGAAAGAGGATGGAAATAATGCTATAAGGGCAGTGTCTGAACTGGCTTGCAGGTTTGGCACAATTAACCTTAAGGCCCAAAATAGCAATACACTAGCACCAAATCAAATTATCACACTGCCATTGCAGAGAAAAGGAGAATTATGCAGCATAACATTCATATTGTGAGGAGCATTGTTAAGCAGGGACAATTTACAGCCCAAATGTGAAAACAAAAATTGCACTTTTCCACACAAGATATATGAATTCATTGCAGACACATTAGATCTCAGCGTGGCTGTTTTTTTATGTATCAAGTGTTACAGAAGAATGAGAGCAAAACAATTTGGAAAACATTAAGTGGGTGATACATATTAAATACCTTTATGGTAAACCTGAGAATGGCTGTGCTATATGGTTCTGGTGCTCAAATCCTTGCAGCCAGTCCTGCATTATCTATAACCGAGGAAGTTGTTTGTTGTAAGATCAGTAGACTAAAATCCTCAAGAGCGCCAGGCCCCGATGGGCTCTCAAATGTGGTACTAAAAGAAGATCTGCAGCTCTATGCAGGTATTTAATGTATTAGAGGGTATTGTCTGGGAAGAAATACCTGTCTCTTGGAAGACGTCCATGCTTTTTCCGGTCCATACGAATGGCCCCAGTGGTGATAGAGCAAATTACAGTTTATTAGCTATGCTGGACACCCCAATAAGCTTTTCTGTAACTTCATATTGTATTGTATTGCTTTTTATTCTAGTTGACATTTATATAGCGCCTTTTACCATTATTATAAATTCAATCCGCTAGTGGTGGGAATGCCTTTGGGGACCGAAGTCCAAAATGTGAGAAATCAGAGAGTAGGTTTAGAATGCGTGTTTGCATTTTGCCACAAAAAGTCTGAGGAGGGCTGGCCGGGCTCCGGTAAAAGCACCCAACGAGGTCAAGCATGTGAATGGATGTTGAGAAAGTTCAGGAGAAACCGTGAGTGCAAGAAACTTGTTATGTGTCCAGCTGGCCCAAGTTTGTCATAGGTATTCAAGGCAAATCAACGGTAGAGATCTCGAGGCATAAGTAGGCGGAGCAATTATGTTACCAGAGAGACTGAATTTGTCGTAGTCATGGCAAATGAACTAGAGGCTTGGTTTAGAGAAAAGCAACTTCTTCCCATGCAACAGACTGGTTTCAGGAAATGTATGAGCTCAATACACGTCATTTGGACAGTACAGCAGCTTATCCGGAACTCGCTGAATTCATTGCGTTTATTGATTTCACAAGCGCATTTGACAGTGTGTAGCCGGATAGGGAGTGGGACAAACTGGACAAGTGGGGCCTAAGTGCAACACTACTCAATTTGATAACGCTAGTTCATTCTGGCACAAAGGTAATGGTAACTTGATTGGCACTATACAAACGCAGCATGGTGCCAGCAATTCTGAATGGTCTTGAGACCTATACTGATCAGCAGTTGGCCTGGCCTAATGTCTTGGAGGGGAAAATGTGACAATGCAACCTGGGAGTCCCGCAGTTCTTCCCAATCCAGGCCATTCACCTGCAATCAGGTCTGCTTTCTCTCAAGATAGAAGTCAACATTAGAATATCCTTATTGCTCATGAGAACAATGGAAGATCAGGGAGAAAGTATTCTCAGCTGGCCGATTACTCAGAAGTCGTCACGGAAAATTGCAGTCACTCAAACAAATAACCAAGGAACTGAAATCATTGTACCCGAGAAAAGATATCTGTCCCTGGGTTTGTTTACAGTAAACAGATCATGCATAATGGTATGCCTCTCACTATATGCTGTAGGCATATCTGCTTGCCCAGCCAAACCTAACTACGGGTTATCTCTACGAAAAAGGGCAATTATCATCGTGTTCTAGTGGTGTATGCTCCAGGTAAAAGTCATTGGGCCGCATTACACGGATGGCGGTGAATAGCGCCATGGTTCATGCCGGTAAAATACCGGCACCGCCTTGGTGGAAAGGGGAATTACCGCCCTATTCCAAGGTTGGCGGGGCGGTAATTCCCCCTTCCACCATTGCCCTTCCCCATTGCCATTTTTGCTCCATAGGGCTCTATGGGAATGGGGAAGGCGCTAATTATGGTGCCGCAAATTGTGGTACTGTAATTAGCTCCCTGGTCCCTTTGCGGGTTGGTTTTTAACGCCTGCAAAAAGCAGGCATTAAATTCCCCAACCTGCAAAGGGACCTCGTAGTAAGGCGGTAAGGATTTACCGGTACCGGTAAAATACCGGTAGTGGTAAAACCTTACCGCCATCTATGTAATGAGGCCCATTGACTGTTCGATGCCTGGAATTAGCATGCAATAAATGCAGTAACCTGAAAAGTGCACGCTACATACCCTGCACTGTTGGCTGTACAAAATGTCGACTCCCTAAATATGGATAAACATAGCTGTCACCCACCCACTCTATTAATTGTTAAATAATAAAGTATCCGGTGCATGGTAACAATAGGGAAAAAGACGGAATGGCCGTGGTGTAGTGGCAAGCAAGCATCCATGGCTAGACCATGCTATCCGTGCAAATTAGTAGCACTTGCCAAAAAAGCAGTAATTCAGAGTGTGAATGGTGACATGTTCAGTCACGGCCCAGCTGGTGGCCCGGCGTGCACTTGTACTACAAGAGAACTCATTGAGGGGGGAGCGTAATGGATTCAGTGGAGGAAGGAGCGTTCACGGCCATGAGCAGTGGATGCTTTTTAAACCCTCTCCCTGAAAGTCTCACAGACACCGTCTTCGCGTGTGCTAACCATGCAGCAACGTGACGCAGAGGATGTCAGTTGAGCGAATAATCATTAGACCAAAGCACTTCGAAAGTTACACATCGTATGATGCGGAATAAATATAAAATGTCAGAAGATGTCTACATGCAAGGTTATAAAAAAAGATGTTAAATAAGAACTTCTCAAGAAAGCACCCAGTTTATATCAAATGTCAGCCATTCAAAGATGCAAAGATGATGGCATAAGGAGGCTGATTCGGATTGGGCAGGATGCTAAGACTGAGACAATGCACCTGAGGTGTGGAGCTACAATATTGACGAAAGCACCCGATTACTCAAACATTTATTCTGAAATCACAGTCAATAAATAAAACATGTTTAAGAGCGAGATGCACAGAAACAACAGGAAACGAGCCAAATATACGAGCTTTAAACTCAGGATTGCCAAACAGGAAAGAAATCAGCTTGGGAGAGAACATGCATATACAGAGGAAAATCAATGAAAGGAAAGACTTGAGAGGGTTCTTTAATTCACACTGGAGTCACTATGAGCAACTCGGACTTAAGCCTGAATGGAACCTGACTTAACCAAAGCGGGCTATGAGTAAATCAGTGTTACTCATAGCCCGCTCCTGGTCTAAGGCTAGTGCATATCGGAATATTTAATTTCGAGAAATTGCACTGACAAAAGCATAGATTACGAAAGTTGTCAACAAGAAGATTGAGGCGTGAGATGTTTACCATTTCACAGCCCTTAATAAAGTGGTCCAGTTTTTCCTGCATGCGTGGCGAAGATTTGTACACTCCAAGGGACCGACAGGAATTCTAAACTGGTGGCTTCTAAATAGAGGTATGCCTTTGTGAGGATTATTCCAAATTTCAGGGTAGAGGGTTGGTACTCTTCAAAGAGAGGCAGGCTCCTTCAGACATCCGTTCCTCACTTATTGTAAGAAACGTAGGAGCAGTCAGACCTAAGTCCCACCTGTGAGGTGGAGTGTTTCAATATGCAGTTTAACACTTTATCACTACTTTATATAAGTCAAACCCAGTTGCAGAAGTGCCTTCATCCTAGAATGAGGCTGTACTGAGGCAGCCTCTTACTGGCAGCTTTCGGCTGTGAGGTGCAGCTTTGGTGGCTCACAACGTAGCAAAGGTGTGCAGTGCTATACTGTATCTTGCTGCGTTCCAGTGTCCCAAAGAGTGAGAGTAGGAAATGTGGTGGGCATGAGACCTGGGTTCCAGGTGTCAGGTGCTGGATGCCAGGCGAGAGATACTGGGAGGCGGATGGAAACCAGGAACAAACACTAGCCTGATGGAATAGCTGCTCACAGAGGAATGCTTCCTGCCACTTGCTGAAGATGTCCTGGTAGGTTGTATTGTGAGCTCCTGTGTTTGCTTTGCGTTTCTTTTCGGGGGAGTCTGCTGAATCCCCCGATTGGCTGTACTTGGTTGTGCTGTTTTACTTCCTCAATCGACTGATTCCACCTCCTCTCTAATCTCCTCTCTCCACTGTTTTTGTTTATCCATGGCTGAAGTTATTGGGAGGTGGTTTGCATTTTCATAATCTACATATCACCTCTCGCTGTGGTGTTTTTCTTTTTGACAGTTATCGTTACTGCTGGTTGGTTTTTATTTGCTGTGGAACATATAGGCTACCTTTTAAGGATATTGGCTGTTTGGACCTCTATATGTTTAGGATGCCTAGACCCGCTAAGAGTAGCATTGCTGTCAGGTCTACTAAACTGCATACGGGCTGAAACATTTGTGGGAGGTCTACAAGGAGTGATACTTGCAAGATCGCAAAGTGCAATAAAAAGCTACTGGTTACACTAATGCCCAAGCAGTTTTTGCCCCAATGCTTGAACCTTTACTGCATTGGACTTTATGTAATCACAGCACATAATGCTCTGCAGGGGGCACTGTGTCAAATGCAGTTGGCTCATTAGATGCTTGCGCGATAATGATCCAGCTATGAAAAAGAACCCCATATCATTTGACTCTGTGATTCATCTAGCACCTCCTTTAAGACTACATGATAATACTACTAATGACTTCAATAATCTTTCAAGAGGATTCAAGGACAAACAAACAAACAATTTATGGTGTCTCTCCCGGACCTGATCATTACAATTTATAGAGATTTGGCCACTGAGAGTCATCTTGGTATGGTCCCAACTGGTGCTGTTACAGCTTTTTCTTATGCTCTAGCATCAGCAGTTCCAGCTCCTGTACCTGCTCCCCCTTTTACACATGCACCATCTAAGATGAATGCTGATGGCTCTAAGGATAGTAATGTGTTCCAAGAGAGGGCTACTAACACTCTAGCCTCTGAGTCAAGATCCTGTACTTCTGTACAGTGGAACCTCATTCATCCTGCATTTTAGCCTTATACCAGATCGATTGGGATGGAAGATTGACAAGGATTCCTTTACTGGGAGGTTGGGGCAGTCAATGTAGGATAAATGTGGCTCTCTGGCATCTGATAAAGCTTACAGTCATTTGAGCATAAGTGGTACAAACAAGCTGTGCAATTCTAGTGACTGAGCATGTGCGGCATCTAATGAGTACATCTATGGGGTCGAACCCCTAACTGTGGGGAAGAATTATTCTTTATTGATTCTACAAGAGAGTCTGAGTGGTCAGGGATGAGAAGAATGAACAGTATCATCTGCTAAATTTCTGGACACGAATCCAGACTGTATTAGAAGTCATTTGAATCCAGTCATGTCCCAACGTTGTTACCCCATGAAGACCAGCAAAAGGATTGACTGTGCTTTGCTGCCAGTTCTGGTTCTAGGAGCACTAGGAAGAAGTCCCTTCTCGACATGAGTATTGCTGGCTCTCGTGGCTCTGCAACTTCCACTTCTGAGACTATAAGTATCTCTTAAGGACCTCACGTGCAAGGTGACATACTTACACAGAGACTCTAATTAGGACCAAATACTCTTGGAGAAGAGTCTTGACTTAATTAAAGATCTAATTCAGTTGGGGGTGGGGGTTTGTCTTCTTGCCTAATTATGACTTTAGGGAGTATGCACTCCACCAGGATGATGGCATCAACAATATCACTGAGTAAAGCCTGAGGGATAGATCAGCCAAAGGCAAACAATCTTCTGCTGATCCCACCCAGAATATCTGCACACAGACTGAATATATTTGGTTGGCTAGTCAGTCCAGTGTCCTGTCGGTGGGTGCATTAAAGGACTGACAGGTTGGCCCTGTTAGTCTTCCATTTGCCTACAATGTGCCTGATATGAAAGAGACAGGGTCCAATTTAAAGTAGTGCTTAGGTGGTATTGTATCTTGGTTAGCATCAAACAACAGTATTTTACTACATATAAACCTTTGCACTCTGATCTAATGGAAGCACAGAGCAGAAATAATATAATGAGTACTTATAAAGGCTGTTCCATGAAAAAAAGAATGCCTACTGTAGTTCTTTGTCAACTTTCTGTAATTCTTGGCATTGTTTGCAATGCCAACTAGGTTCTTTCCTTAATGCAGATTTGTATCAGAGTGTATATAATATGGAAGATGCAGTTTAAAGGTCACTGTCTCTGACCCCAACATTAGAAATGTACTCTGGCATATGCAGGTGGACTTTTTTTCTGACGCTTTTAGACAGTGGAGCTAAACACTGTCCCCTTCATGAGGAATGGAATGTTCCCAAAGTATCCCAGAGCATATAGAGCAGGATTCTTGAATCTAGGTGCCATAACTGTGGTATAAATACCTTGGTCAATCCATCTGCCATGCACATTATGTATATCAACCCTAGGGCATTGAAGAGGGCATTGATAAGGCCCTAACAGTTAGAGCACACATCTCAGGCTTAGCACCCTGTTTATAAATCTGTCAGTTATTTTCTTTAATTGAAAGCCTGTGACTCTTTGATTAAGAGCTTCCTGGACTGAACAGACAGATAAGTGACTCAACTTGCGAGGTTTCAAATTATTTTGTTTCATGAGACTTGGTTAATTTCTCCAATTTCTTTTGGAAGCTTTTGGTAATTTTTTTACCCCGGCAAAGAAAAGTCAAATTGAAAGAAATTATGGGATTTATCTGTTTTTTTGCCATGTTTGCTACTTGAAAATTGCATGCTGTTATGTTTTACAGATACAATTATGGTTGTTTCTCAAAAGCTAGCCTTAGGCGGTCCCAGGCTATTTTTTACTTTTACAATGCTATCACTTTATCAGTTCGGATTTTGATGTCATGGGCTTCCTAGAGATGGCTGCTGGGCATTCGGATTATCGGAAATCGGATAGTTTTAATGATACTGCTTTTTTAGCTTTTTTTTTAGCAGGGAGAGCTTTGACTTGAATCGCTGTCAATTATTCAGTGGTGGGGTCATTAACAGAAGAATCAGATAAGGTTTTTAACATTCCACAACCATTGCTAATGTGTTCAATAATAAACACGCCTGGAAACTACTGCTACCCTTCCTGCTAGCCCGGACTTTCGTAGGTCCGAGTGAAGCAATTTGATAAACTGTCATTTGTGTTGCTTTTCTGATGGTTTTTCCTTATCAAAGTAACATTTTAAAACATATAGGTTAAAAGCATTTACAATTGACTGTCATATGAAAATATAAATCCAAATGGAAATAACCCTAAATTACATCCATCTTGAGGGTACAGTCTACTGGGGTGCTCACTGAAGGCCTTAAAGGCCCATAAACTATTTTGTACCATGCTCCTGGATTAAGAGGTACAATTCATTCACAATGTTGGGCTAGTTCCGAAATCAAGGGGAAAGATAAGCAATGGCTGACTGGTCATATGCTATAAGATACTTATAAGAAAAAGAAGGCAACAGTATGTGAAACATTGGTGTGGATAGACTCGCCATTATTGGAACACTACTGCTGTTTGTCTATGTTTGAGTTGGGCAACTTGTGCTTCTGAAGGATTGAGTCTCTACATTAAATCTAAAGTGTGCTGGGAAACTGAACTGGGAACACACATCAATGATACTTACTAGTTGAAATAGCTAATATAAAACAAACCCTAATCTACAGAATCTGTATTTTCAACAACATGAACTTGCCAAAAGAATACTGACCACAGATTTGATTTTCAGATTGGTCATCACCCAAGAGCCTGAATTAGAATGTACTCAAAACATTTGGTAGTATTTTCCAGAGTTGCATGTGTGAATAGTCCTCTGTAGTTGACCAATTACGGTACATTTAAAACATGTAGCTGAACTGCATTTCTACATCTAAATTTTGAAACAAGTGTAGTGTTTTTTTAATGCATTCACCCTGAGTATTGCATTTGTTTGTCACCATCGCTCTCTTTTCAATAACATATGATCTACTCTGTTTGTCAGATTTCTTTCAATACGTTCTTTTAATTTTCTACTTTAAACAATGGTCTGTAATATCATGTGCAGCAAAATATAGAAAAACTGAACGACTGATTTGAGGATCTAAAAATTCCCTGTCTTCTCTGAGAAGACTACTTTCAACAATCTTCAAAGGTGGTTAGGTCCACCCTGACATTAGAAAAAATCAGGATGTATTGGACAACGTGTAGGCAAGCAAACTCTTAACCATAGTCTGAGGAGTCCATGTATTGAGTAACTAATGACCGTTCATCTCACTCTAAAGTCCCTGTAGAATTGGTTCTCAAATGTTCCTATGGTTGATTATCTGTTATTATTTTGGAATGTGTTAGAACTTCTAAGAAAACATGTTTGCTCATTTTTACTATGAAGAATGTTCTTGAAGTGTTAATTCTGTTTTTAGAATAGAAAACCCATCCTTATTAAAAGAAGGGAGGGCCTGCTGAAATCCTTTAATGTGAGCTATATAGTACATGAGACTTTGTTTTGTTTTTTTAATAGTAGTTAAAACTCACAACCGTGGAAATAGAGAACTAGGAAACTGTTCATTTCAATTATCTAAATAAATATATTAAGAGTCAAAATACATTTCATCAGAAGTAAGAAGGAAATATCAATTATTCTTCAAAACAACGAACTGAAATCAAATCATAAACACGTATTTCAGTTCACCTAGTAGTTAAACAAATGGTTGAAAACAAATACATATTAAAACATTGCAGCTGTTTAATTTAGAAGCCAAAACAGTAAAATGGCCAAAAGCAATAAAAGTGAAAGGCTTACACAGCTTACTTTGAATGAAACGAAAGAATCAAAACCACTCTTTAAAACAAAATCAGAGTCAAACAATCATAAAAGACCAAAGGCCACATCTCAAGTATAGGTAAGAATGCTTATGTCGGTAAGTGCATTACTACAAACACAGTGAGACAACAACATTAGAATCAAGAGCACTTTAAATATCCATTGAAGAGGTTGGTTATTAAGCTCACTGGACGGTAAAAGTCTGCTAACATACGTGGTGATTGGCTACTCTTTATACTATGTTGTTAGAAATCAACCAAATCATTTGCAAATGTGAGTGCTATATGTGGCCGCTTACATTTGGGTGATTATAGTGGCAGCATAAAATAAATCAAGGTCAATCATAACACATCTGACCATATATTTCTGCTCTCTCTCTCTGCAACTCATAGGACTACTGTCAAATCTTTATTGAGTTATTTAGAAAATGTCATGAAAGAATTTCAGACAGGCATACAATAACATCTGTAGTACCTTGAAGTAGATAAGACAATCCACTTAACTACATAATTCTATGCTCTATCAGGTACTGAATTTAGCAAATTCGAATCTCCATAATTCATACAACAGTGCGATGCATTGGTTGCAAGCCTTGTTTAATGACTGGACAGTTCTGAAGACAAATGATGGGTTTTAAGTAGATTCTTAAAGGAACATTGTTACCTTGAATTGTTGTTTCCATATATGTACTTGAAGTAAGTGTAGAAGCACGCTCTGCTCTCAGATAACCTATGGTTTATTCGCTTCGGTGCTCCTATCCCATCATGCTGCTGAGCCTTAACCCCACCAACCTGCCAAGAGAAAGCTGCCCACAACACACCTTAGTTAACAAATAGCTCTGCGCCACATATGATACGAATTCCACTACTTGTAGATTAGAAATGTGCAAAGACTCCATCGCACCAGAGATTTGGCTTTGCACTGGCGCAGCTTCTGGACCCTACAGTGCTCCATTTGTATTTGCCTTTCTATAGATACAGGAGAAGATCAGGCTGCAGATAAGGGAAAGCAAGAGTATGTTGACTCTAAAAAGGCATGTCTATGCACCATAGTACTCCTCTTAAACTTAAGTATATGCTGACTAACCTTCCAGTATAGACAGGCTTTTAAATGCATCCAAGCTCTACCCGCTCCTTAACAATGGTTTGAGGGCCAATTGATAGATAATGGGTAATATGACAATTACTGTTTGGCACCCATCCACACTTCCAATAAAATCCTAATTAATTAAATCTCCACTGCTAAAGAGAGGTCAGCTTTGGTGGCCCAAACCTCTGCAGAATAAAGATACCATTGGCAGCACCTTGACCTAGTAAACATCTACGGCCAATTGCCCAACATTCATCAAACCATCTCATTTTGGGCCCATAAGCACCAGTTTGCCAGTACATCACCAGACGGGTGATAGGGGTGTTGATGGCATAAGGTAAGCTGAACTATTGCTCAGTTGTAATGCCCTTACTTCACTCGAGCTATTTGCTGAGGATGGCTGGTTATTACCACATGGTGCAACCCACCCTGCATACCGTTATCACCTAAATACATAATCAGGTTAAAGTTATGAAAATGCTAGTGTCCATGAAGGGTATTGCTAGATTTTTAATGAAGTGCACAATCAAAGAAGATAAAGTGGACCAAATTCAGAATTTGAACAATTCCCAAACAAATCATTGTGGGTGATAATGGCTTGCTGCTTGTTTTATTAGAAACAAATTCAATAAAGTGTAATGTCGAAGTCCTGAAAATGTTGAATTTGTTATATTACTGATTTTATACTTCCTATGTCCACATATTCCTAATGAAGTTTAATTACTGCTACTGTTGTGGCATTGTTTGTTTTTCCACCAGAACTATGTTTCGATAAGTGATAAGTAGCACAGTATATTATATAAAATATGCATCTCAAAGAAAAGGTGGTATTTTAGCTTTATTGTGGCTTGCTGACCTAGTGTACTATTTTCTTATTTTTTATTTGTGTGTGTTTTATACTGCATCAACATGGTACTTTATGGGAATCTCAGAGCAGCCTGGGACAAACACCTTTGACGTGACAGTGGGAGTCATGTACACAGTAGGCCGATGCTGGGGGCGAGTAAAGCAAGGATGACGCTGATCAGAACTGTCCGAGTTGTTTCCTCTTTGTTCAGTCGACACAGCTTCTTAATATATAAAAGTAGGAAAGTGTGCTCTCAAATTGAAACCGCCATTAACTCTTAGTTTTCAGCTACCATGACAAATCTTAAATATTTCCCTGCTGTATTGTAAAAGGGCCTCTTGACCCTATGTTTCTTTAAAAGGGGTAATGTGGTGTCAGTTTTCATCGGCACTCTTGTCATTGTCTTTAGAACGTCTGAGTAATGAATGCAATGCCTAGAATCGTGAAGCATGTTGTACAGGTTGTTTGTTAAATGCTAATGATTGGAATTAATTTCGTGTTTTGTCCAGGTTTAGCTAAAATCTTGGCAACTAGTTATTAAGCATGTGGCGGTGATTGCGTGTGTCAATGGACACCATGGAATGTGCTGGAGTGGTTTGAACACTGCTAACGATGTCAATATATTTGTCTTGCCAATAATAATAATAATAACTTTATTGTATATAGTTCTAAAAGAACTTCTACAATTAACATCACAAACACTATAAAACATATACATTCGGTAACATAAATACATACATCACTTTACATTTAACGTAGATACTTACGTTATTCACTTGATATTTTACAGAATCTCACAATCAATCAAACAATCAGTCAATTAATCACGTTTTATGGTCTAACCTAAGAACAAAGTAAAAGAACAGAAATAAAATGAATTTCGGGACCTAATGTTGCACTTAAACAGAGTGGTTACTCAGAATCATTATTGTTTTAGTTGAGATGCTTTTCAATCTGTCTCCACACCCTATATAGTGCCAGTATTACAAACATCGATTCTAGGTTGAAACAAAAGGCCCAGAAATCCAAGGACCTTATGGAATTGTAATCGGATACATAAACAAAAAGACCAAGCATGACCATTTAGAGGGCACCCATTTGGAGACATTCTATGAGCACATGTTTAGCAGATTATAAATTGGTTACAATTTTACACATTCGACAATATTTGGCTTCCGGTGCCAGATTCAGTTGTGGCCCTCAAACGGTTAACACTGGCAATCAATTAATCCTAAACCTTAATCTAAAATTGCGAACAGCTGGATCTGGGCATAGCTGTAAGTACCGTTCTGGGTGCATAATACCGGTATACCACATTTACCATGCTCACATGTCTCTTTAATATGGCCAGATGTTCAAAATGATGCAGCCAGCCCCATTTAATCACACGGCGACTAAACAACCCGTTGAGTGTAGCAAAGACAGTACATCTGTCAAAATTGTCGAACCAATCAATCATTTTGCAGACTTCTTGAAACCCCCTGAGGGGAGGAGCTTCTCCCCAGCTTGCCCAATACATAACTCCTACCTAGATTTGCTAGCAAAGGACACATTGGATCCACCTTAGCCTTCAACATCAAAGAACCCTTACGAATCAGAAGTTGGGCTTTCAAGGACGTCAATCCAAACTCGAGACAAACATAATCAATCGAGGTGGAACTAGACAATCCCAAAACAACTTTCCAAAAACAAGATTCCACTCCGTCTAGCCATTTTAAATGTTTCATATCAAGAGCTTCTAAGCAGTACAAAACTGTTGGACATAGCCATTGTTTGTACAGTAACAAAGCTCCTTTTAAAGAGAGACAAGCATGTTCCAACACAAATTTTCTAGCCATGTGTGTAATCTGTCTGGTCCTTCTTACTTTGGACTCTACTATGGCCCTATAACCACAACATGCTGACATCTCAAGACCCAAGTATTTGTAGGTATCGTTGTACTTCACTACTCCCACCAAAATCACTAGTTTTGTCCTGTGGATTCTTTTGGGGGAAACTAACATCACCTTGGTTTTGGTAAGGTTGAGTGAGAGCTGGTTCACATTTGCATACGTTCCCAGCTCATTCAGCATACTTGTTATCCCTGTTAACAGATGGTCAGATATTGCCAAATCATCAGGGTAGAGCATCCTGCCAATAGGCACATTGCCAATCCTGGGAAGGCAGCCTGCTCTTACCATCAACCTATTCAGTAGGTCTGCTCCATAGATGTTGAAGAGCAAGGGGGCCAGCATACAGCCCTAACATGCCCCCTGCTAATTTGCATCTTGCCAATAATGCAAAGCAACTTAGACAAGAGGTACTATATTAGTTGAATTTCTTATATAAAAGAAAGGATGCATGGTGATTTTTGCTTTGGAACTGGATAATGATATTTTCAAAAAGAGATTTATATCTGGAAAGAATATAGAATTTCAGGAAATAAAAGGACTTCTTACAACTTGACTAAACTATGCACTATTTCCTGGGATCATCTTGACAGTCAAAGATTTTGAAAATCAAACAGCAAAACCAAGAAGCAGGAACCATTTCATTAATGCATCACTTATGTTTTTAATGGAACTAAGCATGTTATGCATTTTGAGAGGCAGGCTACGAGCAGCAATAAAAGAAACACAACTGAAAATACAGCAGGTCATGTATAAAAGTAAATGATCACAACATGTCATGTTATAACCGTAGGTACACTCTTGGGTGCAATTGTTACATCATGTATGTGATGCCCAAAACAATCAACTTAATAAAAGTCTTTTTTTGCATTATCCATTGTCTAACATTAGAACATGCTCTAGGTAATGCAATGCTTATGGAGGTAAATGATTGTGCTTAAACAGAACTACTCATTAAAGGATTCAAAGAGTGACAGACGATAGCTTGGCTTTGCATTTGATTCGGTCAAGCCTTGCTATGATGCCAAGCTTAACAAACATGTTCTGTAAATCCTGGCATTGTAGCTGATGTCATTTTGCAGTCCAACACACAACATAAATTCAAACTACAAGTACCGGAATGCAATTGGCTGTGACTCTTAATGCAAAGAATGGTTGATTATATCGCACCTGACATGCCACAACTTGATTTGCCTGTAAACTGCCCTATGAGTCTTGGGGCCTCATTACGACCCAGGCGGTAAATTACCGCCTGGGCCGTGACTTTACCACCATGGCGTAAACAACCACTACGTTTACGCCATGGTGGTTGGCGGACTTACCGCCCCATTCCGACCTTGGCGGGGCGGTAAGTCCCCAATCCCCATTTGCCCTTCCATAGGGCATAATGGGAGTGGGGAAGGCGTTATTTACGCCACCGTAAATTACGGTGGCGTAATTAACTCCATGGTCCCTTAGCGCCATGGATTTTAACACCTGCTAAAAGCAGGTGTTAAATCCGCCATGGCGCTAAGGGACCTCGTACTCAGGCGGTAAGGGTCGGCGCTGTTTACGGCGCCGTAAACCCCTTACCGCCTGAGTTGTAATGAGGGCCTTGGTATTCCTAGACATGGACATAGCCCAGAAGAGACATTGTGATAAGCAAATCAGCTTGTAGTCACTATTTGACAAATGGCTTCGTGTCATGCATGATGTGTGTATTGACACCACGCAAAATCAACAAAAACTCTAAACTGAAGCTGGGACCTTTTGGAAAAAAGGTGACTCCTACACTCTTTGCAGAGTCTACATTTATGATTAACAATACTCTTGCTCATTAGAGGTGCTTTGCTGAAAACAAGGCAGGCAAACACATGCAAACATACCTCATTCCCTTCAGATGATGCTATTCCAGTTCTATGTATTCTTATTATTATGTGGTGTGTTGTTGTGGATGTATAATGGTGTTATCCGTGTTCTAGGAGTGCCATAATACAAGGGAAATAGGTTTGTGCCTGCTGGCATTTACAGAGGCAGTTCTAATAACAGAGTTTTGGCCAAGGTGGTCTGCTGGGCGGGCAGAAGGGAATCTTTCTACCATCTGCATGGAACCCCATGATGCCTGTCACAAAAGAAGCAGATAGGAAAGATCCTACACTGATCCAACAAGTCAGGTTTGGATTGCATCCTGTGTGAGGAGGAGGGGGACCTGGGATTCTCACCTCCACTTCATATGCTACATGTCTGAGATATCCAGGTCCCCTACATGAATAGCTATTTTCATAGTACCTATGCTTTTCTTCCATGGCTGGGTTAATATGGTCTACCTTTTGCAGATTTAACATATTCTCTCTATCGGATTTTGTAGTCTCTAATGTCTGTCCATCAGTTATTTCAGCAATATGGTGCAGAATATATTGCATCAGTAATAGTGCAAGAGCTTTAGGGAGCTCCGCTCACTATTCAGTTTGAGGTGTTTGGCTAATATAGTAGGATTGAAAGATAAAAATGCTATTTTTTGACGGTATTTGTAATCAGATATCCAAAGTTGAGATCAGGGATGAACATGGCCCCTGGGTTCTTAATGTGTTGTGCTGTGCTGTGATTCATTGTTTACCAGCAATGTATGAAGATGCAATCTGGCCATAATTGTTCCCGACTGGAGGATATTCTTTTTTTTTTCATTCCAATAGAGGAAGTTATCTTTTATCTTGACCCACATATTTTGCAGTGTTTTATTAAATGACATGTGTGGATATTTACAGGTGTACCAGACACTGTTCAAGCCTTTTTTTTTCAAATGAATGTATGTACATGTTGAACAGGAGTGGCCAAGGAGCATATCCAAGAGTTATTCCAAATGTGATCTTGTGAGATGACGACAGGACATATTCAAACATGTTGACTTTGATTTTAATGTTCAATGAGTTGGATGGTCAATGTTGTCATGAGTCCCGGGCCGGTTCAAGAGCTTTAGGACAGCTAGGCTGATGACAGTTTTGTTTGTTTTGTCTGCGGGCAGACATTATTACCCTACCAAATCGAAATCCTGGTGTTGGACATCTAGAAGTTAAGTTGCAAATAGCATTTTAGTTGTCTTGATACTTCTATCTCAAGGATTATTCCGGGGTGTGAGAGGTTGGAGAATGGACAATAGTTTGCTAGTTCTTAAAGTCTGACATTGTATTTATTGTTCAGTTGAATAATAATGGCATGCTTGTGAGTGGGGAACAGTAACCATTGCCATTGATGACGTAAGGCACTGTGTTGCCGGTAGTTTTACCAATAATTACTGGCCAAAGTGCTTGAAAATGTGTGATTTTCCACAACTGGTTGCAACAGTGCACCCAAAAGTTCAATTGTCACTGTTTATCTTATGAAGTCATGAATTGGGCAATGAAATGTATTCATGTATTTATTTTATTTATTTTTACATTTGTATCATGCACTTAACCGAAAGGTATCATGACAGTATCAAGTGGAACAAGTTTTGCTTAGTGCCTGGACATATTTTTTCCAAGTCTGACCCTGACAATACAGACAAATCTCCTAGATGTATATTAGTGATTCATATGCAACATTAATAATTACAATGCTGCCATGGAGACAGACTGACTATTCACCTTGTGTAGTAGATGTAGTCATGTAGGTCATCATTCTGGAGCATATTTTTTGTTAAACAAACAATTAGGAAGTGTTTCATTGCTCTGATCATCTAAGTGCTGCTATCTGATATCAACATTAATAAAATAAGTGTGTTTTTGGTTTCAGAATCCTTGAAATGCCATGCCCAGTTTGACAGGACAAGAGTACACCTTCTATCCTGGAAGATACACATAGATCTCTGGATCAAGATCCTTGAACCAGTAGACAAGATGAAACACAGCAAGGATCACAGACGAGGGGCCGGATGTGGCCTCATAATTCCTGCATGGAAATTAACGATATGAAGAAGAGTTTGAGGAATCTAATATCCCTGCCCATGCAATGTTTCCTTTTCATGTAAAATTCACAAAAATCAAGTATCTGAATGTATATGTTTATTGGTGTTCTACTTACTTGCATACATTTAAAGAAAATGTATGAAGTGGTTTGTAAGATACATTTTGGTCAATGTATGGCTTCTACACTGAGTAGGAATCCCTTATCAAATGCCACCTAATATATTCTCCCATCCCGCAATTCTGGGCAAGAAACAGATGGATTGATCATAAGTCACATTAATTTGAAAAAAAGCATTAAAGTTGGTCCCCAACCTTTATGGGGGGAAGGAACGACAATTTTACAAAATCACAGCTACTTTTCCACAAAAATGAAAATAAACTGCCTGCTTGGATCTCACTATTTCCCACAAGGAAACATCCATTTACATATACATAGTCAAATAAATATAAATATATATATATATAATATAAATATATACTGTGCATGATAAACGTGCACATAAGTCCACCTTTAGAGTATGTGTATTATGTTTTAAAATGCAATATGACCACATCAAGTCATCTGCTTACATTTCTCACTCTCACTGAACAAAAACAAACACCCTCAATATGTGATGTCATCAGTGTTGTCATCAATTATGTCATTTGTGATGTCATCTTTGATGTCCTGGGTGTTAGTGTTAGCAGTGCATGGCGGTGGCATGAGTTATGGTTGGATAGGTTACCATAATTGTCAAATTGCTTGGGTTTTTCAATTTTACTTGTAACCATAGTGTTCCTTTAATAATGTTTTTTCACTGAATTTGATAGGTTTTTATTAGAGGAACTTAACCATATTGTCCCTTTAACAAAGCTTTTTCACTGAATTTCATAGGTTTTTACCAGTGCACTCTACTTTTTACCAACTTGTTACATTTATTTTCAAACGTAATATCAAAAAATCATTCTGCCCGCTATGCAAGCAGTTTCAATGTCTGCGGACATACCTGAGAGCAGGTGGCATTATCCCAACCCAAAAACACAGGCGACAACACAATATTCATGTTTCCTTTTAACAGAAATAATACACATAAAACAATATTACGAACAATTAATACAACTCAAATGTACACCTATACATAATTATATCTTTGCAAATGTGATAAATATGTTTTATACATTACACAATAGTATTGATTATGCCATATACTGAACATAACTGTACACCTTATCTGTACACCTTATGTAAACAATACACTTCAACACCTCTTAGGAACGAAAGCACAAGGCAGCACACAAAAACAGTCTGTGTGAACTTAGCAAGTAAACATGACCTTCTGTTGTATGGTAAATGTTTACCATAGGACGTTAATACATGTGCAATACTTTTTCAATAGCTGAAAGTAGTCATTATATATTTATATACAAATGGCAAGCACAAGCCACAGGCTGGAGGAGTACTTCTGGAGGAGTACTTCCTCAGAGATGAAATGACTGGTGAAGGATAAATTAATGGCACATACAGACATAGATGTTTAAAATGCACTGTAATAAAGCAAGAGGACAATAAGTTATTACATTACTTCTTTTTCACATATCTTATATTCCACAAAGTCCAAGAAGAAAACATCCTGGACAGTAATCATGAGCAATCAATTGTAAATACTGATTAGGAACAAGTTGAAACCAGATTACTGAATTATGCACACAAATGTCTAAATTAAAAAAATCAAGTTGCAGAACTATCTAATTATGTAAAGAATCATGTCATCCATATTGATTTTCATTGCCCCACTTGTACCTGTGACCCTTTTCCTAAACAATCACCCCAATCCTTCATAGAACATTATTATAATAAGCGCTTTTGTTGAAATTTCTATACCTAATTCTCCCAATCATGAAAACTTACTACCTCCAAATTACCCCAGTTTTGTTATACACTCTGATCGCCATCCCTTTCTCAAAATAAATAATTGTAAATATAATGTATAAGCCTCACAAATGTGTGTTTTTTGTAAATAAATAAGTAAATATTATGTACAATATAAGTGATTTTATTTCCCCAAAACGCCATTTTGACATCCACGGATTATAATTATGTCAGAGTCCATCATTTTTCACACAAATGATTTAATATGGATGTTTGGGTGTTTGCAAACAAATTGCGTAGTCCACTGAGCAATCTACTCACTTTTATTTGGATAATGAATGACATAACATGTCCCCCGTCCAAATTGGCCGACCTTTATAATGTCATACTGTGTGCGATGTTCACGATCTATGAATATTTTCACACTGTGTGTCGCACTTTAAATTGCTCACTACGTTGCATTATGTGGACGTGATGTCATTGGTCACATGATGCTTCACAAATGGCGTGATGTGACCATGGACACTTGCGCACGTCATAATGTGACAGCTCCTGTGCTTGTCTGGGATCAGTAGTCGTCCACCGCAGACATCTTTAAATCCAATTGTCAGCCACTCTGGGGACTTTGAAACTTTTGCCTTCCACACCTCCCACTACCATTGTTATGAGTCCTATACATTTTCTACAACTATTTACGCATTTTCTTTGCGCAGGAGGTCCTGAGTCTCTGTGACCATGCCCTTCACCAAAATGACGCGTCCTCTCAAGTCAAATCTGTTACCTTCACAGTTGCTAGTATCATTCTTAGTTGATCTCTAAACTCTGAGGGTCATGGACAAGAGAATAGTCCATGGACAAATCCTCCAAAGAGACTCAAACACATATTTTACTCATTCTCATTCCGGCAGACCAGCAGAGAGAAAGCAGTTGTTTGGAGCTTATCCAAAATTGATAATAAGATATTACCTGGCCATCCCCCCTCCCCAGTACTCACCACAACCACCACCTGGATGACCTACAATCTACTGTCTACAATTAAAATATATATAAAATAAATATGTACAAAAAATATACGAAATGTTTTTTTAATACTATTGATTACTATGTGTGAATACAACAACAGTGTACCATACACAAATGTTGTACCAAACTTTAGTACCTACAATGTACTTCATAAGAGGGTCAAATAAAATAAATGTGTACAACTGTTGCTAATTATATTTTGCAACATAAAAGATTAGATTCCCTATGTAGAGAGTTCTTATGGCACGTCGGAAGAGGTAGGATAGCGCTGTCACCCCTACAAACACCGTACGACAAAGGTGGCATCAGGGCCCCACATTTTGAAGCATATTACATTGCAGGACAACTACAGCACGTAGTGAGCTGGCTCACAGATGACCCCACAGCAGACATTAAATTACTCCAGCCCCCAGCTCCTATTTGCTTTCTTAAAGAACGATTGTGGCACAGGAAACCCTGGCCCACTCATGACTCACACTTAATAACGTTAGGTATCCTAATATGGGATCGGGCACTCAAAATGATGGATTGTCTGACCCATTCTCAGTACAAATTCCTTTAGCCTCACTAGTACTGATCACATCCCAGGCTTGCCTAGGTATCCGCACGCACTGAGAATCTTTTGGTGTCGCCACAATAGGGGACCTGAACAGGACCTCCTTCGTACCCTTCAAAGAACTGGTAACTAACACTGGAATACACCACAGCCAATACTTGCTTCACCGCACCATCCCAACACGATATTGCACAGATGGCCAGCATATGGTGAAATAATGGAGATAGAATCTGCTGTTAACACCGTATATGATATAGCAGAGGGCGGTCATGCAATAGCGAGGATATATGACTTCTTGCTGAAAGGCGGTTCCCCCGGGGAGCTGGCAATTAGGAGAAAGTGGGAAGTGGACGTAGGCACCACTTTCCAGGCACAGATTGGGTGAAGATACTGTGTTATCACAAGAAGGTATCTCGCCACGCCAGACTGCAGTTGATCCAGTTGTTTGTCACCCATGGAGCATATCAGACGCTACTAAAAATATCCACCTTCCCCGGAGTCACCACACAACACTGCCCCAGATGCAAAGCTTTATATGCCAGTCTGCTACACATGTTTTGGACCTGCCCAACTGTCGCAGGGTTTTGGAGTGGGATGGCAGCTAAACTGGGCAAAGCAGGTATTGCTACAAACCAGCTGATGCCAGCGGCCTGCCTATTGGGATGCTTCATGTGCCCCAAAACTACAAGGTCCACATCAAAAATGAAGGCTCTGGCATACATCCTAGTCAAGCAAATGATAGCTATGTCATGGAAATCTCCTCTAGGCCCGAACATAGCGGAGTGGTGGAGTGATCTTCAGAAATGGGCAGGGGCCAAGACAGACATTTGGAGGCACGCATTACACTTGTGTTCCTCGGACTACGGGGACAACATCACAGCATGGGTAGCATTAATATGTTCCTTATTTGCTTCAGCACCGGATGGCTCCGAAATAAAAGACATTCCGACAAGAATAATACAAGTGTCTCAACCCAAATGCACTTCATATATATATATACTTCTATAGTCTACATAAGGGGCAACTTGGAACAGTGAAATGTGTGGTTGGGGGGAACATGTTATAGGAACATTTACAAGTATACCCATTCATACCACATCATGAGTAGCGGTCAGACATAGTCTGAAATAATAGAAATGTGCAATATATCGATGTGCTGTTTTTGTTGCCTTGTTACATTGAAAAATTAATAAAACTGTGTTAGAAAAACAATTATATTTTGCAACATATGTCCTATAACTAATTATATTTTCTTTTCTTTACAGAGAAGTGCAGAGCATACTCATATAACCATATCCAACTGAGTGTCCATACCTTCTATGATGTTTATTTCAATTTGTAAACCCAATGACCACAGTATTCCATTTACAATATTCATATTAATTATGTAAATCACTGTGCATATATTATTGTGGCCATAGCCAGTGTCCAGATACACCCTTCTCACCATATCCAACTAAGTGTCAATACCTAATATGAGGTTCATTGAAATGTGTTAGCCCAATAACCACATTATTCAGTTCACAATATTTGAATTAATTGCATATTGACTGTGCACATATTAATGTGGTCATGGCCAGTGTCCAGATGCCACAACTATACTCTTTAGCCATGGTATAACCAGGGTCCTGGCCACAATGATACCCTTTAGCCATAGTATAACCACATTACAGAATTCAGTAACAACTGACATATATATTTTAATTCCAAACACATATTTATTACTCACACTCACTACCTTCATGAAATATGTATAAATATACCAAGACACAAAACACCTCCCAGTCCAAATGATGTCCGTGGACAGATGTTCTTGTTCGCTGTTCAGAATATGATTGCAGACAGTAAAATTGACTGCGGACTCAGCGGCAACCCCAAGGCTGTTTTCCACCTATAACAAAGGCTCCATCTTAACTTTTTCCACCCCCTCACCCTTTCTAGGGACTCTTTCATCCACAAAATAACACCATGTGTATTTTCTAGAGTTTTATTCTGCCGCACTGTCCACTGACAAAGGCCGTGGTTCGTGGATCCAATATAGCGACTGTTTCAAAAGGTTTGGCGCATCTGACATTTTTCAATAACTAATCAATGTTTGTGTTTGGTATCCGCTAATGTCATGCAGTTTTTTGATTGGTCCCTGGGCATCCATGAACACTGAATCAGGAAGTGAGCCCACGGTCTGGACAGAGGTATCAATGCATTTTTGGGACCTAAGTTTTGGCCATTTTAAAAACATCTCCTGGAACGATGTACGCCAAATTTGCAAAAGCATGCTTTCGGGGCCAGGCCGACGCTCCTCAACCAAGTTTAAAGCAAATCCATCCAACGGTTTCGGCTGTAGGCATGATCACATTTTTTCAATGTATGTCTATCCGGATCTCAAATGTTTTGGGACCCCCCATAACGTTGTCCCCCGTGATGAAACAACACCAAACTTTGCTAATTCATTTGAAGGAGGCCATATGCTTTCTTTTGTGCAATGTTTGGTGATGATTCATCGGACGGTGCCAAAGTTATAAGCCACCCAAAAACTACAATTTCTGTGGGTTGAGCAACTTAATAATTACTAAAGGGCCCTACCACAGATCCTATATTATATATTATGTCTATTTAGTTCTCAATAACAGTAGGCCTTCTAATTTCACTTCTGCTACTTATCGGCCTGTGTGCAACTTTGTTACTCATAAAGTTATATGTACATTTCAATTAAATAATTTTGCCTTTCCTAATAACACCAAAAATGTATGGAATCAGAGAACTTTTCATGTCTCACATATCGCATGTAAGCATGGTGTTGTGTGTTCTTTGTATGTGTGTGCAATTTAAAATAAGCTTGTAATGAATTGCATCAAAATTCTGCTCGTTTTGATTAGGAAAGCAATGTTATCAGTTCAGAAGGAAAAGAGATTCTGTTAAACAAGTATGAGTGTCTGCCCCTCTGGCCACATTAATAGAGTCTGACTGTGCAGTTTTAAAAATGAATGGTATTTTGATTTACATTTTTATCATTTTTATGGGAGTTGAAATGACACATGTAAATTGGCTCTCATTTCCCATTGTTAATTTAAATAGATATTTCCTTCAGAGAGTACACATTATTAAATATAGTCTCATTGAGTTCTAGTATGGACATCTTCATATCAGAGCACAATGTTGACTATTCCTGTGAAAACACTTTGGGTACAATTTAAAGAGATTACAATGTGTAAAGTCTTGCACCAAGAATGTACATTTGATTTGTATAACTGCACACACAGCTCACAAATGTACTTTGAGTTGGATTGAAATTACACCACACTTGGTGTTAAATGCAGTGAGAATGCCTTATATTTCCTATTTAACCAATGTATTTTGATTTCACCTTCCCAAACCACCACCTTTCTGGGTCTTAACTGGCCAAATAAAAATGTTGACTAGTGAGCAGATGTAATTTCATGTGCAGAATTGTCATACTCAATTTTGATCAGTCTTTAACAGCATGGAACCAGCAGAAAACCTCCCTTGTTCCCAGGGTAGTCTCAGTGAGCAGGCCCCTCCTTATATGCTTTCATTATGTCAGGACTGCCTCAGATTCCCTTCTCTGCAGATTCCCTTGTAGACTGGTCTCATCTTGAGAGACTAAGGATTTGTTTCCATCTGCATCCCTTTAAGTTGGTCTCTCTCATTAGTTCATCCATTCAATAGGAATAGGTGGTGTTCTTTCCTGTAACTTTTTACAGAGTCTTAATAGTATCCCCTCTGTGCTGACACTTTTTTAAATTATTTAATATCCCAATGATTATGTCATAATTATTTCACACTATGTGCTTAGCCTGATAGTTCCACTGGCCTGCCCCATGGATGAGAGAGAAAGGATAGTAGAAATATAGAGTGGAGAAAGAAGAAGAGACAGGCATAAAAGACTAGCTAGACAGATAGGGGAGGTACCCAAGAGAGCGAGGGAGAAGTCTGTGTATGTGTGTGTGTCATTGTGTGTGTCTGGAGGAGAGAGAAAGACAAAGAAAGAAAGGGATAGCGAGTGAGGGGGAATAGTTTAACCATGTTTGATTTACAAAATTGACCATGCAGAATTTTGTGCAGAGGCTGAAGAAAAAGTACAGTAAATCTGGAAAGCTATGCATGTAAAAACAGGTCAGACTGTATAATAAGTGTGTAAAAACATATGGAGCATATGAATACTTGTTACACAACATTCATAGTCAGGATCAGGATTAATGTTAGGTGTGGATTTGGTCTTGAATTTGATCAGGCAGGATGATATTCAGTGTTCTTGATAAAAGGGCTGTAATGGGATGGCTATGTGGCATGCCGAGAGGACATGTGCTATCATTTATTGGAGCTCATATGTTATGCAGTCTGATTATCTCAATACTACGCTCTATCATCTCAAAGCTGATTTTTTTCGCAAACATAGGTTCAATATTGTCGACCAGGACATTCTGCTTGGTCATCTATGACACTTAAGCATCCATTCAAGGGCCCTTTATAGAGCAGATCATTCCTACTCAATCCTGAACAAGGCATCTCAATTGATCCTTTTCAATCCACTAGACTTCCGATCTCCCACAGAATCCATTTGGGGTCCCTGCTATCACCATTCCTTTCTAACCTATACCTTCAACTTATTGTCAAAATTGCTTTAACTTTGGGCAACTATGTTTATGATACAAAAACTCCACCGTCAGTTGACACAACTAGGGAACAACTTTTCGA
This sequence comes from Ambystoma mexicanum, assembly GCF_040938575.1. Classification (NCBI taxonomy): domain Eukaryota; kingdom Metazoa; phylum Chordata; class Amphibia; order Caudata; family Ambystomatidae; genus Ambystoma; species Ambystoma mexicanum. The sequence continues at coordinate 102,042,214 of NC_090941.1, read as the reverse complement.
ACCACTTCAGCCAGCCATCGGATGGATGCTAACAGGTTTAGATGCAATGCCTGTAAGGCTGAAGTGATAGTCTTTGGAGAAAAAAAAACAATATCTATGAAGCAACATTATCTGGTCCTCTCCCCTGGTTTCTTCCCTGGTCTCCATCTCCTAAGTCAGTATTTAGGAAGTCATATGGATGTCAAACTCTCAGTTAACCTCCATGAATGAATAACAGTACACATGTGATTTTATCAGATTAGGCAATTGAAGAAACTCTTGCCATTTCTTTCATGATCACATCAAGTCACTGTTCTCAATGCATATATGATGCCCTTGCCTCATGGAACCTTTGGAATGCAATCTATCTTCCAACTTACCACATAAGCCACCTCCTGCACATTCAAAATATTGTCATGTGATTGGTCCTTAAACTCCCTTGCAGGGCCCATATTAAACTAGCGGTTAGATGCCTGCACTGGTTCTTAGTGCATTTGAGCATTGTATTAAAATCCTTATGCAAGGTTCACACAGATGTTCACAACCTCGCCCTCCTCCTTTTTGCATAAAAATGTAGTTTGTTTACTTCTTGAGCTCAGTGCTCCTCTGCCCGTCAGCTACTTTGTCAACCAACAATTTACTTTAAGAAATGGGGTGGCTGTTTCCTCTTAGTACTGGACTCCATCCACTGGAATAAGTGTCAACTATCTCTCAGACTGGAAACAATATTTTTCAGTTTAGAAAACTTTTGAAAACATTCCCTTTCAAACAGTCCCTAGCACATTGTTTTCCTTTGTTGTTTAGGGTCCCTGCTAAACACAGTTCCTTGCTACAGCTGAGAGACGAGTAAGCTTATGCTTGGCAAAATACAATTATGATAACATAACTTTAATGAATCGATAATGAGACACTATTTTGCTGTGAGACAAGAGGGTGCAAACATGTGAGAATCCAAATAGGATTACCAGTAATGGTGACCAAGGAACAGACTGTACAACAGTACCGAAATTGACAAGTGGGAAAACAAGTTCACAATGGATATTTATCTCCAATAAAAGATATGCCTGTGGGGCTATTCAGTCAAGTCACTGAACAGTGGCCTCGGAGTGATGAACAAACATTTGGAGTGGTATTGGACATTGATTGGAAGCATAAACGCAAAACCATAGAAGGCTAATCACTAGGCCCAAAGGCCTGTGAATTACTTTTGGAATAGGGTTCAAAACTAGATCGAGGTAGCATTAACATCAAAACAAGAGAACTTGCCAAAAGTCTAAAATGAGTTTTTAATAAATCTGAGTAACTGGATGAAATATTAACTGTCAGTTGCAGACCCAAAAGACTTAAGAATGAAAGATGGGTGATGATTACATCTTGGGTTTCTTCTCAATTTCTTAATGACAATTTGCGTTCACATCCTGGAAAACGTTGTGTTATGTTATGTTGTGCAATGCAGTATTTGTAAGGCACAGTGTTCACCACTTGCAAAACCTCCAATCTGTTCTTGGTACATATTAAATTGCCCTCCTGAGAGCCACATAAAAGTGCCAGGTGTCCTGAGCATTCTCGGTAGACAAAGGTGAGTTCATGCAGGGTAGGCATGGTAGGTTCCAAGTGGTTCAATGCCAAAAGCATTGGGATGATTTGCTCTGGACCGGAATTGGAACACAGGTTATGTGATATGATCCAGTGGTCCATGTCTTGCAACATGTTCTAATTCGGATTCACCTTTTGGCCTGTCAAGGTTCAGGCCCAAGCACCCTCAGCCAACACCAGGGCGCATGTCCTTATGAGCATTGATTTGGTTAATGAAGTATTTATCTGAATTAATTTGTGAGATTTTGCAATGTGGGGAGAAGAGATGTGTACCATTACAAATCGTATTTAGACACTGTTGTTTGCACACAGTCTACTGAAGGCTCACATATTGGAAACATAAGGTGTATACCATAGTAGAGGGCTTGTTAGGAGGGGCCATGCTTCATCCTTGTCTGTCAGTTGAATAGATAGCTTCGGAGAGCAGGAGGCCATCTTGAATTTTTAGCAGAGAGCCTGTAGACAAAGCCACAGTTCAGGCCCCCCAGTCTCTCACCCTCCAAATCAAAAGCACTACCTTTCCTACTCAGCAGAGAATGTAAGTACTCTTCTCACCATCTCCCTCCACCTTATACTGTGGGTTAACAAAGACCGCCTGACTTCCTGGTGAATACTTGCAGAATCACAACATTCTGCTCCTGATGGTTGGCGCAAACCTGGCTCAAGCCAGAGATTCGGCATGCGTAGGCTCTCCTCACAGTCAGCAGTCAGAGCAACCTGTACATGGCTTTGACTTTCTGGCTATTGTTCGGCAATTGGAGAGATATTCTACCCTGCCTTTTGCGCACTCAGATGCCATACACTTAGCCTTGATCGCTTTACGCCACGGGACCATGCTTTGTCTGGTAGCAAAACGCAGTGAAGTGGAATGGCAGATGCTTTCTGCCACTACCACTTCCCAATACACATTGTTATGGAGAGGTTGAAAGTGACAGAGCGAGAGAGAGAGAGAGAGGACGTATGTTTGAGAGATAGAGAGCAGGAGGGAGAGAAGGGAAGAGAGGCTGGGTCACCAATAGATAGAGGCGATATATAGTTCCCGATAGAGAGAGAGAGAGAGAGAGAGAGAGAGAGAGAGAGAGAGAGAGAGAGAGAGAGAGAGAGAGAGAGAGGAGAGAGAGAGGAATAACAGTGAAACCAGTAGCAAGGTATATGGTTGTCATTTTACATATGGATGCTGGGGTTATCCTCCTCATGATTTGTGGGACATTAAAACAAATTGCTCAAAGGTATTGCAGGAGTGCAATCAGGGGTGGACCTGCCATTAAACTCACACCCGCAGTAACAAACCTTGATGTATGCTTCGGCCTTCCACTATCTCCCCTACCAAAGTTGGTGCTTCAACAGTGACAATATGGGGGTACTATATTTGCATTATTAAAGTTACATACTGTGACATGTGGTTTCCTGAAAGAACCTCCTTCACAGAGTGAAGCGTGTACACCAACAGCTTCCCACTGTCCAGTCACTTCTACACAGTTCTGAAACATGTGCAGGTCAAGTGGTCAGGGAGAAAAGCATGTGCTTAAGAGGTCACTTTTCATACTACAGGTCACTGGCCCCGGGCTTAACAGAAACATGAAAAGGGGGTTGCCCCAAATGTGGTACAGCTAGTGAGGGGGGGTCAAATCATTTCACACAAAAAGTAGACAAGCTGTAAGAAGTCAATTCAAAGAAAAGCTACTAAATTAGTTACCTTAGTATCCAACAAATGGATATCCTAACTTGAAACCTCCCGGACTGTCCAAGAGAGACATAAAGCAATGCAAAATCAAATCCCACACAACTTATTGATAAAAATGTGTTACAATTTTTTATTACACAAAAGTGAAAAAATATAACCAATACACATCCTCCTATACCTTTAACAAGAATGTGGTAGGAGTATTTGCAACGGATGCATGAAGACAAAACAAAAAGTCAGCTTTTTTTGGTCAATGTCCTAGTTTGCCATGAGAATGCACCATATGCTTGAAATTTTGTGCTTAAAACAAATGTTTAAATGTGCCTAAAACAAGTGCATAAAGACAACCAAGTACAACTTCTTGGTAGTGCAATTCTGCCAATTGTGCAGAAATAGTTTCAATACATAATACAGGTCTGCCTACGTAAACATTTTACTTTGTTCTAGTGCAGAAGTCGAGGTCTCGAACAAAAAATTATGTTGTAAAAACAGACAAAGAAATAAATTTCAACAAAATGAGACCACTGTTACGTTTCGGCGGGCCACCTGTAACAGAGACAAATAAGATGGTCCCTCATATAGGGTTGATACATTGAGAACTGGTACATCCGGCCAATACCAGTCCCCTATTAGAACATGACACTGGTCCTGCTTTGGCCAGTCAGAATGTGTGTCCATACCAATGTATCTAAAAGAGAAATTCTGTTTGGGGCAGAATTAAAATCTCAAATTGCCGTTTTTGAAAATGTTACTGGTTGTGAGCTATAAGCAGGGCTCGAACACAGATTTGCCATAGCCTGCTTCCAATCAGTGCCTTATTGTAGTTCTGGAACCTCCCTCTCTACCAGAGTTCTGACTAGATAACTATGGAATGTACTAGGTGTACATAACAAAGACATGTGGAATTGAATAGCTGAGCTGTGTAGCAACAAATGCAGGTTAGAGTGAAACATCGCAAGGTATGTACTTGAAAATGTAAAGTATGCATTGTGGGAGTCTGTGGAAACCATATTGTATCCTGATAATTACAGAACATTGCAGTATATGCAATACAGGAGTTTGTCAGTCTTAAGTCACCCTCATTTGGAGGGCCCAATTCCTGTCCTGTTCTCATATTTACTTGCATTGGGTTAAACCTCCAAATGCTCTTCCTTTGCAGTGATGAAGGCAGGACTAGTTGTGCGGGATTTGAGTTCACATCCAATGGCAAAGGTCGTGCCAAAGCTTTGTACTGGGTTTTGTGAGTATAGAGTGTATTAGCAGAGGCAGCTTTTTCTGCCAGGGGGGGCAGATAATAGGACACCAGCGGGAGGCTGGGGTGCACTGGGCACCAGAGGGAACGGGGGGCAGTGCCCCTCCTCCCCCACCTGGGTCTACCATTGGTTCGTACCAGGATTTAGTAGCAGTAAGACTGTAAGTGTACTTTCTAAAACGTGTCCTAAAATTAAACATGAACTGCTGTACACTCCGTATTTAAAAATGTTCAGCAGGTCAACGACCTCCGACTTTCAAGCTCAAAATAAGGTTGCCATGTAGCTTACAATGTATTAGCAACTTTGACTCCTCTCCCGAGGCCCACTGTGGGAGAGAGAGTGGAAATACTAGAGCAATGGTGAGAGGGGGAGGAGAAGGGGTGAGGCGCTGAGGAGGATGGGTAAAACATTTGCATTGGCGCTGATCAGCAACCAATTGCACAATCTCAGATCAATGGATATTGGGCATAAGTGATCCTTTCCTATGCGATCAGCACCCTCTGGGCCTACCGATTCTGGGTCACATTGGGACACAAACCTATCACACACAAATGCTACTCGAGAGAAGACGACCTGAGCACAAGGGTCATGGAATAAAAACAACCCCAAGGTTATAGAAATCTGCATGGTGGAGACTGGAAACGCCTGCGATGCGGACAAGGCAGGAATTAAACTAGAAGGCCATCCGGGCCTTTACACTCAACCGTATGAGGCTCGGTATTGAAGTGCTGGAGCCTTTTAATGAGATCACCCTGTAAATTAGTGCCTGCGCTGCAATTCCTGGTGCGACGATGCTCTTGATTAAGATGGTGATTTGCTGAGCGGCGTCAAGGCAGTGATGGCTGCCTTGGCTGCAGAAAGCAGGCAGGGACACTCTGTGTCCTTGCACATGATGAAGGGGGTTTGCTTTGCAGATAACATTATGGGTTCATTTGAAAAGAAAACAAGGAAGCAGAGAGGCCAGAGAGGCCATTAGCGCCTTTGATTAAGTGCATTACATGAGAGGGCCGCCTCGAATGCCAATAGCTCACATAACACCCAAATAAAGGGCGATGTGGCAAACCTTTTAACAGATTTGAAGGAGGGAAATCCGTAATCGCTGCACTTCCGGTTCAGTATCTCGCGTCCAGCGTCACCGGTCCTAAAAATGGCAGAAGTGGGCTGTATACATTGCCTTTGACTAGTCACAGAAGCGCCCACCTGACTAAGGGCAAATAACACCCAAATAAAGGGCGATGTGTCAAGCCTTTTAATAGATTTGAAGGAGGGACATCCATAATCACTGTACTTCCGGTCGAACATCGCACTTCAAGCGCCACCGGTCCTGAAAATGGCAGAGGCGGGCTGTATACATTGCCTTTGACTAGTCACGGAAGCGCCCACCATGACTAAGGCCAGAATCGTTCGCGTGCCTCTCCTTGGATTACATACCAGCCAACATGATGATGGAGCCACTTAAAAACACATAACATGTTCATCAATGTACAGTCACTATATGAATTTGTGTCGCGGTGTTAAAGTATCTCGTTGAAAGGCTAAAACCTAAGAGTAGTCCATACGTCAGTATGGTGCTTAGTTGAGGATATGAGCACACCGTGTGCTGGAGATATAGTTAATGTGCAAACATGGCGTAGGCTTCATTGGCCTACTGCGCTCAATGGGACCCCTTGGAACAATTGGAGGAGCTCTTGTAAGGTCGATAGTGATTTGGAAAACAAATGAAAATATTGTGACGTTATACAAACAATTAGCATAAATATCTGGCGCATGAAAAGAAGGGCAACTGCCAAGAAGGCATCGGATCTTGAAAAAAAATAAAGGTGACATATAGAACCATTTTAAAGGGATTTGCAAAAGGAAAAACACATGTAGGGGACCATTAAGTTGTGGTTTGACCATTGCAACAAACGCATAGGTAAACGAGCTGGAAAAGTATCGGGCACAGGTTCGTAAAACCCAGAAGCTAGTGGGGAGTGGGGCTACAGCACAGACTACCTTAAGCGTTGCCTTTCCTTCCAGAACACTACTGTGATGCAGTTTATGATCAATGCGTGTGTTCTTTTCTTCAACAAAACAAAAAAAAAAAGAAAACGGCCTCTTCAGTTAAATCTAGATCCTGTCAGTTCACAGGCACAAAAAGCCAAAAGATTACCCTAAAATGTACCCCGTCCAACCCAATATGACAGGACCAGCAAAGGAAGAAATGTTGTGAAAGAAATGACAGGCACGCCATTTAGGGCCCGCCCTTTGAAAGGCTGTCTGTTTGTTTCGAACAGGCCTCTCTTGTTCGGTACACAGCCACGGAGCATTTTTTTTTTTTTTTTTTACAACGTGGTCCTGTTTTCCGGATGATGTTTCCTATTTAGGCAGAAACTGCATTAATTAATGTCGTGGGCCGTTTCTTACAAACGCGGGCCTTGCATTGCTCCGAGGACGACGTGAAGACGTCATCAGGTCGAGGTAAGATACTGAAATCTAGAGAGGCGTGTAACACAAGCGAGTTCATCAGGTGCCACTGATTGTACGAAAAAGAACTGCCGCCCCGTATTCCTGTGACAGGTATTAAGGGTGATGGCTGCGTACGATTCCACCACCGTAGTGAATGAAGAATGGTGGTAATAATTATAATAACAACAACAACACTAATAATAATATTCTTATAGAGCGTTCCATGCAGCAATGCAACTTCTAGTATGCAGTGTAATGTTTAGTCCTATGCTTTCCCACATTATTAGTACGCGATAGTCCAAGATCACACCCACTCGGGAGTGCTTCCCTCCCACGCCCAGTTGATGACATCAAACGCCCATTTTCAGAGGTACATGGAAGGGGAAGTGGGAGGACATTTTGATCCTGTGTCAGTAGTTTTCTACATGAAGAGCCTCTAACACAATTGTTCTCTGTCACGTATAGCATTATACGCAGTGTATTGGGCAAGGCCTACACAAAGTATGCATTCAAATTCTGCCATGATTGGAAAGGTGAGTAAAGCCATACCTTGTTCAACCAGCAGCGACGTATGCTGTCATTTGCTGTACGTCCTAAGGAATGGCTCTCACTTTGAATCGGTTTTAAGCATAACTCTTTCATTGCACAGTCCAACTATAGGCTCCTAACATTCTGCCTCAAACAACCTGGCACACTCCATACTGAGCCGGCCATTTCCTCTTCATGGGACAAGAGGTCTGAACACATGCCAGGCTCCCTTTCATCACGTCTAGTCCATTCATGTTATGCAGGTAGAGACTGTCTGTTTCATGTATGAATGTCTCATGGGGGGAAGGAAGGAAGGAAGCGAGGAAGGAAGGAAGGAAGGAAGGAAGGAAGGAAGGAAGGAAGGAAGGAAGGAAGGAAGGAAGGAAGGAAGGAAGGAAGGAAGGAAGGAAGGAAGGAAGGAAGGAAGGAAGGAAGGAAGGAAGGAAGGAAGGAAGGAAGGAAGGAAGGAAGGAAGGAAGGAAGGAAGGAAGGAAGGAAGGAAGGAAGGAAGGAAGGAAGGGAGGGATAAGAAAAGACAAAGCTAGAGAGTGGGTCATTAGACAATATCAAGAAAGGGAACGCTAGATGAGCGAGGTGCATATGGGGTTCTTAATGTTATAAAGAGTGAAATATGTAAAGGAGGCCGTGGGAAAGAGTGTGCGATGATGAATCAAAGAGAGGGAGGGACTTGGACAGGAAGATGGCGGTGTGTTTGTGAATGATCCAGGGAAGGTATGGGAGAGGAAGCAAATAAAAGACATAAACAGCCTTTATAATTAGGTTCGCAAAATATTTCTCCCAGGCAAATGATATCCACAACTACAGCGTTAGAGACACACTGTTCTGATTACCACTTCGAATGTCTTGACAGGTGTTCATTTGAATTGTATAATAACATGTAAAGAAATCGACACAATAACCCTATCAGGTGAAAGAGGGGGAAACATAGAGCACGAAAATCATGCACCCCAATGCTGGTTTTCATTGCAGTTCATATAGTGTGCTTTCGATGATCGCACAGCCTACGGGCCCTCGAAGCACTCATACTCTTTCTTGATCACTCATGTGCAGGCCGTTTGTTTAGATGTGTCTTCTTAATTGTGATGGATTTGTTTCTTACATTTAAAATGGCATCCATGGCTGATGTTGTATGCGCCAGCAATCCATAGAGAGCCCGTAAGGGAATTGTGTGAAACAGCTTCATTAGGTGCCGGCGGTTGTGGTTGTGCATTATGGATGCATGAGGCCTGGCCTGCAGATTTATGTGGAGAGGGGGCAGGCGGTGGAGCAGACGCTGCGCTCACCGGGCGGAGGCAATGGGTCCCACACCTCTCCCGTCCTGAGCGCTCATTGGCTGGGTTCAGCGGGGGGGCGGGAGGCTGGATGACAGCCTCACATGCAGACATGTCGTGATCACTGTGGGCACGCTTTCATTCCTGACATTAAACTCTCTGATCGGAAAGATGGAAAAGCATCAGTGTGTCATGGCCCACTTAGGCCCTTTTTTGGGTTGGGGGTGGGGGGGTCATTACACCGAGATGTCTCATCCATTCACTATTAAAAGCACCCCGAATTTCAAAATGCAGACACTTCTTTGTACTCTTGACGGGCTAGTGTCAGTGTCCAACTTCGCCTTTTTTCAAATTGTATTTTTAATGTGTTATCTTTACATTTTTCAAAGGGGTGGATATTATGATGATCAATAATATTAATAATCATAATATTAATAATAATAATAATAATGATAATAGTCAATATTGCCAGTAATAATAATGTTGATGTTATTTAAAGATATTCAGTTAACACATTATCTAAACAATTTTATAAAATGCCACGTTCTAAGATAGGCTCAGAAACCAGCCTGTCAAGAGTTTCTTGGCACCTTGGCATTTTTAAATAAGTATTATGTATGTGTTAACTGTATACTAAAACATCTTCAACATTATTATTATTAGTGATAATAGTAATAATGTCGAATGCATGCACATATCCAGTAATAATAATAATAATAACAATAACATTAATACAGATTTGCATTAATGTGCAGCTAACAAAATACAATTTTTAAAAATCCTCTGTTCCAGGATGTTCACTAATAATAATAATAATAATAAAAGCGCATTAGCATGAGGCACTTTTTAGTAGCACCCACCGTTAGTTTGCCGCCTGTGTGCAGTATGTACTGGACTCAGTGGGTTGAGATCACTCATAAGCTTAAACCCTTCGCCTTTTTTGTTAGGCCTTGCTAAGTGAAGTAGGCCAGGACTGGAGTAAGGAGCTGCAGTCTGGTTGGGGCATACTCCCTGCGCGAAATCACTGCACATACCCTGCTGACCAATCAATGACCCCATCGACCAACGCAATGACCTCACCCATCTCCGTCTCCATGCCTCCAATGCACCCCCCCCATCCCCTTCACCGCTCCTCCACAAACGAATGGGTTTCTTCAGTGCCACGTTTCTGCCACTCAAAAATACACACGTGTCCCAAGCAGACGTTTACTAAGCAGGCCAAACTCGCGAGGGGAGGGGGCGAGAAAAACGGGGGAAACTAAACGCCGCCTCGACACAGTCTCCCCCTGTCCTCGAATGACCAGATGAGTCCATGATCCAACTCCTGGGTGCACATTCCAGTTGTCGCACTGCCAGCTCTGAGGCCTTTGTCTGCAGTGAGCCTCCGACATTTTAGTTTTTCATTTTCATACACACAAGTTGTCTCCAACAGCAACGCACAAACTTGCTCACTCAGGGGGAATGCATGGCCTTTAGACAGAGGTTTCATCAGTCACACGGGAGGCCGGGTGACAGGAGAGTGGCGAGCCTTACAACATGTCGCATTTAGTACAGAATGTACCCCTACGGCCTCCTGGTAATCAGTAAATGATAATCATGACGTGATATTCACAACTCATTATTTCCTCGTTTGCTCTGTTTGGAGTGTAATATTCGATATTATTAGGTCCTTAAAAAGCATGCTTTTCAAATATTACACACATATTGGATGGTAGGCCTTCTGAACTGTCCGACCACGTGTGCGCACTAAAACAGAGGCTACGTTATATAACCAAATTCATACACCGTCCAACTGCGACATCCTTTGCGGCGTGCGAAGAAGTCCGATAGCTGCGCACACCTCCCCGTGCAAGCCTGCCTGGATGTCAGCCAAAGTGGGGCTTTCAGTCCAAAGGGCCGTCCTCGCCAACCGGGGCTCCCTTGTTTGCATGCAACAAAAGGCCCCCACGCCACAGCGGCCCTGAGGGGACATTTTTGTTTATAATTAAACTAAATCGTTCGAGCAATTGACCGTACCGTGAAGGGATTGCCGAGAAACAAGCGTGCACACCACCACCTTGTGGTCTCTTCCAGGAAGGGCAGCCACTGGTATCCCACATACTCGTGCCGTTTTGCGGGTTTTTTACACGTTAACTCTGGTGCATAGCTGTCAGGCCTTCACGTGTAGAGCGACATGACTCGCAAAAAGGGCTGCGGGCTTAAGGGGTGTTTAGATATATATATATATATATATATATATATATATATATATATATATATATATATATATATATATATATATATATATATATATATATATATATATATTTTTTTTTTTTTTTTTAATTATTATGTTTTCTACAGGCGACACCAAATAATGAATCGTGATATGTGTGTCACTTCATAGCATACATGTGCCATTTTGCAAAATTGTGGCAAGTCTTCTTAAAATAGATGCAAAGTCAATCGCACTTATTTTGGAAAGGGCCAACATGTCTTTTCAAACATGTCTTACATGTGTGCGTCGTATTTTGGACCATTGAACCCGAGCGTTACGTCAGACGCTAGATGGGTGGACAGATAAGGAACGCAGGCGCGCTAGTTGGTCGCGTTTACCCCTTTGCAATACAAACATGAATGCTGCAAACAGGGGACATGTTCCGCAGGAATGAAGGCGCGGATGCTGAAGTGAGCGGGGTCTGGATACATGACTGCAACAGGCAAGGTTCCATTTTGGTCCCTGCTTTGTGCGTGTGTGTGGCTTCGGCGTGATTCGGGCGTTGCATCCAGAGCCTCCTGCCTCGTGCTGATTGCGGCACCTGTGATGCTGCCGCATCCTGCAGGTGACGCCGCTGTCTCCGTCTTTGTGATCTCCCTGACCTGGATTTTGTGGAGGTTTTGGCAGAAGAGTTAAAGTCAACTGTTAGCGTCACTTACTCTTGCGCCACGCGCACACGACCCCCCTCCCCCCACCCAACTCTCCCCCAGGCCGCGCCAGGAGCTTAACCGAGACCCCTGCAGTGCAGGGAGCCCCCTCCCACCACTCTGGGACACACAGGTTACCTCAAGACCCCCTACACGTTTATGAGTCTCATGTATTTGGCATGTTGCAGGGGGGTGTAATGGGGTGAAGAACTAATACCTCGTTCCGCCACTGCCCACATCTTCCCAATCCCGGCATCTCCGAGTAATATGGCGGCTTTGGAACGTTGGCCTGCCAGGTGTTGGTTGGTTCAGTGGGCCGCCTAGAACCCCCTCCACTTCCATACACCCCACTATCCTAGCCTGCGCGCGAGCCGATTAGTAGTCAGGGCTCGGCCCAGGCTGGCTGGATCATCAGGTTGGGGGGAGATTACTGATCGCAGCGGGCGCCCTTGGGGACAAGGCATGAGGGATGTCGCGCACCGCGGTGCACATCATCGGCGTTGGGACGCGCTGCTCATGGGAAAGTTTACGGGGCCCCTGTCTGACGGGAGGGCACGAGACGTCACTCAGACGCGGTGGTCTTCCTGCTCGGGCACTGAATCCAGGGGAGAACTGGGGCGGTTATGAAGGGGTACACTTTGGCTGTCCTGTACAGTGGCACTAAGACCCCCCCCCCCGAACCCTTGTAGAGGCGTTAAGCAGAAGCGTATGTCTATAGAGAGCCCTTCTCGTGGGGGGGGTCGGGGGTGCACTGACCTGCCATCCACGACCTCAGTCAGATGGCAAGGTGCATGCGCCAGAGGGGCTCATTAGTATGCATAGCAATCAAAGGGTGTGGGGGAGGGGGGTATGGCTCTGGAGAACCTTCCACACAATTAAATACTGCCGTACCCCCATTTCTTATGCGATGCTCTCCACTTCAATTACATTCGATTTCTTCAGTGCACTCGACTGCAGACACATCATCCGTGTTCGTCAGCACACAACACCATCAACAGTGCACAGCGTAAGAAGCAGAACTAAAAATGCAGTATCACATGCATGTTCGTGTTTTTTCCACTCTGCCCAACAATCCGACAGTCGACAGATCCAAGGGTTTGGCAATCATTATAATATCTGCTTGCAAACCCAGTCTTTTAGCCGTAGTGTGAAGCTGATCTCTCCAAATAGAAGGGGAAAAAAGGTTGAAAGGCAGCAGGCAGAGGTGTGTGGCTGTCTGTGCACAGAGGCACTCGTCTGCAGGCAGGTTCCGCATTCCCCGCAAAGCCCAGGCGACCGTATGCAGCTGCTGAAGTCCTGCTCCCTCTGTGATCTCCAGCCCCAGCGGGAGAAAGCCCCGAGCGTTGCTCTTTTCTCTCTGTGCGGCAGTTTTTTCCCCCCCTGTCCGCGCTCGTTGCTTATTTTTCGGCATGGAACGAGCCACTCACTACTTTGTAAACACCTCACACGCACTGTAAACCAGAGACTTTCCAAAAGGTGACGACTGGGAACAAAAAAAATCCTCCAGCAATGAACGTCAGTTGCAGAGAAATATAACGATTGATAAACGCTTCCCTTGCAGGAACATGTAAGCGCTGCCTAACACAGGCGAGGGAATTAAAAGGCACAGAAGACTGCAGCAAAACAGGGCTTTTTTCAGGCGGGCGCCGACAACCAACAAGACCCTCCATGCCCGCGTAACAGAAAATATTCACTTACCGTGGCAAGCGGGCAGAGTCAGGTGAGCGCACTGCCCCTTTTCACACAGCCCAATTCCGCCAAGGCATCCTTAAACCACACTGCGTGCATTTAATCCAGGCTTCCCTCCAGCTTTGGCGGAATCCGCACGGAATCCAGCCGAGTTCCCATCCAAAGCAATGCAGTGACCGCAACGCACAGCGCGTCCTCGCCTGTAAATCAGGGCCGCCCCCCCTCCCTCCCTGTACATCCGCGCGCGGCAGGAGAAATGTATGGCAAGCGGCTCGCCAGCCAGGAGAGAGCGGGCTCTGTGAGTAAAGAGCTCTGATTGCCTATGCAGAGAGACAAAGACACGGAGAGAGACGGATCTGCAAGAAAAAAAAAAACCCGGAGAGATTGAGGAGGGAGAGAGGTACAGGCTGTACCATTCTCTCCCTCCCTGCTATTGGACCAAACTGAATGAAATTACAAAGCCGGCAGCCAATAGATCTCGGCATTCTAGCACACCACGACAGAAACCTTATCTACATCTACAACCTAATGCAAAGAGCATCTAATCCCGGGCCAAACCAGCTGTAACAGCATAATCAAGGGTGCCCGTGCGAATGAACAGGTGGGTATATGACACAATTCCTGGCTTCCTCGACGGGCAGCTTACAAATTACTCAGGCGCTGCTGATGGCACCCCTGATGCAATGCAGCAGAGCGGGTGCCACTGAAATATGCACACGTGTTGACAAACATGCGTTATGCACATAGCGATTGATTTGTAAATTAAAACAAAGTCAGCTTCTTTGAACGCAGAGCGCGCCGTTCCGTGGATGGAGTGGCACTTTAGGTCATACATATGCATTGCCTGTTTTTAGTCTGTTCTACATTGTCGGATTAGAGGGACTAACTCGTCATTCACCTGGGCGACAGTGGTACTCGGGGGCGGGGACTCCCATATATCTCTTGTGCTGGTGCGTACACGCTACTGCTTCCACCTGGGTGACAGTGGTAGTCGGGGGCGGGGACTCCCATATATCTCTTGGGCTGGTGCGTACACGCTACTGCTTCCACCTGGGTGACAGTGGTAGTCGGGGGCGGGGACTAGCATATATCTCTTGGGCTGGTGCGTACAGGTTACTGCTTCCACCTGGGCGACATTAGTACTTGGGGCGGGGACTAGCATATATCTCTTGAGCTGGTGCGTACACAATACTGCTTCCACCTGGGCGACAGTGGTACTCGGGGGCGGGGACTCCCATATATCTCTTGGGCTGGTGCGTACACGCTACTGCTTCCACCTGGGCGACATTAGTACTTGGGGCGGGGACTAGCATATATCTCTTGATCTGGTGCGTACACAATACTGCTTCCACCTGGGCGACAGTGCTACTAGGGGACGGGGACTCTCATATATCTCTTCCGCTGGTGCGTACACGCTACTGCTTCCAGCTGGGCGACAGTGGTACTCGTGGGCGGGGACTAGCATATATCTCTTACGCTGGTGCGTTCACGCTACTACTTCCACGTGGGCGACAGTGGTACTCGGGGGCGGGGACTCCCATATATCTCTTGTGCTGGTGCGTACACGCTACTGCTTCCACCTGGGTGACAGTGGTACTCGGGGGCGGGACTCCCATATATCTCATGGGCTGGTGCGTTCACGCTACTACTTCCACCTGGGTGACAGTGGTACTCGGGGGCGGGACTCCCATATATCTCATGGGCTGGTGCGTACACGCTACTGCTTCCAGCTGGGCGACATTGGTACTCGGGGGCGGGGACTCGCATAAATCGCTTGCACTGGTGTGTACACGGTAATATTCAATGCACTGTGACAGGGATTCATTTGTAAGGAGAAAGGGGCCCTGGGGATGAAATTATTTTCGGTCACAACCAGCATCACTTGGAGGTGGGGCAGTGGTCTGGTATAAGAGGTAAGGCCAGTGGACTAGATTTAAGCGTTATTTCTAGGCTAAAGCCAGTGATCGAAGTGTACGAAAAGAAGTAGTGGAACTATGTTCCCTACTGGCCTGCACCGCTCCCCACAGACCTCATCGTCGCGCCCCCTCCCATGCACAATAAAAACCCCAAAACACATGTGCCTGCTCTTTAAGGAAACGTCCCGTGCAGTGCACTGAAAGTGCAAGTTTCAACTTCTTCCTACACTTTATTTTAAAACAAAACCATTCCTGAACGGTTTCTTTTTTAAAATAAAAGTATAGGAACGGTAAAACAAAATTAAAAGAAGTAGAGTAGCAACGCTCCCGACCGCTCCCGCCCACTTCGACCACTGGCTGTAGCTTAAAATCAAGCTCAAAAACAGAAAACCAGTAGATTTCACATGAAAATGGAAAACATACGAAATAAAATGGAGCTTTAAAAAAAAAACTTCAGTTCCAGTAACATGAGCAGAATGCACATAGGTCAGAGCCATACTTGTAAGTTATTCTTCTAAAAAATCATCAACATTCATAAATTCCCCAAATAGCTCCCACAATGCACCTTTATCCGGACAATTGATATGCCTAATATTTCTCACATTGTTATCTTACCAGACATACAGACAAACAAAAACAATCAGGTACAAGTGCAAAACTTATTATGAAACAATGTATAACAGAATTATGGTATAGATCAAGAGGTTTCGTGGTGTCGGGGAGAAATAACCCTGGCACAAGGTTGAGTATAACAATGACAAAATAAGAGCCCTTGGGGTTTGCATCCTTGCATCCCCTGCACACCACTATACTGAATAATATCCAATGAGTATATCATTGTGTATAATTGAAGAGAGTTATTGACAAACACAACATATTTCAGTTTCTCAAGGGTGTGTAATAAAGAACAAAGTAGTTAGAACAAACAGAATTTGAGCTCAATGCGTTTCGGGTATCACCCGCCGTCCCACCTACCTCAACATCCTATGCGGTAACCACTACCCCACAGAGAACCATCGAGAAACCTACACAACCGACCTCTTCCACCCTTTTTTTTAGAAAAAGGAAGACCAGAAGAGGCTCTAAGAGCTCTAAGGTCAGCGAATTAGCAAGTGACCAGTTAGTTGTGAACATCTCCAGCAAACAATTCTTGAAAAGACAGATGGACATCTTAAACCTAGGTCTGTCATTTACTCTGACACAGGTCTCCTCTTTTTTCGAAGAAAGAACCAACCTTTTCAGGCTCATACGCAAAATGAGGCTAATTATGTGTTTCGATCTGCAACCACCACATAAGGACCCATCGATAACATTTGATTACCTTGTGATGAAACCGAAAAGTACCTTTGATCTACATGTCAAAAATATGGCCATAAGTATGTTTGAGAACAAACTTATTTGACTCAAAATCGATCAATTATATGTCCCACCATAACATCAAGAAACAGCAAAGCTATCTCATTACAAACTTGTCCAAGGATAGTATGCTTACAATAAAGGCGGAGCACTGACCATGATGAATACCACATTCTATAATGTCCGTTGGAGGGATTTGCTTAAGAATACAGATACATACATCAAACTAGGTGAGGGTCCTACACAAAAAATTGTCTCCCTTTTCAAAGACACACTAGAGAAGGCATATGACAATGAATGGATCAATGCAAAAACCAGGGCATTTCTTACAAAGAAGTTCCCAATTGCACAGTTTTATATGGCTTGCCAAAGATTCATAAAGATCTAAAAAATCTACCACTTAGATCAATAGTTGAAGGGACTGATTGTGTATTCAATCCACTAGCAATCTATCTTGATAAAGTCCTTCAGCCGATTGTGCAAAAAACGTCAACATATTAACGAGACACATCTAATTTTCTAAAGAGTATTGGAGAGCTAGGCCCACTTCCACCCAATTGCCTCTTAGTCAGAGCCTTTACGCTGTCACAGTTTATTACACGGCACATGCAAGCAAGGGAACTTCTTCCCCTACAATGAGTGTGACGCGCAGTAAAACGCTTTTTATTTTTTTAGTATACTTAGGACTCTTTTTGAGTAGGCCTCCAACCCGTATTGCACCCAACCTCCACAAACACCCTATGTTGCAATGGACTGCAAACTAGGTGGGTGTGTATCAATAATATATTTATTAATGTATTGTTTAATGTAAAAGGAAAATCAACCAATTACAGCAGCCACCAATGTTGCGGCAACACAAAATGCAATAATCTCTACAAAACAACCAGATATACTGTCACTGTCACTTCCCTTTTTCAATGCAGAACAGAAAAAGAACAATTAAACAGAATGATAGCACTAGTGTTAAGCACTCCCCCCTGCGACACTCATCCCCCAAACATCAATGGGACTTGATGCCGTTGAATGGGAGGCAGTGGCAGGGAGTAAGAATGCAGATGGACAATCGGTTTTGGTCTGGTGCCCACAGAAACAATATGGGGAGCCAGCAAAGCAGGGGAAAATCTGTTTTTGGAGCACCAATAGAAGAATGTTTTTTAACATTCTTTCTCACATCTGCTAGGGGAAAGACATAGAAAACATGGAATTTGCTTTCTTATGGTTAGAAAGACAGGCAGAGCTTTTAGGGAATACTAATTAGCACACAAGGCGAACATCGATTTTTAGAATATGCAGCACATGGGCAATGAAAAGGGCATGCAAATGAAACATTGTTTTGACCACACAATAGAGAAAGAGGAACAGAAACGGAAAATCATTTTTTGGAATGTCAAGCTTAATTTCAAATGCAAAGGGAAAGTACAGTGGCAAATGAAAATTCATTTAGCAGGGCCCAATTTAAACACAGGGACAAATGTGTTTCTCTGATCACTATGGGATTCATTCTTTTGGTGCAACACTTTATAACTATATCAATTAACAAAAACACTGGGACAGAGATTGCTGGATTCAAATTCCACCAATAACCATCCTGTGAAATTCAATGGGGGAATTAATTAATTTACTTGCAAAAATACAAATGATTTACAGACAAATAAGGTTTTTTTGCTCAATGGGGATTTGCTAACATTATTCGGCAAACAATAGATTATTCTATGGGGAGATGACTGAACTACACAGGCAAACAGGATTCTTTAGTGGGGAGATGACTAAAAGGCACTTGCAATTGGGGTGTTCAATGGAGAATTTTCAATAGGGAAATATTGGTTGCAATGTTACGAGAAAGAAGGGCTTATGCAATTTAGGTCTGGGTTATTGCTACTTAAATAGCAAGCCTTTGTTTAAGGTTCAGGAAAGCCAGCTGCATCTCAGGACACTCTGGAAAGATAGGACAGGGGTCTGGTCACTCCATCCTCAAAGATTGTAATTTTCAGCAGCCTTCTCTCCGTCCTCCTGTCCTTCTCCTTTTTCAATCTCTCTGTTTTTTGTGTGTGTCCATGTCTCTGTCCTAGTGCAGTCCCCCTTTTATAGCAGAAATGACATCACCAATTTTACAATCTAGGGGAAGTACCCTGCAATAATCTTTTTCACTAGGATTGGACAGTTACCCTCTCTCTCTCTGCCCCCAGTCAGGATTAGTTGAGAAGTTTGGAGCAACATCTGTCTTTTCCTGTTTGTCATAATCCTCTGTTCTCCTTTCAACTTTTTGACAAAAACTAGTTATGTATCACAACTTCATAATTGTACTAGCAACGGCAATATGGAACATATTTTCGGTTTTAGCTGATCATGGGGAATTAGAAAAGCTGACCACCAAATCCATACATTGTACAACAGCTATGATGATGTAAGTTATAAATCATATCCCTGATTTCATTTTCCACCTTTACACCAACTCTCACATTTGTAACATGTTTAGATCAGCCAGAAACCTAGTCTGACTGGCTATTACAGTTCACAGAGTCACAGTTAGATGCATTTTACACCCCAAAAACCACCTGGAAATTACATAAAAAGGGTATAAAATGAAATCAATCCCCAGTATGGTTTCTGCTCAAAATGCCCAAAACGAAAATAGTCTTTTTAATTAATTGTGAGTGTTCCTGTTCAGCAAATGGGATGGCTGCTTCATCCAGCACCACCATCTGTCCCCCTGGGCCAGCTTGTGACCAGAGTTTTTCATGAGTCTCTTTGAAGTTAGTGTCTGCTCTTTCCAGTGGGTGCAACAAGGATTCACACCTTTTAGTCATGCTCCAGCCAAGGAAGGCTTTCTCTTGAAGTCCTTGCTTTCCTAGTCAGCAGGTCTGTAGGATACTGAATTGTGACGCCTTTAGCAGCATCACAGTTTATTTCAGGGATATTAAATGGGAGATGTGACATGCAGCCGGAAGTGGGGCTTACCTTTGTGAAGTTTTGGCCTCAGCCAAAAACAGGTTTTTCCTGAAGACTAAGTGTCCCTTCAAATGTCACTGGAGTTTTTTGGTTAAAACATAATATCCATTGCTTTGGTCAGCCCACACATCATGTTTTGCTTTCCTGACATTTTCCTGTGAGCAGTGATTTTTTTTTCCATTGTGCTTTTTGAAAGTCGTTTTTATTTGCACACACATGTGCAGGAATTTTTGATTTCAATGTTTAAAAATCCTGTTTTCTATGTCACAGGAATCTTTGATTGCTCCTTCTTTTGTGAATTAAACTTCTACGTGTCCACGGATAATGATAGGTAGGCCCCTTTCCACATGGCTCTTTAACTTTACATGGAAAACAGAAGCACACTCCAGGTTGTTTTTGTTGCAGTGTTTAAATGCCTGCCATTCATGTGAAAAGCAAAAGCTGGTCCGTTTTTGTTGCAGTGTTTAAATGCCTGCCATTCATGTGAAGGGCAAACGCCAGGCCATTTTTGTTGCAGGGTTTAAATGCCTGCTATTCAGATGAAAGGGACTTCTGTTTGGGGCCTTTAGAAAGAACCACACAACATCCATTCCCCATATGAAAGGTCTGGAAGTGCTTGAATGGCCCTTTTTACTGGAGGACCATAGTCTGGTGGCTAATTATTTCATTTTGGAACTGGCTAAGATCACTTTACCTAACAATTGTTTTTAGATTTCAGACCCAATTCTACCTTCAAGCATCTAGGACCTCTATGGGTTCGCTATGGCCCCTGTATATTCCAATCTATTCATGTTTTACCTAGAGAGCACACATGTCCTACAGCATGAATACTGGTCATCCAGACTGGTGGTCTAAAAAAGATATATCAAAGATATCTTTGGAATATGGAAGGGTGAGAGGGAAAAATTACTTGACTTTCAGAAATATCTCAACTCAACCCATCAACATTTTACATTTACAATAGAGACTAGTACTCCAAATGGTATTTTCTTGATGTAGAGATTGTAATGACTGATAATGACATCTCCACCAATATATTTGGTAAAGAAAACAGATGTTAATAACACCATGCATTACTTGAGTCATCACCCTAGACACCTTAAGGTCAACCTCCCGTACAGTAAATTGACTGAAAGTGATACACTGTACCAACAGAGTGGTTATCCACTTGAAGTGATAGACATGGAATGCAATAAGGCCCACCAACATCCATGTGAAAGTCTTTTGACCCCTAAATCTAAGACTAAAGATACCCCATTTCTCTATCCCATGAAATACTCCAGCCAAAGTCATCATGCAACAAGACTACTAAAGAAGAACTGTAGACACATTCTGCTTGACACTCAAATGAGTAGAACCCTATGATTGCATATAACAGGGGCAGACATTTTCGCGATCAACTTGTTCTAGATGAGAGACCAAATCTGACCCTTATGCCCCCAGCATGACTCTCGACATGAAGACAGAGAAAAGATAGATGCGCCTCACTCTCAGGCACGTCACTGCAATCATTGATGTATCACAGGTTTTTAAAACAGTATTCTCTAAGACAACCATTCAGACCATACCCAATTGATGATTTGGATGACACGGAATTGACATCAATCAATCTGGTCGACTGACTGGGAAATCACAAACCAATGATGTTATCACTGACATAAGGACATTGCAGCGTTTATACATGAAGTACATATTCATCCATTCATGAACATACACCAACCTGCAGTAGGTTATTGCATATAGACACAAGCACATGCTTATGACCCATTTATGCAGGGGACAAACATACATATCTCTATATTCATATCTTTTGCCAGATCTGAAACCGCAGGATGCACATAATTCATATATCTAGATTGCACATGCTTAACTGATAGTAACATGGAGAAGCCATAAGGAATACTATAGAAGATGTAGGCCTCTGAAACGAACAAAAAGGAGAGTCAGATTCTGACTGCACAGTCAAGCTCACATGATTGCCGCAGCTTGAGGTGAGCAGAAACAGGACACCCATCCAAGAACAAACAGGAAGCAGGGAAATTCCAGCTACCGACATAGTGAGCGACCTGCAGACATTCAAGCTAAAATCCTCATCATACCAGACAAAAGGGCTTCATTTTCTTGACTCAATACATGTGACGCAGACAGAGAATACTGTTCCCATAGAACCAGAGAGAAGAAGATACTAGTTTTGCCCATGCTTTATTAACTTACTGCACTCTTACAAGTTTGGGTGATCAGAGAATAGCAACATTAGGGAATGTTTTGCACCTCCATGTTCTTTCTCATTACCTTTAAGAGCTACATTCAGTCTGAGAACTGTCTAGGGTCCCAGGGCTGGCAGGACACATTCTGCCTAATCCAAATTCACCTTTTTACGTGGGGATATAATTTGTTGCAATGGCCAATGGTCTTTCAGTGACCCTGCAACATTGTAAACGGGTGCTAGTAGAGGTGGTGCTAGGAGGGTTCACTGGACATGGCTAACCAATCTCAAAACAAACCTCTCATTCCTTATATATAACTTACGCAAACTGACCAATGTAAATGTCTGTTAGGTTTCCGGGAGGGAACCTGGATTTTTTACATCAGACTGGAATAAAACCTGGTGACACATGCTTAGAAGCTGAGAGCTCTAGAGGAACGTTGTGTTTCTGGTGTGATCCCTGTTATGGTTATATGCTAATAAACAACAGTAACTTTGCCCCATGGCTGATTCCTCAGTTCTTGTGGCTGGGAGTTTCTGAGAGGCCCAAGCATACTCTGCGAATAAACAGGGTGACCGCTAGAGCAACCCAGCCACGCTGTACATTGTCAAAGCAGAGAAACAGTTAGCAACCAAACAACCAGTTCTTCATAATCTTAAAAAACTGCACGTTCTCATGCCAACATTGTAACAATTGTTACAATGTCATGAAAGGGACCTATGCAAGACCCCCCGGTCAGGCAAAAAACTCAAACTTAGAGATCTTGCAACACTAGTTCTTTCATGTATGGCCTTAGTTTCCAATGTGGGATTTTCTACATGGGCCAAACCAGGAAGGCAAAAGAGAGATGGAATGAACACAAGAGTAACATTTGCACAAAAAATACCAGACATTTTGCTGTATTTAGACTGACAATTGCCCATCTCTGCTGTGTCATTCTTGAGGTGGTACACATATCCCAGAGAGGCAGGGACTTAAGTAACAAATTCACACAACGCGAACTTGTGTGGATTGGCAAATTAGATTCTCTCCAAACAAAAGGGATGAATGAGGATTTTTACATTGGGGAATTTCTGTGAACCATTACAGTTCTAAACAGGTTTTATGGTGTATGTCGTCAATGAAGTCTACCACAGAGGTTGTATTATCCCAACACATATTTTTGAATGTATGGTGTCCCCATAACCTACTCACTGAACCAGGATGTTTTCTATTTGATATACTAATCAAAGCCCCTGTTTGCGCCTGAATGATGTAATACACTGCTCATGAATAAGACATAATTACTATGATCCATTGTGATGTTGACCATACATTTATGACTGTAAGAAGTGCTAAATTAACATTTATACTAACATTGGGTAATATACTGTCAAACAAGGAGACATGGGTTAAGTTTGACCTATAAACAAGGTTGTCTGATATCTGTATTAGTAATTAGAATGTGAACATAGTAGTAAAGTCCTTGTTCAACTGGTTTGGTCAACTTCTGACTGATCTTCTGTGGAATACTTGCTTCCTGTGAACTTATTGTATGCATGGTAAACCCATCTTGACTCTCTTTAATATCATTGATTGTCATCTTTTTAATACTACAAACTTGCTTATTGAGATTTACCCTTGTTGTGGTCTAGCTCGATTTTGTGTAAACATCTTATCACTCTATTGACGTATTACCACTAGTTGGTATTT
Source organism: Ambystoma mexicanum (assembly GCF_040938575.1). Taxonomy (NCBI): domain Eukaryota; kingdom Metazoa; phylum Chordata; class Amphibia; order Caudata; family Ambystomatidae; genus Ambystoma; species Ambystoma mexicanum. The sequence goes on along the minus strand of NC_090941.1, from coordinate 102,018,721 downwards.
ATCTAGATGTTTATGGAGTCCACATCTGTTTGTAGCACTCCACATCTTGTGTAAGCATAGACTGGTAACATGATGTGACTACTCTGCTTACCAGTTGGCTTATATAACCTTGCTTCCTAGAATATGTCTTTAGGATACCTTGGATAGATCCACATCTACTGTATTTATCCTGACTTTACATGCTCTCCATGTATTATTGTTTTTTTTTAGTATTTCTTTTTAATGTAACATATAGTTTATTACAAACTTTTATTACTCCAAATCAATACTTGCTCTTCAATAATTTACTCAACCGTTCTTAATTGTTTATGTTATGGATTAACTCCACATCTGATTATTTGCTTCTTTCATCAATCAGTCCATAATTGTATCCAGAAAATGTATTACTGAGCAGGTTAAGTTCACCGAACTCCCACTTAAGATACGGAGCCAAATATCGTCCATGTTTTCAGTTTTTGGTGCAAATTTACTCAAATGTAGTGATCTTTGGTCATTGGTTGATGTGCATTCAGTGAGTAGATGTTTTATAGATTCAGTCTTTGCTGAGTAGTATCTGCAAACATCATCCTTTGCGTCATCAATATGTCTCAGAACCAACATTTGCTTCGATTTATATGCATTTAAGCAAAGCCGAAGAAAACCATCACGATGATGACGGGAAGTAAATTGCTGCAGATAGTTTGGCATTTTGTCCAATTTATTCATCGTAGTTCCAAGGTCTGATGCTGTGGGCAAACTTTCATACTTGGACAGATTTTGAATCCAAGACCATTGTTTCAACCTTTTTGTTCGCAATTTGCTGGTGTGCTAACAAGGTGTCTATTGGGATGTTGGCTGCGTGCATGATACCTTTCACCCTTTGAGACCATGACAGAAGTATACCATCATACGGATCGTTATCAAGTGGTGCAAATATTTTGTATGCTGGTTCAGAATTGGCAATGATCATCTTTCTCAATAGCGCCATTGATTTCCATAACACAACACCATTGAGTCCATCCAATGCTAGCTCATGTCTAATAATGGTCATGGATATATAGTTTGGCAACCTCAGAACACGCCTCCAAAAAATGCCTTCAAGTTGTGGCCAAATCTTATAATCGATGTTCCATCCTGCTTCCACCCCAAATGTAATCGCAGGTTCTACTTTCTGCAGGTAGAACGTGCGTATTGGTATTAAGGTGAATTTTCCACATAAAGTCTGGATTCTGGCTTCTTGGAGGGAAAAAGTTTGAATACTCTGCTATATGGTCTTGCACCCAGCTAAATTCCTGTATCGATTTATTGACCATTATCCCCAAATATCGGATTTCAGCAACTTCTACAATCACTTCATTATATATTTTCCACTTGAAGATATTATTTTTCTTCCTCTCAATGGACCAAACTTCATAATTTTTGTTTTTTTAACTTTTATTTTTAGTTCATTCTCATCCATGACACATTATAGTTTTAGAAAGAGTCGCTTGAACCCTATTTGGGTTAAGTCGACCAGGACCAGGTCATCAGCATATGTTATGCAGCTAATATTATGGTCATTTATTTTTGGAGGGAAGCACTTCACTTTAATTAGGGCAATAGGAATGTCAGCAACAAACAACTTAAATAATGCCACTGCCAGGGGCGAACCCCGTTCTACCCCTTTATTTGTGACGTTTGCTTCAGATAAATCTCCTTTTTCATTTATCCTGATCCGGATTTATGTTTTTGAATGTAAAGCTTTTATTGGATTCAACAAGGTTTTCGGACAGTTCCAGTTTACAAGTGTCTGCCATAACATCTCGCGGTTTATAGTATCAAAAGCCTGTTGTGTATCGATGAAAGCCAAGAAAAGATTAGACTTTTTTTTCACAGCTTCTAATTTCAACAGGTTTACTATTGCCAGGTTGATCTCTATCCCGACACCCTTGGTGAAACCCGTCAGACGAACGTCTGATATTTCAGTTTTGTTTTCCCACGCTGATAATTTTTGTTGTAAAAACGTGGCAAATACCTTGCCGATTGTATCCAGAAGGTCAATCGGGCGATAAATGGCCGGATCAGCCCGATTGCCCTTCTTAAAGATCGCACAATTATTGCCTCAGTCCACGAGGATGGTAATGACCATTGTTCAGCTATTTTAAAAAACAGCTTTCAATTAATATGGGCCACTCATGTTTTTGTGCTTTCAGCATTGCATTTGTGATACCATCCGGCCCTGCAGCTCTCAAGTTTTTTAACTTTGCAATAGCATTACATATATCTTCATAGGTCTCTCGTGTTTCCCAGAAAATGTCTTCTGACACTGTTTTCTTCGGAGTTGATATTTGTAACATAAAAAAACCTTCTGGAAATGTTTTCTCCAGTTGCCTTCAGCAACCCCATTCGCCAACATAGCGGGTTGATTTACAAACCCTCTATTCAAGATGTGCCAGATCTCTCTTGTAATATTAATTTTAATTAAAGACAACATCTCTTCCCCGCGTTCTTGATCTCGCTGATACGCGAAAGCTTTTTGCCAATTTCAGTATTTTTGCTTTCGTTGTTTAATCATTCCTAGGGCAGATACACTGAGGCGAGATTTTAGTTTGCGTATATCTTTATTAAGTTGTTTCTTTTCGTTCTTTATGCTCCAACTCTAATTATGAGTATGTATTTTTTCATTTTGAGTTTTCTGTGAGGTTCCAAGGCTTTGATATGGTAATAGTGCAGCATAGTTTATCGGGTCACAAGTTACTTTGTTTACAGTCTGGAAGGCTTCGGTCAATTTGGTTATTAGTTTCGCATTTAACCTGAGTCTATTTCGCCCACAGTTTACTTCCAATACTTGACTCGAGTTTGCTACCACAGAGTTTCGACATATCGACCACAACATCACCAACACATCATGGTCGCTATTTACTGTCGGCACAATACTCAGTTTGTTCATTTTGTTAAACAGATTTTTTGATTTTCAGATATAAGCAAGGATCTTGTCGTACCCCATATTATCCCAGGTGAAATTTGGGGATATATCACCATTAACATTGCCATTAACCATGTCGCAGTCATGTGCACCTATTTCAGCATCCCATCTGGATCTTCTAGATATTGAAGTATGTTCATTCTTATTGTGCTCCAAAATGGACTCCTTGTTAGCATCAAACCATGTGATGTTCATGTACCCACACACGATAATCGACAAGTCTTGATGATTCATTTGCTTATTATCGATTATCATCATCACTGATGATATAAACGTTTCAGAGGTGATCTTTATGGGGTTCCAATAAACCTTGATCAAGAGCAAATTTTGCCCTTTCTGTGATGATCCAATGGGATGATGAAGCAAGGTTGATTGAACAAAACTGTTTGGATTGTTTTCTTCTATCACTTCCCATTTTGTGCCAGTTTTCAACATTGTTATTAAACCAGAAAAGGGACGAACTTGAGAATTTTTCTCAGCTGTATTTATCAATGTTAAATAGCCATCCTTTACTGGTGGAGTTTGCATCCATGTTTCTTGCAAACATATGGAAAAGTTATCGATCAAATCCACTGGGATGTCATTATATAAATGGTAAAAACCACAAGTGTTCCAGGAGATCAGTGTCATTAGTCCATAATATTCAGTTATGTCTAGATAATGCTTCCTCAACGCCTGTTTGGTATTTCCAATCAGCGAATGAGGAAGTTATTCAATATTCAGATATTTTCTTATCTCATCTCGTCACTGTTCAATGGATTCATTGGTGGCAGGCTTGTCATTGGCACCACCTTGAGATGTACTTGCAATCGGCTCATCTTCAGAAATCTCAAATCCTAAACACAATAGTTCTTCTTTCGCAGCCATCAGAGTCTTACTTAATGCCTGTGATTGTATGTGCAACAGGACCCGATGAGCATGATCTTATGACATATATTAGACTATGCAAATGTCTTGCGTCGTGATGGTCCTTAACACCGGCACAGAATGCAACAGCCGAATAACATTTCATCTGTTCAAGTTGACATCGTTGTCGTCATTGAAGACATTCTCAATCCTGATTTTCCGTGTGAGAGATTTCAGTTCTCCCTGGAATTTGTCTTCAGCTAAATGAGATTTTTTCGATTGTTGACGTTTGTTTCAGATTCAATGATGCTTGAATTTTCTGCTTAGCATCAAGTTTGCTGTTCGCTTGTCTTTCAGGAATGTCTTTCCATAAATCAGCGGGAACAACAAATCCTTCAGTCGCAGCTCCTTTAAAGATTTTGTGGAGTTGTGATTTCAAAGGATGCTGCACCCAGTTTGAGCTCTGTCTCACAATATCTCAGGAACAGATTTGGTCATTTTGAAACACCTCTTGCAAATCCAAACTGCAATCTTTATTTATTTCACATTTATAAAGCGCTCACACAGCCCGCAGGCATCGAGGCGCTGTTACAGGAATTGTCTGGCGTAATTGTGTGTGTTTTTTTTTCTTAGTTACGTATTTATAACGCGCTTAAACACCCAAAGGTTTCTAAGCGCGGACCCGGGGATCGAACTTGTTGCTTCGTGTCGTCTTGCTTCCAAGACGCGCACGCTGCCGCTGAGCTATCCTCCCGGGAATCCTCATCAATGTCATCAGAATATGTAGACAGATTTCAAAGACCCACAGTTGAGGCCACAGAAAAGGTGGTATTTATATCAGAATCAATTCTCAGTCGCTGTTTCGGGTTCATTGTGATTGATTTTGATGTTTCTCCAGCAGCATTTGATGAACTTTCCACATTATTGGCTTTCTTAATTAGGTCACTTTTCTCTCTTGAGAATAACTTTGTTTTGCAGGGTGTAGTTAAGTTTCTTATGAATTCTCTTGAGCTGCGGGTCTGTTTTTTTGAGATGGAGATGCTTTTTCTTTTTTTCCAACTTTTTGGTGGGGCGAAGCACCACATCTTGAGTTTTGAATGTGTTCTGATTGGGGGTCATTTCGAGTTTGGAGGCAGCCATGGTGCCATTAGCACCATGGCTGCCTCCAAACTCGGGTCTGGGTCTGTGGTGTCGGAATGGGGACTTACCCGGACATTCTGACCTATGCGGACCCGGTAAATCCCCATTTAGAAAACCATTCCCCATTCCCATTTGATTCCACATAGGGCTCAATTGGAATGGGGAAGGAGCTAATAACGTGCCAGCAAATTGCAGGCCCGTTATTAGCTCAATGGTCCCTTAACAGGTCCTGCTATGGCCGGCTAGTAAAACCAACCGGTCCTGGTGGGACCCGCTAAGGGACCTTGTAATAGGGAGGTAGGGGGTTAACGGCACCGGCATCCTTACCGGTGCCGTTAACCCCCTACCGCCTGGGTTGGAATGACCCCCATTGATTGTTAAATTCTTTGCAGAGCCACTAAATATCCCATAAGATACTTTAGAGGTTGACCAGTGCGGAATTATAGAGAGCTTTTCAGTGAGTTTTGCGTTCTCATGCTCCTTATTTGTTATTTCAGGGAGCACTTCATGGCTTCTTTCGGTTTGCTTTACAGTCGTAGGTGGAATCGCAATGTCCATTCCAAGTGAAATGCTACTCGCCGACACATCGGTAATCATATTGCCGCATGCACTCAGCGCCCGAGAATTTCCATCCAGTTGAAATGTAAGAGCTTTCATTCCATTGGCATCGCTCATATTCGTCCCATCTACTTCACTACTACATTGTGTTCCTGCATGTTTTCCACCATGCTCTGATCTCGGTTTTGAGGTTGTTATAGTGTTAGTATTCTCAATCATTTGTTTCAAATAACCAAGGACCGCCTCCATTAAGGAGGTTTTTTTCAACATTTTATTTCAAGATTAGATCAAGTAATCTGTCAAACCAAGAATCAGACTTTCCGGCTTCTGTATCCAATCACAATTGGAGCGCCATTGATAGGCTTTCCATTTTTACTATTTGTTCATTTAGATGACCTAATACCACTCCATTGTTTTGAATCGCTTCATTTAAGATTTCATACAATTTTATGAACGGTATTAACGCCAATGTGGAGGCGACCAGTACATTGTTATGATTCTGGATTGCCGCTGTAATGGACACATTGGATTTTATATTAGCCTCTTTCACAGCGGGGCTGCGTAGACTTTCGTTACTCGCATTCCTCTGCTCCAGACCGCCACAAACTGGAGGACTACTCAACCCTTGCGGCAACTGAGTGGTGACACCCGTAACACTCAGTGTCTTTGGAGTTGAGCAGTTTGACGGCCTCTTGCCCCTTTGCCGAATGTCAACAGTTTGTTGTCAGAGATTTTCAACCTGGTCGATTTGTAAAACTGCATCCGTTCCTTGTACATGTTGAGATTCGAAAGTAGGCCCCGCCCCACTCAGACGGTCGTCAGCTAGGCTTTGTGCTGTCGAGCTTAATTGTAAGTTTTGTGAAGGTAAGCCTGCTCCATGTATTTGATGTTGAGCAATACATAAATGAGCTCTAAGGCATTTGTTATTTCTATAATTCCATTTTAAAAAGCTCTCCGACAATTTTTTTCTCTCATCTTTTCAAAATCTGCTTGTAATCTCTCAGTCAATCTGGCATCTTGTCCTGCCAAGTCGAATCCTGCATGTGGTGTGTCCGCTGTATTCATTGGAACCAACCGACTGGTATTACTACTGTGCAGGACTCGGATACTAGTGGCAGTTGATGAGCCTGTTAGTCCTTTCTTCTCAGTCGCCTTAGGATAAATGGTATTTTTCATTAGAGGTGTACGAGCATCGTTGTTTCCTCTTGCAGCATATCCTGTATTATGTCTCTCTGTATCGGGATTAATAACACCATCAATCGCCTGAGGGAAAGTAAATTTGAGCAAGTTTGTATCAGTAGACGAACGCGGCACCTCAAGCTCAAGCAGCCCAGTGTATGTCACGTCAAAAGGAGATTGAAAAGCTCCAACGTTCACTTCAATCACATCAAAACTTTCACTGCAGCTTAGAGGCACATTGGAATTTCTGGGGCCTGTGACAATGGCACATGCAGCCCTGACATAGCAACAACAAGCCCTGCGCACTGCATTCGGTTAGTTTGCAGCCGATACTGCCGTAGTCTCTCTAATTTCCACAGGACTTTGTTGCGGCCATGGACGTTGCAATTCTAAGAGTCTGTCCGTTGCTATTTGTGCCAGAGTAGGACACGGGTCTACAGCTGAACCTGGTGTTGGGGCAGGCAACAGCTCCTCATACTGATCACATGACCAATCGTACCCCATCAAGTCACATATTGAAGCAGACGCTTCCATTTCCATTGTCAATGTATTATCGTTCGCAGGGCAGGGCTGTGATTGCAAGCCTTGTTTTAACTTCAAACGAGTCAACGGCCCATTTTCGGCCATAGCAACCCTCTTACCTGCTGTCAGCTGCGGACTGCTGCAGACTGAACTCAGCACACGAACTCTGTGCGTGCTCCGCGCTTTCCTGGAGTTTTTAAAGGTGGTTGAGCTTGTTTTATTTAAAGGCACAGCAGGCAAAAACACAGTCCAGAGTTCACCACACTGTAGCTGCAGCTCCTCTCACTGGCACCAACTTCTGCAGACTGAACCCAGCGCACAAAAGTGTTTATAGTGGATGATGTCACCATGCAGCAGATGGCCATTTTGAAAGCACCATTTTCAGATACAGGTGCTTGTGATTATAGTCACTTTGGGTAAGAGCTTTCCTGGCTCATCGTATGAACGACTGATTTAACTACACTTCACCTATGAAGACATAATGGTTTACTACTATGCTATCTTTACCTCTCTCGATAGATATTGCTGACATAACTGGTAGACCCACTTGTTTTATGAAGACCAAGTTATTTAACTGGAGTATCACTACTCTTGCGACTGCTGGAAAAGGATGTAAGGCATGATGCCTCTTATTGTGCTATTGATTAAAGTGTTGTTTTTGACTAATGACACAATCTTGGAAGAGAGACTTCCCTTCCCTCTCTTTTCTATTCTGTCTTTGTTTCTCTATAGTTGTTTTGGCATATCCGCCCTCGGCTCTAAACAGTGTTCTAATTCTGTAATATTTGAATTTCCCCATGTATCTCAGATTACCATAATGTGCTATCCAAGTAAATGATAACTTTACACTATGAGAGATAATGATCTATTGTGTATTTGAGTCTACAAATTATTACATGTTCTAATAGGTGGATACCATTTCTTCATTTTGTTTTTAGATGATCACATTAAGAATCTGAAGTTGTGCGTTTTGGTATTTGCTCCTGACGAAGGGTGATACCCACAATGTATTGTTCTCACATTCTTTTTGTTCTAACTACTTTGTTCTCTATTAAGCATACATTAATTTCAGAAATGTGTTGTGTCTGTCAATGACTGTCTTCAATTATGCACATTGATTTACTCATTGACTGTTATTCAGTATAGTGGTGCACAGGGGACATGAGGGTCCTTAAACCTACGGCTTTTATTTTGTCAGCTTACCAAACATAGTAACCTCAGTGGTCCTCATACTGCTCTCTCGGAATACCCCATTCTGCGATGGGCAACCCATGTTATTCATCATACTGCTCAGCTCACACAACCAATCCCAAAGCTCCCTATCATACTGTGTGAGAAAATGTCACTTGCTCTGCCGGCGTGCAGGGCTGAGAGGCTGATAAATCTTCTACACATCTCCACACTAGTACTAAAGGAGAAGTGATTTCCAAAATAAAGGTGAAACTGGCAGACTCTGACAGTTTTACTTGCTTAGGCTGGTAAGGTAGCACAGGCTGAGGGAAGACTGCACTCTTCAGGATAGGTGTGAGCTGGTGCAGAAGCAATACAAACAACAATAGTGCTGTGATATACCAAAACAATTGAATGCCCTACCGCGGTTCTATAAAAAAAAGGATTTACAGGAGCAACACGTCACAGTTATTCAATGGCCCTCATTACAACTCAGGCGGTAAGGGGTTTACGGCGCCGTAAACAGCGCCGACCCTTACCGCCTGAGTACGAGGTCCCTTAGCGCCATGGCGGACTTAACACCTGCTTTTAGCAGGTGTTAAAATCCATGGCGCTAAGGGACCATGGAGTTAATTACGCCACCGTAATTTACGGTGGCGTAATTAACGCCTTCCCCACTCCCATTATGCCCTATGGGGCAATAATGGGAATGGGGAAGGGTAAATGGGGATTGGGGACTTACCGCCCTGCCAAGGTCGGAATGGGGCGGTAAATCCGCCAACCACCATGGCGTAAACGTAGTTTACGCCATGGTGGTAAAGTCACGGCCCAGGCGGTAACTTACCGCCTGGGTCGTAATGAGGGCCAATATGTCTTTAAAAACATAGAGAACAGATCTTAAAAATAACTGTCCTTTAAGGCAAAGGAAGGGTCAACTCCATGTCAAATGGCTTGAATTCTTTTCTTTCAGGTATCAACTGCTAAGCCAGGCTTCTACGTGCTTTTTGCCAGTCCAGCTGGTGTCGAGACAGTTGAGGTGTGCTGTCCCAATGGCAGTCAGTGTTGATTGATTCAGCATTGAAGATGTATTGAGTCTATCTATGGCTTTCGTCTTTCATGTGAAATGACTGAAACCACATTACAGTAGAGATTTATTTATTTAATGTATTTATATTTATGTATTTGTTTTTATTTGTATACGGGAAATAATGATGCTCTTTTGATACAAAAAAACATACTGTGAGCTTCTTACACGGGTTGAGTTTGCGTGGCATTCTGAATAGGTTGTTGAGGGGAGTAAATGGAACAGTCACTGGGGTCAATATATGGGTGTACGTACATAGATAAAAGACAATTGACATTAGACATTTTATGTGCTGGTAGGCAGCACAGCCAGCTCTGTTAGGGATGTGAGCATGATGGATGTAGTGCTAAAGAGGAGGCAGAGAAAATGAGGGACAGAGGCAAGGGAACATGTTATCTTGCAGGCAGATGAGAGGCAGGTTAAGAGGGTAACTCTGAGGTGAGGAGGTGGACTTTCAGTTTGGTTGTGAAGAAATCGGCATGGGCTGTTTTTCCAATAACTGGGGGAAGAGAATTCCATGCAAGTGAAGCAAGAAGAGAGAAACAGCGGAAGCGAGAGGTGCCACCATGTTAGATAAGGAGGAAAAGCAGAGATTACGAGAAGGCTTGTAGAGTTGGATAGAGGAGGATAGATACAGTAGTTAGATTTGTGAAGTAGGAGAAGATATTTCAATCTGCCCCTGTCTTGTATCATCAGTTAACATGCTTGGCAACGATAAGCGGACATAGGTGTGAAGAAAGAGGCTCAAAGAGATACCAGGTTGCAAAGCTGATGATCTTTTCAAGAGTGACAGAAAGCATAATTTGAGAGGACAAAGTGGTTGCTGGCACAATGGTCTACTTTAGAGATGACAAGAGCGGTTAAGAAATGCTTGGCAGTGTAGAAAGGAAGGAGGTGTCTGATGTTCCTAATATTTAGGAGGATGATGCTAGCAACCTTTGCAGTTTTGGTGGTGAACGTAGTTTAATTTAGTTTAGTTTATTGTTTTCTATGGCGCGACCTGGCCTTAGGGCAACTGGGCGCTTGACATGGTTACAAGCAGGTAAAATATACATGGTTGTTATATACACACGATTGTTCTAGTACAGGAAAATAATTACATATACATACTTCTGGTAGTGCATGTTATTCATAATTGGTGCAGTCCGTTGTGGAACATATAAATGCAATACAGAAAAAGGCAGGTAGGTCAGTTAATAATTGATTACACAAAGTGGTTTGTCTTGGCTAGGTATGTCAATAGATATATGTAGAAGTGACTCAGGTGAGTGAGGGTATGGGTTAGTCTTCTTTGATGACGAGCCAGGTTTTGGCATTTGGTCTGAATCAGTGGTAGGAGGGTTCAGTTCTAAGACCAAGTGGTAAGGAGTTCCAGAGTTTCGAGGCGAGGACTGGGAAACTTGCACCGCCTGCTCTTTGGAGCTTGTGTTTAGGGACATTTCAACTGTGGGTTTGGGCTGATCTGGTTGGCCTCGATGAGATGATGTGGGTGAAGTTGTCAGCCAGGTATTTGGGGGCTTGACTGGTCAAACACTTATGGGTGAGAGACAGTGTTTTGTATTTGACTCTCTGGGATATCGATAGCCAGTGGGTAGTTTGTCTCAGAGCAGAGATGTGTTCCAATTTAGGTATATTCAGGGCTGCTCTGAGAGCGTTATTTTGAACTACTTGAAGCTTGTCAATGTTCTTTTGGCTGGTGCCAAGAGAGAGTGCGTTACAATAGTCTACTTTTAAGAGTACTAACGCTCTGGCAAGGGTTGTGCAGTTGGCTGTGGATAGGTAGGGTCTGCAGGCATTTATAAGCTTGCAAGTGTAAGCGGTAGAGGATGAGATGGTATTGATCTGTCTAGTCAAGTTGAGGGAAGAGTCGAGGTAAATACCTAAGGTTTTTACATGGTTGGAAACAGAGATGTTGTTACCATCAATGGTAAATGATTGGTAAAGTTTGTCAGTGTTGTTAAGTCTGGATTGGGAACCAAGGAGAAGAAGCTTGGTCTTGTTGTTATTGAGGCATAGTCCATGCTTGGCCATCCATTCTTGGATGATAGAGTAGATTTTGTTGAGGATTTTACTGTCAGAGGAGTACTTTACCTGTTAGAGGGATGAGTATTTGAGTGCCATCTGCGTAATTTGTGTAGATGACACCCAAATGATCCAGTATGTCAAATAGGGGTTTGGTAAACACGTTGTATAGTGTGGGCGTGATGCAAGATCCCTGTGGGATGCCGCAGGTAACGGGGGCTGTTTCGGCGGCAGCAGTGGGTGCGAAGACCCTCATGGATCTGTTGTTCAAGAAGGATTGGATTCAGGTGTTTACTTTGTCAGAAAAGGTGGCTGCAGAGGCTAGGAGTTTGCATAGAATGTCATGATTTACTAAGTCGAAAGCAGCTGATAGGTCAAGAAGGAGTAGGAGGGCCTGTTTGCCATTGTCTTTCAGTTTGTCCATATGAGTCCTGAGGTCGATCAGGGCAGTCTCTGTTCCATGTTTTGGGCAGAGGGCAGATTGTCTTAGTCCAAGTAGATTACTTTTCTCTAGGTGATGCTGGATCTGCAAGTAGGCTGCTCTGTCTAGAATTTTTATGAGAAAAGGCACTGTTGTGATGGGTCTGTAGTTTGTGGGAATGCTGGGGTCCAATGTGGGTTTCTTGATCAGTGGTAAGACCCAAGAATCCTTAAGTAGTGAATGAGGAATGAGAGTCCTCATTCCCTTCAAGTTAGGGACTATGCTTGAAGTGAATGAGGAGTTTATGAGTGAGGTAATGAATGGGGCTAACTGTTTGGCCGCTTCTTTGATTACTGGGGCTGGGTAGGTGTCGCCTTGGCATTTGGATGGTTTCAGGGTGGATATGATGTCTTCGACCTCTTTGGTGGTGATGGTAGAGAATTTGAAAGGGGTGCTGTGGTCTGTTTGTTTTGTGGGAGGGGAAGGTGTGAAGTTGTTAGCAGTCATGAGGCACGCTTTCTTCATTTCAATTTTAGCTTGGAGCATGGCAAATTTGCCAAGGAGGGCTTCTTGTATATTTGTACACCAGAAGGCAGTGAAGGTGGGAGAAAGGTCATAGATGAAGCCAAGGTTTGTAACTGAAGAGGAGTAGCAGAGAGTGTCAGGTAGGAACTGAATGGGGGAAGAGAAGAGGAATCGTATTAGGCAGAGAAGAGCACCTCTGTTTTGGCAGAGTTTATCATAAGAGAGTGGGAAGCCATAATATATTGGATGGAAGAGAGGACAGTTTGAAATTTTAAAAGAGAGATCAGAGGAGAGTTCAGGAAAAGAGTAGAGGATTTGTATGACATCAGCAAAGATTTGGTTCAAGAACCCCAAGGAGTCGATAAGTGTCCCAAGAGCAGAGGTGTAGAGTGTAAACAAGAGAGGACCCAAGACAGACCCTTGTGGAACACCAACAGTTAGAGAAGTTGGGCCTGCGGGATTTCACAGGGGCCAAGCATTTGTCTTAGAAGCAAGGCAACACAGTCCAACACAGGTTCAAATCCCAGCCCTGTGCTTAGAGACTGAACTTCAGTATTAAGTGTGTTATAAAAGATGAATTAATTAATTGAGTTGAGAGGTGTTGTTGTTCCAGGAGACAGAGAATTGTGAAGGTACCAGGTAGGATTCAATACAGGCAAGTGCTCGATCACGATCACGAATCCCAAGAAGAGAGCATCTATAAAGGAGATCAGAGTGATCAACAGTGTCAAAGGCAGTGGGGAAGTCAGGGAAAATTAGAATAGAGGATAGGTTGGCGTGCTGAGCAGACACAATTAAGTTGGAGACATTCATTTGGGCAGTTTCAACAGCTTGACTGGAGCTGAAACCAGCTTGTTGCCGGTCTCAAAGGATGTAGATGCCTTAGAAATTGGTAAGACAGTTGAACACAGGTCAAAAGTTAGCTGGGAGTTTCTGGTCAGCCCCTTGCTTTTTTATTAGAGAGATGACCAGGAGGGTTTGAAAATAGAGGGAAAGAAAACAGAGGTGAAGGACAGGCGGAATAGTTCAGCAAGCTGAGAGCCCACTAAATGGGCAATAATCTTGACTAGATGAGGAGAAAGAGGGTCTGATGGGGCACAAGACGGGTTAGGCTTCATCAGTAGAGAGATGATTTGGTGTTGGCACTGGTGACTAATGGTGAGTATGAATAGGAGGCATCCTAGTCTTGCTACAAACAGAAGCCACAGATGGGTCATGGGGTGCAAGTCTACTTGACCTGACAGAACTGAAATTGCAGGGCTGTCAGTGGCTGCTGGGCTAGTTTGCAAATTTGTTTTCAATGACTTCAGGTTGCATAGACTGGTGTGGCCATGCCATAGACACAGGAAGCAGTAAGCTGGAGAAGATCAGAATTCACTGAAGGTCTGACAAGGTGAGGGGCAACATAAGCAAGGGTGTTTCCAAAATGTTGGCTCTCAGATTTACAGAGCCTTCCCAGACCCCATGGGCTAGCCCTGTGGTGCTGGTTCCTAAAAAGCTAATCAATAGGAACACTAAAGCCTGGCTTTGCCTGGATAACAGGGGACTGACTAATGTCTGTGACCAATATAGAGGCACACCCCACACCTCATGCAGATAAATGTATCAATATGTTGGGTGCCATCAAATGCACAAATACTGTTGACCCCAGAGTCATGTGCAAGCAGGTGTCCTGATGGACAGAGCAAAAGAGAGGTCTGATATTTCTGCACCAGAGGGCTGCTATCAGTTCACTGTCATGCCCCTTGGGTTAAAACATGGCCATGCCACTAGATGATGGTTCACCCGGTTCTCAGTGGCCCAGAGAACATTTGTATCACCTGTTTGGAGAATGTTGCAGTCTTTGGCCACACCTGGGAAGGCCATCTTTCCCATCTGAAGCAGGTGCTTCAAGCCATGGAAAATGCTGGCTTGACCATCAAGGCCTCAAACTACCAGATAGTATAGGGCACTGTGAATTTCCTAGGACAGCAGGTAGGTGGCTGTAAGAAAAAGTTTCTCCAAGCAAAGGTGCAAGGGGTTCTGGATTGGGATACCCTATTGCTCAGACTCAGGTGAGAGCCTTCAATGGGTTTACTGGGTACTGCAGATGTTTCATCAAGTGGAAGGGGTCCATTGCCCTTTCCGTGAATAATTTTATGTCTAAAAAGATGCCAAAGAATCTTCCCTGGAAAAGCATGGTCCAGAACTTAAAAGATGGCTTGAGCAGGGTTCCAGTTGTAAACATCCTAGATTATCGATAGGAATTTGTTATCCAGGCAGACACTTGTGAATTTGGAATGGGAGCAGGTTTAGTGCAGCTAAACTCAGAAGACGCTTAGGTGGGTTGTGCACAACCTTTTTTCCTGGGTCACTGTGTGCAATAGAAGGCCATCTGTTAGGGCGGTTAAAGCCTGAGCTTTTTTTATTTGTATTCATACAATGATGTTTGTAATTCTGACTCTGAAATTGAGCTTTGTTAATCAGACTCACCTTCATAAATTCTCCCGGTGAAAAAAATAGTGTAGCTATATGACACTGCTAGGGATAGGCTCCTGACAACCCTCAGCGACTGTCTTGCTAGGACAATAGGACAAGCCAAAGGTCACAAGTACATTTGTGAATACAGTCCTGCTGGAGCCCTAAATTCCAGCAGGCAGAGGTTGCCTTTGTAATTAAAGGACCCCTTTACCAAGTCATAACTATTTCTTGGGAGCACAGTGGCAGGTTAATATCTAAAGATAAGTCATGTCTGGTTTGGCATAGTGGCTCCCAAGATAACACAGTTATAAAACCACAGGCCTTTTATAACCTTTAATTGTCAGCTTGGTGCACAGTGATCATTGTATGACAGAAATGGGGTGCATTCAGTTTGTCTAGGCTGAGATTCCCCCAGCCACAATCTGAGTGTCTGCTAGGAAGCACTTCCCTTTGATTCTTCTGGAAGTAGGTGGCATCTACTCTCCAGAACAGGAAGTTCTCTTGTGGGGGCGGGTGGGATAGCAAGGTTTCTGGAGCTTCAAAGCCAGCCCTCTCAATACAATAACTAGGTATCCATGGCGTGCTGAGAACTTGAGATGTTTTGATGTAGGCAGACAGAGAAAGGGGCTAGAGTACCCCCAAAAGAGAGTGTTGACGGTGGCAGCCCCATGAGAGCAATGATGTGTTTGATGTAGATGAACTCACATGGTTTAAGCTGCTAGGCAGTGTGGGTAAATGTTGATGTTGGATAAGGAATGATATCTACTTTGGATTGATGTCCCAGGTATTGAATGCATACATTGTACTTAGCGTCGCATGAGCCACAGGTTTGTTATTTTTCTTTAAATTAAAATGGCACTTGTCAGGGTATTCCCCATCTCTTTGGCTTTAGGTGATGCCTTCACTTGAGAGCCCTAAATTGGGACATGAGCAGTATGGAATGGTAAGATCAGCACTTTGAGAGACTCTGGGTGAAGGCCAACACACCATCATCTAAGCCGGTCAAGTGGCACAGCGAGTAGAGTGCTCGCTTTGACATTCGTGCAGAGCCTGCTAACGCAGGTTCGAATCCCGGCGGGGCCTAACTCAGCCTTTCATCCTTCCGAGGTTGATAAATGAACACCACACGCTATGGGTAATAATAAGCAGCGCTCAGATACCTGAGGGTTCGTAGCGCTATATAAATGCCAAATTATTATTATCTTTGGATTCAGCCAGTTGTTGCAATGGGGTATTATTTCCCAGCGGAACTGCATCAGGGGGCAGTGGATCAACACTTTTCAATTGAGAAGGTGGAGGCCAGAAGTCACCAGGCAGAGTCGATGGTTCTCATTAGAGTCCAGAAATAGAAAACAGATATAAACTGAGTATACATGTTCACATTGTTTCAAAGGGGGTGGCAAAGGTTAACTGGATGTACCATTACAAGTTTGGCCTCAGACGGTGGAGATGTTATAAGGGCAGGTCGGGTGGAGGGTGGGTCGGGTTGGCTCTGATGGTTTGGTATAGTTTAGTATTGTCTGTTGTTAGCTTGCAAGTCTAATGAATGGGTCTTGACTTCCCCATTCTTTTTTCAAGCTAGCTAGTTCTCTTGTTTCTTTAATTCAATAAGAGGTTCAGTCGCCAGAGAGATCTTGCCATCTTGGATTCTGCTTGTATTCCCCAAACATCCTGCCCTATCCCTGTTAAGATAGATTTCTAAACTCTGACCTGGAGGGGCAGAGGTTCAGAAGGCCAGCCTAGTTTCTTGGAACAGGGTAACCTCTGAACAAGCCAGACCAATCAGAGTAGCGATGGCAGCAGTCAAGACTAAGTCTCAAGAGGGGTGAGGGTGACGTAAAGACCTCAATGAGCACACAAAGCAAGGACACTTACAAATTACTCCAGACAGGTGTTATATTAAAAATATAGACACATTTATGGCGAGGCCTTTGTAACATCAACCATAGCAAAGACTCACAATTATACTAAAGTAAACCAACACATCACAATCAATACAATATATATACAAGACCGAGGGGTCTAAGAAGTTAGGAGCACGTAATGTGTAGACCACCTAGATGGGGAGGAAAACAGGCAGTGAAAGTAATCATTAGGCCCAGTTCGACATCTGAAATACACCTAACTAGGAGGAAGTCCGAGCCCTACGAAGAGAGGAGCCTTATGCTCAAAAGTACCTGAACGCGCTGGTGCCAATGGACAAAAGAGGGTCTCTTCAAGGATATCAGGCAGTTCAAGAAGGTGAATGAAGCGATGCAGAACAAGTCCCCACTACTCAAGCAAGGCCTCCACTTGTGGGCAGAGGCAGGGTGAGAGTGCGGGATAGAGTCGCTATTTCGCAACAGTGGTAGAAAAGAAACGGGCTCCTGTGCGAGGGGCCACCGGTTGGGGTATGGACTACTCACCGGTCCCCGACGCAGGCAGACCCAGACTTCTCCAGTTCAGTTCACGATGCTGGCAGGTTCAGCTGCGATCATCAGGACGTCTGGACACTGTGTAAATTCTGTGTAGCAGGATGTAGGGTCGAGGGGTCCCAAATGCAGCGGACGTGCACAGGTTGTTACCACAGCAGGGCAACACAGCAACCACATTTACTCTGGTCCGGGCGCACTCGTCTCACTTCAGACCTGGGAATGCCAAGTGTACGAAATTTGGTGTGAGGGTGCCGTGGACGATGAGCAAGCAGTAGACCAAGTTTCGAGGGCTTCCCCGAAACGGTGGCGGTGACAGAGCAAAGTATCCTGCGTAAGCTGGTCAGCCCACTGGTTGGCCCAGGGACACTTCCAAAGAGACTTACTTGCAGGGTTTGATGAAGGTGCCGGGAATAGTTGATCCCATTATTCCAATGGGTTGAAGCACCTTCGCAGACCTTCTAGGACGATCAGATGCAGAGGGTCCCCGCAGGACGACAGCGGCTCAGGGTGCCAAACCTTTAGCGGGTCACCAGCGGTTCCTCGACTCAGCTTCTTGTTGCAGGATACTTGGTTCCTTACCCCTTGTTCGGTGTGAACTCAGGAGATCGAGATGGTAGTGGTGTTTTCAGCAGCCTCTTATCCAGAGTTCCCTTCGCGCTAAAACAGAGAGGACCCAATGGGAGATCTGCTCACAAACACTCACACCATACGTGGACCTATCACAGACCACAGTGGTCCCAGGCATTCAAGACACTCCAGACTCTCTGGCACCCAGATGTGTATTGGGAACAGACATCCCAGCCCACATCCTGGAGGCACACACAAGGCATGCAGAAGCCTGTGAAAGCTTTGGGATTTCGCGGGAAAGTGCATGACCAAATAAGGACTGCCCCGGGTCGGCTCGACCTGGGGGAAGGTGAAGGGGCCAGATGGTCAGCGGACAGGACAAAGAACCTTGTGGCCTGGCCATTTTGGGAGCCAGGCCACCTATTCGTGCCAAACGCAGTAAGCGCGGATAACATGGCAAAAAAGGGTTCAAAGCACAAAAGAATATGATAGCTGCCACCAGTCCTGTCTGTGACACACCTGCACAGTTCATAATAAGTCCAGTGAGAGTTTCTAGGGCCTTTGGAATGACTAGAGACCCAAGAGCGCGCTAATGTAAGTTACGGTGCACTCTTGTTTCATGTTGCACAAAAGCTGCAACATGGGGAAAGGACTAAGGGAAACTAAGTCTTCCAGTGCTGACTGTGTTAAGGGCATGTCAGTTTCCCCATAAGAATTGAGTGAAAGCCCAGAGGAGTGCGGCGGAAGGCTGCACTTCTCTGGCAAAGTCTAGATCAGGGTGTAAAACAGTAGCAAAAAGTTTGGGGGTTGCCACATGGATGGAAAATTACATACAATATGAAATCTTTCCTAACACTCTCCCCTCCCAGACTAAGGACAGGGGGAACTAATCCACCCCTTGTAGACTTATGGACCACCTAAGCAACTTTGGATTCTCTCCCTTCATGTTCATCAGCCACTTTAAGGGCTTATGGCCAGTTTGCACAGTGAAGTGGGTCCCATAGAGGTAGGGCCTCAGCTTCCATAGGGCCCACACAACAGAGAAACATTCTTTCTCTACTGTGGACCATCTGAGCTCTCTGTCCTTAAACTGGTGACTAACGAAACCAATAGGGTGTTCCTTACCCTTCTCATCTACTTGTGATAGTACAGCTCCTATCCCAGTGTCAGAGGCATCTGTCTGCACAATAAAAGGTCTTTGGCAATCAGGGGCCCTGAGGACAGGGGCCTGGCACAAGGAGTCTTTTAAGCCAATGAAGGCCTTCTCACACTCGTCAGTCCAAGTTACCTTCTTGGGTTTCTTCGGAGTGGTGAGAGCAGTCAGAGGGGCAGCTATGGTGCCATAGTCTGCCATGAAATTTCTGTAATACCCTGTGAGTCCTAAAAAGGCTCTCACTTGGGTTTGTGTAGTGGGGGTAGGCCAGTCTTGTACTGCTTGTACTTTACTGGGTAGAGACTGTATCCACCTTCCACCTACTTCATGTCCAAGGTAAACCACTGAGCCTTGTCCAATCTGGCATTTACTGGCATTTATGGTCAAGTGGGCTTTCTGAAGAGCCTGTAACACAATCCCAAGGTGTTTCACATGGTCTTCCCAGGTGCCACTGAAAACTGCTATATCTTCCAGATATGCAAGACAGAATTCATCCAACCCATTCAACACATGATTCACAAGCCTCTGGAAAGTGGCAGGTGCATTCTTCAACCCAAAAGGCATTACCCTAAACTGGTAAAGACCTTCCGGAGTTGAGAATGCTGTCTTCTCCTTGGCATGTTCTGCGAGGGCTATTTGCCAATACCCTGCAGTGAGGTCAAACGTGTTGAGGTACTTGGAAGCACCCAAGGTATCCACCAGCTCATATGTTGAGGCAAGGGGTGGGCATCTGTCTTGGTGACAGCATTCAGAGCCCTGTAATCCACGTAGAACCTCAATTCAGAAGTACCTGCTTTTGGAACCAAAAGCACAGGGCTGGACCAAGGACTACTAGAGGGTTTAATCACCCCTAGATCTAACATTTTGTTGACCTCCATCTTAATGTAAGACCGTACTTTATCTGACAATCTGTATCCCCTACCTTTGGTAGGTACACTGTCTCCTGTGTCTATGTTATGTTTGCACCAAAGTATCAAACCAGGGGACTGTGAGAACGGGGAGGCAATTGCCTAAGCAATTGATCAGAAGTCAGGTGAGGGGCCACTCGGACACCCTCAAAGGAGCTATTTGAAGGACTGCTTTGAAACAGGTCAGGGAGAGGTTCAGACTCCTCTGCCTCAGCATCTGAATCCAATAGCAGTGCTGCAATTTCAACTCTTGGGATGAAAGCCTTCAGCCTATATACATGGAACACTTTTGGAGCCTGTCCAGACCTTCCAAGGTCCACTAAATAGTTGACTGTAACGCTCACCTGATTCCCGTAGAGGCGCCGGTCTTGACTGGGCGTATACCGTATCTTCAAAGGTGATGTGTAACACACGGCTGGCTCTTTGGGCTGGACCTCTGTGCACTGTATGTCTGGCTCGAAGGGTAAGATGTCTGCAGATAGAAAATGTGGGATTAATGAACTGGGTTATTGAATGTCTCTCTCTTCTTCCCTTTCTCTTCTCCTGTAGAACCCCAAAGGTTAACGCTCTCACCTTAGGTAAGTGAACGCCGTGCTCTCCATCTGCCTCGAGGCAGGGTGCTGTAACCAGTTTCTTCACTGGATAAGGGGAGCAGGCCTCTTGACTTCAGAGGACTGCTGTCCGTCGTTTACTGCACGAACGGTAAGTTTCGAGTAATTCTAATGTCTTTAAAGTCTTTAGTAATGATGTCTCTTGTTTTGCAGGGTTCCGGCGATGGCGGATGGCGGGCTGAAGTGAGTTGAAGATGGAGCCCGTGTGATGAATAGAAGCGCCTGGAAGCACGTAAGTAAGCGCTTGCTGCCTGCTTCACAATGCGCTCTAACTGTCTTTTTATTTTGCAGGTACAAGTTCGGGGCTGCTGCAGGGTGCCGGAATACCCACTTGGTTAGATGTGGAAAGGAGTAATGGCACGTGAGTATTAAAGTTCCCCAATGTCTTTAAACGCAACTTGTTTTGTCTTTCAGATGCGGGATGCAGCACCGAAGGCCTCCGGAGCGTGCGAAGAGTTGGTAAGCTTTTGTCTTTCAGATGCCGGAATGCAGAGTGAAGACCTCCGGAGCGCACGAAGAGTAGGTAAGCCTTAGTCTTTCAGATGCCGGAATGCAGCGCGAGGCGTTGGTGACAGCCGATGGACCAGGTAACTGAAGAGCTGTCACTGAAGACCGTAATGCTAACCTGTTCTTTCTTGTCTTTATAGGTGTTGCTGAAGACTGGATTCAGAATGGTAAGCCTTTTTCCTTAGGCCCAGGATCAGATGCAGAAGACACGATGAGCGTTCTGCTGCTGAGGATGCAGAATAACGCAAAGCAAGATTCATCCATCGGGTGTGGTTTAAATAGCCTCCTGTAGTGCTTAGGTGTCTCCTTCCACAGCCACGCCTACGTAAGAAAAGAGTTCCTGCTTTCCAGAAGAGTTCCAGTGTTCTGAATCTAGGGAGTGGCTCCTGCCCCACCCAACAGGAAAAGTAGTTCCAAACAGAAGAGGATCAGAGACTCAACTGGCAGGCAAGTAAGCAGCATGGTCTGCTGCAGGTAAGTCCACCCAAGCATTATGAGCCCGGCGCTTCCAGCGCTGGGACTGGGCATATTTATGAGCCTGGTGCCACTGGCGCCAGGACTGGGTCCAAAAGGTCCCAATAGGGACTGGTTGGCACTCGGAACCTGGGTTATGGATCTGCTTCCAAGGGAGTTGGGAAAACCCTGACCTTTTGGAAGCAGAGATCATGACATTGACCTCACCCAGGGGCTCCACCACTGTGTATGGGCCTGACCATTTATCCTGTAAAGCTCTAGGCCTTATGGGATTCATGATCAGGACTTGCTGACCAGGTGTGAAGTTGATGAGGGAAGCTTTCTGGCCATACCAATGTTTCACCAGGGCTTGTCCTGCCTTCAACTTATCACTAGCCAGACACATCAGGAGTACCATCCTTTTTCTGAGCCCTAACACATAGTCTACTACGTTGGTAGTAATAGGGGGAGTGGGCATCTCCCACCCCTCCTTGACTATGGCTATGGGTGCCCGTACAGGGTGACCAAACAGAAGTTCGAAGGGGATGAAGCCAACACCCTCCTGTGGTACCTCTCGGTAGGCAAACAGTAAACATGGTAAAAGAAGATCCCATTTTCTTCTCTAGGGCTCTTCCAGAGCCCCAATCATACTTTTTAAGGTCAGACCATTGGTCTGGGTGTGGTATGCGGAAGAAAACTTGTGGGTGACCCCACATTCTTTCCACATAGCCTGCATATACTTCGATATAAGTTTCTGCCTCTGTCAGACACAAATTCTATAGGGAAGCCAATCCTAGTAAAGATGCAGATTAAAGCTTTGGCGACTGACTTGGCAGTCACAGTCTTCAATGAGATGGCCTCAGGATATCTGGTGGCATGGTCGACCAATACCAGGATAAACCTATTGCCTGAGGATGTTTGGGGGTCAAGGGGACCAACGATGTCAATGCCTACCCTCTCGAATGGTACTCCCACAACTGGGAGTGGTACCAATGGAGCTTGGATTGTTGAACCACTCTTACCAGATAACTGGCAGGAGGCACAACTCCTGCAGTGACTTTCTACTTGCACCCCCACCTTGGGCCAGTAGAAGTGCATGGATTACCTTTGCTTGGTCCTCTTAATACCAGCAAGGGGAACTTCATGCACCAGCTGCAGGAGGGAGGGTCTTACAGCAAGGGGAACCACCAACCTCCTATGGTCTCCTTCTGTAGACTCTGTGGTCTCATTATACAGGAGTCCACCTTCCCAATAAATCTGATGCTTCCCAGGAGGTTCACCCTCAAGCTGGGAGTAGGCCTGTCTCCTTAGGCCTTCTAGAGATGGGCACTCACGTTGGCCTTTACTGAATTCCTCCCTGTCAGGACCACCTTCTCCTAACAAATTGTTTAGTTCAGAATGGTCATTGGGGTCAAATACTTCAGGCTTCACCACCTCCTCGTCAGGTCTGGGTGATTGACCAACAACCTCCACCGCAGTGGTAGGCGAGTTAGGGGGAATATTTTCTTTTCCTCTTTTTGGTTTCATGACTCCTTTAGCCATGGGTTTCCCCTTTGGCTGGGGCAGGGCATTGGTCTTGGCCAATGCTGCCCTCGTTTAAGACCTTGTGCAGGGTCTGTCCGCAGTATCTCCCACAAGCCTTGAAGCTCTGAGATCATTGCACAACAAGACCTTTCCAGGGACACTCCTCTGAATGCTCACTGGAATCCTGACTGCTGTACCATTGATAGTAAGATTTACAGGTATTTCTCGGAACATGAGAGGTGGGCCGTCAGCCAACTTAGTGGGCATCAGAATAGCTCTGGAAACTTCCTCTGAGTCTACCAAGGTAGAGTCCACTACAGTGCGACTGCACCCATTATTCCTAAGAGATGGAGTATCTACTCGATTGATCAGCACACTGTCCTTAAAGTAGTGCTTGGTGTTATCTGGAATCCTAGCATAAGCCTCTGTGACTTTAGACTCCCAGGAACCCAGGGAAACAAAAATTACCTCAGCTTCTATCCCACTGGGGAAGGAGTCTGAGAAGAAGGATGCTCCGGTAATCTCTTCTTCCTCGTAGGAGGAGAAGGCCAGATTAGCAGAGTGGACCCCCAAAGTTTTGACCTTACATCTGGGATCCTCCTTCACGTGGTCAGTTGCTCCACAAGCAAAACACAATCCATTGGGTCCGTTTACATAGGGAGGCTTATTATAACCAGAGTTCTGTTTCGGAGGCTGACCTCCACTGCCCTGTGAGTTCTCTTGTGTCTTACCCTTATTTTTCTTTTTGTGGCCCTTTTGGGAAGAAGATTTATAAGTTTCCCCACCCTCCTTATCTTTGGACTTTTTCCCTTCCTCCTGCTTACCAGGATGAGTCTTGTCCTTATGGGACACTCGATGCGACACCCATAAATCTGCTGCAATGGCAAACTTCTTAGGATCTATCTACTTTGAATCTGCCAAATGCTGCTTAAGCTCAGGGGAAGACGATGCAAAAATATGTTCCAGCACAACAAGACTTATCATACCTTCAAAGGTAGAAACTTTATAAACTTCGACCCAGCCAGTCAAGTTTTTTAAGGATTCAGTGACATAAGATACCCAAGTACCACCTTCTTTTTTCTTATACTCTCTGAATCTTTTTAAGTATTGGGCAGGAGTCTTTCCAAACTTTAAAATGAGAGTCTGCTTCAACATTGCAAAATCTGCTCTCTCAGCTTTCGACATTTCCATAATGGCACTGCAGCCAGAATGGGGCAGTCTGCTAAGTAACCCGGCAATTTTATCAGCATTGTCAACTTGTTGAACTTCACATGCATACTCAAATGTATTCAGCCAGTCCATAATGTCATTCTTTTCCTCATACACACTGAGCAGATCTTTTGGAAACCTTGGATGAGAGACGGCCCCAGACCCATGTCCAGGACCCTTGGATCCATTGGCACCTTGAAGCTTGGCCAGTTCCGACTGGTGATCCCTGTCTTTCTGTTTTTCTGCCTGTTTGATCTTTAGCTTGGCCCTATTGAACTCAAGCTCTTCCTGGAGTTTGGCCATATTGAACTCAAGCTCCTTCTGCCTAAACAGCAGCTCTTGCTTCTTGAATTCAAGTATGGCCTCCCCATCAGCACTGGCAGAGGAAACATTGGACATTTCATCCTCCCTGTCCTCATGGTCGCTGTGGACCAGTGCAGCGGCAGAACTGTCAGTTCTACCAGTGAGAGCAGACCCACCTCCTTCTGCTCTGTCCTCTGAAGCTGTAGCACTAAACTAAGCTTCTGGCCACGCCATGATTCTTTGGATCATTTCCATTTTGGTGCCTTGAGAGGAGACACCTCTCTCAGCACACATCTTTTTCAATGTTTCGGATTTAGAAGCATTTAAAGTTAACAAGGTACTTGTTTCCATACTGTTAGATAGGACTATGGCCTTTAAAAAGATATACTACGACAATTCACTATGTGTCCTGGTAGGAATAACTCAAAATGCCTTCGCTCGTGCGCAACACTGGATACCTTCAGTCCTATCCCACCGCTGTACACCAATTTGTTAAGATGGATTTCTGAACTCTGACCTGGAGGGGCAGAGGTTCAGAAGGCCAGCCTAGTTTCTTGGAACAGGGTAACCTCTGGACAAGCCAGACCAATCAGGGTAGCAATGGTGGCGGTCAAGACTAAGTCTCAAGAGGGGTGAGGGTGACGGAAAGACCTCAATGAGCACACAAAGCAAGGATACTTACAAATTACTCCAGACAGGTGTTATATTAAAAATATAGACACATTTATTACAAGGCCTTTGTAACATCGACCATAGCAAAGAATCACAATAATACTAAAGTAAACCAACACATCACAATCAATACAATATATATACAAGACTGAGGGGTCTAAGGAGTTAGGAGCACGTAATGTGTAGGCAACCTAGATGGGGAGGAAAACAGGCAGTGCAACTAATCATTAGGCCCAGTTCGACATCTGAAATACACCTAACTAGGAGGAAGTCCGAGCCCTACGAAGAGAGGATCCTTATGCTCAAAAGTACCTGCACGCGCTGGTGCCAATGGACAAAAGAAGGCCTCTTCAAGGATAACAGGCAGTTCAGGAAGGTGAATGAAGCGATGCAGAACAAGTCCCCACTACTTAAGCAAGGCCTCCACTTGTGGGCAGAGGCAGGGTGAGAGTGCAGGATAGAGTTGCTATTTCGCAACAGCGGTAGAAAAGAAATGGGCTCCTGCACGAGGGGCCCCCGGTTGGGGTATGGACTACTCACCGGTCCCCGACGCAGGCAGATCCAGACTTCTCCAGTTCAGTTCACGATGCTGGCAGGTTCAGCTGCGATCATCAGGACGTCTCGACACCGTGTACATTCTGTGTAGCAGGATGTAGGGTCAAAGGTGTCCCAAATGCAGCGGATGTGCACAGGTTGATACCACAGCAGGGCAACACGGCAACCATGTTTACTCTGGTCGGGGCGCACTCGTCTCACTTCAGACCTGGGAATGCCATGTGTACAAAATTTGGTGTGAGGGTGCTGTGGACGCAGAGCAAGCAGTAGACCAAGTTTTCGAGGGCTTCCCCGAAACGGCAGCGGTGACAGAGTAAAGCATCCTGCGTAAGCTGGTCAGCCCACTGGTTGGCCCAGGGACACTTCCGAAGAGGCTTACTTGCAGGGTTTGATGAAGGTGCCGGGAATAGTTGATCCCACTATTCCAATGGGTCGAAGCGCCTTCGCAGACCTTCTAGGACGATCAGATGCAGAGGGGCCTCGCAGGACGACAGCAGCTCAGGGTGCCAAACCTTCAGCGGGTCACCAGCGGTTCCTCGACTCAGCTTC
The DNA here is from genome assembly GCF_040938575.1 of Ambystoma mexicanum. NCBI lineage: Eukaryota > Metazoa > Chordata > Amphibia > Caudata > Ambystomatidae > Ambystoma > Ambystoma mexicanum. The sequence goes on along the minus strand of NC_090941.1, from coordinate 101,992,425 downwards.
TTGTTGCAGGATACTTGGCTCCTTATCCCTTGTTCGGTTTGAACTCAGGAGATCGACATGGTAGTGGTGTTTTCAGCCACCTCTTATCCAAAGTTCCCTTCGCGCCAAAACGGAGAGGACCCAATGGGAGATCTGCTCACAAACACTCACACCATACGTGGACCTATCACGGACCATGGTGGTCCCAGGCATTCAGGACACTCCAGACTCTCTGGCACCCAGAATGTGTATTGGGTACAGACATCCAAGCCCACATCCTGGAGGCACACACAAGACATGCAGAAGCCCACGAAAGCTTTGGGACTGCACCAGGACGGCTGGACCTGGGGGAAGGTGAAGGGGCAAGACGGTCAGCGGACAGGACAAAGAACCTCGTGGCATGGCCATTTTGGGAGCCAGGCCACCTATTTGTGCCAAATGCGGTAAGCGCGGATGACATGGCAAAAAAGGGTTCAAAACACAAAAGAATATGATAGCTGCCACCAGTCCTGTCCGTGACATACTTCCACAGTTCATAATAAGTCCAGTGAGAGTTTCTAGGGCCTTTGGAATGACTAGAGACCCAAGAGCGCAGTAATGTAAGTTACGGTGCACTCTTGTTTCATGTTGCACAAAAGCTGAAACATGAGGAAAGGACTAAGGGAAACAAAGTCTCCCAGTACTGACTGTCTTAAGGGCATGTCAGTTTCCCCATAAGAATTGAGCGAAAGCCCAGAGGAATGCGGCGGAAGGCTGCACTTCTCTGGCAAAGTCTAGATCAGAGTGTAAAACTGCAGCAAAAAGTTTGGGGGTTGCCACATGGAGGGAAAATTACATACAATATGAAATCTTTCCTAATAATCCCCACTTCCTTTAGAGTAGGCTCTATGAGTATGACTTCAGAAAGCAAAGGACACTTGTACAGCAGCTGGCACCGGACCCTTTACAACAGGCTTGTAGTGCACCAATCTGCTGGAGCACAGAAAGAAAAGCAGTGCTTTGCTAAAGGAAACACCAAAATTTTGCTTTTAATCACTGTTTCTTTGTTGCTGAAACTGCAGAATGCCAGTACGAAACACCCTCAAACATCCAAAATTCTTGCTGGGTGCTACAATTCACTTAGTGTAAGAAATCATTGTGAATTTACAATGTCCTGAAAGCTGAACGCATCAAGGGATTTCCAAAGCAAAAGTGGCTTGTCTGTGAATCTGTCAAAATCTGGGTCCAGTACCCTGGCCCGCCTGAATGACAGCTGTCAGTAGCCTGCCTGATTACACTTTAAACATATGTAAACTGAAATCAAATGTTTGCAATCTAAGAGGCCTGTTGTTGAGAGTAACCCATCTTGTAATTCTTTTGATTCCATGGTTTAAAAAGTATTTAGCTGTGATTTGATCCCACAAGTTTGTTTTATGCTAAGGGACATTTCAACAGAAGTAACAATTAAAGTAAGCTGGCTAAAGCTACCAAACTGGAATAACAGCTTTCCTCACAGAGGCAAGGCCTCTCCTTCCACCAGGAAATCACACCAAAGAGATAATTATAGGGTTTGGGAAGAACCTGGTCTGCAGTTGGGAAGGAAACAATGGTGAACTGCAAAGCAGGAAATGCTAGGTGTGAGGACAGTCGTAAAATGGCTTCTGCCAAGAGAACAGGGAGGAGACTGCTTCTGAACTTAAGGAAGACAAAAAGAGGCAGACCTGAACAGCCATCTGTGGCTGAACATTCACAAGGAACATTTTGTTTAAAGACTTCTAACTTACCACTTAAAATTGTCAAAAATACAAAAGTAACAGAATTGTAAATCTAAATTTTGGTTGCACATTTCAAGAGGCGGAAAGATCGTGTGACATGTTCTGGAAAGAAATGGCAGAAAATGTGATTTTACACCAAATGTATTTCTGCTAGAAGTATGAAACTTTATACACTTATGCCCATGTTATACACGTACACTTATCAAAATTTGCTGATAAATTGGACATTGTGTTCCTGATGAAAAGGGCGAAATTCAGCAAAAAGCAGGCACAAGATCCCACAGCGACAGGGTTTTGAGGAGTAGCTGCTACACAAAATATGTAATCTGTATATGTGATTGTTTTAGAGGTTACTCACGTGTAAATATGTCTTGTGTCAAAAGTAGATTTTGTGTTCAAGAGGCTAGGGGTGGACTCTAAGCCTCATAAACCCACACCATAAAGGTGACAAACTGTTTATCTCCTCCTATCAAGGCAGAGAGGAGACTCTGACCAATCGCCTGTCAAAGGGGCAAGCTTAGGCTAAACCAGCACACACACACCCTTTATCATAGCATAAATAGAGACTGCAGAGGGCAGATAAGGACAGACAGATTCACTCACTATCCCGATGCTGGTGGAGCACCCTGCTGCAGGACTTTACATCTTCCTTGCTCCAGACTCCAGAAACTTGGAAAAGCAGAAAGGACCATTGCATAGCTGAACCATTTCAGCTAGGCATCAAATTCCAGAACCAGAATCCCACAAACCTAAGGGGAACCAAAATACAGCCGGGCTGCGCTGTATTGCTTGCCTGCTGAAAATACATTTTCATCTTAACCAAGAAGGGCAGATCCAATCCAATCATATGCTGTGCTGTGACCAGAGTGCCTTGCAGATCCAATCCAGTCCAGTCCCGTGCCATGCGGTGACCAGAGCGCCTTGACGCTGCCCAATCCGATGTGCCCAGCAGTCTGTCCTAAAACCAGATCCAGTTGATGGACCAGAAGCTTTAAATTGCATCTAAAACCGCATCCCAAATCCATACAGTTCTCCCGTTATCACGATTATCGCGCAGTGAAAAGTTTGCCGCAAATTTTTGTTTAGGGAAATTCTGACAGGTGTAAAACAGTTTTTGAGTGCTTCCAACTTCAATTTTCAGATTTCAAATTGTTTCTTGGTATTAAATCATTGCTAGTGTTTGCGTGCAACTATCCAAAGTGGCTCCCATAAGAATTATAACAATTTCAGCAATTTAGACCATATTAAGTGTTTTTGCCAATCCATCCCAAAATAACTTTAAAACCATTCTGACAGCTTTCCACTCAATTCCGTTTTTCCTTTGTGTTGCTGGGAGAAATTGGGATTGATATTCTGTTTGAATTATGCCATTCCTGTTTACCTGCTCTCTCTCCTCCTATCTCTTTACATTGCCTATTGGGCGGTTGAGGGCTGTGCAGGGGGAACCTTTAAACACAGTGCTTTTTGATCTGAAACAAACACAAAAGTATTATTTCTGTGCTGAATTGTTTGCTCACTATTACTCCTTGTGTATTGAAGATACTATTCTGTGTTACATCACCCCATTGGTAATTATTGTATACCCATTAAAGTATAGTGTGATTAAATTGTAAAATACATAAATAAATATTTTAACTTTGCAAACCAGCCTGATTCCTGGTTCAGTGTGACCGGGGGAGTGTGGGGTGGTTCCAGGAGAGGGGCGTGATATGAGTGGTATATTATTCAGAATAAAGAACTTTATTTTTAGACAAAAATAAATAAGGATTTCACTTGTGCATTACACGCTAGGCATTGACTTGGGTTTGTGCCAGATTGAAATCACTTACACTCTGCCATCTCTTCATCAGAAGCCTGCAATATCTTGTAGCATCCCCAATTTGACACAGCCATTTGGTCATCACCTTATTCAAGCTGAAAACTGTTGCTGCTATCGTACCTTGATGCCAGGTTGAGCTAACCAGGGCCACTGTCAAAAAACTTGATTAGTACAAAGGGATTGGGGTATCAATCCCCTCTCCCGAACCACAGACGCCGAAATGATTGACCCTCCGACCGTGGTTGGCACGGCGCCTGAATTGTATTTACACAGGTAACCACGTGCCATTCAATGGGGGGAATTCGGAGTTAGGAAAAGGGGATGGAATGACAAAGGTAAGAAAGGGAAGAAAACATGCACATATCTACCTACAAGTTTTATACAAAACTTTATCACCTTAGAAACTATACTACTCGACCTACCCTCCTATAACCAAAGCTACACTCTATTCCTTACCTCCTATAGAACTGAATTCCCGAGAAAACTGTATTAGTTCACAAGTAAATGCATATGCCACATATAGGTTAGTCTCTGGCACATAAAAGGTACAAAACACTGATTCCTTTTTCTTAGCATCTGACAGTAACATAAATTGCAAGATTGATGGCACAAAACGAAGGGGTATTCCCTTAGATGAGTAAACAAACACACATGGCCTCTTGGGCAAGTGTGAGCAACACATAACATAACATATAAATTGTGTTGATGCCAACTCTCCTTGACTGGATCTAAACGTTTTCTCCTGATGAAAATATGACACAGTTCAGTAACTCAGAACTCTCCCATACAGGACTGAAAACCAAAGTAAAAATGTCTGTGTGTTTCCGTGTCTCACATGCACTTCAATATCACAAAACAAACTACATATAGTGCTACTGATCTCAGTGTCTGGAAGACTCTGAAGGCCATCCGGACAGGTGATGATGATGCAGAGGTTCAACCCGGCTGTCTGTCTCACCACCGCGGCCTGGGGAACATGGAGCTGCTGAACACGGCAGCCTAATTGCACCGCTGCAGCCCGGGAACATTAAGCTGCTGGAGCGGCTGCCCAAGCTCACCGCCGGCGGCCTCGGGAACACACTCTTTCCTACACGCCACCGCAGGATTAATAGTGGGGAAACAGGAGCATGATTTTTCCGGCAGTCCTCCGGCTCTCCTCGTAACTCTGCAAAACGCTGCCGCCGCCCATGCCATCCACACATTAATTACCTGCACCAGGGGCCGGGTAGTTGGCGGTTATGAAGGCACTTGATTTCTGCCAGCTGGTCTGACACGCGCACACCCCTTTGAACTACATGATGAACCACTGCCTGCTGGGAAGTGTAGTTCAAGCCCTTCTCCTCCCTCTCCTTTTGCCTAAACCTTTAATACTGACAGCCACTAAGCCTTTCATTGCCACTGACCTGACTTACTCTCTGGTCCGCATAGTCTTAGTCTTCGACACGCAACCTGTCACCAAAAGCACTAACCACCAAACTGGCTCTCTTACATCCACCAGGCAACCCTCCCCCCATACCGACCATCCCCCCGCCTGCGACCACTACGCAATCAACATCTGAGTCCTTTAGTCCAATATCATCCGACCAATTTCTCAAACTTCTCTCCGCCTGCAAACCACCCGGCTCTCCGCTAAACCCTTGCCCTGCCACAACCATCAAGGACATTTTCACCTCTACCTGCGCAGGAGAACACGCAAGATCCATCATAAATGACTCCCTTTCCTCAGGTATTTTCCCCGACGCATTCCAAACGGTTCATGTCAAACCTCTGTTAAAAAAACCTTCCCTCAACCCTCTCGAGCCCAAAAACTACCGCCCCATCTCAAACACCAGATTCCTTGCCAAACTCATTGACCTAACTGCCTACTCCCAACTAAATGCCTTTGTTGAAGCCAACAATCTCCTAGACCCCACACAATCAGGTTTCAGAGTCTGTCACGGAACCAAAACCACCCTAACTTCAATCTGGGATGACCTTAAAATCACGGCAGACTCAGCGGGATGCGCCACATTAATCCTTTTTGACCTATCTGCCGCCTTTGACACTATCAATCACTCAATCCTCCTTGACCGCCTCCACTCCCTAGGAATTTGTGGAACCACTCTCAAATTGATTGCTTCATTCCTCAAAGATAGGTACCAACCACTTAACCACCCTCCCACCAATAATTCGTTCACACAACATCCTGTGTTACAACTACACGGCTGACACTCAACTAATTCTAAAACTCCTGAGCTCAAAATTCACCTGCCGACCTGACCTCACTTCCTGCCTCCTTGACCTAGAGCTCTGGATGACCCAATGCCACCTCTTGTTAAATCCTTCCAAAACTGAAATCATGGCATGTGGAAACTCCAAACTTCTTCCACACCCACTACCCTGGCCATCCGCCACTCCCTCTAACTCAGTAGAAAACCTTGGATGCACCCTTGGCTCTGACCTAACACTCTTGCGCCAAGTCAACAACGTCTCAAAGTCCTGCCACTACCACCTTAAAACTCTTAGGCACATCTTTCCATATCTCTCCTTTCCCAACAGACTCTCCGCGGTCCAATCAATTGTTATATCAAGACTGGACTACGCAAACCCCCTCTACCTCGGAGTCCATGCTTACCAACTGAATAAACTTCAAAGGGCTCAAAACGCTGCAGCCAAACTGCTACTTGCACTTGGCCCGAGAGACCACATCTCCCCAACCCTTCAGACTCTGCACTGGCTTCCAGTGGCCCGAAGGATGACTTTCAAAACCTTATGCATTTCTCATTGAGCATTGCATAAATCCGGACTTCAATATCTTCAAGACAAACTAAAAACCTATCACCCTCTATGTCCCCTAAAATCAAGCTCAGCTGGCCTCCTAGTCATACCTAAAACAAACTCAGTCAGGTTAGGCAGATCATCATTCTCAGCCTTGGCCCCCACGCTGTGGAACGCACTCGCACCCCACATCAGTCCTAACTAAAGATCTAATGTCCTGCCACAAACTACTGAAAACTTGGCTCTTGCACTAAAACCAACCCGTACGCAAACTGACCCAAACAAAATAACAGCAGCGCAATGACACCAATCCAACAAACTATTAGATCCTGAATAACAATACGACAAATAACATTACAACATCAAGATCCATGTGAGAAATTGACAACTAATACCAGCTAATGTAAACTAAAAGGACAAACAGAATAGAACAAGTAAAGTAGTCCAAAGCAGTGAAGTGGGTAAAACGATGAAACCGTTGCAATGGATGAAGCGAGTGGAACGGATGAGCGCGCTGAGCGGACAGATGTGTTGAGAAAATGAGTGTGTAGAATGGATGAGTGTATAGAAAGGATGAGTGTATAGAATGGACGAGCATGTTGAGCGGATGAGTGTGTTGAGTGGATGAATGTGTAAGTGCAGAAGAGTGTATAGAACGCAGGAGTGCATAGAGCAGAAGAATGTGCAGAGCGAATGAGCATAGAGCGGATGAGTATGCAGAGCGGACGCAGCTGCAGAGCGGATGAGTGCAGAGGTGCGGAGGAGTGTGTAGAAAGCAGGAGCAGATGAATGTCCTGAGCGAATGAGTGTATAGAGCGGATGAGTGTATAGAGTGGATGAGTGCATAGAGCGGATGAGAGTATGGTGCGGATGAGTGCGTATGAGCGAACGACTTTGTAGAACTGATGAGTTTGTGGAAAGAATGATTGCATAGAACGGATGAGTGTGTGGAGCTGATAAGTGCCTGGAGTGGATGGGTACTGTAGGGTATTTTGTGGAGATTTGGGGCCTGACGGTATTTTATTACCGCCGAAAAATAACTTAGCAATAATCACTCTTTGTATTCAGATTTGGCCATGTGCAACAATAATACAATGGACATGCATTATTTCAGCACCCAGACCTGCATATTTGGTATACGTGGTTGGTGGTATTTTGGTGAGCATAATTCCCTTGTTTTATTTGTGGCCCCAATGTCCAGAATTCCTTATCTTTGCTTAGATTTTTCGTGTGATCACTAGAGAGACCTCAGACCTGCATTCTAGGAATACCACATTTTCCAGTGATAGTGTTGGTGTGCCACCATGGGCGAACTCACTGACTTATTTACGACAGAGAGCTATATGTGGTAGTCTTGTGGTAATTTCCACTACCTTATATACGGTAGGGAGCTATGTTCAGAGAGTCTCTCTTCCCGTTGGCTCATGTACCTCCAACAAGCTATGCTACAGTCACTCACAATTATTCATACTGATTCTGACATGCACACATCTGTCTTAAAATGACCATTGCACTGTTTAAAAATCTCCCCACATCATCGGCATTGTAATGGTAAATAGAAAATACACCACCCGTCTGTTTTCAAATATTTTTCTGTATTATAAAAGTTGCATTTAAACACGATCTCATTCTTTACAGAAATAAATAAAATGGTACAGTAAAAGCATTGTCTATGACACACTGCAAAGAGCGTGGCGGAGAACAGAACTCAAATTGCAACATTGGTATTTGATTAAGACACGCACAGGAATCCTACACTGACTGCATATTACCGTACACACTCAGCTCCCACACTTCTCATTACCTTATCTTTTTAGTTGTTCTCTTTGGCTGTTCTCTTTGTGAATGTGACTCCCTTGAAGATTAACTCCAGCAAAAAGGAACGCTTGCCTTCTCAAACCGGGGTCATTGCCTGAAATTCTCAGCTTTTGCAGATAGGAATGCCTCAGCCAGTGGAAAGGTCCTTCTTTCAGCTCTCCCCAATCTCGACTGCAGCAGGACACAGGAATCTGCATTCAGTCAGGAGCCCCACAGCCAGGTCTTCTCCCCCGTAGTGCAGAAAAATGTCTCCTGTCTTTTTCCCCGTTACTGCCCACTAAAACTTTCCTCTCAGCCCTCTGTATGACGTGTCCCAATGAAATCCATCATCTCTCATCCTCCTACTCTTCAACAATAGCTTCGCTTATACATTTGCAATTGTTGCAAATCTGACTTCCTTCTTCCTGCAGTTACTGTGCACAAAAACACGGAGAATCAGGCAGAGAAGAGAAGAAAAAAAAATCTGCACACACATTTAAATGGTTTTCAGAGTATGCCTAATTCTGCAGTGGAGAACACATTTTATTAGTGGGTTATGTTAAATAAGGTTTTATTAGTCAGGTTAATGGTTAATAGGTTAGCTGTTAATTTTCAAATGTGTCTCTCGCACCATAGGCATTTCAGGTGAAAAATAGTGTGCATTTTTAAATGAGCACGTGTGCTTTTAACTGTAAAAATAGATTTGCATCTTATATGTTAAAATCGTTTTTGACTGAATAGCCTGTCTTTCCTTGTTAATCTGGTAACCCATATAGCAATGTACCGCACCCTTGTGGTGGTGCTGCAAAAAAATGTGCTACTTGTGCAGTAGTGCTGTACTCTGTGCTGTAACATGCCAAATATCCTTACATATACCCTCCTTTTGTTTTTAGAACTTGGCTACAATCCAAGCCAATTCCTAAAAACAACTTGTTCTCTCTTTATTTTTTTACAATATAGCAATCCAACAAAATGAATATTCATGTGCATCAATGAAAATTTGCAATCAATATTTCATCTGAGTCCATCAGTCCATAAAATGTTCCACATTTGCCTTCTCAGTGGAAGTGGCATTACTTTAAGTTTAAATTTTCCAAGTCAATTAAAAACAACGAAATAAAACAACTAACTAAAACAAATAATTAATATAACAAATTAAAATAAATAATTAAAATAATAAATACGTGGAACTTCATATGCCGGAACTTCTGTTTTGTCTCTTTTGGTATGTCCCGACCAGCGATGTTATTCGGTTCATTCGAGTACTCTTTCATCTTGGCAATCTTGAATCCACAGTAGTCATCTCTTTTGGCATTCCGGTTATTTTGTCTTCACCTCCACCTGGAGGCAGGCATCTTTTGGTCTTCATCCAGGGGACTCCAGGACTCCATCGTCTCCCGTGGCCTCTGGTCCCGGAACCTCCGATCAAATAATGTTAGTTTTCTAAATCAAAATAGAAAATAAACAAATTAAGTACATAGCACAATACTAACTTCATCCTTTTGCCAAAAATAAAACATGCTTGGTAAAAATATTTCAATTTTTTTTTTTTCCTGAAATTAAACACAAGTTAAAAGAAAACAAGCAGATATTCAATATTTAACACACTTTCTCTCTGCACACCAACCATGAGCTTCCATTATATGTGCATTTATTTATTTATTTATATTTATTTTATATTATATTTTACATATACTACAGTGTTTATGTGCCATCATAACAATCAACTTTTTAACTTCTTTGTCACTGCCTCCTGATTGTACCCATTTATTTTCTCTTTTTGTGTTCAAGGGATTTTATCTGTTTCTACATGCTCAAGCCGCCTGATCTCATGTCTGGGATGGCATGGTTTGATTTGATTTACATGGACAAACTGCTCTATTGCAGTTTCACCTTCATTTTTCAAAATTGTATACACTACAGGAGAGACCTTATCTATAATTCGAAATGGCCCCTGCCAGGCCGCTAGAAATTTAGAATTTTTCTGTTTACTTTTTCCAAAATGAAACTTGTACACCTGATCCCCTACACTGTATTCCTTTACTGATGTCTTTTTATCATAATATGACTTTGCACTGTCAGCAGCTCTTTCCAGATTTCTCTGCACAAAAGCAAATGCATGTTGCAAATGTCTCCTCAGTTCATCAATATATTCATGAACTGTGGATGCACTCACAAGGGTTTGCTCATGTGTTCTGTATAGTAGGTGTTGTGGTAACACCATTTTCCTACCTGTTAAGACCTCATGGGGGCTAACACCTGTTGCTTTGGCAGGAGTCGACCTGATTGCCATCAGAACCAACGGTAAACGTAAATCCCAGCTGGAACCTGCTTCTGCCACAAATTTCTTTAAAATATCCACAACAGACCTATTGCTTCTTTCAACTGTACCTGAAGACGCCGCCCGATATGCGATATGTAGTTTCCTTTTTACACCTAGTATTTGCCATACCTTACTCATTAGAGTACTTGTGAAATGACTTCCTCTGTCTGACTCAATTCTTTGTGGCAACCCAAACCTTGAGAACACATGGTTCACCAGCAATGTGGCTGCTGTTTGCGCACTACAATCTGGTGCAGGAATGCATTCAATCCACTTTGACATCAAACATACCACACTCAAAATATAACGGTGTCCCCTGCTCGACCTTTTTAAAGGACCTACATAGTCTATTTGCAAATCTGACCATGGGAGAGTTAGGCCTCTTTTCATCAATGGTGCTCTATGCATTGGTGAAGCAGGTTTAAATTGGGCGCATACTAGACATCCTCTAGTATATAATTCCACATCTTGGGACATATGTGGCCAGTAAGCATAATCTTTTAGTATTTCTAATGTTTTTTGTGAACCTCTATGGCCTGCAGTTATGGCATCGTGTGCATGGTGTAGCATTAGTCCTCTGAATGAAAGGGGTACTACCCACTGTATTTGCCCTGTTATGGACTCTCTAATCATGAGCCCATCCTGTAATCTAATTCGTGTTTTGTTCTTTAATAACACCCTCAACTCTTCTTTTCCCATACAATCTTTTTCTGTTACAGGATTTTGTTCAGGATCTATCAAATGATTATAATAGATTCCCAAAATTTGATCATTTCTTTGTGCCTCAATCAAATCTTGGTCTGGCGTGTCATGACTCCACTGCACCACCGGTTGATCTACCTCCTTTGGTGCTTTAGAACGTGTGACTGCATCAATTTGTATTTCACCCATTAAATAATCAATAGGTAGCAATTCTCCCATCACAGCCCCAATCTTAGCCAGATGGTCTGCCTTATCATTTCCCTCCTTATCCTCTCCTGGTGTTTTTAAATGCCCACGAATTTTTCTCCAGTATATTGTTAAATTATTTTCTGACACCAATTTGTCTATGGCTTGTATCATTTTTCCATGTTTAAGTGGCTTTTTGTTGTATGTAACCATGCCTCTTGCTTTCCAACCAGGCAAATACTCCACAAAGCTATTCCGTGCATAGTCAGAATCAGTCACCAGGACAATTTCACTGAACTTTTTATCAACTGCAGTAGCAATTGCTTTATAGATGGCTGCCAATTCCGCCACCTGACTGCTCCTATCTCCAATCCTCATCCCTATACTAGGAACGCCTTCACATTTCAACCAGACATTTCCTATTCCTGCCACTAATTGTTTATTACTGTCATTTTCAATGTGAAAAGCACAACCATCCACATATACAGTTGGCAAATCCTTGCATGTTTTTTCATCAAAAGCTTTGTGTGATGATTGTTCAAATTCCTGCAAACTAGTTTCCACTTCCATTTCATTTGGTATTTGTTCAGCTGCACAGTCATGTAAGTCAGCTAACCCTTGAGCAATTGGGCTCTTTTTATTTTGTCCATATCTCACTTCTACGGGAAAACCTTGTAATGCCAGCGTCCATGAAGTGATTCTGGATTGCGCTAGATTGCCTGATCTAATTCTTTTACTCTCTAAAAATTGCAAAGGTTGATGATTTGTTTCAATAATCACCTTTTCTCCCTGAACAATGGGGCGGAAATGTTGTAGCGCCCACACAGTGGTTAATAGGGCCTTTTCACATTCATTAAATTTCATTTCAACTTGGGAAAATGCCTTACTTGCATATGCAATGGTTTTGTGATTCAAATCGTGTTTTTGTGATAACACTGCTGACATACAATGTTCAGAAAAACCTATTTCTATAAAGAAATCCCTGTCCTGTATGGGGTATGCTAAACATGGTGCCTTTACAAGACATTCCTTCAATCTAGCCACTGCATCAGACTGCTCTCTTTCCCATCTCCAGGGAGTATTTAGTTTAAGCAGTTTAGTCAATGGTTGAGTGATTTCTGCATAATTCTCAATGAACTTTCTGTTATAGCCTGTCATCCCTAATAAACTTTTTACTCCTTTCACATTTTTAGGATCTTTTAATCTTTGTATGGCCTCTATTTTCTTCCTTTGTGGATTTAGCCCATGTTCAGTCACTTCATGCCCTAGAAAGTTCACTTTTTTCTTGCACCATTGTGCTTTTTGCAAAGATACTTTGGCGCCTGCTTTCTGCAATTGGCCAAGCACATGTCTTATTTCATCAAAATGGCTTTTAAGGCTTTCATTTTTTATCAGGACATCATCCACATAAACTATTGTTCCTCTTTCCGCTGCATCCGGCATGGCCTTTCTCAAAAATATGCCAAATTCACTCCCACTATTGATGTACCCGAACGGAGCTCTAAGCCAGGCATATTGAGTCCTGTCAAATGTAAAGGAAAATAAGTGTTGTATCTCCTCTGCCAATTGCACACACCAATATCCAGAGGTGAGATCTAATGTGGTAAATACCTTTGAACCATGTATCTGAGCTAGGCCCTGATCAATGAATGGTAGTGGCCATCTAGATACTGGTACTCTTTTATTTAACTCTCTTAAGTCTGCACACAGCCGCCATTGACCATTTGGCTTTAACACACCTAAAATAGGCGTATTGGATGTGCTATGAATGGGCCTGATTATTCCCCGTGATTCCAAATTTTTAATAATCTCTGCCAATGATTCTAAACATGCCAGCGGTAGTCTATACTGGCGTACAAACACTGGATTTCTGCTACAACCTTCTGGTAGTGTGGCCACATGTAAATCAGTTAAACCACATTCATAAGCATCTTTTGCAAATACATCCTTAAACTCCATAAATATTTCCCTCAGATTGTTTCGATCCTCATCGCTGTCACATGCATCCGCTAAGGAGATCTGCTCTTCTACCATTCTGGAAAATTCTGGAAACTCTTCTGGTAAAGGAATCTCAGCGCTTTCCTCTAACTGTGTGGCTGTATCTTTTTGTAGAGCTGCCACTTTTAAATATTTTGGCATATCAGCTTCCACTTCAATGGGCTGATTTCCTGTTTCATTTTCATTTAAATTAAATATTATGCAATCCTCTTGATGGCAGCACACTGTCTCATTTGAATCATAAGGATACACAGAATGAATTTTAAATATTCCTTTGGGCTGAGAGTCCAGGTGTTCTGGCAACTCGCCCTTGGCATCTACATATTTTTCAGGAATATTCCCAATCACCATGTTATTTAAATCTGCCGTATAATGTGATTTTTGTATGGCCATTCCTAATGGGGAGTTTTCCTCTAAATGAATATCCTGACAACCTTTATTATTTACCATGATTTTTACAGATCCCTCACCAATGTCTACCAATGGAATGTATTCATAATCCAGGCCTTGCTGTTTTATGGATTCATTCAGGCATACAAATGCATCAGAGCCTTTCATCTGCTGTCCATTTTTGCATTTCAGTGTTATTGCAAACTGTTTTGTAAATGCAGGAATAATAGTATTTTTCCTCATTTGTAATTCGACTGCATAAGGAACTAGTTGTGCACAATGATAAGCCCTTCTTTTGTCTTCAAATTCAGGTGCCGGACCACCTAGGCGTGACCATATTTTTTGATTAAGTAAATCTAACACCATACACATTCTGTGCATGATGTCATTGCCCATGTAAAATTCATTTTGTGCTCCACTCACTATCCATACATTATGGTAAATTGTTTTCTGCCCAATGCTAATTTTAAGCATGCATCTGCCTGCAATTCGGTTTTCAAAGTCTGGACTGTCCAACCCAGAAACATATTGGTTTTTAATCCTAAATTTCGGGATTTCTTCCCTCTCCATAATTTTTTGCAACAATCTCTCATTAATGAAACTCCTTTCATGTTCAAGTGCTAAAGTGGCTTTTATTGTTTTAAGATAATCATTTATACCAACATGAACCCATGGTTGCTCATCTTCCATGTGTATTTCTGCCAGAGTGGTAATGTGTTTTTCTGAATCTGTTTTAGGAACAATATTCTGTTTGCATGTTTTCTCTTTTAAATAGAAACGTAATGTGTGCTCATCTATGGCAGTCTGCCAATCATTCCTTGGGTCCAAGTATATTTGTACAGGTAGTTTTTCATTGTCGCTCTGATCTTTGTCTTGACACATTAATATAACAGTGACACTAGGTATGCAGCTATTCTGGAGATATACCTCCACAGCATCATTTGTTTTGGCAACGGTGTGACATTCTTTTATATTGCTGTTTTGTGATTTTAGTTTCTTAGGCCTCAATGGTTTTTTGGTTAAGGACCACAGCATTCCATTCACCCCATCTATGAGAGGAGACAATCTTTTCAGGCAATCTGTCCCCATCAGAAATGGAATTTCACAAATAGGTGTGATCAATACCTCTTGTTTCATTCTGTGCTTTCCTATTTTTATGTCAACCTCAGTTACACCTATGATGGGTACCTCCTCCCCATTAAAGTTATGCACTGGGCCTTGATTTTCCTTCACTGTGATCTGACTCTGTGGAGGCCTCCCTTCATTGATACTCTTTACCAGCTCCTTGGACATAATTGTGGCCTGTGCGCCAGTGTCAATCATAGCAAAGGTGTGGCACTTTTCTTCTACAGTGATGGGTGCATAATATCTGTCCTCAACTTCCTCTAATACACATAAGAAATGTGAATTCTTACTGATTTCAGGGCTCACCTTTCTCAGGTCTTTTTCACTTTTGGCTAAGCACATTGGTAAATGAAAAGACATTTTTCCCTCCTTTTTACCCATTTCTGTGCGAGATATTCTATTCATTTCTCCATGTTCAGAGGTTTTTTGGAGTGTGGCCACTGTTCGCCCATCCATCTGGGTAACATCAGAGACCACATTACAACCTTCCAACTGAACATGTGTAACAACATCATTCAGCAATTTGTCATTTTTTAATTCTGTGCATTTGTGATCATTTAGTGTAATACCAGCCCTTTCAGCCTCTTCAAAAATATGTGGCTCAAAGAATTTTTCAGGTGATTGACTTGTACCCTCCTTGTGAGTATTTCCTTTTTCTGTCCGTGTTTGGTCATTGTTTTGCTTGCCCAGGGAAGGAGCTATGGCATCCCCACTTACTCCCTGTTCACTGGTATTCCCCATGCATGAGTCATTTTTCTTAAATCTGTTCCTTTGTTCTTTTGGAATTCCTAATGTTTCTTTTTCATTTGTGCAAATCTTTACTGTTTTATTTAGCTCTAAGTTAAACCGTACCTCTTTTTTAGAAGTATTTGCGCTTTCTATCACAATTTCATTTACTGGTACTTTCATTTTTAATCCATTAGGCATCTCAGAGTCGTTATGCAAACTTATATCAAAGCAATCTGTCATTTTGGCACTGCAGTTATCATGAGTACTTAGTCACTTTTCGGAAGCCCCCCGGTCATTGCTATGGCCATCAGCCCCCTCTTTGGAAGGTTGTTTTTGCGCTGTATAGAGCTTTCCTATTTGCTCAGCTAACATTTTCACTTGGGCCTCAAGGCACTGGAACCTTTCCATCTCTCTAGGATCCTCTTTCTGTGGCCTAGGTCGATATTGGTTGTTTTCCCCCTGATTGGATCTATTCTGATACCTCTCAGGTGATTGATACCGGTTGGGATGGTTTCTGAACTCTTGATTCATTTGTGGAGGGGAGCGGGTTGCACCCATCCTTTGATTATAGTCCCCTGGTGGGGAATCATTGTACTGGCGTGGACTGTAGTTCACAGTTTGCCTCATGTCCTGTCTCTCAGATTGTGGGTACTGGCCCCTATGTTGATTTCCATTATCAGTAAATTGATCCACATATCGGGGCCTATCCTGATTACCATATATCATGGTGTTGGGATCAAACCTACTCTGTGTCCCCAATGACTGGTAGGGACCATCATTTCTTTGATCTTGATTTTGTCTCTGGTTATTGTTCATACCTGCCATATCAGGCCGATATCCTACCCGGGGTCTGTCCCCTTGATACCTAGGGCTGATGTAGCTCTCTCTATTACTAGGATCATGTGATTGGAACATTGGTACAGGAAATGGCGATCTTTGTTGATTACCCCTTTGTTCAGGTGTCACATTATTTTTACCTTGACTTTGAGCAGACTCAAGGGACATTTTGGCTGACCTGATTTCCATTACTGTGGCTGAGGGTTCTTTAGATTTAGGCCTAATATCTTTCATTTTATCACTTTCTCTACCCTGACAATAGAGTACCTCATATAGCTTTGTGCTTTGATGTACAATCCATTCAAGGGACTTGTCACGGTCAAATTCACGGACCAATTGGGATATGATGTCTTTCTGTAGCCCATAGAAGTATGCGGTTTTAAACTCATTGGAATTTGAGTCAAAAGATACATCAAAGCGAGAGAATGCTCTTTTTAAGTCTTGTAAAAATTGGGGAGGGGATGTATTAGGTCCAGCAGTAATTGTGTACGCGACTTTCTTTGCCTCCTGCAATGACTGAAAAGGAGAAAAATGACGCCTAATTTCTTTTTCAAACTCCAGCCATGTCATATTCTGCTGTTCATTTAATCCCCTTATGATGCTGGCCGTCGGGGCATCTAAAGTTAAATGAAAATATTGTCTGTACTGTTCCTTAGGTATCTGGAGTGCTTTAAAAATGGCATGCACCGCTTCTAAGTGATCCTCAATGCAGCATTCACCTCCCTTTTTAAATGGTTTGATCAGGGCGTGAATGGATTTCATTATTTTTATGGGGCTACTTGTTGCAATACATGGAATTGCACTATTTTGTGAGTCAATCCTGTTTTCAGGTGTATGAGATTGGTGACTGCCCCCAATGGGAGTATCAAATCCCCCAAGGGCGCTGCAACCAAGTTCAGTCACCGGCCCAGTCTCTGGGGCACTAGCTCTTTGGGCAGAGCTAGACTTCACCTCCACTCCATTGAATGTGGTACCCTGCCGCCTCTCCTGGGACCTGGGAATGCACATTTGCTGTTCTAAGTCCTTACACTTTTTAAGGAGTCTGGTTGCTTCATTCTGCAAATAATTATTTTCATCGCTCATTTTATTAATCACCTCCTGCATTTCGCACATTTGCATTTGGCATTCATTGAACTCTTTATTTCTCTTGTCTCTTTCTTGAATCATTTTAATCATTTCTTGTTCTGCACTCTGGAGATCACCTTCTTTTTCACAATGTTCTTTTTGTAAAATCTGCATTTCTGAAACAACCTCATCTTTATCCTGCCTAATGTGATCCACTAAGGCTTTTAAGTGTGCCAATTCTTGCTCACTATCTTCAAATTGTTTCTTGCTTTTGGATAACTGAGTATCAAAGTCTCTGCATTTTAATTGCATGTCTTTTTGGCATACATCCAATTCTGCTCTCAACATTTCCTGATTTTTACTTGCCCCCTCTAATTCAGTCTTTAACCTGTTAATTAGCTGAGTATCATTCTCTTGCATTCGCAGGGACTTGTTTAAAATAAACCATATTTTGCCGCATAGCCGTATTAAACAGTCTTTCTCTGCACTTTTATCGGCTGCATTCAATAATCTTGTAAGGCAGACCTGAATTATGCTGCCTTCTGCAAAAATATTGTCTAGTTTTTCTTTCTGCACCTCACCCTGAATGCGGTTACTCCATTCTAACGTGCTATTCGAAGACCAATTCCCATGTGCAAATAACTTTGCCTCTAAATATTGCACTAGATCTGAGAATGTGGTTTCCCTTTGTGACATTCTGAAATTCGTTTTTAGTGGCACACTGCTATTATAAAATGGGTTCCCTTTAATGTGCAAATGGCAGTGTGAGACACGCTTGCCACGCCCAGTAGGTACTCTATGATCACTTTCCCGGCCTGCAACGCACCATAAATATGTAGGGTATTTTGTGGAGATTTGGGGCCTGACGGTATTTTATTACCGCCGAAAAATAACTTAGCAATAATCACTCTTTGTATTCAGATTTGGCCATGTGCAACAATAATACAATGGACATGCATTATTTCAGCACCCAGACCTGCATATTTGGTATACGTGGTTGGCGGTATTTTGGTGAGCATAATTCCCTTGTTTTATTTGTGGCCCCAATGTCCAGAATCCCTTATCTTTGCTTAGATTTTTCGTGTGATCACTAGAGAGACCTCAGACCTGCATTCTAGGAATACCACATTTTCCAGTGATAGTGTTGGTGTGCCACCATGGGCGAACTCACTGACTTATTTACGACAGAGAGCTATATGTGGTAGTCTTGTGGTAATTTCCACTACCTTATATATGATACGGAGCTATGTTCAGAGAGTCTCTCTTCCCGTTGGCTCATGTACCTCCAACAAGCTATGCTACAGTCACTCACAATTATTCATACTGATTCTGACATGCACACATCTGTCTTTTTAATTTACCTTTGCACTGTTTAAAAATCTCCCCACATCATCGGCATTGTAATGGTAAATAGAAAATACACCACCCGTCTGTTTTCAAATATTTTTCTGTATTATAAAGTTGCATTTAAACACGATCTCATTCTTTACAGAAATAAATAAAATGGTACAGTAAAAGCATTGTCTATGACACACTGCAAAGAGCGTGGCGGAGAACAGAACTCAAATTGCAACATTGGTATTTGATTAAGACACGCACAGGAATCCTACACTGACTGCATATTACCGTACACACTCAGCTCCCACACTTCTCATTACCTTATCTTTTTAGTTGTTCTCTTTGGCTGTTCTCTTTGTGAATGTGACTCCCTTGAAGATTAACTCCAGCAAAAAGGAACGCTTGCCTTCTCAAACCGGGGTCATTGCCTGAAATTCTCAGCTTTTGCAGATAGGAATGCCTCAGCCAGTGGAAAGGTCCTTCTTTCAGCTCTCCCCAATCTCGACTGCAGCAGGACACAGGAATCTGCATTCAGTCAGGAGCCCCACAGCCAGGTCTTCTCCCCCGTAGTGCAGAAAAATGTCTCCTGTCTTTTTCCCCGTTACTGCCCACTAAAACTTTCCTCTCAGCCCTCTGTATGACGTGTCCCAATGAAATCCATCATCTCTCATCCTCCTACTCTTCAACAATAGCTTCGCTTATACATTTGCAATTGTTGCAAATCTGACTTCCTTCTTCCTGCAGTTACTGTGCACAAAAACACGGAGAATCAGGCAGAGAAGAGAAGAAAAAAAAATCTGCACACACATTTAAATGGTTTTCAGAGTATGCCTAATTCTGCAGTGGAGAACACATTTTATTAGTGGGTTATGTTAAATAAGGTTTTATTAGTCAGGTTAATGGTTAATAGGTTAGCTGTTAATTTTCAAATGTGTCTCTCGCACCATAGGCATTTCAGGTGAAAAATAGTGTGCATTTTTAAATGAGCACGTGTGCTTTTAACTGTAAAAATAGATTTGCATCTTATATGTTAAAATCGTTTTTGACTGAATAGCCTGTCTTTCCTTGTTAATCTGGTAACCCATATAGCAATGTACCGCACCCTTGTGGTGGTGCTGCAAAAAAATGTGCTACTTGTGCAGTAGTGCTGTACTCTGTGCTGTAACATGCCAAATATCCTTACAGTACGCAGAGCAGATGGGTGAGCAGAGCAGATGGGTGCGCACAGCAGATGGGTGCGCAGAGCGGATGGGTGCGCAGTGCGGATGGGTGCACAGAGCGTGATGGGTGCGCAGAGCGGAAGAGTGCGCAGAGTGGAAGAGTGCGCAGAGCGGAAGAGTGTGTAGAACAGACTAGTGGGTAGAGCGGAGGAGTGTATTGAGCAGACGAGTGTGTAAGAACGAATGAGTGCGTAAGAGAGGAGGGTTGCGTAAGAGTGGATAAATGCACAGAGCGAGCGAGTGCGTAGAGCGAGTGAGTGCGTAGAGCAGATGAGTGCGTAGAACAGGTGAGTACATAGAGCAGGTGAGTGAGTAGAGTGAACGAATGCGTAGAGCGTGCAAGGGCATAAAACGGACAAGTGCCTAGAGCGGACGAATACCTACAGCGCACGAGTCAATAGAGAAGACGAGCACGTAGGGCGCATGAATGCACAGTGTGGGTGACTGCATAGAGTGGATGAGTTGCATAGAGCGGATGAGTTGCATAGAGCGGATGAGTTGCGTAGAGAGGATGAGTGCGTAGAGCGGATGAGTGTAGAGCAGATAAATGTTGAGTGCATGTAGAGCGGATGAGTACGTTGAGCCGCTGAGTGCGTAAAGCGGACAGAATGGATGAAGTATGTGGATGGAATGGGCGACATATATGGATAGAACCAGTGATGTATATGAATAGAACGGGTGAAGTATGTAGAAGGAACAGGGTGACGTATGTGGATGGACGAGTGCGCAGAATGGACGAGTGCGTAGAACGGATGGAGCAGGTGAGGTATGTGGATGGATTGATGACGTATGTGGATGGAATGGGGATGTAAGTGGATGGAATGGGGACGTAGGTGAATGGAATGTAGACATATATGAATTGAATGGATGAAGTAAGTAGAAGGTGCCGATGTAACACGTGAATGGTACGGATGAAATATGTGGAAGTATGTGGAAGGTACTGATGAAAAATGTGGACCGGGTGCACAAAACAACCTAGAATTCACGGAAATGATCGGTTACATAAACAGATCCAAGTGCATGAAGTGGACTGGAATGCATGGAACGTTTTGGAGTGCGGGGAACGGTTCGGAGTGTGTGGAATGGTTCGGAGTGTGTGGAATGGTTTGGAGTGTGTGGAATGGTTCGGAGTGTGTAGAATGGTTCGGAGTGTGTGGAATGGTTCGGAGTGTGTGGAATGGTCCGGAGTGTGTGGAATGGTCCGGAGTGTGTGGGATGGTCTGGAGTGCGTGGGATGGTCCGGAGTGCATTGGATGGTCTGGAATACATGGGATGGTCCGGAGTGTGTGGAATGGTTCGGAATGCGTAGAATGGTTCAGAATGTGTGGAATGGTTCGGAGTGCATGGAATGATTCGGAGTGCATGGAATGATTCGGAGTGCGTGGAACTGGTTCGGAATGCGTGGAATGGTTTGGAGTGCGTGGAATGGTTTGGAGTGCGTGGAACGGTTTGGAGTGCGTGGAATGGTCCACAGTGCGTGGAATGGTCCAGAGTGCGTGGAAGGGTCCAGAGTGCATGTAATAGCTCAGAGTGTGTGGAATGGTTCGGAGTGCATGGAATGGTTCGGAGTGCATGGAATGGTCCGGAGTGCGTGGGATGGTCCAGAGTGTGTGGGATGGTCTGGAGTGCGTGGGATGGTCTGGAGTGCGTGGGATGGTCTGGAGTGCGTGGGATGGTCCGGAATGCGTGGGATGGTCCGGAGTGCGTGGAATGGCCCGGAGTGTGTGGAATGGTTCGGAGTGCATGGAATGGTTCGGAGTGCGTGGAATGGTTTGGAGTGCGTGGAATTGTTTGGAGTGTGTGGAATGGTTTGGAGTGCGTAGAATGGTTTGGAGTGCGTGGAATGGTTTGGAGCACGTGGAATGGTTTGGAGCACGTGGAATGGTTTGGAGCGCCTGGAATGGTTTGGAGTGCGTGGAATTGTTTGGAGTGCGTGGAATTGTTTGGAGTGTGTGGAATGGTTTGGAGTGCGTAGAATGGTTTGGAGCACGTGGAATGGTTTGGAGCACGTGGAATGGTTTGGAGCACGTGGAATGGTTTGGAGTGCCTGGAATGGTTTGGAGTGCCTGGAATGGTTTGGAGTGCGTGAAATGGTTCGGAGTGCGTGGAATAGTTTGGAGTGCGTGGAATGGTTCGGAGTGCGTGTAATGGTTCAGAGTGCGAGGAATGGTTCGGAGTACACTAGAATGCATGGAGCAGACTGGAATTCATGAAACAGACTGGAGCGCATGGAGCGGACTGGAATACATGGATCGGACTGGAATGCATGGAGCGGACTAGAGCGCATATAAGTGTGCAACATACATGAATGGTTTGGAATGCATGTAACGTTTGAAAGAGCATGTATACCATCTTATCACATCACCATGCTTACTCTCCTCTTTACATCACCATTCAACTAGAACACAGAGATACTATGACACCATTCAGTATAGCTGTTTTCATACCAACATCTGCCTCATACTCCACATCACCCTAACTAATCACTGCTGGTTTCACCCCCCCCCCCCCCCCCAGCCAGGCGTTCCCCTCAGGCCTAACGCAGCCAGAACTGGTCTGGATAAAACCTGCCAGAACAAACACATACCCCTGATCTCTCAACCACCACACCTACCGCTATGAAGCAGCTATTACATGAATGCCACACCAGCTGCACACATATCCAGTGCTCACAAGCACCTTTGACTCTCTCTACTCTTTCCACTGACTTGAACTTTGGTTCCCGAGGGCGTTCAACCTACCAGCGCCTTCAGACCATACCAATGGTACATAAGGCGCTATATAAATGCAAAGTAACATAACATAACATTACCAAAAAGTACACTGTTCATAGAGCAGCTTACATCAAACCCTTAAATCATTCATTAACTTTCACCAAAGCATAACCTGTTTTGAGTATTCACTTGAAAAGAATGCACGATATCTCAGAAAACAACATTTCCTTGCCTTTTGTGCTTGAACTTCTGTTGTAATTCCTTTTGAGACTATATGAGAACATTACCACTGAGCTAAGGGACCATGCAAGTATTTTTATCCTTTATTAAATCTAAATTGGACCTGCTGGGACTTTGGATGGGAATCCAAAAACATTGGATTTTCTGCAAGCATTCAGCAGCATTTATCTTGTTGCCATCTGCATAATGGCTCATATAACTATGTTGCTCCCACTCAAGATGAGTTACTTGAAACTTCTGTTCTTGAAGGCTCTATTGTTCTGCCTCACTCTAATAATGCAACTATGATTCAGGATGAACTGATGGGCTGTTACTTCCCACTCTGAAACCAAGAATCAAAAATCCGACTACCCTTATATCTAAGTAAAAAACAACAAATCAAAAAACTTCTGCATCAAAAAAGTTCTATCAAATTTTCGAGGTCTTTGTCTGCGAAAAATAGTTTTTGCGATGAAATGGTCATCTTTCCAGGGTGTCCCGAGCTCTGGGGTCTATCCCAAGACTGGGAGCAGAGCATGAAGACAGAGTTTGACAATTCACCTGAGAAAAGTGAGATGGCAGATGTGTTCAGTGATGTACCTGGACGAACAGAGAACACCCACTACTGATAAAAAGAACCTAAGAGAAAAAGGTAGATAGACACTGGGTGGGGTTTAATGTAGTAATAGTACTAGTAGTAGTGGGTCTGGGGGATCCATAGCCTCACATGGGAAACATGGCTGGGAAAAATAGAAATTCAGGGCACATGCAACTGTCCAGATCCTTCCTAGGATTTAGGTTAGACATCATGCTTGCACCCAGAAGAGAGTTTTCCAGCACAGAAGGTTCTTCGAAATCCTACCACTGGTGTGAGGCGACTGATGCAGTAGTGGGATAGCTACATTTATCTCGGGGGTCGTGTGAAGGATTTTCAACTGCTAGGTAGAATCTTTCAGATTTTAATTTTATTTGAGGAGTTCTAGTAAATGGATTATGCAAGATCTGCAAACCTTCTCACTTTCAGAAAGCAGTCTGTGTTTTACAAACCAGTGGTGGTGGGTCTGGATATTTAATTGAGCCTAGCAAAACCATATTTAAGCCACCCCCTACATGCTTGCTGCGAGGCATTAGTAATTGCCATGTGTTATGAATTACTAGGTGTTCTCACTTCTCACCAGGGGGGAGCCACTTCTCATGAGGCTAGGGAGGTGAGGCCACTACCCAATAGTCCGCCAGGTGTGCTATAATGCAGGAGGACCTCATGGTGAGGAACTCCCCTCCTCGGATCAGGACGACCACCTAGAGTACGGGCCCTATTGTTACTACCTCCAATTGTATATAAAATGATATGCTATAGTAATACCACCAAGATAGACTCTTTTGAATTACTGGGAAGAAGAAGATGATGAATAATATGAAGAATACCTTTTTCTGAAGTACTGGCACAGGAAGGATGCAAAGAGGCTTTAAGATGGAACTGTGGCACTGGAAACAGCCCTCTAGCCTTCCATGGGGGAATGGACTTTAGCAGAGTTTAAAAACCAAAGAAGGTCTCAGCACGTTGTTGAGCAAGCCTTTAGAGCAGTAGCAGAAAAGGATGCTTTCAGTCATGGGAGCAGGGACGTGGCACAGACAGGAGAACAGAAACCACCAACGTGAAGCAGAAGGCGGCTGTCCAGGACTAAACGTCAGACAGTCCTACAAACATGAGGTGAGGCAGTGGTACAACCTCCACGGGGAGATGGACCTTGTGGTCCTCAAATTGTACTGATATCGGAAGGAGCCAAACCAGAAATCAGCAACCGCAGGAAGCAGACGACCAAGAAGAGCACACCAATGGCAGAGTCCATTCCCAGGAAGAACCAGCACTGTATACAGGAGTCCCAGAAGGAAATGGGAGCTATGAGCAAGATGGTAGGGATAAGGGAAATCAAGAAGGGTCCCCAAAGCACGATGTGAAAGTTGTAAGGCCTAGACATTTCCCAAGTAAGACTTTCAGAGAACTGTGAGCTCAGGACTGGAGAGGGGCAAAGGAGGATCTGGGACCACATCAAAACGATATTGTGCATCTGAGGTGGACTTGCTTGGCACAGTAAAAACGTTATAAAGCATATAAGGGTCTGGGACCCAGCAAAGTTTAATAGGAAACACTTGTCTCATCTCAGTGGGCAGACCACTGACCACCAGAGAAGGTCTGGGACCCTGAAGAAAGCCAAGAGAACATCCGAGGAATTCCTCCTCGTCACATTGGGGAAACTACTGACCAACAGGTAATGATCTGAGACCCCAAAGAAAGCAAAGAGGGCAGACAAGGAACTCCTCCTCATCCCAGCAGGAGACCACTGATCACCAGAGAAGGGCTTGGGAACCTGGAGAAAGCCAAGAGGGCACCCGTGGAACTCCAACTCAACCCAGCAGGAGACGGTTTTCGGTCAAATGGTCGAAAATAAAAGATCGAATGACCATTTGATCGAATCAAAATGGTCGAAAAAAAAAGGTTGAATTATTTTATTTATTTATTTGTATATTTCTTTTAGTTTTGGTTGCTTAAAAAATATTTTTAATAAAGTAAAAGGGAGGTTGGGGGGGAACCCCCCATAAAATAAAATTTAAAAAAAAATTCGACCATTTGGTTTTCGACCATTTGACCTACAACCGCAGGAGACCACTGACACTCTGGAAAGGGTCTGGGGCCCTAAAGAGAAGCCAGGGGACAGTTGTCATCTGCCCTGGCTTTGTATCGCATTGTATAAAATCACCCCAAGGTAACAGAGTTATTCCCCCATGGTCCTATTGTAAGCTCTAGAAGTACAACCCAGGAAAAGGCAGCCATACTCCTGGACATTTGATAAAATATTGGGTGAAACCTGTGAGAGAGGGGAAGGGAGTCATTCCCCCCGGCCTTGTGTTGAATTGTATAAAGTAATACCAGGGGAAAGGAGTCATTCCCCTTGATTCTACTGGAGTCTACCAACGTGCACCCCAGGAGAAGGGAGTCATTCTCCTGGACATTTGAGAAAAGACCGGGTGAAACCTGTGAGCCAGGAAAAGGGAGTCATTCCCCTGGTATTTTCTACTGAGATAGAACAATTATTGGACACTGTTGAAGAACCAGGATAAGGGAGTTACTCTCCTGAAGGAAGAACATTTTGTTAGTGTATTCTTTAGTTATAGTGTGAGGGTTAGAAAAGGGTTTGACACTGGGTGGAGGAACTTTGATTTGATGGACATTCTGACACTTCCTTTAGTTCTAGTTTGAAGCAGGGAAACCCCTTGTAGAAATAGGGACAGTAAGGTTTTTGATCTAAGAAATACAAGTCTATAACAAAAACCATGCCACCTTTGTGTCTGCCTCATTCTTCTACACCCTTACACATGCCAGCAGATTGTTAGCAGCAAAGGGCCTTCATCTTTAGAAAGCACCCCAGCTGATATGTTCACTAAAATGGGTAAACCCATTTTGATTATGAGATCTATTATAAAAGCATGCAAAATAAGGTCTGGGAGTCGCTCCACCGGCACAACCAGAGCCCCTTTGCCTGTTCTTGGGTGGATGGCACCCGGGAGAGTCTCAACCACACATTTGCTCACTGCACTTTTCACAGAGGAGAAGTATACATATGCATATATGTCTTTGTCCCTACCAAAGGCAGTCCAGCACCGAAATGCTAGACAAACCACATTTGGACAAAAGTACCAACATCAATCCCAGACAGATGTTTCGGCCTAGTCGGGCCTCATCAGTGAAGTGGAGCTGTGCCTATCAGAGCACAGTGAGCAAAAGGTCCATGTCTGGATTACCCTCGTAATTTAGGGCGAGACCCCAAGTACCTCAAAATATGAAAAAGAAGCTCTATGTGTCCCTCTACCTGCACAAATACAGCCCACTGACCTAATCTGGGGTGGATGACCCCAAGAGAGTCTCAACAATGCTTAAGCTCATTGTGATTTTCACAGTGGAGACAGTTCCTTATGCATATTGTGGTAAACCTCAAGGTGTCTTACCCGCTAGTCCCCAGGGATCTGTCATCCAGGTGGCCAGGACATGGCCAACGCTGTTGGATCAATTTCCTGGGGTGGACCAGTGCTGGAAGAGGACCTGGATGGGGGATCCTCAGGGAGTGGGAGGAGATACCGAAGTGTGAGATGCAGTATCCCCTTCCGTGTAACACCTTTTCCCCATGCTACCAGGTAGGATACCTAGGAACTAAACCCTGTAAGGATATTTGGCGTGTTACAGCACAGAGTACAGCACTACTGCGCAGGTAGCAATTTTTTTTTGCAGCACCACCACACGGGTGCGGTGCATTGCTATATGTGTTACCAGATTAACAAGGAAAGACAGGCTATTCAGTCAAAAAACGATTTTAACATATAAGATGCAAATCTATTTTTACAGTTAAAAGCACACGTGCACATTCAAAAATGCACACTATTTTTCACCTGAAATGCCTATGGTGCGAGAGACACATTTGAAAATAATAACTAACATTACTTATAACTAACCTGACTAATGAAACATAATCCACTAATAAAAATGTGTCTCCACTGCAGAATTAGGCCTATTCTGAAAGTGAACTTTTAAACGCACATCCATTTTTTTTCTCTGCTGTCCTGTCCACATAATTACAGGAAGCAAAAGAGCTCGAAAGAACAGGAAATCAGTTGGTTACAAAGTATTACTATAAAAATGAGCCATTGTGTAGAGAAGGAGGAAATGGCATGATTGATTCTGATTGGAGCAGCGTCATAGCAAGTATCATGCTAGAGGGAGTGATCAGAGTTTTGCTGGGGGAGTTTGAGGAGAGAGAAGGGCAGTCAAGATTTGGCAGAGCTGGGAGAAGGACCTTTTTCCTGGTTGGAGCCTTCCTATCTGAAAAAGCTGAGAATTCCAGGCAATGACCCCGGTTTGAGAAGGAAAGGCGCTCCTTTTCACTGGGGTTAATCTTCAAGGGAGCCACATTCAGAAAGAGAACAGCTGAAGAAAACTCTGAACAGATAAGGTAATTACATAAGTGTGGGAGCTGAGTGTGTACGAGAATGTTCAGTCAGAGTAGGAAAGGAGATTCCGGTGCCTTAATCACAGGTTAATGTTGCAAATTGTGTTCTGTTCTCCGCCACTCTTTTTTCAGTGTATCACAGACAATGCTGGTACTGTGCTATTTTATTTATTTCTGTAAAGAGTGAGATCGTGTTTAAATGCAACTTTTATAATACAGAAAAATATTTGAAAGCAGACGGGTGGTGTGTCTTATATTTACCAATACAGTGCTGATGGTGAGGGGAGATTTTTAAACAATGCAATTGTCATTTTAAGACAGATGTGTGCATGATCATATTCAGTATGGACAGTTGAGAGTGATTGTTTGTAGCATAGCTCGTTGGAGGTACATGAGCCAACGGGAAGAGGGACTCTCTGAACATAGTTCCCTACCGTATATAAGGTAGTGGAAATTACCACAAAATTACCACATATAGCTCTCTGTCGTAAATAAGTCAGTGAGATCGCCCATGGTGGCACACTAACACTAACACTGAAAATGTGGTATTCCTAAAATGTAGGTCTGAGGTCTCTCTAGTGATTACACGAAAAATCTAAGCAAAGATAAGGGATTCGGGACATTGGGGCCACAAATAAAACAAGGGAATTATGCTCACCAAAATACCACCAACCACGCATACCAACCACGCATACCAAATATGCATGTCTGGGTGCTGAAATAATGCATGTCCACTGTATTATTGTTGAACATGGCCAAATCTGAATACAAGGAGTGATTATTGCTAAGTTATTTTTCGGCGGTAATAAAATACCGTCAGGCCCCAAAACTCCACAAAATACCCTACATATTTATGGTGCGTTGGAGGCCGGGAAAGTGATCATAGAGTACCTACTGGGCGTGGCAAGTGTGTCTCACACTGCCATTTGCACATTAAAGGGAACCCATTTTATAATAGCAGTGTGCCACTAAAAACGAATTTCAGAATGTCACAAAGGGAAACAACATTCTCAGATCTAGTGCAATATTTAGAGGCAAAGTTGTTTGCACATGGGAATTGGTCGTCAAATAGCACGTTAGACTGGAGTAACCGCATTCAGGGTGAGGTGCAGAAAGAAAAACTAGACAATATTTTTGCAGAAGGCAGCATAATTCAGGTCTGCCTTACAAGATTATTGAATGCAGCCGATAAAAGTGCAGAGAAAGACTGTTTAATACAGCTATGCGGCAAAATATGGTTTATTTTAAACAAGTCCCTGCGAATGCAAGAGAATGATACTCAGCTAATTAACAGGTTAAAGACTGAATTAGAGGGGGCAAGTAAAAATCAGGAAATGTTGAGAGCAGAATTGGATGTATGCCAAAAAGACATGCAATTAAAATGCAGAGACTTTGATACTCAGTTATCCAAAAGCAAGAAACAATTTGAAGATAGTGAGCAAGAATTGGCACACTTAAAAGCCTTAGTGGATCACATTAGGCAGGATAAAGATGAGGTTGTTTCAGAAATGCAGATTTTACAAAAAGAACATTGTGAAAAAGAAGGTGATCTCCAGAGTGCAGAACAAGAAATGATTAAAATGGTTCAAGAAAGAGACAAGAGAAATAAAGAGTTCAATGAATGCCAAATGCAAATGTGCGGCGACATGCAGGAGGTGATTAATAAAATGAATGGTGAAAACAACTATTTGCAAGATGAAGCCAACAGACTCCTTAAAAAGTGTAAGGACTTAGAACAGCAAATGTGCATTCCCAGGTCCCAGGAGAGGCGGCAGGGTACCACATTCAATGGAGTGGAGGTGAATTCTAGCTCTGACCAAAGAGCTAGTGCTCCAGTGACTGGGCCGGTGACTGAACTTGGTTGCAGCACCCTTGGGGGATTTGATACTCCCATTGGGGGCAGCCACCAATCTCATACACCTGAAAACAGGAGTGAATCACAAAATAGTGCAATTCCATGCATTGCAACAAGTAGCCCCATAAAAATAATGAAATCCATTAAAGCCCTGATCAAACCATTTAAAAAGGGAGGTGAATGCTGCATTGAGGATCACTTAGAAGCGGTGCATGACATTTTTAAAGCACTCCAGATACCTAAGGAACAGTACAGACAATATTTTCATTTAACTTTAGATGCCCCGACGGCCAGCATCATAAGGGGATTAAATGAACAGCAGAATATGACATGGCTGGAGTTTGAAAAAGAAATTAGGTGTCATTTTTCTCCTTTTCAGTCATTGCAGGAGGCAAATAAAGTCGCGTACACAATTACTGCTGGACCTAATATATCCCCTCGCCAATTTTTACAAGACTTAAAAAGAGCATTTTCTCGCTTTGATGTATCTTTTGACTCAAATTCCAATGAGTTTAAAACTGCATACTTCTATGGGCTACAGAAAGACATCATATCCCAATTGATCCGTGAATTTGACCGTGACAAGTCCCTTGAATGGATTGTACATCAAAGCACAAAACTATATGAGGTACTCTATTGTCAGGGTAGAGAAAGTGATACAATGAAAGATACTAGACCTAAATATAAAGAACCCTCAGCCACAGTAATGGAAATCAGGTCAGCCAAAATGTCCCTTGAGTCTACTCAAAGCCAAGGTAAAAATAATGTGACACCTGAACAAAGGGGTAATCAACAAAGATCGCCATTTCCTGTACCAATGTTCCAATCACATGATCCTAGTAATAGAGAGAGCTACATCAGCCCTAGGTATTTAGGGGACAGACCCCGGGTAGGATACCGGCCTGATATGGCAGGTATGAACAATAACCAGAGACAAAATCAAGATCAAAGAAATGATGGTCCCTACCAGTCATTGGGGACACACAGCACCATGATATATGGTAATCAGGATAGGCCCCGATATGTGGATCGATTTACTGATAATGGAAATCAACATAGGGGCCAGTACCCACAATCTGAGATACAGGACATGAGGCAAAACGTGAACTACAGTCCACGCCAGTACAATGATTCCCCACCAGGGGACTATAATCAAAGGATGGGTGCAACCCGCTCCCCTCCACAAATGAATCTAGAGTTCAGAAACCATCCCAACCGACATCAATCACCTGGGAGGTATCAGAATAGATCCAATCAGGGGGAAAACAACCAATATCGACCTAGGCCACAGAAAGAGGATCCTAGAGAGATGGAAAGATTCCAATGCCTTGAGGCCCAAGTGAAAATGTTAGCTGAGCAAATAGGAAAGCTCTGTACAGCGCAAAAACAACCTTCCAAAGAGGGGGCTGATGGCCATAGCAATGACCGGGGGGCTTCCGAAAAGTGACTAAGTACTCATGATAACTGCAGTGCCAAAATGACAGATTGCTCTGATATAATTTTGCATAACGACTCTGAGATGCCTAATGGATTAAAAATGAAAGTGCCAGTAAATGAACTTGTGACAGAAAGTGCAAATACTTCTAAAAAAGAGGTACGGTTTAACCTGGAGCTAAATAAAACAGTAAAGATTTGCACAAATGAAAAAGAAACATTAGGAATTCCAAAAGAACAAAGGGACAGATTTAAGAAAAATGACTCATGCATGGGGAATACCAGTGAACAGGGAGTAAGTGGGGATGATATAGCTCCTTCCCTGGGCAAGCAAAACAATGACCAAACACAGACAGAAAAAGGAAATACTCACAAGGAGGGTACAAGTCAATCACCTGAAGAATTCTTTGAGCCACATATTTTTGAAGAGGCTGAAAGGGCTGGTATCACACTAAATGATCACAAATGCACAGAATTAAAAAATGACAAATTGCTGAATGATGTAGTTACACATGTTCAGTTGGAGGATTGTAATGTGGTCTCTGATGTTACCCAGATGGATGGGTTAACAGTGGCCACACTTCAAAAAACCTCTGATCATGGAGATATGAATAAAAAATCTCGCGCAGAAATGGGTAAAAAGGAGGGAAAAATGTCTTTCCATTTACCAATGTGCTTAGCCAAAAGTGAAAAAGACCTGAGAAAGGTGAGCCCTGAAATCAGTAAGAATTCACATTTCTTATGTGTATTAGAGGAAGTTGAGGACAGATATTATGCACCCATCACTGTAGAAGAAAAATGCCACACCTTTGCTATGATTGACACTGGCGCACAGGCCACAATTATGTCCAAGGAGCTGGTAAAGAGTATCAATGAAGGGAGACCTCCACAGAGTCAGATCACAGTGAAGGAAAATCAAGGCCCAGTGCATAACTTTAATGGGGAGGAAGTGCCCATCATAGGTGTAACTGAGGTTGACATAAAAATAGGAAAGCACAGAATGAAACAAGAGGTATTGATCACATCTATTTGTGAAATTCCATTTCTGATGGGGACAGATTGCCTGAAAAGATTGTCTCCTCTCATAGATGGGGTGAATGGAGTGCTGTGGTCCTTAACCAAAAAACCATTGAGGTCTAAGAAACTAAAATCACAAAAAAGCAATATAAATGAATGTCACACCGTTGCCAAAACAAATGATGCTGTGGAGGTATATCTCCAGAATAGCTGCATACCTAGTGTCACTGTCATATTAATGTGTCAAGATAAAATGCAGAGCGACAATGAAAAACTACCTGTACAAATATACTTGGACCCAAGGAAAAATTGGCAGACTGCCATAGATGAGCACACATTATGTTTTTATCTAAAAGAGAAAACGTGCAAACAGAATATTGCTCCTAAAACAGATTCAGAAAAACAAATTACCACTCTGGCAGAAATACACATGGAAGATGAGCAACCATGGGTTCATGTTGGTATAAATGACTATTTTAAAACAATAAAAGCCACTTTAGCGCTTGAACATGAAAGGAGTTTCATTAATGAGAAATTGTTGCAAAAAATAATGGAAAGGGAAGAAATCCCGAGATTTAGGATTAAAAACCAATATGTTTCTGGCTTGGACAGTCCAGACTTTGAAAACCGAATTGCAGGCAGATGCATGCTTAAAATTAGCATTGGGCAGAAAAAAATTTACCATAATGTATGGATAGTGAGTGGAGCACAAAATGAATTTTACATGGGAAATGACATCATGCACAGAATGTCTATGGTGTTAGATTTCCTTAATCAAAAAATATGGTCACGCCTAGGTGGTCCGGCACCTGAATTTGAAGACAAAAGAAGGGCTTATCATTGTGCACAACTGGTTCCTTATGCAATCGAATTACAAATGAGGAAAAATACTATTATTCCTGCATTTACAAAACAGTTTGCGATAACACTGAAATGCAAAAATGGACAGCAGATGAAAGGCTCTGATGCATTTGTATGCCTGAATGAATCCTAAAACAGCAAGGCCTGGATTATGAATACATTCCATTGGTAGACATTGGTGAGGGATCTGTAAAAATCATGGTAACTAATAAAGGTTGTCAGGATATTCATTTAGAGGAAAACTCCCCATTAGGAATGGCCATACAAAAATCACATTATACAGCAGATTTAAATAACATGGTGATTGGGAATATTCCTGAAAAATATGTAGATGCCAAGGGCGAGTTGCCAGAACACCTGGACTCTCAGCCCAAAGGAATATTTAAAATTCATTCTGTGTATCCTTATGATTCAAATGAGACAGTGTGCTGCCATCAAGAGGATTGCATAATATTTAATTTAAATGAAAATGAAACAGAAAATCAGCCCATTGAAGTGGAAGCTGATATGCCAAAATATTTGAAAGTGGCAGCTTTACAAAAAGACACAGCCACACAGTTAGAAGAAAGCGCCGAGATTCCCTTACCAGAAGATTTTCCAGAATTTTCCAAAATGGTAGAAGAGCAGATCTCCTTAGCGGATGCATGTGAAAGCAATGAAGAGAGGGACAATCTGAGGGAGATATTTATGGAGTTTAAGGATGTATTTGCAAAAGATGCTTATGATTGTGGTTTAACTGATTTACATGTGGCCACACTACCAGAAGGGTGTAGCAGAAATCCAGTGTTTGTGCGCCAGTATAGACTACCGCTGGCATGTTTAGAATCATTGGCAGAGATTATTAAAAATTTGGAATCACAGGGAATCATCAGGCCCATTCATAGCACATCCAATACACCTATTTTAGGTGTATTGAAGCCAAATGGTCAATGGCGGCTGTGTGCAGACTTGAGAGAGTTAAATAAAAGAGTACCAATATCTAGATGGCCACTGCCATTCATTGATCAGGGCCTAGCTCAGGTACATGGTTCAAATGTATTTACCACATTAGATCTCACCTCTGGATATTGGTGCGTGCCATTTGCAGAGGAGATACAACATTTATTTTCTTTTACATTTGACAGGACTCAATATGCCTGGCTTAGAGCTCCGTTCGGGTACATCAATAGTGGGAGTGAATTTGGCATATTTTTGAGAAAGGCCATGCCGGATGCAGCAGAAAGAGGAACAATAGTTTATGTGGACGATGTCCTGATAAAAAATGAAAGCCTGAAAAGCCATTTTGATGAAATAAGACATGTACTTGGCCAATTGCAGAAAGCAGGTGCCAAAGTATCTTTGCAGAAAGCACAATGGTGCAAGAAAAAAGTGAACTTTATAGGGCATGAAGTGACTGAACATGGGCTAAATCCACAAAAGAAGAAAATAGAGGCCATACAAAGATTAAAAGATCCTAAAAATGTGAAAGGAGTAAAAAGTTTATTAGGGATGACAGGCTATAACAGAAAGTTCATTGAAAATTATGCAGAAATCACTCAACCATTGACTAAACTGCTTAAACTGAATACTCCCTGGGAATGGGAAAAAGGGCAGTCTGATGCAGTGGCTAAATTAAAGGAATGTCTTGTAAAGGCACCATGTTTAGCATACCCCATAAAGGACAGTAAGGCATTTTCCCAAGTTGAAATGAAATTTAATGAATGTGAAAAGGCCCTATTAACCACTGTGTGGGCACTACAACATTTCCGCCCCATTGTTCAGGGAGAAAAGGTAATTATTGAAACAAATCATCAACCTTTGCAATTTCTAGAGAGTAAAAGAATTAGATCAGGTAATCTAGCGCAATCCAGAATCACTTCATGGACGCTGGCATTACAAGGTTTTCCCGTAGAAGTGAGATATGGAC
The DNA here is from genome assembly GCF_040938575.1 of Ambystoma mexicanum. Taxonomy (NCBI): domain Eukaryota; kingdom Metazoa; phylum Chordata; class Amphibia; order Caudata; family Ambystomatidae; genus Ambystoma; species Ambystoma mexicanum. The sequence continues at coordinate 101,957,400 of NC_090941.1, read as the reverse complement.
AAAATAAAAAGAACCCAATTGCTCAAGGGTTAGCTGGCTTACATGACTGTGCAGCTGAACAAATACCAAATGAAATGGAAGTAGAAACTAGTTTACAGGAATTTGAACAATCACCACACAAAGCTTTTGATGAAAAAACATGCAAGGATTTGCCAACTGTATATGTGAATGGTTGTGCTTTTCACATTGAAAATGACAGTAATAAACAGTTAGTGGCAGGAATAGGAAATGTCTGGTTGAAATGTGAAGGTGTCCCCAGTATAGGGATGAGGATTGGAGATAGGAGCAGTCAGGTGGCGGAATTGGCAGCCATTTATAAAGCAATTGCTACTGCAGTTGATAAAAAGTTCAGTGAAATTGTCCTGGTGACTGATTCTGACTATGCACGGAATAGCTTTGTGGAGTATTTGCCTGGTTGGAAAGCAAGAGGCATGGTTACATATAACAAAAAGCCACTTAAGCATGGAAAAATGATACAAGCCATAGACAAATTGGTGTCAGAGAATAAGTTAACAATATACTGGAGAAAAATTCGTGGGCATTTAAAAACACCAGGAGAGGATAAGGAGGGAAATGATAAGGCAGACCGCTTGGCTAAGATTGGGGCTGTGATGGGAGAATTGCTACCTATTGATTATTTAATGGGTGAAATACAAATTGATGCAGTCACACGTTCTAAAGCACCAAAGGAGGTAGATCAACCGGTGGTGCAGTGGAGTCATGACACGCCAGACCAAGATTTGATTGAGGCACAAAAGAATGATCACATTTTGGGAATCTATTATAATCATTTGATAGATCCCGAACAAAATCCTTTAACAGAAAATGATTGTAAGGGAAAAGAAGAGTTGAGGGTGCTATTAAAGAACAAAACACGAATTAGATTACAGGATGGACCCATGATTAGAGAGTCCATAACAGGACAAATACAGTGGGTAGTACCCCTTTCATTCAGAGGACTAATGCTACACCATGCACATGATGCCATAACCGCAGGCCATAGAGGTTCACAAAAAACATTAGAAATACTAAAAGATTATGCTTACTGGCCACATATGTCCCAAGATGTGGAATTATATACTAGAGGATGTCTAGTATGCGCCCAATTTAAACCTGCTTCAACAATGCATAGAGCACCATTGATGAAAAGAGGCCTAACTCTCCCATGGTCAGATTTGCAAATAGACTATATAGGTCCTTTAAAAAGGTCGAGCAGGGGACACCGTTATATTTTGAGTGTGGTATGTTTGATGTCGAAGTGGATTGAATGCATTCCTGCACCAGATTGTAGTGCGCAAACAGCAGCCACATTGCTGGTGAACCATGTGTTCTCAAGGTTTGGGTTGCCACAAAGAATTGAGTCAGACAGAGGAAGCCATTTCACAAGTACTCTAATGAGTAAGGTAGGGCAAATACTAGGTGTGAAAAGGAAACTACATATCGCATATTGGGCGGCGTCTTCAGGTACAGTTGAAAGAAGCAATAGGTCTGTTGTGGATATTTTAAAGAAATTTGTGGCAGAAGCAGGTTCCAGCTGGGATTTACGTTTACCATTGGTTTTGATGGCAATCAGGTCGACTCCTGCCAAAGCAACAGGTGTTAGCCCCATGAGGTCTTAACAGGTAGGAAAATGGTGTTACCACAACACCTACTATACAGAACACATGAGCAAACCCTTGTGAGTGCATCCACAGTTCATGAATATATTGATGAACTGAGGAGGCATTTGCAACATGCATTTGCTTTTATGCAGAGAAATCTGGAAAGAGCTGCTGACAGTGCAAAATCGTATTATGATAAAAAGACATCAGTAAAGGAATACAGTGTAGGGGATCAGGTATACAAGTTTCATTTTGGAAAAAGGAAACAGAAAAATTCTAAATTTCTAGCAGCCTGGCAGGGGCCATTTCGAATTATAGATAAGGTCTCTCCTGTAGTGTATGAAATTTTGAAAAATGAAGGTGAAACAGCAATAGAGCAGTTTGTCCATGTAAATCAAATCAAACCATGCCATCCCAGACATGAGATCAGGCAGCTTGAGCATGTAGAAACAGATAAAGTCCCTTGAACACAAAAAGAGAAAATAAATGGGTACAATCAGGAGGCAGTGACAAAGGAGTTAAAAAGTTGATTGTTATGATGGCACATAAACACTGTATATATGTAAAAATATATAATATAAAATAAATAAATAGATAAATGCACATATAACGGAAGCTCATGGTTGGTGTGCAGAGAGAAAATGTATTAAATATTGAATGCTGTTTATGTGTGCTTGTTTTCTTTTAACTTGTGTTTAATTTCAGAAAGAAAAAAAAACGAAATACTTTTACCAAGCATGTTTTATTTTTGGCAAAAGGGTGAAGTTAGTATTGTGCTATGTACTGAATTTGTTTATTTTCTATTTGATTTAGAAAATTAACATTATTTGGTCGGAGGTTCCGGGATCAGAGGCCATGGGAGACGATGGAGTCCTGGAGTCCCCAGGATGAAGACCAAAAGATGCCTGCCTCCAGGTGGAGGTGAAGACAAGATAACCAGAATGATAAAAAAGATGACTCCTATGGATCTAAGATTGCCAAGATGAAAGTGTACTCGAATGAACCAAATAACATCGCTGGTCGGGACATATCAGAGGCAGACAAGAGTGCTGACATATGGAGTTCCACGTATTTATTATTTTAATTATTTATTTTAATTTGTTATATTAATAATTTGTTTTGGTTAGTTGTTTTATTTCATTGTTTTAATTGACTTGAAAAATCTAAACTTAGAGTAATGCCACTTCCACTGAGAAGGCAAATGTAGAACATTTTGTAAACTAATGAACTCCGATGAATACTGTATTGATTGCAACTTTTTCATTGATGAACATGAATATTCATTTTATTGGATTGATATATTGTGAAAAGAAGAAAAAGAACAAATTGTTTTTAGGAATTGGCTTGGATCGTAGCCAGATTCTAAAAAACAAAAGGAGGGTATGTAAGGATATTTGGCGTGTTACAGCACAGAGTACAGCACTACTGCACCGGTTGCAAACAGCACAGAGTACAGCACTACTGTGCAGGTAGCAAGAGCTCGAAAGAACAGGAAATCAGTTGGTTACAAAGTATTACTATAAAATGAGCCATTGTGTAGAGAAGGAGGAGATGGCATGATTGATTCTGATTGGAGCAGCGTCATAGCAAGTATCATGCTAGAGGGAGTGATCAGAGTTTTGCTGGGGGGAGTTTGAGGAGAGAGAAGGGCAGTCAAGATTTGGCAGAGCTGGGAGAAGGACCTTTTTCCTGGTTGGAGCCTTCCTATCTGAAAAAGCTGAGAATTCCAGGCAATGACCCCGGTTTGAGAAGGAAAGGCGCTCCTTTTCACTGGGGTTAATCTTCAAGGGAGCCACATTCAGAAAGAGAACAGCTGAAGAAAACTCTGAACAGATAAGGTAATTACATAAGTGTGGGAGCTGGGTGTGTACGAGAATGTTCAGTCAGAGTAGGAAAGGAGATTCCGGTGCCTTAATCACAGGTTAATGTTGCAAATTGTGTTCTGTTCTCCGCCACTCTTTTTTCAGTGTATCACAGACAATGCTGGTACTGTGCTATTTTATTTATTTCTGTAAAGAGTGAGATCGTGTTTAAAATGCAACTTTTATAATACAGAAAAATATTTGAAAGCAGACGGGTGGTGTGTCTTATATTTACCAATACAGTGCTGATGGTGAGGGGAGATTTTTAAACAATGCAATTGTCATTTTAAGACAGATGTGTGCATGATCATATTCAGTATGGACAGTTGAGAGTGATTGTTTGTAGCATCGCTCGTTGGAGGTACATGAGCCAACGGGAAGAGGGACTCTCTGAACATAGTTCCCTACCGTATATAAGGTAGTGGAAATTACCACAAAATTACCACATATAGCTCTCTGTCGTAAATAAGTCAGTGAGATCGCCCATGGTGGCACACTAACACTAACACTGAAAATGTGGTATTCCTAAAATGTAGGTCTGAGGTCTCTCTAGTGATTACACGAAAAATCTAAGCAAAGATAAGGGATTCGGGACATTGAGGCCACAAATAAAACAAGGGAATTATGCTCACCAAAATACCACCAACCACGCATACCAACCACGCATACCAAATATGCATGTCTGGGTGCTGAAATAATGCATGTCCACTGTATTATTGTTGCACATGGCCAAATCTGAATACAAGGAGTGATTATTGCTAAGTTATTTTTCGGCGGTAATAAAATACCGTCAGGCCCCAAAACTCCACAAAATACCCTACAACCCCCAACCCCTTTTTCCGGCACAAACACTTTCTCATGGACAGTTCATCGTGAGCAATGATGGACTTACATCAGAGCCGTATATTGACATGTCCCAACCCAAGGGTCAGGCAGAGTCAGGTTACTACTGATAATTACACACACCTGACCTCTATCACACTTTCCCACATGGATAAAAGGCGGAGCAAAAGAGCACACTTTGAGCAAGGCAAACCGCATGAGGAAGCAACAATTCGGGAATGGCAGTTTAAACTGGGGAGAAAGGCGGTGAGATCGGAGAGGACGACAAGGAGGGAGATGGCCTTGCCCTTTTCAACCCAGAACCGCGACTTTCAAGAAGCCTCAAGGAAAAGAAATGTAAGACCAGGGATTGCAGCTGACAAACGGTGTAGCATGTATCAAAGGTACATGGTGTCCTTCCGCATTGATAACCAAGGTAGGGAGAAGTGATTGCCACCGTGGTACTGTTCTTGACTCCGACCACAAAGCAACTCCACCGAGTTCTGCTCAGCCGGTGAGTTGGGGAAATTGATAGCTGACCGGACTGTCTTTTACTCAAGGTTGCAAGCAGCAACATTGTATGAAGAGAGAGAACTTGAATACAATTGAACTTTCTGAAAACAGGATACTTACCAGATACAGAGTGGTCTGGCACACACACGGGTGCTCACTTGAAGGTCTCTGTTTGGTACCCAACCTCCCCTGAACGGGGAAGAATTATTCAACTGTGAAGTCGAAGTGGTCCGGCAGTGAGTTACGTTAAATCCTGTGCACATTCGAAAGACTTTGATGGTCTGTAAATTGAAATCGGTCTGAGCCCAGCCGACGGAGACTAATTGATGAAAAGCGGTCTGAGCCCAGAAGAAGAGGATCCTCAGTGAAATGTAGCACAATCGAGGAGAGTGTTGTGGCAAATATGAACCCGACTGAGGGATGCCTAAAAATTAAGGTTGGACTGTTTCTGACTGAGGGAGTCTAAAGGTGAAAGAAGGATCAGAGCCTGGATGAGGCGGATCCAGGGTGAAGAGGAAATTGGCCAAATTGAATATTGAGAAAGGAACTTTCATTGTTGTTTATGGTGCATCAGGTCCTCTGAGACAAGGGACTTTGAATACAAGAGACTTGTAAGGATATTTGGCGTGTTACAGTACAGAGTACAGTAATACTGCACAAGTAGCACATTTTTTTTTTGCAGCACCACCACAAGGGTGCTGTGCATTGCTATATGGGTTACCAGATTAACAAGGAAAGACAGGCTATTCAGTCAAAAACGATTTTAACATATAAGATGCAAATCTATTTTTACAGTTAAAAGCACACGTGTTCATTTAAAAATGCACACTATTTTTCACCTGAAATGCCTATATTGCTAGAGACACATTTGAAAATTAACAGCTAACCTATTAACCATTAACCTGACTAATAATAATATAACCCACTAATAAAATGTGTTCTCCACTGCAGAATTAGGCATGCTCTGAAAACCATTTAAATGTGTGTGCAGATTTTTTCTCTTCTCTTCTCTGCCTGATTCTCCGTGTTTTTGTGCACAGTAACTGCAGGAAGGAGGAAGTCAGATTTGCAACAATTGCAAATGTATAAGCGAAGCTATTGTTGAAGAGTAGGAGGATGAGAGATGATGGATTTCATTGGGACACGTCATACAGAGGGCTGAGAGGAAAGTTTTAGTGGGCAGTATCAGGGAAAAAGACAGGCAGACATCTTTCTGCACTACTGGGGAGAAGACCTGGCTGTGGGGTCCTGACTGAATGCAGATTCCTGTGTCCTGCTGCAGTCGAGATTGGGGAGAACTGAAAGAAAAACCTTTCCACTGGCTGAGGCATTCCTATCTGAAAAAGCTGAGAATTCCAGGCAATGACCCCGGCTTGAGAAGGCAAGCGTTCCTTTTTGCTGGAGTTAATCCAAGAGAGCTACATTCACAAAGAGAACAGCTGAAGAAAACTCAGATAAGGTAATTACATAAGCGTGGGAGCCGTGTGTGTGTACGGTAATACGCAGTCAGTGTAGGATTCCTGTGCGTGTCTTAATCAAATACCAATGTTGCAATTTGAATTCTGTTCTCCGCCACGCTCTTTGCAGTGTGTCATAGACAATGCTTTGACTGTACCATTTTATTTATTTCTGTAAAGAATGAGATCGTGTCTAAATGCAGCTTTTTATAATACAGAAAATATTTGAAAACAGACGGGTGTTTTATTTTCTATTTACCATTACAATGCCGATGATGTGGGGAGATTTTAAACAGTGCAATGGTCATTTTAAGACAGATGTGTGCATGTCAGAATCAGTATGAATAATTGTGAGTGACTGTAGCATAACTTGTTGGAGGTACATGAGCCAACGGGAAGAGAGACTCTCTGAACATAGCTCCCTACCGTATATAAGGTAGTGGAAATTACCACAAGACTACCACATATAGCTCTCTGTCGTAAATAAGTCAGTGAGTTCGCCCATGGTGGCACACCAACACTATCACTGGAAATGTGGTATTCCTAGAATGCAGGTCTGAGGTCTCTCTAGTGATCACACGAAAAATCTAAGCAAAGATAAGGGATTCTGGACATTGGGGCCACAAATAAAACAAGGGAATTATGCTCACCAAAATACCACCAACCACGTATACCAAATATGCAGGTCTGGGTGCTGAAATAATGCATGTCCATTGTATTATTGTTGCACATGGCCAAATCTGAATACAAAGAGTGATTATTGCTAAGTTATTTTTCGGCGGTAATAAAATACCGTCAGGCCCCAAATCTCCACAAAATACCCTACATATTTATGGTGCGTTGCAGGCCGGGAAAGTGATCATAGAGTACCTACTGGGCGTGGCAAGCGTGTCTCACACTGCCATTTGCACATTAAAGGGAACCCATTTTATAATAGCAGTGTGCCACTAAAAACGAATTTCAGAATGTCACAAAGGGAAACCACATTCTCAGATCTAGTGCAATATTTAGAGGCAAAGTTATTTGCACATGGGAATTGGTCTTCGAATAGCACGTTAGACTGGAGTAACCGCATTCAGGGTGAGGTGCAGAAAGAAAAACTAGACAATATTTTTGCAGAAGGCAGCATAATTCAGGTCTGCCTTACAAGATTATTGAATGCAGCCGATAAAAGTGCAGAGAAAGACTGTTTAATACGGCTATGCGGCAAAATATGGTTTATTTTAAACAAGTCCCTGCGAATGCAAGAGAATGATACTCAGCTAATTAACAGGTTAAAGACTGAATTAGATGGGGCAAGTAAAAATCAGGAAATGTTGAGAGCAGAATTGGATGTATGCCAAAAAGACATGCAATTAAAATGCAGAGACTTTGATACTCAGTTATCCAAAAGCAAGAAACAATTTGAAGATAGTGAGCAAGAATTGACACACTTAAAAGCCTTACTGGATCACATTAGGCAGGATAAAGATGAGGTTGTTTCAGAAATGCAGATTTTACAAAAAGAACATTGCGAAAAAGAAGGTGATCTCCAGAGTGCAGAACAAGAAATGATTAAAATGATTCAAGAAAGAGACAAAAGAAATAAAGAGTTCAATGAATGCCAAATGCAAATGTGCGATATGCAGGAGGCGATTAATAAAATGAGCGATGAAAATAATTATTTGCAGAATGAAGCAACCAGACTCCTTAAAAAGTGTAAGGACTTAGAACAGCAAATGTGCATTCCCAGGTCCCAAGAGAGGCGGCAGGGTACCACATTCAATGGAGTGGAGATGAATTCTAGCTCTGCCCAAAGAGCTAGTGCTCCAGTGACTGGGCCGGTGACTGAACTTGGTTGCAGCGCCCTTGGGGGATTTGATACTCCCATTGGGGGCAGCCACCAATCTCATACACCTGAAAACAGGATTGAATCACAAAATAGTGCAATTCCATGCATTGCAACAAGTAGCCCCATAAAAATAATGAAATCCATTAAAGCCCTGATCAAACCATTTAAAAAGGGAGGTGAATGCTGCATTGAGGATCACCTAGAAGCGGTGCATGACATTTTTAAAGCACTCCAGATACCTAAGGAACAGTACAGACAATATTTTCATTTAACTTTAGATGCCCCGACGGCCAGCATCATAAGGGGATTAAATGAACAGCAGAATATGACATGGCTGGAGTTTGAAAAAGAAATTAGGCGTCATTTTTCTCCTTTTCAGTCATTGCAGGAGGCAAAGAAAGTCGCGTACACTATTACTGCTGGACCTAATAGATCCCCTCGCCAATTTTTACAAGACTTAAAAAGAGCATTCTCTCGCTTTGATGTATCTTTTGACTCAAATTCCAATGAGTTTAAAACCGCATACTTCTATGGGCTACAGAAAGACATCATATCCCAATTGGTCCGTGAATTTGACCGTGACAAGTCCCTTGAATGGATTGTACATCAAAGCACAAAGCTATATGAGGTACTCTATTGTCAGGGTAGAGAAAGTGATAAAATGAAAGATACTAGGCATAAATCTAAAGAACCCTCAGCCACAGTAATGGAAATCAGGTCAGCCAAAATGTCCCTTGAGTCTGCTCAAAGCCAAGGTAAAAATAATGTGACACCTGAACAAAGGGGTAATCAACAAAGATCGCCATTTCCTGTACCAATGTTCCAAACACATGATCCTAGTAATAGAGAGAGCTACATCAGCCCTAGATATTTAGGGGATAGACCCCGGGTAAGATATCGGCCTGATATGGCAGGTATGAACAATAGCCAGAGACAAAATCAAGATCAAAGAAATGATGGTCCCTACCAGTCATTGGGGACACAGAGTAGGTTTGATCCCAACACCATGATATATGGTAATCAGGATAGGCCCCGATATGTGGATCGATTTAATGATAATGGAAATCAACATAGGGGCCAGTACCCACAATCTGAGAGACAGGACATGAGGCAAAACGTGAACTACAGTCCACGCCAGTACAATGATTCCCCACCAGGGGACTATAATCAAAGGATGGGTGCAACCCGCTCCCCTCCACAAATGAATCAAGAGTTCAGAAACCATCCCAACCGGTATCAATCACCTGAGAGGTATCAGAATAGATCCAATCAGGGGGAAAACAACCAATATCGACCTAGGCCACAGAAAGAGGATCCTAGAGAGATGGAAAGGTTCCAGTGCCTTGAGGCCCAAGTGAAAATGTTAGCTGAGCAAATAGGAAAGCTCTATACAGCGCAAAAACAACCTTCCAAAGAGGGGGCTGATGGCCATAGCAATGACCGGGGGGCTTCCGAAAAGTGACTAAGTACTCATGATAATCGCAGTGCCAAAATGACAGATTGCTCTGATATAATTTTGCATGACAACTCTGAGGTGACTAATGGATTAAAAATGAAAGTACCAGTAAATGAAATTGTGATAGAAAGTGCAAATACTTCTAAAAAAGAGGTACGGTTTAACTTAGAGCTAAATAAAACAGTAAAGATTTGCACAAATGAAAAAGAAACATTAGGAATTCCAAAAGAACAAAGGGACAGATTTAAGAAAATTGACTCATGCATGGGGAATACCAGTGAACAGGGAGTAAGTGGGGATGCCATAGCTCCTTCCCTGGGCAAGCAAAACAATGACCAAACACAGACAGAAAAAGGAAATACTCACAAGGAGGGTACAAGTCAATCACCTGAAGAATTCTTTGAGCCACATATTCTTGAAGAGGCTGCAAGGGCTGGTATTAGACTAAATGATCACAAATGCACAGAATTAAAAAATGACAAATTGCTGAATGATGTTGTTACACATGTTCAGTTGGGAGGTTGTAATGTGGTCTCTGATGTTACCCAGATGGATGGGCGAACAGTGGCCACACTCCAAAAAACTTCTGATCATGGGGAAATGAATAAAATATCTCGCACAGAAATGGGTAAAAAGGAGGGAAAAATGTCTTTTCATTTACCAATGTGCTTAGCCAAAAGTGAAAAAGACCTGAGAAAGGTGAGCCCTGAAATCAGTAAGAATTCACATTTCTTATGTGTATTAGAGGAAGTTGAGGACAGATATTATGCACCCATCACTGTAGAAGAAAAATGCCACACCTTCGCTATGATTGACACTGGCGCACAGGCCACAATTATGTCCAAGGAGCTGGTAAAGAGTATCAATGAAGGGAGGCCTCCACAGAGTCAGATCACAGTGAAGGCAAATCAAGGCCCAGTGCATAACTTTAATGGGGAGGAGGTGCCCATCATAGGTGTAACTGAGGTTGACATAAAAATAGGAAGGCACAGAATGAAACAAGAGGTATTGATCACATCTATTTGTGAAATTCCATTTCTGATGGGGACAGATTGCCTGAAAAGATTGTCTCCTCTCATAGATGGGGTGAATGGAGTGCTGTGGTCCTTAACCAAAAAACCATTGAGGCCTAAGAAACTAAAATCACAAAACAGCAATATAAAAGAATGTCACACCGTTGCCAAAACAAATGATGCTGTGGAGGTATATCTCCAGAATAGCTGCATACCTAGTGTCACTGTTATATTAATGTGTCAAGACAAAGATCAGAGCGACAATGAAAAACTACCTGTACAAATATACTTGGACCCAAGGAAAGATTGGCAGACTGCTATAGATGAGCACACATTACGTTTTTACTTAAAAGAGAATACATGCAAACAGAATATTGTTCCTAAAACAGATTCAGAAAAACACATTACCACTCTGGCAGAAATACACATGGAAGATGAGCAACCATGGGTTCACGTTGGTATAAATGATTATCTTAAAACAATAAAAGCCACTTTAGCGCTTGAACATGAAAGGAGTTTCATTAATGAGAAATTGTTGCAAAAAATTATGGAGAGGGAAGAAATCCCGAAATTTAGGATTAAAAACCAATATGTTTCTGGGTTGGACAGTCCAGACTTTGAAAACCGAATTGCAGGCAGATGCATGCTTAAAATTAGCATTGGGCAGAAAATAATTTACCATAATGTATGGATAGTGAGTGGAGCACAAAATGAATTTTACATGGGCAATGACATCATGCACAGAATGTGTATGGTGTTAGATTTCCTTAATCAAAAAATATGGTCACGCCTAGGTGGTCCGGCACCTGAATTTGAAGACAAAAGAAGGGCTTATCATTGTGCACAACTAGTTCCTTATGCAGTCGAATTACAAATGAGGAAAAATACTATTGTTCCTGCATTTACAAAACAGTTTGCAATAACACTGAAATGCAAAAATGGACAGCAGATGAAAGGCTCTGATGCATTTGTATGCCTGAATGAATCCATAAAACAGCAAGGCCTGGATTATGAATACATTCCATTGGTAGACATTGGTGAGGGATCTGTAAAAATCATGGTAAATAATAAAGGTTGTCAGGATATTCATTTAGAGGAAAACTCCCCATTAGGAATGGCCATACAAAAATCACATTATACGGCAGATTTAAATAACATGGTGATTGGGAATATTCCTGAAAAATATGTAGATGCCAAGAGCGAGTTGCCAGAACACCTGGACTCTCAGCCCAAAGGAATATTTAAAATTCATTCTGTGTATCCTTATGATTCAAATGAGACAGTGTGCTGCCATCAAGAGGATTGCATAATATTTAATTTAAATGAAAATGAAACAGGAAATCAGCCCATTGAAGTGGAAGCTGATATGCCAAAATATTTGAAAGTGGCAGCTCTACAAAAAGACACAGCCACACAGTTAGAGGAAAGCGCTGAGATTCCTTTACCAGAAGAGTTTCCAGAATTTTCCAGAATGGTAGAAGAGCAGATCTCCTTAGCGGATGCATGTGACAGTGATGGGGATCGAAACGACCTGAGGGAAATATTTATGGAGTTTAAGGATGTATTTGCAAAAGATGCTTATGATTGTGGTTTAACTGATTTACATGTGGCCACACTACCAGAAGGTTGTAGCAGAAATCCAGTGTTTGTACGCCAGTATAGACTACCGCTGGCATGTTTAGAATCATTGGCAGAGATTATTAAAAATTTGGAATCACGGGGAATAATTAGGCCCATTCATAGCACATCCAATACGCCTATTTTAGGTGTGTTAAAGCCAAATGGTCAATGGCGGCTGTGTGCAGACTTAAGAGAGTTAAATAAAAGAGTACCAGTATCTAGATGGCCACTACCATTCATTGATCAGGGCCTAGCTCAGATACATGGTTCAAATGTATTTACCACGTTAGATCTCACATCTGGATATTGGTGTGTGCCATTGGCAGAGGAGATACAACACCTATTTTCCTTTACATTTGACAGGACTCAATATGCCTGGCTTAGAGCTCCGTTCGGGTACATCAATAGTGGGAGTGAATTTGGCATATTTTTGAGAAAGGCCATGCCAGATGCAGCGGAAAGAGGAACAATAGTTTATGTGGATGATGTCCTGATAAAAAATGAAAACCTTAAAAGTCATTTTGATGAAATAAGACATGTGCTTGGCCAATTGCAGAAAGCAGGCGCCAAAGTATCTTTGCAAAAAGCACAATGGTGCAAGAAAAAAGTGAACTTTCTAGGGCATGAAGTGACTGAACATGGGCTAAATCCACAAAGGAGGAAAATAGAGGCCATACAAAGATTAAAAGATCCTAAAAATGTGAAAGGAGTAAAAAGTTTATTAGGGATGACAGGCTATAACAGAAAGTTCATTGAGAATTATGCAGAAATCACTCAACCATTGACTAAACTGCTTAAACTAAATACTCCCTGGAGATGGGAAAGAGAGCAGTCTGATGCAGTGGCTAGATTGAAGGAATGTCTTGTAAAGGCACCATGTTTAGCATACCCCATAAAGGACAGGGATTTCTTTATAGAAATAGGCTTTTCTGAACATTGTATGTCAGCAGTGTTATCACAAAAACACGATTTGAATCACAAAACCATTGCATATGCAAGTAAGGCATTTTCCCAAGTTGAAATGAAATTTAATGAATGTGAGAAGGCCCTATTAACCACTGTGTGGGCGCTACAACATTTTCGCCCCATTGTTCAGGGAGAAAAGGTGATTATTGAAACAAATCATCAACCTTTGCAATTTTTAGAGAGTAAAAGAATTAGATCAGGCAATCTAGCGCAATCCAGAATCACTTCATGGACGCTGGCATTACAAGGTTTTCCCGTAGAAGTAAGATATGGACAAAATAAAAAGAGCCCAATTGCTCAAGGGTTAGCTGACTTACATGACTGTGCAGCTGAACAAATACCAAATGAAATGGATGTGGAAGCTAGTTTACAGGAATTTGAACAATCACCACACAAAGCTTTTGATGAAAAAACATGCAAGGATTTGCCAACTGTATATGTGGATGGTTGTGCTTTTCACATTGAAAATGACAGTAATAAACAATTAGTGGCAGGAATAGGAAATGTCTGGTTGAAATGTGAAGGCGTTCCTAGTATAGGGATGAGGATTGGAGATAGGAGCAGTCAGGTGGCGGAATTGGCAGCCATCTATAAAGCAATTGCTACTGCAGTTGATAAAAAGTTCAGTGAAATTGTCCTGGTGACTGATTCTGACTATGCACGGAATAGCTTTGTGGAGTATTTGCCTGGTTGGAAAGCAAGAGGCATGGTTACATACAACAAAAAGCCACTTAAACATGGAAAAATGATACAAGCCATAGACAAATTGGTGTCAGAAAATAATTTAACAATATACTGGAGAAAAATTCGTGGACATTTAAAAACACCAGGAGAGGATAAGGAGGGAAATGATAAGGCAGACCATCTGGCTAAGATTGGGGCTGTGATGGGAGAATTGCTACCTATTGATTATTTAATGGGTGAAATACGAATTGATGCAGTCACACGTTCTAAAGCACCAAAGGAGGTAGATCAACCGGTGGTGCAGTGGAGTCATGACACGCCAGACCAAGATTTGATTGAGGCACAAAAGAATGATCAAATTTTGGGAATCTATTATAATCATTTGATAGATCCTGAACAAAATCCTGTAACAGAAAAAGATTGTATGGGAAAAGAAGAGTTGAGGGTGTTATTAAAGAACAAAACACGAATTAGATTACAGGATGGACTCATGATTAGAGAGTCCATAACAGGGCAAATACAGTGGGTAGTACCCCTTTCATTCAGAGGACTAATGCTACACCATGCACACGATGCCATAACTGCAGGCCATAGAGGTTCACAAAAAACATTAGAAATACTAAAAGATTATGCTTACTGGCCTCATATGTCCCAAGATGTGGAATTATATACTAGAGGATGTCTAGTATGCGCCCAATTTAAACCTGCTTCACCAATGCACAGAGCACCATTGATGAAAAGAGGCCTAACTCTCCCATGGTCAGATTTGCAAATAGACTATGTAGGTCCTTTAAAAAGGTCGAGCAGGGGACACCGTTATATTTTGAGTGTGGTATGTTTGATGTCAAAGTGGATTGAGTGCATTCCTGCACCAGATTGTAGTGCGCAAACAGCAGCCACATTGCTGGTGAACCATGTGTTCTCAAGGTTTGGGTTGCCGCAAAGAATTGAGTCAGACAGAGGAAGTCATTTCACAAGTACTCTAATGAGCAAGGTATGGCAAATACTAGGTGTGAAAAGGAAACTACATATCGCATATCGGGCGGCGTCTTCAGGTACAGTTGAAAGAAGCAATAGGTCTGTTGTGGATATTTTAAAGAAATTTGTGGCAGAAGCAGGTTCCAGCTGGGATTTACGTTTACCGTTGGTTCTGATGGCAATCAGGTCGACTCCTGCCAAAGCAACAGGTGTTAGCCCCCATGAGGTCTTGACAGGTAGGAAAATGGTGTTACCACAACACCTACTATACAGAACACATGAGCAAACTCTAGTGAGTGCATCCACAGTTCATGAATATATTGATGAACTGAGGAGGCATTTGCAACATGCATTTGCTTTTGTGCAGAGAAATCTGGAAAGAGCTGCTGACAGTGCTAAGTCATATTATGACAAAAAGACATCAGTAAAGGAATACAATGTAGGGGATCAGGTGTACAAGTTTCATTTTGGAAAAAGTAAACAGAAAAATTCTAAATTTCTAGCAGCCTGGCAGGGGCCATTTCGAATTATAGATAAGGTCTCTCCTGTAGTGTATAAAATTTTGAAAAATGAAGGTGAAACAGCAATAGAGCAGTTTGTCCATGTAAATCAAATCAAACCATGCCATCCCAGGCATGAGATCAGGCAGCTTGAGCATGTAGAAACAGATAGAGTCCCTTGAGAAAATAAATGAGTACAATCAGGAGGCAGTGACAAAGAAGTTAAAAAGTTGATTGTTATGATGGCACATAAACACTGTAGTATATGTAAAATATATAATATAAAATAAATAAATAAATAAATAAATGCACATATAATGGAAGCTCATGGTTGGTGTGCAGAGAGAAAGTGTATTAAATATTGAATGCTGTTTTATATATGCTTGTTTTCTTTTAACTTGTGTTTAATTTCAGAAAAAAAAAAAAAGAAAAGAAATATTTTTACCAAGCATGTTTTATTTTTGGCAAAAGGATGAAGTTAGTATTGTGCCATGTACTTAATCTGTTTATTTTCTATTTTGATTTAGACAATTAACATTATTTGGTCGGAGGTTCCGGGATCAGAGGCCACGGGAGACGATGGAGTCCTGGAGTCCCCTGGATGAAGACCAAAAGATGCCTGCCTCCAGGTGGAGGTGAAGACAAAATAACCGGAATGCCAAAAGAGATGACTACTGTGGATTCAAGATTGCCAAGATGAAAGAGTACTCGAATGAACCGAATAACATCGCTGGTCGGGACATACCAAAAGAGACAAAACAAAAGTTCCGGCATATGAAGTTCCACGTATTTATTATTTTAATTATTTATTTTAACTTGTTATATTACTTATTTGTTTTAGTTAGTTGTTTTATTTCATTGTTTTTAATTGACTTGGAAAATTTAAACTTAAAGTAATGCCACTTCCACTGAGAAGGCAAATGTGGAACATTTTATGAACTGATGGACTCAGATGAAATGTTGATTGCAAATGTTCATTGATGCACATGAATATTCATTTTGTTGGATTGCTATATTGTAAAAAAAAATAGAACAAGTTGTTTTTAGGAATTGGCTTGGATTATAGCCAAGTTCTAAAAACAAAAGGAGGGTATATGTAAGGATATTTGGCGTGTTACAGTACAGAGTACAGTAATACTGCACAAGTAGCACATTTTTTTTTTGCAGCACCACCACAAGGGTGCTGTGCATTGCTATATGGGTTACCAGATTAACAAGGAAAGACAGGCTATTCAGTCAAAAACGATTTTAACATATAAGATGCAAATCTATTTTTACAGTTAAAAGCACACGTGTTCATTTAAAAATGCACACTATTTTTCACCTGAAATGCCTATATTGCTAGAGACACATTTGAAAATTAACAGCTAACCTATTAACCATTAACCTGTCTAATAATAATATAACCCACTAATAAAATGTGTTCTCCACTGCAGAATTAGGCATGCTCTGAAAACCATTTAAATGTGTGTGCAGATTTTTTCTCTTCTCTTCTCTGCCTGATTCTCCGTGTTTTTGTGCACAGTAACTGCAGGAAGGAGGAAGTCAGATTTGCAACAATTGCTAATGTATAAGCGAAGCTATTGTTGAAGAGTAGGAGGATGAGAGATGATGGATTTCATTGGGACACGTCATACAGAGGGCTGAGAGGAAAGTTTTAGTGGGCAGTATCAGGGAAAAAGACAGGCAGACATCTTTCTGCACTACTGGGGAGAAGACCTGGCTGTGGGGTCCTGACTGAATGCAGATTCCTGTGTCCTGCTGCAGTCGAGATTGGGGAGAACTGAAAGAAAAACCTTTCCACTGGCTGAGGCATTCCTATCTGAAAAAGCTGAGAATTCCAGGCAATGACCCCGGCTTGAGAAGGCAAGCGTTCCTTTTTGCTGGAGTTAATCCAAGAGAGCTACATTCACAAAGAGAACAGCTGAAGAAAACTCAGATAAGGTAATTACATAAGCGTGGGAGCCGTGTGTGTGTACGGTAATACGCAGTCAGTGTAGGATTCCTGTGCGTGTCTTAATCAAATACCAATGTTGCAATTTGAATTCTGTTCTCCGCCACGCTCTTTGCAGTGTGTCATAGACAATGCTTTGACTGTACCATTTTATTTATTTCTGTAAAGAATGAGATCGTGTCTAAATGCAGCTTTTTATAATACAGAAAATATTTGAAAACAGACGGGTGTTTTATTTTCTATTTACCATTACAATGCCGATGATGTGGGGAGATTTTAAACAGTGCAATGGTCATTTTAAGACAGATGTGTGCATGTCAGAATCAGTATGAATAATTGTGAGTGACTGTAGCATAACTTGTTGGAGGTACATGAGCCAACGGGAAGAGAGACTCTCTGAACATAGCTCCCTACCGTATATAAGGTAGTGGAAATTACCACAAGACTACCACATATAGCTCTCTGTCGTAAATAAGTCAGTGAGTTCGCCCATGGTGGCACACCAACACTATCACTGGAAATGTGGTATTCCTAGAATGCAGGTCTGAGGTCTCTCTAGTGATCACACGAAAAATCTAAGCAAAGATAAGGGATTCTGGACATTGGGGCCACAAATAAAACAAGGGAATTATGCTCACCAAAATACCACCAACCACGTATACCAAATATGCAGGTCTGGGTGCTGAAATAATGCATGTCCATTGTATTATTGTTGCACATGGCCAAATCTGAATACAAAGAGTGATTATTGCTAAGTTATTTTTCGGCGGTAATAAAATACCGTCAGGCCCCAAATCTCCACAAAATACCCTACATATTTATGGTGCGTTGCAGGCCGGGAAAGTGATCATAGAGTACCTACTGGGCGTGGCAAGCGTGTCTCACACTGCCATTTGCACATTAAAGGGAACCCATTTTATAATAGCAGTGTGCCACTAAAAACGAATTTCAGAATGTCACAAAGGGAAACCACATTCTCAGATCTAGTGCAATATTTAGAGGCAAAGTTATTTGCACATGGGAATTGGTCTTCGAATAGCACGTTAGACTGGAGTAACCGCATTCAGGGTGAGGTGCAGAAAGAAAAACTAGACAATATTTTTGCAGAAGGCAGCATAATTCAGGTCTGCCTTACAAGATTATTGAATGCAGCCGATAAAAGTGCAGAGAAAGACTGTTTAATACGGCTATGCGGCAAAATATGGTTTATTTTAAACAAGTCCCTGCGAATGCAAGAGAATGATACTCAGCTAATTAACAGGTTAAAGACTGAATTAGATGGGGCAAGTAAAAATCAGGAAATGTTGAGAGCAGAATTGGATGTATGCCAAAAAGACATGCAATTAAAATGCAGAGACTTTGATACTCAGTTATCCAAAAGCAAGAAACAATTTGAAGATAGTGAGCAAGAATTGACACACTTAAAAGCCTTAGTGGATCACATTAGGCAGGATAAAGATGAGGTTGTTTCAGAAATGCAGATTTTACAAAAAGAACATTGCGAAAAAGAAGGTGATCTCCAGAGTGCAGAACAAGAAATGATTAAAATGATTCAAGAAAGAGACAAAAGAAATAAAGAGTTCAATGAATGCCAAATGCAAATGTGCGATATGCAGGAGGCGATTAATAAAATGAGCGATGAAAATAATTATTTGCAGAATGAAGCAACCAGACTCCTTAAAAAGTGTAAGGACTTAGAACAGCAAATGTGCATTCCCAGGTCCCAAGAGAGGCGGCAGGGTACCACATTCAATGGAGTGGAGATGAATTCTAGCTCTGCCCAAAGAGCTAGTGCTCCAGTGACTGGGCCGGTGACTGAACTTGGTTGCAGCGCCCTTGGGGGATTTGATACTCCCATTGGGGGCAGCCACCAATCTCATACACCTGAAAACAGGATTGAATCACAAAATAGTGCAATTCCATGCATTGCAACAAGTAGCCCCATAAAAATAATGAAATCCATTAAAGCCCTGATCAAACCATTTAAAAAGGGAGGTGAATGCTGCATTGAGGATCACCTAGAAGCGGTGCATGACATTTTTAAAGCACTCCAGATACCTAAGGAACAGTACAGACAATATTTTCATTTAACTTTAGATGCCCCGACGGCCAGCATCATAAGGGGATTAAATGAACAGCAGAATATGACATGGCTGGAGTTTGAAAAAGAAATTAGGCGTCATTTTTCTCCTTTTCAGTCATTGCAGGAGGCAAAGAAAGTCGCGTACACTATTACTGCTGGACCTAATACATCCCCTCGCCAATTTTTACAAGACTTAAAAAGAGCATTCTCTCGCTTTGATGTATCTTTTGACTCAAATTCCAATGAGTTTAAAACCGCATACTTCTATGGGCTACAGAAAGACATCATATCCCAATTGGTCCGTGAATTTGACCGTGACAAGTCCCTTGAATGGATTGTACATCAAAGCACAAAGCTATATGAGGTACTCTATTGTCAGGGTAGAGAAAGTGATAAAATGAAAGATACTAGGCATAAATCTAAAGAACCCTCAGCCACAGTAATGGAAATCAGGTCAGCCAAAATGTCCCTTGAGTCTGCTCAAAGCCAAGGTAAAAATAATGTGACACCTGAACAAAGGGGTAATCAACAAAGATCGCCATTTCCTGTACCAATGTTCCAAACACATGATCCTAGTAATAGAGAGAGCTACATCAGCCCTAGATATTTAGGGGATAGACCCCGGGTAAGATATCGGCCTGATATGGCAGGTATGAACAATAGCCAGAGACAAAATCAAGATCAAAGAAATGATGGTCCCTACCAGTCATTGGGGACACAGAGTAGGTTTGATCCCAACACCATGATATATGGTAATCAGGATAGGCCCCGATATGTGGATCGATTTAATGATAATGGAAATCAACATAGGGGCCAGTACCCACAATCTGAGAGACAGGACATGAGGCAAAACGTGAACTACAGTCCACGCCAGTACAATGATTCCCCACCAGGGGACTATAATCAAAGGATGGGTGCAACCCGCTCCCCTCCACAAATGAATCAAGAGTTCAGAAACCATCCCAACCGGTATCAATCACCTGAGAGGTATCAGAATAGATCCAATCAGGGGGAAAACAACCAATATCGACCTAGGCCACAGAAAGAGGATCCTAGAGAGATGGAAAGGTTCCAGTGCCTTGAGGCCCAAGTGAAAATGTTAGCTGAGCAAATAGGAAAGCTCTATACAGCGCAAAAACAACCTTCCAAAGAGGGGGCTGATGGCCATAGCAATGACCGGGGGGCTTCCGAAAAGTGACTAAGTACTCATGATAATCGCAGTGCCAAAATGACAGATTGCTCTGATATAATTTTGCATGACAACTCTGAGGTGACTAATGGATTAAAAATGAAAGTACCAGTAAATGAAATTGTGATAGAAAGTGCAAATACTTCTAAAAAAGAGGTACGGTTTAACTTAGAGCTAAATAAAACAGTAAAGATTTGCACAAATGAAAAAGAAACATTAGGAATTCCAAAAGAACAAAGGGACAGATTTAAGAAAATTGACTCATGCATGGGGAATACCAGTGAACAGGGAGTAAGTGGGGATGCCATAGCTCCTTCCCTGGGCAAGCAAAACAATGACCAAACACAGACAGAAAAAGGAAATACTCACAAGGAGGGTACAAGTCAATCACCTGAAGAATTCTTTGAGCCACATATTCTTGAAGAGGCTGCAAGGGCTGGTATTACACTAAATGATCACAAATGCACAGAATTAAAAAATGACAAATTGCTGAATGATGTTGTTACACATGTTCAGTTGGGAGGTTGTAATGTGGTCTCTGATGTTACCCAGATGGATGGGCGAACAGTGGCCACACTCCAAAAAACTTCTGATCATGGGGAAATGAATAAAATATCTCGCACAGAAATGGGTAAAAAGGAGGGAAAAATGTCTTTTCATTTACCAATGTGCTTAGCCAAAAGTGAAAAAGACCTGAGAAAGGTGAGCCCTGAAATCAGTAAGAATTCACATTTCTTATGTGTATTAGAGGAAGTTGAGGACAGATATTATGCACCCATCACTGTAGAAGAAAAATGCCACACCTTCGCTATGATTGACACTGGCGCACAGGCCACAATTATGTCCAAGGAGCTGGTAAAGAGTATCAATGAAGGGAGGCCTCCACACAGTCAGATCACAGTGAAGGCAAATCAAGGCCCAGTGCATAACTTTAATGGGGAGGAGGTGCCCATCATAGGTGTAACTGAGGTTGACATAAAAATAGGAAAGCACAGAATGAAACAAGAGGTATTGATCACATCTATTTGTGAAATTCCATTTCTGATGGGGACAGATTGCCTGAAAAGATTGTCTCCTCTCATAGATGGGGTGAATGGAGTGCTGTGGTCCTTAACCAAAAAACCATTGAGGCCTAAGAAACTAAAATCACAAAACAGCAATATAAAAGAATGTCACACCGTTGCCAAAACAAATGATGCTGTGGAGGTATATCTCCAGAATAGCTGCATACCTAGTGTCACTGTTATATTAATGTGTCAAGACAAAGATCAGAGCGACAATGAAAAACTACCTGTACAAATATACTTGGACCCAAGGAAAGATTGGCAGACTGCTATAGATGAGCACACATTACGTTTTTACTTAAAAGAGAATACATGCAAACAGAATATTGTTCCTAAAACAGATTCAGAAAAACACATTACCACTCTGGCAGAAATACACATGGAAGATGAGCAACCATGGGTTCACGTTGGTATAAATGATTATCTTAAAACAATAAAAGCCACTTTAGCGCTTGAACATGAAAGGAGTTTCATTAATGAGAAATTGTTGCAAAAAATTATGGAGAGGGAAGAAATCCCGAAATTTAGGATTAAAAACCAATATGTTTCTGGGTTGGACAGTCCAGACTTTGAAAACCGAATTGCAGGCAGATGCATGCTTAAAATTAGCATTGGGCAGAAAATAATTTACCATAATGTATGGATAGTGAGTGGAGCACAAAATGAATTTTACATGGGCAATGACATCATGCACAGAATGTGTATGGTGTTAGATTTCCTTAATCAAAAAATATGGTCACGCCTAGGTGGTCCGGCACCTGAATTTGAAGACAAAAGAAGGGCTTATCATTGTGCACAACTAGTTCCTTATGCAGTCGAATTACAAATGAGGAAAAATACTATTGTTCCTGCATTTACAAAACAGTTTGCAATAACACTGAAATGCAAAAATGGACAGCAGATGAAAGGCTCTGATGCATTTGTATGCCTGAATGAATCCATAAAACAGCAAGGCCTGGATTATGAATACATTCCATTGGTAGACATTGGTGAGGGATCTGTAAAAATCATGGTAAATAATAAAGGTTGTCAGGATATTCATTTAGAGGAAAACTCCCCATTAGGAATGGCCATACAAAAATCACATTATACGGCAGATTTAAATAACATGGTGATTGGGAATATTCCTGAAAAATATGTAGATACCAAGAGCGAGTTGCCAGAACACCTGGACTCTCAGCCCAAAGGAATATTTAAAATTCATTCTGTGTATCCTTATGATTCAAATGAGACAGTGTGCTGCCATCAAGAGGATTGCATAATATTTAATTTAAATGAAAATGAAACAGGAAATCAGCCCATTGAAGTGGAAGCTGATATGCCAAAATATTTGAAAGTGGCAGCTCTACAAAAAGACACAGCCACACAGTTAGAGGAAAGCGCTGAGATTCCTTTACCAGAAGAGTTTCCAGAATTTTCCAGAATGGTAGAAGAGCAGATCTCCTTAGCGGATGCATGTGACAGCGATGGGGATCGAAACGACCTGAGGGAAATATTTATGGAGTTTAAGGATGTATTTGCAAAAGATGCTTATGATTGTGGTTTAACTGATTTACATGTGGCCACACTACCAGAAGGTTGTAGCAGAAATCCAGTGTTTGTACGCCAGTATAGACTACCGCTGGCATGTTTAGAATCATTGGCAGAGATTATTAAAAATTTGGAATCACGGGGAATAATTAGGCCCATTCATAGCACATCCAATACGCCTATTTTAGGTGTGTTAAAGCCAAATGGTCAATGGCGGCTGTGTGCAGACTTAAGAGAGTTAAATAAAAGAGTACCAGTATCTAGATGGCCACTACCATTCATTGATCAGGGCCTAGCTCAGATACATGGTTCAAATGTATTTACCACGTTAGATCTCACATCTGGATATTGGTGTGTGCCATTGGCAGAGGAGATACAACACCTATTTTCCTTTACATTTGACAGGACTCAATATGCCTGGCTTAGAGCTCCGTTCGGGTACATCAATAGTGGGAGTGAATTTGGCATATTTTTGAGAAAGGCCATGCCAGATGCAGCGGAAAGAGGAACAATAGTTTATGTGGATGATGTCCTGATAAAAAAATGAAAACCTTAAAAGTCATTTTGATGAAATAAGACATGTGCTTGGCCAATTGCAGAAAGCAGGCGCCAAAGTATCTTTGCAAAAAGCACAATGGTGCAAGAAAAAAGTGAACTTTCTAGGGCATGAAGTGACTGAACATGGGCTAAATCCACAAAGGAGGAAAATAGAGGCCATACAAAGATTAAAAGATCCTAAAAATGTGAAAGGAGTAAAAAGTTTATTAGGGATGACAGGCTATAACAGAAAGTTCATTGAGAATTATGCAGAAATCACTCAACCATTGACTAAACTGCTTAAACTAAATACTCCCTGGAGATGGGAAAGAGAGCAGTCTGATGCAGTGGCTAGATTGAAGGAATGTCTTGTAAAGGCACCATGTTTAGCATACCCCATAAAGGACAGGGATTTCTTTATAGAAATAGGCTTTTCTGAACATTGTATGTCAGCAGTGTTATCACAAAAACACGATTTGAATCACAAAACCATTGCATATGCAAGTAAGGCATTTTCCCAAGTTGAAATGAAATTTAATGAATGTGAGAAGGCCCTATTAACCACTGTGTGGGCGCTACAACATTTTCGCCCCATTGTTCAGGGAGAAAAGGTGATTATTGAAACAAATCATCAACCTTTGCAATTTTTAGAGAGTAAAAGAATTAGATCAGGCAATCTAGCGCAATCCAGAATCACTTCATGGACGCTGGCATTACAAGGTTTTCCCGTAGAAGTAAGATATGGACAAAATAAAAAGAGCCCAATTGCTCAAGGGTTAGCTGACTTACATGACTGTGCAGCTGAACAAATACCAAATGAAATGGATGTGGAAGCTAGTTTACAGGAATTTGAACAATCACCACACAAAGCTTTTGATGAAAAAACATGCAAGGATTTGCCAACTGTATATGTGGATGGTTGTGCTTTTCACATTGAAAATGACAGTAATAAACAATTAGTGGCAGGAATAGGAAATGTCTGGTTGAAATGTGAAGGCGTTCCTAGTATAGGGATGAGGATTGGAGATAGGAGCAGTCAGGTGGCGGAATTGGCAGCCATCTATAAAGCAATTGCTACTGCAGTTGATAAAAAGTTCAGTGAAATTGTCCTGGTGACTGATTCTGACTATGCACGGAATAGCTTTGTGGAGTATTTGCCTGGTTGGAAAGCAAGAGGCATGGTTACATACAACAAAAAGCCACTTAAACATGGAAAAATGATACAAGCCATAGACAAATTGGTGTCAGAAAATAATTTAACAATATACTGGAGAAAAATTCGTGGACATTTAAAAACACCAGGAGAGGATAAGGAGGGAAATGATAAGGCAGACCATCTGGCTAAGATTGGGGCTGTGATGGGAGAATTGCTACCTATTGATTATTTAATGGGTGAAATACGAATTGATGCAGTCACACGTTCTAAAGCACCAAAGGAGGTAGATCAACCGGTGGTGCAGTGGAGTCATGACACGCCAGACCAAGATTTGATTGAGGCACAAAAGAATGATCAAATTTTGGGAATCTATTATAATCATTTGATAGATCCTGAACAAAATCCTGTAACAGAAAAAGATTGTATGGGAAAAGAAGAGTTGAGGGTGTTATTAAAGAACAAAACACGAATTAGATTACAGGATGGACTCATGATTAGAGAGTCCATAACAGGGCAAATACAGTGGGTAGTACCCCTTTCATTCAGAGGACTAATGCTACACCATGCACACGATGCCATAACTGCAGGCCATAGAGGTTCACAAAAAACATTAGAAATACTAAAAGATTATGCTTACTGGCCTCATATGTCCCAAGATGTGGAATTATATACTAGAGGATGTCTAGTATGCGCCCAATTTAAACCTGCTTCACCAATGCACAGAGCACCATTGATGAAAAGAGGCCTAACTCTCCCATGGTCAGATTTGCAAATAGACTATGTAGGTCCTTTAAAAAGGTCGAGCAGGGGACACCGTTATATTTTGAGTGTGGTATGTTTGATGTCAAAGTGGATTGAGTGCATTCCTGCACCAGATTGTAGTGCGCAAACAGCAGCCACATTGCTGGTGAACCATGTGTTCTCAAGGTTTGGGTTGCCGCAAAGAATTGAGTCAGACAGAGGAAGTCATTTCACAAGTACTCTAATGAGCAAGGTATGGCAAATACTAGGTGTGAAAAGGAAACTACATATCGCATATCGGGCGGCGTCTTCAGGTACAGTTGAAAGAAGCAATAGGTCTGTTGTGGATATTTTAAAGAAATTTGTGGCAGAAGCAGGTTCCAGCTGGGATTTACGTTTACCGTTGGTTCTGATGGCAATCAGGTCGACTCCTGCCAAAGCAACAGGTGTTAGCCCCCATGAGGTCTTGACAGGTAGGAAAATGGTGTTACCACAACACCTACTATACAGAACACATGAGCAAACTCTAGTGAGTGCATCCACAGTTCATGAATATATTGATGAACTGAGGAGGCATTTGCAACATGCATTTGCTTTTGTGCAGAGAAATCTGGAAAGAGCTGCTGACAGTGCTAAGTCATATTATGACAAAAAGACATCAGTAAAGGAATACAATGTAGGGGATCAGGTGTACAAGTTTCATTTTGGAAAAAGTAAACAGAAAAATTCTAAATTTCTAGCAGCCTGGCAGGGGCCATTTCGAATTATAGATAAGGTCTCTCCTGTAGTGTATAAAATTTTGAAAAATGAAGGTGAAACAGCAATAGAGCAGTTTGTCCATGTAAATCAAATCAAACCATGCCATCCCAGGCATGAGATCAGGCAGCTTGAGCATGTAGAAACAGATAGAGTCCCTTGAGAAAATAAATGAGTACAATCAGGAGGCAGTGACAAAGAAGTTAAAAAGTTGATTGTTATGATGGCACATAAACACTGTAGTATATGTAAAATATATAATATAAAATAAATAAATAAATAAATAAATGCACATATAATGGAAGCTCATGGTTGGTGTGCAGAGAGAAAGTGTATTAAATATTGAATGCTGTTTTATATATGCTTGTTTTCTTTTAACTTGTGTTTAATTTCAGAAAAAAAAAAAAAGAAAAGAAATATTTTTACCAAGCATGTTTTATTTTTGGCAAAAGGATGAAGTTAGTATTGTGCTATGTACTTAATCTGTTTATTTTCTATTTTGATTTAGACAATTAACATTATTTGGTCGGAGGTTCCGGGATCAGAGGCCACGGGAGACGATGGAGTCCTGGAGTCCCCTGGATGAAGACCAAAAGATGCCTGCCTCCAGGTGGAGGTGAAGACAAAATAACCGGAATGCCAAAAGAGATGACTACTGTGGATTCAAGATTGCCAAGATGAAAGAGTACTCGAATGAACCGAATAACATCGCTGGTCGGGACATACCAAAAGAGACAAAACAAAAGTTCCGGCATATGAAGTTCCACGTATTTATTATTTTAATTATTTATTTTAACTTGTTATATTACTTATTTGTTTTAGTTAGTTGTTTTATTTCATTGTTTTTAATTGACTTGGAAAATTTAAACTTAAAGTAATGCCACTTCCACTGAGAAGGCAAATGTGGAACATTTTATGAACTGATGGACTCAGATGAAATGTTGATTGCAAATGTTCATTGATGCACATGAATATTCATTTTGTTGGATTGCTATATTGTAAAAAAAAATAGAACAAGTTGTTTTTAGGAATTGGCTTGGATTATAGCCAAGTTCTAAAAACAAAAGGAGGGTATATGTAAGGATATTTGGCGTGTTACAGTACAGAGTACAGTAATACTGCACAAGTAGCACATTTTTTTTTTGCAGCACCACCACAAGGGTGCTGTGCATTGCTATATGGGTTACCAGATTAACAAGGAAAGACAGGCTATTCAGTCAAAAACGATTTTAACATATAAGATGCAAATCTATTTTTACAGTTAAAAGCACACGTGTTCATTTAAAAATGCACACTATTTTTCACCTGAAATGCCTATATTGCTAGAGACACATTTGAAAATTAACAGCTAACCTATTAACCATTAACCTGACTAATAATAATATAACCCACTAATAAAATGTGTTCTCCACTGCAGAATTAGGCATGCTCTGAAAACCATTTAAATGTGTGTGCAGATTATTTCTCTTCTCTTCTCTGCCTGATTCTCCGTGTTTTTGTGCACAGTAACTGCAGGAAGGAGGAAGTCAGATTTGCAACAATTGCTAATGTATAAGCGAAGCTATTGTTGAAGAGTAGGAGGATGAGAGATGATGGATTTCATTGGGACACGTCATACAGAGGGCTGAGAGGAAAGTTTTAGTGGGCAGTATCAGGGAAAAAGACAGGCAGACATCTTTCTGCACTACTGGGGAGAAGACCTGGCTGTGGGGTCCTGACTGAATGCAGATTCCTGTGTCCTGCTGCAGTCGAGATTGGGGAGAACTGAAAGAAAAACCTTTCCACTGGCTGAGGCATTCCTATCTGAAAAAGCTGAGAATTCCAGGCAATGACCCCGGCTTGAGAAGGCAAGCGTTCCTTTTTGCTGGAGTTAATCCAAGAGAGCTACATTCACAAAGAGAACAGCTGAAGAAAACTCAGATAAGGTAATTACATAAGCGTGGGAGCCGTGTGTGTGTACGGTAATACGCAGTCAGTGTAGGATTCCTGTGCGTGTCTTAATCAAATACCAATGTTGCAATTTGAATTCTGTTCTCCGCCACGCTCTTTGCAGTGTGTCATAGACAATGCTTTGACTGTACCATTTTATTTATTTCTGTAAAGAATGAGATCGTGTCTAAATGCAGCTTTTTATAATACAGAAAATATTTGAAAACAGACGGGTGTTTTATTTTCTATTTACCATTACAATGCCGATGATGTGGGGAGATTTTAAACAGTGCAATGGTCATTTTAAGACAGATGTGTGCATGTCAGAATCAGTATGAATAATTGTGAGTGACTGTAGCATAACTTGTTGGAGGTACATGAGCCAACGGGAAGAGAGACTCTCTGAACATAGCTCCCTACCGTATATAAGGTAGTGGAAATTACCACAAGACTACCACATATAGCTCTCTGTCGTAAATAAGTCAGTGAGTTCGCCCATGGTGGCACACCAACACTATCACTGGAAATGTGGTATTCCTAGAATGCAGGTCTGAGGTCTCTCTAGTGATCACACGAAAAATCTAAGCAAAGATAAGGGATTCTGGACATTGGGGCCACAAATAAAACAAGGGAATTATGCTCACCAAAATACCACCAACCACGTATACCAAATATGCAGGTCTGGGTGCTGAAATAATGCATGTCCATTGTATTATTGTTGCACATGGCCAAATCTGAATACAAAGAGTGATTATTGCTAAGTTATTTTTCGGCGGTAATAAAATACCGTCAGGCCCCAAATCTCCACAAAATACCCTACATATTTATGGTGCGTTGCAGGCCGGGAAAGTGATCATAGAGTACCTACTGGGCGTGGCAAGCGTGTCTCACACTGCCATTTGCACATTAAAGGGAACCCATTTTATAATAGCAGTGTGCCACTAAAAACGAATTTCAGAATGTCACAAAGGGAAACCACATTCTCAGATCTAGTGCAATATTTAGAGGCAAAGTTATTTGCACATGGGAATTGGTCTTCGAATAGCACGTTAGACTGGAGTAACCGCATTCAGGGTGAGGTGCAGAAAGAAAAACTAGACAATATTTTTGCAGAAGGCAGCATAATTCAGGTCTGCCTTACAAGATTATTGAATGCAGCCGATAAAAGTGCAGAGAAAGACTGTTTAATACGGCTATGCGGCAAAATATGGTTTATTTTAAACAAGTCCCTGCGAATGCAAGAGAATGATACTCAGCTAATTAACAGGTTAAAGACTGAATTAGATGGGGCAAGTAAAAATCAGGAAATGTTGAGAGCAGAATTGGATGTATGCCAAAAAGACATGCAATTAAAATGCAGAGACTTTGATACTCAGTTATCCAAAAGCAAGAAACAATTTGAAGATAGTGAGCAAGAATTGACACACTTAAAAGCCTTAGTGGATCACATTAGGCAGGATAAAGATGAGGTTGTTTCAGAAATGCAGATTTTACAAAAAGAACATTGCGAAAAAGAAGGTGATCTCCAGAGTGCAGAACAAGAAATGATTAAAATGATTCAAGAAAGAGACAAAAGAAATAAAGAGTTCAATGAATGCCAAATGCAAATGTGCGATATGCAGGAGGCGATTAATAAAATGAGCGATGAAAATAATTATTTGCAGAATGAAGCAACCAGACTCCTTAAAAAGTGTAAGGACTTAGAACAGCAAATGTGCATTCCCAGGTCCCAAGAGAGGCGGCAGGGTACCACATTCAATGGAGTGGAGATGAATTCTAGCTCTGCCCAAAGAGCTAGTGCTCCAGTGACTGGGCCGGTGACTGAACTTGGTTGCAGCGCCCTTGGGGGATTTGATACTCCCATTGGGGGCAGCCACCAATCTCATACACCTGAAAACAGGATTGAATCACAAAATAGTGCAATTCCATGCATTGCAACAAGTAGCCCCATAAAAATAATGAAATCCATTAAAGCCCTGATCAAACCATTTAAAAAGGGAGGTGAATGCTGCATTGAGGATCACCTAGAAGCGGTGCATGACATTTTTAAAGCACTCCAGATACCTAAGGAACAGTACAGACAATATTTTCATTTAACTTTAGATGCCCCGACGGCCAGCATCATAAGGGGATTAAATGAACAGCAGAATATGACATGGCTGGAGTTTGAAAAAGAAATTAGGCGTCATTTTTCTCCTTTTCAGTCATTGCAGGAGGCAAAGAAAGTCGCGTACACTATTACTGCTGGACCTAATACATCCCCTCGCCAATTTTTACAAGACTTAAAAAGAGCATTCTCTCGCTTTGATGTATCTTTTGACTCAAATTCCAATGAGTTTAAAACCGCATACTTCTATGGGCTACAGAAAGACATCATATCCCAATTGGTCCGTGAATTTGACCGTGACAAGTCCCTTGAATGGATTGTACATCAAAGCACAAAGCTATATGAGGTACTCTATTGTCAGGGTAGAGAAAGTGATAAAATGAAAGATACTAGGCATAAATCTAAAGAACCCTCAGCCACAGTAATGGAAATCAGGTCAGCCAAAATGTCCCTTGAGTCTGCTCAAAGCCAAGGTAAAAATAATGTGACACCTGAACAAAGGGGTAATCAACAAAGATCGCCATTTCCTGTACCAATGTTCCAAACACATGATCCTAGTAATAGAGAGAGCTACATCAGCCCTAGATATTTAGGGGATAGACCCCGGGTAAGATATCGGCCTGATATGGCAGGTATGAACAATAGCCAGAGACAAAATCAAGATCAAAGAAATGATGGTCCCTACCAGTCATTGGGGACACAGAGTAGGTTTGATCCCAACACCATGATATATGGTAATCAGGATAGGCCCCGATATGTGGATCGATTTAATGATAATGGAAATCAACATAGGGGCCAGTACCCACAATCTGAGAGACAGGACATGAGGCAAAACGTGAACTACAGTCCACGCCAGTACAATGATTCCCCACCAGGGGACTATAATCAAAGGATGGGTGCAACCCGCTCCCCTCCACAAATGAATCAAGAGTTCAGAAACCATCCCAACCGGTATCAATCACCTGAGAGGTATCAGAATAGATCCAATCAGGGGGAAAACAACCAATATCGACCTAGGCCACAGAAAGAGGATCCTAGAGAGATGGAAAGGTTCCAGTGCCTTGAGGCCCAAGTGAAAATGTTAGCTGAGCAAATAGGAAAGCTCTATACAGCGCAAAAACAACCTTCCAAAGAGGGGGCTGATGGCCATAGCAATGACCGGGGGGCTTCCGAAAAGTGACTAAGTACTCATGATAATCGCAGTGCCAAAATGACAGATTGCTCTGATATAATTTTGCATGACAACTCTGAGGTGACTAATGGATTAAAAATGAAAGTACCAGTAAATGAAATTGTGATAGAAAGTGCAAATACTTCTAAAAAAGAGGTACGGTTTAACTTAGAGCTAAATAAAACAGTAAAGATTTGCACAAATGAAAAAGAAACATTAGGAATTCCAAAAGAACAAAGGGACAGATCAAAGAAAATTGACTCATGCATGGGGAATACCAGTGAACAGGGAGTAAGTGGGGATGCCATAGCTCCTTCCCTGGGCAAGCAAAACAATGACCAAACACAGACAGAAAAAGGAAATACTCACAAGGAGGGTACAAGTCAATCACCTGAAGAATTCTTTGAGCCACATATTCTTGAAGAGGCTGCAAGGGCTGGTATTACACTAAATGATCACAAATGCACAGAATTAAAAAATGACAAATTGCTGAATGATGTTGTTACACATGTTCAGTTGGGAGGTTGTAATGTGGTCTCTGATGTTACCCAGATGGATGGGCGAACAGTGGCCACACTCCAAAAAACTTCTGATCATGGGGAAATGAATAAAATATCTCGCACAGAAATGGGTAAAAAGGAGGGAAAAATGTCTTTTCATTTACCAATGTGCTTAGCCAAAAGTGAAAAAGACCTGAGAAAGGTGAGCCCTGAAATCAGTAAGAATTCACATTTCTTATGTGTATTAGAGGAAGTTGAGGACAGATATTATGCACCCATCACTGTAGAAGAAAAATGCCACACCTTCGCTATGATTGACACTGGCGCACAGGCCACAATTATGTCCAAGGAGCTGGTAAAGAGTATCAATGAAGGGAGGCCTCCACAGAGTCAGATCACAGTGAAGGCAAATCAAGGCCCAGTGCATAACTTTAATGGGGAGGAGGTGCCCATCATAGGTGTAACTGAGGTTGACATAAAAATAGGAAAGCACAGAATGAAACAAGAGGTATTGATCACATCTATTTGTGAAATTCCATTTCTGATGGGGACAGATTGCCTGAAAAGATTGTCTCCTCTCATAGATGGGGTGAATGGAGTGCTGTGGTCCTTAACCAAAAAACCATTGAGGCCTAAGAAACTAAAATCACAAAACAGCAATATAAAAGAATGTCACACTGTTGCCAAAACAAATGATGCTGTGGAGGTATATCTCCAGAATAGCTGCATACCTAGTGTCACTGTTATATTAATGTGTCAAGACAAAGATCAGAGCGACAATGAAAAACTACCTGTACAAATATACTTGGACCCAAGGAAAGATTGGCAGACTGCTATAGATGAGCACACATTACGTTTTTACTTAAAAGAGAATACATGCAAACAGAATATTGTTCCTAAAACAGATTCAGAAAAACACATTACCACTCTGGCAGAAATACACATGGAAGATGAGCAACCATGGGTTCACGTTGGTATAAATGATTATCTTAAAACAATAAAAGCCACTTTAGCGCTTGAACATGAAAGGAGTTTCATTAATGAGAAATTGTTGCAAAAAATTATGGAGAGGGAAGAAATCCCGAAATTTAGGATTAAAAACCAATATGTTTCTGGGTTGGACAGTCCAGACTTTGAAAACCGAATTGCAGGCAGATGCATGCTTAAAATTAGCATTGGGCAGAAAATAATTTACCATAATGTATGGATAGTGAGTGGAGCACAAAATGAATTTTACATGGGCAATGACATCATGCACAGAATGTGTATGGTGTTAGATTTCCTTAATCAAAAAATATGGTCACGCCTAGGTGGTCCGGCACCTGAATTTGAAGACAAAAGAAGGGCTTATCATTGTGCACAACTAGTTCCTTATGCAGTCGAATTACAAATGAGGAAAAATACTATTGTTCCTGCATTTACAAAACAGTTTGCAATAACACTGAAATGCAAAAATGGACAGCAGATGAAAGGCTCTGATGCATTTGTATGCCTGAATGAATCCATAAAACAGCAAGGCCTGGATTATGAATACATTCCATTGGTAGACATTGGTGAGGGATCTGTAAAAATCATGGTAAATAATAAAGGTTGTCAGGATATTCATTTAGAGGAAAACTCCCCATTAGGAATGGCCATACAAAAATCACATTATACGGCAGATTTAAATAACATGGTGATTGGGAATATTCCTGAAAAATATGTAGATGCCAAGAGCGAGTTGCCAGAACACCTGGACTCTCAGCCCAAAGGAATATTTAAAATTCATTCTGTGTATCCTTATGATTCAAATGAGACAGTGTGCTGCCATCAAGAGGATTGCATAATATTTAATTTAAATGAAAATGAAACAGGAAATCAGCCCATTGAAGTGGAAGCTGATATGCCAAAATATTTGAAAGTGGCAGCTCTACAAAAAGACACAGCCACACAGTTAGAGGAAAGCGCTGAGATTCCTTTACCAGAAGAGTTTCCAGAATTTTCCAGAATGGTAGAAGAGCAGATCTCCTTAGCGGATGCATGTGACAGCGATGGGGATCGAAACGACCTGAGGGAAATATTTATGGAGTTTAAGGATGTATTTGCAAAAGATGCTTATGATTGTGGTTTAACTGATTTACATGTGGCCACACTACCAGAAGGTTGTAGCAGAAATCCAGTGTTTGTACGCCAGTATAGACTACCGCTGGCATGTTTAGAATCATTGGCAGAGATTATTAAAAATTTGGAATCACGGGGAATAATTAGGCCCATTCATAGCACATCCAATACGCCTATTTTAGGTGTGTTAAAGCCAAATGGTCAATGGCGGCTGTGTGCAGACTTAAGAGAGTTAAATAAAAGAGTACCAGTATCTAGATGGCCACTACCATTCATTGATCAGGGCCTAGCTCAGATACATGGTTCAAATGTATTTACCACGTTAGATCTCACATCTGGATATTGGTGTGTGCCATTGGCAGAGGAGATACAACACCTATTTTCCTTTACATTTGACAGGACTCAATATGCCTGGCTTAGAGCTCCGTTCGGGTACATCAATAGTGGGAGTGAATTTGGCATATTTTTGAGAAAGGCCATGCCAGATGCAGCGGAAAGAGGAACAATAGTTTATGTGGATGATGTCCTGATAAAAAAATGAAAACCTTAAAAGTCATTTTGATGAAATAAGACATGTGCTTGGCCAATTGCAGAAAGCAGGCGCCAAAGTATCTTTGCAAAAAGCACAATGGTGCAAGAAAAAAGTGAACTTTCTAGGGCATGAAGTGACTGAACATGGGCTAAATCCACAAAGGAGGAAAATAGAGGCCATACAAAGATTAAAAGATCCTAAAAATGTGAAAGGAGTAAAAAGTTTATTAGGGATGACAGGCTATAACAGAAAGTTCATTGAGAATTATGCAGAAATCACTCAACCATTGACTAAACTGCTTAAACTAAATACTCCCTGGAGATGGGAAAGAGAGCAGTCTGATGCAGTGGCTAGATTGAAGGAATGTCTTGTAAAGGCACCATGTTTAGCATACCCCATAAAGGACAGGGATTTCTTTATAGAAATAGGCTTTTCTGAACATTGTATGTCAGCAGTGTTATCACAAAAACACGATTTGAATCACAAAACCATTGCATATGCAAGTAAGGCATTTTCCCAAGTTGAAATGAAATTTAATGAATGTGAGAAGGCCCTATTAACCACTGTGTGGGCGCTACAACATTTTCGCCCCATTGTTCAGGGAGAAAAGGTGATTATTGAAACAAATCATCAACCTTTGCAATTTTTAGAGAGTAAAAGAATTAGATCAGGCAATCTAGCGCAATCCAGAATCACTTCATGGACGCTGGCATTACAAGGTTTTCCCGTAGAAGTAAGATATGGACAAAATAAAAAGAGCCCAATTGCTCAAGGGTTAGCTGACTTACATGACTGTGCAGCTGAACAAATACCAAATGAAATGGATGTGGAAGCTAGTTTACAGGAATTTGAACAATCACCACACAAAGCTTTTGATGAAAAAACATGCAAGGATTTGCCAACTGTATATGTGGATGGTTGTGCTTTTCACATTGAAAATGACAGTAATAAACAATTAGTGGCAGGAATAGGAAATGTCTGGTTGAAATGTGAAGGCGTTCCTAGTATAGGGATGAGGATTGGAGATAGGAGCAGTCAGGTGGCGGAATTGGCAGCCATCTATAAAGCAATTGCTACTGCAGTTGATAAAAAGTTCAGTGAAATTGTCCTGGTGACTGATTCTGACTATGCACGGAATAGCTTTGTGGAGTATTTGCCTGGTTGGAAAGCAAGAGGCATGGTTACATACAACAAAAAGCCACTTAAACATGGAAAAATGATACAAGCCATAGACAAATTGGTGTCAGAAAATAATTTAACAATATACTGGAGAAAAATTCGTGGACATTTAAAAACACCAGGAGAGGATAAGGAGGGAAATGATAAGGCAGACCATCTGGCTAAGATTGGGGCTGTGATGGGAGAATTGCTACCTATTGATTATTTAATGGGTGAAATACGAATTGATGCAGTCACACGTTCTAAAGCACCAAAGGAGGTAGATCAACCGGTGGTGCAGTGGAGTCATGACACGCCAGACCAAGATTTGATTGAGGCACAAAAGAATGATCAAATTTTGGGAATCTATTATAATCATTTGATAGATCCTGAACAAAATCCTGTAACAGAAAAAGATTGTATGGGAAAAGAAGAGTTGAGGGTGTTATTAAAGAACAAAACACGAATTAGATTACAGGATGGACTCATGATTAGAGAGTCCATAACAGGGCAAATACAGTGGGTAGTACCCCTTTCATTCAGAGGACTAATGCTACACCATGCACACGATGCCATAACTGCAGGCCATAGAGGTTCACAAAAAACATTAGAAATACTAAAAGATTATGCTTACTGGCCTCATATGTCCCAAGATGTGGAATTATATACTAGAGGATGTCTAGTATGCGCCCAATTTAAACCTGCTTCACCAATGCACAGAGCACCATTGATGAAAAGAGGCCTAACTCTCCCATGGTCAGATTTGCAAATAGACTATGTAGGTCCTTTAAAAAGGTCGAGCAGGGGACACCGTTATATTTTGAGTGTGGTATGTTTGATGTCAAAGTGGATTGAGTGCATTCCTGCACCAGATTGTAGTGCGCAAACAGCAGCCACATTGCTGGTGAACCATGTGTTCTCAAGGTTTGGGTTGCCGCAAAGAATTGAGTCAGACAGAGGAAGTCATTTCACAAGTACTCTAATGAGCAAGGTATGGCAAATACTAGGTGTGAAAAGGAAACTACATATCGCATATCGGGCGGCGTCTTCAGGTACAGTTGAAAGAAGCAATAGGTCTGTTGTGGATATTTTAAAGAAATTTGTGGCAGAAGCAGGTTCCAGCTGGGATTTACGTTTACCGTTGGTTCTGATGGCAATCAGGTCGACTCCTGCCAAAGCAACAGGTGTTAGCCCCCATGAGGTCTTGACAGGTAGGAAAATGGTGTTACCACAACACCTACTATACAGAACACATGAGCAAACTCTAGTGAGTGCATCCACAGTTCATGAATATATTGATGAACTGAGGAGGCATTTGCAACATGCATTTGCTTTTGTGCAGAGAAATCTGGAAAGAGCTGCTGACAGTGCTAAGTCATATTATGACAAAAAGACATCAGTAAAGGAATACAATGTAGGGGATCAGGTGTACAAGTTTCATTTTGGAAAAAGTAAACAGAAAAATTCTAAATTTCTAGCAGCCTGGCAGGGGCCATTTCGAATTATAGATAAGGTCTCTCCTGTAGTGTATAAAATTTTGAAAAATGAAGGTGAAACAGCAATAGAGCAGTTTGTCCATGTAAATCAAATCAAACCATGCCATCCCAGGCATGAGATCAGGCAGCTTGAGCATGTAGAAACAGATAGAGTCCCTTGAGAAAATAAATGAGTACAATCAGGAGGCAGTGACAAAGAAGTTAAAAAGTTGATTGTTATGATGGCACATAAACACTGTAGTATATGTAAAATATATAATATAAAATAAATAAATAAATAAATAAATGCACATATAATGGAAGCTCATGGTTGGTGTGCAGAGAGAAAGTGTATTAAATATTGAATGCTGTTTTATATATGCTTGTTTTCTTTTAACTTGTGTTTAATTTCAGAAAAAAAAAAAAAAGAAAAGAAATATTTTTACCAAGCATGTTTTATTTTTGGCAAAAGGATGAAGTTAGTATTGTGCTATGTACTTAATCTGTTTATTTTCTATTTTGATTTAGACAATTAACATTATTTGGTCGGAGGTTCCGGGATCAGAGGCCACGGGAGACGATGGAGTCCTGGAGTCCCCTGGATGAAGACCAAAAGATGCCTGCCTCCAGGTGGAGGTGAAGACAAAATAACCGGAATGCCAAAAGAGATGACTACTGTGGATTCAAGATTGCCAAGATGAAAGAGTACTCGAATGAACCGAATAACATCGCTGGTCGGGACATACCAAAAGAGACAAAACAAAAGTTCCGGCATATGAAGTTCCACGTATTTATTATTTTAATTATTTATTTTAACTTGTTATATTACTTATTTGTTTTAGTTAGTTGTTTTATTTCATTGTTTTTAATTGACTTGGAAAATTTAAACTTAAAGTAATGCCACTTCCACTGAGAAGGCAAATGTGGAACATTTTATGAACTGATGGACTCAGATGAAATGTTGATTGCAAATGTTCATTGATGCACATGAATATTCATTTTGTTGGATTGCTATATTGTAAAAAAAAATAGAACAAGTTGTTTTTAGGAATTGGCTTGGATTATAGCCAAGTTCTAAAAACAAAAGGAGGGTATATGTAAGGATATTTGGCGTGTTACAGTACAGAGTACAGTAATACTGCACAAGTAGCACATTTTTTTTTTGCAGCACCACCACAAGGGTGCTGTGCATTGCTATATGGGTTACCAGATTAACAAGGAAAGACAGGCTATTCAGTCAAAAACGATTTTAACATATAAGATGCAAATCTATTTTTACAGTTAAAAGCACACGTGTTCATTTAAAAATGCACACTATTTTTCACCTGAAATGCCTATATTGCTAGAGACACATTTGAAAATTAACAGCTAACCTATTAACCATTAACCTGACTAATAATAATATAACCCACTAATAAAATGTGTTCTCCACTGCAGAATTAGGCATGCTCTGAAAACCATTTAAATGTGTGTGCAGATTATTTCTCTTCTCTTCTCTGCCTGATTCTCCGTGTTTTTGTGCACAGTAACTGCAGGAAGGAGGAAGTCAGATTTGCAACAATTGCTAATGTATAAGCGAAGCTATTGTTGAAGAGTAGGAGGATGAGAGATGATGGATTTCATTGGGACACGTCATACAGAGGGCTGAGAGGAAAGTTTTAGTGGGCAGTATCAGGGAAAAAGACAGGCAGACATCTTTCTGCACTACTGGGGAGAAGACCTGGCTGTGGGGTCCTGACTGAATGCAGATTCCTGTGTCCTGCTGCAGTCGAGATTGGGGAGAACTGAAAGAAAAACCTTTCCACTGGCTGAGGCATTCCTATCTGAAAAAGCTGAGAATTCCAGGCAATGACCCCGGCTTGAGAAGGCAAGCGTTCCTTTTTGCTGGAGTTAATCCAAGAGAGCTACATTCACAAAGAGAACAGCTGAAGAAAACTCAGATAAGGTAATTACATAAGCGTGGGAGCCGTGTGTGTGTACGGTAATACGCAGTCAGTGTAGGATTCCTGTGCGTGTCTTAATCAAATACCAATGTTGCAATTTGAATTCTGTTCTCCGCCACGCTCTTTGCAGTGTGTCATAGACAATGCTTTGACTGTACCATTTTATTTATTTCTGTAAAGAATGAGATCGTGTCTAAATGCAGCTTTTTATAATACAGAAAATATTTGAAAACAGACGGGTGTTTTATTTTCTATTTACCATTACAATGCCGATGATGTGGGGAGATTTTAAACAGTGCAATGGTCATTTTAAGACAGATGTGTGCATGTCAGAATCAGTATGAATAATTGTGAGTGACTGTAGCATAACTTGTTGGAGGTACATGAGCCAACGGGAAGAGAGACTCTCTGAACATAGCTCCCTACCGTATATAAGGTAGTGGAAATTACCACAAGACTACCACATATAGCTCTCTGTCGTAAATAAGTCAGTGAGTTCGCCCATGGTGGCACACCAACACTATCACTGGAAATGTGGTATTCCTAGAATGCAGGTCTGAGGTCTCTCTAGTGATCACACGAAAAATCTAAGCAAAGATAAGGGATTCTGGACATTGGGGCCACAAATAAAACAAGGGAATTATGCTCACCAAAATACCACCAACCACGTATACCAAATATGCAGGTCTGGGTGCTGAAATAATGCATGTCCATTGTATTATTGTTGCACATGGCCAAATCTGAATACAAAGAGTGATTATTGCTAAGTTATTTTTCGGCGGTAATAAAATACCGTCAGGCCCCAAATCTCCACAAAATACCCTACATACTTGGGCACTGAAGGCCCTGATATTGGTCAAAGGATCTGTGACCTCGTGCCAGAGAAGCCCAGGAGTGTTCTCTGCTGGTGTGACCCGCCTTTCCTGTGCTAAAAACGTGGGGAAGGGTGAACATTATCATACAC
Source organism: Ambystoma mexicanum (assembly GCF_040938575.1). NCBI lineage: Eukaryota > Metazoa > Chordata > Amphibia > Caudata > Ambystomatidae > Ambystoma > Ambystoma mexicanum. Next base: position 101,917,208 of record NC_090941.1, on the reverse strand, counting down.
TATTTTGTAGCATAACGGTAAGGTTTGCCAAGCGTTTTTTTTTCAAGTATAGGACACTTTTTATTTGACTAGACTCCACTAGGACTGGGTTATTATTATTATTATTATTATTATTATTATTATTATTATTATTATTATTATTATTATTATTATTATTATTATTATCATTATATATTCTTTTAATTAACATTGATTTAGATGTAATTACAACTTTTTCAATATAACAAAGTTCAGTCATTTGCAAGAGATGAGATTACATCAGATTTGTATAAATTTGAACTTGCTATTTTTACATGATTATAGACATTTCTTTAGATGTATAGTTGCAGTGCTATATTACTGCTTCATTGAGCACTAACTCATATTCTACATTAGTATAAAAGCATGTAATCAGTAGCGCTGATACACAGTACGCAAATGTCATGATTAAAATGCGGCAGATGTGAAAGTACACCGACTAGGTGCAATTATTTTAATGGCCTTGCAATCACCTAAAATCAAGATTCAATTTCTTTCATTAATACAACCATGGAAGTTAGCAGCAATTTGGCACAGAATTAAGATGTTGGCCTATGGTCAGCCATTTGACAGATGATAAAATACATTAAAACCATGTGATTAACAGCAATTCTAAAAAGCCTTAAAATCATGTATAATCAGACTTCAAAATATTGATAGACAAAGCATATCAATTAGCAGCAGTTTGACATAGGCTAAAATACGTTCAAACCCTGTGATTAACAAAAATTCTAAAAAGCCTTACAATAATAAATAATCAGAATTCAATTAATTTCGATAGAGGAACCATATAAATTGTCAGTGATTTGATGATCAAATGATGTAAAGATTTGTGATGAATAGAAAATTGACGCGGGCTATCTTGAGATAGATACGTGGGATTAGCAGCAATTCAATAGGAACTGGGAGCCTCAGACCTTGGCGGGTAACCGCAACGGATATCAATCTGGGTTATGTATAATGACTGTCTTATCTCCTTTAACATTTCATGGCTAGGTAAACTTTATAAAAGCTTAGTAACTGCTGACTATGACTTCATTCAAGGGGCAGTCTCCAGAGAGAGGTTTAAAGATGTCAGAAACTACACAGTCGCAATTTTTAATGAAATTCTAGAGGCATTGAAGACTTCTATCCAGAGCTGATCCTTAGTCAGCAACCTGGTATTGCTAACATTTTTGTAAAAAAAATTGATGTCTAGCGTCTTCTAGTGCAGGGCATTCGATTCTTAAATGTTGGAGAGTTTCTGGGGAGGATTATATTTTGCAGAAGCGGCAGGTTGTGCCTGGTTTGTCTGACTTGGAATAAGAGGCTATTTTCACCTTTGAGGGACACAGACCAAAGCGCATTCAGAGAAATGTATTGACATAGGCTGGATCAGGAAATGTTGCTAGTAATTGGGGCAGCTCCTTCAAGTATTTCTGTATAAATGCTCCTGACTTAAAAGCTGTATAGGTGTTACATTTCTCCCACATGTTTGTTCTGTCCCACAGCCAAACTTTGTATTTAACCTTATCTGGATTGCTTGTTAATAGATTCATTCAGATGTTGGCATTATGTAGTGTATTTAAGCAAGTATTCTTCCACGATTGCAGAGGGCCCGCTGTGGTTGCTTCTAGCAGAGATTTAAGTACTGGGAAGAGATTGGCTGCCCCCTCTGCTGCTAGTATTCATTTCCTATAGGTTGTCAACATCTGACAAGCTGCTAGTGCAGAGAGGGAAATAGGCCCGAGCTAAAATCTAATGAAGTAAATGGGCATGCTTAGTGGCACAGTTAAAACCGTTTTCCAGTAAATGCCTTCCAGGCTATCCCACCGTGGCGATTCACTCAATGATTTAGACTGGCTGCCATAGGTGATGATGGGCATCACTCTCTGGGTATAAAACACTATTGCTGGTTTGAGAGAGAATTTTCCATATTTCTGGTATATGGTTTTGCCCTGGGTTGCTAAGAGTCTCATCTTGCTCTCGAGTTTGGGGATTTATAGGGCTGGTCCATAACATTTACATTGATATTAACTCCAAGGTATTTATATTGGCGAGTTTGTGGAACAGAGACTTTTGAGAGCATCCAGTTAAAGTGATATCCTGTCTTAGGCAAGCAGTGATGAAAAATAAGTACATTAGACTTGGTGTTGTTAATTGCCAGGTGATTGTCCTCCTCGTAGCAGCTTAGGGATGTCAGTTTTCTTTTGAGCCCAATGGGCATCTATCCATGATCACTAGATAATCAGCATGTAGTAAATAAGTGATCTCTGTCTTAGCTAGCCTCGGGGAGAAAGAACAGATGGAGCTAAAGATTTTATATAAATCACTAATATAAAAGTTGAATAGAAATGACGATAGAGGACAGCCTTGCTGTAATCCAATATTTGTTGGTATGGCTTTTAATAGTAGTCCGTCGGTTGTAAATTTGACCATGATTGAGGTGTTAGAATAGAATTGATGTATTCAATAAATAATATAAAAAGGAGGTTGTCTTGATGAACAGGCTTGTTTTTTGATGGCCGCCAGAATCATTAAGTTTAGTGCTGTTCCAATCCCTGGCAGGAAGCCTGACTGATTTTTATCTGGTAGATTTTTCTCAGAAGCCCATTTTATGAAGTCCAGCAGAATCAGACTCGCCTGATTTTACCCGGTGCATCTAGGAGGGCAATTAGTCTGTAGTTGTTGGGATCATTTGGATCCCCCTTCTTGAATATTGGGAAAATTATGTATTCTTGCCATGAGGGTGGAATATGAGTTGAATGAATGACTTGTTTAAAAATTAGTTCAAAGATAGCAGCCACGCTTCAGGGTTGGCTTTAAGAATGGCATTAGTCAGGTTGTCAGACCCCGGTGCTCTGGACATGCTACGGTTTTGAAAGTGGGTGACTATTTTTATTATTTGATGGTCATAGTTTGCTCCCATCTTAGATTTGGATTTAGATAGCCATTTTTGAAACCCCTGATAAAGTTCAACAAACACCCTTGAACTGTGATCACTTGTGTCTGTCTTGCTTTGATATCATGCCTTCCTTACATATGGTGCCAGACATGGGATGTGATTCAATTGAAACAAATTGGGGAACCCTACAATTTCACCAGCTTAGTCATAGAGCGTCCAACCCCTATGTTGTCAAAAAAGTATCAATAGGCATCGCCATCTGTAGTAGTAGAGAAGGCCCTTATCCCCCCTGGAAAAGAGGAATGATTCCTACAGTTTTAGTTTTAATACCCCCTCCGGGTTGTTACATAAGCTTGGCCCAAAAATCTGGCCTAGCTTGGAAGTTCGGTATAGACGTTCTAGCAGGCGTCATTGATTCGGACTTCTGGGGTGACTGAAAGGTTCTCTTACAGAATCATGGCAAAATCCCATTTGAAGTACATCTTGGGGACCAAATTGCTCAAGGAATTCTGGAAAAAGCTCTATTTCTTCATTTTAAAGAAAGTGAACCAGACAAAACATACAGCGGTACACTAGGCTTTGGGGAAGCTGATCAGCCTTGTAGCATCAAAGAGAGGAAGGGAGAAGAGCCTACCATGGATCCCGACCTAGCCTTTGCCCAAAGAAACAATCCAGCCCTCGCTGAAGCTTTTTTACAAGCTATTCTAGAAGAAGAAGGTATAGCGAAGAGGAGCCCTTTTTTCTTCTTAAAGCAGTGGTTGCTATATAGAGGGAAACATCTACAGAAGGCATAAGAAAAACACTATTAGTAATCCCCAGAACCCACCGAAAGGTTGTACTAGAGATTGCGCATTCCCATTAAACCGGGGGACGATTAGGGCAATTCAAGACCCAGGCACACATCAGTGGGAAGTTTTACTCGCAGGTATCCATGCTGATATAAAGACCTTAATTCAGACGTGTTAAATATGTAAAAATAAACAGCCCTCACATCCCATTAACTGCCCCTCTGAAACCTTTACCAATCATCGAAGTCCCTTTTTCAAGAATCGGGATAGACATCATTGGGCCATTAGTAACCTCTAGACTGGGCAACAAATATGTTTTCGTGATTGTTGATTACGCAACCTGGTACCCTTAGGCATGCCCTATGTGGAATAATACCACACAGCAAATTCTCAAATGACTCCTATTGTATTTCTCCAGGGTGGGCTTTGTAGGGTATTTTGTGGAGATTTGGGGCCTGACGGTATTTTATTACCGCCGAAAAATAACTTAGCAATAATCACTCTTTGTATTCAGATTTGGCCATGTGCAACAATAATACAATGGACATGCATTATTTCAGCACCCAGACCTGCATATTTGGTATACGTGGTTGGTGGTATTTTGGTGAGCATAATTCCCTTGTTTTATTTGTGGCCCCAATGTCCAGAATCCCTTATCTTTGCTTAGATTTTTCGTGTGATCACTAGAGAGACCTCAGACCTGCATTCTAGGAATACCACATTTCCAGTGATAGTGTTGGTGTGCCACCATGGGCGAACTCACTGACTTATTTACGACAGAGAGCTATATGTGGTAGTCTTGTGGTAATTTCCACTACCTTATATACGGTAGGGAGCTATGTTCAGAGAGTCTCTCTTCCCGTTGGCTCATGTACCTCCAACAAGCTATGCTACAGTCACTCACAATTATTCATACTGATTCTGACATGCACACATCTGTCTTAAAATGACCATTGCACTGTTTAAAAATCTCCCCACATCATCGGCATTGTAATGGTAAATAGAAAATAAAACACCCGTCTGTTTTCAAATATTTTCTGTATTATAAAAGCTGCATTTAGACACGATCTCATTCTTTACAGAAATAAATAAAATGGTACAGTCAAAGCATTGTCTATGACACACTGCAAAGAGCGTGGCGGAGAACAGAATTCAAATTGCAACATTGGTATTTGATTAAGACACGCACAGGAATCCTACACTGACTGCATATTACCGTACACACTCAGCTCCCACACTTCTCATTACCTTATCTTTTTAGTTGTTCTCTTTGTGAATGTGGCTCTCTTGGATTAACTCCATCAAAAAGGAACGCTTGCCTTCTCAAGCCGGGGTCATTGCCTGGAATTCTCAGCTTTTTCAGATAGGAATGCCTCAGCCAGTGGAAAGGTTTTTCTTTCAGCTCTCCCCAATCTCGACTGCAGCAGGACACAGGAATCTGCATTCAGTCAGGACCCCACAGCCAGGTCTTCTCCCCAGTAGTGCAGAAAGATGTCTGCCTGTCTTTTTCCCTGATACTGCCCACTAAAACTTTCCTCTCAGCCCTCTGTATGACGTGTTCCAATGAAATCCATCATCTCTCATCCTCCTACTCTTCAACAATAGCTTCGCTTATACATTTGCAATTGTTGCAAATCTGACTTCCTTCTTCCTGCAGTTACTGTGCACAAAAACACAGAGAATCAGGCAGAGAAGAGAAGAAAAAAATCTGCACACGCATTTAAATGGTTTTCATAGTATGCCTAATTCTGCAGTGGAGAACACATTTTATTAGTGGGTTATATTAAATAAGGTTTTATTAGTCAGGTTAATGGTTAATAGGTTAGCTGTTAATTTTCAAATGTGTCTCTCGCACCATAGGCATTTCAGGTGAAAAATAGTGTGCATTTTTAAATGAACACGTGTGCTTTTAACTGTAAAAATAGATTTTCATCTTATATGTTAAAATCGTTTTTGACTGAATAGCCTGTCTTTCCTTGTTAATCTGGCAACCCATATAGCAATGCACCACACCCTTGTGGTGGTGCTGCAAAAAAATTGTGCTACTTGTGCAGTATTGCTGTACTCTGTACTGTAACACGCCAAATATCCTTACATATACCCTCCTTTTGTTTTTAGAACTTGGCTATAATCCAAGCCAATTCCTAAAAACAACTTGTTCTATTTTTTTTTACAATATAGCAATCCAACAAAATGAATATTCATGTGCATCAATGAAAATTTGCAATCAACATTTCATCTGAGTCCATCAGTTCATAAAATGTTCCACATTTGCCTTCTCAGTGGAAGTGGCATTACTTTAAGTTTAAATTTTCCAAGTCAATTAAAAACAATGAAATAAAACAACTAACTAAAACAAATAAGTAATATAACAAGTTAAAATAAATAATTAAAATAATAAATACGTGGAACTTCATATGCCGGAACTTTTGTTTTGTCTCTTTTGGTATGTCCCAACCAGCGATGTTATTCGGTTCATTCGAGTACTCTTTCATCTTGGCAATCTTGAATCCACAGTAGTCATCTCTTTTGGCATTCTGGTTATCTTGTCTTCACCTCCACCTGGAGGCAGGCATCTTTTGGTCTTCATCCAGGGGACTCCAGGACTCCATCGTCTCCCGTGGCCTCTGATCCCGGAACCTCCGACCAAATAATGTTAATTGTCTAAATCAAAATAGAAAATAAACAGATTAAGTACCATAGCACAATACTAACTTCATCCTTTTGCCAAAAATAAAACATGCTTGGTAAAAATACTTCGTTTTTTTTTCTTTTTTCTGAAATTAAACACAAGTTAAAAGAAAACAAACACATATAAAACAGCATTCAATATTTAATACACTTTCTCTCTGCACACCAACCATGAGCTTCCATTATATGTGCATTTATTTATTTATTCATTTATTTATATTTATTTTATATTATATTTTACATATACTACAGTGTTTATGTGCCATCATAACAATCAACTTTTTAACTTCTTTGTAACTGCCTCCTGATTGTATCCATTTATTTTCTCTTTTTGTGTTTAATTGATTTTATCTGTTTCTACATGCTCAAGCCGCCTGATCTCATGTCTGGGATGGCATGGTTTGATTTGATTTACATGGACAAACTGCTCTATTGCTGTTTCACCTTCATTTTTCAAAATTTTATACACTACAGGAGAAACCTTATCTATAATTCGAAATGGCCCCTGCCAGGCTGCTAGAAATTTAGAATTTTTCTGTTTACTTTTTCCAAAATGAAACTTGTACACCTGATCCCCTACATTGTATTCCTTTACTGATGTCTTTTTGTCATAATATGACTTAGCACTGTCAGCAGCCCTTTCCAGATTTCTCTGCACAAAAGCAAATGCATGTTGCAAATGCCTCCTCAGTTCATCAATATATTCATGAACCGTGGATGCACTCACTAGAGTTTGCTCATGTGTTCTGTATAGTAGGTGTTGTGGTAACACCATTTTCCTACCTGTTAAGACCTCATGGGGGCTAACACCTGTTGCTTTGGCAGGAGTCGACCTGATTGCCATCAGAACCAACGGTAAACGTAAATCCCAGCTGGAACCTGCTTCTGCCACAAATTTCTTTAAAATATCCACAACAGACCTATTGCTTCTTTCAACTGTACCTGAAGACGCCGCCCGATATGCGATATGTAGTTTCCTTTTCACACCTAGTATTTGCCATACCTTACTCATTAGAGTACTTGTGAAATGACTTCCTCTGTCTGACTCAATTCTTTGTGGCAACCCAAACCTTGAGAACACATGGTTCACCAGCAATGTGGCTGCTGTTTGCGCACTACAATCTGGTGCAGGAATGCACTCAATCCACTTTGACATCAAACATACCACACTCAAAATATAACGGTGTCCCCTGCTCGACCTTTTTAAAGGACCTACATAGTCTATTTGCAAATCTGACCATGGGAGAGTTAGGCCTCTTTTCATCAATGGTGCTCTATGCATTGGTGAAGCAGGTTTAAATTGGGCGCATACTAGACATCCTCTAGTATATAATTCCACATCTTGGGACATATGAGGCCATAAGCATAATCTTTTAGTATTTCTAATGTTTTTTGTGAACCTCTATGGCCTGCAGTTATGGCATCATGTGCATGGTGTAGCATTAGTCCTCTGAATGAAAGGGGTACTACCCACTGTATTTGCCCTGTTATGGACTCTCTAATCATGAGTCCATCCTGTACTCTAATTCGTGTTTTGTTCTTTAATAACACCCTCAACTCTTCTTTTCCCATACAATCATTTTCTGTTAAAGGATTTTGTTCAGGATCTATCAAATGATTATAATAGATTCCCAAAATTTGATCATTCTTTTGTGCCTCAATCAAATCTTGGTCTGGCGTGTCATGACTCCACTGCACCACCGGTTGATCTACCTCCTTTGGTGCTTTAGAACGTGTGACTGCATCAATTTGTATTTCACCCATTAAATAATCAATAGGTAGCAATTCTCCCATCACAGCCCCAATCTTAGCCAGATGGTCTGCCTTATCATTTCCCTCCTTATCCTCTCCTGGTGTTTTTAAATGCCCACGAATTTTCTCCAGTATATTGTTAAATTATTTTCTGACACCAATTTGTCTATGGCTTGTATCATTTTTCCATGTTTAAGTGGCTTTTTGTTGTATGTAACCATGCCTCTTGCTTTCCAACCAGGCAAATACTCCACAAAGCTATTCCGTGCATAGTCAGAATCAGTCACCAGGACAATTTCACTGAACTTTTTATCAACTGCAGTAGCAATTGCTTTATAGATGGCTGCCAATTCCGCCACCTGACTGCTCCTATCTCCAATCCTCATCCCTATACTAGGAACGCCTTCACATTTCAACCAGACATTTCCTATTCCTGCCACTAATTGTTTATTACTGTCATTTTCAATGTGAAAAGCACAACCATCCACATATACAGTTGGCAAATCCTTGCATGTTTTTTCATCAAAAGCTTTGTGTGGTGATTGTTTAAATTCCTGTAAACTAGCTTCCACTTCCATTTCATTTGGTATTTGTTCAGCTGCACAGTCATGTAAGTCAGCTAACCCTTGAGCAATTGGGCTCTTTTTATTTTGTCCATATCTCACTTCTACGGGAAAACCTTGTAATGCCAGCGTCCATGAAGTGATTCTGGATTGCGCTAGATTGCCTGATCTAATTCTTTTACTCTCTAAAAATTGCAACGGTTGATGATTTGTTTCAATAATCACCTTTTCTCCCTGAACAATGGGGCGGAAATGTTGTAGCGCCCACACAGTGGTTAATAGGGCCTTCTCACATTCATTAAATTTCATTTCAACTTGGGAAAATGCCTTACTTGCATATGCAATGGTTTTGTGATTCAAATCGTGTTTTTGTGATAACACTGCTGACATACAATGTTCAGAAAAGCCTATTTCTATAAAGAAATCCCTGTCCTTTATGGGGTATGCTAAACATGGTGCCTTTACAAGATATTCCTTCAATCTATCCACTGCATCAGACTGCTCTCTTTCCCATCTCCAGGGAGTATTTAGTTTAAGCAGTTTAGTTAATGGTTGAGTGATTTCTGCATAATTCTCAATGAACTTTCTGTTATAGCCTGTCATCCCTAATAAACTTTTTACTCCTTTCACATTTTTAGGATCTTTTAATCTTTGAATGGCCTCTATTTTCTTCCTTTGTGGATTTAGCCCATGTTCAGTCACTTCATGCCCTAGAAAGTTCACTTTTTTCTTGCACCATTGTGCTTTTTGCAAAGATACTTTGGCGCCTGCTTTCTGCAATTGGCCAAGTATATGTCTTATTTCATCAAAATGGCTTTTAAGGCTTTCATTTTTTATCAGGACATCATCCACATAAACTATTTTTCCTCTTTCCGCTGCATCCGGCATGGCCTTTCTCAAAAATATGCCAAATTCACTCCCACTATTGATGTACCCGAACGGAGCTCTAAGCCAGGCATATTGAGTCCTGTCAAATGTAAAGGAAAATAAGTGTTGTATCTCCTCTGCCAATGGCACACACCAATATCCAGAGGTGAGATCTAATGTGGTAAATACCTTTGAACCATGTATCTGAGCTAGGCCCTGATCAATGAATGGTAGTGGCCATCTAGATACTGGTACTCTTTTATTTAACTCTCTTAAGTCTGCACACAGCCGCCATTGACCATTTGGCTTTAACACACCTAAAATAGGCGTATTGGATGTGCTATGAATGGGCCTAATTATTCCCAGTGATTCCAAATTTTTAATAATCTCTGCCAATGATTCTAAACATGCCAGCGGTAGTCTATACTGGCGTACAAACACTGTATTTCTGCTACAACCTTCTGGTAGTGTGGCCACATGTAAATCAGTTAAACCACAATCATAAGCATCTTTTGCAAATACATCCTTAAACTCCATAAATATTTCCCTCAGGTCGTCTCGATCCTCATCGCTGTCACATGCATCCGCTAAGGAGATCTGCTCTTCTACCATTCTGGAAAATTCTGGAAACTCTTCTGGTAAAGGAATCTCAGCGCTTTCCTCTAACTGTGTGGCTGTGTCTTTTTGTAGAGCTGCCACTTTTAAATATTTTGGCATATCAGCTTCCACTTCAATGGGCTGATTTCCTGTTTCATTTTCATTTAAATTAAATATTATGCAATCCTCTTGATGGCAGCACACTGTCTCATTTGAATCATAAGGATACACAGAATGAATTTTAAATATTCCTTTGGGCTGAGAGTCCAGGTGTTCTGGCAACTCGCTCTTGGCATCTACATATTTTTCAGGAATATTCCCAATCACCATGTTATTTAAATCTGCCGTATAATGTGATTTTTGTATGGCCATTCCTAATGGGGAGTTTTCCTCTAAATGAATATCCTGACAACCTTTATTATTTACCATGATTTTTACAGATCCCTCACCAATGTCTACCAATGGAATGTATTCATAATCCAGGCCTTGCTGTTTTATGGATTCATTCAGGCATACAAATGCATCAGAGCCTTTCATCTGCTGTCCATTTTTGCATTTCAGTGTTATTGCAAACTGTTTTGTAAATGCAGGAACAATAGTATTTTTCCTCATTTGTAATTCGACTGCATAAGGAACTAGTTGTGCACAATGATAAGCCCTTCTTTTGTCTTCAAATTCAGGTGCCGGACCACCTAGGCGTGACCATATTTTTTGATTAAGGAAATCTAACACCATACACATTCTGTGCATGATGTCATTGCCCATGTAAAATTCATTTTGTGCTCCACTCACTATCCATACATTATGGTAAATTATTTTCTGCCCAATGCTAATTTTAAGCATGCATCTGCCTGCAATTCGGTTTTCAAAGTCTGGACTGTCCAACCCAGAAACATATTGGTTTTTAATCCTAAATTTCGGGATTTCTTCCCTCTCCATAATTTTTTGCAACAATTTCTCATTAATGAAACTCCTTTCATGTTCAAGAGCTAAAGTGGCTTTTATTGTTTTAAGATAATCATTTATACCAACGTGAACCCATGGTTGCTCATCTTCCATGTGTATTTCTGCCAGAGTGGTAATGTGTTTTTCTGAATCTGTTTTAGGAACAATATTCTGTTTGCATGTATTCTCTTTTAAGTAAAAACGTAATGTGTGCTCATCTATAGCAGTCTGCCAATCTTTCCTTGGGTCCAAGTATATTTGTACAGGTAGTTTTTCATTGTCGCTCTGATCTTTGTCTTGACACATTAATATAACAGTGACACTAGGTATGCAGCTATTCTGGAGATATACCTCCACAGCATCATTTGTTTTGGCAACGGTGTGACATTCATTTATATTGCTGTTTTGTGATTTTAGTTTCTTAGGCCTCAATGGTTTTTTGGTTAAGGACCACAGCACTCCATTCACCCCATCTATGAGAGGAGACAATCTTTTCAGGCAATCTGTCCCCATCAGAAATGGAATTTCACAAATAGATGTGATCAATACCTCTTGTTTCATTCTGTGCTTTCCTATTTTTATGTCAACCTCAGTTACACCTATGATGGGCACCTCCTCCCCATTAAAGTTATGCACTGGGCCTTGATTTGCCTTCACTGTGATCTGACTCTGTGGAGGCCTCCCTTCATTGATACTCTTTACCAGCTCCTTGGACATAATTGTGGCCTGTGCGCCAGTGTCAATCATAGCGAAGGTGTGGCATTTTTCTTCTACAGTGATGGGTGCATAATATCTGTCCTCAACTTCCTCTAATACACATAAGAAATGTGAATTCTTACTGATTTCAGGGCTCACCTTTCTCAGGTCTTTTTCACTTTTGGCTAAGCACATTGGTAAATGAAAAGACCTTTTTCCCTCCTTTTTACCCATTTCTGTGCGAGATATTTTATTCATTTCTCCATGATCAGAAGTTTTTTGGAGTGTGGCCACTGTTCGCCCATCCATCTGGGTAACATCAGAGACCACATTACAACCTTCCAACTGAACATGTGTAACAACATCATTCAGCAATTTGTCATTTTTTAATTCTGTGCATTTGTGATCATTTAGTGTAATACCAGCCCTTTCAGCCTCTTCAAAAATATGTGGCTCAAAGAATTCTTCAGGTGATTGACTTGTACCCTCCTTGTGAGTATTTCCTTTTTCTGTCTGTGTTTGGTCATTGTTTTGCTTGCCCAGGGAAGGAGCTATGGCATCCCCACTTACTCCCTGTTCACTGGTATTCCCCATGCATGAGTCATTTTTCTTAAATCTGTTCCTTTGTTCTTTTGGAATTCCTAATATTTCTTTTTCATTTGTGCAAATCTTTACTGTTTTATTTAGCTCTAAGCTAAACCGTACCTCTTTTTTAGAAGTATTTGCACTTTCTATCACAATTTCATTTACTGGTACTTTCATTTTTAATCCATTAGGCATCTCAGAGTCGTTATGCAAAATTATATCAGAGCAATCTGTCATTTTGGCACTCCAGTTATCATGAGTACTTAGTCACTTTTCGGAAGCCCCCCGGTCATTGCTATGGCCATCAGCCCCCTCTTTGGAAGGTTGTTTTTGCGCTGTATAGAGCTTTCCTATTTGCTCAGCTAACATTTTCACTTGGGCCTTAAGGCACTGGAACCTTTCCATCTCTCTAGGATCCTCTTTCTGTGGCCTAGGTCGATATTGGTTGTTTTCCCCCTGATTGGATCTATTCTGATACCTCTCAGGTGATTGATGTCGGTTGGGATGGTTTCTGAACTCTTGATTCATTTGTGGAGGGGAGCGGGTTGCACCCATCCTTTGATTATAGTCCCCTGGTGGGGAATCATTGTACTGGCGTGGATTGTAGTTCACGTTTTGCCTCATGTCCTGTCTCTCAGATTGTGGGTACTGGCCCCTATGTTGATTTCCATTATCAGTAAATCGATCCACATATCGGGGCCTATCCTGATTACCATATATCAGGGTGTTGGGATCAAATCTGCTCTGTGTCCCCAATGACTGGTAGGGACCATCATTTCTTTGATCTTGATTTTGTCTCTGGTTATTGTTCATACCTGCCATATCAGACCGGTATCTTACCCGGGGTCTATCCCCTAAATATCTAGGGCTGATGTAGCTCTCTCTATTACTAGGATCATGTGATTGGAACATTGGTACAGGAAATGGCGATCTTTGTTGATTACCCCTTTGTTCAGGTGTCACATTTTTACCTTGACTTTGAGCAGACTCAAGGGACATTTTGGCTGACCTGATTTCCATTACTGTGGCTGAGGGTTCTTTAGATTTAGGCCTAGTATCTTTCATTTTATCACTTTCTCTACCCTGACAATAGAGTACCTCATATAGCTTTGTGCTTTGATGTACAATCCATTCAAGGGACTTGTCACGGTCAAATTCACGGACCAATTGGGATATGATGTCTTTCTGTAGCCCATAGAAGTATGCGGTTTTAAACTCATTGGAATTTGAGTCAAAAGATACATCAAAGCGAGAGAATGCTCTTTTTAAGTCTTGTAAAAATTGGCGAGGGGATGTATTAGGTCCAGCAGTAATAGTGTACGCGACTTTCTTTGCCTCCTGCAATGACTGAAAAGGAGAAAAATGACGCCTAATTTCTTTTTCAAACTCCAGCCATGTCATATTCTGCTGTTCATTTAATCCCCTTATGATGCTGGCCGTCGGGGCATCTAAAGTTAAATGAAAATATTGTCTGTACTGTTCCTTAGGTATCTGGAGTGCTTTAAAAATGTCATGTACCGCTTCTAAGTGATCCTCAATGCAGCATTCACCTCCCTTTTTAAATTGTTTGATCAGGGCTTTAATGGATTTCATTATTTTTATGGGGCTACTTGTTGCAATACATGGAATTGCACTATTTTGTGAGTCAATCCTGTTTTCAGGTGTATGAGATTGGTGACTGCCCCCAATGGGAGTATCAAATCCCCCAAGGGCGCTGCAACCAAGTTCAGTCACCGGCCCAGTCACTGGGGCACTAGCTCTTTGGGCAGAGCTAGAATTCACCTCCACTCCATTGAATGTGGTACCCTGCCGCCTCTCCTGGGACCTGGGAATGCACATTTGCTGTTCTAAGTCCTTACACTTTTTAAGGAGTCTAGTTGCTTCATTCTGCAAATAATTATTTTCATCGCTCATTTTATTAATCGCCTCCTGCATGTCGCACATTTGCATTTGGCATTCATTGAACTCTTTATTTCTTTTGTCTCTTTCTTGAATCATTTTAATAATTTCTTGTTCTGCACTCTGGAGATCACCTTCTTTTTCACAATGTTCTTTTTGTAAAATCTGCATTTCTGAAACAACCTCATCTTTATCCTGCCTAATGTGATCCACTAAGGCTTTTAAGTGTGTCAATTCTTGCTCACTATCTTCAAATTGTTTCTTGCTTTTGGATAACTGAGTATCAAAGTCTCTGCATTTTAATTGCATGTCTTTTTGGCATACATCCAATTCTGCTCTCAACATTTCCTGATTTTTACTTGCCCCATCTAATTCAGTCTTTAACCTGTTAATTAGCTGAGTATCATTCTCTTGCATTCGCAGGGACTTGTTTAAAATAAACCATATTTTGCCGCATAGCCGTATTAAACAGTCTTTCTCTGCACTTTTATCGGCTGCATTCAATAATCTTGTAAGGCAGACCTGAATTATGCTGCCTTCTGCAAAAATATTGTCTAGTTTTTCTTTCTGCACCTCACCCTGAATGCGGTTACTCCATTCTAACGTGCTATTCGAAGACCAATTCCCATGTGCAAATAACTTTGCCTCTAAATATTGCACTAGATCTGAGAATGTGGTTTCCCTTTGTGACATTCTGAAATTCGTTTTTAGTGGCACACTGCTATTATAAAATGGGTTCCCTTTAATGTGCAAATGGCATTGTGAGACACGCTTGCCACGCCCAGTAGGTACTCTATGATCACTTTCCCGGCCTGCAACGCACCATAAATATTTAGGGTATTTTGTGGAGATTTGGGGCCTGACGGTATTTTATTACCGCCGAAAAATAACTTAGCAATAATCACTCTTTGTATTCAGATTTGGCCATGTGCAACAATAATACAATGGACATGCATTATTTCAGCACCCAGACCTGCATATTTGGTATACGTGGTTGGTGGTATTTTGGTGAGCATAATTCCCTTGTTTTATTTGTGGCCCCAATGTCCAGAATCCCTTATCTTTGCTTAGATTTTTCGTGTGATCACTAGAGAGACCTCAGACCTGCATTCTAGGAATACCACATTTCCAGTGATAGTGTTGGTGTGCCACCATGGGCAAACTCACTGACTTATTTACGACAGAGAGCTATATGTGGTAGTCTTGTGGTAATTTCCACTACCTTATATACGGTAGGGAGCTATGTTCAGAGAGTCTCTCTTCCCGTTGGCTCATGTACCTCCAACAAGCTATGCTACAGTCACTCACAATTATTCATACTGATTCTGACATGCACACATCTGTCTTAAAATGACCATTGCACTGTTTAAAAATCTCCCCACATCATCGGCATTGTAATGGTAAATAGAAAATAAAACACCCGTCTGTTTTCAAATATTTTCTGTATTATAAAAGCTGCATTTAGACACGATCTCATTCTTTACAGAAATAAATAAAATGGTACAGTCAAAGCATTGTCTATGACACACTGCAAAGAGCGTGGCGGAGAACAGAATTCAAATTGCAACATTGGTATTTGATTAAGACACGCACAGGAATCCTACACTGACTGCATATTACCGTACACACTCAGCTCCCACACTTCTCATTACCTTATCTTTTTAGTTGTTCTCTTTGTGAATGTGGCTCTCTTGGATTAACTCCATCAAAAAGGAACGCTTGCCTTCTCAAGCCGGGGTCATTGCCTGGAATTCTCAGCTTTTTCAGATAGGAATGCCTCAGCCAGTGGAAAGGTTTTTCTTTCAGCTCTCCCCAATCTCGACTGCAGCAGGACACAGGAATCTGCATTCAGTCAGGACCCCACAGCCAGGTCTTCTCCCCAGTAGTGCAGAAAGATGTCTGCCTGTCTTTTTCCCTGATACTGCCCACTAAAACTTTCCTCTCAGCCCTCTGTATGACGTGTTCCAATGAAATCCATCATCTCTCATCCTCCTACTCTTCAACAATAGCTTCGCTTATACATTTGCAATTGTTGCAAATCTGACTTCCTTCTTCCTGCAGTTACTGTGCACAAAAACACAGAGAATCAGGCAGAGAAGAGAAGAAAAAAATCTGCACACGCATTTAAATGGTTTTCATAGTATGCCTAATTCTGCAGTGGAGAACACATTTTATTAGTGGGTTATATTAAATAAGGTTTTATTAGTCAGGTTAATGGTTAATAGGTTAGCTGTTAATTTTCAAATGTGTCTCTCGCACCATAGGCATTTCAGGTGAAAAATAGTGTGCATTTTTAAATGAACACGTGTGCTTTTAACTGTAAAAATAGATTTTCATCTTATATGTTAAAATCGTTTTTGACTGAATAGCCTGTCTTTCCTTGTTAATCTGGCAACCCATATAGCAATGCACCACACCCTTGTGGTGGTGCTGCAAAAAAATTGTGCTACTTGTGCAGTATTGCTGTACTCTGTACTGTAACACGCCAAATATCCTTACATATACCCTCCTTTTGTTTTTAGAACTTGGCTATAATCCAAGCCAATTCCTAAAAACAACTTGTTCTATTTTTTTTTACAATATAGCAATCCAACAAAATGAATATTCATGTGCATCAATGAAAATTTGCAATCAACATTTCATCTGAGTCCATCAGTTCATAAAATGTTCCACATTTGCCTTCTCAGTGGAAGTGGCATTACTTTAAGTTTCAATTTTCCAAGTCAATTAAAAACAATGAAATAAAACAACTAACTAAAACAAATAAGTAATATAACAAGTTAAAATAAATAATTAAAATAATAAATACGTGGAACTTCATATGCCGGAACTTTTGTTTTGTCTCTTTTGGTATGTCCCGACCAGCGATGTTATTCGGTTCATTCGAGTACTCTTTCATCTTGGCAATCTTGAATCCACAGTAGTCATCTCTTTTGGCATTCTGGTTATCTTGTCTTCACCTCCACCTGGAGGCAGGCATCTTTTAGTCTTCATCCAGGGGACTCCAGGACTCCATCGTCTCCCGTGGCCTCTGATCCCGGAACCTCCGACCAAATAATGTTAATTGTCTAAATCAAAATAGAAAATAAACAGATTAAGTACATAGCACAATACTAACTTCATCCTTTTGCCAAAAATAAAACATGCTTGGTAAAAATACTTCGTTTTTTTTTCTTTTTTCTGAAATTAAACACAAGTTAAAAGAAAACAAACACATATAAAACAGCATTCAATATTTAATACACTTTCTCTCTGCACACCAACCATGAGCTTCCATTATATGTGCATTTATTTATTTATTCATTTATTTATATTTATTTTATATTATATTTTACATATACTACAGTGTTTATGTGCCATCATAACAATCAACTTTTTAACTTCTTTGTAACTGCCTCCTGATTGTATCCATTTATTTTCTCTTTTTGTGTTTAATTGATTTTATCTGTTTCTACATGCTCAAGCCGCCTGATCTCATGTCTGGGATGGCATGGTTTGATTTGATTTACATGGACAAACTGCTCTATTGCTGTTTCACCTTCATTTTTCAAAATTTTATACACTACAGGAGAAACCTTATCTATAATTCGAAATGGCCCCTGCCAGGCTGCTAGAAATTTAGAATTTTTCTGTTTACTTTTTCCAAAATGAAACTTGTACACCTGATCCCCTACATTGTATTCCTTTACTGATGTCTTTTTGTCATAATATGACTTAGCACTGTCAGCAGCCCTTTCCAGATTTCTCTGCACAAAAGCAAATGCATGTTGCAAATGCCTCCTCAGTTCATCAATATATTCATGAACCGTGGATGCACTCACTAGAGTTTGCTCATGTGTTCTGTATAGTAGGTGTTGTGGTAACACCATTTTCCTACCTGGTAAGACCTCATGGGGGCTAACACCTGTTGCTTTGGCAGGAGTCGACCTGATTGCCATCAGAACCAACGGTAAACGTAAATCCCAGCTGGAACCTGCTTCTGCCACAAATTTCTTTAAAATATCCACAACAGACCTATTGCTTCTTTCAACTGTACCTGAAGACGCCGCCCGATATGCGATATGTAGTTTCCTTTTCACACCTAGTATTTGCCATACCTTACTCATTAGAGTACTTGTGAAATGACTTCCTCTGTCTGACTCAATTCTTTGTGGCAACCCAAACCTTGAGAACACATGGTTCACCAGCAATGTGGCTGCTGTTTGCGCACTACAATCTGGTGCAGGAATGCACTCAATCCACTTTGACATCAAACATACCACACTCAAAATATAACGGTGTCCCCTGCTCGACCTTTTTAAAGGACCTACATAGTCTATTTGCAAATCTGACCATGGGAGAGTTAGGCCTCTTTTCATCAATGGTGCTCTATGCATTGGTGAAGCAGGTTTAAATTGGGCGCATACTAGACATCCTCTAGTATATAATTCCACATCTTGGGACATATGAGGCCATAAGCATAATCTTTTAGTATTTCTAATGTTTTTTGTGAACCTCTATGGCCTGCAGTTATGGCATCATGTGCATGGTGTAGCATTAGTCCTCTGAATGAAAGGGGTACTACCCACTGTATTTGCCCTGTTATGGACTCTCTAATCATGAGTCCATCCTGTACTCTAATTCGTGTTTTGTTCTTTAATAACACCCTCAACTCTTCTTTTCCCATACAATCATTTTCTGTTAAAGGATTTTGTTCAGGATCTATCAAATGATTATAATAGATTCCCAAAATTTGATCATTCTTTTGTGCCTCAATCAAATCTTGGTCTGGCGTGTCATGACTCCACTGCACCACCGGTTGATCTACCTCCTTTGGTGCTTTAGAACGTGTGACTGCATCAATTTGTATTTCACCCATTAAATAATCAATAGGTAGCAATTCTCCCATCACAGCCCCAATCTTAGCCAGATGGTCTGCCTTATCATTTCCCTCCTTATCCTCTCCTGGTGTTTTTAAATGCCCACGAATTTTTCTCCAGTATATTGTTAAATTATTTTCTGACACCAATTTGTCTATGGCTTGTATCATTTTTCCATGTTTAAGTGGCTTTTTGTTGTATGTAACCATGCCTCTTGCTTTCCAACCAGGCAAATACTCCACAAAGCTATTCCGTGCATAGTCAGAATCAGTCACCAGGACAATTTCACTGAACTTTTTATCAACTGCAGTAGCAATTGCTTTATAGATGGCTGCCAATTCCGCCACCTGACTGCTCCTATCTCCAATCCTCATCCCTATACTAGGAACGCCTTCACATTTCAACCAGACATTTCCTATTCCTGCCACTAATTGTTTATTACTGTCATTTTCAATGTGAAAAGCACAACCATCCACATATACAGTTGGCAAATCCTTGCATGTTTTTTCATCAAAAGCTTTGTGTGGTGATTGTTCAAATTCCTGTAAACTAGCTTCCACTTCCATTTCATTTGGTATTTGTTCAGCTGCACAGTCATGTAAGTCAGCTAACCCTTGAGCAATTGGGCTCTTTTTATTTTGTCCATATCTCACTTCTACGGGAAAACCTTGTAATGCCAGCGTCCATGAAGTGATTCTGGATTGCGCTAGATTGCCTGATCTAATTCTTTTACTCTCTAAAAATTGCAACGGTTGATGATTTGTTTCAATAATCACCTTTTCTCCCTGAACAATGGGGCGGAAATGTTGTAGCGCCCACACAGTGGTTAATAGGGCCTTCTCACATTCATTAAATTTCATTTCAACTTGGGAAAATGCCTTACTTGCATATGCAATGGTTTTGTGATTCAAATCGTGTTTTTGTGATAACACTGCTGACATACAATGTTCAGAAAAGCCTATTTCTATAAAGAAATCCCTGTCCTTTATGGGGTATGCTAAACATGGTGCCTTTACAAGATATTCCTTCAATCTATCCACTGCATCAGACTGCTCTCTTTCCCATCTCCAGGGAGTATTTAGTTTAAGCAGTTTAGTTAATGGTTGAGTGATTTCTGCATAATTCTCAATGAACTTTCTGTTATAGCCTGTCATCCCTAATAAACTTTTTACTCCTTTCACATTTTTAGGATCTTTTAATCTTTGAATGGCCTCTATTTTCTTCCTTTGTGGATTTAGCCCATGTTCAGTCACTTCATGCCCTAGAAAGTTCACTTTTTTCTTGCACCATTGTGCTTTTTGCAAAGATACTTTGGCGCCTGCTTTCTGCAATTGGCCAAGTATATGTCTTATTTCATCAAAATGGCTTTTAAGGCTTTCATTTTTTATCAGGACATCATCCACATAAACTATTTTTCCTCTTTCCGCTGCATCCGGCATGGCCTTTCTCAAAAATATGCCAAATTCACTCCCACTATTGATGTACCCGAACGGAGCTCTAAGCCAGGCATATTGAGTCCTGTCAAATGTAAAGGAAAATAAGTGTTGTATCTCCTCTGCCAATGGCACACACCAATATCCAGAGGTGAGATCTAATGTGGTAAATACCTTTGAACCATGTATCTGAGCTAGGCCCTGATCAATGAATGGTAGTGGCCATCTAGATACTGGTACTCTTTTATTTAACTCTCTTAAGTCTGCACACAGCCGCCATTGACCATTTGGCTTTAACACACCTAAAATAGGCGTATTGGATGTGCTATGAATGGGCCTAATTATTCCCAGTGATTCCAAATTTTTAATAATCTCTGCCAATGATTCTAAACATGCCAGCGGTAGTCTATACTGGCGTACAAACACTGTATTTCTGCTACAACCTTCTGGTAGTGTGGCCACATGTAAATCAGTTAAACCACAATCATAAGCATCTTTTGCAAATACATCCTTAAACTCCATAAATATTTCCCTCAGGTCGTCTCGATCCTCATCGCTGTCACATGCATCCGCTAAGGAGATCTGCTCTTCTACCATTCTGGAAAATTCTGGAAACTCTTCTGGTAAAGGAATCTCAGCGCTTTCCTCTAACTGTGTGGCTGTGTCTTTTTGTAGAGCTGCCACTTTTAAATATTTTGGCATATCAGCTTCCACTTCAATGGGCTGATTTCCTGTTTCATTTTCATTTAAATTAAATATTATGCAATCCTCTTGATGGCAGCACACTGTCTCATTTGAATCATAAGGATACACAGAATGAATTTTAAATATTCCTTTGGGCTGAGAGTCCAGGTGTTCTGGCAACTCGCTCTTGGCATCTACATATTTTTCAGGAATATTCCCAATCACCATGTTATTTAAATCTGCCGTATAATGTGATTTTTGTATGGCCATTCCTAATGGGGAGTTTTCCTCTAAATGAATATCCTGACAACCTTTATTATTTACCATGATTTTTACAGATCCCTCACCAATGTCTACCAATGGAATGTATTCATAATCCAGGCCTTGCTGTTTTATGGATTCATTCAGGCATACAAATGCATCAGAGCCTTTCATCTGCTGTCCATTTTTGCATTTCAGTGTTATTGCAAACTGTTTTGTAAATGCAGGAACAATAGTATTTTTCCTCATTTGTAATTCGACTGCATAAGGAACTAGTTGTGCACAATGATAAGCCCTTCTTTTGTCTTCAAATTCAGGTGCCGGACCACCTAGGCGTGACCATATTTTTTGATTAAGGAAATCTAACACCATACACATTCTGTGCATGATGTCATTGCCCATGTAAAATTCATTTTGTGCTCCACTCACTATCCATACATTATGGTAAATTATTTTCTGCCCAATGCTAATTTTAAGCATGCATCTGCCTGCAATTCGGTTTTCAAAGTCTGGACTGTCCAACCCAGAAACATATTGGTTTTTAATCCTAAATTTCGGGATTTCTTCCCTCTCCATAATTTTTTGCAACAATTTCTCATTAATGAAACTCCTTTCATGTTCAAGAGCTAAAGTGGCTTTTATTGTTTTAAGATAATCATTTATACCAACGTGAACCCATGGTTGCTCATCTTCCATGTGTATTTCTGCCAGAGTGGTAATGTGTTTTTCTGAATCTGTTTTAGGAACAATATTCTGTTTGCATGTATTCTCTTTTAAGTAAAAACGTAATGTGTGCTCATCTATAGCAGTCTGCCAATCTTTCCTTGGGTCCAAGTATATTTGTACAGGTAGTTTTTCATTGTCGCTCTGATCTTTGTCTTGACACATTAATATAACAGTGACACTAGGTATGCAGCTATTCTGGAGATATACCTCCACAGCATCATTTGTTTTGGCAACGGTGTGACATTCATTTATATTGCTGTTTTGTGATTTTAGTTTCTTAGGCCTCAATGGTTTTTTGGTTAAGGACCACAGCACTCCATTCACCCCATCTATGAGAGGAGACAATCTTTTCAGGCAATCTGTCCCCATCAGAAATGGAATTTCACAAATAGATGTGATCAATACCTCTTGTTTCATTCTGTGCTTTCCTATTTTTATGTCAACCTCAGTTACACCTATGATGGGCACCTCCTCCCCATTAAAGTTATGCACTGGGCCTTGATTTGCCTTCACTGTGATCTGACTCTGTGGAGGCCTCCCTTCATTGATACTCTTTACCAGCTCCTTGGACATAATTGTGGCCTGTGCGCCAGTGTCAATCATAGCGAAGGTGTGGCATTTTTCTTCTACAGTGATGGGTGCATAATATCTGTCCTCAACTTCCTCTAATACACATAAGAAATGTGAATTCTTACTGATTTCAGGGCTCACCTTTCTCAGGTCTTTTTCACTTTTGGCTAAGCACATTGGTAAATGAAAAGACCTTTTTCCCTCCTTTTTACCCATTTCTGTGCGAGATATTTTATTCATTTCTCCATGATCAGAAGTTTTTTGGAGTGTGGCCACTGTTCGCCCATCCATCTGGGTAACATCAGAGACCACATTACAACCTTCCAACTGAACATGTGTAACAACATCATTCAGCAATTTGTCATTTTTTAATTCTGTGCATTTGTGATCATTTAGTGTAATACCAGCCCTTTCAGCCTCTTCAAAAATATGTGGCTCAAAGAATTCTTCAGGTGATTGACTTGTACCCTCCTTGTGAGTATTTCCTTTTTCTGTCTGTGTTTGGTCATTGTTTTGCTTGCCCAGGGAAGGAGCTATGGCATCCCCACTTACTCCCTGTTCACTGGTATTCCCCATGCATGAGTCATTTTTCTTAAATCTGTTCCTTTGTTCTTTTGGAATTCCTAATATTTCTTTTTCATTTGTGCAAATCTTTACTGTTTTATTTAGCTCTAAGCTAAACCGTACCTCTTTTTTAGAAGTATTTGCACTTTCTATCACAATTTCATTTACTGGTACTTTCATTTTTAATCCATTAGGCATCTCAGAGTCGTTATGCAAAATTATATCAGAGCAATCTGTCATTTTGGCACTCCAGTTATCATGAGTACTTAGTCACTTTTCGGAAGCCCCCCGGTCATTGCTATGGCCATCAGCCCCCTCTTTGGAAGGTTGTTTTTGCGCTGTATAGAGCTTTCCTATTTGCTCAGCTAACATTTTCACTTGGGCCTTAAGGCACTGGAACCTTTCCATCTCTCTAGGATCCTCTTTCTGTGGCCTAGGTCGATATTGGTTGTTTTCCCCCTGATTGGATCTATTCTGATACCTCTCAGGTGATTGATGTCGGTTGGGATGGTTTCTGAACTCTTGATTCATTTGTGGAGGGGAGCGGGTTGCACCCATCCTTTGATTATAGTCCCCTGGTGGGGAATCATTGTACTGGCGTGGATTGTAGTTCACGTTTTGCCTCATGTCCTGTCTCTCAGATTGTGGGTACTGGCCCCTATGTTGATTTCCATTATCAGTAAATCGATCCACATATCGGGGCCTATCCTGATTACCATATATCAGGGTGTTGGGATCAAATCTGCTCTGTGTCCCCAATGACTGGTAGGGACCATCATTTCTTTGATCTTGATTTTGTCTCTGGTTATTGTTCATACCTGCCATATCAGACCGGTATCTTACCCGGGGTCTATCCCCTAAATATCTAGGGCTGATGTAGCTCTCTCTATTACTAGGATCATGTGATTGGAACATTGGTACAGGAAATGGCGATCTTTGTTGATTACCCCTTTGTTCAGGTGTCACATTTTTACCTTGACTTTGAGCAGACTCAAGGGACATTTTGGCTGACCTGATTTCCATTACTGTGGCTGAGGGTTCTTTAGATTTAGGCCTAGTATCTTTCATTTTATCACTTTCTCTACCCTGACAATAGAGTACCTCATATAGCTTTGTGCTTTGATGTACAATCCATTCAAGGGACTTGTCACGGTCAAATTCACGGACCAATTGGGATATGATGTCTTTCTGTAGCCCATAGAAGTATGCGGTTTTAAACTCATTGGAATTTGAGTCAAAAGATACATCAAAGCGAGAGAATGCTCTTTTTAAGTCTTGTAAAAATTGGCGAGGGGATGTATTAGGTCCAGCAGTAATAGTGTACGCGACTTTCTTTGCCTCCTGCAATGACTGAAAAGGAGAAAAATGACGCCTAATTTCTTTTTCAAACTCCAGCCATGTCATATTCTGCTGTTCATTTAATCCCCTTATGATGCTGGCCGTCGGGGCATCTAAAGTTAAATGAAAATATTGTCTGTACTGTTCCTTAGGTATCTGGAGTGCTTTAAAAATGTCATGTACCGCTTCTAAGTGATCCTCAATGCAGCATTCACCTCCCTTTTTAAATTGTTTGATCAGGGCTTTAATGGATTTCATTATTTTTATGGGGCTACTTGTTGCAATACATGGAATTGCACTATTTTGTGAGTCAATCCTGTTTTCAGGTGTATGAGATTGGTGACTGCCCCCAATGGGAGTATCAAATCCCCCAAGGGCGCTGCAACCAAGTTCAGTCACCGGCCCAGTCACTGGGGCACTAGCTCTTTGGGCAGAGCTAGAATTCACCTCCACTCCATTGAATGTGGTACCCTGCCGCCTCTCCTGGGACCTGGGAATGCACATTTGCTGTTCTAAGTCCTTACACTTTTTAAGGAGTCTAGTTGCTTCATTCTGCAAATAATTATTTTCATCGCTCATTTTATTAATCGCCTCCTGCATGTCGCACATTTGCATTTGGCATTCATTGAACTCTTTATTTCTTTTGTCTCTTTCTTGAATCATTTTAATAATTTCTTGTTCTGCACTCTGGAGATCACCTTCTTTTTCACAATGTTCTTTTTGTAAAATCTGCATTTCTGAAACAACCTCATCTTTATCCTGCCTAATGTGATCCACTAAGGCTTTTAAGTGTGTCAATTCTTGCTCACTATCTTCAAATTGTTTCTTGCTTTTGGATAACTGAGTATCAAAGTCTCTGCATTTTAATTGCATGTCTTTTTGGCATACATCCAATTCTGCTCTCAACATTTCCTGATTTTTACTTGCCCCATCTAATTCAGTCTTTAACCTGTTAATTAGCTGAGTATCATTCTCTTGCATTCGCAGGGACTTGTTTAAAATAAACCATATTTTGCCGCATAGCCGTATTAAACAGTCTTTCTCTGCACTTTTATCGGCTGCATTCAATAATCTTGTAAGGCAGACCTGAATTATGCTGCCTTCTGCAAAAATATTGTCTAGTTTTTCTTTCTGCACCTCACCCTGAATGCGGTTACTCCATTCTAACGTGCTATTCGAAGACCAATTCCCATGTGCAAATAACTTTGCCTCTAAATATTGCACTAGATCTGAGAATGTGGTTTCCCTTTGTGACATTCTGAAATTCGTTTTTAGTGGCACACTGCTATTATAAAATGGGTTCCCTTTAATGTGCAAATGGCAGTGTGAGACACGCTTGCCACGCCCAGTAGGTACTCTATGATCACTTTCCCGGCCTGCAACGCACCATAAATATTTAGGGTATTTTGTGGAGATTTGGGGCCTGACGGTATTTTATTACCGCCGAAAAATAACTTAGCAATAATCACTCTTTGTATTCAGATTTGGCCATGTGCAACAATAATACAATGGACATGCATTATTTCAGCACCCAGACCTGCATATTTGGTATACGTGGTTGGTGGTATTTTGGTGAGCATAATTCCCTTGTTTTATTTGTGGCCCCAATGTCCAGAATCCCTTATCTTTGCTTAGATTTTTCGTGTGATCACTAGAGAGACCTCAGACCTGCATTCTAGGAATACCACATTTCCAGTGATAGTGTTGGTGTGCCACCATGGGCAAACTCACTGACTTATTTACGACAGAGAGCTATATGTGGTAGTCTTGTGGTAATTTCCACTACCTTATATACGGTAGGGAGCTATGTTCAGAGAGTCTCTCTTCCCGTTGGCTCATGTACCTCCAACAAGCTATGCTACAGTCACTCACAATTATTCATACTGATTCTGACATGCACACATCTGTCTTAAAATGACCATTGCACTGTTTAAAAATCTCCCCACATCATCGGCATTGTAATGGTAAATAGAAAATAAAACACCCGTCTGTTTTCAAATATTTTCTGTATTATAAAAGCTGCATTTAGACACGATCTCATTCTTTACAGAAATAAATAAAATGGTACAGTCAAAGCATTGTCTATGACACACTGCAAAGAGCGTGGCGGAGAACAGAATTCAAATTGCAACATTGGTATTTGATTAAGACACGCACAGGAATCCTACACTGACTGCATATTACCGTACACACTCAGCTCCCACACTTCTCATTACCTTATCTTTTTAGTTGTTCTCTTTGTGAATGTGGCTCTCTTGGATTAACTCCATCAAAAAGGAACGCTTGCCTTCTCAAGCCGGGGTCATTGCCTGGAATTCTCAGCTTTTTCAGATAGGAATGCCTCAGCCAGTGGAAAGGTTTTTCTTTCAGCTCTCCCCAATCTCGACTGCAGCAGGACACAGGAATCTGCATTCAGTCAGGACCCCACAGCCAGGTCTTCTCCCCAGTAGTGCAGAAAGATGTCTGCCTGTCTTTTTCCCTGATACTGCCCACTAAAACTTTCCTCTCAGCCCTCTGTATGACGTGTTCCAATGAAATCCATCATCTCTCATCCTCCTACTCTTCAACAATAGCTTCGCTTATACATTTGCAATTGTTGCAAATCTGACTTCCTTCTTCCTGCAGTTACTGTGCACAAAAACACAGAGAATCAGGCAGAGAAGAGAAGAAAAAAATCTGCACACGCATTTAAATGGTTTTCATAGTATGCCTAATTCTGCAGTGGAGAACACATTTTATTAGTGGGTTATATTAAATAAGGTTTTATTAGTCAGGTTAATGGTTAATAGGTTAGCTGTTAATTTTCAAATGTGTCTCTCGCACCATAGGCATTTCAGGTGAAAAATAGTGTGCATTTTTAAATGAACACGTGTGCTTTTAACTGTAAAAATAGATTTTCATCTTATATGTTAAAATCGTTTTTGACTGAATAGCCTGTTTTTCCTTGTTAATCTGGCAACCCATATAGCAATGCACCGCACCCTTGTGGTGGTGCTGCAAAAAAATTGTGCTACTTGTGCAGTATTGCTGTACTCTGTACTGTAACACGCCAAATATCCTTACAGCTTTACTAAGGAAATACTGACAGATCAAGGTTCAAATTCTATGAGCAACCTCATGGCTGAAGTCAAAGAGCTACACCACATTACCACCTTACGAACTTCTGTGTATCATCCCAAACAGATGGATTGGTAGAAAGATTCAAGGATTGCTATAAAGACTCAATAAAACACTTAAATTGATCCTAAGAAAGTTGGTAGATAAAGATGAGAAGGACTGGACTATTTGCAGTAAGGAAAACCCCTCACGCCTTAACTGGATTTTCTCCTTATGAACTATTTTATGGCAGAGTATCTAGAGGTGTCCTGTACATGCCCCGGGAGACCTGGGAAGAATGAGACGAGGAACCCATTCCCGTCTCACAAATCGCTAGCAGATTGCTGGAGCATATGAGACTTGTTTGAGATCTAGTCTGTACTCATATGGAAAAAGCCCAGATCCAACAAAAATCCCCTTACGACAAGAAAGTGAGCCTAAGATCATTTCCATAGGACAAAAAGTACTAGTCCTCTTAGCCACCTTGGAAAACAAGCTTGTCTATAAGTGGCATGGGCCATATGAAATATTGGAACAAACGGGGACCTGTACTTATTAAATAGCCCAACCGGACATGACACAGAAAGACCATTTAAATCACGTAAATCTCTTAAAAGAATGGAAGGAGAGCCTGTATACCACCCATGCCATAATACTATTCTGTTTGGTTCATGAAGATATAAACGCATTTGAATTGATTCCTTCAGAGCTATCTAATCAACAAGAAGATCTAAAAGATGTAATCACATCATTTCCCAATGTATGCTCAGAAAAAACAGAAAGAGTAAAAGGCATCTATCACTATAGTAGAACACCCAAGGGAAAAGTGGTTCATTTAAAACCGTATAAACTCCCGGAAGGCCGGAAGCAGATAGTGGTTGGGGAAGTGAATAAGATGTTAAGAGCAAATATTATCGAGCCTTCTTCCAGCCCATGGTCCTCCCCTATCGTATTGATCACCAAACCTGGCCATTCCTGGAGGTTTTCCATCAATTTACATCAAGTTAAAGCCGTTTCCAACTTCGATGCCTATCTCATGGCATGCATTGATGACCTAATTGATAAACTCAGAAATGCCACTTTTCTATCCACCCTAGACTTAACAAAAGAGTACTGGCAGGTCCCATTAAATGGACCTGATAAGGAAAGGACAGCTTTCCCAATGCCCTTAGGACTATTTGAGTTCAAAGTCCTCCCTTTTGGATTACATGGCACTCCAGCCACTTTCCAATGACTCATGAACAAAATATTACTGCCCTATTCCAATTTCTGTGGATCATATAGACAATATTGTAATTCATAGTAAAACCTGGGCGTACCTGCCACCTTTTTACTATTATGAGAGCCCTCAGAGAGGCTGGTCTAACTGATAATCCATCCAAATGCAGACTGGCCCAATCTGCCGTGAAATATATTGTCTTCTTTGTAGGGAATGGTAATGTACAACCTCAAAATGAGAAAGTGAAAGTTGCCTTAGATACCCCTACACATAAAACTGAGAGAGATGTCAGAGCTTTTCTAGGGTTAATTGGGTATTACCGTGGGTTTATCCCAAACCTTTCAGACAGAACAGCCAGGCTGACAGACAAACCTAAGAATGCCAAACTCCAGAAACTTCATTGGACCGACAAGGATGATATATGTTACAACAACTTAAAACAAACACTGTGCCAGAACCCAATCCTAAAGGTAGTAGATTTCTGAAAGTAATGTCTACTGAAAACAGATGCCTCCCTCACAGGGTTATGTAGAGGAGGAGCCAAATGCCTCTATTAGAAGTCCTGCCCCTATATTGCCTATATGTTGGGAACCGGAAAAGGTGACAAGCACAACACGTGTAATGATGCCCATAACACGACAAGCCTTTGAGGCAAGGTATCCATTGAGAAAACCATTCTTCATGTATCCACAAAGAGCTGACAGTGTTCTAGGTGAGATCCCTGAAGAACGTGTAAAGCTGGATGAAAGAGGAGACTGGTGACATCACATGAAGCAAGGTGACAAGTGAAGAAGAGATGCTAAGAGAGGAGGTGAATAGAGCATATAGAATCTGATGTCAAAGTGAAGAATCGCGTGCACCTTTACATGTGCAATGAATGTTGCATGTGTAAAGAGCATGGAAGAAAAAACAAGCCATTTTATAATTGTACAGATTCTGTAACACAAGTAGAGCAAGTATTTATGAAGGATGGCTTTACGTAGTGAATAAACTGCAGGCGGTGTCGCCAATTTATATATTACACGGCCACGGTAGTGGGCGTGTAGTTATGATTAAGTTGCTAATCCCATAGGAAGAGCACTTTTTGGGTGGCTTATAACTTTGCTCCCCCTGGACGAATACACACAAAATTTTGCAAAAAAAGTATATGGCCCACTCTGAATTTATTTTCAAAGGTTGGTGAGGTTTGGTCCGGGGGGGCAAAGTTATGAGGGGGGTCCCAAAATGTCTTTTTTTCCCATAGACTGAATGGAGGAAAAACTTTGCTCACGCCTACAGCCCAAACCGCTGGACGGATTTTCACCAAATTTGCGGCAAGAGCAGCGGCTTGGTCCCAAAAGCATGCTTTTGTAAATTTGGTGAAAATCTGTACAGTAGTTTATTTTTAAATGACCAAAAAATTAGGTCACAAAAAATTAGTGATATCTATGTCCGCTCCGCGGACACACTTCCCTGTTCGCTCCACGGACAGGACACCAATTGGTTAATCGGCTTGCGTCATGTCCACGGACATGCGACAAGTTCACCGATTGGATGGTGAAGAGCGTGAAGTGCGTCAGATTTTTTGGAAACGCCCGCCATCTTAGATTCACGGACAGCAGCCGGAGTCCGCGGACATCACTGTAAAAACATATTAAAAAACACAACATTGCACTTATCAAACTTATCAAATAATCTCTGGGGAGGTGAGGGGTGATGAGGATGGGATATGGTTTCCAGAAGCAAAAAAGGGTGTTTTTTTGCCACAAACAGCGCATAAACAGTCCTGAAAAGTTTGCGGACACTTCAGCATTACAGGGTTGGTGAAATGCAGTTCTTGGATGGCTTATAACTTTGGCACTGCATGAAATTTGGCATGTATATTTCTTGCCTGATTCTGAGTGAGTATGCAAAGTTTGGTGGGATTCTGTCATGAGGGGGTAAAATTAGAGGGGGGTCCCAAAATAATGTAAAAGCTTATAAATGAGGTGTCGTTTGACAAATCTACACTTAATTTGGCAAACCGATAATACATTTAGATATGAATGTTTTTGCAAAGTTTGGTGGCATTTTGTGAAGAGGGGGCAAAATTAGAGGGGAGGGTCTCAAAATAATGTGAAGGCTTATACATGAAGTGCCATTTGATGAATCTACACTTCATTTGGCAAACTGATAATAGATCTATATATACATGTTTTTGCAAAGTTTGGTGGGATTCTGTCAAGAGGTAGCAAAATTAGAGAGGGGTCCCAAAATATTGTAAAGGCTTATAAATGTGCTGCCATTTGACACATCTACACAAAGGTTTGCAAAAAGATTATAGTTCTAGATATAGATGTTTTCGTAAAGTCTGAATGGATTTTGTCAAGTGGTGGCTAGGTTATATGATGATCGTACGTGCATACATTTGACACTTTTAAAAAAAAATAAAACATGGGTGGATTTCCAGCAAACTTGCACAAAGAGAATTGGCAAGGACCTACAAGCATGGTTTTGCAAATGTGCCAGCGTTTTATTATTTGACAAGTTTCAGAATGTAGCTACAGAAAATAACGGTATACCTTTAGTGACTGAGGGGTGGCCTGTGGCCATGGGCAGTGTGCCAGATTGTCCAGGTCATGGAATAAGGTCATGATCCGGACAATCTGGCTACTGGCCATGACCACCAGGGACAAAGCACAGGATTAAAGTGGCCACCTGGGACTGGCTTTCGTGGTAAAGTTATTTGAAATTAGGATAGATCTGAAAGGGAAGAAAAATATGCTTGTGGTAATATGGTCATAGGGTTCTCTTTTTGCCTTATGCAGGCCTTCTGCAGGCTGCCATGGAAAGCAAAGAGGGGCCCTGTATGGAACCCTCACCTTCGCCTTCCCTTTCCATGATGGCCATCTTGGAAAAGGATTCCCGGTGTAGGAAGAAAAAATCCTCTTTTTAGCAACCCGGGTTCCCGCTTTGGGAACCTAGGGTGCTAATGGCCTTGATCCCCCATTCCAGGTACTGGACTTGGGGGATATTGGTCCAGAGACCTCATTATCCACCCTCGCTTCGCTTGGGCTGATAACTTGGGCTGCTGGGCAAATATCCACTGGAACTATTTGAGAAAAGTCCTCAAAGAACATATGACAAGGTTAACGTCTAGATACATAGCACTTTTTTCAATTTTATTATTCTGACTGCCAGTGAACAAAACCACCAGGCCTATATATGTCAATAAACAAAAACAAGTGGCCCAGATATGTGATGTCATCAGTGATATCATCAATGACATTTGTGATGTCATCTTTGATGTCCTTGGTGTTAGTCCTAGCAGTGCACGGTGGTGGCACGAGTTATGGTTGTTTAGCTTACCATAACTGGCGAATTTCTGGTGTTTTTTGATTTTACTTGAAACCATAACGTCCCTTTAACAAAGTTTTTTCTTTGAATATATATATATATATATATATATATATATATATAGATTCTGGATGTTCCACATCGTATTCAAGCAAACTGAGATCCCATGAGTAGAATGGCTGAAAGTATGGCGCAGTAGAAAAAGAACGACTAGTGATGGAGGAAGAATCGAGAAGGCTTGTCTGGCCCAGTGTCAAGGGTTGGGCAGCCATTAATCTGGTTACCTATCATGGAAAGATACAATGAACGTGAGAGCTCTTGTTAAGGTGCAACCAAAAGACAACGAGTTCCAAGTTTTATTCACTTTAATACTATTAAATACGAAGACGGAGCTCAAAACATGGTCTCCTGTCACATGGTCTAGATGGAAATAGATTTAAAGGTAAGGGTATGCTCGTACTCCCTTCCATTCCCATGAGCAGTGATACTTGCATGGCCGTGTTCAAAGACTTTTCTTATGACAGACAGATTGTGTGATGATGGATGATGGGCTAAATGGGTGGGGAAGCATGGTCAAGCCCACACAGCAAGCACCTGGGGTACCAGCCTGGAGGCTGCTAGCAAGTGGAATATTCCAGAAAGGTACAAGCATGCCAACCAATTGTAGAGGGCCACTTATCAAAGAGCCCTATAGTTTGAGACCCAATGAAACCTTGTGTAATTTATCACACTGACAATGACTTTCACTAGGGGTGGGCATAGTTGCACACCTGACTGTAGAGACCTAATCACAATTCCATCCCCCATAGAAAGTATACCTAGATGTTCCCCGTTGTCCTACCACAGTCCTACTTAGTTTTTTCTCATTTTGCCACGTAGTATGACGTCAGGGAGGATGAGTTTTTGCTATATGTGTATATGTAAATCACTGAGAGATATGCTTTGAGAGTCCGTGGATCTCCGTTTTACTCCCTGTTTGAGATAATTGTGATTAAAACAGCAAACTATTTGCCAACTCTTCACATTGATGTTTGAGTAAATTCTGCATCCCGATTCTTCGTATAGAGCGCTAACTCATTTAAAAGGGCCTACGGGTTTAGTTAGGAGCAGTCCTATCACAAGTCTGCGACTGATTAGAGCATCTTGTTTACGAGCCGCAAAGTTTTCCCAGGTGAAGAAAAATACTCTGTTTGGGAATTGGAGGCCCTTGACATCAAGTTGGCCATTATCCAACTTAGATACTACCTTTTGGGAAGAAAGTTCACACTTGTCGCGGACCATTCTCCACTGGTGTGGATTAGCCAAAGAAAAGACTCCAACTCATGTGTAATGCAAAGGTTCTTAGAACTGCAGCCCTACTGTTTCACTGTGAAACACTATAAAGGTAAATACCAAGGGAATGTAGATTTCCTTTCCCAATTCCCCTGTGTAACAGATGCAGCTACATTGTATGGAGGAAGAGTATGTGAGAAACCTGAAGGTGTCTCACCCGCTAGTCCTAGTCGATCTGTCATCCAGGTGTCCAGGACACAGCAATCGCTACTGGATCCAGTTCCTGGGGGTGGACCAGTGCGGGAGGATCACCTGGATGGGAGGTGTTCGGTGAGTGGGAATGGGACACCGAATGGTGAGACGCACTATCCCCTTCCCTGTAACACCTTCTCCCCATCCTACCAGGTAGGATACCTAGGAACTCAATCCCCCTCCCCCTTTTCCGACACAAACACTTTATCACGGAAAGTTTATTGTGAGTGATGACGGACTAACACCAGAGCCGTATACCTGACATGTCCCAACAAAAGGGTCAGGTAGAGTCAGCCTATTACTGATAATTAAACACATCTGACGTCCATCATACTTCTCCACACGGATAAAAGGCAGAGCATGAGAGCACACTCTGAGCAAGGTAAAATGCCAAGGAAGCAGCAGTTCCGGAATGGCAGTTTAAACCGAGGAGAAAGGTGGTATGATCTGAGATGATGACATGGAGGGAAATGCCCTTGCCCTTTTCAACCCAGAACTGCGACTTTCAACAAGCCTCAAGGGAAAGAAACCTAAGACCAGAAATTGCTACTGACGAATGGTGTAGCATGTGTCAAAGGTACACAGGGCCCTCCTTCATTGGTAGCCAAGGTGGGGAGAAGTGATTGCCACTGTGGTACTGTCCTTGACTCCGACAGCAAAGCAACAGCAACGGGTTCAGCACAGCCGGTGAGTTGGAGAAATTGATAGTCAACCAGACTGCGTTATGCTCAAGGTTGCAAGCGGAACCATTGTATGTTTAAAGAGAACTTGAAAACAATTGAACTTTGGGAAAACAAGATAGGCACAAGATACAGAGCGGCCAAATGCCACATGGGTGCACACTTGAAGATCTCTGGTTGGTACCACCCCTTCCGGAATGGGGACAAATTATTGAACTGTGAAATCGAAATGGTCCTGCACTGGATTACATCCTGTGTACATTTGAAAAACTTTGATTGTCTGTAAATTGAAATTCATCTGATCCCGGCCGAGGGGGACTAATTGTTGAAAAGGGGTCTGAGCCCGGAAGAGGGAGATCCTGGGTGAAATGTGACACACCCAAGAAGATAGTTGTGGCAAATGCGTACCCGACTGAGGGATGCCTAAAAATTGAAGTCGGTCAGAGCCCGACTGAGGGAGTCTAAAGGTGAAAGAAAGATTGGAGCCCGGCTGAGGGGGATCCAGAGTGAAGAGGAAATCGCCTGATGTGGTGAATATTGAGAAAGGAACTTTCTTTGTATTTCATGGTGCATCAAGTCCACTGTGACAAGAAACTTTGCATAAAAGAGACTTGGGCACAAAAGGCCCTGATGTTCGTGAAAGAAAGTGCGACCTCATGCTAGAGAAGCCCAGGAGAGTGCTGTGCTGGTGTGACCTGCCTTGTCCCATGCTAAAAACACGGGGACCGGAGGCCAATGGCCTAACATTCTGACCTATCATTTTGTGAACACCTCTTTCTTTATGTGAACATTCTCCCACACTATTTTGTAGCATAGCAGCAAGGATTGGCAACAGTTTTTTATTTTTAGAATAGGCCCCTTTTATTTGACTAGACTCCACCAGGATTGTATTATTATAATTTGATGGTCGTAGCTTGCTTCCATTTTAGATTTAGGTTTGGATAGGAGTTTTTCACACCCCTGATAAAGTTCAATAAACACCCTTGAGCTGTGATCACTTCTGTCTGTCTTACTTTGATACCATGCCGTCTGTACAATATGCATATCAGTCTTTGTCCCACCCAAAGGCAGTCCAGCACCAAAATGCTAGGCAAATCTCCTCTGAACAAGAGTACCAACAGAAACCCCAGTCATGTGTTTTGGCCTAGACAGGTCTCATCATTTCGGTGGATCTGTACCTCTCTGAGCACAATGAGCAATGGGTCCACATCTGGATTACCCTGGTAACTTGTTGTTGGTACTCTTGTTCGGAAGAGATTTGCCTAGCATTTCGGTGCTGGCTGCCTTTGGATGGGACAAAGACTGATATGCATATGGAAATGTTCCTCTGTGAAACGCACAGTGAGCTAAATCATGGTTGAGACTCTCCCAGGGGCCATACACCCAAGAACAGGTCAACTGTTAGCAGTGTATCCCGAAGGCATGGTGGCAGTTTGATTAAAAATAAACATAAGCTATATCTGGTTTGATATAAGAGGAAAGACAGTTACAAAGTGACAAACCTATTTGATGTCATTTTATTGTAAAACTGCTCTATACAACTGAGTTTCACCGCCAATAAATGTGATGACTTTATTACCGGGAGTTCCATTTTTTTCACCGTCGCAGGAGGACAAAGTATGCCCCCAAGCTGTAAGGAAGGGGTAAGGAAGGGACTAGTGCTTCAAAGAAAACCTTGCCATGAATGTGGTGATGTCACAACAGGATTGGGTGGTTAATGACTGAAATCTCTTTGATGCAAGGTAGGCCTGGACAAAGGGGGACGAAGGGTATCCCAGAAGACAAACTAAAAGTAAGAGAGACTTCACTGAACTCGGAAATATTAGGCAACCCATGTTTCCTATACTCCCTTCCCAACTCTTGCAGACATTGAAATTTGTGTCAGTGATCAGAAAGTAAATATTCTTGTCCCAGAATCCTGGGTTGTCGCCTTGTTGTCATGGATCAATCCGATGTGGTCAAATTAGTGTACAAGTGGGTAAACCCTGTCTTCATTAAATAATATTTGGACTTCAGAAGAAGACACATTTGACTGGAACTTTATTGGGGTACACTTTGCCCAAAGTTCTTAGCCATTTATGTGAAAGAATTTTTTTTCCAATGAAGGTGCTTTCCCTCAGCTACACCAGCGGAAAAGTGGAAGGACATTCTCTTTCGGTAAGGTCTGTTTGCTGATTGGACACTGGTATATAGATCACTAACATCTGGAAATGGCAGTTTTGCAAGTGCTGTCTAGTAACAATTCCTGGCTGACAAAGAAAGAAGACAGACTCACCATTCCTGGTAAGAGGCTGGGAAGAGTTTCACAACATTCCAATGAAGAAAGTAACAATGATTCCAACCCCATGGTCTTATTCCATGGTCCTAGTGACATTTAAAACCAGCTGTGTATCTCTGCAAGACATTTATTTATTTTGGCATTTATAAAGCGCACCAAACCCTCAGGCATCAGGGTGCTGATACATACATGTTCTTCTTAATGCTTCAGTTACGGTTATGTCAGAGATACACCACAAAGTGAATGGGCTTCTGACAAAAGTACAAATAGAATGCCATGCCAGTCATATTCAGTAGATGAAGGTTGGTTCAATTCAAGAAGCACAGGCCGCCAAGTGTCAAATCAATGGTTGCAAATAGGTACAGTTCAGGTGCAGCACCGGCTGGCAAGTGTCAAATTGGTGATTGCATATAGGTATAGTTCAGGTGCAGTGCATGCTGCGAAGTGTCAGTCCATGGTTGCAAAAAGGTACAATTCAGGTACAGCGCAGGTTTCCAAGTGTCAATCCGTGGTTGCATACAGGTACAATTCCGGTGCAGGGCCGTCTGCCAAGTGCCAAGGGTCAGTCCGGGGTTGCATAAAGGTGCACATAAGGCGCAGCACAGGTTGCCAAGTGTTAATCCGTGGTTGCATAAGGTACAAATCAGGTGCTGTGCAGGCTGCCAAGATGGACATCTGATGGAAGTAACAATGGGTGTATGATATAGGCTAATGAGGTTAGAGTAGTGCTAACGTAGGAAGGTAGATTGCAAGGTAAGGAGGGGGAGGAGGAGAGCACACAGAGGAGTGGTGCAATCATAGGGATGACCAGCAGGTGATAGATTTGCTTGGCTACATCTACTTTCACTGCTTAGCGACTGGACAGGTGGCGTTAGCCAGTGTGCAGCGGATTGAAAGGGTAGCAATTGTCAGGTATATTTATGTTGTAGGATAGGTTATAGCAGTGAAGAGCACTATTGGGAGATATAATTGCAGTACAAATGAGAGGGATGGAGGTGCTGAACTCCTTACTTGCCTCTGGTAGTTGGGGGGCTAGCTACAGAGACAGCACGTCAGTCAGATAGGTATAGTTATGCAGGCTAGGGGAGCCACACCTCGTGTTTTGGGGGAAGCACAACGCAACAAGGGACCGATTCTCATCAAGGTGTTAAGTACCGAAAAGGAAATTAGAAGGGTTAACAAACTTTTCGGTACTTAATACCTATTCTCTAGGTGGCGCATTCTTCCGAAGTCGGAAGGAATGCGCCACTTTCGGAATACATGTGGCGGTTGCTAGAATGGGTTGGAAACCAACCTAGCAACCGCCACATTTGTAAACTGGCTTTTTGGAAGCCTATTCTTGTGGCACTCCTCCAGTTTAATATGTGTGCTAAACTACCGTACATATACGGCACCCTTTTGGTGCCGTTAAACTGGAGGAGTACCACAAGAAACCTTGTTTGGTGTAAATGGAAGTGTCCATATACAACCGGGTTGTATATGGACACTTTCATGTACACCAAAGCAAGCAGCTTCAACGTTGCAACGTTGAAGCTGCTTCTTTTGGTGTACATGAAAGTGTTCATATACAATACATGGGTGTATATGAACACTTTCATTTACACCAAACCGAGCAGCTTCAACGGGTTTAAGCTGCACGCTTTGGTTTAAATGAAAGTGCTCATATACACCACGGGTGTATATGAACACTTTCATTTACACCAAAGCCAGCAGCTTCAAAGTTGCAGCATGCAACGTTGAAGCTGCTCGCTTTAAATGAAGTGTTCATATACACCACACGGGTGTATATGAACACTTTCCTATACACCAAAGTAAGCAGCTTCAACATCCTGCAATGTTGAAGCTGCTCACTTTGGTGTATCGGCAGCATTTTTGTTAAATAACAATTCCCTCGTTATTTAACGAAAATGCTGCCGAGATTCTGCATTAGAAACAGGCGGATTACAGCGAAAGCACTGTCGTGCTTTGCGATGACGCCCAGGCCCACTTCAAAATAGCAGTGGTGCCTGGGCGTCAAGAAATGGCACAGTGAATCGTGGTATTTAGCACGTTCACTGCGCCATGATGAGAATCGGGCCCTAAGTGTCTAGATTTGAGCATAGAGCTGCAAGCATTTAGATTACAGTTTCAAGCATCAAGCATAGTGGGCAACAAAGCAAGAATGGATGCACAAAATCACAAGCGTCTAGATTCGAGTTTCAGCGATCAGGCATTCTACGCAGCAAAGTAAGAATGGATGCACAGAGCTGCAAGCGTTTAGATTAGAGTTTCAAGCATCATGCATAGTGTGCAACCAAGCAAGAATGGAAGCACAAAACCACAAGCATCTAGATTTGTGTTTCAGCGATCAGGCATTCTACGCAGCAAAGTAAGAATGGATGCACAGAGCTGCAAGCGTTTAGATTAGAGTTTCAAGCATAAGGCATAGTGTGCAACAAAGCAAGAATGGAAGCACAAAACTACAAGTGTCTAGATTCGAGTTTCAGCGATCAGGCATTCTATGCAGCAAAGTAAGAATGGATGCACAGAGATGCCAGCATTTAGATTAGAGTTTCAAGCATCAGTCATAGTGCGCAACTAAGCAATAATGGATGCACAAAACAACAAACGTTTAGATTTCAGTTTCAGATAACAGACATTTTAAGTACCAAAACGAAAAATGGGTATTTACATCCAGAGGACTCCACTGTTTATATGTTACAATGGTATTGTGCATAGTAGTTGCTGTGAGGCTATCAAGTGATAGGTGTGAGAGTCTGTGGGGGACAAAGTGATACGTTATGTGTCGAGACAAGGGGGATGACACCTTTTGAATCACGGATGCCTACCCCGACAAGATGGACATCTGATGGAAGCAGGAATGTTCTAGGTTCAGCAAGGGATTTGCTGGGGTGAGCTTCTTCAACTCTGACAGACTCGGACAGGGGCCTTGTGTGGGCCTTGGTGCAGGGGACTGGCTTCTCACCTGCCAGTGACCCTGATTGGTGTTTATGTGGCCAAGACAGCCAATCGCAGATACTGCAGCCGGGGCTGGTCAGGGAACTTTCACTGAACAGAAACTGTTGGCCATATTGAAGGTGGTGTGCCAGGCATTGCATCGAAGGCCCCATTGGGCAAAAGCGGTGAATTGGGGTTAAGAAGCAGACCCTGTTGTCGGAGTAAATGAGTTCAATGTAGATGTAGTGGGAGCCAGGTGCCACTGGGCAAATTTCCCAAGAGTGTAATAGAAAGACATTACACTTTAATTATACGCCCAAACCATCTAGGCTTACCTGCTGTGCTGTGTTACAGCGGCAGGCTCGGAGTGGCAGGGAGCCTTGTTGGTAGCAGGAACGTCAGTGCTGCTGTGGTGAAGAAGGGGGAAAGAGGAAATAGAAGGCCACGGAAGGGCCTAGTGTGGGCCTTGGTGAAGGGTGCCGGCTTCTCGCGTGCCAGTGACCCTGATTGGTGTTTATGTGGCCAAGCCAGCCAATCACAGATACTGTAGCCCGGGTTGGTCAAGGCACTTTCATTGAGCAGAAAGTATCAGCCATATTGAAGGTGGTGTGCCAGGCACATATATTTGAATTTAAGCATTCTGCAAAATCAGTTGCCTGCTTCATACCCAAAGTACCTCCTTTGCACCAAAAGTCAGATTATTCTGTGCATTCCTTTACAGGGGTTGTCAGTGATTTTAATAGTCTGTTCATATGTTTCTTGTAATTTGGCACCACAGTACTATTACTGTTTTGAATGTTTCCTTGGTTGCTTACAACCCACTTGAAGAGTATAGCCCACCCTATTCCAATCTTACGTTAAATAGACAAAGAGGGTGTACCTTTCATGTTGTGCTTGTTTCATGTTTATGCATGAGAATACTGCTGGTTTAGTAGAAGTCTGGGACTGAGTAGGAGTTTAGAAACTACTGCTCATAACTGTTTTCCTGGAGATCAGTAGTCTTTTTGTTACAACCATACTCAGCCTAAGATGTCTTTGCTTGAAGTATTGAGGTTTTACCTTTTGCTCAGAAGCTACTTACAGCATCTGAAGATTACGTTATAATGTTCTTAAATCTCTGAGAGGTATTAATTAAGCACTAGTCACTCTGTTAACATTAGATCCCTGGAAGTCTGATGAAGGCCATTAAGGAAAACTCATGGCACCTATGTAGTTATGTAGTATTTGAGAACACCTCAATGTGTAAAAGTAATTATCAATTGTATCTAAACAATGTTCAAGGAAAACCTTGAGTACAGGGGAAAACATACACAACTCTGGCACATTGTACTTTCAATAGAACCGAAAACAACAGTGTTCAAAGTGGAGGACACTTCAGTCCCCTGCACAACATCTTTGAAAAACCACTACATTTTAAATGTATTTGGAGATATAATGAATTCATGATTCAACGAAACTGTACATGTAGGTCGTTCTCAAAAACAATTATTTAATTTGTGAAATGTTTCCATGGATCAAGCACGACATGTTTCGAGGCTGTTTCCCTTCATCAGGAGCCGAAATGGTCATAGCAAAATTTCAAATTTTCAAAATTCATTGTATAAAAATAGAGAAAGATCTTATGAGTCATACCTATGTTGTTGCCAGCCAAGTTCCCCAGAGGAGGAGATATGTTATATTATATGTTTTGTTTTTCATTATAAGTGATTTAGTTCAACAAGGAACTTGTCACCAAAACAACAGTCAAATATGAATATTCCAGTATTCATATAAAAAGAGTACAAGAGAAAAATACAAATATACATACATATTCATCATTACAATCAATGATATTTCTAAACAAAAAAAACATTATTAAGAATGTTCAAACAATGTAAAATACAAGTACATAGACCTATCAAGAGGCTCACATTTAATTAAAATGAATGCATTCTGAAACCCATCATTCATCTAAACACGAAAAGCCTGTGTAATGCTGATTGTATCCCCTTTCATCAGAATGTTTACAGCCTTATGGAAACAGTTCTTTTAAAAAGCGCAGTGCAGCCAGTCTCCATTTATTTGATTTTACAGTAAAAATGTATTGCCAGACTAAACCACCAGATATACTTTTATAATCCTGTGATACATGGTTAAAATATAATGCACGTCGAGCAGATAAAACATGACATAGAAGATGGTAAATTATGTAGATAATTCCCTCTTCTTTATGGTAACTAGAAATCCATAGTTTGCGCTCAATTTCCTTTCTACCTCCTATGATTTCTTTAGCATGCAAGAGAGTAAAGCACTGATGCAAAAATTGCATACGCCAATATTGGCTTTGAAACATGTGTAGGTAATGTGGAACCTGCAGACCTCCTCTATGGTGTTGATCCAATCCATCTTCCACAATGTTTGTTTCACTTTAGCCGGCGACAACTGCATTAATTCAATGGCTGCGCCGTATTGTGTCATGTATTCGTGGCACTTTGACAGCCACTTATTCAGAGGATTACTGAGCCGTTTATCCAGTGGTTGCCTCAAGTGCCACCAGATAGAAGCCTCTTCTGCGGAAACAATCCTTACCAACCTTCTTAGGTTCTTCCATATATCAATTGCTGCCATTGAGTGTAGACCTAACTCATATTTAATCACTTGGGATGGAACACACTGTGGAAGCTTTAGTAATCTCCTCCAAAAGTGGCCCTCCAGTTTTATCCATTAGGCCTCTAAATCAAGGAGCAGGGTTTTATCATTGTATGTAAAAACAGGCATCACCTTCTTATTGTAGTATTCAATTACCAGGACCAATGAGAAATTGCCAAACTTTATTTTTATTTAGGTTGCTTGTGCTGCACGTGCAATAATTTTGTTTTTTTTTGCAGATAAAAAGTTAAATTTCGCTCTTTGCTTCAAACAACTAATACCTTAAGTAACTAAAATGGTTAACTCTTTCCAGTGCATTTTTACACAAATGTCAATTTAAATTGGCATATGGATGTTTCCTCCCTGGTCGAAACAAGATGATTTTTGTTTTGGTTATGTTAATAATCAAATCATTCACCCTTGTGTACATTTCCAGGTCTCCCAATTGCCGCTGCAGACCTGTTGGGGTATGATCCATCAGAGCCGTATCATACATGTACAGCAGATAGCTCACTAAGGTGCAATCCATAGCAGGTGGAAAACAATGGGTATTGGCAAAGACAATGTCAGAGATGAATACTTCAAACAAAAAAAGTGCCAAAAGGCAGCCTTGTTTTAATCTGTGCTCGCTTTTAATGGGGGCAGAGAGACGACCCTGCCTATTCAGCCTAACTCGGACACAACTATTTGCTTGCAGCGCAATGAGCATCTCTAGCAAAAGGTGCCGGACAATCCAAT
The DNA here is from genome assembly GCF_040938575.1 of Ambystoma mexicanum. NCBI lineage: Eukaryota > Metazoa > Chordata > Amphibia > Caudata > Ambystomatidae > Ambystoma > Ambystoma mexicanum. The sequence continues at coordinate 101,874,073 of NC_090941.1, read as the reverse complement.
GAATGCAGCTTGTCCCACAAATTGCTCCTATATATACTATTGAAGGCCATGGAGAAGCCAATAAGAGCAGTATACAAAGGCTTCAACTTCTCCATGCCCTCCTTTTTAAACATGCTAAGAAAACCCTCTTTGATGGTTGTCCCCACTCCCTTGCAAAAGCCAGTCTGATAGACATTGTCATGCCTGCTGCAGTGTCCCCACCTGGTTCTGCTGGCAAGGCCGCCCTGAAGGAGCTCCAACAGAGACATCTCGCTCGAAGATGGGCATTCAGGCCGTTCTATTCACGCTGGTGTTTGTATGAAAGATTGCCTTGGAGTTGGCGTTTGCAGCAAGGGCGCCATTCCTGATTATCATGTCATCACGTTCAGGCTGTCACTTGAAGCTTGCAGCGAACGTATTTAAAATCAACGCCTGGTGGTGTTCACTGCTCCTGATTGTTTTCCACACTGGATCTTCGGATACTATTCTGCTACTTAGTATCCAGTTACTACTTGAATCGCTTGCCTTTCCGTGTTCATGGACCTCGAGCAGCAGGTATTTTCATCTAAAATCTTTTCTAGTCCTCGCTGGCCTTCCTATTCATAACGGAGGGAGTCTATCCTGCCGTGTCTCCTCACGGAAGTCCTCGCTAGCTTTCCCATTCATAGCATAGGCCGGTTATCCTGTTGTGTCTCCTCACAAAGTCCCTGCTAGTATTCCACTACATAGCGCAGGACGGTCATCCTGTCGCGACTCCTCACTGACACTCTCCAGAACATTGCACTAACCAGTGCGGGGTTGTTTTCAGAGTACTTCTGTCTGAGGAAATTCTGTGCTGCTAATTGTGTCCATTGTGGGCAATAAGCTTCCCGCACGAACATTACCTATTGCATCCTATCATCACACGTACGAAGTACAGTGATTATGGAACTAAACTGTTATTCTACACTACATTTTGCTGCTTCCTTGTTTGTTTTCACCACATATGTGCACTGAACTTTATGGACGCTTTCCAGGAGTGCACCATCCCGATCCTAGTGCGGCCCTTGTTTCGCTCAGGTGCTAGCTGCCTTACTACCGCCCACCCTAACCCCCGGTCGTTGTTGCTTTTGGACTTCCTGGATCAAGACTCTTATGGAATCGCAAGTACGTTCTCTGCATTAAAGAAACCAGCACGTTAGTCTGTTTCTACTTTTAGTTAATTGTTCAGACCATTCATTGAGAACGGCTACTGATTACAGTTTTTTATTTACACAGCCTGGCGTTTGCGGTTAATTGTCTTCCATGCCCTTTCCATTGATTCACCGCTCTAGCTGTGGATGTTCTAGTAGTTAGCGGGGTGCATCATTTGGAAGGTCTTAACTTTAGTTTGAGTTTATTGAGGTTTAGCGGCCAAGAAACAACCTGTATCCTTTTATGGTCCAGGTGAGTGTTACCTTATCCTCATTTCAACATATCAATAGTGTGACAGGCATCCAATCTCCATATCACTTTAGCCCATTCCTGTAAATTCCTCAATAGCAGAGCTGTCAACATCTTCGAGGGGAGGTCTAGCAGCACTATTGGCCTGTAGTTTAGAGGGTCAACATGGAGTCCTTTTTTTACAAATTGGGCATATGAAAGAGCACAACCAGGAGTCTAGAATTTGTTTAATGTAATCACTCTATCAAAAATAGCCAACAAGATGTTAGCTCAAAGGCCATCCAGGCCCAGAACCCTATAGTTGTTTCTGCTGGCAATTAAAGCAGCCAGGGCTTCCAGATCTCTTTCCAAAATCCCATGGTTAACTTGCCACTGTTATCTGCATAAATATTCCTAAAGTGACAAGTCCATTTCTCCCCAGAGATGGGATTTATCTGACACTTGTTTTGTGAGTTGGGTCTGATTTAAGTATACACCAAAACTCTAGAATATCCTTTTCTGAAAAGATATTCAGCATATTTTGAGCATTAGCTAAGAGTTGTTGATTTTTATGCTGAGACAACCAAACATGTTCATGGTGTACCCTTGGTCTATTGGGTTTCAGCATTACCTTACATACTTCTTCTAACATTTTTTGATATGGATAGGATTTCATCAGCTCGTCAAGTGTTTCTGCCGGGAACATGGCTTACAAAGTATTATTAAACATTTGTATGGTATACCTGTTTCGTGCAAGTCTGTTGTCACCTAGATTTACATCCAACACATTACAGTAGAATTTACGCTACTGGGTCTGCAAAGCGGGGTTATCACTAACCTCTGTGAGGGGGACAGCTGCTTGTAAATTTCTCAGTGTTTGACATTTTATTCATAACAAAAAGTTCAAAGACAACTTAACTAAGCCTACTCTACCTGGGTGTCCCCTACCTAGTCTAGGTTTTAATGGAAATTCTCCAAGCATACACAAAACTGGCCCTCACACTAAACAACAAAACATTCAAAGTAAATCATAAACAAGATAAACAACTGGTTATCAAATAACCAGTGACTTGGAAAACCTTCAACTGTCCTGTGGAGATCCCTTTCCCAGGAATGTTCAAAGTCAATCTCTCCAAGTATTCACAAACAAAAGTAGCATCTTGAATTAGTTCTTGAAAGATCCAAAAGAAACAAAAGTTCACCCAAACAAAAATCCAATTGTAACAGTTATTTATCCATCTGTTGAAAAGTTCCCTTTCCAATTCCAGCAAAGAAAACAGCACCAATGGTAATCCTGTATAATGTCCTTCCAGGATGGACTTGACACTGTTCAAAGACAAAAGTACTTCTTCTGCTTCATCGACTGTCCACATATATGTAACCTCTGCACAGTCTTTAGTATAACTTATCAGGGTGCTTCTTCTTGGGTTGTTTTCCTCTTGACAACTACCATCTGCTACTGGCACTGTGAGAGCAGGCTCCTTTGCTTCACAGTGTACCACTGCTTCAACCACCATCACTGTAATGTTTCCTGACAATATTAGAGACTAACACAGTTCCGTTAGCTCTGCTTCAACTTAGTACTTTTAGGATTTGTTAGGCAACTTAAAGACAAGACTCTTCAACCTCCACAGGTAGGCAAGGCACTCTTCCTTCTGATGCCATAAGGAAGGGGCAGCTTCTTTGCCTCTTCTGTCTGTCTTGCTACTACCAATATAATCTGCATTTGCTTCCAGACTGCTTTTCTTTCAGCTTCGAAAAGTCTCAGTATTATATATTGTAGATCTGGTCTTTATAAGCACTCTGCTCCTTTCTTCAGCTTTATGCACACATTCTTGGTTCCAGCAGCTACCCCAAAACTGTATTGTCACTCTTCCAGCTCAGGATAATCTTGTCACTGTTGTATCAGAGGACACTGGATTTGTAAAAACTTTGACAACTTCAATGTATAGGTGGTTAGATCTTAATAGGGATGGTTTCACTTTAGAAATTATTCACCTACTGGCTTGGGTAATGTTTGCTCCGATATTTAGTTCAGCAACTTCTACAATTACAAAATACTTGTTCTGGGTGTTACAAGATTCAGGTTTCTCAAGGAAAACAGATTTAGGTACATTGGACCACTGTTTGATAGAGAATGTATACTTGAAAGAACTATAAGGACTTGCATTCCCTTTCATTCATACAGAGTGATACTTTAACTCAGATTGGGAATCATAATCATCCATATGGGAACTTTCTTTGATGTAATTGTTCTTGCAAAAATTTGTGAAAGTCAGCTTCTACCTTTCCAGTGATTGAAAACTGTGTTCTCCCTCTTAATTGGAGACAGGTAACCACTCTGCTAAAGTTCTTTTGTGCAACAATGTAAAGTATAAAGCCTTTCCTATACACGACCATTAGACTTGTATTAAACGTGCGCGTGATACATTTCCTTTGTCAAGACTTCCCATGGGAATGAACAATTTTAATTTGCCCCCACTTCTATGCGAGTTCTAATTAAGCTGGTTACATTTACCGGCAAGGCGTGTTCAGTGAATTGGAGTACGGAGCTTGACTCACCGGCTCCAAAAACTGTGCAGCTGCGGGCTGCTTCCACTCACCAACTTTTCTTTCTGCTACTACTACTTCAGGCACTATTGGGACCCATACCCATCTGCCGCATGGGGGTCTCCAGCCCAGCTTCAAACATGGGGAGACTCCTTCACTCCTCTCTCCCTCAGCTTGCTTCAACACATGGCCCTCGGTTTGCAGCACAATCTCAGCTCTGCAGTCACAGCGATTAGGTGTAACTTGGAAAACCTTTAACTTTGCCAAGTCTCTCTCTTAGTGCAGCCAGTTCCAGACATGGTTTTATAACACAGGAGCAACTCAGAACCTGCAGGTAAAATCTGCTCTTCTCTTATCCTGGCCTCCCTTAAGTGATCACACTTCTTCATGAGCTGCCAGCCTCATGCTCTTCTCCTTCTGCTACTACTGCCAGCCTTCCAGTTCCAGCTTGAGCTCCTCCCTCATTCTCCTTCCTGCTGCAGCCTTTTATGACTCTCAGGTGGGGCAATTGACTTCAGGTGCAGGCCCTTAATATTAATTAACTGACCCTACTGTAGAGGAGGTCCCAGACATGGCCTGCATCTCTTCCCCTCATTTCGAGGTACCAGGAGCGTACTCGCCAAGGTATGTGACGTATGAGGAACAAATGAACCAACAAAGAGCTGAACTGGGACTCTGCCCAGTATACATCATAAGATCCATACCTGTTGAAGCGCCCATAACCAGACAACCCTGGGCAGCACGGTCCCTTACCAGACAGCCATACCAGCCGCTGATACGAAACGAAGGGTACCTACAGACGGTCCATGAAGAGACCCAAAGAGACCTAATGGAAGGCCAGTGGAATTGACTCAAGGGCCTGAACAGACTCGTGAATGAATAAAAGCAGCTATCGAAGATAGCACGCCAGTGCAAGTAACTACGAAAATAAATGTAATGGACACAGAGAAGAGACGATGTTAAAACGTGAGGAAATGTTGCTACGAGACAAGATGGAAGCAACCGACCTGTTAAACATGTGTAAATAAGCTTGGAATGCAAGAAGCTAAAGATATCGATACTGCTTGCAATGCTTAGTAGAAGATAGAGCGGCAAGCGCCAACCATATATCTACCTCAATAAGGCACATTATACAAGTGCGACTCCATTTTGTAAAAGCAGAAATGTACCCAGGCTTCCAGCGGCCTGACAGGCCAAGTTTTGTAACCCAGCCAAAGGCAAGAGAAGGAGCGGAATCGAAACTCAACAAAGAGCGGCTCATGCCTAGGAAATCAAGGTCAACCAGAGAAAGGGAGGAGAGCGTCAGCTAACAAGACTCAAACTTCAGAGCATACCAGCCTGCCCCATGAAGGTCAAGATAAGGGGGGCCAATGCAGGTGGCGAGGCTGAAACAGAATTAAATGCACTAAAAGCTGGAAACTGAAGCAGATTCATGGTGAACTATCACGTGACCAGCCAGGCGCGAAGAAGTAACACCGCCTGATGTCATCCAGGACCCGAGGATGCCATAACCTTTCCTTATAAGAGGCTACAGTTTCAAGGCCATACACAGCCAACTAAATGACACATAGCCCTAAGATACTGATTGATGGAAGGGAGGCAGGGTGAAACTTGGGATACCAGGCACATGGTTGTCCATTCTGCATGCCGCTAATTAAAATGGGGATTTATGTCTAGGGGTGTAACCTGCCCAATCACAATGGGCCAAGTTATCTGGAGTCCTATAGATAGTAGAACCAATAAGACGTCGAACTTGTAGTGTAGTCAGTCACATGTGGTGTAGTGGGATGGGTGTATACACCCACCCGATAAGAGTTATCCAAACAGCATGCCCTATTATCACATACAGATATAGCACCTATACTTAAGTTACCTTTCCTAACCAATTATATTGCATGTCGAGTTTTGTAGAGTTAGACATCAATGATGACGAATATTGCCTATAAGAATTGCTGTTCAACTGAAGTTCGAGGAAGTCGGAGCGAGACAGGTGATCACAATGCTGCTGATTTCCATTTGTTTCTCTGTTTGATGTACTTGTCATTAAATGGACTTATCTTTGCCAACTTACTTAGTCCTCATTATTGAGTCGTGTTGGAGTAATTGAATCCTGCACCCCCTGTTCTCACTTGGTGCAGCTATCTTGTCTTACAGGTTCTAGAGGGTGAGCGCTGACCTATGGGCCCGTCAGTGAATTCCTCTCCTCCTGAACACTTGGTAGCAGAGGATGGTTTTGGCCATTAATTATTGATTATATAATACTAAGACACCTTAGACCGACGGCACGAAGTAACTCTGAGCCTTCGGCAATATCACGAGTCCTTTCGCCATTCCGGCTGAGTAGACTGAGAAGCTCCCCGTGGACAATGATAGAGTAAGTCCATAAAAAATTTGCAGTGGGTCTGAAGGAACCTGCCTTTCCAAGCATAACCCTTCTCATTCCCACGGGCAACCAATTGGACAAAAAACCTTAAAAGTTTCAAAAGCAGGAAGAGGAAGGGGTGGTGATCCCGAAGTTCCAGAGAGGATAAGATGCGATCGGTGAGTGAAACAAAAAACTCGTTACTTTGGCAAATGTCGTGTAGGCATTAGAGCATGTAAGGGAAAGATAACGGTGGGTGGTAGAGAAAAAATTAAATAGTCAGAAGTAGAGAAGATTGTATATATATAGGGGGTAATGACTCAAGCATAAGAGATAAAGAGTGGATCCCTGGGGGAAACAAGTGGTACCGGGGGGACACCCGAGATAAAAACGTAAGGATTACTAGGGGGGCACCTGAGATGAAAACATAAGGATTACCATGGGGGCACCTGAGATAAAAACGTAAGGATTACCAGGGGGGCACCTGAGATAAAAATAAAGGATTCACCTTATTCCTGCGCTTTAATACAGCGGTCAGAAGAAACGTGAACTCAGAGCCCACAGTGGGGGGACAATTAGGCTACAGTAACGTTTAAAGACGTCATCAAGGGAGTTTGTTTAAATACCATGATGGGGTATTGATTAGAAGGCAGGTATACGTATCACCAGCTGGTGTTCGTCTAGTCTGTCAAGTGTCTGTAATATGTGTCTTGTATGTCAAATGTAAAATAATTGTATTAATGATTGTTTGAAATGCATTTTGGATTTACGCAATTCTGTAACTAAGAGGGAATCGCCATTGAATTGATGGGTTTTGAGTAAATTGTTGGTATACATTTTGGCGGGAAAAGATTGGATTGGAGCTTGCGTATGTGGTGCTCGCTCATACTATTGGAAGTTTAAAGAACTGTATAAATACTGTTGGTGATGAAATTAAAAATGGAAGAAGTACCCCGCTTGCGCATTTATGCAAGCAGCTACCCAAGCATGCACCTAAGCTGAAGAAGTATAGCACAGAGTGGGTTAAGGGTACCGCCCGCAAAATGTTCATGCCTTGGCCACAGAATGGGTCCCTTTCTAAGGCTGTTTTACAGCATATGGCAACCTTCCTACACGCCACATATAAATGCAAGAAGCTAGAGATACATTTTGCTGTTCTAGAATTGTGGAAGATGTTTGAAGAAACAAAGGTGGAAGAACCACCCACAGACTGGATACTAAATGTATGTACGGAGGGGAGTGAGCCAGTCATTGAAGGGAGTAAAACAGAGGGGCTTTAACCACTAAGAGAATTTAAGGCAGCCATGGGTTATAGCAACCCCGCCTACATACAATAGTGACGATAATAAGGGAAAGGAACAGGAAAACAATATCGCCTCCACGGTCTCAAGGGACAAAGAGAGATGTGAAGATGAAGGAAAAGATTGGGCATGGAGTTGTGCACCTCTAGATAAGGAGAAATAGGGAAATAAACGTAAAGGAAATGAAGGTAGAGTTGATGAGATAGCATTCGCGAAAGACAAATGGATGGGAGGTCAGATATCACTGAAGTTGGATGGAAAAGGGAGTGATGATTTGAGGCCAAGGGAGAGGTCTGATGAGACGCAAAGGAGAGAGGGAGAGGGAGAGAAAGAGATGGAAGTAAGGGATGAAAGAACAAGAAAGAAAGATAGGCTTAGACGAGAACAACTATATGGCGAAGAGCAAGCAGTACTGCTCAGTCGCACACAATATGCAGCCTATGAAAAATACAGGCAGAGCATGTTAAAGTTAGAGGAAGAAAGAAGAGTGCACGAAAGGAAAGTAAAAAAGCCGGAAGATGATGAGATTAGAACGGCAAAGGAACATAGAAATGAACGAATGAGGGAAGTAGATAAGGCTAGAAGAAGCAAGGAAGCGCAAGGAAATAGACGAGGAAGTAGAATGTAAACGCAGACAAAGGGCACGGGATCTTGAATATTTGGAGCCGGAAGTCATTAAACCCAATCCTACAGTAGAATGGGAAGACAAAGAAGAATTATTTCCTGCAAACGATGCGGTACCAGGTACAAGGGTGACAAATATTGAAAATGACTTTGACACCAGAAGCATCGGGTAAATGATTGATAAAATCTATGACGAGATGGGGCTGGAACTAATTTCCCAAGGGGGAAGGGAAGATGACTGCTTAGAGAGCACTCAGCTATATGACACTGAGGATGTCACCCGAAGTAGTGGGAGCAGGGAACTGTCCCTAGAGATTGGGCAGAACGAAGAAGATGAAAGGAGTTGTGTAAACTGGGAGTATTCAGGATCTGAGTCTGGTGGAGAAACGGAGGATGTGGCACTCGAGGAAGGGAGACGGTGTGAAAAATGGCTCCCAGGGGACCGAGGGGTACAATGTTCAGACGCTAGCGGGTCCACAAGTAGGACACCAAAGTCCTCCGCGCAGTCCGGCCGACAAGAAGGAACACCCCACGGTCAGAGGGGGCGTCAGCACCTACCTATGCAGATTAAGGGCATTGCCAGGAAGACGGCAAGGCAGGAATACCACCCCAGCGGTAGACAGAGAAGCTATGGGGAAGGAAAAAGAAGACTGTGTATTCCAATTCCCGTTGCTAGAAAAGGGGGGAGCAAGACCACAATATATTCCATGGCCACACATGGACCAAGAGAAGCTTCAAAATCAGCTTCCAATGCTGAAATCGGGAGCTGGAAAGTGGATACATGATTTAGAGAAAATGACGGGGGGTGTCACCTTAGCTATAGGGGACATTAAGCGCCTCCTAATTGCCATACTTGGTGAAAGAGCAGATAATGTATGTTAATGGGCAGGCTATCCTAGGGTAACCCTAACTAACACCTCCCATGACGAAGCACCATTTAATAACTGTAGAACAGCAGTGTGGAAACCGCAGTGAACGCTATATCCAGAAACTTCTGATATGGGGGCTATAATGACTCGGAAAATGAAAGAGTCAGAGGATCTGTTGATTTATATCCAGAATTTTCAAGACGCGTGGGTGCTCGAAACGCATGAGTCTTGGACAAAATCTATCCCTGTATTCTACCATATATTATGCAAAGGGTTGCCTGAGCCAGTGCAAAAACAGCTCAAGAAATTAGTAGGAATAGAGGGTAAACCATGGGCTGAAATACAGTTGGCAATTGCACATTACTGTAGACTACTGCAAGAAAAGAATCGGAAAACGGAAGCAACCCTTAAGGGTGAGGAGGCTAAGCTGGTGCAAAAGAAACTCTCAAAGTATGCTCTCGAGGGAGCCATGCTCACCAGCCCAGCTGAACCAAGCACGCAGCAAGCAAATAACCCATTGCAGAATAACCAGGGTAGTGCAGGATTTTACCTGAGGGGTAGAGGTTTTGGAGGATGAGGATGGCAGAGTAATCAGGATGGGTTTCGAGGTAACCAGGGAGGCTTTCAGAATAATCAAAATGGCTTTCAGAATGCACAGATGGGCGGTCCAGCTATGCCAGATGGACAGATGGCCCGACCACCGCCAGTGTGTTGGCTGTGTGGAATGAAAGGGCATGTGGCGCGTGTGTGCAGAAGCCAAGGTATGTGGCAAAATAGCCAAGGGATGGGGGCAGGCATGGCGAATCAGCCTACCGTCCCGCAGCAGGGCACGACACAAAATCACACAGTGCAGCAGCAGGCACCAGGCCTGCAGCAAGAAAAACAGCACGTGGTTCAACCCCCGCACATGGGGAACGTGGGACAATCCCAGCAGGCACCACCGCAAATGTCACAGGGCACTAGCTCCGGAGGGGGCGTCAACCCTGGGGCTGGGGGAAATCAACAAGTATACAGTGGGCCGAACTTATATATGAAATAGGACAGCTCACGGGGGACTCTGTTGTTCTATCCTATCAGTGATACCAGACCCTAATAGGGAACCTAGGGTGAATGTCGTCATAGGGGGTAAAGAATATTCCTTCTTAGTTGACATGGGTGCGACGCGCTCGTGCATACAAGAAGGCAAGTTTTCCTTGTCCGGCGAGGCCATAGATACTCAGAGTTTCATGGGAGCTCACAGTAGAGTTCCCTTTACAGACGCACTCCCAGTCTCTGTGGGAGAGCGCGAAATGAAAGTACCCTTATTATACTCACGTCAGACCCCAGTAACCATCCTGGGTCGGGACATAATGACTAAATTGAATATGACAATCTCGTTTACCGAGAACGGTATAGTGTTTCCACTCCAGGAATGCATTATTCAAACGTGTGTGAAATGATCAGAGCATACTCCGGACGCATTGCCATGAGAGCTATACCGTTAGAGCCAGAAGTCTGCGTATATGGGGTGCAGGTGCTCATGGTGGGATTGCCAGGCCTCACAGATAGAACTATGAGGACACCTGATGAGTTTTTATTCATACCCAGAATACCTATGCACGAAGAGGAGGGACAAGTATTACCCTTAATGATACAATCTGCCACAGTGCGAGGGAAAGTGGTATTGGTAGAAGGATATGATGACGAAGGCAGACAATGGTGTGCTATTATCGCCATCGAAGAAGGGTATCGAGTGACTGACGTCACTGACAACGATCTGTTCGAAGAACACCCTGACCTGGATGAGATGAGGGTGGAAGTAAGTCTCACATTTTGGGTCAAAATGATCAAACGGGAGGTGCCACAGAGAATGATGTTGGCGCTGATACGTCCAGAATACTTTGATGACGACATGGCCCAAGTGCCTGCTGCGGAATGGACTACAGGGCCCTATGACGTAGGCCTCCTGAAGGGGGCAGGTGAAGTAAAAATTAAACTGAAACCAGGAGCAATTTTACCATGAGCGCAACAATATCCCATGTCCAGAGAGGCAGATGAGGGGATCTCAAAGACAATTTCTGCCATGATGGAGCAGGGCATCCTAGTGACGTCGGAATCACCTTGCAACACGGTTATTTACCCTGTCAAGAAATCAAAGGGAGGGTCTTGGCGTTTAATCCAAGATTTACGAGCATTAAACAATATAGTTGAAGCCGAATTCCCTCTAGTCCTTAATCCATCCACAATTATGTGCAACATACCAACTGAGGCAAAATATTTCACGGAGATTGACCTGAAAAATGTGTTTTTCTCAATCCCGTTGCACTATGACTCTCAAGATCTGACGTCATTTTCTTTCGGACAAATGCGCCTGAACAGCACGAGGTTGCCACAGGGGTATTGTGTCTCCTTCCATTTTCAACAGAGTCCTGCAGATGGACCTAAACAATATTGCAGTAGACAGTGTTGTTTTGTAGTATGTGGATGACATTCTGATCTGCAGCATCACTGAGGAACAATGCAGGCGCGACTCTGTCCAGCTACTGACAATCCTGTCTGAGAAAGGATACAAAGTTGATAAGGAAAAGTTACAATACTGTCAGCGAGAGGTGCTGTACATAGGCCAGCTAATCTCACACAAAGGGAAAAAGGTAACCCCAGAAAGAGCTGAAGCTATCATGAACACGGCTAAACCACTCACGATAAAACAAATGCAAAGCTTCTTAGGCCTGTGCAATTATGTCAGAGCATGGGTTTTCGACTACAGCTCATATAGCAAGTCCCTGCTACAGGCTTTGAAGAAAGCCCAGGCAACAAAAGGAGAAATTGAATGGACTGAGGCAATGGAGAAGGGGTTTGCAGAACTTAAGGGGGCAATTTGTAAGGCCCCAGATCTCGGGATTCCTAATTTTGCAGAGGAATTCTACCTGTTCTCACACTCTGATGGTAATTTTATGACGGCAGTGCTTGCGCAGCGAACCTCGCTGGGGTACAAGCCCCTAGCATATTACAGCGGGAGTCTGGACCCGATCATGAGGGGCCACTTCCCATGCAAACAAATTCTAGCTGCTGCCGCATTCGCTATCGAAATGGCTTCATCCATCATGATGGGGTGCTCCATGACATTGTATGTTGAACATTCGCTGTTCGCCATACTAGCGAAGCCAAAGGGCACACTGACATCTCAGAGAGCATCCGCCTATGAGGTGATTATCTCTAATCCATCGATCAAAATAGTGCGACGTAAGACTGTAAACCCTGCAACGTTCAACGCTGAGTCAGTCACAGAGGGAGAACCTATACATGACTGCGTGAACTATGAGGAATTCTATGATGAGATCCCCAGGGTAAAGGAAAATGCCCTGGCAAGTGGAGAGATTGTCTTTATTGACGGGTCTTCGAGAATCGACCAAGAAGACGGACAAAGATAGACCGGCGTGGCCGTGGTAAAACACCTAGCGAATGGAGAGTTCCAAGTACTCGTCAATGCGTGAATACACTCTCACTATTCTGCGCAAGCTGCAGAACTGTTGGCGCTGATACTCGGCATTGAGAATCATGCAGACCAGGAAGTAACTGTGTACAGTGATTCAGCCTATGTGACGTCCACAGTACATGCAGGTCTAGTGTGCTGGAAAAGGAGGGGCTACCTCCGAGCGGATGGCACACCAGGGCAACACGCAGCATTATTGGACAAGTTGATAAAAGCACTACATCTCCCAGTGGGCATAGCATTCGTGAAATACGCCGCCTACAACAAGGGGACAGATTTTGTGTCATGTGGAAACCATGAAGCGGACACGGAAGCCAAGCGCATGGCATCGAAAACTGAAACAATGATGGACGTGGAGGTGGCACGTACCCATGAGAGGATGATGGTAGCGCAAGCCACACCTCAGGCCTATAGTAACATGGGGCAGACTCAGCTAATGGAACTCCAAGGGGAGGCACCTCAGTAAGAGAAGAATTTGTGGAAGAGTCGAGGGTGTTCTTTAAACCCCTCTGACGAGTTATGGAGGCAAGGCAGCACTGGTAAACAAATGATGCCTGTCACTCTGCTAAAGGTAGCATTAGAACAACTACACTACCCCATCCATATGTCAAAAGAAAATCTTGCTGCAACGCTCGCAGAAGACTGGTTCACACCGAATTTAGCAGAGCATGTTGCGTTTTTCATGGTGAACTGCATTATCTGCCGACAGTTCACCGCTGGGCACACATTAAAAGTAGTGAGAGGAGTTATCCCCCGGCCGAATGGACCATTCCAGCACTTGCATATCGACTAGGTCGACATGATTCAAGTGTGCAATGGGTACAGGTATTTAATTGTGGTGGTGTGTCCATTCTCTAGATGGAAAGACGCAGGTCCCTGTACAAACCCAGACGCTACCTGTGCTGCCAAATTCCTAGTGAGGGAAGTGTTCCCTAGATGGGGGGTGTGCGAAGTAATGAGATTAGATAACGGGGCTCACTTTGTTAATGTAGTGTTCGAACAGATCAACTTTGTTGCTTGGTATAAAGCACAAGTTCTCGTCGGCGTATCACCCGGAGGGGAATGGGGTATGTGAGCGGCTCAACGGCCTGTTAAAGGAGAGGATAGCCAAGTTGAAGCTCACATTAAGAAAGGGATGGCTGCACTGTCTACCACTGGCATTGTATGCACTTCGGAACCAACCCAGCTCTGAGCATCATTTTACGCCGCATGAGATAGTTACAGGCAGAAGGATGATGACCCCTCTTGCTCCCTGAGATAGAGCTAGATGTGATGCCCAGCCAACTAGAGAGGTTCTGGGAACACAGATGCAGGAGTACCTTAACTGTATGACATCCAGTGCTTCTGTCATTTCAGGCCAGTTGCAGCGATGGCAAAAAGGGGACAGTGCAGCACAAAACACATCAGGAAGTGCTGAAGCTGACCACGCACAAGGTCTACATGCGCCCCTCGTCTTCCCTGGTGACAACGTGCTTGTGAAGAACTTTACCATGAAGAGGTGGGACGAGCCAAGTTTTAATGGCCCTTTCATCGTAGAGGACTGCACCCCTTCCGCCGTCAAGCTCCAGGGCAGAAGGGCATGGAGCTTCATAAATGACATTAAACCTTATGAAGGAGAGAGCCCTCCTGCTGCATCCAACTACGAAGATACCACAGACAACGGGGAAGAACCTCAGCATATGCAGACAAGATCCATGGCGAGGAAGAAGGACGCATGCGCAGGAAAACTAAGACAAAGAACTCGGATGCAAGTTGTGGCATGAAACTGGACAGGTTCCCCAAGCAAAGTGGGATAAGGACATAACGAACACTCTGCACATCCCAGTTGCAGGGTAAAGAGAAGCACATCCAAAGCCACAACAACATTGATAAAACAAACTTTTGAAAGCATGTCATGCCCAAGTAGTACAAAGAATCAAGACTCTGATAGACTGTAAACGAAATATTCTCTGAGAGTGTAACACTGTATCCTGATGCAACCAGTATTGAGACTTTGTTCACAGAATGTATGGTACATTCCAGCAGAAGTCTCAAGTGGGATGTGTTAACCTATTTTCAACTCGTGGTGTTATCCTATCCGTCATTCATAGGGAGAGAAGCCGGTGTCACAGACTTTATTCAAGATCCAGCCAAGAAAAAAGTGATCAGGCGACTGCTGACTGTCATCACGAAGCCTTCGCCGAACTACCGAAACACAGCGAGGAGGACAAACATGCTTCCACCGCCAATAGACATTGATGAACTCAGGTTTAATTTGTTCTTCCAAATAATCGAGAAATACCCAGGGCTTGTCGGGAGAACAACTGATACATGCACTTATATCAGAGATCCAAGGAACCTAGCTCAACTGAGCCAGCTGTGGACAAAATTAAATCATTTGGTGGTAATCCTAGCAACGGGAAGGTGCAAAGACTGTGCAAATCAAAAGAAAAGCTTGTGATCAGGACACAGCCAAACAGGGTAAATGTCCCTTTCATCCGAGGACACCCGGCTGGCACAGAACGTCCTGTTTAGATTAGTCACAGACTATCCAGAAATGGTGGGGAGGCCTGAAGATGTTGCCGTCATCAACTTCCTTAGAGATCCGGCCAATGCCCCACACATGGGCACACTTCTCCACGGTATAATGCTCCAAGTGGAGCTGTCCAACTTCCACCGAGAATCCCTAAGGAGATTCCAGTGAGACTTTCCGCCGAGGACAGATTGAGAAGAGCAGAAACGAGGATTACGACATCTAGTTAGTAGTTTATTTTTTATTTTTTCTTCTATTTTTCTTATTATCCTTTTCGTCATCTTTCCGCCGTGGAGCAGATCGAGGAGAGAGACACTGTTCTTCAACTTGTCGCCGAGAGACTGAGCGAAAGGAGCGGACCCAAGAACTTCACCATCTTATTTTCCTTTTTCTTCATTTTTCTCATTTTTTCCTATTTTTTCATATGTTCACTTTTATTTTTATTTTTGTTTTTATTTTTATGACATTTTATTTTTGTGTGATTTACAGCAATTCCATCTGTTCAGTGCTTCGCATTGAACAGATTCCAGCATGTCCTCAGGGCCAAGGCAAATTAGGGGAGTGCACTGGGATTTTGTCTATCATAGAGATGCAGAATGAGTGTGATGTGTTAAAGACGTTAGTCTAACCTTTTTCCATAGTCTAGCACAGGAACTGTGCTGAGTACCCAGAGACTACCGTTGTCACTCACATGAGGGGGACATTTTGAAGGCACTCGTCACTTAATAGTAATGAACTCTCTAACTACGAAACCAGAGCAAGAGAAGGAATAAATAACTGACTATGAACTCATTCGAAATGGGGGCCCAGAGCAGTAACTTGGTTTTACCCCCAACAGAAGGGCGCCCCCACTTCCCTGGAAGAAAATGCTGCAAATTGTCGTTACGAACGATTATGTGTATATGTATAGTTATTATTGTTGTATTTTTGTCCCTATCAGAACTGCTTTCTTTATTGGTGCACAAACTGTCCCAATCACAGTGCACCCATCAGATAACGAACACCTGGGTCCCACGAAAGCACCCAGACCATATATAGTGATTCCAGTTCCCAGAAAGGCTGATGATAAAACAAACAAACTAAAACTAAAGGTAATTAGCAGTGATACATACACACTTGAGGTGATGAATGGTGAGAAAAGCTGGAGACAGGGTCAGCACGGAATGAATGAAAATGCTGCACTGACCACTGCACGCACCCACACACAGGATGCACACAGACAAGGGCAAGTGTCAATGGCTACAGGGCCTCCAACGAAGGTGGCAGAGAAGGGGAGACAGCCTGCCGAACAATCAGTTCCACAAAATAGTGGAAGTGACGAAGAGAAGTCAAGTGAGAAACCCAATAGAGAGGGCATAGCAAAATCCCTCGAAAGAACAGAAGTAGCCACAAAGGAACTCACAGAGAAAACACAAACGCTGATAGATTATTTATTCCCACTCATAATCAGAGCAAAGAAACTGCACGAGGAGCTGGAACATAGAACTGCAGAGACTATAACGACAAGCACGCAGCTCGAGCACTGTAAACAAGCACCAGATCTATTATCACTCAGCCACACGTTGAGGAGGTGGTGAGCCAATGGCGGCCAGAGAACCACAATGAAAAACTACAAGAGGAGAGGAAGAGAAACACAAAACATTCTCCTACCACAGCAATGCAGTCGAGGCAGCCTATTCCACTGAGACACCCAGAGGAAAAGCAGCACAGACGCATTTAGAGATATAGTCATAGCAAACTACAGAAGAACACTGAGAATCAAGAGAAGCCTGCACAAAGATAACAATGAACTTAATGATTACCTGGACAGCACAGCCCATCTCGGAAACAACATATGGTACCAGCACATGAAGGAAGTAGGACGAAGACAGTCGGAAGGAGAATGCTTCATCTGTGCTCTCCTACCATTCAGCATGGGAAAATCCAAGATCTTCGTGGCTGTAGAAATTGATATCCCTACAGCACACTGTATGTCACACGTAGCAATGTGCAACACCAGAGGACAATTTATGGTAAGAGACGCTTCACTGATATGGGCCACTGAAAAGGACTACCCAGGCGAAGATGGCTACGTCCAGGATATTAGAACAAGAAACAGGGCGCTCACCAGGAATCACATGATCCGATACGAGAATCCTGATGTCAAAGGATCAGGGACACGATGGGTGACAAACCCGAGAATTAACATTCACGGAAAAACTGCACATCTGGAAGAACAGAGGCCAAATGCAGATCTGGAGAACAGTGGTTTCCCCAAATGGATGGGAAGAAGGAGTAGTGATCTGCCGAGCTTGGATGGTCCTTGGAGCCTGCAAAGAAGCAATAGAAAACTCTCAAAAACTGTACAAACCCCTATGGCCAAAGCTATTAAAGTTACTAACATGGGTCGAGGATAGAGGGGGACCCCTGCAGATAGTGCCACTGGAGAGCCCAAAACTATGCTTCAGAAACAATGGCACAAGGAAGATGGGAGAGAATAAAAACTGCGAACAAATCTTTGAAGCTCCAGGAATGACACAAGGAACCGCAATTATTATGGACCATTACTGGGCGTGTGGATCCAAGGCATACATAAGGCTGCCGAAAAACTGGGGAGGCATATGCACACTAGTGAACGTCCATGTTCCTGTGCTAGTGATCCCTAAGAATGACCTCAAGTTGGATAGTTTCCCGAAAGCAGATGCTCATCTAAGAAGAAGGAGATCTGTGGAACTGGTATCCAGGATGAAGAGGGAAAATGACATTTCTCCCAAATCAGAAGAGGAATTCCATGCAATCCCGTACGAACACAGGCTGCTCAGCCTCACCTCAACAGTATTCACAACACTACTCCTGCCCCACATCCAAGTTGGAGTGAATGCTAAATGGTTGCAGATAACCAGATGGGAGTTATTGCAGACCATCAATACCACTATAAAAGGATTCAACGCGATCAAAGAAGAGCTGAGAGAAATCAGACTGATGACCCTCCAAAACAGATATGTGCTTGACATGATCACTGCAATGGATGGAGGCGTTTGTGCAAAAATAGGAGAATAATGTTGCACATGTGTACCATCACATGATGAAGAAAACGGAACCCTAACAGAGGCCATAAGCATGTTGACAAACCTGAAAAACCAGATGATCGATGAAAGTAATGAAGTGGATGATGACAGCTGGTTTAGAGACCCATTCTCGTGGGTCCCACAATGGATGGAAGATATATTAAAGTTTCTGGGAGCTCTACTAGCAATGGTATTGCTAGGATTCTGTGTTATCAAGATAATCATTACACAGTGCCATAAAACTGCGAAGAAAACAATAGGGATGAAAATAATGGTTGATGTCGAGCCGGGATGGAAACCCAGAAACCTGACTGATGAAGAAATAAGAGACTTTGTGAAGGCCAGCAAATTTGCACCAGAAGGAACAAGGTTTACATACCCTAAGAAACGAAGAAGGTATGAAGGAAAATGGATCTACTGCAGCCCAAATGGACAATGCCAGCTAATGACATGGAACAAAGATGAACATGTGAAAACAGCAGGGGGTTTGAAAGGAGTGATAAAAATATGGACTCCAAAGGCTCACACATTCACACCATCATGTACAAACCCTGAAGACTATGAACATGACACCGAAGAATCAAAAGAAATAAATGCAAAAGAGGTTGCAGAAGTGGTCGATGAACCGACCAGAGGGGGGAGTGTAGAGGAGGTCCCAGACATGGCCTGCACCCCTTCCCCTCATTTCGAGGTACCAGGAGCGTACTCGCCAAGGTATGTGATGTATGAGGAGCAAATGAACCAACAAAGAGCTGCACTGGGACTCTGCCCAGTATACATCAGAAGATCTATACCTGTTGAAGCGCCCATAACCAGACAACCTGGGCAGCATGGTACCCTCTGAGACAGCTGTACAAGCGGCTGATACAAAACGAAGAGTACCTACAGACGATCCATGAAGAGACCCAAAGAGCCATAATGGAAGGCCAGTGGAAATGACTCAAGGGCCTGAACAGACTTGTGAATGAACAAAAGCAGCTATCGAAGATAGCACGTCAGTGCGAGTAACTACAAAAATAAATGTAATGGACACAGAGAAGAGATGATGTTAAAACGTGAGGAAACGTTGCTACGAGACAAGATGGAAGCAACCGATCTGTTAAAGGTGTGAAAATAGGCTTGGAACATAAGAAGCTAAAGATATCGATACTGCTTGCAATGCTTAGTAGCAGATAGAGCGGCAAGAGCCAACCATATATCTACCTCATTTAGGCACATTATAAAAGTGCAACTCCATTTTGTAAAAGCAGAAATGTACCCAGGCTGCCAGAGGCCTGACAGGCCAAGTTTTGTAACCCAGCCAAAGGCAAGAGAAGGAGCGGAATTGAAACTCAACAAAGAGCGGCTCATGTCTAGGAAATCGAGGTCAACCAGAGAAAGGGAGGAGAGTGTCCGCTAACAAGACTCAAACTTCAGAGCATACCTGCCTGCCCCATGTAGGTCAAGATAAAGGGGGCCCATGCAGGTGGCGAGGCTGAAAGAGAATTAAATGCACTAATAGCTGGAAACTGAAGCAGATTCATGGTGAACTAGCACATGACCAGCCAGGCGCAAAGAAGTACCACCGCCTGATGTCATCCAGGACCCGAGGATGCCATAACTTTTCCTGATAAGAGACTACCATTTCGAGGCCATACCCAGCCATCTAATTGACAAATAGCCCTAAGATACTGATTGATGGAAGGGAGGCAGGGTGAAACTTGGGACACCAGGCACATGTGTGTCCATTCTGAATGCCGCTAATTAAAATGGGGATTTATGTCTACGGGTGTAACCTGCCCAATCACAATGGACCAAGTTATCTGGAGTCCTATAGATAGTAGAACCAATAAGATGTCGTACTTGTAGTGACGTCAATCACGTGTGGTGTAGTGGGATGGTCGTAGATGCCCACCCGATAAGAGTTATCAAATCTGCATGCCCTATTATCATATACAGATATAGCACCTATACTTAAGTTACCTTTCCTAACCAATTATATTGCATGTCGAGTTTTGTAGAGTTAGACATCAATGATGACGAATATTGCCTATAAGAATTGCTGTTCAACTGAAGTTTCGAGGAAGTCGGAGCGAGACAGGTGATCACAATGCTGCTGATTTCCATTTGTTTCTCCATTTGATGTACTTGTCATTAAACAGACTTCCCCTTGCCAACTTACTGAGTCCTCATTATTGAGTCGTGTTGGATTAAGTGAATCCTGCACCCCCTGTCCTCACATGGTGCAGCTATCTTTTCTTACAGGTTCTAGAGGGTGAGCGCTGACCTATGAGCCTGTCAGTGAATTCCTCCCCTCCTGAATACTGGTATAGGCTATTGAGCCTACTTGCCTGTCCTTTACTTCTACATGCCTTATCATCCCTCTTTCTCGGCTCAGTCCCTGTGGGATTCTGGGACATGTAGTTCATTGGAAGGAAATAAGGGTTTCCACTCCTTTTACACTTTTAAGGGTGGTTTAATTCCCTTGATACTATTAGAGAGGGATTGTAGGGTTTAATCATATTAGAAATAGAAGATGCAGATAAGGCAACATTTTCTCTATTCCCTGTAGTTACCTTTGATAAAGAGGAGCATATTTAAGTTCAGGGATAAAAAAGACATATTTCAATTAAATACATTTAGATGTTTAAATCTTAGGTTTTATTACCTTAGTTTTAACTGTAGGCTGAAAACCATTAGGATGACAACAAGCCATAACCTCTTCTGGAATGGTAGTAAAAGTATCCATTTCAGAGGAAAAATACCATGTCTCATCCCATGGAATATCTCCCTTACCATGAGTCTTGTCTCCTCCCACAGTACACCACCCCCAGGATTGGGATCAGGAAGTGTCTGCCCTCTACTGGCCACTTGGGAGGAGACTTTAGGCAGGGCTTTGGTGATGGATCCCCAGGATTCCCCCCCTCCTCTATGTGGTCAATCCTCATGAATTCGATGACCATAATGATTTCCTCAGACACAAAACAATAATTTAATGTGTTCACTTGGGTGACTCTAAGAAACGTGGAAGTACCATTCCCAGGACATTTCCATTCAGAATACAGAATCCCCATGCCTCCATAAGTAAGAGTTTGTCTCTCCCTCTTTCCAAAATTGCCTTCTGCATAGGAGACAATTATTTTGCATGAAACACAGATACAGAGGGCATTTAGATCCCCATAGATGATATTTGAATTTGATTTTTGTTTGCGTTTGTTACATAAATAGAATACTTTCAATAGAGTCAAACAATTTCACTTGGGGGATCCTCACAGGGTTCCAATATAAATTCATCAGTACACTCCACTCTAGGAGGGGATAGAAACAAGAATTCAATGTTAACTCTATTGCTTGAAAAAATGCCTTTGGCTGGACAAATAGTGAAGCTTCCACACCCAAGGTATTATTTATCCACACCAGAGAATCGGTTGGAGCACACCCTGCAACCCCTTTGTATGTCGGGGACAAAAAAATGTGAAACCAGCTACAGTTGGTGCAGACTAGAGCCATGTCACTTGAAGACAGAAGACAACAGCCAATAGGTTCATACTCCCTTGTCGGAATAGATGTGTGTATCACCTAGTGTTCCAGGAAATTAACTCTGTATTTGATTGAGCTTGTTCTAGACTCTTAGGTTGTACTGTGCCCCTAAGCCAGCCAACTCCAGCTGGCATTATCTTTGACCCCCCACAGCGAAGTAAGCTATCTGCATCTTCATAGTTTCCCTCTAAAACATTTAATCTGCAAAAACAGGATGCTGTCAAAGCAAGACTTCTGTTGATTTTGGGGAGGCAGCAGTTGAGGGGAAGTACTCATATTGAGTCTAGGGGTGAATATGCCAATGTCAAAGCCTCAAGATCTGATATAATCAGCTACAGCAAGGACTTTATCCTTGACAAGACATGAATGAATTAAAGTGTAAAATAACCATGTCAAGGTGATGATCATTCCAAAATTCAACAGAATTTATGTCCCTAGACTCATTTTGAGCAAGTGATGGAGCACTCTTCAAGAGGCGAAGGGCATCTGTTCTTTTCAGGATGATTCACTCTTGGTCCAATGGTAGCTTCTATAAAATTATGTATATGTGATATATCACTTATATAGCACCTATCCATCATTGGTATGGCCTTGAAGCACTCTGGGGTTGAACGTCTTTTGGAAGACCATAGTCAGAGATGTAAAATTTGAAGAAGTGTTTCTCATTGTTTGTGTGCATTTTTAGCCAGCACAAAGGTGGGTAGGGAGTTTCTAGATCCCTAGCAACAACCCATAATTAAAGGGAAGAAAGCATGTATGGCAGGAGAAGAAAGTAAAATACGGTTGGGACGCAATGTGGGAGGAAAATGCAATGTGGTGGAAGAAAACAACAATGAGATTCAAAAATACGGACCCAACCCAGAATCACACTGTGAGAAGATTATGCACTGTGGTGGAACAGATACAATAGGGAGATTCAGAAATGCAGAAGCAACTTGCATCGAAAATGCAATGTGGCGGAACAAGCAAGATTAAAAAATGCAAACCCTACCAGAAGCCATGTCGGAAGAAAATGCAATGTGGTGGAAAAAAAAAACAACAGCGGAATTTAAAAAGGCAAAGCCAACCAGAAGCACTGTGGGAGTATGATGCAATGTTGTGGAACACACAAAATTCAAAAAGGCCAACCTAACCAAAAGCACTGTGGGAGGATAATGCAATATGGTGGGACAAAACAGTGAGATTCAAAATGCAAACCCAACCAGAAACACTCTGGCAAAATCATGCAATGTGGTGGAACGAGACTACAGTGAGATTCAAAATGCAGACCCAAACCAGAAGCACCCTGGGAAGAAAATGCAATGTGGTGTGTGAGGGTCAACAATGCAAGGTGGACAGCTGTTTGATGATTGTTCAAAATATGCCATTTTATTAAGGCACACACAATATGAAATGCCTCATTATCCCTACTGCTGAGAGTTTCCCTGCCTAACAAAACTAATGGGAAACACTCCAACACAGGATGTCTGGTCCTAACACTTAAACATTAAATACAAATGAAAAACATATGGCAGTTCAAATAACAACATTCACAGTTTCTTGATAGCCTCTCAATAAGCCGGGTGAGTTCCCTTCCGCAGGATTCAATGTGAATCCGACTCCAATGTTCAACAAAAACAACCAAGGAAATCCTTGCAGATAAGACAGTTTTAGATCAGTTCTTGATGTTTCAATGTCAAGGTAAAGTCTTGTTAACCAACAATTCAACAATAGCAAATATTTCATCTAGGTGATACATGCACTTTCCACTTGCTCAACACAGCACTAATGGAATTCCCAACCACAATACTTTGCCAGCACCTCCAATAATCCAAGAAGACTTTCTACAGTTAAAAAAACAACTTCTACAATTGTTAATGAAACACAGTTCTTGGTTAACAGTTATTATGTTACTAGTCACAAGGTTAGGATTCACAGTAGATACCTTGGTCAGGATGACCCCACGGTGCTGCTGCTTCTACTTCAACAACTTCCCTTCTACTAAAGTTTACCACGAGTATATTCTACTTTACCTCATAGTACTCCACTTAATTTGTACTACTGAAGGTTTGCATCTACAGACAACCAGATATACTAGCACAGCTTCAGTACATTGTGATTGCACCACAGCCTCAGTACTTGTTAATTCCAAAAACATTTTTCAGTTTTGACAAGCTTTATGTTAAGTCACTTGAACACCTTCAACCAGGCAAGGCACTCTTCCTCTAAATCACTCTCTTCAAAAAGAGCAGCTTTTTTCCCTCTCTTGTCTTAAGTTTGCCTGTATGACCCACTTCTCTCGGTTGCTTAAAGAATTTGGCAATATAGATTGTGCCAACTTCAAATAAAATTTATGAGCATCAAGATTCCCTTCCCCAACTTTGCTTTCATCTCTCTGCCAACTGTTAGCCAGAATAATTACCCAAAAGCCTTGCTGCCACTCTCTTGGCTTCTGGTAATGCTTGCACACTTGTATCTTAGGCAAGGTTGAACTTTTATTTGGCTCACAGTCTTGGTAGGAATGTATTGTGACTTTTAGAAAGGCTGTTTTCAGCCTTAATAGGGGATTATTCTTGACTTGGGCAATGCTTGCTCTCTCTAAAATTGTAGATACAATAGTTTAAACATTTGACTTCTTTCATGAGCATTTAATGTTCACGTGAATAAAGATGTTAATGTCACTCTTTCCTTGACAAGTGAAACTGGGCACATGCAACCAATTCTTCATACAGTTTACAATGTTTAAATTATGCGACAATGCCTTTCGGTAGCATTTGCTCTTTACACAAGTGACAAAAGATATTATCGATCATAATCGAGTGCTACTTTTTCACTGCCCCATCGTCAAAGAGTATAACAAACAACTTCAGCTCGCTTCCGCTTATATACGAGTAAACATTGGACTGGATACTGTTACTGGCATTGCATGCGCAAGGAATCTGAATGCCAGGATTAACTCACCGGGTTCTGTGATCCTTGTTCTGCAGATTACCCAGCTTCCACGACTTGGGACCAAATTCTACTGCTTCTGGCTTCACAGGGATCCACACTTATCCTCTATCAAGATTCCTCTGGTCCGGCCACTTCGTTAAGTATAACCTCTTGCTCCTGAGACCCACAGGTTGATTACAGCTACTCGCCTCCGTGTCTGACACACTTCTGGCACATCAATCTTCACAATTAGGCTTATATGGGGAAAGGAAGCCTTCCTGCATGCATTTCCGCTACACAGCCTCTGCAAATTATAATTTTGGGGAACAAGTCCCTCTCAGAACACGCAGGTGAAATAAGCCATTACCTGTTCAGGTAACTTTAAAATGTTCTTCATTTTAAAGGACAAATACTGTGTCTCATCCCACGAGATCTCCTCACCACCCAGGGCATTGTCTCTTCCCAGGTGATCCTCCTGCAGTACAGCACCCCCAGGGGCAGGATCAGGAAGTGTCTGCCTTTGCCTGGCCACCTTGGAGGAGACTTTAGGTGGGATTTCAGTGAGGGATCCATAGGAATCTTCACAGGTAAAACAAAACCACAATGAGATTAAAAATAAATGCAGCAGTACAACAATGGCATAGCCTCCTACCTGGTTGTAGCTACACACTTTGAGAGTGAGACCTGGCAGGGCTAGGGTACCAGGGCGAACAGGCAAACAGGGATGGCGAGCACCAACTGGAAGGTGCCTTTTTCCTTATCCCTTGCCCAGGCAAGGCTGACCTGTGTGGTATTCTTAAAATGGTGTCTGCCAATAGTTGAATCCACAAACCGCAGAGGTGGTTGGCAGATCCCTGGTGGGATGGCAGAGGGTGAGTTTGAGAGAGGGTTAGGGGAGGGGAGGGAAGGGGCTGTAAGGAACACAGAAGCGTTCATGTGGGTCATGGGACTCAGGGGCTCAGGATTGATGGACACAAATCTCCAAACTCACCAGCACTTATGTTCGGGAAAAGATTCCTACCTGGAGCAGCTCCAGTGCAGAAAGAAAAACTCATTCTCTAACGACTGGTGAGATGATGGAAGCCTGGGTCAGCTGACTCTTTGCATCCACCAATCAGGGACTTGGTAGGCAGGTAGAGAGTGGGGTCGAGGGAGGGCTAGCAGAGAGGAGGGAAAGGGTGGTAAAGAAAAGGGAAGTGTTCATGTAGGTCATGGGACTCAGGGTGCTCAGGAGCTCAGGATTAAGCATCTCTTTCTGTGAGGATGGAGTGTTATATGGTGTCGAATGCAGGCTGCCGAGAGGTTGAGGAGGATGAGGCAGCACAACTATCTGAGACAGTGGGCCTCATTACACGGAATGTGGTAAGGGTTTACCGGTACCGGTAAGGGCACTGGTACTGGTAAACCCTTACCGCCTTACTACGAGGTCCCTTTGCGGGACCCGACCTTAACGGCTAGTTTTACCAGCCATTAAGGAACGGGCCCGCAAAGGGACCTTGGTGCTAATTAAGGTACCGCAATTTGCGGTACCGTATTTAGCTCCTTCCCCATTCCCATTGAGCCCTATGGGGCAAAAATGGGAATGGGGAAGTGCCTTGGTGAATGGGGAATTACCGCCCCCGCTCACCTTGGAGTAGGGCGGTAATTCTGCCATCCACCAAGGCGGACACTGTAAAATACCGGCGGCAACCATAGCACCATGGTTACCGCATAGCGTGTAATGAGGCCCAGTGTGTCTTTTTAGATCATCCCAGATGGAAACTAAGCAGGATGCTGTTCCTCGTAGTGATCTGAAGCCTGATTGAGTAGCATCCTTGTTGGATTCTCAGAAGAGGCATAGTTAAGAGTAAGCCATTCAATCAAATAATTTGGCTATGTAATGGTTATTCGATATTGGTCTGGGTTTGGTAGGGTCAAGAGGTTCGAGGGAGGCCTTTTTAAGGAGGGGCTTGATTGAGGAGGTCTTACATTCAGCTGGGAAGATACCAGAGGTGAGTGATTTGGTTATGATGCATCGTGCGAGATGGCCAGCACAGGTGGATATCAAGATTACTTTTGGCAGGGATGGCGGCAGGGGTTTCCCGGGAAGACGTATGGCTGGCTAAGTGATAGTAGTTGGAGGAATTCTGTGGGGGAGAGCGGTGAGAAGGGAGAGAAAAGTAGAAGGGTACCAGGTGGTCCTGTTACCCTGGAAGAGATAGATTAGGAGAGGGGATGTCGCTATTTAGAGATGATAGAGGTGTGTCTCTCTAGGGCTTTTCTGTGGAAGTGGTCTGACCGAGAGAGTCACAAAGGGATGGAGTGTGGAAGCGTTAGGTAGAGCATGCAGGGGCCTTTAATGAGCTTAAAGAGTTCCCTGGATGAGTCTGGGGGCTTTGGGCATTTTGTTCCTGTAATAGGATTGTTGTGCATTGCAGACTTCTGCATGACAGTTTGAGCTGGGAAGCTTAGGCAATTAATTTTCATGAGGATGGATCTGCACGTCATCTACGCTCCGGATATGGTTCAAGATTTTTAGATTTTAGAAGGCTGTAGTGAACCATCTGGGTGAAAGACATTTTCTGTTTAAGAAGGATCTGATGAGGGAGATAGAGAGAAGTGCTTCGGAAAGCCAGACATTGAAGTTTGAGCTTAGGACCGAACCCAGCAAAAGAGAAAGGGTGAGGTCAGTAGCCAGGTCCATAGTCACTTTGATTTCCTTCCAGTGGCAGGATTGGGTTAATTGTCCACGGACTGCCAAAGTGAGGGGTGAAGTGGAGAGGAAGGAGGATTACTGAAATGAAGGATACAAATTGTCCCCGAGACCTTGAATTGGGCCTTCAAGCAACACAGAGGTCAAAGGCAGTTCTGGCCCTGTTTGACATATGAAAATAATCGTGTGATAAACTGACTCAGACATTGTCTGCCGGTCCCAATCTTCTTTGTGCCACCTACCACTGCTGCTTATGAACCGCACTATATGTGCTGGACATAATTGCCCAGTTCACCAACATTTCACAGAATCACCACCTCAGAACATGACTTAAAGTCTGGAATGATGCTGTTGAGCTGCGAGAACAAGACAAACATGGTATTTGAAGAGGCTCTTTCCCCATGGTCCGTTTTAAAGGATATAGTGACTTGCAAGCCTTTCTTCTCTACTTTTAAAGACATTTAATTAAATATGGACAATTTTACCCATTCTGATTGCCTGAGCAGCGTTGCTCTTCTTCCCAGAATGGCCCTTTGTGTATCCTCTGTGTTTCTCTTGCAGGCCAGGGTGTTATTGTTTTTTTAGTTAGTTTGCTTTTATTGTTTTATTAAAGGATCAATATTTTTTTACAGAAACCTGATTGGACATCCTTTTATTTTCAAACCATTGTACTGAATAATTTTAAAATAATTGATCTTTATTGATCCAATAGGATTGCAACTCAGTTATGCACCTTTGGTGTTTATAGTTATCCACCAATACATAATTATTCATGCTTATTTAGCTTTATTTTAGCACCATGAACTTTTGATTTTTCCCCCTGATGCAGTCTTTGGTATGTCAAGGTATTTTTCAATGAACATTTTTAATGGCCCTAAAGAAGACTAGACCAAGTAGAGGGGGCGAGGGGTGTCGTCAAAATCAGTTTCCTTCGAACTAAGACATGGACACTATATTTCAGACTTCAGTCTTCACTAGTCGGCATCCATTGAGGCTTTATTTAATGTATATCTTCTTGAGTTGTAAGTGTGGCCTATTTATACTGCACTAGTTATTTAATTTGTGGTTATTTTAAGGTTTCAACCATTGTGACTTTTTTTAATCTAAGGTATTTTGACGAATGCTCTTTAATGATTGGTAGTGTGACCAGATTTTGAAGACAAAAACCAGGACAGTCAACAACATAAAAAAAGGACTCCCACTGCCTAACCGGACCTCCCTGCGCCTCCATTCCCACAACATATGCATACAAATTGTGCCGCTTTGAGTGTTGATAAAAGCATGTAACTACCAAGCATGATACTGATTGAATTATGTGTTTTAAAGTTATATTTGCACAATGCACTTGACTGTTGTTGGTATCTAGTATCAAAATGTTGAACATCTCAACTAAAACACTAAAAATGTTTAAATATTAGTAACAACTGTGCTTTTGCTCTTTTTGACATCACATATCTTGCTATGTAATTTCCTCACAGCCAGGGGTGGACAGGGAGCCAAAAGAGGCCCTGGAAATAGTTTTCAAAGTGGCCCCATTTTACATATTTTCAGCAAGGCCGACCCTTTTCCTATGTGAAAATTTGGAAATAACACACAAAATAGGCCCAGAATGTAGAGGCCTACCGGGAAATCTCCAGAGTTCCCTATAGGCCAGTCCACCCCTGCTCACAGCATGTCTCTATGGTGCAAGCAGTCAGTACATAAGGCTTGCACCTGGAACGTTGGGGGATCGAACGTTTCCTAAGATGACAACATTCTTAACATCTTAATACTGTTTATAAAGTTGATCATTGTTTGAGATTTAAAAAAAAAAAACAGGACTGTCACTCTCCCCTTGCCCAAAACCGGGACAGGGTTTTTGAAACATAAAAATTCTCGGGACAGTGGGACAGAGGTCCCAATCCCGGGACAGTCCATTCATGTTTATTCATGATCATGTTTGTTTTGTTATGGTTTAATTTGCATGTTTATTAAAACACGTGCTCACCCATAAAGTCTCTGTATGTGTACATGGAATACCGCAGGGCAATTTACAGGTTTAATGTTTGTGATTTATTATCATATGTTTTGCAGTAGTGGTTGCAATTCATCCCATAGGGGTTGGCTTATTTGCTTTGATATTGAGAGTCCCTATTCTAAATGCGTTATTGGGCAATTCAATGTTCTTTTGCTTAGGGCTCACATTTGAAGCAATGGGTCCAAGCTAACCTCCTGCAGGTATTTCCTTTTCTCATGGGACGGTAACACGCCTTCCCAGAGAACACAACAGGGAATTTCTTGGGCTGGACACGCATGGTTTGTTTTGGGTGAAACTCAACTCCAGTCAAGGGTGCACTCAATCTGACAGTATAATTAGTCTTTAGAAAACAAGTTGACAATAACTTTATATTAAAAGATTGTCATTAGTATAATAGAATATTCCCATAGACCACAACATCAAACCAGATACGGGTTATATATATTTTTTAACCACATTTCCATTAGACCGAGGGGGTATATAACTGTATTGAAAACTGCTTGCATACTTTAAAAGGGATTTTCATATTTATTCTAAAAAATCCCATTGTAAAATGTAGAATACTTTAGAATCCATGCATGCTAGTGAAGAATCGTTTCGAGGGCACCTTCTGCATCAAATGCTCCCTCCAGTTTGCCGACTACCACAGATGCACACTTTTCAGTGAACATATGGGCTGTGTAACTTTCTAAAAGTGAATCCCCATTTCTGCTAAAATGCTGCTGGCGTGCCAGTTACTGATCTCGAGCAGCATGTGTGCAGGGCGTGTCTCATATACAGATGGTGTGGTAAGTTCAATTATACAAAAACGACCTTCTGGCCCATCGGTGTGCAAACCGACCAGCCCCATTTTATAAAACTCAAAGCACTGACTGTAAAACGGAGGCTATTTAGCAGATCGGACTTGAATGGCAGAATCAATTTAACGAAGCTCCTAAAATGTCACCCAGACAGTTGCAAATCCATCACATCTATGTTCCACTTTTCTAAGTGGGTCACTAGATGCTTGGAACCACACGCCCACTCCCTTTGGAATGTGCAGGACAGTTATGGTTACTAGCTTGTAAGTCTCTGGAACCCCCACAAATACACTGATTTTATGACTAACTCATCCATTGTGCCACACTCAAGATCACAGTATGTTTTAAAAAATAATGAACACAACTTTTCATCATGATTAATAGCACTCCAACTATCCATTGTTGTCTACTAAATCACACGAATCCGTTTGTATTTTTGAAGACTGATTCATTTTGTTGTCCAAATGTCAAAGCAAGTGAAGTTGGGGCAGCTGAAAAGCTTAATGGCTGATATTTTTCATTTCCTTTACTAAATTGGGGAAATACAGAGCAGTTAATTCAGAATAGTAAGTGTCAGTGTCTCAATTTATTTGATGCTGCATTTAAATTAAGTCTGCTAACATGTCTCACATACATAATGTGCGTAACTGTATTATTGACATCAAAATAAATAAGACCATATATAAATACTTTCTGTTTTCCATAGTTTCTTTTTCTATGGTAGAAGTTGTCAGGCCACAAAAGCCATCTAACCTGAAAGTATACAAGCAAGGAAATGTGCCCATCTAAAAACAGTGACGCAGATTCGCTTGTAAATTCCCCTTTTAAACGCCACTTGGCATTAAGCGGACACTGTCATATAATATGTATGAATAGTAATATCCCAACCATGATAATGTCATATATTGGCAGAGTGTTATTTGTTTGACATATGCATAGAAATTAAGTTAGGACAAATCTTGCATTCCCCTTTTCTGGAAATCTGTAGGTAAAAAATGGAAACCCATTTTTCTGTTTGGCTTCAACTGGTCTCCAAGTAACTCTTATACCTGGTAGCAGAATGTCACCTTGTTATAAACCAGTACTTATGTTGAATAAAATATAGGCTATATCCCACCAAATTATGATTATAGTGATGTACAAGTAATTGGAGTTATTGCCAATGCCAGATTTGCTGTAAAACATACTGCATGCTTCTTTAGCTTTCCACTCATTGGCAGAAAAGATAAAATTAACATCTTCTGAAAGATTCTTCCTTCTAATCTGAATAGTGAACAACTACTCCAACTGCTTTTAGGAATTGGTGTGTGCCTCCAGTAAGAATTATTTTCATTGTGCCCATTTCATAGTGCTTTGGGGACTTATTTAATCGGTTAAAGGAAACCTGCGATGAACCCTGACACGGGCCACAAAAAGTGCATAGCAGATCAATGGTTTCGATGCAGGACCCAAACTTCTAACACAACTTGGACCAGTAGTCTTCCGATAATAAAAGGCACAACAATTGTATACTTTCTTCATCTGCACTTTAGTAAAGTGGGCCCAGGGCAGGCTATATCCTCTTTAAGGGTAACATCCAGCAGTGCAAACATTGAAATAATAACAGTACAGTAAGAACCCAAAACAAATGTCCAAGTAAGATTCTATCAAATATGCTCTTTGCTTAAACACAGACAGCTAAATCAAATCACGTACAACCCACCCATTCAAGGCAAGTGCATGGATAATGGTGGCAATCTATAACTGTAAACTGTGGGCATTGGAATGCACCCGAGATAAACGCAGGCAAGAATTAAACAAAACATTGAAAACAAAAAATGAAAGTTAATATTTAAAAGTGTCTTGAGGAAGTAAGTTGAGGAAAGGTATATTGTAATCCCTTCTTGAATTGTTATCGCCAGTGGTATGTAAAGACACCTTGAATTATATCAGTTCCAATAGGATTTAACAGAATGAGGGATGATCATTCCGTCAAAACAGAAATCCTGCGTGGGCATTGGATGATTACCACCCTCCTGTCAGCTGCCAACCACAGTAATTTAAAAAAAAAAATATCTCAATTCTCTTTCATTTCCAGAGTGCCCAGTCTGCAGAATGAGATGGGTGGAAAGAGAAGTGATGCAACGTATAATCCAATAGAGAAGTACGTGTCCTCTTTGGCCCCCTTACATTCTCACCTCACCACTCTGCACTCCCATGCACAGCCTTGCCTGTTAAAAATCAAACAGCCTCCCTTGCAATTGTCTTCTCTTAGCTTGCCCTCATTTGCCTAGCAGGTTCCTTTGAAATGCACACTGGCACCACCCTGCTTCAGGTAAACAGCCCTTCCACTTGTGGGTGAGTTGCTGAATTCTTACTGGAGGCACAAACCAATTCCTTGGAGCAGTTGGACTAGTTGATGACTGCAGACTAGAAAGAATAATCTTTCAGAAGATGTTCTTTTTATCTTTTCAGCCAATGGGCCTCATTACGACCCAGGCGGTAAGTTACCGCCTGGGCCGTGACTTTACCACCATGGCGTAAACTACGTTTACGCCATGGTGGTTGGCGGACTTACCGCCCCATTCCGAGGTCGACGGGGCGGTAAGTCCCCAATCCCCATTTACCCTTCCCCATTTTTGCCCCATAGGGCATAATGGGAGTGGGGAAGGCGTTAATTACGCCACCGTAAATTACGGTGGCGTAATTAACTCCATGGTCCCTTAGCGCCATGGATTTTAACACCTGCTAAAAGCAGGTGTTAAAAGCGCCATGGCGCTAAGGGACCTCGTAGTTGGCGGTAAGGGGTCGGCGCAGCTAACGCTGGCGTTAACCCCTTACCGCCAGGGTCGTAATGAGGCCCAATGAGTGGAAGCTGGATAAAAAGGTTGGACTGATTTAAGAACAAAGAAACCCCTCTTCCTTATGGAAGTTAGGATCAGCTGGACAACAAGGATTACCCAATGAAATTATAGGGTATAGTTTTCAGCGCACCCTGGCAAGCAAGCTTTGTTAATTTTGAATGTTAACCCAATTCACCCTGTAGTGTTCTGCCAAATGGGGAATTAATTAAATGTATATTTGTGGTTGTATAGGTTAAGGATCTACACAATTATTGCCCCCCACACCCATTATAAAGGGAAAGGATTCAGGGCAAGCAGACACCCCCTACCTTTTGGTTTTCCAGGGCTTAGTTCTACTTACATAGCAAGCCTCTGTTTAAGGGTTCAAGAAAAAAAAGCATCTTAGTTCACTCAGGAAAGATAGGGAAGGGATCTGGTCACTCCACTCTCAAAGATGGCCTCCCGCTCTCCACCACCTGACCCAGTAAGCTTTGAGGCCTTCCTAGAAATAGAAAGCTCCACCCAGATGCACTCGCGGCAATCTCCTCTGGTGTCTCCTCAGATGGTAAGTTTCAGCAGCCTTCCTGTCTTTCTCCCTTTTCTGTCTCCCCGGTTTTTGTCAGCCCTATGTCCTAGTGCAGTCCCCCTTATATAGCAGAAATGACATCACCAATTTTACGATCTTGAGTAAGTACCCTGCAATAATTCCTGCCACTAGGATTCAACAGTTACTATTCTCTCTTCTCCCAACCCTGCCTCCAAGTCAGCATTGGTTTAGGGGTTTTGTAAGCGATTTCAATCCGGCACACACCCAAGTCACGCCCAGCATGTAGTGCGCAAATGAAACCCTTATTTATTTTATCTATAAGTTCAATATTCTGAACGATATACCACTCATATCACACCTTTCTCTTGAGACCCCCCCCGGTCACACTGAACCAGGAATCAGGCTAGTTTGCAAAGGTAATTATTTATTTATGTATTTCAAATTTAGATCACAATGGCCCTCATTAGGACCCTGGCGCTAAGTGTTTAACAGCGCCGTAAAAGGCTGTGGCGCCGTTAAACACTTAGCGCCCTACTACGAGGTCCCTTTGAGGGACCCAACCTGAACGGCTGGTCTAGACCAGTCGTTAAAGTAGGGACCCGCAAAGGGACCTTGGTGCTAAGTACAGTACCGCAATCGCCTTCCCCAGTCCCATTGAGCCCTATGGGGCAAAAATGGGAATGGGGAAGGGCCAATGTTCAATGGGGAATTACCGCCCCGCCAACCTTGGAATAGGGTGGTAATTCCCCATTGAACATTGGCAGACACGTTACGATACCGGCACCAACCATGGTGCTAATAGCCCCATGGTTTACCGCCAGTATCGTAATGAGGCCCAATATCTTTTAATAGGTAAACAACAATCACGCAATTAAATAGATGTGAGGAGAGAGCAGGTATTCAGGAATAACACAAATCAAACAGAATGTCACTCCCACCTTCCCCCTTCAAACACAAGAGAAAAACAGAATTGACTTTTCAACTGTCCGAATGGCTTTGAAATTGTTTTTGGAATTGGCTGAGCAAAAACACCAACAGGGTAATTCATAGAATTTTGCAGAAAAGTGTCGCAAGCGGCTGGCGCAGAGTGTCCGCGTGCGATTGTCTGCGCCAGGCGCGTGCGCCAAAACTGATTTCCGCGCACAGCGTATTCATGGATTTTAGGCTCCCAAACCAGCCATGGCGCAGAGTATTGCAGCGACCCTGCAGCAGCGCCAGTAACGCCCCCAAGAATGCCCTCGCGCAAGGAAAAGCCATCAAAATCGCTAAATCATTGCAAAGGGCTGCGCTAACCATGGACCAGTTTACAGGGCTGCCAAACAAGGAACGCAAAGCGGGTAACGTTTATATCAGGGGAACGCGGGAAGTTTTACATGCGATTAGCCAGGGTAAGTGTATTACAGGGGTACGCGGGAAGTTTTACACGCGATTAGCCAGGGTACGTGTATTACAGGGGTACGCGTGAAGTTTTACACGCGATTAGCCAGGGTACGTGTATTACAGGGGTACACAGGAATTATCACACGCGATTTGGCTGGGTACGTGTATTACAGGGGTACGCGTGAAGTTTTACACGCGATTAGCCAGGGTACGTGTATTACAGGGGTCCGCGGGAATTATCACACGCAATTTGGCTGGGTACATGTATTACAGGGGTGCGCGGGAATTATCACACGCGATTTGGCTGGGTACGTGTATATCAGGGGTGCGCGGGAATTATCACACACGATTTGGCTGGGTACATGTATTACAGGGGTGCGCGGGAATTATCATATGCGATTTGGCCGGGTACGTGTATTACAGGGGAACGCGTGAAGTTTTACACGCGATTAGCCAGGGTACGTGTATTACAGGGGTACGTGTGAACTTTTACACGCGATTAGCCAGGGTACGTGAATTACAGGGGTACGCGGGAATCATCACACGCGATTTGGCTGGGCATGTGTATTACAGGGGTGCGCGGGAATTATCACACGCGATTTGGCTGGGTACGTGTATTACAGGGGTGCGCGGGAATTATCACACTCAATTTGGCTGGGTACATGTATTACAGGGGTGCGCAGGAAGTTACACACGCGATTAGGCTGGGTGGGTCCTCACAGGTGTTCCCTGTACACCCTCCACGGCCCCTGCAGGCAGCCCACAAAACAGGGGACTACCCTGCACACCTGCTCAAGTCTCCCACCCCCCACCCACCCCAGCAGTGTGGGGCACCCTCCACCGGGCCCCCACACATGTCCCCTATCACCCCCACCCCCAGCAGTGCAGGGGCAACCTCCACCAGGCCCCCACTCATGTCTCCCACCCACCCCACCCCCCAGCACTGTGGGGCACCTTCCACAAGGCCCCCACTCATGTCTCCCACCCCCAGCAGTGCAGGGGCAGCCTCCACCAGGCCCCCACTCATGTCTCCCACCCACCCCCACCCCCCAGCCACCATGGGCAGCCCCCACCAGGCTCCCACCCATGTCTACCACCACCCCCACCCCCCAGCAGTGCAGGGGCAGCCTCCACCAGGCCCCAGTCATGTCTCCCACCCCCCACCCCCACCCAGCAGTGTGGGGCACCCTCCACCAGGCCCCCACTCATGTCCCCTATCACCCCCACCCCCAGCAGTGCAGGGGCAGCCTCCACCAGGCCCCCACTCATGTCTCCCACCCACCCCACCCCCCAGCACTGTGGGGCACCCTCCACCAGGCTCCCACCCATGTCTACCACCACCCCCACCCCCCAGCAGTGCAGGGGCAGCCTCCACCAGGCTCCCACCCATGTCTACCACCACCCCCACCCCCCAGCAGTGCATGGGCAGCCTCCACGAGGCCCCCACTCATGTCTCCCACCACCCCCACCCCCAAGTAGTGCAGGGGCAGCACCACCAGGCCCCCACTCATGTCCCCTATCACCCCCACCCCCCAAGCCACCAGGGGCAGCCTCCACCAGGCCCCCACTCATGTCTCCCACCACCCCCACCCCCCAGCAGTGCAGGGGCAGCCTCCACCAGGCCCCCACTCATGTCTCCCACCACCCCCACCCACCCCACCCCCCAGCACTGTGGAGCAGCCTCCACCAGGCCCCCTCTCATGTCTCCCACCACCGTCACCCACCCCACCCCCCAGCAGTGCAGGGGCAGCCTCCACCAGGCCCCAACTCATGTCTCCCACCCCCCACCCCACCAGCAGTGTGGGGCACCCTCCACCAGGCCCCCACTCATGTCCCCTATCACCCCCAACCCCAGCACTGTGGGGCACCCTCCACCAGGCTCCCACCCATGTCTACCACCACCCCCACCACCCAGCAGTGCAGGGGCAGCCTCCACCAGGCCCCCACTCATGTCTCCCACCCACCACCACCCCCCAGCAGTGCAGGGGCAGCCTCCACCAGGCCCCCACTCATGTCTCCCACCACCCCCATCCCCCGGCCACCATGGGCAGCCCCCACCAGGCTCCCACCCATGTCTACCACCACCCCCACCCCCCAGCAGTGCAGGGGCAGCCTCCACCAGGCCCCCACTCATGTCTCCCACCCCCACCCCCCCCAGCAGTGTGGGGCACCCTCCACCAGGCCCCCACTCATGTCCCCTATCACCCCCACCCCCAGCAGTGCAGGGGCAGCCTCCACCAGCCCCCCACTCATGTCTCCCACCCACCCCTCTCCCCAGCATTGTGGGGCACCCTTCACCAGGCTCCCACCCATGTCTACCACCACCCCCACCCCCCAGCAGTGCAGGGGCAGCCTCCACCAGGCCCCCACTCATGTCTCCCACCACCCCCACCCCCTAGCAGTGCAGGGGCAGCACCACCAGGCCCCCACTCATGTCCCCTATCACCCCCACCCCCCAGCAGTGCAGGGGCAGCCTCCACCATGCCCCCACTCATGTCTCCCACCACCCCCACCCCCTAGCAGTGCAGGGGCAGCACCACTAGGCCCCCACCCATGTCCCCTATCACCCCCACCCCCCAGCAGTGCAGGGGCAGCCTCCACCAGGCCCCCACTCATGTCTCCCACCACCCCCACCCCCTAGCAGTGCAGGGGCAGCACCACCAGGCCCCCACTCATGTCCCCTATCACCCCCACCCCCCAGCCACCAGGGGCAGCCTCCACCAGGCCCCCACTCATGTCTCCCACCCCCCCCCCAGCAGTGTGGGGCACCCTCCACCAGGCCCCCACTCATGTCCCCTATCACGCCCACCCCCAGCAGTGCAGGGGCAGCCTCCACCAGGCCCTCACTCATGTCTCCCACCCACCCCACCCCCCAGCACTGTGGGGCACCCTCCACCAGGCTCCCACCCATGTCTACCACCACCCCCACCCCCCAGAAGTGCAGGGGCAGCCTCCACCAGGCCCCCACTCATGTCTCCCACCCACCCCACCCCCCAGCCACCATGGGCAGCCTCCACCAGGCTCCCACCCATGTCTACCACCACCCCCACCCCCCAGCCACCATGGGTAGCCCCCACCAGGCTCCCACCCATGTCTGCCACCACCCCCACCCCCCAGCAGTGCAGGGGCAGCCTCCACCAGGCCCCCACTCATGTCTCCCACCCACCCCCACCCCCCAGCAGTGCAGGGGCAGCCTCCACCAGGCCCCCACTCATGTCTCCCACCACCCCCACCCCCCAGCCACCATGGGGAGCCCCCACCAGGCCTCCACTCATGTCTCCCACCACCCCCACCCACCAGCCACCAGGGGCAGCCTCCACCAGGCCCCCACTCATGTCTCCCACCACCCCACCCCCCAGCAGTGCAGGGGCAGCCTCCACCAGGCCCCCAATCATGTCTCCCACCATCCCCACCCCCCAGCCACCGGGGGCAGCCTCCACCAGGCCCCCACTCATGTCCCCTATCACCCCCACCCCCCAGCAGTGCAGGGGCAGCCTTCACCAGGCCCCCACTCATGTCTCACACCACCCCCACCTCCTAGCAGTGCAGGGGCAGCACCACCAGGCCCCCACACATGTCCCCTATCACCCCCACCCCCCAGCAGTGCAGGGGCAGCCTCCACCAGGCCCCCACTCATGTCTCCCACCACCCCCACCCCCTAGCAGTGCAGGGGCAGCACCACCAGGCCCCCACTCATGTCTCCTATCACCCCCACCCCCCAGCAGTGCAGGGGCAGCCTCCACCAGGCCCCCACTCATGTCTCCCACCACCCCCACCCCCTAGCAGTGCAGGGGCAGCACCACCAGGCCCCCACTCATGTCCCCTATCACCCCCACCCCCCAGCCTCCAGGGGCAGCCTCCACCAGGCCCCACTCATGTCTCCCACCACCCCCACCCCCCCAGCAGTGCAGGGGCAGCCTCCACCAGGCCCCCACTCATGTCTCCCACCAACCCCACCCCCCAGCCCCCAGGGGCAGCCTCCACCAGGCCCCCACTCATGTCCCCTATCACCCCCACCCCACAGCAGTGCAGGGGCAGCCTCCACCAGGCCCCCACTCATGTCTCCCACCACCCCCACCCCCCAGCCACCAGTGGCAGCCTCCACCAGGCCCCCACTCATGTCCCCTATCACCCCCACCCCCCAGCAGTGCAGGAGCAGCCTCCACCAGGCCCCCACTCATGTCTCCCACCCCCCCCACCCACCCCACCCCCCAGCACTGTGGGGCACCCTCCACCAGGCCCCCACTCATGTCTCCCACCACCCCCACTCCCCAGCCACCATGGGCGGCCCCCACCAGGCTCCCACCCATGTCTACGACCACCCCCACCCCGCAGCAGTGCAGGGGCAGCCTCCACCAGGCTCCCACCCATTTCTACCACCACCCCCACCCCCCAGCAGTGCAGGGGCAGCCTCCACCAGGCCCCCACTCATGTCCCCCTGCCCACAGGCCCTGACAATCCTCAAGCATGGGCCTCATGGCCAGCCACCACAGCCCAAAGACACAACCAAGTATTACATGCGCCCATGATACTACTCCAATGGAAACAATGTAAATGAACACATGTGTCTCACACACACACAATGGTTGCAAGTGAACCTGAAAACCCATATCATGACATGCATGAAAACAATGAGATGAAACCACACATTGAAGAATGAAAAAATCAAAATAATGTATTGAAAACAACAGTAATGGCAATCAAAATTAAACAAAATACACAAGTAAAAAAAAACAAAATTAAGCTGGCTGTCCCTTTTCAAATTAAAATCAATAAATGATAATCCAAAAAAATGTCTTCCAAAGTTCAAGTCCATAAAAAGGAAATGAAGGGAAAAAAGAAATATAAAACCATTGCTCAATGGAAAAAAATATTCATAGTTAAAAAAAATTCCAAATGCAAAGTCCTACTATGTACAAAGTATTCAGGGTCCATCATCCCAACAGAAGAAATGAAACCTACCAAAAAACCTATCTAAATGGAACTATATACAAAAGGTGGAGCAGTGCCAGTCGACTCCAAAGAAAAATAAACTATAAAGGAAACCTATCACTAAATAACTATATACAATGGCGGCGGGCCAGTCCAGCGGCTCACTCAGTGGTGTTCCGGGCCAGGGCATCATCGAACTCCTCGTCTATGTCCTGAGGCGGTCCTGTTCCATGGCCCCGAGGGTCCGCAGGGACGCCGACAGGTTCACCTCCAACTCCCTGCGGATTGCCTCGAGGCACTCGGCCCGCCTCAGGGCCCTCGGCATGGAGATCTCCGCCCTGACCATCGTGAGCCACGCCTCTTCCGCCCGCCGCCGCTCCGCATCTATGGCGTGGCCCAACCGCTGCCACACGGAAGACACTTCCCGTCCAGGGTCCTCCTGCCCTCCGGCCGATGCCTGCCCCTCCAATGTTGAAGGCCCCGAGCTATCGTGGCTCCCACCTACAGCCTCCTGCTGCTGCAGCTGCTGCTGTCCATGTGCCCTGTCCGATGGTGCCTGCAAATCCTCCTCCAGCTGGGGTGCAGTCGTTGATGTGGCCACCCCTGTTGGACGTCCGACTCCCGACTGTGGCAGGGATCTGTTGTCCACCAGCCTGGCCGCACGGTCGGAGGCAGCTCCACAGGGTACCCAGGTGACACATGGGTGGGAAGATGGCATGGAGGACGACTGGGGCATAGGGGGTTCTGTGGAGGAGGGGGTCGGAACAAGGTCCAGGAAACGGAGGAATCCAGCCCTGGTGAGCTGTCCCAGTGGGTCAACGTGGTCAACGAGCCATGCGAGAAGACGTGCAGACTCATCATGAAAAGACTGCAGGTCAGCTCGCATGGCCCGTTGACTCAACGCCACCCCACCCTGGACAGGCTCAACCTGGTGCAGGATAGCCACATCCGCAGGGAGAGGAAGGCCAGGTGTTGTAAGCCAATCCCCTCCCTGAGAACGGGTCTGGAGGTAGGCATCCCCGCTGGTGCAAGATGATGCAGTGACAGGAGCAGGGACAGGATTGCACACAGGCACCTCCGCGGCGCCCTGTGCTGCCTCCTGTCCCTGATCCTGCACTGCACCCCTAGCACCAGTGGAATCCCCACCTCCAGACCCCGCCTCTGTCGCTTGCACGGCCTCCTCCTCCTCCAAACCCCCCACCAACCTGGATGACTCTGTGCCATCTTCCTCTGTTGGGCCCTGTGGGGTCCCAGCTGCCCCTTCTGCTGCCGAGGAGTCCAACTCCAACCTCCGCCTCTTGGACCTCCCCTCGGCAGCTGTGGCCTGGGACACGGCACCGGACTCCTCACTCCCCGACGAGATCAGAACCTGGGAGGGGATCCGGGCCTTGCGTCTCCGGCTGGTGGTGCGACCCCTGCCGCTGTGCTCCACAGCACCTTCTCCGCCCTCTTCATCAGTTGACGCTGCAGACAGGGAGAAAGAAAACACAGGCATCAGGGCACTGTAAAATGGACTCATACACACATGACAGTTATACATGAGTGGCATTGGTAAACCTCAGACATGGCATCACAATCCCCAACACACATGTCATTTCAACTTGCACACATGAGCCATACCACAGCCATATTGCAACAGCCAGCACTATCCATTCACATACAACAGCATGAGCAGCCAACGGTCATCCACACATCACATGCAACATAGGGAGTACACTACACATGCACACACACCACCAAACTTGCATGCATGTGTACACCTCCGCCAACTGTCGCAGTGTTCCGATCGACATCCATGTCACACCTGACAATCATTCCTCCACATCCTGTGCCATGCAAGCCCACACACACAAGCACCATCCATGTGTCACACATGAGACCCCTCGCATGTGTCACCCTCACGGCCCTGTACACCCCCCCTACTTGCCCACATAAAAATACATGTTCAACCTGCACACTCCTGGCACACCACACGCACAGCTTACAATCAGTATGCATGTACACTTACCGCTCGACTCCAGACGGGTCTGCCTCTCAAGGACCTGGACGTGGAGCGCTGGGGATATGCGTTCCAGGACCCACATCTGATCTTCCGACAAGTGGCCCCGGCGCCCCTTAGCATCCGCTGCCTTCAGGAGTCGCCGGGCCTTGTTGAGGGTCCTGGACCTGAAGTCCTCCCAGCGCTTCCTGACACATTCGTAGTCGCTGACTGCCACCTCCTCCGAGTTGATGGCAGTCACGATGTCCATCCAGATCCGAGTCCGTCCTTCCTTGTCGGCGCGCAACCTTCCGAAGAGTGCATCATACTGCCCCAGGACATGCTCCACCAGGACACCAACTTTGGTGGCAGTGAAGCTGGTGCCCCTCTGCCTCCTTGGCCGGGGGTTGTCACTGGCACCAGATGTTGCAGTGCCCGACATGGCAACCCCAGAGGCAGGAGTGGGTGGGCAACTGGGTCCTGGGGCTGGGCTGTGGGGCGATGGAAAAGCAGTCGGGAGTCTTCGGTTCCAGCAGGGGTGGTCACAGCAACAGCACCCCTGGCTGATGTGCAGGCAGCAAATGTCAGGGCACGTGGGCAGCAGGCAGTCAGGCAGCAGCAGATGGCAGGTGGGAGCATGCTCAGGGCTCTGGGGGGCAGTAATTCGGCCTTCTGGGCAGGAGCGTGGTCTTCTGTGTGTGAACTTGTGGCCAGCTTGATACGGAGTGATTTTGCACGTGAAAATCCAGCACGTCTGCGTGTAATTCGAGGAAAGGCCCTTAGCGCATAAGCGCGTCAGCACACGTCTGTACATTCATTGGCCCAAAGGCCACCAGCGTATGCGTGTCTATAAAGTCACGTGCACGTTGAATATGGCACACGTTTGAAATGTTGCGTGTTAAAAAAAAGAAAGACACGTCCGAGTGTCAAAGCGTGTAATTGGTGGAAATGGCCTTAGCGCGTACACGCGGAAGTGACAAAGCTTGTAATTGGTGGAAATGGCCCTAGCGCGTACACGCAGAAGTGACAAAGCGTGTAATTGGTGGAAATGGCCCTAGCGCCTACACGGGGAAGTGACGCTGGACGTGTGGGCCTGCATAAAAGGTATGTGTAGAACACCATTTCCTTGTACATGCTTTTCGTGGAGAGCGAGTGGGTGAAATCTGTACTTCTTGTCGTTTCACACGCGATTTACTTCACAGCGTTTCAAGTTCGTACTTCCTGTTACCTCTGACAGCTTTTTCTCTTTTTTCTCTTTTTTCTCTTTTTCTGGTTTTCCTGGGCCTGTTCCCTCAAACAGCGTTCTCTTCTACTGTTGTCCTGTCTCCTCAGACAGCGTACAATTCTTCTTTTGGCGGGGGTGTTGCCAACGCGCACACGCGCTTCTTTTTCACGCTCTTTTTCCTGGCAGACGGTGAGTCACGCACGTATCTAACTTCTGTGCTTGCCCCGTGTGTAGCCTACCCCTTCAGAGGTCATTCTAGGCTGCGTGTGACACGCATACGTTCATTCTTGTGTTACTGGGTGCCACAGCGTAGTGCAGGTTTATTTTTCCGCACACGTGGTCTAGGAGGGGTTGCGTGCACGTTATCTCCCCTTTTTTGGGCTTCCTGTGCGTTGCGTGACCGGTCATCTTTCCCCAGGGGTCACATTCAGCCTTGCTAGAGCACTAGAGTACGATTACCATCTGGTACCCAACCCCTTTGACCCCCAATTGCACAGGACAATAGTTTACAGACACTCCCATACGCACAATAACATCAGTGCCATGGTTGGGAGGCGAGGTATCCGTAAGGATGGCAAAGGTGGACGAGCCACAAGTGGTGGCCGTGGTGGATCCGGTAGGGGACGTGGTCGTTACTTGCAGGGTGACCCTGTCCCCCCATGTGTGGAGGACCAGTCAAGGGCACCCATAATCCCCCCCGCCCCCCTGGTTGAGGGTGATGTGGCTGACACCATCCATGCTCAGCCCTTGTTGGACCAGCCCATTGTGGCACCAGACCTGGCTGACTCCATGGCTGACTTCCAGGTCAGCAGGCCTATGACACGTGCGCTGGTGCACGTTGATGTCATCAGGCCACGTGGATCAGGGGCAGCAAGGTCATCTGCTGGCCCAAGTAGGCAGGGTGGAGAGGCTGCAGGGGCAGCTGTGGCTCCATCCACCCCAGCTCTCACACACCCAGCCAGGACAGTGTCGGTCCTAGTCCATCCTGCTGACATTCCCCCTGACACCATTACACTTGAGCCAATGCCTGCACCAACTCCCATGCTGAGTGTGCAATCCCACACTCCTGATACAGAGTCCACCAGGGCTCCTGCCCCTAGTGTCCAGAGCGGCGTAGGACACTCAGGATCACCACCACCTTCCAAGCGGAAGAGGAAGAGTGCTCGTCCGGCACAGGCCGATGCCCCAGACACGGCTACACAGTCCGGCCCGTCGAGGAAGCCCAGCTTCATGGATGCCGAACTGAATGCACTTGTCGAGTATGTGTCCACACATGATAAAGAAATGGTCATTGTTGCAGGATCCAAGACCACACCTGCACAACGCCAGGCACACTGGCAGACCATTGCGGACATCGTAAGTGCCCTTGGAATCATGAGGCGCTCAGCCAATGATTGCTATAAGCGCTGGAATGACCTAAAGCGCAGGGCAAAGAATAAGCTGGCCTCAAGTCATGC
The DNA here is from genome assembly GCF_040938575.1 of Ambystoma mexicanum. Lineage (NCBI taxonomy): Eukaryota > Metazoa > Chordata > Amphibia > Caudata > Ambystomatidae > Ambystoma > Ambystoma mexicanum. The sequence goes on along the minus strand of NC_090941.1, from coordinate 101,829,677 downwards.
CGCAACTCTAGTGACTGGAGGTGGGTCTCCAGTAGAAGACATGGAACTCACTCCCCATGAGTCAGTCGCTGGGACCTACGTCACAGAGGAACAGATCCAAGGCGTGGGAGATCTGCCAGATTATGAGGCATTGTCCGGTGAGTGCACATGTATGTGTGTGTCATCCATGTGCATGGTGTGTGTGTGAGGGCTTCTGTTTGTGTGCCAGGTGAGGGTGTGTGCGCCTGAGTTGTTTGGGTCACCCATGTGCTTCATGCAATACATTCTGCGCAGCAGCATTTGGCCATAGCAGTATCCCTTCTGCCAACAGTAGACATCTAGCCCAACAGCACGCCAGTTGCCCTTGAAGTGTCACCTTGCCACAACATTGTTGCTTATTTTTCTCTGTTCATTCAGGCAGATTGTTTGCATTCCACCACTTTTACTAGGCATTTCTCAGTCCTCTAGTCACATGTCTGACATGGCTATGGTAAAGTGGAGTGACTTTGTTACCTGGATATCATTTGTTTAGACATGTCCCTGTGCAATCGGACCATTTTGGACTGGCAGCTCCAGGTGAAAAATCAGACCTGTTTGAATTAGAAAAGCTATTACATGAGGGAACTGGACTGAATGAATAAGTGCTGCCCTCCTCTCCATCTTCACTTAATAGCAATGGTACATGCCATATGTGTGATGGCATGTGTATTTCACCTAGCAATCACAGGCCAATGTGTGATGACACTGCTAGGCAGCATGCAGCAAATGTGTTCATCTTCCATCTTGGTGTCATCAATGTGTGCCATTTGCCTCCCCTTCATACGCAGTGAGGGTGCATGCATGGGAGGGTTTTAGTCATGTGGGACATGTGTCAATCAAGTACTGGTTCTGTTGCTTCTCAGCCCTCATTGTGTGCCATGGTGCTAATGCCTGTTTCCATTTGTTTTCTTTTATGTCTTTGCAGGGGAAGACGCACCTGATACTGCTGGGGTTGTGGAGATGGTGCAGACCCAGGAGGGGTCTGAGGGCCGATCGACCACCAGTGAGGGACGTGTTGTGGTGGTGGGTGAGAACCCACAACTGCTGCAGGTCGTGCTCTCAAGGGATGTCTCTGGCTGCACCTCCCCCGAGCTGTACTCAGGTGTTGATTCGGATGATGAGACCTACGTGCCGTCACAGGTGAGTGTTCCTGGGAGGGATTCTGTTCTGTACGACCCATCTGCACCAGGGTTAGAACCCTCAATGGGGATGTCAGTGTTGGCAGGTACGCCTTTGGTGGTTACGGATGCAGGGTCACACTCCGCGACATCTGATCCTGTTCCTGGGCCAGCAGATCAGCGGGGGATTGCAGTCCTGCAGCCTCCGGCAGTGCCGGCACAGCAAGGCGCAGTTTGCCTTGCCCCAGACAGGTGTGGTGCCCGCCGCCGTGGTGGCCGTACGCCACCTGGCAATACCGCATGGGAGCAATCCATTTACGGTATGGCAACCCAACAGGCAGCATCATCAGAGATGATGGCTCAGGCCATGGATAGGGTGGCCACTTCCATTGTCCCCCCGAAAGGCTGATGGAGCGACTACAGCAGGCAACCGACTCCATCTGCCAGTCACACAGGGAGGACATGTTGGCGTCCAACAGGGACAGGCGGGCTGCACTGGCGACTCTGCAGGAAGCCATCTCCATAGAGTCCCAGGGCCACAGGGAAGCCCTGAGGCTGGAACTCCTTCACCTCAGGACGACTCTTGTTGAGCTTGAGGCTTCAACAAACCGAAGGACAGAACAGCAGCTGGAGCGTCTCACCCGTACGCTCTCAGCTGAGATGCAGGCAACTAGGGCGGAGGTCCGGGCATCCCGTGAGTTGTTGCATGGGGACCTCCGCACACTCATCCTCCAGAACGAGACCTACCACATCCGCATGCTTGCAGCCATGGAGGAACAGACTAGGGCCTTGCGTGGGCTGCCTCCCATAGTGCCACCACCTCCGGATGCAGCTGCACAGGGTGAGAATAGCGACAGCAGTGATACTCCCACAATAGGGAAGCCGTGTGGGCCATGAGCCCATGGAGGTGTTTTCTTTTCGCAAGATCCACACAGGTTGGTTTTGGTGTGCACCCTGTCCTCAGACCTCCTGGGTGGCCTCCCAAGCCCCCCCGGGCCCATTAATGGCCATTTTTGATTTTTTTTAAATTGTTTTATTTTTTTATTTTTTTGGGACAGTGTGTTGCCTTGTGTGGCTCCCGTGGGCATACGCTGCATTGTGGCTGGGCACATGCAGGCTTGTCATGTATTTGGTTCAGATGCTTGGGTTTTTGTCACACACACCCCTCCTGCTTCCCATTTCCATGGGCTTGCAAAGGGTGTGCCCAAGTGACATTGACGTACATGGTGACATTGGACTCCCACTACATGTGTGGGTAGTCTAGTCAATACTGTGTATACATTCCTATTGCATATTGCTGTTGTGTTGTACACTGCATGTTGCATAGATGTGTAACTCATCATCCATGACTACCTCCTAATTTGCAGGTCCTTTCCTCATGTCTACACAAGGCCCTCTACTTTGGAGATGGAGTCCATGTTGGCAGCAGTGCACCTACAACTCTACATGGCGGCAACACTGTACAGTTGGAAGTGGTGGGAGTGCAGGCATTTCCAGGTGGTGAGACTACTAATTTCTTACATTCGTAATGTCATGTTAATGGTAGTTTTGAGGGTCAGTAGCTGATAAGTGTTATTGCTAAATACCTGCTTGAGTGTATTGTTGGTCCTGCATTACTGTGAGCATTTCAGGTGTCGTGAGTTTCAATTAGGGACACTGTACTTTGTGATACTTGTGTCATGTTGTGGGGATTACTTTGTTTACCCGCACATAGCATGACATGGCATGGTGTGTCGTGTGGCGGTGCTGGGGATGGGTTGGGTGACATGGCACTGTCCTCATGTTGCATTTTGCAAGTGGGTATTCATTTTAGCTGCATGAATGTGTTTTTCACGAAACTGCATTGGTGGTGTCTGTGTAGGTAGGGATGCACACATTGTAACACTTCCAGGTGAACAATCTCAGGCTGATATGGTTTTGACGGTTGATTCTCCAGACATTCAGGATCATTGTCAGGTTGAGTCATCATTGATTGTCAGATGGTATGTGCCAGGGCAGTGTGCACTCCACAGGGGTGTGATTTCTATGTGAAGTAATTAGCCACTAGCTGTGTACGGGCTGCCTCCCCCCGTGCCCTTTCCCCTCCCATGTGCAGCGGGCGTGCATGTGGTTGGGGATGTGGGGGCACCACCATGTCCACGGCCAGGCCCCGGCGTGTTGCAACATTGTGCAGGACACATGCTGCCACTATGATCCTGCACACTACTGGGGGAGCGTATAACAGCTGCCCGCCAGGACGGTCAAGGGAGCGAAAGCGTGACTTAAGCACTCCGAATGTGCGCTCCACTATGCCCCGGGTTGCAATGTGGGCTGTGGTATATCTTACCTCGGGTGGCGTGGTGGGGTTCCGAATTGGCGTCATCATGTGGGGGCTGAGAGGGTAGGCACTGTTCCCTGTGGAGGTGGTGATGGGTATCATTGGTGGGGTTGTGACCTTGCTCAGTATCTGACATGCATGCATGTGCAGTGGCATTCATACTCACCAAGCAGCCATGTATCACCATGCCGCCCAGCTTCTAGGTCCCGGTTTAGGGTGGACATTCGGTAAATGAAGCTGTCGTGGTTGGACCGGGGATAGTTGGCATATACTGAGGTGATGATTCCCTTGGCATTACATACTACCTGCACGTTGATGGAATGCCAGTGCTTGCGGTTCCTATAGATGTGCTCAGATGCCCTGGGGGGACGTAGAGACACATGGGTGCAGTCGATGGCACCTAGCACTTTGGGGAATCGTGCCACACCGTAAAAATCCAGGGTGGCAGCATGCCTTTCTGCAGGTGTTCTGGGCAGGTATATGTGCCTGTGGACTGATGGGCGTGCAGTGATGATGTTCAAGACCTGGTGTAGGCAGCGTGACTGCGTGGCCTGTGACACCCCACCCACTATGGCACTTGTCCGCTGAAATGATCCAGTGGCTAAGAAGTGCAGTACATTGAGGACCTTCTCCAGGGGGCTGAGTGCTTGGGAGCACAGGGTGGGTGATGTGAGGTCATCCTCCCACTCACTCACCAGGTCCAGTATTATGTGTGGTGGAAACCTGTACCTCCCATACACCTGGTCATCAGGCATCCCAAAAAGGCTGGTTCTGGGAGTGAAAATTCTGGCCCTGACTATCCTCCTCCTCCTCCTTTGGTAGCCCACGGCCACTGCTGCTAGGAACGGTATATTCATCCTTGGCGTCTGAGATTGTTAGTTTTTTGCGCGCAAATATTTGCGTCACGGGTCGACGTATGCCTGCTTCCTACTGGCGTACGTGTTTCTTTGAGCGTGTTGTAGGCGAGCGTGTGAAACTTCCCGCGCACCCCTGAAATCCACGTACCCAGGCCAATAGCGTGTGGAAATTCCCGCGCACCCCGGAATACATGTGCGCTGATGTACTCGGGTGTGTAAGAGCCCGCGCACCCCTGAAATACACGTACATAGGCCAATCGCGTGTACACGCACTTTTGTCCAATTACACTCGATGACACTCTGACGTGCAGTCTTTCCACGTGTGCTCCGTCATCACGTGCTATGAGGGAAACACCCGTGCGGGTCATGTCACAGACGCGCTTACGCGCTGAGGGCCTTTGGTCCAATAGAATCGCGTATGCGTGCTGACGCGCTTACGCGCTAAGGGCCTTTCCTCGAATTTCACGCTGACGTGCAGGATTTTCACATGCCAAATCACTCCGTATCAAGCTGGCCACGCGAAAACACACGGAAGACCACGCTCCTGCCCAGAGGGCCGAATTACTGCCCCCCAGTGTCCCGAGCAGCCTCCCACGTGCCATCTGCTGCTGCCTGCCTGCCTGCCTGCCTTCTGCCAAGTGCCCTGCCATTTGGTGCCTGCACATCAGCCATCTGCAGGGGTCCAGTTGCTGTGTCCACCCCTGCTGGAACAGAAGACTCCCGACTGGGATAACATCGCTCCACAGCCCAGCCCCAGGACCCAGTTGCCCACCCACTCCTGCCTCTGGGGTTGCCATGTCGGGCACTTCGACATCTGGCACCAGTGGCAACCCCAGGCCAGAGGGGCAGAGGGGCACCAGCTTCACTGCCACCGAAGTTGGTGTCCTGGTGGAGCATGTCCTGGGGCAGTATGATGCCCTCTTTGGATCATCCCGCGCCAGCAAGGAAGGACGGGAGAGGATCTGGGCCGACTGTGTGGTTGCCATCAACGTGGAGGGGGTGGCAACCCACAACGTCCAGAAGATCAAGAAGAGCTGGGAGGACTTGAGGTCCAGGACCCTCGTGAAGGCCCGGCGCCTCGTGGAGGGGGGCTGGGGCCGCATGAGTTCCATTCAGATGAGGGTCCTGGAACGCGTACGCCCAGCGCTCCACGCCCAGATCCTTGAGAGGGAGACCCGTCTGGAGTTGAGCAGTAAGTGGCCAAGCATTGCTGTGTGAGATAGGGCATGTTGCGGTGTGCTGGTTGTCTGATACTTGCCTGTATGTGTGACATAGGCCATGTACGCATGTATGTGTGCAGGGACATCATGGTAATGCATGTGCTTCCAGTGATGTGTGAACCACATGGTCGTTGCATGTGTTTAAATGCGACATGGGGAGCCCTATGCAGATTTTACACATGAGAGCATGCCAGTCTCTGTTCCTGGACATGGGTGGGGGTGAGGGATGGGTGCTGATGCCAGGTACATATATGGTAGCCATGTCTGTGTGCCTGACCTGCGTGTCTGTGACTTGTGAATGCCATGGATGCATGACACATGTCTGTGACAATGCACAGATTCACTGATGCAGCCTAGTTATCCTTGTATCCTTGTTTCCTGTCTAGGGGACCATTGTACAGTACCCTGATGCTTGTGTTCTATGTCTCCCTCTACGCAGCGGCTAGTGAAGAAGAGGGCAGAGACGGCGCTGTGGAGCAAGGCAGCGGGGATGCCCCCGCGGCTGCAGCGGAAGGGGTGGGTGAGCCCCCACAGGGGCCTGCTACGGCGGAAGACGGTGAGGGGCCATCCAGGTTGGTGGTTTCCACAGAGGAGGAGGAGGCCGCCATTGAGGCACACATGGGGCCTGGTGGGGGCATCCCTGCTGGTGCAAGTGGTGCAGTCCAGGGGCAGGGGCAGGAGGCAGCACAGGTCACCGTGGAGGGGCCAGTGCATGTCGCTGTCCCTGACCCTGTGAGTGCACCACCATGCACCAGCAGGGATGCCCTGTCCCAGGCCCGTCCGCAGGTAGAAGGGATGTCCATGTCACCTGACTCCCCTCCACCTGTGGACGAGGGGACCCGTGGCCGTATGGAGAAGGTCCTGATTGGGGTCGCGATGCGCGCGGGTGCAATTCGTGATGACGTGCATGCTTCCCGGGAGGAGCACGCACGTCATCACGAAGAGCACCGTCCCGACGTGGCCCAATTGGGATCTTCCATGTTCGGGGGTTTCCTGCATGTGTCGGCCAATCTGGCGGCCCTCTCCTCCTCTGTCGGTCATTCTCCTTGCCGTCTTCCGGCCCAGATGCCACCAGGACCCCCTGTGGACCTGCCCTGACCAATGCAGCCAGCTCTGTGGGGATCCCATCCCTGCCACAGTCGGGAGTCGGAGGTCCAGCAGGGGTGGACACCACAGCAACTGTACCCCAGCAGATGGAGGATGTGCCGGCATCATCAGGCAGGGCACGTGCAAGACGGCGTCGGTGAATTCCATCAGCCTGGATGCCGTCATGCTGGCAGAGGCAGTTGCGTCGGAGGCAGCAGCAGAGTCAACGTGGGAGGCATCATGGCTCGGGCCATCAACATCGGAGGGGCAGGCATCGGCCAGAGGGCAGGAGGACCCAGGACGGGAAGTGTCTTCCGTGTGGCTGCGGTTGGGCCAGCAGATAGGTGCGGAGCGGCGGCGGGTGGAAGAGGCGCGGCTCACGATGGTCAGGGCGGAGAACTCCATGCGGAGGGCCCTGAGGCTGGCCGAGTGCCTCGAGGCAATCTGCAGGGGGTTGGAGGAGCAGATGGCGTCAACCCTGCGGACCCTCGGGGCCTTGGAACAGGACCGCCTCCGGGACATCGAAGAGGAGTTTGATGATGCCCTGGCCCGGAACACCACGGAGTGAGCCACTGGACTTGCCCGCCGCCTTTGTATATAGTTCTTTAGTTTTAGGTTTCCTTTGTTTCTTCTTATGATTTGGAGTCGACGGACACTGCTCCACTTTTTGTATATAGTTGCATTTTAGTTGGGGTTTTTTGTAGGCTTCCTTTGTTCAGTTGGGCTCATGGACCCTTGGATGTTTTGTACATAGTTCTTCATTGGATTGTTTTTTTGTTTTTTGTTTTTATTTATTCACCATGGAGCAATGGTCTTTGCATTTATTTTTCTCTCTCGGATTGATTTTATTTTTAATGTGACTTTGGACAACATTTCTTTGAATTTGGATTTGTAGTTTTAATTTTTTTTGACGGACATGCAGCTTATCTTTTTTTTATTGCCATTGTAGTTTGTTTCATTTCATTTGCATTCAATTTTTTTTTAATACAATTTTGTTTTCATACTTCACTGTGTGGTATCATCTCATTGGTTTCATGCATGTCATGTTGGGTGTTTTCCCATTCAATTGCAACCATTGTGTGTGACGGACATGGGTTCATTTGCTTTATGAACATTGGGGGTGTAACATGTAATTTCCATTTACATGTGGGTGAATGGGTTACTTGGTAGGGCCTTTTGGCTGTGGAGGCTGACCATAACGCACATGATTGGGGATTGTGAGGACCTGGGTGCAGGGGGGCATGGGTGGGGGCCTGCTGGCAGGTGCCCCACAGTGCTGGGGGGTGGGGGTGCAGGGAGACATGAGTGGGGGCCTGGTGCAGGCTGCCCCTTGTGGCTGGGGGGTGGGGTGGTGGGAGACATGAGTGGGGGCCTGGTGGAGGCTGCCCATGGTAGCTGGGGGGTGGGGGTGGTGGGAGACATGAGTGGGGGCCTGGTGGAGGCTGCCCCTGCACTGCTGTGGGGTGGGGGTGATAGGGGACATGAGTGGGGGTCTGGTGGAGGCTGCCCCTGGTGGCTGGGGGGTGGGGGTGGTGGGAGACATGAGTGGGGGCCTGGTGGAGGCTGCCCCTGCACTGCTGGGGGGTGGGGGTGGTGGGAGACATGGGTGGGGGCCTGGTGGAGGCTGCCCATGGTGGCTGGGCGGTGGGGGTGGTGGGAGACATGAGTGGGGCCTGGTGGAGGCTGCCCCTGCACTGCTGGGGGGTGGGGGTGATAGGGGACATGAGTGGGGGCCTGGTGGTGCTGCCCCTGCACTGCTGGGGGTGGGGGTGATAGGGGACATGAGTGGGGGCCTGGTGGTGCTGCCCCTGCACTGCTAGGCGGTGGGGGTGGTGGGAGACATGAGTGGGGGCCTGGTGGAGGCTGCCTCAGCATTGCTGGGGGGTGGGGGTGATAGGGGACATGAGTGTGGGCCTGGTGGAGGCTGCCCCACACTGCTGGGGGGTGGGGGTGCAGGGAGACATGAGTGGGGGCCTGGTGGAGGCTGCGCCTGGTGGCTGGGGGTGGGGGTGGTGGGAGACATGAGTGGGGACCTGGTGGAGGGTGCCCCTGCACTGCTGGCGGGTGGGAGTGGTGGGAGACATGAGTGGGGGCCTGGTGGAAGGGAAGCTGCCCCTGCACTTCTGGGGGGTGGGGGTGAAAGGGGACATGAGTGGGGGCCTGGTGGTGCTGGCCTTGCACTGCTAGGGGGTGGGGGTGATAGGAGACATGAGTGGCGGCCTGGGGGTGCTGCCCCTGCACTGCTAGGGGGTGGGGGTTATAGGGGACATGAGTGGGGGCCTGGTGGAGGCTGCCCCCGGTGGCTGGGGGGTGGGGGTGCAGGGAGACATGAGTGGGGGCCTGGTGGAGGCTGCGCCCGGTGACTGGGGGGTGGGGGTGGTGGGAGACATGAGTGGGGGCCTGGTGGAGGCTGCCCCTGCACTGCTGGGGGGTGGGGCTGGTGGGAGACATGAGTGGGGGCCTGGTGGAAGCTGCCCCTGCACTGCTGGGGGGTGGGGGTGAAAGGGGACATGAGTGGGGGCCTGGTGGTGCTGGCCCTGCACTGCTAGGGGGTGGGGGTGATAGGGGACATGAGTGGGGGCCTGGTGGAGGCTGCCCCTGCACTGCTGGGGGGTGGGGGTTATAGGGGACATGAGTGGGGGCCTGGTGGAGGCTGCCCCCGGTGGCTGGGGGTGGTGGGAGACATGAGTGGGGGCCTGGTGGAGGCTGCCCCTGCACTGCTGGGGGGTGGGGGTGGGGGGAGACATGAGTGGGGGCCTGGTGGAGGCAGCCCCTGGTGGCTGGTGGGTGGGGGTGGTGGGAGACATGAGTGGGCGCCTGGTGGAGGCTGCCCCTGGTGGCTGGGGGGTGGGGGTGGTGGGAGACATGAGTGGGGGCCTGATGGAGGCTGCCCCTGGTGGCTGGGGGGTGGGGGTGGTGGGATACATGAGTGGGGGCCTGGTGGAGGCTGCCCATGGTGGCTGGGGGGTGGGGGTGGTGGGAGACATGAGTGGGGGCCTGGTGGAGGAAGCCCCTGGTGGCTGGGGGGTGGGGGTGGTGGGAGACATGAGTGGGGGCCTGGTGGAGGCTGCCCCTGCACTGCTGGGGGGTGGGGGTGATAGGGGACATGAGTGGGGGCCTGGTGGTGCTGCCCCTGCACTGCTAGGGGGTGGGGGTGATGGGAGACATGAGTGGGGGCCTGGTGGAGGCTGCCCCTGCACTGCTGGGGGGTGGGGGTGATAGGGGACATGAGTGGGGGCCTGGTGGAGGCTGCCCCTGCACTGCTAGGGGGTGGGGGTGGTGGGAGACATGAGTGGGGGCCTGGTGGAGACTGCCCCCGGTGGCTGGGGGGTGGAGGTGGTGGGAGACATGAGTGGGGGCCTGGTGGAGGCTGCTCCTGCACTGCTGGGGGGTGGGGGTGGTGGGAGACATGAGTGAGGGCCTGGTGGAGGCTGCCCCTGCACTGCTGGGGGTTGGGGGTTATAGGGGACATGAGTGGGGGCCTGGCGGTGCTGGCCCTGCACTGCTAGGGGGTGGGGGTGATAGGGGACATGAGTGGGGGCCTGTTGGAGGCTGCCCCTGGTGGCTGGGGGGTGGGGGTGGTGGGAGACATGAGCCTGGTGGAGGCTGCCCCTGCACTGCTGTGGGGTGGAGGTGATAGGGGACATGAGTGGGGGCCTGGTGGAGGCTGCCCCTGGTGGCTGGGGGGTGGGGGTGATAGGAGACATGAGTGGGGGCCTGTTGGAGGCTGCCCCTGGTGGTTGGGGGGTGGGGGTGGTGTGAGACATGAGTGGGGGCCTGGTGGAGGCTGCCCCTGCACTGCTGTGGGGTGGGGGTGATAGGGGACGTGAGTGGGGGCCTGGTGGAGGCTGCCCTTGGTGGCTGGGGGGTGGGGGTGGTGGGAGACATGAGTGGGGGCCAGGTGGAAGCTGACCCTGCACTGATGGGGGGTGGTGGTGGTGGGAGACATGAGTGGGGGCCTGGTGGAGGCTGCCCCTGGTGGCTGAGGGGTGGGGGTGGTGGGAGACATGAGTGGGGCCTGGTGGAGGGTGCCCCACACTGCTGGGGGGGGTGTGGGGTGGGAGACATTTGTGGGGGCCTGGTGGAGGCTGCCCCTGCACTGCTGAGGGGGTAGGGGTGATAGGGGACATGAGTGGGGGCCTGGTGGGTCTGCCCCTGCACTGCTAGGGGGTGGGGGTGGTGGGAGACATGAGTGGGGGCCTGGTGGAGGCTGCCCCTGCACTGCTGGGGGGTGGGGGTGATAGGGGACATGAGTGGGGGCCTGGTGGTGCTGCCCCTGCAGTGTTAGGGGGTGGGGGTGGTGGGAGACATGAGTGGGGGCCTGGTGGAGTCTGCCCCTGCACTGCTGGGGGGTGGGGGTGATAGGGGACATGAGTGGGGGCCTGGTGGTGCTGCCCCTGCACTGCTAGGGGTTGGGGGTGATAGGGGACATGAGTGGGGGCCTGGTGGTGCTGCCCCTGCACTGCTAGGGGGTGGGGGTGGTGGGAGACATGAGTGGGGGCCTGGTGGAGGCTGCCCCCGGTGGATGGGGGGTGGGGGTGGTGGGAGACATGAGTGGGGGCCTGGTGGAGGCTGCCCCTGCACTTCTGGGGGGTAGGGGTGGTGGGAGACATGAGTGGGGGCCTGGTGGAGGCTGCCCCTGGTGGCTGGTGGGTGGGGGTGGTGGGAGACATGGGTGGGGACCTGGTGGAGGCTGCCCCTGGTGGCTGGGGGGTGGGGGTGGTGGGAGGCATGAGTGGGGGCCTGGTGGAGGCTGCCCCTGCACTGCTGTGGGGTGGGGGTGATAGGGGACATGAGTGGGGGCCTGGTGGAGGCTGCCCCTGGTGGCTGGTGGGTGGGGGTGGTGGGAGACATGGGTGGGGGCCTGTTGGAGGCTGCCCCTGGTGGCTGGGGGGTGGGGGTGGTGGGAGACATGAGTGGGGGCCTGGTGGAGGCTGCCCCTGCACTGCTGGGGGGTAGGGGTGGTGGGAGACATGAGTGGGGGCCTGGTGGAGGCTGCCCCTGGTGGCTGGTGGGTGGGGGTGGTGGGAGACATGGGTGGGGGCCTGTTGGAGGCTGCCCCTGGTGGTTGGGCGGTGGGGGTGGTGGGAGACATGAGTGGGGGCCTGGGGGAGGCTGCCCCTGCACTGCTGTGGGGTGGGGGTGATAGGGGACATGAGTGGGGGCCTGGTGGAGGTTGCCCTTGGTGGCTGGGGGGTGGGGGTGGTGGGAGGCATGAGTGGGGGCCTGGTGGAAGCTGCCCCTGCACTGATGGGGGGTGGGGGTGGTGGGAGACATGAGTGGGGGCCTGGTGGAGGCTGCCCCTGGTGGCTGAGGGGTGGGGGTGGTGGGAGACATGAGTGGGGCCTGGTGGAGGGTGCCCCACACTGCTGGGGGGGTGTGGGGTGGGAGACATTTGTGGGGGCCTGGTGGAGGCTGCCCCTGCACTGCTGGGGGGTAGGGGTGATAGGGGACATGAGTGGGGGCCTGGTGGTGCTGCCCCTGCACTGCTAGGGGGTGGGGGTGGTGGGAGACATGAGTGGGGGCCTGGTGGAGGCTGCCCCTGCACTGCTGGTGGGTGGGGGTGATAGGGGACATGAGTGGGGGCCTGGTGGTGCTGCCCCTGCAGTGTTAGGGGGTGGGGGTGGTGGGAGACATGAGTGGGGGCCTGGTGGAGGCTGCCCCTGCACTGCTGGTGGGTGGGGGTGATAGGGGACATGAGTGGGGGCCTGGTGGTGCTGCCCCTGCAGTGTTAGGGGGTGGGGGTGGTGGGAGACATGAGTGGGGGCCTGGTGGAGGCTGCCCCTGCACTGCTGGGGGTTGGGGGTGATAGGGGACATGAGTGGGGGGCTGGTGGTGCTGCCCCTGCACTGCTAGGGGGTGGGGTGATAGGGGACATGAGTGGGGGCCTGGTGGTGCTGCCCCTGCACTGCTAGGGGGTGGTGGGAGACATGAGTGGGGGCCTGGTGGAGGCTGCCCCCGGTGGCTGGGGGGTGGGGGTGGTGGGAGACATGAGTGGGGGCCTGGTGGAGGCTGCCCCTGCACTGCTGGGGGGTAGGGGTGGTGGGAGACATGAGTGGGGGCCTGGTGGAGGCTGCCCCTGGTGGCTGGTGGGTGGGGGTGGTGGGAGACATGGGTGGGGGCCTGGTGGAGGCTGACCCTGGTGGCTGGGGGGTGGGGGTGGTGGGAGGCATGAGTGGGGGCCTGGTGGAGGCTGCCCCTGCACTGCTGTGGGGTGGGGGTGGTGGGAGACATGAGTGGGGGCCTGGTGGAGGCTGCCCCTGGTGGCTGGGGGGTGGGGGTGGTGGGAGACATGAGTGGGGGCCTGGTGGAGACTGCCCCCAGTGGCTGGGGGGTGGGGGTGGTGGGAGACATGAGTGGGGGCCTGGTGGAGGCTGCCCCTGCACTGCACTGCTGGGGGGTGGGGGTGGTGGGAGACATGAGTGGGGGCCTGGTGGAGGCTGCCCCTGCACTGCTGGGGGGTGGGGGTGATAGGGGACATGAGTGGAGGCCTTGTGGTGCTGGCCCTGCACTGCTAGGGGGTGGGGGTGGTGGGAGACATGAGTGGGGGCCTGGTGGAGGCTGCCCCTGCACTGCTGGGGGGTGGGGGTGATAGGGGACATGAGTGGGGGCCTGGTGGAGGCTGCCCCTGCACTGCTGGGGGTGGGGGTGGTGGGAGACATGAGTGGGGGCCTGGTGGAGGCTGCCCCTGCACTGCTGGGGGTGGGGGTGATAGGGGACATGAGTGGGGGCCTGGTGGTGCTGGCCCTGCACTGATAGGAGGTGGGGGTGATAGGGGACATGAGTGGGGGCATGGTGGAGGCTGCCCCTGGTGGCTGGGGGGTGGGGGTGGTGGGAGACATGAGTGGGGGCCTGGTGGAGGCTGCCCCTGCACTGCTGTGGGGTGGGGGTGATAGGGGACATGAGTGGGGTCCTGGTGGAGGCTGCCTCTGGTGGCTGGGGGGTGGGGGTGATAGGGGACATGCGTGGGGTCCTGGTGGAGGCTGCCCCTGGTGGTTGGGGGGTGGGGGTGGTGGGAGACATGAGTGGGGGCCTGGTGGAGGCTGCCCCTGCACTGCTGTGGGGTGGGGGTGATAGGGGACATGAGTGGGGGCCTGGTGGAGGCTGCCCCTGGTGGCTGGGGGGTGGGGGTGGTGGGAGACATGAGTGGGTGCCTGGTGGAGGCTGCCCCTGCACTGCTGGGGGGTGGGGTGGTGGGAGACATGAGTGGCGGCCTGGTGGGGCTGCCCCTGGTGGCTGGGGGGTGGGGGTGGTGGGAGACATGAGTGGGGGCCTGGTGAAGGGTGCCCCACACTGCTGGGGGGGGGTGGGGGTTGGGAGACATTTGTGGGGGCCTGGTGGAGGCTGCCCCTGCACTGCTGGGGGATGGTGTGATAGGGGACATGAGTGGGGGCCTGGTGGTGCTGCCCCTGCACTGCTAGGGGGTGGGGGTGGTGGGAGACATTAGTGGGGGCCTGGTGGAGGCTGCCCCTGCACTGCTGGGGGGTGGGGGTGATAGGGGACATGAGTGGGGGCCTGGTGGTGCTGCCCCTGCAGTGCTAGGGGGTGGGGATGGTGGGAGACATGAGTGGGGGCCTGGTGGAGGCTGCCCCTGCACTGCTGGGGGGTGGGGGTGATAGGGGACATGAGTGGGGGCCTGGTGGTGCTGCCCCTGCACTGCTAGGTGGTGGGGATGGTGGGAGACATGAGTGGGGGCCTGGTGGGGGCTGCCCCCGGTGGCTGGGGGGTGGGGGTGGTGGGAGACATGAGTGGGGGCCTTGTGGAGGCTGCCCCTGCAATGCTGTGGGGTGGGGGTGGTGGGAGACATGAGTGGGGACCTGGTGGAGGCTGCCCCTGGTGGCTTGGGGGTGGGGTGGTGGGAGACATGAGTGGGGGCCTGGTGGGGGCTGCCCCTGGTGGCTGGTGGGTGGGGGTGGTGGGAGACATGAGTGGGGGCCTGGTGGAGGCTGCCCCTGGTGGCTTGGGGGTGGGGGTGGTGGGAGACATGAGTGGGGGCCTGGTGGTGGCTGCCCCTGCACTGCTGTGGGATGGGGGTGGTGGGAGACATGAGTGGGGGCCTGGTGGAGGCTGCCCCTGGTGGCTTGGGGGTGGGGGTGGTGGGAGACATGAGTGGGGGCCTGGTGGTGGCTGCCCCTGTTGGCTGGGGTGTGGGGGTGGTGGGAGACATGAGTGGGGGCCTGGTGGAGGCTGCCCCTGCACTGCTGGGGGGTGGGGGTGACAGGGGACATGAGTGGGGGCCTGGTGGTGCTGCCCCTGCACTGCTAGGGGGTGGGAGTGGTGGGAGACATGAGTGGGGACCTGGTGGAGGCTGCCCCTGCACTGCTGGGGGGTGGGGGTGATAAGGGACATGAGTGGGGGCCTGGTGGTGCTGTCCCTGCACTGCTAGGGGGTGGGGGTGGTGGGAGACATGAGTGGGGGCCTGGCGGAGGCTGCCCCTGCACTGCTGGGGGGTGGGGGTGATAGGGGACATGAGTGGGGGCCTGGTGGAGGCTGCCCCTGGTGGCTGGGGGGTGGGGGTGGTGGGAGACATGAGTGGGGGCCTGGTGGAGGCTGCCCATGGTGGCTGGGGGGTGGGGGTAGTGGGAGACATGAGTGGGGGCCTGGTGGAGGCTGCCCCTGCACTGCTGGGGGATAGGGGTGATAGGGGACATGCGTGGGGGCCTGGTGGTGCTGCCCCTGCACTGCTAGGGGGTGGGGGTGGTGGGACACATGAGTAGGGCCTGGTGGAGGCTGCCCCTGTACTGCTGGGGGGGTGGGGGTGATAGGGGACATGAGTGGGGGCCTGGTGGTGCTGCCCCTGCTCTGCTGGGGGTGGGGGTGGTGGGAGACATGAGTGGGGGCCTGGTGGAGGCTGCCCCTGCACTGCTGGGGGGTGGGGGTTATAGGGGACATGAGTGGGGGCCTGGTGGAGGCTGCCCCCGGTAGCTGGGGGGTGGGGGCGGTGGGAGACATGAGTGGGGGCCTGGTGGAGGCTGCCCCTGCACTGCTGGGGGGTGGGGGTGGTGGGAGACATGAGTGGGGGCCTGGTGGAGGCTGCCCCTGGTGGCTGGTGGGTGGGGGTGGTGGGAGACATGAGTGGGGGCCTGGTGGAGGCTGCCCATGGTGGCTGGGGGGGTGGGGGTGGTGGGAGACATGAGTGGGGGCCTGGTGGAGGCTGCCCCTGCACTGCTGTGGGGTGGGGGTGGTGGGAGACATGAGTGGGGGCCTGGTGGAGGCTGCCCCTGGTGGCTGGGGGTGGGGGTGGTGAGAGACATGAGTGGGGGCCTGGTGGAGGCTGCCCCTGGTGGCTGGGGGGTGGGGGTGGTGGGAGACATGAGTGGGGGCCTGGTGGAGGCTGCCCCTGCACTGCTGGGGGGTGGGGGTGATAGGGGACATGAGTGGGGGCCTGGTGGTGCTGGCCCTGCACTGCTAGGGGGTGGGGGTGGTGGGAGACATGAGTGGGGGCCTCGTGGAGGCTGCCCCTGCACTGCTGGGGGGTGGGGGTGATAGGGGACATGAGTGGGGGCCTGGTGGAAGCTGCCCCTGCACTGCTGGGGGGTGGGGGTGCAGGGAGACATGAGTGGGGGCCTGGTGGAGGGTGCCCCACAGTGCTGGGGGGTGGGGGTGCTGGGTGACATGAGCAGGTGTGCAGGGTAGTCCCCTGTGGTGTCGGCTGCCTGCAGGGGCCATGGAGGGTGTACAGGGAATACCTGGGAGCACCCAGCCAAATCTCGTGTAGAATTTCCCACGTACCCCTGAAATACACATACCCAGCCAAATTATGTGTGGAAATTCCCGCGCACGTACCCGGCCAAATCGCGTGTGGAACTTCCCGCGCACCCCTGAAATCCACGTAGCCTGCCAAATCGCGTGTGAAACTTCCCGCGCACCTCTGAGATCCACGTACCCAGCCAAATCGCGTGCGGAAATTCCCGTGCATGTACCCGGCCAAATCGCGTGTGGAACTTCCCGCACACCCCTGAAATCCACGTACCCTGCCAAATCGTGTGTGAAACTTCCCGCGCACCCCTGAGATCCACGTACCCAGCCAAATCGTGTGTGGAAATTCCCGTGCACGTACCCAGCCAAATCGCGTGTGGAACTTCCCGTGCACCCCTGAAATCCACATACCCTGCCAAATCGCGTGTGAAACTTCCTGCGCACCCCGAAATACACGCACACGTTATTTTTCAGTCAGCGGGTGTCCGTATTTGTGGGTACCCCTTTGCACGTCATTTGTCCTGGAGGGCCACAGTATAGGACATTCATCATAGCTGTATATAGGTGCTATTTGTTGGCGCACCTTTTGGCGCACATTTATTACAGGCGCAGAGACGCTACCGCCTGCTTTCTTGTGGCGGTCGTGTTTGTGCCTGTGCGCTGGTTTGACCGTGCGCTGTTTTGCCCTATTCGATTCCATGAATACGTGTTGTAGGCGAGCGTGTGGGCGTTCCGCGCACTTGCACCCTGTACTTCCCCCGTGATGCCCACATTTTGGCAAGTTGTTCCCCATTCCGAGTGTTACGCCCCGTGTTCTGCCTACTTTTGTTGTGTGCGCCGCGCTATGTGCGATTTTCGCTGTGGCCTGTGCGATTTTCGCTGTGACCTGGCGCAGACCGTTAGATGGCCTGTGCGCCAACGTGCGCCACGCACTTTTTCGTGCGAATTTTGCACTTGCACTGCGATTTTCGCTATTCCACTGCGAATCGCATGTTTTTGGCCACTTGCGCCGCGCTAATTATTCCATGAATCGGCCTGCAAATGTGGTCAAAAATACTTACATTGTTATAAATTCCTATGGGAGGCACTTTGAACAGATGCAAACAATCACAAGCAATGATTTAGTCAGAAGAAAACATTTGAAATCTCAAAGTCCAAGTGGGAAATTATTTAAAGCTACTTCACACGTGTAAAATTTCACAAAATGTCAAATCGCAGCAAACATTTCCTTGTGCGATATTCAATATAATGGGCCGATCACACCGTCTTGGGTTCTTTTTATAGCTAAGGGTGTTAGCTACAAGTAGGAGTTGAAATTTTGCTTCTATCATAGAAAATGAGGGAGTTATAGAGGTTTTAGTAAGAGGCGTTTTTGCAAATTGGGCGCGAGAATGAAAACAGCAATGCGCTTTTGAAAATGACAGATGGGTTTAATTACACCATATTATGACTATGAAAAAGAGAATGCCACATATGCATCTTAAAGTCACATGATCAGCGTAACCCGCCTGTTGTGGATACTCTACTTCTTCCTGGGATTTACTTTAGTTATTCAAAATCACTATGAAGTTAACACTGAGGAGACAATCATCGCAAGAAAGATTATAACAATGCTGCATTTATGAATTAAAGATGGGATGGGTTTGAGATTGGGATCATACAAAGCATATATGTGATGGGTCACAGTTCTTGCTATTAATACTTACAGAATAACTTATTAAATTGGACCGTCAGTTCTGGTCATGGATTGGGTCTGTCAAGGAAGGACAGCACATCAGGCGCGGGTCTGGATCAGCTAAGCCGGTCACCGGATTTGCACAGGATCTGCCCTTCTTGTTTGTGGGTATTTCAAATCAGCTGGATAGCGAGTTCCTCATGGAAGCCTTGTGGTAGCAAGCCAGAGATTTTCAGGATACTAGTTCTGAAGGCCTTCCCACACCACAGCGCTTCACTGGGTTGCAAGAATAAGTTTGAGGATTAGGCATTGTTGAAAGTCAATAGTTCTCTCCTGTTTGCCAAGAGTCTTGGCATCTGGATCTGGGAGGATGTTAAAGGCTGGATGTAGAATGCTGGATCAGAGTGCTTTGCCTGAATCAGGAAAGTGAGTGAATCAGTGAATCCCTTTGTGTTGTTAGCTGTCTCTATTTATCCTTTCAAATGACATCACAAAATGGGTGTATGGCCTGGCTTAGCTAAGCTTTCTCCTGTGAACTGGGATTAGGTCAGGGCCTCATATCCACCTTGGATCTGAGTGATTGGATCAAGGCTGGATGATGTCACATTAATGGTTTAACTTTACAGTCCTTAGAAACCTCCCCTTAGCCACCAGTACCAGAATCGGATTTTATCCTAAACACATATTTCTACATTGGTCACCTCTACACACATCACACACAAAGATTCCATATTTTATGTAGCATCTGTTCATCAAAATCCCGCAACTGTGTGATCTTGTTTCACCTTTCTACAGAATTGTGTCCTTTTGGCCATGAACACATTTTCCAAATGTTCTGCAAATTTCCACAAATGTGTGTGTTTACCATGGGGATGTGTGTGTAAAGTTGTACAATTTTATCATTAACACAGTTCACATAAAACCACATATATTGCCATTTCTGTCCAGAATAGTTTGCACAGTTCTACCGCCTCTTAAAATGTGCAGTCAAAAACTAAACTAACAGATCTTTTCTTTGTATATTTTTCACCACTTTGAATCACAAGTTATGAGTCTCTAATAATTGTTAATTGTTCATTCTTAATAGCAAATGGTCAGCCTTTTGTCTGTCTCTGGAGTCCAGGAACAGTCCCCTCCTTTGGGGACTTCCTTCCAGGAGCAGTGTATGACCCTTTCACACCTCTGTATCCTGGGCTGAAGGATCTGTCACTGTTCATTCTCTTTCTGTACACATGAGTCTGGCCTAACCCACAATTATCATCTTTCAGTGAATTTCTGCTGAGAGAATTTCCCTCCCCTTGGGAGAAACCTGTTTTTACACTTCTTGCAGCTCAGCCAGGCTAATTTATTCTTAACATTTAAAGTCCAGCAGAAACCACATTTTTTGCATCAAACATAAATACATTACTTTTTCAGCTTTAAATCTGTGGGTTCAAAAACACAACTGAGATCTGTATTAATTTTGGCAACAAAACTTTAATGTTTGTTAACCCGGCAGACTTTTAATTTGGATACTTTGAAGTTTCATCAGCAGCTCATCTGACAGCTGTCATCCACAGGTAGCCCAGTGCACCGCACACAGCTTTTGACAGGGGCTGTCAGTTACAGACAATCCAGTTTGTCTGAGGAAATGTTTTGTTCTTTACACTTTAGGACTTTGTATATTCGCCGTGCTTCATTAGATTACATGAAGTTTAGCGCCAAGCAAGATTTTGAATGTTGATATGTGTTGTGTATAGGCATTTTGGAGTTTTTAGCAACAAGGCAAATGTCATTTATAGGCTTATTTTGGATTTTCACTTGCAAAGTGCTGCTTCTCCCTCTGCCCTCTTTTGCTGATCGTGGAGCCCACTGGCACATTTTCTGCAGTGTGTGCTCTATCCCACCACGCATGCACCATGGGTGGCAGGTTGTGCATTCATCTTTTTGTGCGTTTAAACACACGGTTTTGGAGGTTTTTGGTGCACACAATAGTTTTGCCGCCATTGTTTCTGTTTCTTGCACCATACTATTATAGTGATGCCGCATAAAATAGCGGAGTGGGTAAATACATCCTACAGTTTGGAGCAACATATTGCAAATGCTGTTTGTAATCACCGTTTTGTTCTCTTTTCAACTTTTTGGAAAAAACGAGTTATGTATCACATAATTTTACTAGCAACTGCCATACCAAACATAGTTTCTGTTTTAGCTTGTCATGCAGAATTTAATGAGCTGACCACCAAAACTTTACGATGTAGCATGGCCATGTGTCACATTTCTGTCATTTCCATAAAAGCACAACAGTTATGAAGATGTAAGTTATTAACCATATCCCTAATTTCATTTCCCACCTTTCCACCAACTCTCACATTTGGAACATGTTCAGACCAGCCAGAAACCTAGTCTAACTGGCCATTACAGTCCCCAGAGTCATAGGTAGATACATTTTACATCCCCAAAATCACCTGGAAATTACATAATAAATTGTACCACAATTAAATCAATCCACAGTATTGTTGCTGCGAAAAAGGACTAATTGATAATAGTGCTTGTAAATTAATTGTGAATTTTCAGAAAATGGGAGGTCTGCTTCGTCCAGTACAACCACTTGTCTCCCTGGGCCAGCCTGTGACCGGAGATTTTTCAAGAGTCTCTTTGAAGTTGGTTGGTTGCTCTTTGAAGTGGGTGCTCCCATTTTCACACATATTAGTCATGCACCAGCCAAGGATGAATTTCATTGAATCCCCTGCTTTCAGAGCCAGCAAGTCTGGAGGACACTGGGCTTTCAACACCTTCATCAGCAGATTTTATTGTGGGGGCCATTTGATGGGAGATGTGACATCCAGGCCGGAAGTGGGAGTTTTCCTTTGTGAAGCTTTGACCACAGCCAGAAACAGGTTTTCCATGACGAAAAAGTGGCTCTTCAAATGTAACTGGGGTTTTGTAGGTGAAAGATAATATACATTGCTTTTGTCAACCCACATATCATGTTTTGCTTTCCTGACATTTTTCTGAGAGCAGTGGTCTTTTTTTCCCACTTTAGCTTTTTAAAGACATTGTTATTTGCACACACATGTTATGTTATTTGCACACACTTGTGCAGGCTGTTTTTGCTTTCAATGTTGAAAACTCCTGTTTTCCATGTCACAGGGATCTTTTATTCCTCCTCATTTTGTAAATTAAACTGCTGCGTGTCCATTAGTAATGACAGGTAGGCCCCTTACTGCATGGCTCTTTAACTTTACTTGAAAAACAAAAGCAGAAGCCAGGCCGCTTTTGTTTCAGTGTTTAAATGCTTTCCATTCATGTGAAAGAGACTTCTTTTTGGGGCCTTTAAATGTTTGACAAACCTACAAAAACCATTTAGGTTGAATCCAAGGTTATTGGTCATGACTTGGGTGGTGGCACAGTTCCTGAGTCTTCCCCCAATGCGCGTACAATGTCTTTGGCTTATTGTTGTCTAGCATGGCCACATACCCATGGATCCATGCTAATCTGGGGTCCAAATGTACCAAAAAGTTATTTATTGAGCTTATTAGTGTAAAAGCCTCACCCGGAGACGTTATGGTGTTCACTAGCTCAACCTCTTTGTCACATGTAGGAGGCAATGTGTCTGCTGGTGGATTTTTCCTTTTAACCAGCAGGATTCTTTGTTGTGAGATAGGACAGACACTATAGGGGGGCTTGCTGGCATGGCACATGTGTCACAGGCTCCATGAAGGGGATGCATAACACGGCAATCAGACGTGTTGCCTGCACCATTTATATTTGATCTACAACCAGCCCAACCCTGCTTACTAAGGGAGATTTAGTGCAGCAGTCGATAATTAAAGTTAGGCAAAGGACAGTTTGTTGATGCAGTAATCTGCTATTCACTCAGATTGCTCTCACCTGGTGTCCTAGCCCCCAATCTCAACAGCCTGCTCCGTGCTTTTCCATCTGGTCCCCAGCCCAATGATTTTTCTAAGCAAATAGGCAGCTCCCACCAGAAAATGATTATCTACAATCAGAAGGAGCTCCCCGGTGGTTGTGCTGGGCCGCTTGAATAACCTCAGAACCAATACCAGCCTTCACTTCCTATGAATTGTTCCCCTCGACTGCATAACCCCCTTCAGGATGCACGAAATCCCCACACACTTCTCCCTGTGGGCTTCACTCTGCAGGATTCACTTGGTGCTTTTAAGTGTAAGGGCTCATGGCTTGATTTGAGCAGCAAGCAGGAGCAGGATCAGGCAGTGGCTGCAGACTTCCCATGCAAGATGCACAACAGCACCACGTCCTTCTCCCCACGGGTTTCAGCCTGCAGGAGGCGCTGGGTGTTTTTAAGGCGTACAGGGCTTGTCCTGATTCAAGCATCGAGCAGGAGCGGGATTATGCTGGGGCTTGAGACTTCCACCGCAGTATGCACAACACCCTTGCACCCTTCTCTCCCGCAGGTATTTTAATGGTTTCCTCCTCATGACTTATGCATGGCCCTAATATTGAGTTTTCTACCTCGCAGAGATTATCTCCTGCAGGGCCACTGATCTATCAGGCAAGGAACACGTGTCCGGTTAGAGGGGCTTGCATTCATACAGGCAGTAAAGTTCACTTAGTTGATATTCAATGTTTTTGAGCTTGTGTGTCAGATAAGAAGATGATTTGGTGAACTCTGGGAACAGTTACTTAGTGCAGTGAAGGACATATGATAAAAGAACAACTGTATTAATCTGAGTAGGTAAAACAGGCAATTTCCTAAGAAATTGTAGAAGGTTTAGTGAACTCAATCCAGCAATTCAAGGTAGACTGTTTGATTCAGTTGATGAAAAAAATTCTGTCTTCATGGCTGGCTGACAGCTATTTGAACTACACTGCATGACTGCCAAATTGTGCACGATTAAGTTGGATTAAGTAAAATCATATTTGCTTCTTAAGCCCAATTTCAAGAAAGCAAATGTTTTCACTTTTTGCTGAGGGTTGTTTCACTTGTGTTCCCCTCACCTTGTGCTTGAAATAAATTATATTGGGTCTGTACAGGGATATGACCCACCTGGTGTGCTTGTTAGCAGGTATATGCCCTGGTTCTGGCCAGGACTAAAGCCACAATATTTCTCCTAAGTATTGTTTTCTTAACGTCATGATATCAAAGAATTTAAGGGCGAAATTCTCAGACAAGTTCATTATCAACGGAAAAGCTCAGGTCAAGTCCGATCCAAATGAGAACCATCGTATTTTGGTGTTTGAAAACTGTAAACTCTACATAAGTATATGTGATGAATCAGAGGTTGTCGTCCCTTCTCCACTGTGGAAGGACCTTTCCCATGTGGTTAGGGCAGTGCATCCTCAGTACAATAGTCCCTCTGGGCATGGTGCACAGAGGGTGGATCACATGGGGAGGGAATCCCCCTGTGGGATTGGAGACGACCATCACCAGAGAATGCAGTATCACCCGCTTGACCCCATTCAACCCCTTATGCAACTCTAAATCCTCCTGCCCGCTACCTGAGTAGAGCTGATATATTTTTCTGTTAGGTCAGTCAACCTAGCCTGCATGACAACACTGAAAACCCAGAAAGTACAAAATACAACACATGCAGCTTTAAGGCTGGTACTGCGATGAAGAAGATAATCAGGAGTTCAGAGATCAATGGCAGGAAGCAGAGTTAGCAGACTGGTTTCCAAGACCAGTGATTGGCCCAAAGCAAAACATCATTCCGACTCTGGAGTTCGAAGTAAGCTCAAGTTCAAGCTCCAGTCGAAGCACAGGATGGATGCTAGAGTGAGAGAGGATCCGTCGAAGAGGAATAGCGCAAGCCGTGCAGGAAAGCAGCTGCCTAAGCCAGAGAGAACAGAGAACCAGTGTGCAACCCATCAGTAGAGGACAATTCAGATTGTTGCTGGGTGAAATCTCTCTACCTTTCAGGGCCCGGTGAAGCACGGAAGAGACAGAATGTGCAGCTGGGAAAAAGCATTGACTGCAAATCCGCTGCAGACCCTGCTGGATGCCCAAAGGCTACCAGAACCTATAGAAGGATAAAAGCTACCCAGGGACAGCCACTACTGCAGAGGAGTGAAGAAAACAGGTATGCCATTTGCCTTGGACCAATTGGATGTCTAGGCGAGCAAAGGGTGAGCTAAGGAACCCAAAAGAGAGGGTCTTGGACCCTGACGCATATCTGAAACAGTTATATACATGGCAGGAGAGTGAAGCAAGCAGATAGAAAAAAATATTGTGAGTCTGGCACCCACACCAAAAAGTAAGAGGGTCTGGGACCCTGATTAAAGAGAGGGTCTGGGACCCTGAAGAAATGAGAGAGAGTTGTATACTTGGCAGGAGAGTGTACCAAGCAGATGCAACGCAATAGTCTGAGTCTGGTGCCCACACCCAAAAGTAAGATAATTTGGTACCCTGATGAAAGAGATAGTGTGAGTCCCTGAAGAAAACAAGAGAGAGTTGTATGCTGGAACGAGAGTGTACCACACAGATACAATGCACCAGTGTGAGTTTGGGACCTACACCCAAATGATAAAAGTTAAAAGCAAAGAGGGTTTGGCACCATGTGAGAGGAGAAGAGACAATCCACGGGGGAACACTTGCTTGGCAGGAGATTGAACCAAGCCGTGTACAGTATTGCCACTGTGGGACCCACACCTAGATACGAGGTTGAGGATAAGAGCATGAAGAACCCTAGAACTGATAAAAGGAATACTATGATTGGTAGTGGAACATGGGAAGCTGATAGGCTACAGGAACTGTGAAACAGTTACTTGTGAATTATCCAGTGGTTCAAGATAAGAATACACCTAGGAAAGGAGCACAGCCCCAGCATTGGAATTTTGTATTTTTTGAACATTATTTTGCATCACGTTTATTACCAGCAAAACTGGAAACGTTTCTGTTTGTTGAAAGCACAACAAACACTTTTTATTTTGAGAGAGATCACCCTTGCACTGTTGTTTTAGATTATTATTGATAGGGAGAGAAGTAGGTTTTGGGACATGACAGAGACTGTCTTTTTAAATTCAGACTTCCTCACAATTTAATTAGTTTCCTTGATATGATATGATATGATATGATATGATATGATATGATATGATATGATGGGTTATTCATAACATGCTTAATACCCAGAGGTTTTTAAGCGCAGACCCGGGGATCGAACCTGCGTTGCTCTATGTTGGCTTGCTTCCAAGGTGAGCAACTTGTCCATGAGTTATCCTCCTGATGACTAGGAATAAAGAGACATTTTTCCAACCCTTTTTTTATTAATAAAAGTCTTTATCCCAAAAAGTGCCACCATTGTGTCCGAGCCTTACTTCTGCATCCTTATATATGGTGTCAAGGGTGGGATATGGCCTGGTTGACACAAACTGGGGGACCCTTACTGTTACCAGACTTACTGAACATGCTAGCACACCCACAGTAGCCACTAAGGAGCCCATCATATTCGATCTCTCTAGTAGTGAAGCAGTCCTAGAACCTGGTGAAAAACAATTAATACCAACAGATTTAGCAATGCCAACCCCCGAGACTTACATCAGGTTGACCTTGAAGTCAGTTGTTCTGACTTGAAAATTTGACCCAGGTATAATGGTGGGTCTAAATGACACATATCTTAGACGGGATTTCAAAATACTACTACAAACAGTTGCAAACAAACCTATCATGTTAAATCCAGAGACCAGGTAGCTCAAACTATCTTAGAGAAGGCCCTGTACCCCGGATTAGTAGACACAGCTGAACTAGGTGATACTGAGAGAGAAACCAAAGGTTATAGAGAGGCTGACATAGAACCAGTAGTTGCCCCAGAGGTGAAAAAAATCACCCTGCTGAAGTTGATACCGAAATCATTCCTGATTTAGCCATATATGCAAATGGATGTTTCCCATCTGTGAAAAGTACAGTGAGCAAAAAGCAGGTGCTGCAAACTCTCATCTCAGAACAGGTTATCATGCCATGTTCTTTCTGGAGAGGAGCGCCTGCTACCTTTTTTGAAACTTCTGCTTTTTAACTCTGCACACCAAACCAGGTTTGGTCCCTTTGTTTGTGAGCCTTTGGCAGGGTTCAGGATTGAAGTCTGCCCTTGGCGTCTGAGTGTCTGTGGTGGGCAGGAAGTGAAGGAGGTGCCCGAAACCCCCTGTGCTTAGTCTCCTAGGAGACCCAAATGCACTCTGGCGTGATTGGCTGGCTGACTGTCTGACAAGGACAGCCACCCTGCTGGGTGAGTGACAGCTAGGTTGGAATGAATGGGAGAAAACTGTTTAAAAATGGAGTCTCCAGGGCTCGAAGGAAGAGTGGAACAAAAGAACCGAAAACGAGCTTGTAGAGGACGGCTGCTGCAACCGCTGGACCATTGCTGCAAATCCGAATCACCAGAACTCCATTCGACAGAGAAGCTCCTTCAAGGACGACTCCTTCCTTTGAGTTGGTTGGACCATTCAGCTCAGAAGATACCTGGATACCAGTCTCAATGCTGGTTAAGATTTAGCCATGAAGAGGGAAACCAGTTTGTGTCTTGAAGTAACGGCTACTTGAACCGAAGTGACTCCATTTTGTTTTCTCCAACGACGAACCGTGTAGTGCAGGAGTCCCACGACACACTCACTATTGTCCCCACGACTGAGGCTCAGGAACAGCAAGATCTGCAGGAACTGCCAGGAACCAATGTCTTCAGCTGCATATATTTTCTTCACTTTAAGTTACTGTGCCATCCGGTTGAGAGATACTAACTCTCGCGGTGAAAGTTTGTGAAACTTTCCCAACTTGCAGGCCCAATCAGCTTGTGACCCAGCATATCATTCCCTTTTGTCTAAACTACTTCTGAGAACTTTTACAAAGACTTCTCAATTAGTTACTAGAACTGATCTGTCCTATCCAAGAACACTAGATTATTGATTTTGGCCCGGCCTATTGAATTGAACTGACTCTCCTGGTACACTGAACCTTTGCATTGCCTAACAGAAGTGTTTTCTAATCCATTGTACAAACTTATGTCTTTCTATTCCCTTTGAAATTAATTGAAGTGCCATTTGGCTCCTTTTTCAGAAGAGCGCAAACTGTCCCTGCAACTTAAAGTTTGTTACTGTAGTGTATTGGTGTTTCATAATTAGTTGATTTCTACTAGTGAATATTTTCTAAATGATTGTGTAAATAAATGCATACGAATTTTTTTTACCAAGAAACCTTGAGTGTAAGTGTCTACTTGAACCACTGTGATTGTGATACTTCTGTGTAACTTCATCTACTGCTCACATTCCCTCTTGGGATAAGCCTGGCTGCTCAGCTTGCTACCAAAAAGTGTGTGGTACAGACTTATACCAAAGGTTGGTTTTTGCTTACACCTGTAGTCCTAATTGTGTGTGGTGTTCCCAGAGGGAACTGCATGCAATTCTGCCTAACAAGTACCAATGAATCGACCAGACAGGGAAAGACAGCCTTCTCCACATCTGTGGGACTATTGCCGTTTAAAGTTCACCATTTGGTCTCCACGGGACACACACAGCCTTTCAGAGAGTAATGGTTTAGTTCCTACAACCATTCTCTGTGGTTTGAGGGGCTTACTTAGATGACATAGTAATTCATAATAACACTTGGGAGGAACACCTAATGCATCTCTATGAGGTCACGAGAGCTCTGGGGAAGGCTGGTCTTACTGCCAACTCAAAATAGTGTCATTTGTCCCAAACAGTGGTTACGTATTTGTTTATTTTTGTCAGCAATGGACTTCTAAAACCCCAAACCGAGAAAGTTAGAGAAATAGAGGAGACATCAGTATTCTACACTAAACAAGACCTAAGAGTCTTTCTCGGCGTGGTGAGGCATTATGGAAGGTTAATACCAAATGATTCTTCCATCACTGCTTGTTTTACCAACAAATTAATAAATGCAGAACCCCAAAACTGTAAATGGGATAAGACCGACCACGCCTGTTTCAACAATTTAAAATCCATCTTTTATAGGGCCCCGATATTGAAAGTACCCAAATGTACTCAATAATATATTCTTCAAACAGATGCCTCAAAGGTTGGCCTATGAGCTGTTTTATCCCAGTAAAGCCTGACGAACTCTGCATGGCACACCCTGGATGTTCTGAACTCCTCAGACCTCCCCTTCTCTAACCGTCTCACCATTACTCTCTCTTGGAGTGATCACTTTTTCCTTCCTTCTACTTCTCTCTCTCTTCCTCACAGGTCAAGCCAACACCAGCACTGCCACCTACCTTCTTGGTCATCCGACCCATAATGAATGTGTCAGTTGAGGCTTTTGCTGCTACTTTCTCTCTTCCTTCTGCACCTTTGACTGACTCACACCCAGACACAGCCCTCTCTAACCTTCATCTCTTTATTCTAACACTCTGCATGTCCTTGCCCCTGTCATGAGGATCCGCATGGAGCCCAAATCCAAGTGAAACTCTTGGTACGATTCCAATCTCACCGCCCTTAACAGCAAGTATAGGGCAGCAGAGACGAAGTGGAAGGCATTGGGGGAACCCCCTGACAAACTGGCCTGCGGCCTGCTCCAAAGGCAGCACAGATGAAGAGCCTACATCCAAGCTCGCATCTCTGCGGTATCTAACAACTCGGCCGTACTTTTCAAAATCTGCAAAGAGCTGACAAACCCTGCTGCAGTCTCTGCCTCTCCTGTTCCCTCCCAAGCCCTCTGCATGGCCTTGCCCTCTCTAAAACTCAGTACATCCTGTCCACCCTCCCTTCCTCCCTTCCTCTATCTCCTCTTCCTCCTCCTCTACCACTTGTGTCCCATCTGAGGCCGTCTCTTCTCCTCCTTTCTCCTCCTTTCCCCTGTTCACCCCGACAATGTTTCTAGACAAGTCCCATCTATGAAAGTCTTATCAAGGCAGGTTCTCTCCTGCTCATCCAGAACCATCAAGGACCACATTGACACCCTTGCTCTAACCTTGGCTGATTTCTGAAATCACTCCTTTGCCACTGGAACTTTCCCCTCTCCCTTAAGCACTCTCTTGTGCACCCCCTTCAAAAGAAGCCCTCGGCAGATCCTTCCTCTCCAGCTAACTATTGACCCATCTCCATCACTGCTTTCCTCTGCAAACTCTTGGAAAAGCTGGCCATCTCCCAGCTTAATCTACATACTAAATGTTGGTTTCCTCCATGACCACCGGCAGAAGCACAGTAACTGCTATCCTGAACACCCGTGACAACTTGCTGTCCAATTTTGACCCTAATGTCCTTTCTGTTCTCATTGTCCTCGATCTATCCTCTGCTTTTGACAGAGTCAACCATGACATTCTGCTCAATTGCTTCCACAACAACCTTGGTATTGCTGAACAGGTCTTGGCCTAGCTGACTTCCTTTCTCACCTATTGACCCTCTCAGGTCCAACTGGGGTCTTCCCTCTATTCTCTCTCTCTCTCTACATGTGGTGTTCCCCCCAGGTCTAACCTCTCTCCCTGGATCTTCAACCTGACACAGCATCATTACTTTCTGCTCCAAATTTCAATGTCATGCGGATAACACTCAGGTCTCTTTTGGGCTCCCCCCAGCCACCTCTGCTTCTTATCTCATACCAGAATGGCTGGCAGCAATTCAGGAATGGTTTGCCACCAATGATCTCCACCTTAATGCCAGTAAGTTGAGATCCTCCTCAATTGGACACACGCTCCCTCCTTTCCTCTCTCTCTCTCTGGCCACCCACTCTGGGCCCTTTTCCTGCTCCTTCCTGTGAGGCTAAGAACCTTGCTCTCATCTTCAATTCTAACCTCCCCTTCTCTCCTCACATGTCTGACTTCTCTAAGAAGTCAAACTAACAGTTGTACCTCCTCAGGTGTAGTCTTCCTTTTCTCACTTTCCCCCAGAAGTTCACTGTCTCCAGAGCTGTGGTCCTTTCTAGGCTAGACTATTGCAACAGCCTCTTTCTAAATCTTCCTGCCTCTGCTCTTCGACCTTTATCACATATACAGAACAGGACTGTGAGACTTGCCCTTGGCCTCAAGCCCAGGGATCGTATCTCTCCAGCTCTGAAATCTCTTCAATGGTACCCTGTGGCTGCAAGGATCAAGTTCAAGACACTCTGCATTGTCCACAAGACGTTCTGGGTCCTGAGACTGCTCTACCTCCAATGTTTACTTCCAAAACATCTTCTTTCTCAAGCTCTCCACTCAACCACACCCAACTCTCTGCAGGTCAGAAACTTCTCCAAGCAGAGAATTGGGGTCAGATTTATCTCCTTTGCTGTGGCCTCCATGTGGAACAGCCTCCCTTCCTCTCTCAAACTTGAGCAGAACCACCTCCAGTTCTGGAAACAACTCAAGATCTTCCTTTTTGATTCCGCTTTCTCTCTTCCTTGCCCATGCTGATGCACCTAACTGCTCAGTGCACTGATCACCTAGTCACCCTCTAAACCCCGGCCCATGCTTCTGCATGTCCTGTTGCCCT
The DNA here is from genome assembly GCF_040938575.1 of Ambystoma mexicanum. Taxonomy (NCBI): domain Eukaryota; kingdom Metazoa; phylum Chordata; class Amphibia; order Caudata; family Ambystomatidae; genus Ambystoma; species Ambystoma mexicanum. The sequence continues at coordinate 101,799,315 of NC_090941.1, read as the reverse complement.
CACACTGCCTCTGGGCTCTCCAGCAGGTAAGGTTCTGTATAAGCAACCCTACAGTCCCTTCTCTCTGCACTTATGAGCCACCCGTTGGCTGCACTTGTGAGCTAACTGCACTTCCCCCTTCCCTTCCCCGCTGGCACTTCTACACTTCTTTCTTCCCGCACTTGTATGATCTGAATGACACAAGGCCTAGTAAAATCGTTATTTTGTCCCGCCTCATTGTCTTGTCACGCCTAGAAACACTTTGTACAGGCACGTTATGAATGCTATATCATATCATTTCACATAATATCATATCAATATGAGGGAATAGAGCATCCAATATTGTACATCAGCAGGAAGCTCTTCCCTAGGGAATGCAATTATGTGACAATCGAACTGGAGCCTCTAGCCATGAAGTGGGCTATGGGGTATTGGAGGTAGGAAATTAGAGCTTGTGACTGACCACTCACCCAACATTTGTATGAGTCTTCTTAAAGACATGAACTCCAGAATTATGCGCTGGTTTCTTGATCTCCAACTATATTGCTTTCATGTAGAGCACAGAAAAGTTAAGGAGCAGAGAAATGTAGACTTTTTGTCAAGTTTTCTGCTTGGAGAGGAGGAAACAAGTGGCATAAGGGGAAAGGTATGTGAGTAATCTGAGGTTGTTGTTCCTTCTCCCCTAGGGGATGATGTTTCCAACGTGGCCAGGGTGGTACGTCCTCAGTACAATAGTCTCCCTGGGGCTGAAGCAGTGAGGGAGGATCACATGGGGAGGGAATCCCCCTGTGGGATTGGGGACGACCATCACCAGAGAACGTGGTATCAACCCACCTTACTATATTCAACACCTTCACTGACTCTAAATCCTCCTTCCCCCTTCCTGAGTAGAGCTGATATGTTTTATTGTCAGGTCAGTTAACCTAATCTACATGACAACACTGAAAACCCAGAAAGTACACAAAATCACATATGTAGCATAAAGCAAAACATCAATCTGACGCAGGAGTTCAAAGTCAGTTCAAGCTCAAGACGAAATGCGCGACAGACATGGGAGGGAGAGAGCCTTCCCTCAAAGAGGAATAGCAGAAGTCATGCAGCGAAGCAGCTGGCCTGAGCTGGAGAGAAGAGAGAACCCAAGCGTAGTCCATCAGGAGGGGACTGCTTGGGTTGCTGCAGGGTAAATTCTCTCTACGTTCCAGGGCCCAGTGAAGCATGGAAGAGACATAAAACACAGCAGTAAAAAAGGCATCAGACTGCAGAGCCTCTGCAGACCCCACTGGATGCCCAAAGGCTACCAGAACTTCCAGAAGGAAAACAGCTACCCGGGAACCTCCAGTACCCCAGAGAAGGAAGCAAACAGATACACGGATTGCCCGGGAGCTGTTGGAGGTCTGGGGAGCAAAGGGGTGAGCTTGAAAACTCAAAAGAAAGGTTCTGGGACCCTGAAGCAAATGAGAAAGCTGTATACATGGCAGGAGAGTGAACCAAGTGGATACAACACAACAGTGCAAGTCTGGGACCCACATTCAAAAGTTAGAGGGTCTAGGACCGTTTTGAAAGAGAGGGTCTGGAACCCTGAAGAAAATAAAGAGAAAGTTGTATACTTAGCAGGAGAGTGAACCACGCAGATACAATGCAACAGTGTGATTCTGGGACCCACAAACATATGAGGAACCAACATTGAGAGCAAAGAGGGTCTGGGACCGTGTGAGACGAGAAAAGACAATCCATGGGAGAACACTTGAAAAAGGAACCCTATGCTGGGTAGGGAAACATGCCAAGCTTATAGGATACAAGAACTGTGAATCTTCTGTGGTTGAAGATAAGAAACATGCCACCATTGTATCTGACCCTTACTTCTGAACCCTTACATATATCCTGGAACTAACATTTTGTCTAACTAATTTGGGATTTGCGACTTAAGTGAAAAAACACATATAATGTCAAGTTTGTTCAATAATTAGTCTGCCACTGTGGTAAATCTTGTGAATTCCAATTACTCTGCTGTTAACCATTTCAGTTTCTACAGATGAAAGCACAATGCAAGGTGTTCTTCACTAACACTTTTCTTATGCCAATTTCAAAGCACGGCAACATATCTGTTCATGCTACTCATGTATGTCTAATTACAATGCAATTCAAATCATTATAATTGCAAACTTTAATTGGTCGATCTTCTAACACTCATAATTTGCAATTCCGAATACGTAGGAAATGAACAGTAGTTCCTACAATTCTCCCAACTCAATAATTTCAATATGTTTATTACGAAAGGGATTAGATACAAAACAATTACAATCTTCAGATTTCACACTGTAAATGGTGTGATGGCCTCTAACATAATAGCATGTGTTTACCTTATTGGTATTTCCATGTATTCACATTTACCTTTTCACAAATCCTACTATTTTGAAATTGTATTGCTTATGATTTTTAAAATCATTCAACTGTTATTCTTTCTCCAAATGATGTTCCCCGGAGATGTTGGATACACTGAAAAGAGGAGAGTGGGATCGAAATAGATGTGACCGTGCTCTCAGCAGGCAGCCATCCCAAAGACATCACATCAGAAATGCATTTTGTTATCCGTGATATGAACAATCATCACAATATCAGTAGGAAGAAAGGGAAAATGTGTATTCAACAGACACATTTGTAATACTTTGCAAGAATATTCATATACGTGGCATAAGCAGAAAGCCAAAAGATGCTCATAATTATCTATCCTATTGGAAAAGAAGTCATCCTCCATTGCTGTAGGGTGTAGTAGTAATTATTGGCTTAAATCAGGTTATTAAATATGCTTTAAAAGCCATAATATTTGCTCTCTATTTCTATTGTTCATTAGCACACTGGGCAGGGGTGCTGGCAAATCAGGGAGCTTAGCATACTGGCTGTTTTCTCTTGTATAAACCCGATTTCTGAGCTCCTACATTGCTGCGTGCCCCTCGCCCTGTCCCTCCCTTACCACCCCCTCTTATCCCATACTGCCTTTAGCACCCACAAGTAACCACACGCGGATGCTAAAGCCTAAGGAAGAATGTTAACAGAGGAAAAGCGTACTCTTCTTCAGTCCTGTGATGACGTTCCAGATGAGGACTGAAGAAAGGTAAGATTTTCCTTTTTTACATTTTTGCTTAACATTCATCACCCGCCTGTGGTTACTCACGGGTGTTAATAATGATATGACCCTCTGTGGCAGGCCGACTGAGCTGGTAATTATTAATTTTTTAAGTATCATTTTTCTATTATAATGCGCCTAGTGCCAAAAAGTGGTTTCTATGCGTGGGATCGGGATTTTAACCCGTGTTACGCTGCGTTGTCTTTCTTCCAAGACAAATTCATTGCCCCTGAGCTATCATTCCTCCCCACTGCTGCCAAATGTGTGGGATCTTCGCTTTGGGAGAGCCCTTCAACTTTGCGGCAAGACATTACTGCCGGGGTCAGACCACCATCTGGCGTCATGTCACCTCAATAAGAACTGTCTCTGGGTAATTTTAGTTTGAATTGTGCATGACGTTTTGAATGTATATTTTGCTCAGTATCCATTACTAATTTTTCATGTAATGCAATTTTATTTTCAACAATACCTAGAGTCAACACATTTTAACTTACATAAGGATATAAGAACATTAAGGTATAAATCAACCATACTTATGGCAAATGTTACACAGAGATCAATTTAGAGAAATCTGAACCATGCATTCAGTAATTCATTTCAAGAGAATGTTTCAACCATCAGAAGGGAATCTAGTTAACACCAATATCACTTGTTATAGAATGTGTTTTCAATACCATGGACCCCCTTGTCAATTTGCATAATTAAGTAACTTTGGGTCTCACCCTAACTTACTAGGGAAATCCAGACGTGGACCCCTTGCTCACTATTCTTAGAGAGGCACAGCTCCTCCCTACTGATGAGGTCCAACCAGACCGAAACACATGTCTGGGGATGCTGTTGGTACTCTTGTTCAGAGGAGAATTGCCTAGCATTTTGGTGCTGGCTGCCCCAGGGCAGGACAAAGACTGATATGTTTGGGATATTTCTTCTCTGTGAAAGATAGTGAGCTAAAGACTCTGGGTAAGTCCCTCGTAACCAGGACTAATGTCTGGCAGAGGGACTCCCAGGACCCCCCTTGTCAATTTTCAATACCATAACATCAGTTTGCGAAATAGACTTTAGGAAATGCAATAAATCATATAGACAAGACGATAATCAGCTGTAACAATTGGTATGCAGTGATTCGAACGAACTGAAAACGAAGAATGCAATTTTTAACGAACCTAAATCAACGAAAAAAATATTGATATGTTTTTTAAAACATAAGTGGGGGTGGGGTAAGTAGTTAAAATGGGTCAGGAGGTATTGGGTGGTGTTTTAAAAATAGGAAAATAGGGGGTTGGGGAAGACCCCCCCAACAACTCTCCCCCAACAAAAAAACAACACAAAATCATTATCTATCGTTGTTTTGGGTTCATTAATTTAAAAAAAGGTAGCAGGTGCTCCTCTCCAGAAAGAACATGGCATGATAACCTGTTCTGTGTTTTTTTCCCACTTTGCGATGAGAGTGTGCTCCCATCGCTTTTTGCTCACTGTACCTTTCACAGATGGGAAATATCCATTTGCATATCAGTCTTTGTCCCGCCCACATGGGCAGTCCAGCACTGAAATGCTATGACAATTCACTTCTGAACAAGAGCACCAACAGCAAACCCATACACGTGTTTCAGCCTTGTTGGGCGTCATCAGTGAGGTGGAACTGTGCCTCTCTGAGAAAAGTGAGCAGGGATTCCACATCTGGTTTCCCCCCAGGTAACTCAGGGTGACCAACCCCAAGTTCCTAGCAAATATTTCAAAAAGGTAGCAGTCGCTGCTCTCCAGAAAGAACATGGCATGATAACCTCTTCTGTGTTTTTTTTCCCCCATTTTGAGATGAGAGTTTGCTGCCATTGCTTTTTGCTCACTGTACCTTTCACAGATGGGAAATATCAATTTTTGGGTTCATTAAAAATGCATTCTTTATTTATCTGTTCATTAAAATCACATGTAACCGTAACAATTGATTGCATTTCATGATGTGTACAGAGCAGTAAAATAACAACACTAAAAGAATGTGGCAATTAATTGACAGGAATATGAAAAGATTTTCAATGGACTTCAATGTGCTAAGACATAAACCTCTCCAGGGGAGTTTCACATGTTGTAGAAAGGAACATTTGATGAGATACAAATTATGAATGACTTGCATCAAGTGTCATGCTCAACATACTGACAATACTGTGTGTTTGTGGATGTGATTGTCAGGTTAGCTGAAACATTAATATGTGCCATATTAGATATGACAGGTCTGGGAAAATACTAATGTGCTAAACTACAAAGCCGTAGAAAATTCACCCAAAAATGTACATATGGTACAATTGTTCACATTTTGGTAGTACGAAACTTGCATACCATTGAAAATGTCAAACAATTGTACAATGCATTCCCATTATAGCGAACACAGAGAGCAAGGATTGCCAGGTGTCCCCCGCACCCTTTTTTGCCATAATGGGATCATAGGCTGGTGTCCCCTGCAGCCTGTAAAATAAAGCTAGAAAAAAGAAAAAGAAGGAGCTTGGAGTACCTATTCCCGTCCATGTAAGTGAAGGACAGATCAGTCAATAATTGGGACACAAATGGCTACCAAGACCGCACAACTATCGAATCGACTAAGTACTTCTCTTATATACAAAGTTTTCAAGTGGGCTAGACATTTTTACCGTGTTCCACCACTGGATATCAGACACATCATCTGTGTATTTCAAACAGGATAAAACTATCTTAAATGCACTTGTGCGCAGAAGATTCAGCAAACTGGATCTTTTTGGTTGAAAGATAGAAAAACACATCATCTCCACCTCAAATTGCCAGGAGCAAAAAGTGGATATCCAGGTTGCAAACATCATATATGTGGATTGTAATTGCAATTGTTTATTTGTAAAGCACAAGTGAAGTTCTTCAAATCGCTTCAAGGCGGGAAGGGAACAGAGGAGTCATTCTTAAGCCTTGAAGACTCCGACTGATCTAATAGAAACTAGCATACTATGCCTGACGGCAATACTACTAGTGATGTGCATGACAGGAAGGAATGAGAATGGGAGAGGAGAGGGAGAAGACATACAATCCATAGACTACCATACTCATCCAGCCACGTTTCAGCTAGTGCAAGTGCATGACAAAAGTAGGGCGATAAGGGAGGGGAGAAGGAGGAGAGAAAGAGGCAGAAACAAAACTACTATACTAGGCCAGGCAAACTAGGACTAGTGCAGTCTAGGTAATGTAAGTGCGCAAACAGGAAGTGAAAGGGAGGGGGAGGGGAATAAGTGTGCATAGTCAAGAAGTGTCCTAGGTCAATTGCAGAGAATTTACCCTTCTAATGGAGCGAATTCCAGAAGTGCAGTTCGTGGTGAGCAGAGTGCAGAGTCCCGGGGGCAAGTGAAAAGACTGGCAGGGAGCTTGGGTCCTGTGAGGCTCTGTAAGTGCACCTGGCGACCAGTCAGCAGAAACAGAACAGAGTTAGGGAGGAGAAGGAGGAGGTAATGGAGAGGTGCTTAGCAAGGGAGAAGGAAAGAGAAAGAGGAAGAGAAGAGCAAGGTCTTAAGGAGTTGGATCAACATCTTCCTCCAGAAGTACATGAATAGCAGACCTTCCACAATAATGTACCAGGGCATGACCAACATCCGTCAGATACCCTGGTTTTCCAGACATTGGTAAGACTATTGGATGACCATGTCCTGTGTACTCTGGTAAGATGTATTTTCCAGAATGCTTCACAATGGATAGGGCATGCTTAGCCTGCCATGTCTTGAGTATCACCTGTTCAGAGGTGATTGAAATTACATCAATGATAATTTCATGGATTATTGATGCTGCATGTGTATGAGTCCAAATGGGGTTAACTTGGTTATCGCTGTGTGAAAGATGGGCCTGGTTCATTTGTATTATCAAGGGGGAGGGAAAGCTCTCCCTTTAGGGCATACACCAACTGCATGTAATACACGATTTTGCCCTTTGGAAAACAAAACATGTTCCTTCATATTGAGAATGGGGCAGACCTACATGATAACCTTGTCAAGTATGATAATTGCCTCATTTGAGGATGCCAGAAAATGCAAAGACCCCTAAATCAAACCTGACTATTCTCCCAAAGGGGGATACTTCAAATGGCCACCTTAATAGAGTTGTGACCATAACACTATTACTCCAGCCCCTTTCTTGTTGTCTTAGTTAGTTCCCACCGTTGAAACCCTCTGTGAGTATAAACAATGCATAGAAACTGCTTGTAAAAGGATAAATAAGGGCCAATATTATGCTAGCCACATAGGCCATTAATCTATTGGTTAGTTGAGTAATTACAGCTGGTTCCAATTGATATGAAAGTCTAGATTATAACTCTAGAAAGCATACAATTTATCTTTTATTGGGCTGATTACTGCTTACGTTTAAGGACAGAGAGTCTGTGTCTATTACCCCTTCATCCCCATAAAAAGAATAAATAATGTCATCAACCATTTGAAAGAAGAAGTGGGGCAAATGAACCAGCAACATCAAAAAGACATTTGACAGTACAGGAGCAGGCATAATCCTGATGAAAGTCTAACTGACCCCACCACAATACATGCAGGAGGGACCAATTATCAATAGCCTTCTGCATATTGGCAGTGATCGTACCATTGTTAATATTGAAGGTAGGATAAGTATATTAGTGAAGAGCATGCATGGGAATTTAATGTGGCATGGTTGCTATTTCAGAACAGATCTTTTGATGGCATGTTCCATATAATGAATATTCAAAAGGAGGGCTTCAGAGCTGCACAGGTGGAAACTTTAACGTTGGCTGCATCAAGCTATAATACTCAGACAAGCTGGTGTTGTCCACAAATGACTCTCCACCAATTAAAACATGGGGATATGGTGTCATTTACAAAGATCCAGGACCTCAGAAAAATATCTAACAAAGTTACCATGAAGCAAAGATCAGAATAGCACTGAATAATCGCAGAATCTGTCTGATGAATTGCAATTCCGCCCGGTTGAAAAATGTGTCTGCATCCAATGCCACAGCTGACCAGGCCCTGAACAAAGATCCAACCATACTCAATACATTGCAAAGTAATCTCGTGTTGGTAGTAGAGTATTTCCTCTTGACAAAGCCATATTGGTCCTTGAACATAAGCTTTGTCACCAAAAGATTGAAAACAAATTACATTTGCAATTAATCAGCAATCTCAAATGGAATTGTTTGGTTGTCATGGGTCTCTGGCAGCCATAGAGATGAGGGCAATGAATGTCTCCAAGAATGTGCCATCCTACCCCCTCCTTATGTTATAAGCATTGAATATATATAGTAGCATAATGGAGAGTATTGGGGATAGTGAGGAGAACATTCAACTGGAAGTTCATCAGACCCTGGTTGCTTAAACATCCTCAAGAGTCTTGGTTGTCTCAAGTGAATCAAATGTCTTATAGGATTTTAGATTTTTCAGTGGTAGCACTTGTGAGAAACCTGAGGGTACTCCCACATCTACTCTCCAGAGATCTTATGTACAGGTGGCCATGGAAGGGCCATCGCTTTTGGATCTTTCCTATTGAAAAACCTCTCTGGTACTGGGATGAAGAAGAGTGACCTGCACACACTTAGTGATCAAGGTCAGGCATGTCACACTAACAGGCTCACGCAAGGTCAGGAAATTGAGTCTAACCCTTTCAACCTGAACTCTGTTAATAATGATAAAGAATATCAAAGCTGGAGCCCAAAAACAGAGAGAGGGATGAGAATCCGCCACGTTGGGGCCAATCCAAGGAGAAGAGACGCTGGCAGCAATTGCCAGAGACCTGCCAGAGGAGCTTTGCAGAACTGGGAACCCTTTACAGTGAAGGCAGGCAGCAGGCGCTGCCATGTAGCAGAGGAGAAAGAAAAAAGCCAACCCCATCTGAGCCCAGGTGCAGTTGGAGCTGCTGAAGACAACGGGGCCACAGGTCAAGTGTGGAGCAGATCAAAGTTGGAAGGCCATATCTGCAGACATGTCTGGCGAGTGAACTGAAGGTTTTACCATTTGGGGAGAGTCACTGGGAGGAGCCACAAACTCTGGTAAGTGTCAGGAGACACTGAGGAGACCGGAGCAGTTTAAATATGTAACAGTGCCTGCATTTAAGTTAACGCTACTCATATTGAATACGGAACTGAAAGAAAGCTGTGAAATGAGTAAACTACAATATGCTGACTGGTGAATAAACACTTTACCAGATATGTCAACCAGCACAATCAATTAAGAGTAGTACGGATAGAATCAAATACATATGAAGGTTTGAAGAGTTGTGGTGAGCATTTAGTGTGCAAAAATCATAAAGACTGTCAATTAGAGTTTCAAACATGAGAAAGAGTCAGCGATATGCTGAATGGTGAATGAACAATTAAATAGATATGTCAATGATGTAAGGAAGGCATGGTACCAATAGTAAGACAGACACACGTGACCACACCTAAAAAACATGTAACTCACCCACAAATCACTTAATAACGCTGCGCCTTCTTACCTGGCCAACAAATTCCACAGACAACACTCCTTGAGACTCACCAGAATAGCCTACAAAGACTGCCTCTCTATCCATAACTTCAATCGATCTACTATAGGTGGTAACAGCTTCCCGGTGAAAGCAGCTAAATTGTGGAACTCTCTACCCCACACTTTAAGAACTGACCATCCTTATCAAAACTTCAGGACCAACACTATCCTATGGTTGAAAGCGAATGCTCACTAAATGTAGTGCTAACTGAAATGACTGCCCCTCAAATGTGTATATTTTGCTATTGTAAATTTGTTGTACGATGATAGTTGCCACTGTTCATATGCTAAATTACGACTCCTCTATGTATACCCAATTATCTGTATGCAAATTTAAAGTTGTGTAACTAAGCTTCGTATATTCCTGTACTTGCTGCGCACTGTTACCCTAGGGTATGTTTGCGCATTATGAATAATTAACATACAAACAAACAAACACAGTTCAAGAGTGTTTTTTTTACTTCAAAAAGGGTTTGAAAAATGTCTATCTAATCCTAAATCTACAGATGGAAGCAAGCTATGACCATCAAATAATAATAAGGCAGTCATAATGGTGTCTTGTCAAAATAAAAGGGCCTATACTAATAAACCTATTGCCAATCTTTACCTCTAAATATGAATAGGTGGGAAACAAAGTTTATAAACCTCAGATCCCCCTTAGCCAGGCTCAGGATCCGTTCCTCTCATCACAATGTTATTCACCTTGGATCCCCCTCATCCAGGCTCAGATCCTATTTCACAATGTGCATAGGATATTCTTTCTCGGGTCCCCTTCACTCGAGCTCGTATCTCGGATCCCACTCGGTCAGGCTCAGATTTTGGATCCCCCTTTTTCGGGCTCAGATTCCTTTTAACTCAATCTTTGTAACTTTACACAATCTTGCTTTAAACAAAAACTTTTAGCTGATCTCCGTCCGCCGGGCTCGGACCACCTTCCTACAGGATTTCATCAAATATCAAATACTTTCCAATGTGCACAGGGGTTTTGCTTGACCCGTTGCAGGACCACTTTGATTTCACAATTCTTTGTCACATTTGCCACCTTACAGCTGGATACCTAACAGAGACTTTCAAATGAGCACCCACGTGGTGCCGGACCACTCTGTCTACGGTATCATATCTTGGCTTCAAAGTTCAATCACTCATCTGCTGGTTACATTGTGCTTGCATTGCTTCTCACATACATTTCAAACACTGGTCTCTTCAGTTTTCACTATACAATTTTGCAACTTGCAATATTGGCTTCAACACAGACCGGTCTGGTATCTGTCTGCCCCACTCAACGGCTGTGCTGACTTCACTGGCACTGCTTTGTTGTAGGGGCCAAGGACAGTACGACAGTGGAAAATGATTATCCCCGTCTTGACTATCGACATGGGAGAGCCCCGTGTATTTCTGACACACATTGCAGGATTCTTCAGCCTCTATTCCTGGTCTTACGTTTCCTATTTTCAAAGGCTCATGAAAGTAATAGTCTTGCATTGAAAAGGTCCAGGGTACTTCCCTGCTTGCAATCCTCTACAGTTTTGCTGTCTTCGCCTTGTACTAAACTGCCATCCTGGAACTGCTGCTTCATCATGTGCTTTACCTTGCTCAGAGTGTACTTGTGTGCTCTGCCTTTTATCCATGTGGGGAAGTGTGATGGAAGCCAAGTGTGTGTAATGACCAGTAATTGCCTGACCCTGTCTGACCATTGTATTGGGACATGTCAGGTATACAGCTCGGGTGTTTGTTTATTTTCTCTCACAGTGAGCTGTCATTGACTAAGTGTACATGTTGGCAAAGGGGGGTTGAGTTCCTAAGTATCCTACCTGGTAGTATGGGCTAAAGGTGTTATAGGAAAGGTGATACTGTGTCACACTGTCTGGTGTCCCATGACAACCCATCACCCAGGTGTTCCTCCCACACTGATCCAGCCCCAGGAACTGGATCCAAAAGCAATGGCCGTGTCCTGGCCACCTGGATGACTGATAGATCCTGGGGACAAGCGGATGAGACAGCTTCAATTTCTCACAACAAACACTATTACTTAAGAGCAGTAGGGACAGGATAAAAGGCATATAAAGGATTGAAAAGTTGTGGTGACCATTATGTGTGCAAAAAACTGAAAGACTGCCAATTGGAGTTGCAAACGTGAGAAAGAGTCACCAATATATTACAACCCCAGAACTGACATTAAAGAGGGTTGCAAAGAATACAAATGTGGAAAGCTAAAGCCCATGCGGTTCGACAACTGTGCCTGGACTGGAAAGTCTCCTAATATGCAGGGCTACTGGTTGTGTGACCTGTGATGGGTGGACCGTGTGGTCTAACAACTGCACCTAGACAAGGAAACCCTGAAGGATGAATAAGCAGTGATGAACTGCGAAATACTTGGTGAAGTAAATCTGATGAAGGGTTAGCCGGTCCCAGTGTTTTCTTTTGAACTATTGAGCACATGAATCCCAAACTGAATGTTATGTTAAAGTCTCGGGAAGGGAACTCTGAGAGTCAAACGAATGAGGGACTTTGTCTTGGGGAAGGGAGTCTCAGCACTTCTGTTTTGTGTGAACTGTGATACCTTTTGAACTATTGAGCAGAGGAAACCCAAAGTGAATGTTATGTTGAAGTCTTGGGGACGGGAACCCTGACAGTCAAACAAGCAAAGAACTTTTACTTGGGGATCGGAGTCCCAGGACCTCTATTTTGTGTCCACATGCCGGTCCTATAGCACAGCAAGTAGAGCGCTTGCTTTGATATCTGTGCAGAGCATGCTGATGCAGGTTCAAATCCTGGCAGGGCCAAACTCAGGCTTTCATCCTTCCGAGGTCGATAAATGAGCACCACACACCGTGCCTAACAAGAAGTGCTCAGATGTTCAAGGGTTCATAGCGCTATATAAATGCTAAATTATTATTATTTGTATTATTATTATTATTATTATTATTATTATTATTATTATTATTATTATTATTATTATTATTATCATTATTATTATTATTATTATTTACTTTACTACCGGAGAATGCTGCCTTAGGGAAGGGAACCCCAGGCTTTTCTTTTTGGTGCAAACTGTACTATATTCAAACTTTGGGAAAGAGAAATCCTGGACCTTTATATTGTGTAAATAGTGGTGCATTTGAACTTGGAGAAGGTAACTTCAGAACTTGATCAAATACTTTTGACCTGAATCTTTATTGGAACTGTGTTGAACTTGAGCCAGGGAACCCAAGAAGAACTCAAGATGAAAGTAGTTCAACCTTTACTTTTGAACACTTCTATTTTGTTGAGAAAGATTCCCACACCATGATTTTTCTAGTTGTGGGGACAAGCATAGGTTTTCATTTTGGATTTACAGACAAAGACTTTCCTTAGGTTTCTTTAGTCAGGGACAATCCCACTATGATAAAGGGCTAGGTAGGCATTACGCCATCCTGATCATTAACAATGTTTTGTTTAGAATTGCATTTCGGTTGTCTGTGTCATCTCTCTTGATTCCATGCCTGTCTCAGACACTGCAATCTCCAATATCTTTGTTATTAAATGTAATCGCTGGAGAATATGGTATTTCATAAATCTATTAGAAGGCATATGCATTTGAAGTGACAGGAGCTATTGTATGTATTTCACAACAAAGCCAGTGTCATTATGCTTCTTTTCTTTTTTGGAAGTGGAGCTAGTTAGCAAGGAGTCTGCCAGATTCTTTTCTGCAACCGTAGAACTATGCATTCAGCTTTAGCAAGGAACATGTTGATCTGTGCATGCAGGTTTTATCATACACTATTCTCTGTCTGATTAATTCACTCAGCCTTACCTGTGTTTGCAAATTGAAATAGGCCAGCTCTGTGTCATGGTATTGGTGAGGGTGTTATTGGATTACCTGTCCAATGTTTTGATATTACAGACATTGCAACTTACTACATGGTTTCTGTGTAATGTTTTTGACATTCCAAACCATGGTTCTGGAGGATAGCTCAGGAGCAATGAGTTTGTCATGGGAGCAAGACAATGCAAAGTGACACAGGTTAAAATCCTGGTCTCTGGTATTAAGCGCATAATGAAGGCATAATGAATTCATATATGTGGATTTCCAGAGAGTCCTTGAGAAGACAGGCTTGCATGGATGAGATATTAATCTCATCATGTTTGTGAATGGCAATGAACATATAAAGTAATACAGGTTCTGCTGTTGAGTTGTAGAGACCTAGTTTTTCATCGGTTGTGGCCAATCTGCCATTTGGTTCTTCCTTTATGGATTTAAAGTCTTTTATCTCCTCCAAGATAGTGTGCAAAATGTGTCCGGGGTGACTCCAGAGGTAACACGGAGTTTCTCTTTGCCCCTTTTAGAATATCCTTCAGAGGCTGCACAATGGTGTTCCTGATAACATGCTTGATATGATCAGCACATATAGTAACAGATGTTTCCCTTTTGGACAGACATATACGTGTATCTACGTGTCGAGCTCTTACCAGTCTGTGTTGGCTCAGTAGGGAATGTTTTAGAGTCTCAGCTATACAAGGGCTAAACAGAGATGAGTGGGCAGACCACAATTTGCATTAGGAGAGAGAGAAAAAAAGTTACAGCTAGGCAAAGAGGTTGCTACATTTGATTGAAGTAGGAAGTAGACAACAACGTTTAGCATTATATCCATCCCACTCAGGGTGACTACAGCAAAACCAAAAATTGATGATTGGAAGGCTTTGAACAAATTATAACCACGGTCACAGCTCTGGCCAATCTTCCAGACCATAATGTGTCAGCCTGCAAAGCCATTACAGAGCAATGCCAGAGGTTAGGATTCATTCAAACCTTCCAACCATCACCTCTATGGTTTTGCATAAGTCACCCCAGTGGGATGGGTATGCCCAGATGTGTGTCCGGAACCTGCTGGGCACAGAGACCCAAGCTACTCCTCGTTGATGACGCCCAATGAGGCCAAAACATGTATTGGGATGGTTGTGGTCTTGTGCAGAAGGGACCTAACAGTTTGGGCTGGACATCCCCTTTTGGTGTAGGAACAAGCCTGGTTTGCATATGGTCTTGGCAGACTGAAGTACGATGGTCTGAAGGGTTGCCCAGAGTGATGCCAGACCTTAGAATCAATTCCAAGCCTTCCAGCCGTCACCTCTTTTGTTTTGCATGCTCTACACTTCTGGCAATCAGGCATTTATAGACTCAGTATGCATATATATGTTTTTGCACATCTCTTAACTGATACCGTATGACTCTATCTTTCAAAGTTGAAAGGACAGTACAGCATTACTGGTCCAGTTTAATCTAACATTATTTAGATTTGAGGAATGTTTTAGGGGGGTCACAATTTTCACATTACAAATTACTCACACTGTTCGGATGAAGTTACATTCAGCACTAAGAGGCACAATCTTCTCACAATTCTAATTACATTTATTTACTATATTTCAAGGCATACTATTTGAAAGTGAAAAAGGTCAAGTGTCCCACCACTAAAGAACTCTACGTAAATCCCAGTATCTCCCATCACGCAATCTTGACCCATTGCTTTTACACAATTTTCCTGGGGGAGAAACTCGGTAACCAATCTCTGTATGATGTTTTGCCCTTTAGAACTTTACTAGAAACAAGTAGGCCCCATCCCATAAAGGGGTTCCCGCACTTCACTTTGCAGAGCATCAGTGATGGGAAGTTGTTTATGCTGGATCTCATTTATGGTATGATTGCACTAGTTCACATATGAGATTTTGATAAAAATTATTATTCATAAAAAGATGCAATAAGGATGTGAGTGGGAAAAGAGTGGGACATAGTTGTCCAGTCAAGAACATAGGTATTCAGTCACTCCCAGCTCTCTTAATCAACCATGGCTGCGGGGAATCCAGTCTTTCTGGTACACCTGCTATAGATTTGGGGAGCAGGCTTGGTACCACTCCATTTTTGATACTTTCAATCTGTTCAATAAACCTTTAAGATGACTACTGTGGCATTTCTGTCATTGGATTTGATTTTGCCACTGTGCTGTTATATACTCAGATTTTGGGCTGTTCTAAATAAGCATGGGAAATGAATTCTCGAAAATGTTTGCAGCGTTTATTTTTCCTAGTTCAGTACTTATTATTTTTAGAATGTATCGCTTTCTCATTTCCAGTTCATATTAATTGCATGGGGTATATTCCTATGCAATACATTAGACGTATAACACAAACAGCAACAATCTGCTGTGTCGTGTCAAACATCTGACATATATCAGTCCATTCTAAGGAATCCTGAAGATTTATGTAGACCTGATATACGGGTTCAGGAACTGCTTCATGAATACAATAACTTAGTAACAACACTTCAGAAGGAAAATACTGCCCTTCTCAGCAGAGTACAGAAAAAAGGATATCAAAGAAAATGACCTGGTATGATGCAGACTGTAAAGCTGCTGCAGTCCAAATTACACCTGACCTGAAATCAGGCACTGCAATAGATATGGCTGTGCTGGGAAATGTGAAGTCTATATATAAGTCTATTACTAAAGCCAAGAACGACGCCTTTGTATGGGCAGAGTGGGGCAATCTACTGCAGAACCTAGCCCTAGGTGACTCATGCAACTTCTGGAAACTTGTCAGTGGCCAAGAACTGTCGGATGATACTCATATGCAATTCTCCATTACATCGGATGCCTGGTGCACCCACTTTGAGGATTTTTATGGGGAGTATCTCGATTTGGGTCCAAATATTTCAGTAGCAGGGTGTGCAACATATTGCAGCTCTAAGTCACTGGTTAGTTAGGAGTTTCATTGGCTTTGCCTCAGCAAAGAAAAAATAATCTATATTATCCCAAAAAGGAGGAAAGTCACCTGGCCCTGACAATATACCTGTTGATCTATTCAAGGAGGAGGTCCCAATATGGGCACCAGTCTTGTTACAATTATTTAATGCATATAATAACTTAGATTCAGTTATCTCATCATGGGAGTCAGCTGTAATTGTACCTTTCAACAAGAAAGGTGGAAGGGAGAATCCTGGCAACTACAGGCTAATATCCCTACTAGAGAGTACAGGGAAGATTTTCGCAAACACTGTATTGAAACAACAGCCCAAATTGGTAGATAACTGCAGAATCATTGATCATTTGCAAGTGGGCTTCCAATCAGTGAAGAAAACTGTTAACCTATGCGTCCATCTGTCCCTCCTGGTACAGAATCATACAGTATTGAGGAAAATGTAATTGTACGCTACGTTTGTTGAACATAAGATGGCTTTCGATGGGCATCCACAGAATACATTATGGCAGGTTCTTCATGACAGAGGAATTTCAGCCCATGTATTATCCATCATTCAGCTATTGTACTGGAGAAATAGGGACGCTGTATGCTGGGGTTTGAATGAGAAAATACCAAAATGTTTGACCTGGACAAAGGAGCGAGATAAGGCTGCATTCTCGCCCGATTATTGTTCTGTATTAACATCAACAAATTAATGTAACTTTGAACTGTTTGGATCAGCAAAAATTAGGCCTCTGCTCTGTTTTTTGCAGACGGCTTGGTCATCTTGACTATTTCCCCTATGGGTTTCAAAATAGAAACATAAGTTGCTTTCTCAATAAGTGTGAAGATTTACAATAGGTGGTGAATACTGGAAAAAAATAATCTATGGTGTTTAGGCCAGAGCTTTCCAAACCACGAAAGAGTTACATTATTGTGAACGATAGTATTTTGGAGAAAGTGGATTCCTACGGCTATTTGGGAGTGAGATTTGCACAGAATGATTTTTGGACAGCCCAACTACGTAAATCCTGTATGGCTCATGATAAATATTGTATTTATTGTATTGTATTTATTGTTTTAATATAGCGCTTTAATCCAAAGCGTTTTACAGTTTAACAACAAGAATACATAGAACATGAAACAGTAGAAGCAATGACAATATAAATGAATCAAACCAGTAAAACAGCATGTAGAACAATTTGCATATGAGGATGAAGAAGGGAGGAGACGGTGGGGAAGGAAAGGAAGAGGGAGAAGGTGAAGGGAGTAGAGTGAGTCAGTAGGAGGAGGGGAGAATTTAGGAGAGAAGGGTGAAGGTAAAGAGAATTAAGACAGGGGTATAAGAGGTGAGAGAGAGAAAGGTGAAAGGCGAAAGGGAAAAAGGTGTCAGGGTGGGGAATGCAGGAGTGATTTCAAGGAGGAGCGGAAGGAGGAATGTTGATTAGACAGGAGGGTTGGATAAATTGGGGGTAGATGAGGTTAAGATGATGAGGAAGGGTGTGGTGAAAGGTATTTATATGGCCCATGGCAAGGGAGTGATATCATGAACCCTTGAAATCTATAGACCGCACGCAAAGTCTTCAGCTAGTTATGGAGCAGATATATGGTGGCATATTTGTATTGCCTCGTTGAATATTTTTGGGACCAAATTCATAGAAAATCTGCTCCTACTCCCAAAGAGTTTTCCGAATGTGTTTATCCACCTAGAGACTGTTGTCCTTCCAGTAGGTGATGCAGTTGGACTCAGAGACAAGTTTTATTTTGGATTAGACTTTGGGTGTCACCTGGTCTTGATAAATTCAAGGATAAAGCACTGCATGTCATTAGTCTGGAAGGAGGAAATTCACTGCCATGGTCTGTACATGTAAAAAAATCTTCTTGAGGAATTGAGTATCTATTGGACTACCAACATGTATTAATTAGACAAGTATTGCCATAGTCAAAAGTGCTGCCTTAACTCGCCCAAGGAGATTACTGAGAGAGGCATGCAATAGATTAAGATGGGTTCCTGAGTACTTGGTAAGTAAGATCATTTTGGCTTTTAAAAGTACCAGGATATTATTCTACAATCATTTGCAAGAGCCTTGTACATGGAATTGTGGGCTAATGTCCTTAATAGAGCAAGTTACGCCAAGAATTGGTGTGACACAAACTCAGTAGATGTCCTGCTTGTGGTCATGAAAATGAAACACCTGTGCATTTTTTGCTCTTAATCAACTGCACTCCCATTGGCTTACAGAAGACTATTACTGCTCTTTCGTCATAATATAGACTGAAACATTTGTTTATTAATTAAACCAAAACTAAAATATTGATATTGGGCAATAACCGAAAGCTGTGATGCACATTTGTATGGGAATTAAATCAGCAATCATTGGAGGTGGTCTATAAATATCTATATTTAGGCTTCATAATGAAATCCCATCCAGCCAAGCCTTTCAAAGAAGACAACATTCTCCCTAAAATTTGGAGAACGTGGATAGTAGTGAAAATGTGTATTGCATTGAAAGGAGGTAACAATATCGAGGGGATACTATCTATATATTTTACCAGCATTGTGCCTGGTTTATTGTACAGCCTGAAATTATTGCCTGAGAGATTTGTTGATTGGCTTGAATGCAATGAATGTAAATCTTGCGATCTATCCTCGAAGTTCTACAATACATGCCTACCGAGGCAGCAAGTCAATTAGATCAAGCTGATTAATACAGTGGTGTAAGTTATATTGCTAGCTCACCCCTTGCTTGCCTGCAGACTCTACTTTAATGGCAGTCCTTGCCAGTTGTATGGAGACTCATTATTTGAATGGATTTCTTGTTGCACAAAGAAAAACTGCCCTGTCTCATTTGGATAACATATTTTCCGTTGATCACATGTTGTCTCTACTTAATGCTGGACTTATATTGAAAAAAGTCTTTGCAGTCGGATGGTGTTGACACTACAAACAGCCTGCAGAGGAAGAAACGGTATGGGAAATATATTCTTCAGAGTCATCAACTTGGAACTCTGTGTGCTTACCGCACCAAACTCTGTGACAGTAGGTTAAGAAGGATTACTATCTACCTACGACTGAATATCCTCCCTACTCAGGAGTATACTGGTAGTTGGCTGAATGCACCACTCAATGAGAGAAACTGTAGACTTTGCAATGCTAATGTTTTAACTGGGTGTCCTGTACAACGATCACTTTATGTTGAAGGATATCAACATTTGTTACATAATATTGCATCTGTTTCCTCAGACCACTTCTGGAGCTCTATGTGTTCGGCCAGTTCACTGGTTGTTAATGCGGCTGCCTTTTATGTATGGCACACATTTCTAGTTTTACCTGTGAAGTATTAATTGGTTTATTTGTCTGTTTTCCACTTTAATCTATTCTATTTTAATCTCAATTGTGTAGAGTAATCATTTTGTTGTGTCAATCTGTATTTTATTATCTTTTTGTACGTGCCATTGTAAGCCAGTGCACTATAATAAAAAAATAAAAATAAAAATAACTCATGATGCAAAATTGATCTTTAATTTTTATGTATTTTGCAATATTTATAAGAATGTGTGGTATATTACCACGTTTTTCTAATGTTGCTGCTGCTTTTGCCTTATGGCTGATGTCTAATAAAGGCTAATGAAGGAATGAGTTTGTGATAGACCCACAATCTACCACCTTGTTCAAAAATGTGCTTGGGTCAAACTACCCTGCCCTCACTCAGTTTACCTAATCTCAAATCCACAGATGCTTACAACTGATAGCATCTGAGTCCCATTGGAAAGGATGCATTGCTTCTGACTGATCTTACAGCAAGCACCATAGACTTTGCCCCTCTGCTCCAGCACTGGCTGATATCAGACCAGCACCTTCAATTTGGTGCTACAGTGACTGCCATTTGAAGATTTATTTTTAAACATTACCAGAAGAGGTTGCTATTTGCTTTTATCAAGTGTCAGTATTCACAAACTGAGACATCATACATAAACCCTCCACAAATGTGCCTTTGCAATAGGGAGGGCATTCCCTATCATTTCACTAATAATGGATCTGCAACATCTGGCTTTTCAGAGGTTTCAGACAACAGCTCCAATCAGCCCTAGTCAAAATGGTCAATAGTCAGGGATCGTGAGATTTGTAGTAAAACAAATTCAGAGAGTCAGAAGTTGCAGACCCCAACAAGTATGTTTATGGTCTGTAAATACATCACAGTACACACATCAGGTATGGGGTGCAGGACTTTCATTCCTGTTTTCAGCCATAGAACACCCATTTTGGGATTCCTGAGCTGAGATCTCCAAACCAAAAATGTTATCTACACAACATATTTACTCTCAAATGGAGTGTTGTGTAGAATCTTAAAAAACACAGTTATTGTGTCTTTATATCAGAAAGGTTGCTAAAGGTCACAGGTCAAGTGCAGTTGAAAGCCTGTATCGTCAGAGTTACAATACAATATGTGTATCCGAAGCATGTCAGTACCTTACCAGGTGAGACAGTCTAATGGAAGGCAATATGCGTTCTCCCTTACATTAGAGAAGAGCAGAACAGACAAGGAAAGACAACCACTGTCCACACTACCCAGGGCAGAAACAACACCCCCAAACAAATAACAAAGAAGGAGTCCAAAGATGTCTGGGCATGAAGACAGTACATATCATATAGGCCTACCCTGTCATAAAATTGATATGATTCGGGGTATAGATTAGCAGAATTAAATGACTGCACACGCATTATTCACATTGACCAAACCAGCTCCACAACCCTGTCTTTTCACATCACACTTTTGCCTTTGACCCCCTGGGTAGATGGTGCAATTTGAATTCAAATTACTTTGTGGTCCATAGAGTTGCCCATGTGTCCTGTCAGATATTTTGTGATTATTCCTCCTTTGCCAAAAACATGGGCCTTACTAATGCTATTCTCATACTGGGATCATTAGTGAAAACAAAATCAGTGCTTGATGCAGCACTATATGCACAATTTCTTCACCATGATTATACTGGACTGCTAGATAATTACCCAGAGTAGATTTACCAGGTCACCTCTAAAATGATGCATTTATAACATGGGGAGTCAGCTTGCAATTATACTCACTCTATCTGGGTCCTCTTGGCAACACTTAACATTTTATATCATGGAAGAACACTTACACAATGATCAGCCACACATTTCTTTTTATAATAGTGTTCTTTGGCGCTTATCACCATTTGCTCAAAATATGGACTCATGCATTTTGCAGTTTAAGAAAGCACCATTAGAATAGAGATAGAAAGTGAACATAAGCAGAATACAAAGTGAATTTGCATTTCACATGTAGTCATTATGTGCATTCCCAACAAGCACAACAGAAAATATTCCGAAACCACTTTTTTTACAAAGCCTCCCACAAGAAAATTTGGCAGGTGAACATGGAGTTAACTGTGGAACTTTGACCTTCTTTCATTGTTTTTTGCTAGCCTGAAACTGACCTCCCACGTATAGAAAAATCCCACTATATTCTACTACATAAAAACACGAGCTAATGTTCTCATTTTGAACTTGGATGCTTACCAAAATGCTCGAAAGGATCGGTGCTAGCAGCACCAGCAAGAGACGGCATCTGAGCCCTCGGCTGCTGCGCTCGGATTGCCCCAGGCTCCCTCCTTTCTCCTCCTTTCTCTGCTGCAGGAGGACTCTTAGCAACAGACAACCTGCCTGTCTATTCCCGAGCACTTAACTCACTTCCTCTCTCTGCAATCTTCCTTCACTCTCTCCCTCGGTAGCTAAGGCCCCTGCAAACTTGGCTCTACCCCACTAAGCAAAAACTGTCTGCCTTTTCTCTATGTGTTCTTAGAAAGCAGCCCCAACCGACCTTCCCTTCTTTTTCTCTGCACCTTTTTAAAATCCCTTTCTCTGCATGCCCATTTCAAATATATCTCTCTACATAAAGTATATGATTTCCCCGCCTCTGGCAGTGATGTCATGCATCAATCAGACACCTCCTTTGGCATGGCCAAGCCTTCTGGAAACTTCCAGAAGCTCTTTACACGTGCTCCTCCCTGTAGTTCAATGGGCCTGGAATCAACATGTAACGTTTTTATTCTGACTTCCCGCGCTAAAAGCTCACAACACACTGGATTGTTTAAACACAATGATTTCTGCACATTCCATGTCCTCTAAAAGGCACCTCTCCATCGCAAAGCAGTTTTTATTCCTGCAACTATTTTCTAAGTAGCATCGCAGAGTGTGTGCTTTCAGCCCACATTTACACCTACATCCCATTTTGCACCCTAAGCTTGCACTAATGGTTTTACACCATGCAGAATGGGCTCAGTTGTGCCATTCTAAACAGTAATTATGTTAATTTGTATGCGTTAGGAGTTAGTATGTTAATTATGTTAGAAGTTAGGTATTAATCCATCCACAAAATGCACTGCCATGAAAGGGTGAATACAAGTTACCCACTCCATTGGTGCACACCAGTACCCCACACCAGCACTAAAGCACACCTATGATGCACCCCATTAACACCTTCTGTGTATACTGCCATACACTATAGAAGTCTGAGTAGTGTCAGCATTTCAGCATAGTTTAAATGTGGAGCACATACTACATTTCCCTTTTGTTTGTGTTGAGACCTGGCCTAGTTGAAACTTTGCACCACCTGTAACTCTTACAGTCCCTAAATGTCCAGGACATATTACCCAGCTTTATCTCCCATGTGGTTACATGGCATAGATATATAGATGGCATTTTTATTATATGGAATGGCACACTTGAAGACCTCCTGAGCTTTGTCACAAATCTCAGTGCCAATGATTATGGCATCAATTTCACTTGCAACAGTCACAAGAGCCATATTGATTTTTTGGATTTAACAATTTACGTAGATGCCTCTAACCTCAAAACACACACTTTCAGGAAACACACAGAAGTCAATTCCACACTCTTTGTCACCATACATATGTCATTGAAAACATCCCTACAGGGGAATTCCTTAGAGCCCGTTGATATTGCTCAGACCAAGACATTTTCAACAAGGAGTGTCGACTTCTTAAAAGCAGATTCCAGGAGACGGGCTACTCGAACCTGTGCATACCAAAAGCTCAAGGACAGAGAGAGAAAACATGTTGTTTGGTTAGCAACAACCAACAGACACAACAACCAACCCTACTCGATTTGTGACACCATTTTCTAATTTGGTGCATAAGATCCTCAGGAAACATTGGCATAGATTGTTGTTAGTTAAAGACTTTTGCAGTCATTTATACTAGACTCCAAAAATCATATGTGCAAGAGCACCAAAACTAACAAGCAGACTTAGTCCATCCTTTCTGCCGAGTACCCATACTGAACCAATGGCCACTTGGTTACAACTGCCTAAGCAGGGTTAATCAAAGTGTGGCACATGTAGCATGTACAGATATGCACACTACGACACACAGTGACCTACAAGGTAAAAGTATCAGGATCACTGAAAACATGAACTCACAATCCAAACATGTGGTTTATGTGATTGTATGCATCTACCACAAAATATGCATTGGAAGTATTATACAGAAACTAAGAACTTGTATCCGAGAACATTGGTCTACAATATGGACCCAAGACCATACATTTCCTCTTGCCATACGACCACCCATCAATAAGGCAACAAGAAAGACTTGAGATTTATTGGATTAAAGAGAATCTTCCTGGGAAAACGGGGAGGAGACAAGGAGAGAAAATCTCAACAGACTGAGTCGAGAATTATATGCCAAATGTGTACAACCATATCTGGTCTGAACACAGACCATGAAAAGGGTTTTTTTTGTTATAATTTGAATCACATCAGTTGTTTGAATACCATGTATATGTCTGTTTCTCTTTTCTTATCTTGTTACATTTACCTATTCTATAGATTTCTCTCAGATATACAGAGAGGAGCAAGAACACGTACAGATTGCACAGTCCTAGGATGGACAATCTCAAATAACAACCATCTTGGATCATAAACATATATTTTTCTAAATGCACAGTAAAATCTTGTCTTTTTCAACTGATACCTAGAAGTACTAGACTCTGACCTTTTCAATTGGATATTAATAATATAACATATATTCATTAAAAAACAAACATATTTCAACTCACATGTATATAATCAGTTCATAGTTTTAAGATATTACTGCACCTTGCTGATAATGCATCTGGTCACCCAATTCTAAGATTTGTTCATGCATACCAGCATTAATTTGTGCTTAGTAAGCAATCTAAGTTGTTGTGTACTACCACTGGGCTGATCATCGGTTTGTAATTGCAGCTTGGCCAACACCTTCTTAATATGCTTTATTGTCTTTGCACAGGAGCTAGGACCAAATACAAAATAAAACGTTGAGATGACCTCTAACAGTTCTGCCTTGTTCGTGGGCCTATACATACGCTTGAAAAAATCCATGTATTGTGCCAAATCGAAATTATAGGGTTTAGGTCAGGCGATTATGTAGACATCTGAACCAAATAAGTCCTTGTTCCACAAAAAGAAAACAATGCTGCCCAGGAGATCTTCAGGTCCTTGTGCTGTACGAATTGTAATGTGTCTCTGTACTTTGAGAAATGCTGAATTCCCTTCGACAACATTAACTGCAAAATGTGTTCTCATTAAAGAGAGCTGTCACCTTAATAACCATAATAACCATCACAATTAATCAAGGGTCCTGGGCCCTTCTTGGAGAGGATACCACAGCCATGTACTTTAATTGAATGTTTCACATGGGTTGCTTGGAAAGTTGTGTTTCCTCTGGAATACCATCCAGTTGCAACTTTCAAGGGCATTGCTAAATTCATAACTAACATGAAGTCCTCATAGTCCTCTATCATCTCCATCAAGACCGTCATGCGGGTCGCTTGCTCTTACTTATTGACAATCACAGAGGATAAGGCATGTCCTGTGGAGCATGAACAAGGCATGTGTATAATAAAAGAAATGAACCCTGCAATGCACATATGTCTAACATGAAGCAGAACAAAAGTAAACTTTACTGCATTTTCAATCAGAAAAAACATACATTTAAAGATATGTGGCTTGTTTCTCTACACCCACCCCTACTGTTCACATTTA
The DNA here is from genome assembly GCF_040938575.1 of Ambystoma mexicanum. Lineage (NCBI taxonomy): Eukaryota > Metazoa > Chordata > Amphibia > Caudata > Ambystomatidae > Ambystoma > Ambystoma mexicanum. Next base: position 101,773,951 of record NC_090941.1, on the reverse strand, counting down.
AATAATAAGACCTACAGTACAGAATTTGGCAATGATTGTTTTTATAGATTTAACACGCAACAGTCTGTCAGGTATCTCTGAAAGAATTGGGGTTTGCAAAGCCCTTGGGAATTCTAGAAACCTGACATCATTGTCCTATATTACTAGAATGGGCAGATGGCTCCTTTTCACCCGGATAGCATATTCCTGAAAAAGGCATTTCTATAATAAAATAAATGAGCACGTTCCTTCCCACTTTACAAATATACTGTACAATAATTCACCTTGAAGACCTGCACCTCCATCCCAAAGTCTGGTGCAGATGGTAGATGACGCCGACATTGACCTTGATCATCTGCTCAAGAAACAGGATTGTCCTTGGCTGTCAACCTGCCCTCTCATTTATCTGCAGCAGCTTGTATATTGTTGTGCACATACGCCTAAAGAAAAGGACAAAACACGGAATAGTAATGCAGTGTAGAGTTAGGTTTCCACATTTTCATAAGGCGGACCTCGACTGTCCTGGATCTATGTGTCATGAATTCAGTTGGCCAATCATCTAGAGATCTATAAGAGGTAGTCACAGCATCTTTCAAATATATAAAAATGCATAATCAAAGGGTACATACAATCTCTTGTGTGTCTTCGGTTTCCTCAAAATCCCAGACTATTTCACATTTGATTATGTAATAGATATAATGCTTAAGTGTGCCAATAAAATCAGTGTGTTGAAGAGAATTCCATGCAGATTCTAACTAACGGCAGGGATTATAGTTGCATAATCACGGTCACACACTAACAGTGTGGCAGACACATTATTGTTAAATCACCACCACTTGGAGATTGTCACCTGCATTTGACTATTTTCACCCTTCACCCCTCCCAACAAGAATATAATTCACCTCTATTGACATCAAAGAGGTCACCCCACAGGAAACCTTCATCCTCATTCATCCAAAAATGTTCACCCCATTAACTCCAACGTGAGCTCGGAAGATTGTCAGTTTGATATGACCTAACATATTGTCTCTCTGCACCATCCCAGTTTACTTATTTTATGGAACTCAAATATTACAGTATTAATTTTCTTTTCTTTTCTTAAATACCAGTAGATATATGTGATAATTTAAAATATTCCCAGTTTGTTTTGCCCAAACAAATTGTGAAATAAAACATTTGTACACCTGTGAAGGTTCACCATTTGGCAAGGGTGTAAAATCCCTATATTTATTTTATTAATAATAAAATGATGCAGGTAATTCCACCTACAAAAGGGCGAACTTCTAAATGGACATCCCTTTCATCAAATTGTATGCCAAAAGCATAGTGTGCTCCTGTGTACTTCTGCATCAGTATCCTGATCTATAGCACCTGCTCTTCAATGACACAGAGTAGTTTCAGAGGTCGCAGGTGCCCTGTCTGAATGCTGCTGTGATAGCAAAGCCACTGCATTACAGAGGCTGCATTTACAATGTGCACCTGTTCCAAAACTAAATATTTATCATAAGATATTATCCTGACAGCTCTTTAATCTTTAAATATTAGCTATGCCTGAGTTATGTGCATGGTGGATGGTAAATCACATAATTATTAAAGCCACATCTGATCTTTAGCAAGGCCTTTATTTATCCAGCTCTCTGGTAGAACAAACACCCATCATTAATCAGTAACTAATCTATTAACTAAATTAAACAGATAAAGCTGGGTGCATTCTGAGAATATCCTGAATTCTAAACCATACAGAGAAATAGGCCTGCTTACATTCTGAAATCATCACGTTTGACATGTCTAACAGTTCTTTATGTGCAATGAGGACAAAAGGAATGTATATTTTTCTAAATACATACAATTACCAAGTTTCCAGGCTCAAATTGTGTTGAACCATACATAAATGACCATTTGTATGAGCCTGTTCCATAGACTGGTATCTCAGCAGACCTAAGCTAGCCTTTGAAGTTAAAAATTAACTTTGATGGCAACATGCAATGCACATAAATGAAACGTAAAGTAAAAAAATAAAATAAAAGACTGATTTTACTGAACCAAAATTAAATCACATTGGCAGTTCTAATTTTGGAATGCTTGCTTGATTTAAAAACTGGAATCTGATTTGAATTTGCTGAAGCGTTCCCAATAACACATCTAAAACAAAATGGGCGTCATTACAAGGCTCGTGGTAACCCACCGGTGCCACCGGCAAATTGCCCACAACCCTGTAACACTATTTCCACCGCCTGAGATTCTGGTGCCACCAGGACATAACAAGTCCCAGCGGCTGGAGATATCAGGTGGCAGAAAATGATGTGCCCCATCCCCGTGGAGATGCCATAGGACTCCATGGCAATGGGGGCACAGAAGCACAGGCACCATTTTCAGCATTGCCGGTGCTTCCATGGCAATCCTGTCTACTGGGGCCGATGCGCCTGCTAGGTCAGACATCTGCTCCGGTTGGCAGAGTTGTAGTCTGCTGGTCCGGAAAGAGTGCCGGTACATTGTTACCGGCACCCTTGTTTCCGGACCAGCAGACTCATAATGAGGCCAAATATATTAACATTAGTGCACTAATAAATGTACACCTTTCAATTACTTTTTCATATAACAAAACATTGGGCCTCATTACAACCCTGGCGTTGGACCATGGTGCTATTAGCACCATGGTCCATGCCGGATTCCGCCATGGTGGATGGCGGATTTACCACCTCATTCCAAGGTTGGCGGGGCGGTAAATCCCCATTCACCATGGCCCCTTCCCCATTCCCATTTTTGGCCCATAGGGCTCAATGGGAATGGGGAAGGCGCTAATTACGGCACCGTAAATTACGGTGCCGTAATTAGCACCAAGGTCCCTTAGCTGGATGGACTTTAACGCCTGCAAAAAGCAGGCGTTAAAATGTGAATCTGGCGTTAAGGGTTTAACGGCGCCGCAGCCTTTTACGGCGCCGTTAACCCCTTAATGCCAGGGTTGTAATGAGGCCCATTGGAACAAGTAACATTTCACTGGATTCAGAATTCTCTTATGAATTCGTTTATTTGGGTCTCAATAATGGGACCAGTTCATAACAGAAGTTGAGAGGGAACTGCTGAAGAGAGGGGGAAGCACCCATTGTCACATGCACCAATGATAATAAAGGGGGGACTAATTAGGAGTTAGTATCTGCAGAAAACCAATGATAGGCCCGGTTAAATGAGAAAACACTACATCAAATGATGCTCCTTGTGTGTGACATTGTTAGGGGCATACTAGTTAGCATTTGTACAAAGAAGCTTTTGCCTTGCAATGCCCACTTCAATAAGTGGGAGCTGGTCAAGTATGGCTCTATGTCTGATATTTCAAAGTCTTTTGAACAAAAGCTCCATATTTTAAATTGAGTTCTTGTTCAAAATAGGTTTTTAGATATGTGAATCGATAACCAACTGTGGCATTGTATGCTGCAAATAAATGGTGTAAGTCAGGAACAATTGTTAACTAAATATGGATGCATTTTTGCTGATTTTTTGTTGAATATTGTAAAAGCATTTTCCAACACTTTGTAACTGTTTGTACTGTGTGTTTTTAAGATTTGCAGATTTTGTATGTCTCGTGATTATATATGTTTAACTATTACATTTGTTTATCAATATTTGTTGTGCTTTAGTCACATAATGTTAGCTGCAGATGAGAAGTATGTCTTCACCTAAATGAAATGATTAATTTTATGATTTTGAATAACACACACAAATGTAACCCATGCAGTGTTTTGATTTTGCATGGGCATATTTTATCGATTGTTTATGGCCACCCATATAGGAAATAGGGGGGATTTTTGGGGAATCTGCAAGAGAATAGAGTTTTTCTGACAGGAAGATTGGGTATCCGGTAATAATGTCCCCTGTTAGACATTTGTCATGAATAATGTGGCTTTGAAAAAAGTGTCACAAACAAACATTGTATTCGCCAAGTAGACTTTAATTTTCAGCAACAACATTAACACTTAAGAGTCTTACGTGCTGACTGAATTATGCCAAGTATGTAAATATGGCAACTTTTTAAAAGAACACTCAATTGCAGTATTCTTTCTATAGGTGTTATTAATGTCAGACTGCAAATACCAGAATGTAAAGATAAACAAATGAAGACTGGAGGAGATACCCAACATGGGGCAGCTTTAGAGCCCGGATTGCCCCTTGAATCCATGGAACATTCATTGGTAAAGGATTCCAAGAGTGCTGTAGCTGTGTGATGCATGGATTAGAATAGAGCATGTACATTTCCTAATACAAATCACAAAGGGTGTTTCCCCAGTTTTATTATGAGGTTGTTTAACGCCACACATTTTCTCGGTGCCACACCAAAGAGCAGATGGTGCCCCCGCTTAATGTCCACAGTTCAGCACAACAAAAAGGCAGCTAGCAACGTTAATTCTAAAGGCCATTAAGCCATATTCCCGCTTGACCTGTTTCAGGCTCCTTTGAACACAAGAGTGTGTTACCTGCAGAGTTCTCCTTTTAAGCACAGGCTCTCCCACTATCGATGAATCATAGTACCATTTCTTGTAGACAGTTAATTGTAGCAGCAACTGACTGCGAGCAATTATTCAGAAGTTTAACTGTTTAATTAGGTTAAAACAATTAAAACAATCTTTTTACGGCAACTTTTTGTAATGGCGACTTTATGTGTGGGACATTTTTAAATGGAACCAAATATTGTTGAGTGGAGTTCTGCTTTGGATGTACCTGATGGGAATTCCCCTGAAGAAATCCTTTTTCAGAGGGTTCCCAATGAAGAAACCTTGTCAAAGACAAACCAGATTGCCTGAGAGGGAGTCTAAGAGCAGTGCTTATCTGGCTGAGCTGCCTGAAACTGTTGATTTTCTTACCTGTCCAGTCCTTTTCAAAGACAAATCAAAAGAGAATTTAACAATCCCTATGTACTTCTTTATATTCCACAGGAATTAGTTAAAACCCTGATAGAAATTGGAGGTCCTTTAGAAGAATATTTTACAAGGCCACTGAATGAGAACTGGGCTGCGAGGGACATTTTATGGAAGTGTACATACAATAGTGTCTCCCAGAATTCATGATTGTGCAGGGTGCCTACAATTCACTAAGGCAAATAAATTAATGTCTGGGTTTTCACAGGAATAACGTATGCCCAGATGTGTGAGATGATATACAACATGTCATAGATTTGAAGGAATTATTCATCCGCTTGAATTGTGAAAAACATATTTAACATGAAAAGGGAAATTATGCATAAAAGTATATCCTTACAGTGGAAGAGGAGAAGGTTAGTTTACTCACTTTATTCCCATGAAGATAATGTCAATTGAAAGAACCAATATCTTTTTCCCAAACAACATTGCACAGAGAAGGGCTCTGCCTTAAAGCTGACTAAAAATGTCAAGTAAGTGTTAAGTGTTGATTCATGTCGTATGACACTTTAAATGAACCTACATGTTGTGCTGTCCAAAATAAAAATAACAACTTCCATTCTAGACCCAAGAGCGTGGACAAAATAATCTAATGTTGCACCTTGAATGTGATGTATATGCCAACATATCAAAGCAGCAGTACACTACAATGAGATTAGAAATATCCATAGAAAAAGAAACTGATATGTGAATCAAATGTATGCTCTTCTTTGATGACATCGCTTGTTCATGGTGTTAGAGAAAACTCAAAGGAAATGTAAATCGTATATTTTTTTCTCTGATGCCAACTCTTGTCATTGGTGCTGGGGAAAATCAAGTGAAATATTTATTGTACAATTCTGAAGATGATATTTGATCTTTACATTAAAGGTAATGTCGACAAGTGGTGAGAATTACTATTTTCACATTGGAGATGATTATAGTTGTCTAGAATAGTCATATTGTATTGTATATGAATTAATGTTTGTGTGCATTGTGATTACAAATGTTAGAGGAAAATAGCAGGCAGGTTATTGTTCTTTTCTGTAGCTAAACTAGCTGTATTGCTAGGCTATACTGTTATGTTATGTTATGTTATGTTATTTTGCATTTATATAGCGCCTTATATACCATTGGTATGGTCTGAAGGCGCTGGTAGGTTGAACGCCCTTGGGAACCGAAGTTCGGGTCAGTAGAGGGAGTAGGGAGAGTCAAAAAAGTGCGTGTGCGCACCAGGTATGTGTGCAGCTGGTGCGGAGTTCGAGTGGTAGCTGCTTCTTAGCGGTAGGTGTGGTGGTTGAGATATCAGGAGTATGTGTTCGCTCTGGCCGGCTTTATCCAGAACGAGTGTGGCTGCGTTAGGCCTGAGGAGAACGCGTGGCTGGGGGTGTGAAACCAGCAATGTTTACTTAGAGTGATGTGGAGTGAGCGGGAGATGTAGATATGATTACAGTTATACCGAATGGTGTCATAGTATCTCTGTGTTCTAGTTGAGTGGTGGTGTAAGGGAGAGAGTAAGCGTGGGGTGTGGTATGATGTATGTTTTTCAAATGTTCCCTTCATTCCAAAGCATAATATCTATGTCACGCAGCTCGGTGTACATATATAATATGTCCGTCCGTTGCACATACTCATCCGTTGCACATATTTGTCCGTTCCACACATTCGTCTGCTCCATATACACTTGTCTGCTCCACACATTCGTTCAGTCCGCACCCTCGTCCAGTCCACGCACTCGTCCAGTCCACGCACTCGTCCAGTTGACACACTCGTCCAGTCGACACACTCGTCCAGTCAGCACACTCGTCCAGTCAGCACACTCGTCCAGTCTTCATACTCGTCCAGATTAGACACTCGTCCAGTACACAGCACTCATCCGGTCCACCCACTCATCGGCACAACATACTACTCGTTGGCTTGACAGTACTACTCGTCTGTTCTGCGTGTCGATCCATTCCACACACTCATCTGGTCTATGTATTTGTCCGCTGCATGCATTCATCTGTTACGCACACTCATCCACACCACACATTCAGCAGCTTGACACACTCATCCGCTCCACATATTCATCCGCACCAAACACTCATTCACTCCACATACACTTCCGCTCCATACCCTCATCCACACTACACATTCATCCGCTTTCGACACTCATCAGCTTTCGACACTCATCCGCTCTCCACACTCATCCGCTCTCGACACTCATCTGCTTTCGACACTCATCCGCTCTCCACACTCATCCGCTCTCCACACTCATCCGCTCTCCACACTCATCCGCTCTCCACACTCATCCACTCTCCACCGTCGCTTTCCACATTCAGACGTTGTTCACTCTCAACTGCTCACCCGCTCTCCACACTCACCCGCTCTCCACACTCATTCCCTCGCCACACTCATCCCCTCTCCACACTCATCCCCTCTTCACACTCATCCCCTCTCCACACTCATCCCCTCTCCACACTCATCCCCTCTCCACACTCATACGCTCTCCACTATCATCCGCTCTCCACTCTCCATGCACATCCGCTCTCCATGCTCATCGGATCTCAGTGCACGTTCCATCTTCGCGCTCATCCGCACTCTACGCTCATCCGCTCTCAACATTCGTCCGTTCTTTATGCTCATCCGTTTTCCAGGCTCATCCGCTCTTCATGCCTTCTTGCTCTTTCCAGCTGAGTTCTATGCGCTCTTGCGTTTTGTTCGCTTCTCTGCATTTGCGTGCTCGTTAATTCTACACATACTCATCGACTCAATACGCTCTACCGCTCTACGCACCCAACCATTCTTCCTACTCATTGGCATTATTACGTTCATGCAATTCATCCGGTCACCATACTTATTTGATCTTTCTAGTCGTCTGTTCTTCCACTCATGCTCGTTTCCACTTAGTTTTTTCGTTTGTTCTATACGCTTCATCTATTCTAACTATTTAGTTTATGTCATTCACTGTGTTCCTTCCTCATTCATTATGTCCCTTTCATCGGTTCAGATCTCCTAAGTTTCTCAATGATTTATTCCTATTATCCTTTTTACTGTTTTGATCTACTTTACTCGCTTAGGTATGTTGGTCTTTCTAGTATTTAGCTGTCATTTCTCGCTTCAGATAGTTTGATGGATCGGTATTATTGTGATGATGCTGGTTTGGTTTTATGGGAAGAGCCAGGTTTTCAGTTGTTTGCGGAAGGACGTTAAGTCCTCAGTTAGGCGTATGTGGGGTGGGAGCGAGTTCCACAGGGTTGGAGCCAGAGCTGAGAATGATGATCCGCCTAGCCTGACTGAGTTTGTCTTGGGAATTACTAGGAGGCCGGCTGAGCTTGATCTTAGGGTGCGAGTGGGATGATAAGGTATTTGTTTGTCTTGAAGATATTGAGGTCCAGTTTTATGCAGTGCTCGATGGGAGAGGCATAAGGTTTTGAAAGCCACCCTACGGGCTATTAGGAGCCAGTGCAGTGTTTTAAGGGCTGGGGATAGGTGGTCTCTTGGACCGAGCGCAAGTATCATTTTGGCCGCCGCGTTTTGTGCTCTTTGGAGTTTATTCAGTTGGTAGCCATGGATTCCGAGGTATAGGGGGTTTCCGTAGTCGAGTCTGGATATGACGATTGATTGGACAGCGGAGACTCTGTTGGGAAATGAGAGGTATGGAAAGATGCGTCTAAGGGTTTTAAGGTGGTAGTGGCAGGACTTTGAGACATTGTTGACTTGGCGCGAGAGTGTTCGGTCGGAGTCCAGGGTACATCCAAGATTTTTCACTGTGTTGGAGGGTGTCGGTGAGTTGCCCATGGCGGGTGGCCAGGGTAGTGGGTGCGGAAGAAGATTGGGGTTGCCGCAAACCATGATTTCTGTTTTGGAGGGGTTTAACAAGAGGTGACTTTGGGTCATCCAGCGTTCTATGTTAAGGAGGCAGGATGCGAGGTCGGGTCGGGAGTTGGGTTTTGAGTTCAGGAATTTTAGAATTAGTTGCGTGTCGTAGTAACATAGGATGTTGTGTGAATGAATTATTGGTGGGAGGGTGATCAGGTAGAGATTGAATAGGAGGGCGATAGACATGCTCCTTGAGGGACTCCCGTGTCGACTGGTCGAGCTTGGGAGGTAAAGCTTGAGACTGTCGTTATTTGGTGCCTGTCTTTGAGGAATGAAGCTATCCATTTAAGAGCGGTTCCACGAATTCCTAGGGAGTGGAGGCGGTCTAGGAGGATTGAGTGATTGATCGTGTCAAAGGCAGCGGATAGGTCGAGAAGGATTAGAGCGGCACATCCTGCAGAGTCTGCTGTCATTTTAAGGTCGTCCCAGATCGAGGTTAGGGTGGTTTCAGTTCCGTGACGTGTTCTGAAGCCTGATTGGGCGGGGTCAAGGAGATTGTTGGCTTCGACAAAGGCATTTAGTTGAGAGTAGGCGGTTCGGTCAATGAGTTTGGCAAGGAAACTGGTGTTTGAGATTGGGCAGTAGTTGTTAGGCTCAAGAGGGTCGAGTGAAGATTTTTTAATTAGTGGTTTGACATGTACCATTTTGAATGCTTCGGGAAAAATACCGGTGGAAAGGGAGGCGTTTATGATAGATCTTGCGTGTTCTCCAGCGCAGGTGGAAGCAAAACTGTCTTTAAGGGTTGTGGCTGGGCAGGGGTCCAGAGGGGATCCAGATGGTTTGCGGGCTGATAGAAGTTTGAGAAATTGTTCTGGTGATATTGGACTAAAGGATTTGAACGTTGGTTGGGTAGAGGTTGTAGGTGACGGGCTGGCCGGTACGGGTGGAGGATTGTCAATTGGCTGTAAGAGAGCCAGTTTGATGTTTAGAGTTTTTGTCCTTTCAATAGCTGTGGTGTAAAAGTGGAGGGAGAGTGAGTCACACAGTGATTGTGACGGGGTCGGGACGGTTGTGTTACAAGCTGGATTGGTGAATTCAGAAATGATTTTGTGGAGTTCTTTGCTTGGGTTTTTGCAGTTTAGGATTCGGGTGTTGTAGTGGGCTTTTTTAGCTTTCCGGATTTCGGCCTTGTACCGGTACAAGTGTCGGGCTAAGGTGGTCCTGCTCTCATGGGTTTTCTCTTTCTGCCAATTGCGCTCTAGGTATTTGTAGGGTCGTTTAGTGGTCTTCAGCTCAGGAGTGAACCATCTGGGGAAAGGGCCATGGCGGGTTGATGGTTTGCACGGGGGGGTGAGTCGCATCAGAGATGCGTTGAGCCATGTGTCAAAGGCCTCAGGTGTTAGTTGGTTGTTGGGGTGGCAGGTAGGCGGTGGAGACTCGAGGAGTGCCTCGGCTAGGTCCGGGGAGATTATTCGTTTTTTCCAGCATTTGCGTAGGTTCGGAGGTTCCGATGCGAGTACGGGAAGGGGGCCAGGAGAGGGGATGGTGAACGAGAGAATGAAGTGATCGGACCAGATGATAGGGGTGGAGGGTTTTAACTGAATCAGGGTGTTGGAGCTAAAGATGGCATCGAGAGTGTGTCCTTTAAAATGAGTCGGGCCGTTTATGTGGGGTTGGAGATTAATTGCATCCAGACCATCAACCAGGGCGTGTGTCATAGGGTTGGTGGGGATGTCGAGCCATATGTTGAAGTCTCCTAGAAGGGTGAGGTTGGGATGGTTTATTTGGAGGGTGGCAATAGAGTCGCAAAGGTTATTTGCGAAATGTCTATCGTAGCCAGGGGGCCTGTAGATTATTAGGAAGGTGTGTGAGAGCGACGGGGAGAGGGATAGTTTAACGAGGAGAGATTCGCAGGATGGAATGGATGGTTGGTTGTCCATGATTGAGGCGCGGAAGAGAGATTTGAAGACGAATGCTACCCCCCCTCCTCTGGACGGATGGTTCAGTGGGATGAGGCAGTAGTCGGGCGGAAAGGCTTCATTTGCGATTGGGCTGAAATCATCAGAGAGCCAGGTTTCAGTGATGAAAGCTAGGTCTGGTTTGGCGGAGGCGAGGAGGTCAAAGATGCAATGTCTGTTTTTTGCTACAGAACGGGCTTTAAGTAGGATACAGTTCACATCGGCAGGGAAGGTTGGTTTTGGTGCTGGAGCGGGATTGGCCGGAGGGGGAGAGAGTGGAGGGAGAGGGGTACGGTTGGTGATGCTAGGGAAGAGTGGGCGAGCCGAAAGTTTTGCAGGCTTCGGGCGGGGTTGGGTGGCTGTGTGTGATAATATGATCGGGTTTGGGGTTGGGGATTTGAGGATGGGGAGTGGGCGGTTGGGAGTTTCAGTTGCAGTTGAAGAGAAATCGAGGGAGAGGGGTTTCAGGAAGGGAGAGGCCATGGGGGGGGAGATTGTGGGAGAGAGGTGGAGGGTCGAGACAAGGGAGGCGATAAGAGCAGAGAGGTTGAGGGGGGCCAGGAACATTTCCTCTTTAGTTTCTTTGCTGCGACTGGTGTGAGAGAGAGGGTAGGGGGGTCAGAGAGGGAGCGGGAGGCAGCTTCGGTTCTCGCTAGGGCTAGGCGTGCAGTTTTTAGGGAGGGGAAAGGGTGGAGTCGGGGGACAAGGTGGCAGGGGTGTGATGGCAAGGCGGGGGTGGGTGATTGCAGGGTGTGGTAGTGAGGGGAGCGGGCATGGCAAGTGCTGGCGGGTCGGCGGTGTGGTTCAGGGGACGAGAGGTCTTGGGTTGAGTGGCAGTGTGGTTCAGGGGGTGAGTGGTCATGGGGTGAGTGGCACGCCATCGTGCCCCCCTGGCTTGGTGTTTGGAGAGGGTGATGGTGATTTCCCCAGCATAAAGTTAGGGCACCACCTTTAATTTAGATTCATTTTAAATAAAACAGAATATTCAGATCAAAAACAGCCTGTTTCTTCTCACAGTATCTTGAGGTGGGATGGTGGTTGTAGGGCAGGCTGGATCAGGGGGTGTTTCTCCACATACTGAATACGTAAAACAGATTGCTGACAATATTCAACTTTTGCTTCAACAAATATATCTACACTATCGTTGGTAAAACTGGTGAAATAAGAATGCTCCAAGCTTCTTATATCAACTCATTTCAAAAGTGAGAGTCTTTTGTGGAGCTTTCTTAAGTGGATCCCATCATTAATTATATGGGTACATAAAGTTGGATGAAATGCAACCCAAATAGCAAACTCATTGGTAATGTTGACATTTGTATCAATAAATGTAGGATATTTTAAAAGATAAGTTCTCACGTCAGTTAAAGTACACGTGTACCTCCGCCTAACTCAAAGATGCTACTATAGGTGCATTATCTCAAATAAATATTGAATTTATTCCTTAGCCAGAACATGAGTAAATGACTTACTAGTAAAAAAGAGTAATAACGACTAGACCACAGGTCAAAAGTAAGGGTCAAGAAGGTAAACTCAAAGATGTTTGGGAAGAATATTCTTAATTTACCAAGAGTGCCAGGATACTACTCAATCATTGAAAAGTCTGAAATTACATATTGAACAATATTCATTAACATGTCTTCCTTTCTCGGGTTGATGAACTTGTACAATAAAATAACTAGCCATAATTAAATTACACACATCTCTGCTTTTTAGGTGATTCTGAAGAGCTAGCCAAACATGTCAAATATTTTGGTTGGAGCAGTAACTATTTAGTTTCTGACTTTCACAGCCATGTGTATGTATAATCAAGCAAAATCCATCAACAATTTCCATCCATGAGCTGGGATTCTGATTACTGCAGTCAGATCCTTTTGTGCCAGAATAGAAACTCCATCTGTTCTGCAATCATCACAACACAAAATCTCTTGATTGTCATGGACTCAGCTTCTGATAACTGTTTTTCTTGAAATAACATGACTGAAGTCTTAAGCCTTTAGAGGTGCATTATGATGTTTTGACTTTTCATGAAGTTGTACAAGCCCCAATATTCCAACTAACACTTAAAACCAAGACAGGGTCTGAAAGGATGACACAGAGCCTCCTTCAACAAATACCATGGAAATTAAAGAAGCAGATGCATTAGCAATAATGTGATAAGCAAAGAGCTATAGTAAATGAATAACTACATTGAGTTGAGACACTAAGAAAACAATCATTCACAGAACTATAAATTGTAAAGATGGACCAAGCAGATAGGGTACTGATTTGATTTTCAAATTATTGAGATACATTTGAAGTAGATGGGCAGATTTGTTATGTATTAAGAACATCACTATGGAAAGTGTATATGGACAACCAGAGTGAAATTGAAGCTTCAATGGAGGCTTCTGCACCCACCACAAAGTTGGAGCTGTCCTCATAAATCAATGTAATTCACATTGATTCTGCAGCACTTTGTTTTCAGCCTGTTTTTTGACCCTGCTATAAAAAAAAACACTCTTCCACCTGCTCAGGATTTATTTGTTGTGATGTGGCCCTAAATATACCTCGAATTCATCCTCTTTTGGAGGCAATCACCTACCTTGCAAAATGTTCTCTCTATCATCAACAATTATATTGTATCAACTGCAAAATTGTGTTACTTATCATTGAATTCAATTAGATCAACCTCTTTAAATATCGGACAACCCCTCTCCCCCACCTTGAAGGCTGAACAGGTTAAGAGGTATGCTCTAAATGAGGCTCTATTAGAAAATGTGAGCATGCAGTTCAGGCATTGTCTCTCAACCTTCCCCCATTTGGTGTGCATATCACCCTTTTTTAAAAACTTTATTTATAGTGCTCGACATAACAATAGAAGAGCGATCATTAAGTCGTACTCGGTAATCACAGTATTAACACAGACATTTGATGTACAGTAACAGCAATCAGGCAGGAGATACTTTGCGCCGGGCTACTTTCAAAGCATACATATAATACAGCAGTTAATACATAGTTCAGGTGGAAACATTGATAGGAGAAGAGGACATAGATGTCCCACCAATATCATCGGTTGAAATAGAGGAAATATAGGAGCGAAACAGGGACCAGACATTCCTGGGTTTGGACATTGGAGGTTGCTGGACCACCCATGCCTCCTACGTATCTGAGGCCCAGGTCACGGCCGCGAGCCACTGTGAATGTGTGGGAACACGGGGCCTGAGCCAGTATAGCAGAATACAGCGTGTTGCAAGAAGCATGCATAGCCCCAACAACTTCTTGGAGTCTCGACTAAGTCAAGGAAAGTCATGAAAAAGGCATCGTAGTGGGGATGGGGTGATATCGTGATCCAGGATATCAGACAATGTGGAGCAGATCTGCACCCAGAATTGGGCAAGACAAAGGTAGGACCAAATAATATGGATGTAAGTTGCGTCCTCAGAACTGCACCTGGGACACCTGGGGGAATGATCTGGTGACATTCAGTGTAACCTGATTGGAGTGTAGTGAAATTTGTGTAAAATATTAAATTGAATAAGTTTGAAGCAGGAATTAAATGACACATTGTGAGTACGAGCACACATACGTTTCCAGCATTGATCAGTAATGTCGATCTGTAGGTCCTCTGTCCAAGAGCGTTTAAGATTATCAAACGGAGGAGTAGTTTTGGACTGAAGTAGAGCATACCATCTGGAAACCTTCCCACTGGAGGGATTGGTATTCATGAGTTCGGCTAAGATAGGAGGATCAGGGGGTATGATGGGAAAACTCGGGTAGCTCCTTTAGAGGAACCGGCGAAGGCCTGAATATTGAAGCCAGATGGATGACCTCTGCCGCAAGTCCTCTGGAAAGTCCGCCCACTCCAGGAAGTTGCCTTGATCGAAGACATCCTGAATGGATTTGAACCCTGAATCTGCCCAGAGGCGCCTTACAGACGATGGAATACAGGGGGCACCCAAGAGGAAATTCCAGAGAGGCAGACAGGTTTGAAAGAGATGAGAAACTTTGGACAGTGTCCATATTTTAGACAAAGCAAGGAATGTGGTGCCTACCGGTCCAAGGGATTGCATCTAAGATTTGGGGGAGAAAGAACCAAAGAACGAATATCCCAACCCCCAAATGCCCGCCGTTCAAGTCTAACATGTGGAGGAGGATTCATAGTGTTAAACGAGTATGACACGAAATGCGCATGGGCGACCTGCCAATAATTTTCAAAGTTGGGCGCTCCAAAGCAGCCATTATCCATAGGCGCAGCTAGTGTATCTAGTTTGAGGCGAACTGCACCAGAGTGCCATAGGAACATGTTAATCATGCGGTTTAGAGACTGGAAACATTCTCTACCATGCCAAAGAGGAAGGTAAAGCAAACGGTAAAGGAGTTGAGGAAGCACAATCATTTTTAAGATACCGACCTTGCCAGCTAGGGAGATTGGAAGTTTGGCCCAGCCTGAACATTTTTTGGCAAGTGTAGTCAAGTAGTTCTGAAAGTTGGCCTCAAACACTAATTCGGGTTAGAGGGCGACCACTGCCCCAAGATAGGTGAGTTCAGTTTGTGCCCAGACGAACCCCATAAGAACTTGTGGAGGAAGGGTGGCGTGGGTAAGGGGGAAAACAGTCGATTTGGAGCAGTTAACCTTGAGTGCCGATAACCATCCAAAGTGGACAATGTCCTCTAAGATTGGGCGATGTTGTGTTCCGGTGAGTGAATGAAGAGTAAGGAGTCATCTGCATATAAGGAGATAATGTCCGGCGTACCCAACATTCTCAGACCCCAGTGTGAATGGACCTGTCGTATCCTGTCCGCTAAAGGCTCAATGGCTTTGGCGAAAATCAAGGGGGAAAAAGGGCACCCTGCCTCGTGCCCCTGGCTATGTGAAAGGGGAGTGAGCATCTGTCCTCGGTACGGACCCTGGATAACGGGTCTGAGTATAATAGTTTGACTCATGACAGAAAAAGGGACCCAAAATTACATTTCGCAAGCACACACCAGATGTAGTTCCACGAGACAGAGTCAAAAGCCTTCTGCGTGTCGAGGGCAGACGCAACAGCCTGAGTTTTAGGGTCAATTTGATTAATGATATTAAACAGACGATGAAGGTTGAGGGAGCTAGATATCCCGGGGATTAATCCAGACTGGTCCAGATGAATAATATGGGACATATAAGGAGTCAATCTCAGTGCCAAAATCTTAACATAAATCTTAATGTCGCAATTAATGAGGGCGATATGATCCGCATTGAGTGGGGTGTTTACCCGCTTTAAGTAGGACCGTTATAACTGCCTCGTGGAGGGAAGGGGGTAATATACCCACCTCACAGGATTCCTCCCATAGTGAATGAAGCTGGGGTCCAGCTGTGATTTATATTGCTTATGAAATTCGACCGGGAGGCCGTCAGAACCAGGGGCTTTAGCTGAAGCTAGGGAATCAATAGCTTTGGATATTTCTTCGGCCGTAACTGGTACATTGAGATTGTTGCTAGTCTCGTTGGAGAGAATGGACAGGGGGAGGCTATCCAAGAAAGCGTCCACCACAGAGGTAGGGGCAACATCAACATTGGAATATAAGGATTGATAGAAAGCCAGGAATTCTGTATTAATGTCCTTTGGAAGGAGGGCCAAGGAACCATCAGATTTTCTCTATAGCCCGGATATTAGGGGAACCCATTTCCTGGCTGATTGGCCTGGCTAAAACATGGGCAGGCCGTTCACCCTCCCCATATCTCCTAGCAAGACCAGGAACATCAATGAATTTCCTCTCCCGCTCCGCAGGCATACGGAATGCCTCTAATCCTACACCGATATTGGAAAGGATCTCAGGAAACTGTGACTGAGCATATTGGGCCTAAAGGGAGGAGAGTGCAGTTTCGCTCTTCGATATGTCACTCCGGATCACTTTGAGGATCCTGGATTCTTTGGAGATGGCTATGCCCCTGATGTAGGCCTGGAATAATTCCCAGAGTGTAGCTTATCGGTGCACCAAACTGGTATTAAGTGTAAAATAATCGTCTATAGCAGATTCAAGGTCAGTGTTGAACAAGGATTGGGGCTTCATTTTCCACAATAAGGTTTTTTCATGGTCTGAGCCCCAATCGAAGGAAATGGTCACCGGGAAGTGATCTAAGTGCATACGGGGGAGGATTGACATATGTGTGATATTCCTAATAAGTATGTCCGATGTGAGCCACCTATCTATACTGGAATGTGAATTGTGCACTGAAGAATAGAATGAATATATTCGGGAATTGGGGTGTACCAGTCTCCATGCATGAGAGAGAGCCAATTGAGATAGAGCATCCAGAATCACTTTAGCTGCTCTGGAAAGTTGACAGAGCCTGGATCCCGATCTATCCCAGTCCACATCAAGGATTGTATTGAAATCCCCTCCCCCGAGGATCGGCACAAGGGGGAATCCACCGTGTAGGGAAGACAGGTGTGTGTAGAACTCAGGGTCCTCAATGTTGGGCCTGTATACATTGAGAAGTACAACCTCTTTATTGTGTAGCCTGCCATAGAGCAAGACATAACGCCCCAAAGGGTCTATATGGGACATAATGTGTTGAAACCTAACACTCCTATGAATCAGGATCATGATACCCCTGTTTTGAGTAGAGTAATCCGTGTAGTAACTTTGGGGGCCCCAAACCTTAGCGAAATTGATGCATCCTTCAGATCGAACATATGTCTCCTGTAAAAAAAGGATATTTTGACCCCATGGCGCTCAACATATAAACTGTACATTTCGCATCTTCCTGTAGTTCAAGAGACCCCTTACATTCCAGCTCATGCAGACCAGGTTGTGGTCAGCCATCAGGATAAACAAGAGTCGTGGGGACTACTAGATGTTGGGTCAGACATCCATTAATGAGGTGTGTACACCATAGAATGAATATATACTCCTCTTCTACTTTGCATTTCAAGCATTTGTTGTCATAACTCCCACCATCCACCCCCACCCACAGCCCTCTCCCAAACAGAGGAGTGAAAACCCAACTCCCATCAAACAAAAACAACGGCATCAACGCCTGGGGGCATGTGCACTGGTTGGGTGGGGATGCTTCCGAGCCGGGAACAGAATGAGGATCAAGGTGGCACTTTGTGCTACTAGTGAACAAGACAAATGGTCAAAGTGTAAGAATGAGGACAATCCAAGTGCGAATAGAGGTGTGCATTCGAAATGAGGGTTAGTACGAGGAATTCACAACATCAGAGTACACAGGGACCAGAGAACATTTGGGCCCAGTATACCTTCCCTGGCAATTTACTCCACATGGACATGATGGTGTAGACAAGTGCGTATCGCCGGGAAAATGTAGTAATTAACGTCAGTAGTGGATCAGACATGTGGAGAGATAAAACAGTAGAATTTAACTGTAATAGGCTAGGGATAACTAATCAACATAGGGCTGATTCAATGGCCCCTCCAGCAGCAGGGGCCGGGGACATCACAGGTCTGGCGCGCATTCCTTGATCATTTTCATGGTGTGGATCATGGTTGTACGGACAGGCACAATCAACCAGGGAAGTGTTTACCAATAAATTTGGTAAAAAAGAAAACCTGGTTAGAGTGTTCGACTCTCAGTTTGGCTGGATACAGCATCGAGTATTTGACCTCCAGATCACGCAGCCTTTTCGTGGTCACAAGGAAGGATTTTCGTTCCTGTTGGACCGCCACCAAAAAGTCCCCTTTCGCTCTCGCCGCTTTGAATAGGGCGCCAAGGTCTCGGTAATTTAAGACCCATGCTATAATACGGCGCAGTGGCTCACCAGGCTTCGGTTTAGCTGTGACAGCGCGGTGGGCCCTCTCAACTGCAAATTGTGGTGAGAGCTTTGGAGAGTCTAGTAGTTCTTGAAAGGTTTGTTTGACAAAGTCTTCCATGGTTCCCTCGATCCTGTCTTCAGGGACCCCAATGATACGAAGATCATTGCGTCTAGAGCGCGATTTGAGATCCTCACAGTTTTTGGCAACCTCGAGTACCTGCCTGGAGAGCGTGGAAACCTCTGTCCTAAGGGTAGCCAAGTCATCTTCTGCAGCGCCCACACTTGTTTTGACCTCTGTAACTCGGTTGTCGGTCTTTTCCATGTGGGCTTTAATTGAGGAAATGGTTCCATTCATATTGTCCAGTTTGGAATTTAGAGTGGTAAACCCCTCAAACATAAATTCCATCATTTTCTGAGATTCCATGGACTGGTTCTGGTTTTGGGACATTGCCGGCAGGTTTAGTTGGTGCTTTAGTGAACATATTGATGGAGCTTTGTTTTTTGCTGGCACCTTTTGTCATGATTCCAGTGGGGTCCTCCATTGATGACTGGTCAGCCTGAGCAGGGTGTAGCTGACTCCACAGATCAGGTGCCACGCTCGGAGCAGGTGTTAAGTGGACAATGGATTCAGGATACCGTGTTGGGCACCAGCTTGTTTGTGGTAAGCAGCTGTGGGCTTGGTGTCGCTCTATGGTTTGACTCAGGTCTCCGCCCAGGGGTTTGGGGTCTAGTGGTACTCCACGCAGTCCTAAATAGCACCTCAGAGGGAGAGGGTATGAGGGAGAAGATGCAGAGCGCCTCCCAGGGCCAACAGGTGTACTTGAGGGCAAAAACAGATGGAATAGTACTACTAGAGTACAACTGGGGAAGCAGGCCACTTCAAGTTCAATCACGTGAGTGCTGAAATATCAGTAGATGGGCCCCTCATTTGAAACAAACAGCAGTTCTGTTAGCACATTTTTTAATTTTTTTTTTAATTTGGTTAGTTCAAATTCTTGAACCTTTCAAATTTACATCATTAAAACATATATCACATAAAACAATGTGTATTGACTCAATTATAACAAATACATCTTTAAAAAAGATAGATATAGTACAATCTGTCTTTGTCATAAGGCAGAAACAGTATCAAATACGTAAAATTACAACAGCATATGTGCACTATAATTTACCTCAAGTTCAATTGAACAAAACATAAAAAAGGAAAGAGAAAAGAGAACAAGGCTATTCTCTGAACATTTCTTCCAAGAGTCACCTATTTAATCGCTTTCAATTTTGAATAATTCACTAAGAAAATGAGTAGTGGCAATTTGTACAGATAGGTTGGAATTGGAAAATAGCCATTGCCAAGCTTGGGTCTGATTCATGGGTAAAAGTGAAGACGTAACTCTACCAAAGTGTTTCTTCTGCATATCAACTAAATTTGGACATTCCATTAGACAGTGCTTGAGGGTTTCTTTTTGAGTATGTACTTTACACCATCTGCAGAAACTTTGGTCCTCGGCTATAAGTTTCCTTCTCGCCAGTACTGCCCTAGTATGCCATAAATTACATCTGAAGCGTAAATACTGATTCCGCATGTGCGCAGAAAGATATTTCTGCAAATAACCTGCTAAAGTTCCACATTTTTGGTGACCAAATACAGTTATGTCAAAGTCTTTCATTCGTGAGCATTCCTCAATAGTAGTAATAGTAGTAATCCAGTCCATTTGAAATAATTTGAAAGATGGGTTATGTAATAACATTTCTAGCGAGATGTTGGAGTCTTTAAGAATATCTGATGGAAAAAGCATCATTTGTAGTTGTTAAATAACACGCTAAAATTCCTACTACATTTGTAGAGGCAAGATTTAGAAGACACTTCCTGAGTAGTGCACATCTTTTCCATTGATCCTGCAAATACAAAGATGTTAGGCCCAGTTCAAACCGAAGCACAACTTTCGACATGCTTAAGGGGAGCCGCAGGATTCTTTTCCAAAATTTGGATTCAAGTGCATCCCAAAACTTACATTGTTTGGGTAATGAAGTTTACACACCATACGTGAGGATGGGGATCACTTTCTGTTTGTAAAAAAGAAGAATGGGCGAATAGGAAAATTTCGCGAATGTATGCATTAGTAACTTCGCCTGGGCAATCAAGGGGTGTAATTTCTGTAGAATTTCAATCTCATTATCATTATTTCTTAGTGAATTAGAGATCGATACACCCAAATACTTATACATGTTGACCTTTTCAAGATTTTCAGTTCCTAAAAAACATTGAGAGGGATGGACTTTGGACTGTGATTTGGGTTTGCAAACCAAGACTTGTGTTTTAACCGTGTTGATGACCAAATTATTCTTCAATGCATAAGAGTTCAGTGTGGTTAGCATATTCTGTAATCCACTGGGTGTTTGAGAAAGGAGAATTAAATCCTCTGCATAAAGGAGATAATTAATTGGGCGTGAACCTAATTTGGAGGTGTCACAAATTGTTTGTAAGAAAGCAAGACTAAGATCTAAGATAAACAAATTAAATAAGGTGGACGCTAAGATACACCCCTGCTTTAGGCCTCTTAGGGTGCGAATGTAGGAGGAGAGTATACAATTCAGAGTCAGTCTTACTTGCATATAAGAATTTGTATGAAGCAACCCAATTAAAGCTAAGAGTGTAGGAGGACAATTATCATCCTTTAACTTTTGATAAAGGAGAGGGTGATCAACAGAGTCAAAAGCGACTCTAAAATCGACAAAAGCAACATAGATTGTTTGGCCAAGTTTGGCATATTTTGCTTTGATTATGTGAAGAATGATAATGTTGGGGATGGTACCCACTCCAGTTACAAAGCCCACTTGAAGGGGTTCCAACAGACGCATGTCCAAGGCCCAAACGTTAAGCTTTTTTAGGAGGAGGCGCAAGAAGATTTTCCCTGGCGCATCAAGCAATGCTATTGGACGATAACTATTAGGGGCTTGGCGGTGTCCCTTCTTACATATAGGAACTGTTATAGAATGTCTCCATGACTGGGGGATAGATTGAAATTCATTCACTAAAGAAAAGATGTTAAAAAGAATCTGGGCCCATACATTAGGGTTCTGTTTGAACATCTGATTGGACAAACCGTCCGGACCACATGCTCTCGACCAATTTATGGATTTAACACATAATTGTATATCAAAAAGGTCAAATTCCAGGTTAAATTTAGTAGGGAAGTTGACTGTGTCCAAGCTCACACTATTTATTGGGTGAGCATAGAGTATGGAAAAATTAGATATCCAATCAGACTCCATAACACTGTTAGCTTGAATAAGCCCTTGTGGTCCTAAAGTAGCAATATTAATGATGGCCCAAGTTCTTGCTGAATTTTTAGATTGCATTAATCTTAACATGTTCTGGCCATAAGTGTGATATAGACTTGTGCATCTGGCCCTCAACCAATTTTTGTATCGGGTCTTGATCTTTGTCAAAGTGGGTCCTCTTAGTTCAATTGGTAGATTCAAAAGATCTCTTTTCTCACTTCTAAAAGTGGATTTTCGAGTTTCACTTCATCATTGTAAACATGCAATGGGGGTTTCAAATGTAGAGGGTTTCTCCTCCTGTCATCTAAAAAGTATGGCATCATTGTATAGTATGAAAGGTCTAAGGGCTCACCTTGTTTCGTCGACCCTAGACAGTTCTGAAAATAAACATGTTTTTTATACACATGCCTATCCGAACATCATAGCCTAGTACTTCTAGCATTTGTGGTTAGATTTGTTAAAAAATGTGCCTTATTTACCTGGCTGGGTTGAATATTAGATGTCCATTTAGCGGTCAATTGTTCATGGTCACTGAAACTAGAATGAAAGATACAAAAGTCAACAATGTACGGGAAAAGAGAAGCACTCCCATAGATGTAATCAATCGAGGCTATGGAATTACCCCACCGCCAAGTTGGTTAGGCTGGCATGTCAGAGGAACAGGAACCATTGAGCATCAGGAAATTGTGAAGTTTGACAAATTGATTCCAGACTCTCAATCTCAGTTGATTCTTTGAGGTTGTGATGCCCATGCAATTCAAATTGAGATCACCTCCTATGATAATGTGTATGATGGATTTGACTTCAGAGATCCTTAATATTAAATCATTAATATCCTCAATGAATCGTGTCTCTGCAATGCCAACCAGATTCCAGTACAAAATGATGAGTGCGAAAGCATATAATGGAGTTATAACCTTGACCAGTTGTATAAATCCGTTTGGGTTAGACCACGGTTCCATGATAATACCTGGGGCAATTTTATTGGCGATAAGATGACCTGAAGTTGGACGACCATTAACAGATTTAGAGGCAGCATTTAGACAAACATCATAACCATCAAGAATTGGGGAGACTTGTAACCACGTTTCCTGAAACATTATCACATCATACTTCACAAGATCTTCAAAACATTGAATCAAATGCTTGAAGCCTCTTGTGTTCCAACTAATCATAGCCAGAGTTTTGGATATTGACATAGGACCTAGCTAATTCTGTGGATAGGAATTTGCACTATAGCAAATAGTTGACTTCGCCTGTAAAGGTGTTTGATCTGTAATAAAAGCTTTAGTGGCTTTACTAGTAGGAACGTTTGTTTTGATTTATGTGAGGGATCTTGAGCATCCTCTGTTGAGATTACAAAACCAAGATTGTGGAGTGATTCTTTTGCTAACCATATTGTATTCTGCACTACTCTGGAGTTTATCCAGAGTTTTACCGTTGTAGTCAAGTTGTTTTTGTGAAACTCAATGAGGGCAATGTCAGTACACATTATATCCTCTAGTTGAGGAACATCTGAAAAAATGGCAAGGACAGTGTGTCTATTAGTGACATATTGTGGCTATGGAGCAGGTCTGCATGAAAGTATCAATGAATAAGAGTCTGGTCGCTTCAAGAGTGTATGAAATAATTTGGCTTGAGTTACATCTAATCTCTTGATGTCAGAATTTGTTGGAATCTTTTGGTCTTGAGGCGGCAGGAGACCTGCAAGGGCCATTTGTAGCAAATTAATTGTAGCGCTTTGAAGTCAACGAGGTGGAGGGAATCTCTTTGGCCTCTTGATGAAAGGGAGAAGCTGTCAGACAAGGTTCAGACTCGACTTGTTGTTAAGGTAAGTTGCACAGGATCAATTTCGGTGTAGGGTCAGTTTTGTGAATAACAGAGTTTGCTGGGAGGGGTTCATTGCTAAACTGCTGTTGCGCATTAGATCCTGAACAATCACAGCATGGTTGAGCTTTCACAGACTTGTTAGCATCATGAGAGAGGCTACTGGAAGAGTTTTTAACTGGCAAGTGTTCAGACATATAGGCGTCTACCGCTTCCCGGATTTCTGTTCATTTTTGGACTTGGTAGTCGACAGACTGTGCTTTAGTGTTTTGTTGTGGGGCTTGATTTTGTTGTATTTCGGCGGCTTCTATTAAGCTATCGAAAGGGCCATAAGGAGTGATGACTCTATCCCCCACCGGGCCATAAGAGTTAACTGATTTTTTAGCTTTGTCAAGCTTTTGATATTTTCTAGAAATGGCTTTAGAGAGGAGGATAGAATTCTTCACTGGGTTTGGCATTGACAGTGCTTTAAAGAACTGCTTAGATTTCGAGCCAGTATTTTTGGAAAGAGACTTCTGATTCTTTGAAAGCTTGGTGCTGTTAGGTAAATCTGTGGATGCAACTTTGGATTTTGTAAAAAATCGTGTAAGCAGCTTTCTTATTGTTAGTTGATTTTGGCAAAACTTTTTGGGAGTCTAAAACCACACAGATTGACTC
Organism: Ambystoma mexicanum; assembly: GCF_040938575.1. NCBI lineage: Eukaryota > Metazoa > Chordata > Amphibia > Caudata > Ambystomatidae > Ambystoma > Ambystoma mexicanum. The sequence continues at coordinate 101,749,825 of NC_090941.1, read as the reverse complement.
CGATTGAGGCTTTTGAGTGACCACTTCATAAGGGTTTGACTGCTCTGTTTGTGAATCTGTGTCCTTTGTTTTGGGAAGAACTTCACAAATTGGGCCATTTATAAAGGGTACTACGCAAGGATTTTGCACATTTAATGTGGGATAAGAAGATTTTTGGGAAGACTGCGTCACAAACCTCAAATCACACTCTAGTTTTTTAGGAGAAAAACACGTTCTTTTTGTAACAGAGCAGACGTCTCCGATTGCCACCAAAGGATTGGTTCAATTTGAGAGTGCTGGGTGGCCATTTTACCTTCCAGTGATTCAAATAATTTTGTCATGGTTTGTAAAGCCAAATTCATTGTGGTAAAAGTAACCTCCAGCACTTTAGTAATTGCGTCTGATGGATAAGGCTTCTATACCTGCCCCACATCTTTTACTTTCTGTGGAGTGGGGGGCAAATAGGAAGCTATCAAACTAATGGAGGCATGTCTAGGATCTAAAAGCATAACTGGGGACTTAGATAATAAACTGCTCAACCTCAACTTGTGGCACCATCAGAAATGATGATGTATCCCCCGGACGCTCAGACACATTATTCAAAATCATGCTGTCAGTTGGGGAGGTCTGGTGAGTGGAGGAAGGTGAATCCACTAGAACAGGTGTGGGGATAATCATTTCCGAAGATCTTGGTGGAGTGTTCATTGTTGGAATTATTTTCTGCGCGGAGTCTGTGGTAGGCTCACAATCCGCAGCTTCTCGTTCATACTGGGCATCCGGTAATGAATGAAAGTCTTTGCAGTATTTGCGGATGTCCGCATGTACCTCAACCTTAGAGATGGATTTTTTCATTTTGGGAGGTACACAAATGATGGGCGTGGAGATTGTTGCTTTTAGAAAATGTCTCTGACCACTACGAGCTGGAGAGCATGAATTCAATAGGTTGCTCTTGACTTTTAATGTGGAAGGCATACCTGATTTCAGTGTTGGGAGAACACGCTGCATTATTATAGACGGCCACAAAGAAAAACCTAATTGCACACTGGACCGTTAAAGAGCCGTAGATGTTTTATAAACTAACTAAGACACAAGCACCAGTGTGTCACCAGCTAGAGTGACAGATCGCACTCTCGCATTCGGCGAAGAGGCAAAGAGCCACTCAGCAGTCACTCCGCTTGGTGCATGCGCGCTGGTGTGCGCGGGTGCCTGTTTTTACATTCTCTTGCCAGAAGGGGCGTGGCTTTGCAGCGGCAACAATAACAGCTTGATTTTCACAGCTAGAAAAGAAAGTTAAGTTGTAATATATATCTACAGGATATCCATTTGTTATCATTCACAGTAAAGTAAAAGGAAGGTCTACCGTGCTGTAACAGTCCACTGTAACACAAAGTAGAAAGTAATAACAAAGTCCAACGGAGCACACACGAACAGCCGGGAAGGCAAAGAGGCACTCAGCAAGCACTCTGCTTTATGCGCGCGTGCGGGGGCGCGCAGGGGCCCATTTTTACGTTCTCTTGCCAAAAGGGGCGTGGCTATGCAGCGGCAACAATAACAGCTTGATTTTCACGGCGTGCTGTAAGAGTCCACTGTAACACAAAGTAGAAAGTAAGAACAAAGTCCAACGGAGCACACACGAACAGCCGGGAAGGCAAAGAGGCACTCAACAGGCACTCAACAGGCACTCTGCTTGGTGCGTTAGCACATATGTCCGATGTTGCCGGGGATCTGACGTATGACACAGTCTGCTCGCCAGTGCCTGCAGCAGGTGTACTCATGAGTGGGCAAGATTAGTCCCAACAAGATCAAGAAGTGTGAAAGGTGCGCCGCTATGTTGTGTGGTGAGCCAGGAAGCTGGGTGATGCTGATCTTCCCCCTTAAGATCAGCAGGTAAACTCGATGGGAACCAGTGCCGGCTGATGGGATCAGTTAATAGTGCGACCACGAGCCCAGTAATATTTGTTCCAGTTGGTAATGGGTATACTCATATGAATTGTGTCCTCCCATGTTGTATGGAGGGTGCAGTGATCTCTCCAACCACCGAGTGATGGTGGGAGCGCAACCAGGGGATCAACGCACCCAGCGTAAGCCCACAGGGCAAAGCAGGTGGAGACCGTCACCACAGAACTGTGCCCAGCAAGCTGCAGCGGATGGACTCAGCGTGTGGGATTTGGTGGAGGCTCCAGCCCCCGCCAGTCCACAAGTCCCCGTCCTCTCCCCCACAGCTGTAGTTTCAGGGCTAGCGCAGTCGAGGTGGGGCAGTCTGATCCTGGCGTCGGCACCCGTTCACTTGATCAGGAGTCAGGAGGGCAGCTGTACACGATGCGTCAACTGTCCGGGCTGGATCCCAGGCACCAGTGCAGAATCACAGTAGCCCCGGCCAAGTTCCGGGTGATAGGTGGGGGGGTGTGCGGCATCCAGAGTGTAGTAGTGATGGCCGCCCACCAGTACCCCAATGGTAGGTACCGGAGCCTGTTCTCCAGCAGTAGATGGGGGAGGCACGGAGTCCACAGATGTGAAGTCCCTCCCCTTCAGCAGGCCTCACAGCTGTAGCGTTTCTGCCCACAGGGGGATGGCATCTCTAGAGTCAGGGGATGGGGCAGAGTATCGTCATCTCACAGTCACCACAAAGGCAGCAAAATCTGTGGCTCCAGACCGAGTTATTGTCCAGGAGTTGGATGACAGGTGGAGAGGGATATTATCAATAATCCACCAGTTTTTCTCCCCCACAGTCATTGTATGGCTGCAGATATGCACAAGGATGTGGTCACTGGCACAGAGCTTCCTCTTTAGGCAGGCATGCTCTTCCAAGTGCAACAGTGCCCCCCCGCGTATCACCCTTTTTACATATTTGCAATGACCACCACCTCTCTCTTCCTCATCCCAGTAATTTCTTTTTAGGCCCCTTCCACATAACAGGAGTCATATTCCTACCTCCAGATATTATACCATCTCCGTTCACCAATCCACTTCAGTTAATTTGTTCCTTTCCTCTGGGCAGAAACCATTATACTCTCATTACTGGGCTTTGAGGGGCACTGTTGGTGAACTCAGTGTTTACCGTCCCCTGCACATGGGCGAGGAGATGGAGAAAACCAGACTAAGAACTACTCCCAGGCCCCCTGATGGGTGTCTGGATGGGCAACATGTCAGCAGCAGTTTAAGTAAATCGGCAATGGGGCACTCAGTCTCTGGCTCACGGGACATGGCCATATTCAATGTCCTTCTAGGGACTGGGGGATCCTCCTATCCCTGGTGGTGGCTCATGTATGAATTCTGCCACAGTATAGATCCATGTTGAGGTCCTCGAGGTGGCAAAAGAGACTGTCTCTTGTGAGGAGGTTGCTGTGGAAATTGACACAGAGACGCTCACTCCCATTTTTTGTATTAGTGGGTATGAAATGAGGTTCAAGCCACAGTGGGTGGCTGTGAAGGCGTTCTGAGAGCCCTTGGGGGATATCTCTGAAGTGGACTAGCTCAGAGATTGCATGCTGAAGTGTTCTTGCCCCTTCCAAGCCAGTGGCTTATTTGGGGCTCCCTCTTAAGATCTTTTGCTAGGTTTGAAATGTCTCCAGGGACCATAGTTTGAGCCAGCGGAGGGGATTGATGTGCACTTGTTGACTCTAGTAACTTATTATAATGCTTATCACATCTGCAGGCTGGCTGTTAGAGATCAGTTCTCTTTTATGTAACAAGAAATGTTTATGTTTTCTCCCAGAGAGATTGGAGCTTCTATGCAATTCAGTTATTCTTCCTATGGTGGGATCGAAATTACACAGGACTCAGGACATGGTGCTACTAGTTTTACTTCCTAATACTTCCTCTCCAGAGGAGGGAAGGTGGCATGCTCTGTGTGTTCATAGGGCAGAGCTTGCCTACATTAAGAGGACTGCATTTTTTCATTGGGTGGGCAATGTGTCATATGTGGGGTCTTATGGGGTGGTAGAAAGACCTATATGAGCTTCTTAGGAGATGGATTAGAACAGCAATTAGTATGACTCATGTGGTGGTGGGTTTTCTACTGCTGCTAAGGAATCACATATGGTTGAAAAGAGTCATGGCAGCATCGTGGGCAGATGCAAAGGGAGTTGCCCTGCAGTCCAATTGCTTTTGTTGGTTGTTAGTGTTTAAATGTGGCTGTCAGGATGCCTTTGCTTTTGGTAACAGTGTTCTGAGTGCTTAGTTGCTAACATGATCCATTTCAATTTGTAGGTGCTTATCAAGACCAGTTTGTTTCTTTGCATTCTGAGTTTTATAATGACAAAAAAGAGAACTACAAGTCCCAGAATGCAAAGAAAAATTCAGGACTGGATAATGGTAGATAATTTATGAGAAAAAGGATATATGCAGTATGTGTATTAAGATTTTACATTAACATTTAGAATTGGGAGGAGAGTAGAGTGAGGTTAGATGTATTTACGACATGCAAATTATAGCATAGCTGCTGTTGCATAACTATAGTTAGGTTTCGAAAACCCAAGTACAATCAAATATGAACAACAGTGCCCTGTGAAGAAAAAGATTCATAGTGAGCAGAGCATATAACAGAAGTGAGATTGGCCTTCAAATAAATAAATCATTGTTTATGCAAGTTAGAACAGGAGTGAAGGAAAGGGAAGGAAAGGGATGTAAGAGTAACTTTATTCCATGAGCATCATGAGATTGTGCCAAATGGAATCTTGTTCAAAGGTCACCAAAGATCAGGTATGAGCTGAAAAATGACACAAGCTGGTACGCGATATGGTCAGAGGTGAGATTATATGAAGAAGGTGGGGAAAAGAAAATGTGCACGTGCAAAGATGAAGGAAGGGAGTTGAAATAGAGGAAGAAGGGAAAAGTTAGGAAAACTGGAACGCAAATCTGATGCGATTTAGCTGGTTTTCAGTGCTTTTACCGCCGGTGGTAATACCACCAGCGGTAATAGCGCCGAACATTCCCCATTGGGCCCAATGGGGAATGGGAAATCCCCGAATGGGCCCAATGGGGACTTACCATTCCGCCAAACCTGTGATCCGGCGCTAATAGCGCCGGGGGGTTTTGCAGTAGGGCTAATAGCCCCGGCCAACTCGTGATGAGGCCCCAAGTGTTGATTGTTCCCATACCTGAATACATTATTGGCTTTCATATTCTGGAGGCATTGACTTTAAGACTATGAGGTAAAACCTACTGGTACGGCGTGAGTGCATTGACGTGTAGCCCCGTCATTGTGGGAAAATTGAAAATGCCCCTGAGCAGGTTCCATTAGCCACAAAGCAGATATCTATGAAAGAATGTTGTATTTCTGGGGGCAGAAGGCGATGTCAGACACCATTAGAAGCAGGTGTGCTTCGTCCTGTAACCACCACTTGGAACAATCCGGTCTGGCCATTAAGAAGCCGGGGGGAATCTATAGGATGACAGTAGATTATTGTGAGTTGAATAAGTACACTCCTCCGTTAATCCCCACAGTTCCAGATGCGGTTACCTTAATCGAAAATGTGCAGATGTTTGAAAGAACTTGGGATGCTGTGATAGACCTGGCAAATGCATTCTTCATCGTACTGATTACAGAAGAATGTCAAGAACAGTTTGTATTTTCTTTGAATGGGAGGCAGTGTACGTTTCAATGTTTGCCCATGGGGTATATGCATTGTCCAAACATTTGTTACCGGCTGGTGGCAGAACATCTGCATAAGATCCCGTGCAAACCTGATGTGCAGATTTCACACTATATTGATGACATTCTGATACAGGGAAAGGATGAACAGAGTGTGCAGATGCACCTAAACATCATTATTGAGGGTTTGAGAATGGAAGCATGGGAAATTAATGAGAAAAAAACCTGAGGTTCAGCAGAAACCGTGATTTTTGCTGGCAATCCAGTGACATAATGGGCATCGTGAGATGGTGACACTGGCTAAACAAAAGATCTTTGAGGTTGCTACACCAGTGAATCAGAAACAAGCCCAACAGTTCATAGGGTTATTTGGATTTTGGGGACAACATATACCACACTTAAGGTAGATTTTAGCGCCTCTCCACAAAGTAACATGGAAGAAATGCAACTTTGAATGGGGAGAGGTGCAATAGAAAGCATTTCAGTTAGCACAAGATATGATACAGAGAGTGTTTGACTTATGCCATTGAGGGCAGGTGAAGTAGAATTAAATGTGTCTGTACAGGAAAACTATGCCAATTGGAGATTGTGGCAGAAACAGGGCAGAAAGCGTGTCCCTCCGGAATTTTGGAGTCGTAAATTACCCAAATCTGTGACCAATACACTCTCTTTGAAAAACAGTTGTTGGCATACTATTGGACTCTTGTGGATACAGAAAGAAGTGCGGGTGGGTCATGATGTATTGATCCAACCGGAAATTCATATCATGCAATGGGTACTAAGCTCGCATAAAAGACATTGCATAGGACATGCTCAAGGGGCTAGTAATATCAAATGGAAGTGGTACATACAAGATTGTGCAAAAACAGGGAAGGATGGAGTTGTGAAAATACATGAGCAAGTGGCTGGTGTTGCGCTGACTGATTTGGAACGGTCGGAGGGGATTGAAATTTGTGTGTGTCCTGTAAAATGGGGAGTTCCTTCTGCGGAACTAACTAGTGAACAAACTGAACACCCCTTGTTCACTGATGGTTCAGCAAAATAAGTGTGGACTGAGCGACACTGTAAGGCAGTGACGTATAATCCCAAAATGAAGAGAATATTGACAACATCGGGAAGAATGAAGAGTGGTCAATTTGCAGAATTGAATGCAGTTTATCAGGCATTAAAGCAAGAAGCACCTGGCTGTTGTTATATATATACTGACTCATGGGGCCTCATTCCGAGTTTGGAGGTAATCATGGTGCTATTAGCGCCATGACTACCTCCAATACTGGTACCGAGTCCGCCCTCGTTCAATGGGGACTTACCGGTCTATTCCGACCTTTGCAGGTCCGGTAAGTCCCAATTGAAAAAGCCATTCCCTATTCCCATTTGAGCCCCATAGGGCTCAATGGGAAGGCGCTAATAACGGTACCGCAAATTGCGGTACCGTTATTAGTTCTAAAGTCCCTTACAGGGTCCTGTCCTTAACACCTGGTAAAACCAGGCACTAAAGAAGGGAACTGCTAAGGGAACTCAGAATAGGGCGCAAAGGGAATACCGGCACCGGTGTTCTTACCGGTGCCCAGTATCCCTTTGCGCCAAACTCGGAATGAGGCCCATGGTCCGTTGCGAATGGAACTTGAGGTTTGGCTGCCAACATGGCAGAAGAATGGATGGAAGATTCATGCAAAAGAAGATATCACTGACATGTTGATGCATAGCCTAGTGACTGTATATCATGTAGATGCACCCATCATGTAGATGCACCCTGCGTGACAGACTCATTAGAACTTTGGGTCAATTCTGTTGCAGATGAACTGCCAAAATTTCAGCTATAGATGCGAGGTCTGAGGAAAATGATCTTGAAGGGATTGCTAAATGGCCACACCAAAAAAATGGACATCTTGGAGAAAAGGCTACTATCAGGTGGGCACAAGATCAAGGAATTAGCATTCCTTTAGAAATTGTGAAAACAGTAATTTTGCAATGTCCAGTGTGTCAGCATCAAAACAGAGATCTATTCCACAAGTCATACGTTGTACACTAAAATTAAGAACTTTACCTGGTCAAATCTGCCAGATTGATTATATCGGTCCAATGCTAATTAGCAGAGGATGTCAGTATGCATGCACAATTGTGGACACATATTTAGAATATTTGATGGTTCTGCCATGCAAGAGAGCCACACAATTGAATACTAATAAATTGTTAGATCAAGAGGCAGTGTATTATGAAATAATTCCCTTACAGATTCAGAGTGACAATTGGTCACATTTGAAAGGAAAACTGATTCAGAACTTTTGTCAGGTAAAGAGCGTCATATTGATTTTTCACGTCCTCTATCACCCAAGGCTTCGGGATTGATTGAGAGAAGCAATGGTTTTTTGAAAAGAACAGTTGTGAAAACATATGGGAACATATGGGATTAATTTCCCCTAGATCTGGATTAGCGTTGAGGGGAATCCAAGTGTTGGGGGATTGTTAATGCTGACTATCAAGGAGAGATAAAAGTGATCCTAATCAATAGTGGAGAAAACATGCTACTTATTCATAAAGGCGGTAGAGTGGTGCAATTGATCATTGTACCTGTAAAGCTGTCTATGGTGAAGAAGGGAGAGACACCCACGGTGATAACTACAAGTGGTGACAAAGATTTTGGCTCATCAGACAGAATGGTTCCAGGAGTAAAAGTGTGTGTGGAAAAACCTAGTGGTCCACCAGTTCCGGCAGATGTAATTGCAGCAAGAGAGGACCAAGTTGTCCTTGTAATGGAACCAGGGAAAAGAAAATGGAGTCATGTCCACTCTGACAAATGTTATTTATGTGAGTGATGTACTTCACTGATATCTTGTTTTTTTCTGACATTCTTTGTCTCCAGACCATGTGTGTGATGTTTGCGCTTATGGATCTGTGTGGAGTCCGTTCAGGAGGGTCCGGGGACATGCTGAAAGAGGTGGTCAATGTCTCCATTGTGTAACTGAATCCTATGATCTGGATGACGAGTGATGGCCTTGATGTTACTGTGTTGCCTGATGCGTTATATCATGACTCCTTGAGGAAACGCTGTGGACATGGGCATGTTGTTTTGCACCTTCCGCGACTTGCATGTCTTTTGTGTGGCATGGCTATGTTGCAATTGTTGGGCAGCTTGAGAATGTATGGGTATTCCTGGCCTGTGATGTGCTGAACATTTACACTTCTGCTTGGCTGATGTTCATGCTGCTGCAAACCTGATTTCAACATGCCTTGTGACCGTACCAACGGCAGCCCCTGTGTTGCGGCATAGTGATTCCCTCGTGGAGGATTCTGATGTCAGAGTCTCTTTTTCTGTTTATGAGTACTGCAAATTTAGTGCGTACATGGATGCAAATGGAGGAATATAACCTTTATTGTCATCTATGATATTGCTCCGGCTGATGTTTGTTACTTGATGACTTGTGAACCTCGGGGCATTGGAAAATGTCAACAATTGGATTTGACTACTGATCGAAGTGGCACTGACTTTGAGAAACACTTATGTTCCCGGTCTATGTCTGCTTGTACAGATGTGTCTAATGACATATTCTGTCATTTTACTGTTTTAGCTGCCAGTCATATTCACCATGTTAAACTTCCTTCTGGTTGGCTATTTTCCTGTGGTAACCTTACCTACTCCTATATTCCTGCTAACATTTCTGGTGGCCCTTGTGCTTTGACACGTCTTAGCTTGATGATGTTTCCCTTGCAGCCTGCTATTTGTCATTCTACATGTTCTTTTCACCATATTGGCTTGTCCACTGACTGTGATTCAAATGTGCATTTGTTGTCTGAACCTGAGGTTTTGGCGCTTGGATTTTGCTTGGTGGGTGTTTGGGGTTTAGCTGGTGGGGGCTGTAAAGACTTAATTAGGTTGGCTTGTGTGGCGGTTAAAGGACTTAATGAGACCTCTCAAGTTTTGACTGATCTGCTGTTAGACAACAGGAATTTTAGAAAAGCAATTTTGCAGAACAGGGCTGCTATTGATTATTTTTTTTTGAAACATAATTTGGGTTGCAGCGCCGTTGAAGGATGTCTTGTTTTGATTTGGAAGATCATTCCCATTCTATTGAAAAGCACATTCAAGGTTTGAAGGACCTGATTACCCATGTCACTCAGGACCAAAGCGAAACTGGGTGTTGCGCTTTGTTCTTATATATGTTTTTGCAGGTTTTTTTATCAGTTGTTTGTTGTTGTTGTATATCTTGTATTCCCAATTTGATTGTGATGTCTCGTCAATTTTGGAAATAACCGTTTGTTTCATTGGGATATGGCAGTTGATTGTCCAAAGGGTGGAGTGTAATGCATGTGCGAAAATGAGCTAAAACATGGGGCGGTGAATGGCCATTTAGGACATTCACTTACAAACCGCAATGAAAGTCTACATTTCTGTGAGCTCAGTTAAAAGGCATACATGAATTTTGCAATGGGTGCAATATTATATTATGAAACAGAGGAGCTCACTATGAAGGATAGTTGATGTATTGTTTGCTCCAGGACGAGCTGAGAAGGAAGTCGGAGATGTGCAGGTGAATTGATAAGGGGTGCTGGCATGAGTGCGCGGGAGACAAACTGGGTTTTTCTACTACTGTCTGGATTTTTCTGCTCTTTGCCTCCCATGCTTGTTGTCTGTCCCTTGGCTGGGGACAGTTTTGCAATGTAGAAGGGGTGGGATTTGCCACCCGTAAGAAGAGAGGTATCCTGATGGTAGACAGAGAATTGGAAGACTGGGTGATGAAGTCTCGCCGAGAGGGAGGACACTCCGCTCCAGACCCCGTTAGTACGTGTGATCTCTCTGCCTATCTGCCTCGGGGCTGGGTAGTGTTGTTGTGGCAGAGATGAAATTTTCTCCTAGAACTGCACTAACTGTGATGCAGACCCTTTGTAACTATCCTTGCTTGTGTGTTTATGTATAACCAATTGCATGTATAACCAAAAGCATTTATTCCAATAGTTATATGTATGCTTATTGTGTATGAATAAATGGCCTGTAAATAGCCAATTATATTCCAGTTGTTGATCTAGGTGTGCATTATTGCCTTCCTGAGTCCAAGATCCTTTGGTCCGTGTAATAGGGTGAGTAGCTCTGGAGTCTTTACGCCTGTCAGAAAAGCAAAACAGTTGGTCAGCTAAAAACCTCAGTAAGGCTTCTCTAAATATCAATGCTCTTGTCTTACATGAAGCTGGATTTTGGGCTGGATGTAATGTAAAATATATTACTGGTCGGTTGGAGACACTTGCACATGAAACTGGGAAAGTAGGTTGCCAACAATGTGCAATTAGTGATAGTTAACATAAAAATGTACTTGACATTGAAGTACGCGATGCAAAGCATCTAATGGAGTGCCAAATTAGGCATACACAAATAGACATTTATTATAAATGGCTATATGAAGCAAAAATTAAGCATATGAAAATAGAGTTTAAGAACTGGCAAAGAAGGCACAGAAACTGTCCTTAATGGGCAGTTGCAACTAATGTTTTCGCTTCTTTGTAGTGGGAACATTAGATCAATTTGACAAATGCTAACCAGAATCAAGGGAGATTCCCGATGCACAATGGTGAACCCAATATCAGAGTACAGGTGGTAGGAACATGTTTTGTTAAAGTGTGTGTCTATAGAAGAGTCTATTTTTGAAAATAATTATGAAGGGAGCTGGCTATTAGGACCCAGTGTTAGCGAAATCTACAGGGTGATTGTAAATATGAAGCGCTCAAGAGCATCTACACCAAATGGGCTGTCTATCGCTGTCCTTAAGTCCGATCCGTAGGCAGGGTCAAAAGCGCTGCATGTCCTATTTGTTAAGGTATTTTCTGAAAAATCCATCCCTACCACATGTAAATCGGCCACCCTCTTGCCTATACACAAAAAATGGGACATATTATGTCCTGCGAATTACAGACTCCTATCTTTTATGGATGTACCAGGTAAATTGTTCACCACCTTTGTGCTAAAAGCACTTCAGACATGGGTAGAAGTAAACAACATATTACATGACACCCAAACCGGTTTTCAGCATGGTTCTGTGACCACACACAACATCAGGCTATTAGAAACATAGATGTGTGTATCTGCACAAAAGGGATAAAATGTTTAACGCTCAAAGGATATAACAAATATTTACAAAAAACTGTTGGTGTATGCACAAATGGTCAAGGACACACTTTTGTTCTTTATATCTTTGTTTAGTGGCTAGGGGCTCTAGTCACGTGTTGGTGACCGATGCGGCTATGCGCCAACTAAGTTGACAAGTTTAAGCTCTAATTGGGTATCAGTTTGGTGGGTTACAGCCTAAAACTTAGTGACATATTTAAACTCCAACCTCCAATCGGTCCACATAGCACTTTACAAGATCTGGAGCGACATGTCGAAATATTTGAATAACACAAGTACACATAGTTGAGAAAAAAGCCTGATGTGTTGTTTTGTTTGGTTTTCCCAAGTAAGACTAATGGAAAATGCCAGATTAAATGATATGAAATGGAATTAAGGGTTTATAACCAATTTTTTTAATTATTTTTGAATTCACAGTATGGATTTGTAGCTTCTAGCTGTTTAAAAAAGTGATTGTGTATTAATTGCGGAAACTTACCTCAGTGTTCATGATCCTTAGATGCGACGTTTTTGAAAGACAAGCAGTGGGCAGGAGCGGTTGGGAGCGCTGCTCCTCTTCTTTTTCAAGTTAAGTTTTACTGTTCCTATAATTTTATTTTAAAAAGAAACCTTTCCGGAATGGTTTCATTTTAAAATAAAAGTGTAGGAATTAATGAAATTAGCACTTCAGTGTACTGCACTGAAGCTTCTTTTAAAAACCGCAGGTATATTTGTTTGGGGGTTTGAAATGTGTGTGGGACGGGTAGTGGCAGTGGTGTTTGTGGAGGGCGGGTCAGACCAGCAGGGAACATAGTTCCACTGCTTCTTTTCATACACTTTCACCACTGAAGATAAGTGGTGAGGTCACCAAGTAATCCAAGACCAAGAAATGCTTTACGCTGTATGCTAAATGTTTGTCTTCTATTTAGATGTTTGGGTGTTTATACATGTTTTATGTAATGTATATTCTATATGCTATATACTATATGCTAAACGCTGTATGAGATACATGAATACAAATCCAAAAAAATGCTTTCCCCCATCGAGAACACCTTCCTAAGGAAAATATTGCTTTTGCCCAAGAATGCGCCAACCACGCTGATCCTTTTAGAATTCCAAAAACTGCCGATAGACGATTTGATTGCCCTCAAGCCAGCCCTGTATTGGTTGAGACGTTGGTCCTCCTCGAGCTTGGCCCTCTACAAAGATGCTCTGAGGGACTTCTTGCAATTGGTAGGTGCAACAAATCAGGGCTGGGTCCTTCACATGAAAAATATGTTGTGTGGGCTAGGTACAAGACACTATTGGGATAATCTTAGTGAGTGTCGCCTGTCACTTAAAATGGAGCTTAAAACAGCTGCTAAATGCAATGCCCTTAGGAACATAAGTCTGTCCTTGACCATTTGCACGTACACCAACAGTTTTTTGTAAATATTTGTTATATCCTTTGAGCGTTAAACATTTTATCTTGGTTTAGGGGCTGGGGGCTCTAGTCACATGTTGGTGACCAATGTGGCTATACTCACCTAAGTTGACAAGTTTAAACTCTAATTAGGTATCAGCTCGTGGGGTAGAGCCTAAAACTTAGTGACATATTTAAACTTCAACCTCCAATCGATCCACATAGCACAGTACAAGATTTGGAGTGACATATCAAAATATATGAATATCACAATTACACATAATTGAGAAAAAAAAGCCTGATGTGTTGTATTATTTGGTTTTCCCATGTAAGACTAATGGAAAATACCAAATGAAATGATCTGAAAGGGAATGAGGGGTTTATAACCAATTTAAAAACATTTGAATTCTTAGTATGGATTTGTAGCTTTGAGCTGTTTGAAACATTGATTGTGGATCAATTGTGGAAACTTCTCTCAGTGATCATAATCCTTAGATGTGACATATTGAAAGATAAGCATAGGTCGAAGTGGGCAGGAGCGGTGCTCCTCTGCTGTTTCAAATTAAGTTTTACTGTTCCTTTTAGAATTTCAAAAACCGCTGATAGCCGATTTGATTGCCCTCAAGCCACCTCTGTATTAGGTGAAACTTTGGTCCTCCTCGAGCCTGGCCCACTACCAAGATGTTCTGAGGGACTTCTTGCAATTGGTAGGTGCAAAAATCAGGGCTTGTTCCTTCACACAAAAAAGATGTTGTGTGGGTTAGGTGCTAGACACTTCTGGGATAATCCTAGTGAGTGTCACCCGTCACTTAAGATAGAGCTTAAAACATCTGCTAAATGCAATTCCTTCAGTAATCTAGAGATCCAAAGGCATGCTTTGAAAAATAGCCCCAAACTCCTGCTACCTAACTCGTCTATTTAGATGCAATACATCCCGAGGGAAGCAATGCAGTTCCTCACCAGCACGTTGAGTGGAAAGTGGTGTTTGCTTCAGCCAGGTATGTCCATCATGCCTGGCTCTTCAGAAGCAAGTTGATGGGCAATGTGCTACTCCAACTATAGATCACTTTGAGGCTACAAGCACTGCTCCCCTCATGAGGCCGAAACCACATTTTTAGATGCACTCTTGAGGCTGAAAGCTTTGCTCTCCTCCTGAGGTCCAAATATAATTTTACAGATGGTTTTCTAACTTGCACCATTTCCTTTTACCAAATCTGTGGTTTTATCTCCTTGGAGTTATTGTTTGTGGCCCTCATTGTATTTTATGCTAATTGAATGTGAATGTATCAATTGTTATTGTGATTGTGATATTGTGTGTGAAAAAACCATTCCAAATAAAGCTTAAAAACAGATTGATATATGTTTTATAGGAAATATACCAAAATGTCACCTCCAGAATTCTGACTGGCGAACATTCAGACTTGTTTTTGTTGCCCCCCCCCACACCACTTGTATATGTGGGGGGGTATGGGATATAATACAAGTATGGCAGGGCTGTGGGGGGTCTCCCCTGCATATGTGGTGTAAAGAGGGTTGAACAAAAAAGAGTTGGCCGTCGGACTTCTGGGGGTCGCAGTTATCACATAGATCCTGTTTTATATATCTTACATGTTTCGTAAAGGTTCATAATGAATCAACCCAAATAAATAAATAAATATATGTTTTGAATGCCTTGTCAAAGTAAATTTAGATTTGCATGTGTACCTTAAAATAACTGTTTCATGTGAGATGGTCTAACAACTGAAAGAGGACTAGGGTTTTTTTTGGGTTGAGGCCAGGACCGTGCCCTACACGCGCTAGAATTTTATTTTTAACAAAAGAGATCCTGCGCCTCACTGTTACTCCCCACTCGTGAGGTAAATGCTCACAGTGGCCCCTCCAGGGTGTGCAACTTCACAGTTCAAACCAAAACACAATTCTGGACCATAGAAAATTGAAAACAATATATATATTTATTTTAATTGTACCATATTTCATTATTTTCTTTAAAAAGACATCTACATCCTATATAGGTCTGTGATGTAATCCTTTTTTTTTTAATTTGTAGAAAAATGTTCTCACATACATTGCCTACATAAAACACGTACCAAATGTTACCATAAATTAGAAAAAAGAAAAGGAAAAAACGAGTGATAAATTACATGAAACTAATCACACCGGGTTCAGCAAAAACAACCTCCACCTAAATCTTATCACTAACAAAATTCATCAGTACATACACAAATAGACAATAAAATACATTTACATAAAATCACATTAAGAAATCTACAATCAGTTCTGAAAAAAGCAATCTTCATTACTAGTAAAGCTCTATACGTGTAACAATTAGCTACCTAGTAATTGATCCTTATGTAAATTAGGATTACCCAGTACATTTTTTGAATGAGTACAAGCTACCACTGCTTTATTGTAAGCGTGCCTCGGTCACACGTTATTGCTGTTAAAAATAAAATTCATGTGAGATGGTGTCTGCGCATAACACGTTATGTAACAAAAATGATTGATTTAAACTGATGAGATTGCGTACATAAAGTGCATTATTTCAAAAGGGTGCAGCAGTCTTTATTTGCATGTAGAAGTGTATACATTGAGGTAACAAAACATTACAGTACACATTCTGATGGTGCATAGCTGAAGGTCCAGAATATAACCAAAAGATTAGCAAAATGGAAGCGATAAACTACTTCTTCCGACATATTTGATGGACAATGTGGGCATCCCTCAGCTAGTACGCATCAGTCGGAAGTGATAACAGTGTGCTGCACATGAAAGTTTATTTCATATACAGCACAGTAGTGTGCTGTTATATCATATACAGCACAGTGGTGTGCTGTATATGAAATAAACTTTCATGTGCAATAAAGTCGATTTTTAGGCATTGTGAGGTACACAATCAGGGTGTAACACGTCTGAGGTTACCATGTTAGATTTGCAGGATTAAGCAGAAGCCAAATATTTTCATTTAGGAACTTGGTCATCGGATGCTATGAATTTATGGAGTGAACGTTTAATTTCAGAGATCGAAAAAATAATCTCCACATCATTGGTCTGAAGAGGGCACTGTCTTGCACTCGTGAGTAGAGCGCTTGCTTTGAAATCTGTGCAGAGCCTGCTGAGGCAGGTTCAAATCCCGGCAGGGCCAAACTCAGCCTTTCATTCTTCCGAGGTTGATAAATGAGCACCACACACTGTGGGAAATAATAAGCAGTGCTCAGATACCCGAGGGTTCGTAGCCCTATATAAATGCTAAATTAAAAAAATATATATTTTATGTCTAGTTTAGCTATTCACCTGCAGCGATAGAAAGTCACAAAATCATCAATAACATCTATGCTTCAGAGAATTCCACTCCGACATGGACTGCAGCAATATCCACACAGGTGAGGCCCATCCAAACTAGGCTAATTATTTATTTGATCCAGCACTGCGTGCGCTTTTAAGCAGTCTGCAGCTTGCTGACTTTAATTATGTATTTAAATCTGCACCGACTTTGCATTTGCCATGTGCTCTGAAACAGTACCTCCCCCTGTCCTTACTGCCTTTCCCCTTCCCCTATTTTTCATCTCCCACTCTCCCTGATTGGCGCCAAATCCATCAGGACGCCCGGCATTAAATACCTGCTGAGGGCAGGCCCTCTCTCTGTCCTTTTCCACTCAGATATGGACCACAGCAACAACCAGGCAGGCGAGGCCCATCCAAACTACGCTAATTATTTATGTAATCCAACAATGCATGTGATTTTAAAGCAGTCTACATCCTCCCGACTTTAAATATGTATTTAATCCAGTACTGCGTCTTCTTT
Organism: Ambystoma mexicanum; assembly: GCF_040938575.1. Lineage (NCBI taxonomy): Eukaryota > Metazoa > Chordata > Amphibia > Caudata > Ambystomatidae > Ambystoma > Ambystoma mexicanum. The sequence goes on along the minus strand of NC_090941.1, from coordinate 101,732,955 downwards.
TAAAGCATTCTGCAGCCTGCCGACTTTAATTATTTATTAAATGCAGCATTGTGTGGGCTTTCAAGGCAGTCTGCAGCCTGCCGACTTCAATTATTAATTTAAATCTGCACTGAATGTGTATTTGCTGTGTGCTTTGAAACAGGCCCTTCCCCGCGTTATCACTGCCTTTCCCTGTTTTTCACCTCCCATCCTCACTGATTGGAAGCAAAGCCAGCAGAAAGCCCAGCATTAAACACCTGCTGAGGCAGGTCCTCTCTCTGTCCTGTTCCACTCCAATATGGACCACAGCAACAACCACACAGGTGAGACCCATCCAAACTAGGCTAATTATTTATTTATTCCAGCACTGCATGTGCTTTAAAAGCAGTCTGGAGCCTGCCAACTTTAATTATTTATTTAATCCAGCACTGTGTGTGATTTTAAAGCAGTCTGCCAATTTATATTATTTATTTAATCCAGCACTGTGTGTGATTTTAAAGCAGTCTGCAGCCTGCCAACTTTAACTATTTTATTTATTACACATCACTTGGTTTAGATTTAAACATTAGATGCAAAAAAAACTTAATACAACACATGAATTTCTTCTGTACAAAAAGAAAACACAATAGAAGCAGAAAAGACCCTTTATCCCAAAGGCCCGAGTTCATAAATTGAATTCTATCAGACTCGAGGATTATCCTTTTCGTCCAGAGTGGCGAAAATCTCCCTCGCAAACTGTAACAATGCCAATGTCATGGAAACCCTCACTCCCCTTCTTAGAGTGCCCCACCAGTCCTCCTGCGTTTTTGTATTTCATTCCCCAAGGAATCTTCCCAGGAGCCTATCTCTTGTAGAAGTTAAGGGCTCACAGACCAGTACTAAGTGCTTCAAAGTTTCAGTACTGTTCCCACAAATCCGACAGTTTAGAGTTCTCTCTTCCCGGGCCTTTGTTCTCCTTTCTGTGACCTCCCTTGTAGGATAGAGGTTTAAATGAAGTCTTAGAATGTTTTGCTGCTCCAACTGTGAAGGAAACCTCTCAAGATAGGCCAACTCTGTTCCTCTTCTGTAGTGTTTGTCTGGTTCTTCTACAAACGATTTGTAGGATTTCATTTTTTGATTAGTCAAGATCCAATCCAGGTCCAGTAGTTTTAACTTTACCCCAGTCGGATTTTCAATTAATGATTTTTCTGAGTGAGCAATATTAGACAGTATGGAAGAACACGTCTCTTGCCAGATGTTAAGGACTTGAACCTGTTTCCCTTCAATGGCCTCCTTGATAATCGTAAACCCACTGACACCTGGTGGTTGAAGGCATTTCCTGCAGAGGGAGATTGATTTCCATTCCATTTGAGTGTGCAATTATGTTAGGCCTAGTTCTCTCCATACCCGTTCTATTGGCAACGAGTTTGGGAGTGACAAGACCCTCTTCCAAAAGAGGCTTTCCAGGCTGGACCAAAATGTTGGACTGAGGAAGAGGTTGGCTTCTGCAACATATGTAAGTATCAGTGAGACTTTCATCTTATAAAAGTCTAGGAGTGGCGACATAGAAAATGTACAGTAGCGCCTTTTGATCAGCAGAGCTTGGGATGCCAAATTTTTAGCTTTAATTCTCAAGTGGTTAATACCGGGAGTGTCATTCATACTGTCATTTAGGGTTATCCCCAGGTACACCATCGATGTGACAACTGGTATTTACTCCCCATTTAGTAGCCAGTTGAATTGTTTTCCTTTTTCCACTTCCTTTCCCTACTGCTGTCTCCTAAGATCAGAATTTTAGATTTCTTTGCATTGATCTTTAGGGCGTTGTTGTGAATGTAGGAGGACAGGTCCACCAACTGTCTCTGAAACCCAATTTCAGTTTGTTCTAGCAGGAGCAGGCCGTCTGCAAATAGTAAGTGGCCCACTGGATATCCCACGATCTTTGGCGGGAAGCATCTTGTTGTTGCAAATGCCTCTGCTATGTCTGATATAAATAGACAAAAGACCGCTGGTGCCAAACGACAGCCCTGCTTCAGCCCATTTTCTGGGGAAATTTTGTTAGACAGTGTGCCCTTTTGTCCAGTCTAATTTTTAATGTGGTATGTCTGTGCAGGGCTTCCATGGATTCTCTTAGGGTGTGGGGGTACCCCCACTTCTTCAATTTGTCCCACAGGATTCTCCAGTCCACTGAATCAAAAGCTTGTTCCAGGTCAATTGAGGCAATGTAAATGGCCCTGATCTGTTTCTGTTTGACCATACACTTGAGCACATTGATGATGAAGACATTTAAAGTGGTGCTGATCCCCCTTCGGAAACCCGCTTGCCACTGTTCCTGATGGTGAGACACCAGACTCCATGCATTCAAGTGCTTCAAGATTATTGCTGCAAATATCTTACCCACCACATCGAGAAGGGTGATAGGCCTATAATTACAAGGATTGGACCTATCACCACTCTTGAAGATGGGAACCACAATGGACTTTGTCCAGGATGCTGGAATCTTTTTCACCCTCATAACAGTCTCAAATAGTTTCAACATAAACGTCGCCCATCTGACAGGATCTTTTTTCAGGATTTCATTTGTCAGACCATCCTGCCCCGCTGCCCTCAATGAATTTGAATTTTTTATTAGATCAATTATATCTTGACTGTCGAATTTAAAGTTCCAAGGAACTTCTGAAGAAATGTGTGGCCCAATTTGGTCCCCCACACCTGCGAAGCCACTGAGTTAGTTATTTTCGAATCCTCTGGGGTATTTAGGTTGTTTATTAACTTCCACACACCTGCTGTGTTTTTCTTAATGGCAAACATCAGCATTCTTTCACCGTCTTGTTGGATGACTTGGGGCCTGATCACGACCTTGGCGGTAACGCTAACGCTATTAGCGCGGGGGCTAAATGGGGAAAATTTGTGCTCTTACCGCCGGCGGTAATAGCGCAAATTTTCAGCGGATCTCCCCCCAGCCAAGAGCTGTGGCGAAATCCGCCAAAGCCCTGATTCGGCGGACGCTTAAATCCGGCGGTAATAGCGCTACCGCCAGATTTAAGGGTTACCCCCGAGGTCGTGATCAGGCCCTTGGTGTTTATGCTGAGATAACCAGTTCTTAAAGTTGTTTTTGACTTTTTTTGAATAGGGCTAGGTTTTGGGGTGTTTTATGTTTTTTCACTAGTCTCCCCAACCTGTTTACCGCTCTCTTTTTTTCGACGATTTGCTCATCAAAGGCGTGCTTTGGTGTAAAAGCAGGCCTCTTGAAGCTCAGGGCCCAGTTGAAACTCTGGGTTTGTCAATATGCCCTCTCTTGAGCATGGTGAATCTGAGCTTAAAGCCGACAAAGAAGATGTTATGGACGACAAGACTCTTCTGTTGATGTGTAAGCGGTATCCTCCCAGGGTCACCTCATAATGATGGCCTTGTTGGTGGTAACCCGTTGATGAATTTACAGTCGCCCAATTTAGGCATTCGAGCTCAAGGAGATCATGGTAGCTCAACTCGGTAGATATCACTTGTAGATAGGTAAATTTCGTAGCAAAAATGTAGTCAATTGTGCTTGATTGACCCCCCATTTCCAAGTTGGGGCCAGGGGTTGATCACCATGCAAGTAACCATTTGCCATGTGGATGCTCCTGTCTAGTAACTCCCTTTAGAAGCCAAATCCCCTTCTGACATTCTCTGTGGCTCCAACTGATAAGACTTCTATTTTGGAGCCTTTTTTGTCAAAGCATTCCATATTTAAGTCTCCACAGAGTAGCACAGCCAAATTTGACCAAGTTGTCCTCGCCTCATTGTTTGATCTTAGTAGGGTGTTTGTGGTGCTTACTTCACACCCCGAGCTTCTTCTCCAGTAAATGTTACAAATTAGCAGCGTCCATTCCTCTGGTTCCCTTTGGGGTATGGTCGTGGTTGCTAATGTAAGTTGAATCCAGGAGTTTATATTTGTAGAAGTCATTAAAATTAAACCACTCGAACATTTAATGGCCGTTAGAAGACCTACCATTGGTTGGCCTTTAACCCCCTTTATTGCAGGGTTTATATAGACTTCAAAGCCATCCAGGACCGGTGTTTCCCTCAAGCAAGTCTCCCGGAGGCAAATAAGGTTGTATTTTGTCAAATGTATCTTACTTTTACCAAATAAGTGCAAAAATCCCCTTGTGTTCCAACTTGTGATAGACCTGCCCCTGGAAGAGTCTAATTGATGCTGTTGCTGTCATTATGATCTTCCTGCCAGAGTTCCCGCGAGCCAGCTCCAGTCTTCACAGTGGCTGACCCCCTGTTCTTCGCTTTTCTTCAGGACAACCAGTGTTCTACCCTTGTGTATGCCGATTTTGAAGTCTTCTGTACCCTCTTTGTAACCACTACCATGGTTATTGAGGTCACCAGGCCTGTCTTGGGAGAACCCCCTTTCAACTTTCCCCTGTCCCCAGCGTGGGGTTTCACCCATGCTCTTTACTTGATTTCCCATGTACTTTAAAGTAAACCCATGTGCATTCAGCTTGATCCCTTCTTTCATAAGGAGGTTCTTGATGTTTTGAGATTCTATGTGTAGAATCAGACTGTCAGAACTTATTTCACTAGGGAATTCAATTAAATCAATGTCCCTCGAACTGACTTGGTCCAGAGTTGGGACACAATGCAGCAGCCTCATTACATTTGTTCTATTCATTACAAGGTTGTCTGTGAATCCCAAAGTTCTTTCTAGGGATAATTTGAACTCCTCATTTGGTGAGACATTATGGAATTTCTGCGACTTGTTTGTCTCCCGAGTCTACACCCGCCACTGTACTGTTTTCTGCCCATGTGACGGATCTTCTCGGGGCCCTTGCTGGTACGCCCCTTGACGTCTTGTCTGGGCTTTGCCCCTCGACATCTACTACTTTCCTCTGTTCTGCGACATTTCTTCTTTGTTCCATCGTCATAATTCTTGCTCCGAATTGATTGAAGAATTTTGCTCGTCCGACTCTGATGATTCATCCAAAGTTTCCACGTTTCGGTGTACCCTCAACCTCCATTTCTGACCTCTGTTGTCTTTTTTTTTGAGACGGATCAGTGCCCATAGGTACCATGGACCTGTTTGGGTCGGCCTCTGCATTTGGCTCTGATGCACTGTTGACTGCCTTTACAGAGCCAAGTGGAACATTGTGGAGCTTGGGGAGTAGTCTGCTTGACTCCTCTTGATAGTGTTTATTTCCCTCAGTCCCCCTTGAATCTGTGTCGTCCGAATAGATGGACAAGTCCATCAAGTCATTTTCTGTTTCATTGTGGGACATATCACACTCCAATTCCTCTTCACTCAGTATTTCTAAGTCGATCCCTGTAGGGGTTAACAAGCCCCTTTGATTCGACGTTTGTCTTATGACAACTGCCCGATTTCCTGGTCTTTGTATATTTCTTGGTAGGCCAAAATTGCTTTCTTTACACTTGCGACTTGTACCCTTTTTAACAGGATGTTGGCTTAATTTGGCTTCTGAGTTGTTTTCCAGAGGAGGCATTTGTTTCTTCGAGTAGGTACTTGACCCCTTTTTATTGAGCACCAACTCTGCACTTTGGATCACCTTGTGTCCTTTTTGGGGAGGCCTGAACATTTCATACATTTCAATTTGCGGATTTGAGGGGTCAGACCCCACTTTTCTTGAACTTTTGAGCTGTTTCTTGGCTGGCGAGTTGAATCTTCCTCCCTTTGCTTTACTAGTGTCCGAAACCACTGTCACCGGATTTAGTGTATTCTCAGAATGTTTCTCGGTGGATGTTGTTACATCTTTTGTTGTGGCGACTGGGGTTGCTCCCCTGTGGGAGCAATAGGGGGAGGTGATGCCAGTGTAAAAGGTGGGACTGAATCCTCATTTTGCGTTAGGTCTATTTGGGCTCCTACTGGCACTGAGTTGCAACTTAACCTTTCAGCTCTCCGTTTTTCGTTTTGCAGCATTATTGGATCAAGTATACTCTTTAAGATTTGTGTGATTTGATCTGTGTTTTTATTCAGGTTTGACTAAAGGGCTGTAATGAAGCCTTCCACGAAGATTAGCTCCGAGTGCAACATGGCAATCGCCATTGTCTGATCCCGTAGTTGCTCGTTCTGGGTCTCAGTTAATTTCATAAACGGTGACAGTGTGATTGCAAATGCTGAAATTATTCTTGCATCAATTTCCGGGTTTCCTAGGGACTTTTCTCTGACCTGTGCCGCTGCTAGGTCCATTAAAAGGTCTTCATCAGACAAGGGTGCCGGCCAACATTGTCGTTTACTCAAAAATTGGGCCTGTTGTTGAATTTCTGGTGTTACAGTCTTACTAGAGGTGTCCCCGTTCCTGTGCGGTTGGAACTTTTGGTGTGGGAACTTCCCCACACCATTTGGTAACAAGTCATAACCTGCCCGCACACCATTAAATGAGGGCCTAAACATAGGTGAGGCAGAGTAGGCACCTGTGATACCTTTTTCATGAGTAACCACTTTTGCCTCTTCCTACTTGTATTATAACAAAAGATTTATGAATGACGACCTGAAGTAGATGTAATGCCCAGTGGCTTCCAACCTTTATCAGTTGTATAAGAGTGGGATGCTTTCTGGTTGTACTGCAGGGCCAATCCAAATATGAATGGGTCCAGTGGAGGCAGGTTGTCTTCTTGGCTGCCTCTCTCCACTCCCTCTTGTGGCAATTGTGGCAGTGGCAGCAACCCGCCTTCCTCCACGAGTGGTGATTCCTTTGATGTAGCGGGAGAGATAGTCTTTTAGCAGCGAGGCGAGTTCTTGCTGCACCCACCCTTGTTTCCCGCAGACTGATCGTCCTCCGGCACCATGTCCCCCATGGCTGTACTGTTCACAGTCAAGGTATTTCATGCCGTAGATTGAATTTTCAGAACCTTATGGTCTGTGTCTGCCGACAAAGTGTTAGACATTTGTGCGTCTCGTACTTCTAGGGGGGGATCTAACAGGTTTTCATACGACAATGTTTCTTTACATATTTCAATTACTGGAAATATCGCACACGTAGCTGCCATTCCTGTGGATTTCCACAGCACTCCCCACTCTCCACTTGTGCTACCCCTTTGGTCTTAAGTCAGGCAAATCCCAGGGCGCTCCCGATGCGTGCTCCACTTAGATTGAGCTTAAAGTTCACGTGCTGAGTAGCCAACTTAAATGTTTAATAATAACAAGTGTGAGTGGAAAGTAGTTCTTTACCTTGGCTGTTGTTCTGCCACAGGCTTTCACCGCCTCTCGAGTCCCACTGGGATAGAGGGAGACTCGCACCCAACTCGACTCTGGCTCAGACACTTCTGGCCCACGACTGCACTCCGCCTTTCGCTGCCGGTGCCTATGGAGTCCCGTTGCTTTACCTAGTTATCTCAGCTCAATTTTCTACCATCACCTGACTCCAATGTTATGATGTCCCAAAATAGCAGGTTTAGAAAAGGGGCGCACCCAGCACCTGGCAAAGCAGCAAACAGTGAAACTGTCAGTGCAAGGATAAAGATCAACCTTAACTTGCGTGGGCTAACTATTTATTTAAATCTGCACCAAATGTGCATTTTCTGTGTGCTTTGAAACAGGCCCTTCCCCTGCGTCCTTACTGCCTTTTCCCCCTTGCCCTATTTTTCACCTCCCACCCTCCCTGCTTGGCTGCAGGGCCAGCAGGAAGCCTTCATAGCTAGATGTCCCTTGGCAGCCCCTGCCCAGGCAGCCCTAGTCTAAGGGTCCCAATATAAAGGGCAGCTCTTGGAAAAACAGCTCCAAATTGTCTTGACCCGTGTTGGGCAAAGGAAAGCTACCGAAGAAGCAGCTCCAGACCGGCGTGTCCCATGTTGGCCAAACGGCAGCTCCTGAAGAAGAAGCTCCGGACTTTGTCAGCCTGTTTTGGGCAAAGGGCAGCTCCCAAAGAAGCAGCTCTAGACCGTGTTGTCCCATGTTAGCCTGTGGAACCTGCACCCATCATAGATTGTGTTAGTCAGGCATATCTCACATCTAGGTAGATTGGGTCAGGTAGCAACATCTCACATCTCACATCTAGGCAAATTGTCCACTGTTGTACTCGCAGCAAAGGCACTTGCCCTCAGCCCTGGTATCTCAAACCTTGTAGTTACTGACTGCATTGCTACATTTCCCATTTAGGCATTTCTCCCTCTAGACAGGTGTCCAAAATCTAGGTGCTACTGCATTTTACTGTCTACTGTTGTACCCCATTTAGGCGTCCCTCCATCTATCCAGGTGCCCCAAATCTTGGTGCTATTGCATTTTACTGTGTACTATTGTATCCCCATTTAGGTCATCTCTCCCTCTATCCACATGTCCCAATCTAGGTGCTACTGCATTTTACTGTATACTGTTTTAACCCCATTTGGGTGTTTCTCCTGCTAGCCAGATGTCCAAAATCTAGGTGATACTGGGGTTTACTGTCTACTGCGGTACCCTTTTGAGCCACAATCTAGGTGTCCCAAATCCTGCTCACACATCTGGCATTGTATTTCAGTTGGATGTGCCTCCCCTCAGGGCCCCTCTCCCACTGCTCAGACTTTCGCTCCAGGGAGACCATGAATAGCGGGAACAAACAATCGCATTGGACCAAGAAAAAAAACATTGCAGTCGAACTCCATCCAAGTGCACATATTGTATACCTTACACCACATCTGTGGACACAAGCCACAGGCATGGGCATCCATCTAATCACCCTAGAATTAAGCTATGGCTATGATATTCTGGTCTAGCAGCTCACATAGCCGTCCACACTGAAACCCACGATGTACCTCAACACGTCTGCTATTAGCATACAGCGACAAACTCAGAGAGAAAAATTGGTCTAGCTGGGCAAACATCGAATCTTCAGCACTAGCACTCTAGCCTAAACCACCAACAGCACCCATTCTGTGCCTGACCTCTGAGATTCTTACTGGAGCCTAGCCAGCCCACTTAAGTCCTAACATGCATACATGTATTATTAATCTAAACCCTTAGAACCTCCTACACATGGACTGCGGTCACTGAGGGTGATCCAACCTCAAAGTGAATTGAGTTCATACAAATGGGGAACGGGCATTATATAAATCACAAATACAATAAAATACAATACAATGCAGAACAACCTACTGGTCATTATTATAATATTAGTCCTAACATTGATTTTGAAGAAATGTCTAACGAAAGCACAAGACAAAGTAGAGAGATGGGTAATAGAGCATACTCCGTGCTCCACAATTAATCCAACTGTGATGAAGAATCCCAGATGAGTAAGAGATATTAAACATCAATTAGTGAGAAAGGACTTTGATGTTACACTGGGGAGGAACCAGCACTTAGCAATAAAAATATAAGAAGGACTGAATATGGCGATTGAAGCCCGGAAAGATGGAAAATGGGGGAAAAACTGGGAGCTGCTGATAACCAGGAAATCCCCGGTCATTAAGATCTGGCTAGTGACGTACCGATGAGGCATGGGGAAACCAGAGATATGTGTTGTGCAGGGTAAGAGGACCCTGAGGAAAAGAGGACCAAGTGAGCAGTGGCGTAATCCGGTAAAGATAGACTGTACAGTCCAGAAGCAGCAAGACCACTGCAGCTGTGGTTATGCAGAGCAAGACAGAAGAAGCAGGAAGATCTGGTGTGACCTCCAAGGTCATTCTGATGCAGTGAGTTTTTTCATTTCCAAAGAGAAGTTTGATGACGCTAGCCTGTGAGCCAAAAAAGTAACATGAGTTGCGGGAAACACAATATCGATACAAGGAGCAGGGACACACTCAGCCTACTCGTCCCAGTAACACAAGGGGCCTCATTAGGACCCTGGCGCTCCCGTAATGAATGGTGCCGGTACATGACCAACACCATTTATTACCGGATGCCCTCTTACGAGGCCTGCTAGTGGGTCCCGCTTATCACGTCTGGTCTGACCAGACATGAAAAGCGGGACCCGCTAGCAGGCCAGGATACTAACAAAGGGCCTGTCATTAACGGGCCAGTTGTTAGCATCCTCCCCATTCCCATTGGGCCCTATGGGGCTCAAATGGGAATGGGGATTGATTTTTACCGGGTCCAAGAAAAGGGCAATTACCGGGTCTGCCAAGGTCGGCATAACCCGGTTATTGCCATTTTCTTGCACCCGGTAAAAAATCATTAGCGGCGGCAGCCGTGACCTTAATAAGGGCAAGGCTACCGCCTGGGTCATAATGAGGCCTAAGAAGTGTTTATAAGTGCAAGACTAACTACGGGACCAAGCCTACTAGTCCCAGTGACACAAGAAGTGTTTATAAGTGTGATAATAACTATGGGACTCAGCCTTCTCGTCCCATTGACACAAGACGTGTTTACAATTGTGAGAATAACAACGGGACCAAGTCTACTCATCCCAGTGACACAACAAGTGTTCATAACAGCAAAAATAACTATGGGACTAAACCTACTCATCTCAGTGCCACAACAAGTGCTTATAAGAGTACAAATAACTACAGGACACAGCCTACTCATCCCAGTGACAAAGCAAGTGTTCATAACAACGACAATAACTACCGGACTCAGTCTACCCATCCCAGTGACACAAGTGTTTATTAACGTGAGAAAAACTACAAGACTCAGCCTGCTCGTCCCAGTGACACAGCAAGTATGTATATGGATAAAAAGCACCTTGTTTTGGGGGGAAATAAGGAGGTAAAGGAATATAGAAAGTCAAGATCAACAGAAGAGACATTTGGGTTCCTTTAAAGTGTTGGGGAAAGGGAACCTTACAGAGACACTTTGAACCATAGAGGCCCTTTTACTCAAGGAAACTTGTTGTACTAGGGAAGGGATGGAGATTAACATCCCAAACTAAATAATAAGACCGCCTCAGGAAGTTAACAAATAACTCTGTTTTAATAACAATTATCTAAAACAGGTAGTGCAACAGACATTGCACAGCATAATCTCAAAATATTTCATAAAAAACAACACATTTCTACAAAAGGTTTGTCATAAGTGATGTCATACTACGTGGCAAATTAAGAAAATCTACGGGAGATTGTGGTTGGCTCAAAGGGAACATCTAAGTATACTTTCTATATGGGATAGGATCGTGATTGGTTCTCTACAGTCAGGTGGGCACTCATGCCCTCCCCTAGTGCAAGTCATAGTACAAGTCATCTTCTACAATAATTAGAAACTCAACGCTTCATTGGCTCTCAAAATATAAGGCTCTTAATTATACAGCGTTCTATAATTAGTTGGCACACTTCTACCCTTCTGGAACATTCAAAGCTCTAGCAGCACGTAAGCTAGTACCCCAGGTGCTGGTGGGTGAACTTGACTGTGTCTGCCCACCCAATTAGCCCAACATCTCTCATCACTCGGGATATCTGCCATGCACATTCCAATGAACTCGGCCTCGCAGTAGCTTCTCATCTCTGGGAATATAACAGAGTTGAGCACTCACTTCTGGTGCACCATGCTCATCCTCTATTTTCACCATCAGCTCACGTGATTAGATACCATGAATTTACTTGTTTTATCCTTAGTTGTCTTTAATAAAGAAACTTGGCACCCCCGGTGTTCTCTCCTTGTAACGTATCAATGGATGTCTTGGCTATACAGGTTTTACTGTTCTTCGCAGCTGATAACCAGTTCTTGGCTGCTTCCAGTCTTTGACATCAAGCCAGACAGCCTCTTCGATCTTGCTTCAAATTCAAGCCTATTCTTTGATGTGACACACATAACTTTCAATCCATCTTCCTTCATGGAGACTCGCTTACTAAAATACATCATCCAATGTCCAGAACTCTTATATACATATATGTTGTCGGCACCACCTGCAGTCTATATACTATGAATTGCCAGCCTTATGATTACTTAATCAACTTTTGTTGCAGCATCTGTACAATTGTAAAATGACCTGTGTTTTCTGCAGTGCTCTGCAAACATCCAATTATCATTTTGCACATGAAAGTCTTCTCGATTCTTTGCTTCGCCATCAGATTCTAGATCACCTTTGCATTCTCTTCTCTGGTCATCCTTCCCGATGCGTCACTCTCCTCTTCCGTGATGTCACCAGCTTCTTCTTTCCACATCTTCGCACTTAGTCAGGAGGTTCTCTCAGGAGAACATCAGTCTTTTGGGGATACTTCACATAGGGCTTTCATAGTGGATACCTTGCCTCAAAGATTCTTCGTGGTATAGCTAACATTACTGGCATTGCACATGCCGCAATTTCCAGTTTCCAGCATATAGGCCGAATAGGGGCAGGACTTCCTGGTAGAGCTACTCAGCTGCTCCTCTACACTCCCTCCTCTGGTTGCTTCATTAACCACTCCTTCACCAGTTTCAAGATCTCAACATCCTTTTTTTGAAAAAGTGCTTCTTCGAAGTCCAAAGTTTCATTACGCCTTTCAGAAATGCTGCTTATTTTACATGTTCATCGATACTCCAGGTCATATGGCTACATCGGCCGTTCGGGATACAGTAAATCCAGCATCCCACATACTTCTTGTGGTTTCTTGGATACAGGAACTTCGTTAACTCTGGTGCTAGGATACTGGCCTTTATGTAGTCTCTCTTTTCTTCATCTGTCAACTCCTTGGATCCAAACCCGATTTGACATCTATCATGATCTTCATTCCTATTGCTTTCTTCTCTGTCTTCTTACACTGTGTAATTATTTTCCTGATTACACAGAATCCAAACATCACCATCACAAGTATAGCTCCCAAGAGCTTGAAGATATTCGCCATCCATTGTGGAAACCATGAGAAGATGGACATGAACCAGCTGTCATCCGCAGTGTCTTCTGTGTCATCTTCCATCTTGTTGTGCAGGTTTGTCAGCAGCGTTATGGACTGCGTCAAAGTCCCATTATCAAAATCATGAGAAGGTATGAACGTGCAACATGATTCTCTGATTTTGCCGTAAACACATCCATCGATTGCTGTGATCATATCAAGGACATAACTGTTCTGGAGGGTCATCAGCCTTATGGCCCTCAATTCCTCCTTGATCGCATTTAATCCCTTGATAGTGGTGTTGATTGTCTGCAAAAGTTCCCATCTGATAATCTGTAGCCATTTGGCGTTAGCCATCATCTGGATTCCTGGTATAAAGATAATCATAAAGACTGCTAGGGTTTCACTGAATAACCTGTGTTCTTCTACTTATTTAGCAGAGAAATGATTGTCCCTCTTGGTTCGATTGAGGAATTCAAGTGTTTGCCTCCTCCTCAAATGGGTATCTGCTTTTAGAAATTCTTCAATTTTCAGGTCTCTTTTTGGGATCACTAATAATGGAATGTGAATAAGCACTAGGGAACACATCCCTCCCCAATCGTTGGGCAACCTCATATAAGCTCTGGACCCACAGTCCCAGTAATGATACATTAAAACTACTGTTCCATCCTTCATTCCTCGTGCATAAAAAATTCGGCCACACTGATGATTCAAACTTCCTTGTACCATTATTTCTCAAGTATAGGGCTGCACTGGCCAGAGGCACTATCTGCAGAATTCCTCCTTTGTCGTTGACCCATGTTAACAGCTTCACAATCTTTGACAAGAGGTGCTTGCATTCATTCTCCACTGTATTCATTACTGGTGCATACAATCCTGTTATTGCTGCTGCCCTGCGCACAATCGGGCCTTCCGCCTATCCTTCCAGAGTCAATGATGTTCCCTTAATTTGTAACTGACTTCTTTCCTTGCATCTCCTTATCTCTTCTGGATTCTTTCCTTGACAATCTTTTATTCTACAAAAAGAAGTTCATTAACAATAATGCCTACCTAAATGGGTATCCTGTCTAGCAGTAATCATACCGTATCATATTTTTCATTTGCAATCAATACATTTTTTATAAAATACACAAATTAATATACCTAAAAGAACATCATAAAAATGATCATATCACATAAAACAATTACAAAACCTAAAACAGCACAAGTGAATTTAACTGAGTAATTTGTCCTAGGTCAGTTTGACTCACTTGTGGTGTTTTAAGTTTTGTAATTGTTTTATGTGATATGATCATTTTATGATGGTTTTATTAGGTATTCTAATTTGTGTGTTTAATACAAATTGTATTGATTGGAAATGAAACATATGATATGGTATGATTACTGCTAAACAGGATACCCGTTTAGGTGGGTATTATTGTTATTGAACTTCTTTTTGTAGAATACAAGTAGTTCTCCAGAGAGTTAGAAGTTTGTGAATCCCCGTTTGTGGATATAGCCATTGGAGAACAGAGTTCCTTGACAACCTAACATCTTGTTTTCTTCTCTTCTTTCTCTCCTAATACCTGCTCTGTTTATTCCAGACTGTTCATATCTTATCACTAGATTTCGTCTCTCTGGCTTTTCTTTGGTCTTCAAATCTTTTACATAATTGTCTTCTCTTGGAGACGTCTTTTCAGTCACCCATATCAAGGATGCAATTCGACCGTGGAACTGACCTTGTGTCTGGCAGAGTGCCAGATGCGTGAGACAATGAGCTTTTTGTACTGGTACTTCTGTAACTATGAAGATCTTATTGGTCCCCACAGCCATCTTTTTCATATGTTGATACCATATGTCATTACTCAAATGTGCCGTGCTTTCTAAATATGTGTCAATATGATCTTCTTCCTTAGTACTCCTTTTACTTCTTCCCAACAGAATGGTTGCTGCCCATTGAAATAATACCAAAGCAGCTCTGCCCTGGACACAGAAGACTCGAGACCTTGGTTTGTTAGTAGTTGGTAAATCTACATGAGTTACTGGAGTGGGGAGAATCAAAGGAATTTCTGCTTTCTTTGGATCAATAACATAATACATTAGAATAAACAGGAAGGCAGACGGCATAATTGTGAACACATATATAAAAAAACAACATATGAAAACCCACCACTTGTGCCATTCTGGAATGCTCAATTTCTAAAATCATAAAATGTTCAAGATTGCTCATTGCATCTGTGCACTACTTTAATGAAGGAAAAAAACATTTTAATCAGGCAAATGAAGGCAAATCAAGCAAATCAGGTAGCTGCAGGATCTGTTCAATTATTGCTATGAGCAGACTCCTTATCGCAGAGCCATTTTTAGGATCATGCAAAAAAGAAGGTATGTTGACACTACGCCCAACAAGAGCAGGATAAACTCTAAGTATAAATATGAAAACAGCAGTAGGATCCTATGGGCATTGTAGTTTGCTAAAACCATAGATTCAACCAATTAATGGTGTTGTACGAATAGAATCAGCGTATTGTTCACACTTCCAATTTCTTATCAGATGTTGGCACTCAATCATATTCACAATATGTCAACAACTTTCTAAAGTTCATTTTCAAAGAACTCTGTGGCTAGAGAAATTAATTTGCATGCATGCTGTAATATCTATCAGGAGTGTTCAGGAGAGCCACAGTCCAAGTGAAAATCTGCACTTATTGATCAATCTGTTGGTTTATCGTACTTCTTCTTCATCATCGAGCGATTCTGCATGTGCTGAAATTCTTCTTCTTGTCATGCTTCTGAATCGATCGTTAGGGTGGCGGCCTCTCCAATGCAGGTTTTGACATCACTTAAGTGGATTCATGCTCTCCTGCTTTGAACCTTTACTACAGAAGGAGTAATGTCTTCCACGACAAACAATTCTAGGCTCTTGTCACTTTATAGTAAAATTCTGAATTAGAACCGTGTCACCAATAAATAACTTGGGTGCTGATAATAATTTAGAAACTCTGGCTGCTGAATGGTCTTCATCTGTGTTCTCAGACCGACCCCACCCTGGTGCTTGAGTTGATCTGAAATGACAGAGATACTAGTGGTGATACATTTTAAGTACTCATTTAATTCATTTCCTAACAGTTTTGCAGAACTCTGGGCATAACTTCTGCTCCTTGATGGAGGAGTCAAAGGCATTCTCACTTGTCTCCCTTTCACTAATTCGTGGGGTGTGAGGTGATGGTCCTAACCAGGCTGATACCTTAGGGCATATAGCGCTACAGGCAGGCTAAATAGCAATCGCTTCTTCAATGTCAATTTTAGCTTAGCAAATCTCTACTTTAAGAGGCCGTTGAGTCTCTAACATATCTTGTTCACTTGTGGGTATTGAGCAGAAGAAAAGTATGTTTAATATCCAATAACAATCCTATTTGTTCAAATACTTCATTAACAAATTGTGGCCCATTATCAGATCTCAGCACTTCACACACTCCCCTTCTTGGAAAGACTTCACATACTAAAAACCCTGCTGTGCAAATGGTATCAGGGTGTGTACAAGGACCTGCTTCGATCCACCTGGAGAACGGGCACACCACCAATATCAGATACCTGTATCCACTAAATACTTGTAGCATATCAACATAATCAAATAAATGTAAATGCCGAAAAGGAATATTCGCTGGAGGAATCACCCCTCTAATTGTTTATGATGTATGCCCAGCGGTAAATCCTTAACATACAATTCAATTTACTACATAAAATGCAACATGTTCTAACAGGTTAGGTATGAACTGGTCTTCTGCAATAGTTGCAGCAAGACTCTCCCTAGTTACATGTGCTGGATAATGCAGCTGTCCAAACGTCACCCTCAATAATGCTATTGGTATCACTGACTTTGTGGTACTGTCTTGTCACCACAATGCTTCTGTGGGGGATAAAGAAAAGCTCCTCCATTTCCATAGCTATAGCTTTACTTGTGGTGCACTGACTTGATTCACCATTAACTGAGCTCTTGATAAATTGTTAAATGCTCATTTACCACCATAATATTAACCAATTCCTCTTTAATATCTGGAGCATCAAAACCTGAAACATCTAGTGAATATGCAACCCCTTTGGCTTCTACATCTGCGGCTTTGATCCCCCAAGAAAAAAAATCAATTTGCTTAGTATGTGCTGCGCATTTAACTATCGCTATGTCTACTTGGAGTTTTAGTGCCTTAATAAGCCTGTCCAATTGTGATGCGTGTTGCATTGGAGTGCCGTCTGGTGGGAGGTAGCGCCCCCTTTTCTAAAGTGCTAACCCTGCATGCACAGTCAGCGTCACATAGGCAGAGTCGCTGTATATCTTCACTTCCTGTCCTTTGTGTTTTTTAAGCACTGTAATAAGCGCTACTAATTCTGACGCTTGTGCTGAAAAGTGAGAAGGTAGTCTTGCAGTTGCACAACCTCAAATTTACCATTTGCTCTATGCTTCACCACAGCTGCACCAGCATGCTTATTCTCACTTGTCTGATTAATTTTTGAAGGACCACCAATAAAAAGAATCTCCCCTCCTGACGCTTTCTTTAACGCTTTTCTTTAATGCATTGTAAGCTGTCATAAAACTCCTCATAGCTGACGCACTCATGCACATGCTCATCCTCTGCCACTGGCTCAGATACAAATGTGGCTGTGGCTGGGTTCAATATTTTACATCTAAAAAAAATGTATCGCTGGATAAGATATAATAACTTTGTACACAAAGACCTCTGAAATGTCAATAAACCCTTAGGTTTCTCCAAAATGGCAAAGCATGCTCTACAAAAAGTGACATGGAACCACCCATTACAATGCTTGCAGACTTCTCAACTGCGAACGTGGCTGCTGCCAATGACTGTTTGCACAGGAAATGCCCTTTCATAACTGGGTCTAGCATCCCACTATAATATGCCAGGGGTTTGTATCCCAGTGTAATTCTCTGTGCTAGCATTGCTGTCATAACTGTCCCATCAGTGTGTGAAAATAAAAGGAATTTGTCAGCATAATTGGGCATTCCTGAAGCTGAAGCTATACAAATTGCCTTTTTCAACTCTTTAAATAGTTCCTATCCTTCCCTGGTCCATTCTATGTTGTCCTTCTTTACCTGTGCTTTCTGTAAAGCTAGCAAAAGGGGTCTTGTGTATGAGCTATTGTCAAACACCCACGCTCTCACATAATTACATGATCCAAAGAATTGCTGCATCTGCTTTACCGTATGCAGTTTTACAGTTTTCATAAATGCTTCAGCACTTTCAGGTATCACCTTCTTTCCCTCATGTGAGATTAACTGGCCTATGTACAACACCTTTTCTTGGCAATAATGTAACTTCTCATTGTCTACTTTGCATCCCTTGTCAGAGATGATAGTCATTAGTTGAATCGAATCGTGTCTACACTCATCTTCTTTTATGCTAAAAATCTAAATATCATCTACGTACTGTAGCATGGTACTATTCAAATTGATATTGCCATGGTCCATCTGCAGAACTCTATTAAAGATTGATGGAGACTCGCAAACCCCTGGGGCAGCCTAGTATGTTTCAGTTGAATTTGGCAAAATGTAAAGGAAGTTAAGTCTTGTGAGTCTTTGTGCAATGGAATTGAGAAAAATGCATTTCTCAAGTCAATCCCCATGAAATACTGTGCTTCTTCTGGGATACTACATAATATCATCGCCAGATTTGGAACTAAAGGAAACTCAGCCTCTACAATCTGGTTAATCAGTCTCATGTCTTGTATGAATCCCTGCTACCCTCCCTTTAATTTCTTCACGTGTACACAGCGGTATTACACAATGACTCTACCAAAACCCCTTTCTCCATCAATGCTGAGATAGTCTCAATTGCTCCTGGTTTCAGCATTATCTTAACCTCTCCCACTCTGTTCAATAAGCCTAAATCATAAGGGTCTATAGTCCATAAAACACTTGGCACCTTTTCCAAGTCTTCGTCAAAGAATGCCGGATGCTGTCACATTATCACCATCTAATTCTAAGGGAATAGTCTGTCCCCCCTCTTCATCAATAGGTACCTGTGGTCTAAACAGGAATTCATTTAGCCTTGCACCCTCTCCCCCATACCACCTTGGATCGCCGCCATAGGACTATCGCCTGTAGCGACCCACGCTGCAAACTGGGAATCTACAGGTTGTTCATAACCCCAAGTCTGTCACTAAGATTCCCCTCTTCACCTGCCTACTGTACCACTCAAGTATGTAACTTACCATGGGTGGGTTGCACTCAACCTATACCCACTTTGCCAATGCTTATCTGTGTCCTGCCACCATTAGCCTCTGCCTGCCCCTCATTGAAAATCGAATTTAGGCATTGTATTTTTGCTTAATTGCTGCCTATGTGTGTCCTGCTACCATTAACCTCTGCCTGCCCCCTCATTGAAAATCGAATTTAGGCATTATATTTTTGCTGAATTGCTGCCTATGTGTGTCCTGCCAGCATTAGCCTCTGCCTGCCCCTCATTGAAAATCGAATTTAGAGATTGTATTTTTGCTGAATTGCTGCCGATGTGTGTCCTGCCACCATTAGCCTCGGCCTGCCTCCTCATTGAAAATCGAATTTAGAGATTGTATTTTTGCTGAATTGCTGCTTATGTGTGTCCTGCCACCATTAGCCTCTGCCTGCCCCCTCATTGAAAATCAAATTTAGAGATTGTATTTTTGCTGAATTGCTGCCGATGTGTGTCCTGCCACCATTGTCCTCGGCCTGCCTCCTCATTGAAAATTGAATTTAGGCATTATATTTTTGCTGAATTGGTGCCTATGTGTGTCCTGCCACCCTTTGCCTTTGCCTGCCCCTCATTGAATATCCTATTTAAGCTCTGTGAATTGTGACCTACTTGTGACCTGCTGCGGCCCAGCATTAGTTGCACAATCTCTCTGTCATCTCCCGTCATACACCAGCTACGCACACCAGCTGCACGCACACGCACAGCCACTCCCACTATCATAATTCCCATAAGTTCACCTCCCAATCACAGCATAGGCGTACACTCTCACACTCTCCCTGCCACACTCCGCCCAGCCAGCCTAACAGCCCTCTTCATAGCCATCACTACAATGGTCCCTATGCCTCCCCACACACACCCATCACACCTCACTCAGTGCCCGGCACTAAATTCACAGGCCACAGCATCAGACTATAACATCAAACAGTCTCAGCCACCCAGCCTAGCCATCAGACTGCGCAATCTCAGAAATCAATCACTTCCTAGGTATTTACTCTGCTCACCCACACATATCATGACTAGAAATACCAGATTAGGCACCCACACCACACCACTACCCCACTCTAATACCAGGAAATGCACTGCCCCTCTCTCCCCACCACCCCAACTTCCCTCTACACTACCTCGCTGTAAGTCCTTCATTATCACACACCACAACAAGCACACTGCACCCCATACTAGCATAAACAAAAACATCAAAGGCACACAATACCCACCTCTCAAATGTGCACTACTGAACGTACGCTCCCTACCTGCACATGCATTAGAGATAAATGATCTACTATCCACACATAATCTGGACCTACTATGCATTACCTAAACCTGGCTCAATGATGCCTCCTGCCCAGCCATCGCACTAGCCCTACCCCCAGGCTACACCATCCTTAGGCAAGATAGACCTGATAAGACTGGAGGGGGAATGACCGGCAGACCATAGTACATGGGGTGGAAATGCTTATATCCTATCAGCCAAGCTCACGCTCTCCCCCAATAATCTAATCAATATCCACATCCTATATAGACCTCCCGGACTCCCAGCAGACTTCCAAGAGCACCTCTCCCACCGGCTCAGTAACAACATTAGAAAATCCTCCAAAATCCTTCTATTGGGAGACCTAAATCTAGGATTCAATGATCCGAAGGATAAATCCACCACACCCCTAGCTAAAGACTCGCAGACCTAGGATTCTCCCAGGGAGTCCTCACCCCCACTCACTCCAAAGGCCACACCCTTGACTGGGTCATGGATCACAACTGCGCATCCAACATTATCTCTAACTCCGCCTTGCCATGGATGGACCACACGTGCATTGAATTCCTTATCCCCACCTACCCCAGACCCAAGACTCTAACCCACGCACCACCTGCCATAACAAGAAGTTCAAAAAAACTCAATGCAGACAACTTGCGACCCTACCTCCAAAAAACCCTGCCTAGCACCACCCTTCTCCCAGGACCCAAATGTACCATCAGCTATCTTTAATGATACTGTCACCAATGCCATAATTTATATAGCCCCACTTGAAAGTAAGAAAGAAAAAAAATCATTTCATTGCAACTCCTGGTTCTCGGATGAACTCCAAACCCTCCGAGCACAAAAGCGTCAGTCACTAAAAAACTGGCAAACGGATCTCAGTGACCTAAATAAGAGCCTTTTCAAACAGATAGCCCTCCAATACAAAAAAGCCATCTTAGTAGCAAAATCCAACTGCTTCAATGATAGGATTTCAAAGGCCAATTCCCAAGCTAAAGAATTATTCACAATCTTTAATGAACTAGTCACACCCCCGGCTACCACAGACGAGATAACTAAAGACAAAGCCTGGTGTGCTAGCATTCAGTCCGCCATGCTCAACAAAATAAAACTCCTCCAGAATAAAATACAATACCACTGTAAAGCCCTCCCAAACCAAAAAGCTAACCGCCCTACACAAGGCAAGTGTAGTAATTTCAATCACACAAAATTCGCCTTCAGAGACGTCACTGAACCTGAGGTCGTTAATCTCGTCAAATCACCTGTCCTCCCAAAATCATCAAGGAATGCGCTAACACCTAGCACCCTTGATTACTGCCTTCATTAACGCATCATTCCAAACAGGAATTGTCCCAAACAATCTCAAGGAAGCCTGGGTGCGGCCACTTCTAAAAAAGGCCACACTTGACCAAGCGCAACCCAACAACTACAGACCGATAACGACAGTCCCGTTCCTCTTGAAAATCCTGGACAAAGCAGCTCACAACCAGATCTAATCAGACATAGAAGCTAATTCCATACTAGGCAAAAAGCAATCTGGCTTCTGGGTCGGGCATGGAACAGAATCTGCCTTATTAGACCTAAAAAATCAAATCGCACAGATCATGGACAAAGGCAAACCGGCCCTGCTCCTCCTTCTCGGTCTATCAGCAGCTTTTGACCTGTAGATCACCAAACACTTACCACCCACCTTACTCATTTTGCCGATTTCTCTAAACAAGCAGCATCCTGGATCACTTCCTTCCTGAATATCTACTACGACACAGCAAATGCAGATCCTACTACTATAAACTGCGGTGTCCCCCAAGGATCATGTAAAGCCCCCACCCTCTATAACCTCTTCACAAAACCCCTCTCCGACCTACTTGACTCCATGGGTGTGGCATACACCAACTATGCAGACGACACTCAAGTACTCATACCTCTAACTGGATTCTACCACCAAGACGCCACTACCCTTCACAACATTTATGATACTATCCAAGCATGGATGGCAAACAATGGCCTCTGTCTTAATGGAGAGAAGACTGAAATTCTCATCCTTGGGCAGAAAAACACAATATGAAGCTAAGCCCCCAATATGCCAACTTCAACATGTTCACATTGACACTAATCTATCAATGAACAAACAGGTCAGCGCCATAGCCTCTGCATCAGCGTTCAGCACCAAACTCATCAATGCAATTAAACCGTACCTATCAGCCCCCAACCGTTTGGCCATAGCTAGAGCAACAATAGGTGCGAAACTTGATTACTACGATGCTCTCCTAGCTGGCACCTCCACCAAGAACATCCACAGACTGCAAACCACACAGAACAATGCCCTCATTGCCGCTATGAGCATCCCCAGAAGGGACCATATATCCCATGCCAGACGTGCACCATGGTGGCTTCAGGTCAAAGACCAAATTACTCTGAAAATCCTCACCATCACACACAGATGCATCAACAACACTGCTCCCACATACCTATCTGAAGCAATATCAAGGACCACTTCCACTCGGCCCACTAGAGCTCAGTACACCAACCAGCTAGACATACCACGCATCAAGAGAGCCTCAGCTGGAGGTCTAGGCTTCTCCTATATTGCACCACAACTTTGGAACTCACTAACTGCTACCCTTAGAGCTGAAACTTCCATCTCTGCCTTCCCCAACAACCTCAAGACCACTTTCCTCAATTAGCACTGCGACTGCCTCCTCTAATCCTGCCATGTATATTGTAATATAAACAGAAATGTAATATAACTTTATTGTAACCTTGTATATATATTGCACATGACTATGTAACTAAGCTTTGTACTGTAACAAGTGCCACGATGTCCTCGGGCTGATGTGCGCTATATAAATATGAATAAAACAAACAAACCATGCGCTGTGGGATCTCCCTTTTCTCAATTTGGATCCAATACGTAATGCTCATTAAGAACACCACTTCACTGTCAGCTGGATCATTTTGAAACATGTCATCGTCAGTGACGTCAGTCAATCTACACTCTTCCCCAATGGCAATCACTGTTCTCCATGGCCTAAACTCATCATCTGTGCCTTTGAGCATTACCATTTCCCCCTCGTACTATGGATGCATCTAATTCTAAGGGAATAGTCTGTCCCCCTCTTCATCCATAGGTACTTGTGGTCTAAACAGGAATTCATTAGGTATCCTCATAGTCCTTCCCACTAAGCCAGATAGCCATGTTAACAGAATGCTAACCCCATAATGGAAAGGTTCAGCCTCCATCGGAACCTCTCGCAGAACGATTTGCTCTGTAATTGCCAATATAAACACACCCACGTTCATATAGTGCATCCCTGGAGATGAGCACACTATTCCTTCATCAGTAAAATAAATTGTCATATTAAGTTTTGTCATTAAGTTTCTTCCTAGAATATTAACTGGTGTCTGTCATAAATACAACAATGGAACAGACATATCACATTCTACAATAGAGGCTGTTAATTCATCAGTAAAATTAACTCGACCTGTAGCTCCAGAGAATCCCAGAGCATTCATGACATTTCCTTACTTTGGGTATTTTCCCTCTCATATACATGAATGAGTAGCCCCAGTGTCAACTAAAAATGAAAAGTATTTGCCTACTATCGTCACATTAACCCTTGGTTCCTATTGTGGGTCTGGTGTAATGGATAGTACTGAACACATCATGGTGCCCTGTGAGCTGTCCTATTGTGGATAAATACATACTCCTGTACCTTTAAAATGATTCCCTCCTACCACTGTCACACCCCCTATCATAGGTGTCAATAATTGCCTTGTTTTTGTATTCTGCTGTATCTGCATGGGGGTGTGCTGCGACTGCCTTGTGGTGGGTTCAGTGGTGATTGCTGTAATTACTGCAGTTGCTTTACCTTTTGTACTTGTGGTGCTTGTGCCTGATACACTGTCTGATCTTGGGCAAATTCATCACAAGCCTGTGAGATATGTAGGATAAGCTGTCCCCCTTATTGAATATTGACCATTTCGTATATACCACTGGCTGCCACATGTGTGCGTGTTGTGACCTGTCATTCCACATGTCCAATATATAGGAGGATTTCATCTAATTAGCCCACTTTGATTAAATCCTCCTTGCACATTCTGATTTTCATTCTGCCCATTCTGAAACCCACCTTGAGTGTTTTGAAATCCACCCCTTCCTCTTTAACCCATGCTTCTACCTCGTGTTATAAACCCACTTCCTCCTTGATTTATCGGGCGCTGATTATTCACCTGCGATATGTCCACCGCTTGCTGCACTTCTAGCCCCTCTCCGCTTGTTAACACCGCCCCTTCTATGGCATTTTTTGACCATTTTTTCTGGACTAACTTAGCTTCCTCATTTTTTCTAGCATCATCTTTCTTTTTATTCTTCTCTTGTAACAGCCGACAGTGATGAACTGTAGTCAACTGTATTTCAGGCCATGGTTTTGCTTCCATCCCCATTAACTTCTTAAGTTGCCTTTGTACTGGCTCAGCCAATCCCTGACACAAAATGTGGTAAAATACCACCACTGTTTTACTTCATGGCTTACACGTTTCAAGAGACCAGCACTCTTGAATGTAAGCAAGCAGATCTTCATCTCCTTTCATTTTTTGTGTCATAATCGCACCCATATCTGATACATCAGGATATTGTACTCTTAGGGCTCTCCAAAAATCTGCGCTACAGTTCTCAAACGGCGCTCCATTGTGCACCGTGTTTTGTGCTGTGGCACTCGAATAACCTGCTCTCATCCAAATATCATCCACTCTTTCCCAAACAATAGCTGCAAGGAGAACTTTGATATCCCCTATTGCCAAGGTATTTCCGCCGGTCATGTTTTCAAACTCATAAATCCATTTTCCAACACCCGCCGTTAAACTGGGGAGTTTGCATCTTAAATTATCCATCTGTGGCCATGGAATATATTGTGGTCTGGCCCCTCCCTTTCTGAATAAGGGAAACTGTGTAAATCCTATTCCACAATCCGCTCCCATTGTTTGCCTATCCATGGTAGGAACCATGGTTCCTGATCGCCTTCTTCCCGGCAACAACTTCAGTCACCTCACATATGGCGTTGACACTCCCTTCTGACTATATGATCGTCCTCTAGAATGCTATGGATATGCTAAAGTATCTGGCTTCCTATCGTTAGGTTGTTCTAGATCAGACCATCTTACTCCCTGGATTGTCTGATGACATCCCTCAGGACTGCATAGACTTCCTCCCTCCTCCCCACGGAAGGTTTCTCTCTCCTCGTCTACATATCTAGCCCGCATCTAGAATGGCTCTCATCTATTTCACCCATATCTAAAGTCAGCCTGTCTAAGGACAGAGCTCTATGCTCAAGACTGAATGGGTCTCTTTATTACTTCCTAATTGGAAGACCAGGGATGGATCTCCCTTTCCTCGGCTTCCCAATTTGGTACCTTCTCTTAAATCCTGATATGCTTTATTGATTCTATCTCCAATCCTATATCTAAATCCTCATCTAATGTAACTTTAGATGGCCCTGGCATTGCCCCCTGTAATGGGAGTAACTCTTCTATGTTGCTCCATTGTATCACTGGACTCCGTTAATTCATTCTGAATCCTCGCATTCTCATTGTCTCCTTTTTCGTTCTAATTCTTCATCTACTTCTCTCTGCTTTCTTGCCTCCCATCTAACTCTCTTCTTCCTTTCTTACTTCTTCTCTCCTTTCCCCTGCTCTTCTTTCGTCCTCTTCCTTTCGTATCTGTATCCTCTTATCTCTCAATTTCTGTGCTTTCTCTTCTTCTCTCTTCCTATCCGTCTCTATCCCATTCTTCCATTGCTCTCTGTCTGTTTTCCTACCCCCTTTGTTCCTCCGTCCTTTCTTCTTTCTTTTGTTGCTCCTCCTGATAGAGCTGTTCCACCGCTGTCAGCTCTTCCTTTTCAGCTCATCTTCTTTTAATCTCTTCTCTTGTTCCTTAACTTTTCTATCTTGCTCGTCTTGATCTTCCCTTTGCCAAACTTCCCTGATGCTTTTCCTATCTAGCTTAAGCATTCTCTGTCCTCTCATCCATTCGTTCTCTACGAGTGATACCTCGTCAGCATTATTCTTTTCTCCTTTCCATCTCTTAATTTCTCGTTCTATATTTGTTGATACGTTTGATAGCTCACCTTTCTCTTCCCTATTCTGCAAGGCCTTAAAAGTATCCTCAATTCCCTTAGTCCTCTCTGGACTATCATCACTGCTATAAGTAGGCGGTTCGTCTATTGGATTACTAAACCCTGTTGCCTAGTTTAATTCCTTTAATGGATACAATCCTGCACTGTCTGTATTAACACTTTTTACTTCAAACAAGGCAAGCGGGGGGCAAAGGTTCAGCACCTTCTTCTTTACACTGATTAAGCATCCAATCCTCAGTTGGCAGATCCTCTCTTCCTGATACATCTTCGAAAACTCTAAAATAGCTAACGTCTTCTCTAATTTCTTTCCTGTGTACGCAGCGTCCAAGTATGTGGTCATGTGTTGCTATACCACTTTTGCCAAATATCCCCCCTGTGGCCATGGCATAAACATCTTGTCTGCCGTGCCTTTCACCCATTCTGGACTATACTGTTTGAGCTTGGACATGTGTTTTGCCAAGGTTTTACACAAGTGCATCAAAGGAGTAACATCTTCCATTCTGACAAGTCTCAATTGACTGTTGCTTTACAAAAAATATGTTTATAAAAACAACAGATATGAGCGCGCTGCAACACATCGCTGCTCAAAACCCTCTATTTTCCAATAGTCTCAATCTAGGTTTAAGTCGGTACCAACAAATTCTCTTAGCTAGGTACTATATTTTATTAACCTTCCTTGGTTTTCTTAGCTTTTTTGTTGCTCTTCGACACTTCACTACAACACAAATACAAACAGACAGACTAGTCGACTCTTCACATTAATCCTCAGTGCTTTTACCTGATCTCTGCCCCTAAATATACCCTGATAGGGGTTTAAGTTGTTATCTTACAGGGATCCATCCTCTGCATAGCCTAGATTACATTGACTAAAGTGTATAATGGCTTCTTCTGAAATTCCCTTGCACCAGGACTCTATAGGGTTATCCCCTTATCTCTTTCAGCTCAAGTCCTTCGGTATCAACTCTCCTCTCCAATCGCCCACTTTCTCCTTCCATCCGCTAAGCGCCTGTGGAAACCAGAAGGGATTTCGTCAAAGAGGGGCCCATCCCAGCTGTATCAATTTTTTTGCAAGAATTTTATATTGGCCGCTCTCCACAGGAAACCTTGCGATATTCCGGCTAGATGGCAAAAGGCACTTGATCGTCCGAAGCACTAAAGTCCATAGGTCGGTGGGTCTTTGTGTCGACCATCCGACATGCTAACACATGGATCCGAGAGGCTCTTTTACTCAAAGTAACATGTCGTACTATGGGTGGGATGGAGAATAATTTCCCAAATTAAATAATAAGACCGACTTTTGAAGTTGGCAAATAACGTGAGAAGAACTATGAGACTCAGCCTGCTCGTCCCAGTGACACAGCAAGTATTTATATGGCTAAAAAGCACCTTGTTTTGGGAGGAAATAAGGAGGTAAAGAAATGTAGAAAGTCAAGATCAACAGAAGAGACATTTGGGTTCCTTTAAAGTGTTGGGGAAAGGGAACCTTACAGAGACACTTTGAACCCTAGAGGCCCTTTTACTCAAGGAAACATGTTATACTATGGAAGGGACGGAGACTAACATCCCAAACTAAATAATAAGATCACCTCAGGAAGTTAGGAAATAACTCTGTTTTAATATCAATTATCTAAAACAGGGAGTACAATCGACATCAACGGGCCTCACACAGCATAATCTCAAAATAGTTCATGAAAAACAACACATTTATACTAAAAGTTCACCATAAGTGACCTCATACTATGTGGCAAATTAAGAAAACCTGTGGGAGATTGTGGCTGGCTCAAAGGGAACATCTAAGTATATTTTCTATGTGGGATAGGATTATAATTGGGTCTCTACAGTCAAGTGGGCACTCATGCCCTCCCCTAGTGCAAGTCATAGTGCAAGTCATCTTCAACAATAATTAGAAACACAACACTTCATTGGCTCTCAAACTATAAGGCACATTTTTATACAGCCTTCTATAATTGGTTGGCATGCTTGTACTCTTCTGGAACATTAGATGCTCTAGCAGCACGTAAGCTGATACCCCAGGTGCTGATGGGTGAACTTGACAGTATCTCCCCACCCAATTAGTCCAATATCTCTCATCATTCCTGCTGTCTGCCATGCACATTGTCTTTGAACTCAGCCTTGTAGTAGCTTCTCGTCTCTGGGAATAGAAGGGAGTTGAGCACTCGCTAACTTCAACCTGGTGCACCATGCACATTGTGTATTTTCTCCCTCAGCTCTCGTGATCAGAGACCATGAATGTCCTCATTTTATAGTTTTAAATGTCTTTAATAAAGAAACTTGGCATCCCTGGTGTTCTCTCCTTGCAGCTTATCAAGGCATGCCTTGACTTTTCACGTTTTACTGTTCTTTGCAGATGATAACCAGTTCTAGGCTGCAACCAGCCTTTGACATCAAGTCAGACAGTCTATTCGGTCTTGCTTTGAATTCAAGCCTATTCTTTGCTGTGACACACATGATATGATATGATATGATATGATATGATATGATATGATATGATATGGCATTTGTAACGCGCCTATACACAAGTGTTTCATAACTTTCAATCCATCTTCCTACATGGAGACTTGCTTACTAAATATATCATTGAATGTCCAGAACTCTTATATACATTTATGTTGGTGGCACAGTTGCAGTCTATATACTACGAATTGCCAGCCTTATGATTACTTAGTCTACTTGTGTTGCAGCATCTGTACAATTGTAAAACGACATGTGTTTTCTGCAGTGCTGTTCACACATGCAATCTTCATTCAGCACATGAAAGTCTTCTCGATTCTTTTCTTCGCCATCAGATTCTAGATTACCTATGGATTTTCTTCTCTAGTCATCCTTCGCGGTGCGTCACTCCCGTGTTCTGTGATGTCACCATCTCCTTCTTTCCACATCTTCACACTTCTTCTGGCGCTTCTCTCAGGAGACAATCAGTCTTTTGGGAGTACTTCACATAGGGCTTTCTTAGCGGATACCTTGCCTCAAAGATTCGTAGTGGTGTAGTTACCATTACAGACGTTGCACATGTCACCATTTCCGGTTTCCAGATAATAGGCAGAATAGGGGCAGCACTTCTGTAGCAGTACTCGGCTGCTCCTCTACACCCCCTCCCTCTGGTCAATTGATCAACCACTCCATCACCAGTTTCCACATCTCAAAATCCTTTTTTGAAAAAGTGCTTCTTTGAAGTCCACATTTTCATTACTCGTTTCAGAGATGCTGCTTATTTTACATGTTCGTTGATACTCAAGGTCATATGGCTACATTGGCCAATCGGGTTACAGTAAATCCATCATACCACATAGTCATTGTAGTTTCTTGGATACAGGATCTTCGTTCCCCTCTGGTGCTAGGATACTGGCCTTTATGTAGTCTCTGATTTCTTCATCTG
Source organism: Ambystoma mexicanum (assembly GCF_040938575.1). Lineage (NCBI taxonomy): Eukaryota > Metazoa > Chordata > Amphibia > Caudata > Ambystomatidae > Ambystoma > Ambystoma mexicanum. The sequence continues at coordinate 101,703,330 of NC_090941.1, read as the reverse complement.
TCAACTCGTTGGGGACACACCCTTATTCGACATCTATCATGATCTTCATTCCCATTGCTTTCTTCTCTGTCTTCTTACACTATGTAATAATTATCCTGATTACACAGAATCCAAACCTCACCATCACGAGTATAGCTCCCAAGAGCTTGAAGATGTTCACCACCCATTGTGGAATCCATGAGAAGATGGACGCAAACCAACTGTCATCAGCAATGTCTTCTGTCCACCTTCCATCTTTTTGTGCAGGTTTGTCAACAGAATTATAGCCTGCATCAAAGTCCCATTATCATCATCATGAGATGGTATGAACATGCAACATGATTCTCTGATTTTGGTGCAAACACCTCCACCCATTGCTGTGATCATATCAAGGACATATCTGTTCTGGAGGGTCAACAGCCTCATGGCCCTCAATTCCTCCTTAATCACACTGAATCCCTTAGTAGTGGTGTTGATCGTCTGCAAACGTTCCCATCTTTTAATCTGTAGCCATTTGGCATTGGCCATCATATGGATTCCTGGCATAAAGATAATTGTAAAGACTGTTGCAGTTTGTCTGAATAACCTGTGCTCTTCTACTGATTTAGCAGAGAAATAATTGTCCCTCTTGGTTCGATTGAGGAAATCAAGTGAACGCCTCCTCCTCAAATGGGTTCTGGAGCCACAGGCCCAGTAATGATCCATCAAAACTACTGTTCCATGCTTCATTCCTGGTACATTAAAAATGTGCCCACACTGATGATTTACTCCAACCTTCGTTGTACCATTATTTCTCAAGTATAGGGCAGCACTGGCCAGAGACACTTTTTACAGAGTTTCTCCTTTGTTGTTGACCCATTTTAACAGCTTCACAATCTTTGTCCAGTCGTGCTTGCATTAATTCTCTGCTGTATTTTTAACTTGCTCATTCAGTCCTGTTGTTGCATCTGCCCTGCACACAATCAGGCCTTCCGCCCATCCCTGCGGAGTCAATACTGTTTGCTTACTTTGTAACTGGCCTCATTCCTTGCATCTCCCTATCTCTTCTGGATTTTTGCCTTGACAATCTAACATCTTGATTTCTTCTCTTCTGATACCTGCTCTGTTTATTCCAGACTGTTCATATTTTATCACTAGATTTTGTGACTCTGGCTTTTCTTTTGTCTTCAAATTTTGTGCACAATTGTCTTCTCTTGTTGACGTCTTTTCAGTCACGCATATCAAGGATGCTGTTCGACCCTGGAACTGACCTTGTGTCTGGCAGAGTGCAAGATGCGTGAGACAATGAGCTTTTTGTACTGATACCTCTGTAGCTATGAAGATCTTAGGGGTCCCCACAGCCATCTTTTTCATATGTTGATACCATATGTTATTACTCAAATGTGCCGTGCTTTCTAAATATGTGTCAATATGATCTTCTTCCTTAGTACTCCTTTTACTTCTTCCCAACAGAATGGTTGCTGCCCATTGAAATAATACCAAAGCAGCTCTGCCATGGACACAGAACACTCGAGACCTAGGTTTGTTAGTAGTTTGTAAATCTAGACAAGTTACGAGAGTGGGGAAAATTAAAGGAATTTCTGCTTTCTTTGGATCAATGAAATAATAAGTCAGAAGAAACTGGAAGGCACATTGCATAATGTTGAACACATGTATGAAAAACCCACATATGAAGCCGCACCACTTGTGCTATTCTGGAATCTCTTGGCCTTGCTCATTTTCTAATATCGTACCATTTTCAAGATTACTCATTGCGCCTGTATACTACTTTAAGGAAGGAAAACACTTTTTAAATCAGGCAATTCATGCAAATCAGGTAGCTGCAGGATCTGTTCAATTATTGCAGTGAGCAGTCACCTCATCGCAGAGCCATTTTTAGGATCATACAAAAAAGTCGTTATTTTTACACTATGCCCAACAAGAGCAGGATAAGCTCTTAGTATAAATATGAAAACAGCAAGTAGGATCCTATGGGCATCGTAGTTTGCCAAAACCATAGATTCAACCAAATAATTGCGTGGTACGAAAAGAATCAGAATATTGTTCACACTTCCAATTTCTTATCAATGGTGCCACTCACTCATATTCACAATATGTCAACAACTTTCTAAAGTTCATTTTCAAAGAACTCTCTGGCTCAAGAAATGAATTTGCATGTCTGTTATAATTTCGATAAGGAGTGTTCAGGCGAACCACAGTCCAAGTTAAAATCTGCACTTATTGATCAATCGGTTGGTTTATCATCCTTCTTCCTCGTCATCTATCAAGTCTGCACGTGCTGAAATTCCTCTTCTTGTCTTGCTTCTGAAACTATTGTTATGGGGGTGGCTGCCTCTCCAATGCAGGTTTTCACATCTCTTAAGTGGATACAGGATCTCCTGCCTTGAACCTTTACTGCAGAAGGAGTAATGTCTTCCATGACAAACGGGCCAAAAAATCTAGGCTCGTGCCAATTTATAGTAAAATTCCGAATTAGCACCATGTCACCAATAAATAACTTGGGTGCTGATAATAATTTAGAAACTCCGGCTGCGTAATGTTCTTTATCTGTGTTCTGAGACCGACCCCCCTCTTGTGCTTGAGTTAATCTGAAATGGCAGAGATACTAGTGGTCATACATGTTGTACTCATTTAATTAATTTCCTAACAGTTTTGCAGAACTCTGGGCATCACTTCTACTCCTCGATGGAAGAGTCAAAGGCATTTTCTTTTGTCTCCTTGTCACTAATTTGTGGGGTGTGAGGTGATGGTCTGAACCAGGCTGATTCCTTAGGGCATATAGCGCTACAGGCAGGCAATATAGCCATCCATTCTTCAATGTCAATTTTAGCTCAGCGACTCTCTCCTTTAAGAGGCTGTTGAGTCTCTCACATATTCAATTTGCTTGTGGGTGATAAGCTGAAGAAAAAGTATGTCTAATATTCAATAACAATCCTATTTGTTAAAATACTTCATTAACAAATTGTGGCCCATTATCAATCTCAGCACTTCGCACACTCTCCAACTTGGAAAGAATTCACAAACTAAAAACTTTGCTGCACAAGTAGCATCAGGGTGTGTACAAGGACCTGATTCGATCCACCTGGAGGAGGGACACAACACCACCATCAGATACCTATATCCATTACATACTTGCAGCAGATCAACATAATCAATATGTAAATGCTGAAAAGGACCATTCAGTGGAGGAATCACCCCTCTAATTGTTCACAATGTATGCCCAGCAGTAAACATTTGACATGCAATGCAATTTACTACATAAAATGCAATGTGTTCTAACAGGTTAGTACGAACCAGTCTTATGATATGATAGGTTATTTATAATGCTCTTAATACCGAGTGGTCTTGTTTCCAAGACGAGCACATTGCCGCTGAGCTATCCTCCAGTACAAATTGCAATAGGTGCAGCAAGACTCTCCCTAGTTACATGGCTGGGTAGTGCAGCTGTTCAAATGCCACCCTCAATAATGCTACTGGCATCACTGGCTTTCTGGTACTGTCTTGTTGCCACTATGCTTCTGTGGGGGAATAAAGAACACCCCCTCCATTTCCATAGCTACTGTTCTTCTTGTAGTGCACTGCCTGGATCACCATTAACTGAGCTATTGATAAATGGTTAAGCCCTCATTTACCACCATAATATTCACCACTTTTTCTTTAACATCTGGAGCATCTAAACTTGAATTATTTAGTGAATATGCTACCCTTTCTGCTTCTATGCCTGCAGCTTTGATCCCCCGAGAAATAAAAATCAGTTTGCTTAGTATTTTCTGCGAATTTAACTATCTCTATGGCTACTGGGAGTTGTAGTGCCTTAATAAGCCTGACCAATAGTGATCTGTGTTGCACTGCAGTGCTGACCGTTCAGAGGTAGCCCCTCCTTTTCCAAGGTGCTAACCCTGCGTGCACAGTTGACATCACATACGCAGAGTCACTGTATATCATCACTTCCTGTCCTTTGTGTTTTTTGAGCTACTAATTCTGACGTTTGTGCTGAAAAGTAAGAAAGTAGTCTTGCACTTGCCACACCTCGAATTCTCCATTTGCTCTATGCCTCACTACAGCTGCACCAGTATGCTTTTTCCCAATTCTCTGATCAATTTTTGAAGGACCATCAATAAAAAGAATCTCCCCTCCTGACAGTGCGTTTTCTTTAACACGTGGTAAGCTGTCATAAAACTCCTCGTCGCTCACACAATCATGCACATGCTCAAACTCTGCCACTGGCCCCGCTACAAATGTGGCAGGGTTCACTATTTTACATCGAAATAAAAGTATCACTGGATTAGATATAATGGGCCTCGTTACACGGTAGGCGGTAAGGGTTTACCGGTACCGGTATTTTACCAGTACCGGTAAATCCTTACCGCCTTACTATGAGGTCCCTTTGCGGTTTGGGGAATTTAACGCCTGCTTTTTGCAGGCGTTAAAAATCCAACCCGCAAAGGCACCAGGGAGCTAATTATGGTACCGCAATTTGCGGTACCGTAATTAGCGCCTTCCCCATTCCCATTATGCCCTATGGGGCAAAAATGGGAATGGGCAAGGGTAATTGGAGGAAGGAGGAATTACCGCCTTCCCAACCTTGGAATAGGGTGGTAATTCCCCTTTTCTCCAAGGCGGTACCGGTAAATTACCGGCATGAACCATGGCGCTAATAGCGCCATGGTTTACCGCCTACCGTGTAATGAGGCCCAATAACATCGTACACAAAGTCCTCTGAAATGTCAATGTACCCTTAGGTTTCTCCAAAATGGCAAACAAAGCATGCTCTACAAGAAGTGTCATGGAAACACCCATGACAATGCTTGCAGACTTCACAATTGCGAACGTGGCTTCTGCCAATGACTGTTTGCACGGGAAATGCCCTTTCATAACTTGGTCTAGCATCCCACTATAAAATGCCAGGGGTTTGTACCCAGTGTAATTCTCAGTGCTAGCACTGCTGTCATAACTGTCCCATCATTGTGTGAAAATAAAAAAAATGTGTCCGCATAATTGGGAATTCCTAAAGCTGGAGCCAAACAAATTGCTTTTTTCAACTTTTCAAATGCTTCCTCTCCTTCTACGGGCCATTCTATGTTCTCCTTCTTTACCTGTGCTTTCTTGAAAGCCTGCAAAAGGGGTCTTGTGAATGAGCTATTGTCAAACAGCCACACTTTCACATAATTACATAATCCCAGGAATCGCTGCATTTAATTTACCATATGCAGTTCTGCAGTTTTCATAACTGCTTCAACTCTTTCAGGTATCACCTTCTTTCCCTCATGTGAGATTAACTGGCCTATGTACAACACCTTTTCTTGGCAATAATGTAACTTCTCATTATCTATTTTGCATCCCTTGTCAGTGAGGATAGTCATTAGTTGAATCGAATCGTGTCTACACTCATCTTTTATGCTAAAAATCTAAATATCATCTACGTACTATAGCATGGTACTATTCAAATTGATATTGCCATGGTCCATCTGCAGGACTCTATTAAAGATCTATGGAGACTCACAGTACCCATGGGGCAGTCCAGTATGTTTCAGTCGAATTTGGCGAAATGTAAAGGAAGTTAAGTCTTGTCAGTCTTTGTGCAACGGAATTGAGAAAAATGCATTTTTCAAGTCAATCACTATGAAAAACCATGCTTCTACTCGGATACTACATAATATCATCGCCAGATGTGGTACTAAAGGAAACTCAGCCTCTACAATATGGTTAATCAGTCTCATGTCTTGTATGAATCGCCACTACCCTCCCTTTAATTTCTTCAGAGTACACCACAATATTACATGATGACTCTGACGGTACCAAAATACCTTGCTTCATCAATGCTGAGATAATATCCAATATAAAATATATAATATAAAATCCGGGTGAGGCAATATCCAATGCCTCTCCAGTCATTGGATATTGCCTCATCCGAGGTAAAATTGTTCCTGGTTTCTGCTTTATCTTACCCTCTATCACTCCCTTCAATAGGCCTACATCATAAGGGCCTAGAGTCCATAAAACACCTGCCTGCTTTTCCAAGTCTTTGTCAAAGAATGCTGGACGCTGTCGCATTATCACCCTTTGCGCTGTGGCATATCCCTTTTCTCTATTTGGATCCAATACGTAATGCTCATAAAGAACACCACTTCATCGTGTGCTGGATCATCTTGAAACATGTCATCATCAGTGACGTCAGTCAATCTATACTCTTCCCCAATGGCAATCACTGTTCTCCATGGCCTACCCTCATCATCTGTGCCTTCGAGCATTACCATTTCCCCTTGTACTATGGCTGCATCTAATTTTAAGGGAATAGTCTGTCCCCCTTCTTCATCCATAGGTACCTGTGGTCAAAACTGGAATGCATTAGGTATCCTCATACTCCTTCCCACTAAGCCAGGTAGCCATGTCAACAGAATGCTAATCCCATAATGGAAAATGTTGGGCTCCTTCGCAACCCCTCGCAGAGCCATTTGCCCAGTAAAAGAAATCGTCATATTAAGTTTTGTCATTAAGTCTCTTCCTAGAATATTAAATGGTGTCTGTCGCAAATACAACAATGGAACAGACATATCACATTCTCCTATAGAGGCTGGTAATTCTTCAGTAAAAGGAACTAGACTTGTAGCTCCAGAGAAACCCTGAGTATTCATGGCATTTCCCAACATTGGGTATTTTCTCTCTCATATGCATGAAAGAGTAGCCCAGTGTCAAGTAAAAATGAAATTTATTTGCCTCCTATCATCACATCAACCCTTTGTTCCTCTTGAGGGTCTGGTGTCAGGGATAATACTAAAAACATCATGGCACCCTGTGAGCTGTCCTCTTGTGGATACATACATACCCCTGTACCTGTGATAGGATTCCCTCCTACCACTGTGATACCCCCCATTTTAGGTGTCAATAATTGCCCTATTTGTGTGTTCTGCTGAATCTGCATGGGTGTGTGCTGTGACTGCCCTTGCAGTGGGTTCAATGGTGCTTGCTGTAATTACTGTGGTTGCTGTACCTGTGGTACTTGTGGTGCTTCTGCCTGATACACTGTCTGATCTTGGACAAATCCATCACTAGCCTTTGAGCTATATGCTGTAGGATAAGCTGTCCCCCTTCTTAAATATTGACCATTTTGTATATACCATTGGCTCCCAAATGTGCGCGTGATGTGTCCACTGCTTGCTTTACTTCTAGCCCTTCTCCACTTGTTAATACCGCACCTTCTATGGCATATTTTGACAGTGTTTTCTGGACTAACTTAGCTTCCTTATTTTTTCTAGCATCATCTTTCTTTTTATTCTTCTCTTGTAACAGCCGACAGTGATGTAATATAGTCAACTGTATTTCAGGCCACAGTTTTGCTTCCATCCCCACTAACTTCTTAAGTTGCCTTTGTACTGGCTCAGGCAATGCCTGAGATAAAATGTGGTAAAATACCACCACTGTTTTGCACCACGGCTCACCCGTTTCAAGCGACCAGCGCTCTTGAATGTCTTGAATGTAAGCAAGCAGATCTTCATCTTCTTTCATTTTTCATGCCATAAGTGCACCCATATCTGACACATCAGGATATTGTACTCTAAGGGCTCCCCAAACATCTGTGCTACAGTTATTAAATGGTGCTGCAACATGCGCCGTGTTTTCTGCCGTGACACTCAAAATATCTGCTCTCATCCAAATATCTGCTCTTTCCCAAAGAATAGCTGCTAGGAGACACTTGATATTCCCTATTGCCAAGGTATTTCCGCAGTCATTATTTCTAACTCATAAATCCATTTTCCCTCACCCGCCGTTAAAGTGGGGAGTTTGCACCTTAAATTATCTTTGTAAAATATGTGGCCATGGAATGTACTGTGGTCTGGCCCCACCCTTTTCAAATAAGGGAAACTGTGTAAATCTATTCCGCAATCCACTCCCTTTGTTTGCCTATACATGGTAGGAGCTATGGTTCCTGATCGCCTTCTTCCTGGCAATGACCTCAGTGCTCACATATGATGGTGACTCTCCCTTCTCACTATATGATCATCCTCTAGGATGCTCTGGATATGCTACAGGATCTGGCATCCTTTCCTTAGGTGGTTGTTATAATGTTGTCTTGGAGGTGATGTCATGACAGTGAAAATGTTGTGAGGTTGATGTGGAATGTGGTGGTGAGTTATGTACTTTGGTTCTAAGGTTGGCAGTTGGAATATCGTTGCTGGGTGTATGAGATGGACAGTGCCCTGTGCTCTGATTTATGCTGGTCCCAAGAATAAAGATACATGAATTTACCAGCAGGCTCAGTGGTGATTAATACAACAAACCCACTTCACTACACTGGCAACAAGGATTCAGAACTGCTGGGCGGTGGAGTAAGTTGGGACACTGCCCTCCATCATCCATCTATCTCATCCTGGTGATCCCAGCAGAGCCGGAGAAGTGAGGTCCCGTTGGTCCCACTGAAGCTAGGTGCCGCAAGCAAAGTGCCTGGAAACCAGTGTAGGTGCCGTGGCCCACATTAGAAAAGGGCTGGGACAGAGAAAGGAGACCAGAAGATTTGACGGGATCCAGCTCATCTAGCCTCGCATAGCAGCCATTGCGAGGGGCCTCAGGTTTTTGTTGCAGTGTTTGGCTAGTTGCCGGGCGGTGCTAGTATAGAGATCCTGTGGTCAGTGACCTAGAAGCAGCATGGTGTTTCCTTAGCAGCCGAGCAGCGCTAGCAGGGAAACCTTGTGCTGGGTCACCTGGAAGCGGCATAGGAGGAAGAGTGGTGGCGATCATCTGCGTTATTAACCCTGGTGTAAATTATGAACCCCGATGTGGCATGGTGTACCAGCAGAGCTCCCGTGAGTCATGGATGGTGCCAGTCAAGGGGTGGTGGGGCATCAGGAGCATAAGGGAGTTTGCCAGTGCAGTTGTGGCTGCAGAGGTGTTCCCTCCATGGAGCCAGAGACAGGAATGATGATGTCGCCAGCTCCAGAAGAGGGCGTTTCAGCAATGCAGCTGGAGTGCAAGCTTGCTATGGAATGCAGAGCATCATCCATGGAGTCGGAGTGGAGGTGTGCTTTCGTTCCATTGCATAATCATAGCGGGGGAGAAATGGAGCGCAAGGAGGCTGTTCCGGAGGAGGCGTTCCAACATGAAAGAGCTGGAACGCAGCGGTGATGTGGCAGTGAAACGCCGCGCATCCACCAAGGAGTTGTAGTGGAGGTGCGTTTGCGTTCTGGGGCAAGAGTACAGTAGTGAGGAAACGGAACGCAGAGAGGTAATACCGGAGGCGGTGTTAATTCCAAGTTTGGCGTTTTGTGAAAAAGAAACTAAATTAAAGCAGAAGTCTTCTGTTACGGACCAGTATGAAGGTACTTTGTTTAATTATTCTGTAACCTGTGATTTCCTTCCAGGAGGGGTTTGACTTGTGGGTGCAGGGCCAATGCCTTATCATCATTATTTATGTGTTTTCTTTGCAGGGGGTTTGGACTTGTGGATGTGGGGCATTGTGCTGAAGCTTTCGAGACTTTCATGAGCATCAAGGTTTTAGTTCAAAGCATGTAAAATGTTGTCTTGAAAGTTTACAGCATTGTAGTTCAATGCGTCCTAAATTTTGACCTGCAAGTTTTTCTGCAAATGTTATTTTCACATGATGCGAGTTGTGGCATGCGACCGAGTGGTTCCTGTTGTTGTGTTGCAGCCGGGTTACTTGGCGTCTGTGTTGTATGAGCGTGCATTTTCGATGTTTTAGTTACACGTACTGAAGCCTGTCGGTTCAGTCGGGACTGGGGTTACAGTCAGTTGTTGGCCAAATTGGGGTGGAGTATTCGTGTAACAGTGTTTTTGTAGGTTCCTTTTTTGGTTTTTTGGTGCCTTGGTTGGACTTTTGGCTTCAGGAGGTGCTAGCATATGGCCGGGTGGGTCTGTGGAGTTAGGCTGTACTTATAATCAGTTTAGAGTGGCCATATGTGGAGTTTTAGAGTTTTTCGTGCTTCTTCGATAATGGAGGGGTCCACGGATGGCTGGGCGGGTCTGTGGGAGCGTTTATGGTACATTAAATTGTAGTGCTTCTTCGATAATGGAGGGGTCCACGTATGGTCCGGCAGATCTGTGGGAGCGGTTAGGGTCCATTAAATTGTAGTGTGGTTAGAGTTCAACCATGTTGTGGTTTGTCCGTTGCAGGATTCCAGCTGGGTCCTTTGTGGGGTGGCTATTTTGGGTTACGGTTGCTGTACATCTGTTGGGTGTCGCGTTGGTATGTGGCAGTGACCTGGGGTCATGTGGTATATTGGATCAGCACTGTTATTACGGTGGAGGCTGTGACTTGGGGTCATATGGTTGTCATATTGTTGGGGTGGAGTTGAGGTGTTGTTTAGGAATTATTGGGGTGGCCAGGGATGCTGTGTCCTGTTGGGTTCTTTCTGTTGCATTGCACGGTATGGCCATTTTTCCCCTTCTTATTTGGGGTATTTGTCAGGTTGTTCTTGTTTCTTGTTTATGTATTCCTCTGTTTGGGGATGTTGTTGTGAGTGGGACCGATGGTAATTGGCAAACTGTGCTTGTTTTTAATCAGGGTTGAGCTGGTTGGTGCTCAGGCGTGGCAGATCTGAGGTCCTGGGGGGCAGCTTAGGCCAGAAGGTGATGGTGCACGTAGGCTTAGGTTGATCAGTTCATGAATTTTGTGGAATGCTTGGGTGTGGCAGGCCTGAGATTCTGAGGGGCAACTCGGAACAAGTGGATGTGCATGTTTTTTTTTTTTTTTCAGTCCTTGAGTGTTATCGATTCTGCTTCGACAGTTTGGTTGTGAAGGGTTCTTTTTGTCGGTTTGGTGGGAATGGAGTTGATTGTGGTGTAAAATTTGCAGTGGGCAGGTGGAGTTTGATTTTGCGTTGGTTTCACATTGTGTTTCTTGTGTTGGCTAAGGGTGCCTTGTAGTGGGTCAGCATTCATGTAGGGATTCTACGACTAGGGATTCCAACTACCCCCCCACCAGTGGAGAGGGCAGGAGCCCCCACACCCACCCACCAGGAACGAGGACCCAGCGACGAGGACCCACCGACGAGGACCCAGCGAGGAGGTCCCTGCATGGAGCACGCTGCATCCACGCAGCAGCCTGCCCCCCCCCGCCTGCAGCCACCAACAGTTGCCACATCCAGCCCTGCCTGGGCTCCTCATCATCTCCACGGCACCCCTGGCCCCCAACTTCTCCCTAAGACCGCACGCGTCGACATTTACCTTATCCAAAATGTCGGGCGCGATGCGGCACGGAAACGAGGCTGAGACGCCTCCACGTTGCTAGGCAACACGTGTTTGTACTCCTATTTAAATACAAACATCCGCCGGCAGGCGGAAGAGCCGGCGGCCATCCGAAGGCCTCTTAAGGCCAGTCGAGCCTGTTTGCTCCCCAACTACCCCCCCACCAGTGGAGAGGGCAGGAGCCCCCACACCCACCCACCAGGAACGAGGACCCAGCGACGAGGACCCAGCGATGAGGACCCAGCGAGGAGGTCCCTGCACGGAGCACGCTGCATCCACGCAGCAGCCTGCCCCCCCCCGCCTGCAGCCACCAACAGTTGCCACATCCGGCCCTGCCTGGGCTCCCCATCATCTCCACGGCACCCCTGGCCCCCAACTTCTCCCTAAGACCGCACGCGCCGACATTTACCTTATCCAAAATGTCGGGCGCGATGCGGCACGGAAACGAGGCTGAGACGCCTCCACGTTGCTAGGCAACGCGTGTTTGTACTCCTATTTAAATACAAACATCCGCCGGCAGGCGGAAGAGCCGGCGGCCATCCGAAGGCCTCTTAAGGCCAGTCGAGCCTGTTTGCTCCCCAACTACCCCCCCACCAGTGGAGAGGGCAGGAGCCCCCACACCCACCCACCAGGAACGAGGACCCAGCGACGAGGACCCAGCGAGGAGGTCCCTGCACGGAGCACGCTGCATCCACGCAGCAGCCTGCCCCCCCGCCTGCAGCCACCAACAGTTGCCACATCCAGCCCTGCCTGGGCTCCCCATCATCTCCACGGCACCCCTGGCCCCCAACTTCTCCCTAAGACCGCATGCGCCGACATTTACCTTATCCAAAATGTCGGGCGCGATGCGGCACGGAAACGAGGCTGAGACGCCTCCACGTTGCTAGGCAACGCGTGTTTGTACTCCTATTTAAATACAAACATCCGCCGGCAGGCGGAAGAGCCGGCGGCCATCCGAAGGCCTCTTAAGGCCAGTCGAGCCTGGTTGCTCCTGTTTGCGCTCTGCGGCGCTCCCAGAACCAGCCCCACTCCCGACAGTGTAGAAAATCAGCCTTGGATCAGCACAAAAGGAGCATCGGACCCGCACCTCTGCCCCCCCTGCTCTAGGTAAGATACTACTGCTACCGTGCCGCATAATCGACTATTAGTTGGAACCCTATACCTCCTTGTTCCCACACATAATGCAACTCCTCACTATACCAACTAAACTCTACTCTAGGCTACTCATTCACCCCCTGTGCATTCTGCTAGTGACCCATTGCCTGCGCACCCTGCTATGTTTTGTGCCTGAATTGCCAATATCAAATCTAGGTGACCCACTGCCTGCTATGTTTTGTGCCTGAATTGCCAATATCGAATCTAGGTGACCCACTGCCTGCGCACCCTGCTATGTTTTGTGCCTGAATTGCCAATATCGAATCTAGGTGACCCACTGCCTGCGCACCCTGCTATGTTTTGTGCCTGAATTGCCAATATCAAATCTAGGTGACCCACTGCCTGCGCACACTGCTATGTTTTGTGCCTGAATTGCCAATATCGAATCTAGGTGACCCACCGCCTGTGCACCCTGCTATGTTTTGTGCCTGAATTGCCAATATCGAATCTAGGTGACCCACTGCCTGCGCATGTTTTGTGCCTGAACTGCCAATATCAAATCTAGGTGACCCACTGCCTGTGCACCCTGCTATGTTTTGTGCCTGAATTGCCAATATCGAATCTAGGTGACCCACTGCCTGCGCATGTTTTGTGCCTGAATTGCCAGTATCGAATCTAGGTGACCCACTGCCTGTGCATCCCGCTTGCGCCCTGATTACTATAATCAATTTTAGATGACCCACTGCCCGCGCACCCTACTAGCTACCCAGGCTGATGCTGTGTTTGCATTAGAGCACTGCCTGCCTGCACTAGTTTATTGCTCCCAGTCCAGGTGCTTAGACAGCTCACTGAACTCTAGCTCTACCCACCCAGCACCCACTAATATAATGCTAGCACTCCTCACATTCATCATGTTCCCTTTTTGCATAGTCCCTAATGTTACACCATGCACCAGAGGACACTTCATCAAGGTTGGCGATGGATTAATTAGACCAGGTTGTCCACGCCACTTCCCCATCCCCTGCCCCACCCCTTTCCTCCCCACACTCCCCCCTTTCCCCATACCATCTCCTCAGGCCCACACCATGCCCATCACCATCAAGAAGGCAGCAGCCTCAGACATCCCGTGCCTTAGTCCCAACCCTCCCACATACAATCACACCATACCCATCTGCATTAATGACACAACCACACCCATCCTGGGCATCGAAAGACTCAATAGACTCATGTCTAGAACCCAAATGTCCCCACGAGCTAACCCCCTCACCACTTCACCAAATACACTGATCAAACCAAACACCACGCCCACCAACTTCCAACACATAAGATTCCACAACGCATCACTCAAACACCTAACCAATAACAAAACCGCGGACTCTTCCCCCATCAAAGATAACACACCACCCCCTGCCCCTACCTCCACCCTCAAAACTACACTCATCAATGCCCGCTCACTAGGTGCCCATGCTATAGATATCCATGACCTCATTGTAGACCAACACCTTGATATGCTGGTGGTCACTGAAACCTGGCTTCACCCAGCAGCAGGACCACTTCTAGCCCTTGCCATTCCCCCAGGATTCAGCATCCTGAGAACAGACAGGATAAATACCCAAGGAGGCGGAGTTGCCATAATAGCCAAAACCACCCTGGAAATCAGAGCATGCCCAATAGAACAGATACAAGGTTATGAACTCCCCAAAAGCACCACCAACCTACTAGTGGTGTACAGATCACCCAACAAAAACACACACCCTGACTTGGACATCCCACTACTCCTAACGCCCCTCATCAAGCCTAAAACCAAATGCATAGTCCTCGGTAACTTTAACTTAGGATACAATGACCCCCTCGACTCAGAAGCATCCACATTTCATACAGCCATGTCAGAGATGAACTTCATACAACTGGTAGATAAACCCACCCACTCAAAAGGAAGAACCCTAGACTGGCTTCTCACCCTTAACTCTCTAGTCACCATTGACTCCATCCTACCACTCAATTGGTCAGACCACTATGCAATTAACTTCACCATAGACAATGCCAGTACCGAACACATCACCCCTAAAAAACCAGAAACATTTGAGACTAGAAATATCAAAAAGCTCTCTTCCGACAAACTCACTCCAGCCTTGTGTGCCTCCTTTGCCCATATGGTTCTAGGCACCAACAACCCCTCCTATCTAGCAGAACAATACCAACAATGCCTCACCCAAACCATCGACCTACTTGCACCCATCACCACTAAAACCCGTACACCTGATAAACGCTCCTGCTTTTGGTTTAATGAAGAACTTATAGCCTTAAGACGCACTAAAAGATCACTTGAACACCTCCATAAGAAAAACAACACCCCAGAATCGGCATCAGCCTTCGCTGAAGCCAACAAAACTTACAAATCAGCAATAATCACTCAAAAAGCCAATGCCCTCAACCTCCGCATTGCTAACGCGTCCTCAGACAGCAAAGAACTCTTTACCATTCTTAGAGAGCTCGAAAACCCCTGTCAAATCTCAGCACCTTCAAACGCTAGCAAAGACTGGTGCACCACCATTCAAAACGCACTCTCATCCAAAATCCTCCTACTACAAAACAAAATCGATAGTAAAAAAACTCACCTAGCCGACAAAACTCCACCCACCATATCAACGACCATCTCAAACGCCACTACTGGTCCCCCATTCCAATTCTCGCCAGTGACTAACAAAGAAGTTTTCGACACTATAATGAAACTCAAAGCCTCCAACTGCAAGGAAGACCAATTCCCTTCCCATCTAGTGAAACTATGCGCCCCCACTCTCACACCTATCATCACTGAATTCATTAACGCCTCCTTCCTCACAAACACAGTCCCCACCAGCATCAAAAAAGCTTGGGTGACACCACTTCTAAAAAAACCTTCCCTGGATCCAACAATACCCACTAACTACCGACCCATTACAACGGTCCCATTTCTCCTAAAAATAATCGACAAAATAGCCTACTGCCAAATTCAGAACCACCTGGAACAACATCACCTACTAGGAGACCGCCAGTCAGGTTTCCGTCCCAACCATAGTACAGAGACAGCCCTCCTTGATCTGAAGATCCAAATGGATGCCAACAGAGAAGCAGGTAAACTCTGCCTTCTGATGCTCTTGGACCTCTCGGCGGCCTTCGATCTGGTTGACCACGACAAACTCTGTAACACTCTAGCAAACAACTTCAACCTAGCTCAGAACGCTACCAACTGGATCAAATCCTTCTTGGCTGACAGAACATCCAGAGTATCCATCGGCAAAGAATCAGCAGACCCAGTGTCTGTCCCTGCAGGTGTACCGCAAGGCTCCTGCCTATCCCCCACTCTGTATAATGCCTACACCAAGCTATTATTTGCAGCCTTGGATGCTCTGGGTATCATCTATACTAACTTCGCCGATGACACCCAAATCCTCATTCCTCTCACAGATAACCATGAACAAGACTCCCTCCTGGTTAACCAAATCTACTCACTCATCCAAAACTGGATGGCTAACAACAGCCTCTGTCTCAACGACGACAAAACCGAGCTCCTCATACTAGGCTCCTCCAGCAAAATCAACACCCTTGAGCCCGCCTTTAAATCATTCACCATCGATGGAACCATAATCCCTGTTCTTAAACAAGTCAAGACCCTCGGCGTGTACTTAGATGCCACACTTTCCATGTCTAAAAGAGTAAACACATTAGCCTCATCCACTTCCTACACCTCTAAACTCATCTCCCTCAGCCGTAAATTCCTCTCTACCAACAACTGTGTTACTCTAGCCAGAGCACTCATACTGTCTAAGCTAGACTATTGTAATATCCTATTCCTTGGCACTTCCAAAGCCAACATAGCTAAACTTCAACTCATGCAAAACAAAGCCCTCAGAGCAGCTCTAGGCATCAAAAAATCTGAACATATATCCAACACCAGAAGAGACCACCACTGGCTCCCCATACAAGCCAGAATTCTATTTAAAACCCTGAGCATCACCCACAAATGCAGGGCTAACAAAGCGCCCAAATACCTCAACAACACAGTCATGATGAAGCCCCAGACCAGACTCCTCAGGTCCAACAAAAACGCCCTCCTTGAAACCCCCAGATACAAAAGAGAGAAAGCAGGGGGCAGCAGCTTCAAAACACTGGCCCCCAGACATTGGAATGCGCTACCTACCCACATTATGAATGAAACCTCATTCCCCAAATTCAAAAGCCTTTTGAAGACTTGGCTCTTCAACAAGTTCTAACTGAACCAGTGCACTAATCCCCTCCAATCAACTATTTTACCTGACTGTTTTGTATATTAGTGTATATTATTGATTCCTATTATTGTACATTTTTGATTGTTATACTTTTACACCTCTATGTTTATTCTAAGATTGCATTATCCCATTGTCTGTAACTACGCCGTGATACCTCCGGGTCTGGGCGTATAACAAATGTAATAAAATAAATAAAATAAAAAATACGTCTGGTAGTGGAGCTTTTGTGGATATGGTGGAGGTTGCGTGTCATGTGGTTACATGGGTTTTGTGGATTAGGTGTTTTCCATTTGGCTGCGTTGTGGTTTCTTGTTCATTTGCGTGCTGACCACATGGTTATGGGTGAGAAACTGTTGAGTTGCGGGTCATCCCTTTTTGTGAGATTTACGCAGGGAGAAGTGTTATAATGGTGTCTTGCTGGTGATGTCATGACAGTGAGAATGCTGTGAGGATGGTGTGGAATGTGGTGCTGAGTGATGTACCTTGGTTCTAAGGTTGGAAGTTGGAATACCATTGCTGGCTGGATGGGATGGCCAGTGCACTGTGCTCTGGCTTATGCTGGACAACATAATAAAGATACATGAACTTACCAGCACATTCAGCAGTGATTAATAACACAAACCCACTTCACTACAATTGTTCTAGATGAGACCATCTTACTCATCTTATTCCCTTGTCTGTCTGCAGACAAACCACGGGACCTCATACATTTCCTCCCTCCTCCCCATGGAAGGTTTCTCTCTCCTCGTCTGACATATCTAGCCCCCATCTAGTATGGTTATCCCCTCTTTCACCCTTATCTAAAGTCACCCTGTCTAAGTACAAAGCTCTATGCTTGAGACTGAATGGGTCTCTTTCTTTGCTTCCTAATTGGAAGTCCAGGGATCAATCTCCCTTCCCTCGGATTCCCAATTTAGTACCTTCTCTTAAATCTGATAGGCTTTATCGATCCTATCTCAGATGCTCACTATATCTAAATCCTCATCTAATGTAACTTTAGATGGCCCTGGCATTGCCCCCTGTAATGGGAGTAACTCTTCTATGTTGCTCCATTGTATCACTGGACTCCATTAATTCATTCTGAATCCTCGCATTCTCATTGTCTCCTTTTTCGTTCTAATTCTTCATCTACTTCTCTCTGTTTTCTTGCCTCCCATCTAACTCTCTCTTCTTCCTTTCTTACTTCTTCTCTCCTTTCCCCTGCTCTTCTTTCGTCCTCTTCCTTTCGTATCTGTATCCTCTTATCTCTCAATTTCTGCGCTTTCTCTTCTTCTCTCTTCCTATCCTGTCTATCCCATTCTTCCATTGCTCTCTGTCTGTTTTCCTACCCCCTTTGTTCCTCCGTCCTTTCTTCTTTCTTTTGTTGCTCCTCCTGATACAGCTGTTCTCGCCGCTGTCAGCTCTTCCTTTTCTGCTCATCCTCTTTGAATCTCTTTTCTTGTTCCTTATCTTTTCTATCTTGCTCGTCTTGATTTTCCCTTTGCCTAACTTCCTCGATGCTTTTCCCATCTAGCTTACGCAATATATGTCCTCTCATCCATTCGTTCTGTACGAGCGTTACCTCATCAGCTTTATTCTTTTCTCCCCTCCAACTATTGCTTTCTCGTTTTATATGTGTTGATACGTTTGATCGCTCACCTTTCTCTCCCCTGTTTTGTAAGGTCTTAAAAGTCTCCTCTTTTCTATTAGTCTCCTCTGGACTATCATCATTGCTATAAGCAGGCAGTTTGTATATTGGATTATAATACCCTGTCACCACTTTTAATTCCTTTAATGGATACAATCCTGCACTGTCTGTATTCAGACATTTTACTTCAAGCAAGCCAAGGGGAGCAGAAGGCTCGGCACCTTCTTCTTTACACTGATTAAGCATCCAATCCTCAGGTTGCAGATCCTCTCTCTCTACCTGATACATCTTCCAAAACTCTAAAATAGCTAACCTTTTCTCTAATTTCTTTCCTGTGTACGCAGCGTGCAAGTATGTGGTCATGTGTTGCAATACCGCTTTTGCCAAAGATCCCCCTTGTGGTCATGGCATAAACATCTTGTCTGCTGTGCCTTTTACCCATTTTGGACTATACTGTTTTAACTTGGGCACGTGTTTTGGCAAGGTTTTGCACAAGTGCATCAAAGGAGTAACATCTTCCATTGTGACAAGTCTCAAATGACTGTCAAAACTTACCAGTGCTTTCCAAAAAATATATATATATAATATAAAAACAACATATATGAGCGCGTTCCAACAAATCGTTGCACAAAAACCCTCTATTTTCCAATAGTCTCAATCTAGTTATAAAGTCGGTTCGGACAACTTCTCTTAGCTAGGTAATATATTTTATTAACCTTTCCTTAGTTTTCTTTACTTTTTGTTGCTCTACGACACTTCAATAACACACAAATACAAACAGACACACTAGTCGACTCTTCACATTAATCCACAGTGCTTTTTCCTTATCTCTGCCCCTAAATATACCCCAATAGGGGTTTAAGCCATTATCTTAGAGGGATCCATCCTCTATGTAACCTAGATTACTTCCACTGAAGTGTATAACAGCTTCTTCTGAAATTCCCTTGAACCAGGTCTCCTTGTGCGTATTCCCTTATCTCTTATCTATATGCACAAAAAAACAGGACTCGTTACTTTTCTTACACTATTTTCTAAGTCCCCCATCATTTTTTTACTACCACAATCTCATCCCCTCAATTTGCCATTCCCCTTAATCTACTCACCATTCACTCTTTCAGCTCAAGTCCTTCGGTATCGACTCCCCTCTCCAATCACCCACTTTCACCTTCCGTCCGCTAAGCGTCTGTGGAAGCCAAGAGGGGCTCGTCCCAACTGTATCAATTTTCTTGCAAGAATTCTATATTGGCCGCTCTCCATAGGAAACCTTGTGATGTTCCGTCTGGATGGCGACGGGCAATCGATCGTCCGAAGCATTAGAGTCTATAGGTCGATGGGTTTTATCGTCAACCATCTGACATGCTACCATGTGGATCCTAGAGGCCCTTTTACTCAAGGTAACATGTCGTACTATGGATGGGACGGAGAATAACGCCCCAAAATAAATAATAAGACTGACTTAGGAAGTTGGCAAATAACTCTGTTTTAATATCGATTATCTAAAACAGGGAGTACAACAGACATCAACGGATGTCACACAGCATAATCAAAATATTTCATGAAAAACAACACATTTATACTAAAGGTTCATCATAAGTGACGTCATACTACGTGGCAAATTAAGAAAACCTATGGGAGATTGTGGTTGGCTCAAGGGGAACGTCTAAGTATACTTTCTATATGGGATAGGATCGTGATTGGGTCTCTACAGTCAGTTGGGAACTCATGCGCTCCCCTAGTGCAAGTCATAGTGCCAATCATCTTCGACAATTTTCAGAAACACAACACTTCAATGGCTCTCAAACTATAAGGCTCTTTGTTAAATGGCCTTCTATAGTTGGTTGGCACGCTTGTACTCTTCCGGAACATTGGATGCTCTAGCAGCACGTACGCTGGTACCTCAGGTGCTGGTGGGTGAACTTTACTGTGTCTCCCCATCCAATTAGCCAATATCTCTCATCACTCCTGCCTTCTGCCATGCACATTGTCTTTGAATCAGCCTTGTAGTAGCTTTTCATCTCTGGGAATATAAGAGAATTGAGCACACGCTATCTTCAATCTGGTGCACCATGCCCATTGTCTATTTTCACCCTCAGCTCACGTGATCAGAGACCATGAATGTGTTCATTTTATAGCCTTAATTGTCTTTAATAAAGAAACTTGGCACCCCTGGCGTTCTCTCCTTGCTACGTATCAAGGGATGCCCCAGCTTCTCATGTTTTACTGTTCTTCGCAGCTGATAACCAGTTCTTGGCTGCATCCAGTCTTTGACATCTAGCTAGACAGCCTCTTCGGTTTTGCTTCAAATTCAAGCCTATTCTTTGCTGTGACACACATGACTTTTAATCCATCTTCCTTCATGGAGACTCGCTTACTAAAATATATCATTGATTGTCCAGAGCTCTTATATACATATATGTTGGCAGCACTGCCTGCAGTCTATATACTATGAATTGCCAGCCTTGATTACTTTGTCTTCTTGCATTGCAGCATCTGTACAATTGTAAAACAACATGTGTTTTCTACAGTGCTCTTCACACATGCAATCTTCATGCCGCTCATGAAAGTCTTTTTGATTCTTTGCTTTGCCATCAGATTCTACATGACCTATACATATTCTTCTCTGGTCATCCTTGCCGATGCGTCACTCTAGTCTTTCGTGACATCACTAGCTTCGTCTTTCCACATCGTCACACTTCTTCAAGTGCTTCTCTCAGGAGACCATCAGTCTTTCGAGATACTTCACATAGGGCTTTCGTAGTGGATACCTCGCCTCAAAGATTCTTCGTGGTATAGATACCATTACTGGTGTTGCACATGTTGCAATTTCTGGTTTCCAGCATATAGGCAGAATAGGCACAAGACTTCCTGTATAGGTACTCGGCTGCTCCTCTACAACTTCAAGAGGACGTAGTCCATAGGGGTGAACACACAAATATTGCAAGGAGATCAGTGTCATCTCTAAAAGAAAAGAGGACACCGCAGGCGTTTAATATTCCCCAAGAAGAACTAAGGGAATGAATCCAAGAGATAACCAAGAACTATTTAAAAATCAACTGTTAGGGGTTAACAGCCTATCCAGGAGAAGGGAGTAATTCTCCTGGACTTTTGTGGTTTCCTTCCTTAGTGGTAGGGGCATAATATATTTGTTTTGAGACTTAGGATAGACTGTTTACATTTTGGTCTTCACTACTGGTGATAGATAGGTCAGTTTCCTATAATTTCAATATATCACTTGTTGAATGTGACAAAAACGAGTCTCTGTCTTCTGACCTAACACATATGGCATCAGGTGTAGGATCATGCACAAATGCATTACATTGGGGACACTGACATTTTGAAAACTAAGCCCAAATGCCTCTGGCCCTACAGAAGCCACTGCTGAATCAATAGGCTTTGATTGACATAGCAGTGCTGAAGTAACTTTAGATGTAGACAAACGACAGCTGGTTTCAACAGCTTTGGTTTTGGCACCACCACCATCAATTTAAGTTGGTCTTGCGACTTGGAGATATGTGTTTGATTTACTGGTTGGAGTGATTGAGCCTCACTATAGGGAGACATAGAAGTCTTGATCCATAATCATGGGAAGCACCCATATGTCTTTAAAATAGTGGAGAAAATGTCACAGGGAATATTAGAAATGCCATTGTTCCTGTCCCCAATAAATTTAAGAGCAAAGTGAAACAGAGAGAGGCTCCCAAGGATTTGGGGAGGCAGATAAACAGCCATGGGAAACCTCTCTTGCCCCCACAGATCAAAGAAACTGAACTTATTCACTACTTGGCATTTGGATGCCATCTTAGCTGAAGCTTTTTCTAAAGTTGTGACACAAACAGAAGGTAGGGCACAGAGTAGTCCCTTTGTTTTATTGAAAAAAGGTCTTCTGTCCTGGGGAGATATAACAGCAGAAGCTACCCCTAGAACCAAACTGGCGATCCTGAGGAGTCACCAAGAGTTGTTTTAGAACTTGCACACTCTCCTCTAACATCTGGTCACCAAGGGGTAACTAAAACCCAAAACCAGGTTGTACCAACATTTTATTGGCCTAGGATGTATGCAGATTCCAAGAACTTTGTAAACATATGTTCTATATGTCACAAGACGGTGACCCAGATAGTCACATCAATTATCATTTTCTCTCTTTGGTATGGACATGGTTGGGCTACTAGAACCATCTAGATTAGGGAACAAGTACATTTTAGTCATAGTGGACTATGCCATGAGATATCTAGAAGCAAGCTTTTGCCCTATGGAAGAACAATACACAATAGATTTTGAAACACTTTAGCCCCTTTCTATCTCATGTGGGATTTTCTAGAGATCTTAACAGATCAAGGGACCACTTTCATAGTAAAGGAAATATTGCAAATTAAAAACCCTTAGAACGTCTGTTTACCATCCTCAAACTGACAGACTTCTAGAATGCTTCAATCAGATTTTATATTTTATTTTAAAGAAACTGGTGGAAGCATATATCAAGAAGTGTGCACTATGATCCCCTGGGCACTTTTTGCAAGATGAAAGACACCTCAGGCATTCTTGGGATTTAACTTTCTGAGATTCTCTATGGTATGGAACCAAGAGAGTTACTCGATATGCTTAGGTAAACCTGGGAACAGAGCGAAGAAGATGCCATACCTGTTTCACAAACTACCCAACATCTTAAAGCTCCATATAATTATGTGATTTTACAAACAGATTGAATGCAGCAAAAACAGCTGTATCATATCATTTTACTGAGGGAGTGGTAGGTACATCCCACCGAAAATGCCTAGATAACCATGGCCACCTTAATGACTGAAGTGGGCCAAAAACACAACCTTATTTCTTCTGAGTTAACATTTTATGAGCAATGACACATTAGGGATCTTTAAAATCAATTCCCTGATGTATTTCAAACCGACCTGGGAGGGTTAAGAACTTTGTACACACAATCAGAACTCCCCAAGGTGAAGTGGTGCACTTAGAACCTTGCAGAATCCCAGAATCCAGAAAAGAGATAATCCTCAGGGAATTAGAAAGTATGCTAGAGGCTATCATCGAGTCCTTGGTCTTCGCCAATAATCCTAGTGTCAAAACTAGATAAATCATGGAAGTTTTGGATCAATTTTAGGAAACTGAATTCCAACTCACAGTTTGATAACTATCCCATGCCTTGTTTCAGCTCAAAGTATTACCCTTTGTGTTGCACAGCACACCCGCCAACTTCTAAAACTTAATGGACTGAGCGTTACAACCATTTTCACATTTCTGTGGTGCGTACCTCAACAACATCTTGATCCATAGCGAATCTTGGGAGGAACATCTCTTTCATTTATGTGTCATAGTCAGAGTATTAAAGAAAGCAACTTAACTGCAACCCACAAGAAATGTCACCTGACACAGTCTGCCATCAAATAATTAGGATTGTTTGTGTGTAATGGGTTAGTCCAGCCAAAAATAGAGAAAACCAAAGCAGTAAAACATTTGCCCCCCAAGACAAAAAGGGATTTCTGTGCATTCTAGTGCTTAAAGGGTATTACCAGAAGTTTATTCCTAGCTATTCCACCATCTCCTCCTGCCTAATAGATAACCTTAAGAAGGCGGATACTCAAAAACTTAAGTGGAGTAAACAAGACCAAGACAGCTTTGACATGCTAAAAAACATTTGATGTAGTGAACTTGTGCTCAAATTTCCACATTTTAACTTGGAGTTTTTCCTTCAGATAGATTCCTCTAAAGTAGGTTTTTGAGCTGTTCTTTCTCAGGAATACAAGAGCATAGAGCATTATGTCCTCTATATTAGTCAAAAAATATTTACTAGAGAACAAAACTATGTGACCATCGAATTTGAAGTATTAGCCATTAAGCAGGGCGTCACATATATAAAATATTTCCATAGGGGACGAAAATGTTGGTTATTGACGGACCATTGTCCCGTGAAATGGTTAAGTCTTAGGAAGCCTACACCCCCTCGAATAATGCACTGGTTCCTTGATCTCCAAACATTGTGTTTCATTATTGAGCACAGAAAGGGCAAGGAGCAAGCAAAAGGTTGATTTTCTTAGCCAATTTCTAATTTGTGAAGCAGGTGAAGCCAGAGTCATAAGGGAATGATCACAGACGAATCACAGAGATTCATCACTTTCTCACATAGGGGAGCCGTTCCTTCTGAGGCCAGGGAGGGGAGCCCACTATGCAGCATTCCTGCATTTCCCCTAGGGTTGGCAGTTATGGAACCTCACAGGGAAATACTCCCCTTATGGTGACAAGGACTCTCATTCTGCCAAAAAACTCCCTGACACCTTCTCAATCATCAATAACATCCATGCTTCAGAGAAGTCTACCAGAACAAACTACTTTTTGTTATTTTAATGTTAGTCTTAACATTAATTTTGAAGAAATGTCTGACAAAACCACAGAGACAAGTAAAAGAAATGGGTGTGAATTACAGATTACTCTGTGCTCAAAAGTTAATCCAACTGTGACAAAAGAACAATGATTCATTAAAAAGGTGAGAAATGTCTTTGATGTTAAGCGGGGGAGGACCCAGCGCTTAGAAATAAAAACAGCAGAAAAACTGAAGATGGAGAATGAAGCCTGGAAAGTTCAAACCTGAGAAAAGCTGGGAGCCGCTAAGGACCAGAAGAGCCCTGGTCGCGAAGAACCAGCCAGTGGGCGTACTGATGAAGCACAGGGAAACCAAAGATCCATGTTGTGCAGGGGAAGAGAACTCAGAGTAATGAGGGACCAAGTGAGCAGTGACATGACCTGGGAAAAATTGACTGTTCAGCCCAGAAACAGCACCAAGACTGCTGTAGCCATGGCTACGCAGAGCCACACAGAAGAACAAAGCAGAGCCAGCGTGACCTCCAAGGTCGTTCCAACATTGAGAGTTTTTCAGATCCTGAAGTGAGATTCAGTGACACTAGCCTGTGAACAAAAAAGTAACAGGGTAGGCAGGAGACCAGGAAAGGGATATGGAAGGAAGGACACACTCTGCCTACTCGCCCCAGTATCACAACAGGTGTTTATGATGTGAGATTAACTGCAGGACTCATCCCAGTGACACCAGAATTGTTAATTACTGTGAGAATAACTGCAGGACTTAGCCTACCCACCCCTTTGACATAACACAAGTAAGAATAACTATGGGACTCCACCTACTCGTCCCAAAGACACAATCCGTGTTTATAAGAGTGAGAAAAGCTATGAGACTCAGTTTACTCATCCCAGTGACAGAGCGAGCATTTATAAAGACCAAGAGAAGATTTGTGTGAAGCACCTTGCTTTGGGGAAATAAGGAAGAACAGGAATACAGAAAGTCAAGATCAAGATAAGAGACATTTAGTGTCCTTTAAAGTGTTGGGGAAAGGGAACCATAAAGGGACACTTCTTGAGGATGTAGCCCAAAGGGGTGAACAAACAAATATTGCAAGGAGAACAGGGTCATATAGAAAAGGGAAGAGTACACCAGGAGGGTAGAATGGTCCCTGAGAAGAACTAAGGGAATGAATCCAAGAGATAGCCAAGAACTATTTAAAAATCATCGGTTAGCTCCAGACAGCCTATCCAGGAGAAGGCATTAATTCACCTGGACTTTTGTACTTTCCTTCTTTAGTGATAAGGCCAGAATAGATTATTTTTGAGACGGAGGACAGACTGTTAACTTATTGTACTTCACTACTGACAACAAGCACACAAGTTTGTTTCTTAAGTAGGGACTCCTATTGAATAGAGATATATAGGTCACTTTCTTATTATCTCAATAAACATGAGAAACACAAGTCTGTCTCCTCACCTCATGGACAATGCTAGGCACTGGGAGCTCAAATTAGGTTTAATCCTACGACAATGACATACAGGCTCGTAATGCCTTGGATGATCCAGGTCAAAAAATACAAATGAGAGTACATATGACATAGTAAATAAATTAAGCAGAAATACATACAATGACCAGTGAGGATAGAGCGAATTGGGAAAACAGTTATAGGGTTCTATTGCCTGAGGAAACTAATGTTGTTCATATTTTCACAGATGTAGAACCTCATCAAAGTGGATTTACAGGTGAGTCACTAGAGGAATATTTTGTAGCACAGATGTTCATTGAGCTGCAGTTAACAGTTAAAGTACACATGCAAAGTAAATTGCATACACACAATGGTCCTGTTTTACAGCATGAAGAAGGAACTACTCAAAATATAGGGAAATCATGTAAAATAGGGAAGATACATGACTATACTGAAAACAATGTTAGGAACAGGAGTTGGGTGTGAGCTCAAGCGGGCCCATTACCCAAGTAGGCCAGTCAATAGCAAAGCTTCAGATGGACATGCAAGGCAGAAAAGTAAACAAAGAAGACATGAATGTTGGAAATGAAACAGTCAAAAAGGGAGGTAAGGTATCATTCCACATGTCCCTTCATTTAGCAAGAAGTCACACAGGCTTATAGGAAATCAGTCCTGAGATCAGTAACAGCTCACATTTTTTATGTATACTAGAGGAATGTGTGGATCCATAGTATGTCCCCAGCATAGTAGAAGAACAATACAATGGGTTTGCAATGGTGGACACAAGAGCACAAGCTAATGTGATGTCAAGGACTTTGCTAGATGGCATACATGAGGGAATACATCAGCAGAACACTTTGAAGTTAAGACAGACATAGGTGTATAATTTCAATTGTGTGCAAATACCTGTCGAAGGTGCTACTGAGGTTAACATTAATGTAGAGAAACATAAGTTAAGACAGGAAGTAGTGGTGACCACAATTGAGGAGACACCATTCTTGTTAGGCATAAATTGTCTGAAGCATCTATCGCAGCTAATTGATGGGGTAAACAGTGTTCCATGGTCCTTGGCCAAAAAGCCTGTAAAGCCTCAAAAAGTGTTAAGCTAGCTTAGTAATGCTCAGAATGCCACACCATTGTCAAATCAGAATGAGCGATTGAGATCTATCTTCATAATGGCTATGTCCCTACTGTTGCTGTCATTCTCATGTGTCAGAATAAACAGTAGGATAACAAGTTAAAACAATCATTTGAAATTCATTTAGATACAAGGAAGAATGGGTGAACACAAGTGGATGAAGACACATTAAGATTCAATTTAAATGAGGAAGACACACAACCCCGTGATGCTTCTGTGTCAGATCACAGAAACTATATCTCTGCCATTGTGAGATCCACATGAATGATGGTCATGCATATATACCAGTTTGCATGGATGGGTATACGGAGATGTTTGAGGCAGTACTGGCCCTAGAACAAGAAAATAGTTCTATCAATAAGAAACTGTTTAAACAAATGCTTTACTGAAAAATAATACCACATTTTACCATGAAAAATCTACATTGGTTGCCTTGGCCTTCTTCAGCCAACTGGAGCAACCGGGAGGTGGGAACCGACCCAGACAAACAAGGTCCACAACGAAGGCCCCTGGCTGCTCCCTGTATGCTACCAGAACGCTGCTTGAGGTATTTTCCTGTCACCCCTTCATTTGGACTTCTATGATGCTGCTACCTTACTTTACTAAGAAATCTGAACTTCCCCATGACATTCACATCTTCCATAACTATGGGTTAGTTCCCTCCTTCTGGACACACCTCTACCCTCTTTTGACTTTCAGTTTCCTTCCCTGCTTGTCTCCCATGTTTGCACTCCTGATTTCATTGCATTTTTGCACCCACTGGTAGCATCTGATTCTGGCTGTGTTTTATGCATGTCGCTTAACTTTAAAACTGGCTGTGTTTTATGCATTTAGCTTAACATCATAGCTTGCTGTGTTTTATGCATTTAGCTTAAGATCATATTTGGCTGTGTTTTGTGCATTTTCCTCAATCACAAATCCTGTGTCTTGCAAACATTCTATGCCATTTGCACTGCCCTCCCCCTGCTGTATGCTTGTGATGTCTGTATGCATGCCTGTTGTATGTCGCTCCCCCCTGCTGTATGCTTGTGATGCCTGTATGCCTGCCTGTTTTATTTCACTGCCCCTCTGTATGATTGTGGTGCCTGTATGCCTGCCTCTTGTATTTCGCTCCCCCCTATGTTGTATGCTCATGATGCCTGTATGCCTGCCACTTGTATTTTGCTACCCCTTGCTGTATGCTTGTGATGCCTGCATGCCTCCCTCTTGTATTTTGCTACCCCTGCTGTATGCTGGTGATGCCTGTATGCCTGCCTCTTGTATTTTGCTCCCCCCCTGCTGTATGCTTGTGATGCTTGAATGCCTGTCTCTTGCATTTTGTTTTCCCCTCCTGCTGTATGCTTGTGATGCCTGTATGCCTGTCTCTTGTATTTCTTCCCCCTGCTGTATGCTGGTGATGCCTATATGCCTGTTTGCTGTTTTTATCCCCCCTGCTGTATGCTTGTGATGCCTGTATGCCTGCCACTTGTATTTTGCTCCCCCTGCTGTATGCGAGTGATGCCTGTATGCCTGCCTTTTGTTTTTGCTCCCCCATGCTGTATACTTGTGATGCCTGTATGCCTGCCTCTTGTATTTCACTCCCCCTTGCTGTATGCTGGTGATGCCTGTATGCCTGCCTATTGTTTTTGCTCTCCCCCTGCTGTCTGCTTGTAATGCCTGTATGCCTTCCTCTTGTATTTCGCCACCCCTTCTGTATGCTTGTTATGCCTGTATGCCTGCCTCTTGTATTTCACTGCCGCTACTGTATGCTTGTGATGCCTGTATGCCTGCCTCTTGTATTTTACTGCCCTCCCTGCTGTATGCTGGTGATGCTTGTATGCCTGCTTGTTGTTTTTCTCACCCCCTCCTGTATGCTTGTGATACCTGTTAGCCTTTGTGTTGTATTTAGCTCCCCCTGCTCTTTTTGTGATGCCTGTATGCCTACCTCTTTAATTTCCCTCCTCCCTCTGCTGTATTCTTGTGATGCCTGTATGCCTGCCTCTTTTATTTCGCTGCCCGCTGCTGTATGCTGGTGATGCCTGTCTGTTGTATTTTGCCACCCCCTGCTGTATGCTGATGATGCCTGTATACCTCCCTGTTGTTTTCGCTCCCCCCCACTGTATGCTTGTGATGCCTGTGTGCGTGTCTCTTGTATTTCGCTCTCCCTCCTGCTGTATGGTGGTGATGACTGTATGACTGCCAGTTGTTTTCGCTCCCCCGCTGTATGCTTATGATGTCTGTATGCCAGCATCTTGTATTACACCCGCCATGCTTTATGCTTGTGATGCCTGTATGCCTGCCTCTTGTATTTCGCCCCCCTGCTGTATGTTTGTGTATGCCCGCCTGTTGTTTTTTGCTCACCACGCTGTTTGCTTGTTATGCCTACCCCATTAGGGATTGCAATTCACAAATCATGACACACTGTAGATTTGAATAACACAACATAGTATTATTATATGAACTGCCTGAGTTTTTCGACTACAAGCCCAATGGTGTCACCCTGTCACCAAAAACGGCCATGCTTTGCTTTCCCTGTCACATGAGTGGCATGCATTGAATACAAGCCACCCACAAATGGCCCTGCATTGTTTTATTTCACCTGAATGACATGAAGTTATGCACTGCATTCAAAAATGTCCCTGTGTTGCTTTTGTTTCACCTGAATGACACGACGTTATGCACTGCATCCAAAAACACCTCTGCGTTGCTTGTGTTTTATCTGAATGACAAAAAGTTATGCACTACATCCAAAAACTGCTGTGTCTTACTTTTAATTCACATTAGAGGCAAGGATTTCAAACTTACAACCTGACATGCCTTTTGCTTTCCATTTCATTGGAACAGCAGACCTTGAACCTTGAAACACTGCAAACGAGAACAACAAAAGTCGGCTTGCACACACGTGAAAAAGAAAAATGACTTTCAAAAGCCACAGTGAAAGGCTAGCTCTGCTGGCACAAAATGGCAGGAACATGTGCTGTGGGGGTTGGGGGGGTTGACTAAGCAATGTACATTATGTTTGCACCCACAAGACTTCCATCACCTTGGAAGAGGCTCATAATACCAGAAAAAAACAGTTTTTGGGCTTAAGCAGGAAACTTCTCTATTGAAAGCCCCGCTTCCCACTGGAAATCACACCTATTCGTGTATCAGCCTGCAATGACATGTGATGTACTGAGGGTGTTATAATTTCCTGCTCTGCCAGACTTTAAGGCAGGGGCTCAGGGATTTCAAGGAAAGTAAGTGTGGCTAAAAACTTGACTGGGAGGTGTGAGTTCCTCCTGCACCCACTACCAAGAACCAACTGACAACTTCAAAGGGGGTAATACAAATCTCTGGTCACCGGCTGTGGGGGATAAAGTGCCCCTCCCACAGAGAGGGAGAGATATTCTCAATTGACATTAATGGACTGATTCCATTTTTTGGGATTTTTGTAGTAATTAGAATGAAACATAATTTTGTTTTATGTTATGGTTTTATGTAATTTCCAAGCGGTTTCTAAGAGCTAAAGTGCATTTTCTTAGGTCTTTGGGGACTGAAATGGCCAGTTAAGACTAGTTTCTGGCTGCTTGGAAAATGTGACAATTATGAGATTTGATGGAAAGATGGAAGGTGAAATTAGGAACATGCTTGATCATTTTCAGAGTCAAAACTGTTATACATTTTATGAAAAATGACAAAAATGTGCCAAAGGGCCATGCTACCTCGTATAGAGTTGGCAATCAGCTTACCTAATTCCCTATGACTCACACAAACCGCATATCTAATGCATATCTCAGGGGCTAGTAGAAGGGTAATAAATGCAAATAGACAGATGATGCTCTCTTCCCTTGAACCAATCATGCCAGGGTGCAGAGAGAGGAATGGTAAACTGTCCTATCCGATGGGTAGGGGTAAATATAGAATACTCCTCCTAGATTGTAAAGTGAGTGGTGTCATTTGTGCTGTATAAAGGGAACTGTAGTAAGTCAGAGGACACACAGAAATCCAGGGAGACAGGAGAAAGAGGACGCAGAGGAGGCAACTGAACCATACCATCTTTGAGAGTGCAGTGACCAGACCCCTTGCCTATCTGTCCAGAGTGTCCTAAGATCCAGCTGGCTTTCCAGAATCCCAAACCAAGGCTTACTTTGTAAGTAGAAAATTCCCCAGCCCTAAATTGCATACAACCTTCCTTTTTGTAGCATTGAAACCCATTGAAAACCCATTGAAAACCCCATTGAGAAACCCACATTGCCCATTGTATTGCACCCAGATTCCTGAGGGTTGTGTGCACAATGCAAATGTAATAATAAATAAAAAAATAAATAAATAAATAAATAGTGTAATTCAGTCACCTTCCCGTGGAAGAAACTGTGTTTAGCCTGTGTATGTTCACCTATTCCCCTTGGTAAACCTCTCAGTGTCTGTGTAAATCCTTCCCCATTGAAATTCACGGTATAAGTTGGTTAAATTCAAAATTAACCACCTTTTCCCTGGTGTCTTTCTTTAATAATTATAGTCATTAAAGTGTTGCCTCCGAGAATTAGTCTCCTTGTAACTGAAAACCGAGTTTGTCCGTGTATTGTGTGCATCATGCCACAAATTCCTATTGGCCTCTGTCCTATTAAAACCTCAAACCATAGTCTCATTGAGAGCAATCCTTTTAGCCTATAAGTCTACCTGTTATGTGTCCCTGTACTTGTCATTGAAAAATGATTTCCCTATTCTGAACTCTACCCCTTCTCTGAGCTGCCTGTCATAGTAAATCCAGTGTAAAACAAATTTCCATTTGCCATAGTATTTTCCTTTGTTTGCTTTTGTTTCCTCCCAAAAAATGATTTTCCTACTTCATTCCTACGTTGCTAAGGTGTGCTGATCAGTAGTCTCTAAGCTTCGCTATCTCAAGTGTAGCAACACAAATTTCCTTTCATTCTGTCCCATAGCAGTTGTGAGTAATAATCACAATCCCATTCTGCCATTTTGCTCCAAAAATGGGTTTTCACTTTCTTTGCTGACTTCCAATCTGGGGGTGGTGGGCTGTTCTCCAAATCACAGTTTTCTCATACTATCTCTACTCCTTGCCACTGACTTCCATTCAAAGGAATCAAGTTAGCTAATGTTTGGTGGGTGAGTGTTGCAGGGGTGAGTGCTAAACCATAGTTGTTATCTTGTTCTAACATTTTTCTTTTTTTGTGTTGCCATTAAAGACTGTGAGAATTGTAACAGTATATCATAACCTAATTGTTTTGTAGAGATTACTGTATTGTGTTACCACAACATTAGTGGCTGTGAAATTGTTTGATTTTCCCTTTTTTCATTAAATAATACATTAATAAATATCTTCATTACACACACCAGACTGATTCCTAGTCCATTGTGACACGGGGTGTTTGTGGAGGTTGGGTGCGAGACGGGTTGAAGGTCTACTCAACAGAAAAGAACCTGTGGTTTATTCAAAATAAAAAAAGCGCTTTATTGTATGCCACATTCATTGTGGAGGAAGGAGTCCCTGGCTGGAGTGTGCGGTATAATACAACCGTGACATAGCCGTATGAACCAAAACATGTGATTTTCATCACTGGGATGACTGCATTCTATTTCAGTGGAATCGCAATTAAAAGAAGGAAACAGTGAATTGAGATGGAGGCTACCATGCCAAGATGTTTTAGAGTGGCGTTGGT
The DNA here is from genome assembly GCF_040938575.1 of Ambystoma mexicanum. Classification (NCBI taxonomy): domain Eukaryota; kingdom Metazoa; phylum Chordata; class Amphibia; order Caudata; family Ambystomatidae; genus Ambystoma; species Ambystoma mexicanum. Next base: position 101,670,613 of record NC_090941.1, on the reverse strand, counting down.
CCAAAATGATACTAGCACACCATTAGAGGAAAGCTCAGACATTTCTCCTAACAATGATTGAGGAACACATTCAGACTGCAGATGCATGAACACATGACTTAGAGAGGGACCAATTGAGGATGTATTTATCAGAAATGCATATGATTGTGGGCATACTGAGTTGCATTTCGCTACATTACCAGAAGGTTATGGTAGGGAACCTGTTGTTATCCAGCAATATGGGCTACCTTTGGCTGTTATCATTAAAAATCTAGAGTTCAGAGGGATAATTAGACCTATCAACAGTACCTCAAACACACCTCAACAGGTAGGGAACCTGTTTTAGAGCAACAATATAGACTTTCTTTGGGCTGTTCGTAGTCATTGGCTGAAATCATTAAAAATCTGGAGTCCAGGGGGAAATTAGACCTATCAAACATGTGTATTGAAGATAATGGTCATTGGCTGTTAAGTGTAGATTTGAGAGAACTTACGAAGAGGGTTCTGTGACAAGGTGGTGACTTCCATAACATTGACCAAGGCCTTGCACAGATAGAGGGGTCACAAGTATTCACCACATTGGATTTGACAGCTGAATGTAAGTGTGTGTCATTATCAAAGGGACATACAATACCTATTCTCATTAACATTTCAAAGTGAAAAAAAACAATGTGTGTGGCAAAGAGTTCCCTTTGGCTATTTCAATAAAGGGAGCATGTTTGGAATCTTTCTGAATAAGGCAATTCCAGATGCAGCTGAGAGAGGATCTGTGGTTTATGTGGATGTCATCCTGATTAAGAATGAGGCCTTTTCAGTGAAATAAGACATGTGCACGGTCAATTACAAAAGGCTGGGGCAAAGAATATAATTACAGATGGCACAGTGTTGCAGAAAAAGTGTAGGTTTCTTGCAACATGAAATCACAGACTAGTGATTGAACCCACAGAAGAAAAAGTAGATGCTATTCAAAGATTGAAGGATCTCACCAATCTGAAGTGTATGAAATGTTTATTGGGGATGACAATTTACAATAGAAAATATATTCAAGATTATGCAGAAAACACTGAACCATTGACTAAGCTACTGAGGCAAGGTGTGCCCTGGACATGGGACAGGAACAGCATGAGGCAGTAGCTAAATTAAAAGATAATTTAGCAAGGGCCCCATGTTTGGTGTATCCAGAGAAGAATCAAGATTTCTTTATAGAGATAGCATTTACGGACCTATGCATTTGAGCAGCTTTGTATCAGAAGCACAACTTTGATAACAAGACCATTGGATATGCTAGTAAAGCATTGTTACGAGTAGCAATTAATTTGAATGAATGTGAGAAGCAGTATTGACAAACGTTTGGGTAATGCAACATTTCCACCCCATTATTCAAGGCGAGCGGGTATTTATTGAAACTGCACATCAACCTCTACAATTTTTACAAAGTAAAAGGATCAGGTTGGGAAACTTAGTCTATTCAAGAATTACCTCATGGATATTGGCATTTCATGTATTTCCGGTGGAGTTAAGATATCGGCAGAAATGAAAGAGCCCAGTGGCCAAAGGGCATGTATAATTACATGATTGTGCATTTGTAGGAACTGAAGAAAGTATCGAATTAGAAATTGATTTGGTTGATTTTGAACATATACCACACAAAGCATTTGATGGTGAAACATGTAAAAACCTTCCTAACATATATGTCGATGGTTGTGCATATCATGTGAGTAATGACCCTGAAAAGGAGTTAGTGCAGGAATCAGAAATGTATGGATCAAAAATTATGATATTCCATTACTGGGTATGCAGATTTAGCCCAGGAGTAGTCACGAAGCAGAGTTGGAAGCAATCTACAAGTCAATAGCCAAAGTAGTAGAAAACAAGTTAAATAAGAAAGTGATATTTTCTGGGGTGGATAATGAGAGGGATGGTCACTTGTAATTAAAAAAAAAACTTTTTTAGCAAGCTAATTAAGGCTATTGACAATCTTGTGTCAGAAAATGAGATGAAGATCCACTGGAGGAAGATAAGGGGAGGTGGTATTGATTAAGGAGTGTGTCCACTCGGCTCTCAGCAGTCAGGCTCTCATGACCTTACTCAATACTGTTCAACATATGATATTACCCACCTGGGCAGAGTAAGGCATCAACCAGGTGCCCTTTTTTGATAATTGCCTTGTGTGAATGTTACAAGCTTAGCCCTAAGCATATCTCTGTACATTTTTTTTTTGTTTTAATCAAATATTTTATTGGATTTTCAAACATGAATAAACAATACAAGTAACACTTTGCATAGCAGAGAAAGGGAAAATGGAAAGGAAAAAGAAGGGGCCTTGGCCCCACAGACCATCAAACATTAGGCGAGGGTACTCGTATAGCAGTCTGCTCGTGACGGACCCACATTGCTCAGTCTACCGGGTGTATGATGCTTGTGATGCACCATCGGGCACTCAGCTAGTGCCCTCCCATCTTTGCCATATTTTGTGTGCTTTCTGCGGGCAACCCCTCGCAGCATACACTCTGCAATCCATTGTCATGCATATCTCTACGTCCGTGACCCATTGGTCATAACTTGGAGTTGTCTCTGACCCCCACAGCTGCACAATGTTCCTTCTGAGTACCGCTGTGGCAGTCGACCAGAGTAACTTCTTTTATCGTGACAGGTCACATTCATCAGAAACCCCTAGTAGTAGCTGCTTTGGTCCCCTCTGTATTGTCTTGCCCAAGACTCTGGCCAATTTATGGCACCATGTCTGCCTGAACTGTTGTATGTTGTCGCATTCCCATAAGATATGGAAGAAGGTTCCTTCCTCACGTTTGCAATGTAGGCATCGTGGGTCTGGAGCTCTGTTCCACCGGAACATTGCCACTCTCGGACAATAGGTACGATGCAGGATCTTAAGTTGGACTAGCCTGAGCCTCGATAAAATGGTTACCTCCTGGGGGTACATCAGAGCCTCTGTCCAGTCTTCTGGTTATAGTGGCCCCACATCGCGTTCCCATTTAGCTTTCAGACTGGTCAGTTCTGGTGTGGCAAAGGATGTGATCACATTGTACATAGTTGAGGTGATTTTGTGTTTAATTTGTTCCTGGACTATGTTGCGCTCCAACAGGGTGCATTCTGGCATGTCCCTGATGCTCTGCAGGTTGGCTTGTAGTGCATGCTTCATTTCGATATAGTGGTATTTTTTTGTGATTGGGAGGGAAAACTCAGATTGTAATGTCTCAAACGGGATCAGTTTGTCTTCCCGCACTATGGGCCTCATTCCGAGTACGGCGCTAACCAATGGCGCTATTAACGCCTTGGTTGACGCCGTACCCGGACCGGCAGCGCCTTGGTGGTTGGCGGAATTACCGCCCCATTCCAAGGTTGGCGGGGCGGTAATTCCCCAATCCCCATTTACCCTTCCCCATTCCCATTCTCGCCCCATAGGGCATAATGGGAGTGGGGAAGGCGTCAATTACGCCACCGTAAATTACGGTGGCGTAATTAACATCAAGGTCCCTTAGCGCCATGGTATTTAACGCCTGCTAAAAGCAGGTGTTAAAAGCACCATGGCGCTAAGGGAACTCGGAGTATGGCGGTAAGGGATTACCGCCACCGCTCTCGTTAGCGGTGGCCGCTATCCCTTACCGCCATACTCGGAATGAGGCCCTATGTCTCCAATTCTAGTGATTCCTTGCTAGTCCCAAGCGGGCCATTTGGGAAGCTTGCGTGTTTCAGGGAGGAGTCTGTTGTTCCACAACGGTTGGACCCGTGTCAGTTTCGCATCCCACCCTATGTGCCGGTGTGTTTCTGGCCAGATTCGAGCAATATGTGTCGCCATATTGGAGGGTGGTGTACCTTCCCGACTGCAGTACAAGAGTTCCAGGGGTGTTGTTGTGCAGTTGGTATTGATCTCTCTGATGTGCAGCTTGTTCCCGTCCCCATGGAGCATGTCATTCACCGCCGCCATCTGGCTGGCCCAATGGTATGTTTGTAGCCTGGGAAGTCCAATCCCCCCTCCCATATGGATCTCTGAAATGTAGGGAGAGCTATCAGTGGGTGGCCCCCGCACCAGAGTAGTTTCCTGAGGATGCGATCAATTTTGAGGAATTTGTGCTGTGGGATATGCAGTGGTGCATTTTGCAGGATGTACAGGAACTTAGGAAGAGCAATCATTTTGAACAAGGCAGCCCTACCCAACAGCGTCGGTGGCAGAGAGACCCAGTGGCGAGTATCCGCCGCGAACCTCGTCACAAGTGGACGAAGGTTCATGGGTATGTAGTCTGTGAGGTGCTTCGTAATTTGTACACCAAGATATTTAAACTGTTCTGATATGATACGATAGGGACAGTTTGCTGGTATTGTAGTAATTGTGCAGCCTATGGGGAATAAAGTGGATTTGGACCAATTGACGCGGAGACCACTGAAAGCCCTGTATCTCTATAGCATGCGTGTGACTCAGTGACAGGAGTTGATTGGGTCTTTCATATAGATGAGCAGGTCGTCTGCGTAGAGCGAGACTCTGTCCACCCACGTATCTGACCATCGAAAGCCCTCCCAAAGTGATGTGTTTTGCAGGAGTATAGCCAGGGGTTCAATGGCGATCGCAAAGATCATAGCTGATAGGGGGCAGCCCTGCCTCGTACCTCTGCCTAATCTAAAGGGGTCTGATTGCCAGCCGTTGACTTTAGTTCTGGCCATTGGGCAGTTGTATAATAGCTGCACCCAGCTCATGAAGTACCGTCCGAATCCCATGTGCCTCATTATTTACCAGATGGCCTCCCAACGCACTGAATCAAAGGCTTTTTCAAAGTCAATTGCTAGTAAGGCTAACAGACCCTGTAGATCATTGGCCCTTTCCAGGGCTCAGTGCAGCCTGTAGAGGTCCAAGCGCGTTGATCTCTGGGGCATGTAACCGCATTGATATGGGTGTATTAGGGAGGGATTGACTTGCTGCAATCGGTCTGCTAATATTTTGGCTAGTATTTTGGGCTTGCTACTTATAAGTGAAATGGGTCTTTATGAACTACAGCTTTCGGGAGGTTTGTCCGACTTGGGTAGCACTATTATTGCGGCTTCTCTTAGGTCTGGGGACCAGGATGTCCCGGTCCTGTGCATGCTGGTACATTCGCAGTAGGTGTGGGGCAATTACAATTGTTCCCACTTTCCACCATAGCACGACCGGGAAGCCGTTTGGGCCCGGGGACTTGCCGGATTGGAGACCAGACATGGCACTCAGCACCTCCTCCTCTGTGATTTCCTTCTCTAGTAGGTCCTGTTGTGCCGTGTTTAAGGTGGGGAAATTGATTTCATCTATGATTGAAGTATCTGTAAGGGTGGCAGGTTTCTTGTAGAGCTCAGCATAGTAGTCCGCAAAACCCTGTGCTATGTCTTGGTCTAATACTAGTGGGTTTCGGCCTCCTGTCTCTAGCTGCATAACATGATTGTGACCCTGCTCCCTGCACTCCAGCCACGCCAACATCTTGCTGGCTTTGTCCCCTGTATCATATATCTGTGCCTGCATTGCCTTGTGTGCTTGGCTAGCATTGTCTAGTGCTATGTTTTGGAGTCGCTTCTGTGCCAGAAGCAGGGCCCGGTTCGTGTCGGGCGTGTCTTGGGTTATGTGTGTTTCCTCTGCCTGTTTTACCCGCTGTTCTGCCTCTTGTACCTTGTGAAGATGTTTTTTCCTGTATGCGGTTGTCCATGAGATGATCTCACCTCTCGGTATTGCCTTGTAGGCCTCCCATAGCAACTCAGGATCCGATGCAGACTCTGTGTTTAGCTCAACATATGTTTTGGTTGACTCTTGGAGCTTGTCTACCAAGTCTGGAATACCCAAGTAGTAGTTATTGAGGCGCCAGCTAGGAGGGGGTGTCGGCCTGGATGTATTGATATTTAGCACCAGTGGGGAGAGATCAGAGATTCCTCTGGGGAGTAGGTATGCCTCATGCGCCCTGTGTAAATCAGTTGATGGGAGAAAGAAGTAATCTAGTCTTGAGAGCGAGGCATGTGCCCCGGAGTGATAGGAGTATTCTCTGGTGTTGGGGTGGAGATCTCTCCATGTGTCACACAGGCCCAGGGCATTTGTAAATGTAGCGAGTTTGGTAGGTATGCTGGGGTTTCTACTGCAAAGATGTGAGCGGTCCAGGTCCATGTCCATGACTTCGTTAAAGTCGCCTCCTATAATCATGATGTTGGACGTATCATCTGTAATCAAGGGGGAAATGTCGGTAAGTAACAGCGATAATAGGGTGGGTGGTGCATAGATGGCTAGTAGTGCTACGGTTTGTTCCCAGAGTGTGCCTGTCGCTTATATGTATCTGCCTTCGGTTTCCTGGGTGACTGTGTTTAGGCGGAAAGGGAGTTTCTTATGTATTATTATCATGACTCCCCGTAAGCCGATGGTGAAGCCTGCATGTAATGCAAGTCTATAATTTGTGCGTCTAAATAGGGTACAGTCTGTGCCTGCGAGGTGGGTCTCGGACAGGAATACTATGTCCGGGGTGTGCCTATTTAGGAATTGCCCAACCAGGCAGCGGTTGACCCATTGCCCAGGCCGTTGACATTCCATGTCATAAACTTGAGCGTTCTGGAGATGCTGGTAGTGGTGCTACGTGATGCCATGTCCGCCTGCAGATAAAGAGATGTGTGCTGCGGAAGGTGGCTTAAGGAGCCGAACTAGACCGCATTTGTGTGCTGTTGCCCTCCTGACAGACTTTGGTATGCTTTGTGCTTGACTGGACCAAATCATAACCAAACTAAACAAAACCATAGCCCCCCACCCTATACTCCTCCCAACTAGAAGCATCGGTCGCCCGAACATAAGAACTTCAAGTCGTCAACCGAACAACACACATGCACTAAACTAAACTGAGATTCAGGTAGTTACCCCTTGAAGTGTGTGTCTAGTGGGTGCTACCACTTGTACTGTAGTAAAAGTACAATTAGAGGAGGGGATCAGACACTATTAATGTTGCTTGGTTCGGTACAACTTGTTGGAGTGCCTGGAGTAAACCTTGCAATTCTGCTACTTGTGCTGAAGTGTCTCCTTGATGTTTAGTCTGGGTTTCTAAGGGTTCAAATTCATTGTGATGATTGAATCTCCCTTTAACTACAGAACAAGCTGCTGAATATTTTGACCTAGTTCCCAATGCCGGTATCACTGAACCATCAGTATATAACACATGAGCATACATCCATAGAGGAAACTCTGGTTCTCTAACATCAGCTTCATTTTGTGGTGTCCATTCAAGATTACACATTGCCAGTATGTTTCTTTGTAATGGAACTGGACATCTGGTGCTGCCCTAGTGGACATCCATTGTACCCATCTGGTATGTTGTGCTTTTGAATTAGGTATACTAGCACGATTCATAGCTTCTAGTTGTGCAATTGGTGTTATATGTATGGTCTGTCCTGCCGCTATTGAGCATTCTTTCTGGAGTATTATATGTACTGCCACTAGAATCCTCTCTTCAAGCTCAATCTTCTGCTCTGGAATAGTATATGTGAGACCTGTAGGCTATCAGCCTATTATACCCTCTGTTACACGTAGTGTATGTAAAGCATTTTTCCCTGGCATCAACAAAACCTCGAAGTCTTTTTCTGGGTTTCTGTCCTTCAATGGACCTGTTTGAGTCATGAGTGTGTATGCATGATTTAAACTATGTGCACGTTCTGATTTTCAGTCTGATGGACGGAAATTGGGTTTCAATAGTTCATATAGTGGTTTGATTAATTCTGCATAGTTTGGCACAGATGTTCTCACATAATTTAACAATCCTAGCATAGCCTGTAATTGTTTTAAGCTACGTGGACTCTGCATGTTTGCACATTTCTCTAAGAAATTGGGTGAAACCCCTCTTCCTTAATCAGTAAGTGTAAAACCTAAAAATGTAACCTCTCTTTGTGCTATTAGAGACTTCTTAAAAATACATATGTATCCCTTGGATGCTTGAGTACGCACTATCTGGTCTACTCTTTCAATGTGCTCTTCCAAGTCATCATATGTGCAGTAAATGTCATCAACATATTGCCAGCAGTTTCTATGTCTGCTAAAACAGTGTGTATCCTACTGGAAAATATTCCTGGACTGTTTTTGTATACTTGCATTAGCTGGGTCATCTGAAAATGCTTTCCACGGTGAGTGAAAGCTATGTACTTGTAGCTTTCAGGTGCCAATGGTTGTGCACAGAATCAGTTTCCTAAATCAAGTACTGTTTTATGCTTGTTTCTCATGATATTGTTTCGGAGTCCAGAACTGTGAAGGTTCTGTACTGCATCAGTGTATGCATATGCATTCAATTCACTATAGTCTAAGACCAGACTGTATGTGTGATCTGGTTAAATCACTGGAAGCACTGGAGTGTTATAAGGACTTGTTTGTTCATTTATAACCCCCTGATCCACAAGTTGAGTTATGGTTTTCTGAATATGTGGTACAGCAGGCAGTAGAGTGGGATATTGCCTCTGAGGCTTTGGCTCTGAATGTATGGGAATGGTATGAGGTAGACACTCAAAGTCATACCCTTCATTGTTCTTATGCAGTTGTACTGCCCCAGCACTGCCCATGCGGCTGCATATTGTTTTGCTATGCCCCTATCTACTTCTTCTGAAAAGGCGGGTTCAATAAATTCCTCACCTCTAGGACCCTCCCTAACATAGGGTGGTGGCCAATCCTGTGGTGTCTGAAGACCCTTTTGTCTTATTTGTAGATGGTCCCAGAACAATGCTTCCATTTCTTTAGGTTGTTCACCTTCCAATTGGACTGTCACTGGATAGACATCATTGCCCTCTAGTACTTGTACTATTGTAGTTATTTCAATGTGCTCATCAATCTCAATATAAGTCAATACATTTCTATGGATAGTCTTAATAATTGAAATCTCTGAGCCGGAGAAGAATAAGACTTCAACCTAGTCAGTTACCCTCTTGGTTTATGGTATTACCCTGTGTGTCTGTGGTTTTTCCATCACTGACTTTTAGTGCTGCAATCTGCTTCTTTTCTTTCTTGTCAGCTCTCTGGTCCTTCTTGGGTTACAAGGCTTGTGATTTTTCTGTCTGTGGATGATATGAGCGAGCATCACTAACCAGATACCTTTGAGGTGGCTTTAGCTTTGTCCTATCTCTAAAGTCATAGCCTTCCTGGTGATTACTGTAATACTTATTCCTTCCCCAAGGTGCTTCATACCTGGGTGTCTCCAGATGGGATCGATTACCATTACCAATCTGAAGATCTTCTCCTGTTGTCTCCCCTATCCTCTTCTACTGGGCTTAGATCGGCCCTATATGTCCCTTTCTTTTGAGGAAATGAGTTTCTTCTGTGCCCTCCATCAGATCTACCTCCTGGAGTATTCCCCTTTTCAGGCTGCATATCTTTGGTTTCTTTTTTACACCTTCCCCTGGTTTCCTTTCCAGGTGGTCTCTGCCTATTGACCTGTATACTGTAGTCACTATGGGCCTCATTACACGTTGTGCGGTAAAATCCGCAAATTACCGGCATGGCGCCCTTAACGTGTCCGCCCGCGTAGGAATGTGCTAATAGCGTACCATTACGAGTACGCGGACACGAGCTTTGCGCCATGCCGGTAATGCCCCTCCAGCCTTGCCGCTAATCTCCCCCAAAAGTCACTTACCGCCTTCCACGACAGTGCAGATAGCAACTCCGCCTTGACGCATCGTGCAAATAGCGGCCACCGCTAATAGTGGTGACCGTTAAATACCGGAACCGGAAATAGCATCATCGCACAGGAACGGGAAAGAGCACGGAGGCCATCTTTAAAAACACAATCCATTGCCATCCTCTGCCCCTTGGACCTGTTTGTGTTACCTTGCTGCCTGAGACCCATTGCTACACTGTTACCATGCCCAAGGCACTAAAAAAAACAACAGACCGCCAGCAAAAGGAGAAGTTCTCCACTGAGGAGTTAGTGATGCTGACTCAGACCGTAGCGGACAATGCAGAAGTGGTCTTCGCAAATGACATGCGGCGGGAGACCCTCCTAAAGAAGAAAGCAATCTGGGCCGAAGTGGCAACAAAAGTGAGTGCTGGAGGCACCAGCACGCGCACTGTACGCGAGTTCAGAAAACGATGGGACGACCTGAGACTCCGGGTCAGGATGATCCTTGTTGAGAACCACAAGACTGCCACCGCTGGAGGATCATGGTCAGCGATCAAGCTGAAGGAGTGGGAGGAGACATGTGCAAACCTCATCGGGGTAGAATGTATTGAGGGAGTCGGGAGGATGGAGCACGGCGTGCCAGACACTTCTGATGGAGGTAAGTGCACTGATGCAAGCATGCAATGTGAATGTACAAGTCCCCACAAATGGTAGCCCTGGATCACTGCATGGATGGCCCGGCATCCACACATGCATCCCACCCTGCGCATGTCAGCGCCAGACCCCAACACACACACATGCATACATTAACAGAGCCAAGTGCCACACACAACCCTGCATGGATGAGGTACTGAAATGACACCTCACCTGTTTCCTCCACAATGAAGTTCAAACGGCCCCAAATAAATTCATGATGTAGCCTGCATTGAGTACATGCGACCATAACCAATGACATCCCCCTTCTTGTCCCCGACAGGGTCGCATACAGACAGCGAGGGAGCATCCCAGGCACCCCCTATGCAAAAGAAGAAAAGGCCACAGCCCAGCGAGGATGCACCAACAACATCAGGTGGAAAAAAGGCCAAGGCCCCTATTGCAGCGTCCAAAACAACTCCTGCGCGCCACTGCCAGTGCCACGCAAAACCCTACTGCCCCGCCTCTGGAGGTCTACTCCCCCCCCCAAATCACCGCCACCGAGGGTCCACCCTCAGCTGCTGCCAGTTCGGCAGGGGAGGCGGCAGCCATTGCCCCATTGTCCGACGTGGATGAGCCCACAGAACTCGATCTGCCTATGCACACCCCAAGCCCTGCTGTAACCCCCGAGCAATCACCCCTACGCACACCTTGCTCGCACGTCACCATTCACGAGTCCATGGAGGCCTTCAGTAGCCCCCCAGAGGTGGCATCTGCACACCAGCCAGCATCAGGATGCACAGTAGACACACCACCACAGGCCGCCACTGCCCTTGACCTGGCCAGCGTCATCCAGCGCCAGCAGGCTCTCACAGACCTTGTAGGTCAACATGTGGAGGAGGTTGCCCGTCTCAGGGCTGACCTCGGGGAGACATCCAGGCACTCCAGGGAGAGAATGGAGTCGTGCACAGACAGGCTCTGTGGGGAGCTGATACGTGTCCGGGAGGTGCTAACACGCATCGCAGATGCAATGGAGCACCAATTTCCACCAGGACAGTCTGCCACCTCTTCGACCACCAGTTTGCGGCAGACAAGCCCAATCAGACGCTCTACACGCACCACCAGGCGCACCTCCAGCCAGCCCCCAAATGCTGGCCCTGGCAATGAACAATAGGGCGTGAATGTCCATTGACCTCTGTGCATGCCTGGACACATACATTGTTGGAGACTCATGAGGGACAGTTGTGGGGGGTGGGGGGAAGGGTGTGATGGGACTGTTGTGGGGGTGGGGGTAAGGGTGTGATGGGACAGTTGTGGGGGGGGTGTGATGGGACAGTTGGGGGGGGTGTGATGGGACAGTTGTGGGGGTTGGGGGAAGGGTGTGATGGGACAGTTGGGGTGGGAAGGGTGTGATGGGGCAGTTGTGGGGGGCGGGGGGAAGGGTGTGATGGGACAGTTGTGGGGGGGGGTAAGGGTGGCGTGATGGTTGGGGACTTGCACATTTTTCTGTTTCTGTTCATTAATACACTGTTGTTTGAGCAAAACACAGGCCTTGACTCCTTCATTGTGTATGATCAATTTATTGACGCCAATGTCCATTGTGAGCTAACAAACAGACACCAGTGCATCACCAGCCATATACAGGTGACAGTATGACTACATGTTACTCAGAATATTTGGTTGATCAAATGCTGTCTAACAGCACGTCCCTCCTGGCCATCCCCTCTTGCATGACCTGCATCCCCTTCACCTCCATCCTCATCCCCGTCATCATCCTCATCAGATGCCTCCATTTCAATGCAGGGGGCAGTGGCACATTCCGTCTCCTACACATATTGTGCAGCATGACACATGCCGTGGTGATCTTTGCAACCTTCTCATGGCCATACAGGAGGGCGCCACCAGACCTGCTAATGCACTTAAACCGTGACTTCAGAAGTCCAAAAGTCTGCTCGATGACGAGGCGGGTACGGGTATGTGCATGATTGTATTCTTCTTCGTGCCTGTTCTGTGGGTTCCGTACAGGTGTAAGGAGCCACCTCTTCAGGGGATAGCCGGCATCACCTACATGGGGGGAGGAATGGGTTCCTGTTACTTTTTGACACATGTGTGGCCTGTTCATGTCACATACTTTGGCCAATCATTGTGATTCATGTACACATTCAACTGCTTCAATGAATATGGTCTGTGTGACTGCTTTGTGCAAAGGTGAGCGCAAGCATGCAAGTAGACATGCCCCATTGATGCCTCCAACAGTGACTGCCATGTCCTGGGTGAGGCCAGGTCATTGGTGTCCCTGTGGGCAGGCACATTTGGTACCACACTGGTGGTGTACTGTCCTTCCAACATTGCTGTTGCCATGCTGAGAGGCAACACTTCAGTGGTGCCATGGGTTTGTGGTGCATTGCCATAGCTAGGGGGTATACCTTTGCATGCATCCAAGGGCACAATGCATTGTTGATGTTGTGCTGTAGGAATGCTGCTTGACTATGTTGGCGGCATGGATGAAATGTGTGTATTTTGTGGCGTGGAGTGTCGTGCAATGTGGATGAGGATTGATGTTTGATGTCACCAGATTTGGGTTGTCAGCTGTGTTGTGTGGCATATACTTGCATGTCCGTTCATCCCAAGTACGTTGCTGCCCTCACAGATGCCCATTAGCGTACATCTGTATGTGATTTGGGCGACGGACTACAGGCTACACCCAGTTGGAGTATCTATCTACCCCCCCAATGCACACCCAGTTGGAGTATCTATCTACCCCCCCAATGCACACCCAGTTGGAGTATCTATTTATCCCCCCCAATCACACTGCCATGTGCTTGGCATGGAACTCACCAAGTAGCCACGAACGTTGTCCCATTTGTCGCTCCATGTAGCGGGGGATACTTGAGATCCGCAGGACCATGGAATCATGGGTAGATCCTGGAAATCGGGAACAGCAATGTGTGATTATCGTCACATACCATTTGGACAATGATGGAGTGGAATTGCTTCCTGTTTTGGTAGACTACTTCATTGTGATGTGGGACGACCAATTCCACATGTGTACAGTCGATGGCCCCAATGCAACTTGGGATGCCTGCCAGTGAATAGAAGCCAACTTTGGTGTTTGCAATCTCCTGGGCAGTCCGTGGCATGGATATGTGTTCGGGTGCATGCTTCAGGAGGGCATCGAGTATCTTGTTCAGTATGCATGAGAATACTAGTTGGGAGATGCCATGCATCTGCCCCAATGTATGCTGGTAGGTTCCTGTGGCCAGGAAGTGGGGCACTGTCACCACCTTGAGTAGAGGGAAGATGGCAGTTCGGATATCTATGAGGCTCACAATGTCGTTGTGTATCATGTCCACGATGCTGGTGATGGTGTCCCGGTCCAGACGGTACAGGGTGTGTATCTGCTCAGGTGTTAGGTTAAATGGACTGGCTCTCATCCGGGGAATTGGTGGGTGCCTCTGTGGTATGATTAGGTGGCGTGGTGGTGCTTGCTGTGCCTGTCTGGCCCTCCTCCTCCCCCTCCTGCCTCTCCTCTGTGCAGCCTGTTGTTGTAGCAGCAGCGCTGCAATCGGGTCCTCCAGGCCATGTAATGCTGCCAGTATTGGAACCATCTTGGTGTGGGAAGGGGTGTGGTGTGCTTCTTTTGAGCAGCACAGTCTCCATTGCCTCCACCTGTGCTGATTTTGGCCACCTGTGTCAGGTGTTGACACTGCTTAGTTCTTTTAACGGGTGGTTCGCGATGGCGGTATTGCCGCCATGCCGGTAAGGGATTTTGGGGTATTTACCATGGCGCTATTGCCGTGTGCACTAGCCTTGTGATGGTGTGCTATTAGCGGCATGTCATTATTTACGGGTTGGCGGGTCGCGCGCACGCGGACTGACCACTATTAGTGGCACCGTAACTAGCGGTGCTGCTAATGGCGGTGAGCCGGGTCGTAATCCGCATGGGCATTTAACGTTACCGGTATTCCATTACCGGTAACGTTAAATACCTACCGCCATCCGTGTAATGAGGCCCTATGTCCCCAAATTGTTCCTGTTTCTGCTGAAGGGTGAGCGGGGCAAGCCTATTATTAATCTCTAACCTGGCAGACTCTCCTCTAAGTAGGGGCATTATTATTCCCTCTACCATCTGGTATTTGCCTTCTGATATTGCCAGTCCTAGGTTCAAAATATAGCATAATTACATCATACACACATACTCAGTCATGGGTTTATTTTAATAGGTTGTTTAGTTTACTGTTCTCTGTCATAGGGTCCCTCCCTGTTTGGGTGAAGCTTAGACAGTTGCTGGAGTAAAAATCCTGCATGTATGAATGGGCCATGTCTGGCTAAGGTGTCAGGATACTGCAAATTACCTCCAAACCAATTCACATGCTCTATGTGGAGCAGGGCTATCTTTGGAAATACATAAGGCCTAAATTCTATTGTATCCAAGTTTTGTGTATTCTCAAGGTATCAAATACATTTGCTACTCTAGCCCCGGGTGTTTTCTTATAAGTGATAAGGGTTTCTCCTGGAAATCCTCCTGGTTGTCCTACTACCACGGTAAAATGTCGATTAACTGCCGTTAATCCTCCATCATTGAGCTAGCGATTCACAGCTGCACGGCAAACAGGTGGTATGGCAACATCTATATAGGCAGCCGTGGCTGCAGTATTTAAATCTTTCTAAAGTCTTTTAGAAGATTCCCTTTTTACTGTTAAGCTTAACAACCCTTTTGCCGCCTCTTCGGTCTTCAAAAGGGAGGTTGTATATTTATATATTATCCCTTGAGCTCCAAGGGTTAACTTTGACCTTTAACCTAAGGCCCCAAATTGAGCACCGCCTGTCATGTTTTCACACTCCTAGGGTCATGATTATAGAGCCCCACCCTACCCCGGTTGTCCCTGGGGAGATCTAAGAACGATACCACAGTTTTAGGATTGCCTGCTCATTGGAAATTTCTCCTTGGAACTGCGCCAACTGTTCCTCTCAGATCACTGCATAAGTTAACTAGAAATTATGTATTTGATGTTGGCACTTAGGTTCAAAGTATGGCATAATTACATCATATACACAGACACTCATGGGTTTATTTTAATAGGTTGTTTAATTTTCTAAATAAGAAGCTCATTACTATTAGGATAGCGATGTTACAGAATTAAACTGAAATTATCAAGGTTAGTATAATGGTGGCATAGAACCAACATACCTCTTTTTGCATTACTACATTTCTAAACAATATGATAACATATAATCCAATAAGCCTCGTTTTGAATTATTTCATATATTTGCATCAATCACAGTGCTAGGATAAATGCATAAGTAAAAGCATATCTCCCTCATAAACACGTACATCTATGTGCTATGCTTTGGTTTGAACTCTGTCCCAGTTCATCACGCTGTGGCGAACCACCTGCTCGCGCTGCCTGTCATCTCCAGCCTCCGGCGTCTCTAATTTCTCTGAGCATGTGGTTTATTTATAGTCTTCTCCACGGCCCCTGAATGACTCACCCTGCTTGGGCAGCAGCCATTTAGTTCTAGGAAGCAGGATCTCCTTATTTGGCATTCACCATATATGTCCCTCACAATACGGAAGCTGCCATTTTAATGCAGCCTTTCTAAAGCACCAGAAGCAATGCCCATATTAGTAGCTACTAATCAGACATGTTGTGCCTGGAATCGGACATCCATATATGAAATCACTTATTAGCAAAAGCTGAAAGACAGCACTTTCTCAAATGTTTGCATATACATGTTTCAAGGCATAACAAAGCAATATTGATTAAAATGCTAATATTACTTAAAGGTGCATGAATATAAAAACATTGCTTAAAAAATTCTGGAATGCATAACAAGCTGGAATACATAACAGCAGAGCTGAATTGAGGGTGTTGATAAAGTGTAGAAAACAGTTTCAGCTTCAGGACAGATTGTTGGCCTGAAAATCCATTTCAGGTCATGTTTGGTGGGTGCTCCTGTTTCATTTTAGGAACTTATGTCTCATGCCCCTGATGCAATAACAGTGGGTTACAGAGGTACTCAGTAAACATTTTTATATGTCCCAAGATGCGGAAATGTATACGCAGGAGTGTTTTATGTGTGCACAATTCCAACCCAGCACATTTATTGAATAGAGGATTGACCCTACCCTGGACGGATTTGCAAATCAATTGCATTGGACTGGTCCAAAGATCAACACAGGGAAACAAGTATATGCTGACAGTTACATGTATAACAGCAACATGGTTGGAATGCATACCTGCTCCTGATTGCAGTGCACAGACCGCAGTCACCTTAATGTTGAAGGACATATCTTCCAGATTTGGCTTACCCCAGAGAATAGAGTCAGACCATGAGAGTCAATTTACAAGAACCGTAATGATCAAGATGTAGCAGATTTGAGGAAGTTACATATTTCATATGCTCTATCCTCCAGTGGGGGAGTCGAGGAATGCCATAGGACAATAATCAAAATCCTAAAATAGTTTGCAGCTGAAGCAGGGTGTAGTTGGGATTTAAAACTCCCTTTAGTACTCATGGCCATTAGATCAACATAATCAAAATCTACAAATCTCAGCCCACACAAGTTAATCACAGGCAGGCAAATGGTTCTTCCCAAACATTTGTTGTACAGGAGCAATGAGCAAGCTAATGCAAATGCATTGACAGTTCATGAAGATGTGTTAACAAAGTATTTGCAAAAATACAGAAAGAGCAGCTGAGGGTGACAAGTCTTACTATGACAGAAAATCAACACTTAGAGAATATGTAGGAGATGACCAAGAGTATAAATTCAATTTTGTGAAAGGAAAACAACAGCATTCTAAGTTCCTGGCATCCTGGTGTAGCCCATTCAAAATTGTGCATAATAATCAAGGAAGGTGATTGGACCATTGAACGGTGTGTCCACGTTAAGCAAATCAAACCCTTCCACTCAAAATATTGGCTCAAAAGGATAGAGCAGCCAAGTGGAACAAACAATGGTTAAAAGGGTACTGGTTATATCAGAAACAGAGATACATCATGATATAAGTCAGCAGTGTGGTTCTGTAGGATATTTTGTGTAAATTTGGGGTTTGGTGGTATTTTTCTTACCACCAACATATTTCTGGTAGTTCGGTGATAGCTTATCCTTGCATTTAGATTGGGATTGGCCTCATATCATTCTAGTGACCATACCTTGTTATATTATATTGGAGAACCTAGTAATATGTATTACTTGCAGTATTTTACGTTAGTATATTGTTTGTGGTATTTAGTGGTGAGAATAGTTTCCTTCCGTACATAATACCGCATCATAAAACAAAACCTTCCTTTCTATTAGAATACCTCCCAGTGATCTATAAAGAGCCTTGGACCTCTAAACACAAGAAAACCCAACACTTTTATATGGAGTGCCACCTACGGTCTGTGGCCGGTATCACTTACTTATCTACACCAGTGATCTATGCGCCCGTAGGCATTACTGGCTCATAGACCTCCGGTGATCTATATGTTATATTAGATTCCCTCCAAACAACATGCAAGGAGGACACACACACACACACACCTATTTTATCACTGCTTATTCTGGTTATTATTCTATCTGCATGGGCAAATTGACAAATGTATTACTAGGAAACAAGCCTTTTTAAAAACATGAGTTACTTTTTAACATTCTATACATGATGAAGTAAAATGCAGGGGATTTACTTTGCTATGCTGCCTACATGACATTTTGAATTCGGTCATTCATCCAACAGCACACAGTTTCCTCACTTAAACTTTATCTGCTTACCAGAAGTATCTGTTTGAAGCTCCCCCACATGATCTTGCTTTGCTCGCCTCAGAAAGACAGGCCCAGTCAACAAACTGCTCCTGTAATCTTGGGTGCTTGGAATGCGCGGCGAGTAATTCTCCAGCCAGAGCTCAGTGACCAGGCACTTCTGTCCTCAGAGCCCAGTCAACCCGAACTAAAACTCTCCCTGTAATCTTCCCATTAAAAAAACTCAGAGCCTCCCCACATCTGTCGTTGCATATCTGCAGACACTTTCTTCCAATCATATTAGCAGAAAATGTATTATGTTACCACCCTCATGTTCCAAACAATGACAGCTTCAGAGCATAATAAATGTATCTTTTTTGATTTCCTGCTGCCTTCCTTTCTAATTTCTGCATTTAACACATAAAGAGAAAAGAAGAAGAAAAATGCCAGTGCACATTTAAATAACAAATTTCAAAATATGTATTTTCACCTAATTTTGCACATGGGACTACCTTATAATGCTAAAGGGTTAGAGTTAGTGTTTATTACATGCTAATTAGGTTAGTCAGTTATAGATAAATAATTCAGTCTTCTATGTATGAGGTATTCAAGAGAAGAGAAAGAAAAACAAGTGCACTTTTACTCTCAGCAGTTTCACAATGGGATTTTGCTGTGTTATGAATTCTGTACCTTGCATGCCACCAGCAATATATTTACATGTTATACTGGCAACATAAAATAACTATATGTGTGTGCCACATTATTGCTGGCAACACACATTTTGCCATCACATTTAGTGAAGTGCTAAATATTCTAAAGTGCTATATATATATTTATATATATATATATATTATACATACCCCTCCTTTTCTGACAATGTGGCAGTACTCTATTCCACAATTGGAGGAAACTCAACTTGTTCTCCCCTTGTTTTAAAAAAATGTATGCGCATTGGGATTTCTTTCATTCCCTATTGTTGCTAATATCATAAGCAACATCTTCATCTTTATGGACAAAATGATCAACCATCCTCCCATCACTAACACTACAACAGCTAAACCCACCATAGTGCGTTCCACCCAAGTTCCCCAATTAAAAACTACCATTTCCATTACACCCAGGCTACTAACTGTAATATTGTTCTTTCTCAGACTCATTTTAATAGTGTGCTTTTCTTTATGATTCAATAAGAATTCTGCATCCGGGTCTATCTGGAATATATCCCTTTGAAAAAACTCAATATTTTCCACATGGCTTTACTAAATATCATTTGTAATATGGAATAATGTTAAACCCCCAATTGAAACAACTGCATACTTTGGAACCTGCAAGTAAAATACATTATATTTCAATTGCTTGTTAACAAATGTTCCATGGTTTAAGTGCGTGGTTGTCATGTTCTTCATAAAGGTGCTGACCAACCATTTATTTTTGACCATTTTAGCTTGTGCTAATTCTTCACCACCCAAATTGCTAATGATTACTTCACATCCTACTGATATACCTGGATCATATTTCAAACCACAAATAGCATCTGTAGCATCAGGAACAGATGGTTTACCTGGACACATGTAATTTTGTTCTTTAAATTTTACACATGTTTCCAGGTTCGGGATCAAGTAAACCTCAGGCTCCCATGACTGAAATTCCACCACCTCTAGAGTCTTCTTAATTTTTATATATTTTCCTTCTTGCCAAAATCCCACATTATGCACCCATTTATTTTGATAAATAAGTCCAGGAGCTATATATGGGATGCAGAACAAAAACCCAATTTCTAATCTTTCCAAATTCACATATAGGGGCATTGCTTTACCCATTTCAAATGCAATTTTCACTTGTACCATATCAATCTCCTTCTGGTTAACCGTTCTATCATTTGATGAACAATATCTTATGAAACAAAATATAATGGTATATGTCCTCGAATTAATTGGGAAATTGCAGTTTGGACTTCCTTCATGTAATTTGTCAACAATCTATAAACAGGATTTATTACATTCAGGATTTCATTCAATAGCCGGTCATGCTTAATTATCAGTTTAGTAGTATGCTGTACAATTTCAGCCTGTTCATTTAGTATTACTGCAGTTGCATTGATAAACTTCACTTGTTCATCCAATCCACCTCTAATTCCATCCAAAGTCTTTTGGATCATTTCCAAATTGTAATTCAACTGTTGTGCTTTAGCACTCCGTGTCCCTACTGAAATGGCATTGGCTGTTGACATTGTAGTACCTACTACAGCTCCAATAATAGACATTACCAAGGAGACCACAAGCATTACTGCTCCTCTCTTTCCCTTCCTTTTCTTTATATCTGCTGAATTCATAAATGTCTTTTCTAATTGTATTAACATATCTCTTATTGTCTGCTTAGCGTCCTCTTTTCTCAATTCTAGCCACTCTTTAGTCTGATCGGTAATGATCCCAGTGTTGTTAAAGTGTTTTTCCAACAAACTATCGGGATTCATGGGTACATATATATTCTGAAAGATCATCCTTCTATTTCCCATGATGACCCCAGGCACTTCTTCCACCGCAATGCCATATGCTGGTCCGGGCTCAATAATAACCTGTGCTTCCATAGTTTTGAGATTTCCTACAATCATCAATAGTGTCATCCATGTCGCTGGCACCATCATCAATGACCTCCGTTTTATAGGCTTGGTCTTCGCCCCTGCACGGGGCTTTTTCCAAATTTCTTCCCGCTGACTCCAGGTGCCTCATTATGACCCTGGCGTTAAGTGGCAAACGATGCCGGTAAAGGATTACTGGCATCGTTTACCGCTCCTGCCGATTATAACTGAACAATGCGCTATTAACGGCACCGTAATTAACAGTGCCGCTAAAAGCGCCAAGGGCGCGGGCACGCGACCTTCCATGCCGTAAATACCGGCATGGCGCAATGTGGGGAACATCACAAGTCGGGTGGACATGCAATTAACGCCATTGTGAAGGGTGTTAAGTACCTTACCACCATGGTGCTAATACCGCCATCACGGACCAACCGTAAACGCCCATGTGCAGTGTTCCCAACTGCCACATGTGCACACAATCAGCACAGGTGGAGGCCATACAGACTGGGCAAACACAAAAGGAGCACACCTTACCCCTTCCCACACCCAGTCACACTCCACAATGACCCCAATACTACTAGCAATGCTGGGGCTGGAGGACCTGATAGCAGTGGAAGTGCAACAACAACAACAACAACAACAACAACAACAGGCAGCACAGAGGAGACGCAGGAGGAGAAGGAGGGCAAGGCAGGGCCAGCATGCCCTACCAGCACAGCCAGTGGCACCATGCAGGCAGTCCCCAATCCTACGCATCAGAGCCAGTCCATTCAACCTAACCGCTGAGCAGATCCACACCCTGTACCGTCTGGACCGGGACACCATCATCACCATTGGGAACATGATACATGAAAACAAAATGCAAAATGCAAGCAACCCTACCATTTAAATGAAGCTGTGTCACAACCATTCCACAGCCATCTGCATGTGCACTGTAGCAAATCAGATTGCATCCCCCTCATCAAAATGCAGGTACAAGCAATGACTATGGCCAATACACAGCACTTAAAACCATCAACTGAAAGGACAGTCCACCATTACTGCTTACAAAGGGTCAAAAACATCAATACACCACTACACTGACACAGAGGCCCAACTGAATTGTATGACACCTTTTGTTGTGCGTAGTGAGATCATCATAAGGCTGACATCAATGGTGCCAGGATGAAAGCATACAAACCACCGGACATCTTCAACATCACAAAAACAACCACTGTGGACTAATACAGTGCATGGGCACTCACAAAGAACTTGATCCCCCTGCGCCCACTAGTAGATGGCATGCAAACCAGTCCATAAGCGGAATACACACATACCAGTCACATCGTGTGTCTCCATCCATGCATGGAAATGGGCTTGAACATAAGAAATACATGCATGCTATGTCGTCACTCAATGAGGTCAATTATGATGTGGTAACTTACTCATACATCGTTGGCCACATGCAGATGATGCAGGCCATCTCTTGAAGAGGTGGCCCCTTAGCACAGTCCGTAACCCACAGAACATGCACAAAGAGGACTACAATCATGCGCATACACGTACCCGTGTGGTGATTGAGAAGACATTTGGCCTTTTGAAGGCAGGTTTTCACTGCCTCAGCAGGTCTGGTGGGGCACTCCTGTACGGGCATCTGGAGGTGGGCGAGAACGTCATGGCATGTGTCATGCTACACAATAAGTGCATCTGATGGAATGTGCCCCTGCCCACTGACGCTGAACTGCAATCACCTGACAATGAGGATGAGGAGGTTGGCGATGGGGCAGCACCTCAGGGACGTAACGATGCACAGGAGGGACGTGACAAGCATCGGACTCTGATCAACCAATGTTTCTAGCAGACATGGACGGGGGTGGGTTACATGGAGATGGCACTCGGGGCACAAAGTGTGTCTGGGACATGGACACTGTAGACTGTTAACCAATTAAGCACACTTACGCAATAAGCAATGTCCACACATGTGATTTTTGATTAACCATAAAGTGTATTGAATAGGCAAAACAAAGCGAACAGGCCCACCACCACACACACCCACTCCCCCCTCTACTCCCCAACACACCCACTCCCCCCTCCCCCTTCTACTCCCCAACACACCCACTCCCCCTCCCCCTCTACTCCCCAACACACCCACTCTCCCCTCCCCCCTCTACTCCACAACACACCCACTCCCTCCTCCCCCTCTACTCCCCAACACATGGTTTGCAGTACTGTGCACCAGTGGACCACGTGGCACCAGTACACAAGGCTGTGCCTACTGGCATCCCCCTCTCCCAGCACCAGGTGCACCCCTGTCAGATCGCCGCAGGTTCTTGCCCGACCTGCACACGGGGCTGGTCCTGGTGGAACTGGCAGCCGAGGATGTACTCGGTTGCTCGGATGGACGCATGTCCCGCATTGCTTGCACCAAGTCGGACAGTACGTGCCGCACTGCGGCCAGTTCAGTGCATATGTCCTTTGAACTGGACTCAACAGCTGACCTCAGGGAAGCAGCACAATCACGCATCTCATCCCCAGCACTACCACATTCTGTGATATGCTGTGTCAACAGGCCTGTGAGTTGTTGGTGCCTTATAATGTCCTGCATCTCCTCTTGGGTGTTTGGGGCTGTGGTTGATGGTTGAGGGGTGTCCAAAATACTGTTTTGCTCCTGCACAGGTGTGGTTGGGGTGGGAGTAGCCGGCCACAAGTTTGCCGGAGATAGCCCGTGCATGCTGTTGTCGGGCAGGCTGGATGGGGACAGGTGGGGGGAATGCAGGGGGCCAGTGGTGGGAGTGTCACCATGCAGCACATCCCCTTCCTCATCATCCGAGAAAGCTGCTGTGGCAGCTGTTTGTCCAATGGTGCTGCTTGCAGCCAATGCAGTTCCTTCTACGGCCAACACTTGGCTGATGCTGGCTGTTGTTGGTTCCAAAGTCGTGGACGTGGAGCACATTGGTGCTGTGGCCTGTGGTGTGCTCTTGGCCATTTCCTGTTTTAGGGGTTTCCTTATGCCCCTTGAAGTGGAGGGCCGATGTTGTCCCTCTTCGGCCCTGGCCACCTTAGCTGGGATGGCACCGGTGTCATCATTGGCGCTGTCAGATTGTGTGCCTGTGGGGGACCAAAGGAGGGAGAGATGGTTAGTGATGGATCTACGGGCATTGAGCATGCATTGTGGTGGCTGCATTGATATGGATTGGTGGATGAGTCACATTGGAGGGAGTGACATACAGGTTGTCTCACTCTTGGGTGGGTGATGCATGGAGGCATGTGGGTAGCTACAGAAATGGGGTGCATTATGCATGTGGACAAGGTGATGCTCTGCACTGGCTGTAGGCAGTCTTGTGCTGATGTGTCTGGTGGACCCTGGTATGCATCATTGCACTTGCCTTTCATCTGGACATCATCGTGGTGTTATTGGCATAGTTAGATTTGAGACACCTACCTGCATCGGCTGATGACGGGGCTCCTCTCTCCATGTCACCAACTCCTTCTAAGGACTCCATGCCTATGGTGGAGGCACATATCTCCTCCCGTGGCTGGAGTTTTAGGGGCGAGTCAGCACCTCCTCCTGTCGCCATCCCAAGATTCCTGTTTGCCGCCAGTATGCTCCTCACATGGAGACGTAGATCGTCCCACCGCTTGCAGCATTGTTTTGGGGTGTGGGTGTTGTGCCGACAGCTCTGACCCTCTGGGCGACCATAGCCCAAATCTGCTTTTTCCGCAGCAGCGCCGGCCGGGTTATCTCTGTTGCAAACACAACGTCTGCATGTTCCTGGAGGGTTTCTGCCAACATGGTCAGCTCCTCTCTTGAGAAGCGCTCCTGCCGCAGCCGATCTCCGCTTTTCTTAACAACTTTTGGCACCCTGATATCAGAGGGGTGGTGGTTGAGGTGTGTGAGAGTTCTGGGGGTCAGATGTCTCCTGGTTAAAGAGGATGGAAATGGATTGTGTTTTTAAAGATGGCTGCCGTGTTCTTTCCCGTTTCTATGCGATGATGCTACTTCCGGATCCGCTTATTTACAGTCACTGATAATAGCGGTTCCCGCTATTTGCGGTTATCGCTATTAGCGGTGACCTCTAATGCCGATAGCTAGGATGCCGGAGGTGCTATTTGCACTGGATACGATGCCGGTAAGTGGGATTTTTAGCCCTTTAGTGGCATGGCAGTGATTTCATTAACGGCATGGCGCAATGCTCGTGCCCGCAAACTCGTAATGGGACGCTTTTAGTGGTCTCTTGCCAGCACGGACACAGTAATTGTGCCATGCCGGTAATGACCGATACTTACCGCCAGGGTCATAATGAGGCCCCAGGACTCCATCATCTCCCGTGTCATCCGGTCCTGCGACCTCAAAATATATTTAGTCATTCTGAATTAAACAGAAAAGAGACAGATTAAGTACATAACACAATACCAATTTCACCCTTTTTACCAAAAATAAAATATATAGTCCAAAACATCTCATCTTTTTCTGCTGGTTTCTGAAATTAAGCACGTTAGAGAAAAACAAACATATACACAAAACACTATTATACATTAAATATATTTCAACATTGTATTAAAATACTTCAATGTGTTTCAGTCCCCTTTTATTTATTTAGAATTTTTTGTGGGGTACTATGAACACAGTCACTGTGTCTTCCCTTCCATGTTTCCAGGATACTTAAGCTGTTTCTACTTGCTCAAGTCTCCTGATTTCATGTCTGGGAAGACAGGGCTTGATCTGGTTAACATGAACAAACTACTCTATTACCGTTTCACGCTCTGTCTTCAATATTTTGTACACCACTGGAGACACCTTATCTACAATTTGAAAAGGCCCCTGCCAGGCCGCCAGAAATTTGTTTACCATTTCCAAAATGAAATGTATATACCTGATCCTGATCCCCTACATTATACTCTTTTACAGATGTCTTTCTATCATAATATGACTTTGCACTGTCAGCAGCCCTTTCCAAATTCCGCTGTACAAAAGCAAATGCATGTTGTAAATGCTTCCTCAGTTCTTGCATATATTCATGAACTGTAGATGCACTTATAAGTGTCTGTTCATGTGTCCTGTATAACAAATGTTGTGGTAATACCATTTTCCTTCCTGTTAACATCTCATGAGGGCTGATACCTGTTGCTTTGGCAGGAGTTGATCTGATTGCCATCAGAACCAGAGGTAAACATAAATCCCAGCTGGAACCTGCCTCGGCTACAAACTTCTTTAATATGTCCACAACAGACCTGTTGCAACGTTCAATACCCCCAGAAGAAGCGAGTCTGGATGCATATGTGCAGTTTTCTTTTCACCCCCAGTATTTGCCACACTTTACTCATTAAAGCACTTGCAAAATGACTTCCTCTATCTGATTCTATTCTTTGTGGTAACACAAATCTTGAAAATATATGATTTACCAGTAATGTGGCTGCTATTTGCGCACTACAATCTGGTGCAGGAATACACTCTATCCATTTTGACATCAAACAAACCACGCTCAAAATATAACAGTTTCCCCTGCTCAACCTTTTTACAGGCCCTACATACTCTATTTGCAAATCGGACCATGGAAGGGTCAACCCTCTTTTCATCAGTGGAGCACTATGCATTGGTGAAGCAGGTTTAAATTGTGAACATACTAGACACCCCCTACTATATAATTCTACATCTTGGGGCATATGTGGCCAGTAAGCATAATCTTTCAGTATCTCTAATGTTTTTTGTGAACCTCTGTGTCCTGCAGTTACGACGTCATGTGCATGGTATAGCATTAGCCCTCAGAATGAAAGGGGTACCACCCACTGTATTTGCCCTGTTATGGATTCTCTAATCATGAGTCCATCCTGTAGTCTGATTTGTTTTCTATTCTTTAATAACACCCTCAACTCTTCGTTTCCAACACAATCATTTTCAGTTAAAGGATTTTGGTCGGGGTCTATCAAATGATTATAATAGATTCCCAAAATTGGATCATTCTTTTGTGCCTCAATCAGATCTTGATCCGGTGTATCATAAAACCTTTGCATTATTGGTTTTTCTACCTCTTTTGGAGCCTTAGAGCGGGTAACTGCATCAATCTGTATTTCACCAAGTAAGTGTTCAATAGGTAGCAACTGTCCTATCACAGCCCCAATTTTGGCTAAATGATCTGCTTTATCATTTCCCTCCTTATCTTCTCCTGGAGTTTTTAAATATCCACAAATTTTCCTCCAGTATATTGTTAAATCATTCTCTGACACTAATTTGTCTATGGCCAGCCAGGCAAATATTCCAAAAAGCTATTTCGTGCATAATCAGAATCAGTCACCAAGACAATTTCAATACATTTATTATCAAATGCAGTAGTAATTGCTTTATAAATGGCTGCCAATTCTGCTACCTGACTACTCCTAGCCCCAATTCTCATCCCTATACTAGGAATGTATTCACATTTCAACCAGACATTTCCTATTCCTGATACCAATAGTTTATTACTGTCATTTTCAATGTGAAAGGCACAACCGTCAACATATGCAGATGGCAAATCCTTGCATGTCTTTTCATCAAAAGCTTTGTGTGATGATTGTTCAAACTCCTGTGAACTAGATTCCACCTCTACTTCGTTTGATACATGTTCAGCTGCACAGTCATGTAAATCTGCCAATCCTTGAGCAACTTGGCTATTTTTATTTTGGCCATATCTCACTTCTACAGGAAAGCCTTGCAATGCCAGTGTCCATGAAGTAATTCTGGACTGTGCTAAGTGGCCTGACCTAATCCTTTTACTCTCTAAAAATTGCAATGGTTGATTATTTGTTTCAATAATTACCTTTTCTCCCTGAACAATGGGGCAGAAATGCTGCAACGCCCACACAGTGGTCAAAAGGGCCTTTTCACATTCACTGAATTTAATTTCAACTTGAGAAAATGCCTTACTTGCATAAGCAATGGTTTTATGATTCAAATCATGTTTTTGAGATAACACTGCTGACATACAATGTTCAGAGAAGCCAATTCATATAAAGAAATCCCTGTTCTTTATGGGGTATGCTAAACATGGCGCCTTTATAAGACATATCTTTTAATTTAGCCACTGCCTCAGATTGCTCTTTTTCCCATTTCCAGGGTGTATTCAGCTTCAGTAATTTAGTCAATGGTTGAGTAATTTCAGCATAATTTTCAAGAAATTTCCTGTTATATCCCGTCATTCCTAATAAAGCTTTTAAACCTTTCACATTTCTAGGGTCTTTTAATTTTTGTATGGCCTCTACCCTTTTCTTTTGTGGGTTTAGTCCATGTTCAGTCACTTCATAGCCGAGAAAATTCACCTTTTTCTTGCACCATTGTGCTTTCTGTAAAGATTTGTTGGCACCTGCATTTTGCAATTGGCCGACAACATGTCTAATTTCATCAAAATGGCTTTTTAAGCTTTCATTTTTTATCATGACATCATCCACATAAACTATAGTTCCTTTTTCCGCTGCATCAGGCATAGCCTTTCTCAAAAATATGCCAAATTCACTCCCACTACTGACGTACCCGAATGGTGTTCTAACCCATGCATATTGCGTTTTATCAAATGAAAATGAAAACAAATTCTGAATATCCTCTGCCAATGGCACACACCAATATCCAGATGTGAGATCTAATGTAGTAAATACCTTCGAGCCATACACCTGAGCAAGGCCTTGATCAATGAATGGCAGTGGCCATCTGGACACTGGCACTCTTTTATTTAATTCTCTCAAATCTGCACACAGACATCATTGACCATTTGGCTTTAACACACCCAAAATAGGAGTCTTGGATGTGCTATGAATAGGCCTGATAATTCCCCGAGACTCCAAGTTTTTATTTATTTCTGCCAGTGAATCTGAACATTCCAGTGGTAATCTATATTGGCGCACACATACTGGATTTCTACTACACCATTCCGGTAATGTGGCAACATGTAAATTAGTTAGACCGCAATCATATGCATCTTTAGCAAAAACCTCTTTAAATTCCATTAATATTTTCCTCAATTCATTTTCATCTTCATCGCTATCACATGCATCTGCCAATAAAATCTGTTCCTCTACCATTTTTGAGAATTCTGGGAAAGCCTCCAGTTGAGGAATCTCTGTGTTTTCTTCCAACTGTGTGGCTGTCTCTCTCTGTAAAGCTGCTACTTTTAAATATTTTGGCATATCAGCCTCCATTTGAATGTGCTGATTTTCTATTTCATTTTCATTTAAGTCAAATACTATACAATTCTCTTGGTGACAGCTCACTGTCTCATTTGAATTATAAGGGTACACAGATTGGGCCTCATTACGACCCAGGCGGTAAGTTACCGCCTGGGTCGTACCCTTACCACCATGGTGTAAACTACGTTTACACCATGGTGGATGGCGGATTTACCGCCCCATTCCAAGGTGAGTGGGGCGGTAAATCCCCATTTCCCATTTTACCCTTCCCCATTCCCATTTTTGCCCCATAGGGCATAATGGGAGTGGGGAAGGCGCTAATTACGCCACCGTAAATTACGGTGGCGTAATTAGCACCATGGTCCCTTAGCGCCATGGATTTTAACGCCTGCAAAAAGCAGGCGTTAATATGACCATGGCGCTAAGGGACCTTGTAATCATGCGTTAAGGGTCGGCACAGTTTACGGCACCGTTAACCCCTTAACGCCTGATTTGTAATAAGGCCCATTGAATTTTAAAGATCCCTTTGGGCTGAGAATCCAGATATTATGGCAACACACCATGTACATCTACATATCGCTCAGGAATATTTCCAATGACCATGTTATTGAAATTTGCAGTATAATGGGATTTTATTCCTAATGATGAATTTTCCTCTAAATGAATTTCCTGATGTCCTTTATTATTCACCATAATTTTGACAGATCCTTCTCCAATATCTATCAATGGGGTGTATTCATAATCCAGACCTTGTTGCTTCATGGACTCATTTAAGCACACAAATGCATCAGAATCTTTCATTTGCTGTCCATTCTTGCACTTTAGCATTATTGCAACCTGCTTGGTGAATGCAGGAATAGTAGTATCCTTCCTCACCTGTAATTCAATTGCATATGGGACCAGTTGAGCGCAATGATAAGCCTTTCTTTTATCTTCAAATTCAGGTGCAGGCCCACCTAGCCGGGACCATATATTATGATTAAGGAAATCTAACACCATACATATTCTGTGCATGATATCATTGCCAATGTAAAAATCATTTTGTGTTCCACTCCCTATCCATCCATTATGGTAAATTGTTTTCTGCCCAATATTAATCTTCAGCATGCATCTCCCTGCAATTCGGTTTTCAAAGTCTGGATTATCCAAACCAGAGATATATTGGTTTTTAATTCTAAATTTTGGGATCCTCTCCCTCTCCATTATTTTCTGCAGTAATTTCTCATTAATAAAGCTCCTTTCCTGTTCAAGCGCTAAGGTAGCTTTCATAACTTTAGAATGGTCATTTATACCAATGTGAACCCATGGTTGCTCATCTTCCATGTGTATTTCAGCAAGAGTCGAGTGGTAATGTGCTTTTCTGTATCTGTTTTAGGAGTAGTATTCTGTTTGCATTTCTTCTCTTTTAAATAGAAGCACCATGTGTGCTCATCTATTTCAGTTTGCCATTTCTTCCTAGGATCTAAATAAATCTGCACAGATTGTTTTTCTTTCTCACTTTGCATATTATCTTGACACATCAAAATTACAGTAATGCTAGGTAAACAGCTATTCTGGAGGTATACGTCCATTGCATAATTTGTTTTGGCAACAGTGTGGCATTCATTTATACTGCTGTTTTGTGATTTTATTTTCTTAGGTCTCAATGTTTTTTTTGTTAAGGACCACAGTACTCCATTCACCCCATCTATGAGAGGAGACAATCTTTTCAGGCAATCTGTTCCCATCAAAAATGGAATTTCAAAAATAGATGTGATCAATACTTCCTGTTTCATCGTGTGTTTTCCTATCTTTATGTCAACTTTGGTAACGCCTATAATAGGCACCTCCTCACTGTTAAAATTATGCACTGGACCTTAACTTTCCCTCACTGTAATCTGATTCTGTGGGGATCTCCCTTCATTGATACTTTTTACCAATTCTTTGGACATAATTGTGGCCTGTGCGCCGGTGTCAATCAAAGCAAATGTATTGCATTTCTCTTCCACAGTGATGGGAGCATAATACCTGTCTTCAACTTCCTCTAATACACATAAAAAGTGTGAATTCTTACTGATTTCAGGACTCACCTTTCTCAGACCTTTTTCACTTTTGGCTAAACACATTGGTAAATGGAAAGACATTTTCCCCTCCTTTCTGTCCATTTCTGTGTGAGAGACTTTATTCATTTCCCCATATTCAGAGGTCTTTTGGAGTGTGGCCACTGTTCGTCCATCCATCCGGAGATTATCAAGGTCACACTACAATCCTCCAACTGAACATGTGTAAAAACATCACTTGCTAATTTGCCATTTTCTAAGTCTGTGCATTTGTGGTTATTTGGTATGGTATCAGTTTTTTAACTTCTTCAAAAATCGGTGGCTCAAAGAACTCTTCAGGTGATTGATCTGTACCCTCCTTTGGAGTATTTATTCTTTCTGCCTGTGTTTGGTTAGTGTTTTGATTGCCCAGGGAAGGGGTTCTAGCATCCCCACTTACTCCCTGTTCACTTGTATACCCCATGCATGAGTTGCCTTTCTTAAATCTGTCCCTTTGTTTTTTTGGAATGTCATGTTTTCCTTTTTCATCTGTGCAAATCTCCAATGTTTGATTCAACTTTAGGTTAAATCAACCTTCTTTTTTAGATGTATTTGCAATGTATGTCACATGTTCATTTGTCTGTATTTTTCTTTTTAAATCATTAAGCATCTCAGAATCATTATGCAAAATCAATTCAATGCAATCTGTCTTTTTAGCATTGCAGGTATCATTAATATTTAGTCACTTATTGTCGGAAACCACCCGGTCATTGCTATGGCCTTCTGCCCCCTCCTTTGATGACTGTTTTTGTGCTGTACAGAGCTTTCCTATTTGTTCAGCCAACATTTTTACTTGGGCCTCGAGACATTGGAAACTTTCCATCTGCCTAGAATCTTCTCTCTGTGGCCTAGGTCGATATTGGCTGTTTTCCCCCTGATTGAATCTATTCGGATATCTCTCAGGAGAATGATTTCTATTGGGATTGCTTCTGAACTCTTGATTCATATGTGGAGGGGAGCGGGGTGCACCCATCCTTTGGTTGTAGTCCCCTGGTGGTGGTGATTCATTGTATTGATGTGGAGCATAATTCATATTCTGCCTCATGTCCTGTCTCTCATTTTGTGAGTATTGTTCCCTATGCTGATTCCCATTATCAGTAAATTGATTCACATATCGGGGTCTATACTGATTACCATATATCATGGTGTTATGGTCAAAGCTGCCTTGTGTCCCCAATGTCTGGTAGGGACCATTA
The DNA here is from genome assembly GCF_040938575.1 of Ambystoma mexicanum. Taxonomy (NCBI): domain Eukaryota; kingdom Metazoa; phylum Chordata; class Amphibia; order Caudata; family Ambystomatidae; genus Ambystoma; species Ambystoma mexicanum. The sequence continues at coordinate 101,638,694 of NC_090941.1, read as the reverse complement.
TTTCTTTGAGCCTTACTTTGTCTCTGATTATTATTCATACCTGACATATCAGGCCGATATCCTGCTCGGGGTCTGTCTCATAATTTCCTAGGGCTAATGTAGCTCTCTCTATTACTACAATCATGTGATTGAAACACCGGTGCAGGGAGTGACAATCTCTGTTGATTACCCCTTTGTTCAGGTGTCAAATTATTTTTGCCTGGACTTTGAGCAGACTCAAGGGACATTTTGGCTGACCTGATCTCCATCACTTTTGCTGAGGGTTCTATATATTTTCGTCTAGTGTCTTTCATTTTATCACTCTCTCTACCCTGACAATAGAGTACTTCATATACTTTTGTACTTTGGTGCACAATCCATTCAAGGGACTTGTCACGGTCAAATTCACGGACTAACTGTGATATGATGTCTTTCTGTAGCCCATAGAAGTAGGCAGTTTTAAGCTCATTAGAATTGCGTCAAAAGATACATCAAAGCGAGAAAAAGCTCTTTTTAAGTCTTGCAAAAAATGGCGAGGGGATGTATTTGGCCCAGCCGTAATCGTGTATGCAACCTTTTTTGCCGCTTGTAATGATTGGAAAGGAGAAGCATGACATCTAATCTGTTTTTCAAACTCTGCCAATGTCATGTTCTTCTGTTCATTTAACCCTTTAATGATACTGGCTGTGGGAGCATCTAGAGTTAAGTGAAAGTATTGCCTGTATTGTTCCCTAGGTATATGGAGGGTTTTGAATATATCATGCACCGCTTCTAAGTGGTCCTCTACACAGCACTCCCCTCCTTTTTTAAATGGTTTGATCAGAGCCTTGATTGATTTCATTATTTTTATGGGGCTACTCGTTGCTATGCATGGAATTGCATTACTTTGTGATTCAACCCTGGTTTCAGGTGTATGGGATTGGTGTTGTCCCCCAATGTGTGTATCAAATCCCCCAAGGGCGCTGCAACCAAGTTCATTCACTGGCCCAGCCATTGGGGCACTAGTTCTCTGTGTAGAAATAGAATACACCTCAACTCAATTGAATGTGGTGCCCTGTCGTCTATCCTGGGACCTGGAAATGCATTCTTGCTGTTCCAAATCCTTGCACTTTTTAAAGAGCCTATCTGCCTCCTTTCTCAAATAATTGTTTTCATCACCCATCTTATTAATTACCTCTACCATATCGCCCATTTGCATTTGGCATTCATTGAGTTCTTTGTTTCTCTGGTCTCTTTCTTGAAACATTTTAACCATTTCCTGTTCGGCATTTTGGAGATCGCTTTCTTTCTCAAAATGTTCTTTTTGTAAAACCTGCATTTCCAAAACAACTTCATCTTTGTCTTCTCTAATATGATCTACCAATGCTGTCAAGTGTTTCAATTCTTGTTCACTATCCTCAAACTGCTTCTTGCTTTGAGACAATTGAGTGTTGAGATCTCTAAATTTTGGCTGCATGTCCTTTTGAAATACCTCCAATTCTGCTCTTAACATTTCCCCTTTTTTACTTACTCCATCCAGATCAGCTTTTAACCTGCTAATCAGTTTGGTATCATTTTCTTGCATTCGCAGGGATCTATTTAGGATAAACCATGTCTTGGCACATAGCCTATCAGACAATCTTTCTCTGCATGTTTATCAGCTGCATTTAGTAATCTCAAAAGACAGACCTGAATTATGTTGCCTTCTGCAAAAATGCTGTCTAATGGTTCTTTCTGTACTTCACCATAGATGCGGTCATGGCATTCTGTGGCATTATTTGATGACCATGTTCCATGTGCATATAGCTTTGCCTCCAGATATTGCACTAGCTCTGGGAATGTGGCCTCTATTTGAGACATTCTAAAATTCACTTTTACAGGGTAATTCATGGAATAAATGTGCGCCGAAAAGGGGAGCGCAAGTGTGAAAAACGCAGCACTCGCATGCAAAAGCCGCGCACTCAGCTGTTTGTCGATTCATGGAATGCGCTGAGCGTGTAAACTCTGGGATGTATGCCACATATGTGGGTGGCGCACGCAGGCTTAAACGTGACCAAACGCCATGCGCACAGGGAAAGCACACAACGTGTAGCGCACATAAGAAAAGTGGGCAGAACACAGGGCGTAACACGCGGAATGGGGAACAACGCGTGAAAATGTGGGCGTAACGGGGGAAGTACGGGAGGTAAATGCTTGCAATGCCCACATGCGCGCTAACATGTATTCATGGAATCGAACAGGGGATATCCGTGCGCCAAAAAATATGTGCACAGGCCCAAACACGTCTGCCACACGAAGGCAGGTGGTAGCGTCTCTGCGCATAACAAAAGTGTGCGCAAACAACAAACACGTACATACAGCTACAATGAATGTCCCATTCTGTGGCCCCCTAGGAGAAATGACATGTCACGCAATGCACAGGCATCCCATAAAAGCAAAAAAAGAGATGCGACCCCTGTAGCCCACGTGCGTGTCAAAAAACACACGCAGTACGCTGTAGCAGCCAGGAACCCCAAAAATATGTACGTGATCAACACGCAGGCTAGTATGGGCAGAAAAAAAGGGGTATGCGACAAACAGGGACACCCGCAGTGGGAAAAATAGCGTGTGCGACTCATCGTCTGCCTTTTGTATAGAAGAAAAGCACGTAGCCAACACCTACCTGCTGTGAAGTAATTGCGTGTGAACCCCAACGCCTGGAAAACACACCCACCGCTTTCTGCGAAAAGCATGTACAGAGCGATGGAAACCCACGTGGGACCCTCAACCCATTGCAGGGAAACGCCCGTGCGTGTTACGTCACATACGGGCTCACGCGCTAAGGGCCTTTCCTCGAATTACACGCTGACATGCAGTTTTTTCACGTGCCAAATAACTCTGTATCAAGCTGGCCACGCAACAACACACAGAAGACCATGCTCCTGCCCAGAAAGCCGATTTACTGCCCCCCAGAGCCCTGAGAACCCTCCCACGAGCCAACTGTTGCTTCCTGCCTGCCGCCACCGTGCCCTGCCATTTGGTGCCTGCACATCTGCCATCTGCAGGGGTCCAGTTGCTTTGACCACCCCTGCTGGAACAGAAGACTCCCGACTGGTGTTCCATCACTCCACAGCCCAGTCCTAGGACCCAGTTGCCCACCCACACCTGCCTCAGGGGTTGCCATGTTGGGGCAAACACCATCACATACCACTGGTGACCCCCAGCCAGAGGGGCAGAGGGCTACCAGCTTCAGTGACAAGGAAGTTGGTATCCTGGTGGAGCAAGTTCTGGGGCATTATGATGCCCTCTTCACACCATTGCGCGCCGACAAGGAAGGACAGGAAAGGATCTGGGAGGACATAGTGGGTGCCATCAACGCGGAGCGGGTGGCACCCCGCAACATCAAACACGTCCGGAAGCGCTGGGAGAACTACAAATCCAGGACCCTAAAGAAGGCCTTGTGTCTCTTGGAGGCAGCGGATGCAGTGGGGCACCGGGCCCATTTTACCACCCAGCAGATGAGGGTCCTGGAACGCATTCGCCCAGTGCTTCACCACCAGATCCTCAGGATGCAGGCCCGTCTGGAGTCAAGTGGTAAGTGGCCATGCATTCACGTTTGAAACAGTGCATGCTGAAGCGTGGTGGTAGTTAGCTACTCTGCTGCATGTCTGACATGGGTCATGTATGGATGTGTGTGTGCAGGGAAATGATGATGCTGCATGTGATTGTAGTCAGGCGTGACCCACATGGATGGTGTATGTGGTACAATGCATGATGCTGAGCAGCATGCAGAATGCACACATTTATGCATGCCTGTGTCTGCACCTTGACATGTTTGTGGTGTGATAGATGTGTGCTGCTGTCATGGACATGCATGATGTACATGTCCGTGTTTCAGAGTAGTGTGTGCGCCATGGATGCATAACACATGTCTGTGACGATGTGTTGAATCACTGATGCAGCCTACTCGTCCTTGTATCCACTGTGTCTGTGGGTATACGGGGCCAGATGCATGACCCTCAGGTGATGCGTGTGCATATGATCTGTATTTCCCATGATGCATGTGAGTTGCAGCCCACCATTGGATGTATGTATGGTGCATTGGACATGGATGCAAGTTTTTGTTGCATGTGCCATGACGGTTCCTGCATGTGTGTTGCCTGCACTGACCCATGTTTTGTTGGGAGACATGATGGAAGTGACGATTGACAGTGCCACTCATGTGCTATTGCTTCCTGTCTAGGGGACTATTGTACAGTACCCGGATGCTTATGTTCTATGTCTCCCTCTACAGAGGCGAGTGAAGAAGAGGGCGGAGACTGCGCTGTGGAGCAAAGCGGCAGGGATGCCTTCACCGGCCGGCGACGCAAGGCCCAGTCACCCTCCCAGGAATTACCATCATCCGAAGCTAGGGGACTGGTGCCGCGTCTGCCACTACGGCTGCAGTGGAAGGGGCGGGTGGGACCCCACAGGGGCTTGCGACGACGGAAGACGGTGTGGAGCCACCCAGGTTGGTAGTGTGCATAGAGGAGGAGGAGGCCGCTACTGAGCCACATAGGGGGCCTGTTGTGGGTGGTACCACTGGTGCAACTGAAGCAGTCCAGGGGCAGGGGCAGGAGGCAGCACAGGTCGCTGTGGAGGGACCTGTGCATGTCACTGTCCCTGACACTGTGACTGCACCACCATGCACCAGCAGGGATGCCCCATCCCAGGCCCGTCTGCAGGTAGGGGGGAGGTCCACGTCATCTGGCACTCCTCTACCTGCGGACGAGGGGACCCGTGACCGTATGGGGTCCATCCTGATTTGTGTCGCGTTGCACACACGATCCACCCAGGAAGGACGCACGTCATCTCGAAGAGCTGTGTGCCGACATGGTCCACTTGGGAGGGGCCATTGTCGGGGGTTTCCTACATGTGTCAGGCACTCTGGCAGCCCTCTCCTCCTCTGTGCAGACTATGCGCCAGTCGTTCTCCATGCCGTCTTCCGGCCAGATGCCACCAGGGCCCCCTGTGGACCTGCCACGACCAACGCACCCAGCTCGGCAGAGATCCCATCCCTGCCACAGTCAGGAGTCGGAGGTCCAGCAGAGGTGGACACCCCAGCAACTGGACCCCAGCAGATGGAGGATGTGCCGGCTGTTACGCTCACCTGGCTCCCACAGGGGCGTCGATCTGAACTGGACAGCTGCGGTCTCCACCAATGTGATGCGTAGTGCCGAGATGACGGACTGAACTGGCCCACCTAGCTTCGTTTGCTTGGCCAGTAGAAATATTCTTCTGCAAATGGAGAAAGGGAATTAACCACCCATGGAGTTGAGCGTTAACCCCCCCACTCCTGCTGATCTCCCCACTGATCACCTTTGATGTCCCTTCTTATAGTCTCACCTGATGGTTTGAAAAGATGAGCTCTCCATCCTGCATTGAGCGCAGGGGCGCGTAGATAACCAGTTGCTTCACTGCCTCGAAGGAATTGGTGAGTTCCAGAACAATATTGACTCTGAGATTCCCGGCAAGACGCCGTAAGTATGTAGTTCGTAAGAGTTTAACTGTCTGACTTTCACTCTGTCCGATTCCTTTCAGGTTGCAGCTTGACCCTAGCGAAGAGTTCCTCGTGGCAACCGGTAATATTCAGGTAAAGATTTGTATTATCCAACACAGTTCGACAAAATAATGTCAATATGTAACCTGTTGCTTTCTCCCTTATTCAGGCGCTGAGAGAAAGTATGAAGTCTTGGGGAATAATGCCTCTGGCGGTAAAATCCGGGAAGTCTTTTGTGCTGATGAGGTTTCCCCTTGTTTGTCCCTTTGTTTCGCCTTGCTGTCCTTTTGTTTCCCCTTAGGGGCCGGGGATCGGCGAGAATGCAGTGGAAGCTGCGCCGACCCGTGAAGAGGAATAGTACCCCTGGTGGTAAAATCAGGTAAGTCTATGGGGGGTAACTAATATTGCCTGGGTGTATTCCCTTGGCTCACCTTGCTGTTCTTGTCTTCCCCTTAAGTGCCGGAGTGCAGCGGGAACATACAGAAGGATGCGGTGGAATGTGAAGATGCTGCGAAGGCCGGTGAGTTCAGCGCGGCGCTGCAGCAGGCGAGGCGATGCGCATAAAATAACTTCTTTCTTCCAGCTCGAAGGCGCGATGGATCGGGAATTCAGGTAAGGATCAAAGTTATTGCTCTTGTTCTAACCTTTTCTCCTTCTTTCTCCCTTTTTCTAGGAGCTCCGGACTCGAGGCGTGCGTGGCAGAAGACTGGATGCAGACTTGCAGGCACCGTGAACGTTACGCTGCTGGATGCAGAATAACGCGAAGCGTGTGCTGCTCTTCGGGCGTGGTTTAAATAGCCTCCAAAGTAGTCCCAGGTAAGTATTCCTCCCCAGCCCCACCCGAGTAACAAAAATATTCCCTAAGTAAAGTAGTCCCTTCCAAGCCTCTTTTGGCTTGGAGCTCTTGCAGCATGGTCTGCATCAGGTAAGTTTGCAGCATGGTCTGCATCAGGTAAGTTTTAATCTATGAGCCTGACGTCTATGGCACCATGACTGACTCTCCATAGAGCCTGGCGCCATAGACGCCAGGACTGCACCCAAATAGCCCCTAGCAGGGGTTGTTGGGCTTGCTTGGAATGACTTGATGCCTGCTTCCGGGGTTGCTGGACTTGGTCTGGGTCATCATGACACCGGCATCTTCGGGCAGGGCACGTGCAAGACTGCGCTGGTAGATTCCATCAGGCCGGATGCCGTCGTGCTGGCAGAGGCAGTTGTGTCGGAGGCAACGGCAGGCTCAACGTGGGAGGCATCATGGCTCGGGGCCATCAACATCAGAGGAGCAGGCATCGGCCAGAGGGCAGGAGGACCCTGGAATGGGAGTGTCTTCCGTGTGGCAGCGGTTGGGCCAGCAGATAGATGCGGAGCGGCGGCGGGCGGAGGAGGCACGGCTCACACATGGTCAGGGTGGAGAACTCCATGCACAGGGCATTGAGGCAGGCTGAGTGCCTCGAGGCAACTCGCAGGGAGTTGGAATAGGCCATGACTGCATCCCTACGAGACCTCGAGGACAGGGAAGAGGCCCGCCTCCGGGACATCGACGTGGAGTTCGATGATGCACTGACCCGGAACATCACTGAGTGAGCCGTAGAACTTGCCCGCCGTCATTGTATATAGTTCATTAGTCTTAGGTTTCCTTTCTGTTTTTCTTTCAATTGGGGCACTTGGACAATGCCCCACCTTTTTGTATATAGTTGTTCATTAGGTAGGGTTTTTTGTAGGTTTGCTTTCAATATTTGGGCTCATGGACCCTGGATTTGTACTTTGTATATAGTTGAACACTGGATTTCACTTCATTATTTTTTTATTTCACCATGGATCAATGGATTTGTCTTATTTTTTACCTTTGGATTTGGTTTGAGGGACGGACACTTTGGACCCATGTTCATTCGGATTAATTTGGATTCTGCTTTCACACATTTTTTTCTATTATTTTGGACATGCAGCATTTTGTTTATTATTTCCATTATTGTCTGATTTCATTTCATTCCCTTGCTTTTGTGTTTAATACATTTTTATCTCATACTTCAATGTGTGGTATTCTCTCATTGGTTTCATGCATGTCATGCATGTCACGATGTGGGTTTTCTCATTCACCTGCACCCATTGTGTGTGTGTGACGGACATGTATTGATGTGCATACTTGCCATTTGGTATGTATCATGTGATGGGGATTTCAATGTGGGGTGGATGTAATACTTTGTTGTGTGTTTGGACTTGGGTGGCGTGGGGTGGGATTTGGGTGGCCATAAGGGCCATGATTGTGGATCGTGGTGATGTGTTGGGGGGGACATGAGTCGGGGCCTGCTGGCAGGTGCCTGTCCTGCTGGGTGGATAGGGGTGCAGGGGGAAACTAGTCAGGGCCTGCTGACAGGTGCCTGTCAATGGTGGGGGGTGGGGGACATGTGTGAAGTCTCCCAGGTGCATGGTGCCATGCGGCCTGCCTGCGAGGCATGCCCAGGGGTGATGGGCTGCCTGTGAGGCATGGGGAGGGGGGTAGGGACACACCAGGGAGGGACCACACTGCCAAATCGTGTGTGTAACTGCCTGTGCACCCCTCAGAATACACATACCCCTCTTGCGCTAGCGAAACGCGTGAAAACTTCCTGTGCACCCCCGAAATACATGTACCCCGCTCGCACAAGGCCTATCGTGTGTGAAACTTCCCACGCACACCCAGAATACATGTACCCCGCTCGCACAAGGCCTATCGCATGTAAAACTTCCCCTGCACCCCCAAAATACACGTACCCCACTCGCACAAGGCCTATCGCGTGTGAAACTTCCCACGCAACCCCAGAATACATGTACCCCGCTCGCACAAGCCCTATTGCGTGTGATACTTCCCGCAAACCCCCGAAATACATGTACCCCGCTCGCACAAGCCCTATCACGTGTAAAACTTCCTGAGCACCCCGGAAATACACGTACCCCGCTCGCACAAGGCCTATCATGTGTGAAACTTCCTGCGCACCCCCAGAATACACGTACCCCGCTCGCACAAGGCCTATCGCGTGCAAAACTTCCCACGCAACCCCAGAATACACGTACCCGCTCGCACATGCCCTATTGCGTGTGATACTTCCCGCAAACCCCCCAAATACACGTACCCCACTCGCACAAGGCCTATCGCATGTAAAACTTTCTGCGCACCTCCAAAATACACGTACCCTGCTCGCACAAGCCCTATCACGTGTAAAACTTCCTGAGCACCCTGGAAATACACGTACCCCGCTCTCACAAGGCCTATTGTGTGTGAAACTTCCTGCGCACCCCCAGAATACATGTACCCCGCTCGCACAAGGCCTATTGCATGTCAAACTTCCCACGCACACCCAGAATACACGTACCCCGCTCGCGCAAGCCCTATCGCATGTAAAACTTCCTGAGCACCCCGGAAATACACGTACCCCACTCGCAAAAAGGCCTATTGTGTGTGAAACTTCCCGCGCACCCCCAGAATACACGTACCCCGCTCGTACAAGGCCTATTGCGTGTGAAACTTCCCACGCACACCCAGAATACACATACCCCGCTCGCACAAGCCCTTTCACATGTAAAACTTCCCACGCACCCCCAGAATACACGTACCTCGCTCGCACAAGCCCTATCGCGTGTGATACATCCCATAAACCCCCGAAATACACGTACCCCGTTTGCACAAGGTTGCATGTGAAATTTCCCGCACACCCCCAAAATACATGTACCCCGCTCGCACAAGCCCTATTGCATGTAAAATTTCCCACGCACCCCCAAAATACACATACCCTGCTCGCACAAGGCCTATCGCGTGTGAAACTTCCTGCCCACCCCCAGAATACACATACCCCGCTCGCACAAGCCCTATCGCATGTAAAACTTCCCGCGCACCCCCAAAATACACGTACCCCGCTCACACAAGCCCTATCGCATGTGATACTTCCCACGCACCCCCGAAATACACTGTACTGGCCCTGTGAACTGGTGCAGGGTTAGCGCGGCCCTTTGCGCTGCATTGGGGATTTCCATGCCTTTTCCTTGCGCAAGGGGCGTTCTTGGGGGAGTAACTGCCGCTGCTGGATGCTCTCTGTGCCAGTGCTCAAAATGGCTTTGAAATTCCATGAATACGCAGTGCGCCAGAATGCTGTTTAGCGTACACGGCTGGCGCACGCTGGCGCACCCTCCCTCTCTGCGCTGCTTGCGTGGGCTGCCTCTGCACTGAAATCTATTAATTACCCCTTTAGTGTCACACTGCTATCATGAAATGGGTTGCCTCTAATGGACGTATGGTAGTGTGAGACACCCTTGTCATGCCCAGTAGGTGCTCTATAGCCACGTTCCCGGCCAATGCACCATATACGTAGGATATATTGTGTAAATTTGGGATTTGGCAGTATTTTTCTTACTGCCAAAATATGACCGGTAGTTTGGTGATAGCTTATCTTTGCATTTAGATTGTGTTTGGCCTCATATCATTCTAGTGACCATACCTTGTTATATTATATTGGAGAACCTAGCAATATTTATTACTCGCAGTATTTTGCGGTAGTATATTGTTTGCGGTATTTAGTGGTGAGCATAGTTTCCTTCCCTACATAATAACCCCATCATAAAACAAAACCTTCCTTTCTATTAGCATACCTCCCAGTGATCAATAGAGAGCCTTGGACCTATACACACAAGAAAACCCAACACTTTTATATGGAGTGCCACCTACAGTCTGTGGCCGGTATCACTGGCCTATCTACACCAGTGATCTATGTGCCCGAAGGCATTACTGGCTCATAGACCTCCAGTAATCTATATGTTATATTAGATTCCCTCCAAACACCATGCAAGGAGGACACACACACAGACACACACCTATTTTATCACTGCTTATTCTGGTTGTTATTCTATCTGCATGGGCAAATTGACAAATGTATTACCAAAGAAAATGAATCTCCCCTGTGTCCACATATAAAATCCCAAATGCAATAATGACTCTAGCAAAGAGAAATTCCAAAACACTAATTGACTGTCGCTCCAATTTTGAATTTTATTAAATTTGTGCAACACTTATCCTCTACACATGTTTCACCACTTGTCCATAAAGTGGCTCATCAGGCGGTAAACTGTACATTTGTACTCAAACTTGGGCGGACAAGAAGAAATAGTGTAAAGAAAAAAGAAACAGAAAAAGATTTTTAGCCATATTCTACTAATTATACTGTGTTAACACATTTTTACTTCAGATTTGTTCTTTGTATCAAATAAACATTTATGAAACTTATTTACTTACTTACCTATTACTCGACGAGTCCACTCCAATAAAAGGCTGTTCAAGCAATAATGACTCTAAACAATTCGTTTTTATATTCTGATTATATTGCATACAAGTACAATTCAGAATTCATTGCTTACCTTGTACATTTCACCATTATCTGTAACAAAAGAAAAAAAAAAAAAGAAACAGAGCAAACAAGCCTTTTTAAAAACATGAGTTACTTTTTAACATTCTAAACATGACAAAATAAAATGCAAGGGATTTCCTTTGCTATACTGCCTATATGACATTTTTAACTCGGTCATTCATCCGACAGCACACAGTGACCTCACTTAAACTTAATCTGCTTACCAGAAGTATCTGTTGGACGCTCCCCCACACGATCTTGCTTTGCTGGAATCAGAAAAACAGGCCCAGTCAACAAACTGCTCCTGTAATCTTGGGTGCTTGGAATTTGCGGTGAGTAATTCTCCAGCCAGCGCTCAGTGACCAGGCACTTCTGTCCTCAGAGCCCAGTCAACCCGAACTAAAACTCTCCCTGTAATCTTCCCATTAAAAAAACTCAGAGCCTCCCCACATCTGACGTGGCATATCTGCAGACACTCTCTTCCAATCATATTAGCAGAAAATGTATTCTGTTACCACCATCATGTTCCAATCAATGAGAACTTCAGAGCATAATAACTGTATCTTTTTTGATTTCCTGCTGCCTTCCTTTCTGCTTTCTGCATTCAACACAGAAAGCAAAAAGAAGAAGAAAAATGCCAGTGCACATTTAAAAAACGAATTTCAAAATATGTATGTTCACCTCATTTTGTACATGGGACTACATTATAATGTTAAAGGGTTAGAGTTAGTGTTTAGTAAATGTTAATTAGGTTAGTCAGTTGTAGATAAATAATGTAGTCTTCTATGTATGAGGTATTCAAGAGAAGAGAAAGAAAAAAAATGATGCACTTTTACTCTCTGAAGTTTCACATCGGGCTTTTGCTGTGTTATGAATTCTGTACCTTGCATGCCACCAGCAATATATTCACATGTTATACTGGCAACATAAAATAACTATATGTGTGTGCCACATTATTGCTGGCAACAAAAATGTTGCCATCACATTTAGTGAAGCGCTATGTATTCTAAAGCACTATATATATATTACTACAGTTCACAATGGGCAGGACAAGGATTTTAGATGAAAAGGATTCATCATAGCAGGCAATTATGAGTGATTAATGTACCTGGAGAAATGGATGAAATGGTGAGGTGTGATCATTAAAAACAAGACGAACTTTGGATACAATAATTAGTGCTTGGTCATTAACCTGCCTGTCTGTTGCCTCTGTTCTAGAAATGAGCAACTTGTTTGTCTTCAAAAAGGTTTTCTGCAACCCGATGCTCACAATTTAGCCCAGAGAAAAGGTGCAGTCCCCAGGACAAGAGAAATAGGAGTCCCTGGGATGAGAAAGGAAGAGTCCCCAGGACAAAAGGATGCTGGACGTAGAGGAGAAGACCAGATGACAAGACAGCAGTCCATGTTACATGGAAGGAAAAAGGTAACTAAAGACTACATTGTTAAACATGTTTTAGTTTTTTAGTTATAATGTGTATAACAACATGGACACAATCCACACCAGCAGATTGGCAAGTTGTGATCGAGCTGAGGCCAGCATCAGGCTGGTTTCATTTCATTTTAGGGAACAGGCGGTTCTTATATCAAAATATGTATACTAGCATGGATCCAAACATGATTTTACACAGACATTTTAATTTTACTGAGAAAATAAATACGTTCTGGTGAAACAGTGGGTTCAGATACACAGGGGAGGATCTCAAAGAGCAGTTAAACAGATATTGGCTTGATTGGAAAATACATTTATAAATAAATTGAGTGCTAAGTGAAAAAAGGGAAAGTACAATTGCAGGATTTCCGAAAGTGGCAATTCTAGTCATGATCATGGTGGCGATTGTTGGGACAACTGTTTCAACAGAAAATGCAGTAAATACAAACACGCTAGATGACAAGGCCCGAGAGTCAGGCCAAGTTCTAACGATGATACAGCAAAGATTAGGCAAGATTAAAATGGAAACAAATGAATTGGTTCAGTATATGAATCAAAATGTTTTAATGCTGAATGACCAGTCAACACTGTTAGAGCATAGTATAAATGTAATGGTCAGGCAGGATGTGCTATTGCATGACATGATGTATTTTGTGAATCCAATGGAAGTTGAATTAACAAAATGTTCTAAGAGAAATTCAAGAAGGAATATATTCATTGATACAGCATCACATTCCCTTGGTTTTTGCATCATCTGACATCATCCGACAAATGATGGCATGGATAACATGGCAGGAAATGGAACCAGTACAAGAAAGAATCACATTTGAGATGGGAATTGTGATTCACCTGTACATAGATATACAGCAAATGGAGATTGAGTTTTAATGCACATTCCATAAATCACCCTAGAATTGATATATCAAACCAAAATTGTGCATATTGTAGACTTGTCGCAGAATGATACATACATAACAATTGTTACTCTTTAAATCAGACATGGTAGATGGGTTTGTACCTAATTCTAAAATTAGATACTTGTGTAAAGTTCAAGGAGCAACATTACATATGCCCTGGAAAACCATTCATACCTGATGCAACACATGTTCTATGTGGGTTATAGGTTGATCAAGGGGTTATGGAAGGATGTGAGATGTCAATAAGTAATCAAAAACCTGAGTTATTAGTGCATGCCAAATTGCTCAAGGATAGGTGGTTGGTCAGTACATGTGTAGAGAATTATACAGTCACATACCTGAGTCGTGGGTTATTTGTAGTAAGGCCATTGTAGTGCAGTGTGCTCTCTATTACAATACCCAAGGACACCATGATGATGGTTGGAGGACTAACATTATTCTATGTAGATGGCAATTTATGGGAAGGAAGTGTGGAAACAACAGAAGTATTGAAAAGGAACTCATTTCCTATGGCTGCTAATAAAGAGTACCTCCTGAAACATAAGGAAGTACATACAATCAAGTTGAATTTACAAAGGGAGAATGTCACAGTGAGTGACCAGAGTTTGGCAAATGAAGAAATAGATGCATGAAATGAGTTGCGGTAGATAGTGTGAAGAGTCAGGAATTACAGTCAGACACAATTTAGACATAGTTTTGACTTAAGACTTTTACTGTTATTATAAAGGGGGTGGGGAAAAGTCCTCAGTGTCCATGCACTAGATGTGCCTTGCTGACTAAACTCAACACTAAGGCTCTGTTTGTGTCAGAATGTCCAAAACAAAACCGTCCTTTCTCCAAAGTACTATTCTGATCCACACATTCTAATGAAATATATTTTAAGGTCAAAAGGATAATGTCTTTGACCTTCAGGGTTTCAAAAGTGTTAAAAATGAATATATAACTCCAATGTAAGGTCTCTGAAGAATATTGTTCCTGTCTCCCTTCCCCTGGATTATCCTTCACAATTTCTTGTTCACTATCAAAGTCACATATATATTTGTTTTTGGCCTTTAAGTTGTCAGGATATCTGGTATACTGTCCTGCCAGGATTTTTCTGCCCCTTGTATTTCACACAATTGTCATTGTCTGGTATGTTCTCCTGCCAGGGTTCCTTGTATTTAAACACTTGTGATTACTTGGTATACTCTCCTGTCAGGGCTTCTGGTTTTCACACACAGTTGCATATGCCTGCTATACCATGCTGCTAGTGCTTGTTTTTTTCACACACCTGCTATTGCCTGGTGTACACTCCTGCCAGGACTTCTTGAAATTGCTTGTCTCTACAATTCCACCTTTGATAGTTTAGTACATTAGCCCATTTTTGGATAATTCTTTTAGTCAATAGTATATTGCCTCATTAGTGATTTTCTCACACTTTCCATCATTCACAACCTTAACATTGCAGGTTAATTTACATTGTCTATTAAAGATTCCTTTCTGAGGCCAATATGATTTTAACTTCTTACTTTCATTATTTAGAAACATTTTTTTCGGTTTAAACGATTTGGATTTTTCAATGTTTAGCATACGGCGTGTTCACCAAGATGCCCTGGTGCTCCCTTTGTCCTAGTGCATACTCACTGGCTCTTCGTGGCATTTCCAGGTCTGGTTTCAGCTTGCCATTTACAGCTGTGGGACTCTCTCTCTCCTTCATGCTGCTTGGCTTTTGGTTTCCATGTTACTTGTGGCTTTGGCTGGGATTCTCGTCTAATTGCGGCTATCCAGTAAGCTTCTTCTTATGGTTTTTCACCGGCAAACGCTCAGGAACACTGTGCTAGCTTCTAGCTTTCCCGCGTAGACTTCGCTCAGGGTCGTCCTCTACCGCTCACTGCATGAGACAACAGGCTCCAACGTTCTCCTTTCAGTTCTTCTGCAACACAGAGAGATACAGTCTGCTCCCACCAGAAGTCTGCCATTTCTTTTGGTGATCTTCTTCTAAATGTCCCAGACACGGGTGTATGCTCAAGACAACTAGAGCATTGCCTGTGCTCGGGGCTTCCTCTGTATTACTCCATTCATCTTCTTTGTTGCAATGCTAAGGTGTTTCTGGGAACAGTAGTTTCATTTTTACTAAGTTGCATGAAAACACTGCAGGAATGGTTTTAATATGTCCTGATGGTGAAGCAATGTTTGGAAGTTGCTCTGAAGAACTGTTATAAGAGAATTCAGTCTTCTCCTTAGATGGAGCAGAGAAAGAACCACAAAATGCCATCAGGGTGTTTTTTTGTGAGGGATTCAGCCTGTAAGGGGAAGAGGGATGCCATGTCTCATCCGTAGACACCACCACTCCCCCCCCAGAGGTTGTCTGCCCCATGTGATTCTCTCTCATATAGCAACCCCCCCAGGGTCAGGTAACAGTGGCGGCCCCCTGACCACATAGGGGAGGTCACCGCCAGAAAGGGAGTTATAATGACATTGGATTCATTACAATAAAGAAAGGATTGATAATTACAGGTGTTTCTATATTCATTATTATAACATGGTTAGTGCACTTAGAGTAAAGATCCTTGACAATGCATGTAGACTGACAACCACAGAAAAAAAGAAACGACTTGTAAATGTGGTGCATGATTTGTAGCTATAGAAGTTATCTTTCTGCAGAGTCCCCATGTTTTGATCAGTGTCCCCACAGAAAAGGGGGGAATGTTAGATAATTTATGAGAAAAAGAATTTGTGCAGTAAGTGCATTAATATTTTGCATTAACACTTAGAATTGGGAGGTGAGTACATTGAGGTTAGATTTACTTAGGCCACGCAAATGCTAGCATAGCCGCAGGTGAATTAATATAGTTGGGTTTTCAAAATCCAAGTAGAATTAAATGTGAACAACATTGCCTCATGAAGACAACAATTCATAGCAGGCAGAGCATGTAGCAGAAGCGAGATAGGTCTTGAAAGAAGACAATCATTGTTTGTGCAATTTAAAACAGGAGGGAAGGAAAGGGATGTAAGAGTAACATTATTCTGAAAGCAGCATGAGAGTGTGCCAAACTATATCTTGTTCATAGTTCGCTATGGGATCGAGGTGAAGCTGGAAAATTACATGAGCTGGCACGTGAGATGGTGAGAGGTGATATCATATGTTGAACGTGGAGAAATGTAAAGAAAATGTACAGACGAGCGTAGATGAAGGAAGGGTGTTGAAATAGAGTAAGAAAGGAGGAGTTAGGAAAACTGGAGGTTGGGGTTGAAGTTTGCTGAAGGCTCTGACTCGGAAGGATTTAAGGATTGGCTCAGGGGCATTGGTCTGACAAGGACGAGCTGAGGCCTACCTAGCTGCAGGAAACGAGATTGCTGTCTGTTAGTGTGGGGGAAGAAAATCCCATGGGCGAGACAGCCCATCAAAGATAAAGAGAGGCAGGAAATCATTTGGACTGTGAGTATAACAAATAAATAAATAAATACATAAAATACCTCCTACAGAATAATTGGCAAGGTGTCATATTTGACGCCAAAAAACAGGCAACGTGGCAGTGGGGTCCGCTCGAGCAGGCCATGTTTGAAGATGCGAAGGGTGCGCCTACAGCAGAGGACAACATGGCATTTTTCCATCCGCCCCTGACATCAGAAATTGTGGTGGACACCAACCCTTTTGCACTGATCGCAGTTCTCATCCAAACGGACGCTAATGTGTAGTTCAGGCCGATCGCATCCGTGAGTAAGGCACTGTCAGACAGAGAGCAGCACTACTCGCAAATCGAAAGAGAGGTCTTGGCAGTCTTATGGGGCTGTCAGAATGTTCTCCTGTACGTGCTGGGACGGCCGGGGATGGTGGTACCTGATCACAAACCCCTGCTGGCAATCATGGCTGGCTCATCAACCAAACCTCCAGCCCGGATTGAGAGGTATATGCTGGCGCCCCTGGAATGTGGGGTTTTGTTGGTGTATCCGCCGGGCAGTAACAACGCTGCAGAATATGTGTCTAGGCACCCCAGAAGCGAGGTGCAAGGGTGCAGAAACATCAGTGGGGAGGAGGCTTGACGAACATGTGAGGTTAATTTTGGAGGCTGTGCACCCAAATTCAGTGTCTCTCCAAGAGCTGGAAAAGACGGCAGTGGAGTACGAGTGCTTCATAAAACTAAAGGTGGCCCTTCAGCAATGGTCATGGAGGTCTATGCTGGACACGCTGGCACAAAGGACCTAGGAGGTGCGGTCGGTGCTAGAACAACTGTGGAGAGTAAAAGATGAGCTGACATTTGTTGAGTTGGGGCTATTGCTCAGGGGTGACTGCATAGTGACACCAATGTGCAAGGTCCCCACGTCATTGAGCTAGCGCACCAGGGCCATAAAGGAACTCCCAAGACGAAGGCATGCCTTTGACAGAAAGTATGGTTCCCGGACATTTAGAGATGGGTGGAGGAGTTTGTGGCGGCCTGTGGGTGATGCCAGGCGGCTGCCCCAGCACAGAGAGAGCCCCTTATTGAGACGATGCCCCGAGGAACGAGGCCCTGGGAAAATGTCCCTGCTGGCTTTGGGTCCACGGACCATGGCACTCATTTCCTGGTGGTGGTAGATGAGTGGTCACGGTACCCCGAGTTCGAGTTTGTTGAATCAGTCTCTTTTGTCAAGATGGCTGTGGCTCTAGAGAAGATCTTCGCTGCTCATGGCCTCAAACCCTGTGTTCAGACGACTGACCGCCATTTAAAGGGGACAGCTTCACCCAGCTGATGGGAGACTGCAGAATACAACACCAGAAGATTACACCAGTGTGGCCCCATGCCAATGGTGAAGCTGAGAGGTTCATGAGGACTTTGAACAAGGTGTTTTGCATCACTCGCGGCTAAGGGCACTGCCTGCAATGGGCACTGTATCAGTTCCTGAGGGAATACAGGGCCACCCCTCATACGTCCACTGGAGTGGCCCAGCAGTGGCAATGTTTTGGCAGTGTCTGAGAGGTGTAATCCCTGAAGGGTGCGAGTGGGAACTGGCCGTAATTGATGATGCTTATGTGGAGTGTGACTGGAGAATCAGGAAGGAAAGAGAGAACATCAGGAGAGGGCTCCGGTCCCAGCAGCTGAGTCCTGGCGATGAAGTACTCATGAAAAACTGGCATCCACAAGGCAAGCTTTCACTCACTTATGAGCAAGGTCTGATGGATGTGGTGGCGGTGCCTGGCTTGATGGTGACTGCATCGGATGGGACTGCCACTATTATACGTAACACCAGCTTCTTCAAAAAGATGGGCGAAACCAGGCCGGATGCGATCCTGAGAAGAGACTCTGGTGAAGTTCCAGTCAAGGGCAGTGGCCTGGCCCTTCCGCCGAGGCCCCTAGGTCAAAGGGACGCAGGTGAGGAGGGCCCGATCCGGGAGGCAGGCAGGAGGTCTCCCCAAAGGCTCGGGAGTGGGAAGCCCAACCATATTAAGGACTCTGGGCCTCATTCCGAGTACGGCGCTAACCAATGGCGCTATTAACGCCTTGGTTGACGCCGTACCCGGACCGGCAGCGCCTTGGTGGTTGGCGGAATTACCGCCCCATTCCAAGGTTGGCGGGGCGGTAATTCCCCAATCCCCATTTACCCTTCCCCATTCCCATTCTTGCCCCATAGGGCATAATGGGAGTGGGGAAGGCGTCAATTACGCCACCGTAAATTAAGGTGGCGTAATTAACATCAAGGTCCCTTAGCGCCATGGTATTTAACGCCTGCTAAAAGCAGGTGTTAAAAGCACCATGGCGCTAAGGGAACTCGGAGTATGGCGGTAAGGGATTACCGCCACCGCTCTCGTTAGCGGTGGCCGCTATCCCTTACCGCCATACTCGGAATGAGGCCCTATGTGTTGGACCACTGATCTGGTGTGCCCAGCCCACGGGCTGAGTAATGACTTGTGGGACTAGGAGGGAAGCGAATAAAGAGGTGTTTACTTTGTGTGCAGTGTAATGTTTGAAATGTTTTTATTTACTTTATTGTTGTTGTTTGTTATGAAAAAGGAGGAGTGTGGTGTCTGCCCCTTTAAGGGCACACACACCGTGGAGTGATGCCATTCCACAGTGTGTGCTTGTAATAAATGATTCATTGCCATGGCCACGTTAGAACGACCGTGGAGCCCGAAAAGCAAGCACCGTGTGGCGTATGCTCTATGGCTGGAGTGGCTCCCATGGGCCGGAGGGGCAGCGTGTCCCATTCCATGAAGCAAAAACTAAGAAAACATCTTATTAGGTAATTAGCCAGACATTGGACCTTTTTGTTTTGTTCCAGGAAACGTTGGCCATTGCCTTGCCTTTCCTGCTGTTTGTTGTTCAGTGCTATGAACAGTAGAGGTTTTATTGATGTGGAGATTGTATATCTGCTTCTCAAACTGTCAGTGGATCTGCTGCTGTCGGCTTCAAGCCCCAGTCTGATACTACAGGCTTGTAAAACCACCACCTCAACTTCCCGAAAGTCTGTTAATGTTCCAATACTACAGTTATAAACAGTGTTTCTCAGGCAACTATTGGAAATACCTTGTAAGGGATTGTGGACCAAAACAGACCCTTGGAGTGTCCTTATTTAACTTGGACTGACCATCCCAATCAGGTATTTTCTTCTCAATGGGATTTTATATTTAATGGGAATGACTGACATCCATCATTAATATTTTTACTTCTCTTGTTCCCCCCATGCTTAGATCTTTTGACATAAGAAGACCTGACTTCATCCTGTGAGGTGCCCAGGAATTTTCCTTTACATTTGGGTGGGGTCTGGGTAGAATGGGTTTTGTGTGTTACTATATCAGAGCCTTTTATTCTGTAGATGTGCTTGATTCTGCACATTGCATGGTTCCTGAGAACTTGATGAGTCACAGCTACTGACAGCTTCTATGTGTTATGCCCAAAGGTCTACCACAACCTGGCTCAGTGGTGTTTCTATCATGAAGGTTAAACATATTGGCTGTGAAAGCAATAACAATGTTGCCTCTTGGGTTGGTTGTATGGGATAAAAGTTGGATATTAACTTCAGAGACATGGGTCAGCAACTGGCCTTCCCAAAAACATTGGAAATGTAAGTACCAAAAGAAAACAAAGGTATGAGTAGGGCTCTATAAAATTAGCAGTGTTTATTACAAACACTGAATCACTAACCACACTGAGCCATACCTACAGGGGAAAAACACAGTTATAAAGGGAAAACCTAAACTACACGCAGAGAGGTTAAAAGGGAACTGTACTGCAAGAGGGATATCGAAGATTGACAAATAGATGTATGAAAAGGGAAACACAAAACTAAAATATTCCCATAATATAGTTTTAAAATGTTCTTGGATAAGGTAGGGAACTGGGACCTAACCTGTTGTTAGGGGACAATGAAAGGCCAAAGGGTAAGTGCGCCCATGGTCCATGGTAAGGGTCACCTAGTCTTACATTCACAACCTTACTCTTGTATGCAGTCTCAACAGTTTCAAGCAGGTGTTTATGCATTTCTCTTTCCTGCAGAAGCAGAAGATTTGGTCCAGGCTTCTTGATGTGGTGAGTGGGCTCAAAGAAGCTCAATCAGCAAAGGATGTCTTTGTAGCAGCCATCTCGACTTGTGTTCAGGGCTGGTCCAGGTGGCTTGATGAAGAGTGGCATAGAGCACTGGAGGAAGGCAGGTGCATGAATCATCAGCATCTCGAAGTCGGTTCGTTGAAGGCTCATCTAGCACAAAACTGTCTTGAAAGCAAATAGAAGAAATGCTGTGCAACATCATTCATAAGGGACTTGTCATTGCACTTTAAAATGTTCTAGGTTCCAGTTCAGGAGCCCAGCAGTAGCTGAAGCTCTCTAGTGCCATTCCCAAGCTAAGGAAGGTGCATAAAGTGCCTTGGGTTTCATGGCAAACAGTTTCTTAAAATAAGTCAGATTGTATAGATCTTACTGCTGAGTTCACTCTGTTCCTTAGAGAATAATGAAGGAAGGGGTATCCTTCCCTTCTCTCATAAATCCCTTAACCCCATGGGAAGCAACTTTGAGGTGGAAGTAGTGCCAAAAGAAATCAATGGATTGGTCAATTACTACACAATTTATAGACGAATTCTAGCAGTGAGTTAGCACATTTTCAAGCCTACTGCTGAAATCCAATTAGAACCAAATTCCTACAGATGGGTTTACCCTCTTTCCACATATTTTCCAGAGGCCACAGTCTGCAGAAATTCATAAGATGCATAGCAAAGCAGAAAAGATCAAATTAAAGATGGTGAACCCAAGCTTTTCTTTCTCATCTATTCTTGGATGCAAAGCTCTGACAATATCCTTCTTCCTGGGATCAAAAGATTTATGTTTTTAATAACCTCAATACAAGTTCACCACTCTGCAGGGTCTACTCCACCAGTGTATTGATGGTCCAGTTCAACCTTTAGAAAGCAGCCTCCAACATCTGGTGCAGTGTGAATTTCTCATGTGAAGCAGAGCAAAGGATTTGGCACAAGCCAACTTTTCAGAACCTGTTAATCTGTCCCAGCAACAACTGCTATTAGCTGAATAGACATTGGGAGTAAGGCCAGATTTGGTATCAAGATATCAGCAAAATAGGAATTGATCATAAGTTAACGTAAGGTCTACACACCGTCATTTCCTTAATTGTATGATAAGGCTTTTTATTTAGATGTTTCTAGCCTCCAATATGTAGGAGGCTAGCTCTCTGCCACCAGGTTCGAGAGGAAAATTGAAATTTCAATTTAAGTAAGCATGTAGCTTTAGAAATTATAGATACAAAACCTTTACTTAATTATACAAAATTGGGTGAGCCCCTCTGTTGCAACCAAACATGGTTCAAATAACATGTTCTATGGGTGGTCCCACTCAGGAAGGTATAAAACCACGTTTTAGCTCACTGTACCTTTCACAGAAGAGAAATATCCATTTACATGTCCATCTGGTCCCAAACACCACGACAGTCGAGCACCAAAATTCTAGGATATTTTTCTCTGAACAAGAGTAACAACAGGAACCCCAGACAAGTGTTTCAGCATTGTGTGGCCTACTCAGTCAGGTGAAACTGTGCCTCTCTAAGCACAGTGAGTGAAGGGTCCATGTCTGGATTGCCCTGGATAATTTAGGGTTAACCACCAAGGATTACAAAAGTATACAACATTGTTGGAGTCCCCCAACTGAGAACGAACATGGTTCAACTAAACCTGTTCTATGAGAGGTTTCCCATTCAGCAAGGTCTACAACCACGGTTTAGCTTACTGTACCTTTCACAGAGGAGAAATATCCATTTGCACATCAGTCTGGTCCCAACCACCATGGCAGACAAGCACCGAAATGCTAGTCAATTCTCCTCTGAACAAGAGCACCAACAGCAACTCCAGACACTTGTTGGGCCGCCTCAGTGAGTTAAAGTTGTTCCTCTCCAAGCACAGTGAGAAAGGGGTTCATGTTTGGATTACCCAGGATAATTTAGTTTTAAGTCTCAAGCATTACAAGATTATACACAATTGTGGGACCCGCTCTACTGAATTATTTATTTATCACAGTGTACTGGTTTACAGAAAACCTTCCAATGATAAAATTAATTATTAAAAAAAAAACAATCGTACAATTTATACAATACCAATGTTTTTGCAAAAAGACACCAACACTATCAGTGAAATGTTTCTGGCAATCATAAAATGCACCCAAAAATCTGTGTTAAAAAAATGTATCAAAATACAAAACATGTACCTTATTCAATTTAGAACAATAAATAAATAGATGTTTCAAAGTTGCAATTATTAATGATGACATCATGTCAAATTATCAGATGCCCATAGATCTTCAATTGATCACCCACAATGTAATTAGTTGGCAATAATTTACATCTAAAATTCATATGGATACTTGCTACTTGTCTATCAGGGATATTACACATGTAACTCTGATCTTGGTGGCACTTGGGAAAGTAGTTCACATATGCTGTCGATGATTTAAGTTCCTTAATATTGAATAATTGTTCCCCCATTTCCCTGGCAGTATTATTTGAATCCTCCCATTTTTACATACAAGGATAGTAAAATCATTTTCCTTTAGATCAAGATCCCTCATACATTCGTCGAATTCATGCATCAATGATACGACACTAATGTTTAACCTAAAACCAACAGCTTTATTTAGAATTTCATAGAGCGTATTTCACATTGCATATTTAATGTTGGCATACAGAAAGAGCTTTCTGATTAAGACACTTGAATACAAACATTTCTATACAAATTATGTCCAAATAATCTCAATTACCAAATCTTGCGAGAGACCAAAATAATCTGAAAATTCGACCCCCAGTTATGAAATCAACTCCTCATAGTATGTTGGCTGCGTTTCATACCTGCGAAATATAATGGGAGTTATTTTCATCAAATAAGTCAAAATAAGTGGTTGCCATGAAACCCACCCACATGCCACGTCCATTTTCTCAACCTGATCGAAACAGCATCAATTTCCTAAAGGTGGTAGGCACATAAGCTTTTGTCATTTGTTTCTTAACAATTTTAAAAAACGAAATACATGAATTACCCTCCTCAAACAACCAATTCTTCACATACCAGCAACACTATGGGGCTGATTCATGGAATTTGTGCGCCCAAAAAAGGGGGATTTGTGCGCTATTCTGCCCGCAAATACCCATTTGTTAAAGAGGGATTTGCGGGCAGAATGGCACACAAATCGCTGTTTTTCGGCGCACAAATTCCATGAATCAGCCACGGAATATTTAGCTCTATCTGCTGTGTAAATCTGAATCCCTTTATTTTGTCTTAATTAATCATAAGGCTATCTACTATCAGAATAATTTTGAGGCGTCATTGCAGATCAATCGGGATTTGATCGAACAAACACAATGCATCTACGTGTGCGAGCAATGGAGTAATCTCTCCTGACAAGTGCCTCTCAGTACTCTGAACCCATATATTAGCATATAATAAAACTAATATTTTCAGAAAACCCTCTCGAATACTCCATTCCTTTAACTTTTCCCCAAAGCCTAGTATGATCTACCAAAATACACGCTGCTGAAAAATCCAGCAACACCATATACAAAATTCTGATCGTGGCCGCCTGAAACTCTCTATATTAAATACAAAACTTACATCTTTACGAAAACCTATTTGAAAGGGAGACTTGGCACTCATTCCCTTGTTGCCCGTAGGCTGCCTGTAGTACCGGCCGCCTACCTGCAATCTTGGATTACCATTTCTGCAACCTGATATCGAGGTAATACTGGGATATTACGGTCGGTGGCAGAACAGGGGCAATGAAGCACCGGCAGTTATTTATGGTGCCGTTGCTTCAGTGGATTATCTGCCGACAGGGACCTGAAATACCAGCGGGTTAGACCTGCCAATCGTTCAAAGCCCCTTCCAGCAGACTCGGAGTGACGGAAATGGTGCCAGTAACATTGTTACCAGCACCGTAACCTTAATTCCGGACAGGGTCACTCATAATGAGGGCCAAAATGTTTTCTTTTTCAACTACCCAAATCACAGGCCCATTTAAATTTATTGAGGCAAAGCAATAGGCATATAGTTGTCTGGAGATACTCAAGAACCTTTTTCATTAATAGGACCAATATGGGCTTTTAACCAGGAAGAGAGTAAGACTAATCCCTTTACTGTCAGTGCAATGTATTCATTAGAACAATTTGGTGATTAATATCCTTCACAAGCATTGATAAAGAGGTAGATGTGCCAATAGACATACGTGCAATATTAGCCTGTCTCCCAGTGCCAAATGAGCACATTTAAAACAATGTCCCATTTTGTTTGTGGGCACATTAAAAACTTAAAAACAACATTTCCTGTATAGTTTTCTGTTTCTGTAATTAACACAACAGAATCCTTTGGAAGCAGGCTGCTTTATGACAGCAGGTGTCTGGCATCCAATTGTGAGTGTAATATGTCACCACGATTAGATATTAGAGACTAATACTCCTAGCGTGAGTTTCTTGTTTAGCAATCATTGAAAGTAAAACAATACTTTCTCTAGGTAATAGAATTTGAGCTGCTAGCATCTGAGGTGTCAACTGAACACCCCATATCTATCACTTTGATTTCCAAATGTCAGTAGGAGAAAGTACACAAAGCCTTTTTAGAAGATGTTGTGCACATTTCTCTGGTGTACCTTGAAAGGTGAACTTGTTGCCCAAGAGTTGCTGGTGTCCAGTGCACTCAACAGCAGAAATTGTACGTGCATCTCTCTGTGAAGGTGATTGTTTCAGTTACACACTCTACAAGCCAGTAGGTCCACCAGCTTGAAAATGCACTAACACAATTGTATAAGGCACAAGGTTTGTATGTAAAGTAATGTTAATGGCAAGCTCTCATTAGCATGGCCTCACTGATAAAAACATGCTACATTATAATTCAATATTATATTGGTGGCAGTAAGAATGACATGTAATGCCTCGGCTCTACGCCTGACTCCCAGTGCACATAGAGGTGGTCCACGGCCTCTTCCTCAACCAAATTCCCCACCAACATCGATGACTCTGTGCCATATTTCTCCATAAGCCCCTGTGGGGTCTCAGCTGCCCCTACTGCTTCGGAGGAGTCCACCTCCAACCTCTGCCTCTTGGACCTTCCCTCGGCAGCTGTGAGCCTTGGACGCAGCACCAGACTCCTCACTCCCGGAAGAGATGACAAAGTGGGAGGAGAGCTGGGCCTTGCGTCTCTGGCTGGAGGTGGAATCCCTGCCTCTGTGCTCCACAGCACTGTCTCCGCCCTCTTCATCAGTCGATGCTGCAGACAGGGAGAGACAGAACACAGGCATCAAGGCACTGTACAATGGTCGGATACACACATGACAGTTGCACATGAATGGCAGTGTCAAACTTCAAAGATGGCATCACACTCCCCAACACACATATCAATTGAACCCACACATATGCACAAATTGACAGGAATCGTGCAGCAGGCAGCAGCATCCAAACTCTCATACCAGCATGAACACCTGAAGGTTGGCACAATGTCACGAGCAACATGGGGAGTGCCGAACACATGCACACATGCCAACAGACAGGCATGCATCTGTACATCTCCACTACCTGTCACAGTGCAATCATCAGCAACTATGTTACATCTGCCAATCTGGTTCCTACATGTCCGTGTCACATGCATCCATGTTGTATCACTGTCACACACGTGCAACCAACACATGCACATGTATGCCGTGCACATACATGAAGGTGGAACCAGCATCCATGTGTCACACCCCAACCATGCCATAGTACATACACAGAAATAGCAACATGTGTGCATCTCCACATGCAGTTGTGCATCATGATTTGTAACACATACACCATCGATGTGCATCACTAATGACAGGACTCATATGCAGCACGGTCATGTCCCTGCACATAAACATTCATACCTGGACCTTTTCAGACATATGTCCAAGCTGCACACTCCTGGCACACCTCAACATGCACTGCATCCAACAAGTATGCATGGACACTTACTGCTTGACTCCGGACCGGTCTCCCTCTCGAGGACCTGGCGGTGAAGCGCTGGGTTAATGCGTTCCAGGACTCTCATGACGTTGGTGGTAAGGTGGTAAGGTGGACCCGGCGCCTCACTGCATGCGCTGCTCCCAAGAGGCGCCGGTCCTTCCGGAGAGTCCTGGACCTGAAGTCCTCCCAGCGATTACGGATGTGGTATATGTCGCGGGTTGCCACCCCCTCCGCGTTGATGGCAACCACGACGTCCAGCCAGATCCTCACCCGTCCATCCTTGTCGGCGCGTCTACTTCCGTAGAGAGCATCATAATGCACCATGACTTGCTCCACCAGGATGCCAACCTCTCCTGCTGAGAAGCTGGCAGCCCTCTGCCTCTCTGGCTGGGGGTTGCCAGTGGTGTCTGATGGTGTTTCCCCCGACATGGCAACCCCCGAGGCAGGTGTGGGTGGGCAACTAGGTCCTGGTGCTGGGCTGTGGAGCGATGGAACTTCAGTCAGGAGTCTTCTGTTCCAGCAGGGGTGGTCACAGCAACTGGACCCCTGGAGATGGCTGACGTGCAGGCACCAAATAGCAGGGCACGTGGCCAGCAGGCTGGCAGGCAGCAGCAGATGGCTGCTGGGAGTCTGCTCAGGGCTTTGGGGCCAGTAAAATGGCCTTCTGGGCAGGAGCATGGTCTTCCGTGTGTTGTCGCGTGGCCAGCTTGATACGGAGTGCGCCACTTGTGTGCTGGATTCTATGAATTACACCCAAAATGTTTACTTCCATGGATATGTTATACTGCAGTGTTTGTCAATCTTAATGACATGACATAGCCAAAACTTCACATACAAACTATACAAATCAAACAATAGCTATTGGATTCTATGGGTGTGATCTATGGGTGTGACATGCTGCGGTGGTTATGGCCAGGGCCTAGAGTCTTGGGTGCATGGCCTATGACCTTCAGCCATTTTAACTGGCTATATGGGCTACTGCATTGCATTTTTTATGTCCGCGGACAGCCTCAGTGACCACGGACATGACAAACACATCAGGGGTGCCTGCCACCTAAACAATTACAGCATTTGACCCATCTCTTACTCCCCCACCCTCCCCAAGCACTCTTACACACCAACACACTTGCCAAAGTTGTATTTCTCCCCCATTTGTCGCCGTGTTGTCCGCGGATGACCGCGGATCCAAGATGGCGGGAGCATCGAAATAATACGACGCACCTCATGCTTCATTCCAGCCACGTCGCATGTCCGCTACATGATGCAAGCCGATTAGCCAATCGGTGTCGAGTCCGCGGAGTGAACAGGGAAATGTGTCCATGGAGATATCACAAACTTTTTGTGACCTACTTTTTGCTCTTTTTAAAAAAAAACTACTGGACGGATTTTCACCAAATTTACAAAAGCACGCTTTCGGAATCAAGCTGCCGCTCCTGATGCAAATTTGGTTAAAATCCGTCCAGCCGTTTTGGGCTGTAGGCGTGAGCAAAGTTTTTTCCCCATTCAGTCTATGGGAAAAAAAGAAATTTTGGGACCCCTCCTATAACTTTGCCCCCCCTGGACCAAACCTCACCAAACCTTTGAAAAGAATTCAGAGTGGGCCATATACTTCTTTTGCAAAGTTTGGTGCGGATTCGTCCAGGGAGAGCGAAGATATAAGCCACCCAAAAAGTGCTCTTTGTATAGGATTAGCAACTTAACCATAACTACACAGCCAGTACCGTGGTTGTGTAATATATTTTTACTTTATTGTGCATCTGGTTATAAGAAAGAAAAAAAAAACATAAGTACTATATAGCCACTTCTGCTGAAATACGTCCGCTCATTTGCTACGCTAGCAGATTCGGTAGCACATGCATTGTTCATAGCATGAATGATTTTGGGGCTGTGGTGGTACTGGTCAGCGCCCCATTCTGAGAATTATCCCCGAACCACTGCCCTCTACATTGCATTAGTTCCAGAATTATGCTTCTCCATCTGTGGGGCGTGAGGCACCTGGGAGCTGCGACTTCTGGGTGCAGAATGTGGCAAAAAATGATTCATCAGAAACCTGACAATGCTACAGTTGCTGTTATCATTGATCAACTTCCGACCGATTAATCCGTTTTTCTTTTTTTTTAATTCCTGTGCAGTGTGCGCCCTGGCATCAGATATATTAAGGTTGTAAATAAACATATCAAAAGTGTACAAGTAAATATTGTACAGAACATGGTCAGGTGCATCAGGTAAATGCAAGCCTCAAGAGAAAATTGCTCAATTGTCCTGCGGAACTCCATTTTTTCAGTGTTTATTTATTTTTTGAAGCACTACTTTTCTCATTGATGTAGGCGGTGTAAGTCTTAGACAGCAATGTGATTGATAATATTGTTTGTCAGTATTAAAGGATGCGGGACTCCTGCGCTTGGGCAATATTCCATTTTTATAGGCATGTCAAACCCTTTTGAAGGATCATCAACACTAACGATGAAGGAACCAGCTCGAGCACACTGCGACACTCCGCGGATCCGACAGTTTTTCTCATAGTCCACATCTACAGTGTTTCAGTCAATTTTAATAGCAGCTAAAGTTCTTGTGGTGCAGTTCAGGCCATCAACAAACAATAACAAATCAACTGTATGCCTTCAGTGCTGCAGTCAATTAGTATGCCTTTCCACACATTTCTGTTATGCTCTGTGTATCAAAGGTTGCTTCCCGTGCAATTTGCTATTCGTATCACGCGCTGAACAAAACAACCTTGTTGACACGGCCAAAGGGGAGTGTGTGGGGGTGAACGAGGGGGACGGGGGGTTATCAATGGTAATGCGCAGTAGAAAAGAAAACATTCCGAACATCGACACGCAGCGATTATCGAAAGAGTTCACCCCAGATTAAAAACGGAGGCAAATTCTGTGTGTGTGTGTGTGTGTATTTGTGTGAGTGCCCATTTAACATTTTGTTAAGCGTATTTCAAGCAAGAGCTCAGAGCAGGCCACTTTAAATGGGACCATGTCTGCTGTCATTTCCCTTGCTGTGCGACTGAGGCTCTTTGCCAGGCGCGACATCTTGAATTATATTTTCCTCAA
The DNA here is from genome assembly GCF_040938575.1 of Ambystoma mexicanum. Taxonomy (NCBI): domain Eukaryota; kingdom Metazoa; phylum Chordata; class Amphibia; order Caudata; family Ambystomatidae; genus Ambystoma; species Ambystoma mexicanum. Next base: position 101,609,028 of record NC_090941.1, on the reverse strand, counting down.
ACATGGGTTTGTGACTGAAAAGTCCACGCCTACAACTTGAGCCTCAGCGTAGATTCTAGGCTGCGGCCCTGCACACAATCTAATATATTGGCTTTTGTACAATGGCATTATCTAGTGGAAGGCATCTTTTTAATTGCCTCTCTTTTTTTCATTTTTTTTTAATTGAAAAAGATGAATTATGAATGTTGGCACACCTTTCACCACAGATCACATCTGGCTTACCTAATAGCGTTTGAACGTCCCCTTTGCGGCAGAGAGAGTATATTTGGTTTTGATTGTAACCAAGGGTCTCTGGGAGCCGCACACTATATCCAGGTATTGATACCTCTCTGCAGCAGTCAGATCAATGGAATTTATGAGGATTGTTGTGTTTGGATTTTGGCAGCCTTCAAGACGTCGTTTTTCTGCTGTAAATGATATGGGGCCTGGTTTACAAAAGCATTTTACAGTGGTGCAATCCCATTGAAGAACGCTTTAATCATGCTCTTGGGCAATTTGTGAAGAAACCATCAACTAAATAGAAGGCATGTGAGACGGTATTACACACGTTTTGCCCAAACGAGCATACACATGTTCTATCAATCCCTTTTTTGCACCAGGACATCCTAGTTCTAGCACTATTGATCCGTACAAACATGTACTGACAGCATACATGTTATTAAATTGGGAAATGTTTTTAATTGCACTTTCTGTGAAGCAAAGTTCCTGTCTAATAGGCTGTGGTGTTCAGATGCCGCAGATAGTGTTTAATTTGCTGTTTTACTTGGTTCATGGTCACTCCAATGGTCTGTCCTTAATCAGGCCAAAACCGAAACACATTACCATGGTAATTGAAAAAGTTTCAAAACAACAACTTCCAAATAGTGGCATATTTTACAAATGGACAAAGATATTAAATGCATATTAGAGGACAGACCTTCCATCCCATAGGGGAAATAAATGGTGGAGTTAATGACGCACTTCTGCGTGAACTGGTTCGAGCGGCTGACTGTGCAGTTAATAGAACAAAGAATGTCAAAGGTAGCTCCGGAGGTTCCTGCTGGTTTGAATGGTGCCAAACATGTTTCAATCATGGCTTGGAGAGGTTTAACGGTGAAAACAAAAGGATCCTTGCTGTTTTGGCTTTCAGGTGCTGTGATGCCAAATCCAGGGACTCAGCGACAAGGGGGTCCTCATTCTCGTGCTCACAAACCAGGGGAGGCTGGCACAATGCTGCATCTGTTGTCCAATATAGTGAGATCCTGAGTACCGCTGTAACTGGCAGCGAGGCAGATCTTGTTGAAATAGCAGGTCAGTCCCAGTTGTCCCTAGTGATGTTTAGTAGGGAGCGCTCCCCTCTGTCTTGGAACACCTATCTTCACCTCAGAATTGGATGACTCTGGAAAGGACTTCTCTCCCAGCACTGTCCTATGAAATCTTCTCGAATGATGATCCAAAGATGCTTGATGATGTATGCCAAGATGATTAAAAAAAGTGGTGGGAGACATCTTTTTTTAAAGGTACAATTCTGCAGGTGATTGGACTAAAGCTAGCCTACCTTAGTGGTCCAATCCCTTTTCTTGAAAGAAGTGGACTTCACTCTTCTGACTTCAAAGCCAAAGTGGTTTGCTCAAGAGGAAGTAGAGGGCACATGAAGGGGAGCATGAGAGAGAGGCAGAGAGAAACAAGATGTTGGCATTCTTCCTCCATGGTACAGAGCCCGACTATCTACTCTCTCCCTCCCCCTCCCCTTCTCAATAGGGAAAAAGGCCTATAAGAATGCAGTATCATGGTGTGAGGTTACCTGGTGTGAGGTTACTCTCTTCGAATGAGTGTCTTTCTTTGAGACCTGTGCCCAGGACAGCTGCCCATTGTACAACTATCCCAGACACAGTGTGTTGTTACCTGTTCTTACAAAGAGAGCAAAAAAGAGTCATGGCCATTCATCTTCCTGTCCTAACGTTTGGCGGTCTCAGCCTGTCTGGCCAGAATACACATTGCCTTCCACAGTTGAGCTTGGCTCACAGGAGCAGACACATGTGTGATATCACATCAGATGTGGCTCTAATGATTCTATGTAGGTAATCATACAAATATATCGACCTGGGAATTGCGACGGCCGAAAATGACAACTTTTTTTTTTAACCCCCCCATTACACCACATATATATGTGGGGGGGTTAGAGTATACTATTAATATGGGGGGATGCTGGGGGTCTCCTCCCACATATATGTATGAGGTGTAAAGGGTTAAAAAAAGCCGGCAATTTCGGTCATCGCAATAATCACATAAATCCCTAAGTAGGGCCATGCACCATGCCTTTGCTCAGGCATAGCTTTATTTGTTGAGCTTACCATCATGTGCTAATTATGATCATCGTTTTGGTACATGGGTGAACATCTTAAATGCAGCTCCTGCAATGCAAAGACTTGGCGGTCATTCCAGCTGTCAAATGAGCAGCTGTGAACTCTGAACCTGCTCTTTGCTACTGGTAGAGCATGTGCTGAAAATCAGGATATTAATGCAGCAAGGCACAGATGCACACTTTACCTTTGGCGTGGAGCTTATGAAAGGGGAATCTGATCAGCAGATTACCCTTTTACAGTGCCATTCCTGTTGCTTTGGAATACTGTCCCTTTAATTTTTCAAGCCCTGCCCGGCTTCTGCAGGAAGTGCAAAGGGTTAATACCCAGCATCCTCCGCCGAGCAGAGCGAAGTGGAGACAAGTGGTGTTTTCGGGGGTCAGCAGATACTTCTAACTGCTCCCTGTTTGGAAGCAAGAATAGGAGCATGGTGATGCATACACAAAGCCCAGCTGGTGCCAGAATGCGACAACAAGTAAGAAGACGTGCAATGCCTGATATGCCTACTGTCACACCCTCTGACATCCCCCCGGACCGCCCAATGCAATTATTGATCCAGGAGTGCCCCACTCTGAGGAGCGGTAGTGGTAAGGAGGTGGCCGGTTTCCCCGGTTACAGGGACGTATGTGAGATCACGCAGATAGGATATGAGAGAAGGAGCAGGCGGCTGGGCTGCAATCTAGCAGTGATATGTGCAGCTGCACAGGTGAAAGGCCTAATTGCTTGAAAGACCAGTCTCGGGGTGGAGGATGGAAAACATTAGAATCACAGAGATATTGACAACTACATCACCCCTGCCTGAGGTCATGAAGGGTACTCATGCTTTCATCTTGGCCCAATCACTGCTGAAAGTGGTGCCTGCAGCCAAGATGCAAATGAATCAAACCTCCCTTGAAGTGGGAGAAAGTAGCAGTCCCTCGTTAATGGCTGAGTCATTAGTTCAAACTGAAATCGATATGAAATCGGATGCCACGGACGGCACTAACATTTTTACCTTGGCCCAATCACAACCGAAAGTGGCGCTTCCTGCCACCATGCGAATGAATCAAATCTCCCTTAAAGTTGGTGAATGCAGCGGTCTCTCTCTAATGGCTGATGCAATCGTTCAAACTGAAAATGATTTGCAACCAGATGGGAAAGTGGATATTGGGGTGGGTTGGGGATGTATAAAAGATCTCTTAAAGCCGTTTGCAAAGGATGAAGTGAAGAACTCCAACCTCGTGGCCCAACTAGCAAAAGATCTCATGGAGCTCACAGAAAAAATGTACCTCACAAAAGTGAAAGAACCTTTCGACCATCAAAGACTGTCTTACAGCATTAAGACATGAACCATAGAATGCAGAAAGCCTTAACACCGATATAATAAAAGCCCCTGCATTAGAAGCACCAGTGAGATCAATAATCAAAACTCCCCAATAGTGGGGACCCTTTGATGAAGAAAATGGCTTGCCATCTCTACACCCCGTCAGAGAATAAAGAAGACAGGAGAAGTAGGAATGGTGGACTGAGAACAAATGATGCAGAAATGATATGGGGATAAGATTATAGGGTTACAATTTCATCTATCTTTGGAAACCCACAAGCTAGTAGTAGCTCTTCATCTGATGAGAGAAGTTCCCCAAACCAATATAGTGAAGATGGGGAGACATTGGCAAAGAGACGAACATCCACTAAATGAAGACCTGAGTCAGAACCAAAACACAATGATGGCTACGCTCATCATATCATTGTCCCCCTTCTGCAAATCGTATGAATCAATCAATACAACGCTACAATATCAAGCCACCTTGATTGCGATGGTCCACACAAAAACTTTGGGCCTGGATGATTTTGTTAAGAAGATTGAAACAAGGCTTAACACAGATGCTGATATGTCAACTAAATGGCAGTCGCGCCTCTGTGACTTGGTGAGGCGAGAATCCACTGATAAATCCACATTGATGGAAACCATCCTAGAAGACTGATGTTGATGTGGAGTCAATGGAAGGAGAAAGAGGAGCGAGGCCGAGAAAGAGTATTGAGAAACCTATGGAAATAACCCCAATAATTCTAGAGGATTCAAATCTACACTTCATGATAGAAGAGGAGACGAGAACTAAAAGAAAGGCGACTCAAATTCTAACAAATCATGTCAATACCTTCTCGATATTCCAACCGTCAAAAACTCAAGTATCCTTGGAAGGAAACCCCCCTCCAAAAAAAGAAGGACAAGAACACAAGGGAAAGAAACTGAAAAACATAAAAACAGGCCAAAAGAGAAAAACAAATATCTTGAGAGCTTTTCTGAGAAACTTAAAAACTCCAATCCAAGATGACCTTATTCAAACATCAAAGCGGCTCGAAGAGAATTGGTGATGCCCCCGGAAGGCCACCCAAGGAAAAAGTCTGCAATCAGTAGCATCCTGCCCAAGTGCATTAAGTGGAAGAGGGGAGAGAGATACCTCCTCAGAGACCTGCTTAAATTATCTAATAGAGATTACGGATAGAGCAGATGAAGATGAGGGTTGCAACAATCTAAGTAGATCTGATTGGGCAGTTATAGGAAGACAATAATCTCAAATAATCATGAAATCAACAGACCAAAGAAGGGACAAGGAGTACACATCAAAAATGGTCCATAACTTTAAAACTCTGGAAGAAAAAACGCTAGCCTTGGGAGAAAATCTTTGGTCGTAGTAATTCCCCAGAGCAGGAGCACAAGGGAATGATGGAAAGCCTCTAATTAGACATGAAAGTAGAGATGCAAGACCTAGAGAAGAAGCAAAACCAGAACACCCGCCTAAAAATAAAGATCCAAGACTCTGATTGGAGAGAATAATAGCAGGCCCGGCCGGATGTTCCCATTCTGAATCAGAGAAATGTAGTGAAGCTTTTACAACATATTCTGGCGCTGAGGTATATATCAACATATGACATCAGGGTGGTGGAGTTTATAACTGAGAAAAGGACTGATTGGGTCATTCTGCATCTGGATTCCCAATTAATTAAATAAGCACTGTTGGAATACAGCTACAAGCTCCTACCACTTGGCTATGAATTAAGTGAACCAGGAAATAAACAATCCAAGTTTGAATTATCCAGCTGTGAGTTTTCCCAATCGTACCGATAAAAATCTCTGGTTGAATGAAAAAGCAGAGATCACGGATGATTTACCTGCTAAGGGAAACCAACAGCTATTTACAACCAAACATCTCTCATCCCTAAAATTCACTGTGGAAAACCAAGCCCAAAATAAAGGTGTTGGACAGACTCAATATCATCAACAACAAGGAGACTTGAAACCAAATAACTGGAATTGGTTAGCAGGAGTTTTGGGGAGAGCAAAACAACAATAGACCGATGAGAATGAGAAGGAGTCTAGATGCAAGATAGGATCCTGGACACCGAGCGACTTCAAATCTATGTTTACTGAAGAATCCTGGACTTTGAGATGCTACGACATCCTATGTTTCCTAGAGATTTGTTTGAGGTTAAAGCCTTCTTGTGGAGGGAACAAATCCCTTTTAAACACTGCCTGCAAAGGTGTTTTGGGCAGACCCTTTTCAGGTTTGTTAACCTTGATAAAGGTGGATAAGGGAATCTCTATAAATAGTCACACTAACCCAAACCCCCTGCGTGCAAATCTTAAAACTGAGTATGGGAGCTCCATGGCAAGAATCCAAGCCCTTGCTAATAAATGTTTATCGAAGTATGAACAGGTTCCATTAAGATGATTCCAGCAAAATAATGATGGACATAGTGGATGAAGCACTAGTCGAATTGAAAGATCCTCAGATTATAATCTGTGGGGATTTAAATATTCAATTATTGAACAAGGAAGGGGTGCCATCAAAAGGCTCGCAATTAGAAAAAGTGGCCAAAAGATGGGTCTGCGAGACAATGGCCTGAGAGCTGTCAATGTTAAATGGACAAACGGAGGGGGATAGGTCGTGTGATTGTACATGGGAAAGTGGACCACACAGGGCTTTCTTATACTACTGTTTTGCCACTAAAACATCATCGAGAGGGTGGAGAGATTCAAAGTGGTGAAACAAGCCCACAGTGATCATGGCCTTTTAGCCATCACACTTCGACAGAGCTCCCATATAGTGGGAAAGACGAAGATGCCTCCAGTCGAGGTGTCATGGGGAAAAAATAGGCTGAGGATAAAACAGAAGGAGGCTAACAAAATCTCTAGGTTATATTCAGACCCCATAGAGGGAAACCCAGACAAAGTTGAATATGCATGGATACTGAAAGACTTTAGAGAAGTCCAGGGAGGTAAAACATCCATTATACCCACACATGCCTTTGACCAGGAATTAGTGATAGAAAGAAGAGCTTTCAGAGCTGATATGAAAAGGTAAAGGAGGGCAAGAGGACCATTGACAAAAGAAAAAAATAAGGCTACATAGCCAAAAATATGGAAATTATTTAAGGACATCTAGAGCATGTAGAATACAAAAGGATGCTGAAAAAATGTTAAAAACCATCTGTGGTGAAAACACAAAAGATGTGTGGTATCTAATTAACGATGGGGGTAACTTTAGGTCCATGCATCTGATTGGTCAGGTAACAGAAGAGAGATGGGTAAGCCATTATTCTGCCTTTTTTGAAAGAGGTGGGGAAACCATTCAACCCAATGATCTGACAGGAGGAAAGATGTGGTCATTTGATTTTTTTGATATTATGGATGCTAAATCTATGTTGGATAGGTATAGTTCATCTAGGGCTGCAGGCCCAGATGGCCTATCAAATTATGCCTTAAAGTTGAATATTGAAGCTTGCGGGAGATGGTGGTAAGACTTTTTAAACAGAATGTGCTAACCAGACAAATCCCACCCTCCTAGGGAGATGCTATTGTGGTTCCCATATACAAGAAGGGCAATCAAGGCGATCCTAAGTACTATAACCCTTCTTGATTCGTTGGAGAACATATTTTCATCAGTCCTTTTGCAGGACCTAAACGCTTGGGCTATAAAACAGGCAGACTGGATCCCAGGCCGATGGGGTTTGTGAAAGGGGTGGGGACCTCATACATATAGCCTTCATGGACTTGGAACGGGCATGTGACGGGTGTATAGAAAATGACTTTGGTCCAAGCTTAGGGATTGGAATTAACCGATAGATTTAATAGAGGATATCCAATCACTTTACACTGACACATCAGTCCAAAAAAGACTATCTTCAGAAGGTTCCCTATCAAGAAAGATCTACAATTACTGCAGACTAAAGCAGGGGTGTACTCTGGCACCTCTGAATTTTTAGTCTTTATATTTAGTTTAGTTTAGTTTAATTTATTATTTGATAATGCGCTCCAAAACCCAGTGGTAGCCGGGCGCAGCAGTTACAAGAATACTTAGGCTTAAGGTTGCGTACACACAAAAGGATACATACAGAATATGCATTATATGAGTTATTAACATATATACAAAACCAATATACAAATATACAAGAAATACAGGAATGTGAATCCCTCTCATAGGTCTGGTATCGGGGGAGTCAAAGGTAGTTATGCGCAATGATAGGGCCAGGTTCAGTGGGTTAGTTGTCGTTACTCCAGAGCCAACTTTTCACCTTACTCCTGAAACTAGAGTAGGGTAGATTAGCTCTCAATGCCATGGGGAGTGAATTCCAAGCACAGGCAGCTCTAACAGGGAAGCTAGCTCCACCTGCTTTAGTTAGCCTAAATCTGGGGGTTTCAAGTAGGGAGTGGATAGAGGCTCTGGTATGGTGAGTAGAGGATTTTCTAGTCAGTCTAGCCGAGATGTAGGGGGGCACAGTGTTGTTCAGTCCTTTATGTGTGAGAGATAGTGTTTTAAGGAGAACTCTGTCATTGATTTTTAGCCATTGGTTGTCTTTCCTAATATTAGATATATGTGCTCTGCGGGGTATGTCAAGGGCTGCTCTAAGAGCATTATTCTGCAATATTTGCAATTTGTTAGTGACAGTTTTATTGCCGCCCGCATAAAGGGCATTACAGTAATCCAGTTTGGACATTACTAGGGCATTGGCTAGTGTGATACAATTGGTTGTGGACAGGTAAGGTCTGCAGGCCCTGATTAATTTGCAAGTGTAGGCTGTGGAGGAAGCCAAAGTGTTAACTTGTTTTATGAAAGATAAAGTGGAATCAAGGTAGAAGCCTATTGTTTTTACCTCCGTTGCCACTTTGATTATATTACCGTCTATATTGAAGGCACTGTAGTCAGGGCTGAGTTTTTTAAAGGTTGGAGTCAGTACCCAGTATCAGTATCTCTCTTTTATCGTCATTCAGGCAGAGGCCATGTGAGGCCATCCATGCCTGAATGATGAGGTAAATCTTATTTACTAGAGCTGTGTCTTCAACAAAGTTGCCAGATAGTTGTATGAGGATCTGCATATCGTCCGCGTAGTCGGTGTAAGTTACCCCCAATCTGTCAAGTTTGTCAAAGACTGGCTTAGTAAATATATTGTACATTGTGGGGGAGACACATGAACCTTGTGGGACGCCACAGGTGATATGTATTGGGTCCGCTGAGGCTCATGGGGAGAACACTCTTATCGTACGGTTAGCTAGGAAGGATTGTACCCATGCTATAGCTTCACTTGAGAAATGGGCGGCAGATGCTAGATGGTTGCATAGCACTGCGTGGTCCACTAGGTCGAAGGCCGCCGATAAGTCAAGGAGGAGGAGCATAGCTGTTTTACCTTTACCCTTCAACTCGTCGATTTGTGTCTTAAGGTCGATTAGGGCTGTTTCAGTACCATGTAGTGGTCTGAAGCCAGATTGCCGTGATCCTAGTAGTTGGTTTGTCTCCAGGTAGTTTTCGATCTGGAGGTAAGCTACTCTGTCAATGATTTTAAGGAGAAATGGGACCGTAGTAATGGGCCTATAATTAGTTGGGATGGCTGGGTCAAGGGTCTGTTTTTTCAGGAGAGGCAGCACCCAGGATTCTTTAAGGCTAGTGGGTACAGTGCTAGATCTGAAGGAGGAATTTATTAATTTAGAGATGAAAGGCGCTAGGTCTCTGGCTGCATCCTTAATGACTTGTGCTGGGCAGCTGTCAACTTGGCAGTTGGATGGTTTCAAGGATAATATCACCTTTTCGGTTTCCAGTATAGATATGTTAGAGAAACTGAATGGTTTGCAGTTGTTTTGAGTGACTATTCTAGGTATATCTGCCATGTGGGAGGTATGGGTTCCAGTGTCATTTAGGGATGCTTTCTTCTTAGCAATTTTCATTTGAAGAGTTGTGATTTTATTAGCTAGAGCATTTTGGATGCTAGTGCACCATTGTTTGTCCTTGGGGGCATTATCTGTGGGTGTGATTGGGTTTTCCATTTCTCGGAGGATGGAGAAGAGTTCTTTGTAGTTAGAGTTAGCTTTGCTAATTCTCTCATTGAATGTATTCTTTTGGTTTGGATTATTTCCTTCTTATATTTTTTGGCCAAATTGTCAAGTGAGGTTTTATTCTCAACTGAGGGTGTATGCCTCCAGATAGCTTGGAGTTTGCGTTTTTGGATCCGTAATTCCTTGAGGTAGGGGGTGAACCAGGTGTTAAGATGAGATTCTCGTTTGCTTTTGCGCAGTTTGATAGGGGCAATAGTATCCAGGGCCTTTGACATAGTGTTGTTGAATGTCTCAACTAGCATGTTAGGGTCAGAATTGATGGTGCTAGCGGAGAGGGCAGGTAGGAGGAGAGGAAGTAGTTTATCAGCTGTGATTTCTTTTTTGCTTCTAGTAGGCATAGGCGGAGATGAAGTAATCTTGTCTAGTTTGGGAGGCTCTATGGTAGATGAGAAACAAATAAGGTGGTGGTCAGTCCACGTTTGTGGTAAAAAGTTGGATATGGTCATGGCGCAGTTTCGGTTAGCTATCCAATCTAGTGTCCGTCCTTTTGTGTGTGTAGGGGCTAAAACTGGTTGGGTAAGGCCATGATCGATTAGGATTGATTGGATGGAGTGGGCCTGTTTTTCTGTGTCGTCATTAAATCCCAGGTTAAAGTCACCTAGTAACAGGAGCTGAGTGGAATCTTTGATGATATTCGAGAGGAGGCTAGATAGGTCTTCCTCCAAGTTACCTAATGGGCCTGGTGGTCTATACACCAGAAGGACAGTTAATGTAATGTTATTAGAGATAGGTATTTTAGCAGAAAGAAGTTCACAGGATGTGATGGCTGGGTGTGGGGTGCGCCTTACAGCTAGTTTCGTTTTGGCAATAATGGCCAGGCCACCTCCCCTAGAGTTGGGTCGATCGACTCTTAGTATATCGTAGCCGTCTGGTATGGCAATAATAAGTGCACGGCCAGGAGCATCATGGAGCCAGGTCTCAGTAATGGCTAGTAGCTCTAAATTGTCCATGGCTAGTATATCGGCAATTTCCGTATTGTGGGCTATGAGGGACCTTGCATTGATGAGGGCTCCTGATAGGGTAGGAGTTGTGATTATTTTTGAGTGGGTCTGGGACTAGGGAGATTGGGTCTCTTCTGGTTGTGGAGGAAGTTAGTATGTGTTGTTGGGCGTCTTTCTGCAGCTAGGGCAGGAGGGTTGGAGTCAGAGGCAGTTGGAGTTAGTCTGGACCCAGGTGGTCTAGTTCTTTTGTTTTTTAGGTCGTATAACCGTGGTAATCTCGCTCTGAGTCGCATATTTCTCTCTTGAGGGTTACAAGGTATGGCGTTAGCGTAGGCCATTGTTATGATGGTGATGAGAATGGTCCACAGTAGGGAACAGGGTATGAGTGTACGGTAAGTCTTAGTAGAGCACATGTTAAGGGACAGGTAGCAGTAGTGCCAAGGTACGGCAGTCCCAGCAATTACTAAAATACAATGAACAGGAGGGGCACCTAAGTGCAGTAATCCCAGTACTGGCTAAAATGCAATGAACAGGTGAGGCATCTAGGTGCAACAGTCCCAGTAATGGCTAAAATGCAGTGAACAGGGGAGGCACCTAAGTGCAGTAATCCCAACAATGACTAAAATGCAGTGACTAAAGTGACCCAGCAATGACTAAAATGCAGTGACTAAAGTGACCCAGCAATGATTAAAATGCAGTGACTAAAGTGACCCAGCAATGACTAAAATGCAGTGAACAGAGGAGGCATCTGAGTGCAGCAGTCCCAACAATGACTAAAATGCAATGATTAAAATGACCCAGCAATGACTAAGATGCAGTGAACAGGGTAGGCACCTAAGTGCAGCAGTCCCAACAATGACTAAAATGCAGTGATTAAAGTGACCCTGCCTGCAATGACTAAAATGCAGTGACTAAAGTGACCCAGCAATGACTAAAATGCAGTGACCAAAGTGACCCAGCAATGACTAAAATGCAGTGAACAGGGGAGGCACCTGAGTGCAGCAGTCCCAACAATGATTAAAATGCAGTGATTAAAATGACCCAGCAATGACTAAAATGCAGTGAACAGGGGAGGCACCTAAGTGCAGCAGTCCCAACAATGACTAAAATGCAGTGATTAAAGTGACCCAGCAATGACTAAAATGCAGTGACTCAGGTGACCCAGCAATGACTAAAATGCAGTGACTAAAGTGACCCAGCAATGACTAAAATGCAGTGAACAGGGGAGGCACCTGAGTGCAGCAGTCCCAACAATGACTAAAATGCAGTGATTAAAGTGACCCAGCAATGACTAAAATGCAGTGAACAGGGGAGGCACCTGAGTGCAGCAGTCCCAACAATGACTAAAATGCAGTGATTAAAATGACCCAGCAATGACTAAAATGCAGTGAACAGGGGAGGCACCTGAGTGCAGCAGTCCCAACAATGACTAAAATGCAGTGATTAAAGTGACTCAGCAATGACTAAAATGCAGTGAACAGGGGAGGCACCTAAGTGCAGCAGTCCCAACAATGACTAAAATGCAGTGATTAAAGTGACCCAGCAATGACTAAAAGCGTAATAAGATTACATTGCGGCAGGGCAGGTGCATGTATAGGCCCGGAAGTAAATAGGCGTCTGGTCAGCAGACCAGGCAAACTGCTAAGTATCATAGGAAGTTTATTGATACAACCCGGTGGGCCCTCGGTACCCAGCACAAACTGTGCCTAATCAGGGGGAAGGTGCAAAAGTTTGAGTACAGTGATCAGTAGGGGGTTTAGGTCATAGCCTGTGTCTGATGAGGGGAACAGAGTACTCACATGGATCCATGTCCGAGTGATGCAGTGGCAGAGATTTAGGCTGACGGCACGTACGGCCGCGGACAGGCGCAGACAGGCCCTTTAGCTCGCCCTTCAGCGCGAGCTTCCGCACGGCGGCTTCCGCCTGGCAGTGGGGGCAGGTGCAGGATAAGGGGCCAGGCAGCCATTCAGGGCGTTCGCAGGTCGTGCACCTTTACAGTGTGCGTCGGCCAGCGAACGATGTGGCGGCCATTGACCGCATTGAGTAAAATGGGCGCGGGATGCGCCTCAGGATGCCTTCGTCGTCAGGATCCCTCAGGGAAGGGCAGGTGCTGCCGAATGTGCCCAGTGCACATTGTGAGAAAAATGCAACCAGCGGGATGCTGTTTGCAGGCCACGGCGTGGCCTCAAATCTCGATGGCTCCGTCCTGGGGGAGAGGGAGAGGGGGCTCCTGCCCGCTCCTCTCGTCGGGTCAGCTGTAGAGTGACCCTCCTGCGATCTGAAGCAGTCGCAGGAGGAAATGCGAACCTTTCCACCAAAAATAAATTCATCTGGTGTCCCTTGGATCCTATACGCTGATGACATTATTCTTGTGGACCAAACACCCATTGGCCTTCAGCACAGAATTAAGGCCTGTAACAGCTATTTAAAAATGTATGGTCTGAAGATAAACGTGGGGAAATCGAAAGTGATGGTCATGTCTTCGGCGTGCAGGAGACGAAAGGAGCCTTTCAGATGGAGAGTTGACGACCAGACATTGGAGGTGTCAGAGTCGATTACTTACCTGGGTATAGTGATAAACAAAAGAATTAATGACAAAGGACAGTGCATAGCACTAAGGTTCAAGTTGAAAAAAGATTACAACACAGGGTGCGGCTATACATAGAGATATGGTGGTGTTTCACTCCTCTCGCTTATCCCCGTCTACAAACAGAAGGTGGCACAGCTATTAATCTATAGCGCTGAATCTCTTTCAAGTTTGTCATGGAAGAAGTAAGGGTTAATGGAAGGTTATTTCTGGCAGAGGATTTGAAACTACCAGACTCTCTGTGAGTGGCCACAATAAGATATGAGATTTGACTCCAATTGATGGCGTCCATAGTGGGATGGGCAATACAAACTCTGTATAGAAAATGTGTTTTAGTGGATGGCCTGATATCCTGAAGACAGATGGGATTAAGGAAGACAATGGTCTGAGGCAATGGAAACTGAAAATAGAGGAGCTTCTATTAAACCAGAATATTGGAAGGGAGGTATTAACCTGCATTCCATATAAAGTGAAAAGTAATCTTGAGAAACACGATTGGATAGAAATAGTGGAAAGTAGGGGAAAGGTTAAATTGGCATACATCTTGACAAAGGAGAACAAAGGTCTCAACCGTCCCCCAGGGTACCTCCTGAAATTCCCCTCAGCACACTACAGACATCTTTTGCTGAGATGCCGTTTGAACATCATGCCAACTAGAGAAGCTCAACTGGCAAGGAGACAAATAGATGCAGAAACTTTGCATTGTAGATACTGCAAGGAGATTAGAAAGGTAGAAAAACAATATGACATTTAGTAAAAAACTGTAAGGTGTTGACTGACCTTAGAACAAGCTGTATAGGAGCCCACATAACCCAAGCACGAACATTGTTGGTGGAAGACGGGTGGGAATGGGTGCTATTTGGGGAAAAGACGAGTGTGGTACTGGCCGTAATGACATTTGTGGAATTGATTTTAAAAGAAATAGAGTAATTGAGGGATGTGCTGAGGAGTATAGGAAGTCTTCTTTTAGTGGTAAAGTGTACATTTGTTTTAAATCTGTTTTAAAGTGGAGATGGTAAAAGGATGAAATTTGAAGTGATGTTATGGAAAGAACAATGAATGTTAAAGGTTTTTCTTTTAATGTATGTTAGTGAGAAACCAATAGCAACATTTTTTTAAAAGTCGGCACACATGGGAGGCAGCATTAACAATGGAGTCCTATGCAGTTCGCCTGATTTTTGAAAGTGTAAAATGCAGCCGGACTCTCAGAAATCCACACCATTTGCACCAGCATGGAAATAAATGTTGGCATAAATGCGTGGAGTTTTTGTATGGCGGAGAAAAAGGGGGTTGGATGAATGGTAATTTATGATCAATCTCTCATCTACATCATACAAATGACTGAGCGACTTTTATGCATATGGTTTCTTTTACAGCACATTTAAAATGAGCTCCTTGTGTGTCTTTCAGAGACTGTGGTGTTTTAGGGATCTGAGCCCAAAAGATCATATAATCTGCAAAGCTTGGAAAGGGTACTGGCATCCCTCCTGTTAAAGGCACACCTTGGATTTGCATCACCAAAACATTCGCCAGAGCATTAATGTAGAGGCTAAATAGGATTGGTGCCAGCAACCAAAGTGGACACATTCCACTTGCTGCCCTAAAATACCTACTGCTTTTTCCTACAATCCCACATCTCACACAAGCTGTTGTTTCGATATGAGGTAATTTTAGAATGCTTAACCGATTTCAGGGAATACATATGTTCTCCATGATCTCCCTTAGAGACAGCCTATCAACCAAGACAAATGGCAAAAAGAGGTCCATAAGGTGCAAAAGTAAAAGGCATTCCACACAGCTGATATTATTGATCTGTTATTACATACACATGATTAGCTTGTTCAGTTGTTCCTAGCCCTTCTCCAAAACGCCCTTGGCTATCCATAAGCTCCTATATCTATTTTATCCAAGATAACAATCTCAATTCGATTGGTTTCCCAAAAATCTTGGATGTTGCTTTCAGGAAGATGATCAGGTGGTACTTTAGCAGAACCATTGTAAACATGGCACCAATAAGGGAATGACAGTAGCATTAGTGCCAACCTTGTCCCTGTGTAAACATGCATTGAAATAATGTTTGTGCAGTAGGGCAATTACTGCCCTTGTGCTAATAACATGCAAAGCTTCACTTGTACAGATGACACATTTCTGCTATCTGGGTCCTCATGTTAGATATCCTATAGCAGCAGCAGATATATGTAAATAAAATGTTGTTTGCACAAGGGCATTTCTTCTCCTTAGTGCTAATACCAGGTAAAAGTGCATTTGCACCAGTGCAGAGGTTCTGTAATTTGCCTCACGTGTTCTTTGTAGATTAGTATATTGTGTAAATTCCCTTTTAGACCAAGTTGTGCAAAGCAGGATATGGTGTGTTTTGTGTGGGGACATGCCATCTGTACAGAACTAGCTGGTACTCATAAACATAGTGACAATTTGAGGAACATATGGATAACATTAGTTGCACAGAATCACGTTTTATATCTCTACACCTGTAACGATCACAACACGCCAGGCAGTCAAATGCCCCTCATAGATGTTTAAAATTCTAATCGCCTAATCATGTTAAGGTCTATGAACACTAGTGAATGGACTATTGTTTCATATGCATTATTTCAGCATACTATCCTGTCAGGTAGCTTTGAAAAATAGCGTCATAAACATTGTGACCAAACGCATATTATTTACTACATCAATTGTGCTTCAATTCTAATTAACATTTATATGTGCCCTACTCCTGGACCTCCTGATTTCACAAGCATCATATGCATTGTGTGGGCAGAAGCCCTACCCTACATCGTGCTGCAGGAGCAATGCGGCAACCTTCTTGGTAAGTCTGGGGTGGAGCGCACCCCCCCCATAGATTTTGAAAATACTTTGAATGCACTCCAATCGAAGCCTCATTTCCATACGTCCTGGTGCATACATCCTCCTGCATGCACCTCATTGTGCTGAACCACTACTGTTTCACAATGAGCAACTCCTGGACCTCCTCATTTCAGGCCCCTGTCTGTGCCCTACTCCTGGACAGCCTCATTTCACAAGCATCATCCGCATTGTGTGGGCAAGAGCAGTACAGCAACCCTCATGGTAAGTCTTGGGGACAGAGCGCACCCCCTCCATAGATTTTGATAATACTATAATGCGCTCCAATCGAAGTCTGATTTCCACAAGTCATCGCTGTATAAATCCTCCTAGATGCACCTCACTGTGCTGAACTGCTACTGTTTCACGCTGAGCAACTTAGCTCCAATAATCTGATACAACCATTGTAAACCCTGCTGCTTGTAAACTACTACAAAATGGCTGTTTCCTTTGCGGCTCATCAAGTTTCCTAACTCCGCTCCTTCTTTGCTATTGATGCCTAGTGACCAGCCACTGAGCTCTACTTAGAGCCACTAGCAACGCCAGCAGGCGTAGGCGGGCCCTGCAATTTAAGGCCCCGTTTTGAAGGCCTCTGTCTGTGCCCTACTCCTGGACCTCCTCATTTCACAAGCATCATCCACATCGAGTGGGCAGGAGCCCTACCCTCCCTCGTGCTGCTGGAGCAGTACGGCAAACCTCCTGGTATGTCTTGGGGTCAGAGCGTACTCCCCGCATAGATTTTGAAAATACTTTTAATGAGCTCCAATTGAAGTGGAATTTCCACACGGCGTAGCTGCATAAATCCTCCTGGATGCACCTCGTTGTACTGAACTGCTACTGTTCCACGCTGAGCAGTTTTGCGCCAACAATCTGATAGGACCATTGTAAACCCTGCTGCTTGCAACTACTACAAAATGGAAGTTTCCTTTGCGGCTCATCAAGTTTCCTACCTCAGCTCCTTCTTTGCTATTGTTGCCTACCGACTAACCACTGAGCTCTACTTCGAACCAATAGCAACGCCGGCAAGTGTAAGCCGGCCCCCGAAATTTAAGGCCCCGTTTTGAAGGCCCCTGTCTGTGCTCTACTCCTGGACCTCCTAATTTCACTAGCATCATCCGCATTGTGTGGGCAGGAGCCCCACCGTCCCTCGTAATGCACGAGCAGTACGGGAACACTCCTGGTAAGTCTTGGGGCAGAGCACACTCCCCCCATAGATTTTGAAAATACTTTTAATGAGCTCCAATTGAAGTGGGATTTCCACACGGCATTGCTGCATTAATCATCCTGGATGGACTTTATTGTGCTGAACCGCTACTGTTTCACGCTGAGCAGCTTGGCTCCAACAATCTGATACAACCATTGTAAACTCTGCTGCTTGCAACTGCTACAAAATGGTTGTTTCCTTTGTGGCTTGTCAAGTTGCCTACCTCAGCTCCTTCTTTGCTATTATTGCCTAGCGACTGACCACTGAGCTCTACTTATAGCCAATAGCAACAGCGGCAGGCGTAAGCTGCCCCTGAAATTTAAGGCCCTGTTTTGAAAGCCCCTGTCTGTGCACTACTCCTGGACCTCCTCATTTCACAAGCATCATCCGCATTGTGTGGGCAGGATCCCTACCTTTCCTTGTTCTGCAGGAGCAGTACGGCAAACCTCCTGGTAAGTCTTGGGGGAATAGCGGACTACCGCCATAGATTTTGAAAACACTATAATGCGCTCCAAGCTAAGTATGATTTCCACACAGCATCGCTGTATACATTCTCTTGGATGCACCTTATTGTGCTGAACTGCTACTGTTTCACGCTGAGCAGCTTCGCTCCAACAATCAGATACAACCATTGTAAACCATGCTGCTTGTAACTACTAAAAAATGGCTGTTTCCTTTGCGGCTCATCAAGTTTCCTACCTCGACTCCTTCTTTGCTATTCTTGCCTAGCGACTGGCCACTGAGCTCTACTTGGAGCCAATAGTAACGCGGGCAGGCGTTAGCCGCCACCCGCAATTTTAGGCCCCGTTTTGAAGGCCACTGTCTGTGCCCTACTCCTGGACCTCCTCATTTCACAAGCATAATCTGCATCGAGTGGGCAGGAGCCCGAACCTCCCTCGTGCTGCTGGAGCAGTACGGCAAACCTCCTGGTATGTCTTGGGGTCAGAGCGCACTCCCCGCATAGATTTTGAAAATACTTTTAATGAGCTCCAATTGAAGTGGAATTTCCACACGGCGTAGCTGCATAAATCCTCCTGGATGCACCTTGTTGTACTGAACTGCTACTGTTCCACGCTGAGCAGTTTTGCGCCAACAATCTGATAGGACCCTTGTAAACCCTGCTGCTTGCAACTACTACAAAATGGAAGTTTCCTTTGCGGCTCGACAAGTTTCCTACCTAAGCTCCTTCTTTGCTATTTTTGCCTACCGACTAACCACTGAGCTCTACTTAGAGCCAATAGCAACGCCGGCAAGCGTAAGCTGGCCCCCGAAATGTTAGGCCTCGTTTTGAAGGCCACTGTCTGTGCCCTACTCCTGGACCTCCTCATTTCACAAGCATCATCTGCATCGAGTGGGCAAGAGCCAACCCTCCCTCGTGCTGCAGGAGCAGTACGGCAACCCTCCTAGTAAGTCTTGGGGGCAGAGCGCACTCCCCCATAGATAATGAAAATATTATAATGTGCTCCAATCGAAGTCTGATTTCCACATGGCATCTCTGTATGAATCCTCATGGATGCACCTCATTGTGCTGAACTGCTACTGTTGCATGCTGAGCAGCTTGGCTCCAACAATCTAATATGATCATTGTAAACCCTGCTGCTTGCAACTACTAAAACATTTTTTTTCCTTTGCGGCTCATCAAGTTTTCTACCTCGACTCCTTCTATGCTATTGTTGCCTAGCGACTGGCCACTGAGCTCTACTTAGAACCAATAGCAACGCCGGCAGGCGTTAGCCGCCCCCCGCAATTTGAGACCCCGTTTTGAAGGCCACTGTCTGTGCCCTAATCCTGGACCTCCTCATTTCACAAGCATCATCCGCATCGAGTGGGCAGGACCCCGACCCTCTCTCGTGCTGCAAGAGCAGTACAGCAACCCTCCTAGTAAGTCTTGGGGGCAGAGCACACTCCCCCCATAGATTATGAAAATACTATAATGTGCTCCAATTGAAGTCTGATTTCCACATGGCATCTCTGTATAGGCCCCTGTCTGTGCCCTGCTCCTGGACCTCCTCATTTCACAAGCATCATCTGCATAGTGTGGGCACAAACACTACCCTCCCTCGTGCTGCTGGACCAATACGGCAACCCTCTTGGTAATACTTGGGGGTGCCACGCACTCCCCCCATAGATTTTGAAAATACTTTGATGTGCTCCAATCGAAGTCTGATTTCTACACGGGATCGCTGCATACATTCTCCTGGATGCACCTCATTGTGCTGAATGCTACTGTTTCACGCTGATCACCTTGGCTCCAACAATCTGCTACGACCATTGTAAACCCTGCTGCTTGCAGCTAGTACAAAATGGCAGTTTGCTCTGCCGCTCATCAAGTTTCCTACCTCAGCTCCTTCTTTGCTATTGTTGCCTAGCGACTGGCCACTGACCTCTACTTAGAGCCAATAGCAATGCCGGCCGGCGTAAGCAGGCCCCCGAAATGTAAAGCCCTGTTTTGAAGGCCCCTATCTGTGCATGTCCGTGACTGCAGAGACTGCCAGCCCTCCAAGCACCACGATATCCGACAAAAGTGCTAAGTCCCCCTAATCAGCATATTGACTGTCCCGCTCCATTAGAGATCAATTATCTGCATAACCCAACCAAGCTTTTCAGCGTTGCAAATTTGCAGACTCACAATTAACTAGACTTAGCGACTTGGCCTCAGGGGCAGCTTCACCCCACACCTTTTACCTAACTGTAACACCACCTGACCTGCTTGCCACTCACAGATGCCTGACTAAACCTACAGGACCTACAGCTGCAATCTGTAATACTTACAGAAGCGACCAAACTGCTGCACATGCTACATTGCTATTAACCTGTACCAGAAGTGTTTACACACTGCTAAATGAGCCCAGGACATTTACACAGGCCCATTACTGTATGTTGCCTTCTATGGACCTATGCTTTGATTTGCCTGTACGATTCCTAATGTACCAAAGTTTTTTACCTCACGATACTGCGCCACCATTTTGTATCTCGATTGCTAAGGATTCATAACGAGATGTACCTGTATGACGCCTAATTTACTTTTGATTAGTACTTCATGTTTCTATGTTAGTAATCTGCACTTCAATTGTGCCTGTTTGTTGTTTAAACGCTCACTAAACCCCAGCCTACATGCATAGTGGCATCTTCAGGATTACCCGTAGAGCCCCCTAACTTCAACTTTCACTTGCCACCCAGCATGCCACATAGACACTATATAGTCATACTCAACATGGCACCTCTAGCTTCTGCCTCTAAGCAGTACTGCATCATCAGACCAAGTTTTAACACGACCAACCAGGGCTTCTCGAAACCTACCTCCATTTTAGTCGCCTTAGACCAGCATGACAATCCTAAACCCAAACCTACTATTACCCTTAGAATGGCTACTTCTCTCCCTGACTCGTACACAATCCTTCCTTCACGCTTTTTACCACCCACTACCTACCAATCCGCACCTGTGGCATCCAGCGAACCAAGATACAAGTCTTGCCTCAATCAACTCAGGCCCAGTTGCATCAAGAGTAACACCCTCAATCCTCTGCTTAATTGCCCCAGCCAACCATCCGGTGGCATCAAGAGGACCACCCTCAATCTTCTGCCTGATTGCCCCAGCCGACCATTCCTCCAGCCATACACAACTTCAGGCTCTTGTCTCGCATAGATATAGCCTTATCACCATTGCAAAAAATGACCCCTCACTCACATTGAGAAAAGCACACCTCAATTCAAGAACCCTTCACCACACCACTTGGAGATTTCACCAGCCACCCTGCTTATTCACTTTGAAGGCCCCCTCTGTGGACTCAATCACCATCAAATGGAACCAGAAAAATTCCTCACCTAAATCCCTGCACAACACCATTACCTGTGCACCCACCACCACTAAGAGTATCTCACGTTTACATACATTGATGCCTCTGCCAAGCAATAAGCTCAACTTAACCTCCCAAGACACATCCAGCATAGAAGCCTCCATACTCAAAGGCACAATCATCAATGCAAGATCACTCTTAGCACACACTTTAGATATCGCTGACCTAATCACGACTAACAACCTAGACTTCATAGCCATTACAGAAACATGCCTCCATGCAGCAGCTGGCCCCTCACTATCTCTAGCCATCCCTGATAGCTATTCTATCTACAGAACAGAGAGACAAGGTCACTAAAGGAGGAGGAGTAGCAACCAATGCCAAAAACCAGCTCTACATAAGGGAATTCCCTAAACCATCTATCAACTCAGGGGAATTACTCTCCATCAAATTGTCCCTTACCCATTCCAACACCTTGACCCTCCACCTCATATACAGGCCCTCTGGCATGGTCCTCTCCTTCGAAGAAGATGTGGCCTAACTTCTCTCAATGAGCACAAAGTCATCATCTCAAATTATTCTGCTGGCTAACCTAAACTTGGGGATCAGCAATCCGAAGGATGACAATGCCTCTACCCTTGCCAACACAATGGAAGCGTTAGGCTTTACACACCAAATTACCGATCCCATTCATACCAAAGGTCAGACACTCGATTGGCTGGCAGACCATAACTGCAATATCAAGATCATGTCCAACACACCCTGTCCCTGTGCTGACCACCACCTCATATTATTCAGTATACCTAAAAACAAGACCATAGACACTCCAGCCACCATAGCACCAGCTGCCCTATCCATAGACACTCACAAGAAAATGCCAGAGAAACTACTACCACAGATGCTTCCTATCACAGAACACCAGAATTATACTGACAACAAAGCATCCGATATGGTGGAGCTCTACAACCAAACCTGCCTAGCTGTCTTTGACAAAGTAGCACTACTAAGCCTGTGAAAAGCCAAACCATAGGCACACCTTAAGTCATGGTACACCCCCCAATTTTAAAACCCTACGCAGTACTAAGAGAAGAGCTGACACTAATTGGAAAAAATCTCTTACTATTCTGAACAAATATATCTTCACCATTGCATCCAAAAACTACAAAAAGGCTATCCTACTAACTAAAAGCTTTACTTATAATGACAGCATCACCAAAGCCAACTCTGGTACCAAAGAAATATTCACTATCCTGTGCAAGCTTGAGTCACAAGTGCCTCCCCAAGACTCATGCCTCAAAGACATTGCCTGGTGTACAGATATTCAAAAAGCTCTGCTAGACAAAATTGGCCTTCTCCAATCAAAAATGTAACAAAAAAAGTTGAACCTCTCTCCCAATCAACCTGTACAGAACCCTAAATACTCTGCACAGAACCCTATCATCCACTTCGACTTTGCCCCTGTCACAACAAAGGAAGTATGAAAAATCAACTGAAGCTCGAAACTCTCCTGATGTCAAGGCGACATATGCCCAGTCTCTTTCATCAAAGAATGCACAACCCAATTTACCCCCTTTATCAGAACACTAATCAATGCCTCCTTTGAACCAAACACCATTCCTACCAACATCCAAGACTTGTGGGTTCTCCCACTACTTTAGGAACCTACCTTAGACCCTCACATACCCACTAACTACCGTCCCATAACAACAGTTCTTCACCTCCTCAAAATACTGGACTGAGCAGCCTACCTGCAAATTCAAAATCATCTTGAAACCAACAACCTCTTAGGCCTCTGCCAATCAGGCTTGCGACAAGGACATGGTACAGAGACAGCCTTGTTGGACCTAAAAACACAAATGGACAAGAACAAAGACAACAGTAAACTAGTACTCCTTCTCCTGCTCGACTTATCAGCGGCTTTCGATTTAATAAACCACAACATACTATGTAATCATTTTAGCAATGGTGGAGTTATTAATGGCGGGACTCCCTTTCTCCTGCGCACCTCCTCTTTTTTTGTTTCTGAATCAGACCAGTAGCCTGGATCCTGGTTTGTCGGGGGAACCAACTCCGGGGTTCCCATTTATTTAGACGATTTGTGGGGATGACAAACTATGGATAAGTTGGGCGCTGGTTGGGTATGATGGTCCTGTGGTCGCTGTTGAGCGAATTAATCAAATATAGGGTCCAGTCAAGTCTTAGTCATTAATTTGGTTGTTTATTTTTGGTTACTTAGCACCAAAGTAGAAATGAATGACCATTTTTTGACATGGTAAATCGCTACACAGCCGACACTCGTTTCAACCTAAGTCTTTTTCAAGGCTGTGATTAGTGAGTTGGTTTGATGGTGATGTGATGCACACAGTGAAGTGACATGGTGAAACCCATTGTTATTTATGACATATAAATTCCATCCAATATGCATACATTAATAGATAGTTTCAGTAATGAGGAATGGAAGCACATTGTGGCAAAAGATTGGTAATTGGCAAGTCCGTGATCGTGAGTGGTGGTACAAGGTGGATTACAGGGCAGAAACATATGACAATTGATAGTTACATTTGGGCATAACGAGATGCATAATTACAGTTAAAGTAAAATGAGACAGAGTAAGAGACAATGTACCAAGGGAGACAAAGGAAACAAAGAGCGTCAATTAGTTGAGTCAAAGGGCCAAGAGAATTTGGTATGGCAGCTTGGTTGGAGGAAATAGAAAAAGAGGAGTCTTACCCAATTGAGTTAGGGGGTGGGCTTCAAGATGCTGTAGGCTGGTCCTCCCAGATAAGGGCGCCAGGGGGGCTGGATAGCCGATCTGAAAGGTAGATAGATAGGGTTCTAAGCAGGGATGAGACCCATGGACGAGTGGCAGAAGGGCGACTAGTGTGGTGTGCCCTAAATGGGCTGCATGGTGACTTGCAGACTGGCAGATGTGGTGACCAGTAGGGTGAATTCCGGTTGGCAGGGCAATGGAACTAGTTGTGCTTTGGCCGGGTTGTTCCCACCTATGGTGGTGCGGCGGTTGTAAAGGGCGAGTGGTGCGGTCAGATGACCAGAGTGTGGGCAGTTGTGGAGCCCCCAGCAGGGGAACGAAGTGACAGAGAATGCACTGGCCGGTGCGAGTGGCCAAGGGCTAACATGTGCCGGATGCGGCACGTGGTACTGTCCAAGTTGCTCACGAGAGAAGGCGTGTCCTGGGTGGGAACCAGGCATGCTGATAGTATGGGTTACAAGGATAGATCAGGGTGAGAACGTCTTGGTGCAAGGAAGGAATGAAGGAGTGGGGGAGGACAGTGCCCGGCCATCCGCTGTGTGTAGGGAGCAGAAACGGGCATGCAGGTTAGGGCGTACTGGGGAAGGTGTCCGCTTGGTGCAGTCAGGTAGGCTGATGGTATAAATTCAAGGCGGGATGAATAATTATGTCCGGAAGAGGTTGTGCAGGTGCACGGAGGGAAATTGAGGCGGGGGCAGCACCCGGCATCGCGCTGTAAGTTGGGAGACAGCATATGCCTGTGGTTTGGGTTCATCAGGAATCCAACGTTATCTAGCGCGAGAGGTGATGGTGCTCGGTTATAGCAACTCGGCAGGAGGCCGGGGGGACGTCTTGTGGAGAGGCGTCTGATGGGAGGCTTACCGTTGCCCGGATCCGGCTAGTTCGTTGCGTGCAAGTGTTCTCGGAAATCTGTGTGCTTCAGAACGGCACTGCTTCCGGGAATTTATAAAAGCGTAACGCGGATTGGTTGGTTCATCGAGCGGTGTGATTGGTCTAAGGAGACCGTCCCGCAGGTTGGTAGCTGTCAAGGTTTACATCACAAGGGTGAAAAATTAATTATCAATTGGGAAACCACCAGACCGAGCCTGGTCCATCAGCCCTGATGGTATGTTTGAACCAGTCATGGCATGCAAGTGGCCGCGTGGTGAGTTATGACGTTACTATAGGATATGTCCCTGAGGGTTGCAGAATTGGGGCTGTATAGGTACAGTCAAAGTGGAGGTGAGGGTAGGGGGGATGTAATGTGTCCCCCTTATCTGTGGGCAGGAAAGGCAATAGTGCATTGGCCCAGAGGTGGGCAAGACCTTGGTGCAATGGGGGAAAGAGTGCCAGACGGTAGGAAGGAGGTGTTGGTATGGGCTTTATATAGGATTAGTACATGGAAGGAAGTTACATCAATTGCGTCCATACTACATGTATGAGCAGAAACCCTCACGGGTTTATGTATGAATATTTACAAGAAAACATGGAAATCATGGTCACTATTTAATCCAAAAGTAACGGTGCGACATTTGCATATTAGCTTTGCTTCTTTCTGGCATAGTTGGAGTTCTCTGTCTCCACCTCTTACGTTGGTTGATATTTACTCCAGTCCCACGAAGGTGATATCTTCCTTGTTGTCCCACTGGTGCTCTTCCTGCCAGTGTGATGCCAGTGGATATCTGGTGTCCTGGGAATGTAGGGAATTAAGACGTTCCCTGATCCTTGTTCTGAGTTCTCTTTTAGTACTCCCAATATATTTACGATTACATACACAGTTAATAGCATAAACCACAAATTTGGATTTACAGTTGATGTATTCTCTGATTGTATGTGTGTCACTGGTAATGAAAGTCAAAAACTTGGTTGTTGTGGCGAATTTGCACATGGAGCAGCTTCCACACTTATAGAAGCCCACTGGTTTGTTGCTGGTGAGCCAGTTGCCATCGGTTTTTGGAATAGGCCCCATGAATGATGGACTGAGGATGTTTTTGAGTGTTCTGGCCTTGGTATAGGTTAGGATTGGCTTGTTTGGGATCCATGCCTTGATGTCTTCATCTATTGATAAGATATGCCAATGTATCTTCAGAATCTTCTGTACTCGATGGCTATCACTGCAGAACTGGGTAATGTATCTTATTGGGCTGTCATTTGTTACCTGTTTGCTGGTGTATACCTTGGGAGTCAAAAGAGAGCTGTGTTCTCTACTGTTAGCCATAGCTATGGCTGCTTGTATTGATTGTTCCGGGTATCCTCTCTCATGAAAGCGTCTGGTAAGTGTTGCACATTCGTTTCCATATGATGGCCGGGTACTGCAGTTCCTTTTGGCTCCGAGAAATTCACCTTTGGGGATATTATTGATTACAGATCTTTTGTGGCAGCTGGATGCGTGCAAGACTGAGTTAACTTCTGTCGGTTTCCTATAAGTTCAGGTCATTAGCTCTGTGCCAGCTGGTGTGATAGTGATATCCAGGAAATCAATGCTCACCTTACTTGAGGTCCCTGTTAGTTCAATACCAAAATTGTTTACATTCAAATAGCGTTTGAATGACTCAAGTTCTTCATTTGTACCACACCAGATCAGCAGGATGTCGTCAATGTATCGCTTCTGAGTGTGGATCAGTTTGTTGAAGTCGTGGTTGGTAAAGGCGTGTACTTGTTCATAGTGGTGCATAAGTAAGTTGGCCATGGGGGTGCATATGTAGCACCCATGGCTATGCCTTTTGTTTGCCTGTAGAACAGTTGGTCAAATAGGAAGAAAGTATTGGTCAGTGAGAATTCCAGAAATTCGTTTGTAAGTTCCAGGTGTGACCAAAATGAGGCTGATGCTTTTGTGAAGGCAAAATCAGTGGCCTTTAGAGCTAGTCCGTAGTCTATGGACGTGTAGAAGGCTTTAACATCCAGAGTTAACAGAGTGTAGTCTTGGTTCCACACGATATCCTGCAAAATTAGTAGGGTGTGCATTGTATTACATAGGAAGGTTGGTATCTTTGGGACCTCAGGTGCCAGCACGTTGTTGATGTATTTGTTCAAAGGTTCCGTTATCCATCCTATCCCACTCAGTATTGGGCGTCCTTCTGGTATGGAGTCAAATATCTTGTGGATCTTAGGCAAAAAATAGATCGTCGGCATCCTAGAGTGTGATAGGTGTAGGTATTTCCTTTCATCATCTGACAAGAGTCCATGCTTATGCCATTTGGTCAGCAGGCTGTTGGCTTCCGTTAGGATTTAATTCTTTAGGTTCTTACTTATGGTATCATAGCAACCAGGTGTAGTCAAAAGGGTGAGGGCCATTCTTATGTAGTCAGATCTGTCCATTATGACCACGTTGCCCCCCTTGTCGGCTTCCTTGATTATGATTCGGTGGTTGTCTTGTAATCTCTTGAGTGCGAGTCATTCCTGACTGGTAATGTTATCTTCTCCTCTTGAATGGTTCATTCTCATACGGTCCTGTAATGCTTGGAGGTCTCTTGTGACCGCCAGGCTGAAAATGTCTATTGCATTGTCCCCTTGTAGATTGGGAGTGAATTTGGACTTTAGTTTAATTTCTGGTATTTTCAAGTTGCTTTCTTCAATATTCAGTTCTTGCATGGTCTGGTGCATGGTCTGTGTTTCCTTGTGGGGTGAATGATCCAGGGTTGTCAGGAGGTGGGTACATTCAAGATGTTCCATATCTAAGGTGCTCAGTGGTACTGGTACAGGTTTGGGTTGCTTCCACTTGACTTATTTTGAGAAGAATTTCTTGAGTTTGAGTTTCCTGATGTATTTGAATAGGTCAATCTGGGCATTCACATAGTTGGTGTGCTTTGCTGGAGCAAAAGAGAGACCTTTATTCAGGATTTCTGAATCATGTTCTGAGAGGATGTATTTGGAGAGATTCGTCACTAAGTATGTTGTCTTAGCATTCGTTGCTGTAGCTGTGTTTGGGATCTTGTTAATCTGATAGCACTTTCTTGTTCTTCTTGGTCGTTTCTTGGTCCCCGCTCTCTTGCCTCTCTTGGTTCTAATCTTGGTGGTATATTTCCCTGGGTAGGGTCTAAAAAATGGACTTGTTTGTTATTTCGTTGTTGTTGTTGTTGCTGCTGTGGGGCTCGGGTTCCTTTCCTGTAGCGTTGGATCTCGTCAAAGAAGTTGTAGCCAATGCTTCTGCTTAGTTCATGTTGTCTGGACAATCTTGATGCAGCCCCTTCCTTCTCTATGTGGGGTGCTGACCCTTCGGTCTCTGCTTGTGGCGTTTCAGGTGCCTGGTCACAATATTCATTCCCTTCAGTTTCTTGTTCTGGTTCACTGTCTGCATCAGATGTTGCTGGAGAGCTGACTGGGGAACTTACTTTGGAGTTATTTCCCTGTATATTGTCAAACTTTGGTTGGAAGGTGAAGACTCTATTGTCTTGGTAATCTCTTTCATCCCTTGCGAATTTTCTGCATTTTCTGATTTTAACTTCGTCTTGGTGGTTTTGCAATATTTCGTACATGATTTTGTAGTTTTGTTCTTTAGTTGCCGTGGGCAAATTGTTGGATTCGTTGTCATTTTTTAGTTGATCTGTCTGTAGTACCAATATCCCATGTGCTCTGTCAGCATGTTCTAGGAGTGGTTCCATCATTATTTTGGAAACCATGATGAGGTTTTCTTCCCATTTGGCCGCCAGGTCGGCGTCCTCCGGGTCAGTAAAGTCCAGGAAAATGATGATTCTTAAGCCCCTTGGGATTTTCTCTTGTTCCAGGTAAGTTTGGACGGTAAATCTCTCCCAGAATTAATTGATTTCCTTGGTACAAAGTCTTTCTAGTTTTACAAATTGTTGCCTGAGGTTATCCGGCACCATTGGAGTCGGTGGGAATGCATGCACTGTGGATCCTTTTGCAGCGAAGAGATTCTTGGTGTCAGTTTTCCTTGATTCCAGATAATCGGCCATGTTGGCTCGGGTGCTGCGGGGATCTGGTCCCTGAGTTATAGGTTTAGCAATGGTGGAGTTATTAGTGGCGGGACTCCCTTTCTCCTGCGCACCTCCTCTTTTCTTGTTTCTGAATCAGACGAGCAGCCTGGATCCTGGTGTGCCGGAGAACCAACTCCGGGGTTCCCATTTATTTAGACGATTTGTGGGGATGACAAACTATGGATCAGTTGGGCGCTGGTAGGGTATAATGGTCCAGTGGTCGCTGTTGAGCGAATGAATCAAATATATGTTCCAGTCGAGTCTTAGTCATTAATTTGGTTGTTTATTTTTGGTTAGTTAGCACCAAAGAAAACATCATTGTAGAAATGAATGACAATTTTTGACATGGTAAATCGCTACACAGCCGACGCGCGTTTCAACCTAAGTCTTTTTCAAGGCTGTGATTAGTGAGTTGGTTTGATGGTGATGTGATGCACACAGTGAAGTGACATGGTGAAACCCATTGTTATTTATGACATATATATTCCATCCAATATGCATACATTAATAGATAGTTTCAGTAATAAGGAATGGAATCACATTGTGGCAAAAGATTGGTAATTGGCAAGTCCGTGATCGTGAGTGGTGGTGACAAGGTGGATTACAGGGCAGAAATATATGACAATTGATAGTTACATTTTGGCATAACGAGATGCATAATTACAGTTAAAGTAAAATGAGACAGAGTAAGAGACAATGTAGCAAGGGAGACAAAGGAAACAAAGAGAGTCAATTAGTTGAGTCAAAGGGCCAAGAGAATCTGGTATGGCAGCATGGCTGGAGGAAATAGAAAAAGAGGAGTCTTGCCCAATTGAGTTAGGGGCTGTTCTTCAAGATTCTGTAGGCTGGTCCTCCTAGATAAGGGTGCCAGGGGGGCTGGATCGCCAATCTGAAAGGTAGATAGGTAGGGTTCTAAGCAGGGATGGGCCCCATGGACGAGTGGCAGAAGGGCGACTAGTGTGGTGTGCCCTAAATGGGCCGCGTGGTGACTTGCAGACTGGCAGATGTGGTGACTGGTTCAAACATACCATCAGGACTGATGGACCAGGCTCGGTCTGGTCATTTCCCAATTGATAATGAATTGTTCACCCTTGCGATGTAAACCTTGACAGCTATCAACCCGCGGGACGGTCTCCTTAGACCAATCACACCGCTCGATGAACCAACCAATACGCGTTACGCTTTTATATATTCCCGGAAGCATTGCCGTTCTGAAGCACACGGATTTCCGAGAACGCTTGCATGCAACGAACTCGCCGGACCTGGCCAACGGTAAGCCTCCCATCAGACGCCCCTCCACAAGGCGTCCCCCCGGCCTCCTGCCGAGTTGCTATTACCTAGCACCATCACCTCTCCCGCTAGATAATGTTGGATTCCTGACAAACCAAACCACAGGCATATGCTGTCTCCCAACTTGCAGCGCGATGCCGGGCACTGCCCCCCACCTCAATTTCCCTCTGTGAAACTGCACAACCTCTTCCGGACGTAATTATTCATCCCGCCTTGAATTTATACCATCAGCCTACCTGGCTGCACCAAACGGACACCTTCCCCAGTATGCCCTAACCTGCATGCCCATTTCTGCTCCCTACACACAGCGGATGGCCGGGCACTGTCCTCCCCCCACTCCTTCATCCCTTCCTTGCACCACGACGTTCTCGCCTGATCTATCCTTGCAACCCATACTATCAGCATGCCTGGTTCCCACCCAGGACACGCCTTCTCTCGTGAGCAACTTGGACAGTACCACGTGCCGCATCCGGCACATGTTAGCCCTTGGCCACTCGCACCGGCCAGTGCAACCTCTGTCACTTCGTTCCCCCGCTGGGGGCTCCACAACCGCCCACACTCTGGTCATCTGACCGCACCACTCGCCCTTTACCACCGCCGCACCACCATAGGTGGGAACAACCTGGCCAGAGCACAACTAGTTCCATTGCCCTCCCAACCGGAATTCACCCTACTGGTCACCACATCTGCCCCAGTCTGCAAGTCACCACGTGGCCCATTTAGGGCACACCACACTAGTCACCCTTCTGCCACTCGTCCTTGGGTCCCATCCCTGCTTAGAACCCTATCTAGCTACCTTTCAGATCAGCTCTCCAGCCCCCCTGGCGCCCTTATCTGGGAGGACCAGCCTACAGCATCTTGAAGCCCACCCCCTTACTCATTTGGGTAAGACTCCTCTTTTTCTATTTCCTCCAACCAAGCTGCCATACCAAATTCTCTTGGCCCTTTGACTCAACTAATTGACTCTCTTTCTTTCCTTTGTCTCCCTTGGTACATTGTCTCTTACTCTGTCTCATTTTACTTTAACTGTAATTATGCATCTCGTTATGCCCAAATGTAAATATCAATTGTCATGTTTCTGCCCTGTAATCCACCTTGTCACCACCACTCACGATCACGGACTTGCCAATTACCAATCTTTTGCCTCAATGTGCTTCCATTCCTCATTACTGAAACTATCTATTAATGTATGCATATTGGATGGAATATAAATGCCATAAATAACAATGGGTTTCACCACGTCACTTCACTGTGTGCATCACATCACCATCAAACCAACTCACTAATCACAGCCTTGAAAAAGACTTAGTTTGAAACGCGCGTCGGCTGTGTAGCGATTTACCATGTCAAAAAATTGTCATTCATTTCTACAATTATGTTTTCTTTGGTGCTAACTAACCAAAAATAAACAACCAAATTAATGACTAAGACTCGAGTGGACCATATATTTGATTAATTCGCTCAAGAGCGACCACTGGACCATCATACCCTACCAGCGCCCAACTGATCCATACTATGTAATCACCTTGCCTCGGCAGCCCAATTCTCCACTAATGCCATACACCGGATACAGTCCATCCTCACCAACAGAACTATGAGAGTCTTTTCACCAACTGCAGCAGCACTGCCAGGCCTTGTCACCTCTGGAGTACTGCAAGGATCCTGCGTATCCCAGACACCATGCAATATTTTCACAAAACCTCTATTTGACCTTCTCGATGATCTGGGTGTCACCTACACTAACTATGCGGATGAAACCCAAATCCTCATACCCATAACAGGCATCTATGACCTTGACACTAAATCACTAAATGAAATCTTCCAAACGATCCCGGCATGGATGGCCCAACACGGCCTCTGCCTCAATTTTGAAAAGACAGAATTACTCCTCAGAGGGTCAACACACCATTTAAACAAACTTGACGATGCCTTCATATCTTTTTTATGATTGACAGTATCACCATCAATTTCTCTAAGGAAGTACAAATCTTGGGCATTTACCTGGATTCTGCCCTCACATTAACGAGCCAAGTCAACGCCACAGCTAAGGTGGCAGCCTACATATCTAAGTTTACCAATTCCTGCAGACCTTTCCTGTCATCAGACAGCTGTATCACTTTGGCCAGAGCTCTTATCTTATACAGATCAGACTACTGCAATGCCCTCCACTCGGGCACCAACAAACGTAACGTAAAAAACTACAGATGATCCAAAACAACGGTCTAAGAGCAGCACTCAATATCCATAAAAACTCTCATATTACTGCGTAGAGATACAAAGCCCATTGGCTGCCGGTCCATGATAGAATGGTCTTCAAAACCCTCTCATTGACACACAAATGTATGCTGCATTCACCCTCCAAATACCAATCTAACAAATTCATGAACGCATCTACTCACCATTCCCAAATGCAAACTACAGAAAGCAGGGGGCAATAGCTTCCCAGTGGTAGCTGCTAAATACTGGAAAGCACTACGACCACCACTAAGATTGGAATCCTCCTAGAAAAGTATATACAAAATAAAGGCTGGGGGATCATAATACTATGCTGCTTAAAGTGTAGCACCTTGATGATTTTTTGGCGTTCGAGGATGGGAGGAAAAGGAAACAGAAACATGTTAGTATCAATATCCAAGATGTTTTGCAAAGCTGTAGGTGCCATGATCTCACTGTACCATTTTATGGGAGTGGAGTCACTGACCAGGTCGGGTTCCTTATGTAGCGGGCTATGTGTGGTAAATGACTGTATTTACCTAATGGTATGATATTTAGTTTGCTTGCATAACACTTTAACCACATTAAGGCCTACCCGCAGTGCTATGTGCTTGCTCCAATCCTTTTTTGTATTTATATAAATAGGTTAATAGAGGTGCTGATAATTAGTGGTATGGACCCAACAAGGGTTGGTACGCTTTGTTTCCCAGGTCTTTTTTTTATGGACAACGCAGTTTTGCTATCAACATCGCTCATGGGCATAATGCAAACTGCATCAATATTTGCAAAGCCTTGTGACAATCTTGGCCTGGAAATAAATAAAAGTAAGACAAATGTACTACTCTTTAGAGGTAGAAAGGCTATACAAACGAAAGTACATGTAGAAATAGAAGGGGTTGTGCTAGAGCAGGTCGCAATGTATAATTACCCGGGCCTGCATTTTACAGAGAATGCCACCTGGCGAGGTAAAGTCTCCAAAACCACCACGACTGTTCAAATATAGTGACAGCATTAATAGGTTTTATTGCAGGCATGGCAAAAGTGCTCTGACACCAGTTCTAGAATTGTACTGGTATAAGACCTCATCTGTGGCATTTTATGGTGCAGAGATTCGGGTTTTTGAAAAGTGTACAAGTTTGGGGGTTGTAGAAAATACATTTCTAAAGTCTATAATGTCGCAACCAAGTACTGCCCCATATGCTACATTGCATCTAGAATGAATGTAATATGCATCCAATAGAGCATGTAATAGCTTTCAAAGCTCTGCACACGGACTGTACATGTTTAAGGAGATATTGGGCCTCATTACACGGTAGGCGGTAAACCGTGGTGCTATTAGCACCATGGTTCATGCTGGTAATTTACCGGTACCGCCTTGGAGGAAAGGGGAATTACCGCCCCATTCCAAGGTTGGTGGGGCGGTAATTCGCCCTTCCACCATTGGCCTTCCCCATTCCCATTTTTGCCCCATAGGGCTCTATGGGAATGGGGAAGGCGCTAATTACGGTACCGCAAATTGTGGTACCGTACTTAGCTCCACTGGTCCCTTTGCGGGTTGGTTTTTAACGCCTGCAAAAAGCAGGCGTTAAATTCCCCAACCCGCAAAGGGACCTCGTAGTAAGGCGGTGAGGATTTACCGGTACTGGTAAAATACCGGTACCGGTAAACCCTTACCGCCTACCGTGTAATGAGGCCCATTGACTAACATTTTGGCTTTAGAATGCAGCCATATAACTCCTTGGCTTAGGCATTCTAAAAGCATTTGCACAACCTTGGGACTCGTACAATATTGGGAGCAACCAGTATTCATTAGGCCTGAGTGCAAGGAAGTGATTAAAGGTACCTGCAGACAATACTTTAGACAGGTCCTTGTGTCATCTTGTGCAAGGCTTTCTAGGGGCCAGCTTTATCTGCAGGTAAAGGGCACATTTGGCTTGGAACACTTAGTCCAGCTATTGAAATGTTATTTGTATTCTAGCCAAAATGCATCTCTCTGCTGCAGATAGCAGGACAAAAGGCAGGACATCTGTCACTCTTTGATCCATTGGGAGGTTGTGTAGCACTTCTCAATCTCAGGGAACTCCCAGCAGGATGACCCCTGGCAACCATGCTTCAAAAGAGCATCACCCATAACAAAAGGGTCAGCCTTACACCGGGGAATCACAGGCAAATGGTGCTTTGAAGCTGCAGGCTTTGGAAGGGGTTAGCGTTATAATTGTCAGACATTGCAACAGGGGCAAATGTCATGTAGTCAGTAATGTCCATAGAGCCCTAACAGGTTACTATGCAGAATGTGGTGCAGATTGGTGAAACGGTGTGGAATTGTATAAGGAACAACTTGTCGCCAAGCCACAAAATCACAAACACATTTTGTGCCAAAATCCCGGGAAAGGGATTGGATGTCCAAATGCCATTTAGCCAGTAATTTCCAGACGGTCCTAACAGTTAACTATGCTAAATTTGGTGCAGATTGGCAAAACTGTGTGGAATTGTATAAGGCACAACGCTTTACAACAAACCCACAAACAATTTTGAATTTTGCTGAAATCCATGGAAAGCGGTGGGGTGCCACATTTTCATGTAGCTAGTAATGTTCGGAGGGTCATAACAGGTTAATATGGACTATTTGGTGCAGATTGGTGAAACGGTGTGGAATTGTATAATAAACAATGCTTTGCCACAAACCCAAAAACAATTTTGACTTTGCCACAATCCACGAAAAAGGGTGAGGTGTGCAAATGTCATGTAGACTGTAATGTCTGGAGTGTCCAAACAGGTAACTATGCATAATTTGGTGCAGACTGGTATAACAGTGTGGCATTGTATAAGGAACAACTATTCGCCAAGCCACAAAATCACAAAAACATTTTTAATTGTGCTGGAATCCGGGGTTGTGGTGGGGTGTCCAAGTGTCATGTAACCAGTAATATCCACAGGGTCCTAATGGGTAACTATGTAAAATTTGGTGCATATTGGTGAAACAGTGTGGAATTGTATAAGGAACAATGTTCCACCAAGCCAGCAAGCTACACATTTTGACGTGTGCTGAAATCTGGGGAAAGGCGTGGGGTGTCCTAATGTCATCTATCTCGTAATGTCCAGAGGGTCCTAACATGTAATTATGCAAAATCTGGTTCCGATTGGTGAAAGGGTGTGGAATTGCATAAGGAACAACCCTTTGCCACAAACCAACTAACCCACAAACAATTTTGACTTGTGCTGAAATGCACACAAAGGGGTGGGTTCCCCAAATGCCATGTAGCCAGTAATGTCTGGAGTGTCCTAACAGGTAACTATTCAAAATGTGGTGCAGATTGGTGAATCAGTGCAGAATTTTATAAGGAACAATGCTTCGCCTAGCCACAAACCCACAATCAAATTTTTACTTGTGATGAAATCCGAGGGATGGGGTGGCATGTAGTCAGTAATGTCCACATGGCCCTAACAGGTAACTATGCAGAATTTGGTGCAGATTGGTGAAACAATGTGGAATTGTATAAGGAACAATGCTTTCTCCACAAACCCACAAACAATCTTGACTTGTGCTGACATCCCTGAAAAGGGCTGGGGAGTCCAAATGTCATGTAACGAGTAATGTCCGGAGTGTCCTAACAGGTAACAATTCAAAATGTGGTTCAGATTGATGAAACAGTGCAGAATTTTATAAGCAACAACACTTCGCCAAACAACCACACACCCACAAACACATTTTGACTTGTGATGAAATCCAAGGATGGGGTGGTGTGTCCAAATGGCATGTGGTCGGAAATGTCCATATGGTATAACAGGTTACTATGCAGAATTTGGTGCACATTGGTGAAACAATGTGAAATTGTATAAGGAACAACGCTTAGCTACAAACCCACAAACCATTTTGACTTATGCAGAAATCCCAGGAAAGGTGTGGGGTGTCAAAATGTCATGTAGTCAGTAATGTTTGGAGGGCCCTAAAGGAAAACTATGCAACATTTGGTGCAGATTAGTGAAACAGTGTGGAATTGGATAAGGAACAACGCTTTGCCACAAACTCACAAACAATTTTGACGTGTGCTGAAATCCGAGGAAAGGGGTGGGTATCCAAATGTCATGTAGACAATAGTGTCCAGAGTGTCCTAACCGTTAATTATGCACAATTTGGTGCAAATTGGTGCAACAGTGTGGAATTATATAAGGAACAATGCTTCACCACAAACCCACAAACAAATTTTGACTTGTGATGAAATCCAGGGGGGGGGGGGGATTGGCGTGTCCAAATGTCATAAAATCAGTAATATCCATATGGACCTAACCGTTAACTATGCAGAAGTTGGTGCAGATTGGTGAAACAGTGTGGAATTTTATAAGGAACAATATTTTGCCAAACCACAAACCTAAGCATTTGTGCTAATATCCTGGGAAAGGGGTGGGGTGTCCAAATGTCATGTAGCCAGCAATGTCCAGAGTGTCCTAACAGGTATTTATGCAAAATGTTTTGCAGATTGCTGAAACGGTGTGGAATTGTATAAGAAACAATGCTTTGCCACAAACCCACAACCAATTTTGACTTGTGCAGAAATCCAGGGAAAGTGGTGGGGTGTCCAAATGTCATGTAGTCAGTAATGTCTGGAGGGTTCGAACAGGTTACTATGCAAAATTTGGTGCAGATTGGTGAAACGGTGTGGAGTTGTATAAGGAACAACGTGTCGCCAAGCCACAAAATCACAAACACATTTTGTGCTGAAATCCACGGAAAGGGGTCAGGTGTCCAAATGCCATTTAGCCAGTAATTTCCAGACGGTCCTTACAGACAGTTAACTATGCAAAATTAGGTGCAGATTGGCAAAACTGTGTGGAATTGTAGAAGGAACAACGCTTCGCCACAAACCCACAAACAATGTTGGCTTTTGCTGAAATCCATGGAAAGCGGTGGGGTGCTACATTTTCAGGTAGCTAGTAATGTCTGGAGGGTTATAACAGGTTAATATCGACAATTTGGTGGAGATTGGTGAAACGGTGTGGAATTGTATAAGGAACAACGCTTTGCTACAAATGCCCAATCAATTTTGACTTTGCGAAAATCCAGGAAAAAGGGTGAGATGTGCAAATGTCATGTAGACTGTAATGTCTTGAGTGTCCTAACAGGTAACTATGCAAAATATTGTGCAGACTGGTAAAACAGTGTGGAATTGCATAAGGAACAACTATTCGGCAAACCACAAAATCACAAACACATTTTTAATTGTGCTGGAATCGGGGATTGTGGTGGGGTGTTCAAATGTCATGTAATCAGTAATGGCCACAGGGTCCTAACGGGTAACTATGTAAAATGTGGTGCATATTGGTGAAACAGTGTGGAATTGTATAAGGAACTATGTTCCGCCAAGCCACCAACCTACAAACATATTTTGACGTGTGCTGAAATCTGGGGAAAGGCGTGGGGTGTCCTAATGTCATGTATCTTGTAATGTCCAGAGGGTCCTAACATGTCAATATGCAAAATCTGGTTCCGATTGGTGAAAGGGTGTGGAATTGCATAAGGAACAACCCTTTGCCACAAACCAACTAACCCACAAACAATTTTGACTTGTGCTGAAATCCGCAGAAAGGGGTGGGTTATCCAAATGCCATGTAGCCAGTAATGTCCGGAGTGTCCTAACAGGTAACTATTCAAAATGTGGTGCAGATTGGCGAATCAGTGCAGAATTTTATAAGGAACAACGCTTCGCCTAGCCACAAACCAACAAACACATTTTGACTTGTGATGAAATCTGGGGGATGGGGTGGCATGTAGTCAGTAATGTCCACATGGTCCTAACAGGTAACTATGCAGAATTTGGTGCAGACTGGTGAAACAATGTGGAATTGTATGAGGAACAACGCTTTCTCCACAAACCCACACACAATCTTGACTTGTGCTGAAATCCCTGGAAAGGGTTGGGGAGTCCAAATGTCAAGTAGCAAGTAATGTCTGGAGTGTCCTAACAGGTAACTATTCAAAATGTGGTGCAGATTGATGAAACAGTGCAGCATTTTATAAGCAACAACACTTTGCCAAACAACCATAAACCCACAAACAACTGTTGACTTGTGATGAAATCCGGGGGTGGGCTGGTGTGTCCAAACGGCATGTGGTCAGAAATGTCTATATGGTCCTAACAGGTAACCATGTAGAATTTGGTGCAGATTGGTGAAACAAAGGGCCTGATCATGACTTTGGCGGTAACACCGGCGGTATTAGCCCTTCCGCCAAACTCCCCGGCGCTAATAGCACTGGATCACGAGTTTGGCGCTAATGTAATTCCCCATTCCCCATTGAGCCCATTCGGGAATGCCCCATTTCCCATTGGGCTCAATGGGGAAAATTCACACTCTTAAAGCCAGCGGATTTCCCGCCGGCGGTAATAGTGTGAATTTTCTGCGGATTTCCCCCCAGCTAAGAGCTGAGGTGAAATCTGCCGAAGTCCTGAATTGGCGGACCCTTAAATCTGGCGGTAATAGCGCGACTGCCGGATTTAAGGGTTACCGCTAAAGTCGTGATGAGGCCCAATGTGGAATTGTATAAGGAACAAGGCTTTGCTACAAACCCACAAACCATTTTGACTTGCGCTGAAATCCCTGGAAAGGTGTGGGATGTCAAAATGTCATGTAGTCAGTAATGTTTGGAGGGTCCTAACAGGAAACTATGCAACATTTGGTGCAGATTGGTGAAACAGTGTGGAATTGTATATGGAACAATGCTTCACCACAAACTCAAAAACTATTTTGACTTGTGCTGAAATCCAAGGAAAGGGGTGGGGTATCCAAATGTCATGTAGACAATAATGTCCAGAGGGTCCTAACAGTTAACTATGCACAATTTGGTGCAAATTGGTGCAACAGTGTGGAATTATATAAGGAACAATGCTTCACCACAAACCCACAAGCAAATTCGGACTTGTGATGAAATCCGGGGGGGCGGGTTGGTGTGTCCAAATGTCATATAGTCAGTAATATCCACAGGGACCTAACAGTTAACTATGTTGAAGTTGGTGCAGATTGGTGAAACAGTGTGGAATTGTATATGGAACAATATTTTGCCAAACCACAAACCACCTAAACATTTGTGCTAAAATCCTGGGAAAGGGGTGGGGAGTCCAAATGTCATGTAGCCAGCAATGTCCAGAGTGTCCTAATAGGTATTTATGCAAAATGTTTTGCAGATTGCTGAAGCGGTGTCGAATTGTATAAGGAACAATGCTTTGCCACAAACCCACAACTAATTTTGACTTGTGCAGAAATCCAGGAAAAGTCGTGGGGTGTCCAAATGTCATGTAGTCAGTAATGTCTGGAGGGTTCTAACAGGTTACTATGCAAAATGTGGTGCAGATTGGTGAAACGGTGTGGAATTGTATAATGAACTATGCTTCGCCACAAACCCACAAACCCACAAAAAATGTTTATTTTTGCTGAATTCTTGGACAAGGAGTGAGGTGCCAACTGTCATGTAGCGAGTAATGTCGGGAGGGTCCTAATAGGCAACTATGCATCTATGAAATGTGCCAAAGCCACCCCCATGAACAGAATTGGTAAATACAAGTTCTTAATATGTCAATGTACAAAACAAACATTTCAGGAAAAACAGCTGTGACGAGCTTAGTATTGTAAATAAAATATGTAGGGAAAAATGCAAATATATGCATTAAGAACGTGGATAAAAAAAGTAATTTTAAGTTGATATGATCTGATAATGAGATGTGTGCCTCACTTTATCTGATAAACAGAATTCATCTTAGTAATTATGAACGCAGGGCGAATGCAATCAAATCACTTTGCATTTAGCAATGTATTTGCTCACATGTTTGAAACCGCTATGAAAGCAAATGTATATAAAGGAATACATTTGCTGGCAAAAGCATTCCACAGTGCACTGGTGAATTTGTTTTCAGAAGAGCACAGCTAGAAGAATGTCAATGCTTAATTGTATTCACTGCAAATATCAACAGAAGTCCTATATTGTAGACTTCATACAGACCTCGAGGGTCTAAATTGGACTGTATAGAGCCTGGCATTGTGTTAATTATTAAAGACAAACACTAGCCCTGGCGAGATCATAGAATATTCCAGTGCTTGTAGTGAGACCAATGGGTTGAACATTGTATAAATAGATGTTGATTTGTGTGGCAGGGGAATACTTTCTGGAATTGCATTGGGACCTGGAGGTTCTTTTGTCTGGGTTCACCTGCAGGGCTGCCAGTGAACATGTGATGAGCAGATCTCAACCAGGTTCATGTTCCACTTCTGTTTTTCATAGCACATGTATATAGCCTTGTGTTAGGGATGACATCTTGATCCCAATCCTTCAGTAATTAACTTACTTTACCTTACATTGACACCAATAGGCATCACAGCTAACACAACAGGAGATGATTATCTGTCCATATACAAATCTTATTTACAGGCTTGTTATCAAAATGCATCATCTACCTGAGAGAGCTATACTGTTTCTTACATTTTCTCCAGCCTAATAACAGGACATGTGTTCTTCAATTTTAAATTAGCAGAATGCAATTTGTTGTTTGAGTCTGCAAATAACCACCTCTTTACTGAGAATACACATAAACATTTAGAAATAGATTACTAAACTGCAGGTCTATCCAGATGGAATTTAGGGAAACATTAAAAAGTCTGAATAATCTTGACCATGTAGAGGAATAATGAAGCTAGAATCCTTTGGTAGCAAAAATATGACTAAATAGTTTGTTAGCCCTGGACCAGCAATAAAACCACCCGGTAAGTATAACATACAATTATAGCTGCCATACTACTAAATAGAGGGAGAGGATCGTTTGCAGACCTCTCCAAACAGGGAATCGTATATAGTGAAAGACTCCACTTTCAAAGTACGATCCACTTTCTTTGGTGGGTATACTGATAATTAAGAGATCTAGAAGTAAAATGTCCCACAAAGGTTGTGAAGTGTCTACCCTTCTCTTTTTTTTGTTGCTGCACATGACATAGATGAGTAATTCATGAAAACATAATTCAATGATGTAATATCCTCAAGGCTAGATGAAATTGCATCATTGATTTCTTTTTAGTTTTTCAGCATTGGGAAATATACATGTTCTGGAAGAGAAACTAAGCTGGAAAGGAGTTTGTTCTTTTAAGTTGGACACTATTTGTATGGTCCATGAGATTTACTGGGGGCAGCCAATTTGACACCTGTTTCTTAATTGCAGTTGAATTTTGCCCCCCCTGCACAATTTTTGGGAGCAATTCAACTGGATAAAATAATGTAAACCACCCTTGTTCATTCCTGCAGTGGAAGCTCTGCAAGGATGTCCTTATAATTTTTGGAACACCCAAACAATTAAATGATAGCTTTTTATGCAAAACACGTGCCCACGGACAGTCGTCAGTATAGAAGTTGATCATGACTCTAACCAGTGTGTACTCACTTTGAAGAACAGAGTAAATTACAAAACATGCTGATCTGGGATGATTGTGCTACTAGATAAAATACGGTTACCAGACATTTCGTTGAAAAAAAATGGTCGACAGGACATTTGGTCGAAACCATTTGGTCGAAGAAAGACAAATGGTCGAATTATTATTTTTTTTTTTCACTTTTTTTTTTTTGGTGGGGGGGCCCACCAACCCCCTTTTTTTTCTAAAAAACCCTTTTTTTCCCTAAACTAAAACCTAAAAAATATATATATAAATAAAAAAAAATTCGACCATTTGTTTTTCGACCAAATTCCGTTGACCAAATGTCTTTCGACCAAATGTCCGGACACCATAAAATACCAGTGAAAAGCTCTTTAGCAAAAGGAAATGCTGTAAACAGAGCTACTATTGTTGGAGGGGGCATTAAGGTTACTTTGAGATTTTTTAACCACAAAACCCTGATAGTCAGGAAAGAGATCATGCTGTAGTCGACCTTCAAGCATATATGTTCAGTATCTCAGAGGGCAAATCAGGCACTTTGGTCTTGCTGGACCTATCCACGGCTTTCAATCTGGTGGACCACAGCACTCTCAAACAGGCCTTGCATCATCTGGGTCGATGCTCTGATAATGCTGTCGATTGGTTCCTCTCTTTTTTGTCAGACTAAGACTCACACATTCAGTGGGGCCAGGCAAGCTCCCCCACTACATCCATCTGGTGCGGAGTACGGCGGAGGACTAGATTGTCTCCAATTTTGTTTAATCTATATATACGGCTCTTATATTCCCTCTTAAACTACTTGGGTGCATTTTTTATGAACTATGCTGATGATATCCAGCTGGTCATAGACGTAACCAGAGACTACCTGGCTGACTCTGCAGCCCTTTCTGCAATATACCATGACATCCAAGAATGGATGTCATCTAATTGGCTTTGCCTGAACTGAAACAAGACTGAACTATTCATCTTCGGTTTAAAGGCAGCACATGCTAACCTAACCCTGGCCTACTCTAGTTTTCTAATTGGTGTAAGCTGTATTCCTGTTCTCAGAAAG
Source organism: Ambystoma mexicanum (assembly GCF_040938575.1). Lineage (NCBI taxonomy): Eukaryota > Metazoa > Chordata > Amphibia > Caudata > Ambystomatidae > Ambystoma > Ambystoma mexicanum. The sequence continues at coordinate 101,566,280 of NC_090941.1, read as the reverse complement.
GTGAAACCCCTGAGCACTTACCTTGAGGCCTCCTTAAAATCTTATGCCCATGTACATTTTTTGATAAAAAAACTGCAACCATTCCTTCCATCTTCTCAAAAATATATGCCATTTATTTCCAGAGACAATACTGCAACCATTCCTCCAGATACTGTTTTTACAAGGTTGGATAATTGCAACTCCTTATTGATAGAAGCCTTATCCACCAACCTTAGGATTATATGCCCAAGGTACAAATGGTAGAATGGCCTGGGAAATTCTTTTCAGGTCAAAGTGGCCAACTTCTGACATCTTCTTTCCACCTCTGTGACACTGGATCACAATTACAGGACCTTTAGGAAATCCATAAAAAACGCTGCTATTTACGTAATCCCCTGATCTTGTCCTCCTGCTGACCTTGTCCTGTCTTTTTTTCTTCGTTTGTTTGTGTTCATGTTGCGCCCTGATGCCTGCAGGCTTCCAGTGTGCTAGAAATAAATACGTAAATAAATAAATAAATACTAAGATTGCAGATTGTAAAAAAGAGAGTGATTCAGTAGGACGTGGCGTTACAGGGTTTTGCAGTAAACAGTGGCTTTGGGAATAAGAGGACACATAGGAATAAAACTATACTGGCTATGTTCTAGTTTCAATTTTGAATGCAATCCTCTTGAAGGAAATTATCTTAAATATTGATTCATACAGTGTGGTTTCATTTTCATGAAAGCCCTTTTCTACAGCATTGCCTTCCCAAAAGTCATGTAAAACCAAAGGATTGGCCTTAGTGTTGTTAATACCATGTGCCAAAGGCATCCATTCCCCAGACCTGCATGGGTGCTAAAATGACATGAAGGCAAGTGTGTTCAACAACGTTATACACCTTCCTCCTCAATCCTAAGCAACTGTGCGCATCTTTGGAGAAATAAAGTTGGGTAGTATTCATGACTGTAAAGTCAACGATTAGTGCAGGTGAAGCTACTGCAATGCTCTAGTTTGTGCAATGCAATATGATACTGACCTGCTATGATGTCAAGTCCACATTGCTGTTCTCTTTTCTTTACTTGCCGACCACCTTTGACGTAGATGACTACAATAAATGATGGCATAGCCTGATGAAGTCAAGGCTAAACACAGGATTGATAAGAGTTGTACAGCGTGCCTAAAAACATGTTTGCTTACAAGAAACTTGCAGCTCCTAGCTGAGCAAATCATTAGATTGTTCAATGTTGAGTAATTCCTCTGGGGTGGAAAGACGTTTCTCTGTTTATAGCCTACTTATCAACATTCTCCATTAATATTTGAGGAAGATCTAGGCTGCCTGCATAGTCATTAACAAGGCTGATATTCGCATATGATGACACATTTGTGGACTGAACTCCAGAATGGTAAAAGACATTATCAGCAACATTTTAAAATGATAACTTTCAGAAGTCCAAAAATAAAGTTGAGATATTTGGTCAAAAAGTAATGCATACGCATGTGTTGCTCTTAAACTGCTCGAAGTTGATCAGATGGTATACTTCTCACTACTTTGTTGAGTGGTTGACACATATTGTTGGTTTGCTCCCTCGGCGCAAGAAAATATTATTAATTTTCTCTCTGTGTTCTTTCTCCCAAATATGCACAAACCAACAATTGTGAAAGACATCAGCGGACCCATACATGTCTCCAATAAACCTACAAGGTACAATGCTAGGATAGACCACTGTGTTGAGCCAGGCTATAGGAACAATCAAATGCCCAAATGACAGCCCATGAAAGACAGTGGGCCTCATTACGAGTCTGGCAGTAACCCTGCCGGTGCTACTGGTGGGTTGCCGCCATACTCGCAATATTTTACTGGCATATGACTTCCCGGTGACTGCGGTTGATTACGAGTCCGGTGGACCAGGAAGTCGGGCACCGGTAAATTGTAAGTCCTCATATTCCCAAAGAATCTCATCTGACTGAATGGGAGTGGAGACACGGGGCACTGGCACTGTTGCTAACAGTACCAGTGCTTCCGTGAGGGGTCTGCATACTGTGGCCTTTGCGCTTGGCAGGGTCAGACCTGTCGGGCACAGTGGCCACGGCAGGCAGACTCTGAGTTTGCCGATCCGGATACAAGGGTGCCGCTGAGTTTAAAGGAGCACTAATATGTGCAACATGGTATTAGCATAAATGCAAACCTATCCTGGTGGAAAAATGCAATGAAACATCAGAGTCTGTATTATAGAAAGGTTTCACTGGTGAAAGTACAATCAGCACAAGGGGAAAAAACATGCCCTAGTTCAAAAAACATAGCTGGCTTATACAGAAACCTGTCACTGGTGCAAGTGCACGTAGCACTATGACAAACATAGCCCATCTCAAAAAAACATAATCTTTCAATTTATTTTTTCTACACTTTTTAATAATAAACTATGGGGCAAATCAAAACTTGTTTGCTTCACTGTGTATTATACGAGTAGCAAAGTTGGTGCTACATTCATTAGCTACATTGTTTTGAGTCCCAGTTGTACTGATAGTCAATTTTTGAAATGAGTTGCCTAAATCTCTCTTGCATCCCTAAGCATCCAACACACTTAATGTTCAGCTGCTAACATGTGACGCAATGGGTAGTATTACTGACAGATTGCAGCAGTGTAAGTGCAGTTTTAGCTACATTCAAGGCCAATGTATGAATGTGCCACTAAACCTCGTTTTGTTTAAGGGGGGGGGGCAGTTGGGCCTGTTCCCAAAAGGTACTGTATGAACGTCTTGTTTGTAAAGAGTGATTGCAAATATAACATGACGAACTATGTAATGGCTCTGTTATAAATATACATCATAATCGTTCTTTGATAAAACGCTTAAGACCCGCAAGTGGTTTCTAAGTGTGGACTAGGGATTGAAACCTGTGCTGTGTTATCTTGCTTCAAGACAAATGTGTTGCCCCTGAGCTATGCTTCCTCCCCAATCCTGTCTGTTCCACTCTCCCATCATGTATGTTTGTTCACTCTCTCTTTCTCTCTTTCTTTCTCTCTCTCCCCCTCTTCCTCTTTCTCTTTCTTTCTCGCTCTCTATGGCATCACTCAAAAGCTAGGCCGTAGAGTGGCATAGTGTTATCCCAACATGGGTATTCAGACAAAGGAGGAAAGCGGGAAAAGGAACCGGAAAAGAGAAGTGGCAGGGTAAAGTGGGAACAGGTTCAGTAAATGTCAAATTATGGAAGAAATAGAATGAGAAAAGTGCAACACAAAAACCTGACAAATATTCCCCTAGATCATAACAGACATTCATATAATGTGTGCATCATGCGAGTGCTCATTGAGTGTTATTTGCTGTAACATTGACCCCTGTGGATGCCCTGCTGTACACCAGATCTACAATCTCAATTGGATTGGATTTACATTGGACTTACATATTGGACTTGTGAAAACAGAAAAATAATATGAGGCCGGGAAGCCCAAAAAGAAACACACCAACACAGGTTACAAAGAAACATACAAGTGCTTTATTTCTAGCTACAACAGTTACCAAGTCAATTGACAAACGGATAGCTATTCGGCTCTCAGTATAACATAACGAACTTCAACGAGGGTTCGATGTGTTAGTGAGAGACCGAATATTGGAATACCAGGGCCTTTTATACAATTTGTCGAGCCCTTGGCCAACCCTCTTGCGGGTTAACCATTCTGCGAAATATTTATTTTTGGTTTTAGGGTTCCTTGCCAGGTCAATCCTTTAATATATGCATTTCGATTAGTTTCGCTGATATAAGTAGTACATTTACATATACGTCAATGGTCTGTTCGCGACCCCGACAAGTGGCCTGCAGGCATATTAATTATTCAGTTGTACGGAGGTCACAACGGCCAGAATCTTACTCAGAATGTCATTTGGCCTCCATTTTGATGTTCAGGGTGACTTCTACATAACAAGAGAACCTAAAATGGCAGCTCAATCCAAGATGGCGGCTTACATTGGTTTCTCTAAGGTCAAGACCTTGCCGTGGAATTTGTTTGCACATGATGTTTAGACAACTTGGCGTAGGCCAATACACATACAATTGTTACAATAGGAGGCATAATATTGTTTCTATTCCGACAAACCCTCCTTTTGGCCTATGCCAAGTGCTAATACCATTGCTAATGTCTTTGTAAATAACTCCATGCATTGCCGTCCATACATCCTGAATCGTTATCTGTAATATCTATAGCCATTAGGTTGTTCACCAGAACCTCTTGCAACACAAACTCTTTAGATGCCGTATCTGGGGCATACATTTTGTGCCCTATCGTGCTCACTGCCTGAGCGCAACATCCCGCTAGCATTGCACATATTCTAGGTAGACATTGGATACAGCAACAAAGGAGTAGCAGGATTCCCAAAATAACCAGTATGACAGAAAGCACCTTCCAACCCCAGGATCGTAGAGAATCCCAGAACCAAGCACTAATACTCCAATCTCCCACAGGAACATGCACTTCTTAACTAAGGACGTGCAAGTTCTGTATTGCTTTGAAAATTGTCGGTGAGGAATCTGGTACGAAAACACAACAAGCGGACCCCACTAATTTACATACTCCACCACGTTCTGCCAGAATGACATCTAATGCCATCCGGTTTTGGAGCGCTACCAATCTTATTGCTTTCTGTTCCAGTGTCATATTGTAGAGTATATCCGTGGTCCGGTTCATGGTTCTCTCCAGTACTCTTGCTAGCCCCCTAATATTTTCAGAATTTGCTATCTGTCCCCAAAATGGCACAACTGATTTTGTTATATCTCCCAATATTTGCCCAGGGGTATCTCCATCCTCGTCCCGCCGTGGGCGAGCCTTAGAAACTTCCAATGTACTAGCTATGAATACCCCAGGTAACAGGATTCCTAAATAACAGGTTCCCTGCCAATCCTTGGGCAACCAGGGAAATGCTGTACTACCGCAAACGAAATAGACAGGCCCCCCCTACATACAGAGGCCTGGTCTCTCCGGTCAAATTTACAATGTTCACACAACCTTCAAAACCTCCCATTGACCGAGTGCCATTTCTTTGTACACAGAAGGGGACTGAATCGGAGCTATGGTTAATGGAGTAGGAAGGAGGCACAGCGTCCTTATTGCCTATCGGAGCCATTTTAAAGGAAATTAGAGTTTGGAAAGGAAGAGACAGTTTATCAGATGGCCTAATAGAAATAACATCAGGCTTACTTCTATTTGCAAAAAGCGAGCATCCCAGGGGAGTCAATTCACGTTTCTCAAAATTATTTAAATTAGTTCCATCAAAGTTTCCTGAGATGCTGTCATTCCAACGGCCAAAGAATAGTGCTCTAAGAGAGGCATAGCAAGCAGTCCTTAAAGGTAAAAGGTGAATATACCATCCTAGCCCCTTGTTCCCATGATGCGGTAAATGGGTGCAGATCCAGCAATTACTCTTATTAAAAATGGCATGCGTTGAATTCATTATTATCATTAAAGTGTTATTATGGTACTTTCGTCTATGCTGGGAGTCCCTAGGTGACAGAGTATGAAGGTTTACAGAGGGAGTCAAAGCAGTAGGTACAATTTCAATTGGCAGAAGAGGCTCTAGAGGATACATTTCTTCAAAGTAGCAGAGTCCTACGGCAGTAACTATACAAATTCCAATTACTATTATCATAACACAGCAATACGTTTTCGGGGCCCAGGCACATTGTTCATTGTCCGAGTTGGTCACCCCCTTATTTACAAGTCCAATGCGAGCAGCAGCGGTGGAGGTGGCAGGCATCGTAGTTTTTTTCAATCGACGACCCCAATGTTCGTTGCTGGTGACACTACGGTCGCGCAACTTGCTAGTCCTTCCCCAACGCTAGCCAGCAGAACACCTTTCTTTTCAAAAACTTTCTTTTGCAAGAACAAACTCTCAATGACTCTTTTTTCAGATGCACAGGCAAAACCCGTGCCGTAGTTCTATTTTCTTCGTCGAAGGTCGTACCTGGTGATTCCCGGTACTGTTTGATCCGGAAATAAGGTAACGTCACTTCCTGAGGGAAGCAATGTATCAGAGGCGACGGAAGGCGCAGAACTTGAAACAACGTTTTCCGGAAGTGACCTTCCCAAAGAGTGTGGAGACAAAATGGACTGTTCCCCAAGCTCCACGGGCTCAGAGAGATTCTCCGACACACTCACAGCGCTATTTGCTACTCCAGGATCTGAGATTGTAGCATCAGCGAGGGGTTCTGCTTCTTCTGTAACGTGTGGCGTCGGGTGAGGAAGTTTCTTGACATGTGTCGCGTGGATCCAATGCTTCTTTCCAGCCACCCGCACTGCTGTCTGGGTGACCAACAGCACCTGGTAGGGTCCCCGTCAGCGAGGCGCGAGGGAGGAAGACCTTTTGTAGGCCTTCACCAGGACCCAACTTCCAGGCTGAATATTGTGTCCTGGGCCCGTAAACCGTACAGGTAAAGCTGATTGAACCTGATGATAAATGAAATACAGATTTTTAGTGAACTGGTTACAGTAGTCTACAAGCAATACATTTTCAACCTCCCTCAATGCTTTAGGCTTCGGAAGACCCCAAATATTAGCAGATCTCCCCATCACTACCTCAAATGGAGAGAGCCCAGTCTTAGTTTGAGGTGTGGCACGCATTGCTAACAATACAATAGGTAAGGCATCCAGCCATTTCAGTTTGGTGCCGGCGCATGTTTTAGCAAGCTTATTCTTTAGGATACCATTATGTCTCTCTACCAACCCAGCACTTTGAGGATGTCTAGCCGAGTGAAATCGCTTTTCAATGTGTAACGCTGTGCATACCTGCAAAATTACTGCTGCAACAAAATGGGGACGGTTGTCCGACCAAATTACTCTTGGCAGCCCAAATCGTGGAAAGAATTCCTTTACCATAGTCTTCGCAGTGGTCATGGCAGTAGCATCCTTAACGGGGAAAGCCTCAACACATTTACTAAAAGCACAAATGATCACAAGGACATATTTTAGATTGTTACACCGTTCCATCTCAATAAAATCAAAGTGGATGACCTTGAAGGGAACAGAAGGAGGCCCAAAACTACCCCTTGGAGTTACTGTCCCCTTCCCCACATTGTGCTGTAAGCATATCATGCAATTCTGGACATAGCGCTGTGCGATCTTCAAAATTTTATCATTACCCAGACTTGTTCTAACATTTTTGTGATCTGCTGAGCACACACATGCGTAGGACCGTGTGCCATCGTAACCATCGCCAGCACATATGAATCAGGGAGCAACCATTTCCCTTAAGATGTATCCACCCAACACCCATCTTCATCTAGTTTCCCCATCCCTTCGGCCCACTTTTTAGACTCTTCTATCGTGGCATCAACCTGGATATCTCGTACAGACCCAATACTCTCATCCATTACATAGGCATCTTTTGTTTCTCTTAGAGCATACATGTCTGCGCTAAGGTCTGTGGCCGTTTGCCTGGCTATCTGGTCAGCAAAAGCGTTCCCTTTTCCCACATCATCTATGACCTTACGATGCGCTGCACATTTCATGATCGCTAACTGACTAGGGAGCGTGAGTGCCGAGAGCAATTGCACTATCAGGGGACCATGCTGAATCTTGGTCCCATGTGAGGTTAGGAACCCTCTTTCCCACCAGAGCCTCCCAAAGTTGTGAGCCACCCCAAAGGCGTACTGGCTATCAGTATATATGTTTACTGTATGCCCTTCGGAGAGTTCACAAGCTCGGGTCAACGCTATAATCTCTGCGGCCTGCGCGGAGTTATGCAGAATTCTCTTAGTTTCAACAACCGTACTCAATGTAGTAACTGCATAGGCAGCTGTAGATGTACCATCCGGGAGTTTGAAGCAGAAGCCATCACAAAACAGCTCCCCTTCCGCATTGCCCAAAGGAGTATCTATAAGGTCTATCCTGCCCTTCGTTTCCTGTTCAGTAGTATACAGGCAGTCATGTGATTCTTCGTCACCGCAAACAGTATTTTGCGGGAAAGGTAGGAGTTCAGCCGGATTAAGAACACAACACCTCTTAATTTGAATGTTAGGGGCAAACAAAGTTAATTCATACCTCGTCAGCCGTGCAGAGGTGAAGTGCTGTGTTTGGGTTTTATTCAATAGGACATCTACAGAGTGAGGTACCATCAGGGTTAAATCATGGCCTAGGACCATTCCCTCACTCTGTTTTACAGACGCAGCAGCAGCAGCGACAGCTCGCAAACATCTTGGCAAAGCACATGCGACAGGATCAAGGGCGGAAGAGTAGTAGCCGCACAGTCTATTCTTCCCTCCGTGTTCCTGTGTTAACACAGCCAAAGCACATCCATCACATTCATGCACAAACAACACAAAGGCCTTATTGTAATTTGGAGTACCCAGAACCGGTGCAGAGCATAACGTGGCTTTGAGAAGCTCAAATGATCGTTGATGTTCCGACTTCCATGGCAGCGGCGAAGAGATGCCCTTCTTCGTCAAAGCCAACATCGGTTTTATCACTAGTGAGAAGTTCGGGATCCACAGCCTACAGTAAGAAGCCATACCTATTAAGGCTCTGACTTCCTCTGTGTATTTGGAACAGACATGCCAGAAATGTGTTTTATTCTTTCAGGTGTCAATCTTCTCCCCTCCTTTGACAGGAGATATCCAGAACAAGCGACCTCCTGACAACAATATTGAAATTTCTTAAGCGAAGCTTTATGACCATGTTCAGCCAAATGAATAAGCAACAATACAGTGCCTTCTTTACAAGCACTTTCAGAATCTGCAGCTAAAAGCAAGTCATCGACATACTGAAGCAGTGTACAAGTAGATGGCAATTCAAGGGTGTCAAGCTGCTCTTTCAAAGCCCTACTATAAATGCTTGGACTTTCAGTATAACCTTGAGGTGCACGAGTAAATGTGAACGAACGTCCCCCCAAGGTGAACGCGAACAAATATCTACTATCCTTGTGTATAGGAATACTGAAGAAAGCATTCTTCAGATCCACAACACTAAAGTGAGTAGCTGTAGCAGGGATCATCGTTAGTATCGTTGTCACATCAGGCACAATTGGAAATTGTGGGGCGACAACTTTATTAATAGCGCGTAGATCAATTATGAAACGGAACGGGATTGCATTGTCGCCTTTCTTGTACACGGGTAAAATCGGACTGTTACATAAACTACCTGCAATCTCTTCGATCACTCCTCGATGCACAAAATCAGAGACAATGCACTTCAAAGCACGCTCGCCATCAACTGATATTTTATATTGCGGAATGCGTGGTAGTTTAACTCCATGTTTCAAAACTATTTTAACGGCCCTGGCGTGATCATAGAATATTCCAGTGCTTGTAGTGAGACCAATGGGTTGAACATTGTATAAATAGATGTTGATTTGTGGGGCAGGGGAATACTTTCTGGAATTTCATTGGGACCTGGAGGTTCTTTTGTCTGGGTTCACCTGCAGGGCTGCCAGTGAACATGTGATGAGCAGATCTCAACCAGGTTCATGTTCCACTTCTGTTTTTCATAGCACATGTATATAGTCTTGTGTTAGGGATGAAATCTTGATCCCAATCCATCAGTAATTAACTTACATTACCTTACAATGACACCAATAGGCATCAAAGCTAACAAAACAGAAGATGATTACCTGTCCATATACAAATCCTATTTACAGGCATGTTATCAAAATGCATCATCTACCTGAGAGAGCTATACTGTTTCTTACATTTTCTCCAGCCTAACAACAGGACAAGTGTTCTTCAATTTTAAATCAGCAGAATGTAATTTGTTGTTTGAGTCTGCAAATAACCACCTCTTTACTGAGAATACACATAAACATTTAGAAATAGATTACTAAACTGCAGGTCTATCCAAATGGAATTTAGGGAAACATTAAAAAGACTGAATAAGCTTGACCATGAAGAGGAATAATGAAGCTAGAATATTTTGGTAGCAAAAATATGACTAAATAGTTTGTTAGCCCTGGACCAGCAATAAAACCACCCGGTAAGTATAACATACAATTATAGCTGCCATACTACTAAATAGAGGGAGAGGATCGTTTGCAGACATCTACAAACAGGGAATCCTATATAGTGAAAGACTCCACTGTCCAAGTACGATCCACTTTCTTTGGTGGGTATACTGATAATTAAGAGATGTAGAAGTAAAATGTCCCACAAAGGTTGTGAAGTGTCTACCCTTCTCTTTTTTTTGTTGTTGCACATGACATAGATGAGTAATTCATGAAAACATAATTCAATGATGTAATATCCTCAAGGCTAGATGAAATTGCATCATTGATTTCTTTTTAGTTTTTCAGCATTGGGAAATATACATGTTCTGGAAGAGAAACTAAGCTGGAAAGGAGTTTGTTCTTTTAAGTTGGACAATATTTGTATGGTCCATGAGATTTACTGCGGGCAGCCAGATTGACACCTGTTTCTTAATTGCAGTTGAATTTTGCCCCCCTGCACAATTTTTGGCAGCAATTCAACTGGATAAAATAATGTAAACCCAAACAATTAAATGATAGCTTTTTATGCAAAACACGTGCCCACGGGCAGTCGTCAGTATAGAAGTGGATCATGACTCTAACCAGTGTGTACTCACTTTGAAGAACAGAGTAAATTGCAAAACATGCTGATCTAGGATGATTGTGCTACTAGATAAAATACTAGTGAAAAGCTCTTTAGCAAAAGGAAATTCTGTAAACAGATAAAATACTAGTGAACAGCTCTTTAGCAAAAGGAAATGCTGTAAACAGAGCTACTATTGTTGGAGGGGGCATTAAGGTTACTTTTGAGATTTGTTAACCACAAAACCTTGATAGTCAGGAAAAAGATCATGCTTTGTTTATTAAGTAAATAGAAGGCCATGCATTCTCCACCCTAGACAGTTGTGCATTCGGCCTAACTATAGCACAGAAACTGCTCTAGTCGACCTTCAAGCATACATGTTCAGTATCTCAGAGGGCAAATCAGGCACTTTTGTCTTGCTGGACCTATCCACGGCTTTCAATCTGGTGGACCACAGCACTCTCAAACAGACCTTGCATCATCTGGGTCGATGCTCTGATAATGCTGTCGATTGGTTCCTCTCTTTTTTGTCAGACCAAGACTCACACATTCAGCGGGGCCAGGCAAGCTCCCCCACTACATCCATCTGGTGCAGGGTACCGCGGGAGACTAGATTGTCTCCAATTTTGTTTATTCTGTATATACGGCTCTTATATTCCCTCTTAATCTACTTGGGTGCGTTTTTTATGAACTATGCTGATGATACCCAGGTGGTCATAGACGTACCCAGAGACTGCCTGGCTGACTCTGCAGCCCTTTCTGCAATATACCATGACATCCAAGAATGGATGTCATCTAATTGGCTTTGCCTGAACTGAAACAAGACTGAACTATTCATCTTCGGTTTAAAGGCAGCACATGCTAACCTAACCCTGGCCTACTCTAGTTTTCTAATTGGTGTAAGCTGTATTCCTGTTCTCAGAAAAGTGAAACCCCTGGGCACTTACCTTGAGGCCTCCTTAAAATCTTATGCCCATGTACATTTTTTGATAAAAAATTGCAACCATTCCTTCCATCTTCTCAAAAATATATGCCCATTTATTTCCAGAGACAATACTGCAACCATTCCTCGAGATACTGTTTTTACAAGGTTGGATAATTGCAACTCCTTATTGATAGAAGCCTTATCCACCAACCTTCGGATTATATGCCCAAGGTACAAATGGTAGAATGGCCTGGGAAATTCTTTTCAGGTCAAAGTGGCCAACTTCTGACATCTTCTTTCCACCTCTGTGACACTGGATCACAATTACAGGACCTTTAGGAAATCCATAAAAAACGCTGCTATTTACGTAATCCCCTGATCTTGTCCTCCTGCAGATATTGTCCTGTCTTTTTTTCTTTGTCTGTTTGTGTTCATGTTGCGCCCTGATGCCTGCAGGCTTCCAGTGTGTTAGAAATAAATACGTAAATAAATAAATAAATAAATACTAAGATTGCAGATTGTAAAAAAGAGAGTGATTCAGTAGGACGTGGCGTTACAGGGTTTTGCAGTATACTAGAAAACAGTGGCTTTGGGAATAAGAGGACACGTAGGAATAAAACTATACTGGCTATGTTCTAGTTTCAATTTTGAATGCAATCCTCTTGAAGGAAATTATCTTAAATATTGATTCATACAGTGTGGTTTCATTTTCATGAAAGCCCTTTTCTACAGCATTGCCTTCCCAAAAGTCATGTAAAACCAAAGGATTGGCCTTAGTGTTGTTAATACCATGTGCCAAAGGCATCCATTCCCCAGACCTGCATGGGTGCTAAAATGACATGAAGGCAAGTGTGTTCAACAACGTTATACACCTTCCTCCCCAATCCTAAGCAACTGTGCGCATCTTTGGAGAAATAAAGTTGGGTAGTATTCATGACTGTAAAGTCAACGATTAGTGCAGGTGAAGCTACTGCAATGCTCTAGTTTGTGCAATGCAATATGATACTGACCTGCTATGATGTCAAGTCCACATTGCTGTTCTCTTTTCTTTACTTGCCGACCACCTTTGACGTAGATGACTACAATAAATGATGGCATAGCCTGATGAAGTCAAGGCTAAACACAGGATTGATAAGAGTTGTACAGCGTGCCTAAAAACATGTTTTCTTACAAGAAACTTGCAGCTCCTAGCTGGGCAAATCATTAGATTGTTCAATGTTGAGTAATTCCTCTGGGGTGGAAAGACGTTTCTCTGTTTATAGCCTACTTATCAACATTCTCCATTAATATTTGAGGAAGATCTAGGCTGCCTGCATAGTCATTAACAAGGCTGATATTCGCATATGATGACACATTTGTGGACTGAACTCCAGAATGGTAAAAGACATTATCAGCAACATTTTAAAATGATAACTTTCAGAAGTCCAAAAATAAAGTTGAGATATTTGGTCAAAAAGTAATGCATACGCATGTGTTGCTCTTAAACTGCTCGAAGTTGATCAGATGGTATACTTCTCACTACTTTGTTGAGTGGTTGTCACATATTGTTGGTTTGCTCCCTCGGCGCAAGAAAATATTATTAATTTTCTCTCTGTGTTCTTTCTCCCAAATATGCACAAACCAACAATTGTGAATGACATCAGTGGACCCATACATGTCTCCAATAAACCTACAAGGTACAATGCTAGGATAGACCACTGTGTTGAGCCAGGCTATAGGAACAATCAAATGCCCAAATGACAGCCCATGAAAGACAGTGGGCCTCATTACGAGTCTGGCAGTAACCCTGCCGGTGCTACTGGTGGGTTGCCGCCATATTCGCAATATTTTACCGGCATATGACTTCCCGGTGACTGCGGTTGATTACGAGTCCGGTGGACCAGGAAGTCGGGCACCGGTAAATTGTAAGTCCTCATATTCCCAAAGAATCTCATCTGACTGAATGGGAGTGGAGACACGGGGCACCGGCACTGTTGCTAACAGTACCAGTGCTTCCGTGAGGGGTCTGCATACTGTGGCCTTTGCGCTTGGCAGGGTCAGACCTGTCGGGCACAGTGGCCACGGCAGGCAGACTCTGAGTTTGCCTATCCGGATACAAGGGTGCCGCTGAGTTTAAAGGAGCACTAATATGTGCAACATGGTATAAGCATAAATGCAAACCTATCCTGGTGGAAAAATGCAATGAAACATCAGAGTCTGTATTATAGAAAGGTTTCACTGGTGAAAGTACAATCAGCACAAGGGAAAAAACATGCCCTAGTTCAAAAAACATAGCTGGCTTATACATAAACCTGCCACTGGTGCAAGTGCACGTAGCACTATGACAAACATAGCCCATCTCAAAAAAACATAATCTTTCAATTTATTTTTTCTACACTTTTTAATAATAAACTATGGGGCAAATCAAAACTTGTTTGCTTCACTGTGTATTATACGAGTAGCAAAGTTGGTGCTACATTCATTAGCTACATTGTTTTGAGTCCCAGTTGTACAGATAGTCAATTTTTGAAATGAGTTGCCTAAATCTCTCTTGCATCCCTAAGCATCCAACACACTTAGGGCCTCATTACATGGAAGGCGGTAATGGTTAACGGCCACCGTTAATGGTAACGGTGACCGTTAACCATTACCGCCTTACTACGAGGTCCCTTAGCGGGTAGGTGCTTTAACGCCTGCTTTTTGCAGGCGTTAAAAACCAACCCGCTAAGGGACCTCGGAGCTAATTACGACACCGCAAAATTGCGGTGCCGTAATTAGCGCCTTCCCCATTTCCATAGAGCCCCATGGGGCAGAAATGGGAATGGGGAAGGGCAATGGCGGAAGGGGGATTTACCGCCCTACCAACCTTGGAATGGGGCGGTAAATCTCCTTTCCGCCAAGGCGGTGCCGGTATTTTACCGGCATGAGCCATGGCGCTAATAGCGCCATGGCTCACCGCCTTCCGTGTAATGAGGCCCTTAATGTTCAGCTGCTAACATGTGACGCAATGGGTAGTATTACTGACAGATTGCAGCAGTGTAAGTGCAGTTTTAGCTGCATTCAAGGCCAATGTATGAATGTGCCACTAAACATCGTTGTGTTTAAGGGGGGGGGGCAGTTGGGCCTGTTCCCAAAAGGTACTGTATGAACGTCTTGTTTGTAAAGAGTGATTGCAAATATAACATGACGAACTATGTAATGGCTCTGTTATAAATATACATCATAATCGTTCTTTGATAAAACGCTTAAGACCCGCAAGTGGTTTCTAAGTGTGGACTAGGGATTGAAACCTGTGCTGTGTTATCTTGCTTCAAGACAAATGTGTTGCCCCTGAGCTATGCTTCCTCCCCAATCCTGTCTGTTCCACTCTCCCATCATGTATGTTTGTTCACTCTCTCTTTCTCTCTTTCTTTCTCTCTCTCCCCCTCTTCCTCTTTCTCTTTCTTTCTCGCTCTCTAGGGCATCACTCAAAAGCTAGCCTATAGAGTGGCATAGTGTTATCCCAATATGGGTATTCAGACAAAGGATGAAAGCGGGAAAAGGAACCGAAAAAGAGAAGTGGCAGGGTAAAGTGGGAACAGGTTCAGTAAATGTCAAATGATGGAAGAAATAGAATGAGAAAAGTGCAACACAAAAACCTGACAAATATTCCCCTAGATCATAACAGACATTCATATAATGTGTGCATCATGCGAGTGCTCATTGAGTGTTATTTGCTGTAACATTGACTCCTGTGGATGCCCTGCTGTACACCAGATCTACAATCTCAATTGGATTGGATTTACATTGGACTTCCATATTTGACCGTGACATTTGAGCGTGTTTTCTGCAAGCCCTTTTGACCCGGATTTGTATTTAGCAGGCGGCCGCGCGCATCTGCGTGCGCGCATCATTAGAGTGCTCATCGAGTGCTGTTTGCTGTTAGCTGTGTAGCAGTTAGCAAGCTACTATACGCTTCTAAATATATGTAGCTAAAAGTCAGCTAGTGGCGAAACAGTGATATCTGACCGAAGTAATCTGTGAGCTAGTCTGTACGGCACAGAAGTGTCTGACTCCCCGTGATCTTTGAGCTTGGACATCCATTTAACACCTCAGCCCTGGCACACTGCTCTTTTGGAATACAATTCAAATCCCACTGGTAAAGGGGGACCTGCAGCCCCTGAGATATCTGAAAAGATCAGTACAAACAGCCTAAATAACATCATGCTAAGTGACAACAGCATTATTCAAGCGCTATTAACAGCACCAGTGTCAGTGACTTTGGTTAATGCATTAGAGGTGGATCCCGTTGGTCAGATACCCCATTCTGACTCACCTAGGCTACCCATAGATTGGAGTCATCTCCAACGGCACCGCATGTGTGCCAAAAATAATAGGAAAAAAAAGGTGGCTAGTAACTCGAAAAAACTGACCACATATATCACCAAACATCCCGAATTAAGTGTAATAGTTGCTGTACAGGAAAGTGTTTCTGACCATAATCTGGCATTGGGCGGTGTAGGTTCTAAACTTCTAACACAAATAAATAGATCTGATGTTAGTGTTAGTGCTGCTACAGCGAATGTGTCTGATCAAACTAGCCTTATGGTACACCAAGTGCATCTAGAACAAGAATGCTTAGCTGGTATAGAACCGATTGCACATACGGGACCCTTGTACCCTGAGGTAATATTGATGCCATGTCCAGTTATCAAAGAGGGGAATAATGGGAGTGATATACTGGACACACCTGTATTGGTACACTATGTGGAAGCAAATGTACAACAAGAGGCTAGGGTGCTTGATATGAAAGATCTAAATGCAGAATGTTTGTATGTGCAATCTAACTCCACCTCTACACCGGTACGTGAGGCAATTGATGATGGAACTTCCCCTGTAACAATGTTTTATGTAGACTTTGGGCAAATATATAAGAAGGTGCCAGTGACGCAGGCAACCTTTTCTGGGATGGGTGAATATCATGTAGATGCAGCAAACAACATAAATGATATAGCAAATGCACCTTGTGATATCAACTATGAGACTAATCACGAACCTAAAATAAATAGCACTGGTAATGTTAGCTTGACATCCACTGCAATGTTCAGTATTTTTGAAAATCTCCTGTGCACTGTGGTGGAAATACGTGAGAGACAGGAGAACAAGCTAGATGTTCAATCTATCCTGTTACATAAGAGTATTAATAGAGTCTGTAAAACTTACAGAGATCAAGGGTTAAATTTTACTACACTTAGTGATCCGGAAGGGTTAGAAGCTGGTTTGGGTGCAACTAAAGACGATGTTCAAAATAGTAAAACCATCTCTAGGTTACCAAATTGTCACAAAAAGAAGGCAATTGCACAAGCATATGTATACTAAAAAATACAATCAACGTAAGTATACACGTGTAGTACCTGAGGTTGAGGTAAACTGTGTCCTTTCATATGATGTGCCGATATAAATAAATGTGAGTAAGCCAACTAGCCAAGTCACGCCCGATGATGGTATACCATTAGAGGGAGCTCTGCACTCAAGCACAAATCATCAGGTGAATCCCCCTAACCCGAGGTTAAATACCCACGTGATTGAAACTAGTACCAACCCTAATGATGGAGGATCAACTGGGAGTCAGGCTAATGCTAGGCAAACAAATCTGCCTCGCCTTAAATAAAAACAAATGACTAGTAAACATAAAACTAAAAAAGGTCAGGTAAACAATATCGATGGCCCCTTAGAAGATATTGCATTCTTCTTAATAAGTGAATGTCCCCCTGCAACTAGCAGAAATACTAACACAAATGTGACAAGTGACAGACAATTGGTGAATACTGCCTCCCAAACAGTGATCCTGAACAAGTGGAGCCATACATTGGGAAGACTATTGATGGATAAAGTGGGACTGCAGAGAATAAGAGTAATGAGTTGGGTGCTGTGGAAATTAAAGCCCTGCAGCTACAACCGTTATCAGCTACTAACTATGAGCCCCACTAAATCAGTCTTATATCCTGTGTCTCTTTAACTCGGTTTTAGCTCTCATAGTAGTACGTTCTGACGCTATTAAAATTGTCTAACATATGGAAGACTCTGTGGTCTCTGTGTCGAATAATTGGTTTGTCTCAGAGGCCACACTCGATTACATCATGAAGTATGAACTTGAATTAAAATAATTGGGCCAGCTGCCCAGTAACAATGTACTCCCAGAAAATGAGACACTGTAAGGTACCGAACCCTAGGATTGGTATTGCCCCTCACTTGGCGGTGAAAGAAAATGCGAATCAACAATGCCCAGGGTGGGTTGAAGCCAATGCAAATATCTCAAATGAGGGAAATAGCATGAATATTAGAAGTGCGAATGAGGTCAGTGGGGAGGGCTACTGGCAGTGGTTGCCTTCTGTCTTGAAGTCCCACTCAGCGATAATATCTTGATGCCCTGAACTTTCGATGCTCTTAGAATACGAAGGGTTTTACACATTTAGCTGCTGAGGAGGTTTTGTTAGCATACATGCATCTATACTGGGTAGTGGCATTGAAAGAAACATGGATGCTGGAAGCTTGTGAGTTTGATATCTGAGCACTATACATCAATTAGCTTCTAAAGGCCCAATTGGCTGGCCAAAGGGTGGATTATTGATTACTGCTCACCATCCATGGGTATTGAAAGTTATACATGTATGTACAATAGTGTTAGCTGCAAACATCTGTCATGATAGGAGTGAGATGAACATCATAAATATCTATGACCCCCCGAGTGCGGTGGCCACTACACAGAATGTGAAAATCTCGAAAATACTTATAGATGCGTGTGATCCCAATGCGGTGACTTCAACGCTAGGATAAATAGCAGTGATGAGGAACTGGTGGGGGCCACTTGTATTGACTTGATCAAGCCCTAGACCACCGAGGGCACGCCTGGGCCACATTATTATATTCCTACCCACTAACTAGACTAAGGGCCTCATCACGATTTGGGCGGTAACACCGGTGCTTTTAGCGCCAGCGCTAATAGCCCTAACGCCAAACCCCCCGGCGCTATTAGCGCCAGATCACGGGTTTGGCAGAAGGTTAATTGCCCATTCCCCATTAGGCCCATTTGAGAATTCCTCATTCCCCATTGGGACCAATGGGGAAAATTCGCGCTATTACCGGAGGCGGATTTCCCGCTGGCGGTAATAGCGCTGAAAATCAGCAATTTTGCTGCAGATTTCCCCCCAGCTCAAAGCTGGGGGAAATCCGCCAAGGCCATGATCTGGCGGAACCTTAAATGCGGTGGTAATAGCACTACCGCCGCATTTAAGCGTTACCGCCAGACCCGTAATGAGGCCCTAAATGTTTATAACAGCACACAACAGTGGAATTTGTGTGCCACAAAATGCAGCTAAAAAACTACTGAGAAGACAGATCTCGAGTATATTAAACTCTACTCGTGTAACCTATTCTGACTGTGAAGTGAGTGTGTGCATTAAAAATGCAAAGGTAACCTAGATGGCTCAAAATATATTGAATAACTTGTGAAAGAGAATTCTGGAATCAGTTGGCCAATCACACCCATATCCGGAACACCAACGGGTCTGGGCAGTGATTAGATGGGCAGCAAAACCAGCGTTACCCGTACAGAGTGTGGCAGAGAATGCATGGTCTGAAAATGTTGCTACCACCCTGAATAGTCAGACAGCGCCGGACATGGTGATAGTAATGCCATTTGAAGCGTGGATTTGTAAGTCTTCTTGTTGGAAGATTTGCCAGGGATAATCGACAAATTACATTCATCACGAGCTGCTGGTCCAGAGGGAACATGCAATAGTTTAATCCAAAAATCTCCACGAATATGGGTGCAGGCTCTGCACATATTCTTTACAGAGATTGGTACGAGTGGTATACCCCCCACCTCCTGGCATGAGAGCCATATTTTACCGGTCTATAAGAAAGGATGTTGAGCGAATCCTGCACACTGTGGGATTCTGGCAGTGCTGGATATCCCAGCTAAAATGTTTGCTTAGGTGATATTAATTGAACTTTCCCAATGCATTAATGAAAATAATATTGGCTTTATACTAAATTCTAACAACCCACAATCTGCTGATATTAGTGTCAGCAGTGGGCTATGTAAATGTGATTACAAAATCTGCAGTATATAGCGTATACTTAGATTTTAGCGCAGCCTTCAACACGGTTATGAGCAATAGATTACGGTCAAAGCTGATAGCTTGGGATATCCCCAGAGGTGTATTGAACATGATCATGCTACTCTATTGGGACACCAGTATAAGAGTATGCCTTGATGGTGAAGGTAAACTATCTGAGTCTTTCCCCACTGGAAGAGGAGTTAAACAGGGCTGCATATTGGCAGCAACCCTGTTTAATCGCTACTTAGGAAATCTGTCAGCAGCATTCTCCAGTTTGGAGTCCTACCCAATCAAGATTGGCAATCAGAAAATAAATTGGCTAGGCTACGCCGATGATTTATTGTTGTTAGACCAAAGGGTCAAACCCCAAAGGGTCTCCAAAAACAATTAGAGAGTCTGCATACATATGGTAAAGATAATGGTCTTAAAGTGAATATTGGTAAATCGAAAGTCATGATCCTTAAGGCCAAATCTGCAAAAGCTGGCTCAAGGTATGTGTGGAAGTATGATGGAATGTCTGTTGAATGTGTCGAGCAATACAACTATCTGGGAGTGATTGTTTAAGACAATCTAACGTGGAAGTGCCACTGTAATGAGACTGAAAACAAATGCATGAGAATAATATATGCATTGAGTTACTTTACTGGTCATCAAGTAGGGATATCCATTCCGACTATCATACTATTCTATTCTGCTACAATTATCCCTGTCTTAATGTATGGTGTTGAAGTGTGGGGGAATAATCTAGCTAGTGAGTTAAGTTGTTTCGAAAACAAAGATGCTTCGATTACTATTCGGAATGCCGAAGGGTCTCTCAGTAGAATTCCTACGGTTGTAGTTCAATATTAAGGAAACCATGGCTGTGTTAATTTCCAGGGTTGCACTGTGGTATGATAAATTGTTATCCTTGATAATGGCACTATTATTGTTAGTTATATGAAAGCTTTTATATCAATTGAAGCATATAAATATATGGGCTCCATGGCCATGATTAGAAAGACCCATACGACCTGGCTTACCGGCTATAGTCGAAACAGTGGCATAGATAAACCTTGGTCATAAAAAAGATGGCTAAAACAGAAATTTGCAAGTTATAGCTCCGAGTCCAACCTAGTCAAACTAGCGATGAATGCAAATAGTGGGCCATATATTGCTTACATGATGTAGCGTGTTTCTATGCCGAACTATGTGATGGCTTACCCGAGTAGCCAGATAATTAGGCAATATCTACTGATAAAATTAAAAAGCTGCCGGTTCTTGAAATTTTGGTAGCACGCCTCCAAATAAACAGAGCGGCCTGCTGATGCTGCTTGTGCCACAACAATGTTATTGAGTCTCTGGAGCACATTCTGATAGATTGTGAAAGTTTAAATAACTTGAGAAACAAGTGGGTGAAATCATTTAATAATAAGATTGACTGTGACGACAAATCTAATATGTGGCATAAACCTATGGAAGGCAATGACACCAATTTTATATATTTCATGGCGACATTTTATATGCAATGTTTTGAGATTTTACATGAATTATCAAGAGGTGTCTTTTAATTATTAGACATAATGGATGAATAATGATTACTGTTGTAATTGTGAAGAGTGACTCTCTGGTAGTTGTGTTCTGTTTGTATGTCTAGATCTTATTCGTAAGAAGAGATGAAAGATAATATTAAGTAATGTACAACCTGTTTTTAGATTATGTGTTTTAATGTAAATATGTATATATACAAAGCCATATAGGCTGTAAGTATATTAAATAAATTATAAAATAATTCTAAGTATCTTCACAAAGGCTCCAAAAGACTCGGACTCAACCAGGTGGTTTACTTACGTAGACACTGCCCTAACAGACTGTTATTTCCCCTTTTAGACATTGACACACCCTCAACACCACTGACCCTGAAGGCATGTCAGGACTTTGCTTACTTGCTTCAATTATAATGCAAGCACAACAAAACGATTAGGCTGTACAACATGAGTGTTTACAGTATCAAAATGGACTCTCTGCTCTTTGGAGACATCTCAGAGTTTAGTGTGAAATACACCAATAGCCTGCAACATAGCATTTGTTTCAACATACCTTGGCACATTTCCCAGGAGACAGAAGCCAGTCCCCAGCAGACTACCTCCTAATATATACCATATTTGCCCATCCCACTATACTCCAACTGGCCAATTTTGCATACCACAGGAAGTTTTTATTTTTCATTTATGCATTGTGTGATTGTTTACAAAACCTTACACATCAAAGTACCGCACAACATAACATGAATCCATTACTAACTCAATTATTAACACTTAAAATCGGGAGTGTAAAGACTGACTGCCCTCTATTAACACCAAACTGGTTCCACTACCATATCTGTGATCCTGAATCCTTAAGCCTGGTTTGAAACATCCTTTCTTACACGACCTCCAAAACTATTTTCTCAGATATTTGTGTTTGGGGTTGCCTTAAACCTGCTGACAATAGGACCGTTCAGTACATTCTGTAGTGAAGGGAGTGAGATCACTACAGTGCACTATAAATACCGTGGACGGTCAACTGACAAGTTGTCCCTGAAAAGATCGAATAGAAAATACTGAGGCAGAACATGCCGAATTCTTTTTATTCAAATGTTCTACTTGAAATGCGGGCAGGGGACCCCCGCACACCCCCCCCCAACATTCCCACTACCCTAATATATCCCCTTACCACACTTGCCATCTATTAATTTGCTAAAAAGTCAAAAAATGTGAATAAAGAAATTCAGTATTTTCTGCCTCGATTTTTTATTTTTATTTTTCTGGGGATACCCAAATGACATTGTTCATGATGCAGAGTTCAGTGGCTCCCTTTATGCTTGAGGCATCTGTATGGGTGGATTAAGCATGTATGTATATTATAACATGCCAGGTTGCTTTAAAATGTTATGATATGGGCTCCTAGTATATCGTGAAATAATATGACCAAAGATAAACGGACATTTACATCAGTTAATTCTAATAAGTGTGCAGTTTATGTATTGAATTAGTATTGCACATTCCAGGGAGATATTATGAGATTATTTGCAGAGTGACATGTGAAAGGGCAATTAAGGACAATAGTCATCTATGGACAGACAGACTGCTGAATAGTACATATGTATGTACCTGCTTATGTAGGTATTAGCAGATTTGATTGATAATTTTTTTTTAAAAAAACGAATGGTAAACGTGTTCGAATTTCGGCTGTATGAAAACAACAAACAGCCAAAAACTCTGAATACATTTACAATTCATTGCATTTAAAGTGAACAAGAGGAGCAGGGGTGTCCCCCGCACCCTTGTACACTATAACAGCATTGGGTGTATAATAACGTTTTTTTTTTAAAATAAAAAAAGAAGGGGACCCTACAGAGCAGGTTCCCATGCACGGAAGTGAAGGGAACCGGCTTCACATGGAGAGATGAAGGAGACGGCGGGACAGAAGGAGGCCTGCCGCCCAGAGCTAAGTAAGATGGTGGGAGGAAGCGGGCGTGTTATCAGAAATGTTCGAGGGAGTGAAAACCGAAAGTCATTTTCATTAAAATTACGAGTTTTTTTCTCCATCGAACATTTCTACTTCGTTTAATTGACGGTAATCTGCGTATGTATATTTTGTGGCTCACGTAGCATGAACCATGCGGGTAGAGCCATTTACTGTAAAACAAGTCGATGCACTAAAAGAGTACACTAACAATGGATGATATTTTAAAAAAATAGACACTTATGGGTACAATCAAAAAGGTTGTGGCGGTTTGTATATAGATAGTTACAGGTAAGGGTTAGGGGTAGAAGGGAAGCACTTTATTGCAAGTCAAGTTACTCTTATTTTGGTTATATACAGTTTCTGAAGACACATTTCGTATGGAATTCAATCTGAATATTACAGATCCAGATTGTTTATAAGGTCATTCATCAGACAGGCTTGTTGTTCAAATGCCCATTAAATAAAACTAAAGATATTTCTTCCTGACACTAGATAATCTTCACCAGTGGACATTCCGTCCCCTCAGTCATCGGTATATCCATATGAGCACAACATCTATTGGTTTAAGATGTCTGATACTCCTTTCACCTTATACCATATTCACAAAGCCATATCTGGAGCAGATCCCGCACGCTGCATGGAACATCTTTGAGTTGCTCATGTGGAAATGTGAGTCAAATAGATTTGCTCAAGGTCATCTCAGAGATTCTCAGGGCACGTCTCAATCTGCTCTAGTTTTACCCTTTGTGAATCAGTAAACCTGAGATTCTCAAGGCATCTCCAGATTTTCTCCAGTTCAAATATTTATGAACAGGGGATGAGCTTTTTCAGTATGCCAAAATAGCCTCTGTGGGCAGTGCTTTAAGTGGGCCGGGGCCTGCCAGGGCCGGGCCCCGGCAGTCTCCAAAAAGTGGAGCTGAGCCGGGGCCCTGCCGGGGCCCCCCGGCCTCACCACGCCATGGCAGGACGCATTATCCCGCTGCGGCCGCAGCCGCGACGGGAGATGCGCCCGCCACTTTAACGTCAGGCAAGCTGACAGAAGTGCCAGCCAGGCTCAGCGTTGCTGTGACTGGCTGGCACTTCCGTCAGTCACTGTAACTTTCTCTGATGGCCCCTCAGATGAGGGGTCATCAGAGGAAGCTAGAGTCCCTTAGTTTTCCCTCGCCAGGTCACTGACTGACCCTCAGCGAACCCCGCGGGCTCCGTGATCTAATCTGCAGATTTGATCACGGAGCCCGCGGGTTCGCAGAGGGTGAAAGACACCTCGGGCTCTGTGATCTCTGAGATCACTGAGCCCGAGGCGCCTTTCTGCTTTGGCAAGGCTTTATAAAAGATGCCTTCAACTGTGTACTTTTAAGCCATCTTTTATAAACGTAGACATATTTCTATGTTTATAACAGACGGCTTGAATCGTACGCAATTCAAGGCATCTTTTATATAGCTTTGTCGACGGACAAAGCCACCTTGGGTTTTGTCCGTCATCAACGCTTTATAAAAGATGGCTACGTTTCAAGCCGTCTTTTATAAACATAGACATATGTTACAAATGTCTATGTTTATAAAAGGCAGCTTGAAAAGTACACAAACCATAGTAAGGTAAGCACACAAGTGTGCGTAACTTACTATGGTTTGTGCACTTACAAGCCACCTTGTATAAACATAGAAATATGTAACATTGCTATGTATATAAAAGAAGGCTTGAAAAATCACAAACTATAGTAGTACGCAAACAAATATATAAATGCTCAAATACATGTATATATTTGTTTGCGCACCTTACTATGATTTGTGCACTTTTAGTCCACGCCTGCAATGGAAGCCACGCCCCCAAACGAGGGCCCCCCCTCAATTTTTTACCCCACTTAAAGCACTGTCTGTGGGTATAAACACAGTTGCACATGGGGTTTGACAAAAGGGATATCACGCATGATGTTTTGGCGAGAAGCAAATGGACATTCCTTCCCTTGCATCAGAAACATTTTTGGGAAAGAAGCCGCAAGTGTGCTGAGTTTGACACTGGAGCTATCCAACGTGTGCTGTTTCTACAAGTGAAGTCTGAAGTCCTGCTTCGTCAAATGTGTCGGTTTTACAGCTGCCCCTTTCTAAGGAGAGAGATGAGCAGCGCTCTGTCTTGTTAGAGTTTCAAGGCTGCTTCAGCTGCTGCTCAGTGTGCCCTTGGCAAATTGCTGCATTTTATTCATGCCATATTTCCTGTCTTTCACTTACATACATTTGCCCCAAAATAAAATGATCTGCAGTCAAGATTTTATTTCAATACTATGGAGCCGGGGAACATCTGATTGTACAAATGTTGCTAAAATGAACAGCTTGGGATCATTTCTGACTGCATATTAATTTTTATAAAAATATCACAGGCAGCAATAATTATCCGGAACAATCATGTTTCATGATTAGTTTCGAGGAGTATCCGCAAGCTATCTCACTTAATATTGCTTTATTTGATTTATTTCATTCTCTCATATATATTTATACATATATGTGTCTTTCTTAAAATGTGTATGACACTAATTGTAGCCCGGAGCCTATGGGTTAGGAAAGGATTATTTATCATGCACTTCATTTTTCTTGTGTCATATTCTATCATTAACAGAAGCTTCTTCCTTTCACTATGGTTACTTATTCTGTCTAAGTGGCACGTTTGGAGTAAGTAAACAATAACCACATATTTATACATATATATGATAAACAGATTATATTTTATAAGGATTATTTCAAACTATCATTTTGTCACACTCAATGACAGACTTTCAAACAAAGAAAACATCAAACTGTTTGCAAAGTATTGAACAGTTTGTGTATACATCTTAACTGCCATAATAGTTATCCATTGACTTTGCAAAGGTGTCAGGTCATATGACTTCGAAACAAAAAGAAATGGGGCAGATTAATGGCAATAGTTGAATGGGCAAGAAAAAAAAATATTCTATCATCCATAGGAAAAGCAAAGCTTCTTTGATGAATAAGCTTTTTTACTAATAATAATAATGTATTTAACGTGTTATAGTTTACAAGTAAACTTTTCACATTTAATAAGTACAAATATTTCCATTCATTCATTTGTGCAAAAATCAATCTTATCACAATAATACAAAACAACTAAAAATGCATATACACTATAATTACATCAACAATAATAATTGGAGATGCAAGATTTAAAATATCATTTCTAACAAAATAAAATAAAATAACATACATACAAAGGTCTACAGAGATTTCAATTATCTGGTTTGAAACATATTAACTCCAATATTACATCTATTTCCAATTTAACAAGGCTGTTCTGCAGAAAGTCATTGTGGAGCTGTGACATACATCAAATCGCTGTTATATAGTTATTTCCAAGAGGTTTTCGGCACTTTGCCAAACATTATACATTGCAATATATACCTTCATGTTACTTGTGTTTAGACACTGTGCCCAAAAAGCCATATCCTTGATGGTATCGAGATTTGTATTTGTATATTTGTATTTTATTTATTTGTATAGCACGCCTGGCCTGAGGACATCTGGGCGCATGCATTGGTACAGTTAGAACGTAGAACAACATAATACAGTTACATAGTAAAATTACATATGAACAAGAGAGACCTACATACACAACAGAGGCAACGTTACCTAGTAAAATTGCAAAGGAACATGAGAAAACCTAAA
The DNA here is from genome assembly GCF_040938575.1 of Ambystoma mexicanum. Taxonomy (NCBI): domain Eukaryota; kingdom Metazoa; phylum Chordata; class Amphibia; order Caudata; family Ambystomatidae; genus Ambystoma; species Ambystoma mexicanum. The sequence goes on along the minus strand of NC_090941.1, from coordinate 101,539,633 downwards.
TACACATTATGGTTCACAAAATATACAAGGCGAGGAACCAGGTCGCAGGTTGCATGCATGGTTCACAGGATATACCTACAGTGTGGCACAGGAGAGGAGTTATACATTTTCGGTCATTAACCAGAGTTTGGCTTTTTGTTTAAATGAGGAGGGGGAAGGTTGAGTCCTGATAGAAATCGGCTGTGAATTCCAAAGTTTGGACACAAGAAGTGGGAAGCTTACCCCACCTGCTTTCTGCAGTTTGTATCTAGGAATAGACAAGCAGTGAGCTTGGGCTGATCTAAGTGGCGGGGTGGGCTTGTGTTGAGAGAAGTGGTTGTCCAGGTAGATGGGGGCCTGATTGGTCACACATTTGTATGTAAGGGCAAGGGATTTCAGAGATATTCTTTGTGCTACTGAGAGCCAGTGTATGCTTCTCCTAGTTTCAGAAATGTGTGTAGATCTGGAGATGTTAAGGGCAGCTCTGATGGTGTTATTTTGAATAACCTGTAGTTTATTGAGGTTGCGTTGGTTTGTCCCTAGATACAGAGCATTGCTGTAATCAAGTTTGGACTTAACCAAAGTCCTGGTAAGAGTAATGCAGTTAGGGTGCTTTGGAAGGGGCAACACACTGTGATGAGTTTACAGGTATAAGCAGAGGCAGAGATTACAGCATTGGTTTGTCTATTGAGCGATAGTGTGGAGTCAAGGTAGATTCCTAATGTTATGGTGTCGTTAGAGACCTTGATGGAGTTGCCGTCAACATTAAAGACTTTAAATGACGGATCAAGTCTGTTCAGTCAGTGTTGGGAGCCTAGGATGCAGCGCTCTGTCTTGTTATCATTGAGACAGAGACCGTGTTGGGTCATCCAGGCTTAGATGACTTGATGAACATCATTGAGGGCTTTAGTGTCCACGATATGGTCCCCAGTGATAGGGATGAGTATCTGGGTGCCGTCAGTATAATTGGTGTAGGTGACACCCAGATAGTCAAGTATGTCAAAAAGAGGTTTTGTAAACACATTGTTAAGTGTTGGCAAGAGGCAAGAGCCTTGTGGCACCCCGCACGGAACAGGTGATGGTTCAGCCGAAGCAGTAGGGGAGAAGTACCTCATGGATCTGTTATCAAGTAAGGATCTAATCCATTTGGTGGCATTCTCAAAGAAGTGGGCAGCTGTTTTAAGGTGGCTGCAAAGGATTTGGTGGTTGACCAGGTCAAATGCTGCCGATAAATCAAGGAGTAATAACAGGGACATTTTATCATTGTCTATTAGATCCTCAATTTGTGTTTTGAGGTCAATCAAGGCTGTTTCTGTCGCGTGCTTAGGTCGGAAGCCTGATTGTCTCAGACCAAGTAGTTTGTTAGATTCCAGGTAATTCTTTATCTGCAGGTAGGCTTCGCAGACCTGAATTTTAAGCAGGACCGTGGTGATGGGCCTGTGGTTGGTTGATATGCTGGGGTCTAATGTGGGTTTTTTTCAAAAGAGGGATGACCCAAGCATCCTTAAGGTTATTGGGCTCAATGCTCGAGTGAAACGAGGAGTTGATGAAGGCAGTATTGAAAGGGGCAAGTTCGTGTGCTGACTCTTTGATGATGGGAGCAGAGCAAGTGTGGCCCTGACAGTTAGATAGTTTGAATTTACTGATGATGTTTTACACCTCTAGGATGGTGAGAGGTGAAAAGCTGAAGGTTGCATGTGTGTGCATGCTGGGCGGGATATTACTAGTAGGGAGGTTTGCTTGGAGGCCAGTTTGAAGGCAATTTTGTTTCACATTGATTTTAGCCTGTAAGGTGGATATTTTAGTGAGGAGAGCTTTTTGGATGTTATCACACCACCTACTGTCTTCGCTACAGGTGTCGGGGGGGGATGAAGAAGATTCTAGTTCTTTTACAATTTTGAATAGCTCCTTAATGTTAGATTCCACTGGTGATATACTCAAGTTGTAAGTCGCTCTTTTAGCTTGGAATATAGCTACCTTGTAGTTAAGTGATGCTATGGTAAGGTTATCTTTGTTGACGTCGCACGGGAGGCTTTTCCAGCAGGCTTCGGCATTACATTTTTCTTTACGTAGTACTCTTAAATGTGGGGTGAACCACAAATTAAGGTGGGCACACTCTTTAGGTTTCCTAGATTTTAGGGGGGCAATAGGGTTATTTGCTTTGAGCTTAGTGTGGTTGAAAGTATCGACTAGGACACTGGGGTCATCATGTGTGAAGGCAAGTTTATTAAGGATGGGCAAAATGAGGGGGCGCAGTTTGTCACTGGTGATATCCTTTTTGTTTCTTGTGGGAATGGAAGATTATATACATATCTCCCATAGAATCTGGTGTATGTCTCGGTGAGGCTAGGGCATTCAAATAATACATGTTTAGCCGTTTCTATGGCATCCTTATTATTGCACATCCTACACCATCGATCAGACCATAATACGCTGGTAAATGAACCAGTTATTGACAATATTGGGAGATGGTTCAATCTCAGTAGCAGTATAAAACGTCTAAGTCTTGGGGATGGTGCCAGATTCATATATTGCTGGGGTTACTTATACGTATATAATAGGTCGGATCCCGACTGGTACTTTTTTAGGGTGTTCAAATGACCATAGTTTTCCAGCCAGTCCCACAATTCGATGCGTCTAACAAGTGCTTGCTTCACTTTCACAGTGTCATGCCCCTTCCTCTGTATCCAACATATCTATTTAAAGAATACCTCCATACTTTTTTTAGCTGACATGTCGCAGCTTCTTTAAGTGTTTGCTGGTGCAGGGCAAGTAGCAGTCTGTTATTAGGGTCATTACACATAGTAATGTACATTTCTGCTTGTTTTTTCAGCACGCTAGCTTTAAGTAAAATCAATCCTAGCTCTAGCCTTATTATTGCCATCGGTATACATTTCGGTAAGCCCAGCATTTTCCTCCATAATAACCTTTAAGAACCTTTGAACCATAGGATGGATCAGCAAATCATTTGACATTCCTATATAGGGCCTGGGGCCCACAGGGCTGGAATGTTTAATAGAAATCAGTGTTACGGTTCAAAAGATATAAAGGGTCAAAAAAAGGTTGTGTTTTTCACTTTTCTATTCATTTTCCATAGGGCAAATTACACATTTTTCTCATACACACAGCCTAAACCGCTGGACAGATTAGCACCAAATAAGAAACAACTCTGGCACAAAGTGCTTGAATCAAATACTTTCTTGTTTTGGCTCAAATCTGTGTTGACTTAAAAAGACAAGTGTGTTAAAGCGTGGTGCCACTGTAGCCAAAAAGTTAGTTATATCTCCCATGATGCATTGATGATGCCTATGTTTTTCATTTCTGAAACGCTGCCAATACTCAATTTCAGTTCTCTATTGATTTTGGAAAGTACACAAAAATGATATACTGGCTGTAAGTATGACAGTTTTGAAGGTACGGAGCATGTAGGCAGGGTAAGAAAAGATAAGTTGCGTTTTGCCGAGATCGAGAATTGACACGTAAGTACTTGAAAACTATAATATTTTGAGATGTGTCAATCACTGTGATTGCTAGTTAGGTGAAGATGAGTAATTTAAGTTAATTTAGGAAGCCATTTTTATAAAATATATTTATCTATCTATCTATCTAGTTTTTCTATTGTGCCACCAACTCGAAGGCCTCAGGGTGCTCACAGGAGATCATATAAAAGACGGTTGAAAGAAGGCCAGGAAATCAGACCCTGAGAGAAAACCACATATTGGAAAAGAAAAATCATATAAGGAGGTTTATCAGGTAATGAAAAGGTCATCCCAACATCTAGTTTATGACTACCCATCCATAACCAGATTATTTTGCTACACCAACTGTGCATTTCAACTAGTAAACAGAAGCATTAGCGTACATACTGCCTTGTGCACGCATTATGCCTTATCACCCACTTCATCTGTAAACTTTACGCTCGCATCTATGCATGTACGCTGCTGACCCACGGTCCCAATACTCGTAAATGAGAGCAAATAAGCTCATACGCCGCACGCCGCCTGCCCGCCCTGAAAGTACACGGCAACTGTACGCAGCAAGCCGCTATTGAAAACTTTACCTACTTGAATCTTGTACTAGCCTATTTCTGTTTCTAATTGCTAAACTATTTTTGCTAAACCTGTACTAGCCTATTTTTGTTTCTGATTGTCACACCACCTATTTGAAACTGAGACAAGCCTACACTTGGTATCTAATTGCTACACTATTTTGCTAAACGTGTACCAGCCTATTTCTGTCTCTGCTTGCCACATTAGCTATTTGAAACTTGGACTAGCCTACTGATGAATACTGTACCTATTATGGCCTTGAATTTGCCCATTCCACTGCTTAGCCCCACTAAGGCTTACTGCTGGTCGGCTTCCACTGTGGATTAGTGTACCCAATATTGCTTTTTAATGTGCCCCATTCTGTTGCCTAGCCCCATTAACATACTACTGTTGCCCTGTATCTACTGCTGATATCCTGTACTACCCCATTTGTCACACAATCCCATTTAGATTTTTTATTTGATCTTAATTATTACTGCCAGTGTCATTTTCTAATTGTAGCCACCTTTTTGCTATTTGATCTAGCCTACTCGGCTGACTATCCCTACCAAGGCACAATGTTGGATTTTAACTATTACCACTATTCCTGTACTAGCCCATCCCGCTGTCTTAACTTACTTAGATCTATTGCACAATTTTAACTATTGTTGATACATTGAACTAGCCTATTTTTGCAGACCAGTCCCACCAGGCCTTTGCTTAACAATACCTTTTGCTGCTATCTCTTGAACTATCCCATTGTACTCCTCAGACCTACTCAGGCCTTTCTCTGAATAACATAGATCTTCTCCACTAGTGCTGAATTAACCTATCTATAAGGTGTCCCGGCACACAACATTGCCTTATGGCGATTACCCACACACCATGGTTAGCATACTCTGCCTCTTCCCATTGCTACCCCACATCACCTGGCTCGACACTTGTTCATGCATTACTATCCTGATGGAGTATCAGCTGGACACAATCCAAAGTTCTACCTCTACCTTCACCCCTATGATCAAGGCCGCCCCCTTATTACCTGCACTGAGCACCCTCAGTCGAATGCAAGAATTAGGCCCACACCATTCCTTCCTAACCAACACAATGCCTCATCCCGGAACAATAATGATAATTCCACTATCCCTACCACTGACAATATCATATCTAACCTATCTAAAAGTATACCCACCATCCACCCAATACCATTGATATATAAAATAGACTATGCTCCTTACGGGCTATAGCCTACAAGCTAAACATAACCACAAGACTAACAGTAAACCACCCACATAACACACTGATCAAAAATTGTACTGTAAAATACATCACTGCAAGCCTAAAGAGAACACTGCCAATAAGAATCCCTACCTCATTCAGAACACCCTATAAAAGGGGCTCTACTGAATGCCAGGTCCCCTGTGGCCCACGCGACTGAGATTGCAGACACGATTTTGTCCAACAATCTTGACTTCCTTGTAGTAACGGAAACCTGGCTCCATGATGCAGCTGGCCCATCCATTTCCCTAGCAGTCCCGAAAACTACCCTATTCTCAGAGCTGATAGACCTAAGTCTAGAGGAGGAGGCCCTGCCATCATCTTTAGATCTACACTTGACATGAGATTAGCCACTTTGTCTCCTGTCTCCTCATGCAAACTCCTATCAGTCAAATTCCAAACAGCACACAAAAGTACTATCACCATCAAAATCATATACAGGCCCCCTGGTCCCTTAGGATCATTTGAAGAAGACATTGTTCCTATAGCAGCAGACAACACCAAACTCACAGCGCAAAACATTATCTTAGGTGATTTTAACCTCAGCTACAGCGATCCAAATGATTTACCTGCCATAGCTGTAGATATTGCCTTGTCAGAACATGGCTTCCTACAAAAAATCACCCAACCTACCCATTTGAAAGGTAGGACACTCGATTGGGTAGCTGATCTAAATTGCAATATCACAATAAAGGATTCATCACCCCTATTATGGACAGACCACCACCTCCTATCCTTTGAGGTCAACATCAACAATCTAGAGATGATAAAAAGAAGCCCAGTTGCACCACCTTACCTCACTAGAAACAAATGTAATATCATAGCTGAAGCCATCCTACCTCTATTAATCCCATTACTCAATGCTCAACCCCCCACGAATGACCCGCATCTGGTGGTAGATTTGTACAATGAAGCTCCAGTTCCAAAGACATGTTTAACATCTTAAGAAATCTGGAAAATGCTAACCCACCTGCAGATTCTTGCCTTAAGGATAAACCCTGGTGCACCAGCATCCAAAATGCACTCGCCAACGAAATCTCTGGTGACCAGACTAAAATAGCCAACAAAAGGCACCAAATAACCACCAGTAATCTACTCAGTCCGATCACGCCCGCACCCATAAACCTTAACTCAGACTTTAAATTCACCAATGTATCAGTACCAGAGGTACAAAAAATTATAGCATCATTGAAACCCTCTAACTGCAAAGGTGACAGTTGCCCAGCACATATCATACAAGATGCGGCTAGAGATCTGGCCCTTTTTATCACTAAATTAATTAACTAATCATTCTCTAGCAACTCTATACCATGCAACTTAAAGGAATCATGAGTGCTCCCATTACTCAAGAAACTAACGTTAGAACCATCTGTAAAAGCAAAAGGAAATATCGAGGCTGAGTACCCCAAAAGGAAATACACCAAACAAGGGCTTATAAAGATTCACAGCTCTTTATTCTAAAACTGTACAGTTACAAAGAGACAAAATCGGATACAGATAGCTATCTGGCCTCAGTACATCACAGCGAATAACAGCCCTTTTGGTGTGAGAAGTGAGAGGTACTGGGCATCTAAACAGTTGTACATTTTATACATTTGTGATCATAATTTCCAGCCCCTCTGCAAGTTAATAATCCATGGTCTAGAGTTTGTGCCGAGTTCACTTCTGGCTTGTCCGACAATATGCACATGGATCATCGTCAGTTCACATACAAACAAGTCACAATGGCAACAGTGTATTCTCGGATTTAACAATAAGCCTTAACACATGTCCTTTACAATGTAGTTCAGCCAGTGTCCACGTTCAGTATTTGTTCAGCATTGTGGTCGATGTATGTCCGTGGATCAGACTTATTGGTGCAGACAATCCTCTGTCTACAAGTCAGGAATGGAACAAGGTCTCTTTATTCAACCCAAACATTTGGCCAACGGACAGTCTATACATTAACTAATGTACAAAGTGCAGGACGGCTTAGTTACAAGCGGGAAACACTGTCCACCATTTTAGAACACAGAGTTACTTCAAAATGGAAATCAAAATGGTGGATGGACCTAAAATGGCAGCGAAGTCGATCTAGAATCGGAACTTTGCAACGCGGTTTTCTTCGCAGATAGACTGGGCTTAGGCTAATATATACAATAAAGGAGGCATGATATGATATACCGTTTAACACATTGATATCCACAAACTATAGACCAATTACAACGGACTCCTTTCTTCTAAAAGTATTAGATAGGGTTGCATAATTGCACATCCAAGACTATCTTGAGACTAACAAACTACTTGGAACATGACAATCTGGCTTTAGACCCCAACATGGAATGGAAACTGCCCTTGTTACCTCAAAATCCATATTGACGATCTAAAAGATAAAGGTAGAGTGGCCATCCTACTCCTCCTTGACTTGTCGGCGGCCTTTGACCTGGTCGACCACAAGGTACTCTGTGACCACCTTGCATCGGCAGCTCATTTTTCGAGCTCAGCTGTCAAGTGGATTCAATAATTCCTTGATAACAGGACTATGCGGGTCTTCTCACCCTCAGCAGCTGCTGACCCCATTCCCATCACCTGCGGTGTGTCACAAGGCTCATGTGTTTCACCTACTTTGTATAATATCTTTACAAAGCCCTTATTTGATAAACTGGACCATCTGGGTGTCACCTACACCAACTACGCAAATGACACCCAGATACTCCTAACCCTATCAGGTACCTACGACACAGATGTAGCCCAGATCAATGAAATCTAAACCAACATTCAGGCATGAATGGCCCTTAAAGGCCTCTGCCTGAATGATGATAAGACAGAAATTCTCCTGGTCAGATCACACACCAACCTACAGAACCTCAGCCCAAACTATAGCAATATCTTCATAGACAGGAACAGCATACTCATTGCCAAAGATGTAAAAACTCTAGGTGTTTACTTTGATGCAAATTCCAAATTTACTAAACAGGCAAATATGACTGCGTCAGCTACCGCCTACACAGGCAAGCTGATCAGGGCGTGCAGACCCCTACTATCATCTAATAGTTGTCTTATACTAGCCAGAGCACTTATACAATCCAAACTGGACTACTGCAACAGCCTCTACCTAGGCGCCAATATGTCCACCCTGAACAAACTACAGATACTGCAAAATAATGCTCTCAGAGCCGCCCTAAACATACCCAGAAGGGAGCACATATCAGCAACTAGAAAACTCTGCAAATGGCTCTCCATACCCGATAAAATCAACTTGAAAACTCTCTGCCTCACTCATAAAGCAATGAACCACAGAGCCCCACCCTACCTGACTAACAATCACCCTGAGATCCTCCACCCGTACCACGAGATTGTCTAATACTTCCTGCCTTTTGGTACCAAGATATAACCTCAAAAGAGGTGGCGGCTCCAGCTTCCCTGTCCTGGCCGCCCAACTATGCAACACACTCCCACAGGACATAAAAACTATGCAAGTATTCATAAAATTCAGAAGCCTTGCCATCACCTGGCTACTCAATAAGAACTAACCTTATCTCCATCCTAGCCTCTTGTACTTGGCCTGCTTTTATATGTCCTCACTTGATTCATGTATGACTTTACCCATGCTTGCACCACCACACGGATTTAATGTAATGCCTTCTATACTATGGGCCTGATCACGACTTTGGCGGTAACCCCAGCAGTATTACCACAAGCGTTATAACCCCTATTGCCGAACTCCCCGGTGCTAATAGTGCCGGATCATGAGTTTGGCGGTAATGTAATTCCCCATTCCCCATTGAGCCCATTCGGGAATGTCCCATTCCCCATTGGGCTCAATGGGGAAAATTCGCCCTCTTACCGCTGGTGGATTTACCGCCGGCGGTAATAGCGCGAATTCTCAGCGGATTTCCCCCCAGCTCAGAGCTAGGGCAAAATCCGCCAAAGTCCTGATTTGGCGGACCCTTAAATCCGGCGGTAATAGCGCAACTGCCGGATTTTAGGGTTACCGCCAAAGTCGTGATCAGGCCCTATGTCATTGTACTATCCTGTATGTTCTACATTAAGTGATCTCTGTACTCTTAAAATGATTGTAACATGTATTAAGTGACCTCTGTACTTTTCAAAAGGACTGTAACATGTAACCACTCTTTTATCTACTAGCGCCTAGATACCCACGGGTTAGGCGCGCTATATAAATAAAATAAACAAACAAACAAACAAACGAATACGGCAGCACATTTAATGTAAGCCAAATAGCATGGACATGCTGGATGAGGGGACTAGCGACTTATGAAGTGGTGTATGAAAGAAACAAATAAACTGGTGATTTCATCAGGATGCTTACTATCAAATTCACATGGTACATGAGTTGAATGTATGCTGATTCAGAAGGAATAGCTCTGGAGCATTTTGGTCGCTACAAGCAAGTGCCTAAATCATACATTGGAACTGTGGGCCGAATAGGAGAGCCAGTTCTATCAAGCAGTCGAAAACATGCAGCTGGCAGAAGTGATTGAATGTAGATGACCGTTTACAGTGTGAAGCCCTAGAAGGTGCAGAAGTTAATTTATACCCTAAGTGATGGGTACTAAATTGTGACGCTTCAATAAGTGCAGCTAAGCACACTTTTTTTAAACCATCCTTGCTTGATCATTATGAATTTTGGCTTGAAATATATGCCATTATGGTTGTTGTTAAGGTGCCATACTGTCACAACCGCTGGTTCCTGGCGGTTATGGAAGAGGTGGAAACATGGCGGTCGTTAGACCGTGCCGCCACGTTGTGCTCACTAGCGTGGTTTACATTCTAGTCTTTTCCAACATGGCCGCCGCTGTGTGTACTTCTCTGTTCACGCTCGGCGGTTCGGCGCGTTGCAACTTCCTTATTCTTCTTTGTTGCGAGCGCTCCACTGTACTCTCGCTTAGCGGAGTTCCGCTCCTGTCCTATTTTCCTCCTGTTGTCCTCTCTCTCTCTCTTACCGGTGCTCCTTCTTGTACCCGGGCACGGTTTGCTCTCCTCCCTTCTTTCCTCCTGCCTTACTTGTTTTAGTTTCTCTCTCTGCCCCCCCCCCGTTCACATTCAGGGCCTGCTCTTCACTTATTGCTACACCCTACCGTCAGTTTTGCCGGTCTCCTGTATTCCAGCTGGCTTTGGATCTTCCTCTCGTTCCGCATCATCAGATACCTACACTCCAAAGGGGTTTTTGTGCCGTAAGGCTTTTCACCTTGCCGCACTTTGTCTGTCACGGGGGGGGAGTCCCCGCGAATTCATTCCCAAAGGGTTGCGGTGGCTTCCTCTCGAGGCAGACCCTATCTACACAAGGAGAGGAGGACTTTTTCTCGTCGACCTCGTGGAAGGAAGTTGGACTTCTCGTCTTCATCAGGTGAGGAGGAAGGGGAATTGAAAGACTCTCACGGTTTGAGTGGGGTGGACCACATCACGGACAACCCTGCTGATACGCCCACAGCGTCAGACATTGTTGATAGCTTGCAACGCCAACCAGATACAGACATGGCAACTCCCCAGCAACTTCAAGAATTGGTCGCGGCGGTACAAAACTTAAACCTGGAAGTTCAAGCACTTCAAACGGCAAATACCGCTCTCCAACAGAGAGTCACCGCCAGAGAACAGCAAGTCACAGATTTACCGCCTTTGCCTCTGGTGTCGGGTAAATTTGACGGATCTGAGAAAAAGGTCAAAGAATTCTTGGAGGCTTGTAATATCCATTTCACATTCAGACAGAACACTTTTTCCTCTGATCATGCCAAAGTGGGGTTTATGATCACTCATATGACTGGAAATGCCCTAGCCTGGGCAACCCCTCTGGTGTCCCGGTCCGACCCAGTATTACAGGACTATGTAGCATTCAAGGATCTTCTCAAGCAGGCATTTCTTCGCACTGAAAGCGCCCACCAGGCTAGTGAAGACCTGTTGGATGTACGTCAGGGTGGTTCTGACCTACTCACTTACATATCCTCCTTCAAAAGACTTGCTGCTGAAGCCGGCTGGCAAGAAGAGGCTCAATATACCATCTTCAGGAGAGGTTTGCGCGAAGAGCTAAAGGACGAGCTCGCTAGAATCCCTCGCCCTGATTCTTTCTCAGATCTCATAAAAGCAGTGGTACGAATAGATTTTCGGTTGTCTAAAAGGAGAAATGAAAAAAGAAAGACCCGTAACGTCAGTTCCTACCCCGAGACTCACCCATCGACCTCCTCACCTGCCGCTCGTCCATCCACCCGGGAAGAACCTATGCAGATAGGAACAACCAGATCGCCCTTGACAGCTGAAGAGAAGAAGAGGAGAAGAGAAGGCAGCCTTTGTCTATACTGTGGCTCCTCCACTCACCTCTTGAGAGACTGCCCAGATGTACCTCCCAGACGTTTGGGAAACGAACGCCCTCGGTAGTTGGTAGGACGGACTACCGAGGGGCTTTTCTCAGTTCCTATGTAACACTTTCAGTCACTTCTGCTCAACCCTCGGAGGACCAACGTCTTATGGTGATATCCGTCCAGCTTCAGTTCAGAGGAAAGGAAATAGAGACTCTGGCCCTGCTGGATTGTGGAGCAGCCGGAAACTTCCTGGAAACCCTATGGGCCGACAAGATAGGCCTTCGTAGGATAGCCAAGAAGGAAGACCAGAAGGTAGAGGGTGTAGATGGTACCCCTCTGTGCTCCGGCCTCATTACCCATACCACAGAGGAGGTACGAGTATCCATTCAACAACACACTGAAGTACTGAATTTCGACATAATCCGAGCAGCTCATTTCCCAGTCATTTTGGGGATTGGATGGCTCCGACAACACAACCCTACCATCGATTGGTCGGCAAATCTCCTAAGTTTTCATTCGGCCTTCTGCCAGGAGAAGTGTCTTCCAGGACCCTTGTTCGAAAGCGTCAAGATGGGGTGTGCCCCAGAGAGGAGCACGATCCACTGTATCCCAAACAGTTTCCAGGAGTACGCCACAGTGTTCCAAGACCAACAACCTATGGAACTTCCTCCTCACCGACCGGAGGACTGTAGGATAGACTTAGTCCCTCAGGCTCTGGTTCCGTTTTGTAGGATGTATCCCCTTTCATTGTCGGAAAAAGAAGTCCTTAGACGTTACTTAGATGACAACTTAGCCAATGGACTTATCCGACCGTCTAGATCACCAGCAGGAGCATCTTTATTCTTCATTCCAAAGAGGGACTCCAAAGACCTAAGACCTTGTATCGATTACCGAGGGCTCAACCAACTTACTATCAAGGACCGGTACCCTATGCCCATCATCGCTGAGATCCTGGAGGCGTCCAAGGTTCGGTAGTGTTTTCCAAACTCGACCTACGGAATGCCTATCATTTGCTCCGCATCAGAACTGGTGACGAATGGAAGACGGCTTTCCGCACTCCCTATGGATTGTTCGAATATCAAGTAATGCCCTTCGGATTGGTCAACGCTCCCTCAATCTTTCAAAGGTTTATGGACCGTATATTTTCAGATCTCTTGGGTCAAAATACCATTGTCTATTTAGACGATATTCTGGTTTACTCCCGTCAACCCGAAGAACATACCCGTCATGTGAAGGAAGTATTACGCAGGCTGCGGCATTATCATTTACTGGTCAAGCCGGAAAAGTGTGCTTTCGCTAAGTCCTCTGTCTCCTATTTGGGCTTCATCTTATCCAGCGAGGGAATCGCCATGGATCCAAAGAAGGTCGAAGCTATACTAGGCTGGCCCTCCCCTTCATCGGTTAAAGAGATCCAAAGATTTTTGGGACTGGCCAACTTTTACCGGAAGTTTATTCCCGAATTCTCCCGACTCACCCTGCCCATCACCTCCTTACTGAAGAAAGCCTCCAGGCCATTTCAATGGTCCAGGGAAGCCGAAGAGAGTTTCATCTGCCTGAAAAGAAGGTTCTGTTCAGCCCCTATACTGAGACAGCCAAACCAACTGCTCCCCTTTATTCTTGAGACCGACGCCTCTGCGGGTGCGGTTGGCGCCGTTCTCCTACAAACAAATCAGGGTCAAGAACATCCCATCGCCTATTTCTCAAAGACCCTCAACCCTAGCCAACAGAACTACTCCGTTATAGAAAAGGAACTTTTAGCAATGAAACTGGCTTGTCTTGAATGGAGACATCTTCTCCAAGGAAGCTTACACCCGTTCCTGATACGGACTGATCACAAGAACCTACAGATCCTACGTCAACAAGAGTGCTATAACACCAGACAAGCCCGATGGGCACATTTCTTTGCACAGTTCCATTTTCTCATAACATACATACCCGGAACCCAAAACCAGGTTGCTGACGCCTTATCCCGCAGAGATGAGACCTCTCTGGGATACGAGAAAGAACTCATGTTTCCCCATATCAAGATTATTTCCGCCGTATCGTCTTTCCTGGAAAAAGTGAGAGAAAGATCTCTTTCCCCTGAAGAAACACTCATGCAAGTGGGGAGGACTCCGGTGGATCTGAGGGACGGTCTGTACTTCTCTCGAGGAAGGCTCATCCTTCCTTCACAGGACCTCAGAATACAAGCTCTCCAGTGGTGCCACGACTCAAGGGTAGCCGGGCATAGAGGATTACGAGGGACCCTAGAATTACTGCAGAGATCTTTTTACTGGCCCGGTATGCGAGCCGATACTCAGGCATACATCCAGACCTGTCTTATCTGTATGCAAAATAAGCATTCCACTCGAAGTCCCCTTGGCCTGCTTCAACAATACCCGATTCCATCAGGCCCCTGGAAGCACATATCTACAGATTTCATCGTAGACCTACCAAATTCCCAGGGCTGTACCTGTATCATGGTAACTGTGGACTCCTTCTCGAAGTTGGCTCATTTTTCCCCCTTACCCAGAATACCTTCGGCCTCCCTTATGGCGGAAGTCTTCATGAAAGATATCTTCAGATTACATGGTCTCCCCAAAAAGATTGTGTCTGACCGTGGGAGCCAATACACCTCAAAGTTCTGGACAGCCTTGTGCAGACTGCTGGGTATCGAAAGGGCTCTATCTTCTGGGTTTCACCCACAGACCAACGGGCAGACAGAAAGGCTAAACGGTACTCTTGAGCAGTATTTGAGGTGTTTCATCAACCAACAACAGGACAACTGGGTGTCCCTCTTACCAACAGCTGAGTTTTCTTATAACAATTCAGTACACAGCGCACTGGGAATCAGCCCTTTCTTTTGTACGTATGGGTACCATCCTAAATCCATAGTACCTACCTTCTGGACTGAGACTCCCATACCATCCTTGGAAAACTCTCTGTCTAGATTAAAGGAAGCCCATAACACCGCCAACCAAAGTCTTCTAAAGGCCAATACCCGTACCAAACTACAAGCGGATAAACACCGGAGGCCTGTACCTGAGTGGAATAGAGGATCTAAGGTCATGCTATCCACTAAGTTTTTACCCCGCTGGGTACGCCCTTCTAAACTATCCCCCCGATTTATTGGTCCCTTCGATGTTCTATCCAGGATCAATCCGGTGGCTTATCGCCTCAAACTGCCTAACAATCTTAGTCGCATACATCCGACCTTTCATGCCTCTCAATTACGTCCCTTCAAATCAGGGAACAGGAAACAGAATACCCCCAGTCTCCCTACTTTGTCTGCTCCCATCTGTGAAGAATACGAGGTCTCCCATATCCGGGATTCACGTTATCGCAGAGGTAGCCTTGAATATCTTATTCATTGGAAGGGGTATCCTTCCTCGGAAGATACCTGGGAACCTAGGATCCATGTACATGCTCCCCGCTTGTTACGTCAGTTTCACAGATTACATCCCGGCAAGCTGGGGGGAACCCAACTTCGAGGGGGGCATACTGTCACAACCGCTGGTTCCTGGCGGTTATGGAAGAGGTGGAAACATGGCGGTCGTTAGACCGTGCCGCCACGTTGTGCTCACTAGCGCGGTTTACGTTCTAGTCTTTTCCAACATGGCCGCCGCTGTGTGTACTTCTCTGTTCACGCTCGGCGGTTCGGCGCGTTGCAACTTCTGAATTCTTCTTTGTTGCGAGCGCTCCACTGTACTCTCGCTTAGCGGAGTTCCGCTCCTGTCCTATTTTCCTCCTGTTGTCCTCTCTCTCTCTCTTACCGGTGCTCCTTCTTGTACCCGGGCACGGTTTGCTCTCCTCCCTTCTTTCCTCCTGCCTTACTTGTTTTAGTTTCTCTCTCTTCACCCCCCCCCGTTCACATTCAGGGCCTGCTCTTCACTTATTGCTACACCCTACCGTCAGTTTTGCCGGTCTCCCGTATTCCAGCTGGCTTTGGATCTTCCCTCGTTCCACATCATCAGATACCTACACTCCAAAGGGGTTTTTGTGCCGTAAGGCTTTTCCCCTTGCCGCACTTTGTCTGTCACGGGGGGGGGAGTCCCCGCGAATTCATTCCCAAAGGGTTGCGGTGGCTTCCTCCCGAGGCAGACCCTATCTACACAAGGAGAGGAGGACTTTTTCTCGTCGACCTCGTGGAAGGAAGTTGGACTTCTCGTCTTCATCAGGTGAGGAGGAAGGGGAATTGAAAGACTCTCAGGGTTTGAGTGGGGTGGACCACATCACGGACAACCCTGCTGATACGCCCACAGCGTCAGACATTGTTGATACATACATGCAAACATAGCCGCTGAAGAATTTCCAAGAATCATTCTGATGTGAAGGAACGAAACATGTAGGGTGTTCTTCGTACGGAAACTTTTTCTTCATTAAAAGGTTGTTGGGTGCCAATAGCATTTCACTTTGGCTATGTCTATTTACAGTCTACAGTCTACAGTTAATGTGTACAAGCACTGTAACACTTTCTCAGCACATTGCACTTTATGGTCTTGATACTGTAAACTTGTTGATCTATTTATGTGTAATGTTTTGATGTGTGTGACCAATACATATGTTTTTTTCTGAAGATGGGCTGTTTTCTGGCAAAAGTCCTGTGTGATGATTTATATGAAATATATGTTATAACACGAAAAGCTGATTGTTGAATATTAAGAAACAGTGCCATCATAATTAAAATATCTGCATGCACTAGCAGAAAAGGAGTTTTTTTGCTCTAAGTGCCTGTTACCCTAACTGGGACAACTTTCACGCTGCTTAAACAAATACCCTAGTGTCTCCCACCTGTTGTTGTGATTTATGTGTTGTCTATGCCTTAGTAATTGAAATGGCCCATTCCAACCTCACACTAAAGTTAGTAGGTGGCTTCTAGTTGTTCTTTTTACCAATATCCTCTAGTTTATATTAATGATAATTTGTATTCTATACAATAAGGTTGTAAAAGTATTTACACTCACCAAACAGTTGTCTTTTTCTTTATTGCTTTTGACTTGCAATACAGCCTATCTGCTGTTGTTAATTGCTCTGTTTACTGAACTTTTGACGGTTCCTTTCAGGCATACTCTTTCTAGTAATTTAAGACTTAGTTCTCCTGCTTCTTGCCCATGAATCTCTTATGATGCTATTTCGTTTTAACCTTAAGAATTGCCTAAAAGGTATGTTTTCACACTTATTAGAACCTAGAACCTATCAAATTGTTATGTAGAATACAGAGTTAAAAGTAATGTGATAATAATACTTTCTAATTATATTGCCATTTGCAGATATCTACAATGTGTGATGGAATCTATGAAAGAATAGTGTTCACTAAGACTTAAAGACAATTCTTGATGAACGATTCACTCATATTAGAGAGATCTCCTTAAAAATGGTACTCCTGATAAAAGTTCTTTAAATAATTGGGGTTAAGAAATGAAACCTGTTGGGTGTTTTTTCAAGTCATGTATATAAAATATTTATCGCTAAAATGGAAAACATTAAGTACCTAATTTATAGAAAAAGCACTAAGCTACTTTTAATCAACCTACACAAATCTTCAAGTCAATACATAAAAACACTATCCATAACACAATAAAAATGCATCTCATAAAATCATCCTGATCGACCAGATCAATTGGCAGTTCAATTTTGGTGACAGAATAAAACATATGTAATAACAACTTTCAAATATATCCCAGTGAGGAGAGCCTAACTCGCAGCCTCTATGCTTTCCAGTAAATTCAATGAAAATATAGGTTTATACAACTTACTCTTTGACAGCCAAGATCTGTAAGTGTATCCCACCACTGCAAAGACTGCAACTTGCTGAGGCTTTGTCCACAAACTACTTAGCACCATAAACAACATTTTGCCCCTTGCGCCTGTGAAAGGTTTTGTGCAGTCTGCAGATTCATGGATTCTAAAGCGCAAAGTAACCCGCAGCGCAAAAAACAAGTTAAGCACAGAACGCCCACAACACGCTCCCATGCAAAGAAAAACTGGTACCAACAAACAACCTTTGTGCCTGCCTTTACACCACCATCCAGAACCCCAGCAAAACTGGGAACCGTCCCCCTCAATGGAAGGCAGCACACCGGAGAAACTGCAACTCATGCCAGCACTCCAGTCAAACTGAGAAACCAAAGGATGTCTCACCTGCTAGCCCTCTGGGACTTGTCATCCAGATGGCCAGGACAATCACTCTTGAATCTAGTTCCTGGGAGTGGACCAGTGTGTGAGGATCACCTGGGCGAGGGGTCTTCAGGGAGTGGCAGGGAGTGGCAGTGAAACAGCCGACAGCGAGACGCAGTATTCCTCCCTTCCCAGTAACAATGATCCCTCCTTTTACATAGCATTCTCCAATGTCCCAACTCCCCCCTTTCTACACAAAGACTGGACCGAGGAAGAGGGTGACTGAGAGAAACAATGCTCACTCTTACACATGGTATTGGACATGTTCTGCTAATTGGTTCAGGCAAAGTCAGGCACTTGACTCTAAGCCCATACATCTGATACCAATTAGCTCAACTCACACGGATAAAAGGTGGAACAGAGAGACACACTCTGAGCAAGGTAGAACAGGATAAGACCAGAACTTCCAGGGCAAAAGTGAACCTACTGGAGCAGAGCAACAGACTGAGGGATGGAGCCACTTGTGGAGAACCACAGGAGTTCTCTGCAGGAGCGATAGACAGGTGGAGAAGGCCGAATCCCAAACAAGAAGGCTGCATTGGGTTTTAAGAATGCCAGCAACCCTCCTGGGTGAACGGCAGAGTTGGAGAGGCGAGGCCAAGCCTGTGGTACTAACCTTGACTCATAAACTGGAAAACAATAAAGACAAGAAAGAAATGAACACAGCCGGTGAGTTGGCAAGTGACATGAGAGACTGGTGTGTGCTAAAGAATGATTGAAGTGGTAACATTATTTCGTACAGTTGAAGGCTGCATGTGTGTGGATGAGACGCAAAGAAAGGCAGACCTGCGAATGAACCTTGAAGTAATGAGAGCTGTAAAGTCAGCGATACTGAGTAACAGAGTGGTCCAGCGAAAGGAAGTAGGCCACTCAAAAGTCTCAGTGAATGGTGAAAAACGAAAAGGGGAGAGTAAAAACGTGAACATTGAACTTTGGTGCATAATACAGAGAACTACCAAGACCAGGAAGCACTGGTGCAACTAACATAGGAGTGTGAGTTGAAAGCTGGAAAGTCAAAGTGGCCCTGCAAAGGTCTGTAGAAAAAAGCCACACACATTCAAAAAATCTTCGATATCAGGAAACGGTCTGAGCCCGACTGAGGGAGACCAAAGGTGTAATAAGTAAGGAGAAGGGAATCCCTGAAGGAGGTGAATTAAGCTTGCAAAGGGAACCCCTGCATGCATTTGTTTGTGCTGTGAAAGGTCTGAGCCCGACGAGAACTTTTGCTGTGAAAGGTCAGAGCCCAATTGAGGGAGACAGATGTGAACTTTTTGATGAACTGTGTTTTGGAAATTGGAAAAATATGACTTTAACCTGAGATGCCAGGCGGGCCTTGATTCACATTTTGGAACCGTTATTGTGTTAAGAGCCTGAGCCAGAGTGTATCATCTTGCCTACAAGGACCGCCTTTCCCCTGCTATCCAACGTGGGAAGGACAGCAGACTCAGCCACATTTATTCTTTATATTTAAACACTGACTTTCTTTTGCATACATTTTCTCCTTTTGACAATGTTTGTACAAGATATAGGGTCGACATCAGGTTTTTGTTAGTTTCGGCCATTTTGATTTGACAGACTCAACTAGGACTTTTTTATTTATTATTGGATGGTCGAGACTACTCCCATCTTAGCTAAATGGCAAAGTAGGAATTTCTCCAACCCCATTGAAACTTCAATAAAGATTTTACAAATTGTACCTTTTGTGTCAGTGTCATACTTGTGATACTGTGCCTCCCTGTAACACAACCCAGCACTCCAGTGAAACTGCATACCATCCCCTTCAACTCAAGCTAGCACCCTGGTAAAACTGCATACCACCCCGTAACTCAAGTCAACACCCCAGTGAAACTGCATACCATTCCCCGCAACTCAAACCAGAACCACGGTAATACTACATACTGCCACCCTTAAATTCAACCTGCACCCAAACTGTGGCACTTCACCCCTAAGTCACAGCAACCCCTTGAAGTCCTCACAACACTCACCACCCCACTGACCTCCATCCCTATTCCAGGCAGCCCCCTCAAGCTCTGACAACTTCCATCACCCCCACTGACCTATGCCCCAAACTCCAGGAAGCCCATGCTAATCTGCCGTCTTTGGAACACCCCCATTGACCTCTGCTCCAACCCCCAGGCAGCCCGCTAAAGACCTGACAACTTTCACCACTGCAATTGACTCTGCCCCAACCCCCAGGAAGCCCCTTCAAGTCCTGATAACTCCCACAAGCTCCACTGATCTCCCCCCTAACCGCCAGACAGCCCTTGCTAGTCCGCTCTCCTTCCACAGCCACCACTGACCTCCACCACAAAACCCAGGCAACCCTCTCAAGTCCTGACAACTTCCACCACCCCACTGACCTCCGCCCTAACAGGCAGACAGTGCCCTCAAGCCCTGACAACTCCCAGCACCCCCACCAACCTCCAGTCCAAACTTCATGCAGCCCCTGCTAGCCTACCCTACTCCCACCAACCCCCACTGACCTTCACCCCAAACCCGAGGCAGCCCCCTCAAGTCCTGACATCTCCCACCATCCCCACTGACCTGTGACCCAACCCTCAGGCAGCTCCCTCAAGCACTGACAACTCCACCACCCCCACTGACCTCTGCTCCAAACTCCAAGCAGTCCACTCAAGCACTGACAACTCCCACCACCCCTGCTGATCTCCGCACACTGCTCCAGGCAGCCCACTCAAGTCCTGACAACTCCCACCACCTGCACTGACTCTGCCCCAACTCTCAGGCAGCCCCTTTAAGTCCTGGCAACTCCCACAAGCCCCACTGACCTTCACCTTAACCCCCAGATAGCCCCTGCTAGTCCACCCTCTTACCCCCCACACCCATTGCCCTCCACCTCCAAACCCAGGCAGCCCTGACAAGTCTTGCCAACTTCCACCTTCCCCACTGACCTCTACCCAAACACCCAGGGCGCCACGTCAAGTCTGACCACTCCTAGCAACCACACTGACCTTCACCACAAACCGCAGACAGCCCCTGCTAGTGGGCCCTCCTCCCACCAACCCCCAAAGACCATCACCCCAAACCCTATGCAGCCCTCTCAAGTCCTGACAACTACCACCACCCCCACTGACCTCTTCCCACTACTCCAGGCAGCCCCCTCAAGTCCTGAAAACTCCCATACCACCACTAACCTCTGCCTCAACCCCCAGGCAGTCCCCTCAAGTCCTGAGAACGTTCACCACCCATACTGACCTCCACCCAAAACCCCAGACACCCCCCTCAAGTCCTGACAACTCCCACCCTTCCCACTGACCTCTGCTCCAAGCCCCAGGCAGCCCCTTCAAGTCCTGAAAACTCCCACAACCCGCACTGACCTCCGCCCCAACCCCC
This sequence comes from Ambystoma mexicanum, assembly GCF_040938575.1. Classification (NCBI taxonomy): domain Eukaryota; kingdom Metazoa; phylum Chordata; class Amphibia; order Caudata; family Ambystomatidae; genus Ambystoma; species Ambystoma mexicanum. The sequence goes on along the minus strand of NC_090941.1, from coordinate 101,518,548 downwards.
AGGCAGCCTGCTAAAGACCTGCCAACTTTCACCGCTGCAATTGACTCTGCCCCAACCCCCAGGAAGCCCCCTCAAGTCCCGACAACTCCCACAAGCCCCACTGACCTTCCCCCTAACCGTCAGACAGCCCCTGATAGTCTGCCCTCCTGCCACAGCCACCACTGACCTCCACCTCAAAACCCAGGCAACCCCCTCAAGTCCTGACAACTTCCGCCACCCCATTGACCTCCTCCCCAACATCCAGACAGCCCCCTCAATTCCTGACAACTCCCAGAACCCCCACTGACCTCCAGTCCAAATTTCATGCAGCCCCTGCTAGCCTGCTCTGCTCCCACCAACCCCCACTGATCTTCACCCCAAACCCCAGGCAGCCCACTCAAGTCCTGACAACTCCCACCACCCCCCACTGACCTCTGCCCCCTACCCCAGGCAGCCTCCTCACAAGTCCTGAAAACACAGATCAACCCCACTGACTTATGCCCCAAATCCCAGGAAACCATTGCTAGTCCGCCTTCTTCTGAACACCTCCATTGACATCCGCCCCAACTCCCAGCCAGCCCCCTCAAGCCCTGAAAGCTCCCACCACCCCTACTGACCTGTGACCCAACCCTCAGGCAGCTCCCTCAAGTCCCGACAACTCCCACCAGCCCCACTAAGCTCTGCTCCAAACTCCAAGCAGTCCACTCAAGTACTGACAACTCCCACCACCCCTGCTGATCTCCGCACACTACTCCAGGCAGCACCCTCAAGTCATGAAAACTCTTACCACCCCCACTGACCTCTGCCTCAACCCCCCGGAAGCCCGTTCAAAGTCCTGACAACTCCCACCACCTGCACAGATTCTGCCCCAACACTCAGGCAGCCCTGGTAACTCCCACACGCCCCACTGACCTCCACCCTAACCCGCAGACAGCCTCTGCTAGTCCACCTTCTTCCCGCCACACCCATTGACCTACACCTCAAAACCCAGGCAGCCCTGATAAGTATTTGCAACTTCCACCTTCCCACTGACCTCCGCCCAAACACCCAGGGAGCCACCTCAAGTCTGACCACTCCTAGCACCCACACTGACCTTCACCCCAAACCGCAGGCAGCCCCCTCAAGTCCTGCCAACTACCACCACCCCCACTGACCTCTACCCACTACCCCAGGCAGCCCCCTCAAGTCCTGAAAACTCCCATACCACCACTAACTTTTGCCTCAACCCCTAGGAAGTCCCCTCAAGTCCTGAGAATGTTCACCACCCCCACTGACCTCCACACAAAACGCCAGGCACCCCCCTCAAGTACTGACAACTCCCACCATTCCCACTGACCTCTGCTCTAACCCCCAGGCAGCCCCTTCAAGTCCTGAAAACTCCCACAACCCCCACTGACCTCCGCCCCAAGCCCCAGGCAGTCCCGTCAAGTGTTGACAACTCCCACCACCCCCATGAACCTCAGCCCATTCCCAAAGGCAGCCCCCTCAAGCCTGACTACTCCCACCACCCTCACTGACCTCTGCCCCAACCACCAGACAGCCCCCCCAAAACCTGACAACTCCCATCACCCCCACCGAGCTCTGTCTACTACCCCAGGCAGCCCCCTCAGGTCCTGACAACTCTCACCTCCCCTCTGACCTCCACCCCAACCCCAGGCAGCACCTGCTAGTCTGCCCTCCTCCCACCAACCCCCACTGACCTCCACCCCAATCCCCAGGCAGCCCCCTCAAGTCCTGACAATTCCCACCACCGCCACTGACCTCTGCCCACTAATCCAGGCAGCCCCCACAACACCTGACAACTCCCACCAGCCCCACTGACCTCTACCCCAACCCCCAGGAATCCACCTCAACTCCCACCATCCCCACTAACCTCAGCCCGAGGCAGTCCCCTCATGTCCTGACAACTCACAACATCCCCACTTACCTCCACCCCATCCCCCAGGAAGCCCCCTCAAGTTTTGACAACTCCCACTATCCCCACTGACCTCTTCTCCAACCCCCAGGCAGCCCATTCAAGTCCTGAAAACTCCCTCCAGCCCCACTGACCTCTGCCTACTACCAAAGGCAGCCACCTCAAGTGCTGACAACACCTTCCGCCCTCACTGACCTCCGCCCCAAGCCCCAGGCAACTCCCTCAAGTCCTGACTACTCCCATCACCCCACTAACCTCTGCCCCAACTCCCAGGCAAATCCCTCAAATCCTGACAACTCCCACCACCATCACTGACCTTCACCCCAATCCCCAAGCAGTCCCTACTAGTCCGCCCTCCTCCCACGACCCTCACTGACCTCCATCCCAATCCCCAGGCAGCCCCCTCAGGTCCTGACAACTCCCACCACCACCACTGACCTCTTCCCACTACCCCAGGCAGCTCCCTCAAGTCCTGACAACTCCAACCACCCCCACTGACCTCCACCCCAACCCCCAGGCAGCCGCCTCACATCCTGACAACTTACAACACCTCCCGCTGACATCCACCCCAAACCACAGGCAGCCTCCGCAAGTCCTGAAAAATCAGACCAACCCTACTGACCTCCATGCACTACCAAAGACAGCCCCTCAAGTCCTGACAACTCCCACCAACTGCACTGACCTCCGCTCCAACCCCGCGGCAGCCTCCTCAAGTCCTGACAACTCCCACACTCTCACTGACCTCCACCTCAACCCGCAGACAGTCCCCTCAAGTCCTTACAAATCTCACCACCCCCATTGACCTCTGCCCCAACCCCCAGGCATCCTTGTCAAGTGCTGACAACTCTCACCACTGCCACTGTCCTCCACCCCAAACCCAGGCAGTCCCTGCTAGTCTGCCCTCCTCCCACCACCCCCACTGACCTGCACCCCAACCCCCAGGCAGCCTACTCAAGTCCTGAAAACTCCCACACTCCCTATGACCTCCACCCAAACCCCCAGGCAGCCCTGTGTACTCTATAGACCTACCAGTTCAATGTGGAGTTACAACTTGCCAAAACTCCTCTGATCTACCTCCATCATGAAGTATGCCTGCCACATAGCCTCCTCCAACTGGGAGCACTGCTGTTGATTCCAGAACTGAAATATCTTCTGTTATTCCCTGGTCGTCCAAACTCAGCTGCACATCCACAGGACAACAAACTGTTGCACCACTTTGTGAAACACTGCATACAGGCACGTTATGATTTCTCATATCAAATCATATCACCTACACTGTGACCACTCCATGCACATGTTATATGGTAAAGCAATGCAATGCAATGTGGCATAGGTATTGTGCCTTTGTGCCATTGTAACAGCTTCAAAACACTTTAAGTGGAAACCCCTAGAGGGCAGAAGACCAAGGAATCACAGATTGAGCCTAATTACAAAGAATGCCCATGTTCATGTCAGCCTGTGCTAAAGTAGGCAGGTAGGTATGGGTGGGGAAGTCCCTGCCAGTGACCACACCAGAACATGCCTGTTTTTGCGTGATGTGAAGCCTGTCATAAAGTGTGAGACTCGAGTAGATCAAAAATGTGTGTTGCTAGACTGCTAGACTGAAGCATCAATTATGTGAAGCAGCTGACATTCAGTGGCAGAGGTGATGGATGGTACGAGAGCAGGTACCGAGTGATTGATTGTAGATTTGTGAGGGTGGGTGTCCATAACGTGGAAGTGGCTCAGCAATCAACTATCTACTGCACAAGTGATGAGTTCAGCCCACCGATCCACAGTGAGGCCACATCTCACTGCAGCACCCACAATGCCAAACACCCATTCCAGTGAATGAAGCGCGGAAGCTTACACATTGACAGGTAAGCGTCAAAGGAATATCTAAACATCTGTCGAGCGTGAAGGAAATCAATGTACAATAACATCAATCGCCACTAGCAAATGGCCAGAGGTGCGTGAGCTGCCATCACATACAACAAGCAAGTAAAACATGTTGTACATTTTGAAATACACATGCGTGAGTGAGTACACATCCCCAATCGTAGACATAAAACTTCATCACCACACATCATACTCATCACCACTAGCATCCATGTATTCACACTGTTACACACGCACTGAAAATGCCACTACACCAACACACTGACAACAAGCATACAGTGCCCCTACACATGTTATGGCATCATAGAAACAGCCATAGTCAACTACTGTTGTCTGATGTTCCCACGCATACTTGTAAAACACATGTGCACTGGTCCAAATCAATCCAAAGAATGGCATCATGTCAAACAACAACAACACAAAACATCAACACACACACAACACCACATTCAGTACAGACTCAACCAGAGAATACAACTCTCACACACCCATCCACACCATGTACACATTTCAAAAGCAATTTCCATTTCTATGGCCACAATGTGCTTTGTGGTTGGAATGCCCTCAGTGACCGTAGTCTATGTGTGGGAGATTCTAAGGGTTTATTAAAAGATATGTGTGTGCATTTTGCGAGGTTAGGATTTAGGAGGGTTGGCTAAGCTCCAGTAAGCATCCCAGAAGTCAGGCACATGAGTGGGTGCTGTTGGTGGTTTAGGATAGAGTGCTAGTGTCAGAGATTCGATGTGTGCCCAGCTAGACTGACAACTCTGTCCTGGTGGCGCAGAAGTTCAGAAGGCCAACCTAATTACTTGGAACAGGGTAACCTCTGGACAAGCCAGACCAATCAAGGTAGCGATCGCGGCGGTCAAGACTAGGTCTCAAGAGGGGTGAGGGTGACTGAAAGCCCGCAATGAGCACACAAAGCAAGAGCGCTTACAAACTACTCCAAACAGTTGTTATATCAAAAATAGATACACATTTATTTTAAGGCCTTTAAAATAATGACCGTAGCGAGAAAATCACAATATCACAATATTAAACCAACACATACCATATCAACACAATATATATACAAATACACAGTCGCAAGCGTTTAAAGCACGAAATATGTAGTCCACCTGCCAGGGAAGGAAAACAGGCAGTGCGATAATGCTTTCGACTCAGTTCGCCTTCATAGGCACCTAACTAGATGGAAGTCCGAGCCCTGCGAAGAGTGGAGCCTTGTGCTCAAAGTACCTGCCACGCCGGTGCCGACGGACACAAGGGGAAGCTCTTCGGAGGAAGTCAGGCAGTTCGGGTTAGTGCACAGCAGAAGAAGAACAGGTTCCGCAACTCAAGCGCAGCCTCCACAGCGGGCAGAAGCAGAGCGCGAGCGCGGCAAAAGGGTGCTGTCTTTACACAGCAGGGAAAAGCAATGGGATACTGCAGGAGGGCGACCAGATCCTAGATATACTACTCACCGGTCCCCGAAGCAAGCAGACCCAGGCTTCTCCACGATAGTTTCAGCAGCTGGCAGGTTCAGAAGAGCAGGGAACGCTTTGTAGTCGTGTAGAGCAAAAAGACGTCCCAATCGACGAAACCGGCGCAGTTTTGTTGCCGCACAGGACAACGGAGCGGCCGTGTGTATTCGAGCCAAATGAACCCTCCTCCCTTCAGACCTGGGAACGCCAAGCGTACGAAGCGTGGGAGAGGGACAAGGACTCGCAATACAACACAACCTGGCGGCGGTTGCAGAGCCAAACTCCTTTGTAAGCTGGTCAGTCAACTGGATGGCCCAGAGACGCTTCCGAAGGCTTACTTGGCAGGAGATGGTTGAAGATGCCGGGAATAGCTGTTCCTGCTATTCCAAAGGTCGAAGCACCAGTACAGGCCTTCTGGTTCGATCAAAGGAGGACAGGGGCTCTCCGGACGACAGCAGTGCAAAGGAGGATTCCTTCAGCGGGTCCCCAGCGATTCCTCGGTCCAGCCTCGTAGTTGCAGGATACTTGGCTCCTGTATTCCTTCGTTCGTGAGAACTCAGGAGATCGACATGGTAGTGGTGTTTCCAGCCCCCTCTTATCCACGGTTCCCTTCGCGCCAAAACGGAGGGGAGCCAATGGGAGATCCGCTCATCAAAACACATACCATACGTGGACCAATCACGGACCACGGTGGTCCCAGGCATTCACACCACCCTAGACTCTCTGGCACCCAGGATGTGTATTGGGACCAGACATCCCAGCCCACACCCTGGAGGCACACAAACGACATGTAGAAGCCCGCGAAAGCAACCACGTTTCGCGGGAAAGTACATGCCCAAATAAGGAAGGCCCCGGGTCGCCGGACCTGGGGAAGGTGAAGGGAGCAAGACGGACAGTGGACAGGACAAGGGAGCCTCGCGGCCTGGCCATTTTGGGAGCCAGGCCACCATTTTGGGTTCAGTGCAAAAACGTGCTCAGAACGCCAAAAGGAGCTCAAAATAAACAAAACGATCGCTGCCACCATTCGAGTCCCTGAATGACTTGCACCGATCAAATACCATCCTAAAAGAGTATCTAGGGCCTGTAGAAGGCTAGAGACCCAAGAGAGCTGTAACTTAGCTTACAGTGCCCTCTTGTGTCGTGTTGCACTAAAGCTGCGACACGATAAAAGAAACTACGGGAAACCACGTTCCCCGGTACTGACTGTCTTAAGGGCATGTCAGTTTCCCCGTAAGAAAGGAGCGAAAGCCCAGAGAAGTGCGGCAGAAGGCTGTACTTCTCTGGCAAAGTCAAGAACAAGGTTAAAAACAATAGCAAAAAGTTTAGGGGTTGCCACATGGAAGGAAAATTCCCTACAATTACGAAATCTTTCCTAACACTCGCCCCTCCCAGACTATGGACAGGGGGAACTAATCCACCCCTGGATGAGTCTCTTGTTCAGGTCGGTTAAACATTCTGGACAACCCATCAGCATTGCTATGTTGGACACCTGGCCTATGCTCAATAGTGAAGTCGAAGCCTTGTAGACTTATGGACCTCCTAAGCAACTTTGGATTCTCCCCCTTCATGTTCATTAGCCACTTTAACGGCTTATGGTCAGTCTGCACAGTGAAGTGGGTCCCATAGAGGTAGGGCCTCAGCTTCCTTAGGGCCCACACAACAGAGAAACATTCTTTCTCTACCGTGGACCATCTGAGCTCTCTGTCCTTAAGCTGGCGACTAATAAAACCGATAGGGTGTTCCTTACCCTTCTCATCTACTTGTGATAGTACAGCTCCTATCCCAGTGTCAGAGGCATCCGTCTGCACGATAAAAGGTCTTTGATAATCAGGGGCCCTGAGCACAGGGGCCTGGCACAAGGAGTCTTTTAAGCCATTGAAGGCCTTCTCACACTCGTCGGTCCAAGTTACCTTCTTGGGTTTCTTCGGAGTTGTGAGGGCAGTCAGAGGAGCAGCTATGGTACCATAGTCTGCCACAAAATTGCGGTAATACCCCGTGAGTCCTAAAAAGGCTCTCACTTGGGTTTGCGTAGTGGGGGTAGGCCAGTCTTGTACTGCTTGTACTTTACTGGGTAGAGGCTGTATCCTCCCTCCACCTACTTCATGTCCAAGGTAAACCACTGAGCCTTGTCCAATCTGGCACTTACTAGCCTTTATGGTCAAGTGGGCTTTCCGAAGAGCCTGGAGCACAATCCCGAGGTGTTTCACATGGTCTTCCCAGGTGGCACTGAAAACTGCTATATCGTCCAGATATGCAAGGCAGAATTCGTCCAACCCATTCAACACATGATTCACAAGCCTCTGGAAAGTGGCAGGTGCATTCTTCAACCCGAACGGCATTACCCGGAATTGGTAAAGGCCGTCTGGAGTAGAAAATGCTGTCTTCTCCTTGGCATGTTCTGCTAAAGCTATTTGCCAATAGCCAGCAGTGAGGTCAAACGTGCTGAGGTACTTGGAGGCACCCAAAGTATCCACCAGCTCATCTGTTCGAGGCAAGGGGTGGGCATCTGTCTTGGTGACAGCATTCAGAGCCCTGTAATCCACGCAGAACCTCAATTCAGAAGTGCCTGCCTTTGGAACCAGAACCACAGGACTGGACCAAGGACTACTAGAGGGTTCAATCACCCCAAGATCTAACATCTTGTTGACCTCGGTCTTAATATAAGACCGTACTTTATCTGACATCCTGTATCCCCTACTTTTGGTAGGTACACTGTCTCCTGTGTCAATGTTATGTTTGCACCAAGGTGTCAAACCAGGGGACTGTGAAAACAGGGGGGAAAACTGCCTAAGCAAACTTTTCACCTCAGCCTGCTGATCAGAAGTCAGGTGAGGGGCCACTCGGACACCCTCAACGGAGCTATCTGAAGGACCGCTCTGGAACAGGTCGGGGAGAGGTTCAGACTCCTCTTCCTCAACGTCTGACGCCAGTAGCAGTGCTGCGATTTCGACTCTTGGGACGAAAGCCTTCAGCCTATTTACGTGAAACACTTTTGGAGCCTGTCCAGGCCTTCCAAGGTCCACTAAATAGTTCACCTCACCCAGGGGCTCCACCACTGTGTAAGGGCCTGACCATTTGTCCTGTAAAGCGCGAGGCCTTATTGGATTCATGATCAGGACTTGCTGACCAGGTGTAAAGTTGATGAGGGAAGCTTTCTGGTCGTACCAATGTTTCACCAGCGCTTGCCCTGCCTTCAATTTATCACTAGCCAAGACCATCAGAAGTACGATCCGTTTTCTGAGCCCTAGCACATAGTCAACTACATTGGTAGTAACAGGGGGAGTGGGCATCTCCCATCCCTCCTTGACAATGGCTAAGGGTCCCCGTACGGGAAGACCGAACAGAAGTTCGAAGGGGCTGAAGCCAACACCCTCCTGTGGTACCTCTCGGTAGGCAAACAGCAAGCATGGTAAAAGAAGATCCCATTTTCTTCTCTGGGGCTCCTCCAGAGCCCCAATCATGCTCTTTAACGTTCTGTTGAAACGTTCCACCAGACCATTGGTCTGGGGGTGGTATGCAGAAGAGAACTTGTAGGTGACCCCACATTCTTTCCACATAGCCTGCATATACTTCGACATAAAGTTGCTGCCACGATCTGACACAACTTCTTTAGGGAAGCCAACCCTAGTAAATATGCCGAGTAAAGCTTTTGCAACTGACTTGGCAGTTACAGTTTTCAATGGGATGGCCTCAGGATACCTGGTTGCATGGTCGACCAGCACCAGGATAAACCTATTGCCCGAGGATGTTTGCGGGTCAAGGGGACCAACGATGTCGATCCCTACCCTTTCAAATGGTACCCCCACAACTGGGAGCGGTACCAACGGAGCTTGGATTGTCGCGCCAACCTTACCAGACAACTGGCAGGAGGCGCAACTCCTGCAGTGACTTTCTACTTGCACCCCCATCTTGGGCCAGTAGAAGTGCATGGATAACCTTTGCTTGGTCCTCTTCATACCAAGGTGACCAGCAAGGGGAACTTCATGCGCCAACTGCAGGAGGAAGGGCCTAACAGCAAGGGGAACCACCAACCTCCTATGGTCTCCTTCTGTAGACTCTGTGGGCTCACTATACAGGAGTCCACCTTCCCAATAAATCCTATGCTTCCCAGGAGGTTCACCCTCAAGCTGGGAGCAGGCCTGTCTCCTTAGGCCTTCCAGAGATGGGCACTCACGTTGGCCTTTACTGAATTCGTCCCTATCAGGACCTCCTTCAACTAACAAGTCTTTTAGTTCAGGATGATCGTTGGGGTCGAATACTTCAGGCATCGCCACCTCCTCGTCAGGCCCGGGCGATTGACCAACTTCCTCCACCGCAGTGGTAGGCGAGCTCGGGGGAATATTCTCTTTCCCTCGTTTTGACTTGTAGACTCCTTTCGCCTTGGGTTTCCCCTTTGGCTGGGGCGGCGTATTGGACTTGGCCAATGCTGCCCGTGCTTGAGACCGTGTGTAGGGTCTTTCGGCAGTGTCTCCTACGAGCCCTAAAGCTCTGAGATCATTACCTAATAAGACCTTTCCCGGGACGTTTCTCTGAATGCTCACTGGAATCCTGACTGCTGTACCATTTAAAGTTAGATTAACAGGGATCACGGGAAACATACGGAGGGGGCCGTCAGCCAACTTAGTGGGCATCAGAGTAGCTCTGGCAACTTCCTCTGAGTCTACCAAGGTAGAATCCACTACAGTTCGACTGCACCCACTATCCCTAAGAGCTGGAGTATCCACTCCATTGATCAGCACACTGTCTTTAAAGTAGTGCTTGGTATTATCCGGAATCCTAGCATACGCCTCTGCGACTTTAGGCTCCCAGGAACCCAGGGACACTAAAACTACCTCAGCCTCTATTCCGCTGGGAAATGAGTCTGAGGAGAAGGATGCTCCTGTAATCTCTTCTTCCTCGTAGGAGGAGAAGGCCAGATTAGCGGAGTGGACCCCCAAAGGTCTAACCTTACAACGGGGATCCCCCTTCACATGGTCAGTTGCTCCACAAGAAAAACAAGCCCCAGAGGGTCTGTTTACGTAGGGAGGCTTATTGTAACCAGAGTTCTGTTTCGGAGGCGCACCTCCACTACCCTGTGAGTTCTCTTGTGTCTTACCCTTGTTTTTCTTTTTGTGGCCCTTTTGGGAAGAAGATTTAGCAGATTCCCCACCCTCCATATCTTTGGACTTTTTCCCCTCCTCCTGCTTACCAGGATGAGTTTTGTCCTTATGGGACACTCGATGTGACACCCATAAGTCTGCTGCAATGGCCAGCTTCTTAGGATCTATCTCCTTCGAATCGGCCAAATGCTGCTTAAGCTCCGGGGAAGAAGAAGCAAAAATGTGTTCCAGCATGACAAGATTTATCATGCCGTCGAAGGTAGAAACCTTATAGCCTTCGACCCAGCCAGTTAAGTTTTTCAAAGATTCAGCGACATAAGATACCCAAGTACCACCTTCCTTTTTCTTATACTCTCGAAAACGCTTTAAATATTGGGCCGGAGTCTTCCCAAACTTTAAAATGAGAGTCTGCTTTAACATTGCGAAATCAGCACGCTCAGCCTTCGACATTTCCATAATGGCACTACAGCCAGAATGGGGCAGTCTACTGAGCAACCACGCAATCTTATCAGCATTGTCAACTTCCTGGACCTCGCATGCATACTCAAACGCATTCAGCCAGTCCATAATGTCATTCCTCTCTTCATACACACTGAGCAGATCTTTTGGAAACCGTGGATGAGAGGAGGCCCCAGACCCATGTCCAGGACCCTTGGATCCATTTGCAACCTGAAGCTTGGCCAGTTCCAACTGGTGATCCCTGTCTTTTTGTTTTTCTGCCTGTTCGATTTTTAGTTTGGCTATGCTGAATTCAAGCTCCTGCTGCCTAAACCGCAGCTCTTGCTTCTTGAATTCAAGCATAGCCTCCCCATCAGCACTGGCAGAGGAAACATTAGACAGCTCGTCCTCCCTGTCCTCGTGGTCGCGGTGGAACAGTGCGGCGGCAGAACCGTCGGTTCTACCAGTGAGAGCAGCCCCACCACCTTCCGCACTGTCCTCAGAAGTAATAGCGTCAAGCTGCGCTTCTTGCCACGCCACGATTCTTTGGATCATTTCCAATTTCGTGCCTTGAGAGGAAACACCTCTCTCCGCACACATCTTTTTCAGCGTTTCTGATTTGGAAGCATTTAAAGTTAACAACGTACTTGTTTCCATACTGTTTGATAGGACTATGGCCTTTTTAAAGTTATACTATAACAATTCACTACGTGTACTGTTTGGAATAACCTGAAATGCCTTAGTTCGAGCGCAACACTGGATACCTTCAGTCGTATCCCACCGCTGTACACCAATTTGTTAAGACGGATTTCTGAACTCTGTCCTGGTGGCGCAGAAGTTCAGAAGGCCAACCTAATTACTTGGAACAGGGTAACCTCTGGACAAGCCAGACCAATCAAGGTAGCGATCGCGGCGGTCAAGACTAGGTCTCAAGAGGGGTGAGGGTGACTGAAAGCCCGCAATGAGCACACAAAGCAAGAGCGCTTACAAACTACTCCAAACAGTTGTTATATCAAAAATAGATACACATTTATTTTAAGGCCTTTAAAATAATGACCGTAGCGAGAAAATCACAATATCACAATATTAAACCAACACATACCATATCAACACAATATATATACAAATACACATTCGCAAGCGTTTAAAGCACAAAATATGTAGTCCACCTGCCAGGGAAGGAAAACAGGCAGTGCGATAATGCTTTCGACTCAGTTCGCCTTCATAGGCACCTAACTAGATGGAAGTCCGAGCCCTGCGAAGAGTGGAGCCTTGTGCTCAAAGTACCTGCCACGCCGGTGCCGACGGACACAAGGGGAAGCTCTTCGGAGGAAGTCAGGCAGTTCGGGTTAGTGCACAGCAGAAGAAGAACAGGTTCCGCAACTCAAGCGCAGCCTCCACAGCGGGCAGAAGCAGAGCGCGAGCGCGGCAAAAGGGTGCTGTCTTTACACAGCAGGGAAAAGCAATGGGATACTGCAGGAGGGCGACCAGATCCTAGATATACTACTCACCGGTCCCCGAAGCAAGCAGACCCAGGCTTCTCCACGATAGTTTCAGCAGCTGGCAGGTTCAGAAGAGCAGGGAACGCTTTGTAGTCGTGTAGAGCAAAAAGACGTCCCAATCGACGAAACCGGCACAGTTTTGTTGCCGCACAGGACAACGGAGCGGCCGTGTGTATTCGAGCCAAATGAACCCTCCTCCCTTCAGACCTGGGAACGCCAAGCGTACGAAGCGTGGGAGAGGGACAAGGACTCGCAATACAACACAACCTGGCGGCGGTTGCAGAGCCAAACTCCTTTGTAAGCTGGTCAGTCAACTGGATGGCCCAGAGACGCTTCCGAAGGCTTACTTGGCAGGAGATGGTTGAAGATGCCGGGAATAGCTGTTCCTGCTATTCCAAAGGTCGAAGCACCAGTACAGGCTTCTGGTTCGATCAAAGGAGGACAGGGGCTCTCCGGACGACAGCAGTGCAAAGGAGGATTCCTTCAGCGGGTCCCCAGCGATTCCTCGGTCCAGCCTCGTAGTTGCAGGATACTTGGCTCCTGTATTCCTTCGTTCGTGAGAACTCAGGAGATCGACATGGTAGTGGTGTTTCCAGCCCCCTCTTATCCACGGTTCCCTTCGCGCCAAAACGGAGGGGAGCCAATGGGAGATCCGCTCATCAAAACACATACCATACGTGGACCAATCACGGACCACGGTGGTCCCAGGCATTCACACCACCCTAGACTCTCTGGCACCCAGGATGTGTATTGGGACCAGACATCCCAGCCCACACCCTGGAGGCACACAAACGACATGTAGAAGCCCGCGAAAGCAACCACGTTTCGCGGGAAAGTACATGCCCAAATAAGGAAGGCCCCGGGTAGCCGGACCTGGGGAAGGTGAAGGGAGCAAGACGGAGAGTGGACAGGACAAGGGAGCCTCGCGGCCTGGCCATTTTGGGAGCCAGGCCACCATTTTGGGTTCAGTGCAAAAACGTGCTCAGAACGCCAAAAGGAGCTCAAAATAAACAAAACGATCGCTGCCACCATTCGAGTCCCTGAATGACTTGCACCGATCAAATACCATCCTAAAAGAGTATCTAGGGCCTGTAGAAGGCTAGAGACCCAAGAGAGCTGTAACTTAGCTTACAGTGCCCTCTTGTGTCGTGTTGCACTAAAGCTGCGACACGATAAAAGAAACTACGGGAAACCACGTTCCCCGGTACTGACTGTCTTAAGGGCATGTCAGTTTCCCCGTAAGAAAGGAGCGAAAGCCCAGAGAAGTGCGGCAGAAGGCTGTACTTCTCTGGCAAAGTCAAGAACAAGGTTAAAAACAATAGCAAAAAGTTTAGGGGTTGCCACATGGAAGGAAAATTCCCTACAATTACGAAATCTTTCCTAACACTCGCCCCTCCCAGACTATGGACAGGGGGAACTAATCCACCCCTGGATGAGTCTCTTGTTCAGGTCGGTTAAACATTCTGGACAACCCATCAGCATTGCTATGTTGGACACCTGGCCTATGCTCAATAGTGAAGTCGAAGCCTTGTAGACTTATGGACCTCCTAAGCAACTTTGGATTCTCCCCCTTCATGTTCATTAGCCACTTTAACGGCTTATGGTCAGTCTGCACAGTGAAGTGGGTCCCATAGAGGTAGGGCCTCAGCTTCCTTAGGGCCCACACAACAGAGAAACATTCTTTCTCTACCGTGGACCATCTGAGCTCTCTGTCCTTAAGCTGGCGACTAATAAAACCGATAGGGTGTTCCTTACCCTTCTCATCTACTTGTGATAGTACAGCTCCTATCCCAGTGTCAGAGGCATCCGTCTGCACGATAAAAGGTCTTTGATAATCAGGGGCCCTGAGCACAGGGGCCTGGCACAAGGAGTCTTTTAAGCCATTGAAGGCCTTCTCACACTCGTCGGTCCAAGTTACCTTCTTGGGTTTCTTCGGAGTTGTGAGGGCAGTCAGAGGAGCAGCTATGGTACCATAGTCTGCCACAAAATTGCGGTAATACCCCGTGAGTCCTAAAAAGGCTCTCACTTGGGTTTGCGTCGTGGGGGTAGGCCAGTCTTGTACTGCTTGTACTTTACTGGGTAGAGGCTGTATCCTCCCTCCACCTACTTCATGTCCAAGGTAAACCACTGAGCCTTGTCCAATCTGGCACTTACTAGCCTTTATGGTCAAGTGGGCTTTCCGAAGAGCCTGGAGCACAATCCCGAGGTGTTTCACATGGTCTTCCCAGGTGGCACTGAAAACTGCTATATCGTCCAGATATGCAAGGCAGAATTCGTCCAACCCATTCAACACATGATTCACAAGCCTCTGGAAAGTGGCAGGTGCATTCTTCAACCCGAACGGCATTACCCGGAATTGGTAAAGGCCGTCTGGAGTAGAAAATGCTGTCTTCTCCTTGGCATGTTCTGCTAAAGCTATTTGCCAATAGCCAGCAGTGAGGTCAAACGTGCTGAGGTACTTGGAGGCACCCAAAGTATCCACCAGCTCATCTGTTCGAGGCAAGGGGTGGGCATCTGTCTTGGTGACAGCATTCAGAGCCCTGTAATCCACGCAGAACCTCAATTCAGAAGTGCCTGCCTTTGGAACCAGAACCACAGGACTGGACCAAGGACTACTAGAGGGTTCAATCACCCCAAGATCTAACATCTTGTTGACCTCGGTCTTAATATAAGACCGTACTTTATCTGACATCCTGTATCCCCTACTTTTGGTAGGTACACTGTCTCCTGTGTCAATGTTATGTTTGCACCAAGGTGTCAAACCAGGGGACTGTGAAAACAGGGGGGAAAACTGCCTAAGCAAACTTTTCACCTCAGCCTGCTGATCAGAAGTCAGGTGAGGGGCCACTCGGACACCCTCAACGGAGCTATCTGAAGGACCGCTCTGGAACAGGTCGGGGAGAGGTTCAGACTCCTCTTCCTCAACGTCTGACGCCAGTAGCAGTGCTGCGATTTCGACTCTTGGGACGAAAGCCTTCAGCCTATTTACGTGAAACACTTTTGGAGCCTGTCCAGGCCTTCCAAGGTCCACTAAATAGTTCACCTCACCCAGGGGCTCCACCACTGTGTAAGGGCCTGACCATTTGTCCTGTAAAGCGCGAGGCCTTATTGGATTCATGATCAGGACTTGCTGACCAGGTGTAAAGTTGATGAGGGAAGCTTTCTGGTCGTACCAATGTTTCACCAGCGCTTGCCCTGCCTTCAATTTATCACTAGCCAAGCCCATCAGAAGTACGATCCGTTTTCTGAGCCCTAGCACATAGTCAACTACATTGGTAGTACCAGGGGGAGTGGGCATCTCCCATCCCTCCTTGACAATGGCTAAGGGTCCCCGTACGGGATGACCGAACAGAAGTTCGAAGGGGCTGAAGCCAACACCCTCCTGTGGTACCTCTCGGTAGGCAAACAGCAAGCATGGTAAAAGAAGATCCCATTTTCTTCTCTGGGGCTCCTCCAGAGCCCCAATCATGCTCTTTAACGTTCTGTTGAAACGTTCCACCAGACCATTGGTCTGGGGGTGGTATGCAGAAGAGAACTTGTAGGTGACCCCACATTCTTTCCACATAGCCTGCATATACTTCGACATAAAGTTGCTGCCACGATCTGACACAACTTCTTTAGGGAAGCCAACCCTAGTAAATATGCCGAGTAAAGCTTTTGCAACTGACTTGGCAGTTACAGTTTTCAATGGGATGGCCTCAGGATACCTGGTTGCATGGTCGACCAGCACCAGGATAAACCTATTGCCCGAGGATGTTTGCGGGTCAAGGGGACCAACGATGTCGATCCCTACCCTTTCAAATGGTACCCCCACAACTGGGAGCGGTACCAACGGAGCTTGGATTGTCGCGCCAACCTTACCAGACAACTGGCAGGAGGCGCAACTCCTGCAGTGACTTTCTACTTGCACCCCAATCTTGGGCCAGTAGAAGTGCATGGATAACCTTTGCTTGGTCCTCTTCATACCAAGGTGACCAGCAAGGGGAACTTCATGCGCCAACTGCAGGAGGAAGGGCCTAACAGCAAGGGGAACCACCAACCTCCTATGGTCTCCTTCTGTAGACTCTGTGGGCTCACTATACAGGAGTCCACCTTCCCAATAAATCCTATGCTTCCCAGGAGGTTCACCCTCAAGCTGGGAGCAGGCCTGTCTCCTTAGGCCTTCCAGAGATGGGCACTCACGTTGGCCTTTACTGAATTCGTCCCTATCAGGACCTCCTTCAACTAACAAGTCTTTTAGTTCAGGATGATCGTTGGGGTCGAATACTTCAGGCATCGCCACCTCCTCGTCAGGCCGGGCGATTGACCAACTTCCTTCACCGCAGTGGTAGGCGAGCTCGGGGGAATATTCTCTTTCCCTCGTTTTGACTTGTCGACTCCTTTCGCCTTGGGTTTCCCCTTTGGCTGGGGCGGCGTATTGGACTTGGCCAATGCTGCCCGTGCTTGAGACCGTGTGTAGGGTCTTTCGGCAGTGTCTCCTACGAGCCCTAAAGCTCTGAGATCATTACCTAATAAGACCTTTCCCGGGACGTTTCTCTGAATGCTCACTGGAATCCTGACTGCTGTACCATTTAAAGTTAGATTAACAGGGATCACGGGAAACATACGGAGGGGGCCGTCAGCCAACTTAGTGGGCATCAGAGTAGCTCTGGCAACTTCCTCTGAGTCTACCAAGGTAGAATCCACTACAGTTCGACTGCACCCACTATCCCTAAGAGCTGGAGTATCCACTCCATTGATCAGCACACTGTCTTTAAAGTAGTGCTTGGTATTATCCGGAATCCTAGCATACGCCTCTGCGACTTTAGGCTCCCAGGAACCCAGGGACACTAAAACTACCTCAGCCTCTATTCCGCTGGGAAATGAGTCTGAGGAGAAGGATGCTCCTGTAATCTCTTCTTCCTCGTAGGAGGAGAAGGCCAGATTAGCGGAGTGGACCCCCAAAGGTCTAACCTTACAACGGGGATCCCCCTTCACATGGTCAGTTGCTCCACAAGAAAAACAAGCCCCAGAGGGTCTGTTTACGTAGGGAGGCTTATTGTAACCAGAGTTCTGTTTCGGAGGCGCACCTCCACTACCCTGTGAGTTCTCTTGTGTCTTACCCTTGTTTTTCTTTTTGTGGCCCTTTTGGGAAGAAGATTTAGCAGATTCCCCACCCTCCATATCTTTGGACTTTTTCCCCTCCTCCTGCTTACCAGGATGAGTTTTGTCCTTATGGGACACTCGATGTGACACCCATAAGTCTGCTGCAATGGCCAGCTTCTTAGGATCTATCTCCTTCGAATCGGCCAAATGCTGCTTAAGCTCCGGGGAAGAAGAAGCAAAAATGTGTTCCAGCATGACAAGATTTATCATGCCGTCGAAGGTAGAAACCTTATAGCCTTCGACCCAGCCAGTTACGTTTTTCAAAGATTCAGCGACATAAGATACCCAAGTACCACCTTCCTTTTTCTTATACTCTCGAAAACGCTTTAAATATTGGGCCGGAGTCTTCCCAAACTTTAAAATGAGAGTCTGCTTTAACATTGCGAAATCAGCACGCTCAGCCTTCGACATTTCCATAATGGCACTACAGCCAGAATGGGGCAGTCTACTGAGCAACCACGCAATCTTATCAGCATTGTCAACTTCCTGGACCTCGCATGCATACTCAAACGCATTCAGCCAGTCCATAATGTCATTCCTCTCTTCATACACACTGAGCAGATCTTTTGGAAACCGTGGATGAGAGGAGGCCCCAGACCCATGTCCAGGACCCTTGGATCCATTTGCAACCTGAAGCTTGGCCAGTTCCAACTGGTGATCCCTGTCTTTTTGTTTTTCTGCCTGTTCGATTTTTAGTTTGGCTATGCTGAATTCAAGCTCCTGCTGCCTAAACCGCAGCTCTTGCTTCTTGAATTCAAGCATAGCCTCCCCATCAGCACTGGCAGAGGAAACATTAGACAGCTCGTCCTCCCTGTCCTCGTGGTCGCGGTGGAACAGTGCGGCGGCAAAACCGTCGGTTCTACCAGTGAGAGCAGCCCCACCACCTTCCGCACTGTCCTCAGAAGTAATAGCGTCAAGCTGCGCTTCTTGCCACGCCACGATTCTTTGGATCATTTCCAATTTCGTGCCTTGAGAGGAAACACCTCTCTCCGCACACATCTTTTTCAGCGTTTCTGATTTGGAAGCATTTAAAGTTAACAACGTACTTGTTTCCATACTGTTTGATAGGACTATGGCCTTTTTAAAGTTATACTATAACAATTCACTACGTGTACTGTTTGGAATAACCTGAAATGCCTTAGTTCGAGCGCAACACTGGATACCTTCAGTCGTATCCCACCGCTGTACACCAATTTGTTAAGACGGATTTCTGAACTCTGTCCTGGTGGCGCAGAAGTTCAGAAGGCCAACCTAATTACTTGGAACAGGGTAACCTCTGGACAAGCCAGACCAATCAAGGTAGCGATCGCGGCGGTCAAGACTAGGTCTCAAGAGGGGTGAGGGTGACTGAAAGCCCGCAATGAGCACACAAAGCAAGAGCGCTTACAAACTACTCCAAACAGTTGTTATATCAAAAATAGATACACATTTATTTTAAGGCCTTTAAAATAATGACCGTAGCGAGAAAATCACAATATCACAATATTAAACCAACACATACCATATCAACACAATATATATACAAATACACAGTCGCAAGCGTTTAAAGCACGAAATATGTAGTCCACCTGCCAGGGAAGGAAAACAGGCAGTGCGATAATGCTTTCGACTCAGTTCGCCTTCATAGGCACCTAACTAGATGGAAGTCCGAGCCCTGCGAAGAGTGGAGCCTTGTGCTCAAAGTACCTGCCACGCCGGTGCCGACGGACACAAGGGGAAGCTCTTCGGAGGAAGTCAGGCAGTTCGGGTTAGTGCACAGCAGAAGAAGAACAGGTTCCGCAACTCAAGCGCAGCCTCCACAGCGGGCAGAAGCAGAGCGCGAGCGCGGCAAAAGGGTGCTGTCTTTACACAGCAGGGCAAAGCAATGGGATACTGCAGGAGGGCGACCAGATCCTAGATATACTACTCACCGGTCCCCGAAGCAAGCAGACCCAGGCTTCTCCACGATAGTTTCAGCAGCTGGCAGGTTCAGAAGAGCAGGGAACGCTTTGTAGTCGTGTAGAGCAAAAAGACGTCCCAATCGACGAAACCGGCACAGTTTTGTTGCCGCACAGGACAACGGAGCGGCCGTGTGTATTCGAGCCAAATGAACCCTCCTCCCTTCAGACCTGGGAACGCCAAGCGTACGAAGCGTGGGAGAGGGACAAGGACTCGCAATACAACACAACCTGGCGGCGGTTGCAGAGCCAAACTCCTTTGTAAGCTGGTCAGTCAACTGGATGGCCCAGAGACGCTTCCGAAGGCTTACTTGGCAGGAGATGGTTGAAGATGCCGGGAATAGCTGTTCCTGCTATTCCAAAGGTCGAAGCACCAGTACAGGCCTTCTGGTTCGATCAAAGGAGGACAGGGGCTCTCCGGACGACAGCAGTGCAAAGGAGGATTCCTTCAGCGGGTCCCCAGCGATTCCTCGGTCCAGCCTCGTAGTTGCAGGATACTTGGCTCCTGTATTCCTTCGTTCGTGAGAACTCAGGAGATCGACATGGTAGTGGTGTTTCCAGCCCCCTCTTATCCACGGTTCCCTTCGCGCCAAAACGGAGGGGAGCCAATGGGAGATCCGCTCATCAAAACACATACCATACGTGGACCAATCACGGACCACGGTGGTCCCAGGCATTCACACCACCCTAGACTCTCTGGCACCCAGGATGTGTATTGGGACCAGACATCCCAGCCCACACCCTGGAGGCACACAAACGACATGTAGAAGCCCGCGAAAGCAACCACGTTTCGCGGGAAAGTACATGCCCAAATAAGGAAGGCCCCGGGTCGCCGGACCTGGGGAAGGTGAAGGGAGCAAGACGGACAGTGGACAGGACAAGGGAGTCTCGCGGCCTGGCCATTTTGGGAGCCAGGCCACCATTTTGGGTTCAGTGCAAAAACGTGCTCAGAACGCCAAAAGGAGCTCAAAATAAACAAAACGATCGCTGCCACCATTCGAGTCCCTGAATGACTTGCACCGATCAAATACCATCCTAAAAGAGTATCTAGGGCCTGTAGAAGGCTAGAGACCCAAGAGAGCTGTAACTTAGCTTACAGTGCCCTCTTGTGTCGTGTTGCACTAAAGCTGCGACACGATAAAAGAAACTACGGGAAACCACGTTCCCCGGTACTGACTGTCTTAAGGGCATGTCAGTTTCCCCGTAAGAAAGGAGCGAAAGCCCAGAGAAGTGCGGCAGAAGGCTGTACTTCTCTGGCAAAGTCAAGAACAAGGTTAAAAACAATAGCAAAAAGTTTAGGGGTTGCCACATGGAAGGAAAATTCCCTACAATTACGAAATCTTTCCTAACAGTTGTCACTATATACTAATGGCAGAGTTGCTGAGGTACTTCAGGGGTTTCAGTGTGGATGATTATGTGAGCGGCTAGACCTTAATTGTATAGCCATAGCTGCATTCTCAAGTGCATGGATGTGTGGCTGTGCCTGAGGCCTGTGTCCACATATGTTGCAAGGTATACATATCTTAAACTCAGATGGAGTTCATCTTGGATCTCGTTTCTTTCTAGGTTCAACGCAATTGGCTAGCCTCACCAGTTGTGGTCTCCCTAGATGGAAAGTATGAGTGGTGGGAAAGGGCCTATGAGGAACGAGGGAGTGATGTATGGTCGTCTGTGAGTGAGGGGGGAGGTTTTGAAATTGGTCACAGTGTGCCACTGCGAAAGTTGCCGGCATCTGTGGAGGTTTGGGTGGATAGGTGTGTTGTTGGGTTTAGGCCATAGGTTTTGTGTGTGTATCGACAGTATACAGTGTGAGATGGTTTCAAGAGGAGGAAGGGAATAGCAAGGTTTGAGGGATTTTCTATATGCCAAGTGATTGGCCCTCATTACAAGTCAGGCGTTAAGGGTTTAACGGCGCCGTCAGCGCCGTTTACCCTTAACGCCTGATTCAAACTTTAATGCCTGATTTTTGCAGGCGTTAAAGTCCAAGGCGCTAAGCGACCTTGGTGCTAATTACGGCACCGTAATTTACGTTGCCGTAATTAGCGCCTTCCCCATCCCCATTATGCCCTATGGGGCAAAAATGGGAATGGGGAAGATCAAATGGTGAATGGGGAATTACCGCCCCACTCACCTTTGAATGGGGCGGTAATTCCGCCATCCACCATGCCGGACTCCGGCATGGACCATGGTGCTAATAGCACCATGGTCCAGCGCCGGACTTGTAATGAGGGCCATTGTCAGAACATCAGAAACACGAACACATGGAATTGCAAATACAAACTGATACCATACTAATATGGTGTTCATTGTTGTATTCAAATAATATTGCTTGCTGGGTCAAATTGTCATGAATGCATTTCTAGCTCATAATAACGGGCATTTTATACTCGATCAATGTGTTGATCAAAATAACATTAATTGATGCTGAATGAAATTGCATTTGATTTGAAAAGTAGCCAAAGGTCAGAGAGAAACCACTAAATAAGGTAAAGGAGGATACTGGCCATTCATTACGGATGCCAGCTCATCAAACCCCACACTCACTAGCTCATCGTTAGGAAAGATTTGGATGCTTTCCTTACATAGACCTCTATGGGACACCCTTTCTTTTTGCTTTGTTTAGACACATGTATTGATTATTTTGTGCCTTCTGCTCTACCTCCTGCATCTGTTTGCTCATTCTATTTGGAAAACTGATTCGTGCATAAGACTATCAGTACTGAGAGACTGCCTCTCTTAGTGAATTTAATATATTGTTACTATTACACACATCACCTTAAAGTGAAGTGTGGTTAGGATACTTGGTAAAAGGTTATAATTATATATAAATATATATAAGTATGCAATGTGCATAAGACAAGCTGGTATCAGCAGTCATATTTTTCAACTGTGTTTTATACTTTTTTGATGTGCACTTTTTTATTCACAGCAAATGGTTACTAAAAAGTGGCTAGCACTTTAAGATCACTGTGCCACAAAGGTTTTGCTTGTACTATGGCCATATTGTTCTTTGGCCTTCTTTCCATCTCAGGTCAGTCAGGAAATACCAAATATGGAATGCCGTTTCCCGGGCAAAGCAGCTGATTTTATGGGAAAAGCAGTGTGTGTGTGAGCCTGGATGTAGGGGATTGGGACTGTCTGTTCCTAGTATAGATCTGGGTGCCTGAATGTCTGTTGCAAGGCAGATGTGGTGGTCAGTGGCTATCCATGATTAGATAGCATGTAGTCAACTAACACTTGTGCATTCCAAAAATGTGAATCCAATAGTACATCACCACCGCACACTTGCAAGTCCTCACCACCCAGGGTCATTGAGCATGGATAACACAACTACCACACACATGTAGCAGGCACAAATGTCCCCCACCAAAAATCACAGTAACAACATGGCACACACAATGTTGCCCCAATCCAACTCACTGCCATAGAACATATGCTCTGTGAGAACAATGAAAAAGTAAATGTGCACACGGATGAGTCTGCAAGAAGCATGGAATGAGCACAATGAAAACTTGTATTGCAAATCAACTATTTATACAAAAAAAGTGGAAGGGTGATGTTAGGCGGAAACCTGTGCAGTTCACTCTGGGACCACTGCAAAAGATTTAGGACTACAGGTGTTTGGTCGTAAACCCACTTGGTAGCAGCCTGTACCACACAGATTCACTTGGTAGCTGTGGCTGAGCAGTCAGACTTCTCTCAAGAAGAGTTAGGCAGTACGTGGAGTATACAAAATAGGGCAATCTACACAGTAGAACAAGCAAACACGGAACACGGCTTCAGTGTAAAGATATAAAGGTATTTATTTATAACAACACATCTATGAAAAACACTCTGGCACTAATACGGCAAACAACTTAAATCACAATTACTATAAGAGAAAGATCAATCCCCCTAACAATAGTTCGACAAGTCTAGGTTCTACGGCACCACTTATTTGCAGACAGAGGTGAATGCTTTAACCTAGATGGCACTCTAGTATTCGTTAGGACGGGAGAGAAAAGGCAGGTTATGAAATCACTTGGTACCAACACTTTTACGATCAAATGCAAGGCAAGTAAGGCAGGGTCAACTGCAGATCACAAAGTTCAGAGGCTAGGCCCACTCGGCGAGAGGCAAGGCGATATGTCCCAAAAGTGTCTCAGTGGAAATGCGCTTTGAGTCTTTATCACAAATTGCTATGGAAAGATTGGACCAGTTCAGAACAAAAAGTTTAAGAAAGCTTGGAGGTGACCCAATGGAGAGGTGAGGATTAAGACACCTCACTCTATCCGGCAGAAAGGGAAGCCAGGCGGACACGGTACCTTGTTTGTGGAGAGACAGCTCCGGCGGGGGCAGTTGTTCCTGGTGGTGGATGCACGTCGTGTCTTTGCCAAGAGAAGAGATGATCTCGTTGTCGAAGGAAAGTTGAAGATCGTTGCACCACCAGGGAAGAGACCAGCCGCGGAGTGCTCCATCACAAGACACCACCTTTTGGTCGTGGTACAGGGGTAGTGGCTATCCGGTTGCCGGGGTGCTCTGCACGGGCAATTCGACCACTGCGTCCTGGAGCGAGGAAAAAGCAAAGGGGACTGGTTGTTCCCACCAGTCAGGGGAAAAGACTCTCTGGCGGGGAGATCTCCTCTGTCGTCGGGAAGTGGTGAGTCGGTTCAGCAGGGCTCCACCGGAGGTGTCGTCATTACAGGTCGTCTCAGCTTTACCCTCGTCGGATTCTTAGGTCCTGTGGCGACTTCTGAAGATCCAGTCCCAAAAGCCCTGCTTTTATGCAGAAACCCCCATTCATTCAGCCTAGCTGTCAATCAAAACACGCCAAATGGTGAGCGGGGTGGCTCACCACTTGGGCCAATCACACCAGAGTGCGACTGGAGTTGGCAAGGCAACTCAGTCCAGGGTGCCTAAACCCCCTCCCACATCCCCTGTGGTACCCAGACAGAATGGCACCACTTTGGAGGGCCTCTGTGTAGAGGCCCGCCAAAAGTGGAACAAAGGGCTCAACCTTTGGTTTAGGAGTCACAGAGACGAACACAGACGCCATTTTAAAAACCGAGTTCTGGCAGAAAATACCACCCGATAGACTTATTTAAGATAAGTAAACCAGTGGTATGTTAGAGATTAACGAGGAAAAGTATTGATCTCCAACAATGGGACGAATCCCATAGGGTTATATTCGGGGTCGAATATAACACGTAGTTTCCACTGCCACCAGCCAAAACCCGACGAGGGGGGACGGGTCAGTGCCCCCTCAAATAACAGACCCAGGAGTAATCGAATTACCCCTACTAGTATGTCTACAATAGGATGGTTTGTACTAGTTTTGTTAGTAAATTTAGGTCTAGTAAAGCCAATGGTGACTTTGCATGCCCGGGGAGACAGTAGTCAGTCCCCGGGTATGGAGTCTATGATGGAGGTCTGCTAGGATGCCCCAGTGCTACGGCACAGAGGGTGCGGTGTAACACACTTAGAAAAACATATGAGACCCTATGGAGTAAAAGACCCCATAGCCCATCAAACACATTGACATTAAAAGGAATTACACACATTCATGTCCAAGAGTGGGAGAAAAAGAGTCTCACTCTTGGCAGGATGGAAAAAAACAAACTCCAGAAATCCAGCAAAGCTTCTGGGGGACTCACTAGGTTAGGAAATTCAGCCTAAACAGAGAATTCTCCCTAACAGGTGAACATGTCCGTGGATAAAAAGAACAGAAAGAAAACCTAATCCTACAGAACTATTTACAAAGTCAGTGGGCTAATAATTTCCAATGTTCGAACAATGCCTCCACGAGGGCCAAATCACAGTCAATCTCCTCTGTATGTAGGTTGGCCTCTCCAGGATGGTATCCCACTTCCTTGCACTCTATGTGCCGCCTCAGCCCTGGCCAACATCACGGCTGCCCCCATAGCCTGCTGCCTCTCTAGCACCAACTGACTCTCAAATCATCTAAACACATATGCCATGGCCTGTAGGTGTCCTCTTGGTTCCTCCTGCCTCACATTGGACAACTGCCTTCCAGATGGCCTCCTCTGGGTAATATAGCCCTGTAAAATCTGCCTGCTCATGGTTACCATCTGCTGCTGCTGGGCATAGTGTAAGCTCCAGAGGTATGCCCTCTGATCTGATTCATGTTGGTGGGGCAGTACCACACAGGCACTGCCCTGCAGTGCCTGCTGTCCCACTAATTGTGCAGGCTCAGTGATCACCTTATGATCTATCTCAGGGACTCCCACCTCAGGCAGGGAGGAGGGCACAACCAGTGGGCAGTAGTGATGGGACTGGTGCACAGGGAGCTGTGGTGGTAGGTGCCCAGGAAATCTGCCTGGAGGACAGAAGGGTCCAAAGGAGGAAGTGGAGGAGTGGCTCATTGCAGTTGCCAGCCCAGAGAGACCACCTGAGAGCAGTGCATGTGCCAAGTGGCCCAGGTAGACACACATCTTCCCGTGATGCTGTATAAGTTCCTTGTGAGAAGTCCTTACAGCATCACAGCTAGCTGCCATCTGCCTGGTGACATATATATATATATATATATATATATATATATATATATATATATATATATATATATATATATATATATATATATATATATATATACCAGCAGGGGTTGCACCACTACTCAGATGGCTGCATTGGCCACAAACGGGGAACGGTCTGGCTGGGGGCATCCAGGAAATGGGTCACAGACATAGCAGATGTACCAGGGTCAGGGGGTAGTGCACAAACCAGCACAGTGGACAGCGCACCCTCATGTCTCTGAGCCAGGGATGCAGCCTGAACACCTTCCTTGATGCCCCCACCTGACCGTGTCAGCTGGGCTGGAATGGGACCCTCCTCCATCTCCAACTCCATCCGTCCTGATGACTGCACTGAAGACTT
The DNA here is from genome assembly GCF_040938575.1 of Ambystoma mexicanum. NCBI lineage: Eukaryota > Metazoa > Chordata > Amphibia > Caudata > Ambystomatidae > Ambystoma > Ambystoma mexicanum. Next base: position 101,492,322 of record NC_090941.1, on the reverse strand, counting down.
CATCATTGAAGGCCCCTGTGTGGCAGCCCCCTGTCCCACCACTCCTGAGGTGCCCCCCACCACAATAACCTCCAGGGAATGACCCCCAGCAGCCTCGCCCAATGGTACTGGTGCTCCCCCAACCACATTGATCTCAGAAGAGGATGTGTTAACAGTGAGTTGCTGGGTTCTGCACCTTGATCTGAAGTCCATATCCCTGATTTCACTCCAGAGCACTGCTTCCACCCTCCTCGCCAGCTGCAGCAATTGTGGGATAGTGGATACATACCATTTATATCAGTCAGCAGTGACAATACAGATGTGGCATACACAACATAACTGGTACCAATAAAGTCAGCATGGGTCAACCAGCAATGGCCATAAAAACACATGTGCATGCAATTGGCATGAATGCTGAAACACGGATGGAGGGACAATGATGGGTCACAGTCATGACACATGCTCATGTCAACACAGCACATTGACATGTGGCCACAAACACTTTGAAAGAAATATGATATGGTACAAACCAATGCAAAAGTGACACAACTGTAAACTGCAGCTAGACCAGGGGTCCAAATTAGGATTGTTGAACAGGAATGAAAAGCAGCTCCTGGGTATCAGGGATCACACGTTAGGCAGGAGTAAGCACATTGTGCTGAGCAAATCCAACTTCTTTGAAGAGGCAAACCCTAACCTTTTGCCCATCATATATAATTCAATGATCTTTAAATGTCCCTAAGGGCTGTCCTTTAATCTCTATCATACATGTTTCCAAAACTACTGGCTTAACATGACACAGCTATGTTTGCATGTCACAACTTGCCTGGGGTGTCAATCAAAGCTCCTGTTAGCTGTGGGTTGCAAACTAACCAGGCTCCCCTTGGTTGTTGCCAGGAGCTAAATATTTCCCAGCTCCTGGCAATTCTGAACACTGCGTGGGCACATGTCTCACTAAAACCATTGCATGTCTCACATAATCACCTTGTCTGCATGCATACACATGCAGTGTGGGAAAGGTTATAAACAGGACGGCCACAAGGAGTCACGCATGGGACAGGGAAACTTGCCTGGTTTACCCTACACAGTGGCACACAAGTGTGTGGCCATGGTGTGTGCAACTGGGGCTTTGCCATTGATGCACCATAGCAACACCCCCTGGAAAGGGCAGAAGATCCCAGCTGCCTAATGGAGCCACACTAGCACTCTCTTGTACACCTGCTGGGTCCCGAGTCCAGGCTGGACCTTCAACTCCTGACCTTGATCAGGCCCTCCCACAGCATCTAGGCCTGTAGTCACACACCTGCTCTGGTGCCCCGGTAACAGCACAGAGGAGCCCCTCAAGTTCCCATGTCACATGACCGTCACACCGGGAGACCCAACCCACAGAGTACAATGCATGCACAAAGTGGGGTCATGGAGACCAGCTGCAGATAAATGTGGGACACAGCCGGGCCAGTTGTTACTCAGGCCATCAGGAAGCCCTCCCAAAGCAACATGGGCAGTTGAGCATGGCCTAAGGAATTGGCCAAAGGAACAGATGGAGTTTTGGCCATGAGACAGGAATCGCAATAACACCACAATCTATGGTCTGGCCTTCAGTCACTAAGACTGTTCCCGTGTCTGCCACTGGCAGAACACCGTCAGTGGGTTGGACCCCATCAAATTGACTTTTGACTTCTGAACGGTGCTGGAAAGATGCCACTTCATGCCAGATGCCCTGTGTATTTTGTCATATGAAAAAATGGCACTGTGCACTGTGGACATCCCACATCACTCGATGGGACTGAGGGACTCATGGACATGTAATGAGGTTCTACACAATTAACACACCCTAATGTTTTCTTCTACCACCTCTGATCTGAGTACATAGCCAGGTGACAGATGCCCAGGTGGCCATCTGGGATGAGCCTAACACCAAAGCCTGTCGGTGGGAACTCACTGTCAGTGGATGGGCCAATGCTGCGGGGGGTGTCCATGTTGGTCATGTATTTCACAAACAGCCCAGCAGTGTGGGTGGGAAGCAAAGTCTCGGCCAAGGTACTAATCCTGCACGAAGGGAGTGGTTGCTTCACATGCCTACACCACCATTGTGATGAAGGGTTGTCTGCCACCCAGTAGAACTGTTGACACTGCAGTTGACAAACATGCTCAGCTTAGAAGTAGAAGAGCATGGACCCCCTTGGCCCACACCCAATAAGTGTAGGCCAGGCCCTGTATCCATCCCACCATCCCTGTACTCTCACATGACTACTGGGGACCTGCTGACCTACTCTGCTGCAGCACTGCTTGGAGTGGAGAGACACCTATGTAAGGTGTCACTTCCTGACGGGGCACCCCCTCCAGTTAACACTGTCACAACTCAGGAGGTATATAGATACCTGGCTCAACAGCCATGGCTCGACAAGCAGTCCAACCCAACGTGAAGCAAGTGTGTGAATGAACCTGTGGATTACAGGGAGCCTAATGGACATGCTGACCTGCTGTTGCTGTGCAAGTCATCAAAGGCAATTTGACAGCCAGGCACCCTCCTGGGGCACAAAAGTACTTGCCCTCTCAGAAGAGCACCCACGACAGGCAAAGCTTTTTGGGCATGTTGTGTTTATGGCCCCTTCTGTCAGGGTATGTGTGGATTCTAGGTGTGTCAGCGAAAACTAAGTGGACTACACTACTACTGCAGGACTCTTACACACTGTCACCAGCAGGCCAGAGAAAGGCAACTATGATAATTTGTAAACTGTGCACCCTGGGTGACAGAGGAGGAGGACTGTCCAAACATGTCACACCTCCTCATATAAACAAGAGGAATGCACAATAGATTGTAGTCCATCTTGACCTCTAAAGCCAGCCAGCCATCAGGGCCTACCATGCATAGGTCCACCATCACATGACCGGGCATTCCAAAGGATCACGATAGGCGCATGCGGACTGTGGACTAGAGTCTCACACCTCTGAGTCTTTGATCAAATTCAGTCCCAGCTGAAATTTTGAGCCTCTCTATCCCTACATAGAAATAAACACCTTACTCCTCCAGTGCTCTGTGGATTAGGAGGACACACATGGATCCTTGGACCCCGAAGATACCACTGAATTGATTGAAAAACCCCTGGAACAAATAAGAGGGAAAAGATGTACGACTAACAGACCTGAAAGAAGCTCGACTTGCAGAGGATGGAAGCATGCTTCAAATTAAGGGAAGCCATGGCATGGACATAGGCCTGCTTCTAAAAAATCAGTGTTAGGCTTGGTGATTGCCACCACCAATTTAAGAGAACTATTATCTTGCACTTGGGTATCATGCATTCTATCTTATTCTTTGTTTGGTTCATCTGTGTTTTACAAACAATTGAAAGTGGAACACTAATTTTGGGAGTAAGTTGTTTTCAACAGAAACATTGACAGAAACATTGATTTCTATGGATTCCTTTCCAGGGTTGGATTGGTGCAGCAATCCAGTCATGGAATAGGTACTATGGACAATATGCACAACATCATAATGTTTTTTAATAGTTTTAATTTTTAACTGTAGGAAAAGGACTTGGTATGACTATGCGAACCTAACTTTGCATGATAGCCATACCATAGCATACTGCATCCCCATGGTATAGCATGGACTGAGTTGCAATGAAGCATAAGACTAATAATTACTGACCATTTATATCCAAACCTACTAATTCCTTACTAATATTGAAGGCATCTCAGTCCATAACTCATTAGTGCAAAACATTGGTGCAGACAATTGGTGCAAATTGGCGCATTGCATGAGATTGCAAGTACAGGCTTGAAAGTGTTGCTTGAAAAATGCAAGGTTAAAAGCTGCATCTGCAATGAAGATGTGATCTGAGGAATGTGAAAAGCCATGTTGCCCAAAGTAGGTCCATTGTTTATGTTCTGCTGCAGGAAGCCAGCATAGAGAAATGTAACTCTTTGGCATCCGTTTGCTGCCCTGAATCTCGGTGAACAGGTGACAAGAAAAATACCTGTTCTCTGGAACCTTCTAGAGGTTTGGCCATTTGGGAGGTGGTGTCTCTTTGGCATGAGACAACACAGTCAGGGGCAGACAATTTTTACACATTCTGTTGGAAAATGTACATCAAGGGACAGATCACAGAGAGAGGCCTTAAAAGGCAAGTGCAAAGAGAGTGGGCAGGCTGTTTATCACAGTATCTGGCTATCGTTTGCGGACCGCGGTCTGGTTGGCAGCCTGCTGTTCCTTTCCTGTGAGCCTGTGGAGTGAGAGAATTTCACCAGCAGAGGAAGTTGGGGCAATCCGGGTCCAGTGGACCACGAAAGGCAGAACTGATCCTTCCCTGAATTTACTGGCGAGAATATTTCAAGCGCTCTTTAGGTGAGGACAAAGTACTAAATGATGTGTGTGTCTGTATGATTGCATATTGTGGGCAGGTGAGCTACAGGCTGGCAAACCTTTAGACTTACAAATGTAGATAGCTATTTTCCTGTGTTTTCTGCTCCATCCCAGAAACAAATTTCCCATATATAAACTGAAAGCTCAGGGCGCTGCTAAAGTGAACGATATGTTTCAAGGCCATTAGATAACAGTTTTTTGAACTGCAACACTAGAGGTGTAATTGGAATCAATTGTGGGAGAAAGGGCTTTACTGCGGGGGAGGCAGTTTCCATGAAGTGTGCCCACAGCTCTGTTTTGGCCTGAAGTGTGGAGTTTGCTATCACTGCAAAGGGAAAATATGAAATAGTGATGTTCGCTTTTGTTTCTGTATTGCATAAAATGCCATACTGGACTCATTGGATTGCATATGGTTTTGTGTCACTCATGAATCTCAGTTGCTTATAAATTATGTGAATGAAACATATCAGTTTGGTCTATTTATTGTGTACCATTTTCACTAGTGATAACTCATAGAGAGGTGCAGAGCTAAGGAGGTATTTTCTATTGCTGCACCCTGGAAAAAAGCGAGGTATACCAAAATGCTGAAAATCATAAGGAGAAGATTCTTTATATCGCAGTTTCCAGGTGACCTGGTAAGTCTATTCTGAGCCTCTACCACAATGAAATACCACAATAAAATACCACCAATGCAATACCACTTAGGTGAAGAAATTGTGCCCTAGCATGCACCAGGTCTGGTTTTTGGCGTGCCGCTCATGATCCCAATATAACAATAACACCAAGTAATCCTGAGTCTCTGGGGCACACAAAATATCCCAACAGCTCTAGTGGTTGTGAGCGAATACCTGTGGCCAGGAAATGTAAACAGGCAAATCAGCTGACTGAGGTGCACTGTTGGTGGGAGATAGCGGCTCATCTCGGTGCAGACCAAGATATTGTAGGGCTGCAGAGAGTTCCAAGGAGCCTATCAGCATGATGAAAAGGAAAAGGGAAGCTAACCATGAGAGAGTACACGCTGCAGGAACACCAGAAGAATATGGAGGGCTGCTGGGCGTTTGCTGCACGTGTTGGGAGGCAGCCTTTGCTTTTTTGAAGCCAGTAACAAAGCAGGGACTGTGAGACACAGATAAGCTGAGAAACGTAAGCAGCGAGGAGGATGGAAATGCTGAATAAACCTCTACCAGCTTGGCACGGGAGAAACAGAATACACCAGCAAGAGCTGGTGAGTCCACCCAAGTAAAGTGCGGATATCGGGCCATATTGGAAAAACCTGAATAATTGTTAATGAAACATATGAAAGAGAAAGAGCAAGCCTGCATTTTTTTAAACGGGAGAACGGAACAAAAATACAAGGCGTGACAGCCCTGACAGGATAGTATACCAGGCAGATATAATATCAGATAAAGCAAACATAAGAAAGTATCAAGTTTGTAAGTGTGTGCAGATCCCACTTGACAAAAACCCTGGCATCAGAGTACACCACACAGTTGCAAGTGTGTGCATATAGGAAAGTCTGGTCAGGAGAGTATACCAGGAAGTCAGAAGTGTGTTCATTTAAGAAATACCTTCCAGGAGAGTATAACAGGAAATTGCAATTGTGTTCATATAAGACAGCCAGGTAGGGAAGCACCCCAGGCAACGTCAAGCTGAACAGTGTATACAAAATACATTATCTAAAGAGGTCTTTAGAAAGATATATTAGGACTAGCAAAAGGCTGAGTGCAGGAGAGTATATCAGGTAAATTAAAGCTGCAAGGTAAATACATGTATAAGAAAGCCCTGCCAGGAGAGTATACCAGGCAGTTGCAAGTGTGTGCATATAGGAAATTCATGTCAGGAGAGTATACCAGCATATAAGACAGCCCTGCTAGGGAAGCCCACCAGGCAAGGACAAGCTGAACACTGTATAGAAATACATGACCTAAGGAGGTCCTTAGAAAGATATTTCCGGACTAGCAAAAGGCTGTGCTGATCAAGACAAAAGGAGTGAAAACCTGGCATGAGAGTAAACCAGGTATCCTAACAATTTAAAGACAGCAAGCCAAGTTGTTTTGTGTACCATTTGTCTTGGATAAAGAGAAACTCAAGGAACTGATATTCTTGAATATACTGCAGAGTGAACAGAAATCCAGGAGAATGGAATCACCCTCTGGAACAAGGAACTCTATCCTTCTGAAAACGTAATTTTGGAGTGCCAACAATGTGCTGGTGCTAAAGACTTTGGAAATCTCGCCACCAGCAACTGCGAAGGTGATTATGGTGTAAATCAAGGTGTATGTTTGGCAAGGTATCAAATTATATGCAGAAGACTGGGCACAACAGGTACGGTATCTGGACCCACCATGAGAAATGCCCCCGGTCCCTAAGATTGCAGAGGTGAAGATTAAGTCATGACAGGTGAATTGCGCAGTGCCCAAGCAGCCCAAATGTTATGTGCACAAAACGCATTTGTAAATGATGCTGAATCAGAGGTAATAGATGAACATGTAGAGGAGTGTGTGACATAGTAGGTGGTTTCCTTTGTATCTGTTGGGGTACATTTTGGGGTGAAGCTAGTTAATAGATGGCTTTTCACTGTTATTTCAAGGATGTTTTAATGTTTTTAATTTTCCTTATGGAATGGGTATTTTCAGTGTTTTTTAACAGTTTTCATAATATGAAATGGTGGTTTTATCAGAAAATATTTTCTTTTGTTTTTATGTTGTCGTCTATGCTACTATTTCAGACTTTTTATGGAACTGCCATTTTTATGCATTTTTTTACCTGTTTTATTTAATGGTATGAGGATAGGTTTTTATTAGATTGGAGGTTGTTTAGGTTCTTTTCAGACATGAGATGGCAACATGTATTTTAGGATTTCCATTTGAAAGAGTTTTTTTTAAAAGGAGACCTGAAGAAAGTCATCTTGTTCCGCAATAGCCTTAATATTTTCTTTTATTTCTTTTTATTTTTATTTTATTGGTATATAGTTTGCACAAACTTTTACCAAATAAAATTCAACTCATGAAGATAAGCAGTATATAAAAGACAAAAACAAAAGGACAAAGCATTGAAAAAAGGAAGAGACAAGAAAAGAAGAAGGAAACCCCACATGATAAATTTACATCACAACATTTCATAATCTTTTAAAGAAATGTGTACATGCTCCGTTTGTTTAGCCATTAAATGGCTTTGTCTCTAGGAAAATATCCATTATGAAATGTGCTAGATCAAAAATGTATTTAAAACCCTTTCCACAATAGAAACGCTACCACCACTCTTCAGCATCAATCCATGCAGTGTTTGATATTATCTGTCCCAGATGTTTTGTTCTTTGGGTTTTCACAGACTCACAGCTCAGGAGAATAAAAAATTCCTTCCTTTTTCCTTGGGGGAAGGACTTCTTTGTATGAATTACATTCATCCAGAATCGAAGAAATACATTTGTTTGCCTCGGGCACGGAACTTGTGTCAAGTATGTGGATGTTCTAGTTAACAGTCTACGGTGCATTTTGCTAGGCTGCCAAGTTTAGACATTTCCATTTGTTTGTCAGTACAATTCCAGTTAGCACACCACAATTTGAGTTTTGTTTTGTTAGGGTTTGTCTTCAATTGTTTTTCACTAGAATCAATCTCCTGTAATATGGGTTTACAATTTGTAGATCAAGCCAATAGCACTGCATCATAAGTGAAATTCGTTTTTTTTAGGATCTCAAATTGAGGCTGGCTGTCTTCCAGTATAGTTTTCCTAAACACATTTAGGGATTTAAACATAATTGGCCCGTACATGGAGACTAGACCCAGCTCTCATCTAATTTCAGCTATTGGCAGAGAGTTCGGAAGACCCAATAACTTCTTCCAAAAGGAACCCTCCAATGCCTCCCACATTTTCCATGATGGCGTGAGGGATGCTTTGGTTCCAAATATTGAAACTGAGATGACTTTCATCTTGTAGAATTCAATTACAGGAGACATGGAAAATTTGCCATATTTTTTATGGAAAACTTGGACTTGAGATCTCATACTTATTGTTTTCCATTTGAGTTCACAAACTTTTGCTCCGTCATCTCTATTTGAGTTTATAAACATGCCTAGATATTTTGTCACCTTTGTGGTTTGCCGAAAGTCGTTGCACAGCCTCCCGCAAAACAACGTCTTCTTCTTTTTGCCTTGCATATTTTGAAACACCATTTCTGATTTTCCTGTGTTGATTTCAAAATCATTCAGATCCATATAGTTCTACAGGATAACCAAGCCTCTTTGTAGACCAATTGTTGTTTGAGATAGCAAGGCTAAGTCGTCTGCATAAATCATCCAGCCTAATGAATATTTGTCCTTACATTATGTTGTTGATTATATTTCAAAAATAGAAATAAACAAAATATATTGCAATACATTGCATCTGTGAAGTGGGATGTGTTTTTGCAATACGTGTAACAGTATTCTCTTCCACACAAGGATTTTAAACTGGCTTCTATGATGCCAACATTCAGAGGCATTTGTAAAGATAGCTCAGCATTTATTTTCATACCACTGAATGGGATGCACATGCAAAATGATTTTGTGAATGCCCTCTGCCCTTGTTTCTAAAGTGTACAGGAATTAATGGATGGGACTGCAGTGCTGATTCTTTACACTATGTCCTCTTAGAGTGATACAGCTCATTGGGGGTAGCCAACAGGACACAACGACGTGTGGGGTTACTGTTGGTAGAGGATAATTGCCTAGCATTGTGTTACTGCTGAACTGTCATTGAGGGCAGGGCCAGGTTGATATGAAAAGCGAGCCCATTAAATATGTTATGTTGCTGTGTTAATTTTCAGTCAAAGCAATGTGTTTAACCACATTCTGTATTTAATTGTGAAAAGAATGTCAAACGTCCCTTGTAATAAAGCAAATCCTCTCCATTGTGTGTACGCATTCTTTCACAGAAGAAAATAAATAATTAAGAACTGAGGCTTTCAATATCCCAACAATTATCCTGCTGCAGCTGTGCAATTATCTATATTTGTATGTCAGCACGCTTTTCCTTCTCTGCTTCTGGCACCCCTGGCTTCACAATTATAATACAAATCTTAGAACTCTAAGGGCTGATTTACACACATGTGTTCAATGGGATGTTAAAACATGTTTGGAAATCATGCCCTACGTCACCTGTTATTGGTCCCTGGACTCAACTCACTCTCCAAAAACTGGATGACGAATGATTATCATCGTTGTGCTAATGTTCAGGAACCTTCCGGGGTCTGCCTCTGCCACATCCTTAGTGCTATTTTAAGTGATTTCTTGAATACATTGAGAAACGTGTGTTCTAATACGTAAATACAAATAAGAGAGACAAAATAAGAGTGAGGAAAACTACACTTAACAAATATTGCACCTGTATCCAGTTCATGTCTAGGTCTCGCTAAGATGTATAAAAATAGTACAATAGTACATCTAAATTCATAATTCTGTATGCTGTAAATGGATGACAATGATTTACATGCAGGTTTCATATACATTCTTTGTCAAAATAATGACGTTTGACTTATGTTTTCTTGCATTTTGTTTCGGGACATTTCTGGCGTTTAACATAAACGAATATCCAACTGCATCATTACATATTTTACGTATTTTCCCTTATTGAATTTTAAGTAGTATCTAAAAAAAATGCAATATTGTGTTAGGAGTGTACTTTAATAATTGACGACCGACAATTGATCATGTAAGTGTCTATTCGGACAGATTTGAGTTTCTTCTTTGAAATGTCTTAAAATGCAGCGTTTGCTGAATAAGGTCTGATTTGAGCGAGGCCACTGTGCACATTATTAACTCTCAGGATTCAATAAGAACATGAGCTCGATCAATAATGGAGCAGAAGTGTGCCCTTCACTGGAACACATCACCCACCAAATGTTATACTCAAAAGTGGAAAAAGCAAATACAAACAGGGATTGTTTTTTTTTGTTTTTGTTTTTTTGAATTGATGAAGCGTGTCACGTTATTTGCTTCCACTACACTATTATACTGGCAGCCTTAGCTGAACAGAAAATAAAGAAACAAAGCGCCTCAATTGCAACACCCAAGCAAGGCTCAAGCATACAGTTCAGTGTTGATAGAGGTCATGTGTTGGACACAAAACATTCCTCCTCTATTTTTTCATACTACTTTGCAGTCTAAACTATTTTTGTGGCAACTCTGAATGGTTTAATTGCCTGTTTTTTTTTAAATACAAGTGTTATTTTGGGGGAACTTATTTATTTTGAAGGCACATTCTTCATTATAATGTTGAACTTTGGCAGGCATTATTTTTCGGTCTCTGCATACATTTTTGCTCCACCCCCCCCCTCCAGGCATGAAGTAATATTGCAAGGAATGTTTGCTGGATTCTAAACTTGATGCATTGTTTGCTCATACTCTTGTACATATGTGGTGTCCTGCGGCTACTACCGCAGCCCTCTTCCAGCCATTTTGCACTCTGTGTGGTCAAAGCTGGCACTAGATGGCAGAGTTTCAGTTAGCATTTTCGGGAGGATGCCCGAAGAGTTTCATTACTAAAAACAAATAGGGAAGACAAGCCCCTTTTTTGGAAATCAATGTGTAAATGGCCACCGGTGTTAGGAACACCAGGAGGCCTTCAACGAAAATATAAGTGTGATCTACTTCTGAGACCCCACAATTCGAAGTTATATTTTAAACACGTTCCAAACTGTTGCAGTTTGCAACTCCTTGAACCTGATTTTCCGAATGTTTGACTTTCTCTGCATTTAGAAAATGCACAAGATGGGCTTAAATCAAGCAATGGCAGACAGATTCAATATGTATATTTTTCCCTAAATTGTGATCACGTTTTTCCCCAGAGAACACAGTAGACTTTATTCATGGATCGGAAGAGAGATCAGTATGCAGTTTAAGAATGAAAATGAGATCTACATGAGGAAAAATTACCCTCCCTCCAGAGGAATGAGTGTTAGTGAAATGTCAATAGACGGCAGCTCATAGGAAAGGGAGTCCCTGCACACCTCCTTGTCTAAATAAAAGGACTAGATACAATGCATCACTATGCCATAGAACTGTTCAATTAGCCCCTGACCCACAATGGGGTGGGCAGAACCAATCTATTTCATGAAGTAAATAATACTATGTTTGTCCATCTCTTGGTGAACCTGATTCAAAGTGGAAAAACATATTTAATAAAAACACTATATTTCACATGATGACATTTTTCTAAACTCTCAAGTTATAAAAAAGTAGAATGAGTAATTTCCCAATTTTCAGAGACAGCATCCATGTTGAATTCACATATTGTGTATTCTCTTATCAATATTTGAGGTCGCTCTTTTCCTCTTCTGTGTTCCTTCATCACAATTCCAGTGGGGATGTTAACTTGAAGGGGAAAGAGAAAGCATTTCATGGAATTCAGCACCTAGAATTTCAGCGTATCTTAAACCTGAGACACGATGAACACTAGGAACAATACTCCACCTTCAAAGAAATTGAATGATAGAGAAGATTTAATGAGAACATTCCTATAATTTAGCAACATTTGAAGGGAGGTAATAAATGATGAGTAGGCATAAATGTAGCCCACTACAAGATGTTGATGTACGCATATCAGGCATTCAGACATTATTTTCCATTCAGACATTATTTTCCATTCAGACATTATTTTCCGACCCGTCCAACACAAACGGCCAACCTAATTGCCTTTTCATTAAACAGTATGCCATTCTGCAAGACAGCATTGCTCAATATCTAAAAAGGTACGTTAACATATTATCCACTGTCACTGAAACATGGACCTTGGCAGGCACATTTCTTTCAATAAAAATACAGAATATCATTGCTAAATGTTTGTCGTTTCATTTTATATTTAACTGATCAGTACCGTTTTTAAAAATCTCTACAGCCATTCTGACTACATGGAGTCTTGAAATAGTCAGGCACAAGCAACATTATTTTAAACTCATGTAAAATGCAAATGACTATGTTCATGATTTTATTATCTCGTAAAATGGGAGGTGAGGCCAACACATTATAGGATTCCAGAATTACAAAACACGTTATGCAGCCTCAAGCTAATAAAAAAAATAAAAAAAAAACGTGTGAAACACTCAGAGATAGATGGAATGTGTCCACCCACAACCTTAATATAGTGCAGGTGTTTACAACTTGCAACTCTCTAGAAGATCTGGAGTATGACTGCCAAGATCCATCACATTTGACTATGCTGGCTTTGTTTTATTGTAGTCGCAAGCCCTCTGAAAAGCCAATGTTTGCATACCCCTGACACATGGGAAGAACTAACCAGGTTGTCGTCTCCATGCAAGTGGAAGTACTAGGACAGATTATCTATTGCGAAGTGCCAACTTCATGGTTTGTGTTCCACCTTACAATCCAAACTTCAATGTCTCAACTCCTTCAAGAACCCCATCAAGCACACTATCGACAATGCCACTGCTGTGGCCCAACCGAAGAATTCTTTCCGGTCAGCATAAACAATCTGGGTAGAAAGACCAATGCTATGTTGAAATTAACTCATGTGGAGACAAACTGTCCCTACGGATGATATTGTTTTGTTTACAGGGGACAGGATCACAGTCTAAATACCCATCTCCCAGCACGTAGATGTCCTTACATGATGCTGCACCTGAGAGAGTATATTCAGGGCTTTAATGTACTTAGTTTAGGGCTGCAGGTTCCCCTCTTGCCCTCATCTCATCACTCATTCTGAGATAGATACACCCATACATCATGAGCTTTAGGTGTCCTGGCCACTCTACCTATCTAGTCTGCAGATTTTCTCCTCTAGGTGTCATCAATACAAGGAGTCACACCTGGTTAGATACTATTTCTCTCAGCTGTTGGACCAAGGTGCAGTTGTCCCATTTGAGGACTGAGTAGTCTAATTAGATACATGCTAGCTGCTAGCTCCCCTCCAATGTGTAAAGCCATAAACTCAACCTCTGTCCTTGCATACATCTCTACCCTGGCCCAGCAAGCAAAGCTTCAGAGCAGTGCAAGTGGCCTTCAATTGGGGTTCTGTGGCTTCATATACTAGGTACCCATGTTCTCGGTACAACTCATCCCGTTCAAGAGTGCCACCTTGGGCCTGTTCCTCTACCTGTAGACATAGGTCTCAAATTCTGCAGGCAAATTAATCATGTGCCTAGCAGAGGCCTGCCTTTGTAAGGTATCCATATGGTTGCCCCTCTGTCAGTGCATGCATACACTCCAGGTCAGAAATGTGGCCTTCTTTTCCTGAAGTCGGTTACCTATTGACGGAGAAAGATAATGTAAGGCAACTGGTCCTAGTCGCTTAGCTGTAGGCATGCCATGCCTCATTACCCTTCATCTGAAGCACTGAACTCCCTGTCTCAAGGTCTGTACTCTTAGACTTATATTGAGCAGTGGCTGTTGGCCAACTCAACAGAGCCCTTTTGTAGAATACACTTGTTGGAAAAGGACTTTCCAGATGGCCCCCTTTGGCCCTGACAGAGGTCAGGCTGCTTAGGACCTACTGGTGAATACAACATATTAGTATATTCAGGAATGAAAAGCAGGAAATTGGGCACTCCTGTGCTACCTATGGTCCCACACTGATAGGAGCAAGCAACACCAAGTTGTCTAATATTTTTGGTTCAGCTGCAAGTTTCCATTGAACTTGCCTTTTGAACCCACATTATTTCGTGTTGCTCTAAGCAGCTGCTTTTGACTTGCTGGTCATGGCTACCAAATTCAGAGTCAGACTGACCAATAATTTCACAGTAGGCAGGTCACAGGTCACATGTCATAAATCCCAATGTACCTTTAATCCCTGACCTAGGATCATATGACAATATCTATGAAAGAAAGTGGGCAAGAGAATAGAGTGAGAGGATGAGGTTTAATAAGTGGCACCCCCCTGCCAGCAGCAACTGCTTCTGTTGGCCTCGATGTCCCAGCTCTGGAATGGGATGACTCATGGAATAAACATGGGCTTTTATGTGACCACTGAGATACAAGACCTCTCCCAGATACTCATGTAAAGTAGGGAAGCACAGAAGGCTGAGAGACCACGAAGAATGGGCTTGAGCAAGTGGGACTAATGCAGCCACAGGCACATGTGTAGCAGGTAAGGACAGCAGAAGAAAGAGAAGGATTGGTGGACCATAAAAGGGCAAGACAACCTAAGGAGAGAAAAAGTCAGAAATAAAAGGAATTACTTCTTCAGCGTCAACTTGATCAGCTGCCTGGCCTGTTTGGCATTCTCAAGGGGGCCTTTGCAGTGGCTGCACTCTTACTGGTGGTGCTCACAGCTGAGCCAGTCATCCTTGTTCGTTTCTGGCAAGTTGCCTGGAAATCCCAAAAACTCATCACCATCCTGGTTGGGGGAGATAAGGTAGACACACACCTCACAAAGCTGCCACAGGTCCAGCACTTCCATTTTCAAACAGCACAACACTTTTTCTTCTTCTTACAGTTTAGGCTGGTGTTCAGTATTTTGACAGGCCCTTCTGAACAAGATGTGGCTTCCTTACCCAGACAAGCAGTCAGATATCCTTGGCGCCTTACGTGACGTTGTGGTTTATCTTCTACTTCAGCTCATTGTGCTTGATTCTTTTTTAATATCCCTTTAGGTCAATCCTTGCTTCGTTCTATTTGTGGAGCCATGGTGGATTCAACCAGCATGCAGTAGTTTGCCCTCTCATCTGTGTTAAATGGCTCAATTTCAGTATGGAAATGCAGTATCAGACTGCAAGCGCAACACACCTCCATGAGCAACAGCTCCCATTTGAGTGAACTTGCTAGAAACAGATGGATGCTCCCATTGATGAAACAGTTCATGTGTTTTACCATCCGATTTGATGCTGGTTGATATAAGGTGGTCCTTCTGTGCAGCACATTGTACTCATCTAGGAAGGCACACATCTCTCAACGCAAATATGGGACTCTGTTTTCTCTAACCATTTCACCAGCGAGATTCTCAATAAAAAAGAAATCCAGGAGGAACTCAAGGATGCATGTGGTGGTCATTGTGCCCACCATCAGCTTCCACTCTCCACATTTGGACATGTAGTCCAACATGGCTATCACCTGGATCTCGTTAGGATCTGGATACACAAATGGGTCGATAATGTCCATTGTGACCTTTGCCCAAGCATTCACAGGTACATCTATCGGATGTAGTGGCTGTTGTCTGATGGACATAGTCTTGTCACTCAAGTTGCACATTGTGCAATTGCCTTTAGTACATTTCCCTCACGTGACACTTGGTAGAGTAATAACCCAAGTGTCCTTCGTGGGCCAACACCATTCTTTTTACTTCTGGGGTGACTGTGAGTATTGGCCTTTCACAGTATATGATGCCCATTGCTACTTGAGATAACTTATCAGCTATTTGCCTGCATCCAGCTACTTCTGGTTTGTTCTTCCCCAGCCCTCTCTGAGCCATGTATGGATGAGGGCAGTCTCTTCCACCATTGTGCTTCAGCCATTCTTTTCCCAGAATGGTAGGGTTTACCAGAGCTACTGTATTTTCATATATTCACTGTCCTTCAGTTTGTGATTACATCACAAAGAGATATTTCCGCCCCTATAATAAAAATGTATCTTGTTAAAGTTATTTTCACCAACTTCAATGTCACCATAGTCACTGCAAAATTGTTATCTTTATTTAGTGTGTTCCCTTTCTTTTTTAACATATTGTTCCTCTGAGGTTTTATTGAATGTAAAGACAGAGAAAACAATACATCCTCATGTTAGGAATGAGATGTTACAAGTGTTGTTAGGTGCCACGAAGTGCCTCTTATTTTGGTTTAGATATTGAAATGTTTTTAGAAGACTGGTTGTCATATTGGTGCCTCTTGTTTAGGGTTGGATGGATGTTAGTTAATAGGTATAATAGTGTATCAGCAATTGTTTTGTAATGGAGTGATGGAATAATTTCATTTATTGAGCATCACAATATGCGATCCAGATTAATTGAGTTGATAGTTGATATGTGTAAGCATCACTGTTGTAGGTGTGCGAAGGGGTTTTAGAGCATAGTGCTCTTAGTCATTGTGACTACACGTGGAGGTGGGTCACGCATATGGAGTGGAATGTGGGATGTTATAGACACACCGCAGATGTGTTGGTTGTTATGGTGCTTAAGGTTGTTTAGTCATTGTGAAGACTGCACTTGGAGGTGGGTTAGATGAATTGATTGGTGTATGTGGTATTCAAGAGGCACGCTGGAGCACAAGGAGTAAAGGAGCATGTGTTTTTGTGTTGTTCTGATGACAAGAGGAGGTGGGTTAGGAGGCATCTCAGGCATGCCATGTGTTTTTGAGCCAAATGGATTAAAGTATAGTAACAACATGTGGAGGTGGGTACAGTGTAAGTCGCAAGTAAGAATCAGCAATGGTGTGGTTGTGTGCATGCTGTAGTTTGTGTTTCTAGTTTCTTTGTGAGTGTTTGTGTTGTAGTTTGTGGTTTGAGCTTTTACCAGATATAAGGCGTTAGAGGTGTGCCTAGATGCACACGTGGCTTCTTCTTGCCAGTGTGGTGGTTGAGGGCATATGGCCCCCACTTGTGGTGTTGGCCAACTCTTATTCACTAATTCTGGTGTCCTATCTAACGGGAAGCTTGAAGTGTGCAGTGTGAATATGTGTGCAAATGCACGATATTGTATGTGTGTTCTGATAAGAAGGAATGTGTGTGTTGATGTACTTTCCTGTCAGTGGAGTAACTTTGCTGGAAATGTTGGGGGGGGACATGACATCTGAAGAAAAGCTGCCCCAGTCCAATGAATGGGAACACAATGGTGTGCCATGAAAGCTGGGGGGGACAAACACCGCTGCCCCCCCACCCTAAAATTACTCCCATGTTTCCTGTATGTATGGATGGATGCTGGCCTGGAATGCATGAGATCAGTTTGAATGATAGAATGTTAGAAGAGGATGTGTGAGTGTGAGAATGCTGTGTCCCTGGCATTCCCCCACTGGCAGTTAGAAGGATGTAGCCTTGGTCGTAGGTGCCAGTGGCTTCCAGTCCTGTACCTTAATGGACCAGTGTGACACCTGAATAAAGGACCTTATTGTGGACTTCCTTGATCTGTACCAGTACTTAATTCACAACAATAAGCTAAAAGTCCTTGTTGCTATTCTTAACTGTACACTTGAGTAAATATGCACATGTGACACCCTAAACGTACAGGAAAATAATCTGAGAAAGAATGAAAAACATGAGGGTTTTGGCCATTATTATGGTGGTACTGTTGCAATGGTGCTTTAATGTCTCTGTTATTTGGAATTAGGCTGTGGGTCTGCCGCTTTCAAGGAAACCTCTTAAGTTGACGAGTATGTGGCTGGGTGCATGCAGTGGAAAACGTAATCATATTAGTTATTGTTCCAATGATGGAGTTCCTGTCATTCTCTCTCCCCCTCTCACAAAGCTTTTCCCAGGGAATTTGAACACATGGAACAACAACGACCGATGTCTTTGCATTAGTCCGATGGAAATGCACATGTTGAAGAAGATGGGTTCTGGTGTAAAGCAGGCCTCACCTTGAGGCAATGCCAGGATACTTACTCAGTATGTGGGTCTGCCCTCTAGGATTGGGCATTATGATGTTCATACACATACACATTCTACACCTGACATCACACACTCTAACATCATCCTCTTTCAACATTCACCCACACATATAGACATAGATAAGAGAGATACAGCACATCTGTCTTCAGAATAGATAATTTCCCAAACAGAACATTACTTCTACTTACATTTACTATGTTTTAAATACACATTTATGGGGAATACCCCATAGCCCCTGCCCTTTCCCTATCCCTCCCCACCCATCCCATCGACTTTATAATAAAGGTATGTCCTGAAACCACCTTCAAAGTTTTTGTTGTGGGTAGTCTCCTGGTAGCACTGTTCCTTAACCTAAAATGGAGAACTACTGGGACAACACTACGCAGGTCCCTTCAAGGAGCCAGGCTCTTTACTCTGCTGTTGCTCTGTGAATGTTCAGTCTGTGTGTGTGTGTGAGGTGGGCCAGTTGTTTCAGGTTTCTTCTACTGCTAAGCATTTTATAAACGATTTACACACTGTCTATTTGCTGTGGTGAGCCTTGGGCCTACCTTGCCCGCCCAGAGCCTGTTCCAGGCCCATCTGCCACTGTCCTGTTTTTTTTTACACAGGCCGTCACCACAGACCCTGTCTATGCACCCTTAGTGTGTCACTGTATTCTCTGAACCTTTGACCTCAGCTCAGCGGCCCTCCACTGAAATGTTGCTCCAATGACACACTTGATACTGGGGTGTCACTACCTCATCACCAGTGAAGCAAAGTGGATGAGAGATTATTGTTGAAAGGTGTCTGTTTAATAAGTGTCACCCCACCCCCACTAGTAACCATTTATGTTGGCCTCGACATCCCTGTTCAGGAATGGGATACATCATGGAATGTTCCTACATCATCTAATTCGGGAGCGAGGGTGTTCATGTGGCAGCCTATGTGCAGGAGTTTGCCAACAGGTAGTAGTTAGGATTGGGTTCTACCCCTATGATGATAAAGGCATGCCTAGACGTTTACCTTTTAGACTTCACCATCCGGACCTCATTAATACATTCAGTGACACTTACAGCAACAATGTCTCTCCTTCAGCCAGTGCCTGCTGTTGTTACTTGTAGGTAAGTTAGAAAATTCTGTCCAGGAATCTTGTTCCATTGCCATCAATCCAATGGAAACTACAACTTTCTCGGTGCTTCCTTCCCTACTGCGACAGGGTCCAACAGCTGTTCCACACACAATCCAGAGAATAATATGGGGGAGGTTTTGGGCAACTAGGGTGCCACTTTTCAAGGCCAGAAAGACTACAGTTCCAACAAACATTTTGGGGTTTCTGAAAAATGCTTTGCTTCCCATCTTTGGGTAGAATATCATTTGTTTTGCACTGGAAAGGGGAACCGTCAGCATTACATGTCATGATCATCCTACAGCATGTATTTGGATCAAAATTCCATAAGGCAACATCAAATCTTATATGATCACGCAATTTAAAAATAACTGAAGATCTAAAAACTCATATTATCAAAAATAAGTAAAACAAAAACAATGAAATGACAATTGACTGTGCACACAGCAGCAAAGAATTCAATACAAATAAACATCACATACATTCAAAACTAAAGTGTATGCATAGCAAATATAAATGTGATTTTAATTTGACCTTAGAAAATCTCAAGACTTGAACATCCTATTTCCAAAGCCACATCACCTCTAATGATGCTTCTTATGTTGAAGAAAAAAAAACATATACCAATATTAATAAGGCAATTTAATAGGTAGTTATTCCAAACATATTTACTCCTAAAGTAACAAACATATTTACTCCTAAATTAAAAAAACTGTATTCTAGACTTTAGGCACCAGACCTTCTTTAATTAGTTTGGGACTTCAAAAATAACGTCCTCATGTGATCCTCCCTCAGTGCACCGCCCGAGGCGGGCTTTTTTACTGTGAGCGCTCTGCCCTAGCCCCATGGGAAAGATCCCCACTTAGGGGAGAAGGGACACAATCCTCAGATTTGTCACAGTAGATATACATGTATGAATTGCATCGTTCAAGGTTTGTATACCCATCGATCAGATGAATAGGATTAAACATGACCTTCTTGCTTGTGCATAAGGGACATACAATCACACAATGCTACATTTTGAAGTTGCTTGTATCCCTCCGCTCTGCCCCATAAAGTGTTTCTGACAAAGCTTGTTTCTTAGAAGCCTCCATGGAAGGCGACATCAGCTGCACCTACAGCGCCTTTAAAAGCTCAGGGCTGTGCTGCCCTGCATAGACAAATCAAAAGCATGTTGTTTGTTCAATATGTGCATGACTCATACCATCTTGGCTAATGCTCCCCGGTAAATAGTTTCTACTAGTTCCCCCATCCAGAAACCTACCCATCAATTCAAAATATGGAAACAGGCAGTGGCATACGAGTCTTGTTTGCTTATATAGAGCTTTGCAGATATGGATTCAGAAACTGGCAGAATATCCTCCTTTCAGAAAGAGCACCCACACACAGTTTTCTCAGGGTTTTACACAATGAGGTTAATACAAAATAATACGAGATTGATTTGGTCAGTTACATTAGCACACAGCTCCCTAACGTAACAGAACATCTTCCAACCTCGTGAAGCAAGGGTAAACAGCAAAATGCTATGTCGGTATAATTCTGCATGGCCTACACACAGGATGCAAAATCTGCTTGTGGCAGATGTCTCCATCCTATGGGATAGGTCCCAGTTCAATGGAAGCTGCGTGGCCCCTACACACTATTCAGATTCTTGTGCAAGAATAGTCATCTGCATGGGACCAGATAGAGTCTAATGTCGCTTCCACACTGCCGTATGGGCTCGCTGATTCCTGACAGTCAATCAGGTTACAGCATGGCTCTTGCAACATCATGTTACTAACCATGGCTGTGGTGTGGCTTCGCCAGTGATACATGCATGGTTATCTCTCACAAGAAAGCATAACATACTGTTGGCTTCAACAGAGACATAGAAAATACATGTGATCTAAGGGGGGGGGTGTACTTTCATTTTACTGGTGTTTAGATCCAGACCATTGGCTAAACAAATACTGTTGAACAGGCTCAATTGTCTGTGGGTTTATTAGACATCTCTGGAAGATGATTCTGAGGTGCTGTCTTAGGTTAGAAACTTTGGACAAGTGGGTGTGGACCATTCCTTGCCTTCTGTTCACTGCCAGGTGCTTTCTTCATCACCTGCTAGCTGTCTCTTACCTGGATTGTTTAGCTCCAATTTTACTGAATGTTTGTGTAACCCCCATTTTGGAGATGATAACCACCCAAGAGTAGCAGACTATTCCACCTATCTGAATTTGAATGTAGAAGACAACGGGAAGAGGGTCCGAAAAACATTAGTTTGCTGCTATTCCCAATTCCGATTGTGCTTGCTGATGTCCACAAGAGAGATAAAAACCATGCCATTCACTCTGTCCTGCCCGGGGATGCATCATCATGCTCATTTATTGCATTCTGTAGGGTATTTTGTGGACATTTGGGGCCTGACGGTATTTTATTACCGCCGAAAAATAACTTAGCAATAATTACTCTTTGTATTCAGATTTGGCCATGTGCAACAATAATACAATGGACATGCATTATTTCAGCACCCAGACCTGCATATTTGGTATACGTGGTTGGTGGTATTTTGGTGAGCATAATTCCCTTGTTTTATTTGTGGCCCCAATGTCCAGAATCCCTTATCTTTGCTTAGATTTTTCGTGTGATCACTAGAGAGACCTCAGACCTGCATTCTAGGAATACCACATTTTCCAGTGATAGTGTTGGTGTGCCACCATGGGCGAACTCACTGACTTATTTACGACAGAGAGCTATATGTGGTAGTCTTGTGGTAATTTCCACTACCTTATATACGGTAGGGAGCTATGTTCAGAGAGTCTCTCTTCCCGTTGGCTCATGTACCTCCAACAAGCTATGCTACAGTCACTCACAATTATTCATACTGATTTTGACATGCACACATCTGTCTTAAAATGACCATTGCACTGTTTAAAAATCTCCCCACATCATCAGCATTGTAATGGTAAACAATAAACATCACCCGTCTGTTTTCAAATATTTTTCTGTATTATAAAAGTTGTATTTAAAAACGATCTCATTCTTTACAGAAATAAAATGGTACAGTCAAAGCATTGTCTGTGACACTCTGCAAAGAGAGTGGCGGAGAACAGAACTCAAATTGCAACATTAGCACTTGATTAAGACACGCACAGGAATCCTACACTGACTGCATATTACCGTACACACTCAGCTCCCACACTTCTCATTACCTTATCTTTTTAGTTGTTCTCTTTGTGAATGTGGCTCTCTTGGATTAACTCCAGCAAAAAGGAACGCTTGCCTTCTCAAACCGGGGTCATTGCCTGGAATTCTTAGCTTTTGCAGATAGGAATGCCTCAGCCAGTGGAAAGGTCCTTCTTTCAGCTCTCCCCAATCTCGACTGCAGCAGGACACAGGAATCTGCATTCAGTCAGGAGCCCCACAGCCAGGTCTTCTCCCCAATAGTGCAGAAAGATGTCCGCCTGTCTTTTTCCCTGATACTGCCCACTAAAACTTTCCTCTCAGCCCTCTGTATGACGTGTCCCAATGAAATCCATCATCTCTCATCCTCCTACTCTTCAACAATAGCTTCGCTTATACATTTGCAATTGTTGCAAATCTGACTTCCTTCTTCCTGCAGTTACTGTGCACAAAAACACGGAGAATCAGGCAGAGAAGAGAAGAAAAAATCTCTGCACACGCATTTAAATGGTTTTCAGAGTATGCCTAATTCTGCAGTGGAGAACACATTTTATTAGTGGGTTATGTTAAATAAGGTTTTATTAGTCAGGTTAATTGTTAATAGGTTAGCTGTTAATTTTCAAATGTGTCTCTCGCACCATAGGCATTTCAGGTGAAAAATAGTGTGCATTTTTAAATGAGCACGTGTGCTTTTAACTGTAAAAATAGATTTGCATCTTATATGTTAAAATCGTTTTTGACTGAATAGCCTGTCTTTCCTTGTTAATCTGGTAACCCATATAGCAATGTACCGCACCCTTGTGGTGGTAATGCAAAAAAATGTGCTACTTGTGCAGTAGCGCTGTACTCTGTGCTGTAACATGCCAAATATCCTTACATATACCCTCCTTTTGTTTTTAGAACTTGGCTATAATCCAAGCCAATTCCTAAAAACAACTTGTTCTTTTTTTTTCTTTTAAAATGCATGTGTATTGGGATATCTTTCTCTTCCTGACGTAGTCAGTAAAATCAGTAACATTTTCATTTTTACTGATAGCACAATCAACCATCCACCCATGTTTAGCACCAGGATAGCCAAACCCACTATTGAGCGTTCCCCCCAGGTTCCCCAATTAAATCTTTCCACTTCTATTATGCCCAGATTACTAATTGTAATATTGTTTTTTCGCAAATTCATTTTCATAACATGTCTTTCTTTGTGATTCAATAAATATTCCACATCTGGATCTATTGGAAAAGTATCCCTTTGAAAAAAATCGATATTTTCCACTTGGCTTTCCCAAACATCATTTGTTACATGAAACAATGTTAATCCCCCAATTGACACAATTGCATCCTTTGGAACCTGTAAATAAAAAACATTATATTTTACCTGTTTAACCACGTATGTTCCATGGTTTAAATGTACTACCGTCATGTTCTTTAAAGAGGTGCTGACCAACCATTTACCTCTGACCATCTTAGCCTGTGCCATTTCTTCACTCCCCATATTACTAATAATCACTTCACATCCCTCTGATATATTTGGGTCAGATTTCAATCCACAAATAGCATCTGTGGCATCAGGAACAAACGGTTTACCTGGACACATATAATTTTGTTCTTTAAATGTTACACATGTTTCCAGGTTTGGTATTAAATAAACTTCAGGTTCCCATGACTGAAATGCCACCACTTTTGGAGTCTTAATCTTAATGAATTTGTCCTCTTGCCAAAATCCCACGTTGTGTACCCACTTCGTTTGATAAATAAGTTCAGGGGCTACAAATGGGATGCATAGCAAAAATCCGATCTCTAGTCTTTCCAAGTCCACATATAACGGCATTGCATTCCCCATTTCGAATGCAATTTTTACCTGTATAAGGTCAATTTCCCTCCTGGTCAATCTTTCTATCATTTGACGAATGATATCCTGCGAAACAAAATACAAGGGAATATGTCCTTGAATCAATTGTGAAACTGCAGTTTGAACTTCTCTCATATAATTCGTTAATAGTCTATCAACAGGACTCATTATGTTCAATATTTCATTTAAAGTTCTGTCATGCTTAAGTATTATTTTAGTCGCCCGTTGCATCACATCCGCTTGTTCATTTAGAATGATTGCAGTTTCATTTATGAATCTTACTTGTTCATCCAGTCCCCCTCTAATTCCATCTAATGTCTTTTGTATTATTTCTAGGTCAATACTCAGTTGTTGTGCTGTAGTACTCAGTGTTCCTACCGAAATAGAATTGGCTGTTGATATTGTGGTACCTATTATTGCTCCAATTATAGACATTACCATTGATATCGCGAGCATCACCGCACCTCTCTTTCCTCTCTTCTTCTTAATGTCTGCTGAATTCACGAATGTTTTTTCCAATTGCATTAATATATCTCTTATTGACTGCTTAGTGTCCTCTTTTCTTATTTCCAGCCACTCTTTAGTCTGTTCAATCTTAATTCCGGTATTGTTCAAGTGTTTTTCAATCAAAATCTCAGGATTTAACGGAATGTATATATTTTGGAAAATCATCCTTCTATCACTCATGATGAATCCTGGTGCCTCTTCCACCGCGATACCAGATGCTGGTCCAGGTTCAATGACAACCTGTGCTTCTGAATTCTTGAAGATCCCTCCAAATATCATCATCATTAAACATGTCATCGGTATCATCTTCAATGCTGATCGCTTTGTAGCCTTGGTCTTCACCCCTCTTTGGGGCTTTCCCGGAATCCGTCCTCGCGGGCTCCAGGACTCCATCGTCTCCCGTGGCCTCTGGTCCCAGAACCTCCGACCAAATAATGTTAATTTTCTAAATCAAAATAGAAAATAAACAAATTAAGTACATAGCACAATACTAATTTCCACCTTTTGCCAAAAATAAAACATGCTTGGTAAAAATATTTTGTTTATATTTTTTTCTGTTTTTTTTTTTTTAAATCAAATACAAGTTAAAAGAAAACAAGCATATATAAAACAGCATTCAATATTTAATACACTTTCTCTCTGCACACCAACCACGAGCTTCCGTTATATGTGCATTTATTTATTTATTTATTTATTTATTTATATTATATATTTTTACATATATTACAGTGTTTATGTGCCATCATAACAATCAACTTTTTTTTGACTTCTTTGTCACTGCCTCCTGATTACACACATTTATTTTCTCAAGGGACTCTATCTGTTTCTACATGCTCAAGCTGCCTGATCTCATGCCTGGGATGGCATGGTTTGATTTGATTTACATGGACAAACTGCTCTATTGCTGTTTCACCTTCATTTTTCAAAATTTTATACACTACAGGAGAAACCTTATCTATAATTCGAAATGGCCCCTGCCAGACTGTTAGAAATTTAGAATTTTTCTGTTTACTTTTTCCAAAATGAAACTTGTACACCTGATCCCCTACATTGTATTCCTTTACTGATGTCTTTTTGTCATAATATGACTTAGCACTGTCAGCAGCTCTTTCCAGATTTCTCTGCACAAAAGCAAATGCATGTTGCAAATGTCTCCTCAGTTCATCAATATATTCATGAACTGTGGATGCACTCACTAGAGTTTGTTCATGTGTTCTGTATAGTAGGTGTTGTGGTAACACCATTTTCCTACCTGTCAAGACCTCATGGGGGCTAACACCTGTTGCTTTGGCAGGAGTCGACCTGATTGCCATCAGAACCAACGGTAAACGTAAATCCCAGCTGGAACCTGCTTCTGCCACAAATTTCTTTAAAATATCCACAACAGACCTATTGCTTCTTTCAACTGTACCTGAAGACGCCGCCCGATATGCGATATGTAGTTTCCTTTTCACACCTAGTATTTGCCATACCTTACTCATTAGAGTACTTGTGAAATGACTTCCTCTGTCTGACTCAATTCTTTGTGGCAACCCAAACCTTGAGAACACATGGTTCACCAGTAATGTGGCTGCTGTTTGCGCACTACAATCTGGTGCAGGAATGCACTCAATCCACTTCGACATCAAACATACCACACTCAAAATATAACGGTGTCCCCTGCTCGACCTTTTTAAAGGACCTACATAGTCTATTTGCAAATCTGACCATGGGAGAGTTAGGCCTCTTTTCATCAATGGTGCTCTATGCATTGGTGAAGCAGGTTTAAATTGGGCGCATACTAGACATCCTCTAGTATATAATTCCACATCTTGGGACATATGAGGCCAGTAAGCATAATCTTTTAGTATTTCTAATGTTTTTTGTGAACCTCTATGGCCTGCAGTTATGGCATCATGTGCATGGTGTAGCATCAGTCCTCTGAATGAAAGGGGTACTACCCACTGTATTTGTCCTGTTATGGACTCTCTAATCATGAGTCCATTCTGTAATCTGATTCGTGTTTTGTTCTTTAATAACACCCTCAACTCTTCTTTTCCCATACAATCATTTTCTGTTAAAGGATTTTGTTCAGGATCTATCAAATGATTATAATAGATTCCCAAAACTTGATCATTCTTTTGTGCCTCAATCAAATCTTGGTCTGGCGTGTCATGACTCCACTGCACCACCGGTTGATCTATCTCCTTTGGTGCTTTAGAACGTGTCACTGCATCAATTTGTATTTCACCCATTAAATAATCAATATGTAGCAATTCTCCCATCACAGCCCCAATCTTAGCCAGATGGTCTGCCTTATCATTTCCCTCCTTATCCTCTCCTGGTGTTTTTAAATGCCCACGAATTCTTCTCCAGTATATTGT
The DNA here is from genome assembly GCF_040938575.1 of Ambystoma mexicanum. Taxonomy (NCBI): domain Eukaryota; kingdom Metazoa; phylum Chordata; class Amphibia; order Caudata; family Ambystomatidae; genus Ambystoma; species Ambystoma mexicanum. Next base: position 101,465,476 of record NC_090941.1, on the reverse strand, counting down.
TAAATTATTTTCTGACACCAATTTGTCTATGGCTTGTATCATTTTTCCATGTTTAAGTGGCTTTTTGTTGTATGTAACCATGCCTCTTGCTTTCCAACCAGGCAAATACTCCACAAAGCTATTCCGTGCATAGTCAGAATCAGTCACCAGGACAATTTCACTGAATTTTTTATCAACTGCAGTAGCAATTGCTTTATAGATGGCTGCCAATTCCGCCACCTGACTGCTCCTATCTCCAATCCTCATCCCTATACTAGGAATGCCTTCACATTTCAACCAGACATTTCCTATTCCTGCCACTAATTGTTTATTACTGTCATTTTCAATGTGAAAAGCACAACCATCCACATATACAGTTGGCAAATCCTTGCATGTTTTTTCATCAAAAGCTTTGTGTGGTGATTGTTCAAATTCCTGTAAACTAGCTTCCACTTCCATTTCATTTGGTATTTGTTCAGCTGCACAGTCATGTAAGTCAGCTAACCCTTGAGCAATTGGGCTCTTTTTATTTTGTCCATATCTTACTTCTACGGGAAAACCTTGTAATGCCAGCGTCCATGAAGTGATTCTGGATTGCGCTAGATTGCCTGATCTAATTCTTTTACTCTCTAAAAATTGCAAAGGTTGATGATTTGTTTCAATAATCACCTTTTCTCCCTGAACAATGGGGCGAAAATGTTGTAGCGCCCACACAGTGGTTAATAGGGCCTTCTCACATTCATTAAATTTCATTTCAACTTGGGAAAATGCCTTACTTGCATATGCAATGGTTTTGTGATTCAAATCGTGTTTTTGTGATAACACTGCTGACATACAATGTTCAGAAAAGCCTATTTCTATAAAGAAATCCCTGTCCTTTATGGGGTATGCTAAACATGGTGCCTTTACAAGACATTCCTTCAATCTAGCCACTGCATCAGACTGCTCTCTTTCCCATCTCCAGGGAGTATTTAGTTTAAGCAGTTTAGTCAATGGTTGAGTGATTTCTGCATAATTCTCAATGAACTTTCTGTTATAGCCTGTCATCCCTAATAAACTTTTTACTCCTTTCACATTTTTAGGATCTTTTAATCTTTGTATGGCCTCTATTTTCTTCCTTTGTGGATTTAGCCCATGTTCAGTCACTTCATGCCCTAGAAAGTTCACTTTTTTCTTGCACCATTGTGCTTTTTGCAAAGATACTTTGGCGCCTGCTTTCTGCAATTGGCCAAGCACATGTCTTATTTCATCAAAATGGCTTTTAAGGTTTTCATTTTTTATCAGGACATCATCCACATAAACTATTGTTCCTCTTTCCGCTGCATCCGGCATGGCCTTTCTCAAAAATATGCCAAATTCACTCCCACTATTGATGTACCCGAACGGAGCTCTAAGCCAGGCATATTGAGTCCTGTCAAATGTAAAGGAAAATAAGTGTTGTATCTCCTCTGCCAATGGCACACACCAATATCCAGAGGTGAGATCTAACGTGGTAAATACATTTGAACCATGTATCTGAGCTAGGCCCTGATCAATGAATGGTAGTGGCCATCTAGATACTGGTACTCTTTTATTTAACTCTCTTAAGTCTGCACACAGCCGCCATTGACCATTTGGCTTTAACACACCTAAAATAGGCGTATTGGATGTGCTATGAATGGGCCTAATTATTCCCCGTGATTCCAAATTTTTAATAATCTCTGCCAATGATTCTAAACATGCCAGCGGTAGTCTATACTGGCGTACAAACACTGGATTTCTGCTACAACCTTCTGGTAGTGTGGCCACATGTCAATGCTAATTTTAAGCATGCATCTGCCTGTAATTCGGTTTTCAAAGTCTGGACTGTCCAACCCAGAAACATATTGGTTTTTAATCCTAAATTTCGGGATTTCTTCCCTCTCCATAATTTTTTGCAACAATTTCTCATTAATGAAACTCCTTTCATGTTCAAGCGCTAAAGTGGCTTTTATTGTTTTAAGATAATCATTTATACCAACGTGAACCCATAGTTGCTCATCTTCCATGTGTATTTCTGCCAGAGTGGTAATGTGTTTTTCTGAATCTGTTTTAGGAATAATATTCTGTTTGCATGTATTCTCTTTTAAATAGAAACGTAATGTGTGCTCATCTATAGCAGTCTGCCAATCTTTCCTTGGGTCCAAGTATATTTGTACAGGTAGTTTTTCATTGTCGCTCTGATCTTTGTCTTGACACATTAATATAACAGTGACACTAGGTATGCAGCTATTCTGGAGATATACCTCCACAGCATCATTTGTTTTGGCAACGGTGTGACATTCATTTATATTGCTGTTTTGTGATTTTAGTTTCTTAGGCCTCAATGGTTTTTTGGTTAAGGACCACAGCACTCCATTCACCCCATCTATGAGAGGAGACAATCTTTTCAGGCAATCTGTCCCCATCAGAAATGGAATTTCACAAATAGATGTGATCAATACCTCTTGTTTCATTCTGTGCTTTCCTATTTTTATGTCAACCTCAGTTACACCTATGATGGGCACCTCCTCCCCATTAAAGTTATGCACTGGGCCTTGATTTGCCTTCACTGTGATCTGACTCTGTGGAGGCCTCCCTTCATTTATACTCTTTACCAGCTCCTTGGACATAATTGTGGCCTGTGCGCCAGTGTCAATCATAGCGAAGGTGTGGCATTTTTCTTCTACAGTGATGGGTGCATAATATCTGTCCTCAACTTCCTCTAATACACATAAGAAATGTGAATTCTTACTGATTTCAGGGCTCACCTTTCTCAGGTCTTTTTCACTTTTGGCTAAGCACATTGGTAAATGAAAAGACATTTTTCCCTCCTTTTTACCCATTTCTGTGCGAGATATTTTATTCATTTCTCCATGTTCAGAGGTTTTTTGGAGTGTGGCCACTGTTCGCCCATCCATCTGGGTAACATCAGAGACCCCATTACAACCTTCCAACTGAACATGTGTAACATCATTCAGCAATTTGTCATTTTTTAATTCTGTGCATTTGTGATCATTTAGTGTAATACCAGCCCTTGCAGCCTCGTCAAGAATATGTGGCTCAAAGAATTCTTCAGGTGATTGACTTGTACCCTCCTTGTGAGTATTTCCTTTTTCTGTCTGTGTTTGGTCATTGTTTTGCTTGCCCAGGGAAGGAGCTATGGCATCCCCACTTACTCCCTGTTCACTGGTATTCCCCATGCATGAGTCATTTTTCTTAAATCTGTTCCTTTGTTCTTTTGGAATTCCTAATGTTTCTTGTTCATTTGTGCAAATCTTTACTGTTTTATTTAGCTCTAAGTTAAACCGTACCTCTTTTTTAGAAGTATTTGCACTTTCTGTCACAATTTCATTTACTGGTACTTTCATTTTTAATCCATTAGGCATCTCAGAGTCGTTATGCAAAATTATATCAGAGCAATCTGTCATTTTGGCACTGCAGTTATCATGAGTACTTAGTCACTTTTCGGAAGCCCCCCGGTCATTGCTATGGCCATCAGCCCCCTCTTTGGAAGGTTGTTTTTGCGCTGTATAGAGCTTTCCTATTTGCTCAGCTAACATTTTCACTTGGGCCTCAAGGCACTGGAACCTTTCCATCTCTCTAGGATCCTCTTTCTGTGGCCTAGGTCGATATTGGTTGTTTTCCCCCTGATTGGATCTATTCTGATACCTCTCAGGTGATTGATACCGGTTGGGATGGTTTCTGAACTCTTGATTCATTTGTGGAGGGGAGCGGGTTGCACCCATCCTTTGATTATAGTCCCTTGGTGGGGAATCATTGTACTGGCGTGGACTGTAGTTCACGTTTTGCCTCATGTCCTGTCTCTCAGATTGTGGGTACTGGCCCCTATATTGATTTCCATTATCAGTAAATCGATCCACATATCGGGGCCTATCCTGATTACCATATATCATGGTGCTGGGATCAAATCTGCTCTGTGTCCCCAATGACTGGTAGGGACCATCATTTCTTTGATCTTGATTTTGTCTCTGGTTATTGTTCATACCTGCCATATCAGGCCGGTATCTTACCCGGGGTCTATCCCCTAAGTACCTAGGGCTGATGTAGCTCTCTCTATTACTAGGATCATGTGTTTGGAATATTGGTACAGGAAATGGCGATCTTTGTTGATTACCCCTTTGTTCAGGTGTCACATTATTTTTACCTTGACTTTGAGCAGACTCAAGGGACATTTTGGCTGACCTGATTTCCATTACTGTGGCTGAGGGTTCTTTAGATTTAGGCCTAGTATCTTTCATTTTATCACTTTCTCTACCCTGACAATAGAGTACCTCATATAGCTTTGTGCTTTGATGTACAATCCATTCAAGGGACTTGTCACGGTCAAATTCACGGACCAATTGGGATATGATGTCTTTCTGTAGCCCATAGAAGTATGCAGTTTTAAACTCATTGGAATTTGAGTCAAAAGATACATCAAAGCGAGAGAATGCTCTTTTTAAGTCTTGTAAAAATTGGCGAGGGGATGTATTAGGTCCAGCAGTAATTGTGTACGCGACTTTCTTTGCCTCCTGCAATGACTGAAAAGGAGAAAAATGACGCCTAATTTCTTTTTCAAACTCCAGCCATGTCATATTCTGCTGTTCATTTAATCCCCTTATGATGCTGGCCGTCGGGGCATCTAAAGTTAAATGAAAATATTGTCTGTACTGTTCCTTAGGTATCTGGAGTGCTTTAAAAATGTCATGCACCGCTTCTAAGTGATCCTCAATGCAGCATTCACCTCCCTTTTTAAATGGTTTGATCAGGGCTTTAATGGATTTCATTATTTTTATGGGGCTACTTGTTGCAATACATGGAATTGCACTATTTTGTGAGTCAATCCTGTTTTCAGGTGTATGAGATTGGTGACTGCCCCCAATGGGAGTATCAAATCCCCCAAGGGCGCTGCAACCAAGTTCAGTCACCGGCCCAGTCACTGGGGCACTAGCTCTTTGGGCAGAGCTAGAATTCACCTCCACTCCATTGAATGTGGTACCCTGCCGCCTCTCTTGGGACCTGGGAATGCACATTTGCTGTTCTAAGTCCTTACACTTTTTAAGGAGTCTGGTTGCTTCATTCTGCAAATAATTATTTTCATCGCTCATTTTATTAATCGCCTCCTGCATGTCGCACATTTGCATTTGGCATTCATTGAACTCTTTATTTCTTTTGTCTCTTTCTTGAATCATTTTAATCATTTCTTGTTCTGCACTCTGGAGATCACCTTCTTTTTCACAATGTTCTTTTTGTAAAATCTGCATTTCTGAAACAACCTCATCTTTATCCTGCCTAATATGATCCACTAAGGCTTTTAAGTGTGTCAATTCTTGCTCACTATCTTCAAATTGTTTCTTGCTTTTGGATAACTGAGTATCAAAGTCTCTGCATTTTAATTGCATGTCTTTTTGGCATACATCCAATTCTGCTCTCAACATTTCCTGATTTTTACTTGCCCCATCTAATTCAGTCTTTAACCTGTTAATTAGCTGAGTATCATTCTCTTGCATTCGCAGGGACTTGTTTAAAATAAACCATATTTTGCCGCATAGCCGTATTAAACAGTCTTTCTCTGCACTTTTATCGGCTGCATTCAATAATCTTGTAAGGCAGACCTGGATTATGCTGCCTTCTGCAAAAATATTGTCTAGTTTTTCTTTCTGCACCTCACCCTGAATGCGGTTACTCGATTCTAACGTGCTATTCGAAGACCAATTCCCATGTGCAAATAACTTTGCCTCTAAATATTGCACTAGATCTGAGAATGTGGTTTCCCTTTGTGACATTCTGAAATTCGTTTTTAGTGGCACACTGCTATTATAAAATGGGTTCCCTTTAATGTGCAAATGGCAGTGTGAGACACGCTTGCCACGCCCAGTAGGTACTCTATGATCACTTTCCCGGCCTGCAACGCACCATAAATATGTAGGGTATTTTGTGGACATTTGGGGCCTGACGGTATTTTATTACTGCCGAAAAATAACTTAGCAATAATCACTCTTTGTATTCAGATTTGGCCATGTGCAACAATAATACAATGGACATGCATTATTTCAGCACCCAGACCTGCATATTTGGTATACGTGGTTGGTGGTATTTTGGTGAGCATAATTCCCTTGTTTTATTTGTGGCCCCAATGTCCAGAATCCCTTATCTTTGCTTAGATTTTTCGTGTGATCACTAGAGAGACCTCAGACCTGCATTCTAGGAATACCACATTTTCCAGTGATAGTGTTGGTGTGCCACCATGGGCGAACTCACTGACTTATTTACGACAGAGAGCTATATGTGGTAGTCTTGTGGTAATTTCCACTACCTTATATACGGTAGGGAGTTATGTTCAGAGAGTCTCTCTTCCCGTTGGCTCATGTACCTCCAACAAGCTATGCTACAGTCACTCACAATTATTCATACTGATTTTGACATGCACACATCTGTCTTAAAATGACCATTGCACTGTTTAAAAATCTCCCCACATCATCAGCATTGTAATGGTAAACAATAAACATCACCCGTCTGTTTTCAAATATTTTTCTGTATTATAAAAGTTGTATTTAAAAACGATCTCATTCTTTACAGAAATAAAATGGTACAGTCAAAGCATTGTCTGTGACACTCTGCAAAGAGAGTGGCGGAGAACAGAACTCAAATTGCAACATTAGCACTTGATTAAGACACGCACAGGAATCCTACACTGACTGCATATTACCGTACACACTCAGCTCCCACACTTCTCATTACCTTATCTTTTTAGTTGTTCTCTTTGTGAATGTGGCTCTCTTGGATTAACTCCAGCAAAAAGGAACGCTTGGCTTCTCAAACCGGGGTCATTGCCTGGAATTCTCAGCTTTTGCAGATAGGAATGCCTCAGCCAGTGGAAAGGTCCTTCTTTCAGCTCTCCCCAATCTCGACTGCAGCAGGACACAGGAATCTGCATTCAGTCAGGAGCCCCACAGCCAGGTCTTCTCCCCAATAGTGCAGAAAGATGTCCGCCTGTCTTTTTCCCTGATACTGCCCACTAAAACTTTCCTCTCAGCCCTCTGTATGACGTGTCCCAATGAAATCCATCATCTCTCATCCTCCTACTCTTCAACAATAGCTTCGCTTATACATTTGCAATTGTTGCAAATCTGACTTCCTTCTTCCTGCAGTTACTGTGCACAAAAACACGGAGAATCAGGCAGAGAAGAGAAGAAAAAATCTCTGCACACGCATTTAAATGGTTTTCAGAGTATGCCTAATTCTGCAGTGGAGAACACATTTTATTAGTGGGTTATGTTAAATAAGGTTTTATTAGTCAGGTTAATTGTTAATAGGTTAGCTGTTAATTTTCAAATGTGTCTCTCGCACCATAGGCATTTCAGGTGAAAAATAGTGTGCATTTTTAAATGAGCACGTGTGCTTTTAACTGTAAAAATAGATTTGCATCTTATATGTTAAAATCGTTTTTGACTGAATAGCCTGTCTTTCCTTGTTAATCTGGTAACCCATATAGCAATGTACCGCACCCTTGTGGTGGTAATGCAAAAAAATGTGCTACTTGTGCAGTAGCGCTGTACTCTGTGCTGTAACATGCCAAATATCCTTACAATTCCCTCTGAAAAGTACCCTCTAAAGCACAGCAGTACAAATTATTGCATTGCACAAATAAGCAGATGGATTCTGTCACACTAATACTCTTCAAAATCCTCCTCCCACCCATCGAAAGATGATCAGCAACCACTACCAACACTACCCAACTGGATCTGATGCAACACAAAGAACTCATGCACCACAAGCATTCAAAGCTAAATTAAAGATTCATGCATCAAGGTGGTCTCCCATGTTAAAACACTTGGGATAATGCTGGAGGCGTACCTGGGATCAGAATCCCAAACAAACTACCTTCACAAAAATAATGCATACTATATCAGGCTATTGAGAGCCATACGCCCTCTTCTAACAGAAGATAATGCGTCTACAATAGCCAGGGCCATTATACTGGCGCTCCTTAACTATGGCAACTCACTGTTGCTGGGAGCTTCCAAAAAATGCATCAGTAAATGCCAGATAATGAAGAACAATGCAGTCCGGGTCATAAAAGGGATCGACAGAAGAAGCCATGTGACAGAGGCTAGAAGATCCCTTCACTGGCTTAGAGTTGAAGAGAGAATCCCCTTTAAATTGATGACTCTAGTGCACAGATGTTTGTATGGAGTGTCACCATCTTATCTCAGATCCAAGTTCACATGATACATCCCTAATAGGGCCCTAAGATCTCAATCATCAGGCAAGTTACAGATACCCCAGGCATCCCGAACTATGGGTGCCGGGAAATCTTTCCCGGTTGGGGCAGCTCAGCAGTGGAACAACCTTCCAGTAACCCTGAGAGCAGAGCCAAATCTTTCTATCTTTAGGAAAAATCTGAAACCCATCTCTTCAAATAATGTGCTACTCCCTAGCCTTCTACTCTCCGTTAGCCTAACATGAATTTGTCTCTCTGCGCCCTGATGCCTGCGGGCTACTGACGCATTACAAACAAACAAATAAATAAATAAATGAAACAGTCGAAATAACTCACAATCTACATGACTGTGAATTTCTTATAGGCAGCAATGAATTTCCTGAAGTGAATTGGGACCTGTGTTTGTCAACAATAAATGCATCGCCAGTCAGTGTGCAAGTCTTAATCCATCACCCCTTCTGCGTCTCCCGATTTCAAGCTGCACAACAGTATAATGCAGATGACCTATCCATAGCATCCTGTTCAGCGTATTGCTTCGTAATGATAGGCCTCTCCCATAGACCATCCAATGAATGGGAGAACCACCATGAACTTAAACTTAAACTCATCTCATGAACACATCAACCTGTTCTATTATCACATTCCCCCTCTGGAAGTCCTTCATATCATGGCACCAAGACTAGATGTCAAGAACATTCTGTTTTACCAGCACTTTAATAATCTATACAGAGTCCTCCTGCCCACTGCTGCCACCTGGGTTTCGTGACAGGATATGCCCACAATATATACATATGCAACTATATAATGGGTTATGGGTTTCCACAACGTAAAGGCATTATATATAGCATTTTCTTTAGCATGCTCCCATGGGCCAGTACAACATTTGAGGCTTTATGGTTTGTTGTATAATGTATTTACTGAACACTAAACATCTCACTTCAACAAAATGGCCCCTTTGAATGTATCAGAACACAAAAGGATCTAAGAACCAAACCAAACATAGCTTATTTGAGATTTAAAGACACACAGAGCAAGAAAGTGTTGTGTGTGTGTGTTGTGACAAAAAATAGGTCTACAAATAGAAAACGAGTTTTTCAATATTTAGCAAGCAGAGATTGTGGAAATAAACCAAGTATTTGTTTAAAAAGGTGGTTTGCACTGCAATTATTTTTGTTTTTGTTCTGGAAGTGTATACTGCTAGCTGGGGAAGTGTGGGGGCTATGAGGCCAAATGCAGCTGCTGCAATGCAAATCAAACAAATATCCATACTTAGTAAGAAGACTTCTCACATCCAACTGTCACTCCTCTGGTCCATTCCGTACTGATTCATGTATATCTTTAGAAGGCTGAGGCCCCCATGAGTGCTATCTGTTGCAGGGGAGTATCGAAGGTTCCATGCGTGAGGTGCAATCTGTGTAAAATATGCTATTTTGAATGGTAATCCGCATCTCCAACTGCCTAACCAGCAGCCCCTGTGTTCCCAAGCACTTTTCTGTAAAAATAAACAACATATAGAGTCAAAAGTCTAACTAGCGCAAGAACCTCCACCTTCTGTCCATGAGATATTCAAAGAAACTGAAAGTGCAACCTCCTCTGTCGATCTGATATGTCCATCACCATAGTGCAATATATATGAATTTACTTTCATTTATATTCGTACAACAGAGCAACTTGTGATTGTGTGTGGAAAGTTATGTTATGTTATTTTGATGTATACCATGCAGTGCTGCATTTTCATTGCCTCCAAGAGCTCTGGCAGATCTCAAAGAGAAAGAAGTGTGTTCTGTTAGCGAGGAGAAAGGGAACATGCAAGATAACTTTGCTGTTGTGTATATGCATGCATGCCGTGAGCACCCTGAGCTCTCTGTGCAGGTTTCTTTCTAGCTATCATGTGACTAGAGTACAGAGGCCTTTGTTCTGAGAGGGGAGACTAGTGTACTCATGGTGCCAGGATCTATCTGCCAAGTTTGTGATGATTAAAGAGAATCAATGAGTTTGATCTCAGTTGATGGCTTATCCTAGCACATTGAAATGATTGCAATTCACTGGTGGTACCCTATACATCTATGATAAACAAATACATATTATTCAATTGCCATGTGTGAGTGACTTATTTGTTGTGTTTATAGTGCGCCCGAGCCTAGAGTTTGAGAATATTAGTGTGAGGATATTATTGGAGGGTCTAGAGGGAAACTCGGAGCATCCATCCAGTGTGCCTGTTGAAATGTCTCAGAAGAGATGGGCCTTGCACAATGTCTTGCTAGTTGTGCTCTTTTGAGCAACTTACTTATTACAATATGTCCTGAGGCACATTTGAGTGGGCTGGTGTCTCTGGCAGTGGACAGTGCTTAGCTGCTCATCCTGGATGAGAGTGGGAGAACACAAGGAGAAATGGATGCCACCGGGAGCATGCAGCATTGGGTGCCAAGTATTGTGCTGTATTCTAATTGCTTCCCACTTGTAATGTGCATATCCAAAACAAGTAAGGAACCTCACATAAAATGCACCTGGTTGCAGATGAACTTATGTGGAGCTAAACATGTGAAAGAATCTTTCTGAAACAACCAGAGTTCTGAATGTCCTGTGGGAGCTGGTTCCACAATTTTGGGACCTAACACTGAAAACCGTCTTTCAACAGGGGAGCTGAAGTTTGACCTGGGAACCAACAGTAGCTTCTTATCCTTGGAGCGTAGTAAACTGGGAGGGAGATATAGAGATATCTTCATGCATACATACGATAGAGCGGGTTAGTTGATACACTAGAAATAAAGACAGATGAGCTTAATGGTAATCCCTTTCTTACATGTTTGTATTTATTTGTTATTGGTTTATATATAAACCTTTACAAATGGTTCAATAGTGTATAAAATCAATTGCAATTACATTTGTTAACACTGTTTAAAAAAGGTTGGTTCATAATCAGGTAAGTTTAAAACAAAATGCAGATATAAGAAATCAAGTAAAAACAGAACATTGCTGCATTATTTCCATGTGAACTAACTATGCCAGATTTTCTAATAAAAAAATGGCTAGAAAAGACATGGCAAAACATAGCAAATGCCAATAAAATGTCATTAAATCGCAAATGTTTATGTGCAACAAATATAATTTACTCTGTAAAAGAAGAAAGACACTTAGTCACACCATGTACTAATAACTAGATAAGCCTCCTTGTATGCCTACTATGAGGTTGGAAAAAAAGCATTTCACGCTTTCACAAACTAGATATAAAACTGTATACCCTTAAGATCAAAAGTAGCTTGGCAAAAAGGGGAAATTAAAATGAATTACCTTTAAAACGCCATGAAGAGATGTTCTAAGTAGTAGCGTTATAAGATGGTAATTGTCAGTTAAAAAAGTGAATTACCAAGCATAAATTACCTTAGCGCTGACAACAGAGGTGGTGAGGTATGACAGGGTCCAGTATCCTCACAAGCACAACATGCAAAGTTGAAAATAATGCAAAAATCTAAACCAGCATGAAATGCACGGAATACATGGCAACACATCTCATACGGTAGAATCCCAGTGGAAAAACCTGAGATCAGTAAAGCATAAGGCAGATAGCGGCAAAAACACGTAAGGCCCACATCACAAGGGCTACCATGGTCTAGCAAGGCAAGAGAGGGGATAAGAAGGCATAACAAAACACTTGAATGTGCAGGTGTGACAAACTGACTTCTGCCCTGCAGGATATAAGGGTGAGTAGGGCTAAAACACCCACTCAGCCATCACACTTTTACAAACCAGGAACCAACACAAACAGACTCAGTTAAGCGATATAGCTCCTTCAGCTTTTGTGATAACATGGTTTAAGGGAAAGTGATAATATCAAAAGGGTATGAATGTGGTTCAGTAGAATCCCAAATAATGAAGTATAATAGACAAAAAAAGAAATGTCCAATCAAACTTCTATAAAAATATATATTTTCATACAAAATTTACCGTATTTGTATTTATTTGATTTATAAGGTGCTTTCGCCAAAGTGCCATACATACAAATTTAAAAACAATACACACAATGAATACATCAAAAATTCAACACAAAACAAGGGGGTTAAGAAATAGAATGAAGACGATAGCTTTTGAGAGTATTACGAAAGAGAGAGTATGCAGAGATGAATGGGATGGGTAGTGGTAGGGCATTCCAGAACTTGGAAGCAAGAAGACCAAAGGAGCGGAAACGAGACTGGGCATGAGGAGGCTTAGGGACAGCTAAAAGGAACTGAGATTGGGAGCGAAAGGGCAGGAGGTGATATACATTGAAACCAGGGAACATAGGAAACGTGTTACAAGTCCATGGACACATTTCAAAGTGATGCAAAGAAAACAGAATTGAAGACGAGCTTCGAAGGATAACCAACGAAGGGAAAGAAGAGAGGGAAAAATAGAGGAACAAGGGGATATGCAGCAGAGACTGCAAACATCAGAATTAAAGATAGAGCGTAAGGGAGCAAGATGAGATGCAGGGAGACCAAGAAGAAGACAGGACAAATAGTCAAGGATGGAAAAGACAAGGAGCGTGATTATCAGTTTAGTGTTATGAAAGGTAAGGAAAGAACAAGATTTTATGATGTTAAAAGTTAAAAGTGAGAGGACCATGAATTGTTGGAACTTTGTGAAGTGAAGAGAGAGAAGAGTCGAAGAGAACACCTAAGTTGCGGGCAGAGGAAGAAAAATTAAGAAGAACAGGTGGAAAGCTCAGAGTAGAGAAGGGATTGGGAGGGGGGCACTAACAGCAGGGAAATAGCAAATGTATGTATTAGTAGAATTAAGATGAAGAAAGCGAAAATGCATCCATGCTTGGATGGCTTGTATACATTCAGATATGGAAGAATGTAAAGGACCAGAAAAGGAAGAAAAATGGAAACATCACCATAGAAGTACTCTGAAAGCCCAAAGCAGGAGACAATAGCGGAGAGGGCAACAGCATAAAGGGAAAAAAGGAGAGGACCTCAAAAGAGCCCTGAGGGACAACATGAACAAGAGAAAATGGGGGGGGCGAATTGGATCCACCCCAAGTAACAGAAAAAAGAACACTCAGAAAGATAAGACTGAAACAAAGCCAGTGTGGAGCCAGAAAAACAAAGTCAATGTACAGTAGAAAGTAATGTGCAGTGATCCACAGTATCATATGCCACAGAAAGATCGAGAATAATAAGAATGGAAGAGGGTTTACAGTACCTGGCAGATAGCAAAGAATTAGAGACCCAAAGAAGACTGTTTCTGTGGCTTGGAGTGGGCCGAAACCGGAATGAGAATGTGGGAGGAGAAAGTTAAGGTTAAGAAACAATGAAACCTGCATGTAAACCACCCTTTATAAGATCTTAGTAAGTTATGGGAGGAGAGAGATAGGTCAGTAGTTAGATGGAACAGAAGTGTCCAGAGAAGTGTTTTTCAAGAGTGGAAGAAGTCAGTAGGGAAAGTAGCAGAAGAGTGACAACGATTGATTAAAGAAGTTAAATAGGGTAGTAAAAGGGGAAAGAGCTTAGTAATAAGAGTGGATGGAATGAGATCAAGAGGAGAGGCAATAGCATGAGCACGCACAAGGTAGCAGGCAGTATCAGATTCAGACATAAGGGAAAATGAGGGGAAGGGAGAGAGTGGAGAAGAGAAAGTAGTTACAGATGTATCCTCTCTAGATGCAGTGGAAGATCATACATGTGCAACCTTAGAGATAAAAACATTAACAAAGGCAGAGAGGAGAGGGCACGAGTGAGGAAGAAAGAGATCTAATAATTGAAACCCTGGATTGTTGATTTTCTTCCTAAGGGGAAGCCAATAAACACTAGTATTTTAATTAATTAATTGTTTGTGTGTTTTTCAATATTTAGCAAGCAGAGATTGTGGAAATAAACCAAGTATTTGTTTAAAAAGGTGGTTTGCACTGCAATTATTTTTGTTTTTGTTCTGGAAGTGTATACTGCCAGCTGGGGAAGTGTGGGGGCTATGAGGCCAAATACAGCTGCTGCAATGCAAATCAAACAAATATCCATACTTAGTAAGAAGACTTCTCACATCCAACTGTCACTCCTCTGGTCCATTCCGTACTGATTCATTGATTCATGTATATCTTTAAAAGGCTCAGGCCCCCATGAGTGCTAACTGTTGCAGGGGAGTATCGAAGGTTCCATGCGTGAGGTGCAATCTGTGTAAAATATGTTATTTTGAATGGTAATCCGCATCTCCAACTGCCTAACCAGCAGCCCCTGTGTTCCCAAACACTTTTCTGTAAAAATAAACAACATATAGAGTCAAAAGTCTAACTAGCGCAAGAACCTCCACCTTCTGTCCATGAGATATTCAAAGAAACTGAAAGTGCAACCTCCTCTGTCGATCTGATATGTCCATCACCATAGTGCAATATATATGAATTTACTTTCATTTATATTGGTACAACAGAGCAACTTGTGATTGTGTGTGGAAAGTTATGTTATGTTATTTTGATGTATACCATGCAGTGCTGCATTTTCATTGCCTCCAAGAGCTCTGGCAGATCTCAAAGAGAAAGAAGTGTGTTCTGTTAGCGAGGAGAAAGGGAACATGCAAGATGACTTTGCTGTTGTGTATATGCATGCATGCCGTGAGCACCCTGAGCTCTCTGTGCAGGTTTCCTTCTAGCTATCATGTGACTAGAGTACAGAGGCCTTTGTTCTGAGAGGGGAGGCTAGTGTACTCATGGTGCCAGGATCTATCTGCCGAGTCTGTGATGATTAAAGAGAATCAATGTGTTTGATCTCAGTTGATGGCTTATCCTAGCACATTGAAATGATTGCAATTCACTGGTGGTACCCTATACATCTATGATAAACAAATACATATTATTCAATCGCCATGTGTGAGTGACTTATTTGTTGTGTTTATAGTGGGCCCGAGCCTAGAGTTTGAGAATATTAGTTTGAGGATATTATTGGAGGGTCTAGAGGGAAACTCGGAGCATCCATCCAGTGTGCCTGTTGAAATGTCTCAGAAGAGATGGGCCTTGCACAATGTCTTGCTAGTTGTGCTCTTTTGAGCAACTTACTTATTACAATATGTCCTGAGGCACATTTGAGTGGTCTGGTGTCTCTGGCAGTGGACAGTGCTTAGCTGCTGATCCTGGCTGAGAGTGGGAGAACACAAGGAGAAATGGATGCCACCGGGAGCATGCAGCATTGGGTGCCAAGTATTGTGCTGTATTCTAATTGCTTCCCATTTGTAATGTGCATATCCAAAACAAGTAAGGAACCTCGCATAAAATGCACCTGGTTGCAGATGAATTTATGTGGAGCTAAACATGTGAAAGAATCTTTCTGAAACAACCAGAGTTCTGAATGTCCTGTGGGAGCTGGTTCCACAATTTTGGGACCTAACACTGAAAAGTGTCTTTCAACAGGGGAGCTGAAGTTTGACCTGGGAACCAACAGTAGCTTCTTATCCTTGGAGCGTAGTAAACTGGGAGGGAGATATAGAGATATCTTCATGCATACATACGATAGAGCGGGTTTGTTGATACACTAGAAATAAAGACAGATGAGCTTAATGGTAATCCCTTTCTTACATGTTTGTATTTATTTGTTATTGGTTTATATATAAACCTTTACAAATGGTTCAATAGTGTATAAAATCTATTGCAATTACATTTGTTAACACTGTTTAAAAAAGGTTGGTTCATAATCAGGTAAGTTTAAAACAAAATGCAGATATAAGAAATCAAGTAAAAACAGAACATTGCTGCAATATTTCCATGTGAACTAACTATGCCAGATTTTCTAATAAAAAAAATGGCTAGAAAAGACATGGCAAAACATAGCAAATGCCAATAAAATGTCATTAAATCGCAAATGTTTATGTGCAACAAATATAATTTACTCTGTAAAAGAAGAAAGACACTTAGTCACACCATGTACTAATAACTAGATAAGCCTCCTTGTTTGCCTACTATGAGGTTGGAAAAAAGCATTTCACGCTTTCACAAACTAGATATAAAACTGTATACCCTTAAGATCAAAAGTAGCTGGGCAAAAAGGGGGAATTAAAATGAATTACCTTTAAAACGCCATGAAGAGATGTTCTAAGTAGTAGCGTTATAAGATGGTAATTGTCAGTTAAACAAGTGAATTACCAAGCATAAATTACCTTAGCGCTGACAACAGAGGTGGTGCAGTATGACAGGGTCCAGTATCCTCACAAGCACAACATGCAAAGTTGAAAATAATGCAAAAATCTAAACCAGCATGAAATGCACGGAATACATGGCAACACATCTCATACGGTAGAATCCCAGTGGAAAAACCTGAGATCAGTAAAGCATAAGGCAGATAGCGGCAAAAACACGTAAGGCCCACATCACAAGGGCTACCATCGTCTAGCAAGGCAAGAGAGGGGATAAGAAGGCATAACAAAACACTTGAATGTGCAGGTGTGACAAACTGACTTCTGCCCTGCAGGGATATAAGGGTGAGTAGGGCTAAATCACCCACTCAGCCATCACACTTTTACAAACCAGGAACCAACACAAACAGACTCAGTTAAGCGATATAGCTCCTTCAGCTTTTGTGATAACATGGTTTAAGGGAAATCTATAATATCAAAAGGGTATGAATGTGGTTCAGTAGAATCCCAAATAATGAAGTATAATAGACAAAAAAAGAAATGTCCAATCAAACTTCTATAAAAATATATATTTTCATACAAAATTTACCGTATTTTTATTTATTTGATTTATAAGGTGCTTTCGCCAAAGTGCCATACATACAAATTTAAAAACAATACACACAATGAATACATCAAAAATTCAACACAAAACAAGGGGGTTAAGAAATAGAATGAAGATGATAGCTTTTGAGAGTATTACGAAAGAGAGAGTATGCAGAGATGAATGGGATGGGTAGTGGTAGGGCATTCCAGAACTTGGAAGCAAGAAGACCAAAGGAGCGGAAACGAGACTGGGCATGAGGAGGCTTAGGGACAGCTAAAAGGAACTGAGATTGGGAGCGAAAGGGCAGGAGGTGATATACATTGAAACCAGGGAACATAGGAAACGTGTTACAAGTCCATGGACACATTTCAAAGTGATGCAAAGAAAACAGAATTGAAGACGAGCTTCGAAGGATAACCAACGAAGGGAAAGAAGAGAGGGAAAAATAGAGGAACAAGTGGATATGCAGCAGAGACTGCAAACATCAGAATTAAAGATAGAGCGTAAGGGAGCAAGATGAGATGCAGGGAGACCAAGAAGAAGACAGGACAAATAGTCAAGGATGGAAAAGACAAGGAGCGTGATTATCAGTTTAGTGTTATGAAAGGTAAGGAAAGAACAAGATTTTATGATGTTAAAAGTTAAAAGTGAGAGGACCATGAATTGTTGGAACTTTGTGAAGTGAAGAGAGAGAAGAGTCGAAGAGAACACCTAAGTTGCGGGCAGAGGAAGAAAAATTAAGAAAAACAGGTGGAAAGCTCAGAGTAGAGAGGGGATTGGGAGGGGGGCACTAACAGCAGGGAAATAGCAAATGTATGTATTAGTAGAATTAAGATGAAGAAAGCGAAAATGCATCCATGCTTGGATGGCTTGTATACATTCAGATATGGAAGAATGTAAAGGACCAGAAAAGGAAGAAAAATGGAAACATCACCATAGAAGTATTCTGAAAGCCCAAAGCAGGAGACAATAGCGGAGAGGGCAACAGCATAAAGGGAAAAAAGGAGAGGACCTCAAAAGAGCCCTGAGGGACAACATGAACAAGAGAAAATGGGGGGGCGAATTGGATCCACCCCAAGTAACAGAAAAAAGAACACTCAGAAAGATAAGACTGAAACAAAGCCAGTGTGGAGCCAGAAAAACAAAGTCAATGTACAGTAGAAAGTAATGTGCAGTGATCCACAGTATCATATGCCACAGAAAGATCGAGAATAATAAGAATGGAAGAGGGTTTACAGTACCTGACAGAGAGCAAAGAATTAGAGACCCAAAGAAGACTGTTTCTGTGGCTTGGAGTGGGCCGAAACCGGAATGAGAATGTGGGAGGAGAAAGTTAAGGTTAAGAAACAATGAAACCTGCATGTAAACCACCCTTTATAAGATCTTAGTAAGTTATGGGAGGAGAGAGATAGGTCAGTAGTTAGATGGAACAGAAGTGTCCAGAGAAGTGTTTTTCAAGAGTGGAAGAAGTCAGTAGGGAAAGTAGCAGAAGAGTGACAACGATTGATTAAAGAAGTTAAATAGGGTAGTAAAAGGGGAAAGAGCTTAGTAATAAGAGTGGATGGAATGAGATCAAGAGGAGAGGCAATAGCATGAGCACGCACAAGGTAGCAGGCAGTATCAGATTCAGACATAAGGGAAAATGAGGGGAAGGGAGAGAGTGGAGAAGAGAAAGTAGTTACAGATGTATCCTCTCTAGATGCAGTGGAAGATCATACATGTGCAACCTTAGAGATAAAAACATTAACAAAGGCAGAGAGGAGAGGGCACGAGTGAGGAAGAAAGAGATCTAATAATTGAAACCCTGGATTGTTGATTTTCTTCCTAAGGGGAAGCCAATAAACACTAGTATTTTAATTAATTAATTGTTTGTGTGTTTTTCAATATTTAGCAAGCAGAGATTGTGGAAATAAACCAAGTATTTGTTTAAAAAGGTGGTTTGCACTGCAATTATTTTTGTTTTTGTTCTGGAAGTGTATACTGCCAGCTGGGGAAGTGTGGGGGCTATGAGGCCAAATACAGCTGCTGCAATGCAAATCAAACAAATATCCATACTTAGTAAGAAGACTTCTCACATCCAACTGTCACTCTTCTGGTCCATTCCGTACTGATTCATTGATTCATGTATATCTTTAAAAGGCTCAGGCCCCCATGAGTGCTAACTGTTGCAGGGGAGTATCGAAGGTTCCATGCGTGAGGTGCAATCTGTGTAAAATATGTTATTTTGAATGGTAATCCGCATCTCCAACTGCCTAACCAGCAGCCCCTGTGTTCCCAAGCACTTTTCTGTAAAAATAAACAACATATAGAGTCAAAAGTCTAACTAGCGCAAGAACCTCCACCTTCTGTCCATGAGATATTCAAAGAAACTGAAAGTGCAACCTCCTCTGTCGATCTGATATGTCCATCACCATAGTGCAATATATATGAATTTACTTTCATTTATATTGGTACAACAGAGCAACTTGTGATTGTGTGTGGAAAGTTATGTTATGTTATTTTGATGTATACCATGCAGTGCTGCATTTTCATTGCCTCCAAGAGCTCTGGCAGATCTCAAAGAGAAAGAAGTGTGTTCTGTTAGCGAGGAGAAAGGGAACATGCAAGATGACTTTGCTGTTGTGTATATGCATGCATGCCGTGAGCACCCTGAGCTCTCTGTGCAGGTTTCCTTCTAGCTATCATGTGACTAGAGTACAGAGGCCTTTGTTCTGAGAGGGGAGGCTAGTGTACTCATGGTGCCAGGATCTATCTGCCAAGTCTGTGATGATTAAAGAGAATCAATGTGTTTGATCTCAGTTGATGGCTTATCCTAGCACATTGAAATGATTGCAATTCACTGGTGGTACCCTATACATCTATGATAAACAAATACATATTATTCAATCGCCATGTGTGAGTGACTTATTTGTTGTGTTTATAGTGGGCCCGAGCCTAGAGTTTGAGAATATTAGTTTGAGGATATTATTGGAGGGTCTAGAGGGAAACTCGGAGCATCCATCCAGTGTGCCTGTTGAAATGTCTCAGAAGAGATGGGCCTTGCACAATGTCTTGCTAGTTGTGCTCTTTTGAGCAACTTACTTATTACAATATGTCCTGAGGCACATTTGAGTGGGCTGGTGTCTCTGGCAGTGGACAGTGCTTAGCTGCTGATCCTGGCTGAGAGTGGGAGAACACAAGGAGAAATGGATGCCACCGGGAGCATGCAGCATTGGGTGCCAAGTATTGTGCTGTATTCTAATTGCTTCCCATTTGTAATGTGCATATCCAAAACAAGTAAGGAACCTCGCATAAAATGCACCTGGTTGCAGATGAACTTATGTGGAGCTAAACATGTGAAAGAATCTTTCTGAAACAACCAGATTTCTGAATGTCCTGTGGGAGCTGGTTCCACAATTTTGGGACCTAACACTTCAACAGGGGAGCTGAAGTTTGACCTGGGAACCAACAGTAGCTTCTTATCCTTGGAGCGTAGTAAACTGGGAGGGAGATATAGAGATATCTTCATGCATACATACGATAGAGCGGGTTTGTTGATACACTAGAAATAAAGACAGATGAGCTTAATGGTAATCCCTTTCTTACATGTTTGTATTTATTTGTTATTGGTTTATATATAAACCTTTACAAATGGTTCAATAGTGTATAAAATCAATTGCAATTACATTTGTTAACACTGTTTAAAAAAGGTTGGTTCATAATCAGGTAAGTTTAAAACAAAATGCAGATATAAGAAATCAAGTAAAAACAGAACATTGCTGCATTATTTCCATGTGAACTAACTATGCCAGATTTTCTAATAAAAAAAATGGCTAGAAAAGACATGGCAAAACATAGCAAATGCCAATAAAATGTCATTAAATCGCAAATGTTTATGTGCAACAAATATAATTTACTCTGTAAAAGAAGAAAGACACTTAGTCACACCATGTACTAATAACTAGATAAGCCTCCTTGTATGCCTACTATGAGGTTGGAAAAAAAGCATTTCACGCTTTCACAAACTAGATATAAAACTGTATACCCTTAAGATCAAAAGTAGCTGGGCAAAAAGGGGAAATTAAAATTAATTACCTTTAAAACGCCATGAAGAGATGTTCTAAGTAGTAGCGTTATAAAATGGTAATTGTCAGTTAAACAAGTGAATTACCAATCATAAATTACCTTAGCGCTGACAACAGAGGTGGTGCAGTATGACAGGGTCCAGTATCCTCACAAGCCCAACATGCAAAGTTGAAAATAATGCAAAAATCTAAACCAGCATGAAATGCACGGAATACATGGCAACACATCTCATACGGTAGAATCCCAGTGGAAAAACCTGAGATCAGTAAAGCATAAGGCAGATAGCGGCAAAAACACGTAAGGCCCACATCACAAGGGCTACCATGGTCTAGCAAGGCAAGAGAGGGGATAAGAAGGCATAACAAAACACTTGAATGTGCAGGTGTGACAAACTGACTTCTGCCCTGCAGGGATATAAGGGTGAGTAGGGCTAAAACACCCACTCAGCCATCACACTTTTACAAATCAAGAAGCAACACAAACAGACTCAGTTAAGCGATATAGCTCCTTCAGCTTTTGTGATAACATGGTTTAAGGGAAAGCTATAATCTCAAAAGGGTATGAATGTGGTTCAGTAGAATCCCAAATAATGAAGTATAATAGACAAAAAAAGAAATGTCCAATCAAACTTCTATAAAAATATATATTTTCATACAAAATGTACCGTATTTGTATTTATTTGATTTATAAGGTGCTTTCGCCAAAGTGCCATACATACAAATTTAAAAACAATACACACAATGAATACATCAAAAATTCAACCCAAAACAAGGGGATTAAGAAATATAATGAAGACGATAGCTTTTGAGAGTATTACGAAAGAGAGAGTATGCAGAGATGAATGGGATGGGTAGTGGTAGGGCATTCCAGAACTTGGAAGCAAGAAGACCAAAGGAGCGGAAACGAGACTGTATTTTACAAAAAAAAAGGGGGTACCCCCTGCGTGTTCAGTGGGAGTTCGGGGCAAAGTACAAAGAAAACACAAGGTTTTAACTCTCACTATTAGTTGACCAAGCAATTATGGTCTCGGTTCAGGTTCACTTTTCCCAACCAATAAATGTTCTGCTTCGTAAGAACTCAGAAAGAAAATAGGAAAATACCAAAGAGATCAAGTAGGGCAAACATGGAAAATATATTCAGTCATACATTTTATTAATTATATAAACAGAAAGAAAAAAATTGTTAAAATGAATAATGTTATTCATTGTTCTGAGTAAAGAAATTTTATACAGTGATACTTGTGAGCAATACCAAACAGAATTTGCCCATAAAATGTTCAGAGAAATTTAGTCACAAAAAGCAAAAACCGATCTCTTAAATGGTTAACATTTATAAAATAGAATGATTCAAGAATAAATACAAAAAAGGGAAAAGAAAAAAAGCAAATATTTTCACATTGAAGCAAACAAAGTACACAGTTAGATTAAGATGTCTTGCATTGTTGAATCAAACTTTTTGTTGAGCAAAGGTAACTATCCTTTGTGCATACTCATGATCAGGGTCTCATCATGCTGGGTGAAGCTGCGGAAACGAGACTGGACATGAGGAGGCTTAGGGACAGCTAAAAGGAACTGAGATTGGGAGCGGAAAGGGCAGGAGGTGATATACATTGAAACCAGGGAACATAGGAAAACTGTTACAAGTCCATGGACACATTTCAAAGTGATGCAAAGAAAACAGAATTGAAGACAAGCTTCGAAGGATAACCAACGAAAGGAAAGAAGAGAGGGAAAAATAGAGGAACAAGGGGATATGCAGCAGATACTGCAAACATCAGAATTAAAGATAGAGCGTAAGGGAGCAAGATGAGATGCAGGGAGACCAAGAAGAAAACAGGACAAATAGTCAAGGATGGAAAAGACAAGGAGTGTAATTATCAGTTTAGTGTTATGAAAGGTAAGGAAAGAACAAGATTTTATGATGTTAAAAGTTAAAAGTGAGAGGACCATGAATTGTTGGAACTTTGTGAAGTGAAGAGAGAGAAGAGTCGAAGAGAACACCTAAGTTGCGGGCAGAGGAAGAAAAATTAAGAAGAACAGGTGGAAAGCTCAGAGTAGAGAGGGGATTGGGAGGGGGGCACTAACAGCAGGGAAATAGCAAATGTATGTATTAGTAGAATTAAGATGAAAAAAGCGAAAATGCATCCATGCTTGGATGGCTTGCATACATTCAGATATGGAAGAATGTAAAGGACCAGAAAAGGAAGAAAAATGGAAACATCACCATAGAAGTATTCTGAAAGCCCAAAGCAGGAGACAATAGCGGAGAGGGCAACAGCATAAAGGGAAAAAAGGAGAGGATCTCAAAAGAGCCCTGAGGGACAACATGAACAAGAGAAAATGGGAGGGCCGATTTGGATCCACCCCAAGTAACAGAAAAAAGAACACTCAGAAAGATAAGACCGAAACAAAGCCAGTGTGGAGCCAGAAAAACAAAGTCAATGTACAGTAGAAAGTAGTGTGCAGTGATCCACAGTATCATATGCCACAGGAAGATCGAGAATAATAAGAATGGAAGAGAGTTTACAGTACCTGGCAGATAGCAAAGAATTAGAGACCCAAAGAAGACTGTTTCTGTGGCTTGGAGTGGGCCGAAACCGGATTGAGAATGTGGGAGGAGAAAGTTAAGGTTAAGAAACAATGAAACCTGCATGTAAACCACCCTTTATAAGATCTTAGTAAGTTATGGGAGGAGAGAGATAGGTCAGTAGTTAGATGGAACAGAAGTGTCCAGAGAAGTTTTTTTCAAGAGTGGAAGTATAATTTTTGAAGTCAGTAGGGAAAGTAGCAGAAGAGTGACAACGATTGATTAAAGAAGTTAAATAGGGTAGTAAAAGGGGAAAGAGCTTAGTGATAAGAGTGGATGGAATGAGATCAAGAGGAGAGGCAATAGCATGAGCACGCACAAGGTAGCAGGCAGTATCAGATTCAGACATAAGGGAAAATGAGGGGAAGGGAGAGAGTGGAGAAGAGAAAGTAGTCACAGATGTATCCTCTCTAGATGCAGTGGAAGATCATACATGTGCAACCTTAGAGATAAAAACATTAACAAAGGCAGAGAGTAGAGGGCACAAGTGAGGAAGAAAGAGATCTAATAATTGAAACCCTGGATTGTTGATTTTCTTCCTAAGGGGAAGCCAATAAACACTGGTATTTTAATTAATTAATTGCTTGTGTGGGAGCAGGATTCAAAACCCTGTTGCTCTGCCCTGTCTTGCTTCATAGACAGATGCATTGCCAATGAGCCACTGCAGTCAAGTACTTTGGTATGCTCTTTTATTTAATTTTCATTGCAGGAGCTCAGATTCCAGAAAGCATATTTTGCCACTGTTTCTTGTCACTCATCTGTGTCTCTTCACTGACATGAGTGGTTGCAGCACTTTGCTGTCTCCTGGAATTTACAGTCTCCTACCAGCAGGGCACGTTCTGGACTACAAAGTGCCCAATGAAATACTAGCAGTATCAGTGCAGGGGGGCGCTCTGTTTCATAGATCCATGAGTGCGGGGGTGTGTGCTAAGGGTGACCCTCAGTTTCCAGTCCGCATCCACACACTGCGGTGCTCCAAGGTCACACACAATGCTTCCATTTTGCCCAACCCTAGTCAGTGTCTCTCCAAGTGCATCCACACCTATTGTTGTCATTTGTTCAGTTATATCTCAATTAGTTTACAGTGCGGTCTCTGCCCCTAATCCAGAGGATGGCCTTGTTCTGCCCCTTGGGAAGATGCTTCTCAATCCAGATGCCTCCGGGTTTGGTGCGCTATACACATGTCAAAATAAATAATAAATACATAAATAAAGCAGCAACATTCCTTGATCTCTGGTCCTTACTATCCTATGGTTCATGTTTCCCAGCCAAGTCTAGGGTATCCCATGTTCTCTGGTCATATAATCTAGTGTCCTAACTGCAAGGATTTAATTGTGCCTCTGTCCTGTCTGCTCTACTAGTCCATTCTTTGTATCCTTTATGCCAATTCTGCACTTGACACACATATTTAAATTGTTGCATTTAAAAGGGGGGCACGTTTTTTTAGTTTGCCAGCTTAGTTATTGAAAATTCTCCTCCTGATTATTTTTCCAGCTTGATTCATTTTTTGGAAAGACAAATGCTAATTTGTCTTGTCCACTTTCTTCTAAGGCAGGGGTTTGCAACCTTAAGCTCTCCAAATGTTGTGGACTACAAGTCCTAACAGTCGTAGCCAGCATAGTCAGTGGTGAGGGATCAAGTGAGTCATAGTTCGAATCATCTAGAGAGCTGCAGTTTGCAGACCCATGTTCTAAGGGGAAAGGTCAATGGAACTAAATTTGTGTACGTCACTTTAAGATATGTTCACTTACTGTGCATACATTAATGGTTGGCAACTTTTGATTTTCACTACGCAGCAGAAATCACATCACTGAGTGACACCTGGGAGCTGTACCCATCCAGGTCACACACACACACCCATCATCAATGCTATAATATGGTTGTCAAATCAATCACACAACACAAATTTAACCAGGTGGGTCATTTGACTCATATGCAGGAACAACCATTTTCAAATGAAAGTGTTCATAACATCTTGACAGAGAGATATTATCCTACTTAAACACACAGGGAAACAATAAAAGAATACTTCTGCACTTACACTATAAAAAACTGTTATCTGTGATTTTTTAAAGGGGCAACCGGGTAAACACTGATAAACAAAGATTCTCAACATTTTGCAAAAAAACACTGGAAAAACACCCCAGAAGTAAAAATAAAATAGCCCCCTAATACTGGAAACCCTAAATATGGTTAAGAAGTTGCAAGAGACGTTGGGATGAAGAGAATAAGAAACAATGAGGTTAGGAAAGTTTCATTTTTTTACAGCAAAAGAGCAGAGTAGTAAAAGGTGTGAATAGAAAAAAAGAACACCAAGATCACAGGGAGATCTGTTTTCTGTCCAAGTATGCTCAGCATGCCCCAAGGAGGAACGCAGTGAATGAAGATCAGGTGTTATACATAGTTGAGGAATTTTTGCAGAAGGCCCAAAACAGCATAATGGGTGATGTACGTCCAATGATGAAGAAAGAGCAGTGTTTAAAGAGGACCGCACTGTGCTACAGGGTGAGTGGAGTAGGTCAAACGAGGGGGAAGAGAGGAAAGAAGAGTAGGAATAAAAAAAGGAGATGTCAAATGCATGAAAGTTCTGGTGAAGATAGGTTTGCTTAGAAGCACGAGGTGCATGAGATGTAGAAACAGTATAAGGGAAAGAAAGATGAAGTTGATCAGAAAATAAATGAATAGTGAGAGACAGGTGAGGGTGGGAAGCAGAAGAAAAGATTAGAAGAGCCAGATGAGTGTGACAGAGAGGTAGGATATTGAAAACGATTGGAAGAGACTAATAGAGCTAGAAAAGGGGAAGCAGAGTGAATAGTGGTAAAATGGAGATTGAACTCACCAAGAACAAAACATGCAGATGGAAGGAGTAACAGGACAGAGAGGAGACAGTTCATGTCAGAGCAAATTGTTGAGAGAGCACTGTGAGGGCGATACAAAAAAAGAAATGATAGATAAAGGTTTGGAAAAGGAGTTAAAAGGGTATTCAGAAAAAGGGAACAGTGCAAGGGAAACAGATAGAGAAGGAATAGATAATAAATAATTGAACAGTATGCCCGTCCCACAACTTCTACCAGCTAAATGAGAAGTATGTGAACAACTGGATGAGTATGTGGTTAAAAAGCAGAAGTGGTTGTATGGCAAGCAATGATCCTAGTCTCTGTGAGAGATAGAAATGACAGATTAAGATGAAAACGTGTATCAAGGAGGAGAAGGGTTTTGTTGCAAATGGAGTGAACATTAAGAAGACCAATAGTGAGGGGGGACAATGAATGAGTAGAAACAACTGAAAGATAAGAACGATTATGCTGGCAACAGGAAGTAAGAAGAGAAGGGTGTGCATTCCATGTACAAAAATGACTAACTAGAAAACACTTTTAAAAAACACCCACCCCTTGTAGAAAGAACACCGAATTTGCAAAGATAGAAAAGATGCAGCACTCTGGGTGATGAGACAGGGAAGAAAACAGACCACAATGTTTAAAAAGAATATTCATTGAGGTTACAAAAGGAATTAAAAATGAGCATCCAGTCTCTAGGGCCCAGAGATGAACTCGGGGGACAGCTTTCAGTCAGTAATACTTTTTCAAATGTCTTGGCTGTTCAATGGCTTTAAATCTGGCTTCTCATCGTCGTTCTTGAATTCTTCTCAGTTCGAGGATGCAGCAGTCGCGATGCTCCAGAGTAAAGCTATATTTTAGTTGCGTTTAAACAGAAGGTAAATGTGGTCTCAAAGCATCTACTCGGGATGTGCGGATCGGGCAGGCACCAGGTATGGTTGGCAGTCAAAGTTCAATGGAGTTGAGATGGTATAAGGATGCACAGGCAAGTCAGTTTGATGCAGTGTTGCAGACCTCAATGTTCACGAGATACCACTGTTGGGTTGATCATCTTACAGGTGCATCAAAGTTGAAGCTGGTGCTTCAAATGGTGAGTTGAGCAATGCAATGAAGCAGTGCTTCAT
The DNA here is from genome assembly GCF_040938575.1 of Ambystoma mexicanum. NCBI lineage: Eukaryota > Metazoa > Chordata > Amphibia > Caudata > Ambystomatidae > Ambystoma > Ambystoma mexicanum. The sequence continues at coordinate 101,437,981 of NC_090941.1, read as the reverse complement.
TGGTTCGGGCCAGGCAAAAACACTCTTCAGCTGGCACAAATGGAGTCAAACAGCAAATGGAGATTCAGGGAGCAATGAACACCGAAGGCATCTTAGAAGGGTCATGCAGGGTGAAACATGCCCACATCCTGGCTCACAGCTGGGCAGCATCCAAAACACACGGATCTTAGCTGTTCTGGATTTAGGCACTGTAAGTCCCACTCTAGTGACTCCAGGAGCAATGTTAGTCCTTTTCTCAGGCTCCCAAACATGGGGTAGTTTGACACACACTGCTGAGGGTCCTGAGACAGGGTGAGATTATAGGCAACAGGGTGGCTGGCAGAGATGCATACCTTGGTCCAGCAGCAGAGTTCAACCCTCCTGGCCCCTGGGGATGGTTAGGACAGCACTCCCCTCAGCCTTGGACCACCTGCCTTAACCTCACACCTGGAGGACTTTAGAAAGGACTGCTCTCTCAGCAGCGCCCAGAGAAATCTTCTCCTAGTGCTAAATCCAGACATGATTCAAAGAAATGGTGGGGTACACATCTTTTGAAGGTAAAAGCCTGCAGGTGATAGGACTAAAGCTATCCTGCCTCAATGGTTCAATCACTGTCCTTAGAAAGAAGTGGACATTGTCGTTCAGACATCATACCCAAAGTGCTTTGCTCAAGAGGAAGTGGAGGGGACAGGAAGGAGAGACAGAGGCACAGAGGAACAAGATGGAGGAAGTCTTCCTCTACAGTCCAGAGCCCACCTGTCTGCTCTAACCCTGCCCCATTTCCTACTCACTAGGAACAAATGCATTTAGAAATGCAGTACAGTAATCTAGTGGGAAGATATAAAGATACTGGGCATCATTACAACCCTGGCGGTAGAGTGATAATGGCGCCGGTAGTGCTGCTGGCACAGTTATCACTCTACCACCACAATACGAGTTCTGCTCGTGGGGGCGCTCTGTACGCGTGGTCAGACCAGACGTGCAGAGCGGCACCCCCTAGCAGAACAGGATGGTAGCAATGGTCCCATTTTTAATGGGACCGTTGTGACCATCCTCCCCATTCCCATTGAGCCCTATGGTGGCTCAAATGTGAATGGGGACGTACCTGGTCTGGGTCCCGAGAATGGGAATTACTGAGCCCGCAAAGGTCGGAATAGCCCGGTAATTCGCATTTTTTGGGACCCGGACCTGAGTTTGGGGGTAGCCATGCCGGTAAAAATGGCATGGTTACCTCCAAACTCATAATGGGACCCATTGTCAGGCATTCATACTGTGGAGCCACTTCATTAATACAATTATAAGTAAGACAGAGGAGTCTAAAGGCAATATTGTGTTGAACTGACAACCAGTGGAGATGGCTCGATATATGGACATAGAGGAGGGTTTAGAGAGATACAAAAACAGATGAACAGCAGCATTGTGAATCATTTCTTATTTAGGTAGTTGTATGTTTATCAAGTTGTTATCAGTATGCCAGCATAAATGACTTAATTCATATAAGAGCTTACAAGTGCTTCCACTACCAAAGAATCAAAATCGTTAGTGATAAACTTGAGGACCCTTCTCAGCATATGAAGCCGGAAGAAGAGAACTTTGCATAGTTCATTGACTTGAGATGTAAGAGAAAGATCTGCATCCCAGATAAACCCCAGGTTTTTCACTTTTCTGGCATAGGATGTTGGTAAGCCAAAGTGTTGGTGGGGCACATACTGAGTCTTTAAGCAAATAAGTAAGAACCAGCAAAATAACTTCTGTTTTAGATGGGTTTTAGAGGCCATTAAAGGTCACCCATAACTGTATCCCTCAAATACACGTATCTAATGCAAACATAATCTCTGGGGGGCAGGCAGTTTTAGCATAAATCTGGGTGACCTCTGCATACAAGTGGAATTGTAGATTAAAAGTGTAAAGGATAGTCATGAGTGGCTTCAGGGAGATATTAAAAATAACAAAGGAGAATGGGTGGAAACCATGCAGGACACAGCAACTATAATAAACTGGGTTGGATACATACAGTATCATCTTTACCAATTGTTATCTCTCTGTAAGCAAACTCTTGAACCAAGCGTACATAGAAGCCATCATCCCTGTTAAATTCTTTAGGAGAGATAAAAGCATGTCATGATCCTTGGTTCAGGACAGACCAAACAAGACAATTGTTTGCATTAGATATGGCCAGCGTGACATCCCACACAGTGACTAATGCTGACTGGGTTCCATGTCTAGGACAGACATCAGAATGCCCTACATCCAAGATACCATTTTGCTAAAAGAAACTCTTGTTGAATTGTAACCCACTTTTCTAGCACTTTGTCTAAGAAGGATGACTAGGCAAGACGTTAAAAATGACAAATTTCAGATGAATCAAGATTACATTTTTTAACCGTGGGGAAATTACCACTTATTTAACGGTTACAGGCATGATCTCGTGGCGCAAAGAGAGACTTGCTAGCTCAGGCCAAAGTGTCGAGGAATGTGGCAAGAAGGGAATCCAAACAAAAGTGAGTGGGTTTCATTGCCTGTAAAAAGCAGCAAAACATCATTCGCAGTTACATTTAAAAATTCAAAGATTAAGTGTTGAAAAGTCAACCGAGGCATAGTAACTAGAATTAATAATGACTGGCCCTTGGCCAAGCACCAAGGTTGATGGAAGCCTGATCCATGCTCCGGCTCCGGCGATATAAAATATATTTTATAAATGTCCTGATACGATGTAAAATAACAGATACACAGCATGTGAGCCCTAGCTAGCCTTTTCTGTGGCCTGTAATGGTATTTTGGTCCCCTCTTGTGATCTCCAGATATGCAGCGTCGGACCCGAAGAAAGGAACCGGGTCGCAGCCTTCTAACATCGTGGTTGCGTAATAATAAATGAGCCGACGCGTCCTGTCAGCTGATATGGCAGGCGCGTTAGGGCGGCTCGCTAGACTCAGGTACAGTGTTTTCTGCACAACAAAGGCAGAATGCAAGGATTACAAGGTGTTCCATACACACAGAGACGCCATATATAAACGTTTAATTTTTCTTCATCAATGTAACACCTTCAGAGTTCAAAATGTACACATTGCTGCTGCCACATTAATAATAGCATGTGAAATTTATAACCAACTGTAGCAGGCAATAGATTAAAGTTTTATTTGGAGCATGTAAATTAAAAGAAAAATACATCATTGAGGCACGTAAATATTCTGAAGTCCTCATCACAAATAAAGTCCTATTTTTTCAATAGGACAATTCTAAACAACGTTTGACTGATACAGGAAAGAAATAGCATAATCATATATGGATGGTGCTTAGAATGGAAAGCTGAATAACTTGTTGAACTATAAGGAACATTTATAGACGCACATGTTTCAAGGTCGCATTTAGTGAAGGCTTTTAGAAAGTACCTGTCTTTACTTTTAGAAGATATAAGAAGTGTGTCACCTATAATTTACTCACTGCTGTAATTTACCCACAAACATGGCTTCACAAAAGAGCCAAACTAAGGAACTACCTCACACATCGAAGACCGGTGCTCCTAAAAGACAGAAAAGTGACTCTCCCACACCAAAAGATGATACACAAGTTCCAATATACTAGCTATTCTGTCTGAGATTAAGGAGATTAAACCTGTTATGGAAGCCACAATAGTGAAATTACAAGTACTTTTTGACAAATGGTCTACCTTCGAAACTAGGATCAATGAAGTTGAAAGATGGGTCAGCAATGCAGAGGATGTTACGGAAAGAGTGTTGTCCTTGGAAAATTCTGTTATATCTCTTCAAAAACCAGCAAGACATTTAGAGAACAGAAATAGGAGAAATAACCTAAGGATTGTAGGCCTTCCAGAGAAAATAGAGAAAGATGATGCTATTCAGTTTCTATACTTCATGCTTCCCACATTTCTGGGCCTCCAAGTCCCGCCACAACTTAATATACAGAGAGCTCATTGTGTTGGATCAAATAGTCCATCTCAGAATGCTCCAAGAACCTTGATCTTTGCGTTAATTGACTATATGCAAGTGGGTCTCATTCTGTAGAAAGCTAGGCAAAAAAACAAGTTATGTGGGAAGGTTACAACATCTTTATTTCACAAGATGTCTCAAATGCCACTGCATCAAGAAGGAAGGAACTATTGACGTTTAGACCAGCCCTAAAGCGATTGAATGCAAGATATTGAATTAATCACCCTGCTTCATTGAAGGTTACACTTAATGGTAATATATTTACCTTTCAAACCCCAATTGACCTATGTAATTTCATCCAAAACCACAGAAAAGAAGAAATGGATACGTCAAAACCACATACCTGATTTGGAATTGATTATTAACCCTCAGACATCGCATGGAGTCCTCGCTGGAGTGGGGCAACGGATGAGCACCACTGGATCTGGCTCTTCATGTCAGGAAACCATCAGCTATTAAAGGCACTCGTATGCAGGTCAATATTCAGGCTGCCAAGAAGTTAATGCATAACAAGCACTCAATGCGTAATGCTCTTTATTTACCATCATGCAAGCCAAAGATTCTGCTTTCCATAGAAACGTTGATTCCTGTTTGTAAAGGCCGGGTACACGCTCGAGTTCAAGCCAAAGCAATCTTCCCGCGCGGTTCATCATTTTGAGCATGTTGGGGGTTGCCATGGCAACATTTGTATCCTGCTCAGTTGAGACATGGTACGTCGTCATGGCTGTTCTACGTTCAGCAAATAAAGTTATCATATTTAAACACCGCCTCCATCTGGCTCGGTGCTTCTGAATTTACTTAATTGAGCAGTTATGTATTTTGTCTTGTGCTAACGGAATCTGGTTTTACTGCCTGTTATCTGGAATTGCCTCGTCTATCCTTAGTTATGAAAGTTTGAACTCTCTGGTTTTTGATGCAGAACGTGTATACCTCGATTGCTTTTGTCACACAGATTGTTTAGTCACTGCAAGCGCAACTCCAACTGAAACGCTCTACGGACTCCTTTATCTTCTAGTTTTGAATTCTGCTGCCCGTAAGTTGCCGACCCGTATTTCTCTCCTTGGATACATTTTTTGCTCTTGTTTGGATTTTGGTTATCGCAGGTCTGGGACTAGAGACTTTCATTCAAGCACTAACTCTGCCCTAATTATCGTCCTCTTGCCTTTGGTTCAAGGGATACAGTGCTAGGACTAGAGACTTCCTTTTAGCACTCTCTTGCCACAATTAGTCGTCTTTGTGCCGGCGGGGATTAAGATAGGGCCTGGACCAGTCTCTTCAATCATCATTTGCACAACTCTCACACAATCTACAATACTTTCTTATGGACATTTGCATCAACTCCTTTGGTAAGAAATGTCATTATTTTCTAGTTAATAAATATTGCAAGTAACTCCAAGTCTAAATTGCTAAAGTCACTTATCTGATTACAGGGTGATTGCCATACTGGTTGCTTTAAGGGGATCCAGATCTGCGTTACATGTTAAAGAATCATCTGTTTCCCATAACCCTGTAAAGGTTAGTCCCCATATATTCCCTGACAACATAAATTTGGTATTAGTGACTTGGTTTTGATATTGTGTTTTTCCTTTATAGCCAGTGGTGTCCTGAAAGAGACCAGCACATCTTTCAGTCAATAGATACTTCAGGTTGTTTTATTGGGATCACCTGAGGGATACGTGGCAGGGAGAATTTGTCATCTGCATGACGAGTTCAACTGCCAGTCTTGGTACACCTTCCCATACTCATAGGAGGGCGTATCTGACATTCCACCCCTCTTTTTCTTCAACACATTTTCAACATGGATTGGAGTGGCTTTTTCCTGTTAACCACTACTTGTCATTCTTTTTCAATGCTCCCTTTAAAAATTATAAAATTCCATGTTGTATTTGTCAGTCTCCCCCTCTTCCTTATGTGTTCTACCTATATGTTCATCAATGTAATACTTGTCAACTTTGATCTTAAGTACGAATATTTAATCCCTATTGCCATTAATGTCCCTTAGTATATGGTCATGGAATGTGAAGGGATTGCATAATCATTTCAAGCGACATAAGATATTCTCTCACCTTAATAGAGTTAAACCTGCAATTGTGTGTGTGCAAGAATCTCACCTTTCACAAGAAGAAGCAGCTAAATTGAAGCACTTATGGGTAGCCAAGGTCTTTTCGAGGCAACTAATGGAAGGAAAATTGAGTTATTACTCTTATTGATAAACATCTTAAAGGTAAGGTTATTTCCATGGACTCAGATGACATAGGAAGATGGGTGTAGGTTAAATTCCTAATTGATTCCACTGACTATTCTATACTAAATGTACATGGTCCCACCATCTCTGATCATGTCTTTTGGACTCAATTAAGAAACTATATCTTTCATTCCAGCCCTTATAATCTTATTGTGTGTGTTGACTGCAATGAAATTATAGATCCCATCCTTGATAGAAAATCAAATGTACATTTCAAGATTACTAAATCCCATCAACAGTTTGCAAATTTTGTGTCTGACCTAAGCTTGATTGATACCTTGCGTATAGGCCATCCCTCTGATCTTGATTATACTTATTAATCCTCACCTCATAATTCCTTCTCAAGAATTGATTATATTTTCATGTCCAAATCCTTGACCAATCGCTTACTGAATGCTAAAATAGAACCTATTACCTTGTCTGATCATGCTTTTGTTCATATACAACTATCTAATCCACATAACAATAACCAATGTAACAGATGGAGATTCAATCCGACACTCCTGAAATATGATGCTTTCACAAAATGTATTCAGCAGCACCATTCTCATTTCTTTTCGGAAAACCTTAACATTGATACATCCATAGACAATAACTGGGATTGTTATAAAGCAGTATTAAGATGACATATCATATAATATACTGCTAATAAAAGAAAGAAAGTCAAACAAGAAACAGATGACATTATGAATTCAATCAAATCCCTAGAACATGAATACTTACAATCTAATTCTATCTCTACTTTACAAAAAAAACACTAAACTAACAATACACTATTATAACTGGCCAACACAATACTTGTGTACTAACCTCCTGAAATATAAATCTTAAATATTCCAGTTCTCTAATAAATCGAGTAAATCATTAGCGTTGTACCTTAAACTAAGAAGAAATAATGCTAAGCTTACAGTAATCAGAAATCACAATGTAATAGAACTTTCAACTATAAAGACATCTTGAAGGCTTTCTCAACTTTTTATCAAAAACTATACTCTTCGGAGAGTGCATCTAATAATTCTTATGCATCCTACTTCTTAGAACTGATACATCACAACTCTTATAGCAATACTGATTTACAAACACTGAATGCCCCCTTGTCAGCAAGTGAAATATATAAAGCTATTAGAGACCTTAAGAAAGGCAAAGCTCCTGGTGCAGATGGTTTTTCAATTTATGTTTTTGCCCACTTTAAAGATGCACTAATACCTAAGCTTAATGATTTGTATTTGTCCTTTATTTCTAGCAGAAAAGCCAAAGGGTCCTTTACGGAAGCAATGCTCATTGTCTTCTCTAAGCCTTACAAGTATGCTGAACTAGTACATATTTATAGACCAGTATCCCTATTAACATAGATTGCAAAATCTTTGCCCAAATAGTTACCATTAGACTAATCCCGTTTCTTCCAAATCCAATTAAGAATGATCAGGTAGGTTATGTTAAGGGATGACTATCCTCAGCTAATAGTAGGCTTTTCTCTAACATTCTTAATAAGAAATCTACTCTGTCTTATGCTGCTAGACAGAGTAGAGTGGGAGTATATGTCTGAAGTGTTAAAGTGGCATATAATTCTTGATCCCTTGATAAATATGATTAAAGTACTGTATTTCAATCCCAAAAACATCAATTTGTATTAACGGTCACACATCATCCTACTTCTCTCTACATAGAGGTATCGGCAAGGATGCCCCCTGTCTCACATGCTTTTTATTTTAGTACTAGAAACCTTCTTTGAAACTATTAGATGGGATGAAAACATAACTGGAATTACTTTTGGAGCAATTCAGATCAAAACTGCTGCATATGCTGATGATATATTTCTGCTGTTGCATATAACCGACACTTGTCTTTGCAAGTTATTACATATTGTTGCACAATTTTCATTGGCATCAGGTTACAAACTGAGCACAGATAAATCTGAAATATTCCTTCTTAACGTACACTGTGCTAAACAACATATTTTAGGTTCTGGAATGAAATGGTGCCTTACGGGCATCAAACATCTAGGTATTCATGGAGCATCCTCTATTGAAAGTATGGTTAAACAAAATATGGCACATATTCTAGGTAACGTTAAAGACCTTACTAATTCATGGTCCGTACTGTATCTGTCTTGGTGGGGTAGACTTGAATCAATTAAAATGATGATCTCCCTGATTATACTTTATTCTCTATATATGCTTTCTATTCCACTTCCAGCTTCTTTTTTCAAATCATTAGACTCATGCATCCTTAAATTTCTCTGATGGAAAAAGAGACACAGAATCTCTTTAAGTAGACTCATGCATCCTTAAATTTCTCTGGGGGAAAAAGAGACAGAGATTCTCATTAAGTAAACTTAAAAAGCACAGATTAGAGGGAGGTGTGGCCTTTATTCTAAAGCAAACACAGGCATGTTTCCTTCCTGTCAATCCTGTATTACCTAATTGGCGTCATATAGAGAGAGCCATGGTTTCACCCCATTCTCTTATAGACTGCCCCTATATTATATACAATAAGAGATACTTTAATAGTACAAGTATAATTGTTTCCATTATGTATCTCACTTACATATCCTATCTATTTCCATTAATTTCAAGAAATCTCAGTTTATATCACAATATATATGGTTAAACCCCCTAATTAAGATTCATAAGAGAAAACTATGTTGGAAGCCATGGCTCTATCATGGTATTACATATGTGAACCAGCTGTTTACCCAGGGAACACTTCTTACGTTTGATGAATTAATGGGTAAATATAATGTTCAATTGTTGCAGGTACACCAATATATGGATTTGACTAATGATATAATGGATAACTTTGCCTCACTAACATGTAATACACAAGACTATCATACTGACAGAGCTAGATATCTATCTGATCCAATGTTTACTGCCTCTATGTTCTATAAAACATGTATAGCAGATCCAGCTGCGGTTAACTCTTACAACTGTTTAATGGAGTGGAAACGTGACTGTTCCCTAAATGACGCTCTCACAATATGGTGTCTTATATAGAACAATATTTCAAAAATGATTGTGTCAGCAAGTTTACTTCAAACCATATTCTTCTTTCACCAGAGAGCCTTTATCACTCCACATACTCTTCTTAAAAGTAGATTATCCTTAACTGATAATTGCTGGAGTTGCCTGTGCATTCAAGGTTCCTTCAAACATATGTTTTTTTAATGTGTTTATGTCAAATGTTTTTGGGAAATGGTGTGGAAGACTCTCATAGATATTTTTCATATACAACAAGATGTGTGTTTTTCCATTCTCCTCCATGGAAGTACTTACATACAACCTACGCTGCATAAGCAGGAGGGTGAATAAGTGTCTCCTCTGGCACCAACATTTCTAAATTGTGACTTATTTTTTGAGTGCCTGTAAGTCAGAGGAGTGCCAAGGTACCTTGGGGCATTATATTGCTAAAATGAGCAAATTGATTAACAGTGTCTTGAAGTACTGAGAGACATTGGTCTAAATATTTCTCACAGTTTAGCTTGGGATGAACGTCCAAAGTCCCAAATGCGTGAGAAAATACACACTAAGGAAACAACAAGGCTGAAACCTCACCAAAGGCCAGAGACCCAGACAGCATGCATAACAAACAAGCCTTAGGTACATTTGTGCTGTGATTGGTCAGAACAGAGAGGGAAAGCTCATTCCTAGGATCCAGAAATGGAACAGCGACTTAATCAGGGTTTACAACTTTGCTATTAGCACTTGAGTAAGGATGTAAGAGATTGACAGGGGATGGGCCAGGAGCAGAATGGCAGCAGTTCCCAGGCCTGGAATAAATTAGCTGTGTAGCAAACAATATGCCTATTCACTGCTTTTGAAACTAGAAATATGAAGGTCACAACTTCAGAGAATAAGAAAGAGAGGAAAAGGGTGCACAAGACAAGATTATTTTTCATTTATTACATTATTGTGCATTAGTAAGGCGCTGTATACAACAGAATTGGGTTTTAACCGGCCACAAGGCTAAAAGGGAAGGAAACAAGGACAATAATGACAATGGCAAAAACAGAAAACTTCTGTTGAGGTTCTACTAGGCCTTGTGGTATTAGGACGTGCAAGTGCATTGAGGATAAGTGCAGGGGATGGGGATGGAAGCAAAAGGGAGCAGAGTACTGGACAATTGCTGGCGGAAGGGCCAGGCGGGACACCAAACAGGGGCCCATAAGGGCTGTGCAGTGGGTGTGGGTGCTGGTATTTACTGGGAAGAAGGGTCTGGGATCCTGTGAGATTCATGAGGATCAGGCCACCAGTCACAGTGGCAGTGGATGATTACCAGGGAAGGGAAGAGGGAGAGAAGAGCAGAGTTTTTATCAGATTCTGGAACTTAAGGAGGTCCGGCTCATGTCTGAGAGGGGCAGGAAGGCTGCTTCAGAGGGAGGCGCCAGCCAAGGGGAGAGACCTGCCACCCCACTGTCTGCTTTGAGAAGCAATTGACACTCAAAGAGTTGGAGTTATAGGAGGATAGGGCTCTAGCAGGGGAGTATTTAGGGAGGGAAAGTTGGAGGTAGCATGGTCCCAGGCACCAGAATGCCTTGTAGAGTATGAAGAGGGTCTTGAATTTGATTCTTGCAGCCACCAGGAGCCAGTGGAGAGCATTTATGGCTGGAAAGATACGTTCCCTGGGCTTGAGGCTAAGGAAAAATCTTGCAGCACTAATCTGGATTAGCTGAAGGGGGCGAAGGGAGTAAAGACAGAGATGCAGAAAGAGGCTATAGCAGTAGACCAGCGTGGAGAATCCTGGAGCTCTGGAGGCATTGAGCATCTGGGGGAAGGTGAGAAAATGAAGAATGCCTCTGAGGAGGTAGAGCTGGAAGTGGGACTTCTTTGTAAGCTCCATGATGTAAGGGGTGAAGGAGAAAGCCAAATTGATGATGACCCTGAAGTTTTTGGCCTCGAAAGATGGTGTGGGTAGAGGGCGCAAACAGGGTGGGCAGAGGGGGGGAGCAAAAGAGGGCACAGGTGTCCTGATGAGGATGATCTTCGTTTACTGGCATTGAGACAGAGATCGTTCACTGCACACCATGCCTGAATGGTGGACAGACAGTCAAGGATTAGCGAGGAGGAAGAGGGGGTAGTAGAGGAAAGTTTGAAGGAAAGCGGTGTGTCATCGGCATAACACTGAAATTGAGGAGAGAAGGAGGTGATCAGGTTAGCAAAGGGGGTGAGATTGATTTTGAAGAGCCATGGTGATAGGATAGAGCACGGGGGGACGTCGCAGGCAGAGAGGGTTGTGGTGGAGGAGTAAGGGCCCAGTTGCAGCTGCAAAGGGCAGTTAGAGAAGAAAGAGGTCAGCCAATCCAGTGCCCAACCATTGATGCTGAGGGTGTCACAGAGTCGTTTTATGAGGATAGAATGGTTGACCATGTCAAAGGCAGAGGAGAGATCAAGCAGAATGAGAACAGTAGGAGAGTTGGAGTCGAGATTTGCGAGCATAGTTTCACGGGTGTTCAGGAGAGAAGCTTACATGCCTTTGGATGCACAGAATCCAGATTGATGGTCATGAAGGCAGCAAATAAGATCAGTGTGGAGGGTCAGTTGAGAGAGGACCAATTTATCCAATATTTACCCAGGAAGAGCGTACTGGAAATAGGGCAATAGTTAGCCAGGCACGAGGGGTCAGCAGACAGCTTTTTCAAGAGAGGGTGCACAAGCAAAGTGCTTGAGGGATAGAGGGAAAAAGCCAGTTGGTTACAGAAGTCAGCAAGAGCCGGTTTGAAGGAGAAGATGTTGTCCTTAATGGTTCTGGAGGAACAGGGGGAGCACCTGTTTGGAGGCCTTCATAGAGCAAACCACTTTAGAGACGTCATCCAGTCTTATGTTGGTGGGGTGGGTGGAGGGGGGCCAAGGGGTCAGGGGAGCAGACTTTGGAGTGGGGATGGTGGTGTAGGCGAGTGAGGACAGGGTGTCCTGAGTTTTAGATGTGGAATGGGAGGCCAGAGCAGTACAAAGAGGCTGGGGAGGAAGGAGAGATGTAGAAACTGCAAATGGATTGGCGAGTTACTTGCATATTTTGAAAAGTTCAGCTCTGCTGTTAGTGGCTTCAGAGATGTGGGCTTGGATGTGGGCCCACTTCCTAGAGCAGATGGAGGAGCAATATTGCCTTTGGAGCAGGCAGCAGGCCAGTTTGTCAGAGGATAAGCCCATGGTCTGTCACTTCCATTCTGCACCTCTGCATTTGCATTTCAGAGATTCTAGATTAGAGTCATAACAGGTTTTATGTGCATCCTTCAAGGATCTCAAGGGTGTTAGAGATGGCGTGGTACAGATAAGCAAGGACAGAGTCAGAGAGCGAGTCAGAAGAGGGGTTTGGAGGGGGATGAAGGTAGAGGCAAAAGCAGTGACTGACACTCTCTTTATTGGTCGAATTATGGCAAAGGAGGCTGGCAGTACGAGGGTTGGCTCGGATAAAGGGCCAAGGTGTCCAAAGTTGGAGGAAAGGAGAGAGTGGTCAGACCAGGAGAAGAGGGTGGTGACCAGATTAGAGAAAGGATATCACCAGGGATGAGTGCACCAAGAGTGTGGCCTGCAGAGTGAGTTGGGTTGAAAGGAATGATAGTGAGAGCGAAGTAGTCACAGAAGACCCTGAACTGAGAGGTGGATGATTCAAGATAGTCAATGTGGATGTTGAAGTAATCAAGGAGGAGGAGTTTGGAAGACGAGGTTGAGAGCGATGAGGAGAGGTCGGCCCATTCAGAGAGGAAGGGGGAGATAGGGTCAGGGGGTCTGTAGATAGTGGTAAGGGTGAGAGAGATAGTAGGCAAGACCCTAACACTACAGATGAGGCATTCAAAAGAGGAGTAGGATTGAGTAGGAATGATGGAAGCAGTGGCCGACTCAGGGAAGATCAGAGCCACTCCACCTCCAAGCCTGTTGGGTCTAGGTTTGGAGAGGAATGTGTTGCCCTCAGGAAGCAAGGTGTCAAGAACAGTGACAGAGCTGGCATTGAACCATGTCTCAGTAAGAGTGAGGGCACCCAGATCAAAGTCTTCGAGAAGGAGACAAATGTCAGAGGAGTGTTTGACAGCAGGGTTAGCATTCAGAGTAGATAAGTGAAGCTGGTTCCCACCTTTGAAGATTTTCTGAGAGTGTGTACAGGGGTGTGGTACTCGCATTGGTGTTGGTGGAGAAGTGAGAGGAGAGGAAGAAAGTCACATCCAGTCGTGTAACAGAGCAACCCTTGTATCACCTAATATCAAGTTGCTCCATTGTTTCATTCCTCTCCATTCGACCTCAGAACATCTCTGACCTCCCGACTGCCTTCTCCTTGTCTGCTCCACGCTTCCAGCTGATATCACAACCTTGGAACGTCCCGACCTCCCGACTGCCTTCTCCTTGTCTGCTCCATGCTGCCAGCTGAAATTACCTTTTGATTAACCTTTTTGCTTGGAGTTAGTGTGTCCTTGTTCCATTCAGATTAAGCCCTATTAACTTACTAACCTCATCCCCTTCCGGTACCGGTTCTGTATTCATCTCAGGATTCCTGGTAAGGACTCATCACACATCTGAGTTCAACTTCCATCCGTTCAAGGTTAGTGTTACCTTACTTCCCTTATTCGTTTCTATCTGCCTTTTCTCACATCTAACTCTTTCTTTTATTCTTTTGTCCTAGCTTGGTGTGTGCAAGTCACACTTGCTCTTTCATTTGAACCACTGTTGAGTTGCCTTTCTGAACATCAACTTCATAACAAAATCAGTAATAAAGGCTACAGGCCAACAAACAAATAAGATCCCAATGTTGTATAACATAAAATAAAGCCCCTCTATAGGTTTGGTTAAACCTGTATAGGTTTGGTTAAACAAATTTGAAGGATGAATCTGGAAGCAAGATATTGAGTTGCACCAAGGAGATAACATGTTTTCAGTACAAACAATATTGGGACTAACTTCTCTAAACACTTTGACATTTATTAGGAATGCTTTCTTATTCTTAAAAAGTAAAAATACTGAAACGTAATCTCTGCTGCCAATATCAAAAGTGATGGTGGATTCAATTCAAGGTAAAATATTAACTGATTATGCCCACATATGCGAGGATTTCTTGGCAATAATTGTCCAAAAGATTGACTAACTTCCTAGGTTTAGATAGGTACTAATCCTAGTGTTCCACCACATGCCCTGTTCACATTTGATGAGTTGGCTACCAAACATTGTGGGCAAATGTGGGTGATTCAAGTTTTTAGCCCAATTGAGGATTCACATCTAGTGCTTTAAAGGAACTCCCTCACACATTGTTTCTTGTGCCATTTGTACACTAATGTTGCTTTATTATTCATCACTAATAATGGCCTCTCTTCCCATGATCTTTCAGTGATTATCCAACCAAATGGCACCAATGTATCAGCAGCTTTTGATTCTGCTAATCACTCTGCCCTACACTCCACTCTCTCTCATCTTGATTTTCTGAATTCTGTTCTTGATTGGTTGCACTTATTCTGTCTCCTGGACTAACTCTACCTCCCCCACTTGTCCTTTTCAATTTGGTGTTCCTCAAGGCTCAGTACTTGGCCTTCTTCTTTTCTCTCTATGTATATTCCACTCTCTTTTATAATTGCATAATTTGGTTTCTACGCAGATGATTCACAATTCTTTCATTTATTAACTGTACTAATTGACTCTCTTCTCGCTTCTCTCTCTAACCGCTTGCTCTCCATCCAGTCCTGGTTGTTGGCTATCTCTCTTCATTTCAATCCTACTAAAACAAAGGTTCTTTTCTTTTCTTACTTTCCTTCATCTTTTATTCTTCCAACTATTCCACCCACCTCTATTCTTTTTCCTCCATCTTCTTTATCACCATCTGACTCTGACAGAAATCTTAGCATTATTTTTGATTATTCTCTCTTTCCCCTCTAACATCCCGCTACGACACATTCTTGTAGCTATCAACTCTTCAAGATGAAGAACGTACATCCCTACCTCTCCTTTCATGCCACTAAACCTTTAATTTCTGCTCCTGTTTTCTCTAGACTTGAATACTGATCCTAGTTTCTCCTTGGCCTTCTGGACTATTAGCTTTCTCCCTTGCGCTATAACTACAACTCTTCGATTCATCTTCTTTTTGGCATCTCACTTTGTAGTTCTATTGCCTCTGCCCTCTCTTCATTTCATTGGGTGTCCTTTGAATCGTGTCTTCTATTCCACTTTCTCTGTATCGTTTTTAAATCTCTTGATGGCTTTGCCCCCCTTTTTCATTCTGCTGTTGTCTCTTTCTATTCTCCTCCACACTTGATAAGATACCAATCTCTGTTCCCTTTCACTGCTCTCCCTGTCCACCCCCCTCCCCACGTCTCCCACCTTCTCACTTCTTGTATAAAAACATTGGAACAATTTTCCCTCTCATTTATTTCTCTTTTAAGTCCAGACGGGAGGACTATGTGTTTTCTTTATCTACCTCTTTAAAATAGAGGCCACTTGTCATTATACAGTTCAATATACTGTACCATTTTAAACATGTAATAGCGCTTTGTTGATAGTGCTATGTACATCAAATTAAATACAGATACAGATGCAAATACCTTGTATATGCCCTTGTTTGCACTTCATTCCTATTTTTAAAATTATTTTTGTTCAGCAAAGTCCTTGCTATGGCCCTTTCTGTTATAAGTGGTTTGTTTCTCATGCATATAAATGATAAAACCCGTGTCCTTCGATTGTACATTCTGTTCGTAATGTCTCTTTTTTCCATTTTATATATAAACACTTTCTTGCCATAACCAGATCTGGCGAATGTCCTTCAATATGAATTACACTTGCCTTTCCTCTTTGGGATATTGACCTAAAGCACTGAATGGGTAAAGTGAAATGCATGTAATACAACTCTGATTGCAAGGTGTAGGAGAAGCTTACAGTGTGAATGAGATTGTGTTCAATGTTGGCAAAACCTTAAAGTGGATACTACAATGTACTGGGGGCGGTAATATTGAGAATTCTTTTCTTTTCTTTTCCTGTTGCTTGCAAGCAGGAATAAATTAACTTAAATTTGCACAATGGTGACTTAAAGATACTCATGCACCCATTGACCTCTGCATAATTTGAACTCATACGCCTACAAGCAGGGAAACACAACACTCAATTCACCTATGAATGTGAGGCACACTAATTGAAAGCTGAATTTCTCAGACTAATCATATTGTATGTGTTCTGAAGAGATCTTAATAATTGAACTACACAATTGTAGTGGTTATGCAAAACAATCTGCACATTTCTTTACAGTGTTTCTGTTTCGTGAACCACGACGACGAATCCATTGCTTCATCATTGTTTCTGTTGCAGATAATACAATCTGCTGCTATTCTATAAATACTTTATACTTGACTATGTCCAAACAGCTCCTGGTTGAGACTGGAGAAAATTTAATACATGATTAGGTGCCCATGAGCATCTTTGATGTGCACCTATGGCCTTGTGCCAGATTCACAACACCTGGAACTCATTTTTGTGAACCGCATTTGCATGTGAGCATGCAAAAGGTGCTCAAAATATCTCCTGATTTGCTGCAGTTTTAGGCATCGTGCATGAGGTATGAACTAGGAGGTGCAACTCAGAGATGCTCCTTGGCTTATCCTTGTCACTGCAGTGAAAATCGTTGAAAACCAGGACATGAATGTTTATTAGCCATGCTTCTCCCGAATGCCTCTTGCATTCTGAAAGGTTTGCTCTATTTCTCCTTGGTGGTATGTGCATTTGTACTGTCTATGTATTACATTGTTTCTGAACAAAGTTAATTTATTTTTTGTTATCTCTGTACAATAGTACTTCTTGTTGCTGAGAGGATATCGCATGGACAGCACGTTTGTCTTCGAAGCAAGGCAACAGTAATGCAGGTTTGAATTGCTGGTCCTGTGAATAGAAACTGATTTTCAGTATTGAGCGTGCCATACAAGATTAATTAATTAATTTAGTGAACCACACATTTTAATTGTCTAAGTGTCGTACTGCCCCTTGGTGTCCATAAACCAATGAAGGGTTCTTTGATAAACTGCTCCTGGGTGACACATATGTCCTACGCACAGTACTTCTGGGTGGCCAGTGCTGCTCCCTGAGGGACCCTGCAGTCTAAACTGTATCTGGGTGGAAATGCTTCTGGCTAGACAATGAATTCTAACTTTCTAGGTGCCCTACTGCTCTTTGTGTCCAATGAACAGTTACATTCTCATTGAAATAATGCTCTTAGTTGTCCTATCCATCTGACATAATGTTTCTGTTTGCCCGCAGAAGGGCAAATCTTTCTTTGCCATACCACTTCTTGGCTACCCAGGCGTGAGTGTCTTGTTGACCTCAGAAATGTTGGATGTTCATGTACCAGGAGATTATCTGCATTATATGACCATAGTGTGACGTGTTAGTGCCATATTACTTCTATGTTTTCTTTGAACTCTTCCTCTATTGCCAGCAGGTAGCTACTCAACATTTTTCCACCCTTCATCCAGACACCATTGATCCCTCTTCTAATGCCTTAACAATCATTTCTAAGAAACTGAGGAAATTCGTGAAACGTTTGTCGAACACAAAAAACGTCCATATTTGTTTGGACATTAGTGTGTTTGTGTTGTAATGTGTTTGTATAGGAGCATACTCATTTATCGAGTAGAATCAATGCCCACTGTCACTGCCAAAGCACACTATTGTGACAGGTTCTGCACTGGGAAGCAAGCATCATGTCGAAAATAAACCTCTTATTAGGTCCACTGTTAGAAGCATCCAGGCACTGAAACTTGATCCTGTAGACCTGGGCTTAGCCTATATAAAAATCCCCTGATCAAGGCTGTATGAACTTCAAGACTCAGTGTCATAGATAGCAGTAGTAGTCCCTTAGGGGCCTATTAAACTCATCTATTGAGTCCCACTAGAAGGCTCATCTCAAATTAGGCATTACATGAATGAGGTGTACAGGAATGGTTTGTCTGGCTCTGTAGGAGATTGAGGTGGTGCACATTTTCAGATGGTGCACATTTCAACTAGGCCAGTAATCACAACTCTGACTCCTGCAGAGGAGATAAGATCGTTTGTATGTGAGACACTGGTGTGAGACAGCATTGAGAATTCATACAAACTAGATAAAGGGTGACTGGGATTTAGAACTGACATAGCAGCATAGGTGTGCTTTAGTGCTGCGGTGAGGTACTGCTGTGCACCAATAGAGGGGTACATTGGGATTTAACCTGTCAGGATAGTGCATTGCAGATAGTGCATCTAACTTCTAACAATGAACCTACTAACTCCTAACTCTTAACATGTAGCCCATTAATATATTGAGTGTTTAGAATGGGAGATCTGAGTCTATAGCACTTAATACAAATCACTGAGGCAATCTTACGGTGGAGATTTAGGGATGTATATGGGCTGCAAGCACAGACTCTGCAATGGCGTTTGAAATATAAATGCATGAATAAAACTAGTAGGCCCACTGTCCGAGCTATTAGCGCAGGAAGCCAGAATAATATATAACATATTGATTCCTGGCCAATTGAACCAAAACTCTGCTCAAGGGTGACAGTGGAAAAGAATAGGGACTTCTGGAAGTTCCCAGGTAATGTGGCTATCCAGGAGGTGGTGTCTGATTGATATATGATCTCGCTGCCCCTGGCTGTGATGTCATACACTCTATGTAGGGAGATATACATGAAGTAGGTTGGCACATACGGGGTTTAAAAAGAGGAGGCAGAGTGAAAGGCAGGGCTTTGTGTGTTATCTTGCTGCTGAGAGAGAGGGAAAGAAGAAGAGATTGGACAAATAAATAAAGAAGAACTCGGAGGCCTGGCTGCTTTGGTGCTGAGAGCTGCAGTGCTGATAGCTGCTGAAGAGAGCAGAGGGTGAGCGAGAGAAGCTGCATGTGAGAAGGAAGCTGCAGTGATACTCTGGGAGTGAGAGAGAGAAGCTGCATGTGAGAGGGAAGCTGCAGTGATACTCTGGGAGTGAGAGAGAGAAGCTGCATGTGAGAGGGAAAGCTGCAGTGATTCTCTGGGAGTGAGAGAGAGAAGCTGCATGTTAGAGGGAAAGCTCAGTGATTCTCTGGGAGTGTAAGGATATTTGGCATGGTACAGCACAGAGTACAGCACTACTGCACAGGTAGCAAACAGCACAGAGTACAGCACTACTGCACAAGTAGCACATTTTTTTTTTGCAGCATCACCACAAGGGTGCGGTGCATTGCTATATGGGTTACCAGATTAACAAGGAAAGACAGGCTATTCAGTCAAAAACGATTTTAACATATAAGATGCAAATCTATTTTTACAGTTAAAAGCACACGTGCTCATTTAAAAATGCACACTATTTTTCACCTGAAATGCCTATGGTGCGAGAGACACATTTGAAAATTAACAGCTAACCTATTAACCATTAACCTGACTAATAAAACCTTATTTAACATAACCCACTAATGAAATGTGTTCTCCACTGCAGAATTAGGCATACTCTGAAAACCATTTAAATGCGTGTGCAGATTTTTTTTCTTCTCTTCTTTGTCTGCTTCTCCGTGTTTTTGTGCACAGTAACTGCAGGAAGAAGGAAGTCAGATTTGCAACAATTGCAAATGTATAAGCGAAGCTATTGTTGAGAGTAGGAGGATGAGAGATGATGGATTTCATTGGGACACGTCATACAGAGGGCTGAGATTAAAGTTTTAGTGGGCAGTATCGGGGAAAAAGACAGGCAGACATTTTTCTGCACTACTGGGGAGAAGACCTGGCTGTGGGACTCCTGACTGAATGCAGATTCCTGCGTCCTGCTGCAGTCGAGATTGGGGAGAGCTGAAAGAAGGACCTTTCCACTGGCTGAGGCATTCCTATCTACAAAAGCTGAGAATTCCAGGCAATGACCCCGGTTTGAGAAGGCAAGCGTTCCTTTTTGCTGGAGTTAATCCAAGGGAGCCACATTCACAAAGAGAACAGCCAAAGAGAACAACTAAAAAGATAAGGTAATGAGAAGTGTGGGAGCTGAGTGTGTACGGTAATATGCAGTCAGTGTAGGATTCCTGTGCATGCCTTAATCAAATGCTAATGTTGCAATTTGAGTTCTGTTCTCCGCCACGCTCTTCGCAGTGTGTCATAGACAATGCTTTTACTGTACCATTTTATTTATTTATGTAAAGAATGAGATCGTGTTTAAATGCAACTTTTATAATACAGAAAAATATTTGAAAACAGACGGGTGGTGCATTTAATATTTACCATTACAATGCCGATGATGTGGGGAGATTTTAAACAGTGCAATGGTCATTTTAAGACAGATGTGTGCATGTCAGAATCAGTATGAACAGTTGTGAGTGACCGTAGCATAGCTTGTTGGAGGTACATGAGCCAACGGGAAGAGAGACTCTCTGAACATAGCTCCCTACCGTATATAAGGTAGTGGAAATTACCACAAGACTACCATATATAGCTCTCTGTCGTAAATAAGTCAGTGAGTTCGCCCATGGTGGCACACCATCACTATTACTGAAAAATGTGGTCTTCCTAAAATGTAGGTCTGAGGTCTCTCTAGTGATCACACGAAAAATCTAAGCAAAGATAAGGGATTTTGGACATTGGGGCCACAAATAAAACAAGGGAATTATGCTCACCAAAATACCACCAACCGCGCCTACCAACTACGTATACCAAATATGCAGGTCTGGGTGCTGAAATAATGCATGTCCATTGTATTATTGTTGCACATGGCCAAATCTGAATACAAATAGTGATTATTGCTAAGTTATTTTTCGGCGGTAATAAAATACCGTCAGGCCCCAAATCTCCACAAAATACCCTACATATTTATGGTGCGTTGCAGGCCGGGAAAGTGATCATAGAGTACCTACTGGGCGTGGCAAGTGTGTCTCACACTGCCATTTGCACATTAAAGGGAACCCATTTTATAATAGCAGTGTGCCACTAAAAACGAATTTCAGAATGTCACAAAGGGAAACCACATTCTCAGATCTAGTGCAATATTTAGAGGCAAAGTTATTTGCACATGGGAATTGGTCTTCGAATAGCACGTTAGAATGGAGTAACCGCATTCAGGGTGAGGTGCAGAAAGAAAAACTAGACAATATTTTTGCAGAAGGCAGCATAATTCAGGTCTGCCTTACAAGATTATTGAATGCAGCCGATAAAAGTGCAGAGAAAGACTGTTTAATACGGCTATGCGGCAAAATATGGTTTATTTTAAACAAATCCCTGCGAATGCAAGAGAATGATACTCAGCTAATTAACATGTTAAAGACTGAATTAGAGGGGGCAAGTAAAAATCAGGAAATGTTGAGAGCAGAATTGGATGTATGCCAAAAAGACATGCAATTAAAATGCAGAGACTTTGATACTCAGTTATCCAAAAGCAAGAAACAATTTGAAGATAGTGAGCAAGAATTGGCACACTTAAAAGCCTTAGTGGATCACATTAGGCAGGATAAAGATGAGGTTGTTTCAGAAATGCAGATTTTACAAAAAGAACATTGCGAAAAAGAAGGTGATCTCCAGAGTGCAGAACAAGAAATGATTAAAATGATTCAAGAAAGAGACAAGAGAAATAAAGAGTTCAATGAATGCCAAATGCAAATGTGCGATATGCAGGAGGTGATTAATAAAATGAGTGATGAAAATAATTATTTGCATGATGAAGCCAACAGACTCCTTAAAAAGTGTAAGGACTTAGAACAGCAAATGTGCATTCCCAGGTCCCAGGAGAGGCGGCAGGGCACCACATTCAATGGAGTGGAGGTGAATTCTAGCTCTGCCCAAAGAGCTAGTGCCCCAGTGACTGGGCCGGTGACTGAACTTGGTTGCAGCGCCCTTGGGGGATTTGATACTCCCATTGGGGGCAGCCACCAATCTCATACACCTGAAAACAGGATTGAATCACAAAATAGTGCAATTCCATGCATTGCAACAAGTAGCCCCATAAAAATAATGAAATCCATTAAAGCCCTGATCAAACCATTTAAAAAGGGAGGTGAATGCTGCATTGAGGATCACTTAGAAGCGGTGCATGACATTTTTAAAGCACTCCAGATACCTAGGGAACAGTACAGACAATATTTTCATTTAACTTTAGATGCCCCGACGGCCAGCATCATAAGGGGATTAAATGAACAGCAGAATATGACATGGCTGGAGTTTGAAAAAGAAATTAGGCGTCATTTTTCTCCTTTTCAGTCATTGCAGGAGGCAAAGAAAGTCGCGTACACAATTACTGCTGGACCTAATACATCCCCTCGCCAATTTTTACAAGACTTAAAAAGAGCATTCTCTCGCTTTGATGTATCTTTTGACTCAAATTCCAATGAGTTTAAAACCGCATACTTCTATGGGCTACAGAAAGACATCATATCCCAATTGGTCCGTGAATTTGACCGTGACAAGTCCCTTGAATGGATTGTACATCAAAGCACAAAGCTATATGAGGTACTCTATTGTCAGGGTAGAGAAAGTGATAAAATAAAAGATACCAGGCCTAAATCTAAAGAACCCTCAGCCACAGTAATGGAAATCAGGTCAGCCAAAATGTCCCTTGAGTCTGCTCAAAGCCAAGGTAAAAATAATGTGACACCTGAACAAAGGGGTAATCAACAAAGATCGCCATTTCCTGTACCAATGTTCCAAACACATGATCCTAGTAATAGAGAGCGCTACATCAGCCCTAGATATTTGGGGGATAGACCCCGGGTAGGATATCGGCCTGATATGGCAGGTATGAACAATAACCAGAGACAAAATCAAGATCAAAGAAATGATGGTCCCTACCAGTCATTGGGGACACAGAGCAGATTTGATCCCAGCACCATGATATATGGTAATCAGGATAGGCCCCGATATGTGGATCGATTTACTGATAATGGAAATCAACATAGGGGCCAGTACCCACAATCTGAGAGACAGGACATGAGGCAAAACGTGAACTACAATCCACGCCAGTACATTGATTCCCCACCAGGGGACTATAATCAAAGGATGGGTGCAACCCGCTCCCCTCCACAAATGAATCAAGAGTTCAGAAACCATCCCAACCGACATCAATCACCTGAGAGGTATCAGAATAGATCCAATCAGGGGGAAAACAACCAATATCGACCTAGGCCACAGAAAGAGGATCCTAGAGAGATGGAAAGGTTCCAGTGCCTTGAGGCCCAAGTGAAAATGTTAACTGAGCAAATAGGAAAGCTCTATACAGCGCAAAAACAACCTTCCAAAGAGGGGGCTGATGGCCATAGCAATGACCGGGGGGCTTCCGAAAAGTGACTAAGTACTCATGATAATCGCAGTGCCAAAATGACAGATTGCTCTGATATAATTTTGCATAACAACTTTGAGATGACTAATGGATTAAAAATGAAAGTACCAGTAAATGAAATTGTGATAGAAAGTGCAAATACTTCTAAAAAAGAGGTACGGTTTAACTTAGAGCTAAATAAAACAGTAAAGATTTGCACAAATGAAAATGAAACATTAGGAATTCCAAAAGAACAAAGGAACAGATTTAAGAAAAATGACTCATGCATGGGGAATATCAGTGAACAGGGGGTAAGTGGGGATGCCATAGCTCCTTCCCTGGGCAAGCAAAACAATGACCAAACACAGACAGAAAAAGGAAATACTCACAAGGAGGGTACAAGTCAATCACCTGAAGAATTCTTTGAGCCACATATTTTTGAAGAGGCTGAAAGGGCTGGTATTACACTAAATGATCACAAATGCACAGAATTAAAAAATGACAAATTGCTGAATGATGTTGTTACACATGTTCAGTTGGAAGGTTGTAATGTGGTCTCTGATGTTACCCAGATGGATGGGCGAACAGTGGCCACACTCCAAAAAACCTCTGAACATGGAGAAATGAATAAAATATCTCGCACAGAAATGGGTAAAAAGGAGGGAAAAATGTCTTTTCATTTACCAATGTGCTTAGCCAAAAGTGAAAAAGATCTGAGAAAGGTGAGCCCTGAAATCAGTAAGAATTCACATTTCTTATGTGTATTAGAGGAAGTTGAGGACAGATATTATGTACCCATCACTGTAGAAGAAAAATGCCACACCTTCGCTATGATTGACACTGGCGCACAGGCCACAATTATGTCCAAGGAGCTGGTAAAGAGTATCAATGAAGGGAGGCCTCCACAGAGTCAGATCACAGTGAAGGCAAATCAAGGCCCAGTGCATAACTTTAATGGGGAGGAGGTGCCCATCATAGGTGTAACTGAGGTTGACATAAAAATAGGAAAGCACAGAATGAAACAAGAGGTATTGATCACATCTATTTGTGAAATTCCATTTCTGATGGGGACAGATTGCCTGAAAAGATTGTCTCCTCTCATAGATGGGGTGAATGGAGTGCTGTGGTCATTAACCAAAAAACCATTGAGGCCTAAGAAACTAAAATCACAAAAAAGCAATATAAATGAATGTCACACCGTTGCCAAAACAAATGATGCTGTGGAGGTATATCTCCAGAATAGCTGCATACCTAGTGTCACTGTTATATTAATGTGTCAAGACAAAATGCAGAGCGACAATGAAAAACTACCTGTACAAATATACTTGGACCCAAGGAAAGATTGGCAGACTGCCATAGATGAGCACACATTACGTTTCTATTTAAAAGAGAAAACATGCAAACAGAATATTGCTCCTAAAACAGATTCAGAAAAACATATTACCACTCTGGCAGAAATACACATGGAAGATGAGCAACCATGGGTTCATGTTGGTATAAATGATTATCTTAAAACAATAAAAGCCACTTTAGCACTTGAACATGAAAGGAGTTTCATTAATGAGAAATTGTTGCAAAAAATTATGGAGAGGGAAGAAATCCCGAAATTTAGGATTAAAAACCAATATGTTTCTGGGTTGGACAGTCCAGACTTTGAAAACCGAATTGCAGGCAGATGCATGCTTAAAATTAGCATTGGGCAGAAAACAATTTACCATAATGTATGGATAGTGAGTGGAGCACAAAATGAATTTTACATGGGCAATGACATCATGCACAGAATGTGTATGGTGTTAGATTTACTTAATCAAAAAATATGGTCACGCCTAGGTGGTCCGGCACCTGAATTTGAAGACAAAAGAAGGGCTTATCATTGTGCACAACTGGTTCCTTATGCAGTCGAATTACAAATAAGGAAAGATACTATTATTCCTGCATTTACAAAACAGTTTGCAATAACACTGAAATGCAAAAATGGGCAGCAGATGAAAGGCTCTGATGCATTTGTATGCCTGAATGAATCCATAAAACAGCAAGGCCTGGATTATGAATACATTCCATTGGTAGACATTGGTGAGGGATCTGTAAAAATCATGGTAAATAATAAAGGTTGTCAGGATATTCATTTAGAGGAAAACTCCCCATTAGGAATGGCCATACAAAAAACACATTATACGGCAGATTTAAATAACATGGTGATTGGGAATATTCCTGAAAAATATGTAGATGCCAAGGGCGAGTTGCCAGAACACCTGGACTCTCAGCCCAAAGGAATATTTAAAATTCATTCTGTGTATCCTTATGATTCAAATGAGACAGTGTGCTGCCATCAAGAGGATTGCATAATATTTAATTTAAATGAAAATGAAACAGGAAATCAGCCCATTGAAGTGGAAGCTGATATGCCAAAATATTTAAAAGTGGCAGCTCTACAAAAAGACACAGCCACACAGTTAGAGGAAAGCGCTGAGATTCCTTTACCAGAAGAGTTTCCAGAATTTTCCAGAATGGTAGAAGAGCAGATCTCATTAGCGGATGCTTGTGACAGCGATAAGGATAGAGACGACCTGAGGGAAATATTTATGGAGTTTAAGGATGTATTTGCAAAAGATGCTTATGATTGTGGTTTAACTGATTTACATGTGGCCACACTACCAGAAGGTTGTAGCAGAAATCCAGTGTTTGTACGCCAGTATAGACTACCGCTGGCATGTTTAGAATCATTGGCAGAGATTATTAAAAATTTGGAATCACGGGGAATAATCAGGCCCATTCATAGCACATCCAATACGCCTATTTTAGGTGTGTTAAAGCCAAATGGTCAATGGCGGCTGTGTGCAGACTTAAGAGAGTTAAATAAAAGAGTACCAGTATCTAGATGGCCACTACCATTCATTGATCAGGGCCTAGCTCAGATACATGGTTCAAATGTATTTACCACGTTAGATCTCACATCTGGATATTGGTGTGTGCTATTGGCAGAGGAGATACAACACTTATTTTCCTTTACATTTGACAGGACTCAATATGCCTGGCTTAGAGCTCCGTTCGGGTACATCAATAGTGGGAGTGAATTTGGCATATTTTTGAGAAAGGCCATGCCGGATGCAGCGGAAAGAGGAACAATAGTTTATGTGGATGATGTCCTGATAAAAAATGAAAGCCTGAAAAGCCATTTTGATGAAATAAGACATGTGCTTGGCCAATTGCAGAAAGCAGGCGCCAAAGTATCTTTGCAAAAAGCACAATGGTGCAAGAAAAAAGTGAACTTTCTAGGGCATGAAGTGACTGAACGTGGGCTAAATCCACAAAGGAAGAAAATAGAGGCCATACAAAGATTAAAAGATCCTAAAGATATGAAAGGAGTAAAAAGTTTATTAGGGATGACAGGCTATAACAGAAAGTTCATTGAGAATTATGCAGAAATCACTCAACCATTGACTAAACTGCTTAAACTAAATACTCCCTGGAGATGGGAAAGAGAGCAGTCTGATGCAGTGGCTAGATTGAAGGAATGTCTTGTAAAGGCACCATGTTTAGCATACCCCATAAAGGACAGGGATTTCTTTATAGAAATAGGTTTTTCTGAACATTGTATGTCAGCAGTATTATCACAAAAACACGATTTGAATCACAAAACCATTGCATATGCAAGTAAGGCATTTTCCCAAGTTGAAATGAGATTTAATGAATGTGAAAAGGCCCTATTAACCACTGTGTGGGCGCTACAACATTTCCGCCCCATTGTTCAGGGAGAAAAGGTGATTATTGAAACAAATCATCAACCTTTGCAATTTTTAGAGAGTAAAAGAATTAGATCAGGCAATCTAGCGCAATCCAGAATCACTTCATGGACGCTGGCATTACAAGGTTTTCCCGTAGAAGTGAGATATGGACAAAATAAAAAGAGCCCAATTGCTCAAGGGTTAGCTGACTTACATGATTGTGCAGCTGAACAAATACCAAATGAAATGGAAGTGGAAACTAGTTTGCAGGAATTTGAACAATCATCACACAAAGCTTTTGATGAAAAAACATGCAAGGATTTACCAACTGTATATGTGGATGGTTGTGCTTTTCACATTGAAAATGACAGTAATAAACAGTTAGTGGCAGGAATAGGAAATGTCTGGTTGAAATGTGAAGGCGTTCCCAGTATAGGGATGAGGATTGGAGATAGGAGCAGTCAGGTGGCGGAATTGGCAGCCATCTATAAAGCAATTGCTACTGCAGTTGATAAAAAGTTCAGAGAAATTGTCCTGGTGACTGATTCTGACTATGCACGGAATAGCTTTGTGGAGTATTTGCCTGGTTGGAAAGCAAGAGGCATGGTTACATACAACAAAAAGCCACTTAAACATGGAAAAATGATACAAGCCATAGACAAATTGGTGTCAGAAAATAATTTAACAATATACTGGAGAAAAATTCGTGGGCATTTAAAAACACCAGGAGAGGATAAGGAGGGAAATGATAAGGCAGACCATCTGGCTAAGATTGGGGCTGTGATGGGAGAATTGCTACCTATTGATTATTTAATGGGTGAAATACAAATTGATGCAGTCACACGTTCTAAAGCACCAAAGGAGGTAGATCAACCGGTGGTGCAGTGGAGCCATGACACGCCAGACCAAGATTTGATTGAGGCACAAAAGAATGATCACATTTTGGGAATCTATTATAATCATTTGATAGATCCTGAACAAAATCCTTTAACAGAAAATGATTGTATGGGAAAAGAAGAGTTGAGGGTGTTATTAAAGAACAAAACACGAATCAGATTACAGGATGGACTCATGATTAGAGAGTCCATAACAGGACAAATACAGTGGGTAGTACCCCTTTCATTCAGAGGACTGATGCTACACCATGCACATGATGCCATAACTGCGGGCCATAGAGGTTCACAAAAAACATTAGAAATATTAAAAGATTATGCTTACTGGCCACATATGTCCCAAGATGTGGAATTATATACTAGAGGATGTCTAGTATGCGCCCAATTTAAACCTGCTTCACCAATGCATAGAGCACCATTGATGAAAAGAGGCCTAACTCTCCCATGGTCAGATTTGCAAATAGACTATGTAGGTCCTTTAAAAAGGTCGAGCAGGGGACACCGTTATATTTTGAGTGTGGTATGTTTGATGTCGAAGTGGATTGAGTGCATTCCTGCACCAGATTGTAGTGCGCGAACAGCAGCCACATTGCTGGTGAACCATGTGTTCTCAAGGTTTGGGTTGCCACAAAGAATTGAGTCAGACAGAGGAAGTCATTTCACAAGTGCTCTAATGAGTAAGGTATGGCAAATACTAGGTGTGAAAAGGAAACTACATATCGCATATCGGGCGGCGTCTTCAGGTACAGTTGAAAGAAGCAATAGGTCTGTTGTGGATATTTTAAAGAAATTTGTGGCAGAAGCAGGTTCCAGCTGGGATTTGCGTTTACCATTGGTTTTGATGGCAATCAGGTCGACTCCTGCCAAAGCAACAGGTGTTAGCCCCCATGAGGTCTTAACAGGTAGGAAAATGGTGTTACCACAACACCTACTATACAGAACACATGAGCAAACCCTTGTGAGTGCATCCACAGTTCATGAATATATTGATGAACTGAGGAGACATTTGCAACATGCATTTGCTTTTGTGCAGAGAAATCTGGAAAGAGCTGCTGACAGTGCAAAGTCATATTATGATAAAAAGACATCAGTAAAGGAATACAGTGTAGGGGATCAGGTGTACAAGTTTCATTTTGGAAAAAGTAAACAGAAAAATTCTAAATTTCTAGCGGCCTGGCAGGGGCCATTTCGAATTATAGATAAGGTCTCTCCTGTAGTGTATAAAATTTTGAAAAATGAAGGTGAAACAGCAATAGAGCAGTTTGTCCATGTAAATCAAATCAAACCATGCCATCCCAGACATGAGATCAGGCAGCTTGAGCATGTAGAGACAGATAAAGTCCCTTAAAAAAAAATGAGAAAATAAGTGGATGTAGTCAGGAGGCAGTGACAAAGAAGTTAAAAAAAAAAAAAAGTTGATTGTTATGATGGCACATAAACACTGTAATATATGTAAAAATATATAATATAAATAAATAAATAAATAAATAAATAAATAAATAAATAAATAAATAAATAAATAAATAAATAAATAAATGCACATATAATGGAAGCTCATGGTTGGTGTGCAGAGAGAAAGTGTGTTAAATATTGAATATCTGCTTGTTTTCTTTTAACTTGTGTTTAATTTCAGAAAAGAAAAAAAAAATGAAATATTTTTACCAAGCATGTTTTATTTTTGGCAAAAGGATGAAGTTAGTATTATGCTATGTACTTAATTTGTTTATTTTCTATTTTGATTTAGACAATTAACATTATTTGGTCGGAGGTTTCGAGATCAGAGGCCACGGGAGACGATGGAGTCCCCTGGATGAAGACCAAAAGATGCCTGCCTCCAGGTGGAGGTGAAGACAAACCTGAATGCCAAAAGAGATGACTGCTGTGGATTCAAGATTGCCAAGATGAAAAAATACTCGAATGAACCGAATAACATCGCTGGTCGGGACATACCAAAAGAGACAAAACAAAAGTTCCGGCATATGAAGTTCCACGTATTTATTATTTTAATTATTTATTTTAATTTGTTATATTAATTATTTGTTTTAGTTAGTTGTTTTATTTCGTTGTTTTTAATTGACTTGGAAAATTTAAACTTAAAGTAATGCCACTTCCACTGAGAAGGCAAATGTGGAACATTTTATGAACTGATGGACTCAGATGAAATGTGGATTGCAAATTTTTCATTGATGCACATGTATATTCATTTTGTTGGATTGCTATATTGTAAAAAAAAAAAAAAAAAGAGAGAGAACAAGTTGTTTTTAGGAATTGGGTTGGATTGTAGCCAAGTTCTAAAAACAAAAGGAGGGTATATGTAAGGATATTTGGCATGGTACAGCACAGAGTACAGCACTACTGCACAGGTAGCAAACAGCACAGAGTACAGCACTACTGCACAAGTAGCACATTTTTTTTTTGCAGCATCACCACAAGGGTGCGGTGCATTGCTATATGGGTTACCAGATTAACAAGGAAAGACAGGCTATTCAGTCAAAAACGATTTTAACATATAAGATGCAAATCTATTTTTACAGTTAAAAGCACACGTGCTCATTTAAAAATGCACACTATTTTTCACCTGAAATGCCTATGGTGCGAGAGACACATTTGAAAATTAACAGCTAACCTATTAATCATTAACCTGACTAATAAAACCTTATTTAACATAACCCACTAATGAAATGTGTTCTCCACTGCAGAATTAGGCATACTCTGAAAACCATTTAAATGCGTGTGCAGATTTTTTTTCTTCTCTTCTTTGTCTGCTTCTCCGTGTTTTTGTGCACAGTAACTGCAGGAAGAAGGAAGTCAGATTTGCAACAATTGCAAATGTATAAGCGAAGCTATTGTTGAGAGTAGGAGGTTGAGAGATGATGGATTTCATTGGGACACGTCATACAGAGGGCTGAGATGAAAGTTTTAGTGGGCAGTATCGGGGAAAAAGACAGGCAGACATTTTTCTGCACTACTGGGGAGAAGACCTGGCTGTGGGACTCCTGACTGAATGCAGATTCCTGCGTCCTGCTGCAGTCGAGATTGGGGAGAGCTGAAAGAAGGACCTTTCCACTGGCTGAGGCATTCCTATCTACAAAAGCTGAGAATTCCAGGCAATGACCCCGGTTTGAGAAGGCAAGCGTTCCTTTTTGCTGGAGTTAATCCAAGGGAGCCACATTCACAAAGAGAACAGCCAAAGAGAACAACTAAAAAGATAAGGTAATGAGAAGTGTGGGAGCTGAGTGTGTACGGTAATATGCAGTCAGTGTAGGATTCCTGTGCACATGCCTTAATCAAATGCTAATGTTGCAATTTGAGTTCTGTTCTCCGCCACGCTCTTCGCAGTGTGTCATAGACAATGCTTTTACTGTACCATTTTATTTATTTCTGTAAAGAATGAGATCGTGTTTAAATGCAACTTTTATAATACAGAAAAATATTTGAAAACAGACGGGTGGTGTATTTAATATTTACCATTACAATGCCGATGATGTGGGGAGATTTTTAAACAGTGCAATGGTCATTTTAAGACAGATGTGTGCATGTCAGAATCAGTATGAACAGTTGTGAGTGACCGTAGCATAGCTTGTTGGAGGTACATGAGCCAACGGGAAGAGAGACTCTCTGAACATAGCTCCCTACCGTATATAAGGTAGTGGAAATTACCACAAGACTACCATATATAGCTCTCTGTCGTAAATAAGTCAGTGAGTTCGCCCATGGTGGCACACCATCACTATTACTGAAAAATGTGGTAATCCTAAAATGTAGGTCTGAGGTCTCTCTAGTGATCACACGAAAAATCTAAGCAAAGATAAGGGATTTTGGACATTGGGGCCACAAATAAAACAAGGGAATTATGCTCACCAAAATACCACCAACCGCGCCTACCAACCACGTATACCAAATATGCAGGTCTGGGTGCTGAAATAATGCATGTCCATTGTATTATTGTTGCACATGGCCAAATCTGAATACAAAGAGTGATTATTGCTAAGTTATTTTTCGGCGGTAATAAAATACCGTCAGGCCCCAAATCTCCACAAAATACCCTACAGGAGTGAGAGAGAGAAGCTGCATGTGAGAGGGAAAGCTGCAGTGATTCTCTGGGAGTGTGAGAGAGAAGCTGCATGTGAGAGGGAAAGCTGCAGTGATTCTCTGGGAGTGAGAGAGAGAAGCTGCCGAAGTGAGCACAGCAAATTCTGTGCAAGCTGACTTCCTTTAGTGGATGAGGTGAGCATGACCTTTCAGTAAAGATAATAATGTGCAAAGCAATTTATTAGAAATACTCCAGACCTTGGGGAAGGGTAGAAGTGAAAGAAATAGACAGACAACTCAAATCCAATTAGCTATTGTAATGTGTTTTCTCCCATGTGCAATGGGCCAGGTTCATAGGCAAAACGCTAATTACTGAAATACAGAGCGAAATTGTTCAATTGAGGAGAGAGAATTCAGCCCTTTACAGTCAAAATCAGGATCTCCTAGCCCAGTGCAGGGTAGTAAGATGACAACATTCTTGGTTCTGGGTTGATACGAGTATGGAACTATTCTCAAATCTCTGTAAGCAGCATGGCATAACTCTCATCGAGGCTGAATACAGTCAGATTCAGGGAAATGGGTAAGCTGTTGTTCATGTGGCAAGAACTGTCTGCTCCCCAATGCTGGAGGTTGAGCCTGTTTTCCCAGCACAGAGCCAGGGTGGCCAAAATGACTCATTGTGCAGTACTATCCTGGGCAACACATTGTGCAATGCACTAAAGATAGCGATGTCTAGCAAGGCTATAATCAAACCATTTAAAAAAGGGTTGGATACCTCGATCGAGTTTCATCATCAAGGATATCTGTGACATGGACACGGGCACCCTTCAGGCCTTGTGATATATCTGCCACCACCAGTTTAAGGGAGTTATCATCTTGCAAATATTCTTATGCATTTCATATTATACTTGTCTTTATCTATCTGTTCCTCATAAACAATCTAACATTTACCTTTGGAGCGAGTAATTGTCAACACAAACATTGGTTTCAACATATTTAACTAGGTTGGGACAACATGGACATGATGATTCCTAAGTTAAAGAATGACAAATGCACCCAAGATCACATGGTTGATGAATGGTGTAGTCAGGATGTGTTTTTTTATGCATAGGTTCTTAGGCCAGGTCTCAACAGAAACAACAAGGGGTGAGATATGTAGGAGATATAGGTGGTGCAAATTTTCAGATTGTGCACATTTCAACTAGTTCAGGAATCACAACTCAGATTCCTCCCGAAGAGACCTGAAAGTGTGTTTGTGAGAAACTGATGTCAGACAGCATTGAGAATTCATATAAACCAGACTGGGATTTAGCACTACATAGCAGCACAGGTATGCTTTAGCGCTGAGGTGAGGTGCTGGCGTGTACAAATTGAAGAGTTATTTGGGGTTTACCCTGTCACAGCAGTGCATTGCAGGAAATGTAGGCACTCATTTCTAACTTCTAACAACCTACTAATTCTTAACTCTTAATATGTAACCCATGAATAAATTTAGTATTTACATTGGGCCAGCTGAGTATATAGCACTTAATACAAATCATTGGTGCAAACGTAGGTGCAAACTGGGGGGTGTAATTGGGCTGCAAGCACAGTCTCTGTAATTCCATTTAGAAAATAAATGCAGGAATAAAAACTGCTTTTGTGATGGAGACGTGAGGGTTAGAGAACTTGGAATTTGAAAAATCCTGTTGCTTAATGCGGGCCCATTGTCGGAGCTATCAGCGCAGGAAACCAGAATAAAAATATAACATATTGATTCCTGAGAAATAGAACGAAAACACTGCTCAAAGGTGATGGTGGAAAAGAATAGGGACTTCTGGAAGTTTCCAGGAGGTTTGGCTATACAGCAGGAGGTGTCTGATTGATGTATGACATCACAGCCAGGGGCAGTGAGATCATATACTTTATGTGGGGGGTATACATGGATGGGGTTGACACAGAGAGGGTATAGAAAGAGGACACAGAGTGAAAGGTGCGGCTTTTGGGGTGTTTTGCTGCCAAGAGAGTAAGAATAAGAAATTGAAAATAGAGAAGAACTCAGAGGCATGGCTGCTACAGTGCTGGGAGCTGCATTGCTAATAGCTACTGGAGAGAGAGGAGGGGTGAGGGAGAGGCTGGTTGTGAGAGGGGGAGCCAAAGTGATTCTCTGGGAGATAGAGAGATAAGCTGCCGAAGTGAGCACATCGATTTCCATTGCAACTAATTTCCTTTAGTGGATGAGGTGAGCATGACCGTTCAGTAAAGGTAATATTGGGCAAATCAACTTATTGTAAAGACTCCAGGCCTTGAGGAAGGGTAGAAGTGAAATAACTACAGGCAGACAACTCAAACACAATTAGCTATTTTAATATGCTTCTCCAATGTGCAAGGTGCCAGGTCCACATGCAAACTGAAAGCTTGCAACCCTGCCAAAATAGCTGATACTTTTCAATGCTACATATAGCAGTGCGTTTCAAGCCAAATGTTAAAGTGTAAGTGAAGTTTGCTATGGGTAAAGGACTATATCGCTGGGAGGGCAAGGGCAATGAAATATACTTTCATCCCTGTTTTGGTCTGAAAGGTAGAGAATACTTTCACTCCAGTGAAAAATGGGAGATTACAATTTGAGTTTTCGTTTTTGTATTGTTGAAATTGTCATGCTGAGTTCATTTCATTGCATGTGTTTACTATATTTTATCATGAACACTGTGTGCTAAGCTGTGAATCACAATTGTGTATAAAATACATGAAAGAATTAGCTGAGTGCTGGCCTGTTCTTCTTGTGTGCTCTACTTTTTAGTGGTAATGCATAGACAGATGTAAAGCTAAGGGGTATTTATGCAGTAAAAGTGAGGTGCATAGTAAGCTAATTTCCCATGTTAAAAATACATGCTTGTGGAGGTGATCTGGTAAGTCTACTCTGGACAATTACCTAGCAATCCAACATAACTATGGAAGTGCAATTGTGCATATAGTGCAGCACTAAGTCCTGCTTTTGGTTTGGCTAAGAATCCCAGTATAAGAATAACTCAGCTAGCCCTGTGTTTTTGGCAAGCTATGAATCCTCATGTAAAAATATCTGACTGTTCTCGCATGGAACACTTGCCGATTCATGGAATAATTAGCGCGGCGCAAGTGGGCAAAAACGTGCAAATCGCAGTGGAATAGCGAAAATCGCAGTGCAAGTGCGAAAATCGCACGAAAAGCAGCGCACGTCGATTCATGGAAGTCCGTGCGCGAGAAAACCAGCGGATGTGCGATAAAAAGTGCGCCGCGCACAGGCCATCTAACAGCGTGCACCAGGTCACAGCGAAAATCGCACAGGCCACAGCGAAATTCGCACATAGCGCGGCGCACGCAACAAAAGTAGGCGGAACACGGGCGTAACACTCGGAATGGGGAACAACTTGCAAAAACGTGGGCGTCAAGGGGGAAGTACAGGGCACAAGTGTGCAGAACGCCCACACGCTCGCCTACAACACGTATTCATGGAATAGAATAGGGCAAAAAAGCGCACGCTCAAACCAGCGCACAGGCACAAACACGACCGCCACAAGAAAGCAGGCGGTAGCGTCTCTGCGGCTGTAGGAAATGTGCGCCAAAAGGTGCGCCAACAAATAGCACCCATATACTGCCATGATGAATGTCCAATACTGTGGCCCTCCAGGACAAATGACGTGCAAAGGGGTACCCACAAACACGGACACGCTGACAAAAAATACGTGTGCGTGTATACCGGGGTGCGCGGGAAGTCTCACACGCGATTTGGCCGGGTACGTGGATTTCAGGGGTGCGCGGTAAGTTCCACACGCGATTCCATCAGGGTAGGTGTATTTCAGGGGTGCGCGGGAAGTTCCACACGCGAATAGCCTGGGTGCGTGTATTTCAGGGGCGCGCGGGAAGTTTAACACGCGAATTCAGCAGGGTACGTGTATTTCAGGGGTGCGCGGGAAGTTCCACACGCGAATAGCCTGGCCGCGTGTATTTCAGGGGTGCGCGGGAAGTTCCACACGCGAATAGCCTGGGCGCGTGTATTTCAGGGGTGCGCGGGAAGTTCCACACGCGTATAGCCTGGGCGCGTGTATTTCAGGGGTGCGTGGGAAGTTACACACGCGATTCCATCAGGGTAGGTGTATTTCAGGGGTGCGCGGGAAGTCCCACACGTGATTACAGCAGGGTAGGTGTATTTCAGGGGTGCGCGGGAAGTTCCACACGTGAATAGCCTGGGCGCGTGTATTTCAGGGGTGCGCGGGAAGTTCCACACGCGAATAGTCTGGGCGCGTGTATTTCAGGGGTGCGCGGGAAGTTCCACACGCGAATAGCCTGGCCGCGTGTATTTCAGGGGTGCGCGGGAAGTTCCACACGCGAATAGCCTGGGTGCGTGTATTTCAGGGGTGCGTGGGAAGTTACACACGCAATTCCATCAGGGTAGGTGTATTTCAGGGGTGCTCGGGAAGTCCCACATGCGATTACAGCAGGGTACGTGTATTTCAGGGGTGCGCGGGAAGTCCCACACGCGATTACAGCAGGGTACGTGTATTTCAGGGGTGCGCGGGAAGTTCCATACGCGAATAGCCTGGCCGCGTGTATTTCAGGGGTGCATGGGAAGTTCCACACGCGAATAGCCTGGGCGCGTGTATTTCAGGGGTGCGTGGGAAGTTACACACGCGATTCCATCAGGGTAGGTGTATTTCAGGGGTGCGCGGGAAGTCCCACACGCGATTACAGCAGGGTACGTGTATTTCAGGGGTGCGCGGGAAGTTCCACACGCGAATAGCCTGGCCGCGTGTATTTCAGGGGTGCACGGGAAGTTCCACACGCGAATAGCCTGGGCGCGTGCATTTCAGGGGTGCGTGGGAAGTTACACACGCGATTCCATCAGGGTAGGTGTATTTCAGGGGTGCGCGGGAAGTCCCACACGCGATTACAGCAGGGTACGTGTATTTCAGGGGTGCGCGGGAAGTTCCACACGCGAATAGCCTGGCCGCGTGTATTTCAGGGGTGCGCGGGAAGTTCCACACGCGAATAGCCTGGCCGCGTGTAATTCAGGGGTGCGCGGGAAGTTCCACACGCGAATAGCCTGGGCGCGTGTATTTCAGGGGTGCGCGGGAATTATCACACGCGATTTGGCTTGGTACGTGTATTACAGGGGTGCGTGGGAAGTTACACACGCGATTATGCTGGGTGGGTCCTCACAGGTGTTCCCTGTACACCCTCGACGGACCCTGCAGGCAGCCCACAAAACAGGGGACTACCCTGCACACCTGCTCATGTCTCCCACCACCCCCACCCTCCACCATCCAGGGGCACCCTCCACCAGGCCCCCACTCATGTCTCCCACCACCCCCACCCCCCAGCAGTGCAGGGGCATCCTCCACCAGGCCTCCACCCATGTCTCCCACCACCCCCACCCCCCACCATCCAGGGGCACCCTCCACCAGGCCCCCACCCATGTCTCCCACCACCCCCACCCCCCAGCAGTGCAGGGGCATCCTCCACCAGGCCCCCACCCATGTCTCCCACCACCCCCACCCCCCAGCCACCAGGGGCACCCTCCACCAGGCCCCCACCCATGTCTCCCACCACCCCCACCCCCCAGCAGTGCAGGGGCAGCCTCCACCAGGCCCCCACTCATGTCTCCCACCACCCCCACCCCCCAGCCACCAGGGGCACCCTTCACAAGGCCCCCATCCATGTCTCCCACCACCCCCACCCCCCAGCCACCAGGGGCACCCTCCACCAGGCCCCCACCCATGTCTCCCACCACCCCCAACCCCCAGCCACCAGGGGCACCCTTCACAAGGCCCCCACCCATGTCTCCCACCACCCCCACCCCCCAGCCACCAGGGGCACCCTCCACCAGGCCCCCACCCATGTCACCCACCACCCCCACCCCCCAGCAGTGCAGGGGCATCCTCCACCAGGCCCCCACCCATGTCTCCCACCCCCCCACCCCCCAGCAGTGCAGGGGCACCCTCCACCAGGCCCCCACTCATGTCTCCCACCACCCCCACCCCCCAGCAGTGCAGGGGCATCCTCCACCAGGCCCCCACCCATGTCTCCCCCCACCCACCAGCCACCAGGGGCACCCTTCACAAGGCCCCCATCCATGTCTCCCACCACCCCACCCCCCAGCCACCGGGGCACCCTCCACCAGGCCCCCACCCATGTCACCCACCACCCCCACCCCCCAGCCACCAGGGGCACCCTTCACAAGGCCCCCATCCATGTCTCCCACCACCCCCAACCCCCAGCCACCAGGGGCACCCTCCACCAGGCCCCCACCCATGTCACCCACCACCCCCACCCCCCAGCAGTGCAGGGGCATCCTCCACCAGGCCCCCACCCATGTCTCCCACCACCCCCACCCCCCAGCCACCAGGGGCACCCTCCACCAGGCCCCCGCCCATGTCACCCACCACCCCCACCCCCCAGCAGTGCAGGGGCATCCTCCACCAGGCCCCCACCCATGTCTCCCACCACCCCCACCCCCCAGCAGTGCAGGGGCATCCTCCACCAGGCCCCCGCTCATGTCTCCCACCACCCCCACCCCCCAGCAGTGCAGGGGCAGCCTCCACCAGGCCCCCACTCATGTCTCCCACCACCCCCACCCCCCAGCCACCAGGGGCACCCTTCACAAGGCCCCCATCCATGTCTCCCACCACCCCCACCCCCCAGCCACCAGGGGCACCCTCCACCAGGCCCCCACCCATGTCTCCCACCACCCCCAACCCCCAGCCACCAGGGGCAGCCTCCACCAGGCCCCCACTCATGTCTCCCACCACCCCCACCCCCCAGCCACCAGGGGCACCCTTCACAAGGCCCCCATCCATGTCTCCCACCACCCCCACCCCCCAGCAGTGCAGGGGCATCCTCCACCAGACCCCCACCCATGTCTCCCACCACCCCCACCCCCCAGCCACCAGGGGCACCCTTCACAAGGCCCCCATCCATGTCTCCCACCACCCCCACCCCCCAGCCACCAGGGGCACCCTCCACCAGGCCCCCACCCATGTCACCCACCACCCCCACCCCCCAGCAGTGCAGGGGCATCCTCCACCAGGCCCCCACCCATGTCTCCCACCACCCCCACCCCCCAGCCACCAGGGGCACCCTTCACAAGGCCCCCATCCATGTCTCCCACCACCCCCACCCCCCAGCCACCAGGGGCACCCTCCACCAGGCCCCCACCCATGTCACCCACCACCCCCACCCCCCAGCAGTGCAGGGGCATCCTCCACCAGGCCCCCACCCATGTCTCCCACCACCCCCACCCCCCAGCCACCAGGGGCACCCTTCACAAGGCCCCCATCCATGTCTCCCACCACCCCCACCCCCCAGCCACCAGGGGCACCCTCCACCAGGCCCCCACCCATGTCACCCACCACCCCCACCCCCCAGCAGTGCAGGGGCATCCTCCACCAGGCCCCCACCCATGTCTCCCACCACCCCCACCCCCCAGCCACCAGGGGCACCCTTCACAAGGCCCCCATCCATGTCTCCCACCACCCCCACCCCCCAGCCACCAGGGGCACCCTCCACCAGGCCCCCACCCATGTCACCCACCACCCCCACCCCCCAGCAGTGCAGGGGCACCCTCCACCAGGCACCCACACATGTCACCCACCACCCCCACCCCCCTTGCAGTGCAGGGGCAGCCTCCACCAGGCACCCACACATGTCCCCCCGCCCCCAGGTCCTGACGATACTCAATCATGGCAGTAATGGGCAGCATACCCAGCACAAACACCCAGTCAAGGATTGCATCCACCCACATAGTGAATGCAATTACATGATACAACCCCAATGGCAAGTCTGTAAATGAACACATGTCCGTCACACACACATACACAACGGGTGCAAGTGAATGTCAAAACCCATATCATGACATGTATGAAACCAATGAGAAAATACCACAAGTGAAAGTTAAAAAAACATGTATTAAAGATGAAAAATAAGTAAACAAATCAAACATACAACAATGGGGATAACTAAATAAATGGTCCATGTCCGAGAACAAATGTAAAAATAAAAAAAACAAAGTAATCCAAAAACAAATGTCGTCCAAAGCAATGTCATGTGGAAGGAAAATAATGAAAAACCATTTCCTCATGGTGAACACAATAATCAATAAAAAAAATGTTTCTTCAAAAAGCAAACTATATACACGTATATTCCAAGGTCCATGAGCCCAACACCATAAATGAAACCTACTACTACCTAATGAAAAAAATATATACAAAAAAGTGGCCATTGTCCGAGCGGTCCAAAAAAATAAAAATAAAGAAAGGAAACCTAACACTAACTAACTAAATAACTATATACAAAGGCAGCGGGCAAGTCCTGCGGCTCACTCGGTGATGTTGCTGGCCAGGGCATCATCGAACTCCATGTCGATGTCCTGGAGGCGGGACTCTGTCCTGGCCCCGAGGTCTCGCAGGGATAACCCCATGTTCAGCTCAAACTCCCTGCGAGCTTCCTCGAGGCACTCATCCCGCCTCAACGCCCGACGCATGGAGAACTCCGCCCTGACAATGGTGAGCCACTCCTCTTCCGCCCGCTGCCGCTCCGCACCTATCCGCTGGACCAACTGCTCCCACACGGAAGACACCACCATCCCAGGGTTGCCCTGCCCTCCGGCCGATGCCTGCCCCTCTGATCTTGATGGCCCCGAGCCATGATTCCTCCCACGTCGAGCCTGCTGCTGCCTCCGACGCCACTGCCTCTGCCAGCACGACAGCATCCAGGCTGATGGAAACCACCGACGCCGTCGTGCACGTGCCCTGCCCGATGATGCTGTCACATCTTCCATCTGCTGGGGTCCAGTTGCTGTGTTGTCTACCCCTGCTGGACCTCCGACTCCCAACTGTGGCAGGGATGGGATCCCCACCGAGCTGGCTGCATTGGTCGGGGCAGGTCCACAGGGGGCCCTGGTGTCATCTGGGCCGGAAGACGGCAAGGAGAACGACTGGTGTATAGCCTGCACAGAGGAGGAGAGGGCCGCCAGATTGGCCAACACATGCAGCAAACCCCCGAACATGGCCGATCCCAATTGGGCCACGTCGGCACGGTGCACTTCGTGATGACGTGCGTGCTCCTCCCGGGAAGCATGCACGGCATCACGAATCACAGCCGTGCGCATCGCGACCCCAATCAGGACCTTCTCCGCACGGCCAGGGGTTCCCACGTCCGCAGGTGGAGGGGAGTCAGGTGACATGGACATCCCCTCTACCTGCGGACGGGCCTGGGACGGGACATCCCTGCTGGTGCATGGTGGTGCACTCACAGGGTCAGGGACAGCGACATGCACAGGCCCCTCCACGGTGACCTGTGCTGCCTCCTGCCCCTGGCCCTGGACTGCACCACTTGCACCAGCAGGGATGCCCCCACCAGGCCCCATGTGTGCCCCAGTGGCGGCCTCCTCCTCCTCTGTGCAAACCACCAACCTGGATGGCTCCTCACCGTCTCCCACCGTAGCAGGCCCCTGTGGGGGCTCACCCACCCCTTCCGCTGCAGCCGTGGGGGCATCCCCGCCGCCTTGCACCACAGCGCCGTCTCCGCCCTCTTCTTCACTAGCCGCTGCGTAGAGGGAGACAAAGAACACAAGCATCAGGGTACTGTACAATGGTCCCCTAGACAGGAAGCAATAGCAGATGAGCACCACTGTCAAAGTACACTTCCATCATGTCCCTCCACAACACATGGGTCAGTCCAGGCAAAACACACACAGTAACAGGCATGGTGCATGCCATGGACATTTCCATGCATGTCCAATGGACTCTTGAAACATTCAATGATATGTAACTCACATGCATCATGGCTCATGCCTATCACATGCACACACTTCACCTCAGTCACATCCATCTGGCCCCAAACACACCAAACACAGCGGATACAAGGGTAATTTGGCTGCTTCACTGAATCTTTGCATTGTCACACACATGTGCCATGCATCCATGGCATGCACAAGTCACAGACACGCAGGTCAGGCACACAGACATGGCTACCATATATGTACCTGGCATCAGCACCCATCCCTCACCCCCACCCATGTCCAGGTACAGAGACTGGCATGCTCTCATGTTCAAAATCTGCATAGGGCTCCCCATGCGGCATTTGAACACATGCAACAACCATGTGGGTCACACATCACTGGTCGCACATGCATTACTATGATGTCCCTGCACACATACATGCATACATGGCCTATGGCACACATACAGGCAAGTATCATAGAACCAGCACACCGCAACATGCCCTGTCTCACACAGTAATGCTTGGACACTTACCGCTCAACTCCAGACGGGCCTCCCTCTCAAGGATCTGGGCGTGGAGCGCTGGGCGTACGCGTTCCAGGACCCTCATCTGGATGGAACTCATGCGGCCCCGGCCCCCCTCCACGAGGCGCCGGGCCTTCACAAGGGTCCTGGACCTCAAGTCCTCCCAGCGCTTCTTGATCTTCAGGACGTTGCGGGTTGCCACCCCCTCCGCGTTGATGGCAACCACACAGTCGGCCCAGATCCTCTCCCGTCCTTCCTTGCTGGCGCGGGACGATCCAAAGAGGGCATCATACTGCCCCAGGACATGCTCCACCAGGACACCAACTTCGGTGGCAGTGAAGCTGGTGCCCCTCTGCCCCTCTGGCCTGGGGTTGCCACTGGTGCCAGATGTGGAAGTGCCCGACATGGCAACCCCAGAGGCAGGTGTGGGT
Source organism: Ambystoma mexicanum (assembly GCF_040938575.1). Classification (NCBI taxonomy): domain Eukaryota; kingdom Metazoa; phylum Chordata; class Amphibia; order Caudata; family Ambystomatidae; genus Ambystoma; species Ambystoma mexicanum. The sequence continues at coordinate 101,395,281 of NC_090941.1, read as the reverse complement.
GGGCAACTGGGTCCTGGGGCTGGGCTGTGGAGCGATGTAATCCCAGTCGGGAGTCTTCAGTTCCAGCAGGGGTGGACACAGCAACTGGACCCCTGCAGATGGCTGATGTGCAGGCACCAAATGGCAGGGCACGGTGGCAGCAGGCAGGCAGGCAGGCAGCAGCAGATGGCACGTGGGAGGCTGCTCGGGGCACTGGGGGGCAGTAACTCGGCCTTCTTGGCAGGAGCGTGGTCTTCCGTGTGTTTTCGCATGGCCAGCTTGATACGGAGTGATTTGGCACGTGAAAATCCTGCACGTCAGCGTGAAATCCGAGGAAAGGCCCTTAGCGCGTAAGCTCGTCAGCACGCATACGCGATTCTATTGGACCAGAGTCCCTCAGCGCGTAAGCGCGTCTGTGACGTGACCCGCACGGGTGTTCCCCACTCAGCACGTGATGACGGAGCACACGTGGAAATACTGCACGTCAGCGTGTAATTGGACAAAAGTGCGCGTACACGCGATTGGCCTATGTACGTGTATTTCATGGTTGCGCGGGCACTTACACACGCAAGTACGTCAGCGCACCTGTATCCCGTGGTGCGTGGGAATTTCCACACGCTATTGGACTGGGAACTGGATTCCAGGGGTGCGCGGGTCACACGCTCGCCTAGAACACGCGCAAAGCATAAATTTGCGCACTTTGACAATAACAAGCTCAGATGCCAGGATGAACATACCATTCCTAGCAGCAGTGGCAGTGGTCTACCAAAGGAGGAGGAGGAGGATAGTCAGGGCCAGAATATTCACACCCAGAACCAGCCTTTTCGGGATGCCTGATGACCAGGTGTATGGGAGGTACAGGTTTCCACCACACATAATACTGGACCTGGTGAGTGAGTGGGAGGATGACCTCACATCACCCACCCTGTGCTCCCAAGCACTCAGCCCCCTGGAGAAGGTCCTCAATGTACTGCACTTCTTAGCCACTGGATCATTTCAGCGGACAAGTGCCATAGTGGGTGGGGTGTCACAGGCCACCCAGTCACGCTGCCTACACCAGGTCTTGAACATCATCACTGCACGCCCATCAGTCCGCAGGCACATATACCTGCCCAGAACACCTGCAGAAAGGCATGCTGCCGCCCTAGATTTTTACGGTGTGGCACGATTCCCCAAAGTGCTAGGTGCCATCGACTGCACCCATGTGGCTCTACGTCCCCCCAGGGCATCTGAGCACATCTATAGGAACCGCAAGCACTGGCATTCCATCAACGTGCAGGTAGCATGTAATGCCAAGGGAATCATCACCTCAGTATATGCCAACTATCCCGGGTCCACCCACGACAGCTTCATTTACCGAATGTCCACCCTAAGCCGGGACCTAGAAGCTGGGCGGCATGGCGATACATGGCTGCTTGGTGAGTATGTATGCCACTGCACATGCATGCATGTTGGATACTGAGCAAGGTCACAACCCCACCAATGATACCAATCACCACCTCCACAGGGGACAGTGCCTACCCTCTCAGCCCCCACATGATGACGCCAATTCGGAACCCCACCACGCCACCCGAGGTAAGATATAACACAGCCCACATTACGACCCGGGGCATAGTGGAGCGCACATTCGGAGTGCTAAAGTCACGCTTTCGCTCCCTTGACCGTTCTGGCGGCCAGCTGTTATACGCTCCCCCAGTAGTGTGCAGGATCATAGTGGCAGCATGTGTCCTGCACAACGTTGCAACACGCCGGGGCCTGGCCGTGGACATGGTGGTGGCCCCACATCCCCAACCACATGCACAGCCGCTGCGCATGGGAGGGGAAAGGGCACGGGGGGAGGCAGCCCGTACACAGCTAGTGGCTAATTACTTCACATAGAAATCACACCCCTGTGGAGTGCACACTGCCCTGGCACATTCCATCTGACAATCAATGATGACTCAACCTGACACTGATCCTGAATGTCTGGAGAATGAACCGTGAATACCATATCAGCCTGAGATTGTTCACCTGGAAGTGTCACAATGTGTGCATCCCTACCCACACAGACACCACCAATGCAGTTTTGTGGAGTTACACATTCAAGCAGCTAAAAAGAATACCCACTTGCAAAATGCAACAAGAGGACAGTGCCATGTCAGCCGACCCAACCCCAGCACCGCCACACGACACACCGTGCCATGTCATGCTATTTGCAGGTAAACAAAGTAATCCCCACAACATGACACTAGTGTCACTATGTACAGTGTCCCTATTAGAAACCTGCAACACCTGAAATGCTCACAGCAATGCCGGACCAACAACATACTTGAGCACGTACTACCATTAACATGACATCACAAATGTTACATATTAGTAGTCTCACCACCTGGAAATGCCTGCACTCCCACCACTACCAACTGTGCAGTGTTGGCGCCATGTAGAGTTGTAGGTGCACTGCTGCCAACATGGACCCCATCTCCAGACTAGAGGTCCTTGTGTAGACATGAGGAAGGGACCTGCAAATTGGGAGGTAGACACAGAAGATGAGTTACACATCAATGCAACATGCAGTGTACAACACAACAGCAATATGCACTAGGAATGTATACACAGTATTGACTACAGACTGCCCACACAGCTCATGGGAGTCCAACGTCACTGTGTAATTCACTGTCACTTGGGCACACCCTTTGCAAGCCCATGGAAACGGGAAGCAGGAGGGGTGTGTGTGACTCAAACCCAAGCATCTGAACCAAATACATTACAAGCCTGCATGTGCCCAGCCACAATGCAGCGTATGCCCACAGGAACCACGGAAGCCAACAAATCGTCCCAAAAAAATAGGGAATAAAATAAATAAAAATAAAAATAAAAATAAGAAACAATCAAAAATGTCCATTGATGGGCCCGGGGGGGTTGGGGAGGCCACCCAGGAGGTCCGAGGACAGGATGCACACCAGAACCCACCTGCGTGGATCCTGGGAAAATAAAACACCTCCATGGGCTCATGGCCCACACGGCTACCCTATTGTGGGAGTATCACTGCTGTCGCTATTATCACCCTGTGCAGCTGCATCCGGGGGTGGATGCACTATGGGAGGCAGCCCACGCAAGGCCCTAGTCTGCTCCTCCATGGCTGCAAGCATGCGGGTGTGGTAGGTCTGGTTCTGGAGGATGAGTGTGCGGAGGTCCCCATGCAACAACTCACGGGATGCCCGGACCTCCGCCCTCGTTGCCTGCATCTCAGCTGAGAGCGTACGGGTGAGACGCTCCAGCTGCTGTTCTGTCCTTTGGTGTGTTGAAGCCTCAAGCTCAACAAGAGTCGTCCTGAGGTGAAGGAGCTCCTGCCTCAGGGCTTCCCTGTGGCCCTGGGACTCAATGGAGATGGCCTCCTGCAGAGTCGCCAGTGCCGCCCGCCTGTCCCTGTTGGACCCCAACATGTCCTCCCTGTGTGACTGGCAGATGGAGTCGGTTGCCTGCTCTTGTCGCTCCATCAGCCTTTCTGGGGGGACAATGGAAGTGGCCACCCTATCCATGGCCTGAGCCATCATCTCGGATGATGCAGCCTGTTGGGTTGCCATACCGTAAATGGATTGCTCCCATGCGGTATTGCCAGGTGGCGTACGGCCACCATGTCGGCGGGCACCACACCTGTCTGGGGCAAGGCGAACTGCGCCTTGCTGTGCCGGCACTGCCTGAGGCTGCAGGACTGCATTCCCCCTCTGATCTGCTGGCCCAGGAACAGGATCAGATGTCGCGGAGTGTGACCCTGCATCCGTAACCACCAAAGGCGTAGCTGCCAACACTGACATCCCCATGGAGGGTTCTGACCCTGGTGCAGGTGGGTGAGACAGAACAGAATCCCTCCCTGGAACACTCACCTGCGACGGCACGTAGGTCTCATCCGAATCAACACCTGAGTACAGCTCGGGGGAGGTGCAGCCAGAGACACCCCTTGAGAGCACGACCTGCAGCACTTGTGGGTTCTCCCCCACCACCACACCACGTCCCTCACTGGTGGTTGGTCGGCCCTCGGACCCCTCCTGGGTCTGCACCATTTCCACAACCCCAGCAGTATCAGGTGCGTCTTCCCCTGCAAAGACATGAAAACAAAGAAATGGAAACAGGCATTAGCACCATGGCACACAATGAGGGCTGAGAAGCAAGAGAACCAGTACTTGATTGACACATGTCCCACATGACTAAAACCCTCCGATGCATGCACCCTCACTGCGTATGAAGTGCAGGCAAATGGCACACACTGATGACACCAAGATGGAAGATGAACACATTTTCTGCATGCTGCCTGGCAGTGGCATCACACATTGGCCTGTGATTGCCAGGTGAAACACACATGCCATCACACAGATTGCATGTACCATTGCTATTGAGTGAAGATGGAGAGGAGGGCAGCACCTATTCATTCAGTCCAGTTCCCGCATGTAATTGCTTTTCTAATTCTAACAGGTCAGATTTTTCACCTGGAGCTGCCAGTCTGAAATGGTCCAATTGCACAGGGACATGTGTGTACAAATGATATCCAGGTAACAAAGTCACTCCACTTTACCATAGCCATGTCAGACATGTGACTAGTGGACAGCGACATGGCTAGTAAAAGTGGGGGAATGCAAACAATCTGACTGAATGAACAGTGAAAAATAAGCAACTATGTTGTGGCAAGGTGACACTTCAAGGGCAACTGGCGTGCAGTTGGGCTAGATGTCTACTGTTGGCAGAAGGGATACTGCTATGGCCAAATGCAGCTGCGCAGGAAGTATTGCATGAAGCACATGGCTGACCCATACGACTCAGGCGCACACACTCTCACCTGGCACACAAACAGAAGCCCTCACACACACACCATGCACATGGATGACACACACATGCATGTGCACTCACCGGACAATGCCTCGTAATCAGCCAGATCTCCCACGCCTTGGATCTGTTCCTCCGTGACGTAGGTCCCAGCGACTGACTCATGTGGAGTGAGTTCCATGTCTACTACTGGAGACCCACCTCCAGTCACTAGAGTTGCGGCATGACTTGAGGCCAGCTTACTCTTTGCCCTGCGCTTTAGGTCATTCCAGCGCTTATAGCAATCATTGGCTGTGCGCCTCACGATTCCAAGGGCACTTACGATGTCCGCAATGGTCTGCCAGTGTGCCTGGCGTTGTGCAGGTGTGGTCTTGGATCCTGCAACAATGACCATCTCGTTGTCATGTCCGGACACATACTCGACAAGTGCATTCAGTTCGTCATCCGTGAAGCTGGGCTTCCTGGACGGGCCGGACTGTGTAGCCGTGTCTGGGGCATCAGCCTGTGCCGGACGAGCACTCTTCCTCTTCCGCTTGGAAGGTGGTGGTGATCCTGAGTGTCCTGCGCCGCTCTGGACACTAGGGGCAGGAGCCCTGGTGGACTCTGTATCAGGAGTGTGGGATTGCACACTCAGCATGGGAGTTGGTGCAGGCATTGGCTCTAGTGTGATGGTGTCAGGGGGAATGTCAGCAGCATGGACTAGGACCGACACTGTCCTGGCTGGGTGTGTGAGGGCTGGGGTGGATGGAGCCTCTCCGCCCTGCCTCCTTGGTGCAGCAGATGACCTTGCTGCCCCAGATCCACGTGGCATGATGGCATCAACGTGCACCAGCGCACGTGTCGTAGCCCTGCTGACCTGGAAGTCAGCCATGGAGTCAGCCAGGTCTGGTGCCACAATGGGCTGGTCCAACAAGGGCTGAGCATGGATGGTGTCAGCCACATCAGCCTCAACGGGAGGGGGGAAGGGGGGGATTATGGGTGCCCGTGACTGGTCCTCCACACATGGGGGGACAGGCTCACCCTGCAAGTTACGACCACGTCCCCTACCGGATCCACCACGGCCACCACTTGTGGCTCTTCCACCTTTGCCACCCTTACGGAATCCTCGCCTCCCAGCCATGGCACTGATGTTAATGTGCGTATGGGAGTGGATGTAGACTATTGTCCTGGGCAATTGGGGGTCAAAGGGGTTGGGTACCAGATGGTAATTGTACCCTAGTGCTCTAGCAAGGCTGAATGTAACCCCTGGGGAAAGATGACGGGTCACGCAACGCACAGGAGGCCCAAAAAAGGGAGATGACGTGCACGCAACCCCTCCTAGACCACGTGTGCAGAAAGAAAAACCTGCACTACGCTGTGGCACCCAGTAACACAAGAATGAACGTATGCGTGTCACACGCAGCCTAGAATGACCTCTGAAGGGGTAGGCTACACACGGGGCAAGCACAGATGTTAGATACGTGCGTGACTCACCGTCTGCCAGGTAAAAGAGCGTGAAAAATGAGTGCGTTTGGTTGGCAACACCCCCGCCAAAAGAAGATATGTACGCTGTCTGAGGAGGCAGGACAACAGTAGAAGGGAACACTGTTTGAGGGAACAGGCCCAGGTAAACCAGTACAAGAGAAAAAATAGAAAAAGCTGTCAGAGGTAACAGGGAGTACGAACTTGAAACGCGTGTGAAACGACAAGAAGTACAGAATTCACCCACTCGCTCTCCACGAAAAGCAGTACAAGGAATTGGTGTTCTACACGTACCTTATATGCAGGCCCACACGTACAGCGTCACTTACGCGGCGTGTACGTGCTAGGCCCATTCCCACCAATTACACGCTTTGTCACTTCTGCGTGTAGGTCCATTTGCACCAATTACACGCTTTGTCACTTCTGCGTGTATGTCCATTTGCACCAATTACACGCTTTGACACTTCTGCGTGTAGGTCCATTTGCACCAATTACACGCTTTGACACTTCTGCGTGTAGGGCTATTTCCACCAATAACACGCTTTGACACTTGGACGTGTCACGCAACTTTTTCCTACGCGTGCACGTGACTTCATAGACGCGCATACGCGTTTACGCGCTAAGGGCCTTTCATCGATTTACACGCAGACGTGTGGGATTTTCACGTGCAAAATCACTCACTACTATCAAGCTGTCCACGGGTTCACACACGAAAGACCACGCTCCTGCCCAGGAGGCCAAATTACTGCCCCCCAGAGCCCTGAGCACGCTCCCACCTGCCATCTGCTGCTGCCTGACTGCCTGCTGCCCACGTGCCCTGCCATTTGCTGCCTGCACATCAGCCAGGGGTGCTGTTGCTGTGACCACCCCTGCTGGAACCAAAGGCTCCCGACTGCTTTTCCGTCGCCCCACAGCCCAGCACCAGGACCCAGTTGCCCACCCACTCCTGCCTCTGGGGTTGCCATGTCGGGCACTACAACATCTGGCACCAGTGGCAACCCCCGACCAAGGAGGCAGAGGGGCACCAGCTTCAGTGCCAGGGAAGTTGGTGTCCTGGTGGAGGGTGCCCCTGCACTGCTGGGGGGTGGGGGTGGTGGGAGACATGGGTGGGGGCCTGGTGGAGGGTGCCCCTGGATGCTGGGGGGTGGGGGTGGTGGGAGACATGGGTGGGGGCCTGGTGGAGGGTGCCCCTGCACTGCTATGGTAGACATGAGTGGGGGCCTGGTGGAGGCTGCCCCTGCACTGCTGGGGGGTGGGGGTGGTGGGAGACATGGATGGGGGCCTGGTGGAGGGTGCCCCTGGTGGCGGGGGGTGGGGGTGATAGGGGACATGAGTGGGGGCCTGGTGGAGGCTGCCCCTGCACTGCTGGGGGGTGGGGGTGGTGGGAGACATGAGTGGGGGCCTGGTGGAGGGTGCCCCTGGTGGCGGGTGGCTGGGTTGTGATAGGGGACATGAGTGGGGGCCTGGTGGAGGGTGCCCCTGCACTGCTGGGGGGTGGGGGTGGTGGGAGACATGGGTGGGGGCCTGGTGGAGGCTGCCCCTGCACTGCTGGGGGGTGGGGGTGGTGGGAGACATGGGTGGGGGCCTGGTGGAGGGTGCCCCTGGTGGCGGGGGGGTGGGGGTGGTGGTAGACATGAGTGGGGGCCTGGTGGAGGCTGCCCCTGCACTGCTGGGGGGTGGGGGTGGTGGGAGACATGGATGGGGGCCTGGTGGAGGGTGCCCCTGGTGGCGGGGGGGTGGGGGTGATAGGGGACATGAGTGGGGGCCTGGTGGAGGGTGCCCCTGCACTGCTGGGGGGTGGGGGTGATAGGGGACATGGGTGGGGGCCTGGTGGAGGGTGCCCCTGGTGGCGGGGGGGTGGGGGTGGTGGGAGACATGGGTGGGAGCCTGGTGGAGGGTGCCCCTGCACTGCTGGGGGGTGGGGGTGGTGGTAGACATGAGTGGGGGCCTGGTGGAGGCTGCCCCTGCACTGCTGGGGGGTGGGGGTGGTGGGAGACATGGATGGGGGCCTGGTGGAGGGTGCCCCTGGTGGCGGGGGGGTGGGGGTAATAGGGGACATGAGTGGGGGCCTGGTGGAGGCTGCCCCTGGATGCTGGGGGGTGTGGGTGGTGGGAGACATGAGTGGGAGCCTGGTGGAGGCTGCCCCTGCACTGCTGGGGGGTGGGGGTGTTGGGAGACATGGGTGGGGGCCTGGTGGAGGGTGCCCCTGCACTGCTGGGGCGTGGGGGTGGTGGGAGACATGAGTGGGGGCCTGGTGGAGGGTGCCCCTGGTGGCGGGGGGGTGGGGGTGGTGGGAGACATGGGTGGGAGCCTGGTGGAGGGTGCCCCTGGATGCTGGGGGGTGGGGGTGGTGGGAGACATGGGTGGGGGCCTGGTGGAGGGTGCCCCTGGATGCTGGGGGGTGGGGGTGGTGGGAGACATGAGTGGGGGCCTGGTGGAGGGTGCCCCTGGTGGCTGGGGGTTGGGGGTGGTGGGAGACATGGGTGGGGGCCTGGTGGAGGGTGCCCCTGGATGCTGGGGGGTGTGGGTGGTGGGAGACATGAGTGGGGGCCTGGTGGAGGCTGCCCCTGCACTGCTGGGGGGTGGGGGTGTTGGGAGACATGGGTGGGGGCCTGGTGGAGGCTGCCCCTGCACTGCTGGGGGGTGGGGGTGTTGGGAGACATGGGTGGGGGCCTGGTGGAGGCTGCCCCTGCACTGCTGGGGGGTGGGGGTGCAGGGGGACATGAGCAGGTGTGCAGGGTAGTCCCCTGTTTTGTGGGCTGCCTGCAGGGGCCGTGGAGGGTGTACAGGGAACACCTGTGAGGACCCACCCAGCCTAATTGCGTGTGATTATTCCCGCACACCCCTGTAATACACGTACCTGGCCAAATCGCATGAGAGAATTCCCGCGCACCCCTGTAATACACGTACCCAGCCGAATCGCGTGTAGAACTTCCTGTGTACCCCTGTAATACACGTACCCAGCCAAATCGCGTGTGATAATTCCCACGTACCCCTGTAATACACGTACCCTGGCCAATCGCGTGTAGAACTTCCCACGCACCCCTGTAATACACGTACCAAGCCAAATCGCGTGTGATAATTCCCGCGCACCCCTGTAATACACGTACCTGGCCAAATCGCATGTGAGAATTCCCGCGCACCCCTGTAATACACGTACCCAGCCGAATCGCGTGTAGAACTTCCCGTGTACCCCTGTAATACACGTACCCAGCCAAATCGCGTGTGATAATTCCTGCGTACCCCTGTGATACACGTGCCCTGGCTAATCGCGTGTAAAACTTCACGCGTACCCCTGTAATACACGTACCCTGGCTAATCGCGTGTATAACTTCACGCGTACCCCTGATATGCACGTTACCCGCTTTGCGTTCCTTGTTTGGCAGCCCTGTAGACTGGTCCAGGGTTAGCGCAGCCCTTTGCGATGATTTAGCGATTTTGATGGCTTTTCCTTGCGCGAGGGCGTTCTTGGGGGTGTTACTGGCGCTGCTGCAGGGTCGCTGCGATACTCTGCGCCACGCCTGGTTTGGGAGCCTAAAATCCATGAATACGCTGTGCGCGGAAATCGGTTTTAGCGCACGTGCCTGGCGCAGACAATCGCACGCGGACACTCTGCGCCAGCCGCTTGCGACACTTTTCTGCGAAATTCTATGAATTACCCTGTTAATTGTGTCGCCCTGAAATGTATGCTCATAGGATCACTAATGAATGCCTGATCCTTAACCTGTGCAAAACTTTATGTGCAAACCTTTTTGCTCAGTCCATTGTAGCTTCCCTTGCTGATGTAGAGTTGACCGGACCTCTGTGAATTCATGTGCATATGCAATTTAAAGTAACCTGCACTCTCTCCAGAATATGATAGTACAATTTGGTGTTCTAGAGTTTGACTGTCCATACCTTTTCTTTTTCAAACCACAGCATGACGTTGACAGTCTTGATACAAACAAAGCATTGTTGTGTTTATATAAGTATATACCAGAGCACAAGGAAATGTTGATTGACCTACAGTTCTACTGGCAACTTTTTAATATGTTTTGAAAATGACAAGGACATGTCAAAATGTTCCCCACACTGTAATCTTGTGCTCTAAAATATGCATTTTGAGAAGACATCATGCGTATTAATATCATTATCAGCATGGCAGTGGGGACTAAAATTCAAATAAAACAGATAGCAATATTGAAGATGGAGTTTTCACAGATGTATATTTTCTGACAATTATTTGATTAATATAGGAATGATCTTTGGAGGTCAGCTTGCAAATTCCAGCTACTGGGATACCCAGATGGCTGGAGTAAAACAGGAGTTTACCATGGGCCTCTGGTACTTAAGGGACACAATACCTACTGGCCTCCCCAACGACCCCCTCTCAATTTAGGATGTTTATATGTATCTTGTGGAAAAATAATACCACTTTTTAGAGTTTACACATGTGATGAATCTGATGGTGTCATCACTCCTTTCCCGGTGGCGGCTTCACTCCATATGGCCAGGGGACGGCAGACAATGCCTGATCCTGATTCTGAGGGAGGACAACATGGGGGGAGATAAACTAAAGGGGAATATCATGACATCATCGGATGAGAAATAGTATCTTCCTTTCCCATTTGAGATGACCCCTTCCATTCCCCATGCCTCAATGCATACTGCCAAAGCTCTCCTCATTCCCTCTCCAAAACTACTGAAAATGCTTCTTCAAACTATGCATGCAAGTCATCATTTAAGAAAGCCCTGGCAGGAGAGTATACTAGGCATTTCATGTCACAAGTGTTTTGTGTATGATGAAAAGAAGTGTTTCCATATAGGATAATCCCGGCAGGAGAGTATACCGGTTAGAAACAAATTGGGCAATCTATAAAAATACACTGCATGATAAAATCCTAATAAGGATACATCAGAAAGTAACCAAAGACTGTGATTGAGACATATCAAGGAGTAAGACGAAACTTGGCAGGAGAGTACACCTGGTAGTCTGTCAAGAATTAGACTGTCAGCCGAGCTACTTTGTATATTAATTATATTTGATTTAAAATAACTTAAGGAACTAGTACAAAGCTAAGTGAAGAGAAATACAGTGGAAGGTAATCACCCTCTGGAATTGTGAACTTTATCCTCCTGGAACTATTGTGTTGAAGTTAAGCATTTTCCTTTTGGAACATTTGTACAACTTTCAAGGCCAAAGCCATTTTCCTTTTCAAATTATAGTTGATTTTTAAAATGTCAGAATCAGAATGGTACTTTGGAAAAGCACAGTTTGTGTTGCACATCTTGACAACTGACCGACCCATTCGTTTTGTCTTAGGTAGGTAAAATACCTCTTAGAGCAGGGACATCGAGGCATTTTCCACACCCATTTCAGTTTAATAAAAGTGTATGGCCAAAACCATGAAACACCTGTCAGAGTTTCAATCCTGACCACATATGTGCCGTAAATATGCTAAAACAGTTTATTGAAACTTCCTAGCATAGTCTATGCCCCCTCCCACAGCAACATTTCTAGATGGAACAGAAGAAAATTATGATTAATGGCTTCAAAGGCAACCTTTAAAAATCAGTACAGAACAAAGCACAATATGGATCTTTTGTGTTGTACAGATTGGTGTATGGAGAGGATTGGGGAGCTGATCATGGACATTCCAGGACTTATTCGTAATTAGGCAACGTTTACTTCCCCAAACACTGACAACATGATCAGTAATAAATTAACCCTTACTTGACCTATTACAAACCTCCTGAAGTACCTCCCACTTCCCCAAACCACTCCCTGCAGGAATTCATAAAAGTAGCATGCATTGCTTTCCATGTGGTAGGTAGAATTGGGCAGTAGCCCTTCACATGACACTTTTTTTGCCCTCATTAAGTAGTAATGTTTGGCGAGCTGGAGCAGAGGGGGTTCAATGATTGCCAATGGAATCATTAAGAATGGCAACTTGGCGTTGGTCCTTTGTGTTTCTGGAAGCAATGCACTTCAACTGACAAATGCAATTCTGAAAATGTGACAACAAGGGAGTAAAGAGACCAATTTAGCAAAACAGTGGCTCATTGTCTAGAGGTAAACGATCATAACACCTCATCACAGTACTGGGAATTGCTTGAAAAGGGGCAATGTTTCCAACGTCTTCTGACCTCTAAGTGCGTGTGACTTCAGCAATATCCTGTGACATGGAACAGAGAGTCTCTCAATTGAAACCTATTGCACAGTTGTGTCAATCTACAGCGAGAAATATTGAAAGGAGTCCTTTGGAACATGCATTATTACACAGGCATTTTTCTGGTTGCCATAATAAAACATCTTTTAAGATCTTAACTGCCGAGGGCCCCCCGCACCTCCCCGTGCCAAGGCCTTTTTTGGCGATTTCAGTATGTCGCCATTCAATCCCTTGTAACTTTTTTGTTACATGAGATATCTCAGCCAAATGTGGCCCCTTTTCTTCCCACATGTAGGCAGTCATCCTAGTTTGCTGTATTAGGGTGAGAGAAAATAACCAAAAAGGGAGAACATTTTTTCTTTTTTTCTCTCAGAAAATGCCAATAAAATGATGTACAAAGAAGCCTGTGTTTTTTTCATTGTAAGAGTTAGGAACTAATTGTTTGCTGTACTGAATTCACCATTTTCTAGGCTTTCAAGACAGGTTGAGTGGAAACCAAAAAAACATATTTTGGCCTTTTTTTCCAATAGGAGATGTGCAGACGGAATGGAAGAGAAGGGTAGGAAAGCTGAATGGGAAGACAGAAAGGTGTACATTTCTAGAAAGTAGACAAAATTCAAAATTTAGCAAGGGGTGATTTGCACACGTGAGGCAACAACTATATAGGTAAAAATGCCATAGTTTGGGGAAGAATTAGGAAAATGACAGAAAAAAGGCATGTGGTGAACATGGTTGTCCTGGTAAGGTAATGGCTTCTGTGGATTTTGAGAAAAGCAATGCTCTGCTACATTCCACCTACTCTTACAGTTAGGAAATCACACATTTTTGTAATGTTTCACAAAACAAACAATACCAAAAGCCAAAAACTGAGCCATGGACACAGGATTTTTATGCTTACGGCCTAAACAGACGTACTTAGCATGTGTAAATATGAAAAACAAATGTGGTGAGGAAGGGCAAGCATACTTTTTTAGAAAGAGCACAGGCAGACCCTTTGAAGGGTAGGTGACTTGTGCAGGTTACAAAAGTGTATAGTGCCTAAAGCAGCGACTACATGTAGGTCACATTTGGGAAATTAAAAGGTTGTGTGACAAAGTGCAGCAGCAAATGTGTCGAAACATTAAGAAAACCAAGCAAACACAACAAATGTCCTACATTCCCACATTGTCACAGGTGTCCCGACGAGAACGGTATCTCACGTGTGTGGATGCACCTACCTGGGCACAAAGGGAAAAGGCTAAACCACTGGTAACCCCAAGTCTTTCGGCAGAGCAAATTTTGTGGGATTTTGCTCATGTGGACAAGCTACAGATTTGGGCCTAAGGTGTCAAAGCCACCAAGGAAAACAGTGAACCTCATGCATTTCCAAAAAGACGACACCTGTGGGAATCCACAGAGGTCTGACTTGCACGAATCAGCCCAGAATGTATTTACCCACAATCCACAGCAAAATCTGAAATTTGGTAAATAAACTCAATTTTCAGACATTTCCCTCTGCCCCTCGACTGAAACATGCTGCCAACACCACATGTCCTACCTTTACGCGTTCCCACTGGTGTCCCAATGAAAACGGTACCTCACATGTGTGGGTACACCTACCCGGGCGCAAAGGGAAAAAGCAAAATCACTGGTAACCCCAGGTCTTTCAGCAGAGCAGATTTTGAGGAGTTTTGCTCTTGTGGACAACCTTCAGATTTGGGCCTGGGGTGTTGCAGCACCAAGGAAAACAGGGAACCCCATGCATTCTGAAAAGAAGACATCCCTGGAAATCAACAGAGGTCTGACTTGCGCGAATCGCCCCAGAATGTATTACCCACAATCCCCAGCAAATTCTGAAATTTGGCAAAATAAACACAATTTTCAGACATTTCCCTCTGCCCACCCACTGAACCACACGGCCAACACAGCCTACCTTCCTGCGTTCCGATAGGTGTTACGACAAAACTGGTACCTCACATGTGTGGTTGAACCTACCTTGGCGCAAAGGGAAAAGGCTAAACCACTGCTATCCCACAAAGTGTTTGGGGAGCCAACCTACAGATTTGAGCCTAGGGTGTTGCAGCCACCAAGGAAAACAAGCTACCCTATGCATTTCAGAAAAGAAGACACCCGTGATAATCCAAAGAGGTGTGAGTTGCGCAAATTGCCCCAGAATGTATTACCCACAATCCATGGCAAAATCCGAAATGTGGTGAAAAAAACACAATTTTCAGACATTACCCTCTGCCAGCCTCACATGTGTGGGTGTACCTACCTAGGCTCAAAGGGAAAAGGCTAAAACACTGCAATTCCCCAAAGGGTTTGGGGAGCCAACCTACAGATTTGAGCCTGGGGTGTCACAGCCACCAAGGAAACAGGGAACAGCATGCATTTCAGAAAAGAAGACACCTGTGGGAATCCACAGAGGTCTGACTTGCGTGAATCACCCCAGAGTGTATTAACCACAAGACCCGGCAAAGTCCAAAATGTTGGAAAAAACCACACTTTTCAGACATTTCCCACCTGGACGGTTAGAGGTTATGTCCCAAGCTGTGGGCATCTGTTTCCCATGTGGGTGTACCGTCCCCAAGGACAGCGGCAGTGGCAGGGTGCCCCTGGCAGGGTCCCCTTCCCTCCCCAGGGGTGAATTCTTTAACGCAGCCCAGCCCCTGCTACAGGATGGGCGGGGGTGATGTCCCTGGCCTTGGGCGGCTGTCTCCCATCTGCTTTTACCATCCCCAAGCCCAGCATCGATTTCAGGGAGACCCGGCAGGGTCCCTGACCTTTCCTGAAGGGAGAAGCTCTAACACAGCCCAGTGAGAGCTCCAGGAAACTCAGGGGTTATGTTCCTGGCCTTGAGCATCTGCCTCCCATGTGGTTTGACCATCCCCAAGCCCAGCAGTGGTTACAGGGAGCCTTGGCAGGGTCCTCATCCTTTCCCAGAGGGAAAATCTGTAACGCAACCCAGCCAGAGCTCCGAGGTGGTAGGGGGTCATATCCCTGGCTTTGGCCCGATTGACTCCCATGTCGGTTGAATGTCTCCAAGCCCAGCAGTGGTTCCCAGGAGGTCCGGGACATTGCTCATCCTTTCCTGTTGGGAGAAGCTGTAACCCAGGCCAGCCAGAATACCAGTATGGTTGGGGATCACGTACCTGGCCATGGGCACCCTTTTCCCATGTGGGTTGGCCATTGTAACGCTCACCTGGAATCCACGGGGACGTCACTCAGCCTGTTCTGACCTCTTACGACTTCGAACCTTTCCCTGGAGTCTACTCGACTGGTGACTGGACATGAAACACAGGATTGGTAGAGTTTAACTCCCTATTGTCTCTGTGTGCTTGAACCCCTTCTTCCCCGGTGTCCAACCCTTCCCTTTGATCCACAGCTCCCCTTGTTTACTTGGAAAGTGTGCTTTCTGTCCTGCTTTCAGCGCAGGGACGCATTGATTGATGCAGGCTCGTTGCTGCCTAGTTACTTCACCGGCAAGAGTCCGGCAGGTAAATATAATGCGTCTTTTGAACAGTTCTCTAATTTCGTTCCTTTCCCTCCTTAGATGATGGCCGGCGTCCAGGGATGGCGACGTGCTGCTGAGATGAGTAGTACTGAAGGAGAGTGACAGCGCGATGTGCGATGCGACCCTTCCGTATTTGAATTGAACTGAGTATTTTTCTGTGTCTTTTAGGTGCCGCAATGTTTTCAGCGTGGATGCCGGTTATGAAGAAGAAATGCAGTGAGTAAGCACGGTATGTGGCGCCTTTAGATGTTTCCATGCTAACCTGGAGTGTCTTTTCCCTCTTGCGGATGGATGAGAAGTTCTGGAGACAGAGTATCCCCAGAGCGGCTGGGATTCAGGTAAGCGTTTGAAGCTTGTACAGTCTTTAAAAATAAGCAAAGATTTGCTGAATGCTTATTTTCTTTTCCCTTTTCCTTAGGAAGCGGTGTGCCGGGATGGGAATGACACCGCCGAAGATGCACGGAGAACAGAAGAAACGATGAATGATAGGCATAAGCTCCACAAGGTGAGGCTGTTCCTAACTGTGTTCTTGTTCTTGCAGGAGCTGAGCGCAGAAGAAAGATGCAGGCCTACTGGAGACCGATCCGAACACGGTGAGTGTCACGCTGCAGGTGCAGAAAACACAAAGCATGTTTCTCAGCCTGGACATGGCTTAAATAGTCTCTGGGTATCCCAGGTGTCTCTGGGCTGAACCACACCCAAAAGACTAGACTGCACATGCAGTTCTGGGAACCGAAATATGTGGGGGCATCCATCTTATCCCCATCAAAGCACTACAAGTCCAATCCCAATGTTATCCTATGGGAGTGAGTGAGTCTGGTGCCACAAGCGCCAAGTCTGACTCCAAGTGGGTCTTTGGAGAGATGGAGAGGCCCTTGAGGGCCATGTAGGTGATCATGGACTGGCTCCAGCCTGACATCTTGGAGGGCTGGGGACATGAGGGGCAGGAATCATGACAGCACTCCCCCCAAGGCCCCTCTCAAGGTGGCTCTTCTGTCTGGTCCTGGTTTGTTTGGATGGTTTTGATGAAATCATCTAAGCAAGCGAGGTGCATGAATGTACTCACAAGGCTCCCATGTCCTGTCTTTTGGACCATACCCCTTCCAGTCTACTAAGTAGTATAATTTGGATCTGACGTACTTTGAATACAGGATGTCCTTGACTTCAAATTCTGGCTCCCTGGCGACTACTACTGGCTGAGGTGGCTTTGCTACCCGGGTCCCTGGTTGAACAGGTTTAAGGCGAGACACGTGGAACACAGGATGAATCTGCATGTTTGACGGCAAAGCTAGTCTGACCACCACAGGATTTATCATGGAGGTGACGGTGAATGGACCCAGGTATCTTGGACGGAAAGTTTGGGTTCCTTTAATGGACACATGTTTAGATGCCAGCCAGACTTTGTCTCCCAGCTGCCCTTTTAAAGGTTTGAGAAATGGTTGTGTGCAAGGTTTTGACTGCTGGCATTTCCAGGCTTGTAGGAACGTCCAACTCAGAAGTATGTGGGTGCCTGCCATACATGGTATAAAAGGGTGTCTGCCCAGTGCTTGTGTGTAGGGAATTATTATAAGCATAGTCAGCTATCCATAATAGGTCGAACCAGCTTCCTCCAGCTTGGTGTAACATGCAAAGCAGATACTGCTCGAGCGTCTGATTTGTCCTCTCAGTTTGACCATCCATTTGGGGATGGTGACTGGTGGATAGCCGGATGTCGATCTGGGCATAGAGCAGCATTTTCTCCAGAAGTTACATACGAATTGAGTACCTCGCTCCGACTGAAGGAAACTGAAGGAAACCCATGGAGCCGTACGATGCCTTCAAGAAATACCTTTGCCAGAGTGGAACCATTTGGGAGCCCCTTAAGAGGAATGAAATATGCCATTTTTGAAAATAGGTCCACGACCACAAGAATAGTGTTAAACCCTTGACTGGTTGGTAAATCAGTAATAAAATCGAGGGACAACATGTGCCAGGGTGCTGGTGGGATTTCCAATGGTTGTAATAGCCCAGCCGGTTTCTGCTTGGATGACTTGTTTTTAGCGCACACTCCACAAGATTGAATCAAATGAATAATGTCTTTACGCCACATGGGCCACCAATAATTTTGTTTTACCTTGGCTATGGTTTTAGCGATTCCGGGGTGGCCCTCGATCAAGGAATCATTATAACCAGACATGACTTGTCCTCATAGTTCTTGGTTTGGTAAGAATAAACGATTCCTGAAGTAGGGCAACTGATCTTTTATCATGTAATGTTCTCCTTGTGCACTCCACACTTGTAATTGCTCCGGACTCATCAGCTTTTGGATTTCTTCATGTAATTCTTTCTGAGTTATGGTTGGTGTGATTCCTAGGAGCTTGTCACTCGCGATGATTGCTATTGGGTCAGGGGTCTGATACCTTTGCACTTCCACCCCCATACGGGAAAGGGCATCGGCCTTCCCGTTTTTCACCCCTGGTTGAAATGTAATCACGTAGTCATATTCAGCAAAAAAAAGAGCCTCACGTAGTTGTTGTGAGGATTGGGCCTTTGCCGTTTTTAGTTACTGGAGGTTCCGGTGGTCAGTTATTACAATGATTGTGTCTGGCGCCCAAGAGGTAGTGCCGCCATGCCTTAAAGGCTGACTTAATGGCCAGGAGTTCTTTGTCTGTGATAGCGTAATTGAGTTCAGGGGGTGTGAATTTATGTGACCAGAAGGCAACAGGGTGTAACTGGCCCGTTTTGGGGACCTTTTGTCAGAGGACGGCTCCCATAGCCATGCTTGAGGCGTCCGTTTCCACCAGGTATGGAAGATCAGGGTGAGGGTGGCATAAGATTGGGGCAGATAAGAATCTTGCTTTGAGTTCCTGGAAAGCTTCCTCGGCTTCTGTTGTCCACTGGAACTTTTTGTTGCTTTTCCTTAGCAATGACGTGGTGGGATGCACGATTTGCAAAAATCCTGGGATGAACCGCCGGTAGAAGTTTGCAAAACCTAGCATACTTTGAACCCCTTTGAATGAATTTGGGGATGGCCAGTTCAGGATAGCATCTACCTTGTGTACATCCATTCGGATTCTATTTGGGCTGAGAATAAAGCCCAGGAATTCCACATCGGAGACGTGGAATGAGCACTTTTTGAGCTTGGCGTAGAACTGGTGTTGATGGAGTTTCTCCAATATGGATCGGACGTGTTTAACGTGGTCCTGCTTTGATGCGGAATATACTAGAATATCGTTGATGTACACTAGAGCACAGACATCAATCAATTCCCGTAGGACATCATTCATGAAGTATTGAAATGCTGCAGGCGTGTTGCAAAGGCCAAAGGGCATTACTTGATATTCGTTCAAGCCGTATTTGGTGGGAAAAGCGGTTTTCCATTCGTCCCCTGTTTTACGCGATATGCCCCCCTCAAGTCTAGTTTTGTGTAGATTTGGGCATCTTGGACTTGATCAAGCAATTCAGGGATCAGTGGCAGGTGGTAGAGTTTTTTTTACGGTAATCTGGTTCAGTGCGCGATAGTCGATGCACGTTCTCGAGTCCTCCTCCTTTTTTGGTACGCAGAATAGAGGACTGGCTGCTGGAGACTTCGAGGGACGGATGAACCCGTTGGCCAGGTATTGGTCAAGATAGGCCTTCAGGTGCTGGTTTTCTGGTTCCGTGAGTGCGTAAATTAGCCAACAAGGGATTTGTGCGCTGGATATCAGGTTGATTTGGCAATCGTATGGTCTATGCGGTGGCAGGGTATTAGCCTGTTCTTTCTGAAAGACATCTTGAAAGTCCTGGTATTCACTTTGTAGGGTGCCGATTGCCACAGTCGCAATCGTGGAGGTTCTGGTGTCTATTGGTTGTTTCTCTTGGCTATAACATGTGTGGGTGCAAGTCTCGGGAAAGGCCAATTCTTTTGCTCGCCAATCGTTTCGAGGATTGTGAGCTACCAACCATGGCATTCCCAAAATCAACCGGAACTGCAGTGCCTTAATGAGGTCAAAAACGATAGATTCTTGGTGTCCATCCTGGCACAGAAGGATTAAAGCTGCAGTGCATTGGGATATTGGACCAGAAGCTATTTCCATGCCGTTAACAGTGGTAACAGTGTCGGTGGTTGATTTAGGGCATACCAAAAGCCACATCTTTGCCGCAAGATCCTGGTCGATGTCATTCCCAATGGATCCACTGTCAATGTACGCTCTTACTGCATGCATCCGAGATGGTTGTTGGTGGTTGATCAAGACCACAGATAGTGCAAAATGGGAGGTCTGTAGTTCACTTTCTTCGCTCGACAAGTGGACCCCTGCACTTGTCGGGCTGGGGAGTTTTCCGATTCCTTGATGGTATCTTCCTTGTCCGTGGCCCCTACCGTCCTCCTCGGTGGCTTCACAGGGCACTCTTTAAGGAAATGACCTGACCTTCCACAGTACAGACATAACTACTGCTGTCTCCTTTTATCCCTTTCCGCTTTATTCAAGGGGTATCTGACCCCCCGATTTGCATTGGTTCTCCTGAACCTTCCGTTGTGCGGGCAATATTGTCCTTTGAGCGCACATACATAGGGCGAGGGTCCGGTCTGGTTCGATCTGCTCTTCGGTCCTGCAACCTATGATCCAGTTGAACAACAAGGTCAATGAATTCTGAGCAGTCTATCGGGGGGTTCACTACTTGTGCAAGAACATCCTTGAGCTCCCCCTGCAACCCCCGATGAAATAAGGTGGTTCTCTTCTCCACTGGCCATTCTGCTTCAACTACAAGTCTATTGAACATGGCTATGTATGTTAATAGGTCTTGATTCCCTTGGCGTAGGGACAGAAGTTCGTTGTCTAGTGCCTGCCCATGAATACGACGGGTGAACAGCTCTTCCATCTCCTGTTGAAAACCCTTGAGGTTATGCAGCAAAGGATTGTCTTGGACCACAAAGGGTACAGACTAGTCTGCAACGCTACCACTCAGGTAGTATAGCACAAAAGCGACCCGTGATTGGTCATTCGGAAAGGCCCCTGGTCTACAAAGGAAGTGCAGGCGGCACTGGTTCATGAACATTGCAAACCTCTTGGGGCCCCCCGTAAATCGTTGGGTGGGGCCAAAGGAAGTGCCCCAGGAAGGGTTATCTGAACGGGAATGACTGATGGTGCTGGCATCGAGGGTGTGCTTCCCTGCAATGGTGCATGCCTTGCTTGTGACTGGAGAAGTTGCGGCTTAAATCATCAGTGCGTTCTTTGGCTACTATCAGCTCTCTCCTCAGGGTGTTGGTCTCCTGCCTGGCTGCATGTACTTCGGAACGTAGCTGCCCCAACATGTGGGCTAACTGGTCAGTTTCTGACATTTCCATGACGCCCAGGTGGATTTTGATGTGAGGCTTTGTGTTCTGTAATGCTCACCTGGTATCCACGGGGATGTCACTCAGCCTGTTCTGACCTCTTACGACCTCGAACCCTTCCCTGGAGTCTACTCGACTGGAGACTGGACATGAAACACAGGATTGGTAGAGTTTAACTCCCTATTGTCTCTGTGAGCTTGAACCCCTTCTTCCTCGGGGTCCAACTCTTCCCTTTGATCCACAGCTCACCTTGTTTTCTTGGAAAGTGTGCTCTCCATCCTGCTTTCAGCGCAGGGTCATGTTGAGTGATGCGGGCTCATAGCTGCTAGTTATTTCACTGGCAAGAGTCCGACAGGTAAGTATAATGAGTCTTTTGAACAGTTCTCTAACTTCGTTCCTTTCCTTCCTTAGATGATGGCCGGCGTCCGGGGATGGTGATGTGCTGCTGAGATGAGTAGTACTGAAGGAGAGTAAGAGCGCGATGTGCGATGCGACCCTTCCGTATTTGTATTGAACTGTGTTCCTTTTCTGTGTCTTTTAGGTGCCGCAACGTTTTCAGCGTGGATGCCGGTTATGAAGAAGAAATGCAGTGAGTAAGTGCGGTATGTGGCGCCTTTAGATGTTTCCATGCTAACCTGGAGTGTCTTTTCCCTCTTGCGGATGGATGAGAAGTTCTGGAGACAGAGTACCCCCAGAGCGGCTGGGATTCAGGTAAGCGTTTGAAGCTCGTACAGTCTTTAAAAATAAGCAGAGATTTGCTGAATGCTTACTAATGCCTTTTTTCTGTTCTTTTCCCTTTTCCTTAGGAAGCGGCATGCCGGGATGGGAATGACACCGCCGAAGATGCCCGCAGAACAGAAGAGCGATGAATGATGGGCAGAAGCACCGCAAGGTAAGGCTGTTCCTTGCAGGAGCTGAGCGCAGAAGAAAGATGCAGGCCTACCGGAGACCGATCCGAACACGGTGAGTGTCACGCTGCAGGTGCAGAAAAGCATGTTTCTCAGCCTGGGCGTGGCTTAAATAGTCTCTGGGTATCCCAGGTGTCTCTGGGCTGAACCACACCCAAAAGACTAGACTGCACATGCAGTTCTTGGAACCGAAACATGTGTGGGCATCCATCTTGTCCCCAGTGCCAAGTCTGACTCCAAGTGGGTCTTTGGAGGGATGGAGAGGCCTTTGAGGGTCATGTAGGTGATCGTGGCCTGGCTCCAGCTGACATCTTGGAGGGCTGGAGACATGAGGGGCAGGAATCATGACAGCCATCCCCAAGTGCAGCGGCAGTCCCAGGGAGCCCCGACAGGATCCCAATTCCTCCCTGAAGGTGACATCTGTAATGCAGCATAGCCAGAGGTGCAGCCTGGGCTTGCAGACAGTCAACCCACATGGGAATCAGCCGCTCACAGGGAAAAAAATCAATGTTATGCCAACATGGGGTACAATCTGGGGCCTGACCCTGCAATTGTGTTCCAGCTCAACAAAATACCTCCCCAGATGGCCCACTCCCACCCACACCACCAACAAACTAGCCCCAGTCCCACCAACCCCACTGACAATGGGCCCTAACCGTAGAATAATAAAAAAAAACAGTACTCACATAACATTGCAGCTGCTCGCGTAGAAAAAGCTGTAAAGGAAACAAAAACATTTGTTACCTATGGTCAGCCAAGCAAAAACAAATCTTAACTACTACTCTCCAATCACACACCCCTTTTCAAGCCATCCCTGGATGCCTACTGACCCTCACCCCCAAACAAAAACACATGTGCCCCTTCCGAGGGGCAGATTGGCAGATTGCACTAGAAATCTTCCCCCAGGGAGGGCTACATGAAAGAGACCCCTGCATTTTGGGTGGGGGTAGAGGGCCACCCCCCCTTTCCATTACAAACATCTGAGGTGGTTTACTGTCCCCCTCAGACCCCCAACTATCTCATGCATATTTTTATAAGTTTCTTTCTGTTTTGCCCATTCCATTGGGGCAGATGGGCACATTAGTGTATTTAGTAAGAAGTGTGGTATCTATTTTGAATAGAGGGGATGTAGTGAGAATTGGATAGGCAGGGATATTTTAAAATAATGTGTTATTTTTCACAGGTTTTCTCCTGGTCTCTCATGCCCTCAATCCATGGTGTTTGCATTTTCAGGATGAATTGAATACATAGATACTATTGGTGAAGTGTGTGTTACTAAAGTTTCTATTTCCACAACTGTATCACTGAAAACTTCTCATCATTGGCCTTTTATGAAGAAACAATTTATCTATCTGTAATCTGTTTCAATTATTTCTACTTGGCTAATAAATATACCTCCTGTGCAACTTTGTGTGTTTCCAAAAAGGGAGGGGATCTGTAACAAATCAATTCTATTAAATCGGGGGTCCCAGATTCACAAAAAGAACTTAATTAAATAAAGGATAATTGTGCATACCTGGTTTGCGATGAGTAGAAATGTCCCCTGAATTAAATATTGCCTGGTTAAAACATCCTACAAACCTATCCCAGCTCCTCTGCTACCCCTGCACCCTACCCAGAAACACCTGCTGCCTTCCCTTTGTACAGCCCTTTTTTGTTTGCCATCTAGGGGCCAGATTACAGAAACTTTGCACCGGTGCAAGTGCAAAGTTGCACAGTATTAGCACAAGGGCAAAGTTTTCTCTCTTTTTAAAAACAGTGGCACACACTAGAAAACTACTGCACCATGGCAATGGAAGTTTGGCATATTGAAAGCACCAGGGCAAAATTGCCCTAGTGCTAATTAGATACATTTTTGATGCATTTTCGCATCAGCGCAAAGTTTGCCCTAGTTAAAGTTTGACTTCTGTTAAAGCGTTTTGCTCAGGGTCTATCAAATGATTATAATAGATTCCCAAAACGGGATCATCCTTCTGTGCCTTAATCAGATCTTGATCTGGTGTATCATAACTCCATTGTACTACTGATTGATCCACCTCTTTTGGAGCTTTAGAGCGTGTAACTGCATCAATTTCTATTTCACCAAGTAAATGTTCAATAGGTAGCAACTCTCCCATCACAGCCCCAATTGTAGCTAAATGATCTGCCTTATCATTTCCCTCCTTTTTATTGTAAGTAATCATGCCTCTTGGTTTTCAGCCAGGCAAATATTCCACAAAGCTATTTCGTGCATAATCAGAATCAGTCCCCAGGACAATTTCACTAAATGTATTATCAAATGCAGTAGTAATTGCTTTATAAATGGCTGCCAATTCTACTACTTGACTGCTCCTAGCCCCAATTCTCATCCCTATACTGGGAATGCCTTCACATTTCAACCAGACAATTCCTATTCCTGACAACAACTGTTTATTGCTGTCATTTTCAATGTGAAGAAAAGCACAGCCATCAACATATACAGTTGGCAAATCCTTGCATGTCTTTTCATCGAAAGCTTTGTGTGGTGATTGCCCAAACTCCTGTAAACTAGATTCCACTTCTACTTCATTTGATACATGTTCAGCTGCACAGTCATGTAGATCTGCCAAACCTTGAGCAACTGGGCTCTTTTTATTTTGGCCATATCTCACTTCTACAGGAAAACCTTGTAATGCCAGTGTCCATGAAGTAATTCTGGACTGTGCTAGGTTGCCTGACCTAATTCTTTTACTCTCTAAAAACTGCAAAGGTTGATGATTTGTCTCAATGATTACCTTTTCCCCCTGAACAATGGGGCGGAAATGCTGTAGCGCCCACACAGTGGTCAACAGGGCTTTTCACATTCACTAATTTTAATTTCAACCTGGGAACTTGCATAAGCAATGGTTTTGTGATTCAAATCATGTTTTTGTGATAAAACTGCTGACATACAATGTTCAGAGTAACCTATTTTTTATAAAGAAATCCCTATCCTTTATGGGGTATGCTAAACATGGTGCCTTTATAAAACATTCCTTTAATTTAGCCACTGCCTCACACTGCTCTTTTTCCCACTTCCAGGGTGTATTCAGCTTCAGTAGTTTAGTCAATGGTTGAGTAATTTCAGCACAGTTTTCAATAAACTTTCTGTTATAGCCCTAATAAACTTTTTAATCCTTTCACACTTTTAGGATCTTTTAGCTTTTTTATGGCCTCTATCTTCTTCTTTTGTGGGTTTAGTCCATATTCAGTCACTTCGTGGCATAGAAAATTCACTTTTTTCTTGCACCATTGTGCTGTTTGTAAAGATACTTTGGCACCTGCCTTTTTCAATTGGCCAAGAACATGTCTAATTTCATCAAAATGGCTTTTCAAGCTTTCATTTTTTATCAGGACATCATCCACATAAACTATGGTTCCTCTTTCCACTGCATCAGGCAAGGCCTTTCTCAAAAATATGCCAAATTCACTCCCACTATTGACATACCCGAATGGAACTCTAACCCATGCGTATTGGGTCTTATCAAATGAAAATGAAAATAAATTCTGAATCTCCTCTGCCAATGGCACGCACCAATATCCAGATTTGAGATCCAATGTAGTAAACACTTTTGAGCCATGCACCTGAGCCAGGCTTTGATCAATCTATGCCAATGGCCATCTGGACACTGCCACTCTGTTATTTAATTCTCTCAAATCTGCACATAGACCATTTGGCTTTAACACACCTAAAATGGTCTATGTGCAGATTTCAGATATCATTGCCCATGTAAAGGTCATTTTGTGTCCCACTCACTATCCACACATTATGGTGAATTGTTTTCTGTCCAATACTAATCTTCAGCATGCATCTGCCTGCAATTCAATTTAAGTCTGGACTGTCCCAACCAGAGGCATATAGGTGTTTAATTCTAAATTTTGGGATCTCCTCCCCCTCCATTATTTTCTGCAGCAATTTCTCATTAATAAAGCTTCCTTCCTGTTCAAGCCCTAGTATGGCTTTTACTACTTTAGAACAGTCATTTATACCAATGTGAACCCATGGTTGCTCAACTTCCATGTGTATTTCAGCAAGAGTAGTAATGTGTTTTTCTGTGTCTGTTTTAGGAGTAGTATTCTGTTTGCATGTCTTCTCTTTTAAATAAAAACGTAATGTGTGCTCATCTATTGCAGTTTGCCATTATTTCCTAGGGTCTAAATACATTTGCACAGATTGTTTCTCATTTTCACTTTGTATTTTATCTTGACATATCAAGATAACAGTGACGCTAGGTATACAGCTATTCTGGAGATATACCTCTACTGCATCATTTGTTTTGGCAACGGTGTGACATTAATTTATATTGCTGTTTAGTGATTTTAGTTTCTTAGGCCTCAATGGTTTTTTGGTTAAGGACCACAGTACTCCATTCACTCCATCTATGAGAGGAGACAATCTTTTCAGGCAATCTGTCCCCATCAGAAATGGAATTTCACAAATAGATGTGATCAATACCTCCTGTTTCATTCTATGTTTTCCTATCTTTATGTCAACCTCAGTAACACCTATAATAGGCACCTCCTCCCCGTTAAAATTATGCACGGGACCTTCATTTTGCCTCACTGTGATCTGATTCTGTGGAGATCTCCCCTCAATAATACTTTTTACCAATTCTTTGGACATAATTGTGGCCTGTGCGCCAGTGTTAATCATTGCAAATGTATTGCATTTCTCTTCCACAGTGATGGGAGCATAATACCTGTTTTCAACTTCCTCTAATACACATAAGAAGTGCAAATTCTTACTGATTTCAGGACTCACCTTTCTCAGGCCTTTTTCACTTTTGGTTAAGCACATTGGTAAATGGAAAGGCATTTTTCCCTCCTTTCTGTCCATTTCTGCGTGAGAGACTTTATTCATTTCCCCATGTTCAGAGGTTTTTCGGAGTCTGGCCACTGTTCGCCTATCCATCCAGGTATCATCAGAGGTCACATTACAATACTCCACCTGAACATGTGTAACAACCTCACTTGGTCATTTGTCATTGTCTAAATCTGTGCATTTGTAGTTATTTAGTATGGTATTAGTCCTTTTAACTTCTTCAAAAATATGTGGCTCAAAGAATTCTTCGGGTGATTGAACTGTACCCTCCTTTTGAGTATTTATTTTTTCTGCCTGTGTTTGGCTATTGTTTTGATTGCCCAGGGAAGGAGTTATAGCATCCCCACTTACTCCCTGTTCACTGGTATTCCCCATGCATGAGACATTTTTCTTAAATTTGTCTCTTTGTTCTTTTGGAACCTCAGGTTTTCCTTTTACATTTGTACAAATCTACAATGTTTGATTTAGCTTTGGGTTAAACCGAATTTCTTTTTTATAAGTATTTGCAATTTCTGTCACATGTTCATTTACCAGTATCTTTATTTTTGAATCTTTAGACATCTCAGAGCCATTATGCAAAATCATATCAGAGCAATCTGTTTCCTTAGCATTGCAGGTATCATTAATACTTAGTCACTTATCAGAAACTGCCCGGTCAGTGCTATGGCCTTCTGCCCCCTCCTTTGATGACTGTTTGTGTACTGTACAGAGCTTTCCTATTTGCTCAGACAACATTTTCACTTGGATCTCGAGACACTGGAATCTTTCCATTTCTCTAGAATCCTCTATCTGTGGCCTAGGTCGATATTGGTTGTTTTCCCCCTCATTGGATCTATTCTGATACCTCTCAGGGGAATGATTTCTATTGGGTGTTGTGTTAGGATCAAATCTGCTCTGTGTCCCCAATGTCTGGTAGAGACCATTATTTCTTTGATCCTGACTTTGTCTCTGATTATTATTCATACCTGACATATCAGGCTGATAGCCTGCCCGGGGCCTATCTCCCAAGTACCTAGGACTTATGTAGCTCTCCCTATTACTAGGATCATGTGATTGAAACATTGGTGCAGGAAGTGACGACCTTGGTTGAATACCCCTTTGTTCAGGTGTCAAATTATTTTTACCTGGACTTTGAGCAGACTCAAGGGACATTTTGGCTGACCTAATTTCCATCACTGTTGCTGAGGGTTCTTTAGATTTTGGTCTAGTGTCTTTTATTTTATCATTTTCTCTACCCTGACAATAGAGTACCTCATACAGTTTTGTGCTTGGGTGTACAATCCATTCAAGTGATTTGTCATGGTCAAATTCACTGACCAATTGTGATATGATGTCTTTCTGTAGCCCATAGAAGTAGGCAGTTTTAAACTCATTGGAATTGGGGTCAAAAGATGCATCAAAACAAGAAAAAGCTCTTTTTAAGTCTTTCAAAAACTGGCGGGGTTGGTGTATTAGGCCCAGCAGTGATTGTGTAAGCAACTTTCTTTGCATGTAATGACTGGAAAGGAGAAAAATGACATCTAATCTCTTTTTCAAACTCAGACCATGTCTTATTCTGCTGTTCATTTAATCCCCTTATGATACTGGCTGTGGGTGCATCTAGAGTTAAATGAAAATACTGTCTGTATTGTTCCTTAGGTATCTGGAGGGCTTTAAATATGTCATGCACCGCTTCTAAGTGATCCTCTATGCAGCACTCCTCTCCCTTTTTAAATGGTTTGATCAAGCTTTGTTGGATTTCATTATCTTTATGGGGCTACTTGTTGCAATGCATGGAATTGCACTACTTGGTAATTCAACCCTGGTTCCAGGTGTATGGGATTGGTGGCGGCCCCCAATGGGTGTATCAAATCCCCCAAGGGCGCTGCAACCAAGTTCAGTCACCGGCCCAATCACTGGGGCACTAGCTCTTTGGGTAGAAATAGGATTCACCTCAACTCCATTGAATGTGGTGCCTTGCCGTCCATCCTGTAACCTGGAAATGCACATTTGCTGTTCCAAATCCTTACACTTCTTAAGGAGCCTATCTGCCTCTTTTTGCAAATAGTTGTTTTCATCACTCATTTTATTAATTACCTCCTGCATATCACACATTTGCATTTGGCATTCATTGAATTATTTGTTTCTCTTGTCTCTTTCTTGAAACATTTTAACCATTTCCTGTTCAGCATTTTGGAGATCACTTTCTTTTTCACAATGTTCTTTTTGCAAAATCTGCATTTCCAAAACAACCTCATCTTTGTCTTGTCTAATATGATCTACCAACGCTTTCAAATGTACCAATTCTTCACTATCCTCAAACTGTTTCTTGCTTTTAGACAATTGGGTATCAAGATCCCTACATTTTAACTGCATGTCTTTTTGACATACCTCCAATTCTGCTCTTATTTCCTCTTTTTTAATTGCTTCATCTAGATCAGCTTTTAACCTCTTGATCAGCTTAGTATCACTTTCTTGCATCCGCAGGGATCTGTTCAGGATAAACCATGTCTTGGCACATAGCTGTATCAAACAGTCTTTCTCTGCATGTTTATCAGCTGCATTTAATAGTCTCAAAAGGCACACCTGAATTATGCTGCCTTCTGCAAAAATGCTGTCTAATGGTTCTTTCTGTACTTCACCATAAATGCTGTCATGGCATTCTGTGGCATTATTTGATGACCATGTCCCATGTGCATATAACTTTGCCTCCAGATATTGCACTAGCTCTGAGAATGTGGCTTCTATTTGAGACATTCTGGAATTCACTTTTAGTGTCACACTGCTATTATGAAATGGGTTCCCTCTAATGCACAGATGGTAGTGTGAGACACACTTGCCACGCCCAGTAGGTGCTCTATAATCTCATCCCGGTATGCAACGCACCATATTTATGTAGGGCATTTTGTGTAGATTTGGGGTTTGGCGGTATTTTCTTACCACCAAAAGAAGAGTGGTAATTTGGTGATAACTTATCCTTGCATCTAGATTGGGTTTGGCCTTACTTCCTTCCAGTGACCATATTTTGTTACACTATATTGGATAATTTATTTAATATACACTATTGGCGGTATTTTCTGGTGGTAAACTACTTGGTAGTGAGCATAATTTCCTCCCCTATTTATAGCCCCATCATACACAAAACCTTCCTTATTCTTATAATACTCTTGTGATCTATAGAGAGCCTTAGACCTACATTCAGGAACAGCACACTTTCATCTGGAGTGCCACCTGCGGCTGTTATCACTGATTTATCTACACCAGTGAATTATGCGTCCATGGCCCCATTACTGGTTCATAGACCCCCAGTAATCTATATATTGTATTAGATTTCACCCAGACAGCATGCACTGGGGAACACACGCATACATCTATTTATTACTGCTAAGTCTTATTTTAGGACAGCTTATTCTGTCTGTTATTTCATCTACATAGGAAAAATGACAATTATACTACCTAAAATAAAATCTTCCCCGTGTCACAAATGCTATTCCAAATGCACGAAGAAAAGAGAACAAAAACTCTCTACACGTTCTGCTTTTATATTGTGTGTATTATAAACAATTGCAATTCAAATCAATATCTTACCATGTACATGGCGTTATTTTCTGTAATAAAAGAAACAATACAGAGACAGAGCAATATTCACTTTGCAACATTATCATATGACAAACTACATGCAGGGGATTTCTTTTAGCGGCTCTACCTACATGACATTTTAGATTGCTACTGTTCATTCACATGAAAGTACACAGCAACCCCCTCACTTAACTTTGGCTGCTTACCAAAAGATTTGTGGTTTCCTCCTCCAGACGACCTCCTTCAGAAGAGCAGGCCCAGTCAGCAGGGGTTGCCTTTGTATTCTCAGTGTCTGATATGCACAGCGAAAATTCCAAGCCAGTCCCAAGACACCAAGATCATCAGTCTCTCGAGCCCAGCAAAATCGAACTGCCTCTCCCTCTTTCAGACTTTTCCCAGAAAAACTCTGCACCGTCCCATTCTGCCTACGTGGCAAAACTGCAGATACACTTCCTTCCAATCATTTTAGCAGAAAATGTATTCTGCTAACACACTCATGTCCCAAACAATGGTAGCTTCAGATTATAACAACTGTATCTTTTTCGATTTCCTGCTGCCTTCCTGCTTTCTGCATTCAACACAGCAAGAGAAAAGAAGAGACACAAATCCAGTGCATGTTTAAAAACGAATTTCAAAATATGTATTTTCACCTCACTTTGTACATGGGACTACATTATAATGTTAATGAGTTAGCATTAGTGATTAGTAATTGTTAATTAAATCAGTCAGTTATATAAATAATGTTCAATAATGTAGTCCTCTATGCATGAGGTAATCCAGAGAAAGAAAAAAAAAAAGATGCACTTTTACTCTCAGTAGTTTTATATTGGGCTTTGGCTGCATTATGAATTCCATACCTTGCATGTCTCTAGCCACATATTCACCTGTTATACTGTCAACATAGGACTGGCTATATGTGTATGCCACATTATTGCTGGTAACAAAATGCCATCACATTCAGTGAGTTGCTATAAACTTCAAGTTGCTATATATTATACTACAGGCAATTTTTACCCTGGTGCTTTTAATATGCCAAACTTCCCTTGTCATGGTGCAGTAGTTTTCTAGTGTGTGCCACTGTTTTTAAAAATAGGGCAAACTTTGCCCTAGTGCAAATACTGTGGAACGTTGCCCTTGCCTTGGAGCAACGTTTCTGTAATCTAGCCCTAGGTCTCTGCTTTATAAAACACACACATACTTAAATACACACGCACACACATACATATATACATAAATGCATATATGCATGCATACATACACACACATATAAACATGTGCATAGTCCCTTGAATACTCTATTTCTTCTTCAATGTAATTGTACAGAAAAACATGTCCTAATTTAAAGTGTTACAATTCTCACAGATATCGTGTGGCAAGGGAAATAATAACGATCATTACCGAATAAGTGATGCCACCCAGAAGATAAAGGTGGCCCTGTCTCCCATATTTGTATGACTGCAATAGAAACATCATTCTCAAGCAGGAATCGCAGTGCAATGTGAATAATGGAGACAAAGGGATGGGAACGGTGTTCATTTAAAGACAGCTGTATATAATACTTCCCTTTAAATTGGGTTTGTTCTTTCCCTCGGCAGGAACACAGACTGCTTATTTTGTTTGCCACCAAGACAGTAGTCTGAAAGATTCTCCAGCTGCACCTGGTGACTTGTGCGGGTCATCCTCTGCACAGATCCACTTAAATCCTAATATTGGATAAGCAGGCTGACCACGTTGCTGGAGCAAATAGATTTTGAAAGACATTATTGAACTCTGAGATGGATTCCAAATTTGGAAGTTTTCTCATTTGCTTAACTAGATGCACATTTTCAGTTGCAGATGGCTTAACCATTGTGTTTTTTATAACGCTGTGAACATTTTTTTGAGTAATAACATGTAATAGCTAAATATTAAGAAACTTTTATGACTTGCTCTTTAAAGTTAAACTTAGATGGTTCGTATTTCAAACATCTGATGAAAGTTAAAAAAAAACAACATAAAAGAATAGGAAAGCCAAGTGGAAAAAGTATCTGTGGATAAATGAAAGTATTGCGCACCTAGAAAGTAGGCTGAACCTGTGTGGAGAAATATAGACGTATGTTTTTCTCCCTCCATAAGAAAAGTACAGGCCCTTTTGGAATTAAATTGTATTTTGAAATTACACTGTATAGCCTCATCATCCTCTTTAACATCATTTAAACCCTTGAAGATGGGCAGCACAGACTGCAGAAATCGAAAAAAGACAAACAGTGAAAAAGTAGATCAATATGTCAAAACTGTCCCGATTTGGAAAAGAATATGAGAAGCTTGAGAAAAAGAGAATAACATTTGGAAGAGGTGTGGTATGAATATGTTGAATTTTAAGACTGTGTTGCCATAGCTCAAATCAAATCAATACACAGCTGAAAACTAACCTTATTTTAGTCTGGAATATTTCTCCATTTGTAAATAAATACAAACACATTTTATTTTAAAAAAGAATGAGCACCATGTTTGTCAGTGGGGCAGAGCTTCTTTAAAAGGAGTGCTGTGGAAAGTTGAAGGTCCTTGCAGGGTTTCCCCTTGTTCAATGTAAGAGACACATGTCAATACATTTTATTCAGAGTTTTAAAAGTAGCTGATGCAAGCCCTCTGAATGCATTGGCAATAGTAGCTGCATAGATGAGTGGGCGACCCAGCATCCAATTATAGTGTTTCATGTGTTCAAACATGTTTGCAATCATTCCATCAACAGGAGAGTCCACATTCATGTTTGTGATTATTTTTCCCCAGGGTTAGATCTCACATAGGGACAATAGAAGGATAAAGGACTTTGTTGTGGGTGTTTACACTGAGATTGGCTGACGGTGCACACCTGATATAAATACAGGACTGTACCTTCTTACATTTGAAAAAGACTTCCACAACCAGGGCCAGAGTTAATTTGTCATACATATGGTGTGCTGGATTTCCTGGATTGTGATATGATGAATACACAAAAAAGATGCCCTGCCTTATCAAGGAGTAGATTTTGATCCTTTTTTAAATTATTCAGAGTAATGTTATGCCGTTAATATATACAATAGATACTCAAATGATATTTAGGACATAAGTATGTGTTTGCTTTGCCCTTGGACCATGGGTCATTAAGAGCCAGAATGTGATGTTGGATCTATTTCAATATGCTGCATCCCAGAATGCCTCATATTAAGATAAGTGGCGTGCATTTACTTTGCAAGTAATATTTATAGTGAATCAATTTCACCAACCTGATCTTGATGAAATTGTGAAGGAGCTGAAGTGGTTGACTAGAAGTTGGAACATATTGACTATTGATTTGGAACAAAGGAGATTATTTTTGAAAGTATCCAATATGCTAGTGCACAGCATCTAAAATCACTTGATGGCTGGAACATAAATTGATTCCCAAGATAAACTGTCTATCCAAGCAAGGTGGTCATTTCTCTGTACATGGGGCAGAACAAATTGCATCTGAGGCAAATTGATCTTTTTATTCTTTGTTCTGACTGCTTAACTGACTTTAGAAAGGGATTATCATATCACATGGTATACGCTGAACCCTCTGTATTTCCTTTCCAGAAAAATGGCTGACTTTATCTACCCTATACCTGTATTGAAATATGACAGTGCTGTGATCTGAAAGTTCCTGCGCAGGATAAAATGCAGCAATACTTTTAAAAAGTAAAAGATAGTTTCACTGTGCTTCAAAAAAGTGCAATGTTTGAAGCAGATCTTTAAAGGCACAATTTAGCAATCACAAAACACATTAACTTGGATAAGATGCTAGCAACACAACTGCAATGTCAATTTGAATCATGATGTTAGTGACAATTTAATTAGAGACTTTTGCAGATTGTTTCTGGTAAGCAAGTTGTGGCCATATAAAATTTAGGTTTTTGCTCATAATAGAAGGCTTTGTGGATTGACCTGTCACGAATTTCACATTACCATTCCCGATTCATCGCTGTCCAGTTAATTGGGGTACAATCTGCATTATGCTCAACATAGTTGAGGAGTTTGGACCCCCATTAACTGGAATAATGGAAGAAGCCTCAAACATCAAACAGAAGACTGATTAATTTCTGGAGCCTGACCCCCCTTGACTTGAAAACACTTTGCTGTCTGAGTAAACACAATATAGCACACAAGTTTAGACTTTTTTTCTTGAAGAAAGTCACATAAATGTAGCATTACATTAATTTTGAAGGATCTATTATATTTGGCGCTTTTGAATTTTTTTGCAGATTAAATAAGATCACATGTAATACAGATGTTAGAGTATTATAATTAATTGTATTATTTTAGAATGCCAGTTCCTATTCCCTTAATATGAAATTATGAACAACATTGTTTGTATAATGTACATATTTTATTATCTTTTTTATTGTATATGTTTATTAGATGGACATATTTTTTTAAATAATTAAATACCAATTAATTAATTGATTGTGTAAACCCATTTAATTAGCACACAGCTGACAACAATCTTGGTTTCTAGTAGGTCCGGATAAATCAGGTACATTTTTAGAGACACATTTAGAAAGGTTTGTCTCAATGCCTGTTAAATTGCTTAAAGGGGAACAGTGGTTCAGTGTCAGGCAGCTTTCAGAGAGGCAGGAGGGAACCTTTGAAGGATGGGTTTAGAAAATCAAGGGAAGGGTTAATAAATAACAGTGGAGTTAGAGAAGTGATTAGGGAAAAGGGTAGAGAGAAGAATTGAGTGACTGGGATCCAGTCAGAATTAGATTTAAGGTTTATATTGCTGATGCAGTATTGTAACACATTCAGTGATTTCAAATGGGCAAACAGCGAAGTGCCATTAGGAGAGATTTTAGGGAGAGGACATCCCTGACAGGGTTAGCAGCTTAGGTAAATGTTAGACATACCTCCACATCACTTTTTTTCCATGAGGGAAATTTGTGGGAGAGACACGCTTACATGATTTTAGTGTGGTGAACAGATCACCAGAGAATCAGGGATGTGGGTGACATATTATTCAGTGTGTGTCTCTTCTAGGTAAAAGATGAAAGTGAAACATGCTAGCAGGAGACACTTAGGAGGTGAAGCAGGAGAACCCAGGAGTAGAGCTTGGGGAGAGTCATGCTCACTTGAATTTGGTGCAAACATAGATCAGAGATTTGGGTATGTGTGTGACACACCAGACGGTGTGTGTCGCTTGGAAGTGAGTGCAAAAGAGATACATGCTGTCAGATGACACATGACAAGAGGATCGGGAGTGCAGGGAAACCCTGAAGCAAGGTTGTGGGAGACTGACACTCACATGAATATAATTATGAGAGAGAACCAGAGATTTGGGGAAAGCAGGCAACATATCAGTTAGTGTTCCATCTCTTGAAGTGAGTTTCCAAGTAAGAAGTATGCCATCAGGAGACAGTTGTGAGGAGTATAAAGAGGGGATGCCAATACCTCAAGGCAGCTTGTGGAAGAAGTCATGCTTACCTGATGTGATGGAAGGAGGCACCAGATACTTCAAGAGACATGCAACACACTGGTCAGTCTCGGTCTCTTTAAATGATTTATTGACAGAAACACATGCCAGTGTGTAACACCTGGGAGGAGGAGCAGGAAAGCAGTCAATCCCTGTCGGCAGAATGTGGGAGACTCACCCTCACCTAATTTTATTGAGAGAGAAAACCAGAGATTCAGGGATATATGTGACTCACCAATAAGTGTCCGTCTCTTGAAGTGAGTAGACAAAATATATGCCATCAGGTGACCACTCAGAGGGCGAGCAAGATAAGAAAGGAATTCCTGGGAGCATCTTTTGTGAGAGCCACAATCATTTGATTTTTGTGAAATGAAGCATCATAGATCTGGAGAGTAGTGTGAGATACTATTCAGTGTCCATGTCTTGAATTCAATGGATCAGGAAAAGCAGGACAAGCTGGTAGGAGAGTCATGCTGACCTGATTTTGTATGCAGGTAACACAAGAGATTTGGGGAGATGGTTGATAAACTTATCAGTGTCATTCCATTGAAGTGAGTGCATTAAAGAAATGATTGCCATCAAGTGACACCTGGCTGGAGAAGCAGGAGGAAGGGACATTTCTGTTTCCAGCTTTTTTGGGTAGATGCAGTAGACCCAATTCCTGGGGTAGGTGCAGCAATGATAAAGGGATGTGGGGGTCACATGAGTCAGTGGAGTGAATGTCATATTTGGGATAACATAGCAGAACCAAAATGAGCCAGAGGAAAGGTCTGACTTGCTGGTGGTGGTCTCTTCACATATGTAGCAACAGTTTATGTGTCGACTGGGAAAGCCAGAACTGCACATTGTCTGTTGAGAAAATTGCCCTACTCACTATCCATACAGTCAACACACATATATTTGTAAAGAATACACTGGTACACCTAAATGCTTGGTTATTGTACCACAATGATAACAAATGATTGAGGCCGACTACTGAGGTTACATCTCAGTTCCATTCATTATTATCTTCGAGGGAGAAATGCAAAACATATCTATTGAAGATAATGCAAGAAAAAAACATTGAGAATCTGATTTGTGCTTGGTCATTTAAAATACCAGATCTCTAGCCCCCTCCTCAATGTCTACTGATAATGATGAAAGCAAGATTGATGTTGGTCAAGAGAAATATTGTGATCCATCAGAGTCCAGATGTGAATAACAGCTGCTGTCTGAAGGAAGATTGATTGTTTTTGGATAACTGAAATTTATTTTAAAGTGTGACTTTTTGTAGTGTTTGTGCAATTAGAAATTACACAGATGTATAGAACAAAGTTATTTAAGATATTGGAGGTCATTACAAGTTTACCGGTCTGGGAACTACAGTACCGGTAAGCTTGCCGGTACCATAGTTATCGGACTAACAAACTATGAGTTTTGCTTGTGGATGCCACTATGGCCGCCAGGTCTGACCTGGTGGCAGTATCAGCACCCGTAAGCAGAGCATGTCGGATGCACCGGCACCATTAGGAATGATGCCGGTGCATTCAACCTCCCCATTCCCATTTGAGCCCTTTGGGGCTCAAATGGGAATGGGGAGGATTCCATTCCGGTGCCCGCGATTTGACAATTACCGGGTACTGCAGGGCCATAATGACCTGGTAATTGCCCATTCGCGTGCGCCAGAAAAAATTGGCTTTAACAGCAAGGCTACTGCCAAACTTGTAATGAGGCCCATTGTGTTTTAAAATACACTAATCTACAATATTATTTTGTTCAATAAAATCTAACTTGGGTGGTGCAAGTAAGTATGTTTGTATATGATAGATGTTTTATTGATTAAACAAAAATCTGTATCTGATTAACATCCCCATGACACAATTTCTAGTCAGTATCTACATCAGTGTTGACATTTGAGAGAAGGTGGGTGAGATGGAGACACAGTGGTAAAGGTCTCATAGTTTGTTTTTGGCTTTGTTGCACCAGTCAATGGATCACAAGCCCTTACTGCCTAACATATGCTCACATCAATAAATGTCTCTTTCTATGCATATTTCTGTCACATTATGGTCAAATACTTTATCAGTCATTTCAAGCATGTGTAAGACTTGGCCACTCTGGCAGAGAAGATCAGCTAACATTTCCGCTCGTCTTAGCATGCCAAACCACCAATTATAAATTGACAGCAGAGATCTAGATGATACATTATTAACACTATGTGAGTGGCAGCAGTTGTCTAATGCCTGCTCCATGATGCAATTTCTCAAGGAGGCCACCAAGTAAATAATACATCACCATGCTTCCCTGGCTGAGGTTCTCCCTCTGGTTAACTACTTGAGCTCAAATTGACCAACATGGCGAGGGATGGGCTTTGGTAGGGATTGCTGATGTAGCCCAGCTGGTCATATGCCTGTTTTTAACCTTGTGCTATGACCCATGGGTAGTTGTATATAAAGCTAAAATTGAGTACCTGCTGGCTACCTTTATGGACCCATGTTTTAAAGTAAAAGTGAATGCTTTTCATCTACATGTTTTTGGGAGGAGGACCCACAGCAAGCATGACAATGAAGATGGATTGGACACAAGTGGAATAATGTTTTGTGTCAGTATTTACAACATCAGTTGAAGAAAGAACACAGGCATCAGGAAGTACACCAACAAGTTGAAATCATGCCGCATAAACTGGGACTGTAAAACTCAAGAGTGATGACATCATCAAGCTGTATATCATTGACCTATTGAAAGATGTGTGAACAGTCTGGATGCAGTGTACAGGTAGTAGCATCTGTGGGAGACCATCTTCTGTGAAGCAGGCCTTTTGACATCAGACAGGGCCTAAATAGTGGACCATCAACCACACAGATGTGTAATGCCTTCCTACTGGATGCTTCACTGGTGGGAATGGGTGATGACCCTTTACAGTATTTCTTCAACAAATAGTATTTTTTACCACCAGACATTTTGCAATTTGCTGTTGGATTGCTAAGCTGTCCACCCCAAGAGTGTGCAGTCCAATCTAGTTTTAATGCAGCCAAGAGTATAGAATCTAAAGGCAGAAGAAGCTTCACAGTGCTCCATGTTGAACAATCAGAATACATATATATT
This sequence comes from Ambystoma mexicanum, assembly GCF_040938575.1. Lineage (NCBI taxonomy): Eukaryota > Metazoa > Chordata > Amphibia > Caudata > Ambystomatidae > Ambystoma > Ambystoma mexicanum. The sequence goes on along the minus strand of NC_090941.1, from coordinate 101,356,294 downwards.
AATGAAAAAATGCTTTATTTTGGAGGACTATGGAATGAAATGTACCTAAAACAACAGATCTGAGGATGATGATAACTATTTACCCAGTACATGATAGACACTGGAAGGTGGAGTAGAGTGGGTTTATGGTGCATGTGCTTAGAAAACTAATATCTGTAGTACTGACTGACCGGTCCTTAGGAGTTCTGCACCATGTCTTACAGGAGGGAAAGGTGGTGAAACTCCATGTGGTTTCTCATGTGAGCCGCCACCACTGTGTGGTCCAACTCCCGTAGCTAAAGGACTGGTAGCAATAAAAGCAATGCCCCATGAGGAAGTCAAGTGGATCTTGCCCAAAGAAAAGAGCTGAAAATGACTCACTATGGCTAACCACTTCTTTGAGTGGTGCTCGCAACAGTGACCTGCCACTGGTGTCTGTTGCTGATGCCACTGGCACCTATTTGGTAGGCTGGACAGGTGCTGTGGTTTTTGCTCTTTGGGCCCAATGCCACCAAGATGATTCATTGTTGTCCTGTGAAGTACTCAGACCCTTTCCTTCCTCACCAACACAGGGAAGGGCAGTTGTGGCAGCTGGGTTAATGCCAGGCTCTGAATAAGTATGGGTCTTATTCACCTGCTATATTATCTTGTGCCGCTGACATAGATGCTTCCTCATGACTGTCATGCCCATAGCACAACCCTTACCCTTTCCCTTATGCTCCACTTTAAGCTCTTTCCACAGCTCTCAACTGTGCAGAAGACCTCACTCTCCTTCTCCATGATGACCTTCCAAGGTGACAGAGCAACATAGTCCCACCCTATCACCATGTGAGTTTTTTAAGTGCTAGAGGTTAGAGGACACTGTTCCCATAAGCCACTCCTGTTTCTAGCCTGACAAATACTCCCACCTTATGTCTATACAAGAAGCCCCTGCCCATTGATCACGTCATTGATCCCCTTCCTTACCTCCTCCTCCTTCCCCTTAGTTTGATACATCATCTGCTGCAGCTCCTCCACTGACTTGTCCTCTTCCCAAGACTCTTCCTGGTAAACAGACGTCTTCCCCAGCATCACAGTGCTGGGTCTAGTTGACATATTCTTCAATGTCCTCCAACTTGATAGGAGCTGGCCAGCACTATCCCTCCAGGGTGCTTGTTGTGGAAATTCCCTCCTCCAGCTAGAGGAACAGGACCTCCTGATCCTCAACTGGCACTGTCTACATTGTAGTAACAACTAGAGGTTCTGCCTTCCCTGCCTCCGTGGGGTGTCCAAAAGAGGGTCTACATAAGTGTGCCTTCATAGGGGTAATCACAAGAGGGCATGCATCCGTTGCCTCTGTGCCAGTCTTTGGGGCCTCCACCAATGACACTGACTCCTGCATTGCTCCTTCTCTTGAGGTCTCCCCCAATGCCGCAGTATTTGGAGCAATATGTGAGCCTGCGAATAGGCACTGACAGTCAGCAAGAGATTCCCCTCTCATCTACCATGTGAGAATCCACCTCCTTTGATGAGAAATAAAGATTGCTCCACCCCCTGTCATCTCAGCTTTTGCCATGCACAGCATCACAGGACTCCCATACGTACAGAAGATAACTAGTGGTGAAGTTATGAAACCTGAAAAATGGTAACTACTCTAAGTGCACCCACATGTGAAAAAACAATCCATGCAAGAGATCCTGAGAGCCAATAAGTGCAGTCTCTCAGATGTGAGCAAGTGATTAAAAGTGTAAAAAATCCTATAATTACTATAGATTTTCTCTGGGGTCATGTTAGGGAAAAGGCACAAAAGGAATGGACACAGGTTGTTTTTTTCGTTTTTTATCAGGGCAACTAACAACACACCAACAGCACATTGAACAAACACAATGAATGTAACTCAATGTAGACCAACATAATAGGAAAAAAAACACTAGGCAGCTCCAACTCCATAACACACCTCTAAATCCTACTCATGTGCTCCAAAAATCCTCCAAACACCTTTCATGTGTGAGCCATTTCCCTCTCTAATCCCTTCTTCACAAACTAATGAATCCCAGAAAGGAAAGGGAAGTAAGATGTGCCTTACGTAGGGGGTTCGAACTCTTTTAGGACATTCAATTACCCTGATTTGCTGAACGTACCGAACAGAACTGCCAGAGAGGACTGTAATTGGCTGGAGAAACCCAATAATTAAACTCAAGACTTGACCCACGATTCAAGGCTCTTGATTGGACGATGAATCCTCATGCAACATCTGTAATTCCGTTAATAGTTTGACCTGGGATTAATCAGCACCAAAACCTGTACCATACCTACTGTAATGGACAAATATTTCCTAAAGGATTCAAGAGTCATGCTGGGTCCATTTATGACAGGTTCGCACAGGCGCAGTTTCCAGGGAGCAATTCAAATTGTGTTGTGAAGTGCAAACTGCCAAATCATGCATTCATAAACCATAACAATTTCATCAGGACATGTGGGGAACGCACTCAAGCAGAAATAACTGTGAACTTTGCCTCCAGCAAATGAACTTCCAACCAGAAAAAGCTGCGTAGTTCAATTCTAGGTGTTCTCCCTATTGTTAGGCCTGACACAGTGTGACCATAAAACTCCTGAGGTTTGAAATAACATTGAGATTAAAATACCTTTTTTCTTAAAATGTTCACATGTCAACAGAAGATAAACCACTGTCATCTTAAATGTTTCTGCCTTCCACAATATCAAAAATTAAAAATGTAAAGTGATTAGCAAAAAGAGGTTGCAAGATATTGACTGGTGCTCATATTTCTTCCAAATGCATAAGTACATGCTCTGAAATACGTTCATGGTCACAAATGTTATCTTTAAGCATGGAGTTGTGATTCAAGACAATTCAGATTATTTTGGTATGATTGCACATCATGGTGACCCTAGCAACAGAGAATTAAACAAAACATTGTCACATTTGTATGATACTTTAGTTTGATAATGCTTTTCTTTCAAATATTAAATCACTGATATGCCTAAAATTCAAAATAAATTCACAAAATGTTAGAACACTCTCCTGGCAAACCAATCATCTGTAAGCGTGGCTCTCTAGAGCATCCACTTTCAAATGTTTGCATTTTTGTTTTGAACAGTAGATGCTAGTCATGATCATTTGTCAAACATTATATATTTTCTTAGCAAGGCTCATGTATGTGGAATTCGGATTATTATAAACATTGGGAACTGTGCTCCTAAAACCCTCCCGAAGAATACATATTCCTATGAATGTATGATTCACTGCTTTTTAACGTTTATATACACTAATTGTTGATATGCTCATGACTGCTGATATTTTCAGTTACTCTGGGGTGTGAAAGTGTTGAATCCCCCCTGTAATATGCCAATTTGTGCAAAAATGAGTTAGTGAACAGATATACACTTCAGAAATCCAATTTGATCACATTGGCTAAGACACATTTATGATATATTTATGTTTTAGCTGGTAAAGAGCAGGGAATCTGAAACATTTAGTTCCACAAGACTCATATTAAGTTTATATTCATTAAGAAAATATACTGCAAATGTTTGTACTTGACAACACAGTAGATTTACTCTGGACAATGGTTAAAATCATACAGGTTGCAACAACTGATCGCTTGAAACCTAAATCTCCCATGAAAACGTGTTGCACGAGTCCCCATTTTTAAAGGTTTTATGCATCACTTCTGATCCTGCAGAGATGGTCAAAAGGACCTAGATGGGATGGAGCATGTTCAAAGACTAAAGAAATCATCATTTAGTAACATTTCTAAAAAGGACTGTAGAATAAAATTAAACTATGAATGACCACAAGGAGAGGAACTCTCAATAAATCTACAAGGGTGCCATTTGTCATTACATTGAATGTTGCTTGCAGAGTTTGTGGTTGTTTCCTTCACATTCTACTTGCAAACAAACATGGAAATATATGTTTCACTAAATAATAAAGAGTCTGAATGATAGTTTAGCCTAGTTGGTCCTTCAAGTAAATAATGGCAATGTATTTTCATTGCAGTCCTAATGGCTCTTTGGTGGCACTGTGGGTAGTACTTGCTGAGCTCTCACACTGAGCTGAGCATTTCTGGAACCCCTTGAATACCATGCTCATTAAGAGTAGTTCTCAAGCAGAAAATGCAGAAATTGTATAGCAGACAGCACTTCACAGTACCATACTAGAATTAAACATGAAGGTCTGCCAGTATTTAGTGGAACAAATACAACATACTTTGCAAGGAGACTCACACAGGGAATAGGGTTCTCTGTAGTACTCTAACCTTGACAGTCCAAGAGTCTCTCGTTAGCACATACAAGACCTGTGCTCCTGATAGGGCCTTTAATGAGTTAATCAATCTGAAAAATATTTGAACATTTGGGGTTTAAGATTTCCAACTTCACAATCACTAATTCTAAAATGTTAAATTGTTTATGTTGGAACTGAAGTATGTGTAATTGTATGCTCTTTGGGAAAATTGTCAGTCTCCCAGTTGGGTTTCTATATTCTGGTCTGGTGGACAGATGTATTAGGACACCACCTTATGATTGGGACAGGGACAGCTCTGGGAGATATAGCCAAACCAATTCAAGGTAGAAAGGCGAGTGGTCAAGGCTAAGTCTCAGGAATGGTGAGCTTGGTAAAGAGTCTACAATGAGTCCAAAAGGTAAGTAGACAACAATAACCCTTAGACAATCAGTTATAAAAATAACATTTATTGTATGGCCAAACACACACAATGGAAAATGACTATAAGCAGGTAGTTACTATCACACAAACTAATATAAGACACATGTATACATCAACTTAGACGGTGCAATAATTACAGAAATACTCGACAACATCTGAAACGAAAGGTACATAAATCTCCTAACACTGTCAGGTCCCAGGAATCATAAAATCATAGCTTTATAAGTCCTGTTCTATGTTGGATGGGGCCTAATGCCGAGAAGTTCAGCAAAGTTCCAAGGAAGTTTGTGATGCAGGAGAAAATGAGGGTAGAGGTTCTGAAGATCTGGTAACAGTTCCAATAGTCATAAGACACTCTGTTGTAACTAACAGAACTTTTCCCTACTTTCAGAAGACCTCTGTAAGCAAGCAATGGAAAGCCAAAGTATTGTAAAGCTTTCTCAAAGTCACTCAACGTTTAAAAGAGGAAGATAGGGAATAGGTAAGTATACCTGTAACTCACTGACCAATCGCTTATTCTACTTAAGACTTGGCAGCTCCAGTCCTTGATGTCCTGGGGTTGCAGGTTCGAGCACTTCTCCGGTCGGTGACTATTGCTCGAGCAAGCTCTTTGGGATGGAGAGTGCAGAAGAACACATTGCAAGGCCCCTCTCAGTACCGAACTGGATGTAGGAAAGCTATTTTGGATGACAGCGACTAATGCACAGCAACACAGGGGGACACACTTGCAACAGTTGGACATTTCCTCCTATCTCAGGCCCCCTCGATGGTGGAACCATGAAATTTGGCTGGGATGAATGCAGTGGCACAAGCTTCAGATCCTCAAAGTCCCAGGCCTCAATACAGAATGGCGATGCCTGCAGGACAGTAGCCCTAACCTTGAGCTGGTCAACAACAGATTGGCGGCTCAGGGGCACTTCTGAAGGCTTTTGGTTTGCAGGACAGCAAGCAGATGTCTGGAATGGATGGTCCCTCGACTTCGAGGGTCAAAGCTCCAATGAACAATTTCTAAAGATCTTTTAACAGACAGGGCTCTTCCAGGGCAGCAGCAGAAGTTGGTTGCCAGGCCTTCTTTGGACAAGTCCACATCTCTTCACTCGTCTTCAGCAATGCTGGATACTTGGCTCCATGCAGGATTTCTTTCAGGATCTCTAGAGCATGGCTGTAAGACTCATCTTCTTATCCAAAATCGGGTGAGTGCTCAAGCTCCCCCTTCCAATGGCAAGATCTGCCCCACTCATGCACACCGACAATGGTCCAATCAAGGACCACTGAGGGTCTCATGCAAAAATGTACACCAGACATTCAGGCACCGGTATGTGGATTGGGACCAGAATGGCCCAGCCCACTTCCTGGGAACATACACACATGGCCCTGCACTAGCCCACAAAAAACAAGGCTTTCCTGGGCAGTGCATGCCCTTAAAAGGAATGTCCTAACCTGGCAGGGCAGTGCAAAGGTCACAGAGCAAGATGGCCAAAAGATCAAGCAAAAACCTTTGTGGCAAATTAAACCTCTGCCCCCAGCTTGTCTTTTAGGCACAACAAAGGTAACCAAAAACCCTCTTTGTGTTACCCTGGGATGATATACAAAATAACCCCATTGCACTGCATTGTAAAATGCATTGTTCAATGAAACAATGTTACCCACAAAATAGATAACACATAATAAGAAAAGCCTTAAGGACTAGTCATTTTCCTCATAGCAAATGAGCCAATAGTTATTGGGGTGAAGCTGAGGGCTTCACATCACAGGAAAAGGTCAGGCCAGATTCAAAAATCTAATCAAAAAGTTTAGGGGTCCATAGAAATCGAGGGAAAGTTGCCTATAGGAGTCATTTTTCACAACATTTGGCAACTAAGATATTTTCCACCGAAAGTGTATAGCATAAAACTGTAACTCGGGAAATATATTCTCTTAAATTCCAATGAAGACTTGAATGCATTTGTACGACTAAAAAGGCTTTGAGACTAACATTAATTAATCTTTCAAACACGCATTATACCGGTAACTAGCCTCTAAGCACATGACTACGATTCAAACCTGTGTTGCTCTGTGTTGTTTTGCTTCCAAGCTAATGTGTTGCTCTTGAGCTATCCTCCTGACCTTTAATGTTATAAAATAAAAGCAGATGTAAGAAGATCAAGGAGACAATCATTTGTTAATGAATTTCCAGGGCCTAAATTGGAGCTTGGTAGGAAATACAGCCAAACTAAGATATTGATAATGCATGGAGTAAACATAAGGTAACAGAAAGGGTCTGCATTGTCAGTTATTCCCCTTTAGGAATATCTTTGGGATTGATGAGGATTTCATATTGCTGTGTGCACTAATTATTCCAGTTGGAAATTCAAAATTTAGAGGTGCCGCAAAAGTGATAGTAATCACATTAATGCCACTGTTTAACCACTTCACCAATCCCTAAATGAGACCTTTATGGTTTTGATAACCTGCTTCATCCCACACATTTCAATGACTTGATATATCATACAAAAAACACAGAGTTTTCTTGAGCTACATGCTTTGCCTTCACAAGAATTCTTTGGAATAAAAATGTGTCATTCGCAAAGAGGGTTAATTATGATCCACAGACATAGTTATTGCTTGGACTGAATCATAACGGGCCCAGAAATGAAATGCAGCTGGATGTTTCTTCTGTTCACATTCCTATGACCTTTATTCTTTTCTTATATTCTGTGTAACTGCCTGACATCTTCATATCCGAAAAAGGCACTCACCATTCCCTTAATATTCGACTGAATTTTAAGCACCAAGTTTAACACGTTCACGAGTGTGCATTATTGCATATATGGTTCAAATTATAATGATCCAGATGTTTAATGAACTCTGTCAAATAGGGGGCATTTCATTCCTCAAGGCTGTTTCACAGTTCATTAATCAATCAATCAATGAAGTACTCTATTTTAAACGCGTACATAATTGGATAAAAATCATGAATACCAAATTCGCAGGAATAAATCAAGTGGAGTGAAATGAGTATGTAATGGGTCGACCATGCTTTATAAACAGAAATACAAGTAAGAAGACTCCTAAGATTATTATGAAACCATCAATTCACAGGTTCTATGACAGTGAGAGTAATGATATCAGGAGTCTGAAGCTCTCATTCTACGTGTTTTGGATGTGTATCCATAATTACCACACGCATTCCATTCCATTATTGAATGTGGTAATTCCCAGGAATTCACCTTGGTATGTGAATGCTGCCTTTATGGCAGTAACAGATGCAGATGTTTAGATATAGTAGATGTAATATTTCCAAAAATGCATTATTTCTATTCTACATCAATCATGTTGTATACATTTCCTCCATCATTATGAGGACAGACGTGGATGATGCTTCTCCTCATTTAGTAATGATGCATTGAAGAGTTCATTTTGCACTTCTGTGCATTATCATATTAAAGAGTGCCTAAACTTCTCTGATGGGACATTTCAATTTTGACCTCCACATCTTGGATAGAGGTTAAACATGAAGGAGCTATTTGTTGGAATACCACATTCAATGAGTACCACTGGTCTCATAATTCCCATTACAGGGTACTCCTGTATTCCCACTACACATTCTGGTGCAGCTTTGGGTAGCATTCCAGTGTTTCTACGCTATTCATGCTACGACAGAGGCTCCATAGCCTGATCAGATGCTGAGTCCCTCGCTTTGCAATGCTACCGTGCCCGGTAAGCAAACGCACCGGAGCCTGTGAGTTCCTTAACTCTTCTTTGCTATTCATTCCCTTTCACACGGACTACTTCCTCACTGGGTTTCCTATTGCCTAGATCTTTTCCAATATTCCAGCTGCAGTATTCTATTATCCTGTATATCTCTACATCTCAGATCAACTTGCAATACCAGAAAGGGGTTTTCTACCCTTTTCTTGAGTACTGTACCTGTGAGAAGGACTTCCGAAGAGCTGATATCATTAGACTGGTATCTTGGCCTTTTATAGGGATACAGGCATCTTTTCAACACCAGAAGCTGCTCCAGTTCTGTGGTAAGAGCTAAAACTCTTCCTAAATCCGATCATGACATGGACAGTAACAAGTAATCTCATAATCATACAGGTGGATTTTGTTTCATTATAAAGAGGTTGTAAAGTGTTGAACAAGGATTCTCAAGATGTTTCTTCTAGTTAAAGGATAAACTGTGTGCAACTGCTTCTAAGGTGAATTCTTGATGGGAAATTGTGAGAAATGACAATATGGTAGAAGAACATAAATCGGTTGTGTTTTTAGTCAGTTCTTATTGACTACACCAGTATAGTGCTCCATATTCTTATGGGTCTCTGTTCCCTAGACCCTCAATGTGCCCCCGGGAGGCATAGAATGCTATAAACATAATGAAACATCAATTAACGTTGAAGAATGTAATAACAATATATAGGGTACAATCGAAATAGTAAACATTTTCTAATTCAATTCAGCAGATTGATTGAGGGTGGAGTTTGAGCTTACTTAATTACATTTTACACTAAGCACCTTCTGTACTAATTGCAGAGGGCACTATAATAAGCATTTAGTACACAAGTCCTTTTCAGCCTCAGGAACAATATCAAATATTCATTATTTCCTCTCCAGTCCTATAGGACATTTTAGAGGCACAGCCTTAAAGACCAGGCCGAGCCATAGCGTGTATACATTCAAGTTTAATTTCAAAGACAGTTTTATTTGTGCTGATTCCATAAAATTACACCATCTGCCATCTGACTAAAATTAGCCTAATAATTGTAAATAATGTGAAGTCATTTCACTTATAGAGCTTATTTCACTTGCCATATTGGCTCAATCTAGCCACCTTTCTTTGGATATGTAAAGCTAATCTGAAATACTGATTCAGATGTTGAGCTTCCTGAATTTCATTCCCGATATTAATCTTATATCGTTCTCTGGTGACAGGGGTGGTATAAGAGCGGTCTTGAGGGAAATCAATGACCTTTAAGAAAGGCTAAGTTGCAAACATGGAACGTGTGAGACCATTAGAAGCCAATGGATGAAAGGCTGTAATGGATGCAATATTAAGATTTATGTAACATTTAATTGAGGCATTAAATAATAAGAGCACGCATAGGAATGGATTTGATACAAGTAATTAGAGGGGAAGTAAAACTTCAAGATATAACAGTGTGCACAATTTGAGATTAATGGAGTTCAATAAGTCATAGTACTAATCGTTTTTTTTTTTAAACTTGAAGAGGCAATTTCCAAATTGTATCAAACCTTAGAAAGCCACACCAGCCCAAAGGGGTCTACACTATGCACAAAATGAAATTCCTTATTTTAACCATATAAAAAACATACAACAAACACGAACATCATTGATAACTGAGGTGATAGGAGAATGGTTAAATCATGAAAAATGTAATCCCACAATGAGTGTAGGAGTAGGTAACAGAAAGACGTTTTATAGGGGGGGGAGAAGTCTCAGATTGTATGAAAAAGGTTATCACCTGTTTGAGGAGTAGCAATTAATTCTGGGTTTAGTGTTTCGAAGCATCAAATTTACGGGTCAAACACAAAGATTTGAAGACAGATTTTTTATGTTGTGCATTTGTTTCTATTCCTTTAGTGTTTTGTAAATTGCTCCATCTCAAATTTATCCTCGACCATACCTAGATATTGAAAGTTAAACTAAAGTTCTGTTGTTTCCTAAGCAGTTGCTTCTAGTATACCCCATTTTCAACACACAGAAGGATCATGTTATGTGATTTCCTCCTAAGATGCTGATGTTCTCAGAACAAAATACTTATCATGAGATGTGCCCATGAATTTGGGCAGGCCTCTGCTCTGGGCATTGTAGTGGTTGCTCATTTATCCCTTTGTGATTTGGACCTAGTACTAGCATATAATCAACGATGAAAGATGCAGCCTTCTGGTACAAAGAGGCTTTGTATAAAGGTGTACATTTCTTTAAAGAGTTTTACTTTGACATTTCTTTGCTCATTGCTACAATCCTATTCAAAACCATGAAAAGAGACCAATGACACAATAAAACAATAACAGTTATCATGGGACCTTGAACTGTGTCCATGCTCTTTGTAGAAGTTTTGCATTTTAAACAGTTTCATTTGTCTCACATTACTATATTGTAGTCTGAGGTAACCATAGAGAGCTCCATACAGATGACAATATTGGGCTCTTAGAAGACATATCTCGCTAGCATTTTATGTTTGTTTCACTAACTGAATATATCTGCCTACACTGAGTCCAGCCACTGTGATATTCTGGTCACTGAATAAACCTGCATTGTCAATGCCAACAGTTTGGGCTTCTGTGTAGGAATTGAAAACGTACTTGCCAGACACTGCCATAGTGGTATTAACTGACTCTTGATGGTAGCAGCTGCAAAATGGTCCAAGTAAATGGATATATAATAGCACTGTCTGGAAAATGCCTAATACGGACATACAAGCAAACACTCTTGGCTTTGTCATGCTTGTTTTTAACATGACATTTGTGACATACAAAGTAATACCTGGTTAAAACATATTGATTACACCAGCAGCAGGTTTACAATTCCAATGAAGTCAGTAACTCTCAGAAGACTAATTTAAAATAACACTGGCAGGCCCTTTGAGTGCAACATTTTGATGGTAAGGTCTTGATTAAAGTGAGCTCAAAGAGTTTCCAAGAGGAAGTGTTTTGGACGGAAGGGCCAGGAACTGGGTGGGAATGGTCATGGCGATTAGCATGACCCTGGGCAGCCAATACCCCACCCCATCTTTTTATGTACTTTAGCACTTACTCTTATCATTGGTCCCTTGACCTTTGATAGCAGCTTCTCTGTCTCCCCCTTCCCTCCTTGTCTTCTCCTCCCACTCCCCCCAGTACTTTTCAAATTCGTCTTCAACCTATTATGATAGTCACTTGTTTTGTTCCTATCCTTCTCCCTCATCCCACAAACCCCTAACCCCCTTCCCACTCCTCTTGTATACTCATGCACTACATCAATTGTTGTCAGGTATAGTAATGTTACTGCTTGTTTTGTCTAATTTTTTCCCCTCCCCCTCTTCGCCTTAATTGTTCCTTGCACTTGCACTATCTGAAATGTCGCCAGGCTGATTAGAATAGTTATTTTTCACATTGTGAACTGTTTCAAGGACTTGTAAGAATGTAACTGTATTTTCCCATGTTCCCTCCCTCCTTGAAGCGCTTTGAAACACATTGAGCCTCATTACGAATGTTGCGGTAAGGCAACAACAGCGCTGGTAGTGCTACCGGCGCCGTTGTTGCCATGCCCTCCATCCTCTTTTCCTTTGCAGCTGGGGAGCAGGTGCAATTGGATCTATGTCACCTGGCCTAAGCCCGCCCACCAGGTTGCCGCTCTTTTTCACCACTTAGCAAGCCCCACCCACCTGGTGCCTTCCTACTTGCCGCTCTTTTCCCTACTTAAGGAGCCCTCCAGCCTCTTTTCCTTTGCAGCTGGGGAGCACGTGCAAGTGGATCTAGGTCACATGGCCTAAGCCCTGCCCACCTGGTGCCTTCCTGCTTGCCGCTCTTTTCCCTACTTAAGGAGCCTTCCAGCCTCTTTTCCTTTGCAGCTGAGGAGCAGGTGCAAGTGGATCTAGGCCACCTAGCCTAAGCCCCGCCCACCTGGTGCCTTCCTGCTTGCCACTCTTTTCCCTACTTAAGGAGCCCTCCAGACTCTTTTCCTTTGCAGCTGGGGAGCAGATGCAAGAGGATCTAGTTCACCTGGCCTAAGCCCCGCCCACCTGGTGCCTTCCTGGTTGACGCTCTTTTTCAACACTTGGCAAGCCCTGCCCACCTGGTGCATTCCTGGTTGCTGCTCTTTTTCACCACTTAGCAAGCCCCACCCAGCTGGTGCCTTCCTGCTTGCCACTGTTTTCCCTACTTAAGAAGCCCTCCAGCCACTTTTCCTTTGGAGCTGGGGAGGAGGTGCAAGTGGATCTAGGTCACCTGGCCTAAGCCCCGCCCACCTGGCGCCTTCCTGGTTGCCGCTCTTTTTCACCACTTCGCAACCCTCGCCCACCTGGTGCCTTCCTGGTTGCCACTCTTTTTCACCACTTAGCAAGCCCCACCCACCTGGTGCCTTGCTGCTTGCTGCTCTTTACCATACTTAAGGAGCCCTCCAGCCTCTTTTCCTTTGCAGCTGGGGAGCAGGTGCGAGTGGATCTAGGTCACCTGGCCTACGCCCCGCCCACCTGGTTGCCCCTCTTTCTCACCACTTAGCAAGCCCCGCCCACCAGGTGCCTTCCTGCTTGCTGCTCTTTTTCACCACTTAGCAAGCACCGCCCACACGGTGCCTTCCTGCTTGTCGCTCTTTTCCCTACTTAAGGAGCCCTCCAGCCTCTTTTCCTTTGCAGCTGGGGAGCAGGTGCAAGTGGATCTAGGTCACCTGGCCTAAGCCCCGCCCACCTGGTGCCTTCCTGGTTGCCGCTCTTTTTCACCACTTAGCAAGCCCCACCCACATGGTGCCTTCCTACTTGCCGCTCTTTTCCCTACTTAAGGAGCCCTCCAGCCTCTTTTCCTTTGCAGCTGGGGAGCAGGTGCAAGTGGATCTAGGTCACATGGCCTAAGCCCTTCCCACCTGGTGCCTTCCTGCTTGCCGCTCTTTTCCCTATTTAAGGAGCCCTCCAGCCTCTTTTCCTTTGCAGCTGAGGAGCAGGTGCAAGTGGATCTAGGCCACCAAGCCTAAGCCCCGCCCACCTGGTGCCTTCCTGCTTGCCACTCTTTTCCCTACTTAAGGAGCCCTCCAGACTCTTTTCCTTTGCAGCTGGGGAGCAGGTGCAAGAGGATCTAGGTCACCTGGCCTGAGCCCCGCCCACCTGGTGCCTTCCTGGTTGACACTCTTTTTCGACACTTGGCAAGCCCTGCCCACATGGTGCATTCCTGGTTGCTGCTCTTTTTCACCACTTAGCAAGCCCCACCCACCTGGTGCCCTCCTGCTTGCCACTGTTTTCCCTACTTAAGAAGCCCTCCAGCCTCTTTTCCTTTGCAGCTGGGGAGCAGGTGCAAGTGGATCTAGGTCACCTGGCCTAAGCCCTGCCCACCTGGCGCCTTCCTGGTTGCCGCTCTTTTTCACCACCTAGCAAGCCCCGCCCACCTGGTGCCTTCTTGGTTGCCACTCTTTTTCACCACTTAGTAAGCCCCACCCACCTGGTGCCTTGCTGCTTGCTGCTCTTTACCATACTTAAGGAGCCCTCCAGCCTCTTTTCCTTTGCAGCTGGGGAGCAGGTGCAAATGGATCTAGGTCACCTGGCCTACGCCCCGCCCACCTGGTTGCCCCTCTTTCTCACCACTTAGCAAGCCCCGCCCACCAGGTGCCTTCCTGCTTGCTGCTCTTTTTCACCACTTAGCAAGCACCGCCCACATGGTGCCTTCCTGCTTGTCGCTCTTTTCCCTACTTAAGGAGCCCTCCAGCCTCTTTTCCTTTGCAGCTGGGGAGCAGGTGCAAGTGGATCTAGGTCACCTGGCCTAAGCCCCGCCCACCTGGTGCCTTCCTGGTTGCCGCTCTTTTTCACCACCTAGCAAGCCCCGCCCACCAGGTGCCTTCCACCTTGCCACTCTTTTCCCTACTTAAGGAGCCCTCCAGCCTCTTTTCCTTTGCAGCTGGGGAGCATGTGCAAGTGGATCTAGGTCACCTGGTCTAAGCACCACCCACCTTCTTAGCGCTGCCTCTTCCTTCCTGTTCTTAACTCTTAGATCAAGGGCATCTCTCACCCGGGAGTCCGAAGCGAAGGACAAACAAACAAAAGGGCAATTCCTGTTTGGACCAGGAAGACCCAGGGACCGACCCCCTGCTCAGACAGCAGGTTAGCATGCACCAACATGTGTTTACTTCCTCTGTCTCCACAGGCCATCCCCACTCCCTCTGGTCCCCCCGTGATGTTCCCTTTTGCCCTCCCTTCCCACACACAGATGTTGCCTCTTTTGCTTGATTCTTCTACCCGGCTTGCCCCCCGTCCCTCTCCAGCCTACTTCTGCAGTTCCCGTCTTCATCTCTTATCCTAGCTTGCAACATAATGTGTTACTACTGACTTCTGCAATTGTATTTGCTCTCCCCTCTTGAAATTTCGTCAGGCCGAGTACGATACGACAGTACGATAGTTAATTTCACATCCTTATGTTCATGGCCTGCAAGAATGTCATTGTTTTTTTCCGTTGTTCCCTTCCTTTGCCTTGAAGCGCTTTGAAACACATTGTGTATAGGCGCTATATAAATAAACTATCATATCATGCCGCAACATTACGAGTTTGCTCGCGGGGGACGCTCTGCATGCCTGGTCAGACCAGGCATGCAGAGCAGCACCGGTGAGCAGACCAGGATGGTAGCAATGGTCCGTTATGAACGTTACCGCTGCTACCATCCTCCCCATTCCTACAGAGCCCTATGGGGGCTCCAATGGGAATGGGGACGTACCGGACCAGGGTCCCACGAAAGGGAATTACTGGGCCCTCCAAGGTCGGAATGGCCCAGTATGTCCCCTTTTGGCAACCTCCAGACTCATAATGAGGCCCATTGTGTATAGGCACTATATAAATAAACAATCAAAATCAAAAATCAATGGGTTGCCAAATAACCGAAAAACTCCTGCAAGCTTTGTGGCAGCTACATATGCCATTTGTTCCTATCTGTACTCTAATGCAATTGGGTTGGCTTATATGTCCCAAACCAAACTTAACTTGCTTCACTCTGAAACCAGTCACAGTGACTTTCTGTGCCGCTCAGACCTCAGTCACTGGGAATTGCTATCACTCTGAAAGTGTCAGTGTGATATACTCTTCTCTATGGAATGAACACTTGCATATCACCCCAAACTCAACGACTTTTTTTTGTACACCCTCAGTCCAAAATTATGCTCATGCCAGTCAATGTATTCTGTTATTTTTATCTGTGCATGTATGTGTGTATATATGTGTGTATGTATGTGTGTATGTGTGCATGTGTGCATGATGAAAGATGCAGCCTGCTGGTACAGTAAGACATTGTATAAAGGTGTACTTATTTTCCTTTCAAGAGTCTTACTTAATCATTTCTTTGCTCATAGCTACTAGGCCTGTTCAACCCAATGAAAAGAGACCAGTGACACATTAAGCGTGTATGTGTGTGTCTGTGTAAATATTTATGTTTGAGATACTTAATGGACCAAAGAAAGTGATGTGTGGATGGTTTTGAATTAATCTCAACCACTGGTGCTGCTCTGGGCAACCCACTGTTTATTGGACTTTCTGCACCATTGCAGAACGGACCCAGCCATATGGCAATCAATCAGGTACTGCCACCAATGAGTGCAGTCCAGCCCTAAATGCTGGGCCAGGTCCCCTCTGCATGGAAACACAAGCAACCCCAGACAGGTTTCGCCCTTGGTCTGGAAGGTTTCCCAGAGATGTGCCCATGGTTATGATTTTTTCAAAACCTTCCAGCCATCGACTTTTGATTTGAATAGGTAAGATACGCCAGATCTAGGTCCCAAGCCTGCTGAACCTAGAGACCCAACCTACTCCTCAATTGTGATGCCCACCAAGGCTGAAACATGTCTGGGGATGCTTGTGTTCTTGTGTGTAAGGGATTTGACCTAGCATTTCGGGCTGGACTGCCCCTTTAGGGGGGGACCAAGCCTGATTTGTATATGGTCTTTCCCCTTCTATAGTTGATAGGCTGAAGAAAACGATGGTCTGGATGGTTGCCGTAAAGTATGCCTATTGGTAATGATTTATTCAAAACCTTCCAGCTATTAATGTTTGGTTTTGCTTTAGTCACCCAGAGTGGAATTTGTATGCCCAGACGTGGGTCCTGAGCCTGTTGTGCCTAGACCCCCAAGCTACTCCACACTGATGATGTCCAAAAAGGCTGACGAAATGTCTGGCGATGCAACTGGTCTTGTACAGAAGGGATGTGACCCAGCAGTCCAGGATGGACTGCCCCTTTTGGGGCGGGATTAAACCTGATTTGCATATGGACTTTCCCCTTTTGTAATGGCTCAGCCGGAGAAAAAACTATTTTCTCGAGGTTTGCCCAGAGCTCTATCCATGGTTTATTCAAAATCTTCCAGCCATCAACTTTTGGTTTTGCTTTAGTTACCCTGAGAGGGACGGGTGGTCTTACCATTATGTAATGACTTGGCTGACTGACAAGCAATGTCCGGAGTGTTGCCCAGTGGTTATGATTTATACAAAACCTTCCAGGCATCAACTTTTGGTTTTGTTTTGGCATTTATAATTCGCAAACCTAGCTGAAAAGCAAGGGAGCATGTTCTGTAGTGGACTGACCCAGGGTTTTACAAGGGTGCATGGATAGCAGACGAGCTCGGATAGATAAGGGTAGCAGGTACGGGATTAGTTCCAGAGTTGTAGAACCAGGGCAGAGTGGAGCGATCAGTGATTGGTAAGAATTTGTTTGGAAGAGTAGGATCTTCATGCCCTTTCTGAAGTGCTTGATGGTGGGGGAAATCTTATCTGTGTTGATATGTTTTTGCAGAGGCGGGATGTGCAGCAGGAAAGCGCCTATTTAGTGTTTCTTTTTCCCCCTCTTTTAGTTTTTATTTCAAGCCTAGTGATGTTGGAGCTTCTGGTGGTCTACCTTTCTGCTGAGATGGTGAGTGTCTTTGCCAGTGATGGGAGTGTTTCATTTGTGATTGCTTTGTAGGCGAGGTATGCCGCTGGAATATCCAGTGCAGCTCCTTCAGGATGTGGGTGAATTAGTGGAATTATTTTAGTTCTGTGATGAGATGTGCTTCTTCGTGCTGGGCAGCTTTATTTCTTTGTTTAAACATTATTTCATGATTTTAAACCTCAAAAAGTGCAAATTACATACAATGAACTCAGTTTGATTACATATATCAACATTTTCAAATAGAAATGAAACAAATCCTATAAGAAGTGTATCAGGATGCATCAGCTACAATTTGACTTTATAAAAGAACAATAATTCCAGTAGCAATAATGAACCATCTTTGATCTAATAGTACAAAAACTGAGAAGCACACAAAATCATACGTTATCCTGTAAAATCTGCATTGTGGACGACGGGTGAGGTATACAATAGAGTTGAAAACCTAGACAGAGACAATCCGAGTATGGAGGTCGCCATGCCGCGTTTAGCGGCATGGCTACCTCCATACTGGGCACCAAGTCTGGGTTCCCTGATTGGGGAAATACCGGGCCATTCCAACCTTGGAGGCCCGATATATCTTCACTCAGTGAACCCAGACTCTGTGCATCCCCATTCCCATTCCAGCCCCCATAGGGCTCAATGGGAATGGGGAGCATGTTAACAACGGGCCCGTTATTGACAGGCCCATTGTTAGCATGCTGGACGGCTCGCGGGACCCGCTAAGGATGGCTAGTATTAGCAGGAGTCCTTAGCGTGTGCCGCGAGCGGACCTCGTAATGAGGCGGTAGGGGTTAACGGGACCAGCACCTCTACCGGCCCCATTAACCGCCTAACGCCAGGGTTGTAATGACCCCCAATGTTCAAAATAAAAAGACAATAAAAGTACTAGGAATATAATACAATATGGGCACTAATCTTAAATACCTCTACTTCCCATAACTGTAATCAAGAACATTTGCTAACTACTTTTTCTTAAGCATAGTTCGATACATTGTTGTTATTCTACACCGAATTACCATGAAGAAATACAACAGTAGAATACTTTGGGCCTAATTTACAGAATAGTTTTCGTGCTTCAAAGTGACTTTCGTCTTCATGGATACGACTTTGCATGCTCTTCTGGGGCCTTGCAGGGACTTTGCGCAGATCTGTTACAACTGTACTTGCAGTCGAGCACTTTGAGCAAGACTCCAGGCAAAGTTGTGATGAGCCTAAGCAAGGATATAAATAGGGGGCAGAACATACATATTCCCCATTCCACATAGAGAATGAGGAAGAGAATGAGGAAGAACAAGGAAATAGGTGGGGAGCTTGTCGAGAGACTAGCTACGCAAAGCTTATTCATGGATCTAAATGTGCAATGTCACGTTGGGGAAAGATACACGCAAAGCTTGCAATCTCAGAGCCACATGATAGGAAGTGCAAAGTCCCAATCGCATAGGAACCAGCCCGCAAAGTTAAGGTACAGTCAGAGATTTTGCGGGCATGCAGTTGAGGTGTCGACTGAAAATAGGGGTGCTCGTGTGCAGATTAGCGAGTTGCAGACATCATTTACGGGGATTTGCACGCCGATTTACCGGAGGCGACTTCAGTTACGAGACATGTACCGCATTTTGGCGGGGTGCAGTTAGGCGTTATGGGCCACCGTACATATTGTCACCAGGGGTTGTTGCCTTGATTTGCGGGGGTCGGCCCTCAGTATTGACAGGGTGGATGCTGACCGTGCAAAGGTTGCTATATGTGGCCGGATCTGCATTGCGTGGGGGCAAGTCATGGGCATTACAGGGGCAACTCGATTTTCTTTGTGCATCAGATTACTTTGCCCCTTGAATTGCATGAATACCCAGAGCACGCAAAGAAAACATTGCCCGCTGATACGCGCAAAGTCAGTTTCAGCGTGAGGAACTTTGCAGGATTTGTGCGCACATTCTATGAATCAGGCCCTTTATCTATAAATGCATTGTATACAATTCATTCACAAAAAGTAGTTTGACTATGCAACAGTACTCAAAAGGCTTGTTTGATGTATTCACACTCTATATAGGAAATTGGAGAGAGGCAGAGAGCATCCCGCAGTGTGGCTGAGCCACAGATTGCTGTGCTATGCCTGCCGTCTACACACACCATGCAGATTCTTACTCCATGCTGACACCAGTGCTTTGGCCCCATGGAATACCCAAGGGCTCCACTCAGCCTTGGCCTCTGGCACTTATTGATGCTTTGGTTTCCATAGCAAGTGCTGAATGCACTGTTTGCATACCTGAACCTGCTACACCATCTTCAGCTACACAGATGCCAGCCCTGAAAGATACCCATAGTGACAGAAGGGCCCCAACTTCCTTACCTCAAACAGCCCTATTGACTGCACGAACAGAGGCCATCAACTCACTCCTCCAGCCCAATCCGCAGTGAGTCAGTAGCAATATGTTATGTGGTCTTGTACCACTCACTGCTGCCACTTGCACGGCCACTTGGAACAAGTGTTCAGATGCTGTTGATAGGAACATGTAATAGGAAGTTAACCAGCTGTCCCTAAATTTGAAGACAGTTCTGAACTGCTATATCCACCTAAGGCACACAGTGAAACATGCAATCAGGCTGTCTCAATGACCCAGGGCACCAGGAAGAAGCAGGGCAATTTGCAAACATTTGCCAAGAGCATGTCCAAAGATACGAACCATACTCCAGCAGTCAGAAAAAAGAATGAAGAGAATGAGAAGAAGTTGCAGCCGAAATTCCTATTGATTTCAAGGTATGCTGGAAGGCTTTGCTTCTATTCATTCTAAATGATATGACTTCACCGGCAGCACACATTTGCTTAAGGCCAAGTTGGAGAAATAAAGTGCCAGAATAACAGATGCATAAACAAGGATAGAATATGTCAGACCGACCTTGCCTCACAGACACATGCGCCAAGATTATTACCATGAATAAAGAATTGAAAGCCGTACAGACAAAGTGTGAGGACCTAGAGTTGTGGTCTCGACTAAAAATCATGCACCTAGTCAGGGTGCCTGAGAACAAAACAGGGGTAGGATAGCGCATTATATTGAAGTTCATGTATAGGAGATTCTGGATTACCCTTTGCTGTTCTCACATTTCATAGACGAGAGGGCTCAGAGCTGCCCTGCGACTGCTAATTGCTGGCATCCTACATTATTGGGGCAAGGACTTGTTGGACTATGCCAGAGATAAAGATGATCTTCAGTTTGGCTCCAACAAAGTGTTCGTGTACCCCGACTTCTATGCAGCTGTGCAGAATTCAGGCAATTCATTCCTACAAGTAAAATAATAATTCTGGGAATGGAATACACAGTATGCAATTAGCAAGCCTATTCCCAGAGAAACTAAGGTTCCAACTAAATGGCAAAGCGGATTTCTCTTCAGTACCAGATGAAGCCCCCCCCCAATTTAAAGAAAGATGTATACCAATGCCTGCAGGATAATATAATAGCATGCTGTAAGAAGCAGCTCCACATGCATGCATGCCTGATCTATGAAACTCGCTTAATTACACTGAATGACATGCATATAAGTCACACGATCGAGATAGATAGGTATGCCTTAGTCATCAAGATCAGTGTGTGGGCATGTGCCCTTCCGTACCCTCTTTCATTGTGAGCTCCCATCATTGTTAGGATATTTCTAATATGTCCGTGGTTTACACCACTACAGCTGTGGTTGTGGTGGGGGTGGGAGGGGAGTTTTTGGGAGGTAACCCTCTAAACAAGACATGCTAACGCGCCTTCTGTAAATCCATTGCATGGTGAATGCTCTATTGGGAACAGCAGGGAGAGAGAAGAAACAATCAGCAAAGAAGATTAAGGGTTTTTCTGATATGGGCAGAGAGAGGTCTTGGGGATGAATGGGAATGCACAGATCTAAACAACCAAATGAAATCCTATAAGCTTCTTTCATATATTGAATGACACACATTTCAAATACTACGACTACATCAAACATAGGCTACTAAGAACATACAGTAATTGTGTGCAAGAAAATGGGGCCTGCATAGATAACACACCACATACCAGGAGATGCTTACGTTCATTCATAAGGGGCTGGACTTTAGGTGTATCTCCTCTAAGAGTGCCACACTGGGCGATTAGGTCATGGAGTACTCTTTGGGTGAGAAGTTCTAATTGATAGTGTTTACGGGCCCAACCAAGATGACCATGAAATGTACCATCAATATTGTCCATGTGCAATAGATTCCCTTATGTACAGGTTCTGTGCTGTGACAAATGTAACACTACTGACTCTTCATGCGGAGCACACTAGTACCATCATTCGACAATTGACTAGATTGGCCTGGGAACTTTAGATGTTCTGACTGATAGAGGATGGATAGAAATAAGGCAGTGCTTAAATGCAGAAGGTAGGAATTATGTAACCTTTTATTCACCCGTACATGACACATCCTTTCGTTTTGACTTCTGGCTTATATCTCAATCCAAGACTGGCCGAGTTGAGGGTTGTAAAACTTGTGTAGACCGTTCCCCCATTACAGTCACATTGAAGATGGAAACAGGGATTTCTCCCAGAACACAGTTACGTTTTAAATCAACATCTTTGCTAAATCCCACACTTGAAGTACATATTCTCAAACCTACCCATTTATATTTTAAGAAAGATTAACGATCTGTGTCCTGAGTAGGAGTACTGTGGCAGTTGCTCATAGGGCACATAAGCGGCATAGCGATATCAGTGGAAGTTGAGGAACTCAAAAATATCTGTCGGTAGCTCAGAGCATCAGGCACTAAATTGAAGACTCTAAAACCTCAATACTTTTAGAAACCAAGATCTGAGCTCCTTGCGGATATCAAACGTGAGCGAGATACTGTGCACTGACTGAAAGGGAGAATATGTAGTTTGCTTTAGCAGTAATGGCAAAACTATGCAGAGAATTAGACAGGTCTGGTTGGCCACTGGCAAAATCAATTTGAAATGAATTATCCTCAGAGGGTGTATGGGCAATGAGAAATGCTGACGGGGCGATGTGTCCTCGACAACTGCAATACTGGAGGTGTTTCTCCAATATATTAATAAATGATCCACGGCCTATGAGGATAAACCCAGTAATGAATTAGTAGATACACTGACCTTGTCTATATTGTCAGAAAGTGGGAAGCAAGGAGTCAGCCTTGATGCTGGATGCAATGATGGCGGCTATTGATCTTCTCCCCAAAAATAAGGCAGAAGGATCAGGTGGGCTAACTTCAGAATTCGGTAAGACATATAAGCAAACTCTTGAGCCATAGTGGCTGAAATTGTGGGATGAGGAACTCAATGAAGGAAATCCCTCTTCCTCCCTACGTGAAGCAGTCATTGCAATCCTGTTGAAACCTAATACGTCCCCGGAGATATGCGGATCATATTGTCCGTTATCATTATTGAATGTATATGCTAAAAATGTTGCACAGGCTCTACACGTGTGTATAGGCGCGTTATAAATGCCATATCATATCATCATATCTTATATTACCTACCACAATGCAACCACTTATGCCATCACTAGTGTATCCTCCTTCTGTAGTTCTATTTCCTTTTCCGATCATTTGTATCTTTTAGTTAGGTGTTGCAACTTTAACATCATTTCCTATGATGTGTGTACCTTAAGTAGGGACATATTAGTCCCCTGTATATTAAATAATGCGTTTATCATACTGCTTTAAAATGGTAACACTAAATAAATAAATAATGTTTTGGATAAATAGGTCCCTTTTTCTGTTATTAATTAGAGAAGTAATCCCCAGAGTTACACAGCATTACCTTATATTTATTACAAATGTCTAACAAGGAATATTCTGCACGTGGCATGAGACTGCAACTGCACACTTAAATACGTAGTGTACAGTAAAATTTAAATATAGCACAATGCGTATTGAATTGTTTCTTTATGTCTACTGTGTAGGCAGTGAGCCTTGTGACACTGTTTCAGACAGGTCATAAAAATGCACGTGCAGTTCTTAATGGTAAAACCCGGAACACAGACCTAACACGCTAAGAAGCTCTCACGTTTCGGTGCAGTAAACGATGAGCGCAAATTAAAGTAATACGAACGTTTTTCTTCTAGCTCCAGCAGAGAAATACACAGCACACACCATTAGCATCACACTAACTTCAGCACTTCGCTGGGAATGCATGCCTGCAACCTACGGGACTGGTGAACTTGGAGTTCGCAATCATATATCAAACTATATTGAATCTTGCCCAGCTCTCTAAGAGCACAGCGTTCCATCTTCCAAGATGGCCCACAGGAAGGATGGGTGATCCTGTAATTGCCCTTTCCAAAGCTGACTTTAAAAACTCTGGCGGAGATAAGGTCAATTTCGCGGAGGAGTACAACCTTGCCTGCTATGAAAACCTTTACATTGATAGATGATCTTGCTCCGAAAGGGACAACAAATAGTGCCGGGCAAGTTCAACAATGAAAATGATAGACACGTAATAACTGTAGGCAGAAGAATCCCTGAAAAACAAAAGTTAAAAGGTACTTTTGTTCCTTGTTGTATACTTGTAAACAATCTTGTAGAGTTATGCTCAGAGACCTGATTTTGCATTATGACCCTAAAGCAAAAAAACTTCATCACCATATTTTTTCTTGCACGGCACTGCCTTGATTTAGAGGACGGAAATGTACACTGGAAGATGCAAGATGATGCAAACTAATACCTGTTTGGGGAAATATTACCATTTGCTCGAGCAGTGAACATCTAATATCGAATTTCTTATTAAATGTTCCATTCCCTGAGGCCCGTTTCTGGGTGCATGTGGTAAACAGATCTAGTACCTGTGCCAGTTGTGGATGTCTGGTTTGCATTGCTATTCTAAGCAGGACCCGTGCGAAGTGTATGTTGTCCGTGCAAAGTCAGCACAAAGTCATTTTGCAGTACAAAATGACTTTTCCAGGACTTTGCATGGCAAAAATACACTTTGCACAGTTCCATGAATCAGAGTTTTTTGTCAGCAGTGCAAAATCACCTTTCAGCAGTGCAAATTCACTTTGAACCGGGCAAATATTCCATGAATCAGGCCCATAGTGCCTGCCATGCATTAGTGATGGTTGCTAGGCTGTTGTCAGGCAGTAATTCAAGCGCTTGCAGAAGCTCAGGCTTTCCTGTCAGTACATAACAACCTTTGTGTTTCAAAATATGGTGCTTTTGTGTACTAAAGGGGCCCAATGGACGTGTACTAAAGGGGCCCAATGGACGTGTGTTGAAGGAGAATAATGCCTGCAAAGCTTCAGGAATCCTGAACGGTCGTCTCTTGAGTATTTCGTCTCAAAGGCTGAGTGTTGGAGCTCAGTCTAAAGGTCCTAAAAGTAAACCCAAGGTAGACCCCAGTGGTAAAATCCAACAGAAAGACAAGAATAGCAGCCAGTTAGGGAAAAGGAGGAAACTGGTAGCAGAGGCTCAGCATGTGCCACTGAAGAAGAAATCAAAGAGCTTAACCGTGGTGCACAAAACCCCAAAACTGAGTCCAAGCCAAGTAAATCTACTGAAATTAAGGGTTGTTAAGGTGGATCGAAGCACTTCAGATGACGAATTGAGGAGGCGAGCACAACGGATCCTTCAGGTTAACTTGTCCCCTGTGATCAGGATCCATCCATTGCCATTAACTGTCCCTTGAAAACATCTCATTTTTGTTTCTTCAAAAAAAAAAGTCAAAACTAAATGTAGTTAGCCAGTGCGTGGAGCAGGGATAAAATAACTAGTCCATGTGCCCAGTGATGGTTGACTTTTTGGATACTTATAACTGGCTTGAGATCTACGGGCAGTTATTGATAACATCTTATAGTACACACTTGACACAAACTTGAACTGCAGGGGCACAACGCCATGTCGGGAAAGAATAATGGAAGGCTATGGATTCCAATAACGTGTCTCTCAGTAGTAGCTTTTTGGACATTGTGCACTGTTTTTCGAAACATGGCAATGTGTACTTTGTGTGCAATAGTTGAACGGATGGCTATTCTAATGTGGATGCACTGTGATACTCCTTTTCAAATTTGTGCATATAGAATATTTTTTTTTTCGTAAACATTTTTTATCGAATGAAGACTTTGCAGCCTTTGAACATAGTTCATTGTGCGTCAATCTTAATTATTCCTTGGGATTCAGTAAAGTGTCATTTGGTCGAACTAAACTTGTGGTTGAAAAGAACCAGAGTTTATTCACCAGAATTCAAATTTTTGGTTTGTCCTCTTTGAGGTTGTGTCTGGAAAAATGTTTTTAATTTTTTTCTTTTCCCTCCCCAGAAAAATAAATGAAACTACTGAAAGTTAAAAGGTACTTTTGTTCCTTGTTGTATACTTGTAAACAATCTTGTAGAGTTATGCTCAGAGACCTGATTTTGCATTATGACCCTAAAGCAAAAAATCTTCATCACCATATTTTTTCTTGCACGGCACTGCCTTGATTTAGAGGCACTGGAAGATGCCAGATGATACAAACTAATACCTGTTTGGGGAAATATTACCATTTGCTCGAGCAGTGAACATCTAATATCGAATTTCTTATTAAATGTTCCATTCCCTGCTGCCCGTTTCTGGGTGCATGTGGTAAACAGATCTAGTACCTGTGCCAGTTGTGGATGTCTGGTTTACATTGCTATTCTAAGCAGGACCCGTGCGAAGTGTATGTTGTCCGAGCAAAGTCAGCACATCGTCATTTTTGCAGTACAAAATGACTTTTCCCGGACTTTGCATGGCAAAAATACACTTTGCACAGCTCCATGAATCAGAGTTTTTTGTCAGCAGTGCAAAATCACCTTTCAGCAGTGTAAATTCACTTTAAACCGGGCAAATATTCCATGAATCAGGCCCATAGTGCCTGCCATGCATTAGTGATGGTTGCTAGGCTGTTGTCAGGCAGTAATTCAAGCGCTTGCAGAAGCTCAGGCTTTCCTGTCAGTAGATAACAACCTTTGTGTTTCAAAATATGGTGCTTTTAAGAAATGTTTTGTTCCTGCCTGAAACAACACATTTCTATTTTTATACATGCCTGAATCAGGCCCTGACTCGGCATGAAAGGGATATGTGACTGAAATGCTTGGTCTGGTGGTATCTTGGAAGACCATAAAGCAAGCTTGCTCTGTTTTTTATTACTCTGAAATTCATTCTTTTGTCATGGCATTTTAATGAAAAAGCAGGATATGGCAAACCTATCATGGATGCTGTAGCACCATTGTATGACAATTTCATTAAATATGGCGCATCAGGACCAGGCCCTGAATGTCTGCAATGCCATTGGCCTGCAATGCAAGATTGACAGCATGGGGCACCAAGCAGAAACTTTTTTTTTTTTCATTTTGCACTATTACAAATACATACAGACAGATAGCAGATTGATTTCCATCAGTTTTTAGATGTAAAATGCACTAACAGCAGAGTAAACAGGAAGCATGATTCATACAGCCTTGGTCTACGCTTTGCCCAGCATGTGTGGTTGCCCCAGTTGCAGCTTTCATGTTTGTTAATCAAACAAATATGAGCACAGAAAATGTAAATGTAAATACAAATGTAAAAGTCAGGGGGGAAACAATGTACTGCACTGGGCACGTTTGACACACAGCCTGATTTACAAAAGCGTTTTTATTGACATTTTGGTTTACATGCGCCTTTCACCATTCAATATAGAATACTAATGCAATACATCATTCTACAAAAAAAATCATGGCTTTAATTCATGAATGCAAACAGTCAATCCTTCATACGAAATGTATATGTTGACTATTTACTTTTGTCACCATAATTTGTATTGTTGAGAGTTCTTTCGACACCGCTAAATTCCGAGATATTTAAACCGTAGTTAAGAATCGATTCCACAAAAATGTTCTAGTAATAAAAGTATCCACAACCATACCAGAACTAAATTAATTATTGCACACTTCGCCTATTAATAGGTACTTTATGGTCTATGGGATACCATCACTGCAATAATGACATATTCGCATTTCACGACTGATCCCCATTCTAGGCCCCATTACTGCCATCATTTGAATCGCATTAAGATGGGAGCGTGAATTGTTCGAGCGTAATTCATATGTTGGAAAAATGCCAATAAAACGTGGTAGAATCTCTCTTGTACGATACACTGGGCTGATAACTCTATACGTGCCCTAGAGATGAGCTTTCAAAGTGTTTACTGCCCAATTTCTTTCGGTACATTTATTTTTGTTTGTTCCGGATTGGCTAACAATTCACATATATTGGAGCCACCGTCATTTAAACTTAAACGTCCATCCACTACAAATGTCACCACTTCAAAAACAGATTGATTAATATATACTTTATTTAGAACCTAAAACAGTGCATTTTCGGTCAGAGAAAATATTTTAGTTAATAACATAGTGTTTTCCATTTCACAATTTTTCCAGTGAAGTCAGACCAAATAACATTCTTAACAATGATATTGGCACAGAGTTGGGAAGCCCCGGCACCGGTTACCATTTGAGACCCTCAATTATAACCAATCGGTTACAAAGACGAAAATGAGTTATTTCCAAGCCATGTGTTTCCAACAGATCACTTCCCTTTTGTAAAAGGTTTGGAGTGGCATGTGGGAGAAAGAACAACATTTTTTGCATATGATTTTCATCTGACCCATCAATGATTTTACTTTCATTCACATAGACTCCCAAAAGTTATTAATTTTGGACGTGCCCATGATATCAAAACCAACATAAGATAATTTGTCCTACTACCTTTTATGGGAAACTACCAAGGTTTTATTATTTTACTATGTTCATTTTTAAGTTGTTATTCTCAGCTTATGGATGTTGTAGGCCAATTAATGTATCATCAAGCACAATAATATCAACTGCATAACAGAGCCAAGAAAGACAGTGGCTACCAAATGTTATCCGAAAAGTATTCACGTTATTATTATTCGTTATTTCCGAATTTGTAGAGCCCAGCTAAGACCCAAGTGTATCTTGGCGTTAGAAAACCTGTTCTCCCGGGAGACAGCGACAGTAAATTTAAGAAATGCAATGGGCTATTAGATTGTCTAATTGAATACAAAGGTTTTGGAGGCCTTTCTAAAGGCAAGGTGGCCTGAAGTTGTTTGTGGAAAAAGAGGCAGCAAATTCCACAAGTGGGAGCAGGCCACTGAAAAGGTTCTCCCCCGATAGTGACTCTGGAGAACTGAAGAACCATCAGCAGTAGAAAATTAACAGAGCGTAAATTCCTAGAGGGAACATACCTAACAAATTTCTTGCAACGATAAAGAGCACCCACCCCATCGTGATACACAGGGATTTGAACTTGGTTCTTGCCACCATGGGAAGCCAGTGGAGGCTCCGGAGCACGGGAGATACATGAGAAAATCTGAGATGACAGGTGTCCAGACATGCTCCAGCATTCTGCAGTTCCTGAAGGCACTGAATCATAAATCTAGGCTGGGAAACCAGTGTTAAATTGCAGTAGTCTAGGGTCCCCATGATGGTCATCGAGACAACCAGTCTACGCAGACTTACTGGGATAAACTGACTGATTTACCTCAAGATCTTCAATTTAATATGATCTGAATTACACCTGGCAGCAAATAGCAGCTGCACCAAAAGGGAGGATGCAACATTAATCCCCAAGTTCTTGACAAACAGCACTGGAACTGGCAAAGGGACGAGTGGAGAGGGCCATTAGTCAGCAGTCCACATTGCCTGAGCAGCTGATGACTGCCCGAGAACCATGACCTCTGTCTTTCTGGCATTGAGGCTGAGCCAGCTAGAATTCATCCAACATCCTTGTCATCAAGGCAATTTCTCAGTTCTCAATCTCGCGGCCCAAAAGTCCTGCTCTCAAGATGAGGAGCGTATCTTCTGCATATACGTAAAACTGACATCCATGCGAACAAATAACTTTTTCAAGTAGAAGGACATACATATTAAAGAGCAAGGGTGAGAACAGAGATGGGGAACTCCACAAGTCAAACGGGACAGTGCAGAGACAAAAGGGGGGAGAGTTACTACATGCGTCCGGTTATCAAGGAAGGCCCTAAACCAGGAAAGAGCCTTCCTTCCAATCCCAATCTCCTCTAGACGGAAAAACAAAATAAGATGGTCAATAGAGTCAAACGCCCATGAGAGATCACGCAGGACCAACAAGCCAAATCCACCCTGGTCCACAATCATGGTCAGGTCAATGACGGAAGCAAGCACTGATTCCATGCCCATTGATGGCCTAAAACCAGGCTGGAATGGATCAAGAACATTCTGGTGCTCAAGAAAGTCACTAAGTGGGGCCGGGGGGAGGTAACAATAGCTTCCAAGGCCTTCATCAAGAACATCAGTCATGAGATGGGGTGAAAGTTAGATGGGTCCACTGGTTCCAGTGTTGGTTTCTTCAAGATGGGGGATGCTACTGCCCATTTTAGGGCTGCTGGAATAAAGACACTCATTAAGGTATAATTCAAGACTGCCATCAACACTGGCTTCGGCTCAGCACCCAGCTACTTAATCACTTTTAACCGGATGATGTCCAAGGGAGAGGGGGACCTCATCACTGAAACAATGTCAGGAACCTGATCCTTTGTTGCAGAGAGGAACTCAAAAAAAGAAGCATGTACCACAGCCACCACCTCTACAGGTGGCAAATAAATCACCTGATCTAGGACGGCTAAGGCCATAGAATCCCATAGCCTAACTATTTTATCACTCAAAATGTGTCAGAGCGAGTCACATAAAGCTTGAGGAACAGGAAAGATTTGAACCACAGCCATTGGAAGTAAACATTCTCGCACAACATTGAATATTTCCCTAGATGGATTTTTTGCGGCCAGAATGTGGTTTGAAAAAGAAGCTGGTCTTGGCCTCCCTGAAGGTTATGGAGCCATTTCCCTAATCAGAGACAAATAAGCTGAATAAGGTGGGAGCTAAGACATAATCGAGTTTTAGTACAAGAGTCATTCAAATTTCTCTTGATAAAGTGCCCACCATATTCAATCGTACATTTATTGCAGGCACATAATGCAACATCATTATAATCTGTGGCAGTAGCGTAGGGACATTACGAGACCATTTAAAGTGGTGACCCTTTCCCGTCTGAAGCCAGTTTGCTGTAACTTCATTTGACCAGCCTTTATAGCCCAACTGACAACATCTTTTAGGAAAAAGGTTGCTAGTATTTTGCTACTTACATCCAAAAATGTGATTGGATGATAATTTGTCGGTTATAACTTGTGCCCTTTCTTATATGTTGGCATTTCATGAGAGGTATGCCACGAAGTAGGAATTTGTTTTTGTTTATTAAGTCTCTGAAAAACAGAGACATGTACTCTTTTAATGTCCAATTGTATAGGCCACCTGACCCAACCACCCTGGAATTTTTTGACATGCTGATTATTAATTCTACGTCTCTCCTCTTAAAATCGCTTACCAAAGCTGGAAGATATTTCCAAATTAGACAAATATCAGTGGGATTGGCATCGAAGAAGGTTTGCAAGTAAAAATTAAACCAAACATCTCCAGGTATAGGATTTTTTATTGTTTATAGGGTTTTAATACCTATTAAATATTTGATAAGGCTCCAGAAAAGGCTAATTATTTTCCTACAAACTATTTGATTCATAACCTGACTGTCTCTTAATGAAAACACACCGTTGTGATGTTTAAGCCAATTCTTATAACACTGGAGTGATTGTCTTTTCTTTTTTATAAAATCATCCTTATTTAGAATCATTTTTGTTAATGTTTGATCGTGGCTCTCAGAGTACATTCTTTATCATGATTTCTCTATCATACACATGCAAGTGGGAAGTGTGACAAATGATAGGTCTCCATAAACGAGAATTCAAAATATATTCCTAATCGTCCACTTCCTAAACCCTTCCCATACCATATAATTTTGTGTGATCTTGGAAGAAAGACTCTGCTTGTTTGGAAAAAGCTGCAGTCTGAAATCTGGACCAGACTAATCTCTTATGGCCCTCATGTATGCCTACATTTGCTAAATTTGGGTCTACTGAAAAATGTGCACATTTTACACATTTTACATTCAAAATTAATTCCAGACATGTATGATCACTCAATTCAGAAATATATTAAAACTAGGAGTCGATGTAAAAATAAAGTCTATAATCGATGTAGAAAGGCCCCTTCGCCAAGTAGAAGCCGCAGGAATGTCCCCTTGAATATTCTCATTTAGTCTGACTAGATTGCAATCTTTAGAAAAGAAGCACAGATATTTCTCTTAATGGGCTTCCCCTTATTGATCAACTGTATTTCCTCTCTGGAAGTAAATGAGGAAAGTGTTTTTGGAAAAAACAATTGAAATCCTCTCCCAGAGTAATGTTGCCATCCAGGAACCACACAGAAAGGGTAAAGTTTAAAACATTAAATATGTCATTTACAGACATTTTTATAGGATACCAAAACAAATTCATTAATAATAATGGACCTTCAAATTATTGAGTTTCGACCTTCACTGCCAAAAGACACTTTGCGTTAGTTAATATTTCCGTCACAACAATAGCCAAATCTTCACAAACTGTGATTAGCAGGCAACCAGATGGTCTACCCATGGGTTCCTGCATGTCTAGCTTATGAAATGTATAATAACCTGCTACCAGTGTTCAATCTATCATCCACATCACTTTAAGATAGCTCACGTCATAATTTGTAATACATGGAAAATTAGGCAGGAACGCCACTACATCTTTAAAACCTCAGCAATTCCAAGACAATATTGTACATTCTTCCTTGATAAAGATGCAAACAATCCAAAGTGAGAGTTGCAGGTCCACATAGGGCTGAAGGAAGCCATTTTGAGTCTTTCAGTGCAGTCTCAGAAGGGGCCGATTGACCAAACTAGGACAATGTTCTTGTTCCAGGTCTATTTAGGGAATGCTTGATTTGTACCAGCTGGTAATTGCTTTTTGGGACTATACAAATCAAAACCATGAGTTAATAAGTCTTCTGCCTCATTTCTGATGACACTTGAAATTAGCGGAGATTTTAGATGTAAAATAACCAGGTCCAGTCGGTCAGATGGAAATTCAACTTAATCAACGTATATAGACTAAAGTAGTCGAAGCACAGATGTTAAGTGAAAAATAATTAGCACATTTTATTTATTTGATGGGCTTGCTTCCTAATCATCAAACACGGCTTCCAGACATAACTCAGACCGGGGTCTATAGAATCTGTCACTGACTGGGAAATTACTTTTGTTCCGCTCAGGCCTGAAGGTGATCTAATTACCAATGATGTTTCATGGTGACCATGCTCTACTGCATCTTTGGTTGCGAAAATGATAGACGCCAAGACCTCACTTTGGTCGAATACCACACTGGAACTATTGAATGTCACTGGAGAGGAAACTCACATTGTGAATTTCACTAGTCCTAGGTAACACTTCTGCAGGTTGTTTGTCAAGCCCCTATACATTTAAAATATTGATTTCCTCCTTTTCCTTTTTGTTTACCTCCTATTCACTATCACCGAAGTCATTAATCAATAATGATCGCAAAAACCTGTGAGGATCAATTAGTATTCACCATGCCTTTTTTCTCTTTTTTTCCCGATGTGCATGAACACCATCATTTGCAGATGACGTTAAGGGTAATCGTTCACATGAAAGTGATACTCAGTCTTTGTTCTCATTGTCTAGATTCAATTGAGGGTGATGAGCAGGATTCATTTTGGTGTTGAAAGTCGTTACGTCGACCATTACTGAGCATAAATTCACTTGCTCCATGAAACCAGGCTTATGTCCTTGATTTTGTCTATCCTGCCTGATTGTTGGATTGTTTAATTTTTCCCAAATTTCTTTCAAAATACCAATGTGATACCCCACGTCCTCCTTAATATTGTTGTATTGTCTTACCAGAGAGTGTAGGACTCTCGTGAGAGCTGTCACTGGCATATATGC
The DNA here is from genome assembly GCF_040938575.1 of Ambystoma mexicanum. Lineage (NCBI taxonomy): Eukaryota > Metazoa > Chordata > Amphibia > Caudata > Ambystomatidae > Ambystoma > Ambystoma mexicanum. Next base: position 101,323,189 of record NC_090941.1, on the reverse strand, counting down.
AATGGTAAAATTAATTTGTGAATTGGCAGGGAGTTCATTCTAAATACAGATTCATCTAAATGGCATCCTAATTTAGTAGAGCTTTAGTGACTCTCGCTACTGCAATGGCCAATGCTGATTTTTTTTTTAACGATTGGAAGGGCTATGCTTCCTGTGATAAGTCTTGGGAGCCGACTACCTACGTGCAACTGTTTTATCATCATTTTCCTTCACGGGGCGGGGCGGGGGAAGCCCAGTGTGTCATGTCCCAGTGACATCACTGTTGCAACCTGCCGGTACTTTACCGGAATGCTGTAACAATACTGGTGCCATCAGGGAACTGGGAGGCCAGATGCAAGTCTCTGGAGGCAGGTTGTAACCCAGCAAAGCCTTGCTGCAGCAGTGACTACTCGTGTCATGGGTGCCACCATTATGCACATGCACGAAAGACCAGCACCCCAGTACCATGCATGCACCTTGTGGACCGTGTCTGTTGTTGCCACAGCAACAAAGCTGGAAGATTTCTGGTCTGGCTTCCGAGCATCATGGGATTAATACCTTGTTACTGCAGAAGCCAGTGCATCTTATCACACTCCTTGTGTTTCCTGACGCTGTCCGCTCCTGACTGTTAGGAAGGTTTTCTCTTTTAGGAACTTTCCCTCCATATTCTATGGACCCCCACATGTTTTGCTTTTGTTTTTACACCATGTCCAGACTTTTTATGGTGCACTCCACTGGCCTTATGCTCACTTGTTAGGGGGAAACTGATTCGTTTTTCATACTGTCAGTAGTGGGAAACTAAGTTTCCCTTTTTCTTTTGACATTTTATCTGTTTTGGGTTTTGGCATCCTCCAATGCAGTGCAATGGTGATACATTTCTATCACCCTAGAATCACACTTTAGGCTCAATTAAAAGTAACGAAAAATCCTTTGCAGCAGTTACAATTTTACCACTTTTACTGTATTTGTAGGTAGCTTGCTCGCGTTTACCACGCGTGGCTACTAACTGTGGCTAGTGTGCTAACATGGCCATGCCACAGGTTTTTCTTTCCTTGGACTTCTTCCTTTCCCACTAGTTGAGTAATTTCCTTTTATGTTCAAGCATTTGCCCAGGAAAGCAGTGCTTTTTGGGGGCTAGTGCAGGTAATGTGTGTTGGAAATCAGAAGGTGGGTTGGGACTGACTGGTCCCAATCCCTAAACTGATTGCAGAATGTCTACATTGTATACTTGAGTTTCACCCACAGTGGTCCCTGGTTGGACCACTGCTAGGGTGTGTGTGTGTGTGTGTGTAGGCAGATACTCTAGTGGTTGTGCTGATTTTCTGTACTAACTTGTACTAAGGGTAAGAAGAGGGGTGCTGCAGCCACTCCAGCAGTTCCGAAGAGAAACCAGTATCCTATGGAGCTGTGCAGATGAAGAAAGACCAGATGAACCATCTGAAGAGGCCTGGCAACAATTTCTTGCTGCTGTCCCAGTGGAGCCATGCCTGGTTACTGATCTCAGAAGACCCTCGCTGGTGCTTCGAGCCTTTGGACTGTTGAGAACAACCAATCTCAACGTCTTCTCATGGCCCTTCAGTTTGGCATCTTTGGAAGTCTCCTTGGGCCAACCAGTGGGCTGACCAAATATATTTTGGGATACCATGCTAGAAGCGTCACCGTTCTGTGTTTTCACCCGAAACATTGGTGGTCTCCATCTAGACCCATAAGTCAACATAGTGCAAAGTTTCATCATCCCACATCAAAAGATCCAGAACTCGAAGGCTTCTTATGAGCATGACTACTGAGAAGCCGGCTGTCGCTATGCATTAGTGTCTGTGGCTGGAACTGGCTTTCCCAATCTCTTTGAGTGCCCTGAAGAACCCTGAATTGGTGCCTGCTGTATTATTCCACTGGAAGGGGCCCCAAACAGCTGCTGGACCAGACTGGAACTTCGCTTGCACCAACAGCTCCTGGGCATCTTCAAACAGAACCGACAGTGGAAAAACCTTCAGAAAGTTAATTATCTTTGACCTGATATCAGTATCAGACACCGAGTGGGGTGTAATAGCGAAACCAACCGGTGCCCCAAACAATACCTTTTAAAACTTTGTGAGGAACTTAGATTTATTTTTTTATAAATCTTGGCTTTGGTACACTTGTTAAAAATCCCTCCAAAAGAGAGAAACACATTTTACTCACCAGTAAGCTCCTTGGACATACTTCTTGACCAAACCTCAATTTGGAAACCCATTGTAACAGACCTGAATTCATAAGAAGTTGGTCAGTAGTTAGAGCTAAGCTGTCCTACTGATTATTATACCATAGATTAAAGTCTCCAAGGATCATACGTTTAGATGATGGCTTAATGAGGGAGCAGCGAATGGTTGTAAATTGTTAGTTAAAGTAAGGCATATTATGGGGAGATCTATACAGAAGAATAAACCTATATGTACTGTGATGATTAATCTGCAGTTTACCCATCAGTAATTCTGTCCCTTCCTGTTCTTCTAATTCTACTTGATGGATATTCAGTGATGCCACCCCACCTCAAATGCCACTTGTCCTGTTTGTTTTCAGATGATATGGTAACGTAGGGGCTCGGCCAATATTAAGCTTGATCCAGATGTATCTGTTATCCAAGTCTCAGTAAGAAAGACAATATCCAACTTTGTATCTCGGAAGAGTTCAAAAACTTCTACAGCTTGTCGTGACAGTGGGAGTGTGTTCAAATAAACACAGTGCAATGTATTCGTAACATCTGAGCAACATCCATTGCTGAAGTCTAGAATGGATAATTTAGGGGAATTGCATTGAGTATGTCCTACAGTGGTGGACATGTCAGTGGGTATCTAATCTTTCTCTGTGTTATCAGCAGCAGAAATATATGTCACAGCTATAGGGCCTACCATATGGCCAGGCCCGATGAAGATGAGCCCGGTTTTCACACTGAGGTATCCAGTCTGGAGCTATCAATGGGGTCTTTCCCATGGCCCTCATTTTCAGCTGATACTATTATCATATTGTCAGCTACAACATCCCTAGATACCTCATCATTGTGGTTCTCAATAAATATGAGCATCCAAACTCTCAGGCATGCTATTCAACACAGAAGGTGATTCATATTTGGGCAACAATGCCATGTCCAAGTATTTTGCCACAATAGATTTATGACGTAGAGATTGTGCATTATCAAGAATATCCATAATTCGGAAAACAGGCTGACACTAAACTGGAAAAAAACCAAACAAACCTTGCAGACTCCTGAGGCACTCCCAGGTCAGGACCAGCAGCGCCTTACTGACACGCCAGCACTCACACACCTGAAACAAATTAAATAGGCTCTTGGCACCTGGTAACTCGGGAACTGTAGTCCTCAAAATAGCCAAACAAACTGTTTCAGTTTAATTAACAGTTTCAGTTAATTTCATAAAACCCGACATGCATGAGATAAGCTGCATTCAGTGTGGTAATTCTACAATGTCTACATTAACTAACAGGTTCAGAAAATAAAAGGCTCACTTATTCATGCACACAACATAAAGTTCTTCACCCTTTTCACACTAATACAGGAAAGATGAGCAACACCTTCCTGCACACTAGCACTGACACACCTGAAACAAATTAAATAGGCTACATGCCACCAGATAACTCAGAACTGAAGTCCTCAATAACCTAAGCACAATTTCAGTTTAATTAACTGTTTCCGTTAATTTCCTAAAACCCTACATGCGTGAGATAAGCTGCATTCAATGTGGTAATTCTACAATGTCTACATTAACTAACATGTTTAGAAAACGAATACCCAGAGTTTAGCAATCCACCTTGACACTGACCATGGTGTGTGTTCTCTTCCTGCTGCTCCTACTTCCTCTCTGTCCCTGTTTTGTGCACCTGACCACTGCCTGAGGTCCCCTTCTTCGTTTCACCTATCTTTACTGTGTCTCTTCTCTGTGGTTAGGTATTTGCCTGTCCCCTGCCAGAGTCTGTCTGGCCTCCCTGCCAGGTCACTTTGTGTGCTTGCCTTGCCTTGATATCACCTTCTTCTGGCCGCCCTGGCTGTCATCTCTGGCCCTTATTACTACCAGCCTTAAGACCGCCATGCGGTTTTGGCATCCTCAACATAAGCTACAACACGGACACCCTGGATAGCACTTGTCCCTGTCCCTGCAGCACGTTAATCAAGGAAGCTGCATCGTGGTGTAGGGAGTCAGTCCCCAAGGGCCTATCCTGTGTTTCAGTTCACTGGGAGTGCTTTCAGATTGGCCCTGTCTTCATGCCTGCTGTGTCCAAGAATTCTGGATCACCCTGAAAGATCCAAGTCGTGCATGAGCAGTCCTGTGTGTCCGCCAAGATCCAGCAACGGGATCAGGTACTTGTTAGCTTTAGTCAGAATAATTTTGTTTACATTGTTTTTAAATCGTTCAAAATGCAGTTTGTCCCTAATTCACAATGCTAGAGATGTTATTCAAAACACTCCATAGGAATTCAGACTACAATAACAAATTAATAAAAACTGCAGCCTGTCTAATTTCTTTTCTCACCAAGTACCTTTATCAAAACACAGAACAACAAGTTTACTTTGCATATTCACACTCACTTCCATGAATATTTATGAAGATATGAATAGCTAGTCAGTAAAATAAACAGATAATTAATTGACATTTCGCTAATAAACAGAAACATGTGTCTGTTCAAAAGAAATACACTTAAAATCTCAAAAATGCGAAATTAAGTCAACATTGAATATACTTCTAGGCAAATGCCCTGTTGAATTTAGGGCGAGGCTTTAATGTCAAACTTGGCAATGGGCCCCCAGTAGGATTACTTTATCAAGCAAACTGGGGTTTCCAGATCCACAAATGTAGGATCCCGGCACTTCTGCGACTGGTTTATTACTTAATATGTGGCTAATTGAGTGGGGCCTCCACTCCATAAATGGCTGAGTTCAATCTGACATACCAGGATTGCCTACCTTCAAAAATCAATGGGTTCTTCCACCACTGATTCCTTTTCTATGTCTGGAAGGCAATGGCATCTGACTGAGCAATTTAGAGTTATTAGTGAGCATTGCAGTGATCATCATGCTATTCGTCTCTCAATTAAATGGCAGCTAAAGCAAGTTCTGGTGAATAGAATTATGCATCTCCAGAATATTGAAGCTGCTTCGAATTGTAAGACAACAATAATATGGAACAAGATTAATACATCCACCACCCAGCAGGAGTACATTAAACCAAAATTACCTCTGCTCATGTCCATCCTTGGTGAAGTAAAGAACGCCAATGCCATTTTGAATCTTTTTATCTATTTATTAGGGACTATTATAGAAACCTTTCAGAAAGCTAGTACAAAAAGCCCCAATGTAGGGGGCTGGTTCAATATGGACTGCAAACAAGTTCAACCGCTTCTTCTTGCTACATTGAAGAATGTGGAATTCTCTAGAACAGAAATATTTAAGGAAAGAACAGTGTATAAGGAAATGTTGGGAAGGTGCAAATTGGAATTAGATAATCTGGCCTGGGAAAGCCTTTTGGAGGCATCTCTTCGGAAAGACTCCAAAACATTTTGAGAACTGATTTCAAATGGTGCTGTGCATAAATGTGTTCTCAAGGGTATAGAGACAACCGTGGAGGATAGGGCCTGGCTTGATAGCTTTTCAAACCTCTATAGAGGAGTTCTAAGACCATAACAAACATTACTTACTAATCCACCTAAACTTTCACTTGATGAGGTGATTTTGGCAGTAAACAGGTGTGCAATCGCTCACCGGCACCAGATGCAATTCCAGACTATTTGTTTGAAAACTTAATAGACGTTTGGGCACCCATATTTTAATGCTATTTTGGAGACAAGTATGATCCCCACATTATGGAAATTAGCAATCATATTCCCAATCTTTAATGTGTTATTTTAAAATGTTTTTATTGGCATTTATATTAGACATTTAGACATTCAGTAGGTTATATCAATATCCATCTGAAGTGTAACCAATACATTAACAACAAAACAAACAAACAAACAGTCTTCACCGCAGTGTGCTCGCGAGAGGATTGATGTTCTCGACTTGTGGGCTGGGCCGGCATTTATGGTATTGCTGGGCGTCCGTTGTGTCAAATTCATGGGTGTTGGTCGCCCCATTGCCGAATGTCTATTTCTTAGTAGTCACCTTCTCTACTGTGAGTGCACTCCAGGTTCACTGGGGGGTTGTCGTCTGATGGGTGAAACATGTCCCAGGTCAGGGTTTTCCATTCCTCGTGGGCCGGGCTTGTGTCGTCACCTGCTTTGGCTCTCCTTCCCCGCAACCAGTTTCTGCCTCCGACCAATGTTCCAGCTCTTTAAGCCACTTGGCGTATTGTGGGCCCCTCGATGTCTTCCACGCCATTGCAATGGGCCTTTCAGCTAGCAGGCAGGCCATGTCCATGAACTTAACAATATGTCTGACTTTGCTTATTCGCATGTAGGCACCCATTAAGCATTCCTTTGGAGTAACATGTGCGCCATTCCTGCCTCTTCAGAGCTGCACCAGATTCCCAATCTTTAAGGGGATAACCTATCATGTAGGTTGATAATTTGTTTGGATACACGTTTTAAGGTCTTTGGTAGGGCTCTGCTTGGAAGATTCCAGGAATGGGTAACAACCAATAATATCGTGTCTTTAATACAATATGGTTTTACACCAGGACTGGGAAGAAATTACTAGGCACATATTCTATATCTTCTGGCTGCACACTCTGTTCACATCTGTTAGCTTAAAACCATCAGTTAGCCGGAGCTATTTTTGGCTCCACAGGTCAACTGATTCAGAACAAACATAACTATGTGAATTTAATTGTGCATTGGGGACAATCTATACATCAACTTTAGGTCACATCTATATGACATTTAAAGCATAAGGGGTCATAAATGATGGTTACAATTATATGTTTGCATTTTCTGTTGAAGTTAGTTTTGTGCAACGCTATGTACTAGCTGCTCATTCCTCAGTGGTAGCTCCTGGTGATGGGTTAATGCTGGATACCCAGGAGCTGCTTGTAGCTCCTGCTTATCATATCCAAATTTGAGCCATGTTTTTGCAATGTTGGACCCTAGCACGGCCTTTGATAAAGTCAATAGGACTAAACTATGGGGCAGGCTCGGGTCTTTACATTGCCCTCCAGAATTGCTAAGTATATTAATAGACATGAACACAGATAATCAGGCATATGTGCACAGTGGGGATCAAGGACTTTCAACTGGCTATGCCAATGTCAATCTAGGGGTGCACCAAGGATGTATCCTTTTTCCCGATTATTTTACTTTTACATACGTACACTCTGTAGCTTCTTATTGGAAGGAAATCCAGACTAGATTGGGTAATGGGGCTTTTCCTGTTTTAGCTTATGCGGATTACACAGTCCTCATAGCACGAACACCAAGAGCATTGCAAAAATGTATTTCTGCCTGCACACAATTCATGAACAACCTTGATTAAAAAGTAAATGTGTCAAAGTCTGCCGTTAAGGCTTGCGGTCAAGTAAATAAAAGCGTTGATTATGCGTAAAATGATCAGCAGTGGATCAGAGATTGCGAGGGTATACGAATTCTCATCTGACCCGAATGGAGCTGCTGCATATTAAAAAATAAATTAAAAAAACAGTCAATAAGGATGAAACAAGGCCTAGGAGGAATAACGTATTTTAAATTAATGTGTAAAAGTCAACTTCTTAACATAATCTACACGGTATATGAAACAGAAACAAACGATGCTACTCACTGGTGTAACAGGGGCCTCCGCAGCCTCTGCGGTGTGTGTGGCCCTGCAACCACATGTCCTGGGAGGGGGCCCCACTTGAAGTAAAAATAAATGGAATTTTTTTTTTCTATTTTTTTTTTTAAATATTTCTTTCTTAATTCACCCTGCATTTATAAAGAAATAATTTCTGTAACAGAAATAATTTCTTTATGAAGGCAGAGTGAATATAAAAAGAAACTTTCTTTTTGAAGTCCGGGGGCTACCCCACCCAATGACACGAAGACCCTCGGCTGCAGGCCTCCATGTCATGGGGTGGGTGGAGCCCTACGACTTCAAAAATAAATAGTTTATTTTGGAAGTCACTCTGCCTTCATAAAGAAATTATTTACCTTATGGTTCCGTCCTTAACGGAAATAATGTCTTTATGAAGTCAGAGTGACTTTAAAAATAAATAATTTATTTTTGAAGTATTATGGCTCCCCTCAACCCCATGACGTGTGCATGTGAGAGTGTATGGTGAAAAAGTGCACACAAATGTATGGGTGGCTGGGTAGGTGTGTGTGTGTGTACGGTGAAAGCATACACACTTAAATGTATGGGTGACTGCCTGGGTGTGCCTGTATGGTGTAAGGGTGCACACTTAAATATATAGGTGTCTGTCTTGTCTGTGTGAGTGTATGGTGAAAGGGTGCACACAAATGTATGGGTGGCTGGGTAGGTGTGTGTGTGTGTACGGTGAAAGCATACACACTTAAATGTATGGGTGACTGCCTGGGTGTGCCTGTATGGTGTAAGGGTGCACACTTAAATATATAGGTGTCTGTCTTGTCTGTGTGAGTGTATGGTGAAAGGGTGCACACAAATGTATGGGTGGCTGGGTGTCCCTGTATGGTGAAAGGGTACACACTGAAATGTACGGTTGAATGCCTGGGTGTGCCTGTATCGTGACAGGGTGCACACTTAAATGTATGGGTGGCTGCCTGGGTGTGCCTGTATGGTGAAAGAGTGCACACTTAAATGTATGGATGACTGGGTGTGCGTGTGCATATATGGTGAATGGTGTGTGTACTTGTGTTCAGGGGCACAACAAAACCTACATTTCAGGGGGGCTAACGATTCAAATGCTGGGAGAGGTGCTAACTTCATGTGTGGTGAGAGAGGAGCAAACTTATTTGTGTGGGGGCATCAAACTAACTACACTATTCTAGTGCAGCTTCAACGTTACAAGCAGTTAACTCTCTCCTTTAAGTCTGAAAGCACCCATATATGGACTGCTGTGAGAATGACTGGTCTCCTGTTCCCTCTCAACCCTTCCAATCAGTGCCCTGGCATGCAAGTACTAAACCCACATCACAATTTCAATTGCCTAAAAAATGTGGCATTTCAATGCAGGTACTAACAGTGACATACTGTACATTAGTAATTGCTGGGCCGGGACCTTGTTAACAGTGAAAACCAGGTGCCGTTTAACATCTGTGTCCTTTTCTGTCCGGCAACTGCTCTGTAGGTCAGCCAGGTCAAGTCAACGTAGCCCTCAATTTCAGAGGGGGGAGTGCTGAAGCCCAGTCAGCTCAATGGTGTTACAACACTACTTGTGTTTAATGCCTTGATTACTTATTGGTAATCTTCATTACTCCTACCCCTATTCTTCCTCATACCAGTACTTGTGTATGAGGCAGTACTTGTGTATGAGGCACTATGCCCATACACAAGTACTGGGATGAGGTAGAGGTACGTGAAGGTAATGCCTGACTCAGCTACTTCTAATCTTCATTGTTCCTAGTCCCACTCTTCCACATCCCAGTACTTACCTATGAGGCTAGGAGCCTCATACGTAAGCACTGGGACAAGGAAGAGGGACGTGGAGATAATTCTGGGCAAATTAGCTGATTTTGGAGGTTGGGGTAAGGGATGGGATGGAGAGGGGATGTGTGGGGGGTGGGAGTGTGCAATAAATCACATTGGCCGTCCACGTCCATGCTAAGCAGGCATGATATGTGGAATTAGTGTCTAGAGAGGCATTTTGTTGCAGCCAGTCTAGTCATTTCTCAGTTTGGTATGACTTTTTTTAAATGGGAATTTCTGATAAAGCAGTCCTTTTAAGTGTAATTACCTGGCTAGACTGGCATTTGGGTTCTTCCAGTCTAGCCGTTTCTTACTGCGGCATTGTATATTTTTCTGGGCATCTGTGATAAAATGATATGATATGATATGATAAGTCATATATAAGGCACCTGTACACAAGTGTTTTTAGGCGTTACAAGACAAGGGAAGGAAAACAGAGAGAGAACAAGACACATTATCTTACTAGGCCTTGTGTCATTCAGATCGTCCAAATGCGAGAAAGAGAAGTGCAAGGGGAAAGGAAGGGGAAGAGTGCAAGGAAGAGGGCAGGGGGAAACAGGGCAACAATGCTCTGAGTAAGTGCAGCAATGGCAGCTCAGCTCTCGGTAGTGCAAGGAGAACAAGGGACTGTAGGGTTACAGTTAGAGCCCTTAACTGCATGGTAGGTCTGGAGGCAGTGCAAGATTGACTGATCAAGAAAGAGCCTGGACTCAGTGAGACTGAGAGTAGCCAAGAAAACAGTTGGTACAGCAGGCAGGTAGGTCAGGTAGGTCAGCAGGGGAGGGAGAGAGAGAAAGCAGAGGAGAAGAGGAACGTTTTGAGCTGCTTCCAGAACTTCAGATGGTCCGGCTCAAGTTTTGGGAGGCATTCTGTAGAGGAGAGCGATCTACCCCCCACTCTCTGCCTGGAGAAGCATCTAACCCTTATGGCTCGAGAAGGAAGGTATTTTAGAAGAGAGTGTTGTATGTAGTGCGGATCCCAGCCCCAGAAAGCCTTGTGGACAATGCAAAGGGTCTTGAACTTGACCCTTGCAGCCACTGGGAGCCAGTGGAGAGATTTCATGGCTGGAGAGATATGGTCCCTGGGCTTGAGGCCAAGGATACGTTTTTGCAGTCCTGTTCTGGATTAGTTGCAGAGGGCGGAGAGTAGAGGAAGGCAGATTGAGAAAGTGGCTGTTGCAGTAGTCCAGCTAAGAGAGAACCAGGGCACTGGAGACAGTGAGTTTCTGGGGGAAAATGAGAAAGGGAAGAGTCCCTTTGAGGAGGTGCAGTTGGTAGTGGGACTTCTTGGCAACGTCCGAAATGTGAGGAGAAAAAGAGAGAGTGGAGTTGAAGATGACACCAGGAATGAGCGAGAGAGGAGAGAAGGCTGAGGGGAACCAGAAGAATGAGTATCATCCACATAACACTGAAAGTTGGAGGAGAAAGTAGAGATCAGGTGGGCCAAAGGGGCCAAGTAGAGGTGGAAACCAGGGTGAGATGATAGAGCCCTGGGGAACGCCACAGGTAGAGAGAGGTGGCATAGAGAAAGGGACCAAGTTGGACCTGGGAGGGGTGGTCCAAGAGGAAGGAGGTCAAACACTCCAGGGCCTGATCCATGATGCCCACGTTCTCACAGAGTCAATTGATCAGGATGGCGTGGTTGACTGTGTCGAAAGCAGAGGAAAGTTCAAGGAGGATGAGGACAGAAGGAATGCTGGAATCAAGGTTAGAGATCAGATCTACACAGGTGTCTACAAGAGAATTTTCCATGCCTCTGGCAGCCCTTTAGCCAGACTAATGGTCATGGAGACAACCAACAGATTCAGTGTGGAGAGTAAGCTGGGAGATGTCCAGCTTTTCCCAGAGTTTGGGAGAGGGGAAAGTTCCAGTGGCTAAATAATAATTACAGAAATCAGACAAGGCTGGAGCAAGGGAGTCAATATGGTCATTGATTATTTTGGAGGAGCGGGTGAGCACCTGTTTCGATGATACTTCCATAGATGGGACTTGTCTAGAAACCTTGTTAGTTGTTAAAGTGAAAGAGGAGAAAGGAGGAGAAGAGGGAGAGATGGCCAAAGGGGGGCTTAGAGAGGAAGAGGGAGAGGAAGAGGAGATAGTGGACAAGATGTCCTGAGTTTTAGCCGAGAAGTGAGAGGCCAAAGCCGTAAAGAGGGCCTGTTGAGGGAACAGGAGAGGTAGAGACTGCAACAGGATTGGCCAGTTCCTTTCAGATTTTAAAAAGTTGGGCCATGTTGTTAGAGGCCGCAGAGGCACAGGCTTGAATGTGTGCTCTCTTCTTGATAAGTCTTATTGCTTCGATTGGCATTTTGGTGCAATCCGTCTGGGTATGTCCAAATGTCGCCTGGCATGCTTTACTTTGATGTTATTACGTGTCTACACTGGTATACTTTGTGCAGCCAGTTGGACATGTTTTCATTGTGGCATGGCATTTTTAATAGCAAAGCATTAATCTTCCAGTGCACACTTGGTGACTTGCATGTATTGGATTGGTGTTACCCTACAAAACAATAGCAAACACTGGCTTTTTAGCATATTTCTCTCAGAAAGTGTGCTGTATATTGCATTAAAACACATATTTATAACTTTCCCCTAGTGCAGTGTGCAGCATACTCCTTCAGCAGCACGCTAGCCCAGAGTGTGGCGCGACCCGTGATTTGTTGCTGAGTTGGGGGGGCCCCTCAGCATGACTCGCAGGGGGGCCCCCAGATCTTGTGTTACGCCACTTCTGCTACTAACTACAGTGCCTCACGCTAGGGGTATTCTAATATGTTGGAGTTACAAGTAATAGAAAAGGACTTTTGGACCGCTCCTAATTACTCAGCACATACGGAATTGGGTGTAGGATTTCTTGAAGATGTATGTCGTGCCAAGCCAGTGCTACATTGGTTAAGAATCTGGTCTAAACCCAATGTGGCTCTTAAAAAGTATATCATTTCAAACTTTTAAATAGAGATGATGTGTCCAAAACCCCATGGATGAGATACAATAAATCTAGCTTTGTCCAAATGGGTGTGCAAACACTGTGGGTGTCCTCAATCACTCTGGACAAGTCTCAACAAATTTTTTTTTCAAAGATACGTTTTTTACGATCTAAAAGATCAAAGATCTAAGGAACTTTCGCATGTTTTAATTAGCACTTTAGATCCACTTCAGGACCTACCTCTAGTTTACTTTAGTCAATGGACTTGAACATAATAAGAGGGATGTCCTAGTTTCAACTGGCACACAACCTTTGAAATACTTTGTCAAATTGGCTAAAGATATTTATTTTTTAGCATAGCTTCTACTATAAATACATAGCAATGTTGCAATACAGTTTTAATATGAATTTATTTTTTGGCAGATCAATTCAATTCCAAATCTTTACAAGATATGGGTTAAAACATATCAGGCAATATGTACACTACTATGCAACTATGCAAGAGTAAAATGGGGTTTTGAATGGGCACTTTGTAATATAATATTTGCCAGAAATTGAACTGAATGTTTATCATTCATGAGGCATTGTGTTTGGCTTAAGATGATGTTCTGTTTAACTAGGCAAGTGAATCAATGTATTCGCTTAATATCTTGATTACTGAGAATACATGACTTTTACCTAAATCTGCACATTTTCTCTCAGAACATATTAGTTTAAATGTCAAATGCCAATGCATTGCTTGGCCATCTTCTTATTAACAGTTAACTTATTTGACAGAAAACCCACCATCTATCAAAGTGATGCTTTAGTTCAAGTCAACATTTAAATAAGTGTCATGCCTTAACAATCTTATTTCTGTGTGTTTTGGGTTTTATAAAGCAGACACACTGCTTTAGTAAAATGCATCTGCCCACTTCTCACCCAGACATTCTTTTAAGTGCCACATGAATGGGTGCTTGGTCATTCTTCTGGACTTAGTTCAACTGTAGAAAACTGGTTACATAATTTCATGAGAACATGTACATTATGATGTCTTCTCTGTAAAACACACAAAATTTCAATGTTCTCATTTTACCTTCATTAAAACATTTCCACAAGTGATGAATGATTCACATACAGATATACAATATTCCTCTAGTTAGATATGATTTGATATCCTTGTACTTGTCACTTTACACACATGTTTCTTTAAGTCTGTACTAAAAGATGAAATACTATGGTCTCCATTCTACATGCTCCACTGTGTAAATTATGCATTGTAAGATGCTTTGAATTATACCATTATCTCAGAAATATTGCTAAATAATAAAGCACTTTAATAAGTATGTGACAAGCTCATGCATAGTCCTATGACTGTCCCCAAAGACATCCACAGGCTCTAGGCCTGCTTCTCATTGTTCTAGTTGTGTAATTTCTGTTTATTAAGTAGCATTTCTATGATGCGTTTAATTCATTCATCAGAACACACTGGAAATAGATCTAGGCATTTGAGTGAGAATTCTGTGAATGAAAACCCAAGTTTGTGCTTGGGCAGCCATGTGCTCACCTGTTGCTAAATCTTAGCTGCGTTTTCTGTGGTGAATAATTTCATTTGATCAAATTACATTTATCATAGGCGTGCACGAGTGGCAGGATGACAGCCATCCTGCCACTCGCGCGTGCCTGTGGCAAGTAGTTCTGCATACTGACAAGGTGAATGGCGCAAAATATTTTTGCTATACGGTGACATAGAAGAAACTGTTGTTTTATTAGAAGAAGTATATCAAGGTGTTCAAGCCCTGAAGATGGGCATGTTTGCCTGAAATGCATTGGCTGTACTGACCCTTATTAATCTTTGTATACACATGTCTGCTTCTTCACAATAAAATAGGTTTTATACAATAAGTTATTTGGAAATTGGCTAATTAGATGCAAGAACTCAATTACTAAAGGAATTTGATACAATTAAAGTCCTTTGGGTTCGACATCAACAGACACCTCTCCTTCACACAGCACTTGAATACACAAACTGCTTGGTACCCATGTTCTCTTTTGCAGAAAATCAAGCACTTGATCCCACAAAACAACTTCAGATATGCTGTCTAAGCCTTGGTCCTCTCCCACCTGGATGGTGGCAATGCCCTTTTGAAGGGCAACTACCCTGGCCCCCCGAGATGTGTCCTGCTTCATGCTTCATGAATAAAATAACTCCACAAATTCAACCACATTATCGCAACCACCTTTGAACTTCTCGGGCTCCCGTTGCAAGCCCCTATCTTCGTTAAATCCTACTGCATCAACTACAAGTCTGTCACTCTGAAGTCTCCAAGCTACATCGCTGAGACACTCAGCATCTCTGCAGACCTTGAATCCATCAGATGGAAGGACATGTTCAGACTTGAACTCTACTAGTGGAGGAAGGAAATACCCAAGCCTTCTCTGTCTATGCTTGTAGATCCATCGCTGAAGAAATTGGCTGTCCTACCCTCCCCAGCCCCTTGTATCTATGCTTCCATCTCGATGTTCTTCACTTTTTAATGGTAATGTTTCTTCCCGATGCTAGGCTCAGGCTCAATAAATATCCTAATAATGCAAATAATATATATAAACATGGTTTTGGTGATTGTAACTCATGGATGCAAATTAATACACCGCCGAGGCTCAGGTACAGTATATAATTATGTGTTTTGACATTCTGTGCTGGGCAGAGAAATGACATAAATCCCCCTAGACAAACAAACAATATAATTCTTCCTTGACCTAGAATACTATCTCTGGTGCAGGCCTTTGTATTCAGAGATAGCATGCCAGAGTGTGCAACATTGTTTTCTATATATAAGATTACATGAAGGAAAGAATCAAAAATCAACATACTGCAGTGACCAGAACTGTTAAAACAACAGAGCAAACACTACTAGGAGCTTCCAAGTTTGGGAAATTGGGTATTTTTCCCACAAAAGGCCAGCACATCAAATTGTAGCAGTGGCCATTCGTCATAAAATATATGCTGATAATATTAAACTTGTATTAAAGAAATGGAAACATCAAAGAAGAATGTGACAGCTGGATCCTGAATTATAGCAAATGAGAAGCCTATGCAAATGTGCATTGCTACAATTGACTACTGGTGAAAGAAATTGAAGCTGAGTATGCTTAACACTAAACTGAAGTTGCATGGCATCTATCTAGAACTCTTCCAATTTCACCTGGAGCTTACTCATGATGTCTGTGAACAGAGTCGTAATCCATCCATCTGAAGGGATACTTTTATTTAACCCATATCCAACTAGAGACTGCTCCCTAATAATCATTTTTTCCAAGTAATAGTGTGTTACACTCTTTTCGACAATTCAAAGCTCCTATTCCTATGTGATGTGCTTAGGTGGCTGTACCACTGCAATTCTATGTGAGTGAAGAGCACAGAGAGAAACCAAACCAGCCTTAGAGTGTTGGGAGACCTCCCTAGATACTGAAGAGGGATGGCCAAATGTGCCCCTCCTCCTCCTCCTATAAGGTACATGATGTGGAAGAAGAACAGAAGATATCGCGAACACCAATACTTTTTCGGACCAATTCCTAGTGCTCCAATGATCGATAGGTATGTCGAAAAGTACCCATTCACTCAACCTTACAGACCATTTGTGGTACAAGCCTTACACATAGTGGACGAGGACCCTTGGGCTGCAACTGAAGAGAGCTCAGTTGACAGTATTGACTAAAGCGCCAAGAAGTCAGCCAATGGCGTTGTTGGAGACACCACGAAATAAGAGCGTTAGACAGGAAGCAGACGTTGGGACACAAATACACACTCGAACACTCTAAGAACACGAGCTTCCATTTCTATAGAGGACCAATACATATACATACTGTCCTTGCTTTTATTATTTTGTCACTAGCTTAACGCAGCAATGCAGAAACCGCAAGCAGCAAGAGTTGCTGAATAAAGCTTGCAGATGCTTACATGCAATTAACCTTATGGAACTGCAGGAGCACCTATGGGAACTGACATTCCTGTGCAACTAACATATGGGGAATATAGAATAACATGAACATGTAGAAGCCACATTATGGCTTAGGAAAATTACAGCAGGCCACAAGACTCTCAGGAAGAGCTAAGCTGAGGCCAATCCGGCCCGGACAAGAGCAAACGTGTGAGACTGGATCTGCTGCAAAGGCTACCAGATACAAATGACATTCCATTCTTTGAACTGCAGTAACACCAGCTGCAATAAACGCAAATAATTCCTCATAATTGAGAGCTGCAGAAGCTCCAAATCATGGTCTCTGAACACGTGACCCGGGGCGACTCAGACAATGAATTGAAACCAAAAATGGGAAAGAGAGTTGATCTCACGCCACCAAACAGAAGCTTGCAACAAAGATGTTACAAGGGGAGACATGTATTTGCATGAGATGAACAAGCACTCTCATAGTCTAAGGTGGTGCTCACAAGTTACATTGCAGACACATGGTCATACCTATTATCTTCAGAGGGTACACCAAGAGCTGACAACCATTGCGGATCTCAGGCCCAGGGAAATCAGCTCTAGCCAATCACAGGTCAGGCTCCTAGGGGTGGGTAGCAACTGGCAAGAACCAATGGTAAGATCCTCACACTGCAACATTGTTTAGAGTTATTAATTTGGCAATGGATCGGGCCAGCCACCTGTCATGCGAGAGCTAGTGAAATAATTGATATATGGGACAATATAGGTTATTAGGCTCCTGACGGCCAATCCCAGATGGCAATAGATTTTTCTGGAGTAGGACCCAGGTCGTGACATCACTATGACAAAATCAGGATGCAAAACTGGCCTGCGAGCCAGGAGACATTGAGTCGTCTGTGGATTTCTTCTATCCTTGTACTGATCCCTGTTGGTTTCAGCTGTAATAAACCGCAGTTTGAACTTGCTGTCTGGGTCTACATTCCTTTTGGGTTAAGATGTTGGGTACATTCCTTTGCGAGTCCTCAAACTCCTAGTAGCCCTGGAACCTACCTGGGAGTTTGTCCCCAACAAGTTGGTAGCCAGAGGATAGTTGGCCGCGCCAACCTGCACCAAGTTGACTCCTTTGCCGCCGAACATGAGAGGCTACGGGACCCTTGCACATTTCGAGAGAGATGGGACAACACATGCCCGTTTTAAAGGTTGTCAGGAGCTGTTTGAAAATCATCCTGCCCAAGACTGGCGAGTTGTCCAGGCAGACCAAGATGGGGAGGTGAGTGGCTTGACGGGGAGCCGGCAGCCGAGCAGAGGAAGCACAGCACGGAATGTAAGTACTGATCCAGACCGACAGCAATTGTGGGTGTGAGGGAGGGTATTGAGTATTGTGGAGTATTGTTTAGTACTGTTGAGTATTGGTGAAGTATTGTTTAATACTGTCATAGCATTGTCTAGCACTGTTGTAGTGAGTAAGGACAGGAGCAGATGTAGAAGTCCCTTTTCTGTGTTTAGGGCCCATTCTGTATTCAAGGTTATGGTGAATAACCTAGACTATTATCTTAAAGGCTTGGATGATGAAAGGTTTGTAAGTATGGTGTTCTTGTTGGTTAGGCATTTTAGCTCAGATCATAGATTATGGTATTCCAGTTAGGGTGAGCAAGAGAGCTAGCCTAGATTGCGGGAGGTGTGTTGGCTAGTTAAGTCTGCTAGAGAGAGGTGTTTCACATGTTATGTGATGCAGCTGGTGCAGTTCGATCTCAAGAGAATATTGGTATACTCTGCCTGGAGAGCAGGAAGACAGCTGTGGGGTTTTGTGTGGGTTTGGGAGTAATGGGCCATTATTGTGTGCATGTGATATTTGAAGTACCTATATTGTGTTGACAGCTTTGTGACATCACCCTTAGCTTTGCATATAGGACACAGAGATTTTGGGACGGTGAGGAGCTAGTTTTGAGAACTTGGGATTGGCAGACGAGATGAACCAGTGGCGGTGCACGGAAGGTGCATGCGCAGGAGTGTGATTGTGTGCCTGAAGAGGCAGCAATTGTGAAGTAGGGGCAGTGCGCGGAGCATGCCATATAAGTTGTAGAGCCAGAGAGGCTCATAGAAACTGAAAATTATTATTATTGCCTTGTGACTTTTTATCCCTCAACCAGTGTATACTGGAGGGAAAGCCCAAACCAGAAACACGACTCAGGGCTGAAAACAAATGCGTACAACAAGAGGGGTTTGTCCTGACTGGGGAAGTCTAAGCTAACTACAATATATTTTTTGCAGTATAGATTTAGAGACAGTATCCTATCTTTGGGTGTCGCAATTTATATAGTTACCAAAGATAGCAGTACATGAAAAACAACAGTGATCATCCACATGTACAAAATCATTAGTTTATGCAAGGCAAGCTTTTATTAAGTGGCTTGTCCTTATTTCTTTAAACATTTTTATGAAAAACTTGTAAATATCATACAGACCAATGGGGGCTTACACATATTTCTCCCCCAATAGGCAATAAAGTGTAAAACAATGAAAATGCAAAGTATGAAACAGAAAATAAAGTCAGTTCATACAAGCATGTGTTGTATATTAACATTATTCCAAAATATGACAGTAGTATGAAGGCATCATGTTGCCACTAATACATTCTGTTTTTATATTATTCTAATTGTAACGTAGCCAGGCTAAAGGGTGACCAAAAAATGGTATTTGATCGTATATTAACATTATTCCAAAATATGACAGTAGTATGAAGGCATCATGTTGCCACTAATACATTCTGTTTTTATATTATTCTAATTGTAACGTAGCCAGGCTAAAGGGTGACCAAAAAATGGTATTTGATCCCTCAACAGCGGTTTATCGAAATCCTCGATTTGAGGTCAGGTAAGAGATAATAATATGTATCAAGGTAACAGTGAGGGGATTACTCCCCTGCAGAATTTGTGTAAGACACTTCCGCCTTATAAGGAGAAAATCTGTAAATGTAGCATAGAATGGTCCAAAAGTACAGAAGGTAAATTAACAAAACCAAGGCCACCTTGTGGATGTTTCACCAAAGACGGGCAGTAATCGCTATTGACACACAATCAGGGTGCTTACAAGGGGAGGAAATTGACCAAATGCATGGCCATATTCAAATAGTGGAGAATGTTTCAAGAGGGAGAGGGGAACACTGTGAGGTGTCAGTGGATGCTAAGCCAGCAGGAGGTGAAGGACCAAGAAACCCATCCCTCCACACCCCCCAGCCCCTTCAAAGTGTAGTGTCTAATGATACAGACGATGAGCAGGGAATGTATCTAATAAGGGAACTAAGGGCAGCAAGGGGTACTCAAATCAGACATATAAGCCAACACCATACACTAAAGAGGATAAGCAGAAGGGTGCAGGACTGCCAGAAAGTGATGCAGGGGTGGGAAGTGAGGTGCAACAGCGAGCGAATGAGGAGTTTGAGGGCATAAGCATGAACAAATGGATAGCACTGCCGGTGCTCTTAAAGCTTCAAGGCAGGACAGAAGGGGAGGCAGAAGGGGCGACTGAGGCTATACAAAATCTAAAAAGGCACAGCGACAAGACAGACTGAGCAGAACTGATGGATGAGGAAGACTGAAGAGCGAAGGGCAGGGAACTGAGGGTAGAGCGTGAGGACAGAGAGAGAAGGAGAGAGGAGAGCCTGGAGCAGGAAGACAGGATCGAAGAAGGGAAGAAGAGAGGGAGCATTTGAAAAGTGAGCAAGAAGAAAGGATAGAAAGGGATCTGAAGGAAAGGTAGAGAGCTGAAAGGGAGATGAGAGAGAAAAGGAAGAGAGAGCTGGAGAAGGCAGAGAGCCAGAGAGAACAAGAAGACCAAGAACAACACAAGTTATCAGAGAGAGAACAGAGGAAGTTGCAGTTGGACAGACTGGCAAGAGAACGAGCACGCAGGATGGAAGACGAATGAGCAATAAGGGCAGGGAGGACTCAGGCAGCATTGGCTAGGGAAAAAAATAGGCATGAGGAAGATAGATGGGCAGAACCAGATAGCACAAACTCAGAAGGCAGGAGCACGGTAGACGAAAGTGGAGCAGGCCTAGGGGACTAGGCAGGTGGCAGCAAGTATGATTTTGTAGACATTGATCTTAGCATGAAACCTAACACAGACTTGACATTGAGGAGACTAAGTTTTGCTGATGATTACCGTACTAACATGGACACAGGATCCGACCATGATGACAAACACAGTGGGGACAAGAGGAGGGAGCAAGGCCGGTCACAGTCTATGGGGATATACAAATGGGTGTCATGGGAATTTCAGACTGACAGATAAGGAGAAGGAGGGGTCAGTTCAGAAGAGCAAGCACAGCAGATGAATGACATGTGCACCACACACAACACATATGTTAACAGACTAAGGGACCTCCCTGGATGTAGGAGGGGGAGACAGGGATAGCTCATTCAATGGCACAATTGTCTAAAGCTTATGACAACAGAAGAGTACCAATACAGACATTGAGGGTGAGAGAGGGCCTCGACAAATTAGCCTGTACCGAAGGACCCCAGAGGAGAGGTTGGCATATTCACTGATACCTTTATTAGAGAGAGGGGGGTCGGTACCTCAGTATCTGCCATTGAAGCACACAGCCAAGGAGAATGTGAAGTGTAGGTTACCATCATTGAGTGTGGGAGCGGCGAAATGGATGTATGAGATGGAGAAGATGACAGCTGTTCACAGGCTAGCATTGGGTGACGTAAGGGGACTCTTAGTAGTGATACAAGGAGATGCAGCTGATGATGTATGGAAGAGGGCAGGGTTCCCAGGCGTGTTGACCCACAACACAGAGCATTATGGTGCACCATTAGCAAACTACACGGCAGCAGTATGGCAAGCATTTATGAACACAATACCCAGACACATCAGACATTGGGACGATTACGTCACGGAAAATGAGGGAAGATGAAGACCTCTTGCAATACATTCAGGAGAATCAAGAGCTTTGGTGCCTCGAAACTCGAGAGCCTTTGCACAACACAATAGCAATATTTTATCCCATTTTAGTGCAGGGACTACCACAGTCAGTACAGAAGAGTTTGAAGAAATTGGTGGGGATGGAAGCGAAGGGATGGCCAGAAATATAGCTCACAATAGTATACCATTGCAGATTGTGACAGGAGAAGGTTAAGCAAAAAAAGGAAGATAGGAAGGCAGATGAGGCTAAGCTGGTACAAAGGAAACTATCGAATTATGCAATGGAATGCGCGGTTATAACCACCGCCACCCCACAGGTAAAGCTACAGTATCAACAACCACAATAGTTTGAACCACCCATGGGAGGAGGGTACATGGGGCGGGGCAACACACACCAGGGATTCTGAGGAAGGGGAGGTTTGCCAAGGGGGCATGGCTTCAGACCACAGATCCATCATAATCAAGGGGGATTTTCAGGAGGATTTCGGGGATATGGACAGCACATGCAGCAAAACCAGGGGGATTTTTTTAGGGGGGTTTCCAGGACAGGGGAGGGTGCCACCACAGTACTGGACCTGCGGGCAGCTAGGAAACATTTCAAGAGCATGCCCGTTTAAAGGGACACAACAGAATTTGGGAGAGCAAGGCCATCAGCCATATCAAGGGGGACAAGAAGATTACCATGTACAGGATCAACAGCCACAAGGGCAGATGCCAGGCACATATCAACAGATGCCACATGCACAAACATGAGCACAACCACAAGCGTCAGCACAGCCCCAGGTACAGAAACCGATACCACAGATGGCAGTACCACTACCTCAGTATTTATAATAACCACAGATCAGGGGGAGCACACAACAGCTAGCACAAATACAGGATAATGACACACCAGCACACATGGACTCAGTGGTGACAGTATTAGTTTAACGACTGGGAGGAGTTGCAATGGTGGGGAACAACCCCTTTACAGGAAACGGACTAGCCATGTACCTCCAATAGGACAGCCCAGAGATGAACTTGATTTGTCCCATTCTGTCGATCACACCCACTCCTGCAAAGGAACCTCACATAGGGGTGGCAAAAGGTGACAAAACGTTTCTCTTTCTAGTTGACACTGGGGCAACTAGGTCATGTATTAGGGAAGGAACATTTAAATGCTCACAGATTCTGTGGGGCTTGAGAAGTGGTTCCTTGTACTGATAACATCTCACTATCAATTGGAGATCATGACTTATCAATACCTTTACTTTACTCTCGACAGACACCTGTAAACATCTTGGGACATGACATCATGAGCAACACCAGGCATACACATGTTAAATATAAGACAGATCGTCCAAGCATATTGTGGATGCACAGTACAGAGGGGGGTGCCAGTGGACCCAGAAATGTTTCAATATGAGACTGATATTGCCATCGCATGGATGCCAGACATTGCAGGAAAGTTGTGGCGAGTTCCGAATGAAAACCTGTTCAGGCCAGAGGCACAATTGGACAAGCCGGAAGGGACGATAAGGTCCATAGAAATTGAGGCAGTGTTGTCAAGCAAGGATTGGATTTCAGTACATGCAATAGACGACACAGGAAGGGCATGGGGAGCAATAATCGCAGTTGCATAAGGGTGCAGACTGACAACAGTGACAGATGATGAACTATTTGGAGAAGAGAGGCAGGAAGTGGAGATGGTGTTTGAAATAAGTGTAACATTTTGGTTACAGATCCATTACAGAAAGGTTCCACAGAGAATAGCAATGGCACTAGGGGCGCCACCCTCATTTTGGGAAGAGGACATGGCCAAGGTACCGGACAGTTTATTGATCACAAGTCCTTATGACGTGGTATGCATAAAGAGCATAGGAGGGGTGAAGATTAAACTGAAACCAGGAGCGAGTTTGCCAAGAGTAAAACAGTATCCTGTAACCAAGCAGGCAGATGAGGGCATTTATGAGACAATTAGCGTCCTCATTAAGAGAGGCAGTCTGGTATCATCAGAATCTCCATGCAACACAGCAGTGTACCCTGTGTGCAAGGCCAGCGGGGGTTATGGTATTTTATTCAGGATATAAGACCTCTTATCCACATTGTAGATGCAGAGCATCCTGTAGCAGCAAATCCAGTGAAAATGTTGTGTGGCATTGCAGCGGAAGCTACCTGTTTTATGGTAATTGATCTAAAGAATGCATTCTTTTCAGTTCCACTACACCGCCACTCACAAGACATAACCAGTTGTATTTACCAAAACCAGAAATGAAAACACACTTGTTTGCCACAGGGGTACTGCGAGTTACCATCCATCTTTAACAGAGTAATGCAGATGGACCTAAACAGTGTAGAGACAGAAAGTACAGTTTTGCTGTATGTAGACAACATTTTGATTTGCAGTGAGACAGAAGGGCAGTGCAGAGATGACTCAATACACATGCTGACAGTGCTAGCTGGCAAAGGTTACAAAGTGGGCAAGTCCAAATTACAGTACTGTCACAAAGAGGTTCTATACATTGGACACATGATATCTAGGGATGGCCGACACATTGCCCCAAAGAGAGCAGAGTCAATATGTAAGACACCCCAGCCCACAACAGTGAGGGAAATGCAGCAGTTCCTGGGGTTGTGTAATTATTGCAGAACACAACACATACACAAGGCCACTATTGGGTGCAGTGAAAGAAGCACAAAGGGGAACAAAGACACTGACATGGACCACAGACATGAATGAGGCCTTAGAGGAACTGAAGGAATCCATAAGTACAGCTCCAGTGTTAGGGTCCCAAGACTACAAAGAATGTATATTTTTTGTTTTCACACACTGACGGTGTAGTGAGGAAGGTAATGCTAACTGTACTGACTCAGAAGACAAGCATTTGCCATAAGCCAATTGCTTATTACAGTGGACAGCGTGACAAAGTAATGAAAGGACATTATCTCTGTGAACAATCATTGGCAGATGCAGCCTTCGCAGTGGAAAAAAATCATCAGCAGTGACAATGGGGTGCATCACCACTCCTAACCTGGAGCACGCCCTCCTTGCAATAATGCATACGCCAAACAGCACACTGACAACACAGAGAGCATGGGGTATGAGGTAATACTAACAAATTTAGGACAGAAGATAGTAAGAAGCAGGACTGTAAACCCAGCATTATTTTTGGCAGACGCTCTCAAGGCAGGAAAATATGCACATGACTGCACAAAGAACATGAAGGTATTCAGTGAGACAAGCAAGGTGGAGGAACATGCACTTGAATGGGGAGACGTGCTGTACATTGACGGTTCATCAACGATTGATCAAACTGATGGGATCAGACATACTGGGACTGCAGTGATAAAACTGAAGGAGGACGGGACAAATGAGATGGCTGTAAGTGAGAGACTACCATCCCATTACTCAACATAGGCAGCAGAACTAATGGCTCTCATATTGGCACTGGAACACAGCATAGAGAACTATGTCACAATTTATTCTGACTCAGCATACGTGAAGTCAACCGTATACACTCAGGGCTGGCACAGTGGCTCAGGAGAGTGTTCAGGAGAGTAGATGGGACCCAAGTGCAGCATGCGCTTTTATTGGGTAAAATGATTGAAGTGATTACATATCCAAAACATGTAGAACTAGTGAAATTCCAGGCCCACACGAAAGAGGAGACCTTATATCAAGCAGAAATGAAGCAACAGATTGTGAGGCAAAGTGTGCAGCATATTTTGTGCAACTTTAGGAGCTGGAGGAGAGACCAAAGGCTCAAGGGGGAGTGAGGAACATGGTGATATGGGAAGGGTACAATGCACTACCATAGACACAGATTGTGGAACTGCAGGGAGCTGCACCCAGGGGGAGAAGGAGCTATGGATAAAGAGAGGATGCTCCATATATTCAACAGATGCCTTATGGCGACAGAACAACACTGGAAAAGTGGTCATGCCACTGGCATTGCTGGAGACAGAATTAGCACAATTGCATTACCCAACACACACAGGAAAGTAGGTCATTGCTACACACATTGGTGAAACATAATTTTGCCCAAACTTGAATTAACATGTAACTGATGTCATAAGCATTTGTTTGACATGTCAACAATTTACGGCAGGGAATACTTTGAGAGTTGTGAGAGGAGCCATGCCAAGACTCGTAGGCCCATCCCTGCATCTCCACGTGGACTACATGGACTTGGTTCAAGTTTTCCAAGGTTACCGCTACATGATAGTGGTTGTCTGCCTATTATCCAGATGGATAGAGGCTGGGCACTGTTCCCACACTGATGCCCTAAGACCGGCTAAGTTTCTCACTTCGCCAATTAGCTGTTTCAACACATTAGGACCATGCTACTTGCTAGGCATCAAGCATAAATTCACCTCTGTGTACCACCCGCAAGCAAACGGGTTATGTGAACACCCAAATGGACTCCTAAAGGAGTGCATAGCCAAAACTCAGCAGAGTACCTAAAAAAATGGCTTCACTGTTTACGATTGGCCTTGTTTGATTTGTGCAACAAGCCAGGGTCAGACCACGATTCAATGCCCCAAAAGTTGGTGACAGGACAGCACATGCATCTTCCCCTGGCTCCTCTCACAAGAGCATTGAAATATTGTGAGAATAGTGCAGATGTGTTAGGACAGGAAATGTTTGATTACATCACTTCTCTGGTTTCTAGTGCTTATTTTATCTCTTGCCAGATACAGCGGATCAAGGGGGATTCAGAAGACAACGAAGACACCGACAGCGACGACACAGTCCAAGACAATGAACTAAAACATTTAGTGAAGGTAGGAGACATTGTCCCCCTACATAATTTTATTAGGCGCTGGAATGCACCTCAATTTACAGGCCCTCATGTGGTTGAGGTCATAGCAGACAGAGCTATTAAATTAGTAGGGAAATCTGTCTGGAACCATCTTCGGGATGCCTATCCCTACAAAGCAGTGGCTGACGCTGCCAATGTTAGGACCTTGATGAACTACAAGTGCGAGTGGACCTCACTGAGTTAGGGAGACAAGGTCACCCCATGGTTCTACAATCCCAAGCAGCAGAGGCAGCAACTGAAACACTTGCACACATTGAGGAATGAAACAGTGTTAGTTATTTTTCCTTTCACACATACAGGCTGATGCAAATATTATAAAGATTTTATAGGTTGGTATCTTGATGTTACCTCCCATCCATCACCCTGAACATTCTCTAACCAGTTTGTGCATTATATAAGGAGTCCCAAACTATTTAGAGGAGGATCCCCTGAAGTATATTTCCTTGTTTTTGTAGAATAGTTGGGCCAAGCATACCCACAACTTGAACACCATGAATTCCCTGTTCTGCCTACATGAGAGACCCCTCAGTAAGAAAGGTCTGGGAGGAGGTCTTTGCCTTTGCCATTAGTGACTATTTAGTTAGCAAGTCTTGAGGGTACAGACACATACTAATATGATAACGCCTTTCTTTGTGAATTTCAGGTGGGCAACTTTATATTCAGGCTGCAAGGATCAAGCAGCTTAAGTGGGTATGAACGAAACAATAAAGAACATTATTATCATGGCGTGTCTATTAATTCCCAGTGGCTTGATGGGATTTGTATTTTGGCAACTGTATGTCGCTGAAAGCACTAAAGCTGCAACCTCTATTAACCTTACCCCAAACCAGGCAGGAAGGACAACCATGTCAGGTGGATGAGAAGACACTGATTATAAGGTAAGGAGAGGAGCACAATGTTGACACAGACATGAAAGGAGTTGATATTTATCTCACTGACACAGCACAAGTATCAAACAACATGCGGTATAAACATATGACCAAAGTAGGTAAGGAAGCCTTTGGGGAGAGCTATTATGTCTGCTCTTTAATCCCCTACACCATAAGAGCTTCCCAAACGTTTATAGCAACTGAAATACCCACAGTAGGAGCACAGTGCCTGATGTATCTCGCGATGGTGCAAATGTGAGGAAGATTCCAAGGGAGAACCGCAACATTGAGATGGATGTCCAAAGGGACATTCACAGATGAAGACAACTACATAAAGACATTAGACATGATGAACAATTACTGCCAGCTCGACGAAGGACTGGGGTACATAACTGATGGACCCGAGAAAGGAGAGATGAAGACTATCACACTGAAGGAATTGCCATGTCCATGTACAAGAGCAAAGGAGATAGGAGGAGAGCCGGGATGCTGGGAAAGGCCACAGATATTAGGAGGGGAGCAAAGTGCTGACATTAGCACAGTCAGCAGTGAACAAGGTACAAAAATGACAAGTGCCTGAAGGAGTGGTATGCAAGCGCAAAGTTGCTGACATGGGTGTAGAATGAAGATGGACCAATGCCAATAATTCCCCTGAAGATGCCAGCCTTCTTCTATCAGAACAATGGTGATGTCGAAGTTGGTGGGAACATAGGATGCAAGATAATCAAACAACTTGCAGCAATGAGAGCAGGAAAGACAGTGCTGATGGATCACTCGTGGGCATGTGGATCAAAGGCGTATGAGAAGCTGCCACCTGAGTGTGGAGGAGTATGTATTTAAATTAAGCAAGTTTGACATTTCCCCAGACATCGGCTTGTGAGTAATGACAGTGCGTTGTGGAGACTTTTCATGAAAAGTAAATTCACATGTGATGTCATCAGTGATGCCATCAATGCCATTTGTGATGTCATCTTTGATGTCATGGGTGTTAGTCTTAGCAGTGCACAGTGGTGGCACGAGTTATGGTTGCTTATCTTACCATAACTGGCGAATGTCTGTTTTTTTCAATTTTACTTGTAACCATAATATGAATATGGTTTTATTTGTGCTATAACATCCCTTTAAAAAAGTTTTTGCACTCAATTTGATAGGTTTTTATTAGCAGAACTGAACCATAACATCCCTTTAACAATTTGTTTCACTGAATTTGATAGCTTTTTGTTAGCGCAACTTAACCAAAAAGTCCCTTTAACAATGTCTTTTCACTGAATTTCATAGGTTTTTAACAGGATACCATTTATTTGTATAGATGTACCATACAACATACTGAACCCTCTGGCCCCATGCTGATAACCACAGGGTCCAAGGACTATGCGACTGTCCGCAGACCTTGGGTGGCATCCACACTGCCCAAAAGCTCATGTGTTGTTTTACATTATGGTAGCATGCAGCAAAGACACTGAGCATCTTTAAAGATCAACACATAAGTGAATTATAAGGAACAATGAAGTAGGTCTGCAAACTCTGTACTGTAAAAGCAGCAGTGTAATTGCATAGGGTGTGCAACATAATGGAATGCACCAAGGAGAAAAATAACCTGTGCTTCCAACAGTATTACCTCAGTGCTGCTTTACATAAAAACTGAGAAGCACTGTCAGCGGGAGAAGTGCAAAGTAGTGACAGCAGAACCGTACTAGAAAGTGGTAAGTATACCATATTTTTTCATATAACTGTGCAGTTTGTTCTGAGTACATGACTAGTATTTTCTTTTTTGTTTACACAGAAATAGCAAGCACCCTAGAGTGGCTTGAGGAGAATTTCCTTCTTGATGAAATGAGTGAAGATAGTAGCTCCAATGGTACACAGTGCAGTTTGAAAAATAAAAGTTTTAATACGCATTACTTCAAATGTAAGTGAAACATGTTTTTTTGTTTAACAGTACATACGGAAATGAAGGCAATGGTCCAAATGCACCAGCTACTGCACAAGTGCATGAGCACATAGAAACCCAAACTGATAATGCAGCCAATGAACTAGTGAGCCTGGGGGGCAAAAATTGACCAATTCAATGACAGTTTTGCAGATTTAAAGCTACTTGTTGAAAGGCATATAATGGAAAATATAAAGTACCACTGCCCCACTTACACCTGTACCCATTCCCATGTCCCAGCCTACCATCTCCACAAATTCCTTGTAAACAAAGATGTTAACATGAGACCTCAATCCCTTCCTCCTCTGATGACCAGCCTCTACAAAACCCCAATTCACTTTTATTTGTTTCCATTTCTGCTACCCCTTCCCTTTCCTAATTGTGTGTATTTGTTTGTGTAAATAAAGTTCTAGATGTATAATGTTGCTTTGTGTTTGTGTTTTCTTTTTAACAATCCCTGTTTGGACTCCACGGACAGCGCAACTGTCTGGCCCATCCATAATCAAGATGTCTGCAATCAAAATTGAGGTGTCTGTAGGACTCCATGCCAGTCCCGACATGTCCGCAAAGTTGTGATGTACCTCAAATTGGTTTGGGGACAGCATCCCTGTCCTGCGGACACCTGAGTGCATGTGCATCACATTCCCTGTGCCCTGCTGACAATGCACCTGTGTGGCATGTCTGCAAAGTTGTGGCATACTTTTAATTTGTTCTGGGAGATCACCCCTGTCTGGTGTACACCTGGGCACATGTGCATCTCATCCCACGGGTCCTACGAACAATGGGCCTGTCTAGCATGTGTGCAAAGCAGTGACATACTTTAATTAGTTTGGGTAGCCCATCTTTGTCCGGCAGACACCTGGGCGCATATGCATTATGTCCCTGGGTCATACGAATACTGTGCCTATCTGACATGTCTGCAAACAGTGACATACATTCATTTGCTTGGGGAGCCCACCCCTGTCTGGTGGACACCTGGGCACATGCGCATCACACCCACTGGGTCCTACGCACAACGCGCCTGTTCGGAATTGTCCGCTGCATGTGTGTCACACTTTTATTTAGTTCAGGGAGCCAAACCCTGTCCGTAGGACACTTAGGCGCATGTGCACAATGGATCCCGCAAAACAGTAGTCCTGCGGACAGCTGTCCCATTTGCAATGGATCATGACGCCACCATATGACCGCACCCATGCTGAGTGTCGGTCCTTATTCGAGGACAGTGTCCGGGCCACAGAAGTGCAAAAAGTGTTTATCTGAGTAATCCAAGTTGTTTTACTGTGAAAGTTCACCCTTGCAGAGGTTCTAGACCATGCCCCTGGCGACCTAGAGACTTTTTGGAACATTTGAGCCCATCTTGGGGTTTGAAGTGTCTGCGGATAACGGGACTGTTCACAGAGCACTCCCCAACACCCATATAAAAGGCCACACCCCAGTGCTGCTCCTAATTCTGTTTTTGGATTTCCTGAACAGCACACTCTGCCAGATTGCTGGATTGCTGCATTACTGCTCTATATTGCTGGATTGCTTCATTGCTGGGCTGCTGAGTTGCTTCATTAGCTGGATTACCTGAATAATGGCATCCACTGCTGTTGCACTGATGCCTCTTTCTCAGACCACCACCACCATCTCTGCCCAAGGGCCTGGAGAGGGGAACAGATGATGCAGAGGGGGAACACGAAGAAGAAGAGAACATGGTAGTGGAAGTCCCCACTACCAGCTGCCGATGTGAGTCTTGGGTGTGGAGGCTTTTAACAATGTTGTGGGGGGGTAGCCAAGGCTCAAGCAGCCAAGGTTCACTGCAAAGAGTTGCGGGAAACCTGGGCTGTACAGTTATGGCACCACTTCCATGTGGCGACACCTGAGATCCAACCACAAAGCAGCAGTTTGGAGGGTCGTCCACTTCTAACAGAGAGTTCCACTGCAGCATCCTCGACATCTGCTCCTGTCATCACAAGGTACTACTGTGGGGCAGTGGATCCCTGAATCAGCCTTGCAGGCCATACGCAACACAATAGATCCTTACCTTTCAAACATCACTGTATGTGTACTACGATGTGGTACTCTGCAGGGGTAGCAGTTCCAGAGTGGTTTTGAGGCTACGGTCCAGGACCATGAAGGAAAGTGCCCCATACCTCGATGAGGCAAACCCAACATCTTCCTCTCTTCATCTGCCCTTTCTTATCCCTGTAGTTGATGGCCCTTCCATACCCTCCCTTCCCTTCCTTGTGTGTGTCGTTCATAAAATACCATAAAATGTGTCTTTTCAGAGACACCTTTCACAGTTTAAAAATAGAAGTGCCAATGAAGACTTCCAAAGCAAGCAGGGGGTGGCAGCATGTAAACCATTGCATTCTTTTCCAGGAGACAGTGGAGCATTTTGTTTTTTTTGTGTTTTATTCTTGGAAGTTTTGAAGTGGCCAGCACGTACTGCACAAATGCTTGCTATACTTGCAAGAACGGCTGCAAAGCATTTTGGTTATTGTGCAAAAAAGAGGTCATTGCCAGTATCAGTAAGATGGATGCCATCTCTGTGAAAATGTTGGTGCTACGAAATGTAATGTTTCTATTGTGGAAGGAAGACATACCAACATTTCGTAGAATTGCGCGAAATGTCTTGTTGCCATTGTACCTGTCTTTCTCCATTTGTGGACCAAAAGAGGAAAAGCGCAGCCACATCTTTCTCTGGGCAATGCACAAAAAAAATACTCGAGAGATTGGAAACATGTCCATGACTTTCCCAAGTGCCTCCTTCATTGCAAACTGCAGAGATATTCCAGTAACATGACCTAAACTTTTCCCTCCACAATGAAAAATAATAATGGCTGGATGATGCTGCGTCACCAAAGTGGCAAAAAGGGGAAGCACATCCAGATTTGGGAATCAAAGATGAGCAGCCACTCCACAGTGCTCTGCATACAACTGCAAACAATGTATCCAATAGTCCCCCAAAATCCAGACACTCTGCCTCCTGAAACACACAGCAATAGCCACAGCCATCTGCACACCTCTCAGCAAACAGAGCCTCTGCCACACTCTCTTCTTGCACATCACACAAAGGGAGCCTCATTGACCAATCCCCTGACTTCCAGAGCCCTATTTCCATGCCTGCCATCCTTAAAAGTCCTGAATGTGGCATGTGTGATCCGCAAACTATCGCATTGTTCGTGGATAAATCGGTCAATTCAAGAGGGTGGGGAGAGAATTTAACACAGGGTAGGATAGTTCCTCTATTGTGGTAGTTTTGTATAAGTATTTTTCTTTTTTTTTTGTTAGGGCTGTTTCTCTTCTTTTTCTCCTTACTGGCTTACATAAACCTCTGCAAAGCATCCCCTAGATTATGAAAAAAAAAATAGCATTTCCAATAATGGACAACGAAATGCTGTCTGCAGAAAATAGTGCACACTAAAAACTATACCCATGCCTCTATTAATGAGGCGCCTTCCAACATTTTGCTGGGGATTAAAGACATTGGGGGTTGTTCCATTGTGCTCTAGGTGGTATGTCAGAAAAAAAATCCTTGGCAGTAGGGAAAAGCAGCATCGGTTCTTCCACCAAAAACTTCAGTACAGGAACCAAACTTGGAACACTGATGTAGCCCAAATGCTCTCCTCCGCAGTGCACCACCAAAACATCAGAACTACCAAAAGTACCATGTTTCTTCAAAGAGCAAGCAGGGCCCGCAAATTGTGGCCAAGCATACTGTACCACAAAGCCTGCAGGCCTGGAAAACCAAAATCAGCAGAAACAGCAGAAACACCTCTTGCCTCTGCATACCTCTCCAGATCACATACAAAGCAATCTCCCACTATCAATACAGTAACTCCAGCTATCTTCACTACACAACCAACACAGCAATGAAAAAAAGTATTACCCTCCCTTTCTGTAAAGCACACCCTGAACACCTGATTGGCTAAGACTTACAGTCCCATTTCCATGACAGGCATGCTGAAAATCCCTGGATGTGGCACACCCTATCTGCGAAATACTGCTGTATCCGCAGACCCCGTAACACAGGGGCAGCCCTTCTTCCCTTTCCATTTCACTCTTTTCAGCAATCTCTCATTGGCTACTGGTAAGCAGTCACACATCCATCCACCAATCAAATCCAAGATCTCTACATCTATCTCTGTCAACTCTCAGAGTGCAGCTGCAAACCACATATTTCAATTTCAGCACCACTGTCTGATTTTTTTAAATAAAAAACACATTAGGAAAATTTGCACAGAAAGTTCAAGTGCCAGATCCTATGTAAATGTCAATTTATTACCATGACATGCATGCTTGCCCATATCACCCACTGTAATGTACAAACTGTTATTTTCTTTTTTCCTTCTGTTACTTTTGCAACCATTTCCCCACTAACACACCTGCTGTAAAATGCCCAGAATGCACACAGAAAAGGAAAACTGCATGTATATTACCAACACATAGCAAGTACATTTATTGCATGCATTGGGAACAGGAAGCCTGCCACTTATCTGTCACTTATCCTGCATAAACTAATTAATAATCATACTGTTATTTGTCCCATCTCCTGATATCAAGTGACAGTTACTTACAATGCTGTGTGCTTTCAAAGTGTTCTTTTACTGCCACATGCATCACAGCTGCAAACCACATATTTCAAATTTAGCAGCACTCTGATTTTTTAAAAGAAAAAAACTTTGCACAGCAAGTTCAGGTGCCAGTTCCTATGTGAAGCACCAAAATGAACACATAAAAGGGAAACTGCATGTATGTTAGGAAAGCATGGTAAATTGACAAAACACACCATTGGAAGGAAAGAAAAGAAATGCATATGTACATTGGAAACAGTACTATCTGTAAAATTTGGATAAATTAATGAAACAGCAGGAAATGATTTCTGCACTCATGTAGCAAGCATCTATGGGCCTCATTATGAGTCAGCCAACTCCTATGCAGTGCTGTACAATTTGACACACACACACACAAACTCTTCCTGCCAACAAATCCTCCTACAATCTAAAATGATGTGTTCTCCTAGTGCTGTTACTGAAACATTAACACACATACCCACTAACTTCCTTCTTTTGCAACTGCAGTAAAGAACCACCCCCAAAAAGCCAGCTATTTCTTTGCTGGAAGCTAAAACCCAGAAGAAACCTATTCTTCACATCCAACAAAGTAAGTGCAGTATTGTAGTAGTGTTCTGCTTGTTACACAGACAGTGCAGTGTTGTTGTATTGTACCATAGGCAATTCTATCCAACCCCACAGCACTTGTTTCACTCTTACTCATTGCACCTTGGCAGGTCCACTCTTTGGGCCTCATTACACGGACGGCGGTAAGGGTTAACGGTCACCGTTAATGGCAACGGTGACCGTTAACCCTTACCGCTGTACTACGAGGTCCCTTAGCGGGTTGGTGCTTTAACGCCTGCTTTTTGCAGGCGTTAAAAACCAACCCGCTAAGGGACCTCGGAGCTAATTACGGCACCGCAAAATTGCGGTGCCGTAATTAGCGCCTTCCCCATTCCCATAGAGCCCTATGGGGCAGAAATGGGAATGGGGAAGGGCAATGGCGGAAGGGGGATTTACCACCCCACTGACCTTGGAATGGGGCGGTAAATCCCCTTACCGACAAGGCGGTGCCGGTAATTTACCGGCATGGTCCAGGGTGCTAATAGCACCGTGGATCACCGCCTTCCGTGTAATGAGGCCCTTTGTATTGTCATCAGAGCACCGGTATGGTAATACTTACTAGTTTTATGAAAACATCAGAATGTCCTTATTTCTTCATGCACACTACACTTTCATACACACTGAAGCAAACCTTTCACACAGGAACACACACACATACCAGTTCAACATTCCCAAACACACATTTTGCGGTTTCAAAGACACACATGTGGCAAGAGTTAGGCAAAGTTTGTATGCAGTACCTTCTGGGAAGACTACAAACAACTCTGACTACAGGTATAGGAAACCCAACCTTTGGTATCAGCTTGTACTACACAGTTTTGGTAGCGTATTGAGCAGCAAGGCTAAAGTTACACAGAGATTCACAGTGACAAGTATTCATATAAACTCTTACACTCAAGGTTTCTTGAATAAACAATGATTAATGTATTTATCAGTAAGGGAGCAATATAATAGTAACATACAAATACACTTCAATACTGTACACTCTTAGGGCCTCATTACGACCCGAGCGGTAAGTTACCGCCTGGGTTGTACCTTTACCACCATGGCGTAAACTATGTTTACGCCATGGTGGTTGGCGGACTTACCGCCCCATTCCGAGGTTGGCGGGGCGGTAAGTCCCCATTGACCCATTTACCCTTCCCCATTCCCATTTTTGCCCCATAGGGCATAATGGGAGTGGGGAAGGCGTTAATTACGCCACCGTAAATTACGGTGGCGTAATTAACAACAAGGTCCCTTAGCGCCATGGATTTTAACACCTGCTAAAAGCAGGTGTTAAATCCTCCATGGCGCTAAGGGACCTCGGAATCAGGCGGTAAGGGTCGGCGCTGTTTACGCCGGCGTAAACCCCTTACCGCCTGGGTCCTAATGAGGCCCTTAGTCTCTAAATCAGTAAAGACCCTTTTGGGATGGCCCACAGACACAACCTACACCCTCGGGTGATTTCAATAGCTAGGGAGCTGGGGACATTAATATCTTACTGTTTTGCATTTAGAGTACTTTTATAAACTGGTAAAAGGAAAAGGCTATTAGAACAAGAGACCACAAATATACTCCTGGTAGGTACGTAGAATAGTCATTGCACAATGTTTTAGAAGTCTTTGAAGAAAATAATAATCAAATGTAGGGCCACCAGCTGCTAGACTTGTGAGTAGTAGAAGATGCAAGCAACTCTACAGAAATAGGTAAGTTCTCTTAGACTTTGTACAGTACCTTTAAATTGAAGAAAAAGGGCAGCAGACCTCTTATGTACCTGTGCAGCTTTGCAGATCGAACTGTTACTGGGCCTCAGTCGTGGGGATAAGAGGGAGGACTTCTGGGGACTCCTGCACTGCAATGAGATGGTCAACGTTCACAACAAGAAATCTCCAAATCAGTGGCTGTAGGCTGACTGACCATCTTAACAATTTAGGATTTTCCCTCTTCATCTGTATTAACCATCTCGAGGGTTGGTGGTCTGTTTGAATCACAAAAGTAGATCCATACCAGTATGGTCTAAACGTCTTCAAAGATGACACAAAGGCAAAACACTCATGTTCTATGGTTGCCCATCTTGTCTCAGGTTCCTTCAGTTTCCTACTGATGAAGCAGATTGGGTGTTCCCTGCCTTTCTCATCCTGCTGACTCAGAACTGCACCTATACCTGTATTGGAAGCATCTGTCTGTACAATAAAGGAATGGTTGTATTCAGGAGCTCTTAAGACTGGAGCTTGACAAAGGGCTTGCTTAAGTCCTTCAAATGCCTTAGTGCACTCCTCATTCCACCTGACCTTCTTGGGGAATTTGGGTGAGGGGATCACATTCAAGGGAGAAACTATGGTCCCATAGTTCTCAATGAAGTTCCTATAGTAACCTGTGAGACCTAGAATGGCTCTCACTTGGGTTTGAGTAGTAGTGGTGGCCTAGTCTTATACAGCTTGTACCTTGCTAGGCAATTGCCTTATTTCTCATCCTCCGACCTCATGTCCAAGATAGACCACTTTTCTCTGACAAATTTGACATTTACTTGCCTTTATGGTCAGATTGCCCTGCTCAAAAGCCAAAAGCCTGCAATACATATCCTAAGTGGTCAATATGTTCCTTCCAAGTAAGGTTGAACACTGCAATGTCATCCAAGTATGCCATGCTGAAGTCCTCCATCCCATTCAGAACATGATTCACCATCCTTTGGAAGGTAGCAAGTGCATTCCTTAGTCCAAAAGTCATAACCTTAAACTGTTAGAGGCCTCCTAGGGCTGAAAATGCAGTTTTGTGCTTGGCATGGTCTGTCAGAGCTATTTGCCAATAGCCTGAGGTTAGGTCAAATGTACTGAGGTGCTTGGCTGAATCAAGTTTGTCCACCAGCTCATCTGTCCTAGGTAAAGTTTGGTCATCAGTTGTGGTGACTGCATTAAGGGCTCTATAGTTCACACCGAATCTCAACTCCTTGGATCTTGCCTTTGGTACTAGCACACCTGGATTAGAACATGGACTTGTAGATGGCTCTATTACCCAGAGATGAAGCATATTGTTGACCTCTTCCTTTATGTGGGTGGGTCTTAAATGGTCTGATATTCTGCAACCTCTGCTTTTAATGGGTAAACAGTCACCAGAGAGAATCTCATGCTGGCTCCAAGGGGTAAATCCTGGTGATAGTGAAAACAGAGGGGCAAACTGATTTAACAGAATTCAGCACTCCTCCTGTTGTTCCAGTGTCAGATCAGAAGATAGATTGACTCCTTCTATCTGTCCATCTAAATGTTGTCCCCTGATGAGGTCAGGTAGAGGTTCACTCTCCTCCTCCTCTATAGCAGAGGCTAGAAGCAAAGCTCACAGTTCTGGTGTAGAGACATTGGTTTTTAGGCGGCTGGTGTCAAAAGTCCCTGGGGGCTTCCTTAGGATTGCCAAAGTCCACCAAATAATTTACCTCTGCCTTGTTGGTTCCATAACTAGAACTAGCTGGTTTTGAGTAAACTCAACCATGTTGGCCTTCTGGCCATGCCAATGCTTCACTAGAGGCTGACCTGCTTTCAAATAATCTGAAGCTTCTGTCATAATGTGTGTCATTCTTCTTCGAAGACCTAACACATAGTAGTCAGTGACTCTCACTGGCTTGTGGGAAGGAGTACTCTCCAACCCCTCCTTGATTAGGGCCAATTGACCTCTAACCGGATGACAATAGAGAAGCTCAAAGAGACTGAATCCAACCACTTCCTGAGGGACTGGCAGTAGAAGGTTCCACTTTCTTCTAAGGGGTTCTTCTAAAGTACCTATCATGCCCTTCATAGTTCTATTAAAGCTCTTTACCAGTCAATTGGTTTGGGGATGGTAGGTTGTTGAGAACTTGTAGATCACTCCACAGTTTTTCCACATGGCTTTCATGAAGTGGTACATAAAATAGGATCCCCTGTCAGAGATCACCTCCTTAGGAAAATCTACTCTGGTAAAAATACCAAGTAGACCAAGTAGAGCCTTAATCATGGCCTGAGCTGTGACAGTCCTCATAGGTATTGCTTCAGGATACCTGGTAGCATGATAAACCACAACCAATATAAATCAGTTGCCTGAAGATGTTGGAGGGTTTAAGGGACCAACAATGCCGATTCCTACCCTCTCAAAAGGGACTCCCACCACTGGGAGAGTCACCAAAGGTGCCACATTCTTGGCTCCACTCTTGCCAGATGTCTGATAAGTGTGACAGCTTCTACAAAATGTATCTTCATCAGAACCCATCTTAGGCCAGTAGAAATAAAGAGAAATCCTTCCCTTGGTCTTCTTAAAACTTAAGTGACCAGCCGAAGGAATCTCATGGGCTAACTGTAGAAACTGAGGTCTCACCTCCTGGGGCACTACAAGTCTTCTGTAGTCTCCAGGGGTAGACTTAATAGGTTCACTGTAGAGGAGGGCATGCTCCCAGGACAATGTGTGCTTCCCTGGCTCTTGCCCTTCCAGCTGGGACACTGCCTGTTGGCGAAGTCCTTCGAGAGTAGGACACTCTCTTTGACCGCTGCTGAAGTCTGCCCTACAGGGGCCACCTTCTGGCAGTAAACACTGCAGCTCATGATGGTCTTTAGGATCCAGATCTCCAACAGGAGGAAGGTCTTCCTCCAGCTCTGTATCATCAGTAGCTGACTCAACCTCTTCTGATTGGATCTCACACTCAGCCTCAGCTGGTGGAGTAGTCACAGGTGTGACTGTGGACTTTCCTCTCAGGGATGTCCTAGTTTGATGCACAGGAGTGCTATCTTTCTTGTTTCATGAGACCTTGGGTTTCCCCTTTGTCTCTTTCTTCCGGGAAATAGAAGTTGGCTTTTCCTGTGGACTGGGTGTTATAGGTTCTTCTGTAACAACTCACTTAGAGTCATTTAAGGTGAGCTCTCTAGCCTTCCTAGTCTGCTCCTGCTTCCTTTTACTGGGAGTCCTGGGGATGCTTGATACAACTCCCCAGTCATTCCCCAGCAGGACTCTCCCAGGCACCTCAAGTTGTACACTGACAGGTATTCTTACAGTCATATTGTTGCACTGGTTGAGAGCTGGTAGTATTGGAACCATCTGGATAGGGCCTCCAGAAAGCTTAGTGGGGCCTCTGGGTGCCTTAGCAACATCCTCAGGTTTTAAAAAGTGTTCATCCACTGCTGTGATGCTGTCCCCCAGTGTCTCTAATGGCAGGGGTACACTGTCCTTGTAGTATTGTTTGGTGTTATCTGGTATAGGGTTATACACATCTACGTTCTGCTGTTCCTGCAGCCCCAGGGAAACTAAAGAA
The DNA here is from genome assembly GCF_040938575.1 of Ambystoma mexicanum. Taxonomy (NCBI): domain Eukaryota; kingdom Metazoa; phylum Chordata; class Amphibia; order Caudata; family Ambystomatidae; genus Ambystoma; species Ambystoma mexicanum. Next base: position 101,283,857 of record NC_090941.1, on the reverse strand, counting down.
ACAATGGCAGAGACTCCAATTGGGTCTTCAGCCAATAGTTGAAAGTTTCCACTTGCTATATGTACTTCGCCCTCAAGGATGAAGGCCAAGGAGGCAGTGTGGACCCCTGAAGGTTTACCCTTGAATCTGGGATCCCCTTTAACATGGTCCGTTGACCCACAAGCATGACATTTTCCAAATGTTTTGACAAAGGGGGCTTTAACTGACCTCTCTCTGGTTTGGCACCAGAGGTTTCACTAGACTGTCCTGGTTTCCCAGATGTCTCAACCTTCTCATGTTTGTGGCCCTCTTTTAGATGGGAGGTTTTAAAATTTTCTTGTTCATCTTTCTTGTGCTGCTTCCCCTCATCCTCTTTATGAGTGGCCCCACAATCATTGTGATTAGCCCTGTTGCCAACCCACAAGTCAGCAGGGATCAATCTCTTTTGAGTCAGCCAAGTGCTGTCTCAGCTCAGGAGAGCAGGCATCACAAATAGATTCCAACAAAAACAGATTTCTCATTCCTTCAAAAGTGTTCACTCTGTAACCCTTAACCCAATCATCTAAGTTGTTCAAACATTCACACACCCAGGTAGCCCAAGGGGTACCATCAGTCTTTTTGAGGGTCCTAAACCTCTTAAGGTACTGGGAAGGAGTTTTCCCAAATCTAGCTATCAAAGTTAGCTTCACATTTTCATACTACAATCTTTCAAGTTCCCCCACCTCCATTACAGCATCAGTTGCAACCTAAGGGCGCCTAGACAAAAGCCAAAGAATCAACTGCTTCCCTGTGAAACCCTATATCCCATAGTTATATTCAAAAGCACCCAACCAATCCAAAATATCAAGTTTCACATCATAAATACTAACTGCTTCTTTAGGCATGCAAGGTCTCTTTGGACTTGAAGACATAGAAGACTCTGGGATTCAAACATTTTCAAGAGACAGTTTCTTCATTTTAAGAGCATGTTGCATTTCCATTGCCGTTAGTTTGATGTCCTGAAGTTTGGTTTCAGCTTGGATCTGTGACCTTTTGAACTCTAACTCAAGTCTCATTATCTCAAGAGACACAAATTCCGGACTCAGTGATGGACCTTGTTGGGCCCTTGTGATTAAAGGTTGAGGCAAAAGGGCCTGTTCAGGTAAAGAGGGACTTTCTTCCTGAGACTCCTCTGATTGGCCTTGTGAAGTTTTTTAGTTGAACAAAAGCAAAGCAAATTCTACAATATATCCCACCGCTGCCTCCAGTGTTAGGCAAAGGTTGTATGCCAAAGTCAATGGGCACAAGTCTTATATAGGATGAAACACTCCTGGTAGGGAAGTAGAACATTCTTTGCACAATGTTTTAGAAGTCTTTGAAAAAAAGAAGAATAAAATGTAGGGCCACCAGCCGCTAGACATGTGAGTAGTAAAAGATGCAAGCAACTCTACAGCAAGAGGTACGTTCTCTTAGACTTTGTACAGTACCTTTGAATTGAAGTAAAAGGGCAGCAGATCACTTTTGTTCCTGTGCAACACTGCAGATCTCACTGTTACAGGGCCTCAGTCATGGGGACAAGAGGGAGGACTTCTGAGGACTCCTGCACTGCAATGGGACGGTCACCGCTAGCATCCCTCAATCTTCAAATCAGTGGCCGTTCAGTGTTTCAGCTCCTCACGTCTACCGCAAATAGCAACACCAAGGTTCCTGGCTGTTGAGATGGACTTTCCTTGCTTCTGGGGTTTCACACTCTGTTGAGGGGGCTCACACTCGGTCAGTCCTGCTTCCTGGGAGTCCAGAGGATCTTCCTGGAGCTCTAGATCAGCTTAAAAGCAACACACACAATCTGGTGTTCCTCTCCCTGGCTATACGGTTTCCAGCATCAACTCTGTGGAAATTCAATCAGCTCCAAGATGGATGTCCAGGTGGCTTACTTTGGAGTTGATTGGTCCACCAACTCAAAGGGAGAAGATGTCCTTGCAGGGGCTTCTCTGTCAATAAAAATGTGGAGTTTCAGCACAGTAGGAGGGCTTCACTGGGCAAACCAACGGTCCAGGAGTTGTATCAAGCGTCTTCTTCAAGTTCTTCTTCAGTTCCTTTGTCCAGTGGTCGACTCTGCCTTCCAAGCCAAAAGCCTCACCTTTTATTCAGTTCTCTCCCATTCATTCCATCCTAGCTGTCAGTCACCCAGCCGGGTGGCTGTCCTTGCCGGACAGTCAGCCAGCCAATCACTACAGAGTGCAATTGGGTCTCCTAGGAGACTAAGCACAGGGAGTTCCGGGCACCTCCCTCACTTCCTGCTTACCCCAGACACTCTGGAGCCAGAGGCAGGCTTCACTCGTGAAACCTGCCAAAGGCAAAGCGAAAAATGGGACCAAACCTTGTTTGGCGTGCACAGTAAATCTCAAGAAGGACCTTTCCACAAAGAAATAGCAAATAACAAGACCGGGCCATTTTGACAAAAATGGCACCCTTGGGTGCTTTACTGCAGCTGTGAACACAGCCCTCGTAAATGCACACCATGGTAGTTCAAATGAAACCACTGCCACTAGCCATTCAGTGAGAATAGGGTAACATAAAATTGTTACATGAGAAGTTAGATAAAAATGGATACTAGGTAACCCACCCAGCACCCTATTGTAAGATAGTGTGTGCTGGGTCTACAAAGTTACAAATGTAAGTAAAGTCAATTTCACTTTACTACTCTGGGAAAGAGTAGTTTATGCCAGAGAAGGTATTTAAACCTTTGGGAAATCTGAAAGACTTCCCTGTTCCACTGCAATGAAGGTGCTGTGTGACACAATGTAAAAGGTGATGCCTTTGGTGTTTGTCAGACTCCACAACCAAAAGAAACACAGAGTTCAGAAATCACATTAAAATACATGAGAGTGGAGAAAAAAGGATCTCACTCTCTCCAGGTTAAACACATCAAGTCCTCAAAATCCAGAAAAGTTGCTGGGGATCTCTAAGGTGGAGGGAATTAGCGAATTTCTGAGAATTCTCCCTAACACTAAGCATTGTCGGTGCAGATAAAACAACACAGGCAAAAGTACACCAAATGCTGCTTTGGTTTCCCTAGACCAATTTTAGCAGAAGGGCAAGTAAACAGCTTTATGACTTCTGTTAGACACCATTTGACAACACACAATAAGAACACATACTGGATTAAAATAACCTAAGATTCAAAGTACATCAATGATTACAATGCAGTCATTGCCCTCCTGTGGAATGCAAACATAGATGGACAGACAATTCCACTGCAGTTGCACAATATAACACAGCCTATTTAACTAAAGCTGAGAAAACAGAGCTGACAGACCTCTGGGATGACATATCATCTGACAAAACACGGTCATAACAAATATAAAGCTTTATCATAAAAATGCTCTCCCATAGAGAATGTGAGTGCTACGAAGCTGCAGACCATTTAACCGGCACAGACTTGTATGGGAAATCTAAAAACATAGTCTGGCTAAGCGTTGGTCCTGCTGCATCCAGAAAAAGAGTTCTCAAATCATACCATGACATAGAAACAATAGTCAAAAACTAGCCCAACAGCCAAGACATTTTGAAATACAATTTATTGGACACATACTACCCAAACAGGAGTACTGCTTTGGAAACCATGTGTCTATACCACATAGCCCAAAGATTCCCATACAAAAATAATATTAAACCAGATGAGAAAAAAGGTAAATACATAATCAAAAGTTGTGAGGGCAGTCTGGTTAAACATCCCAAACATAGCATGATGATTCATATGCATCTATCATTTAAAACTCCTCAACATAGAGAACTTTACTACATGCCCCTAGTGCAACTTTTTAAACCATGGAGAAAAGAAGACGATTTATTGGACACCCATGCCTCCTATGAAGATGTTTTCCATACGAGTGAAAGCACTATAACAGATATAAACTTCAAACAGTACAAAACATGTTAGACAATGAACACCAACAAGAGAAATATCTTCAAGCACATTTAAATATATACACTCCTGAGAGCAGTCAACCTTCTCTTACAGGAAGCCAAGAACCACTTGGATAGCCACCCATAGTAAATCAGGCACAATTAGCCATGAATGAAGTAGAACACACCCTGGGTCAGTATGAGGAATATGAAGACAACTTTGCTCTACTGAAATCACAACTGAATGATGGACAGTGTAGCATTTTCCTGGAAGTAATTAAAGAAATTGAACATGGTGTGCAACATGAAACTAAAACTTGGACATGTCAAAAATATAAACCTGTACTTCTGTATGTAAGTGGTGAAGATGGTTCAGGCAAAACATTCTTAAGAAAAATCATTGGCATCTTACTCCAACAATTGACAAACAACAAGTGTGCAGCTGTTGTAACTGCCCCCCACAGGTTGAGCTGCCTACACCATCGGTGGTGTTAATTTACACCAATTGCTATTCCTTCCAGTAGAACACCAAAACAAATGAGACTACTACAAACTTTCAGCAGAAGCTGCTATGGAGCTACACAGACTTTTGAAACAAATGAAAATGCTTTTAATAGATACGGTGAGCATGGTCTCCAAACTAGTTTTGCCTTTGATTCACCTCAAATTGAAAGAGATCCTTAAAACAGACTACGAAGAACTCTTTGGAGGAAAGCAAGTTATTGTTTTTGGAGATCTTCTTCAATTAAAACTAGTGAAAGGTGAGCGTATTTTTAAAACCTTAGGACACAAACTGTGTCGTAACACACTTGGCAGCATAGGAAATGTAAATGTCTGGCAACATTTCCAATAGAGAGAACTCACTGAAAACATGCGTCAGTCTGCAGACCTCACCTATGCTAACATTTTAAAAAGCATTCAAATTGGTGTGCTTTCTAAGGAAGCACCGTCTATCTTAAATTTCAGACTCATCCATGAGGTATATGGGCATAACACATCTGCTACTGATGTCATGGAACAATTAGCACACAAAATTGTATGGCCTATGGCCTCTGGCCATGCACCCAAGAGTCTAGTGTCTGGTCACAACCACCGCAACATAATAGACCATGCACCGAAACATCTGCCCAGTGGCCACAACCCACACAGATAATGCATCCACCTGAGGCATGGCCACTTCAGTTCACATACTATTAGATTACTCGCGCCCACTGCACAGACTATCATACACCCAAGAAACTCGAGGCATTCCAAAATGCCAACTGCCACACCCCCTGTCCACTTCTGTACACATACTATTACACTACTTGCAGCCAGTGGGAAGACTCTTGGGCCATGCACCCAAGACTCTAGTAGCTGGCCACAATTACCACAGCATAATACAGCCATGTATCCAAGAATCTGGCCAGTGGCCACAACCCTTGGGGCATTCCAATAAGCCAGCTGACACACACCCTGTCCACTTCTGTACACATACTATTACACTACTTGCAGCCAGTGGGCAGACTCTTGGGGACTCAGAGCACGCACGATTGGAGCAACTTGGATTCACCAGAGTTAATTTTCTTTCCTTTGAAGAGGACTTGGGTAAAACTGAGCGTTGGGAGGAGTGTTTTGTGTAGCTCATAGGCTTATTTATTCAGGATAGGGGACTGATGTATTTATATGCATGGGCTCCACATGTGGTCGGGCAGCACCAGCCTGATGAACGTGTGCACGGCATCTGGTTAATTACTCTCTTGAAATGCTGCTGGTAGTGTGCAGCTGCTGGTCAACAGTAGGTGTAAGCTAGCCCTTGTACAATGTGAAGCAGACGGTATTCATTAGCAGATGGATGTGTTCCACACTTTCTAAGTGTGTGTGTTGTCGGGCTGAGGTTTTGTGTGTGTGTAAATGGGTGGGAGATATTGTGACTGGGGGAGCAGACTGTAGGGGCAGCTGGAGGGGCTGGGGGTAGAAAGGGGTACGGCAGAATCTCAATTGGCAACCCAAGTAAACAGGGTATTTGAAAAGCAGTGATTAAAGTATTTTCCTGACATATATGCATGCCCTGCGAATCAATCAAATGAATTTGCTATCTTTAATGATAGTTCTTTTCATCTGACCTTTGATAAAGATGACATCATTCACATAATAAAAAACGCCAGCTGATCTAGGGCCCCGGACCCAGATGGGGTCACAAATGTAATGTTAAAGGATCAACCAGAGCTCTGGGCCAACATTTTATTGAACTTGTTTGTTCAATTACATAAATCTTTCCAATGAGATACCAGATTCCTGGAGACATTTGATAACACTACCAATATTCGTTTGGAAAAATCCATCCAATTATAGACTGATAGCTCTTCTTGATGTGCCTGGAAAGATTTATGCACGCCTAATTCTGTTTGACCTAAAGGAATGGACATTGAAGTCTAATAATCATGATCCTCATCAAACGGGATTTGTTGCAGGCATGGGCACCATAATTAACATTGCAATCATGAATGCAAAGAAGCTGCATTGTAGTAGCATTGGGAAGGCCCTGTATCTTGCTTTTACTGATATTTGAAAAGCGTTCAATTCAATCAATAGAGAACTATTCTACACGAAGCTATTGGAAAGAAACTGCCCATCGTCTCTTGTGACGTTAATCTATCTTTTACACACAAATACTAATATGCAGGTACGCCTAACACTTGAAGGCTTCCTTTCAGCCTCATTCCACACCTTTAAGGGACTTAAGCAGGGATGCATTTTAGCATCTATTTTATTTAATTTCTTTATTCTTGATATTAAATATATTTTTTTATCTATTCAGATAGATGCTCCTAAATTGGGTCAACACTCGGTTCTGTGGTTGTTATATGCTGATGATCTCGTGCTTTTAGCAAAATTTCAGAGTGGTCTGCAAACATCAGTAAATGCACCAGGTCGATATGCACAAAAAAGACAACTGATAATTAACATGTATAAAACACATGTAATTAACTGTGTAAAACCCAAATGTTGTAAGAGAAAAACCTACAAGTGGACACTTCAAGATAGCATGTTAATGGAAGTTAATCAATACAAGTATCTAGGTATTAACATAAGTAACTTGAGTAATGATGGACCTTATCTAATTAATATGAACTCTAAATTAATAGCATTATCGTCTCAAGCACGTACAATCATGTATAGATATGGTACATTCTCATGCGGTTCTGTGATAACATTCTACAGACACAAAGGTATACCCATTTTAATATACAGAGCAGAAACCAGGTGTCCCTTTGAGCAACATTTTTGGGATAAAAGAGAAGGAACATTTTTGAAAAAGACATTTGGCTTACCAAACTTTCTGCCATTAAGTCTGATTAGGTTTGAATTAGGACTTTCTTCTCTATATTTGATGTATCTGTGGAAGGTATGCTGTTTTATTGAAAAAATGCTTGGTGGTGGTAAGCCAAAACAGAAATGACTGCACATCCTAGCAATCTATCTGCTAAATTCCACTCATGTTTTTGCTGTAAAATGGAGAAATTATGTTTACAATGCCTTAGCTGATGGCGATAATTCCATGAATTCGCTAATACACAATCCAGTCAGAGCACAGAAAAAACTGCATCAAATAGACCAGATAAATACTTATCAAAACTGTGGAAAATATTGTGACTTCCGAAACAATCCCTTTATATGCAAAAGATTGAACGTTACAGAAGGATATTTGTTGAAATTTCCTTCTCCTTAATCAAGGAAATTTATATCTTAGGTTTAGACAAAATTTACTTCACACAAAAGATATTATGGCGCGTCGAGGCATTATAATGAAGTGAGATAACGTCTGTCGCTTTTGTAGGGATAAAAAACAAAAACCTTACAACATCTATTTGCTGAGTGTTTAGACTTAATGGACAAACAGATTTTATGTTTCAAACAACATTTTATTGACCATGAGATCTTGCACACAGAAGCATTATGGGTTAGGATCTTTGCCACTAAGTTAATCTCCATTAATATTGCAAGTATTCAATTGTTTAATGTTTTAAACTTGGAATTCACATATTAGCTATAATCTAAATATATATGTATATATATTAAAGTAACTTATTTTTAAACAATGATTGATGTGAAGCCAATACTGTATAGATAAAGATTTCTTTTAAGCATGTTCAATGTGTTTTTAGAAAATGTAGAAGTTTAAAATGACAATTTCTGAGGAATTTAGACTTTAGCTAGTGACATTGCTATTTCCTTTTTCTTTTTGTGTGTTTGAAAATGTTGAAATTGAATCTGTAAAAATATGTAACTTTGAAAGGTTGTATGTACAGTCAATACAATAAAACAAAAGAATATTGTTTTATGCACACAAACATTGTGTTGGGATGCATGCTCAAATCACCACCCCTCCCATACGATTTAGATTGCGGAAAATATATTAATACATGGAGAATGTGTAGAAGATAGTGCACAGGGGAGGGGAGACAACTGGCAGGAGACACATATTGTGGAATTTAATGTGGGGGAAACTAAGTATTTGTTTTGCGACAGTGTCACATAGACTGCATTGCATGTGCGTAGCATTTATAACATGAACTAATACTGCATTTAAGAGTAGGCCTGGATCCAGGCTGTGCTGGTAACACAGAAGAATGAGGCCTCTTCTCTTCCCTGATTACTACATTCCAATTCCCAGCCACGATAGGGAACATGCATGTACGCCCATATATAAATGTATCTAGTTAGACCTTTGAGCAATTAGGTAGGAATGCAAGCAGACAAATGGGAAAAGGGATGCGGCCCAGTACGAAGGCCATACTCATGGGAGCGGGGGCAGAGGTCTTGGGCTGTCAAAACATGAGCAGAGATTTAGGTCACTAGTGTCCCCCAGAATAATGGTCATCCTATTTGAACTAACAGATGTGCAGGAATAAGACTCTTAAATCTTTCATGGATTGTATGGATTAGTGGGACAGCGGGCCTACCTCCTGGGAGTGGTAACTGATACAGGGGGGAGCAGACAACAATAAGGTCTGTGATTTGTACCAGGGAGAGCGAAGCGTGATGCCAATGCTGATAAGATTGCAGCAGGGAGGCATGATGGGGTGCCTATGTGTTTGGGATGAGAAAAGAGTTGCTTTGTTTGCAAAGAACAGGCTGACCTCAAAGTTATCCGCTGAGCTCATGTTGATGACCAGGTGCACATCACATGGTTAGGAGTGAGGATAAGATGGTGCCTTTGGAGATTTAACCAGTTATCTTGCAGCACTTCGAGCTGAAGGGGCCTTTACCCATGTGTAGAGAAAATGGAGGAGAAGATGACACAACCAGTTGGAGAGGGGCCATATGTAACTATTAGCATGTAAGTAGGTGGTAGCCATTGAAGGTAGTGGATGAATACTGGATATCGAATGCATCATGAATGAAGATTTTTACGTTTATAAGGTGAAGATCACTTTGATGGTGAGATAGATCTCTGCAGCAGTGGACTTATAATAGCCTGTCTACATTTTCCTTTTTGTGTTCAAAATAAAGCTCTTGTTCATCTTGAAAAGGATGCACCTAGCCTTTTTCCCTAGTGTTTTTTTTGTTTATGTCTCATTGCTAAAGAGTTACCCTACATTATTGTGACCAAAACGTTATCTCAGACTCCCCCACGATGATGGAGGTTTCCTGGCTGCTCCCACCTGCAGCGACCAGTCCCGTTTGTGCGGAACTTCAACAGGTGTACAGAAGCTGTGTTATCAGAATCCTGGTCTGTTCTTTGGAGCAGGGTGCTGTCCCCGGATTTTGATGGCTGTTAATGGGACCCATGATGGAGGACTTCGGGTGAACACGTAGATGCACGTGCACCTTCTTCAGAGAAAAACAAGTGGGGTATGGGAGGGGAATATGTGTGTGGTGTGGTGTGTGCTTGTGTGATGTGGGAGGATTGGATAGATAGGTTGAAAAACCATTTGGTGTTCTATATAAGTTAAGTTAAGTTGAGGTTGTCTTTCATATAGAGGATTGTATTGTAACGGGACCCTTTCCTATGGTAGTAGGGAAGAAGACAGAGATGTGTAATGAATTAATAAGGATACAGATAGAGACCCCATATATTTAGTGGGTCTGTCATCTCTCTGCCCAGTATAAAGGGGGCGTGAGAAGGAGAAGTAGTTGCACTATATGCCCTAATGGGCCTGTGATCTCCTCAACCGATATAGGGAACGTGGGGGTTGGAACAAAAAAGTTGATCCTGTTGTGATGTTTGTTGTTTATTTTGCTGCAATTTTTAGAGGCTGAGGGAGTGCTGTCGTGTTGTGTGACAAGCGGTTTGTAAGGAGTGAGTGGATGTGACTGTGAGGGAAGTGTGAAAGGGCATATGTATTGGAGGGAGGGATGGGGCGTTGACAGTGGGAGAATGGGAAAGGGTGTTTTAGGGGTATGGCTTTGTTGGGAAGGGGCAAGGGTATTGACAATATTTTATAACAGTGATATAGGGGCAGCTACAATAGAGCCAGCAACTCCAATGGAGTACATGTAAAAAGCCCTTCCTTTGTATCGAGAAAAATTTCTCAAGCACCATAAGGAGTGGCTAGCAGAAACCAAAGGAGGGATTTTTGAGCCATGGCCGGAACAGGGGACAAATAACAGAGATTTATTTAATCATAGGTATACATTTTTGGTGGTGAGATATAAGGTGAGAAAGCTGAAAAGTAGGAAGGAGGAGAATTATGGAAGATGGTGCAAGATTTGGAAGATGTTTCTGTAGACCCACTCAAGATTGTGAGCGAGTTGGACACCCCTTGTACCCCAATAACCACCACACCTCTCCCCCTGCACCTCGCACCAAGGTAGTTCAGTGTCCTCCTTTAGGATGTTATCCTACTCATGATGCATCAGGATATACAAACCCCACACATGTTCCCTTGACAAGTACTGCGCCTCTGCCACCTGTGTCAACCCTATACCACAATCTCCCTAACCCTACAGAGTCCACTGCTGCGAGGGTTAAATCACCGGAAGGAACTGATATGAAACCACAGAAGGAGTTGGTTGATGCGTTAAGTAGGTGGAAGGAGATATAGCTAGATTAAAATTTAATAGGAGAGGTGGGGCTTGTACACCCATATGGACAGATGAATGGAGAGCAGGAGATATTTTGTTTCAAATAGACAGTACTGTTATTAAGAATGTGCACATAGAGAAGGAGAGAGAGTAGAGGAGGAGGCAAGCCAAGAGTTTGGATTACAGTACAGTTGGATGATGAAAATGACGATACACCAAAAGTGGGGCGAGGAGCGGGATACTGCCGATGAGTTGGAAGAAGAGGAATAACCACCTGCATTGTTCCTATGAGTAAAAAGCTTGTGGGGACCTATGCTACGAAACAGGTATGAGCACATGATAGTCGCTAATTGATTCATGGAAGAAAACGGTGAAGACAATAGGAGCACAGTTTCCACTATTACACAAGGGAACTGGGAGAGCACAGTATGTACCAAGTACCAATATGGATAAGAATAATCTCACTAAGACACTCCCATCTTTCACCGCTGGAGCGGGTAAGTGGATATATGCTTTTGAGAAGCAAACAGCTGGTATGACTTAAGCGGTAGGGGATTTGAAAAACCTGTTTGTTTCAATTCTGGGAGATCAGGCCGACACCATATGGGTTAAAGCTGGGTACAGTTGGGATGGAAATTAGCCTATCCCACCCCCCCTAGGCACTTCCAAGGTAGGCAATCCCCCACAAAGTGATATATCCCACAAGGCAGCAGCAGCCTCCACCAATGGGGTACTTATAAAGGCCCTGTAGAACATAGAAATAGGTGAATAGCGCTAGCCCTGGGCCGGCCCCACAACTCCATTTTGTAATAGGCCAAGAAAAGTCATGCTGATGGCCCACAATGTGGTTGTCCCGAGTTCCTCCCGAGGTGCCAAGCTCAACATCGGCACACCAAGCCCACTCTGCACGAGCCCTGTCACCACTGAAGTTCATTTCCCTCCTGTGCCTTCAGTGTTGCGAACATCTTCTATTGCTTCCAAGAATGCACCCTGTGAAGAGGATGAGACAGTACCAGGCTCCAGTGCTGTGTCCATCCTTCTCCACTAAACTGCCAGTGGGCCTCTAACCCCCAACCAGCCAGGCTGAAGTCAGCCACACTCCATCGACCTGACCCCCTACCTTTTTAACACAAGTGATAAGCATCCGACCCAAGGCCCTGACCTCCCCAAGGCACCCACCACAGATCTAAAGCCTGCATGACTGTATATCTCTCTAATAGTAACACATGTCTCTTGTAACATGAGAAACCGGAACGGTAAATCACAGATCAATCCCCGTGGGGGGGGGCATGGGTGTGGGAACTGCAGTATTAACAAAGCCCTAAATGTAGGCTCAGCACAACTGTATTTTATACTCCCCTCATCCTGGCACTCCTTTCGTGTGTTGTCCAGGTGCCAGTCATAATGAATGAATAGCCGGCTTCAGTTATTTAGCTTAGACTTGATATATTGTATCTTATGCATGCCCTGATATTCACTGCAAGGATGAGCCCAGCTGACCCACATGCACCAAGATCGATATAGAAAAACTAGCCAATTAGCGCCTGGCATCCCCTATGGAGTAGGCCCATGTATATGTCCGAGCCAACCAGCCATCTGGATTTCTACTGTATACAATGATATCACTGATGATGCTTTGGGCTTTCTCAATGTGCTTCTCTTTTAATGTTTGGCAGAACGCTCTCGGGCAGCAGAGGTCTTTGCTGACACTTGTATTTTGTATGAGTAAAACCTTGTTATCCTTGCAAAACTATCTTTTGGCTTTATTCCCTAGCGGTTGTATTTGCTCTGGAGTGGGCACAAAGAGGTACATGCCTTCAGTATGCGGCTTTAATGACATTAGGCCCCATGTGTGGGCAGTGCTATGGTGCACATGCCCAGATATGCCCGATCTTCAGTTGATCTTGCAGAGGATGATGCAAGATGATGAGGATCCCACTCAGTACATACTGCACATACAGGAAATGTGGAGGGAAGAATCAGGATTTCAGGATCAAACAATCCCATTGTTTTATTTTGTTGTAAAAAACAGACTTCCAAAGTAGGTGAAGAAAGCCCTTGGTAAGATAGTCAGGATTGAAGCAATGGGCTGGGCGGAAATCCAGTCGATTACTATTCACCACTGTAAATGGTTGAAAGAAAAGGAGAAGGAAGTAAAGCAGAGAGTGCAAGCAATGACATTGATACTGGTTCAGAAGAAACTATCAATGGCTGCTTTGGAAGGGCTGTAGTGGCAGCGCAGACAGAAGGACCAGTAGAGATTAGAGCGATTCAGGTTGACATGCAAGCAGCATCTGTGTGGGAAGCTGAAAACCAGTGGGCAGGTGGGTAACAGCCCTAGTATCAAGGGTGTTTTCCAGGGGGGCTTCAGTAAGGAAAAGGAGGTTTTTCAGGGCTTGGGGAGGGCAAGGGAGTTTTAAAGGAATGGGGCCTTCGGGAGGATGAACAGGTCAGTGTTGGACATGTGGGCAAATGGGTCCTTTTTTTCAAAAGAACTCAGAAGTAGGCAAACGTTTGCATACCCCAGCAACAGATGTGTTATTATTTCCATGGAGGTCTGGCCTGTACCTCCAATCTTATGGACATATACCCCCAGCAGTTTCCTATGGTGCTCCATTACCCCACCGCTCCCCCACCATCATTTCTGCAGTTGTCAGCTACACGGTCTAGTAATAAGCCACTGTATTCTGTGCCTCAAGGACAACAGCAGAGCCATCGGATACCAAACCTTAACGCAGGATCTAATGGCACAGTGACACATTATGAGGGAGCCACTGTGGTATTTGTTTTTCCAGGGACTAATATATATCCAAACTAGGGCCGCCCACAGAGATCCCTAGCGTGTCCAGTCCAGTGCTGAAATTTAATACTACATCCTGCCCCTCCTGATTCCATTGGATAGGAGATGGTGTGGCCCATGCCAATATATGTGCCTGAAAAATGGGTTGTTTTGTCCTGAAGAAGGTTGTCGTACAGAGAGAGTATTAATGGTGATGCTCGCAGGGAGCAACGGAAACACGTGTTGACGTGAATCTGTGGGAATAAGAGAACACAGACTGTTGTGATACCCCAAATTTGTGGGGATGTTTCATAATGAATTGTAATCACATGTAGATATAACAGATGTTTAACTGTTTTTATATACAGACCATTTTTTCAAAGAATGAATTGTGAAATGAGAGATTGATGAGAATAGTATGTATGTGAACGAATGGAAAAGTGAATGGGCCATAGTGTTGTAGGAAATGTTTAATATGTTTTTAGACATAGTATTTTCTGTTTGAATAAAATAATAAAATCTTGGGAATTGAAACCAAGTTAAAAATTACCTGTGCATTCCGTCATCCTTACCTTTGTCTACTAGTTCAAGTTCTTTTGTATTTTCTGATTGATTGACCTGTAGAACTAGGGACATTAAAACAGGTACCCCTTCTATTTTTGCATTATTGCGCCAATATACATCACATTGAAACGTGGCACTGTTCTGCCAAGAGTTAAACAATACCCCTTATCAAAAGAAGCAGATTTATGACACCATAATGGCTCTTTTGCATCAGGGTATTATAGCACCATCTAACTCTCCATGCAACAAATATATTTACCCCATGAAGAATTCAAAGGGGGCCAGTTGGAGGATGATTCAGGATTTGTGTCCTCTCAATGATGTGGTACTAGAAGAGTTCCCTGTGGTTCCAAACCCTGCTACAATATTTCAACACAATAGACTTCCTCAAGGGTTCTCTGAGTCCACAAGCATTTTTAATAGGGTTTTATCTGAGGATTTAGGAAATATTGATGTTCCCAGTACTGTTATTCAATATATGGATGATTTTCTGGTGTGTAGCAACAGCGAGTCACAGTGCAGGGAGGACTCTGTTGCTTTGTTACAATTGTTAACGGACAAAGGATATAAGGTGGACAGATCAAAGTTGCAATATTGTCAGCAAGAGGTGTTATATTTGGGTCAGTTGATGACAGTGAACAGTAAAAAGTGACTCCAGAATGCGCTGCAGCATTGCGCACTACTTTTCAGCCAGTGACGGTTGAAGATATGCAAACATTTTTTGGCCTGTGTAATTACTGAAGAGCATGGATTTTTGACTACAAATGATATACTCGACCACTGCTACAAGTCCTAAAGAAGCACAGAGGACATAACATATTATTGACACAGACAAGATGGTTGCCAGTTTTCAGGAACAGAAAGATGTTATCTCCACTGCTACTGTACTGGCAAAACTTTTGCTTTTTTCACACTCTAATGGCCAGTTGTTGGACATCGGTTGTGACACAACACAGTACTATGGGTCATAAACCCCTAGCATATTACAGTGGCATGCTTGATTCCACTGCTTTCACCATTGAGAAGTCAGCCACTATTGTCACATTTGTCATAGGGTGTCCATTAACGCTCTATGCCGAATATGCCATATTTGCGATATTGGAAAGTTCCACATCCACATTGACTATACAAAGAGTTTCTGCATATGAAGTAATTCTTTCAAGCCCATCTATTCACATTGTTCGTTGCAAGACAGTTAACCTGGCTACCTATCCAACTGAACCTATTACTGATGATGATGAGGTGCACAACTGTGTTACTTAGGAGAACCTTGGAGATGTCATTCCTAAAGCACGTAATTATGCTTAGATGACAAGAGGCTTTTTTTGTTGTTGACCGGTCCTCAACTATTGACCAGGAGACTGCTCAGTGAAATATCGGTGCAGCAGTAGTTTTATTGGTTCAAGGGGAGAATGAGGTTTATGTGCAGTGAAGGTTACCAGGCCATTATTCAACAAAGGCAGCAGAATTGATTGCTCTTATTGAGGCACTACAGGCAGCGCTATGGTACTGAGTTACAATGTATTCACGCTCAGTTTATCTTACAATTTTGCAGAGCAGATGTGTCCCTAGTGCAGCAATCAGCTCTTTTCGATCAGTTAATTCATGCCCTCTCTCACAGCCCACACTTGCAGCAGTCATAAAGTATGTCGTCCATACAAGTGGCAGAGATTTTGCTTCCCTCGGGAATGAAGCAGCAGACACAGCAGCAAAGCTGGTTGTGTACCTTCCAGTACCTGATATTTCTAAGCATCCAGTGCTTGTAAATATGCAGTTGTAGTTGCAAGTTACCTATACTGCACTCCATGTTACCTAAATAATTGATATCCAAGGTCAGGCCTCACAAAGCGAGATTTTTTGTGGCAGAGAAGGGGGTGTGCACAGTCTCCAACTGATTTGGCATGTAGACAAACAAGTACTGAAAAGGTAGTGATACCCCAAGAGTTGACGAGCTGCATTTCCCCACTCAGGTATCTAAGCAGCATGTTGCTGTGGATATACAAGAAAATTGTTATGTGCCCAATATTAAGGAATTGTTGTCCATGTTCACATCCAACTGTGTCCTCTGTTAGACATAAAACACTGGGCACATTTTGAAAACCTTGAGAGGAACATTTGCCTCCCTCAATTGTCCCTTTCCGAGATCTTCCTATAGATTTTGCAGATATGGGTGAAAGATGTATTACTTTATGTTACCTTATAGTAGTGGTGTGTCTGATGACAAATCAGCTGTCATGTTTTTGGTGAGAGAAGTGTTCCCCAGATGGGGTGTGTGCGAGATGCTTAAAAGTGACAACGGCACCCACTTCTTCAATGAGATTTTCAAGGAAATTGCGGCTCTTTTGCGAATTAAACACAAGATGTGTTACATTTGTCATACAGGCCAGCGGCATTGAGACAAGATGAACGGTTTATTGAAAACGACGTTCTCTAAACTATGTGTTACATTAAAGAAAAACTGGATGCACTGCCTCCCTTTGGCTCTGTTTAGTTAAATGACTCAGTCCTGAAAAAATATCTCCTCTCCCCGCATGAAATAGTTGATGGGGTGACATATTCAAATGTCGTTGTCACCTACACGTAGTGAATCTGATGCTCACAGGGCTGAGTGCATTTTGGGGGATGAGTTCCATTCGTATTTCACAAGTTAACAAAGTGTATTAAATACCTTTATCAACAGATTGCTCCACTCCAAAATCTGCGGGCTTGCCACCATTACTAATGGTCCCTGGTGATATGGGTAACGTAAAGAATCTTGACCGCAGGTGGAGTGACCGTCGATACAACAGACATTAAACTGTGTTGTATGGTACTCCGCTTGCGGTCAGTTTGAAAGAATTATGGCATTGGGTGCACTTGCCTGATGTTAGGAGGGCAGCGCAAACACTGCCTACAACGACAAGTATTTTACCGGAGTGTTTGTGCTCTGCCATTTATTTTCCTGAAAAGACAACAGTTGCAGCGTTTCCTTTTTGAAGATTATGTGTGTGTCAATATTTTTTCACACCACAGGTGTTTAAGTGCTATTTAGGTTGTGCGATTTTGAAATTACATTTTTCAACATTTATTTGGGAGCTCTTATATTTTTGCGTTAATATTATGTGTAGTAGAATATTTTTTCTTCTTCTGGGTGGATTTTTCTTTGGTTTATTTCTATATTTTTCTAGTGAGTTTATATGGTTAGGTCATATAAAGAGAGAGGTGGGGTGCCATATATGGGATGAGAAAACAATCCCAACAATTGTTCAATGCTGCAACATCAAGGGATGACTACATGACCACAGTTTTGAATTTTAAACAAATGAAAAAACAAGGCACAAAAATATGGAATTTAACATTGTGGGTTAAACAGGGTTTAGATGAAGAAAATTAATATAATCAATACAATGGTGTGGTCGCTGATACAATGTCTGATGTGCAACATCCAGAATTTAGTAACCTGTGGTACAGTCATATGAACTTGGTTGGAAACAGATGTATAACAGGAGTTGTCATGTCTGCTCCCTCATCCCCCACACTCTTGGGGCACCCAAAATGTTAAAACCCCAGGAAAATGTTACCCTTGGAAGCCCAGTGTTTGGTGTATTTAGCACTGTGCCGGGTCCGCAGTTTGTTCCAGGGGCACAAAGTAAAAGGTACAAGTTGTATTAATAGACAAAGATGGAGAAAAGTGTGCCAATGCAAGCCATGGCTCATGTTAAAATTGGATGGAGTGCTGTTTGTGTCAGTGCGGCATGGGGTGGCAGGGGTCAAAGAAGAAGTTATATGGAACATCCATGAGAACTATTTCACAACATGGACTGCAAATATACCAAAACTAACGTGGATTGAAGCATATGGAAGAATACTAGTTCTGTTTTCAAGGGCATTGGACTGTTATTATGTGCACTAATACTAAGTGCTACAAGGCAATGTTCATTCCAGATCTTGCTAAAGCAACAACGGCTCTGATGGATGTGTACTGGATATGCAGTCAACAAACATATTTGCACCTTTCTTCTTCTTGGCAGAGCACCTGTATGCTAGAAACATTGAACTGAGCTATCCTTGTGGTGCCTGATGTTCATTTGACAGTAGCATTCATGCATGGGGTATCACAATCTATCACAGCTTCCATCCAACCCCAGGGAGAAAAGGAAAAAGAACCAGTCGGTGAATTTGCAAAGGAAGAGATCAAATTAGCTGTTGGAATATTCATCCAAGTTGCTCAAAGAAATCCCAGATAAATACCAGCTGTACACCAAGATGGAAGTGTTATATGTGTCTCTCCTGATGCCCGGGGTTCAGGCTGCAGCCAATGCAAAATGGCTGCAATTTGTTAGATGGAAAGTGATCCAATTCACAAATGATACCAAAAATGGCCTGAATGCTATCAAGAGCGAATTGAGGGCAATCCGGCTGATGACACTTCAAAACCAGTGCATCCTGGAAATTTTGGCAGTGATAGAAGGGGGTGAGTGCAAAAAGATAGATTATCTTTCTACATGTACACACCCCCAAATGATGCAAAGAACGGGTCGCTGACAAACATTATAAGGGCCTTGCATAAGTTAAAGACTAGTATGAAAACTGCAGGCTGAAGATTGGTTCAACATGTTGTTCTCATGGGCACCATCCTGGCTTGGAGAAATGGTGAAGATTTTGGTTCTGATTGTGGTGCTTCTAAAGGTGTTGTTCTGCACATGCCAGATGATGTTTCAATGCTGCACAAAGACTACCAGAAACAGTGAAATGATGATGGTTATTATTGGGGCAGCAATGGCTCTCCCAGGTACAAAGGCTAGGCATGCTCAAAATGAGGATCCAAATAAGCCATATATGGTTAGGATTGAAAGGCCCATATACCCCCCCAGGGACATTCACTTCACCCCTACCGGATCCAGAAAACTACACTGAGCACTAGGTTGATCTAGCAGGTGAGAGAGACTATATATATCTCACATGTACCGCAGAGAAATATGCATGGTAAGGGGGCAGTTTGTGTAATGTGTCTAGGGCATGCGTTTCCAAGGATGGGATGGACAGAGAAAGAGAAAAGGAGAAGTTAGTTAATTAAGAATTAATTGAAGGGGGGAATGTTGGGATGCATGTTCAAAACACTGCCCCTCCCACATGATTTAGATTATAGAAATTATATTAATACATGGAGAACATGTAGAAGACAGTGCAGGGGTTGAGGAGAGCCTTACGGGTGGAAGCAACTGGCGGGAGACACACATATTTTGGAAATGTATATAAGGAAAACTAACTATTTGTTTCACGATAGTATCACATAGAATACATTGCATTCATGCAGCATTTATAACATGAACTAACCCTGCATTTAAGAGAAGGCCTGGATCCTCACAGGCCATGCTAGAAACACAGAGCCACAAAGCTCCTTCTCTTGCATTATTACTATATTTCAATTCCCAGGCACAACTGGCAACACACACATGTGCCCATATATAAATGTATCTAGTTAGACCTTTGAGAAATTAGGTAGGAATGCAAGCAGCCAAATGGGAAAGGGGCTGCAGCCTAGTATGAAGGCCATACACATGGGAGCTGGGGCAAAAGTCTTGGGCTGCCAAAACATGAGCAGAGATTTAGGACAGTAGTGCCCCCCAGAATAATGGTCATTCTATTTGAACTACAGGATGTGCAGGAATAAAATGCTTACATCCATCATGGATTGTGTGGATTAGTGGGACACCAGACCTACCTCTTGGGAGGGTTAAGTAATACAGGGGGAACAGAGCACAACAAGGTGCGTGATTTGTACCGGGGAGAGCAAAGGGTGATGCCAATCCTTCTAAGATTGCAGCGGGGAGGCATGATGGGGGTGCCTGCGTGTCTTGGAAGAGAAGAGTTGCTTTGTTTGCCAGGACCAGGCTGACCTCATATGATCTGCTGAGTTAATGTTGATGACCAGGTGCACATCACAAGGTTAGGAGTAAGGATAGGGTGGTGTCTTTTGAGTTTTAACCAATTATTTTGCAGCACTTCGATGTGAGGAGGTCATCACCCACGTGTGGAGAAGATGGCGAAGGTGACACAACCATATGTAACAATTAGCATATAAATAGGTGGTAGCCAATGAGGGTGGGGGATGAATATTGTATATTGAATGCGCCATGAAGATAATGTTTTGATTTATAAGGTGAACATCATTTTGATGGGGAGAGAGAGCTCTGCGGCAGTGAACGTATAGTCCCTGTCAACATTTTCCTTTTTTGTATACAAAGTAAAGCTCCTGGTCTCAAAAAACGGAGCACCTGGCCTTTTCCCTCATGGGTTGTTTTTTGTATGTCTGGTTGTCATGGAGTTACCCTATAATTGTTAAAGAAAATGGGAGGCCCAACCCATGCTCAATCCATGAAAATATCAGGATTTCTTGTTTAGAGAGCAGACATAGTTATTGTTCTCCTACAATTAACGTTGATATAGAGTATTATCAGAGAACATTTCTAAGAAATGCATGATTCTTCGACATCATAATCCATGGGTGAATGGTTGCTAAATTCACCTCATGGCAATTGAGGCTCAGGCTGATGCATACGTCTTCAATATGTTGAGCTCAATGCCTAGTTTATAGGTGAAGTAAAAAAAAAACAATGCATCCACATGCTGTCTAGAAACGGTAACCGTATTTACTTCATAGTTGGACAGTCAAAGCTAGACTAATCAGTGCTGCAATGTGTCCAGGAAGAACCACAGCATTTTAAAAAATTGGCATGCCTAACCAAGAGCCCCTTAAAATTGATATTCAAGCTAAGCTTCCTTGTATTCTCCTTGGTCAGTCAATTACTTCAAAGATACAGTTGATATAGCTCAGTGGCAATGCACTCGTTTTGGAAGCAAGATGACACAGAACAATACAGGTTCGAATATCGGGTCCACGCTTAGAAACCTCTTCAGTACTAAGCACATTATAAAAAATAAAAAAACACATTATTAATATATACTAACAGGCATTGTAAATGTCAATCTTTTTTGAATGTGTAGTTGTCTATTCACATTTTAGCTTTATAGGCACACATGCCGTAAATCCCTACTTACCCATTTGATCGGAAAATGAAGAACAGTTACTGTTTTCAAATATACCATTAGTAAAAGACATCGTAGAAATACTTAAATCTTGTTTTAAGAATACAGGTCAGTAAACACAACCTTACAAACACGTTTGAAACGTTTAAAGTATGTGCGATGATTTCAGGGGTGTGAAGGTCTTAGCAGATCAGGGCTGAGGTAGAGTGTGAGACATTAAACAGAGGAAGCAGCTGAAAAGGTTGGTGTAGGCATTTGTGAAGTGATGTGCGTGGTGTGGTCATTTGTAAGGTGGGTAATCAGGCAGAGACAGGTGGGGCGAAGTGGCTGTTGGGGGCAGAAAAGGATGGGGTGACAGGGTGAGCATAAGAAAGGATGAAGTGTGGGTGCTGGGTTGGGACAGGCAAGGGTAAGGTGTATTAAAGAAGACTGGGGTTATGTTATTTTTTTTTATACGGTTCATCACTGCCATTTCCATGGTCTCCCGGCATTTCATGGTTCTGTAGGTTAAAGTGCGATGGGGTGATTAGTAAAGAGAGGGATATGATAGATGTTGTGCTGATCTGTCAGTGCATGTAGAAACAGAAGTAACAGGTTTCTGTGTGTGTGTACTTTCTGAGTGTGCATTGATTTGTTCACTGGATGCTTATTGTTTCCAGGTGGGCAATGCCCAGTGTTTGTTCTATTTGTTGTTGGAGGTTATTGGGTATGGGATTTGGTTTGAGAGTGATGTGGTTGATTTAGTAGGGGGTTCGCTAGCCCATCTAACTCCTCATGTAGGGTTTTCATGCTAGAAGAGGTATCAGGGGTGATCATAAAGCCCATGGTCCCCTGGTCCCGATGGCATAAGGTCAAATATATGTAAACTGTTATATGGATGGTGTCCTCCTACTCTGGTGACTATATTTAATGTGAGTGCCCAGGACTAGATCTGTATTGCTTCGTGGAGCAAGGAGTGTGATCATACCAGTATACAAGAAGGGGTTACCTAGTGATCCCCATGGTTACCGCCCAAAACCCCTTCTTGATACTGCCTGTAAGATTTTCATGAGTTGTCTTGCTCTAAGATTGAATGAGTGGTCTAAGGCAAATTATATATTGCCAATTTATCAAGCCGGTTTTAGGAAGAGTTTTAGGACAATCAATGAGATTTTCACTAACACAGGTGTTAGTCAAGGCTCCTCTTAAGCTTCACTGGTATGCATTATATTTATGTCTGATTTTAATTACCTTTGCCAGCAAGATATAATACTCCCACCCGTGCTAAATGGATCTAGCTAACCTGCCTTTTTGTATGCAGAAAACGCAATTTTGTTTGATCTGACACCTAATGGACTGGGTTACAGTTTGGGATTTGCAGCCAGATATTTTGAGACACATGATTTGAAGTTAAACCGTTCAAAGTCCAGAATTGCTGTCTTCAAGAAATGAATCCCTAAATATGTATTGTCGATCAATAATGTGAATATTGAGGTCATGGTGAATATCTAAAAAAAAACTGTAGATGGGGTCAACACCTTAAAATGATGGATAAAATGCTGTGGGTGGAATTGGGTGTTGGCTAGATTTTATTATATGTTTGGTGGTTGTCGTTTGGATACGTGTGTTAAGGTCATACAGGAGAAAGTATATTCTGCTGTCCTTAGGCTCGTAGTGGAATGAAAATTCTTAGCGTGCTTCTTAAAAGCACCCACCAATAGTTAAGAAAACAAAAACATTACAAATGAAATGGGGGAAATGAAGGCCCAGTTTCTACACGTTAAGTATCCGTGAATTGGAAAGTATGCATCCATGTGTAAGAACTGGGGTGTAGATTTTAAGCAGTTTAGCAATGGTGAAATAAATAAGCTGGACCTAGAAAAAGAGAACCAAGATGTTAGAATATGATTATGAGATGAGGCGTATGTTGAACTTGAGCGCTCTGAAATATTTTGGAGACTTAGGCTATATGGCTCTTGCAGAAAATACGACAATCAAATTGAGGTCCCCAGAGCACAGGCAGATTATCCTAATGCTGATACTGAATGTTTTACCTCTATGGGGATATATGTGCTGATTAACTAATACTAGGTCCTGCATTTTGTTCATTATTATATTAAATCTACAGTGGATGTGATGTTGTCTTTAATGTGTTTTATGATATTAGTAGTATAGTGGATATCTGCAAATATGTTAAAGCTGCTTTTAAAAGCTTGTATCAGTAATTTCAATGTAATTTTATGAAGTATTTATATAGGCTGTATTTAGGTATTTATAAGGACATATTTATTGTGTTGTGTTGTATCATATTATATATTTTCATGTTAATGTCAAAATCCGAATAAAAATGTGATTTCTTCCTCTTAAGACCGCCTGGGTGTGTACGGTAAGTGTGAGATGTGAGAGTTTGGAGTAGGAAAGGGAAATGGTTAATGGCTTTTGGGTGGTCTCTGGGTATTGTGAAGCTGTTTAATTGATTATTTTGTGGGCATTCATCTTGTGGTACCTTTATTCCGGGTTATAGTTTCAATTCCTTTGTGGTGAGGTTTGGGCATTGTATGCGGTTGGAGTGGTCTGCTCCTCAGGAGGGTTGTTGTGTAGTTGGCTCGTTCTTACCTCGGCACGCTCAGTTATCAGGTTTGTAGTAATTTCCTAAAGTTTAGGTGGTCTTCTGTCGTTCTGATTTCCTTCGAGAGTCCCATAGTTTGGCTATCAGGAAGGAGAAGGCCGTTCTTCAGAATTCTGTTTTCTCATAGTATCTTGTTTCTTTGTGGTGGTTGGTGCTAGATCTTAAAACTATTCTGGATTGCTATCAAGTGATTTTTGCTTGGATGAATTTGGCATGTGTAGTGATTTGTGGGCAATGCAGAGGGTTTTAACGCTGATGCAGGGTAGGCAAGGTTGGCGTGGGAGCAGTCAAGGATAAGGTGAGGTGGATTTGTGGGGCTAGGCAAGGATTAGGCACAGAGAGTGGATGTTCTAGGTTTAGGTGGGGATGGTAGGTGGGCATAGGCAGATGTGAGGTGGTGTAGACAAGGCTGAGGTAGGTTGCATGGGTCGCTGCAGGCATCAACGATGTGAACAGGTAGATGGGGGAACCAGCAGAGGCATTGCTAGGGGGGCTAAGGGGCTATAGCCCCTGGTCTTTTGGTTGTAGCCCGGGATAGAATCTCAGGAGCTACAACCAAAAGGCTAGCTAGTCCCCAATCCTGACAGTTCCAACATTAGCATAGCCCCGGGTCTTTTTCCGACCTAGCAACACCCCTGGGAACAGGGCTACTGCATGACATTGTGAAGAGGCATGGCCATTGTGATGAGCTCTAGTGCACCACAGTGATTTCTGTCCTGAATTTCACATACTCCAGTGAATTACCTTCGGAAACATCACTCATTTTGTAGACCCTATTTGTATCAATTCCCATATTTTTTCTGTAATGCTAGCCCTCATGGTTTTCATTTGTAATGTATGTATAATATGTGTACACTCTTTCACTCCAGACTTCCTCTAAAAAGGCCTTTTAGCCTAAACTTGCACAGTGTGATGGGGCATATCCTATGTCTTTTCCCCCCTGTCCTAACCTGCAGAGTAAAGGGTATCAGGCCATGATATGCTCTGGGGTTAATACCTCTATAGAAGTGACATCTAACAACATTACTTTGAGGTCCAATCACAGTGTGATCCATTTAGAGTTCCTATGCAATGTTTTATTTAAGATGTACAAGTGCCACCGGGAACAAACACATACACATATTATTGGCATCAGCCACTTTCTGCGGCTAGAAAACATCAAGATGTGTAAAAGGTTTAGCAATCAAGCCAAGGCAACAGGTGCAGAGACAAGCACACCAAAAAATGTATGTGGTACATTCCACTTAAACAACAGGCCAAGTTTGTGTCAACAAACCACAGGAAATGCATCAGTGTAAGTGGCTAGGCAATTGCACTTGCTGGACAAAATAATCAAGCACCCTTAATGAGATTCAAATTTCCGAATTCCATGTTTCTCTCTCTGTTTAAGGGACATTATTATGGCCATTATTTTCTGGCACTTCCATTCCACAACATAATTCATAAAGGGTGCAGACACAACACAATAGATTCTGGACATTTGCAAATGGTTAAACTACCATTATATGTCAGCATCCCCAATCAGAACATGTACAGGTGGACTTTGTCCATAAGGCCACTGCAAGTAATAACACTGAAATATGGTCTGGCACAACATATGCCAGCATTTCCATGTAGGAACATGCTCAAGTTGCCTTTGCACAAAAAACACTTTAAGAAAACATGTCCAGGCTGGATTCACTTTTGTTTTCCGTCCCTAACAGCCGTGCCCTGACCTGACCACATATGTTACACAAACACACACACAGAATTGGAATGCCATCAGGCATGGTTGAAAAAGCATTTGCTTCTTATGTATATACAATTACATGGTTAATTCTCTTTCTGAACATAAACCCCTTTCATAAAAGCTGCATGCAAAAGACATAGTGCACCAATGTACCTATGCTGTAGCAGTCCCCTGACATTACCAGTCCCTGCTCTACACTGGCACAACGCAGGTTCAAAGGTTGCATGTTCATGCCTGACAGTTACTGGAACATCAAGTCCCTGCAGACAGAGGTGGCTTTTTAACTTCAGCATCTCTGACCTGAAAAATAATAAGTGTTGCCTAATCAGCATGGTGGCAGGATAATCTCTAAGAATAAGCCATATCTGGTTTTGGTATGGTGACTGATAAGAGCACAAAATTATTCAAGTCACACCCAATTCAATATCATGCCAGTATCATCTTGTGAGCTCAGGTCACTGATGTCAAGTCGCTGTATATTAATGACTAGCCTGGCTGTCTCTTCTCCTCACAGTGAGAAAATAGCCAGGATTCTGCCTTCATTTGATTCCCAGGAGGAAGAGTAACACCTCCCATCAAGGTACAAGAGCTCTCACCAGGTGATCTCTAGGGATACCTGCTTCAAATAGGCACTCACATAGCAGAGGCCAGCCTCACAACACAGGACATTTGAATTCAGCAGGCATGGGAAATGGACAGAGTCCGAGTAACCAGAGAGGAAAGGTGACTTGAGAGAGTGTTTCATCTTCTTCTTTTTCTGTTAGGACTCTTGTCCTTCCTGTCCCCTACATTTCCTGTAGGACGAGGCACTCTGCAGCAGATACAGCAGAATAGAATCCAAAAGCACAGACAAACATGATCACTCATGTTCCTCTAGTCAAGTCATATACCATTGTTGCAAACTTCACACAAACATGATGGACATAACATATCAAAAGCATCATACGTCTTTGTGCACTTAGCATAACGTTGCAAATATAAGATAACAAAATAATATACAGCAGATCAAGGCGGGCACTGAGAAGCAGAACATTGTAAAATCCCATCTGCCCATGCAGTGTCTGTCTCTCTGACATGCTCGAGTTCTCTCGTTCTCTCTAAAATTAGCGTCTTTTCCCATTTTGGCCCACATTATTTTCATGTATTTTCTGTTCAAATAAAGCACCTTCAATAATTTACTTGGACCAAAATAATAATATATGAAAACATAATTTGGATTGTATAACATTGTATTTTACATTTTTTAAATGGGTAAAACTGGTATACATATATTGTCTGCTTATGTCTGTGAGAATAGTTACCTGCATAGTGTATTCACAGCTGTTGTTTATAGATGGAATAATGTACCCATCAACTGGCCATTACATATGCAATCAAATACCACAAATGTAGGTTTTAAGGATATAGCAACTCAGTGACATACAATTACTTATGCTGTATTGAAGACGGTACTGTATTTCATATTTTACCATTTTGGTAAGCGGGGGACAATAAAAAAAAACAGCACCCTGCAGAGTTAGCTTTAACCCGCATTAGTGGAAGCAGCTGACGCCGCGGGGATAGCAGCGTGAAGGGGGCACACACAGAAGTGTGCCACCGTAAAGGTAAGTGGGATGGGGGGTTGGGAAGGGAAATGTGGACCGGGGGATGCGGGCACAGTGATCTATCTGATCACTGCGCCGCATTGTAATTGGCGTCGACATTTTGGTCGGCGCAGTTACAGGCAGCGCAGTGATCACATAGATTTTAATTTATATGTTGGGGTTATGGTATCAAAACAAAAAATAAAACAATTATAAATCTTTTGTGACTATTTGAAATAACAAGGAATAGGGGATTATTTTAATTCGAAAGGTTAAGAATGCTCAATGAGATCCTCAACATCATCAATTACTCTCTTGTAGAAGGATCATTCCCGGACACCCTCAAGACGGGTCTCATACCACCTCTTTTGAAAAAAACAACCATAGATCCAGACGACCTGGCCAACTACAGGCCCGCTACGAACCGTCTGTTAATTGGCAAAATCTTGGTAAACATAGTTGCTACACAACTACACGCCATAATTAAACAACTCCACCTCCTAAATGAAAATCAGTCGAAACAGACACTATCCAGGTGGTGGATGATGCTCTCCAAATCATGGATAAGGGCAACTCATGCCTCCTCGTCCTCCTTGACATCTTGGCTGCATTTGATACCGCCGACCAGCGCATCCTTCTCTACCTTCTTTCTGACAGGATGGAATTATTTGGCACTGTTCTGAATTGGTGTGCCTTCTGCCCCTCAGGCTGACATCAGCCTGTCCAGATAATCCAGTTGTGTTCTAAACAACTCCAGGTATCCTACAGAGTCTACAAAGGCTCTACCCTCTTGCCAATCCTTTTTTTCCTTAACATTGAGCCTCTAGCCACTCTCATCAAAGATCTCAATATAGCCATCCATCAATATGCAGACAATACATGAGAATAAATAGACCACAAGGCATCACTTGGGTTTACTTAGCCATCATCCAGGCCTGGATTTCCACTGACTAGCTCCAACTAAACCCATCCAAGATAGAATTTGTCCTCATCGGTTCGCCCACTAAAAGACAGCTTGTCCAACAATGGCTCAATGATATGCGCTTAAAAGGATTTGGTCCACAGCTCTCAGACTCAGCAACATCCTTAAGCTACACCATTGACAGCAATCTGTCCTTCCAAAAATACAAAGCCAAAAAGGCCAGCATAGCCTGGCTAACAATCTCTACCTTTTGAAAAATCAAACCCTTAATCCTGCCACGGGACTTCTGGACTATAGTGAATGCCCTTGTGTTCTTGCAAAACAGTCCACCATACTGCAGCACAACTTATTATGGGAGCAGGGAAATTTGACCAAATTAACCTCATCCTATGTGAACTACATTGGATTCTTCTTCAAGCCAGGATACTGTTCAAGACTGCATTCATCATCTACAAAGCAGTCACAACTAGCACACGAGCGTACCTGATGGCTAAGCTTCACATATCTGGTGGCACAAGCACCTCGCAAAAACCAATTGACCAACCAGCTTCAATCATAAGTTGTCTGCAAAGAGAGTACCCACAAACTATCCTTCTCTTGTCATACACCCACCCTCTGGAATTTGATCCCGGTGTTGGCTCAGAATGTCCAGACAATTCTCCAATTTTGCAAATCTCTCAAAACATGTCTCTTTCAACAACACCTGACCAGGCACTAATTCCAATGGACACACACACATCGACACACCGACCTTACAGTACTGCACTACTGTTAAAAGATGCTAGCCCAAATGCCAGCTACACACAGTCTGTACAGTACTCCGCTGCTCTCAAGCTTGATCAGTGCTTTGATCTATAAAATAAGAATTACAAATAAAATAAGAACCATCATTTTCCATAGCTCTCTAGTTCTGACCCCTGTGAAAGTCTGGGATTAGCCTTTGGACAGGGGTGGGACTCGGAGCAGGGTTAGATATCAGGGTGGGATTGTGCAAAAGAGCGTGCAATATCCTCCTGCATTAACATGCCTTGATTGTAACGCTCACCTGACTACCACGGAGGCGCTGGCCTGGTTCGCGCTGCTGTGACCTCTTCTAAGGTGATGCGCAGGGTTCGGAAGACGGACTGGACCGGGCCCCCAAATCTGGCTTGTCTGGCTCGCAGAAGTATCCTTCTGTAGGCGAAAATAGGGGATTAACTGTCTGCGGGGTAATGCAAACAGCCTCCCACTTTCCCCTCTCACCCTCCTCGAAACCCTTCTGTGATTCCTCGTAGCGTCTCACCTTAGGGTCTGGAAGGATGAGCTCTCCATCCTGCTTCTGATGCAGGGGCGCGTTGGTATCCAGTTACTTCACTGGATTTTCGGATTGGTGAGAACCAAACTTGCTTGGCTTCCAGGTAGGTTTTTTGATAAGAGGTTCCCCTTGTGTCCATGCATTAATGTACTAATGCTAGTGTCTTTTTCCCCATAGGGGCCGGGGTACGGAATGCTGGGGAAACAGGCACCGACCCGAGATGAGAGGTGAAATCCTTGTAGAAATCAGTCTTTAATGAGCATTTTTTGGTAATGTCTTTTCATTCGCTCATTAACGCTGATGTCTCTTTTTCCCCTTAGGGGCCGGGGTCCGGAAATGCCAGGATGCGGCGCGGACCCGAAATGAAGAGGGAATGAATCAACAAGTAAGTCTTAACATGGAGATTTAGCTTTCCTTAATCCTTTCTCTCTCTCACCTTTTGTTCTGGTCTTTTTCTCCCTAGGCGCTGGGGCGTGACTGCGAATCCGGATGATCGCTGCTGAACATGGAGGCGCCCTGTAAAGGTGAGTGGAATGCGGCGCTGCAGCGATTGACGTGATGAGCTTTTAAATAAAAGTCTTCCTTTTCAGGATTGTCGGCGAGATGTCTCCGGGATGCGGATTTAGCAGGTAAGGACTTTTCCTTCTTCTGTTCTCTTCTTCTGTTCCTTTGCAGGTGATCCAGGATGCTGGCAGGCGTGGCTGAAGACAGGATGCAGGAGCAGACACGGTGAGCATCCAGCTGCTAGATGCAGAACAACGCGAAGCACGTGTGGCTGTTCGGGTGGGGTTTAAATAGCCTTGGAAGAAGTTCCAGGTATGTATCCTTCCTCCAATCAGGTATGTATCCTTCCCCGAGCACGCCCGGTTGGTAAATTAGTCCCACAGGTAAAGTAGTTCCTTTCAGTCCTCAAGGAGGCCGGGATCCTGCAGCATGGTTTGCATCAGGTAAGTGCACCCCAGCACTTCCATAATGAGCCTGGCGCCTATGGCGCCAGGACTGATGTCTTTTATGAGCCTGGCGCCATAGGCGCCAGGACACTGTCCAAGGGGCCCCTATATGGGGTTGCTGGGTCCTTCCTTGGGGACTGGATGTCCGCTTTCGGGGACGCAGGGCTTGAACCGGCTCCCCGGGAGCGGGCATCATGACAGCACTCCCCCCCAAGACCCCTCCCAAGGTTGTTCCCTCTGGGGGTTTTGGTTTGTCTGGGAAGAGTCGGTGGAATATCCTGACTAATCGAGGTGCATGTGTCAGGTTTCGTGGGATTTGGTTGAATGTGGTGGAATGAGGATATGATTAACATAAAGTATGGTTTGGGCCTTAACTTTCTGTGCAGAGTGTGGAGAGCTTCCCAAGCCAAAATGGAGACTTCCAAAAGGATCAGTGATTGGTCAGAAGTAAAGAAAAGGCATTGTTGGAACATTCTAAACCGCCTTTCATTGTCAGAAGCCCAGCTGGAAGGTATTATGTTTGAAGCTCTTAAGATTTAGAAAACTTTAGTTAGGCCCTTGTGCCTAAAATTGTTTATTTGGATCAGGAAAGTGTTGGAGAATTAAGAAGAAACTTAGAAAAACGTTCCAGTGCAAGAAAGAAGCAAGCTAAGTGAATTCTTTATATTTTAAGGAACTTTGTGATATTCAAGCAGGAGTTAAATATCAATACCATTAATTAACTTGTTCCTGTTTTCTTAGTTTTTGTTTAATTAGTAGTTCATTTCGTTCTTTCAAGAATTTATTTTGGAACTTCTAGAACTGTATTTTAAATTTATTGAATTGCGTCACATTTTTTGCACCTGGCAAGTTGGAGTGTGGAGGTCTGTTTATCATTTTAGCGTTGTGTGTTTTTTCGGCCGTATAAAAGATTATTGAGTATTGTTCCATTTTTTGGTAACAGTGCTTTTCTTAACGTCGGACTAGCGTTAGAAATCTTATACTGTCTGCGCAAGTGACAGTGTGGTAGCCACGCGACTCTTAGGCGTTATGTTTTAATTACTAACATTCTAACCTGGCGCGTGATCATCTCTGGGCTGCCTCTTCAAGGATTAATGTCCGGAACTGAGGAATTTCTTCTTTCCAGTTTGAACACTTTACATTAAGAAGAGTGAATACTATTCCATTACGCATGCGCCCATGCCAGTTTCATTTTTGAACTCTATTTCTTGTTCATGAGCGCATCCATTTTAGAAGGAGTAAACAATATCTTCACGCATGCGCAGACTCTGGATAAAAGAACGCTTCTTTTATGAGCGATCTTCTTTGCAAGCAGAAGATCCAATTAATGAACACTTTATATATTCAGGAAACAAACAATTTTAATTTGAATAGTCAGTGTCATTTTTGGAATTTTGTGTTGAAGCTAGAAATTAATACGAACAACAGGTATAATATTTCCAGCGGGTTGTTTGGGCAAACGACATCAGAACTGCTAGAAGATTAACTCATTAAACTGAGAGAGATAGCAGATTTTCATACCTAATTGAAGAAATTAGTAAGAGCATCTGAGACTCTATTTTTCTGTTTTCTTCAGTAGAATTTACACTCGTCCTCTACGTTATTCACAGAGGATAATCAGGTATAGTGGCGTGTTTATTTACTTAAATTGATAAAGAGAAGTCAGAGCCAAGAAATTCAAAGGTTAGTGACTTAAGTGAATTTGTTGTTATTTTTTTTACCAACAGGTTGACAGATAAAGAAGCTGAGCAAAACCTGAAGTTTATTATTTTGTCCCATTTTCCCCCTTTCCCTTGGGGGTGCTCTCAACTGAACTGTTTGATACCAGTTAAGAGGTTAGCATCCAAAGGGGACTGCGGGGGTTCAGCAGCTTCCGGGGACAACATCAGATTTGATAAAGCCTGACAGTATGAAAGGCCAGAAAAAAATAGTCCTCCTAAGCTGTTATGAACCCCGAGTTCTCAATGGAAGCGTTAAGTGTTTTAGTGAGGGAATTACAGGAGGAATTAAAGGTAGCATATCAAGAGAATAAAAAATTAGGACAACGAGTAGATGAGTTATGTGAAAAGATGGCACAGACGCAGGGAATTGGGAGAGAAGAATTCCCCCCGGAATTGGTAAGGGCTGGTGAGGAGAGAGGTGTGGGTAGAGGTGACGGGGCAGAAGGAGGTTTTAGGGCATTAGTTATGCCAGTACCTTTGGCAGCTCCAGAGCGTTACTATGGAGATTCAAGTAAATTTCAGACATTTATAACCCAATGTGAGTTGCACTTTCTTAGTAGGCCCGAACTATTTCCTTCTGATGCTTCCAGAGTTACTTTTATGATGTCTAATTTATCAGGAGAGGCTTCTACTTGGGCAAGTTTATTGGTCAGGCAGAAGAGTTTATCTTTAAAAAATGTTTCTCTTTTTATGGAAGAATTTAAGAAAATGTTTGATAAAAGACAAATGTCCTTAGAAGTTGATGGGGAATTATTAGAGTTGCGTCAAGGAAACAGAGACTTGGTCACATATATCACACAGTTCAGGTCTTTGGTTTTAGAATCACAGTGGCCAGCAGAGAAGAGGTCTTCTCTTTTTTATCGAGGCCTCAAGGAGGAGTTGAAGGATGCCTTGTCCAGTGTAGTTCAACGCCCTTCTTCTTGTGAGGAATTGATTGATTGATTTAGTAGTTCAGTTGGACTATCGTATAAGTGAAAGGAAAGCAGAAAGGCGTCGTTGTACTCAGGGGGAGGTGAGGTCAGTCCTTAGAGGAGATCGTTCAAGGCTTGAGGTGGGTAGTAAAGAAGGGAAACCAAGGGTAAATTATCAACAAATTAGAATAAAAGGTCCTTTATCAAAAGAGGAAAAGACTAGGAGGCGTGAGAATAATTTGTGATTATATTGTGGTAGGAGCTGTCACTTTTTAGGAAATTGTCCTTTTACACCCAAAAAATGTTCATCAGCCGGAGGAAAAGGACAGCAAATTGCAAATACAGTTCAGTCAGTGGTTCCACACATAACTGTAAATGTAACCTTGTATTTGAAGGAGGAAAGGAAAGGGTATGGACCGGTAGTGATTGATTCAGGAGCCACCGGGAACTTTATGGATTGGGGAGTAGCTAAGGCTTTGGGAATACCACTTGTGAGGAAGGAAGTTGTGGAACAGGTTCGGGCTGTAGATGGAACTTCTCTTTCATCAGGTCCTATAACTCATGAAACTGGTGTCTTGGTTATGGAATTACATGGAGGTCATAGAGAAGAAATCTCATTTGATTTAATTGATACACCAATTCTGAAAATAATTTTAGGCATGCCATGGCTAACCTTGCATAATCCTCAAATTGATTGGAGTAGGCGAGTGGTAGAATTACAGTCTAGTTTCTGTTTAGAAAACTGCCTTTTGAAAGGTAATTCTGGAAGGGAAGAAACACAGGGTTTGGTTTCCTTTTTTCTGACTGACGCAGGTATTACAGGACATAATATAGGAGCGGTGTTAGGACATCTTCTGGAGTGTTATCAAGGGTACAAGGAGGTTTTTGATGAAAAGGAGGCAGGAGAATTACCTCCACATAGGAGTTTTGACTGTAAAATTGATTTGGAGCCCGGGGCGGTTTTAACAAGTAGTCGAGTGTATGCATTAACGGAAAAGGAGAATGATTATCTTAAAGAGTACCTCGCAGAAAATTTGGCTAAGGGTTTTATTCGTCATTCTCAATCTCCAGCCGCATCTCCATTATTTTTTGTACCAAAGCCAGATGGGTCTCTCAGAACATGCATTGATTATAGAGCTGTGAATAGGATTACAATCAAAAACAAGTATCCTCTCCCTCTAATTTCGGAAATCTTGAATCAGGTCCAGGGAGCCACAATTTTTTCCAAACTAGATTTACGTGGTGCCTATCATCTGGTGAGAGTCCAGGAGGGTGATGAGTGGAAAACGGCATTCAAAACCCGATTTAGGCTTTATGAGTACTTGGTGATGCCTTTCGGGTTATGCAATGCACCAGCTGCCTTTCAATTCTTTATGGATGAAATTTTAAGAGATTTTTTAGATATATTCGTAGTAGTATATATTGATGATATTTTGATTTATTCTCAGGATTTAGAGTCTCATAAAATTCATGTGGGAAAGGTTCTACAAAGACTCAGAGAGAATCATTTGTTTGCTAAATTAGACAAATCCCAGTTTCATACTAATTCTGTGGAATTTTTAGGATACATTGTTTCTCCCAAGGGGTTGGAGATGAATCCGAACAAAGTTCAAGCCATCACGGATTGGCCAACACCAACGAAAGTAAAAGAAATTCAAAGGTTTTTAGGTTTTGCAAATTTTTACAGAAGGTTTATTGAAGGATTTTCTCGATTGATTACTCCCATAATGAAACTCTTAAAGAAAGGTGCCAAATTTGTGTGGTCGACAGAGGCAGAGGAGGCATTTCAAGAATTAAAGAAAAGGTTCAGTTCGGCCCCTATTTTAATTCATCCAGACCCATCTCAGCCTTTTTATGTAGAAGCGGATGCATAAAATCTTGCCATGGGGGCTGTTCTTTCTCAGAGACATCGAGAGACAGGACAACTTCATCCAGTGGCTTACTATTCTAAAAAAATTTCTATGGCAGAACAAAATTATACGATCTCAGATCGAGAATTATTGGCAATCAAGTTTGCTTTTGAAGAGTGGAGGCATTTTTTAAAAGGAGCAAGACATACAGTAACTGTGTTAACAGACCATAGAAATTTTATTTTTTTGAAATCAGCCAAGACTCTCACACCAAGGCAGTTAAGATGGTCATTGTTCTTTGCTGATTATGATTTTGTAGTGACATTTAAGCCAGGTAGGCTTAATGGAAAGGCTGATGCTTTATCGCGTCAATTTCCTGGAAGTGAGATGGAATCAGAGAAGGAGATGATATCCATTATCGATCCATGCTGTTTTATCTCTGCCGGAATACAGAAAATTGAGGATGTTGAGGAAGAAGTTCGAAAGTCCATGTCAATTGCACAAATGGAGGAATGGGTTCGAAAGGATCCGGTTCGAAAAATTGAGAAAGGATTGCCGTTTTTTGAAAATAAACTTTACTTACCTATTTTGGAATTGAGAGAGAGAATAATAAGAGACTGTCATGAATCTATGCTGTCCGGACATCCAGGTTTTAGAAAGACGCTAGAATTGGTCAGGAGGAGCTTCTGGTGGGAAAAAATGCGTCAGGACATCTTAAATTTAGTAAAAACCTGTGCTATTTGTGCTCAAATGAAGAATCAAACTGGAAAACCAGTCGGGTTGTTGGAACCGTTGCCTATTCCACCTCGTCCTTGGCATACAATCTCCCTGGACTTCATTACAGATCTTCCTTGTGACAAGGGTTGTACATCTATTCTAGTTGTTGTGGACCTCTTGTCAAAAGAGGCTCATTTTGTTCCAATGGAGGGAGAGGTTACTGCAGACAATTTGGCCAAAGTCTTTTTGCGAGAAATAGTTAGACTGCATGGTCTTCCTAATCAAATTATCTCAGATAGAGGTCCTCAATTTATTTCTAGATTTTGGAGGGTTTTTTGTAAGGATTTGGGTGTGGAAGTCAGTTTATCATCAGGTTACCATCCCGAGACCAATGGACAAGTAGAAAGGGTAAATCAAGAACTGGAGAAGTATTTGAGGTGTTATCTACAGGCAGGGGAAGAATGGGTGGATTTGATTTGGCTTGCCGAATTTGCTTATAATAATTGTGCTAAAGATTCAACTAACATGTCTCCGTTTTATCTTGGAAGAGGTTTTCACCCACGGTTTTTAAGTTTTGAAATTACTGAAGAGTCAGAGAATCCTGGAGTTGAGGTTCGATTAAAAACTATGAGAAAGAATTTGGAAAGAGCTAAAAGAGTACCTTTCGATAGTAAACAGAAGTACAAAAGATTTGGAGATCAAAAAAGGAGGTTGGGTCCTAAATATAAGGTTGGTGACTTGGTTTGGCTTTCGACGAGACATTTAAGAATTCAGGGCAAAAACAAATTTACTCCACGTTTTGTAGGTCCATTTAAAGTAGAAAAGGTGATCAATCCAGTGTCAGTACGGTTAAAACTACCTACTTCCTTGAAAATACATCCAACCTTTCACATTAGTCTATTAAAACCTGTGATTCAGGGGACTAGAGTTGTACATCCACCTTCACCAGTTCAGTTAGAGAATTCATCTGAAGAGTTTGTGGTGAAAAGAATTGTAGACTCCAGGAGGTTAAGAGGGAAACTACAATATTTAATAGACTGGGAAGGTTTCGGACCTGAGGAACGTACATGGGAGGATGATGTGAATGTGCATGCACCACAATTAGTCGCAAAATTTCATAGAAAGTATCCTTCTAAGGTTGGCCCTGAGACAGGGCGTTAAAGGGGGGGTACTGTCAGGTTTCGTGGGATTTGGTTGAATGTGGTGGAATGAGGATATGATTAACATAAAGTATGGTTTGGGCCTTAACTTTCTGTGCAGAGTGTGGAGAGCTTCCCAAGCCAAAATGGAGACTTCCAAAAGGATCAGTGATTGGTCAGAATTAAAGAAAAGGCATTGTTGGAACATTCTAAACCGCCTTTCATTGTCAGAAGCCCAGCTG
Organism: Ambystoma mexicanum; assembly: GCF_040938575.1. Classification (NCBI taxonomy): domain Eukaryota; kingdom Metazoa; phylum Chordata; class Amphibia; order Caudata; family Ambystomatidae; genus Ambystoma; species Ambystoma mexicanum. The sequence goes on along the minus strand of NC_090941.1, from coordinate 101,246,941 downwards.
GAAGGTCTTATGTTTGAAGCTCTTAAGATTTAGAAAACTTTAGTTAGGCCCTTGTGCCTAAAATTGTTTATTTGGATCAGGAAAGTGTTGGAGAATTAAGAAGAAACTTAGAAAAACGTTCCAGTGCAAGAAAGAAGCAAGCTAAGTGAATTCTTTATATTTTAAGGAACTTTGTGATATTCAAGCAGGAGTTAAATATCAATACCATTAATTAACTTGTTCCTGTTTTCTTAGTTTTTGTTTAATTAGTAGTTCATTTCGTTCTTTCAAGAATTTATTTTGGAACTTCTAGAACTGTATTTTAAATTTATTGAACTGCGTCACATTTTTTGCACCTGGCAAGTTGGAGTGTGGAGGTCTGTTTATCATTTTAGCGTTGTGTGTTTTTTCGGCCGTATACAAGATTATTGAGTATTGTTCCATTTTTTGGTAACAGTGCTTTTCTTAACGTCGGACTAGCGTTAGAAATCTTACACTGTCTGCGCAAGTGACAGTGTGGTAGCCACGCGACTCCTAGGCGTTATGTTTTAATTACTAACATTCTAACCTGGCGCGTGATCATCTCTGGGCTGCCTCTTCAAGGATTAGTGTCCGGAACTGAGGAATTTCTTCTTTCCAGTTTGAACACTTTACATTAAGAAGAGTGAATACTATTCCATTACGCATGCGCCCATGCCAGTTTCATTTTTGAACTCTATTTCTTGTTCATGAGCGCATCCATTTTAGAAGGAGTAAACAATATCTTCACGCATGCGCAGACTCTGGATAAAAGAACGCTTCTTTTATGAGCGATCTTCTTTGCAAGCAGAAGATCCAATTAATGAACACTTTATATATTCAGGAAACAAACAATTTTAATTTGAATAGTCAGTGTCATTTTTGGAATTTTGTGTTGAAGCTAGAAATTAATACGAACAACAGGTATAATATTTCCAGCGGGTTGTTTGGGCAAACGACATCAGAACTGCTAGAAGATTAACTCATTAGACTGAGAGAGATAGCAGATTTTCATACCTAATTGAAGAAATTAGTAAGAGCATCTGAGACTCTATTTTTCTGTTTTCTTCAGTAGAATTTACACTCGTCCTCTACGTTATTCACAGAGGATAATCAGGTATGGTGGCGTGTTTATTTACTTAAATTGATAAAGAGAAGTCAGAGCCAAGAAATTCAAAGGTTAGTGACTTAAGTGAATTTGTTGTTATTTTTTTTACCAACAGGTTGACAGATAAAGAAGCTGAGCAAAACCTGAAGTTTATTATTTTGTCCCATTTTCCCCCTTTCCCTTGGGGGTGCTCTCAACTGAACTGTTTGATACCAGTTAAGAGGTTAGCATCCAAAGGGGACTGCGGGGGTTCAGCAGCTTCCAGGGACAACATCAGATTTGATAAAGCCTGACAGCATGCACATGGTCGCTGGGTTCCCACAACCTCTCCTGAGGTCCGTACCCCTTCCAATCAATTAGGTAGAACAGTTTTGACCTAAACATTTTTGAGTCTAAAATGTTCTTCACTTCGAATTCAGGCTCCCCATCTATTAGAATAGGTTCTGGAGGTTTGAGTAGTCGGGTTCCGGGTACCACTGGTTTCAGAAGTGACACATGAAAAACAGGGTGAATTTGCATACTAGCTGGTAAATCAAGTTTAACAGCCACTGGGTTAATTATTGCCATAATAGAATAGGGTCCCAGATATTTTGGGTTAAAAGTTCGAGGCCCTTTGAGTGGTAAATGTCTGGTAGCTAACCACACTTGATACCCAATCTGATACGGAGGTGCTTCACTCCGATGTAGATCAGCATTCTCCTTGTATTTTCTCTTGGCTTGTTGTAAATGCGTAGTTGCCTCTTTGAAGGCTTGGGTAATTGTAGAATGCAGATGTTCTACTGCAGGCATTCCGAGGTTCTGAGGTGAGTCAAGGTTTGAGGTTCGAGGGTGATGCCCAAACAAAGTATAAAAAGGACTGTGGCCAGTTCCAGAGTGTACCGAATTATTATATGCATATTCGGCTATCCAAAGAATGTCTTTCCAGTTGCTTTCAGATTGCTGTAACATACACTGTAAGTATTGCTCAAGGGTCTGATTTGTCCTCTCGGTCTGACCATCGGTCTGAGGGTGGTGACTGGTCGATAATCTTACATCGATCTGCGCCATTTGACAACATTTGCGCCAGAAGTGGGAAATTAATTGGCTTCCCCGGTCAGAGATTAGTATAGATGGGAATCCATGTAGCCGAACAATATTTTTGAGGAATTCTTTGGCTAGGACAGAAGCTGAAGGTAATCCTTTCAAAGGAATAAAGTGGGCCATTTTGGAAAACAAATCCACAATTACCAGAATAGTATTGTACCCCGAACAAGGAGGCAGGTCCGTAATAAAATCCATTGATAGGGTGTGCCAGGGTGCTGGCGGTATGTCTAGAGGTTGAAGGAGACCGGCTGGTCTTTTCTTTTGACTTTTATTTTGGGCGCAAACACCACAGGACATCACAAAAGATTTAACATCTTTATGACAAGAGGGCCACCAAAATTGTCGTTTCACCTTTTCCTCTGTCTTGGCAATACCGGGGTGTCCCTCTATTAATGCATCATGATAACCGTAAATAACTAGTTTGTGTAATTCCTTATGTGGCAGGAATAAGCGTCCTTAGAAATAAGGTAAACCATTATCTATGTTAAAGTCTGATCCCTTTTGTATCCAATCCTGTAAGGTTGTAGGATCCAGGAGTTGTTTCACTCTGGCTTGAATGTCTTCAAGCGTCTGTAACAAAGTCATGCCTAGAATCCTCTGTTCGGGAATTATTGGTACTGGTTCTGAGTTTGTATCAGATTTTCCCATTCCAATTCGGGATAAGGCGTCTGCTTTGCCATTCTTACAGCCAGGTCGATAGGTAATCACGAAATCAAATTCAGCGAAAAACAAAGCCCATCGGAGCTGCCGTGATGACTGAGCCTTGGCGGTTTTCAAATACTGTAAATTCCGGTGATCAGTGATCACTGTGATGGTATGTCGAGCTCCAAGCAGATAATGCCGCCAGGCTTTAAAAGCGGACTTAATGGCTAACAGTTCTTTGTCCGTGATTGCATAATTAACCTCGGGTGTCGAGAATTTTCTGGACCAAAATGCTACGGGATGCAGTTGGTTGGTTTCGGGATCTCTTTGGGACAGGACAGCTCCCATGGCTAGGCTGGATGCTTCAGTCTCAACGACATAAGGGAGATCTGGACGCGGGTGATTCAATATAGGTGCGGAAGTAAACTTAGCTTTTAAATCCTGAATGGCCTGCTCGGCTTCTTCAGACCATTCAAAACGTTTATTTTTCCTCAAGAGTGCAGTAATGGGTTGTACCACGCGTGAAAATTCCGGGATAAACCTGCGATAGAAATTGGCAAAGCCGAACATGCTTTGAACCCCTTTTACAGAGATAGGTGATGGCCATTTGAGGATGGCATCCACTTTTCTTGAGTCCATTCGGACTCCTTTGGGTGTCAGGATGAAACCTAGAAACTCGACTTCTGTGGGATGGAAAACACATTTCTCCAATTTAGCAAATAGTTTGTGTTGGCGCAGATTTTCAAGTACTGCCCTGACGTGTTTTCTGTGATCAGATTCCGAAGAGGAGTACACCAGAATGTCATCGATATATACGACAACACAAACATCGATGAGTTCCTGAAGGACATCATTCATGAAGTATTGGAAGGCAGCCGGCGAGTTACACAATCCGAAAGGCATCACCTGGTACTCAAATAATCCGTATTTAGTACGGAAGGCAGTTTTCCATTCGTCGCCTTCTTTAACTTGTACTAGATGATAAGCCCCCCGGAGATCTAACTTGGTGTATATGCAAGCGTCCTTCACCTGTTCAAGGAGTTCAGGGATCAGAGGCAGAGGATAACGGTTTTTAACCGTTATCTGGTTCAATGCGCGGTAATCGATACAAGTTCTAAGGTTGCCTTCTTTTTTGGGCACGAAGAACAAAGCCGAGGATGCCGGGGACTTTGACGGGCGAATAAAACCATTAGCTAGGTATTGATCCAAATATTGTCTCAAATGCAGATTCTCAGGTTCGGTAAGGGCATAAATCCTGCTACAAGGGGATTGTGCACCGGGCACCAGATCGATTTGGCAATCGTACGATCTGTGAGGAGGTAACGTGTTGGCCTGTTCCTTTTGGAAGACGTCCTGAAAGTCTTGGTATTCCGGAGGTAGTTGCATGGAGGCAGAGGTTACAGATGCTAGATTAATCTTCAGGTTTTCTGGGTAGCAGGTTTGTGTACAATCCGGGAAGGTTATTCTCTTAGCTCGCCAATCAATTCGAGGATTATGTGTCTCTAACCAAGGGATTCCAAGAATAACCTGAAACTGTGGAGCCTTAATTACATCAAACACAACACCCTCCCGATGGCTGTCGGGACTAATAAGAGTCACCTCAGTAGTGGAATTTGTTACCGGTCCAGAGGCAATTTCAGTTCCATCGACTGTGGTGATGACATCTTTGCTGGTTTTAGGACGGAGAGGGAGGTTAATCCTAGAGGCCAATTCACGATCCACATAGTTTCCAATATCCCCACTATCGATGTATGCCTTTATTGCATGCAACCGCTTAGGCTGTTCTGGATCTACGAGAACCATTGGCACAATGAAATGCGAGGTCTGAGAGTTAGTTTTCAAGCTCGGCAAGCGGACCCCTACACTTGTTGGGCGGAGTCGTTTCCCGAAACAGAGTCTTCATGGTTTTTATCAGCGGCTCCTACCGCCTTTCGAGGCGGTTTTGCCGGACAATCTTGTAGAAAGTGTCCAGAATTCCCACAATAAAGACATAATTTTAATTGCCGCCTCTTTTCAAGTTCCTTTTGAGTTAAGGGTCCTTTAAGCCGTCCAATTTGCATAGGCTCAGAGACATCAACTCCCTTGGGATTAGCATGGGTCTTGACTAACTCCCGGGTCTCAAACCTGGACCGATCTGCTTTTCTGTTTTGTAGTCTGTGATCCAATTGGACCACTAAGTCTATATACTCTCTGCATTCTTGGGGCAGATTTACAACTTGGGCCAAGACATCTTTAAGTTCTCTGCGTAGGCCTCGATAAAACAACGTGACTCTTTTATCCTCTGGCCATCCCGTTTCCACAATTAGTCTATTAAAGGTTGCAATATAGGATAGGAGGTCCTGATTGCCCTGTCGCAGGGATAGAAGTTCATCATCCAGAGCCTGCCCCTGAGAGTGTCGAGCAAATAACCTTTCCATGCTTGCTTGAAACCTTTTAAAATCACGGAGAATCGGGTCATCTTGAGTAACCAGTGGAACTGACCAATCGGCCGCGCAGCCGCGGAGATATGACAATACAAAGGCTACCTTGGTCTGATCATTAGGGAAGGCCCCAGGTCTGCATAGGAAGTGCAAACAACACTGATTCATGAATACGGCGAATCGTTTGGGGTCCCCAGCAAAGCATTCGGGTGGGGCCAGCGGCATGTTTCCAGGTAGATTAATCTGCACAGGGTTACTGGAAACCACAGGAGCGGGGTTCCCTTAGGAACCGGGTAGAGGAGTTTGCATAGCTTGACCTTGCAAAAGCTGTCTGGTCAGGTCATCAGTTCTTTGCTTTGATATTATTAATTCCCTCCTGAGGGCATTAGTCTCTTGACGAGCGGCATGTACTTCGGGCCATAATTCCCCCAGTAATTGGGCTAACTGATCAGTCTCAGAACTTTCCATAGCGCCTGGGTGGGAATTTGTAGGAAGGCTTCGCGTTCTGTAACGCTCACCTGACTCCCACGGAGGCGCTGGCCTGGTTCGCGAAGCTGTGACCTCTTCTAAGGTGATGCGCAGGGTTCGGAAGACGGACTGGACCGGGCCCCCAAATCTGGCTTGTCTGGCTCGCAGAAGTATCCTTCTGTAGGCGAAAATAGGGGATTAACTGTCTGCGGGGTAATGCAATCAGCCTCCCACTTTCCCCTCTCACCCTCCTTGAAACCCTTCTGTGATTCCTCGTAGCGTCTCACCTTAGGGTCTGGAAGGACAAGCTCTCCATCCTGCTTCTGATGCAGGGGCGCGTTGGTATCCAGTTACTTCACTGGATTTTCGGATTGGTGAGAACCAAACTTGCTTGGCTTCCAGGTAAGTTTTTTGATAAGAGGTTCCACTTGTGTCCATGCATTAATGTACTAATGCTAGTGTCTTTCCCCATAGGGGCCGGGGTACGGAATGCCGGGGAACAGGCCCGACCCGAGATGAGAGGTGAAATCCTTGTAGAAATCAGGTAAGTCTTCAATGAGTGTTTTTTGGTAATGTCTTTTCATTCGCTCAATAACGCTGATGTCTCTTTTTCCCCTTAGGGGCCGGGGTCTGGAAATGCCAGGATGCGGCGCGGACCCGAAATGAAGAGGGAATGAATCAACAAGTAAGTCTTAACATGGAGATTTAGCTTTCCTTATTCCCTTCTCTCTCTCACCTTTTGTTCTGTTCTTTTTTTCCCTAGGCGCTGGGGCGTGACTGCGAATCCGGATGATCGCTGCTGAACATGGAGGCGCCCTGTAAAGGTGAGTGGAATGCGGCGCTGCAGCGATCGACGCGATGAGCTTTTAAATAAAAGTCTTCCTTTTCAGGATTGTCGGCGAGATGTCTCCGGGATGCGGATTTAGCAGGTAAGGACTGTTCTCTTCTTCTCTTCCTTTGCAGGTGATCCAGGATGCTGGCAGGCGTGGCTGAAGTCAGGATGCAGGAGCAGACACGGTGAGCGTCCAGCTGCTAGATGCAGAACAACGCGAAGCAAGTGTGGCTGTTCGGGTGGGGTTTAAATAGCCTTGGAAGAAGTTCCAGGTATGTATCCTTCCTCCAATCAGGTATGTATCCTTCCCCGACCACGCCCGGATGGTAAATTAGTCCCACAGGTAAAGTAGTTCCTTTCAGGCCTCAAGGAGGCCGGGATCCTGCAGCATGGTCTGCATTAGGTAAGTGCACCCAAGCACTTCCATAATGAGCCTGGCGCCTATGGCGCCAGGACTGATGTCTTTTATGAGCCTGGCGCCATAGGCGCCAGGACACTGCCCGAAGGGCCCCTATATGGGGTTGCTGGTCCTTCCTTGGGGACAGGATGTCCGCTTTCGGGGACGCAGGGCTTGAACCGGCTCCCCGGGAGCGGGCATCATAACATTGATGTAGGGATGGGTTTTGAAGCAGGGATGGACCTTTTGGTAAGTGTTGGTTGATTAAAGAGCGACCTTTTTTTCTCAAAGCTTCAGAAATCATCTCTTAATGCCCCATGATTGCAACTAAAAACAGAGCTCCGTCTCCTGTTGCCTGTGCTCACATTGATTTGAATAAATTAATTATTTTGGTTATGTGTATCCAATTTTATGGCTGTCAATGGTCAATTCAGTCCTCCCAAATGATATGGTATATATTTATTCACTGAAATTCCTGCAACAGCCTACATGTGTTTCGACCAATGATGGTCCTCCTCAGGGCTGTTATAATGGTAATGATAATAAGTGATATTATCAATACAAACAACATGACATGGGACCAATGATATATAAAGCAACATTAACATCGAACATAATATCAATATACATTTGATGAATTACAACAATGTTTCAAAACAAGAATATAGAAAATGGTACAGTTCAGCAAAACGAGAAAAAAGTTGTTCAAATGAAAATGTTGTCCCAATAATTCAGAAACATCATATTAAGCAAACATAATTACATATGAACAATTTGAAATACAATTAGAACCATGTATGTAGATAATTCCAAGAGAAATAAAGTAGAGAAAAACGCAAAAAGTGAGAGAAAAAATAAACAGTGGACAAAAACATGTTAAAACAATTGCTTAAAAGGTTGAAAAATTGAAACTATTCATGCCAATTCAAGGTGCATCCGCATGCGACCCCTCACAAAAAGTGTGCACACCCACAGTAAACTAATTTCACTGGAAGAACCAGCCTGACCACAGTGATAACTCACCAAAAGTGAGACTGATCAATAAAACAACAGAACCCCAATCTGGGTCCTAATACATGAATCTGGTCATAACACAAATAAGGGCCAGAACTCAAGTGTGAACCACACTACAAACTGCCACGATACAAACCAGACATTCCCCACTAAAGTACTCCTCTATGGGCCTCATCACGAGTTGGGCAGTAGCCCTTAAATGTGGAAGTAACGCTATCACAGCCGCATTTGAATTAGCGTGGCACTATGTGCACTGGCGCTAATAGCGCCATGAAACCCCCATTGGACCCAATGGGGAATGGAGAATTAAAGCTATGCTGCTGCTCGGGTCCCGGCGCAAATTGCGCCGGACTGAGTAGCAGTAATGCTAATAGCTTTGGGCGGTATCCCAGCGTAATTAGCGCCAGGATACCGCCCAATTTGTGAGGAGGCCCTATGTCCTATACAGACTGCACAATGGGCGACACAACAGAACATGCACATCACATCTTATCGATATGAATATTCAAAAACGAACCCCTGTAAGAGTGTATGTTTCCTCGTATGGTCCTGCTTTGTAAAAAAAATTAAAAATAAAAAATAAAAAATAAAAAACAGTTCTTTTAACCATTGTAAGGACGTTGTAAAGATGACATAATGGTGACTCTACGTGTAACTGTTTTTTCAGTGTCGACAAATCTTTTGACAAAACTTGCAAGAATAATTATTTGAAAAAATATATAAGTAAAACATCACAAAAAGTACTGATGCAAAACAGTGTACCGCGTATGAGTGGGTGCATTTGGAGGGTGGCATCACAAAACCTCTGACTTATTTTATTATTATTGCATCTGGGCATGCAACCATGGAATGTAACACTCACTACTTCCAAGGCTGAATACTACGAGCACGCTTTAAAATCCCACAAATAATATCTGATGTTATGAAATTCGTGCTTGTGGAATTTGGTTATTTCCTTCTTGTGTTGCCATGTTGCATAGAAACAATGATCCCATTTGCATTGCACACCATGGGTGACACAGCATTGCCCCCATTGCTTAGCTCCCTCCTTTAATATTTAGGTTGGAGATAACATGTTATAACAATCTGCTCATTCCAAATGAGATGAACCACCCAAAAGCAAGGAACAGTTGCAAGGCTTACCTATATAACGGGTTTGTTAAGACCCGCTGCCTCAGTGGTTTAGTTTGCACTTTCCACATGTTGGCGGGCGCCATTTTGATTATGATAGTATATATGCTGCTATATGAGGAACTCGCCAACGTCATTTCCGACACAACGTACACAAGTAAATAAAACTTTTGAAATTGTCTGTACTATTAATATCAACATGAAAGCTCAATCACACATAATAACATGAACTTTTGCTTGGATGTAAGCATTGCAGTTCTTGAATTGTTACTGAAATGCAATGACGTGAAGTCTGGCTTAAATCTGAACATTACAGTTCTTAATTAGCTGTTGCAAGAATGCAAACATATGTACACATGGTTATCACCAGCTCTGCAATTGCAGACAACTGAGCAGACTTAGAACTAATTACGTCAGCACAGTCACATTTTATGATGTCTTTAGGGGTATTGTCTGACTATTGAAAGTGCCAATTAATTGGCATTGAGTCATGAGCTCACAAGCACGATCAAATATTATAAGTTATAAGGAAGCACATAATGATTTCAACTAGTGTGATTATTTCTATTGTGTTATAATCGTGAGCCAATGTGAAAGGAATGTACTACATAACTCAATTATGTTTGGGAGTACTACAATGTATGCCAAATTAATAGTCTCCCAGAAACAACTATGCATCTCAATATTATACTGATATGCCAAACGTTAGAATATAACTACAGGCTTAGAAGATTCATGATAGTTGGTTTGAGGAGGAGTCCTATACCCCAAAACATATAATGCAATCTCCCAATGTTAGCAGAATTCCCTTGAAACAAATTGAAGCTCCTGACTCAACTTTTGTGCACCGCTTCTCCTCCCAAATGGGCGCCTCCATCGCAGCCATCCACCATGTGGCACGCATCCTGGGCTCGATTGACTTCCTTCTCTCCTCTACGCCGACTGCCCTGGCCATGCTATCTTTCATTGTATTACCCAGCCATTTTTTCTTCTAATTTTTCCTGCTATTTTCAATTACCAATGCCACTCCCTTAATGTGCCTCTGCTAATGATCCTCTTACCACCTACTATTTTCTGATACTACCACCCTCACACTTGAGATCAGAACAGTATTTCCTCACTGCAGCTCTATCTGCGGTCCAGGATTTGCCTTGCATGCCAGTCAAATGCTACCTCTCACATGTATGTCTGTTCTCAAATCTAGATGCTTTTAATCATGCACTGCCTTGATGATGTGCTGTATGTTCTGCCTTGAAATCAACAACTTTAGTGCCTTTTTTGAAAATCGAATTTTGGTGTGCTTTTAAATCTTCCTGCGACTTGAACAAAAGTTTCACATAGCTGTTCTTTTGAGGGACTGCCTGGCACCAGCCTAAGATTTTGCCTACATCTCTACCTGCCTCCCTTGGATGCTAGGCCACCTGGTGAGTTTTCTCATGCATTGTGCAGCCTCTCCATCTCTCCCTATTTCCTCCACCTCAATGGCACTCGTCATCTCTCCAATCTACTCAAAATGTTACTCTATCTCCTAACCCTCCTCTCCCACGAAGTCTGGAAGACAAAAGTTAAAAAAAAGATCTATTGGTCTCTAATCCTGGCCTACCTATTGCTGACACCTACGTCAGTGCTACTTCTAGACTTCTATCCTCTTGTCTGACCCCTCTCCAGACCTATGGACCCCACATCTGATCTCTACACTCTCCCCTTTTACTTCTTCAGCCATTAAAGGTGGAACTAGATGGGAAGTACTTGTGGTCTACTTTTCATCCTCTAGGTACAACATTCATGTTTATCACAATGGCACTTTCATGGCCCAGGGTTCTCAACCTTTTCTTTTCCTCTTTGACCTGTGCCTGCTGGCCCTCATCAATTTCCTACCTTCTCTGGCTTCTCCTCCTTCCTCTCTCTCCGCATCTCCTTCACCAATCTGTTGTCATTCTTCTAGCATCTGGCCCTTTCTTGAAGACCTTGATGTTGACATCCTCGCTCTTACTAAGAAGTGGTTCAATGCCAGCTCTGTCACTGCTTTTAACTCACTCCACTCCGATGGCTAAAAAATCCTCTCCAAACCGTAGCCCAACTGATCTGGTGGTGGAGTAGCCCTGATCGTCCCCGAGTGGGTCCCTGCTTTCATCATACCTACTCAGCCTTTTTCCTCCTTTGAAAGCCTTGTCTGAAACCTTAGTGTCTCTCCTACTTTCTTAACCTTGCCACTATCTATAGGCCCCCCAACCCCATCTCACTCTTCCGTAATTCGCTGATTTCACCTCCTCTCTCCAGATGTCTGCCTATAAACTCTCCCTCCATGGAGACTTCAACATCCACCTTGACTCCACTGTCTCCACCTCCTCACTCTTCTGTGATCTCTGCACCTCTCATTCCTTCACTATTCTGCCTTCTGGCCATACCCACTCTGCTAGGCACACTCTTGAAGCCTTCATCTCCTCTGATCTTCCCATCTCCAACACTCTCACCACTCCTCTCTCCAGGTCTGACCACTCGCTCCTTTCGTCCCACCTGAGACCTCTCCACCCTCTGACTGAGCCACCCCCAGCACGGCCAGCATCCTTCGCATTCATCCGCCCGATGAAACAAATGTTAGTTGCAGCCTTTGTTTCCACCTTCATGTCCCCTCACACCCCCACTATTGACTCTCCCACTGACTCTGTCCTTGACAACTTTCACCTTGCTATCTCTAACACTCTTGACATTGTTGCCCCTGTCATGAGGATCCACCTGAAACCTGCCTCAAAGTAAGGCTTGACTCTGATCTAGCCTCTCTGAAATGCAGCTGAAGAGTCACTGAACAGAAAAGGCTCATCCACTGACAAACTGGCCTTTTGCCTACTCCAAAGGCAATACTGTCTCTCTATCCACTCCAAGAAGATGGCCCACATCCAGGCTCATATCTCTGGACTCACTAACAAAACGGCGGAACTTTTCAAAATCTACAAGGAACTAGCCCACCCATCTGCATTATCTACCTCGCCTCTTCCTTCTTAGGCCCTCTGCACTACACTAGCCACCCATTTCATCTAGAGAACTCAGGCCATGTTGAGCTCCATCTATTGTTCCCCATCCTTTAATCCTCTCCTTTCCCCTCTGCCTCCCATGGCCCCTCTTCCATCCCACCCACTCCCTCTTCCTTCTCTCCTATGAAAACAGATGTGGTCTCAAGAGTGGTCCGCTCTAAGATGGTCTCATCTAAACAGGTGCCTCCCTGTTCTTCCAGAACCATTAATGTCTCCTCTCTGGCTCTGGCTCTAGCAAACATCTGTCACCAGTCCATAGCCTTTGGGTCTTTCCATCCTTCTCTTAAGCACTCCCTTGTGCACCCCCTCCTAAAAAGGCCTACAGCCAACCCCTCTTGTCTGGCCAACTACCACCCTATTTCTACTATCCCCTTTCTTGGAAAACTCCTGGAGAAGTTTGTCTTCCCCCAACTGACCCATCACACTGAACTCACTGGTTGTCTTTATGACCATCAATCTGGTTTTCGAGCAGCCAGAAGCACGAAAACTGCTCTCTTGAACACCAATGAAAAACTGCTTGAAAATCTTGATTTCAACTTTCCTGCTGTTACCATTCTCCTTGACCTCTCTTCTGCCTTTGACACAGTCAACAACCCTATCTTCATAAAACGCCTCCAAAATACCCATGGTATCTCAGACCAAGCACTGGATTGGCTAACTTCTTTCCTCACTGACTGCCCTTCGCAGGTACAGCCAGGTTCTTTCTCCTCATCTAACACTCCCTTTACATGTGACATTCCCCACGGCTCTCTACTCTTGCCTTGGCTTTTCAACATCTACCATGCACCTCTCGCTCCCCTAATCTCCGCCTTCTCTCCTCATTTCCAGTGTTACGTGGATGACACACAACTCTTCTTCAAGTTCCCCTCTTCCTCCTCCATCATTCCCAATTGCCTAACTGCTATTCAGTTTTGGTGTGCGTTTAATGATCTCTGTCTTAATGCCAGTAAGACAGAGATTCTTCCTATTGGGACGCCTGCTCCATGATTTTCTCCAGCAGGCTGGCCACTCTCTATGGGCTCTTCCCCTTCTCCTTCCACTGAGGTAAGAATCCTTGGGGTCATCTTTGACTCCTCTCTCCCCTTTACTTCTCACATCTTGGACATTTTCAAGAAGGCCCACTTTTAACTTCACCTTCTCAGATGCATTCCCCGTTCCTCACATTTCCCCAGAAGCTCAATGTCTCTAGAGTTCTGGTCCTCTCCAGGCTGAATTACTGCAACAGCCTCTTCCTCACCCTGCCCCTTTCTTACATTTCACCTGATCCAAAATAGGACTGCAAGATTATCCTTGGCCTCAAGCCCCAGAACCATATCTCTCCAGCTCTAAAATCTCTGCACTGGTTCCCAGTGGTTGCAAGGATCCCATTCAAGACCCGCAGCATCATCGTCAAGGCTTTCTGGGGTCTGAGATCACGCTATCGGCAGCTCTCTCTCACTAAATTCTCTCCTTCTAGACCCCCTCTATCTTCTAGATACAGCTCTCTGCTGATCACACGTTTCTCCAAGCAAAGAGCTGGGGGCAGTTCTTTCTCCTCGGCTGGATACCTCCTCTGGAACAACCTCCCTCCCTCTCTCTGTCTTGAACCACACCACCTCAAGTTCTGCAAACAAATCAAGAACTTTCTTTTCTCCACCTCCTTTCCCTCGCTCCTCCCTTTTTAATCCATCACACTGCTGCTGAGACTGGCGGCATGGTCCCTCCTGCATCCACCAGGGTCCAGGCCATCTGCCCAGTTGCCACCTAAACCACCACCTCCACTGCCCCATTGGGCGCACACCTGACTGCAAGGAAGCAGACACCTGCCACCTTGGATCATCCTTCCGCCATTGGGCTTGCCTGTTGACTCCTCCCAGGCACCTCTAACACTTCACCCGCAACCCCGCGGCACCCTCCAGCACTTACCTTTTTCTGCTGCATTTGCACATTCTGAATGTCACAAGGCATAGTAGGACCACTGTTAGTTTTAATATGTATTAATTGTCATTGTTATTGTTTTATTTTCTCGCTTGTTCCCTTCCAGTTTGCCTTGTGGCAGAGTGAAACACTGTTCTGCTTTATGGGTGCCTTATGAATATCCAAAAAACAAATACATTTTAAAAAAGCCTCTCAAATACACTTTTTGAGGAAAAGGAATGAAATAATCATGCCATATTGCACATTGGTCACATAGAAAGCTTTTGAGAAGAATGATGGTTTCATAGAAAAATGCCTATCTCATGATCCGTATTCAAGCCAAAATGCACAGTCCTGTATTTGCAGATCACACAGGATTCAGTCTGTTTTAATTGACGTTCTCGGTCGCCACACCTCACTTTGCCCTTTGAAATCTTCAATCCATCAAAATGTCTGTCTTTCTTTGTGTCTGCTTGATGGTTTCCTTGCCAATCTTGAGCCAATGGTAATCAGTGCTCCTTACTACTGATGGAAATCAAATGTTCCCTAATCCAGGTCCGCAATTGACGCAGGTGCTTCCTATAAATACTAGGTTCAATACACACTGTATCAAGTATACTACAAATTTGGAACACAAGTTTATCAATTCCGTGATCTCAAATATTTCACCAGGGTAGATTTCAAAGGTTTTACAGGTATGTGTGTATTGGCACATGCTGCAAGAGCCACATGTGTAAAAAGCCTGCCAGTTTTGGGACTCAACATTGTGGGGCACTTGGTGTAAACAAACCTGGGTGTCTCCTTTATATGGTCTGTTACGTAAGTATTTAGTAAGAATAATGACCAATGTTTCTCGAAAATTCTGAAGAGTGATTGACTTTGAGCTGAATATCGGTGATCATCTTCTACATGGAGTCTATTTTTTCTTTGGGTTTCAATAAACTCTTTCGATCAATATTGAAACCTTTGGTTTTGGCCTTCAAGATGATATTCTTATCATAGCCTCACCTAAAAAACATCTGGTCAACTTTGCTGACTCCTCCATTAATGTGTCCATATTACTGCAGTTCCTGTGGGCACAAATGAATTCACCTTTGGGAATGTTTTTAAATTCACTGCTCTGGAGACTACTTGTTGCAAGTAGCACAGAGTTTACTTTGGAGGGGGGCATTCCTGTAATTTTTTGAATGAATTCTATTATCTTTTATGTATACATGTACATCCAAAAAGTTGATCTCAGTAGGATTTGTATTTATTTGTATGCTTCCATAGCACCGAAAGCCTGCAGGCATCAGGGTGCTGTGACACATAAGCACGTACAAATCCACTTAGACATCCTGATCTACTGGCCATGTGGATATCAAAGGAAACTAATTGAAAAGATGAGTTTTCAGCAGTTTTCGAAATTGGAGATGGTTTTCTTGGGTTCTCAGTGCCAACGGGAGGGCGTTCCACATCTGAGCCGCCTTCACTAAGAATGATCTGCCCATAGCCGATTTGAGCCTGTGTTTCTGTTCAACTAGTACGTTTTTTCCTACTGAGCGCAGCTGTCTCTTTGGTGTGTAGAGTACAATATTTTTCTTCAGATAATATGGAGCTGTGCCGAAGAGGCATTTATGCACCAAGGTAAGAGATTTAAATTCGATCCTATCTTTAACTCTGAGCCAGTGGAGGGATTCTCTAACTATATTAACGTGGTCTCTTCTGGCCAGGTGTTTTACAATCCTGACAGCGTCATTTTGTATGACTTGGCACGTGTGTAGATCTTTGGCACTTCCCCCTATCAAAAGGGCATTGCCATAATCTAGTCCAGATAGCACTACTGCCCTAGCAATGGTAGCCATGTTGTTGTCGCTTAGGAAAGGTCTAATGGCCCTCATAAGTCCAGGTAATAGGCTGTGTTCTTACGTAAGAAGTTAGCCTGAGATTCTGAGCTAACCGAGGAGTTCATCATCATGCCCAGTGTCTTCACTTGGCTAGAAATTGTTATAATGGCCTCCTTAATCTGAAATGTTTTTTATTCCCCAGCCAGTTTGTCCAGTAGACGGCTGGAGCCAAATAACATCAGTTCCGTCTTTGAATCATTAAGACACATCCGATTGGATTGCATCCATTCATCAATTTTATTGTATATTAGGCCAATCTTATCACTGTCTTCCCGGTGTGATCCCTCTAATTCTATTATAAGCTGCGTGTCATCTGTGTAATTGGAGAAAAAGACTACAAATTCTGTCAATAAATCACACAGTGCACGTATGTACAGGTTGAAAAGCATAGGAGAGAGACTTGCACCCTGTGGCAGACCAAAGAGAATTTGGGGGGGATTGAAAAGTTATCACCCCAGTGAACTCTGACTTGGCGGTTGGAAAGAAAGGATACGAGCCACTTTAAAACCAAGTCCGAACAGCCCACGTTGTCTCGCAGGGCTCTGACCAGAAGTTTGTGATCTACAAGATCGAATGCCGCACTAAGATCCAAGCCTGTGTTAGTTCACGACAGCACCCGCCGCGAGAGTTTAAATATCTTTCTCCCCCCGCATTCCTCTGTACCTTGAATTACCCCATTTTGTGTACTGAAGCCCCAACACCGCAGGCTACCATTATTTGTCCAGTTCACTCATGGTCTCCCTTCTGGTCTTCTCCCCAGTGATCCTGACCTATCCAGGAATCATGTAAAGTAAACAACTGATTGATTAGAAGAAAAAATACTGCACTCTTCATCCATCCTCCATGCATTGAATTAAACAGACTCGACTAGCAGGTACTACTTTTATTATTTAATATTTCTTTCATTTCACTACTGTGAGCTTTAACCCCAGCTGTACACTGCCTTAGCCCTTTTGCCAGTAGTACAGTCTAATAAACAGCGCCTCATGTAGCATTCCACATTCTCTCTGTTCTCTACACAGCATCCGGATGTAGAGCACATTTACCATTGTATGGGTCCGCACCTTTCAGCAGGACCAAGCCTGAGGAAGTCCTTTGCTCAGCCCCTGGCCTCCTAGTGAACCGGAACCGAGAACTCGGGATTTATAGCACCAGCAGCTAAGCTGCCAGCACGGTGCCTTGAGAATTTGTGTTTTATGAATACATGCCTCATGAATAGTCGGTACTCCATAAAAATACTCACTGGAGTTTTTTACATATATTGCAGGGTCACCCCCACGGAGCCCTGATGAAGGCGTATGCAAATTGATGCAATTTCGCCGAAACGTGACATGACTGGGGACAATTGCACCAGATTCTGTATATTCAGTCTCTGCCACGTTGGGTAAAAAGATATGTTGTTTTTCTTATGACCCTTGAATATATATTGTCACAAATAGAAGGAATGCGTAATATAAATAAGAAATCTCCTATGAATTAGGACACTTTTTGGAATCTGGGCATTCTATAGCCCCTCCTGTTCCAATCTTTCCTATTTGGATTCATTCCCCAAATACCCACCTATTTACTTGAGTTTGTATATTGAAATTCATTTGTAATACTAACCACCAAGTATTTTATGTTTACTTTCTTGAATATACGATACTCCTCTTTTGTTATTTGATGTTATTATGAATTACTATTGTTTCTGTTTATGTAAATTGTTCCTTTTAGTATTGTCTTAAGCTATTCACATTATACATCTGTTTGTATTGGTAAATAAATTATTGTTTTCGATTTTTTTTATTTTTTGAACACAATGAATGGTTTGTACAAAAAATCTTTTTGACCCCTGTGTGGATCTGACACCTAGCAGACCAACACCTCTATTAAATTTGTGGACCGACCTCATTAACCGTATTGGTCTAATTAAACAATTGCCCTGAGTATTGTTCACTAGCAAGGGTACACTTTTCTGTTTTCATAGCACTAAGATCCAGTAACATCAGGATCCCGATTTTCCCCTTGTCCATAAGACCCAGCATATGATTCTGGAGGTCCAGCATGGCCGTTTCCGTGTGTGAGCAGCTCTGAAACCTGATTGTCTATGATGTAAGGACTCATGTGTTTCTGCATGGTCCTGTAATTGCTGGGTAGCTAATTTGTCCAGAATTTTCAGGATAAAGTTGGTGTTTGTTATGGGTCGTAGGTTCCCTGTGTCCTTCGGATCTAGCCCCACTTTCTTTACTAAGGGCGTGATGGTCACCTTCTTAATTTCCTCCGGAACAATGCCTTCTTTAAAAGATGCATTGATCATTTTTAGTAGTATGGGGGGCAAATTGCTCCATATGTTGCAGAATAATGTCAGGGGGTAAGACATTTTCCATGCAGGATGTGGGTTTCATGTGGTCAAGCAGCTTTAATAACTCAGGTTCATTTATAGTTGTGAATGTAAACGTTTCCTGACTATATCTAGTGTTGCACTCATGGGTACTGTCATCCTTTTTTGTCTAGCCAAAATGATGTTATGCCTGGCTTTGGCTATTTTGGCAGTAAACACATTTTGAACAGTGTTGCAATCTTCTTTAGATGGTGATAATGAGGGTGTGAGAGTTGGCGATTTCTCTACCCTCTTTAATATTTCGAATAATTTGCTAGTTTTACTGTCTGCCGACTCAATTTCCATGTTAAAATAGTTGGCTTTGGCAAGTTTAACTTTGTCCTTACATTTTGTATTTGCTATTTTCCATCCTTCTTTATTTTCTGTGGTTTTGTTTGCGAGCCATTTCCTCTCAAGGGCTCGTTTTTCAATTTTGATGGCCTCTATGTCTGAATTAAACCATTTTATATGATTGCTATTTTTTCGGACTAACTTGGTTTTGAGGGGCGCAATATCATTTACCAGGAGTTGTATTTGTGCATTGTATATCTTGAGCATTGCCTCACAGCTGTCTTGTTCCTGGAAGGAGGCAAGTATTGTGTCTAGGCAAGGCTGGATGTGATCTAATGTTAGTTTTTTTAAAGTTTCTGCTGGTGACCTTCAAATGAGGATTATCATTACTGCGAGATGCCTGGAGTTCAATATTTAGAGTGAGAGTGACCAAATAATGATCACTCCAAATGCATGGCTCTGTCTTGCAGTTGGAGTGTTTCAGATTGTTAGCTATGACCCAATCCAATTGATTTCCCTGGTGTGTGGTCGGTGTCTCATTAATGATACTAAAATCCAAATTAGTTAGTTGTCTCTCCAAGGAGATGGCTTCCTTGACCTTTTTATTTCCACGCCAGAGATTAAAGTCCCCCACCACAAGGTTAGATACGTTGGTAGACTTCAGAATGGCTAGTTGGGAGCATAATTCATTGGAGAAATCTGAGCTTAATGAGGGGGGTCTGTATATAACTATTATATTAAGGCAGTTATTAGGGTTAAATGTTAGTTTTATATGTATGGTTTCACACCCTTCACAGCCAAAGGAGGCCTTGAACAATTTCACTGTCTCCTTTGCTATGATGGCAACCCCCCACCCACTGCTTCCTCTCTGTTGGCAGTTGGGACAGCAATTTCGCATGTGGGGCCAATGGGGTCTTTCAGCCAGGTTCCAGTAACACAACATAAGTCCAGATCTTGTTCCTGGATTAGTTTGTTTACATTGTGAGCATGTTTTACCATTGAACGGGTGTTGAGCAGGCCTATCTTTAAGATGAGGTGAGACTCAGTAGGTGTTTGCTTTGTGTTCTGATTGCACTGATTTTTTTCATGCAAACTAGTAACCTCACCCTGAGTGTAATCTAATCCTTTGGCATAATTTGTCATATTAACACAATTTACCACGAATATATTTCTATAATAACAGAAAATTACCTCAAAACATTCGAAAAAGGGATGGCAGAGCAGAGCTCACCCAGAGCTAACCGGAGTTAACCGGCCCCTACGCACCGGCGCTTACGCGCCTGACGTGTTCATTTATGTGTCCTAGAACTACAAAAACTCAGGGAGTTGTAGTTTGTTGTGGACAAATCTGCCTAACAACAGTCAATTTCAAATAGATACGGCACGTAGCTGAATGGGTGCTCGTTTCCCAGCTACAGTGCTGCAATTCAAGTTTAGCAGGTTCTTATAACGAAATGCAAAATTTTTAAAAACAGATTTCTAACCCCACAGTCAACCCAGCTTAAAAATCAATAGTACACACAATTACTTCTAAAAGCAGGCGGCAAACTAAAAATACACTAATATGTAAGGATGTACTGTAGCAGATTTGTTGAGCCTAAGTATAGGTACGTTTTTTAATACAGATACTCAATATATGAGGAGTAACCCAGTAATAGCCACTATGAGGCTGTGTGGTTTAAAACGACCTGAGGGTTGTCCGGAAGCTTCCAAACCTGCCCTTTTGATGCCTTCCAGTTCATCTATTTCCTCACCATCTAGGCGGGATAGGCTCTTGGAGGTCTTAGCACTAAGTGCTAGGAGAAAGCAGCATGTCAATAAGCTGAAAGGAGATGGTAAAGAGACAAGAGGGAAGTGTGTTGCAGTATAGTCAGCGCTTACAAAACGTACTGCGGATCAGTTAACTGGAAATACTGATAGTCTCCATAGGTCGGTCTTAGTGCTAGCTCTTGAATCCCTCATATGTGTTTCAATGTTGTCCAAAGTGGATCCTGATAATGTGGGGGAAGGGTATTTGCCAATGGAGGAATCTCCCTCCCGTGAGCTTGTTGGCAGGCTCCACAGGGGTTGAGGATGTCTACAGTGGATGGTTTGTTGTTATCCTCTTTTCAGGCAAAGCCAGTCTGCGAGTCAAATGACCCGGTCAACTGGCAGTGTTTAAAATAACGGATTGCTGCTAAACTTAATCAGTCCAGCAATCTTCAAGAATGTTGATTTTGGCTTGAATTGCTGGTGGGATTTGGGAGGAAGTTCCCCCAATGGTCATTAGAGGTGCATGGTCAAGTAGCAGCAATAGAAGTGGATAATAATAGCTGAGCTGCTGAAAAGATGTGTATAAGGCAGGATGTGCTATCTTGCCCTTCTGCTGTACCAATAACATTCCCCAGTAACATTGGCTACAATAACTGACCCTTCAGTTTGATCAGTGCAGTGTCACCTATGTTCTTTTTCGCCTGTCAGCCCAAAGCAACAATCTCGAATTGCGAGGAGCTTTTGTGTGAATAAAACGCAAATGAGGGAAATTGCAGACAATAATGTAAGGAGTTTTGTCCAGGACAAGAGGAACTTTGTCTTTTCGGATGTTGACACAAAAGGGAGAAATGCACCTAAATAGGCCCTCAGCAACAACGTACTTGCATGGTTACATCAAAAACTGGGGCCTGGATGTGTCAGATCATTTGTTCTGAAAATCTGCCATAGTTGTCAGGTGGAGGAATGGCGCTCTTAGCTCAATAAAGACTGTATAGTGGTAGGATGCGGGGGAAGCAACCTCCCCCACCACCTCAGTCTTTGTAGGAACTTTGTAAATGCCTTTTCTACCTTTAAACTTGTAATTGACTCTGTTGTGGATTCAAATTAACTTGATGGTTAATCAGATTTTGAGTACTTATAAGTGGTCATCTTACTATGTAAGATCTTGTAATGTGATATTTGTATGTTATAGGTTCTGTTTGTGATTTGCTTGTTATTCTATTTGTATCAACAGCCGTTTGCCAATGGCCCTAAGGTGCTATATAAATGGCTACATAAATAATAAATAAATAACGAGTTATTCATGTAAACGAGATGCCAATATGGTTGTTGTTCAAGTGTACCAAGAACTCAGAGAGAAGACTCTCATATCATTGCCAGATTAGAAATACATCATCAATAAAACAATACCATTTACAGATATTGGTCACAAATGGATTGTTTGAGAACACATTTTCATGCTCAAAGAAACCCATAAGCTGATTTTACAGGGCTGGTGCCTAATTGGCACGCATGACAATCTCCTTTAACTGTCTGTACATTTCTCCACTGAGCAAACACATATTGTTCTTGAGAGTGAATTGTAACAGAACTTTGATTATTAATGCATGAGACATATATGTTGCTGATCGATTCTCATAAGTGAAATCTATTGTGTGTGATGCTAAGTTGTGAGCAATTGAAGTATATAACATCAAGAGTCACAAATTGTGGTTCACTATGCCAAATGTGATTCTCCAACCAAGTGTTGCAGTTGGTGCATTGTGTCTCTCAAGAAAGCTTGAGAACCTCAACATTAATGATTAAATATATATACTGAGAGAAACTGTCAATGGAACAGTGCATCCCATTCCACTAACAATGGGTCGACCTTCTGGAATACAATCAAATTCCTTATGGACTTTGGGAAGAAAATAAATGGTGGGTATTACAGGGTATTCTAGAGTGAGAACAGTTTATTTATCATCAATGATTGAACCCAATGTGCCATTTCAATATGAGCTTGTGGGCCATGGTGGCAACTTCTTTACTAGGATTAGTGGCAGTTTCTCATACCTGCCTCGAGTTTCTAAATGATTGCTAGCCATCCTTA
Source organism: Ambystoma mexicanum (assembly GCF_040938575.1). Lineage (NCBI taxonomy): Eukaryota > Metazoa > Chordata > Amphibia > Caudata > Ambystomatidae > Ambystoma > Ambystoma mexicanum. Next base: position 101,224,541 of record NC_090941.1, on the reverse strand, counting down.
TGTAGTACTTATATAGTACTTCTTATTGAAAGTGGCCAGAATCAGACATCGACTTCCCATATGGCTCCTATAGCTGAACTTCAAGCCTCTATGTCTTCGATGCAATTCGCCCTAAAAATTCTGCTAAAATTATGCGGAAGAATCCATGTGAATACTGTATCACATCTTAATTTACCTCATTTTGAGACTGCCATCAAGAAGGTGGTACCTATAGATAAATCTGCTGAGGTAGCTTTGGAAACTGCAGAGAACATTTTAAACAATGTGACAGCTGCGGGCTCTGACAAAAACTCTGTGGTTTTTCTTTCCTGTAAGCAACGGCGTAAGGCCAAAAAAGCCGCAGCTAAAAAAACTAAGAAGGCTGAGGCAGTGCCATCTTTAGAACCAAACAAACCTCTCTCTAAAAAAGCATGTAAAAGGGCACTTAAAGCAAAAGAACGCCGAAACAATGGGCCTGGAACACTAACTAGCTGGATACTGACTGAGAAGCCTATGGAGCTTTCGGTGGCCAGCAATAGCGACCAGGATACGATCTCACTGACAGTACAGATGATTCTCTAAACAAATGTTCAACTCCTCGTGGGAAACCAAGAAACAGAAAACAGGACTATTTCGTGCTTGAAGTGGAATCTCTGGATTCGTCTGCGGCTTCCATGCAAGAGGGAAACAAAATGTGTATAATTAAAAATTTGAATCAGAAATCGAGGGGGAAATGGTTGACAAGAACTGCGGTATTAGCCTGTTTACATAAGATATCACAATTGAGAGTAATCTTGTCTGAAGACTTTGAATTTGTTGAACCACTTGAAGCAACTAACCTAAATGTCACAGCCCTGCATTGTAAAGTACCTGTCTTTGCCCAACTTATACGAAGATATAAGTCCAGTCCGGCTCTCGTGGGCATGTGGGTGGATGTAGACCCGAAGGCGGAGGACCCATTGTTTTTGGTAAAGTCTACTGCCCCTAAGGCCAAAACAAAGGGTAATCTCCCTCTGAGAGCAGGGAAACAAGTTCGAATGAGTGACATCCAAGATACCCTAAAATGGTTAGCCGAGTCTGCCTTTAGTCATGAGTAAACCATGAAACAGCACATTATTGGTATGGAACACGCGTGGTTTTAAACATTTTACTACAAAGTCTGGATCTTTGCCTTTCATTATTAACCACTCTTTTTTTATGTTGCAAGAAACCTTGTTACTCTCTCCCATAGTAATGGATGGGTATATGTCATATCATACTCCAACCTCTAAGGGACAGTATGGAAGACTTTTCGGAGGTCTGCTAATTGGGTCTGAGAAGTCAATAACCTCCAGATTAGTTAACACATTCAATAATGAGTATCTTTTGGCCATTGATGTTACTGTTGAAATTAAGCCAATAAGGTCCATGACCTTATTGGTCAATGGAAGACTACTACTAAGAACAATTATATCATAATTGCAGAAGATTTAATTGTCATATTAGAGGGGGCAGTGGTACCTCTGTTAATAAACTACTTCAACCTCATGGATGCATGGAACATAACATTATTGATCCGGAGGGTGACTACTGGTCGAGCTTCTTCGAGGGATGGAACCTCGAGGTAATGAACGGGCGTACCTGCAGTGACCACCCGGGCCAATATACTTGGAAGTTGGGTGCTCTCGTAGCACTCTTGACTGTATATATACTAGTGGGGAGATTGCATTAATAGTTAAGGATATGTACATACATCATAATTACTGGAGTGATCATGAGGCACTAATCTTAACTTTTGGGGGGGAGTCCCGAACAGGTCGTTTTGTAACATAGGCAATGTATTAACTAATAAATCAGCGACTCGCTTGATATGCTCTGAGAAGAACATCATAAGGGCTGGTCAGTCAATTAGAGTATGGGATATGAACTATTCCAGCTTGTTTAATGCAATGTCTTTGCACGACATAGAAAAATGGACCTACACCTTTTCCGATACACATGCATGTTCTAAGATCTTTGTCACTGTCTGCGACTCACGTTCTGCATACACGTATGATAAATGCATCCGTGATGCTAAACGTAAGCTTTGCAGGGACATTTGTCATATCAGATAATCAGCGAGATCTATGACAGATAAACACAATGAAATACGGAAGTTAAAAAATAAATATCTCCTATGGTCCAAATTACGGAATAGATCTAAAAAACTTGAATGCTGGCAACACACAGTAAAGATATTGGGCCTCATTCCGAGTTTTGCGGTAAGTATGGGTTTTTACCGGCATGGCGAAAAGACCGAGTCCGGTCTGGTACGACGCCGCAATTTACAGGCCATTCCGACTTCGCGGGCACGAGCTTTCCGCCATGCCAGTAAATCTGGATTACATTAAGGAAGATGAGTTTTATGTCTAAATACTGTCTAAATACCCTTAACGCAGGGATTTACTTGTCTGTATATAGGGTTTGGACTTGTGCAGACAGGACCCTCAACAGTAATAAATAACAATGTAATGAACTTTTAATTCACCTGTTGGATAGATGTGACAGAATCTTTCTTCCTTTTTTCTTTTCTAATCTGCCTCTCCGCTGTGTTTTCCATCTTGGTAACTCTGTTAGTCTTGCAATAAACTGTATAGTATTCAACATAAGACAATAATGAAAGGCAGAGAAAAGTATTGCAACCCATTCAAGCATTTTAACTATTTGATATTCATGAGCTCATGGGTTTTGTTTTTATCTATCTAAGGGAATGGAATTGTATATCTATGTATACTTGAGATTCTTCCTATGAATTTCTGAATGTATTTAATCATGAATGTATGTTATCTTTCCTTTTGATTTGTATATGTGTAAAGTTTTTTATACTTCTAAAAAACTATAGCACATTAAATTTAAATAAATAAATAAGTACTGCTTATTAAGAACTATGATGTTCCCGCGTTTATCGGCTTGCTTGATGACCAGTTCTTCATCTTGCCTTCAGTTCTTCAGAGCTCTTCTATCCATGATTGAAAGATTGTTATATTTCTGACAGTATTGCTCTTATCAATGGTTTTGTGCATCTCTAAAAGTACAGCTCAACGTAAAGTATCTATGGCATTGTCAGAGCCAAAGATTGACGTAAATGTAGATCTTTCCTTCAATTCAATCTCTATTAGGTGTTTGGGAATAACTCACAAATCCCTTAGTAAATTGATTTCCTCTGTAGTTTCATGGTCTTGGAAATATAAGAGCAATTGTATATCAAATACATCTTTGATGGCTGATTCAACATCGGAGACAATCTCATCCTCCAATGGTTTTTGAAATTGTTTATTATGAAAGAATGTTTTTAGTTTTAACTTCTTAGTAAACTTAAAAGAATCAAGAGCTTGAAAACCTGTCTTTTCAAACAAGAGCTATCTCACTCATTCTAAGCCTCCCATGCTACTCGACTCACCCGTGCTTACACATGTTTGACGCTCTTGGCCTACCTGTATTGATAATGTATGTATTAACTGGTGCTACCCCACTACTGTATTGCAACTCCCACCGGAAAATGCATCGACTAACCGTGCTATGTCTAATTTGTTCTTCATCCATGTTACAATAAGTGCTGTACCACCAATTGTAACACCAAATGTTTTGTCATTTTGTGGAAACAGAAAAATAACATGAGGCCAGGAAGACCAAAAGGAAACACACCAACACAGGTTACAAAGAACATACAAGTGCTTTATTCAAAAGCTACAACAGTTACTAAAGTCAATTGACAAACGGATAGCTATTCGGCTCTCAGAGTAACATAACGAACTTCAACGAGAGTTCAATGCGTTAGTGAGAGAGACCGTACATTGAAATACTTGGGTTTTGTATACTGTTTGTCCAGCCCTTGGCCAACCCTCTCGCGGGTTAACCATTCTACGAGCCGGGCCTATGGGTTCCTTGCCAGGTCAATCCTTTAATATATGCATTTCGATTAGTTTCACTGATATAGTTGTACATTTACATATAGGTCAACGGTAGGACAAGGTCTCAGTTCGCGACCCCGACAAGTGGCCTGCAGGCATATTAATTATTCATGTGTACGGAGGTCACAACGGCCAGAATCTCACTCAGAATGTCATTTGGCCTACATTTTGATGTTCAGGGTGACTTCCATATAACAAGAGAACCTAAAATGGCGGCTAAATCCAAGATGGCGACTTACATTACTTTCTCTAAGGTCAAGACCTTGCCGTGGAGTTTGTTCGCATATGATGTTTAGACAACTTGGCGTAGGCCAATACACATACAATTGTTGCGATAGGAGGCATAACATTGTTTCAATTCCGACAAAACCCTCCTTTTGGCCTATGCCAAGTGCTAATATCATTTCTAATATCTTTGTAAATAACTCCATGCATTGCCGTTCATAAATCCTGAATCATTATCCGTAATATCTATAGCCATTAGGTCGTTTATCAGAACCTCTTGTAACATGAACTCTTTAGATGCTGTATCTGGGCATCCATTTTGTGCCCTATTGTGCTCACTGCCTTAGCACAACATCCCCCTAGCATTGCACATATACTAGGTAGGCATTGGAAACAGCAACAAAGCAATAGCAGGATTCCCAAAATAACCAGTATAACAGAAAGCACCTTCCAACCCCAGGATCGTAAAGAATCCCAGAACCAGGCGCTAATATTCCAATCTCCCACAGGAACATGCACTTCAGAACTAAGGATTTGCAAGTTCTGTATTGCTTTAAACATTGTCGGTGAGGAATCTGGTACGAAAACACAGCAAGCGGACCCCACTAATTTGCATACTCCACCACGTTCTGCCAGGATGACATCTAATGCCATCCGATTTTGGAGCGCTACCAATCTTATTGCTTTTTGTTCTAGTGTCATATTGTAGAGTATATCCGTGGTCCGGTTGATGTTTCTCTCCAGTACTCTTGCTAGTCCCCTAATATTTTCAGAATTTGCTATCTGTCCCCAAAATGGCACAACTGATTTTGCTATATCTCCCAATACTTGCCCAGGGGTATCTCCGTTCTCGTCCCGCCGTGGGCGAGCCTTAGAAACTTCCAATGTACTAGCTATAAATACCCCAGGTAACAGGATTCCTAAATAACAGGTTCCCTGCCAATCCTTGGGCAACCAGGGAAATGCTGAACTACCACAAATGAAATAGACAGGCCCCCCTACATACAGAGGCCTGTTCTCCCCGGGTAAATTTACAATGTTCACGCAACCTTCAAAATCTCCCATTGACCGAGTGCCATTTATTTGTACACAAAAGGGGACTGAATCTGGGCTATGATTAATAGAGTAGGAAGGAGGCACAGCGTCCTTATTGCCTATCGGAGCCATTTTAAAGGAAATTAGAGTTTGAAAGAGAAGAGATAGTTTATCAGATAGCCTAATAGAAGCAACATTAGGTTTACTTCTATTTGCAAAAAGCGAGCATCCCAGGGGAGTCAATTCACGTTTCTCAAAATCATTTAAATTAGTTCCATCAAAGTTCCCTGAGATGCTATCATTCCAACGGCCAAAGAACAGTGCTCTACGAGAGGCATAGCAAGCAGTCGTTAAAGGTAAAGGGTGAATATACCATCCTAGCCCCTTGTTCCCATGTTGCGGTAAATGGGTACAAATCCAGCAACTACTCTTATTAAAAAGGGCATTATTATCATTAAAGTGTTATTATGGTACTTTCGTCTATGCTGGGAGTCTCTAGGTGACAAAGTGTGAAGGTGCACAGAGGGAATCAAAGCAGTAGGTACAATCTCAATTGGCAGTAGAGGTTTTAGAGGATACATTTCTTCGAAGTACCAAAGTCCCACAGCAGTAACTATACAAATTCCAATTATTATTAACACAACACAGCAATACGTTTTCGGGGCCCAGGCACATTGTTCGTTGTCCGAGTTGGTCACCCCCTTATTTACAAGTCCAATGCGAGCAGCAGCTGTGGAGGTGGCAGGCATCATAGTTTCTCAATCGACAACCCCAATGTTCGTTGCTGGCGACACTACAGTCGCGCGACTTCTTAGTCCTTCCCCAACCCTAGCCAGCAGAATCCCATTTGCAAGAGAAAAGACTCTCAATAACTTCTTCTTTCCAGAAGCACAGGCTAAACCCGTGCCGTAGTTCTACTTTCTTCATCGAAGGTCGTACCTGGTGGTACCCGGTACTGTTTGATCCGGAAATAAGGTAACGTCACTCCCTGAGGGAAGCAACGTATCGGAGGCGACGGAAGTCGCAGAACTTGAAACAGTGTTTTCCGGAAGTGACTTTTTCAAAGAGTGCGGAGATGAAATGGACTGTTCCCCAAGCTCCACGGGCTCAGAGAAATTCTCCGACACACTCACAGCGCTGTTTGGTACTCCAGGATTAGAGATTGTAGCATCAGCGAGGGGTTCTGCTTCTTCTGTAACGTGTGGCGTCGGGTGAGGAAGTTTCTTGACATGCGTCGCGTGGATCCAATGCTTCTTTCCAGCCACCCGCACTGCTGTTTGGGTGACCAACAGTACCTGGCCTTCACTAGGACCCAACTTCCAGGCTGAATATCGTGTCCTGGGCCCGTAAACCGTACAGGTAAAGCTGATTGGACCTGATGATAAATGAGATACAGATTTTTAGTCAACTGGTTACAATAGTCTACAAGCAATACATTTTCGACCTCCTTCAGGGATTTGGGCTTCGGAATGCCCCAAATGTTAGCAGGTCTCCCCATCACTACCTCAAATGGAGAGAGCCCAGTCTTAGTTTGAGGTGTGGTACGCATGGCTAACAATACAATTTGTAAGGCATCCGGCCATTTCAGTTTGGTGCCGGCACATGTTTTTGCAAGCTTATTCTTTAGGATACCGTTATGTCTCTCTACCAACCCAGCACTTTGAGGATGTCTAGCCGAGTGAAATCATTTTTCAATGTGTAACGCTGTGCATATCTGCAAAATTACCGCTGCAACAAAATGGGGACCATTGTCTGACCAAATTACCCTAGGTAGCCCAAATCGTTGAAAGAATTCCTTTACCATAGTCTTTGCAGTGGTCATGGCAGTAGCATCCTTGACGGAAAGCCTCAACCCATTTACTAAAGACACAAATAATCACAAGAACATATTTTAGATTGTTACACCGTTCCATCTCAATAAAATCAAAGTGGATGACCTCGAAGGGAACAGAAGGGGGCCCAAAGCTTCCCCTTGGAGTTACTGTCCCCTTCCCCACATTGTGCTGTAAACAAATCATACAATTCTGAACATGTCGCTGTGCAATCTTCAAAATGTTATCATTCACCCAGACTTGCTCTAACATTTTCGTGATCTGTTGAGCACACACATGCGTAGGACCGTGTGCCATCGTAACCATTGCCAGCACATATGAATCAGGGAGCAACCATTTTCCTTCAGATGTATCCACCCATCACCCATCGTCATACAGTTTCCCCATCCCTTCAGCCCACCTTTTTGATTCTTCTATTGTGGCATCAGTTTGGATATCTCGCACTACCCTCATCCATTACATAGGCATCTTTTGTTTCCCTTAGAGCATACATGTCTGCGCTAAGGTCTGTGGCCGTTTGCCTGGCTATCTGGTCAGCAAAAGCGTTCCCTTTTCCCACATCATCTATGACCTTACGATGTGCTGCACATTTCATGATCGCTAACTGCCTAGGGAGTGAGAGTGAGAGTGCTGTGAGCAATTGCACTATCAGGGGACCATGTTGAATCTTGGTCCCATGTGAGGTTAAGAACCCTCTTTCCGACCAGAGCCTCCCAAAGTTGTGAGCCACCCCAAAGGCGTACTGGCTATCAGTGTATATGTTTACTGTATGCCCTTCGGAGAGTTCACAAGCTCGGGTCAACGCTATAATCTCTGCGGCCTGCGCGGAGTTATGCGGAATTCTCTTAGTTTCAACAACCGTACTCAATGCGTAGGCAGCTGTAGATGTACCATCGGGGAGTTTGAAGCAGGAGCCATCACAAAACAGCTCCCCTTCCGCATTATCCAAAGGAGTATCTATAAGGTCAATCCTGCCCTTCTTTTCCTGTTCAGTAGTATACAGGCAGTCATGTAATTCTTCGTCACCGCAAACAGTATTTTGCGGGAAAGGTAGGAGTTCAGCCGGATTAAGAACACAACACCTCTTAATTTGAATGTGAGGGGCGAACAGAATTAATTCATACCTTGTCAGCCGTGCAGAGGTGAGGTGTTGCGTTTAGGTCTTATTCAATAGGACATCTAGAGAGTGAAGTACCATCAAAATTAAATCATGGCCTAGGACCATCCCCTCACTCTGTTTTACAGACGCGGCAGCAGCAGCGACAGCTCGCAAACATCTTGGCAAAGCGCATGTGACAGGATCAAGGGCGGAAGAGTAGTAGCCGCACGGCCTATTCTTCCCTCCATGTTCCTGTGTTAACACAGCCAAAGCACATCCATCACATTCATGCACAAAAAACACAAAGGCCTTGTCGTAATTTGGAGTACCCAGAACCGGTGCAGAGCATAACGCGGTTTTGAGAAGCTCAAATGATCGTTGATGTTCCGATTTCCATGGCAGCGGCAAAGAAATGCCCTTCTTCGTCAAAGCCAACATCGGTTTTATCACTAGTGAAAAGTTCGGGATCCACAACCTACAGTAAGAAGCCATACCTATTAAGGCTCTGACTTCCTTCTGTGTATTTGGAACAGACATGCCAAAAATGTGTTTTATTCTTTCAGGTGTCAATCTTCTCCCCTCCTTTGACAGGAGGTCGCCTAAATAGGCAACCTCCTGACAACACTATTGACATTTTTTTAGCGAAGCTTTATGACCATTTTTAGCCAGATGAACAAGCAACAATACAGTGCCTTCTTTACAAGCACTTTCAGAATCTGCAGCCAAAAGCAAGTCATCGACATACTGAAGCAGTGTACAAGTAGGTGGTAATTCAAGGGTATCAAGCTGCTCTTTCAAGGCTCTACTATAAATGCTTGGACTTTCAGTATACCCTTGAGGTGCACGAGTAAATGTGAATGAACGTCCCCCCAAGGTGAACGCAAACAAATATCTACTCTCCTTGTGTATAGGAATACTAAAGAAAGCATTCTTTAGATCCACAACACTAAAGTGCGTAGCAGGGATCATTGTTAGTATCGTTGCTACATCAGGCACAATTGGAAATTGTGGGGCGACAACTTTGTTAATAGCACGTAGATCAATTATAAAACGGTATGGGATTGCATTGTCGCCTTTCTTGTATGCAGGCAAAATCGGGCTGTTACACAAACTACCTGCAATCTCTTCAATCACTCCTCGATGCACAAAATCGGAGACAATGCACTTCAAAGCACGCTCGCCCTCAACTGATATTTTATATTGCGGAATGCGTGATAGTTTAACTCCATGCTTCAAAACTATTTTAACGGGCTCAATCTGTAGTACCCAGACATCATTGTCATCAACCGCCCATAAACATTCCGGAACAATACTAAACTCAGGAGGCAATGGTCGAGTCAGAAACTGAGAAATGGGAAGTTGCTGTGGTGAAACCGTCAGTCGCACTCCGTCAGAGGAACAATGAATTACTGCATTCAGTTTCTTCAACAAATTTAACCCCAGCAAATTCTCTCCACAGTTCGAAGTCAGGAGGAAGGGACAATGGTCCGTGAAGGGACCCAGAGAAACAGACACCGGCGAAGAAACCGGGCAAGCAATTGGTACACCAGAAAACCCTACAGAAACATTTGTTTGCCCTGACAGTGGAATGTTTGGAACCCGGGAATGATCAATGGAGCACTTCTGTGCTCCAGTGTCTATCAAAAACTGATGTTTCCTATTCCCCACTAATAATTCAACGTATGGACCTTTCTGATTAACGGGAATAGGTGAAGGTTCCAAACCCTGCTTTGGGCAGTTCTAATGAAATAAAATGTCATCTGAAGGAAGCTCTTCAGAAAGGTAGGCAGCAGAAGGGTGATCAAATATGTTTCTCATGTCCACATTCGAAATCTGATTTTTCCGTGAAAAAGGTTGCTGAGGATCTTGCGAAAACTGACCTCTATCAAGGCCCCCCGCTCCGGGGCGACCTCTAGGTCGTCTACCCATACTCCCAAATGCATTGTTTGACCTTTGGCGAAGGACGGGGCACTGTGCTTGCCAATGACCTTCCTGGCGGCAATAGGCACATTGATTAACATTCACAGGACCCAAAGGAACATTTCCTTTTGGGACATACTGACCTCTGGTCTGTGAAGTACCCCCTCTGGGATTTCTAACAATTTGTTGTAACAATACTTTAGTCTTCAAATCTCCTTTTCTCTTCTCTATTTTCTCTTTTTCATTATTAACACGGTTCTCGTAATACTGAGCCATGTGCAAAACTTCGGATTGGGATTTCGCCTGCCAAGAGCTCTCAGAGGACATAATCTGTGACTGAATGTCGGGCAACAATCCACGTACAAATTTGTCCACAAACAACCTTTTCTCAGACTCTGTGCCCAAGTCCTGTCCACTGAAGTCAGAGAATACCTGTTCGAATCTTTTAAAGAATTCGGTGGCACCTTCAGTTTTTCCCTGAACACAGGCCGTAAGCTTGTCCCAAATAATTCTTTTCTCAGGAATTATGGTTTTCAATTTTGCGACAATCCTATCAGGCAATGTAAGTATTACCTGAGGTGGTTTCTCACCAGCTGGTCTTTCCCCATCAAACCTAGTCATGTTAGCCCACGTATCTCCTAACCCTGGCACATCGTCTATTGTTCGAACCTGCTTCCATAAATCTACGGGCAGGAGTACAGGGAATTGCAAGTCAATATCACTTAAGGTGAACACAGAGGACTGCAAAACGGACTCTATCTCTTTGCAGAATCCTGTTGGGTTTTTCCTAATATCGGGAATTGATTGTCTAATAGTGTTCACTTCCTGTCGTGAAAAAGGGACGTGAACAAATTGCGATACATAATGTGCAGGGATGTCCACAGCGGGTGCACCAGTCCCAGCGTTAGCGGTAATCTCAACCTTTGGGACAAATGTCGGAGGAACCTCTCTCATAGGCAACTGAGATGTAGGTAACTCTGACCGCTTACTAAGCAACAGAGCCAGATCGAGCGCTAAGGCAGCTGAAGAAGTGTCGGGCGAAAAAGCCCTCTTACAAATACCCAATAACTCTATAGGACAACTAACCTTCTTCCTTACACATTCTTCCTGCAGGTACTGTACCATTACCTGAATCACCTTCCTCTGCATTTCTACTGTATACTGACTATATGTGTCATATACTTCATCTGGCGGTATCGATGAATCCGAGATCCATCGAATCGCATCTTTGGTACAAATTCGTACTTCCTAAGGTGCCGATCTACGACACGGAAGGAACCGTTTCTGTACATACATACTGTCGTCTTCACCATCCTCATCCCATAATTTCTCAAAGTCCATCCTATACTCAAAAAATCTCTCAGCATGACCATGTACTTTCTCCTCTGGGTCCCGCGAAAGTGCTAAAGTATTTAGATCCCTCACCCCTTGTGGGAGATCCGTATTATGTAATCTACCCCACATTACTCATAAATGAGTCCCCAAACCTTCGATAAAAACATTTTTCTCGGGAAAATTGTCCATATTTGATAATGTGGAAAAAACGTTACCTTGATCACCTTTCTCCATACAGTGCTTAGCCCATGCAAATAATTCCCGTTTCTTGTCTGCAGAAACAGTATTTCGAGTGACAATCTTTGACCCCGCACCCCGATCAACTTCAGTCAATACAGAACCACTCGGGAGCGGAGGTGTGGACAAATTTAATGAGGGTGCAACTATCGGCATTAGAGGAAGGGGTGGCGGGATAGGTGGAGGAACAACAACTAGAGGAATAGGAACAATAGGTTGCACAGGGGGAACAGGAATAACAGCAGGAATAACAGCAGGAATGGGCAGAGCACCCGGGAGAGGATCATACGGAGGTGGCGCAGAGGCACCAGGCCTGCGTTCGTTTAACAATTTTTCAATAAATTCTTCGGAAACATGGAAATCTTTAGAGGGATACATTTTCTGGATACCGAGTGAGAAAGCCCTATCCATATTTTTGACTGACTCCGAATGTTTTTCTTTATCATATAACAACGCCTTTTCGGCATTTGTTTTATGATGGCGTGCATGTTTATCCCTACTCTTAAGCTGCTGCAACGCTTCTTTTTTCCAATTCTGCAAAACATCAAATGCTGCAGGTCTGGCCTTCTTTTTTAGCAAGACCGATTCTAGGTATTCAATACGGGGGATCTCGAAACTACCATTGATTGGCCACTGAAATTCGGAGGCATGTCTGGTTTGTCTGTGCCAAATATCATTAAATACTATACTTCCAATGCCATACTTACAGTACATAGTACACGCCAGCGACCCCTCCTGTGGTGCCAGGCGACTAAATTCCAAAGATTGTCGATCGCTGCGGAACAGAGCCATAAGGCAGCTGGACAATTTCCCAGGCATTTCACAAAAAATTGGTGTTACCTGGTCAATAACTGTGTCTGCAGATACAATACGCCAAATTCAAATTGTCAGGGTTAAATTAAGAGCCGGGTCACGACTGCACCTGACCAAACCTAAGGAGGACTGTACGGTTTACCAAAGAACTTACCTAACGAATTTTACCTTGTGTTTGGTGGTTACGACAAATCTGCCTGCCTCAAAAATGGACCCTCGTCAAGATGCCGTGTCAGACCACACGACTATCGTCCAAGGATCGGATCGTGCAGCGCTGCCAAGGTATCGCATCTCGTTTGGTTGGGCCCGCAGTATCACACCGTCCGATCCCGGTTCGATAGTCTGCGTCAACCTTCAATGATCCTGCATCAATCTTGAGGGTCCCTGTTCGGGCGCCAACTGTGGAAACAGAAAAATAATATGAGGCCGGGAAGCCCAAAAGGAAACACACCAACACAGGTTACAAAGAACATACAAGTGCTTTATTCAAAAGCTACAACAGTTACTAAAGTCAATTGACAAACGGATAGCTATTCGGCTCTCAGAGTAATATAACGAACTTCAACGAGAGTTCAATGCGTTAGTGAGAGAGACCGTACATTGGAATACTAGGGTTTTTTATACTGTTTGTCCAGCCCTTGGCCAACCCTCTCGCGGGTTAACCATTCTACGAGCCGGGCCTATGGGTTCCTTGCCAGGTCAATCCTTTAATATATGCATTTCGATTAGTTTCACTGATATAGTTGTACATTTACATATAGGTCAACGGTAGGACAAGGTCTCAGTTCGCGACCCCGACAAGTGGCCTGCAGGCATATTAATTATTCATGTGTACGGAGGTCACAACGGCCAGAATCTCACTCAGAATGTCATTCGGCCTCCATTTTGATGTTCAGGGTGACTTCCATATAACAAGAGAACCTAAAGTGGCGGCTAAATCCAAGATGGCGACTTACATTACTTTCTCTAAGGTCAATACCTTGCCGTGGAGTTTGTTCGCATATGATGTTTAGACAACTTGGCGTAGGTCAATACACATACAATAGTTGCGATAGGAGGCATAACATTGTTTCAATTCTGACATTTTGCCTCACGGTATCTTCTGCTCACAAGAAACTCAAACCCCCTGATGCCTTAGGACTGGGTGCGCTCTACAAATCTCAAAATAAATAAATAAATACATTAACAAATACATAAATAAATAAATAAATAATTCGTGCCTCCAGCCAATATATATTCTTAGTTGGTGCAAATGATAATCCCTTCTTCAATAATTGCATCTCCTCATTGGTTAACTCTCTATCAAATAGATTAAGGACACACATCATTGGTGTTGAGATCTCTGTTCTTGCTGTGTTAAGAACCCGGTTACTCTTCTTCTGGATTCTAAACCTTCTCCTCCATCTAGATTGATTCCCCCTTGTTCCTCCTCTGGTTCTGCTTCTATTGATGTAACAGTCGTTATAGGATCCTGAAACCTTTCACGTTTCTCAGACCTTCCGAGTTTGCCCTTCCTGAACCTTCTAATTTGATCTAAAAACTTCTTTTCTTCGATTGTGACACATCCCTTGTTGATATTTCTAAAGAAGTAGGATTTGTGGATTCAAACTCTGTTTCTGTGTCAGAGCCTGCTGGAGAAGAATGCAGGGTACTTTAACCTGGATTGTGGTGGATATGCATCATCATATTTTAGTTTTTTAAAAGTATAATTGGTGTCCTCTCGCAAACTTCATATTAGTATTACTGTGCTTTACTGATCTGCTTTAGCACTTTATTTGATTTTAAAGCTGTGCCGGTTGCCTTTAGAGTATTTCTTCTCGCTTGACTCTGGCAACGCCTAGTGAGTCAGCTGACTCATTCTGTCAGCATTTAGAGGCCGCGAGACATGTTGGAAGGCTTCTATGAAGTAAGAGGAGCTGAGCATAATAGAATGTTACTATCATGTTATTTATCGTGTTTTGGGCTTTTTAGGAAAGTATAATTGGTGTCCCTTCACCAAACTTCCTTGTTAGTATTACAGTGCTTTACTTATCTGCATGCATTTTATTTGACTTTCATGCTATGCCGGTTTTCCTCAGAGTATTACTTCCTGCTTGACTACAGAAACGCCTACTGAGTCACCTTACTCTGTTCATCTGCATGTATTTGCCTTGATGCACACCAGCACAGTGGGTGCACCTAATACACGCCAAAGGCACGCAAAAGGCAAGCCCATCTGTGCCTGTCTGTGTCCTGGACGGGGCATGGATGGCCCCTCTCTGGGGGCTTGCAGGGCAGGGTATTACTCCAGGGCAGCTTTACTGCAATTTACCCCCAGCAATTGGCAACTTGTTTGTGCTCCTATTCCTCTGTGCCAGCACCTCTCAACCTATCTGTGTGTGGGCTTCTTAGCAATGTCTGATCCCTGGTAAAGCATAAGCTTGATGTTCATGATCTTCATGATCTTCTGGATGCGTAGCTCCAATTACAAGGATGGAGCAAAAGAGTTAGCACCCTTCATTACTGCATTGATTAATTCATCGTTTAAAATCTGCTCAGTCCCCAACAACCTTAAAGAGGCATGGGTCATGCCTCTCCTCAAAAAACCCAACCTAGACCTAAACATACCCACCAACTACAGACCCATAACAACAGTCCCATTCCTCCCAATAGCCTATCTCCAAATTCAAAAATATTTGGAAGATAACAACATTCTCAGCCTACGGCAGTCCGGCTTCAGGCCCAGACATGGCACAGAAACAGCCCTTTTGGATTTAAAAATCCAAATGGACGAAGACAACAATAAGGGTAATCTGGCTCTCCTCCTACTGCTGGACCTATCAGCAGCATTTTATCTCATTGACCATCAGATCCTGACCAAACATTTGTCCACTGCCGCAGCATTTTCGCCAAATGCAGCTAGTTGGATACAATCCTTTTTTTCGCTAATAGAAGAACTTGTGTCTTTGCACCCACAGCATCTGCTGATCCAGTACCTATACATTGTGGAGTCCCTCAGGGGTCTTGTGTTTCACCCACACTTTATAATATATTTACAAAGCTTCTCTTTGATCATCTTGATAATCGGGTGTCACCTACACAAATTATGCAGATGACACTCAGGTCCTCATTACTCTCACTGGCTGATATGAGAAAGATTCCAAAAAGCTAAATTAAATTTACCTTGAAATAGAGGCTTGGGTGGCTACCCACAGCCTCTGTCTAAACAACGGCAAGACAGAACTTCTAATCGTTGGCTCGCAAGTCCATCTGAACAAACTTGACCAACGGTACAAAAGTTTTAACATTGATGGGAACATCCGTAAAGCCACCAAAGAGGTTAAAACTCTTGGTGTTTACTTAGACTCCACCCTCTACCTAAAAATAAAAAGTTAACACTAAAACCTCCACCACTGCATACAACAACAAACTAATCAATGCCTGCAAACCCTTTCTGTCCACAAATAGCTGTCTTACATTAGCCAGGTTCTTGAACTTGCCCAAATTGCACTATTGTAAAACACTATTCCTATGCTCCACTCTTGGTAATCTGAATAGATTACAAGTTCTCCAGAACAATGCCATTAGATGTGCCTTGAATATACCTCACTCCAGTTATATTGCTGCTATTAGATGGGAATCACTCTGGTTACCAGTACGTGACAGAATCTTTCTGTGCACTCTGGTCATCACACATAAATTCCTGTCCAACACAGCCTCTCAATATCTGTCTGACAAATTCTTGAGGAACCGATCATCCAGACCCACCAGATCATCATACCTACACTGCCTCAATATCCCCAACTACAAACTGAAAATGGCAGGGGGGTCTAGATTCCCGGTATTAGTGACCAAGTGCTGGAATATCCTTCCCACGGCCATCAGAGTCGAACCTTCCTTCTGGACTTTCAGATCTAAAGTAAAAGAATGGCTCCTTGCCCAGCAACATTAGCTTAATCCTCAGTCACTCTCAAACAGTTTCAACTACCATTATCGCCTGTCTATCATATTCTCATGATAACTGATCTCTGACCCTTGTTTGAACTAGGTGATACTAGTACTCTTGTTCTGTGGATTAATCATTTACCGGTCCTCACCACTGTATTTATTACCATTGCTTGTCTGCCTGGGGTGTATTGTCCTGAGCTCACTGTATTGTATTACCTTGTTGTTGCTACGCTGACCATCTGTAACCTGGTCCTCTTGCCTTTGTCATCTTTGTGCAACTCTAACTGTAACAAATCATGTATGCTTAAGCTCCAAGATATCTCAGGGTTAGGTGCGCTCTACAAATAATAAGCTAAACTAAACAACCCTGATCTCTTGTGTATCACAGAGACATGGTTGACTGAGGCATCGGCCTCTGATTTATTTCATGCAGTCCCAGTGGAGTATTCCATTATGCACATTGAGCGTGACTGTGGTCACCCAAGTGGTGGTGTGGTGCACCATCCTTTCTGCTTCCTTGAGTAGTTAATTTGAGTCCAGGTTGGTGCGCCTTTGACTTTTACCCACATTCACGGTTCATTTTCTCATATTGCATCCCCCTCCCCCCTTTATATGATACACTTTAATTTATGGATCTTGCTGACTTTGTGGCTTTATTACAACTGGAACAAGCCTCTTTAATTATCCTGGCTGATTTTAATTGTAGGGTCAGTGATCCTTCTGAGTCACTTGGTGGTAGCTTATTGACTGCTATGGCCAACCTAAACTTGGCCCAACTTGGCCCAACTGGTCACCGGCCCCACACTTCGGCTGGGTCACACCTTAGATCTAATTCTTGCTGAAAATAACATTAGCTCACCTTATTCTACTTGTCAGGCTGAGTGGACTGATCACTACATCATCCTTTTCTTGTTAACAGTTCCTGCAGGGCTTCCTACCTGTTAATATACTTGGTGTTTTTATCAGCTCTGGAATCAAGTAGAGCCTCCCTTGTTGTGTAATTCTATCCTCAAACATTGTGAGGCTAGTCAGACTAGGCCCCCCATGGACCCTCTTCAGGCATTATAGACCACCCTTAGTTAAGCGACGGACGAGGTGCCCCCCATCAAGAAACAGTAGATACCAATTAGATCACCCGCCCCCTGGTTCTCTCCACAGTTGCAGCCTTTAGACTGCAGTATAGACAAGCTGAGCGACAATGGCGCAAAGCTTATTGCGATAGTCATAAGTTCCTCCTGAAGAGTTTCCACCTTGAGTACCACAAAGCTATTTCTAAAGCTAAAAGTACATTATTTTCTGATCGGATACTCAAAGTAAAGAATCATTCTAAAGAGGTCTTCAAAGTTGTGCGGGAATTCTCTTCCTCAGTAGCTGCAAGTTTTACCATCCAAGCATCTCAGGACATGTGTTATACTCTCTCAGCATTTCTTTTCTAGAAAAATAGTCAAGACCGAAGAGGATATTTTGGCCTCTTCCACAGATGAGTCTTTAACTTGTGCTGCTATGTATGTTATAGGAAGGGGTGAGAGATCCTTCCTGAGCTTTGCTCCAGCTACTCTGAACCAGGTTACTGAAGTGATCCAGCAGCTTAAGTCCTCTTCTCCTCTTGACCCAGTGCCTTGAGGATTTAAAAAGTTCTTGGTGCTGAGTTTGAATCAGTTCTTACAACAGCGCTCAAACACTCACTGGTCTCAGGCTCTGTACCTTCTATTCTGAAGAGTGCTGTGGTGTACACTTTGCTAAAAAAGCCTACTCTGGACCCAACTGTTGAGAGTAGCTTTCAGCCCATATCACTTCAAGTGTTTCTGAGGAAAGCATTTGAAGCGATAATCACTCCACAGTTTAGGGATTTTCTGGAGGAGTCAGCCATGCTTGATGCTTTTCAATTGGGCTTCTGCCCTGCGATGGGTTTGGAGTTGGTGTTGACTTCCGTCCTTGACAATGTTACTAAGATTTTGGAGCAGGGTGTAGTGGGAATGCTAACTTTATTAGACCATTCTGCTGCGTTTGACATGATTGACCATGCCATTTTTTATCAATGCCTTGCAGAAATTCTGATTGGTGGGATGGCCCTGGACTGATATGCTATATAGACTTTGGCTCTACAAAAGACCAGGAGCTTGGAGGAGATACACAACTTGGGTTGTAAACAGAATCTCGTGAACAGCTATCAACCTCTCCCAGAACATTTTTCCTTTCCCACAATTTCCGCCAGAAATCTCAGCCTCAGATCCTAAGTGTCCTTGCATTCAGTCAGGATATGTCTGAGAGTCTGGAGGGCAGGAGCCGAAAATTTCTCACAGTAGATTGGTACTTCCCCTGTAAGGAGGTTCAGTGATATTTTTAAAAAGGCATTCAGTGTGAACAAACCTCTCATTCGTGTTACTAACCTCACATAATCATCATCGAGTAACAGAAGGCAGATGACATTATTGTCTGTATTTTGAAATATTACTTAGATATGGCAATTGGATACAACACTTTATTTGTATTTTTAAATATTTGTTTTATGTGATTTTTATATATGTATATTGATTAAAATATATATATATCTCTCTACTGCTACTGTTACTGTCTAAGTAATACTATGCAGATTTGTACAGTTTGACCTGTGGGTGCCTACGGCCTAAGTGTATAAAAGCAGGGTATCTATTTGTTGAACCTGTATGTTGGTTAGCTCCCCATACAAAAAAGAGGACCTGTATGCTCATTTAAATTGAACCCGGCAAAGTGATTCAGCATGGTGTTGATTGTGTTAATCCAATCTCTGTGTTTCATTAGGGCCTTCACCTTCATTGGATTGGCCAAAAGGGTATCAATATCACTTTCAGAAACGGTTAGAAAAATAACTATGGCAGACTTTAGCTGTGAAAGGAATGCTGAGGGGCTCTGAGCCAAAGGCCCACCAATGTCTTTGTATAATGAATTAGCGTTGGGAGTCAAAATCAGTCTGAACAATGAGGTCAGCCTCCAATCTGCATACAACCACAGAGACTGGAGTCCTAGCTCATATCTTAAGCTTGCCATTGACAAGCTACGCTAGATGCCCAATGCTCTCTTCTATATTTGACCCTCCAATCTGGGTCCATTCATTTTCCAAGACTGTGGGATTACCTCCATCCCCTAAATAATTGTAGGAACAACCTTACCAACATAAAACTTAATCAGGGGCAATATTGAAAACGTACAAAATATGGTTGAAACTTTGCACATTTGTGCTGTTAATTGTGCAACCTTACAGCCGAATACCAACTGAGTCCAAGCAGAATTATATGGTCTCCCAGTGCCCACCCTAAAGTTTAGGACCCGACATCTGGGCCTCCTGAAGATCATCATGTTGGACTTCTCTGGGTTAATTGATAAATCATTGGCCAAAGCATAGTTCCCCAAAGAATTCAAAAGGCACTGCATGCCAAAGGCGGTGTGATCCAGGAGGATAATGTCATCAGCGTAGGCCAACCACCTAACGGTCCGAAGGCCAAGCTTTAGGCTAGCCAATGCTGATGAATCCAGTGTGGCCCCGGATCCACCAGATATAAGTTAAAGAGGAGTGGTGCCACCAAACATCCCTGCCTCACCCCCTCTCAATCCCAACCACCTCAGATATATGTCCCACTGCATCCAACCTCACCCTCAGGGAGATATCTTCATGTAAACTGGACAATATGGCCAAAAGGGACCTCGGAACCACCAAACTATCCAGCTTGCCTCAGAGCCTAACCCTGTTTACGGGGTAAAAAAATCTGGATGAATCTATCCAGGCTCTGAACAGCAAGGGACCAACCTCTCACCATGAGCCTTCACCCAAAATGTCCAATACTGTCCCATTAAGGCTTGTTGTGAGGCCTTTCTGGAAACCTAGATAGAAGGGAGGGTCCCAAAAACAAGCTACCTATTGATGTCACACATATGTTGGAAATTTAAACTGACATGAGGTGACTATCAATTTTAATCTTGTGTGGAAACATAGATCACAAGATAAAGGCACAGGACGGTTTTACCAAAAAATATACTTAATTTTATTTATCTAGTACACACTAAAAATTAGGACGTCAAAGGTCCATATCTTGTAATAAAAAACAACATATAACAACATGTAACAATAATCAATAAAACACTGTGTTGAAAAGCATATAAATCAATCAATTGATAAATGTCAAAGACTCAGTAAAGACCATTATCAGCTTAGAGTGATGTTAGTAAAACATAGTGACTTCCAATCATAAACATTATAAATAATTTATAACATCAGGTGTCCTCTGTGTGTCCTGACGAAAGCCTTAGCCAGACCACCAGCTGTCTGGGCACCACAGTTGATGTATAATACCTCGAAAGGTTACATATCTAAGGCTGGAAACAGAGTCATTTCTGTCGACACATCTGTCACCTGGACAAATTATTTATAATGTTTATGATTGGAAGTCACTATGTTTTACCTTGAAAGAATGTTGTTTTGCCTTTCCCACGGTTCCAGTTCTCCCAAAAACAACCACACAAGTAGTTTACTTTCCATCTCAAGAAGGGAGATTTGGCAGTAGTTCACTAGTCCAGTACAGTACTATTTAGGTTTTCTAGGACAGCTTGAATATTTTTTCTTTCAAGATGTTACAGAAGAGGAAGGCCAACAGCCTTCACCACATACCCACATCTACCTTCAGGACCTGATAGGTCAAGCCGTTAGGACCAGCCACCCTCGTGGAATATGACCTAACGAGTAGTTCAGCTATACTACTCTCAGAGCAGACCAAGATTCTGAAGCTGGATTTTATCAGTACCTCTTTGTAGAGTTCAGCAAAATGGTTAAACCAGTTTGCCTCGAAAACCGCATTCCCCTGGACACTAGCCTGCGGGGGTGGCTTTTAGTTAAGTAGGCCCCAAAAAGAACGCAAGATATTATTTAGCAATGCAATGAGCATCAATTCTCTGTATTTTTGGAGGCAGAGAGCTCTCTGTCCCCGTGACCAGTTCCTATGATTCTTCCTTAGAAGACCCACTCTTATTTTATATTCAGCGGTATCAAGCTGTTTTGCCTCCAGGTCCCTCATCGCACTTACACTCTTCATCACTGCACTTCAGCAGCCTATTATTCAACATATATGTTCTTCCTCTAGCAAAAAGCAGGCTCAACTTGGATAATGCCGAATTGGTTAAAACTTAATGCTGAAATAAACGAGGTAATAGTTCTCGGTCGTTCACCAGCTGCCCGGGCCCTTTGGACCACTGATATTTGGCCGTCATTACTGGGCCCTGTCCCTACTCTGGTTGAGTTAGTAACAAATCTTGAAGTGACAATCTCAGCATCTCTTTCAGCTTCCTCCCAGGTTAAGGTGAGATGCAGTTCAGGGCATGCAACACTCATGATGATGAGGCAAATGTGTCTTTTTATTCTTAGAGAATTATAGAATTTGGTAATTTCAGTATCGATTTAAGGGACAGTGGTCTAATACAACGTGACACTGGTTGTTCAGTTAAAGTTTCTCCTACAGCAGTTGGAGGTGGTACAAAATTCAGCTGCGTGTCTGGCCATTGGTAGCCTGAAGTTTGCGCATGCTACTTTGGTACTGTGGTGCCTCCACTGGTTGCCAGTGGTAACAAGAATTAAGTTTAAGACTATGTGCCTTGTCCACCGGGCCTATTACTGCTCTGGTGCATCTTATCTTAGAGAGAAATTGGTCAAATATGACCCCTCGTGAAACCTGCCTTTTGTTAACCAGCTACTGCTGTGAATCCCCAGTTTTTTCCAGAGTTACCATTAGGGGATGCTCTTTTTCAATTGTTGCACCGGCCCTGTGGAATATTCTCCCTCTGATCTTGCATGGCACTGTTGATCATCTGGCCTTTTGTAAAGCGCTTACACCGCACCTTTCTTCTCTGGTCTGCTTACTGTGTTTCTCTCCTTTCTTTGGGTTGTCTTTCTATTTTTTCTCCTTATCTTGCTACTCTATAGTGCCAAGATACCCTCCGGTCTTCGTTGCACTTAAAGATGTTTTGATAACAATATTTAGGATTAAAACTATAAACCCAGTCATCCGGTCAATCTCTATCATCCCTGAAGAACTTCTGAGATTTCCTCAACTTGACTTCATTCTGGTGTACTTAGAGAATCTTGTACATTGTTATCTCGTTTTTCTCTTAGGTGGTAACTGCCACATTCATCTTTTCTATTTCCAACTTCAGGGCTTCTATCTGTGAAATGAGTCTGGTATGCTCACAACTTGCGTCTTCTATAAGTAGATGAATCATAATGCTAAATCTTTATCCTCAGTGCTGTTAAAGTCTGGAATAATTAGTGTACAGAACCCCTTGCTATCTTCTTTTGTTCTTGATAATTATTTTAAGCAGTCATTTGCCAAAATGTGTTGATTTCCTTTTTTGATAGCCTTTCTAATCTGGAGTATTGTTGTCTCAAGGTTTCCTGCAAATTCGAGGTGTGGGATCTAAATACATTGGAAGTGGTTCCTCTGGGAGCAAATTGTGCCTTGATATCTTCGTCCCTTGACAATAGGTATTCCTCTATTTTCTGGTTAAACAGCTAGCACCTCCTGGACAATGTTTGCTTTTTGTGTTTTCCTCTCCTTTTTTTCTCTTGGAATTGGTTCAATTGTCTCTTTTTAGTTGGAATCACTCAAATGTAACTGTGCTTAGTTTATTCTTTCAGAATTATTGGGAACAGATTCACATTTAAACAACCTTTTTCTCGTTTTGGTGGACTATATCATTTTCTATATTCATATTTTCAAACATTGTTATAATTCATTAAATGTATATTAATACTATGCTCTATGTTAATGTTGCTTTTGACTCCCATGTCATGCTATTTGTATGGATAATATCACTTATTATCATTACCATTATAACAGCCTTGAAGAGGGTCTTCATTGGTGGCAACACATCCAGGTTGTTGTAGGAATTTCATTGAATAAATATATATTATATCATTTGGGAAAACCAAATTGATTACTGACAGCCATAACATTGGATACACATAACGAAAAGAGTTTAATTTAGTTAAATCGAAATGAGCGCAGGCAACAGGGGACTCAACTCTTCTTAGATACAGTCTGGTGAGGTCATTCACAGTATCCATCACCTGCATTTTACTGTTGCATGGTGGCTCAGCTCTAACCCTGCAACGGCCCATCTAGCCGCCGAATAGTTGTACACATAACTTTCAGAACATCAAAACGTTTGAAATTGAAATACATATTACAGTAACATGTCACATAGCCCAAAAAATAAAGAAGCCTTATATTTTATTGAATGGGATTTTGATACTTTTCAAAAGATTTGCATTTCTTAAAAGCGTGTACTGTGGTTTCATCAAAATAAATTACTATGTTATGATTTGCTTACTGGTATTTAATTCGTGGGGGTAAAACGTATATGTATATTCAGAGCTGTAGGGGTTATAGAAAGGTGGGCAAGAGTAGGGATGGGCATGGGAAAGGTGCTGGCGGGTGGTATGTGAGAACCCCCACATTCAAACAAAAACAAAAAGTGATATTAAATTACCACAGAGTAAATTTGCAGATAGTGATTTATTTAGATGATGCCACGTTGAACCCTCAAAAGTAAAGAAACGTCAACTATTGTCCACAGCTTCCATTCTTTATCACATGGTAATATGTGGTTTACAATATCCTGTATTTTGAAACTGAGTCATTCAAGGGAAATACAGCCTTCAAGCCTACCTTTGTGTCACTGCGCACCTATGGTTTGGTAAAAGGGTGACTTTATGTGCCAGTTTAGGAAATACATATGTGTGCCTAACAGCTGAACCAAGCAAAGTCTGTAAGGTCAGAAGACATGTTTTCAAATAAAGCATCAGACCAATGGGAATAATTGATAATTGTAATGAGAACATTTTCATCATCAAAAGGTATTCTCATGCTGTTGTTGGTATCAGAAAATCATGCAGCATTTTTGTTTTAACTTCATGATTTTACCAGCACTCAAGAATGTGGGTTGGGACCACATGACACATTTACTGTAAGTGGAAAAAGAAAAAAAAGACAATCTGAATGATTACAGGTGGGAATATTGGGGAAATTAAATATTTAGTCAAAAAGGTATCTCAAGGAGAAGGTTATATTATTTTTGACCCAAAATGATGTGGGCTCCCCTAAAGGCATGTTTCTCTCATGTGAAAGGATACGCTAGCTCATCTTCTTCATTTTTATGAAAACATATTTTTTAGCTTCTTCATTAAGGGCCTCATAATTATTCCACACTTACGATCAAAGGCTCACAACCAAGGGTTGGATGTTCATTTTCTGGCATTCCACTTTACATCTAGGAAGACCCTTACCTTGGCGGATGAAGTCATGCAATCCCCTGTGCCTCTTTGGAACATGGACACCCCACATGCTTTACCACCTGTTTCTCAAGGATATTTTTTGGGGGGCGGCAATAACTCGACTTCTTTAATCCACCTTGATGCATTTGCTCTTTTAAAAGCATACAGTTGTTTCATTATATGATTGTTTAGTTACTGACCATATCTGTCAAATGTGTTTGATTGGATTCATATCATGATCTTTTTATGGAGAATATATATTGAAAAATGTTCTGAGCAAAAATATCTCCCTGTGATAATGTACAGAACAAAAATGCACGTGAATACATGAGAAAAAGTAAACCTACTATAGGTTATAAAGACAATGCAAGTCACAAAGGAGTTCTGTGACCAAAAATTGGAATGAGGAGGAAGGGCCAGTTCCTTTATAAGGTCACTTAACTCGGAGGTCATTTGAAAAGTCCTTTTTACATTATCCTTATAATACCTGGCCATACATTGCGATCCCCTCTTGTTACACGTAATGCGAGTGATCGTCTAGTAGCTGACACATATAATCAATGTGTAATCAATATTAAAATGTTGTTTTAAGTTTTTTATTGCTCATCTGTGTTAAGATTGATGTAGGGTAGATATTGAGAAATAGGTTTCTATTTTGTGATATGGGAAATTAAGTTCTTATTGTTTTTCCTTTCTTGTTGTCGTTTGCATACTGTGTTTTATGGATAATAGGGTTTATTTTTATATGTTGTACATTATGTGTAAAGTTTATTATGTAAACTAAATCACATTAAATACATTATTATTATTTTTTTAAAAAACAGGTATACAGCTTATAATGTACGTTGTTTAATAAAGTGCATGTAAAACCGTTTACATTATGTTCTTTAAAATAAGCAATCACTTGCAGTCTTGCTCTCATGTGTTAAATTCCATTAATATGAAAATTAAGCAAACTATCATAAAGAGTTCCTTATCAGTTAATTGCTGGAAAGTGTCAGAAAGCTATTTTGCAAGAAAGGTATTGAAAAGCACTTCAGAGCTTTAAAGAAGTGTTCCAGTAACGGCTGGGATCCTGTTCCGTGCTGGCTCAAGAAGGCAGCATTGTGATGTCACAACCGAAGATTAAAAGCTGAGTACAGAACAGTAGTGATGTCCATTTTTATTACGGGTCAGAAGTGATGTCACAACCAGCCTGTAATAGGAACATTATCAGATTGTATATGGTTACTGCAGGTTGCCATGCATTAAAAGCATATATTATGCAGGGAACATGACCCAAATGAGAAACAATGAGCAACAAATCTATTTTAGCTGCCAACGTTAGAACAATCATGCACGGAATGTATTAGTGCACAACCTATCTTCAACATTGATTTCAGAATTAAACTCTGCAAATTGTCAGATTGGATTTAGATCCCAAAGTTGAGGTGCACCGGAAACGTGTACCCTCTCTTGCAATACGCCATAGTACTTTGTTTTTGCAGGATGGATAGCTCATTGATTTAGCGGTACACTGTGACATGGGTGAAGCCTATGGGTTGCACATTTGGATGCTTGCAGGGCCTACTCAGGCCTTCATCCCTCCCATGACCGTGAAGTGGCGCACACGTGTAAGCACCGTTGAAGTACCCGCTTCGCTGCAAGTCTCTCTGCCGGTTTCCTGCTGTGTGCTGCTCGAACGGATTATTGGACTGTGGACCTTTGGTGCTGCTTTTGTTTCAGCTAAGCTGCTGTTTGGTCCGCCCCTTGCAGGGCAGTGCTTCCATATATTGTGCACGCTCGGGCACAGCACATGCGCACATGTGTAAGCACCGTTGAAGAACTCGCTTCGCCACGAGTCTCCATGCCGGTTGACTGCTGTGTGCTTCATGCATGGATTATTGGACTGTGGACCTTTGGTGTTGCTTTTGTTTCAGCTAAGGTGACTTTCTGAAGGCACTAAGTGCCTAAGTGAACAAGTGTCTAAGTAGCTATTTGCTACGTTTGCTACATTTGGAAACCTAACCTTGGGGCTGATTGTGTGCTTTCTATTTGCAGCTGCTGTTTGGTCTGCCCCCTGCAGGGCCGTGCTTCCATATATTGTGCACGCTCGTGCACAGCGCTCATGCACACGTGTAAGCACTATTGAAGTACCCGCTTCGCTGCTTAGCCGCGAAGCAGCAAGGAAGTGGCTAGTGGTATTGCCTTTTCGGCACAGTTGTACGGCTGATTTAGTTTTTTATTATTTGTATCGGCTTCATAAACGGTGGAGTCGCTTTAACAGCCCCAACGATGTTTGATATGGTTTTTACAATGTACTCCTTGAAATCGAATATGCCAGGCCCTTCTTTGAACAGGCCGCTGCATATATCGGATGCCAACCCTGTAGCCAACCCTGTAATAACTCCTCAAATGTTTCAATCTGCTCTTACCACAACTCCGATAAGGGCTCCCTTGCGTGCCCCAATACCATGTGTCCCTCCCAAGGTGTCTTCATTTTGCTTTGAAGCAGCCACTAGGCCTCATGCGCCTCCTACAGCCAATGTTTCATGCAGGTCAACAAGGACTCTCAGTGAGAGGCCAAATTCACATCCTCTATCTGATAATACAATCCTGGCTTCAGTAAAGGGCACTGACCCTGAGGTAGCACCAACCTGTTCTCTTTCCCTAATTGCATTTCCTATGCTCACACATGATTCCTATGGAATTTCTATATATGCCAGCCAGTATGAATCACCCATTTCTATTGTTGAGGAGGGTCCCTCACGAGGTTCTGAGGTTGTCACTTTGAACTCATCTATGGCGCAAATGCAATCATTAGTGGACTCATTTATACACCCAACTCCAAGACCTCCACGATCTCCTGTTAGAGACCCCATTCCACACCATTTGTCTATGCTACAACCAGCACTAATGGCGATTAATACCACACTCGTCAGTCATGTGAAATTATATGAAACCTTAGATAGCAAACTATCCACACAAACCATTCAGGTTGAGGAATTGGTCACATGTTTAAAGGGCAAGCAATCCTTGTGTTATGTCAATACGACACAAGTGCCCTCAATGTCTAAAGTGCCGATCACTGTTTCTACTCAATCAGAAGAAGATGTTCAGCAGCCTTTGGCTTCTGTAGCAGGGACTTCCAAAGGTCCTGCCATCTACGCCCACTCCTTACTTACCAGTCATTCCGGGCATAATTCGCCCTATTGAGCAAAATCTGATCCCAGTAGACCCTCTTAGGGGCGATCAGTCATGGATATCTGTCCCTCCCTTGCCATCCTCGCCTAGGATGGCAACAGTTCCTTCCTTGGGGGTGGGGGGTGAGTATCTTACAACAGCATAACACAGGTACTGCTTGCGGCCCAAATATAAAGAAAACTAAAAATATGGCCGCTACAAAACCTCTAAGAGGTACAATGAATGCATTTTTTCAAGCACTTGAGCAATCACCCAAGCCCCAAAAAACAAAGCCTGGTCGGGGTAATATGGCGCTGCCTGTACTGAATGTGATCAATGCTTCTCAAGCTCATGCTATAGCCGTGCCACCTCAACCAGAGAAGGACAAATCCGCTATTGCTTATTGACCGCTGAACAATCTCATACATTCCATCAAGGAGGGGGATAAGGTCGATAAGCGGCCTGCTTCAATAAGTTCATCTAAAAAAGCAGTCTCCTTTTCTATACCTGAGGCCCCATCAGCGTTGATTGGTGAAGTTGAAACCCAAAACACCATTAAAGATCTACATCACATGGTGGAACTTTATCTTGCAGCACGACTTGCTAATCCAGAGGCACAAAAAATGGGCCCTCAAATTCGAAATACTGACCAAATACCGTTGGGCCAACAAGCAGCTAGTGCTGCTCAGCCCGCCCACGCATCCTCTGCCCTATAACTTGCACCAGCTTGGGCCACGGAACTCCATATGAGACAAGGGGAGGGTGTGAATATAGATCATTATCATGCGGAAACCTTGTCTAATACATTTTTGTGTAATAATTTATCTAGGCATGCACACCCTGTGTATTCACCATGCCATACTCTCATTATGAAGTGCAGAGATGGTCAGTTTCCATCGTATGACCTCAATAGGCGCAGTGTTCTGAATATTTTCAGTGATGTGGTAGAATTGGAGGATGTCGTTTCAAGTGACATTGACAAAATTGAATTCATCTCTGAGTCATCGCGTTCAGTGGTCCGGGTATGGATTACATCTGGTGTGGTCATGAACACCATTTGGAAATATAAAATGTGTTTGTTCACAATGTGTTTCTTAATTGCTCAAGACCCTGATCGCCTAGCAGCTAGACCACAACATGTTTTCCCCAAGTCCAACATTTATTTGAGCACACAGGTTGCCTCAGAGCGCTCATTGCCGGTCCAAGGCTGCATGTTTAATTAACCACCATCCCAACCTTCCCTTGCAGTGTTGAATATTGCATGTTGGAATACAAGAGGCCATTCCCATTTGCAATCTTCTATTAAAACATGTTCTGGTTTTCATCACATCATTGTTATGCAACAGACATGGTTATCAGTTATGCCAGTGTGGGACAATTATGATGCAGCTCTATTGCCAGCAATTCTTGTCAAAGGCAGACCCTAATCTGGTTTAGGGGTGGCAGTTAACACGTCCTCAGGCCTGCTGATATCTGCATGGGATTCTGAGAGTGCCTACATTCAGTTGTTTAAAATATCATGTTTACACCATGTCATTGCACTGGTGAATTTATATCATAATCCACCAGCAATGGCGGATGTTACATTCTACCACGGCTTAGCCCGACTTCTTGATAAGATTCATAAATGTGCACTCATCACACATACCATCATCATGGGTGACCTTAATCTTGACTGCTGGAACAAAGATCGAGCAACTAAAGAGGTGTTCACATTGGTTTCTTTTATGCAAGAGCTGAACTTTTATATGGTTAATGGGGCAGTACCCGGTGACCTACCTCCTCAACACACCTGGCATAGGGGCAAGAGCAGGAGTATTATTGATTACATCTATGTAGAAGCACCAATACTACAGAGTATACAAAAACTGCTAATTTCCGATCAGGAGGCAAGTGACCATAGACTTTTATCATTAGCTATTCTTTGAAATATTCCAATTTCAAGGCCCAATGCAGGTCATCAGGATTTGGTCACTAATACCTCGAGATCTAGGATATGATGGAATCCACGCACTCTTGCTGCACTCCAGACAGATATAGAGCATCACATCTTAGGTCACCTTACAATTCAATATCCAGATTTACTGTCATCATTCACTAATACCATAACCATCCCTCGGAATAATGTTATTCGTCATGTTCACATTTTTGATCCAGCCCTTCGCGCCAGACGTGTTGAATATAGACAGCTACAAAAAAGCCTTCTGCAGTCTAAGTCTCTCATGTGTTGGCAAGATCTTAAAGCCGCTAAATGCCGGTATAATAATTGGCTTAGGATTCGGAAAGCCCTTATGTTACCAAAAAATAGTGGCCATATGGCGCAAGCCATGTCAAACAAAAATTCAGCAGGTATGTGGCAATTATTAAAAAATCATTCTGCTAATATGCAAGCTGATGCACAGATTAATGGGGAGCAAGAACATCAGTGAGTCACCTTCTATTCTGACTTGTATACTGACGACCATTACACCAGAATGCCCCATGTCCTTCATTCAACGACGTCCTGGCAAGTAGCCTTCTTGCCGCAAACTATTCATAATTTCATACTGCAGGCTAGCTAATCTCAAGCGGCCGGGCCGGACGGGCTTAACAATCTAATGTTTAAAACACATCCGACAGTATGGGAATTAATCCTGGACAAAATATTCCAGGAAATCTTAGCAGTAAGAAGGGTTCCTCTATCATGGAAGACATCCATTATTATCCCAAACTTTAAAAAGGGAAATCACAGTCTGCCCAGTAATTATCGTCCGATTGCCCTTCTGGACATGCCCGTAAAAATCTTTATCAAACTCATCTTGAGAGATTTCAATGTATGGACTCTGAAATTTCATCTCAGAGATCCACATCAAACAGAGTTTGTGGCAGGTCTAGGCACTAACATCAACCTAATATGTTTGAATGCTATTAAACATCAATGCCAGAGGTTAAAACAGCCTGTTTTTTTCACTTTTGTCGACATCAATGCAGTATTATATTCCATCTCACGAGTGATTCTCCTCTCCAAATTGAACAGAGACCTTTGTCCACCAACTCTCTATGATATCATTCAAGCCCTACATTCTGACACTTAGATACAAGTCAGATTGTCTCTTGAAGGTCTCTTATCAAGAACTATTCCAACAGCATGAGGCCTGAAACAAGGGTGTCTATTGGCATCTGCAATATTTAACTATTTTATCCACAACATTCGGTACGTCTTTGAGAATGTAATCTCGGACTCCCCCAAGTTCAATGATGAACCGATAAAAGCATAAATGTATGCAGACGACCTGGTATTTATATCAAAAAAGCAAATAGGCCTACAAAAATTGCTTTCAGGTTTTCACTCTTATATTACACAAAATTAACTTCGTATTAACACAGATAAAACTCAGATAGTTATCTACTCGTTAAGATTTGAAAAAGCTGCCTTTACCTGGGTGATTAGTAGAATACCTTTGACTGTAGCTCCACGGTATATCTATTTGGGCATGTCTATTGAAGGCCACAGTAATGCCAGGACCCAATTGGAGCGAATAGAATCGAAACTAGCCACAGCCAAACCTCAGGCGAAAATTAACTTGTTCAAATATGGTAAATTTTCAATTAAACCAGCAGTCTTTTATATGGCCTGGAAACCTTACCCACTAATACAAACTTCCAATTTGAAAAATGGGAGGCTACTTATTGGAAGCAAATTCTACATCTGCTTCAATATACTCCAAATGTTTGGTTGAGATATGAACTGGGTCTGGTTTCCCTTCGAGCGCTCCATCAGTGGCGTGTATGTTCATTATTTGGGAAATTTATGATCTCAACAGATCAAAATGTAATTCTAAAAACTTTGGCCAATTATGTTATTTCCACAAAGCATGTATTTGTCACAGAATGGACATACAAAGTGTATCATACCTTAGCCAAAGCCAATGTAACAATCGTTGAGTTGCTTAACAACCCAGAAAAATCCAAAACCAAAATCTATGAGGTTGATTGGATCAAAACAAGAGACCTTCGTTTACAACATAAAGATGGTGACTTGAACAGATTTCCACGAAAAAAAAGTATGCACACTAACACCATATCTGTTGCGTGCACCATCCTTGCAGTATCGCGCTGGAATCCTGCCCTTGCTTTTTGAACTGTGGCTTACAAAGTCGCTTCTGGTTAAACGTAGGCTACTTCCATCCACAAATAATTGTTGTTGTTTCTGTCCTGGTGATGAGGTGTGTGAAACATTAGAGCATTTGATTACAGCATGTGTGGCTTTGCGTCCTGCAAGGGTGATTAATTTCGCCCGCCATTGTAAATATTGAGGAGAGTTGGACCCTGACCAATGCTGGGCATTGATTCTCTCGTCTGCCCATATGCCCCTTCAAATTGCCACTGTTAATTTTTTAAGAAGCCTAGATTTAAACACTGGAACAAAGGAGTGAATACAAGTTAGATTTCGTGTAACCTGAATTTTGTTTTATTATGCCTTCAAATACTAATTGTTTTCAATGTCAATAGTGCTAGGCAAATTCACATGGATATCATCATATCTGTATGTAGTTATTTATTTTGATGACTTTCTTTTATGTATAAAAGTTTTGAAAGGTTGATTCATTTCAGCTAATTCAAATAAAAAATGTAAAAAATATAAACATGTGGTTAATAATAACTGTTGTAATAAAGTGATTAGAAACCTGATCAAAGCACTACATATGAAAGGGTTTTATGTCATTTTTTTCAATTTTTGTAGGTCGGCTAACCAAAAGACGATTTTTTCCAGTCGATTTTAGGCGGCCTACAAAAATAGAATGAAGAAAATGTCTTCGCCCTCACCCCAACCCTCTTGCCTCATTTGCAAAAAAACAGAAGTTTCCACCCCCGGACCACAAGCCCTCCCCTCCCATACCCTCCCTCCCCTCCCAAGATTGACCCCCCCACCATTACATAAACAAAAACACACACTAACTCGTACACCCCACACACACACAAACACACGCACACACACATTAACGTATCTGTTCTCCCTCGTGGCCGCTTCTTGGTCTTGACGTGCCTGTCAGCCCAGGCTGACAGTTTGATTTAAAAATGCTGCTCTGTGCGGTTACAGAGTGGTCTTTCTAACTCGTTTTTTAAATATATCGTTGTTTTTAAAAAAGGTCATTTGACCTAATTCCAAAAAAAGATGTAATATCACATACACCTCTCAAACAGGAATATGCACGATGAAAAACCATCACACGTGTTTCATGTACGTTCATGTTTAAATAACAAAAACATGACTGGTGAATACGGTCAGGGCTGGAAGGTGTATTTTTTAAGGAAACAAACATGGCGGTTCCTTAGTGGACTTAGGTAAACTGAGGGCAATAGAGAGCATTGTATTCATATTTTTCAGACATCATGCTGTGTAAATAACCGAGGCATGAACAATAACTAGGAGTGAGCTGCCTTTCTGACAATATGAAAACGAAATGCACACGTAGTTCAGCACCGCGGATGGTGAACTATAGAAGAATAGAAATGCACACCCGGATGCTTCAATCCTTGCTTTGTGAAATGATAAAAATGCATTTACATATCCGCTCGGAGCAGACACGTTCTCCTTCCTACCTGCTAGCTTAATAATACACTTCAAGGATGTCAAAACATAATTGAGGGCAAAGGAACAAAGAACTGCTATTTGAGAAAAGACATCAAAAACACTTCAAAACCCATTTTCTCGACTATCGAATATCAAAAAAAGACACAAAACGAAGAGTACATTAAAAACTGCAAAATATAAATTAATAGGACTGTTGTTTCTCTTTATGGAAAAGGGTGTGAAACTCTAAGAAACTACAGCAATACAGACACAGCTGTAGCGGGCAGAGGGTCAAAAAAGTCACACATTTTGCGATGGCAAGTTTGACTATGCAACATCGAAGTTGATAGGAACGTCGCAGTAGCAGTTATCACATGCTAGTTAATGGGTTTTTTCCCATTCAAAAGTGCTTTGGTCAATCAGCCCCACATGATTAATAAAGCACAGTCCTGGGGTAAAAGGCAGGAGCAGGCCACACTCAAGTAAGACCTATGCATTTGGAAGTCATCTGGCGCATGCGTGCATACGCGTGGTCATCTTTCTTAACATTGATGTTCTCACCAATCATTCATCTTCCCACACTGCTTGTCCTAATTAATATAGCGTTAATCCCACGTTCCAAGGGCTGGAATGGCTGGGGTGGCGTTATGGCCGGCAGTGCAAGTTATTGACCCAAGCACCCATTGGAACGGGGGATTAAGGCTATTAGCACCTCAGGCTGCCAAAGCGGTAACCCGGCGTGCTAAAAGAAAGTATTTTTCTTTGTACAACAGGACACATGCAGCGTCCAGTTGTGCGAAGGAAAATACTTTTCCAAGATGGCCACCATGGAAATGGGAGACCCTCCTCCTTTTGCATGGAGGCCTACAGGAGCGGAGAGAAAGGAGCGGCATGGAATGCTGCTGCCCCAGAAATACGGTAAGTGGGAGGGGGAGAACAAAAATGGGAAAGAGGGTGGGTGGAAGATGGCGGAAGGGGGAGCCGACCGTCAGGTGGGATGGAAGGCGGCATTCACCAGTGGATCAAGCCCGCCTTCCTAGCCAACTAATTGGCTGGCTTCCTCTGCCAGGGTGCTAATACTTCATGAAAAATTATTTGTCCTGCAAGCATAAGTGTTTTGTTTAAAATTATGTTCATGTGTTGATCCACATATCTCGTGTCTGGGGTTGTTATTGGTACTCTTGTTCAGAGGAGAATTGCCAAGCATTTCGGTGCTGGACTGCCCCAGGGCAGAACAAAGACTGATATGTTTTGGATATTTCTCCTCTGTGAAAAATAGTGAGCTAAAGACTCTGGGAAAGGCTCTCGTAACCGGGACTAATTTCCGGCAGAGGGACTCCCAGGACACCCTTTATTTTCTGCATAATTTAAGTAACTTTGGGTCTCAGCCTAAGTTACTTGGGCAATCCAGACGTGGACCCCTTGCTCACTATTCTTAGAGAGGCACAGCTACACCCTACTGATGAGATCCAACCAAACCGAAACACGTGTCTGGGGTTGCTGTTGGTACTCTTGTTCAGAGGAGAATTGCCTATAATTTTGGTGCTGGACTGCTAGGGCAGGACAATGACTGATATGTCTTGGATATTCCTCCTCTGTGAAAGATAGTGAGCTAAAGACTCTGGGTAAGGCTCTCATAACCAAGACTAATTTCTGGCAGAGGGACTCCCTGGACCCTCCTTGTTTTCCGATCCATTTATGTATACATGTATCTCAAAAACCTTCAATTGATTCATTTCTTTGAAACTACATCATTAACTCACACCCTTTCACATTCAGTGCTCTCTGTGTGAATTGACCAAATTCAAATAAGTTCCAGGTGACTAATAAAAAACAGTATTATAGAAGGCATGTTTCAAAACTGTCTGGACAAACACCAAATCAATCTGAATAGTAGATAGTTCAACACCCCTGCCAGAAACAGCATTTCTTTAGCAATTTTGAAGGGTGGTGGATCGAAATATTTTAATTAGACATAATCACTGACAATTCCTCAGGAGAACCTTCCATTTCATAATATGTTATAATGCTGTGCCTTTAACGAAGAGACACATGTTTAAAAATCAGTTTTAGCACTATCCCAAAAGAGGCAGTCAAATGAGATAGTTCAACACCCCTGCCAGAAACAGCATTTCTTTAGCAATTTTGAAGGGTGGTGGATCGAAATATTTTAATTAGACATAATCACTGACAATTCCTCAGGACAGCCTTCCATTTCATAATATGTTATAATGCTGTGCCTTTAACGAAGAGACACATGTTTAAAAATCAGTTTTAGCCCTATCCCAAAAGAGATAGGCGGTCCTGGTGAAGCGTTAGAACACATTACTTCAGCATGAGACAACAATTATGAATAGATATGGTTTTACATGCTGTGGCATATGCAGTTCAGGCAAAGCAATGCGTATGATTTCCTCGAGCACGCAGTGACATTATCAGAGCGGCTTGCTTTAGAGATATTTAGGAAGAGAGAAAACCCAGGGATGTAATTTCACCAAAGTGCCAAGGATAGGGGAATTGACAGCATATGACCCTTGACATCACAGGGTCATTTGACCGCCCCCCGTGACATCACGGTAAAAGATGGCATGCAACCTTTCACCCCTTGAAAAAAAAGGAAGTGGCATCACATAGCATTGTTCCACAATACACTAAGAAATATATGGTTACGATATCACTGCGTTATGCAGCATTAAAATCAGTCTGTATAGGCCTATGTTACCGAATTACTGAGAATCTAAGCAGACGTCTAAGCCCCTAGTTAATGGGAAAATCACAGCAAGGTGAGAGATGGATATCCCAGAGCAGTTTCTTGTAGGTACATGCTGCACTGAGTTGGAGGAACCCATTGGGGTATTGGCTCACACTTGCACCTGGAGGCAGAGAGCGTGGACCTGAATTCTCTGCGCAGCTTTTGATCCACTCCCAGCGCAAAACCACAGCAGGCAGGGCAATGACCCAAACAGGCAGAAAGCTGGAGCAGTTAGACAAGCACCTTACAAGGTCTACGCACATACACCAAATACCTACTATACTGAGAAGGTCCTCCATGTGAACTTGGCCACTATGTGACAGCATAGGGAGGACTACCCCAGGGCATCGACTAACCCCAAGGAGACGGTGTGCAACAAAGCAGTGCTGCCTGGTGAGGAGGGATTGTTGAAGGAGAGGTGGAGAAGAAAATGTACCTGGAGGTGGAAAAATGAAGCTGTAAAGGCATGAGGTTTGAGAGAGGAGAGGCAGAAGAAAAGGGACTTGGGAAAGAGGAAGATCTGTGGCCAATATAGGAAAGAGGTGAGGGAGAGAAGGTGAATACATCTGCAGTGGCGGTCGAACCACACATGCTAGTTTTGCTGCAGCACTCCCAGAGTGCCTGGTTGAGTCCATCAGCAGAATAATGAAGAATCGTATGCTTTATCAAAGTTTCTTAGCAAATAAAGCTGTAAAATGCATTGCCAAAAATATTATATTCGTTTTTTGGGTGGTATCCGTGCCAGTCTGGACTATGAAGATATGAAAGGTTATTTATAACGCGCTTAGTACCCAGAGGTTTCAAAGCGCGACCCATGTTTCGAACCTGTGTTGCTTTGTTTCCAAGGTGAGCATGTTACCCCTGAGCTATCCTCCCGAGACTAATATTGCTCATGCTATAACTGTAAGGATTTGCGTGTTTCAAAATGCACCTGAACAAGAGTCTTGGCTAAAAGGGCACCAACTGCGTTAACCACTGATTGACCCTCCCGAGCAAGTGCGATGCACATTAGTGGGCACTGAGAGAACCTGCCTTTTCTCAGCAAGGTTGCTACAATAGCATCACCTATTAGCAGCGTGCAATGCTAAACCTTAAATAAAACAGTTACAGCACTCCTGAGAAGGGCTGCAAGATGATCATTTGTAAAGTGGAGCCATTTCCCAATCCAAACTGCCATATTGTCTAAGGGAACGGTACCATCAACCTTTCCCCTGATCTGCTTTACTTTAAATGCTACATCACGATGATCACGTGCATCGCTCGCCAACCATCTTCTGCATTTTATGCTGCTCAGGCGCAAGCTGCAGGGGGAACCCCTGCAAACCAGTATTAAACATTATCATAATGTTCTGCTGACCTTTAACGTTTATCATCCACATCTCAACACTTGCTTTTGGCGACTTAGCAAGTGACATGGCAAAGTCTTATACATATGCATTCCTGTGTTGCCAGCTCTCTGCACTATTTGACTTCACCGCCACCTCCAAACTCTACCTGCGCTGAAACCATGTAACCCCTAGTACTTCAAAGCCTGTGGGCGGGTTGGGGAGCAAGTTTCCTTCTTCCATAGTGTGTATAATCAGAGGTGAATGGTGAGTTACTGCACAATATACAAGTGAACTTTGTGCCTTACCACAAGTCAAGGAAATTAGCCCAAGGCAACAGTAATTAAAATAAGGGCTGAAGAGTGGTACATCTAGGCCGAGCTGCATTGCCATGGGACACTAATACAGCCGCAGTAATGCTGCAAAAGCACGGGTAGAAAATGGCTATGGGCGGGGTAGGTGGGTCCACCTCCATACTTTATGTGGCACCTGTGCTGAGATGTTGAGGGAATTGAGAAGTGGTGGGCAAGTTGGGAGAAGGCAGCAACAGTAAAACCAGATGCCCTGCATGCAAGTCTCATCGGACTCTGCTGACACCGGCCCCAAGAAGACCGGGCACCATTGAGTACATAGGAGAAGCCCTGGAGCAAAAAGCATTGTGATATTTACACTGCTCAGTGACGGTTCTGGAAGGTTATTATTCTTCAAAGCCAGGGGCAAGCTTCAGCCACACAGGGAAATGCCCAGGTTCCGGCATGTCGCTTGCCATGTCTCGGGTGATGACAAGCAAGGGAACGGTGGCAAGGTCGAGAAGCAGCATTTTCTCTGTGCAGGGTCCATTCATGGCATCCTTGGGGTGTCACTGATTCATGTGGATGCATGGGATGAGTCTTCCATAGGATCCTGATTTAGGGTGCTGCTTGGAGGCAGAAGAAATGGGGCCTCACTTGATGAAGAGCTATTTTCTTGACGGGTGAAAGCTGGGCTAGGAGTGACCTTTATAATATTTTAGTCCAGTTTGGAAAACAGTGGGCATCAAAGGGGCACTTGCTTTTCACTCTTACCATGCAAACTGAGGACCCAATCTCGGTAAAGAATGTCTTTGTTCACATGTGGTTCAAATGACTTACTGCAGGTGGTGTAAACCCTGCACTCTCCTCTAGTATATGTTCCCTTCTGGGACAGCTTACACATAAGCTGTGTGTATTCTTACTTCCTGCGCCCTCATACCCTAGGGTCTGGTGCACACAATAAATACTAAACAAACAAACAAACATACGTACACTCACTCACCTTGAGTAAAAGTGAACTTTACAGGCTAGGATTTATATGATGAACCCTGCATACTTGGTACTCAACAAAGGATATGTGCAGTTCAGATTCTGTACCAAGCCCTTCATGGAAAGGAGCACACTCGGTCCACCCCCCCCCCCCTCCGTGCTTTCAAGAGCTCTGACTGTAACTTTTCATGGTTGCTAAGTAATGCAAGGAAGGCTTTATATCAACAGTAAGACAGACACAAGTGACCACAGTTCAAGGGTGTTTACTGAACTTTAAAAAGGGTGTGATAAACACCTATCTAAACCATATCTACAGATCGGAGCAAGCTACAACCATCAAATAATAATATTGCAGTCCTAGTGGAGGTTCATCAAAATAATAGGGTTGAAGTGTCAGGAACGGCAAGTGACAGGTAAGTGGCTTTATGTACTTTATTAAGAGTATATATATATATTAACATGGGAACGTTAGATGTATGCTTCAGGCTCCACCAGCTGCCGAGCATCGTTTGTATTTGAAAGTTCACTCTCGCTCGCTCCATCCGACGTCTCGCATTGTGACGTGCTTCACTGGAGAACTCCGCCACGAGCTCTGACGCCGGGATGAAGTATTGATGATACTACACATCTCCCTTTCTCACATTAATTGATGGCACAAATATTCTAACTATTTACACAAATTTTGAAAGTTAGTGTTTCCACACAAAGTCTTTCAATCCACTAGGATTACGAATGACTCTTCCTCTTTTCGAAGTGCGTGAACTATCTGTTTTCGGTTTTGGCAAGGAAATTACTGATGATTCTTTTGCTCGCATCACATCTCTCTGACATTTCTCAACAACACTGGCATTATTGGCATTCATACTCAATTTAGGTTTCTCACGATCTTCATGTTTAGATGCGTTCATTGTAGGAGTGTCCCACACACATATTCTCTCCATATTCCACACTCTTCCGTCTTCTACCCTCACTGCATGTTTAAACACTTCAATGACTCCAACAGGTTTGGACCATTTGCATGGACCATCTCTTAAAACTGGCGGAAGTTTAATTCTCACTCGTCCTCCAACTTCCAACGGTGGTCTACTCCCCTTATTGCCTACAGATCTATCATGAGCCCTCTTATTCCTCAATTGCATGGTTCTTATGTTCTGACATGCATCTCCGAAATCCTTCCTTATCACAGTCATTCTCTTCAACCAGGATGGTGTTAACCTAGTGTTTGCTTTCCGACCTTTACTCATTTCAAATGGTGACAGGCCAGTCGTGCAGTGCGTTGTAAAACGGTGTGCATTGATCTTTTGTTTAACAGCTTCTTCCCATTTCACACCATTTGCCCAAGCCCATCGCACAGCACCCTTAAGCACTCTATTAAAACGCTCAACCACACCATTGGTTTGCGGGTGATATATAGCACTTTTCTTGTGTACAATGGAATTATCCACACAAAATTTCTGCATTTCTCTTGAACGAAACTGAACACCATTGTCTGTTAGTATACTTTTGGGCAAACCTTCCCTTCCACAGACTTCTTTTAAAAATTCAACCACTATTTTCGCTGTCATACATGGTTTGATTGTGACTTCCACCCATCTAGTCAAAAGGTCAATAATCACTAGACAATATTGTTGTTTACCCTCACTGTAAATGGGACCTACTATATCCATACCAAGGTCTTCCCAAATATTACCTGGGAGTTCAGTCACTACCATGGGGTATTTCTCATTCACACAATTCTTATCACTCTCTTTGCAAAGGATACAATCTCGTATAACTCTTTCAGCCTGCAGGTCGTATCCTGGCCACCAAAATTCGTCCCGTATTCTTCTCTTCGTCTTTACAATTCCTTGATGGCCTTCATGCCCTAACTCAATTATCTTTTGACGTACGCTTATAGGTGGAACAATCCTATCATTTCTCATGATTCTGTCATTCTCCACTTTGAGTTCATTCGCAACTTTCCAATATTCTAATAGTCCATTTTCCTCATATTTTGCTTTTGTTAATGAACCACCATCCAAAATGACACGTCTCAACTTTTTGAATGTGTCATCTGAATCCTCTGCTTCATTCCATTCTTTCTCTGATATAGATAATCCTTCAATATTTAATACAACTTCGGATTCCATATCCTCAACATCATCTACCTCAGAGACATTAGTGAGCCTTGAAAGACAGTCAGCAGCGCGATTTTTCATGCCCGGGACATATTTCACTGTACAATTGTATTCTTGCAGAAGTATGACCCATCTTTTCATACGATTCGAGACATTGTCCAATCCTTTATTCATTATGACATGGACTAATGGCTTGTGATCCGTGCGGAACTCCACCTCTGTGCCCCAGATGAAATTCCGGAATTTTCCTGCAGCCCATTTAATAGCCAACATTTCTTTCTCAATAGCTGCATAAGTTTTCTCGGCTCCTTTCAGCAATCTGGATGCAAAGGCTACTAATCTCTCTTTACCCTCAATTCCTTGCGTCACGACTGCACCAAGACCCACATTACTGGCATCTGTTGTGATAATGGTCTTTTCCCCATTTATGAAATTCTTCAACGACGGAGCTTTGTTCAATTCACGTTTTATCCATGTGAACTCTTCTTCACATTCTGTGTCCCATGTAAACGTTTTCTTCTTCAATACTTCCCTGAGAGGAACAGTGTGCATAGCAAAATTACGCATGAATTTCGAGTAATACTCTGCCATGCCTATAAAAGTACGCACTTCCTCCTTAGACTTTGGCCTTGGCATATTCCCTATCGCATCCAACAGTTGTTTCTTGGGTCTTACTCCCTCAGCCGAAATGGTATGTCCCAAATATTCAATTGTATCACAATTTATCTTGCATTTTTCCTTACTCAAAGTCATGCCAACTTCACATAGTTTCTTGTACACATATTGCAATTTCTCATCATGTGTCTTTTGGTCAACAGCATGTATCAATATATCATCCTGGAAGCATATAATGCTGTGTTCTCCTTTGAATAAATTATGCATGATTTTCTGGAAGACAGATGCAGCTGATACAAGTCCAAAAGGTAGTCTCTTGTACTGATACAGGCCGTCAGGTGTGATAAATGCCGTCATACATCTAGATTCTTTGTGTAATTTCACTTGATGGTAGGCTGAGGTCAAATCAAGGGTCGAGAATCGCTTCGAGGGACCAATCTTTCTCTGATATTCTCAATAGCTGCATAAGTTTTCTCGGCTCC
Source organism: Ambystoma mexicanum (assembly GCF_040938575.1). NCBI lineage: Eukaryota > Metazoa > Chordata > Amphibia > Caudata > Ambystomatidae > Ambystoma > Ambystoma mexicanum. The sequence goes on along the minus strand of NC_090941.1, from coordinate 101,182,627 downwards.
TTTCAGCAATCTGGATGCAAAGGCTACTAATCTCTCTTTACCCTCAATTCCTTGCGTCACGACTGCACCAAGACCCACATTACTGGCATCTGTTGTGATAATGGTCTTTTCCCCATTTATGAAATTCTTCAACGACGGAGCTTTGTTCAATTCACGTTTTATCCATGTGAACTCTTCTTCACATTCTGTGTCCCATGTAAACGTTTTCTTCTTCAATACTTCCCTGAGAGGAACAGTGTGCATAGCAAAAAGTAATGTGGGTCTGTAGTGGGCCACTACCACGCTCGGGAAGTAGAGCGGAGCGGCCCGGTTCCTCAGGCTGTAAGAAGACTGTAAACGGGACGCGCAGGTATAAGGAGGCGGTGGAGCCCGAATCCTCGTCGCCACGTGAAGTGTCAGGAACGGCAAGTGACAGGTAAGTGGCTTTATGTACTTTATTAAGAGTATATATATATATTAACATGGGAACGTTAGATGTATGCTTCAGGCTCCACCAGCTGCCGAGCATCGTTTGTATTTGAAAGTTCACTCTCGCTCGCTCCATCCGACGTCTCGCATTGTGACGTGCTTCACTGGAGAACTCCGCCACGAGCTCTGACGCCGGGATGAAGTATTGATGATACTACAAGGGTCTATACTAAATAAAACAATTGCTGATCCTTACCGCTAAACATACATAGTGAAGGGTAGTGTTCATGAAAAAGAACAAAGTGTTCACAAAATGATATGTCAGGATGTTCAAGCCATTGGCTTCCCTTCTATACGTCTTCAGCACAGGACAAGGCTGTTCACTCGAGCAAAGCACACACTCGGGCTTCTTCGGCACGCTCATTACCAGCATCAGGGCCTTCTGTGCTGCCAGTCTCTTAGCTTTTCCAAATTCTCTTGACTCATAGGGCCTGATGTACAAGAACAAAACAAACACAACGTTCCTCTCCTCTTCTGAATATTCAATTTGGATGTCTAACCCTGGATCCCCTCAGCCGCGCTCAGATCCCTTTTTATATCACAGTCAGTATTGCGGATCCCCCTCTTCTGGGCTCACATCCCCCTTTTCAATGTTTACAGAATACTCTTTCTCAGGTGACACACGGTTAACGCCGGATCCCCTCAGCTGGGCTCAGATCCTTTCTCCATCACAATTAGTCTCCCTTAGCCGGGCTCAGACCAATTGTAGCACACATTCAACTATCAGAGACTTTAGAATTTGCACAGGATTTAGCTTGACCCATTGCAGGACCACTTCGATTTCAAATTGCCCCTTTCAATAGTTGCAAATTAATTAGATACATAACAGAGCCCTTTGAGTGAGCACCAATTACAATGCTCATTTTTTCATTGGCCTGTGTATACTTTTGTTTACTGGAAGGGAACACTGTGAAGTTAAACAAAAGCACTATAATGTGGAATATGCAGAATATGCAATATGGCAGTCGAACAGGAAAAAAAGGTTTTCTCTTTGGGATCCATGACATTTCAAAAGCTGCATGTCTAATTAGTCCTAGGGTGCCAATTTCTGCTTTCAGTGACCCCTCTTCCACAGGAACCTCCAGAAATGGGGACACAAATATGGGAGTGTCTACAGGTTCCTTAGAATGGGAGACTGCTGCTTTTGGCGACACAACAACCTCCACCATCACCACTGCCCCTGGTTGTTCTGGGTGTCTTAGTCTTTCAGGAGTGGTCATATTTGGGCAAGCATGACAGTACCAACATGTTCATTATTCGTACAAGTACTGTCTGTGTTAAGAAATGCACATAAGCCAGGAGACCTGAACTATATTGCAGTGGAGGATGCCTAGGAGAGGCAAATGCTCCAGCAATTCTCACCCTCTTGAATGAGACTGCCAGGTGGTATGAGTATCCTCAGAATCAGAGCTAGAGACATAGTCCCCAATTATTAATACAGTGGTGCACACCCACGTGGGTAAGGGGGAAAGGCGGGCCAGTGCTCCAGAATTCAGAAGATAGAAGGTGATGGCAAGTGAGGGCTGTAAAGATGAGCAACTTTGAATTATTTAAATGATTTTTAAGAAATAGAGGAAGCGGCAAAGGCTGTGCATTTCCAGGATTTTAGTGAGCGCATGTTGGCAACAACCTAAAGATGCAACTTCATGTAGAGTGGCATTGCATGGCAATTGGCGACATGGAGGAGCAAGATGTATGATTCAAGACATAAAATAAATATAGTTGAAGTAAGCCCAACATGGTCTACCGGTCAGGAACAATACAAGATATTAATGAAGATATACTAAAATGTCAGTGATACTAAGCCCTACTTGGAAGCCAAGGGATAAATAAACAAATTATAATAATAATACCACTGCATTAAACCCAACCACCAAGCTAAGAGTAAATATAACCTAGACATTACAGGTGCATAGAAGACATAGCAGAGGACTGACATTCTTAATGCAAAGTGCACGACCACCAGTTGTCTTTCTTGTCATGCCTGGTGAGCCCTCTGTGCCGTGAAAGAGATGAAAGAAAGGTTTTGAACATTATTATGTCCAGGTGGTGCACAGTTTAGATTATAATGTAAACAGAAAGAAATATCTACTGTTTGAGGATGGTGCTGTTAAGAAGGATTTCTGAACTCTGACCAGGAGGGGCAGAAGTTCAGAAGGCCCACCTAGTTTCTTGGAACAGGGTACCCTCTGGACAAGCCAGCAGGGGCACCCCCAAGGGGTGCCCAAGGGAGGCTACGGCCACCCTTATAAAGATGCTGGCCCCGCCATTGGCCACCCTGCGAAATTTGAAGGAAATAAAAGCGTTTTTTTTTCTTCTTCACACTGAACTGTGCCTGGAAAATAGCATTACCAGTAGTTCAGTGCAAACAAAAAAAGTTTTTTTTTTTTGCTTTGCTTTTTTGCCGTGGTTTGCCGCAGCCCGCCGTCCAGACTGGACGGACCTGGACATAAATACAGTCTGAGCCTGGAGGCGCACATTTCTCCTTTGGCAATTGGCTCGTGCTTCCCAGACTGTATTTACTTCCGGTTTCCAAAGTTTTGGCTGCATGTAGGTTGTCGTGCTGTCTGTGCAGCATATACTGTGTTGTTTCACACCAAGACCAGGCTGGCAACACAAAGCTGCATCTGGAAACTCACAGGTATTGTAACTAGCCAGGTGCTTTTCAAAGCATAGACACACTGCCATATTTCCCGAGGTCAAGCATAATGCAAACAGCCCTATTATGGACAGCTGGAAGCTCGCCTTCTTGGAGATGTTTAGGAAAATAGCGGAGCAGTATAAAACACAAGATAAAGGGACCACCTGTAACTAGAAAGTTTGATGCTGCCTACTTAACATCAGACATGGTGTACAGACAGACAGTGGGAGGATTTCACCAATCTCTATACCTGTGGTTGCAATGGCAGGAGCGTATCAAAAAGTACCCCTCCATGTCTAACCTATTATACTGATTTAGGTGCAGTCACCAATGGAAGCAGAAAGAGAACTACTTAGCAGGCACCTTGATCTCTATTCATGATAAAGGAGTGCATCCAGGGCATTGCCGCCTCAATAATCCCCATCGCCCAGTCAAGGAGACTACTGTATGTATGCCACTATGTCAAATGCTAATTATGCTGCGGATGACCTCTACCCCTAAGGCATACTCATTTCCCATGCACATCCTTGATGCCAGCTTCAGTTCTTCTAAAGGGACAACAGCCAGACTAAACATCAGAAAACAGACCATTATTCTAGGTCCTTTTATTACTGAACCATTACCTCTGAGTCAATGACTGCAGCTGTGAAATGAAACATTGATATGAGCTTATAGTTTATGGGCCCTCAGGATGGATCTAAATTGTGTTTCTTTAATGATGGTAGAACCAGGCTTTGTTTCACAAGATGTTGATAACTAAGCATTATTGCTCAGAGCTACACAGGCTATTATGAGCCCAGAAGCCATGCAGGTCCATGGCAGTAAAGCTATTAGCAACTGGCCACAGTGCCGGGTGCTAAGCTGAAGTGCCATTTCGGGGGCAAAGTTAACATGCTGCCAATATTTTTGCATTGGTGGCACTGCAAAAGGAGATGGAGACCTGGGCTGCCCTGCAGGCTGAGAGATTTATTTCCACCACACTTCACAGAGCTGAGGTAAGCAGATTGTGTCTGTGTGTGGCACCCCGACCGGTTGTTGCTTTATTTGATGATATATGTGCAACTGAGCCAGACTGCCAGAGCCTTCTTTTCCCACAAAAGAATCGTAACTTTAGTCAGTTGGGAATCTTTCAATTTATGGCTGTCCGCAGCCCTGTTTCTTGGCCCGGGCGCAAACAGACCAGATGGCAACTCAATGTCACTTTGCACCTTGATTAGGAAAGTGGGGTTCATTGTGTGTCACCATGCAGACAGTAGTCCATGGAAAATCAATGCAGTGATGTGTGCAGCAATAATTTGTGCACTGCACAAGTCACCACCCTGACCCTGTTGTTTAATGGTGTCTATGTGGTGCTCCCTTATGTAACAGTACATATACCTGTTTTTTGTCTGATGTGCCTAATGTCCATACAAGAGCACACTGGACTGTTTTGTGTATGTGACACTGATGAGCATGCCATACTGTGCCCACACTTAAACAAGAAGCAAAAGAGCCCTTGTACGGTGTACCCCATTTGAGTGGCTGATGTTGCAGCCATTTTATACTCGCATCCAAAAACATAAGATGTCCAAATGAGCATGTATGGTTCAAGGTACACACATTTTATTGTTAGGGTCAGTATTGTGAACCGTGATGTGAGCACCAAGCCATCCATCAGTTATGCATTTAGAGATTCACACATACAATCCTTTTATGACAGAGTTGTTTATCAAATGTAGAGATCTCTGATCACTGTTATGGTCCTGAAATGCTCTGTGATTCAATGCAAAGTATACAGGAATCCCCATTGCTGCTATTTGCCCCCTTTCCCACTCTCAGAGAGGTATTTTGAAAGAGCACAATAAGAGTGTACCAGACTGTCCATCTTGGAGTTATAAACCTTTCTCAGAAAATAATTCATATGGTTAGTCTAGTATTGCCCCTTGCGAAATACAAGTGAGGTTATACGAACACAACAACTGCAACACAGGGCCAGGTCAGTGGGCTCTCAGACCCCATAGGCTGGTACGGACTGTTTCAAACTGCATTCAGGCAAGGCCTTCCCTAAGAGCAGGTGACAGAAAAAAACATTTACTTGGGCAGCAACAGCTGTGTTTTCACATTAGAATTCTTCTGTTAAGTACTTGAATTACAATGTAATGAAACCAGCTTCATTTATATAGCATTGTTTATTCATATTGAAGAGGGGCTTTGTCGCACAGCAGAGGTGTAGTTTGTGAGTGATGAGTGCCAGTCTGTCAGGGGGGAGGGGTACATTCTGAAGTTTCGCCCTGGGAACCAAGTTTGCTAGAAACTGCCATGGCTGTCAGGCGAGGTGCCTCTTGAATGTGCATGTGAAATGTGGCTCCCGTGTAAACGACTAGGGCATTAGGGCATTTTCCATAATGTTTGCAGCTAGGCTGTAGCAGTTCTGTTTTTTTTGCAAAATTACCTTTATTGATTGTTTTCAAAGCGTATGTAACTGCACCTCTCTTGAACAGCGCTCAAACATTAATCTCCACAAAAGTATCAGTTTGGGTAACATTTAACATTTAACTTGATTTAAACTCCCACCCCCATCCCTTATTACCCCCTCCCCCTGCAATGGAAATGAGACAGGCCGTGAGTTTTGCTCCTTGGGTCGCAGGCAAGTTGTTCAATGAGTGTACTTGGGGCTCAGGCTATTCATTCATTCCTTTGTAGGCTTCAAGGAAGGGAGCCCATTCCATTTCCCTGCTAGGGGATATATTGTGGATGGCCCCCGTAATGTTTTCCATTATGTAGAGTTTTCTGGCTCATGTTTTCTCTGTCGGAAGGTTCTTGTCTTTCCAGCCTGTGGTGATACAGACCCTGTCGGCCAGCAGGAGGAAGTGAGTCATATTGAGGACTTTAGCCAGTGCCCTTCTTGTTCCTCAAGTCTGAATAACATCAGCCTTTGGTCCCTGTCCCTGGTAATCCCTTCTATGTTTCTTATCCAGGCCAGTACTTCACTCCAATACGTTTGGGATTTGGGGCACACCCAGAACATATGCCAGTAATCAACGGGGCTTCCACACTCCCTCCAGCACAAGGGGCTAGCATGACTGAACATCTTGGAGAGTCTGAGGGGGTCAACTGCCACCTGTGCAATAGCTTCAGACCATGCAGTTCATATTGCGCTGAGATAGATATTTTTTGCACAGTTTCACCCGTCTTTGACCGCAGTTGGTCTGATAGTGGCGGGCCTAGATCTTTTTCAAATCTCTTTTTTAGATTCTCCAGGTTGTGTTCCCGTTCCACTATCAGGGATCCGTATGGACGGTAGGTGAGGCCTTTACTCGAGTGGGTGTTGCTAAGTATCATTCAAAATTGGTGAGGTCTCTTTGAAGCTTATCTTTCCACTCTGGTTTTGTGAGCACACCTTTCAGTTGCAGGTATTTGAACACGTCAAGGGATCTCATGTCCAGTCCTGCCTCCAGGTCCTGGATTGACATGCATCCATTTCGCTTTAGGATTTGCCCCACTCTTTCTAGTCCCGCTTCATACCATTCCTGATACTGGTTCTGTTCATTAATTCTGTCTCTGATGGTTGGAGCCCAGATACAGCTCAATGGGGAGGGCCAGGTTGTAAGACCTTCCATCTCTTTTTTGTTCCACTATACTTTCAAAAGGGGACCCATCGCAAAGTGTTACAATACACTATTAGGGAAAGACTTCTTAGGGGCCCATAGCCACTCACCCAGAGACACCGGTCTAAGTGGGTAGTTCTTGATGGCGAGCCACTGCTTAGCAGTTCTGTTTTTAAATATTAAGGACCCGTACTTGAGAGACCTGATGGGGTAGAAAGTATCATACCTGTTACTCTTTTCTAACATATTTGCAATTCTTAGTTTTTGACGCATGGTGAAACTGTGACAAAAAAAGGCCCGGGAACCTGAAAAAAATAAAAGTGGACCACATTTGTCAATGACAGTTTGGGCCTTTTTTGCAACTATCTTAGATGCGTAATAGAGTACAGATGCTAGCGGTCAGTGGTCGAAGTGTACCAAAAGAAGTAGTGGAACTATGTTCCCTGCTGGCCTGCCCCCCACTGCTCACAAACATTATTGCCACTCCCCCTCCTATGCGCAGTTATGTGTTTGTGTGCCACCCCAAGATTTCCTGTGGCCTCATCAGGCCACACCTATAAAAAAATTCTGGGGCACCACTGCAAGCCAGACCAATCAGAGTAGCTATGGCAGGCGGTCAAGACTAAGTCTCAAGAGAGGTGAGGGTGACGGAAAGACCTCAATTAGCACACAAAGCAAGGACACTTACAAATTACTCCAGATAGGTGTTATATTAAAAATATAGACACATTTATTACAAGGCCTTTGTAACATAGACCATAGCAAAGAATCACAGTAATACTAAAGTAAACCAATACATCACAACCAACACAATATATATACAAGACCATAGGGGTCTAAGGGATTAGAAGCACGAAATATGTAGACCACCTAGATGGGGAGGAAAACAGGCAGTGCAGGTAATCTTTAGACCCAGTTCAACGTCACAAATACACCTAACTAAGAGGCAGTCCAAGCCCTACGAAGAGAGGAGCCTTATGCTCAATAGTACATGCACGCGCCTGTGCCAATGGACAAAATAGGGTCTCTTCAAGGGTCTCTAGCAGCTCGAGAAGGTTGATGAGGCGATGAAGAAAAAGTTCCCACTATTCAAGCAGGGACTCCACTTGAGGGCAGAGGCAGTTTGAGAGCGCGGGATGGAGTCACTATTTTGCAATAGCTGTGGGAAGGAAAGGGGCCTTCAAGGGCCACTTTGTGCATAAAAATGGGCTCCTGCGCTAGGGGCCACCAGTTGGGGTAAGGATTACTCACTGGTCCCTGACACAGGCAGACCCAAACTTCGGCAGTACAGTTCACTTCGCTGGCAGGTTCGAATGCGACAATCAGGACGTCTCGACACCATGTAAACTCCGAGATACAGCGAGGATTCCCAAATGGGACAGTGGCGATTTCTCCACTCTGGAAGGAGGAATCGGCCCAATCGCACTGTAGCAGGCTTCAGGGGAATGGGGGTCACCCATGCAGCAAACTTGGACAGGTCGTTGCCACAGCAGGGCAACACGGTAACCGTGTTTACTCCGGTCCGGGCGCACTCGTCTCACTTCAGACCTGGGAATGTCAAGTGTACGAAATTCGGTGTGAGGGTGCAGGGGACACAGAGCAAGTAGTCTACCAAGTTACGAGGGCCTCCTCGAAACAGTGGCAGTATCAGAGCAAATATCCCGTGTAAAAAGGTCAGCCCACTGGTTTGCCCAGGGACTCTTCGAAAGAGGCGTACTTGCAGGGTTTGTTGAAGGTGCCGATAATAGGTGGTCCCACTATGCCAATGGGTCAAAGCGTCTTCGCAGACCTTCTAGGACGATCAGATGCAGAGGGGTCCCACGGGACGACAGCAGGCTCAGGGTGCAAAACCTTCCAGCGGATCACCAGCGGTTCCTCGACTCGGCTTCTTGTTGCAGGATACTTGGCTCCTTATCCTTTGTTCGTGTGAACTCAGGAGATCGACATGGTAGTGGTGTTTCCAGCCTCCTCTTATCCAAAGTTCCCTTCACGCCAAATTGGAGAGGACCCAATGGGAGATCTGCTCACAAACACTCACTCCATACGTGGACCAATCACGGACCACGGTGGTCCCAGGCATTCAGGACACTCCAGACTCTCTGGCACCCAGGATGTGTATTGGGAACAGACATCCCAGCCCGCATCCTGGAGGCACACACACAAGGCATGCAGAAGCCTGCAAAAGCATTGGGTTTCGTGGGAAAGTGTATGACCAAATAAGGACTAACCCAGGTCGGCTCGACCTGGGGAAGGTGAAGGGGCAAGATGGCCAAAGGACAGGACAAAGAACATTGTGGCATGGCCATTTTGGAGCCAGGCCACCTATTTGTGCCAAGCGCGGTAAGAACGGTTAATAGGGCAAGAAAGGGTTATAAATACATGAAAACGATAGATGCCACAATTCCTGCCTATGATACATCTGCACAGTTCATAAAAAGTCCAGCGAGTTTCTAGGGCCTTTGGAAAGATTAGAGACCCAAGGGTTCTGTAAAGTAAGTTACATTGCACTCTTGTTACATGTTGCACAAACGCTGCAACATGAGGAAAGGACCAAGGGAAACAAAGTCTCCCAGTACTGACTGCCTTAAGGGCATGTCAGTTTCCCCATAAAAAGTGAGTGAAAGCCCAGAGGAGTGCAGCTGAGGGCTGTGCTTCTCTACCAAAGTCTAGATCAGGGTGTAAAACAGCAGCAACAAGTTTGGGGATTGACACATGGAGGGAAAATTACATTCAAATATGAAATCTTTCCTAACACTCGCCCTCCCCAGACTAAGGACAGGGGGAACTAATCCACCCCTAGATGAGTTTTTTGTTCAGGTTGGTTAAACATTCTGGACAACCCATCAGCATTGCTATGTTGGACACCTGGCCTATGCTCAATAGTGAAGTCAAAGCCTTGCAGACTTGTGGACCTCCTAAGCAACTTTGGATTCTCTCCCTTCAGGTTCATTAGCCACTTTAAGGGCTTATGGTCAGTTTTCACAGTGAAGTGGGTCCCATAGAGGTAGGGCCTCAGCTTCCTTAGGGCCCACACAACAGAGAAACATTATTTCTCTACTGTGGACCATCTGAGCTCTCTGTCCTTAAGCTGGCTACTAATGAAGCCAATCAGGTGTTCCTTACCCTTCTCATCTACTTGTGATAGTACAGCTCCTATCTCAGTGTCAGAGGCATCTGTCTGCACAATAAACGGTCTTTGGTAATCAGGGGCCCTGAGAACAGGGGCCTGGCACAAGGAGTCTTTTAAGCCATTGAAGGCCTTCTCACAATCATCAGTCCAAGTCACCTTCTTGTTTTTTTTTGGAGTAGTGAGGGCAGTCAGAGGGGCAGCTATGGTACCATAGTCTGCCATGAAATTTCTATAGTACCCAGTGAGTCCTAAGAAGGCTGTCACTTGGGTTTGTGTAGTGGGGGTAGGCCAGTCTTGTACTGCTTGTTCTTTACTGGGTAGAGGCTGTATTCTCCCTCCACCTACTTCATGTCCAAGGTAAACCACTGATCCTTGTCCAATCTGGCACTTACTGGCCTTTATGGTCAAGGTGGCCTTCTGAAGATCCTGTAACACAATCCCAAGGTGTTTCACATGGTCTTCCCAGGTGGCACTGAAAACCACTATATCATCCAGATATGCAAGACAGAATTCATCCAAAACATTCAACACATGATTCACAAGCCTCTGGAAATTGGCAGGTGCATTCTTCAACCCAAAAGGCATTACCCTGAACTGGTAAAAGCCCTCTGGGGTTGAGAAATATGTCTTCTCCTTGGCATGTTCTGCAAGAGCTATTTGCCAATAGCCTGCAGTGAGTCAAACATGCTGAGGTACTTGGAGGCACCCAAAGTATCCACCAGCTCATCTGTTCTTGGCAAGGGGTGGGCATCAGTCTTGGTGACAGCATTCACAGCTCTGTAATCCACACAGAACCTCAATTCAGAAGTTCCTGCTTTTGGAACCAAAACAACAGGGCTGGACCAAGGACTACTAGAAGGTTCAATCACCCCAAGATCCAACATTTTGTTGACCTCTGTCTTAATGTAAGACCTTACTTTGTCTGACATCCTGTATCCCCTACGTTTGGTAGGTACACTGTCTCCTGTGTCTATGTTATGTCAAACCAGGGGATTGTGAAAACAGGGGTGAAAATTGCCTAAGCAAACTTTTCACCTCAGCCTGCTGATCAGAAGTCAGGTGAGGGGCCACTCGGACACCCTCAATGGAGCTATCTGAAGGACTGCCTTGGAATAGGTCAGGAAGAGGTTCAGACTCCTCTTCGTCAACATCTGAAGCCAATAGTAGTGCTGTGAGTTCAACTCTTGGGATGAAAGCCTTCAGCCTATTTACATGGAACACTTTTGGGGCCTGTCCTGGCCTTCCAAGGTCCACTAAATAGTTGACCTCACCCAGTGACTCCACCACTGTGTAAGGGCCTGACCATTTATCCTGTAAAGCTCTAGGCTGTATGGGATTCATGATTTGGACTTTCTGACCAGGTGTAAAGTTGATGAGGGAAGCCTTCTGGCCATACCAATGTTTCACCAGAGCTTGTCCTGCCTTCAACTTGTCACTAGCCAGACCCATCAGGAGTACCATCCTTTTTCTGAGCCCTAGCACATAGTCTACTACTTTAGTAGTGATGGAGGGAGTGGGCATCTCCCATCCCTCCTTGACTATGGCTAAGAGTGCCCTTACAAGGTGACCAAACAGAAGTTCAAAGGGGCTGAAGCCAACACCCTCTTGTGGTACCTCTCTGTAGGCAAACAGTAAGCATGGTAATAGAAGATCCCATTTTCTTCTTTGAGGTTCTTCCAGAGCCCCAAGCATACTTTTCAAGGTCCTGTTAAACCTTTCCACCAGACCATTGGTCTGGGGGTGATAGGCGGAAGAAAACTTGTAGGTGACCTCACACTCTTTCCACATAGCCTGCATATACTTGGACATAAAGTTTCTGCCTGTGTCAGACACAACTACTTTAGGGAAGCCAACCGTAGTAAAGATGCCAAGTAAAGCTTTTGCAACTGACTTGGCAGTCACAGTTTTTAATGGGATGGCCTCAGGATACCTGGTGGCATGGTTGACCAGCACCAGGATAAACCTATTGCCTGAGGATGTCTGGGGGTCAAGGGGACCAACAATGTCAATTCCTACCCTGTGAAATGGTACCCCACAACTGGGAGTGGTACCAATGGAGCTTGGATTGTTGAGCCACACTTACCAGATAACTGGCAGGAGGCACAACTCCTGCAGTGACTTTCTACTTGCACCCCCATCTTGGGCCAGTAGAAGTGCATGGATAACCTTTGCTTGGTCCTCTTAATTCCAAGGTGACCAGCAAGGGGCACTTCATGCGCCAGCTGCAAGAGGAAGGGTCTCACAGCAAGGCGAACCACCAACCTCCTATGTTCTCCTTCTGTAGACTTTGTGGGCTCACTATACAGGAGCCCACCTTCCCAATAAATCTGATGCTTTCCAGGAGGTTCACCCTCAAGCTGGGAGCAGGCCTGTCTGTCAGGCTTCAGCTCTACCTCCCCCTGTTCCTCACCTGAATCCTCGGAAGTTAGATCCTCAAGAGCAGCTTCAGTCTTTCTACGGTCCTTCTTCTTGTTGGGAGCCTTGGACTTGGGTTTCCGGACCTTCTGCTCGTGTAAATAAGGTCTGGCCCCTCCAGAGGCCAACTTGGCAGAGATGGGAACCTGCCCTCGGGGGACACAAGGGGGCCAGCCTCACTCCCAGGGAAAAAGCCGGAAGGCAGAAAAAACCCTGTAGATCTTGAAGGTAAGAGTTGGTGGTACAGGTATTTTCCATATACCTATGTGCAGCTGATGAAAAACACCTTGTCCAGCTGAGTTGCCAAATATTCTTACTATAGATTGAAGGTCTGAAGTAAGATGGAGGAAGTGACATAAAAGAAACAAGAACTAAAAGGGAATAGCAGTAATCTGAGAACAAACAGAAGAGAAGGAAGGAATGCAACTGGAAAGGAAAAGTACACAGAGTGCATATAGGTACAAACAGCTACAAATGCCAAGATAGCTGTTCAGATAAAGGAAAGAAGAAATAGAGGAAGAAAACAAAAGCAAAGTAGATTAAGAAGCTGTAGAATGGAATGAGCAAATGCCGTAGAAAGGTAAGTTGGAATAGGTGGGAGGAAAGGACTAAGCCGCACGCGTCCGAAGGAGAGTGAAAGCTGTGGAGCTGGAAATGGCAGACGCTGTAGAAAGGTAGTCGGAATAAGTGGGAGGAGAGGAATAGAGCCACACGTGTCCGAAGGCGAGTGCAAGCTGTGGAGTAGGAAATGGCAGGCACCGAGGAAAGGGAGGTCGGAATATGTGGGAGGAAAAGGAAATAGAGCCGCAAGCGTCTGAAGGAAAGCAGACGTGGCAGAGCAAGGAGCAACGAAATACCGAAAGAACGCTAAGGAGAGACAGACACCCGATACAAGATATCGGGAAGCAGAAAAGAAGGCAGCGGAATGCTGAGCGAACAGGCGTGAAAGCAGGCACGGGAAAAACTAGCAAGGAAAGACCACGGGCAAGAACTAGGAGGAAACAAGAGAAGGTAAACATAAACTACAGGAGTAAATGGAGCATCATAGCAGGAAATATAGATACAACGCACTGAACCAGGGGGCGGAGTCGGAACTTATTGGGGACTCCGCCATGTTGGGTGAGGACTAGAATGTTACAGTGAGTACGTCAATGCCTCCAACAGTTCCATATCTTCCACCCGCTGTTCCTGACACTGTCTCCTTAGGCCTTTCAGAGATGGGCACTCATGTTGTCCTTTACTGAATTCTTCCCTGGCAGGACCAAGTTCTACTAATAAATCATTTAGTTCAGGATGGTCGTTGGGGTCCAATACTTCAGGCATCACCACCTCCTCGTTAGGTCCTGGTGATTTACCAACTACCTCCACCTCAGTGGTAGGTGAGTTAGGGGGGAAATTTTTTTTCCCTCTTTTTGATTTTCTGACTCCTTTAGCCTTGGGTTTCCCCTTTGGCTGGGCATTGGTCTTGGCCAGTGCTGCCCTTGTTTGAGACCTTGTGCAGGGTCTGTCAGCAGTGTCTCCCACAAGCCCTAAAGCTCTGAGATCATTGCCCAACACAACCTTTCCTGGGACACTCCTCTGAATGCTCACTGGAATCCTGACTGCTGTACCATTGATAGTAAGATTTACAGGTATTATTGGGAACTTGAGAGGTGGGCCATCTGCCAACTTAGTGGGCATCAGAGTAGCTCTGGCAACTTCTTCTGGGTCTACCAAGGTAGAATCCACTACAGTTCAATTGCACCCACTATCCCTAAGAGCTGGAATATCTACTCTATTGATCAGCACACTGTCTTTAAAGTAGTGCTTGGTGTTAACTGGAATCCTAGCATAAGCCTCTGAGACTTTAGGCTCCCAGGAACCCAGGGAAACTAAAACTACCTCAGCTTCTATCCCACTGGGGAAGGAGTCTGAGGAGAAGGATGCCCCTGTAATCTCTTCTTCCTCATAGGAGGAGAAGGCCAGATTAGCAGAGTGGATCCCCAAAGGTTTAACCTTACATATGGGACCTTCATGTGGTCAGTTTCTCCACAAGCAAAACAAGATCCATTGGGTCTGTTCACATAGGGAGGCTTATTATAACCAGAGTTCCGTTTTGGATGCTGACCTCCACTACCCTGTGAGTTCTATTGTGTCTTACCCTTATTTTTCTTTTTGTGGCCCTTATGGGAGGAAGATTTTTCAGTTTCCCCACCCTCTTTATCTTTGGACTTTTTCCCTTCCTCCTGCTTACCAGGTTGAGTCTTGTCCTTATGGGACACTCTATGTGACACCCACAAATCTGCTGCAATGGCTAGATTCTTAGGATCTATCTCCTTTGAATCTGTCAAATGCTGCTTAAGCTCAGGGGAAGACTTATCATGCCTTCAAAGGTAGAAACTTTATAACCTTCAACCCAGCCAGTCAAGTTTTTTAAGGATTCAGTTACATAAGATAACCAAGTACCACCTTCTTTCTTTTTATACTCTCTGAACCTCTTTAAGTATTGGGCAGGAGTCTTTCCAAACTTTGAGATGAGAGTCTGCTTCAACATTGCAAAATCTGCTCTCTCAGCTTTTGACATTTCCATAATGGCACTGCAGCCAGAATGGGGCAGCCTGCTAAGTAACCAGGCAATTTTATCAGCATTGTCAACTTGTTGAACTTCACATGTATGTCCCGGGAGGATAGCTCACCAGCAACGTGCTCGCCTTGGAAGCAAGATGACACGGAGCACCACAGGTTCGATTCCCGGGTCCGTGCTTAGAAACCTCTGGGTATTAAACGCATTATAAATAACCTATCATATCATATCATACTCAAATGTATTCAGCCAGTCCATAATGTCATTCTTTTCCTCATACACACTGAGTAGATCTTTTGGAAGCCTTGGATGAGAGGAGGACCCAGACCCATGTCCAGGACGCTTGGATCCATTGGCAACTTGACGCTTGGCCAGTTTCAACTGATGATCCCTGTCTTTTTGTTTTTCTGCCTGCTCTATTTTTAGTTTGGCCATATTGAAATAAAGCTCCTTCTGCCTAAAAAGCAGCTCTTGCTTCTTGAATTCAAGCATGGCCTCCCCATCAGCACTGGCAGAGGAAACATTGGACATTTCATCCTCCATGTCCTCATGGTTGCTGTGGATCAGTGCAGTGGTAGAACCATCAGTTCTACCAGTGAGAGCAGTACCACCTCCTTCTGCACTGTCCTCAGAAGCTACAGCTCTAAGCTGAACTTCTTGCCAATCTATGATTCTCTGGATCATTTTTACTTTTGTGCCTTGAGAGGGGACACCTGTCTCAGCACACATCTTTCTAAGTGTTTCAGATTTAGAAGCATTTAAAGTAAACAAGGTACTTGTTTCCACACTGTTAGATAGGACTATGGCCTTTTAGAAGTTATACCACAACAATTCAATATGTGTCCTGGTTGAAATAACTTGAAATGCCTTCTCTCATGTGCAACACTGGTTACCTTCAGTCCTATCCCACCGCTGTACACCAATTTGTTAAGAAGGATTTCTGAACTCTGACCAGGAGTGGCAGAAGTTCAGAAGGCCCACCTTGTTTCTTGGAACAGGGTAACCTCTGTCAAGCCAGACCAATCAGGGTAGCTATGGCAGGTGGTCAAGACTAAGGGCCTCATCACGAGTCCGGCGGTAACCCTTAAATGCGGCGGTAGTGCTATTACCACCACATTTAAGGGTCCGCCAGATCATGGTATTGGCGGTTTTTCCCCCAGCTCTGAGCCGGGGGGAAATCCGCAGCAAATTTGCCAATTTTTGGCACTATTACCGCCGGCTGGAAATCCGCCGGCGGTAATAGCGTGAATTTTCCCCTTTGGGCCCAATGGGGAATGAGGAATTCCCGAATGGGCCCAATGGGGAATGGGCACTAACCGTTCCGCCAAACCCGTGATCTGGCGCTAATAGGCCAGGGGTTTTGGCGGTAGGGCAAATAGCGCCGCCGCTAATAGCGCGGGCGTTAACGCCCAACTCGTGATGAGGCCCTAAGTCTCAAGAGGGGTGAGGGGGACGGAAAGACCTCAATGAGCACACAAAGCAAGGACACTTACAAATTACTCCAGACAGGTGCTATATTAAAAATATAGACACTTTTATTACAAGGCCTTTGTAACATAGACCATAGCAAAGAATCACAGTAATACTAAAGTAAACCAATACATCACAACCAACACAATATATATACAAGACCATAGGGGTTTAAGGGATTAGAAGCACGAAATATGTAGACCACCTAGATGGGGAGGAAAACAGGCAGTGCAGGTAATCTTTAGACCCAGTTCAACATCACGAATACAACTAACTAAGAGGCAGTCCAAGTCCTACGAAGAGAGGAACCTTATGCTCAATAGTACATGCACGCGCGTGTGCCAATGGACAAAATAGGGTCTCTTCAAGGGTCTCCAGCAGCTCGAGAAGGTGGATGAGGTGAGGAAGAACAAGTTCCCACTATTCAAGCAGGGCCTCCACTTGAGGGCAGAGGCAGTTTGAGAGCGCGGGATGGAGTCACTATTTTGCAATAGCTGTGGAAAGGAAAGGGGCCCTCAAGGGCCGCTTTGTGCGTAAAAATCGGCTCCTGCGCTAGGGGCCACCGGTTGGGTAAGGATTACTCACCGGTCCCAGATGCAGGCAGATCCAAACTTCGGCAGTACAGTCCACATTGCTGGCAGGTTTGAATGCGACAATCATGACGTCTCGACACTGTGTAGACTTCGAGATACAGCGAGGATTCCCAAATGGGACGGTGGCGATTTCTCCCCTCCGGGAGGAAGAATCGGCCCAATTCCACTGAAGCAGGCTTCAGGGGCAAGGGGGTCACCAATGCAGCGAATTTGCACAGGTCGTTGCCACAGCAGGGTAACACGGTAACCGCGTTTACTCCGGTCCGGCACACTCGTCCCACTTCAGACCTCGGAATGCAAAGTGTACGAAATTCGGTGTGAGGGTGCAGGGGACACAGAGCAAGCAGTCTACCAAGTTTCGGGGGCCTCCTCGCAATGTGGTGGTATCAGAGCAAACATCCCGTGTAAACTGGTCAGCACACTGGTTGGCCCAGGGACTCTTCCGAAGAGGATTACTTGCAGGGTTTGTTGAAGGTGCCGAGAATAGTTGGTCCTACTATTCCAATGGGTCGAAGTGTCTTTGCAGACCTTCTAGGACGATCAGATGCACAGGGGTCCCACGGGACGACAGCAGGTTCAGGGTGCCAAACCTTCCAGCAAGTCACCAGCGGTTCCTCGACTTGGCTTCTTGTTGCAGGATACTTGGCTCCTTATCCTTTGTTTGTGTGAACTCAGGAGATCGACATGGTAGTGGTGTTTCCAGCCTCCTCTTATCCAAAGTACCCTTTGCGCCAAAACGGAGAGAACCCAATGGGAGATCTGCTCACGAACACTCAACATACGTGGACCAATCACAGACCACGGTGGTCCCAGGCTTTCAGGACACTCCAGACTCTCTAGCACCCGGGATGTGTATTGGGAACAGACATCCCAGCCCACATCCTGGAGTCACACACACAAGGCATGCAGAAGCCTGTGAAAGCATTGGGTTTCGCAGGAAAGTGCATACCCAAATAAGGACTAACCCAGGTCGGCTCGACCTGGGGAAGGTGAAGGGGCAAGATGGCCAAAGAACAGGACAAAGAACCTCGTGGCATGGCCATTTTGGATCCAGGCCACCTATGTGTGCCAAGCGCGGTAAGCACGGTTAACAGGGCAAGAAATGGTTAAAAATACATGAAAACGATAGCTGCCACCAGTCCTGCCTATGACACATCTGCACAGTTCATAAAAAGTCCAGCGAGAGTTTCTAGGGCCTTTGGAAAGACTAGCGACCCAAGGGTGCTGTAAAGTATGTTACATTGCACTCTTGTTACATGTTGCACAAAAGCTGCAACATGAGGAATGGACCAAGGGAAACAAAGTCTCCCAGTACTGACTGTATTAAGGGCATGTCAGTTTCCCCATAAAAAGTGAGCGAAAGCCCAGAGGAGTGCAGGTGAGATCTGTGCTTCTCTGGCAAAGTCTAGATCAGGGTGTAAAACAGCAGCAAAAAGTTTGGGGGTTGACACATGGAGGGAAAATTACATTCAATTATGAAATCTTTCCTAACAGGTGCCACAAAAACATTTTGAAAGTCTTCCATAACTGACCATGAATGAACCTAAAGGCCTTAGTGGTTACAATACATCTGTGATGATGATGGACAAACATCATGATAAAGCATAAGCATGTTTTCGAATTATACCAGTTTAGGGAAACTGCACATAAATAAGGTGAGAGGATGAAACAGTGCAGAACATCTCTAAGGCAGCATTTGGCAACCAAATAGAGCAGCACCTAAGTGCTAATTGTATGCTTGAATCTAGAATGTAGAAAGGGCAGAGTGAAGAATGCGTAATGGGCAAAAAGTGATCCATTGCTGCTGTATCAGAGTGGAAAGGAAATGGAGCACTGTGCATTGTGAATTGAAAAGTTAGTGAGGAAAATCAAACAGAAGAACATAGTAGTATAGAAAACAGTAGCGATGGTGGTCCATGTTGTACAATGAAGTCAAACTGAGAGGGCTAAAACACAAGAAAAGAATAAACCCAGGCAGCACAATGCAAGATAATGGGAGAAAGTGTAACAAGTGTGATAGCATGTATGGCCAATCGAACAGTGATGCGTACCCAGAAATCAAGTTGAGATGCAATACGTGTAGAAGAAAAGCACATATAGCAAACTGTTGCAGGACAGGAGGCAATACCAACTTGGTGGAAAAGTAGAGTCATAATTTGGAGGAGGCAGTAGTTACCATCAAGAACAATTATACTGAAACACAAAAACCTATGGAAACTGTTGCAGTGGCTGGAAAACAATTAAGTATGATAATCGATTTGCGTGCAAAGTATACTACAATTGTGAAGAAAATATGTGATGCCAAGTTTGGTATGAGAAATCCCCTGAACTGCAAAGACATTCATCCAGTTGTTTATGGGGGTAAGCAGATTGGTCTAGTAGGGTATTTACATGTGGAATTATCTTTCAAAATCAGAAAAGCAGAGGGGAAGAAATGCATGTCAAAGGCAGCACTTCTATATTGAGCTGGTCACAACAGAAGCGATGAGCCATACCCAGACGTGTTCAGGGACAATATAGGATGCCTAAAAGCTTTCACACACAAAATATGATTGAGACTGTGTGTATGTTCCAGTTGTACAGAAAGTGCCGACACTACCCATGTCAATAAGGGAAGAGGTTAAAAGAGTACAATACCTAATAGAAGAACAATTCATATTTGAG
Organism: Ambystoma mexicanum; assembly: GCF_040938575.1. NCBI lineage: Eukaryota > Metazoa > Chordata > Amphibia > Caudata > Ambystomatidae > Ambystoma > Ambystoma mexicanum. The sequence goes on along the minus strand of NC_090941.1, from coordinate 101,163,096 downwards.
AAGGTTAAGGCTTCACAGTGGGTGTCACTGCTATTGGTGGCACAAAAACCATACGGAAAGCAGAGAATATGTATTGATCTAAAAGTTTTGAATACATGCATCATTTACGGATTGGCGCCCACTTCTGAATTTACAGAGCTCTTATGTACCATAGGAGATTGGAATGTGTTTTCAATGTTATACTTAAAATCTACATACCATCAAAATAAACTCCATGACTTATCTTAAAGCCTCACCATGTTCATCACTCCTGAAGGATTATTCCAATGTATTTGGGGCATATTATATCAGAAAGGAGAGAAGAAACCAATAGGAAGTTGACAGATGCCATTAGGAAAAGACCAGCAGCAATAAATAAGGAGCTGTTACTATAATTAATGTTATGGGCGAAAACAATGCAAGATGTATTCCTAATTTTGCAAACTCAATGCCAAATATGCATAGATGGCGAAAAAAGAGTTATATTTCCTGTGGGATGAAAAATCTTATGAGGAATTTGAATATGTCAAGAAAACTTTAGCTAAAGCATATTCGCTGAAATACTTAAACCCAAGAAGAAAGACAAAGGGCCTCATTACAACTCAGGCGTTAAGGGTTAACGCCGTCGTTAACCCTTAACGCCTGATTCCGATTTCCGTTAAAATCCATGGCGCTAAACCGCCTTGGTGCTAATTACGCCACCGTAATTTACGGTGCCGTAATTAGCGCCTTCCCCACTCCCATTATGCCCTATGGGGAAAAAATGGGAATGGGGAAGGATAAAATGGGAAATGGGGATTTACCGCCCCACTCACCTTGGAATGGGGCGGTAAATCCGCCATCCACCAAAGTTTACACCATGGTGGTAAAGTTGGCGTACTTACCGCCTGGGTCGTAATGACCCCCAAAATAACAACTGATTCCAACAATAAAGAGTAGGGGTCGTACTGCTGAAATAGCAGATGAGAGAGTTAGTTATTCCTTTTGCATCAACAGTTTTAAAAGATGTAGAATCTAATTACTCACACTAGATAAAGACCTCTTAGCCATTAGATGGGTTGTGACAGACTTCATTGTGGTGCATACGATTTGAAGTCTGGTCTGATCACAATCCCAGGGACCACATAGTGTTCAAATGAAGTATCATCCAGAATTCGGAAATGGTTATATCTTTACAGGAGTACAATTGGACTATCATATACTTACGTGGTCCAAGAAACAAAGCTGAGGATTGCTTATCATGACTGACTAATGCAGAATATGAAGAAGACAAAGAGAGAGAAGACTACATTTTGATGATTGAGTAAGATGATTAAGTGGTTGTGTCAAAAGATGAGTATGAAAAGGCATTGCAAGATGATGTGTCCTTGAGTAAAATAAGAGGGGATTTAGAAATGGATGTATTTTATAAGAAATTATGCTTTGTCATAGGATATGAATATTTATGGAAAGTAATGGAGGAATTGTATTTGGATGAAGGGATAGTAATTGAGATGATATTATTGTTCCTTCCACAGTGGTTTGTAGCCATATTACATCCAGTGGCGTATTTATCCTTTCTGCTGCAATAGTTACAAATAAGTGCATCATGCCCCCCAACTTTACTTCACCTCTGCCAGACTCTGCACCTTCACCAGATTCCAAAACTTCAACAAACTCTGTACTTGATGTCCATACTATGCCCTTTTACCCCTATTTTGTCTCACATTTTAACTCCATAACATTATAAGAACGTTTTTAAGGTTGCAGGGATTAGAAAGTTATTGCTTTCGCTCTATTAATTCCAGCCTGTCATCTTCTATGTTATGTTAGTTAAAGAGTGTTTTCAGATCTCTGTTGTCCAAGGTTTGGAGAAGGCAGTGTGTTCTACAGTTAAGTGCACTATAGGTAATGGTTACAACCAGTGCTCTAGATAAGATTTTGAGGTGGGAGTATTTTCCTCCCTATTTTTAAACTTTGCAAGTAAATGTGATTTCAAGAGAGTAAAAAAGGACTTTTCGCCTTTGCAAGAAAGTAAAATGTATGTGACATACAGTCTACATGTGCAACAACTGTATGGAAATCATTAATATGTGGCAGCTTTCTGCATTGTGACAGAGTACACCTTTCATTATTTCTATAGGTCTGGCCATTTGATCTCTCCTGTATATATTTAAATGTTGAAAACATAAAAACTTAGCATATTATATAGTAAAGCAAACATGAATTGCATTGTGTGTTTAGAGGTTTGATAACAACATTTTCTTTTGATGTTTAATGGAAGTCCTCATTTCCTGGACATATTACTACCCAATGGAATGCCAATGTTATGATACAACAGTGCAAAGAAGCAAGGACTCCATGCTAAATTCTATATCTAACCTCATGGTCACATTGTTATTTATATAGCGCTTTTGGCAAAGCACTGTACATAGAACATATTGATCACAATTATCACCAAACCAAAGTATGCACTCCTTTATCGACCTCGAAAGGATGAGTTGGCTTTGCCGTGATATAAACCTGCAACCTACAGATCATGCACAGATCACATCAACAAGCACGCAACTGGCTGAGCTATCTTATTGGCTAACGTTCTTCGGAGGACAGTAAACTGAGTATCGACTGAGGTATAATAATCACAGTGCCTACATGTTACACAAACCATGGATGAAGGACTAGATACAGTTAAATATCTGGATTATCACATGCACAGGTTTTGCAGAGTTTCTGTTTCATTTACAAATGTAACTTTCATTTGTTTGTTTTTGAACAGCCCTTGCACTTCCTGGTGAGTCAGGTTTTGAATGTTTTACTTTTGGTCTTGAAGATTTGAGAGGCTAGATAGAACACCCGTGATTGGTGTAATGAAACACTCACCTTTGACCAAATACTCTGCTGCCACTGACCATTTATAGTAATGTACCCCATTGACTGCAAGGTTGAATGTATGTAAACTAGACCGTGCATACTCATCATTTTACACACTCTTTTTATAATTAGACTGTAAATCAAATTATCAGTGTAAAAATGATCTGCCTCCGCATGATCGCATGATTATGCACACATCACAGTAACTCTAAAAAATGCAATTCTGCAATACTGGTTTGCTTTCACTTGGGGGAAAAGAATAATGTGTTACAAAAGACAAACTCTCAATTGCAACTTAGTTTACCATTTTATTATAAAATATGGGAAAATCACAAGTAATGTTTGTAAATTCTGCCTTGCCATGGACACCTCAGTAGAGTAAAGACAGCTGGGGAAGGTTCTTGGAAACTGTGGCTGCGCATTCTCATGGTGGATTAGTGGCTAAGGGCAAACCTGAACATTCATGTGTGGGAGGCAACAGCATTCCTCGCTGCTACACAATGCAGGCACCTTTTATAACAAATGAAGTGGTACATACTGTTTACATCATTGCTGTTTTTGCAATTGTTCAAAATACCCTACACTCCAAGAGTACAACTGAGCAATGGATGGGGCGTTCCAGAACAATATTATGTTTGTTGGTGTGGTTTAGGCTATGAGTATTGTCCGCTTACGTTTAAGGTCATTTCAAATGTTTGTTAACTCAGTAGAGTTGGTTGGACTGTAGAATATATGGGAACATTTTCAGATTTGTGGGTTTAGATAGAGGTCTTGCTGTCGTTTGAAGTACTTTTTCACCTTGCATTTAAAATATAATGAATGTAAAGATTACTTATAAATATCACAGTAATGCATTGTGCGACATACTCTGCAGTTCGTTCTCCTGGTACTACTGAGCATGCAGCAGAATGTGAAAAAAAAGACATATGAAAAACCCACCAGGGATGTCATTGCCCGTTTAGTACTGAGCATTTTCTATGGTTAATGCAAAAATAAGGGGGATAATGGGCAGCCCTGCCGTGTGCCTCTTTGCAATGTGAAATCTGCCGATAATGTTGCATTAGTTCTGACCTTGGCTTTGGCGTCTTTGTAAAGCAGTCATATATTCTTCTTGAACTATGGGCCGAATCCCATTTTTTCAAGGACGGAATACATGTATCTCCATGAAACCGAGTCGAATGCTTTTTCAGCATCGAGGGCTACAGCCACTGTTTTAGCTTCTCGGTTTAATTGCGAGGTGATGGCGAAGAACCTACGGCGATTCAATGAAGTAGAGCGGGTGGGGATGAATCCTGACTGGTCTGGGTGTACTAATTTATTCATGTAGGGTAGCAGGCGATTCGCGATCACTTTGTCAAATATCTTGGTGTCTACATTTATCAAGGATAGGGGACGGTAGATGGTAGGTTTGTACAGGAGTTTGTGTGGCTTTAGAAGGACCGTTATTATTGCTTCTCTCATTGTGGGTGGTAGTTCCCCTCTTCCCAGGGCTTCCTCCCATACCTACATTAGTTTAGGAGACAGTTAATCTCTATACATTTTGTAAAAGTCTGCCGGGATCCCATCTGAGCCCAGAGCTTCGCCTGATTGTAGTTCTCTGTGGTCAGTGGGAGATCTAGCATGTCTCTGTCCAGTGGGCCTAATTCTGATAGCAGAAACATGTCCATATAGTTCTGGAGCTCTTCATCTGATGTTTGGTCAGCATTCTTGTAGAGTTTATTGTTAAATTCTAGGAACACCTTATTTACCGCTTGGGCATCTGTGTGCATAACTTCTTCAGGGTCTATTACGCTCGTAATTTGCTTTACACCTTGTTCGGTTTATATGAGGCTGGCCATTGTTCAACTAGCCTTGTTCCCTTCTCCATATATCCTGGCCTTTATTGGTTGTGTCATATAGAACACCTCTCATTCCGCCAATGCTCTAAATTTAGACATTAGCTCCTGTAGTGGCTGCAGAGTATGTATCTATGGCATCTGTGCATGAATATTCTCTAGCTTCTTTAAGTTTTGCTCCGTTTGATTGAGATCTTTGCGTATTTCGCTAAGCGGGCCTATTGTCTTTAAAATTAGTTGGCCTCTTAGCCAAACCTTAAAGGTTTCCCACACTGTGCCACATGATTGTACTGACCATACGTTGTGTTAAAAAAATTCTGTGTTATCTATCCTTAGTGATTCTATTATAGTGTCATCTTTCAACAATGTTGGAGGCATTCTCCACGTTTGTTAGTGTTGGTGCGTGTCGTCCATTCCTATTTCTAGCAGGACTGGGGAGTGGTCTGATAGCATACGTGGAAGTATTATACTTTCTTATAGATTTGTTATGTATTTGGGCGAACATAGCCAGTAGTCAATATGGGAACTTGACCTGTGGACATACGAGTAAAATGTGTATTCTTTTTGATTTGGATGTAGCCCTCTCCATGCGTCGACGAAGGGTAGCACTGCCATAATCTGACGAACCATCAGCGCAGCCTTGGTGTGGTTTCTCTGCATTGTATCTGAGCGGCCCATCGCAAGGTTGGGAATTGTGTTGAGGTCTCCCCCCATAGTATTTTTGAGTACCAGTATCTGTAAATAGAACTCTGGAGAATCCTTGTTTGGTTGATATGTGTTGATTATTATCCATTCCTGGCCGTACCCCATAAGATGACATATCTGCCCTGTCTATCCGCTTTTGATCTGGTCAATTGGAATCCTGTACATTTGTGTATAATTGTCAGTACACCCCTTGCTTGCGATGAGTAGTTTGTTGCGAGACATATCTGGCCCCAGTTCTGTGCACATTTTTCAGTGGCTTTCTTGACTGCATGTGTTTCTTGCAGAAGAAGGAGGTCTATTTTCTGTCGATTTGCATATGCTAGGATTTTCCTTGCCTTGATAGGGTTTGCCAACCCTCTGATATTCCACGTCAGGAGCCTCAGCCCTGGGGGTTATCTTTCACGGCCATGTATATTGCAGACTATTTTCAGCTCCATGTTTTGACTCTCACTTGAAGTTTCTGTAAGTCTTGTGTTCGAAAGTTTTTGTTATATATAAGCCTTTAGCTCCCCAACTAGCCCATTTTCCGTAGTTTTCCCGTTTAGGTGGATAATGGGTTGTAATTAAGTCTTGTTCTGTAACTTTCAATCGGCAACGGGCCTGTCCCTTGCCTCCCTCCCCTCCCTCACCTCCCCCCAGCTGGACAGTGTATTCCCTTGCGTAAACTGCAACTTTTGCAACTGTGGGTAGCTCTGTTTTGCCATTTCCTTACTGTACGTACCAAGTCGCCCCTAGAAGCTCTTGCACTGAATCTTTAGCGAGTCAATATTGAACGTTATTTGCTTACATTTCCATTGTTTCTCCCGTCTGATCAAGTGGTGGGTCGTGCAATCTGGTCCTTCTTGCCTGGGGGGATCGGGATGTTCCGTTCTATGCAGCTCATTGCTTCATCTGCTGTCTTGAAAAAATATGCCTTTCCAGAATGTTGGAGGCGAAGCTTTGCCGGGAATAACATTGAATAGGGTATGGACCTCTCTCTGAGTGCTTTTTTTACCTGATCGAATGTACGATGGGCCATCTGTACTCCGGTAGAAAAGTCAGGGTAGATATGGATGCTTGCGGAGTCATATGTTAATATTCCTTTCTCGCGGGATAGGCGGAGGATGAGGTCCTGGTCGCGGTAATTAAGTAGACGTTCGATGACCGTGTGTGGCGGGGCACCAGGCTTTGGTTGAGGGACCAGGGATCTGTGGGCCCTCTCAATCAGGAATTGTTGGGAGAAATGGGCTTCAGGTAAGACTGCACAAAGTGCCTCTTCTAAGTATTTTTCCATCGGCACATTTAGTGTTTTTTTTGCCAGGCCAACTACCCTTATGTTATTACGACGAGATCGAGACTCCAAGTCTTCACATTTGGATTGGACTGATTTCAGGTTCCTCTTTATCTCTTGTATGTCTTTTGCCTGGGTTGTTGAGGTATCTTCTAGTGCCCCCTGTCCGGGTTTCAGCTTCTGACACTCTAGTATTACCTGTCTGTAAGTCTGATCTGATGGAGGTTATGTTACTTACTATGTCATTCAGTCTACTATTGACCGCTGCAAACCCGCCCTGCAGTGCCACCATATAGGGATCGGTGTTGGGTTCAGCTGATTGTGGGGCACTAGTAATGTTTGCCTGTGGGGGTCCCATGTTGTCCCCCTCCATGGTAGGATTGGTAAATGCGTCCATAGGACCCTTCTTAGGACCCTTGTTGCCCCCTGGCATATCCAATGTTGGTGGAATATGAGCGTATAGATCCTGACTAGTCATTGTAATGACTTTGCAGTATGCCCTTGGTGTCCCGGGTCTTCCTGACTTGTAGGGTAGCACTGACCAATGTTTGTGTGAGTATGGTGCACTTTCACTGTATGTCTGAGGTGCCCACCCACCCTGCTTCTATGATCTTGTGCTGCAGCTGCGGGTATTGAGTGATGTTGTTTTTGCCTGCCAGACGCTTCTCCTCTACCAGTAATATTCTGTCCTATGTGCCCTTGGATATGGTGTGGAATTTCTGCCCCTCCTCTGTGCCTCACGGGTTCTCAGGATTTGGATTGCTGTGTGGCACTAAATATGGCCCTGTTTATGCTCTGGTTCCCGTGGTTCCCATGTGTCCTTGGGGTGAGTCTCTCATAGAACATTAGGAGTTCTATGTTGGGTCTATTGTATATTCCGGGCCCACCCAGCTTTATATTAGATTAAATTCCTTGTCCCTGTGGGGGTGCAACCATACCCAGCGCCACACGTACCTTAGTCTGGGCACGCAGAGGATGTTGAGATAAGACGGCGATCCCTGCTGATCCACCCGGACCGCTCGCTCGCTCATCAGCGCACACGGCGGTCCAGAGAGGTGAGAGGGGGTCCGCCATTGAAACCGGATAGAGAGCGCCCGCGTAGTCTCTGCAGCCTCTGGCATGGGTGCTGGTGCACTCTCTTCTGTGTACTGCGCTCAAGTGGCCCCCACCCTATCACTGTGCTGGGCACTCCGTGGTCGCCTTCTCCCTTCATGATTTAGAGTCTTCCGTCCCGGCCTTTTTAATGTAGGGGGATTGGTGAGACGGCAGGCTTCCCGGCTCTCTCACCTCTAGGCCGCGTCATTTGAGCTTCGTTTAGCTTGTGTTTTCTCTACGTTTCCGTTCGCACTTAGGGATACTAGTTGGATTTTCAGGATCCCGGGGTCCTCCGCTTCTTTATTCCGCTCTATAATCCTCGTAATGTTGCTCCGACTCGCAGGATTTCGTATTACAGGATATGCTGGTAGGGCAGCTCTGAGACTAGGTGGCATCTTAGATGGCTTGCAACAGCAGCCCCCTCCTCCCCCTTCATAAAGTGGTGTTTTTACTTCTCAGAAAACTAGGAAGTCATTTTAAAGGTGGAGGTGTGGGGGGTCAATGTGTGCCTTCTTTTCTTTTGGGGTAAGTATTGCATTATGCAGGAGAGTCATTGGGGACACATCAGGACATGGAAAGGAGACAGAGCTGATAAAGCAAGATTTGCAACTGTCACAGGAGTAGGAAAAGATGGAGACCCTCCGGTGAGTGCATGTGTCAGATGTGATGGAATGAGCCAGAAATGTGCCTGTGAGTGACCTGGAGACCCTGTCTGCCTTATCGGTGGAGCAGGGTAGTGCAAGTATGGATGAATTACAGCACTTGCTGGAAAACTGCATACATGATTCTTAAGTTGGAGAGGAGCAGGGGTATCTCAGTAAGGAGAAGGAGCTATGCAGAGGTGTGAGAGGGGTGTGACACCCCATAGAGCAACAGGATGGAATTTCAAGTGGTGGTTCTGCAGGTACCACACCAGATGGCACACAGGGAGGGCAACTGAGGCCACTGCACCAGTGTCTGTCCAGGTGAAAGAGTGTCCAGGCACAGTCAGCACATGCCAAGTTTCAGGTGGGACAGAGGGCATCCTGACCAATTACAATGCTCATCTTTTCATGGGCCTGGGTCTACTTTTGTTTACTGGAAGGGAAGACTGTGAAGGTAAACACAAGCACTTCAATGTGGAATACGTAGAATATGCAATATGGCAGTCCAACAGCAATAAAGGTTTTCTGTTTGTGAGGCATAACACTTCGAAAGAGGCATGTCTAATTAGTCCTACGGTGCCAGTTTCAGCTTTCAGTGACCCCTCTTCCACAGGAACCTCCAGAAGTGGGGACACGAATATGGGAGCGTCTACAGGTTCTTCAGAATGGGAGACAGCTGCTCTTGCTGACACAACAACCTCCACCATCACCACTGCCCCTTGTTGTTCTGGGTGTGTTAGCCTTTCAGGAGTGGTTATATTTGTGCAAGCATGAAAGTACCAAGGTGTGGATTATTCATACAAGTACTGTCTGTCTTAACAAAAACACGTAAGCCAGGAGACCTGACCTATATTAAAGTGGAGGATGCCCAGGAGAGGCACATGCTTCAGCAATATCTCACCCTGTTGAAGGGGACTGATAGGTCATTGGGCGAGACCATTTATAAATGCCAGATGGTGTGAGTATCCTCAGACTCAGAGCTCGAGGGATAGTCCCCAATTATTAATACAGTGGTGTCTTTATTTTGTCAGAGAATCACAAGTTTCAGAAGCCTGTTTCAAAGTATTTTGTTTTGTAGATAAAAACAATGCTCAACAAATTAAAATGCACCACTGTCTATACAGAGTTCAACAAGGAATTATCATGTTGAAAAGGGTGTTATGCATTAAATCTGAGTGAAAGGGGGTTAATCCAGACTGCATTTAAAGCACTAAATGTGGCCCTTAATAGAACAGTGTGGCAAATGTGTGACTAGGTATACTGTAGTAATATCCTATGATGGGAGCAATCCAATGAATTACATTGAAGCTGTTCCGAAATATATGCAGTTTTTTTTCACTGCTTACAAAATCCTCCCAACCAGGAAGGGGACCCGTTCACTATTTAATTGCCTGTCGTGGATGGAGGAAAGCATAATGTGTAGACTAATGAAAACACTATCAAGGCACCACAGAATATTGTAAATATGAACTGGTCTGAAAAAGGGAGAAGAGAAGAATGTAACTCTTAGAAGACTATGTGAGGTAATATTACACAAGAAACAGACAGTCTGTTAAGACTGTTTGGACATAATGATTTTTTTGTTCTGTAAAATTACCTTCTTACCATTAATGGCTGGGGCTTTTTTCATTTTTTTTTCAAAACATCTGTTTAGATATGTGCAATGTTGTGAAAGCAAAAGAAAGAGAACAGCTAATCCTGTAGAACATGAAAATTCACCATAGCAAGTATGCAGGTGAAAGAAGGTGGAATATAAAATGCTAAACTGTTGCCTGAGAATACATCTGTATTTGAAACATGCTCCAAATAAAACTCATGTATGCTTCAGTGTTGGGCAAATTTCAGTAGACAATCAAGCTCACTTGCTCCTGGTGACCTGTAGCAACAACTGGCAATCCCAAACATGTTCTTGATTGCTGCTGAGGAAAGAAATGCCTAAGGAACCACTACTGTCTGCTGCATGGCTGTGATGTTTACTATCAGGAGAAGCACTCAAAAACAAAGTAGTAGTAGCAGCACACATTCCTATGGCATCACAAAGAAAGAACGATTCTATATTTGTATATAAGCATTCCAGTCCTTCGCAGTTTGTGTTTTGTTTGTCTGAAAAATACTGCGCTTCCCGTTCTCCTTCTCAGTAGCACTGGTTTCAGAAATCATCTGTTGTGGCTATTCTCAGGCTTACCAGTCAATATTGGTGGTGGTGAATATGAAGACCAGGAATTTTCCGTATCCTGCACCCCAGATACTGTGAGTTGTTTTTCTTGGCTGGCCAGTAGGTAACATCTTTAATCCTGTTCTCCATTCTGCCCCAAGACAGACATCTTCCTTTTGCCTTTCTAGCTGTAATACCTGATCTTGTCAACAACTTTTATCTTACACAGAGGAGTAATGTTTGGCCAAATGTGCAGTTCGGAATGCAAAATCGATGACTTAAATTTGCCTCTCACACTTCTGGCATGCCCGGTGCACACAGCAACTGTGATCAAAGAAACAACTTTAGCACCATATCACTCTCTGGCCATGACATGTTTAGGTGCTCCAGACATGTTCGCTCTCAAAATGGCTACTTCTCCATAGACACAAGACAATGGCAGGTGTGTTGAACACTGAGCTAAAGCCTCCCAATATAATCTCCCACTTTCAGCAAAGTCTAAGACCTTTCTTTGAAACTAGTTTTTTCTCTCATTCATCATAGAAAATATCACAATGAGTTGCATCCACTGAATACATCCTCTTGTCTCAAAAAAAATCAATTGATTTTCTATGTAACTTATATTTTCCTCAGAAACACACAGTGGAGAAAGTTTTTGTTACACAGAGGCTGGCATTTATACACAAAAACTATGTGACATTGACCTTAACAAGGGACAATACACATGGGGTAATTTCAAAGCGAGGTTCAATTGATAAAATAAGGAAAGGTTTTTAAAATCACATAATTCAAGACAATGCTTGGTAACTGGGTAAGGACCAGAGCCAACCATCACGAAAATAAGAATAGTTTAGACATGTTATAGAATTGACAGTGCATATAGACCAATTAGATTACCATCCAGTACAAAAAGTGACCTAGTATGTCGAGTCGGACATAGCAGAGACAGACTGCAATTGATTTTCAAGAACAAAATAAGTATTGCATGCCCTCAAAAAGAGCACGATCGCAAAACACATGTGACCATACAATTTGATTTCCGTTTGATTTGAAGGAAAGTATTTGATCCCACGTGCTGACTGAACTGCATTATGCTGGCTGGTAAATGTTTGCACAAATCTGTCAGGAAGTAAAAGCATTAATATCATCCTTGCACTCACCCACATGGAACACATGACTCCTGCTCTCGGGTTGCCCCACTGGTTTCCCATTGTCCGACGCACCACCTTCATGGGCATTTGCATCACCAACTGTGTCCTCCACGAGATGTGCCTTGACTTCCTCCAACACTTACTCACAGACTACCAACCCAACAGAAACCTCACATCGGGCTGTGCACTACTCCTTGTGTTCCCGTCCCTCAATTGCACTCACATTGTATGTACCTCTTTCTCTTTCCAGTCTCCCACATTTTGAAACTCCATCCCACTCAGCGTCCACCAAGTCGAGGATCACCTTACCTTCTGGAAATGCACACAAAACATGGCTCTTTCCATCCACAAGTCAGACAAAGGCCACACCCTATGCAATGTCCCAGCGCAGAGGGCAGTAGGCATGCTAATTGCCCACTCCCAATTTGGGGAGGTAGTGACTTGGATCAATGTCAAATGATTATTTTGAGCACCTGTGAATGGAATGTGTTCAGTTCACATCCTTTAATGAGGAATCATAAGGGGCAAGTATGGGGCAGCAGCCATGGTGAACACACGTCCCCATGCATATGTTACAGTTGCTGCACATGTAATTGGCTCTAGTGACCATGACCATGTGAATGGCTGTCATGTTGCTGCATAGGCAAGCAAACAGACGTAGAGGCCATTGCACCGGTAGCACTATTGTTGTGTTCCATAATGTTCTTGTTGGACTCCCAAGTGTGGATGCTGAAAAGGGCATGGGTCTGTCTTGTCATGCGCGCAGGAAGACTGGCACTGCCTCACCCTAGCCTCTCTGCACCAGCAGGTTCTGGTTGACATCTGGTTGGATTAAAGTTGTCTGTGACTCTTGTTGGTGGATCACTCAGCCCACGCATTAATGGAAGATGCAACTAGCTGCAATGTATATGTGTCATATGTAGAACATATTGATTATCGTCACTTCAATCTCACCTTGCAGCTCTGTGTTCTTCCTGAAGCTATGCCGGTCTGAAGGTCACTTTAACATCAAAATAATAAATATATAATCAAATGCCCCAGGGCCCTATCTGAGGGGCAACTGTGGCTGTCACATAGTCCATGTTGCCTTTGTCCTCCTATGCTCAGACCCAGATCAGCACTGTCACTGGATCCATGGACCTGATGCAGTTACTTGTTTCCAGGGCCTCCTGGCATCCCAGTTTCACACCTCATGGGGTCAGGTGAGGCACACCCCCAGAATGCACTTGGTGTTGGTGGTTGTGGGCAGAACCCCCAACATATATTCCCTTACCCATGGGCAGCTGGCTGTGGCACATGTGGCTGTCTCTGGTGTTCCACAGCTGCCAGGATTGGATGGGTGAGGGGTTCAGTCCTAGCAACAACTTCCATCAGACAAGCACTCCCCAAGTGCTGTTTGTTGCAGATCAGGACAACACACACTTGACAATGCAAGAGGTACCATGCTGGGGCAACACCCCAACAAGGCTGGGTACAAGCCCAGCCACCCATGTTTCTGCTCACCCAATATGGCCTCAGAACATATGAGGGTAGACACTGAATGTGACCATCTCGCTAAGCAGGGATGAAGTAACTGACAAGGATTCCCTCAGTAACAAAACATGGGGAGGGAAGAGCCCAGAACTGCATACACGTTCAGCAGCATGTGCAGGGAATGTGGTGTGCATAAGACAGACTCCACAGAATCACTCTGGGGGACCTAGTGCTTCTGTTCTGGACACACCACATGGAAGTTGTTAGGCTGGTAGCACAGTGTTTTCTCGACATAGAACAGATGGGTCTGCAAGAACCAAGTGGGGCACAGACAGGTCCTTTGCACACTGTGGAAAGTAATCTAGAGGAAGGGGATTATACTTTCTTGTGTCCGGCGAACCCTGGGTGACTGAGGGAGAGATCTGGCCATGAGCGTCCTGTCTCCTTCTGGACCCACATTGAAATTTAATTTTTCAATTGACAGCCATCGGAACCTCCAGAGGAAACCAGTCATCTGGAAGTGTGATGCATTCCAATGGTCCTGGACAGCAAGGTCCATGTGGTCAAAGGACAGCAGGACCCGCTGGGCAGGAGCCACAGCAGTGTTGTATGTGATCCAGGTATGCATGGGTCAGGGGTGATGAAGGGTGGCAGTGTTTTTCTGGCCATGGTAGATTCCTGCTCCAGGGAGGTACGGGACCCCAGCAGGTTCTCAGGGGAGGGAACGGCAAGCCAAGCCATCATGGAGCTCATACCAGGGCATAAAATAGCTCTTCCAATGAGCCAGATAAGCAGGCCCAGCCCCTGACCTCCTGGGACAGAACAGCCCCCTGTAAATGGCCCCAGTAGTAAACACCCAGGTGGTGGCTGAGGGTACCTTGGCAGGACAGGCAGCTGCTAAACGCATTGGAGCTTGGGCCAGGGGCACACCCCAGGTACGCAGAGGGCGCTGCTCAGTAAACCATGGTTGTTAAGCTTCACAGTTCCATGCAGGAATCATTGACAAACTCCTTATGTTTTTCTGCAAAGCATGACTAGGCAAGCAGGCAAGTAGGTCTGACAAGCCATGCCCAGACCTCTCCAGATGGAATGGTTCAGAGGTGTCCCAACCAGTGCCCGAACATAAAGGCATGCTAAACCAGCCATTTTTAACCTGCCTTTGATGCACTGTTCCAGCAACCTTATTCTGCAGAGTTCCTCACAATGGACCCAGCCAACTCTAAGGGCAAAACTCTAAGACATTACAGGCAGGGCCCTGGATAGCCTGGTGTGCTGCCCCTTCATTTGGTGCCTCTGGTTAGACTGTAGCTGTCAAGGTACATTGTTCCATACGGGACACCTCGAGGCTGTCCATTTGGTTCACTTTCACACACTGCATGTCTATGCAACCTCAGGAGGTGATTTAAAGTGAAATGTGAAATGTGTGGATGGTAACCTGGTGTGTACTTTGTAAAGGTTGGTTCATGGCACAGGGTATGGTGACATTGGTGGCAGGAATGTGCTCACTGTGTTGCATGTATTCATGTGTGTTGGCATGAGGTGAACAGGTTCAGCTGCATGGGGGAGAAATAGAAATGGAGGCTGGTGAGTCATTGCTTGCAGTTGTTGCATGGCCCTCAGGGGCACACAATGGTGGTTTTGTGGGCAGGGATGCTGTCACTGTGTGGGGTGTTTTCCAGTGTGTTGGCCTGAGGTGAGCAGGTCCAGCCACATGGGAACGGAGGGAGGCATGGAGATGGAAGGATTTTTGATTCTTGAAGTTGTATCATGGCACTCAGGTGGGGCAAAGGGTACAGTGTAATTGGCTGCAGGGATGTGTTACCTGTCTGACCTTGTGTTTAATTTTCTTCTGAGGCATTCTACTGTGGGAGATGGTTGCTGCTATGCAAGGACACAGGGCTGTGGAATCCCTGCACACCACACCTCAGCAGTGTAGGCTGGTTTGAACACCTATAGAGAAGTGTATTGCTAAATGGCAGGGGACAGCTGGAGCCGACATTCAAGGGGAAAGAGCTGAGGTGAAATGGGCATCTTTCTTGAACTGGACTTGCATGTTACTCACTCTATGAATATTTCTATATAGATGGTTTTATGAGCTGTATTATTGGCAGGGAATGGAGTAGCCACTCCACCTGTATATTGGGCTGTGACATGGCTAAGGTGCCCTGAGCAGTCCTCACACATGTTTTATCCTGCTTACATTGTATGCTGTGCCTTTCTACTACGTGTTGTCACGTGTCTGGGTGCACAATTGTTGGTGGTGAGCATGTGGAAGTGATTACAGTTTTCATTGATTGTGTTGTGTGCATCTTGTTGAGTGACAAGGATATTGTTGTTTCCACTTACTATGACTGTGTCAGTGGTTTGTGCACTTGATTGTATGGCTATGGACACAATCAGTTTGCCTCTCCCACACACACATTATCAGCGTGGTGTTATGGCCAATTTGGATTACCCCTGATTCATCATTGAATGGCACCAGTGATGTGGCTTCACTGTGTCGGTGCTCCACAGGGGCTGCTATTCAGGTGAAGTAGGTTGGCACAACCTGATTGCATGCATTTTGTCCCTGTCCCCTTTGACCTGACCTGTCAAGGGATTGGGTAGTGCATGTGGCTGAGACATGGCTAAGGTGCCTAGAGCAGGGCGAAGTACCTCATGCAGCTCTACTGGTATGCCACAACGTGTGGCAACATTTTGAAGTACACAAGATGCCACGATGATCTTGCACACTACTGGTGGGGCATATAGCAATGCAACACCAGAGTGATCAAAGGGAGCGGAGGCGTGACTTGAGCACCCTGAACGTGCGCTCAACTATGACCCTAGTGGCTATGTGTGCTGCGTTATACTTTACCTCAGTTGTGGTGGCTGGATTCCTGAATGGTGTGAGCAGGAATGGTGAGAGTGGGTAGGCACTGTCCTCTGTAACTGGAAATAGTTCTTGTTAACATTGATTGTCATGGGCTGTTATTCTGTGTGACATGTGACTGACTGCATGTGCGTATTAGCTGATACTGATGATCCAGGTCTTGCCAAAGGTTCTGGATAGCAGGGTCTAGTATAATTGTGACAGGCAGTAAATTAAGCTATCATGTGTGCTTCCGGGTAGATTGGCATTTGCATGCATGATCATTCGTAGATGACATGTGAATTGATTGAATTGATTGAATTGATTGAATGCCAATGCCTCTGGTTGTGGTACATGTCACTCGCGGGGAGGGGGCTGTAGCACAACATGCTTGCAATCAATGGCTCCCAGTACCTGTGGAAAGTATGCTATGGAATACAACTCCTGGAACACTGTCTGTCATGCCTACAGTGTGTGTGGCATATATATGTACCTACACACACATAATGTAGTGCAGCACAATACCTGGTGAAAGAAACAGGATTTCGTGACCTGCGGTATGCCCCCAACAAAGGCAGAGGTGTGCTGGAATGAGCAAGTAGACAAAAAATGAAGTGTGGTCAGCACCTTCTCCAGGGGTGTGAGTGCATGGGAGCAGATGGTGGGTGATGCAAGGACTTCCTCCAACTCCCTGGCCAGGTCTAGGATGACATGGGGAGGGAATATGTACCTTGCAAACACCTCATTTGGCATCCCAAAAAGCATTGTGCGAGGATGGAAAATCCTGTCCCTCACCATCCTCCTCCTCGTCCTCCTTCCATGAACATGTACGATTCCTGCCACTACAGATGGATTCATCCTGGAAGTGCAACTTTGAAATGGTGTGCATTGCATGCTATATACATATCCTTTGTGCTTTGTATGTTGTGTTGCATATCATGTGACAGTGAGATCACAAGATTTGCATGTGCTTTTTTGCTCTGGGAAGTTGCAGTTAGTAATACATGAATTGGGTTATTTTTGCACTTGACAGGGCATGTTATTTTTTTACATGGCGCGTCCCTCAACAAATCCACGTTATTCCTTGTACTTCCTCATTTTGTGGAAGGAATGGGGAATATGCATGTTCCACCCCCTATTCGTTTCTTTGTGGTGGCCCTTCCCACACTTGCGGCGGGTGTCGTGCAAGGCGCTCAGCACCACACAAAGCAGAGAAGAACCTGGGCAAAGTTAGTGCAGACCCATGCAAAATCTGTTCCATGAATCAACAACTTGAGTTTTACGTGCCACAAAATGCACCTTTGCGACCCGCAAAACTTTCTATGAATTGGGCCACCAGTCATGTAGTGTTGCAAACGTATGGGGCATACATGCTTTCATTGCTATTTCATTGAAGGAGTAATGGGAAAAGGGGTAGTCATGTGCTCACTTTTCCAAGAAATATCAACTTAACTGTCATTTGCAGACACATGTATTACTTAAAGGTCTGAGTCCTTATTCGGAAATGTGCACGATCTAACCTATATTGCATACTGGCACGTCCTTGTGCGGCTCATACCAGACCACTATTTTCTTTCATTAATGGTTCATTAGTGGAGTAAAAGGAAATACAGATATGATATAAATGTCCTGCCATCCATGCAGAATACTAAATATCTGTTCCATATACGTTTGCCTGTGTCTTTAAAATACTTTACTATGGTAAGACCGATTTACATTCTAAACAGTGGTTAAGACTTTTCTGGTCACTCCTTGTATGAAAAATATAATTTCCTTTTCATCATCTCTTTATGCTTAGCTTGAATTATTTTACAGACGAGTGCAGTGGAAAGCATTTGTTGTCTGGCTTTCTCGACAAAATGCTGCATCAACATTGCTGTCTATACTTAAGTATTGATGCAACTCTTGTGTTACGGGTAACGCTACACATTATCATCTTGGCGTATAATTATAAAAAAATAAAAAAATAACAAACTAAATGAATAAATAAATAATACCATTATTGGGGAGACTATTGACATTGCAATGGCTTCTCAAACCCAAATCTACCACTTTACTTTTTTTTAGCAAAAATAGGGTTTTCTGTTGTATACACAAGAAGAGTTTGTTGTGTTGGCTATTAGATGAACAATTATCATTCTGTGCACACAACTGTACAAGGCCCACGTTTCCCATCAGCCAATGTATGAAGTACAAGCGTGGCTCGTAAATCTGAAAATGCATGCAGCTGGCAAACAACGCTGTTTAAAATGATAATGGTCTATTAAACGCAGCATGTTACAGATGTTTTGTAAAACGGTACATAGGGCCTGATTGACAAAAGCACTTTTGAATGGGAAAATCCCATTGAAAAATATTTTGTAAATCACGACCATAATGTGAAATGGAAGCTGG
Organism: Ambystoma mexicanum; assembly: GCF_040938575.1. Taxonomy (NCBI): domain Eukaryota; kingdom Metazoa; phylum Chordata; class Amphibia; order Caudata; family Ambystomatidae; genus Ambystoma; species Ambystoma mexicanum. The sequence continues at coordinate 101,144,694 of NC_090941.1, read as the reverse complement.
GCATTTCAAACATAATTTCAAACATAATTGTGCAAAGTATTTGCTTATGTATTTTGTTTTTTAACAGTTAGATGTGTGTGTGTGAGGCACAAGCTGCAAATGCAGTCACTTGGTACCACTTGTTGTGTGCAAGCAGCTGAGGGTAGGTGGTTTAGAATTTAGAAAAACGAGTTGCATGCATTATGACAAAATACACCTCCATTGTTCAGTTTTTGGTTGTTTCGGTATTTGTTCACAGCGATGCGACTCACAGTAAAAAGTAAATGTGCCTGATTTACAAAGGCGTTTTTCATAGGGCACATCCCATTGAAAAACGCTTTGTATATCAGGCCCCGTATGTTACAACAAACTACCAACAACATTGGTCAATCTATTGACTTTATGGAAACAGAAGAAGCTGCACCAATGCTGTATAAAATGGCTGATCATGGAGTTCGTTGCAGGTGGCTGGGAAAAGGGTACATATAGCAGGCATGTGAATCAGAGGCAGGTGAATAATGAATTGTAATGCGGCTGCCATGCCTACAAAAGCACCATCATTTGTGCATTCGTGAATACTGTCCAGTTCAGATTAATAAGATAATAAGGACTACATTTTCAGCATATAGAACAGATGACCCAGAAATTCAGCTAAAGGTTCCCTGTAAATACAATGTTGAAGTGACATGATCCCTTGATATTCTTCTTCCTATTCGATCCCCAGAGCCCACAGGTGGTGAGGTTAAGGGTAGATGTCAAAGGGTAAAACGTGTTATCTTTTCTTGTTTGCACTCCTCTTGACAAAAGGGCTGTCACCTCAACTGACAGATGGTCCCAAATAAGACTGCAGGACTCTCTATCCAGACTATCGCTATCCAAGAATCCTATAATGTTCACCACCACGGATCACAAGCTCAGAACTTGCATATGTATAAACATGCTAGGAACACACACTGGAGGCATGCCAAACATATGCACAAAATGTCCCTGTAAGGCGATACTGTGCATCTCTGTCATTTATAACAAATGAGGAACTGGTTTTCCACTCTAACAGGATGTCCCAAAGCTATCATTAAATAGTCAGTAGCATGTTTGCTTCTAGAAGTGTACAGAAGAATTGGTAAAGATGACCTACAATCTCAAAACAAGATTTAAGCTTGGGGCCTGTGGAAGCACATTGCAATGACAAGATGAGGGGAAACGCTGTTTACAGAAAGATCAAATATTACGTTATCAACAATTCATTCAGCTACCCACAGATATCCATAACTGCCTAAAATTAAACGACATACAAAATACTAAGCAAGCAGAACACTTACAAACAATGCCGATATGAACACTGTTTCTTGTTTATAATTAAGCAACATGCCCCGAAAGGCGGGGGCATTACCGAGTCAGGTAATACCCGGGGACCATAGTTATAGGCCAGAGCGAAACGAGGGCCTTAATGAAGGCCCGGGAGCATTACCTGACTTGGTAATGCCCTCGCTGCGAGGGGCATATTGCTATTAGTACTCCGGCCCGTAAGATCTGCGAGACCAGAGTACTAAAAGCATTTTTTTCTGTTGCGAAACGCGGCAGCATTTCGGGACAGAAAAAAAAAATGACTGAGAAAATGGCCGCCGGGAAAGGGAAAATGGAGTCAGTTTTCCCTTTCCATGGCGGCCATCAGGAGTGGGCGCGCTAGGAACACTTCTGTTCCCAGCGCGTCCGCTCCCAAAAAAATAAAGAGAAGAAGGTAAGTGGGATTGGAAGGACGGAAGGGAGGGAAGGGAAAAAAAAGAAAAAAAAACGTACCTGGGTTCCTGGCAGGGGGTAGATGGAAGCTTCCAGCCGTGTGGAGGCTCGGAGCGGGGATGGCCCTGCTTCGAGTCTCCTCATTAGCTGAGGGGCTGTCATGCCCCCCGCTGGGGACAAAGGCGTGTATTCTGAGGGATTCCCGGCCGGGTAATGCCCCGGCGAGGGCCAATCAGAGTGGTTCTTTCATTCTGATTCTCCCTCGCCGGGTACTAATATGTTTTGCTGAATGTCATTGGTGTGTTTCTAGAGTTTGCAAAATAAAGTCATAATTTGTGTTTGTCAGTGTTTTCCCACATTTCCTGGAACTGAAGTGCAGTGTTTATCCATTACATGCATTTCATTGCTGCGTGTATAACATCATAGTACTTGTAAGGACAAAATATCACCGGTTATATAGAGTTCGATTTTTAGGATACGTGTTGCAGGAACTATTTGACAGAAAAGGGAGTGAGAGGAGGTGGCAAGAGAAGGTAGGGTGTCAGGAGAGAGGGATAATGATAGAGAGAGTGGGAGGGAATGCAGGTGACAGAGCAAGAAATAGAATGAATGAAAGACAGCAGTAGGAGAAGGGAGAGAGTAACGGAATGTGCATGTGTGTGTACCTGTTTGTGTCTCTGTAAGAGAGAAAGAGAGAGCAAGAGAGATAGAGGATGGAAGAGAAAGGTAGGGTATGTCATGCAGGATGTTTCCAGTCTTATTTTATTTGGTCTTTTATTGTTTAAAGTGCAGACCTAATTTGAGAGCAGCAGAGCAGTGTACAAGGTTTGGTTGGACGTTTGGGCAGGACTCTTTTAACAGTAGGCAGAAATGTGAGTTGTGTTCTGTGCATGCATAGCAAGTAATCCTTGCTCAGGTCGAGGGATTTGCGAAATTGGAGAATTTTGCGGGTATTTCTAGCCAAAACTGGGATGGAGTTCCATAGGGTGGGTGCATTACAAGAGAAGGAATATTTGCAGGTTCTCTTTTTGCAGATGAGTTGTGATTCGAGCCGGTTGGTCGATTTGCTGTGCACGGAGCTTGTGCCACCAGATATGTCGAGTTTACCTGACAGGTATGAGGATGTGCATCTCATGACTGCTTTGTAGATGAGACATGCAGTCTTGAAAAGTATCCTGGCCTGGAAAGGATGCCAATGTAGCTCGCTTTGAATGGGGGTGATTCGGTCAAATTTCTTCTGACCTGTAATAAAATGAGAAGCAGAGTGGTGGACTTCTTTAGGGGGAGCCAATCTAGCAGCGTGGAGCTGTATCAGGAGGGCATTTCCCCCATTGATGTGTGAGACTGCAAGGACCTGCGCTACTGTCTTGAAGTCCTGCTGTGGAATCAAGGCTTTGATTCTTCAAAGGGTGGTAATTTGGTGCCAGGCTGTTTGGGCCTAATTGGCTATGTGTTTCTAGAAGAACAGCCTGCTGTCCATGGTGAAGCCTAAGGATTTTGCTGAATCTGAAGGTTCAGATTTAATCCTTCTAGACACATATAATTTTGTCATTGTTGGACAAGTTGTTGTTTAGATGGGGACCGATAAGTACCAGCTTGACTAGGTTAAGATTGAGGTAGTCAGCTCACATCCAGAACTAAAGGATGGATAGCTAATCGCGGAGATGACCAATGTCCTGTGGGCTTTTTATTCTCATGTACAATTGAGTATCTTCAGGGTATTGGTGGATGCTTATATCTTCAGGACCATACCTTGCAGCTCCACATAAAGGTTAAAAAGGATTGGTGAGAAGCTGGAGTCTTTGGGGGACTCCACAGAAGACTGGGAGTTCGCTAGAATGCAACATCTTGATCTGGATGGCCTGGTGTCTGCCCCAGAGGTATACAATAAATAATTCAGCACAGTGAAAAACAAACCCATCCTGTCAGTGACGAGGGAGAGAAGGTTGCAGTGGTCGACTGTCATATGCAGCTGAGAGCTTAAGGAGGATGAAGAGGCATGAGACTCCCTCATCCATGATTTAGAAGGCATCATCCACCAGCTGGATGGTGCGGGTCTCGATGCTACACTTGGGATGGAACCCCAAATGATATTCACTTAGGTGTTGTAGTTGATTCATTTTTGCCAATAAATGGGTGGTCCGTAATGGGTTGGTAGTTGGCCAGGACGTCTGGGTCTAGAGTCATTTTTTTTCTAAAGAAGTCATATTAGACCAGTCGTGAGGGTGCCTGGGTGAAAGATTAAAAGAATATCAAGGATTAGGACCACATAATCGAAATAGGCCAGTCACGAGTACTAAGGTACAAGTACAATTTATTTTAGCAGAACAGCTGTCTGGCTCTCAACAGCCCACAATGTGTGCACGCAGACACCGTGAGATGAGATAGTGCTGGACCTTTCAAAAACATGACAATTTATACATTTTTCTCACACATCGTCTAGCCCCACTTCTTGTAACACATTTACCTAGGGTACATAGCCTTTCCACATAACTAATACATGTTAAAACATTCTTGAACAGCTGGTTGTTTTCTGTTAAACAATTTCTATGTTTTTCAAACATGGGACACAAAATTAACAGTCCTTATTTCATTTACTTATATTTGTCTACCATTTGCTTTTAAGTTTAAAGTCAGCTTAGTTTCAAGGAGCGAAAAATAAGATTTCTGCAAAAGCACATGTTCAGCTATTCATCATTCGGTTTCGCTATTTGAATAGGGAAGACACTGTTGGTATAGATGGCATCTAAATGATTGATTAACATGGCTCTTGTTTAACTGCAAGGTTATTGGATGTTAATTTACGTTGACGCAGTACAAAGTTCATTTTGCTCTGCTGGAGCGAAAACACAAATTCTAACATGGGACAGAAAGCAGGAGTTAATCAAAATGGCAGATAACAACATACCAGCATAGTCAGCCTATTTCAGGTTCATTGAAATGCGATTTACAGTGCGATGCAAATGTGCTTAGGCCAATGTTTACTATCAGACGGTATTCATGCAAAATATACTTTTACAAAACCTCCTTTTGGCCTAAGCCAAGAGCTTTACTCAAACATTAGCATCATCTGAAAACCATGCATCATCATCAGAACATCCTGAATCTCTATCCTCAAAAACATCAATCGCCATTAACTCCTTTATAGCGATGTCCTGCATTACCAAGGCATTAGTAATCTTTCTGGGCATATGTGTCTTAGGTTCTAGTTTATCAGCCGCTTGTGCAAAACCTCCCCCTATCATAGAATAAATGACAGGAAGACACTGTATGCAACAGCAGCAAAACAGTACAATGCCAAGGATCATCATTAGAACTGCAAAGATTTTCCAGCCCCAAGATCGTAACAAGTCCCAGAACCATGTGCCAATATCCCAGTTTCCCTCTGGAATGTGTACTTCAGTACTTAAGGTGTGCAATTTCTTAATTGCCTTAAATATGGTGGGTGAGGAATGGGGCACAAAAACACAACACGCAGATCCCACCATTTTGCACACTCCACCACGCTCAGCTAGAATGATGTATAGCACCATTTTATTTTGAAGAGCCACTAATCTAATAGCCTTTTGCTCTAGTGTCATGTTGTATAGGATGTCAGTGGTTTCATTGATGGTTTTCTCTAAAACCCTCCCCAATTTTCTATTATTTTGGGAGTTTATTATATGTCCCCAAATGGCACAAAGAATTTTTCAATGTCACCCAGAATCTGTGAGGGAGTGTCACCATCCTCATCCCGTCTGGGGCTTGTTCTAGAAGCGCGTGTCAGTTGAGGCTTTTGCTGCCACCTTCTCGCCCCCTCCTTCCCCTTCAGCTGACTCCCACCCTGACACAGCCCTCTCCACTCTCCACTCTGCTATATCTGATACTCTTGATATCCTTGCCCCTGTCATGAGAATCCGCTTGAAGCCGAAAGCCAAATGTAACTCCTGGTGTGACTCGGATCTCGTCACCCTTAAACGCAATTGCAGGGTGGCAGAGAGGAAATGGCGTGCTTCATGTTCATCCTCTGACAAACTGGCCTGTAGCCTGCTCCAAAGGCAATACAGGCTCTCCGTTCTCACCAAGAAGAGAGCCCTTATCTAATCCCGCATCTCTGCGGCATCTAATAATTCAGCCGAACTCTTTAAAATCTGCAAGGAGCTGGCCAACCCTGCTGCAGTCTCTACCTCTCCTGTCCCCTCCCAGGCCCTCTGCACAGCACTGGCTGCTCACTTCATCTCAAAAACTCAGGACATCCTGTCCTCACTCTCCTCCTATCACTCCCCCCCTCTATTCCCTGCTCTACCTCTGGCCCTTCTGCAGCCATCCCTCCTCTCTCCTTCTCTGCCTTTCCCCTGTTTTCTGCTGAGGAGGTTTTGAGACAAGTTACATCTATGAAAGTCTCGTCAAAACAGGTCCATCCCTGTTCCTCCAAAACTATCAAGGACCACATTGACTCCTTGGCTCCTGCCCTTGCTGACTTCTGCAATAACTCCTTCACCTCTGGAGTCTTCCCATCCCCTCTCAAGCACTCCCTTGTGCACCCCCTTCTTAAGAAACCCTCTTCTGACCCCTCCTACCCTGCTAACTATCGCCCAATCTCTATCACTCCCTTCCTGGGCAAGCTCCTGGAGAAACTGGCCATCTCCCAGCTTAATTTCCATGCTGATCTGTTGGTAGTCTTCATGACCATCAGTCTGGCTTCAGAGCCGCCAGAAGCACGGAAACTGCTCTCCTGAACAGCCATGAGGACCTGCTCTTGAATCTTGACTCTAACACTCCATGTGTTCTCATTTTGCTTGATCTCTCTTCTGCCTTTGACACTGTCAACCATACCATCCCGCTCAACCATCACATGATAACCTGGGTATCACTGGTCAGGCTCTGGCGTGGCTTTCCTCTTTCCTCTCCAATCAACCCTCCCAGGTCCAACTGGGGTCTTTCCTCTCTGACATCTTTTTCTCTACCTGTGGTGTCCCCCAGGGATCTAACCTCTCTCCTTGGCTGTTTAACCAGTATCTAGCACTCCTCGCCCACTGCATCACCGCTCTCTGCCCCAACTTTCAGTGCTATGCAGATGACACCCAGCTCATTTTCAGGCTACCCTCAGCCTCCTCTTCTCCTTCCCTCATCTCTGACTGTCTTTCTGCTATCCAGGGATGGTGTGCCGCCAACAACCTCTGCCTTAATGCCAGTAAGACTGAGATTCTACTCATCGGCACACCCACTCCCTCCTTCCCTGCAGCTCTCTGGCTGGCCTCTCTTGGCCCTCTTCCTGCTCCTACCTGCAAGGCAAAAAACTTTGGGGTCATCTTCGACTCCACACTCTCCTTCTCTCCTCACATATCTGATGTCTCTAAGAAGTCACACTACCAGCTCCACCTCCTCTGTGGTATCCTTCATTTCCTCTCCTTCCCCCAGAAGCTCACTGTCTCTAGAGCCCTGGTTCTCTCGAAGCTGGACTACTGTAACAGCCTCTATCTAAATCTGCCTGCCTCAACTCTCCGCCCTTTGCAACTCACCCAGAACAGGACTGCGAGACTTGTCCTTGGCCTCAAGCCCAGGGACCATATCTCTCCAGGACTGAAATCACTACACTGGCTCTCAGTGACTGCGAGGATAAAGTTCAAAACCCTCTGCATTGTCCACAAGGCCTTCTGGGGCCTTTGGGCCAAAATACCTTCAACTCTCTCTTCCTAAATATCTTCCTTCTCGAGCTCTTCGCTCATCCGCCTCCAACTCCCTCAGGGTCAGCCGCTTCTCCAAACAACGAGTTGGGGGCAGATATTTCTCCACTGCAGGAGCCTCCCTCTGGGACAGCCTTCCTGCCTCCCTGAAACTCGAGGAGAACCATCTCCGGTTCCAGAAGCACCTCAAAACCTTCCTCTTTGCCTTCGCCTTCTCTACCCCTCTCCCCTGCTAAACTTACTGAAACTGCACTGAATCTGCAACTGGCCCACTCACCGCTCTCAGTCCTTGGCCCAGCCAATCTCCCCTGAACTGCCTCCCTGGCAACCCCCTGCACCGCGGGACTGTGTCTGTATCCCTACAGACCTCCTTCCCAGCACTTTTCTGCATTTATCTCGCACTTGCCACTAGCTGGCCCTTGTTATTTATCCTGTATGCTCTTAACCCTGTATTGCACTCTCCCCTCTCCACCTCCTTTTTGCACTTTCCCTTCCCCTCTACCCTTGCACTTGCGCGATCTGAATGACACCTGGCCTTGTAGGAACGTTGTCTGTCTCCCCTTGTTTCCCCCCGCCTCGTCGTGCCTTGAAACACTTGTGTATAGGCGCGTTACAAATGCCATATCATATCATTCAGCAGTGGTGGCAACATATACGCCTGGTAATAGTATACCTAAATAACAAGTACCCTCCCAATCTCTTGGCAACCAAGTATATGTCTCATTACCACAAAAAAAGTAAACAGGATCTCCTACATATAGAGGTCTATCTTCACTAGTTAGCACAGCAATGTTAGTGCATCCCTCAAATGTACCCATTGGTTGGGAACCCTCTCTTCGTGTGCAAAATGCAACAGAGTTTGGACTATGGTTAACAGTATAGGAAGGAGGCATGGCATCCCTATTAACTATGGGAGCCATTTTAAAGGTAATCATTGATTGGTGTCATGGTTCATGGTTTGGGTCAAAGGAAATTTGCTTCCTCTTGTGTAGGAAAACCGGCTGACAGAATGACATTGGGCCGATTTTACTATCCTGCTAGTAAGCATACTGTTCCTTTAAGGAAATCTCTTCGTAGCGGCCGGCTGATGGACAGGTGGCAGTTTCCATGGAAACAGTAGCGTCCATTACGCTTGGGTCTGATCAAAAGTGTCACGTGATCTGGCCTTTATACGTGCTGTTCCAGTGTGAAACTGCACTTCTGATAGGTTCGCAGTATGCATATTTGTTGTCTTAGAATCTTTCGTTGCCAAACCTTGCCTTGCCTTTGGATTCTCGCCTACTCTTTGCCCTTGTCGGATTTGTTGCCTGGTTACTATTGTCCTGCTGGTTTTTGAACTCAGAGCGTCCCACGACCTGCCTTGCCTTGTCCCTTAACTTGTGACTTACCTGTTCTTCGGTTCTTGTTTCTCCTAGAACTTTTTGTCTTCTGTTTTCCTGCTGTCCTGGACGTCTGCAATAGCAGCTGGACCATGTTCCTTGAAATTAGATTAACCGTGATCGCACGCACCGTGGGAGCAATTTTTTCTGTTTGTTGAACTACTTGAGGAAATGCGAAAACGCGCACCGAGGGAGCAACTTGGAACTACTCTGAGGACACGAATGCGCGGGAACAGTTCTTTCAAGTCCTCAGTCCTCCTAATACACAAACGCGCACACCGAGGTAGACTGTTCTTTTCCATTTGAGGAAACGTGAACGCGCGCTCCGAGGGAGACTCTTGGTTGCTTTGTGCACTGATACTGCCTTTGGGTCACCATCGTCTATTCCCCCATATTCATTTACCTGTTCCTTCCCCTCTTGTGATTTTGGTCTTCGGATTCATTCCTCCCTCTTAATTTTAATATATTCAGATAAAACTCCATTTCTGATACCTTGCTTTATTTATTTAGATTCTGTACTTCCTGGCTCTTTGTTCCACTATTTTGAACTCACATCATTCAGTCAATACAGGCTAGAAAGGGTTGGGATATTCTTGTTTTGCACTGTTGTTATTTGGTCATTATCAAACACATCTTTTTCTTTCTTTCAGCCTTCCATATTCCAATCAATTTGTCCTTCTGTACGTGTATTTCTAACATCTAGAGGGTCCGATTGGTGGGAAGCCCAAATATTCTTCACTAAGTGTCAAGTTACATGGAAGACATATTTTCATGGTTGTCTGATTTCATGATAGATTCAGATGCCTTACCATGGATCCCACTGAAACCTTTGCGAATATACTTCAGTTAGTCGGCTGAGTTACACACTGATATGATTACGGCACAGGATGCCACACAAAACCGTATTACTGAGCTTCAAACCAGTATGCAACAATCAAGTATGCCAGTACAGCCAGGAGCTATTTCTGGTGTTCAAGCTCAGTCCTCCAGACAAGATTCTGCTCCTGTCTATGTGACATCGCAATTTCCCTTGGCTCTCCCAGAGAGATTTCATCGGGATACTAAAATCTTTAGGACCTTTCTCAATCAATGCCGGCTGCATTTTTTGAGTCGGCCGGGCTCGTTTCCTGATTCCACTACCAATGCCACGTTCTTATTGTGTCATTTGGGTGGCACTGCAGCAGCTTGGGCTAATCCCTTGTTGGAGGAGGGCAGTCATTTACTGTACGAATGTGATGCATTGATAGAAGCTATGAGTAAAGTTTTTGATACGCAATACAAATCACAGACCCTGGAATTAGAGTTGTTGAGTTTGAAACAGGGTGAGACAACACTCTTAGCGTATCTTGCCAGGTTCAATCTATTGGAAGCCGAGACAGGATGGCCTGATGACAAGAAGGCTACTTTGTTTTACAAGGGTCTGTCTGAATCCTTGACGGACACTCACGCTTTGGTACCGGTCATACCTACTACCTTTCCAGAACTCCTAGATTTTGTTTTACAAGTAGATGCTTGCAGGGCAGAGCGTCGAGGAGAAAAGAGGGCTCTGCCACTTGGTTCTCTGTCTGTTCCTGTCACTTCTATGCCGGCTCCCGAGCCAATGCAAATAGGAGCTGCAGTTCGAGGTCCATTGTCGGCAGAGGAACGGGAGAATCGAAAAAATAATAATTTGGGTTTCTATTGTGGTTCTTCGGAACATCAGTTAAAAGCATGTCCCAAGAAACCGGTCTGGAAGCAGGGAAACACGACAGCCCATCAATGAATGGAGTCCCATTGTCGGGTTATGTTTCTTTAGAGGATTCACATGATCTCAGACCATTTACACTGGTGATGTGTTTGGTTTCTTCTCCAGGAGTGGCTATTCCAGTTACCGCTGTTCTGGATTCTGGGGCTACCGGGAACTATATAGACCACCAATATGCCAAAGAATTGGGTTTACGCATAATAACCAAGAAGGATCCTGAACAGGTTAGTGCTGTTGATGGTACTAGTTTACTATCCGGTCTGGTGGTGGAAAGAACCATCGACTTGTGCATGGAAACACATTCAGGTCACCCTGAGTCCATCTATTTTGATCTCATTGCTGCACCGCAGTATAAGCTTATCCTTGGTCTGCAATGGTTTTGGGAACATAATCCATCAATAGATTGGAGTACCGGACTGGTGGATTTCATTTCTGAATATTGCGAAAACCATTGTGGTTTGTCTCAAGGCACAGTTTTTACTCCATGTAAATCACTTCTGGACACATCTTCTATTATAGGTGCAGTGTCGATTGGATATGTGCCTTCTGAATATCAAGAATTCCTAGATGTGTTTGATATTGGTGGGGCAAACGTGTTACCACCTCACAGGCCTTATAACTGTCCAATTGATCTCATACCAGGGGCACAGATACCCCCTGGTAGGATTTATTCTATGACTCAAAAGGAAGATCTAGTCCTCAAGGAATACATTGACAAATCTCTGAAGTCTGGGTTTATTAGACCTTCACGGTTTCCCGCCGTTTCTCCATTGTACAGGGCTCTCAATGCCATTGCAATACAGAACCAATGTCCTATTCCGTTAATCTCGGTGTTACTCGACCAGTTGGGTTCAGCAGTGATTTTCACTAAGTTAGACCTCCGTGGTGCATATAATTTTGTTTGCAAACGGAAGGGGGACGAGTGGAAGACGGTTTTCAAGACCCTATATGGTCTATTTGAGTATCGAGTGATGCCATTCGGACTTTGTAATGCCCCGGCAAAGTTTCAATATTTTATCAACATCTTCAGTGACATGCTAGATCAGTTCTTGGTCATTTAATTAGACAACATTCTAATCTATTCACCTTCATATGAACTACATGTGTCTCATGTAACTAAGTTTCTTCAACATCTAAGGGAAAATCATCTTTATGCCAAGAAGGAAAAGTGCATTTTTCATGTATCGGAATTAGAATTTCTTGGTTATGAAATAACCAACAAAAGGGTGCAGATGAGCGACACCAAGGTCAAGGCTGTCCTGGAATGGCCAATTCCGACCACTGTGAAGGCTCCTCAATCTTTTTTGGGTTTTGCTAACTTTTACAGGCGCATTATACAGAATTTTTCCACTATAGCAGCACCACTAACAGCTCTCACCAGTAGTAAAAATGGCTTTTAATGGAGTGTGGCAGCCTCTAAGCTCTTTTCGGCGCTTAAGACAGCTTTTACTACTGCTCCTGTTTTGCAACATCCAAATCCCATGCTTCCATGTGGAAGCAGATGCTTCTGATATCGCATTGGGAGCCATTCTTTCACAGACATGCCTGGATGCTAGCGGCTTACATCCAGTCGCTTATCATTCAAGGAAATTAGTGTCCTATGAACGCAATTACCCATTACCAAAAAAGGAATTACTGGCTGTCAGGGATGCCTTTTTGGTGTGGAGACATCATTTACTAGGTACGACGCTACAAGTCCAGGTTCACACTGATCACTGCAATGTCTAGGCTCTTCAGTCTGTCAAGTGTAATACGGCACGGGATGTCAGATGGCACAAGTTGTTGTCCATGTTTAATTTTGTAATAAGATATTATCCTGGGTCTTTGCATACTAAAGCCAACGCTTTATCGTGTAGGTATCGCGAGGCCAACGCAACCAGACCAGTGGAGTCTCTAATGCTACCACATCAGGTCATCTGTAGTTGTACCTTACAACCCACCTTGCGTACTGATCTTCAGGATTGGGTGAAATCTTCTCCGTCGGAAATCCAGACCAACAAGTTAGAAGTTATATGTTCTATTACTTATGTTAAAGGGCTTGTCTATGTGCCTAATATGCAAATTCGTAACAAAGCTATTAAGTGGTGTCATGATTCTCTGATTGCGGCTCACCCAGGTATCAAGAAAACACTAGACCTTTTACAACGCTCGTGTTGGTGGCCATCCATGTTAAAAGATATCACCAGTTACATAACCCCCTGTGCTATTTGTGCACAGTACTAGAATCTGCCTGGAAAACCCATTGGTGTACTACAGCCTATGCCTATCTCTGATCATCCTTGGTTCATGATATCAATGGATTTTGTAGTAGAATTACCGGATGGTGATGGTTATGACACCATATGGGTTGTTGTTGACTATCTCACTAAGATGGCCTTGTTTTTTCCCTGTCATGGTCTTCCGTCGGCTCCGATTCTAGCTGATCTTTTCATCAAGAACGTATTTCAGCATTTTAGCCTCCTGTCTATTATCATCACTCATAGGGGTTCTCAATTCACATCTCATTTCTGGCGCTCTCTTACTAAATCATTCGGGATTGACGATCGATTTTCCATGCATACCATCCACAAACGGATGGTCAAACAGAACACTTTAACTCTACCATGGAACAGTATCTAAGGTGTTGTAAGAGGATTCAATCCAGCACTACAGCTAAGTCAATGCCTAGTCTGGGATACTGAATGGAAACCCTTATTGATATATCTTTATGTCCAGTTCATGAGTTCTGGATGACTACCCCTATATAACACCCCTCTCTTGGAACCCCCCTGACCCCACTGAGCCAAGAAGTAGTTCTGTTTTGCAAGTTTAAACAGTTTATTTGAGAATGTAAACAATATATATATCTCACACTTTATAATAAATTAATAATTAATATCACACTTCAGAACATGAGCAGTTAACAACAATGGGTAATGTTCTACTAATAAACTGATTTGATTACCCAGGAGTAGTATAAAAGATGAGGTAGCACGCTTGGGAATAGGAACAGAAGAATAAGGTGGTAGAGAATGCTTTATCTAGTTTCAGATGGATGCAATGTTGAATGAAAATGCAATACAGAAAATACTCAATATGATTTCAACAACACAATGTAATCACTTTTCTCTGGCAATCCACCCCCTCCCCCTTATGCAATGTAAGGAAATGAAGAGGAGAGCACACAGTTCTTAGAAATGCAATCAAATAGAATTCAGTTCAATTCCCCCTCAGCAGCTTATACAACAATAGGAGTTTTGAAACACAGGCAAAATGCTTTGAATATGGTGACAATGCATTGAGAAATATGCTGAAAATGCTTTTAATTCCCTTCAGGAGGTTCAGGGTGAGTGGTATCTAGTTAATATGAGTTCAGGCTCACTCTAGCAATGATTCAGGGATGGTTCTTAAGAGGCAAACAAAATTTGAGCAGTTCAGGCAAAAGCTGCTGATTTTTACAGTAAAGAAATCGGGCCAAATCACAAATCGCGGCAAAATTCAAGAATGCGTGAATCGTGATTGTGGAGAAAGTATAAGGAGTAGGCTTGTTGGAAAGGTAAGATTCTAAGCTTTCAGAGGAAAGTTAAACCAAGTTCCTAGCCCAAACGGTTACGGAGTTATGAACGATTTTGTGAAGGTTGTTTTTCGGATTTGAAATTTTAAAAGTTCAAAGCGACAGGTTACAGCTTGCAGCTAGAAAATGACAGGTGACAGCTTTGCAAAATAACAAGTGACAACTTCTAGGAGGCAGTTCTGGTTAGATTAAAATAGTTTGGATTAGATTATTTTAACTAAGAGATTGGTTCTGCACAGTTCTGCTAGGTACTCACAATATATTTTTGAAATAGGCCTCGCCACGGATCTGGTCAGGTTTTGGACTGGACTCCGGTTCTGGTCTCGGCACTTCACAGTGATCTGGGTCAGCTCTCTGGTTATGCGAACAGCGGTCTGGGTCAGCTCTGCTCTGCTGGTCTAGCCTCTCTGGATTCTGGATACCGCTCTGCTTTCTGGGTACTGCTACAGGTTCTGGAGATTGATGGATTTGAAGTCTGGATCTCTGGATGTGAAGTCGTCGGTCAGCATGCTCCGGAGCAAATGGAATTGAATGTCTCTACCTGTCCCAGCAGTCTCTTTTTATGTGTTTTAAAAGTGGGTGTGTGCCTGGGCCTAGCTAAGCCTGCCCCTTTCTACTTGTCATTGGCCCAATTCTCCCCTCTCCCATGATTGGGGGAAGGAAATGTGAGTCAAAGTGATGCTGTAGGTTTTATGGGTCAGAGGATCCTCCCCTGGTCAGTTTGCCCACAAATCTATATTTGACCTAAAGACATATTTCATAGATACACAGTGGTTTGAAATTACATGCACCCATCACGTATCACATGAGGTATACTCTGTTCAAACTCTGATGTTTCTAAGAGCTTGCATTCAGAAACGGCAACATTTTGCGTTTTTTAACTGGTTTTGCAATATTGGTTTTTCATTAAAAATTATACACATATACACGGCCTGTCCATACATACTCCAGTAAATTCCCATGTCTCTAGCTTAAACACAGAGTCTGTAGTATCCATAAATAGTGGGGTTTTGCCCCAGAACATCACACAAATTGGAGTTTGGGCTTGAATCGAAGGTACATTTTTTAAATTAAGGCTCTCAAAGTTATACATTCCTGTCATTTGATTACAAAGAGTTATCAGTGTTTCTGTAAAATATATATTTTGCTTTCAATTCAGTTCTCAGAGTGTTGGAGTCCGCCTCCAAGACTTGGGTGGGTCAGTGATCACATGTGTCTTCTGCTGGGAGCTCTTTGTGTACAGTCAACAGTCAACATCAGCATATTCTATTCAAGTGCAAGAGCCTATTGTGTGGTCTCCAGGAGGCTGCCAGCCAGTCTGCCTTCTATAAATCAAGAGGTCATGTGAGATTCTGACTCCTGGTGTGAATCTCTGGAGGTGAGAGGTTTCACAGCCTTTGGCCTGTTAATTAAATCAGATTGTCTTCTGGGAACAGCATGTGGTTAAGATTTTAATTAACTCCCAGCCTTTGATGTAAAGGCCTCTCCTGCAACTCCTGACATGCAGTTTCCCTGTCAGAGTTTAGACCGCTAGCGCCGCTCTCAGTCAAAAGCAGGTACTGCATGCATTTTTTTGGATCAGTCTTGAGTTCAAGCATTTCAAACAAGAGATATTACATGGAAGTATATTGTCCAGGTTCAACAAATGGCATTGGTGTAGTTCTGCAGTAAAATAATTTTGTGCCCATAAATTAGCCATGTTTGACCTGAAGAAAACGAATTCCCAACAGTTATGGGTTGCTTTTGGCAATCAGCATTGCCCCTTTTACAATGGTTTTAGGCTCTGTGCCCTTCTGTGCTCACAACATAGGCAAAAATGGGTGGCACCTTGGGTGACCATCTTGGTGTGCGCACAAACTGCATGGTTCTCCTGGATTCTGGCGCACATGTGGGCTTTTTGGCCATCTTGGATTTTCTAAGCCCACAGCACCAAATGTTGCAGCATGATAGCTCAAACGTGGGTCAGGACACCCAACAGTGTCACACACTACAGTATCAGAGATCTGGGCTTTCCATTCTACCCATGGCGGAATTTGCATATAATAACTCTCTGCATTCAGTAACTCGATCATCCCCCTTTTTTGCTCTTTGCGGGAGACATCCCAGGTCGTTACCTATTTCTCCTGTGCTCTCCGGTCACAGTCCGGCAGCTACATCTTGTGTCACAAACTTCTTAGATGTTCAAAAGGCTATTAAGCAGCATCTTCTTGAGGCTCACGGGCGTTACAAAAGGTATGCTGATAAGCTTCGTTCCCCTGCACCTCAATATACAATTGGCTCTAAGGTCTGCTTATCTGCTAAGAACCTTCGTATTCCTGGACGTAAGGTTCTGCTTCTACGCTATTTAGGTCCTTTTGTTGTTTCTGCCGTATTGAATTCAGTGGTTGTCCGCCTGAAGCTTCCAGATGATTGGAAAATTCACCCAGTGTTCCACGTATAGCTACTCAATCCCGTTCACCCTGGCACTACCTTGGCTACGCACCCTGCCCTGATTATGGTTCAGGTGGATGAGGAGTATGAGGTTAACAAGATTCTAGACACTAAAGTTACTCTGGGTATTCGACAGTACTTGGTTGATTGGAAGGGTTATAGGCCGGAGAACAGGACCTGGGAGCCAGTTTTGGAACATTCATGCCTCTCGTCTTATTGCAAAGTTCCGGGCTTCTCGGCTGGAGCTCTCTTTGCGGAAGGGTACTGTCATGGTTCATGGTTCGGGTCAGAGGAAAGTGGCTTCCTCTTGTGTAGGAAAGCCGGCTGACAGAATGAGATTGGGCCGTTTTTACTATCCTGCTAGTAAGCATACTGTTCCTTTAAGGAAATCACTTCGTAGTGGCGGGCGGATGGACAGGTGGTGGTTTCCATGGAAACAGTGGCGTCAGTTACGCTTGTTCGGATCAGAAGTGTCATGTGATCTGTCCTTTATATGTGCCATTCCAGTGTGAAACTGCGCTTCTGAACTTTTCACAATACGTATATTTGTTTTTTTAGAATCTTTCATTGCCAAACCTTGCCTTGCCTTTGGATTCTCACATACGCTTTGCCCTTGTCGGATTTGTTGCCTGGTTACTATTGTCCTGCTGGTTTTTAAACTCGGAACATCCCATGACTTGCCTGCCTTGTTCCTTAACTTGTGACTTACCTGTTCTTCGGTTCTTGTTTCTCCTAGAACTTTTTGTCTTCTGTTTTCCTGCTGTCCCGGACTTCTGCAATAGCAACTGGACCTTGTTCCTTGAAATTAGATTAACCACGATTGTGCGCACCGTGGGAGCAACTTTTTCAAGGAGACTCTTGGTTGCTTTGTGCACTGATACTGCCTTTGGGTCACCATAGGCTATTCCTCTATATTGGTTTACCTGTTTCTTCCTCTCTTGTGATTTTGGTCTTCGGATTCACGGGTAAGATCCAGTCCTCCCTCTTAATTTTAATATATTTAGATAAAACTCAATTTCTGATACCTTGCGTTATTTCTTTAGATTCTACACTTCCTGGTTCTTTGTTCGACTATTTTGAACTCACGTCATTCAGTCAATACAGGTTAGAAAGGGTTTTGGATATTCTTGTTTTGCACTGTTATTATTTGGTCATTTTCAAACACATTGTTTTCTTTCTTTCAGCCTGGTTTTCCGTGGGATCCATATTCCAATCAATTTGTCCTTCTGTCTGTATATTTATAACGTCCAGAGGGTCCGATTGTTGGGAAGCCCAAATATTCTTCACTACGTGTCAAGAAACACGGAAGAAATATTTTCATGGTTGTCTGAGTTCATGATAATTGGAAAGGTCGGGAAAGTCTAACAGAAGGTCTAATAGAAGCTACATTTAGCTTGTTCCTATTCGCAAGCAGAGAACATCCTAAAGGTGCTAACACTTGTTTTTCAAATACATAGAGATTAGTCCCATCAAAATTCCCAGTGACAAAGAATAATGCCCTAAGTGAAGCATAACATGTAGTAATTAGAGGGAGAGGATGTATATACCAGCCCAATCCCTTTTCCCCATGTTGTGGCAGATGTGAACATATCCAACAATTGGCCTTATTCAGAATGGTAGGGTTGTGTTCATAATCATCAAGAGGGTGTTGTTATGATAACCCCCTCTATGTTGGAGGTCTCGAGGATGAAGAGTGTGCAAATGTACATTAGGTGGAGACACAGTGGAGACACTTGCAGTTGGTAATAAAACATCAAACAGATGTACACTCTCCAGATTCCAAAACCCGAATGTCAATGTAATTACAATACAAGCTGTTATTGTGATCGGTATCCCTTTCGTCCTCGGGGACCATGACCCTTGATGGGCAGACTCATTATCAGCAAAATGATCAAAATCCTTTTCAGTACGAGTGGCCCCTAAAATAGGCATAGTTTCTCAGGGTCCATTAAGAAGCCTTACTCTTAGGCTCTTTCAGTTAATCTGTGGGTGGCACTTGACCACGTGGCCTATCTTGATTGAAAGTAACTTTGCCGGTCCCTGCCTCTTATTGTATGCAGCAGAGGAATGATGAGGGACTGGCTCAACGGTGGTTTCTTGTGGGCACAGAATCCTAGCTGTACTTTCCTATTCTATTACATTAATGTAATGTCAGCAGGCCCTAAATCTAAATCCTGTACTGTGATCGCAGATTGTACCTTACAACTCCAGGTACTGAATGATCGGTGAACAAAGCGTCATCGTTTCCTGAAGAAGATGAACAAGCAGAAACGAGATTGACCGACGGTGAAGAAGAAAATGAAGAAGGAGCAATCTCCCCAGGACCCACAGGCTCAGGAAGGACTTTCGTGACACCCTCAGTGTCGATCAAAGCAGGCTCATTGTGAGTTTCGGGATCATCAATTCCCTTCTCCTCCCCTTCATCATATGCACAGAGGAAAAGGAATCCTCTTCACTTGTGTCACGTGGATCCAGTGTTTCTTACCGGTCACTCGTACTGTGGTTTGCGTAGCAAAAGGATCTGGTGTGGTCCTTTCCAAAGAGGTACAAGGCTGGTGCCCCTCTCGACATTCTTCACTAGGATCCACTGACCAGGTCAGAGTCGATGACCTGGACCCACATATTTTACAGGGAGGGCTGCTCGTACCTGTTGGTGAATCAAATGCAAGTTTTGAGTCAATTGATCACAATAGTCATGCAAAAGCGGGTACTCAATTTCTTTCAACTGCTTGTGCTCAGTGCATTCTATACATTGGCTGGTCTCCCTATAACAATCTCATAGGGGGAGAGCCCTGTCTTTGATTGTGCGGTCATCCGCATTGATAGCAAGGCTATTGGCAAAGTGTCATGCCATTTCATATTGCTGTGCACACACACCGTGCCAATTTTGTTCTTTAGAATTCAGTTATGGTGTTCCACATGGCCAGCACTCTGAGCATGTCTGGCCGAGTGGAACCATTTATCAATCTGTAATCCAACACATACTTGCAGGATGACAGCAGCGATAAAATGTGGACCATTATCGGATCAAATTACTCTGGGCAAGCCAAATCTAGGAAAATATTCCTTAAGCATGGTCTTTGCCATTGACATTGCTGTGGCATCTTTCAGTGGGAAATCCTCAACCCATTTGCTAAAGGCACAGATCACAACTTCAGCATAGAAAAGAGCGTATGCTTGTGGGAGGGACGTATTGCAAGCTCCATGCTGCAGGCATGCGCGCCGGCTCCAAGACGACCATGTAAACAGGAAACCTTCGAGCAGTGTGTCTTGGCAACGGACTGCTCGGTCTTACTGGGAGTTGCGTGATTTCGAACGGTGAGTGTCTTTAATGATAAACCCTGAGTACCCGCGGCTTTTTGCACATTGTGACAGGGATTAAACATATTGTGCACTTTGATTATTAGTGAGCACGTTAGTGCTTTAACACAGGAGAGTCTGAACTAGTCTTTATGTTAATCTGCAATTTTTAACCCGCACAAGCGGAGTATCCCGCGTGAGTCATGGACATTGATTTAGCCTAGCAACTGGGGATGAGCACAGTATGTAGAGCGTGTCTTGGTCTGTACCACTAAGTATGCCCTATGAGACGTTTTGAAGTAGATTTTCCACGCAAATAACAGGTAGCATAATTGACTCGGGTCATTACGACATGAAATCACAATGGAAGTAATTTAGTTATTCTGTTACTCCATGAAGCTCTAAATTGTCATAATTGCAGGAGAACATGTTTACAACACAATAAAGGCACACACCTGTTCACTTCTTGCCCTTAGCTATCGCTCACTGGAGGTCACAGCCTATCACCTTTACTTCACCCACGGAGAGGTACTTCTCTTCTTTCCGGGTGAGTACACTAAACTTAGTTTGTACCATTTGAAAAGTTGACTCGTATTTTAGAATAAATCCTTACTATGCACTCTTACACATTTACCACACTGGTTGATACCGGTTTTGGCTACATTTTCAGGAACTAAGGTCAGTGCTACTTGAGAGTTACTTGAAAAATCTCTCTGTTTGCATAGAGGTCTAATTAGTTTATCCTTCCCTTCTGTAGGAATTAATGAACAATTTTGAAACTGTAACACTGAAGAAGGATTGTTGTTTAATCAGAAACGCGTCAGCACACATGATTGATATGAGTGTGTTTGGGAAGCTCTGAGCAGAAATAATTATACTACCCAGAAGGACAATCAAGTTAATGTGGTCTTTCTGTTTTGTTTAGCCACATATAAATTCCTTGTTTAATTCAATCTAATATGTTACATTGTGTATAATCGTCTGAGTGCATTTTGGTGCTTGTGAGGACTGCTATTCAGCTCAAAATACTGTCATTGTCTCAGAAACTGTCAATACACCATTTTTGTTGTTAATGATTGCCCACATTATAAAGTAATAGTGTGGTTGTAAATTGGAACGTTTTTTGCTAAAACGTATATATATATATATATATATATATATATATATATATATATATATATATATATATACTTCATCTGTTTAAACTCTGTTTTGTCTCAGTCTTGGGGTGCCTTTCTGTAGACGAGTAAATAAACAGAGGCTAAATGTACCTTGTTGATCATACGAATAGATTATGAACTCAGGGAATGCTGACTGCATCATAACAAACCCAGATAGTTGACTCTCGTGGCCCAAAACCTATCCTGTTTAGAAGGTGATTGGACTCACGAGGTTCCAAAAATAATAACGGGGACTGTGTCCCATAAGGAGTGCAGCATAGGGCTATCAGCAGGCAATGGCTGGTGTGTGTCTGGTGCTTCGTTTTTATGAATCCCTAGTGGCCTCGAGATTCTCCCTACTGCACCTGAAACATTGTATGAACCATATGTAGAATTATGACCATACCCCAACGTAATAAGCTTAACATACATTTTTGACACAGTTGTGCCTTCCACCCTACATTTTGTTCACAGATCACAACTAGGACATATTTACAGTTTTGGCAACGTTTCATCTCAATAAAGTCAAAATGGATCACCTGAAAGGACATGGAGGGGGGACCAAAACTGCCTTTCAGTGTGGTGTTCCCTTCCCAATGTTATGTTGTAAGCATATTATGAAACCCTGGACAAAACGTTCAGCAGGTTTCTGGATATTAGTTTTATACCAGACTGGATATAACAGTTGGCAAATCTTTTAGACACTTATGCGTGTTGGGCCATGAGCCATGGTGACCATAGCATTGACATAGGCATTGGGTAACATCCATCTTTGCTTCTCATTATCCACCCAACAATGCTCATCATCTAGACCTGCTGGACCCTCAGCCCACTGTTTAATTTATTCTGGGGTAGCTTCAGTCTGAATTTCTTTTATACAGCTAATCCCTTTGTCCATCATACATGTGTCAGTAACCCATCTTGTTGGATCGAGCACGTACATCTTTGAGTGTAAATCAATAGCAGTCTGTTTGGCTATTCTGTTAGCAAAAGCGTTCCCATTTCCAACATCGTCCGTCACTTTCTGGTGTGCGGCACACTTTATTGTTGCTAGTTGTGTAGGAAGCGCAAGTGCTGACAGCAACCAGACTATCAAAGTGCCGTGTTGAATTTTTGTTCCATGTGAGGTCAAGAATCCTCTCTCAGCCCACAGTAAACCAAAATTATAAACCACCCCAAATGCCTACTGACTATCTGTATATATATTTACACTAAGCCCTTCAGAAATTTCACAAGCTCTTGTTAGCACAATAATCTCTGCAGCCTGCTCAGAATAATGCAGAATTTGTTTTGTCTCCACAACAGTGCTTTATGTGGTGATTGCATAAGCAGCGGTGGATGTACCATCCGGAAGTTTAAAACAGGAGCCATCTCAGAATAGCTCCCCTTGTAGATTCTTTAAGGGTATATCAGTTAAATCAATTCTGCCCTTAGTTTCTTGTTCTGTGATAAAGAGGCAATCATGTGACATTTCATCACTGCAATCCTTCCCTTGTGGAGAAGGCAATAATTCAGCCGGATTCAATGAAGAACATCTCTTAATTTAGATATGCAGTGCAAATAGAATCAGTTTGTATCTTGTTAATTGGGCTATTGTGAGATGTTGTTTCTGCATTCTGTTTAATAGAACGTCTACGGAGTGGGGTACCATCACGGTTAAAGAATTACCTAAAACCATACCGTCACTTTGTTTTATGGATGCAGCAGCTACAGCTCTCAGACATCTCAGTAAAGCACATGCAACAGGGTCTAACGTGGAGGAAAAATAGCCGCACAGCCTATTCTTGCCCCCATGTTCCTGTGTCAAGACAGCCAAAGCACATCCATCACGTTCATTCACATACAAAACAAAGCCTTTTTTCGTAATTTGGTGTGCCCAAAACTGGTGCTGAACACAGCACAGCCTTAAGCAGATCAAGTATTCTGGCAATCCATGTTTTATCAACAAAGAAACATTTGGGATCCACTGTCTACAATATGAGGCGATGCCTATTAAAGCTCTGACCTCTTTCTGTGTATTTGGAACATACATATCAGAGATGCTTTGTTTCCGTTCAGGTGTCAGTCTTCTTCCCTCCTTCGAAAGGAGATAACCCAAAGAGGCAACCTCCTGTCGACAATACGGAAACTTCTTCAATGAAGCCTTATGCCAATTCCCTGCTAATTGAATAAGCAGCAACACAGTGCCTTCCTTGCAAGCAGCTTCAGAATCAGCAGCTAGAAGTGGATCATGAACATATTACAACAATGTGAAAGTGGAAGGTAACTCAAGCGTATCAAGCTGTTCTTTCAACGCTCTACTATAGATGCTTGGACTCTCAGTGTACCTTTGCGGCACACGAGTGAATGTGAACAAGCGCCCCCTAGGGTGAATGTAAACAAATATCTGCTATCAACATGCACAGGGATACTAAAGAAAGTGGTTTTCAAAACCACAACACTAAAATGTGTAGCCGTGGCTGGAATCATAGTCAGAATTGTGGTAACATCAGGCACAATCGGAAACTGTGGAGCAACAATCTTATTAATTGTGTGCAAATCTATTATAACATGAAAAGTTATCACATTATCCCCTTTCTTGTAAACTGGTAAATTCTGACTATTGCACATGCTTCCTGAAATTTACTCAATTACACCTCGCTGTACGAAATCAGAAATAATACTCTTCAAACCTGTTCACCTTCAAGCAAATTCTAAAACTGTGGAATATGTGACAATTTAACACCTGGTTTCAACAGAATTTTAACGGGTTCAATTTGTAAAATTCCAACGTCATTATGTTTAACTGCACATAAACATGTTGGGACCTTATTCAATTCATTTGGTAAAGGCATAGACAAAATTGTGGGACGGAAGTTTGTTGGTGTGAAATCATTATGTACACTCCATCTGG
Source organism: Ambystoma mexicanum (assembly GCF_040938575.1). NCBI lineage: Eukaryota > Metazoa > Chordata > Amphibia > Caudata > Ambystomatidae > Ambystoma > Ambystoma mexicanum. The sequence continues at coordinate 101,120,853 of NC_090941.1, read as the reverse complement.
AGAACAGCAAATCACAGCATTCAATTCCTTTAATAAATTAAATCCCAACACATTTTCACCACAATTTGTTGTCAATAGAAATGGACAAGAATCATTGAATGGTCCCAGTGAAATTGGTACCAGCAGAGGGACCGGATTTACCACTGGTGTACCAGAGAACCCTACAGAAATGTTGTTCTGCCCTGTTAGTGGAATATCTGGAACCCGTGAATGATCAATAGAACACTTCTGTGCTCCTGTATATATCAAAAAGAGATGCTCCCTATCCCCCACCTTCATTTCAACATAGGGCCCTTTCTGATTGATGGGAATAGGTATTCGTTCCAGACCCTGCTTCGGGCTGTCCTAACGGAACAGTATATCGTCAGATCCAAAATGCTCAGAAAAATAGACATTCAGGATTATCAAAAATATTCCCACTTGTAACACTCTGTTGCTGATTATCTTGTTTTGGTGTCTATTGATTCTGTGCAGACTCAATTCTATCCGGACTCCCATTCCCAGGATGGCCTCTGGATCGTCTACCCATGGCACCATATCTGCTGTTTGATCTCTGCTGAAGGATTGGTCTTTGTGCTCGCCAATGACCCTCCTGTCTACAATATGCACACTGGTTCATATGTACGAGACCCAGTTGTGCCCCACCCTGTAGTATAAATTGACCTCTGAACTGTGTTTTCCCGCCTCTGACTCCTCTAGCTATTTGCTGCACTAACACTCTAGTTTTCAGGTCTCCCTTCTTCTTTTCCACCTTCTCCTTCTCTGTATTAACCCTATTTTCAAAGTACTGAGCCATGTGTAACACTTCAAATTGTGATGTTGCTTGCCATGCACTGTCAGAAGTCATGATCTGAGATTGGATTTCAGGCAATAATCCATGCACAAACGTATTATTTGTTTTTAGTTGTATTTGTAGAGCGCACTTACAGCCCACAGGCATTGAGGTGCTTGCAAGTAGATGAAAGGAAGCTTAATTGTTAATACAGTGATACAGTCTTATTTACAGGCATGTTATGTAAGCAGATTATAACATGAGGTTTAGGATTGACGGATCAAATAAATAGTCTGGTTTTAATGGCCGTGCGGAATGCCAGATGGGAGTCAATCATCCTAAGGTGGGCGGGAAGGGAGTTCCAGAATGAGGCCCCCATAGAAGGGAAGCTAGTGCCACCTGCGCGCACTCTTCTGCTTTTAGGAGTGGAGATCAGGTTGGTGTAAGCCACTCTAGTAGGCCTTTGAGAGGAGAGTTTCTGAATTCTGGAAGCCAGGTAGGGAGGTGGTAGGTCATGGAGGCATTTATGCGCGAGTGAGAGGGTTTTGAAGATTATCCTTTCTTTAACTGGCAGCCAGTGCACCTGCCTTCTTGTGGTGGAGGTATGGTCCCTCCTAGAGATCCCAGTGGCAGTATCAAGTAACAGCCTCTTTCCTGGCTCTGTACTTAAGTCTTGACCACTAAAATTCAAAACTACTTGCTCTAATTTATTGAAATACTCAGTTGCCCCCTCTGACTTAAATTACATGGAACCAGAGTTTTCAATTTAGTCACTGTTCTATCTGGCAACATCAGTATCACCTGTGGCAGTTTCTCACTGCATTCCTTTCCCCATCTTCTCGTACTAAGACATCCCATGCATCACCCATCCCTGCCTGGTCGTCTACAGTTCTAATCTGCTTACACAAATCAGCAGGAAGGATCACGGGAAACAACAAATCTATATCACCCAGCGTGAAAACTGAAGAATGCAAAACAGATTCAATTTCTTTCTAAAATCCTGTTTGATTCTTCCTAATATTTGGAATTGATTGCCTAATCGTATTCCCTTCCTGTCTAGAAAATGGAATATGAACAAACTGTGAGACATAATGTGCTTCAATTGTAGTGGCAGGTGTTCCTGCTGCTGCATATGCTGGAATCTCTACTTTTGGAACAAATGTCGCAGGAACCTCCTTAATCGGCAATTGTAAAGAAGGCAAATCTGAACGTCTATTAAGCAACAAGGCTAAATCACGTGACAAAGTAGTCAAAGCAGTATCGGGCGAAAATGCTCTTTTATAAATATCCATCAAATCTGCAGGACAACATTCCTTTCTCTTCATAATTCATCTTATAGATACTCTACGAGCACCCGTAACACTTTCCTTTTCATTGCCGGAGCATACTGACTAAACGTGTCATGCACTTCATGGGAAAAATTGAAACATCCAAAATGTATCTAAGAACGTCTCTTATGCAAATGCGCATTTCTTCACTCATTGGTTTCAGTGAAGGTAGAAATCGCTTCTGCACACATGAAGCTTGTCGTTCATTACCATCCATTTCCTTTTCCTGTAATCGATCTACCTCACTTTTAAACTCAAATACCTTCTCTACATGCTCATATACTTTCTCTGCAGTGTCCCTTGAGCGGGCAAGGACATTAAAATCCCTCAACCCCTGTGGGACACTGATGTCCGTTAAATCATTCCATATAGTGCTCCAAAGCTCTTTGGATAAAGGTGCTATATAAATAACACATCATTATCATTATTATTATATATCAACTAAATACGTTCCTATCCGTTCGATCAAAATATTCTGTTCAGTAATACCCCCTTGGTCAGAAATCACAACGGCAAACAACCAATTCATCACCCTCTTCTATGTACTTTTTAGCCCACGTATATAATTCTCTCTTTCTGCCTTTAGATACTGTGCCACACGTCACTATTCTTGGATCAGCTCCCGCCCCTTCATCCATTAAAGGTGGAGCAGAACCACTTGGTAAAGAGTCAATAGATAGTGGAAGCAATACTGCTGGCTGTCCAGACGGAGCTATGGGGATGGCAACTGTCAGCAAGGATGAAGCTGCAGGAGAGGGAACAACAATTGGAGGAAGAGGAACAACAATGGGAAGAGGAGGAACAACATTGGGAGGAGGTACATAAGGAGGTGGTGCAGTTGAAACAGTTCTATGTTCATTCAATATGTATGAAAATCCTTAGAGGGATATATCTTTTGCACATCTAGTTGAAAAGCGCTATCCATACTTCTAATGGATTCTGACTGTACCTGCTAATCATACAATAATGCTTTCTCAGCATTCATCATGTGTCCACGTGCATGTTTTTCTCTACTTTTGAGTTGCTGCATAGCGTCCTTCCTCCAGTCTCTATCTGCATCAAATGCTGCAGGCCTAGCCTTTTTTCTCAACAATACAGATTCTAAATGCTCTCAGCGGGCAATTTCAAAACTACCATAGACTGTCCACTGAAGTTCGGAAACATGTCTGGTCTGTCTGTGCCAAATTTAATTAAATACTATAGTTCCTAGGCCATACTTACAATACATAAAATAAGCCGGCGACCTATCGGGTGGCACCGGTTGGCCTTGTTTCAAAGACTGTCTCTCTCTGCAGAATAATACCCAGAAACAGGATGACAATTTCCCAGGTATATCAAATCACTGTCTTTACCTGGTGTTGTTTGTATTTGCTAAAAAAAAAAAAACTGCAAGCGATATCAGGACTTTTAAGAATCGGGGCACGACTCACCTGATTTCAAATTTCAAAGGGGTTTGATCGGATTACAAATCGTTGTGGCTGGTGTTTTTGCAAAACAGGCCTCGATAGGGGGACCCTCGTTGTGATGTCCTGCTAAACGCTGCTCACCATCCAGGGATCGGGCATGCAGTACTGCAGAGGAATCGCATCTCATTTTTCAGGAGCCCCTTCACTCTCCGATCTTGGTCCGGCAGCCTCGTCTTTGTCTAGCAATGTGATATCAATACTGAGGGTCCCCATTTGGGCTCCATCTGGAAGATTCAAAGAATATCGAGGCTTAATACCACATAATAGAAATACGCCAGTCACGAGTACTAAGGTACAAGTACACTTTATTTTAGCAGAACAGCTGTCTGGCTCTCAACACAACGCAATGTGTGCAAGCAGACACAGTGAGATGAGAGAGTTCTGGACATTTAAAAAACATGAGTATTTATACATTTTTCTCACAATCCCGGACACATCGTCTAGCCCCTCTTCGTGTAACACATTTATCTAGGGTACATAGCCTTTCCACATAACTAATACATGTTAAAACATTCTTGATTCTGGTTGTTTTCTGTTAAACACTTCATATGTTTTTCAAACAATGGACACAAAAGTAACAGTCCATATTTCATTTACTTATATTTGTCTTCCATTTTTTCAAGTTTAAAGTCAGCTTAGTTTCAAGGAGCAAATACAAAGATTTCTGCAAAAGCACATGTTCAACTATTCATTATTCTGTTTCACTATTTGAACAGGGAAAAAACTGTTGGTACAGATGGCATCTAAATTACTGATTAGCACGGCTCTTGTTCATCTCCAGGACAAACAATCCACTTCAGCAGCTTCAGAATGTTTATCTACGTTGACACAGTAAAAAGTTCATTTTGCGCTGCTGGAGCCGAAAACACAAATTCTAACATTGGACAGAAAGCAGGAGTTAATCAAAATGGCAGATAACTTAAAATGGTGACACAATCAGCCTATTTCAGGTTCATTCCAATGTGATTTACAGTGCGATGTGAATGTGCTTAGGCCAATGTTTACTATCAGATGGTATTCATGCAAAATATACTTTTACATGGGAAGGATCTATGTGATCACTGCGATCCCTATAATTGCGATGGCCGAAAATGCCAACTTTTATTTTGTTATTTTTTTATTTAACCGCCTTTACACCACATAGATATGCGGGGGAGACCCCCAAAACCACCCCCCATATTGCTATAATATCACATAACCCCACCGCAAATATATGTGGTGTAAGGGGGGGGGTTGTTAAAAAAAAGTCAGACATTTCGGCTGTCGCAATTATGAGGGTGACATTTTGGGCCATTACCCCTGGGAATGACTCTTCTTAGATGGAGGCGTTAATAATGCTGAGTAGTGCTTTGAGCACCGGGTCTTTCCATTGTTTAATGATGGAGGCTGGGATCATATCATCAGAGTAGGAAGTGGATGAGATGCATTTGTTTTAGGAGCTCTGGGGGAGAGAGTGGAGAGAATTCAGAACCAGAGGGGCAGTGTGCATGCTGGAGTGGAGGGGGAGTTAATGCGGTGGGAGGTTGATTCAATGATCTGTCAAATTTTGTTTATTTTTTCAACTAAGTAGCTTTTGATTCAGTCACAATTTTTCTGAGTTGCTTGCACCTCAGGGTTGAGAGAGGTTACAGTGCAATGCTTTACTAATTTTAAGAGGGCTTACCTCCTGTAGAGACTGTTATACTAGTGGTGGAGTAGTTAGCAGCTTTGCCTTGATAATCAGAATACTATAGTTGGCGCAGACAGATTTGAGCATGTTGAGTTCTCCAGGGTTAGAGATTTTGTGCCACCCATCCTGTCAGTGAAGAGGAAAAGGAGGTTGCAATGGTCGACTGTCATATGCAGGTGAGAGTTTAAGGAGGATGAGGAGGCATGAGATGCCCTCATCCATGATTTGGAGGGCATTTTCCAGTGCCTGGATGGTGGCTGTTTCGATGCTATGTGTGGGATGGAACCCCGATTGATAGTCATTTAGGTGTTGTAGTTGATACATTTTGGCCAATAAACAGGTGGTCTGTAATGGGTCAGTATTTGGCCAGGTCCTCTGGGTCTAGAGTAATTTTTTTATAAAGAAGTTGTGTTAGGCCAGTTTTAAGGGTGCATAGGAATGACCCTTCTGGGTGGAGGCACTAATAATGCTGGGTAGTGCGTTGAGAACAGGGTCTATCTATTGTTTAATGATGGAATACAGGATCATACCATCAGAGTAGGAAGTAGGTACAAGATGAGATTGTTTTAAGGAGCTCTGGGCGAGAGAGTGGAGAGAATTAAAATCCAAAGGGGCAGTGTGAATGTTGGAGTGGAGGGGGAGCTAATGCTGTGGGAGGTTGATTTGATGATCTGTCGATTTTTTTCTATTTTTTCAGTGAAATAGCTGTTGATTCCATCAACATTTTTCTGAGTTGCTTGCACCTCGGGGTTGAGTAAGAATCCCGTACAATGCTTTACTACTTTGAAGGGGGCTTTGCTCCTATTAGAGACTGCTGTTAGAGTGGAAGAGTAGTAATCAGTGTTTGCCTCAGTCATCAGAATCCCACGGTTGGCGCAGAGAGGTTTGAGGTTGGTGAGATCTTCAGGATTAGAGTGTTTGCGCCACAGTTACTCTTGGGTTCTTATTGAGCATGTATTTGAAGCAAGCTTGGGAGTGTACCAAGGAGTGGATAGATTGGTTTTAGCCTGTGTAGTTGATAGGCGCATGAATGCCCACCAGATTTGTAGCTGAGTTGAAGAAGAATTTTAGAAGGATTGGGGCATTCCCTGTGCTGGGAAAGTCTTTGAAGTTTGCTTCTGCCTCATGGACAAGGAAGGTTTTGAATGAACAGCCCTAAGTGAGAGGGCATTTAGCCTGACCTTTGAGGGCCACTGTCAAGTGGGGTATTGACAGCGGTAAGGCGGCGTGGTCAGACTAGTCGAATGGGATTGAGTCTGTGAAGGTGATGAGGAGAGATGATGTAAAGACTAAGTCTATGGTGTTGCCTTTGTTGTGCATGGGGGAGAGAACAATTTGCTTGAGTGCTTGGACCCAGTAAATTGGAGATGTCGGTAATGAAAGTCACTCATGTGAGTTGGCATGTAGATGAGGTGAGAGGTGATAGATTAATTATGAGATAAAGGAAGCCGGCAGGTGAGTGATTCAAACAAGGTTGTTCTGGGAGAGGATGATGGAGTATGACCAATGGCTACTGTAGATGTTTGCAACTCCGCCTCCTGCCCTTTCAGTCCTGTCAGTATGTTTGATGCAGTAGCCTAGGGGGAGGAGGACATTGAAAACACAAGGAGACGATAGGGTAAACCATGTTTCATTGAGAAAGAGGTCATCAAGTTTGTTCTACAAGATGACATGAGTGACTGCTGAGCGAGCATTGATCAAGCATTGATCAGCACGTGGGGGCCTGTTAGTGGGGTTTAAGAGTGTTGGTTGTGGCAAACTGCAATACTGATGAGGTTTGCTAGGGTAGCTTGCTGGGGCTGCCCAGGGAGCTTGGCCATTCAAACCCAGCAGGGATGGTGGTAGGCTTTGGAGGGAGGATAAACATGGTGATGATGTCTGGCCTAAACAGGAACAAACAAGCTAGGTGCTGGTCTTTGTCCATCCTTTGCCGAGGGCACAAAGCTAAGGACACCTAAGGACGACTGGATAAATAGGCTGTGGGTGGAGTAACATAGTTGCAGGGCATGGTCTTGTCACCAACAGAATCCTCAATGATGTCTATCTGAAACTGGTCTGGAGTTATTAAGAGGCAACCTGGGAAGTGTGGAAACTGGGCGTGGGCAGAGCAACTCAGTGCAAGTCCTGGTCAGGTGACTATCAGCATCCTCAATGCAGTATGCCTACAGCTGGCCTGGAGTCCATAAGAAGCTACCTGAAAAGTGTGGAAACTGGTGGTGGGTGGAGTAACTGAGTGGCAGGGCCTGGTCACATGACCAGCAGCCTCCTCAATGCAATCCGTCTGCAGCTGGCCTAGAGGCCATAAAAAAGCGAACTGGAAGGCACACCACTGGTGGTGAGTGGAGCAATTGAGTGACAGGGCCTTGTCACGTGACCACCAGCCTCTTCAATGCAATCTGCCTGGAGTCTTTAAGAAGCAACCTGGAAGGCATGAAAACTGGTTGCAAGCGGAGCAACTGAATGGAAGGGCCTGGTCATGTGACCAGCTGCCTCCTCAATGCAGTCTGCCTGGACTCCTTAAGAATCTAACAGGAATGTGCGAAAACTGGTTGTGTCTTGTTTGTTCCATTTCGAAAAGCACTGCCATAAAGTGTGTTAGTGCCATTGTTTTAAGGTAAGAGAACCTACAATAGAATTTCCTGAATATAATTGTTAATGAAAAAGGCCAACCCTGGCAATAATGTAAATGATCCCCTCTTTAGGAATACAAAGTATCGTAGTTAATTGAAACAGACTCACCACCATCTCACTTCTCCCCTGCTCTTCCACCACTCACCTTCCCACATCGCAGAATTTCTACTGTGAAGATTGCTGGGTTCAGAGAAAGGGTTCAGAGTGCTCTGAAACCTGAAACCTGAAGGGATGATGGCTGGTTGATTAAGAGAGTGAATGCAGTATCACCACTGCCAAAAATAAACAAAGAAACTCATCTGGCTGAAAACCAACGTCACTGTAAACAACCGTTGTCACCATTACCCAATAAATGTTGCTATTAATTGACTGAACGAGACCCATTTCGACCTAAAAGAATTACATACTAAAGCGGCCCTGCTGGATTAACAAACATAATATGCAGGTTGCACTCAGATCTGCACAATGCATAGATTGCTGGGGATCAACATATAATATCCTGCCTCATGGGATGAATTTAGCTGGGATTCGTAAACATGTATCCTCTCGTTTAATAGTAATCTGGAAGCAAAGTAAAGTATTTTCAGATGGCTGTTGCATCTAGTGTGGTTGAAACACTTTTCCAACGAAGAACATTTCTAAATACACAGCAATGTCATGAACATATACAAACATAAATTTCTTACTGGCCTGCAAACCCAGTCATTTTTAATTCCTGATTGTTTTATCGTTGTTTATTTGAGAGGTTATGTTCCCATTCTCCCCTCTCATTGTTGTCTCTTTGACATTTTTTGTCACACTCTTAGTGTAGCAGCAAAGTTAAACACACCTGTGGTTGTCGGTTACCAATGAAAAGATATTTCAATGTGATAGAGTTTTAGCATATTTTATCAGTTATAAACAGGTCAGATTTTTACCGACACATGCAGATTTAATATCTTGGCTTCCGGGAATCTCATGAATTACTTATTCATTGCATTTTAAGAAAGGACAGAATACATTCTATTTTTTGTGAAAATGTGGAATGTCTGCAAACCGCTTCAATATTTAAGTCCAATTTTGTACTAAACATGTAAGAGTTTGATGAAAGAGAATATGCGAATATTGGAAATGTGATGATTCTCCAAAGTATAAGGGAGGTCTGGTGTACCCATGTGGATACTAGCAATATGGATATACCTACTGTTTGTCTTCCATCAACACTTCTAGCCAATGAGGGCATGAGAGTGGATTTTCATAACATTTTCTAGAGTGGATCAGCAGTGGGAAACAACATTTCATTTTGGCAAACCTCTATGTGTGTGAAGCCTAAGGATGTTTGTCTCCATCTTATTTAACACCTATATCTGATATCTCCTGCATCTAAACATCTTTAATGGGGTCTGATATTCATATGATGAAGAAATGTAAATAGATCTGGCCTTTTGGCAGTGGGCAGTACGAGATGAGAGTTTTGTCCAACTACCTCCCTGCAGTTGAGGGACTGATGTAGGGCAGGTGGCTACACTTAAATAACATTAAAACTAAGAACCTCATGTTTGGTAGCCCGATAGTCCATAAGCAACTCCCATCTAGGGATGCTCTCCCAACGTTCTTACAATAAGACATATCACTTAAGTCTAAGATAAATCATTTCATTGTTACTTTCAATGTAGTGATGTCCATTCAAAGCTCTATGGCCCTCATTACGACCCTGGCGGTAAGGGGTTTGCGCCAGCGTTAGCTGCGCCGACCCCTTACCGCCAACTACGAGTTCCCATAGCGCCATGGTCACTTTTCCGCCCGCTTTTTGTGGGCGTAAAAATCCATGGCGCTATGGGACCTTGGTGTTAATTACGCCACCGTAATGTACGGTGGCGTAATTAACGCCTTCCCCACTCCCATTGAGCCCTATGGGGCCGAAATGGGAATGGGGAAGGGTAAATGGGTCAATGGGGACTTACCGCCCCGCCGACCTCGGAATGGGGCGGTAAGTCCGCCATCCGCCATGGCGTAAACGGACTTTACGCCATGGCGGAAAAGTCCGCCGATGGCGGAAAATATCCGCCAGGGTCGTAATGAGGGCCTATGTGTTCCAACTTGACTGGCTAAGTGTTAGGAAAGATTTCTCTTTGGGCAACGTTCCCGTAAATATTCTATAGAACGTCACAAGTTTTGCTTTTGTTTTTGAACCTGCCCTGACTTTTTACAGGGAAGTGAAGCATTCAGCGTCACTCCCCTGGCCATCTGTTCATTTTCTTATGGGGAGACTGATTAGTCCTTGAGACTGTCAATAATGCGAAAAATATCCTTCCATTTTGACTATACACCTTTTACCTTTTTGGCAACTTTTTAACAGTGCACAAAGCATCTTACAATGCAGTTCAGAAGGGATACTTTTGTAGCACCCTAGTCTTTTACACTTGGGGTTTTTGGTTACTCGCATATGTGCCTAAAGTCAAGCTGGTGACAGCTGATATTTCTTTTACCATTTTTGCATAATTGTTAGTGTTGTGCACATTACAGCATATTAATAATCCTGGCTAGTGCGCTAACATGTCTGTGCCACAATATGTTTTGCTTGTCCTATGGCCACATTGTTGTTTGCCTCCTTCCTAACTTCTCTGGTAAGGAAAGCCTATATAAGGTCATGCACCTGTTATTGTTATTACTAATTCATTCACTCCAGGTGTTCTTTTGTCTTCCATCACAAAGGATACGTTTGACTTGTCCACTAACATATCACACACCTCCTCAATATGTGCCACATCGACCATATCCCCGGCTGCTGTTGTCTGCAAAATAGAGGAGTCAGATGACGCCTCAATGCTGTCACAGTTGATGGAAAATACAGGATCTACTTTGTTTACACCTGTACCACTTTCCAAAGTATTAGGATGTATGTTGACACACGTATTCAAAGTATTATGCCTTGGTGCTACTATCACTGTTTTAACTTCAGTAACATAAGCATTACTCTGGACCATGTTTAGATCGTATTTATCTACTGTGGTAACATAAACATGGCGCCTATCAGCTGTCTTCGCCAATGCCCAAATGTTTTTCCTTGAATTGGGGGTTTTATTGCCTTCCTTTTCCTCTATCTCCTCTTACGAAGCTGATAATATTCTCTCTCTGATTCATTACAATCATCTACCAACTGTGACGGAGGATCCACATCATTCACGATCACCATCTCTCACCTCAAATGGCCATACTGCTCAGCAGCAACACAACTCATTTTGCCAATATGTTGGGCCTCTTTAACATCCAAGCATAATAGCCCATGATGATAAACAGCAGCACCACTCTTTTCAGCCGAGTTTTGGATATCAACAACCCCTCGGTCATCGGTCTACTCTGGACTTGAGATAAGTTGAGGGGCCTGTTCCCATTCTTCTATTACATCTTGGTATTTTGTAGGTGGTTTCAATCGTTTAAAGGAGTGCATTGGTCTGTCTGAAGCCTTTAAACAAATCAGTGCATAATACCAGACAGCTTTTATGAAGGAATGTATTTCAGTGATTTCAGGAATGAGGATGGGGTCTCTGGAACTAAAGCCTTCTGTGTCCTAATCATCTGTGCTTTCGTTCTGCAAAATCAAACCTACCAAATTGGGAGAGGCTGGAAAGGCACGTACCAATTATGTTTGGGTGGGTGGCTGGGATCTTGCCCACAATGTCTGTGTGCCCCCTTGCTACAGCCTCTCTTTGGAGACTAGCAGAGGTTAAGCAATGGGTAGTTATTGTCAATAGGGGGGAGTGATTTAGATAAATCTTCATCCCCCACCAAAATTTCCACTGCCGGGGTATCATGGAGCACACCTGCTCAGTCCGGTGCATGATTGGGAAGAAGGTTATGATTTTCCATCCTACAGCCACTGTATCCTCAGAGACCTTCTTTGAGGATCTATTCTGTACGGCAGTAGTGGACAAAACGGTCATACTGGTGCCTTTTAGCTTTTTACCCACTGGTGAGCACACTGCTTGCACCTGTCTTCTTGTCATATATTTTCAAGGCACCTTACTTGAGCCTTTTACTGCGATTGAACCTGCAGACTGCCAATTGCACTTCCGCACTTCGTGTGCTTCTTGTGCTCCAGGGGATTATATAATATGACCCCTTCCTCTTCCTGGCTGTCTCTCCTCACCCAGCATGGGTCAGTAGAAACAAAGAGAAGACCGCCACCAGTCACCACACCAGGCTGCTGATTTTCAAATGGCAGAACCTGACACAGAACCACACTAGCCAGCGTGACAGTCTGCAAACTGCACTTCCAAGTATGGTTGTACTTGCCTGTCTAAATTGAATTATTGTGTGCTTCACTGTGTTGACTCATTGAGGATCCCTGACCTCACTCACTTTCTCCTGAGGCTAAGCCTTGACCACTCTCCAAGCTTGCCTTGATTAGGTTTGGCTTACTTCTCAGAATGTCCCTGTTCACTATAACTACGGTGGCCTCCTAAAATCTGACCACCAGGCCATACTCTAGAAAATCATCTGAACAACAAGACGTAGGGCCTCATTAGGAGGTTGGAGGTAGTCATGGCGCTACTAGGGCCATGACTACCTCTAATACGGGTACTGTGTCCGCCCTCGTTCAATGGGGATTTACCGGTCTATCCTGACCTTTGCGGGACCGGTAAGTCTCCATTGAAAAAGCCATTCCCCCTTCCCATTTCAGCCCCCATAGGGCTCAATTGGAAGGGGGAAGGTGCGAATAACTGTACCGCAAATTGCGGTACCGTTATTAGCTCTGAAGTCCCTTAACGGGTCCCTTCCATAACGCCTGGTAAAACCAGGCATTAAGGAACAGACCCGCTAAGGGACCTCGTAGTAGGGTGGTAAGGGATTACAGCAGAATGGTGGTGGAACTCACACATTGATAATTAGATTCCTACAGTGCTCTCTATCTCTATGCAGGTTTAAACAAATGTCATTTGAGTAGTCTTCAAATCACAGAAAAAGCTGTGGTGAAATGTATGAGTGGCCTCTGAAGAAAATATCATGTCTGTGTGCTCAGATGGTAACTACAGTTTTCTACCATCGAAATCCTTATTAACTTGCTTAACTTGTTTTCTGAAGAAAAATAATTATTATATCTTCTCCTTCATGTCCAGATTGGGCTGACATTGACTCCCTAATGGAAATACAATTATTAGCATGGGCATGGAAGTTTCCAAGTCCTGCCCTCTTGTAGAATTGCCTCCCAAGTGACTTATGGTTGGATATCATGATGTCCTCATTTAGAAAAAAAAAGCTTCTTTTAGGAGCCTAATGTTTATGTGATGTGTCTTGATCTCACCCCTTAATATTGTCTTAAGTGTTGATCGATGCATCAAGGTGGCTAGGTCCACAAGAGAGTGCCATGAACATTTCTTATACTAATGAATTCATATATTAATATATGCAAGTGAAGTAACCAATTGAAGGTTATAATTCAGTTTTAATAGGCTTTGAAAAAACGGACTCATTACAAGTTAGAGAACTCTTGAGTTTGGAAGGGGTTTCAAGTTATGATGCAAAAGGAAGAATAAAGAGACGGCGAAAAGGAACACAGAAAATTAAAATTTAAACCAACAATACAACTCCAGCACTCAGAAGCTGATCCAGCACAAAGATGAGAGATACGATTCCAAAGATGAGTTCTTCCTAGCCCAATTTATCCAAGACAATGCAGTAAATAGGTTGTGCATTCAATCAGGGGAAGGGGCCCATAAAATTGACCAAGAAAGAGAAATCAGTCCTACCCATATGGCTTTCCATTGACACATCAAGATAAGACGAGCCTCACTATCCTGTTCCCAACTAAAGCCTTTTTGAAGAGGTAAACTGGTAATATGCCTTTGTGATTAACTTTTGTATTCATTTAGAACTAAAACAGTTTGCAGAAGGTAATTATCTCTATGGGTTCATATTACTCATTGGTACCCGGCACGCACTGTCTACGGGAAATACTACATGTGGACTGGCTCTTTTCCGAGCCATACCACACGGTATTCGCGTGGATGTATGAGCGTTCCTCGCGTGCCGGGTACTCTCTCATTCTCATCGTCATACGCCGCATGCGTTTGTTCCCGGCACGTGCGTGGCAGCCCCTTAGCCAAGGAGGAGACTCGAAACGGGGCACTCCCCGCTCCGAGCCTCTCGCCGGGGACTCAGATAAGTTATTTTATTTCCACCCTCCTCCCCTGCAAACTATCCCCTCCCTGCCCTCCCAACCCCACTTACCTTCTTTTTTCTTTTTCTCGAGAGAGAGAACGCGCTGGGAACACTTCTGTTCCCAGCAAATCCGCTCCTGACGGCCGCCATGGAAAGGGAAAATGGACTATGTTTTCCCTTTCCCGGCGGCCATTTTATTTGACTTTTGTCCTATTTCAAAACGCTGCAACGTTTCGGAACAGAAAAAAGTGCCATTAGTACCCCTGTCTAACGGGCCGGGGTACTAATGGCTATAAAACCCTCGGCGGCGGGTCAATACCGCCCACGGAAATGCCCCCGGGGCCTCATTTAGGCCCTCGCTATGCTCGGGCCTGTAACTAAGGGCCCTGGGTGCATTACCTGGGGCCGTATTGGCTCGCCGCCTGGGGTCTTATTGCCACAATACATTCTGCAGTCGTTTGATGGAACAAGGATCTATAATCATCAATGCCTCCTGTTTGCTCACCTCTCTACACAGAGTAGAAAGCAGATTTCAAGACCTGTTAATCTGTGAGAACCTTACCAAGTCAATGTACATAACATGTGCCTCCTTAATACTACACTGAGGGCTGGGTTGGGGTATGTTTTGTGGAGAACCAAACCCACTAACCTATGGTGTTATCAATGCCTAGATTAGTTGTATTGTATAAAACTGAATGCCACATTAATTCAAGTCAATTTTACTGTTCAGGGTTTAACGCAACCTAATAGAAATCAAGACAATTGTGACCAAAATACATCACTCCAACTCAATAGATATAACTTTGCATACATCAAAGATTGTGAATTTTTGTAAATGCATTATTTTAGTGATTTTCCAAAATGAAACTGAAATTGCATTATCAAAGGATTTGAAGAAAAGAGATTTAAACGTACAGGCAGCACTGTGTTTTATTTGTGTCTCTGATTTAAGCATAGATTTACAAACATTCTCGACATTATTTGATCTACTGCTGTGGTAACATGTATGCATTAAATAGTTCAGAAATATATATTTAGGAATCCAAACAGGTAATTGTGGGAAAGCTCTAGAAGCTCTGCATGACACTGCTAAGCACCCATGGCCAATAAATAAGGTACTGTGAAGAGGCCATGGTTCCCTATTTCACCTTTATGGACCACAGTGACCTTTATGCCCAATTCTCTGGTTTTTCATACAAGAGACATTTATGGACAATAGAATTGTGCTGATTGAGTGCCTGCCTAACCCAGCTCAATCATCCAGAGGGCTATTATACAAACACGTTGCATTTTTTGTGTTCTTAATAGGGCTAGATTTTCGTTTCTGTTCTTAGTTAGTTATTTGCATTGATGTTGTTTAATTAAAACTATATTTGTTTATAGAACCTTAGTTGCACATTTGTTTTTACTTTGGACTCTTGTACTATTGATCTTTGAGATGTTACTGCTATTAACTCACACCCCTCTTGAAGATATGTCCTGCCCTCGTGCTGCACTACCATATTAAACATGGGCGTTATACCTTTTGGGTTGTGCCTGTTTCACCTTTATGATTGGGATCACTGTCAGTTAAGTAATAGTCTGGGGCTAAATATGCGGTTAGTCACTACCTGTCCCTGCACTCTTGCATAGCAGTAATAATTTCTGCACGCCAGAATTGCCACTGCAAAAACACATGATCATGGTAATTGTGCTCAAAACAGATTATGGGGCCTGTCAACACAATATGCCAGTTCTGTACAAATTGTATAATGTATCTGAAATGCAAAATGGTGGCACATTAAAGGGAAGAGAAAACTGCAAATCTAGAAAGGGCCCTTTTTCTGAGTTATACACATTATATAATACTTAGGAAGTTTACTAGGATTGAACTTTACCAAACAATGCACTTTAGCTTTGCGAATTTACACATTATATATTTCCTGGGAATGAAGTTTGGGATGGCAATCTAATGTTCATCATGTTTATGTTTAACAGTAGCTTCAAACTTTTGAAAGTGTTTTTTTCTTCCTGTATATGCATGTATACTACACGTTTTACTAGTTGCATGTAAAACGAGAAGTCATTGTGAGATTTGATCATGAAAGATAATAGTAATGCAAAGGATACCATTCCAAATCTTACAAAGAAGTACAAAAGTATACTTGTCCACTGATTAGCAACCATCCTAACAGATGCAATACCCATACCATTTCTCAAACAAGCTTTATGATAAGAGGAAGGGAAATAGAGATAGTCGAAAGGCAGGAAGAAAACAAAAAAAAAGAAAAGAAAAGAAAAGAAACTGAGAAAAGAGTGGGTAAAGAGAAAAAATATAATGGTCGCCTGAGATGCCAGAGGACAGAATACAGTAACAGGCCATACACAACTATACCATTGAGTACAATACAACACACTACCACTCCATCGAGTGTAATCCAGTACTACATTCCTCATTCCTTTTATGCTGTGTTATTATTATTTTTATTGATGTGGTATTAATGGTATAGGCAGTCCAATGGCATGTAGTCACAATCTGAGCATAAAATGCAAAATAGCTGCATTATATGAAGAGGTCAACAATACCTAAGAGAGGTATGGCTACTAGTAATAGCTATGTCAGATCATCAGCTTTTTGGTCACTTAGAAACTACCATGGACATGACCTGTGCGGGGTAGAGGGGATGAAGCCTATTTGCACAGGTGTTTTTGCTGTGTGTATACGCAACCTGTCTCCACCAAACTCCCACTGAAAGCCACGCATTGTTTTTCCAGTTATATGTAACCACCTTAAAGGCTACAGCAAGCAGGGAATCAACGAGCCTCGCTTGACTGGCATTGCCAGTGAAATCAGTGTCTGCACTACCACAAATATCTGATATTATTGAAAAGGAGAAAGACATATCGAATATTCGTTCAACGAAGGTCCACATCATATTTTAAAAAAGAGGAAGGCTATCTAAAGGTGAACAGCATATGCTCAAAAGTTCCCACTGGCAAGACCAACACAGCATGGAAGCTGGATCATGTCCAGATTTTCAAATCTGGACAGTGCAAAAAGGCCTCTGTTATACATCCTTAGCCAGGTTTGGGTTGTTGAGACTGCTACTGACATGCTATGCATTATCCTCCAGACGGTTGACAATACAGATTCCAAAATACTATTGCCACATTTTTCACTCCATAGATTCTAATCTTAGAATATGAGAATTGGGAATTGTAATTGTGACCGTATGTGTGGAATGGTGGAAACTCTTAGCAATTTTTTTTTTACTATTTATTTATTTAAATTTATGTCAATTATTTAAGTATTTTAGAGCAAAATGCGTGCTTAATATTCTCAGAGAAAGTGGTATTCGGTCACACCATCTGGCAATGTTTTTTTTATTAATGAACGCAGTTGTTATTTTTGTATGTGCAAGCTTTCTGATAAATGCATGGTGGAGAAGAAGAATACTGTGGCAAGGCAGGCTTGAGGTTTGCTAATTTCAGAATTAAGTGTTATCCTTACTGCCATGTAAAGGATGTTGTGTTTTTGTGGATTTTAAAATGTTTTATTTCATTTATATTTTTGTGCTACATGTTTTATGCTAAATTGCTATTGTGATGCACATGTTAGTTTTATTGATATATAATATTATCTGAAATTAACTTAATTTATTGATTGATTGATTGAATGAATATGGATTTGCGGGGGCAGATGAAGACAATATTTTGTAGATGTCTGAAGTAGCACACATTTGAGAAAATGATTATCTGTAGTACTGAGTTGTTAAGGCTACTAGTATTCACAGAATTACAATTGGATTTATCTTAACGATTTACTAGCAGGCAGATTCACTGATGATTGCAATGAGGAAAAGGCCAAAAATAAGTTACGTTTTAATTAAACCAAAAAGGTTACAAAGAGGATAGATCATGTTCCTACCCTGTAGAACTTCCCCAGCTGTGTAGGGATTCACAAGTACTCGAAATTGATCTCATACTTTACCATTTAAATAAGGGATGGCATGCATGTGAAAAGCAGAGGTCAGATTTGCTTCCAGGTTGGGCCAAACAAGTTGAGGGGGGTATCCAATTATATATCTAAAACATCACAAAGTGGTGCAGTGCAGAGTGGACCATAATACCAGAAAACACTGCAACAATTAATTAAATAAATAAAGGGTAGTGAGGTAAAGGGGTTATAATGGGTTGGATGGGGTTGGGGTGGTGTTATAACTGTAACAAAAAAGTGGTTTGGGGGGCCCAAATAAATGTAAAGAAAACTGTGTTTTTCGGTATTTTGTCCACAATTAAATGTACCCCTCTGTACTTATTTTTGGTAAAATCACATTTAACTGTTGAGGGGTTTGATTCATGTATGTATACCAGCTTAAACCTTGATTGATCTTGAACACATTAAGCTATCTTTTGAAGCGAGGTAAGACCACCCTGGGATGAGTGTAAAAACAGCCTATTCATAGAAATTCTTGATGTGGTCCCTTTCCAAATAAAAAACAGTGAGAGTACTATTAATAGAGGTAAAGCAGGTGAATGCCCCCTCCATCAGTGGCATGGAAAGACCACATAATATCACTGGGCTAATGGACATCACAATGGTCTTCAATTGACCTCACCATGTGAGAAGAAGCTGTGACCACTAGAAAAATAGGTGTCCAACCTTTATTTGACCAGAAGCAGCGTTTACTTGCATTGAATCATGTAACTCACCAGTACATTGAATATCTAAGTATTTAATATATGCAGGTTGCCAAATTAGTTTGAAAGTGTAAAAATGTGATTTAAAATAGTATTTGTTTAAGGGCATGACGTATGTGTTGTTTAAATTCAGCTTATAAACTAACATTCTCCAATATTATGGAATTGTGAGTAGGAAGGCAGGAAGGGAATTATGCGGATGTTCCAGGTATGCCAGAATGTCATCTGTGTACGAGTTGTGATGCAGAAAGACTGGGTTCCCACACCATTAATCAAATTATTGATTTGCATATGTTGGTGAAGAGGTTCTAAAGACAGCATAAAAGTGCATAGAGGGGGCATCCCCATTTGGTGGCTCATTTTAGAGGGGCATGACGTGAGTGTACATCATTTACAAAGAGAACAGCTCTAGGTTGTTCATATAAAGTAAACATCAATCATTTACCATTCTAGTAAAATCCATGCCATCATAATGATTCAGTTAAGAAAGACCAACCTATTCTGTTGGAGACATTTTTGGAATTGAGTGTGATCACTGCCCATGGCTTGTTCATTTTCTTTGCCAAGTCTATAATGTCACAGATAAAGTGAGTATTTGTTGAGTGGAGATTGGCCTTGATTAAACCATTGTGGCCTTCATGTATCAGTTTGGGTGATAGGGGTTCAAGTCTCAAATCTAATATTTTGGCAAAAATCCTCAAATTTCTTAATGGGGATATAGGTCTGTATTTTATTTTACAAGAAAAGAGTCTTTCCCTGGCTTAGCAATGATGAGAATTATGGCTTCCAAAAAGCTCCCTGTAGTCTTTTTTCAGAGTTCTAACAAACAAGTATGTCGCTTTGGGGAGAGTAAATTTACAAAGGAATAAAAGAAATCCATAGGGATCCCTCTGTCTGAGAATGTGGCTGGGGAGATAGTGCTTCATAGGGTGAGGAGTATTTTTTAAGTAGGTGGCAACCTGGTCTATGGATGGATCTGATTCAGGATTATATAGAGTTTCCTGTTAAGTGATGAATTACACTATACCCTTGTCCTTAGCAACGGTTGTATCACTATCATTAAGAGTGGCAGCCTTCTTGTTCTGATTCTTAGCCTTTAAATGCTTCAAATAAGGGGCAGGTACAAATCTGGCTTTGGTGGTACCCCCTTCGAAAAATATTTCAGTAACACACCAGATCTTGTTTATGAGCTTTGTCTATTATATGTGATTGTGGGATGTTTTTACCCATGCATACAAGCCCTACAATAAAACTGTGCAGTACTGGCATGGAAAACATCATGATGGCCAGGACTCCCCAGAGAGTGCACAGGGAAAACATGAAGAATAGGCTGCCACCCATTGTTGCCTATGTTGTGAGCACAGGAGGGCACTGCCTAAAACCACCATTGGGCTACACACCCAGTAGCCTGAAACCACTGGGAATGGCAATGCTGATTGCCAAAAAAGCAACTCAGAACTGTGGGGAATTCATTTTCTTAATCCCAAAAATGGTTGCATTACCAGTACTCACCACTATCAGAAAGCCGGCGTTTTAAAACCACCAGACTTTTGTGTAAAACTGAACAAATGAAACAAAACCAGACCAAGAAAAGACTTGCTAAGAGGTGGATACAATGTAAAACTATATTCTGAAATGACTTGAAGGAAGTAATTATTTAATGTATATGTAAAAATTGTAAGTGATTTAAACTGGGAACAAAAGATGACATTTAGCTGAAACCTGGCTTAATGAAACTGGATTCTGCCTGACAACTACCCCCGACAGGAGTTGAAACCTGCTCAGCTACTCTTCCCCTTGCGAAAAGGAGTTGTCACCTCTCTGATTAGATTAGGGGTGGAGCAGCTGGGGACTACAGGGAGTTGAACAAAGGCCTGTCCTGGACTCAGGCAAATGTTATATTGGGGGCGTCGTAAAATAGCTTCCTCTTGGGAGAAACTGGGGGGCAGCTGTGCCTCTGTGAACAAGCTGGCTTGGGGGAAGTGGATAAACCAGTTATTCCACGCTGTGATGGGGAAGCCACACCCCTTTTTGACCAGAGCATAATTTTAAGAAGATAGATAACTCATAGTGCAGACTTGTCAGAATGATATAAGTAATATCATTATTTTTGTGATTTTTCTGTGAACATTTTGAGAGGCGTTAGGACCCTGTGGTTTATTCTGGGGGTTGCTAGTGGAAAATAGGGTCTCACTCCAAATGTATGCATGTTAAAAATCTGACACTTTATCATCTGTAACCCATATCCTGGTGCACATTTGTGTAAAATCTGGAAAGGTTTAGAGGTCGTTATCTGGATGAAAAGGGGAGAATTCTGTCATCAGTGGACACGACATCGTACAAAGACAGGGATCAGATGGTTTGGTGCTACAGAAAATATGTTAACTGGACCTATAATATTAGAAAAATGGTGCATAGATAAATATGTATTTGGGTCAGAAATAGATTTGTGTGCAATCTGACAAGGGGAGGTTCCTCTGACCATAAAACCTACAGCATCACTCTGACTCACATTTCCTTCCCCCAATCAATGGAGAGAGGAGGAATTGGCCAATGATAAGTGAGAGGGGCAGGTTTAGTTATGACCAACGCACACACCCACTTTCCAAAACACATAAAAAGAGACTGCTGGGACAGGTAGAGACATTCAATTCCATTTGCTGCGGAGCATGCTGACCGACGACTTCACATCCAGAGATCCAGACTTCAAATCCATCCATCTCCAGAACCTGTAGCAGAAATTAACTCCAGAATTTGTAGCAGAGTGGCCTGAATCCACCAGCTGAATCCTCTTCAGCAGGCCTTAAAACTAACCAAACTATTCAACAGCCGGGCGAGCTGTTTGAAGTTTTGCCGATAATTGTTGCAAGAACCTGTAGCAGTACCCAGAAAGCAGTGTTACATCCAGAATCCAGAGAGGCTAGACCAGCAGAGCAGAGCTGACCCAGATCGCTGTGAGCAGAACCGGTGCCTGATTGACCCGCCGAGCAGACAGAACCGCAGCCGGACGTGTTAACCAGATCCGTAACGAGGCCTAGTTCAAATTTATATTGTGAGTACCTAGCAGAACTGTGCAGAACCAATCTCTTAGTTAAAATAATCTAATCCAAACTATTTTAACCTAAGTAGAACTGCCTCCTAGAAAGCCTAGAACCGACTTCCTACTCCTTATAATTTTACCGCAATCGGGATTCACGCACTCGCGAAATTTACAGAGATTTGCGATTTTGGCTCAATTTCTCCACTTGTCAAAATAGCAGCTCCATTCTTTCTTTAGTTAAAATCCGTTTGCAACTTGGTAATAACTCATGGAGCATTGCTAAAGTGAGCCTGAACTAATACCAACACGCATCTCCCACTCACCCTGAATCTCTAGAGGGAATTAAAATCAGTTGGCACATTTTCCCATCCATTGCCATCTAATTTAAAGAGCATTTTGGGCCTGTGTTTCAAACTCCTACCTATTTCCTCTAAGCTTGCTGGGGGGGGAACTGAATTTCGTATTGTATTTGATTGCATTCCTGAGAACTGTGTGCTCCTCTTTCCATCTCCTTCCATGTCTTACATTGCATAGGGGAGGGGGGGGAATTGCCAGAGAAAAAGTGATTATCTTATCTTTTGCTAAAATCATATCAAGTATTTCTGTACTGCATTTTATTCCTCATTGCTTTTCCCTTGAAATCATAAAAGTATTTTTGCTACTTTATCCATCCTATACTAACTCCTCATTGATTGTAAAGAAGTGTGCTAGTGCCAGAGTACCCATTGTTGATCAACATCATATGTCTAAATGTACTATCAGATATTAATTTATTATCAAGTGTGATATATATATATTGTTTACATTCTCAAATAAACCTTGTAATTTGCAAAACAAACCTACTTCTTGGCTCAGTGGGGTCAGGGGGATTCTATGAGGGGGGTGTTATACAAGGGTGGTCATCCAGAGTACTGAACTAGACATAAAAATACATTAATAAGGGTTTTCCTCAGCATCCCAGACTAGGCATTGACTTGGCTGTAGTGTTGATTGAATATCGCTTACATGATCTTCTCAGACATGAGGGCATTACACTTTTTTGTAGTTGGTGCATGCAGATAATCTAATTCCATAGAATTTACAGGCTTGAATGCCATATGTACATAGTGATTTATTAATGTATTTGTCCATGCAACAAACAAATGGTATGGCCCTAACAGGCATTTTTATAGTTCAAGCATATTGTGATAGGTGACACACCCTGCCTCATTGAACAGAAAGAATTTCTGACTTAATTGCTTGATCACATTTTTTAAATCTCAAGACTCAAGATCAGTGTTAAGATGACATTTATTATTATTGACTGACATGTCTTCCCAATCTAAAGTTATAATGACGGGGTATGGTCTGAGATTAGGAGAGAGAGAATGTCAGCTCTCTCTCTATATATAAATATGTTATCAATTATTTATAAAGAAAATCAGGATGCCCTGATCTTCCCGTGAATGTTTTGGGCCCCCGTTTTGACCATTCAATAAAAATGGGGGCCCGAGCAATTTGTGTCCCCCGCCCCCATTGTTAAGGATGCGATAGACACCCCTGCAACCCGCGAGGCAACAGATACCTGAACATGAGGAGCGGGAAACACCCCTGCAACCCCTGCTCCTCATGTTCAGCTAAGTAGGCCAAAAGTGAAGAAGGTGAAAACGTACACGTATAATTAGGTCAAAAAGACCTAACAAACTAATGTAGAAGAACAAATTAGTAATTCCAAAAATCATAGTCACTTGTAGAGTAGGAAGAGTGCACTGCGGAATACAAGTTGTAATCAAGCAAATCAGTGTTACACAAAAAATGACATATGCTAGTTAAGTCATTACCCTGCTTGAAATGCCCAAATGTGTTGTGCATCTTAAAGTGAAAGAACCAACAAAGTGACTTAGTATACAAAACAGGTTCAAATCCCAACCATGAGGTGCACATTATTCCAAAAGTAAGGGTAGGGCTTGGTTTCGACTGCAGACATCGAAAATAGTTATAGGTAATTTATGAATAGAAAATTCAGCCAATACCCATCTCTTATTACCATCAGTTCTTGATTTAAAAATTAAGGTTTTAAAAAAAGTTCTTCCCCTTCTCCCTGCAGCCCTGAGAACAAAACTGGTCACAGCCTCTATTATGAGATCATTTGATTATTGTAATGCTATCTACCTTGGGCAACCCGAAAGGCTTCTCCAACGCCTCCAAATTCTCCAGATTGCTGTAGCATTTCTTGCTCATGGAGCCTCTAGACTTGCTCACTTTCGAGAATTGCTGTGTCAGCTACACTGGCTTCCCATGAGAAGCCAAGTCAAGTTTAAGGTTCTCTGCATGGCTCATTGTGCTACTAATGGAGTTGGAACTACATTTTGACGCTCCAAGATTCAGCCCTATATCCCCAATCACCACTTGTGCTAAGCAAACATGTGCCTGCTATGTGTTCCTAGGTTTTCTCGGGCCAGATCCGGAGGGTGATCCTTCTCGGTTCTCGCCCCCATGCTCTGGAACTCTTTACCTCTTGACCTCGGTATTCCTCAAGAGTTTTTTTCAATTCCGTAAGGCTTTAAAAACATATCTGTTTTCATCCTAAACCCCCCAGCTTCTCACTCATCCTTAGCGCCTCAATACCTTCTGGTCTTTGTGCGCTCTATAAATGCCTGATACAATACAATTTACAAATTTACGTCTACAGTTTTTTTTATGGAACAATATAGCAACTCCTCCCTTGTGACCTGTCAGTTCAGAATAGAGTACCTGCCCTAGCCATTGACCTTTACACTTGGCAGATTCTTTCCTGGAGAACTACCTTTCTCAGATGGGACAAGATCTTTTGAATTTTGATATGGGATTGTAAAAATTTAAAATTTCATGGATTAAAAATAGCATTAAGTGGGATTATTTGTGATGCAGTCAGCTTTGAAAACAACAACATATGTGTTTATCCGTTCAAACGAGTAAGAGATCTCACCTAAAATCAAAGTATTAAAACAGTCTGTTGGAATATACATAATGCACAATGATAGAGCATTGTGAAGACTTTTAAAGACAGAGAAAGAAGGAAGAGTGAAATAGTGTGTGTGTGAGAGAGAGGGAGGGATAGGCAGAGAGAGATGGAGAGAGAAAGATAAATAGGTTGGTCCAGCACCAACAAACAGCTCAAATTAACATCTGAACGTTGACTTCACAGTGTTCTATTTAAAAGTTGATCCCTAGAGGTAACTGCCACACCAACAAACAAAAAAACAAAGCCTATGAGAAAATATCACTGGATAAACGAGGATACCACAGAGACCAGTTTGGTCCCAGTTCTGCTTCACTGATAGCATGGAAATGTAGCAATGCATATACAAATTCTGTTTTAGAGGCAGAAGTATTAAAAAAGG
The DNA here is from genome assembly GCF_040938575.1 of Ambystoma mexicanum. Taxonomy (NCBI): domain Eukaryota; kingdom Metazoa; phylum Chordata; class Amphibia; order Caudata; family Ambystomatidae; genus Ambystoma; species Ambystoma mexicanum. The sequence continues at coordinate 101,095,764 of NC_090941.1, read as the reverse complement.
ACGCAGCGCCCAATCACTCCTCCTCTTTCAGGTTTCAGGTTGTAGCAAAGAAGAGATGGTGTTCTTCAATTGGGATCTAGATTTATCTCTTTCTTCCAGAACATTACGAGGCACAGTGGCCATATCTAGACACTCTGACCTAGGCCTTGCATGGGGAACTTTCTAACATCTAAAATGGGACAACCTCTCTTCCAAAACTGGAATAGAAGATTTAAGATTCTTTAAGATTTGTATGGCTGGATGAAGAATGGCCATCCTCGATGGCATAACGGAGAAATAACTTTCTATGGGTTCATCTAATGCAGTTTGTATGAATTGTGAGAGATCCGTAGGCTCATCAAAGAATCAAGGGAGGCTGTTTGAATTTGTAATTACTAATATTGTGTGTGCAAGGGGACCATAACAAAGACCACTTTGCCATAATTCTGGGTAAACATTTAGAAATGTTTGCCTCTTGAGTGTTGCGTGCCTGGAAAAGTCTTGGACTATGTGAATATAGTGTCTTTCGAGAAGCAATTTGCCTACTTGCAGGGACATCATTTGGGGGTCGCCGTGACCTCTGTGGCCTCGCTCGCAAGCCCTGTATTAAAATGAAACATTTGGAGAAGAAATAATAAAAAAATAAAAAAATATATGTATATATATATATATATATATATATATATTGAAATTCAATGAAAAAACTTTGTTAAAAGGGACGTTATGGTTAGGTTGCGCTACTAAAAACCTATCAAATTCAGTAAAACAACTTTGTTAAAAGGACGTAATGGTTCAAAGTAAAACCGAAAAAGCCCTGAAATTCGGCAGTTATGGTAAGATAAGCAACCATAACTCATGCCACCGTGCACTGCTAACACTAACACCCAGGACATCAAAGATGACATCACAAATGTCATTGATGACATCACTGATGACATCACATGTGCATTTACTTTTCATGAAAACTCTGTAAGAGGGATTCTTATAATGTTGACCAAAAAGTGTCAAGGATCATTTGAATAAATATCATGAGCTAATTAGTGCATTAAGCAATGCATTGAAATAAATAGCATTCTATTATGAAGTTCTATCCAGTTTACTAAGCAACTCATGCAGAAACTTAGGCCTTGTGTGCAGTAAACATGAATAAGGTGCAATATTCATAATCTTGCCATGTAGAATAATGAAATGATAACTGCTTTATTAGAGTTTTGCGTACTGTGAAACATGTAATACGTAGCTAATAAAACCCACTTAATACATAATTACACTTAATACAGACAAAACACAAAGAGACAACAACACATACAAATATGAGTATATCCAGGGACAGAGAAGTTAGCAAAAAAGCAGAAGTAGTAGCAGAAAGAGTTCATAACCTAACTGATTAGCTTTATGCAGAGAAATGATTGTTCTGTTTCAAAGCTGCTACTTACTGTATGTATATGTATCAAATGATGTCAGTGAACCCTAAGGAAAGGAGTGTGAGTACAATGTATACAAATATGAGCATATACAGGGAAGGTATAGTAATACAAATAAAACAATGACAAAATGCTGATAACTCTAATGATTATCTTCATGCACAGAAAGGATTGCTCTCTTTCAAGCCTGTGTCTTCCGCTATATATATGTTTCATATGATATGACTTGACCCTAAGTCTACAAATATAGTACCTTTTCAATTTTTACTTCCTGACTGTTACTGAAGAAAACTATGTGGCTTAGATATGTCAGTAAAGGAAAAAAAGGGAGAGCCAGCCATGTGATGTCATCAGTGATGTCATCAATGACATTTGTGATGTCATCTTTGATGTCCTGGGTGTTAGTGTTAGCAGTGCACGGTGGCGCGAGTTATGGTTGCTTATCTTACCATAACTGCTTAATTTCAGGGGTTTTTCGGTTTTACTTTGAACCATAATGTCCCTTTGACAAAGTTTTTTTACTGAATTTGATAGGTTTTTAGTAGCGTAACTTAACCATAATGTCCCTTTTAACAAAGTTTTTTCATTGAATTTCATAGGTTTTTATTAGCGCAACGTAACCATAACGTCCCGTTAACAAAGTTTTTTTACTGAATTTCATAGGTTTTTAGTAGTGCAAGTTAACCATAAACTCCCTTTAACAAACTTTTTTCATTAGCATGCAGACAATATACAAAAATGGAGTTTAAAAAGCAATTTCTCAGGGATGGCTTTACACGGAATGTGGCAAAGTAAGAATTTATGCTCGTTCACAGTGAAGGTCAGCTGCTTCCATTTTTTGCTCGCGGGCCGGAGTGGCCCACGACTCGCACTATAAGGTTCTATTGTTTTTTGACCATGACAGACAGGGATCGTGCCAAAAGACTTCTTTTGAAGGAGGGGTGCAAAAACATTAGAGACGATAAGGATGAAATTTCTGAAACTAAACCGCTTTTATATATTATATCACTATGAGAAAGATCGTTGGCACAGAAGGAGTCGTATTTAGGGACTGCATTATGCATAGAGAATGGAAAGTGCCAATATAATGTAAGTAACCCTTTAAATTATTTTATACCGGAATATAATAACAATAGCGTGGCGTTAAAGCCCGGTTAAGTTGTACTTGTTCGTTCAATCTGGCATATTGTTTTGTACCGTGCTCCATCACTGCCGAAGTTGTCCGCTGGCGCTCAGATGGCTCTGAAAAAGGCAGAGGAGAGAGGGTGGGTTAGTGGGAATAAGTTAACATACTCTGTTGCACTATCCTTGCTAGCAAATAGTTTCACACCCTAATAAATAAAATTAATATTTTTAATGAAGATCGGCTCGTGAGACTAATTTATGTTTTTAAAACAGGTACATCCTTCCCTACAGTCAATGCCACGATTTTCAGACCCCGGCCGACACATTTTCTAACTGCCAGGTGCAGCTCCTGGTAAACAACTTCATGACCCTCACCATTTTATGGGACAATCACCAAGGACCAATATGCCCTTACGCGGTACAAGCGGCTAGAAGCAACATACCAACCGTTATGGTGGTCTAATGCCTCGTTGTTGGAACAGCCTTCCGATTATCAGTGCGACCACAGTCCTTCTTTTATCATAAACCAATACCTTGTGTAACGCAAAGGAACAGTGTGTGACTCAAGATGAACTTTTGTGGATCGACAGCAAAGACAAATGCAAATCTCTAAATATTCTCTAAACATTTGATGTCAAATAAATGTACTTTACGAAATGTACAATCTTGCTGTTTGCTTTTAAATCACAGTTTCATATTCCGAATTGTTTGCTGTGTTGTGAGATGATGTGTGTTGTTTTCCGGGTTCTGCGTAAAGTCGCGTAGGACTGGAGACGACTGGGCGCGTTTGGCTATGCACCCTGTAACGTCACAGGGAGAGACGGGGAATATGAATGCTTTGATAATGTCAGGCTTAGGGGCGGGAGATATGATTTAGTGTCACAAAAACAGGTCAGCCAGGTTGATGGGGCAAGTGATAGGATTATCACATAATGTTGGCGCACAGCAGCCTGATTTATCATTTGTTTAGTGGAAAAAAAAGTCGGGTAAGGCCCATAGGCAATTGTAATGTCAGAGGACATAAGGAGGGTCTTAGAACACTTTCAACCTGACAACGAACAATACGAACAGCGTTCCCAGAACACCCCCATTTTGTTTAATTGCAAAAATTTCAGCACTGCGAGTGTTCTTAGAACACATTCAACTTGCCAGAGTACAATACGGACAGTGTCCTCGGGACACCCCCATTTTGTTTATGTACCAACATTTAAGGACACCGCAAGTGTTCTTAGCTCAATTTTAGCTTGCTTACGAACAAAACGGACACATACTCGTCCTCGGAACACCCCACCATTTAGTTTATATAGAAAATTTCAGAAAAGCCGTGTTGTCCGCAGACAAATCGAACACAACAAAAGCGTCTAGCACATAAAAAAAAACAGAACATTGAACCTATCTCATACTCCCCCACCCTCCCCAAACACTCCTACACACCAACGCACTCAACTAAATACCATTTTTAATCCAAGTAACACCGTGCTGTCCGCGGTCGTCGGCGAATGCAAGATGGTGGGCGCCAAAAAAAATCTGACGTGCTTCACGCACCACGCCGTCCAATCAGCGAACACGTTGCATGTCTGCGGACATCACGCAAGCCGCTCAGCCAATCGGGGCGCTGTCCGCGGAGCGAACCGGGAAGCCCGTCCGCGGAGCGAACTGAGATATCACTAATTTTTTTGCCTTACATTTTGGTCATTTTAAAAAAAACTACTGGACGGATTTACAACAAATTTGCAAAAGCACGCTTTCGGGACCAAACCCCCGCTCCTCTCGCAAATTTGGTGTAAATCCGTCCAGCGGTTTGGGCTGTAGGCATGCGCAAAGTTTTTTCCCATTTTGTCTATGGGAAAAAACTAAAGTTTTGGGACCCCTCTATAACTTTGCCCCCCCTGGACCAAACCTCTCCAAACTTTGCAGAACATTACAGAGTGGGTCATCTACTTTTTTTGCAAAGTTTGGTGAGGATTCGTCCAGAGGGAGCGAAGTTATAAGCCACCCAAAAAATGCTCTTTCTATGGAAACACCAACTTAACCATAACTAATATGTATATATATATATATATATATATATATATATGAAAAAACAATGGAAACTCTGGGATGCAGGCAGTGGCGTAGCGCTACCACCCCCCCACCACCACCCCTACCCAGCCCCCTCCCTTGCACATGGCTGCTGGATTGTCGTGCAAGATGGACGACTGTTCACCAGTTCATTTTACATCAGTAATGTAGAGGCCAGTGACAGTCTCATCTCTTAGTTCATGCTGGTTGCTTTAAACCTGCGCATATATTCACACTGAGGCTGCCTGCTTTCCATGAGGGCAGTGCTACGTGAATGAAGGGATTTGTTTTTTACAACCTTCGTTGCTCGGAACTGACCTGCTGACCGCAACATACATTTCTATTCTCTTCAAGTTCAGGCCGGAGGTAAGCTGGTTCCATTCTTTTTCTGATATTGGCGCATACACCTCCCTTCTTTAAACTTCTGCTATTGTCACGTTCACTGTTGCATTGCTTGTCAGCCCCGTTCCTTTAGGTACATTATGTTACATCAGGCATGTTCTGTGGTCCACCCAATATTATTTGAATTCACTTTTGTTCTACAGCATAAGTGTTAAAATGTGTCTGGTGCAAGGCAACTGCATTTTTCACCCACAGATGTTCCAGGCGTGTTTGCAAAAGTACCTGATAACTAACGCAAATGCTGTTAGATGCTAGAAACATCTGATCGCGTTTGGAAGTGCGAAGATGGCATTTATTCATAACCTGAAATGATGATGCTTCGTGCAGCATCACGTCTAAAACTCAGGGACATTAGAATTTAACAACCCTTTCTAAATCATTGTACCAAACATATATCTTTGACAAACTCTGCACACTCACTCAGGATTGAGAACGGAATACTACCAGACTGCCGCAGGCTGTTCATAAAGAATATACTCCTTCTAATTACCAGCTGGATGTCGGCAGCTCTCCTAGGATATTTGGGGTGCTGGCACACTCCTTTGGGTGGCCAAATAATGCGTCATCTTCTTCATTTGAACTGACATTCGTTTGTGAAATGTCCTCACTAAAGAGTTTCTTACTCCCAACCAGGAGTGGTTGTCTAGTCTTATCATCTTCAATGGGAAGATCGGTCGTCCCAGCACTTATGGATGGCTCCTCCACCAACTGTTGATATGGTTTAATTTCTTAAATAGGCTATAGCTTGTGGTGATTTCCTGCAGATGTTTTTCAGCCGTGACCACCCAAGAATCTGGCGCAAATGGTTTGTTGGGTAGGGTTTTTGTAAAAATACCCTGTCCCCACTCCTATGCATGAGAACTGGGATTTTAATGGGGTGAAGTCTCAAGTATTAGTGGCTACTTGCTTGCTTCTCATGCCACGATTGTCAGTGTTGGACACAGGTCCTGATTGATATATGGGCATGTAATTTCATAATAGTCGTGCACCAGAGGCCTGATTGACAAATTGTTTTTCAATGGGATTTTCCCCATTTAGAAATGCTGGTAAATAAGCTCCCAGGGCCTCTGTTGTGCAACTTCTGCAGAAGTATGCAGTGTCAAACTGTACTCGCCCAGGAAATGATATAAAGCAATGTTCATGTACTTTCCTTGGCCCAGGGCTATGTGAAATGTTTTATTCAGGGTTCACATAAATGGTTCAGCATCTCAATTCGTCCTTGGTCATACAGGGTTTAGCAACCTGTTTCAGATGATTTTTGCTTCAAGAAATTGAGAAAATTCATGTTCATGAATTGGAGGACAATTGCCTGTTTTAATTTCATGGGGCAATCCATGTATTGAGAATACTAGCACACAGAGAATGTCTGCTGCTATCATGGACTTAAAAAATCTGGGTGACTGGTAGGAGTGGGTTGGTGTGCAATGGTTCAAAGAGCACTATTGACAAGAAATTCCCTGCACATATTATCCATGTGTAAAATCATGAAGTGGTAGAGCCTCTGGTTGGACCTGTGTTGTTGCTGTTTTCAGGCTGTGGCCAGCAGAAGCTACTGGATGTCTGCACTTTGGGGTTTAGGCCTCTTTGAGATGCTCTGCCTGTTTACAGAGTAGCCCGAGCAATGTACAATAGTCCAGGTTGTTGTGTTGGATATCTGCTTAAATTCACAGTAATTTGGTAATATGGGCCTATAGACACTGATATTAACACTACATATGGTGATCCATTCTTGCATGAAATGTATATCATATCACAATCAGTGAAATTGTAACCATATTTTTCTTGGTGTACTGAGGAACAATGCTAAGTGATGCTACTTCCTGTTTTGTCAAGGGGTGAAAGGTTGTGTGCCATCGCTTCCCATGATATAACTTGGGAGGGGGTCAAATGACATCACTTCCCATGATGTCAGCAAAGGTCAAGGGTCGTGTGATGTCACTTGCGCTACCCCTGGCATTTTGATGAAATGACGTCCCTGCCTACTTGTTTGACTGTTTCCAAGACTTGAGTTATTTTCCCATGCGCTTGCGCGATCTGAATAACACCTGGCCTAGAAGGATCGTTGTCGTCTTCCCTCTGCTACCCCTCCCTTGCCTCATCGCGCTTTGAAACACGTGCATAGGTGCGTTATAAATGCCTTATTATATCATATCATCATATCCAGGTAAATGTAGACAGCAGATTATTAGTGATCTAGCTTTGACTCTTCAATCCGTGCCACAGACTGAATGGGGAGTGTCCACTGGATCTCCAGAGGGGATCAAAAATGATTAAATATAGAGAAGAAAACCATTTTCAAAGCCACCTTAAGGGGTGACATCCTACAACATTGCCAGATCTCCCAATAAATCAAAGGATATTCCATCAATTTCTGTCCACCAATTCCGTGAAGCTTGCTTCCAATTCGTCCCTTCAACCCCACCAATTAGTGTGAATATCCCTTCTCTGCATGACTAACATAGTCAGTGTATTGATTTGTGATCAGGTAAAGAGATTTCAGCTGATCCTGTACATCTTAGGTACTTTGATATATTGAATGATGGAGAGTTTGCGTAGGACAGTAATTAGGTCTTTATATAATATTATGGATATCCAAGGGGGTGATAACTGACAGTAGGTGGAGGCTGGGTTGAAGTATAAACCTTTGGTTAGGCCATTGAGATTCAAAACAAAGGTGACCAGCAATGTGAGTCCCTCAGGGAGCATGGTAGCATCCCCGCCACATGATTAAGGATCCAGTCATGTAGTCCAGGGATCCTTCTCTTCCAGCCACAATCCTGGCTTACTCTAAACCACCTCTGGAGCCGATCGTGACCACACATGGCGGCGCTCAAAGTCAACAAGCAGGATCCTCTGCACTGTCTTATCAGAAAGTTCTGCTCCAAGCGGGTATTTGGTTAGAACACAAAGATAGTCTATCACTAGAAAGAAGTATTTGGCAGACCTGGGATGCAGAGCCCAGGGCGTAAGGGGTCACCTTGTGGGCTGCTAGCCATGCCCCTCATTAATGAAACATTGTATAACTAAACACTTTCACACTAAAAGTAGTCTTCAATATGGATATTGCAGGGGATTCAGGTCAGCAATTTCCATCTAGCACCACATTTCTGTTAAGTTGCTAGTGATAAATATAGAATTATCATGTAGAAAAGCAATTCTAAGATTTGCTTTACGGAAAAGAAATAATGTTGACTCTACCACAGCTCATGTGGGATATTCATTGTGTGAGTGCCTGAGTGAGTGAAGTAATGACTACTTTTAATCAGTGCAGTCTCTTTCCAGAGCTATGATGTATTACTTATTGTTATACTCCAAAAATGGACTCCCATATTACCACAGCCCGTTCCCTATGTGGGAAAGATAAACTCTGATTATGTATTAACATCTGTATTTATAAAAGTGAAAATGTGTGGGTCTGTGGCTTACCAAAGCATTGTTCCTTATACAATTCGACACTGTTTCACTAATCTTTGCCAAATTCTGCATAGTAACCTGTTAGGACCATCTGGACCTTACTGGCTACATGACATTTGGACATCTCACTCCTTTCCCCATATTTCAGCACAAAACAACATCTGTTTGTGGGTTTGTGGCTTGGCCAAGTGCTTTTCCTTGTACAATTCCACACTGTTTCACCAATCTGCACAAAGGTTGGCTTAGTTACCTGTTAGAACCCTCCAAGCATTACTGGCTACATACAATTTGGACACCCCACCCCTTTTCCCTGATTTTAGCACCTTCACACATGAAACGGTTACATGAAATCGGCGAAACATCAACATTGTCGTAGAAGGACCAGTCCTTAACCCTAAAATTCTTGGTTTCTGGAGCATTTGCACTGCAACAAACTGCACTACACCAGGGTGAGGCAACAGGTGGGGAGAAGCACTGAGGTTCCCAGTTTGCGGCAGCACACCAATTCTCTCCTCTACCCAACGCCTGATCAGGGGTATGTCAGTCGGCACACATGCCCATTCTCAGTGCAGTTCACTTCAGAGTGAAAAGCACATCAAGTGATTAGCGCATCAGAACAGCAACCTACCGAATAATTGATTTTCAACAATTGATGAGAGTGTTGTCATGTCTGTCGACAGAACCCGTTCAGAGAATGGGTACTTTTTGCTAGTATACAGTCAAATGAAATAAATGCACACATATTTGTGTTGATATCTTGTTTTTGAAAACCCCTTTAGTACGTTTTTTTTTTTTTTTTTTTTTAATAAAAAGAGTTCACTTATTTTGGATGCATGTTTTTATTTTAAGAAACTTTGAAACTATTAACAAAGTCCTGGTATGTCGCAAAAAAAAAGAAAAACAGCAAATACACGAACACTTGCTGAAAACATGTGACTCGTAATAAATTAGACATGCTTTTCATGACAAATTGTGCTGCAGATAATGCGTGGGCAAGATAAAAGGAATGCCCCGAGCGCAGTAGGCCATGCATCGATTTCATTCTCTCCTTTTAAGCTAATTTAGTTGCTATGTTTTATTAGAGTAATGGAAGCCATATAGGACTCATGGGAATCCATACACACATACATACCGTGAAACTAATCAATGCGTTAAGTGGAGGAGGCGCATCCTCCCGAGCTCAAGCCAAACCGATTGCTTAGTCGTTGCTGTGAAGCAACTCTGCCTTGCTTAGAAGGAGGCCACTGCCCACGCATGCCACAAAATGACCAGTGTAGCCGGATCGCATGCCATCTGCTGGGAAGTGCAAATTAAGTGTGTCATGATCCCGTGTGTTGCCAGTAGTAAATTATGCAGGGGCCGGGCGCCATTTTTAAAGTGTTATGCGTGCTTTGCTTTTGTTGATGAAATCTGTAGACAAGAACCACTGACATCCTCCCTAAATAAATAAAAGAATAAACAAAAATGTTAATGTTAAAGGGCATTTATACCGCGCACTATCACCATCGGAGTAGTCCCGTGGCAAAGTGCACATCACTCTGCATTTCTTGCCACCACCATGTGCAATAAAGCACAGGTCAGTTTCACCCCACCTGTCACGCCTTGAAACACTTGTCTATAGGCGATAGGTTATGATAAGATAGGTTATTTATAACGCAGTTAATACCCAGAGGTTTCTAAGCGCGGATCCTGAGATCGAACCTGTGGTGCTCTGCAAGCACATTGCCCCTGAGCTATCCTCCCAAGACATATCATGCCATATCATATCAACGTATCACTAAATTCTTAATTTTTTCCATACACCATAATTTCTGTTATAAAATCATTCCATTAGAGCTAGGAGTATAATTGGCTTAGAAAGGGATGTTTCTCATGGCTTGTTTAAACAAATCTGCGAAAAAGTGGGACAAATGGACAATGAAACATGCCCATGGGTATCATTTCAATATTCCTTCTGCCTTGTCACTTCATTCTCAGCATGGGCCTCCAAAGGTGGACAGAACGTTATGTTGCTGGGTTTGGTCAATGGCTTTCGTTTTATAATTGATAATATGCTTGAGTTAATAGTTCCAGTTCTACTTACAGTTTTCAGCACATTTCGGTATGAAGTACCTGTGGCAGAGAACCAACTTCTTTCAGAGGTTCTCTTTGCAGCATGTGTCTCTATGACTTTTTGCTCAATCCTATCGTAGAAAGCATGGGCTGCACCAGCCCCTTGCTAGGGAGGGCTGATGCCCTCCCACTTTAAGTCAGAAAACACCACTCTGCTATAGCACCCAGTCCAGGGCTTAGATAACAAAGGGTGTGAAGCAGGAGTCTATAAAATGTCTAACCTCGGAGAGCTGTGCATTTACTTAAGTTTAAACATTAATGTGGCAGCAGCAGCAAAGGTACCAAGGCAGAGGACAAAAGCCTGCCCTGACCACATCAGTATACCCCATGTGATGATGCCAAAGGCTTAACTGCTGGACTCAGCTTTTAGAAGGACAACATCTGCAACGATTAGAAAAGCTTTGTGAAACTTGAATAGCCGCTGAATTGGATGCATGTATACTGAACCAAAGAATGTTGTAATTGCTTTTGCTGAGTGGATTTGATGTCTAGTCCAGTCTAGGATTAGACAACCCAGGGCTCTATTAATGTTGCAGTTCCTTATCATTGGGGGTCTTGGGCTAGCTCACAGCCTGAATCTTGGATACAAGAAGGGCTGATGCAGCTATACAATAGATCATTGTTGGAATAGGGACTGCTATCAAGAAGAGCAGCCCTCTGAGAAAACAAGTCTGACACCTGCAGCTGATCAGCATCAACTCCAGCGATTGGCCTCTTACTTCCCTGCTCCTCTGCCTGATCTCAGAAGACCGTTGTTGTTGCTTAGACCCTTGGAATGGTGGGAACACCAAGACTTGACCTCCGCTCATGGATCCATGCCTTGGAAACCTTTGTAAATGTTCCTGGACCACCCAAGGGGCTGACAGGCTCCCTTCATGGCTTTCATGCTGCCCCCATTGCCATTGTGAACATTGCCATGGGACTCCCAGGACCTTCAATGTGTGCCATAAGTCATCTACCCTTGCAATTTCAGTCTTCTCATGACAAGGAAATCTGAGCTGGGGCTGCTTCAGTGTTGCCCGCTGGAAAATCATCTGTCGCCTCCTTCACTGGAATGGTCCTTCTGCAATTCTGTGAGGTGTATTAAAGGGTCTGCACTGATTAGGTTTGCATCTTTTCTTCATTTGGGTGTATTCTTCAAGAAGTTGCCTGGAACGTCTTCTGAAAACTGCAACCAGATCCCTACACGAAACGTTACCTCCGCACCCGTGTCCCTCCATCTCGCCTCATAAGGGACGTTATGGTTAAGTTGCGCTACTAAAAACCTATGAAATTCAGTGAAAAAACTTTGTTAAAGGGACGTTATGGTTCCAAGTAAAACCGACATATCTGCTGACATATCCAGGCCACATGGTTTTCTTCAGTAACAGTCAGAAACTAAGAATTTTATTTTATTTGTAGACATATCCTTCTAGTAGGTTCTTACAGTAATTCCCTTAGAGTACAGTCACATCATATGAAACATATACATATGGGAAAACACAAGCTTGAAAGACAGCAATCCTTTTTGTGCATAAAGATAATCACTAGACTTATGAGCACTTTCTGATAGTTCTGTTGTTTTTTTTTATGTCTGTACTTTCCCTGTATATGGTCATATTTGTATACATTGTACTCACACTACTTTCCTTAGGGTCCAATCACATCAAGTGATACATATACATAGGGTAAATAGCAGCTTTGAAACAGAGCAATCATTTATTTGCATGAATCTAATCAGTTAAGTTATGAATTGTTTCTGCTACTACTTGTGCTTTTTTGCTAACTTCACTTTCCCTGTATATACCCATATTGGTATCTGTTCTTGTGTCTTTGTGTTTTGTCTATAGTAATGCAATTATGTAATACATGGGTTTTATTAGCTACTTATTACATATTTCACAGTACACAAAAATCTATTAAGAAAACAATTATCATTTCATTATTCAACATATTAACATTACGAATATCATACCTTCATCTTGTACGCTGCACACAATGTTATGTTTCTGTATGAGTAGCTTAGTATACTAGATAGAACCCCATAATAGGATGCTATTTATATCAATGCATCGTTCAATGCACTTATTAGGGTATATTTCTTGCAATGATTCTTGACAATCTTTTTTCGCAACATAAAAAGAATCCCTTCTACACATATTTCATGAGAAGTACATACACATGTGATGTCATCAGTGATGTCATCAATGACATTTGTGATGTCATCTTTGATGTCCTGGGTGTTAGTCTTAGCAGTGCACGGTGGTGTCGCGAGTTATGGTAGCTTACCATAACTGGCGAATTTCAAGGGTTTTTTGGTTTTACTTGGAACCATAACGTCCCTTTAACAAAGTGTTTTCACTGAATTTCATAGGTTTTTAGTAGCGCAACTTAACCATAACGTCCCTTTAACAAAGTTTTTTCACTGAATTTCATAGTTTTTTAGTAGCACAACTTAACAATAATGACTTTGACTTTATATACATGTCATATGGAACTGACTAGATCTCTTCTTATGAACTTGATGTCCGGAAACTTATTTATTTAGTACTCTTGAATGGCTAGAGGACAATTTCCCACATGAAGAAATGTCACAAGATAGTGAAACTAATGGTAAACACTTTATAATATAAACCATTTATTTATTTATTTTTTTTTATATACATTTAACATATATATTATTTTTTTGTACAGAGCATGCCAAAATAGAAAAAACTTCAGAAAACCCTGTTATGGATAACAGTCTTCACAATATAGAAAAAAAATGGATGTATTGTTGGCTAATTTTAATAATTTAAAAACGATTGTAGAAAATCATTTCAAACCAAAAACCTCGTACCATTGCCCCACATGTACTTGTCCCTCCTCACCATATCCCAGTCAATTATCCCCAAACCCTCTCCATAATCCAAAACGTTTTGATGAGACTTCCATCCCTTCTTCACCTAATACCAATCATGTTGAAACCCCAAATTCTCCTGTTTTTGTTTCTGTTTCTGCCTCACCTTCTCTGTCATAAATTATTAATATATGTTAAATAAAGTTTAATTTTTATATTGTATTGTGAATAGTTTCAGTTTTTTTTTTAAAAAAAACAATAAAAGTGTCCGCGGACAGTGCGAGTGTTCTGAAATGTTCGTACATAAACGAAAATGGAGGTGTCCTGAAGAACACCACACCTGTTTGTACTGTTCGCTAGCAAGTTGAAACTGTTCTAAGAACACACGTGGTGTCCTGAAATGTTCGTAAAGAAACAAAAATTAAAGTGTTCTAAAGAACACTTTCAGGGTAATTCATAGAATTTCGCAGAAAAGTGTCGCAAGCGACTGGCGCAGAGTGTCTGCGTGTGATTGACTGCGCCAGGCACGTGCGCTAAAACCGATATCCGCGCACAGCGTATTCATGGATTTTAGGCTTCCAAACCAGCCGTGGCGCAGAGAATCGCAGCGACCCTGCAGCAGCGCCAGTAACGCCCCCAAGAACGCCCTAGCGCAAGGAAAAGCCATCAAAATCGCTAAATCATCGCAAAGGGCTGCGCTAACCATGGACCAGTTCAGCGGGCTGGCAAACAGCAAACGCCAAGCGGGGAACGTGTATTGCAGGGGTGCGCGGGAAGTTCCACATGCGACTGGCCCCGTGCAAGCAGGGTACGTGTATTTCAGGGGTGTGTGGGAAGTTCTACACACGATTTCAGCAGGGTACGTGTATTTCAGGGGTGCGCGGGAAGTTCCACACGCGATTTCAGCAGGGTACGTGTATTTCAGGGGTGCGCGGGAAGTTCCACACGCGATTTCAGCAGGGTACGTGCATTTCAGGGGTGCGCGGGAAGTTCCACACGCGAATGGGCCAGTGCGAGCAGGGTACGTGTATTCCATGGGTGCGCGGGAAGTTCCACACGCGATTCCATCAGGGTACGTGTATTTCAGGGGTGCGCGGGAAGTTCCACACGCGATTGTCCCAGTGCGAGCAGGGTACGTGTATTTCAGGGGTGCGCGGGAAGTTCCACACGCGATTGTCCCAGTGCAAGCAGGGTACGTGTATTTCAGGGGTGCGCGGGAAGTTGCACACGCGATTTCAGCAGGGAATGTGTATTTCAGGGGTTCTGGGGAGTACTACACGTGAATTGGCCGTGTGGGTCCTCCCAGGTGTACGCTCCACCACCTCCACGGCCCCTGCAGGCAGCCCACACCACGGGGGACTACCCTGCACCCCTGCTCATGTCCCGCAGGCAGCCCATCCACCATGGGCATGCCCCCCAGCCAACCCACATGTCACCTTGCACTACTGATCAACAATGCATGTCTCCCACCACCCCCACCCCCCAGCACTGTGGGGCATCTGCCAGCAGGCCCTCACTCATGTCCAACTCATGTTTCCCACCACCCCCACCCCCCTGCACCATGGGGCACCTGCCAGCAGGCCCCCACCCATGTCCAACTCATGTACCCCTGCACCCCCACCCCCCAGCATTGTGGGGCACCCTCCACCAGGCCCCCACTCATGTCTCCCACCACCCCCACCCCCCAGCAGTGCAGGGTCAGCCTCCACCAGGCCACCACTCATGTCTCCCACCACCCCCACCCCCCAGCCACCATGGCCACCCTCCACCAGGCCCCCACTCATGTCCCCCTGCACCTCCACCCCCCAGCATCCAGGGTCACCCTCCACCAGGCCCCCACTCATGTCTCCCACCACCCCCACCCCCCAGCAGTGCAGGGGCAGCCTCCACCAGGCCCCAACTCATGTCTCCCACCACCCCCACCCCCCAGCAGTGCAGGGGCACCCTCCACCAGGCCCCCACTCATGTCTCCCACCACCCCCACCCCCCTGCCACCATGGGCAGCCCCCACCAGGCCCCCACTCATGTCTCCCACCACCCCCACCCCCCAGCAGTGCAGGGGCACCCTCCACCAGGCCCCCACTCATGTCTACCACCACCCCCCAGCAGTGCAGGGGCAGCCTCCACCAGGCCCCCACTCATGTCTCCCACCACCCCCACCCCCCAGCCACCAGGGGCAGCCTCCACCAGGCCCCAACCCATGTCTCCCACCCCCCCCACCCCCCAGCCACCAGGGGCACCCTCCACCAGGCCCCCACTCATGTCTCCCACCACCCCCACCCCCCAGCAGTGCAGGGGCAGCCTCCACCAGGCCCCCACGCATGTCTCCCACCACCCCCACCCCCCAGCCACCAGGGGCACCCTCCACCAGGCCCCCACTCATGTCTCCCACCACCCCCACCCCCCTGCCACCATGGCCAGCACCCACCAGGCCCCCACTCATGTCTCCCACCACCCCCACCCCCCAGCAGTGCAGGGGCAGCCTCCACCAGGCCCCCACTCATGTCTACCACCACCCCCACCCCCCAGCAGTGCAGGGGCACCCTCCACCAGGCCCCCACTCATGTCTACCACCACCCCCACCCCCCAGCAGTGCAGGGGCAGCCTCCACCAGGCCCCCACTCATGTCGACCACCACCCCCAACCCCCAGCCACCAGGGGCAGCCTCCACCAGTCCCCCACTCATGTCTCCAAACACCCCCATCCCCCAGCCACCAGGGGCACCCTCCACCAGGCCCCCACTCATGTCTCCCACCACCCCCACCCCCTGCCACCATGGGCAGCCCCCACCAGGCCCCCACTCATGTCTCCCACCACCCCCACCCCCCAGCAGTGCAGGGGCAGCCTCCACCAGGCCCCCACTCATGTCTCCCACCACCCCCACCCCCCAGCAGTGCAGGGGCAGCCTCCACCAGGCCCCCACTCATGTCTCCCACCACCCCCAGCCCCCAGCAGTGCAGGGGCACCCTCCACCAGGCCCCCACTCATGTCTCCCACCACCCCCACCCCCGTGCCACCATGGGCAGCCCCCACCAGGCCCCCACTCATGTCTCCCACCACCCCCACCTCCCAGCAGTGCAGGGGCAGCCTCCACCAGGCCCCCACTCATGTCTCCCACCACCCCCACCCCCCAGCCACCAGGGGGAGCCTCCACCAGGCCCCCACTCATGTCTCCCACCACCCCCACCCCCCAGCCACCAGGGGCAGCCTCCACCAGGCCCCCACCCATGTCTCCCACCACCCCCACCCCCCAGCAGTGCAGGGGCACCCTCCACCAGGCCCCCACTCATGTCTACCACCACCCCCACCCACCAGCAGTGCAGGGGCAGCCTCCACCAGGCCCCCACTCATGTCTCCCACCACCCCCACCCCCCAGTCACCAGGGGCAGCCTCCACCAGGCCCCCACCCATGTCTCCCACCCCCTCCACCCCCCAGCCACCAGGGGCACCCTCCACCAGGCCCCCATTCATGTCCCCCACCACCCCCACCCCCCAGAAGTGCAGGGGCAGCCTCCACCAGGCCCCCACCCATGTCTCCCACCACCCCCACCCCCCAGCCACCAGGGGCACCCTCCACCAGGCCCCCACTCATGTCTCACACCACCCCCACCCCCCTGCCACCATGGGCAGCACCCACCAGGCCCCCACTCATGTCTCCCACCACCCCTACCCCCCAGCAGTGCAGGGGCACCCTCCACCAGGCCCCCACTCATGTCTCCCACCACCCCCACCCCCCTGCCACCATGGGCAGCCCCCACCAGGCCCCCACTCATGTCTCCCACCACCCCACCCCCCAGCAGTGCAGGGGCAGCCTCCACCAGGCCCCCACTCATGTCTCCCACCACCCCCCCCCTGCCACCATGGGCAGCCTCCACCAGGCCCCCACCCATGTCTCCCACCACCCCCACCCCCCAGCAGTGCAGGGGCACCCTCCACCAGGCCCCCACTCATGTCTCCCACCACCCCCACCCCCCAGCAGTGCAGGGGCACCCTCCACCAGGCCCCCACTCATGTCTACCACCACCCCCACCCCCCAGCAGTGCAGGGGCAGCCTCCACCAGGCCCCAGCTCATGTCTCCCACCACCACCACCCCCCAGCCACCAGGGGCAGCCTCCTCCAGGCCCCCACCCATGTCTCCCACCCCCCCACCCCCCAGCCACCAGGGGCACCCTCCACCAGGCCCCCACTCATGTCTCCCACCACCCCACCCCCCAGCAGTGCAGGGGCAGCCTCCACCAGGCCCCCACCCATGTCTCCCACCACCCCCACCCCCCAGCAGTGCAGGGGCAGCCTCCACCAGGCCCCCACTCATGTCTCCCACCACCCCCACCCCCCAGCAGTGCAGGGGCAGCCTCCACCAGGCCCCCACTTATGTCTCCCACCACTCCCACCCCCCAGCAGTGCAGGGGCACCCTCCACCAGGCCCCCACTCATGTCTCCCACCACCCCCACCCCCCAGCAGTGCAGGGGCACCCTCCACCAGGCCCCCACCCATGTCTCCCACCACCCCCACCCCCCAGCCACCAGGGGCACCCTCCACCAGGTCCTCACAATCCCCAATCATGTGCGTAATGGTCAGCCTCCACAGCCAAAAAGCCCTACCAAGTAACCCATTCACCCACATGGAAATGGAAATTACATGTTACACCCCCAATGTTCATGAAGCTAATGAACCCATGTCCGTCACACACAATGGTTGCAATTGAATGGGAAAACACCCAACATGACATGCATGAAACCAATGAGATGATACCACACAGTGAAGTATGAAAACAAAATTGTATTGAAAAAAATAAAGAATGCTAAAGAAAGGAAACAAACTACAATGGGAATGAGAAAAAATAAGCTGCATGTCCGTATTAAAAAAAAAAACTGCAAATCAGAATCCAAAAAAATGTCGTCCAAAGTCAAATGTAAAAAAATCTCTATGCAATAAAGAACTATGTAAAAAACTACCAAGGATCCATGAGCCCAACTGAACAAAGGAAACCTACTAAAAAACCTAACTAAAAATCAACTATATACAAAAAGTGGAGCAGTGTCCGTCGACTCCAAATCATAATAAGAAACAAAGGAAACCTAAAACTAAAGAACTATATACAAAGGCGGCGGGCAAGTCCAGCGGCTCACTCTGTGGTGTCCCGGGCCAGGGCATCATCGAACTCCTGTTCGATGTCCCGGAGGCGGTCCAGTTCCATGGCCCCGTGGGTCCGCAGGGACGACGCCGTGTCCTCCTCCAACCCCCTGCGGATTGCCTCGAGGCACTCGGCCCGCCTCAGGGCCCTCTGCATGGAGTTCTCCGCCCTGACCATTGTGAGCCGCGCCTCTTCCGCCCGCCGCCGCTCCGCACCTATGGCGTGGCCCAACCGCTGCCACACGGAAGACACTCTCTGTCCTGGGTCCCCCTGCCCTCCGGCCGATGCCTGCCCCTCCGATGTGGAAAGCCCCGAGCCTTCATGTCTCCCACCATGTTGCTGCTGCTGCTCTGCCTCTGCCCATGCACTGCCTCCTGCTGCCTGCACATCCTCCGCCGGCTGGGGTGCAGTTGTTGATGTGGCCACCCCTGCTGGACCTCCGACTCCCGACTGTGGCAGGGATGCCTCCTCCACCAGCCTGGCCGCACCGTCAGAGGCAGCTCCACAGGGCACCCAGGTGACTGATGGGTGGGAAGATGGCACAGAGGACGACTGGCGCGTAGGGGGTCCAGTTGAGGAGGGGGTCGGAGCAAGCCCCATCAGACGGAGGAATCCGGCCTGGGTGACCTGTCCCAGCAGGCTGACGTGGTCAACGAGCCATTCGAGATGACGTGCAGTCTCTCCATGAAAAGACTGCAGGTCACCTCGCATGGCCCGTTGACGCAACGCCACACCAGCCAGGACAGGCTCAACCTGGACCTGGATGGCCACGTCCGCAGGCAGAGGAAGGCGAGTTGACGTCAGCTCATCCCCTGCCTGAAAACGGGTCTGGACGTAGGCATCCCTGCTGGTGCAAGATGATGCAGGGACAGGATCGGGGACAGGATTGCACACAGGCACCTCTGCGGCGGCCTGTGCTGCCTCCTGTCCCTGGTCCTGCACTGCACCACTAGCACCAGTGGGATCCCCACCTCCAGACCCCGTCTCTGGTGCTTGCACTGCCTCCTCCTCCACCAAACCCCCCACCAACCTGGATGACTCCGTGCCATCTTCCCCTGTTGGGCCCTGTGGGGTCCCAGCTGCCCCTTCTGCTGCCGAGGAGTCCAACTGCAACCTCCGCCTCTTGGACCTCCCCCCGGCAGCTGCGGCCTGGGACGTGGCACCGGACTCCTCACTCCCCGACGAGATGACAACACGGGAGGGGAGCCGGGCCTTGCGTCTCCGGCTGGCAGTCGGATCCCCGCCGCTGTGCTCCACAGCACCTTCTCCGCCCTCTTCATCAGTTGACGCTGCAGACAGGGAGAAACAAAACACAGGCATCAGGGCACTGTACAATGGACACATACACACATGACAGTTGCACATGAGTGGCATTGGCAAACCTCAGACATGTCATCACAATCCCCAACACACATGTCATTGCAACTCGCACACATGAGCCATACCACAGCCATATCGCAACTGCCAGCACCATCCATACACATACAACAGCATCAGCAGCCAAAGGGGAGCCAGACATCACAAGCAACACAGGAAGTGCACCACACATGTACACACACCACCACACTTGCATGCATGTGTACACCTCTGCCAAGTGTCGCACTGTTCAGACGGCCATCCTTGTCACATCTGCCAATCAGGCTTCCACATACCGCTGTCACATGCATCCATGTTGCATCACTGTTGCACCCTTGTCAAATACACACACATGCACATGTACACAGTGCTCATACATGCAGCCGAAAACAACATACATGCATGACATCACGGACATGTCTACTTACATACACATTCATCCAAACATGTGTGCACGCACAACTGCATTTGCCATGCAAGCCTACACACACAAGCACCATCCATGTCTCACACATTACAGCCCTCGCATGTGTCAGCCCCACGGCCCTGTACACCCCCACCCATACTCGACCCCATACAAACAGATGTGCAACCTGCACAATACCGAATAATCACCACACGCACTGCTCACAATCAGGATGCATGTACACTAACCGCTCGACTCCAGACGGGTCTGCTTCTCTAGGACCTGGTCGTGGAGCGCTGGGGATATGCGTTCCAGGACCCCCATCTGTTCTTCCGACAAGTGGCCCCGGCGCCCCTTGGCATCCGCTGCCTTCAAGAGGCGCCGGGCCTTGTTCAGGGTCCTGGACCTGTAGTCCTCCCAGCGCTTCCTGACATGTTGTAAGTCCCGGACTGCCACCCCCTCCGCGTTAATGGCAGTCACGATGTCAGTCCAGATCCGAGTCCGTCCTTCCTTGTCGGCGCGGGAACTTCCGAAGAGGGCATCATACTGCCCCAGGATTTGCTCCACCAGGACACCAACTTCGGTGGCACTGAAGCTGGTGCCCCTCTGCCTCTCTGGCCGGGGGTTGTCAGTGGTCACAGATGGTGTTTGCCCCGACATGACAACCCCAGAGGCAGGAGTGGGTGGGCAACTGGGTCCTGGGGCTGGGCTGTGGAGCGATGGAATTCCAGTCGGGAGTCTTCGGTTCCAGCAGGGGTGGTCACAGCAACAGCACCCCTGGCTGATGTGCAGGCAGCAAATGGCAGTGCACGTGGGCAGCAGGCAGTCAGGCAGCAGCAGATGGCAGGTGGGAGCGTGCTCGGGGCTCTGGGGGGCAGTAGTTCGGCCTTCTGGGCAGGAGCGTGGTCTTCCGTGTGCTTACGCGTGGCCAGCTTGGTACGGAGTGATTTGGCACGTGAAAATCCTGCACGTCAGCGTGAAAATCGAGGAAAGGCCCTTAGCGCGTAAGCGCGTCAGCATGCATACGCGATTCTATTGGACTAAAGGCCCTCAGCGCGTAAACGCGTCAGCACGCATACGCGATTCTATTGGACCAAAGGCCCTCAGCGCGTAAATGCGTCAGCACGCATACGCAATTTTATTGGACCAAAGGCCCTCAGCGCGTAAACGCGTCAGCACGCATACGCGATTCTATTGGACCAAAGGCCCTCAGCGCGTAAACGCGTCTGTGACGTGACCCGCACGGGTGTTTCCCACACAGCACGTGATGACAGAGCACACGTGGAAAGACTGCACGTCAGAGTGTCATCGCGTGTAATTGGACAGCACGTCAGAGTC
The DNA here is from genome assembly GCF_040938575.1 of Ambystoma mexicanum. NCBI lineage: Eukaryota > Metazoa > Chordata > Amphibia > Caudata > Ambystomatidae > Ambystoma > Ambystoma mexicanum. Next base: position 101,074,193 of record NC_090941.1, on the reverse strand, counting down.
TCATCGCGTGTAATTGGACAAAAGTGCGCGTACACGCGATTGGCCTATGTACGTGTATATCAGGGGTGCGCGGACACTTACACACGCACGTACGTCAGCGCACCTGTATCCCGGGGTGCGCGGGAATTTCCACACGCTATTGGACTGGGTGCTGGATTTCAGGGGTGCGCGGGTCACACGCTCGCCTACAACACGCGCAACGCATTAATTTGCGCGCTAACAAAATAACAAGCTCAGACCCAGGATGAACATACCGTTCCTAGCAGCAGTGGGCGTGGCCTACCAAAGGAGGAGGAGGAGGATAGTCAGGGCCAGAATATTCACACCCAGAACAAGCCTTTTCGGGATGCCTGATGACCAGGTGCATGGGAGGTACAACTTTCCACCACACATCATACTGGACCTGGTGAGTGAGTGGGAGGATGACCTCACATCACCCACCCTGTGCTCCCAAGCACTCAGCCCCCTGGAGAAGGTCCTCAATGTACTGCACTTCTTAGCCACTGGATCATTTCAGCGGACAAGTGCCATTGTGGGTGGTGTATCACAGGCCACCCAGTCACGCTGCCTACACCAGGTCTTGAACATCATCACTGCACGCCCATCAGTCCGCAGGCACATATACCTGCCCAGAACACCTGCAGAAAGGCATGCTGCTGCCCTGGATTTTTATGCTGTGGCACGATTCCCCAAAGTGCTAGGTGCCATCGACTGCACCCATGTGGCTCTACGTCCCCCCAGGGCATCTGAGCACATCTATAGGAACCGCAAGCACTGGCATTCCATCAACGTGCAGGTAGTATGTAATGCCAAGGGAATCATCACCTCAGTATATGCAAACTATCCCGGGTCAACCGACGACAGCTTCATTTACCGAATGTCCACCCTAAACCGGGACCTAGAAGCTGGGCGGCATGGTGATACATGGCTGCTTGGTGAGTATGAATGCCACTGCACATGCATGCATGTCAGATACTGAGCAAGGTCACAACCCCACCAATGATACCAATCACCACCTCCACAGGGGACAGTGCCTACCCTCTCAGCCCCCACATGATGACGCCAATTCGGAACCCCACCACGCCACCCCAGGTAAGATATAACACAGCCCACATTACAACCCGGGGCATAGTGGAGCGCACATTCGGAGTGCTAAAGTCACGCTTTCGCTCCCTTGACCGTTCTGGCGGGCAGCTGTTGTACGCTCCCCCAGTAGTGTGCAGGATCATAGTGGCAGCATGTGTCCTGCACAACGTTGCAACACGCCGGGGCCTGGCCGTGGACATGGTGGTGGCCCCACATCCCCAACCACATGCACAGCCTCTGCGCATGGGAGGGGAAAGGGCACGGGGGGAGGCAGCCCGTACACAGCTAGTCGCTAATTACTTCACATAGAAATCACACCCCTGTGGAGTGCACACTGCCCTGGCACATTCCATCTGACAATCAATGATGACTCAACATGACACTGATCCTGAATGTCTGGAGAATGAACCGTGAAAACCATATCAGCCTGAGATTGTTCACCTGGAAGTGTCACAATGTGTGCATCCCTACCCACACAGACACCACCAATGCAGTTTTGTGAAGTAACACATTCAAGCAGCTAAAATGAATACCCACTTGCAAAATGCAACAAGAGGACAGTGCCATGTCAGCCAACCCATCCCCAGCACCGCCACACCACACACCGTGCCATTTCATGCTATTTGCAGGTAAACAAAGTAATCCCCACAACATGACACTAGTGTCACAATGTAGAGTGTCCCTAATTGAAACTTGCAACACCTGAAATGCTCACAGTAATGCAGGACCAACAACAAACTTGAGCAGGTACTACCATTAACATGACATCACAAATGTTATATATTAGTAGTCTCACCACCTGGAAATGCCTGCACTCCCACCACTACCAACTGTGCAGTGTTGGCGCCATGTAGAGTTGTAGGTGCACTGCTGCCAACATGGACCCCATCTCCAGACTAGAGGGCCTTGTGTAGACATGAGGAAGGGACCTGCAAATTGGGAGGTAGACACAGATGATGAGTTACACATCAATGCAACATGCAGTGTACGACACAACAGCAATATGCACTAGGAATGTATACACAGTATTGACTAGACTACCCACACATGTAGTGGGAGTCCAATGTCACCATGTACGTCAATGTCACTTGGGCACACCCTTTGCAAGCCCATGGAAACGAGAAGCAGGAGGGGTGTGTGTATGACTCAAACCCAAGCATCTGAACCAAATACATGACAAGCCTGCATGTGCCCAGCAACAATGCTGCGTATGCCCACAGGAACCACGGAAGCCAACAAATTGTCCCAAAAAAATTGGGAAAAATTATTTTGAAATTAAAAATAAAAATAAAAATAAAAATCAAAAATGGGCATTGATGGGCCCGGGGGGGGGGGTTTGGGAGGCCACCCAGGAGGTCCGAGGACAGGGTGCACACCAAAACCCACCTGTGTGGGTCCTGGGAAAAAAAACACCTCCATGGGCTCATGGCCCACACGGCTACCCTATTGTGGGAGTATCACTGCTGTCGCTATTATCACCCTGTGCAGCTGCATCCGGAGGTGGTTGCACTATGGGAGGCAGCCCACGCAAGGCCCTAGTCTGCTCCTCCATGGCTGCAAGCATGCGGGTGTGGTAGGTCTGGTTCTGGAGGATGAGTGTGCGTAGGTCCCCATGCAACAACTCACGGGATGCCCGGACCTCCGCCCTCGTTGCCTGCATCTCAGCTGAGAGTGTACGGGTGAGACGCTCCAGCTGCTGTTCTGTCCTTTGGTGTGTTGAAGCCTCAAGCTCAACAAGAGTTGTCCTGAGGTGAAGGAGCTCCTGCCTCAGGGCTTCCCTGTGGGCCTGGGACTCAATGGAGATGGCCTCCTGCAGAGTCGCCAGTGCCGCCCGCCTGTCCCTGTTGGACCCCAACATGTCCTCCCTGTGTGACTGGCAGATGGAGTCGGTTGCCTGCTCTAGTCGCTCCATCAGCCTTTCAGGGGGGACAATGGAAGTGGCCACCCTATCCATGGCCTGAGCCATCATCTCGGATAATGGTGCCTGTTGTGTTGCCATACCGTAAATGGATTGCTCCCATGCAGTATTGCCAGGTGGCGTACGGCCACGACGTCGGCGGGCACCACACCTGTCTGGGGCAAGGCGAACTGCACCTTGCTGTGCCGGCACTGCCTGAGGCTGCAGGACTGCATTCCCCCTCTGATCTGCTGGCCCAGGAACAGGATCAGATGTCACGGAGTGTGACCCTGCATCCGTAACCACCAAAGGCGTAGCTGCCAACACTGACATCCCCATTGAGGGTTCTGACCCTGGTGCAGGTGGGTGGGACAGAACAGAATCCCTCCCTGGAACACTCACCTGCGACGGCACGTAGGTCTCATCCGAATCAACACCTGAGTACAGCTCGGGGGAGGTGCAGCCAGAGACACCCCTTGAGAGCACGTCCTGCAGCACTTGTGGGTTCTCACCCACCACCACACCACGTCCCTCACTGGTGGTTGGTCGGCCCTCGGACCCCTCCTGGGTCTGCACCATCTCCACAACCCCAGCAGTATCAGGTGCGTCTTCCCCTGCAAAGACATAAAAACAAAGAAATGGAAACAGGCATTAGCACAATGGCACACAATGAGGGCTGAGAAGCAAGAGAACCAGTACTTGATTGACACATGTCCCACATGACTAAAACCCTCCCATGCATTCACCCTCACTGCATATTAAGGGCAGGCAAATGGCACACACTGATGACACCAAGATGGAAGATGAACACATTTTCTGCATGCTGCCTGGCAGTGGCATCACACATTGGCCTGTGATTGCCAGGTGAAACACACATGCCATCACACAGATGGCATGTACCATTGCTATTGAGTGAAGATGGAGAGGAGGGCAGCACCTATTCATTCAGTCCAGTTCCCGCATGTAATAGCTTTTCTAATTCTAACAGGTCAGATTTTTCACCTGGAGCTGCCAGTCTGAAATGGTCCAATTGCACAGGGACATGTGTGAACAAAAGATATCCAGGTAACAAAGTCACTCCACTTTACCATAGCCATGTCATACATGTGACTAGTGGACTGCGACATGCCTAGTAAAGGTGGTGGAATGCAAACAATCTGACTGAATAAACAGTGAAAAATAAGCAACAATGTTGTGGCAAGGTGACACTTCAAGGGCAAATGGCGTGCAGTTGGGCTAGATGTCTACTGTTGGCAGAAGGGATACTGCTATGGCCAAATGCAGCTGCGCAGGATGTATTGCATGAAGCACATGGCTGACCCATACGACTCAGGCGCACACACTCTCACCTGGCACACAAACAGAAGCCCTCACACACACACCATGCACATGGATGACACACACATGCATGTGCACTCACCGGACAATGCCTCGTAATCAGCCAGACCTCCCACGCCTTGGATCTGTTCCTCCGTGACGTAGGTCCCAGCGACTTACTCATGTGGAGTGAGTTCCATGTCTACTACTGGAGACCCACCTCCAGTCACTAGAGTTGCGGCATGACTTGAGGCCAGCTTACTCTTTGCCCTGCGCTTTAGGTCATTCCAGCGCTTATAGCAATCATTGGCTGTGCGCCTCACGATTCCAAGGGCACTTAGGATGTCCGCAACGGTCTGCCAGTGTGCCTGGCGTTGTGCAGGTGTGGTCTTGGATCCTGCAACAATGACCATCTCGTTGTCATGTGCGGACACATACTCGACAAGTGCATTCAGTTCGTCATCCATGAAGCTGGGCTTCCTGGACGGGCCGGACTGTGTAGCCGTGTCTGGGGCATCAGCCTGTGCCGGACGAGCACTCTTCCTCTTCCGCTTGGAAGGTGGTGCTGATCCTGAGTGTCCTGCGCTGCTCTGGACACTAGGGGCAGGAGCCCTGGTGGACTCTGTATCAGGAGTGTGGGATATGCACACTCAGCATGGGAGTTGGTGCAGGCATTGGCTCTAGTGTGATGGTGTCAGGGGGAATGTCAGCAGCATGGACTAGGACCGACACTGTCCTGGCTGGGTGTGTGAGGGCTGGGGTGGATGGAGCCGCAGCTGCCCCTGCAGCCTTTCCGCCCTGCCTACTTGGTGCAGCAGATGACCTTGCTGCCCCAGATGCACGTGGCATGGTGACATCAACGTGCACCAGCGCACGTGTCATAGGCCTGCTGACCTGGAAGTCAGCCATGGAGTCAGCCAGGTCTGGTGCCACAATGGGCTGGTCCAACAAGGGCTGAGCATGGATGGTGTCAGCCACATCAGCCTCAACGGGAGGGGGGGGGGATTATGGGTGCCCTTGACTGGTCCTCCACACATGGGGGGACAGGCTCACCCTGCAAGTAACGACCACGTCCCCTACCGGATCCACCACGGCCACCACTTGTGGCTCTTCCACCTTTGCCACCCTTACGGAATCCTCGCCTCCCAGCCATGGCACTGATGTAGATGTGCGTATGGGAGTGGCTGTAAACTATTGTCCTGGGCAATTGGGGGTCAAAGGGGTTGGGTACCAGATGGTAATTGTACCCTAGTGCTCTTGCAAGGCTGATTGTAACCCCTGGGGAAAGATGACGGGTCATGCTACGCACAGGAGCCCCAAAAAAGGTAGATGACATGCACGCAACCCCTCCTTGACCACGTGTGCAGAAAGAAAAACCTTCACTACGCTGTGGCACCCAGTAACACAAGAATGAACGTATGCGTGTCACACGCAGCCTAGAATGACCTCTGAAGCGGTAGGCTACACACGGGGCAAGCACAGATGTTAGATACGTGCGTGACTCACCGTCTGCCAGGTAAAAGAGTGTGAAAAAGGAGCGCGTTTGGTTGGCAACACCCCCGCCAAAAGAAGATTTGTATGCTGTCTGAGGAGACAGGACAACAGTAGAAGGGAACACTGTTTGAGGGAACAGGCCCAGGTGAACCAGTAAAAGAGAAAAAAGAGAAAAAGCTGTCAGAGGTAACAGGGAATACGAACTTGAAACGCCGTGAATTAAATCGCGTGTGAAACGACAAGAAGTACAGAATTCACCCACTCGCTCTCCACGAAAAGCACGTACAAGGAAATGGTGTTCTACACGTACCTTTTATACAGGCCCACACGTCCAGCGTCACTTACGCGGCGTGTACGCGCTAGGGCCATTTCCATCAATTACACGCTTTGTCACTTCTGCGTGTAGGGCCATTTCCACCAATTACACGCTTTGTCACTTCTGCGTGTAGGGCCATTTCCACCAATCACACGCGATGAGACTCTGACGTGCTGTCCAATTACACGCGATGACACTCTGACGTGCAGTCTTTCCACGTGTGCTCTGTCATCACGTGCTGTGTGGGAAACACCCGGGCGGGTCACGTCACAGACGCGCTTACGCGCTGCGGGCCTTTGGTCCAATAGAATCGCGTATGCGTGCTGACGCGCTTACGCGCTAAGGGCCTTTCCTCGATTTTCACGCTGACGTGCAGGATTTTCACGTGCCAAATCACTCCGTACCAAGCTGGCCACGCGTAAGCACACGGAAGACCACGCTCCTGCCCAGAAGGCCGAACTACTGCCCCCCAGAGCCCCGAGCACGCTCCCACCTGCCATCTGCTCTGCCTGACTGCCTGCTGCCCACGTGCACTGCCATTTGCTGCCTGCACATCAGCCAGGGGTGCTGTTGCTGTGACTACCCCTGCTGGAACCGAAGACTCCCGACTGGAATTCCATCGCTCCACAGCCCAGCCCCAGGACCCAGTTGCCCACCCACTCCTGCCTCTGGGGTTGTCATGTCGGGGCAAACACCATCTGTGACCACTGACAACCCCCGGCCAGAGAGGCAGAGGGGCACCAGCTTCAGTGCCACCGAAGTTGGTGTCCTGGTGGAGCAAGTCCTGGGGCAGTATGATGCCCTCTTCGGAAGTTCCCGCGCCGACAAGGAAGGAAGGACTCAGATCTGGACTGACATCGTGACTGCCATCAACGCGGAGGGGGTGGCAGTCCGGGACTTACAACATGTCAGGAAGCGCTGGGAGGACTACAGGTCCAGGACCCTGAACAAGGCCCGGCGCCTCTTGAAGGCAGCGGATGCCAAGGGGCGCCGCGGCCACTTGTCGGAAGAACAGATGGGGGTCCTGGAACGCATATCCCCAGCGCTCCACGTCCAGGTCCTAGAGAAGCAGACCCGTCTGGAGTCGAGCGGTGAGTGTACATGCATCCTGATTTTGAGCAGTGCGTGTGGTGATTATTCGGCATTGTGCCGGTTGCACATCTGTTTGTATGGGGTCGAGTATGGGTGGGGGTGTACAGGGCCGTGGGGCTGACACATGCGAGGGCTGTAATGTGTGAGACATGGATGGTGCTTGTGTGTGTAGGCTTGCATGGCAAATGCAGTTGTGCGTGCACACATGTTTGGATGAATGTGTATGTAAGTAGACATGTCCGTGATGTCACGCATGTATGTTGTTTTCGGCTGCATGTATGAGCACTGTGTACATGTGCATGTGTGTGTATTTGACAAGGATGCAACAGTGATGCAACATGGATGCATGTGACAGCGGTATGTGGAAGCCTGATTGGCAGATGTGACATAGATGGCCGTCTGAACAGTGCGACACTTGGCAGAGGTGTACACATGCATGCAAGTGTGGTGGTGTGTGTACATGTGTGGTGCACTTCCTGTGTTGCATGTGATGTCTGGCTCCCCTTTGGCTGCTGATGCTGTTGTATGTGTATGGATGGTGCTGGCAGTTGCGATATGGCTGTGGTATGGCTCATGTGTGCGAGTTGCAATGACATGTGTGTTGGGGATTGTGATGACATGTCTGAGGTTTGCCAATGCCACTCATGTGCAACTGTCATGTGTGTATGTGTCCATTGTACAGTGCCCTGATGCCTGTGTTTTGTTTCTCCCTGTCTGCAGCGTCAACTGATGAAGAGGGCGGAGAAGGTGCTGTGGAGCACAGCGGCGGGGATCCGACCGCCAGCCGGAGACGCAAGGCCCGGCTCCCCTCCCGTGTTGTCATCTCGTCGGGGAGTGAGGAGTCCGGTGCCGCGTCCCAGGCCGCAGCTGCCGGGGGGAGGTCCAAGAGGCGGAGGTTGCAGTTGGACTCCTCGGCAGCAGAAGGGGCAGCTGGGACCCCACAGGGCCCAACAGGGGAAGATGGCACGGAGTCATCCAGGTTGGTGGGGGGTTTGGTGGAGGAGGAGGCCGTGCAAGCACCAGAGACGGGGTCTGGAGGTGGGGATCCCACTGGTGCTAGTGGTGCAGTGCAGGACCAGGGACAGGAGGCAGCACAGGCCGCCGCGGAGGTGCCTGTGTGCAATCCTGTCCCCGATCCTGTCCCTGCATTATCTTGCACCAGCAGGGATGCCTACGTCCAGACCTGTTTTCAGGCAGGGGATGAGCTGACGTCAACTGGCCTTCCTCTGCCTGCGGACGTGGCCATCCAGGTCCGGGTTGAGCCTGTCCTGGCTGGTGTGGCATTGCGTCAACGGGCCATGCGAGGTGACCTGCAGTCTTTTCATGGAGAGACTGCACGTCATCTCGAATGGCTCGTTGACCACGTCAGCCTGCTGGGACAGGTCACCCAGGCCGGATTCCTCCGTCTGATGGGGCTTGCTCCGACCCACTCCTCAACTGGACCCCCTACGCGCCAGTCGTCCTCTGTGCCATCTTCCCACCCATCAGTCACCTGGGTGCCCTGTGGAGCTGCCTCTGACGGTGCGGCCAGGCTGGTGTAGGAGGCATCCCTGCCACAGTCGGGAGTCGGAGGTCCAGCAGGGGTGGCCACATCAACAACTGCACCCCAGCCGGCGGAGGATGTGCAGGCAGCATGAGGCAGTGCACGGGCAGAGGCAGAGCAGCAGCAGCAACATGGTGGGAGACATGAAGGCTCGGGGCTTTCCACATCGGAGGGGCAGGCATTGGCCGGAGGGCAGGGGGACCCAGGACAGAGAGTGTCTTCCGTGTGGCAGCGGTTGGGCCACGCCATAGGTGCGGAGCGGCGGCGGGCGGAAGAGGCGCGGCTCACAATGGTCAGGGCGGAGAACTCCATGCGGAGGGCCCTGAGGCGGGCCGAGTGCCTCGAGGCAATCCGCAGGGGGTTGGAGGAGGACACGGCGTCGTCCCTGCGGACCCTCGGGTCCATGGAACTGGACCGCCTCCGGGACATCGAACAGGAGTTCGATGATGCCCTGGCCCGGGACACCACGGAGTGAGCCGCTGGACTTGCCCGCCGCCTTTGTATATTATTCTTTAGTTTTAGGTTTCCTTTGTTTCTTATTATGATTTGGAGTCGACGGACACTGCTCCACTTTTTGTATATAGTTGATTTTTAGTTAGGTTTTTTAGTAGGTTTCCTTTGTTCAGTTGGGCTCATGGACCCTTGGTAGTTTTTTACATAGTTCTTTATTGCATAGAGATTTTTTTACATTCGACTTTGGACGACATTTTTTTGGATTCTGATTTGCAGTTTTTTTTTTTAATACGGACATGCAGCTTATTTTTTCTCATTCCCATTGTAGTTTGTTTCCTTTCTTTAGCATTCTTTATTTTTTTCAATACAATTTTGTTTTCATACTTCACTGTGTGGTATCATCTCATTGGTTTCATGCATGTCATGTTGGGTGTTTTCCCATTCAATTGCAACCATTGTGTGACGGACATGGGTTCATTAGCTTCATGAACATTGGGGGTGTAACATGTAATTTCCATTTCCATGTGGGTGAATGGGTTACTTGGTAGGGCTTTTTGGCTGTGGAGGCTGACCATTACGCACATGATTGGGGATTGTGAGGACCTGGTGGAGGGTGCCCCTGGTGGCTGGGGGGTGGGGGTGGTGGGAGACATGGGTGGGGGCCTGGTGGAGGGTGCCCCTGGATGCTGGGGGGTGGGGGTGCAGGGGGACATGAGTGGGGGCCTGGTGGAGGGTGCCCCTGGTGGCTGGGGGTGGGGGTGGTGGGAGACATGAGTGGGGGCCTGGTGGAGGCTGCCCCTGCACTGCTGGGGGGTGGGGGTGGTGGGAGACATGAGTGGGGGCCTGGTGGAGGGTGCCCCTGGTGGCTGGGGGGTGGGGGTGGTGGGAGACATGAGTGGGAGCCTGGTGGGGGCTGCCCATGGTGGCAGGGGGGTGGGGGTGGTGGGAGACATGAGTGGGGGCCTGTTGGAGGCTGCCCCTGCACTGCTGGGGGGTGGGGGTGGTGGGAGACATGAGTGGGGGCCTGGTGGGGGCTGCCCATGGTGGCAGGGGGGTGGGGGTGGTGGGAGACATGAGTGGGGGCCTGGTGGAGGGTGCCCCTGCACTGCTGGGGGGTGGGGGTGGTGGGAGACATGAGTGGGGGCCTGGTGGAGGGTGCCCCTGCACTGCTGGGGGGTGGGGGTGGTGGGAGACATGAGTGGGGGCCTGGTGGGGGCTGCCCATGGTGGCAGGGGGGTGGGGGTGGTGGGAGACATGAGTGGGGGCCTGGTGGAGGCTGCCCCTGCACTGCTGGGGGGTGGGGGTGGTGGGAGACATGAGTGGGGGCCTGGTGGGGGCTGCCCATGGTGGCAGGGGGGTGGGGGTGGTGGGAGACATGAGTGGGGGCCTGGTGGAGGGTGCCCCTGCACTGCTGGGGGGTGAGGGTGGTGGGAGACATGAGTGGGGGCCTGGTGGAGGGTGCCCCTGCACTGCTGGGGGGTGGGGGTGGTGGGAGACATGAGTGGGGGCCTGGTGGAGGGTGCCCCTGCACTGCTGGGGGGTGGGGGTGGTGGGAGATATGAGTGGGGGCCTGGTGGGGGCTGCCCATGGTGGCAGGGGGGTGGGGGTGGTGGGGGACATGAGTGGGGGCCTGGTGGAGGGTGCCCCTGCAATGCTGGGGGGTGGGGGTGGTGGTAGACATGAGTGGGGGCCTGGTGGAGGGTGCCCCTGCACTGCCGGGGGGTGGGGGTGGTGGGAGACATGGGTGGGGGCCTGGTGGAGGCTGCCCATGGTGGCAGGGGGGTGGGGGTGGTGGGAGACATGAGTGGGGGCCTGGTGGAGGGTGCCCCTGGTGGCTGGGGGGTGGGGGTGCTGGGAGACATGAGTGGGGGCCTGGTGGAGGGTGCCCCTGGTGGCTGGGGGGTTGGGGTGGTGGGAGACATGAGAGGGGGGCCTGGTGGAGGGTGCCCCTGATGGCTGGGGGGTGGGGGTGGTGGGAGACATGAGTGGGGGCCTGGTGGAGGATGCCCCTGCACTGCTGGGGGGTGGGGGTGGTGGTAGACATGAGTGGGGGCCTGGTGGAGGCTGCCCCTGCACTGCTGGGGGGTGGGGGTGGTGGGAGACATGAGTGGGGGCCTGGTGGAGGCTGCCCTTGCACTGCTGGGGGGTGGGGGTGGTGGGAGACATGAGTGGGGGCCTGGTGGAGGCTGCCCCTGCACTGCTGGGGGGTGGGGGTGGTGGTAGACATGAGTGGGGGCCTGGTGGAGGGTGCCCCTGCACTGCTGGGGGGTGGGGGTGGTGGGAGACATGAGTGGGGGCCTGGTGGAGGCTGCCCCTGCACTGCTGGGGGGTGGGGGTGGTGGGAGACATGAGTGGGGGCCTGGTGGAGGGTGCCCCTGGTGGCTGGGGGGTGGGGGTGGTGGGAGATATGAGTGGGGGCCTGGTGGTGGCTGCCCATGGTGGCAGGGGGGTGGGGGTGGTGGGAGACATGAGTGGAGGCCTGGTGGAGGCTGCCCCTGCACTGCTGGGTGTGGGGGTGGTGGGAGACATGAGTGGGGGCCTGGTGGGGGCTGCCCATGGTGGCAGGGGGGTGGGGGTGGTGGGAGACATGAGTGGGGGCCTGGTGTAGGGTGCCCCTGCATTGCTGGGGGGTGGGGGTGGTGGGAGACATGAGTGGGGGCCTGTTGGAGGGTGCCCCTGCACTGCTGGGGGGTGGGGGTGGTGGTAGACATGAGTGGGGGCCTGGTGGAGGCTGCCCCTGCACTGCTGGGGGCTGGGGGTGGTGGTAGACATGAGTGGGGGCCTGGTGGAGGGTGCCCCTGCACTGCTGGGGGGTGGGGGTGGTGGGAGACATGGGTGGGGGCCTGGTGGAGGCTGCCCATGGTGGCAGGGGGATGGGGATGGTGGGAGACATGAGTGGGGGCCTGGTGGAGGGTGCCCCTGGTGGCTGGGGGGTGGGGGTGGTGGGAGACATGAATGGGGGCCTGGTGGAGGGTGCCCCTGGTGGCTGGGGGGTTGGGGTGGTGGGAGACATGGGTGGGGGCCTGGTGGAGGCTGCCCCTGCACTGCTGGGGGGTGGGGGTGGTGGGAGACATGAGTGGGGGCCTGGTGGAGGGTGCCCCTGCACTGCTGGGGGGTGGGGGTGGTGGGAGACATGAGTGGGGGCCTGGTGGGGGCTGCCCATGGTGGCAGGGGGGTTGGGGTGGTGGGAGACATGGGTGGGGGCCTGGTGGAGGCTGCCCCTGCACTGCTGGGGGGTGGGGGTGGTGGGAGACATGAGTGGGGGCCTGGTGGAGGGTGCCCCTGCACTGCTGGGGGGTGGGGGTGGTGGGAGACATGAGTGGGGGCCTGGTGGGGGCTGCCCATGGTGGCAGGGGGGTGGGGGTGGTGGGAGACATGCATTGTTGATCAGTAGTGCAAGGTGACATGTGGGTTGGCTGGGGGGCATGCCCATGGTGGATGGGCTGCCTGCGGGACATGAGCAGGGGTGCAGGGTAGTCCCCCGTGGTGTGGGCTGCCTGCAGGGGCCGTGGAGGTTGAGGAGCGTACACCTGGGAGGACCCACACGGCCAATTCACGTGTGGTACTCCCCAGAACCCCTGAAATACACATACCCTGCTGAAATCGCGTGTGGAACTTCCCGCGCACCCCTGAAATACACGTACCCTGCTCGCACTGGGCCAATCGCGTGTGGAACTTCCCGCGCACCCCTGCAATACACGTACCCTGATGAAATTGCGTGTGGAACTTCCCGCGCACCCCTGAAATACACATACCCTGCTGAAATCGCGTGTGGAAATTCCCACGCACCCCTGAAATACACGTACCCTGCTCGCACTGGGCCAATCGCGTGTGGAACTTCCCGCGCACCCCTGAAATACACGTACCCTGATGAAATCGCGTGTGGAACTTCCCGCGCACCCCTGAAATACACATACCCTGCTGAAATCGCGTGTGGAAATTCCCGCGCACCCCTGAAATACACGTACCCTGCTCGCACTGGGCCAATCGCGTGTGGAACTTCCCGCGCACCCCTGAAATACACGTACCCTGATGAAATCGCCTGTGGAACTTCCCGCGCACCCCTGAAATACACATACCCTGCTGAAATCGCGTGTGGAACTTCCCGCGCACCCCTGAAATACACGTACCCTGCTTGCACGGGACCAATCGCGTGTGGAACTTCCCGCGCACCCCTGAAATACACGTACCCTGCTTGCACGGGGCCATTCGCATGTGGAACTTCCCGCGCACCCCTGAAATACACGTACCCTGCTCGCACTGGGCCAATCGCGTGTGGAACTTCCCGCGCACCCCTGAAATACACGTACCCTGAAGAAATCGTGTGTGGAACTTCCCGCGCACCCATGAAATACACAAACCCTGCTGAAATCGCGTGTGGAACTTCCCGCGCACACCTGAAATCCACGTACACGGGCAAATCGCGTGTGGAACTTCCTGCGCACCCCTGAAATCCACTTACCCGGCCAAATCGCGTGTGAGACTTCCCGCGCACCCCGGTATACACGCACACGTATTTTTTGTCAGCGGGTTTCCGTGTTTGTGGGTACCCCTTTGCACGTCATTTGTCCTGGAGGGCCACAGTATAGGACATTCATCATGGCAGTATATAGGTGCTATTTGTTGGCGCACCTTTTGGCGCACATTTCTTACAGCCGCAGAGACGCTACCGCCTGCTTTCTTGTGGTGGTCGTGTTTGTGCCTGTGCGCTGGTTTGAGCGTGCGCTTTTTTGCCCTATTCTATTCCATGAATACGTGTTGTAGGCGAGCGTGTGGGCGTTCCGCGCACTTGTGCCCTGTACTTCCCCCATGACGCCCACGTTTTGGCAAGTTGTTCCCCATTCCGAGTGTTACGCCCGTGTTCCGCCTACTTTTGTTGCGTGCGCCGCGCTATGTGCGATTTTCGCTGTGGCCTGTGCGATTTTCGCTGTGACCTGGCGCACGCAGTTACATGGCCTGTGCGCCAACGTGCGCCGCGCACTTTTTTATCACACATCCGCTGTTTTTCTCGCGCACGGCCTTCCATGAATCGATGTGCGCTGCTTTTCGTGCGATTTTCGCACTTGCACTGCGATTTTCGCTATTCCACTGCGATTCGCACGTTTTTGCCCACTTGCGCCGCGCTAATTATTCCATGAATCGGCCTCTATATCTGTCCTGAATTGTTCGTAAACAAACAAAAATTAAAGTGTCCTAAAGAACACTATACCTGTCCGGTACTGTTCGCTAGCAAGTTCAAACTGTTCTAAGAACGCTATTGGTGTCCTGAAATGTTCGTACGTAAACGAAAATGGAGGTGTCCTGAAGAACACTATACCTGTTCGTAGTGTTCGCTACCCAATTGAAACTGTTCTAAGAACACAATTGGTGTCCTGAAATGTTCGTACATAAGCGAAATTACACGTGTCCTGAAGAACACTATATCTGTCCTTACTGTTCGCTACCAAGTTTAAACTGTTCTAAGAACACACGCAGTGTCCTGAAATGTTCGTTTCACGTGTGACGCACTTTTAATTACTTCAGAACCCGAACAGTGTCCGTAGGACATCAATGCGCATGCGCTAACCAATCTCCGTGTACTTGGTGTCCTGCGGACAGGCGCTTCCTTCGCGGACTAGTTCGCGAGCGGATCATATGACCGCGCCCACGCTCATCGTCTGTCCTGAAATGCGGACACTGTTCGTGTCCCCGAACAATTTAAAAGTACATTTTCAATTAATCCATAATATTTTTCAATAAAATCTCACCATGGCACAAGTCCCACATAGCAATTTTGAGTTTCTATATACCTTTTGAAACTTTCCGATCCTTTTTTTGTGTTCGATCTGTCCGCGGACAGTGCGCATGTCCGCGAACCGCGCACAAGCACCCCTATAAAAGACCACGCCCAAGAGCTTATTCCCATTGTGTTTCTGGCTATTCTTCAGAACACAGTGATTTTTTTTTTTAAATATATTTTTATTGATTTTCTGAACAACAAAGAGCTCTGAAAAAAAATTGCATCAGGGCACATGCCCATATCAACTTCATTTAAAAAAAAAAAAACATAAATCTCTAGTGTATTCACCCTCCCTCCACCCTCCCCCCAAAATCCACCTTCTTGGGGCACAGGATCCACGGTTCCGTGGATAATTTCTTCGGGCACCGCCGACCGGGCATATAAACAGACACAATGAATGAGCTTTCCTTAGGAGCGTACAATGAGTTCTATCCTGAAACTGGTTTCGGGCCGCGTAGAGTGGCCATATCACCTTTCTGGCTCGCAGTTTGTGCTGGTGAACACCTCCATGAATTGTGACCAGTCGGCCTCGAGCTGCGAGCTGGAGCAATGAAGTGCTGCTGTTAGTCTATCCATAAAATAAATGTCCTTGGCCACTGTCACCCACTCTCTCCTTGAGGGGAGTGCTACTCTCTTCCATGTCCTAGCCCGTGCAGCCCTAGCTGCTAAGAGTAAGGAATGTGTCAAGTCCGGGAGCTTCTCCCAGTGCTCATCCTTTTGTTGTAGCCCAAATAATAGTGTGAGTGGCTCCAATGGATAGACCCCCTCTCCCGCATCCTTAAGCCAGCTGAGCACTTCCGACCAATAGACTTGGACCTTCTCGCAGGACCACCACATGTGCCAATAGTTAGCCCTTTCTCCGCAACCATGCCAACACAACGGGGCAACGTCTGGGAACATCCTGGAGAGGGTGGTCGGGTCATATTGCCACCTATGAAGAAGTTTAATGGCATGTGTCTTGTACTGGCAGGAAATAGATGTCTTGAATGCCCTGCTACGTAGTTTCCACCAGAGCCCATCCCCAATGTCCCAGCCCAGGTCCCTTTCCCATTTCCCTCTAAGACTTTTAATCGATCCCTCGCGGGGGATTAAGAGAGCTCCATACAGGAGAGAGATAAGGCCTTTCATTTCCGTGTGGGAGTCTAGGATTTTCTCGACCGGGGTAAGCTTTCTTTGTATGCAGGGCTTTAGTTTTGGTTTCATGAAAATTCCCTTAAGGCGAAGGTATAGAAGTGGGGAGAGCCTGCCAATTCCCAGAGCCTCCTCGAGCTCATGGATGCTTATGAAGGTGTCCTCCTTCACCAGTTGGCCGACCCTGCAGAGGCCAGCGTCAAACCATGACTGGTAGTGTTCGTGGCCTGGGATTTCCTCTAGCACTGGAGTGGACCAGATGTGGCTCAAGGATGAGGGCCATGTCGTGACTTTCTCTTTATTTCCCTGCCCCGCTAACGCTTTCCACATTGTACCCAGTATCGGGTGGTCCCTGATTCTTTTGGGAAGCTTATTTAAAGGGACCCATAACCATTTGCCTACAGTGACTGGGTACAGGTAGTAGTTTTCAATGTATACCCATTGTTTATTGGGGTCCTCTCTAAGATGTGGGGCCAAGGCCCTGAGTTGGGCTGCTCTGTGGTAGACTGCCAAGTCCGGCAAAGCGACCCCCCCTCTTTCTTTGGGGAGGGTGAGGGTCTCATACCCTATTCTGTGTCTCCGGCCCTGCCATATAAACTTCATTATGCGTCTCTTGGCTTCTCTGAGGTATGTGTCTGGGGCTTCCAAGGGGAGCATCTGGAAGACATACAGCACTCTGGGTAGCAGGTTCATTTTTATGGCATTTATCCTTCCCATCCAGGAGATCTGCCCCTTCCCCCAGCTCTCCATTTCTCTGAACAGTTTTATCAAATAGTGGGGGGTAGTTGGCCTGGCTCAGATCCTCTTCGGGATGCACTGTGTTGATCCCCAGGTATTTTATCCCTTCTGTACAGATCTGCAGGCATAGTGGGGTAAGTTCAGCAACATTTCTATCCGTATCAGATGCAAATGGAAAAATCATGGACTTGCTAATGTTCACCTTAAAGCCTGAGAATCGACCGTACCGTTCAATTTCCTGCAGGGCGGCCGGGACTGACCTTGTCGGCTCCCGGAGATGAAGCAAGATATCATCTGCGTAAAGACCCAGTTTAAAGGTACGTTCCCCCACCTCAATTCCCTGAACCCCTGGCGAGCCCCTGATATACTCTGCTAATACTTCCATTGTCATGGCGAAGAGGAGCGGGGAAAGGGGGCAGCCCTGCCTCGTACCTCGTTGGAGGTGGAAAACTCGTGACAGACACCCATTGACTGTGACTCTGGCAGTTGGTGACACATATAAGGCTTTGATCGCTCGTATAATCCCAGTTCCAAGCCCCAGTTTCTTGAGTACCCCATGGAGGAATCCCCACTCGACCCGGTCGAACTCCTTCTCTGCATCGATCGAGACCAAGACCGGGTTTTCACCCCTCGGTGCTGCCTCCCTCATCAGATGTAGAGTCTTCCACATTGTGTCAGCCCCCTGCCTACCCTCTATAAAACCCACCTGATCGGGATGAATTAGCCTCGGCATATGACCGTCCAGCCTAGTAGCAATGATCCTGGTGAATAGCTTTGCATCCACATTCAGGAGGGAAATAGGTCTATAGGAGCGGCTATCCGCCGGGTCCTTCCCCTCCTTCGGGATTACTGTAATTAGCGCTTTGCCAAAGGATGTGTAAAAGCCTGCCGTGAACCCATCCTCCCCTGGGGCCCTACCCCTCTTCAGGCCCGCTATAGCCCTTAGTACCTCCTCCTCTGTTATCGGGGTGTCTAGGATTGATGCTTCTAGGGGTTCAAGAGCCGAGAAGGTGACCCCACTGAGATATTCGTCCAAGGCTTCCTTTTCCGTCTCCCCCTCTCTCCCATACAGGGCCTCATAAAAAGACGCAAATTTCTCTGCAATCTCTTCTGGGTCGGATACGTCCCCTTCTTCCCCACTCTTTAATCTTGCCACCCATCTATCCGCCCTATGGCCTCGAAGTTTTGCTGCCAACATGGCGTCCGCCTTGTCCCCTTTTTCATAGTATTTTTGACGTAAATGTTGGAGTCCCGCTACAATCTTGCCCATCTCCATTTCCCGCAATTCTTGTCTCTTCTCCCTTGCGATGCCCAGGTCCCTCTCTCTCTCTGTCTCCATCTTCCCCTCCGACCTTTCTAACGAAATTATCTCTGATCTTAATCTGTGGGTCAGGAGATTCCTAACCCTTTTTTTGGAAGCCCCTTCACTAATTAGCCTACCCCTCCAGGTTGCCTTTGCCGCCTCCCACACAATCTCCCTGTTGACTTCCCCCGTGTCATTAACCTCAAAGAACTCTCTGATTGCTGTTGCCATTTCTTCCTTAAAGACCACGTCTCTCAACAGGAAATCGTTGCATTTCCAAAGAGATTCCCTGGGTTTCAGGCCTGCTATACAGATGTCCGACCAGACCATATTGTGGTCTGACCAGCTAACGGGCCAAATCTCACAAGCCTCAATTCTGCTCATGTGCTGGTTTCCAATGAAAAGATAATCTATTCTAGTCCTGGTACCATGGGCTGCAGAGTAGAAGGTGTATCCCTTACGCCTCGGGTGCAGCTCCCGCCATATGTCCACCAGTCCCTGCTCCCACATTATTTCCCGCAAGGCACCGTGAGGCGTCCCCCCACTGCTATTCGGAGGGCCTGCGTTCCCACTATGGTCCAGCTCTCGGTCCGCCCACATATTGAAGTCCCCCCCCAGAAGCAGAAGGCCATCTGCTTTAGCTATCACCTCCCCCAGGGCCTCTTGGACGAATTCCCTCTGACCCGTGTTGGGGCAATATATTGCTGCAAGGGTGACTCTGGTATTATGCAAGTTACCAGACACTACCAGGGCCCTCCCATCCTCCCTCTCCCAAGTGGACACTTCCATTAATTTCTGATTCCTATGAAGCAGGATACCGACTCATCCTTTCTTTATGTGGCCGGATGCCCAGAAGGTCTGACCCACGTGCGGTCCAGGGATGGCCCTCTCCTCCCCCCTCACCATCCTGGTTTCTTGTACAAACATAATATCCACTCTCCCGTTTCTCATTTCCCTTCCTAGAAGGGAGCGCTTTGTTGGGGAGTTGAGCCCCTTGACGTTAAGGGAGCCCATCCTAAGCGACTCAACCCGGCCCCTTTCTTCATTGTCTGCCAATGCTTCTCTCTGTTGGATTAATTGTTTTCCCGGTCCTGTGGGAACTGCCCCGCTTCTTTACCAAGCTGGATATGTCCTGTGCCCCAAGGTCTTTGTCCCCCACCCCCTCGCCTCCCCCCTCCCTTTTCTCTCCCTCTTGCATGACGCCTACCAACGGGCAAGCCACCAGGGTGTGAGCATGTTCCTGCACCGCAGTTCTCTTGATGAAACTTGCGTCCCCGGCCGGGGTTGCTGACAAACTAATCTTGATCTTCCAGTTGGTTTGTCTTAATTCACCTAGTCCCCTTCGGCCTCCGATGTCGGGGTGTTTGGTTTCCTGAATTTCCTTCTGCCCTTTGTGTTCTTCTTCGTGGACCAAGGGCCAGCCGGTTCTCTCCTGGTGTCACCTGATGCTTGGGTGCCCACCTCATTTTCCTCACCCAGGACGTCCCCCTTGATCACTTGCAGCACTTGCGAGGCCTCCTTGCCACTGGTCACTCTGTAGTCCACCCCAGCGCGTTCAAAGGACAGGGCGAAGGGGAAGGACCATCTGTATCTTATATCTTGAGCAGTAAGCCACTGGGTGAGCGGACGACATTCTCTTCTGCGGGTGAGCGTAAGATACGATAAGTCCTGGTAAATCTTAATTGTGTCGCCTTCAAAAATAAAGCTCCCCAGCCTCTTTGCCTTCTCCAGGACCTCCATTTTCTCCATGTAGCGGAGGAACCTCACCACGATAGACTTTGGGCCTCCACCCGCGCCCCCTCCACCTCGATGCGCTCTCTCCAGCTGGACCTCTTTGCCCCCCTCCAACGCGAAGAGCTGGTTTATCAGGCCCTGGACCTTCCTCCCCACATCCGCCGCTGTCTCCCCTCTCTCCTGCGACACACCCATGATACGCAGGTTGTTCCGGCGCTCTCTGTTTTCTAAATCGTCCATCTTCAAGGTTATGTCCTCATCTCTTATCTCCAGGTCCGTTAGCCTCGCCTCGTATTTCATGTCCAGGAGGTCTGTCTGGAGGTGGTTGTTTTCCATCCCCTCCATTTTCTCCTCTAAGGTGTCCACCCTTCCCTTGAGATCCACTATGGACGCTTGTATATCTGTCCGGATTGCCTTGATCTCGTGGAGGATCTCCTTGAGATCCTCCTTCGTGAGTGGTGCAGGGGGGGGTTCACCGCCTGAGGGCATGGTGTCTCTGGGGGCCTCCCTCGTGGCTGAGTGGGGCCGTCGGAAGCGCTGGAGAGACGAGATCGCCCCCAATATCGGAGTGCTCTCCAGGGTCTGGGTGTCTTGACGCACCCAGGGGTGGTGCCTCTGTACGGGGTTCTTTCGTGGGGGACCCTGTGGTGTACACCACAAGTACACCACGGCCCAAGGCCTTCCCCATGCCTGGCGTGCTAAGGTCCTGCGTAGAGCGCCTCGTGTTGGGAAGCAGCTCTATGGGGGGGGCTGTGCCGTGTCATCAAGTGGGGCCTTCGGGGGTAGGGTATCAGATCCCCGGCCCCTTTGGTCCCTCTGGCCTACTCCCCAGCTAGGTGGGAAGCCAGGGCGCCGCACGGGAAAGGTTGCGCGGGAGGGGAGCCCGCTTTCACTGCATCCAGACTGTTTCCTCCCGCCCACGCTCTCCTCACCTCCTCACTTCACAGTCACTGTGGGGGGTCCAGGGCCGACCATTTTGGTCGGGCTGCAGTAGGTGGGGCTCTGGGTGGGCTATCTCCGGCGTGCTGACTAGCGCTCAACTGCTCTTATCTGTCGCCAGTGGGGGCCCGGGCCACGTCCCCCAGAGTCTGCGACACTCGTCCGGATCACGTGTGGAGGGTCCTCGCCCCGTGTCTCCCTCGGTGATGCTCTGGGCCGGTATCCTGGGTTGGCCGTTTCCTCCCGCGGGGGCGGCCGTCTGCGGGTCCTCGTGTTGGCCTCCGTGTTTCTGCGGGAACTCGGGAGGGGCCCTGGGCCTCCCAGGAGCGAGGCTCCCCTTGGTGTGCTGGTGGGCGCTCTTCCGTTCCTCACCGTCCCCCGTATGTTGGTGAAAGGTGGGGGCCCGGGAACTGCTTCTCCAGAGCCCGCGGCCCTCTATCTCGATGAGGGACCGTAGCCCCGTGCCTCTTGTGTCGCCGCACCTCCTCCGAGACCCGACTGTCCGGCACAGGTCATGAGCGCAGGGTGGGGGCGCCACTAGTCCTTTTTGCGGTGCCGCGGGGTCGGCCACCCTCGGTGTCTGGGGCCTCTGGTGTCTCCGGTGCACACTAGCCTCCGATGCTGGGGAGCGCTCTGTGGGCCTTTCTTGGGGCTCCGCTTCCAGTCGCACCACAGAAGTTCTTCACTACGGGTCTCAGGGTGGGGCCCGCTGCATGCAGAGGGGCTCTCCACTGGCTGGGCTCGGTAATCCAGGCCGGGGACTGGCCGCAACCACTAGGCCCTGCGGTGCATTCAGGAGCGCAGGACTTACACGTCCAGCATGTTCCGCGCCCCCTGGTGGTCTCCACAGTGATTTTTGCTGCCACCTGCAGACTACACCATCATCGAGATGGCATCCTTGGCTGCTGAACTGCCACTTGGTGCTGCACCTGCTTCAGCACCACCCCCACCCCCTCCACCACCACCTCCCCAAGGGCCTGAAGAGGGGAACAGGAGTGAGGATGCGGAGGAGGAAGAAGAGGATGATGAGAATGAGGTAGAGGAAATCCCTACTACCCACACTAGGCGTGAGTCTTGGGTGTGGCAGTTATTTACCATTCATGGTAATGTTCCTAAGGCTCGTGCGAACCATGTTACCTGCAATGAGTGCAAAATGATACTCAGTCGCGGGAAGCACGGTAAGTACAGCTTTGAGACCACTACTATGAAGCGACACCTGAGGTCATTTCACTCTGGGGCTATTCGCAGGGTTGTACCTTGCGAAGAACGTAGCAGGTTGATTTCCTCTACTTCATCCTCTGTTTCTGATCCTGTCACCACAAGGACCACCTCTGTGGGACAGCGTCTTCCTCAAGCTGCCTCACAGGCCATACAGAATGCTGATGACCCTTACCTTTCGAGGGTCACAGTTGTATATATGTACTGTGACACAGTACTCTGCAGGGGGGAGCGACTTCGGAGTGCTTTTGAGACTATCGTCTCAGAGCACGAGAAGACCTGCTCACTACCCAAATAAAACCCACTCTACATCTTCCTCTCTCAGCTCGCCCTTTCTTATCCCTGTGGTTGGTGTCCCCCCTTTACCCTCCTTTACCCTCCTCTCCTAGTGTGTCGTGTCTGAAAAACCAAAAAAAATACCAAATTACAAAAATCAAAAAAAATAAGGCTCTTTTCAGAGCTGCCTTTCCCAGCTAAAAAATAGAAGTGAAAATAAATGAAGCAGGGCTCTTTGTATTTTTTAGAAGTCCGCGGACAGTTCGCGAACATTAAAAAAATTGGGTTGCTACTCCAACACAAACATTGTAATTTTCTCTGGAAAGAAGTGGTGGCTCTGAAAAGAGCCTTTGGGTGGTGTTTGTAAGTCAAAAATTGTAAATGCTTAACATCTACTTCAAAATCGTTGTTGTAATTCCAAAAAAGGTCACAATGCATTTTGTACATTTCTCAGAAAAATCTGATTGCCAGCATAAGTAAGATGGACTCCATCTCTGCGAAAAATGTATGTACTACAAAACATAATATTTTCATTGTGAAAAGAAGACATGCCAAAATCTTTTAGAAAGGCACAAACAGCCTTATTAACATTGTGCCTTGCTTTTTCCATTTGTGGACCAAATGAAGAAGAACGAAGCCACATTTGTCTCTGCGCAATCCGTGAAAATATCACTTGAGAATTAGGAAACATGTCCATAACCTTCCTAAGTCCTTCTTTCATAGCAAATTGCAAAAAAATTCCAGTCACATGTCCTAAACTGTTCCCTCCACAATGAATTACAATTATGTCTGGATGTTGCTCTGTCTCCAAAGTAGCACAGAGAGGTACCAAGTCCAACCACTTCATTCCACGTACTCCATGCCAGTGTACTTCCACATGTGGGAATCCAAGATCTACAGCTACTCCACAGCTTTCTGCATGCACCTTCAACCAATGTATCCACGAATCTCCTAAAATCCAAACAATCTGTTTTCTGAAACACACAGCCATAGCTATCTTTTGTTCTCTCAGCAAAAAGAGTATCTGAGAAAATCTCTCCTGGCACAACACACCCACTAAACTTTCCTGACCAATCCCTTTCAGTGCTTATTCTCATTTACATGACTTCTGAACCCAAAAATCCCCGGATGTAACTCCCGATGTCCGCGAACTACCGCCATGTCCGCGGACATATCGTAACATGAACAGCCCTTCTACCATTTCCACTACACTCTCTCTGCCATTCCCTCATTGGATGTACCTCAAAAATCACATGACCATGCACCAATCACATTCAAGACCTCTACATCTAACTGCATCATCATAGATCAGCACTATAAAATGTACTCTGAATCTCTCTGAGTACAAGTGTCATATCATTGGCAAGCAGCATCTACCAGAAATATTGTACAAGTCTTCAAGATTTCTACTTGCAGCTCCATGCATATCCATATGCATGAACACAAACTTCAGGTATGCATATTTTCTGTATAGTAGATGAACACATTTTAATTTACTGTGCTTTTTTCAATTTCCTAAAATCAACTATCACTTATAAACCTTTATACTATTTACTTTCTTCATACACACACACTCAAATCATGTTAAACTAACATTTTTTAAATGAAATATATAGACTACATATATTCAAACAAAATTGCATGCAAACACAATCTATGTTTAAACCTTTATAAAAATACTTATACAATTTCATATTTTTTGTTTTTATTTATTTATTTACGTAATTACTTTAAATTAGACATGACATTGAGGCGCTATTACAGAAATAGTGATATTCACTAATATATTATAAATTTCACAAGACATAGTAAAGATATTTTTTTTTTGCTACAGTTAGTCATTCAATACAATTTGTTCATTAAAAACATATCATATGTACTGAACTGATGCAATGTATCTTATGTAAATAAATTAGTTTAATGGTTTTAAAGAAGGCACTGAGGATTTCAATTTAAAAAATCAATATCTAAATTAAAAACAGTGCTATATACAAACAAAGTTACTAATTTGAAGCTTTTACAATTGCAGTGAAGACCAGTTTCCTGAAAAGAAGCAGCCGAATTCGAAGAAGAAAGAAAAACTAAGAAGTTACCTGTTAATTTAAAAAAAAAAGTAAGTAAAATATCACCATAATATTTGTATTATTAATCAAATATACTATAACATTAATACAAGCTATTTCGGTTTCTAAAAATAGAGATTTTGTACCATTTTGTCCAAAAATTTCCATGTCTTAAACAGCGATTTACAGCCAGAATGGCCCACAAATTTCTATTTTTGGACACACAAATTACCCAACTGAACCACTACAATTTTCATATTATAGAACAAACAACTGTTTTAATTGTATACATTAGATTTACTATTTGTACTTTTCCACACCACTAGCTTACTTTTTTTTTGTCATCTGAACCCCAGTTTAGTAACACATAAATTCAAGTATACCAATCCCTACTAGTTTTAGTTCCAATGCACAATCACACACCATTACATACATCTTTATCATCTTACTCAAACACTCATGCACACAACACACATACATTCCAGAACACCCCAACCCATATCTTCTTTATTTTTTTCAACAGACCCTAAAGAATGCCTACCAAAAGTCAAGTCCGTAGAAAGCAACGCAAAAGTAGAGCAAATGAAAATAAAGGTGTCCAACATAAGCATCCATCTCTAGCAGAATTTGTAAAAAAAGTTGAAACAAAACAGCTAATACAATCATTTAGTGAAACACAAGAAGTTTCAAGTACAACAACTTCGCTTCCTCTATCAAAATGTAAAACAAACCAAAAAACAATTAACAGAAAATCAGCAATCAGTACAGATAAAACTAATTCTTCAAATTTTAATATAGTGCAAAGTAAGCATACCAAGAAAAGTATTTTAGCCAAAATATACCGTCACAAAGTCCTTCAAAATCTTATAAAAACAGGAGAGAAATCAGGTTCAAAGCTTAAAACCTATCGTAGAAAATTAGTCTTAGAAGCATTGATGGACAGTGCAATTCTTCTCAAAAGAAATTTATTTATTTTACTGTTAAACAAAATGAAACCACTAACAAAACTAATAACTAAATTACAAAAAAGACTTCTCAATAAGCGAAATATCAACAGAAAGAACTTTTTAAGTATCAGCGGAGGTGAATGGAATCACACTACAAGCACAGAACCATATTTTAATGAAGAAGCGTACAAACAAAAGCAAACGAATACAATTGCCATACATAGCAGTGGTCGAGGTTATGAAAAAGTGAATAATACCATAATGGAACAAGAAGTACTTCTTACAAAAATATGCCCTGAAAACTTAGAATTACCCCTCCATTCAACTGAATCAGAACGTCTAGTGTACAAATGGCCATGCACGTCAATGTGTAACATTCCCAAACAATGTTTCAAATCTTTACGCCAATTCCTCAATAAATATGTAAAAAACAAAGACAAAATCAAAATTAAATTACTGCAAAATATAGATACCTGTCCAGTGCGCAAGTACACAGGACTAAAAGGACATTCATTGGCCTGCATTACAGGACATACTTGTAAAACCACTTTCCATGATATCAAAAGGATATCAACACATCATTCATCTATAAGAAATCTAGTATATAAACTGTACTATGCTAAAAGTCCTGCTTTAGCACTAGCAAAGTTAAATAACATCCTTCTACATGGTACAGCTAAAGACCTACTTGAAGAAATTCACTATATCCCGAAAAAATATTTTGGAAGTGAAAGCCATTTACAGAATGAAATAGCTTTAAACCAATTAAGCAACAATTCTACACATGGCAACCTTTTGCTAAACACATACAAAAAAGAAATACTAAAATTTAAAAGTACATCAGCTGAAGTACCAAACCATGTATGTGTATGTTGCCGTAGAATTTTTTATAAAAGAAACACAAAAACTGTGGACCTATCATACACAATAGAAGACAATGAAGATTCTAAATGGTTTGAATTAGCTCTCTACCTTGCAGCAGAAAACAAATATGAAACAACTGAGCCCTTAATACTTTGCAGTTATTGCACTACAAAACTTGACAACAACCAAACTCCTTCACGTTCTATCACAAATAATTTGGAATTATACCCAGTACCAAAACCTCTACAACAACTTAATTTATATGAGAGCATCATAATTCAAACAGTACACCCATTTCAAGCAATAATACGCCTTCAACCAAAAACAGCAAAATTACCTCCCTCTGAATTGGTAAAAGGCATTTGTGTAAAAGTAGTTTATTTATTTACCATTAAATCTAAAAGAAAATGTGCATGCTCTAGGACTGCAACGTCCAATGCAGCAATCTTTAATTATATTAGTAAATGGAGTACCTACAAAAGACAAAAAAATATGGCAACAGCTAGTAGATTTATATAAAGTTAGACAAGCCTTCCAATATCTTAAAGAGAATAATGAATATTACAAAGAAATTAATATTGAAGAAAACTTGAAAGATACAACTGAAATAATTCAAGAAACACAAGAAGCTGGTCAATTTGAGCTACTAGATCCTGCTACAATATCAAATACTTTAGACCATTATACAATTCATCCTTTGCACTGTAATGACACCGTACAAGATGTACTGGAAACTTATCAAATGCGTCAAACAAAAGGATCGCCAATCAGTATATGGGAAACAAGTATAGAAGCACGTGCTTTTCCTCTACTCTTTCTTACTGGCAAAGGAGGAAGGTATGATGATAGACCTATTCAAATATCAGCTTCAGAATACCGCTCATTACGGATGTATTCTGAAGATCCCAGATTTAGACAAAATGTGGAATACATATTCCACCTACTCTTTGAAAGTGAACTAGCAACTTTATGTTACGGAGTTGCACACATATTAAAATCAGGATCACACTTTCAAAATATGACAGCTACACAATTATTAGAGAAAGTGCAACAAAAGGATGAGGTTTTACAATCAAATATTACAAATCTATTAGCAAATATGCGTGGTACTAAAGAGTACTGGTTTCGACGTCATGGAGATGTACGTTGTATGATCAGAAACCTTGGCCCACCCACTTGGTTTGTTACATTAAGTTGTGCAGAATATGCATGGGAAGATTTACATGATTTCCTACGCATATCAAATAAAAACAAAACAAACATAGATATTCTAACACCTGGAGAACTTTGTTCTTTGGATCCTGTCAATGTTTCAAGATATTTTCACCATCGCTTCATTGCTATGCTACATTTTATTTGTAATAAAACTGTTCCTCCCCTTGGAGAAGTGCAACACTTCTTTTGGAGAAAAGAATACCAAGCCAGAGGAGCGCCACATGCTTTTATGGATTAAAGATGCTCCTAAATTTGGTCAAGACAGTGATGCCACTATTTTACAGTTTATTGAAAAATATGTCACTTGTGAAATTCCATCAGAAACCACAAATAGTGATCTTCGTGCACAAATTTTACAATTTCAAAGACACAAATGTGGAAAATATTGTCGTCGCAAATACAAAAACAAAGGCAAACACTGCACCAAATGCCGATTTGGTTTCCCTAGACCAGTTACAAATACAGGTCAATTAAACAACTTCATGTCTTCAGTTAGACATAGTGTTAAAGGTAAGTCACCTAAAAATACATATTACATAAAAGGAAAAGAAGAAGAAAAATAAATCAATGATTATAATGCAATCATTGCCCACTTATGGAATGCAAACATAGATGTGCAGTACATTGCAGACAATTCTACTGCAGTTGCATGATATGTCACAGCATACTTTACTAAAGCAGAAAAGACAGAGCTCCAAGACCTCTGGAATGACCTGTCATCAGATAAAACAGTATCTCAGAAATTATGCAGCTTGGGCATAAAAATGCTCACCCATAGAGAATGTGGATCTTATGAAGCAGCTGATCGTTTAACTGGTACTTCATTGTATGGTAAATCTGAAAATATAGTATGGCTAAGTCTTGGTCCAGCTAAATCTAGAAAAAGAGTTCTAAAATCATATGAAGATATAGAAACAATAGCCAAACATGACCCCAACAGCCAAGACATTTTAAAAAACAATTTATTGGACACATACTACCAAAACAGAAGTAATACTTTGGAAAACATGTGTCTATACCAAATAGCCCAAAACTACACATACAAAAATAATATGAAACCTGATGAAAAAAAAAGGTAAATATAGAGTGACAGACTGTGAAGGCAGCTTAGTTAAACTCACTAAACCAAATTTAATTAATCATATCAACTTGTCATTGAAGACTCCTCAACATAAAGAAGTATATTACATGTCCCTGCTACAACTCTTCAAACCATGGAGAAAAGAAGAACAATTACTAAATAACTATGACTCATATGAGGATGCTTTCAAAGCAAATGAAAGCACTATAACTGATGTAAACTTTACACAGTACAAAACAATGTTGCACAATGAACAGCAACATGAAGAAGAACTCCAAGCCCAACTAGATAAGGATACTCCTGACAGTAGTGAGCCTTCTGTAACAGGAAGCCAAGAACCACTGGGAGAACCACTAATAACAAATGAGGCAGAATTAGCTATGATAGAAGTAGAAAACACCATGTGTCAGTATGAAGATAAGGAAGACTTAACTATACTACAATCAAAACTAAACAATGAGCAAAGTATCATTTTTCAAGAAGTAACAAAACAAATTGCACATGGTGTAAAACATGAAAATAAAGAATGTTCCTGCCATAATTATAAACCTATACTACTGTACGTCAGTGGTGAAGCTGGTTCTGGCAAAACATTCCTAATCAAAATCATTAGTAAGTTCCTTCAACAATTGACAAACAACAAACTGTCAGCTGTTGTCACTGCCCCCACAGGTTTAGCTGCCTACAACATAGGTGGTGTTACATTACACCGATTACTACTATTACCAGTAGAACACCAGAACAAATTAGACTATTACAAACTTTCTGCAGAAGCTGCAATGGAATTACGCAGAGTATTGAAACAAATGAAAATGCTACTAATAGATGAAGTGAGCATGGTCTCCAACCTGATCTTAGCTTTGATTCACCTCAGATTACAAGAAGTACTCAAAACAGACTATGAAGAGCTCTTTGCAGGAAAACACATTATTGTTTTTGGAGATCTGCTTCAATTAACACCAGTAAAAGGTGAACCTATTTTTAAAACATTAGGGCACAAACTCTGCCGTAAAACTGTTGGCAGCATTGGAAATGTCAACCTTTGGCAACATTTCCAATACAGAGAATTAACAGAAAACATGCGCCAATCTGCAGATCTAACGTATGCCAACATTTTAAAAAGTTTGAGAGTTGGTATACTTTCTAAAGAAGCAGAAGCAACATTGAAAACCCGGCACATTAATGCACTTTATGGCGATAATGCATGTGCTACAGATGTTATGGAACAATTATCCCACAAAAATGTCAATTGTATGGCCTTAATGCCAACTCTTGCGAGCTGTCTCAAATTCAATGAAATAATGTTAAGTAAAGAAATGCAACCAATAATGGAAATTAGCGCCACAGACAAACTAGATGTACATGTTATGACACTACCCATGTGTGACCAAGCCACAACAAGACTAAATAATTTAGAAAAATCAATCTCAAACACAGCAGGCTTAGAAAAGATGTTAAAATTATCCTTAAATTGCAGAGTAATGCTTAAACGTAACCTTGACGTGGACCAAGGACTAGTTAATGGAGCACTGGGTACAGTAGTTGGCTTTCAAACATACCCAGGTGACAACAAAATTCAGTTTGTCAATATACTCTTTGACAAACTTTCAGAAGTAAAACGGATAGGACGCTCAACAGTTAGATTCCTTCTCCTCAAAGATATGTATGTACGCAGAGAACAATTTTCTCTAACTCTTGCATACGCAGTCACGATTCATAAATCACAAGGTCTTACCCTAGACAAAGCAATGATAGATATTGGTAACACAGTCTTTAAAGAAGGCATGAGCTACGTAGCACTATCACGCTTACGTACACTTGACGGTCTATTTCTAATCAACTTTGATGCAAGTAAAGTAAACGCTGATATTCCTTGCATTTTAGAATATAATAGACTTCGCTCACTATACACTCCCCATCTAAACACATATTCTGTTCCACAAAAACTAAAACGTTGAAAAAGAAAACTAAAACAAACAGAAATGCAACAGGACGTCACTGCAAATCCTCCAAAGAGAGTAAAAGAAACTAATACTTCATCAAGTACTACAAACAAAAAGAATCAATTAGAGAAAGTAAACCAGGTACTTCTTTAAAGAAGGAAGACAAACTCCAAAAAAAGCAGTTAGATACAGAACTACCTGGACCATTTAAATTCTCAAATATAGTTGGTGTAAATTGCTATACAAATGTAGCAATGAATATTCTATTTCAATTACCACCAATTGTTGACAACATTTACTTACACAGTACAGACCCATTGTGTTTGCAAATGTTAGTACTTCACAGAAATGCAGCAAACAATCTTGACAACACATATTGTGTTTTTGGAATAAGACGACAATTGGACTACTGTGCTGGAATGGTGAAATTCACTATAAACTCACAGGAAGATCCACAAGAATTTCTAATGTACTTACTACAAGTACTGGAAAACAAAAACATACCTATAAATGAAATCTTTCAGATTTCATACATGTGGAAACATACATGCACTCTCTGCAACAATGTGACACAAGAAGAAATCCCCAATAAACGCTTCATATATATATATCAATACCAAATTGTGAATCCATTCTATTTCAGCAACTTGTACAAAATGCAAACCATGGTAGATTATGCTCTACCTGCAATTCAGATAATCGCTCCACGTTTGTAATACAAACACATAGTAAATACGTAATACTAATGCTTCTACGTTACAATGCAGATGGTACCAAAAACAACTGCAAGCTGACTGGATTCACACATGGTCAAATATCACTTGGTAAGAAAACCTTCACAACAATAGGTATAATCTACCATGCAGGAGCCACAGCCAATTCAGGGAACTACACTGCATATATAAAAAAGAAATGTGGATGGTTTGAATGTAATGATAGTACCATCACTCTAAAGCAGAGATTACCAGCAAATCTTACAAACGCTTATTTGATGTTCTTAAAACCAAAATTTGATAAATAAACTGTATTTAAACCTTTAAGTAAATTTGTGTTAAAAAAATATAAACTGTTAGAATACTCCAAAAGCTATCTAACAGCTCAAAGATTCTACAACAACTCATCAGATAAATGAATACCACTAAATTAGGCCAAAAATACACAGTTAGAATACGCCAATTGGTATCTAACTGTCCCAAAATTTAACAATATCCAAATAGATAAATCAAAACCACTAAAATATATTAAAAAAATAGACAGAATACGCCAATTGGTATCTAACTGCTCCAAAATTTTATAATATCAAATCAAATGAAGAATCTGTTACTGCTCCCAAAAAAATACAACAAAGCAAAGTATAAAGCATTAGCCAGAAACAACAAGTGAACACTGAAAACAAACAAACAAATAAACAGTAGCATAACAGAAAAAGGGTTTTTTTTTAATCCAACATGGATTTTTTTTTCTCCCACAGACCGAATGATTTTAGCAACAAATACAGAAACTGAGCAAATTGCACAGTACTCTGATTTGTACTCTACTAAATATGAGGGTCGAAAAAAAATAAAAGTATATTGCTTATACAATGTAATAAGTCATTACAAAATACTAATACTAACATGCTATTTTCTTTTATCACAGAAATGAAGAAGAAAAACATGGACTCCCATTACTAGACCAAACAGAATGTATACAATAATAAGGACAACCATAGCAGCATATCACATCCATAGTATCTAATACCTTTGTTCCTTATACATTTGTTTTTCACCCAAAGTTATAAGCAAATATGAACGTGATATGCTGCGGTGGTTGTTGCCAGGGCATAGAGTCTTGGGTGCATGGCCAAATGGCCATGCACCCAAGACTCTATGCCCTGGCAACAACCACCGCAGCATATCACATCCATAGAGTCAAACATTTCAACTATGATCTATGGGAAACTTTTAATGTCCGTGAACAATGTGAGTGTTCTTAGAACACTTTGAACTTGCTAGCGAACAATACGGACACCGTTTTCAGGACACCCCCTACGAACATTTCAGAACAACGCGATAGTTCTTAGAACACTTTCAACTTAACAACGAACAATACGGACAGCGTCCTAAGAACACCCCCCCACAACATTCCAGGACACCGGGAGTGTTCTCAAAAACGTCTTCAGAACACCCCCATTTTGTTTATTTGCGAACATTTCAGGACACCGTGGGTGTTCTTAGAACACATTCAACTTGACAGAGAACAATACGGACAGCGTCCTCAGGACACCCCCTACGAACACTCCCCGGATACTGCGAGTGTTCTTAGAAGCGTCTTCAGAACACCACCATCTTGTTTATTTGAGAACATTTCAGGACACCGCGAGTGTTCTTAGGACACATTCAACTTGACAGAGAACAATACGGACAGCGTCCTCAGGACACCCCCTACGAACATTCCAGGACACCGGGAGTGTTCTTAGAAGCTTCTTCAGAACACCACCATCTTGTTTATTTGCAAACATTTCAGGACACTGCGAGTGTTCTTAGGACACATTCAACTTGACAGAGAACAATACGGACAGCGTCCTCAGGACACCCCCTACGAACACTCCCCGGACACCGCGAGTGTTCTTAGAAGCGTCTTCAGAACACCACCATCTTGTTTATTTGCGAACATTTCAGGACACCGCGAGTGTTCTTAGGACACATTCAACTTGACAGAGAACAATACGGACAGCGTCCTCAGGACACCCCCTATGAACACTCCCCGGACACCGCGAGTGTTCTTAGAAGCGTCTTCAGAACACCCCCATTTTGTTTATTTGCAAACATTTTAGGACACCATGGGTGTTCTTAGAACACATTCAACTTGACAGAGAACAATACGGACAGCGTCCTCAGGACACCCCCTACGAAAATTCCAGGACACCGGGAGTGTTCTTAGAAGCGTCTTCAGAACACCACCATCTTGTTTATTTGCGAACATTTCAGGACACCGCGAGTGTTCTTAGGACACATTCAACTTGACAGAGAACAATACAGACAGCGTCCTCAGGACACCCCCTACGAACACTCCCCGGACACCGCCAGTGTTCTGAGAAGCATCTTCAGAACACCCACATTTTGTTTATTTGCGAACATTTCAGGACACCGCGAGTGTTCTTAGGACACATTCAACTTGTCAGAGAACAATACGGACAGCGTCCTCAGGACACCCCCTACGAACACTCCCCGGACACCGCGAGTGTTCTTAGAAGCGTCTTCAGAACACCACCATCTTGTTTATTTGCGAACATTTCAGGACACCGCGAGTGTTCTTAGGACACATTCAACTTGACAGAGTACAATACGGACAGCGTCCTCAGGACACCCCCTAAGAACACTCCCCGGACACCGCGAGTGTTCTTAGAAGCGTCTTCAGAACACCCCCATTTTGTTTATTTGCGAACATTTCAGGACACCGCGAGTGTTCTTAGGACACATTCAACTTGTCAGAGAACAATACGGACAGCGTCCTCAGGACACCCCCTACGAACACTCCCCGGACACCGCAAGTGTTCTTAGAAGCGTCTTCAGAACACCACCATCTTGTTTATTTGCGAACATTTCAGGACACCGCAAGTGTTTTTAGGACACATTCAACTTGACAGAGAACAATACGGACAGCGTCCTCAGGACACCCCCTACGAACACTCCCCGGACACCGCGAGTGTTCTTAGAAGCGTCTTCAGAACACCCCCATTTTGTTTATTTGCGAACATTTCAGGACACCGCGGGTGTTCTAAGAACACATTCAATTTGACAGAGAACAATACGGACAGCGTCCTCAGGACACCCCCTACGAACATTTCAGGACACCGGGAGTGTTCAACCACCGCAGCATATCACATCCATAGAGTCAAACATTTCAACTATGATCTATGAGAAACTTTTAATGTCCACGAACAATGTGAGTGTTCTTAGAACACTTTGAACTTGCCAGCGAACAATACGGACACCGTTTTCAGGACACCCCCTACGAACATTTCAGAACAACGCGATAGTTCTTAGAACACTTTCAACTTAACAACGAACAATACGGACAGCGTCCTCAGGACACCCCCTACGAACACTCCCCGGACACCGCGAGTGTTCTTAGAAGCGTCTTCAGAACACCACCATCTTGTTTATTTGCGAACATTTCAGGACACCGCGAGTGTTCTTAGGACACATTCAACTTGACAGAGAACAATACGGACAGCGTCCTCAGGACACCCCCTATGAACACTCCCCGGACACCGCGAGTGTTCTTAGAAGCGTCTTCAGAACACCCCCATTTTGTTTATTTGCAAACATTTTAGGACACCATGGGTGTTCTTAGAACACATTCAACTTGACAGAGAACAATACGGACAGCGTCCTCAGGACACCCCCTACGAAAATTCCAGGACACCGGGAGTGTTCTTAGAAGCGTCTTCAGAACACCACCATCTTGTTTATTTGCGAACATTTCAGGACACCGCGAGTGTTCTTAGGACACATTCAACTTGACAGAGAACAATACAGACAGCGTCCTCAGGACACCCCCTACGAACACTCCCCGGACACCGCCAGTGTTCTGAGAAGCATCTTCAGAACACCCACATTTTGTTTATTTGCGAACATTTCAGGACACCGCGAGTGTTCTTAGGACACATTCAACTTGTCAGAGAACAATACGGACAGCGTCCTCAGGACACCCCCTACGAACACTCCCCGGACACCGCGAGTGTTCTTAGAAGCGTCTTCAGAACACCACCATCTTGTTTATTTGCGAACATTTCAGGACACCGCGAGTGTTCTTAGGACACATTCAACTTGACAGAGTACAATACGGACAGCGTCCTCAGGACACCCCCTAAGAACACTCCCCGGACACCGCGAGTGTTCTTAGAAGCGTCTTCAGAACACCCCCATTTTGTTTATTTGCGAACATTTCAGGACACCGCGAGTGTTCTTAGGACACATTCAACTTGTCAGAGAACAATACGGACAGCGTCCTCAGGACACCCCCTACGAACACTCCCCGGACACCGCAAGTGTTCTTAGAAGCGTCTTCAGAACACCACCATCTTGTTTATTTGCGAACATTTCAGGACACCGCAAGTGTTTTTAGGACACATTCAACTTGACAGAGAACAATACGGACAGCGTCCTCAGGACACCCCCTACGAACACTCCCCGGACACCGCAAGTGTTCTTAGAAGCGTCTTCAGAACACCCCCATTTTGTTTATTTGCGAACATTTCAGGACACCGCAGGTGTTCTAAGAACACATTCAACTTGACAGAGAACAATACGGACAGCGTCCTCAGGACACCCCCTACGAACATTTCAGGACACCGGGAGTGTTCAACCACCGCAGCATATCACATCCATAGAGTCAAACATTTCAACTATGATCTATGAGAAACTTTTAATGTCCACGAACAATGTGAGTGTTCTTAGAACACTTTGAACTTGCCAGCGAACAATACGGACACCGTTTTCAGGACACCCCCTACGAACATTTCAGAACAACGCGATAGTTCTTAGAACACTTTCAACTTAACAACGAACAATACGGACAGCGTCCTCAGGACACCCCCTATGAACACTCCCCGAACACCGCGAGTGTTCTTAGAACAGTTTCACTTTGCTTGCGAACAAAACGGACACATATTGAGTCCTTAGAACACCCCCTAGTCAGTTTATTTAGAACATTTCAGAACACCCGTGATGTCCGCAAACAAATTGCACACAAAAAGAACGTCTAACACATAAAAAACACAACTTTCATCCTATCTCATACACTCCCACCCTCCCCAAACACTCCTACACACCAACACACTCTACAAAATACACATTTTGAACAAAGTTTCACCGCGCTGTCCGCGGACGTCCGCGAATCCAAGATGGCGGGCGCTACCGAAAAATCTGACGCACTTCACGCTCCACGCCGTCCAATCAGCGAACATGTTGCATGTCCGCGAACATCACGCAAGACGATTGGCCAATCAGGACACTGTCCGCGGAGCGAACAGGGAAGTGTGTCCGCGAACCGAACACAGATATCACTAATTTTTTTTACCTACTTTTTGGTCATTTTAAAAAAAACTACTGGACAGATTTTCACCAAATATGCAAAAGCACGCTTTTGGGACCAAGCCGCTGCTCCTGGTCCAAATTTGGTGGAAATCCGTCCAGCGGTTTGGGCTGTAGGCGCGAGCACATTTTTTTTCCCATTCAGTCTATGGGAAAAAAAAGTTTTGGGACCCCCCTATAACTTTGCCCCCCCTGAAATTCAAAGGGACCCAAATACTTTTTTTGCAAAGTTTGGTGAGGATCCGTCCAGGGAGAGCGAAGTTTTAAGCCACCCAAAAAGTGCTATTCCTATGGAAACAGCAACTTAACCATAACTACATATAATTTATTTTTTTCAGTGAAAAACTTTGTTAAAGGGACGTTATGTTTAAGTTG
Source organism: Ambystoma mexicanum (assembly GCF_040938575.1). Classification (NCBI taxonomy): domain Eukaryota; kingdom Metazoa; phylum Chordata; class Amphibia; order Caudata; family Ambystomatidae; genus Ambystoma; species Ambystoma mexicanum. Next base: position 101,037,309 of record NC_090941.1, on the reverse strand, counting down.
CGCTACTACGAAATTCAGTGGAAAAAAGTATTAAAGGGACTTTATGGTTCGAAGTAAAACCGAAAGCTAAGCAACCATAACTAGCGCCACCTCGTGCACGGCTAAGACTAACACCCAGGACATCAAAGATGACATCACACATATTATTGAAAAATCTGATTGCCGGCATAAGTAAGATGTACTCCATTGCTGCGAAAAATGTGTGTACTGCCATTAAAAAAAACTGCTGGACAGATTTACACAAAATTAACAAAAGCACGCGTTCGAGACTACGCCGCCTATACTGCCACAAATTTGGTGGAAATCCGTCCATCGGTTTGAGCTTTAGCTGTGCGCAAATTTGTCTATGGGAAAAAAAGAAATTTTGGGGCCCCCCTTTTAACTCTGCCCCCTCTGGACCAAATACCAAAGTTTGGGGAGGATTCATCCAGAGGGAGCAAAGTTATAAGCTGCCCAAAAAGTGCTCTTCCTATGGGATTAGCAACTTACCCATAACTACACAGCCTACTGTGGCTGTGTAATATATTCAGTGAAAAAAACGTTGTTAAAGGGACGTTATGGTTCCAAGTAAAACTGGAAAACCCCTGAAATTCACCAGTTATTCGCCATATTTGAAGTATAAGTCTCCAAATATAGTACCCTTGAATTTTTAGTTCCTGACTATTACTGGCCTAGATATGTCACTAAAGGAAAAAAGAGGGAGCCAGACATGTGATGTCATCAGTGATGTCATCAATGACATTTGTGATGTCATCTTTGATGTCCTGGGTGTTAGTCGTAGCAGTGCACGGGGGTGGCGTGAGTTATTGTTGCTTAGCTTACCATAACTGGCAAATTTCAGGGGTTTTTCGGTTTTACTTGGAACCATAACGTCCCTTTAACAAATTTCTTTTCACTGAATTTCATAGGTTTTTAGTAGCGCAACTTAACCATAACGTCCCTTTAACAACAAGTTTTTAGTGAATTTCATAGGTTTTTAGTAGCGCACCTTAACCATAACATTCCTGTAACAAAGTTTGGCTGTGTTTCCATAGGAAGAGCACTTTTTGGGCGGCTTATAACTTTGCTCCCCCTGGACAAATTCTCACCAATCTTTGCAAAATAAGTATATGGCCCACTCCGAGTTATTTTGCAAAGTTTGGTGATGTTTGGTCCAGGGGGGGCCAAGTTATAGGGGGGTCCCAAAATGTTTTTTTTCCCATAGACTGAATGGGTGAAAACTTTGCGCACGGCTACAGGCCAAACCGCTGGATGGATTTGCACCAAATTTGAGGCAGTGGCAGGGGCTTAGGCGTGAAAGCGTGCTTTTGCAAATTTTGTGACAATCCATCCAGTAGTTCCCTTAAAAATGATCAAAAAGTATGTCTCTAAAAATCTGTGATATCTATGTCCGCTCCGCGGTCACACTCCCCTGTTTGCTCAGTGGAGAAGATTGCAATTGGCTATTCCGTGGTGTGCTCCCTGCGAACATGTTGCGCTTTCACCGATTGGTTGTGGCACAGCGTGAAGTGCGTTGTAATCTTATGATACGTCCCCCATGTTTACTTTGTTTTCTGTTGAACGCGAACGCCGGCTCTAACATATCTAAACGAAGAAGGCACCAATGCACTTATAACACTTATGGAACACTGTTTCGAAAGGTGAGCATTGAACTTTGAAGTATTCTTATTAGCACTGTCATACGGTACAGTGGGACTTGCTACTCATTGTACAAAATGAACTTACTGCGTTCATTTTACAATCCATAACCAACATTACTGCAGTCAGACTAGCAGGAATCTGAGGCAGCCACCTGCTCTAATTTCGTACACACACCCCCTCTGCATGTGTACACCAGTAGCGGTTCTCATAAATAGATGCTGATATGTTGTTGCAAAATGAGAATGTATTTGCATTCAGAGTGAAGGCCACTGCATTTTCTCTTTTCAACATGAGCTCAGTACGGCCGCATATTTGTCGACACCCATAAGGATCCCTTGTTTTTTAGCCTTGAGGTACAGGGAAAGAGTAGAAAGAATGTAGGGAGTAACAGTTTGAAAAACATATTGTTTGATAAGGTTATGCTTCAAAAACTTTTGCACCGACCATGAGAAATTAATTCCCGAACAGGCAGTCTTCCACATACACTAGTGTCTGACTACAGCGAACGCAATGGAGGAGCTACACATCATGTAAGTGTATTTTTGCCATCTATATTCCGAATTGACGTTATGTTTTAGTTTGTAAAATAAAATAATATTTTCCCTAATGTTTTATGTGCCGTTGTAATTTCTTTCCTATTATGGACATTGCACATTATCGCCGTTTGTAGGGTGCCACTACATTTCCCCAAATTAAAATAATATTTAATAAGAAAGGTATGTGTTAGAATTTCTTTTTGTGCACAGGTTGTGCCGTGATACATGTTTTATTTCCCCTTCCACCTCGCAGCTACTTCCAAAGAAGAATTGTATTATTAATAACGACGTTCCAGCTTTCTGTGCCATTCGATTTATTTTTCCAATTATGGACATTGCACATTGTCGCCGTCCCTAGGGTCCCACTACATTTGCTCCTATTGAATTATTTTTTTACTGAAAATGTAATGTAGTACAACTGTGGTTTATCCAAAGGTTGTGTATTCATTCATCTTTTAATTCACATTTCCTCCTCAGATACTTTCTTCCCTATTGTGATTGTCACAGATTACAGATGTCAAGTGAGAGATTCTTTAACCGTCAAATGCAACTGTTTATAACCGGCTGTCTGAGCATTATAATTCACTGGGATGATCGTGTGGGCCCTCTGTGTCCCTACGCTGCTGTCACTATAAGAAGTAACATTTCATCCTTTCTGGTGCTGTAGATCACAGCGGGAGATGTCGTCTTGCACATCAATGTGGGAGGAAAACAACTATTGTGGCGGCAACGCTTGCTTTCTGTGTGTGGAAAAAAACAATGTGACCTTTAACATTGTAATTGTCGACCAAAGAGACGAACTTAATACTTCTATGGAAAAGGGAATAGTGCCATCTTTTTCGCACAGTTCATTGTGAAACAAAACTACTTTACTACTTGCATAGGGCGATGCTTTCGGTCACTTTATTGTGAAATAAAACTACTGGACACATTTCTAAATGTTAGTGTTTTCTTTACAAATGTACTCTCTGGTTGCACAATGTGGCCTGCTACGTTGCAGGTCGTAATGTGTTCTTTTGTAGGTGCTACATCACAGCACATACGTCCATATGGATGCATTTGTTTAAGCTGCCAAGGAACATTATGGCGAAAGGTACTCCATACCAATTGCATTGGCTACGGGAGGGTCAGGCCCATCTCATATGCATTAGTGCCGTCAGGCCAATTTCTGTCACCGTCAGCCCAATTTCTGTCACTCAGATGCCCTATGCACAGAAATGTTTGTACAATAATATATGGTTACACCCTCCCAATACACATATCTTCACACCTTTCCACCTGTGTCACTTACAAAATTATGTGTCGAAAGGTGAGTGGTAATGGTGTTGCATCCAGTATTTCTGACGTCATTGTGCTTCGCATCACAGAGTTTGTTTGGCATTTTATGTCAACGTAAGTACACTACTCCTTTGCTGTTTTTATGCACATTTTTACAACAAAAAAATGAGTACATGTACAACACATGTATGTAAAGGTCATTGACAACGACTGAAAAGCTTTGTGTTGTGCATGTGATAGTCTTTTCATATTTAACGGTACAGCTTCCGTCTCTGAGGGGTAGCCTCTATGTGTGGGCAGTGCCCACAATTTCAGGGATATGGCTACTGGCCTTTACTGCAAGGGAGAAAACATTGCATTGAGGTCGCCATGTCCACCAGCGACTGCCTTTATGGTAAATGTCTTGCTCATAACCACACATTTATCAAGGAACACAAATGTGGTGCTGCCATAATGGTAACACAGTTTCTTTTTTGCTTTCTGCAGCCTGCAATGGAAAGCGAAGATGGCTTTCTATCCAATGCCCGTCTTCCCTTTGTATGGTGGCCATCTTGAAAAAGGATTTGTTTTCTTCAGCTGGGAACGCCAGAGGCATTCCGGTTGAAGACAAAAAATCCTCTTTCTTGGTATCACGAATTACTGTTGTAAAATCTCGATTGCCAATGGCATTCACCCCCACTCTTTGGGGAGGAATGGGGGTGAATGATCCAGAAACATCGGTATGCACTCTTGCTTATATTGTGTTGCACACTTGCATTGTGAAGTTGTGCAGCGGAAATTTTGCAGTTAGAAGGTCTTACAAAAATACCCAATGTACTTTCGCACTATCAACCAGTTACACGTGTCATTGTGAAGTGTGTATGACTGTTCGAACACGCCCCCATGCTATACGTCAGCATATGATCATGTGGAATTCTTCGAAAGGTGGGCAGTTACTTCAAATGCTCCTTTACAGTCATATGCTTACGTGTTACTATTAGAACCCTGATAAATGTAATAGAACATTTTTGTTAAAGTAATGTTATGATACATTTATACTACTAAAAACCTATGGCACTGCAAATAACACTGCAATGGAATTTACTTTAGAACACTACATTGCATGCTGAAGTATGAAGTTTATTACACATGTCCCGATAATCCCTGATACTTTTTTACCAAACTTACATTCTCAACCCTTGTCTGAAAATTAAATGCACATGTGATGTCATCAATGACATTTGTGATGTCATCTTTCTTGTCCTGGGTGTTAGTGTTAGCAGTGCACAGTGTTTGCTTAGCTTACCATAATGGGGGAATGTGCAGTGTTTTTTGGTTCCACTGTGAAGTATAACATCCCTTTGACAAAGTTTTTTTACTGAATGTACATATATATATATGGCAGGCAATGAAAACAAATAGGGTAAACATGTGATGTCGTCAGTGATGTCATCAGGGACATTTCAGAGGACAGCTTTCATGTTCTAGGTGTTAGTGTTAGTAGTGCACAGTGACGATGGCAAGTAAGGGGGCTCAGTCTGCCATAACTGGCGAATTTCAGGGGATTTTCGTTTTTAATTTGAAGCACAATGGGGAAGGTGAACCTGTTTTTTTAGTGAAGTGCACAGGTGTTTCGTAGGGCAACTTTATAGATATATAGATAATGTAAATTTGATAAATGTTTACTAGGATGCTTTGGTTTATATACATGTAAAAAAATAACATGCGCTAGTGGGTCTGATATCCGCAGACCATGAAAACTCAGGGGGTATCTTACATTGTTATATCATCCAAAAAAAAACACTGAACATGTTCAAAAAGCAGCACATACATACATTACATTCAATAATAAATAAGAAGTGAAACTGTGTATGTAAGACACCTACAGTCCAATTACATAGCATATGCAATATAGTGGAATATATCAAAACACAATGAATATGCCTCCAACAGAATAACCTCACAGAAATTGCACAGAAAAATATCAACAGGACACCTATGCAGCAGTAACAGCAAAACTTAGCATGAAACTAGTGAGTACACTACATTTATTGTATATATTTATAAACTTTCTGTATTAGGTACACTAAAACTAAAAAAAACATGTTTTTACACAGAAATGTCTAGTACTTTGGAATGGCTAGAACAACATTTTCCTCGGGATGAAATGAGTGAAGACAGTGATACTAATGGTAGACACTACACTTTTCTATACAAGGCAATTAATAACCATTACTTTATGTGTGCTTAACATTTTTTTTTTAACAGACCATACAGACATTAAAAACAATATGCCAAGAGAGACGTTAGAAAATCCTTTGCAGCGAATGGAGCTAAAAATGGATATGTTAATGAAAAATATCATTCTTATAAAAAACTTTGTGGAGGACCATATAAAACAAAACATTTAATATCACTGTCCCACATGTACATGTTCCCCCTCTCCATGTCCCAGCCAACTGTCCCCAAAACTTCCCCAGCAAGAAAAACTTTATGATGAGATGTCAATCCCTTCCTCCCCTACCATCCATCATGTCCAAACCCCTAATTCCCCTGTATTTGTTTCAGTTTCTGCTTCCCCCTCTCTTTCATATTTTTTATACTTTTGTACAATAATAAAATAATACGTGTGTTGTTAGTATATTCCTCTATGTCTTATTTCTTTTAAAAAGGCAGTTAGGGTGTCCGCAGATAGCATGGCTGTCTGGATATCCTTAATTAACCAAAATGGGGTTGTCCTAAGGACACTATACCTGTTTGCACTTTCCTCATTCAAGATGGAAGTGTCCTTAGGACATACAAGATGTCTACCTGTCCGTAATTAACCAAGTTGGGGGTGTAAGAACACTATACCTGTTTGAATCACAATGTTAGAACGCTAAAGATGTCTGCATGTTTGTAGCTATGCAAAATAAAGTGTCCTAAGAACATTCCCCCTGTTCGCAGTGTCCATAACCAGAATGAATATATCCGTAGAACACATAGCACGTCCGCCTCACCGCAAAGTTGAGATGCACATTTGTTTTGTTCAGGGACCTGAACACTGTCCATAGAACACCCTCACGCGCATGCATAGCACATACTTGCCCCTACGAACATCGTGCCTGTCTGCAACTGACCACCACACGTGTGTCGCACTTTTAATTAGTTTGGGAACTGGAACACTGTCCATAGAACACCCGTACGCATGCATAGACCCGACCCTGCGCATTTGGTGTCCTACAGTCAGCCATTCCATTCGCCAATGTGTCCTCGACGTCATCATGTTGTTAAATCGTATTTGTATAATACCTTAGCCCATTAGCGTTACACGGAAAACCGCGTCTGAAATGTTAAGATTTTTGATCAAATTCACTGCCATTTTTAAGAATCGTCCGCCATTTTGATTTCAACTCTTGTTTCTGTGTTCCAAAATGGTGGACTGCATTTTCAACTTGCAGCCGAGCCGAACGACCTTTGAGCTTCTTTAATGTTTAGGCTGACCGAGAGCAGACTGTTTGTTCAATGCAAAGAAAACTTGTGACTTGAATGAACTGCAATCCAAGTGTTGTCTGCGCTCACAAGCCTCATCCTCATATAAACAACGAGACAATGTAGACCAAACTCAGATTGTGTGTTTTTGATGAACTGCATTGTAGCGATTCTTGAAATAAGGCTTTCTGTGGATCAGAGACCAACAACATCATTGTAACTTCATGGACATGCAAACTTGTTTAATCTGTTGTACAATATTGTAATATTTGACATGTGAACTGGGCACAAACCCTAGCATGTAACTTATTAGTTTGGAGAGAGGCTGGACAATGATTTGAAAACTGTATAAAAAGGACTGTGTTAAGATGTCCAGCACTCTCACCCCTCATTGTGTCTGCTGGTACACAATGCGAGGTGTTGGGAGCCAGAAAGATGTCTGTTTGCTTTGACTCTGTACAGAAATAAAAGATACTTGTAGCTTTTTGACCCGTGATTGTTATATTTCATTTTGTGGTACTAAGCCTCGATATTTCTTTGGTCTTTCATATGGCGCCCGAATAGGGACCCTCAAGATTGATGTCTTCTCGCTAAAAGAAGACGCAGCTTTCATACCGGGATCAGAGAGTGAGAAAAGGGGGCTCTTTTGTATGAGAGGCAACACCTCAACAGTACTACACAATCCGATCCCTGAATGGTGAACATGCGGTTCGAGAGAGCATCTTGGCGAGGATCCCCATATCGAGGCGGGCTTTTTGCTGAAATCGCCAACCACGAGGATCCTTTCTAATCCGATACGACCTCCTTTGTCCTTTGTAATCAGGTGAGTCATGCCCCGATTCCTAAGTATCCTGATATTCGATTGTAAATTTGCCCTTGTGAGTTCAAACAACGCCAGGTGACACTAGTGCTCTGATATGCCTGGGAAATTGTGTACCTGTTTCAGGGGTTTATTCCACAGATACAGACAATCTTTGGAATATGGCCGACCAGCGCCACTGGAGGGGTCGCCGGCTTGTTCTATTTACTCTAATTATGGCCTTGGTAGTATAGTATTCAACAATATTTGGCACAGACAAACTGGACATGCTTCCGAATTTCAGTGGCAAGCCAGTTCATGGTAGTTTTGAAATTGTCCGTATAGAGTATTTAGAGTGTATATTGTCAAACAAAAAGTCTAGGCCTGCAGCATTTGATGTAATTAGGAATTGTAGAAAGGAAGCTAATCAGCAACTTAAGAGTAAAGAGAAACACGCACGTTGACATATGTCTAACTCAGAAAATCCATTATTGTAAGATCAACAGAAACAGTCGGAATCTATTAGAAGTATGGATAGGGCTTTTCAACTTGGGGTACAGAAATATCCGTCTCAGGACGTTCATGCCTCAGACAAACTAATCGATAAGCTTTTAAATGAACGTAGGACTGTTGCCACCGCGTCTCCTCCCTCTATGACTCTCCCTGTAGTTTTACCTCTTCCCGCTGTCGCACCTCCTCCCGCTGTTATTCCTCTTCCTCCTGTTGTTCCTCCTCCTCCAGTTGCTGCTCCTCTTCCCGTTGTTTTCCCCCCTTTCTGCATCTCTGTCCTTACCGACAGTTGTTGTTCCCGTAATTCCGTCTTTACCACCAACAGTAGTGTCTCCACTACCCCTTGTACAAGATTTATCTGAACTTTCTTTTCCAAGTGGTTCTGCTCCAATTGAAGTGGCTGAAGGAGTGACTGCCGATCCAAAAGTAGTGACTAGTGGTACAGTATCAAAAGCTAAAATAAGAGAATTGTATGCATGGGGTAAGAAATGTATAGAAGAAGGTGAAAAATCAGCTGTCTTAACTTCAATTTCTGACCAGCAAAGTATTCCCGAACAGAATATTTTGATAGAGGGAATCAGAATGCACTTGGCTGAAATGTGAAGTGATTTGACGGACATGGATGTCCCACAAGGGTTGATGGATTTGAATGTCTTAGCCTATTCAAGGGCACTGCGGAGAAAGTACATGAGCATGTTGAGAGGTTGTTTGAGTTTAAGAGGCAGTTAGATTGGTTGCAGAATGATGATATGGACGGCCATAGATTGGATGTTTCGTATGTGCAGACACATTTTCTTCCCTCTTGTAAACCAATGAGTGAAGAGACGCAAATATTTGCACAAGAGACACGCTTAGATGGATTTCAGATGTTTCAATTTCTCCCATTGAAGTATATGACACATTTAGTATGCTCCGGCTATGCAAAGGAAAGTGTTACAGGTACTGGTAGAGTACCTGCAGGATGAGTGTAAGAAGAAAAAGGTTTGTTGTCCTGCAAATTTGATGGTCATTTATAGGAGACCATTTTCGCCTGATACTGCTTCAACTACTTTGTCATGAGATTTATTTTTTTGCTTAACGAACTTTCAGAATTGCCTACTTCTCAATTGCCAATGAGAGAAGTTCCTTCGACATTTGTTCCTGAAGTGGAAATTCCAGCTAATTCCGCAACAGGCGCAGCTTGCACTACTATTGAAGCACATTGTGTCTCACAGTTTGTTCATGTCCTGTTTTCTAGGTAGGAAGTGAATACCATTAGACAGATGATCCCAGATATTAGGAAAAATCCAACAGGATTTTAATAAGAGATAGAATCTATCTTGCATGCATCAGTTTTTACGCTGAGTGATATAGACTTGTTGTTCCCTGTGATTCTGCCTGCAGATTTTTGGAAACAGATTAGAACTATAGATGATTTGTCAGGATTGGGTGACACATGGGCTAGCTTGGTATGGATAGATGGAGAAAGGAATGCTGGTGAGAGACCAACACAGGTGATGTTGAAACTGCCAGACAGAATAGTAACAAAATAGAAGACTTTCGTTCCAGAAAGAAGAATAGTTTGGGACAAGTTTACAGCTTGCATCCAGGGGAAATCTGAAGGTGCTACCGAGTTTTTTAATCGGTTCAAACAAGTGTTTTCAGATTTTAGCGGTCAGGATTTAAGTACTAAATCAGGAAAAAGGCTGTTTGTGGACAAATTTGTCTGTGGATTGTTGCTTGACATCCAATCACAAATTATCACTTCCGAAAGTGCCTGGCAAGACAAATCATAGTCTGAAGTATTGCACATGGCTCAGTATTATGAAAATAGGGTCAATAATGAAAAATAGAGCATAGAAAAGAAGAAGGGAGACTTGAAGACAAAGGTATTGTTGCAGCAGATAGTAAGAGGGACTAGAGGTGGAAGTACACAGTTTAGAGGACAGTTTTCACCACAGAGCAATGCGCAAATGGGTCCTGTACACATGAACCATGTGCTTATTGCGGACAAGAAGGTCATTGGCGAGCACAATGCCCGATTCTTCAGCAGAGATCGAATAACACATATGGTGTCATGGGTAGACAGTCCATAGGCAGTATAGGGGGTTGATAGGGGGGTCCTGGTAGAAGTCAGTTCACTCAGAACCAACAGTCTTTTTCACAAGATAGTCAGCAGCATAACGTTGATAACAAGAACATTTTTGATAATCCTTCGGCTGTCTATCTTTCTGAGGATCTTGCTTTTGATGACATACTGTTCCGTCAGGACAGCCCGAAGCAGAATCTGGAACCAGTGCTTATTCCCGTCATTCAAAAAGGGCCCTATGTACAAATGAAGGTGGGGGAAAAGTAAGCATCTATTTTTGATAAATACAGGAGCACAGAAGTGTTCTGTTGATCATTCGCAGGTTCCAGAAATTCCACTGTCAGAGCAGGACAACATTTCTGTAGGGTTTTCTTGTTGCCAGTGGTTAGTCTGGTTTCCCAGCCGGTACCGATTTCACTGGGGCCATTTACCGACTCATGTCCATTTCTTTTGACAGCTGATTGTGGTGAAAATGTGTTGGGGTTGAATCTGTTGAAAGAATTAAATGTAGTAATTTATGTTCTCCAGATGGAGTGCATTTGACAATTTCGCCACAGCGAACTTCTGTTCCACAATTCTTGACTAAGCCTTTACCGACTGAATTGGATAAAGTTCCGGCATGTTTATGGGCAGTTGATGACAATGAAGTTGGTATTTTACAAATTGAACCTGTTAAAATGGTGCTGAACCAGGTGTTAAACTACCACATATTCCACAGTATAAGATTTCAGTTGACAGTGAACAATCCTTAAAGGGTATAATTTCTGATTTTGTACATCAAGGAGTGTTTTAGGAAATTGCAGGAAGTTTGTGTAATAGTCTGATTCTACCGGTGAACAGGAAAGGGGATAATGCAATTACTTTCCGTTTTATTATTGATGTACGAGCTATCAATAAGATTGTTGCTCCACAATTTCCAATTTTGCCTGATGTCACCACTATATTAACGATGATTCCAGCTTCAGCTACTCATTTTAGTGTTGTGGATCTAAAGAATACTTTCTTTAGTTTTGCTGTAAATGCTGACAGTAGATATTTGTTCGCGTTCACCCTAGGGGGACGCTCATTTACATTCACTCGTGTACCGCAAGAGTATACTGAGAGTCCAAGCATTTACAGCAGAGCTTTGAAGGAGCAGCTCGATACACTTGAGTTGCCTTCCATTTGTACGTTGTTGCAATATGTTGACAATCTTCTTTTAGCTGCAAACTCAGAAGTTGCTTGCAAGGAGGGCACCGTGTTCCTGCTAAGGCTTCATTGAAAAAGTTTCAGTATTGTTGACAGGAGGTCACCTATTTAGGCTATCTCCTGTCAAAGGAGATGAGAAGACTGACACCTGACCAGATAAAAAGCATCTCTAGCATGTCTGTCCCAAATACACAGAAAGAGGTTAGAGCCTTGATACGCATGGCTTCATACTGTAGAGAGTGGATCCCTAAATTTTCATTAATGATAAAACCAATGTTGGCATTGACAAAGAAGGGCATTTCTTTGCCTTTACCGTGGAACATGGATTGCTAGAAAGCTTTTGATCTGCTCAATGCTGCGTTGTGTTCAGCACCGGTTTTGGGAGCTGTTGTTGCTGCCACTGCATCTGTAAAGCAAAGTGAGGGTATGGTTCTGGGTCACTCCTTAACTGTGATGGTACCTCACTCTGTAGATGTTCTATTAAACAGAACACAAACATAACATCTCGCATCAGCACGATTAACAAGATACAAGCTGATTCTATTTGCGCCGCATATCCAAATTAAGAGATGATGCACATTAAGGGGGTAATTCATAGAATTCAGCGCACAAGTGGCGCACGCGGCTGGCGCACAGTGTGCGCGTGCGAATCCCTGCGCCAGCCGCGTGCGCCAAAACCCATTTCCGCGCACAGCGTATTCATGGATTCCAGCCACCAAAACCAGCCGTGGCGCACAGTGGCGCAGCGACCTTGCAGCAGCGCCAGTTACGCCCCCAAGAACGCCTTCCGCGCAGGGAAAAGCCATCAAAATCCCCAATCCAGCGCAAAGGGCTGCACTAACCCTGTACCAGCACGGCAAGCGGGCTACGTGTATTTCAGGGGTTCACGTGAAGTTTCTCACGCGATCGGGACTGGGGGAGCGGGCTATGTGTATTTCAGGGGTTCGCGTGAACTTTCTCACGCATTCGGGCCTGGGGGAGCGGGCTACGTGTATTTCAGGGGTTCGCGTGAACTTTCTCACGCGATCGGGCCTGGGGGAGCGGGCTACGTGTATTTCAGTGGTTCGCGTGAAGTTCCACACGCGATTGGCCTGTGCGCGTGTATTTCAGGGGTGCGCGGGAAGTTCCACACGTGAATAGCCTGGGCGCGTGTATTTCAGGGGTTCGCGTGAAGTTCCACACGCGAATAGCCTGGGCGCGTGTATTTCAGGGGTGCGCGGGAAGTTCCACACGCGAATAGCCTGGGCGCGTGTATTTCAGGGGTGCGCGGGAAGTTCCACACGCGAATAGCCTGGGCCCGTGTATTTCAGAGGTGCGCGGTAAGTTCCACACGCGAATAGCCTGGGCGCGTGTATTTCAGGGGTGCGCGGGAAGTTCCACACGCGAATAGCCTGGGCGCGTGTATTTCAGGGGTGCGCGGGAAGTTCCACACGCGAATAGCCTGGGCGCGTGTATTTCAGGGGTGCGCGGGAAGTTCCACACGCGAATAGCCTGGGCGCGTGTATTTCAGGGGTGCGCGGGAAGTTTTACACGCGATTTCAGCAGGGTACGTGTATTTCAGGGGTGCGCGGGAAGTTCTACACGCAAATAGCCTGGGCGCGTGTATTTCAGGGGTGCGCGGGAAGTTCCACACGCGAATAGCCTGGGCGCATGTATTTCAGGGGTGCGCGGGAAGTTCCACACGCGAATAGCCTGGGCGCGTGTATTTCAGGGGTGCGCGGGAAGTTTTACACGCGATTTCAGCAGGGTACGTGTATTTCAGGGGTGCGCGGGAAGTTCTACACGCGAATAGCCTGGGCGCGTGTATTTCAGGGGTGCGCGGGAAGTTGTACACGCGATTTCAGCAGGGTACGTGCATTTCAGGGGTGCCGGGGAGTCCTACATGTGATTTGACAGTGTGGGTCCTCCCAGGTGTTCCCTGTATACCCTCCACGGCCCCTGCAGGCAGCCCACACCACAGGGGACTACCCTGCATCCCTGGTCATGTCCCCCACCGCCCCCACCCCCCAGCACTGTGGGGCACCTGCCAGCAGGCCCCCACCCATGTCCAACTCATGTCCCCCACCACCCCCAACCCCCAGCACTGTGGGGCACCTGCCAGCAGGCCCCCACCCATGTCCAACTCATGTCCCCCACCACCCCCACCCCCCAGCACTGTGGGGCACCTGCCAGCAGGCCCCCACCCTTGTCCAACTCATGTCCCCCACCACCCCCACCCCCCAGCACTGTGGGGCACCTGCCAGCAGGCCCCCACCCATGTCCAACTCATGTCCCCCACCATCCCCACCCCCCAGCATTGCGGGGCACCCTCCACCAGGCCCTCGCCCATGTCCCATCCATGCCCCCCTGCACCTGGGTCCCAACAATCCCCAATCATGTCCGTAATGGCCATCCTCCCCTGCCAAAAGGCCCAACCAACTATCACATCCACCCACATATCAAAGCCAATCACATGTTACACACCCAATGTAAATAATGCAAATGAACACATGTCTGTCACACACAATGGCTGCAAGTGAATGTTAAAACACCCAACATGACATGCATGAAAGCAATGAGATGATACGACACATTGAAGGATGAAAGTAAAAATGTATTGAAAATCAACTAGAATGGAAATGAAATGAGAAAAACCACAAAGAAAAACAACAAAAAGAAGATGAATGTCCATGAAAAAAATCCAAAAAATCAAAAAATCCATAGAAGAACTATTTACAAGACAATCCCGGGTCCATGAATCCAACCAAATGAAACCTAACTATGTCAACTAACTAAAAACTGAACTATATACAAAAAGGTGGCGCATTGTCCAATCGCAACCAAATAAAAAAAAAAATTTAAAGGAAACCTACCACTAACTATATAACTATATACAATGGCAGCGGGCAAGTCCTGCGGCTCACTCTGTGATGTTGCCGGCCAGGGCATCATCGAACTCCATGTCGATGTCCTGGAGGCGGGACTCTGTCCTGGCCCCGAGGTCTCGCAGGGATAACCCCATGTTCACCTCAAACTCCCTGCGAGCTTCCTCGAGGCACTCAGTCCGCCTCAACGCCCGACGCATGGAGAACTCCGCCCTGACCATGGTGAGCCGCTCCTCTTCCGCCCGCTGCCGCTCCGCACCTATCCGCTGGACCAACTGCTCCCACATGGAAGACACTACCATCCCAGGGTTCTCCTGCCCTCCGGCCGATGCCTGCCCCTCTGATCTTGATGGCCCCGAGTCATGATGCCTCCCACGTCGAGCCTGCTGCTGCCTCCGATGCCACTGCCTCTGCCAGCACGACGGCATCCAGGATGATGGAAACCACCGACGCCGTCGTGCACGTGCCCTGCCCGATGATGCCGTCACATCCTCCATCTGCTGGGGTCCAGTTGCTGTGTTGTCCACCCCTGCTGGACCTCTGACTCCCGACTGTGGCAGGGATGGGATCCCCACCGAGCTGGCTGCATTGGTCAGGGCAGGTCCACAGGGGGCCCTGGTGGCATCTGGGCCGGAAGACGGCAAGGAGAACGACTGGCGTATAGTCTCCACAGAGGAGGAGAGGGCCGCCAGATTGGCCGACACATGCAGGAAACCCCCGAACATGGCCGATCCCAATTGGGCCACGTCGGCACGGTGCTCTTCGTGATGACGTGCGTGCTCCTCCTGGGAAGCATGCACGGCATCACGAATCACAGCCGTGCGCATCGCGACCCCAATCAGGACCTTCTCCACACGGCCAGGGGTCCCCTCGTCCGCAGGTGGAGGGGAGTCAGATGACATGGACGTCCCCTCTACCTGCGGACGGGCCTGGGACGGGGCATCCCTGCTGGTGCAAGGTGGTGCACCCACAGGTTCAGGGACAGCGACATGCACAGGCCACTCCACGGTGACCTGTGCTGCCTCCTGCCCCTGCCCCTGGACTGCACCACTTCCACCAGCAGGGATGCCCCCACCAGGCCCCATGTGCGCCTCAGTGGCGGCCTCCTCCTCCTCTGTGGAAACCACCAACCTGGATGGCTCCTCGCCGTCTACCGCTGTAGCAGGCCCCTGTGGGGGCACACCCACCCCTTCCGCTGCAGCCGTGGGGGCATCCCCGCCGCCTTGCTCCACAGCGCCGTCTCCGCCCTCTCCTTCACTAGCCGCTGTGTAGAGGGAGACATAGAACACAAGCATCAGGGTACTGTACAATGGTCCCCTAGACAGGAAGCAATAGCAGATGAGTGCCACTGTCAAAGTACACTTCCATCATGTCACACCACAACACATGTGTCAGTCCAGGCAAAACACACACAGTGACAGTCATGGTGCGTGCCATGGACATTTCAATGCATGTCCAATGGACTCTCGAATCATACAATGTAATGGGACTCACATGCATCATGGGTCATGCCTATCACATGCACACACTTCACCCCAGTCACATCCATCTGGCCCCGTACACCCCAATCACAGTGCATACAAGGATGACTAGGCTGCATCAGTGAATCTGTACATTGTCACAGACATGTGTCATGCATCCATGGCACTCACAAGTCACAGACACGCAGGTCAGGCACACAGACATGGATACCACATATGTATCTGGCATCAGCACCCATCCCTCGCCCCCACCCATGTCCAGGAACAGAGACTGCCATGCTCTCATGTGTGCAATCTGCACAGGGCTCCCCATGTCGCATTCAAACACATGCAACAACCGTGCGGTTCACACATTACAGGTCGCACATGCATTCCCATTATGTCCCTGCACACATACATGCGTACATGGCCTATGTCACACATGCAGGCAAGTATCAGACAACCAGCACACTGCAACATGCCCTGTCTCACACAGCAATGCTTGGCCACTTACCGCTCAACTCCAGACGGGTCTCCCTCTCAAGGACCTGGGCGTGGAGCGCTGGGTGTGCGCGTTCCAGGACCCTCAACTGGATGGAACTCATGCGGCCCCGGCCCCCCTCCACGAGGCGCCGGGCCTTCATGAGGGTCCTGGACCTCAAGTCCTCCCAGCGCTTCTTGACCTTCTGGATGGTGCGGGTTGCCACCCCCTCCGCGTTGATGGCAACCACACAGTCGGCCCAGATCCCCTCCCGTCCTTCCCTGTTGGCGCGGGACGATCCGAAGAGGGCATCATACTGCCCCAGGACTTGCTCCACCAGGACACCAACTTCGGTGGCAGTGAAGCTGGTTCCCCTCTGCCCCTCTGGCCGGGGGTTGCCACTGGTGCCAGATGTTGATGTGCCCGACATGGCAACCCCAGGGGCAGGAGTGGGTGGGCAACTGGGTCCTGGGGCTGGGCTGTGGAGCGATGTTATCCGAGTCGGGAGTCTTCTGTTCCAGCAGGGGTGGACACAGCAACTGGACACCTGCAGATGGCTGATGTGCAGGCACCAAATGGCAGGGCACGGTGGCAGCAGGCAGGCAGGCAGGCAGGCAGCAGCAGATGGCACGTGGGAGGCTGCTCGGGGCACTGGGGGGCAGTAATTCGGCCTTCTGGGCAGGAGCGTTGTCTTCCGTGTGTTTTCGCGTGGCCAGCTTGATACGGAGTGATTTGGCACGTGAAAAATCTGCACGTCAGCGTGTAATTCGAGGAAAGGCCCTTAGCGCGTAAGCGCGTCTGCACGCATACGCATTTTCATTGGACAGAAGGCCCCTCAAGCGCAAGCGCCCCTGTGACGTGACGCGTACAGACGTGCATGCGCATTTCAGCGTGCGTGAAAAACTGCACGTCCGCGTGTAATACGAGGAAAGGGCCTATGCTCCTAAGTGACGTGACGCGCGCAGGTGTTTCCCTCATTGCACGTGATGACAGAACACACGTGGATTTCCACCAATCGCGTGTGAAAGTTCCCAGCACCCCGGAACACACGTACCCAGGCTAATCGCGTGTGGAACTTCCCGGGCACCCCGAAACACACGTACCCAGGCCACTTGCGTGTACGCACACTCCCCTCCGATCACACGCGATGACACTCGGACCGTATCCAAACACGGGAAACACGCGCACGGCAAAAGACGTGCACAGGCGTCAACGCGTCTGCCACACGTAGGCAGGCGGAAGCGTCCCCGTGCACAGCATAAAAGTGCGCGCAAACAACAAACGCGTATATACAGCTACGATGAATGCCCCATTTGTCGCTGCACTGATCGTGGGACACCGCAGGAGGAGGAGAATAGCCAGGGCACGCATTTTCGCAACACGGACAAGCCTTTTTGGGATGCCTGACGACCAGGTCTATGGCAGGTATAGGTTTCCACCCCATATCATCCTAGACCTGGTCAGGGAGTGGGAAGATGACCTCACATCCCCCACCCTTTGCTCCCAAGCATTGAGCCCCTTGGAGAAGGTGCTCAATGTCCTGCATTTTTTGGCCACTGGGTCATTTCAGCGGACCACTGCCATAGTGGGGGGGGTCTCACAGGCCACGCAGTCACGCTGCCTACACCAGGTACTGGCAATCATGACAGCGCGCCCCTCAGTCCGCAGGCACATATACATGCCCAGAACACCCGCAGAAAGGCAGGCCGTTGTCCTGGAATTTTTCAGGGTGGCACACTTCCCCAAAGTGCTCGGTGCCATAGATTGCACCCATGTGGCCCTACGTCCACCTAGGGCCATTGAGCACATCTACCGAAACCGCAAGCACTGGCATTCCATCAATGTACAGGTGGTATGTGATGCAAAGGGAATCATCACCTCTGTCTATGCAAACTACCCTGGCTCCACCCATGACAGTTTCATATACAGAATGTCCGCCCTGAGCCGGGCCCTGGAAGCTGGGCAGCATGGCGACACATGGCTCCTAGGTCAGTACAAATGCCCTCGCACATGCATGCAAGTCACACACAGACAAATATCCAAACCCTAATTATCTCTACTATTATCATCTCCCCAGGGGACAGTGCCTACCCTCTGAGCAACCACATGATGACGCCAATCCGGAACCCCACCACATCACCCCAGGTAAGATACAACGCCGTCCATATTGCAACCAGGGGCATAGTGGAGCGCACATTCGGAGTGCTCAAGTCACGTTTCCGCTCCCTTGACTGCTCTGGTGGGCAACTACTCTATGCACCACCAGTAGTGTGCAGGATCATTGTGGCAGCATGTGTCCTGCACAATGTTGCAACACGGCAGGGCGTCCCGGTGGACATGGTGGTGCCCCCACATCCCCAACCACAGGCGCTGCCCATGGGAGGGGACAGGGCACGTGGCGAGGAAGCCCGGACCCAGCTTGTGGCCACATTTTTCACCTAAACTCCCACCCCTGCGGAGTGCACACAGGCCTGGCACATACCAGGTGACAATCGATGATGACAAAGAGACAGTCAACTGTCACAACCTTACCACCCTGAGATAGTTGCCATGGAAGTGCCACATCGTCTGCATCCCTAGCTACTTAAACACAAGCTATCCTATGTGACCAAAAGGCACACATATGACATATGACATGATATGGGCCATACACAAGTATTCCAAGGCGCAATGAGGCAGGGAGGGGGGAACAAGGGAACACAGAGAACGGTACTACTAGGCCAGGTGTCATTGGGATCGTGCAAGTGCAGGGGTAGGGGGAATGGGAAAAGTGCCAGGGGAAGGGTGGGGGGGAGTCCAGTACAGGGGAAGTAGCCCACAAAAATAATACATAGGTCGCCTGGTGGCAACTACAAAGGTGAGTGCAGACAAGTGCTGGGAAGGGAGGGCTGTAGGGATAGAGAGACAGTACAGCAGTGCAGGGGTTGCCAGGGAGGCAGTGCAAGTGGAGAGTGGCTGGCCCAGGGACCAAGGTCGGTGAGAGTGGCCCAGTTGCAGCTCCTGTGCAGTTCCAGTGGAGAATTCTGCAAGGGAGAGGCAGACAGTAAGCAGAAGCAAAGAGGAAGGACTTGAGGTGCTTCCAGTACTGGAGATGATTCCCCTCAAGTTCATGTCAGGACGGAAGTCTGTTCCAGGGGGAGGGCCCTGCTGCGGAGAGAAATCTACCCCCAGCTAGTCGCTCTGAGAAGCGGATGACACGGACATGCAAGGTGTGCATCACACACACTGTGCAAACCAGGCCATGGCCATCACTGTCATGTCACACAAACCCTCCCAAACATCAACATGTCATGGCACGCAATACCCATACACCAATGCAGTAACGATAAGGTACACATTACCATGTCCTAAATGCACAGTGGCATCGGACACTGCTGCCTGACCCGGAATCAGATGAAATGACAGACCAACAACTTCCCACCCAAAATAAGTCATTTCAAAATGCATTACAACAGTCGTAGACGTAACATCACAATGAATGCCTGTCTACATGCACATCATGCATTGCAAAATCAACACTGCAGCTCATGTGTGCAGTGTCCTACTCCTGCATCACACTGCTCAGCGCACAGCACAGTGAACAGCCATTGTGTGTGATGCACACCCTGAGCATCACATCTAAGTGACAGACCACGTCAAACATCAAATCAGGCATGTACTGGATCCATGATCGGTCACAGAACATGTTCTGCCGGGACACAGTGGGCACCAGAAGGCAAACAGTGTACACGTGTATATGCAAGGGTGGGAGTACATGTAGTGCATCAGGGTGCAAGTGTGTGGTTCTGCAAGGACATGCACTCCACATATGCATGTGCACTCAAGTGACCATCAGTGTTCCCTACACATCACATGTGAACATCCACCATGTGTACACCCCAGCATGTCAAACCACTACTATCCCCTCGCACCTGAAAGGAAAACACAACACATGAACAGGCATTGATCAGCAGAACACAACATGTACATGGGATACCACCATTACCATGTCAGAGTTCCCATCACACTGCAGGGCAAGGCAACAATCAACAACAACCCCCCCCTCCCTCACAAATGACCATGACCCACTGAACAACTGCACCTGGCTCATGGAGCCCCCAAACCTCAATTCCACCTGGCCACAGGATCACCTTAACCCTTCGTCACCATCTCCCACCTTGTGTGTAAAAAGATGCCTGAACCCTCAGAATACACACTCATTTCAGAAACACAAAATCCAAGGCATAAAAACGAACCCAAACACCCTCCAGTAGATGACTTGACGTAGCAGTACCTCACAAAGGCCAAGTACTACCACAATGATGCAACAACCAAGGTAGCACAGCAAAACAATGTCACAACAGGATGTGAGGACAGTTAACACACAGGGATTTTCCTCAATTCCACATTACCTCAAGAGGCGGGTATGTGTCCTTTCTGTTACCAGAGGGATACTATAACACACAAAACAGACTAAGGAACAAAAAAACTTCACCAGAGCTATTTATTATGTTGTGCGATTAATGCAACCCTAACTCTTTCCCTGCAGGGAGTACACAATGCTACCCCTGCTTGATGTTTCTAACCCTCAAAAAAACATTAATATGTCGACTGCCGGCAAGACATGCATGGGGACTATTCATACCCTATGTTACAAAATGAGAAAACATATTCACAATAAGCTACCACAATACATTTCATACATCTAAATTTCATTAGTCCAAACAATTAAAACCAAGACAGTTACGGGAAAAACCATTTCCCGGCTGCACCCTTGGATGAAACAGACAGGTCACGTGGGACTCGGCGTCACACTCTTCGACAATTTAATTGCCCTCCGTGAGGTGTGTCTGGTTGATCCAGGAGTAATTTATTAAAACATTTTATCAAAATATATATGTGTCGCACAAATTCTCAGCACAAAAATGCACTTTATATTCGACTCATTTCTTTACATGTGCATGAACCCTTCTCTTGTGCGAGAGTATATAACACCTTTATAATAGGAAACTTGAGTTCTCTGAGATTAATTCAAACAATTTATGTTTAAAAGTGCATAAGTCCACTTGTGTCACTCTAAATAGGGTGGCATCTGTATATCTGGTCGACCGGTTTCAATGATGTCTTGCGTGTATCATATTCTTCAGGACCCATTATTGCTTCTTTCGACCCAATCAGCAAACCCCGAAGAGGCAAGATTGCGACATATCCTATGGAAAATGGGAGAATGTCAAAAATGACTTCTCTCGTATGTGGGAAAAAGGATACGGCATTTCTTAATGACTCTTATTGGTGGAATAAAGTAATTTTACTTTCCAAAATGCTCAACTTGTCAATTTGTGACATTAAAAAGAGACTCTTTTCACCCTGCCCCATCACCAATGAGTGCACGATGTTGTTTTTAAACAGATAAGCTCATACCTGTCCAATTATTTTTGTGTGCAAAGAAACAGCACATTCGGTTTCTGTAGTGTTGCCACTTTCAGATAGTGGAGTTGGAAAGCCTGAAATAGTGCTTTATCTGCAACATAAGAACAGTCATGTTGTATTGACTGTGTCTATACTCCCCCATTATCACATCACCATGTCCCCAGATGATATATATTCTTCTTGTCCCCACAGTTATAGAACTAACGTTTGTTTACCTTTCTGCTCATAGGTGTCCCTTCGATGAGGAGAGCTTGTTATGGTCTCACAACTTTGTTCATTGCGCTTTCGAAGGGGGCCCTGCAAAAAGGCGGGAGGATTGTGAACCATTAATCAAAAGCCAAATGGAAAAAATAACGAAATAACCAGAGATACCCGGAAACGGGCAAGAAACATACCACGGACTACTACCTTGCAACAACACGGGAAACCTGCCCAAGGGACGTCTATTGTAGCAGTCCTAAGTTATTCTCCAATCTTCAATACTCTGAAAAGAGAAATCAAGAGACTGTGGCCTATTCTAAACACCGGCAAATTGGAATTGCCAGTACCCACGTTCGCGATTAAACGAAGAAGGAACATTCGGGATAGTCTAGTCCATACATTGGTAGACCGCAAGCGTGGTGAAAATACTAACACTCTTTGGAATGCACCCACTGCGGTGGGACACACCCCATGTGGGATGTGCAGTATGTGCAATCAAACAACAAGAAGTGTATCCGTAGATATAGGGTGGAAGACACCATGGATGCAGAGGCATCTAACCAATTGCAATAGACGAGGTGTCATCTACCTAATTACTTGTCCGTGCAATTTAAAATATATTGGGATGACAACTCGCCCAATCAAAACACGTCTCATTGAACATAAGTCCTGTCTAAGGACCCAAAAAATCACTGCACCACTTGTGGTCCATTTCAATGCAAAACACCACACAGAGAATGATTTTAAATGGACAATTCTGGAGAAAATATGGCCACCTCGTAGAGGGGGCAATTTCCATGATATACTCTTAAAGAAAGAACAACAGTGGATTTTTCGTCTGGATACAGTCAGACATGGGCTCAATGAAGGAATTCAGTGGAATACACTGGCCCTGATGAAGTAGACGTAACATCACAGCTTCACCCACCCCGTTTTCCCTTTCCCCCCCCGTTTTTGTCCTACAAAATGAGCGATTTCCACCTCTGCCTTTCACTCTCCGCCCCATTTGTCCCCTCTCCAAAAAATATTTTTTTATTATCTTTTTATTATTTTTATTAATTTATGCACTTTTTTCTTCCCCCATGAAGTTTAATCATGCCAAAAATGGGCTCTCACACATTTCGAATATTGTGTGTAGGGAACAGATAAGGGCTTTTGAGTGCAGCGAGAATTGGTTTTCCCATATGTGTTTTTCACCATTCTAATATGGCCGCGGTACACGTTTCTGGTTTCCTGACCTAAAATGGCCGACGGAACACGTGACTACGTCGCGGTCCCCCTTTGGCTGTTAGTAAGACCATCCTCCCGTGCTTGCGCTGATGGCAGACGCGGATCAGTCTATTAGCGTTCACCGTGAGGAACACTATCCGCGACGATCACGAAATAATGAAATAACGCGACGAAAAAAGCATGCCAAGGAAATGAGAATGCACCAAGTAAGAACCTGCGGGACTGGCTACTCAGATTGTATGCATGCTCCCATACTGATGAAATCTACATGGGCTCTTGGTGCTATTGCTACATTGCACTATTGCACCTGACATGAGTAGTTGGGCTCAATAAGTACCTATGATGGGGCTCCATGGGGGCTCAATCACTAGGAGCAGAAAATAAGCGGGCCATTTTTTCGGTGACTGCACCAATTACTGGGTCTTTGCTATCTAGCATAGATAAACATTCGCAATGGGGGGGCAGATCAGATCGTTTTTTTCGTTTTTTTTTCGTTTTGTCTTTTGATTAATGGTTCACAATCCTCCCGCCTTTTTGCAGGGCCCCCTTCGAAAGCGCAATGAACAAAGTTGTGAGACCATAACAAGCTCTCCTCATCGAAGGGACACCTATGAGCAGAAAGGTAAACAAACGTTAGTTCTATAACTGTGGGGACAAGATGAATATATATCATCTGGGGACATGGTGATGTGATAATGGGGGAGTATAGACACAGTCAATACAACATGACTGTTTTAATGTTGCAGATAAAGCACTATTTCAGGCTTTCCAACTCCACTATCTGAAAGTGGCAACACTACAGAAACCGAATGTGCTGTTTCTTTGCACACAAAAATAATTGGACAGGTATGAGCTTATCTGTTTAAAAACAACATCGTGCACTCATTGGTGATGGGGCAGGGTGAAAAGAGTCTCTTTTTAATGTCACAAATTGACAAGTTGAGCATTTTGGAAAGTAAAATTACTTTATTCCACCAATAAGAGTCATTAAGAAATGCCGTATCCTTTTTCCCACATACGAGAGAAGTCATTTTTGACATTCTCCCATTTTCCATAGGATATGTCGCAATCTCGCCTCTTCGGGGTTTGCTGATTGGGTCGAAAGAAGCAATAATGGGTCCTGAAGAATATGATACACACAAGACATCATTGAAACCGGTCGACCAGATATACAGATGCCACCCTATTTAGAGTGACACAAGTGGACTTATGCACTTTTAAACATAAATTGTTTGAATTAATCTCAGAGAACTCAAGTTTCCTATTATAAAGGTGTTATATACTCTCGCACAAGAGAAGGGTTCATGCACTTGTAAAGAAATGAGTCGAATATAAAGTGCATTTTTGTGCTGAGAATTTGTGCGACACATATATATTTTGATAAAATGTTTTAATAAATTACTCCTGGATCAACCAGACACACCTCACGGAGGGCAATTAAATTGTCGAAGAGTGTGACGCCGAGTCCCACGTGACCTGTCTGTTTCATCCAAGGGTGCAGCCGGGAAATGGTTTTTCCCGTAACTGTCTTGGTTTTAATTGTTTGGACTAATGAAATTTAGATGTATGAAATGTATTGTGGTAGCTTATTGTGAATATGTTTTCTCATTTTGTAACATAGGGTATGAATAGTCCCCATGCATGTCTTGCCGGCAGTCGGCATATTAGTGTTTTTTTGAGGGTTAGAAACATCAAGCAGGGGTAGCATTGTGTACTCCCTGCAGGGAAAGAGTTAGGGTTGCATTAATCGCACAACATAATAAATAGCTCTGGTGAAGTTTTTTTGTTCCTTAGTCTGTTTTGTGTGTTATAGTATCCCTCTGGTAACAGAAAGGACACATACCCGCCTCTTGAGGTAATGTGGAATTGAGGAAAATCCCTGTGTGTTAACTGTCCTTTGTGCAATGGTTCCATTGCTGGGATTAGAATCATACAAGTAAATACAGGACGAGCTGGTTCTCAGTCCTTTTAAATATTTGTTCTTAAAGAACCTAGAGCCCTTTTCTTCACCCACACCTGTCCCGTGAGAGCGACAATTTGTCAATATCTTTCAACATCATCTGAACATTTAAGGATGGCTGATATGAACTATCTCGCCTATGCAGAAGACCTGGTTGAAGGGATATTAGCCAATCCATCTCTCCTTAGGTTGAATGTACCAGGACTGAGAAATACAGACTTAGATGAATGGAATGAGGTCGAGATCCTGAGGAAAAAGATAATAAGGGCCGAACTACATGGGGCACTGATGACCGAGTACCTTCGGGCGCATGCAGCCCCAAATGGCCTTATTATCAGGTATGAACCACAGATCTTTTTGGAACATCTCCAGTTCCGCAAGGACTGGTCTTTTATTGCAAATAAATGTACACGTGATTGGCTTATCTTGATAATTAATACTGCAAAATCCATCGCAGATAATTTAGTAAAAGATCTGGAAACTAAACTTTCCGCAATCAAAGACCAAGTTGACATTGAGTCCTTTAAGTCTAAGCTGGCTGCACTAGATGCCTCTCTTAAAGAATTCAAAGAAATCAATACGACAAGGAAAATCCTTAAACTGAAAAAAGACCTTTCAGCATTTGAACATGCAAAAATATATCCTTACACAACTGAGGAATATTACACACCGGAGGCCAAACTAGCAAGACGGAATGCCTATCTAGCTAACTCACCAGGTGGGCATAGGAACCAGAGGTATAATAGTTCCGCCTCTTCCAACAATTCCAGCAATGGGTCTAGTAACAACGGTTCCCAGGGACAGGATAATAGAGGACAAGGTCGCCAAAGACAACAGGTACATTTCAACCCACAGGGATTTCAGGGAAATCAAGGAGGGGGTTTTATGCAACCACAACAACAAGCACCCCATTTTTTAGGCCCACGCGGGGGCAACAGAGGCAGGCCCAGGTGGCAGATGTTTTCACCGAGAGTGACGCGGAGCAACAGGGGGCAGAACTTCCCACAGCCAGCACTTCATTAATTATGAACTTCTCACGACATCAATTAACTGCTGCTGAAGAACAAATACTACAGAAAGGTCTATCTTTTATTCCAACGGCTAGGTATGACCCGTTCCAGACCCGCATAGAACTTACACAGCTTATGCGGAAAATTCGGCTGAAACAGTTTTTTTCAGATCATGAAGATCTACAACTGACGGAAGATACCGGACTTCGGCCTCTGTCTAAGTTTATTCCACCGTCACATAATAACACACCCGAGTCAATAACTTTTGAGCAAGCTCTAATGAAAAGATTAGAAGCATTAGAACAAAGTCTGCCCTTCATCAATAACAATTGCACTAAGGAACAATTGCTAGCATTAAACGACTTGGCTAAGAATGACGCTATCATAATAAAACCAGCTGACAAGGGTGGAGGAACGGTGATTATGAACCAGGAAGACTATGAGATCATGGTCGATAATCTCCTGAAAGACAGCAGAAGTTACCCCAAACTGCCAGGAGACCCTACGCAGGCCATTTGCAACCTGATTGCTCCCCTGATAGAAGAAGCTTTAGTAGAAGAATTAGTGACCAGCAAAGAAGCCGCTTTTCTCACACAGCCACACCCAAGAATCCCTGCATTTTATGCCCTACCTAAGGTGCACAAGGGTGTATTACCGATTCCCGGGAGACCTATTGTATCAGGAATATTATCAATCCTAGAACCCTTGTCCCAATATGTGGACTGGTTCCTACGGGATGATATACCAAAGATGACCTCATATGTAAAGGACTCTACAGCAATGCTTGTCCTTATTGACAACTTGACCTTTGACAGCACTAATCAGTGGCTGGTAACCATGGATGTAGAATCCTTGTATACGAGTATACCTCAACTGGAGACGACCGATATGGTTAGACGACATCTTCTACACAAAGATAATCTCAGGAGGGGTCACGTCGAATTCATTACAGCCCTTACAGAAATAGCATTGATCAAAAATTTCTTTCTGTGTAACGAACAATTCTATCAACAAATCTCCGGAACAGCAATGGGAGCTACATTCGCCCCTAGTTTGGCGAATCTCTATGTAGACCATTTCGAGAAAGAAATTATCTACCCCGCCACCAATCCATTTCTGAATAACATCAAGGTGTGGCGGAGGTTCATTGACGATATTTTTATCATCTTTGAGGGAGATGAGATGAGACTACAGGAGTTCCATCAATGGATTAATGAACAAAACCCCTTCTTGAAATTTACTTTGGACAGCAGCAAAACGGAAACACACGTCTTGGATCTCCAAATATCAGCAGAAGACGGCGGGTTAGTTTCAAAGGTCTATAAAAAATCTACGGACCGTAATGCATTACTAAACTACGGAAGCTATCATCCGCGAGCCTTACGGGATAATCTGCCTTTTGGGCAATTCTTACGATATAGAAGAACATGTACGAAAGTTGCCGATTATCAACAACAATCAGGAGAATTAAAATCACAACTGCTTCAAAGAGGATATCCCAAGAAAATTGTCAGAGATACCCGGAAACGGGCAAGAAACATACCACGGACTACTACCTTGCAACAACACGGGAAACCTGCCCAAGGTACGTCTATTGTAGCAGTCCTAAGTTATTCTCCAATCTTCAATACTCTGAAAAGAGAAATCAAGAGACTGTGGCCTATTCTAAACACCGGCAAATTGGAATTGCCAGTACCCACGTTCGCGATTAAACGAAGAAGGAACATTCGGGATAGTCTAGTCCATACATTGGTAGACCGCAAGCGTGGTGAAAATACTAACACTCTTTGGAATGCACCCACTGCGGTGGGACACACCCCATGTGGGATGTGCAGTATGTGCAATCAAACAACAAGAAGTGTATCCGTAGATATAGGGTGGAAGACACCATGGATGCAGAGGCATCTAACCAATTGCAATAGCCGAGGTGTCATCTACCTAATTACTTGTCCGTGCAATTTAAAATATATTGGGATGACAACTCGCCCAATCAAAACACGTCTCATTGAACATAAGTCCTGTCTAAGGACCCAAAAAATCACTGCACCACTTGTGGTCCATTTCAATGCAAAACACCACACAGAGAATGATTTTAAATGGACAATTCTGGAGAAAATATGGCCACCTCGTAGAGGGGGCAATTTCCATGATATACTCTTAAAGAAAGAACAACAGTGGATTTTTCGTCTGGATACAGTCAGACATGGGCTCAATGAAGAAATTCAGTGGAATACACTGGCCCTGATGAAGTAGACGTAACATCACAGCTTCACCCACCCCGTTTTCCCTTTCCCCCCCGTTTTTGTCCTACAAAATGAGCGATTTCCACCTCTGCCTTTCACTCTCCGCCCCATTTGTCCCCTCTCCAAAAAATATTTTTTTATTATCTTTTTATTATTTTTATTAATTTACGCACTTTTTTCTTCCCCCATGAAGTTTAATCATGCCAAAAATGGGCTCTCACACATTTCGAATATTGTGTGTAGGGAACAGATAAGGGCTTTTGAGTGCAGCGAGAATTGGTTTTCCCATATGTGTTTTTCACCATTCTAATATGGCCGCGGTACACGTTTCTGGTTTCCTGACCTAAAATGGCCGACGGAACACGTGACTACGTCGCGGTCCCCCTTTGGCTGTTAGTAAGACCATCCTCCCGTGCTTGCGCTGATGGCAGACGCGGATCAGTCTATTAGCGTTCACCATGAGGAACACTATCCGCGACGATCACGAAATAATGAAATAACGCGACGAAAAAAGCGTGCCAAGGAAATGAGAATCCACCAAGTAAGAACCTGCGGGACTGGCTACTCAGATTGTATGCATGCTCCCATACTGATGAAATCTACATGGGCTCTTGGGGCTATTGCTACATTGCACTATTGCACCTGACATGAGTAGTTGGGCTCAATAAGTACCTATGATGGGGCTCCATGGGGGCTCAATCACTAGGAGCAGAAAATAAGCGGGCCATTTTTTCGGTGACTGCACCAATTACTGGGTCTTTGCTATCTAGCATAGATAAACATTCGCAATGGGGGGCAGATCAGATCGTTTTTTTCGTTTTTTTTTTCGTTTTGTCTTTTGATTAATGGTTCACAATCCTCCCGCCTTTTTGCAGGGCCCCCTTCGAAAGCGCAATGAACAAAGTTGTGAGACCATAACAAGCTCTCCTCATCGAAGGGACACCTATGAGCAGAAAGGTAAACAAACGTTAGTTCTATAACTGTGGGGACAAGAAGAATATATATCATCTGGGGACATGGTGATGTGATAATGGGGGAGTATAGACACAGTCAATACAACATGACTGTTCTTATGTTGCAGATAAAGCACTATTTCAGGCTTTCCAACTCCACTATCTGAAAGTGGCAACACTACAGAAACCGAATGTGCTGTTTCTTTGCACACAAAAATAATTGGACAGGTATGAGCTTATCTGTTTAAAAACAACATCGTGCACTCATTGGTGATGGGGCAGGGTGAAAAGAGTCTCTTTTTAATGTCACAAATTGACAAGTTGAGCATTTTGGAAAGTAAAATTACTTTATTCCACCAATAAGAGTCATTAAGAAATGCCGTATCCTTTTTCCCACATACGAGAGAAGTCATTTTTGACATTCTCCCATTTTCCATAGGATATGTCGCAATCTCGCCTCTTCGGGATTTGCTGATTGGGTCGAAAGAAGCAATAATGGGTCCTGAAGAATATGATACACGCAAGACATCATTGAAACCGGTCGACCAGATATACAGATGCCACCCTATTTAGAGTGACACAAGTGGACTTATGCACTTTTAAACATAAATTGTTTGAATTAATCTCAGAGAACTCAAGTTTCCTATTATAAAGGTGTTATATACTCTCGCACAAGAGAAGGGTTCATGCACTTGTAAAGAAATGAGTCGAATATAAAGTGCATTTTTGTGCTGAGAATTTGTTCGACACATATATATTTTGATAAAATGTTTTACTAAATTACTCCTGGATCAACCAGACACACCTCACAGAGGGCAATTAAATTGTCGAAGAGTGTGACGCCGAGTCCCACGTGACCTGTCTGTTTCATCCAAGGGTGCAGCCGGGAAATGGTTTTTCCCGTAACTGTCTTGGTTTTAATTGTTTGGACTAATGAAATTTAGATGTATGAAATGTATTGTGGTAGCTTATTGTGAATATGTTTTCTCATTTTGTAACATAGGGTATGAATAGTCCCCATGCATGTCTTGCCGGCAGTCGGCATATTAGTGTTTTTTTGAGGGTTAGAAACATCAAGCAGGGGTAGCATTGTGTACTCCCTGCAGGGAAAGAGTTAGGGTTGCATTAATTGCACAACATAATAAATAGCTCTGGTGAAGTTTTTTTGTTCCTTAGTTTGTTTTGTGTGTTATAACAACAGGATGTGAGACATGTGTGGGACATGACATAGGATGATGCACCATGAATGGATGTGTACTGTCAGAGGTCCCCTGTACAGGCGCGGGAGTGCCACGAAACAACCACCCCCACCATGTCCCGGGTGCCTGCAAGGTCAAACTCACACAGGCACCTGAGACCCTGGTGGGGAAGGAGGTTCAGGGATATGCAGTCGGGACAGGTGTTGACACACTGGATGACTGGAATGAGTGGCAGGAGAGGGGAGGTGGAATGACACATGAAACTAGGGAATGCACGAAAATGTACAACCTGCATGAACACATACACAATCCAAACAGACTTGGACATCATCGTCATGGCCTTCTGTAGTCCAGGCTCAGGAGTGGTACGAACCAACCACCCCCTCTAGGGTTTTGGCGCCTGCAAGTTCGGGGCTTACACAGGCATCCGCAACCCCAGTGGGGAAAGAGGGTCAGGGTACGTTGCTTGGATAGGCAGGGGAAGCAGGACCACCGGGTAGAGGGTACAGGTATCAAAATTGCATAGGATCACGGGTGATTAGGGAGAAAATAACATACCAAATTGAACCACACATACATCCATGCATCAGTACACTACCCAGCAAGCCTATGCAGAGCAGTTAGTAAGAAAAACAACAAGACACTTAGCTCTGGTTTTGAGTGCTGGCCTCCTGCCTGCGCACTCTCAGGTCCGGTTACAGAAGCACTGCAATGCTGCAAAGAGAGACACAGTCAACAACCTGTACGTGCAAATTGCACAAAAACACAACACCAAACATGCCCCATAGCAACAGACTACTCTACAAACAGACAATCTGTGGTTGATGCTTCATACCCATATATACCATCACCCCTGTGACGGGTCATACACAGTCAATGCAGTAAGGCAGCCGCTGCTGGGTGCATGGCAAATGGAACACCAATGTGTCACAATTCACACAACATGCAATGTTCCCTGGGTAAGCAGACAGACCCATATAGCAAGCCATGACTACAGAGCAAGTTGCGTACCACCATGACCGAAACAAAGTTGGCAGTGCATTTATCATGAAGTACGTGGAAAAGACATGCACTGCACCCGAGTATGTCCCTTGCTGCATGTCCCTGTGAGCTGCCCCTTTCCATGTCTCGGAAGGCTACATGGTTGATACAAGTGGCTCAATGGACCTTGGTGTACCGGAGGGTATGTGCCACTGCCCCTGCATGTGTCCCAGACAACCCTACTATCAGCAGCCATCAGTCCACAAACACATCTGAGCTGCATTGTGTGCTTCAACACCAATATTCGTCTAAGCTCACCCTCAGTGCTGTGACTAAGCCTGCATGTGCAACTCGCCTGGTGCAAGCTGTGCTGTGTCGTGGACCCCCTGTGATGCTCACCTTTCCTGGAGTTCCTTGGAACATGTCAGCAGTTCTAGGATGTGGGTCTGCAATCACTGTGCCTCTGCTTCTGCACACATGTGCATGTGGGCACCAACAAACGGGTCCAGAATTCCGTCGTCCAATGGGCCATGTCTGCTGGCAAAGGTGCTCTGGAGGCTCATCCCCCTGCAGAAAGGGCATGGAACACATGATTAATGCTTCAAAGTCATCTGTGTGTGTCTCATCAGGCATCTCATTACTTGACCATGTCAGAGAGTCACATCACTAATCACACCATCAGTCCGTCTTTCACCTACAAAGAGTGGAACACTATCTACAGCATGAATTGCAACAAGCACATGTACAGGAAAGAAATGAAACATACTACACAATGCATAGCAATCAATGTCCACATTAATCATGATACACCCCATCTAGCAAAAGCTGAACAGTGGACAATGACACCTAAATCATCCCCACTAGGGGTGTCAACACAAGTCACACAGCACCAGACATGCAACAGATCTGACAGTCCAATGCCCTTGTGTAAAATGCTGTAACACCGAACCATCCTTGCGAGCCCATGGATAAGGGAGGCAGGAGTGGCATATGTGAATCAAGGAACCCAAGCAGCAAACACATACACAAGACAACCATGAAGGGCCCAGCTGGAACAGACAGTGGATGCCTTCAAAAGCCACAAAGCACCGCACCGTCACATGTAAGCACAATAGACTAGCAATTTTAAACTAAATCAACTATTAACTAATTACACTAACTATGGAAAACCTACATTACCTATTTAAACTAACTATCAAACAGAAACTTAACTAACTAAACTAAAAGAAAAATCAAAATTGGCCACATACGACCCGGGGGGGAGGGGAGGCACCCAGGAGGGGGGAGGTACAGGGTGCTGCTCACCATCCACATGCGATGATGCTGAGCCAAAAAAAAATCCTCCATGGGCTCAACGCCTGCACAGCACGACCTATGTGGGAGATAGATGGTCGTCCGAGTCTGGCTCATCCTGGAAAGGAGGACGTGGCACAGTAGCCTGGCCACGCCTAGCCGCAGCTTGCCCCTCGTCGGCAGCAAGTCTGCCGGACGGGTGAGCCTGGTTCTGTGTGGCGATGTGACGTAGGTCTGCATGCAGAACCTCCCGTGATACACGTGCTTCCTCTTGCAAGGTAGCACGTGTAACACGGAGTTCCTCCTGCAAGGCCTGGCTGGACAACCGCTGCACCTCCCGGCAAGCCTGTAGCTCAGCCGATATGGTACACTCAAGCTGTGCAAACCTCTCCTCTGCCCGCTGCCTCTGGGACATCATAAGGACACCCAGAGTGGATCTGAGGGAAGCATACTCCTCCCTCAAGGCATCCATGTGCGCCTCTGCGTGAGCAGCAATTGCTTGACGCAGAGACGACATTTCAGCCTGGCGTGCCCTGTCTGAGGCCGCCATGCCCAGCCTGAGCGAGCGGGCCGTGGACCGTGCCGCCTGCTGCTGGAGAAGCACCTGCCTAGCAGTGGGGAGCACAGATCGGGCCACACGCTCCATGCTCTCAGCGATGTTCTCCATTGCTGCCCCCTGCCGTTCTGAATTGGCAGTCATGTCTTGCTCCCACTCAGTATACAGCGGTTGCGCGCGGCGACCGCGTTGCTGGGCTTGACCCCTGCGGGACCCAAGGACCGGGGGTCCTCGCTGTGTTGGCACCGCCTGTGGCTGCACGACTACATGCCCCCGTCGACGTGATGTCCCAGGCACATCAGTGACTGGTGTGGAGGGTGACCCTGTGTCCCGATCCACCACGGGCGGAGGAACCAAGACTGTCTGATCCCTCAGTGCAGGTGTCGCAGGCAGAGGAGTGTCCACATCAGAATCACTCACCCCTGACACATGGACTTGATGGTCATCCAACTCAACATGGACGTCAGAGTCGTCATCAAGGCTGGACTCATAGGCAGCCAGAGACAAGATGGACTGCAGCACTTGGGGGTTTTCGTGGCCTACCACCCCACGACCCACACTAGTGCCGGGTTGATGTGGCGTTACCAACCCTGTGTCTGGCATGACAACACCATCCTCTGCCTCCATTGCGTCATCACCTGAAAAATAGAGAGGAAAAGGTCAATACACATGTCAGAAGCACACGACACACACACACACCGACAGCAAAGGCATCAGGCACAACATATGACCTGTCATGCATGCTGGGTCTACTTTGAATTGCTTCTGTGATCAGACCTGTTGAAAGGTGGCAGTTTCCATGGAAGTGGGTCTATGCAGTGCAGGAAATGTGTACGCCACTCACTACCTACATGTACAAGCACTACATGGTGTGTGCCAGGAAATGTGAAGGCAGTGCAATGTCAAAATCAGACATCACGTGCATTGTGCATTCAATGTGTACCATGTCCAGAAGCCAAGCACCCCTCCACCCCAGTACCTAAACTGGGATGCCTATCATGGTATCAAAAGGCTGACCATACACCTGTGTATTGACTGGCAGTGTTGACTGGCATCAACAGCTTCATGTGATTCAAATTACAACACTGCAAATGATGCTGGGACAGTGGGCAGGACACATGATGGAAACTCCGGAGGCCGCCCACGTGTGAAGAAGACACAACAAGAGTTGGACAGAGTCATTGGCCATTGAACAGGCTGAGGCCTGTGAGCCGCACAGATTGTCAGAGCCTAAACATGTGTGCAACGCAGGACTGAGGCACAGTTGACATGGAAAGGCTGATGAGATGGCAGGCAATGTATGTAAACAAGGACTGATATTACAGTGATCATCCAGTCAAGGACACATAGGGGCATGCATGCAATGCACATGGAGCATGAATGGGCACTCATGTCCCTGCGGGACATCTGACCCATGCACAGTACAAGTGAGATACCCTGCATCGAGTACTAAGGCTGTACGACATGGCATATGTCTGGCAGATTCTACGCTGGAAGTTAGCATCTACACAGGACACATGGACAAGAAACTACACATTGGCAAGATTGGAGCAGACCAGTGCAAAGGTGGAACTGGGGTGCAGAGTGGCGGAGGAGGGGCAAGGGAGCATGCCTACATGGAGTCCCGCATGCAGGCAGAGGAGACATGCATGAGGGTAGCATTGCATTAATTACACATCAGAACCATGTACAGGTCACATGTAGCAGCAATCATGCACAACACATCCCACAAGTGAAACACACACGTCCTCAACAAACACGCATCAACACTCACTGGACTGGGCATCAAAGTCCAGCTTCTCTCCCACTCCTTCGACCAATTCAGGTGGTATGAACTCCGCAACGAGAGCCTCATGCGGAGTGAGTTCTTCTTCCTCTGGTGCAGGCCCACCACCAGTCACCAGAGTCAAGTTGTAATTTGAGGCACGCTTGGCCTTAGTGCTGCGCTTGATGTCATTCCAACGCTTTTTGCACTCCTGTGCCGTGCGCACCTCATGGCCGAATGAACTGACATGTTCCGCAACATGCTTCCAGTGGGTGTCACGTTGGGCAGCCGTGGTCTGACTATTGGCACCCACTAGCATGTCACGGCTGTGGCCCCGCACGTAGTCCACGAGGAAGTCCAGTTCCTGCTTACAGAAAGGCTTCTTCCTCGACGTGCAGGAGGTCGTGGCTGTGTGTGGGGTCCCAGCCTGTGCTGCAGGTGCAACCTTCCTCCTCTTGGACTGTGGCGCAGACCCTGGCTGGCTAATGCCGCCCTGACCAGCATGGCCAGTGGGTTCGGTGGATTGAGCCAAGGGAGTGGCAGGTGGAGGGATGACCAGAGGCCTGACTTGTGTCAGTGGCAGCTGGGTGCCCACTAATGGACCCTGCGCAGCAACATCAGCTGTGGCAGGGTGGTTGGCCGCAACGGTCCTGGTTGGCAGACTCACAACCGGGGTGCTGTTGGGTGCATCTGCCCCTGCACTTGCCAACACCCGGCTGTTCGGGGCAGCAGATGACATGACTGCCCCAGGGACACGTGTCTTGGTCTGAGCAGCCCGGCGTGCCCCTATGGTTTCCCCCCTGGCCTGTTGGAGATCTACCAAGGGCTCTTCAAGTGCCAACGCAGCCTGCGCTGGCAGACCCTGAGCCTGGGTGGCGGTGTCCACAGCTGCACCTGCAGCTACCACCACCCTTGGGCCCATGGCAGTCGATGGAACGGACTGCCGGGTCATATGGGTGCCAGTGCCAGATGCAGGAGCTGCATCCCCCAGAACCACAGGGGGTGGTGGCATGGCTGCACCGACACATGGCACAACATTGTGGTCAAGTGGCGCACCCCTGCCTCTTCCCCCTCTGTGGCTGCCCTGGACACCCTGGAGTCCCCCTACTCCCTGGTCACCACGGCCACGTCCCCGACCATGCCCGCCACGAGGAGTAAGCCCAGCTGAGGCGCCCCTCACCTTTGGTGGCCTCCCAACCATGGCACAGATGTAGTAGTGCTGGCACAGATGGAGTGGTGCCAATGGGAGGTGTACACCACAATTGACCTGGGCAATTGGGGTGAAGGGGGTGGGAAGCAAGATGTTAACAGCCCCCCTGCACCTGCAAGGCTGTATGTGACCCCGGTGATGTGGTGACGGGTCACGCAACGCTCAGGCACCCCAAAACTGCAGTAAAACCGTGCACGCAACCCTGCAGCCTACGTGCGTGGATTGAACCTCCCGCAGTACGCGGTGGCACCCAGTAACACGAATAACGCGTACGCGTGGGACACGCAGGCTACTATGACATCGAAAATAGGTGCAATACACAGGGGCACCCGCAGTGGGAAAAAGAGCATGTGTGACTCACCGTCTGACTAGCGCGATGCAGAAAAACACACGTAGCCAATACCCCCGCCAAAAGAAGAGATACGTCCTTGATAGCTGTGAAGTTGTGATGGCGCGCGAAACAACAGGAAGCAGCAACACACGTCGGTCTCCATGAAAGGCACGTACAGCGAACTGCTGGGCCCGCTCACCTTTAACCCCTGCTGAGGGAAACGCACGTGCGCGTCACGTCACTTACGCGCATAGGCCCTTTCCTCGTATTACACGTGGACGTGCAGTTTCCACACGCGCTTACGGGCATGGCCCTTTCCTCGTATTACACGCGGACGTGCAGTTTCCACTCGCGCTTACGCGCATGGCCCTTTCCTCGTATTACACGCGGACGTGCAGTTTCCACGCGCGCTTACGCGCATGGCCCTTTCCTCGTATTACACGCGGACGTGCAGTTTCCACTCGCGCTTACGCGCATGGCCCTTTCCTCGTATTACACGCGGACGTGCAGTTTCCACGCTCGCTTACGCGCATGGCCCTTTGCTCGTATTACACGCTGACGTGCCGATTTTTCACGTGCCAAATCACTCCGTATCAAGCTGGCCACACGCTCCTGCCCAGAAGGCCGAACTACTGCCCCCCAGGGCCCCGAGCACGCTCCCACCTGCCATCTGCTGCTGCCTGACTGCCTGCTGCCCACATGCACTGCCATTTGCTGCCTGCACATCAGCCAGGGGTGCTGTTGCTGTGACCACCCCTGCTGGAACCGAAGACTCCCGACTGGAATTCCATCGCTCCACAGCCCAGCCCCAGGACCCAGTTGCCCACCCACTCCTGCCTCTGGGGTTGTCATGTCGGGGCAAACACTATCTGTGACCACTGACAACCCCCGGCCAGAGAGGCAGAGGGGCACCAGCTTCAGTGCCACCGAAGTTGGTGTCCTGGTGGAGCAAGTCCTGGGGCAGTATGATGCCCTCTTCCGAAGTTCCCGCGCCGACAAGGAAGGACGGACTCGGATCTGGACTGACATCGTGACTGCCATCAACGCGGAGGGGGTGGCAGTCCGCGACTTACAACATGTCAGGAAGCGCTGGGAGGACTTCAGGTCCAGGACCCTGAACAAGGGCCGGCTCCTCTTGAAGGCAGCGGATGCCAAGGGGCGCCGGGGCCACTTGTCGGAAGAACAGATGAGGGTCCTGGAACGCATATCCCCAGCACTCCACGTCCAGGTCCTAGAGAAGCAGACCCATCTGGAGTCGAGCAGTGAGTGTACATGCATCCTGATTGTGAGCAGTGCATGTGGTGATTATTCGGTAGTGTGCAGGTTGCACATCTGTTTGTATGGGGTCGAGTATGGGTGGGGGTGTACAGGGCCGTGGGGCTGACACATGCGAGGGCTGTGTTGTGTGAGACATGGATGGTGCTTGTGTGTGTAGGCTTGCATGCCAAATGCAGTTGTGTGGGCACACATGTTTGGATGAATGTGTATTTGAGTAGACATGTCCGTGATGTCACGCATGTATGTTGTTTTTGGCTGCATGTATGAGCACTGTGTACATGTGCATGTGTGTGTATTTGACAAGGGTGCAACAGTGATGCCACATGGATGCATGTGACAGCGGTATGTGGAAGCCTGATTGGCAGATGTGACATGGATGGCCGTCTGAACAGTGCGACACTTGGCAGGGGTGTACACATGCATGCAAGTGTGGTGGTGTGTGTACATGTGTGGTGCACTTCCTGTGTTGCATGTGATGTCTGGCTCACCTTCGGCTGCTCATTCTGTTGTATGTGTATGAATGGTGGTGGCAGTTGCGATATGGCTGTGGTATGGCTCATGTGTGCGAGTTGTAATGACATGTGTGTTGGGGATTGTGAGGACCTGGTGGAGGCTGCCCATGGTGGCTGGGGGGTGGGGGTGATAGGGGACATGAGTGGGGGCCTGGTGGGGGCTGGCCATGGTGGCTGGGGGGTGAGGGTGGTGGGAGACATGGGTGGGGGCCTGGTGGAGGCTGCCCCTGAACTGCTGGGGGTGGGGGTGGTGGGTGACATGGGTGGGGGCCTGGTGGTGGGTGCCCCTGCACTGCTGGGGGGTGGGGGTGGTGTGAGGCATGGGTGTGGGCCTGGTGGATGCTGCCCCTGGTGGCTGGGGGGTGGGGGTGGTGGGAGACATGGGTGGGGCCTGCTGGCAGGTGCCCCACAGTGCTGGGGGGTGGGGGTGGTGGGGAACATGAGTTGGACATGGGTGGGGGCCTGCTGGCAGGTGCCCCACAGTGCTGGGGGGGGGGAACATGAGTTGGACATGGGTGGGTGCCCCTGGTGACTGGGGGGTGGGGGTGGTGTGAGACATGGGTGGGGGCCTGGTGGAGGCTGCCCCTGGTGGCTGGGGGTGCAGGGGGACATGCGTTGGGGGGGAGTAGTGCAAGTTGACATGTGGGTTGGCTGGTGGGCATGGGCATGGTGGGTGGGGTGCCTGCATGACATGTGCTGGGTATGCCCCTGTGGTGTGAGCCACCTGCAGGGGCCGTGGAGGGTGTAGAGGGAACACCTGGGAGGACCCACACGTGCAATTCAAGTGTGCTGCTCCCCGCGCACCCCTGTAATACACGTACCCTGTTGATATCGCGCACACCTGTAATACACGTACCCTGATGGAATTGTGTGTAACTTCCCGCGCACCCCCAAAATACATGTACCCCGCTCTATCGCGTGTGTCACTTCCCGCGCGCCCACGAAATACGCGTAGCCCGCTCCCCCAGGCCCGATCGCGTGAGAAAGTTCACGCGAACCCCTGAAATACACGTAGCCCGCTCCCCCAGGCCCGATCGCGTGAGAAAGTTCACGCGAACCCCTGTAATACACGTAGCCCGCTCCCCCAGGCCCGATCGCGTGAAAAAGTTCACACGAACCCCTGAAATACATGTAGCCCGCTCCCCCAGGCCCGATCGCGTGAGAAAGTTCACGCGAACCCCTGTAATACACGTAGCCCGCTCCCCCAGGCACGATCGCGTGAATAAGTTCACGCGAACCCCTGAAATACACGTAGCCCGCTCCCCCAGGCACGATCGCGTGAATAAGTTCACGCGAACCCCTGAAATACACGTAGCCCGCTCCCCCAGGCCCGATCGCGTGAGTTAGTTCACGCGAACCCCTGAAATACACGTAGCCCGCTCCCCCAGGCCCGATCGCGTGAGTAAGTTCACGCGAACCCCTGAAATACACGTAGCCCGCTCCCCCAGGCCCGATCGCGTGAGAAAGTTCACGCCAACCCCTGAAATACACGTAGCCCGCTCCCCCAGGCCCGATCGCGTGAGTAAGTTCACGCGAACCCCCAAAATACACGTGCCCCGCTCGCACAATTGCTGTATGTTGTAATGCGCATGGACGCTACCGCCTGCCTTCGTGTGGCGGACGTGTTTGGGCTTGTGCGTGTCTTTCGCTGTGCGTGGCTTTGCCCTATTCGATTCCATGAATACGTGTGGTTCGGGTGCGTGTGGGCGTTCCGTCTGCTTCCCTGCAGTACATCCCCAGTTACGCCCTTGTTTTCGTGAGTTGTTCCCCATTCCGCGCGTTACGCCCCGTGTTCCGCCCACTTTCTAGTGTATGCGCAGAGGTTGTGCGCTTTCACTGTGCGCGTCGCGCACGTCTTTCGGGATGTTGCAGTGACGTGTGCGCCATGCACGGGTTTGGCGCACATCCCGAGGAAGACACGCGCAGGGACTTCCATGAATCGCACGCGTGCGCTTGCGCCTCTTTTTTTCTGCTTGCGCCTGCTTGCGCCTGCTTGCGCGTAGATTTTCGGCGCACGTTTGTTCCATGAATCGGCCCCTAAATGGGCCAAACTATTGCCTCTTCCGCAAGAAACTGCTTGCACTGACAAGATGTCACATTAATGCCTCCATACCACAGAAGAAGAAACTAAAGGCAGAATTGACTTAAAGGATACACCGTTAAAAGATCCACAAGGGGAGCTGTTTTGTGATGGCTCCTGTTTCAAGCTTCGAGATGGTACATCCACTGCTGCTTATGCCATCATTACATTAAGCACTATTGTGGAAACCAAAAGAATTCCACATACCTACGCGCAGGCCGCAAAGATTATTGCATTGACTCGAGCTTATGAACTTTCAGAAAGGCTTAGTATGAATATATTTACAGACAGCCAGTATGCCTTTGGAGTGGTTCACAACTTCGGTAGATTATGGGCAGAAAGAGGTTTTTTGATCTCACATGGAACTAAGATTCAACGTGGCACTTTGATAGTTTGTCTACTCTAAGCACTTGCGCTTCCTAATCAACTAGCAATAATGAAGTGCGCAGCACACCAGAAAGTAACAGATGATGTGGGGAGAGGAAACGCTTTTGCTGACAGGATAGCCAAACAGACTGCCACCGATTTGTATTCTGAAATGTATATAACGAGAGAAGCCACTGACACTTGTGTAATAGGCGAATGAATTGATTTTATAAATGACATTCAGGCTGATGCCACTTCAGAAGAGCTTAAGCAATGGGCTGAGGGTTTAGCAAGTTTAGATGATGAAGGTTGTTGGATAGATGAGGCCTAGAAAAGATGGATGTTACTCAATGCCTATGTCACCACTATGGTTATGATGGCTCATGGTCCAACTCATATATGTGCTAGAAAGATTTGTAAACTTTTAGAACCTGTCTGGGTGAATGTAAATGTCCCGAAAATGGCTGAGCGTTTAGACCAAAATTGCATGGTATGCTTACAGCATAATGCAGGGAAGGGTACATCGACACCGAGGGTTAGTTTTGGTCCCCCAACTGTGCCTTTTGAGGTTATACACTTCGATTACATTGAAATGGAACGTTGTCAGAATTACAAATATGTTCTGGTAGTTATTTGTGCCTTCAGTAAACGGGTCAAAGCTTTCCCTTTAAAAGATGCCACAGCAATGACGATGGCGAAAATCATGCTAAAGGAATATTTTCCTGGGCTTGGTTTGCTGAGGGTCATTTGGTCGGACAATGGTCCACATTTTATCGCTGCTGATATCCTGCAAGTATGTGCGGGGTTCAAGATCCATAAACAGCTCCATCAGCCAGACACGCTCAGAGTGCCGGACTTGTAGAATGCCACAATGGTATGTATTTTAAAGAACAAATCGGCTAAAATCTGCACCAGTAGCAATGCCTTACCGATAGCTCTATTGACCTTGCAGACAACCCCACAAATGAAAACTGGGCTCTTTCCCTATGAGATAATCACGGGGAGACCAGTCAATATTTGGAATATGCCCACGCCTAAGCTGTTGAAAGATGTAGAGCATTTGCTCCTTTCTGAGTTCTGTGACCATTTAACTCAAAACTTGTATTTGATTTATCAACAGATGCGAGAAGCCCTCCCAGTAAAATACAAGGGGTCAGGTCATCGACTCCGACCCAGCGACTATGTGCTAATCAAGGCATTTAAAAGAGCATCCTGCCTCGCACCTCGGTGTAGAGGACCATTCCAAGTCCTCCTTGCCACACAGACCACCATACGAGTTGAGGGAAAACGACACTGGATTCACGCAACGCAGATCAAGAAGATACCTTTTCCTCTGCCTCACGACAAAGGAGATGAGAAGGAAATTGTTCACTCTGTTCCGCATCGCAAATCTGTTCTAACAGACACCGATGCTGTCCCGGAAATCCTTCCTGAGCCCGTAGGGCATAGGGAGACTGCTGTTTTGCCTTCAAGTACTTCTCTGGATCTTTCTTCACCATTGAGCAATCTTGCTTCTGCCTCATCACTTTCATCAGGAAGCGACGACAATCTGTTCGCAGATAACACCGTACCAGGAGCCTTGAGGTATGATCTGCGTCCAAGGAAACAGACTTGCAGCACAGCATCGGCTGTGCCCACAATGAACCACTATTGATCCAGTCCCTTGTCACTCTTTCATTGGAAAAAAAAGTAAATAAGAGGCAGGGACCAGCAAAGCAACCTTCAAGCAAGATAGGTCACATGTTTAGGGGCCACCGACGGATGAACATAAAGAGCCTAATGGAGAGGCTTCTAAATGGAATCTGGGAAACAATGTCCTTACCTAAATCTACTCCTATGGAACAAGCTGTTGGTCTTGTGGCTGACAAAGAATCTGTTAATCAAAGATCATGGTCCCTGAGGACCCATTGTTTTTTAATCATGCTACTGGTCTGCCTAACAATTGTATGTGTGCTTCATTTTTGGTATATCAAAGGGGTGCGTCCACTTGAGACTGTGTTACCCACTGAAATGATTTCCACTGTGTCTCCACCTTTCATGCATCTGCACACTCTTTCTCCTAGGGACTCCCAACATAGACAGGGCTATCACAATAACACTCTTCTATTTATCATGAATGCGACCCATGCAATTATAAACAGAACAAATTGCTGGGTGTATTCACATTCGCCACAACACGGGGGAAAGGGACTGGGCTGGTATGTTAATCCTCTTCCTTTAACTACTGCTTGCTATGCTTCACTAATGGCACTATTATTTGGTCGTTGGAATGATAGTATTTCTGGGAACTTCGATTTGACTAATCTAAATTAATTCGAAAAGCAAGCCCTGACACCTTTGAGATGTTCCCTCTTTGCAAATAGGAGCAAACTCTATGTTGCTTCTATTAGGCCTTGCGATAGACTTTCTAGACCTTTTCAATTACTGATGTCTTTCAAGATGGCTCCCGTAGGCAACCGGGATGCCATGCCTCGTTCCTATATTATTAATCATAGCCCCAACTCTGTTCCCTTCTGCATACAAAGGGTTGGTTCTCAGCCAATGGGTACATTCGAGGGTTTTACCAACATTGCAAATCTAACCAGTGAGGACAGACCTTTGTATGTAGGAGATCCTGTTTACTTTGTCTGTGGCAATGAAGCTTATCCTTGGTTACCTATAGATTGGCACGGTACTTGTTCCTTGGGTATCTTGTTACCAGGAGTATATGTAGCTAGCATTTCTGATGTCTCTAGAGCTCGTCCAAGGTGGGATGAGAATGGTGATACTCCTTCACAAGTCTTGGGTGATGTAGCAAAATCCTTTGTGCCATTCTGGGGACAAATAATGAACTCCGAGGACATTAGACGAATAGCAAGTGTACTGGAGAAAACCATCAACAGAACCACCGATATACTGTACAACATGACACTGGACCAAAAGGTCATTAGATTAGTGGCCCTTCAAAAATAGGATGGTGTTAGATGTCATCTAGCTGCGCGTGGTGGGGTAGGTAAATTGGTGGGATCTGCGTGCTCTGTTTTTGCCCATGACTCCGCCCCTACCATATTCAAGGTGATAAAAAATCTGCATACCTTGAGCACGGAAGTACATGTCCCAGAGGGAAACTGGAATCTTAGTGCTTGGTTCTGGGACCTACTATGTTCGTGGGGTTGGAAGCTCTTTGCAGTCCTAATGATAGTTATTGGTGTTCTATTGTTTTGCTGTTGTTGTATACAGTGTCTTCCTGCCATATGTTCGATGCTAGGGAGATGTTGTGCATATAGGTACATTAGGACCAAAGGTACATGCACCCAAGAAAACTGCTAAATCTTTTGTAATGCAGGATATCACTATCAAGGAACTTATAGTGATCGATATTTCTGAAGAATGTGATTCAGGATAGACAGACATTGAGACGTGGGGTTTTGAGTAAAGCAAATGTTTGAGTAATGCTCTTGGCTTAGGCCAAAGGAGGGTTTGTTAAACTGTATTTAGATAATACCTCCTTGTTATGAATATTGGCCTAAGCCCATTCGTGTTACACGGAAAACCAACCACGTCTGAAATGTTTCGATTTTTATCAACTTTGCCAACATTTTAAGAATTGGCCGACATTTTGATTTCAACTCTTGTTTCTGTGTTCTAAAATAATGGACTGTGTTTTCAACTTGCAGCCGAGCCAAACAACCTTTGAGTTTCGTTAATGTTCAGGCTGACGAGAGCAGACTGTTTGTTCAATGCAAAGAAACCATGTGACTCGAATGAACTGCAATCTTAGTGTTGTCTGTGCTCACAAGCCTCATCCTCATAAAAACATCGAGACAATGTAGAACAAACTCAGATCATGTGTTTTTGCTGAATTGCATTGTAGCGATTCTTGAAATAAGGCTTACAGTGGATCAGAGAACCAACGGAATCATTATAACTTCATGCAAACTTGTTTCATCCGTTGTACAATATTTTAATATTTGACATGTGAAATGGGCACGAACCATATCTTGTAACTTATTGGTTTGCAGATAGGCTGGACAATGATTTGAAAACTGTATAAAAAGGACCAGGTTAAGATGTCCAGCACTCTCACCCCTCACTGTGTCTGCTCGTACACACTGAAAGGTGTTGGGAGCCAGACAGCTATCTGTTTGC
This sequence comes from Ambystoma mexicanum, assembly GCF_040938575.1. Lineage (NCBI taxonomy): Eukaryota > Metazoa > Chordata > Amphibia > Caudata > Ambystomatidae > Ambystoma > Ambystoma mexicanum. The sequence goes on along the minus strand of NC_090941.1, from coordinate 100,992,329 downwards.
TTTGACTCTGTACAGAAATAAAAGATACTTGTATTTTTATGACCCGTGATTGTTGTATTTCATTTTGTGGTACTAAGCCTCGATATTTCTTTGGACTTTCAATGTGACCGTACCCGTGCTAGGCGTAATGAACACTGTCTGGGCCCCTGGACACCTAAAAGTGTTTCTTTCTGCAATCCAAGGTATTTTCCTGGGAAAGTTCACCCTTGCACATGTCCCGAACTATGTCCCTGCCGATCTGCATACTTTTTTGAATTTATTGAGCCCTTTCTTGGTATTCAAAATGTTCGAGGACAGCACGGTGTCTGCGAAGCAATCCCCAGCACCTCTATAAAAGGCCACACCCCAGAGCTTCTCCTTATTCTGTTTTTGGGCTTCCAGGACAGAGACTGCTCCTTGTTGCATTGAATTGCTCTTGCTCGTTGAAACAGCTGTCCTGATGGCATCCAAGGCTGCTGCTGGTGCTTCTGATGTCTCAGCAGCACCCCCACCACCTCCACCACCAACACCTCCCAGAGAGCCAGCAGAGGGAACAGGCGTCAGGATACAGAAGAGAGGGATGAAGAGGATGAAGAGGATGAGGAAGTGGAAGTCCCTACTCCTAGTTCTCACTGTGAATCTTGGGTGTGGAGGCTATTTACTACTGTTGATGGAGTACCAAAAGCATGTGCACACAAGGTGACCTGCAATCAGTGCAAGATGGTGCTGAGTCGTGCTGAGTCATGGGAAAACGGGTTTGTACAGCTATGGTACTACCTCAATGAAGTGACACCTAAAATTGTTCCACAGTGGGGCAATTCGTAAGCTTGAGATAAACGTAGTAGGTTGAGTTCCCCTGCAGCATCCTCCATTTCCCATCCTGGCACCACAAGAGACACTCCTGTGGGGCAGCACATCCCTCCAGCTGCCTTGCAGACCATACATGATGCTGTTGATCCTTACCTTTTGAGGGTTGCAGTATTGTGCATGTACTGCAATGCAGTACTCTGCAGGGGGAGAACCTTCGGAGTGTTTTCGAGACTGTGGTCAAGGAACATGAGAAGAACTGCTAGATACCTGAATAAGGCCCACCCTACATCTTCCTCTCACCACCTGCCCTTTCTTATCCCTGTGGTTTGTTTCCCTTCCTTACCCTCCTTTCCCTTCCTTTCGTTGTGTGTCGTGTTTAAAAAACTAAAAAAATATAAAACAACAAAAACCAAAATAAAGGTCTCTTTTCAGAACCGCCTTTCACAGTTCAAAAAGAGAAGTGCCAACGAAATGCGCAGAGCCCTGTATATTTTTAGAAGTCTGCGGACTGTCCATAGACATCTAAAATCTGTGCAGTGCTGCTCTGTCACAACCATTGCACTTTTCTCTGGGAGGAAATGGTGGCTCTGAAAATAGCCTTTTTATGGTGTTTATGGTGGCTCTGAAAATAGCCTTTTTATGGTGTTTTTTTCTGTTTTGAAAACTTCAAATGGTGAACACCTATTGTAAAATGTCTTGCTGTAACTCCAAAAAAGGTTGCAATGCATTTTGTATATTTCGCAGAAAAATATGATTGCCGGAATAAGTAAGATATACTCGATTGCTGCAAAAAATGTGTGTACTGTGAAACATAATGTTTACATTGTGACAAGAGGACATACCAACATGTCTCAAAAAGCCACAGTCAGCCTAGTTAACATTGCACCTTGCTTTCTCCATTTGTGGACCAAATGAAGAAGAACGCAGCCATTTGTCTCTGTGCAATACGGGAAAAAATGACTCTGGAGTTTGGATACATGTCCATGACTTTCCCAACTCCCTCTTTCATTGCAACTTGTAAAGAGATTCCAGAGACATATCCCAAACTGTTCCCTCCACAATGAATAATAATAATGTCTGATTGACACTCTGTCACCAAAGTAGCACAAAGAGGTACCAAATCCAGCCACTTCATTCCACGCACTCCATGCCAGTGCACTTCCACATAAGGGAATCCAAGATGTACAGCCACTCCGCAGCGATCTGCATGTACCTTGAACCAATTTATCCACAAATCTCCCAATATCCAGACAATCTGCTTTCTGAAACACAAAGCCATAGCTATCTCCTCTTCTCTCAGGAAAAAGACTTTCTGAAAAACTCTGTGCTCACACTTCACATCCAGTAAACCCTATTGACCAATCCCTTGCTGTGCTATATCTCATTTTCATCCCCTTCAACCTCAGAAATCCCGTATGTAATACGCGCTGTCTGCAGACAACCAGTGTCCACTGACAAATCGTAAAATCTGAGCATGGGGAATTAAAATTTAAATAGTGTGGCCCATTTCCCCTTTGTGATTCGCTCTGAAAAGATCTTTTTGGGGTTTTTTTTGCAGATGCTTCAGAAACACCTTTTATTTTGTATTTTTTTTTGTTTTATTCCTTATTTTCCTCCGAAAATATTCACATTATCCTCTCTAAAGAAACCCTTATGTTCCAAAACAGCATGGCATTTCCCACAAAAGATAAAGACGTGGCATCTTCTTTGAAGTAATCAACATTACCGGAGTCAATTTGTCATTATTGCAAAAGAAAATGCTAGCTCTAAGCATAAAAGCAAGCATGCCTTGGTTCATTAAACACCTAGCAATATTTTGCTGAGGACAAAAAACACAACCATTGTCCCATATTGCCCTAGGTACCGAACCGGAAAAAAATAACTTGGCATTTGGAAGTAGATTCATTACGGCCTGAGCCAGGTTTTCTAGATCTTTCAGCTAAGTAAGGCCGCTGACATATCCCAAATGCAAATCACCACAGTGCAGGACAACCACATGTGGACTGTTAACCCTTGCCATATCTTGGCAAACTTCTACTATTGCCTGCAAATTTAAACCAGGCACAGTGCTCCACACCACCTCCTTTTACATCAAAATAGTTTTCCATATTCCTACATTTTGCATATTGCTCCAAACCATTCACAAACATATCTCCAAGCACCCTGACTTTCTTCTATTCCACCATCTTCACTACACACAGCCTCTCTAAATACAAAGAAGAACCTCAACACCTGATTGGCTAATCCTCAAAATACACTCCCATTTCATGCTCGGAAGACCCGGATGTGGCATGTCCTGTCTGCGAACAGCCGTGCTGTCAGCGGAGCAAGTAAGTAACACTGGGTCAGCCCGTCTACCCTTTCCACTTCACTCTCTGCACCATTCCCTCTTTGGCTACTGTTAAGCAGTCACACAACCATCCACTAATCGCATGCAAGACCTCTACATCTAACTCCATCATCACAATTCACCACTTTATATGTACTGTTGATCACTCTGAGTACAATTGCGCTGTGACTGCAAAGCACCTACAAAACTACTAGTACACTCTCCAACATTTCTACTTGCAGATTCATGCACATCCTCATGCATGAACACAAAGTACAGGTATGAATATTTTTTACACAGTACATCGTACATGCCAACATTCCGACCCACCTGTGAGAGACATTCCCTCTCAAAAATCGGGAGACGTTTGTGTCATAAGAATGCATCGGAAAAGATGTATTTTATGCAGGAGAATGTGAAAAATAACAATATTTTTCATGGTAAAATGGGGAGTCTCCCGGTGAAATCGGGAGGATTGGCATGTATGGTACATGTACATTTCTTGTATAAATGCATATAAACAGAGTAACTGCCACTTACCTGTGTATCCTGTAAAACAAGCTTACTGTCATTCTCCCATCTGCTATGATCAAGTGTCACTTGCGAAGTTGTCTGCTCTCCAAATTTGTATTTCCCCATATTAACTGTAATGTGGAAACTGTTATTGTCTTCATTCATTCTATCTTTTCTGTAACCACTGCCACATATTTAAATACATTTCAATAGTGCATAAGATGTACACACAATTTCCTTTCTATTCATTCTGCATATTTCACATGCATTCTGTCATTTCAACTTCCTTTACAAATGACTTGATAAGTAATCAGACACAACACACACAACTATCTAACAAAGAGCCATTTCAAGTTGAAAGTTGGGAGAAATAAGAGTATAATTATGTAAAAAGGCTTTCTAGTGTGTCATAAAATTACACACAGCCAGGATGAGTACATGCATCTTTATTTATGCACACAGATAGCCAATATCATTTGAAAGGCTCCCAGCTGACACAACCACACAGCCACTACAACTGCTCTTCCAATCTACACAGCTCTCTCATTCCAGCTGGTTGCCCATTCTGTTCTAGATTTCACAAAAGCATTCAACTATGCACAGGTGCAGTCATATCTATCACATCATCAATAACTATTTACAGTGTTGTAAAGCAAGACATACAACATCTCCCCCCTTCCCTTAAGTCCGCAACCAAGCACCAGGTCCTTCCTTGCAACCCTTACTTTATTTCACACTCTCCCATCTGCAAGCACCACAGAATCACCCAGTACTTTAGTAATCACCTACTGAGTAATGAGCTGCTGACCCCATCAATTCCTTCTGATTTATTTCCCACACCTTCACGAATACATACATTGCATACTTTTCCATACAGTTCCTGCCATTTACCCTGTAAAAATAGCAAACAAAGCATATGATTATTTCTTCTATTTCCTAACATCCAATAACACCGCCTTACGAAGCCAAGTGTACTCTGTGTGCTTACTACTGTACTCATTTCTAAAGCACATTCAACTAACAGATTCTAAATAAATTATACAGAATGCACATAGGCAAATAAAAGTACATGTACATGCTATACACAGTAATCAGAAAGCACTGCTACTTCAATAACAAAGAAATTCATGTCTGCATTTACAACAGTGCTATTAACACACATATTTACTAACTTCTTTCTTTCACAATTGCAGTGAAGACCACTCTCCTGAAAAGCAGCAGCGTCTGAAATATGAACGAGAACTCAAAAGAAACCTAATCTTTCCATCCAAAAAAGTAAGCACAATACTGCCATAATGTTACTCAAACATTGTAGAATTCTAGTATTCTAGAAAAACAATTGTATTAACCTGCAACATTAGATTCAGCATTAGTGCTTCCCCTCACCAGCTAAATACCTTCTATTGCAATGTGAACACCAGTATAGTAACACACCAATATAAGAATAGCCTTCCCAACCTGATGTAGCAGCCCATTGCACAATCACACACCTCTACATACATCCTTACCATCATACTCAGACGCTCATGCACAAAGTACACATACAGTGCACAAAATCCCAACCCACACTTTCTTTTTTTCTCCAACAGACCCCAAAGAATGCCTACCAAAAAGCAACTCCATAGAAAGCAACCCAAAAGTAAACAAAATCATACTAAAACTCTCCAAAATAAGCATCCACCTCTAGCAGAATGTGTACAAAAAGTTCAAACAAAACAGCTAATACAGTCATTAAGCAAAACAAAATAAGCTTCGAGTATAGAAACTTTGCCTCCTCTTTCAAAATGTAAAACAAAACAGAAAGTGATTAACAAGACTGCAGCTACCACTAGTGTTAACACTGCACCTATAAATCTTGAGTTAGTGGCAAGTAAGCATACCAAAAATATTATTTTACAAAAAATGTTCCACAACAGAGTCCTTCAGAACCTTATAAAAACAGGAGAGAAATCACGCACAACCCTTAAAACCTACCATAGAAAATTATTCCTAGAAGCTCTTATAGACAGTGCAATCCTTCTCAAAAGGAAATTATTTATTTTAGTTTTAAATAGAATGAAACCACTTACAAAACAAAGTACTTAACTACAAACAAGACTTCTCAATAAACAGAATATCAACATAGATAACTTCACAAACATCTGTGGAGGTGAATGGAGTCACACCACAAGCACAGAACCATAGTTCAATGAAGAAGCATACAAACAATAGAAAATAAACCCAATTGCCATACATAGCAGTGGACGAGGGTATGAAAAACAAAATAATACCATTATGGAGCAAGAAATGCTGCTCACAAAAATATCCCCAGAAAACTCAGTATCAACTGTCCATTTCACTGAACCAATACGTCCAGTCTACAAATGGCTGTGCACATCAATGTGTAACATTGCCAAAAAATCTTTCAAATCTTTACTCCAGTTCCTCGATCAGTATGTGAAAGGCAAAGACAAATTCAAAATTAAACTACTGCAAAATATGGACCCCTGTCCAGTGTGCAAATACACAGAACTACAAGGACATTCATTAGCCTGCATTTCTGGACCTATTTACAAAAGCATCTTCCATCATATAAAAATGATATCAACACATCATTCAACTATAAGAAATCTGGTCCATAAACGGTACTATGCCAAAAATCCTGCTTTAGCAGTAGGCAACTTAAATAACAATCTTCTACATAGTACAGGCAAACAACTACTCGAAGAAATAGAGCATATCCAGAGAAAATATTTTGGAATTGAAAGCCACTTACAATAAAAAAATAAATTTACAACAGACTACCAACAACTGTTCAGATGGAAACCTTCTATTACACACATACAAAACGAAAATATACTAAAGTTTAAAAGTACATCTGCTGTAGTACTCAACCATTTGTTTGTATGTTGCTGCAGGACTTTTTATAAAAATAGCACTAAAACTGGAGCTATAACGTGCAAAAAATAAAAGACAATGAAGATTCCAAATGATTCCAATTAGCTCTCTATCTTATAGCAGAAAACAAATCCAAAAAACTGACCCCTTAATTCTTAGCAGTTACTGCACTGCAAAACTTGACAACAACCAAACACTTTCACATGCTATCACAAATAACTTAGAATTATTCCCATTACCAAAACCCCTGCAACAACTCAACTTATATGAGAGCATCATAATTCAAACAGTGCACCCATTTCAAGCAAAAATATGCCTTCAACCAAAAACATCAAAACTACCTCCCTCTGAATTAGTGAAAGGCATTTGTGGCAAAGAGGTTTATTTGCCATTAGATCTAAAAGAAAATTACACACTCTGGGAGTGCAACGTCCAATAGATCAATCTTTCATTATCTTAGTAAATGGCGTACCTACAAAAGACAAAAATAAATGGCAACAACTCATGGATTTACATAAAGTTAGACAAGCCCTGCAATATCTAAAATACAACAATGAATACTACAGATAAATTAATATTGAAGAAAACCTGAAGGAAACCACTGAAATAATTCAAGAGTCATCAGAAACTGGCCAATTTCAACTTCCAGATCCTGCTACAGAATCCAATATTTTAGACCATTATACAATTCACCCATTACACTCTAATGACACCATAGATGATGCACTGGAAACTTACCAAATGTGACAAGCCAAAGGATCTCCAATCAGCAAATGGGAAAAAAAGTATAGACGCACGTGCCTTTCATCTACTCTTTTCTACTGAAAAAGGAGGAAGGTACGAAGATAGACCCACACAAATAACAGCATCAGAATACTGCTCTTTACAAATATATTCTGAAGACCCCAGATTCCGACAAAACGTGAAATACATATACGACCTTCTCTTTGAAAGTGAACTAGCAACTCTATGCTATGGAGTTGCACACACATTGAAATCAGCTACCCATTTTTTAAATATGTCATCTACAGAATTACTACAGAAAGTGCAAGAAAAAGATGAGATTTTACAGTCAAGCATTACAAATCTTGTAGCAAACATGCTTGGTACAAAAGAATAATGGTTCCGACATCAGAGAGATGTATGATGTATGATGAGAAACCTTGGGCCACCCATTTGGTTTGTGACATTAAGTTGTGCAGAATATGAATTGGAAGATTTACACGATTTCCTATGCATAGCAAACAAAACAAAACAAACATAGATATAAAAAAAAACAGGAGAACTCTGCTCTCTAGATCCTGTGAATGTATCAAGATATTTCCATCATCGCTTCATTGCTATGCTACACTTCATTTGTAATAAAACTGTTCCTCCTTTCGGAGAAGTGCAATACTTCTTTTGGAGAAAAGAATACCAAGACAGAGGAGCACCACACATTCACATGCTTATGTGGATTAAAGATGCTCCTAAATTTGGTCAGAATAGTGATGCCACTGTTTTGCAATTCATCCAAAAATATGTCACTTGTGAAATCCCTTCACAAACAAAACATAGTGACCTTCATGCACAAATTTTACAAATTCAAAGGCCCAAATGTGGGAAATATTGTTGTTGCAAATATGAAAACAAAGGGAAATACTACACCAAATGCTGCTTTGGTTTCCCTAGACCAGTTTCAACAACAGGTCAAGTAAACAACTTCATGCCTTCAGTTAGACATTGGGCCTCATTACACGGTAGGCGGAGGACCAAGGTGCTATTAGCACCTTGGTCCATGCCGGTAAAATACCAGCACCACCTTGGTGGAAAGGGGAATTACCGCCCTATTCCAAGGTTGGCGTGCGGTAATTCCCCCTTCCCCCATTGCCCTTCCCCATTCCCATTTTTGGCCCATAGGGCTCTATGGGAATGGGAAAGGTGCTAATTACGGTGCCAAAAATTGCGGTATCGTAATTAGCACCCTGATGTCTTTGCGGGTTGGTTTTTAACGCCTGCTACATAGCAGGCGTTAAAGTACCAACCCGCAAAGGGACCTTGTAGTAAGGAGGTAAGGGTTTACCGGTACCGGTAAACCCTTACCGCGGTCCATGTAATGAGGCCCATTGTGTCAAAGGTAAATCAAATAAGAACACATATTACATAAAAAGAACAAAATAATCAAAATACATCAATGATTACAATGCAATCATCGGCCTCTTATGGAATGCAAACATAGTGTCATGACCATTGTGAGGGGGCACAAGTTGTGCCACAAGCAGGCTCCCACCAGAACCCTGAGGGCCTTAAAACCACTGCAAAAGGGCTCCTGGAGCCAATTCTGGTGCCTTTGGCACCAGGCTCATATGTAGAGAGGAAGGGCTGTTCAAACTAGGTCCCATTTATGTACATGGGCCTTTAAATCCAATATGGAAGCACCCACACAGTCTAGTTTCCAAGAACCAAGCCATGCGGTCTAGTGTTTTGGGTGTGGCAGGCCTGGAACTACTTTCCCTGGTACTACTTTACCTAGGCTATATAAACCACACCCTGACTGCAGAACACACTTCTTGTTATTCTGCAACCCACAACGTGACGCTCACCGTGTCAAGATCCTGGTTTTCAGCATCTTCCTGTAATCCTGCAAGAACAAGAACAAGATTAATCATTCTTACCTGAGAAAACACCATCCAGCACTCAGCATCTCAACTGGGCTGCAATCTGTGGAAACTGAGAGAAGGAGAAACATCACTCAACTGTGAGTACGAGCTTAAGGACTTCCAGCGAACCGCTACCACAGCTGCTGTTCGAACATTGCGACCTGCGATAATGAGAAAGGGAAAAATAATATTAGAACACGTGCTTCCAATACATCGAATTCCAACAGTCTTACCTGAATTCCATTGTGCTACACCACGCTTCCTTCCGGAGCAGCACAGCAACATCTGCAAAGGAAAAAAGACATATTCAGGTTCGCTTTCAATATTAAACAACCGCACAGTGCTGTACATACCTTAACAGATTCCGGGGGCCTGTTTTTCATCGCGCTCTCATCCACTCACAGCACCACAGCGGCCTGTGAGGAAAAGGAGAAGAAAACACAGGTTAGCTTTAAAAGACAATAAAGGTGCTGTGCTTCACACTTTCTCTAACCTAGAAAACGTGCCTCTCCATCCGGCACGCCAACATCAAGACCTTCGCACCTGAAAAGAAGGAGATAAAAACATTAACAAATTCCCACCATAAACAGAACAAAGACTTACAATGAACAAACCTACCTGCCTACCAGCAGATCCGGGGTCAAAGCAGGCCTGGGCCCAAGGAAGGCATAATGCACCAGTAAAGCAACTCGGGCAGCTCGCCAACAAACGTCAAGCACCCCTGCACAAGAAACGCAGGACGGATAGCTCACCCTACAAATAACTAAGATTCATTATTCAGCATTGGGCAACTACGCATCCAGGGTTCCAGATCTCAGAGCCTTCCAGATGCCTCCGGGGATATCAGGTGAGCATAACAGAACACAAAGCCTTTAATCCTTATCCACCTGGGCATCATGGAGACATCTAAAACTCATCAGTTAGCCCAGCTTTTGGGACAATTAAGTGCTGAGGTACATGCAGCCCGGAAGAAAACCAATGCCTTAAGATGAGAGTTAATAGTCACAAAAGACCGTACTGATGAACTAAGCAAACAGCTACTACAAACACAGGCGAGGCAGGCTCCATTGCCCAGATTCACCCCATCCGTCGCTACACCATCATCAGTCAATCCTGTACAGATAACGCTACCGGGAGAGGTACCCCTGGCACCACCAGAACAGTTTAATGGAGACCCCAGAAGGTACGCAACATTCATGAACCAGTGCCGCCTCCATTTTCTTTGTAGGCCTGGGGCTTTCCCAAATGACCAGGCGAGGCTGGCCTTCGTTTTATCATATTTGAGTGGAAGCGCAGCAGACTGGTCCGTACATTTAATGAGCCGGGATGACCCATTACTGCAGAACTTCAAGGGTTTTCAACAGGAAATGGGAAAGTTATTTGTTCGACACTTGCATGGACGAGCTCTAGATAACAAACTCCTGTCCCTCTGCCAAGGGAATTAAGATTTGATGACTTATATTGCCACCTTTAATAGACTGGTTGTAGAAGCGGGGTGGCCAGAAGATAAAAGAACCACGTTGTTCCATCGGGGCCTACGAGGAGACCTGAAGGATGTGCTTGCTCAAGTGGAAGACCCACCTAAAGACTGTGCAGAGTTCATCAACCTGGTAGTTCAGTTGGACCACAGATTACAGGATCGAAGAACAGACCGAAGTAGACTCGGAAATCGTGCCATGTATGTACGTTCAAAAGATAATGTTCAACGTCCACCAGAAAATACCACAGAACCCATGCAGATTGGAGGAGTACGACCCCCTTTAACGAAGGGTGAAAGAGACAAGAGGAGATAGCTACAGTTATGCCTATACTGTGGTAAATCATGTCACTACCTCAATGAATGCCCAGTGAAACCTGCAAGGAAGGTGGTAGGTGATACAGAGAAAGAAGATGATAGAAAGGAATCCAAAAACTACCAGGCCCGGCAAGCATAGAGGTCTGCTTGTCGGGCGAGAAGGATGACTCACAGACCTCACATTTTGCCCTACCAGTAACCTTGATCAATCACCAACGACCATCACGGAGATCTGGTAACAGAAATGGGACTTCCCTTATGCACAAAACCAACAACTGAAAAGGTAACTACTGTTGATGGTACAGAAATTGCTTTGGGACCAGTAACCCAATGCACACAGAATTAACCCTTCTGTGTCAGGATGGACATCAAGAAGCAATCACGTTTGACCTCATCAAAGCTCCTCGGTTCCGGTTGATCTTAGGGATGCCATGGTTAGTAACTCACGATCCCCACATAGACTGGCGTGCAAAGAGACTGACATTTTCCAACGAATGCTGCCATGCTTGCAACCTGAAATCTATACCACAGACAAACCTGAAATCTGTTCAAGGAATAGCATCAGGGATCATGGAACCAATGGAAACATTACCAAAAGAATATCAGGATTATCAAGATGTTTTTTCAGAAGGAACAGGTTAACACATTACCGCCACATAGACCCTATGACTGTCAGATCGACCTGATACCTGGCGCACAGGTTCCTTGTGGTCGAATTTATGCACTTAAGGAAACCGAAAATCTCCACTTGAAGTCCTATCTGGATCAAAACCGGGCTAATGGGTTTATCTGTCGTCAAAGTCACCGGCATCCTCACCTTTATTCTTCGTACCCAAGAAGGAAGGAGATTTGAGGACTTGCATCGATTACCGTGCACTTAATCAAATCACAAAAAACGCTACCCTTTGCCCCTTATCTTGGAACTGTTCGACCAAGTCAAGGATGCCGAATCTACACCAAACTAGACCTCAGAGGAGCGTACCACCTTGTACGTGTTAAGAAAGGAGATGAATGGAAAACCGCGTTTCGCACTGAGTATGGCCTGTACGAATATCAGGTAATGCCTTTCAGGCTGTGCAATGCTCCCGCAGCATTCCAATACTTCATGAATGATGTATTACGGGAACTAATAGATGTCTGTGCCCTGGTCTTTATTGACGACATCTTGGTGTATTCCTACTCTGAAAGAGATCATGTGGAACATGTTTGCTTAGTCCTTGTAAAACTTCGCCAGCACAAACTGTATGCTAAACTCAAAAAATGCTCCTTCCATGTCACTGAAGTTGAGTTCCTCGGTTTTGTTCTCTCGCCAAAGGGAGTCAAGATGGATTTACATAAAGTAGAAGCCATACTTAATTGGCTGTCTCCTTCTTCACTTAAAAGAACTCAAAGCATGCTCGGCTTTGCAAATATTTATCGCTGATTTATTCCAGATTTCTCACGGATAGTCCACCCAATCACATTGTTACTGAGAAAAAAACAACAAAAAATACCAATGGACTGAAGAGGCGGAACAGGCCTTTCAAGAACTCAAGAAAAGATTCACCTCTGCACCAATTTTACAACATCCTCGATCTGATCTCCCCTATGTAGTGGAAACTGATGCTTACAGCGTAGCTATGGGAGCAGATCTCTCTCAAAGAGATCTAGAGACAGGCCAATTACACCCCGTGGCCTTTTGGTCACGTAAACTCTCACCACCAGAACATTACTATGCAATTACAGATAAAGAATTGTTTGCAATAAAATCAGCCTTCAAAGCCTGGTGGCATTATCTATTAGGTGCCAGACATACCATCACAGTAATCACAGATCATCGAAACTTTCAGTACCTAAAGTCAGCAAAAGCCCAATCTTCATGACAGTGTGGTGGGCTCTATTCTTTCGCAGAATACGATTACGTAATAACATACCGACTGGGTGTTCGGAATGGGAAGGGCGATGCCTTGGGCCTCATTACAAGGTTGGAGGTAGCCATGACGCTTTTCGCGCCATGGCTGCCTCCAAAATCGTTCCGACTCCGGTCTGGTGGATGGAGCATTTACCGGTCCATTCCGAGGTCGGCGGGACCGGTAATTCCCCATTCACCAGAGCCATTCCCCATTCCCATTTGAGCCCGGTATCCCTTTGCAGGTCCCAGCCTTAACACCTGGTAAAACCAGGCGTTAAGGAAGGACCCACAAAGGGAACTCGTAGTAGGGCGGTAAGGGATTACCGGCACCGGTGCCTTTAATCCCTTACAGCCCCCTTCGTAATGAGGCCCCTTGTCTCTTATGGGTGCTTTATCTCTTATGGGTGCTGAAGAGAAAACAAACAGTACCCTGGACTCTGTTGCCATCATCCCAAGTGATAAACTACTGGGAGTCACCACCACATTGACTCTGAGTGAACTTCAAGATAAGATTTGAACCTTAATGAACCCCGAGATCTTGGAACTCTGAGTGAACTTCAAGATAAGATTTGAACCTTAATGAACCCCGAGATCTTGGAGAAATGGAATTCCCAAAATGAACATCACACGGTTCTGGGTGGATTACCCTACTTCAGGGAACGACTATAACTACCAAGTAAAGATCTGCAAGAATTGGTCATGTCTGGTTATCACTATTCCCTGTTTGAAGGCCATCCCATAATTGCTAAGACTGTAGCCAAGGTTAAACTGATTTATTGGTGCCCAACCTGGCGTAAGGACATTGCTCGATTCGTTCACATTTATTCTGTGCACATATGTGGGATATGTGCACAGAATAAATCACAAAAACAGAAACCAGCTGGCCTCCTACAACCACTGGATATTCCACTGGCTCCCTGGCATACTCTTTCTCTTGATGTTATTACAAACTTACCTCCCTGACAAGGTTTTTCATACCATTATGGTGGTTGTAGACCTGTTCTCTAAAATGGCCCATTTCATTCCATTCAAAGGACTTCCTAATGCTACCGGTCTGGCAAAAGCATTTCTTGAACAGATTATGAAACTACATGGTTTCCCCTCAGTCTTAATCTAAGATTGTGGAAGCCAATTTGTATCCAACTTCTGGAGGAAATGTTGTACCATGGCACAAAACGATGTTCGATTATCCACTAGCCATCACCCCCAAACAGATGGACAAATAGAAAGAACAAACCAGACATTAGAACAGTATCTACATTGCATGCTGCATCAAGTCGAAGAGAATTAGAAAGACTTGTTATGGATAGCGGAATACGCATACAATAACTCCATACACACCAGCACAGGACAAAGCCTGTTCTACACAATATACGGAAGAAATCCACGTACCTCTGAACTAGACTCGCCACGACCTTGGAAATGCCAGTGGTAAAGACTCTACACACACGCATAACCTAAGCCTTCAAAAGGGCAAATGAACATTTACTGCAAGCCAAAGACAGGCAAACAAAAAAAATCTCAGACCAGCATCAAAAGAAAGCTCCCAATTACCAAGTTGGAGACAAAGTCTGGTTGGCATCAAAACATGTGCCCATAAAAGGTACCCAGAACTTTCATCCAAGATATCTAGGACCCTATACCATTGAATCAGTGATAAATCCGGCAGCCGTCAAGTTATCCTTACAACCAAGCATGCAAATTAATCAGGAGTTCCATGTGTCACTTGTAAAACCTATACAGCCAGGAACCCGAGTGTTAACACCACCAAAACCTGTGCTAGCTGATGGAGAGCCTGAAATTGAAGTTAAAAACACCCTGGATTATAAACGTACCAGATCTAAGCTATACTATTTAGTGGACTGGAAATGGTACGGGCCTCAAGACAGAATTTGGGAACCAAGTGAACATATTCATGCACCATGTCTGATTAAGAGGTTTACCTGGATAACCCCAACCAAACCCAGACTGGACAGGAAGGATACCATGAGAGGGTCCTTGGGGGGGAATGCTGTCATGACCACTGTGAGGGGGCAGAAGTTGTGCCCCAAGCAGGCTCCCACCTGAGCCCTGAGGGCCTTAAAACCACTGCAAAAGGGCTCCTGGAGCACCAGGTTCATATGTAGGAAAGAAGGGCTGTTCAAACTAGGTCCCATTTATGTACATGGCCTTTAAATCCAACATGGAAGCACCCACACAGTCTAGTTCTAAGAACCAAGCCATGCGGTCTAGTGTTTTGGGTGTGGTAGGCCTGGAACTACTTTCCCTGGTACTACTTTACCTGGGTTATGCAAACCACACCCTGACTGCAGAACACGCTTCGTGTTATTCTGCAACCCGCAGCGTGACACTCACCGTATCCAGCTCCTGGTCTTCAGCATCTTCCTGTAATCCTGCAAGAACAAGAACAAGATTATTCTGTCTTACCTGAAAAAACAACATCCAGAACTCTGCATCTCAACTGGGCTGCAATCTGTGGAAACTGAGAGAAAAAGAAACATGACTCACCTATGAGTACTAGCTTAAGGACTTCCAGTGAACTGCTACCACAGCTGCTGTTTGAACATTGCGACCTGCAATAACGAGAAAGGGAAAAATAATATTAGAACGCGCGCTTCCAAAACATTGAATTTCATCAGTCTTACCTGAATTCCATCGAGCTATGCCACGCTTCCATCCGGAGCATCACAGCAAAATTTGCATAGTAAAGGAGACATATTCAGGTTCGCTTTCAATATTATAAAAACATACAGCGCTATACTTACCTTAACGGATTCCGGGGACTGTTTTTCATCGTGCTCTCATCCGCTCGCAGCACTACAGCGGCCTGTGAGGAGAAGGGGAAGAAAACACAGGTTAGCTTTAAAAGACAATAAAAGCGCTGCACTTTGCACTTTCTCTTACCTAGAAAACATGCCTCTCCATCCGGCACGCCAGCATCAAGACCTTCGCACCTGAAAAGAAGGAGATAAAGAAATTAACAAATTCCCACCATAAACAGAACAAAGACTTACAATTAACAAACTACCTGCCTACCAGCAGATTCGGGACACAGCAGGCCTGGGCACATGGAAGGCGTACAGCAGCAGTGAAGCAACTCAGGCAGCTCGCCAACAAACATCAAGCGCACCTGCACAAGAAACGCAGGACGGATAGCTCACCCTACAAATAACTAAGATTCATTATTCAGCACTGGGCAACTATGCATCCAGGGTTCCAGATCTCAGAGCCTTCCATATGCCCCAGGGATATCAGGTGAGCGTAACACATAGATGTGCAGTACATTGAAATTCCACTGCAATTGCACAATATGTCACAGCCTACTTAACCGAAGCAGAGAAAACAGAGCTTCAGGACCTCTTCGGTGACATATCATCTGACAAAACAAAATCACAGAAATTGTACACCTTATGCATAAAAATGCTCTCTCATAGAGAATGTGGCTGCTATGAAGCTGCATACCATTTAACCAGTACTGCCTGCCTTTTATGGAAAATCTGACATCATATCATGGCTAAGTCTTGGTCCTGCTAAATCTAGAAAAATTGTTCTTAAATCATATGAGGACATAGAAACAATAGCCAAACATGATCCCAACAGCCAAGACATTTTGAAAAACTATTTGCACATACTACCCAAACAGGAGTACAACTTTGGAAACCATGTGTCTCTACCACATAGCCCAAAACTTCACATATAAAAATAATATTAAACCAGATGAAAAGAAAGGTAGATACAGAGTAGCACATTGTGAAGGCAGGTTAGTGAAACTTACCAAACACAGCTTAATTAATCATTTTAAATTGTCAAATTTGGGCACCTCGACAAAAAACATAATAAAATGCAGGTCACTCAGAACAACACCTTAAGAGCAGCCCTGAGTATTCCAAAAAGGGAACAGATCTCCCATGCTAGGAAAGAGGCCCACTGGTTACCTATAAAAGAACGTATCATCTTCAAATCCATGGCTGTTACTCACAGATGCCTCTCCACTGACGCCCCACACTATCTATCCGAAAGGATCACCCACATTGTGTCCTCCAGACCCACCAGATCACACTCGTCTAACCAGACCTAGGTACCCTCTTTCAAAAGAAGTAAAGCTGGGGTATCCAGCTTCCAGAATCTAGCTCCAAAAATCTGGAACACCCTTCCTACGGCATTCAGGAATGAAAAATCGCACCAAGCTTTCCGCAAACTGCTAAAAACCACCCTCTTCAACTAACTCCGATCTGCTCTCTCCATAATGATTGTATGTGACATCTGTGTATAACAACGTCCTTATTAGTTTTTGTGTCAACAGTATGTATCAATCACACTTGTAACTATTGTATGTAACCCGCTCAAACCACCTACCTGTTGTAAAGTATGCATCTTGAAATTACATGTACTAAGTGAGCCTACCTGACCAGTGCCACGATCCCCCCAGACAGATGTGCCCTATACAAATCCAAATAAATAAATAAAATAAATTTAAAAACTCCTCAACATAAAGAACTATATTACATGTCTGTGCTACAACTTTTTAAACCATGGAAAAAATAAGATACGTTACTAGATGCACATGACTCCTATGAAGACACTTTGAAAGCAAATGAAAGGACTATAACAGATGTAAACTTTACACAGTACCAAAAATATTGCACAATGAACTGCAACAGGAAGAAGAATTCCAGACCCAACTAGATGTGGACACTCCTGAGCATAGTCAACCTTCTGTAACAGGAAGCCAAGAACCACTTGGACAGCCACAAATAGCAAATGAGGCAGAATTAGCCATGACAGAAGTAGAAAACACCATGGGCCTCATTACGACCCAGGCGGATGGTCCATGCCGGTAACTTACCGACTCCGCCCTGGAGAAAGGGGGAATTACCACCCCATTACAAGGTTGGCGGGCGGTAATTCCCCCTTCCTCCATGGCCCTTCCCCATTCCCATTTTTGCCCCATAGGGCTCAATGGGAATGGGGAAGGCGCTAAGTACGGTACCGCAATTTGCGGCACCGTAATTAGCAACAAGGTCCCTTTGCGGGTCCCTACTTTAACGGCTGGTGTAGACCAGTCGTTAAGGTCGGGTCCTGCAAAGGGACCTCATGATCAGGCGCTAATGGGTAACGGCGCCACAGCCTTTTACGGCGCCGTTAACCCATTAGCACCAGGGTCGTAATGAGGCTGCATGTGTCAGGATGAGCAATATACAGAAGACTTTGCTGTATTGAAATCACAACTTAACACTGAGCAGCGTAGCATTTTCCAAGAAGTAACAAAACTAATTGAACATGGTGTGCAACATGAAAATAAAAACTGTACCTGTCAAGATTCCAAACCAATACTGTTAAACATGAGTGGTCAAGCTGGTTCAGGCAAAACATTCTTAATAAAAATCATCAGCAAGTTCCTACAACAATTGACAAACAACAGTCAGCTGTAGTAACTGCCCCCACAGGTTTAGCTGCCTACAACATAGGTGGTGTCACTTTACACCGATTACTACTCCTTCCAGTAGAACATCAAAACAAATTAGACTATTACACATTTTCTACAGAAGCTGCAATGGAACTACGCAGAGTTTTCAAACAAATGAAAATGCTGTTAATAGAAGAGGTGGGCATGGTCTCCAACCCAATGTTGGCTTTAATTCACCTCAGACTACAAAAGGACCTCAAAACAGACTATGAAGAGCTCTTTGGAGGAAAACACATTATTCTTTTCAGAGATATTCTTCAATTAACACCAGTGAAAGCTGAACCTATTTTTAAAAGCTTATGGCACAAACTGTGCCATAAAACTCTTAGCAGCATAGGAAATGTCAACCTTTGCAACATTTCCAAAACAGAGAATTAACTGAAAATATGTGGCAGTCTGCAGACCTGACATACGCCAACATTTTAAAAAGTATTAGAGTTGGTGAACTATCTCAAGAAGCACAAACTATATTAAAAACCAGGCTCATCCATGCACTCTGTAGCCATAACTCATGTGCTACTGATGTCATGGAACAATTAGCACAAAAAATTTCAATTGTATGTCCGTGATGCCAACACTTGTAAGCTGTTCAAAATTTTACGAAACACTGTTAAAAAAAGAAATGCAACCAATAGTTCAAATTGCCCCCAAGACAAACTGGATGTACATGGTATGACACTACCCATGTGTCAACAAGCCACAACAAGCCTAAACATCTCTAACAAAGCTGGTTTGGAGAAAATATAATCATTATCTTTAAACTGTAGAGCAATGCTTAAACGTAACCTTGACGTGGACCAGGGGCTAGTTAATGGAGCACTTAGTAAAGTTGTTTGCTTTCAAACATATCCACAATATTCAATTTGTCAATATTCTCTTTGACAAACTATCCGAAGTTAAAAGGATAGGCCGCTCAACTGCCCGCTTCCTTCTTTCAAAAGACATGTGTGTATGCAGAGAACAAATTTCTCTAACTCTAGCATACGCAGTTACCATTCACAAATCACAAGGGCTTACCCTAGATAAAGCTTTAATAGATATTGGTAGCACAGTCATTAAAGAAGTCATGAGCTATGTAGCTCTATCAGGCTTACTTACACCTGACAGACTATTTCTGATAAACTTTGATGCAAGTAAAGTACATGCTGATAATTCTTGCATTCTAGAATACAATAGACTGTGTTCACTCTACACCACCATCTAAAAACCTATCCTGTTCTGCAAAAAGCAAAACCTTGCAAAAGAAAACTACTTCAGACTCAATCTATGCACGATCTCACAGCAATTCCTCCAAAAAAAGTAAAAGAAGGTGACACTTCATCAAGGACTACAACCAAAGAAGAATCTACTGCTTAAAGTAACTCAACTACCTCTTCAAAGAAGTAACGCACACTCTCAACAAATGACTTGGACGCAGAACTGTTAGGTCCATTAACATTTTTGAATACAACTGGTGTAAATTGCTATGCAAATGTAGCAATACATATTCTATTCCAATTGCCACCAATTATTGACAACATTTACTTACACAGTACAGACCAATTGTGTTTACAAATGTTAGTCCTTCATAGAAATGCAACCAACAATCCTGACAACACGTACAGTGTTTCTGGAATAAGGCAGGAATTGGACTACTGTGCTGGAATGGTCAAATTCACTATAAACTCACAAGAAGTTCCACAAGAATGTATAATGTACTTGCTACAAGTACTACAAAACAAAAACATACCTATACATGAAATCTTCCAGATTTCACACATGTGGAAACATACATGCACTCTTTGCAGGCATGTAGTACAAGAAGAAGTTCCTAATGAACACTTTGTTTATGTATCCATACCTAACTGTGAATCCATTCCATTTCAGAAACTTGTACAAATTGCAAACCATGGCAGAGTATGTACTAGCTGCAATTCCGATAATCATTCTACCTTACAAATACAGACACATAGTAAATACGGAACAGTAATGCTTTTACGTTATAATGCACATTGTACCAAAAACAACTGCAAGGTGATCAGATTCACACATGTTCAAGTCTCACTTGGTAAGAAAACCTTCACAACAATAGGTATAATCTACCATGCAGTAGCCACAACCAATGCAGGTCACTACACTGCATATATAAAAAAGAAATGTGGATGGTTCGAATGTATTGATAGTACCATTACTCTAAAGCAGAGATTAACAGTAAATCTTTTAAACACTTACTTAATATTCCTAAAACCAAAATGTAATAACTAATCTGTGTATGAACATAAACAAAACTTGAACTACAAAACTATAACCAGTTAGAATATGCCAACTGGTATATAACTGGCCCAAGAATCTGCAACAAACAGTTAAATGAATACCAATAAAATGAAACAAGAAATAAACAGTTAGAATACGCCAAAAGGTATCTAACTATCCCAAAATTCTGCAACAAGCCAACTGATAGATGCATTACAGAAAAATGGAAAAAAGAAATAAACAAATCGAATACATCAACTGGTACCTAATTGCAACAATACTGCCACCACTTCCAAATGAAAAACCATATACTTATTCAATTCATCCTATTGAAATCAATGAAAGAAATATACTGTACCACAATGAAGGAAGGTTTATTTTTAATCCAGCATGGATATTTTTTCCTACAGACCCAATGATTTAATCAAAAAACATGGGAACTGAGTAAATTGCACAGTACACTGGTTTGAACTATAGTACTTCTAAAGTACTAACTATGAGGGTTGACAAAATACTGAAATGTCTCTATGCAATGCAATACTCGTTATAAATGACCTACACTAACATGTGATTTTTTCTTTGTTCACAGTGATTGAAATAAAATGTGTGCTTTAACTACCCATGTCATGGAAAAACTGCAGACAACCACAAAAAGTCCAACAGTAAGTATAGAAGGATTGGGCTCACAAACACCACAGCATAACACACCAATTCTAGCAAACACCGGACCATAAACCACAATCCAATGTTTGCTTCTATGGGTATCTTATGCTGCAGCGCTTGTTGCCGAACACTACAATCTTGACTGCTTGGCCCGGCCAAAACTCTTCAGACAGCCTCAACAAAGGAAACAGTAAGTATATAATAATTACACTCGCAAACACTAAAATGTAACACAGCCATGCAAAATGAACACCTCACCAATAAATACAACCCGACATGCCTAGAGTGTTCAATACCAACAATCTGAAAACAATCCAACAAACAAACACACATCATCTCACTATCCTTTAAACACCATTACACTACTACCAATTAGTACTCACATTTTTTAAAACATATCCCCTAATCAGCCCACATACCACAATCAAAATGTTTGGTAGCATTGTAGAGTTATGCTGCAGTGGTTGTGGCCAGGGCCTAGAGTCTTTGGTGCATGGGCTTTGGCCTATTCCTTTCGGACATGCACCCAAGACTCTAGGCCATGGCCAAAACCACTGCAGCATAACACACCCATAGAAACAAACACCTATCAAATTACCACAACCCAAAAACATAATATATCCACATCAAAACTATGCACTTCAATTAACATTCTAAAAATGAATTACAACTAATGTACAAACTCTTCAATGCATACCCTTGTCACCCAATGCTCTTCTAACGACCCAAAACCAACATCATTATAAAGTAAAATAGCCAGTAATGCGCCCACACAATCATACAAACAAACACACATCATCTCTCTATCCTATAAACACTATTACACTACTACTAATCAGTATCCACATTTTTGAAAACATATCCCCTAACCAGCCCACATACCACAATCAAAATGTTTGGTAGCATTGTAGAGTTATGCTGCAGTGGTTGTGGCCAGGGCCTAGAGTCTTGGGTGCATGGCCTACGGTCTTTGACCATGCACCCAAGATTCTAGGCCCTGGGCACAACCACTGCAGCATAACAAACCCATAGAAACAAACACCTACCAAACGACCACAACCCAAAAACATAATACATCCACCTCAAAACTGTGCACTCCAATTTACATTCTAAAAAATAATTACAACTAACGTACAAACTCTTAATGCATACCCTTGTCACCCAATGCTCTTCTAATGACCCAAAACCAACATCATACTAAAGTAAAATAGCCAGTAGTGCGCCCAGTGTCTAGTATGTCCGTGGACAACTGCAGTGACCGCGGACACTGCAAACACATCACGGCCTTCTCCCACCTAAACAAATACAACATTTGACCCATCTCTTACTCCCCCACCCTCTCCAAGCACACATACACACCAACGCACTCACTAAAATTGGATTTATGCTCACTTCCAGTGCATGTCAGCACATTCAATGTGGCGGGTGCATAAAAACAATTTGACGCACCTCATGCCTCATCCCAGCCAATCAGAGAACTCGTTGTGTTTCCGCGGACATGACACACGCCGATAATCCAATTGGTGTCCTATCCGTGGAGTGAACAGGGAAGTGTGTCTGCGGAGCGGACATAAATATCACTCATTTTTTTAGACCTCATTTTTGGTCATTTTAAAAAAAAACTAATGGACGGATTTTCACAAAATGTACAAAAGCGCACTTTCAGGACCAAGTCGCCACTCCTGCTGCAAATCTGGTGAAAATCCATCCAGCAATTTGGGCTGTAGGCCCAACAGAAATGTGTTCTCCATTCAGTCTACGTGAATACATTTAGGGACCCCCTATAACTTTGCCCCACCTGGACCAAACATCACCAAACTTTGCACTACTGGTTCACCTTCACACCCCTCTTAGGAGCATAGCCTGCCCTCTGCCCACTTTACCACAAATGGCCAATTAGGTATATCTCTTACCTGTCCCTGTTTTACCTTTATGATTGCATTGTGTTTTGGTTTGTTGAAGTGGGAGGGATGAGTGGGCAATTTTATCCCTACTCATCCTTGTATTCCTTGTACTCATGTGCAGCAGAATTACATTTTTCACAAATATGTAATGAGTTTGAGTATCATATTCAAAATCAGGATAATGATGATGATGTTAATCTAGTTCAGTCAGCCCCCTAGAATACCAATATCATAATCAAAATTTATTTTAATTACATTTGATTTTCCTTGCTATTTAGCACAAAGTCCTAGAGTGCCCATTAAACTTAATAGATAGAATGTAGTACGACAGAGTTTAAAACTTACTGTGGATACGTAAAAGCTAAAGAGCATATTAGGAATGCCACTGGTGACCTCAGAAATTGATGGATCCTGCTGAAAGCCATCATTCACCTGCATGTCTCTATAGCTACTCAATGATGTAGACCAATTGTATCTTTCTAAATGTTTATTTTTTGGTGTACCAGTCTGCCGATAAACTCTGTTCCACACAAGGAGGCAAAGTCTGCATTAATTTCTTTGGTTACTAATCTTGTTCTGAAGACACATTTATGTTTACAGTTAATTCATCTAATCCTATCTACTATGGGACACTAATCAGTGATCATACTCTGTCAGTTTGCCTTCTGATTGCACCCTATGTGTCCCCTGACTAACTTTTGCAATGGCATTGCAGAAGCAAAGCTGTCTTTCACATTACCCAAACAAACAACATGTTTCAAAGTAAAATTATTAGTAATAGCCCTGCAGTGAGCATATTGATACCATAGAGGGTTTAGCCTAATTGAGGGGGATTGTCTCTGTACATGCATAGCTCAATGTTTGATGGTACATCAGAGATCAAGCATGTGTCATGGTAGAAAACAGGTGGCCAAGAGGCAGAGGAAAGGGTGAGCATGGTACCATATCCCTGGTTTTGAGAAGGTTGAGCAGGGCACTATATCCCTGGGGTCAATAACAGTGAGAGTGGTGTGCAGCCCACTTTAACAGTAATAATGAGAAAGGGTTAGTGGTTGTAGCGGAAGCGAAACAATGGGAGGCGGGGAAGTAGAGTGAGAGAAGGAAGGACGGAACAACGTAGGTATAGCAATAGTTGGGAGTACAAGCGATAGTAAGAATAGGAGTGGGAAAGGAAGTAAGATCAAAGGGTGGAGGTTTAAAGGCTGAGAGAGAGATTGGAGGGACAGTGTCATGGTGGGAGAACAGTCATTGGGATCACTACAGAAAAGGGTGAGGTTTGAGGTTGTGGAAGGAGTGTGCCTGACACAGGGTGAAAGAAGGAACCATTCCCTATTCCCAGAGACTAACCAACAATAGGAGAGGGACAGCTAGAAGTTCCCTAGGGAGTCAGGTAGTCATCGACTTAGGGAAAACATCTGTAGCCCTAGACAGAAGAAAGGCAGCTAAGGGTTACCAATCTGAGAGTACTAACAACCCCGATAGGGATGCCTAGGGCTGGGAGGTGGGACCCAGACTCAGGAAATTTGAGATAGGAAAGGGCCAGCCTTTCTTCAGCTATATCAGGCCCCGGAAAACCTTATAGAAAACATCCATTTTGACCTATAAAAAATGTAATAAAATCTGTTGAATTTTATTCAAAGAGTCAAAATGGTTATTTGTGGTGGGCCGCCATGTGACACTATGTAACCAATTTATTTAAGAAGGATTGGTACTTTAACTCTGATTGAGACTTTTTAAAAAGTTTAATGATGTTACAATGTGTTCTTGTTAATACTCTGTTAGTGGTTTGACAAATATTGTCCTGCCCTCCAACCAGCTGAGAGTAAAACCAGCAGGGTCCAAATTAAAACCTCAACCCTGCCAGCTGGTCATCCTATGGTTTATGCTCTACAGGCAGAAGTGTTACAGAGAGAGGTGGAGAGATTTCTTTATAGACCAACTCCATATGACCGTTCCCAAATACCTTATCAGTGTGTCTCTCTAAACTAAACTTAGGATGTTATCCAGATCATCCCCAGACTATCCCATAACCCTGTGATAGACCAACAGCTTCCTAACAACTGTGCCAAAAAGTAGCAGGATGGTCTGGACTACATGTAACATCATGAACCATATTATGAATTCCAATAGCTGGAGTGAATACAGGGATTCTGCCAGGCATTCAAAGAAAGATAAACTATTAAACTATGTGGAAACCTTAGCCCACCCACCGAGAACCCTTAGTCAACTGTGGAAAATTGATTTTATATGCCCATTAGATCTTACAATGTAATCTGCCAAAGCCATTATCATGTAAATTGCTAAAAGAAGCCGTTTATGAAAGCCTTTCTAACTGAAATGACTAGACCTCACTTCGAAATTGATTTATCACATACGATGTACAAAACCTGCTTGCTTAGCTAAATTAAGTCAGTAGAAAGGCATGAAATTTGTACAGCTTTGTACATGTTTAGTCTGTACATTTGGTCTTCACAGACGTGATGTGGTTCTGCTGACTTTGATCAAGATGTTTCCTTAAAGTATCTTCAAATTGCAAAGGCTATGCAGAAATAAAGCAACTGACACAAACTTCCCTTTTCACAAAGGAAAGCTGCTTGTGGTTTAGAAGTTGAACTCTCACACAGAAGCAAGTATAAGCATATGCTATTTTTTTATCCCGCTACTGTCATGAACTTGTGATATTTCTACTGACATGCAAATGCACATTACCATATATAAAGTCTTGACACGTAGAATAATTGTGCAGAGTTAGCATGATGCTATGACCGCGCAATGTCTGCTTTGCACACGTAATGTCTGGAATTTAGGTTTATATATGTGACCAATTTGTATTGTCATTTGAGACAGCGATAGCTCTGCTATCATGTTTTGTTTCATACTTTGTTAGGGAGAATTCTCTGTTTAGGCTGAATGTCCTAACCTAATGAGTCCCCCAGCAGCTTTGCTGGATTTTTGGGGTTTATTTTTTTCTCCTGCCAAGAGTGAGACTCTTTTACCCTCACTCTTGGGCATGATTTGAGTGTGTTTCTTTGACTCTAGATGTGTTTAATGGGCTATGGGGTCTTTTACTCCATAGGGCTTCATGTGTTTTTGTGATGTGTGTTACACAGCACCCTCAGTGCAGTAACACAGGGGTGTCATAGTGACCCCCCAGTATAGACTCCATACCCTGGGACTGACTACTGTCTCCCAGGGCATGTAAAGTCACGATTGACTTTACTAGTCTTAAATTCTGAACAGAACCAGTACAAACCATCATATTGTGGACGTACTGGCTGGGGCAATTTAATTGCCCCGGGGTCTGTTAGTCGAGGGGGCACGTCTCCGTCCCCCCTGACCGAGTTTTGGCTGGTGGCAGTTGATACTACTTTTTATATTCAACCGCGAATATTTCTCTATGGGATTTTCCCATTGTTCGAGGCTACTATCTTTATTTATTTAATTACGATAGCCTCGAACATACCACTGGTTTATTTAATTAATATCAATTCTCCGGTTGGTATTTTTTGCCAAAACTTGGTTCTAAAATGGCGTTTGTGTTCTCTTCTGTGACTCCAACCCAAGTCGAGCACTTTGTTCCACTTTTTGGCGGGCTTCTCCACAGAAGCCCTCCAAAGTGGTGCCTCTCTGTCTGGGGTACTTAGGAGGGGTGGAGGGGGATTTAGGCACCCTGGACTGAGTTGCCTAGGCAACTCAAGTCACACTCCGTCCTGATTGGCCCAAGTGGTGAGCCAGCCGGCTCACCACTTAGCATGTTTGAGTGACAGCTAGGCTGAGTGAATGGGGGTTTTCTGCATAAAAGCAGGGCTTTGGGGACTGGAACTTCAGAAGTCGCCACAGGACCTAAGAATCTGACGAGGGAGAAGCTGAGCTGACCTGCCACGACGACACTACCGGTGGAGCCCTGCTGGACCGTCTCACCACTTTTCCCAACGACAGAGGAGATCTCCCGCTGGATAGTCTTCTTCCTTTTACTGGTGGGGATAACCAGTTTCACCGTCTTTTCACCTTCCCGACGCATCTCGTGGCCGCCTTTGCCTATGCCAAGCACCCCGGCAACCGGAATACCACGTTTTACCATGACCGCGAAATAAAGGGTACTACCTTTAACCGGAAAACTCAGTGGCTGGTTTCTTCCCTGGCAATGCAACGACCTTCAGCTTTCCTCCAAGCCGAGATCTTCTCTTCCCCTGGACGACGCTGAGACTTGCAATCACTGCCAGGAACAACTGCCACCGCTGGAGGATCCTTCCCACTTAAGGTACCGTGTTCCGCCTGGCTTCCCTTGCCACCGACTGTACGGGGTAGATTTAGCCCCCGGCTTTCGAACCTGGGTTAGCCTGGGACCCACTGGCTAAACTTTTATAAGCCTCCCTAAACTATTTTCGAACTCTCTGCAAGAATTTCTAAGTCTAGTGTAACTGTGTGATCTTGGGCGCATTTGTGCTATGCTCTCTCTAAGAGTGGGCCAAGCCTATGGACTTTGACTCACAAGTGACTTTTGCTCTTCGGCCTTGCTAATAGTGTTCCCTAATCTTAGAGTGGTGTACCTTTCCATATTCTGTCTTTTTCCCTCCCTTTTTCATAAACTTATTGGAGTGATATCTATAGTTAAGCGCTCACCTCTGTATGAAAATAAGTGGTGTTAACTAAGACTTGTCTGATAAGGAATAAGGGTTGTATATATTATAATAGTAACTGTGTTTAGAGTGTTTTACAAAAAGAGTGCTGGAGTGTTTCAAACAAAGCTCTGGTCAGTGTTTGCTTGTATTATTGTGTCTGAGTGCCTATTGTGTATACTCTGCATACTGCCTAACTCTTCTTGAGGGAAGTCTGACTGCTCAGCCACAGCTACCAGGTAAATCCGGGTTCTACAGACTGCTACCAAGTGGGTTTACTGCTAACACCTGTAGTCCTAAATCTTTTGCAGTGTTCCCTAAGGGAACTGCACAGGTTTCTGCCTAACACTGGTGGCAGCTGTGGGATTTGTATTGAGTATACATCTCAGAGTGCTTTAGGATACCTTAGTACAACTAACCACAAAGCTTAGCACTGAAAAAGTAATCTTTCTAACATGTCAACTATGGAACATTATAGTCAAGAGTCCCTTGCTACAAAAACTGCTGATTGTTTAAGAGTTCTCTGTAAGCATGAGAATCTCCTGACTAAGCAAGAAAATGGAATTGATAGAAAGGTTGTTAGCTAACCCAAGTCTGGATGATGGTTCAGAGGAACCTACCATGCCAGAAACTGTAGATAACAGTATAGAGATTGATGTTGATCAAAATGTTGATAATCTTGAGGAAGAATCAGAAGAGGAGGGTGAGGCTCTGTGACTGTCCGCCCTAGACCTCTGTCTGCTCTACCTGCTGTACCTACTGGGCCTTTGCCAGGTCCCACACTTAGTCCTCAATATCTTGAATTAGAGAAAATGAAACTTGAACTAGAGTTCAAGAGACTGAATACTCAGGCTGAACAGAGACACCAGGAACTGAATCAAGAACTAAGGCTAAGGGAAATGGAGCTCAAGCATGAGCTAGAAATGCAGAAATTATCTGTTAAAAATGTTTCTCTCTCTCGCTCCTCTAGAAGTTCCAGTCCTAGAAGACCCCGGATGCCTAAAGAATTGGTTGGTATGTATGAGCCTAAGTTGGATGTGTTGGATTGGTTGTCTCTGTTTGAATATAATCATGGGCTCCAGAACATCACAGGAAATGACTTACTCACCTGGTTGTTCTCTAGGCTTCCCCCTGTTGCAACTGATGTGGTAATGGAGTTGGGGGAGGAGGATAGGAAAGAGTATAAATGTGTGAAACTAGCTCTGATAGCTAGATTTGGGAAGACCCCTTCCTAGTATCTTAAGAGGTTTAGAACCCTCAAAAATCATGATTGTACCCCTTGGGATACCTGGTTGAGTGAGTGTTTGAAAAACTTAGAGGGATGGTTTAAGGGTTACAAAGTGAACACTTATGAAGGTATGAAAAATCTTTTTATGGTGGAGTCAATTTATGATGCCTGCTCTCCTGAGCTCAGACAGCACTTGGCTGATTCAAAGGAATTAGATTCCAGAAAACTAGCTAAGGCTGCTGACTTGTGGGTTGCCAACAGGGTCACTCACAAGGATTCAGGGGTCACTCAGAAAAAGGATGAGGGAAAGCAGCCACCTAAAGTGAATCCAGAGAATTCTAATACCTCCCATACCAAAGAGGGCCACAAACAACCAAATAACCAGGGTAAGCCCAAGGGTAAACCGAATCAGGCCAGTGTACCTTCTGGTCAACAACCAGAAGGAGGTCAGAACAAGCCACCCTTTCAGAGAGAATTTGGACAATGCTATATCTGTAAGGCTACTGACCATATCAAAGGGGATCCCAGATGCAAGGATAAACCTGCAGGGATCAACACAGTCTCCTTAGCCTTCACCACTGAGGATGAAGTACAGATGGCTAGTGCCCACTTTGAACTCTTTGCTGAAGAACCCTTGGGTCTTCAAGCAACTGTAAACTTAGAACCTATGGGTCTGGTTAGTCCCCAGAATAGGGTTGTGTATAACTCCCTACCTGTTAACTCTAAGGTGTATTATGTGGACAGTGTTCTTGTCAATGGCCAGGATACTCCTGCCAGGAGAGACAATGGGGCCAGCATAACAGTAATGGATGAAAGCTTCTTTCAACCTGAGGATGTGGCAAAAGCACCCAAAGGTCCCACTAAGATGTCTGGAGGCCCTGCCCAGATGGTTCCTATTCTACTAGCCCTCATTCAGTGTAACAACATGACAGTGAGGATCCCTGTCAGTGTTTAGACTGAGGTGCCTGGGAAAGTCCTGTTGGGGAATTACCTGAGAACTCTAGGAGTAGTGTCCCATACCCCCAGGCCTCCCAGTATGGAGACCCAGAACCTAACCAAATTGGCTAGAGAGACCACCTTAAGGGACCACTCTAAGCCTGTGGGAACCTCTACCGAGACCCCCACTACAAGCCCTGGTGTTAGTAAGTTGACCTCTAACCCAGGCCCATTTCAGGCTAGTACATTAGGGAAATGGGAGCCCCAACCAAGTCCCATCATTGTTCCCCCAGTTTCAGAGTCTGTGACCCCCCCCCCTGCTTCTGAGGAAGGGGAGGATAGACCTACTGGATCCTTACCTAGGCCTGAGAGAACTGGTAATTCGCAATGCTGGTGGAAAACCAGGAAAGAAAAGTATAAGGCCAAAAACCTTCAGACTGTTGGACCTTCTACTGAAGACCCCAACTCAAATCCAAATATTAGGGGGGAAACTCCTAAAGTAGGTAAGGTTAGATCTAAGAGGAAGGGGAAGCAGGTACATTGCCTAACCCCAACCCCTCCAACCAAGAGGCCTAAGACCCAACCTGCTCCCACAAGAGAGGTGGCGAGGAACCTTGGAAACCCCTCTAGATCTAAGGGAATCCTTTGTAAGGACCCCTTGAAAAAGCCTAACACAGGTTCAGAAGTTGTAACAGCTTCTGAGGGACTGGTCAACCAGATCCCCTATAACTTTAAAAAGACTGATGTTCCTAAAAGGACCATAGGACATAGGTCAAGGTGTCACCATCAAAATGCTGATGGACTCTCTAGGATGTATGTCATCGACTAGAGGTATGAGGTTCATCCAGGAGTGGATTAAATCCTCCTGTCCCCTAGTCTGGGGGGGGGGCGAGTGTTAGGGAGAATTCTCTGTTTAGGCTGAATTTCCTAACCTACTGAGTCCCCCAGCAGCTTTGCTGGATTTTTGGGGTTTCATTTTTTCACCTGCCAAGAGTGAGACTCTTTTACCCTCACTCTTGGGCATGATTTGAGTGTGTTTCTTTGACTCTAGATGTGTTTAATGGGTTATGGGGTCTTTTACTCCATAGGGCTTCATGTGTTTTTGTGATGTGTGTTACACAGCACCCTCAGTGCAGTAACACAGGGGTGTCATAGTGACCCCCCAGTAGAGACTCCATACCCTGGGACTGACTACTGTCTCCCAGGGCATGTAAAGTCACCATTGACTTTATTAGTCTTAAATTCTGAACAGAACCAGTACAAACCATCATATTGTGGACGTACTGGCTGGGGCAATTCAATTGCCCCGGGGTCTGTTAGTCGAGGGGGCACGTCTCCGTCCCCCCTGACCGAGTTTTGGCTGGTGGCAGTGGATACTACTTTTTATATTCAACCGCAAATATTTCTCTATGGGATTTCCCCATTGTTCGAGGCTACTATCTTTATTTATTTAATTACGATAGCCTCGAACATACCGCCGGTTTATTTAATTAATATTAATTCTCTGGTTGGTATTTTTTGCCAAAACTCTGTTCTAAAATGGCGTTTGTGTTTTCTTCTGTGACTCCAACCCAAGTCGAGCCCTTTGTTCCACTTTTTGGCGGGCTTCTCCACAGAAGCCCTCCAAAGTGGTGCCACTCTGTCTGGGGTACTTAGGAGGGGTGGAGGGGGATTTAGGCACGCTGGACTGAGTTGCCTAGACAACTCAAGTCGCACTCCGTCCTGATTGGCCCAAGTGGTAAGCCGGCCGGCTCACCACTTAGCATGTTTGAGTGACAGCTAGGCTGAGTGAATGGGGGTTTTCTGCATAAAAGCAGGGCTTTGGGGACTGAAACTTCACAAGTCGCCACAGGACCTAAGAATCCGATGAGGGAGAAGCTGAGCTGACCTGCCACGATGACACTACCGGTGGAGTCCTGCTACACCGTCTCACCACTTTTCCCAATGACAGAGGTGATCTCCCGCCGGAGAGTCTTCTTCCTTTGACTGGTGGGGATAACCAGTTTCACCATCTTTTCCCCTTCCTGACACATCTTGTGGCCGCCTTGCCTATGCCAAGCACCCCGGCAACCGGAATACCACGTTTTACCACGACCGCAAAATAAAGGGTACTACCTTTAACCGGAAAACTCCACGGCTGGTTTCGTCCCTGGGAGTGCAACAACCTTCAGCTTTCCTCCAATTCGAGATCTTCTCTTCCCCTGGATGACGCCGAGACTTGCAATCACTGCCAGGAACAACTGCCACCGCTGGAGGATCCTTCCCACTTAAGGTACCCTGTTCCGCCTGGCTTCCCTTGCCACCGACTGTATGGGGTAGATTTAGCCCCCGGCTTTCGAACCTGGGTTAGCCTGGGACCCACTGGCTAAACTTTTCTAAGCCTCCCTAAACTCTTTTCGAACTTTCTGCAAGACTTTCTAACCTAGTGTAACTGTGTGATCTTGGGCGCATTTGTGCTCTGCTCTCTCTAAGAGTGGGCCCAGCCTATGGACTTTGACTCACAAGTGACTTTTGCTCTTCGGCCTTGCTAATAGTGTTCCTAAATCTTAGAGTGGTGTACCTTTCCATATTCTGTCTTTTTCCCTCTCTTTTTCATAAACTTATTGGAGTGCCATCTATAGTTAAGCGCTCACCTCTGTATGAAAATAAGTGGTGTTAACTAAGACTTATCTGATAAGGAATAAGGGTTGTATATATTATAACAGTAACTGTGTTTAGAGTGTTTTACAAAAAGAGTGCTGGAGTGTTTCAAACAGTGTGTTTTTAAATAAATAATTATATACTTTGATACCAAAGCTCTGGTCAGTGTTTGCTTGTATTATTGTGTCTGAGTGCCTATTGTGCATACTCTGCATACTGCCTCTTCTTGAGGGAAGTCTGACTGCTCAGCCACAGCTACCAGGTAAATCTGGGTGGTACAGACTGCTACCAAGTGGATTTACTGCTAACACCTGTAGTCCTAAATCTTTTGCAGTGTTCCATAACGGAACTGCACAGGTTTCTGCCTAACACTACTTAAGTGTAATACATGTGGTTTTGCTAAAATGCAAATCTCTGTGTTGATATCTCAAATCTTGCACTTTATTATTTCCAGACAGGGGAATCCAAACTGCATTTGTAAATTGTTTACAAATTTGGTGACTCTGGTGCTGGGACTGCTTTATTGTGGATGGTTCCAGATGGGCTTTGAAGCAAGGTTGACAAGAAAGGGCCGGCGGCTGACGATCTTGGAGTCCACTGCTTAAAATAGAAACTCAGGTAACAAGCCCAGGATTTTCCAGCAGCCACGAGACATCAGACCACATCCACCATACTTCTAAACATGTTGACTCGCTGCGACCAAAGGTCCATGTCTGAGAGCAGCACGACATTCACTGACTGAGAGGCTCCAACACAGACTGAGCGTGTGCTGATGAGAGACATCTAAAAATAATAATAATAATAATAATTTCGCATTTATATAGTGCTACGAACCCTCAGGTATCTGAGCGCTGCTTATTATTACCCACGGTGTGTGGTGCTCATTTATCGACCTCGGAAGGATGAAAGGCTGAGTTTGGCCCTGCCGGGATTCGAACCTGCGTTAGCAGGCTCTGCACGGATGTCAAAGCGAGTGCTCTACTCGCTGTGCCACTTGACCAGCTAATTCTGACCAATTCGGTGAGACTGATTCTGATTATTGATTAATTGGTTGAAAATGCATTTGTAATTATAACACCATGGGACAGGTATTGCTTTTAAGTATATCCTAAGGGGTTATAATCTTGTGCTCACAAGACAACACAGGTAATTTAGAGTAATTATGGGAAGCACATGTACTAAGGTGAACAGTTGTGATTTGAAATGTAGTTCAAGAATGTGTTTGAATACCTCAGAACAGCATGTGTCTACTCCTCCAGAAGAAGGGTCTGGGTGTAAACCTGTTTTTTTGTGAATGGCATACGTGTACATCCAGTGCCAGTGACCCCACCTTTTGCTTTCCAATTCATGGTACTTTTGATTAAGACAAAATAGCGTATCTTAGAGAAACATTGTCAGCCAAAGGAGACAAAGAGGTCAGGCCACTGCAATGGGAGACCTATCGAATATGGGACGATTATACTAGACAGAAATCAATGAGAGAAGCACGGCTGCAGAATAAAAAGCTGCAATCCGAAAAAGATAAAGCTAGAGCATATGGACTCCAGAAACTGAACAAAGGATGGGAACAGGATAATAGAGAGTGAGTAATTCAAACAGTAGGAGCATATGTATCTAAATCATGTACTGAGGCTACCACCCTCATGATACACAATGATGAAGAAACAAATCCCTTATTAGAATGCCTTCTCACCACTAAGAGACCTCCCCAGCCTCCTTACCCTCATCCAGAAGTGTGTGATTGTCCAAAGGAGCCCCCTCCTCCACCAAATAATCCTACATACCAGAGTAGGAGCATAACTGCATCCCAAAGGGATGAAGCTAAATGCTCTGCAAATGCTTGGATAGCTCAAGGGGAAGAGGGATTAAGATAGCTAGGAATAGTGCACCTCAGGTAGAACAGCAACTGGCAAATGCAATTGTAAAACACTTATGTAGCAACGTGTGGATAGCCTATAAATAGGTTAATGGTAAACAAGAAGGGAGGAGGGAATATTATGAGCTTCCAGACAACTACGATAAGAATAGCCAAGAAAGGACTATTTCTACAGATGAATGCTCAGATATCATAGTGACACTACTAAGGTGCCTTGTTAACTTCCCTCATCCACTCCAGCATCACAGCAGAACCCTATGAGAGAAGTGATTGGCTATGATAGTAACAACCCCACACATCATGTGCATGTACCTTGGAATCATATGGAACTATTATCCTTTACCAAGGACTTTCCAGATATTAGGCAGAATCCAGAGCAATGGTATAGCCAAACTAACTGTGTGCTTAAAAGTGGACATCCAACACTGAGTGATATTGACCAAATATTTTTGTGTATATAACCTACAGACATCTGGATGCAGTGCAGAAAGCAGGATAGTGAAAAACCACCCATTAAATGGACTGCCTTATAAAATGAGACAGTTACCAAATTCAGAAATGAGCAGGGTTGTTTGCACAATACTCTTGTTGCCTTGCCAGATCACATAATGAGAAGAATAGTATCCAGAAAGCATATGAACTGGGATAAGCTAACTACCAGTAAGCAGGAAGAAGGACATTATGTTTAGAAATGTTTTGCATGGGAAGAGCAGGCTTTTAGCTCTTTTAGCGGAATGGACCTAAGTACTACAAGAGGGCAAAAGGCTTTCTTTTCACATGTTGTAGAAGGATTGCTTCCTTACCTTAACCCCTTAACTGCCATGGGGTCCCCCCTCCCCAGTGCCAGGGTCTTTTTTACTGATTTCAGTATGTTGCCATTCAATGCTTTGTAACATTTTTGTTACATGAGATATCTCTGTCAAATTTGGCCTCTTTCTTTCCCACATGTCGTAACGCCACCAAGGAATCCTAGTTTTCTGTAGGTGGGTGAGAAAAAATAACCAAAAAAGGAGTACATTTTGGGTTTTTCCAGAAAAGTGGTTGAGCGAACACCAAAAAAAAACATATTTTGATGTGGCTATCAACCATTTTGTGAGAGGTGGGCGATTATGGCCTTTTTTTTCCAATTGGACATGCGTGGACGGAATGGAAGAAAAGGCAAGCTGAATGGGAGGACAGAAAGCATACATTTCTGAAAAGTATACAAAATCACAAGTTTAAGAAGGGGTGATTTGCGCAGATCAGGTAGCAACTATGTAGGGAAAAATTCCATAGTGTGGGGAAAAATCAGGGAAATTACAGAAAAAAGGTATGTGGTGGACATGGTTGGCCCGGTAAAGCCATGGCTTCTGTGAATTTTGAGAAAAAAAATGCTCTGCTACATTCCCCTGACTCGTCTAGTTAGGAAATCACAAATTGTTTGTGATGTTTCACAAAACAGGCAATACCAAAAGCCAAATACGGAGCCATGGTACACAGAATATTTATGCTTACGGCCTAAACAGATGTAATAAGCATGTGCAAATAAATAAAAGATATGTGGTGAGGAAGGTCAAGCATACATTTTTTGAAATAGCACTGCTCTGTGGAAATCCCTTTTGGGGATAAAGAACAGCGACGCACTCACAGGTGAACGGGAAGGTTGGATGAGATTGTTTTCCAGTATGGCATCCAGGTACTTCCACAGAGCTATATTTTCAGTCACGGAAAAAGAAAACATGCAACCATATGGTATCAGTGCATCCGATACTTATGTCATTATGTTGGTGTCCCGAGGGATATTTAAAATATATACTTTCCTACTTGCTTGATCTCACCAGAAGTGTGCCACCCCATTTGGGGGTAATTTTATAAGTAGCATGTGAACAATAATCCTTCTATCTATGTCTAAGTTCTAGGTTGGCCCAGTGTGCCGAGCATCTGCTTCCACCATGCAATGTTGCCTTATCAATTTGGGGGGGTATCTGTGGGATTGCATCTGCCAAGTTTCTAGGGGGCTGAGGGAGGAGGATGATAAGGGATTGTTGGGGTAATTAAAATTGCACTTGACATGCACAGCACCTGCAAACTATGGAGAGATTGAAGCTGGTGGAGGGTGGACGATGAGATACGATATGATGATATGTCATTCATAACACGCCTATACACAAGGGTTTCAAGGCACAATGAGGAAAGGGAGGGGAAACAGGGGGAAGACAGAGACAGCGATCCTACTAGGCCAGGTGACATTGAGATCACACAAGTGTAGGGTAGCGGGGGAGGGGAAACGTGCAGAGGGAAAAGGGACGGGGCAGTGCAGCACATAGGATAACAGTAAAATAAATAAAGACAATAAATAAAAGTGCGACCAGATGGTGGCAGATGCAAAGGTAAGTGCAGACAACAGGTGTCAAGTGCTACTAGGGGCTTTAGGGATACAGAAACAGTCCCCGGGTTCAAGGGTTGCCAGGGTTGAATTTTTAACATAAGATCAAGTTTGATCATTTGACATTGAGATCTCAAATTTAAGAGATATAGGGAGTGTACATGGGGTAAGCACTGATTATAGTAACACTGTTTAACAAAGCACTAATAAGATTTAAGACACACTTATACCTTTATTTTGGCAACTCACATTTTGGTCATGTTGGAATGGCTTCACAAGGTGTTTGGGTACAAGTTTCTTATTTTGGAGTAACTAACCATGCACAAAGTTTATATATTGCAGTCAAATTGTTTTTATGCTGACTCAATTTAATTTAATTTGATAATGAATACATTAGTGGATCTAATTGTGGAATACAGATAATAACTGTCTATATTTGTTGATCAAACGGAGATATTTTGATTGAGACACTAATTTGTGGTCTTAAATTTATGTTTTTTTCTTTAAACACGGATTGAAATTCTTGATTATGCTGTGAATTTTCCATCATCCTGACCTGACATGTGACATGGTATGGTTTTTGAAAAATGTATATATTGAATGAATGTGTAATTTTGTACAGCCTTGAGAACGACCGGTGGTCGAAACACGTGTCGGCTGTGTTTTTCTCTAGAAGAATTAAAAACATTCATATTGAAGAAACACTTGGAGTGACTTTATGAATAATGATGTTGGACTTGTAAAAATGTATAACTTAGATCAAGTGTATGGTGTGAGGGCAAGATATCCTCCCAAACTACAATCTTTTCTGTTTACTTGCTACAAGCTCTGTGGGAAGCTTGAGGGAAGATTATTACTTGCTGCCGACCTTTATTTTGGGTTTTAAGAGTGGTAAATAGTGCACGCAATCCAATAGCGATCCCACAAAGAAACCACAGGTAGAGATAGCGACAGAGGAGAGGAAGGACCCAAGTTGAACCTGAGAGGGTTGATTGGAGAGGAAGGAGGTCAGCCAGGCCAGGACCTGATCAGTGATACTCAGTTTATCATGGAGACGGTTGAGCAGAATGGCATGGTTGACCATGTCAAAGGCAGAAGAGAGATCAAGTAAGATGAGGACACAGGGGATGTTGGAATCGAGGTTGGAGAGCAGGTCTACACACATGTTCAGGAGAGTAGTTTCCATGCTTTTGGCAGCTCTAATGCCAGACTGATGGTCATGGAGACAACCAACAGATTCAGAGTGAAGATTAAGCTGGGAGATAGTCAGCTTCTCCAGGAGTTTACCCAGGAAAGGAGTAATGGAGTTTGGACGATAGTTAGCCAGGCAGGAATGGTCGTCAGAGGGTTACTTAAGAAGAGGGAACGGTTGGGTCTGAATACTGTGAGGATGGGTGATGCTGATCATCTCAAATCCAGACGGGAGACATAACTTGCCTTAGTTTGAATCTCCGGAGTCTGAGTAACCAATTAAATGATGGAAAATACACCTGTATGTCGAGAGGCATAAGGTCCAAATCCTGTACTTGGAATAGACGCATAACCTCTCAGCTTTTGAGGGATTTGCAAGAAACTGGGCCAGAAACCGTTTTATACATCCGACTCATCGCAGTCTAGAGGGGTTATGATTCTGGTACACAGATCCCTCCCATTTCAATGCTATCATACAGAAGTAGACCCACTTGGGAGATACGTCTTGGCGTGTGGAACTCTTGTGGGCAGGGAGATACTGTTAATGAATGTGTATGGTCCCAATGTGGATGACCCTCAATGTTATGTAGATATCTTTTGTGAGCTGGCCCGGTATCCTCTTGTTCCTATTCTGTGTGGGAGGGGATTTTGACATCTCTCTGGACCTGGAATTGGATATATCCACTCATATCCTTAGAGCCCCCACCCGAGCTGCCTTTACTATCAAAGAGGGAATTAATTCCTTAGACCTTGTGGATGCTTGGTGCGCACTACATACTGACAATCAGTCCTATAATTTTGACTCTACTGTCCATGACTTTCACCCGCATCGACAAGTGGATCATTTCTAACACATTGCTCCTACGGTTCAGAGATGTCTTCAAGCTCCCTTGCGCCTACTCTGACCATTCACCAGTTAGCATCTCCCTGATACTTCCTACGTTCTCCAGGCTCCATAGCAACTAATATTTTAAACCACTGGCTTTACAAGATGTGGCATTTGCATCCACCATTGATGATTATGTATACCTGTATTTTGAAAACAATATAGGCTCTGTACCTTCAACTAGTACAATTTGGGAAGCCTTTATGGTTTATATCCATGGGATCGCAATGCCGGCAGAGTTCATTGTCCTCAAAGCAATCTGATACAGAATATCACAAACGTGAGGATAAACTGCGTAAACTAGAGTGGGAACTAACTGTGACCACCCCACAACCGTACTTGTGCATATCAGAATTCTTTAATACTCCAGTGTCCGTTAGAAAATACGGCAAAGTGGATAGACCAGGCAAACTGCTTCCCTGGATGGCACGGCAGAAGAGTGGGAACGGATGTTTACCACTCATACGGACCACATCAAGCGACCTGGTGCACACACCAACAGCCATCAATGGGGTATTCACAGGGTTCTATCGGGACCTCTATACTAATAAAGACACACATATGCAAGAGGATATCGACAGGTTTATTGACACACTCCCACTCAGTCAAATATCACAAGACACTCAGACTATTTCTTGACTATTACTTTTTGAACATACCCTTGATTCCTGACTCTGCACCTAGCTGCACCCCTCTGCCAGTGTATGTTTCACCTTGCTCCTGCCTATACAGCCCTCGATTTTTAAGTGTTGCACACAGCTGCACCCGTTTTGACTGCCTATACTGCCAGTGTTTGTTGCACTATACTGCCGGTTCTGCCTTTTAAGTGCTGAATTTTGCACCTGGCTGTACCCCTCCCAACTGCCGCCCTGCAACCAACTTCACTGCCACCCTATCTCAGCCCTCTAACTCTGCTCACCATGAGTCACTCGCACGCAACCAGCCCACTCGCTAGCAACCAGCCCACCAGCCGCCCCCCCATCTTCCCCTCCAACATTCCCCCCACTTACTTTCTACCCTCCTTCTTCACTAAAAGCAACATCACAGCTACCTACCCTCCACCTACCAGAACATCATACCCTAGACCCACCAACATCAGGAACCAACTCCTGGGACTCCCTTCCACACTCCTGAGCATCACACACCACCCAATTTACCAATAATCACAAAATGGTTCACCCTCACGGCCTAACTATCCGCACCCACAACAGTCTTGGCGCACCCCAACCCAGACTCACCGGCCCTACACAACACCACCCCCTCATCCCAGATCCTACAGTGTGCCCTTATCAACGCCAGATCCATCCTTGCTCATGCCACTGAAATTCACAAACTCCTTATCAACCTGGACCTCGACATTCTAGCCATCACGGAAACCTAGCTCCATAGAGCCGCAAGACCAGCCCTCAACCTTGCCATCCCACAGGGCTACTACATCATCAGGCAAGACCGCCTCTCCTCAGTAGGAGGTGGGGTAGCACTCATCCTGAAAGATCACCTAGAGGCCAGACAAATTGCATCCAACCTGGGTGATATCATAGATTCCCTTGCTATAAAAAACACCCTCTCTCCCAACTCCACCATCACCATCAACCTCGTCTACCGCCCACCTGGCCCACTACTGGAGTTCCATTACATCGTCTAACAGAAAACCTAAAACTCACTTCCAAAAGCATCCTCTTAGGTGACCTTAACCTAGGCTACAATGACAAAAAGGATAAGCCAGCCAAATCTCTTTCATTAGCCCTAAAAGAACTAGGCTTTGACCAAAAGATAACCTCACCTACACATAACAAAGGCTGCATCCTTGACTGGGTAGCAGACCACAACTGCCACATCGACGTTAGCTCCATCACCCCGACCCCCTGGTCAGAACACCACATCATTCACTTCTTCATCCCAACCGAATCCAAGACCAAAAAGCGTAACCCGATCCCCCCAGCCCTGGCAAGATGTGCCAATAATGTACCAAAGATAAGATTATACCACACCTCAGCGCACTTACAACAGACCTTAAGTCCTCCAACTCGTCAGTGTTAGCAGAAATCCATAAGAGCACCATAAGCACTGCCATAGACACCATTGCCCCATTACAGAATAAAAAAGACAAAACAGTGAAACACTCAAACACCTGGTTCTCATCTGAACTTAAAGAACTCTGCTCTCAGAAAAGAAAAGCACTGAATACCTGGCAGAAAACACCTTTCCCAGCTACCCTATACTCCTACAAAAAAATCACCTCTCAATACAAGAAAGCCATAATCATAGCCAAGCCAGCTTCCTACAATGAATTAATTGCTAACGCAAGTTCGAATCCAAAGACCTCTTTGCCATTTTCAAAGAACTCTCCACACCAGCTACCAAATCACAAGACATAGTCAAATACCAAACTTGGTGTAACTCCATACAATCTGCCCTATTGAACAAAATCAAACTCTACAAGCTAAAATCAAGGATCACCACAAAAACCTGCCACAGCACCTCGAACCATCCACCACGTCTGACCACCAGCCCAACACCAGTTCAGTGCCCCTTCCCGCCAAAGCCCCCACAACTCCTTTCAAATTCAGGGAAGTAACAGAAAAGGAAGTCATTGAGATAATTTGTTTGTTTGTTTGTTTGTTTGTTTATTTTATTTGTATGGCGCTCCAAACCCAGAGGTAGAAGGGCGCTTAAGAATTTGGTTACAGAGTTGAGAAGTATCTGTGTTTTGCATACTTCGTACAGGTTTATAATATATACATATATATACAGTGGTCAATAAACAGAACATATGCAGTACGTACAATATACAATTTTCAGAATAAATACAGTGTCTAAGCCAGTATCCGTACGGGTCTAGAGTTAGTGGTGTTATTCTTTGTTTAGCAGCCAGCTGATGACCTGCTTCCTAAAGATCTGGAAGGATTCGACAGTTTTGATGTTAAGCGGTAGGGAGTTCCAGAGTTGGGGGGCAAGCACTGTGAAGCTTACCCCTCCAGCTCTTTTTAGGTGGAACCTGGGCACTAGTAGGCAAAGAGTGTTGGAGGATCTGGTGAATCTGGTGGCAGGTTTCAGGGTGAGTTTATTAGCTAGATAAGGTGGTGCTAGGTGATTGAGGGCTTTGTACGTGAGGCAGATGGTTTTTAGATCAATTTTTTGGCGTATGGATAGCCATTTGCAGGCTTTCCTAGTAGCAGAGATATGCTCTTGTCTGGGAATGTTGAGGGCTGCGCGCAAGGCGTTATTTTGTATTACTTGCAATTTGTTGAGTACGGATTGTTTAGCGCCTAGGTACAGGCTGTTACAGTAATCCAGTTTGGATTGTATTAGGGCCCTGGCAAGGGTGAGGCAGCTGTTGGGTGATAGGAAGGGTCTGCTGGCCCTAATGAGCATGCCGGTATAGGCAGCGGCTGAGGTGGTCATATTGGTGTGTTTGCTAAGGTTGGTGTTGGCATCTAGATAGAAGTCAAAGGTTTTTACGCTTTTGTGTAATGAACAAGATTAAACCTTCCAACTGCAAAGGAGACCCCTGTCCAGCCAGTCTCATTAAAGACTGCACTGAAACACTGAAACACTTGCCCCTTTTTCAAAACCTTCATCAACACCTCCTTTAACGCCAACACAGTTCCAGACAGTTTAAAAGAAGCCTGGGTACGCCCCCTTCTAAAAAAAACTACACTTGACCCAGAAATTGCTAATAACTATAGGCCCATCACCACTGTACCTTTTTTGCTCAAGATTCTGGATAAAGTTGCATACACGCATATCCAGGAATATCTTGAAACCAACAATATTCTAGGTAAAAGACAGTCAGGATTCCGACCAGATCACGGGACAGAGTCGGCCCTACTCGACCTAAAAATACAACTTGGGGACATCATGGACAAAGGCAAACCGGCACTCCTTCTCTTACTGGATCTGTCCACCACCTTTGACCTTGTCAACCATGATATTCTAGGCATGCACCTAAAAAATGAAGCACACTTTTCACCAGAAGCCATCACCTGGGTGGCCTCGTTTCTAAATGGCAGACTCATGAAGGTCTTCTCAGACACTGCCTCGGCACCCCCCACTATCATCCATTGCAGCATTCCTCAGGGCTCTTGCACCTCCCCGACACTCTACAACATATTTACCCTTCCACTCTTCAATGATCTCGACTGTCGCAATATAGCGTACACTAACTACACGGATGACACGCAGGTACTACTCCCACTAACTGGGACCTATGAAGAAGATGCGACAGCCCTAACCAAAATTTACGCAGCCATCCAAACGTGGATGGCTGCAAATGGCCTCTGCTTAATGAGGATAAAACTGAGATCCTCATAGTAGTGACCAGCGAACTCTCAACAAACTCCCCACTCAATATAAATCCTTTAACATCGACAACTCCATCATCACAGTCTCCAAGACTGTGAAAACCCTAGGTGTTCACCTAGATACCTCACTATCCATGTCCCGCCAAGTCAACGCCATTGCCTCCGCCTAAGCGCTCACCACAAAGGTGATCAACCATCGCCAGGGCCACAATAGGTACCAAACTGGACTACTGTAAAGCCCTTTTCCTAGGCACCTCTATCAACAACTTAAAAAAACTCCAAATCACGCAAAATAACGTGCTCCGGGCAGCGCTGACCATTCCCAAAAGGGAACACATCTCGCAAGCAAGGAAAGACGCCCATTGGCTAACGGTAAAGGAACGCATACTCTTCAAAGCCATGGCCATCAGACACAGATGCATTACATCAGACGTCCCACCCTATCTCTCAGAAAGAATTTCCCTCAACATCTCGAACAGACCTACCAGAACACACCACGCCAACCAGATTTATGTTCCCACGTTCAAAAGAACTAGAGCTGGAGGGTCTATCTTCCAATACCTTGGACCCAAAAATTGGAATGCCCTGCCAACCTCACTAAGGAATGAAAAATCATGCACCACCTTTCGAAAAAATCTAAAAACCTTCCTATTCCGCTAATGTTTCTGAACCAGCTTGCACAGTTATGCTTGCACTGTAACCATAGCAAAGTATAACTTTATTGGATTACCACTGTCATCGTACCACCGCTAGTGACTGTTACATCCTATGTTATGTTGTGCTCAAGTCTTCTGTAACAGCGGCACAATGCCTCAGGGCAGCCCTGTGCACTTTATAAATACAAATAAATAAAAAAAGAAAAAGACCCTGCTGGATCTTCCAATATCGATAGCTGACATTACCCATGAAATTGAACACCTGTCCACTGGAAAAGCTCCTGGCATGGATGGCCTAACTTCAAAATTGTATAAGTGCTACAAAGACTCTCTGGCTCGACACCTTCTCCAGGTCTCTTACAAATCTGTCGAGTCCCAGTCACTTCCAGGCACCACCCGCAAGGCTGTCATCACTTTCTTGCTGAAACAGGGTAAACCCGCAGATCAGTGCAGTGCATACCCCCTCTGTCCTTAATTAATACTGATGTGAAAATATTTGTGAAGATACATACTGGCCACAGGTTATGCCATATATTGTTCATCCTGATCAATTGGATTTATCCCTGGCAGGTCCATATCACTTAACCTGCGCTGCCTTTTTAATATTCCGGTGCAGTTAGACCCTAGGGCCCATGCGGCAGCAGCAACATTGGATATCCAAAAGGCATTTGACTCAGTCTCTTGGAAATTCATTTACATTGTGTTGTCAAGGTACAAATTCGGCTGAGGTTTCCTCTAGGCACCACGCCTCCTTTCTGAAACACTGGTAGCCCTGTTTGCTATGTATGGGCTACTTTCAATGCAATTTACTATTGGCCATGGCACTCATCAGAGCTGTCTCCTGTTGCCCTTAATATTTGCCATTATAACTGAACCTTTGGCAGACTTAATAAGACTTAGGCACAGACACAGCGGGATCCGGATGGTGGGT
This sequence comes from Ambystoma mexicanum, assembly GCF_040938575.1. Classification (NCBI taxonomy): domain Eukaryota; kingdom Metazoa; phylum Chordata; class Amphibia; order Caudata; family Ambystomatidae; genus Ambystoma; species Ambystoma mexicanum. The sequence goes on along the minus strand of NC_090941.1, from coordinate 100,947,598 downwards.
GAACCACAGATCATCTCCATATATGGGGATGATGCATCAGTATACATTCAGAATCCCCAGGAACATTTGAGGCCCATTATGATAGATATCCTAGGCTTTGGAGAGTTGTCAAGTCTCTGAGTGAATTGCAGCCAATCCAAACTCTTTCCACTCACAGATATCCCTGCTCCACCCATAGACCTACAAGGGTTCAAGTGGGCTCTGACATCTGTACACTACTTGGCAGTGACAGTAACTAGGCATGGCCCCAAGCTGTATGACTGAAATTAGAATACATTTATGACTTAGCTGCGGGATAACCTCACAAGCTGGTCCCAGAATAGGCAGATCAATGGTTTAATTATTGCAGGAATCAGGATTAAAGTGCCATTATTAAAGTTAAGAAATGCACATGGCGCTGTGATATCTGGATATCTGGCCATCACAGATATCCTGGATTAAAATGATCCAGGAAGTGAAGGGTGCTTTAAATATCACACACATATCATGAGGAAGAGATACAAAGTGAGGAGTGCTTAAATAATTAAATAATGGCTCCCTGAAGAATTAATACAGTGGGCAGACACAGATATATTTTAAAATGGATACCTCAAGCAAAATGGTGTATAATGTTAAGGCCAGGTGTGGGCAAATCTGATAAAGTAACAGAAACCGACACAAGAAATAATCTTACTGTGAGATAATTAAGTCTGGGAGGTTAATCTTGGAACTTGGCAGGAAAAGCAGACAATATTGATGATCGAGTCATATAAAGGCAAGGGAAACTACCAATTTGAACAGAACAGCTGCATTACTTGGCGTCATTTAATTGAGCTTATACATTTCCCCATGGTATAAGGGCTAACCAAACTTGTCAGGCCCTCGAAAAGTACATAAGAGATTGGAAGTGATGTGATTAAGATTGTTTTTGGCAGGAGTTGAAGAATGGTGAAATTGTGTTCAGCCGGGTTTAAAATAGCCTATGTGTCAGACCTCAAATGTTAATGCTAAGTATGCTAATGTAGACTTGGGGCGCACCAGATGAGTCATCTTGGAGGGAGGTTTTTTCCTCTGGCTAAAAGATCCTATCAGAAGCATACTTTGACCAAGTAGTCATTTGCATGAGGGTGTTGCATTATCCAAATAATCTTATATAAGCAGGTAGAAGGCAAAATGTTACTGAGTGCTTTTCCAGAAGTATCTTGAACGTACATCCAATAAAGACTGCTGTGAAAACCTCCAAGGCACGCCCGATGATCATTTTCCTGTCTCTTTTCTCTGAAAGTGTTCACGGATGCCAGAAGCTTGATGGGATGGAAGAGATCCCCCTGTTCACCACAAAGACTTTGCCCTATGGAATTGTGCTCTATCTCTGCCACGGGCTGACTCTGGCTTGCGCGCTACATGGGCACAACAGGGATTCCACACACTGCGGTTTTATATTGGGAAGATAACTTCATTCCAGCCTCTGATAATCCCAGGGCCTATGCGTTGCACATCCTCTCAGTGGATGCAAAATGCAGGCCTGCAAAGAGCATGCAAGTCACTATGGAGCTGCTTCTCAATCAAACCCCCGAGAACAGTGAACCACTGGGGTTTGCACTGAGAGTGGGCAACAGTCGCAGCCGAGTGTCATCTCTATATCGCTTAATCCAAACTTCTTCAGGTGGGGTACTTCACAAAGTATGAGCTAAATGGGCAGAAGATCTCCAACTGGACGTAACCAATGATCTCTGGTCCGACATGTGCACACAGATCCATAAAATATCATTCAACTCCCGCTTTTGTCTGATATGGTTTAAGATATTACATCAATGTTGTTACTTTCCAGATAGAATATGCATGTTCTCCAATGAGAGTACTGGCGCTTGCCCACGCTGCAACCTTACTCACACCAGATACTTCCATATGCTGGGACATTGCCCATGGCTTGGGACTTTCTGGGAAGATGTGTGTGCAACACTGTCTGAAATGACTGATGCAGGTGTCCCCCACAACACAGATATGCATGTTCCATATTTCGAATTCACCATCTGGCATTGTCAGTACATTTGTATGGATATTCCTCCTAGCCAGGCGCTGTATTCTTCTTTGTTGGACAAGTGCTCAAGCTCCCAACAGAGAGATCCTGAGGGATGTGGCATGGACAAGCGACATGGAGGAACACTGGGCACACATGCAAGCGCACAAATCGCAACCAACAGATATTTGGGACCCCCTCAGACTGTACCTCTCTCGCAGAGCGACAAACACAGATATGGCTCCGACCCTGCAATTGAACTGAACTTTCTCTCCATTGCTATATCCCCTTCAGTGGGGAACATATCAAAACACTCTCTCTCTATGATTATGTCCACCCTACTGAACTGTGTAACACTTTTGTACTCTAGTGCCCTCTCATATCTACCAATTCTGTAAAAGCTGTCCTATTGTACTGTGTTGTGTAATGTTAAGTGCTTCAATAAAGAAGTTAAAAAAATTAATTGCATCAAATAAAATGTCACCAAAATATTGTGACATGATCTTTCCTACCTGAATTTCAATGGGACTGCACCTGCACAACAGTCTTAACCAAATCCTATTCACTTTGCTCTATATATTGGAAACAAACTGACCTTGATAGTGTCATAAAAAAGAAAGACATTCAACAGCAGGGAATTATTCATACTTTGCACCCATATATGCCCCAAATGAGAAGCTGGAATTCCCACACAATACTGAAAAAAACAATGTTCTAAAATTACATGTCTCATATGTTTGCACAATTCTCGGGTTAATTTAAATCTAAAACATTGGACACTACCTATTATAACATGATGTATTCCTAGCTTGGGAAAATCCACAGATTGACCTCATCTTCTATGATGTTGGATGTGTTACAAGTATTTTAAAGACCTGGGATTCTCAGAATATACACTGCTTTTGGAATTCTTGGACATTGGGTCCTAACTCAGTCACTATTTTCAAGGAATCCTGTTCACCCACACAACACTCCCGCTAATTGTGCCAATTGAAGAATAGATTCCAATCACTTTATTGGCTATGGGAAATGTAAGTTTCAGGATTTGTTATTTCGCATTCAATTTGAAAAGTCTAAAACCACCAGCAAGTCACAATTTCAAGAACAATTTCTAATAAGTTGATGCTACCTATGGGTTCATTATCAATTATAATTTACAAAACACCTACACCTTGTGCTACATTTCTTTTTTTTATAAACAGAGTTCCCAAAATAATTGTAAATGCTATCTGGAATTTAATGAATTCTCTGGGAAAATGTGTAAATAATCATCAGACTTTCCCATTAACTGTTTGTATGTATTTCAAAGGGCCAGCCCGGGTAGAGACCCCAACTGTTCCCAGGCAACTCCATCAGGTAAGCTGACTCCTCTGTCTGTGCACCTGCTCAAAGTCCCTCTCAGTTAATCTGGTTAAACTTTTTAAAGATCTTCACTTGTAGTCAATTTTGAACATTTTAAAGTGATGTATCCATCAGCTACATCCAGTTGGAATCCAATCTGCTTCTCTCCCCTTTTGGATGGGCTGACTTGCTTCTATGTTTTTTCTAGAAAAGTTCTTAATCCTATCTGTTTGATCATAAATTCCCAACAAACTCCACACATAAGGGGAACTTAGTACAATTGATTTGTATGGATCAGTGATTTTAATTGTTCTTTAGACTCATCTGAAAATTACACATTTGACATTAACCTCTTTCCTACTCACTCTTCCACAAAAAAGTGTGGACATAGCAGTTTATATCTCTATCTTTGGTTTTATTCCCCTATACACTCTCCCCTAACTTCTGACATCACTGAATTACAAATGTTAAGCAAAATAATCCTACAATTTTATAAATGTGGCAACTGTGTTTCTATATTTAATAAAATCACATTTTCATGGGTCTATCACTCACCATTTGCAATACATGCCAATTCCTCCCAACACTCTAGAATGTATTGTTGCAAAATTAAAATTATGTTTCATTTGCAAACCTTCACTGAATGTCAGTAATTGTCATATGTATGGATGTGGCATAAGGTAACAATAGCTTCTTGTGGTGGGGCATTGGGAGTCTAATACATAGCATTGTATGTGATTCAAAATTTTCAGTGGATTTCAATAAGGCACTTAAAACATTATTGACAGGACATTAAACCCAAGACTCAGTTCTATTTCTCACACGCCATTCTTTTCTGCCTCTCCAGTGACACAGAAAAAGGGATGTATTCTCCATTAGGGCTTGCTTTAAAGAGCTATTTGCATTTGTACAATGTGTTTAACTGCTTGGACAGATTTGCCATTCATAGTTAGTCATTAACGGCTGCAGTGATGAGCGACGCAGGTGCATGGGAGACGCTGCCTGACTATACATAGCAATCTTTGCTACATCCACGCATCCATACCTAGAAGAACTGAGGAACAAACCTTCTGCTGAAAAGCCCTCCCTGGACAAAGTCGATGTGTCGAGTGATGCAGGTGTGCAGGAGACGCTGCCCGACTACACGTATCATGCTGTGCTATGTCCACGCATCTGTGCCTATGAGAACCGAGACACGGACCCTCTGCGGCCAAGCCCTCACAGGACAGGGCTGCAGTGTTGAGTGATACAGGGGCACAAGAGATGCTGCCCGACTACACGTAGCATGCTTCACTATGTCCATGCATCTGTGCCTATAAGAACCGAGGCACAGACTCTCGGTGGCAAAGCCCTCAAAGGACAAGGCCACAGTTTTGAGCGGTGCTGGTATTTGGCGGCGATGGGGTGGATGGTAGACAGTGAGTGCAGATTACCTCACCCTCCTGTCTGAGGCCGCTAGGTAAGAAGTTACAGTGAGAGTTAGCTTGCTTCACACCACGCAACCCCCCTGACCTGGTGCCTCTTCTCATCCTTTCATCCGCATTGTTTCCCCCTGTGACCAGACCTCCTGCCCACCCACCTGCTCCTTGTGCACCCTCGCATCCTAGGCCACGTGCTCCTTGCATTCCCCTTGCAATCCTCGATTGCATGTGCTCCCTTGCTGCATGCATTTCCCTTTCATCCTGGCCTGCATGTATTCTACTCACAATCCTCAATCAGGTGCGCTCCCTCATGCCTTAGGCACCCTGCTTTCCCTCCCATCCTGAGCTGCCCGTATTACAATCACAATCCTCAACTGCGTGGGCTCCCTCGCACCCTTGGCTGCATGCATTCTCTCGCTTTCTGGGCTGCTTGGCACCCTTGCATCCTAGGCCACTTGTGTTCCCTCGCAATCTAGATTGCGTGCGCTCACTTACACATTGGCTGTGTGCGCCACCTCACAACTCTAGGCAGGTGTCTCTCCTCTCGGCCTGCATGTCCCCTGCATTCCTCATGGGCCCTCTCCTTCCCCTTAACAGCCTTCTTTCCTAGCCACTTCCCCTGACCTATTGTGTACTGTGCTGAGGTGTTGTTCTACTTGGTTTTTGGCTATTGCATTGCCTGTATCGCTCCTGTGCTCATTGTTTTTTCCAGGTTTCCTGGTTGATTGCTCTGTTTGTCAGCATTTTCTGTTATCCATGGTTGTTATTGTTTGCATCCCTGCTGTGTTCATTCTTTTCCTCTATGTTACATACTCAATTGTTCTGTTCCTATGCATTCATGTTATTCACAGTTGTCTTTCCCGCAGATTGTAGTGCCTGCATCCCTGCTGCGTTCTTCTCTATTCTAGGTTCCCTGAGTGATCATTTGGTTCTCTAGTTCTGTTTCTCCTGGTAGCTTGTTTACACTGTACTGCCTGCATCCCTGCTTTGTCCATTCTTACTTCTAGGTTCTGTTGGTAACTGACGTTTCTATGTACTGCATCCTATTTTTTGTCATTGTTCTGCCATCTGTGTGCCCTGCCTTCTGTGTCCACCCTGCCCTAGTACTTCCCCCTCCACATCCCTCCACTTTTTCTTCCCCCACTCTCCATTCTGCACCCTCTATGGTGCTCTCTGTTTCTCCTATCTTCTGAAACTGCTATTCTATTGACTATCCTATCCTTCTCACTAAGTCTGGCAGGAAGAAGTTCAAAAGGGATATCCCAGTCCGCAAACCCAGGGCTCCCTATCACTTATACCTAAACCAGTACTTCGTCCAGACATACCCTTTCTGGAATCCTCTTTGTCGTTCCCCCTCCAGGCCTATGGACCTCCCATGTAGTCTCTGTTCTCTCTCTTTTGTCCTCTTCACCCGTTAATGTTGGCACCCATTGGGATGCTTTCCTGGCCCCCTTTCAGTTATCCAAGACCATCATTAATGTTTACCTAAATGGTACCATCCTGGTCCAAGGCCCTCAGGCCAACCTCCTCATTTTTGATAGACGCTCCCTGCGCTTATCAACTTCCTTTCTTTTCCTGCTGTCCCCTCTCTTCCCTCTCTGGCTCCACTGCCTCTCCATCCTTGGCCACCTCTTCAGCTGTCTTTGCTGCTTCTCCGGTCACCCTGTTGCCTCCTTCCTCTGCCACTCATGTGGCACCCACCTTCTCTTCCTTGGCTACCTTGCCTTCTCCTCCGTCCTGCTCTGAACACTCTTGGGCACTTACAACACTTCTGCAGGGCATTCCTCTGACCTGTACCCCTCCACGTAAGTCTTTCAAAGGGGCAGCCTGCTCCACATTGCTACTCTCAACTTTCACTCAGCGGTCAAACACTCCTCTGACATCTGCCTCTCCTCAAATAACTCAATCTAGATGTACTTGTCTGACTGAGACATGATTCACGGCCAGCTCTGTCACAAGCTTCGACACACTCCTTCCTGATGGCTGCAAGATCCTCTCCGTGCCCAAACCAACCGTCCTTGTGCAGTTGTAGCCCTGATCTTCCCAGAGTGGATCCCTGCTTTTATCATTCCTATGCAGGACTACTCCTCCTTTGAATGCCTGGTTTGCATGCTCTCTATCACTCCTGGCCTTCCTCTCACTGTGGCCACTATCTAGTGACTGCCTGGGCAGGTAGCCGCCTTCCTCTTTGTGTGGGTGGACCTCTCCTCCTCCCTCCTTACCTCTACCTCTCAACTTTACCTCCTCAAAGAGCTTAACATCCATTTGGATGCTCCATGTCCTTCTGCAGGACTCTTTCGCAGCCTCTGCAACTCTCTCACTCTCTCTATACTTCCCTCTGGCCTGACTCACTCTGCAGGGCACACCCTGGATGTTCTAATCTCTTCAGACCTCCCCCTCTCTATCCCTCTCACCACTCCTCTCTGCTGGAGTGATCACGTTCTCCTTAACTCCCATCGCTCCTTCTCTACCACTCAGGCCAAGTTGACCCCAGCAGTGTCACCTACCTTCTCGGTCATCCGACCCATGAAGTGTGTGTCAGTTCAGGCTTTCCCCGCTACTTTCTCCCCTCCTTCTGAACCTTTGGCTGACTCAAATCCTGACACAGCCCTTTCTAACCTCCATCTTTCTATCTTTGACCCTCTTGCCCCTGTCAAGAGGATCACATGAAGCCAAAATCCAAGTGCAACTCTTGGTACAATTCCAACCTTGTCACCCTCAAACGCAAGTGCACGGTGGCTGAGAGGAAGTGGAGGGCTACAGGTACACCCACTGACAAACTGGCCTGCTGCTTGTTCCAAAGGCAGTACAGACTCTCTGTCCTTGTCAATAAGAGAGCACTCATCCAAGCCTGTATCTCTGCGGCATTTAACAACTCAGCCAAACTCTTAAAAATCTGCAAAGAGCTGGCCAACCCTGCTGCAGTCTCTACCTCTTCTGATCCCTCCTGGGCACTCTGTACGGACATGGTTTCTCATTTCATTACTAAAATTCAGGGGATCCTGTCCACCCTCTCTTCCTCTTCCTTTTCCTGTCCCTCCTCCTCCACTCCTGGCCTGCCTGTGGCCTCCTCTCCCCCTTCCTTCTCTTACTTTCTCTTGTTTCCCCATGCCGACATGTCTAGGTAAGTCTGATCTATGAAAGTCTCATCAAAACAGGTTCTCCATTCCTTTCAGGGGATGCTAATCCAGATCTCTCTTTTTCTTTGCATTTTGGTATTTGTAGTCCTGGATTTACAATGTAAGCCAGGATTGAAATAGCATCTCCCATATGGAATGAGGTATGATGGCATGTATGTGTACAACCTCCACCCTACTTGACCACCCATCGCCATGGGTTGCCTGCTTATTTGACAGGGGCCCCAGATTGACACTTCTTTGCCTGGGGGGTGGGGGCAGGGTGTGGGGCTCGGCCTTAAGCAATTTGAAGACTACTGCACTATGTGTATAGCTTCCTTGTTCATGGCTGACCGACTCTGTATTTTGTTCCTTCAGCCTTATCTATTCCTCTCTTTTCCAGGGACACTCTCTCATCGCCCTGCCTTGGTGGATTGCCTGACTTCCCTATGTGGAGCCTTTGAATAGGTTCTGGTGCTCATTTGTTTCATATGGTTGTGCTGTGACATGTCCACTGCCTTGCAAGTCTTGGAAAGCTTCATTGGTCATTGTGATTTGAAAAAGAAGGACATCCTTCCATATCAGGCTCCACTCCAGTGGCCCCTGGCTACACAGTGGCTCGCCAACTCCTGTAGCTCTCTCTGCATCAGCCCGTGAAACATGTTTTTTTATTGGTGAGTTTCCACAGGAATCCCATTTGTCATATGAGAGCCTGTGGCTTAGAAAAGTATGTCATACAGTGTTTCGACAGCATTGCTGGTTTTCTGCTATCCAACACATATTCCTTGGATGATCCCTCCTTGCATTTGGGACCCCACAGTGCAAAATGGCCTTTGCTGTTGCTTCGTTCCAGCATTTCTGCTTCTTGATGAGCTGGGTGAACTGAGCATCCCCATTGTCAAGGTTTTCTGCTTATCCATACCCATACATGTGTTAATAGTATTAAGTAGCCCTGCCACTAAACCCATGTATACCATTGGAAAGAGGAAGAATGTAGCTCACCATACCCCATTTCTTCGGTGGCTAAGCCATTGGAATTGAAAGAAAGTTTATGGAGTGGCAGTGGGACATCTTGATTTGCACCATGTACAACCTCCATATACCACACTGCTCTGGCACCAACACCCAGGAAGGCTAGCCTGTTTGAATCACAGAGAAGATGCCATGCCTTGGGATGTGCTCATGGAAATTATATGTGGGCCACTTGTTTTTGTTCACTGACATGTCTAAGCCAGTTGTTTTTCTCGATGACAGTAGGAATTTTATATTTGAAAAGGTGCTTTATATCTAGACATGAACCTTGTCCTATGTTGTTAAGGTACCTTCTTTAGGATATGGCCTCAGCTCATGGTACACATACATTTGGAAATAGGCACATCTCAAACACACAATTGATTTGTATACATGTGCCTCAGATTCCAATGAATTGTGGCTTTTCATATATATTGTTCATACTAACACAAGTGTGTAGTATTGTTAGCCAAATAATTCCAAGTTTTACATTAGTCAGGATTCCGATAGCCTTGCATTCATTATTTTACATACCAATATTACCAGATCAAAAATATTATATTTCTGTGGTGCATGCTCCACCAATTGCCTATGTGTTTGCATTATTAGGTTATTTTATCAACAAGAACACCCCAATGGAACATTTTGTTTAAATTAGTAAATTTAAAAAAAAATTAAGTACTTCACGAGAGGACTCCCGATCATCCCTGATATGTTGCTACCAACATTGTAAACACAACCCCTTGCATTAACTTTTCATCAGATTTATTTTGATTTGTGATGTCATCTTTGATGTCCTGGGTGTTAGTCTTTAGATTTTACTTGTAACCATAATTCACTGAATTTCAAAGGTTTTTATCACTGCAACTTAACAATAACGTTCCTTTAACAATGTTTTTTCACTGAATTTATTTCAAAGGTTTTTACCAGTGCACCCTAATTTGCTACAACTTCCTAATATCATAATCACCCACAATATAGCAGAATTTTAAGCCAAGCTAGGAAGTTTCAAGTGGAAAATGCGCCATTTCCCAACTTCTTGCAACATCCTTGTTTCGCAGACATTTTAAAAATGCATTTTCAGCCATTCTATGAAGTGTCAAGCTGAAAGTTTACCCTTGCACAGCTCCTAGACCTACTCTTATTCATTTTTGATCTGCAATCCAGGAGAAAGCACCTGCTTGGAAGAGTGTTAGCACACCTGCTATTTAGCTTCTATAATGGCATGAACCATGGACATGCCTTCTCCTGAGGAGCCTCCACCACTAACACTACCAGCACCACTAGCTGGAGGGCCTGGGCAAGGGAAAATGTGCAATTATGCAGAGGAGGATCAAGAGGACAGGAAGAGAACATAGAGGAAATGTCTACCTCCAGCACCCAGAGAGAATCATGGGGGTGGCGCTTCTTTAAGACCATATGCGGGATAATACATGGACCTTAATGACAACATTCTAAGCAGTCCCCTTTCCAGGCCAAGCATCAATACAAGACCTGGATTGCACATGCACACCATCGCACAGGACAGCCCTTCTTCCTTTGTTTTACTTTTATCCTTGTAACACTACCTCATTGTCTGGGTTCAAACAGTCACACATCCGTTCACCAATCACTTCCAAACCCGCTACACGTAACACTATCAACATATTAAACCTCCATACACCAACTGCCACTTAACAATGTTGTAGAAATCTTCTGTCTCTGCATTTCTCTTACTTATACAAAAGAATTGCCCACAGAGCTTTGATAAATGCACATATGCATTGCGCAGTGAGAGAAGTGCATGAATGCAAGGGGAAGTACGAATGGGCAAGTGCTGATGGGAGCCTGGTAGGGAAGTGCCAAGGGATGACAAAGTGTGTGGCCACTGCCTAAGTGTTGGGGTGGAGGATTCACAAGTGTGGGGTACACAGCCACCAGGCGGTAGGTCCGCAAGGGCAGTGCTGAAGGGGTTGGGAGTACTTGTGCTGACTAGGTATAGGGCGTGATGTTCACGAGGGACCAGGCCACCAGTCTCAGTGGCAGTGGTATGAGTTAGCAGCAAAAGGGAAAGAGAGAAAGAGGAGGAGAAAAGCAGAGTTTTTAGACATTTCTGGAACTAAAGGAAGTCTGGCTCAAGTCTGAGAGGAGCAGGGAGTCTGTTCCAAAGAGAGGCACAAGCCAAAGAGAGAAACCTGCCTCCCACACTCTATTTGGAGAAGTATTTGACAAGCAGAGAATTGGAGTTATAGGAGCAGAGGGCTCCAGCAGGGAAGTATTTAGGGAGGGAAAGTTGGAGATAGCATGGTCCCATGCCCCAGAAAGCCTTGTCGATGATACCGAGGGTCTTCTATTTCATCGTTGCGGCCACAAGGAGCCAGTGTAGAGGTTTTAGGGCTCTAGATATATGACCCCTGTGTTTGAGACCAAGAATACATTTGCAGGTGTATTCTGGATTAGCTGAAGGGTGCATAGGGAACAAAGGGGGAGGTTGAGGAAGAGACTATTGCAGTAGTCCAGCTTAGACAGGACTAGGGCTGAACAGACGTTGAGCTTTTGGGGAAAGGTGAGGAAAGGTAGATTGCCTGTAAAGAGGTTAAACTGAAAGTGGGCCTTCTTGACAATGTCCAAGATGTAAGGGGAGTGAGGAATTAAAGATAACCCCAAGTTGTTGGGCCTCACAGGATGGTGAGGGTAGAGGGCCCAAGGATGGTGGCCAGAGGATAGGAGGGAAACAGGGCACATGTATCCCAATAAAAAGGATCTCCATCTTACAGACATTGAGACAGAGATCGTTAGTGGCACACAGTGCCTGGATGGTGGTCAGACAATCAGGGATAAAAAAACAGGGAGCAGAAAGTAGCACAGGGAAGTTTCAAGGAAAGCTTTGTGTCAATGGCATACCACTGGAAATTAGAAGAGAAGGAGGAGATCAAATGAGCCAGAGGGAGGAGATGGATGTCAAAGAGACACTGGATAAACTGTGGGGGATGCTGCTGGCAGAGAGTGATGTGGTGGAGGAGAGGAAACAGCAGAGTTGCAGCTGTTGCAGCTGAGAAGGGCAGTTAGTGAGGAAACAGGGCAGCCAGTCCATTGCCAGTTCTGTGATGCAGAAGGTGTCATAGAGATGTTTAATGAGGATAGAATGGCTGATAGTGTCAAAGGCGGAAGATAGATCAAGGGGCATTATCTTAAATTGACCTAGGTTCTTAAATACCAGACAGCATCATGTGACCATTCCCGTGCAGCATGATGGCATGTCCACGGACGGTGTTTGTCACTGTGGACAGTTTGAAACTGCATTTTCGGCCAATCTAGTGAGAGTCTACCCTGCCAGGACTCCTGGACCAATTCTTTGTTGATCTGTCACATTTTTACAATGTTTCAAGGCATATTTTTGGCAAAGTAGTCTGCAGACAGTGTCTCTGAAGGGACCCACCCAATTCTTTTAGTCATTCTCTATCTGGCACATGTCAGGAAGGCATAGCATCAACAGTAAGACAGACACAAGGGACCTCAGTTCAAGGGTGTTTATTGAACTTCAAAATGGGTATGATAAACGCCTATCTAAATCTAAATCTACTGATGGGAGCAAGCTACGACCATCAGATAATAACTCAGTCCTAGTGGTGGCTTGTCAGAATAAAAGGGCTAAACTAAAAAACCTATTAACAATCCCTACCTCTAAATCCAAATAGTGTGGGAAATTATGTTTTGAAAAAGAAATAAGTGTTCAAAATGATATGGCATTGTTTCAAGCCATTGGCCTCCCTTTCCGACGTTTTTAGCATGGATAAGGTGGTTCTCTCAAGCATAGCACAATCTATGGCTTCTTTAGCATGAGGTTAGAGTTCACGCATTAGCATCAGCGCCTCTGAAGCGTAATTGCCCTTGCTACTCAAAGTCTCTTCACTCTAAGGGGATAATGCAACCATATAGACAGCAAGTTATTTTCCCTTCTGGATTTTCACAAGTATTCATATCGGTTGATTCAATATCCACCCCAGCGACCCCACAACCAGGCTGAGATGCTTTTAGCATAAAGTTGTACACAGGCTTCCCTCTGTTGGGCTCGAGCCTGTATTTCACCTTTCACTTTAATGCACAATGTTCATAGGTACTTCCTTTTCGTGTGACTCATGGTTCCACCTGGATCCCTCTCTGCCGGGCTCAGATCCCATCTACACAATTAGACTCACAAAGCCGGGCTCGGACCAATATCAATTTTCTATCAAGTTTCAAAGACTTTTGAATGTGCACAGGGTTTGGCTTGACCCATTGCAGGACCACTTTGATTTGACAATTCATTTTCTTTTAATATTCACACCCTTTTGTTTGGATACCTAACAGAGATTTTTGATTGAACACCCACGTGATGCCAAATCACTCTGTCTATGGTATCTTAATTTAGCCACAAAGTTCATTCCATCATCTGCTGTCTTAATAATCTTCTTCATACAATGTTCCTGCTTGCAACCTTGGTTTCCAGAAAGACTGGTCTGGTATCAGTCTCCCCAACTCACTGGCTGTGCTGACTTCACTGGTGCTGCTTTGTTGTAGGAGCCAAGGGCAGTACCACGGTGGCAAACACTTCTCCCCTAATTGACTATCGACACAGGAGAGCCCTAGGTACCTCCAACACACAGTGCAGGATTCTTTAGCTGTAATTCCCAGTCTTACGTTTTGCTACTTTGGAAGGCTCATAAAATATGCGGTCTGTCAGTGAAAAGGTCAACGGTATTTCCATACTTGCAATTCTCTTCAGTCTTGCCATCTTCCGCCTTGTATTAAACTGCCGCCTTGGAACTGAGATTGCAGTGAGACATATAAGGCATATGGCTCGGTTGTTATTCCATTTTCCCTCACAGTGAGATGTCCGTGAGAACGTGTTTGTGTCAGCAGAGGGGGTCGGGGGTTGAATCCCTATGTATGGCACCAGGTTGGGTGGTGTAAAGGTATTGCAGGGAAGGGGATAACACATCTCACCATCCGGAGTCCCACTTCCACGCCCCAAACTCCCCTAATCCAGGTGGTCCTCCTGCAATGGTTTACCCCCAGGAACTGGATTCAAAACCGATGGCTGTGTCCTTGCCACCTCAATGACATATCACTGGGGGCTAGCAGGTGAGACACCTTCAGGTTTTTCAAATACCCTTCCCCATGCAATGTAGCTGCATCTGTTTCACGAGGGAACCGAGAAAGGAAATCCCCATTCCCTTGATCTTTACCTTTTTCGGTGCTCCACAGTGAAACAGTAGGGTTGCAGGTCTAATAAACATTGCATGGCTCGAGGGTTGGAATCTTTCCATTAGCTGATCCAAACCAGTGGTGAATGATACGTGACAAGCGTGAACTTTCATCCTAGGAGGCAATATATAAGGTGAGTAATGGCCCATTGGATGGCAAGGGCCTCTAATTCCAGCACAGGGTAATATATTTCACATGGAAAGAGTTTGAGTCTGGTAAATAAGATAGGATGTTCCAATCTGTTGCAGATTTGTGACAAGACTGATTCTATCCCTGTAAGGGAGGCGTCTGTAATTCAAACTCTTTAGAGAAATCTACTACCTTTAGGATCGGGTTCTGGCACAGAGTTTATTTTAGGTTATTATAACACACATCGTCCTCATCAGTCCAATGAATTTCTGGGGTTCAACGTTCTTTAATCTTTGTCTGTCAGTTTAGCTGTCAGTTTATCTGTCCTGTCAGAGAATTTAGAGATAAACCTATAATAAAAACCAAAAATAATAACCAATTAACCCAAAGAATGTACTAAGGTCTCTCTTGGTTTTAGGCATAGGGTTAAATAGGACAGCCTTCACTTTCTCGCATTGAGGATGGACACTAACATTACCTACAAAGAAGCCGAGGTGTTTCACGGCTGTTTTGGCTAGCCTACATTTCAATGGATTGGCAGTTAAGCCGGCTTCCCTGGGGGCTCTCATAGTAGTAAAGTGGTGGAAAAGATAGTTTTCCCCGGTTTTAGTATAAATGTCTATACCATCTATATTAGCTCCACAGAAATCAGAGTAGGACTATAATAATCTGTCCATAAGTGGTTGGAATGTGGCGGGGGCTCGGTGTAAGCCAAAAGGGAGGACTTTAAAGTGAAACAGCCTGAGGGGCATCAAGAAGGCTGTTTTCTCTTCATCAGGTCCATATACTGGGACTTACCAGCACCCCTTGGTTAGGTCTAGGGTGGATAGAAAGATGGTGTTTCCAAGTTTATCAATCAAGTCATCGATGCGTGGTATGTGATAGGCATCAAAATCGGAAATTACATCAACTTGGCAGAAAACCTCCAGGAATGGTCTGGTTTGGTGACCAATACCATAGGGGAAGGACCATGGGCTTGAAAGGGATTTGATATTATTCACCCTTAAAGGGGTAGTGCTCTCAAAAATAGTATTGGCTAAAAAGATGGCACATAATCAAATTATATATTAAAAATATTTTTAAACAAAGTCCCTATGTAATGTTTTGAGCAAATGAAGCTCAAACTCAAAAATGTGAAGCACTAGGAGGCATCCATTTTGTGAAAAGGATGAGCCTCCTGTGCATCTGTTAAACTCTGCCCTTTCGGCACTAATGAAGCACTACCACTGGGTGTCTTTTGCTTCATTGATGACGGAGACCAGAGAATGCAGGCAGGAAAGCTGCATCTAGGTAAGTGCTTATTTCTTTTTTTTAATAAGCACTGCAGATATAAAAGCTGCGGTTTTCTTTCTAAGTTTTATGGGCTGGAGGAGCCCAGAAAACTTAGAAAGAAAACTGCAGCTTTTAAAATATTCTATTTATGTTTGCGGTGGCTTCATCTTTGAGTCCCCTGTGCTCCAAGCTGATGCTACCGCAAACATAAATACAATGTTGTTGTATTTAAAAACTGTGCGGTTTTCTTTCTAGGTTTCTCACGCTCCTCCGAGGCGGAGGAGCCAGAGAAACGTAGAAAGAAAACCACAGTATTTTTAAATACAACCACATTGTATTTCTGCCTGCAGCGGCTTTCACTTCGAGCCTCCTGGGCTTCCTTGAGGGAGCCCAGGAGACTCAAAGTGAAAGTCGCTGCAGACAGAAACACAACACGGTTGTATTTTGAAATGCCATGGTTTTTCTCACTACGGCAGCTTTCACTTGGAGTCTCCTGGGCTCCCCCAACCCTGAGGGAGCCCAGGACACTGCAAGAGAAAGTCGCCGCAGTGAGAAATACAACAATGTTGTATTTGTAAATGCTGCAGTGTTTATAAATACAACAACGTTGTTATTCTGACTGCAGCGGCTTTTGCTTCTAGTCTCCTGGGCTCCCCCGGGTTGGGGGAGCCCAGGAGATTCCACGCGAAAGCCGCCACAGTCAGAAATACAACATTCTTGTATTTATGATTTCTGTGGTTTTCCAACCACAGCAATCACAAATACAACAACGTTGTATTTGTAATTGCAGCACCTTTGCTTTTTGCCTTCATATTACATTTTCTATGCTTTCCTGGGCTTGGGGAGCACCGACAATGTAAAATGAAAGTGAAGACAGTCTCCTCAGCTCATGCTGAGCTCTGCTCGGGCTGCAGTAAGCAAAAGTTCCCAGTAGGGGGCTTTTGCAGCTTGTTTAGTGCCACCAGGGCAGAGCTTAACATGAGCTGAGGAGGCTGCCTGAAATGGCAATATGTGTGCTCCCATGCAAATGCTTTGAGCCTTGTTTGCTCAAAAGTTTACATAGGAATGTTCATTAAAAATATGTTTAATGTATGTTTGGGATTATTGCCCATCCTTTAAGGCAATAATATTTTTGAGCACACTATTCCTTTAACATTTTATTTATTTCCTCAACCAATATCTATTTACAAGCTTCCAGGAGTCTGTATGGTTTTAGATGGACCACTTTTCCTTTAGGTGTTCTGATGTAAAGATCGGTGCCCTTCACTCTTCCTGGTTTCTCTGAGAATACATTGGGAAATGATAGAACAAAATCTTTTAAATCTTCTTGTTGTTGATTACATAATACTTGGGGAATTAACTCGAAGTTAATTATTTATTCTGGCACCAAACAAGATAGTATTGTTACATTGGCGGTTAGAGGATTTTCCTTCCACTCTTTTAAGAGATGTATGTCATATAGATGGGTATTTTGTTTCCTATTGGGTTGGGCAACCTTATAAGTACTGTTTCCTGTTTGTTCCAATATTTTATATGGCCCATGGCACTTAGAGACAAGCTTTTTTTCCAAAGTCGCTTGGAGGAACAATACTTTTTGCCCTACGGAAAATGATCTCAGATTAACATTTTTGTCATAAGTGGACTGTTGTTGTGCTTGGGCTTTTTCCATCCGAGTATGCACTATATTTCAAACAAGTTTCATATGCTCTCGCAGTTGGGTAGCGGTTTGCAAAAAGGAAATGGGTGCCTCTTCTTTCTCTTCCTAGGTCTCCCAAAGAATGTCCAGGACATCTCTTGGTTCTCTACCATAGAGTAATTCAAAGGGAGAGAATCCAGTGGATGCCTGAGGGGTTTTCCTTACTGCAAATAGTGCCCAGGGTATCATACATTCCCAGTCCTTCCCATCGTTATCTACCTGTTTTCTCGGGATCATTTTGAGTGTTTTATTGAATCTTTCTACCAATCCATCTGTTTGGGGATGGTAAACTGAAGTTCTTAAGGTGGTGATATGGTGTAGCGCCTTTAATTCACTCATGAGCTTGCTCTCGAAATTAGATCCTTAATCCGTAATGGGGTCCTTAGGAAAACCAACTCTGGAGATATATGTAATAGGCGTTTTAAAATCTGCTGGATGGTGCCGTTCCGCATAGGAAATACCCTGAGTGTCTAGTCGTGTAGTCGACAATCACAAGTACATATTTGTTACCTAATCTAGAGGTTTCCAAAGGACCAATGATCTCCATCCCAATCCTTGACAAAGGTATTTCTATTATTGGTTGAGGGTTCAAAGGTGCATGCAAGGGAATGGGAGTACTAGTTTTCTGACATATTGCACATGTATGAATTAAGTTTTTTTATCAGCATGGATACCTTGCCAGTACAACTTCCCAATGATATGTGCCTGGATCTTAGATTGTCCTAAATGTACCACTGTCAGATGAGAATACAACATTTCTAGTACAATCTTCCAATGGGTTTTGGGGACTACTAACTGCTTTTACTTAGGCCTTCTTTGGATGTTTCCTTCCTATACAGTAATCCTTGTTTTAGGAAAGAAAAAAAAAGACTTCCCTTTTTACTCCCTCTCCTTGGGGAATTGTTTGTAGGAAAGCCTCAGGGAGAGCTGTTCATTTCACGGAGTGAAGGCTAGATTGGGAAAGATGGTAAACTCTTCTTCCCTTTTCTCATCAGTCATAAAAGTTCATCAGCTTCCCCAAAGCCTAAGGTACCTTTCGCAGTATCTTCCAGTTTACTCTCTTCAAAATGAGGAAATAGAGCCTTTTCAATAATGTGTTGTGCAATTTTGTCCCCATGATGTACATCAAATGGAATTTCACCATGATTTTTTAAGAGAACCTTTATGTATCCCTAGAAGTAGGGATCTATGATACCTGCCAGAACGTCTAGACCAAACTTCCAGGCTAGGCCAGAATGTGGGGCCAATCTGATATAACACACAGGAGGGGGTATCAAAAATAAGTCTGTGGGAATCATTTCTCTATTCCTTGGAAGCATGGTAGCTTATCTGCTACTACATATATCAAAGTCTATTGATTATTTTGTAGCAACGCAGGGGTCTGATGTCATGATGCCAAAGCGTGTTGCCCCTTCTGCCTCTAAACATATGCTGGCTGCCACATGTGCTCAGTTGCTATCCCATTTCCAATTAGCAGCAGGTCCCCTGTTTAGGGCTTGGAAGGCATCCGGACGGATGTCATGGTCGCGACACGCCTCCCATCCGCTCAGCTTGCCTCCCTCGCTATTGGTCAGAACTTGCGGTCACGTGAAGCTGGTTTTGTGTATACGATGCAAATGCACCATTCCATTGGTCCGATAAAAGACCCTCCAACTTCCGTTTTAGTGCTTCTGATCATTCCTGGATTTTCTGAGTCTGCTTTGTGAAGTGAATTCCTTGTGTCACACCGTTGTCTGTTTTCCGACTGATTTCGTGTCCCTAACCTTGGTCTGCTCTACTGACTATGCCTCCGCCCCCTGATTCTGTCCTTATGTCTACGCTGTTGCCGACCATTGCCTGTAACTGGATTGACTCCGGATTATGTTTGGCTCTGTTTATGCTCGCACGGATACTTCAATCGGCTTGTTGTGTGGAGTGCCTCTGTAACTTGCTGTGTCTCTTGTCTGGCCTAATTTTGTACCGACTAGATTCCCTGACAGAGGTTTGTCTGTCTCTCCCACGTTACCCTCCTCAACCTCACGTTATCCTTATGCATTCACCTTTCCCATTCCATACAAAATATGTTTCCTGCATGCATACCTCTTGTTCTGTCAAAGCACTTGCCTTCCCTCAGAACCTTTGTTCAACTACCACAAAGAAATGGGCACAATAATTTTTGACACTATCCTGTACACATAGTGCCATATCCCGACTCTAGTCCTTCCCTCATGCCGCCCGGGGTAGTTGCTGTACTAACTTCCCTTCCTTCGTTGTTTTTCCCTTCATCCCTCTTGGAAGCTGGATTTCCTCGGTTCTTCACTACATCATTATCTGGTAAGCACAATTCACCACCTCTCACTAGCCCTTTTTGTGGCATTAGCCCTTCTTTGTGTTCCATTTCCTATTGTGCTTTTCCCCAGCGGCAGAACGTGTGGGGCTTGCGTGGAGGTGCTACTAGGGATCGCGGCTCCTTCTTCCCAGAGGTTAGTGCCTTGATTCCCTCTCTTCCTGTATTTCTTGGAAGTGTTCAGCTGTCCCTTCCTAATCTGACTTCCGCTTGCTTCCACAATTTGCTGTGGGAACGCAGGGAATCAGGGTCTCATGCCCTTTCAAGCAATCAACTCATCTGGCCTGGTGGCTTAAGTGGGCAGTAGGGTGTATTGCTGGGAAAGTTCCCTTGAGTACAGGGGGCCCAGCTGGTCATTTGAGAACAAGGGATTTTCAGTGGGGGTGTCCGGCCAAGCATCTGTATGGCTCTCCCGGTGGGTGAGTATCCAAGTCTCCCGGTGAGTGTCAAATCTGTTATTATCTTTTTTTTGCCTTGTGGGCCCAAAACCTGATACTATATGACTTAGCTTCTGGAATTTTAGGGTGCCACCCTTTTTTCACTTGAGTCACTTCCCTCTACTGACACCACATTTAAGGAAGACAGGGTATCAAAAGTAAGACAGACACAAGTGACCACAGTTCAACAGTGTTTATTGAACTTCAAAAAGGTATGATAAACGCCTATCTAAACCTAAATCTACTGATGGGAGCAAGCTACAACCATCAAATAATAATAATGCAGTCCTAGTGGTGTCTTGTAAAAATAAAAGCAAATATACTAAAAAACCTATTGCCAATCCTTACCTCTAAATACAAATAGTGTGGAAAATTATGTTATGAAAAAGAAAAAAGGGCTCAAAATGATATGTCATGTTTTCAGATGATTGGCCTCTCTTCCCCACATTTTTAGCACGGGATAAGGCAGTTCACTTGACTATAGCATAATCTCTGGCTTCTTTAGCACAAGGTTACAGTTCACTCATTAGCATCAGGGCCTCTGGAGTCTCCTTGCTTCTGAAAGTCTCCTCACTAAAAGGGCGTGATGCAAACAAATAGACAACAAATAATTTTCCATTCTAGATTTTCACAAGTATTCTCATCAGGTGATTCAAAATCAACCCCGGATCCCCCTCAACTGGGCTCAGATCCTTTTAACATAAAGTTCTGCACAGGCTTCCCTCTGCCAGGCACGAGCACGTTTTTCACTTTATCGCACAATGTTCGTAGGTTCTTAGTTTTCGGGTAACTCACGGTTAACCCCGGATCACCCTCTGCTGGGCTCAAATCCTTTCTAAACAATCAGTCTACCTCAGCCGGGCTCTGACCAATGTCAATTTTACATCAAGTATCGAAGACTTTCAAATGTGCACAAAGGTTTGGCTTGACCCGCTGCAGTACCCATTCGATTTCACAATTCTCTTTCTTTTAATGTTCTCACCCTTTAGGTTGGATACCTATCAGAGACTTTTGAATGAGCACCCACGTGATGCCGGACCACTCTATTTATGATATCTTAATTTAGCTTCAATTTTTTTTCACTCATCTGCTGTCTTAATAATCTTCTTCATATAATGTCTCTGCTTGCAACCTTGGTTTCTGCACAGACCGCTCTGGTATCAGTTTCCCCAACTCACTGGCTGTGCTGTGCTGACTTCACTGGTGCCATATTGTTGTGGGGGCCAAGGACAGTACCATGGCAACAAACAGTACTCCCTGCCTTGAATATCAATGCAGGAGAGCCTCGGGTACCTCTGAAACACAATGCATGAATCTTTAGGTGTAATTCCAGGTCTTACGTTTCCTATGTTGGAAGGCTCATAAAAGGTGTTGTCAGTTGGTGAAAAGGTCAAGGGTATTGTCCCCATTTTCCCTCACAGTGAGTTGTCCAAGAGAAAGTGTGTGTGTCGACGGGGGGGGGGGGATTGAGTCCCTATGTAACGTACAGTGTAGGATGTGGTAAAGGTGTTACAGGGAAGGGGATACTGCATCTCTCGCCGTCCGGAAGACCCCCAATCCCCATCCAGGTGATCCTCCCACAATGGTCCACCCCCAGGAACTAGATACAAAAGCGATGGCCATGTCCTGGCCACCTGGATGACAGATCACTGGGGACGAATGACATCTGTCATGGCTATCCCACCTTGCCAGGGGCTACCATCATGACCACATGGAGGGCATGGACAGGGGAACAGGCATGATGATGCGGAGGAGCATGACTAAGAACAGGAAGATGAGGTAGAGGAAGTTCCTACCTCCAACAACTAGACAGAGTCTTGGGTGTGGTGGTTCCTTAAGGCCGTTAGGGGTGTACCAAAATCTTTGGCTACCGATGTTCAATGTATTAAGTGTGGGGTCATACTCAGTCACAGAGAACCTAGACTGTACTCTTCTGGGATGACCTCCATGCAATGCCACACTCACTCCAACCACCTGAGTGCTCTGAGAAAGGCTGTTTCTTTATCAGGGAGAAGTAGATGATCTTCCTCTACCCCAACTTCCTCAGCCACTCCTGCCTCCACACAGGCTACTCTTATGGATCCCTCCGGCTGCCTTGCAGACCATATAGAACACTGTTGACCCTTAGCTTTCGAGGGTTATAATACTCTGTTTGTACTGTGACACACCACTCTGCAGGGGGGATTCGTTTCTGAGTGATTTTGCGGCCACGGTCAAGGAGCACGAGAAACACTGCCACCGACCTTAGATTTAAGGCACTCCCAACATCTTTCTCTGTCTACCTATCCCTCCATAGCTGTAATTGGTGCCCATTCCCTCCCTTCCCTCCTCACCTCTCCTACAAAAAATAAAATCACCAAAATATATAAATGCCAGAAAGACAGAAAAAAGGTTCCTTTAGAACACACCTTTCAAAGTTAAAAATTAGAACTAAAAATACAAATCATAGGACCTTTTGCAGTCTGCATAGTCTACAGACAGTAAAAAAACCAGACATCTGTAAAATTCCAGGCATTGGGTGGGGGAATTAAACTCAATTAACTTGTTTTTCATTAAAATATGGTGGCTATTATAATAACCTTTTTTGTTTATTTTTGGGCGGTTTTATATGCTGAACTAACAAATGTTCTACTGTACTCAATAATTTTTTCTAAATTTCACGAAAACTGCTTTCTGTTTTTGTTTTTTATTTACTACAACTATTAAAAAATATTGCAACATATTTTAAGAGGTCACACATATTGTTTCAGTGCATTTTTGGATATTGAAAAGAGAAATCTGATTTCTGACATCAGTCAAATGCACTCCATCTCCTCAAAAAAATATTTACACCATCAAACTTGATATTTTTGTTCTCAAATGATGTCATTCCTAAAGCATATAAAAAAGCACATAAACCTTTGTTGACATGCTGTCTAGCTTCTTCCATTTGAGGACAAAAAAAGTGTAGCCGTCTCCATATTTGTCTTTGATTGATTTCAGAAAACATAATCTTTGCAGCTGGAAACAGTTCCATTAGGCTTCTGAAGATATCCTTCATTCCAAACTGCAAAAATCCTGCAGTCACATAGCCCAAACTGTTGCCTCCACATTTCACAATAATTTGATCTCAACGTTTAAATAGAGCAATACTCTCACACAATGGTAATAAAGTTACCCAGTTTAAGCCACAATCTGCTTATAACTAAACCTCCACTTCGCCCAGTCGAATAGTTGCAGGGATGCCATACGATTCAGTATAAACATTTAATGAATGGATCCAAGAATCTCCCATCATCCACACACTGCGTATTCATATAACTTGTCATACACTTCTTAACTACACACAACAAAGAAAATACTTCCTTCCCTGTACACTTCAACTCCTCCTCCACACCCACAAAAACTGATCAGCCAGTCCCCCAATGTCCTCTTTCCATGCCATGCAACCCCAAAAGACCTGGATGGCATGTGGGTCCACAGACTATGGCGGTGTTCACGCACACCATCTCACAGGGCTGCCCTACTACCTACATTGTCCACAACGACCAAAATACAATAAACCAAATAATACATATGTAAAATACACCTTCAAATAACAAGACGCACCCTGAACCGCCCCACTCCAAATCTAATCCACAGACAGTAAAGATGACTGCAGACTCCGCAGCACCAGCAACACTTTTATTCTGGTCCTCAATATCTCCAACTCTCCCTTCCTAAATACCTTCCTTCTCGAGCTCTCCGCTCATCTGCCTCCAACTCCCTCAGGATCAGTCACTTCTCCAAGCAACAAGTTGGTGGTAGATCTCTTTCTTCGTCTGGTGCCTCCCTATGGAACAGCCTCCCTGCCTCCCTTAAACTGGAGGAGAACCATCTCCGGTTCCGGAAGCACCTCAAAACCTTTCTCTTTGCTTCTGCTTTCTCTCCTCCTCAACTCTGCTGCCCTCTTGGCTGAAACCTGAACCACTCTGGCTACCCGGACAACCTCTTTCTCAGGCCTAGATACCCCCCTGCCTTCGTCTCAAACCTGCACTACCCACCTGGCTAACCCCACACTTGGGGACTGTTTCTGTATCCCTACAGTCCCCTACCAGCCCCTGACACCTGCTGTCCACACTTACCCTTGCACTTGCTTCTTGCTGGCCGCTACTTACTTTTTGTTATCATCTTGTACTGCACTGTCCCTGCCCCCTTCCTACGCTCTTGCACAATCTGAATGACACCCGGCCTAGAAGGATAGTTGTCTATCCTCCCTCTGTTCCCCTTGCCTCGTCGCGCCTTGAAGCACTTATGCATAGGCGCATTATAAAGCCATATCATATAATATTATATATCACATCATATCATATCATATCATATCATTTCACCTATAAAAAACACTCCCTATCAACTTTTTTTCCACTCCTCCACCGTTTCCAGACCCTCTTTTGGCCACAAAAAAACCCTAAATATGTTTTCCAGCCTTTTTGCTAATTTTGTTCTCTGCGGTTAGTGACAATATCCCAAGATCCAAGATGGTGATTGTTTAAATTAATCTGACGCACCTCACGTTTTTCTACTTCTAATCCAACATCCAATCAGCATGCGTTTGTGGTGTCCACAGACATGGAGCCAACCCCTGATTGGCCATGGGGAGTCTGCAGACTCCGAATAAGGCTTCTGAGACATTTGCACCACAATGCACCGTACCAAACTGCACCACGTCAGGGTGAGTCGGCAGGTGGGGAGAGAGCACAGACAGTCCCTGTATGCAGCAGCACACCAACTCTCACCCTCCCCCCAAAGTCTGCATCTGGGTATGTCAGCAAGCCACACACACCCATTCTCAGTGCAGTTTTGTTCAGGGCACAAAGCACATCAAGCGATAAGCGAATCGGAACACTGAACTACAGGATCATTGATTTTCAAGAATTGATGAGAGTGTTATCATGTCTCTCTACAGAACCCATCCTTGCTAGATGGCAATTCCTCACATTGAAATAAGCATATGAGGCCATCATTTCGCTATACATTAACAAAAGATGTTAGTCCAGACAGTTGTCCTATCCACAATTCAGTATTGTGCATCCTTTTTTCCTGGGCATTGTTAAGAAACATTTAGCCATGCTCCAGGCAGTCCAAAATCATGAAGTGTGAACAATTTTGGACTGCAAAAGTATAGGAATATTTCAGGGCCCATGGTATATTAGGCTGGCTAAAGATTGAGGACCATATTCAATTTTGAGCCTTGACACATATTTGAAAAAATTACACAGAGATTGGCGTCCAAATATTTGTGTGCATATTCAAAGTAGTACACCCCTTCCTGAGTGCTTGGATCCAGTGGGTGGTCAAACTACTCAATGCTCGCTTTCGAGGTGAAATGATCTGCACATCGGGCTGCCGTATGTGGTATGATCTCCCAATTTTCATTTCCCATAAAAAAAAATCTTGTTTTTTTATTCCTTGAATATTGGGTTTTCAATTTTTTCGATTTTGTGTTTTATTTGGTCATTTGTATGTTTTACTGTCTGTATTTTATGTTAGCGCTGGTTCCTCCGGTGATAAGTTTGCACTTAATAAATATTTTATATATCTATTTTTTTAATCCATCTAATATTCATGGGTCAACCAAAAGCATTATCATAACCTTGACTTATAAAAGCATTTTAGCAGAAGTAATAATTAAAGGCTTGATAGAAGTGTATGTATGTAAGGGCCTCTATTTATCAACAGCATCAAAGTCAAAATCGTACTGCATTTGACTGTGGTAATGGGTAGTAGAACATTCAGAGAGGACTCAAGTCAATGCAGCACGCTACTCATCCACATTTGATAATTCATTATTGGCCTTACATGTTACTGTGGGCCATAACTATGCATCCTCAGCAGACCTGAACTGACTAACCTGGAAATAAGGTGATTGGCTAATGTTGGTGTAAAATGTGGCCGGATGCAATGTTCAGCTCTTGAATTAAGCACACAGTATTGTATCTCAACATACAGGTATGCCCAGAACTCCTTCAAATGCAGAATAATCCCACTATTGCCATAATGTGTGAGGTCAGTCAGTCAATAATCTTTATTCAGAACAAGTCATGGCAACAAAGACAAGTTAAAATGGCAAATTGATAGTTAAACTTATCATGAGAATTAGACCAATAAACAATAGAACATACAATGGATAAATAAGCCTCTGAATAAATGTACGTCTAATTTGAGTTTAAAAGTGACTATATGTAATATAGGAGCAGTGCCTCGTTCCCCAGATGAGCTGGAGCCTCATCTGTAGCAAAGGTAGGCCCCTTAGCTGTCCTGCCACCCTCTGCTGAGAGCAGATTTCATCCTTGCTGAAATCGTCTGAAAACGCATGGTAATTCTACTCACGTGCATCCGAACACCTGAAATTACAATTTGGCTTCACTACAGCCAAAACACGCTGCTTTTCTGTGAAATTCGCCGAGCCACCATTGCAATCCATGAGGTTGCCCCAATCTAAGATGGCCGCTGCCCTACCCCTCTGATGCAGCCTGGCCTTGACTGCCTCCAGGTCCTGCAGTCTGCCCTGATTGGCCACTTGCCCTTTATGTGGACCAATCCCTTGCCGGCAGGCGAGCGCCGGCCCACCCACTAAGGAACCCACACAACAAAGAACAACTCCTGTCCTGACCCTGTCCAGAGCCGGCAGAGGCCAGGTCCAGGAACTCTGCCCGAGCAACTTAAATCTGCTTGTAACCCTTTCTTGTCATCCTCATCTGGTAACAGGTGAGAAGCCCTAAATTTTCTCTAAGCTTTTCGAAAACATCTTTCCCTCATGTACACCCTACTGTAGTCTGTTGTCGACTACTCAGATTCCACACCCTTCGCTCGACTTATATTGTGCACTTCGCCTGTGCATTGCCCATCATTGACTTCTGAACAGTGCCCACAACATTTCTACCGACGTGTCGTCACTGTTTCATCTACATGCTGCACAACTGCCCACCTAATTAATATCTGTTGCATCTGTAATATGGATTGCCTGCCTATTGTCTAGTTGACTGCTTCATAGCACACTATGCCTCACTTTGGGATGACACCTGCCTCCTCATCTGAACGATATCTCGATTAAAATTGTACCCACTGCCATGTTCACACATCCGTACAAACTCGTAGTCTAGTTTACAAGTCTGCAAATGTATGTAACTGCCTCTCTGTGCCCCAGTTCACTCTGCAATGAGCCTCGTGGTTGCGTAGGTCTGCACTTTCAACCTGCTGCCTCTGTGATTAAATCTAGCACACGGCACCCTGGCAATGCCTTCCTTTTAGCCGTCTGCACCTTCGTTTCAGCATTTAGCATTTGACATAAGGTCATTGTATTTAGCCGTCCGCGCCTGATTTGCATTTAGCATTTTGGACTTTGTATTGTGCCTCTGTGCCTGATTTTGATATTAACAATTTGACAGTGTATTTTGCCTCTGCGCCTAATTTTGCATTTAGCATTTTGACATTGTGTTGTACCTCGGTGCCTGATTTACATTCAGCATTTTGACATTGTATTTTACCTCTGCGTCTGATTTTGCATTTAGCATTTTGACATTGTATTTTGCCTTCTTTGCCTTGTCACTGCAACTCGGCCGCTGACACTGTATTGAGTTTATATACCATTGATATTGCATTTAGCCCACTGTGATTCTGTGTAAAATGTTGCCAACCCTAGACACCTCCTGCCCACCACTTTGGTCTCTCAGGTTGCAGTTTACCTATAACCTCTCACTGTATTTCAGATCCTGTGCCTTACTGTCTTTTCTGATTCTGATCTTGTCATTAAGCACCACCAGTGCGCAGTTGCTCTCCTGGCCCACTACTGACACTCTCCACTCCCGCCCACATTATCCACCAGCCCTATCCACCATGGCTGCCCCAAACCCGTATTTGAACGACCCAGCACTGGATCTGTCACTTTGCCACCACACCCACACCAAATCATCCTTGTACCACAAGCATCAGCAACTCGAGACTTACCTCTAGACACTGTCGTGCCCTTACCATCCAATCCCTGTGTATAGCTATCTTAGTCACATCACCCATCGCCACCCATGCCTGTAACTTGAGACTAGCCACAAGACTACACCTCCCACTTTCACAGACCTCTCCTAACGTTAGCATCTCCTCCAGTCCACGTCATATTCTTCGCCAATCATCTATGACCCAGACTGCACTCGCTCGCACTCACGCGATTCAGCCATGCAAAGTACTCACAAGAAACCAGAGACTAGCATCTAGACTCCTTCTGGGATCAGGCCACCAGGGCCTTTACCCCGATTCCAAACTCACACAACCTGCCACTGACCACTCTCCAACACACTTCCCCACCTAGCCACAAACTTAAACCCTTCACCACCACAGACTTCACACCCTATCAAGGTAAATAACACAAAACTTATTAGTGCCCTGATCAATGCCCGATCCCTCTCGGCACATGCCCTTGATATTTCTGACATGATTACTTCTGGTAATCTTTACTTCCTGGCTATCACCGAAACTTGGCTGCATATGGCATCTGGCCCTGCACTTTCCCTTGCCGTCCCAGACAATTACTCCATTATTAGACAAGTCAGGGACTCCAATCAATCTAAGGGTGGAGGAATAGCCGTCATCTTCAAAAGTTCACTTGAATTTAGAATGATGCCTATCAGCCAGATTCCATCTGCTGAACTTCTATCCTTCAAGTTACCCATCTCCCCCAACCAAACTATTACAGCGCATCTTATATACAGGCACCCAGGCCCTACCTCCCTATTAATTGATGACTTATCCTCCATCCTTCCCTCAAGCACCAAGCCCAACTCGCAGATCCTTCTACTTGGTGACTTTAATTTAGGCTACCAAGATGTGAATGATCCCAAAGCCACTGACCTCCTAAACACTCTAAATGATTTTGGACTCACCCAACACATCAAAGAGCCCACTCACATCAAAGGTTGCATGCTTGACTGGGTGGCTGATCTAAGCTGCAAGCTTAACCTGATCTCTGTGAGCCCTTTCTTGTGGTCAGACCACTTCAAAATAACCTTTGCTATTAATTCCAGCCAGCAATATCCCAAACCCAATCTAGTCCCGGCCCTTCAAACACGCAATAAAAAGGATATCACGACCGAGAAACTCCTTCCTATCATCCTTCCTCCTCTAAATACCTCTTTGACCACCAACTC
This sequence comes from Ambystoma mexicanum, assembly GCF_040938575.1. NCBI lineage: Eukaryota > Metazoa > Chordata > Amphibia > Caudata > Ambystomatidae > Ambystoma > Ambystoma mexicanum. The sequence goes on along the minus strand of NC_090941.1, from coordinate 100,918,469 downwards.
AGACCCTATAGTCTTAGTGGACATCTACAACCAGGCCATGCTCAAAGCCCTCGATACTATTGCACTGCTCAAATTGTGTAAAAAGAAACCTCATTCTCATCTGAACTCCTGGTTCACTCCACATCTTAGAGACTTACACATAGAAAAAATAAAGGCTGAGTCCCTTTGGAAAAATGTACCCTCAATTGTCAACAAAAACAACCTTACCCTGACATCCTCCACCTACAAAGCGGCTATTCATGCAGCCAAAAAAGATGTATACAACAAACGTATCATGCAGGCTCAGTCAAACACAAAGGAACTCTTTAAGATCCTCAAGGAACTAGAGTCTCCTGTTGCCCCCTTGGTTGCTTGCTCCCCTGAAGCTGCCTGGTGTTCAGTAATTCAAAAGGCACTGTTAGATAAAATTGCATTACTGCAAACGAAAATGAATGCCAAAAAGAACACCCTAAACGATCTTTCACTGAACATACCTCCACTCGACCTCCCTGTCCCCTCACACCCGCTAAAACCTTTTAGCTTCTCTCCGCTATCTATTGCGGAAGTGGAAAATATTATCAAAAAGCTTAAACCTTCAAATTGTCAAGGCAACACTTGCCCAGCTCCTATCATCAAGGAAGCTGCGCATGACCTTGCACCATTCATCACTACTTTTATAAATGCCTACTTTAGATTGGGCATTGTCCCAGATAACCTCAAGGACGCTTGGGTTATCCACTAATCAAAAAACCTTCCCTTGACCCAAGCAACCCTGCCAACTATAGGCCTATCACTACGGTACCATACCTTCTAAAAATTCTGGACCACGCTGCATACCTGCAAATTCAGGATTATCTTGAATCAAACCAATTACTTGGTCTTCGTCAATCCGGTTTCCATCCTAGACACAGCACCGAAACCGCCTTGATTGACTTAACAACTCAAATTGACGATCTAAAAGATAAGGGCAAGTTGGCACTCCTCCTCTTGCTCGATCTGTCAGCAGCTTTCGACTTAGTTGATCATAAAATTCTATGCCACCATCTCAAAATTGCTGCGCCTTTTTCAGACTCAGCATCGTCCTGGATCAGTTCCTTCTTAGCGAACAGAACCATGAGGGTTTTCCCCTCTAGCCTCAGCTGAACCTGCACCTGTTCTTTGCAGAGTCCCCAAAGGATCCTCTCCCACATTATACAATGTGTTTACCAAGCCTCTCCTTGACATACTTGACTGTCTGGGTGTCTCATACACCAACTATGCTGATGACACCCAGATACTCATCTCTATCTCAGGTGACTTTGCTCTGGATACAAAGGCTGGAGTAATTTAGTGTAAATTGTTTTGCCTTGTCACTAGTTGTATCACTGTAAGTTACGTTGCTTTTTCTCTGTAAGATTACTCCCCGAGGGGAACATGTTATGCCTGCCTGTAACCAACTTCTTGTAACTATGCGCCCAGATGCCTCAGGGCAAGGATGCACTTTACAAATAAATAAATACAAATACAAACAACCTCAAAATAAGTCAGTTAATTGAGACGAAATCGTGACAAACGTGAAAACCTAAAATTAACCATCATTAATTGTAACAAAAACTCCTACTGGCTATTTGTAGTTCTCCTTTCATGGCCCTCATTATGAGTTTGGTGGTATTCCCACAGTAAATCTCCCGGAATACGACCAAACAGAATTATCGTTACCACCACCTGGTTGGGCAGATTTATTGCCAGATTACAAGATTTTGTAGGCAGTATCAGTCCCCATTTTTTGGATTTCAGCAGAATTTCCGCCACGACAAATTCTGATGATTCTGCCACTTTTTCAGCAGTAAGTTGGAGGATGTACCTCCAGCATGAGGCTAGAGGTAAATCTTCCACTCCAAGGTCAAACTTGTAGTTTGGCGGAGCAGGAATTGCGGCGAATGAGGCCCATATAGAGTCCTAAAGCCAATGTTGCTGATTTTTTAATAATAGTGTGAGTCAGTATAGAGAGCTGCCTTGACATAAGTGTGGTATCCTCAATCGCCTGGCACAGAAACCTCACACAACTTTGTTACCTTGTACCAAAGAGGACTACAAACGCCACCTTACAATTTCTCTCATACCACCCATATTCTTTTAATGCGTTTTTACACCAGGAGACATGACTAGTAAAAACATTGCCTTGGTTCACAAATGTGTCAGAAATATACTTTTTTGGAGTAGATTAATGTTTGCACTAGTGATAATTGTACTTGGCTGTTGCTTAATATCTGTAATACCGCTGCAGGATTGAGCTTGACTTCCTTCAAATTGCTTCAAAATGCAGATCGTTCCAAAGCATTTTTTTTCTTCAATCTCTGGTAAATGAAAGTGAAGAATGCTCAAGCAAACTCAGTAACTTTGCACCAAACAGGCTTGTGTATCATATCTATGAAGGCAGCATCCCCTATTGAAAGGTAGTTTGGTATTACCAACACCTCTTGTAAACAGTTTTATGGAACACACCCATCTAAGCCTCTGATGTACAAACTCAAAAGACATAGGGCCGGATTTACAAAATCGCTTTTCAATGGGATAATCCCATTGAAAACGCTGTGTAATGGAGGCCAAAGTATATACATTGTTAAATGGCTGATTCGAAATCCCGAATTGACCATTCTAATCTCTCTGAAATTGCATTCTGAAAGGCAAAGTCATGGCTCTAGTTTTCTATCCTGCCAAATCCTACTTTTTCCATCCACCTGTAACAACATCAACTTCAGCAATTCAGTTAACTGCGTTTCCATACTCATTGGCCCTCATTACGACCCTGGCGGTAAGTAAGCTACATTACTGCCATGGCGTAATCATCGTTTACGCCATGGACCGATGGCGTAAAGAGCGCCATATTCCGACCCATCGCGCACGAGCATTACGCCATGGCGGTAATGTAAACTACGCCATGGCGTAAAAATCCCTTACCGGCATTGAATGCCGCGCTGGGTGACCTACCGCCACCCATCATAGCGGCGACCGTAATCAGCGGGCCCCGTAATTAGCGGGCCCCATAATTAGCGGTCACCGCAAATAAGCGGAACCGGAAGTAGCGTCATCGCGGCGGAACGGGAAAGAGCACAGCGGCCATATTGAAAAACACAATCCATTGCCATCCCACCCAACCACACTACATCCGACCCTGAAACCCTGTGAATCCCATTACCCACCCATTTCCTCACCTAACCATGCCAAAAGTTGTTAAAAAAGCCTGCGACAGGCAGCGGCAGGACCGCTTCAGTCGCGAAGAACTGACTATGCTGGCAGAAACGCTGCAGTAGAAGGCAGACGTCGTCTTCTCATCAGAGATGACGAGACCAGCCGTAGCCCGGAAAAAAGCAGTATGGGAACTCGTGGCACAACGCGTCAGTGCCATAGGTACCACTCCACGCACCGCCAGACATTGCCGCAAAAGGTGGGATGACCTCCGGCTCCGAGTAAGGGGCATACTGTCAGCAAACCGCAACCTGGGACTGGCAAATGGCGGTGGAGCAGACTCCCCACTGAAGATGCAGCCATGGGAGGAGACATGTGCCTCATTGATCGGCATAGAGTGCATCGAGGGCGTCGGCGGAATGGAGAGAGGAGCCCCGACATCAGGAGACACAGGTAGGTGCCTCCAAATCAGCCTTGCAAAACACCCTGAATCACACTTACATGGGAATCACAATGTCGCCCCATATGGCAAACGCAACACATCAGCAGAAGACCCACACCCTGCACACATGCAGCATGTACACTCTACAGCAGGCACACACATTCCTGCATGCTCAACCCACCCAAAAGGGAGACAACCTGTATGTCACGGCCTACAAAGTCCACCATCTATCCATCTAAACCATGGCACTCATCACAATGCCTGCTCAATGTCCGCTGAACCATCAATAACACTTTCCCTCCTCTGCTCCACCACAGGCTCACACTCGGACACTGGCAGGGACGAGAGTGGCACCACCCCAGCCAAGAAGACCAGGACAGAGGGAAGAGGCCACCAACCATCCACCTCTGCTGGACCCATGGCCAACCCACAGCAGGCCAATATTCTTGTTGCCGAACAGCCCAGGGCAGCAATTCCCCCCGAGGAAAGGGACATGATGGCACCCACGGCAGACCCACAACCACTGCTGCCCACTGAGGGGATCATGTCTGCGGGGAGCAGTACAGTCGGGGAGACTGCAGCCATCGCAGCCTGTTCCGACAGCGATGTGGCGAATGGGGATGATGACATGGAAGGTCCCCCCACACCCAATTTACCTCCCCACACCTGTCCCCATGTAGCCTGCATGGACAGGACACACAGGGGCAATCCCCTGGAGGTTCATGGCCAGCCACTCCAAGCCCAGTGGGAGTAAGGGAGGAGGGGAGTAGTCCTATTGGGCCTGCAATTGCAACCCCCATTGTGCCTGATTACAGCCAGGTGCTGGACCAAATATCAGCGAGGCAAGAACAACTGGCGTCAATCCTAACGCAGCATGTTGCTGATTGTGGAGGTGCCAGTTCAGGCATGGAGAGGTGTGCTGACAGCATCAAGGCAGCCATCCAATCAGCAAGCACGAACATATGCACGGAACTAGCCGCAGTGAAGAATATGATTAGTGAACTGATACGGACAATCATGGACACACGGCGTACCGAGCAGCCCGGTACCTCCTCAGCTGCAAGTTCGGCCCCATCCAGCCCCGTCCGCAGGTCATCCAGGACCCGGAGGAGTACAGGCAGGGGGGCCCCAGGTTCCGGGACAGGGGGCTGGCAATAGTGCCCGCACATGTGGACCACTAAAACAATAGCCACTTCACCACAGGCACTGGCAATCCTTTGCAGGGATTTCTGGGGGGAGGGGGAGGGGGGATTGGGTGCGTTGGGGTGTTCAGGGGGGAGGGGGGACTGGGTGTGTTGGGGTGTTCAGGGGGGAGGGGGGATTGAGTGTGTTGGGGTGTTCAGGGGGGAGGGGGGATTGGGTGTGTTGGGGTGTTCAGGGGGGAGGGGGGATTGGGTGTGTCATATCTTTTCAGGAGCACAATACACTTTTATGTTTATCACAAACCAAATGTGTGGACATTGCTCATTGTGTATGTGTGCTTTATTGTTGTACAGTCTACAGTGTGCATATACCAGACACACACAGTGCCCCAAGTGCCGTCCACATGTTACACGCACACGCAGTGTGTGCTAGAAGCATTGGTCAATGAGATTCTGACGCATTTCACGGCCCTCCTGTGCATCGCTGCCTTCTTGAGGTGCTGCCCCATCCCCACCCTCATCATCCTCATCATCAGGTGGTTGCAGTTCTGCGTCAGGAGGCAGAGGCACGTTACGTCTGACGCACATATTGTGTAGCATGACACATGCCATGACGATCTTCGCAACCTTCTCATGGCGGTACAGGAGTGCCCCGCCAGACCTGCTGAGGCAACGGAAACGTGCCTTCAGTAGGCCAAAGGCCTGCTCTATCACCACACGGGTACGTGCATGGGCACGGTTGAAGTCCTCCTCATGCTGGTTCTGTGGGTTCCGGACTGGTGTAAGGAGCCACCTCTTCAGGGGATAGCCTGCATCACCTGTAAATGGGCAACAATGTATGTGTCAGGAATGAGATTGCTTTCTGAACATGACGCGCCACCATGCCTTGCATTCAACTGTTACTTTGCACCAGATTTAGTTGTGCTAATGGATTCACACTATGCAACCGGTATATGTTCATGGCTCTCATGTACTGTTTTGCATGCCAAGACACAATGCAGGGGGGACAATTGCCTTGTGAGTGCCCATCCACTGTGTCCGTTCAGGCCATTACTTTATATGACCTGGCAAGTGTCCTGTGAGGTCAATGCTCACATGATTGCAACATTGCTGTCTGGCTCATTATGACCCCAGGGAACAATACTGGTGTCAATGGGGGGAGTTTGTGGGTCTTGCTGTCTGTGTAGTGGTGCATTGATGTTCCTGTCCGAAATGTGCCTCCTTTGTGCGCAGTTATGGGGGACAGGCCTTTCAGTTGATGGTGTTTGGTGACGTGCATGTAGGTGCGTTCCTTTGGAGTCAATGTGGTCACATTTCGTACAATGCACCTGCAGATGGTTGTGTCATGGTTGGGGTACACTTTCATTCACATGTTAGGGCTGATTAGATCAGGCATCATGTATACTGTTGTCAGATGACGTGAGTGCTGCCTCAGGGTATGATCTGGCTACTGCTAGTCGCAGCCATCTGACGTATGCATCATTCCCCCCCCCCTTTCTGCTAGGTGCAATATGCATTGGTACGTCGATCACCTACACACTTCGCATTTCCATGCTCATGACATTAGACTCACCGAGTAGGCAGGATCTTGGGCCTGCATGTCGCTCCATGTAGCGTGGTATTGTGGAGTTCCGAAGGACCATTGAATCATGCGTTGATCCGGGGAATCGGGCACAACAATGTGTGAAGATCCTGTTGGAGTCGCAGACCATTTGCACGTTGATTGAGTGAAATAGTTTACGGTTGCGGTATGGTACCTCCATGGCATGTGGGACCACCAATTCAACATGGGTGCAGTCGATGGCACCAATGCAACCAGGTATGCCAGCTAGTGCATGGAAACCCACTTTGGTGTTGGCAATCTCCTGGGCAGACCGTGGCAATGAGATGTGGTCGTCTGTGTGCTTGAGGAGGGCATCGAGCACTTGGATCAGTGTACGTGAGAATAATGGTTGGGATATGCCATGCAAGTGGCCCACTGTGTGCTGGTAGGTGCCTGTGGCCAGGAAGTGGAGCACGGACACGACCTTCAGTAGGGGCGGGATGGCGGTGGGTGTTTCTATCATGCTGACGATGTCGTTGTGTATCATGTGCACAATGTTGGTGATGGTGTCCCGGTCCAGTCGGTACAGGGTGTGGATCTGCTCTGCGGTGAGGTTGAATGGACTGGCTCTGATGCGTGGGATTGGGGGCTGCCTGTGTGGTGCCACTGGCTGTGCTGGTGGGGCTTGCTGCTCCTTCTCCTCCTGCGTCTCCTCTGTGCAGGTTGTTGTTGTTGTTGTTGTTGTTGTTGCTGTTGTTGTTGTTGTTGTTGTTGTTGCAGTTGTAGCACTCGCATTTCTATCATGTCCTCCAGCCCCAACATTGCTAGTCCTATTGGTATCATTGTGGAGTGTGACTGGGGCTGGTAGGGGTGGGGTGTGCTCTTTTTGCACTGGGAGAGTCTGTATTGCCTCCACCTGTGCTGATTCTGTGCACCTGTGGCAGCTGGGAACACTGCACATGGCCATTTACGGTTGGTTCGCGATGGCGGAATTAGCGCCATGGCGGTAAGGTACTTTACGGCCTTGGCGATGGCGTTAGGGGCATGTCCGCTTGGTTTGTGATCTGCGTAGCTTTGCGCCATGCCGGTATTTACGGCATGGTGGGACGCGCGCGCGCGACCTTGGTGCTGTTAGCGGCACCGTAAACTACGATGTTGCTAATTGCACTATCGCGGGTCATAATCGGACCTAGCAGTAAACGATGCCGGTATTCATTTACCGGCATCGTTTTCCACTTACCGCCTGGGTCGTAATGAGGGCCATTATCTTTAATCTCCCAAGTAGCATCTAAATGACAGCAACATAAACACCAAAGGGTCTTGTCTGCTAAATGTTCTCAGACTGCTACAGCTGCACTGACAAACTAGTATATTTTAGGCTGATGAATTAGAAGCCCTGAACTTTAAAACCTGAATTTATGAAAAGTGTGAGAGGTTTGTCACATGCCGGATTCCTTTTTAATTTTGTTGAGTTAGCTGGACTAGTTCATCCAGGCCTACAATTCTATATCTCAATGTATCCCCATGCACCAGATCAGCACCTTTGTGTGGTCACTATGCGGTGACATTTTCTGGGCAGATGCTGCTTCTGCTCTGTCCCATGATACATGTATGTTTGCACTGAAATGGGGCGTACGTTCGTTATTGTGGTTCTGTGACATTTATTTATGTACTATTTGAATTTGAATGTCATTTGAAGATGGTGGCAGCATTGCCCTGAAGAGTGCCTGTGATGAGAACAAGTAGTGAGCCACTTTATGAGGGTGTAAAATAAGAGTGGAAAGAAAACAGACTGAACGCATATATAGAAGAAACAAGTTCCTTGCAAAGGTTACATTAACCTAAGGGTGTTAAGTGCTGGGCTGGACAGGGCTGGCTTTCTAATGTCTGCGTTTATACACAAAGCCAGCTATATCTATTCTGGAATTTGACCAGATCTGAACTATTTTGTAGCTACAAAAATATTGACTTCATATGCTGTGCAAACTTATTTTGAGCAAACTACTTTCGGTGCTTAGTCACACACATCTCCACGCTTGGCAGGAGCCATTGTGTTTGCAGAATGTACAAGCCAAAAGTCAGCTTCACATGCTTATATTTTTTACACTCCAGCGCCCAAACTCTTAACGGGTATTTAATATGCAAAAAGAAAGTACTTTCAAATCAATGCAGAGATGTTGAAAGGTTGAGTGAATCGCTGATTAATGTGTTCGCGGGAACAACCCATGTATTGATTATCTTTTTTTTTTTACTGTATTCAAGTGACTGTAACGCAATCTGTCACATTCTCATAATGTATCACCATGCTCAGATGCTTTTTTTTTCTCTCAAAGTCATTCATTTTCTTTCCTATTCGCCACTGAACATATGTATCTATCATAGACTCAAGAGAGCTGCTTATTGAATTGGATCCTGAATGTCGTTCTGGCAATGCTTAAAACAAAAAAAAAATGAGTCTCAATGATAATGTTACTGTAATTTACTCTAAAATAATTTAAATAGGAATTATAAAATGTGGTTTTAATTCTTTCACAAAATAAATGACCTTATTCGACCAATTTCAAATATTACATGTTATGGTTAAGCATATACAAGTTTGCATTTAATGGCAAAGGTCTATGGTACTCAGATGCGTGCTTGAAAAAAACACCAATATGTCATACAAATCAGCATTTCACCCATGACCCCGGAAAGCATGCACGTTTCAGGGATATTGTGGACACTGTGAATCGACATCGGTAAAATAATGAATGGGACATTCCTAGGGGGGCCATGCACAGCAGGCACTCTGCAAAGTGCCCGGCTTCGAACCGTTGCAGGGTAAATTTGCAAATTAGAATGCTCTTTTGTGATTAGCCATCCCTCAAAACGGCATTGCTTGAATCTCGCCGTTATTATAATGAGAAGCCATTTCATGAAAGAAATGTTTGAAACATCGGCCTTTGTTTTCTTGCAGTGTTCCTGCAGACGGTGATAAATTAGAACACTACGGGAGCAGTCTCTGTTTGTCTGCTCCTTTATTGCTCTGCTGGATAATGACCTTTTGATTGAGGACAGCGTTATCCTCTGCAGGGCTGACCTAAATTTCTATCCTACAAGAGCACAACGGTCAAGGTAGCTTTTATGGTAGATGGAGCTTATAATGTTCCAGGTGTACTTTCAGAAGGGCCTAATAGAGGAAGCTGAACAGCCCATCTCATATATTGGATATTCATTACGGAGTTTCTATGTTTCACGTTGTTAAATGTGATTTTTCACTGTGTGCTGCCTATGTCAGGGCTCGTATTGTGTAAAGTTCACAGCCAGTGTATAGCCAGCACTTCGAACCTGTAGTTAGCATTTGTTTGATTTTATTTTATTGTTTAAAGCGCAGACCTAGCTCGAGAGCAGTGGAGCGTTGTACAGAGTGTGGGTAGGCAGCATTTCGGCTCTGTTCTTATAACAGTAGTGCAGTACTGTGAGGTCTGTGAGTGTGGATGGGTGTCCTTTGGAATTAATCCTTGGTCAGGTGTTGTCGAAAGAACCATATTTTTAGACATTTGCTAAATTGGAGAATTGTGGGGCATTCCGAGCCGACACCAGAATCGAGTTCCAGAGGGTTGGTGCATGACAAGAGAAGGATTGTTTGCAGGTCCTCACTTTGTGGAGTGGTTCCTATTCAAGCCGGTTCATGCTTAGGTGAGTGTTATTTGACATAAAGAATGCACGCAAGTGCTTTTTCAAAATGTGCAATGGAAATCATGACACAAAAGACATTTTAGACTTTAACATTCAAATGTGGGCAATCTATTAGCTAGTAGGTCAGCAGAGAGCTATAACCACTGTCACAAGGCTTGATGTTTCCCTCCCAACAATCTGCATCATTGCTCAGTGTCTCCTTAGCCAATATTCAATAGCCACTATTGGTCACTGCAAGGTTCTGAGCAACGCCTCCAACTGGTGTTATGTTTCTAACATGCTTTTAAACAGTATGTGTGATGTAGCCATTATTATAATGGTGTTGCAGTGATGGGGGAGGGTAGTTACATGTGCTATCTCCATTTCCCCGGTTATCTGCTATCAGTTTCGCCTCGGGCCATTACTCTGGTGTAGGCCTATAACACATGTTACACACCCTCATCTCATAGACTGCAATGCCTCAATAATTGCTGTTGTGCATATGTGGAAAGTCACACATGCACTTTTTTACATGATTAACAGTGATTATTGCTTTGGGCATGTTATGTTATTAGGGTTTAATACTACACACATCATCACTGTATTAGTTTTAAGGTACCAAGCCTTGTCAATGTAAGGGTGAATTGTGACCCTCAAGGGAGACAGAAAGAATAATGTCTCTGGGATGAAAATTAAATATGGTAATTGAAAGCAGAAATAGGGCACAGTGGGAAAAAGCAGGGAGACAAAATGTACAGATTCAACTCAGAACACGTAGGGAAACTAAAACATAAGGGTGAGCGATAGTGGTCATTGAGATCAAAGTATAATTTGTGTGTTTTGAGCAAAAAGAAATTGAATCAAAAGAAGGGATGGGTGATGTTCTTGAAATGTGCTCAACAGGGCCTGAGGGTGAGGTGGATAACAAAGTGATCATCATATTGGATTGCCTCCTGCTAATAGTAAGATGGAGTCCTGGTAAAGTAGAGGTAAAGTTGTGCCCGCTGATGGAGGTTTCATAGTTAGGAATTGGCTGTGTGCTGAATGAGTGCTGGTGATCACAAAAGGTTGACAGTGGATCTCCCCCACCCCAAGCCATTCCAGAATGGACTCAGGAATAGAAGTGAGAATGAGTGTGTCCTGTGTATGCATTGAATTGGTAAATAAGTCATAGGAATGCAGAATGAGAGAATGAAATTAGCAGTACGCGCTAGCTCAAAGGAGATATTCATATAAAGGGCAACACTATAACAGGGCACCTATCCTTTTTAAGGTCCATTTGCAGAGTCTGTCACCCGAGACACAGGCTGTGTGGTCTTCCTGCATTGCCTAACACGTTCAAGCGTATGCACTAGAAAACAGGAGCACCCACTTTTTCATTTACTCACATGCAACCAACAATCACGTTTGTATAGGAAGAAAACTAGAAGGGACTACAGGCACTCTAAAATCAAGATGGGTTTTGGTGTGTAGCTAGCTCCTCTGGGATCAGAGACCTGGGACAGACTGCCTGGAAGATCTGGAAGCCTGTTACAAGCATTACAGTGATCATAAGGGTGGCATGAGAGTTTGTATTGAGCTTGGACTGGGGATGGGCTCTCCTAGGAGTTAATTTGCATAATCGTGCCCTGCCTATTTTTCTTAACCTGGGCTGCAGTTACATTTTCCTTTTAACAGAGGGAAGCAAATAATCTTAGGTTTCTGACCTTTTCAGCTTATATTTGCAGATCTACATTGGGCATTACAAGCCTTTTCTTGAACTGAGTGCCTCTAATGTGCATTATTTAAAGTGTGTGTTGAGTGCTGCACGTCACCATTTCGCTGCTTCACAGGCCTTGATGACCTTCTACAAAGCAATTTGACATTACAAATATTACAAAACAAAACATAACATAAAATGTAATTACTAAAGACAGCACAGCATAACACGCTTGTGTACCAAAAGCACCAGTTGGGCCAGTGGCAAATGCCAAACTCCATAAAATAATGAAACACAACCTTGTAAGGAATACAAATGTTACGTTTTTAATAAGTAATAAACAAAAACAAAAAACTGTGCAAAAATAGAATACACAGTGGGCAGCAACACACAGACAAACAGAGGCAGGACGCCGTGGGGCACAACCTGCAGACAACGCGTTTCGCGCTACACTGAGCGCTTGATCACGTGGGGGGAGGAGGGAAAACAGGCATAAGTATTGGTCAGTAATGGTCCTTCTACTCTGTTAATTGGCTCACAATTTCCAAGCAGTTAAGTAAAAACACTGGCGGCCATGATGGAATGGCATAAAAATGCATGCATGTCAGTTGGAAATCATTGAAATAAAATCAAACCATATATATAGGAACAGAATAGAAAAATACTGGTACACGAAAATGACAATACGGCAACCCAAAAGGAAAATAGATGTTCGCTGTTAAGTACAAAAAAATAGTGTGTCAAAGTACCAAAATAACATGTAATATGCACAATCACCAAAGATAATGAACACAAAAAATTATATATAGCAAAATGGTTCCAAAGTTTAAATTAAGTCATGCATGCATGTAGGCAATAGAATAACACTTATTTTAACACCTGGAATGTGATGGCCCAATGTGCAGATAGTAGCCATGTAGTTATGGTTAAGTAGCTGTTTCCATAGGAAGAGCACTTTTGGGCGGCTTATAACTCCGCTCCCCCTGGACGAATCCTGACCAAAGTTTGCAAAAAAAAATAATATTGTTAAGTTTGGTGGGAATTCGTCCAGGGGGAGCGGAGTAATAGGGGGGGTCCCAAAACGTCTTTTTTCCCATAGACTGAATGGGGGAAAAACTTTGCGCATGGCTACAGGTGAAACCGCTGGACGGATTTTGACGAAATCTGCAGCAGGTACAGGGGCTTGGTGCAGAAAGCGTGCTTTTGTAAATTATGTCACCATACGTGCAGTTTATAATTATGAAAAAGTAGGTCTGAAATAATTAGTCATATCTATGTTCGCTCTGCGGTCACACTTCCCTGTTCGGTCGACGAACACGCGACGTCTCTGCCCATTGGCTGCTGCGAGACATGTTCTGCGTCAGATGGTTTGGATGCGCCCAACATCTTGGATCCGCGGAAGGCAGAGCAACAACCAGCGTACCCATGCTTTTTTCATTTACCTATTCTGCTGTGTCACAGAGCATTGGGAAAGGTTTACACAGTAAGAAATGGGTGATCTATGCATTTGTTCTTCGGTCGTCATGATGTAATTTCTATCGAAACCTTGTACGTATAGTAAATGTGGGGGGTAATAATGACAGCACTTCAGTCCATAAGTGGGCAGTACATTTGTAACACTTACGTCCATGTAGTGGACAGGAAATTTGTAACTGTTGAAAGCACACAGTTATAGGTAGGCAACATTGAAATTGACAACATGCCGTGAATGCATTATTTTTTCCAATGGCTATTATTATATTGATTAGTATGCCGCCATGGGTGGCACATGCTATGGTGGTTGTGGACAGGGGATACAGTCTTAAGATATGGGTGATTAATGCACTTGTTCTGGGGGTCGCTCGTCATGATGTAATGTGTATGGACATCTTGAACGCACAGTGCACTTATACCTACTTAATGACGTATGTCCTATGGCCTCCTTGTATGCACAGAAAATGAGGGGTCCAATAAGGCCAGTATTTCAGCCTGTGCAGTGCACAGGGGAGTTGTTAGATTTGTAAGGACACGTGTGGTTTTAGGGAAGATTGAAATTGACAACATGCCATGAATGCATTATTTTTTCAAATGACTATTATTATATTCATTAGTACGCCGCCATGGGTGGCACATGCTATGGTGGTTGTGGCCAGGGCCTAGAGTCTTGGATGCATGGCCATCATTTCTGGCAACTGTTTCTATGTCCTCATATGATTTTAGCACTCTTTTTCTAGATTTTGAAGGACCAAGACTGAGCCATACTATGTTTTCTGATTTTCCATACAAAGCAGCGCCTGTTAAATGATCTGCTGCTTCATAGGCCCAAAATTCTCTATGAGAGATCATTTTTATGCCCGGGCTGTACAATTTCTGTGATAATGTTTTGTTTGATGCTAGGTCATCCCAGAGGTCTTGAAGCTCTGTTTTTTCTGCTTTTGTTAAGTAGGCTGTAACGTATCGTGCAACAGCAGTTGAATTGTCTGCAATGTACTGCACATCTATGTTTGCATTCCATAATAGGGCAATGATTGCATTGTAATCATTGATATATTTTGATTCTTCCCTTCTTTTTATGAAATACTTGTTTTTAGCTGATTTGCCTTTAACACTATGTCGAACTGAAGACATGAAGTTGTTTATTTCACCTGTTTCTGTAACTGGTCTAGGGAAACCAAAGCACATTTGGTGTAGTATTTATCTTTGTTTTTGTATTTACGGCGACAATATTTGCCACATTTGTGTCTTTGAAATTGCTGTGCCCAAATTTCGGTGCACCTTTGATCCATAACAGCATGTGAATATGCGGTGCTCCTCTCGCTTGATATTCTTTTATCCAAAAGAAGTGTTGCACTACTCCAAGGGGAGGAACAGTTTTATTGCAAATAAAGTGTAGCATTGCAATGAAGCAATGATGGAAATATCTTGAGACATTAACTGGATCTAGAGAGCAAAGTTCTCCAAGTGTTAATATATCTATGTTGTTTTTGTTGCTGTTTGCTATGCGTAGGAACTCCTGTAAATCTTCCCCTGCATATTCTCCACAACTTAGCGTAACAAACCAAGTTGGTGGTCCAAGGTTTCTGATCATGCAACGCACGACTCTGTGCCATCTGAACCAGTATTCCTTTGTACCATGCATGTTTGCAAACAAATTTGTTATACTTGATTGTAAAACCTCATCTTTTTCTTGTACTTTTTGTATTAACTGTGTAGCTGACATATTTTGAAAGTGCGTTCCAGATTTAAGAATGTGTGCAACTCCACAACATAGTGTTGCTAATTCACTTTCATACAGTAGGTGGAATATGTATTCCACATTTTGTCTAAATCTGGGATCTTGAGAATACATAGGTAATGAGCGGTATTCTGATGCCCCAATCTGAGTGGGTCTATCATCGTATCTCCCACCTTTGCCAGTAGGAAATAGCAGTGGAAAAGCACATGCTTCTATACTTTTTTCCCAAATTCTCATTAGTGACCCTTTGGTTTGTCGCATTTGGTAAGTTTCTAGTGCATCATCTATGCTTTCATTGGAATGCAATTGATGAATTGTGTAAAGGTCCAAAAGAGTGGATACTGTAGCTGGATCCAGAAGTTCGAATTGTCCAGTTTCCGGTGGCTCTTGATTTATTTCAGTTGTTTGCCTTAAGCTTTCAACAATATTTCTTTCCTTGTAGTACTCATTATTGTCTTTTCGATATTGCAATGCTTGTCTAACTTTGTGTAAGTCCACCAATTGTTGCCAATTTTTTTTGTCCTTTGTTGGTACTCCATTTACAAAGACTATTAACGAATGCTCTATTGAACGTTCCACTCCTATAGTGTACACATTTTCCATTGGATCTAATGGCAAATAAACTACTTTGCCACAAATGCCTTTCACCAATTCAGAGGAAGGTACATTTGCTGTTTTTGGACGAAGGCGTATAATTGCTTGAAATGGGTGAACTGTTTGAATTATTATGCTCTCATACAAATTGAGCTGTTGCAGGATTTTTGGTAATGGAAACAATTCCAAATTATTTGTAATTGCACGTGAAGGAGTGTGGTTTTTGTCTAATTTTGCAGTACAGTAACTGCAACATATTAGGCGTTCAGTTATTTCATATTTGCTAACAGCTAAAAGGTACAAAGCAAATTGAAACCATTTAGGGGGTAATTCATAGAATTTAGCGCACAAGTGGTGCACGCGGCTGGTGCAGAGTGTGCGAGTGCGAATCTCTGCGCCAGCTGCGTGCGCTAAATTCCATTTCCGCGCACAGCGTATTCATGGATTTTAGCTAACAAAACCAGCCGTGGCACACAGTGGCGCAGCGACCCTGCAGCAGCACCAGTTACGCCCCCAAGAACGCCCCTCGTGCAGGGAAAAGCCATCAAAATCCCCAATCCAGTGCAAAGGGCTGCGCTAACCCTGTACCAGCACGGCAAGCGGGGAACGTGTATTACTGGGGTTCGCGGGAAGTTTCACACGCGATAGGACCTGTGAGAGTGGGGTACGTGTATTACTGGGGTTCGCGGGAAGTTTCACACGCGATTGGCCTTGTGCGAGTGGGGTACGTGTATTACTGGGGTTTGCGGGAAGTTTCACATGCGAAAGGGCCTGTGCGAGTGGGGTACGTGTATTACTGCGGTTCGTGGGAAGTTTCACACGCGAAAGGGCCTGTGCGAGTGGGGTATGTGTATTACTGGGGTTTGCGGGAAGTTTCACACGCGATTGGCCCTGTGCGAGTGGGGTATGTGTATTAATGGGGTTCGCGGGAAGTTTCAAATGCGATTGGCCATGTGCGAGTGGGGTACGTGTATTACTGGGGTTCGCGGGAAGTTTCACACGCGAAAGGGCCTGTGCGAGTGGGGTACGTGTATTACTGGGGTTCGCGGGAAGTTTCACACGCGAAAGGGCCTGTGCGAGTGGGGTACGTGTATTACTGGGGTTTGCGGGAAGTTTCACACGCGAAAGGGCCTGTGCAAGTGGGGTATGTGTATTACTGGGGTTCACAGGAAGTTTCACACGCGAAAGGGCCTGTGCGAGTGGGGTATGTGTATTACTGGGGTTCGCGGGAAGTTTCAGACACGAAAGGGCCTTTGCGAGTGGGGTACGTGTATTACTGGGGTTCACGGGAAGTTTTACACGCAAAAGGGCCTGTGCGAGTGGGGTACGTGTATTACTGGGGTTTGCGGGAAGTTTCACACACGAAAGAGCCTGTGCGAGTGGGGTACGTGTATTACTGCGGTTCGTGGAAGTTTCACACGCGAAAGGGCCTGTGCGAGTGGGGTATGTGTATTACTGGGGTTCGCAGGAAGTTTCACACGCGATTGGCCCTGTGCGAGTGGGGTACGTGTATTACTGCGGTTCGTGGGAAGTTTCACACGCGAAAGGGCCTGTGCGAGTGGGGTATGTGTATTACTGGGGTTTGCGGGAAGTTTCACACGCGATTGGCCCTGTGCGAGTGGGGTATGTGTATTAATGGGGTTCGCGGGAAGTTTCAAATGCGATTGGCCATGTGCGAGTGGGGTACGTGTATTACTGGGGTTCGCGGGAAGTTTCACACGCGAAAGGGCCTGTGCGAGTGGGGTACGTGTATTACTGGGGTTCGCGGGAAGTTTCACACGCGAAAGGGCCTGTGCGAGTGGGGTACGTGTATTACTGGGGTTTGCGGGAAGTTTCACACGCGAAAGGGCCTGTGCAAGTGGGGTATGTGTATTACTGGGGTTCACAGGAAGTTTCACACGCGAAAGGGCCTGTGCGAGTGGGGTATGTGTATTACTGGGGTTCGCGGGAAGTTTCAGACACGAAAGGGCCTTTGCGAGTGGGGTACGTGTATTACTGGGGTTCACGGGAAGTTTTACACGCAAAAGGGCCTGTGCGAGTGGGGTACGTGTATTACTGGGGTTTGCGGGAAGTTTCACACACGAAAGAGCCTGTGCGAGTGGGGTACGTGTATTACTGCGGTTCGTGGAAGTTTCACACGCGAAAGGGCCTGTGCGAGTGGGGTATGTGTATTACTGGGGTTCGCAGGAAGTTTCACACGCGATTGGCCCTGTGCGAGTGGGGTATGTGTATTAATGGGGTTCGTGGGAAGTTTCAAATGCGATTGGCCCTGTGCGAGTGGGGTACGTGTATTACTGGGGTTCGCGGGAAGTTTCACACGCGAAAGGGCCTGTGCGAGTGGGGTACGTGTATTACTGGGGTTCGCGGGAAGTTTCACACGCGAAAGGGCCTGTGGAGTGGGGTATGTGTATTACTGGGGTTTGCGGGAAGTTTCACACGCGAAAGGGCCTGTGCAAGTGGGGTACGTGTATTACTGGGGTTCACAGGAAGTTTCACACGCGAAAGGGCCTGTGCGAGTGGGGTATGTGTATTACTGGGGTTCGCGGGAAGTTTCACACGCGAAAGGGCCTGTGCGAGTGGGGTACGTGTATTACTGGGGTTCACGGGAAGTTTCACACGCGAAAGGGCCTGTGCGAGTGGGGTACGTGTATTACTGGGGTTCGCGGGAAGTTTCACACGCGAAAGGGCCTGTGCGAGTGGGCAATGTGTATTACTGGGGTTCACGGGAAGTTTCACACGCAATTTGAGCAGGGTACATGTATTCCGGGGGTGCGTGGGGAGTCCTACACGTGAATTAGCAGTGTGGGTCCTCCCAGGTGTGCCCTCTACACCCTCCACGGCCCCTGCAGGCAGCCCACACCACAGGGGACTACCCTGCACCCCTGGTCATATCCCGCAGGCAGCCCATCCACCATGGGCATGCCCCCCAGCCAAGCCACATGTCAGCTTGCACTACTGATCACCAACTCATGTCCCCCAGCACCCCGCCAGCAGTGCGGGGCCCCTGCCAGCAGGCCCCCACTCATGTCCCCCTGCACCCCCACAGCCCAGCAGTGCGGGGCACCTGCCAGCAGGCCCCCACTCATGTCCCCCTGCACCCCACCCCCAGAAGTGCAGGTCACCTGCCAGCAGGCCCCCACTCATGTCCCACTCATGTCCCCCTGCACCCCCACCCCCCAGCAGTGCAGGGCACCTGCCAGCAGGCCCCCACTCATGTCCCACTCATGTCCCCCTGCACCCCCACCCCCCAGCAGTGCGGGGCACCTGCCAGCAGGCCCCCACTCATGTCCCCCTGCACCCCTACCCCCCAGCAGTGCAGGGCACCTGCCAGCAGGCCCCCACCCATGTCCCACTCATGTACTCATGTCCCCCTGCACCCAACCCCCCAGCAGTGCAGGGCACCTGCCAGCAGGCCCCCACTCATGTCTCGCTCATGTCCCCCTGCACCCCCACCCCCCAGCAGTGCATGGCGCCTGCCAGCAGGCCCCCACTCATGTCCCTCTCATGTCCCCCTGCACCCTGTCCCGCCAGCAGTGCAGGGCACCTGCCGGCAGGCCCCCACTCATGTCCCACTCATGTTCCCCTGCACCCCCACCCCCCAGCAGAGCAGGGCACCTGCCAGCAGGCCCCCACTCATGTCCCCCTGCAACCCCACCCCCTAGCAGTGCAGGGCACCTTCCAGCAGGCCCCCACTCATGTCCCCCTGCACCCCCACCCCCTAGCAGTGCAGGGCACCTGCCAGCAGGCCCCCACTCATGTCCCACTCATGCCCCCCTGCCCCCACGTCATGACGATCCTCAATCATGGCCCTTATGGCCAGCCTCCCCAGCCCAAAAACCCAACCAAGTATTGCATCCACCCACATAGAAAAGGCAATTACATGATACAACCCCAAAGGCAAGTATGTAAATGAACACATGTCCGTCACACATACACAATGGGTGCAAGTGAATGTGAAAACCCATATCATGACATGCATGAAACCAATGAGATAATACCACACATCGAAGTATGAAGAAAAACATGTATTAAACACAACATGAATGTAATTAAAACAAAACACAACAATGGGAATAATTAAAGAAATGCTGCACGTCCCTAAAAGAATAAAAAACAAGAAATCATAATCCAAAGCAATCCAAAAGAAATGGTGTCCAAAGTCACAGTCCAACAAAGCAAATCCAAGGGAAAAAAGAAAGTGAAATCCATTGCTCCATAGGGAAAATAAAAAAAAATGAGAATAATCCAATGGTGAACTATGTACAAATGAACAATCCAGGGTCCATGAGCCCAACTGATGAAATGAAACCTACCAAAAATACTACCTAATAAAAAACTATATACAAAAACCTGGTGCATTGTCCAAGCACAACCAAAATAAAAAAGAAAAGGCAAGGAAACCTAACATTATCTAACTATATACAATGGCGGCGGGCAAGTCCTGCAGCTCACTCTGTGGTGTCCCGGGCCAGGGCATCATCGAACTCCATGTCGATGTCCCGGAGGCCGGCCTCTGCCCTGGCCCCGTGGTCTCGAGGCACTCTGCCCGCCTCAACGCCCGGCGCATGGAGAACTCTGCCCTGACCATGTGAGCCGCGCCTCTTCCGCCCGCCGCCGCTCAGCATCTATGCGCTGGCCAAACCGCAGCCACACGGAATGCACATCCATTCCAGGGTCCTCCTGCTCTCTGGCCGATGCCTGCCCCCCTGATGTCGATGGCCCCGAGCCATCATTGCTCCCACCTAGAGCCTGCTGCTGCTGCTGTCTATGTGCCCTGTCTGATGATGCCTGCACATCCTCCATCAGCTGGTCTCCAGTTGTGGTGTCCACCCCTGATGGACCGCCGACTCCCAACTGTGGCAGGGATGGGATCTCCACCAAGCTGGCTGTGTTGGTCAGGTCAGGTCCACGGGGGGCCCTGGTGGAATCTGGGCCGGAAGACGGCAGGGAGAACGACTGGCGCATAGTCTTCACAGAGGAGGAGAAGTCTGCCAGAGTGCGCGTCACATGTAGGAACCCACCAACCAGGGCCCCTCCCAACAGTGCCACGTCGCAACGCTGCTCTTAGTGATGGCGTGCATTCTCTGCCCAGGAAGAACGCAAGTCATCACGAATGTCACGCGTGCGCAACGCGACACCAATCAGGACGGAGCCCAGACGTTCATCTGACCCCTCGTCCACAGGTTGTGGAGAGGCAGATGACATGGCACTCTCCCTACTTGCGGACGGGCCTGGGGCGGGGCCCCCCTGCTGGTGCATGTTGGTGCAGTCACATGGTCAAGGACAGGGACCTGTGCTGCCTCCTGACCCTGTCCCTGGACTGCACCACTTGCACCAGTGGTACTACCCCCACCAGGCCCCATGTGCGGCTCAGTAGCGGGCTCCTCCTCCTCTTTGGAGACCACCAACCTGGATGTCTCCGTACCGTCTTCCGCCATTGCAAGTCCCTGTGGGGGCTCACCCGGCCCTTCCGCCACAGCCGTAGTGGCAGACGCGGCAAGAGCCCCCTCACTCCCGGATGATGGCAAGTCCTGGGAGGGTGGCTGGGCCTTGCGTCGCCTCCCAGTGGAGGCATCCCCGCCGTCTCCACCCTCTTCTTCACTTGACGCTGCGTAGAGGGAGACATAGAACACAAGCATCAGGGTACAGTACAATATTCCCCTAGACAGGAAGCAATAACACATGAGTGGCAGTGTCTAACGTCACTTCCATCCTGTGCCTCCACAACACATGGGTGAATGCACGCAACACACATGCATAAACAGGCATGGCGCCTGCAATCAACATCAGCATCCATGTACAAGGGCCTCTATTAATCAAAATGTTGCCTTCAAACTCACATGCATCTTGGCTCACACTGATCCCATGCACACACATCACCGGAGGGTCATGCATCATGCCTTGTACACCACAGACACAGTGGATAGACACAGTGCATACAACAGTGACTGCACTGCATGAGTGAATCTACACAACATCACGGACATGTGTCATGAATCCATGGCGTATCGAAGTCACAGACACACTTCTCAGACACACACACATGTGCACCATACATGTACATGACAGCAGCACCCATCCCTCACTACCCCACCATGTGCAAGAACAGACACTGGCATGCTTTCATGTGTGCATTTGCCATACAGCTCCCCATGTAGCATTGGAACTCATGCACCGACCATGTGGTTCGCACATTACTGGTCTCACATGCATGACCATGATGTCCCTGCACACACACATCCATACATGGCCCATGTCACACATACAGGCAAGTATCAGACTACCAGCACACTGCAACATTCCCTGTCTCGCACACCGATGCTTGGCCAGTTACCGCTCAACTCCAGACAGGTCTTCCTCTGAAGGATCTGGGCATGGAGCGCTGGGCATATGTGTTCCAGGATCCTCATCTGGATGTCACTCATGCTGACCCGGCCCCCCTCCGCGAGGTGCCGGGCCTTGTGGAGGGTCCTGGACCTGAAGTCCTCCCAGCGCTTCTTGACGTGCTTGATGTCGCGGGTTGCCACCCCTCCGCGTTGATGGGAACCACTACGTTGTCCCAGATCCTCTCCCGTCCTTCCTTGTTGGCGCGTGATGTTCCAAAGAGGGCATCATAATGCCCCAGGACATGCTCCACCAGGACACCAACTTCCTTCACACTGAAGCTGGTGGCCCTCTGCCTCTCTGGCTGGGGGTCGCCAGTGGTCTCTGGGTCCTGGGGCTGGGCTGTGGAGCGATGGTATCCCAGTCGGGAGTCTTCTGTTCCAGCCGTTGGGGTTCACACGCTATTACTTCCAAGCGGGTGGGTGTTGGCTACGCATTCTTCTACACACAAGGCAGAAGGTGAGTGGTATCCCGCTTGCCCAGGGCCAATCGCGTGTGAAACTACCCAGGAACCCCAGTAATACACATACCCCACTCGCACAGGGCCCTTTCGCGTGTAAAACTTCCCGGAAACCCCAGTAATACACGTACCCCACTCACACAGGGCCCATTCACGTGTGAAACATCCCGCGAACCCCAGTAATACACGTACCCCACTCGCACAGGGCCAATCGCTTGTGAAACTTCCCGCGAACCGCAGTAATACACGTACCCCACTCGCCCGGAGCCAATCGCGTGTTAAACTACCCGGGAAACCCAGTAATACACGTACCCCACTCGCACAGGGCCCTTTCGCGTGTAAAATTTCCCACGCACCCCCGAAATACACGCACACGCTATTTTTCACACAGCGGGTGTCATGTTTGTCGCATACCCCTTTTTTTTACGGCTATAGTGGCCTGCCTGTTGATCGCATACATTTTTTTTGGGCTCCTGGCTGCCACACCGTACTACGTGTGTCATTTTTGCAAGCACGTGGGCTACTGGGGGGCGCTTGTCTCTTTTTCTTCTTTTTATGAGGTGCCTGTGTGTTGCGTGCACGTCATTTATCCTAGGGGGCCACAGTATGGGACATTCATCATAGCTGTATATACGTGCTTTTTATTTGCGCACACTTTTGTAATGCGCAGGGACGCTGCAGCCTGCCTTCGTGTGGCAGACGTGTTTAGGCCTGTGCGTGTCTTTTGCCGTGCGCGGGTTTGACCTATTCGATTCCATGAATATGTGTGGTTCGCGTGCGTGTGGGCGTTCCGTGTACTTCCCAGCAGTACTTCCCCAGATACGCCTTCTTTTTCACGCGTTGTTCCCCACTCCGCGTGTTACGCCCCGTGTCCCGGCCCCTTTTTGGTGTCTGTGCGGACGTTGTGCGCTTTCACTGTGCGCGTCATGCACAGCGTTTGAGCTGTTGCAATGACGTGTGCGCCCATGTGCGCCACGCTCGGGTTTGGCGCACATCCCAAGGAAAACACGCGCAGGGACTTCCATGAATAGCACGCGTGCGCGTATGCCTGTTTTTTCATGCTTGCGCCTGCTTGCGCCAAGATTTTCGGCGCACATTTGTTCCATGAATCGGCCCCTTAGAGTCTTCATTGTTTCTATTTTGTATGCTATGTCCACATTTTTTGTGTTCCTTTTGTAACACGTTCTGCGGCAACATAAACACACATGGTACTTCAGCTGATGACCTTTTAAATTTTACTATTTCTTTTCTGTATGTGTGTAGTAGAAGGTTGCTATGTGCAGAATTGTCGCTACTATGCTCTAAAAATATTGCATTTTCTACGTGGCTCTCACCTCCAAAATACTTTTTCTGAATATGGTCCATTTCTTCTTGTAAGTATTTGGGTGTACCATGCAGAAGAGTGTTATTTAAATTGCCTAATTCTGAAGCTGGACTTTTTGCATAGTATATTTTATACACTAAATTTCTTACTTTCGAATGATATACTGATATTCTTTTGATATCATGGAAGGTACTTTTGCAAATAGGCCCAGAAATGCAGGCTAATAAATGTCCTTTTAGTCCTGTGTCTTTTCCGCACTGCACAAATATCCATATTTTGCAGCACTTTCATTTTACTTTTGTCTTTACCTTTTACATATTGATTGAGGAACTGACGTAAAGATTTGAAAGCTTTGTTTGGAATGGCACACATTGATTTGCACGGCCATTTGTATACTGGACGGTGTAGTTCTGCTGAATCGAGAGGTAATTCTGAGTTTTCAGAAGATAGTTTTTTAAGCAGTGTTTCTTGTTCCATGATGGTAGTATTGATTTTCTCATACCCTCGTCCACTGCTATGGATGGCAATTGTGTTTGTTTGATTTTGTTTGTATGCTTCTTCATTAAAATATGGCTCTGTGGTTGTTGTGTGACTCAATTCACCACCACAAACATGCAAACAATTATTTTTGTTCACCTTCCGTTTATTGCTGAGTTTCATTTGTAGTTTGGTTCTTAGTTTAGTTAGTGCTTTCATCCTATTTAACACTAATATGAAAACTTCCTTTTGAGAAGGATTGCACTGTCCACGAGTGCTTGTAGAATTAACTTTCTACGGTACGTTTTAAGGGGTGAGGATGATTTTGGTCCTCTTCTTAGTAGATTCTGAAGGACTCTGTGACAAAACATTTTTGCTAAAATACTTTTTTTACTATGGGTTCTTCTTACACTATCAGGATTATTAGGAACATTGCTAGCTGTACTGGCAGCAATTTTTTTGACAACATTTCTGTGTTTTGTGACACTTTTTGATGGAGGAGGTACAGTTTCGGTAGTTGAGACTTCTTTTAATGTTACCCAACTGCCTTAGCTGGTTTGTACCAAGATTCTCCACTAACTCTACAATAGGTGGATGCTTACATTTGGCACCTTTATTTTTATTTGCTCTAATTCTGCATTCCTTTCTACAGAGTTGCTTTTTGGTGGGCATTCTTTGGTGTCTGTTGAGAAAAAAAGTATACTTTGGTCTGTTGTCCAATGTATGTGTGCAGTGTGCATGTGTGCATACGTGTGATGGGGAACTATCATTTGGTAAGGCTACTTTACTGTTTGTATACTACTACAATGTGCTTCAGATGAGAGTACAAAGTGCCCTACTTGTGACGAGAACCATTATTAATAACCGAAATGCCAAACAACTTGCTACAGCAACTTATTTTCACAATCTAACCTTCTAAGGATTTCCTATGTTATTTCAGTACCAAACACACAGGGATTTGTCAGCCATTCTGCCTGTTATTCTTTGTTCAATAAATGGATATTTGTAGGTAGAATGGTTTACAAATGAATGCTTGCTTTGGTGCCCAAAATAAACAAATAACCCACACAGCCTCTTAAAGGAGTAATTACAATATGAAGGTTGTACTGTACTTACATTTTTGTGCAAGATGACCAGGTTTCTTCGGATATGTCGTCTGCAGTGTAGATGCTGTTGATTCTCAGGAGAGTAGTCTTCACTGTGAATTAAAAAAACAATATCAATTACTTTGTGTGTTTGCAGCCGTCATGATACTGCATGTCATGATACTGCATGATACAGCGGTCATGATACTGCATGAAACTACATTACTTGTACTTCTTTCGTCAGAGGATTGAACTTTCATATTTCAAACCAGTCCATGTGCATATTTCACTTCACTCTGTACAGTCTTTGCATACTAGGAGAGAGGTTTGTAAGCGATAGGGCAAAGTACTAGATGGGCAAACATTGTGTACTTGTTAATGAAAAGCACAATGTCGGAAAATTGGGAGACCCTCCGAAGTACATGTCAGCACTACAATCGGGAGTGCTTACTATTCTCATACGATCACATTGCAAGTAGCATTACTGTAGGCAGTACAGAGTACAGAACTCCGACATTTTCACATACAAAATTGAGGTCTGCCCTAAATTATAGTTCTCAACTCACACGCTTTTGGCGGGTGTCACCCGCCTTGTAAAGGGCAGACTCACCCGTCAAGCCTCCTGCACGCCCTTTCATTCCAATGGGCGTCTCACCCACCAAAAACAAAATCGGGTGATTTCACCCGCCTTTAAGACAAAAATGGTTGAGAGCTATGCCTAAATAGGCATGCTTGCAACGTATGTACAGGTTATGCGGAAGACAGTAAGCAGTCTGCGATTTGTAAATGACAAATCGGCACTATGAACAATTACCGGCATTATTTTGTATATTTGAAATCATAAGGCTTCCACATGTACTCTGATTAAAATATACATACCTGTACTCTATACTGATGCATGTGGACATGTATGGAGCTGTACCTAGAAATTTGCAATCCTTGCACAGTAGCTTGTGAAGTAGGTGCTTTGCAATGGTATGCGATTTCCATTAAGAATCATCAACAGTAATTTTGAAGTGCGCAATGTTGATGACAGAGTTAAAATTAGCAATGTTCTAAGTGATTGGTGGATGATTGTGAGCCCGCTTAGTTGTGTCCAATGAGGGACTCGCCTTGGTACTGCTGTAGAATGGGTGGAAGGACTCGGTAAGAGTTACGTGCCGCACGTATGCAACACTTGTCCACTGGTTTCTACACCAAATCCTGCATGGAAAGATGATTGTAGGCATCAGCCAATCAGATGTTCACATTACTCTTTTGTGTCGAAAGACAGTGCGCACACTGAAGATGGCAGAGGTGGATAGGGTCAGGGTTTTGATGCTTGGAGACATTTTTGTGCAAAGCTTACAACACTATGCCGAGAGTAGGCATGTGGCAAACCATTTCGATGTGAGAGGAGTGGAGGTGTTGTGAAGCGCTGACACTGATGCCAATGCTGCGGCAATTCTGCACGTTTGTAGAGACATGCGTAGAATGACCACTCCTCATGTGGTAATTTTGCACTACGGTGCTTGCCACTTGGGATACCTGACTTCACGTACTTTGCTGGCAGATTTGGCACAGTTGGTTGAAGCACTCATGACCATCTTCCCAACGTCGAAAGTAATTATTTCTGCTTTACTCCCGAGAGTACAATGGAACAACACTTCTGTTTTCTGTCCAGATCAAAGCATCGGGAGGTGTATCATCAATCGCGGCATGCGTGCATTCATGCTACGAGTTGGTATGTGGTTTTGTAGCCACGATAACATTGCTCCAAGCAATGTGCATTACTTTGAAGGAGATGGTGTTGCACTATCTTCTTTGGGAAATGCGATGTTCTTTTCGAACATAAGGCTTGCTTTAGAGAAGGTTCTGTAACAAGAGATTCGCAATCCTTGCACAGTAGCATGTGAAGTAGCAAGGACAAAAAATACAAAAACATACATAAAATACCAGATGTCTGTACGATATCTGGCCAAAAATAAAAAACAGCTCTTTTCAGAGCCTACCTTAAAGGGGAAAAGGGGGAATAGTACTTTAATGTATCGTCGTCACGCTCTGATCCGGTACATGTGCGCGAACATGGCAGTAGTTAGCAGCCAGCACATGTCACCACCGGGGATTCAAGGGTGCAGCCACATGTAAATGAGAATGAGCGGAGCTAGGGATTGGTCCAAAAAGTTCAGTATGTGTGTTCTGACCGACATACTTTAGTAAGACCGTCTTCTTCCTCACAGGACACCACACAGCCATGGATTTCCATGCTCGAAAACAGATTATCTGGATTGTGGGAGACTCATGTATACATTGGTTTAAGGTACATGCAGAAAGCTGCAGTTTATCTACAAATCTCAGATTTCCACATGTGGAAGTGCACTGGCATGGCGTGCGTGACATGAGATGGCTGGACTTGGTACCTCTTTGTGTTACTTTACAGACAGCGTCCTCCAGATATACTGATCATTGTGGAGGAAACAGTTTAGGCCATGTATCTGGAATTTCTTTGCAATTTGCCTAAAGACAAATATGGTTGCGTTCTTCTGCATTTGGTCCACAAATGGAGAAAGCGAGACGCAAAGTGAATAAGGCTGTGTGTGCCTTTTTAAGAGATGTTGGCATGTCCTCTTTCCACAATGAAAACATTTTGTTTCATAGCAGTTTCATTTTCCACAGAGATGGAGTCCACCTCACATATGCTGGCAATCAGATGTTTCTTCACAATTTACAAAATGCATTGCGCCCTCTTTTGCAATCACACTAACCTATCTGACAATCTGTTTTCCCCAATCCACTGTTTTTGACCCACACAACACACCACCAAAAGGCACTTTTCAGAGCCGCCACTTACTCCCAACGTACACTTTATTGCGTTTGCTCTGCTTGCACGCTCCCTTTTTCCCTCTACGACTGTCTGCGAAATTTTGCTGAACTCTGCAGTGGTCTACGGCCTTCACTTCATAGTTCTATCGTTATACTGGGAAAGGCGGCTCTGAAAAGAGCCTTTTCTGTAATTTTTGTTGTTTTTACGTTCATTGATTAACAGCACTCGACACACTAGGAAAAGAGGCAAAAGGAGGGTAAGGAAGGGCCACCAGCCATGGGGATAAGAAAGGGCAACTGAACAGACAAATATTAAGGGTGAGCTTTATTTAGGTAAGGAGCAGATCTTCTGGTGCTCGGTGACTGCAGCCTCAAAAGCACTTCGGATAACTCTCCCCTATGCAGAGTACTACGTCACAGTACGTGCACAATACTGTCAAACTTTGAAAGGTAAGGGTCTACAGCATTGCGAATGGCTTGTAAAGCAGCTGGAGGGAGGTGCTCCCCCACAGGAGTGTCTCTTCTGGTGGGAGTTTCGGATACCAAGGATGCTGTGGAGGAACTGAAATGATTATGCTCCTCACATGGCACCACCTTGCGAATGTCCGCAGTGTGGAACGAAGTGAGCTGTCGCTTCATGGTTGTCGTACCAAAACTGTACGCTCCAAATCTACCGCGACTCAAACACCACATCGCACTGGTTACACTTCACCAGGTTCGCACATGCTTTTGGTACGTTCCCATAAACAGAAAACAACCGCCACACCCACGACTCCCGCAGTGGGTGTGTCATCATTGACATTTGAGATGACATCTTTCATGGTCTGGGTGTTAGTGTTAGCAGTGCACAGGGGTGGTGGCAGTGTTGGGGGCTCAGGTAACTGGCGAATTTCAGGGGGTTTTCAGTTTTAATTTGAAGTATAAAGAGGAGGAGGAAAGTTTTTTTTTAGTGAAGTGTACAGGTTTTTGTTAGGGGAACTTAACGATAACGTCCCCTCAACAAAGTTTTTTTTGTAGTGAATACTATATAATAATATACTGGTTTGATATGCCAAAAGAGACACACAAAATATTACAGCATATCAAAGAAATTGAGGATACAGTCTATACGGGCGACGATCGCAAAGAAGCACTTACTCTTAAAACCCAGATGGAAAAGAATTTGAAAAAATATGAGGCTGAGATAAGAGAGCAATGGCAGATGAAATTCCACTTGGACAAAAAGGATCAGGAATTGGGAAGGATTTACACATTTGTTTGTGAGAAAATATGACCAAGCATGGAAAGTGAGTGCATCGACAAAGGAAACCCAACCAATCCAAGAACTGCCAATGACAGATAAAACAAGTTCCTTCATAGACATCTCTAAGCGAACAGGCACAAACACCAATATGTCTAAATTATTTGTAGGAAATTAGGTTATTATGCATTGAGGGCAAGAAGCCAACGGGGCTAGTGTTGAATCAAGCCAAAACAATAGAAACTCAGGACAAAGGTTGAGGAAGACGAGGCAGAGATGACGGAAAGATAGAATAAAACAGAACAAATGCAGCCAGGCTGACAGACTAGCTATGGCAAGAAGAAGAGCAAACACAATTAAGAGAAGAGAATCTACAAAATATCTAAAAGAGTTCTGAATGAAACAAACATCATTATCAACCAAGTCCATTTTTGCCCTAGAGTCATTCTGGAATGTGCCCAGTTGCACATAGATCAGTACACATGTGTCCAAAGCAATTGAATGTATAATGCTTCTTGCAACACAAAATGATGTTATAAAACAAACACATGTAGAAAGACCATCACAGCTAGAAATAAAAGAAATTCCAGTGCATATAGTGCTACAAGAGCTTAATAACATCGAAAAGGATGAAGTAAAACAGCCCTCTCTGATATAATGTGGGAGAACTGGGCTCTCACTGAATGTGGCATTTTTTACCACATTGACAATATATAATGGTTGTAAACCTCAATCTCGATTCACTACAGTAGTGCCTATCTGTGTGCCTCTGGGCATGTTCACAGGCTTACAGCAATTGAAGGGTGGAGACTCATCCAGGTCGCTCAGCAATGCAGCTCTGAAACAGCGACATGTTATACAGGGCCTCAGAGGATCCCACAATAACAATACAACCAATTGGAACCAGATCCTACAACACAATATAAAAGAACTTAGATGAAAAAATAAGGGGGTGGTATGTAAGCAGCCTCTTGGAATGGAAAGACAAATAATTCCTGACAGTCAAACATCTGATTACACCAACAATATATTTCACCCACAAGGTACATACAAAATTAAATAGACACCCATACTCGGCAGTAGTATCTTCTGTGGGCTCAATAGAAGAGAAAATCATGTGTTGAAACATTACCCTTGTGTATAAGATATACTATGCATTGTCTTCAAAAACTAGCAAATGCACAGTGGGGATATTTGTATTTATTAACAACATTAGATATTGTGTCCTTTTACGCAAGTATAGAACATCAATTGAGCATAGCAGCTGTAAAAGGTTTTTGTTGACCAGGTCAGCAAGTTTCAGGGATCACTCATGCATGGGATTCATCAATTGAATCTCATGCTGCCTTCCACAAGGCACTAAAAACTAGGCTCTTTGTCTAGAGGGCTTCCCTTTGTATGATCCCTGTCATATGCTCCTGCATTGAATGATACACTGTATAATACTGTTATGTAACTGTACCATCTAAAGCCAACGTTATTTACTTTTTGGGCTGCTTTTTGTAACCCTCAAGCAAGCCTTCTTAAGTATCCTTGACAGCACCTCTATGCCCGTGGGCTGCAGCGCGCTCTACAAATGCAAAATAAAAATAAAAATAAAAATAAAATGATAGTGGAACTGTCGACATTCTTTTTGTAACACAATGAATTTCTGTTTCGTAACGCTCCTTTATTGCAAATTTGTGGGACAGTGATGAGCATCACTTTTGCCCCAGAATATGCCAATAAAGTGATGGTCCCATGGGAAAGAGAGGGGCTACATTCCGAGCAACTAAGTACTAGTTACAGAAAGTGCATAGTACATGGTGCAGCTGTTATATGCAGGAGTGGTTACAATTTGTGAAATAGATCAATGATCTGCATGAAATTAGATTTGTAGAACTTCATAATAAAAAGGAGATTGTGTACTTAGATGTAAAAATATATGTTGAGAATAATCAGTTGCAAACCACCACATACACGAAATCTACCAGCACAAATGTTTTATTTTACACATACAGTTACCATCCCAGAAACCTATCATGCAGAATTCCATATGGTGAATTCATCAGCATTAGGAGAACTGCTCCAGTGAAATAGAATTCAGCAAACATGCGCGTCAGACTGCATGGAGGTTTCAAATGAGTGATACACCAAAGCAATCATAGACCGTGCTTACCGAAAGGCCAAGTGTCATTACAATGAAGACTTATTGGTGAAAAAACAGTATAGGGAACACAGAGTAAACCAACTTATTTATCTCTACCTATAATGATCAAGCCCACAGAATTAGAAAGATTCTAGATTCACATTGGAAAGTATTAAAATCAGATCCAGATTTTAAATCAACGATAGAAGCCAGGGTACAAATTACATTTAAGAAACCTGCCTCGATTGGAACGCAACTGTTACCTTTATTTTTCCAAAATAAACAAACTACTACACCCACCAATTGGCTATTAGGTCCAATTAAGGGGTTTTATAAGTGTAGCAAATGCAATGTCTTTATGAACACCAAAGAGTATATTCTTCCGCGCAAACACAAATAAGTAACCATCAATAAGCACTTAGGGTGTGAAGGCACTTTTGCAATGTGCATAATACAATGTGGCAGCAGCAAATGGCATATGATAAGCACCAAACACATGGCCAAGACACACATTTTACAAATAATAGAGATCCAGTGTCCACATTGGCTGAACATTTGCACGAGACACACAAAGGGGAATTAACATTGCTTTGATACTTTGTGGTTTTAATGTTGAGATACACCCCCGAGAGGGGAATGGTGAGAGAATGTATTAAATCAAAGGGAATCTCAATATATTTTGGACCTTGACCCAAAGACCCCTTAAGGACTCAAAGTGGTTGAAGAAATGTATATATTCCTGGGGTCATGACCTGGTGCAATGATTCATATTTGTCAGAATTGTCATCCAAGTGAAAATGGTAACAAGATTCATCTGAGAAGAATATCTACTTGCCAGGGAAATGTGTATTTTGTCCAAAGGAATTTAATATGTTGTGTTTTTCACCACTATGGTAGTGAGGGTGTTATTGCTTTAATGTCACGTTTTAGATTGCATGATGTATATACATCTTAACTGTGAGAGGTTCAGTCCTTATTCCATGATCTTATACAAATACCCTTACCCGTAAAATGAGGGTAACAAGTACTGTTGCCTTACATAATAATATGAGGGATTAATGGAACTATTAGGAAGATTCAGGAAATATTCACTTGATTCATTATATATTAGACAAGTCTCATGTTGGAACACTAATTACGCTAATTATATTGCAGAATGTGTAATGCTTTGGGCAAAGTACTTTGCACTTTATCTTCATTTTGCATTATTGCACTGTGCATTTGATCATAATAACACTTTGGATAGTATATGTACATATTCTCAAATGTGCATGTGCTGTAAAATGCAATTTTAGATGAGGCTTTATGCATTACATCTGTGGTTAGGCATTATGAACTTTATCATGTCAGCATTTTAGTACTGTGACAGTAAATTGAAAACCAACTATGTTGCATTATTGAGCATATTTTGAGTAAGAAGCACAATGCACTTTATCCTGGTTCTAGAATGTTGATATTTTTGCAGAGTAAACATAAATGTCCCAAAGCGTCTATGCTGCATGATGTGATTTTAGTCGATGCGTTAAGCATTTTATATGTCATGAGGCACTGTGCATGTTAATGTTGCAATGCATATATATAATCATATCTGCCGATCGTAATATGAATAAAACACATATAAAGGAGTGGGCCATGCCTGTAAATAATGTGACATGCAATCCATCATCAGTTCAGAAAGATCGAACATGAAAGGTATGTTTATGTACACAAAAATTGATATATTACAAAATGCTATTTATTCCATCATGGCTGGATTTCTGTATTATCCATTTATTTGGTATAGTATTAGATACTCAGATTTCATCATGTTAATTTACTATGGTCTTCAGTTATGTTTGCTATTTTTGAAAAACCTAATATGGTCCAAAATATAAAAAGAAATGTGACAATTATGAGTATCGGAAATGAATTAGCAGACACATATGCAGCAGGAATGAAAGAACACATGAGAAACCTTAGTGGATAACATCACTTTAAGATGGTGGTCAAGAGCAATAGGACTACATCTATGCTCAAATTGATGTTTTTGTATGAGAAGAAGGACTTGCAAACACGTTTAAATGGGAGACATGAGTTTGCACAGTTTCAACGCTGAGGAAGACTGTAGCGTGAAACGTAGTAGTTGAAATTAAGTAAGCCTTTTCTTGGCTGCATGAATACATTTTGGCATACTTGGTGGTAAAGAGAGCCCACAGTGCTGTGTCTTCACTTTTGTGGGACTAATTGAACGTCCTGTGAGTCTGGCGACATTTGGCAGTTTTGTCTTCCTTTTTTCAAGTTAATATACGTTTGCAAGTTGTCATAAGTCTTAGCACTGAAACCAAAACCAATTTCAAATGGCCCAGCACTCAGTCTCTTATGTACAAAAAATATTCATGTTTTATTCTCAATCAACAATAATTTAAAATCTTTCACCAACATGGGCATCCTGGACAAGGATACATTCAAGTCGATACTGAAAACGCCACGCGTTCCATCCCATTACTGGGACTTCATCAGGCAACAATTACATGATAACACTAAGAGCTGTTTTTTTAAAAATGTATTTCTGTTCTTCTGTTTCTCAGCTCGAGTTAACTTTTGGTCATGTGACCATACCAATGACTCAATACAAATATAAGGCCACCATGGTGGCCATTTTACAATGGTATAGTACCTGATGTACTCACATTAATGCATTCAGCAACCCATTTACCTTCAAATAACATTGGTTGTTACTTTTTATCCTATCCCATGCTTTGCAGAATGTTCTCTTTCTTATATCATTAATTACAGCCTAACATGTCCAATAACATATTTTTATTTTTAAAAAATCTATCGTTGTGTACTATTCCAGTGGCTTAGCTTTAATGCAACAACTATTAAGCCTCTTGAACACAGAAACACCCATTTCTATGCAGCCACAGTGGACTAAATTCTCAATTTTTGATATAAGACCTTCAACTACTATATCAATTATAGGCCATGTTATGTTCATTTTTTCCTCTCAGACTTCTTATGCAATCCTGTAAATACAATACCTTCTAAAACAATTTATTGCCATCAACAGCAAAGTGTATTTTAGCTATCAAAACTTCTAAAAATTGCAGCAGCCCATTTAAAGGAAATTGTAATGCTCACCTGATTCCCACGGGGGCGTCAATCGGAACTGGACTGCTAAGGTCTCCACCAGCGTTATTCGTAGTGCAGAGACGGTTGACTGGACCGGCCTTCCTAGCTTCGTCTGCTTGATTCGTAAATGTAGCTTCCTTATTGTTTGTAATGATGAGCTCACCATCCTGCACCGAGCACAGGGGCGCATAGAATCCCAGTTGCTTCACTGGTTTGAAGATTTTAGGCGAGTTCCAGACGTGTTGGACTCCGTGGTAAATGGCAAGGAGCCGTAAGTATAATGTCTATAGAGTTCAATTGTCTGTTATTCACTCGTTTTTATTCCTTTTGCATTGCATCTTAATCCGAGAAGAGTTCACCTGAAGTGCTGCAGGTTGCGCGTGGGTAAGAGTCTGTATTACCCAGCGTTGTCTGGTAAAAGCGAAATAAATGTCTTTAACAAGTGTTCTTTCCTCCCACAGGTGCGGCGTTAAAGAGGTGGAACACCGATGAAAGATGCCTAGGGGAGCGGTAACTCTGGTGAGTATAATATGGTTGCTTTGATTGTCTTTGTTAGCACCCGGCTCACCTTGTTCTCTTTGTCCCTTCCAGGTCCCACGGATGCCGTGATGAAATGATGGCTGCAGCGCTGAACCGGGGAGATGCAGACTGGTAAGTATGGCGCCGTGCGCCTGCTAGCGAAGTGATGCTTTTATTTCTGACGTGTCTTTTCCAATTCTGAAGTGCGGCGAATTCGGGAACAGATGAAGATTAAAAGGTAAGTTCTTGTTCTTATTTCTCTTTCTTCCCGGATGGTGTCCAGGTTCGAGGCGGGCGTGGCTGAGGACTGGATGCTGCAGGCACGGTGAGCGTCACGCTGCTGAAGTGCAGAATAACGCGAAGCATGGGCTGCTGTTCAGGCGTGGTTTAAATAGCCTGCAAAGTAGTCCCAGGTAAGAAGTTCCCCAGAACCACACCCGAGTAAAAAATAGTTCCTGTAATAAAATAGTCCCATCCAGGCCTCACGTGGGCTTTGATTCATTTGCAGCATGGTCTGCAGGAGGTAAGTAATGTCTATGAGCCTGCCGCCTATGGCGCCAGGACTGATGTCTATTATGAGCCTGGTGCCTAAGGCGCCAGGACTGAACCCAGATAGCCCCCAGCCGGGGCTGCTGGGGTCTCAATAAATGTCTGGATGCCTGCTCCCGAGGCTGCTGGGCTGGGTCCGGATGCCCAGGGTAGGCATCATGACAGAAATGCAGCAAAGGAAAATAAATCTATATCAATATGTTCAGCCGGCCTAAAAGTTACATAATGGATGGAGAGATTAAAGAGGCTCAGAAATAGAGAGATATGCAAATGGTGGGAAACAATGACATGGACTATGTACATAGAAGAGAAGAGGACTCTTAGAGGATTGAGAATTCTCAGCATCCTTGCTCATGAAGAAATAGATCCAAAGCTAATACAGGAATTGAAGAACATACCAACGTATGCTCATTTTCAATGATTCAAATATTAGTGAAATGTACCCAAAAAGATCGAGAAAAGTTATTCAAGAGATTGAACAATTAGACAAACAGTTAAATTCAAACAAAGGAGATAATGTTGAAAGAAAGTGACAAGAATGGAAGAAACTATTTAAGGGTGAAATCAGATTAAAGGAACAACAGAAATTTCAAAGAGACAAAAGACAGGATACATAGCTTTGCAACATTATTTGATCAACCTATAAAGGAACAGATGTTAAATAAGATATCTTCAATCATAAGTAAGCAGACTCCTGATATCAAGGCCACCTCTTCAGAAGTAGAAAGCTCCAACCCAGAAGTAAGACCTATCAGAAGACATTTTTAGAGGAATTCAAACATATGCATCTCTACAGCAAGAATGAAAGGAAACCCAAGGGATGACCTCTAGGAAGAGGAAGAGGAGGTACCAGAGGAACACCTGAAGAGGCAGAAGATGCAGGGAAAGGCATCTCCCAGAACAGGATTACTCATTTTGGGAGAGGGCAAAGGAGCAGAGGGAGAGGACATTGAATGAAGACTTAAAGAGCAAAATACTTTAATGTCTCAGAAAGATCGATTTTAGATCCAGAAAGATCTGTGTTGTAATTAGGTTTAACCTTCTCACCAACACATGAATTTGATATTGCCCAAACAAGGATTGATTTGTTTTTAAATACGTGAAATTGAAAAAGGTTTTTTGGACTCAGATGGAAAGAAGGAAACTGACCCACTGGAAACTGTAAGCCCAAGTCCACTGTCAGTTTAAGGTCTTAATGCTCAGATTTGTTTAGACAGTCTAGAGGAAGCCAATGTTGATTCAAGTGTCACTGAACTTGATAACAGTGACGTTCTGACAAGATATGGGATACACACTGATATATCAGTGGAGAGCGGTTTGAAGAATAAAACTACATTCAATCCCATTTTAGTCTCTAATAAAATTGACATTTTTGAGGAGCTAGTGATTAAAGATCTCAGAAGATTATCTGAGAATAGGCAACCTC
Source organism: Ambystoma mexicanum (assembly GCF_040938575.1). Taxonomy (NCBI): domain Eukaryota; kingdom Metazoa; phylum Chordata; class Amphibia; order Caudata; family Ambystomatidae; genus Ambystoma; species Ambystoma mexicanum. The sequence continues at coordinate 100,881,526 of NC_090941.1, read as the reverse complement.
AATATCTAAACCTAACTCAGGCAGAACTAACAGCCATTTCAAAATTCCAGGAAGGTAACACTATTGTTATAAGACAGGCTGACAAGGGTGGAGGAGTTATATGGGACAGGGCCCTCCATCTCATGGAGGCACAATGGCAATTCTCTGACTGCAAGTTATGCACAGATCGATGTACAAGATATTCAAGCAACTAACCCAAAGTGAGACAAATTATTACAGGAATTTGTTAGATTGGGAAGAAGTTGTGTTTATGAAAAGATTTTCCAGTTACACCAATCATGTACTTTATTCCCAAAATACATAAGTATTTAATAAACCCACAGGGAGACCTATAGTCTCCACATGGTTTCTTGTTAAACAATGTTTTTAAATACTCGGACCATTTTGGGCATCTATTTGTTAAAGATTGTTATTTATAAATAAGGAAAACTAATGAGTTGCTTCGCAAATTAAAAACATTCTTTGGAATTCAGATTTTTTGATAGTCACATTAGATGTTGTTTCACTGTATACCAGTATACAACAGCATAATGGTCTTAAAGCTTGCAAATATGTTCTTGACTCAATATCGGTGAGCTACAAACAGCACAATAGAATCATATATACATTAATACAATTTTGTCTAGAACATAATATTTTTCTTTTTGAAAATGAGCTATATCACCAAAAATGTGGAGCAGCCATGGGCTCTTGCATAGCCCCAACACATTATTTGATGGTATCAGTTTATTGACTACCTTTTATTAGTCTGGAAAGGCACAGAGCAAACATTAAGAGAATATGTCATTCAACTCAATGACAATGAGATGAATCTTATACTGACATGTTTGAGTAGTGCAGCTGAATCAGTATTTCCTAATGTGAAATTCTTCATTTAAAATCAGAGATTGTACAGTAAACTATACAGAAGCAGAATTGCATCCAATTCAACCCTGCATGCACAAAGCCATCCCCCCAAGTCATTGAAAAACAGTATACCAGGTGGTGAGTTTGTCAGGACAAAACAGAATTGTTCTCTTGAGCAAGACTTTGTAGAAGAAGCCCCCAATATGGGGGCACACTTCGAAGCTAAAATCTATACAACCCAGAGTATTATTGGTGTATACAAGAAAACTACACAACGTGACCGGAATGATTTGTAAAAATCTAATGAGAAGAGGTATAAGGATGGAGACTACACTATTAGATTAATTACAGAATATTGTCAGCAGATCAAACAAATAAGGCAAATGAATCAAAGACATTGGGCCTCATTACAACCTGTCAGGTATGGACCGTGGTGATTCCTTGACAGCGGTAACAAAGTTTCCATGTCCGCAAGGTTGCGGAAAGACCGTCCGATTACGTGCTGTCGGTCGCGCGCACCACATGGATGCGGAAACGTTGTTACCGCCATCACGTTAAAAGCCACAGAAATGGACATAGCGCTGCTACAAGTAGCGCTAAAAACGTGTCCGCCTCCGTCGCCACGGACACGGAACCGGAAATACCATGATCGCCAAAACAGGAAACAGAGAGGCGGCCCTCATATAAAGCACAATCCATTGCCATCCAGAGTCAGCACAAGCAGAATCCACACTGTGAGAAGGAAAAAGGGACCGCCAGCATGTCTGCCAGGATTCCAGCTCAGAGGCAGCGCAAACAGCGCTTTAGTGAGGCAGAGCTAACTGTTCTGGTGGAGCATATAGTGGAGCATGCAGAGATGCTGTTCAGTGCCGATCAACGGCGTGCCACACAGCAGCGGAGGAAGGAAGTGTGGGCGGAAGCAGCATGCAAGTGCACTGCGGTGGGCGTGACTGTGAGGAGCGTCAAGGACTGCCACAAGCGGTGGGCGACCTCAGGCTGAGGGTTCGGAACCTGACCTCCACTCACCGCCAACGCAGCAGTTGGACAGGTGGAGGACCCCCTTCCCCACTGAGGCTGCAAGCATGGGAGGAGCGTTGCAGCAGTGTCCTCCACCTTGAGGGCATCCATGGGATCGGGGAGGCTGAGGCAGGAGTAAGCCCACCTGCAGATGCTGGTAAGTGGTGAAACATGAATGCCATATGAGAATATGTTGATGGCATGATTGGGCCAAAGGACCCATTAACAACCCCCCCCACCCCCAAGCAGTGCATGACTGGGCTAAAGGACCCATTAAAAACCCCTCCCCCCCAAGCAGTGCATGACTGGGCCAAAGGACCCATCATGATCCGTATGGCAACCAATATCACAACAATGCATACCCCCAACAATCAGATGCATGTAACTAACACTATTGAACGATCAACCTGTATGATGCATGTGATGCACCCATCAGCCACCACCACAACACTAATTGCATGTCCTCTGTGTCCCCACAGCCGTATCAAGTGACAGTGATACTGCACAACAGGCCAGGCAATGTTCCATTTGTGGGTGGGTGTTTGCAGTGGCACAAGGGTTATGGGACAGTTACAGTATTGGCTGTGTGTGTCATGTGGCAGGGTGTGTACGGGCATACTGTGTTGACCTGTCATGTCTTCCTTTGTGATGTTTGGGATCCGCTGTCTATTTGGCTGATGGCAGGGGGGTGATGCATGTGCGGTCACAGCGGCACACTCACATTGCTCATTGGCCTGGAGACACACACACCACTTCAACAGGGTCGGATCATTGTCAGCTGTACTCACCTAATAGCCATGTGTTTTGTCCAGCATAGCGTTCCATGTACCGTGGCAACGTGGAATTCCGCAGTACCATTTAGTCATGTGTTGAGCCTGGGAAACGTGCGCAGCAGTGTGTAATCAGTAGCGTAGCATCACATACCATCTGTACATTCAACGAGTGATACTGTTTTCTTTTGCGGAACACCATCTCAATTGCACGTGGTACTGTCAGCTCAATGTGGGTGCAGTCAACTGCACCTATGCAATTTGGCATGCCTGCTATGGCATGGAAGGCCAACTTGGTGGCAATGACCTCCGGGAGGGTACGGGGTAGGGCTATGTGTTCCGACACATGGCGCAACAGGGCATCTAGTACCTGTACCAGGATTTTAGAAAAACAGGGTTGTGATATGCCGTGCAGCTCACCGACCGTGTGTTGATAGGTGCCAGTGCCAAGGAAATGCAGCACAGACACAACCTTCAGGAGGGGGGGTGGCGGTGGGGGTGTCTATGTGGCTGCTGATGTTGTCCTCAATCATGGCAGTGATGTACAGGATTGTTGGACGGTCCAGCCAGTATAGTGTGTGGATCTGTCCTGGGGTAAGGTTCCAGGGTGAGGCCCCGATGCGTGGTATTGCAGGCTGCCTGCAGGGTTGTGCCGGCTGGACAATGGGGTTTGACATAGGTGCAGGGTTGGCTGGTTGGCGCCTGTGCCTCCTCCGCCTCCGCCTCCTCTTCTGCAGCATTACTGCCATCATGTGCAGTACTGCCTGTTGGTTGAGTAGGCCCAGTCCAAGTGCTACTAGAGCTGCTGCCTGCATGGTTCTGTGTTGTGTTGGGCTGTGTGTGGCCCTTTTGTAGGCTCCCAGTGTGCTGCTGGGTCCAGCTGTGCTGATTTGGTGCACCTGTGCCCTGATTCAGTTCAGCAGGCACTGTTTAACGTCATGTTCGCGATGGCGTCGGTACCGCCACCGTGATCACGGTTTTAACGCCATTTTTCTGGAGGTGTTTCCGTGTCCGCACTAGTTGTGATGCTCGTGGTGTTTCGTATTGCCGGTAATGGAGGGGTTTCCGTGCAGGTGGACTTTACGGGACCCTTAACTCCGCGGTGGCAGTTGGGGGAGGTGCTATTTCCGGGGCCGCGGTTCATGATTGGGCGGATGTGGAAATGGTGCCGGTATGGTTTTACCAGCGCCATTAACTCCGGACCGTAGTACTTGTAATGAGGCCCATTGTCTGATTTTACAGGCAGAAACAGATCTTAAGGAGATATTGGGTGAGCGTCCAAGCATTACATTCTCAAAGGCCACATCTCTAAAAAGATATAATCTCCCCAAGTTGTCTCAGGCCTTCTGAAAATATGAGTAATTGGCTGTCAACTGAGGTTGCGAAGAAGGGATTTTCAAAATGTAGAGCATGCAAAATGTGTGAGTATGCAGAACCTAAAACCATTGTAAAATATGGCAAACGAGAATGTAAGAAATGGCATGTAACCCATGGAATCAACTCTCAAACCAAATAAGTGGTACATGCAATTGGTTGTCCATGTAATACATTTTACTTTGATTCAACCATTTACATGTTGAAAATAAGGATTCTACCGCAATACAGGACAATAGAAAATAGAGATGATAACTAACCTTTGGCTGTGCACTTTTCAGAAAGTAATGCGGCTTTGATTAGATTGTTTGAGTTAACCCACAAATCTGAGCATAAGAGGAAAGGAAACAGGGAACAGAGATTAGGAAAATTGAAATCCAAACTGATTATAGAATGTAACACACTAAAACCAACAGGACATACTTCCCATAAAGTAATTGTATAGTGAATGAAGTCCATTATTTGTATTGAATTTTCAGAGGAGAATTTATTTTTTTAAAATGTCTTTCATTTTCAGAAATGCATAATAAGTCTGAGGGAACATGAACTTGAAACGTTCTATAATTGATTAAGTAGATGAAGGTTCTTAAATTAATAATTGAGAATTTAGCCCACTGGGGCTTTAAAAGAATGGGTGGATTCTGTACTCAAGAGGCCTAATTATGGTTGCATTTGAGCTGAGCCACTGGAATAGTACACAACAGTGCAAATGAATGTTGTTTGGTCGACATGTGCAACTGTAATTAAGGATTTAAGAAAATATGGAATTCCTGCAAATTACGGCGTAGGATAAAAAAGTAACAAACAGAGTGATTTGTAGGTAAATTGCTTGATGAATTTATTCATGTGAGTACATCAGGCTCTATACCTTTGTAAGATTGCCCCCATAGTGGCTTTACATTTGTATGAGCCATTGGTATGGTAAAATTACCAAACGTGAAGGCAAGCACAAATGCGAAATGGGGAACAATAGAAAAAAAAACAACTTGTGCCGTTTTCACTACAGACTTGAATGTAACCTGGTGACTCAGTAAATCCATGATGGTCAAACATGTTAAATGATTGTTGCTTGAGAATAAAAGTGAATATTCATTGCACATAAGAGAGTGAGTGATGGACATTTCTGAGTGGTTTTGGTTGTCAGTGATAAGACTTATGGTGACTTGCAAACTAACGGCTACCTTTTGTTCGGGCTAAATAGTTATCTGCAACTGTGCCCCAAGCACCCACTGTGTAGGAGAAAGTTTATTTTGCAATATATATAGTAGGGTGAAATAGCCGCCCTACAGTTAAGGTGATTCGGACATCTATAGGAACCGCTCAAAATTCTATTGTTAATAACTTTTGATTGGAGTAAAAGATTTGACCAACATTTCGAAAATTAGGGACCCTCGCCCCACCCACTGCATAGTTTCGTAAAAATATGTTAAATAATAAGAAAGTTATTAATAAGGCAGCAAATTCTGTTATCCAAAAGTGCGGCCTACTTCACATTCATTTCCCCAAAGACAAACAAGGTACATTTTTGTCAAAGCGCACACCCCACACCGCTGGACAGATTTGGACGAGGTCCAACACAACTTGGGTATGAAGCGTTGACTTGCTATCAATGGCTGGTTTAGGATTATTCCGTGCAGTAGTTATTTCAATATTTGATGGAGAAGCGGTTGGCCCCTACTCAAAAATGGTTTGTTATATCTCCCATGGTGCATTGCAGGATCATGGGTTTCAGAAATGAAAAATCCACCATCTTGTTTTTATCTCGATGCAAGAGATATTCGAGATTATAGCCGAGGAAATGGGAAAATGAAATGCATGAAAAAAGCTATTTTCAGGTCAAAAACATGAAAATGCCATCAATCTAGGGGCACCAAGTGACATTTGGGAGTTGGAGGGGGTCTAGGGACTCAGTTTGCAAAACAAAGCTTTCTGCAGCCTCGGATATAGCCGACCTCTCAAGGCAAACTGCGAAAAAAGAAACAGCGTGTGTTGTGGAGGGAAAGGAGTGGTGATCTGGGAAGTGGGGGGAGCTTGTACAGCATTTCTTTTTCAGCGTTTTTTTCCAATATTTACAGCTATATACATCTATATAGGGCTATGGATGCCCGTGGAGAGCATAACTTTTCTTTCAGCGGATAGACGTGAACAGTTTTTTTGAGGTTGGCAAGCTTGCTCATGTATTTGGATACCAGCATTTTACTCGGGTTGTCATGCTCCCAGTGCAGACACTTACCCACAAGACCACAATCACTTGTTTCCTACTTGGATTTTGTTTTGCATGGAATATTTCACAACACTTTGCTGGGTTTAAGAGGTGAGCACCTTTTATACTTTGCCAGCATATTTATTGGAAGATTTCCTCTCAGGTTATTTTTCTGGTTTTAATTATTTTTTTTTAAAGTGCAATGATATTTTGTCTTGCTCGGTTTCTTCTAAGGAGAAGGTCAATTGAACCACATTTGCATATTTCCCATTAAAATATATGTTCACTTACTGTGTCTTTATTCATGGGGGCCAGCTTTTGATTTTCGCTATGGGGCAAAAGCACCTGGGCAGCTGGTAATTTTTTTCCCTTTTACGGTCTGCCTAAATGAAGTTAGTTGGGGTTGTGCGATGTATCACAACAGTCACCAAGACACCAGCCATAAAACAAGGGGCTTGTAGCACGCTGCTTATTAATCAAAGTGTGTGATCCTCAGAAAATCATTTAATCACACAGACCATTTACTAAAAACATTGTGAGTTCTCAAAGCCTGCAATCTTTTAAAAATAATGAAACAATAAAATAGATATGTTTATTGCTACTGTGGGTTTCCCATCCATGCATTAACTGGGTCTGACGATGCTTAGCTTCAAAGTGAGGAAAAAGCCAGCCGCCTCAGGCCATGTTTCCTAATATTTGCCTAATAATTGAGCCAACCTTACAAGACCACTTCGGGCAGCGTGGGCTGAGGAGGGCCAGATACTTCCTCACTTTAAAGCTAAGCAGGGTTGGTTGCGGTTACTGGATGGATGGAAGACAGAAATTTTCACAACAGATTGATGGGTTTAAAAGGTAGGAACCTTTTATACTTTGCCAGCATATTTATTGGAACATTTCCTCTCTCAGGTTATTTTTCTGGTGTTACTTTTTTTTAAAAGTCCAATGCTATTTTGTCTTGCACACTTTCTTCTAAGGGGAAGGTCAAATGAACTATATTTGTATATTTCACTTTAAGAAACATGTTCAATTACTGTGTGTAAATTCATGGGTGCCGGCTTTTGATTTTCTCTAGGGGTGCAGAAAGTACCTGGGAAATATGGTATTCTTGCATTCAGTCATTTTTTGCCCATTTCCATGCTATGTAAATGTGGTTAGTTGTGGTTGTGAGATGTATCACAACAGTCACCAAAAGACCAGCCATAAAACAAGGGGCTTGGAGGATGCTGCTTAACCAAAGTGTGCGGTCCATGGCAAGCGTAATCTCATTGCGCATTGCCTAAAAACATTGTGAGTTCTCAAAGCCTGCAATCTTTTATACAAAACAATACCACTGTCAAAAAAGCACAATATCACTTTGTGATTGATGAACGTCTTTGAGCAATGGGTTGCAAGTGTTTTAAAATAGAGTGGCCATGCCCACCAGCCATGGATGTTCGGCCATGGCCTGGAAGCATTTGAAAATGGACAGTTGGCATGATCAAAGGCTGTGCCCACTGGCATGGCCGCAGAGCATGCCAGTGGTCTGGAAGTGTTCTAAAAATCTATGAATAACAAAACCCTTGAAGGTCAAGGAAAAAGCTTTAGTTGCAGGCCCCTAAGGTGAGAACTTAATGCAACAAAACCCCTGAAATTCAGCTAAAGTCACCTTAATTTCACACCCCCTGTTGATCAGCCTAAAAAGCTTTCTGCAGCCTCGGATATAGCCGACCTCTCAAGGCAAACTGCGAAAAAAGAAACAGCGTGTGTTGTGGAGGGAAAGGAGTGGTGATCTGGGAAGTGGGGGGAGCTTGTACAGCATTTCTTTTTCAGCGTTTTTTTCCAATATTTACAGCTATATACATCTATATAGGGCTATGGATGCCCATGGAGAGCATAACTTTTCTTTCAGCGGATAGACGTGAACAGTTTTTTTGAGGTTGGCAAGCTTGCTCATGTATTTAGATACCAGCATTTTACTCGGGTTGTCATGCTCCCAGTGCAGACACTTACCCACAAGACCACAATCACTTGTTTCCTACTTGGATTTTGTTTTGCATGGAATATTTCACAACACTTTGCTGGGTTTAAGAGGTGAGCACCTTTTATACTTTGCCAGCATATTTATTGGAAGATTTCCTCTCAGGTTATTTTTCTGGTTTTAATTTTTTTTTTTTAAAGTGCAATGATATTTTGTCTTGCTCGGTTTCTTCTAAGGAGAAGGTCAATTGAACCACATTTGCATATTTCCCATTAAAATATATGTTCACTTACTGTGTGTTTATTCATGGGTGCCAGCTTTTGATTTTCGCTATGGGGCAAAAGCACCTGGGCAGCTGGTAATTTTTTTCCCTTTTACGGTCTGCCTAAATGAAGTTAGTTGGGGTTGTGCGATGTATCACAACAGTCACCAAGACACCAGCCATAAAACAAGGGGCTTGTAGCACGCTGCTTATTAATCAAAGTGTGTGATCCTCAGAAAATCATTTAATCACACAGACCATTTACTAAAAACATTGTGAGTTCTCAAAGCCTGCAATCTTTTAAAAATAATGAAACAATAAAATAGATATGTTTATTGCTACTGTGGGTTTCCCATCCATGCATTAACTGGGTCTGACGATGCTTAGCTTCAAAGTGAGGAAAAAGCCAGCCGCCTCAGGCCATGTTTCCTAATATTTGCCTAATAATTGAGCCAACCTTACAAGACCACTTCGGGCAGCGTGGGCTGAGGAGGGCCAGATACTTCCTCACTTTAAAGCTAAGCAGGGTTGGTTGCGGTTACTGGATGGATGGAAGACAGAAATTTTCACAACAGATTGATGGGTTTAAAAGGTAGGAACCTTTTATACTTTGCCAGCATATTTATTGGAACATTTCCTCTCTCAGGTTATTTTTCTGGTGTTACTTTTTTTTAAAAGTCCAATGCTATTTTGTCTTGCACACTTTCTTCTAAGGGGAAGGTCAAATGAACTACATTTGTATATTTCACTTTAAGAAACATGTTCAATTACTGTGTGTAAATTCATGGGTGCCGGCTTTTGATTTTCTCTAGGGGTGCAGAAAGTACCTGGGAAATATGGTATTCTTGCATTCAGTCATTTTTTGCCCATTTCCATGCTATGTAAATGTGGTTAGTTGTGGTTGTGAGATGTATCACAACAGTCACCAAAAGACCAGCCATAAAACAAGGGGCTTGGAGGATGCTGCTTAACCAAAGTGTGCGGTCCATGGCAAGCGTAATCTCATTGCGCATTGCCTAAAAACATTGTGAGTTCTCAAAGCCTGCAATCTTTTATACAAAACAATACCACTGTCAAAAAAGCACAATATCACTTTGTGATTGATGAACGTCTTTGAGCAATGGGTTGCAAGTGTTTTAAAATAGAGTGGCCATGCCCACCAGCCATGGATGTTCGGCCATGGCCTGGAAGCATTTGAAAATGGACAGTTGGCATGATCAAAGGCTGTGCCCACTGGCATGGCCGCAGAGCATGCCAGTGGTCTGGAAGTGTTCTAAAAATCTATGAATAACAAAACCCTTGAAGGTCAAGGAAAAAGCTTTAGTTGCAGGCCCCTAAGGTGAGAACTTAATGCAACAAAACCCCTGAAATTCAGCTAAAGTCACCTTAATTTCACACCCCCTGTTGATCAGCCTATGATCACAATGATGACATCACAGATCACCTCACTGATTACATCACTAATTACATGTTCTACGGGAACACGGATGACATTACAACTCACATCACTGATGCCATCACCGGTGAAAATACCAATTACATTGTATATAGCTGATTACATCAATAATGGAACTAGACATAACAGAATTTAGAAGTTAGCTCATGAACATTTTGATTACCTTAATAAGTTATGCGGTGGACTTGGACATGACAAATTCCGGTGTCACTGGCCAGCACCAAAGGCCATAGCTAGTGGTTGGTTAGTGTTAAAAAATATCAATGTGCATTCATAAAGCCATGCCTAGTAGCCCATCACTGTTTTCAATTTTACAGCGGGCAACATTGAAAGCTGCAGTCAATGACCATAGCTCAAGGCAATAGCTAGTGCCCATTAATATGTTAGAATATACAGTCGGCAGAGTCGGAGGCTGTGGCCACTGGCTAGTATTGTGTTGAAGACCATGGCTAGTGACTGGTTAGTTTTGCATAATACAGAGTGGGCACAGCCGAAAGACATCGCTTATTGCATTTTAATATTTTAAAATATACAGTGGACATGGCCAAAAGATGCACAAACTGCTCAAGGTTAAAGGCCATGGCTAGTGGCCCATTTATACGTTATAATACATAATGGGCACAGGCAAAGATTGTGGCCACTGGCCAGTATTGTGCTAAAGGCCATAGCTAGTGCCTAACCAGTGTATATAATATACAGTGGACACGGTTGAACCCTGTACCCACTGGTAAAGGCCAAAATCTAGGGTTGGTAGCCTGTTAGTGTTTTAAAATATACAGTGCAGATGGGTGAAGGTTGTGATCACTGTCCATAACTGAAGGCCATGGCCAGTACCCATTTGTGAGTTAAAATAAAATACATAAATGATCAAATGAAATAAGCGATGGCCTTGGGCCATGCCCACTGTGTATTATACAACACTAACCAGTCACTACCTATGGCCTTCAGCCATGTCCATTTGATATTATTTACACTAAGCAGCCACTAGCCATGGTCTTCAACACAATAGTATCCAGTGGCCAAGGCCTTTGGCTGTGCTGACAGTATATTCTAACATATTAATGGGCACTAGCTATGGCCTCTAGCCATGGCCACTGACTACAGCTTTCAATATTGCCCCCTGCATATTTTAAAACTGTGAGGGTCTACTATGCATGGCTTTTAACCAAGCACATTGGTATTTTTGAACACTAACCGGCCACTAGCTATGGCCTTTGGTGCTGGTCAGTGACCACAGCCTTTGTCATGGCCAAGACCACGACCTAAATTGTTATTAAGATAAGGTTTTCATTAGCTAATGTATAAATGATGTTATGTCTAATTCCATTTTTGATGTAATCAGTTATATACAATGTAATTAGTGTTTTCACCAGTGATGGCATCAGTGATGTGATTTGTAATGTCACCAGAGTTCTCATACAACATGTAATTAGTGATGTCATCAGTGGTGTGATCTGTGATGTCATCATTGAGGTTATAGGTTGCGCAACAGGGTGTGTGGTTAAGGTGGATTTACCTGAATTCCAGATGTTTCATTGCATTAATTGCTCACCTTAACGTCCCTGCAACTAACGTAATGTTCAGTGAAACAATTTTAAAGGGACATTATGGTTACAAGTAAAACTGTAAAAACCCCAGAAATGTGCAAGTTATGGTAAGCTAAAAACCTGCACCACTACCGTGCACTGCTAAGTCTAACACCCAGAACATCAAAGTTGACATTACAAATGTCATTGATCACATCACTTATGATATCACATATATGGGCCACTTGTTTTTGTTGACTGACATAGGCCAGGCGGTTTAATTTACTGACAGTCAGAATATGAAAATTGAAAAGGTGATATATATGTAGACGTTAACCTTCTTGTATGTTCTTAAAGTACGTTCCTTAGGGTTTGGTCTCAGCTCATGATGCACTTATATTGAGGAATAAGGAGGCTTCAAACACACAATTAATTTGTATACATGATGATGAACTTTAATGTTGTTGACATTTTCTGGTTATGTTGTTTCTTTCTTGCTTACCTTCCTTTCCATTTATGTGCATCTGATTTGTATGCATTGTGAGTGTTTGTATGTATTGTTTGTACTAACACAATTATTTAGTAAGTCTTGAATTATTACTATTTATTCCATGTTTAACATTACTAAAAACTCTTCTATGGTAGCATTCATTATTTTAGTAGCCAACATTGCCAAATTAAACATACTGTACTTCTATAGTGCATGCTTCAGCCATTACCTATGTATGTTCAATAGGATTCGTGTATTAACAACACTCCAAAGTAATATTTTGTTTAGATGAGTACATATATTAAAAATGTAGTACTTCATGATAGTTCTCCTAATCACCGCTGACATCTTGCTACCAACATTGTAAAGACAACCCCTCAGAACTTTTTATAAACATTAATTTAATATGTGATGTCATCAGTGATGTGATCAATGACATTTGTGATGACCTCTTTGATGTCCTGGGTGTTAATCTTAGCAGTGCACGGTGGTGGCACATGTTATGGTTGTTTAGCTTACCATAACTGGCCAATTTCTGGGGGTTTTCAGCTTTTACTTGTAACCATAATGTTTTGTCACTGAATTTTAGAGGTTTTCATTGGTACAACTTAACCATAACGTCCCTTTAATAAAGTGTTTTCACAGAATTTCAAGTGTTTTTACCAGTGCCCCCTAATTTGCGCTAAGATGTTCTAATATCATACTTACTATCAATATAGCAGCATTTTCAACCGATCTAGAAAGCTTTACCTTAAAACTGTGCCATTCCCCACCAACCAGCAACATTTTTAACACTTCATTTAACTTCCTGCAACTTTTTGCACTTTTTTTGTTCGCTGACGTTCGCGAATGTCGTACGTCACTGCAGACTTTCCAGACAGTGTCACGTGACCAAGCAGTTGCAACGTGATGAGGAGTTTGTGAACAGGTCTGAGCATCGCAAATGGGTCTGTGCTTCACGCACAGTTCAAAACTGTATTTTCAGCTGATCTAGGAGGTTTCAAGCTGAAAATGTACCCTTACACAGCTCCTAGACCTATTCTTACTGATTCTCCATGTGCAATCCAGTAAAGAGCACATGCTTGAAAGAATATTAGCACAACTGCTATTTAAGTGGAAGGCTTTCTTCTTCTACCTCATCTTCTCAACCAATACTGCCACCACACAGGCTACTCCTGTGGGGCAGAAGATCCCACCAGGTACCTTGCAAGACATAAAAGAGGCTGTTAATACATATATTTCCAATACAACAGCACTCTGTATATAATATAACACACCACTCTTCAGGGGGAGCAGTTTCGAAGTGCTATCAAAGCTGCAATCAAAGAGCATGATAAACACTACAGCTTACCTTAGATTTAAGGCACACACATCTTCCCCTGTCCACCTGCCCCTCTGTATCCGTCATTGGTGCCCATTCCCTCACGTGCCTCCCCCACCTTACTTCCTGGCCTTTCCAGCAAAAAAAGAAAAGAAAATACAAAATAAAAAAAAAACATAAAAATGTTCCTTTTGAGAGCCACGCCTCACAGTTAAAAACAGAACAAAATAAATCTTATAGATAGATTTTATCTACTTTACACTGTTGAAGAAAGTAGATATATTCTCCGACATTTCCATTACCATTTTGTATTATGCTAATGGACAATTGTACAGTAGAGAAAAAGGAAAAAGGACACAAACAGTTTTCTGTTACAAATACTTTTCTCTATCATACAATAAGGACCATAATCCATGCACCTTCATAACTATCCACAATCTCCATAGTCCCCTTTCAGGGCCAGATATCATTTTAAGACCCAAATGTGAGGTGCACACTATCACACAGGACAGCCCTTCTACCCTTTTTACTTTTATGTTTCTAACACTCCCTCTTTGCCTGCCAGTAAACACTCACACATCCAGGATATGATATGATATGTCATTTATAACACGCCTATACACAAGTGTTTCAAGACGCGACATCCATCCAGCAATCACTTCTGAAAGATCTATGTGTAACCCCATCAACATTTAACTTCCACACACGGAATGCTTCTTAATGATCTAGAAATATTTTCCATCTACATTTCACTTACTTATACAAAACAAGTGTACACAGTGCTGTTATAAATGCACATATGCATTGTGCAATGAGAGAAGTGCATTAATGGAAGGTGGAGTAGGATGTGCAAGTTCTGAAGGTAGCCCGGCATGGAAGTCCCAAAGAGTATCAAAGTCGGAGGCCACTGCGTAAATCCTTGGGCAGAGCAGTCCCAAGAGTGGGGTGTACAGCTGCCAGATGTTGGGTCAGCAAGCACAGTGCTGAAGAAAGTATGATGTTCAGATGTCAACTAGGTTTAGGGCCTGCAACCTGTCAGGTTTATACGCGACCAGGCTGTCAATTTCAGTGGCTGTAGCATGAGTTTATAGGGAAGGGAGAGAGGGAAAGAGGAAGAGGAAAGGAAAGTTTTGAGATGTTTCCGGAACTTAAGGAAGTCCGTCTCAAGTCTAAGAAGGTCAGGGAGTCTTTTCCAAAGGGATGCACCAGCCAGAGAGACCTACCTGCCGCTCTCTGTTTCAACAAGCGTTTAACAAGCAGAGAATTCAAGTTACAGGAGCAGAGGTCACTAGCAGTAGAGTATTGACAGTGTAAATGCACATGGTGTTCAATTTCATCCTTGCAGTCACCAGGAGCCAGTGTAGAGATTTTAGGGCTGCACAGATATGATTCCTGGGCTTCAGGACAAGAATAAGTCTTGCAGCCCAATTCTACAATAGCTGAAGGGGGTGTGGGGAAAAAAAGGGAGGTTAAGGAAGTCGCTGTTGCAGTAGTCCAGCCTAGAATCCTGGGAAAACTGCAAGTAGAAAGTGAAGTGTTGGAGGAGGAATGGCCAGTTACAGCTGCTAGTGGTGGTTAATGACAGAAGAGGTCAACCAGTCCAGTGCCTGGTCAGTAATGCCAAAGGTATTATGGAGCGTTTAATAAGGATAGAATGGTTGACCATGTCAAAGGCGAAGAGAAGATGGACGAACACTATCCTCAATGGACTACAATCATAAATATCATATACACTTTAATTATATTGTTCCACCATACTACACATTGTTAAGCAACTTCAATTCAGTACTCCATCTAAGTCAGTGCCTAGTCTGGGATGCCCAATGAAAGCCCTTATTTATATATTTTTATGAAAAATTCATAGATCTGGGTGATAAACCCTTGTATAACACCCCTCTCTTTGAATCCCCCTGACCTCACTGAGCCAAGAGGTAGGTTGGTTTTGCAAATTAAAAGATTTCTTTGAAAAATTAAACAAGATCTATGTCACACTTTTATAAATAAATTAATATTTGATAGCACACTTATGAATATGACAGTGATCAACAATGGATAGTATTACACTAGCACACTTTTTAATTACTTAGGAGTTGGTATAGAGAGGATAAAGTAGCTGAGAATGCTTTTATGGGTTCAAGGAAATGAAATGATGGAAAAGAATGCAGCAAAGAAATAACTGTGATGGTTTCCACAAGAGATAATATGATCACTTTTTCTTTTGACAATTCACTCCCACCCTATGCAATATAAGGGGATGGAAGGGGAGCACACAATTTTCAGGAATACAATCAAATGCAATACCAATTCAGTTCCCCCCTAGCAAGCTTAAAGCAACAGGGATGATTTTAAAACACAGGCAAAATACTTTAAATGTGATTTGCAAAGAAGTGAAAATATGCTAAAAATGATTTTAATTCCCTATAGGAGATTCAGGGTAGGTGATAGCTACTTAAGATTGGTTCAGGTCAACACTATCAGTGATTCATGAGGGATTATCAGGTTGAAAACGGATTTCAGCAGTTACAAGCAAAAGACAGCGATTTTGACAGGTGGAGAAATTGAACTAGTTTTCAATTTGCAGCACTTTTTCCAAGTGCGTCGAGCGCAATTATGGAATAACTATAACGAGTAGAAAGTCGGTTCAAAAGATACGGAAGATTTTGTGGAGGTAGATTTTCAGAAATAAAGTAAGATTCAAATGACAAATGGCACTTTCACAGGTTTGAAATTACAGGATAGACACACAATTTGTATGATGCAGTTCTTGACAGGTTAAAATGGTTTGAATTAGATTATTTTAAACTAAGGGATTGGTTTGCACAGTTCTCAGGATACGCACACCTAATTTTGGAAGGAATGGTCCTCGTCACAGATCTGGTCAAGAGGGTTAGCTGCGGTTCTCTGTGCTCTGCTGGTCTGGATCTCTGGTTCTGGCAAAAGTTCTGGTACTGCACAGCGGTCGGTCTGGATCTGGTCTGCGGTTGGGATACGGCTCTGCTTTCTGGGTCTGGTACTGGCAAAAGTTCTAGCCAGAAGCGAAGAGCACAGCCCGGCTGTTGAATAGTTTGGTTAGGTTGCTGGATTCTGAGGCCTCTGAAGGATTCAGCTTGTGGACTAGGCCTCTCTGCTACAAGTTCTAAAGTCTGGATTCTAAGTTCTGGTTCTGGAGTCTTCTGGATTTGAAGTCTGGATTTGAAGTTCTGGTTCTGGAGTCTTCTGGCAAAGCGCTTTGCAAGAAATCAGTTTGAATGTGGAAAGTGAATCCCTACCTGGGTTTCAGTGGTCCTTTTTATGTCTTTTGAAAGTGAGTGGGAAGGATGAATTTCTATGCCCAACCCTCTGAGGATCCTGATAGGTTCAAGGATTTTTTGTGCTCTCACTGGAGAACAGAGTTGTGAGTCAGAGTGTTGCTACATTTTACAATCTATTGAAGAAACACCCCTTTGCTTTTACTGAGAACCCAATTTTTCATAATCAAACATGTTTCCAAGGTATACAAGTCGTTAAGAATATATGTACACATCCCAGATTAATTTAATACAGTTTTCTGTTCAAGCCCCATGTTCCTGCAAGCTTGGGTTCAGAAACGACAACATTTTGCACTTTTTAGTGACTTTTGCCATATTGGTTTTTCCTCAAAATGTACACAGACCTTCCCCCTCTCCGTGAGCATATTAATATAAGTTATCATGTCTCTAGCAGAAACACTGTACCCACAATATTCATAAATCCCGGGGTTCGACCTCAGAACATCACACAGAGTTGAACCTAGTCTCAATTTGTAGGAACATTTTTCATATAAAGAATCTCCAAATTGTACATTTTTTGTAGGCTTAATACAATATTTTATAAGCAATTAAATAAAACCTACATTTGCCTCTCCTTCAGTACACCCATTTGTTTGTCCCCGCCACCGGGAACTTGGCTTGACTCAGAGATCAAATGTCTTCCTTCCTCCAGAGCAACTGTTGACAATTACATCTCAAATCAGCATATCCTATTCAGCCGAAGAGTCTATTGTGTTGCCTGAGGTCAGCAGAGCAGGGTGCCACTCTGCATATGGTTCGCAGAAACCTGTGATCTCCTTGTGCTGTTGCTGGTAAGGGCAGGTGTGAATGTTTCCCATTGACAGAGGCCACTTGAACTTTTAATTAGATCAGACTGCCTTCTGATGTGGGGCCTGGGAACAGTAGGTGTTGAGAATTCTCATTAACCAGCAAGGCTTTGAAGTTTACAGCTAACTCAGGTTCCTTGTCAGCTCCTGAAAGACAGGCCTCCTGTCAGAGTTTAGACCGCTAGCGCCGGTTAGTGTTGAGCGCCGGTACTGCACACCTTTTTGTGAGCTGTCTTGAATTAATACATTTCAGATTTTGAACAGCACCTTCTTCCTTTGCACTGATTTCGGCCATGGCGCTTCTGGCCCATCACACTCGCACTGGTGGGTGGCAGGTCAGGCGACCATTTTGGTGTGAGCAAAAACTGCGCGGCTTTCCTGGATTCTGGCACCAATGTGGCTTTTCAGCCATCTTGGATTTTCTAAGCCCACAGCACCAAATGTTGTAGCATAATAGTTCAAACGTGGGTCAAGACACCTGACAAGCCCCCCGCCCGACTGCACTTTGATTTCGAGTCGAGGGGGAGTTGGGTGAAAAGGATGTTTTGATCCTCGTGTGGGATGTCCGCATCATCTTCCGATTCCGCAGATGGCACAGTTCAGCATCTTTTCTTCCATCAGGGTGGATCGATCGGTTCTCCTTGCCGGTCTTGATGGGAGTATTGGCCGGTACCCCGGGCCCCTTGGATCTTTGCTCCCGGTCCCCGGGTCGTCCTCCTTGGTCAGTCTCCATGGTTTCATCTCTCCTAGGATGACAAAGCAAAAGCGGCAGAAACATATTCGTAGACATTTCCCCACCACTATTAATAGTGGGGCGAACATATACATTTTATACATCAGGAGACATTTGCATTCAAGAATCAAAGAATTTTATAGGCTATATGTGGAATATTTTAGGGTTGGACTTGTATTACTCTGGAGCTGCTCCCTCTGGGATTGCAGAGGACTCCTCCAGTTGCTGCAGAGTGTGCCTGGGATGGCAACACTTTAGCTGATTTATATGGACCCACTTGTCTTCCCCTTCCGCCAAACTACCCTTGGGGATGCGGCTCTTGTAGGTCGACTGGGGAGATCTTGTCTACAAATTCAAAAGGTCCCTTCCATGTAGGCAAGAATTTCCGCTGTTTGGTCTGGTTCCTTTGGAAATTGTAGAGATAAACCCGGTCCCCTACATTGTATTCTTTCCTAGTAGTCTTCAAATCATAGTGAGTCTTCATGCTATCGGCTGATCTTTCTAGGTTTCGCTGAGCATAGGCAAAAGCATGTTGGAGGTGTTTTCTTAAATTTTCAACATACTCATGCGTTGTGGAGGCATTTATCAATGTTTGCTCTTGGGTCCTGTAGAGCAAATGCTGGGGAAGCGCCATCCTGCATCCAGTCATCAGCTCAAACGGTGACATTTTGGTTGCAGATGAAGGGGTAGATCTGATGGCCATTAGGACCAGAGGTAATCGGATATCCCCACTTGGCCCAGAATCTGCCACAAACTTTTTTAATATGCTCACAATGGTTCGGTTGTAACGTTTTACTGCACCAGAAGAGACTGGCCGTTAAGCAATGTGTAGCTTCCTTTTAACCCCCAGTATCTCCCACATCTTAGTCATTACTTCGCTGGTGAAATGGATATCCTCTGTCTGACTCAATCCTTTGGGGTAGACCAAAACGCAAAAAGATGTGGTTGATCATCAGGGCAGCTGCTGTTTCTGCCTTGCAGTTTGGGGCCGGGAGACATTCCACCCATTTAGTAAATAAGCATGTCACCGTCAACATGTACTTATTTCCCCTAGAGGAGCGAATCACGGGGCCTATGAAGTCGACTTGGAAATCTGACCACGGCAGTGTCATCCCCCTCTTTTGGAGAGGCGCACGGTGTGTGAGGGATGTTGGCTGAAATTGTGCACACACAAGAAACCCCTTCAAGTATTGGTCGAGGTCCTGCCCCATGTGTGGCCAGTATGCAACCTCTCTTAAAATCTCAAGTGTTGTATGAAACCCCCTATGACCGGCGGTGGCCGCATCATGGGCGTGACTTAACATCAGGCTTCGGAATGAGGTAGGGACCACCCACTGATCATGGCCAGCTTGGGATGACCTTACCACCAAACCGTCTTGGATCCGGATCATTTTTTGACATTTCATCAACACTCTAAGGTCCTCTTTCCCAATGTAATCGGTATCCGTCAGGGGAAAGTTCTCAGGGTCCTCAATGTGTTGGTAAAACTTACCAATTATTGGATCCCCCTTCTGAGCCGTTATCAAATCAGCATCTCGGGTCTCCTTACTCCATATTGCAGTTGAAAGATCATTGTGAGCATTTGTCTGGGACCTAGTGACAGCAATGACCTGGATTTCCCCCAACAGGGACTCAATCTCAATTAGATCCCCTTGGATGGCCCCGGTTTTGGCCAGCTGATCAGCTAAGTCATTTCCAGTTTTGTCTGGTCCGTCTACTTTGGAATGACCCTTGACCTTCTTCCAGTAGAAGGTCATCCCATTCACGGTGACCAGATCATCAATGTTTTGAATTAACTTCCCATGTTTCAAGGGTTTGTTATTAGCACATAACATGCCTCTGGTTTTCCAATTAACCAGGTGCTCCACGAACCCATTCCGTACATAATCCGAATCTGTGATTATGACCAGTTCGTGGAGTTGATGTTGGACAGCAGGGAGGATGGCTTGATGCACAGCCATCAACTCTGCCACCTGACTACTTCGGGGACCAATCGGAGGGTTCTGGGGACTCATTCACCCATGCATTCCCTACACCGGCCACCAGTTCTTTCTCCCCGTTGTTGGCAACATGGTAAGAGCATCCGTCCACATAGACAGTGGGCATTCCCTCACACTTGTCTTCTTCAAAGACTTTGTGTGGGGAATTAAGGTATGCCTCCATGTTGTCCTTGATTTTTAGACTTTCGTCCTCGAGACAGTTTTCTCTGGCACAATCATGCAAGTCAGCCAGACCTTGCGCTATAGGACTCTTCTTGTTTTGGCCATATCTGACCTCCACAGGAAAGCCTTGCATTGACAGAATCTAGGAAGTAATTCGGGAATTACTCACATTTCCGGCCCGGATTCTGTCACTTTGGAGATATTGCAGAGGCTGGTGTGGAGTCTCCACTATGATGTGTTCCCCCTGGTTAAACGGGCGGTAATTCTTCAATGCCCACACCGTTGCCAGGAGTGCCTTCTCACAATAGTTGAATTTTTCCTCCACAGAGGATAAAGTTTTGCTCGCATAGGAGATTACTTTATTGACCTTGTCATGCTTTTGATATAATACTGCAGACAAGAACCCTGTCTCCAAGAAAAACTCCTTGTTTCTGACAGGGTAAGCTAGGCAGGGCGCTTGTGAGAGGCTTCTTTTGAGCTGTCTGACTGCCGCGGATTGTTCTGGACCCATTCCCACTTGACCCCCCCCTTCAAGAGATGAATCAGGGGTCTAGTGATCTCTGCGTAGCCCTCAATGAACTTTCTGCTGTAATTAGTCAGTCCAAGGAGGCTCCTTAGTTCCCGCAGAGTTGTGGGGTCTTTCAGTTTCTGAAGTGCTTCCACTTTCTTTTCCTGGGGACAGAGACCCTGAGGAGTAATCTCATGCCCCAAGAAATTAACACGGGTTCTACACCACTGCGCTTTCTGAAGGGAAAGTTTTGCTCCGACGGACCTCAACTGTGTCAGAACATAACGGATCTCTGCTATGTATTCCCCCACAGATGAACTTTTGATGAGGACATCATCTACATAAGCCAGGTTACCCCATGCAGCCAGGTCAGGCATGGCCTTATGTAGAAAAATGTTGTATTCATTGCCGGAGTTGAGGTATCCGAAGGGTGTCCGGGTCCATGTGTACTGCTGCCCCCAAAGGTAAAAGCCAGTTTGTATTGGTCCTCCCTACTGACAGGCACACTCCAGTACCCATTGGTCAGGTCTATTGCAGTGAATAAATGTGACCCCTGGATCTGGGCAAGCCCTTGGTCAATGTAGGGAAGAGGCCATCGGGAAGTATGGACCCGTTTGTTGAGCTCCCTAAGGTCGGCGCAGAGTCTCCACCGGCTGTTTGGCTTCAATATTCCCAGCACCGGATTATTGAAGGTGCTGTGGACTGGACGGATTATTCCCCGGGACTCAAGGTTCTTAATTTTTTCAGTAAGGGACTCCATGGATGCGAGAGGAAAGCGATATTGCTTCACAAACACTGGAGTCATGCCTGGGTCCGTGGGAATTGTTGTTGTGTGGATGTCGGTGCGACCACAGTCATATGAGTCTACCGCAAAGAGATCTTGGAAATCCAAGAAAACTTCTTTCAACTTTTGCTTCTGTTCCAGAGTCACACAGGCATCAGCTAGGTTGACTCTCTCTTCCACCATCTGCCTGAAGCCTGGAAAGACTTCTGGTTTTGCAATCTCAGCGGCCTCATCCAGCTGGGTGGAGAAGTCCCTGGTCAGAGTGCTGATTTGAACTGGAGGCTTCAGGTGGGAAAGGCAGCCCTCATGGACCTGGAAAATCACCTCATCCCTCCTGAAGTCGCAAGTCACATCTTCCTTACCATAAGGGCAGGAAGTGTACACCAGGAAGTTCCCCCCATGCCGGGTAAAGATCCTGTCTGGTGTTGTATTGCCATCACTGTCACTGTCAAAACAGTCCTTGGGGATTGGTCCTAACAGTTCATTTCCTAAATCAATGGAAAAATGTCGGTCATCAACCGCCATTCCAATAATGGTGCCTGCGGCTAGAGTAATACTCTTTAAGTCGCTGTTATCCACCTCTATTGGAATGGTGTCATGTTCTATATTGACTAATGGTGTTGGGTTTACCCCCAACCCTTGCTGTTGGAGAGAAGCATTTAGATGAATATAAACATCATGGTTTTTCAATTTTTGTCCTCTATTAACTTTCACTTCCAGGGAGAATTGTCGGGTCCTTTCTGGGATGGTGACTTCCTCTTTAATCTGAATTTCAACTGCATAAGGTAGCAATTGAGCCGACCTAAATGGTTTTTCTGGATCATCAAAACCCATGGGATTATCCGCTAATCGGGACCAAGCTTTGAAGTTTATTAGGTCCAAACTAATGGCAAAGGGATTGAGAATATCACTGCCTAAGTAAAAGGCGGCAGTGACGTCTCGCACGACCCAACAATTGTGTACTATACTCTTGTTGCCAATGGAGATTTTGAGCATACACCTGCTTGGCAGGAGATGTTTGGAATTGGGTGTTTCCAGATCCATTTACCATTTGTCTATCAGTTTGAATGTTGGAATGGCTGGATCTTTTGGGACTTGGCGGAACATGGCTTCGCTGATGAAGCTCTTACCGTTGTTCACACACACTCGGGCGAGAACAGAGTCCTTCCCATCATTTAACTGAACAGGGATGAACAACTGCTCTCCAATTGGCTGAATATCAGCCAGGCTCTGAGCTGATTTCACATCTTTCTGGACTCTTGGAGTGGGGATGTCTGATTGTGGATTAATAAAGAATTTCAGAGTGTTTCCTTCCAGTGTGGAATACCACCTTAAACTGGAAGGAAGGTTGATTTTCAGAAATAGAGAGGACCCCCCATCACCAGTCTGTTGTCCTACTGCTATTACTGTCACGTCTGGAATTTGGTTGTTCTGGAACTGAAATTCTACTTGGTCAGATTTTTGTTCAACCATGTGGCAGGTGCCGTTTAAACTAACATGGTTGACGCTCTGTTTTAATTTTATTGGTCAGCTAGTCTGGGTCCAGAGGACCTTGTTTACGCAATCTATTAGGGGTGACAACCTTCTCAGGAGGTCATTCCCTAATAAACAAGGGGTGCCCTCTGGAGTCACTACTATGACCGGGTGTTTCACCTTGTGTCGCCCAATTTTGATGTCCAAATCTGCAGTCCCCTCGACAGGAATTTCCTTCCCGTCTGAGTTCTGAAGTTGTCCAGGAAGAGAGGTGAGAGGAATTTGGTAATTCTCCCCCCTTCCTGCATTTAGTTCATCAAAGGCCCTTCTGGACAGAAGATTAGCTTAGGATCCAGTGTCCACCAGTGCCAAAATTGTGCCCTGCCCCTGCACTTGTATCCGGGTATAGTATCTTCCCTCCTTCTGCTCAAGGGGGCACAGATAATGCACATTTTTGGACAACTGGTGGGCTAATTTTTTAGTTTTGGACATTGCGAGAGAAGAGATCTGGGCAGAATTCGGTGGAGAGTCATGGGAATCTGCAAGAAAAAGTTGGCAACTGGAAATCAGAGCCATTGTGGGTTCCCCTGGTTCCGGTTCTGGGCCGCCCCCCCCTTTTTGGAGGCAGTCACCAGGATGGGTTTGAACCAGGGGATTTTGATGCAGTGGTTTCTGGGATGAGATGATGGGCGGTGCTAGCTTAGTCCCCACATCTCCCCAGTCAGATGTGAATCCCTTGGGACCCATCTTTCTTTGGGAGGAGTTCCCCATCTCTGAAGGAGAAGATCCTTTTCCCAGGATCCTCTGAGGATCCTTCTCCCTCAAATTGGAAGATCTGTGCCTCCTCCACAAACTGGGTCTGTTTGGGTCCTTTGTTTCTTCTACTTCCTCTCTGCTCCTTGGGTGGCAGAGTTTCAGGGGTAGGAGATTTTGTTTCCGGATCCTGGGTTTCCAGGGGCTGTTTACAAGTGGTGAAGGAAGCTTCCTCCAAGGCTTTACACCCCCTTCCCCTTGTGCCTCCTCCCTGGGAACCAGTGGGTTATCGGGGTGCTGCCCCATATTGTTCTGGAGCACCAGGCCCAGAGTTTGGGGCATTCTGCGCCGGCATGCTCATCTGAGGGTTCTGTTGAGCCCTCAGCATGTGACCCAGATCCCGTGCCATATTTTGGACCTGGCGCTCCAACTGTGAAACCTGCTCAGACTGATAGGGGGTTCTATTTTCTCCTCTGGGCTGATCCCAGGAAGGGTAGCTATCCCTTCTCTGGTAGTACCCCAGGTTGGGAAGATTTGGGTACCCCTCCACCTTGGCCTCCCCTCTCCCGGATTAGGTGGTCTGGGCTCATGGAATTGGGGAAAGAAGGATGGATGGTTTTGGGGCAGGAAATTGGGTGGATACCTGGGAAAAAAGTTCTGCCCAGGGTTTGGTGAATTTCTGCCCTCCTGGGGGAAGCTAGGAGGGAAGTTCCCTTGGTCGGGTGCCTGGTTGGATCCACCCCTTTGCGCTGGAGGAGTCTACACATAACCCAGGATGGGTCGGTTTCCCTTGTAGCGGGGACTTACATAGTCAGGGGAGCGAGGGACCCCATTTGTGGGACTACCTCCTTGACTCCCTGTCTGTGACTGGCCTGAGGGCCTTCTGGGCTGAGAATTATTCAGTGCAGGCAGGTTTTTGCCCCCCCCATCTCCAAATCTAAAATGGGGGCAACCTTTACCTCTGCCACTTTGGCAGCAGCAGGGGTGCTGGTCGATTTGGGGCTTTTCTGAGCGTTATTTTTTATTTTCTATGGGCTTCTGCACCTCATAGATCCGGGTAGCCTGTTCAATGACCCAGTCTAGTGACCTTTCTTGTGAAAATCTCTCACTAGATGGGTCAATATGTATTTGGGTAAGGCATGGAAAAACGTATTTACAAACTCTTTGCTGTCCGTGCGCACACTTCTCGTAGTCTGAGCAAAGGCACGCTTCAATTCCTGCACAAATTCTTGTGGGGCCTGATCCTCCCCACATTACAAATTGTAGGCTGCCTTGCGAGCCTCTTGGGGATTCTGGTGAACAGAGAAGTGCTTTATGATGGCCGCCCTGTAGGTGGACCATCTTGCATGATTTTGGTCCTCCAGCCCCGTAAAGAAACTGGAGTATTCTGGGGAGAATGTCCATTTGACGTACTGCATGCAGCTACTGCTGTCTTTCAAATGGAAAGTCTCCATCATTTGCAGTGTTCCCAAACAGAATACTTGGCGTTCTTGTGATAAGGGGTGAAGACACTCCTTATTGTGTTAATCTGTTTTAAGGGGTCCTTAAGCAAGGCCCTTTTTGCCTTATTGGCCTTTTTGGTTTGGGTAACCCTGGTCCATTCATCCTCTGACTCAGAAGCACTGCTCCCAGAGGTGTCCGTCTGATCTTCCAGGTTTTCCCAGATTCTGCGAGCCTGGGAATGGCTGGCAGAATGTGGGGACCTGGCCTCCTGTGTCCTGTAACGCTCAGAGGAGTCTTCAGATTCCTCCTAACTGCCAGGATTTGATGAGTACCCCCCCACTGACCTAACTGGGTGGAGGTTTTCAGGATGCCCTTAGTGGGCCTACTCTCCTGGGGTTCCCCACTAAATTGCACTGTATTTGGGTGCCCATACCCGGATACCCGCTGTCATGATGCCTACCCCGGAGCACCAGGACAGGCCCAGCACCCCCGGGAGCAGGCATCATGCCCTCGGGTAAAAGCCCAGCAGCCCCTAATAGGGGCTCTTTGGACTATGTCCTGGCGCCTTTGGCGCCAGGCTCATGTTGGACATCAGTCCTGGCGCCATAGGCGCCAGGCTCATAAAAGAGGGTGTTTGGTGCACTTACCTGACGCAGACCATGCTGCATGAAGCCTCAAGCCAAATAAAAGGAACTATTTTACTTGGGTGGGGACCGTGGAAGAATACTTACCTGGAACTTCTTCCAAGGCTATTTAAACCACGCCCGGACTGCCACACGTGCTTCACGTTGCTCTGCATCTAGCAGCTGAACGCTCACCGTGCCTGCTCCTGCATCTTGCCTCCAGCCATGCCCGCCTCGATCTTGGGATACCTGAAAGGAAGGAAGGGAAGAGAAAAGGTGAAAACCAAGAACTTAATCTAACTTCCTACCTGTGTCCGGAACCATCACGCCAGCGATCCTGAAGATAGACATTCTTTAAAAGCATTGCGCTACTTGTTGCAGCGCTGTGCATCACTCACCTGCCTCGTGGGCTCTTCACTATCCACCGCGACCTTCTGGGCATTCCGCCACATCTCTGCACCTGCAGGGGAGAAGAAGAGACAAAAGGTGAGCAGGAGGAACAAATGAAGAAAGCCTGATTTTCCGTCACAAGACTTACCTGGCCATATTTGACGGAACCACTCCTCATTTCGGGTCGGCGCCACTTCTCGGCCTGGTACCGCACCCCGGCCCCTAAGGGGAAAAAAGAAAGACATTACTAAAGGGATTCAAAGACATTTAAAGGGATCATTTTATCACAAACTCACCTGAGTTTATCTCCGGCAATATCACTCGAAGCATCACTTCCACTCTGCACCTGAAAATAAGGACAGATCGCTGGTTAAGAAAAGCAAACAAAGAGAAGACTCTACTCTGGAACTTTTTAAACTGCATACTTACGGCATTTCGCCTTCCGAAACCAGTGAAGTAACTGGTCAAATACGCGCCCCTGCACCAGAAGCAGGATGGAGAGCTCATCCATTCAAACATTAAGGTGAGCCTTGATTGGGGATTTCGGAGGTGGTCAGAGAAGAGCAAAGGGGGGTGGGAAGCAATCCCAATACTCTGCAGACAGTTAATCCCCTTTCTCCACCTACAGAAAGATTTTTCTACGGGCCAGACAAGCCAGATTTGGGGGTCCAGTTCAGTCGGTGTTTCGAATCCTGCGCATCACGCTTGAAGAGGTCACAGCAATCCAGACCAGGTCAGCACCTCCGTGGGAGCAAGGTGAGCGTTACACCCGCCCATCCATTCCTGGGAGGTACTGGCCTATGAGCCCCATACTTTTGGCTGGATAGTAATCTGCCATCCCCGTGGCCCTGGGCTCATGTGCGCCAGAGGACATGGGGTGGCAGAGTCCAGGAACTGGGAGGGATGAAGGCCTCTGGTACTCGGGCTCTTGAGGTTATGCTCAGGTGTCTCCCTTTCCCAGCGAACCTCATCTCTATCGGCCCCTGCTCCCTGTTGTAATGCAAGAGCCTGTGCTTTAAGTTCCTCAACCAAGGCCTTACTAGACTCTATCAGTCTCTCCTGCATGGCTACTTGTTGCTGGAGCCTATCATTATGCTGGCAGAGAGCCTCATTCTCTCTCTGTGCTTCCTGGTTTGTCCTGGAGTACTGGGCCAGTCTTTGCTGCAGGAGGGTTACCTCTTGAGTCCCATCCCTACTGGCCTGCTCCTTTCTTGCCAGAGCATCTTCCACCCTCCTGGTGTGCTCTAACAAGTTCTGATGCTCTTTTTGGAGGTCGCCCAGTCCCTGGAGGGCCAGGTGGTTTTCTTCCATTTTTCTTTTTAAGTGGCAGACTTCCTGGCCTAAGGTGTCCCTTTCCTGACTAAGAGCCTGCATCCGTGCCGCCAGGTCGTCCCTCTGCCTTTTAAGGACACCAGCTTTCTGGCGCTCTTCCTCAAATTCTGTCTGGGTATCCAGGTCTTTCAGAATCAGTTTGTTGCTCTCTGCCTTCTCCCTATCTAGGTGGCTTTGCAGGGTGACTACCTGCTCAGCACATACCCTATTGAAGTCCGGTTGTTGCTCCAGCTTTTTCTGGCTCTGCAGTAGGGAGTCCAAACCTTCTTGGTTCTCCTTCTGCAAGGCCAGAAATCTGGTATCCTGGTCAGACATTTCCTGTTGCAGGATACCCATATCCTCTTTGATTTTAATGAGATACTGTCTACTCTCATTTTCTGACTCCTGTCTCCTGTGCAGCCTCTGCTCAGAAGAGACCAGGTCAGATTCGGCCTTCTCTAATGCCATCAGTTGCCTGTTTGCCAGATATTGGCCTTCAGCACATTTGTCCTGTATGGCTCCCATATATAAATATAAATATGCCGCTACCCTGGCAATCTTGTTGTGCTCATCCTTGGCCTTAGGGGCCATATATAGTTCACTCAGGGCCACATGTAAGGGACCCTGATCTCTCCATTTATCTGACCCAGTTACAGTGACCTGTTGCGTGATTGCCTGCAACCACACATTCTGGTCCTGTTCCGTCCATTCGCCTCTCACAAATAGCTTATGTAAGAGGTGCTCTCTGGCTATTTTGATATCTACCAAGGTCGCCATTTTGGAAATTGATTTCCTTCCTGACTTACCACGGCGTGGCGATCTAACAGGATTTATGTATCCTGTCAGTTAGCACACTGTATTAAGCTGCACAAGTGGTAGGTCTAATCCAGACGTCCCAGCTTGAGCCCCCACTCTGTTAAGCGACTTCAATTCAGTACTCCAACTAAGTCAGTGCCTAGTCTGGGATGCCCAATGAAAGCCCTTATATATTTTTATGACAAGTTCATAGATCTGGATGATAAACCCTTGTATAACACCCCTCTCTTTGAATCCCCCTGACCTCACTGAGCCAAGAAGTAGGTTGGTTTTGTAAATTAAAAGATTTATTTGAAAAATTAAACAAGATATATGTCACACTTTTATAAATAAATTAATATTTGATATCCCACTTATGAATATGACAGTGATCAACAATGGATAGTATTACACTAGCACACTTTTTAATTACTTAGAAGTTGGTATAGAGAGGATAAAGTAGCTGAGAATGCTTTTATGGGTTCAAGGAAATGCAATGATGGAAAAGAATGCAGCACAGAAATAACTGAGATTGTGCTTCTGGCCCATCACGCTCGCACTGGTGGGTGGCAGGTCAGGCGACCATTTTGGTGTGCGCAAAAACTGCGCGCCTTTCCTGGATTCTGGCACCAATGTGGCTTTTCGGCCATCTTGGATTTTCTAAGCCCACAGCACCAAATGTTGTAACATAATAGTTTAAACGTGGGTCAAGACACCTGACAACGTGATATATTCCCCTTGTAGTACCTATACTAACTATACACATATTACTTTAGTGCATTTGGCTATAACCACCACAATAGAATTAAAACCATATAACAAGTATGTACAATACACCTTGAAATAACAATGCTCACCCCACCAATCCCAATAAGGTCCACAAACAGAAACATTCACAGAACACACCCAGCACCTACAGAACTTTTGTTCACCTATAAAAAGAGCTCTATATCACCTTTTCTACACTCACCCACCCTTTCCACAACTTCTTTCATCCACAAAATAATCCTAAATATATTTTATAGACTCCTTTTCCTCAGCACCCTGGTCACGGCAAAGGACATGATCCGCCCATCCAATATGGTCACCATTTCAAAAAGTATGATGCACCTCACATTTTCAAACATCCAATCAGCGTGCACCTCCCTACAAAGTTTAGTGACCATTCGTCGAACAGCGCCAAAGTTATAAGCTGCCCAAAAAGTACTCTTCCAATAAGTTCAGCAACTTAACTAATAATATTATTACCATTCATTATATAAACATCCCTCCCTCACCCAATCATCACTTAATATACATTCCAAATGCTCACATTTATTTTTCTCAATCTGATACCCCATCACTTTGAAAAATACATTTATTTATATACTATACATTTCTTTTATATATTATTCTGTGACACATTCCTTTTCTTTTTAAACCCCAATTAATAGTCTGTGGACTACACGACTATTTGAGTGTCCATTTTTGAAATAGAGTGTCTGCACACATTGTGTCATGTCCACACATATGCGGTCTCACATAACGCACTTTTAATTATTCAACAGACAGCGCACCTGTTTGCGGCCATTCATATGCATGCACCCGCGTCTCCCAATCAACACATTTGCAAATACCCACTGCCACACACCAAACGTCATCATGTAACTGCACCCGTGCAGCTTATTAGAGTGTCTGCAGACAGTGTCCATCACCGAGGACAGAGTGAAACTGCATTCTCAGCAGTACAATATTTCAGATTAAGAGTTACCACTCCATAGCTCCTAAACAAACTTTTACTTGATATGTCCACTTTTTCCAAATTCCCAAGAGCTACTTTTGGCTCAGTAGTCCACTGACAGTTCCTCTAAAGGGACCCATGCAATACTTTTAGCCATTCATAATCTGACACACCAGCAGACAGAATCTTCCAAGAGAGCTACTTCCAACAGATATCCAAAAATGTAAAAATAGCATCTATCATGGCCATCCCTCCTTCCCAGGAGGCACCACAACCACCTAGTGAAAGACCTGGACAGGGCAACAGGCACAAGGGTCACAGTTATCTACATATAATGTGACACACCACTCTTCAGGGGTGATCAGTTTCTCAAGTAGAGAGTGTTTTGATAACCTCGATGACCCGCAGCTCAGGAATCATGGCACATTTGAAGTACTTCCTTTTGAAGAGAAGGGGTTGGGACAAGGACCTGTTCCCTGTAAAAATAGTATCCCCGATCTTTGGTAAATTGATGAGAGGATGCGAGGTCCTCGCATAATCGCCAGTTCAGGGAAGTTTCTTGCTTGAGTGTGTGAAGGAAATCAGTGATCATTGCAACAAATTTAGCCTTCGGGAATAATCGTTCTGGGGAGAATCTGTTAGTTTGAGAGTCCTTACGAGAGAGTGCATCAGCTCGTAGATTCTGATTCCCTGGAAGGAAGGTCAATTCAATCCGAAACGGTAAAAAGAAATGCGCCCATTGTGCCTGTCGGCTATTGGTGGTTTAAGCTTGCTGAATAACTTTGAGATTTTGATGATCGGTACGGACCACCACCGGAAAGGGTGAGCCCAACAATAGATGTCTCCATTCTTCAAAGGCCTTTTTAATGGCTAGTAACTCCTTCTCGAGAACCGAATAGTTTTCCTCTGATTGAGTAAAGGTCTTTGACAGGTAAGCCACTGGTCTCTCTTCTCCCTGTTCGGTCTTTTGGAGGAGAACAGCTCCTAAAGCATGATGAGAGGCGTCCGTCTCAACAATAAATTGTCGAGACTGATCATGAGTTGACAAAATTGAAGCAGACGTGAATAGAATTTTCAGTTTCTCAAATGTTTCTTGAGCTTGCCTATCCCAGGAAAATGGAACCCCCTTTTTTAGTAATCTGGTGATTGGAAGAATTGTTTTCGAAAAGCAGGGAATAAATTTGCAATAGAAATTTGCGAATCCAAGAAATCGCTGGATCTCTTTTTTACGGTAGTCGGAGAAGGCCAATCGAATACGGCCGATACCTTCTTGGGGTCCATAGATATTCCTTGAGCTGACAACACGAAACCCAAATATGTAACCTGTTCTCGGTGGAATTCACACTTTTCTGCTTTACAGTACAGTTGGTTAGACCGGAGATGATCTAAAACGATGTTGACATGTCGGATGAGTTCTTCCTTGTTTGTAGAAAAGACCAGAATGTCATCTAAATAGATGATTACAAAATGAAGAAGAATATCTGCAAATAGGTGGTCCATAAAGGGTTGAAAGATAGCAGGCGCATTGACCAGACCAAACAGCATAACTTGATACGCGTAATGCCCAAACGGGGTCCGAAAGGCAGTCTTCCACTCATCTCCAGAAGTGATTCTGATAATGTGATATGCACCTCGGAGATCCAAAGTCGTGTAAAAAGATGTCCCCTGAACCACTTCTAAAATATCGGGTATCAAAGGCATAGGGTATTTGTCGGTTGTAGTGATCTTGTTAAGATTCTGATAGTCAATACATGGTCTCAGTTCCTCTGAGTCTTTCTTCGGGATGAAAAATAAGGAAGCACCTGCAGGAGACTTAGATTCTGTAATAAGTCCATTCTGTACATTGGAATGAAGGTATTCTCTGAGGGCATCCTTTTCTCGCTGAGAAAGAACATACATGCGTTGTACATGGGATTGGCTGATCAGGCAGTATATCTATATGACAATCATCTGTCTGGTGAGGAGGTAGAGTAGGGAACTCAGGTGTCGAGAACACTGATTGATATTGTTGGTAGCATTCTGGAATATTACCTATATGACTGATGGAAGGAACAGCCAGGGGGCTGACCACCTCTGATGGAATCTGTACTCCTACCGAAGCCTGGGAAAGACAATGAGCTACACAATATTCTGAGCCCAAGAAAAGAGTACCCGCTGTCCAATTTATGAAGGGGTTATGAGTTTGTAACCATGGAAGGCCTAGAATAACAGGAAAATGGGCCGTCTTTATCAGATCGAAAATTAAGGTCTCCTTATGAGACGCAATCATGCATGTTATAGGTGTGGTCTGCTCTCGAATCGGCCCAGAGCTCAAGGGGCTACCGTCAACCCCTTGAACTAGAGTGACATACGATTTGGCAACTCTGGCAAACCCCCTTTTGGCCGCCCATTGATCGCCCAGAAAGTTACCCGCTGCCCCACTATCTATCAGGTATACCTTACAAGACTAGATCAGGTAGGAAAATAGGTAGTGATAGTACGATCATGGGCTGCTCAACAGGGGTAGCTTCAAGAAGTAGACCCATCTTATCTGGGGAACACTGTCTGTTAACGCCTACCGTGGTTCCCCCTATGGCAGGGACTTGGCTTTTCCCGGCAGCGGAAGTCGTGCACGGCATAGAGGGACTACAGGACAATCCTGTAAGATATGAGAGGATGGGCCACAATACATGCATAAACCTAGAGTCTTTCGCCTTTCTCTCTCACTATTACAAAGTGGACCTCTAAACGACCCTATTTGCATGGGTTCTTCCGCCGGCACTGGCTTGTTAGCGGTAGGAAGATAATCTGTATGTGATCGGGTCCCTTTCCCCTTCTTCCTCTTGTGAGAGCGTTCCTGAAGACGATAGTAAATCTGCATAGTGAGGGTTATCATGTATGCCAGATTTGCAGGACGAGGAACTTTGGAAACCTCATCCTTGAGTTCCTCTGAAAGTCCTCGTCGGAATAATGTAAGAAGCCCGTCATCGGGCCAACCCGTTTCGGAGGACAATTTTTCGATTTGAGTAATATAGGACATGAGGTCTTTGGTACCTTGCTTTAAATCAAGAAGCTTCTCCTGGGTAGCTACACAGATTTCCTGCCGGATAAACATTGATTTTAGACTATTGGTAAAGGCTGGATAGGAATCAAGGATAGCATTACCTGAGGTAACTAATGGGGTGGCCCAGGCTAAGGTTGGGCAAGATAGGTGTGATATCAGAAAGCCAACCTTATCCTTATCTGTCGTGGAAAAAGCGGGACTTGAAAGTAAATTGAACAGTGCAACTATCCAAAAATTCCTTCCGTTTGTGGGGATCTCCCTCATATTTGCCTGTGTGTAAGGTAGACAGGGGTGTTTCTGAAAATGCACGGGCTACTTGCTGCCTCAATTGAGCGCTGTCTTGTTTAAGGGACTGCATTTCCAAAGACATAGACTGCATAGCAGCCATAAGGTGTTGCATTTGCTGCTCCATTGTAAATGCTGTCTGCCAAACTACCACTAAATCAGGTGTTGCTAACTGTTACTGTTATACTGGTAGGTTCTAACTGTTAATAAAACAACCGCAAATAACAGTTTAATTGAATCTTCAAAATTCACACTAACCTGGGCAGTCAGCCGATTCCAAGGAAGATAACAAATGCAGAAGTGAAAGATCTCCCGTGACAATCCTGCCCCTCCCTCTCTGAAGAATAAGACAACCAGAGAAAGAGGGCATGACTCCCAGGAAAACCCTCTGGGGGGAAAACACCTTGTATCACCGTGGACAACTGGACTTCTGGCCAGATATTACGATTGGATGCTGTCCACTGGGCAATTGTAAACATGATGGCGGTGAAGACTTCTCTAAGAAGGGGAGACAGAACAGGTAAGTGTATCCTACATGGAAGGTTGAGAGGACAATTACGGAAAGATAGAAATGAACACTTACTCTCTGGTCTGAAATTATAGTGGCTAAATAGCGTGCGCACAACCTGGTCTTCGGGAGCACACAAAACTGTGTCCTGAAGCACTAGAAAGAAAGCGGCTCTACGAGTAGAGAAGAAAATTAGGGTCAGAAGGCAATAGCAAAAGTAACCGAGGAGGGTAGTTATCGGAAAGCGTAAAAGGGAAGACTCACTTTCCAATGACAGGCGGGTAAGTTATCTCTCACTATACGGGGGTTGAAAGGATTAGAATCTCACGGAGATATGAAGGAAGCAAACGCGGACTGCTGTGGAAATTCGGCACAGGGAGAGTGCAGTAGGGAGAGTCTAAACACGAAAAGGGTAATAACAAGAAAGGCTAGAAAGAGGAAAAGTCACAAGCATGAAAGGACACAAGCTAAACTCCTGCGAGTGAACTTACGTAGCGCCGGTCTGAGCAGTAGCGATTCGTTTGCTTGCTGCACTTCCTTCCATATATGAAGTCACGTGATTAGCCCATAATGTTCCTTTGCGAACTTGAATCAACAGTACCGCCGTCCTCAGGATAGTCACGTAGAGCGGCAGCCATGTTGGGCGTACTCTTCCAGATTGATCCACATAATTGTCTGCGCTGCCACAATGACGAACCCTGGGAAAGTGTAACACTCTCCACAAAAAGCACATACAAGAAAATGGCGTCCTACGCGTACCTTTTAACCCAGCCCACATGTGCAATGTCACCTACGCGCGTACGCGCTAATGCCCTTTCCTCCAAATGCACGCAGTGACACCCGGACGTGCAGTTTTTGCACATGTACAATCAACATGCACCCGTGTTGAGGGAAACGCCCTTGCACGTCACGTCACAGATGCGCTTACGCGCTAAGGGCCTTTCCTCGAATTACACGCAGACGTGCAGTTTTTTCACGTGCCAATTCACTCCGCATCAAGCTGGCCATGCAACAACACATGGAAGACCACGCTCTTGCCCAGAAGGCCATTTTCCTGCCCCCCAGAACCCTGAGCACGCTCCCACCTGCCATCTGCTGCTGCCTGCCTGCCTGCTGCCCATGTGCCCTGCTGTTTGGTGCCTGCACATCAGCCATCTGCAGGGGTGCAGTTGCTGTGACCACCCCTGCTGGAACAGAAGACTCCCGACTGGTATTCCATCACTCCACAGCCCATCCCCAGGACCCAGTTGCCCACGAACACCTGTCTCTGGGGTTGCCATGTCGGACACAACACCATCTGGCACCACTGGCAACCCCCAGCCAGAGAGGGAGAGGGCTACCAGCTTCAGTGCCAATGAAGTTGGTATCCTGGTGGAGCAAGTCCTGGGGCAGTATGATGCCCTCTTTGTAAATTCGCGCGCCGACAATGAAGGGCGGAAGAGGATCTGGATGGACATCGTGACTGCCATCAACATGGAGGGGGTGGCAGTCCGCGACATTGAACACATCCGGAAGCGCTGGGAGGACTTCAGGTCCAGGACCCTCAACAAGGACCGGCGCCTCTTGAAGGCAGCAGATGCCGAGGGGTGCCGGGTCCGCCTAACCAACAACCAGATGAGGGTCCTGGAACGTATACGTCCAGCGCTCCACCTCCAGGTCCTTGAGAGGCAGATCCGTCTGGAGTCGAGCGGTAAGTGTACATGCGTACTGATTGGACGCTGTGCATGTTGAGGTGTGCCAGGATTGTGCAGGTTGTACATACATCTTTGTAGGGCCATGTATGGATGTGTATGTACAGGGACATGAGCCTGACGCATGTGAGTCCTCTCATGTGTGAGACACATCGATGGTGTATCTGTTGGTAAGCATGCTGGCCAAATGCAGGTGTGGGTGTACACATTTTTGAATTTCTGTGTATGAACAGTGGCATGGTTGTGGTGTCACACATGGATGGTGGTTCCACCTGCATGTATCTGCACTATTTACATGTGCATGTGTGTGTATTTGACAAGTGTGCAACTGTGATGCATGTGACACTGACATGTAGGAGGTTGATTGCCAGATGTGACATGGATGGCAATGTTATCACTGCGACAGGTGGTGGAGATGTACAGATGCATGTATGTCTGGTGGCGTGTGTGCATGTGTTCTGCACTCCCCGGGTTGCATGTGACGTGAGGCTCATGCTGGTGTTTGTGTATGGATGGTGCTGCCTGGTGCACCATTCGTGTTGATCTGCTCTTGTGTGTGAGTTGAAATGACATGTGTCTGAGTGTGATGCCATGTCTGAAGTTTGACACTGCCACTCATGTACAACTGTCATGTGTGTATCAGACCATGGTACAGTGCCCTGATGCCTGTGTTCTATCTCTCCCTGTCTGCAGCGTCAACTGATGAAGAGGGCGGAGACGGTGCTGTGGAGCAAAGCGGCAGGGATCCCACCACCAGCCGGAGATGCAAGGCCTGGCTCCCCTCCCATGTTGTCATCTCGTCGGGGAGTGAGGAGTCTGGTGCTGCGTCCGTGGCGGCAGCTGCCGAGGGTAGGTCCAAGAGGCAGAGGTTGAAGGTGGACTCCTCAGCAGCAGAAGGGGCAGCTGCGACCCCACAGGGTCTGATGGAGGAAGATGGAATGGAGTCCATCTCCAGGTTGGTGGGGGGTTTGGTTGAGGAGGAGGCCGTAGAAGGGACAGATACAGGGACTGGAGGGGGGGGATTCCACTGGTGCCTGTGGTGCAGTCCAGGGGCAGGGACAGGAGGCAGCACAGGCCGCTGCACCCGTGCCTGTGTGTAATCATGTCCTGATCCTGTGACTGCATCATCCCGCACCAGCAGGGATGCCTACGTCCAGACCCGTTCTCATGGAGGGCATGAGCGCACAACAACTGGCCTTCCTCTCCCTGTGGACGTGGCAATCCGGGACCGTGTTGAGCCTATCCTGGCTGGGATGGTATTGCATCAACGGGGCATGCAAGATGACCTGCAGCGTTTTTGTGAAGACTCTGCACGTCATCTTGGATGCCTCTTTGACCACGCCGACCTACTAGGACGGGTCACCAGTGCTGGATTCCTCCGTGTGCTGGACCTTCTACCGACCCCCTCCTCACCTGAACCCCCTATGCGCCAGTCGTCCTCTGTGACATCTTCCAGGCCATGTATCACCTGGGTACCCTGTGGAGCTGCCTCTGACCCAGCGGCCAGGCTGGTGGAGGACACATCCCTGCCACAGTCGGGAGTCGGAGGTCCAGCAGGGGTGGCCACACCAACAACTGCACCCCAGCAGGAGGAGGACGTGCAGGCATCAAGAGGCAGGGCACAGGCACAGCAGCAGCAGGCTAAAGGTGGGAGCGATGATGGCTCGGGGCCACCAACATAAGAGGGGCAGGCATCGGCCAGAGGGCAGGAGGACCCTGGATTGGGAGTGTCTTCCGTTTGGCAGCGTTTGGGCCAGCAAATAGATGCAGAGCGGCGATGGGTGGAAGAGGCACGGCTCACTATGGTCAGGGCGGAGAACTCCATGCACAGGGCGCTGAGGCGGGCTGAGTGTCTCGAAGCAATTCGCAGGGAGTTGGAGGTGGGCATGGCTACATCCCTGCAAAACCTCGGGCCAAGGAGCAGGCCCGCCTCCATGACGTGGAACTGGAGTTCGATGAGGCCCTGGCCCAGGAAATCAACAAGTGAGCCGTAGGAATTGCCTGCTACCATTTTATATAGTTAATCAGTGTTAGGTTTCCTTTCTGTTTTTTCTGACAATAGATGTCTCCATTCTTCAAAGGCCTTTTTAATGGCTAGTAACTCCTTCTCGAGAACCGAATAGTTTTCCTCTGATTGAGTAAAGGTCTTTGACAGGTAAGCCACTGGTCTCTCTTCTCCCTGTTCGGTCTTTTGGAGGAGAACAGCTCCTAAAGCATGATGAGAGGCGTCCGTCTCAACAATAAATTGTCGAGACTGATCATGAGTTGACAAAATTGAAGCAGACGTGAATAGAATTTTCAGTTTCTCAAATGTTTTTTGAGCTTGCCTATCCCAGGAAAATGGAACCCCCTTTTTTAGTAATCTGGTGATTGGAAGAATTGTTTTCGAAAAGCAGGGAATAAATTTGCAATAGAAATTTGCGAATCCAAGAAATCGCTGGATCTCTTTTTTACGGTAGTCGGAGAAGGCCAATCGAATACGGCCGATACCTTCTTGGGGTCCATAGATATTCCTTGAGCTGACAACACGAAACCCAAATATGTAACCTGTTCTCGGTGGAATTCACACTTTTCTGCTTTACAGTACAGTTGGTTAGACCGGAGATGATCTAAAACGATGTTGACATGTCGGATGAGTTCTTCCTTGTTTGTAGAAAAGACCAGAATGTCATCTAAATAGATGATTACAAAATGAAGAAGAATATCTGCAAATAGGTGGTCCATAAAGGGTTGAAAGATAGCAGGCGCATTGACCAGACCAAACAGCATAACTTGATACGCGTAATGCCCAAACGGGGTCCGAAAGGCAGTCTTCCACTCATCTCCAGAAGTGATTCTGATAATGTGATATGCACCTCGGAGATCCAAAGTCGTGTAAAAAGATGTCCCCTGAACCGCTTCTAAAATATCGGGTATCAAAGGCATAGGGTATTTGTCGGTTGTAGAGATCTTGTTAAGATTCTGATAGTCAATACATGGTCTCAGTTCCTCTGAGTCTTTCTTCGGGATGAAAAATAAGGAAGCACCTGCAGGAGACTTAGATTCTGTAATAAGTCCATTCTGTATATTGGAATGAAGGTATTCTCTGAGGGCATCCTTTTCTCGCTGAGAAAGAACATACATGCGTTGTACATGGGATTGGCTGATCAGGCAGTATATCTATATGACAATCATCTGTCCGGTGAGGAGGTAGAGTAGGGAACTCAGGTGTCGAGAACACTGATTGATATTGTTGGTAGCATTCTGGAATATTACCTATATGACTGATGGAAGGAACAGCCAGGGGGCTGACCACCTCTGATGGAATCTGTACTCCTACCGAAGCCTGGGAAAGACAATGAGCTACACAATATTCTGAGCCCAAGAAAAGAGTACCCGCTGTCCAATTTATGAAGGGGTTATGAGTTTGTAACCATGGAAGGCCTAGAATAACAGGAAAATGGGCCGTCTTTATCAGATCGAAAATTAAGGTCTCCTTATGAGACGCAATCATGCATGTTATAGGTGTGGTCTGCTCTCGAATCGGCCCAGAGCTCAAGGGGCTACCGTCAACCCCTTGAACTAGAGTGACATACGATTTGGCAACTCTGGCAAACCCCCTTTTGGCCGCCCATTGATCACCCAGAAAGTTACCCGCTGCCCCACTATCTATCAGGTATACCTTACAAGACTAGATCAGGTAGGAAAATAGGTAGTGATAGTACGATCATGGGCTGCTCAACAGGGGTAGCTTCAAGAAGTAGACCCATCTTATCTGGGGAACACTGTCTGTTAACGCCTACCGTGGTTCCCCCTATGGCAGGGACTTGGCTTTTCCCGGCAGCGGAAGTCGTGCACGGCATAGAGGGACTACAGGACAATCCTGTAAGATATGAGAGGATGGGCCACAATACATGCATAAACCTAGAGTCTTTTGCCTTTCTCTCTCACTATTACAAAGTGGACCTCTAAACGACCCTATTTGCATGGGTTCTTCCGCCGGCACTGGCTTGTTAGCGGTAGGAAGATAATCTGTATGTGATCGGGTCCCTTTCCCCTTCTTCCTCTTGTGAGAGCGTTCCTGAAGACGATAGTAAATCTGCATAGTGAGGGTTATCATGTATGCCAGATTTGCAGGACGAGGAACTTTGGAAACCTCATCCTTGAGTTCCTCTGAAAGTCCTCGTCGGAATAATGTAAGAAGCCCGTCATCGGGCCAACCCGTTTCGGAGGACAATTTTTCGATTTGAGTAATATAGGACATGAGGTCTTTGGTACCTTGCTTTAAATCAAGAAGCTTCTCCTGGGTAGCTACACAGATTTCCTGCCGGATAAACATTGATTTTAGACTATTGGTAAAGGCTGGATAGGAATCAAGGATAGCATTACCTGAGGTAACTAATGGGGTGGCCCAGGCTAAGGTTGGGCAAGATAGGTGTGATATCAGAAAGCCAACCTTATCCTTATCTGTCGTGGAAAAAGCGGGACTTGAAAGTAAATTGAACAGTGCAACTATCCAAAAATTCCTTCCGTTTGTGGGGATCTCCCTCATATTTGCCTGTGTGTAAGGTAGACAGGGGTGTTTCTGAAAATGCACGGGCTACTTGCTGCCTCAATTGAGCGCTGTCTTGTTTAAGGGACTGCATTTCCAAAGACATAGACTGCATAGCAGCCATAAGTTGTTGCATTTGCTGCTCCATTGTAAATGCTGTCTGCCAAACTACCACTAAATCAGGTGTTGCTAACTGTTACTGTTATACTGGTAGGTTCTAACTGTTAATAAAACAACCGCAAATAACAGTTTAATTGAATCTTCAAAATTCACACTAACCTGGGCAGTCAGCCGATTCCAAGGAAGATAACAAATGCAGAAGTGAAAGATCTCCCGTGACAATCCTGCCCCTCCCTCTCTGAAGAATAAGACAACCAGAGAAAGAGGGCATGACTCCCAGGAAAACCCTCTGGGGGGAAAACACCTTGTATCACCGTGGACAACTGGACTTCTGGCCAGATATTACGATTGGATGCTGTCCACTGGGCAATTGTAAACTTGATGGCGGTGAAGACTTCTCTAAGAAGGGGAGACAGAACAGGTAAGTGTATCCTACATAGAAGGTTGAGAGGACAATTACGGAAAGATAGAAATGAACACTTACTCTCTGGTCTGAAATTATAGTGGCTAAATAGCGTGCGCACAACCTGGTCTTCGGGAGCACACAAAACTGTGTCCTGAAGCACTAGAAAGAAAGCGGCTCTACGAGTAGAGAAGAAAATTAGGGTCAGAAGGCAATAGCAAAAGTAACCGAGGAGGGTAGTTATCAGAAAGCGTAAAAGGGAAGACTCACTTTCCAATGACAGGCGGGTAAGTTATCTCTCACTATACGGGGGTTGAAAGGATTAGAATCTCACGGAGATATGAAGGAAGCAAACGCGGACTGCTGTGGAAATTCGGCACAGGGAGAGTGCAGTAGGGAGAGTCTAAACACGAAAAGGGTAATAACAAGAAAGGCTAGAAAGAGGAAAAGTCACAAGCATGAAAGGACACAAGCTAAACTCCTGGGAGTGAACTTACGTAGCGCCGGTCTGAGCAGTAGCGATTCGTTTGCTTGCTGCACTTCCTTCCATATATGAAGTCACGTGATTAGCCCATAATGTTCCTTTGCGAACTTGAATCAACAGTACCGCCGTCCTCAGGATAGTCACGTAGAGCGGCAGCCATGTTGGGCGTACTCTTCCAGATTGATCCACATAATTGTCTGCGCTGCCACAATGACGAACCCTGGGAAAGTGTAACACTCTCCACAAAAAGCACATACAAGAAAATGGCGTCCTACGCGTACCTTTTAACCCAGCCCACATGTGCAATGTCACCTACGCGCGTACGCGCTAATGCCCTTTCCTCCAAATGCACGCAGTGACACCCGGACGTGCAG
Organism: Ambystoma mexicanum; assembly: GCF_040938575.1. Lineage (NCBI taxonomy): Eukaryota > Metazoa > Chordata > Amphibia > Caudata > Ambystomatidae > Ambystoma > Ambystoma mexicanum. Next base: position 100,840,056 of record NC_090941.1, on the reverse strand, counting down.
TTTTTGCACATGTACAATCAACATGCACCCGTGTTGAGGGAAACGCCCTTGCACGTCACGTCACAGATGCGCTTACGCGCTAAGGGCCTTTCCTCGAATTACACGCAGACGTGCAGTTTTTTCACGTGCCAATTCACTCCGCATCAAGCTGGCCACGCAACAACACATGGAAGACCACGCTCTTGCCCAGAAGGCCATTTTCCTGCCCCCCAGAACCCTGAGCACGCTCCCACCTGCCATCTGCTGCTGCCTGCCTGCCTGCTGCCCATGTGCCCTGCTGTTTGGTGCCTGCACATCAGCCATCTGCAGGGGTGCAGTTGCTGTGACCACCCCTGCTGGAACAGAAGACTCCCGACTGGTATTCCATCACTCCACAGCCCATCCCCAGGACCCAGTTGCCCACGAACACCTGTCTCTGGGGTTGCCATGTCGGACACAACACCATCTGGCACCACTGGCAACCCCCAGCCAGAGAGGGAGAGGGCTACCAGCTTCAGTGCCAATGAAGTTGGTATCCTGGTGGAGCAAGTCCTGGGGCAGTATGATGCCCTCTTTGTAAATTCGCGCGCCTACAATGAAGGACGGAAGAGGATCTGGATGGACATCGTGACTGCCATCAACATGGAGGGGGTGGCAGTCCGCGACATTAAACACATCCGGAAGCGCTGGGAGGACTTCAGGTCCAGGACCCTCAACAAGGACCGGCGCCTCTTGAAGGCAGCAGATGCCGAGGGGTGCCGGGTCCGCCTAACCAACAACCAGATGAGGGTCCTGGAACGTATACGTCCAGCGCTCCACCTCCAGGTCCTTGAGAGGCAGATCCGTCTGGAGTCGAGCGGTAAGTGTACATGCGTACTGATTGGACGCTGTGCATGTTGAGGTGTGCCAGGATTGTGCAGGTTGTACATACATCTTTGTAGGGCCATGTATGGATGTGTATGTACAGGGACATGAGCCTGACGCATGTGAGTCCTCTCATGTGTGAGACACATCGATGGTGTATCTGTTGGTAAGCATGCTGGCCAAATGCAGGTGTGGGTGTACACATTTTTGAATTTCTGTGTATGAACAGTGGCATAGTTGTGGTGTCACACATGGATGGTGGTTCCACCTGCATGTATCTGCACTATTTACATGTGCATGTGTGTGTATTTGACAAGTGTGCAACTGTGATGCATGTGACACTGACATGTAGGAGGTTGATTGCCAGATGTGACATGGATGGCAATGTTATCACTGCGACAGGTGGTGGAGATGTACAGATGCATGTATGTCTGGTGGCGTGTGTGCATGTGTTCTGCACTCCCCGGGTTGCATGTGACGTGAGGCTCATGCTGGTGTTTGTGTATGGATGGTGCTGCCTGGTGCACCATTCGTGTTGATCTGCTCTTGTGTGTGAGTTGAAATGACATGTGTCTGAGTGTGATGCCATGTCTGAAGTTTGACACTGCCACTCATGTACAACTGTCATGTGTGTATCAGACCATGGTACAGTGCCCTGATGCCTGTGTTCTATCTCTCCCTGTCTGCAGCGTCAACTGATGAAGAGGGCGGAGACGGTGCTGTGGAGCAAAGCGGCAGGGATCCCACCACCAGCCGGAGACGCAAGGCCCGGCTCCCCTCCCATGTTGTCATCTCGTCGGGGAGTGAGGAGTCTGGTGCTGCGTCCGTGGCGGCAGCTGCCGAGGGTAGGTCCAAGAGGCAGAGGTTGAAGGTGGACTCCTCGGCAGCAGAAGGGGCAGCTGCGACCCCACAGGGTCTGATGGAGGAAGATGGAATGGAGTCCATCTCCAGGTTGGTGGGGGGTTTGGTTGAGGAGGAGGCCGTAGAAGGGACAGATACAGGGTCTGGAGGGGGGGGGATTCCACTGGTGCCTGTGGTGCAGTCCAGGGGCAGGGACAGGAGGCAGCACAGGCCGCTGCACCCGTGCCTGTGTGTAATCATGTCCTGATCCTGTGACTGCATCATCCCGCACCAGCAGGGATGCCTACGTCCAGACCCGTTCTCATGGAGGGCATGAGCGCACAACAACTTGCCTTCCTCTCCCTGTGGACGTGGCAATCCGGGACCGTGTTGAGCCTATCCTGGCTGGGATGGTGTTGCATCAACGGGGCATGCAAGATGACCTGCAGCGTTTTCGTGAAGACTCTGCACGTCCTCTTGGATGCCTCTTTGACCACGCCGACCTACTAGGACGGGTCACCAGTGCTGGATTCCTCCGTGTGCTGGACCTTCTACCGACCCCCTCCTCACCTGAACCCCCTATGCGCCAGTCGTCCTCTGTGACATCTTCCAGGCCATGTATCACCTGGGTACCCTGTGGAGCTGCCTCTGACCCAGCGGCCAGGCTGGTGGAGGACACATCCCTGCCACAGTCGGGAGTCGGAGGTCCAGCAGGGGTGGCCACACCAACAACTGCACCCCAGCAGGAGGAGGACGTGCAGGCATCAAGAGGCAGGGCACAGGCACAGCAGCAGCAGGCTAAAGGTGGGAGCGATGATGGCTCGGGGCCATCAACATAAGAGGGGCAGGCATCGGCCAGAGGGCAGGAGGACCCTGGATTGGGAGTGTCTTCCGTGTGGCAGCGTTTGGGCCAGCAAATAGATGCAGAGCGGCGATGGGTGGAAGAGGCACGGCTCACTATGGTCAGGGCGGAGAACTCCATGCACAGGGCGCTGAGGCGGGCTGAGTGTCTCGAAGCAATTCGCAGGGAGTTGGAGGTGGGCATGGCTACATCCCTGCAAAACCTCGGGCCAAGGAGCAGGCCCGCCTCCATGACGTGGAACTGGAGTTCGATGAGGCCCTGACCCAGGAAATCAACAAGTGAGCCGTAGGAATTGCCTGCTACCATTTTATATAGTTAATCAGTGTTAGGTTTCCTTTCTGTTTTTTTTGTTTTGGGGCGCTTGGACAATGCACCACCTTTTTGTATATAGTTGTTCATTGGTTAGGGTTTTTTGTAGGTTTTCCTTTCAATGGTTGGGCTCATGGATCCTGGATTTGTACTTTGTATATAGTTGAACACTGGATTTCACTTCATCATTTTTTTTTCTCCATGTATTAATGGTTTTGTCGTATTTTTTCACTTTGGATTTGTTTTGACGGACAGACACTTTGGACTGATGTGCAGGGCCAGGGGTACAGAGGGGGGTTATTTGATCGCCCTGTCCTGGTGGCTATAATGAAGGACGGTATTACAATCTGTTAGTACAAGGGTGGGCGCCCCCCTCCGAGGGCCATTAACTTGGAGTGAACGGGAATACCAATGGACCGTGGGGGGCATGTAACCGGTGCCCAGGAGATGGTGGGATTTAGGACCAGGCAGCTCGTAATTCATAGAGGTAGGCTGTGGCGGCTTCTTGACATGGGGGAGGCGGATGCTTGAAGTTGGTCCAGCAAGATTGGGAGGGGAGGCAAGGCTGTGCTGTTCGAACACCAGCTATCCCTGGTGGGCCTGGGAGGGAGGAGGTGGGAGACGACCTTGCAGCTCTGGGCCTGTTTCCCTGCACAGGGCATCTCCCTGTACCTTTGGCAAGGGTGGGTGGCAACACTTGGAGCTTCTGATATTATACACCTATGCTTACATTAATATGGGAACACAGGCTGGAGAGGGTTTGGCCATTTAACACAGTATTTCACATCAGTAGTTGACATACGAACATGAGGTAGCATTAGGTTGGGTTGTGTGTAAGAGAGAGCACTGCATATTACATCACAGTACATCACAGTACAATCTGGCTCCACTGCCTCGGCTGATCATCATGCATTACAAATGCGCTTTGTTACATCATGTACAGGAGTGATCATATATTACTCTTAAATCACACGTCTCCAGAATAGCAGCAAACGTTAGTCAACACGACATATATTACACAAACGCTTATTTCATTATGCAAGGTGCCTCGGGGGTTGCTGGGGGTGAGTGGCACCACACAGTCCAACTTAGAGGGCTTGGTTTGTGAGGGGGGTCCTAATGACCTATCCTCCACTACAGCACCCCCAAGATACACGTACCCCGCTCGCCCAAGGCCTCTCGCGTGTGATCCTCCCCGTGCACCCCTCAGAATACACGTACCCCACAAGCCCAAGGCCTATCGCGTGTATAACTTCCCGCCCACCCCCAAGATACATGTACCCCGTTCACCCAAGGCCTTTCGCATGTGATATTCCCTGCGCACCCCTCAGAATACATGTAACCCGCTCGCCCAAGGCCTATCGAGTTTATAACTTCCCGCCCACCCCAATATACGCGTACCCCGCTCGCCCAAGGCCTATCACGTGTGATACTCCCTGCGCACCCCTCAGAATACACATACCCCGCTCGCCCAAGGCCTATCGCGTGTATAACTTCCTGTGCACACCCAAGATACACGTACCCTGCTCGCCCAAGACCTATCGCATGTGATACTCCCTGCACACCCCTCAGGCCTATCGAGTGTATAACTTCCCACGCACCCCCAAGATACACGTACCCCACTCGCCCAAGGCCTATCGAGTGTGTGACTTCCCGCGCACCCCCAAGATACATGTACCCCACTCGCCCAAGGCCTATCGCGTGTATGACTTCCCGCGTACCCCCAAGATACACGTACCCCATTCGGCCAAGCCCTATCATGTGTGATACTCCCTGCACACCCCACAGAATACACGTACCCCGTTCGCCCAAGGCCTATCGCGTGTTTAACTTCCTGCGCACCCCCAAGATACACGTACCCCACTCGCCCAAGGCCTATCACGTGTAGAACTTCCCGCACACCCCCAAGATACACGTACCCATCTTGCCCAAGCCCTATCATGTGTATAACTTCCGACGCACCCCCAAGATACACATACCCTGCTCGCCCAAGTCCTATCGCGTGTGATACTTCCTGTGCACCCCCAAGATACACATACCCCGCTCGTCCAAGGCCTATCGCGTGTGATACTCCCCGTGCACCCCTCAGAATACATGTACCCCACTCGCCCAAGGCCTATCACGTGTACAACTTCCTGCGCACCCCTCAGAATACACGTACCCCACTCGCCCAAGGCCTATCGCGTGTATAACTTCCTGTGCACACCCAAGATACACGTACCCTGCTCGCCCAAGACCTATCGCATGTGATACTCCCTGCACACCCCTCAGGCCTATCGAGTGTATAACTTCCCACGCACCCCCAAGATACACGTACCCCACTCGCCCAAGGCCTATCGAGTGTGTGACTTCCCGCGCACCCCCAAGATACATGTACCCCACTCGCCCAAGGCCTATCGCGTGTATGACTTCCCGCGTACCCCCAAGATACACGTACCCCATTCGGCCAAGCCCTATCATGTGTGATACTCCCTGCACACCCCTCAGAATACACGTACCCCGTTCGCCCAAGGCCTATCGCGTGTTTAACTTCCTGCGCACCCCCAAGATACACGTACCCCACTCGCCCAAGGCCTATCACGTGTAGAACTTCCCGCACACCCCCAAGATACACGTACCCATCTTGCCCAAGCCCTATCATGTGTATAACTTCCGACGCACCCCCAAGATACACGTACCCTGCTCGCCCAAGGCCTATCGCGTGTGATACTTCCTGTGCACCCCAAGATACACATACCCCGCTCGTCCAAGGCCTATTGCGTGTGATACTCCCCGTGCACCCCTCAGAATACATGTACCCCACTCGCCCAAGGCCTATCACGTGTACAACTTCCTGCGCACCCCTCAGAATACACGTACCCCGCTCGGCCAAGGCCTATCGCGTGTGAAACTTCCCACACACGCTCCAAATACACAATACTGGCCCTGTGAACTGGTGCAGGGTTAGCGCAGCCCTTTGCGCTGCATTGGGGATTTCAATGCCTTATCCTTGTGCAAGGGGCGTTCTTGGGGGCGTAACTGGCGCTGCGGGATGTTCTCTGCGCCAGCGCTCAAAATGGGTTTGATATTCCATAGATATGCGGTGCGCCAGAATGCTGTTTAGCGCACACGGCTGGCACACGCTGGCACCAGCTGCCTCTCTGCGCTGCGCCCGTGCGCTGCCTCTGTGCTGAAATCTATGAATTCCCCCGTTAATGTGTTCAAAGAAACTGTTTCAATGCATTTTCTACATTTTCAAACACTGATTGCCAACATTAGTCAAATGCACTCCATCTCTTCAAAACATGTTGACAACATTTATTTTATTCGTATTTATTTATTGGGCATTTGTATGGCACCTATACACAGGTTTTTCCAGGTGCCACAAGACAAGATGGGGGTGGCATGGGAATTAAAAAAGTAGAAAAAAAAGTTATATTGGCCTTGTGACAGCGTGTATGACAAGGTGGTAAGTTCAAGGGACAAGGGGGGTCAGTGCAGGAGTGGGGTACCCCCAAGGGTGGAGGCAGGAAAATTCTGGGTGGAACATAGCGGCAAGTCCCAGGGGAAGGGGGGATTAGTGCGATGGTCAGGGAGGACAAAGATGGCCAAGTCCCTGAAAGGGGGGCCGAGGGCAAGTGCTAAGTAAGGATGATGGAGGAACTGGTAGTGGGTGCTCGGGCACCTATATGACTCTGAAGGACCAGGCCATGGTGGCAGTGGCAGATGAAGTGTTAGCACAGGAGGGAATGAAGGAAGAGGAGAACATTTAGAGGCTTCCACATTAGTCTTTCAGCTATCCGAGATAAAACAATCTTCAAATGTGGAAACAGTTCCATCAACTATGAAAATGAATCCTTCATTGAAAACTGTTATGAAATGCTAATGACATAGTGCAAACTTTTGCCACCACAGTGGCTGCAATGATGCCTAGATGCTTCAAAGTAACAACCTATTGCCAATACAGTAAACTACAATGATGCCTGGATGCTTCAAAGTAACCATACTCTCACAAAACTGGAGCTATTCTGCCCACTTTATTCCTCGAACTCCAAACCAGGAAACTTCAAATTCTTGGAATCCAAGATTCCCAGTTAATCCACACTGCTCACAGTACACCTTAATGCAATGGACCCAAGAATCGCCCACCAACCAGACACTGCTTCCTCAAAGCAATAGCCATTGTCAAAGCACACAACAAAGATAACTCTTGCTGCCCAGTCTTCCTGTACACCACACCCACAAAACCAGTAGTCCCCTTTCTATGCCTAGCATCCTTAAAATACCCAGATTGACCATTTAGTGCCCGATTCATGGAATTATTTGAGCAGAAAATAGGGGGCATTTGCGTGAAAATGTGTGCAAGAGCCCTTTTGTCGATTCATGGAACACAATGCGCTGGGCTTACTAGCAACTTGCGATGAATCCACACCGGTCCAACACGTCACTGCGACACCACGAACACCTTGCATTAGACTCCAAGCGAAGGCCCGCCCTTGTCTGCGCAGTCACCTAAAAAGGGAGGGGAACACTTGGAATGGGGAACAAGCGCAAATATGGGAGCAACGTGGGAAGTACCACAGTAAAATCCTCACAACGCCCATACGTGCACTGAAAACCCATATTCATGGAATTGAAAAGGGTTCTTCGGCGCAGAAAAATATGTGCAAATCATGAAACATGTCCACCACGGGATAGCTAGCGTAAACATTAACATGCACAAAAACAAATGCATAAAAGCCTGCACGATCAAACAACGCACATATACAGCTACAATGAATGTACCATTTGTCGGAGAAGTGATTGTGGGACACCGCAGGAGGAGGAGGATGGCCAGGGCCTGGATTTTTCTACTTTGGACCAGCCTTTTTGTGATGCCTGATGAACAGGTCTATGGCAGTTATAGTTTTGCACCTCATATCAATTTAGTAAAAGTGAAGTGGGATTCCTAAATGGTTGTGCGCTCAGGTCCTCACATATAAACTAGCTGAACAAATAAAGAAGGAGTTTAAAGGAGGGGGATTGGTAGCGGTGCAGAAGGGAAAATGGGTACCCCTACCCACCTTATACTTAGTACTGTGAGATAATTCCCTAAACGGTGCTATACTCCACTGTGAGATAGTAAGACAAGAAGTATGTTGACTCCTGAATAGGGCTACGAGGTGAGCAATGTCAAAATCTATTGGTCAGTATAATTATCAATCATGAGAAGAAATCACTATGCAGGGAGTCAATTTGTTCCCTACTGACCCAGAGTGTAATGATACTGTCTCACATTTGAAAAATAATAATAAAGTCAATGCATGTAACAAATCCAAGTATTGTTCTTATCCAGAATGAATCAAAGAAACTCGACAAAAAACAGAAACATGCCTAAATAGACGAGTGCTTGTATTGACAATGTTCCATTTGCTGACACATGTTTCGACCCTGAAATGGGTCCTCCTCAGGGCTAGCACTGTTCAGTTGCACTCTTAATGGTACTGCTTGTACACCCACAATAAATAGTTGATTCAACTAGTAAACCAGTAAGTAGTTGTACTGTAGATCCACCATTCCGCGCATTGATGCAATGCTCACTCCTCAGTTGTAAAATTCAAGGTGAGTGTTCCTGGATAGACTGCCTCACCCAGCAACAAACAGGCTTCATATTCAGAATGTCACCCCTACACCGGGTGCTTGAAGCTGGGAGGCATGGCAACACATGGCTCTTTGGTGAGTATACATGCACCTGCACATGAATGCTTGTCACACACAGACAAATACACACCAATCACAAACATTTCCACCTCTACAGGGGACAGTACCTACCCTTTGACCATCTACATGATGAAGCCAATACGGAACCCTGCCACACCGTCCCACATAAGATAAAACATAGCCCATATTGTAACTCGGGCCATAGTGGAGCACACATTCGGAGTGCTCAAGTCACGTTTCCGCTCCCTTGACCACTCTGGTGGTGAGTTGCTATATGCGCCTCCACTAGTATGCTGGATCATTGTGGCAGCATGGGTCCTGTGCAATGTTGCAACATGGCATGGCGTACCTGTGGACATGCTTGTACCCCCACATCCCAAACAACATGCACGCCGCTTGCGCATGACAGGTCAAAGGGCACATGGTGAGGCTGCCTGTAGACAGCTTGTGGCTGCATTTCTCAACTAAAATCCAACCCCTGTGGAGTGCGCACAGCCCTGGTGCCATTCAATGATGACAAAGGGCCAATCATCTGTGCCACCAAACCACCGTAAGAATGTGTCCCTGGAAGTGCAACATTGTGTGCATTCCTTAGAACTAAAACTAATATAATGTTGGGTTTCCAAAAGAAACACATAGAAGAGGGAGTATGCCACTACCACCATTCCAAAGTAGACATTAAATCGCCTGCTTGTCACATAAAATGTCCCATATGTCATGTAAAATCATCACCACAGTGTGCTATGGTATGTAATGGCAAAGGAGATAGATAAATGACCAATAGATAATACAAATGTCTTAAAGCGCTCATATATGGAGCAAATACAAAAATAACATATGCTCATAGAGATCCATAATATTCTAGACAGGAACAGTAAAGATACTATACTATCAACAGTGGATGAAACAATGAATCTGCCAGACAGTGAATCATCATATTTTCACAAGTGCATCAATGTGCCATCAGGCAGGGACCGAGGACAGGGCGGAACAGACAGACATCGTACCTGCATGGTGCAATCAGAAGGAGCAAGTGCACAAATGTTCGGAGAGGTGTGGTATTCAGAGGGTTGTATCAAGTTCAGGGGTGGTTCAAGTGCAACCAGTCATTGGATGCTCGGGTAAGTGCAGAGAGATGCAACTCTCTCGGGTCATTCCCCAAGTGCAGTGATGATGACACTAGTCCACGTCACGGATGCAACTGCCACACAAATTGCTGGGTTTGACAAGGGCATGTGAGACCTTGAGGCACATCAAGCAGACAGTCATCAAGCAGCAAGGACAAAAGAAATGGGGAGAGTGAGAGAGCAGAGGGATTGCTTAGCAGGGAAGAGGGTGAGAGAAGAAAGAGTAGAAGAAGAAACACATGGGTAGTTCATGGAAAGTCAGGAAATTAGTCCCCAAACAGGGGGCAGCAGGATGGGTATCCCAGAGGGTGGCTCCTGCTGACGATAAAGATCCCCTGGAAAAAATCTCCATTAAGAACTGGTTCACATGAAGAAGGTCAGAGTAACATGAGGAAATGGCTCTCGAGGGACAGCATTGAGGAATGAACATTAGCAGATAGGGAGTAACAGGCCTCACAAATCACAGTGCTCAATGCATACTTCCTATGACTCGACGCTGTCTGCCATGGCTAGCCAGTGGAGGACAATCAGTGTCAGACAGATGTGGTCCCTGGCCTTGACGACAAGCATAATACTTGCGCCCTTGTCCCGAATGATTTACACAGGGTGTGGATTACAAGCATGGAGTTGGTGCAATAGGCAGTAGCACTAGTGTCGCCTGGAGAATAACACAGAACATGTAACATTGCACCTCAATGTGATGTTGTGAAAGTGTACATTAACTGAGTGCATCAAGACCTGCAAGTCGGACTCCTTCACAATCACATGAATATTTGGCAGTAATGGAAGGGGGTAGATGAACATCAAGGCAACATTCCTGCCTTAGAATGAGTGTGCATGGAGTGTGAACATGTAGTAAGGACTGAGTCAATGGCACAAGTAGGCTGCAGTGGAGTAAATAGGGACATGCAATTTTGTAAATGGCGCAAAAGCCAAGGTCATTGGATGGCTGTGTGGCAGACTTGGTGAATACGGGTGCCAGTGTGTCACTAGGAACAGAGGTGAAGAATACTCTGTCCTCATCATAGCACATTAATCATAATGAAAATGTTCCAAATGTACTAAGCAGCAGTCTAATGTATATGTCAAATCTGCATAAAGGAATGAACACCTGCATGAGGCCACAGGTGGCGGCTGAAGTGGGGCAGAAGAAATGACACAGTATGGGGTTTTCATGGAATATATTTTCAGGAATTACATAAGCAAGTTCACTGTCCATTCATGGATCATCAAAATGATGATGTTTGTTTGTTTGTTTGTTTGTTTATTTGTAATGCGCAAGCATACCGTAAGGTAACAGGGCGCAGCATTTACATGGATATGCGAGGCTTAGTTACAACAATCATAAAATATACATGAGCACAATGAAAGTAAAACGCAGAATTATGTACATATATACAAAATAGGCACGATTGGTTACAGTATGTGCGACAGGCATAGGTAGGACAAACTAGGCACCGGCATGTGTTTGAGTCTTACTTTTCATCCATAAAACTACCGTCAAACTGAAGCTATGATAGGGCAAGTCTCTTCTGAGGGTTGGCGGTAGTGAGTTCCACAGCTTGGCAGCTTGCACTGGGAAACTGTTGCCCCCTATTGTAGAACGTTTAAAGTTAGGGATAGAAAGGCAGTCCTTGTACGCTGTTCTTATCGGTCTCTCAGAAGACCGTCTATGATATCTGTCTATTAGGTAGGTCGGGGCAGCGTTATTAAGGGATTTGTGAGTGAGGGACGCTGTTTTTAGGGTAATTTTATCTTTAATAGATAGATGTAATGCATCACTGTGTGAAAAGTAAATGAGACATCAAGGACGATGACAACAGTAGGGCATTATGAATGGATGGATGCCACCGTTCATCATGTGTCCTTAGTGACTGTTGCTCCGGACTGATACAATGCATACTGGTGTTCATGTACATCCACAAGAATGTTCTAATGGATGTACATTTGTGTGTGGACCAATTTCGCTAGCAGTTTCTCCCAAAAGGCTAGCAAGCTATTCACCAGTATGTTGGTGGGCAGGAAGGCTGTGCATATGTCATATTAGCAATGTTGTGTAGAGTGAGTGCCTGATGGAGGATTGAAACTAAACACTAGTAAAGGAAAGTATGCATAGATCAGCAAGAGCATTAGACCTAGAGGAGAAGTTTGCAATGATGGTTCTGTCGGAGCAGCTGTACAATAGGGATGACACCTTCATGTACTTGTCAAATTGGTTGAGTGCTTCAGGGGAGACCTGAGTGAATGAGGAGAATGAATAATGCTGATGGTGAGTGTCAGGGTGCATGGAGGTGTGGAGGGTTGTATATGAAGTGTCTCTCAGTAGTTGGTTCATTCAGTCACTTGTATTATCAAGACATATGTGGTGCAAGCTCATACCAAAGGTACTGTGAAGATGGCCTAGCAGAATATACAGTGGATGTCTTCAAAACAAACAAGCCACTCACCTCTTGCTCCTCCGCCTGAACCCTGCTTGATGGCACACAGTACTCCTGCACACCGACGGAGCGTCAAGGGAAGGCATAAAACAACAACAACAACAAGCAAACATATAAAATCTTAAACATCATAATCATGGTAAAAGTACACTGTAAACTAACAGATCATGGTCAATGCATACGTCATTGTCACTGCATACCTATGGTGTAATGCTGCATCTATTCCAATGCCTAACCACCATGCACCCAGATGCATTGCACTAGAAGCTGCATACACCATGCTGCCACATGCCTGGGAAAAGGAAGAAAACCCACTAACAATATACCTGATGTGCTGTAAAACCAAATAGGCCACATACCAGCAGACATAGCAACATGTTTGTGGATTCACAATGCTGTAGCACACACTAATAGTTGAACCATAAATTCGACCCAGCAAATCTGTGAAACATCCCTAATCCCACAAACCCTCATAGGCATCAGATGTGCCACTGATTATACATGATAAAAGTTGAATGAGGCACACCTCAACTCAAACATCTACCCCTGCCACAGTCCACAAACTGTTGACCATGCTACACATGCACAAACAACCATGAAAGCCAGACACACAGTTAGAAAGCAAAGTTATCATGATCAGTGAACAGTGGCCCCAGAAATCCATCAGATCAACAAGACCATAACCATCATTGGAATCATCCCTGGGTGATTAATTCAACACTGTGATAAAGCTAAAGGTTAGTAAATCCAGAGTGAACACATGTAGTGCCCCACTCCCATGCAAACACCACCGAAGTGTCAGCAAATTCCATGTACTCACTTGTCCATGGAACTCACCTGCCTTGCACACTATGCACACCATCAGGAGACACTTTACCTAAATGGAATGCAAGGCAGAGTAACAGCACAAAGTATATGCACATACATGATCACAATTGACAACAAAAAGAAAATATGCATCCAACAAAGACTGCAGGAGCAACACAGGGAGACACAGGGTGAATGGCCATTGATATTGATTTGTACAGGATTACAGTGTACCACACCAGAGAGCGGGAGAGCGAGAAAGTGGCCCAGAGAGTGAATAACAAGGAGATGACAGATCAATGAGTCCATGGCCTGGTTTACCGTTGTACAATGAATTGCTGCAAAGCACGGTCAGTGCTCTCATTGAGGTATCCACATAGGTAGCTTACAAAGTGACGTGAGCTGTAATTGAATACCACAACACCATGTGAGCATGCAAAGGACAGATAAGACAACAGACACATACCCAACAATGAAGCATGCCCAACATGCAAGACAGTGCAAACGCTTGCCAAATAACTGTATCTGCATGTTGTAAATCCCACATGACCTTCACCAGCAAGTGTGTTTCCTAATTCGTCAAAGGAAGGACAGTGTCTGCTGGAGGGCATGAGGAGTGTGGACTTCGAATGGTGCAGGATGTCTCACCCGGGACAGCAGTCACCGCCACATCACAGATTACTAAAACAACATGGGTGAACATATTAAAACACCCATTGTGCAGTATCATTGACACAGCACACAAGTGCTACCTGCACATGCCATCCTGTGCACCCCCATGCAAACATGCTAGATGACTTCACTAGGCATGCCTGCACATACACCACTTCACATTTAAGACCAATCAATACAGAAAATAACAAAGATCACAACCAGGAAAGGGAAAAACTAAATATGACATGCCAACATCTGGTCAGAGGGGTGGAAAAAAAGAAAAAAATGTCCGTCTTGGAAAGGAGGTGGAGGAGTTGTCCACCTAGGAGGGGGAGGGACAGGGTACATGTTAACACCCACATGGCTAGATGTTGAAAATAACAATTCCCTCCATGGGTTCATGGACCGCACAGCTATCTTGGATTGAGAGGGCTGTTGCTGCTGTCACCACCTTCCTGTGTATAATCCAAAGGTGGTAGTGGTAAGGGAGGTAGACCACATAGAGCCTTGGTCTGATCCTCCATGGCAGTGGCCAGACAGGACTCAGATGAATGCATCTGCAACATGAAGCCTTGGAGATCCGCAAGCAACACCTCCGAGATGGTATAACGCAACAGTTGCATCGCTGTTGGTACTGTGTACTGCGGACTGCCTCTAGCACTTCCATTGAAGCTTTGAGTGCCAGAAACTCTTGCCACAGGGCTTCCCTGTGGGCCCGATCCTCTGTAAGCAGTGATGCCTGCAGAGACCTTAGTTAGGCCCGTCGGCTCCCGTCGCCAAAATCTCATAGGAAGCACCCTGTTGTGTGCAATAATATACATGGACAGCTCCCACACTGTCTCCCCAGCCTCAACACGTCCACCACATGTGCAGGCCCCACACGAGCCTGACCCAGGGGAGCATGTCCTTGATGTCATGCCACTGTCTGTCTGCTGCTGATGTGATGCTGCTGTCTGTGGCTGCAGGACTGCATCCCTCCATTGGTCATCTGTCATCATGTCCAAGAAACAGAAACCAATAGTGTGGAGCATGACCATGCAGCCGTAACCACCAGAGATGGACATGACAACACTGACTGGCCCTGTGAGGGTACATAACCCCCTGCAGACGCATGTGCTACAACAGCTCCAACACTTGATGCACCCACCTCCGACAGCATAGAGGAATTGATATCCGGTTCACCTCCAGAGCTACTGGTTTCATTGGAGTCGGACTCATACTGAGTCATGCCCCGGATGGCCTGTAGCACCAGTGGGTTCTCATGGGTGCCACAAAACATCCTCCACTGGTGCTCTGTTGGGGCTCAGGCTCACCATTCAACCTCAACCTCCTCCCCTGCACCTGGTGGCTCATCACCTGCACATGGATATATAAAGATATGAAGAATCATGTAAATTGCATAAGTAGGTGTCACAATGCTGCACTGCAACACATTGCCGTGCATGTTACCATACCATCATGTACAAAAAGCTCACAGATCATGCTGTATGCAGACTTGCAACTACATCCAATGTCCCAGACCATGTAAGCATTGCACACATTGCCAACACACATGTATCTGTGTACGCAAATCTTGCCTCATGGCAAAGCAACAGTAGACTGAAATAAAGCTATTTCTGACTCAAAAAAAGGACGTGCAACATGCCATTAGGGTACACAATAACATGTCCACACATAATCACAGCCAAGTTCACTACAATTACATCTAACACCAGTGTACCACTGGCACAGGTGGTTCACACAATGGGCCTCATCATGAGTTGGGCGGTAACGCTGGCGCTAATAGCCCTACAACCAAACCCCCCGGCGCTATTAGTGCCGGATCCTGGGTTTGGCGGAAGGGTTATTGCCCATTCCCCATTGGGCCCATTCGGGAATTCCTCATTCCCCATTGAACCCAATGGGGAAAATGTGCACTATTACCACCGGCGGATTTCCCACCGGCGGTAATCGTGCCAAAAATCAGCAAATTTGCCGCATATTTCCCCCAGCTCTGCCATGATCTGGCAGACCCTTAAATGTGGCAGTAACAGCGCTACTGCCTCATTTAAGGGTTACCGCCAGACTCGTGATGAGGCCCAATGTGGTAATGCCCCGAGTGTGGTGTCTGAGGTGTGTGATGTGGAGAGAGTGATGATGTGCTGGGAGATAGGAAGAGGAGACAGTAACACACACGAGGGACAGGGCCATGCCCCCATGGGGGGGTGTGTTGAGTGTTACAGGTGAACATTAATGACTCCAGACACATATTTTACAAGGGTGTCAGTGTCATAGCTGCGGCTGGAATTTGCACAGTGTAGTAAAATGCCATGTCACTCACGGTACAATGTCCCGCCCGTTGCCAGTGTTCATGTAAGGTATGGGTAGCATGAAACCACCTATTGACATGTGTGGATGGACTTTCTAATAATACATGCACTGCATGATGTCTAGCACTTGCTTCAGACACAAGCACTTGACTGGCATATCTGGGTCACTGACATCACTGATGTAAATACCCAGTTTCCACATTGTGTTGGCATGTCGGAAATGTCTTTTAGTATCTGACGGTTTTTCATGTCCCAAAGCCATGTTCAACCGATGTGCAGCACATGGGTTGTATGCACCCAGTGGACCATACGCTGAGCAGGCATATGTGTGGTCCCTGGCTGCATGCACATGTCACAGCGGTGATCGCGCACATAGTCCACGAGAATCTGGAGTTCTTCATCATTGAATCTCCTCTTCCTCTATGCAGCGGTCTCCTTTGCCATGATTTGGGGTTGAGCCTTTCCCTGTTCTGAACACGTTTGCCTCTTAGCATGTAGTGCAGACCCTGTGTGGTTGGGACCACTCAGGGCAGTAGGGGCTGGACCACTAGTGGCCTGTGCCATGTCATCACCCACTGATTTTGGGTCAGTATCACCCACTGATGTTGGGTCAGTATCTGGGCCTGCAGGTCCCTCAACATGGGAGCTGGGTCCAGGGTCTTTAGCTGTACATCCCTTCCCCTTGGAAACACAGACATCAGCTGCCCATGTGTGTCCGTGTATCTGGGGGGAGGACAACAGGTACTGCTGTAGCTCCCTGACCCTGGTGGTTAGGGACAGCAGTTGCATCTGCAGGTGCGTCAACCTGGGCACTGGAGCCAGGTCCTTTGACTATACGTCCCTTCCCCGTAGACGCACGGCCATCAGCTGCCCCTGTGTATACTTGTACCTGAGGGGGGAACAACTGCTACTGCTGTAGCTCCCTGACCCCGGTTGTTGGGGAGACGAGCTGCCCCTGCAGCTCCCTGACCATGGGTCGTGGGGAGAGCAGCATCAGCTGCAGCTCCCTGACCCTGGGTGCAGGAGACAGCAACATCACATGCAGCTCCCTGATCCTGTTGGGGTGGGGCACAGCTCTCTCTGCACGTCCCGGACACGGGCCACCTCTGCCACCTTTCCCTCTTGTGGCCATCCCACTCATGGTACAGATGGATTTGTACAATGGAAGGCACACCAAGCAATTCTCCTGGGCAATCAGAGTGAGGGGGCAGGGTACGTGATGTAAAACATACTAGTGTGATCCAGCAAGGCTCATTATTACCCCTGGTTTAAAAATGAATGGGATGTGTAATGCTCAGGCACTCCAAAAATCAAAAACACGTGTACTCGACCCCTCAGTAACTCCTGTGAAAATAAAAAGCATTACGTGGTATGCAGTGGCACCCAGCAACACAAAAAATGTGTACGCAAAGTCCTGGACAGCTATGATGTTAATAATGTGGGTACGCAATACACATGGGCACATGGACACCCAGAGTATGAATAATGTGCACGTGACTCACTCTGAAAAAATAAAATTACACTTTTGTGCGTGGAGTCAAATCCCCCACCAAATCCCCCACCAAAATAAGAAGGTTGCACTGTCACAGTAGTGAACAAATTGGATGGTACCCCAAAAATCTCCAAAGTCCACTTGTCTGTCCGCCCCAATTCGCAATTACTTTTATGTTTTCCTACGCACACCTTTATCTAGAATCTGATTGCCAACGCCCACCGCTTGTCACATAATTTACACGATGAGGCCCTTTCCTCTGATTTCATGTGTACGTGCTAATTTTGAACGCATGTAGTAACCGTAACTCTTTTTCCAGCTGTCCACACGAGAGACACGGAAAACCCACGCTCCTGCGTGAAAGCCTTTTTACCTGCCTCCTAGAGCCCTGAGCTGCCTCCTATGAGCCATATGCTGCTGCCTGCCCACTGTGTGCCTGCTGCCCACCTACCATGCAATTTGAGTGCCTGCTGTACAGCCATTACCATTGCTCTTGTCCTTGGCCCTGTGACCACTTCAGCTGATTCCGCAGACTCCCAACGTGCCATTCCATCACCACCGCTCCACAGCCCAGCACCATGACAACCTTGACCACACACACCTACTTCGGGGGTTGCCATGTCTCAAGCAACCTCTTCAGAGGTAAGTGACAACCCCATGCCAGCGAGGCAGAGGGCTGTCAACTTCACTGCCAGGGAAATTGACATCCTGGTGGAGCATTTCCTGGGGCATTATGATGCTCTTTTCAACGCCCGAATGCAAGTCGGCAAGGAAGAATGGAAGCTGATCTGGGATGGGATCATGGATGCCATAAACGCAGAGGGGGTGGCATCCCGTGACTAACAACCACCACATGCAGAAGTTCTGGGAAGACCTGAAATCCAGACCCACAGCAAGGCCCTGTGCTTCCTCCAGGCTGGTGCCAAGCAAGGGGGTCGGAGGTGCCGGATGAACACCACCGGCATGCGGGTCCTGGCGAAGTTCTACTTGGCGCTGCACACCCAGGTCAGCGATTTGCTGCACTGTCTGGAGTTGTCAGGTCAGTGTCCATGTGTTGCTGGCCTCCACAGTGCATGTTAATGTAAGGTGGGAGTGTGCACTTTGGGCTTAGAGCAAGTATGCCTCTTGTACGGATATCTGTGTACATGTCCCAGGCAGTGTTCTACATGTGTTCAGTGAACCCTGTGTGATTTCAACAGTCTTACATTTGCATTCTGTGCTGTGCTGAAGCATTTTACAACGTGCACGTGGTTTGTTACATGTGTCTAAGACGTGCCCGTTTGAAGAGTGTGACAGATGAGGTGGTGTTAGCTACCTCATGTGCATGCATGGTGTTCATGTGTATGTGTCTTAGATGTGACTGTGTGACTGGCCATCACTCCAGGATGGATGTAACAGATGCATTTCAATGTGTGACCTAGTCATGTTGCGTGATAGATGTTGAGGGGAATCTAATGTGATTGCTCAGTGCACTGCTTGAGGACTGTACGGTGATGTGTGTGCATGTCATGTGCATGAGCACATGATGAATATGTGTGTAGCATGCAGAATGTATCCATTGTGACAGGCCATGTCCCAGGTTTTGATTGTCTGTTGTGAATGATGGTCATGTATGTCTAGGTATGAAAATTGCATGTACCTGTGTGTTGTGGAGGGTGAAGAGGTTTGTACCCTTTAGCAGTGTACTTCATGCGCACATTTTCTGTACCAAACACAAATCGGTGCAGTACCTGATGTTTGTGTTCTATGTCTCCTTATCCTCAGTTGTATTGGAAGAAGAGGGTGGAGAAAGTGCTGTGGAGCAAGGAAGCAGGGATGCCTCCACCGGGCAGAGACACAAAGCAAATCATGCCCCCTGGACATTACAACATCGAGGAGTGAGGAGGCTGGTGCCGCATCTCAACCATCGGCCACAGCTGCTGATGGGAGGTCCAAGAGGGCGAAGGTGAACGTGAACTCCTCAGGAGCGGTAGGGGAGAGTGAGCAGACACAGGGACCATCCACTGCGGAAGATGCTGGGGAAGCATCCAGGTTGGCGGGGGAGGAGGAAGAGGCCGTATTAACCCAGTCCATGGGGCCCGGCGGGGGTGGTGAGGTGGGTGTGACTGCTGCAACTCCTGACTCATGGGCATGAGGCTGTGACAGCCACCGTGGAGGTACCTGTGCAAAATCCTGTCCCTGGATGAGTGCCTGCAGCAGTATGCACCTGCTGGCATGCCCCAGGCTGGACCCATCCGCAGGTGTCGGTTGTTTTGACCCAGACCAACACTCCAATGCCTGCGGATATTGCCATTCGGGACAGAGTGGTACACCTACTAGTCGGTATCGGGAAGTGTACAGGCATCATTCGTGATGATGTGCATGCTAGCACGCATGTGCTTGCACAACATCACAATGGCATCTGGTATCTCCTTAACTGGCAATTAGCATTCCTAGTCTTGAATGTGCTGCATGTGCTGGCCACTAATGCAACCCTTTCCTCGTCTTGCTCCTCTGTCCACCAGTCATACTCCCAGGCGTCTTCCAGCCCAGATACCACTAGGGCGCCTTGTGCACTAGTCCCACCCATGTTGGACCATCTGGTGGAGCAAACATCCCTGCATGAGTTGGGAGTCAACAGTGGATCAGCTGAGGTGGTCACCATGCCAATCTAGGACACAACAGGAGCAATGGCAATGGAGGGAGAGCAGGCACCCAGGAGCAGGGCAGGCACCAGACAGCCCCGGCTAGTTTCATCAGGCCAGAGGGTGTCCATATGAAGCAGGCATCAGGCATAATGGCAGCAGCAGGCTCTGCAGAGGAGGCCTATGTACTCAGGGTAAAATGACCCAGGGGGGCAGGTATCCAGCCTCAGGCAGGACACAAATGTGGACCTCAGATTGAGGATATCTTCCGTGTTTGTGCGATACATTCAGTGAATCGGGGCAGAGAGGTAGCAGACTCAGGAGGCGAGAGTCACCATGGCTAGGGTGGAGATTGCACTGAGTCAAGCATAGAGGCGGGCTGACATCATTGAGGATACTTGCAGGGAGTGGGAGGGGATGGAGAGGTCCATGCTGGTGGCCCTGAAAGCCCTCGAGGAGAGTACAGATACCCGCCTAGGGGAAGTGGACACAGTGCTTGATTATGCCCTGGCCCAGACATTGAGTGACATTGGTGACAAGGAGGACTAGCCCAAAGCTTGTGTACATAGTTTTGTAGATATAAGTTTCCTTTCATTTTTCCTTATTATTTGGAGCTTGAATCACAGACATTACTCCATTTCTTTTGTATATAGTTCTGTAGGTGTACGTTTTGCTTTATTTATGTTCTTTGGGAGTGGACTCTGCACTAGCTTCCATGTTTTCTTGTACATAGTTTTTTAGTGTGTTTGAGGGTTCCTGGTAACCTTGTTTAATTTGTATTTTTTGTAATTTTGTTGTGTTAACATTGTTATATACATGGCCATTTTTATGTTTCTATTTTTACATGGACATATTTTATGATTTTACTGTATGTATGTATGCAGACAATACAACAGTTGAATATATGTATTTTTTTACCCTCACAGTTATTGTTTGTCACAGTTATTTTTGCAGTATACCTGTTTGGTAGTCCATTTAGTAGTGCTGATCCTGCCCATCGTTAGTCATGTGTGTGGTTGATTACTTGCAGTTGTAATATTTGGGGTTTATTTGCGGGGTGAGTATACACATTGGTCGGACGGGTGGTGGTGTGTGAAGTGGGATTTTGTGTGTGCATGGGCAAATGTCATTGCCTTACACATGTGCAGCATGACTGTGTATTGGCCCTCACTTTGTTTGTGAGTGAGGTGGATGGGATGACTGTGGGAGTGTTACATGTTGAGGACATTTTTACTGTTAAACACTCTCAGTGCACGTCCTGTTTGATTCCAAAAGCCCCTCCACCAGAAACTTCTGCTAAAGAATGCATGATTGCAGCATCCACAAAGATCCTGAGGTGCAGCCAGCACACCTTCGGCCATGCACACAACAGTGCAGCCCTTGCCCACACCCACTTCAACACTATGGATCCATGCATGCAACCATGTGGGCAGCTAACATTATGCACAAACATAACAAACGTAGCTGTACTTCTACCCAAAACACCCATTCACGAAACGTGTCACAATTAGCAGAATCCACAAACATACCACAGCCTGCACCACCCCTACCCACTGCCATTCACAAAGTATTGTCTCACTGACAACGTAAGCACAACATCTTCACAACATTGGGCCTACTTCAATAAATCTGCACACAGCAGAGTAACCAAGTACATATAAGCTGCACTTCAACCATACCCTCTTCCATACTCACATTATATAAACACTGCACCCTGTGGCCACACTGCACAACTTCTCACTGCATCATCTCCTGCCATACACCAAATAATGTAGCATTTTTCAACTATCACCACAACCATGGAACACACAATACACACTTTTCACTCACTGGTGCTGCTGTATCACGTCTACAATGTGCTCCACACCAATTCTCTAAAGATCACCACCCTGTGCTTGATGCACTGTCCAACCTGCATTGCAGCAGTGGGTGTGCTCCTTGCACAAATTACCCACACCATAATGCAACCATGCATGTCAGCATGTCACCAACTACCACTATGCACATATGCACCACTGACACCAGCACTCCTACCCAACCTCTGCACCGCAATGGAGCTATATAGAGTAAAATGCAACAGTTACCATAATCTGCAAACATTACACCGTCGCCGGCACCCCTATGCCCTTTTATTCACATACTGTGGTCTTACCCACTTCCACTCAGAAAGTATTGTGTCACTGCCAACCTAACCACAAAATATTTACAACATTGCCCCTACTCCAAGCAATCTGCTCACAGCACACTATCCAAGCACATATAAGCTGCACTTCAACCATACCCTCTTTCATACTGACAGTATGCAAACAATGCACCCAGTACCCAAACCGCTTGACTTTTGACTGCACCATTTCCAACCACACATGAAAAACTTTACCATGTTCTAACAGTGACCTCACTGGCGAAACCAAACATACACGCATGGCAGCTCACTTATGCTGCTCTATTGTGTTTGAAATGTGCTCCACAACCATTCTGTACAAGTCACCACCCTCTAACTGATGTAGAGTCAAAAATGCATTACTGCCGTGGGTGTGCTGAAGTCCTAGGCTCTTGAGTGCATGGCGTAGGGCCTACAGCCTTTGGCCATGCACCCAATAGTCTAGGCCTTGAACACACCCACCGCAACGTAATGCCACCTTGCATGTCACCATGTGAGCAACTACAACAATCCACATACACACCACTGCCACCAGCACTCCTACCCAACCTGAGCACCACCATGGAGCTATGCAGCAAAGAATGGCAACAGTTACCATAATGTAGAAATAAAACACTGTCTCCTGCACCCCTGTGCACTTTCATTAACATACTATGGGTGTACCCACTTCCATTCACAAAGTACTGTGTCACTGCCAACCTACCTGCATACTGTTCACAACATAGGCCCTACTCCAACCAATCTGCACACAGCATACTATGCAAGCACCACCCTCTACCGGATGCAGAGTCAGACATGCATTGCTGCTGTGGGTGTACTGAAGCGCTAGGCTCTTGAATGCATGCCCTACGGCCTACGGCCTTCCGCCATGCACCCAATAGTCTAATCCTTCAACAGACCCACTGCAATTTCATGCACGTATGCATGCCACCATATGCCCAACTACCGCAATCCATCCGCACAGCACCGCCACCCGCGCTCCCACCCAACATATGTCATGTGCAATTCACCCCCCTTCTGAAATTCATCTGCCATCACTCACCACGGAAAGAGGTTGCCACAAACAGGTCGCAGCACAAGCTATCGGGCCATTACGACAGCTGCCTCCAATCACAACACAAAGTCGTCGCCTGTCTAGGTACCCGCAAATTGGTGCAATACGCATGAATACTGCAGGAACTACGCCCTCTTCTTCCACCTATTTACATATGTCACATGAACCACTTCTCACTCCGCTGCCCTTTCCTACCCTTCTTGTCGCCAACACATGGCATGCAGTATATTTTCCCGATCCTACCACCGGCACACTGTCCTCTGATACACCATGGCGGCGTTTGCCAAAAACAGTTGACGCAGAGCATGCTTCCCTCCAGCCAACCTGCGGCCGCGTCCAAAATTCTCCGACAGCACATCATACCGCAAGCCAATGACACTTCTGTCCATGGAGCGAACAGGAAAACGGGTCCCCGGAGTGATGCCAGACATCACTGTTTTTTAGAGATATACATTTCAGTTGTTCCCACCAAACACACAAAAGCATGCATTCTGAACCAAGACCCCACTCCTGCCGCACATTTGGTGCAAATCCATCCAGCTGTTCGGGCTGTAGCCATGCGCAAAATATTTCCCAATTGAGCCTATGGAAAAACAACATTTTTTTGGACACCCCTATAACTTTGCCCCCCCCCCATACCAAACATCACACAACTTGGCAAAAAAAATCAGAGCCGGCCATATACATTTTTTGCAAAGTTTGGTGATGATTCCACCAGGGAAAATGAAGTTATAAGCCTTCAAAAAAGTGGTCTTCCTATGGGTTTAGCAATTTAACCATAACCACACGCCCCATAGTGCGGGCCGTGTAATATATATATATATATATATATATATATATATATATATATATATATATATATATATTGCAGGGGTCCCAAAATATTGTCAAGGCTTATAAATGTGGTGCCATTTGAAGAATCTGCACAAATAACTGCATAACGATTCTAAATCTAGATATAAATGTGCTTGTGGTAATATGATCATAGAGTTCTCTCTTTGCCTTCTGCAGGCTGCCATGGAAAGGGAAGAGGGGCTCTGTACATACCCCCTCTTCCCTTTCCATGGTGGCCATCTTGGAAAAGGATTTTCCTTTATACAGCGGTGTGAGGCAAAGTTTGTATGCGGTACCCTCTGGGAACACTACAAACAACTATGACTAAAGGTATAGACAATACAGCCTTTCATATAAGCTTGTACTACACAGTTTTGGTAGCGTGTTGAGCAGCCAGGCTTATCTCAAGAGGGAAAATGTGAGCTGTAGTGGAGTTACACAAAGATTCACAGTTACAGATATTCAAATAAACTCTTACACTCAAGGTTTCTTGCATAAACAATTAATTATTTATTTATCAGTCAGTTATACAGCCTTCTTCGGAAAGGGAGCAATAGAATAGTAACACACAAATATACTTCAATACTGTACACTTTGAGTTTCTGAATCAGACAAGACCCTTTTGGGATGGCCCACAGACACAATCTACACCCTCAGGTGACTTCAGTAACAAGGTGCTGGGGACATTAATATCTTACTATTGGCATTCAGAACACTCTCAAAAAATTGGTAAAAGGCAAAGGTTATTAGAACACAAGAGACCACAAATATTCTTAAGCAGTGCAGATACTTTTAGAGTTCACTAGAAGAGTCAATCAATTCAATAGGCTAAGCCAAAGTCAATGGCCAAAAAGGATTGGATAGGATGATCCTTGTATTGTACTGTAACTAAGTTGCACTACATGTAACAGCGCCGCGATGCATTGGGGCTGCCTGTGCGCTATACAAATGCATAAATAAATAAATAAAATACAGCACTTCTGGTAAGTAAATGGAAAAGTCTTTGCACAAGCGTCTTTGATGAAAAGAAGAATCAAATGTAGGGCCACAAGCTGATTAGACTTAAGAGTTGTGGAAGTTACAAGCACTTCTACAGTAAGAGGTAAGTTCTCTTAGACTTCTTTTACAGTACCTTGGTAAAGAAGAAAAGGTGCAGCTGATGACTTTTGCTCCTGGGCAGCTCTGCAGATCTCACTGTTCCTGGGCCTCAGTCGTGGGGACACGAGGGAGGACATCGGGGGACTCCTGCACTGCACTGGGACTATCAAAAGTGTCAACCGGCGTACTTCACTTTCAGTGGCTGTTTCGCGTTTCAGCTTCTTGCGGTTACAGCAAACAGCAACAAGCAGGGTTCCTGGCTGTCAAGGTGGACTGTCCTTGCTTCTGGGGTCCCGCACTCTGCTGAGAGAGCTCAGGCTTAGTCAGTCCTACTTCGTGGGAGTACGGAGGATCTTCCAAAAGCTTTAGACCAGCTTAAAAGTAACACACACAATCTGGTGTCCCTCTCCCTGGCTATACGGTTTCCTGCAGCAACTCTGAGGAAATTCAACCAGCTCTGAGATGGGTGTCCAGGAGGCATACTTTGGAGTTGATCCTTGCAGGGGCTTCTCTGTCGATGCAAACTTGGCAAGTTGGGACTGCAGCAGGGCTTAACCGGGCAGGAGTTGCAGCAGGCATCCTCTTTAAGCTCTTCTTTGGTTCTTTCATCCAGTAGTTGACTCTGCCTTCCAAGCCAAAAGACTCACCTTTTATTCAGTTCTCTCCCATTAATTCCAGGCTAGTTATCACTCACCCAGCAGGCTGGCTGTCCTTGCCGGACAGTCAGCCAGCCAATCATCGCAGAGTGCATTTGGGTCTCCTAGGAGACAAAGCACAGGAAGTTTCGGGCACCTCCCTCACTTCCTGCTTACACCAGACACTCTTGAGCCAGAGGCGGATTTCACTCCTGAAGCCCGCCAAAGGCCGACGAACAAAGAGACCAAACCTGGTTTGGCGCGAAGAGAAAAACTCTAGATGGACCGTTCCACAAAGACATGGCGAAAAAAGAAGACTGGGGACCATTTTGTCAAAGATGGCCATATGCCATTTTGAAAAAGATGGCTCCCGCAGTTGACTTTACTGTGTCCGCGAACGGTCGCAGTAAATGATAACCTTGGTAGTTCAAAATGAAACCACTGCCACCAGCCATTTCAATGAGGAAAGGGTAACATAAAAATGTTACATGAGCATTTACACACAGGGGATACTGGGTAACCCCTCCAGCACTCTCTTGTAAAATAGTTTGTGCTGGGTCTATCAAGTACAATGCTAAGTAAAGTCAATTTCACCTTACTGCTCTGGGAAACAGTAGTTTATCCCAGAGAAGGTATTTAAACCTTGGGAAAAAAAAGACTTCCCCTGTGCCACTGCACTGAAGGTGCTGTGTGATACAGAGTAGAAAATGATTAGACTCCATAACCAAAAGAAACACAGAGATATAATTCACACAGACATACATGAGAGAGTGGGAAAAAGGGTTACACTCTCTCCAGGTTAAAAAAATCAAGTCCTCAAAATCCAGCAAAGTTGCTGGGGGTCTCTAAGGTGGGGGGAATTAGCACACTTTTGAGAATTCTCCCTAACAAGCGGGTCCTTATGTTTATGACCCTGTGTTCCCGCCTTGGGAACCCGGGGTGCTAATGGCTTTCATTCCTCATTTCAGGGAGTTGAATGGGAGATAATGGTCCAGAGCCCTTGTTATCCGCCCTCGCTTCGCTCGGCCAATAACTTGGGCTGCCGGGCCGTTATCCCCATTCCAGTCCCAGGACGGGGGACAAACACCACATTATTACGATTAGCATGACACAAAATGCTAATGAAAATGTTGGAACATCTTATTGAGTCTATATAATTTATTGAGAAATGTAAAGTAGATGGAGTCTATATGATTTTATTTTGTCCTATTTTGTATCTGCGAAACGTGGTTCCTAAAGGAACCTTTCTTTTGTTGTTTTTTTATGTATTTTTCTTTTGCAGGAGAGGTTAGAACGTAAGGTGTAGAGGGAAATGAGTTAAGAGGCACCAAGCACTAATATGGAGGGGCAAGTGGACAGGGGAAGATGTTGCACATGTGTTAATTATATTGAAGGGGGCAGTGTTTCTCATGCTCCTTGATAACAGCTTCAAAAGCACTTCAAAAATTGCTTCCTCCTGCAGAGTGGTTTGTTGCAGTATATGCAGAGGACTGTTGTCTTCAAAAGATATGTATCAACAGCCACTTTTATGCTTGCAAGGTAGCTGATGGTATTTTGGGTCCCACAGAAATAGACTGTGGGGTTACAATATTGGTTGAGGAACATGAGGTGAAGGAAGACAGCCTACTCCTTGCTAAGAAAGGAACAACCTTTCTGAGAGCATTGCAGTGGTTGGATTTGGTGTGGTAGTGCATAGAGGTGGTCCCGTAGGAGAATGTCTAGGTAGTCTGTGACTGATTACAAAGTTGCACTCAGTGCATTTCACTTTGGTAGCTTTAGTCTTTGGTACATTTTAAACAATGGTAAAGAACTGCCCCACCCATGATTCTCTCTGGGTTCTAGAGGTAGGCATTCCGTCTACCTCATCTTCTTGGTCCTCTTCATTGTCTATAGAGGTACTGCATTTTGTGGTGTGTAGGCCCTCCAGCTGGTGGTGCTGGTGGTTCTTGGGGAAGATGGGATGGCAATAGCTGATGCCATTTGTAAGATAAATAGCAGTTTTGCTAATAATCTTCCAAGTATGTGCTTTGTACTAGATTGTTAATGGATAATGGGCCTCATTACAACCCTGGCGCTAATGGGTTAACAGCGCCGTAAAAAGGCTGCGACGCTGTTAACCCATTAGCGCCTGATTACGAGGTCCCTTTGCGGGACCCGACCTTAACGGCTGGTCTACACCAGCCATTAAAGTAGGGACCCGCAAAGGGACCTTGATGCTAAGTACGGTACCGCAATTTGCGGTACCCTACTTAGCGCCTTCCCCATTCCCATTGAGCCCTATGGGGCAAAAATGGGAATGGGGAAGGGCCATGGAGGAAGGGGGAATTACAGCCCCGTCAACCTTGTAATGGGGTGGTAATTCCCCCTTTCTCCATGGCGGAGTCGGTAAATTACCGTCATGGACCATGGTGCTATTAGCACCATGGTTTTCCGCCTGGGTCGTAATGAGGCCCAATGAGAATGAATAGGTGTAGGAGCTGTGTAAGGGTCCATTTTGAGCTTGAACAGTGGAGAAAGTTGTTAAAAATTATGCTAGATGTTGGGAATTGGCAGAGTTTTAAGGTCCAACTTAGTGGCCAAAAATTTTGCTATATTGGGGTAATTATGATATTAGTAAGTTGTAGGAAAATAGCATGCACTGGTAAAAACCGATGAAATGCACAGAAAAATCATTGTTAAAGGGATGTTATGGTTAAGTTGCACTAATAAAAACCTATTAAATTCACTGCAAAACCTTTGTTAAAGGGACATTATGGTTAAGTTCGACAAATAAAAACCTCAGAAATTCATTGAAAAACGTTGTTAAAGGGGCGTTATGGTTACACGTAAAACCGAAAAACCTCAGAAATTCACCAGTTATGGTAAACTAAGAAAACATAACTCGTGGCAAGACATTTCAGGACTCCCCTATAACTTTGCCCCCCCTTGATCTAACCTCACCAAACTTTGCACAGAAATTCAGAGTGGGCTATATACTTTTTTTTGGTGAGGATTCGTCCAAGGGAAGCGAAGTTATGAGCCACCCAAAATGTGTTCTTCCTATGGGTTAAGCAACTTAACCATAACTACATGGCCACTACCGTAGGCCATGTAATTACACGGCCCATGGTAGTGGCTGTGCAGTTATGGTTAAGTTGCTAATTTGCTCAGTTTATGTGTTTGTTTATTAAATCATTGGGTCTGTGGGAAAAATAATCCATGATGGATAAAAAAAACTTTTTTTGTTATGGTACAATATATTTATTTATTTGTTTTCAGTGCTTATTTGTTGTTTCTGGCTAATCTATCTGTTGGCTTGTTGCAGATTTTTGGGGCAGTTTGAGGGATTCTAATTGTTTACTTATAATTTGATGCTAATCTTCTATTTGTTGCGTTGTTGCAGATTTTTGGGGCAGTTAGATACATGTTGGGATATTCCAACTGTTTATTTCTTGTTATATTTTAGTGGTATTGATTTATCTGTTTGGTTGTTGCAGAATCTTAGGGCAGTTAGATACCTGTTAGCATATTCTAACTGTTTATAGTTTTCTAATTGAAGTTTTGTTAATGTTTATGCCCGGATTAGTTATTAAATTTTGTTTTTAAGAATATTAAATAAGTGTTTATAAGATTTGCTGGTAATCTCTGCTTTAGAGTAATGGTACTATCATTACAGTCGAACCATCCACAATTCTTTTTTATATATGTAGTGTAGTGACGGGCATCGGTTGTGGCTCCTGCGTGGTAGATTATACCTATTGTTGTGAAGATTTTCTTACCAAGTGATACTTGACCATGTGTGAATCCAGTAAGCTTGCAGTTGTTTTTGGTACCATCTGTATTGTAACATAGAAGCATTACTATTACATATTTACTATGTGTCTGTATTTGTAAGGTGGAGCGGTTATCTGAATTGCAGGTAGTACATAATCTGCCATGGTTTGCATTTTGTAAAGGTTTCTGAAATGGAATTGATTCACAGTTAGGTATGGATACATACACGCAGCATTCATTCGGGATTTGTTCCTGTGTCACATGGTTGCAGAGAGAGAATATATGTTTCCACATATATTCTTGTGAGTTTATAGTGAATGTGACCATTCCAGCACAGTAGTCCAATTCTTGTCTTATTCCATGAACAATGTACGTGTTGTCAGGATTGTTGGTTGCATTTCTATGAAGGACTAACATTTGCAAACACAATTGGTCCGTATTGTGTAAGTAAATGTTGTCAATAATTGGTGGCAATTGGAATAGTATATTTATTGCTACATTTGCGTAGCAATTTACATCAGTTATATTTGAAAATTTGAATGGACCTGATAGTTCTATGTCCAAGTCATTTGTTCGGAGTGTGTGCTGCTTCTTTGAAGAAGTACTTGAGTTACTTTGAGCAGTAGATTCTTCTTTGGTTGTGGTAATTGATGACGTATTAGCTTCTTTTACTTTCTTTGGAGGAATTGCAGTGAGATCCTGTATCATTTCTGTTTGAAGTAGTTTTGTTTTACAATGTTTTACTTTTTGTGGAACAGGATATGTTTTAGATGGGGAGTGTACAGTGAACCTAGTCTATTGTATTCTAGAATGCAAGGAATATCAGCATTTACTTTACTTGCATCAAAGTTGATTAGAAATAGTCCGTCAAGTGTACGTAAGCGTGACAGTGCTGCATAGCTCATGCCTCCTTTAAAGACTGTGCTCCCTGTATCTATCAATGCTAATCTAGGGTAAGACCTTGTGATTTGTGAATGGTGATTGCGTATGCTAGAGTTAGAGAAAATTGTTCTCTGCGTACATACATGTCTTTGAAAAGAAGGAATCAGAATGTTGAGTGTCCTATCCTTTTAACTTCTGATAGTTTGTCAAAGAAAATATTGACAAACTGAATGTTGTTGTCATGTGGGTATGTTTGAAAGCCAACAACTGTACCAAGTCCAGGTTACGTTTAAGCATTACGCTACAGTTTAAAGACAATTTTAATATTTTCTCCAAACCAGCTATGTTGGAGATAGAGTTTTCTAAGGTACTTGGTCTTGTTGTGGCTTGTTGACACATGGGAAGTGTCATACCATGTACGTCCAGTTTGACTGTGGAGCAAATTTCAATTATTGGTTGCATTTCTTTTTTCAACATTGTTTCATTGAATTTTGAACAGCTTGCAAGAGTTGGCATCAAGGACATACAATTGACATTTTTGTGTGCTAATTTTTCCATGACATCAGTAGCACATGAGTTATTGTCACAGGTTTCCCCCTTCTCACCTGTCTGTGTTGTTTATTAGAGTTCTCCGATGGAGTCTTTTTGCGCACAGTGCGGGTCTTGTATAACCCTGTGCATATGTCCTCGGCTTCCAGCGTGCGTTCAGCATCCCGATTCCTGGATTGTTCAGAATGTCCGGGAAGTCCTGGAAACAGCGAAGCGTGTACTTGTGAAGTGAGTACACGGAGATCCGGGATGCAAGTGAGGACAAAAAGGGAAGGAATTAATGAGGAGGAAGTGATAGGGGGACCAGGAACCAGGAATCAGAGAAGTTATCAAGAGCGAACTACAGCAGCACACGTCTAGCCACTGCAAGCAGTAGCGTTGTGATGTGCAGGGCTGCAGGGGCGTGTCTTCTTTATAGAACGTGATGCGTCCGACTCAGAATCTGGTAAACAGCGTTCCGTGTTTGACGGCCATGTTGGGAGTACTGCTGAGTGCAAGCCCCTATGTGTCAGGGACCAGGAAGTCCAGAAGGGACGCGTCCGATGGTTCATGACAGTTATGACTACAGAGTGCATGGATGCGCCAGGTTTTTAATATTGATTGTGCTTCTTGAGATAGTACACCAACTCTAATACTTTTTAAAATGTTGGCCTGCAGACTGGCTCATGTTTTCTGTTAATTCTCTGTATTGGAAATGTTGCCAATGTTGCTTGGTTTTACCAGGTGTCTATACCGGGTCCCGCGAGGGGACCTGGTAATTTCAGGGAACGGGTTTAACGGCTCCGCCTCCATTAGCGGAGCCTGTTAACCCATTCTGCGAAGGCCGTAATGAGGCCCATGGTGTTTTCTACTTCTGTCATAGCTAATTATCATTTGCTATTAGTGGCTGTCCCAGTGGTTCTTGGCTTCCTGTTACAGAAGGTTGACTACTGTCGGGAGTGTCCTCATCTGGTTGGGCATGGAGTTCTTCTTCATGTTGCTGTTCATTGCGCAACATTGTTTGAATGCTGCTGCTGGGACCCGTGCAGCACACGTGACTTTTCACGTGACCTTACCAGCTACAAAGCACAGAGGCAACCAGCCGAGCGGCGAATGCTGCTGCCTGAAAACCTGCTTTCATCTTGCTAAAAACAAACGTTTATTTATTCTGCATCTTGTAGAAACTGCGAGCCATCCAGGTGCTTTTGCTTGCGTGAGGTCGCTTCCTGGAGGAGGAGGGACCCGTGCAGCACACGTGACTTTTCACGTGACCTTACCAGCTACAAAGCACAGAGGCAACCAGCCGAGCGGCGAATGCTGCTGCCTGAAAACCTGCTTTCATCTTGCTAAAAACAAACGTTTATTTATTCTGCATCTTGTAGAAACTGCGAGCCATCCAGGTGCTTTTGCTTGCGTGAGGTCGCTTCCTGGAGGAGGAGGGACCCGTGCAGCACATGTGACTTTTCACGTGACCTTACCAGCTACAAAGCACAGAGGCAACCAGCCGAGCGGCGAATGCTGCTGCCTGAAAACCTGCTTTCATCTTGCTAAAAACGAACGTTTATTTATTCTGCATTTTGTAGAAACTGCGAGCCATCCAGGTGCTTTTGCTTGCGTGAGGTCGCTTCCTGGAGGAGGAGGGACCCGTGCAGCACACGTGACTTTTCACGTGACCTTACCAGCTACAAAGCACAGAGGCAATCACCCTTGCGGCGTTAAGCCCGGCGGGGTCAAGGGCGCAGGCTGTTGTGCGGCTGTTGCGCGAGGGTGGCGCAGTCTACCAATTCAACATCGGAACTGAGACGGAACCTGTTCCATCCAGCATCAGACAAAGTGGTATTGAGGTAAGGACCCATACCATATAACTTTACTAGTATAATACACTCAGGATTCCACGTGAGACTGCGGGATACTATTTCCTTTGATCATGTTAGGATCGCAAAACAGGTTTCGCAGCAAACATACATTTCTGATCCCCGACAAGGTATAACTGATATATTATCAAGATATATAAATCCTTGGCAGCAAGCACCCCTGTTTGCAGAAAGTCTCCAATCTATTTAAGTTATATTAAATAATTGTTGACACACTCTCCTTAAACTTTATTCTGATCACAGACTATCTATCAACCAAACAATAAGTCGAATGAGACTTCGCAGTACAAAAGAAATGGAAGGGGCAGGGGATGGATCTTATTTAAACCAAAACGATGAAGCAAGCACACCAACTGCTCAACATGTTCAGGAGAACGTAAACTTAAACACCCCGTTGCAAATCCAAGTACTGGTACATGCTGAAGAAATCCATAGCACACCAGTAAAAAGTCCAACAGAGAAAAACCTACATGTTGCAATAATGCAAAATTGGAAGCGGGGGTTGGAATATACCATCACAACAAAAAGGATGCAAAGTAAAATAGAAATTTTTTTTGGGAGAAAGCGACACAAAAGCCATAGTGACATCGAAGGCGAATCACTCATTCTTTGGGAAGATCCAAAGAATCCACAAACCCCCTCCTCCAGCACAGAAATACACACAATATCAACAAATCTGGAAAAAGAAGGCCCCGTATGTCAGGAGGAGGACAAGGTGCCTTCTCTAATGTCCGAAAGCTTACAGCCAACAACAAATCTCACACAGCTTTTTCAGGGACAAAGGGAAACAGACATAAAAAACGATGAGAAAGCACAAACAAATGCAAATGCAGATACATTGAAAGCCTTGAATTTTGTTCTTAGCTCATTGGTTTCAGTCTTTGAGATGCTAAAAGGAGAGGTTCAATCGCAGAATGGGACATTGCTAGAAATAACAAAAGAAATTACACTTTGCGATTCCACTTTAGTGGGTTTGGTGAATGCTATTAACACAAAACTGAGCACCCAAATTCAGGCCTTAAACCTCGAGACTGTAAAGCAAGGACTCGATATCTCATCCATCCAGCAATCATTGAAAGAAAAAAATGAAACCGGAAAACAAAACAATAGACTGCTGCAAGAGGTTCTCTCAACTTTGAAAGGACATTCGTTCCCAACCCAAAAAGAAAAAACCCCACAAAAAATCCAGGAATATTCACTTGATGATTCGCCACTTTCGGACTCCATAATGGAAGAATTTGTAATACTCGCAACGGTACTAGAGGAAGACGCAGATGTTGGAAAAAACACACAAAAAAAAAAAGAATGTGAGAATCAAAAAAACATTCAAATGGGACAAACGCAAGAATGGCAAGAACGAGGAGAACAAACATCAAGAGGGAGAAGAAAAAGGAGGGATTGCCTTGCAAAGAGAGAGAGATCCAAATCCACACAACCTAAAGGAAAAAGGAAACATAATAAAGGAATGAATTATAACAAAAATAGAAAAGAAAAAGGAAACGCAGAAGAACAAATGCGATCAACTGGGTACAGTGGAGAACAAGAAAGCACTATAGAAGATCCTAAAGCCCCTCACAACGGCACAAAAAAAAAAAATCTAATACGGAAAAGGTGAATCAGAAATGTAGGACAGAAGTTTCTGCAAAGACCAAATCAATTGAAGAAAAACAAT
This sequence comes from Ambystoma mexicanum, assembly GCF_040938575.1. Lineage (NCBI taxonomy): Eukaryota > Metazoa > Chordata > Amphibia > Caudata > Ambystomatidae > Ambystoma > Ambystoma mexicanum. The sequence continues at coordinate 100,805,581 of NC_090941.1, read as the reverse complement.
TGGATGACATAGCTTTAATAACAAAAGCAAGTATTGGTTTGCAAACAGAGGAGGAGATAGGGCAAAAGGACAACCTAAAAAAGAAAATCACAGAGGCTGAAAAGGAACTGAAACAACAACTAAACTTGGAGAAACTACCAGCAAAAAATAACTTAGATGCTCAACACCAGAAAGAGACTACAGCCAAAGCAGTAAAATGGGCTCCTATTTTCAATAAAAAAAATCTCCAGCTTGGAAAAAATAAAGCTAGTGGTAAAACCATTGACATCAATATGAAAACATGAAAATTGCCCCAATTTTCTTATCAAAGAAGCAAGTGGCCACCAAGGAATTTAGTTCAATTCTGTCTAAGTCATCGGCCTCAACAAATACGATGGGAAAAAACATACCCAAAGTAAATGATGACAAAACTCAAAATGGAGAAGGAAAATTTGTTAGGCTCGACATCCTTACACATCACGAGGAAAACAAAGTAGGGTCTCAACACCCCTCTGTAACATGGGATCAACCAATCCAAAATACATCATTTGAAAATATCATCCAAAGGGTTTGGTTGAGACTACGATCAAACCATGGGCGCCACAAATCCTTGAATCGGGGAGTGATTTTAGACATAATACAAAAAACTGCAAATCTTCACTCCTTCAAATCTAAAGACATCGAGAGCGTGAAATTCCCACTGTCATCTGACCCATTTTTGGTTGAACTTCTCTTGTCCTCTAAGAATGCAAAAAATGACATTCTACAAAACTCAGTTGAACTAGAATCCTACGGGCTAGAGGTCTCATGCAATGACAGGGAAAGCGACGTTATGGGTAAACAACATAACCCTGTACACTCAATCAAAGGAAAAATATGTCAAAAAGAGGCGAATCTCATAAAGAAAGGAAATTCAGAAAAAGATTTAAAAGAAAAAGACAACACTCTTATGCTCCTTCCAGAAATACTGACAGAAGTATTACAGAAATTGGGCCTGGGCACACAACGACTTTAGAAGGAACAATGTAAACATCTTTAGTTGGAATACAAGGGGCTCTAGTGTCATTAGAGGCAAAGAAACACGATCATACCTATTCAGCCAGGGAGATGCAGTTCTATTACAGGAAACTTGGCTGGTAAACCCACTAAATATTGAAGGATACACAGTTTACTGTCTATCAGCTGCGCAAAAACCATTAGGACGTCCCTCGGGAGGCCTATTGATAGCACTAAAAAATCAAGTCTTTAAAAATGTTTCAGAAATATGCAACATCGAAACTAAATTGCTTCATAGAAAATCTAGCATCACTATTCGAACTACTAAAAACAACTTTAGCCGCTTGTGAAATCGTGATGGCAGGAGACTTTAATTCAAACTGCCTATATCCTCAAAAAGGAGGCTTAGATCGAATGTCTCATGGGAAAATCAGTCAGGGGAAAAAGTGGCAGGAATTTATGGAAGAATGGGATCTTCACATGGTAATGTGCACACTAGAGGGTGACCAAGAACCATATACAACCTGGAGAAGAGGGAATACATCCTCCGCCATAGACTATATTTTTGTTTCAAGAACCCTACATGCTTCGCCCTCTACTCTAAAAATAAAACAGGAGCTAGGCAGTGATCACAGTAGATTGGAGCTGTCATTTGAAAATATTATAATAACAGAGGCTGAAAGAGAACTTCAGCTGCTAGAAGGTAAAAAAGGAAAACTTAGAGTTGTAAAATACAAAGATGGGGGAATCAAACTAAACGGAAAACTTAAAGAGCTCCCTGAACATTTTTGGAAAACACAATGTGACCCAGAACGATTTACCAATTTTTTATGGGCAACTCTAATGCCCAAATATTTAGCGGGAGAAACCAAACAGAAACATCTTCATGCCTTCGATGAACTTACACAAGGAAAAAAAGAAAGCATAGAAAAGCTCTAAGAGACATACAAAGAGCAGGATACTCATTTGGAAAAATGAAAACTGAGATAAGAAACCAAAAAGCAAATTATAAATCATGGTCTATCTCGCATAAAGCCCTTCGGATGCAAACAGATGGCGAGCACATACTTAGCACCCTTAGAGAAAGGAACAGTAAGAACTTCTGGGAGATATTGAACACATTCGAAGGGGGTCAGACACAAGCATTATGTAATCTAGTGTCAGAAGATAGTTGGGTGAGATATCTGACAGAAACATTCAAGAGCAACATCAACTGCGAATTCAGAAACAAATCAGATATCCATTGGCAACTTAACTTTAAGGAGGAGGATATACTTGAAATCATAGCCAACTCCTCGACATCTAAAGCTTCGGGACTAAATGGCCTGACTTACCAGGCATTGAGAAATGAACCAGTGCTGTGGTCAAAGCTTTTATTCACTCTTTTTAAGGAAATATTAAATCAACGAACATTTCCAGCATCTTGGAAAACGGCCCTCATAATACCCTTTTTTAAAACTGGGGATCAGAGTGTAGCAAGTAATTACAGACCAATAGCATTGTTGGACATTGAAAGTAAAATCTTCATGAAACTCCTACTAAATCACATCATGAAATGGGTTGAAGAGTTCAACATTCTGTCACGCTATCAAACAGGATTCCGCAAAGGCCACTCAACATCCATTAATGCACTGATCCTAAACATCCTAAACGAACAAAAAAGAGGGGGAAAAAAACAAACACTGTATGGAGCCTGGATAGACTTGTCCAAAGCGTTTGATCAGGTAGAACGAGTGCTACTTTGGGAGAAACTCCGGAAATGGGGAATGCCAGAACCACTATTATCAATTCTAGTGGAACTATATAAAGATACTAATTTGAGAATACGGCTTGATGCAATGGGACATCTCTCAAGACTGGTTGAAGTGAATAGAGGGGTAAGACAAGGCTGCTTGGGAGCACCTCTGTTCTTCAACCTGTTCTTGGCAGACATGGGCCCTTTTTTGCAATCATCTGTTTTGTTAAGCCCAATGCTAAATGGGAGGAAAATCTGCTGGCTTGCGTATGCGGACGATATAGTTCTCCTCGATAGAACACCGATCGGTTTACAGCATCTACTGGATAAAATGAATGAGTATGTGGGACTAAATAAATTGACAGTTAACCCGGCTAAGTCAAACATCTTGATCTTCAAACATCCACTGTCAAAAATAAAATGTAGAAACTGGAACATGGGAGGAGAACGGATAAGAACCGTAGAAACCATAAAATACTTGGGATATAACATCCATGCCCATCCAGCAATATACAAAGCAGAAAATGAAATCATGGAGAAAATTAAACAATCTACATCACAAATGATTAAGTTAAACTATACATTTTGTAAGTTCTCCATTCTCCCATTGGTGAAGTTTTATCTAGCCAAAGTAGTCCCAGTTATCCTATATGGCTTAGAAGCAAAGCCGGATCTCTGGTTTACAAACTGGGACAAGTTCGAGGGCCATCTATGGAAAAAAGCTCTGGGTCTCCCAAATTGTGCCTCCTTAAAAAGTCTGAGATTTGAATTAGGTCTAAAATCATTGAACTGTATGGCAGATTGGAAGCTCATCTCATTGTATCGAGAAATAATAACAAGTAAAGACTCGACAATTTATGGAGATCATAGACATGAAGCACTACAAAAGAGATCAACCATCCTCACCTCATTAGAGGAGAAAACGAAGGAAAGACTGGAGGCAGTAGATCTAAATGAAGAGATCTTGGTCCTAAACCCACTTAAAATAAAAAGAAGACTCGAACAATGGGACTGGATTAAAACGGTAGAAAAAGTTAGAGAGGACCCAACTCAAAACACATTCCTGAAAGGAGAAAAGAAACTTGGATGTCTCTCCCGATATCTCCTGAAGTCCCCTGATAGGAAACTGCGTTCAGACTTCCTCAGAATGAGACTGAACCTTGTCCATTGTGGTGCTGTTCTGGTAAAACGCAACCAAGGGGACATGGCAAAAAAGCTATGCTCAGTCTGTGGAAACCCTGCCAAACAAATGCTAAGACATGTTCTAATGGATTGTGAAGGCACATGGCCACTACGACTTAGATTTTTTAGAGACCTTGTGCGGAGGGAGGAAGACATAGTTACAGACTTCCTCTGGGATAGAATCATTTCGGGAACTAATGCTGCATTGATGTTTGCAGCAACCCAGGTCATAACAGAAAGTGGTTTGACAATCTAACATAATAAAATAAAGCAGAAGTATTTTTAAACATTGATCCAGCAAAAATGAGGAAGTTTGGCAGGGTTGGTGGATAATAATGAAATGTATATGAAAATTTATTATTTTTTTTTTGTAAAGGCTTGCGCCAAAACAAATTAAAAAAAAAAAAAAAAACATTGTTTTGTACTGTGTAAAGTTTACATCTATGGTGTCTTTAGAGTGTAATGGAAGACTTGAATAATGGTCTAAAATATTGAATACTGTAGCAGGATCTAGAAGTTGAAATTGACCAGTTTCTGGTGACTCTTGAATTATTTCAATGGTTTCCCTCTGGTTTTCTTCAATATTAATTTCTTTGTAGTATTCATTATTGTCCTTTAGATTTTGCAAGGCTTGTCTAACTTTATGTAAGTCCATGAGTTGTTGACAATTTTTTTGTCTTTTGTAGGTACACCATTTACTAAGACAATTAAAAATTGATCTATTGGACGTTGCACTCCCAGAGTGTGTACATTTTCTTTCAGATCTAATGGTAAATAAACTATTTTGCCACAAATGCCTTTCACTAATTCAGAGGGAGGTAATTTAGCTGTTTTTCGTTGAAGGCATATTATTGCTTGAAATGGATGCACTGTTTGAATTATGATGCTCTCATATAAATTGAGTTGTTGCAGGGGTTTTGGTAGTCGGAATAATTCCAAGTTATTTGTGGTAGCACGTGAAGTAGTTTGGTTGTTGTCAAGTTTTGCAGTGCAGTAACTGAAAATTATGAAGGGGTCAGTAATTTCATATTTGTTTTCTGCTATAAGGTAGAGAGCTAGTTCAAATCATTTGGAATTTTCAATGTCTTCTATTTTGTATGTTAAGTCTACAGTTTTTGTGCTACTTTTATCAACATTTCTGCGGCAACACACACACACACACATGGTTTGGTACTTCAGTGGATGTGCTTTTAAATTTTAGTATTTATTTTTTGTATGTGTGTAGTAGAAGGTTGCCATCTGCACAATTGTTGCTAGTCTTTTGTAAAGCTATTGCATTTTGTAAGTGGCTTTCACTTCCAAAATATTTTCTCTGGATATGCTCTATTTCTTCGAGTAGTTCTTTGGCTGTACCATGTAGAAGATTGTTATTTAAATTGGCTAGTGCTAAAGCAGGACTTTTAGCATAGTAGAGTTTATGGACCAGATTTCTTATAGTTGAATGATGTGTTGATATCATTTTGATATGATGGAGGTGCTTTTGTAAATAGGTCCTGAAATGCAGGCTAATGAATGTCCTTGTAGTCCTGTGTATTTGCGCACTGGACAGGTATCTATATTTTGTAGTAGTTTCATTTCGAATTTGTCTTTGCCTTTCACATACTGATTGAGGAACTGGTGTAAAGATTTGAAATATTTTTTGGCAATGTTACACATTGACATGCATGGCCATTTGTACACTGGGCTTTTTGGTTCAGTGGAATGGAGAGGTGATACTGAGTTTTCTGGGGATATTTTTTAAAGCAGCATTTCTTGTTCCATTATGGTATTATTAAGTTTTTCATACCCTTGTCCACTGCTATGCATGGCAATTGTGTTTGTTTGCTTTTGTTTGTATGTTTCTTCATTAAAATATGGTTCTGTACTCGTGGTGTTACTCTATTCACCTCCACAGATATTTAAGAAGTTATTTTTGTTGACATTCCGTTTATTCAGAAGTCTTTTTTGTAGTTTAGTAGTTAGCTTTGTTAGTGGTTTCATTCTGTTTAAAACTAAAATAAATAACTTGCCTTTTAGAAGGATTGCACTGTCTATGAGAGCTTCTAAGATACATTTTCTATGGTAGGTTTTAGGGGTTGTGCATGATTTCTCTCCTTTTTTTATGAGATTCTGAAGGACTCTGTGGTGGAATTTTTTTGTAAAATACTTATTTTGGTATGGTTACTTGCCACTACATCAAGATTTATAGGAGCAGTGTTAGCAGTAGTGGTAGCTGAATTCTTGTTAATCATTTTCTGTTTTGTTTTATATTTTGAAAGAGGAGGCAAAGTTTCTGTACTGGAAGCTTGTTTTGTTTCGCTTAATGACTGTATTAGCTGTTTTGTTTGAACTTTTTGTACAAATTCTGCTAGAGATGGATGCTTTTTTTGGACACTTTTATTTTGATGTGCTCTACTTCTGCGTTGATTTCTACGGAGTTGCTTTTTGGTAAGCATTCTTTGTGGTCTGTTGGGAAAAAAAGAAAGTATGGGTTGGGCTGTTGTGCAATGTATGTATGCTGTGTGCATGAGTGTCTGAGTATGATTATAAGGATGTATGTGAAGCTGTGTGATTGTGCAATGGGCCAGCTACAACAAGTTGGAAAGTCTATTCTTGTATTTGTGTGTTACTATACTGGGGTTCAGATGACAATACAAAGTAAGCTAGTGGTGAGGTGAAGCAGCACTAATACTTAATCTAATGGTATAGATTTAAAACAGTTCTTTGTTCTGCAATACTAACATTCTAGTGTGTTTGAGTAACAGTTAGAACAATATGGTAGTATTGTACTTACTTTTTGTATGGAAAAGGTAGGTTTCTTCTGAGTTGTTGTTCATATTTCAGGCCGCTGCTTTTCAGGAGAGTGGTCTTCACTGCAATTGTAAAAGAAAGAAGTTAGTAAATGTGTGTGTCTATAGCACTGTTGCCAATTTAGACATTGATTTTTAGGTTTTTGTAGTAGTAGTGTTTTTGATAACTGAACAAAGTGTGTACATGCAGTTTCCTTTGCCTATGTGCAGCCTATATATTTTACTTAGAATCTGTTAGTTGAACATACTTTGCAAATTAGTATAATACTAAGGGGCCGATTCATGGAACAAACGTGCGCCGAAAATCTACGCGCAAGTAGGCGCAAGCAGGCGCAAGCAGGCGCAAGCGGAAAAAAACAGGCGCACGCGCACGCGCGCGATTCATGGAAGTCCCTGCGCGTGTTCACCGCGCGATGTGCGCCAAACCCGTGCATGGCGCACAAGTCACTGCAACATCGCGAAAGGCGTGCGCGACGGTGAGAGACGCGCACAGTGAAAGCGCACAACCTCAGCGCACACAGCAGAAAGTGGGCGGGACATGGGGCGTAACGCGCGGAATGGGGAACAACACGCGAAAATAAGGGCGTAACTGGGGATGCACTGCACGGAAGCAGAGGTAACGCCCACACGCACACGAACCACACGTATTCATGGAATGGAATAGGGCAAACCCACGCACAGCCAAAGCCGCGCACAAGCTGAAACACGTCCGCCACACGAAGGCAGGCGGTAGAGTCCCAGCGCATCAAAAAAGTGGCGCCGCGGGAAGTAAAATACGCGATTGAGCGGGGTACGTGTATTCCGGGGGTGCGCGGGAAGTTACACACGCGAATGAGCGGGCTACGTGTATTCCGGGGGTGCGCGGGAAGTGACACACGCGATTGAGCGGGGTACGTGTATTTCGGGGGTGTGCGGGAAGTTCCACACGCGATTTGGCCGGGTACGTGGATATCAGGGGTGCGCGGGAAGTTCCACACGCGATTTGGCCGGGTACGTGGATTTCGGGGGTGCGCGGGAAGTTCCACACGCGATTTGGCCGGGTACGTGTATTTCGGGGGTGCGCGGGAAGTTCCACACGCGATTTGGCCGGGTACGTGGATATCAGGGGTGCGCGGGAAGTTCCACACGCGATTTGGCCGGGTACGTGGATTTCATGGGTGCGCAGGAAGTTCCACACGCGATTGAGCGGGGTACGTGTATTTCGGGGGTGCGCGGGAAGTTCCACACGCGATTTGGCCGGGTACGTGGATTTCAGGGGTGCGCGGGAAGTTCCACACGCGATTTGGCCGGGTACGTGGATATCAGGGGTGCGCGGGAAGTTCCACACGCGATTTGGCCGGGTACGTGGATTTCAGGGGTGCGCGGGAAGTTCCACACGCGATTGAGCGGGGTACGTGTATTTCGGGGGTGCGCGGGAAGTTCCACACGCGATTTGGCCGGGTACGTGGATATCAGGGGTGCGCGGGAAGTTCCACACGCGATTGAGCGGGGTACGTGTATTTCGGGGGTGCGCGGGAAGTTCCACACGCGATTTGGCCGGGTACGTGGATATCAGGGTGCGCGGGAAGTTCCACACGCGATTTGGCCGGGTACGTGGATTTCAGGGGTGCGCGGGAAGTTCCACACGCGATTGAGCGGGGTACGTGTATTTCGGGGGTGCGCGGGAAGTTCCACACGCGATTTGGCCGGGTACGTGGATTTCAGGGGTGCGCGGGAAGTTCCACACGCGATTGAGCGGGGTACGTGTATTTCGGGGGTGCGCGGGAAGTGACACACGCGATTTGGCCGGGTACGTGGATTTCAGGGGTGCGCGGGAAGTTCCACACGCGATTGAGCGGGGTACGTGTATTTCGGGGGTGCGCGGGAAGTTCCACACGCGATTCGGCCTGGTACGTGGATATCAGGGGTGCGCGGGAAGTTCCACACGCGATTTGGCCGGGTACGTGGATTTCAGGGGTGCGCGGGAAGTTCCACACGCGATTTGGCCGGGTACGTGGATTTCAGGGGTGCGCGGGAAGTTCCACACGCGATTGAGCGGGGTACGTGTATTTCGGGTGTGCGCGGGAAGTGACACACGCGATTTGGCCGGGTACGTGGATATCAGGGGTGCGCGGGAAGTTCCACACGCGATTGAGCGGGGTACGTGTATTTCGGGGGTGCGCGGGGAGCAGCACACCCTCTACAGTGTACCCTCTACACCCTCCACGGCCCCTGCAGGTGGCTCACACCACAGGGGCCTACCCAGCACATGTCCTGCAGGCACCCCATCCACCATGGCCATGCCCACCAGCCAACCCACATATCAACTAGCACTACTGCCCACCAACGCATGTCCCCCTGCACCCCCAGCCACCAGGGGCAGCCTCCAGCAGGCCCCCACCCATGTCTCCCCCCACCCCCCACCCCCCAGCAGTGCAGGGGCAGCCTCAAACAGGCCCCCACTCATGTCCCCCTGCACCCCCACCCCCTAGCATCCAGGGGCACCCTCCACCAGGCCCCCACTCATGTCTCCCACCCCCCAGCACTGTGGGGCACCTGCCAGCAGGCCCCCACCCATGTCTCCCACCACCCCCACCCCCCCAGCATCCAGGGGCACCCTCCACCAGGCCCCCACTCATGTCTCCCCCCACCCCCACCCCCCAGCAGTGCAGGGGCAGCCTCAAACAGGCCCCCACTCATGTCTCCCACCACCCCCACCCCCCCAGCATCCAGGGGCACCCTCCACCAGGCCCCCACACATGTCTCCCAGCACACCCACCCCCCCAGCATCCAGGGGCACCCTCCACCAGGCCCCCACACATGTCTCCCAGCACACCCACCCCCCAGCATCCAGGGGCACCCTCCACCAGGCCCCCACACATGTCTCCCACCACCCCCACCCCCCCAGCATCCAGGGGCACCCTCCACCAGGCCCCCACTCATGTCTCCCACCACCCCCACCCCCCCAGCATCCAGGGGCACCCTCCACCAGGCCCCCACACATGTCTCCCAGCACCCCCACCCCCTAGCATCCAGGGGCACCCTCCACCAGGCCCCCACTCATGTCTCCCACCACCCCCACCCCCCAGCCACCAGGGGCACCCTCCACCAGGCCCCCACTCATGTCTCCCCCACCCCCACCCCCCAGCAGTGCAGGGGCAGCCTCAAACAGGCCCCCACTCATGTCCCCCTGCACCCCCACCCCCTAGCATCCAGGGGCACCCTCCACCAGGCCCCCACTCATGTCTCCCACCCCCCAGCACTGTGGGGCACCTGCCAGCAGGCCCCCACCCATGTCTCCCACCACCCCCACCCCCCAGCATCCAGGGGCACCCTCCACCTGGCACCCACTCATGTCTCCCATCACCCCCACTCCCCAGCAGTGCAGGGCACCCTCCACCAGGCCCCCACTCATGTCTCCCACCCCCCAGCACTGTGGGGCACCTGCCAGCAGGCCCCCACCCATGTCTCCCACCACCCCCACCCCCCCAGCATCCAGGGGCACCCTCCACCAGGCCCCCACACATGTCTCCCAGCACACCCACCCCCCCAGCATCCAGGGGCACCCTCCACCAGGCCCCCACACATGTCTCCCAGCACACCCACCCCCCAGCATCCAGGGGCACCCTCCACCAGGCCCCCACACATGTCTCCCACCACCCCCACCCCCCCAGCATCCAGGGGCACCCTCCACCAGGCCCCCACTCATGTCTCCCACCACCCCCACCCCCCCAGCATCCAGGGGCACCCTCCACCAGGCCCCCACACATGTCTCCCAGCACACCCACCCCCCAGCATCCAGGGGCACCCTCCACCAGGCCCCCACACATGTCTCCCACCACCCCCACCCCCCAGCAGTGCAGGGGCAGCCTCAAACAGGCCCCCACTCATGTCCCCCTGCACCCCCACCCCCTAGCATCCAGGGGCACCCTCCACCAGGCCCCCACACATGTCTCCCAGCACACCCACCCCCCCAGCATCCAGGGGCACCCTCCACCAGGCCCCCACACATGTCTCCCAGCACACCCACCCCCCAGCATCCAGGGGCACCCTCCACCAGGCCCCCACACATGTCTCCCCCCACCCCCACCCCCCAGCAGTGCAGGGGCAGCCTCAAACAGGCCCCCACTCATGTCCCCCTGCACCCCCACCCCCTAGCATCCAGGGGCACCCTCCACCAGGCCCCCACTCATGTCTCCCACCCCCCAGCACTGTGGGGCACCTGCCAGCAGGCCCCCACCCATGTCCAACTCATGTTCCCCACCCAACATGTCATCACAGTCCAGATCCCTGGTCTCTATGGTCAGCCCCCAAATGCAAAACACCCACCCGAGTATTGCATCCACCCACTCATATTCTGCAATTACATCACAGAACACCAATTGCAAGTTCCAAAACAAACACATGTCCCTCACATACACCCAATGGGTGTCAGTGAATCTCAAAACACATAACATGAAATGCATGAAAACAATGAGACACCACACATTGAAGTGCAACAAATAAATAATGTATTAAAGGAAAGATGAATAGAAAGAAAAATGAAGAAACTGAAATGTGAATGGAAAAAAATGAAAAGAAGCATGTCCGTCCAAAAAAAAGAAAAAATCAAAGAATATAGAAATCCAAAGTAATGTACTACAAAGTCAATGTCCACCAAACAAAATCCAATGTGAAAAAAAAACATAAGCCATTGATCCATGGATAATTCTAAAAAAAAAATATGTCCAAGTCCACAACTATGTACAAAGCAAGAAGCCAGGGTCCATCATCCCAACAAAATAAAGGAAACCTAACTAACTACACTAACTAATAAAAAAAACTATATACAAAAATGTGGCCAATGTCCAAAAGGTCCAAATGAAATAAAAACAAAAATGAAACTTAACACTACCTACATAACTATGTACAAGGGCAGCGGGCTAGTTCCACGGCTCACTTCTGGATGTGCCGGGCCAGGGCATCATCGAACTCCTCCTCTATGTCCCGGAGGCGGTCCACCTCCATGGCCCCGAGGGTCCGCAGGGCCGTCGACGTGTCCACCTCCAAAGCCCTGCGGATTGCCTCGAGGCACTCGACCCGCCTCAGGGCCCTCTGCATGGAGTTCTCCGCCCTGACCATTGAGAGCCGTGCCTCTTCCGCCCGCTGCCGCTCCGCATCTATGGCGTGGCCCAACCGCTGCCACACGGAAGACACTTTTTGTCCTGGGTCCTCCTGCCCTCCGGCCGATGCCTGCCCCTCCGATGTCGAAGGCCCCGAGCCTTCATGGCTCCCACCATGGAGCTGCTGCTGCTGTGCCTCTGCCCCTGCACTGCCTCCTGCTGCCTGCACATCCTCCGCCGGCTGGGGTGCAGTCGTTGACGTGGCCACCCCTGCTGGACGTCCGACTCCCGACTGTGGCAGGGATGCCTCCTCCACCAGCCTGGCCGCACCGTCAGAGGCAGCTCCACAGGGCACCCAGGTGACTGATGGGTGGGAAGATGGCACAGAGGACGACTGGCGCGTAGGGGGTCCAGCTGAGGAGGGGGTCGTGGCAAGCCCCATCAGACGGAGGAATCCGGCCTGGGTGACCTGTCCCAGCAGGCTGACGTGGTCAACGAGCCATTCGAGATGACCTGCAGTCTCTTCATGAAAAGACTGCAGGTCGCCTCGCATGGCCCGTTGACGCAACGCCACTCCAGCCAGGACAGGCTCAACCCGGGCCTGGATAGCCACGTCCGCAGGCAGGGGAAGGCCAGTTGACGTCAGCTCATCCCCTGCCTGAAAACTGGTCTGGACATGGGCATCCCTGCTGGTGCAAGATGATGCAGGGACAGGATCAGAGACAGGATTGCACACAGGCACCTCCGCGGCGGCCTGTGCTGCCTCCTGTCCCTGGTCCTGCACTGCACCACTAGCACCAGTGGGATCCCCACCCCCAGACCCCGTCTCCGGTGCTTGCACGGCCTCCTCCTCCACCAAACCCCCCACCAACCTGGATGACTCTGTGCCATCTTCCCCCGTTGGGCCCTGTGGGGTCCCAGCTGCCCCTTCTGCTGCCGAGGAGTCCAACTGCAACCTCCGCCTCTTGGACCTCCCCCGGCAGCTGCGGCCTGGGACGCGGCACCGGACTCCTCACTCCCCGACGAGATGACAACCTGGGAGGGGAGCCGGGCCTTGCGTCTCCGGCTGGCGGTCGGATCCCCGCCGCTGTGCTCCACAGCACCTTCTCCGCCCTCTTCATCAGTTGACGCTGCAGACAGGGAGAAACAAAACACAGGCATCAGGGCACTGTACAATGTACACATACACACATGACAGTTGTACATGAGTGGCATTGGCAAACCTCTGACATGTCATCACAATCCCCAACACACATGTCATTACAACTTGCACACACGAGCCATACCACAGCCATGTTGCAACTGCCAACACCATCCATACACATACAATAGCATCAGCAGGCAAAGGTGAGCCAGACATCACATGCAACACAGGAAGTGCACCACACATGTACACACACCACCACACTTGCATGCATGTGTACACCTCTGCTAAGTGTCGCAGTGTTCAGACGGGCATCCATGTCACATCTGCCAATCAGGCTTCCACATACCGCTGTCACATGCATCCATGTTGCATCACTGTTGCACCCTTGTCAAATACACACACATGCACATGTACACAGCGCTGATACAATCAGCTGAAAACAACATACATGCGTGACATCACGGACATGTCTACTCACATACACATTCATACAGACTTGTGTGCCCACACAACTGCATTTGGCATGCAAGCCCACACACACAGGCACCATCCATGTCTCACACATTACAGCCCTCGCATGTGTCAGCCCCACGGCCCTGTACACCCGCACCCATATTCGACCCCATACAAACAGATGTGCAACCTGCACACTACTGAACAATCACCACACGCACTGCTCACAATCAGGATGCATGTACACTCACCGCTCGACTCCAGACGGGTCTGCCTCTCAAGGACCTGGACGTGGAGCGCTGGGGATATGTGTTCCAGGACCCTCATCTGTTCTTCCGACAAGTGGCCCCGGCGCCCCTTGGCATCCGCTGCCTTCAAGAGGCGCCGGGCCTTGGTCAGGGTCCTGGACCTGAAGTCCTCCCAGCGCTTCTTGACATGTTGGAAGTCGCGGACTGCCACCCCCTCCGCGTTGATGGCAGTCACGATGTCAGTCCAGATCCGAGTCCGTCCTTCCTTGTCGGCGCGGCAACTTCCGAAGAGGGCATCATACTGGCCCAGGACTTGCTCCACCAGGACACCAACTTCGGTGGCACTGAAGCTGGTGCCCCTCTGCCTCTCTGGCCGGGGGTTGTCAGTGGTCACAGATGGAGTTGGCCCCGACATGACAACCCCAGAGGCAGGAGTGGGTGGGCAACTGGGTCCTGGGGCTGGGCTGTGGAGCGATGGAATCCCAGTCGGGAGTCTTTGGTTCCAGCAGGGGTGGTCACACCAACAGCACCCCTGGCTGATGTGCAGGCAGCAAATGGCAGGGCACGTGGGCAGCAGGCAGTCAGGCAGCAGCAGATGGCAGGTGGGAGCGTGCTCGGGGCTCTGGGGGGCAGTAGTTCGGCCTTCTGGGCAGGAGCGTGGTCTTCCGTGTGCTTACGCGTGGCCAGCTTGATACGGAGTGATTAGGCACGTGAAAATTCTGCACGTCAGCGTGTAATTCGAGGAAAGGCCCTTAGCGCGTAAGCGCGTCTGCACGCATACGCATTTTCATTGGACCAAAGGCCCTCAGCGCGTGAGCGCGTCTGTGACGTGACGTGCGAGGGAGTATCCCTCATTGCACGTGATGACAGTACACACGTGGATCCCAACCAATCGCGTGTGAAAGTTCACGGGACCCCGAAACACACGTACCCCGGCCAATCGCGTGTGGAACTTCCCGCGCACCCCGAAACACGTACCCCGGCCAATCGCGTGTGGAACTTCCCGCGCACCCCGAAACACGTACCCAGGCCAATCGCGTGTGGAAATACCCGCGCACCCCGAAACACACGTACCCAGGCCAATCGCGTGTGGAACTTCCCGCGCACCCCGAAACACACGTACCTAGGCCAATCGCGTGTGGAACTACCCGCGCACCCCGAAACACACGTACCCAGGCCAATCGCGTGTACGCCCGCTCCCCTCCGATCACACGCGATGACACCAGAATACGGGAAACCAACGATTCCGCCCACACGGAGGCGTCCCGCGCACAGCATAAAAGTGCGCGCAAACAACAAACGCGTAAATACAGCGACGATGAATGCCCCATTTGTTGCTGCAGTGATTGTGGGACACCGCAGGAGGAGGAGAATAGCCAGGCCACGCATTTTTGCACCACGGACAGGCCTTTTTGGGATGCCTGACGACCAGGTCTACGGCAGGTATAGGTTTCCACCCCATATCATCCTAGACCTGGTCAGGGAGTGGGAAGATGACCTCACATCCCCCACCCTTTGCTCCCAAGCATTGAGCCCCTTGGAGAAGCTGCTCAATGTCTTGCATTTCTTGGCCACTGGGTCGTTTCAGTGGACCACTGCCATAGTGGGGGGGGTCTCACAGGCCACGCAGTCACGCTGCCTACACCAGGTACTGGCAATCATGACAGCGCGCCCCTCAGTCCGCAGGCACATATACATGCCCAGAACACCCGCAGAAAGGCAGGCCGTTGTCCTGGATTTTTTCAGGGTGGCACACTTCCCCAAAGTGCTCGGTGCCATAGATTGCACCCATGTGGCCCTACGTCCACCTAGGGCCACTGAGCACATATACCGAAACCGCAAGCACTGGCATTCCATCAATGTACAGGTGGTATGCGATGCAAAGGGAATCATCACCTCTGTGTATGCAAACTACCCTGGCTCCACCCATGACAGTTTCATATACAGAATGTCCGCCCTGAGCCGGGCCCTGGAAGCTGGGCAGCATGGCGACACATGGCTCCTAGGTGAGTACAAATGCCCTTGCACATGCATGCAAGTCACACACAGACAAATATACCAACCCCAATAATCTGAACAATTATCACCTCCCCAGGGGACAGTGCCTACCCTCTGAGCAACCACATGATGACGCCAATCCGGAACCCCACCACACCACCCCAGGTAAGATACAACGCTGCCCATATTGCAACCAGGGGCATAGTGGAGCGCACATTCGGAGTGCTCAAGTCACGTTTCCGCTCCCTTGACCGCTCTGGTGGGCAACTACTCTATGCACCAGCAGTTGTGTGCAGGATCATTGTGGCAGCATGTGTCCTGCACAATGTTGCAACACGGCAGGGCGTCCCGGTGGACATGGTGGTGCCCCCACATCCCCAACCACAGGCACAGGCGCTGGCCATGGGAGGGGACAGGGCACGTGGCGAGGTAGCCCGGACCCAGCTTGTGGCCACATTTTTCACCTAAACTCCCACCCCTGCGGAGTGCACACAGGCCTGGCACATACCAGGTGACAATCGATGATGACAAAGTGACAGTCAACTGTCACAACCCTACCACCCTGAGATAGTTGCCATGGAAGTGCCACATCGTCTGCATCCCTAGCTACTTAAACACAAGCTATCCTGTGCAACCAAAATGCACACATATGACATGTGACATGACATGAGCCATACACAAGTATTACAAGGCACAATGAGGCAGGGGGGGGGGGGAACAAGGGAACACAGAGAATGGTACTACTAGGCCAGGTGTCATTGTGATTGTGCAAGTGCAGGGGTAGGGGGAAGGGAAAAGTGCAAGGGTGGGGGGGAGTCCAGTACAGGGGAAGTAGGCCAAACAATTATACATAGGTCGCCTGGTGGCAACTGCTAAGGTAAGTGCAGACGAGTGCTGGGAAGGGAGGGCTGTAGGGATAGAGAGACAGTACTGCAGTGCAGGGGTTGCCAGGGTGGCAGTGCAAGTGGACAGTGGCTGGCCCAGGGACCGAGGTTGGTGAGAGTGGCCCAGTTGCAGCTCATGTGCAGTTCCAGTGAATAATTCTGCAAGGGAGAGGCAGAGAGTAAGCAGAAGCAAAGAGGAAGGTCTTGAGGTGCTTCCTGAACTGGAGATGGTTCCCCTCAAGTTCAAGTCAGGAAGTCTGTTTGAGGGGGAGGGCCCTGCTGCGGAGAGAAACCTACCCCCAGCTAGTTGCTCTGAGAAGCGGATGACCTGGACATGCAAGGTGTGCATCACACACACCTGCAAAACAGGCCATGGCCATCACTGTCATGACAGTCAAACCCTCCCAAACATCAACATGACATGGCAAGCAATACCCATACACCCACCCAGTAACGATAAGGTACACATTTCCATGTCCTAAATGTACAGTGGCATCGGACAATGATGCCTGACCCGGAATCCGATGAAATGACAGACCAACAAAATGTCCCACCAAAAATTAGTCGATTCCAAATGCATTACAACAGTCGTAGACGTAACATCACAATGAATGCCTGGCTATATGCACATGATGCATTGCAAAATGAACACCGCAGCTCATGTGTGCAATGTCCTACTCCTGCATCACACTGCTCAGCGCACAGCACAGTGAACAGCCATTGTGTGTGATGCACACCCTGAGCATCACATCTAAGTGACAGACTACATCAAACATCAAATTAGGCATGTACTCGAACCATAATCGGTCACAGAACATGTGCTGGCGGGACACAGTGGCCACCAGAAGGCAAACAGTGTACACGTGGATATGCAAGGGTGGGAGTACATGGAGTGCATCCGAGTGCAAGTGTGTGGTTCTGCAAGGACATGCACTCCACATATGCATGTGCACTCAAGTGACCATCAGTGTTCCCTACACATCACATGTGAACATCCACCATGTGTACACCCCAGCATGTCAAACCACTACTATCCCCTCGCACCTGAAAGGAAAACACAACACATGAACAGGCATTGATCAGCAGAACACAACATGTACATAGGACAACAACATTACAATGTCAGAGTTCCCATCACACTGCAGGGCAACGCAACTATCAACAACAACCCCCCCCCCTCGCAAATGACCATGACCCACTGAACAACTGCACCTGGGTCATGGAGCCTCCAACCCTCATTCCCACCTGGCCACAGGATCACCTTTACCCTTCGTGTCCATCTCCCACCTTGTGTGTAAAGAGATGCCTGAACCCTCAGAATCCACACTCATTTCCAAATTCACATAATCCAAGGCATGAAAAGGAACCCAAACACCCTCCAGTAGATGACTTGACATAGCAGTACGTCTCAAAGGCCAAGTACTACCACAATGATGCAACAACCAAGGTAGCACAGCAAAACAATGTCACGACTGGATGTGAGACATGTGTGGTACATGACATAGGATGATGCACCATGAATGGATGTGTACTGTCACAGATCCCCTGTACAGGCGCTGGAGTCTCATGAAACAACCACCCACACCATGTCCCGGGTGCCTGCAAGGTCAAACTCACACAGGCCCCTGAGATCCTGGTGGGGAAAGAGGTTCAGGGATATGCAGTCTGGACAGGTGTAGACACACTGGATGACTGGAATGCGTGGCAGGTGAGGGGAGCAGGAATGACACATGAAACCAGGGAATGCACGAAAATGTACAACCTGCATGAACACATGCACAATACAAACAAACTTGGACATCATTGTCATGGCCTTCTGTAGTCCAGGCTCAGGAGTGGTACGAACCAACCACCCCCTCTAGGGTTTTGGCGCCTGCAAGTTCGGGGCTTACACAGGCATCCGCAACCCCAGTGGGGAAAGAGGGTCAGGGAACATTGCTTGGATAGGCATGGGAAGCAGGAACACCGGGTAGAGGGTACAGGTTTCGAAATTGCATAGGATCAAGGGTGATTAGGGTAAAAAACATACCAAATAGGACCACACATACATCCATGCATCAGTACACTCCCCAGCAAGCCTATGCAGGGCAGTTTGTAAGAAAATACAACAAGACACTTAGCTCTGGTTTTGAGTGCTGGCCTCCTGCCTGCGCACTCTCAGGTCCAGTTACAGGAGCACTGCAATGCTGCAAAGAGAGACACAGTCAGCAACCAGTACATGCCAATTGCACAAAAACACAACACAAAACATGCCCCATAACAACATACACCTCTACAAACAGAAAATCTGTGCTCCATGCTTCGTACCCATATATAATATCAACCCTGTGACGGGTCATTCACAGTCAATGCAGTAAGTCAGCCGCTGGTGGGTGCGTGGCAAATGGAACACCAATGTGTCACAATGCACACAACATGCAATGTTCCCTGGGTAAGCAGACAGACCCATATGGCAAGCCATGACTACAGATCAAGTTGCGTACCACCATGACCAAAAGAAAGTTGCCAGTGCATTTATCATGAAGTACGTGGAATAGACATGCACTGCACCCGAGTATGTCCCTTGCTGTATGTCCCTGTGAGCTGCCCCTTTCCATGTCTTGGAAGGCTACATGGTTGATACAAGTGCCTCAATGAACCCTGGTGTACTGCAGGGTATGTGCCACTGCCCCCGCATGTGTCCCAGACAACCCTACTATCAACAGCCATCAGTCCACAAACACATCTGAGCTGCATTCTGTGCTTCAACACCAATATTTGTCTAAGCTCACCCTCAGTGCTGTGACTAAGCCTGCACGTGCAACTCGCCTGGTGCAAGCTTTGCTGTCTCGTGGCCCCCCTGTGATGCTCACCTTGCCTGGAGTTGCTTGGAACATGTCAGCAGTTCTAGGATGTGGGTCTGCAATCACTGTGGCTCTGCTTGTGCACACATGTGCATGTGGGCACCAACAAACGGGTCAGGAATTAGGTCGTCCAATGGGCCATGTCTGCTGGCAAAGGTGCTCTGATGCCTCATCCCCCTGCAGAAAGTGCATGAAACACATGATTATTGCATCAAAGTGATCTGTGTGTGTCTCATCAGGCATCTCATTACTTGACCATGTCAGAGAGTCACATCACAAATCACACCATCAGTCCGTCTTTCACCTCCAAAGTGTGGAACACTAACTACAGCATGATTTGCAACAAGCACGTGTACAGGAAAGATATGAAACATAATACACAATGCATAGCAATCAATGTCCACATTAATCATGACACGCCCCATCTAGCAAAAGCTGAACAGTGGACAATTACACCTAAATCATCCCCACTAGGGGTGTCAACACAAGTCAAAAAGCACCAGACATGCCACAGATATGACAGTCCAAAGCCCTTGTGTAAAATTCTGTTACACCGAACCATCCTTGCGAGCCCATGGATAAGGGAGGCAGGAGTGGCATATGTGAGTCAAGGAACCCAAGCAGCAAACACATACACAAGACAACCATGAAGGGCCCAGCTGGAACAGACAGTGGATGCCTTCAAAAACCACAAGGCACCGCACTGTCACATGTAAGCACAATAGACTACACATTTTAAACTAACTCAACTATTAACTAATTACACTAACTAAGGAAAACCTACATTACCTATTTAAACTAACTATCAAACAGAAACTTAACTAACTAAACTAAAAGAAAAATCAAAAATGGCCACATACGACCCGGGGGGGAGGGGAGGCACCCAGGAGGGGGGAGGTACAGGGTGCTGCTCAACATCCACATGCGATGATGCTGAGCCAAAAAAAAATACCTCCATGGGCTCAACGCCTTCACAGCACGACCTATGTGGGAGATAGATGGTCGTCCGAGTCTGGCTCATCCTGGAAAGGAGGACGTGGCACAGTAGCCTGGCCACGCCTAGCCGCAGCTTGCCCCTCGTCGGCAGCAAGTCTGCCGGACAGGTGAGCCTGGTTCTGTGTGGCGATGTTACATAGGTCTGCATGCAGGACCTCACGTGATACACGTGCTTCCTCTTGCAAGGTAGCACGTGTAACACGGAGTTCCTCCTGCAAGGCCTGGCTGGACAACCGCTGCACCTCCCGGCAAGCCTGTAGCTCAGCCGAGATGGTGCGCTCAAGCTGTGCAAACCTCTCCTCTGCCCGCTGCCTCTGGGACATCATAAGGACACCCAGAGTGGATCTGAGGGAGGCATACTCCTCCCTCAGGGCATCCATGTGCGCCTCTGCGTGAGCAGCAATTGCTTGACGCAGAGACGACATTTCAGCCTGGCGTGCCCTGTCTGAGGCCGCCATGCCCAGCCTGAGTGAGCGGGCCGTGGACCGTGCCGCCTGCTGCTGGAGTAGCACCTGCCGAGCAGGGGGGAGCACAGATCGGGCCACACGCTCCATGCTGTCAGCGATGTTCTCCATTGCTGCCCCTGACGTTCTGAATTGGCAGTCATGTCTTGCTCCCACTCAGTATACAGCGGTTGCGCGCGGCGACCGCGTTGCCGGGCTTGACCCCTGCGGGACCCAAGGACCGGGGGTCCTCGCTGTGTTGGCACCGCCTGCGGCTGCACGACTACATGCCCCCGTCGACGTGATGTCCCAGGCACATCAGTGACTGGTGTGGAGGGTGACCCTGCGTCCCGATCCACCACGGGCGGAGGAACCAAGACTGTCTGATCCCTCAGTGCAGGGGTCGCAGACAGAGGAGTGTCCACATCAGAATCACTCACCCCTGACACATGGACTTGATGGTCATCCAACTCAACATGGACGTCAGAGTCGTCATCAAGGCTGGACTCATAGACAGCCAGAGACAGGATGGACTGCAGCACTTGGGGGTTTTCGTGGCCTACCACCCCACGACCCCCACTAGTGCCGGGTTGATGTGGTCTTACCAACCCTGTGTCTGGCATGACAACACCATCCTCTGCATCCATTGCGTCATCACCTGAAAAATAGAGAGGAAAGGGTCAGTACACATGTCAGAAGCACACAACACACACACACACACCGACAGCAAAGGCATCTGGCAGACATGTGACACACAACATATGACCATGCATGCATGCTGGGTCTACTTAGAATAGCTTCTGTGATCAGACCTGTTGAAAGGTGGCAGTTTGCATGGAAGTGGGTCTATGCAGTGCAGAAAATGTGTACGCCACTCACTACCTACATGTACAAGCACTCCATGGTGTGTGCCAGGAAATGTGAAGGCAGTGCAATGTCAAAATCAGACATCACGTGCATTGTGTATTCAATGTGTACCATGTCTAGAAGGCAAGCACCCCTCCACCCCAGTACCAAAGCAGGGATGCCTAGCATGGTATCAAAAGGCTGAGCATACACCTGTGTATTGACAAGCAGTGTTGACTGGCATCAACAGCTTAATGTGATTTCAATTACAACACTGCAAATGATGCTGGGACAGTGGGCAGGACACATGATGGAAGATCCGGAGGCCGGCCACGTGTGTAGAAGACACGACAGGAGTTGGACAGAGTCATTGGCCATTGAACAGGCTGAGGCCCGTGAGCCACACAGATTGTCAGAGCCTAAACATGTGTGCAACGCAGGACTGAGCCACAGTTGACATGGGGAGGCCGATAATATGGCAGGCAATGTATGTAACCAAGGACTCATATTACAGTGATCATCCAGTCAAGGACACATAGGGGCATGTGTGCAATGCACATGGAGCATTAATGGGCACTCATGTCCCTGCGGGACATCTGAGCCATGCACAGTACAAGTGGGATGCCCTGCATCGAGTACTAAGGCTGTACCACACGGCATATGTCTGGCAGTTTCTAAGCTGGAAGTTAGCATCTACACAGGACACATGAACATGAAACTACACATTGGCAAGAATGTAGCAGACCAGTGCAAAGGTGGAACTGGGGTGCAGAGTGGCGGTGGAGGGGCAAGGGGGCATGGCCACATGGAGTCCCGCATGCAGGCAGAGGAGACATGCATGACGGTGGCATTGCATTACTTACACATCAGAACCATGTACAGGTCACATGTAGCAGCAATCATGCACAACACATCCCACATGTGAAACACACACGTCCTCAACAACTACGCATCAACACTCACTGGACTGGGCATCAAAGTCCAGCATCTCTCCCACACCTTCGACCAATTCTGGTGGTATGAACTCCGCAACGAGAGCCTCATGCGGAGTGAGTTCTTCCTCCTCTGGTGCAGGCCCACCGCCAGTCACCAGAGTCAAGTTGTAATTTGAGGCACGCTTGGCCTTAGTGCTGCGCTTGATGTCATTCCAGCGCTTTTTGCACTCCTGCGCCGTGCGCACCTCATGGCCGAATGAACTGACATGTTCCGCCACATGCTTCCAGTGGGTGTCACGTTGGGCAGCCGTAGTCTGACTATTGGCACCCACTAGCATGTCACGGCTGTGTCCCCGCACGTAGTCCACGAGGAAGTCCAGTTCCTGCTTACAGAAAGGCTTCTTCCTCGACGTGCAGGAGGTCGTGGCTGTGTGTGGGGTCCCAGCCTGTGCTGCAGATGCAACCTTCCTCCTCTTGGACTGTGGCGCAGACCCTGGCTGGCTAATGCCGCCCTGACCAGTATGGCCAGTGGGTTGGGTGGATTGAGCCGAGGGAGTGGCAGGTGGAGGGATGACCAAAGGCCTGACTTGTGTCAGTGGCAGCTGGGTGCCCACTAATGGACCCTGCGCAGCAACATCAGCTGTGGCAGGGTCATTGACCGCAACGGTCCTGGTTGGCAGACTCACAACCGGGGTGCTGTTGGGTGCATCTGCCCCTGCACTTGCCAACACCCGGCTGTTCGGGGCAGCAGATGACATGACTGCCCCAGGGACACGTGTCTTGGTCTGAGCAGCCCGGCCTGCCCCAATGGTTTCCCCCCTGGCCTGTTGGAGATCTACCAAGGGCTCTTCAAGTGCCAACGCAGCCTGCGCTGGCAGACCCTGAGCCTGGGTGGCGGTGTCCACAACTGCACCTGCAGCTACCGCTACCCTTGGGCCCGTGGCAGTCGATGTAACGGACTGCCGGGTCATACGGGTGCCAGTGCCAGATGCAGGAGCTGCATCCCCCTGAACCACAGGGGGTGGTGGCATGGCTGCACCGACACATGGCACAACATTGTGCTCAAGTGGCGCACCCCTGCCTCTTCCCCCTCTGTGGCTGCCCTGGACACCCTGGAGTCCCCCTACTCCCTGGTCACCACGGCCACGTCCCCGACCACGCCCGCCACGAGGAGGACGCCCAGCTGAGGCGCCCCTCACCTTTGGTAGCCTCCCTACCATGGCACAGATGTTATAGTGCTGGCACAGATGGAGTGGTGCCAATGGGAGGTGTACAGCACAATTGACCTGGGCAATTGGGGTGAAGGGGGTGGGAAGCAAGATGTTAACAGCCCCCCTGCACCTGCAAGGCTGTATGTGACCCCGGTGATGTGTTGACGGGTCACGCAACGCTCAGGCACCCCAAAACTGCAGTAAAACCGTGCACGCAACCCTGCAGCCTACGTGCGTGGATTAAACCTCCCGCAGTACGCGGTGGCACCCAGTAACACGTATAACGCGTACGCGTGGGACACGCAGGCTACGATGACATCGAAAATGGGTGCGATACACAGGGGCACCCGCAGTGGGAAAAGGAGCGTTTGCGACTCACCGTCTGACTAGCGCGATGCAGAAAAACACGCGTAGCCAATACCCCCGCCAAAAGAAGAGATACGTCCTTGAGAGCTGTGAAGTAGATGGCGCGCGAAACAACTGGAAGCAGCAACACACGTCGGTCTCCACGATAGGCACGTACAGCGAACTGCTGGGCCCGCTCACCTTTAACCCGTGCTGAGGGAAAACGCACGCGCGCGTCAAGTCACATGCGGACGTGCACTTTTTCACGTTTGATTACGCGCATTACACGCGGACGTGCAGTTTTTCACGCGCGCTTACGCGCATTACACGCAGCGTGCAGATTTTTCACGTGCCTACTCACTCCGTATGAAGCTGGCCACGCGAAAACGCACGGAAGACCACGCTCCTGCCCAGAAGGACACTTCACTGGCCCCCAGTGCCCCAAGCAGCCTCCCACATGCCATCTGCTGCTGCCTGCCTGCCTGCCTGCTGCCACCGTGCCCTGCCATTTGGTGCCTGCACATCAGCCATCTGCAGGGGTCCAGTTGCTGTGTCCACCCCTGCTGGTACAGAAGAGTCCCGACTCAAATGACATCGCTCCACAGCCCAGCCCCAGGACCCAGTTGGTCACCCACTCCTGCCCCTGGGGTTGCCATGTGGAGCACAACCACATCTGACACCAGTTGCAACCCCCGGCCAGAGGGGCAGAGGGGCAGAGGGGCACCAGCTTCACTGCCACCGAAGTTGGTGTCCTGGTGGAGCAAGTCCTGGGGCAGTATGATGCCCTCTTCGGATCGTCCCGCGCCAAGAGGGAAGGACGGGAGAGGACGCGGAGGGGGTGGCAACCCGCACCATCCAGAAGGTCAAGAAGCGCTGGGAGGACTTGAGGTCAAGGACCCTCATGAAGGCCCGGCGCCTTGTGGAGGGGGGCCGGGGCCGCATGAGTTCCATCCAGTTGAGGGTCCTGGAACGCATACACCCAGCGCTCCACGCCCAGGTCCTTGAGAGGGAGACCCGTCTGGAGTTGAGCGGTAAGTGGCCAAGCATTGCTGTGTGAGACAGGGCATGTTGCAGTGTGCTGGTTGTCTGATACCTGCCTGTATGTGTGACATAGGCCATGTACGCATGTATGTGTGCAGGGACATCATGGTAATGCATGTGCGACCTGTAATGTGTGAACCGCATGGTTGTTGCATGTGTTTGAATGTGACATGGGGAGCCCTGTGCAGATTGCACACATGACAGCATGGAAGTCTCTGTTCCTGGACATGGGTGGGGGCCTGGTGGAGGCTGCCCCTGGTGGCTGGGGGGTGGGGGTGCTGGGAGACATGGGTGGGGGCCTGGTGGAGGCTGCCCCTGGTGGCTGGGGGGTGGGGGTGCTGGGAGACATGGGTGGGGGCCTGGTGGAGGCTGCCCCTGGTGGCTGGGGGGTGGGTGTGCTGGGAGACATGGGTGGGGGCCTGGTGGAGGCTGCCCCTGGTGGCTGGGGGGTGGGGGTGCTGGGAGACATGGGTGGGGGCCTGGTGGAGGCTGCCCCTGGTGGCTGGGGGGTGGGGGTGCTGGGAGACATGGGTGGGGGCCTGGTGGAGGCTGCCCCTGGTGGCTGGGGGGGGGTGGTGCTGGGAGACATGGGTGGGGGCCTGGTGGAGGCTGCCCCTGGTGGCTGGGGGGTGGGGGTGCTGGGAGACATGGGTGGGTGCCAGGTGGAGGGTGCCCCTGGATGCTAGGGGGTGGGGGTGCAGGGGGACATATGTGTGGGGGCCTGGTGGAGGCTGCCCCTGGTGGCTGGGGGGTGGGGGTGCTGGGAGACATGGGTGGGGGCCTGGTGGAGGATGCCCCTGGTGGCTGGGGGGTGGTGGTGCTGGGAGACATGGGTGGGGGCCTGGTGGAGGCTGCCCCTGGTGGCTGGGGGGTGGGGGTGCTGGGAGACATGGGTGGGGGCCTGGTGGAGGATGCCCCTGGTGGCTGGGGGGGTGGGGGTGCTGGGAGACATGAGTCGGACATGGGTGGGGGCCTGGTGGAGGCTGCCCCTGGTGGCTGGGGGGTGGGTGTGCTGGGAGACATGGGTGGGGGCCTGGTGGAGGCTGCCCCTGGTGGCTGGGGGGTGGGGGTGCTGGGAGACATGGGTGGGTGCCAGGTGGAGGGTGCCCCTGGATGCTAGGGGGTGGGGGTGCAGGGGGACATATGTGTGGGGGCCTGGTGGAGGCTGCCCCTGGTGGCTGGGGGGTGGGGGTGGTGGGAGACATGAGTCGGACATGGGTGGGGGCCTGGTGGAGGCTGCCCCTGGTGGCTGGGGGGTGGTGGTGCTGGGAGACATGGGTGGGGGCCTGGTGGAGGATGCCCCTGGTGGCTGGGGGGTGGTGGTGCTGGGAGACATGGGTGGGGGCCTGGTGGAGGCTGCCCCTGGTGGCTGGGGGGTGGGGGTGCTGGGAGACATGGGTGGGGGCCTGGTGGAGGATGCCCCTGGTGGCTGGGGGGTGGTGGTGCTGGGAGACATGGGTGGGGGCCTGGTGGAGGCTGCCCCTGGTGGCTGGGGGGTGGGGGTGCTGGGAGACATGGGTGGGGGCCTGGTGGAGGCTGCCCCTGGTGGCTGGGGGGTGGTGGTGCTGGGAGACATGGGTGGGGGCCTGGTGGAGGATGCCCCTGGTGGCTGGGGGGGGGTGGTGCTGGGAGACATGGGTGGGGGCCTGGTGGAGGCTGCCCCTGGTGGCTGGGGGGTGGGGGTGCTGGGAGACATGGGTGGGGGCCTGGTGGAGGATGCCCCTGGTGGCTGGGGGGTGGTGGTGCTGGGAGACATGGGTGGGGGCCTGGTGGAGGCTGCCCCTGGTGGCTGGGGGGTGGGGGTGCTGGGAGACATGGGTGGGGGCCTGGTGGAGGATGCCCCTGGTGGCTGGGGGGGTGGGGGTGCTGGGAGACATGAGTCGGACATGGGTGGGGGCCTGGTGGAGGCTGCCCCTGGTGGCTGGGGGGTGGGTGTGCTGGGAGACATGGGTGGGGGCCTGGTGGAGGCTGCCCCTGGTGGCTGGGGGGTGGGGGTGCTGGGAGACATGGGTGGGTGCCAGGTGGAGGGTGCCCCTGGTGGCTGGGGGGGTGGGGGTGCTGGGAGACATGAGTCGGACATGGGTGGGGGCCTGGTGGAGGCTGCCCCTGGTGGCTGGGGGGTGGGTGTGCTGGGAGACATGGGTGGGGGCCTGGTGGAGGGTGCCCCTGGTGGCTGGGGGGGTGGGGGTGGTGGGAGACATGAGTCAGACATGGGTGGGGGCCTGGTGGAGGCTGCCCCTGGTGGCTGGGGGGTGGTGGTGCTGTGAGATGTGTGGGGGCCTGGTGGAGGCTGGCCCTGGTGGCTGGGGGGTGGGGGTGCTGGGAGACATGAGTCGGACATGGGTGGGGGCCTGGTGGAGGCTGCCCCTGGTGGCTGGGGGGTGGGGGTGCTGGGAGACATGAGTCGGACATGGGTGGGGGCCTGGTGGAGGCTGCCCCTGGTGGCTGGTGACTGGGGGTGGTGGGAGACATGGGTGGGGGCCTGGTGGAGGCTGCCCCTGCACTGCTGGGGGGTGGGGGTGCAGGGGGACATGAGTGGGGGCCTGCTGGGGGGTGGGGGTGCAAGGGGACATGTGGCTTGGCTGGGGGGCATGCCCATGGTGGATGGGCTGCCTGCGGGACATGACCAGGGGTGCAGGGTAGTCCCCTGTGGTGTGGGCTGCCTGCAGAGGTCGTGGAGGGGGTAGAGGGGAGACCTGGGAGGACCCACACTGGCAATTCACCTCTTCAACTTCCCGCACACCTACGTAATACACTGCCCCACTCGCACAGGCCCAATCGCGTGTAGAATTTCTCGCGCACCCCTGAAATCCACGTACCCAGGCCAATCGCGTGTAGATTTTCTCGCGCACCCCTGAAATCCACGTACCCAGGCCAATCGCGTGTAGAATTTCTCGCGCACCCCTGAAATCCACGTAGCCAGGCCAATCGCGTGTAGAATTTCTCGCGCACCCCTGAAATCCACGTACCCAGGCCAATCGCGTGTAGAATTTCTCGCGCACCCCTGTAATACACGTACCCAGGCCAATCGCGTGTAGATTTTCTCGCGCACCCCTGTAATACACGTACCCAGGCTAATCGCGTGTAGATTTTCTCGCGCACCCCTGAAATCCACGTACCCAGGCCAATCGCGTGTAGATTTTCTCGCGCACCCCTGAAATCCACGTACCCAGGCCAATCGCGTGTAGATTTTCTCGCGCACCCCTGTAATACACGTACCCAGGCTAATCGCGTGTAGAATTTCTCGCGCACCCCTGTAATACACGTACCCAGGCCAATCGCGTGTAGAATTTCTCGCGCACCCCTGAAATCCACGTACCCAGGCCAATCGCGTGTAGATTTTCTCGCGCACCCCTGTAATACACGTACCCAGGCTAATCGCGTGTAGAATTTCTAGCGCACCCCTGAAATCCACGTACCCAGGCCAATCGCGTGTAGATTTTCTCGCGCACCCCTGTAATACACGTACCCAGGCTAATCGCGTGTAGAATTTCTCGCGCACCCCTGAAATCCACGTACCCAGGCCAATCGCGTGTAGAATTTCTCGCGCACCCCTGAAATCCACGTACCCAGGCCAATCGCGTGTAGATTTTCTCGCGCACCCCTGAAATCCACGTACCCAGGCCAATCGCGTGTAGATTTTCTCGCGCACCCCTGTAATACACGTACCCAGGCTAATCGCGTGTAGAATTTCTCGCGCACCCCTGAAATCCACGTACCCAGGCCAATCGCGTGTAGAATTTCTCGCGCACCCCTGAAATCCACGTACCCAGGCCAATCGCGTGTAGATTTTCTCGCGCACCCCTGAAATCCACGTACCCAGGCCAATCGCGTGTAGATTTTCTCGCGCACCCCTGTAATACACGTACCCAGGCTAATCGCGTGTAGAATTTCTCGCGCACCCCTGAAATCCACGTACCCAGGCCAATCGCGTGTAGATTTTCTCGCGCACCCCTGTAATACACGTACCCAGGCCTATCGCGTGTGGGGACTCCCGCACACCCCTGAAATACACGCTCCCCGCACTGCGTTTGCTGCTGCCCTTTGCGCTGGATTGGGGATTTTGATGGCTTTTTCCTGCGCAAGGGGCGTTCTTGGGGGCGTAACTGACGCTGCTGCAGGGTCGCTGCGCCACTCTGCGCCACGGCTGGTTGTGGATGTTGGAATCCATGAATACGCTGTGCGCCTGAATGTGTTTCGGCGCACGCGGCTGGCGCAGCCTACCGCACGCGCACACTGTGCGCCAGCCGCGTGCGCCACTTGTGCGCCGAATTCTATGAATTGGCCCCTAAGTGTATGAAACTCACTTGGCTTCTTATGGCTGTGTTATTGGATGTTAGGAGATAAAAGAAATAATCATATACTTATTTTGCTATTTTTATGGGGTAAATGGCAGAAACCGTATAGAAAAGCATGGAATTTATGCATTTGTGAAGCTGTGGGTAATAAAGCAAAAGGTTGTGATGTAGAGGCAGTGGTGTTGTTTCAGCTGGGAACCTTTTTAATGATAGTGTCTATCTGTGTGAATGTATAAAGATGCATTAACTTATCCTGGCTATGTGTGATTTTATAATACCCTAGAAAGTGTTTTTTCTACAATTATGCTGTTATTTCTCCCATCTTTTAATATGAAATTACAATTCTTTTAGCTCTGTGTATAAAAAATAAATTTGGAGAGCAGACAGGTTTGCAAGTGACAATTGATTATAGCGGATGGGAAAAATGACAGTAAGTTTATTTTGTAGGTTATACAGGTTAAATGGCAGTTACCCTGTTTTTATGCATTTATACAAGAGCTGTACATGTACTGCGCAGAAAATATGCATACCTATAGTTTGTACTCATGCATGTGGATATGCATGAAGCTGCAAGTAGAAATCTTGGAGACGTGTACAGCAGTTTCTGTAGTAGGTGCTTTCCAATGAAATGAGACTTGTACTCAGAGTGATCAACAGTACATCTGAAGTGCTGAACTATGATGATGGAGTTAGATGTAGAGTTCGTGGATGTGATTGGTGGATGGTTGTGTGACTGCCTAGCTGTAGCCAATGAGGGAATGGTACAGACAGTGAAGTGAAAAGGGTAGAAGGGCTGCCCAAGAGTTACATGCTGCACGGACACCACAGTTGTCCATGCACAGGGCGTGCCACATACAGGACTTCTCAACATATCTGGCATGGAAATAGGACTGAAGGGATCAGCCAGTCAGGTGTTGAGGTTGTGGATTTGTGTTGAAAGTGGCTGTGTGTAGTGAAGATGGCAGCAGTGGAGAAAGTCAGGGTGTTGGTGGTTAGAAATATGTTTGTGCATGGTTTGGAGCAGTATGCGAAATACAGGAATGTGGCAAACGATTTTGATGTTAAAGGAGTGGAGGTGGTGTGGACCACTGTGCCTGATTTCAATGTGCAGGAAATTGTACAAGTTTGTGAAGATATGAGCAGGGTGAACAGTCCCCATGTGGTAGTTCTGCACTGTGGTGCATTGCATTTGCACTATGTCAGTGCCCCTACTTTGTTGGCAGATTTGGAACACTTGGTTCAAGCAGTAATGAAAGTCCTTCCAAATGCCAAAGTTATTTTTTCTGGTTTAGTACCTACGGCAATATGGGACAATAGTTCTGTTTTTGTCATGGTGTGCGATCCACCGAGGCATGTTTGCTTCCATCCTTAGAGCTTGCATGTTCTTTTGTAATAATGAGAACATTGATTCTGGTAATGCTGTTTATTTGAAAGAAGATGGCATTTCTTTATCTTTTATGGGAAATGCCATGCTGTTTTGGAACATAAGAGTTGCTTTGGAGAAGCTAATGTGAAGATTTTAGGAGTAACATTTTTTTAAAAACTAAGAAAAATACAAAACAAAAGGTGTCTCTTAAGCATCTGCAAAAAAAAGGCTCTTTTCAGAGCCAACTTCAAAGGGGAAATGGGGCACACTATTTAAATGTTCATTCACCACACTCAGATTTTTTGATTTGTCTGCGAACACTGCGGTTGTCCACAGACAACACGTATTACATACAGGGATTTTGGTGTTGAGAGGCATGCAAATGAGACTGAGCAGATCAAGGGATTGGTCAATAAAGTTTACTGGGTGTGTTGTGTAAGGAGAGAGTTTGTCAGAAATTATTTCACCTGAGAGAAGAACAGATAGCTATGGCTGTGTGTTTCAGAAAACAGATTATCTGGATTTTGGAGACTCATGGATAAATTGGTTGGAGGTGCATGCAGAACGCTGTCGAGTGGCTGCACATCTTGGATTACCTAATGTGGAACTGCACTGGCATGGAGTGCGTGGAATGAAGTGGCTGGATTTGGTACCTCGTTGTGCTACTTTGGTGACACAGCGTCATCCAGACATTATTATTATTATTCATTATGGAGGGAACAGTTTAGGACATGTGTTTGGAAATTCTTTGCAATTTGCAATGGAAGAAAGACTTGGGAAGGTCATGGACATGTTTCCAAATTCCCAAGTAATTTTTTCCCGTAGAGACAAATGTGACTGCATTCTTCTTCATTTGGTCCACAAATGGAGAAAGCGAGGCGCAATGTCAATAAGGCTGTTTGTGCCTTTTTAGGAGATGTTGGCATGTCCTCTTTTCACAATGAAAATATTATGTTTCATAGCACATACATTTTTTCGCATAGATGGAGTACATCTTACTTATGCTGGCAATCAGAATTTTCTGTGAAATATACAAAATGCATTGCAAACTTTTTTGTAATTACATTAATACATTTTGCAGTAGGTGTTAATCATTTGAGGTTTTTTAAACACAAAGAAAAACACCACCAAAAGGCTCTTTTCAGAGCCACCACTTCCTCCCATAGAAAAGTGTAATGGTTCTGATCGGGCAGCACCCCAAAAATTGTAAAAGTCAGTGGACAGTCCGCAGACTTCTAAAAAATATTCACAGGGAATGCACTATTTATTTGTCACTTCTGTTTTTAAACTGTGAAGGGCGGCTCTGAAAAGAGCCTTTTTTGTGTTTTTTTGTTGATTTATATTTTTTTGGGTTTTTTAAACATGACACACAAGGAAAGGAGGGGAAAGGAGGGTAAGTAAGGGACACAACCGCGGGGATAAGGGCAGGTGGAGGTGTAATTCTTAATACAATAATAATCCCTTGTATAGGCTTTTCATGAAAAGTAAATGCACATGTGATGCCATCAGTGATGTCATCAATGACATTTGTGATGTCATCTTTGATGTCCTGGGTGTTAGTCTTAACAGTGCACAATGGTCTCGCGAGTTATGGTTGCTTAGCATACCATAACTGGTGAATTTCAGGGGGTTTTCGGTTTTACTTGGAACCATAACGTCTCTTTAACAACGTTTTTTTACTGAATATATATATATATATATATATATATATATATCAATTTCAAACTCTGATATTAATCAGGCCAGGCGAGCAGCACTCCATGTTCAAAGGACAAAAACAATCCATCTGGATACCGTGTCTTCTTTAGCAAAGTCAATCTTTATTTAAATCCACAAAAACAACACAGCTAAACAGGCTATTTAGCAAATATAAGCCATAAAAAGTAAGGCTCTCCCAAAGTGTGAAAAAATGTTGACGCGTTTCGTGGCAAAACTCGCTGCTTGTTCACAACCACAATCCCAGTTGCACAAGTGTGTTGTTCTTAAAAAGACATTCAACCAGCAAGCAAAACTGGCAATGATTGGCCATGGTGAGATGAACACAAAAAACAGACCATTTTCTTAAGGTGTTACATTACTAACTGACTGATAAAAGCCATCCCACCATCATGGAATGGTTTTGCTGTCGTCTCCATGCACCATATTCTAGTATATTTAATCCAGGAGTTTCGACAGTGACATGTTTGTTTGTGAATTCTGTCGACTGAAATACAAAGTGTTGCTTCCCGCATCTCGTGATTCATAGGGAAGATTAATTAAATGTATTTATATCTTTCCCATCTCTGTGTAGAGAAATGATCTGAAACTATTTATCCAGACCCACGAGATGAAGAGACGCTGCGCAACATGCAATACCTTCAGCCAAATGATTATAGCCCATTTGGGGTTCACATTACAGAATCATGTGCCATCATTTGTTCTGCACAGTGCAGAAGACGGCTCGAGAGTTATTGTCAATGGTATGTAAATTGGTTCTTGTATTTAGACTACAAATAAACTAAAATGTTGACATCTATAATTTACAATGCATTAAAGCTGGAACTGCATTCATTAGCTAGCATTTATTATTCCCTCTATGTAAGGTCCATATACAGTTCCTTAGAGGTGTCTAATGCTTGACGCATAATGTTACTAAAGTGCATAGTGCCAGAACAGTTGTTATGACTTAATCAACACTCATTATAAATATTACAAAGTGTAAA
The DNA here is from genome assembly GCF_040938575.1 of Ambystoma mexicanum. Lineage (NCBI taxonomy): Eukaryota > Metazoa > Chordata > Amphibia > Caudata > Ambystomatidae > Ambystoma > Ambystoma mexicanum. Next base: position 100,772,063 of record NC_090941.1, on the reverse strand, counting down.
ATTTATAAAACAACATTAAAATCCTAAAGTGCAAAGTGTTAATAGCAGCATAATTCTTCTAAAGTGCAAAGTACAAATCTGGCAGTCATTGCAGACGTGCTAATAATACAACATGTTTTAGTAATCCAACATGTCGAATAACTGTGTCTCAAATTAGTCATCTGCATAAACTCCCCTATAGATGTTGAAGGTTATTACCTCCATTATATTTGTGAAAGAGTTGAAGAATTTTAAAAAAAAATATAAGCATACCTGGACTATTTATTGTGAGATGCTGATCTTGTTGACTCTGGAAATAGAAATCTTGGACAGTTGCATAGTAGTTTTTGATGCAGATGCCTTTAATTAACAGGAAATATGTACTCTGAGAGTTCAAGTGTACATCTGAAGTGTTGAAGGGAGATGAAAGGGTTAGGTGTAGAGGTTTTGGATGTGATTGGTGAATGAATGTGTGACTCTTTGAAAGCAACCAATGAGGGAGTTTTGAGAACATGGAAGTGGAAAGGGTAGAAGGGCTGCCCCTGTGTTATAGGGTCCGCGGACACTGTGGTAGTTCATGGACGGCATGTGCCACATTCGGGTCTTTTGTGGATGCCTGGCATGGAAAGGGCTTTATGGGGATTAGCCCATCAGGTTTGCTGCGTGTGGTGTACAGGAAGAGAGTGTAGCAGAGGTTTTGTTTGTAGAAGTTGTGAGAGCAATGGACATGGCAATGGCTATGTGTTTGAGAAGGCAGACTGTGTGTATAAAAGGGGACTCTTCAATTCAGTCATTGAAGGTTTATGCTGAAAATCATGGCATTTGTATAACAATTGGATTCGAAGAAGTGGACATTTTGTGGCATGAAGTTTGTGGCTTAACCAGTGCAAGCTTGTTTTCATTCTGTGAGAGTATGGCTCACTTTAAATGTCCAGACAGACATTGTAATTGTGTATTGTGGAAGGGACAGTTTGGGGTTTGTGACTCCAGTGTATTTTCACGTTGCCCTGAAGGATTTCTTTAAAAGCCTAATAAAACTATTTCCTGCTGGCTGCCAAGATAATTTTTTCTGAAATAAATCAGAGGCAAACATGGAAATGTCCAACACACTTTGTCAGCTGTATATGCATTCTAATATGCTGCAAGAATCTCATCTTTGAGAATGACAATATACGTTTTGATGGTGTGTATTTTTTTTGTCAAGATGGCATTCATTTGAAAGATGTCGGAAATGCAATTTTCCTTTACAATGTTAGATATGTTTTGAAAAAGTTCATTTTAGAACTTATAAGGGAAGATGCAGAGTGTACAGTACTAATGGACACAGAAGCAAAAAAGGAACAAAAAGCTGTTTGTTAACAAACCCACAAAAAATAGTTATTTTCAGAACCACCACTAAACTTAACTTGTGTTTAATTCCACATAACGTAACTTCCCCTACCCCTTTGAGTGGCCGTGACCACCGTGGACAGCATGTGCAACATCCAGGTCTTTTAAGGTTGCCTGGCATGGAAAAGAGACTGCAGAGACCTCGTACAGTTGTGATGTCCGTGGGCATTGAGAGATCAGTCAATCAGGTATCCTGGGTGTTGTGTATAGGAAGAGAGGTTATCAGGGGTTGTGTTAGTTGGAGTTGTGAGGGGATTGAAAATGGCAACTTCTTTCAGGAGGCAAAGTGTTTGGATTATGGGGGACTCTTGAGTCCTTTGATTGAAGGTGTATGCTGAGCATTGTGGAATAGCGAAAAATCTTGCATCCACTGAATTGGAAGAGTTCTGGTATGGAGTGCCATGCAAGGAGAAGGGCAGACTTGCTCCCATTTTGTGCAAATATGTTTGATTTGAAACATCCAGACATTATTATTGTTTATTGCGGAGGGAACAGTTTGGGGAACGTGACTAAAATTTCATTGCAGTTTGCAACGAAAGAGACATTGGGAACGCTGAAGGAAATGTTCCCTAATTCAATAATTATTTTTTACGCCTTGCCCAGAGACAGATATGGATGCGCTCAAGATCATTTGGTTCGCAAATGGAAAAAAGCAAGGTGCAAAATAAATAAAGCTGTGTGTGCTTTTGTGCGTGTTGTTGGCATAACATAATTTCATAATGAGAGCATTACATTTGATTGTGCCAAATGTTTTCTGAGAGATGGAGTCCATCTAACTGATGTGGATAATCAGATTCTTGTGGAAAACTTGCAAAATGCTTTGAAGCATTTTTTGTGAAAGTGAGAAGAAATAATTTAATTCAGAATTGTGTTTCCTTAGAACAGTTTGTAAAACCCAACATTTTAAAAAAATATATAAAAGCCAAAAACACAAAAAAGGTTCTCTTAAGAGCCACCATTTTTTAAATCAAAACAATTAAAATTATTTCAATTGTCCCAGCCAACTCCTGTAATTTTTTTGATGTCTGCGGACTATCACTCTGTCTGTGGACTATGCAGGGCCTGTGACTTTTCTCTATCTTCTATTTTTTTAACTGTGAATGGTGGCTCTAAAAGGAACCTTTTTTTGTGTTTCTTCAATTTTATATTTTTATTTTTATTTTTTAGGTGAGGTAAGGGAGGGGAGGTAAGGGAGGAAAGAGGCACCAACCACAGGGACGAAGGAGCAGGTGAAGTGAGGAAGATAATGGGTTGCATTAATCAGGTAGGTGGCAGTATTTCTCAAGCTCCCTGACTGCAGCCTCGAAAGCACCCCGAAACTGCTCCCCCCTACAGATCGGTGTTTCACAGTAGAAACATAGAACTGTGACCCTCAAAATGTCAGCATCACCAGTGTTCTGTATGTCTTCTGAAGCTGCTGCTGGGATTCTCTGCCCCAAAGGAATATCCTTTGTGGTAATAGGAGCAGATGAATATGATGGGATGGAGAAAGTCAACCTACTCTTATCTGAGAAAGGTATTGCCTTTCTCATAGCAGAGGGTGGTTAGTTTTCGTGTAATCAAGAACATAAAAATTGTCCAGGCAACATATTTACAAAAGCATGTCAAAATTTATTTTTAAATGATACAAACTTTGGAAAAATGGTGAATCAATCACAAACTAATAAACACTTCATAGTAACAAAACACAGCAGAGCAGAAACATTGTTTGCCTAAAAGAAGACTAAAACGAGTCGTACACACTTACCATTCATAGTGCAACATTCAAACACAACTCAACAATCAGTGACATTCATCCAAATTACTAAAAGAAAGAAGGAAGAAACCATAAAAATATGAGGAGAACAATTCAAGACTTCTCCCCAAAAAATACATTCATTATTTTAGGGTATCTAAAGTGAACAATAGAACTCATTAAAACACAATCTATTCAAAAGGTGGATCACAACAGAAGAGTACACGGATCACATCCCTTTGAGGTTTTTCTCAACCGGTTTCGACGTGAGGTATTGGTTTAAACAACATCTTCATCACGAGGAAGATGTAAGCAAACTGCAAAACACAAGAACATGACTATATAATATTACATAAAAGTCTTATTCAACCACACACTGCCTGCACAATAAAATTGATAAGACTACAAAGAAACCTACATTTTTCAAAAAAGGGAAATAGATGCCTGATATACCAAAATTGAATTAATATAATGGCATCCCTAATCAACAGTGTTGAACCACAGAGCGTAGGGTTAGTGAGACCCAAACTAGAACCATGCTGAGTGCTGGCGAGCCGATGCCACCAACGTGAATCTTTAAAAATTGAAAATTTGCTAGAACAAAGAGACAGCTGAAAACAAGCTGGCTGACCAACTTGAAATACAAGAGCTGCTGTATTCAACAGGTGAATGGAATGGAACAGCCACCCAGTCAGGCTTCAGTTGGTCACAAGATCTAAATAGGCCAAGGCATAAAGTTAGAGACCACAGATTTCCACAATTGAGTTACTTTGCACTCAGTGCATCAAACCTTGCTTGCACCAGTCTCTGGGACATTTCCAACGGTGGTGACACACCCAGGACTCACTCGGAGTATTGGTGACATGGACTTCCTCCACCTCATCCTCTTCTTCCTCCTGATCCTCCTCTTCTGTATCACTTTACTTGTTCCCCTCCTTAGGCCCTCCAGGTGGTGATGGTGGTGGTGGTGGTGGGGGTGGCTGGGAAGAAGCAAGGACCATACCAGATGCCATTGTCTCCAAGAACCTCTGCAAAACAAAACTACAAAGCATTAAAACAGATGCACTCTCCTGGATAGCCAGACTGAGAATGAGGAAAAGTAATGGGTGGGTCCCTTTAGAGAAACCGTCCACGGACATCGTACTGTCCACGAACTACAGAGTTACAAAAAGGCCTTGAAAAGTTTAAAAAAGTTGCTGGATCAACCAAGAATGGGTCTGGGAGCTGTGGAAGGGTAAAGTTTCTGCTTGAAACAACCTAGATTGGCTGTAAATGCAGTTTTAAACTGTCCGCAGTTACGGACACCGTTCATGGACACTCCTGTCACGCTGCAGGGTGCATGTGCTGTATGTCTGTAGAACAGTCAAAATGTCTGCGGACCAAGTAAAAGTGCATCATTTGAAAACTGACATGTCCGCACATCGTCCTGTCCGGGGGCACCTACATTTTGTGTGCGCACACCCCGGACAGTAGTAGTGTCCGCGGACTCATAATGGGCCTTTTTTTAAAAAAAGAAGACATATCACACAACAATATATAAGATATTTATTGTATAATATATATATTTATTCAAGAAAGGTATGTGGGATCGGAATGGAAAACTTAAATGGGATAATTAGGAATTTGTGTACAATAATCATGAGGGGAGTAAGGTAGTGAGGTTTCATCAAAGTGTCTTTGATTAAAATGTTTTTATTTGGTGGGGATGATTTCTGGGGACAAGGTGAAAGGTGCAAGAAGGACAGTGATAGGGAACATTTTAATGACATGATTTTTCACATACTGTAAAATTAAAAAAACTTAAAATCATTACTGAGGTCATCCAATGTTCAGGATTTTATTATTTATAGTTGGGGTTAGGAGGACTCTTTGTGATTGTTGGGATTGTGTATAATAAAAACTGGGCTGTGGTTTCTTCATGAAAACTATGTACTGTAAGAAAAACTGAAATTATTATTTAAGTTTTGTTAGTACTTATTACATTATTTGTTTACATTAAAATATGTATTGTATACCATTAGAGATGTTATTGTCACAAGTATGATTGCCATTTCTGTGAAAAAAAAGTGTGTCTGTTTTATAATGCATGTTTATGTAATGAAAGCTAATAATAGGGAAATAGAAACAATGCACTTGCCATTTAGTGAGAATTTGTTGTCCATTAAGCACATGGTGTATGTCAATCTGTATGCAGAGTTGTAGTGAGGAGATTATATGAAGTGTACAGTTATAGTTTTTGATTGGTGCATTCCTTGTAATGTGTGCTAAATCAAAAACGAATTTGTATTTTGAAAACTAAGTCTTTGTAGAAAAAAATATATTTGTGTGCTGTAAACATTAGTTGTGATTTTATGTACATCAGTCTGTTGGTTGATGGGTACATTTTTTTTGGGTCTCCCCTATAAGTCTGAGCCTTGTCACTGCTGTCTGCGGACTACATAGCTGGCACATTGGGGGGGAGTAGATTAAAGGTACACTAGTAATAACCTATGAAATCCACTGAAAAAACGTTGTCAAAGGGACGTTATGCCAGAAATAATTGCTACAACTTGTTTGGCACAGCTTCCACTTTTATTTTAGAGTCTACTGATTAACGTGCATCATGCATCTTCTGATGGGAAGCATGTCACTGTGGTGCATATAGAGATCCTTGTGGATGTAGTATGATCATGCTGAAAGGTGACTTCCACTTTTACACTCATAGTCCTTTAGAAATATGCTGCACTGAGATATTTCTTTGACCTCTGCCATGTTTCCAAATATTAAACTCTATTTATATGCTGCATTATATTTGCACTCAGGACATGCATAAGCAAAGTATAAGCAGCATATTATATTAGGTTGATTTTACATAAACACATTTCCTTTGTGAATTGTCACTGTGTTTATTTAATTTTAGCAAGAATTCGATAACCCTTACCAAAGTCCAATACTACATTTACGGCCCGATTCATGGATTTTTTTGCACGGTTCAAAGTGACTTTGCACAGCTGAAAAGTGACTTTGCACTGCCGACACAAACCCTGATTCAGTTAACTGTGCAAAGTGCATTTTTGCAATGCGAAGTCCATGAAGAGTAATTCTGTACTGCAATAATGACTATCCACTGACTGCACTGACTGCACTGTCCAATGAATCAGACTTTGTGTCGGAAGTGAAAAGTCACTTTGAACTGTGCAAAAAAATACCATGAATCGGGCCCATAGTATCTAAACTGTCTTTTTATAGTATTCAAAGACTATAGCTAATCTTTTTTAGTATTCCATAGTATTCTTTGCAAGCAGCATACTTCAGCTTGCTGAATACTAGGCAAATACTAACAGTATTTGCCTAGGGTCCATTTAGTATTGAATACTACATTACCACTTTTGACCATTACTGAGAAGACAAAAAAACATAAAGAAGATCTTCCATTTTGGTGAGGGAAAGCCACAAACAAAAAAATATGTGTACGTTTAAAGTTAGAGTAAATGTTGATATCATAAGACCGGAAGACAATCTTATGGCGTGATAGTTCATTCAAAATCAATTTGAATGATTAAAAGATACTCCAAAGTTTGGGTGTCTATAATGAATGAGTTTATTGAGTACATTAGGTAATTCCTCCTGCTATGAATTTCTTGCCATGAAGTGTTTCACTCTTACCGTTGAAGCGATCTTCAGAGCTCTCACACACTTGCATTTCTCTGGAGGTGTGGTGTGGGTCCACAAAGTAGGCAATTGGTAAGGTGGCCATTCAGTTTATATGTGGATTCTTCGAGGGGAGGGCAGGGGTGGACCTACCTATCGGGATCGCATGAGATTTTCTGATGGGTCTCTGCTCCCTGGGCCTCCTTTGTGCGGGTACCCTCATTTTGTGATCCTTTTACCTTCTCTGCAATGCACCCCACGCCTTTGCTTCCATCTCCCCGCATGCCACACATATCTTGTGGGAGAACTCTCAAACTCTCCTGAGTGTTTAGTGGTACACAGTGTATGTAATATGGGACAATTATGACAAACATTTCCAGGGACGTTTTTGGGTCCCTACCAACCCCCTGGGGAGCAACTGTAATTCGAATTGTGTTCATTTGTAAATGGAAATGTAGTTTCTGACAAAAGAATCTTAGTTCAAAAGACAAGCATCCTATGCTTTAGTTTTGCCTTAGAGGAATGCATGGTTTTATTCTGCACAACTATTTGTACATCCTTCCTTACAGTATCTTTTTGTATGCCTTATTTGTTTCTGTATCCCATTACTATCCAATAAAAATAAACATTCAGAATAAGGAATGTCAAACATTTCTAAACAAGTCTTATCCAACGTGCCCCAATATTTTGATTTGCGGAAGAAAAAATGCAAAAAGAAAATGGTCAGCATCCTGAACTACAATATCATTCATCATGTGCTAGCAAACATTTCCCAAAGTCATGAAAGGTCTTCAATCGCCCGCTGGTGTTATTTATGACTCCGGTACTGCAGGTGCAGGGAAGTCTATGAACTACATTTTGAAAGTGTTTTCTGCAATGCATCTGCTCCAAGCATGGGTGTATGCTTCAGAAACAGTCGCATTAAGTTAGTTTCATGTTATTTCTTTCTTAACGAGTGGTACTCACATTTCTCAAGCAGTTTGAATTAAACATAACCAAAATATTATATTGTTTCCATACATCGACATGCTGCAGATTTTCCAAGTAACTACTCAATGACATTGGCTTGTTTGGGTGCAACCTTTGCTTGATTTTATTTATTTATTTTTATTTATTTATGAGTTTATATTGCGCCGAAGCCCACTGGCATCACGGCACACCACAAAGGCGAAAAGACATACAAATAAAACAGGACAAACGATTGATTGATTAGAACCAGGGCTTTACGTGTCTTGTCAACTCACACTTGCAATACATTGAGAACATGTACACTATCACTTAAGGGAGCAGCAGGCGAAACATTCAAGTTGAAGGTTCTCGTAATATGAATAGGCAGATCTAATGGGGATAGCATACCCCATTCCAAATGCTATAAAGATATTGCAAGTCACAGAGGAGATATGTGACTAAAGAGGAACATGGCTGCAATCATGTTCCTTTATGCAGTCTAGGAACTATGAGGTGACTTGCAATAACCTTTTCACACATGTTAGACATGTGCTTTGCAAATGACATGTAACAAAACACAGCATGATAACAGAAAAGGAAAACATTTCTTACCATACTAATTTTATTTACAAAGCTCTTTATATGCACACACACACGTGCTAACACTACAATGTGTATTTTGTAAGCAAATTTACAACAATGGAAACACAAGGTTGTAATAGTAATTGGTTATTTATAACGAATACCCAGAGGTTTCTAAGCGTGGACGCGGGGATCGTACCTGTGTTGCTTCGCATAGGGATTCATTATGAGGTTGCCGGTCCGGAAACAATGGTACCGGTAAGCTTGCCAGTACCGTTGTTTCTGGACCGGCAAACTACGAGTCTGTGAGCGGGTGCCTGCGGAAAGGCACCCGCTCGCAGACTTTGACGGATGCACCAGCACCATTCATGAATAGTGCCGGTGCATCCGTCCTCCCAATTCCATATGTTAAATAGGAACAGAGAAGATAAAATCATTAGCAACTTATTCGATTCAAATAAGGTCTTAATATGATTTACATAATTGAGGGGTCAGTCACTAATGGTAACTTCTCGTGTGAATCTAATAATCCTTTTGCTGCAAGAAGTCAAGGGTAAGCCAAATGTACACATGGTAACTTATTTGTGATCCGGCCCCTTAAATAGTTACAAGTAATCGTTCACACATTACTTTAGATGTACACTAGATAATAATATAATGTTGTGGATAATGAAACAGGCTGGGTCTTGCCATTCTGGTTATCACAGAACAGTGGGATTTAGATTATGTAAGTAAGAAGGCTGCATACCAAAACAACACAACATAAGGAACCTCTTCTTGATTTTGTGTTGTTTTGGTATGCAACCCCATAGGCGATCTAAAACAAGAAGTCGTTTGTATCTCAACCATGATGACCAAACTGCTGTCCTCAATGAGTGAAAAACTGGACAGGCTGCTGGTGGGTGGAGTAGTTATGAGTGATCAACAAGCTGGGCCTTTGGAAAAACTGGATCTGATAGAGCAGGACAAATTTAAGGTGGAACCAAGAACCCCACCATGAGATTGGCTGAGCGAAAGTTGCCCGAAAGAACATTTAGATGCCTTGGCTATGGGGAAGGATCTCAACCCTGCCATAAGATCAATGGGCTTTGATCTTCAGAATTGGGAAATATCAAATGATTACTCCCTCCAAGAGTCAGGATCAGGACTGTGAAAGGAGTGTGCACCCTCTAATTTCGTGGCATTCTTAGGTCACCTTGAGCAACCACAGCCAGGTGATCCAAGAAACGATTGTCCCATACTTTGCAGTTTGATGAGGATACTCTACAGTACAAGAAAGAGCTGATGATGAAACATAGATTCCTTAAAGCACAATGAAGAGACTATACCTCTTTTGTAACAGGATAAAAGGTTCTGTTAGCTTCCTACCAAAGATGGAATAGATCTAACAAACACCACAGATACCAACAAGGGGGGGGGGGAGAAATGCTTGAATCGCTCATCACCAAGAATATCCATAACAATTGGTAAGGTAAGGTCTCCCAGTCTTCAATGCAGAGTGTGTGTGTGACTGAAAAATCATGGTGTGTCCATTAGGGAGGGCTGATTAGCCATACCTTGGAAAAAGAAAAACACCTACAGCTAATGCTCCTTGGAAAAGATTGATAACATGAGAAACGGTTAGGGACCTGATCAATAAAGCATCCCGCTCAAGAGCATCAGGCCCAAATTGACTCTCTAACCACATACTAAAGGAGAATGTCGACATATGGACGACAGTGCTGTATGAGGCCTTCATGAATAGTATTGAGGCTGAGCAATGTCCTCCCAGTTGGAAGCCTGTGGTGGTGGTACCGATTTTAAACAGGGGTCGCCGGACATATGCCGACAACAATCACCCGATCGCCCTTCTCAACGCCGATAGCAAGATTTTTGCAGGGGTGGTTTTGAGGGAACTGGATAAGTGGAACCTTGAAAATAAAATACCTGATAAGGCACAGATTGGCTTTAGGAGGGGAATGTCTCGGAGGTAAAGCACGGTGTGTGGGCAGCTCCCAGCTCTATGTAGTTTGAATAGATTTAACTAATGTGTTTGATACTGTCAACAGGACACTACTGTGGGGGGGAAATGAAGGACTGGTGTATCCCTACTGGGCTACTTGCAATTCTAGTGTATCTGCATGTAGATACTAATATTGTAGTGAGAATGAATGGGGCGGGACACCTGACCAAAGAGATACGCACAGGACGAGCGGTGAGGCAAGGGTGCATTTTTGCACCATTCCTCTTCAATTTATATCTGGTAGATATTAAAGAACATCTGAATAGAGCAGATTGGAATGTAAAAGGTGAGTTGGCTAGCTTATGCCGATCACATCCTGCTTATGGACTTAACCCCTAGGGGACTGTAGCCAACTGGAGGCCATGAGCAGGTATGCATCCCTGAATGAGCTGGTAATTAATCCTGGCAAAACTAACGTAGTCAGGATGAGTAACTAGGAAAAAAATGGCAGACACACAGCTGGAAGCTGGTATCAATGTGTATTAAACCCATGCGGGTAACACATGATCTGGGCTTTAGATTCACAGCCCACCCTAATGTAGCTCTCATTAAAATAGCCCTAGAAGAAAATGGATCAGTTTGCTGCTCAATTAAAAAACATCTAAACAAAAGTTTGCAAATTATCATTGAAATCATTGATAACATTCTGCAATGGCAAAATCATCCCTGTTATCATGTATGAATAGTTGGAGCATCACCTTCTCTATAATCTGAATATGTCCTTTTCGAAAATAGACCAGACCACAAACAATAGAGCCGAGACACTCACCTTTAGTGAAGAGGAGGCAGCAAGAATATTGGGGCTAATCAAAAAAGCAGGAGCTGAACTCACAACAACCGACAAACCAGAAGCATTAATCCGACAACTCGAATGGAAAATCCGATGAGAGATTAATCTCAAGCTGCATGCATCCACACTTGCCCAATACTACACGACAAAGAGGATACCAAGGGGATTACGTGTTAATTTAGAACCGACACTTTGCAAAGAAAATCCTGCGTTTGTAAAGAGATGGCACTTAATACTCAATAAGTGCTCGCTCGACCTAATACTTTTAACCATTGAGGAATTGGCACACTCCTTAACTACACTGAATGAGGATATTGAGGGACTGAAAACCACATTGAGCAAAGGATTCACAGCGGATCAACTGAAACACATTCTTGAGGAGACAAATCAAAAGTTGGCAAGTTACAAACAAGAGCTTGAGATAAAAAAAATCCAGAAATTTAGACGTGACACACAACCCTATAAGTGAAATATAGTCTACAGTTGGCAGGCCTATTACGGCCATTTTCAAAACAAACCCAATCCTCATAAACCACGGAAACCGGAACAACCAGCCAATGACTATAGCTCATCCGACGCTTCAAGTACAGAATTGGAAGCCGCATCAAGTCAGAATGCAGAGGCAATCCCACGACCATCCGAGAGCGAACAAGGAACTAATGGTGCTGCAGCTTTTTTTAGAGAAAAGCCAATCCAAAGAGGAAAAAAGAAGAAATCCTTAGAGGAAAAAGGGGACAAAGAAAACTTGATTGTCAACATTTCATCATACCATCTTTCAAAGACGGAAATACAAGTCCTGAACAAAGGCTTATCCTTCGTTCCCAAGAACAACAGTACATTACTTGGAGAAAAGATAGACTTCTTTAAGCTGATGCGTAAGCTGAAACTCAAAGTATTTTTTTACTCCTTGGATGAGGAAGATTCAGGAAAGAAACCACACAAATTCCTGGAACTTAGTCCCAAAAGCACGTTTTATCCTTCGGTGCAGAACCATATCTTATCCACATTCGAGAAGACGGTCCTGCAGGACTTCAAAAGGATACAATTCAAAACTGACTCTCAAGGTAATTTTTCCAAAAGGGAGCGACAGACACTCAAGAACCTTTTGGATAACCAGGAAGTTATCTTTAAACCGGCTGATTAGGGAGGTGCCCTCGTACTGATAAACAAGCAAGATTACCTTGAAGAAATATAACGCCAACTGACGGATGAAGAAACATACCTTGAAGTTCCAATGAACCCTACAGAAACAGTACGTGCTCTGATTAAAGGAGTCCTTGATGAGGCGGCAGAGAATGAGCTTATCTCAGAAAAAACACAACGGTTCCTTGAGAACAAACATCCCATCATGCCGGTGATATACATATTACCAAAGATCCACAAGAGATTACTTAAAACTCCTGGACGTCCGATTATAGCGTCAACAGACAGTCTCCTCGAACCACTTGCTTAATATCTGGACAAAATTCTTCAACCTCTGATCCAAGGAACACCCACTTACGTGAAAGAAACGATGCACTTCCTGCAGAAATTAAACAGCATGCAGTTTGTACAAGAAAGAGATCTACTGTTCACTATGGATGTCACGTCGCTATATACGAACATAGCCCACGAAGCCGGCTTGGAAGCAATAGAATGGCTCATATTGAGATCAAACAAATGCCAAAGAGACAGACTCTTTGTCCTCACTTTATTGAAGGTCGTACTGAGAAACAACTTCTTCAAATTTCAGGACCGATTTTTGGTCCAAATCTCTGGCACAAGTGTGGGGGCGGCCATGACCCCCTGCTATGCAAATGCATTTATGTACTATTTAGAGCATGAACATGTGCTTACCTCACCAAGATGGACGAAACACCTGTCACTATACGTCAGATATATAGATGACATTTTTGGCATTTGGACAGGCCCACACGACAAACTAGAGAACTTCTTTCGGATGATGAATGAGATGAGTCCCCGAATCAAATTCACTACTGAGACAGGCAGTACGATAATCCACTTCTTGGATGTGGAAGTTTATGCAGCTAGGGCTAAACTTGAAACTAGGATCTATACCAAACAGATGGATAGAAATAGCCTGCTATTAGCAACAAGCTTTCACCCAAAATGAACAGTCAATAGTGTACCACTCAGTCAATTTCTAAGGTACAGAAGAAACATCTCAGAGAGCACTGAATATGAATGCCAGTCGTCCCTATTGGAGACTAAATTTGCAGAAAGGTGTTATGATCCAACCTTGATTACCAACGTAGCAGGAAAAGTCAGAAACATAAATTGAGAGACCCTGCTTGTACCTAAACCACCATAGTCTGGGGAACAACTAGTGTATGTTACCACATACTCAGTACAAAGTATGAGAATCAAGAGGGCAATAAAAAAAACATTGGCCAATGCTACAGTTGGACACACAATTTCGACACTTGTTCCCTGATCTTCCGACGTTTGCATACAGAAACAGCAAATCTCTACGTAAGAGCCTAGTGAAGGCCGAGATTCCATCTGCAGTGACATCAACTCAATTTAAAGGCACGCTCCCGTGCCCCAACTGCCAACATTGAAGTAATATCATTAGGGGCAACTTCATCTCGCATCCCCATTCAGGGAAACCTGTACTACTAAAGCACTCCTGTACCTGTGACATCCAGAATGTAATATACGCTTTGAAATGCCCATGTGGACTTTACTATGTTGGCATGACAACCAGGAAGGCGAACACAAGATGGACTGAGCACAAGTCCAATATTCGGACAAAAAATCAGAAATCACCGGTTGCAGTCCACTTTGTAGAAGCACGGCACACCGTTGCACAGCTAAAATGTGTCATCTTAGAGCAGGTAATGGCAGGAAACAGAGGGGGCGATGTACAATGTAAATTGTCACAGCGGGAGATCCTATGGATCAAACTTTTGGACTCATTAAGCCCTCGAGGCATGAACACTGAGTTTGACCTAATGTGTTTTGTGTGACTTTGGAATATATAGTACATGATTCAAATTATGCTTCTGGTTGCACCAATGTTAATCATAACCGTTTGAACTATTGCTCTGTGAATTTGAGAATCTGAGCGTTCGAATTTCGACTTGACCTTGCTCAATGCCTGATTAATGTTACACTGTGCTCAAGATATAGCCTTGTCTAGTTATGTTACTTGGCAAGACGCCAGGTCACTAGCCAGGTGGAATCAATGCAGGGTAAAATGATTTATCATGTATGTACCTTGTGACCTGTAATTGATTGTATACCAATGAAGTGACACATGCAACCAATATACCAGCACTGCACATCTTTGTGATATGGCCTGTGCGCAACCCTCCAGAAGCCCTTATGAGTGAACACATAATTGATGCATCGTGGGGGCACCCCGCGGATTCCCTTGAACCTCAGTGGTGCCCCCACGCGCATCTGTCACTTTCCATTCCTTCTATTACTATACACACAGTATACTAGGTCATTATCCCCACTAGTTGAGCTCATCGATATTGTTAACAGATTGGATGTTCCCACGCATTCGTAATCCCCATGACAACCTATGTTACGGCCGTAGGCCCACACCAAGATGGCTTCCGCCCGGCCGCCCCAGTGCGCATGCGCGGGGTTGCCAGGTCAACTTAGGACGCTACCCGTAGCCGCGCTGCTTTCAGTCTAACAGTCGGCGCGGGAGAAGAAACTCCACAACTCGGTGAGTCTTGTTCAGTCCCCTTTGGGAATCAAGACCGATGGGGCTGTGCACGCGCTTTCTTCATGTGCGCCGCCCTTATGAGAGATATACGTTGCTTGTGAGACTCTAGATTTCACAATAGAGCGTTCTATGGACTACTGTCCGCTGCCCGATTTTAAATGCATTAGATTGAATGGAGATTAATGTTTCATGTTTTATGATTCTTCATGAGGTTGCCTCATGTCCCCAAATATGAGTATCATGTATTTACTTTAGGGTTTCTGCCGTACTGTGCGTGGCTGCATTCCAGTCTCCAGTGATCTTCACCAGAAGACTGGGTGAGTGCAGGGATGTCACTTCCCATTACATTTTGCTACTTATGAATGAGTAGTTTTTTACATTACTAAAAATACTTACCTTGGCTATTTTTTCCTCTCTTGTTCCATTGATAGGTCATTTTCTGGACCTTACCAGCCTGCTGGGATAGGTTAGTACCATTAGCCTCCCCTTACCCTACTTTTAGCCTCTCTCTATTTAAACAATTATTACAATGGATGTTCGTTTGAATTTCCCACAGGATCAGAATTAAGGAAATTGCTACTCATCATAGCTCACCATCTATAGGAACAGAGAAGCCCCTACCCTGAAGATGGATCTTTGATCCGAAACGCGTTGGTTAATTGTTACAACCTTGAAGGGTTTCCCTGGAGGGAGTTATCCGCTCTAAGAGACAATTGTATTCCTATGTTCACTTCTTGTTTGATATTTTGATATTTTGCTACAAAAAGAAGAATCATGTTGCTATCTGCTATCTGTTGTTTATTATATTAATTTTGTTTAAAATTAGAGAATTAAAGGGAAGAGATTCTCTAACATTTGTGTTGGGGACTGGTTCTATTGAATGATATACACTGATATGATATGATATGATATGGTATTTGTAACGCGCCTATACACAAGTGTTTCAAGGTTAGTACCATTAGCAACAGTACCACTGTTGAGTAAAGCTTATAAAATAACCTTTGATATTCAGCAAGAATTTGAATGAATGTACAAATACAAATTTAAGACTGTATAGGCTAAAGCCTTATTCAAACATTCACGAATCAACATTGAGTCCTGTACCCAATCAGGAGTGCATTTGGGCCTACTGGGTAGTAATACACAGTTCTGTTTCTTGATCATGCATGAGATGGACATAGAATGTCAAGTTTAGGATCTCCATTGGGATTATTGTAAGGAAAGATCATGGAAAGGGCTTTGAGGCTCCCTCAGTCCCTGCTTATAGTGGCCTTGCGTTACAAACAGGGTTTAAAATCCCTCAGGGCGACTTTAGAATGGAAACTACTGTAGATATACAAAATGATCAAATGGTCTAAAGACAATTCTTTTTATATGGACCTGGCCCAGGAAGCAGTTAGTGGAACTAGTAATTTGATCAAATGACTGAAGGCGAAGGTGGATTTGATATTGAAACGATTACAAAAATCCAGCATAGAACTTAACTCAAATTTGAAGGGCTGCAAACAAGCCCTCTTTGAAATGGACTGGATTCAAGCTGCATTGTAATCCATATGTTTTGGACACACGTTTGGTCATGCTTCCTCGTTACCTGCAGCAATTCCCTGACAGTAAAGGTAGAGATGCCATTCTAAGATTCCAACGACTGAATTTGCTCCCGACAGGAGAAATCCAGGCTAGTAGGAATCCAATTAGACCTCTGAGAAAATACTGCCAATTGTATGTAAACTATGTATATGCCAATCTCTGTATCATATACAGATAGAATGTGCGAGAACAAGAGACTTAAGAATTCAAATTTTCTCTTGATTTATGGACCATCCTTGTTGGCTAGATGCTTGCGATTTCTGGCATCAATTATCCTCAGGGCATGGAACCTTCCTATCTTTTGAATTATTTAGATGACTCCAAATTTTGAAATTATATGAAAATCTGCCCAAGGGATTGGTGGGTTGAA
The DNA here is from genome assembly GCF_040938575.1 of Ambystoma mexicanum. Classification (NCBI taxonomy): domain Eukaryota; kingdom Metazoa; phylum Chordata; class Amphibia; order Caudata; family Ambystomatidae; genus Ambystoma; species Ambystoma mexicanum. The sequence goes on along the minus strand of NC_090941.1, from coordinate 100,755,369 downwards.
ATATAAAACTCTGTTAAATTTGGTTTATAAGATGCACTTTCTTTCTCACATATCTCTTTAGGAAAACGTATAGTGAAATGTATTTGATTTTGCTGTATTTTATTTTTTTGTGAATTTGTGAGATAATTGACTGAAACTCAATAACAGTAAACAAAAAAATGAAATTCCACCAACCACCTAAGATGCTGAGTATGTCCTGTGAAGCGTATCACTCCTCTGCATGCTCTCGTACACATGTGCTATCATGGAAACATTGCTCTTTTTAGCACATTGGTGGTCAAAACCTAATAGCCAGCCTGCCACCTTATATTGGCCTTTCCCCACAGGTTCCAGAGATTAACTTATTCACAGTAAGTTCAAAATGTAAAATGATGCTACTTCTCCAGCTGCATTGGCCTTTATGCCAGTAAGCTAGCTCAGCTGATTGAGTGCTTGCTGCTGAAATCTGTGTGTAATCTGCAGGTCACAGATATGAACATGGGCAAGGCCAACTCAGTCTTTCATCCTTCTGAGGAAGATAAACATGTGAAGACTTGTGTTGCTTGTGCAATAATTGGTGTTAGTGCTATATAAATACATTATTACATATGTATATCTAAGGCAATATACAAGGATTACTGGTGAAATAGCAGCAATGCCTTTTGGAATTAATTATTTTAAAGTGAGGATACATGTATGGGCTATTATGCACACAAAAACAAGTTGATTGTGACACTTAATTTATTTCTAGACACCCTGCAGTGTCTTTTAACGAAATGGAAGTGATGCCTTCTGTGGATGATGTCTTAAATTGATTGAGGGATGAAGGATGCATGTTCTATTGAATTAAAAACATGAATTATCAGTGATTTTCCCCCACACACGTTTAATTGTTCTAGGCACATTTCCTTGCTGCACCAATTCCCTCACCTGTGGAATTATGCATGGGTCTAAACTCTCACACTTGCTCTTCAACACATATTGTAATCCCCTGAAAGACAGAATCACTCTTTCCTCAGCATCCTTTCAAATATGTGTAGACGCCACACAGATTTCATTCAGTCTCAGCCACGCCACCATACCCATCTGTATGTGCTTGGTCCTGATGCAAACTGGGATGCAAACTGGATGATTGACAACTGCCTCTGTCCCACAGTGTCAAAAAAGAAACAACCTCCATATATGGGTTGTCCCTCTAGCATTGCTGTTCACCTGGCAGTAAACCGTGGGTTCTCCACTTGCCCCAGCATACTCTATATTGCTTGTCCCTCTAGCATTGCTGTTCACCAGGGAAGGTCTTTGATTGCATGCTCGCCTTCTCTTCTCAATCTCAGGATCTGGCCAGGAGATTCCATTTCCAGATGCATGTCTTGAATCATATCCTCCCATTTCGAAAACATTCAGAAACAGTGCTGGTGATATATGCCATGCTGATTTCAAGGTTAGACTATTGCAGGACTCTGTTGCTTGGCTCTTCAAATGCTTAATCCATCAGATCTAGGTAATCCTCCCGCACCCCCAAAAAATGGAAAGTCTGGCAATGTGACTAAACCTACATGTCAACAATGCTTCAGACTTAATACACCTCCACAGGCTTCTTCTTGATGCCCACATCATCTGAAAAGCGGCCTACATCATTACTAAAGCCCATTGGTACACTTGCATTAACTACTTGAAGCAGATGATTAAGATGTTCTCTCCGCTGATCTGAAAAGTTCCTTGTCGTCAGTGAAGTGTATATCACAGAGAAGGGGGCACACCTGTTTGCACATTTTAAACAAAGCGCAAAGTGTCACTAAATTAATCCCTAACCAAGTACTAAGCCACCCCTAATAGTGGACAATTCCATAGGTGGAGATGGTGTTCTGCCTATCTAAAAGGGATTGAGTAATATCATAGAAAAAACTTCTACCGTTTGAATAGTATTCCTTAGCACTCTATAGAACATACATCGACAATAACTACCCCAATATGACCCCCAACTTGGGTGTCATTAAGGGGCCAATTCATAGAATTCGGCGCACAAGTGGCGCACGCGGCTGGCGCACAGTGTGCGCGTGCGGTAGGCTGCGCCAGCCGCGTGCGCCGAAACACATTCAGGCGCACAGCGTATTCATGGATTCCAACATCCACAACCAGCCGTGGCGCAGAGTGGCGCAGCGACCCTGCAGCAGCGTCAGTTACGCCCCCAAGAACGCCCCTTGCGCAGGAAAAAGCCATCAAAATCCCCAATCCAGCGCAAAGGGCAGCAGCAAACGCAGTGCGGGGAGTGTGTATTTCAGGGGTGTGCGGGAGTCCCCACACGCGATAGGCCTGGGTACGTGTATTACAGGGGTGCGCGAGAAAATCTACACGCGATTGGCCTGGGTACGTGGATTTCAGGGGTGCGCGAGAAATTCTACACGCGATTAGCCTGGGTACGTGTATTACAGGGGTGCGCGAGAAAATCTACACGCGATTGGCCTGGGTACGTGGATTTCAGGGGTGCGCGAGAAAATCTACACGCGATTGGCCTGGGTACGTGGATTTCAGGGGTGCGCGAGAAATTCTACACGCGATTGGCCTGGGTACGTGGATTTCAGGGGTGCGCGAGAAATTCTACACGCGATTAGCCTGGGTACGTGTATTACAGGGGTGCGGGAGAAAATCTACACGCGATTGGCCTGGGTACGTGGATTTCAGGGGTGCGCTAGAAATTCTACACGCGATTAGCCTGGGTACGTGTATTACAGGGGTGCGCGAGAAAATCTACACGCGATTGGCCTGGGTACGTGGATTTCAGGGGTGCGCAAGAAATTCTACACGCGATTGGCCTGGGTACGTGTATTACAGGGGTGCGCGAGAAATTCTACACGCGATTAGCCTGGGTACGTGTATTACAGGGGTGCGCGAGAAAATCTACACGCGATTGGCCTGGGTACGTGGATTTCAGGGGTGCGCGAGAAAATCTACACGCGATTGGCCTGGGTACGTGGATTTCAGGGGTGCGCGAGAAAATCTACACGCGATTAGCCTGGGTACGTGTATTACAGGGGTGCGCGAGAAAATCTACACGCGATTGGCCTGGGTACGTGTATTACAGGGGTGCGCGAGAAATTCTACACGCGATTGGCCTGGGTACGTGGATTTCAGGGGTGCGCGAGAAATTCTACACGCGATTGGCCTGGCTACGTGGATTTCAGGGGTGCGCGAGAAATTCTACACGCGATTGGCCTGGGTACGTGGATTTCAGGGGTGCGCGAGAAAATCTACACGCGATTGGCCTGGGTACGTGGATTTCAGGGGTGCGCGAGAAATTCTACACGCGATTTGCCTGGGTACGTGGATTTCAGGGGTGCGCGAGAAATTCTACACGCGATTGGCCTGGGTACGTGGATTTCAGGGGTGCGCGAGAAAATCTACACGCGATTGGCCTGGGTACGTGGATTTCATGGGTGCGCGAGAAATTCTACACGCGATTAGCCTGGGTACGTGTATTACAGGGGTGCGCGAGAAAATCTACACGCGATTGGCCTGGGTACGTGGATTTCAGGGGTGCGCGAGAAATTCTACACGCGATTGGGCCTGTGCGAGTGGGGCAGTGTATTACGTAGGTGTGCGGGAAGTTGAAGAGGTGAATTGCCAGTGTGGGTCCTCCCAGGTCTCCCCTCTACCCCCTCCACGACCTCTGCAGGCAGCCCACACCACAGGGGACTACCCTGCACCCCTGGTCATGTCCCGCAGGCAGCCCATCCACCATGGGCATGCCCCCCAGCCAAGCCACATGTCCCCTTGCACCCCCACCCCCCAGCAGGCCCCCACTCATGTCCCCCTGCACCCCCACCCCCCAGCAGTGCAGGGGCAGCCTCCACCAGGCCCCCACCCATGTCTCCCACCACCCCCAGTCACCAGCCACCAGGGGCAGCCTCCACCAGGCCCCCACCCATGTCCGACTCATGTCTCCCAGCACCCCCACCCCCCAGCCACCAGGGGCAGCCTCCACCAGGCCCCCACCCATGTCCGACTCATGTCTCCCAGCACCCCCACCCCCCAGCCACCAGGGCCAGCCTCCACCAGGCCCCCACACATCTCACAGCACCACCACCCCCCAGCCACCAGGGGCAGCCTCCACCAGGCCCCCACCCATGTCTGACTCATGTCTCCCACCACCCCCACCCCCCCAGCCACCAGGGGCACCCTCCACCAGGCCCCCACCCATGTCTCCCAGCACACCCACCCCCCAGCCACCAGGGGCAGCCTCCACCAGGCCCCCACCCATGTCCGACTCATGTCTCCCAGCACCCCCACCCCCCCAGCCACCAGGGGCACCCTCCACCTGGCACCCACCCATGTCTCCCAGCACCCCCACCCCCCAGCCACCAGGGGCAGCCTCCACCAGGCCCCCACCCATGTCTCCCAGCACACCCACCCCCCAGCCACCAGGGGCAGCCTCCACCAGGCCCCCACCCATGTCCGACTCATGTCTCCCAGCACCCCCACCCCCCCAGCCACCAGGGGCATCCTCCACCAGGCCCCCACCCATGTCTCCCAGCACCCCCACCCCCCAGCCACCAGGGGCAGCCTCCACCAGGCCCCCACCCATGTCTCCCAGCACCACCACCCCCCAGCCACCAGGGGCATCCTCCACCAGGCCCCCACCCATGTCTCCCAGCACCCCCACCCCCCAGCCACCAGGGGCAGCCTCCACCAGGCCCCCACCCATGTCTCCCAGCACCACCCCCCCCCAGCCACCAGGGGCATCCTCCACCAGGCCCCCACCCATGTCTCCCAGCACCACCACCCCCCAGCCACCTGGGGCAGCCTCCACCAGGCCCCCACCCATGTCTCCCAGCACCCCCACCCCCCAGCCACCAGGGGCAGCCTCCACCAGGCCCCCACCCATGTCTCCCAGCACCACCACCCCCCAGCCACCAGGGGCATCCTCCACCAGGCCCCCACCCATGTCTCCCAGCACCCCCACCCCCCAGCCACCAGGGGCAGCCTCCACCAGGCCCCCACCCATGTCTCCCAGCACCACCACCCCCCAGCCACCAGGGGCATCCTCCACCAGGCCCCCACCCATGTCTCCCAGCACCACCACCCCCCAGCCACCAGGGGCAGCCTCCACCAGGCCCCCACCCATGTCCGACTCATGTCTCCCACCACCCCCACCCCCCAGCCACCAGGGGCAGCCTCCACCAGGCCCCCACACATATGTCCCCCTGCACCCCCACCCCCTAGCATCCAGGGGCACCCTCCACCTGGCACCCACCCATGTCTCCCAGCACCCCCACCCCCCAGCCACCAGGGGCAGCCTCCACCAGGCCCCCACCCATGTCTCCCAGCACACCCACCCCCCAGCCACCAGGGGCAGCCTCCACCAGGCCCCCACCCATGTCCGACTCATGTCTCCCAGCACCCCCACCCCCCCAGCCACCAGGGGCATCCTCCACCAGGCCCCCACCCATGTCTCCCAGCACCCCCACCCCCCAGCCACCAGGGGCAGCCTCCACCAGGCCCCCACCCATGTCTCCCAGCACCACCACCCCCCAGCCACCAGGGGCATCCTCCACCAGGCCCCCACCCATGTCTCCCAGCACCCCCACCCCCCAGCCACCAGGGGCAGCCTCCACCAGGCCCCCACACATATGTCCCCCTGCACCCCCACCCCCTAGCATCCAGGGGCACCCTCCACCTGGCACCCACCCATGTCTCCCAGCACCCCCACCCCCCAGCCACCAGGGGCAGCCTCCACCAGGCCCCCACCCATGTCTCCCAGCACACCCACCCCCCAGCCACCAGGGGCAGCCTCCACCAGGCCCCCACACATATGTCCCCCTGCACCCCCACCCCCTAGCATCCAGGGGCACCCTCCACCAGGCCCCCACCCATGTCTCCCAGCACACCCACCCCCCAGCCACCAGGGGCAGCCTCCACCAGGCCCCCACCCATGTCCGACTCATGTCTCCCACCACCCCCACCCCCCCAGCCACCAGGGGCACCCTCCACCAGGCCCCCACCCATGTCTCCCAGCACCCCCACCCCCCAGCCACCAGGGGCAGCCTCCACCAGGCCCCCACCCATGTCTCCCAGCACACCCACCACCCAGCCACCAGGGGCAGCCTCCACCAGGCCCCCACCCATGTCCGACTCATGTCTCCCAGCACCCCCACCCCCCCCAGCCACCAGGGGCAGCCTCCACCAGGCCCCCACCCATGTCTCCCAGCACCCCCACCCCCCAGCCACCAGGGGCAGCCTCCACCAGGCCCCCACCCATGTCTCCCAGCACCACCACCCCCCAGCCACCAGGGGCATCCTCCACCAGGCCCCCACCCATGTCTCCCAGCACCCCCACCCCCCAGCCACCAGGGGCACCCTCCACCAGGCCCCCACCCATGTCTCCCAGCACCACCCCCCCCAGCCACCAGGGGCATCCTCCACCAGGCCCCCACCCATGTCTCCCAGCACCCCCACCCCCCAGCCACCAGGGGCACCCTCCACCAGGCCCCCACCCATGTCTCCCAGCACCACCCCCCCCCAGCCACCAGGGGCATCCTCCACCAGGCCCCCACCCATGTCTCCCAGCACCACCCCCCCCCAGCCACCAGGGGCAGCCTCCACCAGGCCCCCACCCATGTCTCCCAGCACCCCCACCCCCCAGCCACCAGGGGCAGCCTCCACCAGGCCCCCACCCATGTCTCCCAGCACCCCCACCCCCCAGCCACCAGGGGCAGCCTCCACCAGGCCCCCACCCATGTCTCCCAGCACACCCACCCCCCAGCCACCAGGGGCAGCCTCCACCAGGCCCCCACCCATGTCTCCCAGCACCCCCACCCCCCAGCCACCAGGGGCAGCCTCCACCAGGCCCCCACCCATGTCTCCCAGCACCCCCACCCCCCAGCCACCAGGGGCAGCCTCCACCAGGCCCCCACCCATGTCCAGGAACAGAGACTTCCATGCTGTCATGTGTGCAATCTGCACAGGGCTCCCCATGTCACATTCAAACACATGCAACAACCATGCGGTTCACACATTACAGGTCGCACATGCATTACCATGATGTCCCTGCACACATACATGCGTACATGGCCTATGTCACACATACAGGCAGGTATCAGACAACCAGCACACTGCAACATGCCCTGTCTCACACAGCAATGCTTGGCCACTTACCGCTCAACTCCAGACGGGTCTCCCTCTCAAGGACCTGGGCGTGGAGCGCTGGGTGTATGCGTTCCAGGACTCTCAACTGGATGGAACTCATGCGGCCCCGGCCCCCCTCCACAAGGCGCCGGGCCTTCATGAGGGTCCTTGACCTCAAGTCCTCCCAGCGCTTCTTGACCTTCTGGATGGTGCGGGTTGCCACCCCCTCCGCGTCCTCTCCCGTCCTTCCCTCTTGGCGCGGGACGATCCGAAGAGGGCATCATACTGCCCCAGGACTTGCTCCACCAGGACACCAACTTCGGTGGCAGTGAAGCTGGTGCCCCTCTGCCCCTCTGCCCCTCTGGCCGGGGGTTGCAACTGGTGTCAGATGTGGTTGTGCTCCACATGGCAACCCCAGGGGCAGGAGTGGGTGACCAACTGGGTCCTGGGGCTGGGCTGTGGAGCGATGTCATTTGAGTCGGGACTCTTCTGTACCAGCAGGGGTGGACACAGCAACTGGACCCCTGCAGATGGCTGATGTGCAGGCACCAAATGGCAGGGCACGGTGGCAGCAGGCAGGCAGGCAGGCAGCAGCAGATGGCATGTGGGAGGCTGCTTGGGGCACTGGGGGCCAGTGAAGTGTCCTTCTGGGCAGGAGCGTGGTCTTCCGTGCGTTTTCGCGTGGCCAGCTTCATACGGAGTGAGTAGGCACGTGAAAAATCTGCACGCTGCGTGTAATGCGCGTAAGCGCGCGTGAAAAACTGCACGTCCGCGTGTAATGCGCGTAATCAAACGTGAAAAAGTGCACGTCCGCATGTGACTTGACGCGCGCGTGCGTTTTCCCTCAGCACGGGTTAAAGGTGAGCGGGCCCAGCAGTTCGCTGTACGTGCCTATCGTCGAGACCGACGTGTGTTGCTGCTTCCAGTTGTTTCGCGCGCCATCTACTTCACAGCTCTCAAGGACGTATCTCTTCTTTTGGCGGGGGTATTGGCTACGCGTGTTTTTCTGCATCGCGCTAGTCAGACGGTGAGTCGCAAACGCTCCTTTTCCCACTGCGGGTGCCCCTGTGTATCGCACCCATTTTCGATGTCATCGTAGCCTGCGTGTCCCACGCGTACGCGTTATACGTGTTACTGGGTGCCACCGCGTACTGCGGGAGGTTTAATCCACGCACGTAGGCTGCAGGGTTGCGTGCACGGTTTTACTGCAGTTTTGGGGTGCCTGAGCGTTGCGTGACCCGTCAACACATCACCGGGGTCACATACAGCCTTGCAGGTGCAGGGGGGCTGTTAACATCTTGCTTCCCACCCCCTTCACCCCAATTGCCCAGGTCAATTGTGCTGTACACCTCCCATTGGCACCACTCCATCTGTGCCAGCACTATAACATCTGTGCCATGGTAGGGAGGCTACCAAAGGTGAGGGGCGCCTCAGCTGGGCGTCCTCCTCGTGGCGGGCGTGGTCGGGGACGTGGCCGTGGTGACCAGGGAGTAGGGGGACTCCAGGGTGTCCAGGGCAGCCACAGAGGGGGAAGAGGCAGGGGTGCGCCACTTGAGCACAATGTTGTGCCATGTGTCGGTGCAGCCATGCCACCACCCCCTGTGGTTCAGGGGGATGCAGCTCCTGCATCTGGCACTGGCACCCGTATGACCCGGCAGTCCGTTACATCGACTGCCACGGGCCCAAGGGTAGCGGTAGCTGCAGGTGCAGTTGTGGACACCGCCACCCAGGCTCAGGGTCTGCCAGCGCAGGCTGCGTTGGCACTTGAAGAGCCCTTGGTAGATCTCCAACAGGCCAGGGGGGAAACCATTGGGGCAGGCCGGGCTGCTCAGACCAAGACACGTGTCCCTGGGGCAGTCATGTCATCTGCTGCCCCGAACAGCCGGGTGTTGGCAAGTGCAGGGGCAGATGCACCCAACAGCACCCCGGTTGTGAGTCTGCCAACCAGGACCGTTGCGGTCAATGACCCTGCCACAGCTGATGTTGCTGCGCAGGGTCCATTAGTGGGCACCCAGCTGCCACTGACACAAGTCAGGCCTTTGGTCATCCCTCCACCTGCCACTCCCTCGGCTCAATCCACCCAACCCACTGGCCATACTGGTCAGGGCGGCATTAGCCAGCCAGGGTCTGCGCCACAGTCCAAGAGGAGGAAGGTTGCATCTGCAGCACAGGCTGGGACCCCACACACAGCCACGACCTCCTGCACGTCGAGGAAGAAGCCTTTCTGTAAGCAGGAACTGGACTTCCTCGTGGACTACGTGCGGGGACACAGCCGTGACATGCTAGTGGGTGCCAATAGTCAGACTACGGCTGCCCAACGTGACACCCACTGGAAGCATGTGGCGGAACATGTCAGTTCATTCGGCCATGAGGTGCGCACGGCGCAGGAGTGCAAAAAGCGCTGGAATGACATCAAGCGCAGCACTAAGGCCAAGCGTGCCTCAAATTACAACTTGACTCTGGTGACTGGCGGTGGGCCTGCACCAGAGGAGGAAGAACTCACTCCGCATGAGGCTCTCGTTGCGGAGTTCATACCACCAGAATTGGTCGAAGGTGTGGGAGAGATGCTGGACTTTGATGCCCAGTCCAGTGAGTGTTGATGCGTAGTTGTTGAGGACGTGTGTGTTTCACATGTGGGATGTGTTGTGCATGATTGCTGCTACATGTGACCTGTACATGGTTCTGATGTGTAAGTAATGCAATGCCACCGTCATGCATGTCTCCTCTGCCTGCATGCGGGACTCCATGTGGCCATGCCCCCTTGCCCCTCCACCGCCACTCTGCACCCCAGTTCCACCTTTGCACTGGTCTGCTACATTCTTGCCAATGTGTAGTTTCATGTTCATGTGTCCTGTGTAGATGCTAACTTCCAGCTTAGAAACTGCCAGACATATGCCGTGTGGTACAGCCTTAGTACTCGATGCAGGGCATCCCACTTGTACTGTGCATGGCTCAGATGTCCCGCAGGGACATGAGTGCCCATTAATGCTCCATGTGCATTGCACACATGCCCCTATGTGTCCTTGACTGGATGATCACTGTAATATGAGTCCTTGGTTACATACATTGCCTGCCATATTATCGGCCTCCCCATGTCAACTGTGGCTCAGTCCTGCGTTGCACACATGTTTAGGCTCTGACAATCTGTGTGGCTCACAGGCCTCAGCCTGTTCAATGGCCAATGACTCTGTCCAACTCCTGTCGTGTCTTCTACACACGTGGCCGGCCTCCGGATCTTCCATCATGTGTCCTGCCCACTGTCCCAGCATCATTTGCAGTGTTGTAATTGAAATCACATTAAGCTGTTGATGCCAGTCAACACTGCTTGTCAATACACAGGTGTATGCTCAGCCTTTTGATACCATGCTAGGCATCCCTGCTTTGGTACTGGGGTGGAGGGGTGCTTGCCTTCTAGACATGGTACACATTGAATACACAATGCACGTGATGTCTGATTTTGACATTGCACTGCCTTCACATTTCCTGGCACACACCATGGAGTGCTTGTACATGTAGGTAGTGAGTGGCGTACACATTTTCTGCACTGCATAGACCCACTTCCATGCAAACTGCCACCTTTCAACAGGTCTGATCACAGAAGCTATTCTAAGTAGACCCAGCATGCATGCATGGTCATATGTTGTGTGTCACATGTCTGCCAGATGCCTTTGCTGTCGGTGTGTGTGTGTGTGTTGTGTGCTTCTGACATGTGTACTGACCCTTTCCTCTCTATTTTTCAGGTGATGACGCAATGGATGCAGAGGATGGTGTTGTCATGCCAGACACAGGGTTGGTAAGACCACATCAACCCGGCACTAGTGGGGGTCGTGGGGTGGTAGGCCACGAAAACCCCCAAGTGCTGCAGTCCATCCTGTCTCTGGCTGTCTATGAGTCCAGCCTTGATGACGACTCTGACGTCCATGTTGAGTTGGATGACCATCAAGTCCATGTGTCAGGGGTGAGTGATTCTGATGTGGACACTCCTCTGTCTGCGACCCCTGCACTGAGGGATCAGACAGTCTTGGTTCCTCCGCCCGTGGTGGATCGGGACGCAGGGTCACCCTCCACACCAGTCACTGATGTGCCTGGGACATCACGTCGACGGGGGCATGTAGTCGTGCAGCCGCAGGCGGTGCCAACACAGCGAGGACCCCCGGTCCTTGGGTCCCGCAGGGGTCAAGCCCGGCAACGCGGTCGCCGCGCGCAACCGCTGTATACTGAGTGGGAGCAAGACATGACTGCCAATTCAGAACGTCAGGGGGCAGCAATGGAGAACATCGCTGACAGCATGGAGCGTGTGGCCCGATCTGTGCTCCCCCCTGCTCGGCAGGTGCTACTCCAGCAGCAGGCGGCACGGTCCACGGCCCGCTCACTCAGGCTGGGCATGGCGGCCTCAGACAGGGCACGCCAGGCTGAAATGTCGTCTCTGCGTCAAGCAATTGCTGCTCACGCAGAGGCGCACATGGATGCCCTGAGGGAGGAGTATGCCTCCCTCAGATCCACTCTGGGTGTCCTTATGATGTCCCAGAGGCAGCGGGCAGAGGAGAGGTTTGCACAGCTTGAGCGCACCATCTCGGCTGAGCTACAGGCTTGCCGGGAGGTGCAGCGGTTGTCCAGCCAGGCCTTGCAGGAGGAACTCCGTGTTACACGTGCTACCTTGCAAGAGGAAGCACGTGTATCACGTGAGGTCCTGCATGCAGACCTATGTAACATCGCCACACAGAACCAGGCTCACCTGTCCGGCAGACTTGCTGCCGACGAGGGGCAAGCTGCGGCTAGGCGTGGCCAGGCTACTGTGCCACGTCCTCCTTTCCAGGATGAGCCAGACTCGGACGACCATCTATCTCCCACATAGGTCGTGCTGTGAAGGCGTTGAGCCCATGGAGGTATTTTTTTTTGGCTCAGCATCATCGCATGTGGATGTTGAGCAGCACCCTGTACCTCCCCCCTCCTGGGTGCCTCCCCTCCCCCCCGGGTCGTATGTGGCCATTTTTGATTTTTCTTTTAGTTTAGTTAGTTAAGTTTCTGTTTGATAGTTAGTTTAAATAGGTAATGTAGGTTTTCCTTAGTTAGTGTAATTAGTTAATAGTTGAGTTAGTTTAAAATTTGTAGTCTATTGTGCTTACATGTGACAGTGCGGTGCCTTGTGGTTTTTGAAGGCATCCACTGTCTGTTCCAGCTGGGCCCTTCATGGTTGTCTTGTGTATGTGTTTGCTGCTTGGGTTCCTTGACTCACATATGCCACTCCTGCCTCCCTTATCCATGGGCTCGCAAGGATGGTTCGGTGTAACAGAATTTTACACAAGGGCTTTGGACTGTCATATCTGTGGCATGTCTGGTGCTTTTTGACTTGTGTTGACACCCCTAGTGGGGATGATTTAGGTGTAATTGTCCACTGTTCAGCTTTTGCTAGATGGGGCGTGTCATGATTAATGTGGACATTGATTGCTATGCATTGTGTATTATGTTTCATATCTTTCCTGTACACGTGCTTGTTGCAAATCATGCTGTAGTTAGTGTTCCACACTTTGGAGGTGAAAGACGGACTGATGGTGTGATTTGTGATGTGACTCTCTGACATGGTCAAGTAATGAGATGCCTGATGAGACACACACAGATCACTTTGATGCATTAATCATGTGTTTCATGCACTTTCTGCAGGGGGATGAGGCATCAGAGCACCTTTGCCAGCAGACATGGCCCATTGGACGACCTAATTCCTGACCCGTTTGTTGGTGCCCACATGCACATGTGTGCACAAGCAGAGCCACAGTGATTGCAGACCCACATCCTAGAACTGCTGACATGTTCCAAGCAACTCCAGGCAAGGTGAGCATCACAGGGGGGCCACGAGACAGCAAAGCTTGCACCAGGCGAGTTGCACGTGCAGGCTTAGTCACAGCACTGAGGGTGAGCTTAGACAAATATTGGTGTTGAAGCACAGAATGCAGCTCAGATGTGTTTGTGGACTGATGGCTGTTGATAGTAGGGTTGTCTGGGACACATGCGGGGGCAGTGGCACATACCCTGCAGTACACCAGGGTTCATTGAGGCACTTGTATCAACCATGTAGCCTTCCAAGACATGGAAAGGGGCAGCTCACAGGGACATACAGCAAGGGACATACTCGGGTGCAGTGCATGTCTATTCCACGTACTTCATGATAAATGCACTGGCAACTTTCTTTTGGTCATGGTGGTACGCAACTTGATCTGTAGTCATGGCTTGCCATATGGGTCTGTCTGCTTACCCAGGGAACATTGCATGTTGTGTGCATTGTGACACATTGGTGTTCCATTTGCCACGCACCCACCAGCGGCTGACTTACTGCATTGACTGTGAATGACCCGTCACAGGGTTGATATTATATATGGGTACGAAGCATGGAGCACAGATTTTCTGTTTGTAGAGGTGTATGTTGTTATGGGGCATGTTTTGTGTTGTGTTTTTGTGCAATTGGCATGTACTGGTTGCTGACTGTGTCTCTCTTTGCAGCATTGCAGTGCTCCTGTAACTGGACCTGAGAGTGCGCAGGCAGGAGGCCAGCACTCAAAACCAGAGCTAAGTGTCTTGTTGTATTTTCTTACAAACTGCCCTGCATAGGCTTGCTGGGGAGTGTACTGATGCATGGATGTATGTGTGGTCCTATTTGGTATGTTTTTTACCCTAATCACCCTTGATCCTATGCAATTTCGAAACCTGTACCCTCTACCCGGTGTTCCTGCTTCCCATGCCTATCCAAGCAATGTTCCCTGACCCTCTTTCCCCACTGGGGTTGCGGATGCCTGTGTAAGCCCCGAACTTGCAGGCGCCAAAACCCTAGAGGGGGTGGTTGGTTCGTACCACTCCTGAGCCTGGACTACAGAAGGCCATGACAATGATGTCCAAGTTTGTTTGTATTGTGCATGTGTTCATGCAGGTTGTACATTTTCGTGCATTCCCTGGTTTCATGTGTCATTCCTGCTCCCCTCACCTGCCACGCATTCCAGTCATCCAGTGTGTCTACACCTGTCCAGACTGCATATCCCTGAACCTCTTTCCCCACCAGGATCTCAGGGGCCTGTGTGAGTTTGACCTTGCAGGCAGCCGGGACATGGTGTGGGTGGTTGTTTCATGAGACTCCAGCGCCTGTACAGGGGATCTGTGACAGTACACATCCATTCATGGTGCATCATCCTATGTCATGTACCACACATGTCTCACATCCAGTCGTGACATTGTTTTGCTGTGCTACCTTGGTTGTTGCATCATTGTGGTAGTACTTGGCCTTTGAGACGTACTGCTATGTCAAGTCATCTACTGGAGGGTGTTTGGGTTCCTTTTCATGCCTTGGATTATGTGAATTTGGAAATGAGTGTGGATTCTGAGGGTTCAGGCATCTCTTTACACACAAGGTGGGAGATGGACACGAAGGGTAAAGGTGATCCTGTGGCCAGGTGGGAATGAGGGTTGGAGGCTCCATGACCCAGGTGCAGTTGTTCAGTGGGTCATGGTCATTTGCGAGGGGGGGGGGTTGTTGTTGATAGTTGCGTTGCCCTGCAGTGTGATGGGAACTCTGACATTGTAATGTTGTTGTCCTATGTACATGTTGTGTTCTGCTGATCAATGCCTGTTCATGTGTTGTGTTTTCCTTTCAGGTGCGAGGGGATAGTAGTGGTTTGACATGCTGGGGTGTACACATGGTGGATGTTCACATGTGATGTGTAGGGAACACTGATGGTCACTTGAGTGCACATGCATATGTGGAGTGCATGTCCTTGCAGAACCACACACTTGCACTCGGATGCACTCCATGTACTCCCACCCTTGCATATCCACGTGTACACTGTTTGCCTTCTGGTGGCCACTGTGTCCCGCCAGCACATGTTCTGTGACCGATTATGGTTCGAGTACATGCCTAATTTGATGTTTGATGTAGTCTGTCACTTAGATGTGATGCTCAGGGTGTGCATCACACACAATGGCTGTTCACTGTGCTGTGCGCTGAGCAGTGTGATGCAGGAGTAGGACATTGCACACATGAGCTGCGGTGTTCATTTTGCAATGCATCATGTGCATATAGCCAGGCATTCATTGTGATGTTACGTCTACGACTGTTGTAATGCATTTGGAATCGACTAATTTTTGGTGGGACATTTTGTTGGTCTGTCATTTCATCGGATTCCGGGTCAGGCATCATTGTCCGATGCCACTGTACATTTAGGACATGGAAATGTGTACCTTATCGTTACTGGGTGGGTGTATGGGTATTGCTTGCCATGTCATGTTGATGTTTGGGAGGGTTTGACTGTCATGACAGTGATGGCCATGGCCTGTTTTGCAGGTGTGTGTGATGCACACCTTGCATGTCCAGGTCATCCGCTTCTCAGAGCAACTAGCTGGGGGTAGGTTTCTCTCCGCAGCAGGGCCCTCCCCCTCAAACAGACTTCCTGACTTGAACTTGAGGGGAACCATCTCCAGTTCAGGAAGCACCTCAAGACCTTCCTCTTTGCTTCTGCTTACTCTCTGCCTCTCCCTTGCAGAATTATTCACTGGAACTGCACATGAGCTGCAACTGGGCCACTCTCACCAACCTCGGTCCCTGGGCCAGCCACTGTCCACTTGCACTGCCACCCTGGCAACCCCTGCACTGCAGTACTGTCTCTCTATCCCTACAGCCCTCCCTTCCCAGCACTCGTCTGCACTTACCTTAGCAGTTGCCACCAGGCGACCTATGTATAATTGTTTGGCCTACTTCCCCTGTACTGGACTCCCCCCCACCCTTGCACTTTTCCCTTCCCCCTACCCCTGCACTTGCACAATCACAATGACACCTGGCCTAGTAGTACCATTCTCTGTGTTCCCTTGTTCCCCCTCCCCCCTGCCTCATTGTGCCTTGTAATACTTGTGTATGGCTCATGTCATGTCACATGTCATATGTGTGCATTTTGGTTGCACAGGATAGCTTGTGTTTAAGTAGCTAGGGATGCAGACGATGTGGCACTTCCATGGCAACTATCTCAGGGTGGTAGGGTTGTGACAGTTGACTGTCACTTTGTCATCATCGATTGTCACCTGGTATGTGCCAGGCCTGTGTGCACTCCGCAGGGGTGGGAGTTTAGGTGAAAAATGTGGCCACAAGCTGGGTCCGGGCTACCTCGCCACGTGCCCTGTCCCCTCCCATGGCCAGCGCCTGTGCCTGTGGTTGGGGATGTGGGGGCACCACCATGTCCACCGGGACGCCCTGCCGTGTTGCAACATTGTGCAGGACACATGCTGCCACAATGATCCTGCACACAACTGCTGGTGCATAGAGTAGTTGCCCACCAGAGCGGTCAAGGGAGCGGAAACGTGACTTGAGCACTCCGAATGTGCGCTCCACTATGCCCCTGGTTGCAATATGGGCAGCGTTGTATCTTACCTGGGGTGGTGTGGTGGGGTTCCGGATTGGCGTCATCATGTGGTTGCTCAGAGGGTAGGCACTGTCCCCTGGGGAGGTGATAATTGTTCAGATTATTGGGGTTGGTATATTTGTCTGTGTGTGACTTGCATGCATGTGCAAGGGCATTTGTACTCACCTAGGAGCCATGTGTCGCCATGCTGCCCAGCTTCCAGGGCCCGGCTCAGGGCGGACATTCTGTATATGAAACTGTCATGGGTGGAGCCAGGGTAGTTTGCATACACAGAGGTGATGATTCCCTTTGCATCGCATACCACCTGTACATTGATGGAATGCCAGTGCTTGCGGTTTCGGTATATGTGCTCAGTGGCCCTAGGTGGACGTAGGGCCACATGGGTGCAATCTATGGCACCGAGCACTTTGGGGAAGTGTGCCACCCTGAAAAAATCCAGGACAACGGCCTGCCTTTCTGCGGGTGTTCTGGGCATGTATATGTGCCTGCGGACTGAGGGGCGCGCTGTCATGATTGCCAGTACCTGGTGTAGGCAGCGTGACTGCGTGGCCTGTGAGACCCCCCCCACTATGGCAGTGGTCCACTGAAACGACCCAGTGGCCAAGAAATGCAAGACATTGAGCAGCTTCTCCAAGGGGCTCAATGCTTGGGAGCAAAGGGTGGGGGATGTGAGGTCATCTTCCCACTCCCTGACCAGGTCTAGGATGATATGGGGTGGAAACCTATACCTGCCGTAGACCTGGTCGTCAGGCATCCCAAAAAGGCCTGTCCGTGGTGCAAAAATGCGTGGCCTGGCTATTCTCCTCCTCCTGCGGTGTCCCACAATCACTGCAGCAACAAATGGGGCATTCATCGTCGCTGTATTTACGCGTTTGTTGTTTGCGCGCACTTTTATGCTGTGCGCGGGACGCCTCCGTGTGGGCGGAATCGTTGGTTTCCCGTATTCTGGTGTCATCGCGTGTGATCGGAGGGGAGCGGGCGTACACGCGATTGGCCTGGGTACGTGTGTTTCGGGGTGCGCGGGTAGTTCCACACGCGATTGGCCTAGGTACGTGTGTTTCGGGGTGCGCGGGAAGTTCCACACGCGATTGGCCTGGGTACGTGTGTTTCGGGGTGCGCGGGTATTTCCACACGCGATTGGCCTGGGTACGTGTTTCGGGGTGCGCGGGTATTTCCACACGCGATTGGCCTGGGTACGTGTTTCGGGGTGCGCGGGAAGTTCCACACGCGATTGGCCGGGGTACGTGTTTCGGGGTGCGCGGGAAGTTCCACACGCGATTGGCCGGGGTACGTGTGTTTCGGGGTCCCGTGAACTTTCACACGCGATTGGTTGGGATCCACGTGTGTACTGTCATCACGTGCAATGAGGGATACTCCCTCGCACGTCACGTCACAGACGCGCTCACGCGCTGAGGGCCTTTGGTCCAATGAAAATGCGTATGCGTGCAGACGCGCTTACGCGCTAAGGGCCTTTCCTCGAATTACACGCTGACGTGCAGAATTTTCACGTGCCTAATCACTCCGTATCAAGCTGGCCACGCGTAAGCACACGGAAGACCACGCTCCTGCCCAGAAGGCCGAACTACTGCCCCCCAGAGCCCCGAGCACGCTCCCACCTGCCATCTGCTGCTGCCTGACTGCCTGCTGCCCACGTGCCCTGCCATTTGCTGCCTGCACATCAGCCAGGGGTGCTGTTGGTGTGACCACCCCTGCTGGAACCAAAGACTCCCGACTGGGATTCCATCGCTCCACAGCCCAGCCCCAGGACCCAGTTGCCCACCCACTCCTGCCTCTGGGGTTGTCATGTCGGGGCCAACTCCATCTGTGACCACTGACAACCCCCGGCCAGAGAGGCAGAGGGGCACCAGCTTCAGTGCCACCGAAGTTGGTGTCCTGGTGGAGCAAGTCCTGGGCCAGTATGATGCCCTCTTCGGAAGTTGCCGCGCCGACAAGGAAGGACGGACTCGGATCTGGACTGACATCGTGACTGCCATCAACGCGGAGGGGGTGGCAGTCCGCGACTTCCAACATGTCAAGAAGCGCTGGGAGGACTTCAGGTCCAGGACCCTGACCAAGGCCCGGCGCCTCTTGAAGGCAGCGGATGCCAAGGGGCGCCGGGGCCACTTGTCGGAAGAACAGATGAGGGTCCTGGAACACATATCCCCAGCGCTCCACGTCCAGGTCCTTGAGAGGCAGACCCGTCTGGAGTCGAGCGGTGAGTGTACATGCATCCTGATTGTGAGCAGTGCGTGTGGTGATTGTTCAGTAGTGTGCAGGTTGCACATCTGTTTGTATGGGGTCGAATATGGGTGCGGGTGTACAGGGCCGTGGGGCTGACACATGCGAGGGCTGTAATGTGTGAGACATGGATGGTGCCTGTGTGTGTGGGCTTGCATGCCAAATGCAGTTGTGTGGGCACACAAGTCTGTATGAATGTGTATGTGAGTAGACATGTCCGTGATGTCACGCATGTATGTTGTTTTCAGCTGATTGTATCAGCGCTGTGTACATGTGCATGTGTGTGTATTTGACAAGGGTGCAACAGTGATGCAACATGGATGCATGTGACAGCGGTATGTGGAAGCCTGATTGGCAGATGTGACATGGATGCCCGTCTGAACACTGCGACACTTAGCAGAGGTGTACACATGCATGCAAGTGTGGTGGTGTGTGTACATGTGTGGTGCACTTCCTGTGTTGCATGTGATGTCTGGCTCACCTTTGCCTGCTGATGCTGTTGTATGTGTATGGATGGTGTTGGCAGTTGCAACATGGCTGTGGTATGGCTCGTGTGTGCAAGTTGTAATGACATGTGTGTTGGGGATTGTGATGACATGTCAGAGGTTTGCCAATGCCACTCATGTACAACTGTCATGTGTGTATGTGTACATTGTACAGTGCCCTGATGCCTGTGTTTTGTTTCTCCCTGTCTGCAGCGTCAACTGATGAAGAGGGCGGAGAAGGTGCTGTGGAGCACAGCGGCGGGGATCCGACCGCCAGCCGGAGACGCAAGGCCCGGCTCCCCTCCCAGGTTGTCATCTCGTCGGGGAGTGAGGAGTCCGGTGCCGCGTCCCAGGCCGCAGCTGCCGGGGGGAGGTCCAAGAGGCGGAGGTTGCAGTTGGACTCCTCGGCAGCAGAAGGGGCAGCTGGGACCCCACAGGGCCCAACGGGGGAAGATGGCACAGAGTCATCCAGGTTGGTGGGGGGTTTGGTGGAGGAGGAGGCCGTGCAAGCACCGGAGACGGGGTCTGGGGGTGGGGATCCCACTGGTGCTAGTGGTGCAGTGCAGGACCAGGGACAGGAGGCAGCACAGGCCGCCGCGGAGGTGCCTGTGTGCAATCCTGTCTCTGATCCTGTCCCTGCATCATCTTGCACCAGCAGGGATGCCCATGTCCAGACCAGTTTTCAGGCAGGGGATGAGCTGACGTCAACTGGCCTTCCCCTGCCTGCGGACGTGGCTATCCAGGCCCGGGTTGAGCCTGTCCTGGCTGGAGTGGCGTTGCGTCAACGGGCCATGCGAGGCGACCTGCAGTCTTTTCATGAAGAGACTGCAGGTCATCTCGAATGGCTCGTTGACCACGTCAGCCTGCTGGGACAGGTCACCCAGGCCGGATTCCTCCGTCTGATGGGGCTTGCCACGACCCCCTCCTCAGCTGGACCCCCTACGCGCCAGTCGTCCTCTGTGCCATCTTCCCACCCATCAGTCACCTGGGTGCCCTGTGGAGCTGCCTCTGACGGTGCGGCCAGGCTGGTGGAGGAGGCATCCCTGCCACAGTCGGGAGTCGGACGTCCAGCAGGGGTGGCCACGTCAACGACTGCACCCCAGCCGGCGGAGGATGTGCAGGCAGCAGGAGGCAGTGCAGGGGCAGAGGCACAGCAGCAGCAGCTCCATGGTGGGAGCCATGAAGGCTCGGGGCCTTCGACATCGGAGGGGCAGGCATCGGCCGGAGGGCAGGAGGACCCAGGACAAAAAGTGTCTTCCGTGTGGCAGCGGTTGGGCCACGCCATAGATGCGGAGCGGCAGCGGGCGGAAGAGGCACGGCTCTCAATGGTCAGGGCGGAGAACTCCATGCAGAGGGCCCTGAGGCGGGTCGAGTGCCTCGAGGCAATCCGCAGGGCTTTGGAGGTGGACACGTCGACGGCCCTGCGGACCCTCGGGGCCATGGAGGTGGACCGCCTCCGGGACATAGAGGAGGAGTTCGATGATGCCCTGGCCCGGCACATCCAGAAGTGAGCCGTGGAACTAGCCCGCTGCCCTTGTACATAGTTATGTAGGTAGTGTTAAGTTTCATTTTTGTTTTTATTTCATTTGGACCTTTTGGACATTGGCCACATTTTTGTATATAGTTTTTTTTATTAGTTAGTGTAGTTAGTTAGGTTTCCTTTATTTTGTTGGGATGATGGACCCTGGCTTCTTGCTTTGTACATAGTTGTGGACTTGGACATATTTTTTTTTTAGAATTATCCATGGATCAATGGCTTATGTTTTTTTTTCACATTGGATTTTGTTTGGTGGACATTGACTTTGTAGTACATTACTTTGGATTTCTATATTCTTTGATTTTTTCTTTTTTTTGGACGGACATGCTTCTTTTCATTTTTTTCCATTCACATTTCAGTTTCTTCATTTTTCTTTCTATTCATCTTTCCTTTAATACATTATTTATTTGTTGCACTTCAATGTGTGGTGTCTCATTGTTTTCATGCATTTCATGTTATGTGTTTTGAGATTCACTGACACCCATTGGGTGTATGTGAGGGACATGTGTTTGTTTTGGAACTTGCAATTGGTGTTCTGTGATGTAATTGCAGAATATGAGTGGGTGGATGCAATACTCGGGTGGGTGTTTTGCATTTGGGGGCTGACCATAGAGACCAGGGATCTGGACTGTGATGACATGTTGGGTGGGGAACATGAGTTGGACATGGGTGGGGGCCTGCTGGCAGGTGCCCCACAGTGCTGGGGGGTGGGAGACATGAGTGGGGGCCTGGTGGAGGGTGCCCCTGGATGCTAGGGGGTGGGGGTGCAGGGGGACATGAGTGGGGGCCTGTTTGAGGCTGCCCCTGCACTGCTGGGGGGTGGGGGTGGGGGGAGACATGTGTGGGGGCCTGGTGGAGGGTGCCCCTGGATGCTGGGGGGTGGGTGTGCTGGGAGACATGTGTGGGGGCCTGGTGGAGGGTGCCCCTGGATGCTGGGGGGGTGGGTGTGCTGGGAGACATGTGTGGGGGCCTGGTGGAGGGTGCCCCTGGATGCTAGGGGGTGGGGGTGCAGGGGGACATGAGTGGGGGCCTGTTTGAGGCTGCCCCTGCACTGCTGGGGGGTGGGGGTGGTGGGAGACATGTGTGGGGGCCTGGTGGAGGGTGCCCCTGGATGCTGGGGGGTGGGTGTGCTGGGAGACATGTGTGGGGGCCTGGTGGAGGGTGCCCCTGGATGCTGGGGGGGTGGGTGTGCTGGGAGACATGTGTGGGGGCCTGGTGGAGGGTGCCCCTGGATGCTGGGGGGGTGGGGGTGGTGGGAGACATGAGTGGGGGCCTGTTTGAGGCTGCCCCTGCACTGCTGGGGGGTGGGGGTGGGGGGAGACATGAGTGGGGGCCTGGTGGAGGGTGCCCCTGGATGCTGGGGGGGTGGGGGTGGTGGGAGACATGGGTGGGGGCCTGGTGGAGGGTGCCCCTGGATGCTGGGGGGGTGGGGGTGGTGGGAGACATGAGTGGGGGCCTGGTGGAGGGTGCCCCTGGATGCTGGGGGGGTGGGGGTGGTGGGAGACATGTGTGGGGGCCTGGTGGAGGGTGCCCCTGGATGCTGGGGGGTGGGTGTGCTGGGAGACATGTGTGGGGGCCTGGTGGAGGGTGCCCCTGGATGCTGGGGGGGTGGGTGTGCTGGGAGACATGTGTGGGGGCCTGGTGGAGGGTGCCCCTGGATGCTGGGGGGGTGGGGGTGGTGGGAGACATGAGTGGGGGCCTGTTTGAGGCTGCCCCTGCACTGCTGGGGGGTGGGGGTGGGGGGAGACATGAGTGGGGGCCTGGTGGAGGGTGCCCCTGGATGCTGGGGGGGTGGGGGTGGTGGGAGACATGGGTGGGGGCCTGCTGGCAGGTGCCCCACAGTGCTGGGGGGTGGGAGACATGAGTGGGGGCCTGGTGGAGGGTGCCCCTGGATGCTAGGGGGTGGGGGTGCAGGGGGACATGAGTGGGGGCCTGTTTGAGGCTGCCCCTGCACTGCTGGGGGGTGGGGGGTGGGGGGAGACATGGGTGGGGGCCTGCTGGAGGCTGCCCCTGGTGGCTGGGGGTGCAGGGGGACATGCGTTGGTGGGCAGTAGTGCTAGTTGATATGTGGGTTGGCTGGTGGGCATGGCCATGGTGGATGGGGTGCCTGCAGGACATGTGCTGGGTAGGCCCCTGTGGTGTGAGCCACCTGCAGGGGCCGTGGAGGGTGTAGAGGGTACACTGTAGAGGGTGTGCTGCTCCCCGCGCACCCCCGAAATACACGTACCCCGCTCAATCGCGTGTGGAACTTCCCGCGCACCCCTGATATCCACGTACCCGGCCAAATCGCGTGTGTCACTTCCCGCGCACACCCGAAATACACGTACCCCGCTCAATCGCGTGTGGAACTTCCCGCGCACCCCTGAAATCCACGTACCCGGCCAAATCGCGTGTGGAACTTCCCGCGCACCCCTGAAATCCACGTACCCGGCCAAATCGCGTGTGGAACTTCCCGCGCACCCCTGATATCCACGTACCAGGCCGAATCGCGTGTGGAACTTCCCGCGCACCCCCGAAATACACGTACCCCGCTCAATCGCGTGTGGAACTTCCCGCGCACCCCTGAAATCCACGTACCCGGCCAAATCGCGTGTGTCACTTCCCGCGCACCCCCGAAATACACGTACCCCGCTCAATCGCGTGTGGAACTTCCCGCGCACCCCTGAAATCCACGTACCCGGCCAAATCGCGTGTGGAACTTCCCGCGCACCCCCGAAATACACGTACCCCGCTCAATCGCGTGTGGAACTTCCCGCGCACCCCTGAAATCCACGTACCCGGCCAAATCGCGTGTGGAACTTCCCGCGCACCCTGATATCCACGTACCCGGCCAAATCGCGTGTGGAACTTCCCGCGCACCCCCGAAATACACGTACCCCGCTCAATCGCGTGTGGAACTTCCCGCGCACCCCTGATATCCACGTACCCGGCCAAATCGCGTGTGGAACTTCCCGCGCACCCCCGAAATACACGTACCCCGCTCAATCGCGTGTGGAACTTCCCGCGCACCCCTGGAATCCACGTACCCGGCCAAATCGCGTGTGGAACTTCCCGCGCACCCCTGATATCCACGTACCCGGCCAAATCGCGTGTGGAACTTCCCGCGCACCCCTGAAATCCACGTACCCGGCCAAATCGCGTGTGGAACTTCCCGCGCACCCCCGAAATACACGTACCCCGCTCAATCGCGTGTGGAACTTCCTGCGCACCCATGAAATCCACGTACCCGGCCAAATCGCGTGTGGAACTTCCCGCGCACCCCTGATATCCACGTACCCGGCCAAATCGCGTGTGGAACTTCCCGCGCACCCCCGAAATACACGTACCCGGCCAAATCGCGTGTGGAACTTCCCGCGCACCCCCGAAATCCACGTACCCGGCCAAATCGCGTGTGGAACTTCCCGCGCACCCCTGATATCCACGTACCCGGCCAAATCGCATGTGGAACTTCCCGCACACCCCCGAAATACACGTACCCCGCTCAATCGCGTGTGTCACTTCCCGCGCACCCCCGGAATACACGTAGCCCGCTCATTCGCGTGTGTAACTTCCCGCGCACCCCCGGAATACACGTACCCCGCTCAATCGCGTATTTTACTTCCCGCGGCGCCACTTTTTTGATGCGCTGGGACTCTACCGCCTGCCTTCGTGTGGCGGACGTGTTTCAGCTTGTGCGCGGCTTTGGCTGTGCGTGGGTTTGCCCTATTCCATTCCATGAATACGTGTGGTTCGTGTGCGTGTGGGCGTTACCTCTGCTTCCGTGCAGTGCATCCCCAGTTACGCCCTTATTTTCGCGTGTTGTTCCCCATTCCGCGCGTTACGCCCCATGTCCCGCCCACTTTCTGCTGTGTGCGCTGAGGTTGTGCGCTTTCACTGTGCGCGTCGCGCACCGTCGCGCACGCCTTTCGCGATGTTGCAGTGACTTGTGCGCCATGCACGGGTTTGGCGCACATCGCGCGGTGAACACGCGCAGGGACTTCCATGAATCGCGCGCGTGCGCGTGCGCCTGTTTTTTTCCGCTTGCGCCTGCTTGCGCCTGCTTGCGCCTACTTGCGCGTAGATTTTCGGCGCACGTTTGTTCCATGAATCAGCCCCAAAAAGTCATCCATATGAAAATACATTCAGATAGGGAATTTGGTCCTTTATTCAAGCCACATCTGAATATGTATTAGTCACTGGATTTTTAAGAATTAATAAAAAGTTCCAAACAGGACAGGGTGTCACCAGCACATTCAATGGATACTATCAAGTGTTATATGTTATTTGAATGAAGTACATTATTTTTTAGTAATTTACTTTGTTGTAATCACTTGGAATTTTTAAATATGTGGAGGACCCGCATGCCCTCCCTTCCCCTTCTCTCCCACCCCTACCCCAAGCCCCCAAACTCCCCGTTATACCCTTAACTCTTAAAAATGTGTACAAATGTTAAAGTTATAAAAAGTGTTTGGAACAATAATTTACTTCATTGAAACAATGGGAAACCTAACAATGTATGGTCTGCTGGTTTCTGCAATGAAATCAGTGATATTGCATTTGTGAGGACCATATAGTAGGCTACTGCATCTAATTCTTGAGCCAGAGAACAACAACAGTGTGTTCCACATCTGTGTCATTTATTTTCATTTCTATAGTGAGGGAACACAAATGAACAATGTATGAATCACTTAAGGAGCACAAGTCTGTCTACATCAGAAACACTGTCTTCAAAACACATATGAAAATTACCTCTGAATGTTCTTCGTCATCTTCATGGTGTTTTTATCGTTTGTACATTGAAAGGAGGGCTGCCATGAGTGCAGACTTCCTTCATGTACTGAATATTGAAGAAAAAATTCTAATGAGGCCTTGGCTAAAGGTTTTGATGAATTTAGAGTCACTGATTCTAATGATTCAGTGGAGAAGGCTTCATAACTATCTGCAGTGGGTAAAGGAGCACTTACCTAATGTGCGTGTGGCTTCTCTCAAAACACAGCAATGGTAGCGTATAACTCCCACCATTTCAGACACATTTAAATATGTTTAAGTATGTATGTACGTCACGATGCATATTACATGATTACGTCAAAATGCTGTGGGACATGTGCATATCATTTGTATCTGCTGGAATTCTTGGATTATGTTTATAAAAATCATTGTTGGTGTACATATGTGTCTAAAAAGTGCCGAAACTACTTGAGTCCAGTTTGGGATTTTTATAAAGTCAAATGTAGAAGACATTTTGTGAACTTGACCAATGTATTAAAAATGTACAAACATTTTGATGTTGGGAATTCCTTTAATCATCTATCTCATTGCTGGGAAATGCCATTGGATGTGCTCATTGGACCAAGTCTTATCTGTATGTAGCCTAAAAAATTCCCTAAATAATAGCAAAGATATATGCCAAAGTATATATGCCATTTACGTTGTACGCCAGAAGTCCAAGCTCTGCTGAACATAACTAAGGATTCAATGGTGGATGAGGACAACGTACCCAACTCGCTCTCTACTGTCCCCGTGGACACTCTTCATTGTTTAGTTGACTTGAATATTATGCACCACTTGGAAACTGCAGGGTTCCCTCACCGATTTCTCATAAAGAAACACAAATCAAGATTTCACTGACTCCAGTAGACCAGTCCCTTGAGTGTTTTGTGGCAAATACACCCACATTATTGACTCCAGTAGATCAGTCCCTTGAGTGTATAGTGACTAAGACACCCAACTCACTGACATGACTTCGACATCCCCGCACAGTAATTCCTGTAAGATTGACTTGATCAACACAGGGTGTACTGCCTTATATGCCGCTGTTATGAAGATGTCATTTTTGAAAACCCGCTCAATAAGTAGTCATGCCATTAACTTACATGATCTTTGTTACCAAAACCTGGCTCAAGGACTCAAGCAGTCCTAAAATAATTTGAAATTGATCGTGTCCATGGGAATGGCAGAGGGGTTGCACATCTAGCAAAGACCAACATGCACTTCTTTGAATCAACTATTGAATGTGCTGATTGGGAGATCATTCATTTAAAGTTATTGTTTTGATTCATGTCTTGTAAATTGCTTCTACTGTTATACATTTCTATGTATCTTGTTGTGATAATGTAAAGTGCTTTGGATTAAAGCACTATATAAGCACAATAAATACAAATACAAATACAAAGTTTCTTCCCAATGACAATAGCTTAATGAATTTCATTTTGATCTATCGGCCTCCTGAGAATATGTCCAATTTTAATGAAGACTTGACACTTTTCTTAGCCCCCCTCGGAACACCCAACAGTTTTACCATCTTACTTTAATAGTTGGCTGAGGAATCCTGCAGATAACGAAGCCTCAGATTTGGAAAAACTTCTGAAAAGATTGAATTTTGCTATCCATGACACTGAGCCGACCCACAGGTGGAAATATTCTGAATTGGATTTCATCCAGGAATGTTTCCGTGAAGATTGCAAATACCAGGGCTTGTTCCTGGTCTGACCTTTCTTTTGTGTAATGCCATATTCCCCTACCTAGTAAACCTCTTAAAGTTCACAATTTAGCAAAAACAATTGTAAGCAGAAATTTGAAAAAGATTACTCCTGTGTCTCAAAATAATCATGGTTAAAGAGATGGAAAAGTTTGACCGCCAAAAGCCTGACCCGCATTTATTCGCATATGTATTTGTGGGGGAGTAAAGTTAATAAAAATGTAAAGGTGTAAAGTGGGGGAGTCTGTGGGGGGGTCTCCTCCCACATATATATATGTGAAAACATGGGGGGGAAACAGACTTTTGGTGGTCGTACTTTTCAACTCAGTAATTTCACACAAATCCCCTGATATACTGGTGACCGCATGGAAAAGCCAACTAAACTGCTTCCTAGGTATGGTGGCTCTTTTGATATCCTTGATGGTCAGAAACAAGCCATGCCAACAGTCTTGGTTTAATCCAGCCCTAAAAAAAAACTAAATAAAAACTAAAAAAAGAGAGAAGACATGCGTAATGACTATGGGTTAAAAAACAAACAGCTGAGAACAAGGCCTTTTGGAATACCATACATAAAACATACAAAAACCTCATCTATGAGGCAAAAAATAATATCTACAACAAAGAAATTGAGTTGGCAGGTAATAATACCAACAAACATTTCGAGATACACAGAAACCTTGAGAAACCCACTTCCCGTCTCCAGTCATTTACTCCATCTAATGAAGACTGCAATAGAGTGTAACATGCCTTTGCCAATAAAACCTCAATTTCCCATAACAGAATCTCCAACTCTTTGATCACTGATACCCAACAGGAAACTCAGATATTGGGTAATAAAGAAATCTCAGGTTTTTCCTTTAAACCAATAACAAAGGCAGAGATATGTACCTTTGTCAATTCCATGCGTCCTATCTCTTGTCCTGCCAGATCTTTCCTGCTAAATTTATTTTGCGTCATTCTGGAGTCTTTGCCTCTTTTTTGACATGTTTTGTCAATACTTTCTTCAGCTATGGTTTTGTCCCTTACACCATCAAGCAGGTTGTTGTTACACCTTTGCCCAGAAAATCTGGTCTGAATCCTAGAGATCCTAACAACCTGTGCCCCACTACGAATACTCTCTTTCTACTGAAAGTCATAGATAAGGTAGCAACCTCCGAGCTTCAACAACATCATACTTTGGTCAGAGCCATTGTAATGCCACGCTTGGATTGTTGTAATGGTCTACTGTCTGGGGCTACAAAAAATTCTATAAACAGACTACAAAGACTCCAAAATGAAGCTGTCCGAATCATCTGTGACATCCCAAGGAGGTAGCATATCTCCCATGCTAGAAGGAATCTCCACTGGCTGAATGTGTCAGCAAGAATACATTTTAAGGCCCTCTCTTTGACTCATGGGGATGCAAGGTCTATCTCAAGGAATGAGTGAACCTATACTCCTCCTCAAGACCACTCTGCTCGAGTAACTGTGGATATGTTATGTTAAGGAGATTTGTATGAGTGCACGTACACCCGAGGGCATCTTGGCGCTGTGGCGGCAAGGCGTGAATGCCGTAACATAGAAATTAGAAAAGCAGGGTTTTTAAACTTCAACGGAAGGCAAGATGATTGGAGGTGTCGCACAAGGGAATAGGAAGCTCGTTCAACGCCCTTGCAGCGGCGACTGAGAAAGCAGAGCCACCCTTATGGGCCAGCTTGAAACGAGGCACCACCACCCGCCGGGTGGTTTGAGAATGAAGAGTGCGAGTGGGTTGGTAGGGAGTGCACTTTATTTGCAGATATTCTGCTCCCAGTCCATAGAAGGCCCGGTGTACTTTACACATGGACTTGAACAGAATCCGCTGGGCAACAGGGAGCAAGAGAAATTGTCTCAACAAGGGGGTCATATGGGCTCCAAAAGGCGGACGGATGATAGTGCAGGCAGCAGCATTCCGGAGTAGCTGTAGATGCTGAATAAGGTAGCTGGGTTGGGCTAGATATAATGAGTTACAGTAGTCCAGGATGCTGAGGACTAGGGCACCAACTGCAGGTGCCTGGCTGGCCGTGGAAATAAAAGGGAGGACTTTTCAGAGAACTCTAAGTTTAAAATGGCCTGATATACAGACCGCTCCGACCTGCTCATCCATGGTTAGAGTGGCAGAGAACCGTCCTCCCAAGTTCCTAACAGACAGAACAGGAATAGGGAGAGGGCCCAGTGATGAAGGCCAGAAATCAGCTGTCCAGAACACTTGAGGTGTCGATGTGCCCATGACCAGGACCACCATCTTAGTACCGTTCAGCTGAAGTCAGTTCAGCATCATTCATGTACCGAGTTCTTCCAGACATTTTTAAGGCTGTTAGCTGTTTCAGGTTTAGTCAGGTCCAGACGGACCAGTACCTGGGTGTCATTGGGTATGAGTAGAAGCGGAACCCATGAGATTCAATAAGAAACAAAAGATATTTTATGTAAATATTGAACAAAATAGGGAAGAGCGCTGAGCCCTCGGGGACTCCACAGGAGAGCGAGGCAGGGGCATAGCAAAACAGAGGGAGGGAAACTGACTGGGAACGACCCGTGAGGAAAGCTGTAAACCATTTGAGGACTTCACCAGAGATGCCGGCTTCCGAGAGCCGGGAGATAAGAAGAGAATGGTTGACGGTGTCAAACGCAGCCGACAGATCCAACACTAGGACTTCTGCGACACTGCCCTGATTGACAAGACGCATTAAGTCATTCAATACTGAGTTAAGGACAGATTCAGTGCCTGTCCCAGGCCAGAAGCCGGATTGAAATGAATCAAGGAACTGTGAAGATTCCAGAAACATGGATAGCAGTGGGGATACCAGTGCCTCCAATACCTTCAACAGGAATGGCAGAAGTGAAATGGGGCAATAGTTGGCCATCACTTCGGGGTCCAAGGACGGATTTTTGTCCGAATCATCTGTGACATCCCAAGGATGGATACTTGACTGTCCCAAGATGTCCCAAGATGTAAAAGAGCTGGAGGATCAGAGCGATCTTTTCCTGTCCTTGCAGCACAAGCTTGGAACATATGACTACAGATTTATGTGTGCAATCGCGTTATCTGGAAACCTTCCTTCTTTTTTTTTTTTTTTTTTGAGTCGAAATCTTCCTTTTTGAATTATCTCCTCTTGTTGTGCTCCTTGTTCCACAAGCCACCACATAGCTAATGTTTTTCTCCCATCTTTTTTCAGTCCTTTGTCTTTTTGTAAGCACCCTGATGCTTGAGGTATTTGCCACTCTATAAATAAATAAAATAAAATAAAGATGCTAAATTGCCTTCTCTTACTGGTTTTTTAACCTGTTCTAAATTGGACCATGATAGGCTGGCCTCTGAATGATTGCATTAAACAAAGTGTTTGACCAACAGTGCTGTCATTTGTTTAGTTCGTATGCATGATTTATGTTCTGTGTGTCTTCTTTTTAATGTTCTGTTAGTCATGCCGATATATATGAGGTTGCATGGCATGTAATCACATAAACAACATTCATTGAGTTACAATTGGTAAAGTCTTTCTGTAACCAAAGATATCTCATACAGATGCCTATTCTTTTCTTGTGCTTAGTGTATGTTCATACGGGGTATGGCCTGCATGGAGGATATCCCATGAGTCTTGCATTAGACAATAATTCCCTTTGTGTGTCTTCAGCAGGGATATTGGCCTCTATCATGTCATTTGCATGACCCAAAGGATCACAAATGTTTCTTCTGCAATTTACTGCAAAGTGCAGTAGAAGTAGGCAGTCTGTCAGCTGACGTGGATGCTGGTTTCTTACTTCCTGGATTTACACACTCTTGCTTTAATTATTGGAGGAGGAGCAGATTTAAAAACCTAATGTGGCACGAAGGACCAGCGCAAATGCAGCAGAAGTGGGCAGTCTGTCGAGCGTCGAGATAAGGGAGAAGAAAACGTAAATAGGCTGAACTTCTACTGTGGGTCTTATCTAAGCGGACATACTTGATTAGTCTGAAGTTGCATGCTCTTGTAGCAATCCTTACTAGCCCATGACAAATTCTGGAAAATCAGAAACAATACCAACTTCACAGTACTATGCATGGAATGCAGCTATACCTAGATGGGAGACCTAAACAGAGTGGGAAATGTAAAGACAAAATTATTGTTTCCACACATATTAATGGGTCTTCATCAGCAGCATCTCAAATGACTAAGGACTCTAGAGACTCAGGAAGAATTGCTGCTTTTATGAAAAAACTGATTGAGCTGAACAGTGCAGGCATGGTATCTAGTAGTGACAATTGTGATGGGTCGGACTTTATACTGGCTGACTCTTCCATGCTTACCCCAATCGATAACTCTCTACTGAATTTATGTTTGAGTCTTCAGAGAGAGACTGTGGGTAGTGAAGTGTTTAATCAACTGCCACAAGAGGATCTTTCGGCAAACATGATAGGCCAAGTCACCTGCTTTATCGGGAACCCCAAACTTCTTACAGTTTACGAACAATGCATATACCTTGTCTTTCAAAGCAGATTGTTCTTTTTATTCATTGTGCTTGTCATATACCAATTCTTGGGCTAAGGACGAGCCTTCTGAACAACTGATTATAATAGGCCCTTTTCACTCTTTGTAACACCAACTACAAAGATCAAAGGATAAATAAAGATGGTCTTACAAAGTTGATTGATGTGGTATGGTCAAATGTTGGTCCCCATCATGCTCCTACAGAGAGCATGTTAGACTTAGATATGATAGAAATTGTAGAAATGCAACAAGCTATGATGGCACAGTCAACTACTGGAACTTCTAATGCTCTGAAAACTACTGAATTGCAATTAAATCCTGCTCCCTTATGTTTGGAAGCTGTGAATTATTCAAACAGAGGGATTGAATCAGGGTATGTAGTGCAAAAAGGAAGAAAGTGGTCAGGGAAAACTAAGAACCTTTACTGTTTATATACGAGTTATGCTACTTCCCTTGAAAGTGGGTGTTGAAGTAACCTTCCGGTGCAAAATCATTTTGATCCCTTGAGTGAAGGTGTCACCACTTCATGTGCAGTTCATTTTTGCCCAAAGCAAATGATGGTACTCTTGACACACAGATGCACCAATCAGTGATGACTGATACTTCTGGAAAGGCAGAAGAAACTGCTAATCAGTTTCTAAATGCCAAATCATTGGGGGAATCCAGGACTATTAGTTTGGCAGGCAATATAAGAAAGCCTATTGATCATTGTTTGAATGATGAAGCTTCAAATGAATGGCTGGGGTGGTTAGAACTGCCTCATAAACCTAATTAAATGGTAAACAAAATTAAGATTATTGAACTCTTAGCCACTACAAAGAGCCCATTCTCAAATAGGTGTAATACACTCCAACTAATTAGACATGTACCCCAATTGCAGAATTTCACTACTGCAGATTTAACATCGGTGGAAATTCCTGATACACATAATGATTGAAATTAGGCAATATTCCACTTTTCCTCCCTGTTAATAGGTTTGCTAATGACTTTTTGAAAATGGGTTTGACTTTAAGCCATATAGTGGGAAACAAAGTTCTCAGCAAGAAGATTTTGGTAAGAAGCTGGGCCCAGGAAGAACACCTAAAATGACGAGCAGCAAAATGGAACTTTTTCTCAAAAAAATTATATCCATTATCCATCAGAAAATATTTGGCTGATTGTTTTTCAGATTTGGAAGAAGAAAGATGGGCTAGGTCAACTTTTGACAATGTAGCATGATCCCCACATACTCCTTATTCATCTAATTGTATTACTCTAATTTCTTGGAACACAGGAGGATACCATTCCTTCCTTGCCCCTTCTGGCCAAGCATATTTATAAATGGCAGATCTTTTTGTTCTCCAAGAAACTTGGATTACGTGCCCTTATCAGTAGGATGGTTATATGACGTTATAACTCCCTGCCACAAAGGATGAAAGAGGTACACCTTCAGGTGGTTTAATTATTAGGGTTTGGAACACTCTAGTAGCTTATGAATCCCTTCCTTCTAGGCCTAATAAGCATGTGCTTGTGGCTCCATTGTCTACTTATATTGCCTCCTTGAATCAGCATATTTTAATCATCAATGTTTATGACTCGCCTTGTGGATGAGTAATTATGCAAGTGATAAATAATACTGAACATATTATAGATGAATGGTTAAATATTTCAACCCTGGGTATTTTTATAATTGTAGGTGATTTGAACTTTCATCATAGTTTTAAACCAGATTTTGCTCTGAGCTCTTTTGCACACTTTGGGTTGAGCCATGATGAACAACATGTTATTGCATTTGAATATGAAGGTGGAATTATTATACATGGTCGAATAGGCAATCTTGCTCAAGGCTTGATTATGCTTTCATTCCTCTTGAATTATTTCATAGTGTTAAATCTTTTAATCTTGTTGATAACAAACTAAGTGACCATCATATTTTAAGCTATACCCTGTATTGGAGATGTGAAAGACAGGATAAACATTTGCAAGGATCTTATACTATTGGGAATACAGGAACAAGGGTTACCTGGACAAAGAGTAATATTACAAATTATAACTAGACTATACTTGACTTGTTTTGTAGTAATAATACTTTGACCCCTTTTTTCCCTGAAAGACTTCTATAGTAAAATGGATGTGGTCCTCACAAACGTTTTTTGACATGTAAAATTTATGACATCCTTATAGCCCCCCGAAAAAATAGAGTTGTGACATAATATAAGGAAAAGAAAAGAAAAAGATTTCATCTCTAATGCTGAAATAATGTATGAATTTAGTAGACCAATTACTGGTATCATAATTGGCTGAGAGGCCACAATAGATCAACAGCAACTGTGCAGTGGCACATTATATTTGGTGCTTCAAAAGATAGTGACACTGGTCTATATACAGCCGCTTTAGGGTAAATGTGTTGGAGAAAATGGAAATTAACCCAATCTATGAGTTCGAAAAGTGCAACTATAGAATCAGCATTCTCGTTTAAATTGTCTCTATGATAGAGGTTAAATGCAAATTGAAATGGATGATATTCTTTGCATCATAAATGTATTAGAGGTGTCCCAAGCACCAGGCCCAGATGAGTTGGCCAATGTGATCATAAAGGAGGCTCTAAACCAATGGGCTCTGATCATTTACCAATTGTTTCAGGAAATCATTGCCAAAGCGGTGGTAGTGGCTTCTTGGAAGACTTATTTTATTACCTATTTATAAGACAGGTATACATGAATTACCTGGATATTACCACCTTTGAGCCATCGTGGACAAACTGTCTAAGATGTTATAATATCTATTATTGGAAAAGATAAACAGTTGGCCCCTTCATAAGGAGATTATAAAAAAAAAAAAAAATGAGATGTTGTTGAGGATTGAATACACTGACCAACATTTGGAGCCTCCTTTATTTGATACATAGTGCCGTCAAGTAAAAAAATGAAGCATTACATATCTGTATTGTATACTTTGCAGAGGTGTTAAATACACAATCATTGTGTGGGATAAAATGGAAATATGGGGATTGATCAAATCAGTTTTATATCTGGTCCAGTAATTATACTCTACCACCTCCTAGATTCTTAGATTAAACCTGGAGTGATCCTTAAATTCTGAAATCCCCAGAAATGTGGCCTTGAAACAGAGTTGGACCCTGGCTCCCACCTTAGATAACATTAATTTATCTGATCCTAATAAGTCATTGCAATCCTGTAGAAACATTCCCCCAAAAATTAGCCAGCAGGCATTGAGCTGGTTATCCTATGAGGATGATACCTTGATTTTAGACCGTACTCAAATCGGACTTCAGCGTAGTATTACAGCTCTCTATGAATGTATTTTGAAGAATAGGTTAAACATCAATCTAAACAAGATGAAAATCATGATTGTTAAATCTACAAGGAACAATAAAAATAACGGTTTTGTTTGGAAAATAGGTTTATAAACCTTTAGAGATTGTGCATAACCTATTTTTAGTGAGGAATTCCTATTTACGACTCCTTGTGCACTGATTCTTTTACTAAAGATATAGGCACTAAAATAGACAGAAAATGTAATGCTATAAAATGTTATGTGTCTAAAGGATGTGACTACTCGATTGAAGGTATTTTAAAAATCTATAACATAAGCATCCTCCCGAGTACCCTCTTTGGCCTCAAAATACTGCAGGGGAAGGAAGCACTCTGGCTTAATAAGTTGGAAAGCAAACATTGTCGGTCAGCGCTGGGTTTATCCATGGCATCCCTGCATGTAGCTATATGCCTGGAGCTGGGTATAGCATCCTTCCTTACTAAATGGAAGACTGCATGTGGTAAATGGTACCTGAACATTTTAGAGGCTAATAGTGACCCTTTAATATTGATTTCACATTTTACATATATATTTCTTTTGGATATGGGTGGAAATATGTATACTATCTGGCTCATGGATACTAAACCATTCTTTGAGGATATATACTTACATTTCGAACAACCAATGTACTGGTGAGTTCTCAATAAGGAATAGAAAAATAAAGTGGTCACGTGGGACTGTAGGAATATAGAAAATTAAGTGAAAAGAATATTTATTTTAAAACAGTTTGTTTTCCTGCAAAAGATCCTTTAAAATATATTGTTGGGACTAGAAATGTTAAAATAAGATGCTTTCTAATGAGACTCTGCTTTGATAAATTGCAACAATTGCTAGATTGGGAGCCTGGAATAAAATGCTATAGTCTGAGCAATTTTGTGGATGTTCTCAGACAGAGGTGGAAACTTGTGCACATCTATTTACTTCTTGCAATGAGCTAAGTGCAAGAAATTGTAAAGCTAATAGGAAAATAGTTCATAAAATGGTCAATATTTTGACAGATCATCTCTGGGCATTGATATTTTTGGGAGAAAGTTCTATTTTAAGTTCTGCTGTTTTTTATAATTGGGCTATGTTAGAAAAAGATACTTTTAATGAATCTTATTTTGTATAGGGTGGATCGTGAGGAGATTGTTATACAACTATATGCTGCGATGATGTATACATACTTTGTATAAGATGACATGTGATGATGATGTTTAAATTTCTGTATTTATTTTATAAATGTATGGTGCAAGTGGTTTTTCTTTACCAAATGACCTAATAAAAAATAAGAGAAATATCACAAATCTGGTTGATGACATCTCCAAATTGCTTACATTCAGAAATGGCTAGATTTTCTTGATTCTATTGAATAAGGGTGAGTAATAGATAGTGGTTATTCTGTTTGAATCACTTTTGGTTCATTTCTGTTGTGAAAGTACAATGGTGCAAGGTATATTTTGTGCTCTTTTGGATGCCTGTCTTACAAGTTTATTTGGATAGTCTCTTATGGATGGGTAATCTGTCAATTGTTTTGCTAGCTGTTTAGCTGATACTATTCCTGTAATTTTAAACAGATATGTCTATATCCCAAGAATTTCTCAATGGGAGATTATCTCAGCCAGTTGTAAAATTAATGACGTGGGCACATCCTGATGCTTTGCTCTATCTTGTAATATTTTTGGGATTACTATCATCATCATCATCATCATCATCATTAACTTGATTCAGAAGATATATATCCATTAAAGTACAATTTCCACAATACAAAACATTAAAACTAAATGTACATTAATATCCACATTGATCTTGATATCTTAAAATTGCTGTGCACAAAATATGTGTACAGTAGTAAAACCAAAATCAGCTAAGGTAAATCCAAACCTTAGTATCACGCACACATACACACGCATCCCACTCAACCTACTGCTCTGTCAAACTAGTACTTTTTCTAGTCTCTAACATTCTATTCATAAATGCGGATCTTATCATTTTTGAGACTGCTAACACATATGCAGGTTGGGTGCAGCATTTCAATGCTCCAATAGCTAACGGGATTGACAGCTGGGCTAGGTGGCTCGAAACTGGGGTGAGCCAACGCACACTTGCCTGGGAGTGAGCTCTACAAAGAAATAAAAGATGCGCCTCATCCTCATGCCCCTTGCCACATAGAGGGCATACGGACAAGGGACAGGACCCATTCTTCCACTCTGCCGATCCATGGGCCAATGGGAGTATGCCCAATTGAAACTTAGCCAACCAGCTTTTTAACTTTGCTACCATTGAGAGGTCCAGATATTCCTACAACCCCCAGACGTCCTTGAGCTGCAAATAAGCCCTAGCTTTTTTCACCATTAGGCAATTATCAACCCTCATACTCCAAGCACACTCTCTGAAGTTATTCTTGACCACCACCTTGTAGGCACTACCCAACCTTGTGGGGTCATTCCATAGATCCCCCAGCCTAATGTTAAAAAGCATGGTTCTTGCATGCCTAGACCAAGCGAGTTTCCTAACAGCTGGTAATGAAAGCAGCTCCTTTACTAATAATGTCACAAATTGGGGTATTTTGATGTATGGTTATTCAATATCCATGGTAGCCAAAATAGGTTTATTTTTTTTAACAATGTGGTTTTTAAAAGATTCAACATTGCTGTGGAGTCTTTTTTGAAGGACTGTATCATGGGTATGCAGTCTTTAAGGAACAAATACACATATTGATACAAAGGTTGCAGAATGGAGCCGATACCTGATACTATCGGATGACCTGGTGGAGGTGTGAGTCCTTTTTGTATTTTCTGGAGTGAATATAGAATTGCTGTCCTGGGAAATTCCGAAGTAAGGAATTCTGCCTCCTTATGGCTGATAAATGCCTCTATCATGACTTCTTCTATGATCAACCTTATCATTGTCGGTAAGTGATCAGTGAGATATGTCCCTAATTGTTTGCAACAAGTGTGATCATTCAAGAGAACTGCCACCATGGTATCATAATCAGCAGTATTCATGACTATGACTTGTGGGGGCTTCATAACTAGATATTCAGATTGACTTCCCTCACAAGAAGGGCGAGGGCTTTGGCAGTGCAGATCCAAAGCAGGCGTCTCAGAGCCAAGAGATTGGCTGTGGGAACAATGAATGTTGCTAGACACAGAAGAAGAATATGACAAAGCATCTTCCCCAAACTGAGCCATACTAGGATGGCCTGAGCTGTAGGAGAAGAACGTGAGTGTCACACTTGTAAAAGTTAAAATTGGCTTGCCCATTATTCTTTAGAATAGGGAGAGCTAGGGAGTTGTGTTTAATATGATAAATATCCACTAGGTGCAACATATTCTTCTTCTAGATGTAACAAAGAATTGAAAATGAAATAAGGTTGAATTTGAGCATCATAAAGGGAACAAAGGGATAACATTGCATAGCACATCAAGCAGGCAAAACTAGTAAAATGTACGGCACAGTAAATCCTTGCTAAAACAGTACAAATATTTTGGATTATAAAATTGGCTATTGATGCAACCTAAGGAATTAAATGTGTGATAACATGGCGAGGGGAGTTCCTGGATTCTAATATCTGTCAATTGTTTATTATAACTGGTTCTCGAACACATTCTAAGAAGGCCAGCCTAGGAGGGTGAGAAGGGAAATGGAAGATCCAAAATAAGTAGGGTGAAGGCGGAGCTAACTCTAGACGCCTTGAGGTGGGCAAATAACATAGTTATTACAAAATTAGTTAACATGTTAACGGTGTGCACAACTATGCTATGTAAAAATCCCATGAAAAATGTAGGTGCATTCAGTGCAATAAGCAATGGTACTAAGAAATTAGTTGGGTACACTAAATATTGTAGGGTGGAGAAGAATTTATTTTACCATACGTGCATATGAAAGTCAGGCGAGAGACTGTGCAGTAGCAAAACCCACAGATCACTCTATAGATGCACACAGAGCATGAAGTATAGTGAGATAAGTTAACCCATGTCTTGGTCCGACCTGACCTGTAGTGAAGTTTTGACCAGGCATGTTCTTTGAGTTACCAGATGGTCAGAATTTGTGAATTTGCTTTCGGTACAACAATCACAGTCATAACTGGATTCAGTATTAATCTACACAGTTTTCTATTTTTCCTTCTCTTCCTTGGCAGAAGGACCTTAACCTGTCAGAGCCCACCATCATTTGAGGACTACCTTTGGCTAGGTACTCATACACACGTTTGTCACGAAGCTTGAACAGTCCAGTTCAAATGTGTGTTTTCAAAAGACAAGCTATGAAGCATTCTTTTTCCATGTGGGCACCATTTCAAAAAGGACAACACTTATTGTCGAATTTATTTTTTCAACTCTGTCCTGCCTGATGGACAATGTGAATTTCGACTTCTCCTCTGTAAAGGATGGATGTCTATAGTAATGTAACAACATGATATTGAGCGTTCATATTTTAACGTATGTTGCAACTGAGCATCGTTAACAGATTTGCCCTCTTTCATTTATCCAGTCGCCAAAAACTCAATGTTATAAAGACTGAATAATGTGGCTGTAACTTCCGTGTATACATCACACATATAGGATGTTCCACATTGCTTACCATAAGTCATACGAGTTTTTATCACGCTCTTCTGGGATGCACATATAGTGAGACTAGCGCGTAATAAAAGAGGACATTTTCAAAATATGGTGCGTATTCTCAACACGGGCTCGAATTAAATAAATATACGGATAGCGCACACAATCGACGGTATACTGAGGTGCATGTGCCATGTTGAATTCAGTTCAATTTCGCAGTATAGCTTGTAATTGAGAATAGCGTGCTGTGGGTGCAGAGACCAACACATAAAACACACTGGATGTGTTCTGTAGAAAGCAATCCGAGGCTGCTTCTTGCACTTCGCTTCAGACATCGACTTCACTGGTGTCGAGCCCCTCGTGTACTGGATACAACAGACGGCGACGTTGCCATAAAACGTGCAATAAATTAATCATCTGCCGTTCTGTCTGGCCTCATGAAGAGGTAGTCTGTCTTTGAACACTCAGACATGTGTCTAGAAATGCAGCATTAACTCACAGCCTTAACTCATCTGCTTCCTGTGTACTGGAGACATGATAGATGATATTAAACATAACATTGGAAGGAATCCCAGAAATGGTGGAGAAGTGAAATACTGCCGTGCTGCTACTTTACTTTCCTCGCATCAAGGATAAGCTTGGGAACCAGTGTATGCCTCAATTGTAGCATTACAGGTGGCACAGTGTCCACTGGTATTTCCCTGTGCATTCAGTTTGCTCCGGTTGTTTGTACCGTACCTTTTGACTCACCTTTGCGTGTTATGACTAACATATGCAGGCATGCAATACACTGTAAATAACTGGACTATATTGTATTTGTACTACATGATGCAAAAAGTACGCACACAAAAGTTCAATGATACAAGCACATCAATCGATCTTAGTTTGAATCGTGCTTCAGAGCATCCATTTCGTATAAAGGTTCACATATAAGGGAGTTTAGAATCAAGAATATGTCATTTTGGATTTGTATAGGCCATATGACGGAAACTTTACACTAATGCAAGTGAACATGTGTACAGTATATGCTGTCTGAAATACCACTGCAAAAGTGCAAAGTTTTGGACACTTTGATCCTAGCATAACAGAGATATTGTTATATACACGGTAAATTGCATGGAGTGTAGTATTTTTGGGCTTAGCTATCATTGCCATTCTCTTTTAAGTTGGGGATAAGACATGGAGGGGTCATTTTATATGAAATGCTAATTGCATGGAGGCGACCACAAGTTTCTTCATTTGCAAAACGGAGTGCAAAAAACCAAGGAATGAAAAGAGTTTTAACTGTTTAGCTTTGACATCATGTTTAAATATCGATTTGCAAAAAAGTGTAATTGAAGACTGCTGTTTGTGGCAGGCAGCCGAAACCGCCTGCTACTATTTGCGCTGAAGACAGGAGGATTCTGTGGGAATCCATTGGTTTCATGCCAGCAAAATAATCTCATGCTGACATGAAACAATGCAGCATTTGAGACAGAGGAGGCGTGCACAGGGTAAACGTTCATTCCGTTTCATGCCTTTCCTCCACTTCCAAACACCATCAGGCAAAACATCTTCAAAATATGTATAACATTACAATAGCCTTCCCATAATTTGTACAAAAGGGGGCGAGTAGGTAAAATGGCTTTGCCCGAATTGTCTGCCGAATATCAAGGGTTTTGTTCCATTCAATGTTTACCTTAACGTCTCTTTAGTTAAGGGTTTTCCACTGAATAAATATAGCAGCAGGCCTTCTTATTTTACTTCTGCAGCTTGTCTTTTAATATATCAGCATGCTTCCTTAGCCATCAAAACATTACCGGATTACACACAAAGTTACATTTGTAAAGGAAACAGAGCTTTGCTTCCCCCCAAAACACCAGCAATTTATGGGATCAGAGAACTGTTGCACAGAAAAATAACATTTATAAACATACTAGCAAACGTGTCCTCTGAATGGGTTCTGTAGAACGACATGATAACACTCTCATCAATTGTTGATAATAAATGATCCTGTAGGTTCCTGTTTCACCTCACCCTCGCGTGGTGCAGTTCCTTGCAGTGCATTGCGGTGCAAATTTCTCAGAAACCATGCATCCTAGGTCCTTGAAACGTGGTTCTCGAGGTCCCTATACCTCGAGTTTTTGTTCTTCGCATTTGGACTGGTTCAGAAGCAACAATTTTGGTTCCCTTCCAAGTGAACATGGTTTCTGGCTTTGTCAGCAGGCGCCATCTTGCAAAAATCCACTTGAAAAAAAATTTCACCTAATGCGCCATAAATGTTTGTTTCTCTTTCCGGTGAACATGAATCACAGGAAAGTATGCATATGTTGGTGCATATTTGTGAAACAATGTGGAATTGTATAAGGAGCAACACTCCACCTAGTCACACACCCACAAACAAATACTGACTTTTGCTGACATCTGGGGAAAGGGTTGGGGTGTCCAAATGTCATGCAGCCAGTAATGTCCAGAGGATCCTAACAGGTAACTGTGCAAAATGTGATGCAGATTGGTGAAAAAATGTGGAATTGTATAAGGATCAACTCCACGCACCACAAACCCACGAACCCACACACAACCTTTGACTTGTATACATAGAAATATTTAAAATATATTTAAACCACTTTACTTCTTTTAGATGCCCCTAGTCTAAGTGTGGGGTTGTGGGTTTCTAGCTTAAGCATGTAATTGAATGTAATGCATTGCATGCAAGTTTTGAATGTTTGGGTTAGGGAAGTAGTTTAATCGATTTAGGATCTACAGACTACTTCGACTCACAATCTCAAACTGGGACAATGGTTTGATAATGTAATCAAACAGGTATACTTGTCCCTCTCTTTTCACCTCCCAAATAGAGTGCCGTTGGGCGGCATGTGGGATTTACATTCAGATCATTTTTATGGGAGTAAAAATGGCATAAATAAACTTGCTCTTGTTTCCCCGTGCTCTTCACAGAACACACTTTATCAAACATATCTTCAATAGGTTTTGGTATGGACATCTTCATATAACAGCTTAATGTTAACTATTTTTGTGAAAACCTTTGGGTACCAT
The DNA here is from genome assembly GCF_040938575.1 of Ambystoma mexicanum. Lineage (NCBI taxonomy): Eukaryota > Metazoa > Chordata > Amphibia > Caudata > Ambystomatidae > Ambystoma > Ambystoma mexicanum. The sequence goes on along the minus strand of NC_090941.1, from coordinate 100,712,783 downwards.
TAAATGAGAATATAATTTACAACAAGATGTATGCCAACTGCCGAATGATATCTGTACTACAACGCACAGAGTTAAAAAATGTATTTTGGATTGGATTAAAGTAACAGCCCAATTGCTTTTTAAATGCTATGAAAATGCCTGATATATTTCCTAGTTTATCAATATCTGTTGATACCATCTTCTCAAACCACCTCCCTTTCTGAGATTTAAAAGGAAAAATAAAACAGTGGCTAGAAAGCAGATATTATTTCATTTGGTGAATTCTCATACTTTGGATTAGTCTTTAAAGGCACAGAGCCAGCAGAAACCAAGATGTGTTCCAAGGGAAATCTCTGTGAACAGGCCCTTTCTTGTCCCACCCTCCTCAGCATCATTTTTCAGCATTAGTTTGCTATAGGGAAACAGTTTCACATCCAATAATCTTAACATACCTCCTATTTAAAAAAATATGATTTACCTATGAATTGCTATTGCATAATTTCCTGTTGTATATTTACCTAATTTGGCACATGAAAAGTACTACATGCGATACAAAGGCCATATGTAACCTATTCAGCAGTTTCTATGTAGTAAAAATCCCATGTATGTATGTATGTATGTACTCATAATTAGGTGGTATTTTAAGAACCAGTGGTATTTAAAATGATTTTTGTTTCTAAGTAAGTAACATGATTGCTGAACTAAATATTGAGCAATAAAGCAATATTCCATTGGATGTTAGGATCAATTAATTGAATACAAGGTCAGTCAATGAGGTAATATGATATGCTTGAGAATACTGCATACAAGCATTAAATAATATCAAGCAAATGTCAACACTGTGGAGAAAATGAAGGACAAATAATCACTGTGCTGGGGAATTATCCACTGTTTTTTAGATACATGCATGAACAATTTATTTCAGTTTTATTTATGTTAACTTGGCATCAAAATCCCCTGCAAATGATTTTGATTCAGAGTAACCATAATATAACCTGGGCAAGTATGGCGGAAGTAGACAAACGAGTCCCGCATGCAAGCAAAATAGCTATGAAAACAAAACCTAATTTACATATGTAGTGATGCATATGATGGAAGTAGCTGCATTTTCTCCCCTTCAGTGAACCTGTTATTTTGGACAGATCTAACTGCTACATCATCAGATCACTTCAGGGCAATAGTAAGTGATCTTCCTGCCTGACAGCAGTGAGGAATATTGTCTTTGCATCCCCAACTACAGCTCATAGTTTAGAACTACGTTATTCCATTGCAGGGACACCTTGAATATCTGGAGGTGGTACGTTGAACACTGAATGTTGTACCTGCCTGTTTGGGAAATATTTTTTCAGATTTTCTAGTATTGACCATCTTCCCAATATCACACTCCTGAGTGAGATCCAATAGCACCTGCTACATAAAGGCTGGTAACAAAATTCATTTTCATAATGTGATTTCACAGATGCCTCCCTCCACTGGCATCTGCAAAAGTGGAGTTTTACACCATGGCATGGAGGGAACAGTTATTCCTGTTTGTACATGTGGCAGTTTGTGAAATATGTCTCTAATTGTCCATTCATGAATCTAGTTGTATTTCAAATTCCACAATTTTCTACAACCAGAAGTGACACTGTGAGCCCCCTCCCCCTTTCATGCTAAAACAACAGTTGAAACATTAAAGAAAGCTTTAGTGTGTGTGGAATCTGAGCTCTGCAAAGCACAGTGTAATGTGGAGACAGCTAATGTTGTCAGGCAGCTCAGCTCCATATTTTCTCATGACGTGATGGCAGGCGTATTTATTCCAGTTTCTGCGTAAAGCATAGGGTTGTATGGCTATTGGTGACCATCTTATTGTTCAAGTAAGAGGAACAAATAATCTGTGAGTGGGGCATATTGACTGAGGAGGCCTCGGATAACTTTACGCTAAATTCAGGAAAAAATGTCATACACCTGCTCCCCAACCCTCAGCAGTTATCCACAGCTATGCTAGGTTCTTTTAGCAGTTCTTGCACTAGAAAGGTTTTCCAAAATGTAAGTGGTTCTGGATTTGTCTTAGATAGATCTGAAGGTTATTCCAGAAAGATGGAGCCAAAAAAAAGAGAAGACATTTGCCCAGTTCAGACATGAATAAACGCTAGACAACCAAATGATTTTCTGATGATGATCCAATAGGGAGTGTACTTCTGGAGAAGGAAATGAAGGAATGAAGGGCCGTTATCAGAAAAATGCCCAATGGGCCATGCATAACACTTTAAGGTTTGATTGTTTACCAACCGGTAACCAGTGAGGTTATCTAACAACTGGGGACATGTGGGAGTTTAGGGGAATCTTGCTTGGCGTGTGAGACACCATGTTCTGAAGGATTCAGAGTCTCTTCATTAAGTAGCATATGATTGCCAGGTGAATCACATCTGCAAAGTCCAGAAGAGATAGAACTAATTCAATAACAGACTGGACCTGTGGGAGTGGTGGAGGTAGGGTATAGATTTGTAGTCATGCAGAGATGAAAGAAACTCTTATTATCAAATTGTTATTCTGTAGTTCCCATGATATATTACACGGCCCGCAGTGGTGGGACTGTAGTTATGGTTAAGTCACTCAGCTCGTAGGAAGACTCTTTTTGGGAGGCTTATAACTTTGCTCCACTTGGATGAATTTGCATCAAACTTTGCAACAAAGTTATATGGGCCGTTGTGATTTTGTTTGGGAAGTTTGGTGAACTTTCATCCAGGGTGGCCAAAGATATGGGGGTCCCAAAACATTATTTTTTTCCATAGACTGAATGGACAAAAACTTTGCTCACCTGTACACCCCAAACCATTTGATGGATTTTCATCAAATTTGCTGCAGGAGCGGCGGCTTTGTCCCAAAAGCATGCTTTTGTAAATTTGGTGATAATCCGTCCTGTACTTTTTTAAAAAGCAGGTCAAATGTACGTCTCCAAATATTACTGATATCTGGGTCCGCTCTGCAGTCCTATTTCCCTGTTTGCTCTGCGATGAACAGTGATTGGCCTGGAATGTGGTGTGATGTTGGCAGAGATTGGATGCGCCCGGTGGTTGGCTGGAGAGAAGCGTGATGTGCTTCATAATTGTGGGTAACACTGCCATGTTGTATGCAAGGATAGTACGGTGCCGAAAGGGGCTGGAAAACATGCTTTCCGGCATCTGGTGATGGGAAGAGGGGATGGAAAGGGTGGGGGAGTGTATCCGTGTGTACTGCACCAATTTGCGGGTACCTCCTCAAGTGACTAGCTTGTGTGGTGACTGCAAGCAGCCTTCGTTACGGCACAATAGGTCCTGAGGCGACCTCTTTCTGTGGTGAGTGCTGGCAGGCTTAACTGCAGATTGGGACAGGTTTGCACATGACATGAGCATTTTCACATAGAGTCTACTATGCTGTGTTGTGTGTGGTGCGCTCCTAGTGCCTTAGATGAATGCATGGAGGCCTTGCACCAAAAAGTATGGCCACTCGTTGCAAGTAGGTTTCACATTGTTGCCTTGTCTGTATGGTGTGGTGTGTCAGCATTGTAAACATTGTTGGTTGCATGGGTCATGGGGCACATCATACTGTTTTGTTTGTATAGCTGGACATGATGGAGTCAACAGTCGTGCAGTGTGTCCACTGGGTGAAGTGTGGGAATACTGCATGTATAGAAGTACATAGGGTTCCAGTGGATGTTTTATGTGGTTGGGTTGTGGCCATTGCGCAGATTACTGAGTACTGTACTGTACTATGATGTATTGGTTCTGTGTACTTAATAGACTGCTGGGACCAGGGGCAATGTTCGGAATATTTTGTGGTTTGGTTGGCAGTAGTAAAATACTATGTAAGTGTGTAGAGGTTCTGGGAGGCTGTGTTATGTTTGTGGATCATATAGCTCATCTAACACCTATGTACTGAGCATTGTGGAAAACTTGTGAATCTATTTAATTTCTACACCTACAGATGATACTGGGCCTCATTAGGACCCAGACGCAATGGGTTTAACGGTGCCGGTAAAGGTGCCGACGCCATTAAACCCATTCCGCCCTATTACGAGGTCCCCTTGCGGGACTTGCTCTGGACGTCTGGTTTTACCAGATGTCCTTAGCGGGTCCCACGAGGGGACCAGGGAGCTAACAACGGGCCTGTTATTGACGGGCCTGTTGTTAGCTCCCTCCCCATTCCCATTGAGCCCTATGGGGGCTCGAATGGGAATGGGGATGGTCTGGGTCCAGGTTCCATGAATGGGGAAATACCGGGCACTCCAAAGTCAGAATGGCCCGGTATTTCCCCATTCAGGGACCACAGACCCGGACCCGATTAAGGGCATGGCTGCCTCCAAGCTGGTAATGAGGCCCACTGTCTCTGGTGTATCGCAATGTTACCACTGTTGTAATTGCTTTTTTAGAATATATTTTGTTTTTATGATATGTGTGCTGTCCTAGTGTAATCTAATTCTGCTATACTAGACCTTGTTTTGTGTGTTAACACCCATTTAGCGCTAAAAGGGAGAGGTAGCCTCGATTCTTAATGTCTCCTTCATTCTCTGCCCTAACCTCATGAGTCAGGTCCCATGTTATCAAACAAGAGGGTATGTAGCCTTTTTCATATGACTTCTGCTACCTGCCTACATGTTTGCATGCATGACTGCATTAGGGTGCAAGGGTTGGGTAGGATTGCCATTGGCTGTATTACGTTTGTGGGTTCTGATACATGGTCACATGTTTGCATGCATGGCTGCATAATGTTGCGCTGGTTGTGGCAAAGGCTTAGGCTCTTGGGTGCCAACACTGTGATACTGCTATATGGATGTCATAAACATGTTTATGGGGTCATTTCTTTTTTCCCTTCCCTCCTTAGGATAAGTTGTTACAACCATATGTTGCTGCATCGTACACAGTTTTAACTCTGCATCTCTCCAAGGGTGGTCACCTTTAAAGAATGGTTGTGGAGGACATTTTAGACTTGGTCGAGCACCAGAAGTTAGCTGACATGTGTTCAGTACCATATGGTGTAGGTTATTGCACTTGTTGCACATTAGGGAGCGACATGCCACAATTTGTGTTTGCTATGGTTTGCCCCTGATAAGACCCTTTCTTTATGAAGTACAGAAAGATATTGTGCCATGAAAGGAATTCCTCTGCATCACACATTTAATATATGGACAATGTACACAGCCAACCACATACAGTTGAAGGTGTACTTCACATACGCATTTATGAGATGTGTTCTTTATAGAAATGCTTTGGAAACAAACATATCCCATTACAACCAAAGGAGCAATTCACAATAACCTATCCTTACACTGCATAATTGGTTATATAAATCTCTTCAGCTACATGCGTATGCTGTTATTCTTTTCTCCTCCATCCAGCATTGTTCCTCCAGATAACGATGAGCGTCCACACACCGCTTATGGTACTCTTGTAATGATTGTTCCCCAATCCGTTTGTTGCCATGTGGAAGGCGTGACACAACCATTAAGGTATCAGGTATCTGTGATTACAGAAGGATAAGAAGACATTTCAGTAGCCATTTTCAGTGGCAGCGTAAAGGACAAGGGCTCTGAGCGAAGGATGTCACAAAGGGCCCTAGATGCCCGATTCATGCACATTAGGGTGAGGTACTGTGTGTTAATGAGTACTGTTGGATGTTCACCCACAGGCTTGCTGTCTGTTTTGTAGGTGCCACTCTCCTTCCACGGCTACACACATGCCCTTCGTATTTCAAACATTGCCACCAGACCCTTCTTTCATGTCTTTGCTTTTCACAAGAGATTTCATTGGCAGCGAGTGTCATCAGACCCATGGCACATTCTCTTTGTGTGCCCAAACAAACATACAAAACAAAAACATTCTCCTATAGGACCGCTCCAACTGCAGGACAATGCAGGAGGCATTTTTCCAAACCATTCAACAGTAAAATATTAGCTGTCGACGTCTGTGAGCCAGCCGAATGCTATATGCACCTCTGACCGTTAATATTTTTAATACAATGAAGGCACAGAAAAGTGTTAAGTGTTTGAAAGGTCATTATAAGGACCATAATGCAAATCTTTTAGTGCACACTTGAACATACGGTGTACTGTTTCAGTGCAGGAGTTGCGTTAATTTTCACTGTTGTACTCCACACATAGGTTTGAATGGCCTGGAGAACCATGTGAATAAAACAAAAAACATTCATAGTACTCATTTAGGCTGAATGCTGCAGAAATGGTACTGTAATGCAGCGTGCACAACTACTCTTAAAAAACCCACTACACTGCAAATGGACAAAGTGTACAGCACGGTACCATTAATAGTTATGCACACAGAGCTGCATCCTACTACATTTTAATCCCTACAAACTTGTTATGTACAGTTGTGCTTACATGTTTTCTGCAAATTCCATGGTTACAATGTGTCTCCAGAAATGTCACTGTATGGCGTACTAAACACTTGCAGACTACCTTTACGAAAAATGTGCGCTACAACAACAGAAAGTTAAATTTAATTTTATTTTTCAATTGCATAGAACCTCTACATTTGGCACAATTCATGCGTAACACTGAAGGTTATTTTACAATGAGTTTTTCCCCTGTTGATAGAGTAGTATGGTAGGTTTCCCTTTCCGGCTACCCAGGCGGCTACAAAAACAAAATCAGGTGGCAATGTGTTACCATTTCATCATGCATTTCCGATGCTAAGTACTCCAGTTACGTAGAACTTATTTTTACGTACATGGAGACATGCTGGTACCTTATACATGGTGCAATGAATGTACAGCTGACACAATATATAAATGTACATTTACGGCCCATATCTACTATTCATATGTGCAGTGTTTTATGAATCAACGGAGTGAAGGGATTGGGTAAACACTGTCAGGTGGGCATCTGAGCCCTACCTTCAAAGATGACTACTGAAAACATCACTAGAAATACAATGTCTCATTGGTTCTACTAACTATAGGACCCTAGATTATTTGGTCCATTGTGAATGGGTTGGCACCAACCCCATGCATACATTTCCACTTTGCTTAGCAGCACGCAGAACAGTCAGCCAGGTAGAGGTGCCCCTCAGTTACCCAGCCTTCCTCCAATTAAGGTTAGAATCCATCATCGCTTCAGCAACTATGTGTCAATTATTTCAGTGTGGTTGGCCTCGAAACTGCATCTTCTGTCTGGAAAAGTTCTGATATCTCTGGAGGCTGCTAAGCATAGGTGTGAACCTCAGCTTCTTCTCGCTCGGCTGGTCACATGCTTCCCACACCGTGAATTTGTCTGGTTTCTCTCAGTTTGTGTATTTGATTCTTATTTAGCTTGCTACCTGCCTACGCTTCCTTATCTTGACCTTTCAGAGACAGGATATTCTGTTCTTAAGTTTCAATTATATGTAGCTACTGTTCGTTCCTTCTATTGGTATGACCTTGACTCTCCTGGCACGAGTTGCAACTGCCGAGTTTCGATTCAGTTGTCTCTTCTCGTTTTGCTATAATATGAATCTTTTCTTGATTGGCCTCTAGTAACCTGAGTTAATTCTGCTTTTCGTTCAAAGTGGAATCGCACTTATAATACTGTGCTTCATTTTGGGGTAGAGTATGTATAATGGTGCTTGCCGCACTATTCTTCTACTTAGCATAGCAAGCCACACTGTTTTCTTAGCTTTCTTGCGGTTCCAAGCATATTTACATGTTTAAGCTGGTTGAATATCTTCATCTTGCTTACAGCTTGAACTTCTTTGCATTTCAATATTGTTCTTCCACTTTAGGATCACAATCTCTTTATTCCTGGCAATTCATCTCTTTGTGTCATTCTTGGGTCATCATTTCTTCTATCTAGGAGCCTGTCCGGGTCCTCGTGACGTCACCATTCATCTTCCATTAAGACTTTTTTGGTTTCTTCCGGGACAGTACTTAGGCGATCTTCTTTTCGTCTCATTTGCTGGTAGGGTTTTCTTAATGAGTACCTTACTGTCCATGGTTTTCTGGGTATTGGGACTTCAATAGGCGTTGCTCTTCTGATGGGTACTGGACAGAGCCCTACTGCGGCTCTCTGCTGGTTTATATGCTCATGATACGTCATATATTTCGGTGTGAACGTTCCTAGTACTTCAAAATGGGCGACTGGAGTGCAGGCTTTATTTGGGACCTCCTCTACACTCCCCCCTGTGGGCGATTCATCGACCACTTTCACCTCCATCTTTGGATTCATTTTACTCGATTCTTCTGTATTTATCTTCACTCCATCGCCTGGGTTCATTCCTTCTTCATCTTCTGGGTCTATAAATGGTGGTTTGAAGAAGTGTCTTTTTCAAGTCCATATTTGTATTACTCCTTTCAGGCTTCCTGCTGATCTTACATGTTTGTCTTTGTTCCATGTCATTAGTTGATATTGTCCATTTGGACTGCAATAAACCCATCTTCTCACATAATTTCTGTGCTTTCTGGTATAGAGAAACGTTGTTCCTTCTGTTGCGTGAATGCTGGCCTTTACAAAGTCTCTTATTTCTTCATCAGTCAGGTCCTTTGGCTTCCATCCTGGGTTGACATCAATCATGATCTTCATCCCTATGGCTTTTTTCATAGTCTTCTGGCATTGAGAGATTATTATCTTGATAACACAAAATCCTAGTAATATCATCACTAGGAGGGCTCCCAAGAACTTGAATGCATCTGCCATCCATTGTGGGACCCATGAAAAGAGTGATCCAAACCAACGGTCATCATCAACTTCGTCAGTTTCATCGATCATCTGGTTCTGCAGGTTTGCATACCTATGGCTTCCGTTAAAGTTCCATTCTACTCATCGTGAGAAGGTCTAAATGTGCAACATTATAATCCTATTTTTGCACAAACTCCTCCATCCATAGCTGTGATCATGTCAAGGACGTATCTGTTCTGGAGAGTCATCAGTCGGATGGCTCTTAACTGTTCCTTGATTGCATTGAATCCTTTAATGGTCATGTTGATGGTCTGTAGTAACTCCCATCTGGTTATCTGCAACCATTTAGTATTTACTCTAACTTGAAGAATCAGCATGAAGATTATCGTGAACACTGATGAGGTGAGGCTGACCAGCCTGTGTTCATATGGGATTGCATGAAATGCTTCTTCTGATTTAGCAGAGAAGTAATTCTCTCTCTTCATTCGAGTTATCAATTCGACAGATCTCTTCTTCCTCAGGTGAGCATCTGCTTTCGGGAAACTGTCAATATTCAGGCCACTTTTCGGGATCACCAATGCTGGAACATGGACATTCACTATTGTGCATATGCCTCCCCAGTTTTTCGGCAGTCCGATGTATGCCTTGGATCCACATGCCCAATAATGATCCATAATTACAGCAGTGCCATGAACCATTCCTGGAGCATCAAAAACTTGTCCACAGTTCTGATTCTCTCCCGTTTTCTTGTGCCATTATTCCTGAAGCAGAATTTTGGGCTTTCTAGTGGCACTATCTGTAAGGTTCCCCCTCTGTCTTTGACCCACGTCAGTAGTTTTGCAAGTTTTGGCCATAATGGCTTGCAGCCATTCTGCACGTTGTCAATAGTTTCTTTGTAGAGTCCAGTGATTACCCAGGCTCTGCAAATCACCACTCCTTTCTCCCATCCATCTGGCGAAAGCACTGTTCCCCAAATCTGCATTTGGGCTCTGTTTTTCCACTTTTGAGCTTCCTCTGGAGTCTTTCCATGGACATTTAGTTTCGGGATCACTTCCCATCTTATTCCTGCTCCTTTAACTCCATGCTTTTCGTACCTGATCACATGGTTCCCAGTATTTGCTCTGTTTCTTGTCTTAATGTCTTTAACACAATCGTCTTCATTGGGATAGGCTGTTTCAGTTGCCCATATTAGAGAAGCGTCACTTCCCATGAACTGGCCTCTAGTTTTGCACATGGCTACGTGCAAAAGACAGTGGGGGTCATTACGAGTTTGGAGGTAGCCATTGCGCTATAAGAGCCGGGTCATTCCAACCTTGGAGGACCTGGTAAGTCCCCATTCTGAAAACCGATCCCCATTCCCATTTGAGCCCCCATAGGGCTCAATGGGAATGGGGAAGGAGCTAATAACGGGCCTGCAAATAGTGGGCCCGTTATTAGCTCCTTGGTACAACCAGCCAGCCTTAGTGGGACCCGCTAAGGGACCTCGGAATGCGGTGGTAAGGGGTTAACATCACCTGTTCCTTACCAGTGCCATTAACCCCTTACTGCCGGCCTCGTAATGAGGCCCAGTGTGCTGTCTGGACATCAATTTCTACAGCTACAAAGATCTTGGACTTCCCCATGCTGTATGGTAGGTGTGCACAGACAACGCATTCCCCTTCTGAACTTGGTCTTCCAACTTCCTTCATGTGCTGGTACCAAATTTTGTTTCCCAGATGTGCTCTGGTATCCAGGTAGTCGTTTAGTTAATTGTCATCTCCATGCATGCTTCTCTTGATGCTTAGTGTTTTCCTGTAATTGGCTATAACTACATCCCTAAATGCATCTGTATTGCTCTTTCTTGCTGGAGGATTCTCAGGTATCCCGGTCAATGGTGCAGGCTTCCTCATATGCACCATTTGAGTGGATAAAAGTCTGGCAGCACATTCCTTCTCTTCATACATCTTTTTCCTGCTGGTTATACATTCCCATACCAACCACTCTGACGCTGGTCCGGTGTATGGTTGTATTGTAAAACTTGTACTTGTCCCTTGTGTTGGAACATATATGCTTGGTAATACAGTCTCTGCAGTTTTATTCTTCATTTCCTCTTGTATTTTCCTTGCTTTGGCTATGAACGGCCATAATGAGTCTACTATCAGTTGTGTTCGTGCAGAGAGCTTCTCCAAGTTGGCTCTTGTTTTCTTAAGATTTTCGGACATGGCTGCTTCTGTTGGCTTTCTTCCCAACTCCCCCTGTCTTTCCACAACATCTGCTGTTTAGTTTCTTATGGCAAGCAGTCTCTTCTTCTCTACTGTTTTGGCTTGTCATTCTGCAGTCATTGATACTGGGCCTTTTTCGTGTGCATTTAGTGTTTGCATGCGTGTGGTTGTCTGTAACCTTTCTTCATGCATTCCCTGCCGACCCTGTCTCCGGCTTTTCTTTTTGTGTGTTACCACAAGTGTGTGTGTGCTGTTGCGAATCACATCTATTTCAAGTTCATTAACTCCACCATCAGATCTTCTAGGGACTGGAATGACTATGTAAGGTCTGGGTGCTTTTGTGAGTTTCATGGGTGCATCATGAGGTGGGTGCATTGGAATCGGAACGCTTTGTGCACCAATAAAAATGCAGTTCTGATTGTTAATGACAATAAAACAATGATGAATATGATACACAGATACATTATGCCCCTGTATGTCAAGTGGCAGCATTTACTTCCAGAGAAACGTGGATGTCTCTCCTCCTGCGGGAGGACCAGATTGCTGCTCTGGACCCCTAGTTCGATCATTCGCAGAGTGTCCATTTTTTATTTTACTCCTTTAACCAATATTATCTTTCGGGTTCTGAGTTTAAGAATGTCTGGTGCTCCACAAGCGTCCCTTCTCTTGTGGGTGATGAGTTGTCTCTTATTTCAGGATACGGTTCCTTTACTAGAGTATGGGAAAAATGACCTCAGTAAGTCTTTTTACTGTGCATGTTCAAAGTATGTAAGCTCCCAGTCCACTCCTCGGATTTGCTTCAGTCCTGAGAACATATTGTATGCTGGTCAATATGAAGAATAAGGACCAAATATTAACAAATGCAATAAGTGAAGTCCTTGACACTGCTTCCTTGATCTGTCCCTCAGCGGAAAGCTTTTTAGAATCTCCTCAGATAGTTATTTTGATGGTTGGAGAGTTATATTTGTAGTACGATTCCATCCAAGAGCATGCCCATCTGTGCAAGATTAGCTGGATCTCTGATGAATCTAAGGATTGGTCTCCCCACTAGCTCTGGAAAGTCAGTGACTAGACAAAAAAGGACATTGTGGGCTAACCTGCTGTCTTCTAGTGACAGGGACATCCGTCCTGTCTTTTTGAGTTTTTCAGGATTGTATGCTTTCTCTTCAATGCAAACAATGTCTGCACTGTCCATTCGGGTGGAGTGCAACTAAGATCACAATATTATTTAGGAGTTGGCTTAGATGCTCTGTATTTGCTGGATCTCAAAGAAATGTGAGTGTGTCTGTTGTTCTTCCAACAAGAGTTGGACAGTCTTCGATTATACAACAGAACAATGTGTTGATAAGCTTATTTATTTCTGTCTGTGTTTGAGACATTTGGTTCCTTCTCACTATACTCAGGAAGTAAGAGAAATTGTTTGGCAATAACAGTAAGCAATCTCTTTATTGTCTTTTAGTATTCAGGATCTTGAAGAAAATCAGTGACATTGGTGAGCTGTCCCACCAATGAGGGGTATGATCTTAGCACTGGATTAAAATAAGTTATCACGTCCTTTGTGATGTCACTACTCTGGGACACCATAAGGGATTCCGAATAGGGTCTTGGTGTGGAATGAGTCGGGATACTGTATTTGCTTCCAATAAAAGTGTCCTCAGTCAAAATTTGGCATATTCTGTTCTCATCAAGGCATAAGTGTGCCTCAGTCCAGAGTTCAAAGTTCAACAGACTAAGTTGTGGCTTAAATGTGCAATTATCTTCTTCACCCTGCAACTAGGATGCACAGAGTGTCTGTTTTTATGTCCTTATCCCCTTTTTTGCTTGGAGGAAGTGTTCAATATAAGCACAACTTGCAACGGTTCTTTGTCTATGTCTCGTTGGTCATGCGTCCTTTTTCCTCGTCATGGATCTCGTCTGAACATGCTGCGGTTCCTCCCCGTTGCTCGTCGACTCCTCTCGTTGGGATGCAGGCAATGGGCCTTTTTCGATGTAGGGTTTGATATCGCCCAGAAAAATCCAAGCTCTCCTTCCTTGTAATTTCACTTTGGATGGAGTGCAGTCCTCCACTGTGAAGGGACCTTTAAATCTCGGCGTGTCCCACTTTTTCCTTGTATGGTTCCTTACAAGGACGGTGTCTCCAGGAAAAATGGATGGTACACAAAGTCCTTACATCGGGCTATCTTAATTGATGGATTTGATACGATCACTTCATACGCAGAAGCTCTCTGAGATGTCAATGTGCCCTTTGGTTTCTCTAGAATGACAAATAGGGAGTGCTCAATGTACAACGTCATGGAGCATCCCATTACAATGGTTGCAACCTTCTCTAAGGCGAACGCTGCGGCAGCTAAACTTTATTTGCACAGGAAATGACCTCTCATTACTGGGTCCAAATTTCCGCTATAGCATGACAGGGGCTTGTACCCCAATGTGGTTCTCTGTGTGAGCACCGCCGTCATAACGCTGTCATTCGTGTGCGTAAATGTCATGATGCCTACCTCCAAGGTGCCAGACAAAACCCAGCTACCCCAGAGGCAGACATCATGTCTTCAAGGGAAGTCACAACAGCCTCAAGTAGGGGCTCTTTGGACTCTTTGGCGCCAGGCTCATATCGGGTCACAGTCCTGGCGCCATGGGCGCCAGACTCATAAAAGGGGACTTTGTGTTAAAGGTGCTTAGTGTTAACTTACCTGATGCAGACCATGCTGCAACATCCAGGCCTTCTGAGGCCTGAATGGGACAACTTTATCTTTGGAACTACTTAACCACACGGGTGTGGTCAGGGGAGGAATACATACCTGAGAGGAAGGATACATACCTGGAACTACTTTGAAGGCTATTTAAGCCACGCCCAAGCAGCAACTCACGCTTCGCGTTGTTCTGCATCTAGCAGCTGGACGCTCACCATGTTTGCTCCTGCATTCTGTCTTCTGCCACTCCTGCCAGCATCCTGGAACACCTGCAAAGAGAGAAGAGAAGAGAAAAGGGTAAAGAAGAGTCCTTACCTACTAAATCCGCATTCCGGAGACATCTCGCCGACGGTCCTGAAAAGGAAGACATCCATTTAAAAGCACATCGCATCGATCGCTGCAGCGCCGCATCTCACTCACCTGTACAAGGTACCACCACGTTCTACGGCGACATCTGGACTCGCAGCCACATCACCGCGCCTAGGGAGAAAAAGACAAGAATAAAGGTGAGAGGGGAAAGAAAACAAGGAAACCTTAATTTCCATTACAAAGCTTACCTGTTGGGTTATTCCAACTTCATTTCGGGTCGGTGCCGCATCCAGGCATTTCCGGACCCCGGCCCCTATGGGGAAAAAAGACATCAGCGTTAGTGGGCGCATGAAAAGACATTACCCAAACGCCCATTAAAGACTTACCTGATTTCTTCTGGATTGAGCTTCATTTCGGGTCGCTGCCGCATCCAGGCATTTCCAGACCCCGGCCCCTATGGGGAAAAAAGACATCAGCGTTAGTGAGCGCATTGATACAAGGACCTGTGAGAGAACTCTCATCAAGCTCACCAGAGTCTCATTCTTCGGTTCCACAGCTCTTCTCGGAATAGTTTCCGCACCTGAAAAAGAGACAACGAACAATTATTTTTGCGGAATCATACTCATTAACAGAATCCTTACGGTACTATACCGGGAAAACAAAACTTGAACCCTCTACAATCAAAATCCCAGTGAAGTAACTGGATACAACGCGCCCCTGCATGAGAAGCAGGATGGAGAGCTCAACCTTTCAAACCCTAAGGTGAGACTTCACGTGGGGGTCGCAGGAGGGTTTCGTAGAGGGGTGAGAAGGGAGCGGGAGGCTTATATTTTCTCCCGCAGATTGTTAATACTCCCTTTTCACATACAGAAAGGTATTCCTGCGAGCCAGACAAGCCAGATTCGAAGGTCCGGTCCAGTCCATCTTCCGGGTCCTGTGCTTCACCATAGAAGAAGCAACAACACTCCAAACCAGACCTGCGCCTCCGTGGGAGTCAGGTGAGCGTAACAGTAAACTGGTAAAATTCCTCTGCGTAAATGGGAATCTCTAGAACTCGTGCTGTGCAAATAGCTTTTTTGAGTTCAGCAAATTCTTTCATCATGGTCTCAGACCATTCAATCTTTTCTTCCGTTACTTGGGCCTTCTTTAGGGCTATAATCGAAGACCAATGCTCTGACATAGTTGCATAGGCCTAAAAAGCTCTGTATCTGTTTTTATCATGTGTGGCTTAGCCGTGTTCAGTATGGCTACAGCCCTTTCTGGGGTCACTCTCTTTCCCTCATGTAATATTAGCTGGCCTATGTACAGCACTTCCTGTTGACAATATTGTAGCTTCTCTTTGTCAACCTTATATCCTTTCTCAGCCAGTATAGCCAATAGCTGAACAGAATCGTTCCTGCATTGCTCCTCTGTCGTGTTGCAGATCAAGATGTCATCCACATATTGCAGGACAACAATTTTTAATGCAATATTGCTTAAGTCCATCTGCAGGAGTCTGCTAAAAATAGATGGAGACTTGCAATACCCCTGGGGTAGCCTCATGCTTTTCAGACGCATCAGTCTGAATGTGAATGATGTAAGATCTTGTGATTCACGGTGCAACGGGATTGAGAAAAACACATTTTTCAAGTCAATCACCATGAAATATTTTGCCTCAATGGGTATATTACATAGAATTGTAGCCGGGTTAGGGACTAGAGGGAACTCGGCCTCAACAATATCATTTATTGGCCTTAGATCTTGGAATAAATGCCAAGACCCCCCGTTTGATTCTTTTATCAGATAAATTGTGGTATTGCATGACTACTCTGACGTTATTAAGATACCTTGCTCCATCATTGCAGAAATTGTTTTACAAATCCCCTCATCTGCCTCTCTGGACATGGGATATTGTCGGGCTTTTGGTAGAATTGCTCCTGGTTTCAGTTTAATTTTCACTTCTCCAACCCCTTTCAAGAGGCCTACGTCATAGGGGCCTGTGGTCCATACTGAGACAGGCACCCGGGCCATGTCGTCATCACAGTATTTAGGATAGTTTTGTGTCAACATTATTCTCTGAGGCACTTCTCTTTTGATCATTTTCACCCAATAGGTGAGACTCACCTCCACTATTGTCTCTCCCAAATCTGCTTGCTCTTCAAACAGATCATTATCGGTGACGTCAGTCAATCCATATCCTTCTTCAATGGCGATTACCACGCACCATTGTCGGCCCTCGTCACAATAACCAAACAATCAAGGCCTTCTCCCTCATACTGCAGCTTTGTGTATCAATATGGGAAATACTTGTCCCTTTTCCTCATGCTGAGATATTCTTGGTCTAAATAGAAACTCATCTGGGGTTCTCATGATTCTGGGCCTCATTACCCAGTAGGCGGTGAGCCATGGCGCTATTAGCGCCATGGCTCATGCCAGTAAAATACCGGCACCGCCTTGGCGGGAAGGGGATTTACCACCCCATTCCAAGGTTGGAGGGGCAGTAAATCCCCCTTCTGCCATTGCCCTTCCCCAATCCCATTTCTGCCCCATAGGGCTCTATGGGAATGGGGAAGGCGCTAATTACGGCACCGGAATTTTGCGGTTTCGTAATTAGCTCCGAGGTCCCTTAGCGGGTTGGATTTTAACGCCTGCAAAAAGCAGGCGTTAAATCCCCAAACCCGCAAAGGGACCTCGTAGTAAGGCGGTAGGGATTTACCGGTACCAGTATTTTACCGGTACCGGTAAATCCCTACCGCCATCCGTGTAATGAGGCCCTCTGTCTGCAAGGCCTGGCATTCCTGCTATAAGCACATGCATACCATATGCAAATATTTCTGGCTCTAATGGTATTGCCCTCATGGCTGCGCATATGCTCTGATTATTTTGCATACATTTGAATAGTGCATTCCTGGAATTGAACATACTATGCCCTCCTCCGTGAGTGAGATTGTCATGTTTAATTTGGTCATTAAATCTTGACCCAAAATGTTTACTGGGGTCTGACATGAATATAGTAAAGGCAAATCATTTTACATTCTCCTATGGGGTCTGGAAGTGTATTTGTGAAGGGAACACAACTTGTAGCTCCTGTGAAACTCTGAGTATTTATGGCCCTCTGGCCCCATGGCCCTCTGTCTGCAAGGCCTGGCATTCCTGCTATAAGCACATGCATACCATATGCAAATATTTCTGGCTCTAATGGTATTGCCCTCATGGCTGCGCATATGCTCTGATTATTTTGCATACATTTGAATAGTGCATTCCTGGAATTGAACATACTATGCCCTCCTCCGTGAGTGAGATTGTCATGTTTAATTTGGTCATTAAATCTTGACCCACAATGTTTACTGGGGTCTGACATGAATATAGTAAAGGCAAATCATTTTACATTCTCCTATGGGGTCTGGAAGTGTATTTGTGAAGGCAACACAACTTGTAGCTCCTGTGAAACTCTGAGTATTTATGGCCTCGCCGGACAAGGAAAACTTGCCTTCACGTATGTACGAGTGTGTTGCACCCGTGTCAACTAGCAAGGAATATTCTTTATCCTCTATAACGACATCCACTCTAGGTTCCCTGTGAGGGTCTGGTGTCACTGATAGGCTAGAACACATCAGGGTTCCCAGTGAGCTGTCCTAGTCCATATACAATTTTGGCCCACTGTGTGATGGTTGATTTCCCCCACTCCCATTGTTACTTCCAATTCCAGAGTTTGTAGTTTGCCCTGTGCTCATCATCTGTGACAGTTGCATCGGTGCCTGCTGGGATTGTCCTTGTGGGAAATTCCCTATATTCTGAGGTTGCATGCCTTGTTGTGCTCCTGGCACTTGTTGTTGCACCGTGTGATTTTGTGCAACACCCTGCTGTAAAAATGTAGGTGGATTTACCATGCCTGCTCCTGTCCCATGGCCGTTCTGCCTCATGCCTTGGTTTCTGCATGTGTGCGCTAAATGCCCTGTCATCCCACACAACCAAAATTCTAGCGGTGGTCGGATCATTTGCCCATTTGACATTCTTGATTGCCATTGTGCATATTCTGGAAACCTCCTTGGTTATTCTGAAAGCCTCCCTGATTGCTCTGCTATCCTCTTCCCCTAAATCCTCTTCCCCGTGGGTAAAACCCTGTATTGCCCTGATTATTCTGCTGTGGATTAGTCACCTGCTGCATGCTTGGTTCAGCTGTTACTAGTTATCATGGCTCCCTCAAGAGCATACTTTGACAATTTCTTCTCCATCAATTTTGCTTCCTCACCCTTTCAAGCAGCTTCCTTTTTGCAATATTTTTCTTGCAGCAGTCTGCAATAGTGTGTGATGGTCAGCTGTATTTCTGCCCAAGGTTTAGCCTCAATTCCTACCAATTTCTTGAGCTGTTTCTGTACCGGCTAGGGTAGCCCTTGGCACAATATATGGTAGAACACAGGTATAGATTTCGTCCAAGATTCACGAGTCTCGAGTATTCATGCGTCTTGAAAATTTTGTATTTAAATTAAGGGATCCTCAGACTCCTTCATTTTTCATGTCATTATAGCTCCCATATCAGAACTGTCTGGATACTGCACTCATAGCACTTTCCATACTGCGGCTCTGCAGTTGTTAAATGGAGCTCTGTTATGCACGGTATTAATAGTGTTTACACCAGTGTAGCCTGCCCGTGTCCACACATCATCCGCTCTCTCACCAAGTATGGTGATTAGTCAGTCAGACGGCATGGCTGACTCAGATGCCCTCGGTGCAGACTCGCTAGTGTCTGACCATCTTATTCCTTTTTCCCTTGGGAGTTGTCTTTCGCTCCGTCTCTCTTCCTCGTTTTCCTCTTGCTCCTCCCTTTCTTAGTCAGACATTGTCCGTGCCCAACTCATGCAACTTCTTGCATCTTCTTTACTCCTACTAATTTCTAGTCTATCCAGGGATAGTTCTCTATTCCCACTACTTCGGGAGACATCCTCAGTGTGGTACAGCTGAGTGCTCTCCAGGCACTCGTCTTCCCCCTCCCCTTGGGGTTTTTGTTCTAACCCCATTTCATCATATATTCTGTCGATCGTTTCTCTGATGCTTCTGGTGTCAATGTCATCTTCCATATTTGCCCTAGACGTACCTGGTACTGAATCATAAGCAGGATTTTTTTTTGTTCGATATCTTCCCAGTCTAATAATGGATTTGGTTTTCTAACCTATCTCACCAGATATTCAAGATCGTGTGCTCTCTCTCTTTGCTTACGTTCTACATCGTCATCAAATTCTTTGAGTTTCTTCACCTCTCATCTGACTCTGTCTTCTTCTTTTTTCTTTTCAAGTCTACGTTCATCTGCCCTATCGAATTTCCGCATCTCTTTGTCTCTTTATTCTTTTCTCACGTATCCTTTGCTCTTCCTGTGACCTTTGCGCTCCTGTCTGTTTTTATCATTGGCTGCTCTTGGTTTGAGATTGAGCTGTCTTTCTTGCTCTTCGCGATATAGCTGTTCTCGTCTTTGCCTGTCTTTCTTTCTTATTCTTTTGTCTCTTGACTCTTTCTCTTCCCCTTTCTCTATACATCATCTAACCTCTCCTTTTGTTTTGCTTCATCAATGCCTTTGCCATCAAGTTTCAATAAAATGTGCCCTCCCATCCATTTGTTTTTTACAAATGCTATCACCATCAGTTCTATCTTTGTTTTCCTGCCATCTTTTCCCTTCTCTCTCTTTGTCGAGAGATGCACTTGTCTGTGCCTAATCTCTTCTGTCGTCATTGCGTCTTCCCTTGTCCCGTGGAACCTTGGAGGTAATATCCTTATCCTTATCTTTCCTTGATTTTCGTCACTACTTTGCATAGGTGATTCATTTGTGGGGTTGCTATACCCCGTGGCTGCTTAAGTTCTCTCAGTGGGTATAATCGCACGTCTTTACTTTCTTCAACTTTCGTTTTGGATGGGGTGGGTGTCGCGGTAGGTGTCTCACCCCCCTCTGTGCATACGTTAATTATCCAATCTATTGGCTGCTCCTCTCCCTTTTCTTGTTCATACATTTTCCAAAGTTCTAAAATAGCTAGGCGTTTGTCTAATTTTTTGCCCGTGTAGGTGGCATGCAAATATGTCATCATATGTTGCAAGACAGCTTTAGATAAGGACCCACCTTGTGGCCATGGCATAAACATTTTGTGGGTGGTTCCTTTAACCCACTCTGTACTGTATTTCTTCATTTTGGGTGTGTGTTTTGGCAACTGTTTGCATAAGTGTGTCAATGGAGTTATGTCTTCCATGCTTAAATCTGTTACGTTTCCTCTTATATAACACTTGTCAATACTTTTGCGTGAATTAAACAGTTCCAACAATATGAGCGAGCACCAAACACTGCAAGCTCCAATCTCGATTTTTTTTCAAAATCTTATACCTTCTATTTTACTCAAGTATCAGTTCATATGCGATATTATCTCAGCTATTCAATCGCGTAAAATTTAAATCAGTTTTCTCAAGGATATTTTTTCAATGTATGACGTCACAACAGAAAACATGTAAGACAAACACTTAACAGACTAGACGAACACCAGCACGAACACCAGCTGGTCACACATATTTCTGCCTCTAATCATTACCCCTTCATGGAGTCTAAACGTACCCCTTTCAAGGCGTCTTTAATCGCTGTGGTTGTCTATTTGTTCCCCTTTCTTCGGCATATGGCTACACGTTTCTTCTAGCTGCTTTTATTAAAATTGTAGGAATAAGGCGAATCCTCTCACTTCTCGGGTGTCCTCCCCAGTAACCTCTCTATTCTCGGGTGTCCTCCACGGTAACCTTTATTTACTTCATTATTCTCGAGTCATAATCCCTTATATATATATATACATTCTTCTCTACTTCTAACTATATTTTGTTTTCCCACCTCCCTCTATTACCTTTTCCCTTTACTTATTTTCTCTCTGGACCCTCGGGATCACTACCTTTGTTACTGCCTTCTTCGGCTTTTCGCCCGCTCAGCTGCCCATAGGAATGGGAAGGGTTAATCTGGGGAACATGGGTCTCTTCAGAGTCTGGTCTGCAGTTTTTCTTACACTACCAGTGTCTACGGGGAGCTTCACGGTCTACTCGGCCGAATGGCAAAGGACTTGTGATATTGCCGAAGACCTAGAGTTACTTTATGTCGATGGTCACTGGATGTCTTATTCTTATCAATAATCGATAATCGATAACCATCAATCTCTGCTACCAAGTGTACTCCAGAGAGACCCCGGGTGGCCCATAGAGCCGAGGATTGCTCCGAAGTACTTAAAGAAAAGATAGCTGCACCCATGAGAAGGATCGGGGTGCAGATTTATTACTCCAACACCAATCAATAAGGACAACTCAATGGTTTGGCAAAGGGAGTCAGTTTAATGACAAGTACAAAAAACGGCGAGTCAAGGAAATCAGCAGTGATGCAATCGTCCTTCTTGCTTCAACTCCAATGAACTTCATACAAGTTGTAACATTTATACTCAAAACTCATCATAATTGACATGTAACATTCAAAAGTTAATATGCAATTCTATTCTAATTGTTAGGAAAAGGTAACTTTAATATAGGTACTATATCTGTATATGGTAATGGAGTAAGGGGATTGGGTAAACACTGTCAGGTGGGCATCTGAGCCCTACCTTCAAAGATGACTACTGAAAACATCACTAAAAATATGACGGCTCATTGGTTCTACTAAATATAGGACCCTAGATTATTTGGTGCATTGTGATTGGGTTGGCAACAACCCCATGCATACATTTCCACTTTGCTTAGCAGCACGCAGAACGGTCAGCAAAGTGCGAGGTGCCCCTCAGTTACCCGGCCGTCCTCCAATTAAGGTTACAATCAATCATCGCTTCAGCACCTATGGTGGGCGTCATTACAATGTTGGAGGTAGCCATGGTGCTAATAGCACTATGGCTACCCCCTTACCGCATACCGGGTCCGGGTTCCTCAAATGAGGAATTACCGGGCCATTCCAACCTTGGAGGACCCGGTAATTCCTCATTCAAGGAACCCGGACCAGTACCTCCCCATTCCCATTCGTGCCCCCATAGGGCTCAATGCGAATGGGGAGCATGCTAATAACGGGCCCGTTATTAGCATGCTCGTCCTTTAGCGGCTCCCACTAAGGGCACCTGGTAAAACCAGCCGCCCTTGGTGGGACCCACTAAAGGACCTCATAATGTGGCGGTAAGGGGTTAACGGCACCGGCACCACAACCGTCACTGTTAACCCCTTACTGCAAAGGTCGTAATGACCCCCTGCGTGTCAATAATGTCACTGTGGTTGGCCTCAAAACTGCATCTTCTGTCTGGAAAAGTTCTGATATCTCTGCTTGGGAGACTGCCAAGCGTAGGTGTGAACCTGTGTTTCTTCTTGTTCGGCTGGTCATGTGCTTCCCACGCGTGAATTTGTCTGGTTTCTCTCAATTTGTGTATTTGATTCTTATTTAGCTTGCCACCTGCCTATGCTTCCTTATCTTGACCTTTCAGAGACAGGGTATTCTGTTCTTAAGTTTCAATTATATGTAGCTACTGTTTGTTCCTTCTGTTAGTATGACTTTGGCTCTCCTGGCACGAGTTGCATCTGCCAAGTTTCAGATCAGTCGTCTCTTCTCGTTTTGCTATAATATAAATCTTTTCTTGTTTGGCCTCTAGTAACCTGAGTTGATTCTGCTTTTCGTGCAAAGTGGAATCGCACTTATAATACTATGCTTCGTTTTGAGGTAGATTATGTATGATGGTGCTTGCCGCACTATTTGTCTACTTAGCATAGCAAGCTGCACTGTTTTCTTAGCTTTCTTGCGGTTCCAAGCATATTTACAGGTGTAAATTGGTTGAATATTTTCATCTTGCTTACAGCTTGAACTTCTTTGCATTTCAACCTCGTTCTTCCACTTTAGGTTCACAATCTCTTCATTCCTGGCATTTCGTCTCTTTGTGTCATTCTCAGGTCGTCATTTCTTCTATCTGTGAGCCTGTCCGGGTCCTTGTGATGTCACAATTCGTCTTCCATTAAGACTTTTTTGGATTCTTCTGGGACATTACTTAGGCGATCTTCATTTCGTCTCATTTGCTGGTAGAGTTTTCTTAATCAGTACCTTACAGTCCATAGTTTTCTGGGTATTGGGACTTCAATAGGCGTTGCACATCTGATAGGTACTGGGCAGAGCCCTACTGTGGCTCTCTGCTGGTTTATTTGCTCATCATACATCATATATTTCAGTGAGAACGTTCCTGGTACTTCAAAATGGGTTACTGGAGTGCAGGCTTTATTTGGGACCTCCTCTACAGTTGCCTTTCACTTGGTGCTTGAGGAACTGCTGCAATGACTTGATAGAGTTGTGGCGACTGTTACAAATTGATGTTCAAGACCATTTGTAGATGCACACATTGATTCAGTACCATGGAGAGTGGCATCTAGGTTTGATGCGGATATTTCTGAAAGCAGTGTTTCTTCTTCCACTATGCTATTGTCTACCTTTTCATATCCTCTTACAGTGCTATTTATGGCAATTTGGTTTCTTTGTTTGTATGATATCTCATTGAAGTGTGCTGGTGGTGTGCCTCCACTCACCTGTACATATGTTGCCATATATTGCATTTGTTTCTAAGTAGTGGTGGTAGTTTACAGATTCATTTTGTTAGTGGTTTCATTCGCATTAAATTTAATAGAAAGCATTTTCGTTTCAAGAGCATGGCACTGTGTAGAACACCTTCCAGGATTACTTTTGTGCGGTTAGGTTTAAGGGTTGAGCGTGATTTGTTCCCTCTTCTAATAAGGTTCTGAAGGATTCTGTGGTGGACATTTTTTTTGTAAAATTACTTTTTTGGAATGTTTCCCTGTGGTGACATTCGCATTTTTACATACTCCATTACCAGTAGTGACAGTTGCACTCTTTTCAGTACCTTTCACTATCTTTGTTTTCATTTCTACATTTTGACAGAGGCATTACATTCCCCTTACTGGAAGGTGCTTTTGTTTTCCTTACTGACTGTATTAGCTGTTCTCTTTCAACTTTCTGTAGAAAATCTGCTATGAGTGGATGGCTACTTTCTATGGTTTTAGGTATGTCTGGTCTATTTCTGAGTTGTTTTCTACAGAGTTCCTTTTTGCTAGGCATTCTGTGGCAGTTGTTGGAGAAAAGGTTATTGTGTAATGGTGTGTTAGTATACGGTGGGAATCCTATATTGCTATTTGGGAGTTAATATAATGCCAGCGACATGATAACACAAAGTGAGCAACTGCTGAGCAAAGGTGCAAAGAGTAAGCATATAACAAAAACCAGTGGGTTGATGCAATTGTGCACCTTAATATACAAGAACACTGCCCTGTCTTAGTAAGAGGTGCACCTCCACGATAACATTGCACTTACTTTGTTGGCTGTCGAGAGTAGGCTTCCCCTGGGTTGCATTTTCAAGTTGACACACCACTGGCTTTCAGGACAGAGGTTGTTACTGCAACTGTCAAAGAAGACAGTAAGAAAATAAGTTTGTTAATGGCATACTGACTGAATTTGGAGAATGCATTACATAAGGTAGGGGGATGCGTTGGCAGACAGATTTAGTGTGTGTCTGTAATTGGATGACTTTGTATATGAATGGGGATTTGGGAGCATCAGCATTGTTGGTAAGAGGGTACGTGGTTCATTTGTAAGTGTGCCGTATGACATGCCGTTTAGCAAGTGTGTGCATTGTTGTATGAGTATTTACTTTGCAAATTGATTAGTCCTAGTTGTAGAAGGGTGAGAAAAAGGTTGGGAAAGGTGTACAGCTTGTAAAGGAAAATGTGTTTGTGTGTTAAATTCTATTAACTTTTCTGCACACATATGCGTCCTACATGAGTACAACAATCATTTCACTTGTTGGATTTATGTATCCACATTTACGATTAGTACTGTTGTCAATGCACACATACATTTTTTGCCTTTCTAAGTAATGTTACATTCTGTGAAGTGTGCAAGGTAAGTGGCAGGCACCCTGTTCTAATGCATGCAATGTATCTACTTGGTTTAGTTTTGTAGGATACATTCAGTGCTCCTTTTCTGCAATAATATTATGAATTTTATAGGAGATGCGTTAGTGCAGAAAAAAATGTGTACAATTAACGGAAGGAAAGAAGAGAGTAACTGTTTGGATATTACAATGGCTGATATGGGTAAATGAAAACTTTCAAAGCACATACCATTGAAGTGGCATTTGATGGTACGTGATGTGAGAAATGGCAGTATGCTTTTTGAGTACGTTATGGAGGTTCAGTGGCAGATACCCTGCTCAGAGGCACTTAAAACAGAATTGTAAAAATACTGTATAAGAAATATTCTTACCTGTACTTTGTGGTGATGGGTGCCGATGTGGGTCAATCTGGATGCAGAAATCTTGGATAGTTTCACAGAAATTTCTACTGGAGGTGCTTTCGAATCACACAAGACTTGCACTCTGAATGTTTAGTGGTACATATATATTGTTGTACAGAAATGCTAGTGTTAGATGTAGAGGTCTTAGATGTGATTTATGGATGCTTGTGTGACTATTTAACAGTACCCAATGAGGGAGTGCTGGAAAATATTAGTGGAAAGGGAAGAAGGACTGTCCCTGCTTTACTGGGGCATGGCCCTTGTAGTAGTTGGGGAAGTGCACATGCCACATCCTTCCCTTCTCAGCATGCTGTGCATGGGAATGGGACTGTGGGGATTATACAACTGGATGCTGAGAGTGCGCTTCACAGGAAGGGGTGGTAATACCTTTTTTCATTACTCTGTGTAGTGAGGCCGGCAGAGATGGAGAGACGCACACTGTTGATTGTGGGTGATGCCGTTGTGCAAGATCTGCACAGGTTTGCCCAGGAAAGATGCTTTGGTGGGCATTTCGATTTGGAAGGAGTGGAGGCTTTGTGGTGCAGTGTCAATGTGTACAGTTTTGCCGCTGTGCTTGCACTTTGCAGAGATGTGGCCACTGTCACTACTGTTCATGTTGTCGTGGTGTATTATGGAGACCTCCATTTGGGTTACATGGCTTGTGACATTTGTTCTGTCAACTAAAGAAGTAGTAAAGCAGATTTTTCCCACTGCCAATGTGGTTTTCTCATCCATACCATCAAGAAACGTATGGGACTATCCCAATGTACTTTTCCCCAGCCAGAGGTCGGAAGGTGTCTTATAAACAGAAGCATGTGTGATTTTTAGTGCGCTGCTGGGATGTTTTTCTGTGACAATGACTTGCTTAGTTCTTGAAATGTGTACTTTTCCCATACGAATGGCATTTCATTGTCCACCATTGGAAATTGTATTTTGTTTTACAAGCTACAGAATGCATTGACGAGATTACTGTAAGAATGTAAGGAGGAGAAGAAACCAAAAACCCCTATAAAAACCGAAAAAAGGTGTTTGTTTACAAGCACCTACAAAAAAATTCTCTTTTCAGAGCCACCACTAAAGACGAAATCCCCTACCCTGGTTGAAATGTATTCCCGCACTCCTGCGCACAGCACGATAGGTCTGCGGATACCGTGGTAGTTCCAGGATTACACATGTCACATCTGGGGCCTTTGATGATGGCAGGCTTGGAATGGGACTGTGGAGGCTAAGGGATTGGTCAATAAGATTTATGGGTGTGGTGTGTATGCAGAGACTGTTGCAGAATGTGTATTTGTAGAGAGGAATGTAGAAGCCTATAGTTATGGCTCTGTGTTTCAGGAGGCGGAGTGTATGGATTTTGGGGGACTCCTAGATACATTGGTTGAAAGTGAATGTAAAACACTGTGGAGTGGCTGCACATTTTGGATTCTATCATGTGGAGGTGCACTGGTATGGAGTCTGTGCAATGAAGTGACTGATTTTGGTTTCTCTTTGTGCCACTTTGGTGACGCTTGATCATCCAGACATTATTATTCTTTATTGCTAAGGGAACAGTTTAGGACATGTTACCAGAATTTGTCTGCAGTTTGCGATAAAGGAGGCACTTGGCCAGGTCATGTATATGTTTCCAAACTCCTGCATAATTTTGTGTCGCATTGCACAGACACTGATGTGGCTGCGTTCTTCTTCATTTGGTCCACAAATGGAGAAAGAGAGGCACATTGTCAAGAAGGCTGTTTGTGCCTTTTTCAGAGATGTGGCCATCACATCATCAATGCCATTTGTGATGTCAACTTTGATGTCATGGGTGTTACTCTTAGCAGTGCACAGTGGTGGCACGGGTTATGATTGCTTAGCTTATCATAACTGGCGAATTTCCATTTTTTTCTTCTGTTTTACTTGTAACCGTAATATGGATAGGTTGTTATTAGTGCAAAGTAACTATAGTGTCTCTCTAAAAAAGTTTTTGCACTGAATTTTATTTGTTTTTCTTTAGGCAACTGAACCATAACATCCTTTTAACAATGTTTTTCACTGAATTTGAAAGGTTTTTAGAAGTGCAACTTAACCATAACATCCCTTTAAAAAAAGTGTTTTCACTGAATTTGATAGTTTTTAGTAGCGCAACTTAACCTTCCTAGGGCCTCATTACACGGTATGCAGTAACCATGGCGCTATTAGCACCATGGTTGCCGCCAATATTTTACCCTGTCCACCTTGGTGGATGGCAGAATTACCGCCCTACTCCAAGGTGAGCGGGGGCGGTAATTCCCCATTTACCAAGGCACTTCTCCATTCCCATTTTTGCCCCCATAGGGCTCAATGGGAATGGGGAAGGAGCTAATTACGGTACCGCAAATTGCGGTACCGTAATTAGCACCAAGGTCCCTTTGCGTAGTAGGGCAGTAAGGGTTTACCAGTACCGGTGCCCTTACCGGTACCGGTAAACCCTTACAGTGTTCCGTGTAATGAGGCCCATAGTGTTTTACCAAGAAACCCATAATTTGTATGGATGTACCATACAACATTTGGAACCCCCTGCTCCCATGCTGATAACCACAGGGTCTGCGGACTATATGACTGTCAGCGTACCTCGGGTAACATCCACAAAGCCAAAAAACTCAGGGGTCCTCTTCCATTGTTGTAGCGTGCATCAAAGACAGTCAGCATGTTGAAAGAGCAGCACATAAGTGAATTACAAAGAAAAATAAAGTAGGTCTACAATCTCCATATATTAAGAAAGCAACAGTGCCCCATAGGGTATGCAACATAATGGAATGCATCAAGAAGTACCTCACTGCTGCTTTACACAGAAACTTCAAACTAACAGTCAACAGCACACCTACAAAGGACGCACAGCACAACTAAACTACAAGCTGGTAAGTGCACTACATTGTTTCCTATAACAACGCAGTTTGTTCTGTATGCCACACTAAAAAAAAAATCTCTTTTTTTCACAGAAATGGCTAGCAGCCTGGAGTGGCTTGAAGAAAATGTTCCTCGGGATGAAATGAGTGAAGACAGTGATACTATTGCAGTTTGCAAAGTAAGCCAATTAATACACATTGCTTCACATGTACCTGATATATATATATATATATATTGTTTAACAGTACATACAGAAAATAAAGGGAATGCCCCACAAACAGTACATCATCCACAGGTCCATGAGCACATGGAACAGCAAAGTAACAGTGTACAAAATCACCTACTGATCTTGGGAGGAAAAAATGGATCAATTAATGAACACTTTTGCTGATTTAAAATATTTTTAACAAAGACATACATTGGAGAATTACATGGCCGCGTTAGCGGCCATGTAGTTATGGTTAAGTTGGTGTTTCCATAGGAAGAGCACTTTTTGGCCGGCTTTTAACTTCGCTCCCCCTGGACGAATCCTCACCAAACTTTGCAAAAAAAGTATATGGCCCACTCTGAATTTTTTTGCAAAGTTTGATGAGGATTCGTCCAGGGGGGGAAAAGTTATAGGGGGGTTCCAAAACGTTTTTTTTCCCATAGACTGAATGGGGAAAAACTTTGTGCACGGCTACAGCCCGAACCGCTGGACGGATTTACACCAAATTTGCGGCAGGAGCGGCGGCCTGGTCCCGAAAGCGTGCTTTTGCAAATTTGGTGTAAATCCGTCCAGTAGTTTTTTAGAAAATGACCAAAATGTAAGGCAAAAAAATTAGTGATATCTGTGTTCGCTTCGCGGACAGACTTCCCTGTTCGCTCCACGGACAGCACCCCGATTGCCCCAGCGGCTTGCGTCATGTCCGCAGACATGCGACGTGTTCGCTGATTGGGCGGCGTGGAGCGTGATGTGCGTCAGATTTTCTGTTGCGCCCGCCATCTTGCATTTGCAGACGTCCGCGGACAGCGTGGTGAAAGTTTGTTCAAAATGTGTATTTAGTAGAGTGTGTTGGTGTGTAGAAGTCTTTGGGGAGGATGGGGGAGTATGAGATAGGTTCAAAGTTGTATTTTATTTATGTGCTAGACGCTTTTGTTGTGTTCGATTTGTCTGCGGACAACACGGCTGTTCTGGAATGTTCGTAAATAAACAGAATGGATTCGGTGTCAACTTGAAAGTGTTCTAAGAACACTCATGGGGTCTTGGAATGTTTGCAGGGGGTGTCCTGGAGACGTTGTCTGTATTGTTCGTTGGCAAGGTGAAAATGTTTTAAGAACAATCGCGGTGTCCAGAAATGTTCGTACATAAAGAAAATGGGGGTGTCCTGAGGACGCTGTTTGTATTTTCCTCTGGCAAGTTGAATGTGTCCTAGGACCTTCCCCCTGTCCGCGGACATAACAATGGTTGCAATGTTTGCATCTATGGGTGTGATATGCTGCGGTGGTTGTGGCCAGGGTATAGAATGTTGGGTGCATGGCCATTTGGCCATGCACCCAAGAGTGTATGCCCTGGCCACAACCACCGCAGCATATCACACCCATAGTGGCTTTTAACTTTGGGTCAAAAACTAATTTATAATGAACAATGTTATAAGCTTGTATGGGTGTGATATGCTGTGATGGTTGTATTTATCTTGTTATACGTACTATTTGGTTTAGTAACGGGAGTCCATGTTTTTCTTGTTCATTTCTGTAATAAAAGAAAATAGCATGTTAGTATTAGTATTTTATAATGACTTCTTACATTGTACAATCAACATTTTCTTCTTTTTATTGACCCTCATATTTAGTAGATTACAAACCAGAGTACTGTGCAATGTGCAAAGTTTCTGTGTTTGTTGCTAAAATCATTGGGTCTGTGGGAGAAAAAAAATCCATGTTGGATTAAAAAAAAAAAAACCTTTTCTGTTATGCTACAGTTTATTTATTTGTTTGTTTTCCATGTTTACTTGTTCTTTCTGCCTAATGCTTTATGCATTGGATTGTTGCAGTTTTTGTGAGCAGTAAGATATTAGGTATTTGTTTGGATATTGTAAAATTTTGGCCCAGTTAGATAGCAGTAGGCGTATTCTAACTGTTTATGTTTTGATATAATTTCGTGGTATTGATTTATCTGTTTGCATATTTGTAAATTTTGGGACAGTTAGATACCAATTGGCGTACTCTAACTGTCTATTTTTTGCTCTATTTGAGTGGTATTAATTTATCTGATTAGTTGTTGTAGAATCTTTGGGCAGTTAGATAGGTTTTGAAATATTGTGACAGTTTATATTTTTTTACTACAAGTGTACTTAAGGTTTAAGTACAGTTCAGTTATCATATTTTGGTTTTAAGAACATTAAATACGCGTTTGTAAGATTAGCTGGTAATCTCTGCTTTAGAGTAACGGTACTATCATTACATTCAAACCATCCACATTTTTGTTTTTTATATATGCAGTGTAGTGCCCTGAGTTGGTTGTGGCTCCTGCGTGGTAGATTATACCTATTGTTCTGAAGGTTTTCCTACCAAGTGAAATTTGACCATGTGTGAATCCAGTCAGCTTGCAGTTGTTTTTCGTACCATCTGCATTGTAACATAGAAGCATTAGTATTACGTATTTACTATGTGTTTGTATTAGTAACCTGGAGTGATTATCCGAATTGCAGGTAGAACATAATCTACAGTGGTTTGCATTTTGTACAAGTTGCTGAAATGGAACGGATTCACAATTAGGTATTGAAATATAGACAAAGCGCTCTTTGGGGATTTGTTCTTGTGTCACATTGTTGCAGAGAGTGCATGTATGTTTCCACATGTATGAAATCTGGAAGATTTAATTTATAGGTATGTTTTTGTTTTCCAGTACTAATAGTAAGTACATTAGAAATTCTTGTGGATCTTCCTGTGAGTTTATAGTGAATTTCACCATTCCAGCACAGTAGTCCAATTGTCGTCTTATTCCAAAAACACTATCAGGGTAATTCATGGAATTTCGCAGAAAAGTGTCGCAAGCGGCTGGCGCAGAGTGTCCGCGTGCGATTGACTGCGCCAGGCACGTGCATAAAACCGATTTCCGCGCACAGCGTATTCATGGATTTTAGGCTCCCAAACCAGCCGTGGCGCAGAGTATCGCAGCGACCCTGCAGCAGCGCCAGTAACGCCCCCAAGAACGCCCTCGCGCAAGGAAAAGCCATCAAAATTGCAAAATCATCGCAAAGGGCTGCGCTAACCCTGGACCAGTTTACAGGGCTGCCAAACAAGGAACGCAAAGCGGGTAACGTGCATATCACGGGTACGCGTGAAGTTATACACGCGATTAGCCAGGGTACGTGTATTACAGGGGTACGCGGGAAGTGTAACACGCGATTGGCCAGGGTACGTGTATTACAGGGGTAGGCGGGAAGTTATACACGCGATTAGCCAGGGTACGTGTATTACAGGGGTACGCGGGAAGTTTAACACGCGATTGGCCAGGGTAGGTGTATTACAGGGGTATGCGGGAAGTTTTACATGCGATTAGCCAGGGTACGTGTATTACAGGGGTACGCGGGAAGTTTAACACGCGATTGGCCAGGGTACGTGTATTACAGGGGTAGGCGGGAAGTTTTACACGCGATTAGCCAGGGCACGTGTATCACAGGGGTACGCGGGAATTATCACATGCGATTTGGCTGTGTACGTGTATTACAGGGGTACACGGGAAGTTTTACACGCGATTCGGCTGGGTACGTGTATTACAGGGATGCGATTTGGCCAGGTACGTGTATTACAGGGGTGCGCAGGAATTATTACACGCGATTTGGCTGGGTACGTGTATTACAGGGGTGCGTGGGAATCATCACACGCGATTTGGCTGGGTACGTGTATTACAGGGGTGCGTGGGAAGTCACACGCGATTAGGCTGGGTGGGTCCTCATAGGTGTTCCCTGTACACCCTCCATGGCCCCTGCAGACAGCCTACAAAACAGGGGACTACCCTGCACACCTGCTCATGTCCCCCTGCACCCCCACCCCCCAGCAGTGCAGGGGCAGCCTCCACCAGGCCCCCACCCATGTCTCCCACCACCCCCACCCCCCCGTCACCAGGGGCAGCCTCCACCAGGCCCCCACCCATGCCTCCCACCACCCCCAACCCCCAGCAGTGCAGGGGCAGCCTCCACCAGGCCCCCACCCATGCCTCCCACCACCCCCAACCCCCAGCAGTGCAGGGGCAGCCTCCACCAGGCCCCCACCCATGCCTCCCACCACCCCCAACCCCCAGCAGTGCAGGGGCAGCCTCCACCAGGCCCCCACCCATGCCTCCCACCACCCCCACCCCCCCGCCACCAGGGGCACCCTCCACCAGGCCCCCACCCATGTCTCCCACCACCCCCAACCCCCAGCAGTGCAGGGGCAGCCTCCACCAGGCCCCCACCCATGCCTCCCACCACCCCCAACCCCCAGCAGTGCAGGGGCAGCCTCCACCAGGCCCCCACCCATGCCTCCCACCACCCCCAACCCCCAGCAGTGCAGGGGCAGCCTCCACCAGGCCCCCACCCATGTCTCCCACCACCCCCACCCTCCCGCCACCAGGGGCAGCCTCCACCAGGCCCCCACCCATGTCTCCCACCACCCCAACCCCCCCGCCACCAGGGGCAGCCTCCACCAGGCCCCCACCCATGCCTCCCACCACCCCCAACCCCCAGCAGTGCAGGGGCAGCCTCCACCAGGCCCCCACCCATGCCTCCCACCACCCCCAACCCCCAGCAGTGCAGGGGCAGCCTCCACCAGGCCCCCACCCATGCCTCCCACCACCCCCAACCCCCAGCAGTGCAGGGGCAGCCTCCACCAGGCCCCCACCCATGTCTCCCACCACCCCCACCCCCCCGCCACCAGGGGCAGCCTCCACCAGGCCCCCACCCATGCCTCCCACCACCCCCAACCCCCAGCAGTGCAGGGGCAGCATCCACCAGGCCCCCACCCATGTCTCCCACCACCCCCACCCCCCCGCCACCAGGGGCAGCCTCCACCAGGCCCCCAGCCATGCCTCCCACCACCCCCAACCCCCAGCAGTGCAGGGGCAGCCTCCACCAGGCCCCCACCCATGTCTCCCACCACCCCCACCCCCCCGCCACCAGGGGCACCCTCCACCAGGCCCCCACCCATGTCTCCCACCACCCCCACCCCCCCGCCACCAGGGGCAGCCTCCACCAGGCCCCCACCCATGCCCCCCACCACCCCCAACCCCCCGCCACCAGGGGCAGCCTCCACCAGGCCCCCACTCATGTCTCCCACCACCCCCACCCTCCCGCCACCAGGGGCAGCCTCCACCAGGCCCCCACCCATGCCTCCCACCACCCCCAACCCCCAGCAGTGCAGTGGCAGCCTCCACCAGGCCCCCACCCATGCCCCCCACCACCCCCACCCCCCCGCCACCAGGGGCAGCCTCCAAGCCTCCACCAGGCCCCCACTCATGTCTCCCACCACCCCCACCCTCCCGCCACCAGGGGCAGCCTCCACCAGGCCCCCACCCATGCCTCCCACCACCCCCAACCCCCAGCAGTGCAGGGGCAGCCTCCACCAGGCCCCCACCCATGTCTCCCACCACCCCCACCCCCCCCGCCACCAGGGGCAGCCTCCACCAGGCCCCCACCCATGCCTCCCACCACCCCCACCCCCCCCGCCACCAGGGGCACCCTCCACCAGGCCCCCACCCATGTCTCCCACCACCCCCAACCCCCAGCAGTGCAGGGGCAGCCTCCACCAGGCCCCCACCCATGCCTCCCACCACCCCCAACCCCCAGCAGTGCAGGGGCAGCCTCCACCAGGCCCCCACCCATGTCTCCCACCACCCCCACCCCCCCGCCACCAGGGGCAGCCTCCACCAGGCCCCCACCCATGCCCCCCACCACCCCACCCCCCCCGCCACCAGGGGCAGCCTCTACCAGGCCCCCACCCATGCCTCCCATAACCCCCACCCACCCGCCACCAGGGGCACCTTCCACCAGGCCCCCACCCATGTCTCCCACCACCCCCACCCCCCCGCCACCAGGGGCAGCCTCCACCAGGCCCCCACCCATGCCTCCCACCACCCCCAACCCCCAGCAGTGCAGGGGCAGCCTCCACCAGGCCCCCACCCATGCCTCCCACCACCCCCAACCCCCCCCGCCACCAGGGGCAGCCTCCACCAGGCCCCCACCCATGCCCCACACCACCCCCACCCCCCCGCCACCAGGGGCAGCCTCCACCAGGCCCCCACCCATGTCTCCCAACACCCCCACCCACCAGCACTGTGGGGCACATGGCCAGCAGGCAGTCATGCAGCAGCAGATGGCAGGTGGGAGCGTGCTCAGGGCTCTGGGGGGCAGTAATTTGGCCTCCTGGCCAGGAGCGTGGTCTCTCGTGTGTGAACGCGTGGACAGCCTGATAGGGAGTGAAATCCCACACGTCAGCGTGTGAATCGAGGAAAGGCCTTTAGCGCGTAAACCCGTCAACAGCATATGCGCGCCTATAGTCACCTGCACGTGCAGGAAATTGTTGCGTGACACGTCCCAGTGTCAAAGCGTGTGATTGGTGAAAATGGATCTACACGCAGAAGTGACAAAGCGTGTGATTGGTGAAAATGGATCTAAACGCAGAAGTGACAAAGCGTGTGATTGGTGAAAATGGATCTACACGCAGGAGTGACAAAGCGTGTGATTGGTGAACGTACACGCCGCGTAAGTGACGCTGTACGTGTGGGCCTGTATATAAGGTACATGTAGAACACCATTTCCTTGTACGTGCTTTTCGTGGAGAGCGAGTGGGTGAATTCTGTACTTCTTGTCGTTTCACACGCGATTTACTTCACGGCGTTTCCAGTTCGTACTCCATGTTACCTCTGACAGCTTTTTCTCTATTTTTCCTCTTGTACTGGTTTACCTGGGCCTGTTCCCTCAAACAGTGTCCCCTTCTACTGTTGTCCTGTCTTCTCAGACAGCGTACACATCTTCTTTTGGCGGGGGTTTAGCCAGCCAAACGCGCTCATTTTTCACGCTCTTTTACCTGGCAGACGGTGAGTCACGCACGTATCCAACTTCTGTGCTTGCCCCGTGTGTAGCCTACCCCTTCAGAGGTCATTCTAGGCTGCGTGTGACACGCATACGTTCATTCTTGTGTTACTGGGTGCCACAGCGTAGTGCAGGTTTTTCTTTCTGCACACGTGGTCTAGGAGGGGTTGCGTGCACGTCATCTCCCTTTTTAAGGCCTCCTGTGCGTTGCGTGACCCGTCATCTTTCCCCAGGGGTTACAATCAGCCGTGCTAGAGCACTAGGGTACAATTACCATCTGGTACCCAACCCCTTTGACCCCCAATTGCCCAGGACAATTGTCTACAGCCACTCCCATACGCACATTAATATCAGTGCCATGGCTGGGAGGCGAGGATTCCGTAAGGGTGGCAAAGGTGGAAGAGCCACAAGTGGTGGCCGTGGTGGATCCGGTAGGGGACGTGGTCGTAACTTGCAGGGTGAGCCTGTCCCCCCATGTGTGGAGGACCAGTCAAGGGCACCCATCATCCCCCCCCCTCCCCCCCTCCCGTTGAGGCTGAAGTGGCTGACACCATCCATGCTCAGCCCTTGTTGGACCAGCCCATTGTGGCACCAGACCTGGCTGACTCCATGGCTGACTTCCAGGTCAGCAGGGCTACGACACGTGCGCTGGTGCACGTTGATGCTATCATGCCACGTGGATCTGGGGCAGCAAGGTCATCTGCTGCCCCAAGTAGGCAGGGCGGAGAGGCTGCAGGGGCAGCTGCAGCTCCATCCACCCCAGCTCTCACACACCCAGCCAGGACAGTGTCCGTCCTAGTCCATTCTGCTGACATTCCCCATGACACCATTACACTTGAGCCAATGCCTGCACCAACTCCCATGCTGAGTGTGCAGTCCCACACACCTGATACAGAGCCCACCAGGGCTCCTGCCCCTAGTGTCCAGAGCGGCGCAGGACACTCAGGATCACCACCACCTTCCAAGCGGAAGAGGAAGAGTGCTCGTCCGGCACAGGCTGATGCCCCCGACACGGCTACACAGTCCGGTCCGTCGAGGAAGCCCAGCTTCACGGATGTGGAACTGAATGCACTTGTCGAGTATGTGTCCGGACATGATAACGAGATGGTCATTGTTGCAGGATCCAAGACCACACCTGCACAACGCCAGGCACACTGGCAGACCATTGCGGACATCGTAAGTGCCCTTGGAATCGTGAGGCGCACAGCCAATGATTGCTACAAGCGCTGGAATGACCTAAAGCGCAGGGCAAAGAAGAAGCTGGCCTCAAGTCATGCCGCAACTCTAGTGACTGGAGGTGGGTCTCCAGTAGAAGACATGGAACTCACTCCACATGAGTCAGTCGCTGGGACCTACGTCACGGAGGAACAGATCCAAGGCGTGGGAGATCTGCCTGATTACGAGGCATTGTCCGGTGAGTGCACATGCATGTGTGTGTCATCCATGTGCATGGTGTGTGAGTGAGGGCATGTGTTTGTGTGCCAGGTGAGAGTGTGTGCGCCTGAGTCGAATGGGTCAGCCATGTGCTTCATGCAAGACATCCTGGGCAGCTGCATTTCGCCATTGCAGTATCCCTTCTGCCAACAGTAGACATCTAGCCCAACAGCACCCAAGTTGGCCTTGAAGTGTCACCTTGCCACTACATTGTTGATTATTTTCCTATGTTCAATCAGACAGATTGTATGCATTCCACCACTTATACTAGGCATTCCTCAGTCCTCTAGTCACATGTATGGCATGGCCATGGTAAAGTGGAGTTACTTTGTTACCTGGATATCATATGTTCACACATGTCCCTGTGCAATTGGACCATATTGGACTGGCAGCTCCAGGTGATAAAGCAGACCTGTCAGAATTAGAAAAGCTATTGCATGTGGGAACTGGACAGAATGAATAAGTGCTGCCCTCCTCTCCATCTACACTCAATAGCAATGGCACATGCCATCTGTGTGATGGCATGTGTGTGTCACCTGGCAATCACAGGGCAATGTGTGATGCCACTGCCAGGCAGCATGCATGAAATGTGTTCATCTTCCATCTTTGTGTAATGAGTGTGTGCCATTTGCCTGCCCTTCATACGCAGTGAGGGTGCATGCATGGGAGGGTCTTAGTCATGTGGGACATGTGTCAATCAAGTACTGGTTCTCTTGTTTCACAGCCCTCATTGTGTGCCATGGTGCTAATGCGGGTTTCCATTTCTTTGTCATTATGTCATTGCAGGGGAAGACGCACCTGATACTGCTGGGGTTGTGGAGATGGTGCAGAGCCAGGAGGGGTCCGAGGGCCGACCAACCACCAGTGAGGGACGTGGTGTGCTGGTGGGTGAAAACCCACAAGTGCTGCAGGTCGTGCTCTCAAGGGGTGTCTCTGGCTGCACCTCCCCCGAGCTGTACTCAGCTGTTGACTCGGATGATGAGACCTACGTGCCATCGCAGGTGAGTGTTCCAGGGAGGGAATCTGTTCTGTCCCACCCACCTGCACCAGGGTCAGAACCCTCAATGGGGATGTCAGTGTTGGCAGCTAGGCCTTTGGTGGTTACGGATGCAGGGTCACACTCCGCGACATCTGATCCTGTTCCTGGGCCAGCAGATCAGAGGGGGAATGCAGTCCTGCAGCCTCAGGCAGTGCCGGCACAGCAAGGCGCAGTCCGCCTTGCCCCAGACAGATGTGGTGCCCGTCGACGTGGTGGCCGTACGCCACCCGGCAATACCGCATGGGAGCAATCCATTTACGGTATGGCAACCCAACAGGCTGCATCATCCGAGATGATGGCTCAGGCCATGGATAGGGTGGCCACTTCCATTGTCCCCCCAGAAAGGCTGATGGAGCGACTAGAGCAGGCAACCGACTCCATCTGCCAGTCACACAGGGAGGACATGTTGGGGTCCAACAGGGACAGGCGGGCGGCACTGGCGACTCTGCAGGAGGCCATCTCCATTGAGTCCCAGGGCCACAGGGAAGCCCTGAGGCAGGAGCTCCTTCACCTCAGGACGACTCTTGTTGAGCTTGAGGCTTCAACACACCAAAGGACAGAACAGCAGCTGGAGCGTCTCACCCGTACGCTCTCAGCTGAGATGCAGGCAACGAGGGCGGAGGTCCGGGCATCCCGTGAGTTGTTGCATGGGGACCTCCGCACACTCATCCTCCAGAACCAGACCTACCACACCCGCATGCTTGCAGCCATGGAGGAGCAGACTAGGGCCTTGCGTGGGCTGCCTCCCATAGTGCAACCACCTCCGGATGCAGCTGCACAGGGTGATAATAGCGACAGCAGTGATACTCCCACAATAGGGTAGCCGTGTGGGCCATGAGCCCATGGAGGTGTTTTATCTTCCCAGGATCCACGCACGTGGGTTCTGGTGTGCATCCTGTCCTCGGACCTCCTGGGTGGCCTCCCCAACCCCCCCGGGCCCATCAATGGCCATTTTTGATTGTTTCTTATTTTTATTTTTATTTTGATTTCTTTTATTCCCAATTTTTTTGGGACGATCTGTTGGCTTCGATCTGTTGGCTTCGATCTGTTGGCTTCGATCTGTTGGCTTCCGTGGTTCCTGTGGGCATACGCTGCATTGTGGCTGGGCACATGCAGGCTTGTAATGTATTTGGTTCAGATGCTTGGGTTTGAGTCACACACACCCCTCCTGCTTCCCGTTTCCATGGGCTTGCAAAGGGTGTGCCCAAGTGACAGTGAATTACACAGTGACGTTGGACTCCCATGAGCTGTGTGGCCAGTCTGTAGTCAATACTGTGTATACATTCATAGTGCATATTGCTGTTGTGTTGTACACTGCATGTTGCATTGATGTGTAACTCTTCTTCTGTGTCTACCTCCCAATTTGCAGGTCCCTTCCTCATGTCCACAGAAGGACCTCTAGTCTGGAGATGGGGACCATGTTGGCAGCAGTGCACCTACAACTCTACATGGCGACAACACTGCACAGTTGGTAGTGGTGGGAGTGCAGGCATTTCCAGGTGGTGAGACTACTAATATGTAACATTTGTGATGTCATGTTAATGGTACTACGTGCTCAAGTATGTTGTTGGTCCGGCATTGCTGTGAGCATTTCAGGTGTTGCAGGTTTCTAATAGTGCCACTGTACATAGTGAGACTGATGTCATGTTGTGGGGATTACTTTGTTTACCTGCAATTAGCATGACATGGCACGGTGTGTCGTGTGGCGGTGCTGGGGTTGGGTTGGCTGACATGGCACTGTCCTCTTGTTGCATTTTGCAAGTGGGTATTCATTTTAGATGCTTCAATGTGTAACTTCACAAAACTGCATTGGTGGTGTCTGTGTGGGTAGGGATGCACACATTGTGACACTTCCAGGTGAACAATCTCAGGCTGACATGGTATTCCCGGTTCATTCTCCAGACATTCAGGATCAGTGTCAGGTTGAGTCATCATTGATTGTCAGATGGAATGTGCCAGGGCAGTGTGCACTCCACAGGGGTGTGATTTCTATGTGAAGTAATTAGCCACTAGCTGTGTACGGGCTGCCTCCCCCCGTGCCCTTTCCCCTCCCATGCGCAGCGGCTGTGCATGTGGTTGGGGATGTGGGGCCACCACCATGTCCACGGCCAGGCCCCGGCGTGTTGCAACGTTGTGCAGGACACATGCTGCCACTATGATCCTGCACACTACTGGGGGAGCGTATAACAGCTGCCCGCCAGAACGGTCAAGGGAGCGAAAGCGTGACTTTAGCACTCCGAATGTGCGCTCCACTATGCCCCTGGTTGTAATGTGGGCTGTGTTATATCTTACCTGGGGTGGCGTGGTGGGGTTCCGAATTGGCGTCATCATGTGGGGGCTGAGAGGGTAGGCACTGTCCCCTGTGGAGGTGGTGATTGGTATCATTGGTGGGGTTGTGACCTTGCTCAGTATCCAACATGCATGCATGTGCAGTGGCATACATACTCACCAAGCAGCCATGTATCGCCATGCCGCCCAGCTTCTAGGTCCCGGCTTAGGGTGGACATTCGGTAAATGAAGCTGTCGTGGGTGGAGCCGGGATAGTTGGCATATACTGAGGTGATGATTCCCTTGGCATTACATGCTACCTGCACGTTGATGGAATGCCAGTGCTTGCGGTTCCTATAGATGTGCTCAGATGCCCTGGGGGGACGTAGAGCCACATGGGTGCAGTCGATGGCACCTAGCACTTTGGGGAATCGTGCCACAGCGTAAAAATCCAGGGCGGCAGCATGCCTTTCTGCAGGTTTTCTGGGCAGGTATATGTGCCTGCGGACTGATGGGCGTGCAGTCATGATGTTCAAGACCTGGTGTAGGCAGCGTGACTGGGTGGCCTGTGACACCCCACCCACTATGGCACTTGTCCGCTGAAATGATCCAGTGGCTAAGAAGTGCAGTACATTGAGGACCTTCTCCAGGGGGCTGAGTGCTTGGGAGCACAGGGTGGGTGATGTGAGGTCATCCTCCCACTCAGTCACCAGGTCCAGTATGATGTGTGGTGGAAACCTGTACCTCCCATACACCTGGTCATCAGGCATCCCGAAAAGGCTGGTTCTGGGTGTGAATATTCTGGCCCTGACTATCCTCCTCCTCCTCCTTTGGTAGCCCACTGCCACTGCTGCTAGGAACGGTATGTTCATCCTGGCGTCTGAGCTTGTTATTGTTAAAGTCCGCAATTTTATGCTTTGCGCGTGTTCTAGGCGAGCATGTGACCCGCGCACCCCTGGAATCCAGTTCCCAGTCCAATAGCGTGTGGAAATTCACACGCACCACGGGATACAGCGTGTGACCCGCGCACCCCTGGAATCCAGTTCCCAGTCCAATAGCGTGTGGAAATTCACACGCACCACGGGATACAGCGTGTGACCCGCGCACCCCTGGAATCTAGTTCCCACTCCAATAGCGTGTGGAAATTCCCACGCAGCAGCCATACAGGTGCGCTGACGTACTTGCGTGTGTAAGTGCCCGCGCACCCCTGAAATACACGTACATAGGCCAATCGCGTGTACGCGCACTTTTGTCCAATTACACGCAATGAAATACACGTACATAGGCCAATCACGCGATGACACTCTGACGTGCAGTATTTCCACGTGTGTTCCGTCATCACGTGCTGAGTGGGGAACGCCCGTGCGGGTCACGT
This sequence comes from Ambystoma mexicanum, assembly GCF_040938575.1. Taxonomy (NCBI): domain Eukaryota; kingdom Metazoa; phylum Chordata; class Amphibia; order Caudata; family Ambystomatidae; genus Ambystoma; species Ambystoma mexicanum. The sequence continues at coordinate 100,671,640 of NC_090941.1, read as the reverse complement.
CAGACGCGCTTACGCGCTGAGGGACTCTGGTCCAATAGAATCGCGTATGCATGCTGACGCGCTTACGCGCTAAGGGCCATTCCTCGGATTTCACGCTGACTAGCAGGATTTTCACGTGCCAAATCACTCCGTATCAAGCTGGCCACCCGAAAACACACGGAACACCACGCTCCTGCCCAGAAGGCCGAGTTACTGCCCCCCAGTGCCCCGAGCAGCCTCCCACGTGCTATCTGCTGCTGCCTGCCTGCCTGCTGCCACCGTGCCCTGCCATTTGGTGCCTGCACATCAGCCATCTGCAGGGGTCCAGTTGCTGTGTCCACCCCTGCTGGAACTGAAGACTCCCAACTGGGATTACATCGCTCCACAGCCCAGCCCCAGGACCCAGTTGCCCACCCACACCTGCCTCTGGGGTTGCCATGTCGGGCACTTCCACATCTGGCACCAGTGGCAACCCCAGGCCAGAGGGGCAGAGGGGCACCAGCTTCACTGCCACCGAAGTTGGTGTCCTGGTGGAGCATGTCCTGGGGCAGTATGATGCCCTCTTTGGATCGTCCCGCGCCAGCAAGGAAGGACGGGAGAGGATCTGGGCCGACTGTGTGGTTGCCATCAACGCGGAGGGGGTGGCAACCCGCAACGTCCAGAAGATCAAGATGCGCTGGGAGGACTTGAGGTCCAGGACCCTTGTGAAGGCCCGGCGCCTCGTGGAGGGGGGCCGGGGCCGCATGAGTTCCATCCAGAAGAGGGTCCTGGAACACGTACGCCCAGCGCTCCACGCCCAGGTCCTTGAGAGGGAGGCCCGTCTGGAGTTGAGCGGTATGTGTCCAAGCATTACTGTGTGAGACAGGGCATGTTGCGGTGTGCTGGTTCTATGATACTTGCCTGTATGTGTGCCATGGGCCATGTATGCATGTATGTGTGCAGGGACATCATGGTAATGCATGTACGACCAGTGATGTGTGACCCACATGGTTGTTGCATGTGTTGAAATTCGGCATGGGGAGCCCTATGCAGATTTTGGACATGAGAGCATGCCAGTCTCTGTACCTGGACATGGATGGGGGTGAAGGATGGGTGCTGATGCCAGGTACATATATGGTAGCCATGTCTGTGTGCCTGACCTGCGTGTCTGTGACTTGTGCATGCCATGGATGCATGACACATGTGTGTGACAATGCACAGATTCAGTGACGCACCCAACTTACCCTTGTTTCGCCTGTGTTCGGTGTGTTTGGGGCCAGATGGATGTGACTGAGGTGAAGTGTGTGCATGTGATATGCATGAGCCATGATGCATGTGAGTTACATATCATTGAATGTTTCTAGAGTCCATTGGACATGCATGGAAATGTCCATGGCATGCACCATGCCTGTTACTGTGTGTGTTTTGCCTGGACTGACCCATGTGTTGTGGAGGGACATGATGGAAGTGTACTTTGACAGTGGTGCTCATCTGCTATTGCTTCCTGTCTAGGGGACCATTGTACAGTAGCCTGATGCTTGTGTCCTTTGTCTCCCTCTATGCAGCGGCTAGTGAAGAAGAGGGCGGAGACGGCGCTGTGGAGCAAGGCGGCGGGGATGCCCCCACGGCTGCAGCGGAAGGGGTGGGTGAGCCCCCACAGGGGCCTGCTACGGCGAGAGACGGTGAGGAGCCATCCAGGTTGGTGGTTTGCACAGAGGAGGAGGAGGCCGACACTGGTGCACACATGGGGCCTGGTGGGAGCATCCCTGCTGGTGAAAGTGGTGCAGTCCAGGGCCAGGGGCAGGAGGCAGCACAGGTCACCGTGGAGGGGCCTGTGCATGTCACTGTCCCTGACCCTGTGAGTGCACCACCATGCACCAGCAGGGATGCCCCGTCCCAGGCCCGTCCGCAGGTAGAGGGGATGTCCATGTCACCTGACTCCCCTCCACCTGCGGACGTGGTAACCCCTGGCTGCGTGGAGAAGGTCCTGATTGGGGTCGCGATGCGCACGGCTGTGATTCGTGATGATGTGCGTGCTTCCCGGGAGGAGCACACACGTCATCACGAAGTGCACCGTGCCGACGTGGCCGAATTGGGATCGGCCATGTTCGGGGGTTTCCTGCATGTGTTGGCCAATCTGACGGCCCTCTCCTCCTCTGTGCAGGCTATCCACCGGTCATTCTCCTTGCCGTCTTCCGGCCCAGATGCCACCAGGGCCCCCTGTGGACCTGCCCCGACCAATGCAGCCAGCTCGGTGGGGATCCCATCCCTGCCACAGTTGGGAGTCGGAGGTCCAGCAGGGGTGGACAACACAGCAAGTGGACCCCAGCAGATGGAAGATGTGACGGCATCATCGGGCAGGGCACGTGCACGACGGCGTCGGTGGTTTCCATCAGCCTGGATGCCGTCGTGCTGGCAGAGGCAGTGGCGTCGGAGGCAGCAGCGGGCTCGACGTGGGAGGCATCATGGCTCGGGGCCATCAAGATCAGAGGGGCAGGCATCGGCCGGAGGGCAGGGCAACCCTGGGATGGTGGTGTGTTCCGTGTGGGAGGAGTTTGGCCAGCGGATAGGTGCAGAGCGGCAGCGGGCGGAAGAGGAGCGGCTCGCCATGGTCAGGGCGGAGTTCTCCATGCGTCGGGCATTGAGGCGGGCTGAGTGCCTCGAGGAAGCTCGCAGGGAGTTTGAGGTGGACATGGGGTTGTCCCTGCGAGACCTCGGGGCCAGGACAGAGTCCCGCCTCCAGGACATCGACATGGAGTTCGATGATGCCCTGGCCAGCAACATCACCAAGTGAGCCGCAGGACTTGCCCGCTGCCTTTGTATATAGTTATTTAGTTAGTTAGTGCTAGGTTTCCTTTATTTATTTTTATTATTTTGGACCGCTCGGACAATGGCCACTTTTTTGTACATATATTTTTCATTAGTTAGTGGTAGGTTTCATTTTTGGTGTTGGGCTCATGGACCCTGGAACATTCCTGTATATAGTTTGTTTTTTTGGGAGATACATTTTTTTGATTTCTTATTGTTTTCACCATGACGTAATGGTTTTTCATTAATTTCCTATGACATGATATTGCTTTGGACAAATTCATTTTAATTTTTTATTCCTTTGTTTTTTTGTTTATCACTTTTGTTCTCGGACATGGACCATTTATTTACTTAGCCACATCGTTGTATGTTTGAAAAGTTCACTTATTTTTGGTATTTAATACATTTTTTATATTTTCTTACACTTGTGTTATTTTCTCATTGGTTTGTTACATGTCATGATATGGGTTTTGACATTCACTTGCACCCATTGTGTATGTGTGTGTGACGGACATGTGTTCTTTTGCATACTTGGCATTGGGGTTGTGTCATGTGATTGCATTCACTATGTGGGTGGATGCAATCCTTGCCTGGGTGTTTGTGCTGGGTATGCTGGCCATTACTGCCATGATTGTGTATCGTCAGGACCTGGGGCCAGGGGGACATGTGTGGGGGCCTGCTGGCAGGTTCCCCACAGTGCTGGGGGGTGGGGGTGGTGGGAGACATGAGTGGGGGCCTGGTGGAGGGTGCCCCTGGTGACTGGGGGGGTGGGGGTGGTGGGTGACATGAGTGGGGGCCTGGTGGAGGGTGCCCCTGGTGGCGGGGGGGTGGGGGTGGTGGGTGACATGAGTGGGGGCCTGGTGGAGGGTGCCCCTGGTGGCGGGGGGGTGGGGGTGGTGGGAGGCATGGGTGGGGGCCTGGTGGAGGCTGCCCCTGGTGGCGGGAGGGTGGGGGTGGTGGGAGACATGGGTGGGGGCCTGGTGGAGGCTGCCCCTGCACTGCTGGGGGTTGGGGGTGGTGGGAGGCATGGGTGGGGGCCTGGTGGAGGCTGCCCCTGCACTGCTGGGGGTTAGGGGTGGTGGGAGGCATGGGTGGGGGCCTGGTGGAGGCTGCCCCTGGTGGCGGGGGGGTGGGGGTGGTGGGAGACATGGGTGGGGGCCTGGTGGAGGGTGCCCCTGCACTGCTGGGGGGTGGGGGTGGTGGGAGACATGGGTGGGGGCCTGGTGGAGGCTGCCCCTGGTGGCGGGGGGGTGGGGGTGGTGGGAGACATGAGTGGGGGCCTGGTGGAGGGTGCCCCTGGTGGCGGGGGGGTGGGGGTGGTGGGAGACATGAGTGGGGGCCTGGTGGAGGGTGCCCCTGGTGACTGGGGGGGTGGGGGTGGTGGGTGACATGAGTGGGGGCCTGGTGGAGGGTGCCCCTGGATGGTGGGGGGTGGGGGTGGTGGGAGACATGAGTGGGGGCCTGGTGGAGGCTGCCCCTGGTGACTGGGGGGGTGGGGGTGGTGGGTGACATGAGTGGGGGCCTGGTGGAGGCTGCCCCTGCACTTCTGGGGGGTGGGGGTGATAGGGGACATGAGTGGGGGCCTGGTGGAGGGTGCCCCTGGTGACTGGGGGGTGGGGGTGGTGGGTGACATGAGTGGGGGCCTGGTGGAGGGTGCCCCTGGATGGTGGGGGGTGGGGGTGGTGGGAGACATGAGTGGGGGCCTGGTGGAGGGTGCCCCTGGTGGCGGGGGGGTAGGGGTGATAGGGGACATGAGTGGGGGCCTGGTGGAGGCTGCCCCTGCACTGCTGGGGGGTGGGGGTGGTGGGAGACATGGGTGGGGGCCTGGTGGAGGCTGCCCCTGCACTGCTGGGGGGTGGGGGTGATAGGGGACATGGGTGGGGGCCTGGTGGAGGCTGCCCCTGCACTGCTGGGGGGTGGGGGTGGTGGGAGACATGGGTGGGGGCCTGGTGGAGGCTGCCCCTGGTGACTGGGGGGGTGGGGTGGTGGGTGATATGAGTGGGGGCCTGGTGGAGGGTGCCCCTGGTGGCGGGGGGGTGGGGGTGATAGGGGACATGAGTGGGGGCCTGGTGGAGGCTGCCCCTGCACTGCTGGGGGGTGGGGGTGGTGGGAGACATGGGTGGGGGCCTGGTGGAGGCTGCCCCTGCACTGCTGGGGGGTGGGGGTGATAGGGGACATGGGTGGGGGCCTGGTGGAGGCTGCCCCTGCACTGCTGGGGGGTGGGGGTGGTGGGAGACATGAGTGGGGGCCTGGTGGAGGGTGCCCCTGCACTGCTGGGGGGTGGGGGTGGTGGGAGACATGGGTGGGGGCCTGGTGGAGGCTGCCCCTGGTGGCGGGGGGGTGGGGGTGGTGGGAGACATGAGTGGGGGCCTGGTGGAGGGTGCCCCTGGTGGCGGGGGGTGGGGGTGGTGGGAGACATGAGTGGGGGCCTGGTGGAGGGTGCCCCTGGTGACTGGGGGGGTGGGGGTGGTGGGTGACATGAGTGGGGGCCTGGTGGAGGGTGCCCCTGGATGGTGGGGGGTGGGGGTGGTGGGAGACATGAGTGGGGGCCTGGTGGAGGCTGCCCCTGGTGACTGGGGGGATGGGGGTGGTGGGTGACATGAGTGGGGGCCTGGTGGAGGCTGCCCCTGCACTGCTGGGGGTGGGGGTGGTGGGAGACATGGGTGGGGGCCTGGTGGAGGCTGCCCCTGCACTGCTGGGGGGTGGGGGTGGTGGGAGACATGGGTGGGGGCCTGGTGGAGGCTGCCCCTGCACTGGTGGGGGGTGGGGGTGATAGGGGACATGAGTGGGGGCCTGGTGGAGGGTGCCCCTGGTGACTGGGGGGGTGGGGGTGGTGGGTGACATGAGTGGGGGCCTGGTGGAGGCTGCCCCTGCACTGCTGGGGGGTGGGGGTGGTGGGAGACATGGGTGGGGGCCTGGTGGAGGCTGCCCCTGCACTGCTGGGGGGTGGGGGTGGTGGGAGACATGAGTGGGGGCCTGGTGGAGGGTGCCCCTGCACTGCTGGGGGGTGGGGGTGGTGGGAGACATGGGTGGGGGCCTGGTGGAGGCTGCCCCTGGTGACTGGGGGGGTGGGGGTGGTGGGTGACATGAGTGGGGGCCTGGTGGAGGGTGCCCCTGGTGGCGGGGGGGAGGGGGTGGTGGGTGACATGAGTGGGGGCCTGGTGGAGGGTGCCCCTGGTGGCGGGGGGGTGGGGGTGGTGGGAGGCATGGGTGGGGGCCTGGTGAAGGCTGCCCCTGGTGGCGGGAGGGTGGGGGTGGTGGGAGACATGAGTGGGGGCCTGGTGGAGGGTGCCCCTGCACTGCTGGGGGGTGGGGGTGGTGGGAGACATGGGTGGGGGCCTGGTGGAGGGTGCCCCTGGTGACTGGGGGGGTGGGGGTGGTGGGTGACATGAGTGGGGGCCTGGTGGAGGGTGCCCCTGGATGGTGGGGGGTGGGGGTGGTGGGAGACATGAGTGGGGGCCTGGTGGAGGCTGCCCCTGCACTGCTGGGGGGTGGGGGTGATAGGGGACATGGGTGGGGGCCTGGTGGAGGCTGCCCCTGCACTGCTGGGGGGTGGGGGTGGTGGGAGACATGGGTGGGGGCCTGGTGGAGGCTGCCCCTGCACTGCTGGGGGGTGGGGGTGATAGGGGACATGGGTGGGGGCCTGGTGGAGGCTGCCCCTGCACTGCTGGGGGGTGGGGGTGGTGGGAGACATGAGTGGGGGCCTGGTGGAGGGTGCCCCTGCACTGCTGGGGGGTGGGGGTGGTGGGAGACATGGGTGGGGGCCTGGTGGAGGCTGCCCCTGGTGGCGGGGGGGTGGGGGTGGTGGGAGACATGAGTGGGGGCCTGGTGGAGGGTGCCCCTGGTGGCGGGGGGGTGGGGGTGGTGGGAGACATGAGTGGGGGCCTGGTGGAGGGTGCCCCTGGTGACTGGGGGGGTGGGGGTGGTGGGTGACATGAGTGGGGGCCTGGTGGAGGGTGCCCCTGGATGGTGGGGGGTGGGGGTGGTGGGAGACATGAGTGGGGGCCTGGTGGAGGCTGCCCCTGGTGACTGGGGGGGTGGGGGTGGTGGGTGACATGAGTGGGGGCCTGGTGGAGGCTGCCCCTGCACTGCTGGGGGGTGGGGGTGATAGGGGACATGGGTGGGGGCCTGGTGGAGGCTGCCCCTGGTGACTGGGGGGGTGGGGGTGGTGGGTGACATGAGTGGGGGCCTGGTGGAGGGTGCCCCTGGTGGCGGGGGGGGTGGGGGTGATAGGGGACATGAGTGGGGGCCTGGTGGAGGGTGCCCCTGGATGGTGGGGGCTGGGGCTGGTGGGAGACATGAGTGGGGGCCTGGTGGAGGCTGCCCCTGCACTGCTGGGGGGTGGGGGTGATAGGGGACATGGGTGGGGGCCTGGTGGAGGCTGCCCCTGGATGGTGGGGGGTGGGGGTGGTGGGAGACATGAGCAGGTGTGCAGGGTAGTCCCCTGTTTTGTGGGCTGCCTGCAGGGGCCGCCGAGGGTGACAGGACCCACCCAGCCTAATCGCGTGTGTAACTTCGCACGCACCCCTGTAATACACGTACCAAGCCAAATCGCGTGTGATAATTCCCGCGCACCCCTGAAATACACGCGCCCAGGCTATTCGCGTGTGGAAATTCCCGCGCACCCCTGAAATACACGTACCCTGCTGTAATCGCGTGTGGGACTTCCCGCGCACACCTGTAATACACGCGCCCAGCCTATTCGCGTGTGGAAATTCCCGCGCACCCCTGAAATACACGCGGCCAGGCTATTCGCGTGTGGAACTTCCCGCGCACCCCTGAAATACACGTACCCTGCTGTAATCGCGTGTGGGACTTCCCGCGCACCCCTGTAATACACGCGCCCAGCCTATTCGCGTGTGGAAATTCCCGCGCACCCCTGAAATACACGCGCCCAGGCTATTCGCGTGTGGAACTTCCCGCGCACCCCTGAAATACACGCGGCCAGGCTATTCGCGTGTGGAACTTCCCGCGCACCCCTGAAATACACGTACCCTGCTGTAATCGCGTGTGGGACTTCCCGCGCACCCCTGTAATACACGCGCCCAGCCTATTCGCGTGTGGAAATTCCCGCGCACCCCTGAAATACACGCGCCCAGGCTATTCGCGTGTGGAACTTCCCGCGCACCCCTGAAATACACGCGGCCAGGCTATTCGCGTGTGGAACTTCCCGCGCACCCCTGAAATACACGTACCCTGCTGTAATTGCGTGTGGGACTTCCCGCGCACCCCTGAAATACACGCGGCCAGGCTATTCGCGTGTGGAACTTCCCGCGCACCCCTGAAATACACGTACCCTGCTGTAATCGCGTGTGGGACTTCCCGCGCACCCCTGAAATACACGCGGCCAGGCTATTCGCGTGTGGAAATTCCCGCGCACCCCTGAAATACACGTACCCTGCTGTAATCGCGTGTGGAACTTCCCGCGCACCCCTGAAATACACGCGGCCAGGCTATTCGCGTGTGGAAATTCCCGCGCACCCCTGAAATGCACGTACCCTGCTGTAATCGCGTGTGGACCTTCCCGCGCACCCCTGAAATCCACGTACCCGGCCAAATCGCGTGTGAGACTTCCCGCGCACACGTATTTTTTGTCAGCGTGTCCGTATTTGTTGGTACCCCTTTGCACCTCATTTGTCCTGGAGGGCCACAGTATAGGACATTCATCATGGCAGTATATGGGTGCTATTTGTTGGCGCTCCTTTTGGCGCACATTTCTTACAGCCGCTGAGACGCTACCGCCTGCTTTCTTGTGGCGGTCGTGTTTGTGCCTGTGCGCTGGTTTGAGCGTGCGCTTTTTTGACCTATTCTATTCCATGAATACGTGTTGTAGGCGAGCGTGTGGGCGTTCTGCGCACTTTTACCCTGTGCTTCCCCCGTGACGCCCACATTTTGGCAAGTTGTTCCCCATTCCGAGTGTTACGCCCCGTGTTCCGCCCACTTTTGTTGCGTGCGCCGCGCTATGTGCGATTTTCGCTGTGGACTGTGCGATTTTCGCTGTGACCTGGCGCATGCCGTTTGATGGCCTGTGCGCCAACGTGCGCCGCGCACTTTCTTATCGCACGTCCGATGGTTTTCTCGCGCACGGCCTTCCATGAATCGATGTGCGCTGCTTTTCGTGCGATTTTCGCTATTCCACTGCGATTTTCGCTATTCCACTGCGAATCGCACTTTTTTGGCCACTTGCGCCGCGCTAATTATTCCATGAATCGGCCTGTATACGTGTTGTCAGGTTTGTTTGCTGCATTTCTGTGAAGTACTAACATTTGCAAAAACAATGGGTCTGTATTGTGTAAGTAAATGTTGTCAACAATTGGTGGTAATTGAAATATAATATTCATTGCTACATTTGCGTAGCAACTTACACCAACTATATTTCAGAATTTAAATGGTCCAGGTAGTTCTGTATCTAACTGCTTTTTTTGGAGTTTGTCTTCCTTCTTTAAAGAAGTACCTGGTTTACTTTCCCTAATTGATTCTTTTTTGCTTGTGGTACTTGATGAAGTTTTAGTTTCTTTTAGTCTCTTTGGAGGATTTGCAGTGACATCCTGTTGCATTTCTGTTTGATTTAGTTTTCTTTTAGAAAATTTTCCTTTTTGTGGAACAGAATATGTTTGTAGATGGGGGGTGTATAGTGAACAAAGTCTATTGTATTCTAAAATGCAAGGAATATCAGCGTTTACTTTACTTGCATCAAAGTTTATTAGAAATAGACCGTCAATTGTACGTAGGCGTGACAGTGCTACGTAGCTCATGCCTTCTTTAAAGACTGTGTTACCAATGTCTATCATTGCTTTGTCTAGAGTAAGACCTTGTGTTTATGAATGGTGACTGCGTATGCAAGAGTTAGAGAAAATTGTTCTCTGTGTACATACATGTCTTTGAAAAGAAGGAATCGAGCTGTTGAGCGTCCTATTCGTTTTACTTCTGAAAGTTTGTCAAAGAGAATATTGACAAACTGAATTTTGTTGTCACGTGGGTATGGTTGAAAGCCAACAACTGTACCCAGTGCTCCATTAACTAGTCCTTGGTCCACGTCAATGTTACGTTTAAGCATTACTCTGCAATTTAAGGATGATTTTAATATCTTTTCCAAGCCTGCTGTGTTTGAGATTGATTTTTCTAAACTATTTAGTCTTGCTATGGCTTGGTCACACATGGGTAGTGTCATTCCATGTACATCTAGTTTGTCTGTGGCGCTAATTTCCATAATTGGTTGCATTTCTTTGCTTAACATTATTTCATTGAATTTGAAACAGCTTTCAAGAGTTGGCATTACGGCCATACAATTGACATTTTTGTGGGCTAATTGTTCCATAACATCTGTAGCACATGCATTATCACCATAAAGTGCATGAATGTGCCGGGTTTTCAATATTGCTTCTGCTTCTCTAGAAAGTATACCAACTCTGATACTTTTTAAGATGTTGGCATAAGTGAGATCTGCAGATTGGCACATGTTTTCTGTTAATTCTCTGTATTGGAAATGTTGCCAAAGGTTGACATTTCCAATGCTGCCAACAGTTTTACGGCAGAGTTTGTGTCCTAATGTTTTAAAAATAGGCTCACCTTTTACTGGTGTCAATTGAAGAAGATCTCCGAAAACAATAATGTGTTTTCCTGCAAAGAGCTCTTCATAGTTTGTTTTGAGTACTTCTTGTAATCTGAGGTGAATCAAAGCCAACATTAGGTTGGACACCATGCTCACTTCATCTATTAGTAGAATTTTCATTTGTTTCAGTACTCTGCATACTTCCATTGCAGCTTCTGCAGAAAATTTGTAATAATCTAACTTGTTTTGGTGTTCTACTGGCAGGAGTAGTAATCGGTGTAAAGTCGCACCACCTATGTTGTAGGCAGCTAAACCTGTGGGGGCAGTGACAACAGCTGACAGTTTGTTGTTTGTCAATTGTTGAAGGAACTTACTGATGATTTTGATTAGGAATGTTTTGCCAGAACCAGCTTCACCACTGACATACAATAGTATAGGTTTGTAATTTTAGCAGGTACATTCTTTGTTTTCATGTTGCACACCATGTGCAATTTCTTTTGTTATTTCTTGAAAAATGCTACGTTGCTCTTTGTTTAGTTTTGATTGTAGTGTAGTTAAGTCATCTTTATCTTCATAGTGACACATGGTGTTTTCTACTTCTATCATAGCTAATTCTGCCTCATTTGTTATTAGTGGTTCTCCCAGTGGTTCTTGGCTTCCTGTGACAGAAGGTTGACTACTGTCAGGAGTGTCCTTATCTAGTTGGGCCTGGAGTTCCTCTTCGTGTTGCTGTTCATTGTGCAACATTGTTTTGTACTGTGCAAAGTTTACATCAGTTATACTGCTTTCATTGCCTTTGAAAGCGTCTTCATATGAGTCATAGGTATCTAGTATTTCTTCTTCTTTTCTCCATGGTTTGAAGAGTTGTAGCAGGGACATGTAATATATTTCTTTATGTTGAGGAGTCTTTAATGACAATTTGATATGATTAATTAAATTTGGTTTGGTGAGTTTTACTAAGCTGCCATCACAGTTTGTCACTTTGTATTTACGGTTTTGCTCATCAGGTTTTATATTATTTTTGCATGTGTAGTTTTGGGCTATGTGGTATAGACACATGGTTTCCAAAGTGGTACTCCTGTTTGGGTAGTATGTGTCCAATGAATTGTTTTTTAAAATGTCTTGGCTGTTGGGATCATGTTTGGCTATTGTTTCTATATCTTCGTATGATTTTAGAACTCTTTTTCTAGATTTAGCTGGACCAAGACTTAGCCATACTATATGTGCAGATTTACCATACAATGCAGTACCAGTTAATCGATCTGCTGCTTCATAGCATCCACATTCTCTATGGGACAGCATTTTTATGCCCAAGCTGTATAATTTCTGAGACACTGTTTTATCTGATGACAGGTCATTCCAGAGGTCTTGGAGCTCTGTCTTTTCTGATTTGGTTAAGTATGCTGTGACATATCGTGCAACTGCAGTAGAATTGTCTGCAATGTACTGCACATCTATGTTTGCATTCCACAAGTGGGCAATGATTGCATTGTAATCATTGATATATTTTTCTTCTTCTTTTCTTTTTATGCAATATGTATTTTTAGGTGACTTACCTTTAACACTATGGCCCTCATTAGGACCCTGGCGGATTTTTTCCGCCGTCGGCGGACTTTTCCGCCATGGCGCAAAGTCCCTTTACGCCATGGCGGATGGCGGACTTACCGCCCCATTCCGAGGTCGGCGGGGCGGTAAGTCCCCATTGACCCATTTACCCTTCCCCATTCCCATTTCGGCCCCATAGGGCTCAATGGGAGTGGGGAAGGCGTTAATTACGCCACCGTAAATTACGGTGGCGTAATTAACACCAAGGTCCCATAGCGCCATGGATTTTTACGCCCGCAAAAAGCGGGCAGAAAAATGACCATGGCGCTATGGGAACTCGTAGTTGGCGGTAAGGGGTCGGCGCAGCTAACGCTGGCGCAAACCCCTTACCGCCAGGGTCCTAATGAGGGCCTATGTCTAACTGAAGACATGAGGTTGTTCACTTGACCTGTATTTGTAACTGGTCTAGGGAAACCAAATCGGCATTTGGTGTAGTATTTCCCTTTGTTTTTGTATTTGCGACGACAATATTTACCACATTTGTGTCTTTGGAATTGTAAGATTTTTGCATGAAGATCACTATTTGTGGATTCTGATGGAATTTCACAAGTGACATATTTTTCAATAAACTGTAAAACAGTGGCATCACTGTCTTGACTAAATTTAGGAGCATCTTTAATCCATAAAAGCATGTGGACATGTGGCGCTCCTCTGGCTTGGTATTCTTTTCTCCAAAAGAAGTGTTTCACTTCTCCAAGGGGAGGAACAGTTTTATTACAAATAAAATGTAGCATAGCAATGAAGCGACGGTGAAAATATCTAGAAACATTAACAGGATCCTGAGAACAAAGTTCTCCAGGTGTTAGTATATCTATGTTTGTTTTGTTTTCGTTTGATATGCGTAGGAAAGCATGTAAATCTTCCCATGCATATTCTGTTCAACTTAATGTAACAAACCAAGTGGGTGGGCCAAGGTTTCTGATCATACAACGTACATCTCCATGGCGTCGAAACCAGTACTCTTTATTACCTCGCATATTTGCTAATAGATTTGTAAGATTTGTCTGTAAAACCTCATCTTTTTGTTGAACTTTTTGTAATAATTGTGTGGCTGTCATATTTTGAAAGTGTGATCCTGATTTTAATATGTGTGCAACTCCATAACATAAAGTTGCTAGTTCACTTTCAAATAGTAGGTGGAATATGTATTCCACATTTTGTCGAAATCTGGGATCTTCAGAATACATTTGTAATGAGCGATATTCTGATGCTGATATTTGAACAGGTCTATCATCGTATCTTCCTCCTTTGCCAGTAGGAAAGAGTAGAGGAAAAGCAGGTGCTTCTATACTTTTTCCCATATGCTGATTGGTGATCCTTTTGTTTGACACATTTGGTACGTTTCCAGTGCATCTTCTATGGTGTCATTAGAGTGCAATGTGTGAATTGTATAATGGTCTAAAGTGTTTGCTATTGTAGCAGGATCTAGGAGCTCAAATTGACCAGTTTCTTGTGTCTCTTGAATTATTTCAGTTGTATCTTTCAAGTTTTCTTCGATATTAATTTCTTTGTAATAATCATTATTCTATTTGAGATATTGCAGGGCTTCTCTAACTTTATGTAAATCTACCAGTTGTTGCAATTTTTTTTTGTCTTTTGTAGGTTCTCCATTTACCAAGATAATTAAAGATTGTTGCATTGGACGTTGCACTCCTAGAGTGTGCACATTTTCTTTTAGATCTAATGGTAAATACATTACTTTTCCACGAATACCTTTCACTAATTCAGAGGGAGGTAATTTTGCAGTTTTTGGTTGAAGGCGTATTATTGCTTGAAATGGATGAACTGTTTGAATTATGATGCTCTCATATAAATTAAGTTGTTGAAGGAGTTTTGGTAGTGGATGTAATTCCAAGTTATTTGAGATAGCACGTGAAGGAGTTTGGTTGTTGTCAAGTTTGGTAGTGCAGTAACTGCAAAGTATTATGGGGTCAGTTATTTCGTATTTGTTTTCTGCTATAAGGTAGAGAGCTAATTCAAACCATTTAGAATCTTCATTGTCTTCTATTTTGTATGAAAGGTCTATAGTTTTTGTGTTACTTTTATAACACATTCTGCGGCAACATACACACACGTGGTTTGGTACTTCAGCTGAAGAGCTTTGACATTTTAGTATTTATTTTTTGTATGTGTGTAGTGAAAGGTTGCCATGTGCAGATTTGTTACGAAGTTGGTTGACAGCTATTTCATCTTGTAAGTGGGTTTCATTTCCAAAATATTTTTTCTGTATATACTCGATTTCTTCTAGTAGGTCTTTTGGTGTACCATGTAGAAGAATGTTATTTAAATTGGCTAGTGCTAAAGCAGGACTTTTTGCATAATTCAGTTTATAAACTGGATTTCTTATACTTGCATGATGTGTTGATATCATGGAAGGTTGTTTTGCAAGTAGCTCCTGATATGCAGGCCAACGAATGTCCTTGCAGTCCTGTGTGCTTGCGTACTGGACAAGCATCCATACTTTGCAGTATTTTAATTTTGATTTTGTCTTTGCTTTTCACATATTGTTTGAGGAATAGGCGTAAAGATTTGAACATTTTTTTGGGAATGTTACACATTGACATGCATGGCCATGTGTAAATTAGATGTTCTGATTCAGACGAATGGAGGGGTAAATCTAAGTTTTCAGGGCATATTTTTGCAAGGAGTACTTCTTGTTCCATAATGGTATTATTAACTTTTTCATAACCTCGACCACTGCTATGTATGGCAATTGTATTTGTTTGCTTTTTTTTGTATGCTCCTTCATTAAAGTATGGTTCTGTTCTTGTAGTGTGACTCCATTCACCTCCACAGATATTTAAGAAGTTATTTCTGTTCACATTTCGTTTATTGAGAAGTCTTTTTTGAAGTTTAGTTATTAGGTTTGTTAGTGGTTTAATTCTGTTTAACACAACAATAAATAAGTTTTTTTTTTAGAAGAATTGCACTGTCTATCAACGCTTCTAAGATTACTTTCCTATGATAGGTTTGAAGTGTTGAACCTGGTTTCTCTCCTGTTTTTATCAGATTTTGAAGGACTTTGTGATGGAACATTTTGGCTAATATACTTTTCTTGGTATGCTTACTTTGTACTATATCAAGATTTATAGAAGACGTTTTATTTGTAGTGATAGTTGATTTTCTGTTCATAGTTTTTTGGGTCGTTTTACTTTGTGATAGAGGAGGCAACGTTTTTGCACTAAAAACTTCTTCTGTTTCACAACATGACTGTATTAGCTGTTGTGTTTCAACGTTTTTTACAAATTCTGCTATAGATGGGTGTTTATGTTGGAGACTTTTCTTTTCATTTGCTCTACTTCTGCGTCCCTTTCTACGGAGTTGGTTTTTGGTGGGCATTCTGTAGCGTCTGTTGAAGAAAATACAGAAGGTATGGGTTGGGGTTTTCTGCAATGCATGTGTGTTGTGTGCATGATTGTTTGAGTAAGATGATAAAGATGTATGTAATGGTGTGTGATTGTGAATTGGGAAGTTGAACTACCAGGGATGGGTATTCTTCAATTAATGTGTTACTAAACTGGGGTTCAGATGACAGAAAAAAGTAAGCCGGTGGTGTGGAGAAGAATAAATAATATAGGTAAAGCTATACAATTAAAACAGTTGTTTGTTCTACAACATCTACATTCTAGCGGCTGAGTTGGGTAATTTGTGTGCCGAAAAATAGGAATTTGAGGGCCATTCTGACAGATCACTGTTTAAGACGGGGGGGGGGGATTTTTGGTCAGAATGGTGCAAAATCTCTATTTTTAGGCACAGAAATACCATGAATGCACCGTACAGTGCGTGTGAGTTATAAATCAAATATTCTGGTAACAATCTACTTACTTTTTTTTCAGAAATGAGTAGTTTGCTTCCTAGTTGTTCTTTGTAAATCAAAATCGGCTGCTTCTATTCAGGAGAATGAGCTTCACTGCAATTGTAAAAGAAAGAAATTAGTAATTTGGTTGCTATATAGCACTGTTTTCATTTTAGACATAGATTTTTTTTAATTGAAATGCTCAGCGCCTTCCTGAAAACCATTAAAACTATATTATGACTAAGAGTAGGAAAGAAAATATCTTTACTATGGTTTGTGGAATTCATAATCTACCAAAGTATACCACTATTCTTGGAACTAAGCTTTTCCACGTAATAGTGAGTCATTGTCATCATAGCTCTCAACCATGTGTGTCGCAAAGGCGGGTGAAATCACCTGATTTTGATTTTGGCGGGTGAGATGCCCATTGGAATGAATGGGCGTGCAGGAGGCTTGGCGGGTGAGTCAGTTCTTTACAAGGCGGGTGACACCAGCCAAAAGCGTGTGAGTTGAGAGCTATGTGTCATAGCCTGCTTTTGCACGTAACAGTGAGTGAATGTCATAGTCTGCTTGTCCTATATAAATGTATGTAAGAACCTATATAAACGAAAAAAATTAAAACCAATTATGTGTTTGTACAAATATTATTGTTCGAGATGTGATCATAGAGTGTGTATGTTATTTTGTGTGATTATATGTCGTGTATATATTTTATTTAAAAAATGTTAGTTTAATAGTATGTGCATGTGTGTGTGTGTATGAAGAAATTAAATGATATAAAGGTTTGTAAGTGACAGGTCATTTTAGGACAATGAAGATTATATAAGGTAAAAGTCAGTTAGAAAATGTGTTCATGTACTGTGTAGAAAATATGCATACCTGTACTTTCTGTTCATGTATATGGATATGGACCAAGCTGCAAGTAGAAATGTTGGAGATTTGTATAGTATTTCTCGTAGATCGTGGTTGTCAATGGTATGAGACTTGTACTCCGAGAGATACACCGTACATTTGTAGTGCTGCTCTATGATGATGCAGTTACATGTAGAGTTATTGGATTTTATTGGTGGATGGTCATGTGATTGCTTAGCTACATCCAATGAGGGAATGGCACAGAGAGTGAAATCGAAATGGTAGAAGGGCTGTACATGTTATGATACGTTTGCAGACATGGCGGTAGTTCTAGGACACCGCGTATTACATCCGGGGAATTTGGGGAGGGGAGGTATGGAAATGAGATTGGATGAAGCAAGGGATTGGTCAGTAAAGTTTAGTGAGTGTGTTGTGCTAGGAGAGGTTTTCTCAGATATTGTTTTTGCAGAGAGAAGAACAGATAGCTATGGCTGAGTGTTTCAAAACACAGATTGTATGGATTTTGGGAGACTCGTGGATTCATTGGTTGAAGGTGCATGCAGAAAGCTGTGGAGTATCTATAGATCTTGGATTCCCACATGTGGAAGTGCACTGGCATGGAGTGCATGGAATGAAGTGGTTGGACTTGCTACCTCTCTGTGCAACTTTGAAGATAGAGGAACATCCAGACATAATTGTAATTCATTGTGGAGGGAACAGTTTAGGACATGTGTCTGGAATTTCTTTGCAATTTGTAATGAAAGAAGGACTTCAGAAGATAATGGACATGTTTCCAAACTCTAAAATAATTTTTTCACGGATTGCACAGAGACAAGTGTGGCTTCGTACTTTCTCATGTGGTCCACAAATGGAGAAAGCAAGGCGTAATGTTTATAAGGCTGTTTGTGCCTTCCTAAGAGATTTTGGCATGTCCTCTTTTAACAATGAAAATATTTTGTTTCGTAGCACATACATTTTTCGCAAAGATGGAGTCCATCTTACTTATGCTGGCAATCAGATTTTTCTGAGAAATGTACAAAATGAATTGCGACCTTTTTTAGAAATACAGCATTCGTTTTGAAGTACGTCTTACGTAGTTGAAATGTTTTACATTCAAACACCTCCCAAAGGCTCTTTTCAGAGCCACCACTTCCTGTTAGAGAAAAATGCATTGGTTTCAATAGGGTAGCAATGCAATTGTTTTTCTGTTCGCGGACCGTCCGCGGACTTTCACGAAATGGAAATGGCTATGCTTTATGTATCTTCATTTCTATTTTTTAACTGTGAAAGGCGGCTCTGAAAAGAGCCTTATTTTTTTTTTGATTTTTGTTATTTTGTATTTTTTTGTTCTTTTTTATAAACGACACACTAGGAGAGGAGGGAAAGGAGGGTAAAGGGAGGGGGAAACCAACCACAGGGATAAGAAAGGGCGAGCTGAGAGAGGAAGATTTAGAGTGGGTTTTATTTGGGTAGTGAGCAGGTCTTCTGGTGCTCTGAGACGATCGTCTCAAAAGCACTCCGAAGTCGTTCCCCCGTGCAGAGTACTGTGTCACAGTACACACATACAACTGTGACCCTCGAAAGGTAAGGGTCATCAGAATTCTGTATGGCCTGTGAGGCAGCTTGAGGAAGACGCTGTCCCACAGAGGTGTTCCTTGTGGTGACAGGATCAGGAACGGAGGATGAAGTAGAGGCAATCAACCTACTACGCTCTCGCAAGGTACAACCTTGCGAATGGCCCCAGTGTGGAATGAGCGCAGGTGTCGCTTCATGGTAGTGGTCCCAAAGCTATACGAACCATGCTTCCCGCGACTGAGTACCATTTTGCACTCATTACAGGTGACACGGTTCGCATGAGACTTAGGACCGTTTCCATGAATGGTAAACAACCGCCACACCCAAGATTCACGCCGAGGGCGGGTAGTAGGGATTTCCTCTACCTCATTCTCGTCATCCTCTTCTTCCTCCTCTGTATCCTCACTCCTGTTCCCCTCTTCAGGCCCTTGGGGAGATGGTGGTGGTGGAGGGGATGGGGGTGGTGCTGAGGCAGATGTAGCACCATGTGGTAATAGTCGAGCCATGGATGTCATAGGCTTGGTGATGGAAATCTCAAAATCTGCAAAGTATGCAGCAAAATGCAGTGTGCTCTGTGGAATAGTCAAAAACACAATGAGAATGCGCTCTAAGGCGTGGTCTTATATCGGGGTGCTTGTGCGCGGGTCGCGGACATGCGCGCCGTCCGCAAGACAGATCGAACATCAGAAAAGGTTCAAAAAGTCACAAAAACTATGTGGAAAGTTAGGATTAGTATGTGGGTTTTGTGGTATGGTGATTTTTAATGAGAAATAGTGTGGATTACTTGGAAATGTACTTTTAAACTGGTCGGGGACACGAACAGTGTCCGCATTTAGAGCACGAGATGAGCGTGGGTGCGGTCACATGATTGTTTTGTGAGTATGTTCGCTAAGGTAGCGGTCGTCTGCAGGACACCCAATGTACGGACATTGTTTTGCGCATGCGTGTTGATGTTCTGCGGACAGTGTTCGGGTCCTGAACTAATTAAAAGTGCGTCACATGTAAAACGAAGTTATGGACAGCCGTTTGTTCTTAGCACAGTTTAATTTATTTGCTAACAATACAGACAGACATAGCGTTTCAAGCACACCTCCATTTTTGTTTATTTACGAACAATTCAGGACACCACGAGTGTTCTTAGAACAGTTTCTGTTTGCTATCGAACACTACGAATAGGCACAGTGTTCTTAAGGACACCTCCATTTTCGTTTATTTACGAACATTTCAGGACACTACGAGTGTTCTTAGAACATTTTCAACTTGCATGAGAACATTATGGACAGATGTAGTGTCCTCAGGACAGTCACATTTTCGTTTCTTTACGAACATTTCCGAACAACCGCGGTGTCCGTGGACACCTAAATTGGTTTTATCACAAGGAACTGAAAGTAATTACAACACAATATAAGAAAAGTAACTTTATTTCATATATATATACAATTATGACTGGGAAGGTGGGGCAGAAACGGAAACAAAAACAGGAGAATTAGGGATTTCTAGATAACTGGGATCACGTGAAGAAGGGAAGGAAAGCTCATTGAAATGCTTTGGTCCATAGACAGGGTTTGGGGTTAACTGCGTGGGATATGGTGAGGGGGGACAAGTGAAGGTTGGACAATGGTGTGCTGTTGGGGGTTTCACATAATTTTCCACAAAGTTTTTCAAATCCATAAAATTTTGCATAAGGTCGTCCATTTTTTGATTAATCTGCTGTAGAGTGATATCCTCTGATTGTTGTTGTGAGATGCTTGGAATTTTTGTATGGTCTGTAATAAAAAAATGTATATGTTAAATGTATACAGAATAATATTTATTAATTGGTTTATATAGTAAAGTGTGTACCATTAGGTGGACTATTTTCTAACATTTCCTCTCGTGAGAAATGCTCCTCTACCCAGTCGAGAGTACTACACATTTCTGTGAGAAAACAAAAAAGTAATACGTTTTTTTTTTCTAATATAGAAAGTTTATAAATATATGAGTAAAAAGAAGTGCACTTACTATATCTGGTGAGATATGTAATCAGTAGTGTATACGTCTGGTCTTGCTGTTGGTTGTGGAGCGTCTGTGAGGTAATTATGGTGGAAGCCACTTTATCTTCTTTTGGTATATTCCATTTTAAAACATATTGTATTTACATGAATGGTTAGTGTGTTACATATATGGGTAACATTTATTACTACATATACTTTGTATGTATGCTGCTTTGTGAATTTGTTAAATGTTCCTATGTTATGATATAACTATTACACATACCTCCCCAGAGTTTTTAGGTGGTGGTACTGTTGTCCAAACATGTCTGCAGACCGTCAAATTCAGTAGAAAGGGTTCAGTATGTTCCATATTATATATACATAAAGTCAAATTTATTATTGTTAAGTTGTGCTACTAAAAAACTATGAAATTCAGTAAAAAAACTTTGTTAAAGGGACGTTATGGTTAAGTTGCGCTACAAAAACCTATGAAATTCAGTAAAAAAACGTTGTTAAAGGGACGTTATGGTTAAGTTGCGCTACTAAAAACCTATGAAATTCAGTAAAAAAACATTGTTAAAGGGACGTTATGGTTCAAAGTAAAACCGAAAAACCCCTGAAATTCGGCAATTATGGTAAGATAAGCAACCATAAGTTGCGCCGCCACCGTGCACTGCTAAGACTAACACCCAGGATATCAAAGATGACATCACAAATGTCATTGATGACATGACTGATGACATCACATGTCTGGCTCCCTCTTTTTTCCTTTACTGATATATCTAGGCCAGTTACAATCAGGAACTAAAAATTCACTATACTATAATACAAAGTACTATGTTTGTAAACTTATAATACAAATATGTTCTTACAGTAATTCACTTAGGGCCCACTCAAAGCATATGAACCATATACAAGGGAGAAAACACAGACTTGGAAGACAACAATGCTTTCTATGTATGAAGATGATTATCAACACTGTGTTATAGTTCTGTTGTTTTTTTATTACCGTACTTTCATTGAATATGCTCATATTTGTACACATTGCACGTACACTACTTTCATTAGGGTCTAGTCACAATATGTGATAGTTATACATAGGGAAGTAGTAGCTTTGAAGCAGAGCAATCATTTCTGTACATGAAGATAATCAGTTACGTTATGAAAATTGTCGGGTAATACTGCTGTTTTTTTGTTTACTTCACTTTCCCTGTATATGCTCTATTTGTGTGTTATTGTCTGTTTGTGTTTGGTGTGCAGTAATGCAATAATGTAGTAATTGGGTTTTATTAGCTATCTATTACATGTTTCACATTATGCAAAACTCTAATAAAAAAGCAGTTATCATTTCAGTATTCAACATGGCAAGATTATGAATATTGCACCTTCATCATTTATGCTGCACACACTGCTTATGTTTCTGCATGAATAGCTTAGTATACTGGATAGACCTTCATAATAGAATGCTATGTATATCAACACATTCCTTAATGCACTAATTAGCTCATGATATTTATTCAAATGACACTTTTTTGTCAATATTACAATAAGAGGTTGCTTATCTTACCATAACTGCCGAATTTCAGGGTTTTTTCGGTTTTACTTTGAACCATAACGTCCCTTTAACAATGTCTTTTCACTGAATGTCATAGGTTTTTAGTAGCGCAACTTAACCATAACGTCCCTTTAACAAAGTTTTTTTTACTGAATATTAAATATCACTGCCTCACCTGCACATCTACCCATTCTCCCTGTCCAAGCCAACCATCCCCACAAATTACCCATCACCAAAGACGTTATGATGAGACCTCAATCCATTCCTCCCCTAATGCCCAACCTCTAGAAACCCCCAAACCCCCTCTATATGTCTCCATTTCTGCTTCCCCTTCCCTTTGCTATTTTGCATATTTATGTGTGTAAATAAACTTATATGTATACTGCTGCTGTTGCTGTATGTGTCTGCATTTTATTTATTTTTAAAACCTGTTAGGAGTCCACGGAATTGTGCGACTGTCCGGAATGTCCGTAATTAATCAAAATGGAGGTGTCCTACGGACACTGCACCTGTCTGGGCTGTCTGCAATCAAAAAGGAGGTGTCCGTAGAAGACTGTGCCTGTCTGCATGTCTGCAAAGTTTTGACGCACCTTTAATTAGTTTGGGGACCCTACCCCTGTCCGGGGGACACTTAGACATATGCGCATCCCACCTTCGAGGTCCTACAAACAAGGCGACTGTCCAGAATGCCTGCAATTAATTAAAATTGAGGTGTCCAACAGACACTGCGCCTGTTCGGGCTGTCCACAATCAAAATGTAGGTGTTTGTAGAATACCGCAACTGTCTGCATGTCCATAAAAGTTGTGACGCACCCCTAATTAGTTTGGGGACCCCACCCCTGTCTGGTGGAAACCTGCGTGCTCGCACATCCCACCTTCTGGGTCCTGTAAACATTGCACCTGTTCGGAACTGTCTGCACGTGTGTCACACTTTTAATTAGTCCGGGGAAACCAACCCTGTCCGTAGGACACCTATGCGCATGCTCACAACGGATCCCGTGCAATAGGTGTCCTATGGACAGCCATCCCACTTGCGAACATCCGTGACATCACCATGTGACCGCACCCACATTCAGCATAGTTCCTTATCCGTGGGCAGTGTCCAGGCCCCCGAACACCAAAGGAGTGCTTTTTTATAGCTTCCAAGGTATTGTACTGTGAAACTTCACCCTTGCACAGATACCAGACCATGCCTCTGGCAATCTGGACACTTTGTTGGAGCTTTTTCATCCTGCTTTGGGGGCACAAATGTCAGTGGAGTGTGCGGCTGGCTAAAGAGCGCTCCCCAGCAACCCTATAAAAGGCCACACCCCAGAGCTGCTCCTCATTCTGTTTTTGGCTACCAAGGCAAAGCTTTGCTCCAGATTGCTGGTTTCCTGAGATTGGTTTTGCTGCTGTGGTGTGCTGTGCTACTTTTGGAGAACTATTCCAGATGGCAACCATGGCTGCTCCTACTGCTGCTGCCTTAGCACCACCCCCAACCCGATCACCACCACCTTTCCAAGGTCCTGGGCAGGGGGACAGCCGTGATGATGCAGAGAGAGATCAAGAAGAAGATGAGGATGAGGTAGTGGAAGTCTCCACTACTGCCAGCCAGTGTGAGTCTTGGATTCACCTCATATCTATCCAATTGCACCATCGCAGTTTCCTGGGGCTCTTTACCACCATTGGAGGGGTACCCAAGTCACATGCAGACAAGGTGCGCTGCACTGAGTGCAAAGCTATTCTCAGTCGTGGCAAACCTGGCCTGTATAGCTATGGGACCACCTTCATGCGGCGACATGTGAGGTCAAACCGCAAGGCAGCAGTTTGGGGGGTTGTCTCCTTTGAACAAAGTAGTAGGTTGAGTACCTCTATAACATCCTCTATATCTGCCCCTGTCACCAAAAGGGACACTCCAGCGGGGTAGCGGATCCCTGAACCAGCCTTGCAGGCCATATGCACCGCAGCAGACCCTTACCTTTCAAGGGTCACTGTGTTGTTCATGTACTGCGATGAGGTACTCTGCAGCAGGGAGCAATTTCGAAGTGCTTTCAAGTCTTCGGTCCGGAGCATGAGAAAGACTGCCCCCTACCTAAGTGAGGCCCACCCAATATCTTCCTCTCTCCACTTGCCCTTTCTTATCATTGTGGTTGGTGCCCCTTCCCTAGCCTCCCTTACCTTCCTTTCCTTATGTGTCATGTATAAAAACATACAAAGAATACAAAACAACAAAAAAAAGGCTTTTTTCATAGCCACCTTTCACAGTTTAAAAATAGAAGTGCCATTGAAATGGTGCAGGGCCCTAGACATTCTGGGAAGTTCGCGGACAGTCCGTAGACTTCTAAAAAAATGAAGGGGGTGGCACTTTCAAAAACACTGCACTCTTTTGCGGGAGAAAGTGGTGCCTCTGAAAAGAGCTTTTTTGTGATGTTTCTTTGTTTTTGGAAGGGTGGAAGAGGCCAACACCTACTGGAAAAATGCTTCCTACACTTGCAAAAAGGGCTGCAATACATTTTGGATATTTCGCCGAAAAACCTGATTACTAGCATCAGTAAGATGGACTGCATCTCTGCGAAAAATATTTTAACTACGAAATGTAAAATATTCATTGTAGAAGGATGACATGCTAACATCACTTAGAAAGGTGCAAACAGCCTTGTTGACATTGAGCCTCGCTTTCTCCATTTATGGGCCAAATGAAGAACAGCAAAGCCACGTCTGTCTCTGCGCAATGCAGAAAAGATTACTCGGGAGTTTGGAAACATGTCCATGACTTTTGTAAGTGCCTCCTTCATCGCAAACTGCAGTGACATTCCGGTAACATGTCCTAAACTGTTCCCTCCACAATAAATAATAACTATGTCTGGATGATGGAGTGTCACCAAAGTGGAACAAAGAAGAACCAAATCCAGCCAACTCATATCATGCACTCCACACCTATGTTTATGTTTTATGTTTATTTAGCTTATATAACGCTTTAATCCAAAGCACTTTACACTATAACAACAAGGTAAAATAATGGAAGAAGCAAGTTAACAATCATGAGACAAACCATTGATTCAATATGTAGAACAGTTTCCTTGGAAAGTGGAGGTGAGGGAATAGTGAGAAGGAAGGGAAGAGGAGCAATGAAGTCAAATATGTGATATAAAGTCAAGTGGATGTGAGAAGGAAGGGGGAGGGAAGGTTTGAGGGAGAGGGAGATGGAGAGGAGAGATGCTAGAAGGTCAAGGGGAGGAAGAAGAAGGGCTTTCAAGGGGGTGTGGAAGGAGGTGTAGGTGGCGATAGAGTAGATAGAGGCAGGTAAGGAATTCCAGTGGAGGGGGGCCAAGAGCTGAAAGGAACAGAAGTGAGAAGCGGAACATGGTGACGGGGGTACTGTGAGTAAGAAGAGGTCAGCAGAGTGGAGAGAACGAGAGGGAGTGCAAAATGAGAGGAGAGAAGAGAGATATGGGGGAGCAAGGTCATGGAGTTATTTGTAGACCAGACAGAGGAATTGGAATTTAAGTTGGGAGGGGAAGGGAAGCCAGCCAAGTTGAGAGAGCGAGGAGGAAATGGAGTTGCGAGGGCCGAGTTTACAGAGAGTATGGATAGAGGAATGGTAGATGGATTTGAGGGGGAGAAGATGAGGGAGGATATTAAGAGTTTAGAAGCATGGAAGGTGAGGGAGGATCGAATCTTGCGAATGTTGTATAGATGGTGCCGACAAGAACGAGAGGTGAGAGCAATGTGCTGGGAGAAGGAATGGGAGGAGTAAAAGTGGAGACCAAGATTGCGAGCATAGGCAGAGAGGGGGAGAATGGAAGGGGAAAAGTGGATGGAAGAAGGAGGGTAGGGGAGAGTGTGTTAGAAGGAAAGAAAAGGACTTCTGTCTTGTTAGTGTTGAGGGAGAGAAAATTGGATGACATCCAGTTTTTAATAGCTGTAAGGCAGGAAGATCTGGAATGAAGGAGGAGAAGGAGAGAAAGAGTTGTGTGTCATCAGCGTAGAAGTGGTGGGAAATGCCGAAGGAAGAGATGATGGGAGCGAGAAGGGAGGTGTAAAGAGATAACAGAAAAGGCCCAAGTATAGAGCCTTGGGGGACACCATAGTCCAAGGGGATGTTGCAAGAGGTGCAGCCACCCCAAGAGACTGCATAGGAACGATTGGAGAGGTAAGAGGAGAGCCAGGCGAGGACAGAGCTTTTGAAGCCAAAGGAGGACAGAGTACTGAGGAGTAAAGGGTGATCAACAGTATCAAAGGCAGCAGACAGATCAAGGAGGATGAGGATAGAGGATTGCTTAGTGTAGCGAGCAGTAAGGAGGGAATTGAGTACGGAAGTGAGAGCAGTCTCGGTGGAGTGTTTAGGGCCAATGCACATCCACATGATGGAACCCAATATGTGCAGCCACTCTACAATGCTTTGAATATACCCTGCAACCAATTTACCCAAGAGTCTCCCAAACTTCAGGCACACTGCCTCCTGAAAGACAAAGTCATAACCATAGCCATTTGCACTACTTTGAGAAATAGACCTTCTTCCTCAGACTCTCCTTACACAACGCACCCAGAAAACCTTATTGACCAATCCCCTGGCCTCCAGAATCCCATTTCCATGCCTGCCAGCCTCAAAAGCACTGGATATGGTACGTGCGATCCATGGACTATAGCAGTGTCTGCAGACATATCATGCAATTTGTGAGGGTGGAGACAGAAATTGCAACTAGGGTACTCAATTTCCTCTTTGATGGTGGCTCTCAAAAGGCTAATATTTATTATTTATTTTGGGGATTTTCAGATTTTTTCTAATGTACCTACCAAATGCACTCTACATGACTTTACAACAACCTTCTAATTGCATTTTGAATATTACTAAGAACGATTTTATTTCCACAATCCATCAAAGTAATGGCATTACAAAAAAGAGAACTTGCACTATTCTCCAAAATGTTCTCATTTGACAATGATGACATCCCAACAGCACACATAAAAGATGATATCCCTTGGTTAACAAGATGCATTCTTATGTTCTGATCAGGGTTAAACACACTACGACATATCCATGCACCACTAGGTGGTATTTGGGGAAAGACGACCTTTGCAAATGGAAAGAGGTGCATTAGTGCCTTCAGGAACTGCTTCGGTCACCCTGCAAAGTGTTTGCACTCATATACCCCAAAAACAATCCTCTGCAATTAATCACCAGGATATCTGGACTGTTGAAAACAGCCATATTTTTACAAAGTGTAAATACACCTTGAAAATGTCTCCCTGGCACATCACACCACAAAGCCTACACGCCCTCCTATCCTAGGTTGTCAGAAATGCCACATATCTCTGCATACATCTGCAGATTTCTCATAAAACAATCTCCCACATCCACACACTCACTCTCTCCATCTCTCCAACCACAGCCATCTTCACTACACACACCAATAAAAAAAGGATTACCCTCTCTCCCTATGAATCACACCCTCAACACCTGATTGGATAATTCCCCTGTACCATTTCCATGCCAGGCATGATGAGAAACCCCTGATGTGGAACGGTCATTAACACATTGGCAGCCCTTCTTCCCTTTCCACATCACTCCCTCATTGGCTACCGATAAGCAGTCACACAACCATCCACCATTCACATCTAAAACCTCTACATCTACCTCTGTGATCACAGTTCAGCACTTTAGATATACTGTTGAACACTCTGGGTACAAGTCTGCTGTGCTTGCAAAGCACCTCCAGAACAAAGTACTGTACAACTCTGCAACATATTTGCTTCCAGATTTATACACATCTGCATCCATCAACACAAACTACAGGTATGCAGATATTTTGTATATGTACATTTCAAACTCGTTTACTCAATAAGCATACTGTCATTTCTCCCCTCTCCTACCATTAAGTGGCACGTACAGTGTTGTGTGCTTTGAAACTGTTCTTTTACCCATATCACCCATTGTAATGTGCAAACTCTTATTTTCTTCTTTCCTTCTATCAATTTTACAACCCTTCCCCCACTTACACACCTGCTCTAAAATGCCTAGAATGCAAACAGAAAATAAAAACTGCATGTATCTTACCAAAGCATACCAAGTGCATGGATGGCATGCATATAAACAGGGTGCATGCCACTTACCTTGCATAAAATACTAAATAATCATACTTTCATTTGTCCCATCTCCTAACATCAAAAGACACTTCCTTACAATGCTAGCTACTTAAAATCTTTTTTTAAATGCCCACTTACATAACTGTTTCAAACTTCATATTTCCATTTTATCACCACTCCCCCTGCTGTATTTGTAAATGCAACAAAAAAAAACACTCTTTTCCAATCTCTGCATCTTTCTGAGCCTTTTTCTCACTGTACTACAACTTACACTAATCAATTTCCATACCAAATACTGCAAGAACAACAACTCACACACTTACACAAGTGCACCTCATAGGACACACTTAAAAGTACACCACTGGCCCCCATAGCAACAATATTGGTGCTCCCAAGTCCCCATACATACACAATGCTGTACAATTTCACGCGCACACTAACTCTTTCTGCTAACAAATCCTCCTACAATTTTAAATAATGTGTTCTCCAAGTGCAATTACTGTGACATTAACACACATATGTCCCAACTTCCTTCTTTCGTAATTGCGTTGAAGACCAGTCTCCTGAAAGCCAGTGGCGTCTGAACTGCAAAATAGAACCCAGAATAAATCTACTCTTCACATCCAACAACGTAAGTGAAATACTATCATAGTGTTCTCCCTCTTACTCAGACAGTGCTGTGTTTTTCTATTGTAGGCTACAAAACTCTATTAACCCAACAGAATTTGCTTCACTCTTACTCATTGGACCTCAGCAGGTGCACACTTTATATTGTCATCTGAAGCCAGCATAGTAACACACACATACCAGTACATCCTTCCCAAAATGAACTAGCAACCCATTCCACAATCACACACCACTATATGTATGCCTACTGTCACATTCAGACACTCATGCAGAGTGCACACATATACATTGCCCAACCTCCAAACCCACACTCTCCTTTTTTTCTCCAACAGAAAGTAAACAATGCCAACCTAAAAGCAACTCTGTAGAAAGCAACACAGAAATAGAGCACATCAAACTAAAAGCATTCAAAATAGCCATCCACCGCTAGCCGAAAGTGTAAAAAAAGTTCAAACAAAACAGCTAATACACTCACTGAGCAAAACTGAAGCAGCTAGAACAAAGGAAATGGTGACTCCTCTTTCAAAATGTAAAACTAAAAAGAAATGTATTACGAAGATTACAACTACCACTAGTGTTAAAACTGCACCTATCAATGTTTGTAGCCACAAGTAATCATTCCAAAAAATATATTTTACAAAAAATGTTCCACCATAGGATTGTTCAGAATTTTATAAAAACAGTGGAGAAATCATGCTCCACCCTTAAAAATTACAGCAGAAAACTCGTCCTGGAAGCTCTCATCGAAAGTGCAATTCTTCTCAAAAGGAAATTATATATATTTAAACAAAATGAAACCACTAACAAAATTAATGACTGAACTACATTTGCAACAGACGTAATATCAACATAGATACCTTTGGAAATGTCTGTGCAGATGAGTGGAGTCACACCACCAGCACAGAGCCATATTTTAATGAAGAGGCATGCGAACAAGAGAAAACAACCCCTATTGCCATACATAGCAGTGGGCGAGGGTATGAGAAGGTAGACAATACCATTATGAAAGAAGAAACGCTGCTCACAAGAATATCCCCAGCAAAATTACAATCAACTCTCTATTCCACTGAACCAATACGTCCAGTCTACAAATGGCCATGCACATCAATGTGTAACGTGCGAAAACAATCTTTCAAATCTTTATGGCAGTTACTCAATCTGTATGCGAAAGGCAAAGATAAATTAAAAATGAAAATATTACAAACTATGGACTCCTGTCCAGTGTGCAAATACACAGGACTACAAGGACATTCATTAGCCTGCATTTCTGGACCTGCTTGCAAAAGCACCTTCCACAATATCAAAATGTTAGCAAGACACCATTCAACTGTACGACATCTCGATCACAAACTGTATTATGCAAAAGGTCCTACTTTAGCACTGGACCATTTAAATGACATGTTCCTACATGGTACAGCAAAAGAACTGCTTGAAGAAATAGACCACATCCAAAGCAAATATTTTGGAACTAAGAAGCACTTAAAAAATCCAGTAACTTTAGAAAAGTAGCAACAACCTTGCAGATGTCAACCTTCTATTACACACATACAAAAAAGAAATACTAACATTTAAAAGCACATCTGCTGAAGTACCAAACCAGTTATGTGTGTGTTGCTGCAGAACATTTTATAAAAGTGCAACAAAACTGTAGACATAATGTACAAAATAGAAAACAATGAAGAATCTCAATGGCACCAATTAGCTCTCTATCTTATAGCAGAAAACTAATATGAAATGACTAACCCCTCGATACTGTGCACATACTGCACTGCAAAGCCTGACAATAACCAAATGCTTCACAAGCTATCACTAATAACTTGGAAATATTCCCAATGCCAAAACCACTCCAACAGCTTAATTTGTATGAGTGCATTATAATCCAAACAATACACCCATTTCAAGCGATAATACGCCTTCAACCAAAAACAGCGAAGTTGCCTCCTTCTGAATTACTGAAAGGCATTTATGGAAAGTAGTTTATTTACCATTAGATCTCAAATAAAATGTGGACACTCTAGGATTGCAACAGCCAATAGAGCAATCTTTAATTATCCTAGTGAATGGTGTACTTACAAAATACAAACAAATGAGGCAGTAACTAGTGGACTTAAACAAAGTTTGAGAAGCTCTGCAATATGTTAAAGACAACAATGAATATTACAAAGAAATAAATATTGAAGAAAACCACTGAAATAATTCAGGATTCCTCAGCTATGGGCCAATTTGAACTTCTAGATCCTACTACAGCCTCCATTATTTTAGAACACTATACAATTCGCCCACTGCACTCCAAAGATACCATAGACAATGCACTAGAAACATACCAAATGCAGAAAGCCAAAGGATCTCCAATCAGCATATGGGAAATAGTGTAGAACCACAAGCCTTTCCTCTACTGTTTCCTACTGGAAAAGGTGGAAGGTACGATGAAATATGCACACAAATAACAGCATAGGAATAACGCTCTTTACGAATGTATTCTGAAGAGCCCAGATTCAGACAAATCTTTGAATACATATTGCATCTCCTATTTGAAAGTGAACTAGCAACTCTATGTTAATGAGTTGCACACACATTGAAAACAGGTTCCAAATTTCTAAACATGTCTGCTACGCAGCTACTTCAAAAGGTGAAAGAGAAAGATGAAGTTTTAAAGTCAAGTATTACAAATCTCTTGGCAAACATGCGTGGTATGAAAGAATACTGGTTCTAATGTCCCACAGATGTATGGTGTATGCTACGCAACCTTGGCCCACCTACATGGGTTCTCACTTTAAGTTGTGCAGAGTATCCATGGGAAGACTTGCACGATTTCCTACGGATAGTAAACCAAAATGAGCAGGAAAAGACATGCAAACACCAGGAGAACTCTGCTTTCTTGACTCTGTAAATGCATTGCAGTACTTCCATCATATCTATATGGCCATGCTGCACTTCATTTGTAAAAAACAATTCCTCCCCTCGTGGAAGGGGAACACTTCTTTTAGAGAAAAGTATATCAAGCCAGAGGAGCACCACACATCCACATGCTTTTGTGGATTAAAGATTCTCCAAACTTTGACAGGACGGTGATGCCACTGTTTTTCAGTCCATTCACAAAAAGATGTCACTTGGGAAATCCTTTCAGAAAGTACACATAGTGACCTACATGCACATATTTTGCAGTTTCAAAGACACAAATGTGGCAAGTATTGTTGATGCAAATATAAAAACAAAGGCAAATACTACACCAAATGCTGCTTTGGTTTCCCTAGACCAGTTTCAACTACAGGGCAAGTAAACAGCTCCATGTCTTCTGTTAGACACTGTGTGAAAAGCAAATCACCTAAGAACACATACTGCATAAAAAGACTGAAGCATCAAAGTACATCAATGATTACAATGCAAATATTGCCCTCCTATGGAATGCAAACAATTGCAGACTATTCCACTGTAGTGCACAATATGTCACAGCCTATTTAACCAAAGCAGAGAAAACAGAACTGAATGACCCCGGAATGACATATCATCTGACAAAACACATTCACAAAAATTGTACAGCTTTGTCATGAAAATGCTCACGCATAGCGAATGTGGCTGCTACAAAGCCAAACACCATTTAACCAGCACCACCTTGTATGGTAAATCTGAAAACATTGTCTGGCTAAGCCTTGGTCAGGCTGCGTCCAGAAAAAAAAATCTTAAATCATCACAATAAATAGAAACAATAGCCAATACCGACCCCAACAACCAGGACATTTTGAAAAACAATGTATTGGACACATACTACCGAAAAAAGGGGTACTGCTTTAGAAACCATGTGCCTATACCACATAGTGTTCTGAATAGGGGATCCCTCCCGAGCCTCCTCCTCACCTCCATCTTCCGATGAACTGTCCCAGGATTCAGATTGTTCTTCCTTCTTGGTTTCCTTATTTCCTTGGTCTTCTTTTTCCTTGTCTAGTTTTCTTTTTTATCGTGCTAGTAGGGACAAACTCCCCCCAAGGCCACCCTGACCTGGTATGGGACCCACGCCAGAGGGAACTCCGAGAAGCCATGCCTACAGCAGGGAAAAAGCTCTGAAGCACAGAAAAACCTGGGAAAGATGAATCTGGAAGCCTGCTTGCGGTCTCTCAGTTTAACCAACCCGGAAGGATGGTTTCCAATAGGACAAATAACTTGAGATAAGACTCTGACCCCAATCGGTAGTCTGTACAGGTTCCTTATACCACCAGTATATAGAGGTAATGTCCTTCCAATGATAGAATGCGAGCACTTTTGGGTTGTATAGTTGAGAAGCAATATGCAGCTGGATTGAAACACCAATGTCAGATCAGCTCCGACCAATAATTGGGGGAGCGGGATACCGGAGCATGTAGCTAAGAAGGTACAGGGCTTGTAAGCGATCAGAAGGAATCGGGAAAGGAAGCTAAGTAGAGAGTGCCAAGACTCACGGAAAATAGAGCATGAGGTGGCATGAAATAATTGAAGATGTAGGATAGTCAGAATATCAGTATGAAAGGGAATGATAGAGCCTGAACAGAAGAAATAATGTGAGTGGCCCGAGGGCGGAAAAGAAGGAGCACCTTTGCATCATGAGAATGCGAGCATCAACGCTGGTAGGCAGGGTGCCGTCAGATGAAACTGCGAAGTGCGGTAAGACAAAAGCATAGAAATCTAAGGAGAAAGCAAGACACAAAAGTCTTGTAAGGTGGGCTAGCACAGAACAAAGAGGTAGAGAGAACTTCTTTATGCCTGAACTGCAACAGCAACATCTAGTTCCACAGAGGACGGATACAATGCACCATTCCCATGGCACGGTGTGTTGTTATAGCAATGGTGGCCATCTTGAATGAGGACTAGACGGCATCTTTGATTCCGCAGATAGCTCGTATGGTTCTATGTCTCTGAAACTTCCACCTCTGCCACAGTCTCCGGGGTCGCAACATGACACATAGTGCAACAATTCTCATACAAAAATAATATTAAACCAGATGAGAAAACAGGCAAATACATGGTCAAAGATTGTGAGGGCAGCTTGGTTAAACTTATCAAACACAGCCTGGTTAAGTATATGCAGCTATCATTAAAAACTCCTCAACAAAGAGAACTGTACTATATGTCTCTACTCCAACTTTTTAAACCATAGAGAAAAGAAGAAGATTTATTGGACACCCATGCCTCCTATGAAGATGCTTACAATGCACATGAAAGCACCATAACAGATATCAAGTTTACGCAATACAAACACATGTTGGACAATGAACGCTAAGAAGAAGAAGAACTCCAAGCACAACTACATATAGACACTCCTGACAGCAGTCAACCTTCTCTTACAGGAAGCCAAGAACCACTTGGACAGCAACTCATAACAAATGAGGCAGAATTAGCCATGACTGAAGTAGAAAACACCATGTGTCAGTATGAGCAATCTGCAGAACACTTTGCACTAATGAAATCACAACTAAACAATGAGCAGCGTAGCATTGTCCTAGAAGTAACTAAAGAAATTGAACATGGTGTGCACCACGAAACTACAACTTGTACCTGTCAAAACTATAAACTGATACTCTTGTATGTAAGTGGTCAAGCTGGTTCAGACAAAACATTCTTAATAAAAAATCATCAGCAAATTCATCAAACAATTGACAAACAACAAGCTTTCAGCTGTTGTAACTGCCTCACAGGTTTAGCTGCATACAACATAGGTGGAGTCACTTTACATTGATTGCTACTCCTTCCAGTAGAACACCAAAACAAATTAGATGGCTACAAACTTTCAGCAGAAGCTGCTATGGAGCTGAGCAGAGTTTTGAAACAAATGAAAATGTTCCTAATAGATGAGGTGAGCATGGTCTCCAACCTAATGTTGACTTTGATTCACCTCAGTTTGCAAGAAGTCCTTAAAACAGACTACGAAAAACTCTTTGGAGGAAAACACGTTATTGTTTTTGGAGATCTTCAATTAACACCGGTAAAAGGTGAACCTATTTTTCAAAGTTATGACACGTTATGACAAGTCTTCATTCAATCTAAACATAGTTATTCTAGCAAAGGCAGCAGAGGCAACTTTCTGTTATGGTGAACATGGAATTTCGGTCTCAGCAGGGATATCGTGTTCTCAGCAGGGAACACATTCCTTATTACGTTATCTGTATGACTTGGGTCATGCGCTAAAAGGTCAGATAGTTCTGAAGCAGAATACCACTCGCTGCGAAGGAGCACCGCTAAAAGAATATCATTCATGTTTTAACTGCCTTTTACTACAGCATTTGCAAGACAGGCCGGCACCTGGACTGCTGATTAGATGCGGCTTCTGCTTAATTTCAAGGACTTAGTCAGAATGAAAAACAATGTATTCCTGCATAGTTTGACATTCCTGTCTGTGTTAGTATTTCAGCATTCAGAACGTGGCCTCGCACTGTGTGCGAGTTTGAAGCATAGAATACATTTGCAAAGCATTTTGACAGAAAGGAAAAAGCAACTGGCTGACATTTCACAAAATGGACGTCCTCTGGTTACATTGACGATTCTCTGACAGCGATGTTTGTCACATGACACATGATGCGATTGGTTTTAGGCCAACATACTATACACACTATAGGGTTGTTTCGGGTCTAACAATTGTTTCCAGGGGAGCTAGTATATTTTAGGAGCATTGTGTGCAAGTGGAACAATCCTAGGTCCCATAGGACTTGTGATGTGGTGTTTCCACCCCTCTTGAATTAAAGGAGAAAGGGCTTTGATATTGGATACACCTCTCAGACATTTGCAACACACTGCCAAATTCCTCACCAGTATCCTAAAACAAACAACCAATCTACCTCACCATACATAGCTTACTACTGCAAATATAAGTGCATAAACAAGCTACCAAACATGCATTGCTGCTAAAAGCATAAGCTCTATAAATTAAAACTCTCTCTCTCTCTCTCTCTCTCTCTCTCTCTCTCACTCTCTCTCTCTCTCTTTCTCTTTCTCTCTCTCTCTCTCTCTTTCTCTCTCTCTCTCTGTCTCTCTCTATCTCTCTCTCTCTCTCTCTCTCACACTCTCTCTCTCACCCTCAATTGTTGTTGTTCCTACAGGAGGAAGAAAATGGAGCATTCACCATCAAATTGTTCATTGCAAATCATAGAAATGTTATTAGTTCTACCAGATTACATTCATATAATTGTGGCTTGAATTTTACTTCTATTATGTTCAGCATACTTATGTTTATGTTGGGAATATATTGGGCCCATCTTTTATCTGGGCAAGCCATCTAAAAGAGCGGGATTGGGGGGACCTGAATTAAAGTACACCCCTCAATATAACAGAACTGCTAAACACAACTGTTTATATGTACGATACATCCCAAATAAGTAACACTAGTGCTTGAATGAGTGTGTGCATGAGCAAATGTTAGAAATACTATTTCCCATGATTAAAAACCTCCTTTGTAGCACAAATAGTAGCATTAGTACCAATGTTAGCAGTAGTATAACACCAAGGAGATATATATTGCGCCATGATAGAATGAAAAGACAAGCGAATAGGCCCAAATCCGATGCATGCCATGCTCTAGGCCTGGATGATATTGAAGATATTCATCATCCCGAACACTGAAGTAGTCCCAAAGAGCACCTGAAAGGGGGGCCAATGCCTGACGAAGCACCAAATGTGTCCCCAGCAGTCAAAGAACAAAACCCACTGCCAACACCAGAATTTTGCATCCTCCATGGGAAGAGCCAATATGACAAACAACGAAGAAAAAAGAGAACATCAAACAATCTATAGAAAGACTCATCAGCACTGCTTAAAGAGATACCATAGAATACAAGTTGTTTAGCTCAGCTGAAACTTTCTTTGCATCACTCTTTCTACCCGCAGTACAAGCACAAGCCAATGCCAAATGGCTGCAGATCGTGCCCTGGGAACTGGTCCAGTTGGCAAATGACACAGAGCAGGGGTTCAACGTCATAAGGTTCGAGCTGTACACCATAAGGTTGATGATGATGCAGAACCGATACGTCCTGGATACGCTGACCGCAATGGATCGGGAGTTCGTTTTGCATGTTTGTGCTTTCTGAAAATGCAGAAAATGAGTCCTTGTCAAATGTCATAGCCGCTGTGCACAGCCTTGGAATCCAAATAAAAAAAGAGGCTGGCATCCAAGAAGAGGACTGGTTTACAATGGCATTCAGCTGGGCCCCATCCTGGGTGGGAGCACTGGTGAAGATGCTGATACCTGTCATAGTGTTTATCTGGTTCTTTTTTGCACCTGCCAGCAGGGATGCAGATGTTGTGCCAAAGCAGTGCCTAATATTTAAATGATGATGGTTTAATTTCACATTTCAAAGGAGATAGAAATACAAACTGACCACCCTATCCCCCGCATGGTCCCCATACCCTACGGTGATGAAGTAGATAGACTACACCACAGGACCATTGTACTTCGCCTGAGCCTGAAAATTATAAGGAAGTATGGCTATATTTAGAAGGGGTGGGGATGTATCTACATGATGTGCACTCCTGAACAGTATGCACAAGCGGGAGAAAGCCTGTGGAATGTATGAAGGGCATGGATGCAAATAAAGGGAACACCTCCATGCGAAACTGCAATGAGGAGGGGAAATGAACACAAGTATGCACATGAATGTGTTACTGTAGAAGTAACAAAAGGGGGAATGCTGGGAAGGAAATGAGCCTTTGCCACCCCGCTAGGTGCTTTACAGCAAGGCGAGTCCCATAGATCGACATGTGATATACCAGGGGCGAGAGGGCTGTGCTAGGAAACCTGGCACAAACACAATATTGCATGAATTACCAAAGTATAGACTGTGGGCCTCATTACACGGACGGCGGTAAGGGTTAACGGTCACCGTTAATGGCAACGGTGACCGTTAACCCTTACCGCCGTACTACGAGGTCCCTTTGCGGGTTGGAGGATTTAACGCCTGCTTCTTGCAGGCGTTAAAATCCAACCCGCTAAGGGACCTCGGAGCTTATTACGGCACCGCAAAATTGCGGTGCCGTAATTAGCGCCTTCCCCATTTCCATAGAGCCCTATGGGGCAGAAATGGGAATGGGGAAGGGCAATGGCGGAAAGGGGATTTACCGCCCCTCCAACCTTGGAATGGGGCGGTAAATCCCCTTTCCGCCAAGGCGGTGCCGGTATTTTACCGGCATGAGCCATGGCGCTAATAGCGCCATGGCTCACCGCCTACCGTGTAATGAGGCCCTTAGTCTGTGCAATGTTGTAGTTATGATAGACACATTCAGTCCTGCATGGCCGCACAGTAAACAAAGGCCCAGCAGAGAATCTTGGACATGCACAAACGCTGAGGGCAGACAAACCCACAATGCTAATTCCCACAGAAACCTCCCTTTGTTCATTAACTGTTGCAATTACTCATTATCCCAGAGAGGAATACACCCTTCAAGTCCATGAGACAGCACCAGGCTCCTCGCGGCGTGCATTTACCACAGCCAGGCCACCAGCAGACCTCCAACCCCCACCCAGCCTACCAGGAGTAATGGTACCCACCACTGACCCAGTACAAGACCCCTGAATTTTGCGATAGTAGGTGACCTCAAACCACCAACCAAAAAAACAGTGGTCATAAAAGATCTAAACTAACACCACCATTTCAACTTATCCCACAGATACACCCTTTGTAGTACGAGGAACAGGGAGGAATACATTATAGCTCAAAACGAGAGGGGAAGCCTTGGGTGCGTAGAGTGCGATTTGAACTGAGCAAAGAATGTGTTGGTCAGTGTGATCATGTTCACCCCCCTGTGCCAGTCCCCAGGTTTCCCAGGTGCATGCCATAATGATGTAGTAGTATTATCTTACAATAGTAACTCTGTAATGGCAACATGTGAAGAGACTGACCTTCAGTCCCTGGAGACATGAGCCCAACTGACCGCACGTGAGGGAAGACAGACAGACGAGACTGGAACTAATCATAGCCTGGCATCCCCTATGGAGCAGGCCCATGTATAGGGTCTCACCAACCAGACACGTAGATTTCTACTATACAGTGATGATGCAGTGATGCCTTATATGCTTCTGTTGTACCACTTGTCTCCAGAATGTTATCGAGCATCAGAGCTCTTTGTTTGCACCCTTATAAAACTTGTTATCCTTGCAAGAAATCTCTTGGCCTTTTCTCCCTATCAGGTTGTATTGTATCTGCAGTGAGCGTACAGGTGTGTGCCTTCACTTCCCATGCTTTAATGGTCTATGAAGCCCAGAATATCAACTCACATTTCAACTACACTTATTATGCCAAAAGTGTATAGCACCAACTACAGAAGCAACACAAATGGCCAATGCACAAACTAAGGTTCTCAGCGTTACCCATTGAATTCTACTTCCTACATTTTAGACAGGCTTTTTGAACAGTGGGATGCTACCACAGATTATTACATTAATCACAGCAGAGAGCTAGATGAGCCTTGTTAACAATGTGTCAGTGTCACCTCCTGTATAATGTCTGATCTGAGCTACAACCTTTGAGGCTGCCACCAAGATTTAGAGCAATCACAATGCATCACTGAGTAAGGTTCTCACTCTGGTGCACCTGCTTGAACTTATGTTATGTTTCTCTTGTATAGCAAGCTGTCACCCAAGGGTATTCTGGCATTTACCAATTGCCCCGGAGCTCCCCCGGACCCTGCAGGAGCAGTGGTCTCCCTTTCCTGGATCCATCCTGAATTGCCCTCGAATTCGGGTAAGAATCATTATTCCGTGCGAGATTCGTTTTTTCTCGCTGCTAATTGCACCAGTGATCCGCCGACCTGCAAGAATATCTACACAGCCTGCATGTTTTAAACTTGATGCCAACAGCTGCTGTGTTTGCCCCTGCCACCATTAGCCACCACAAGGTTTTTACACTTCCAAGATGGCCGCCCGCCATGTCTCAAGGAACCCCAGTGCCTAACTGAGCACAGCTGACTGTCCTCGCATCCGATTGGCCATTGAGCCACCTTAAGCAGCCTATCGCCAGCCGGTAGGCGAAGCCGGCCCACTCCCAGCAAGGCCCAGGATAATAAGGCCAATACCTGTCTTCACCTGTCCCAGCCGTGGAGCAGACCCCCTCCTTCACCAGAGGAGCAGGAGCTCCCCCGGACCCTGCAGGAGCAGTGGTCTCCCTTTCCTGGATCCATCTTGAATTGCCCTCGAATTCGGGTAAGAATCATTATTCCGTGCGAGATTCGTTTTTTCTCGCTGCTAATTGCACCAGTGATCCGCCGACCTGCAAGAATATCTACACAGCCTGCATGTTTTAAACTTGATGCCAACAGCTGCTGTGTTTGCCCCTGCCACCATTAGCCACCACGAGGTTTTTACACTTCCAAGATGGCCACCCGCCATGTCTCAAGGAACCCCAGTGCCTAACTGAGCACAGCCGACTGTCCTCGCATCCGATTGGCCATTGAGCCACCTTAAGCAGCCTATCGCCAGCCGGTAGGCGAAGCCGGCCCACTCCCAGCAACGCCCAGGATAATAAGGCCAATACCTGTCTTCACCTGTCCCAGCCGTGGAGCAGACCCCCTCCTTCACCAGAGGAGCAGGAGCTCCCCCGGACCCTGCAGGAGCAGTGGTCTCCCTTTCCTGGATCCATCCTGAATTGCCCTCGAATTCGGGTAAGAATCATTATTCCGTGCGAGATTCGTTTTTTCTCGCTGCTAATTGCACCAGTGATCCACCAACCTGCAAGAATATCTACACAGCCTGCATGTTTTAAACTTGATGCCAACAGCTGCTGTGTTTGCCCCTGCCACCATTAGCCACCACAAGGTTTTTACACTTCCAAGATGGCCGCCCGCCATGTCTCAAGGAACCCCA
Source organism: Ambystoma mexicanum (assembly GCF_040938575.1). NCBI lineage: Eukaryota > Metazoa > Chordata > Amphibia > Caudata > Ambystomatidae > Ambystoma > Ambystoma mexicanum. The sequence goes on along the minus strand of NC_090941.1, from coordinate 100,631,455 downwards.
GTGCCTAACTGAGCACAGCCGACTGTCCTCGCATCCGATTGGCCATTGAGCCACCTTAAGCAGCCTATCGCCAGCCGGTAGGCGAAGCCGGCCCACTCCCAGCAACGCCCAGGATAATAAGGCCAATACCTGTCTTCACCTGTCCCAGCCGTGGAGCAGACCCCCTCCTTCACCAGAGGAGCAGGAGCTCCCCCGGACCCTGCAGGAGCAGTGGTCTCCCTTTCCTGGATCCATCCTGAATTGCCCTCGAATTCGGGTAAGAATCATTATTCCGTGCGAGATTCGTTTTTTCTCGCTGCTAATTGCACCAGTGATCCGCCGACCTGCAAGAATATCTACACAGCCTGCATGTTTTAAACTTGATGCCAACAGCTGCTGTGTTTGCCCCTGCCACCATTAGCCACCACGAGGTTTTTACACTTCCAAGATGGCCGCCCGCCATGTCTCAAGGAACCCCAGTGCCTAACTGAGCACAGCCGACTGTCCTCGCATCCGATTGGCCATTGAGCCACCTTAAGCAGCCTATCGCCAGCCGGTAGGCGAAGCCGGCCCACTCCCAGCAAGGCCCAGGATAATAAGGCCAATACCTGTCTTCACTTGTCCCAGCCTTCCTCGCCGTTGGCCCGGACCCCCTGCCGGATTCCAGACCAACCTCAACGGTAAACGCCACTTCGCTTTTAAATTGAACTGCCTAGACTCTGGAAAAGGCTTTGTTACCACAAGCTACTTATTGCAACTCTCATGCACTCAGGCCTTATTGCATGCTGTATCTGTGCCCAAAGTTGCTGCCATTTCCAGTACATAGGTGCTTAGTCGTATTTAGACTATTGTGTCGCTAGTCATCCCTGTAACATATAACTGCACTGTGCCTCACTGCTGCTCGGCTACCCTATGCAATTCTAGTTGCCATTTTTAACCGCATTGTGACCATCTGCTCTGTTCTGCTGATCTGCTCACCAATTGCCTCTAGATCTGTTGACCTGCAGCCCAATGTGTCCCCGCTCAACATACTTTTATAGCCACTAAACTCAATGTTGTGCTTAATCTGCTCTAAGTGCTATTCTCAAGTTAGGGGTTATTCTGATTCTAGGTGTTATCTTGAACTAAGTGTTACTCTGAAACTAGGTGCTATTCCCAATCCAGGCACTATTCTGAATACATGCTACTCTGATCCAAGATGTTAATTGGTACACTGGCGCAATTCTAAACCTAATGCTGTGCTAATTGACAAACGCTTACTATGACCACTTTGCTTACCTGTACCTGAGTCAGATGCCAATCTGCAACCTTGCACTACATGGATTAGGTAGTATTCGGCTATTCCAAGCAGGCCGCACTGTCCACTGCTAGATTTCGACCCTAGACAGGACACACACTGCACCTTACCCCCCTCACACAATGTTCCTCCCGGGCCTTTACTCTATACTACTGAGAACCATTCTCCACATCACCAATTCTGCATGCCTGCCCAGCTCACCCCTTAACTTGACCAGCCTAGGCACCGCATCACCCACCCTCACAGAGCCCAGCACCACAATCATGCTTACCCTACTCGCTCCCCCATGCCTTTCGGACAGGCTGACCAGATTACGATCCAGACTTCCCAAAATACACGAGCCTAGAGCCAGGGACTCCACACAATCCATACTCACACACCGAACATCCATTAGCTCCTGCGCTAACCTTACGCTAAAAAAACCCGAACCTAAACCCGTCAACTCCACTACAACCAACAATAGAGCGCTCAGCACAGCTACCACCCCCACCCCTGCCAAAGCCAAAACCCTACCTATAAAAGGTGCCCTCATCAACGCACGCTCCATGATTGCCCATGCCACGGACATCGCCGATCTCATTTTAGCTGAAGATCTAGACTTCCTAGCCATAACAGAGTCCTGGCTTCATGCAGCCGCAGGCCCAGCCCTTTCGCTAGCCATCCCCACTGACTACACCATCATCCGAGCGGACAGAACTGAAGCTAAAGGCGGTGGTTTGGCCATCATTGCCAAGACCCACCTTAACATCAGACTCAACTCCGCCACACACCTCCCATCATGTGAATCACTTACAGCCAAACTACCCATCGCTAACTCCCAAACAATATCCATTCACTTACTATACAGACCGCCCGGACCCCCGGGATCTTTCGAGGAAGACCTCAATGCCGTCCTTACCGACAACCTAAAAAACTCCTCACAATGCCTTCTCTTAGGAGACTTCAATTTAGGCTACAAAGACCCCAAAGACAATCAAGCCACTCTCATCAGTAACACCCTGTCTGAACAAGGCTTCACACAAAAAGTAACCAGCCCCACCCATAACAAAGGGAGAACCCTTGATTGGATAGCAGACTATAACTGTGCCGTATCGATCACTAACAACACTCCCCAATCCTGGACCGACCACCACCTCCTCTCCTTCTCACTTGAGGCCTCAAGCCCTACAACCAACATGGCACTAGCCCCAGCCATCCACACGAGAAGCAAAAAAAATATTACAGTAGAAAAACTGATCCCACTCATTCTTCCTACACTAAGCCAACTCCAAGACTCTAATCCCTATGACCTCGTAGAAGGCTATAACAACACCATGCGCATAGACTTAGACGCCATTGCACCATTGAAACTTAGAAAATCCAAACCAAAAAAGCACCTCAACCAATGGTTCTCCAGCCATCTTAAAACCCTTAGATTGGAAAAGAGTAAACTGGAACAAGTCTGGAGACAATCTCCGACTGACCACAACAAACTATTGTTTAACAAAATAACGGCCAACTATAAAAAAGAAATCATAGCGGCCAAACAAGAATCCTATAACCAGAGAATCTCCCAATCCAACTCCAGCTCCAGAGAATTATTTACTATCCTGAAAGAATTGGAAACCCCGGTAACAATCCCAGATACTTGCGTTAAAAACAAACAATGGTGCACCAGTGTCCAAAATGCACTAAACAACAAAGTCACTGGCCTTCAAACAAAAATTAAAAATAAGAAAGACTCCCTCACCAATCTTACCAACCCCATCAACGCCCACTCGAGCCCTCCACCCTCACACCACACACCTAACACTGCTCGCTTCAGCTTTTCCAAAGTCTCTTCCCTCGAAGTAGAAAAAATAATTCTTGGCCTTAAACCCTCCAACTGCAAAGGTGACCTCTGCCCCCCACAAATCATTAAAGACGCGGCACGAGACCTCTCGCCATTCATCACCAGACTCATCAATGCCTCTTTTTCCTCAGGAACAGTCCCCAGTAACCTTAAAGAGTCCTGGGTCCTCCCTCTCCTCAAAAAACCCTCCCTTGACCCGTCCATCCCAACCAACTACAGACCGATTATCACCGTCCCATTCCTGCTCAAGATACTAGACAAGACAGCATACCAACAAATTCAAAAGTATCTTGAAACAAACCACCTTCTAGGAATAAGACAATCCGGCTTCAGACCCCAACATGGAACTGAAACAGCCCTGATAGATCTGAAAGCCCAAATAGACGTCCTTAGAGATAACGGGAAAACTGCATTACTACTCCTGCTAGACCTCTCTGCGGCGTTTGACCTAGTTGACCATAAAATCCTATGTAATCATTTAGACTCAGCTGCCCACTTTTCACAAGAAGCCATCAGTTGGATTGAGTCATTCCTCAACAACAGATCCATGCGAGTCTTCTCCTCCTCTGCCGCCGCCGAACCCACCCCCATTACATGTGGAGTCCCACAGGGCTCGTGCGTCTCCCCCACTCTGCACAACGTGTTCACAAAGCCCCTGTTTGATGATCTAGATGGCCTGGGTATCACCTACACTAACTACGCCGATGATACACAGATCCTCATCCCGTTGACGGGAGATTACAACCAGGATTTGGCCTTGGTGAACAGGGTGTATCTCATCATCCAGGCATGGATGGCTTCGCACAGTCTATGCCTGAATGATGACAAAACTGAACTCATCATCCTTGGTTCCACGTCCAACCTAACCAAACTCGACCACAATTATGCCAACTTCATCATAGATGGGAACCTAATCAAGGTTTCGAAAGAAGTAAAAACCCTAGGAATATACCTCGACTCCTCCCTAACCTTCCACAAACAGGTTAGCTCGATGGTATCCTCTACGGCCTACACATGTAAGCTCATGCTGTTCAATCATAATGTTGTCCCCCTATTCATATGCAATCAGAAGAATGTTTAGTGTGGCAAGGGATATTGTTTCTCACAACATGTGAAGCCTCACAGTGTGCATTGACACATTTGATAGTTATAACAAATGAACAGTCACTTAATTGAGGAGGACTGTGGAATGGAATCTATCAAATCTGACTCTAAACATTTACTACAGCCATAAACAGACTCATTAGCCACTTTTCCAGCTCCCTCTCTATAAGAAAATCTGCCCCTACTTGGACATGAGACATAATATTAAGGTGACCGTAACCCGTGTCCCCTCTCACTTAAACTATTTTACTAGTCTCTTTCAAGTACTATATGAAAACCAAATAAACCAACTCTAACATTTCTATTATAAAGCAGTTGTTTTAATTATTTATTTGTTTATCTATGTATATACAGGAGGAAAAATGCTCTTTTGATCACAAAAGAACATTCAATAGATATGAAATGTGATTTGACAGGAATCAGTGAGCTTCCTATGATGGAGTGAGTATGAGGGACATTCTAACCAGTTTGTGAAGGGGAATAAATGGAACAGTTACCAGGGACAATACATATAAGTGGGCATACATAGCAGGCCCGGCTCCAGGAATTATCATCTGGGTGGGCCAGGTTTGTGATCAGGGGGGCCCATATTCCATTGGATGTGGTTTTATGAGTACCCAAAACAAAGTTCTGAAATTGATTCAGATTTCCCAGATTCTTGATCCAGCAAGAACATTCTTCACAATCTGGAAAAATACATTTGCAACCCTCTATAAAAAAAACTACAGAGCAAAAGAGAAGCAAGGAAAATAGGGTGGCAACATCAATCTACCTATCTTCCCTTCCCACCTGCTCTCCCCTTTCTATTATATCCAATATTGCTTCACCTTTCACCTCCCAGCCACCTCTGTTCAGCTCCCCCTGCCCACTATTCCCATTCACCTCCACTCCCACCTACTCCCACCAGCCCCAGCATGACTTTCTTGGCCTACCTGGGGAGAATCCAGAGTGATGCCTCCTCATACTCTGAGTGGGCCGAGCTGTGAGGCTTGCAGTCTCTGTAGCATCTCAGATGGTGTGCCGCCAACAATGCCTTCCTGAACAGTGTGGCTACTTCTAGCAAGCCCCGGAGGAGGTGCTTGTGGTCCCCCCATCGTGTTGTGAAAGATAGCCCCCCTCCAGAATACTGAAGCAAGGAATAGGAGATTTTGTTTCTTACAAAACTAATTTTAAACACAAAACTTCATTTTTTGCTGCGTGTTAAGCACATTTTAATTGAGATGAGCGTGTGAGGGAGTGCTAGCATTTAGGAGAGGGTGCTAGGGATGGGAGAGCTACATCAAGAGGCAGACTGTGCAGGTTGAGGAGTTTGCAGCCTCCTGGTATCACTCGTGGTGGGGTGTGGAAGGTAGTAGGGGGCCTTGCTCCCCTGCCATTTCAATTGCCCATGATGACTCTTTGTTGATGTGTTTACTTTGATTTTCTATTGAATGACACAATTTTGTTCAATAAATGTGGCCTGATATTTTCAAAGAATGATGTGCGTGTATTCTTGGCGGGTCCTAATGTACATGCAGCTCATCTATGAAACATGAGTGAGGTTTTTTGGAATAGCTTATAATGCAAACTTAGTCACTTCTAGGGGCACCTCAATTTAGCAGGTAAGGCATAGTGCAATTAGATGATTTGCCCAGGAGCATTGGTTAAGTGGTAAAGCCAGTGTTTGAGCTTAGCCTGAAATGTAGTTACTTGGCCATGCATCTTCCAAGCTCAAGTTGGTACAGGTATGTGTTGAAGTTTGTTTTTATTTATTTATTTTTTCTGATTTAATTGTAAAACAAATTTACAAATTTTACAAAACAAACAATAAGGAAGTTCATCCCTCCGAGTCCCTCCAAATTAAGTTCTGTCGTTCCTGGTGAGGAAGGATTCGAGTGAAGTCTTCAACTTGTTCCGTTATGATTGGCTTTTTAGCTTCTGAACTTGTTTTGAGCTCCGGTACAAGGCCAATTTGTTTGAAAAACAGAGTCACCGCCATTGTCCACTCGTTTTTTCCCCTCCCATCAAACCATACCATCAGGCTTCTTCGTCCACTGTGGTTGCGTTGGTCAGGTGTTTCATTAGGTAGATTTCTCTAGCCTGTTGGGTCCCCTTACACCTTAACAAAAGGTGTCTGATAGATTCCACCTGCTCAGTGTTACAATATCTGCACTTATCCGAAATTGACGCTCCTCTTCTTGCCAAAATCTTGTTTGTCCTCAGGAGGTTTAGTCTGATTCTGAGAAAGGTGTTACACAGCCGTTTGTCCGGGAATTTTTCCAAATACCCTCTCACCTCATTAACTCTCTTTTGAATTATTGGAAAGTCTTTGGTTGATTTGTAGGAGGCGGCATTGTCCTGCGTTTTAATCCAATCTAATTCAGTCAGTTTTTTCACAACTTTTGTTGGATTTTGTATAAGGGTTGCTCTCGTCAAGGCCACTTCTTGTAGCAGGTTTTCACAGTGATCCGCTCATGAGGCCAGTATTCTGTTTTTCCGATTAGTCAATTCGGTCTTCAAGATCTTGAAAACAGGCTCTGTAGCGTCCATGATCACTTTCCTGAAAAGCATCAGGGTGTTCCTGTCCACGATCCCCTTCACAGAGGGAAGGCAGAGTTCTTGTCTGATGTGGCATATGGGAACGGACATCGGTAGCCCCAGCACCTTCATCCAAAATTGACCTTCCAGTCTGTCCCAAAACTTTTCCGGGATTTGGGGCATGGCTTCAGCTGCATATGTTATGCTCGGGATCACCCTAGCTTTGAAAAAGGACAGGACTGGGATCAATGCGAACTTTCCATATTTCTTGTTGATCGTTGTGCTTGGCATGACAAGGTCTTTGTTTTTGCTATTAGCATCTCTTGCATTGGAATTTCAGTGGAGCTGTTGCTTAGCATCACTCCCAAGTATTTAAAGCTCTTTACGATTTCGATTTTTTCGTTTTCGACACTCCATTTTTCCTTGCCTGCTGTTCGAGTTGTTGTTTCGAAAGCCATAATCTTGGTTTTGTTTTTATTTAGTCCTAGATGGTTGTTTTCTAGATATACAAGCAGGCTGTTCAACTGCCTTTGTAACCCCACCACTTTGGTTACAAGTTTGGTTTTGAATACCAAAAATAATACTACATTGTATACAGATTATTTTAAAAACACATACGTCACATGATAAACCAACCTGACAATGCAGTCTTCATTGTAGAAACATGTTGATGAAAAGAGTAAGGGGGGGGCATTTTTTTTTAATCCTAAATTGCACAGTGGGTACCACTCTTGTTTGTACTTTTTTGTAAAAGGGGCTATTCATTAATTTTAATTGTTTCCACCAAATTCTGCAAAGGTAAAGTGTAAAACATTGGCAAAAATCACCTCTGTGCCTCATTATTCCATTATGTGTCTTGAAAAGTGTACATCACTTCCACAATTAACAATTGTGGGAGCCATCCACAATGGGGTCCTTTGGAATGCACCTGCTTTTACCAGGTGTAAAAGTTAGGGGGATCTTAAAATACATCCTGGTGGAAAACCAATCAGATTTGACAGGGGGGCTTTGCTAAATCTGATCTGCTCTCCAACTTCGCCTGCCAAATCATACAAATCCTGCACCTCATAAAAGGTGGCGATAAATGCATTTAGCACCACTTCTTCCACTCCGCTTAACTTGAAAAATGACTCCCTATTATTGTAGCGTTATTTTCCCCATCCTAAATGGAAGCCTAAAAGCTCTAACACAGAAAATAATGGGAACCTACAAACAATCTCATACAGACACAAAGTGAAATAAAATGCATTACAATGTCATTGATTCACACAGCTTGTTCTGTATCCCCTTAACTTCTAATCACCCAACAATCACACTTAAATAGCTTGTTAAAACCCTTTATAATGTTAAGAAAAGGTGCCACAGCAATGGTCACAGCCTGTTACCGTTTCCCATCTCTAATCACTTCCTGTTGTATATAATCGGCCTCTGAGACACGTTGTAAAGATAAGACCTCACTGGCAGGGCCTGTGCAGCCCTGGCTGATTGTATCTGAGGGCAGAGAGGTAGGGCAGGGGGCATCGGCACGTGTCCCTTGTCCAAATGTTAAAACCACATCTGATTGCACTGTTTAGGAAATATTTAAACACTTCCTTTTAGTCTTAAAAGATGTACACCTTTTATACTTTTTCCGCAACATTATAGGAACCACTCTTCTCTTGTGTTATTTTACAGGTGTTCATGTTTCATTTCCAGCACTGCCTTAACACCCAGCACCCAGGATTTACATCACACTTTCCAAACAAGACCCACAATACACATGATGTATTCTGTTTGTTGCTAACTATATTAAGTTACTCAAACAGTATGAGGTTATCAAGTCAGTACATAGCAGTTTTAATCATGAAACGTTCTAGCAGAGTAGAGTAGGCTGTTAAGGATTTCAATCAGGCGACACACTTTAGTCTCGGCCTAGTATGCAGCGCGTGACTGAAATGCTTATGTTTTTTTGTTAGATTCAATAATGAGATGGTGCACCACTCATATCATACCCCCTTTTTAAATACCCTGGGTCACAATGGACCATGAACCAGGCTTATTGATAAAATGTGATATTTATTTATATATTTATTTATTTGAAAATTAAAAGAAATCATACCATTTTTAATATGGGGCAGCAATCACCAATGGGGTGATATGAACAAACGAAATGTAAGCAATGCACTTAGTTTAACCTTCTGTTGCGACATCTACAAAACAACAGAGAATAGGAGCACTTTTTGATTTTAGGAAAGATAGCACTCAAGTTAGGATTTCCCCCTACAATGTTCCCTCAACCCACAAAAAATCTATTCTAAATGGATATGAAGAAACAGCAGGTAATCAGGAATGACACGTGGAAAACAGAATTGGAATCGGACCTTCCCTCCCAAAATAAGAGAGAAAAACAGATTTTAAACCCCTGGCAATGTGAAAAATGACACTCGGAAATGAACAATTAAATAATGAATGTGTTCAAAAACCTTAAAACAAATACAGTTCTTCACTGCAGCAACAATGTAAAGGTACAAACAATCACAAGCAATTGATTAGCAAGAGAATACAGTTTGAAAATGAGTGGCAGGGTTTAAAACATGTTGCAGCAAATGACACGTTGGAAACTTTGCTAACTTTGCAATTCTGGCATGAAATTACCCAAAGGGTTTTTAATAACAATTGTTGAAATACACAGGTACAATATGGAAGTGAAACTAAGTCTCTAGCTGGTAAATTGAGTGAGTTATGCAAGATAGTGTGAGGTGTGTTTTGAGAAAAATTGAGTGGTGAAAAAGGAAAGGAAATCATTTTTGACAAGAACACTTTTTCTCTACACTAGAGTATTCAGGCTAGGCCACCAAAGAAGAACACAGTAAGCTCCAGGGATGATTTGCGAGTTCAACCCTAGCTCCCCAGCGTCCACCTTGGCAGAACCAGTCCGATCATTCGAAATAGGATTAATAGTTTAGGATTTCACCAGAAAAAATTACTACAGAGATGGTGCTAGCACTAGGAATCAATGGCAGGGTGGCAAGAATGATTCTGACGGTATTACAAGTTATCAGGGTAAGGATAGGATGACTTAGAGAGGGGAACTAAGGACAAGGCAAGGCAAGGTATACTATGGTTTTCTATGCTTTCTATTAATACTCACAGTCCACTTTAGTTTAGGATTTTGGGACAGTTAGCATTCTGGTCACCACACGGATCTGGTCTAACAAAGGATACACAGACAAAATCAGCTGGACAGGATCAGCTGGGCAGTGCTGGTTACCAGTTAGCACTTCTGGACGGGCATTTCTAGTCACTTGATAATATAGGTCATCAGGGTAGCAGGATGGCAGCAGCATGCAGTGAGTGGCAGCAAGCCATGTTGGATCAGGATACCAAACATACCACAGTTTCCCCCTTGTTAATGAGAAATTTAGTTGGTTATTTATATTGTAGGCTTTGCTGGGAATGGGATCAGCACTGCTTGGGTTTTGCAATGGGCCCTAGAGTAGTATCAGGAATGCTTGGCCTTGTAGTGGAGTCTGGATCAGGAAGATGACAGGTTCAGGAACACAGCGCAGGAAATCAGGAAGAGTGTGTGTCTAGAGTCTTGTCAGGGACCCTTATTCATAGTGCAAAATGACATCATCAAAGTATAGGCTGGGCAGGGACACATCCCTAAACTACTTGGATTGGGCATGGGTACTAGTGTCTGCCTTGCTCTCAACTGGTTGGATTTCCAAGGGAATGATGTCAGGTTTATGAGGTGATTTTTACAATGTCCAATAACTCCCACATTTACTTAACTGAAAATCTGATTTTGCCAAAAACATACATTTCTACAATTGCAATCTCTTGGCAAATTATACACACAGGTTACATATTATGTGCAGCACATATCAGTCCCATCCTCCAGTGTGTGCGACCTTGTTTCACCTTTGTTATACATTTTGGTGATTTTAAACATGAAAGATTTGGCCTAAAATTCCATAACTTTGTACACATCTGTGCATTATCCCCAGGGATATATGTACAACATTTTATGGTTGCCACATTAATACTTTCCTTGTAATCTGTCATATTTTGTAATTTCTGTTCCCCATGCAGCAATGAGTTGTAACAAGTCTTAAAAGAAAGCCCATAAATTAGATTTGAAACTGCAAACGTTTTACATTTTTACTAATTCTTAATGCAGAGATACAAAGTCTTTAAAGTTTATTCATAAAATAGTCTTTGGAACCAAAAGGCAGTCCATTGTCACTGGATATGTTTTTTTTCCTTCCTCCAACTGCAACCAACTGTCATTTCCTTGAAGGCAAAGTGGGGTTGCTCATCTTAATTGAACGTTTTATTGCCCCTTCACACTTGACAGGTTAGTGTCTTAGGACTGCGACTTTCACAGCCTGGAGCACAGACGAATGTCTGACGAGCGTATGAACTTTCTTTGTCCTGACCCATTCAAAGTTTTTCAAACTGGTAATTATCAGTTTTGTGTCCTGGAAGTTTATGGTGTGTCTCCCTTCCTTGGGGAGAGCTAGGGCCTCCTTCGACCGATAGCGCAAAGCCCTCTGTGGCTGCGTGCCCTGCGCAGCTTGCTTTTGAGCTGCCCCGCCTTTCCAGTGCTGCCGCTACTCGGCGCACCTGCAACGTACTTCTTGCTTCTCCTCCTTCCTCCCTGACCTCGCTGCCTGCACAGTGTATGCCCTTCTCTTCCCCCTCCCACTGGTCGCACCGCCTCTCAGTGCAACCCCCTTTGACTGAGGACGTGCCGGCATTCTCCGTGCGCGGCCGCCTCTCCCCATTCCCCCCTTTACCGCTTGTCTCTTCTCCGGTCGCCCTTGTAGAAGATCACGGTATCCTATGCTAGCCCTATGGGTGACGTCACCAACTACTACAATGTGTTACCAGTACATGCAATTATAACAGAAAACGAAATGTGCGCTAGTTTTGACAATGTTATTCCCCACAATCCCTACAGCTGTCTTCCCACCAAGCCTGGAGTGGAGTATTCATTAATCGCTTTGTTATTGCAATTGAACTGCACACAATGCGTCACCTCGCGTGTGATACACTCCCTCACTAGGGGAACTTAACCAGCCAACTATCTTCTGCAATGAGAAACAATCTAGCTACCTCCTGCGGGAATACGTCATCTATTTACTGAGCTAACACACTCAATCAATAGGAATCCTCATCTCATCATTGATCTACAAAGCCAACTCATACGAATGCCAAAACCCCTTATACTGGTGTCCGCGATCTAGACCAATCAGTGCGATTCGCCAGTCACATGTGGGTGTTCGAAGCCCCACCCAGCTGCCCCGTAACACTAGAGGGGACAGCCTTAGTCCCGGTCCCCACTACATATCACACATCGATCTCCGCTCAATGACCAACATCTTTTCTTAACACACTGCAAAAACCCCCTGCCTCCCTAGTTACAATTCCTCCCACCACCCGCACAACATTACACTGCTGGTTGTGTGTGCCTTACTCACATCGGGCTCTCGCCTGCCGGTGCTGCTCGACTGCGGGGTCCCCTCACAACCAGCTTGCAGTGTCCCCTCGTCTGGACCACGTCTGGACACTCGCCAACTGCGGGCGGGATACTTCTGAAGTCGGCCCCCGATGGCCAATCTCTGGATTGTACTGTCTGGTCGTCTCGCAGTTTCGCAATGGTCCTGCAGTCCTCCAAAGGGGGCAACGGCAGAGGGGGCCGCGTTGCCAGGCCACCTTGATGCAAGCGGCCTAGCTGTGGTCTATCTCACCAATCTCAGCAGTGCCTCAAACTTGTGGGGGTAATTTCCCAGTGGTCGGCAGGGCTGTCCGCGGACCTCCGGGGTTGAGAAGGCCCCAACTCCTCCCGCGTCCCAAAGGAGTATGAGGCACACACAAAAGCAAAGAGTTACTGCTGTTTATTACACAAAACAGACAGGGACAGTTTCTCGGTTCACAGGTACCCAGGAAACGTCTCATTCGTGGTGGGCTCGCAGGCCCTTTTGTTAGCTGGATGACGCGACTACGTGCGTCATCTGGAAAAACTAGCCCCTAAACCTAACGCTATCTCGGATTGGCTCCCCGAGTGATAGGGTCGTATAGGAGAAAAGGTTATTGGTGGAGAAGGGGTCAGGTGGTACGCTTGGGTCGTCCCTAATAGTTGCTACATGAGAATTTTTACAAGGGGAATATTAGTGATTGGCTAAACTATAGTGGCGTCAGTGGTTAGCCCCTCATATTCTGATTGGTTCACCTGTGAGCCTCCAAGCCTGGGACCATCGCTGCTCCCAGCTCGCGGTGTACTTGGTGGTGGCAACAATGTATGACTATGTTTCAGTGACAGACAATGGACAAGTCTGACTACTGGCTGTTGGCTGTCCCTTTCCCATCGCTGTCAATGTCCAACTTGTCACTTCATTGTTGCAGTCTGTGTCCCAGACTTAAGACCCCAGAGCTTCTCTGGTCCTTGGGGCTTGGCATCATATCAGGTCGGCCTTGTCACTTGTTGGGAGACTGTGGCTGGAGCAGAATTACTGGTATTTGAATTGTATTTCGGCTCTGAGGAGTGTTTAGCAGTGGCAGGTGTAACCTTGGTGCAGGAAGTGTGGGGTATAGATTGCAACTTCGCGGCCTTGGTAGTGGGGCTCTCATCAGGGTGCGTTCTGCATGATCAGCATCTTGCAGCTTCATCTGAGCTGCTCCGGCCTGGCGATTCGGGTTTGCAGCCTACTTTGGCCTAGCTCATGCGTGGTGGTATACAGTCCATAATACGGGGGTCGCGAGGGGTGACATGGGTTCTGATGCACTAGTCCATATACAAGGCTACATCTCCATGGTTTTAGTAGTGAAGAAGCGTCTGCAAGCATATACACGAGCTCTTCTGGCGTCTTGCGTTTCTGCGGTGCTGTAGTTGGCCTAAGTAAAAAGTAACAATGATGCATATGTTAGTGTGAGTGGTCCTCTACATCATAGCACTGAGTATGTTCTTCGTGTGGGTTGGTGTGTGTCTGGTCCATGTGTTTGGTGGCACGTGTGTTCTTGTCCGCTGGCTATGTCGTCATGGCTTCTCTAACGATGGCAATATTGGTGGGTGGTGTCTAATCGAGTTGGTCCATATGGTCGGTGTCAGCTCCACCTGAGGTTCCAACCCGAGGTTGGGATGATGGGAGCTTGCCTGGGCATGCGGGGTGTGGCCATGGTGGATCTTGACGTCTGGGGCAGCAGTCAGAGGGGTCGATCTCCACCCGCAGTGGGTGCTTGGGTTGTGACATCATAGGCCAAGGTCTGGATGAGAAACGGGGAAGGGGTCATCCCATTTTCCCTCTTCAATGGCAACTGGAATAACTGGTTTTTCTTAGAGCTCGCAAATCCAGCTCATGTGTTTTAAACTCTTTAATTTCTTATTTTGGGTCCTGAATTAAACAAACCTATGTTAAAAACTTGTGTTTTTTCACATGTGTTAAAAACTGCTAGCATTTCTTTCTTTAATTCGGTTTGGCAGCTCCCTCAGATGCCCACACTGTCTTTGCAGATGTAGTCATTTCCTTGAATGCAGGAGTTTTATCTACAGCATAGATACATTTGAAACTGACCTGACTCAGATAGTTAAAGTCTCGTTGAACTGCTGAGCCTGGATACTTTTTGGAAGGAAATAACGCATGCTCCCGTGCGAGTGAAAGTGAAATTGCTTATTGATTTCTCTCAGAGTTGGTTTGACTGGGCCTGTCACTCAGGAATTATGCCTGGTTTTGGTGAAGCACAGTGAAATATCCTGGGCATGACAGGGCCTTTTGAATCACAGTGGTTTCAGAATTAACAGATGGAATTAGCGTCAAAGCAGCATTTTTAAAAGGTGAAAGTGTTTCATTTTGAAGGGGAATTTTGGGTTTTCTGCCAAGCAGGGCTGTCTTTTCCCTGGATTCCATTTATATGTTTCAGAACACACTGGCATACTTTTTCAGTGTGTCCCTTTGTTCCATCTTGCCGGAAGTGTGCTAGGCAGGATGGTGCAGCCATCTTTTTTGTGCTGCCAAAATGCAGTTTTGAGGTCCTGGTGCGCACGGTAGCCAGCACAACCCTTTTGTGGTTGTTTGTGTGCAGATGCAGCTTAGTGATGTGGGGCAATGCCGTTGAGTGCGCCAATATATCCCACACATCCCCCCCTCAAGTTCACCAGGGCTTTCAAGTCGAGGGAGAGTCAGGCAAGTGGGATTTCTCCGTGGGACACAACAGGGTCAGGCAGGTATGAGTCCTTCTTCGATCTGTGAATGGTGTGTTTAGCTCCTCTTGTTGTCTCTGGTCAGAACTTGGAACGACACTCCCTGCGATCTCCCGTTCATAGTGTGGAGCGACACTCCCGGATCTCCTATGGTTTCTCCCTTCCAGGTTGCCGGGGCGGTCCTCCTTGGTTCTTAGATAGGCGCAACCAGTATGAATCTATGAAAGATAACACAAACTGGTTGAAACAATTTCCCACTAACTGCCCACCAATCGGGTTGACAGCAGTGGGATACACAGGCATTTAATAATAACAATTGATAATGAAGAAAAATACTCCCTGTTACATAATCATATTTATAAATCCTGTCGGCCCCCTTCTGGTTCTTCTTTTCCTTATTCTCAGGTTTCTGATGTCTGTTTGATTCTCTCCGGGTTCCTCAATTTGTTGCAAAGTATGCCTAGGGTGACAACTCTTTAGCTGATTCATATGGACCCATTTCTCATTTCTCTTCTGTTAATTCACCTTTGGGGATGCAGATTCTGTAGGCGACAGGTGAGATTCTGTCTACAATTTCAAATGGTCCTCGCCAGCTAAGCAAAAATGTGCTCTCTTTGGACTGGTTCCTTTGGAAATTGTACAAGTAGACCCTGTCTCCTTCTTGGTATTCCTTTTTGGTTGATTTTAGATCGTACTGAGTCTTCATCCCCTTTTCAGATCTTTCTAGATTCCACTGAGCGTACGCAAAAGCATGTTGTAGGTGTTTTCTTAGGTTCTCAACATAATCATGAGTTGTGGAGGCATTCATCAGTGTCTGCTCCTGTGTTCTATAGAGCAGATGCTGAGGTAGCACCATCCTCCTGCCAGTCACCAGCTCAAATGGAGACATCTACTCCAAAACTAGAGGACTGGTGGTATGCAATGTGAAGTTTCCTTTTGACCCCAAGTATCTCCCACATCTTTGTCATCACTTTGCTAGTGAAGAGACTACCTCAGTCTGACTCAATCCTTTGGGGTAGGCCAAAATGCAAGAAGATGTGATTGATCATCAGGGCAGCTGCTGTTTCTGCCTTGGAATTTGTGGCCGGGAGACATTCCACCAATTTGGTAAACAAGCATGTTATGGTTAACATGTACTTGTTCTCCCTAGAGGAGCGAATCACGGGCCTGATGAAATCTTCTTGTAAATCTGACCAAGGCAGTGTCATCCCCCTCTTCTGGAGGGGAGCTCGGTGTGAATGAAGTTGGCTGAAATTGTGCACACACAAGACACCCCTTCAAGTATGTAACCTCTTGCAAGATTTCTAAAGTAGTGTGAAACCCCTGATGACTGGCTCTGGCCGCATCATGGGTGTGACTTAGCATCAAGCTTCGGAATGAGGTAGGGACCACCCATTGGTCACAGTCAGATATGGATCTCCTTACCAACAAACTGTCTTGGATTCAGAACACTTTTGGATATTTAATCAACACCCTGAGGTCCTCTTTCCTAATGTTAGCAGTATCCGTCAGGGGAAAGTTCGCCGTTGCTTTGAGTTGCTTTACTGCCTCGGCTTGTTCTGGACCCCACTCCCACTTGACCTCCCCCTTCAACAGATGGATCAGGGGTCTTGTGATCTCTGCGTGATCCTCAATGAACTTCCTACTGTAATTAGTCAGTCCAAGGAGGCTTCTTAGCTTACACAGAGTTGTGGGGTCTTTCAGTTTTAGGAGTGCTTCCACTTTCTTTTTCTGGGGACAGAGACCCTCAGATGTTATTTAATGTCCCAGGAAGTTGACACAGGTTCTGCACCACTATGCCTTTTGGAAGGATAGTTTTAATCCAGCAACCCTCAACTGTGTGAGAACATAACAGATTTCTGCTATGTGTTCCTCCAGATTTGGGCTTTTTATCAAGACATCATCCACATAGGCCAGGTTACCCCTTTCACACAAGTCGAGCATGGCCTTATGTAGAAAGATGTTTCATTTGTTGCCTGAGTTGATATATCCGAAGGGAGTCCGGGTCCAGGTGTACTGCTGCCCCTGAAGGTAAAGGACAGCTTGTATTCGTACTCCCTACTGATGGGCACGGTCCAGTACCCATCGGTCAGGTCAATGGCAGTGTATACCTTTGAACACTGGATCTGGGCCCTCCCCGGGTCAATGTAGGGGAGAGACCATCAGGACATATGGACATGTTTGTTTAGCTCCCTAAGGTCAGCACAGAGTCTCCACTGGCCGTTTAGTTTTAAAATTCCCAGCTCCGGATTATTAAAGGTGCTGTGGACTGGACGAATTATCCCATGGGACTCAAGGTTTTTGATTATTTCCATCAGGGACTCCATAGATGCGAGAGGCAAGCGGTATTGCTTCACAAACACTGGAGTCATTCCAGGGTCCGTGGGAATTGTTGTTGTATGGATTTCTGTGTGACCACAGTTAAATGAGTCCACCACAAAGAGATCTTGAAAATATAAGAAAACTTGTTTCAACTTTTGCTTTTGCTCTAGAGTCTCACAGGCATCAGTTAGGTTGACTCGCTCTTCAACCATTTGCCTGAAGCCTGGAAAGATTTATGGTTTTGCAATCTCAGCGGCCTCCTCCAGCTGGGTGGAGAGGTCTCTGGTGAGAGTATTGATCTGGACAGAGGGTTTCAGGAAGGCAAGCCTGTCATTGGGGACGTGGAAGATGACCTCATCCTGCCTGATGTCACAAGTCACCTCTTCCTCCCCGTAAGGGCAGGAAGAGTACAACAGGAAATTCGCCCCTTGCTGGGTGAAGATCCTGTCTGGTGGTAAGCCATTGGGCCTCATTACAACCCTGGCGTTAAGGGGTTAACGGGGCCGTAAAAGGCTGCGGCGCCATTAAACCCTTAATGCCAGATTCCCACTTTAACACCGGCTTTTTGCAGGCGTTAAAGTCCAAGGCGCTAAGCGACCTTGGTGCTAATTACGGCACCGTAATTTACGGTGCCGTAATTAGCACCTTCCCCATCCCCATTGAGCCCTATGGGGCAAAAATGGGAATGGGGAAGGGGCAATGGTGAATGAGGATTTACCGCCCCGCCAACCTTGGAATGGGGCGGTAAATCCGCCATCCACCATGGCGGAATCCGGCATGGACCATGGTGCTAATAGCACCATGGTCCTACGCCAGGGTTGTAATGAGGACCATTGTCACTGTCACTGTCAAAACAGTCATTGGGGATTGGTCCTATCAGTTCATTACCTAGATCCATGGAAAAATGTTGGTTATCAACCGCCATTCCAATAATGGTGCCTGCGCCCAGAGTGATACTCCTAAGGTCGCTGTTTTCCATCAATATTGGAATGGTGTTGTGTTCTACGTTGACTAATGGTGTTGGATTTAGCCCCAACCCCTGCTGTTGGAAATGGGCATTGAGGTGTACATATGCATCAGGATTTTGCAGCTTCTGTCCTCTTTTAATTTTTAATTCGAGTGAAAATATTCGTGTCTGTCCTGGGATGGTGACCTCCTCTCCAATTTGAACTTCAACTGCATACGGCAGCAGTTGGGCTGACCAAAATGCTTTTTCTGAATCATCAAAGTCCATGTGATCGCCCCCTAATCGGGACCAGGCTTTGTAATTTATCAGGTCCAAGTTAATGGCAAAACGATTAAGAATGTCACTGCCTAAATAAAATGCAGCAGGGAAATCTCGCACAACCAAACAATTATGTACTATGCTTTTGTTTCCGTTAGAAATTTTGAGCATACACCTGCTAGGCAGGAGATGTCTGGAATTGGCAGTTTCCAGGTCCATTTCCCACTTATCGATCAATTTAAATATGTGAATGGCTGATTCTTTTGGGCGCT
This sequence comes from Ambystoma mexicanum, assembly GCF_040938575.1. Taxonomy (NCBI): domain Eukaryota; kingdom Metazoa; phylum Chordata; class Amphibia; order Caudata; family Ambystomatidae; genus Ambystoma; species Ambystoma mexicanum. The sequence goes on along the minus strand of NC_090941.1, from coordinate 100,612,726 downwards.
GTCGAAACATGGCTTCGCTGATGAAGCTCTTACCGTTGTTCATGCACACTCGGGCGAGAACAGATTCCCTCCCTCATTTAACTGAATATGAATTAATAACAGTTCTCCAATTTTCTGAATGTCAGCTAAACTTTGAGCTGGTATCTCATCACTTTTGGCTATGGAATTGGGATTTTCAGATTGTAAATTGTTATGAAATCTCAAAGTAAGGTTGATTTTCAGGAATGGAAAGGAGTTTCCATCACCGGTTTGTTGTCCTACAGCAATTACTGTCACGTCAGGAAACTCAATATGATCAGGTTTTTATTGAACCATGTGGCATGTGCCATTTAAACTAACATATTTTATTGGCCTGTTAGTCTGAGTCCAGAGGACCTTGTCCACACAGTCTATTAAGGGGGACAACCTTCACAGTATGTCATTCCCTAGTAGGCAGGGTGTGCCCTCTGGAGTCACAACTATGACAGGGTGTTTCACCTTATGTCGCCCAATTTTTATTTCCAGATCCGCAGTCCCCTCAATAGGAATTTCATTCCTATCGAAGTTCTGTCAAGGAAGAGGGTTGAGAGGGATCTGGTATCTCTCCCCCCTTCCTGAATTCAGCTGCTCAAAGGCCCTTTTTGAGATAAGAGTGGCTTGGGATCCTGTGTCCACCAGTGCTGGAATTGTGCATTGCTTTTGCACTTGGACGGAGGCGTAGAATCTACCTTCTTTTTCCTCCAATGGGCAAAGGTAATGGGTATCCTGGCCAAGCTGGATAGTCAATGTCCTTATTTTTGACTCCGACACAGGGGTAGTTTGGGCATAATTCTGTGTAGGAGTTCGGGAATCTGAAAGAAAAATGTTGCACTCGGAGATTCAAGAAGTTTCAGGCTCCTCCTTTTCTGATTCTGGTCTGCCCCCCCTGCCTCCTTTTGGAGACAGTCACCAGAATTTCCTTAGGCAGTTTTTGAGTCCTCTTTTAATATTATGCCTTCTTAATGCTCATTCTGGGGTTCTAGGATAGGCGATTCAGAATCAGTCCCCACTCCCACCCAGTCTTTATCTAGGTTTCTTGGGACCCATTTTTCTTTGGGAGGAGTACCTCCTTCCCCGAAGGAGAGGATCTTTTTCTCAGGATCCTCTAAGGATTCTACCCCTTCAAATTGGTGGACACTAACCTCCTCCACAAACTGTCTTTTTGAGTTCTTTATTTCTCCTACCCCTCCTCTGTTCCTTGGGGGACAGGTTTTCGGGAACAGGAGATTTTGGTTTCGGTTCCTAGATGGCCAGGGGCTTTTCACAAGTGAGGAAGGAAGCTTCCTCTAGTGCTTTACACCCCCTTTATCCCCTGTACCTCCTCCTCTGGAACTGGTGAGTTATCAGGGTTCTCACTCCATCATTGTTCTGGGGTGCCAGATCCTTGGTTTGAGGGGTTCTGAGCCGCCATGTTTGTCTGAGGGTTCTGTTGAGCCCTTAACATGCGACCCAGATCCTGGGTTCAGTTCTGGAAGTGGTGGTCCAGTTGGGACACACATTCCATCTGGTACGGGGGTCTCTGGTCAACCCTAGGTGGTTCACGGGAAGGGTAACAATCCCTTCTCCCATAGTACCCTGGATATGGTGAATTCCGGTAACCCTCCTGCCTTGGCCTCCGCTCTCCCGAATTGGGTTGTCTGGGTTCCTGAAAGCAGGGAATGAAAGGAGGGTTGTCCTGCAGGTTGCGGTTTTGTGGGTATCGGGGGAAAGAAGCTTAACCCAGAATTTGGTGAATTCCTACCCTTCTGAGGGAAGTTAGGAGGGAAGTTTCCCGGTGCCGCACTACCTGGTTGGATCCCCCTCCTTGGGCCGGGGGAGTCCAGACATACCCCAGGATTGGTCTGTTGCCCTTGTATCCAGCTGATATAATCAGGGAAGTTAGGGGTCCCTTTAGTGGGATTACCCCCCTGACTGCCACCTGTTTGTGACTGGCCAGAAGGCCTTCTGGGTCTGGGATTCTGCTGACTTTGTGCAGGTGTATTTTTAGTCTGCCCCATCTCTAAGTCTAACATGGGGGCAACCCACAGCTCCACCACCTTAGTAGCAGCAGGGGAGTTGGCTGGTTTGGGGTTTTTATTCAGATTTTTATTTTCTGCAGGTTTTTGGACCTCACAAATGCGGGACACAGTCCAAAGTTGTTTTCTCGTGGACGTCCCTCACCAGCTGGGTCATTATATACTTGGGGAGTGCATGAAAGAAGGTGGTTACAAATTCCCTGCTATCTATGCGCACTCTCCTAGTTGTCTGTTGAATGCGTGTTTGAGCTCCTCCACAAACTTTCATGGGGCCTGATCTTCCCCACACTGCAGATTGTAGGCCGCTTTGCGAGCCTCCTGGGTGTTTATGTGGGTGGAAAAATGTTTCAAAATGGCCGCCCTGTAGGTGGACCATCTTGAATGGTTCTGATCCTCCAGTCCTGCAAATAAACTGGAGTATTTAGGGGAAAATGTCCATTTTACATACTCTATACAGTTTTGGTTGTCTTTCATATGAAAAGTGTCCATCGTCTGCTCATAGATCTCCAGGTGTTCCCAAACAGAATATTTTACATTTCTATGGTAGGGGGTTATGACACTCCTAAGGGCCTTAATCTGCCTAATGGGGTCTTTGGTCATAACACGCTTGAGTTTGTTTGCCTTCTTTGACTTAGTCACCCGAGTCCACTCGCTCTCAGACTCTGATGCGCTACTAGTTGAGGTCCCCTCATGATCATCCAGGCTCTCCCGGATTCTGTGAGTTTGAGAGGGGCTCAAAGCATGGTGAGGCCTAGTTGCTCCACTACTGTGGGACACAGAAGAGTAGTCCTCTGACTCCTCCCTACTCCCAGGGTTGGCAGAGTATTATTCCCGCCACTGCCCTAATTGGGTAGAGGTCTTCAGGATATTCTTTTTGGGCCTCATCTCATTGGTTTCTCATTAAATTGGACCAACTGGTCCCTTGGAAAGTAAATTTTGGTGGATCTAATTCCCTGACCATCCCCTCATAGGAGACTTCCCTGTCAGAGACATCAGCCTGAATGTCTGGGCACCTATACAGAGAAACCCTCCCATCACTTTCTGTGGGGCGCTGACCTGGTATTTCCCTCATGCTTGGTCTATTGAATTCTGCCAGCCTCATGTTTTCTGGCTCATGTGAATAGGTAGACATGAAGCTGGCAGTGTTCACAGTGTTAAATGGGTAGGAGTCCCTTATCATAGAAGTCCTTATATTATGATCAGGGGTTACCCTGTCCCTCGCTACCTATTTGGGGTCTCTCCAGTTATGATTAAATCTAGCACCCTCTTTCTGCAACCTTGTTAGTTTCTCCTTTTCAGCCCCTGCTTCTAGATGGGAAACAAAGATCTGAGCTTTTTGTTCAGCTATCAAGGCCTCTATGACCCGCTCGTGCGCTGCCACTTGTTTGTTGACCCCATCATTTTTTTCACAGAGAGCCTCATTGTCTCTCTGTGCTTCCTGTATGGTCTGGGAGTACTGAGATAATTTCTGCTGCAGGAGACTCACCTCCGGAGGTTTAGCATCTTTGGTCTGGGTGTTCTCTTCCAGAGCACCTTCTACCCGTCTGGCGTGCTCCAGTAGCTTGTCATACTCTGTGATCAGTTCATTTAGCTCCTGGAGGGCTAATTCACTCACCTGTTGCTTATTTCCTGGCCTAGGGCGTCTTTCTCTTGATTTAGTGTGCCCCTCTGTTCAGCCAGGTCATCCCTTTGTTTTTTGATGGCATTGGATTTCTGGCGCTCCTGATCAAATTCTGCTTGAGAGTGGAGGTCTCTCATAATTAATTTATTATTTTCCTCTTTCAATTTGTCTATCTGGTCTTGTAGGGTAAACATCTGCTCTGTGCATGCTCTATTAAAATGTATTTGTTGATTTAACTTCTGTTGACTCTCTTGCAGAGAGTCAACCTTTTCCTTACACTTCTCTTTCAATTCCTCTAATTGGGTCTCTTGATCTGCATTATTGTGCTGTTGGACAGCCAAATCCTCTTTTAATTTTATAATGTTGCAGATTCTACCTCCAACTCTTGGCTCTTTTGTAATGTTTGTGCCACTAAATTTAAATCAATCAGGATTTTAACAGTTCAGATTGATTCTGTGCTAAAATTACATTTTCCTCCGGCCTTTCCCGCATCACTCCCATGTGGAGATACAGGTAGGCCATGATTCTGGTAATTTTGCTTTGCTCCTCTTTAATTTGTGTGGTCATATATAGCTCACTCAGAGCTTGGTGTAATAGGCCACTGTCCTGCCATGTATCCAGGTCCATGGCGGTGACCTGTTGGGTTATTTCTTGTAGCCAGACTTTTTCATCCTGTTCTGGCCACTCACCTCTGACAAATAGCTTGTGCAGAAGGTGCTCCCTAGCCATATTGATCTCTACTGGAACAGTCATTTTGCAAATGTTCTTTCTTTATTAATTATTTCAGGGTTGATTTAATTTTACTTTTATAGACACAGGCCTGTTGCTTAGAGTATTTCTTTTTGGGATGCACTTGTACAGTGTAACCCAGGATCTACGCCACTCAAAGTATTACTATCCTGCAGGTTAGTGTGCTGCGTTAGACTGTCACAAGTTGCAATCAAACTCAATCCTGTACTCGAGCCCCCAAATTTGTTAAGGATTTCAATCAGGCGACGCACAGCTTAGTCTCAGCCTAGTATGCAGCGCACAACTGAAATGCTTATGTTTTTATGTTAGATTCAATATTGAGATGGTACACAACTCATATCACACACCCTTTTTTAAATACCCCGGGTCACAATGGACCATCAAACAGGCTGGTTGATAAAATGTGCTATTTATTTATTTATTTATTTGAAAATGAAAAGAAATCATACAATTTTTAATATGGGGCAACAATCACCAATGGGGTGATAAGAACAACAGGAATATAACCAATGCACTTAGTTTAACCTTCTATTGACACATCTAAAAAACACCAGGGAATAGGAGCACTTTTTGATTTTAGGAAAGATAGCACTCAAGTTAGGATTTCCCCCTGCAATGTTCCCTCTACACACAAAGAATCAGTTTTAAATGGATATGAAGAAACAACAGGTAATCAGGAATGACAAATGGAAAACAGAATTGAAATCAGACCTTCCCTCCCCAAACAAGAGAGAAAAAACTGATTTTAAAAACCTGGCAACGTTTAAAAATGACACTCGGAAATTAAAAATGTAATAATGAATGTGTGCACAAACCTTGAAACAAATACAGTTCTTCAATACAGCAACAATGTAAAGGTACAAACAATCACAAGCAATGGATTAGCAAGAGCTTACAGTTCGAAAATGAGTGGCAGGGTTTAAAACATTTTGCAGCAAATGACACGTTGGAAACTTTGCTAACTTTGCAATTCCCGCCTGAAATTACCCAACCGGTTTTTAATAAAAACGGGTTGAATACACTGATTTAGGTTTTTATGTTGGGGGATAGCTATGGATCACATGTAAAATATGGAAGTGAAATTAAGTCTCTAACTGGTAAATTGAGTGAGTTATGCAAGATAGCGTGAGGTACGTTTTGAGAAAAATGGAGCTGTGAAAAAGGAAAGGAAATCAATTTTGACAAGAACAGTTTTACTCTACACTAGAGTATTCAGGCTAGGCCACCAAAGAAAGACACAGTAAGCTCCAGGGTTTATTCGTGACTTCAACCCTAGCTCCCGAGAGCCCACCCTGGCGGAACCAGTCCGATCACTCAAAATAGGATTAATATGTTAGGATTTCACAAGACAAAATTACTACAGAGATGGCGCTAGCACTAGGAATCAATGGCAGGGTGGCAAGAATGATTCTGATGGTATTACAATGTATCAGGGTAAGGATAGGATGACTTAGTGAGGGGAACTAAGGGCAAGGCAAGGTATACTATGGTTTTCTATGGTTCCTATTGATACTCACAGTCAACTTTAGTTTAGTATTTTGGGACAGTCAGCATTCTGGTCACCACACGAATCTGGTCTAACAAAGGACAGCCGGACAAAATCAGCAGGACAGGATCAGCTGGGCAGTTCTGGTTACCGGGCAGCACTTCTGGACTGGCAATTCTGGTCACTGGATAATATAGGTCATCTGGGTAGCAGGATGGCAGCAGCATGCAGTGAGTGGCGGCAAGCCAAGCTGGATCAGGATACCAAAGGTATCACAGTTTTTCCCTTGTTAATGAGAAATTTAGTGGGTTATTTATATTGCAGGCCTTGCTGGGAATGGGATCAGCACTGCTTGGGTTTTGCAATGTGCCCTGGAGTAGGATTATCAAAGCTTGGCCTTGTAGTGGAGTCTGGATCAGGAAGATGACGGGTACAGGAACACAGCACAGGAAATCAGGAAGAGTGTGTGTGTAGAGTCTTGTCAGGGACCCTTATTTGTAGTGCAAAATGACATCATCAACGTATAGGCTGGGCAGGGTTAACTACACACGCCCCTAAACTACTTAGATTGGGGAGGGGTGCTAGTCTCTGCCTTGCTCTCAACTGGTTGGATTTCTGAGGTAATGTCCAAAAACTCCACATTTACTTTAATGAAAATCTGATTTTGCCAAAAACATACATTTCTACAATTCCAATCTCTTGACAAATTATACACACAGGTTACATATTATGTGTAGCACATATCCGTCCCATCCACCGGTCTGTGCAACCTTGTTCTACCTTTCTGATACATTTTGGTGATTTTAAACATGAAAGATTTGGCCTAAAATTCCATGACTTCGTACACAAATGTGAATTATCCCCAGGGATATATATGTACAACATTTTATGTTTGCAACATTAATAATTTCCTTGTAATCTGTCATATTTTCTAACTTCTATTCCCCATGCAGCAATGAGTTCTACCAAGTTTTAAAAGAAAGCCTATTAAATTAGATTTGAAACTGCAAACTCTTTACATTTTTACTAATTCTTGTTACAGAGATACAAAGTCTTTAAAGTTTATATATAAAATAGTCTTTGGAACCAAAAGGCAGTCCATTGTCACTGGATAATTTTTTTTCCTTCCTCCAACTGCAACCAACTGTCATTTCCTTCAAAGCAAAGTGAGGTTTCTCATCTTAATTGATGGTTTTATTGCCCCTTCACACTTGTCAGGTTAGTGTCCAGAGGCTGCTATTTTGCCTGCCTGGAGCACAGACAAATGTCTGACGAGCGTGTGAACTTTCATTGTCCTGGCCCATTCAAAGTTTTTCAAGCTGGCAATTATCAGTTTCGTGTCCTGGAAGTTTATGGTGTGTCTCCCTTCCTTGGGGAAGTTTCAGGCTGGCAACTAGAATAACTGTTTTTTCTGAGAGCTCACAAATCCAGCCTATGTGTTTTAAACTCTTTAAGTTCTTATTTAGGGTCCTGAATTAAACAAATCTGTGAAAGAAGATAGCCTATGTGTGTATTATCACCACTAACATAATCCCTTTACATTAGTAAGTAAGCAGGCTTTCATTCAACAATTTATTTTTAAAGAGGCCAATTTTTTCTTCAGCCAGCAAAACCCATATGTGTTAAAAACTGCTACCATTTCTTTATTTAATTTGGTTTGGCAGCTCCCTCAGATGCCCACACTGTCTTTGCAGCTGTAGTCATTTCATGGAATGCAGGAGTTTTATCTAATGTCATGATTCTCTGTTTCCGCCCTTTATGGACTTCATGGTCCATCAAGCACCGCAATGTCATACCTGCTATTCTACCAACATGGCCGACACGATTGAGAAGCCGCTGTCTAGTGTTTCCCCAAGACCTGCCACTTCCTAGAAAACAGACACGCCCCCGCGGCTCTGCACGTCTCAATGGTACCTTTCTGAGTATCCGACAAGTGTGTACCTAACTTTTCCCTCTAACCCCGTGCTACTCCCTTTCTATTTAGTGGTTCCTAAATATCCGTCCTGGTATCAATTTGTGCTGTTCCTCGCACTTCCGCCTGAGCATCCGCTCGTCCCTCTTACTTCCTGCGCCTTAGGTCCTGCTCCTTCTGTACTTGCATTCTGCCTTTTGCACTGTGGGAGTACCTCGACTCCTCCCTAGTTCCTAGGCCATCCTGGTCTTAAGACCATTGCTCACCTGATCTTCCAGGAATATTAAACGCTTACCATCTCTCTGAGGCTTTTGTCTGGTCTAGACATTGGAGACAGAGGATACCCGTCCGTACCTGTACAAATCCTGAACGTCCAGAAAGAAAGAAAGATTTCAAAGGACAAACAGATGAGACAAGAGGCAGAGTATGACAGTTTGAGACGCCCACGACTTGGTATAGAATTCAATGTGGAGGCTGCTATCCAGGACCTCATAAGAGGAATGCAAGAATAAACAACTGAAGTTCAGAACCTCAAAGCCGAAAATGCAGCACTAAAACAACTTGTGCTATGCAGGGACTCGGCATTCCAGGAAAGTGCCTTTGTAGGGGGAATAGTGGACAAATACAACGGTTCCTCTAAGGCACTGCATTTCTTCCTCGATTGTTGTCTGGTGCATTTCAGATTTAAACCCTACTATTTTTTCACACCCAGGGCCAAAGTGGGATTTATTATCTCACACCTCTCTGGAAATGCTTTAGCCTGGGCAACTCCCTTGGTGAATGCGGGTGACCCGCTCCTGGACAACTATGATGGATTTGTGGATGACTTCAAAACTATGGTTGACCGTCCTGAACATGTGTACAGTGCTCAGGAGAAGCTGCTGGAGTTCCAACAAGGAAACCGAGATATGTTGTCTTATGTAACCCGCTTTAAGCAATTGGCTAAGGAGGCAGATTTGACTCAGGAGGCATGTTTTACCTTGTTTTGTTGAGGGTTAAATGAAGAAATCAAGGATGAATGGGCTAGAGTGGCCCGTCTGTGTTCCTTCCAGGCTTTGATAGATTTGTCTCTACAAATCGACTTCCGTATTCAAGAGACAAAGGCAGAGTAAAGAAAGACACAAACAGTACCACCAAAGGTTCCCGTGGATTATCCGAACCCTAAAGAAACAACCACTCCTCACTCCGCTGATCCTGAACCTATGCAACTTGGCTCCTTGCGGGGTCCAATCTCTCCACAAGAAAGGATTCACAGGATCAACACTGTGCTCTGTATGTATTGTGCTTCTGATAAACATCTCGTAAGAAACTGTCCAATAACCCCACCTCGGCGTTCGGGAAACGCCAGCTCCCGTTCTTGAATGGAGCCCAGCTTCGGGAGAAAGGTACTTGCTCCGCTTCTTCTCCTTCCTTAAACTGTCTTCATCAAAACACCTTGAATTTACCACAGGCATCCTTTTCTTCCGCCAATAAGGATACTCATTCCATCCTGGCCCTAGTGGATTGTGGTGCTATGGTAATATTTTTGGATCACGAATGAGCCTTAAATTACAATATTACTCGAGAATCCAATCCAGGCAGTCGAAGGGATAGATGCGAAACCACTGTCTTCTGGACCCATAACCCAGCAAACCACGGATCTACGGCTCTCAATAAACAACCACCAGTGTCATGACCCGGCGAAATTGCCCTTTATAGACCTCATGGTCATTGTCACGAAGGGCTTGTACTCCTTGTTCCTCCCAACATGGCCGTACCAAGCTCCGTGCTACGCACTAGCTTTCATGTCGTAGCACGTACTATAAATTGGTCACGCCCCTGCGGGTCCGCGCGTCTCAACGCTATCTTCGATAGTGACCCGACGTGTGTTTGCTCTCTACATTTGCTTCCTTGATCCTCATACTTCCTTCCTTGCCTTTTTTCCTGTTCCTGGACTTCCCCCCTACATTGCTTGTTTATCACTAATCCTGGACACCGTGGACCCAGGAACTTCCCGGAACTATGAACGGGCTCTGCAACCTGACGAGGCTCGGGCGAGCCTATTCAAGACCCGAACCACTCACAGGAAGAGTCCTGCGGCCGAACAAGGGAGATCCCGATCACAGGTGAGACGGGGGGAGATTTATGACAGTTTGAGACGCCGAACGATCAATACGGATTCTACCATGGAGAATGCTATTCAGGACCTGATGCGCGGAATGCAAGAACTTTCCACAGAGATGCAGAATATAAAAGCCGAGAATGCGGTGCTAAGACAGCTCGTCTTGTCAGGCGACTCCGCGAACAAGGACAGCGTATTATTGGGAGGAGTGGTTGATAAATACGACGGTTCAACAAAGACCTTACGTGGATTCCTGGATTCTTGTTTGGTACATTTTACCTTTAAGCCCTACTATTTCACAACTCCTAGGGCTAAGGTGGGCTTCAAAATATCGCATCTTTCCAGTAATGCCCTTACATGGGCCACTCCATTACTCAATTCAGGGGATGCTCTCCTGGATGATTATGAAGGGTTCATCGCGGAACTCAAGACCATGTTCGAACGACCAGAGCTGGTTCACAGTGCTCAAGAAAAGCTACTTGACATCCAACAAGGATCCCAAGACATGTTGACCTATGTTACCAGATTCAAACAGCTAGCCAAAGAGGCGGACTGGCCCCTGGAAGCCAGTTTTACTTTGTTTCGCAGAGGTCTAAAGGAAGAGATTAAGGACGAGCTAGCCAGGGTGGCACGTCCTAGTTCATTCCAGGCCCTCCTGGACTTGTCTATGCAAATAGACTTTAGAATCGAAGAAAGAAAGGCCGAAAAGAAAAAGAATAAAGAATCAATTCAAAGATACTCCCTAGAGAATACTACAAGGACAGAATCTGCCAAGAGTCCGAGCACTGATTCTGAACCCATGCAATTTGGAGCCTTTCGTGGACCAATTTCCCCGCAGGAAAGGTTAAAAAGGTAAGAAGAATACACACAGGCTTATGCATGTACTGTGCCTCGAATAAACATCTAGTTAAAGAATTTCCTCTGGCTCCTCCCCGACACTCGGGAAACGCCAGCTCCCGATCTTAAATGGAGCAAGGTTTCAGGAGAGCGATGTTTGCTCCACATCAATTCCATCCTTGAACTCTCCTGGACAAAACAAATTGGTGATATTACAGGCCTTTTTATCACCATCCAAGGACAAGGTCTACCCCATACTGGCCTTGGTGGATTGCGGAGCAATGGGAGTCTTCATTGATCAAGATTGGGTCAGAAATCATAACATTCCGTATGAAGCAAGAGGTTTTTCACAGCCAGTGGAAGCGATTGACGGAAGACCTCTTTCCTCAGGACCCATAAATCTGCAAACAAGGGAGATCCATCTTTCCATAAATCATCATCAAGAAAGAATTGTGTTTGACATTATAAAATCAGCCCATTACCCCTTGGTTTTGGGCATGCCCTGGTTACAAAGGCACAATCCATATATCAACTGACACAAGAGGAGGTAGGAGGGTATTTATACTGCTACACCAAACACCCCTCCAAACTAGGGAAACAACCCTTTACAAAAATACAGAAGGTTCGGTGAACAGTGTGTTATTCAGGTGATGCATCTGTCTAAGGCCAGATCAGGTCTCCTACACTACACATCAAGAGCATAATATTCTCCACAGCGGGGTATAGGAACACATGACCTGGTTAGTGCTACTCATTGAACTTTCAAAAAGGAAATCTTATCACAGTATAAAAATGTTTTATTCAATAAATTATCAATAATTAAAAACAGAGAATTCTTCAGAGGAGCAATTCATATTTCATAAACACAATACAATGAAAATATGTAAACAGTGCACCAGACAACCTCAAACAAATACTATATGAATTGCAGTGGCATAAAAGGGAACCGACAGTAATCGGGTTCCACCCTACAACATACAGAAAGGAATCTATAGTCACAGAGAAATATTTGGTTGTATAAAACGGAGCAACCTAGGGTCAACTGATTCGCCCACACTGTGCTCCACACTAAATTGCACCAAAGTACTCACACTGCATCATACCCAAACAACCCAACATGTTTCATTCCTCATACACATTCATCAACCAGAGTCAAGGGAAATTTATCAGGGGCTCATATTCAAGGACAGACACCATTCACAAGAAAACAGTAATTTGTATAGCTTTAGAAGCTACACATATTTAGAAGATACGGGGCTACACAATAAATCAACTTTTTGCGTACCAGCTAGCGAAAGAACAGCAGAGGCATTAGTATTCGAGAGAAGAGTACTGTCTGATCTTAAGAAATTGGAATCACATAGTACTAATGAGTCTGTCTTTCATAACACTAGCAAGTGTGAAAAGGCAGCAATTAAGGGCCTCCTTGATAACAAGTCTATTGTTATTCGCAAAGCCAATAAGGGTGGCGCGATTGTAATTCAAGATCGTGAGGCCTACGTTCTCGAATGCAATAGACAACTTTTAGATCTTAGTTGCTATATACCCCTTCTGGCAGATCCCACTTTATCTTTACAACAACGGATTACTACCAAAGTAACCAAAGCGAAAGAACGCGGCTGGATTTCTGCTAAAGAAGACGATTTTCTGTGTGCCCCAAAACCTCAGATTCCCCAGTTCTATACTCTACCTAAAATCTACAAGGATATGGCACATCCACCAGGCAGACCCATTGTGTCTGGTGTAAATTCGGTGCTGGAACCATTGTCTCGATTTACAGATTTTTTTCTTCAACCTCTGGTGCATAAAATGGAATCATATGTACAAGATACCATCCAGATGATTAATCAAGTTGAAGGTTTGATTTTTGATCCCAATACCGAACTGCTGGTGGGATTAGATGTTGTTGCCCTATATACTAGTATACCTCAAAGAGCCTCCCTTGAAATGCTTGAAGAGCGTCTTCTTTCTGAACATCCAAACTCTTCGACCCCCATGTCTTTTGTACTCTGGTGTGCCGAAATGGCACTCACAGAGAGTTACTTCCATTTTAATGGTGAGTATTATAGACAAATACAGGGTACCGCAATGGGTGCTACTTTAGCACCCAGCGTAGCTAACCTATATATGGAGTATTTTGAAGTTAACAAGATCTTATCGGTAAATAATCCATTTAAGTCAAACATCCGTACATGGAAACGGTATATTGATGATATATTGGTTATATGGTCAGGCAACTTACAGGAACTAAACCAATTTTTTGACTGGTTGAATTTACAAGATCGGTTCCTGAAATTCACCCAGAGTAACCGTGAACTGAATTTTCTAGATATTACGATCATGTCTAATCCCACTGACAATAAGCTTAGTGTGAGGCCATTTCATAAAAACACAGATAGGAATTCCCTATTACATTATGAGAGTTTTCATCCTCTTCACGTTCGGGACAATCTACCTCTGGGACAGTTTTTACACCTGAAACGCAATAGTACAACAACACAGGACTTTAAGAAGGAAGCCGAGACCCTGAGCACCAGACTGCTCGAGAGGGGGTATCCTAAAAAATTAATTCTCTCCGCGAAGAAAAAACGCGCCCAGAATAACAATAGACAGGCTCTCCTAGAATACTCAACTGACTCTAAGAAGGATGAAGATGACAACCTTGTATTCGTCAACACCTTTAGTCATTTGTCTAATAAAATCAAAACCATGATGCTCAAAAATTGGAACATCCTACAACAAGGCCCCAAACCACTTACCAAACTGATTGTTGCCTTCAAAAGGAGCCGCAATTTGAAAGAACTGATCTCACGAAATGACGTGAGTCTAAGACCCAGCAGACAGACCACGTTGCCCGAAAAATGGGGTATTCCTAAACTGACTGGTCATTCTGCGTGCGGACATTGTTCTTGCTGTAACTCCACTTTTAGGAGTACTGAATTGGACTTGGGCCTCCCGACAACATGGCGCCAACATCAGTTTTGTAATTGTAATTCTAACATGCTTATCTACGCGATTTGGTGCCCGTGCAATCGCATGTATGTTGGTAAAACCGAACGCAAGATCAAGATAAGGATTGGGGAACATAAGAGTTGTATTCGTAATAAGACTCTTAATGCCCCCCTAGTTGAGCATTGGATTGAATACATTCACAAAGTGGAAGACCTGCAATGGAACGTGATTCTGAGAATTAACTCCACTGGTGATAGCAATCGAGATAAAATCAAGCTACTCCAGAAAGAACAACATTTGATATTCCTGACCCGCAGTGCTGAGATCGGGCTTAATGAAAAAATCGAGTGGGGTGTGTGAACATGTGATGCCATCCTAGTTGTGTATTTGGTTATCTCTTTGATTAGTCGAGTGAGGCAATTTTCCATTCATTACAGTCCGCAAATGTTGAGATGGTTGTGCCCTTAGGCACCCTTCGATTTGTGTTCATAACACTTTAGTGTAAGAGGACAGTTACATACCCTGTGACTTGTTTTCTCTGGACTGGTTCTGTTTTTTCCCTCGTGTTGCCTGTGTCTCTTTTTCCCTTTTTCTTTAACCCCCCCCACGTCGAGATGGTGTTTGTGCCGCTTGGCGTTTGGGAGGTGGGTGTTTCCTCGAGCTGATAGCCGGGTTGATTAGCGTGTTTTTCAAGGGAGGAAAGAAAACGCTTGTTTTCTTTTTTTGAAAACATACGCGATGTGCGTTGTTGCGCATCTTTTTATGGGTTTTTACCCAATGGGGTTTTGAGACCTTATGGAATTGTTTACTGATGCGGCTCTTTTTTTCCCGTGTTAGTCTACGGCCACCAGCTCGCTAGTAGAGCTGGTGAGCCAGGGACTCCATCTACCAGCAGGACCAGCGGCAAACCACACACCTGCAAAGTATCAACTTGCCCCTGATTTTGACAGGCGAGCGTGGACGTAGCCGTGCTGCCGATTGGCTAGTACCCATTTAAAAACACCCTTCCCGGGAAGCATTCTTGAGGACATCCTGCTTTTCTCAGGACTTGAGTGCCGACATGAACTGAGAGCCACAATACAACGAGGAGAGCGCAGCTACTTCGCTCTGAGGACTTTTTCAACTCCTAACAATAGGTAATTGTTGGACGGAGTTGTTGCTTGAGGATAGTTGTTAGTTTTCACCTTTTTCTTAAAGCAGTATTGTAATTTATTTACTAACACTTTATTTTATCCAGCGTCTTGCTGGGTTGATTGAGTATGAGACACCTGTTTAGACCTTTTGCCTTTCTATTCTATACAGGTTTTGCTGTTCTAACATTACCTAGATTTGCTCTCGGTGCTGTTTACCGCCATTGAACGACGGTTGGATGTTTAAGTGTTTTGACCTAACCCAGTTAAATTCTGGGTGCATCTTTTTTCAACTGACCGACTAAATATTGTACAGGTACGATTTTAAAATTATTTTTCGTACACTGTACTAATATGGGCACGACACTGACGTCTATGATGTTTATGCATTTCCTACTCTCTTGATTTTATTAACAGTTCTTCCTATTTGGAGGGGAGCGGTTGTTGCTGGCCTGTCTGGATTTAACAATGAGATATATGTTGGGATAAGTCCAACTGAGAGCTAAACCAACCTAAGGAGGTATGAACCCGTACAGACGTCTGTTTTGTTTTTGGTTCGAGGGGGACCTGTTGACATCCGGAGATTATATTATTCTCTCCCGATTATAGGGGTTGGTGCACAAACCTATAATATTATGATGTTTTCCAATACCCCACAAGCACGATGCTGTGGGAACCCTAGATACAGCACCGCTCCTATGTGGGACGTTGAGTTTCGTTACTCTGCCCTGAGCTAGAGGGTAGATGTGTATGTGGGGGGTGAGTTAGATTGAGAGAGTGATGATGTTTTTATAAATGACCAACCTAACTCCAACGATGTGGAATAGTGTCTTTTTCTTTTCTTCTCCCCTCCCCATTTGTCTCCACGGTGGGTTCTTTCTGTCTTGTTGTGCTTTTTCACGACTATGGGTAGAAGACCTTTAAATTTTAAATTCAGCTATGATAATGGCATCAGATTCACGATGTGTTATAGGGATTGGAGCTCTTTTATTGACGTTAAGTTTACTCCACAGAATTGTAGTTGTTAAACATTCTGGTGGGACTAGAGTCCATTTGTTGAGACCCTTACTTACCCACACCCAAATATTTGATTGTTTACAGGTGGCAAGCATCTTCCTTTGGCCGGTTCAGTAATCGAGGAGTTGGTGATAAGAGCAATTAAACTGCATCTACCATCCCAGTTCGCCCCCGAACCGTGGCAGCACAACAACAGTGCATATCGGCGGCTAGCCCTGGACGATGCCAGGAGGTTCTGCTTAGCCAATTTTCATAAACATAATGGCCATTGAGCCATCATTGAGCCAGCACTAGCTTTCATGTCGTAGCACGTACTATAAATTGGTCACGCCCCTGCGGGTCCGCGTGTCTCAACGCTATCTTCGATAGTGACCCGACGTGTGTTTGCTCTCTACATTTGCTTCCTTGATCCTCATACTTCCTTCCTTGCCTTTTTTCCTGTTCCTGGACTTCCCCCCTACATTGCTTGTTTATCACTAATCCTGGACACCGTGGAACCACGAACTTCCCGGAACTATGAACGCGCTCTGCAACCTGACGAGGCTCGGGCGAGCCTATTCAAGACCCGAACCACCCACAGGAAGAGTCCTGCGGCCGAACAAGGGAGATCCCGATCACAGGTGAGACGGGGGGAGATTTATGACAGTTTGAGACGCCGAACGATCAATACGGATTCTACCATGGAGAATGCTATTCAGGACCTGATGCGCGGAATGCAAGAATTTTCCACAGAGATGCAGAATATAAAAGCCGAGAATGCGGCGCTAAGACAGCTCGTCTTGTCAGGCGACTCCGCGAACAAGGACAGCGTATTATTGGGAGGAGTGGTTGATAAATACGACGGTTCAACAAAGACCTTACGTGGATTCCTGGATTCTTGTTTGGTACATTTTACCTTTAAGCCCTACTATTTCACAACTCCTAGGGCTAAGGTGGGCTTCAAAATATCGCATCTTTCCGGTAATGCCCTTACATGGGCCACTCCATTACTCAATTCAGGGGATGCTCTCCTGGATGATTATGAAGGGTTCATCGCGGAACTCAAGACCATGTTCGAACGACCAGAGCTGGTTCACAGTGCTCAAGAAAAGCTACTTGACATCCAACAAGGATCCCAAGACATGTTGACCTATGTTACCAGATTCAAACAGCTAGCTAAAGAGGCGGACTGGCCCCTGGAAGCCAGTTTTACTTTGTTTCGCAGAGGTCTAAAGGAAGAGATTAAGGACGAGCTAGCCAGGGTGGCACGTCCTAGTTCATTCCAGGCCCTCCTGGACTTGTCTATGCAAATAGACTTTAGAATCGAAGAAAGAAAGGCCGAAAAGAAAAAGAATAAAGAATGAATTCAAAGATACTCCCTAGAGAATACTACAAGGACAGAATCTGCCAAGAGTCCGAGCACTGATTCTGAACCCATGCAATTTGGAGCCTTTCGTGGACCAATTTCCCCGCAGGAAAGGTTAAAAAGGTAAGAAGAATACACAGAGGCTTATGCATGTATTGTGCCTCGAATAAACATCTAGTTAAAGAATTTCCTCTGGCTCCTCCCCGACACTCGGGAAACGCCAGCTCCCGATCTTAAATGGAGCAAGGTTTCAGGAGAGCGATGTTTGCTCCACATCAATTCCATCCTTGAACTCTCCTGGACAAAACAAATTGGTGATATTACAGGCCTTTTTATCGCCATCCAAGGACAAGGTCTACCCCATACTGGCCTTGGTGGATTGCGGAGCAATGGGAGTCTTCATTGATCAAGATTGGGTCAGAAATCATAACATTCCGTATGAAGCAAGAGGTTTTTCACAGCCAGTGGAAGCGATTGACGGAAGACCTCTTTCCTCAGGACCCATAAATCTGCAAACAAGGGAGATCCATCTTTCCATAAATTATCATCAAGAAAGAATTGTGTTTGACATTATAAAATCAGCCCATTACCCCTTGGTTTTGGGCATGCCCTGGTTACAAAGGCACAATCCATATATCAACTGGACGGTCGGATCCTTATTCCTGGGCTCGGAGTTCTGTATGAACCATTGTTTAAACCTGGATACCTCAGTCACAGCCCCTAAAAGTCCACCAAGGTGTCCAGAGACACCACTCATGGTTTCCAATATTGTACACGTTCCAGAGATCTATCAAGGGTATGCTGATATATTCTCTATTGCCATCGTTCAAGCCTTTCCTCCACATAGACCCGAAGACTGTGCCATAGATACTGAACCCTCAGCAGTGATTCCCTTTGGCAGGATGTTTATCCTTTCAGAACCAGAAAAGAGAGCCCTCTGGGAATACCTAGACACTAATCTTGAGAATAGCACCGTAAGACCTTCAAAATCACCAGCTGGTGCTTCATTGTTCTTTGTTCCTAAAAAGGATACCAAAGAGCTCAGACCTTGCCTGGACTATCGGGGCCTAAATCAACACACCCTGAAAGACAGATACCCACTACCCCTGATCTCGGATATCCTTGAAGCTGTTATAGGTGCAGTGATATTCACAAAACTGGATCTCCGAGGTGCTTACCATTTGATCCATATCCGGGAAGGAGACGAATGGAAAACAGCCTTTAGAACTCCCTTTGGTCCCTTTGAATGCCTAGTCATGCCCTTTGGTCTGACTAATGCTCCCGCAGTCTTCCAGCGTTTTATGGATAGGGTGTTCTCTGACATGTTATTTCTCAATGTTATCGTCTACCTGGATGACATATTGATCTTCTCAAAGGATTCCTTGAAACATGAAGAACATGTAAAGGCAGTACTTCAATGTCTCCGTGAAAATCAACTCTTAGCCAAACCAGAAAAATGTTTGTTTCATGCTACATCAGTTCACTATCTGGGGTTTGTCCTTAGTTCAGAAGGAATTAGTATGGATCCTTCAAAGGTGAAGGCCATACTGGCTTGGCCCGCCCCAACATCTGTAAAGCAAATACAGTCCTTCCTGGGGCTTGCCAACTTCTACCGGAAATTCATTTCCACCTTTTCCGAGATTGTTCAACCCATTGTTAATCTCCTGAAGAAAGACGTTCCATTCAACTGGTCTATACCACAAGACAAGGCATTCCAACGCTTGAAAAAAAGAATTCACTCAGGCCCCCATCCTGGCCCAACCTGACATAAATCGTCCTTTTCTATTGGAAACAGATACCTCCAATTACGCCATAGGAGCAGTTTTAAAACAAGAATCCGATGATAAGTTGGAACATCCCATTGCTTACCTTTCACAGACCCTGACTACCAGTGAGACTCACTACTCAGTTCTGGAGAAGGAGTTATTGGCCATTCGTCATGCCTTCACTGAATGGAGACATCTACTCCTGGATGCTAAATATCCAGTTCAAGTCCGTACTGATCATCGAAATCTTCAGGTCCTACAATCCATGGAGTGCAGGAACAGTAGACAAGCTCGATGGGCCTACTTCTTTGCTCAATATCAATTTCAAATCTCACATGTTCCTGGACCGCAAAACATGATTGCCGATGCCCTTTCTCGGCGTCCCGACTACGTTCCCTTGGAGGATAAGATCTATCCTAAAATGTTTCCACCTACAATCGTTGTAGCTCAAGCGATCAATCTCCTGGAAGAAATCAGAGTACAGACTCAATCATCTGAACTCTGGAAGGACATATCCGAGAAAAACCCCTGGCGTTTGACAATCAAGGAAGGATATTTATTCAAGAACAATTCAGTGGTCATTCCGACAAAAGAACTTCAACAGAAGGTAATGAATCTATGCCATGATACTCTTCACTCCGGCCATCGAGGGGTAAACACCACCTTCCGTCTTATACAAGGACAGTTCTGGTGGGCAGGGATGAAGTCCAGTGTAGTTCAATACATCAAGACCTGTGCAATTTGTAGTCAGAACAAATACAATAATCAGAGGCCGGCGGGTCTGCTTCTACAACCTACGTTGCCAACCAGACCCTGGGAAGTTATTGCCACTGACTTCATTGTTGAATTACCACCTTCCCGAGGATATACAACCATCATGGTAACCATTGACTTGTTCACTCATCTAGCTCATTTTACACCATTGTATAAACTACCATCTTCCTCAGAACTTGCTGGAATTTTCCTGGAACATATTTTTTCGTCTTCATGGCCTCTCTTCCAAGATTATTTCGGATCGGGGACCTCAATATATTTCACAATTCTGGAAACATCTCTGTCGTGTTCTAGGAATCCAACGTGCCCTTTCTTCAGGCTATCATCCACAAACCAATGGGGCAACGGAACGAGTAAATCAAACCCTGGAACAATATCTTCGTTGTTTTGCCACCAAGGTTCAAGACGATTGGTCTCTCCTTATACCTTTAGCCGAATTCTCCTACAATAACTCAGATCATTCAGCTCTCAAGATCAGCCCTTTCTATTGCAGTCAAGGTTATCATCCGTCTGTTTTACCATCAGTTCTTCCAGAATCTACTCCGGTACCTACCCTTGACTCTTGGATTCAGACGCTGATCGACTTACAAAGAGAGGCCAAGGATCAGTTAGAACAGGCCCAGACTCGAACCAAAAGATATGCAGACTCTAAGAGAAGACCATCACCTTCCTATTCAGTTGGTAATCAAGTCTGGCTAGCCTCGAAACTGTTACCTCAACATCTACGACCAAACAAATTGGCTCCTCGCTATTATGGTCCATTTTCTATAAAGGAGATCATCAATCCTGTCTCCTTCCGACTTAAGCTCCCGGATTCCAGGAAGAAGATACTGTCATGATGCCTACCTCCAAGGAGCCAGGTCCGACCCAGCAACCCCAGAGGCAGGCATCATTTCCCCCAGGGGAGTGCCAGCGGGCCCAAGCTGGGGCCCTTTGGGCTCAGTCCTGGCGCCTTAGGCGCCAGGTTCATGTTGGACCGCTGTCCTGGCGCCTTAGGCGCCAGGCTCATAAAGCTAGACATGTGTTCAAGTGTTTTAATGTGCACTTACCTGATGCAGACCATGCTGCCACATCCAGGCCCTCTTGAGGCCTGAATAGGTACTACTTTACCTGTGGGACTACTTTCCACCCGGGTGTGGTCGGGGAAGGATACATACCTGATTGGAGGAAGGATACACACTTGGAACTTCTTCCAAAGCTATTTAAATCACACCCGATCAGCAACTCACGCTTCGCGTTGTTCTGCTCCTCGCAGCTGGACGCTCACCGTGTCAGCTCTTGCATCTGGACTTCAGCCACCCCTGTCAGCATCCTGGGTCACCTGCAAAGGGAGACAAGAGACCTACCAGCTAATCTGCACCACGGAGACATCACCGACGATCCTGAAAGGGAAGACATCATTTTTAAAAGCATTTCGTTACGATCGCTGCAGCGCTGCATTTCACTCACCTTTCCTGGGTTCCTCCATCTTCAGCAGCGATCATCCGGATACACAGCCACTTCCCAGAGCCTAGAGAAAAAGACAAGAATAAGAGGTGAGAGAAGGAAGGGAATAGGAAAAGCTCAGTTTCCTTCTAAGACTTACCTGTTGGGTCATTCCCATTTCATTTCGGGTCTTGCTGCTTCCAAGCAGGATCCCGGCCCCTATGGGGAAAAAAGACAAAGACATTAGATGAGCGAATGCAAAAACATTACCTGAGCGCTCATCTAGGACTTACCAGATCTTTACTGGAACTGCACGTTTCACTTCGGGTCGGCGCCATATCTCCGGCATTCCGAACCCCGGCCCCTATGGGGAAAAGACATCAACGTCAGCGCTTTGTTGCAAGAAGTCTCCAAAGGAATCTTCATTCATCACCTGAAAAAACACAATGAACATTATTATTTAAAGCTTGAACTTTTGAACTTGCAACAGAACTTTTACAGCGCCTTACCAGTATAATCAAGCTTACCTGAACTCCCATCCAACCTCAATCCAGTGAAGTAACTGGGTTCAACGCGCCCCTGCGTCAGAAGCAGGATGGAGAGCTCGTCCTTTCAGAATCTAAGGTGAGACTTCACAGGGAATCGTGGAAGGATATCGTGGAGGGTTGGAAGAGAGTGGGAGGCTTGAGCATAACTCAGTCAGTAGGTAATACTCCCTTTTCACGCACAGGGGAATATTCCTGCGAGCCGGAGAAGCCAGAGTAGAGGGCCCTTCCTGTCCATCTTCAGAGTCCTGCGCTTCACCATTGAAGAAGCATCAGCACTCGAAGCCAGACCTGCGCCTCCGTGGGAATCAGGTGAGCGTTACAGATACATCTAGTCTTCCATACTTCCCTGTTGAAACCCTACGTTAGTTCTACTCGAAAACCCTTCAAACCCACACCTGTTGTTGTGGACGACCAGTAGGAATATGAGGTGTCCAGGATATGTGATTCCAGGTATAGAAGGGGTCGATTACAATATCTGGTCGAGTGGAAAGGCTACCCCCCTAGCGAGAGAACATGGGAACCAGTTTCTAATTTAAAGACCCCTCGTTTGCTCAGAAGATTCCATCTTGTTCACCCAGGCAAGCCTGGAGGAACCAGTCTTCGGAGGGGGCATGATGTCATGACCCGGCGAAATTGCCCTTTCTGGACCTCATGGTCATTGTCACGAAGGGCTTGTACTCCTTGTTCCTCCCAACATGGCCGTACCAAGCTCCGTGCTACGCACTAGCTTTACCGTCGTAGCACGTACTATACATTGGTCACGCCCCTGCGGGTCCGCGCGTCTCAACGCTATCTTCGATATCCTTGATCCTCATACTTCCTTCCTTGCCTTTTTTCCTGTTCCTGGACTTCCCCCCTACATTGCTTGTTTATCGCTAATCCTGGACACCCTGGAACCATGAACTTCCCGGAACTCTGAACGCGCTCTGCAACCTGATGAGGCTCGGGCAAGCCTATTCAAGACCCGAACCACCCACAGGAAGAGTCCTGCGGCCGAACAAGGGAGATACCGATCACAGGTGAGACGGGGGGAGATTTATGACAACCAAGAGATGCTACGTTTTGATATAATAAAGGCAGCTTATTAGCCAAGGGTTCTGGGCATGCTCTGGCTTCAAAAACACAACCCATACATCAACTGGGGGGCCGGATCCTTGTTTCTAGGTTCAGAATTTTGTCTGTCTCATTGTCTATCCCAGAATTTGATTCAAACTATATCCATGGAATCCTGGATCCCAGAACAACCCCCTATTTGTGTTTCCAACGTTACCCAAGTACCTGAGATGTATCAACAATTTTCAGATGTATTCTCGACAGCCATTGTTCAGTCACTACCTCCCCATCGACCAGAAGACTGTGATATCGATACTGAAGTCCCCGCAGTTATACCATTTAGAAGGATGTTTATACTTTCAGAGCCTGAGAAAAGAGCTCTACGTGAATACCTGGACACCAATCTCGCCAATGGAAACATTCGTCCTTCTAAGTCTCCTGCTGGGGCCTCTCTGTTCTTTTTGACATCTAGGCATACGCACGTTCAGTTAGGAAGACAAACTGAAGCCAACATACATTGGCAAAGCCAACAGCTTGGGCTTTTGATTAGGCATGGATGGGCATTTGTCAATTTGTCAGGTACTGCCATAGGGTACCACCTTGCCATAAAATGGAAACATCTGGAAAACGGTGTGAGTATCTGGGCATGTTATGGCAGTGCCTGGCAAATGTTTTTCTAATACCTATACTCAAGGCAAAACTGTTACCTTTGTGATTGCTTGTTTAAGGACTTCAGTGCAAGGAACAGAGGCATTGACAAAGATGTTGCTTTTACAATCATATTACAACAGGAGCTCATTTACAGAGGCAATTAAGCAATTACATACTCAAAAGAATGCTTAGATATAAAACTGGCAGGCCCTATACAGCAACACATTTAGTGTTACTTTGGGATAGAGCTTGCTCAAAGAGTTCAAGAAAGGTTACGTTTTGGTGGCAGGGGCAGGTAGTTGGTGGTAATACCATAAGCATCAAAATAGCCATGGCTAGTCATTGGGTGGGTAAATGACCAAACACACCCATAGGATGTGCGTCTCCTCGCATTTCATCTACATCCTATATGTGTTCCACTGCATGAGTTCTGGCTTGCACCTAATAAGCAAAAGTCTCAGAATCAATTATAACCACCAGCATTGCTCTGACCAGTCATTCATACGAGAAGCCCTTCCCAAACTGCTAGACAACAAGGCTTAAAATGCATGTGGTTGCTTTTGTTCCAGTGCAGAGGGGACATGGCAATTGAGATTGAAGTGCACCTTTTGGTGGCAGCACTTAGAGTCATTTGCTAATGGCCTGTCCCCTTCTGTATTGGCACAGACATACAACAGAATTATGGCATGGAATGTTGTGCAGAGCAACAATAGTGGTAAGTGCCTGGAGAATGCCCTTGAGTGGTAGCAGTGTGCGGTATAAATCAACATAACATAACATGTTTAATTCAAAGCCTTGCATCTATAACTTTTTGATTTGACTGCACTCTCCCCTCCAGAATTACATTTTTGTTACTACCAACCTTATCTTTTCACTTATACTCAAGTAGTTAATGCAGCAGAATATATACTATGAATGTAATTTGTTAGGTCCCCCAGTCATGTGGTGCACCTTCTACAGAATTCTGTGTGCAACCAACATCACCTGTCATTTATTGTATGATATAGTTAACCATTTCATTAAGCATGAATTGAAAGCCTGTTATAGTCCCACAACAAATAAACATACTTTAAATTACAGAAACCAACGTTGTGATTTTAGGTTTGGGAGGAAAATAGTAGTAGGCAGCCTGCTTGAATAAGTGTGCTACCTCACTTAGAGATGTGAATGGCCCTCCATCTCCCTCGTCATTTGTGCTTTAATGGTTGTGGGGCATTAATCAATGTCTAGGGCATGCAAACAAATCCTGGCTGAACCTCCTGCAGTTCAGCCTCTCGGAATGATGTCTCTGAGGTTGCTTTGTATGTTTAGAGTGAAATCCACCCCCCCACATCTCCACTCCCTCGTGTCCCAGTGGTGTTTATTGCCACCTGGCATGGCCTCCTTTCTAGGGTGGTTCAGGGGGTGACCTTGGGGGAGCCTGCCCCCATTAGTCCCCTGCCGGAGCCGGGCCTGATACATAGATTAAGGAGAATTAACATTGGACATTTGTAAGTGCAGGGGACGGTATGGCCAGCTATGCCCGGGATGTGACCATGATAGGTGAAGTTCTAGAGTGGGGGCACAGGAATTGGGGGACATAGGCAGGTTAGCGATGAGGAAAAAGTTATCTAGAAAGCAGATGAGAGGTAGGTTAAGAGGATGTATTTCGATACTCTAGTCCTTGGACCATATCTCACCTGTCCTGAAGAACTTCAAACTGCTCACATTTACAAAGAAAATAACCCACAACATCAACTGTATTGCTTTCCAAATCCTTCATAACATTGTTCCTAAATCCCTGTACTCTGACAAGAACACATACATACCTACAAGACCTCTAAGATTGTCACAGGCTAACAACCTAACCAATCCCAGGTTCAATGGACTGAAAAATGGAGCGAGATCCCTCACAGTTTTTGGTCTGATATTCTGCAACATTCTGCAACAACTTCCCCACAGTCATGAAAACAGAGTATACGTTCAAGAGTTTTGAAATGACTGTGAAGATTTGGTTCATGAACAGAAGATCGAAATGAGATATGCCAGGGTATGTTAAGCAAATAACCTTCTTTCCCCCATGCTTGAATCTACCATACATTTGTTTCATCATTAGCATTTCTTCCTCATGACCACATTTAATCATTATCTAGTAACCATAAATGTGCCTGCCTTAGCCCGAGTAAGGTTGCGTGAACTGTGTCCATTTAGTTAATGTTTATTTCAATAATAACCTGCAAGCACCAGAATTTCTGTAACCAATGATGCCATTGCAACAGGATTTAACCACACTATGCAACTCAACTGTCAGCTCAAATCCCTTTCCTTTTATATAAGTCTTTGCATTGTACTCACTGTACTGTTGTGTTTTTCTCCAGACTCTTTGAAGCAACATCGCTGCAACATTATACAACTAAAAAATGAATACAGGCCTCATTACAAGTTTGCCGGTCTAGGAACTAGAGTACCAGTAAGTTACAAGTTGTGCTCGCTGGTGCCTTTCTGCCCACCAGGTCGGACCTGGCGGGCAGAGCAGCATCCGCGAGCACAGCATGCCGCATGCCCTGGCACCATTCATGAATGGTGCTGGTGAATGCGGCTTCCTCATTCCCATTGAGCCCTATGGGGCTCAAATGGGAATTGTGAAGAATCTTTTCTGGCGCCCCGGAATGGGCAACCGCTGTGGTTGTAATACCCCTGTAATTGCCCATTCCAGGGCACCAGAAAAAAAACTACTCCGGCGGCAGCCGTGCCCACCAGGGTCATAAGGAGGCCCTTTGTCTAATAAAAAAACAACCCACAACCTTCAAATTAGCTGGAATGCTGATGTAATAAACTGTACATGTCAGACACCAAAAGGTAGAGCAGAGTTGTTCTGTGGAGTGTGGGGATGGGCAATGGATATCTCTTGTAGAGGCTGATATGTCACAGCCAGTTGCTGACTTACCCATGCTGTTCATCCATATATTGTTTCATGATCATGCTACTTGTCAGTAGTTCTCAGGTTCATTCAGAGGGCTGACCTACCCAAAACGTTATTGAATTTGTCCACTATACAGCAGCCCACTACAGTTTCTGTGTTCTCTCACATAGCACAGTCATCCCTTGAGGTTCTCGGGTTATCTCACATGCCACATTACCCAGACATTCTCAGTGGGTACATCATACCGTGTTTGTCAGAGGCTATCCTCTACCCCAAAGGTGGTCTGAATGTCCCCCTTAGAGCTGTGTCAGGTTGTGCAGAATGAATAGTGCTGTAATGGAAACAATAAGCAAGGCCCTGGACAAACTTGGGTCTCTAGATTTACGAAATGACTAGCCGTAACCCCTGAAAGGTTCACTCTTGGACTGCTGTATTGTCATGGGTCTATCTCTGGAATGTCTGTGCCAATACTTATTACCCTTGTGTGTATGATAAACATTATATGCTATCAATATCTTCTCTACAAAGCTTTATCAATCAATCAGTCAATCAATCAATCAAGTATTCAGTCAATCATTATGTTTATTGCAATAAAATTAATCAAACTGTACGTAACACATATTAACTTACAAACATAGTTCCATAGTATCATAGAGAACGTATTTTAAAATGAAAAACTTAGGATATTAAATATAATCTTTGTTTATATAAAAGCATAATTCAGAAATTGTTTGAGGCTAAAGATGATATATAAATTCATGGTTTCAATATAAACATTGCATGCCTGCCTATAATTTGCTAAATTCAAATTCCTGATCACAGGTATTATAAACGTGTCTTGAATAGTGAGCAAAACATCTGACATGCAAGCTATAGCTACATGTAACACAATCAGATTCAAATTCAAAATTAAATCTCAAATTAGGTTTGGTCAGCCTGGTATTAGCTTGTACTTCATCAAATCAAATTCTTGTAATTAATTTCCTTGTTTTAATATTACTTACAATGTTCAAGTAATGTGCATTCATAGTTTGTAAGACTGCATTCATGTAATACGATCTAACAGTAGACTTCCTTTGTAGAAGATCGTATTTCAACAATTTTGTGTTTATTAAAATACAGTATATCTAAACCAACCGAGAATAGATATCACCTAAAACTTGTCAACCATTTTGTTTCTTTTATATTGGCCAACAACAGCACATCGCTATGGGTGATTGGTTCAGTTTGGCCTGCGATTTAGACCATACTGACAGCCACAAGAATGCAGTAGCTGCTTCCAGCGTAACTGCTATTGACAATGCGCTCAGTTGCATATACAACAGTCTGTTAACCGTACATTTCCTAACTCCCAATATAGATTTAAAAAAACTCACATTCTGTTTTGCTCAAACACTTGTACACTAAATTGAACACACATCCAAACAATAGCGAGCTTGATCACCATTTTTGGCTCTGGAACATTGAATGCTGGGATATAGAATTTCCTCCATGGTTAGCCATAAAAAGCTTGATGGCTGTATTAGATTGCACCATAAATACTGGTAATGTATGAGCATTTTTATACCATGTGTGATTTTTATTAAAGCAGACACCCAAGTAGTTAAAGTACTCTATTTCCTCAAGTTCAGCAGTTTAATACAAGATGTCAGTGATCATTTAGCCTTGTGAGACTTAACAACCATTATTTTGGATTCTGAAATGTTCACTTTCATCTTATGATTTGACAAAAAATAATACATACCCGTCCAGTAATTTTTGTAGTGCCTTGGGGTTCCTACCATTTAATACAATATTGTCCACGTAAGCCAGATAAGGTAATAAATGGCACCCTATATGGGGAACGTCTGTTGTCAAAGGAAGCAGTTTGTTTGGTAAGCCATTTAAATATTGATTAAGCATTAATGGCATACACGTTTCCTTGTCTAACGCCAGAATGTATACTAAATGTCTTGGTGTGCCTACCTGCATTACGGTATAAACCATAAGGAGACATGTTGGTGTATAGATGAACAATTACGCTAAACAATTCCTCATCAATCAGAAGTTACTTCAGTGTTTCCCATAACAAGGCCCTATCCACGGGATCAAAGGTGTGGATAGGTCCATGAAGGCCAAGTGCAGATCAGCATTCTTTATTTGGATGCATTTACCCTGTACAAAGAGACATGTTTAAGAATTGTTCAGTGGTACCTACACTGTTACTAAACCAACAAGTATTTGCACTTTGTATTCAAAATAGAAAAGCAAAATTCCTGACATAAGCAATAAAGTAGTTGTGCAGATACCCAGCATCGTACCTCTGAATTCATTTCTAAAATGTAAAAAATGCCTACCAACAATAAACAATCTGTGTGCAGCCATTGTGGCCCAGTACAGCTTAAAAACAGAAGGGCACAGTTCAGGTTATACAGACCAACCTCTGAATAACCCATCAGTAGGAAAGGGTACAAAAATCAGTCAAAAAATCCATGTCTTCTATAGGCACTTAACTTGAAAAAAAATATGTATAGGCACAATATAAATAATCAATAAAGAACAACCTAAAAAGCGATCTGCAGCCATGGATCAAAAATGATACCAGGTAAAGCATTTTAAATCCTCCTGTAAGGATTCTTCTCACCCTACATATCTACTTGATGGTTCCACTTTTCCTTGATCAAAGAAGTAAGAGGAGAAACAAAGGTTAGATATGGGCACTCTCCCAAAAAACATACAACGCTAAACTCAGTGTTTCACCAGCACAGGTTAAAAGGCTAACCTAACAAAAATACACCATGGTATTTCATAATGTTGCAAATATGGGAAATACAAAATTGCTAAAAATTGCTTATTTCAGCCCCCAAAATATAGAAACAGTAATAAAATTAGAAGTAGGAAAAAAGGCAAAGCACTAATTGGTTGCTTCATGAGCAGTTAACTGCCTCCGGATGATGACATCTAAAAGCTGTTGGCTTCTGTTTTCAAGCGCAGTTCAGCTATATAAATAATTGAAGTAAGCAATACAATGCAGAATTCTGAAATATGTGGCCAAGTGCAAATTTTAGGGACCAAATCACAGCTTGGGCTATCAACTTGTCTCAATTCAGTGTAAATTCTGGTCTGGTTTTTAATTTCAATTAGCTTGTACGTCCATCTTGTGTTTACAAAAACATCTTCAGATGCAGACATTCCCCTCTACAATGTTTGCAGTCCATGCTCTGCATGCTCTTGAATTGTCACATTTTTTTGCAGTTTGCAATTAAATCCTTCCAAAATGAACTTCTTGTTTTCAACAATTTGTCATTATTTTGTTTTAATTTGATGCACATTCCATAACTACATTTATTTAGTAAAGCAAGTGAATAACTGATAAAATGCTACACACTCATTGTGACACAAGAGGGAGAGCATTTTCTTTGAGAAGCAATTTGTAAACAGGACAACTTAAAAGTGAGACCTTTTGTACAGTTCATCCCCTTACTGTGCTTTTCTCATAAAGACAAATGTAGATTAAATGCACTTTGATTGTTTGGCTTGTGGTAAAACATGATTCATTCTTTCAGGCAAACTGAAGGTTTAAATTAATGGTCCTGATATTCTTCACGTGTGCTTGAAAAGAGAAAGTGCCAAAGTCAATAGATGTGAATGCACATCTGTGAAGTCTATAGGAATGTTCCAGCTATATTATGAATTTCATGTATTTGGAGCTGTTAAAATAATAGGTAATGTATGCAATTGATGACAGAAGGGGGATGAGGAGTATCTCATGGAATCTTTTCTTGATCCATGGTTTACAGTCAAGGTGGCAACTTTTAAACATCATGTGAGTGGTGATGAGGAGAACAGGGTGTTATTCACAAAAGGTTGTGCTAGTCTGGCTGAAACAAGGAGAGATAGTCAAAGGTCAGAGGTGAGCATCTGTGTTCAGGACTCCACCATTGCAATTACGTTTTATAATATGGTGTACATTTTTCTCGAAAATGTGGCACCATGGTGAGCTATCATGGAGTGGAAAAATAGCAAAGAGTATCTAACGAACTACCCCTCCCCATTCTTGCTTGGTATATACAATTGGATTCCCACAAGTATGTGCTGTGCCCACTGCAGACCAGATGGCTGATTTAAAAGTTCTCAACATATGCCAATGGGTTGTGATGTTACCCGCTGCACTTCTCTCTTGGCAAGTGGACAATGTGGCCATGTGAGCTTGTTCAACTAGTTTGGGAAAGCTTATACTACCCCTGGGAATTGTGGGAAATTAATGACTAATTAGCTGGGGCAATAGTCTAAGACCATTCAAGGTGCTTTGATGATGCACCTGCGACATAACAGACTTCTATAAAAACGAATAAGCATCTTATCGCCAAAAACTAGGAACATCACTTGGAAGACTACAAAACAGATTCCAGAAACAATGACATTTTGTGTCAGAATCAGCTACAGTCAGATGAATAGAGCAGCATGAGGAATCATGGTGGGGATTTTGCAACTGTCAGTAGCCATTGAATGAACTGCAAAATTAAATCTTAAATTGTTGTTTCATCCACAAGCTATTTTAGCCCTACCAACCAGTGCAGCCACCTGTCAAATCCTAGCACCCTGCTTACACACTGAATGTTCTGCCTCAATTTATTTGGTGGTTCTACCAACCAGTGGAACCACACAATATCCTCAACATATTTTAATAAAATGTACTTCTTCAGTCAAGTTAACTCCACAATAGGATTTACTGGTGGATCTGCCTTGTCTCTACGAACTAGCAGAGAGACTATTTATTACATTTTGCACTCTGCCATTGCACCTTGTCAACATTTTTACAACCCTATGGACCAGCCTTCTAAATGCATGTGCCTGCATTCCTCATCGCTTTATCTTGAGTCTCTCTTGCCCAGATGGTACTTCACCCTTAATTGCAATACCAAAAACATAAAGCTGTACTGCAACTGCCGGTAAAATAACCGTACTGGATAATGGTGGCAATGGACCTGGTTCTGCTGGGTAAAACCTGGAGGGTTGGGAAGATATTGTTCTGGCCCAAAGTCAGTGAATATGATATGTTCTTGTTGTATGACGACTGAAGTGCTGGAATAACATGTGACAGTGCCTTGCCAGGGCATTAACAGCATCAGGATGGTCAAACACTATCTGCATCTGTGGCATGTGATGTGTGCTACTTGAACACATGATTGTACCGCAGCAGAAAGTGCTTGTGCATTGAGGAGGTGCCCGAAACAGGCTTACTTGAGTTAACTCAAAGGACTCTCTTCTTGCACAGGTTGCATTTGTCACTGTCTGCCTCCCACCTACAGTCACACACTGAGGCAAACCAAAGTAGTCTTACACCCATGATCAGTTGGGTGCTGAAGTCATGGAAAGTTATGACTTCATCCACTTTAGAAAACCTTATGGTTACCATCGCCCAACAGCATGTACATTCATTGCTGCTATGGCCCGATTCTCTTCCCCATGATTCATCTATTGGCGGTCCATTTCTGGCTCCTCTGCCTGATACTCTTTGTTTTCCTGCAGCTCCACCTCCTCATACTATCTCTGTCTTTCATACCCCTACTTTATTTTTTATTTTATTTTTATTGTGTGACATCACAAGCGTGACCAATTGATACAGAACAAGCACTAACAAAATCACTATAGAATTAATTATCTTTAAAACAGATAAATGGAAAGTTAAAATATTTCTTTACAAAAAATCAATACTGCAATAATAAATTGTTCACTGGGTTCTGACAAAAGGGTCCACCACAAAAATTCACATGATAAAAATGGCCTGGTTCTAAAATAGGATTTAAACATTACTTTACAAAGTCCAAAGTGCTCTGCAATCTATAATTAGATGTTTAAGTGTTTCACATGACGTCCTACGAAAGCGACAAAGATGATCTGCACTTTGGACTTGATTACGAGCACTCAAAATATCATGTGTTGGAAATAGATAAAATTTCAGTTGTACCCAGAAATCTCTAACCTTTTTAGATAGATGTCTAGTCAAACATCTCTACAATACATTATAAGGTTTTACATCCATCGCAAAGTGATGGAAAATCTTGTACGATTCTAAATGGGATCTATTTACAATCCAGTTATAAAGTGTACTTGGTTTATTCCAAACCTTTCACTATCTACAGACTTAGGGGGTAATTCATAGAATTCAGTGCACAAGTGGGGCACGCGGCTGGCGCACAGTGTGCGCGTGCGAATCTCTGCGCCAGCCGCGTGCGCTAAAATCCATTTCCGCGCACAGCGTATTCATGGATTTTAGCTAAGAAAACCAGCCGTGTCGCACAGTTGCGCAGCGACCCTGCAGCAGCACCAGTTACGCCCCCAAGAATGCCCTTCATCCAAGAAAAAGCCATCAAAATCCCCAATCCAGCACAAAGGGCTGCGCTAACCCTGTACCAGTATACAAGGCTGCCACACAGCACATGGCAAGCGGGGAACGTGTATTACTGGGGTTCACGGGAAGTCTCACACGCAATAGGCCCTGTGCGAGTGGGGCATTTGTATTCCCGGGGTGCGCGGGAGGTTTCACACGGGATCGGAGCGGGGTACATGTAAATCGGGGGTGTGCGGGAAGTTCCACACGCAATTGGCCCTGTGCGAGTGGGGTACGTGTATTCCAGGAGGGCGCGGGAGGTTTCACACATGATCGGAGCAGGATACCTGTAAATTAGGGGTGCACGGGGAGTTCCACACGCGATTGGGCCTGTACGAGTGGGGTACGTGTATTCCTGGGGTGCGCGGGAAGTTTCACACGCGATAGGCTCTGTGCGAGTGGGGTATGTGTATTCCTTGGGTGCGTGGGAAGTTTCACATGCGATAGGCCCTGTGCGAGTGGGGTACGTGTATTCCTGGGGTGCGCGGGAAGTTTCACACGCGATAGGCCCTGTGCGAGTGGGGTGCGTGTATTCCTGGGGTGCGCGGGAAGTTTCACACGCGATCGGAGCGGGGTACATGTAATTCGGGGGTGCGCGGGAAGTTTCACACGCGATTGGCCCTGTGCAAGTGGGGTATGTGTATTCCAGGGGTGCGAGGGAGGTTTCACACCCGATCGGAGCGGGGTACGTGTAAATTGGGGGTGCGTGGGAAGTTCCACACATGATTGGCCCTGTGCGAGTTGGGTACGTGTATTCCTGGGGTGCGCGGGAAGTTTCACACGCGATAGGCCCTGTGCGAGTGGGGTGCGTGTATTTCTGGGGTGCGCGGGAAGTTTCACACGCGATCGGAGCGGGGTACGTGTAAATCGGGGGTGCGTGGGAAGTTCCACACACGATTGGCCCTGTGCGAGTGGGGTACGTGTATTCCTGGGGTGCGCAGGAAGTTTCACACGCGATAGGACCTGTGCGAATGGGGTACGTGTATTCCTGGGGTGCGCGGGAAGTTTCACACACGATAGGCCCTGTGCGAGTGGGGTATGTGTATTCCTGGGGTGCGCAGGAAGTTTCACACGAGATCGGAGCGGGGTACGTGTATTCCTGGGGTGCGCGGGAAGTTTCACATGTGATAGGCCCTGTTCGAGTGGGGTACGTGTAATTCGGGGGTGCATGGGAAGTTTCACATGCGATTTTGCTGTCAGAGCGGGGTACGTGAATTTTGGGGGTGCGAAGGGAGTCCTATCCGTGAATTGGCAGTGTGGGTCCTCCCAGGTGTTCCCTCTACATCCTCCTCGGCCCCTGCAGACAGCCCACACCACAGGGGACTACCCTGCACCCCTGGTCATGTCCCGCAGGCAGCCCATCCACCATGGGCATGCCCCCCAGCCAAGCCACATGTCACCTTGCACTACTGATCACCAACTCACGTCCCCCAGCACCCCCACCCCCCAGCAGTCAGGGGCACCTGCCAGCAGGCCCCCACTCGTGTCCCACACATGTCTCCCAGCACCCCCACCCCCCAGCATTCAGGGGCACCTGCCAGCAGGCCCCCACTCATGTCCCACACATGTCCCCCAGCACCCCCACCCCCCAGAAGTCAGGGGCACCTGCCAGCAGGCCCCCACTCGTGTCCCACACATGTCTCCCAGCACCCCCTCCCCCCAGCATTCAGGGGCACCTGCCAGCAGGCCCCCACTCATGTCCCACACATGTCCCCCAGCACCCCCACCCCCCAGCAGTCAGGGGCACCTGCCAGCAGGCCCCAACTCATGTCCCACTCATGTCTCCCAGCACCCCACCCCCCAGCATTCAGGGTCACCTGCCAGCAGGCCCCCACTCAAGTCCCACACATGTCCCCCAGCACCCCCAGCAGTCAGGGTCACCTGCCAGCAGGCCCACACTCATGTCCCACTCATGTCCCCCAGCAGCCCACCCCCCAGCATTCAGGTCACCTGCCAGCAGGCCCCCACTCATGTCCCACACATGTCCCCCAGCAACCCCATCCCCCAGCATTCAGGGTTACCTGCCAGCAGGCCCCCACTCATGTCCCACACATGTCCCCCAGCACCCCCACCCCCCAGAGGGTCACTTGCCAGCAGGCCCCCACTCATGTCCCACACATGACCCCAGCACCCCCATCCCCCAGCAGTCAGGGTCACCTGCCATCAGGCCCCCACTCATGTCCCACACATGTCCCCCAGCACCCCCACCCCCCAGCAGTCAGGGTCACCTGCCAGCAGGCCCCCACTCATGTCCCACTCATGTCCCGCAGCACCCCTATCCCCCAGCAGTCAGGGGCACCTGCCAGCAGGCCCCCACTCATGTCCCCCAGCACCCCCACCCCCCAGCAGTCAGGATCACCTGCCAGCAGGCCCCCACTCATGTCCCACACATGTCCCCCAGCACCCCCACCCCCCAGCAGTCAGGGGCACCTGCCAGCAGGCCCCCACTCATGTCCCACACATGTCCCCCAGCAACCCACCCCCCAGCAGTCAAGGGCACCTGCCAGCAGGCCCCCACTCATGTCCCACACATTACCCCAGCAACCCCACCCCCAGCATTCAGGGGCACCTGCCAGCAGGCCCCCACTCATGTCCCACACATGTCCCCCAGCAACCCCACCCCCCAGCAGTCAGGGTCACCTGCCAGCAGGCCCCAACTCATGTCCCACTCATGTCCCCCTTCCCCCACGTCATGACGATCCTCAATCATGGGCCTAATGGCCAGCCACATCACACCCCATGACGCCCCAGCCAAAAGAAACAACCAAGTATTGCATACACCCACATAGAAATGCCCATTACATGATACAACCCGAATGGCAAGTATGTAAATGAACACATGTATGTCACACACACACAATGGGTGCAAGTGAATGTGAAAACCCACATCATGGTATGCATGAAATCAATGAGAGAATACCACACACCGAAGTATGAAACAAAAATGTATTGAATCCAAAATGAATGTAATGAAATGAAAGCACACAATAATGTGAAGAAGAAATAAAATGCAGCATGTCCAGAAAATAATCAAAAATATGAAATCAGAATCCAAAAAAGTCCAAATGAAAATGTATCCAAAGTCTCAGTCCAACAAAGCAAATCCAATGGAAAAAAATAAGTGAAATCCATTACTCAATGGTGAAATGAAAAGAAAAAAAAGAAAATCCACTGTTCAACTATATACAAATCACCAATCCGGGGTCAATGAGCCCAACAAATGAAATGATACCTACAAAAAAGACTGCCTAATAAAGAATTATATAAAAAAAACATGGTGCATTGTCCAATCGCCCCAAAATAAACAAAAACAGAAAGGAAACCTAACACTATCTAACTATTTACAATGGCAGCGGGCTAGTCCGACGGCTCACTTATTGATGTCCTGGGCCAGGGCATCATCGAACTCCCGCTCAATGTCCTGGAGGCGGTCCTCTTCCATGGACCCGAGGGTTCGCAGGGATGACGACATGTTCACCTCCAACTCCCTGCGAATTGCCTCGAGGCACTCGGCCCACCTCAGGGCCCTCCGCATGGAGTTCTCTGCCCTGAACATTGTGAGCCGTGCCTCTTCCGCCCGCTGCCACTCCGCATCTATGGCGCGGCCCAACCGCTGCCACACGGAAGACACTTGAAATCCGGGGTCCTCCTGCCCTATGGCTGATGCCTGCCCCTCCGATGTTGAAGGCCCCGAGCCATCATTGCTCCCACCATGTTGCTGTTGCTGTGCCTGTGTCTGAGCCCTGGCTCTTGCTGCCTGCACGTCCTCCTCTGGCTGGGGTGCAGTTGTCGTGTTGGCCACCCCTGCTGGATGTCCGACTCCCGACTGTGGCAGGGATGTGTCCTCCACCAGCCTGGCCGCTGGGTCAGGGCAGCTCCACAGGGTACCCAGGTGACACATGGCTGGGAATATGGCATGGAGGATGACTGGCGCGTAGGGGGTTCAGGTGAGGAGGGGGTCGCAAGAAGGTCCAGCACACGGAGGAATCCAGCACCGGTGACCCGTCCCAGTAGGTCAACGTGGTCAAAGAGGCATGCAAGACGACGTGCAGTCTCTCCACGAAAAGACTGCAGGTCACCTCGCATGCCCCGTTGACGCAACGCTATCCCACTCAGGATAGGCTCAACACGGTCCCAGATAGCCACATCTACAGGGAGAGGAAGGCCAGTTGTTATGCGCTCATCCCCTCTCTGAAAACGGGTCTGGACGTAGGCATCCCTGCTGGTGCCAGATGATGCAGTGACAGGATCAGGGACAGGATTACACACAGGCACCTAAGCGGCGGCCTGTGCTGCCTCCTGTCCCTGCCCCTGCACTGCACCACTAGCACCAGTGGAATCCCAACCTCCAGACCCCATCTGTGTCCCTTCTGCGGCCTCCTCCTCCACCAAACCCCCCACCAACCTGGATGACTCTGTGCCATCTTCCTCCGTTGGACCCTGTGGGGTCTCAGCTGCCCCTTCTGCTGCCGAGGAGTCCACCTCCAACCTCTGCCTCTTGGACCTACCCTCGGCAGCTGCAGCTGGGATGCAGCACCAGACTTCTCACCCCCCAACGAGATGACAATCTGGGAGGGGGGCCGGGCCTTGCGTCTCCGGCTGGTGGTGCGATCCCTGCCGCTGTGCTCCACAGCAACCTCTCCGCCCTCTTCATCAGTTGATGCTGCAGACAGGGAGAGATAAAACACAGACATCAGGACACTATACAATGGACTGATACACACATGACAGTTGCACAAGAGTGGCAGTGTCAAACTTCAGACATGGCATCACATTCCACGACACACATGTCATTTCAACTCACACACATGAGCATTTCCACAGCAATATTGCACCAGGCAGCAACATCCATACACATACAACAGCATGAGCAGCCGAAGGTGAGCCTGACATCACATGAAACACAGGGAGTGCACTAGACACGCACACACACCACCACACTTACATGCATGTCTACATCTCCTCCAACTGTCGCCGTGATGCGATCGCCATACATGTCACATCTGGCATTCAGCCTTCTACATATCAGTGACACGTGCATCCATGTTGCATCACAGTTGCACACTTGTCAAATACACACACATGCACATGTACACAGTGCTGATACATGCAGCAGGAACCACCATCCATGTGTGACACCACAACCATGCCAACGTACATACACAGAAATTCAAACATGTGTGCTACCACACCAGCATTTGCACAGCATGCTTACCAACTCATACACCATCGATGTGTCTCACACCTAAGAGGACTCACATGTGGCAGTCTCACACCCCTGTTCATACACATCCCTACATGGCCCTACGAAAACACATGTGCAACCTGCACACTACTGGCGCACCACCACACGCACAGCGTCCAATCAGTATGCATGTACACTCACGGCTCGACTCCAGACGGGTCTAACTCTCAAGGACCTGGACGTGGAGTGCTGGGCATATGTATTCCAGGACCCTCATCTGGTGGTCGGACAGGTGTCCCCAGTGCCCCTTGGCATCCGCTGCCTTCAAGAGGCGCCGGGCCTTGTTGAGGGTCCTGGACCTGAAGCGCTTCTTAACATGGTGTAAGTCGTGGACCGCCAACCCCTCCGCGTTGATGGCAGTCAAAATGTCCATACAGATCCTGGTCTGTCCTTCATTGTCGGCGCGTGAACTTCCAAAGAGGGCAGCACACTGCCCCAGGACCTGCTCCACCAGGACACCAACTTCCCTGGCACTGAAGCTGGTGGCACTCTGCCTCTCTGGCTGGGGGTTGCCAGTGGTGCCAGATGGTGTTGTGCCCGAAATGGCAATCCCAGAGGCAGGAGTGGGTGGGCAACTGGGTCCTGGGGCTGGGCTGTGGAGCGATGGTATCCCAGTCGGGAGTCTTTGGTTCCAGCAGCGGGGGTCACAGCAACTGCACCCCTGGCTGACGTGCAGGCAGCAAATAGCAGGGCACATGGGTAGCAGGCAGTCAGGCAGCAGCAGATGGCATGTGGGAGCATGCTCAGAGCTGTGGGGGGCAGTAATTCAGCCTTCTGGGCAGGAGCGTGGTCTTCCATGTGTTGTTGCGTGGCCAGCTTGATATGGAGTGATTTGACACGTGAAAATCTTGCATGTCAGCGTGTAATTCGAGGAAAGGCCCTTCGCGTGTAAGTGCGTCAGCACACGTACGCGGTTTAATTGGACCAAAGGCCCTTAGCATGTAAGCGCTTCTATGACGTGACTCGTGCTGGCGTTTCCCTTGTGACGTGGCAGCGCACATGGAAAAACTGCACGTCCACATGTGGATGCGTGTAATCCGAGGAAAGGGCCTATGCGCGTAAGTGACGTGACGCTCGTGGGCGTTTCCATCAACACGGGTGCATGTTCATCATACACGTCCAAAAACTGCACGTCCGGTTGTCAGCTCGTGTAATTGGAGGAAAGGGCCTTAGCGCGTACACGCGTATGTGACACTGTACGTGTGGGCCACTTTAAAAGGTATGTGTAGGACCCCATTCCCTTGTACGTGCTTTTCGTGGAGAGCGAGTGGGTGAATTCTGTACTTCTTGTCGGTTCACACGCGATTACTTCACAGCGTTTCAGGTTCGTACTCCATGTGACAGCGTTCTTTATTCTTTTTGGGCCTGTTTCCTCAAACAGCGTTCACTTCTTCTTTTGTCCTGTCTCCTCAGACAGCGTACAATTCTTGTGTGCGTCTTTTTCACATTCTTTTTCCAGGCAGGCGGTGAGTCGCGCACGTATTTACCAACTTTGCTTGCCCCGTGTGTCGCGTACCCCTTCAGAGGTCGTTGTAGGCTCCGTGTATTACGTGTACGCTTATTTTTGTGTTTCTGGGTGCCACAGCATAGTGCGGGTTCATTTTTTCACGCACGTGGTCTACAAGGGGTTGCGTGCACGTTATTTTTTGATTTTGGGCTGCCTGTGCGTTGCGTGACTCTTCATCTTCCCCCAGGGGTCACAGACAGCCTTGTTAGAGCACTAGGGTACAAATTCCATCTAGTACCCTACCCCTTTCACCCCCAATTGCCCAGGACAATAGTTTACTGCTACTCCCATACACACAACAACATCAGTGCCATGGTTGGGAGGCGACCAAGCGGTAAGGGAGGCAAAGGTGGCCACCTTCAAAAGGTGGGCGTAGTGGGCGTGGTAGGGGACGTGGCCAGGATTTGCAGGGTGCCCCTAGACCCCCATGTGTGGAGGACCAATCAGGGACACCCATGCCCCCCCTCATGGTTGAGGGAAACGTGGCTGACACCATCCCAGCTCAGCCCTTGTTGGCCCAGCCCTTTGTGGCACCTGACCTGGCACAGGATAACTCCCAGTCTGACTTCCAGGTCAGCAAGTCTAGGCCATGTGTGGCGGTGCAAGTTGGTGTCACCAAGCCATGTGGATCTGGGGAAGCTATGTCATCTGCTGCCACATGTAGGCAGGGTGGGGAGGCTGCAGGGGCAGCTGCAGCTCCATCCACCACAGCTCTGAGTCTCCCAGCAAGGACAGTGTCGGTCCAGGTCCATCAAACTGACGTTCCCACTGCCAACATCACACTTCTGCCAATGCCTTTACCAAGGCCTATGGTCATTGTGCATTTGCACACTCCTACTACCCAGTCCATCTGTGCTTCTGCCCCTACTGACCAGAGCGGCGTAAGCCACTCAGGCTCCGCTCCACCTTTGAAAAAGAAGAAGAAGGGTGCTCTGGCACAACAGGCTGAGGCCCCAGACACGGCTACACACTCTGGCACGTCAAGGAAGCCTAGCTTTAATGACCCGGAACTTGATGCACTTGTGACCTATGTGTCGGCACATAGCCACGAAATGTTGGTGATTGCAGGGTGCAAGACCACACCTGGTCAACGTAGGGCACACTGGCAGACCATCGCAGACCGCATAAGTGCCCTTGGATTTGTGAGGCGCACAGCTGATGATTGCTACAAGCGGTGGAATGACCTGAAACGCAGAGCAAAGAACAAGCTGGCCTCAAATCATGCCGCTACTCTGGTGACTGGTGCTGGGTCTCCACAAGAGGACAACAAACTCACTGAACTTGAGTCTGTTGCTGGGACCTTCGTCACAGAGGAACAGATCCAAGGTGTTGGAGAACTACCTGATTACGAGGCATTGTCCGGTGAGTGTCCATGCGTGTGTGTGTAATCCATGTGTATGTTGTTTGGGTGACGGGTTCTGATTGAGTGCCAGGTGAGGGTGTGCACTCCTGAGTGTTATGGGTCACCCATTTGCTTCCTCCCATACATTCACGTGCCTTGTATTTGGGTATGACTTGATCCCTTCTGCCCACAGTTGCCAATTATTCCCAGATTAGTGCACTTTACCTTGAACTGTCATCTTGCAACAACATTGGTCAGATTTTATAAGTGTTCATTCAGGCTGATTGTTTCCACTCTCCCATTTTTAGTACACATTATTCTGCCCTATTGCAACATATGTGATATGCTTCGGTCATTGTTTACAGCCCATACTTGGCCACTACTTTTACCTGGTTATGTTAATGATTACACCATTCAGGCCGATGGAGTATTGGGCTGCAGAAATGTTTTATTACAGCCTGTTTGCATGTGGAAGATGACAGGTGTTTCCTGTAATGTTAAAGTGACCAACCATTGATCAGCCCACGATGACTGTGTTATTGGACAATGGATGTGTTTCAGTGTGTGGCACATGCTTATTTTGCAACACTATTCAGCATCAATCTTGTGACATGGATGTGTGACAGTACTCATTCACTGACATATTGCTGTAGTTTTGTAATTTACCGTGGCTATGCTACATGACATCTGTGTGGTGGCATGTGTCATGTATGTATCTGTATTGGACATGCCACTCACAGCCTGATATGTGATGCCAGTGCTACCCAACATGCTGCAAATGTGTTGCATATCCATCTTGCTCTCCCCAGTGTCTGCCTTTTTGACTGCACTTCCAACTCTTTGACAGTGCATGCATGGCAGGGTTATAGTCATGTGGCACATGTGTAATTCATGTACTGGATTTCTGGCTTGTCATGGCCTATGTGTGTGCTATGGTGCTCATGCCTGTTTCAAATTGTTGTCTTTCATGTTTTTGCAGGTGATGACGCACTTGGTGCTGTTGAGGTTGAGGAGATGGTGCAAACCCAGGAGGAAACTCAGGCACGACCGGGCACCAGTGGGGGACGTGGTGTGGTAGTGGGTGAAAACCCAATGTTACTGCAGACCACACTGTCCAGGGGTGCCTCTGGGTGCACCACCCCAGACCTCTATTCAGGTGCTCAGTCAGATGATGAGACTTATGTGCAGTCGCAGGTAAGTGTTTCTGGCAGGGATTCTGTTCTGTCCAACCCACCTGGACCAGGGTTAGAACCCTCTATGGGAATGTCAGTGTTGGTAGGTCCGCCTTTGGCGGTTACGGATGCAGGGTCACACTCCACAGCATCTGACCCTGTTCCTGGGCCAGCAGATCAGAGGGGGAATGGAGTCCTGCAGGCTCAGGCAGTGCAAGCACAGCAAGGTGCAGATTGCCTTGCCCCAAACAGGTGTGGTGACCGTCGACGCGGTGGCCGTGCGCCACCAGGCAATACTCTATGGGAAAACTACATGTACAGTATGGCAACCCAACAGGC
Source organism: Ambystoma mexicanum (assembly GCF_040938575.1). NCBI lineage: Eukaryota > Metazoa > Chordata > Amphibia > Caudata > Ambystomatidae > Ambystoma > Ambystoma mexicanum. Next base: position 100,570,445 of record NC_090941.1, on the reverse strand, counting down.
AGCATCAGTAGAAATGATGACTCAGGAAATGGAGAGGGTGGCCACTTCCATTATCCCCCCTGAAAGGCAGATGGAGCAACAACAGCAGGCAACAGACTCCATTTGCCAATCACACAGGGAAGCCATGTTGGCATCCAACAGGGACCGACGGGCGGCACTGGAGACTCTGTGCAAATCCATATCAATAGAGTCCCAGGGCCACAGGGAAGCCCTGAAGGTAGAACTCCATAACCTCAGGCAGAGTCTGCTTGAACTTGAGGCTTCCCGAAATGTTAGGGCAGAACAGCAGCTGGAGCAGCTCACACGTTTGCTCTCAGCTGAGCTGCATACAACACGTGAGGAGATCCGGGCATCACGCGAGGCCATGCGTGCAGAAATGCAGGCAACCAGTGATGTGCTGCATGGGGATCTCTGCACTTTAATCCTCCAGAATCAGACCTTCCAGACCCGCATGCTTGCTGCCATGGAGGACCATACCAGTGTTTTGCGTGGGCTGCCTCCCATAGTGCCACTGCCTCCTGATGCAGCAGCAGAGAATGAGCGGAGCGACAGCAGTTCTCCCACAATGGCATAGCCGTGCAGGCCATGAGCCCAAGGAGGTATTTTTTTTTATCGCAACATCCACGCAGGTGGGTGTTGGTGTGCACCCTGTCCTCAAACCTCCTGGGTGGCCTCCCCCACCCCCCCTTGCCCCCACATGGCCATTTTTGATTTTTTTTTCTTACAGTGTGTTGCCTTGTGTGGTTCCCGTGGGCATCCACTGTATTCCGGCTGGGCACATGCAGGCTTGTCCTGAGTTTGGGTTAGATGCTTGGGTTCATGAGACACACACCCCTCCTGCTTCCCGTTTCCATGGGCTTGCAAAGGGTGTGACCAAGTGACAGTGAATTACACAGTGACGTTGGGCTCCCATGAGCTGTGTGGGCAGTCTGTAGTCAATACTGTGCAGACATCCCTGGTGGATATTGTTGTTGTATTGTACACTGCATGGTGTATTGATGTGTGCTTTTGCATCCATGTCTTCCTCCTAATCTGCAGGTTCCTTCCTCATGTCTTCACAAGGCCGTCTACTTTGCAGATGCAGTTCATGTTGTATGAGGTACACTGAGACATTTGCCTGGCAGCAACACTCTACAGTTGTAAGGGGTCTGTGCTGGCGTATTCAGGTTGTAAGACTACCACTACTTGTACTTAGTACTGTCATGTTTTTGCATTTTTCCATGGTGTGTTGCAGCATTGTGTTGGTGGTAAGTATTTGGTAATGTGTGCTGTTAGTTATACATTACTGGGAGCATATTGTGTGTGGACAGTTTCCATTAGGGACAGTGTACTTTGTGACACTTGTGTCAGGTCTTGTGCATTGCTTTGTTTGCTTTCATATTGCATGGCATGGCATGGTGTGTTTGGTGGTGGAGCTGGGGAGGGGTTGGGTGACATGGCGCTGTTCTCATGTTGTATTTAGCAAGGGGGTAATGAATTTCGCAGCATAGATGTATGTCTTTTGATGACACAGCATTGGTGGTGTTTGGGTAGTTAGGGATGCACACAATGTGACACTTCCAGGTGACCAATCTCAGGATGGTATGGTTGTGACAGTTGAGTGTCCCTTATGTCATCATCATTGATTGTCTGCTGGTATGTGCCAGGGCTGTGTGCACTCCACAGGGCTGTGATTTTAGGTGAAGTAATTAGCCACCAGCTGCGTATGGGCTGCCTCACCACGTGCCCTTTCCAAACCATGCGCAGGAGGCGTGCATGTGGTTGGGGATGTGGGGGCACCACCATGTCCACCGGCAGGCCCCGGCATGTTGCAACGTTGTGCAGGACACATGCTGCCACTATGATTCTGCACACTACTGGGGGAGCGTATAACAGCTGCCCACCAGAGCGGTCAAGGGAGCGAAAGCATGACTTGAGTACTCTGAATGTGCGCTCCACTATGTCCTGGGTTGCAATATGGGCTGTGTTGTATCTTACCTCGGCTGGCATGGTGGGGTTCTGAATTGGCGTCATCATGTGGGTGCTCAGAGGGTAGGCACTGTCCCCATCGGAGGTGGTGATGGGTATCATTAGTGGGGTTGTGCCATTACTCAGTATCTGACATGCATGCATGTGCATTGGCATTTATACTCACCAAGTAGCCATGTATCGCCATGCCGCCCAGCTTCTAGGTCCCGGTTTAGGGTTGACATTCTGTAAATGAAACTGTTGTGGGTGGACCCTGGATAATTGGCATATACTGAGGTGATGATTTCCTTGGCATCACATACTACCTGCACGTTGATGGAATGCCAGTGCTTGCGGTTTCTATAGACGTGCTCAGATGCCTTGGGGGGACATAGAGCCACATGGGTGCAGACAATGGCACCTAGCACTTTGGGGAATTGTGCCACCCCATAGAAATCCTGGACGGCAGCCAGCCTTTCTGCAGGTGTTCTGGGCAGGTATATGTGCCTGCGGACTGATGGGCGTGCAGTCATGATGGCCAACACCTGGTGTAGGCAGCGTGACTGCGTGGCCTGTGACACCCCCCCCCCACTATAGCACTTGTCCGCTGAAATGATCCAGTGGCCAAGAAGTGCAGTACATTGAGGACCTTCTCCAGGGTGCTGAGTGCTTGGGAGCACAGGGTGGGTGATGTGAGGTCATCCTCCCACTCACTCACCAGGTCGAGTATTATGTGAGGTGGAAACCTGTACCTCCCATACACCTGGTCATCAAGCATCCCAAAAAGGCTGGTTCTGGGTGTAAAAATTCTGGGCCTGACTATCCTCCTCGTCCTCCTGCGGTATCCCACGACCACCGCTGCTAGGAATGGTATATTCATCTTGGCGCCTGAGCTTGTTTGTTGTTTGCGCGCACTTTTATGCTGCGCAGGTCCACGTACGCCTGCTTCCTGCTGGCATACGTGTTTCCGGATTAGCGCATCTTTTTTGGCGCACGCATTAGCCCCGTTCGATTCCATGAATACGTGTTGTAGACGCGCGTGTGGGCGTTCCACGCATTTGCCTCCTGTACTTCCCCTGTGACGCCCACATTCTCACGCGTTGTTCCCCATTCCGCATGTTACCCGCCCTGTTCCGCCTACTTTTGTTGTGTGCGCTGCGCTAAGTGCGCTTTCGCTGTGCGCTTAGTGCACGCTGTATGGAGACGTGTGCGCCAGCGTGCACCACGCAGAATTTTAGCGCACATCCAGGGATTTACACGCACACGAACTTCCATGAATCGCTGTGCGCGGGTTTCGCTGCGATTTTTTCGCACTTGCACTGCGATTCACACGCTTTCGCACGGTTGCGCCGAAAATTTCAGCGCACATTATTTCCATGAATCGGCCAATCAATTTAAAAACAACTGACATAGCAAAAATAGAAACAAATGAAATGACAAATAAATAGTTCAACTGAGGGTAACTAGCATAGCAATAAACAAAAATAAATGAAAAAGAAAAAAGAGACTAAAAATCTATCTGTCCAATATATGGAGGTTTTTTAGATCCTTTAGCATTAAATCATTAAGCTGAATAAAATGTAAAGCGTCATTGATCTATTGGTTAGGAATGAGACAGTTATCCCGGCCAACAGAGAAATTCAACTGTTCAAACAAGGTAATCGCTGGGGGATATAAAACATTTCTTAATAACTGAACTCTTCGCCAAGAAGCCCTGCTTTCCAAGGAAACTAAGCCCAACATATGCCAGATAGACGCTAACAGAGTGCTTGAAGGAAGTACAAACGCTTCAAAATGATGGATTCTACTTTAGACCAGAGCAGACCATCCTCTTGTATATCGGCCCTATAGAGCAACCTGGGAACCAACATTTGGTAGTACATTTTAAGCACTGGCTCAAGTGAAAATCGCCCATATATTTGTCAAGCACCCTGAGTAGGGTAACACCAGCAATCGCTTTTGGTTTAAGGGCCTGATTTGCCAAGCCCACTCATTTCTTGGCTTTCAACACTACACCAAAATATTTAAATTCTGGAAGCTCCTCCAACCTTTGGACATCAATGCAGGGATGTCATTTCACCAAAATGCCAGGGGTAGCGGAAGTGACATCACACGACCCTGGACCTCCAATTACATCACAAGAAGTGATGTCATTTGACCCCACCCCGAAGTGACATCTCAGGAAGCGATGGCACATGATCTTTCACCCCTTGACAAAACGCAAACAGGCACACTACAGAAAATATGATTACGATATCACTGTAATATGAAATACATTTCATACAAAAATGGATCACCATATGTATCGTTAATATCTGTGTGTATGGGCCCATATTTCCAAATTACTGTGAATGCAAGCAGATGTCCAAGGCCAAATGATAATGATGCTTTATTGTATAGCACTTATGCTAAGGCGCTTTATATAGAACAAATGTACATACAATATCACCCAACCTGTGTTGGTACTCATGTATCATCCTCGAAAGGATGGGAGGCTGAGTTGGCCTTGCTGGGATTCAAACCAACAACCTGCAGATCACAGACACACATCACAGCACAGAACACTCAACCCACTGAGCTATCTTACCGGCTATAGTAAAATTAGCAATTACATGCCTGAATGTTCTCAGAGTCAGAAAGCAAATTACACTCTGTAGTGGATACAATTAAACTGATAACTATGAACGGCTGGCCAGCACATCTGCAGGTCTGGTGCAAATGTGGCCACATGTTCAGCTTGTGTGGATCTACTTTTCAGGCTTCAGAGGTCAGCACAATACATACCATTGGGAGGATTCATTAACTCATACATGCAAGCAAACATCTGGAACAGAATGGCACGGAGATAGGAAACATTTAGGGCCACTGTTACATTTGTGGAACCCCCAGTTTAAAAAGAAATTTTTTTAAGAGGCCTGAAACGAAATCCAGCCACTCCAGAAACAAAGAGCCACATGGTGCTGGCCACATCCCAGGAGCTGCGGTTTGCAAAAAAATTATTTATTTAAAAAAGAAATTATTGTTTTCTTTTTTTTTGTTAGAGGTATCAAAGGGGACCACAGTGGTAGCAAGGGAGACCACAGGGGTGGTAGTTGTGACCCCTGGTGACCCCCATATGACATCCCTGCATCAATATACCAAGCAAGTTTAGATCTCCCAGACAATGGTTTACATTGATTCACAGTTACGACCTTCGATTTAAGGAGATTTTAGGAAAAACCGAGCTCCTTCAAATAATCCCCAACAGCAGTTAAAGATCATTGTAAGCCCAACTGCTGTATGATCCAATAAAACAACATCATCTGCATACAGTAGATACTGCGGTTTGAAGGATCCCAACATCGGGGGTTTTGCAGTAATATTTCCTAAAGCCTCTTTTATTCCAAGAATATAAAAGTTAAATAAGAATGGGGCTAGCACACATCCCTGATGAAGGCCACATGCCACATAGATCCAGTCAGTAAAACGTCTCCCTTGATCTAATCTGACCTTTAATCAAACCTTTGCATGAAGTGGTTCCAGAATGGTCACTGGTATTCAGGGCACCCCCAAGCCCTTTACATTTTCCAAAAAAGGGCATGATCTACACAGTCAAATGCCTTCGTAATATCTAAGAAGGTCAAGTGCAGACTGCGCTTTGGTAGGCGGTCTTGTTTGGTAAGTAGCTGAATGAGAAAACAGTTAAGGGATGTGCTAGTGCCCCTTCTAAAACCAGATTGGTTAATATCCAGAATAACCAAGCCCTCAGTCCAGCATTCAAGAACTTGCTATAAAAATCAGCAGAACATCTTATATGAAGCATCAAAAAGAGAGATAGGGTGGTAATTGGCGGGATCCACTCCATCCCCCTTTTTATAGTTCACCACAACTATTGCCTCCATCCAAGTCAGAGGGAACTGCTGACTAGCCAGAATATTGTGAAACAATTGAAGCAACACCTCTTCCCAAAAGCGAGGAGCCGATTTTAGATTTACATTCTTGAGCCCATCAGTGCCCAGGGCATTAGACTTTTTTGCCCTTTTAATAGCACACAAAATCCCCTCAATGTCTATGTCCAAGGCCTCCCATTTAGGCAAAGATAATGGCACTATGTCCTTAACCCAATGAACAACCATTACGGGTTATGTGAAGGCATACAAGTTACGAAAGTAGTTTCCCCATTGATCCCCAGATATTGGCTGTAATTGAAGAGATGTTTGAACAAGAGCTACTCTAATTAACCTCCAGAAATTGGACAGATCACTTGATCTTAAGGGAGGCAGCATGCCTTCAGTGTCCTTTTGGAATATTAAGTGCCTATCATTTTTTAGCCAATTGCTCTAGGTTTGTGTTAATTTCCTTATTATTGTGAGCCCTGCAGGTCCCAACTTTTTAGCTGTTCTAATTTTCTTTGTTAACTTTCTTTTTTTTGACGGATCACTGAATAAAATGTATGAGTTAAATCCAGATTATTAGGGTTTTGGTTTAATACTTTCAGTGGTAACAACCCCTGCAAAATATTCTGAAAATGTGAGGCATAAATCTGTGGGGACATGTAAAAAAAACATTTGCCAACAGATCTTGTTCAAGTTTATCCCTAAAGCGATGCACAATTTTGGGGCGCCAAAATATAACCTGGTCTCTGGGTCTTAAATCAAAGGACACTACAGAATGGGCCATTGCTCAAACCATGCTGACTCCCTTCAAGACCACCACCAACTGCGAGTGCTCACTATTTGGGTTATGTTTCACCCTCAAAGACTTAAAACTAGTGAACATGTATTTTAGGGTAAACACATAGTCCAACGTTGAGCTGTGGGCCCCACTAGACCACATATATTCAGGAGGTAGGTTCCCATTAATATTGCTATTCAGAGGACACAGTTTGCAAGTTTCAAAGAGAGAGAAAACCACTCTCCCCCTTTCTCTGGCACTCTGGGAACATTGCCTTGCAACTTCCTGGTTATACCAACAAACATCAAGACATTCTGAATTGAAGTCCCCTAAAATAACAACCCACGCTCTTGTGGAGAGAAAACAAGGCTCAATAGACTTGGTGACTGCAGACAGAAAGTCTACCAAACATGACATGGCAGGGTTATAATAAACATTAAGCACAATCAAAATTTTCCATGCACAATCAATACAATCCCACCAAGTAATGTTCATGCCTAGGATATTCTTATGTCCTAAAGCAAGATTTTCCACCCTTGAACCTGGGAGCACTTGCCATGTGCTTCTAAGACCACCAAACGACCTCCCTCTTTGCCCTTTTTGAGCAGCCTCATATACACAGTAAACCCATCAACAACCGGGGTGTCAAGCATAAGGGTTTCTTGCAGGAAAATCAGATCAGCCCCTTCCCAAATCTATTTATTGGAATAGAGGTGGATGAAGCCACATGTATTCCACGAGAGGAGCCTTATATATGTATTTCATTTAGAACTTTCATTTGTAAATTTGTGTTCATGAAGGGAGTTAATTACATGTGCCCAGTCATATGACACTGTGCGTTTTTCCTTGTGAGTAGGCCCTTCATCAGTAGTATTAATAGTGCTCACTTTACAATTAACAAGGAGCGATTTGCATGCATAAAGTTCAGGTCCTCCACCACGTGTTTCTCTCTGGGCATCGGGCAGAAAGTATACTTCTTCTTCAGAAAAGAGGTAGCCCATTTTAAGCAGACAATCTGACTGCCATATCCAAAGATTTAATCAATTTCAAATAAAAACCCACTTTTACCATGTCCACCCACCTATACTCGAGAAAAAATATTCTAGAGATATCTATTGATGTGAGTGATTTTAACGAGGGAATATCTTTAAATAGTGCCAAGATGTATTGCCGAATCATTGGGTAGGACCTTAAACACACGCTTGAGGGATTTGTAGACCATATCATCCCCCAGTTGATGTCCTGGCCCAGCAAATTTAGTCAGTATGTTATCCCTCTTTGCTTACCCCTTCAGTAAAAGCTTAAAAACTGAAACCCTACTCGGACCATTAGATGCCCAAGGATTTTGAGTTGACGGGACAGGTGGACCAGCCTGCCTCATTAGTCTCAACCTCCTTTCTTCCATAGTAATAAACTCAGGATCTACATCTGATTGGAGTTGGGGAAGCTGCAGAGATGGCACACAAGCAGAAGTCATTTGGTTAAAGACCCCTGAAGTATGAGATTTTCCAGATGTTTAGGGGTAACAAATGGCCCTCTCCAAACATCCAGCAGAGCTCACATTAGAAGCCACACTATTTTCACCCCCCCTTGCCCCGCAAATCAAGTCAGTGACACTGGCATCAGATTCACCGAATAGATTGAATATGTCGAAAGATTTAATACATTCTGCAAAGTGGTTTTATCTCTGGGTTTCAAATATGCTGTGATTAACCCATTAGGCTTGAGTGTGGGGTTTAAAGTTTGGGTGTGATTAGACCCAAATGTAGTAGGTACACTTGCACCTGGTTCCCTTATGTGCTCAGGCTTTGATGCCCCACTGTGTGAGGAGATTACCGCATTTGAAACTGAATTAGAAGAGCCTGAGGAAACATCCTGCTCCGGAAATACTTCAATCTGTGCTTTAATAGAGTGCAGAAACTTTAACAAACCTTTTGTGTTCTGCCCTCCTACTTTTGTCACCGGCAAAAAGCAGGCAGACTCCAAAGGAATCCACTGTAAACCCTGCATGCCATGCATACATGGCAGGTGGCATTTACTTAATTTGCACGGCGGAGTGCAAAAGCACAGTGTACATGCATGCACGCCACCTTTTTACCCTCCCATGTTCATTCAACCATGCAAATGAGGAACATTTGCCAAGAGTCCCAATGGATCTTGATGGTGGTATTCAGAAATTTATAAAGTTGTGCTGTGTATTCGCTGAGGAGGTTTTTCGGCAATGTTAGTAATTGTACATCGGCCCTCTAAGGAATCCTTTACCTGGATATTCACTTCAAGTGGCAGAAAATACCTTGAGGCTCATGTTTGAGTTCTTCGTAATTTAGAGTTGAGAACCTGTTGCATGTGCATTTTTGCATACACAAGTCTCTGAGGCTGAATTTTCCTCATTTGCACAGTGGAGTGCAATAGGGGAGGGTATAAAGTCGACATACACGTTTTTATGCACCTGTTTGCACCCCACCGTGCACTCTACTTGCCATGCACACATGGCAGGTGGCATTTTCAAAGGATTCCTGTGGTGTCTACCTGCTTTTTGCTGGTGTAAGTGGTTGCCGGAAGTAAGTTACGAACCATCCCTTTTCTCTGCCATACAAATGAATGAAAATGGGGCATACCGTAAGCAAAATGCATAAAGGCCTTATTGCAGGCTTTTACACATTTCATTTGTGGTACGCACAGCTCAACAAGTGCTCCCTAAATTCAATGGGTGCATAGTTGTTTGTTGTATTTCACAGACAGTTACGTAACTAGGTTTGAGTGACACTGAAACACTGCCATGATGGAGAGCATAATGCAGTATTTTCTCTAGGTCCGTCTGTTTTAATGCATTGATGTATTTTGCCATGTTAAGTGTTCTCACAATAGTATTGTTTTGTTTCATATAGAGATTGAGAATTGAATTTTCATGTGTGTAATTGTGTGATTATTTATTTTAGGAATACTGCTTAGTTTAAAGGGGCATATTCCGCGGCAAGTTAATAGGGCCGAACACAGCTTTTTTTTTCCTTCTTTTTTTAATAGCAAATATAGCCCTAAACTGTCTTTTCTAAATATAAATATTGAAGGCCTTCATGGAACTGTCCAGAGGACTGCCAGCCAGAGCTGCTAATCATGATTTTGATGGTGGAGCAAAGGCAGGGTTGAGGCTGCAATGCCGGCTTCAGGGCGTAGGTAATAGGGGTGAGTGTCATTTAGGTGGTCGACAGATGAGATCTGGAAAGAGCATCCACTATATGGTGAGTGGACACAGTGAATGAAAATAGTGGTTTGCAGTTGGAGGTATCAATAATCAGGATGGAACACTGGTGAATAAAGCCAGCATTCCTACCATCCTGGTGCCAATCCTCATGAACAATGATAAAGGTGTAATGAGTCACCGTTATGACATGTTTCTGATGGGAATTAAGGGCCATACATTATCTGATCATGTGCTATATGTCACTGAGTGGCATTTGATCATAAGCTTTAAGCATATTTTACTTTCCCAGAACCGTATATGGTTGAAAGTACCCAGTGATTGTTATTACTGATTATTTCATGGCAAGAATCTGGATGTGAGGTTTGAGGCTTAACTGCTTTTTGCTGTTAAATATCGTTAACAGTTTCCTCCAGGAAAGTCTGGTTTCCTCCACTTTAAAATGGCGTTGCCTGGTAACCAGATGTATAGTTAAACATCAACCCATTATCAGTCGGTGTAACGCTCACCTGGTATCCACGGGGACGTCACTCAGGCTGTTCCGACCTCTTACGACCTCACACCCTTCCCTGGAGTCTACTCGACGGGGCCTGAAACACAGGATTGGTAGATTTTAACTCCCTATTGTCTCTGTGTGCTTGAACCCCTTCTTCCCCGGGGTCCAAACCTTCCCTTTGATCCACAGCTCACCTTGTTTTCTTGGAAAGTGTGCTCTCCATCCTGCTTTCAGTGCATGGGCGCATTGATTGATGTGGGCTCATTGCTGCCTAGTTACTTCACGGGCAAGAGTCCGACAGGTAAGTATAATGAGTCTTTTGAATAGGTATCTAACTTTGTTCCTTTACTTCCTTAGATGATGGCCGGCGTCCGGGGATGGCGATGCGCTGCTGAGATGAGTAGCGCTGAAGGTGAGTGAGAGCGCGATGTGCAATGCAACCCTTTCGTATTTGTATTGAACTGAGTTCTTTTTCTGTGTCTTTTAGGTGCCGCAACGTTTTCAGCATGGATGCCGGTTATAAAGAAGAAATGCGGTGAGTAAGCGCGATATGCGGCTCCTCTAGATGTTTCCACACTAACCTGGAGTGTCTTTTCCCTCTTGCAGATGGATGAGGAGTTCCGGAGACAGAGTTCCCAGAGCAGCTGGGATTCAGGTAAGCGTTTGAAGCTTGTACAGCCTTTAAAAATGAGCAAAGAATTGCTGAATGCTTACTAATGCCTTTTTTCTGTTCTTTTCCCTTTTCCTTAGGAAGCGGCGTGCCAGGATGGGATTGACACCGCTGAAGATGCCCGCAGAACAGAAGGAGCGATGAATGATGGGCAGAAGCGCCGCAAGGTAAGGCTGTTCCTAACGGTGTTCTTGTTCTTGCAGGAGCTGAGCACAGAAGAAAGATGCAGGCCTACTGGAGACCGATCCGAACACGGTGAGTGTCATGCTGCAGGTGCAGAAAACACAAAGCATGTTTCAAAGCCTGGGCGTGGCTTAAATAGTTTCTGCGTACCCCAGGTGTCTCTGGGCTGAACCACACCCAAAAGACTAGACTGCACATGCAGTTCTGGGAACCAAAATATGTGGGGGCATCCATCTTGTCCCCATCAATGCACTACAAGTCCAATCCCCAATGTTATCCTATGGGAGTGAGTGAGTCTGGTGCCACAAGTGCCAAGTCTGACTCCAAGTGGGTCTTTGGAGGGATGGAGAGGCCCTTGAGGGCCATTTAGGTGATCATGGCCTGGCTCTAGCCTGACATCTTGGTGTGTCAGTCCAGAAAAACTAAGCACCCCTTGAGGGTCCGGAAATGAATGATAATTGGCTGGCCGAAGACCAACCGCCTCATTTACAATGTAAGAATATATATTCATTAGTCATTAGCTATTACGCAGCTATTAGTTTAACTAGAGTGAAGTCATTTTAAGATGACCAGAATCGCCATTTTGTGTTCTCTCTCTGCTCTCTCTAACGTTGCCACTTTGCCTCATGTAAAACTGCTTTGCTGTAGATATTATTTTGCTTCAATGGTCCAAGGCTAAGAAACATGTTGAAACATTACACTGGCGAGCCAGACAGGAATGCCCGATTCCCTCCCTCACGTATCCTTGAAGACAGGGAGCAAGGCATTTTATCAGTATACGAATGCCAGCGAGTCTCCTGAAAGAATAGCAATGTATGAAACTAGCATTTGAAGAGTTGAATTATGATCTTCTTAACAGCCCCCCTTTCTGAGCCCAGTGAGGCCCCGGAGAGCGGGCTGACTTCTAGAGCGAGAATCAAAACTTAGAGATAGTGAGGCCTGGTATGTGCCAGTCTCCTATGCGCAGCTTGCCCATGAAAAACAGAAACGCTGTGTTCTCGCAAACAAAGAATGGTGTCTGTAAAATTGGAGATTGCAAACTGTTACTAAATATGGTGGTCTAAGGTGTCATATCTGTCACGATGGTCAATCATCACCTCTAATCCAAAGGGAAATGAATTGGGGGCGGCATCAAATGTGTCATTACTGATTGTAAAATGCTCTGTTTGTATATATGTGACTGATGTACGTTTCACTCTCTCTTGCGTCCCCCGAGGTCTGTTAGACACACGTCGCGCGGCGTGGGACCACTTGGCCAACTGGAACTATTTTGTATTGCAATAAATCCTAGATTTTGGGAACAGAACCTCGTGTCTGGTGTATTTATTCGTGTGTGGTGACTGTGCCCCTTCAAGATGGCGCCCGAACAGGGACCCTTTCATTGTGTACGTTGTAAAATAAGGAAGGCGGTAAGAACGGGAGCCGGGATCAAGAGGTGTTCGGGGCACCCCTGCGAAAGCGATGAGAGACTCCTTCGCAGATCTGCACACAGCTGATCCCTGATCGACGTCCCTGGCCAGTGAACAAGGAGGCGAGGGTCCCGAAACAAGGCAGAGCTGAGATACGCAGACACAACGCCATTGGTTGCGTCAGTATAGAGACGAATTGTGTCTTGAAAAGACAAATTGATTGATCAGGTGAGTCGTGCCCCGATTCGTAAGTAATCCTGATATTGGTTGAGAGTTGATTTTGCAAAATCAAACACCCAGAGTAAGTTTGATTAGCCAAGGGTAAGGTTAAAACATGCCTGGGGTATTGTCCACCTTAGCGGGATTTTTCAGCTGCGGTGAACAATCTTTGGAAACTGGCCAGGAAGCACCTCCGGGAGGAACGCCGGCTTATGATATGTAGATAAAGTATGGTATGGGAGTGATAATGTTTTGTGAAACTTGGCATAAGCAAACCAGAAAACAGGAAAATCTTCAGTGGCCGAAGGATGGGAGTTTTGAGATGGAACATATAGATAACCTGGAAAAGGTGTTGATGAGTAAAAGAGCATGCCCTGGAGCACTTGATATCCTTAGGGACTGGAGGAGGGAAGCAATGCTCCTATTTAGAAGTAGAGAGAAACATGCGTGCAGGCATAAGTCAAAGACGGAGAAAGCTAAGGAGAAGGAGGAGGAGGAGTGGAGTAATAGCTTGAGAAAGGCTAGACGGCGAGATGAATTAAACATAGAAAAAATATATCCCCAAAGAGAGCTACATTCATCGGACGAATTAATAAACAGAATCTTAACTGAAACAAAACAGGGCCTGAGGAGTGTAACTAAAGAAACTACGGCAGTAGCCGCACCTCAACCCCCTCCTGTTGCTCAGCCCCTCCCAACACCAGCACAACCACAGATTGCATCAGACACTGCACTGCCCACTAGCCAGCCAACCAGCCCTGAGTGTTTCGCAATTACCACGACCCAGCAGACGGATCCCACTCTCAATACCCCCTCTGCACCTCCTGATCAAGAGGGTGCCACTGTCCCGACTGCCCTTCCCATGAGTGGAATTGAGCAGAATTAATGTACGAGAGTAACTCGCAGCACGATCAGTAAGGAGAGAAAGCGTGAGCTGCAAGAACAGGCGGAAATGTATATAGACGATAATGATGAGGCATCCACGCTAGCGTCCCTATATGACTTCAGAAGAAACAACGAAAGACAGGTATTGTTGGAATGCATGGGGGAATATTTGTCAGGACAATGGAAAAAGTTAATTGGGAAGTTACCACAGCAACGATTGTTGGATTTAAATGCATTAGCCTGTTGTAGAGGGATAGATGAAGAAATAGAAGGACATGTGAAGCGACTGTTTGAAATGAAGAATGAATTGGATGAAGAGTATTCTGAAGTACTCGCCACACCGGGAAATAAGAGAAAGAATATTGAGAGGGGCAGGAAGAGAGCCTCAAGACTGTATATGCAGAAATCCTTGCCGCCACCCGGACAGATAGGTGATAGACAAAGATTGCAGGTGTGTGTGCGGGAAACGATGAGATGGATGTCAAGCTCTAGGACTTCGGTACGGGAGATAAATGAGATATGTAATGAGTATCCTTTGCAAATAAGAATAGAAGCTCTGTGGAAGATAGTAGGGGTGTTACTCCAGCAGACACCACAGGGGAAGGGGAAATGCACAGAGTAGGGAACATTTGAATATGCATGGAGGGCCTTTGGGATTAAATCAATTTGCATACTGCAGAGAGGAAGGACAATGGTGGGCACAATGTCCGCATTTGCAAAATAGAGGTGGATATAGTCAGAGAAGGCCTCACAGAGGGCACATGGGAACAAATGGTCACAACAGAAATCATATGCAGCAGCATCAGAATGATCAAGGGAATGGTGCATAGAATCAAGTCCAGGCTCCGAATCAAACTACTCAGAGTTAAAATCAGCAAAGTGCACAAATGGGAAATAGAGGGAGAGGGGGGAACATTTTTGATAACCAGACAGGTGCATACTATAATAACAGTGGTGACTAAACATCGGATGACGTGTTGTTACCCCAATAGGACAGCCCAGGACAGGGGTCGGAACCAGTGTCAATTCCCGTGAACCAGAAAGGACCCTATGTAGAGATGAAAATCGGGAATGGAGAGCATAGATTCCTCGTATATACGGGGGCACAGAAGTGCTCGATAGATCATCACTTGGTTCCATACATACCTCTGTCAGGGCGACAAAATATCTCAGTAGGGTTCGCAGGTACCCCAGTAATAAAGCCTGAGTCCAAATCAGTGGCATTGACAATAGGGCCTTTTATTGAACATTGTCCATTTCTTTTAACAGAGCATTGTGGGGAGAATCTTTTAGGATTGATCTATTGAAAAAATTAAGCGCAGTTATCCATTGTACACCAGATGGGGTATTTTTGACTATTTCTCCCCGGACTATGCCGACTTCTGAAATTATGGCGGAACCCTTAACAGGGGAATTGAGTACAGTGCCAACTTGCATTTGGGCCGTGAATGACAATGATGTGGGATGTTTGAAAATAGAGCCAGTAAAAATTACATTGAAAGAAGGAATAACGCCACCGCGTATTCCGCAGTATATAATTTCAGCAGAAGGAGAAAATGGATTGAAAAGTATTGTTTCTGATTTGGTGAAATTGGGAGTGATTGAAGAGATTACAGGTAGAGTATGTAACAGACACATTCTTCCTGTGTACAAGTAAAGGGGTAACGAGGTACCGTACCGTTTCATAATTGATCTATGTGCACTGAACAAAGTGGTAGTTCCCCCAATTCCCGTTAGTGCCAGACATCACTACGATCTTCACAATGATTCCTGCTTCGGCAGAATACTTTGGTGTTATTGATTTGAAAAACGCATTCTTCAGCATTCCAGTTCACAAAGAAAGCATGTGTTTATTTGCCTTCACTTTAGGAGGAGGATCATTCACATTCACATGCATTCCACAAAGCTATACTGAAAGTCCGACAATATACAGTAGAGCGTTGAAAGAGCAGTTGGACATGTTAAAATTACCAGCAGACTGTGTATTGTTATAATACATTGACGATTTACTAATCACTGCTGACACGAAGGAGATATGTAAAGAAGGTACTGTTCTATTATTGACTCATCTAGCCACGCATGGCCATAAAGCAAGCCTAAAGAAATTCCAGTACTGTCAGAAAGAAGTAGCTTATTTGGGTTACCTACTCTCAAAGGAAGGGAGAAGATTAACACCAGAGAGAATAAAGAGTATTTCTGGTATGCCTATTCCAACAACACAGAAAGGTGTGAGAGCGATAATAGGGATGGCTTCTTATTGTCGTCAATGGGTTATGAACTTCGCTTTGATTGTGAAACCAATGGTGGAATTAACAAAAAAGGATGCTGCAATGCATTTGCAGTGGAATGAAGAATGTAAGAATGTCAAAAAACATTTGATTCCCTAAAAACCATTTTGAGTTCTGCTCCAGTTTTGGGCACACCGAATTATGAAAAGGTTTTTAGGCTATTTGTGCATGAGAATGAAGGATGCGCGTTGTCTGTCTTAACACAGGAACAAGGTGGAAGAAATAGGCCGTGCGGCTATTTTTCTTCTGCGCTGGACCCTGTAGCGCGCGCACTACCACGATGTTTGCGAGCTGTTGCAGCGGCTGCTGGATCAGTGAAACAAACAGAAGGGATGGTTTTGGGGCACACTTTAATTTTGATGATGCCACATGCCATAGATGTTCTACTCAACAGAACACAGACGCAACACCTCATCCCTGCTAGATTGACTAGATATGAAATTGTAATGTTCGCGCCCAGCATCCAAATTATGAGGTGTAGCGCTTTGAATCCAGTAGAATTAATGCCAATGCCCGGGGAAAATAGTGGTGGGACTGAATTGCCTCCCCATGATTGCCTAATGGTTACTGAGGAAGAAACAAAAGGGAGAATTGATTTGAGTGATACACCACTAAAAGAACCAGATGGGGAACTGTTTTGTGACGGCTCCTGTTTTAAACTACCTGACGGCACATCAACTGCCGCATATGCTGTTACGACATTAAAAAGTGTTGTGGAGAGTAAAAGAATTCCTTATAACTCCGCCCAAGCAGCAGAGATAATTGCTTTAACAAGAGCTTGTGAAATTTCGGAGAACTTGAGCGTAAATATCTATACTGATAGCCAATATGCCTTTGGCGTAGTTCATAATTTTGGCCGATTATGGGCCGAGAGAGGTTTCTTAACATCCCATTGGTCTAGAATTCAACATGGCCCTCTGATTGTGCGATTACTGTCTGCACTTACGTGTCCAAAGCACCTGGCGATAGTGAAATGGGAGGCCCATAAAAAAGTAACATGTAAAGTGGGAGAAGGAAACGCATTTGCAAAAAAGATTGCGAAACAGACTGCTACTGATTTGAATACAAAAATGTTGACAGTACAATCGGAGGAAGTGCCCTGCATGATAGAAAATGGAATTGTGACTGTTAAAGAAATGCAGGCGGAAGCTACCGCTGACGAAATACAGGGATGGGCCAAGGGCTCTGCAGAACTGGATTTGGAGGGTTGCTGGGTGGACAAAAAAAATGGGAATTGGATGTTGCAAAATGCCTATGTAAACGCAATGGTTACAATGGCTCATAGTCCCACACACATCTGTGCGAAGAAAATATTCCAACATTTAGCCACAGTCTGGGAAAATCCACGCATAAAAAAGAATGCTGAGAGGCTGGTGCAAAACTGCATCACATGCCTACAGCATAATGTGGGAAAAGGAACAGTGACTCCAACAGGAAGTTTTGGACCTCCCTCTGTGCCATTCGAAGTGATTCACTTTGACTTCATAGAGATGGAGGGATGCCAAAATCTGAAATACGTTCTGGTGATCATATGTGCATTTAGCAAATGGGTAGAAGCATATCCCTTGAAAGATTGCACAGCCATGAGCACGGCGAAGGTAATACTAAAAGAGTATTTCTCTCGCTTTGGTCTGCCCCGTGGCATATGGTCGGACAATGGTCCGCACTTTGTAGGTGCAGTGATAATGCAGATTTGTGCAGGATTGCAGATCGATAAGCGATTCCATTGTTCGAGACATCCGAGTTCGGCCGGTCTTATAGAACCCCAAAATGGAATTTTGAAATCCAAAATCAGTAAGATCTGTGCAGGTAGCAAATTAAGCTGGGTAGATGCATTACCAATAGCGTTACTGTGCATGCGAACGTCAGTGCAGGCCAGAACTGGGCTCTCCCCCTATGAGATTATAATGGGGAGACCGGCGAATGTGTGGTGCGCACCTCACCCTTAGAAAATGTGCGACGTAGAATAACCTGTACTCAGCATTTATTGTAATTTGTTAGTAAATAAAATGTGTTTGATTCATCAGCAGGTGCAGGAGGAATTACCGGTGTGGTATACTGGCCCAGGACATGCATTGGAGCCAGGAACCTGGGTGCGCATCAGAAACTATGAGCGGAAAACATTGCTAGCACCCAGGTGGCGTGGGCCCTACCAGGTACTTTTAACCACGCAGACAGCATTACGCGTGGATGGGCACAAGGCGTGGATTCATGCCACGCACGCCAAGAAAGTCCCATCGCCATTCGACATGTCAACTGATTGGGACAAAGAACAGAAAGAGATAGCAGCAGTTCCAGAAACGAAAAATGCCATTGCCAGTCCCTTGCCACAGAAACTGCCTGATCCTGAAACAAAGCCTGATGA
This sequence comes from Ambystoma mexicanum, assembly GCF_040938575.1. Taxonomy (NCBI): domain Eukaryota; kingdom Metazoa; phylum Chordata; class Amphibia; order Caudata; family Ambystomatidae; genus Ambystoma; species Ambystoma mexicanum. The sequence goes on along the minus strand of NC_090941.1, from coordinate 100,552,131 downwards.
GATTGCCATAAAAACGGAAGAGAAAAGAGTGCCTCAACGTTGTCCAGCAGATTCTGCATCTCTGCTGGCCGACATCAAGCGCATACCTCTGTGGCGCCCACCATCTTCTGTTGCTCCACCGCCTGCATTGTCGCATCGGCACCCATCATCATCTGCCATTGTGCCCCAGGCTGACTCCAAGCTCGAGACCGGAAGTGCACCCGCACTATTTGTTGATCACACGGTACCAGGAGCAAATCGGTACAACCTGCGAAGCAGAAAGAAGGAGTGATCACATTTTTCATCTCTTGGTGAATTTCTTGCCTCTGTTTACTATTTTCGGATGAAGTGGGAACCGGAGGCCTAGAGGAGGGTGGCGTAAGAGTTGTGCAAATTAGACAGCTCATGAAACGCAACTCCTCGGTGCTAAATCCATGTGTCAGGAACCCGAGTGAACAAGCGGGGTGCACGTGGTACAAAGGAAGCTGCTCTGAAATTGTAGAGCGATGTGCAAAATACACGGAGGCCTTGCCAGATGAATAGGCAATCCAGGCAGACAGAAAACTGGCATAAAAAGATTGTAGACATTGATTGAACTATTTCAACATCCTGGGAAGCACATGAACAAGAGATATTCACAACGAACATAGCAGAAGAAGAAGGATGAGAGAAGAAATGGCAGAACCAGCAAATGCCTACTCTTGCACCAATGCTGATAGCGAGTTAAACGTTGTACATAATAAGGTGAAAAAAGGACATGGTCGAAAGAATTGTATGTTGGGTCTAACCATAGTAATGTGCATAATGAGTATATTAGCCCCAGTGTTCACCATAACAGTGTTATGGTACCTAGAGGAAATGCACCCTCTTGAAGTACTTTTGCCCATGATGAACATTTCCACAACGGAAAGCCCAGTCCATGTGATTTCCTATACCTTGTCCCCAATGGAAGAGAAACATAGGGAAGGATGTGGGAACAACACATTACTGTTAATAATGAATATGACACACTCAATCCTAAGAAAAAATAATTGTTGGGTTTGTGCCCACCTGCCGCAGCAGGGTGGTCAGGGTATAGGATGGTAAGTACAGCCCATGCCCTTAACTTCTGCATGTTATGCTTCTCTGAGTGCCCTATATTATGGGAAATGGAATGAAAGTGAAACTGGTCAACTAGATAAAACAAATATGAATGAATTCGAGGAAGTGATTATAAAACGGTGGGTTGCTCTGTGTTCCAAAAAAGACGATTAATTACACCAGCAATAATGCCACAGGATAGATTGTCTGTACCTTATAAAACTTCTGTGATCACGTTCCACATGGACCCACATGGGAATAAGGATGCGGAACCCCCTTCATATACAGTGAATTACAACCCTCATTCTGTCCCATTTTGTCTAAAGAAAAAGGGTTCTTTCCAGGTAGGAACATTTACCAGATGCAGGAATATAGCATTCCTTGATAAAGAAGTGGAACCAATATATGTGGAGATCCTGTGTATTTCATATGTGGAGAAAATGCATATCCTTGGTTACCTAGGAACTGGTGAGGTACGAGATATTTGGGATTTCTGTTCCCTGGGGTATTTCTTTTAAAAACATCAGACATAACCAAATTGACTAGGTCACGACCTCGCCGTAATATTGAAGACGGGTTGATTGTAGAGGAGATAGCAAAATCATTCACACCATTTTGGGGCCAGGTGATAAACTCTTATAACATAAGACGACTGTCTAGGATATTAGAAGAAACAATAAATGAAACCACTGATATTTTATATAATATGACTCTTGAAGAAAAAGGAATTAGATTAATGTCACTACAAAATAGAATGGCCCTCGATATAATCTTAGTTGATCATGGCAGTGTTTGCAAAATCGTTGGATCAGCGTGCTGCGTATTTGTAAGTGACTCCTCCCCCACGATTTTTGAGGCAATAAGGAAATTGCATGTGTTAAGTTACGATCTTTGTCCCCCTGAAGGCGGTTGGCAATTGAACATAAGCTCCTGGTTCTGGGAAGTTTTGCGATCCTGGGGATGGAAACTATTTGCAATCCTTGTAGCAATCCTAGGAATATTCGTGACATGTTGTTGTTGCATACATTGTCTCCCCATAATATGTACTGAAATCAGCGAAGAGTGTGTATAAATGATGAAACGAAAAAACATTACTAAACCAAGCACTCGGCATAGTAACAAATCTGAAACCATGAAAGAATTCATGGCAATTGATATTGATAATAATAACGAGGAGACAACAAGTGTACATGAGTCCGAATTTGAATCAGATTCCAAATCTAATCCAAATACTTGGTCGGAGGAGGATGCAATGTATGGATGAGACGTTTGGCTTACGGCCAACTGAAACTAGCATTTAAAGAGTTGAATTATGATCTTCTTTACGGCCCCTCCTTTCTGAGCCCAGTGAGGACCCGGAGAGCGGGCTGACTTCTAGAGCGAGAATCGAAACTTAGAAATAGTGAGGCCTGGTATGTGCCAGTCTCCTACGCGCAGCTTGCCCATGAAAAACAGAAACGCTGTGTTCTCGCAAACAAAGAATGGTGTCTGTAAAATTGGAGATTGCAAACTGTTACTAAATATGGTGGTCTAAGGTGTCATATCTGTCACGATGGTCAATCATCGCCTCTAATTCAAAGGGAAATGAATTGGGGGCGCCATCAAATGTGTCATTACTGATTGTAAGATGCTCCGTTTTGTATATATGTAACTGATGTACGTTTCACTCCCTCTTGCATCCCCCGAGGTCTGTTAGACACACGTTGAGGGGCGTGGGACCACTTGGCCAACTGGATCTATTTTGTATTGCAATAAACCCTAGATTTTGGGAACAGAACCTCGTGTCTGGCGTATCTATTCGTGTGTGGTGACTGTGCCTTTTTTCCACATCTGAGGGTCCCTCAGGGGCCCCTTCAGAAGGGCTGGGGACATGAGGGGCAGGAATCATGACAGCATTCCCCCCAAGGCCCCTCTCAAGGTGGCTCTTCTGTCTGGTCCTGGTTTGTTTGGATGGTTTTGACGAAATCGTCTAAGCAAGCGAGGTGCATGGATGTACTCACAAGGCTCCCATGTCCTGCCTTGTGGACCATACCCCTTCCAGTCTACTAAGTAGTATAATTTGGATCTGATGTACTCTGAATCCAGGATGTCCTTGATTTTGAATTCTGGCTCCCCGGCGACTACTACTGGCTGGGATGGGGTTGCTACCCGGGTCCCAGGTTGAACAGGTTTAAGGAGAGACACATGGAACACAGGATGAATCTGCATGTTTGACGGCAGAGCTAGTCTGACCGCCATAGGATTTATCACAGAGGTGATGGTGAATGGACCCAGGTATCTTGGTCGGAAAGTTCTAGTTCCTTTAATGGACACGTGTTTAGACGCCAGCCAGACTTTGTCTCCCACTTAGTAGATGGGGGCCTTTGCTCGGTGTTGATCAGCAAACTTCTTTTGGCGATTCTTAGCTTGAAGTAGGTGTTCACCTGCCCTTTTAAAGGTTTGAGAAATGGTTGTGTGCAAGGTTTTTACTGATGGCATTTCCAGGGTACATGGGTGCCTGCCATACATGGTATAAAAGGGTGTCTGCCCAGTGTTGGTGTATAGGGAATTATTATAAGCATATTCAGCTATCCATAATAGGTTGAACCAGCTTCCTTCAGCTTGGTGTAACATGCAACGCAGATACTGCTCGAGCGTCTGATTTGTCCTCTCAGTTTGACCATCCGTTTGGGGATGGTGACTGGTGGATAGCCAGATGTTGATCTGGGCCAAAGAGCAGCATTTTCTCCAGAAGTTAGATACAAATTGAGTACCTCGGTCTGAGACCAAAACTGAAGGAAACCCATGGAGCTGTACCATGCCTTCAAGAAATACCTTTGCCAGAGTAGAAGCATTTGGGAGCCCCTTAAGAGGAATGAAATGTGCCATTTTTGAAAATAGGTCCACAACCACAAGAATAGTGTTAAACCCTTGACTGGGTGGTAAGTCAGTAATAATATCGAGGGACAACGTGTGCCAGGGTGCTGGTGGGATTTCCAATGGTTGTAATAGTCCAGCCTGTTTCTGCTTGGATGACTTGTTTTAAGTACACACTACACAAGATAGGATGAATTGGATAATATCTTCACGCCACGTGGGTCACAAATAATTTCATTTTACCTTGGCTAGGGTTTTAGCGATTCCGGGGTGGCCCTCGATCAAGGAATCGTGATAACCGGACATGACTTGTTCTCGTAGTTCTTGGTTTGGTAAGAATAAACGATTCCTGAAGTAGGGCAACTGATCTTTTACCATGTAATGTTCTCCTTGTGCACTCCACGCTTGTAATTGCTCCGGACTCATCAGGTTTTGGATTTCTTCATGTAATTCTTTCTGAGTTATGGTTGCTGTGATTCCTAGGGGCTTGTCACTCGGGATGATTGCTATTGGGTCAGGGGTCTGATACCCTTGCTCTTCCACCCCTATACAGGAAAGGGCATCAGCCTTCCCGTTTTTCACCCCTGGTCGAAATGTAATCACGTAGTCATATTCAGCAAAAAAAAGAGCCCAACGTAGTTGTTGTGAGGATTGGGCCTTTGCCGTTTTTAGGTACTGGAAGTTCCAGTGGTCAGTTATTACGGTGATTGTGTGTCTGGCGCCCAAGAGGTAGTGACGCCATGCCTTAAAGACTGACTTAATGGCCAGGAGTTTTTTGTCTGTGATAGAGTAATTGAGTTCAGGGGGTGTGAATTTACGCGACCAGAAGGCAACAGGGTGTAACTGGCCCGTTTCTGGGTCCTTTTGTGAGAGGACTGCTCCCATATCCATGCTTGAGGTGTCCGTTTCCACCAGGTATGGGAGATCAGGGCGAGGGTGGCATAAGATTGGGGCAGATGTGTATCTTGCTTTGAGTTCCTGGAAAGCTTCCTCGGCTTCTGTTGTCCACTGGAACTTTTTGTTGCTTTTCCTTAGCAATGACGTGATGAGATGCACGATTTGCGAAAATCCTGGGATGAACCGGCGGTAGAAGTTTGCAAAACCCAGCATATTTTGAACCCCCTTGAAAGAATTTGGGGATGGCCATTTCAGGATAGCATCTACCTTGTGTACATCCATTCGGATTCCATACGGGCTGAGAATAAAGCCCAGGAATTCCACCTGAGAGACGTGGAATGAGCACTTTTGGATCTTGGCGTAGAACTGTTGTTGACGGAGTTTCTCCACGGATCGGACGTGTTTAACGTGGTCCTGCTTTGATGCGGAATATACTAGAATATCGTCAATGTACACTAGAGCACAGACATCAATCAATTCCCGTAGGACATCGTTCATGAAGTATTGAAATGCTGCAGACGCGTTGCAAAGGCCAAAGGGCATTACTTGATATTCGTACAAGCCATATTTGGTGTGAAAAGCAGTTTTCCATTTGTCCCCCTGTTTTACGCAAACAAGGTGATATGCCTCCCTCAGGTCTAGTTTTGTGTAGATTTGGGCATCTTTGACTTGATCAAGCAATTCAGGGATCAGTGGCAGGGGGTAGCGTTTTTTTATGGTAATCTGGTTCAGTGCGCGATAGTCGATGCACGTTCTCAAGTCCCCCTCCTTTTTCGGTACAAAGAAAAGAGGACTGGCTGCTGGAGACTTCGAGGGACGGATGAACCCGTTGGCCAGGTATTGGTCAAGATATGCCTTCAGGTGCTGGTTTTCTGGTTCTGTGAGTGCGTAAATTCGCCCACAAGGGATTTGTGCGCCGGGTATCAGGTCGATTTGGCAATCATATGGTCTATGCGGTGGCAGGGTATTAACCTGTTCTTTCTGAAAGACATCTTGAAAGTCCTGCTATTCACTTGGTAGGGTCCTGATTGCCACAGTCGCAAGCGTGGAGGTTCTGGTGTCTATTGGTTGTTTCTCTTGGCAATAACATGTGTGGGCGCAAGTCTCGGGAAAGGCCAATTCTTTTGCTCGCCAATTGAATCGAGGATTGTGAGCCACCAACCATGGCATTCCCAAAATCAACCGGAACTGTGGTACCTTAATGAGGTCGAAAACGCTATATTCTTGCTGTCCATCCTAGCAGAGAAGGGTTAAAGCTGCAGTGCATTGGGATACTGGACCAGAAGCTATTTCCATGCCGTCGACAGTGGTAACAGTGTCTTTGGTTCATCTAGGGCGTAACGGAAGCCCCATCTTCACCGCAAGATCCTGATCGATGTAATTCCCAACGGCTCCACTGTCAATGTACGCTCTTACTGCGTGCATCCGAGATGGTTGTTGGTGATTGATCAAGGCCACAGATAGTGCAAAATGGGAGGTCTGTAGTTCACTTTCTTCGCTCGACAAGTGGACTCCTACACTTGCCGGGATGGGGAGATTTCCAATTCCTTGATGATATCTTCCTTGTCCATGGCCCCTACCGTCCTCCTCGTTGGCTTCACAGGGCACTCTTTAAGGAAATTACCTGACCTTCCACAGTACAGACATAACTGCTGATGTCTCCTTTTATCCCTTTCTGCTTTAGTCAAGGGGAATCTGACCTCCCCTATTTGCATTGGTTCTCATGAACCTTCCGTTGTGCGGGCAATATTGTCCTTTGAACGCACATACATAGAGCGAGGGTCCGGTCTGGTTCGATCTGCTCTTTGGTCCTGCAACCTATGATCCAGTTGAACAACAAGGTCAATGAATTCTGAGCAGTCTTTCGGGGGGTTCACTACTTGTGCGAGAACATCCTTGAGCTCCCCCCGCAACCCCTGATGAAATAACATGGTTCTCTTCTCCACTGGCCATTCTGCTTCAACTACGAGTCTATTGAATGTGGCTATGTATGTTAATAGGTCTTGATTCCCTTGGCGTAGGGACAGAAGTTCGTTGTCTAATGCCTGCCCATGAGTACGACGGGCGAACAGCTTTTCCATTTCCTGCTGAAAGCCCCTGAAGTGCAGTAAAAAATCGTCTTGGGCCACAAAGGGTACAGAGCAGTCTGTGGCGCTACCACTCAGTAGGATAGCACAAAAGCGACCCGTGATTGGTCATTCGGAAAGGCCCCTGGTCTACAAAGGAAGTGCAGGCGGCACTGGTTCATGAACGTTGCAAACCTCTTGGGATCCCCTGTAAATCGTTCGGGTGGGGCCAAGGGAACTGCCCCAGGAAGGGTTATCTGAACGGGATTGGCTGATGGTGCTGGCATCGAGGGCACGCTTCCCGGCAATGGTGCATGCCCTGCTTGTGACTGGAGAAGTTACCGGCTTAAATCATCAGTGCGTTCTTTGGCTACTATCAGCTCTCTCCTCAAGGTGTTGGTCTCCTGCCTGGCTGCATGTACTTCGGAACGTAGCTGCCCAAACATGTGGGCTAACTGGTCGGTTTCTGACGTTTCCATGATGCCCAGGTGGATTTTGATGTGAGGCTTTGTGTTCTGTAACAGTCACCTGGTATCCACGGGGATGTCACTCAGCCTGTTCTGACCTCTTACGAACTCAAACCCTTCCCTGGAGTCTACTCGACTGGAGATTGGGCCTGAAAGACAGGATTGGTAGAGTTTAACTCCCTATTGTCTCTGTGTGCTTGAACCTCTTCTTCCCCGGGGTCTGTAAGATTGTTTAGCGTGGTTTGGGAGCACAGAGTACAGCACCACTGCACAGGATCAATGTATAGCATGTTTTTTCATCAAAAGCTTTGTGTGGTGATTGTTCAAATTCCTGCCAATTAGGTTCCACTTCCATTTCATTTGATATTTGTTCAGCTGCGCAGTCATGTAAGTCAGCTAACCCTTGAGCAATTGGGCTCTTTTTATTTTGTCCATATCTCACTTCTATAGGAAAACCTTGTAATGCCAGCGTCCATGAAGTGATTCTGGACTGCGCTAGATTACCTGACCTAATTCTTTTACTCTCTAAAAACTGCAAAGGTTGATGATTTGTTTCAATAATCACTTTTTCTCCCTGAACAATGGGGCGAAAATGTTGTAGCGCCCACACAGCGCATTATGCATTATTTCAGTACACAGAAATGCGTGGTTGGTATGCGTGGTTGGTATGCGTGGTTGGTGGTATTTTGGTGAGCATAATTCCCTTGTTTTATTAGTGGCCCCAATATCCAGAACCCCTTATTTGTGTTTAGATTTTTCGTGTAATCACCATAGAGACCTCAGGCTTGCATTTCAGGCTTACATTTCAGGAACACCACATTTTCACTTTTAGTGTGCCACCATGGGCAATTTCTCGCTGTTTTATCTACGGCAGCGAGCTATCATGTGGTATTTTTCACTAACTTATATACGGTAGTGAACTAGGTCCCGGGTCTCAATTTTTGCTGACTCATGTACCTTCAGCAAAAAGGCTATAACACACAGTTATTTATAATTGCTCATACTGAATGACATTTGCTCATACTGAATAGCTGCAGCCAAATCTTATTTTTAGCTACCTTGAAAATGACAATTGCACTGTCTAAACATCTCCCCACATCATCAGCACTGTATTGGTAAATATAAATCACACCACCCGTCTGTTTTCAGATATTTTTGTGTATTATAAAAGTTGCATTTAAACACGATCTCACTTTTTACAGAAATAAATGAAATAGCGCAGTAACAGCATTATCTGTGATACACTGAAAAGAGAGTGGCGGAGACAAGAATTCAATTTGCAACATTAAACACGTGAGTAAAGCACAGGAATCTCTTTCCTACACTGACTGAATATTTTCGTACACACTCAGCCCCCACACCTCAGCGAGATAATTACCAGGCTTATTCAGTATGTAACTTCTTTGGCTGGTCGTCTTCTGGAGGGATTCACCCAGCAAGGACAAGCATCTGCTATCACTCAAACTGGGACTTGTTGACTGGAAAAGCCAGTCTCTGCAACCAAGTTGAATCTGCTTTAGGAATCAGGCATCCCCAGCTGTCAACCCCGTCCTTCTTCGAGCTGTGTCAGGATCGTGTCCCTAGCTCCTTCCTCGAGATTAAACAAAAAAAAACTCTGGTTCCCTCCTACCAAAGGATCCTAACCAATAAAATTCTATCATGCCCTAACCACCCTCTGTACACAATGGCTTGGCTTATACAGTTGCAACTGTAACCAAACTGATTTCCTGCTTATTCGAAGGCTTTGCTTCCTGCAGTTACTGTGGACAGAGCACAGAAAGGCAAAAGAAAAAAAAAACTTGAATGTGTGTTTAAAACTGATTTTCAGAGTAGGCCTCATTTTGCAGTGAAGACACATTCTTTTATTAATGAGTTATAATTATTAGTCTTGTTAGTGGGATTAGTTTGTTCATTACCAAATATGTTTCTTGCAACATAGGCATTTCAGGTGAGAAATGGTGTGCATTTTGAAGGTACAGATGTGTGCTTTTAACTGTCAAAAATGTATTTGTATTTTATATGTAAACATCGTTTTTGACTGAATAACCTGCCCTTACTTATATGTCCATGTTACACTGGCAACACATAGCTTGAACAGCTGCATCATAGCAATGCACCAAACCCATGCAGTGGCGCTGCATAAAAATGCTCAATAACACATGCCTTGCTGTACCACATTATATCAATGCACCAAACCCATGTAGTGGCGCTGCACTTCAAAATAAAAACATGCTATCCATTGATCCTGTGCAGTGGTGCTGTACTCTGTGCTCCCAAAACACGCTAAACAATCCTACAGGTCCAACCCTTCCCTCTGATCCCCAGCTCACCTTGTTTTCTTGGAAAGTGTGCTCTCCGTCCTGCTTTCAGCGCAGGGGCACGTTGATTGATGCGGGCTCATTGCTGCCTAGTTACTTTACTGGCAGGAGTCCGACAGGTAAGCATAATGAGTCTTTTGAACAGTTCTCTAACTTTGTTCCTTTCCTTCCTTAGATGATGGCCGGCGTCCGGGGATGGCGACGTGCTGCTTAGATGAGTAGCGCTGAAGGTGAGTGAGAGCACGATGCGTGATGCAACCCTTTCGTATTTGTATTGAACTGAGTTATTTTTCTGTGTCTTTAGGTGCCACAATGTTTTCAGCGTGAATGAAGAAGAAATGCGGTGAGTAAGCGCGGTGTGCGGCTCCTCTAGATGTTTCCACGCTAACCTGGAGTGTCTTTTCCCTCTTGCAGATGGATGAGGAGTTCCGGAGACAGAGTTCCCCCAGAATGGCTGGGATTCAGGTAATTGTTTGAAGCTCATACAGTCTTTAAAAATAAGCGAAGATTTGCTGAATGCTTACTAATGCCTTTTTTCTGTTCTTTTCCCTTTTCCTTAGGAAGCGGCGTGCCGGGATGGGAATGACACAGCCGAAGATGCCCGCAGAACAGAAGGAACGATGAAGGATGGGCAGAAGCGCCGCAAGGTAAGGCTGTTCCTAACGGTGTTCTTGTTCTTGCAGGAGCTGAGCGCAGAAGAAAGATGCAGGCCTACTCGAGACCGATCCGAACACGGTGAGTGTCACGCTGCAGGTGCAGAAAACACAAAGCATGTTTCCCAGCCTGGGCGTGGCTTAAATAGTCTCTGGGTATCCCAGGTGTCTCTAGAAGTTATAGCTATGAAGGAATAGCTATGATGGAGCACACTGATCCAGCCTCTCAGCTTCTATACTGAAAACAGAAATGGGGCTTAATATACAAAATGTTTTGGAGTGGATACTGTTGTGGTCCTATCTGAACTTCCTCCTGCACTACTATAATTCACTTAATGGGCCTCATTCCGAGTTGGGCGGTAAGGGTTAACGGTCACTGGTAAGGAGACTGGTGCCGTTAAACCCTTACCGCCCAATTCCGAGGTCCCTTAACGGGACCCACAAAGGCCCTGTGGTCTGACCACACATCCTTTGCTGGTCCCGATAAGGGACCAGGGCCCTAATAACGGGCCCGTAATTTACAGGCCCATAATTAGCTCCTTCGCCATTCCCATTGAGCCCTATGGGGGCACAAATGGGAATGGGGAATGGTTGGTTGAATGGGGACTTACCGGGTCCGCACAGATCGGAATGTCCCGGTAAGTCCCCATTCACCCAGACCGGACACGGACCCGGGTTTGGAGGCAGCCATGGCGCAACTAGCGCCATGGCTACCTCCAAACTCGGAATGAGGCCCAATGTCTTGATTTCACACAGTTTACTGGCCATCTTTCAAGTTGCACAGAACACGGTGTTAAGACTGGTAGGTCGGATTTCGAAATATGATCAAGCATCCACCTTAAGTAGTGCTCTACACAGGGGTTCCTACCCAAACCCTCACAGATTTTGAATAATAGGGATGCCTGGTACAAAAAGGCCCTTTTGGATACCTCCAATAATCTTAAGCGTACAGTCACACACTACACTCTATGCCTGCTGCTGCGACCTCAGGATAAAGCCTTGTGATCGTGCCCACATTTCAGAAAGTTAGACTATGATTGAAAGGTTTCTGGTTCCAGTGTTCACGGTTGAGGAACTGTCTGCCATTGGCAGTTATCTTCAATACAGGCATCCCTCTTTAAAAAGAGTAGAGTCAGAGATTTTCGAAGGTCAATGCTTCGAGCCAGCTAGATTGGTAAGAGTTATGCACCTTAAAGATAAAATTGCTCATTCACGCAAGGTGAACTAAACATGTCCCTCGTGATTAGAACCCATTTCCATATCCAACAGAACTGAAAGAATTGAGCTGAGCGAAGTGCAGCTGAGCATCAATTAGACACGATTTCAAGGTCAAGCTGAAGATCAAAATACATTTCCAGACTCTGGAAGGAAATAGTGATGTCTCTTTTGCGTTTGTTGTTTTAAAACAAACCATGGAATCGCAAAAAAAATAATAAAATACAGCACACATCAGAGGTGGTAGCATGTTCCTTGCATTTGCAAATTCTCCCACGACACCCAGGAAACGTGTAAACATAAATGTTAAATTCACACCCATAATGAAACGTTATTCGTGGGAATTTCAATGTCCTTTTTAAATTAAGTAAGGTTCATAGAGTTTGGCCAACTCTCGTTTTGTTGCAATTTTCCCTTTGCCCATTTCTATATGACACCTGCCAACTCCCCGCCATCATCATCATCGTTGGAATAAAAATGAAAACAAGCTTTGCATTCGGTCATTAAATTCTGCAGACACATTTGTCGAATAATCCTTACTTATTTTGTTATTAAAAACAGATGCTCTGGTTCAGCAAATGTATGCACATGTTCTAAACTGAAACGATTTGCAGAAAGAATATGCAGAAGGACTGCATCCATCACAGATATTAACGAAAGTTAATATAAAATATATTCATGAGATTGTGACTTTGAGATAGCAGCCATCGAGACATTTACTTCTCACAAATCAAGTGTGGACTTGCAATAATTGAAGTCTCACTCAAAGAGATGTGCTTTGGCACAGCTGTGGAACAGTCTCCCGCTGGCCACGAAAACCCTTTCTAGTCATTTGGCTTTTAGAAAATCGCTGAAGACGCATCTGTTTGGTGAACTTCTGCTTCAGGATATTGCTTCCTCTTTTCTCCAGTGCCATGATGCCCTTGGGCGACTGTGAACTCTAAAAGTGCTATTAACATAACATAACATAACATAACATAAAAAAAACATATCTTATCAGCATGGTCACAGCCAGTGTGGGAAATGGAAAGGACTTACTGCGGGATCAAACCGGGTAGAGGGTGGATTGTTCTCACCACCAAGAATGTGCTTATGATATTGGTACCAGTGTACATCATCACTGCCACTTTGAATCACTTTCATGATACTTTAGGCATACTATCTCTCATTGGCACTTTAAACTAAATTCCTAATACTGGTGCGCATAAATGAATACATTGGCCTCGCCCCAGGATACGGACACATTTTGTACACCCCATGCACCTCCACTTGAAGACACATTGACAGATATTTGTGCACAGATGCATTTACACATGCAGATTCCCGCACCCCTGACTCTCAGGCTCACACACATGCGCACATACATACACTCACCCCATTCACACTTACCACTCACCAGCTTGCACATGTGCGCAGACAACCACACCTCTCACCATTACACACACTCGCCCTAAGGCTCACACACATGCGCATTGCCGCATACACAGTTTCTGATTCGCACATCCTTCGGCACAGTTCCTCAGTTAGTCTGCCCACTTCCAGGGTCCCATGCACAATGACCACAGGCTGGTGGAATGAAGAAGTCACATTTTGGACCCCAAGCATGCAGACAGTGCACGTATTAGGACTCTGAAAAGTGATGCTTCAGCTCTCCCCTGTGCTAGGATAATTGTGGGTGCATTGGTTACTGACAGCTGGGACAAGAGCTTTTTGATTTTTCCAGATATGACATCAGGGGGGGCATGTTTAGCCGGGTCATGGATCTGGGGCAATCTGACCCAACTCCAGCAGTGGCAACAAAACAAGACCAGTGGGCACTCGAAGTATTGGGGCAACAGTGGGACCCACAAATACATATTTCTATAGCTTTACTGAGAGAGGAGCAATGTTCTCCTGTGGCTGCACACGCTCCTGTAACTTCCTGGGCTTTAGCATCAATAACATTTGAGGCAGCTCGTAGCTTTGCACATAGCAAGTACAGTGCAAATATAATAGCACTGGCTCAAATGAGATTGTACATTATCAAACAGCGTTTGCATACGTGCACACATGCTAACAGCCTTCACCTTTGCTCTTGATTACAAAATGCAAATACATAAGCATATATTATTTTGGATATATGAACCTGGGGACCACTAAAATTAACATTAACATTAACATGAATGCATCTGTGCTTTACTAAACACCACAGACATGCGCATTGCACAATTTGTATTTCGGCCCCAAACGCTATCTCAACAAATTCACAGTGCAGGACATGCATTCCATTTTTAGTACAGGGATGTTAGTTGAGATGCAAGGTTTTAGCTTGTTTTCACAAGCAAGACAATTGCCTTAAAAAAAATAATGGAGCAATCACATTATTCAATATGGTTGATGTTGTTTAATGGTTGCAGAGCAAAATCATTACTGGCTGATCTTGATTAATTTATTTTGCATTAGTGTTGTAAATATCTCTGCGCTGTTTGGGATCCTAATGGATACTGGCTGAGTTTCCAGTCAATATGTATCAAGAGTGTGTTAATCAATTCTTATTAATAATCAGCCCGCCATTGCTTGTTCAGACAAAACTAATGATCGAGCGTTCCAGTACACACCGATGCACTGTTTGCTGCTGGTTATTTGGTAAAACACCTACCAAATGAATTGCTTCTTCCTACAAGATTTATTTTAATTGTCTAAAATGCACGTACATTATGTGAACTATTGAAAAGGTTTATCAAGAAGCCCATATGAATTCCAGCTGGAAAAATAACTGTTCTTTCTGGAGTTGTTCTTAACGTGTTTTAATTGTGACATTGCATTTCTTTAATATCTTGACATAATGATGCTTCCTGGTGCCCATGTTCTTAGCTGATTGTGACCGTCTGGAGCGGATTCATGAATGCGTGCACTTGCTATTTTATAAACGACCAGCTCGCCCTCTATCCCACCTGAGCAGTTCTGGTTGTGCACTGAGTGCATGCATGTTGCAGTGATGTGTGGGTTGTGTACCTTGCACTACTGGCTGGAGCTCATAGATGAGGTAGTCAGGATGAATCTAGTTTAAAGTCCTGGCCATTCACAGGTTACAGTGGCATAATGTGACATTATCCCCGAAAGTCATTATTTGCATGCACATAATCAGTCACCCATCTGGAAATGAGATTCCCAAAATCGGTGCTCAGCAGTTCCACAGCCTTGCGGTGGAACCTAACTGTGACGCTCAGCTAGTATTGATGTCTGTGAGCTCAGTAGCCATCACAGACACCGTCGCTACCATTGAATTCTCTGATATTATGGGTGAGGCAATGCAGGGGCGCCGCTGCTCGGTGCTTTCAACTATAACCATTGCGAGCAATCATTGACATCCGAATGCAGGTATCGTAGTAAGGGGGACACTCCGAACAACACAACTAGGACGCTTTCTTTTTTTGTAATTTGTAAATAATAAAAACATTTAAAAAATGCAGGAAAATGTAACAGCTGGTGTGAGCCTTAAATGTACAAATTCCCATTAAGGAACAATAGCAGGACGGTTTTAAAACCAGAAGAGAGGACGGCACGAAAGACAGAAAAAGAAAAACAAAACAATAGGATTGATGAGGAATGGGAAAGAAGAAGACTGTTGAGTGAAGCGAAAATTCCTAAATTATAACTGGAGAGCATAAGTGGCATTTCCAGATCGCCTTCGGTCCACGTCCCAAGAAGCTGCGTTAAACAAGTGTTCCATGTGGCAACAGTTTGGGCTTTTGTGTAGGCATCGAAAAGGAACTTGCCAGCCACAGCCATAGTGGTATTAACTGCCCATTGATGGAAGCAGTACCTAGGCATCTCATAGCAGAGCCTTGTAAATGCCTAATACTTCTACACAAGCCAAAACTGTTGGCTTGGCCAATGGATGTTTTTAACAGGACTTCAGTGAAATACATGCAGAGTGCTTAAATCGAGTGGCTGAAGGCAGACCTGGTAAGACATTTTTCATTATGTCAGTAGAGGGTTTACAACTCCAATATTGGGCATGATTTATGGAATTTTTATTGTGGTGCAAAGTGATTTTGCACTGGTGCAATGTGTCTTTGCACTGGCAACACACACCCTGATTCACGGAGTGGTGCAAAGTGTATTTTTGCAGTGCAAACTGACTTTGCACTGACTGGTGAAAAGTCACTATTCACTGCCAAAACACACTTGGCACCACTCTGCAAATCAGGGTGTTTGTTGCCAGAGCAAAGTCACTTTGCACCAGTGCAAAGTCACTTTGCAATGCGCTAAAAGTTCCATGAATAAGGCCCTGAGTCATTAACTCTCAGACTACTGCTTTGAAAAACACTGACAGGAACTTCGAGTGCAAAGTTTGATGGCAAGGCTTGTTTAAAGTAAGCTCAAAGAGTTCCAATGAGGAGGTGTTCTGGGTAGGGAGGGGCCAGAATAAGGTGGAAATGGCCACAGCGATTAGCATGGCCATGAGCAGTCAATGGGTGGGCAAATAACCAAACAACACCTAAAGGATGTTGTCCCTTCTCATATGCCATTCCCCCCATCTGTACTCTAATGCAATAGTGTTGGCTTATAGGTGTCACAAGCGGCACCTAATAGCCCAAAGGTGGACTCTAACCTAACATGTTTGAAGTAGGCCGTTCATGAAAAACAAGTTAATGGCGAGAAGAGAGGTCTAGAAGCCTATGAAAGCCCAGCTAGAAATGACTGCTTTTGGACGAACATCATCATAAAGTTGCAACTATCATAATCATGGTGTTGATGGTGTATTTTTATTTTTCTACAGAGCACTGACAGAGGAGGTTGGGTTGACCTTTTATATCTCTCAAAATTACACTATTAACAACAACCACCGGGGATAAATGACTGGAGTACGATTGAAATGGGTTTTAAATGTACATTAATAGAGATATGATTTCAGTCAGGAAGTTAAAGATTCAGAGCACACCGTTAACATGACAACGTTACTTTAAAATGAGTACATGAGTAGGAAAGGCGATTTTGCTTCATGGACATTTTTTACTTATTTCAATTGAGTGCAAATAGCATGAAATATTGTCCTTATTCTATATATATCAATGAAGTGCATTCCGTCTTTGCTTATCTATACAAATAAGCTGTCTTTGTTTGTGGCGTGTACACTGCACATTCTGTTCTTAACAGTGTGAGTCATCAGAAAAAATATAATTAAACACCATGATCGGCTTCAAGTGGAAAATTACATTTTTGGTGAATATTCGATGAACAACGTGTTTTTGTAAAATTAAAATATTACATTTCTTCCAATTACATGGGCAAATTACAATACTGTGGGGTAAATTACACTCCCAAAATGTCAGAGATGGAGAGACCATGCTAGACCCCTATTCTGAGAGTGAAGCTGGCTGATGTTGAGACCCGCTAGAAAATGCAGGCCAGTTCAAAACATTGTTTTCCGATATGAGGCCTAGTGAATGAACAATAATGGGCCTTTTTCAACTTAAGTAAAATACAAAGACACTGAGTTGAAGGAGAGTGTGCCTTAGAACCGCTATATTGCTAACTGTGTCCAATGGAGTCAAACAACAAGAAACAGGTGGTGCTGCAGATGTTTATAGATTTACAACTGCAGCAGTGGTGTGGAAAGAAAAGATACATTTGAAATACGGTGCATTTGGAGGATAAAAAGGAGGAATCATGCCTGACATATAAGAAATAGTTCAAGTGACAGATTGCATTACCAGCATTGAAAAGACTTAATTATCATCATATAAAATCACTGCATGCAAAGAGAAAGGCCTATTTCGTTTTTATAAAAGTGAACACTGGTTTTCTATGTTAACCATGGCCTATCTGAGTGCATAACATTAATAATGAATCTCCCGCTTTTCTTATATAGTAGAAAATAAATATTGTATTTATGAACAGCAGCCTTATATATATATATGTTATATGTTAAATACAGCGTGTCAATGTAAAAATGCTATGCTTTAAGAATTGTGTATGCAGCTTGTTTTTACCCATTGAACGTGAGGGTCTAGGCCTCTGAAACTTTGACCTCAAGGCCTTTGGCTGAGGTCCTCTAGGAGAAGAAGGTCTGGTTTTCAGTTTAGATGCTAAAATATTCAGAGGAGTAGATCGGAATTGTGGAGGTGGCAGTTAAACCAGCTAGCAAATGGGACCTTAAGTTAAGGTCTCCCCATTAACTGTGCATCATCTTCAAACAAAAAACCTTTGAAGCCGAGGAGGGAAGGTCTTAATCAGGTACAGAAGAGAAATGAAACCTAAGAAATGATGGGGGCTGGTGTAAAAGTCAGGGACACTTGTGGTGCCTTACCTTTGTCTAACATTGAATAAGTTTTCTTGAATAGAAAGTGCCCAGTGTGTTCCACTGAGCTTATCCTGGGTTCATATTAAAGGTGATCAGAAGCCTATCGGCACCATGTAAACAAACAATTTGTGTGATGTATACCATTTAAGTTATGAAGACAATTATGATTCCGGCCTTCCCATAATTCAGAGAAAATAGAAATTTGGTGTGATGATAGGTTATGGAAGTAAGGTTTGATTCAGGAAGTCGAAGATTTGTGACTAATTCGGCTCAGGAGTAAATCGATAAAAACAGTAGCGCCTCCCAGGAAGAGTGTGCCAAGATATATTTAGTATTTTCCAACTAGCCACGAAATATAGAACCTAAAAATATATACGTGCCTGCAGTTATTTGAAGAATGAGGGTAGCTGCTATGTTGTTAGGTTTAAAGAACACTGAAAAAGTTAAACCCAAATGTCATTTTGGGATGATGAACCTTTCTCCTCTCTTAGCTTCTATCATTCACACACCTTAACTCCTTGTCCTATTAGCCAGCAGTGGACGTATTATGGTGAGGTATAGGGAGAGAGCTGGCCAATACGTAGTGTGGGAATTATGATAATAATATATTGTCACCAGCCCTATAACAGATCAGTTTTCAATGTGAGAGAGATTTTTTTTTTCTTTTTACTTTTCCACTATATTGCTAAAGCAAGTCTGCTTCTGAACTCTTGCAAATAACTAGCAGAGGGACAGGACGAGCTACCAAGGCCTTAAACATTGCAGGGGAGATAGAGACTGGGAAAGCTAGAAACTAGCTCGGCCTGACATTTGAGGAGCCAGATGAAGTCTGGGTGCTGGGGACTTCCCTTGACCAAAGCCTTAGTACAGATATGTACTGTGCTCAGAGGAGCTCTGCTGTTTCCCCTGGATGTCTCATAACCAAGGCCTCCCAATGTAAGTAGATTAGTGCAAATGCCATTGAAAGTGCGGGGGGGATGTTGCCAGCCTTAATCTCCACCTTGCATATCGGGTAGGGGGTGGATTTGGGGGAGACCTTTGGCACATTTTATGAACTCCAACTCAAATTAATTCCACTATAGAAAATCACCCTTTCCATTTAAATTGAATTGTGTTGGGAACTGCCATTCTTAATCCTTTCCATTAAATTGTGAGGAGGGGGGGAAGCTGTGTAGATCCTTACCGCATTGAATTGAAGTTAAATCAATTAATTCCCATATAGAAAATCACAGGACAAGTGTTGTTAGAATTTGAAACTAACAAAGTTGATGCCCAGTGTGTTATAGCCGTTATAGACAATAATGTACTTGGGAGACTCTTCCTTTCTGAAACCCCTGTGTTCTTGACTGAAGGCGGGTATCCATAATCCCAAAATAAGGAACAATAAAACTCTGCCATTCAAATGAATGTAAAGTGTGCAGAATGAAATTTCCCATTTATTTACTTGCATCCCAAAACGATTTTTACAAGGCCCTGCATGTCATGCAAATAAAACATATTTTTTTTGCCATTGGGCCTCATCACGAGTTTGGAGGCAGCCATGCCCTTAGCAAGGGCATGGCTGTCTCCAAAATCAGGTCCTGGTCCCTGAATGGGGAAATACCAGGCCATTCTGACTTTGGAGGGCCCGGTATTTCCCCATTCAGGTAAACCAGACCTGGACCATCCCATTCCCATTTCAGCCCCCATAGGGCTCAATGGGAATGGGGAGCATGCTAACAACGGGCCCATTAATGACGGGCCCATTGTTAGCATGCTGGTTCCCTCGCGGGACCCGCAAAAGACATCTGGTCTGACCAGACGCCCAGAGCGGGTCCCGCGAGGGAACCTCGTAATGAAGCAGTACGGGGTTAATGGCACAAGCACCTTTACCAGCACTGTTAACCCGTTACCGCCTCAATTGTAATGAGGCCCATTGTGTCTATTTGTCAAATCCTGCCTTTTAATAAAAAGCCAAAAGGATATGGCTACTGTATTCCCACTCTATGTACCTTGACTTCCAATTAAGGGGGGATCCATAACTGATGCCTGGGAGTGGGGGTCTCTGGGCGAGAAGAGAATTGTGATAACCCTAGCAATCACTGGGGTTTTTCACATTTCATAATTGTTAATGTGCAGTAAATCCTCTGTGTGTGTTTGATGTACAGTCTCTAAATATTGCCTGTGTGTTGTAGTATCTGTAAGCACATTACAAATACAAGTCAGCCAATTGGGGCAAGCATTTTGAAATGTTGACATTGTGTTGTTCATCTGCGTTGGTGGTTGATGTTTTGGCTGATATTATTATTTGTCAAACCTTAAATAAATATATGTGCTTGCAATACACCAGCCTAGTTCCTAGCACATTGATGGTACAGAGGGTATTTGCTGGAGTGGTGAGAAATAAGTTAGCGGCTGCACTAAAGTTGAATCTGTATCAGTACTCTGCGTGCGTGCCCCCTTGCTTGGGGGGGATGAACTCTGAATTGAGAGTAATAAATTGCGACAAAGCTCACTCAAGCTCCAGGAGGCGGTAACTGTGGGCCGGCTGCAGGATTCTCTCAGGGAGGCTCTGGTGGTGGTGTTGTTGAAACCGGGGAAGCCGAAGGGGGACTGTTCCTCGTACCGCCCGATCTCCTTGATAAACTTAGATAATAAGATCTTGGCCAAGCTCCTGGCGTCGCGCCTGGCACCACTGATGTCAACACTGTTTAGGGCTGATCAGGCAGACTTCATTCCGGGACGGTCAACGTCATTTGGTCTGAGACGAATGTTTGGGCTGATGTCTGCCCTGCCGAGCATGGAGCCAGCTGCCACGGTGTTGCTAGATGCCACTAAGGCATTTGATTCTATTGAGTGATCGTTCCTATTGACGGTTCTGCGTGGGTTGGGCCTGGGGAGATTCTTCTTGTCGTTGGTGTCACTTTTTTATGATAGGCTGGTTGCAAGGGTGAGGGCCAATGGGCACACGACTGAGTTGATCCCGCTAGAAAGCGGGACACGCCAGGGGTGTCCATTGTCCCCCTTACTATTCACTCTGGCAATAGAACCCTGGGCTGAGAGAGTGAGGGAGTTGCATATCCATCGGGGGATTTAGTTATTCACCCACAGGGTGGTGATCACGTTGTATGCGGACAATATGGTCCTGTTTTGTCCCATCCTGAGGTCAATCTAGATCCAGTTATGGTAGATATTCAACACATTGGGGAGCTCTCGGGGTTAAAAGTGAATGCTGGCAAGTTCGGGATATTCCCGCTGACGGACGGGTTGTCCCGTTTTCAAGATGCGTGGGGGTTTCAGTGGGATATGCTTAGCAACCGTTACCTAGGTATCACCTTGGCTAGAAGTGTGGAGGAGGTGTTCCGTTGCAATTATGGAACTGTGCTTCGGTTGACCAAGGAGGCGTTTCTGAGGTTGTCTTCGCTTCCACTTAACCTGCTTGTTAGGGTTTCTGTAGTCAAGATGTCCATTCTCCCCCGGCTGTTGTACGTGTTTCTTAATGCCCCCATTCGGATACCCCAAAAATATTTTCATGACCTCAAATCAGCAGTGATTCAATTTCTCTGGGCTGGGAAACAAGTGTGAGTTGCGTGGTATAAGCTCATTGCACCTGTCTGCCGCGGGGGGCTGGCCCTGCCCGATTATGAACTATACTACCACGTGGTCCAAGCTAGTTATCTGAGATACTGGTATGGGATGGCGGCTGATCACAGGCATGTTAAGGTAGAGCGGTCAATAGCATCCCCAGCGCTACTGAGATTGGTTATCCTGACAGCTCGGATATGCCCGAAGGCTTCTCGGAACTTAGTGGGGTTGACGTGTAGGGCTTGGTCTCTCCTGGAACACGAAGTGGGGGGTAGTATACTGTATACACCAGAACTCCCGGTAATGTATATTCCAGTGATTCCTGTGACTAGTGAGGCAGGTTATGTTGGCATGATGAAGCAGATAGGTGTCACCAAATTTGCAGATTTATTTCCGGATGGCCAGTTCGTCACCCTTGATCGGCTGAGGGACAGGGGAGCCCTGTCGGCGTTGGACGTATTTCTATACTTTAGACTTTGGGTGGTGCTGCAGATGCTCCTTCCGACCTTCCCTGAGCAGCCTCCAGTGGCAGGGTTGTTGGATAGGGTAATAAGGGTGGACTTGGATGGGAGGTTGCTTTCAGAACTTTAAGCACTGGCTTCGGAGGGTAGATCATCATCTGCAATGTCCTCCCGGAGGGAATGGGAAAAGTCACTGGGAGAGATATATCAGAGGATATATGGCTGTACTGCTGTGAGGGCACCAGGAAGGGAGCAATCAATCCTAATTTTAAACTTGTCCATTTCAAGTTCCTCCATCAGTATTATTATGCTCCAGTGCTGTTGCATCGGTACTTTCCTCAAAGATCTGCGGCCTGTATTAGGTGCGGTTTTGAGCCGGCGGGATTTCTGCATGTGGCGTGGGAGTGTGCACGACTTGGCCAGTTTTGGGGAGGGGTGTTTGATGTGTTTGGGGAGATTGTGGGCCAGTGATTTGCTCCAGATCCGATCATGGGCATACTAGGGTATACTGCTCAAGTAACAAAAGGGTCTAGGAAACTGGTGAGCCTCCTGCTGATTCTCGCTAAACACAGGGTCGCTATGCGGTGGGGTAAGAGGAAATACCCGACAGTTGCTCAATGGTCCCGGGACATTATGTACTGCAATAACATGGAATTGAAATGGGGAGTAATGCAAGGGAGGGAATCGGGGGACTCTAAGATGTGGGAGGTCTGCACGTCATACCTTCTCAACCAACCGGGTAGCCGGGGATCAAGCCCCTGCTTGTTGCAGGAACTTCCAACTCTGTTTCCGCTGGACTGAATAGACCAATGGGACATGAGGTGTTCATTGCAATTTGGTGACTTTGGATAACTGACCAAGTGGGGAGAGGATAGCTTATGAGGGGGCCTCCTTCTTCTTGCTGTCGTGTCGTGTCACTTTACGATGTATGCTCTTTATTGTTGAACTAAATGGGTTGTGGGCTGTGTGCTCTGGTCTGACTTGGGGGGGCGACCACTCATGTACCGCGATGGGGGGGGAACGTGAGGGGGGTTGGGCATTGGATTGAAGTTGTTGTTCATGTGAAATGTCAATAAAGAAAGTATTTAAAAAAAGTGCACTCAAGCTCAGAACTATACACAATAATGGTATGTGTAACATATGCACAGATAATATCCGAAAGGCTAGAATGTCACCCGAATTTAAGAATGTTGAAATGTAAGTGATTTCAATCTGGCACACACCTAGTCAAGCCCAGCATGAAGTGAACAATTGAAACCCTTATTTATTTGTATCTATAAGTTCAATATTCTGAACGATATACCCCTCATATCACACCCTTCTCCTGAGACACCCCCAGTCACACTGAACCAGGAATCAGGTTAGTTTGCAAAGGTAAATATTTATTTATGTATTTAAAATTGAATCACAATATATTTTAATAGGTAAACAGCAATCACCAAATGTCTGGGCTAACCCACAATTAGGGCCTCCAGTGAGTTTCCGCTGAGAGGATATCCCTCCCCCTGGGAGAAACCTGCTTTTCCAGTTCTTGCAGCTCAGCCAGGCTAATTAACTTCTTAAATCCAGCAAAACCCAAACTTGCATCAAATATAAACACATTACTTTCTTAGCTTTACATCTGGTGGATCAAAACACAACTAATATCTGTATTCCTGTTAGCAAAAATCATTTTTATGTTTGCTAATCCAGCAGACTTTTTAGTTTTAGATCACTTTAAAGTTTCATCAGTAACCCATATGACAGCTGCCATTCAGGTGGCCCAGGGTACTGCACCCAGATTCTGACAGAGGCTGTCAGTTTACAGACAATCCAGTTGTCTGATGAATGTTTTGCTCTTCACATTTAGGACTTTGTATGTTCACAGTGCTTCTTAAGATTACATTAATTTTAGCGCCAAGCAAGGTTTTGGATGTTGAAAAGTGTTGTGTTGTAGGCATTTTGGAGTTTTTAGCAACAAAGCAAATATCATTTGTAGGCACATTTTGGGGTTTCACTTGCAAAGTGCTGCTTCTCTCTCTGCACTCTGTTTGCTGGTCATGGAGCCCACTGGCATAGTTTCTGCGGTGTGTGCTCTATTCCACCACACATGCACCATGGGTGGCTGGTTATGCATCCATCTTTTTGTGGGCCTGAGAACGCAGTTCTTGTAGGTTGTTTGCATGCACAAGGGTTTTGCCACCATTGTTGCCATTTCTTTCACCATAACTGGCTGGGTGATGCCGCATAGCATAGTGGAATGTGTCAATACATCCCACAGAAATAAGAGGCTACATCTATATATCACAACGTTTTGCTTCCACTTCATTTGATCCTCATGAAAGCTGCGTGTTTACAAGTTCTGACATATCTGTGCAGTAGATTTACAATTGTCTGTTCTGGACATGGTTTGTTAGGGTATTTTGTGGTATTTCGGTGAGCCTGATGGGGGTATTTCGTGGTAAGCCCCATATATACAGGATGTCCTCTGATTATTATAACCCCTAGCAAAAGCACCACACGCAAGCACCTATCCTGGTCTGGCCTCAGTATCTGAACTCGCGAGCCTGGAAGGCTCATCTCATTAGGTGTACTGCAGGAGCAGCGCACCCCGACCTCCCACCTTAAACCCCCAACACCAGGTAAGCCCAATCGGGGCATCTGCAGCACGTGTAGTGCATTCAGCATCTGCCATCGACCCAGGGCTTTCCCTGCTCGATATTTCATTATGATTAATGAGATTTGATTGTCATACCCCGTGCACGCTTATTTTTGCATTTTTGGCCCCACCACTTATTTTTGCACACAGTAAAAAGTCTGGCTCAAAGATGGCCAATGCCACATTGTGAACGTGGCATAGCTTCACCCCAGCCACAGCGACCCAATCAGCTGGCTGTGACTACATCTGCCAATAGGGTGGAACAGCAGCCGTAAGCCAGCACCCCCACCAAAGGCACCACACACAAGGCACCTGTCCTGGGCCTGTCCAGGGACGGACAGACAGAAACAGCACAAATCTATGCCGAATTCCACCTCAATTACTATCTAGATGACAGCTGAACCGGTCTCCCTGACTGCAAAACTAAACTCTGGTCACTGATACATATCCTCTCTGAGTGGTAAGACTCTCCTCTAACATTAACTGAATACCGCTGTGCCATTGCAAATTGTTGCTTTCCTGCATTCCATAATTATACCTTACTTATCAACTGCCTGCTCATTCCACAGCCTATGTGCTACCTTCATAGGAATGTATCCCACTACCGACTGATATATTCTCTTATCTGTACGTTGTCCACATTAGTAATCTGCACTGCTGCACTTATCCCTGTGCTCTATCATTTTACGCGAGCCCACATCCTTTTCAGAATAGTAACAAGCCAACTACATAGGACAGTGTACTGCGCTACTTACAGCTACTCTCATAAATGCCTACTGCACGCAGAGTCTTCACGCGGTCCAAATTGCCTTCACCATAAATGCTTCTCAACTTATAGTGCTCTGTTTTTCGAAGTGCCTTGCTAATTATAATGCTCAGCATACTATTATAACTAGTAATCACACCACCCTCTCTCTACATGCTGCGCCAACGCTGCATCTCCACCGTGCCCCATGTACCCTGGCAGAGCGCCCGCCCCAATGCAAACACATGCTGCACTCTGTGCCAGTACACACTCTTCCCTTAACAAGGACAGTCTTAACAACAGGCCTGGTCCTCTACACCTTAGAAACTCGACCCTATGCTACACAGCCCCCTCCATCTTCAGTTATATGATTTTATCACTCAGCGCCTCACAACATCAAACTCTCTCCGGCAGCGCCTTTTACATCACACTTTACAAAAATACACCTGCCTACCCAGTAGGCATGACCAGCTACAACACAGCTTGCTCAAAAGATGCATCCATCTTCTTCAACTCAGGCCTGGCCCGGCTACACTGCCTTAGACACCACCCCCTGCCCTGCCCTAGCCCATTCCTTCCTAGCACAACAGCCTTACCGACTACACCATTTCCCTACATCCAAACTGTGCCTCTACTAGGCAGATCACGCTGCACACACCTTTCCTCCAGAACTACACACATCACCACCCAAACAAGACTCATTACTGCTCTCAAACAAAACATCAGACTCACAGCACATCACCAACACCCCCACACCAAAAACCAGCATATCCTTCCATGCCTCAACACGATACCACGGCCCAAACCTCATGTGACTCAGAAGAATCCTGATATCAGCACCCTGCAAATCACCACCCCTAATGAGACCTCGCAAAAAACACCTTACCTCAAGCTCTCCCAAAACCAGCCAGCCACTATTAGGAGCCCTACTAAATGTCATATCCCTTGGCCCCCATGCCATTGATATACACGATAGCATACTAGAATTCAAATTAGACTTCTTAGTGCTAACTGAAACATGGCTACACATAGCTTCTGGTCCACAGATCACAATAGCCATCCGTCCTGAGTACACTCTTCTCAGAGCAGA
This sequence comes from Ambystoma mexicanum, assembly GCF_040938575.1. Classification (NCBI taxonomy): domain Eukaryota; kingdom Metazoa; phylum Chordata; class Amphibia; order Caudata; family Ambystomatidae; genus Ambystoma; species Ambystoma mexicanum. The sequence goes on along the minus strand of NC_090941.1, from coordinate 100,525,813 downwards.
TCACCAAGACTTCATATGTGGTGGGGTGGCAATCATATTCAAAACCCCTCTCCAATTCAGGGAATGTAAAATGGAATCACTACCAGATTAAGAACTACTCTCTCTAAAGCTAACCAATAGTCCTAAGCAAACTATAAACTTCCTAATAGTATACAGAGCACAGAGTTCCTCTAATAATCCCTCTTAATCACACCCCGTCTCAAACCCAAAACTAAATACATCTTCCTAGGAGACCTCAATATAGGATACAATTACCTAATGGATAACAAAGCTACAGCCTTCCACAATGCCTTTCAAGAAATGCAATTCACACAAATAGTGAATGCTCCCACCCACTCAAAAGGTAGAATCCTTGAATGGATACTCACCTTGAATACTGCAGTATCCATAGTGGATATCCTCAAGATGCAATGGACAGACCACTTCTTAATCAAATTTAACATAAACCTGGCCACCGACCCAATAGCTAAAACATGTACCTCTGCACATGTACTGGTCAGAATCTCACATAAACTCATTCCTGAGAACCTAAACCCGTTACTTAACGACTTGCTAAACTCCAAACCATAGACACTACCAACCCAGACAGCATTTCAGATCACTACCACCAATGCCTAAAATGTGCCATAGATGAATTAGCCCCTCTCAAAACCAAGATGCCTAAACCCAAACGCAGCTCCCTCTGATTTAATGTGAAAGACTCATAGAACTCAGAAGGAAAAAAGAGCCTCAGAACAGTTATCCAGAAAAAAAACACTCCCTATAACTCCAAATCAAACTCCAACAACTATCCAAAGCCTATAAACTCTGTGTTCTCTCCCACAAAGCAGACTCACTCAACAAACACATCACTCATGCTGCGTCTAATACAAAAGACCTACTTACTATCATCAGAGAACTAGAATCCCCTATCGTACCCATCTGCTCAATTATTGATAGCAAACCCTGGTGGACCACTATTCAGGATGTTCTGACTTCTAAAGTGAATACACTCCAAAACAAAATAGCCTGGCAAAAAAAGACCCAAGAGCTCACAACCAAGTTGTTACATGGTGTAGGGGAGGTAATACCACCTTTATGAGTATATGTGGAAATGTTGGCTGTGTCAGGTCATGAACCATGCAAACAGTGCATTGGGAGGAGCCTGTTTCAAAACAATGGTGTGTAGCTACCAACTTCAAATGGTGTGAAATGGCAGTGTATATGTTTTTTTCGCATTCAAGGTCTCTCTCAATGAGCTTGAGTATGCAGATGATGGTGGGCTGTTACAGCTAATACAATCTCCTGATGTTTTACTCTGTCCCTGGGTATGTGCGGCCATCAGATTCTCCTCCTTACTTGCAGGTCCATCTTTTCCATGAATGTTGTCATGCCCTTAATCAGTAGGGACAGCTCCACAAGATACAGCAAGAGGGTTCCACCAGCTTGCATTGTACTGTGAGTCTTGTGTGAGTTTCAGGTAGGCTTGACATATCCACATTGGATCAAGTGGATGTACCTCTGTTTCCTTTCAGAGTGTGTGGCAGTCATGCCCTACTCCTTTGGGGTGGACGTTATTTTGGTGGTTTAATGTGCAATATTTGCCATTGCAGGTAGACCAAATGGCTGATTTTTCAGCATTTGTTGTGTCAGGTTATCTACATCCAGTGTTTCCAAACCGTGTTTTCTCTGTTATGGCATGTATTGGGTTTTGACATATCACACCAATTTATTTGGGATGTGATGTGGATGTCAAATTATTATGGTATGTCAGAAATGGGCAATGTGGTGTTAAAGATGTCAAATTAAGGGGTGTGCAACGTGAGTTGGGGGAAACAGTATTATTGATGAGGTGTGTTAAGAACGTTTGTTTTTGAGGCTGTTTAGGGTACATAGCCATTGAAACTTCAATAGAGTGGTGATGGACAGTGTGGTGAGGACATACATGCTGCTATCTTTATGTTAATTAGCAGTAGTAGTTACAAGTCTGTAGGTGAAAGGCAGGATAGTGGATTAGGCTATTGTGTTATTATGCTGAAATGGGTGGAATCAAGTGAGGTAGTTAATTGTGCATGTTTTTTGTTGAGGATGGCTAAGGAGGAGCAATTAAATGGGTGCTGGGAGAAGCAAGCGTGTGGTAGGGCCTAGTTATGTGAACACTAATATACTTAATGTGGTGTGCTTGGAGTTGTTGTTTCATTGTTACGTATAGGCTTGTGTGGTGTGAAAACTGGAGACAGTTGGACCACCTAAGTGCAGTGCATTACCTTGGTGCTATGTTCTCATATCACTTTATTTCTGGATTGAGAACATAACATAGATGAATTAATAGTTGGTTGCTATATGAATGCAAATATGTGTTACACACTATTTTGGAAAACCTCTATGAATGTGAATGAAGAAATGTCATGTTGTTTCTAGTGAATGTTTCTTCTTTTTAGAATTTGTTTGGGAATTGTATTCTGAAGTTATGTGTAGAGTATGTGAGGTATTATTTAAGAAGTGTATAGTGGTATGGTGTTTAGGGTGTTATTGATTAGGTTTGGTAGGGTAGTTGTATGGTGCTTTTTGGGGACTTAGCCATTCAAACTGTAGTGATAATGGGGTTGGGTAGTGGAGGGAGGAGGGACATTCTGATATATTTTGTGAGTAGAAGTAGTAATTTTAGTTTAAAGGTTCTTTTTTGAATTATGGTGGCCAATTTGGAACAGTGTTTTAAAATATTTGCTGTCATCTGAAAAGGGAACATGTGTCTTGTTGATTTAAATCATGGTGGTATATATGTTTTTCTGATGGGATGTGTACTCCATTTCAGTATATATCTTGCCAGGAATAAAAAAAAAGAAATGTATCTGCAGCCAGTAAAATCCCAGTGTGCGAATAACTATTACACTTGGGCTAATGGGCAGACACAGGCTGTTATGTTCTGCAGCTTTGATTGAGTGTCTTGTTTCGCTTTGCCCTACAAATCCTGGGTTGGTGGGCCGATAAACTCCATCTCCACCTCTCAGCCTGGGCTTGAAAGTTATAATTTATATTGAAACTATAAAGAAACACAATGCATGAACTTACTAATCTCATTTTTTTTATATACAGTTTATAAGAAGGGGTCGTCTGCAGGGAAGTACACTTAAACAGTATCATTTTTTAAAAAGCTGTGTTTTTAAATCTGTATATACAAATCCTGTAGATAATGCAACAATTTCTAGTGTTGAGGATAGTTTTAAATATGTTGAAGTTGAAATAAGAGATTTTCCATCACAAAGTTTTGCTGGAACCGATAATGTTTTATTGAAACTAAAAAATGAAAAAAAAATTGAAATGTGTTACTAGCTAGTAAAAAAAGAAAGATTTGTAGAAAAAAAAGGTAGCCTATGTGCTATCAATTTGAAACAGAGGAATAAAGATCCATATAGGAAAATGTATAGCTCCTGAGTTTTTACAAATCTTTGGAGAAGTGTGAAACCAAAATCTAGATATGTGGTAAAATGGTTTTTGCAAAAGAAAAAAGTAAAAGTAACCATTAGGAAACATATATGTATTAAATAAACTTAAGAAATTGCTTAAGGTGACTACACCATTCTATAAAAACATAGAAACAGTTCATGTGCTTATACGTGACAAGTTTTGTGACGTCTTTGGTGGAGAGTGGAAACACACTTCTCATACTGAAAGACTTTTTAATGAGGAGAGTTACATTGCGGAAAATAATGTTGCACTAGCTATTGATAAGAGTGGGCGTAGCTATGAAGTCCTAAATGGTGTGTTTTCTAAAAAAGAATAAATTATACAGTGTAATAATACAGAAATGGAAACTGTTAGTCAGTAAAAAATTAAACGAAAGAAGGATTGTGAGGTATGAACAGATCAAGATGCTACAAAGAATAGATAACTGTGAAGTTCATGAAAAAACAGGACTTTTGGGTCACTCTCTAGCTTGTCTTGATAAAAGTGGATGGAAGTGTCAGTTTCATCATATATACGGATGCTGGCTGCACATCATGCTAAAATGAGATACCTTCCAGTTAAAGTGTATGAGTGCAAAACACCAAATTTGTCTCTTGCAGTTTTAAATTAAATAATTTTGACTGGAACTGTTTAGATTCTAAAAAAATGCATATGATAAATTTGATGCATTTAAAAGAGTATTTGTACATAGATTAAAAACTTACAGAAAGTAGAAATGATGATTCTATGGTTTCAACGGATTACATTGTTCAATAGTATAAAAGAAGTATTGCAATGTTTGAGTTGTCTTCTACTGAAAGACCGGATATTGTTTGTGTATCTTGTTGACGCACTTTCTATAAGTCTCAAGTGCAACTAGTGTATGTGGAGAACAAAATTAAACAAACTGTAGAAGATGCTTGGAAATAACTTCATCTGTATTTGTTTGTAGAAGAACGATTTGATGCAAGTGAGGCACTTTATATTTGTAGAAACTGTGCTGGATTTTATAATCAAAGGCATATTCCACCAAGAAGTGTTTTAAATGACATGATAGTGCCTGATATCCCTGTTGTGCTTCAACAATTGAACATGTTTGAAGTGATTGCATTGCAAACTGCTCATCCTTTCCAAGTTATTGTTGGATTTCATACAAAGATGTGAAATATGCCTAAGAAGTCAATAGTGGAAGGTGTGAGAGGAACATCTGTCTATTTACCCCTGCATTTGGAAGAAAATATTAATACTCTAGGAGTGAAGTGTGACATTGCAGATTCTTTGTTTGTTTTAGTAAATGGCGTTGCCACTAAAAATAGGAGCATTTGGCAATAGCCTATCAATACTGGAAAATTGAAAAATGCACTGGCGTTTCCATTGGAGCTCAATGATGTATACAAAGGCAGTCTGATTGTACCAGACTTGTCTTTGCTTGATGTTGAGCCACCAAACAAAAGCAGTGAAGGTAATTTTCAGTGTCTATCTGTTGCAGAAGTTAATAGTGTATATGAACATTACACTATTCATCTTCTACACTCACGTGGAGTCATGGGTGACAGTTTAGAATTGTGTCAAATGAAAGCAATGAAAGGTTCACAAATTATTATCTGGGGAAAGACATTAGAAACCTGTTGTTTCCCTATGCTTTTTCCAACTGATAGGGGAGGGGGATTGGATTATCGGAAAGGTGCAAAGCTTGGCTTCAGGATATTGTTGTACAAGAATGTACTCAGAAGAGTCACGATTCAGCACCAATGTTGAATGTATTTTTCACTTATTGCATGAAAGTGAATTTTCAGCATTATGTCATGCTATTGCTCATACACTTCAGCCCGGAACTAGAATTCACATTTTACTGCATGTGAGATGCTGCAACAGTTGAAAGATTTTTTTTTTAGCCATGTTACACTGTATATGTAATAAAGAAAATGGTCCTCTATGCTCTCTGGAACATTTCTTTTGGAGTAAGGAGTACCGGGCATGTAGGGCTCCACATATACATATGCTGTTGTGGATTAAAGATGCTTGTCAGTTTGGTAAGGAAAGTGATGTCTGTGTGATGGAGTTCATTGGAAAAATTCCAGCTCAGCACATGAATGCTGATCTATAGAAAGAGGTGGAAAGGTTTCAAAAGCATTCATGTGGAAAGTGCTGTCAAAGAAAAAAACAAAAGTAAAGACAAGTATAACACATTTCAATTCATGTGACACAAGTTAGTTGGGCGAATAATCTAATGTAATCTGTTCGACACCATGTTACTGGAATGTCACTGAGAAATACGTATAATAAAAAAAAAATACAAGGAATGCCAATTCATTAATGATCACAATCCTGTAATTGCTCAGCTATGGAATGCAAATACTGATGTACAGCGTATTATAGATGATTGAACAGTGGTTGCTCGTTATGTTACAGCATGCATGACAAAAGCAGAAAAGATCAATGCAGCTGAAGTATAGGTAGGTCTATCATCAGGTAAAAGTTTGAATCAGAAACTTATAAGCTTTTGTATGAAGATGCTTTCACATAGAGAGTGTGGAAGCTATGAAGCTGCAGATAGGCTAACTAGTTTGCCTCTGTATGAATGTAGCATTTATGTAGTTTGGTTTAGTCTTGGACCAGCTAGTACTAGAAAGCGGGTATTGATGCCTTTTTACTGAAATTGAGCAGTTAGCTGAAGCAGCACCTAACAGTACAGAGATTTTTAAAACAACTTGATTTGGTACATATTATCCAAATCGATCTGAAATTTTGGAGGATCTTCGTTTATATGAATTTGCACAAAGCTGCCCATTTCAAAATATTGAAGCAAACAGTGACAGAGGACGGTTTAAAGTACATGGATATAGTGGTTGTCTGCTGAGACGTGAAAAAGCATGTCTCATTGACCACATGAAACTGTCTTGCCAAACTGCAGAGAAAAACAAATTATTCTATTTTTTGTCTTTTGCAGTTGTTCTTCCCATGGCGTGCAGAGAGTGATTTACTTGGAAGTTTTGAAAGTTTTGAAAAATCTTTTTTTGTTAAAAAATGCTTAATTACATATCCAGAATTGGAGAAGTACTTGGAGTTACTGGAGAAAGAAATCTGTCAAGAAGAACATTTGGCAACTGAATTGACAAAAGAGACTCCTGAGGGCAGTCAAGATTCTGCAGCAGGAAGTCAAAATGTTCTTTCTGAGCCAATTATTCAAACTGATGTTGAGCTTGCTTTGGAAGTAGTAGAGATTTCAATGCAGCAAAGTAAAGTTGCAGATGTGACTTGTGATGCAATTGTTAGTAAACTTAGTATAGAGCAAAAAAAGATAGGTTCTCACATGGATTACTGCATGACAAGCATGAATGTTCTTGTGTGCAATACAAACCTGTATTGATTTATGTTACTGGACAAGAAGGAACAGGTACATTTTTTTTAAATTAATGCAATACTAGCTATGTTCCAAAATGGAACAGAGTCTTCTTTGCCATGTATTTCAATTGCTCCAACAGGTTTAGTAGCATTTAATGTAGGTGTTACTTTACATCAACTGTTGATGTTACTAGTGGGGAATGACAAAGTATCGTAAACTTGTATCATGTGCTGCACAAGAAGTAGGAAAAGTAGAAAATGAAAATAAAATACCTTGATTGTAGATGAAGTAGGTATGTTGTCTAACTTGATGCTATCTTTCATTCACTTGTGAACGCAAGAGGTTTTGAAGACTGACTACGACATTTTGTTTGGAGGTAAACATGCACTTGTTTTTGGAGACTTGTTACAAATAACTCCTGCGAAAGCTCAAACAGTTTTCAGAATGCTGCAGTCTAAGGATGCTCAAAAAAGTGTAGGAAGTATTGGTCATTTTAACCTTTGGAATTGTTTTGAATTCCAGTAACATACCAGTAATATGTGGCAATCTGGAGACTTAGAGTATGCATAAATGCTTAATAAGATGTGTTTAGGTGTTTTTGAGGAAAATGTGAAAGCATTCTTAAAGGTAAGAATGATTTCTACCATGTTTCATGCAGATTGCAGTCCGTATGATGTCATGTTGACTCTTAAGGAAAGAAACATTTGTTGTGCTGCTTTGATGTGCACACTTGCAGAGTGTAACAAGTTTAACTCTGCAATGCTATTCAGAGAAGCAAAATATTGTAGAGATAAAATCATGTGATGTTTTAGATGGTCATGTTATGCTTTTAGAGTTGGATAAGAGACCAAAAGCTTGATTAGGTCAACTAGAGAATTCAATTTCTAAAACAGCAGGTCTGGAAGGAGTTTTAAAATTGTGTATTAATGCAAGAGTAATGTTAAAGAGAAACTTTAATATAGAAATTGTTCTAGTAAATAGAGGGATGGGAAGAGTGATTGCATTAAACACTTTTCCTCACAGTACAAATATTGAACATATTGAAGCTAAGTTTGATCGTGTGAAAGAACTCACTTGATTTCTCAGATACATTTGTGAAAAGAGTACAGTTTCCATTGTGCTCTGCTTATGCAATAAGTGTTCATACATCACAAGGTTTGACGGTGGATGCAGAACCTATTTACATTGGTCATGCAGTGTTTAAGTGTTATTTGGAACAATGTTTTTAACACACATGAACACTTTTTGGGGTCCACCTTTTTTCAGTGTGGAGGCTGGTTCTTGCTCTGGTGTCAATTAATGGATGACCTCAAAGAGCGAAATTGATAGAAGATTCCTCATACTATATGGGGGCTTCTGCCCTTAGGCATGGGGTGTATGGGACTGCTGCCCATTTCTGGGTTGGCTGTTTTGTTTCAGAAGAACTTGGGGCCACATTTCAAAGAGGAACTATTTTTTCTTTTATTGACCTTCATAGGAAGTGTGTGGTCCCCGAGTTACAAATCACTCGTTGATGGGTCAAAAAACAAACAAAGTGTTCGTAAAAAATAATTAAAAACAAGGAACTTCATCCATAGTACAGTGTTTGTATGGTCTAGTTCATGGGGTATCCCTAGTTGATTTCTGGGCTATCCTTGGTTAAAAGATGATCACATCTTTTAACCAAGGATATCCCAGAAATCAACCAGGGATACCCCGTGAACTAGATCATACAAACATTTTACTTGGTTAAAAGATGGTCACATCTTTTAACCAAGGATATCCCAGACATCAACCAGGGATACCCCGTGAACTAGACCATACAAACACTGTACTATGGATGAAGTTCCTTGTTTTTAATTATTTTTTACGGACACTTTGTTTGTTTTTTTAACCATCAACGAGTGATTTGAAACTCGGGGATCACACACTTCCTATGAAGGTCAATAAAAGAAAAAATAGTTCCTCTCTGAAATGTGGCCCCAAGTTCTTCTGAAACAAAACAGCCAACCCAGAAATGGGCAACTCCCCCATACACCCCACGCCTAAGGACAGAAGCCCCCATATAGTATGAGGAATCTTCTATGAACGATCTCTCTTTGAGGTCATCCATTAATTGGCACCAGAGCAAGCAAGAACTAGCCTCCACATATGGGGATTTGTGTTACAACTGCCAGTAAATTCAGTCTGAATAATACCAACACACTGAATACTTCAAAGGATTAACACTAACCTGGTTGAAACTGGTTGGTCTGGAAGCAGCAATAGTAGCAGGCAAGAATTGCCATGAGGTCCTTGCTCCTCCCTCCACCAGAAACACAGAACCAGTGGGGAAGAGGCACAAACCCAAGGGAAACCCTCTGGGGAATAAAACCCTGGGCGGCGATGATGACCCGTGGTTCGGATGGAAACCTCTAGCGTGTGAAAGCTTGGTGAGTCTGGAGCTGGAAGTCTCCTGAAGAAAGAAATGACAGGTGAGTATCAGAATATGATAAGTCCAAGAAAATAGAGGGAAGGAAGTACGGATGCTTACTGAAGGTTGACAGATGAGTTTGAATACTCTCAGAGAGAAGAGTCTTTTCGAGGGAGAATGGCGTGTATAGGAGCAGCTCTGAATCCTCCTGGATTTTCTAAGAGGGAAGAAGGGGTGAGTAAAGGAAACAAGGAAACCAGAAAAAGAAGTCTTGAAACCAAGAGGGAAGGAAACTCACTGCAGCTAGCAATGTGGGGATTCCTCTATTTACTGAATGGATTTTTACGGTGAGCGGAATGAGCAGCAAATGCAAACCCGGAAGTGAGGATGGACTCAGAAGCGTTCCTGAAAGTAAGCACGTGAGGGAAATTCTAAAGTGAAAGTTAGAGAGAATAGGTTACTCAGAGGAAAGAAAGGAACCTAGGCTACGAACTTACAGAGCGTCATCCGAAGTAGCGCTTCATCGCAAGGACCGTCTCCGATCCTTAAATATGATCATGTGACTCATCCCCAACTTCTGTTGGAAGCGTGGCGACATCATGTGACTTGTAGCAAACGCCCCTTGAGAACGTGAAACAACTAGACTGCAGATACTTGAATACTCTGACTCTCCTACTCTTAATAATACATCAGGACGAATCCATCCACATATTCGCCTCTGATGTAACCATGTCCATCGTTGGAAACATGTAACAATTTGTCACATGTGAAAAATACAAATGTTTTATTTGAAATAAACTTTGATTAAAGGAAAGTGACATCTGAAATTTCTTACATCAAAGAATATAATAGGTTGTGTTTACTCTATGCTGCTCACCTGAAACTTATACCTGTACCTGAGAAGCACTCATCCAGGAAACATAAGGAGTCAGTGAAAGCATTCAATTTCAAATGAAATCAGTTCCTGTAAGACTAAAAAACAACAGCATTTAACAGAGTTAGGGAGTTGTTCAACTATAACATACTCTCATTGCACCTTTAGTAATAAAACAGGAGTTGAATGTTATTGTTATAAAACTTTGCATATGTTGTTTGAAATTACTTAATTGATGTAAGAATAGCTTCTAAAGCACAGAAGCAGCTATGTGTTGAACTTTCATTTCTTAAAATATCTGTAGATGAAAATCTACACAGTTTACATTGGGCAATGTCAATCCGAAATGTAGTAGCTGTTGCAAGTGGAAATCAAAAGATTTCACAAAATACACCGGAAGATAGTCAAGAATCTTTCATGACTTTCTTTGTGATAATAGTGAAGGAAACTATTAATTGTATTATTTATTTATTTATTTATTTATTTTTAATGTAGATAGATATGTAGGAATTAGGTACAAGTGGAATCATACATGTCCAAAATGTAAGAAAGGTTGTTCTGCTACAGATCTCTATGAAAGATTTGTGTATCTGCGTGTGTCTGATCAGAATGTGTAAACATGTTCTGAACTTGTAACTAAAGCATTCCATGATATGCAATGCAGAGAGTGTGGTTGTAATTTGCAATCAACACTGCAAAATCTAGTTTTTAATAAATATGTATTGATTATGTTTCAAAGATACAGGGCCTCATTACATGGACGGCGGTAAGGGTTATCGGTCACCGTTAATGGTACCGATGACCGTTAACCCTTACCGCCTTACTACGAGGTCCCTTTGCGGGTTGGAGACTTTAACGCCTGCTTTTTGCAGGTGTTAAAAACCAACCCGCAAAGGGACCAGGGAGCTAATTACGATACCGCAATTTGCAGTGCCATAATTAGCACCTTACCCATTCCCATTATGCCCTATGGGGCAAAAATGGGAATGGGGAAGGGCAATGGGGGAAGGGGGAATTACTGCCCCACCAACCTTGGAATAGAGCGGTAATTCCCCTTTCCACCAAGGCGGTGCCGGTATTTTACCGGCATGGACCAAGGTGCTAATAGCACCTTGGTCCACCGCCGTCCATGTAATGAGGCCCACAGTGTATGTAGATGGTAGGAAAATTAACACATCAATAGTGAATTTTGTAAATAGTCAAGTTTCTGTTATTATTTTTCATGAGGGGGCATCCATTGAATCTGGATATTTCATAACATGGGTTACTTACAGAAGTAGATTGGCTTGTTTGCAATGACGTATAGTCACACACCAAGCTAGTTTTCCAAATGGTTTAAAGAATGCTTACTTAATGTTGTTAGAAGCAAAGTTTTAAAATATATGTGTAATATTCCTTGTGAAAATAAACATGCAAAATAAAAGCTTGAAATGGAAATAATTGGCTAATAAGTGTTTTATGTAATGTAGGATATGGATTCTTAGTAGGGTGTTTTTATAAAAGCAGTACTAAACAAATGTAGAGGTGATATTGTGAAGAGTATATAATCTTGAAGAGATGATAGCATTCTGCAATCTTCTTCATATATTTTATTGTGTAAAACACTGTATGTCCTAATATGTACAGATTTTCCCTATGAGTGTGAGTTTACATAAATGGTTCCATGTACATTACTTTGAGTGTGAGGGAGTGTACAAACTCATGACTGTTTTCATATGAAACAAGTAAACACTAGGTTGTAGATACAAAAACATATAGTGCAATTAAAATACAAAATCAAAATAACTTACTGAAAAGGTTAGTTTGATAAATGTATAAATATGTTTCATGTGGAGTGTGGAGTTTTTAGAAAAGTCAGATAATCTATTCAGTCATTAAACTGTGCATTTTCTTTCATTTTGTATGGTAGGTTTAAGATAATTGTGATTAGCTCCTAAGGTGTGCATGTGGTCAGAAAAAGGAGGCACACCAAATTATAAAAGAAGTTATGAAATGGCAATGTAGATATAATTTTTATAATTTAGAATACATTTTGCTATAGTAAAAAAAGGTATTCCAGATTGTGTAGCAGTATCAGTGCTAACCGAAGTGTATATAAAATATGATGTGTGTAATATGAAATGTCATTATTAACTTTATCATGTGTGTAGGTGGCCAAACAAAGGACACACACAGATTTTGTAAGAAGTATGGAAATTACATTTTTTACATTATTAGTGTTGTTTTGCTAAGTGTCAATATGTTCATTCACAACAGTTTTTATTGTCTATTATTTATATGACTCAAAATAATGTTACAGTGTTGGCATGTCCAAATGTATTTCTTTGTAAAACTGAAGACATAGTTATGTTGTATGTCTTGGTTTCCTGGTGAAGGTTGCATACACTAATCTGTAAATTTGTCATCATGTAGCATAAAGTATTGTTTATATAGTTTTGTAACATCTGTGCATTGTTGTGAAATGTGTTTATTGGTGTACGACCCATGAATGTTGTAGGCAATTCATTTTCTAATTTGCTGATTCAAAAACTAGCTAGAACTAATGATTTAATGTTAAATATTTAAAATAACAGAAGAGGTTTTTTTTCTCCAACAAGACGTTTTTTTTTTTCTTGCTCTAAGGCATGATTATTGAACACAACTTGGTAATTGTTGTGTACTTTCAATACAATCAGTATTCTTTTAGTATCATTATGAGAAAAAAAAACATAAATAATGTTGTATTTATGTTGTTATGAATACCATAGGAACACTCTGGTGGTGAAAGTACACGGTATAAATGGACTTTACCATTAATATTAAATACATTTTTTTTCAGAGTTCAAATATGGAAGAAAGAGGCAAGCATGTATAAAGGTATGTGGTAAGACTTTTGATAAATGTATATATGTGTGATTTATATATGTACATAGAAAGAAGTGTTTCTTTTTTATAATATTATTTCTAAACCTGGTTATGGTATTAGCCAATGAATAGCAGGATTTCACAGACCAAAACCAGTCCTTCACACTTGAAGCACAGTTCTGCTGCCGGTCTGCTTGAGTATCGGACAGCTTCCATATAGGAGGGTCAATCACACCCTGCTATGATGTTGGGCTACTACTCATAAGACACAAAACACAATTGTCGTGTACCCTAACAAATTGAATCTGTCCTGATGAAGGCCACATAATTGTGGAAACCACAGTTGTTTGAAGAGACAGCTGAAACACACCATGTTGATGACAAATACAGCAACCACCAACACTGTAAAAGATAAGGCAGGTCCAATACAAAGAATAAAAGAAATATAGAAATGGCCCTGGATATTGACAGGGTCTAGAAAATGTACAGTGATGGGAAGGATATATGAGGTTCATAGATTTAACTGTAAACAATTGTTCTATTTGTGTCTGTAACTGATATGTTTATAGACTGTTTACCATATTTTTATGAAGGGCCTTGTGAAGGCAATTAAACGTGTATAGATGTGTTGTTTTTTATAGAAAAATGTGTGTTGTTTGGTACAAAAAAAAAACGGATGTTTTTAGAATAAATATAAAACTCTAAATTGCTGTTTGAATACTTGTATGTGTGACATAAATAGCATTGGCCACTGCTGCTTTTTTTTGTAATAGGGGAGAAAATACATACGGATGAAACATATAACAAAGGGAATTAAAATAAAATCCAACATATATTTTTTTTTAAAAAAGGGGAAAAATTACCACTTAAAAAAATACTAAGCATGAGAGATGATTTGATGTTCAGCGAGTAACTTCAGCCATTGTTCAATTGTGGCATCTCCCTTGACTACCCATTTGCAGAATCCTTTACACATTATTTGCATTCTTGGAAGGTCTGGTGTCGGTAACGAGGAGTTAGTTTAGTGGATATCACTGCTGATGTACAGGCTTCATTTCCCCTTGGCATTGTTGATGCACTGGTGGATGGAGGTTCTGAAGGTGGTTCTGATATTTTTCTATGCAAGGAACGGGCCCCATTCATTTTGCTTTTGTGATTTTCATGGGCTTAACAATATTCATCATCAGCATTGTCCCAGTGGACTCTCACCAGATGGTTGATCATTATTGATGTTCCTGGACTTTGAAATGGGATATCGGAAGGCCCACCACATAGAGTTTTCTTGCAGAAGGTGAACAGTACCCCTCTGCCTCCTTTCTGGAGTGGTGTACCTTCACTTTAAAGAAGCGCCACTGTCTGCAGTTTTTTTTTCATTCCTGTGTGCTTCTTCTTTGGTGGTGAAGGACTGTAGACACAAATGATGGCATCATCCTCACTCCTCCTACCGTCATGGTTGGACATGTTTGAATGTCCAACAGGGGAAGTAAAACTTAAAAGAATAAAAATGACAAAACAAAATAGCCAATGCTGCAAAAAAGGAAAAAGGAAAAAAAGAAGAAAAAAAAGTAACACTAAAAAATAGACAAACTCAACAAATCACAAGATAAAGGAAAATTGGATTTTCGAAAACTAGCTAAAACAGCTGAATAGTGTAAGGAGTAACATGCCAAAAGTGCTTGCAGTTACTCAGAAACCCTTTAACTAGCAAGAACAGAAAGCAATTATTAATGTAAAGTTATTTTTGTGGGTATGGTGATTATTCACGCCTACAACTGCCACGCTGTCTGTTTGGACAGTCTTGTATGCGTGGATGTCGTCAAAAGGCATGGACGTAGCCGTGTCAATATAGGGCAACGTGTGATTGGATGGTTTGTTGATGTGCATAACAGTCACGTGTGGGCCCGGAGCCGCAGCACATGTTATGATTGGCTGGTGCATCATGCGCAACGAGGCGTAGTCGCATTACAGGAGTTTGACATTCCATTGGCTTATTTCATACACGCGGGTTACAACAAACAGCATGGGCGTACTTGTGGAAATACTCCGCAATGCATGATTGGATTGTTTGTTGGTGCGTATTACATGTAGGTGTAGAACCACAGCACGTTATACCATTGGCTGGTGTATTAGGCACAAAGATGCATAGCCGCATTGAAAGATGTTGTCGTTCTATCGTCTCATTTCGCACACATAGGTTACCCCCCCCCCCAGTCGGTGTTTTATGTGGCTGCACATGTATCCTTGGTAGACACGGCTATAAAACCATATATATATATATATATATATATATATATATATATATATATATATATATATATATATATATATATATATATATATATATATATATATATGGGCAGTAGTCTTGTAAATATTTGTTTTAAAATATATTGACAGTTACTATAACACTTTAATAACTATTCTATATATGTACATACTTTAAAAAGTAAAGTACATATGCAAACTAATTTTGTGTAACAACAGGTTTATTTTGGGGGAATGTGGTTGCTTTTTATTTTAGTTTGTACACCTAATACAGTGTTTTTGTTTAGGCGAATTGTGTGTACTATTAATGTTAATTATGTATGGAATAACAAAACTTGTTTTTTTGTGTTCATAGTCTGCGCAACAGGGGGCGCGAAGTTGGGGTGGCTTTAGCTGAGTTTCCAGGATTTTGTCTCATTAAGTTGTTACCTCAACATACCTGCAATTAAAGCTTTTTCCTTGAATATAGAGAGATACAAGTTCTATTGTGGATAGATCCACCTACCAAGAATTCCATAAAGAGATGTTCTTATGGGAAAATCTGCAAATGCAGGAGATGCAGCCTCATTGTTCATATTCCTTGTCTTCACGGGCCCCCTCTTCATGAAAAATTTCAAAATAATGATTCAACGAATCTTGTTTGCCAATATTGGCTTGAACTGATGATCTAGATATCTAGGTGTATGCAGCTCAAAAAAACTATGGGTACATTTGCATAAGCAGATTTGTCAATGTTTCCCCAATTTCCTCTCCAGAACTCTTTGTTTCCATTGTACCAACTTTTTGTAGTGGGATCGTAGTTCTATAATAGTTCCCCTTTTGCTGGAGAAGTGGGAAAAATGCTGTGGCTGTAAGCGTTACTTTTGCTGCCTGGTGATTGCAGCTTTTTTTCTTTGAAAACTTGACACCGCCCACAGCTGAAGGCCACCTACAAAAGCAAAACTCGTATGCTCTTGAGGTGCTAAGTCTGCATGGTGTAAAAGGCGAGTTCTCAGGCAAGTTCTCGGCTGTTGGGCGTGTTGCAGTGTCAGTAGTGAACCTCCACGCCTCAGACTTGACATCCTCCACTACCGTGGTGACCAAGGGGCTTGGGAAGATCGCAAAAGGTACAACGTTGCACTTTGAAACTGAGTTTGGATTTGTGTGGCATGTTGGACTCTTTGTTGTACTTATCTGTAAACCTACCTACCCTTATGGGAGATTTGCTATCTATCAGATAACGCTTGGAAGTTTAAATCACACGATTGTACTACGATACTACGACTGCATTCTCTGACTCTACCTTCAGTGCTGATCACGTCGTATTTGCCTACTGTGCCTACATTATTCCCACAGAGACTGCGGGGTTCCCATTAGGTGGACCCTTTGATCTGGGTAACAAGATCTGCATATTTTAAAATACAGAGTTGGTTGAATCCATTCTTGGTCGGATTATTATTATTATTATTATTCTTTTTCTTTTTCTTTATTTACATTTTTTATCTTATTACTTCGAATTAATTCCCCAGAGACTGTCGGGCTTCCACTAGGTGGCTGACCCTTTGATCTGGGAAGTCTGGGTGCACGCTTCATTATATTTTATTTTACTTAGTACTTTATGCAAAAAATGCGCTCTGGGCTGCGAAGCCAGATGGGGATGAATCTCCAATTGGCCACAATGCTAAAATAACTTCCACTAATGTTGAGGCACTGAGTGGCCACGGGAGGATGAATACTACTCAGCATGCCGAGAGCATGCCAAGCAAATTATCTCCACTTCATTGTGTAAGTTAACTCCCTCACCCTCCTTATCAACCCAAACCCAAACAGGGAAAACTGCTGAGGAAGAGATGGGGGGCCAAATTGGGGAGGGACAACAAGTCCCACAGCTAATTCTCAACCTGGGTGATCAGTTCAACCCAGCCCCCACCCACAAAGCAATTATCCATGCTGCACAGGATTCAGACATATCTTACAAAGCATTGTTTTTTTCCTGGGAGTACTAACCTTATGACACTTAAGCGTACAAGAGTTATTAAACCCATAGCTGGCCAACGGTACATGGACCATTATGCCATAATGTCTGTTTCCACCAGTACAGAAGTTAAAATACCCAAAGAAATCAGAGGGAATGCCATGTTAGATCGCTCTGCCATGACGACTCAAGATTTTTTCAGTAGTCAAAGAGACATTACAGACATTAGCATCATTGAGTGTGCCGACAAAGCGATGGAAGGCATCAACTCTGATGGAAACATGGAAAGTGTGATTCAATAGACTTGTGATGCATCAATCTGTGACTCGCCTATGGCACTTACTAATATAATTGATGTCCTTGGCGACGAAAAAACCCCAGTGGACAAGGATTGTGGGCCAACTGTTAGATCGAAAGAACCTCAGGACAGAAGTGGGTCCTTGAAAATGCACACACTCTGCAAGAAATAGAGGAAAGAATAAGATTGACCCACCCAACCGTATCCACACTGAATGTGGTGATCAGCTCATTCGTCCAACTATATGATAACATCTGGGCTGAATTAAAAAACTCACAGATGCTGATGGCAGAGGTCAATTGTAAATTGGACTGCATTGGCACCAAACTTTTGGCTCAAATGAACAGTAAATTGGACCATATCGGCTCCCAAATGAGCACAAGATTATTAGCTACAGGTTCAACTCTGGAGAGATCTAAGGGGCTTAGAGCACAAATAAATCCAGTGGTTAATGCTAGCTCTATTGAGATAATGAAATCTGTCACTCTGTACATGTTAGTGGTTCATGGGCCATTGGGCCTACGGATGATTTGCACAATGTGGGGGTACAAGTACGGGTTGTGACTACTCCTTTGAGTAACACCCCGATATCTAACCCGGTTAACAATGCAGTGTGTAATCAACCGGTATACTTTGATGATGACATGGTTTTGCTGAAGGGGGATCTAGAGGTGGTGGATGGTAAATCTATAATTCCCCCATCAGCTAAAGTTCTACCCCAACATAAAATGAGAATTATTAAGTGGAAACCCATGTTGAAAAGGTTGCATGTCCACTGCCTTAAAGCTCCACACAAGATCCTGTTTAGGTCGAAATTGTTGCCAATCCTAGAAACAGGGAATGGTGTGATAGAGTTACCCCTGAAAATACTATGGGCCTCATTACACGGTAGGCGGTGAGCCATGGCGCTATTAGCGCCATGGCTCATGCCGGTAAAATACCGGCACCGCCTTGGCGGAAAGGGGATTTACCGCCCCATTCCAAGGTTGGAGGGGCGGTAAATCCCCCTTCCGCCATTGCCCTTCCCCATTCCCATTTCTGCCCCATAGGGCTCTATGGGAATGGGGAAGGCGCTAATTACGGCACCGCAATTTTGCGGTGCCGTAATTAGCTCCGAGGTCCCTTAGCGGGTTGGTTTTTAACGCCTGCAAAAAGCAGGCGTTAAAGCACCAACCCGCTAAGGGACCTCGTAGTACGGCGGTAAGGGTTAACGGTCACCGTTGATATTAACGGTGACCATTAACCCTTACCGCCGTCCGTGTAATGAGGCCCTATCTGTTAATTCGACAGTGCAAACAGACATAATTTACACAAACAATCTGACTGATGCCAGATGCCCACAGGCAGGTGTAAGAGGGAGCATTATGGTTGCGAGTGATGTCTCCTCATCTGTACAGGCCCATGTTAAACATCAATTGGTTGGGAATGCAGACCCGGGGCAACTGAGATTGGGATGGCGCTGTGGCTCTGGGAAATCTAAGACAAAAGCTGACTATACTGTGCCATTAAGTGAACTCGATTTGAAAAACATACAGGTTCTAGCTCGACCTAGACATGAGATATCACTTGATAACAACCCTGTAAATGGCGTGGCTATACTGGAGTCCATCTGGGGATCTGTATTGGGGTCCTCCTGTCCAGCCTCTAATTCCCCCCTGGCAGATGATGTGAATAAACCCAGTGTGAGTGGTGTGGGGTTGGGCAAGTTCTGAGTAGAAGATATCCCCCCAACCTCTCTCTGTCCCACGCTGTCCAATGGAATAAGGGACCTGGTAAACAGGCTCCACAAACCTTCCAATAGCTTCGGACAGAGAGATACAAAGTTTGTACAACATGAGCTGTTACCTGTTAATAATCCTGCAAATGGTGTGGCTATACCAGACTGTGTCTGGGGATCTGTAGAGGGGTCCTCCTGCCCAGCCTCTAATTTCCCCCCGGCAGATGATGTGAATAAACCCATTGTGAGTGGTGTGGGGATGGGCAAGTTTCGAGTAGAAGATATCCCCCCAGCCTCTCTCTACCCCATGTTGTCTGAGGGAATAAGAGACCTGGTAAACAGGTTCCACAAACCTATCAACATCTTCGGACAGAGAGACACAAAGTCAGTACAACATGTGATGGCTGAAGAAAAGAAACTGAAAGGGTCACATGGGAATATGTAGATTAAGAATATCCCTTGCAAAACCACTTATTTTAATAAGAATAAAAAGCCTGCTGGCACCGTCAAAATCAATCTGCTTAAATAGAACAAACATCTTGACAATATTTGCAGAGATCCCGGCAGTGGCACTAATTGGCTCAAGGAGCATATACAGAGTTGCCTTGCCGGATAGAGATCATTGAGATATAAGTCTGTTATTCCTTGTCTCTCTGTTGGTTAAGGAACTGATCCTGAACTAACATGAGGCTCTGAGGAATCTGGGTTTCGAAGTTGAACCTAGAACCTCAATGGAGATGGCTGAATTATAACTTAAAAGTAACCAGCCAAATAAAGACCTACCATTAATATCCTGTTGGGTAAGGATAAGGTGGCAGGGCTCTCTAACTTAGAGAAGGTGCCAGGAAAAGATATTGATTGGGCCACAGCAATCTCAACCTTGTGGCAGAAAATGGTGCCGTAAGCTCTCGCCTTCCCATGTAGGGGAATATAAAAACATTGATGTCGTAAGTCATGGAATACCAGGGGGAATCAACATCTGTACACTAATCACAGTTGCCTGATTAGCCTCAGAGAGGCGGATATTGTCTGGTTACAGGAGACGTGGATGAACACTACAACCATACTCAATGGTTATCGCATTTATGACCAACTGGCTAAAAAGATTGTAGGGGGAGACAACCAGGGTGCCTGCTTACGGCCGTAGGAAATAATTTGGGCTTGATTGGAACAGCTTTTTTTTTAAGCACTTCGGGTAGACCTCATTTCTGGTGATAGGTCCCTAAGATTTTTGGTTATAACATTTATTGGCACATAGGAATTTCACCACTGGAAGTATTTGTTCTGAAAGTGTGCTGGGTAATAGACTCATGGGCACTAGAGAATGAAAATGGACAAATTGTTGTTGTTGGGGACTTAAATGCTGATTGCAATTTTGAATATCCACCTTGGGAGATCTGCAAGATGGATTTGGAACAAAGGGGAATAACACATGCCAAAAGAAAATGGGTAAATGTTGGAATGTGGGTTTAGGTAATGTTGGTCTCAGGGGAGTTGCTAGGTCTGGAAAAGACTTGGGGCTAAGCTAATGTCGGAACTGTTGGGACTGGGGGCTATCTAGTCTTTTGGCTGTAGCTCCTGAGATTCTATCCGGGGCTACAACCAAAAGATTATGGGCTATAGCCCCCTTAGCCCCCCCCTAGCAACGCCCCTGGTTGGTCTACTACCATTGATGGGTCTACAGAAGGTAGATGATGGGCACACTGCTTGGCATACATGGCACAGAGGAAATAGCTCCTCTATCCTCAACTACATCTACCTTGATGACTGCTGAGGAATAGAAGCATCTCCTTCATGGTCACCCCTAATTCATGGAGAGATCACTCTATATTAACTGCAGTCTTTGAGCTGACGGTCGTTTCCAGAAACTACAGACCGCACACTAACCTGTTCGCTAGTGTTTCTGGGAATGCGGTCAGGTGGACGCCTACCAATATTTTTGCCCTGAACCAAAGCCTCTGGGCTTCCCTTAACAATACTACCTTAGAATGGAAGTAGAATAATTTTAATGCACAGGAATTTGAGTCCCTCATTGAGTATGCAGTCTCGGATATTGGTCAAAGAGTAAATAAAACTAAGGTTGATGTCAGACACATCCATTGCTTTGACCAAGATCTAGAATTAGCTAAAACTGTTATGAGGAAAGAGGTGCGCACAATTAGGATTTTAATACCTGATGAGGAGAACCGGAAATCCAGCATTAAGCCGATTAAGCAAAAATATAGAAACTATACCAAAGCTATAAAAAAATCATCTTTTACAACAAGACGCTGAAGCTATGCTGGAGATTCTTATTCAGGCTAAGGTGGGTGCATTCTGGTCACTTGGAATGGACAATATCCTAGTAGTGCCATCTCTCAATTGAACCAAATTTCACAAAAAGAATAGAGGGAATTTTTTGCTAAAAGATTTGGGTCTAAGGCCATTATGGAAGGGGAAGAGCCAAAAGTGATCACCGTTAGTGTGAGTATAGCTATATTGGTGCCCCTTTTTGACATCAACACGATTATAGCCCTACTATCTAAATGTAAGGGGTCATGTGCTACGGGACCTAATGGCCTCACAAATAACACATTTAAATCAGATCCGAGCCTCTGGGCAAATCTGCTTTACTATGGATTTCAATATATCTTCAGGACAGGTATTAGTCCACCAACCTGGAGCATAGCCCATGTGATTCAAATTTACAAGTGCGGGAGTAGGTCGGATCCCAAAAATTACAGGCCTATCTCTTTGATAGACGCTGACTGTAAAATCTTCTCAGCACTATTGTTAACGAACTTGGAGGTATGGGAAAAGCAATACCATCCGCTTAGTATATACCAAAAGGGCTTTCGTAAGGGCCACTCTACAAATATTAATGGGATCACTGTCAGATGCATTCAAGATGAGGCATGGATTAAAGAGAAGGGTTGCACATTTATGACATCTGTCGACCTCTCTGCCGCATTTGATTGCGTTGATCGTAATAAATTATGGAATAAATTGGCTTCATGGGGTCTACCAATGGGCCTTTTGAGACTTGTTGAGGGTGTTTTTAAGAACGCAGGCATCCAGGTGTGATTAAGCCAAACAGGGGAAATGTCCGAAAGAGTTCAAACATATTGTGGAGTTAGACAGGGCTGCGTTTTAGCACCCTGGATCTTCAATCAATACCTCTCAGATGTGGCATATCGCCTGATGAAGAAGGGGTTGTTAGCTCCTAGATTTGGCCATTCTAAAATCATATGGCTGGCCTATGCCGATGACTTTCGACTGCACCAGGGTGGGCCTGCAGCGACTCCTTGACATATTTTCTAAATATGCCAGGGAAAATTGCCTCATCATCAACCCATGTAAAACAAAAATTCTCTCGTTCTCAAAGGCCCAACGTAAGAGTATGTGCCCTACCTGGTGCCTAGAAGGTAGTATCATGGGTACCTCCACTAGCGTTACATAACTTGGCTCCCATGTCGGCGTACATAGGGGTAATAAATCTCATTTGGAGATCCTTTCGCAGAAAGCTAAGCTTCTGGAAAGCCAAATTCTAAAAATCGACTGAACACATGGTAGATTTTCAATAAAACCTGCCCTTATGTTGTTTGAGGGAAGATAGTAAATAAGCTTGCATATGGCTTGGAACTGAGCTCCGGTATGATATCAAAAAAACTGAATGAAATAGAAGGTAGAATTTGGAGACCGATCCTTGGTCTGCCCAATGTGTCTCCCATAGATGCTATTCAATTTGAGATGGGATATTCCTCGCTTTGGGTGGGGGTACAATCGAGGATGCTCTCTCTGTATGCTAAGATAACGGCTCCTTCCACAAAAACACTATATGATCTAGTAGGTAATAATATAATCTATTCTATATTTCTATCTAACTTTAAAAACAATTGTGAGACTATATTAAAAATTATAGATTCTAATCTGAAAACCTTGATTGGCAACCCGATGTCAACTAAAAAAGATTGCTAGATCATGATTGGATTCTGAAAACAGAAACCTTCCATTCATATAGCTCACTGAGCCAACTTGTGCATGAACATAAGAAACGAGGATCCCTCTAAAAAATACTCCTTCTTTTCCCGAATAGGCATCATTGTGGCTTGTTGCTGAGGTTGTGTTGAAACATTCTCCCGACTAAAAATATCCTCATAAGAAGAAATCAAATCTCTGTTAAAGAAACTGATTGCAGGTTCTGTCTCTACCTAATTCTGGAAAGTCCTCAGTTAAATGGATCAAGAATTACTTTTTTAGGAACATTGAGAGAGCCCTTTCTACGCTGCTCTAAGGATACAATCTGGAATCGCTGTTTAAATATACAAAACATACAGGAAGGTTTTTCCCTCTCATGTTTCTGAAGGGCATTAATATTACTTAGTGTGTGATTAGGGAAACCAACCCAGAAGGTTGTATTTGTCTTGGATTTAGTCCTCTTGGCAGGTATGGTTGACACTATTCTGTATTGTTATTATTATAAGTGCACATAACTGCCATGGGTTTCCCCCCCCAGTGCCAAGGCATTTTTTTGGTGATTTCGGGATTTCACCATTCAAGGCCTTCTAACATTTTCTCCTACATTAATCCCTTACGTGCTAAGGACGAGCTATCTCGTCCTTGGCACTGGGGAGGTAATTCCAAGGACGAGCTATTTCGGCCTTGGCACTTAAAGGTTAGGTGAACTGTTTTCCTTTTATTGTATGAATGTAACGTAGAATTTGTTTTTTTGTTGGATGTTTGCTTTGGATGTTTTTTTAAACTTATTTTTCTTATTTATCCCTTTTGATAATTCTGTTGGTATGTTTTATATGGAAATGTTGGATTTTGCATAAACAATTGTAAAGGTTTGAATACACCAAATACAATTAAAAAAAAACAATGCACTGGCTGTTTTCGTTCAGTTCAATTACAGTTCAATTCTTCTGGACATTGAAGGAACATGGCAATTGCTTTAGCAGAGAAGATTAGGAATGTCAGCCTTATCTATGGAAGTGTTTTGTGTTTTGTGTTGGATGTTGATTTCTGTTTGTGTGTTAGTGAATATGTAATTGCTAGCATGACAATCAGATTTGATCATGGGACTCAACTATCTCTTTTGGGCACTCTGTGCCAAATTGTGGCGTGCGCTGTGGGCCGAGATACGACATTCTATCCCAGAGCAACTAATTGCAGCTATGGGCTATGCAATCACATGATAAAATGTAATTTCCATTGCATCTGGAAGAAGACTCTGGTCTTAGCATTCTCAAATAAACCGTGCACTACATGGGGGAGGATTACAATAAACAGCAATGTTTGGTGGAGATGAAATGCATTCTCCATGCAACTGAAATGCATTCTGCATTCATGGATTCAAGGACATACCTTTCTCAGCTCCACTGCTTATGTTGCTGGTTGTCTTCTCGTACTTCTAAAGAAAATGCAATGAATATGTTTCTTTTGTCAACGATCAACAATTATCACTCAAAGTACAAAACCCGATAGGTAGGCTAATTGGAAATACTTTGTGTATTATGATGGATTCTTATGTGTAGAGCGGAAGACCTCTTCACCGTACCCTCAACATTAGCTGACATTGAGAAGCAGAGTGCTGGAGAATTAAACCAAAAATCATGAGTGCTCCTCAGATAACAATATGCAGTAAATAACGTGTATATGAAAAATATTATTGGCTATATGTCGAGTGCCTTGAACACCATCATATTCAATACCTAACATTAGTACACTGGTTGAGGGTAGCAGCCAATCAGGCTGCTTTATATCTGTGCAATATTTACAAATGTACCACCTATGTTTGAAATAACCTGAGAGCTGCACACTCCTCCCTCTGCAGCCATTGAACCGCCATATAACTCCTGCATCCTCATGAGCAAGCAGTTGCTGCAGACGTTTTTAAAAGTAAATATATAAATTCAACTTTCCTCTCGCATATGCAACAAAGCAGCTCTTGGGTGCAGCCCATCCTTCACGCGGCTTACCTTAGCATAATCAACGCAGAAAACAGACCACAGAAAAGCAGTAGCACACATGCGAAAGTACGTTTCATTTTTCACTTTCAGTTGAAAAAAGGGCTGTTCCACCCAAGTAATTGAGTTGTGGTGCACATGTTCATATCATCTGGCCACTCGGGCCAACATTGGCGGTGAAAGCATTCAAACCTTGATTTCCTCAGCCCTTAACTTGGGCATCACTTCATTACAGTGAGGGTCGGCTGGCCTGCTCGTATTATATTGCCTCATTGACATAGTAAATACTGCTGATTTTGCCATGTGAGCATGTGTTGTTGAAGGCTATGTTGGCCTAGCTGATCTCTAGTGGCGAGCTGCCATCAGCTCTTTCACACTGAGATGGTCTCTCATTCAAGGGCACCCTGCAGCATTCAAAAGCAACCAAAACAAAACCTGTTTTCAAGGAAGTTGACAGATCAATAGCGACTGCCAGAAAATAGCGACTGCCAGAAAATATCAATACGCAGGTATGTTGTATCACAAAAGGAAGCTATAGCAAATAGTAGGAAGTGTTGTATTTTGGAAAAACTCCGACATCGAGGACATTTCAATCAAAACAACTAACAGTTTGTTTATAAAACATAACAAACATAAGCATTCTGATTAGGATGATATTTCTGCCATAGTAGCACATCTTGGTTTTTACCATCCTTGAGTACATCATTGGAGACTTGGTTTCAATGGGACTTTCCCATGTTAAAACATGTTTGTAAATTAGGCCCTTTTTCAGATGCTTTTGGACCAATGTAAGTATCAGTGGCGGCTGGTGAGTTTTAAAGCTGGTGGGGCGGTAAGTTCCCAGTGGGAATTTGGGAGCGAGCGCGCGAGCCCACATCACCCAAGGTGGGTGTGAGGTGGTTCTCCCCCGCGAAATCTTTTGAAAAATTGCCTCCAAAATGTGCTATTTACTGTCCAAAACCCACCAAAATATGACATAAAGGGGCTGATTCATGGAATTTGTGCGCCGAAAAACGGAGATTTGTGCACCACAAATCCCCATTTGTTAAATAGGGATTTGCGGGCAGAATGGCGCACAAATCCCTGTTTTGCGGCGCAAAAATTCCATGATCAGCCAGAGTAAGCATTAGGTTTTACATACTAATGGTGGTAAATTATTCTTACGTGTGCAAGTGTATTTTACAGCAGCTTGTATTGAGAATAGCTGGTACTATGATGTATGCATAAAGAAATTCATCATTATATAGTCAGTAATGATGGAAAAATATCATTTTATCATTTTGTTATGCTGTTACTGGCATTCATATGCGTTCATCCTCTTACTAAGGTGGGATTTTCGGCATTTTCTGAAAGGGGGGCAACTAAGCTAAAATATCACTTTTTAACCGCTTAATCGTGACCAACAAAATCAAGGTCAGTGGTGGTCAGAATGTTCAGTTGTGGTGCGTGAAGATTAAAGTCTGATTCATGAATGCCCAGGTGGTAGTGGTAGGCTGGTGAAGATAGGGTCAGAGTACTTGCATCGAGATAATGATCGCCATCTTCTGCAAGGGATAAAGGTGGAAAATACAAACAGATTCAGAAGAAGAACTTCAGAACTTCTACTGAATTTGTTAGTACTCATACCTGGTGGGGGGGCTTAAGTGGGGGGGCGGCGCCCTGCCACCCTATGATAGCGGCCGCCACTGGTAAGTATCCTTTTAAAACATGTCATTATCAGGTAGCAAAAAACAGCACTCACATACTAAATTTAAACATTCAAAGCCTTAGCGTAGACGCATTGTTTGATCCAGTTGATCTGTTGAATGGAACATTATTAAAACATTTTAGTAACAAGTTAAAAGTATCAATTGTATAAATTGGACGTGCTGCATAATGAGCGGAGATCCAAGCCCCTGTAAAATAACTGACAAGTGCTTTTTATTGCGCTGACTTTGAAAAAGAAAAAATATGAATACAACTTTTTAATGTTCACTTTCTCATCTTTCATAATATTTATTTGAAGACACACCTCAACCCAGCTTCTACCATGACCCGTTCATGATATGATATGATGTGATATGAATTGGCATTTATGAAGCACCTATACACAAGTGTTTCAAGGCGCAACAAGGCCTGGGAGGAGAAACAGAGGGAAGACAAAGACAGTGATCCTACTAGGCCAGGTGACATTGATATAACGCAAGTGCGGGGAGGGGGAAGGGGAAAGAGTGTCAGGAAAGGGGAGGGGATAGTGCAGTACATAGCATAACAGTAAGATAAGTAAAGACAATAAATTCATAAATAAATAAAAGTGCACCCGGCAGATGGCAAGTGCAAGGGTAAGTGCAGTCATCAGGTGTCAAGTGCTAGACGAGGCTGTAGGGATACAGAACAGCCCCCAAGTGCAAGGGTAGCCAGGGGGCAGTGCAGGTGTGCAACTGGTGGGGAGGGGACTTGGGCCTGAGATCAGAGGGTAGCCAGGTAACCAGTGCAGTTTCAGATTCAGCCAGGAGATCAGCAGGGGAGAGTAGGAGAGAAAGCAGAAGCAAAGAGGAAGGACTTGAGGTGCTTCCGGAACCGGAGATGGTTCTCCTCAAGTTCAGAGGGGCCGGGAGGCTGTTCCAGATGGGGGCACACAGCAGATGAAAGAGATCTACCACCAACTCGCTGCTTGGAGAAGCAACTGACCCTGAGGGAGTTGGAGGTAGATGAGCGAAGATATTTAGGAAGAGCGAGTTGAAGGTGTTGAGCTCCCAGACCCCAGAAAGCCTTGTGGACAATGCAAAGGGTTTTGAACTTAATCCTCACTGCCACCGGGAGCCAGTGCAGAGTTTCAGTCCTGGGGAGATACGATACCTGGGCTTGAGGCAAATGACAAATCTTGAAGTCCTGTTTTGGATGTGTTCCAGAGTGCAGAGAGGAGAGGCAGTCAGATTTAGAAAGAGGCTTTTGCAGTAGTCCAGCCTAGAAAGAACCAGAGTTCTAGAGACAGTGAGCTTCTGTGGGAAGGCGAGGAATGGAAGAATACATCTGAGGTGGTGCAGCTGGTAGTGTGACTTCTTAGAGATGTCAGATATGTGAGGAGAGACGGAAAGTGTGGAGTCAAAGATGACCCCAAGGTTTTTAGCCTTACAAGTGGGAGCGGGAAGATTGCCAAAGGAGGCCGGCCAGAGAGTTACAGGAAAGAAGGGAGCAGGTGTGCTGATGAGCAGAATCTCAGTCTTAATGGCTTTAAGGCAGAGATCATTGGCAGCACACCACTCCTAGATAGCAGAAAGACTGTCAGAGATGAGAGAAGAGAAGAAGTGGTGAAAGGGAGCCTAGAAATAGTTGGGTGTCATCCGCATAGCACTGGATGTTGGGGCAGAGAGTGGCAATGGAGTGGACAAAAACTGCCAGGTATTGGTTAAACAGCCAGGGAGAGAGATTAGACACCTTGGGAACACCACAGGTAGAGATAGAGATAGAGGAGAGAGAGGACCCAAGTTGGTCTTGGGAGGGTTGATCGGAGAGGAAGGAGGTCAGCCAAGCCAGGGACTGATCAGTGATACCCAGGTTATCAAAGAGACGGTTGAGCAGGGAGGCATGGTTGACCGTGTCAAAGGCAGAGGAGAGATCAAGTAGGATGAAGACAAAGGGGGTGTTGTAAACAAGGTTGGAGAGCAGGTTTTCACGGATGTTCAGGAGAGCAGTTTCCATGCTTCTGGCAGCTCTGAAGCCAGACTGGTGGTCATGGAGACAACCAACAGATTCAGTGTGAAGGTTAAGCTGAGAGATGGCCAGCTTTTCCAAGAGTTTGCCCAGGAAAGGAGTTATGGAAATTGGATGATAGCCAGGCAGGAAGGGTCCGCAGAGGGTTTATTAAGAAGAGGGGGCACACAGGAGTGCTTCAGGTGGGAGGGGAAGACTCCAGTGGCGAAGGAGTGATTGCAGGAATCAGCCAGAGCAGGAGCCAGGGTGTCAATTTGGTCCCTGATGGTTTTGGAGGAACAGGTGTGATCCTGTTTTGATGAGACTTTCATAGATCGGACTTGTCTAGAAACCTTGTCAGGGGAGAACAGAACAGGGGAAAGGCACAGAAGGTGGGAGGAGAGGTGGCTGTAGAAGTGCCAGAGGAAGAGCAGGGAGTATAGGGAGAGGGGGAGAGGAAGAGAGAGAGGACGGGATGTCCTGAGTTTTAGAGATGAAATGAGAAACCATGGCCGTGCAGAGGGCCTGGGAGTGGACAGGAGAGGTAGAGACTCCAGAAGGATTAGCCAGCTCCTTGCAGATTTTAAAGAGTTTGGCCGAGTTGTTACATGCCGCAAAGATGCGTGCTTGGATGCAGGCTCTATTCCCGGTGTTGACAGAGAGCCGGTATTGCCTTTGGAACAGGCGGCAGGACAGTTTGTCAGAGGATGTGCAGGAAGCATGCCATTTCCTCTCAGCCATTCTACACTTGCCTTTAAGGGTGACGAGGTCTGAGTCGTACCAAGAATTGCACTTGGCTTTGGGCTTCAAGCGGCTACTCATGACAGGGGCTAGTACATCAAGAATGTCAGATATAGCAGAGTGCAGCATTTAAAGGGCTGTGTCAGGGTGTGAGTCAGCCAAAGGGGGAGGGGTGAGAAAGTGGCAGCAAAAGCCTCAACTGACACACACTTCATGGGTCACTTAATGGGTCGGATAACAGAGAAGGAAGGTGGCAGTGCTGGAGTTGGCTTAGCCTGCGGGGTAGAGAGGGTGAGATGGGAGGAAAGGAGAAAGTGATCACTCCAGGAGAGAGGAGTGGTGTGAGGGCTATAAAGGGGGAGGTTTGAGGAGATCAGAGCATCCAGAGTGTGCCCTGCAAAGTGAGTCGGCCAGAGGGGAAAATAGAGAGTGAGAGAGAGTCGCAGAGGTCAAGAAAGAGTCCAGTGGAAGGACAGAAAGTATCCAGGTGGATGTTGAAGTCTCCAAGAAGGAGGAATTGAGTGGTTGAGACCAGGACGTAAGAGGAGAGGTCTGCCCATTCAGAGAGGAAGGGAGCGATCTGACCAGGTGGTCGATAGATGGTAGCCACAGTAATGGAATGGCCAGGAGAGAGAAAGATAGCCTGCAGATGAGGCATTCGAAAGAGGAGTAGGCCTGCGTAGGAATTACAGAGGCAGGAAACCACTCAGTGAAGATCAGGGCTGCACCCCCTCTGAACGGTTGGATCTGGGAGTGGAGAGGATCTTGTAGCCATCAGGGAGGAGAGTGTCAAAACTCATGACAGAGCTGGCCGTGAACCATGTCTCACTGAGCCCGAGGATATTGAGGTCAAGTTCCTCCAGGAGGCGGCAGATGTCAGAGGAGTGTTTGACAGCAGAGCGAGAGATTAGAGTGGCAATATGGAGAAGCTTGCCATCCTTGAAAGACTTCCGGGTACGGGTACAAATCAGAGGTACGCCCACCTAAGGTGTAGAAGCAGCCCGAGGGGGGGCAGAAGAGGAAAGATGAGAGGGCAAGGTAGCGAAGAGGAGGCAGCAGGTGGAGGTGAGGAGACCATGGAGGGGGAGAGGGGAAAGCAGGAGAGGAAAGGAAATTGATGAGGTGCGGGAAGCGTCTATCAAAGAGGAGAAGGTTGGCTTGAGGGCCTTGGACCAAGATGGTGCCATTCAAGTAGACATTAATAATGACCTTAGAGGAGTGGAAGGAGGCCAGAAGGGCCTCACACCAGGTACGACCATTAATGGGAGAGGACAAGAAGGGAGAGAGCACAGCGACCATATGAAGAGTCCATAGGTCTGGCGAGAGAACGACAAAGAGGATTTTGGTGAAAGTTTGCTTGGAGGCGACACTGGTATAGGTGTCAGAGATAAGGAGGCCTGGGTTGGAGACCAGGATGTCCTTTTTAAACTTCTTCATACCAGATTTAGTGAGGAGTGCAGGATAGTCGATAGAGAAGCAGTTACAAATTACAGGAGAGACTCAGAGCATCATAGAGTAGGTAGGGAGAGGAGAGAAGAGGATGGGAGTGGGAAGGGGAGAACACTAGGAAAGGACACAGCGCATGGTGCAAGCAGATGAGACGGACAGAGCAGACTAGACAAGTTGACAATTGGGCAAGATGACTGGCGCTTAGATTTAAATACTTACATAATGCAACTTTAAAAACAGGAGCAAACACACCTAAGTTTGAGAGTCCTGAATAGTGGGGAAAAAGGCCTAGGTTTCACAGTGCACATGTTAAATACATTCACCATGGAATTTGAAGAACACATATTCAAAATGGCAGCATTTGGATATGACATGCAAAATCATTCATGTCACTACTAGTCAGCCCAATTGATGGTGTAGCGGGCAGGATGGCTTCGGACAAACACACATCTGGCCTGTCATTATATAGTATGACCATCATATGCACCACGTATCTCTTTGATTGAAATTGATTTGTATCATGCATGCAAAAGCTTATGAGCTATACAATAATGATTTCTGGGGATAAATACCATTCTGAACAGTTTATATTGAAATATGGGCATACCTCTAATTTCCCCTTTTAGTGGACATTCAGCAGGTAATACAATCAAATTGTATGAAAATAAATAGCCACATAACGCCAGTCAAACATAGGAAAGCTAATCTTTTCGAATTCTAGACATCATAGGAATGCAGCTCTATCTTGCATGGTCTCCTCTCTCACCACCAAACTCATCAACCTCACTTATTTCAGATCTGCCAGAGGAGCTGCAGCCCAGGCAAATGACAGTGAAGCATGGTGAACATATATATATATATAGAAAACGTGCCACAGAAACAGCTACCCACCTACACATGTGCTAGGTGTGTTTAGTTGCAGAGAGTGGTACCTATCATGTCAATTAATTAATAGCTACAGAACCAATAGAGATATACGTATTTTAATTTATGAATACAAAACATTAATGTTAATGTTAAAAGGAAAAGCCAAAAATGCATTTTGTTTGTACAGGACATCACATAAAAAACATATAGTGAAAGTCAATGTTTTCAACCAAAAACAATTTCTTTGAACTTAACACAATCATCATGTAATGGTAGTGTTGTGGGGTTAGTAAGGATGTGAGGTAAACATCTTATTATTTCATGAAACCTCAAGTTACAATAAACTTGTCCTTGACAGTGTCGACACAGAGAAGTGTGTTTCTGGGTTTTAGCAATGTTTGTTGAACAGAAAATACACTCTGTAGCCAGTATGAAATTGCTGTAAGATGTGTGCTAGACCCGTCTTCAGGACTTTGTATGGAAATGCCCGAGATTAGATGTCAAAGGTAGTTCAATGGTTGACGCCCTTCACATATGGCGATCTAAAAACCAAAAAACGAGAAAGCAGTATTGGTAACATAGTAAAAGAATAGAGTGAGGTTTCTCTATTGGTGTGCACATGCAACAATTTACACTAACCTTTCAGTTACTTGGTTGACGTGTGTGGCCTTACATGAGGTATAAATGTGGACGGAATTCAATTGTCCAGGCTGTAGATCTTCACAACTATTGAAACTAAAACAAAAGTTTTAAATAAACTTTAAAGGTTTGTATTTTCAATTCCTTTTAGCTTAATGCATTGTAACAGAGGAAAATCTCTGTTTGTTCATTATGTATAATGATGTAATCATTGGTCTGTTACATCTTGGCAGGGAAAGTCTTTGTCCTACGGAGGCTATGAAAACGTGTATTTCCATCTGCTTTCTTTGTTAAAAAGCACAAACAATTGACGAAAACATCTTGGTTTCTGGCCAAGATGTATGTTACATAAATTAACACATCTTCTATTTTGGACTTGATGTAACAATTGTTTAAAAGAGCTAGTTCATGTTGTTTTTAAATCAATGGGTACCTTTCAGAGAAAGCAGAATGTGCTTTCATTCGTTTCAGCAAGCCGCGAGTATATTGACACGTGCCTTGTCCGATAATAGCGAGAAATGCTGCTCGCTCAATCTGTCAATGTAAATATTGAGATTTAGCAATCAGTAATTTTTAGATAAGCCTGTCTCTGAATGTATTACGAGTGCAGAATTTTTATGTGATTACCTTTGTGAAATGTTGATAACTTCCAAACTCTGACGCTCGCAGGGATTTCGTCCTGTGGCTGTCGGGTGTAATCACACTCCCATGTGGGAAAACTAGACCCACGCTATACAACGGGTATGTTTAAATGCGTCAGCGATCTTGGAATCAAAGATGGCAGGCGCGACCAGAGAAAGAGAACGGACATTGTTGCAGTGTCAATTTAGGTAAGTGTGTCTGCCATATTGAAGTGAACAGACACATCCAACAGGGATAGCTCATTCAAAACACATAAAAGAGGAACCTGATTACCCTCTGTGATTTATTAGCAAATGCATTAGCATGGATGGCTACAAGGATGTTTGTGCCTAGATGTCTAAAGAATACTGATACAAATCAAATGCATGTTTAGTAAAATCAAAAAGTTGGATCACCTGTTAGCAATGATATAACTCAAGTATAACAGGGAAAATCATTGTGGAAGTGAGAGCCTACACACCAGTATCGAGTGTGCATATTTAAAAGGCTGGGCTTGTCATGGCCAAATTTGTATCTATGATGTGTGACCGGAGGCTGGATTATAATGGCATGCCAAATCATTGATAGTTTACTTATGCAAAAACAGGCTCCATTTGATTCCAATGTTGAGGCCAGCCTGACCAGTATTTAGCTTATAAATCCATTTTTGTTCAAGCTGTCTCAACTTGCGATCTCGGTCTCCTCCTCAAGGATGAGCTGGCACTGTTTGAATAATATACCATTCAATGTCTTCGGCAGTGTGTTTTGCTTTGGCAAAATGGGCTACTAGTGGTTTATCGGGCACTAGGTTTTTGACACATGAACGATGTTCGCAGATTCTCTGCTTTATGGGTCTCTTAGTCTTGCCAACATATATTAGCCCACACAGACAAACGATGGCATAAATTGCCCATGGTGTGTTACAATTGGTGAAACTGTTCAGATACCAAGTTAAGCCTTTTAAGTTGACAGTTTTCACATTCTTTGTCAAATGACACACTGAACTGTTTCCGCATTTGAAATGGCCACTCGCTGGTGGCAAATGCCAAATGAACAAACAGAGATGTCCCTCTGTTACAATGCATTAAGCTAAAAGGAATTGAAAATACAAACCTTTAAAGTTTATTTAAAACTTTTGTTTTAGTTTCAATAATTGTGAAGATCTACAGCCTGGACAATTGAATTTCGACAACATTTATACCTCATCTGAGGCCACACACGTCAACCAAGTAACTGAAAGGTTAGTGTAAATTGTTGCATGTGCACACCAATAGAGACACCTCACTCTATTCTTTTACTATGTTACCAATACGGCTTTCTCGTTTTTGGTTTTTAGATCGCCATATGTGAAGGGCGTCAACCATTGAACTACCTTTGACATCTAATCTAGGGAATTTCCATACAAAGTCCTAAAGACGGGTCTAGCACACATCTTACAGCAATTTCAAACTGGCTACAGAGTGTTTTTTCTGTTCAACAAACATTGCTAAGACCCAGAAACACACTTTTCGGTGTCGACACAGTCAAGGACAAGCTTATTGTAACTTGAGGTTTCATTAAATAATAAGATGTTTACCTCACATCCTTACTAACCCCACAACACTACCATTACATGACGATTGTGTTAAGTTCAAAGAAATTGTTTTTGGTTGAAAACATTGACTTTCACTATATGTTTTTTATGTGATGTTCTGTACAAACAAAATGCATTTTTGTCTTTTCCTTTTAACATTAATCTTATTGAGTGTTTTGTATTCATAAATTAAAAGATGTATATCTCTATTGGTTCTGTCGCTATTAATTAATTGACATGATAGGTAGCACTCTCTGCAACTAAACACACCTAGCACGTGTGTAGGCGGGTAGCTGTTTCTGTGGCACTTTTTCTATATATATGTTCACATTAGTCCTCTGCCACACAGCCCCCTAAAAAAGAGGACTTCAGAGCTCTAATTGCTTTGTTTGCAGTGAAGCATGGGGTACCTTGCATAAAGGTGGAATACTCCTCCTAGTAAGAACCCTCCAGCCTTCCATTATCATGATATAGTAGGCTAATACCTGCATATGTCTGAGAGAACCCTCATGCACATCACTCCAGAGTACTTGTGACTGTTAAACCCATTTACTCGAATCTCATGCTAAAAGTTGTTTGTGTCCACAAATGTTATTTTCTTTGTCAATGATTTTGAAAAAAAACAGCTTTTTACTTATTTCATTTATTGTTCAGCATGTCTTTTTATTTGATGTACACAAAGACAAACACGTTAGGCACAACCCCCTCACTGCACTTGTGAGACTCTCAACAGCATAATGGGAACCAGCCTCTAAAATGCATACCTTCCCCATGCTAGTTCAGAATAATATGGGGTATGGGATCACTTTTACTAAAAGTAGAAATATAACAAAGAATAACCTAGCACCCTCACAGCAATGCGAGAGTTGGGAGAATGAATCGGACAAGAAGAGAGATTGCTGTCTAGACGGCATTCTATAGTCAAGCTCCTAAGATCCTAAGAAGCCTTTAGTAGCCAAGTCCAGCCAGTATAGTCAATATACTCTAACAATCAATATGTAAACCTATTTGAGCCAAACCCAATACATCATCCAAGTCCAAACAGGGGACTCAGCAGGCCTCAATCGCAAAGCAACTTCCATAAAGTGCATGCACACCCACCTACAAGAAGGGGAGGAAGCCAATAATATAAACAAAAGTGCATGTTTACATAGTTTTCATTTCAGAGTTGGAAAACTGCTCTTAGAGAGACACAGCTTCACCTCACTGATGATGCCCAACAAGGTGAAACACGTGTATGGGGTTGCTGTGGTACTCTTGTTCAGAGGAGAATTGCCTAGCATTTCGGTGCTGGACTGCCCCTGGGCAGGGCAAATACTGATATGTGGGGACATTTCTTCTCTGTGAAAAGAACAGTGAGCTAAAGACTTGTTTGAGACTCTCCCAGGGGCCATCCACCCAAGAACAAGTCAATGGGCTGTGTTCGTGCTGGCAGAGAGTTTCCCAGACCCCCCCTGTTTTTCAGTTGGAAAACTGGTTCCAGCATTCTTCAACTCACTTCCATGTAACTGGAACACAGAATAAAAAAAGCATAATCGTTTCTAATTTGGTGGGGAAAATTGACAGAAAGCAACGATGTCCACATTGCATGTGTATCAAGTGACAATTGAATTCAGTTGAGTCTTCTTAAGACATACTCTGGTGAGGCCGCTCACTTGGTACGGCTCCCGAGCTTCACTACAAATTACAATTTACAAATGAGTATGTGCTGGCTTACATGATCCCCTTTCTTTCCTTGTCTAAGAATTGGTATTTTCGATGCATGCATAAAAGAGAAAATACTTGTCTTATTCACATCTCACATAGAGTGGTGATTAAGCATCCGGGTCAGGACAGTTATTTTGTCATGTATACTTTATCTGCTTGCTCACTGTGCCAAATGTCAGAAATGATAACTTGAGTGAATGCAGCTTAGCACTACACATTTTTCAAAAGTGTATTATACAAATGATCATATAAATACTTTAAACCCAGATCTCTAGGAGAGGTACATTTGGAGGATACTGTCCGAGGCCCGAAAGCCATGTCAAACTTTGACTTTATTGCGGCATTTCATCATTGTTAAAACCCCAAATAAATGCATACAGAGCAATAGAGAATGTGTCATCCTAATATGCTCGGAGTAAGTATTTAATCAGCTGTATTTTAAAGCTCTATACAGTTTTTTTTTTAAAGCCATATGCATTGGTGGACTGGCCTATAGGTAACTCTTGAGATTTCCTGGTAGGCCTCTGCACCCTGGGCCTCTTTTGTGCGGTAACCTAGTTTGTTTCCACATGTTCTCATAGTAAAAAGGTTGCAATTGCTGAAAATGTGTAATATGCATCCACTTTGAAAATTATTTCCAGGACGTCATTTGGTTCCCCATTCACTGCTGCCCCTATGGTCTCTTTCATACGACAGACTTGCTTAAAGACATGGCCAAGAATGGACAGTGACTGATGAAATGTCATTGCTAAATAGTCAGAATTATCAACATGTCCTATGAGACCGTGTTGTGAAAATCCTCTGACTCGGCTTGGCTTTTCAAGAAAAGATCATGATTGCAGACTCCTTTACATTCATTTTCAGAACCAATGTTGACATATGAATAGTATAGACTTAAAAGGTGATCTAGAGAATTTGGTGTTCTAGCTTCTATTAATGCATAAATCCCCCTCTGGCATGTGTGTCAGGTCTACGGTCACAAAGAACTTAATTCAAACAATTTGTTAACAAGTTCAATAATATTGGGGCTAAAACGCAAACCTGCTGTATTCCCTGCTAAATAGGAAATCCGTTTGGGGCAAGGCCGTGGGAAATATGGTGAACAACCGCAGAATTGTCCTCGTGCAGGGATATCAGGACCTATAATATGCTGCAAAGAAGTCTTTGCTACCCAAAATCTTCCACAGTATTTTTCAAGTAAATTATTATCAGAATTAGGGACAATAGCAAAGGTTTAGCCCACTTACCGCCTTTCTTACGAGGTGTTTGTTGATGGTGACATGGTGGAATATAGAACAGGGAAACCGGGTCTCGCACAAGGCCCACTGGGATATATTAAATGGCACCTGAACAGAGAACCCTGTGCCCTGGAGGGAAAAAGATTTGCCCAAAAAAACCCGAAACGATGGTTCCTGTTTCCAATATAGAATGATGGAAGCACGCATCAGAGTACTGCAGGTGGCATCCTTTGTTCCATGATGGAAGAGCAGGACCATAGAACAGATTAACGGAAACAGGGAGAAGATGGCAGAATAAGGTTGAAGGAATGAAGGGATTCCATAAAGGCAAGGAAGCACTGAGGTAAAACAAAACAGCAAAATAACGGAGCATCACAACAGAAGGAATACCTGTTTTGAGACATGAAGGACCCCCAGTCCCTTATCCAATTAATGGGAGCAGAAGACACATGACCTGCAGACGCAAGTGGCCGAGTCCGAATAACCAGACTGTCCACCCCGATGCTTCAATGACGTGAGGGGAAAGGACGCTGTAGGCGCCAGTGCTTCAATAGAGACCACGGGAATGTTCTGACAAATATACGCCATAGCCAACTCCATTTATATTTTAGTATAGAGGACATGTTTTCAAAAATGTTTTTCCAAACATTTTAAGGAACTCTTATAGCTTGAATTAAACTGGTCTCATCTGTATTTATACATTAAAAAACATAACTGCTTTCCTCCCTTAAGTATCCTACATACCAGTGATCCAACAACAAACATATGTGTGTCGCCAGTCCATCCACATGGGCAACAACATTGAGAATACTACTTGTAACAGAGGATTGTAACACACAAGCCTCCAACAGCCTCAGCAAAGAGACGGAGCATGCATTTTAGGTTAAAATCTCATAGGAGTAGTCTGAATGAGTAGTTGCTTGTTGAATAGAAGCAGTAATCTGCAAATGCTTTTAATCTCCTTAATAGGTAGTGTGACGCGATTGGCTCTATTTGGTTCAGATTACTTTAATCTTGCAATATTTTAGACACGAATATATCCCATGGTGTGTATTTGCTGTCTTATTGTTCTCCACCATTTTATTTTGAGAGAAAAGTAATATAATTCAGCAATGTAGGTAAACATGTTGTGCACTCATTGACATTAAGCTCATAATAAAAGAGCTCACCAAAAACCCCAGCTCTACTCAATACTCAATTTATTAATGCACAATCCAGGTGCAATTTCTTAATTCCGCAATTTAGCTACATCCAGCTTATAATTGACCCTCTTTAATCTTGAATCTTGTAGAAGCAAGAACAACAACACACACATTGGTATCACATTTTTACATGGATGCTTCTCCATGATGTGTCCGTTTCATTTAGGCCTGTTTCCAGTAATAGGCATACACATATTTATTTTATCTTAACCATTCCACCACTTGCTCTCATCTCTTCCTCCCCCTTTGCCTGCTCACTTTCCAACCTGAACCCTTAGACCTAGGTCCCGATAAAACAAGGTAGCAATACTTAGAGATAGATGGGGATGCAGAATGTCCTCAAACAGCAATAATCAAAACTGACTCAGGAAGTTGGCAAAACTTGGTCTGTTTTATTTGCAATTGTCTAAAACAAGGAGTTACAACGGACATCAACGGACGTTCGCTCGATTTCTCTCAATGCATATTATAAAAACCACAACTTTTATAGTAAAAAAATGACATCAATAGCGTCACACTATGTGGCAAACTACAAACATCTGCTTGGGGGTGTGGTAGGCTTACAGGGAACATCTAAGTTTAACTTCCATACTGGCAGGGGTTATGATTGGGTTTCTACTATCAGGTGGGCAACTAAGCCCGTCCTAAGTGCAAGTCGTCTTCCGTGTCAATCTAATGGTCAACACTTCATTCGTTATACAAACAAAAGGGCTCTTTGATACCTGGCCCTCTACAATTGGTTTGGCACTCTTGTACCCTTCTGAAATATTTCACATGCTAGCAGCACACAGGCTACCATACCAGGTGCAGGGAGGGTCAGCGTGATCATGCCTCCTCACCCAATTAGCCCAACATCTAGCATCACTCTTGCAGTCTGCCAGTCAATTAAGGCTTTGAACTTGGCCTTGCAGAAGATATCTGTGCGTGGGAATAAAAGGGAGTGTCTTCTTTGTTTCGGGGTAGCTCGACCCAATGTCTATTTTGATCTGACCATGTGACTTGGAGACCAATTTTTCAAGCTCTTTGCAGCATTTAATATTATTAAATGATGAACTCTTGAAGCCATCAGTGTTTTTCCATTTCACCTCAAGGAGAAGTTTGTTTCTTTCTCACATTCATGTAACTACTGGATGGACAACCAGGGTCACGGTGGCCTCGACTTCTTGGTGCTGAGCCAGCCAAGCCTTTCTTGTATTTCTCCATTGTTATTAGTTATTTTCCAACTGTGCCACACTGAAAAACCATTTCCAATCAAAGGGTTTCAAGCCTTGCTTGAAGTTCATCATGTAGTATCCAGATTCTATACATTCCTATGTATTATACATTGGTGTATCGCCACAACTATTTACTATGCAGTTAGCCTTAAGATCACTTTGTCTACTTGCGTTACTGCGTCTGTACAAGTGTAAAATTATTTAGCATTTTCTTCAGTGTTTCTGTAGCATGAGCATCTTCATCTCAAGCCCAACATTTAGCTCATCTTTACCACCTTCTCTTCAGATCTTATAGAATGTCCATGTTCTTTTACCTGGTGTATCTTTTCTGGGTGTGTCAGCTCTGCTCCACATGACATCACCAGTCTTCTTTTTTACTTGTTTTCATACTTCCTCCAGAACTTTGGCCAGAAGACCATCATATCTTCGGGAATGCATATAAGGTTTTCTCAATGGATACCTTGTTTCCAGGATTCTCTGTGGTACAAGCATTCTCACTGGTACTGCACATGTCGCAATTTCCGGTTCCCAACATGTAGGCAACATGGGGCGTAGCTTTTGGTTGGGGTACTTGACTCCTCCTCTACACTCCCCCCTCTGACCAATTCATCAACCACTCTCTCATCAATCTTCACAACAAGACATCCTCATCTGAAGAAGTGCTTCTTTGGGACCCATATCTTTATGACTCTGTTCAGGCATCCTGCTGATTTCACATGCTCATCAACACTCCAAGTCATGACCATGCATTGTCCATTGGGACTGCAATAAATCCATCTCCCCACATACTTCTTGTGGTTCTTTGGGTACAGGAACTTTGTTCCCTCATGAATGCCGGCCTTCACGTAGTCTCTGATTTCTTCATCTGTCAGCTCCTTTGGTTCAAATCCTGATTCAACATCAATCACAATTGTCATTCCTACTGCTTTCTTTGCAGCCTTCTTACATTTTGTGATTATAATCCTGATCACACAAAATCCAAACATGATCATCACCAACAGGGCTGCAAGAAACTTAAAGATATTCACCACCCATTGTGTAACCCATGAGAAGATTGACCCAAACCAACTGTCATCACTAATGTCTTCCACTTCGTCTTCCATCTTGATGTGTAGGTTTGTCAGCACCGTTATGGCCTCTGTCAAAGTGCCATTTTCGTAATCATGAGAAGGTATGAATGTGTAACATGATTCTCCAATTTTGGCACAAACACCTCCATCCATAGCTGTGGTCATGTCCAGGACATATCTGTTCTGAAGAGTCATCACTCTTATGGCTCTCAGCTCCTCCTTGATAGCATTGAATCATTATATAGTGGTGATCATCTGCAAAAGCTCCCATCTGCTTATCTGTAACCATTTAGTATTTGCCATTGTCTGAATCTCAGGCATAAAGATAATAGTAAAACTGAAGAAGTCTTGCTGAACAATCTATGTTCATATGGAATGGCATTAAAAGATTCTATTGATTTGGCTGAAAAATAGTTCTTCCTCTTCATTCGATTCAAGAGCTCAGCAGATCTCTTCTTCTTCAGGTGAACTCACCAATGCTCAAGTCACTCTTTGGGGTCACCAACGCTAGAACATGGACAATCACTATAGAACATAGTCCTCCCCAATCTCTGGACAGCTTCGTGTATGCTCTGGATCCACAGGGCCAGTAGTGATCCATTATCACTGCTGGCCCGTCCTTCAGTCCTGGTACATCAAAACTTTGTCTGCACTGCTGATTCTCCCCAACTTTTCTCATGCCATTGTTTCTGAAACATAGTTCTGCACTTGCCAAAGGCACTATCTGCAATGGACCTCCTTTGTCTTCTATCCAAGTCAATAACTTTGAAAGCTTCAGCCATAGAGGTTTGCATCTATTTCCACTTGTTGAATAACTGGTTTGTGATGACCAGTTACTGCTAGAGCTCTGCATATGTCTACACCTTCTTTCCATCTATCTGGATAAAGCACTGTTCCCCAGATCTGCATTTGACATCTTTCCTTCCTGCTTCAAACCTCTTCATTAGTTTTTCCTTTACAATTGAGTCTCCTGTTGACTTCCCATCTGATTCCTCCTCCTTTCATACCATGCTGTTCGTATATTATCACATGATTTTTGGTATGCGCTCGCGCTATCGCCTTCAAATCTTGGACATAATCATCTCTTCTTCTGGTGCTGACCATTCTGTCAGCCCTACCAAGGATGCCGTTTGACACTCGAATTGACCTCTTGTATGGCAGAGTGCAAGGTGAGTAAGGCAATGAGCCGTTTGAGCATCTATTTCAATAGCTATACATTTCTTAGACTTTCCCACAGCATAAGGCAGGAGTGTAAATACATAGCAATCCTCCCCAGAAGTCTCTTTCCCACCTCATTCATGTGCTGATGTCACATGTTGTTCTCCAAATGTGCTCTACTGTCCAAATAATTGATTAATTCATAATCATCCTCCCTTGCACTTCTCTTAGGTCTCTTTCTTTGTCTCTCTCTCTCTCAAAATCTGTATCTGGCGCTCAGTAAAATATCTATAAGAGTCCTTCCTGCATAAGGATTTCTAGGGACAATTTCTGCAGGATTAGGTGTCTCCACATGAGCTATTGGAGTAGGAACAATCACACAGGGCCTTGGCTGTCTCACAATGTCTAGTTCTGCCAAGATAACTGCAGTGGGAAGAATCAAAGGGACCATTGCTTTCTTGGGACCAATGAAACACACAGTGTGGATTAGCAGAATTAGAAAAACAATGAAAAACATAGAACAAGCATATATTGTGCACCAATACAGAAGGGTCCACCATCAACGCCTCTCCACTCGCCGTTGACTCTGCTCACTTTCTGGATCTGCAATATGCTCTATGGTCCATATGTTTGCCTGTGATTACTTTTAAGGTTAGAAAAAAACATGTTTTGTTCAGGAAAACTTTTCAGATGCTCTGGTAGATGTTAAATCTGCTCCATGATTTCCACGAGTAACTTGCTGATTGCTGGACAGTTTATAGGATCTTGCATGAACACAAAAGTGTTGGTGTTCCTCCAAACAAGATAAGGATGAACTTGAAGCAAATAGTAAAAGATCATAACAAATAGCTTGTGAGCATCATTGCTAGACAGGTTAATTTGTACCTCCAGTAATATAATAAACTGATCTGTCTTATTATTGCTGCCAATAAGCATCTAATAGTCGGGCCA
The DNA here is from genome assembly GCF_040938575.1 of Ambystoma mexicanum. Classification (NCBI taxonomy): domain Eukaryota; kingdom Metazoa; phylum Chordata; class Amphibia; order Caudata; family Ambystomatidae; genus Ambystoma; species Ambystoma mexicanum. Next base: position 100,482,647 of record NC_090941.1, on the reverse strand, counting down.
TTCTTAGGATCATGGACAGAAGTACGAATCTCAGTGCTCCTCCCAACGAGAGCATGGTAATCTCTGAGTATAAATATGAAAGACAGCAGGTAGTATTATGTGTATATCAGCATCGGACATCACCATAGGCACTTCCAAAAAGAAATTCAGTGAGAAATGAGTCAGCAATATATATAATGCAAGGCACAGGCGGTGCAGCCACCCCTTTTTCAATGTCAGTTTCAACTTAGATATTCTCTCTTTGAGCAGACCATTGAATCTCTCAAATATCCTGTTCGTTTGCAGGTGATAAGCAGAAGTAAATGTGTTCTTAATACTAAGTAATAGGCTAATTTTCTCAATTACCTCATTCACAAAATGTGGGCCTTTATCTGATCTGAACACCTCACACATTCCCTATCTGGGAAATACTTCTTGGACTAAAAACTTCACAGCGCAAGTGGCGTCCGGGTGTGTGCATGGACCGGGCTTGATCCACCTTGAGAAGGGGCACACCACCACTATCATATACCTATATCCATAACAGACATGCAGCATATCAACATAATCGATATGTTAATGCTGAAAAGTACCATATGGTCAAGGAATTACTACTCTAACAGTTTGCAGTGTGTGCCCAGCAGTAAACATTTGACATACGATGCAATTTACTACATAAAGCGCAACATGTTCTAACAGGTCCGGTACAAACCAGTCCTCTGCAATTGTTGCTGCGAGGCTCTCCTAGGGACATGTGCAGGGTAGTGTAGCTGTTCTAACGCCACCCTTAATAAGGCTACAAGCATCACCCGTTTGCCTGTGCTGTCTTGTCGCCACAATGCCTCGTAAGGGGATACAGAACACCCCCCTCTATGTCCACAGGTCTTTCCCTTCCTATGGAGCTGCACCTTGAACTTCCATCAATTGTGTTCTCGATAAGTGGTTAAAATTTTCATTCACAACCATCATCACAACAATTTTCTCTTTACATCAGGCGTATCAAAACTCATTATATCAGGTGTATATACAACCCTTTTTGCCTCTTCATCTGCAACTTGGTTTCTGATTGAAATAAAGTCTGTTCTCTTAGTGTGTGCTGCACACTTAATTATTGCAATGGCTAATCCGGGTTCTAGTGCTTTAATAAGCCTGTCCAATAATGCAGCGTGTTGCACTGGAGTGCCGTCCACTTGGAGGTAGACCCTCCTTTTCTAACGTGCTAGCCCTGCGTGCACGGTTGACATCACATAGGGGGAGTCCTTACTTCCTGGTCTGCGTGATTCTCAAGCACAACAACAAGCGCCACTAATTCTGCCGCCTCTGCTGAAAAATGAGACGGTAGTCTTGCACTCGTTATCACTTTGAATTCCGCATTAGCCTTGTGCTTCACTACAGCGGCCCCTGAATGTCTTTCTCCATCAGTTTGATTGATACTTGAAGAACCATAAATAAAAAGAATCTCCCCTGCTGTTAAAGCATTTTCCTTTACCCTCAGGATCTCATAGAATTCCTTATAGTTTGAACAATCATGTACTTGTTCATCCTATGCCAGTGGTCCAGCTACAACTTGTGGCATGGTTCACCATTTTACACCTGACTATTTTGATTGCCGGATTCGAAATGAGCACCTCATAAACTGAGGCTCTTTGGGACATCAGCGCACCCTTTGGTTTCACAAAACAGCAAACAAAGCATGCTCGACAAATAAAGTCATGGAACACCCCATCACTATTCTGGCAGACTTCTCAATAGCAAACGCAGCTGCAGCCAACGATTGTTCGCAAGGGAAGTGACCCCTCATTACTGGGTCTAAAATCCCACTGTAATATGCTAAAGGTTTGTACCCCAAGGTAGTTCGCTGAGTGAGCACTGCTGTCATTACTGTCCCATTCGTATGTGAGAATAAAAAGAAATCCTCCGAATAATTGGGATTTCCTAAAACTGTAGCTGTGCATATTGCCTTTTTTAATTCATCAAACCCCTCCTCCATTTCCTCAGTCATTCATATTTTTTCTGATTTACCTGTGCCTTTTTCAGGGCCTGCAACAAGAGCCTTGTGTATGAACTATAATCGAATATCCTTGCCCTGACATAATTACATGGGGCCTCATTATAAGTTGTGCAGAATGGGTTTAACGGCGCCGGTAATGGTGCTGACGGCGTGAAACCCATTCCGCACAATTACGAGGTCCCCTTGCGGGACCCGCTCTGGACGTCTGGTTTTTCCAGACGTCCATAGCGGGTCCTGCGAGGGAACCAGGGAGCTACCAATGGCCCCGTTCGTAATGGGCCTGTTGTTAGATCCCTCCTCATTCCCATTGAGCCTCCTATGGTAACGTCAACCCTCGGTGCCTCTTGAGGATTGGGCATCACTGATAGTACTGAACACATCAAGTCACCCTGTGAGCTGTCCTATTGTGGGTACATACTTATTCCTGTGCCTGTAAAAGGATTCCCTCCTGTGACAGTGACCCCCCCCTACTCTAGGAGTCAATAACTGTCCTGTGTTTGCGCTCTGCTGTATCTTCAAGGGTGCGCACTGTGACTGCCCTTGCAGTGGATTCAAAGGTGCTTGCTGTGGTTGCAAAGCCTGTTGTCTTTGCGGCACCTGTGCTTGATACACTGTCTGATCTTGGGCAAACCTCTCCCTACTTTGTGGGCTATATGCTGGAGGATTAGCTGTTCCCCCCTCTTGAGAATTGCCCATTTTGCACATATCCTTGGCTCCCACATGTTCGTGCGATGTGTCCTGTCATTCCGCATGTCCAACATACAGGAGGGAATCTCCTAATTTGCCCTCCCTGCATGCTTTGACGATCATTTTGCATATTCTGAAGCCCGCCTTGGTTATTCTAAAGGTTTTCCTGATAATTTTGAAAGCCTCCTCTTCCGCAGAAGCCTCCTCTGCCTCTCGGCATAATCCTGTTCCTTCCTTGATCCAACTGCCATCAGTTATTCACCTGCGGCATACCTGATACTTCCTGTGATCCTGGCCCTTCTCCACTAGTCAGCATTGCCCCTTCTATAGCATATTTCGACAGCTTCTCCTGTACTAACTTAGCTTCCTCCAGCTTCCTAGCATCCTCTCGCTTTCAATTTTTCTCTTGCAACTATCGGCAGTGGTGCACAATGGTCAGCTGTATTTCTGGCCACGGTCTTGCCTCCATATCAACCAGCTTCTTGAGCTGTCTCTGTACCTGGTCTGTCAACCACTGACATATGATAGAATACAGGTATACATTTCCCTCACGGCTCTCAAGTTTTCAAAGACCACTGCTCTTGAAAATTCTGAATGTGAGCAAGCAGATATTTACCTTCCTGCATCTTTCGTGCCATTATAGTGCCCTTATCCGACGTATCAGGATATTGTACTCTAAGCACTTTCCAGACTGCCTCCCTACAATTATTAAATGATGCCCCATTGTGCGCTGTGTTCTGTGCTGTAACACTTGCGTATCATGCTCTCGTCAAAATGTAGTCAGGCCTTTCCCCAAGGAAAGCTGCTAAACGACCCTTAATGTCCCCTATAGCTAATGTGTGTCCTCCTGTCCTTTTTTCTAATTCATAGATCCATTTCCCGGTGCCCAAAGTCAAACTCAGGAGCTTACACCTTAGAATATCCTTATCCAGCTGGGGCCATGGAATATACTGCGGTCTGGCCCCCCCTTTTTCTAACAAGGGAAACTGCGAAATCCCAAAATCGCAATTGTCTTCCATCGTCTGCCTGTGCATAGCAGGGACAATGGTTCCTGATTGCCTTCTTCCTGGTAATGACCTCAGCCTACTCACATAAGGTGGCGAGTCCCCCTTCTCATTAAGCGGTGGCCTTTTAGGTCACTCTGGCTGCACCATAGGCTCTGGCATTCTTTCTTTAGGTAGGTGCAAATCTGACCACCTCACTTCCTTGTCTGTCTGAAAACACTGCTTGGGACCACATGCACAACCCGCCTCCCCATGGATTGTTTCTCTTTCTTTGACTGATATATCTTGTCCACAACTCGCATGACTATCCTCCTTCTCGTCTCTATTTAGTGTTAGCCTGTCTAGAGACAGGGCGATGCTGAGGCCTCCCACCTTGCCTCGCGATTTCAGATCGATCATCTTTTCCTTTATTTCTCAAATTCACCTTTTGCCTTATCTCTTGATAGGGTTTTTCGATTCTTTCTCCAATATATCTTATCTCAAAATTCTTCTCTAGATTTATTCTAGAGGGTCCTGGCATAGGTTCTTGTGATGGGAGGAACTCCTCTATTTCCTCCCATGCCACTACTGGATTTGGTTCCATTGGTACTCTTTCAATGCGATCAATTTTGCGTGTCCTCTGCCTTCTCTTTCGTTCCATTTCCTCATCAAATTCCCTTCTTCTTTGCTTCCTTCCTAATCTTTCCTCTTCCTGCCTTTTTGCTTCCCTTCTTTCATTTGCCCGATGCGCTGCGTCATCTCTGCGACTTACTTTCCATTCTTTTGTCTCTTAATTTCTGATATTCCTCTTCTTGTTTCCTCTTTTTGAGCCTGTCTTGTTCTTCGTTTGCTCTACGCCTGTTGTCATATTTTCTTTGCTCTTTCACTCTTTCTTCTTTTCTTAACTGTTCTTCCTGATACAGTTGCTCTCTTCTTAGTCTGCTCTTCTTTTTAGACTTGTCTTCTTTCAATCGTTTATCTCTTTCTCTGTCCTTTTTATCTTCCTCGTCTTGATCTTCCACTTGCCGAAATTCCTCGATGCTCTTCACATTAAGTTTGAGCAATATATAACCCCCCATCCATTGGTTCTGTATGAGCGCTATCTTGTCAGCTTTATCCTTTCTCCTTTCCATTTTTTGATTTCTCGTTCTATATCTAGAGACTTGGTCGTTCACTTCTCTCTTTGTCCCTTGGGACTTTAGAGATCACATTCCTTTCTGGAGTTTTTTCGGGACCTTCGTGACTACTATACGCAGGCGGCTCATGTGTCGGATTACTGTATCCTGATGCTGCTTAAAGCTCCCATAATGGATACACTCCCTCGTCTTTCGTACTTTCAGCATTTATGTCAGGCATGGTAGGGGGAGCAGAAGGCTTAACACCCCCCTCTTTACATAGGTTAAGGATCCAGTCTTTAGGAGGTGGGTCTTCCTGTTCCTCCTGATACATTTTCCAAAGCTCTGAATTAGCTAATCTTTTTTCTAACTTCTTTCCTGTGTACGCTGCGTGCAGGTATGTGGTCAGGTGTTGAAAAACTGCTTTTGACCGTGATCCCCCTTGGGGCCATGGCATGAACATTTTATCTGCTGTGCCCATAACCCAGTCTGCACTATATTGCTTAAGTTTGGGTGTGTGTTTTGGCACCTGTTTGCACAGGTGAATGAGCTGAGTAACATCCTCCATCAGGACTAGTCACACCTGACTGCCAATAAATACCGTAGTTTTACACAGAAAATACTTTTCAGAAAAATAACACAATATGAGCGTGCACCAATCGTTGCAGTTCAAAACCTTTATGTCTCACTTTATTTCAGTCTACCTGTTCAATCAATATTTTTTACAACTAAATAATTAAATAATCTACTCTCAGCTTTTTACCACAATCTATTGGTTGTTGCTATTTGACATTTTCATCATATCCTCAACACATACAACATACAGACAGACAAACTGGCTGGCCCACATATACTTCTGCCAATGCTCCTCATGGCTACTCTTGCCCCTAAAATGACTCTAATCGCAGTGTGAGTTGTTCTCTTTAACAGATCAATCTGTTTGAAGTCCAAGCATCCACTTGGATTCTAAAACAACTCCTTGTAAACATCCCTGGATTTAGGATTCTGGGCTTATTTTATGGATTGCTCCTAGTCCATCTATCTTCACCTGCCGTTCTTTGTCATTACCTCAAATACCCCACCAAGCCTCTGTTACTTTCTCCCATTATCACTTTCCCCATTTAATGCACAATAATGTTTGCCCCCTCTCTTAATCTACTCACCATTCGCTTTTCAGCTCCTGACCCTCTGGATTGTCTCCTCCTCAACTGGCCACCTTAGCCTTTTGTCCGCTCAGCTGTCTGTAGAAACAGGGAGGGGAATTCCATGAAAGAGAGACCTGCCCCACCTGCTTCGTTTGTCTTGCAAGATCTTAGTTCTCAGCCACTATCCACAAGAAGCCTTGCAGTCCTCCAGCTAACTGGTAGAGGGCATCTCATATTTCTAAGACCCTTAAAAGCCTACTGGTTCGACAGATTCTGAACCCTCCTACCTCTGCTACCACGTGACCCCAGAGACCTAGGGCCGATTAAGACGAGGTAATAATAACTAATCATCAATGACTTCACACTACGTGGCAAACTACAAAAACCTACTTGGGAATGTGATAGGCTTACAGGGAACCTCTGAGTATACATTCCATACTGACTGGGGTTGTGATTACGTTTCTACTGTCAGGTGGGCATCTAAGCCCATCCCAAGTGCAAGTCATCTTCTGTGTCACTCTAAAGCTTGATACTTCATTGGTTATACAAAATATAGGACTCTCTGATACGTGGCCCTCTACAATTGGTTTGGCACTATTTTACCCTTCTGGAATATTCCACACGCTAGTAGCACACAGGCTACCATACCACGTGCAGGGAAGCCAATTATGGCTCTCTCTCTCTGTGCCTGGGAATAAAAGGGAATATATTTTTGGTTTTCGGTGTAGCTCGACCCAATGTCTATTTTGATCTGACCATGTGATTTAGAGACCACATTTTCAAGCTCTTTGCAGCATTTAATATTATTAAATGATGAACTCTTGACGCCTTGAGTGTTTTTCCATTTCACTTCAAACAAAAGTATGTTTCTTTCTCACGTTCATGTAACTACTGGATGGACAACCAGGGTCACGGTGGCCTCGACTTCTTGGTGCTGGGCCAGACAAGCCGTTCTTGTATTTCTCCATCGCCGTTAGTTATTTTCCAACTGCGTCACGCTGAAAAACCTTTACCAATCACTGGGTTTCAAGCCTTGCGTAAAGTTCATTGTGGAGTATCCAGATTCTAAACATTCCTATGTATTGAACATTGGTGCTTCACCACAACAATTCACTACATAGCCAGCCTTAAGATCAGTGTGTCTACTTGCATTACTGCGTTAGTACAAGTGTACAACTGATTTAGCATTTTCTTCAGCGTTTCTGTAGCATGAGCATCTTCATCTCGAGTCTGAAATGTTACTCATCTTTACCACTTTCTCTTCAGATCTTATAGAATGTTCATGTTCTTTTACCTCATGCATTTTTTCTGGGTGCGTCAGCTCTACACCGCATGACATCACAAGTCTTCTTTTTTACTTGTTTTCATTCTTCCTCCGGGACTTTGTTCAGAACACCATCATATCTTCCCGAATGCATATAAGGTTTTCTCAATGGATACCTTATTTCCTGGATTCTCTTTGGTACAGGCATTTTCACTGGTATTGCACGTGTCGCAATGCAATTGCTGGTTCCCAACATATAGGCAACATGGGGGCTGAGCTTTTGGTGGGGATACAAACTTATATATTTTGTGCTGTCAAGATGGAGGGGGTAAATGGAGGGGTCGGATGGGGTAAATGCAGGTTCCAACACTCCATATTGACACCCCACATTCGGAAAAAAAAATGATGGCACCACCTGGGGAAGGCCTCGGGTGGCTTGAAACAGCGGGCAAAGAATGAGCATTCTCCCTCACTCTTCCTGCCACTTGAATGGCTAAGCGCCCTTCCCTGGGTGTGAATATGATATAAACATGGGGTTCCAAGATAGTGAACGTTTTCAGCATGCATTCGTTATTCAATAACAACTGACTGACTGAATTACCTTCTTCTATATTCTGGGTTGAAGCCCATGCTTCATGTACTGTACTATACAAGGCTTTCACACGTTCGGTCAAAAAAGGTCGAATCATTGCATTGTGTTGGCAAGCTTAAGGAGAATGGCCACCTGGAAAAACTTCAATCTGTGCCTGGGAATAAAAGGGAAAATATATTCCCTTTTATTCCCAGGCACAGAGAGAGAGAGCCATAATTGGGCGAATTGGGTGGGGAGGCCTGATCGTCCCGACCTTCCCTGCACGTGGTATGGTAGCCTGTGTGCTACTAGCGTGTGGAATATTCCAGAAGGGTAAAATAGTGCCAAACCAATTGTAGAGGGCCATGTATCAAAGAGTCCTATATTTTGTATAACCAATGAAGTATCAAGCTTTAGAGTGACACAGAAGATGACTTGCACTTGGGATGGGCTTAGATGCCCACCTGACAGTAGAAACGTAATCACAACCCCAGTCAGTATGGAATGTATACTCAGAGGTTCCCTGTAAGCCTATCACATTCCCAAGTAGGTTTTTGTAGTTTGCCACGTAGTGTGAAGTCATTGATGATTAGTTATTATTACCTCGTCTTAATCGGCCCTAGGTCTCTGGGGTCACGTGGTAGCAGAGGTAGGAGGGTTCAGAATCTGTCGGGGGGGGCAGGCAATGTTGTTTTCATTCCACCTGCCAGTGTGTTCACTAACCTATGTATTTTTCGGGGGTGTTGAATAAATATATACCCAAAAATGATTTATTCTAACATTGTTTCTTGCAGATATAAATGTGGGGCTGTATTCCACTGAGTGTGTATACAAGAGGACTTAACAAGTCGTACCTTCCCATAAATCCTCGCCTGTCTGCAAAATCCCAGTGTATGTATTTATTTTGGACAATGCCTGGTTAGACTTAATCCGCCAATTATTCAGCATACTGTATATTAACGTATACTTCTTTTCAGTACTGTATATTGCCTGTGTCACTGTAAAAATGAATTATGGACACAGTTTCTAGGAAATCAGTGACAAATACAATTGTATATTATTCCTCATGAGCCCCCATCCTGAATGAGTGAAAATAGAATCACCTGTGAAATTGCTGCTCATCTTAAACTCCCGTTCCCCATGTGTGCAAATAAGACTAACTGCTGATGGATACAGTTGTCAGTTTATAAAGGGTATCATCAGGGGTAGTTTATCTTGTGTGGCAGCCCACGTAAAATGCAATACATTCCCCTGAGAGTGCCCTGAAGACCCCACATCCAATAGAATGGTGGGACTTTAAACCTATATAGTACACAATTTGCATATAAAACGTCTGCTGTAATGACACAGATACGTGTAGGTCTACACAGCAAGAGCCCAATTTCTACCTTCACTGTCATTTCAAGTCTTTACACAGTATTTCCAAAAGCCTGTTCTTAGCCTGGATTCATAAATGGAAACCAGCAAGTTCTACACAGATAGATCATGCCATGCAAGCAGTTTGTGGTAAACTAAGCCTCCTTCACATAACTGGAACACCAGAAGGTAAGTAGTTTACAGGTAGGTGTATTTCTCTAGTAGAGAAAGCACTGGGACACCCATCCAGCCCAGCACATTAGATCCAACTGACACCAGTAGAACCCAGCACTCCAAACATCCATCAACACTCTACATAGAATGTCAGTGACATCATACACACATAGCCATAATCAGGCCCAAGCACAGATTATGACATATCTCCCTCCCTTCCACTGACATAACACTACACCCACAATAGGAACCCATCACACATGCCATATTACAAGAAATGTTAAATATACATGGCTAATACCAGCTCAGAAACAACTCCCAACGAAGCCATTATCAGCTCGCCACAAGATCTATCCAAGATCTTTAATGCAAAACACAATAAACCAAAAAAACAAACCACAGGCCCTCCCCAAAGCCTGAACACCCACTCAGCTATTAACCCGTTGGAGAACAACACAATGGAAAGAAGCAAACAAAACCATGCATCCTTCCCCATAGGAGACCCCGAACAACACAACCAAACTAACCTAACCCACTCGCCTTATACCCCCACACAGACATGTGAGCACCATATCTGTGTCCTGCTCAAAACATCAGCAAAACTCGGATCCCGCCATCAGACCTCACAGCAACACGCTATCTCCATAACTTACCTATGACCAGACAGCACCAACTGCCCCTTAACCAACACATAGACATCACCTCACTGCCCCATCAGACAGCAGCATAACTGCCCCTTAAACTACCAGAGAGCACCTAACTGCCCCTTGACCAGACCCTAGACAGCACCTAACTGCCCTTAAATCAACAACAGAACCTCACTACCCTTCCTAACAACCAACAGCACCTGACTGCCCTTACAGCTGTATAGCCTCACTGCCCCTCCTGAAACGACACACAGCACCACAGCAAATAAGCAGAACCACACTGCCCCTTAACCCAAAACATGAGCAGCACTAAAAATCACCTCACTGCCCCTTGAAACCACCAGACAGCACCTAACTGCCCCTTAAAATGACCAGAAAGCACCTAACTGCCCCTTAAAATACCCAAGCAGCATCTAACCGCCCCTACCACAACATAGACAGCACCTCACTGCCCCTTAACCACGGCATATAAACAGCACTAACTACCCCTTAACCGGACCCTGTACAGCACCTCACTGCCCTTAAATCAGCAACAACACCTCACTACCCTTCCTAACAACCAACAGCACCTGACTGCCCTTACAATTGCATCACCTCAATGCACCTCCTGAAACCTAACAACCAACATGGTCCTAAAACACTAAGCGGCAGCAGATCACTACACCACCCTCCTGCCCTTCCTAAATCAGCAAAACTGCAGGACCTCACTGAACCTCAAAAATCCCAGACAGAACCTCACTACCCCTTAACACCACCAGGCAGCATCACAATACCCCTTTAAAAAATAAATCCCAGGCAGCACCTCACAGTCCCAAAATGACTCTCCCCCTTATGTACCATGTCACCACCCTGGCACCACCTGCAACTCGCTACCCCTCCTAACAAACAAACAGCACCTCACTTCCCTTCAATCAACAACAGCACCTCACTACCCCATAAAACTACAACATGGACAGCACCACACTGCCCCTCAACCCCCAAAATATAGAAAGCACTGCTGCCCCTTGACCCAAAACCTGAGCAGCAACATCACTGCCCCTTAAAACCACCAGATAGCATCTCACTACCTTTTTAAAATCCCAGACAGTACCTCACTGCCCCTTAACATACCAGACAGCACCTTACTGCCCCTCAAAATCCCAGGTGGCACCTAATTGCCCCTTAAAATACCCAAGCAGCACCTCACTGCCCCTTACAACCATCAGACAGCACCTAATTGCCCACCGGACAGCACCTTACAATGACCAAACGGCATCTCACTACCCCTTAAAAGCATCAGATAGCACCTCACGCCCCTTAACCTACCCAGACAGCACCTCACTGCCCCTTAATATACCCTAGACAGCACCTCACTGCCCTTAGATTAACAACAGCACCTCGCTGCTCCTCCTGGAACACACAGCACCTAAACTCCCTTCCTAAAACAACGAGACAGCACCTCACTGCCCCTTAAAATAACCAGACGGCACCTCACTGCCCTTTAAAACAACAGACAGCACCCCAAAATATAGAAAGCACCGCTGCCCCTTAACCCAAAACCTGAGCAGCAACACCACTGCCGCTTACGCCCCTTAACTTACCCAGCAGCAACTCACTGCCCCTTAAAATAACCAGACAGCACCCCAAAAAATATGACCAGGGGACATACGCCTATGAACATACTTGAAACATCAAAAGACAACACATAAAAACCCCTTGAAACCCCCACCAGATAAAGACCATGGTGCCAAAGTCCCTGCGCCATCCCCAACATGTCCATGAAAAACCCAGAAAATAAATGCAAATCCAATGCAGATAATATGGCGCTAAAGTCCTATTGTGCCAACATGACCACAAAATGCAAAGCGAATACATGCAGGGCAAGTAAAATAACATGGCGCTTAAGTCCCTGCACCATCCCCACACCCACATGTCCAAGTCAACCCCACCTGCAAATGAAAAAACATTGTAACATTAAAAAAAACTCTGCCCATGGACCCCACCCATGAGTCCATACCGCAAACCCAGAGGAGATCACCTAAACAGCAGGCCATACCATAAACCCCAACAGCAGTATAAAACAACAGATAAAACAACACAATACCCAAACATATGTCCATTGCGCTAGAGTCCAGTGCTGCACCCCGCACCCTCAAGTCTACTTTGCAGGAAAACTACAACACAACAAAAAGATGCCTACCCCGCACGAAATATCCACGCAGGGAATGTCCAAACCAACCCCCTGTAAAAGAAAATAAGCATGTACACAGCACATTCATGACCCTGCACCATCCAGTGCACATAACACCCCAAGAGGGAAATCGTAAACATAACAGGCCACCACATGAAGACAAAAGCCTACCATACATTATAACAGGCCTTAAAAAATCTAACATGACCCAGGCCCAAACCCATACATCTTCTAACCCCGAGGCCACTACATATACACAACAGCATTATAACACCGGCCTCCCCCAACACCTACCTGTGATTAGACCACCACCTCCTTGAAGGCCTTCATCCTGTAAAGACCCCACAAATCCGGATCCAACGCTCTCAAATTCAGATCAAACACATGGCACTTGATGCAGCATTTCAAAAGAAGATTCTGACCACTGCCACATCTCAATCTCTTGTAAGCCGCTGGAAGATCCACCTGACAGTCACTAGTGCTTGCCATCCTTATTTGCTGAACACCGCTCCCCTGTCCATTGTCCCGACCATTCGCCTCCATTACTTTGGTGAGCTCCAGTCCACACCGTCGTATCCCTGCTGTTTCCGCCAGCACCTTTGAAATGCACTCAAACTTCCAGGCGTAACTTCTCATGCCTGTCACTCCTGCTACAGGCTTCTCCATACCAGCAAGTGTATCCAGCTTCCCAGTAAACATACAGAATGCCTGCGGGACTTCGCTCTCTATGACAGGGCTGCGTTCCGACTGAACGCTTCCTCCGCGTAAAACGTTGCATTCCAAATGTATACGTTGGAACGCACGCATTCATTTGCCCAACGTCATCATTTCCAACCTCAGCGCGAAGCTGTAAACACCTCCGCTCTCCAGCATAGTCCCCAGCAGCCCGGCACCTTCAGAACGCTGCTCCCGCTTCACCACCTCAGCCCCCTCGATGTGCCACCAAGTGCAAACTGGCTGCAACAGGCCCGTAACTCGGCTACAACGCAGCCCGCCTCATGGATGCTATGAAGCATCCACCAGCTGCCTACTGAACGCAGCCACCGGTACCATGGCATGCCAGATCAGCGATATGCAACCTCCATCCCTCAGCCTTTTACAATCCTGAGGCTGGCCCGTTGTCCGCCTGTGTCGGGACAGACCTCCAACAGCACACGGGCTCACCTTATCCTCGCCGGCAGTGGCAACCTCAGCCTTATGACAGCCCGCCTGGAATGGCAATCTCAGCTGTCCTGTCTCGATAAATGGGAACCACTGGACCAATAATGCACCTTTTGCTGCCTTCTGCCACCGTCCCGCTGGCAGGATAGGCACAGCCACCACCACCTCTTGCCACCTGACAACTGGACTTCGAGGATCCACAACCTGGACCCCGACCTGAACCTCCACTGCACCGCCCGGCCTGAAGCCTCTTCCTGCTTGATGGATGTCTCCCTGGAAGGCAGCGCTTCTCACCAGCTGCCCCTTCCCAGCAGCACAGGAACCATCCTCATCGCCAGTGTGGTAAACTAAGCCTCCTTCACATAACTGGAACACCAGAAGGTAAGTAGTTTACATGTAGGTATATTTCTCTAGCAAGTAGATAAGGCACTGGGACACCCATCCAGCCCAGCACATTAGGTCCAACTGACACCAGTAGAACCCAGCACTCCAAACATCCATCAACACTGCACATAGAATGTCAGTGACATCATACACACATAGCCATAATAAGGCACAAGCACAGATTATAACACAGTTTAACTTCATTGAGAGAACACTTTTAGCAGTTGAGATGCCTTCTTTGAAGGGAAAAGAGCGCAGAAGGAAAAGGAGATGATCTACCCAAAGGTAAAACAAAATCCATTGCCTCCAATAGAAGAACACATTCCTCTTCACTGCACATGTTACATTTATGTGCTGTGTCCTTCGACTTTTTACAGTCTCCTCCCTTATTACAAACAATAATATTTTCCATTGTCTTTTGAAAAGTTCAATATGGAGTAAAATACTGTGGGCCTGGTATACCAAGTGTTTTCAATGGGGACATACCATTGAATATGCATTGTAAATCAGGCCCTGGGTGTTTTAATCTTACATTTGTGAGGATATCATTCATTTTGAATAGGCATTGGAAGTGTTTGATGTTGTATCAGGGTTCAATATGGTATGTTGTGCTCTTCCCATTTCCAAAAATATTATTTATTTTCTATTTATTTTTATTTATTTATTTGTAAAGCGCACCAGGACCGAAGGCTACCGGGCGCATACCTTAGTTACAACATAGTCAAGGTGAGCAGTAAAAGAAATGTACAGTATAAATTACATTTATATACATAAGGCACAAAGCAAGAGAAAGTCGGATCAGGAGGCTATATACATGAAGAGAGGCTGATAACTATTGCAAAGATAGAGGTTGGCCAGTAGTGCAGGGTGTGTCATTGGCAGAAAGACAAGCTTTAGTTAGGTTTTTGAATCTGAGGAAGGAGGGTTCCGCTCTTAGCAGATTAGCGAAACAATTCCACAATTTAGCCGCTAGGACTGGGAAACTGGTGCCACCTGATCTTTGCAGGTTGTAACGTGGTATAGCAAGGCAGTTGGTCTGGGCAGTTCTGCATGGTCTGTTGGAGTTAAGTGAGGTGAATCTGTTAGCTAAGTAGCAGGGTGCCTGACTGGTGAGGTATTTATGAGTGAGAGCAAGTGTTTTTAGAGAAATTCGTTGAGGGACTGAGAGCCAGCGAATATTGTGTCTGAAATGTTGATGGTCCCTTGGGATGTTAAGAGCTGCTCTAATGGCATTATTTTGGATAATGTGTAACTTATTAAGGTTACATTGGTTTGTGCCTAAATAGAGGGCATTACAATAGTCGATTTTCGACATCACAAGGGTCCTGGCAAGTGTGATGCAGTTGGCTGGTGATAGAAAAGGGCGGCTAGCTGTAATAAGCTTGCAGGTGTAAGCTGCTGTAGAAGCGACTGCATTGGTTTGTCTGGCCAAAGATAGAGTGGAGTCGATGTAGATCCCTAGGGTTTTGGTGTCTTTGGAGACCTTGATGGTATTGTCATCTATTGTAAAGGATTTGAATGCAAGGTCTAATTTGGAGAGTTTTTGGGGGGAGCCGAGGATGAGAATCTCTGTCTTTTCATCATTCAGACAAAGTCCATGCTGTGCCATCCAGGCTTGGATGACTTGGTAGATGGCATTTATAGAGAGAGAGTCAGCTGTGTAGTCCCCTGAGATGGGGATGAGTATCTGGGTGTCATCAGCATAATTAGTGTGTGTGACACCCAGATACTCCAAGATATCGAATAGTGGTTTTGTAAAAACATTGTACAGAGTTGGAGAGACGCAAGATCCTTGTGGTACTCCACAGGTGACAGGTGAGGGTGAGGGTGCTGCTAGGGGAGAAAAGACATGCATAGATCTATTGTCCAGGAATGAAGTAATCCAAGCTGTAGCTTTGTCAGAAAAATGGACTGCTTGTTTGAGATATCTGCACAGTATTTGGTGGTTTATGAGATCGAACGCTGCAGACAGGTCTAGAAGGAGGAATAGTGCAAGTTTACCCTTATCACGTAAGTCTTCAATTTGGGTCTTAAGGTCGATAAGGGCCATTTCAGTGCCGCGGCGTGGTCAAAACCCAGATTGCCTTAGTCCCAGGAGTTTGTTGGATTCAAGATATTGTTGAATCTGTAAATAGGCTGCTCGGTCCTGAATTTTTAGTAGGAACGGCACCGTAGTGATGGGCCTATAATTGGTGGGAATGTTGGGATCCAATGTAGGTTTTTTTAGGAGCGGGATAACCCAGGCGTCCTTGAGGATGTCAGGTACGATCCCGGTACTGAAGGAAGAGTTAATGACTGAGGTGATGAAGGGAGCTAGCTCAGAGGCTGCCTCCTTGATGATTGGCAACAGAAGGGTGGTACATACTGTGTGGAACCTCAGACTTTTGTAATATTCTTCTCATTTGTGAGGGTCTATGCCATTAACATGCTTTATGTTTCTTGTCTTCACTCATACGACTTGATCTGCCCCCAGTAGACATTATTTTAGATGGGGCATTGAAACTAGATGACACTACAGAGTGCAATCAAGCTGGTAAGGAGTGAAGGTGTGATGGCAGAAGAGTTTAAAGGTGACCTAAAAGAGGGAGTTACCCATAGGTGTTTAACTGGTAATTGTGGTATAGATGTGTAGTGTGAGGAAAGTTGCAAACAATAGGGTGAAATAGTGAATAGCGGTACAGACCAGAAAATTGAGAACAATGGACCCCTTCATGTGAAGAAGGTGAGAGAAGAGTAGAGAACAGGAACATGGTGACAGCCCTATCCAACCTGGTGAAGCAGGTGATTCTGGGAGTGATTTGGAGTGTGGGGAAAGGCATGACTATAGGGCCGAAGAAGGTCATAGAGAGGAGGGTGTGGTAAGTGGGGACAGTTATGCCCAACAGGTTGAGGAGGGTGATAGGGAGAACGAGTTGGTAAAATGAGACAACTATATCCACATGGTTGAAGATGCTGATAGCTGGAGATAGATAGAGAGTGGAGAAAGGTATGAATGCATGGGCGAAGAAGGTAATAGAGAGAAAGACTTGGTAAGAGGTGACAATTGTATCCAAAGATGTGAATGAAGCTGATAGAGGGATTGTGCAACCAGTGATAGTTTTTCCAAAAGCAGTGAAGATGGTCACAGTGTTGAAACTCTGAAGCAATGAGATAGCTCTGTTCAGGGCAGGGAAGAAGGAGAGAGAGAAAAACAAAGCTCTGAGTGAGAGATGGGCGAAGGTCAAAGGGGAGAAAACGTTACAAAGGGAGCATTGAGGGAGAGAATGGATACACAGACCAGAGGTGGCTAGAGAAGGCAAGACCTTGGGGGATGATAGACTTGGAATGTGTAAACAGTCTCATTGCAGGGATCAACAGCTGGTATAGGAGGAAAAAGACAGGTGAACCCAGGAAATTATGAGAGGCATAGGAAGAGTAGTTAGGAACTCCCTAACCTCTGGTACTGAAGAACGAGAACATCCAAGGGGGAGACATCTGTGCAGACCAAAACAATTGGATCCCTGCCATGCTTCACCCACAGTGAACCAGCAAGGTCAAGGGATACAGGAAAAGAACATTTTAAGTGGAAAGATCATTGTCAACCTGAGAAAAGTGAAGGCAAGATATTACTGTGATTACCACAGCCTTAAGGCAACCAATAGAAGGCACATCCAATATGTCAGGAGAACTAGAGAATGCTCTTTTTGTGAAAGACCTTGTTATGTGCTGCTTTTTCACTTTACTAAAGGGGACCTCTGGTAACTCCTAACACTGGGAGACATGTTGCAAATCAATGGACCCATCTTGACAATTTTTCACTCGCACTGTACACCGTACACATTTATTATTTTCCCCCCACCGTTTCAGTTCCCAAACAAACCACTGTGTAGGTTTTCTGTGCTGATCTTGTCATTGACCACCATCACCTATGTGACAGAACCAAACATGATGGTGGGGTTGTATCTCAGTGCACTGCCTGAAACAGACACTGGATTTGGGTCTTCATCAGGCCAAATGCTAACTCTTTTGGGGCACTGTTGGGGCACTGTTTAGAATATGCACCTTGCTGAAGCTTTCCACCTTTTGTGTTGTGGGCTCTCACATATGTGTAATGAGCCATGGCAAGAGTTGGTTTCCATTATCTCCTGTAGGGTTAAAAATCAGGAGCATTGAGCATATAGTGAGTGCAAATGCATTCAGTCTTCCATACCTCATCCATGTGCATCCATGTGATTCTGCAGTCATCACTTCATACCAGTGGTGAATGAGGAATTGGTTGGATGCAAATATGTGATGGGGAACCAGAAGGTTGTGGGTTAGGATCCCTGAGGATACACATCACATTGGCACCAAACCCCATACCATGCTATTTAATTTCTCAATCAGGTGCATTCTGGGTGTTGTAGTCTTGGGTCACACAAATAGGTTATGATGAATTAACTTACACTTGAACTAAACATAAGCCTAATTGGATAGCCCTAGTCACATGGCTTCCTCTATCTACAGTAGAAATATTGTGTTCTGTCTTTGACCAAAAACCAGGCTGAGGTCTGCTTCACTGACTGGATGAATCTAGGCAGGGTGTTGTTCCACAAGATCTTGGAGGAATGGGTAATCCAGAGAGGTTAGAGCAGTATATTATGCAGACAGTGGATTGCATATCATCCACACAATAAAGAAGTATTACGTTTACCAGTTTTGAAAAAGATGTTGGGATGGACCAATCGGTATGTTTGAGTAGTCGAGGGTCACAAGTAGCACTAGGCAAACTAGTGCCAGCAAAGAAACTGGGCTTAGCGTCATTGTTCCTTGATTTCCTGTTGTGTTGTTAGGAGGAACATACAGTGATGAACTTGGAGCAGACAGCATTCGGTACCTGGTTGAACACCACTGCAAATGTAGGCCACGGCATACGTTAGAACTGGAAGGGGTCTGTGTGAATTTTCCTGTACCACAGAATTTCAAAACTGTCAGCATTTTATGTTGAGGGAATGTGGATACTTCTTTCTATTTTATCCTGTATGGTCTACAGTATGGAGTGTACCACATCCCTGTTTAAGCTGAATAAAGTCATTGGGCCTCATTACGTGATTCGCAGTAAAAAGCAAACCATACCAGCATGGAGGCAATACCGAGTCCAGGTAGCACTGACGCCGCTAACAGCGGGCAATTACGAGAATGCGTGCACGCGCGTAGCGGCATGCCGGTATCGTCTGTACTGGCATGCCATAAATGACCCTAAAACCCCATTAGCGGCATCATGCAAAGCACTGACACCGCCTCCGCATTCGTCCACCCCTAAATAACAGGCACCAGCAAGAACGGGTCCGGCAATACCGGGCCCGGCAATACCGGAACCGGAAGTAACGTCATCGCGCCAGAACGGGAATTGTTACGGTGGCCATCTTGAAAAACACAATCCATTGCAATCCTCGAGACACAGGACCTGGGTCCACACAACACCAGCTACATCTCCAGCTACACCTCCAGCACAATGCAAAAGGCCATTAAAAAAGGAGCATCCCGCCAGCAAAAGGAGCGCTTCTCCGAGGACGAGTTAAACATGCTGGCAGACACTCTGGCCCAGAATGGAGACGTGGTCTTTGCATCAGACTTGAGGTGAGCTGCCCAGCTAAAGAAAAAAGAAATATGGGAGGAACTGGCCCAGAAGGTCAGTGCGGTCGGCACCACCCCCTGCACTGTCAAGGATGTCAAAAAAAGGTGGGATGACCTGCGCCTCAGTGTGCCCAATATCCTATCTGCAAATCGGAGCCAGAGTCTGGCTACAGGCGGCGGGTCCAACTCCCCCATAAAGCTCACCCGATGGGAAGAAACATGTGCAAGCACCATTGGCATGGAGTCCATAGAGGGAGTGGGAGACATGGAGCATGGAGTGCCGTCATCGGCAGATGGATGTGAGTGTCCACACAAACCATTGGAATGCAAAGTATGATGATGGGCCACAAATGTGACAGTGACATGAGCCAATACATGGGCCATCACACACACATGGACACATCCCTGCCTAGATGCTATCCCCAGCACCGTCACATCTACATGCATGCAGCATGCCAATGCCATACCTGAGACACACCCCACAAACAGCGAAACGGCATGTGTCACACTGCACGCAGTCCACAACACAAAGGCATGTCCCACAGCATACACCACCTTACACATGTGTGAACCAGACGTATGCCTGAATAACCCCCCCATATTGCAAGCAACCTGTATGTCACAACTCCAAGACAGCAAATCATCAAATGTGTACAACTGCTATAATACCAATGTATGCATGATGCATGTACAACCATCACTGATGCCATCCCTCTCTCAGTCCCCCACAGGCTCAGATTCCGACAGCAATGCTGCTGCACAGGCCACAACTCCATCAGAGATGGCCAGGGGCAGGGAAGACGGCAACAGGCCTTCCACATCCAAGGGCCTAGGCAAGCAACAACAGCCACCGAAAGCAAAGCTGACACAGGATGGCAAGGCACAGGGGCGGCAAAGAACATCCGCAATACCAACAGTGGCTATACCGGTGGAATCCACGGAACCTGAGCCAGTGGGAGATGGGACCCTGTCTGCTGCAAACAGCTCCCCAGAGTGGCGATGAAGGACAGTACCAGGCTGAGGTATGTGTCACCGAGGGCGACAACCTGTCAACGGAAATGGTAGGCACACCCAGCCCCGGGGTAACACGCCAGCACACTCCAATGAGCACCCCCAATAGCACCACGCTCAATCAGTCTGGAGCAGAGGCAATACCAGAGGCCTGGAGCCCCACAGAGGACCCACCTGCATTGTGCCCCTTAGTAGATGTCCCATCCACCTCAGCAGGGGTCCGGGACCGAGAGTGGCGCATGGCACAAATGGAGGGGTGGCAGCAGGAGCTGACAGGGCTGGTGAAACAGTACGTTTCAGATGGTGCCCTGACAAGGCAGGAGGCCTGTGAGAACACTGTGGCCATGAAAGGGGCCATTGAGTCAAGCACCATGCGCGTATGTGAGGAGCTGTCAGCAGTGAGGCAGGTCCTGGCCAGGATTGCCAATGCCTTGGAGGCTCAGCGTCCTGCCCCGACAGTGGAGCATGTGGGCACGGGGTCATCGGCCAGCTCCACCCAGACGAGCCCCCTGCAGAGGTCTTCACGCACCACGCAGTGCACTGATATGCCACCCCCGGAGGCTGACAGAGGACACAAGTAGCAGGGGCAGCCTGTATGTGCAGACTAATTTAGACTCATGTTGCATACCATTGCACTCCATGTGTGGGGGAATGTGTGGGGAGGGGGGGTGTGCGGGATTTGTGGGGGAGGGTGGAGGTGGTGTGTGGGGGAGTTGTGAGGGAAGGTGAAGGGGGGAGGGTGTGTGTGTGTGAAGTGGAGGGTTAAAGCACTTTGTTCATATTACCTGTTCAATACACCCGTTGTGTACCAATGAATCACAAGACTGGACATTACTTATTGTGTATTGCTTTATTGGTTTACCCCTACACCGAGTGGCCAGAGTCCCACATCCATGGCACCCTCTGCATCCATGTGTCTTAGAAATATTGGCCTATCACAGACTGGCACACAGCATGTCCCTCCTGTGCATCGCCACCTGGCTGATGTGCAAACCCTTCTTCTTTATCATCTTCATCCTTACCTGGTGGTTGCTTTTCAATGTCAGGGAGCAGAGGCACGTTCCGTCGGATGCACATGTTGTGCAGCATGGCACATGCCATGATGATCTTGGCCACCTTCTCATGTCCGTACAGGAGTGCTCCACCCGACCTGCTGAGGCAGCGAAACCGTGCCTTCAACAGGCCAAAGGTCTGCTCTATCACCACACTGGTACGGGTATGGGCCCGATTGTAGTCCTCTTCATGCCTGTTCCGCGGGGATGCAAAATAAGGTATGTGTGAGTCAATTCCTAACATGACACCTGTACTTATCACTCTCATGCTTGCAGATATTTTTTGTTCACATGCACATGTCCCTGGATGTATGCACACATTTTAACTTGCCACAATGTGTGCTGTCCCATGGTCTACAGGTGTGGGTTGCATTGTTCAGATGATGCAGGGTGTCCACTTCCTTGCTGGTGTTCATGCAGTGTAGATGTCTACCGCTGTATTTGCTATCATTTATTTGATGTGGAGTGATTCGTATGTTTTTTTACTAGCAGCATTGGCACAAGTTTCATCATGATTCGTCATTCAGCGCTTATTATTACCATGGTGACATGCAGCGCTACTGTGGTGGTGGGCCAGTAACAAGCAGTGTATTCCTTTGGTGGAATTGATTTGTGCACACTCATGGATGCATGTCCTGTGTTGTGTTTTGCTGCAGTCATTTCAATTGTGCATACTCACAGCATGTTGCTGCATTGTGTTACAGAGGGTAAGGTCAGATGATGTGCAGTGGACGTGTTGTGGGATGTGGGCTGGTTGCAAGTCAGGCATATTGTCATTGGTGTGCAGCTTCCATCATTTCTCTGAGGTTTAGGTGTCATGTTCAGTTTGGGATGCTTTGGAGCACAGTGTTTTGCAGTATAGGCATTGTCCAGTAACCACCCCAATCCCACCCGGGTGGTGTGTGACTCCCCCCCCCAATTACACTTCCATGTGCCTGTCATGCAACTTTGCAAGCAGCCAAGCACGTCGTCCAGCATGTTGCTCCATGTAGCGTGGTAGCGTGGAGTTCCACAGGACCATTGAATCATGAGTTGATCCGGGATATCAGTCACAACAATGTGTGATGAACTTGCTTGAGTCACATGCTGGAGTCACATACCATCTGCACATTGATGGAGTGGTATAGTTTACGATTGTGGTACGCCACCTACATGGCATATGGGACCACCAATTCCACATGGGCACAGTAGAGGGCACTGATACAATTTGGCATGCCTGCCAGTGCATGGAAGCCAATTTTTGTGTCAGAGATCTCCTGCGCAGTCCGTGGTAGGGATATGTAGTCACCTGCGTGCTTCAGGAGGGCATCCAGCATTTGGTTCAGCATGCGTGAAAAATAAGGTTGTGATATGCCATGCATCTATCCCACTATGTGCTGACAGGTGCCTGTGGCCAGGAAGTGGAGCACAGACACTACCTTCAGTAGAGGGGGGATGGCGAAGCGTATTTCAATCAGCCTGTCAATGTCATTGTGTATTATGTCCACAATGGTGGTGATGGTGTCCTGGTCCTGGCGGTACAGGGTGTGGATCTGCTCAGGGGTTAGGTTGAAAGGACTGGCTCTAATGCGAGGGATTGGAGGCTGCCTGCGTGGTACCACTGGCTGCACTGGTGGGACTTGCTGCACCTGTCTCACCCTCATTCTCCTCCTGCGTCTCCTCTGTGGTGCCTGTTGTTGTTGTTGCTCAGGTGTAGCAATGCAAGCATTTCCTCCAGCCCCAATATTGCAAATGCAAGTTGGATCATTTTGGTGTGGGAAGGGGTGTGGTGTGTGGGTGAGCTCCTTTTGTGCTGGGCCAGACTCCATTGCCTCCACCTGTGTTGATTGTGTGCACCTATGGCAGATGGGAACACTGCACATTGCTGTTAGCGGGTGATACGCGATGCCGGTGATGCCAGCATCACGGTATCCCTTATAACCACCTTTGTGATGCCGATAGTTGCATGTCCACTTGACTTGTGATGTCCTCCTGTTAGCGGCATCCCAGTATTGCCAGCCAGAAGGGCTGCGTTCCCGCACGCATACCGGTATGGGGGAGCACAGTTTCAGCGGTGGTGCTGATACCTGGTTGTCGACTCGTAATAGGCCGGAGCGGTATGCAGTGCCGGTATTCCCTTACCGGCATCGTTTTTCTATTACTGCGATTCTCGTAATGAGGCCCGTTGTGTACTAATTACTGGTCTGCCAGGCAGGTGGTCTTGGCCCTGGGATAGGTACCCACATCTTCTTCCTCCTGGAACAGCTCTCTGAACTTAAACTACTTCTTGTCTGACACGTCTCAGTTGAATATGAGCTTCAGCTGCTGCACACTACTGCCAATGAAGCCAGCCCTTAATATGCTGCCCGTTGATTTGTTCCTTAATTTCTGGCTTTTCATTCTCCTGTTCATGTCATGATGTCCCTTTACGACTTGTGTGGTCCCACCTGTAGTCATTGGCTTTATATGCTGTATGTTGCTTTATGTTTCGTATGAATCCCACTTTGTTCGTGGTCAATTGTTTGTCATTAGTGTGTGGGTTATATGTAGGTACATGGCATCGTCAGTTTGCACAATCCTGTTAAAGTCTTTCATCGATGCTGCTGCCATTTTGGAAGAATCACGTGCACTATTTCTTTAATCATATTGGCCTTACATCACCTGAACAACATTACGGCCACCCTTGAGCTGGAGTGTGAATGGAGTATCGAGTATGAATGAAGTATTTTCAAGCTATTAAATAGATGGTAAATACTTCAAGAGGATGTGTATGAAAATCTCTTTGAGGTATTTTCCACATGTAGAGCCTTCTTAATGCTGCATGCAGATTTTTCGGAAATTGCATAACGAAATTTGACCATGTTCATACATCTGTCACATTATAATCAAGCAGGTACTCAGAACATCCAGTTCTTAAATTCAACATGCTTTTACCATTAGAGCATAGCTCGTAAAGAAGCAAGGCACGCTTTGATCTGCCTTTCAACGCATACAGAAATACACCTGCTCGGGCACATTTGCTTTCATATGTATGTTTAATTTGCATTCATTGTAGAAATGTCTATTTTAAAAAGGGGATGGCATTAGCAGGCCTTAAACAGGTGCAAACACGTTTACAAGTATCACCCAATCATCATTCTCTGTTTAATGATCTGTAATCTTTAAATGTTTGTTTTATTGCCTATAAGCGTCTACATGATCTTGTAAAGTAGGAATATGCCAAAGAAAGCATAATAAAAAAAACAATAGTCTCAGTGTGTTATATGGTCTTTGTTTAAATGGAGTATCAAGCAGGGAGATTCACTCATCTCATCTGTGCAAACAGTTTGAGGCCATTTCTGAAATATGTTTGTGCTCAGCTCGTTTTAAAAAAAAATGCAAATTTCTTGTACGCTGAACGGATAAGCAGCATTTAAAATGAGATGGAGATTACATTGACTTCAATGATGTTAACCACATTCAGGGCCAGTTTGTGTTGTAGGCAGTGAAGTGGTAGTGAGAATTGTCAGATGGCATTGTGGGCACAGCCAAGTGTGCCAAGTTATAGACGTCAAAGTGGTTGTGACAAAATGGCTTCAGATTTGCAGGAGATAAAAAATGAGCAGCAGCTAAACCACCTACTCAGCCCCCACACTCCTACAAACCAACAGTGATTCCCATCATAAAGATAAAACAGGCACAGCTGAGTGATATACCTCCTTTTGACTTTTTGGTAAAATGGGCTAAGGGAAATCTATACTATCAAAAGGGCTGGGAATGTGAGCCAGTAGCAACCCAAACAGCAATATATAGCAGCTCCAAAATAAAGGGATGTCCACTCAAGATGCTAAAAAAAAAATATGAAATATGCACTTTAATTATAGAAATCAATTGTACACTTAACTATCAAAAACACTATAATTGGACGAGTGAGAAATGAAGAATATAAAGATGCAACACTTTGGGTGCTTAGCAGTGAGGAAACACAGGCAAGAGATGCAACACGCAGTTTAAAAAGCATATGTCTTGTAGGAAGAAAAGGTGAGCAAAGGACTAAACCACTCTCTAGGGCCCCAAAAGGTGGATCAGGTGGACAGGTTCAGTTCAAAGTATTTTATTCCTATGTTCAGTGGTTCAATGTTGTTGAAGCAAGCTTCAGGCTGTACTGCAATGAAGGTTGAACCAGGTTCAGGTGCAAAGGGTCATGGTCATTCAACCACTGAGATGGCATCTAGATGTATCAAAGCAGGAGCTCTGTTGGTCAGAGTGTGGCATTTGGGTCATGAGGTGTGGATGGCTCACTAGAATCAGTTCAAGTGTGGAGTTCATTTTAGACAACCATAACCACCTGTTCAGGTCAACAAATGATGTGATCTCGAGCTATTTGAATCAAGGTTAGTTGTTTTTGAAAATGTCACTGTGATGATCTGAATATTCCGATGCAGAGTTCAATGTGACAGCAGTTCGACTTTGACTGGAGTGATGAGCTGATTGTTTGAGCAAAATTTGTGATGAGATGTGGTGACAAGCTAGTTCGACGGATACAAAACAGAGCTGATTTGAAATGTGTATGCCAATAGCAGCACCTGTGGTTCCCACTGGTTTGAGTGTGGTTAAAATCACTGGTTCAAAAACAAATCTACTGGTTTGATGCGGTAGAACCTGAATCCTGGCTGTTCTGGCTCTCCAGAATCTGTGAGAGCCACTGCCAGCACTCGAAGACAGGGTGAGTCCTTTCATGTTCTGTTCTCCCAGACTAGTGAGGTTTGTAAACTGACTTAACGCTCCTGGTCCTCAGCAGGAGTTACACTCAATAGGCCCTAGAGTGGGTATAGGGCTGAGCATGACTCTGCCTTGGACACTTCTACTTTACCTATATGGCTGAGGACTTTTGAAAGATGAGCTCGCCCTAATGCAATCCAAATGAAGTCTTTCTTATGTCCTAGATGTATCAAAAATGAATCCAAGAAGGGGTGTTTGACCTCTTCTTTTAGAGACAAAAAGACCCACACAATAGTATGAAAACAAGACTGCTTTATGGGGTCCAATCTATAAGGACATGTATAGCATTTTGCCAAAATGTAATGACATTTTTATTGCCAGGTTCAAATAATGAAGTGCCCCAGGTATTTTGGATGATTCATGTATGGAGACTACATTATAATACATAACCGACTAACATTATTAACATTACTAAAATACTAATTCGAACTTCTCTTACATTAAAATGCAGTCTTCTATGCAAAATGAGGTGAAATCCATGTTTTGGTGGCACTGCTGAGATTCATTTTTAAATGCACACAGGTGTTTTCTTCAGCTTCTGGAGAACAGAAAAAATGCAAGCGACAGGAAACAAAGTGAAACAGTAACTCTGAGACTAAAACTCTGAAAATGAGGGCTGATACAGAGCACATTTTTTTAATATGATTGGTGGACATTGTACACAGACAAGAAACGTCAATAAGGGGATGGATAAGAGTTTTCTTAGTAACAAGAAATGAGGAGAGCAGTTAGTTCATGCTGGGCCGAGGAGACAGACGGAGGTTCCAAGGGGTAGAGCGCTAGCTGTGGGACAAAATCGCGCCTTGAAACACTTGTGTATAGGCGCATTATAAATGCTACATCATATCATATCATAGCTGGCACTCCCCACACAAGATTACAGAAGAGTGTTGCACTGAAACTGGGTCTGCTTCCATGAACACAACGAGGTTGTGCGGGAGACTTCAAAGAAAGGCTGACCTTGGTAAAATAAGTGCTAAGTGAGGACGGGACAAAATTCTGTGTGTGTGACTAAGATTTATTACAGTGTAGGGAAGTTAGGAGATCATTGCATGCTTATGTTTCATTATTTTCAGAATGTTTGAAAATTAATCCATGTTTAAAAAGATATCTGCTTGTTCTGCTTTGTTCTCTTGTATTGCAGATGACACTCTAATTAACCCATGATAAGATTTGGTGACTTGTAAATAAGATACAATACAAGAAGTATTTATAAAAACAAATGGATTTTTTTGTCATTCATGCATCTGTGAATTATTTACATAAGTGATGTATAAAGGGGAGGTTCATATCAGTGCAGTAGTGCATTTTCCAATTTACCACAGCAAGTAAAAGAGCAAACAAGAGAAAGCTAGTAATAAACAACTATAAAGCAGAGGTTTGTGTGCAGTGTGATGAATGTTTCCTTCCTTGCATGCTGATGGGAAGGTGTCTAATCTGATACATGGATTACTGGATGCACATAAGACAGTAATGTCTAATTAGACACATAGGTTACTGGATGTACATAAGCCAATAACACCAGCCACAAACTGTAGGTGGTGCTATGAATAAAATCATTGGGTTCTACTAGAAGTGCATAAGTCTGGCACTCTCTACAGACAACAAGAAGGTATTCTAATGGAAAGGAAAGGTGTGTTTTATGATGGGGTTATAGTATAAAAAAAACAAGCTCCCCACTATACCACAGGAATAAAATACTGCAAAACAAGATACCACTAAAATTATCACCAATACCAGCTAACAAGGTATGGTCACTAAAATAGTGTGATACCAAGCCCACTCTAAATTTAAGACTAATTTACTGCCAAGTTACCGCCAATATTTTGACGGTAAGAAAATACTGCCAAATTCAAAATTGATCCCAATAAAACAAAATCTCTTTCAAATCCCTGTCCATATGACATGCTGTCCACCCCTGGTTGCATCATAGCCAAAGGGCTTTGTGGTAAAGGAAATTTTATGAAAGGAAGGTCTGGTTCGCAGACAACCTTTTCTAAAATGGAATTAGACACATCATACTATGATTAATACAAATCAAATAGCTAGGGCTTTTACACCCGTGCCAGATGGCAATTGTTCATATTTGTTGTTCTTAATTGTGGAAATATGAAGTGGTTTTAATGGTATTTGCTGATTCGTGATTATCATTATACCGTAGTCTAATACAGTAGACACAAACAGACACTTGATATTTTAGTCTGAAAGAACGACAAACAATATCAATGACTACAAATGCACCCTAGGCAGGAGGATTACATTTCTACAAGGAAATGATCTATAGATATTGCATCACGTTGATTGACATGTCTGATTAGCTTGTGGTCAAAGCATACAGATTTGTCAGATGCATACACCTTTCTAGCCATCACTGGCAAGTATCTGTTCAATGCATATAGGAGACATGTTAACACATGTACTATATGCTGAGCTATTAGTTGAATTCAAGTGAACACTTTTATTTATGTATTTATGTATTTACAACCTCCGCCCCAAATGGGATTAGGTAATGTCAAATGATTCAACGTCACAGTGAAGGCACGTTTCTTTGTGATTCACATCCAAAACATGCGCCGTAAATACTTAACCTGATTTAGGGCCTGATTCATGGAATTGTGTTGCATGGCTGAAAAGTGACGTTCATCGGGCCCTTGCCGGTGTACTGGGCAATGCCTAACTGGTAATGTACAATAGAGTGTGTTGGCTGGAATGATTAGTGCTAACACATGATGTAAGAGAGACACTGAGTGCCACTACCTGAATACCCAGATGATGTTACGTTTACTGTCAATGTCTATGGATCTCCAGAGGTTAAAGCGCCCACATTGTTGAGTCTTAGTTTTTGCCCCAGCACACCATAAACAGAATGTTGCAGATTCCAAATGCAATGCGGCATACATTAGTACCAACAACACCATGGGGGAGACATTTGAAATAGTAGATTCAGATGCTTGCATGGATCTTGAGAGCGCATGTTGTATGCTTCATTGCTACATTATGCAGCATGCTCCTAAGGGGGGGTGTGATCCTTCCAAATGTTGATCACCCACCAATAGACAGTGATGGTGAGGAAGTGAGAGCTGATATTTGGGGAACCGGCCGCAGGTGAAACACATGTGTCAAGATATTATGAAGGGTTTCTTTACCAAATGAGACATTGGCAACATAAGAAAATAAGTAACATCTGCAACAAGAAAATTTTCGACTCTTTGGGATTTATTCAGTGCGTTATTGCTTTAATTATTTTGTTGTCACTTCAAAGGCTTCTGAATAATTGAACGTCAAAAAACCTAGTATGTGTTAATCGGTTTTAAAGTGAAATTAAACTGTGAACTGTAACATGTGCAATTAATTTTCAATGAGCATTATATTTAAATACAGTTAAAACTATCTTGATTGACAGGAACACATTTGTGTAAAGAACTGTTGCTAAAAAATGAACAGCTAACAGAGTTCTTTGACTAGGAACATGCCAGGTAATGCCAGAATCTGCTCTTACGACCAGATTCAATGACCTTTTAACGCAGTGCAAAGCAACCACCAACAAACACCCTGTTTCACAGAACAGTGCAAAGTTTATGTTTGCAGTGCAAAGTGACTTTCCACTGACTTTGCTTTGACTTTGCACTGGGGCAATGTCACTTTGCACTGCAAAAGTACACTTTGCTCCGCTCTGTGAATCAGGGTGTTTGTTTGCATTGCAAAGTCACTTTGCACCTGGGGAATGTCACTTTGCACTGCAATAAAAGTTCCATGAATCGGGCCCATTATGTTCTAAACCAAAGTAATAACGCATATTTGATGATTTACCGACTTTTGTGCCACAGCAGCCTCTCGTGACTTGGATGCCTGGAAAGGGCTTCACAGCGATTACTGATGTGAACTTCCTCCTCAATTGAACGCACAGATGAGTGATTTTGTTTAGAAATAATGTCATCATCAGATGCACGAAGAAACAGACTCTGTTTTGTTGATCTTTGCTCTTAGATTCTGCACACACAATTGCATTAAAGGCTTTGAACAAGTCATCATGAAAAGCATTCATGTTCATATTCCCCTCATCAACTGCTCTTGTAAGCCTGTCTCTACTGTCCCCTAAGTCAAAGGTAGACAACCGTTGGCTCCCCAGGTGTTTGGGACTATAACTCTCATCAGCCATAGCCAGGATAGTCAAGAGTGAAATATCAGGGTAGTTCTAGTACAAAACATCACATTATTCTGCTTTCTACTTAATTCGTGTTGCTCTGAACAGCTATCATATAGAGCATACTCACCACGTTTAGTTACACTGACCTTTTCACTTCCAGCACAAACGTGAGCATGAGCATGTACTTAAAACATAAAACGGTATTTCTTCTTGTCAGAGATCAAACCCCCCATCAAAACGAGGTAACTTGCTTGTCTATCTCTTGTCATGTCGATTTAATTCATGAGAGTGTCAACATAAAAGTCATTAAGCGACTAATAGAAATGGATTGGATTACGATTCTCACCTTGGCCAAGAATTATAAGATAACAAAGGACATTCCAACAACGCCAATGAAAGTGAACACAGTGCGAAGTTTCCTGGAGAAATTCCCTGACAAAACCTTGGCCAGACTATTTCTAAGATTCAGAATGAATCACATTAAGACTAATGAGGTAAAGGCTGCAAGGAAGTAAACAACCTCAAACAAATGTCGATACTGTGAGGATAACGAGAAGATGGAAACAAGTTGACATTTGCTACTGTCTTGTTCAGGAACTCATTCTGCTAGAACACGATACCTGACTAAAATACTAGCAAGTCGGGAAACTTTTGACGAAGAAACTTGGTGGAACGCCCTGTCTAGCGGGACAAAGGGACAAATATACGCTGGGCGATGGGGGTAGCTTTATTTTTTAAAGCCATTGACATAGACCAGCGTAAAGAACACCCTGAATGACAGAATCCAGGATTTTAATGACACCCAGACTTTTCTCTTTTTCGTTTCTTCTCGACTGTATGGAGTCCTTTTGTAAAAAATGTAATACAATTAAAAAAAACATTTTTAAAAATATGTCCTCTTCACACACATGAACATTGATGTTCACAGTATTCAACATATCCTGTAAGGAACCCACTGTGCCCACCGTTCCCTCAACCTGTAACCTAAATTGATTTTGGGTATAGGCATACATATGTTCTGTTCCTCTACTCTTTGATAAATATTGCTCACGTTTCTCTCCACCTATGTCTTCAGGCTTCTTGTGGTATTATTTCTGGGCATCTTTCTTACACTTTTAAGAGGTGAACGTTCTCTTCCTGGAGATGGCCATAGATAATATATTCCAGCAACAGGTAGATTGAAAGAAGGGTGACATTAGGAAAGTGGCCAAACAAGAATCAGAGTCTAAACTTCCCTCCACTATCAGGTTTGTGAAAATAGGCACCAAAAAGAAGCACCAACTTTTAAGTGCTTTCTGTGATTGTATCCACATTAGCAAGGCCTTGTAGGCTTCCTTGATCATTGAATGCCATGCTTTTATGCCAATTAGGCACATACTTAGGTTGGAAATCCGGACCTCCTGCAGTTTTTAATGTGTTTTAGGTAGAAGGAAATTTGGAACAGACCTTTGCCTTCAGGTAGTACCATCTCTGTTTGAGGTCTTCAGTTTTTCACTTTCAAAGAGATGGCATTGATTTTCTCCAACATGCGAATCCACATCTTACTTTTTACTTCCATATATGTGGAAGGGGCCCTTGCCTCTATAAAACAACCACCAGGACATATCAATCCACCAACGTTTCCAGAGTAAGGTTTAACCATTTCTGTGTATGCTTCTGGACGGCGGCGCCAAAGAGGTTTCTGGCATTAAACAGTAGGAAACAATTGGCAATTATTATGAAGACTTTTTTTTGACAATCTACAGTGTTGCATGTCAGGCGAAGAAGTGACACGAGGATGCATGTGCAAAATGCTAGCATGCATGTGTTTCACTTTGTGACATTATGATGTTACAAAAACATGTGCTCTTACAGCAATAGCCCATACATTATACCTCTGTATTCAGGTGTGATGTACTATTGGGCATCTGCAATTTGTACAAAAATATCCAATGGGCCTCATTACAAGTTTGCCATTCTGGGAACTATGGTACCAGCAAGCTTGTCGTACCGTAGATCCCGGACCGGCAAACTACGAGTTGTGCTCGCGGGTGCCTTTCTGCCGCCAGGTCTGACCTGGCGGGCAGAGTGGCACCCACGAGCTCAGCATGTGGGATACACCAGCACCCTTCTGAATGGTGCCAGTGTATCCGACCTCCCCATTCCCATTGAGCCCCTATGGGGCATGGGAAGCATTCTGTTCGGGTGCCCGCAAAAGGGCCATTACCGGGTCCGGTAGGGCCGTAATGACCCGCTAATTGCCCATTCGCGGGCACCGGAAATGTTCAGAAGTTTGGCAGCTGCCTTCAGGTTTTACCGGCAAGGCTACCACCAAACTTCTAATGAGGCCCAATGTCCCTTTCAATAATTACCATCTACTAATTACGAAACCACAATGTTTAAAATGTTAGATCATGAAAATGGTATGCTATTCCATACATTCCTGATTCAACTCACACACAACTGACCACTAGAACCTCACTTAAACATCAATTACTTTTGAGGGCCATAATATCTGAGTTCATTAAGAGGGACAGAATTCCTGTGGTGCACCCATATACCATTCAAAATCTGACCCCCCAACTAAACCACGCACTCAATCTAATTTTGAAAAATGTATCTTTTCAGTTTTTCCTGAATTATATCCTTGGAAGGCTACTGAAATTGAACCTTTTCATTAAATGCTTTCAAAATATTTGACCTATTACAACTGTAGTATAATTTAGCATGTTTTGGAGTGCAGCGCCACTGCAGGGGATCACATTATTGCTGTAAGGTGGTACAGCAAGCCATGTGTTGCCAGGGTAACATATGGACAGGTATATGAAGACAGGATATTTATGTTAAAGCACAACATTTTTCTCAATAATTAGTTTAAAAGCACACCATCTTTTTCTCGCCTGAAAGGCCTCAATTACAGGAGAAACATTAGATACTTAATTAATTAACTTGATTAACAAATACTAACACGATTTTACCTCCTTAACATTATAATGTGTTCTCCATATGCAAAATGAGGCAGGTTGAGATTCATTTTAAACGTGTGTTCAGACTTTTATTTTTTTTCTCTCTCTTTGCTCTGTTCACAGTCTTTGCAGGAAGCAAACATTCGAATAGCTGGAAATCAGTTAGATACAGTTGCTTACTGTAAAAGTGAGCCATTGTTGAGGAAGGAGGGTAGACTATTGTGTATTTTGATTGGTGACACGTCACCTTAGGGGCTGTAACAGATGTTTCTTGAAGCAGCTCGGGGAGAAGGAGAGGGAGAAGACATTTTGCGGAGTTGCAGGGAGGTCGCCTTCATTCTACTGCTGTGAGGAGCTGGACCACTGACCTTCAGAGAATGAGGTTTCCTAGTCACTTGGCACCGGCTTTAGAACTGCATGTTCTCGCTGGGTGCTTTAAAGAAAGAAAAAAGAGCCCTGGGTCACTGCTCAAAGATGACAAGCTAGGAGACTTTGCGTGCTGAAAAGTTACAAATAACTGGTAAATATACAAATGGAGTGAGATTGCTGTGACCGCCGGACGAATGATCTAATATTAGACAGGCAGTGTAGCGATAGGGAATTCTCCTGTGTTTAAATGCCACTTTGTAATATTGCCATCTAAATGACTGTTCTTTTTATTGTTGCAAAAGATAATGAAATGCCTTGTATTTTAGAACTTGTTTCACTTCTTTTTATTCTAGAAAAGACTGCCTCGCAAAGATGGTGATGTATTATTTTGAAATGAAACTGTTATAAATCACAGCCTGTGTAAAGGTTTTTTTTTTGCTTCTGTCTTTCTCTGGTGCATTTAGCACATATCACATAATGAAAGGGGGGGTTATTAGGTAATACATGTGCCAAACTTCCTATGCAGATGAAGTAATGTTATGAGCAATTATAAATAGCTGGTTGAGTGGTTCCACTCAGGGTATGTATGTGTGAGTGGCTTCTGAGTGGAATATAATGCAATAGTCTGCTGAGCGTATATGAATCAGCAGAGAGAGGCCTATGGAAACATCGTCTCACTAATGTAAAAATAAATTAGTGATAATACCACGTGTTATTGTGAATACTCCATGGAAACATAGTCTCACTAATGTAAATAAATTAGTGATAACAGCCATAGGCGGCACTCTATGTGAAAATAGTGGTATCCATAAAATGTAGGACCAAGGTCTCTCTAGTTATCACACGAACAGACCAAGCAAGAAGAAGGGGGTTTTGTATATTGGGGACCACAAGTAGAACAGAAAATCATGCTCATCACTAAACCACAACAAAATGTATACCAACCAAATGTATCTGTGTACTGAAATAATGCGTAGCCACTATACCATTATAATACCAAACCCAATATAAATGCAAGGAGTGATTATTGCTAAATTATTTTTGTTTTTGGTGGTAAGAAAATACCGCTGGGCCCTAAATCTACACAAAATACCCAACATATTTATGGTGCGTTGCAGGCCGGGAAATTGATCATAGAGCACCTACTGGGTGTGGCAAGTGGGTCTCACACTGCCATCCGTACATTAAAGGGAACCCATTTCATAATAGCAGTGTGTCACTAAAAACGAATTTCAGAATGTCTCAAAGGGAAGCTACATTCTCAGACCTAGTGCAATATTTAGAGGCAAAATTATTTGCACATTGGACCTGGTCATCGAATAGTACCTCATAATGGCATGACCGCATTCATGGTGAGGTGCAGAAAGAAAAACTAGACAATATGTTTGCAGAAGGCAGCATAATTCAGGTCTGCCTTCTAAGGTTATTAAATGCAGCCGATAAAAATGCAGAGAAAGACTGTTTGATACGGCTATGCGCCAAGATCTGGTTTATTTTGAATAGGTCCCTGCGAATGCAGGAAAATGACACCCACCTAATTAACAGGTTAAAGACTGACTTAGATGGGGCAAGTAAGAAAGAGGAAATGTTAAGTGCAGAATTAGAAGGATGTCAGAAAGATATGCAGTTGAAATGCAGAGATTTTGATATTCAATTGTCCAAAAGCAACAAACAGTTTGAAGACAGTGAGCAAGAAATGGTACACTTAAAAGCATTGGTGGACCACATTAGACAAGATAAAGATGAGATGGTTTCAGAAATGCAAGTTTTACAAAAAGAACATTTTAAAAAAGAAAGTGTTCTCCAAAATGCAGAACAAGAAATGGTTAAAATACTTCAAGAAAGGGAAAAGAGAAATAAAGAATTTAATGAATGCCAAATGCAAATGTGCGACATGCAGGAGGTAATTAATAAAATGAGTGATGAAAACAACTATTTGCAAAATGAAGCAAACAGACTCCTTAAAAAGTGTAAGGACTTGGAACAGCAAATGTGCATTCCCAGGTCCCAGGAGAGGCGGCAGGGCACCACATTCAATGGAGTTGAGGTGAATTCTATTTCTACCCAAAGAGCTAGTGCCCAAGTGACTGGGCGGGTGACTGAACTTGGTTGCAGTGCCCTTGGGGGATTTGATACTCCCATTGGGAGCCTCCACCAATCCCATACACCTGGAACCAGGGTTGAGTCACCAAGTAGTGCAATTCCATGCATTGCAACAAGTAGCCCCGTAAAGATAATGAAATCCATTAAAGCCCTGATCAAACCATTTAAAAAGGGAGGTGAATGCTGCATAGAGGATCACTTAGAAGGGGTTCATGACATTTTTAAAGCTCTCCAGATACCTAAGGAACAGTACAGGCAGTATTTTCATTTAACTTTAGATGCTCCGACGGCCAGTATCATAAGAGGATTGAATGAACAGCAGAATATGACATGGGCAGAGTTTGAAAAAGAGATTAGGCGTCACTTTTTCTCCTTTCCAGTCATTGCAGTAGGCAAAGAAAGTCACTTACACAATCACTGCTGGGCCTAATACATTCCCTCGCCAGTTTTTACAAGACTTAAAAAGAGCATTTTCTCGCTTTGATGTATCTTTTGACCCCAATTCCAATGAGTTTAAAACTGCCTACTTCTATGGGCTACAGAAAGACATAATATCCCAATTGGTCCGTGAATTTGATTGTGACAAGTCCCTTGAATGGATTGTGCACCAAAGCACGAAACTATATGAAGTACTCTATTGTCAGGGTAGAGAAAGTGATAAAATGAAAGACACTAGACCAAAATCTAAAGAACCCTCAGCAACAGTGATGGAAATTAGGTCAGCCAAAATGTCCCTTGAGTCTGCTCAAAGTCCAAGTAAAAATAATTTGACACCTGAACAAAGGGGTAATCAACCAAGATCATCACTTCATGTACCAATGTTTCAATCACATGATCCTAGTAATAGGGAGAGCTACTTCAGCCCCGGTACTTAGGAGATAGACCCCGGGCAGGCTATCGGCCTGATATGTCAGGTATGAACAATAACCAGAGACAAAATCAGGATCAAAGAAATGATGGTCCTTATCAGACATTTGGGACACAAAGCAGATTTGACCCCAATACCATGATATATGGTAATCAGGATAGACCCCGATATGTGGATCGATTTGCTGATAATGGGAATCAACATAGGGGCCAGTACCCACAACATGAGAGACAGGACATGAGGCAGAACATAAACTACACTCCACGTCAGTACAATGATTCCCCACCAGGGCATTACAACCAAAGGATGGATGCAGCCCGCTCCCCCCCACAAATAAATCAAGAGTTCAGGAACCATCCCAATAGAAACCATTCCCCCGAGAGGTATCAGAATAGATCCAATCAGGGAGAAAACAACCAATATCGATTTAGGCCTCAGAGAGAGGATTCTAGAGAAATGGAAAGATTCCATTGTCTCGAAGCCCAAGTGAAAATGTTAGCTGAGCAAATAGGAAAGCTTCTGAAAAGTGACTAAGTACTTATGATACCTGCAGTGCCAAAAAGACAGATGGCTCTGATGTAATTTTGCATAATGACTCTGAGATGCCTAATGATTTAAAAGTGAAAATACCAGTAAATGAACATGTAACGGAAAATGCAAATACTTCTAAAAGAGAGGTACGGTTTAACCTAGAACTAAATCAAACATTGGAGATTTGTACAATTGAAATAGGAAAACCTGAAGATCCAAAAGAACAAAGTGACAGATTTAAGAAAAATGACTCATGCATGGGGAATACCAGTGAACCGGGAGTAAGTGGCGATGCTATAACTCCTTCCCTGGGTAATCGAAACAATGACCAAACACAGGCAGAAAAAAGAAATGCACAAAAGGAGGGTCCAGGTCAATCACCTGAAGAATTCTTTGAGCCACATATTTTTGAAGAGGTTAAAAGGGCTGGTACCATACTGAATAATCACAAATGCACAGAATTAGACAATGACAAATTGCCAAGTGATGTTGTTACACATGTTCAGTTGGAGGGTTGTAGTGTGACCTCTGATGATACCTGGATGGATGGGCAAACAGTGGCCACACTCCAAAAAACCTCTGAACATGGGGAAATGAATAAAGTCTCTCACACAGAAATGGGCAAAAAGGAGGGAAAAATGTTGTTCCATTTACCAATGTGCTTAGCCAAAAGTGAAAAAGGCCTGAGAAAAGTGAGCCCTGAAATCAGTAAGAATTTGCATTTCTTATGTGTGTTAGAGGAAGACAGGTATTATGCTCCCATCACTGTAGAAGAAAAATGCAATCCATTTGCAATGATTGACACTGGCACACAGGCCACAATTATGTCTAAAGAATTGGTAAAGAGTATCAATGAAGGGAGATCCCCGCAAGAATCAGATTACAGTGAAGTAAAGTCAAGGTTTCAGTGCATAATTTTAATGGGGAGGAGGTGCCTATCATAGGCGTCACTGAGGTTGGCATAAAGATAGGTAAACACAGAATGAAACAGGAGGTATTGGTCACATTCCATTTCTGATGGGAACTGATTGCCTGAAAAGGTTGTCTTCTCTCATAGATGGGGTGAATGGGGTACTGTGGTCCTTAACAAAAAAACATTGAGACCTAAAAAAATAAAATCACAAAACAGCAATATAAATGAATGTCACACCGTTGCCAAAACAAATGATGCAGTGGAGGTATATCTCCAGAATAGTTGCATACCTAGCGTCACTGTTATATTAATGTGTCAAGATAAAATGCAGAGTGAAGATGAGAAACAATCTGTACAGATATACTTGGACCCAAGGAAAAGATGGCAAACTGCAAGACAGAATATTGCTCCTAAAGCAGATTCAGGAAAACACATCACCACTCTTGCTGAAATACACATGGAAGATGAGCAACCATGGGTTCACATTGGTATAAATGACTATTCTAAAACAATAAAAGCCACTTTAGCACTTGAACAGGAAAGGAGTTTCATTAATGAGAAATTGTTGCAAAAAATAATGGAGAGGGAGGAGATCCCGAAATTTTGAATTAAAAACCAATATGTCTCTGGTTTGGACAGTCCAGATTTTGAAAACCGAATTGCAGGAAGATGCATGCTAAAAATTAGCATTGGGCAGAAAACAATTTACCATAATGTATGGATAGTGAGTGGAACACAAAATTATTTTTACATGGGCAATGATATAATGCACAGAATGTGTATGGTTTAGATTTCCTTAATCAAAAGATATGGTCACGCCTAGGTGGGCCGGCCCCTGAATTTAAAGACAAAAGAAGGGCTTATCATTGCACACAGCTGGTCCCATATGAAATTGAATAACAACTGAGGAAGGATACTATTATCCCTGCATTCACCAAACAGGTTGCAATAACAGTGAAATGCAGAAATGGACAGCAGTTGAAAGATTCTGATGCATTTGTCTGTTTGAATTAATCTATAAAACAGCAAGGCTTGGATTATGAATACATTCCATTGGTAGATATTGGTGAAGGGTCTGTAAAACTTATGGTGAATAATAAAGGTTGTCAAGATATTCATTTAGAGGAAAACTCCCCATTAGGAATGGCCATACAAAAATCATATTACACAGCAGATCTAAATAACATGGTGATTGGAAATATCCCTGAAAAGTATGTGGATGCCAAGGGTGAATTGCCAGAATACCTGGATTCTCAGCCCAAAGGAATATTTAGAATTCATTCTGTGTACCCTTATGATTCAAGTGAGACAGTGTGCTGTCATCAAGAGGATTGCATAAAATTTAACTTAAATGAAAATGAAATAGAAAATCAGCCCATTGAAGTGGAAGCTGATATGCCAAAACATTTAAAAGTGGCGGCTTTACAGAGAGACACAGCCACACAGTTAGAGGAAAGCACCAAGATTCCCCTACCAGAACATTTTCCAGAATTCTCCAAAATGGTAGAGGAGCAGATTTTATCAGCAGATGCATGTGACAACGATGAGGATAGAAATGAACTGAGGAAGATATTTATGGAGTTTAAAGATGTATTTGCAAAAGATGCTTATGATTGCGGTCTAACTGATTTACATGTGGCCACGCTACCAGAAGGGTGTCCAGAAGCCCAGTATTTGTGCGCCAGTATGGATTACCATTGGCATGTTTAGAGTCATTGGCAGAGATTATAAAACATTTGGAGTCACAGGGAATCATCAGGCCCATTCATAGCACATCCAACACACCTAGTTTAGGTGTGTTAAAGCCAAATGGTCAATGGTGGCTATGTGCAGATTTGAGGGAGTTAAATAAAAGAGTGCCAGTATCCAGATGGCCACTGCCATTCATTGATCAGGGCCTAGCTCAGGTACATGGTTCAAAAGTGTTTACCATGTTAGATCTCACCTCTGGATATTGATGCGTGCCATTGGCAGAGGAGATACAGAATTTATTTTCATTTTTATTTGATAAGACTCAATATGCATGGGTTAGAGTTACATTTGGGTATGTCAATAGTGTGAGTGAATTCGGAATATTTTTGAGAAAGGCCATGCCTGATGCAGCGGAAAGAGGTACCCTCGTTTATGTGGATGATGTACTGATAAAAAATGAAAGCTTGAAAAACCATTTTGATGAAATAAGACATGTTCTTGGCCAATTGCAGAAAGCAGGCAGAAGTATCTTTACAAAAGGCACAATGGTGCAAGAAAAAGGTGAATTTTCTAGGCCATGAAGTGACCGAACATGGATTAAACCCACAAAAGAAGAAAGTGGAGGCTATACAAAAACTAAAAGACCCTAAAAATGTGAAAGGGGTAAAAAGTTTATTAGGAATGGCAGGCTATAACGGGAAGTTCATTGAAAATTATGCTGAAATTACTCAACCATTAACTAAGCTGTTAAAGCTGAATACACCCTGGAAATGGGAAACAGGGCAGTCTGAGGCAGTGGCTAAATTAAAGGAATGTCTTATAAAGGTACCATGTTTGGCATACCCCATAAATGATAGGGATTTCTTTATAGAAATAGGTTTCTCTGAACAGTGTATGTCAGCAGTGCTATCACAAAAACATGATTTGAATCACAAAACCATTGCCTGTGCAAGTAAGGCGTTTTCCCAAGTTGAAATTAAATTCAGTGAATGTGAAAAGGCCCTTTAGACCACTGTGTGGGCGCTACAGCATTTCCGCCCCATTGTGCAGGAAGAAAAGGTAATTATTGAGACCAGTCATCAACCATTGCAGTTTTTAGAGAGTAAAAGAATCAGGTCAGGTAACCTAGCACAGTCCAGAATCACTTCATGGACGCTAGCATTACAAGGTTTTCCTGTAGAAGTGAGATATGGCCAAAATAAAAAAAGCCCAGTTGCTCAGGGTTTAGCAGATCTACATGACTTTGCAGCTGAACATGTATCAAACGAAGTAGAAGTGGAATCTAGTTTACAGGATTTTGGGCACTCACCACACAAAGCTTTTGATGAAAAGACATGCAAGGATTTGCCAACTGTATATGTTGATGGTTGTGCTTTTCACATTGAAAATGACAGTAATAAACAATTAGTATCAGGAATAGGAAATGTCTGGCTGAAATGTGACGCATCCCCAGTATAGGGATGAGAATTGGAGCTAGGAGCAGTCAAGTAGCGGAATTGGCAGCCATTTATAAAGCATTTGCTACTGCAGTTGATAATACATTTAGTGAAATTGTCCTGGTGACTGATTCTGACTATGCACGAAATATCTTTGTGGAATATTTACCTGGCTGGAAAGAGAGAGGCATGATTACATACAAAAAAAGCCACTTAAACATGAAAAAATGAGACAAATTGGTGTCAGAGAATGATTTAACAATATACTGGAGGAAAATTTGTGGGCATTTAAAAACTCCAAGAGAGGATAAGGAGGGGAATGATAAGGCAGATCGCCTGGCTAAAATTGGGGCTTTGATGGGAGAATTGCTACCTATTGAACATTTACTTGGTGAAATACAAATTGATGCAGTAACACGTTCTAAAGCACCAAAGGAGGTAGATCAACCAGTAGTACAATGGAGTTCTGGTACACCAGATCAAGATCTGATTGAGGCACAAAAGGAAGATCAAATCCTGGGAATCTATTATAATCATTTGATAGATCCTGAACAAAACCCTTTAACAGAAAATGATTGTATAGGAAAAGAATAGTTGAGGGTGATATTAAAGAATACAAAACGAATTAGACTACAGGGTGGACTCATGATCAGAGAGTCCATAACAGGACAGATACAGTGGGTGGTACTTCTTTCATTCAGAGGGTTAATGCTACACCATGCACATGATGAAATAACTGCAGGGCACAGAGGGTCACAAAAAACATTGGAAATACTAAAAGATTATGCTTACTGGCCACATATGTCCCAAGATGTGGAATTATATACTAGAAGATGTCTAGTATGCACCCAATTTAAACCTGCTTCACCAATGCATAGAGCTCCATTAATGAAAAGAGGCTTAACTCTTCCATGGTCAGATTTGCAAATAGACTATGTAGGGCCTGTAAATAGGTCGAGCAGGGGGAACCGTTATATTTTGAGTGCGGTGTGTTTGATGTCGAAGTGGGTTGAGTGTATTCCTACACCAGATTGTAGTGCGCAGACAGGAGCTACATTACTGGTGAATCATGTGTTTTCAAGGTTTGGGTTACCACAAAGAATCGAATCAGACAGAGGAAGTCATTTTACAAGTGCTCTAATGCGTAAGGTATGGCAAATACTGGGTGTGAAAAGAAAATTACATATTGCATATCGGGCGGCTTCTTCGGGGGGAGTTGAACGCTGTAATAGGTCTGTTGTGGACATATTAAAGAA
This sequence comes from Ambystoma mexicanum, assembly GCF_040938575.1. Lineage (NCBI taxonomy): Eukaryota > Metazoa > Chordata > Amphibia > Caudata > Ambystomatidae > Ambystoma > Ambystoma mexicanum. Next base: position 100,440,342 of record NC_090941.1, on the reverse strand, counting down.
ATTTGTAGCAGAAGTGTGGTTCCAGCTGGGATTTACTTTACCTTTGGTTTTAATGGCAATCAGATCAACTCCTGCCAAAGCAACAGGTGGTAGCCCCCAAGAGGTTTTGACATGTAGGAAAATGGTGTTACCACAACATCTGCCATACAGAACACATGAGCAGACACTTGTGAGCGTATCCACAGTTCATGAATACATTGATGAACTGAGGAGGCATTTACAACATGCATTTGCTTTTGTACAGCGAAATCTAGAAAGAGCTGCTGACAGTGCAAAGTCGTATTATGATAAAAAGACATCAGTGAAAGAATATTGTGTGGACGATCAGGTGTATAAATTTCATTTTGGGAAAGGTAAACAGAAAAATTCCAAATTTCTAGCAGCCGGCAGGGCCCATTTCGAATTATAGATAAGGTCTCTCCTGTGGTTTATACAATTTTGAAAACTGATGGTGAAACAGCAACAGAACAGTTTGTTCATGTAAACCAAATTAAACCCTGGCACCCCAGACACAAAATTAAAAGAATTGAACGCGTAGAAACAGATAACGCCCCTTAAATACATCAAAAGAGATCCATGGGTCTATTCATAGAACAATGACAGAAAGGTTAAAGTAGAAGTGATTATGATAATAGAATGTATATTTAAATATATATATATGTATATATCAAAGAAAAAAAAAACTATATGTGGTGATCATTGAAAGAGGGTTGAGCTGGTTTTATTCTACACAGTTAATATTGGAAATGATCAATGCTATTTTATGTATGTTTGTTTTCTCTTTAACATGTGCTTAATTTCAGAAAGCGAGAGGAAAACGGCAAAATGTTTTGCAAAGAATGTTTTATTATTGGCAAAAGGGTGAAGTTAGTATTATGCTATGTACTTAATTTGTTTCTTTTCTATTTGATTTAGACTATTGATTAACACATTTTGGCTTGGAGGTTACGTGACCGGAGGACAAGGGAGATGATGGAGTCCTGGAGTCCCCTGGATGAAGATAAAATGATGCCTGCCTCCTGGTAGAGGTGAAGACAGAGTACCCGGGATGCCAAGAGAGATGACTCCTATGAAAAAGCATCCAAGAGTGCCAGGATGAAAGAGTACCCGAATGAACCAAATGATGGGACTTCGCTGGTCGGGCCATATCAGAAGCAGACACATGTCCTGGAGTATGGAGTTCCACGTATTTATTATTTTAATAAATTATTTTAATCTGCTATGTTAATTCTTTATTTTAACTATTTGTTTAATTTATTGTTTTGTGATTGACTTCAAGCATAAAAGTGAGACACTGGACTATGGACACTTCCATTGGGAAGAGATATGTAAAATATTTTGTAAGAACTGATGGACTCAGAGATGAATTTTGATATTATGATGATTTAACAATGATTTTTCAATTTTCTTTTTCCACACGTGAATATTCACTTTGTTGGATTGATACATTTTAAAAGATGAAAGGGAGCAAGTTGGGTTTCTTCCAATTGTGGCTTGGACCATGGTCACATTTCAGAAAAAGGAGTTATGGTTAAATAGGTTGGGTATTTTGTGTAGATTTAGGGCCCAGCAGTATTTTGTTACCGCCAAAAACAAAAATAATTTAGCAATAATCACTCCTTGCATTTAGATTGGGTTTGGTATTATAATGGTATAGTGGCTATGCATTATTTCAGTACACAGATACATTTGGTTGGTATACATTTTGTTGTGGTTTAGTGATGAGGATGATTTTCTATTCTACTTGTGGTCCCCAATATACAAAACCCCTTTCTTCTTGATTGGTCTGTTCGTGTGATCACTAGAGAGACCTTGGGCCTACATTTTATGGATATCACAATTTTCACATAGAGTACCGCCTATGGCTGTTATCATTAATTTATTTACATTAGTGAGACTATGTTTCCATGGAGTATTCACAATAACATGTGGTATTATCATTAATTTATTTACATTAGTGAGACTATGTTTCCATAGGCCTCTCTCTGCTGATTCATATACGCTCAGCAGACTATTGCATTATATTCCACTCAGAAGCCACACACACATACATACCCTGAGTGGAACCACTAACCCAGCTATTAATAATTGCTCATAACATTACTTCATCTGCATAAGAAATTTGGCACATGTATTACCTAATAACCTCCCCTTTCATTATGTGATATGTGTTAAATGCACCAGAGAAAGACAGAAGCAAAAAAAACCTTTACACAGGCTGTGATTTATACCAGTTTCATTTCAAAATAATACATTACCATCTTTGCGAGGCAGTCTTTTCTAGAATAAACAGAAGTGAAACAAGTGCAAAAATACAAGGCATTTCATTATCGTTTGCAACAATAAAAAGAACAGTCATTTAGATGGCAATATTATAAAGTGGCATTTAAACACAGGAGAATTCCCTATCGCTACACTGCCTGTCTAATATTAGATCATTTGTCCGGCAGTCACAGCAATCTCACTCCATTTGTATATTTACCAGCTATGTGTAGCTTTTCAGCACGCAAAGTCTCCTGGCTTGTCGTCTTTGAGCAGTGACCCAGGGCTCTTTTTCCTTCCTTTAACCCTTTAAGTGCCATGGGTATTTCTCCCCAGTGCTAGGGCCTTTTTTGGTGATTTTGGTATGTGGCCATTCAATGGCTTGTAACTTTTTGTTACATGAGATATCTCGGCCAAATTTGGCTCCTTTTTTTCCCACATGTAGGCGGTCGTAACGCCACCCAGGAATCCCAGGTTTCTGTAGGGGGGTGAGAGAAAATAAGGAAAAAGTGCGAAAATTTTGGGTTTTTTCAAAAAATGCCAATAAAATGATCTACAAAGAAGCCTGTGGTTTTTTCCTTGTAAGAGCTAGGAACAAATGGTTTGCTGTGCTGAGTTCCCCAATGTCGTGGCTTTCAGGAACAGGTTGAGTGGAAATGGAAAAAAAAATATTTTGATGTGGTTATCAACAGTTTTGTGAGTGGTAGGCGATTTTTGCCATTTTTGCCAATTGGACATGCATGGACGGAATGGAAGAAAAGGGCAGGAAAGCCAAATTGGAGGACAGAATGGCATATATTTCTGAAAAGTAGGCAAAATTCCAAGTTTAGGAAGGAGTGATTTGCATAGGTCAGGCAACAACTAGGTAGGGAAAACTGCCATCGAATGGGGGAAAAGCGGGAAAATGACTGAAAAAAAAGGTATGTGTTGGACATGGTTAGCTTGGTACAGCAATGGCTTCTATGAATTTTGAGAAAAGCAATTTTCCGCTACATTCCCCCGACTCTTGCAGTTAGGAGAGCATACCATTTTTGTAGTGTTTTTACAAACAAGCAATACCACAAGCCAAACACTGAGCCATGGTACACAGGAGTTTTACGCTCACGGCCTGACCAGACGCACTTAGCATGTGTAAATTGGGAAAACCAATGTGGTGAGGAAGGGCAGCCATACATTTTTTGAAAGAGCACAGGCAGACCTTTTCAAGGGTAGGAGACTTGTGCAGGTTACAAAAGTGTATGGTGGATAAAGCAGCGGCTAAATGTAGGTCACATTAGGGAAAAGAAAGGGTTGTGAGATAAAGGGCACCAGCAAATGGGTCAAAACGTTATGAAAACCACACAAACACAACACATGGCCTACCGTCACGCGTTCCCACAGGTGTCCCGATGAAAACGGTACCCCACATGTGTGGTTGCACCTACCTGGCCGCCAAGGGGAAAGCCTAAAACACAAGTAACCCCAAGTCTGTTTTCAGAGGGAAATCTGAGACATTCTGCCGACCGGCACAACGTACAGATATGGGCCTCGGGTGTCCAAGCCACTGAGGAAAACAGGGAACCCCATGCATTTCCGAAAAGAGGACACCCGTGGGAATCCGCAGAGGTATGATTTGCGCACATCATCCCAGATTTTATTACCCAGACAGCCCTGCAAAGTCTGAAATGTGGGGAAAAAATGCTTTTTCCGCACATTTCGCTCGACGCACCCATCGAAACAAGCCCCCAACAACACATGGCCTACCGTCACGCGTTCCCACAGGTGTCCCGATGAAAACGGTACCTCACATGTGTGGGTGCACCTACCTGGGAACGCGGGACGGTAGGCCATGTGTTGTTGGGGGCGTGTTTTGATGGGTACGCCGAGCTAAATGTGCGGAAAATGCGTTTTTTTCCCCACATTTCGGACTTTGCGGGGTGTCTGGGTAATTATTTTCTGGGGCGATGTGCGCAAATCATACCTCTGGGGCGCAAAAGGAAAAGGGTAACCGACTGGGAACCCCAAGCCATTCGCCATTCGCCACTGCCCATTTTTTTCATGTGGGCAACCTACAGATTTGGGCCTAGGGTGTCGAAGCCAGCAAGGAAAACAGGGAACCCCATGCATTTCCCAAAAGAGGACACCCGTGGGAATCCACAGAGGTCTGAATTAAGCAAATCGGCCCAGAATGTAAAACCCAGAACCACCAGCAAAGACCCACATGGGAGAAGGGTGCCCAAGGCCAGGGATATTACCGCCGACTTTGCTGGAGCCCTGGCTGCCCTGCGTTACAGCTTCTCCCCACCAAGGAGTCCCGGCAGTATGCCAATACCTCCCCGAAGGGAAAAGCTGTAATGCAGCCCAGCCGCAACTCCAGGACAGTTGGAGGTGATCTGCAAAGACAGGCCATTCCCACCCACACCACCAACAATCCAGCCCCAGTCTCACCCACCCCACTGACAGTGGGCCCTAACCATAGAATAATAAAAAAACAGTACTCACATAACGTTGCAGCTGCTCGGGTAGAAAAAGCTGTAAACAAAACAAAGAACATGTGTTACCTACGGTCACACCAGCAAAATGTAGCCCTCCCCGTGGGCAGATAAGTAGGGGGGCTGTCCTGCACTCCTCCCTGGGCTCAGGCGTACGTTCCTAGGAGCAGATATCTGGTCCCAGGGAGGGCTGCATGACTTGGCACCCACTCCATTGCGGGTGGGGGGAGGGGGGAGGGTCAACGCCCCATCCCATTAGAAAATTCCCTTTCCCTTTTGGGTGCCCCACCGCCCCCCCTAAAAAGCGTTCCACCATTTTCATTTTTTTCCTTTGGTAACCCAACCCCCCTTGGTGCAGAGGGTCACATTGGTGTGCCAATCTGGCGCCGGGGTGCCCAAACCTTACTGCCCCATCTATTGGGGGTCCTGCCCCACCTTTTGGGTTGCCCCCCCACCCCCAATGGCTGGGGGACACACCTCATGCAGGCCTCCCTGGGCCTCCTCCTAACGGCTGCGTGAGGTAAACCCCACCTCCATTTGGTGTGAGGGGGGAGAGGGCCACCCCAAAAGGTGGGGCAGGACCCCCAATAGATGGGGCAGTAGGGTTTGGGCACCCTGGGGGCAGATAGCCACACTAATGTGGCCATCTGCACCAAGCAAAGTTGGGTAAACAAAAAACAAAATACAAATTCATAGGCTGCTTTTTAGGGGGGGCTGAGGGCCACCCTAAATTGGCAGCGAATGATGTACCACAACGGGGGTGGCTCTCAACCCCCCCACCCCAAATGGAGGGCCCCACCTCATGCAACCCTCCCTGGGGGCAGATAGGGGGGGGCCCACCTCATGCATCCCTCCCTGGGGTCAGATGCCCCTTCCTAGGAGCAGATATCTGCCCCCAGGGAGGGTTGCATGAGGTGGGGCCCTCCATTTGGGGTGGGGGGGCATTGAGGGCCACCCCCCGTTGCGGTACATCATTCGCTGCCAATTTAGGGTGGCCCTCAGCCCCCCCTAAAAAGCAGCCTGTGATTTTGTATATTTTTTTTTGTTTACCCAACTTCGCTTGGTGCAGATGGCCACATTAGTGTGGCTATCTGCCCCCAGGGTGCCCAAATCCTACTGCCTCATCTATTGGGGGTCCTGCCCCACCTTTTGGGGTGCCCCACCACCCCCAATGGCTGGGGGACACACCTCATGCAGGCCTCCCTGAGCCTCCTCCTAACAGATGCGTGAGGTACACCCCACCTCCATTTGGTGTGAGGGGGAGAGGGCCACCCCAAAAGGACACCACTTTTTGATCCATCCCTGGGGGTCCAGTGGGCCCCAGGGCCCCAAACCCCCTCCCACCTCCCCTCAATTTTTTGTTGTGTTTTTTTTTTATTTTCACCCCTGGGGGCAGTGATTATCTGCCCCCAGGGGTCTCTGGCGCTGTGGCTCCATGCCTTGGGGCCACTGGGGGAGGGGGGCCGCTTACCTAGTAAGCAGCCCCCCCTCCCTCTGCGTCACTAATGGATCTTCATTGATCCACTGGCATTGCTGCCCGTGGATTGCGCGCCCTGCGCCCGATCCGCGGGCAGCAATGCCTCATATGTGGTGTCCTTGGAAAGGGGAGAAAGTCCCCTTTCCAGGGACACCAGTTCTGTTCCATCCCTGGTGGTCCAGTGGGCCCCAGGGCCCCAAAACCCCTTCCACCTCCCTACATCCCTCGATTTCTTTTTTTTTTTTTTTTTATTTCACCCCTGGGGGCAGTGATCATCTGCCCCCAGGGGTCCCTGGTGCTGTGGCCCCTTGCTTTGGGGCCAAGGGGGAAGGGGGCCGCTTACCTAGTAAGCAGCCCCCCCTCCCCCCACGTCACAAACGGATCTTCATTTGATCCGTGACGTTGCTGCCCGCGGATCGAGGCGCCCTGCGCCAGATCCGCGGGCAGCAATGCCACACCATTGGTATCGTTGGAAAGGGGAGAATCTCTCCTTTCCAATGATACCTGCCTCGATCTCCGGCTTGAAATACAGCCGGAGATCGAGGCTGACAAAGAAGGGCACTCACCTTCTTTATCCACAGCAGCAGCCGAAAATGGCTGCTGCGGTGGATTTACTTTCAGTTTCACGCCGACGTGCATTAGGCACGCCGACGTGAAACTGAAGGTAATCCAGCCCCCGGGCAGTGAGGGGGGACCTACCCCTCACATAGCCCGGGGGTTGGATTACAGTTTTGAGCGATCCCTGCTTTGCAGGGATCGCTCAAAACAAGGTGCCGAAAAGTACGAGCTATCTCGTCCTTGGCACTGCGTGTGCACTGTCAAGGACGAGATACCTCGTCCTTGGCACTTAAAGGGTTAAAGCACCCAGCGAGAACATGCAGTTCTCAAGCCGGTGCCAAGTGACTAGGAATCCCCAGTCTCTGAAGGTCAGTGGTCCAGCTCCTCACAGCAGCAGAACGAAGGTGACCTCACTGCAACTCCGCAAAATGTCTTCTCCCTCTCCTTCTCCCCGAGCTGCTTCAAGAAACATCTGTTACAGCCCCTAAGGTGATGTGTCACCAATCAAAATACACAATAGTCTACCCTCCTTCCTCAACAATGGCTCACTTTTACAGTAAGCAACTGTATCTAACTGATTTCCTGCTATTCGAATTTTTGCTTCCTGCAAAGACCGTGAACAGAGCAAAGAGAGAGAAAAAAAAAATCTGAACACACGTTTAAAATGAATCTCAGCCTGCCTCATTTTGCATATGGAGAACACATTATAATGTTAAGGAGTTAAAATCGTGTTAGTATTTGTTAATGAAGTTAATTAATTAAGTATTTAATGTTTCTCCTGTAATTGAGGCATTTCAGGTGAGAAAACGATGGTGTGCTTTTAAACTAATTATTGAGAAAAATGGTGTGCTTTAACATAAATATCCTGTCTTCATATACCTGTCCATATGTTACCCTGGCAACACATGGCTTGCTGCACCACCTTACAGCAATAATGTGATCCCCTGCAGTGGCGCTGCACTCCAAAATACGCTAAATTATACTACATAACAAATGTGAGTGGACAATTGATATAGTATTTTAAAAGAAGAACAAATGACAAACAACGGAATGATGTTAAAAATGATTGTATGTAGAAATGAGAGAAAAATGGCAGTGTGTGGAGCCTATATTTTGAGCAAAGTACATTTTCTATTTCCAAATGTACACGCTTTCATGATGCATACACCCTTAGACCATATGCATGCATGCATCAATGCGTAAAATATGGTCATGTAGGAGCAATATCAATAGCCCAAAATATAGTATTTTCAAACGAAGAAGGCCTTCTAAGAATATATCATCTGCACCCACTCAGGATGATTAATTTGAAGTATGCATTAGATGCAGAGAAAATTACAGACCACGCCTATCAATAGAGAGAAGAGAGGTAGGACGTCATGATAGCAAATCAGATGTAGATGAGTAAGGAGGATCATGACATTTTGAAATGGTGTATTGTTTCTTGAGAGTCATCTCGCTAGCACAAGTCACAATTAAATCCCAGCCAACAGAAGCATTCAAATGTTATATGGTGTACTATGTATTCATGATCAATAATAGTGACACAATCATTGGCCCCAATGTTTACAAAACCTTTGAAGATGACATTTTGGTAGCGTGGGTATATTTTATAGTTTGTGCACATTGACTAATGCAATGAAAGCAGTTCTTTTGTGCGTATTAACTATTACATACAAAAGTTGTATTCCTAGTTCTTAAATGATATTTATGCTTGATGATGCATGTCTTGTTCCTCCAGTGTCATGCAAAAGCGGGTGAAGTAAACATACTGCTTTGCCACAGAAAGATATAATTTTACATTTTTGTGAGATTTAGGACTTCATTACAGAGATGGTGGCTATATTTAAACAAGTGGAATTTTAGGAACCTGCTATGTTTACAATACCACCGATTTACAGGTTGGAATCACATGGAATATTGGCACATGCAAAGTATTGCATTGAATAACATACAGCCACACATGCCATAAATATCTCAGTTGATCCCAACTTGCAAGTAGGTGGCATTTTAAAATATAAAATGTTATTGTTGCCACTATATTTGTGACGAGGCCTTTAGACAGCAAAACACATCACTCTATATATTAGGTGATTTGCAATTTGACAGGGAGATTCACAGAGGCACTATTAGCCACTCATTCTACTACAATCTACAATGGGAATCATTTAAGTTTTCCTGAAATGAGCAGCAGATGTCATGGCAATCTTGAGAGACCCCATCAATTCAGCTAGACTTGTTAGTGGTAGTTATTTCAGAGACTTGGATTCCTATCATCTGCCTACATACATTACTGTAGTATTGTAAATCACTATCTACGTGTGTTTTGTGGACTCCAACAAATATGTTTTGTCATATCTGTGGCCTCTATGAAAGATACAAAAATGGCTCTCCTATATCAAACTGGCCTAGAAGGTTTTCTATTGGAATTATGATAAGTGGGTATTGATGTAGTATGGGAAATGACATTCTGACGTATCCAATTACTCAAGGGAGATTGTTGTACAAAAGTACACTGCTGAAAAATAAATGACGGTATCCGGTAAGATGTGGAAGTGCGATGGAGAGGTGCTTGAAGGTTAATCAATCAGGTAGCAATGGATGTGTGGGCAATGCTCATTGCGAAATCCTTGGGTATAGCACTAATATATTCTTACACCTTAAGTGAAAATAGGGATTCTTCTTTTGTAGGAATTCATATCCCTCAAGAATGCATCTCTATAAGGAACAGGAAAAATACAATTTAGAAAACACAATATAAAGGGATATATCCGTAACATGCTAAATTAATTTGACAATGTAATGATTTCCATAGATATTTCCTTACAATGGAGTATATTAATTGATTATTTATTTGCTAGTCTCTATGCCTAGTGCACCAAGGCAATCGTTGTATATTACAGAGCACCTCCAAAATATGGTCATTATTTGTCCATTGAAGGAAGGTTTTGAACTTAAGAAGGCCTTCCTGATTATGAATTTGATGTACATTTAAATTCCTATTAGAACATAGACTTCAATTGGAAACTAAATCAAATTACATTTTATATAGGAAATCTTAGTATACTTTTGTGTTCTACAGATTGAAGGATATACATGATACGATATAAGGCATTTATAACGCACCTATACAGAAGTGGTTCATTACCCTTAATGATGCATTGCCCTAAGTAATGGCCAATTCGATCCCCTTAACAATGTCCAGTATTTAGTACACTTAAGGACTGATACATGTGCGGATATGCATGAGCACATACAATGTTCAACCCATGAGAAGTGAAAAGAACTTTTAGCATATCTTGCATTATGTACTATGCATTTCGGCCCTGATTCATCAAATTATTTGCTTGTAAAACAGGGATTTGCGTGCCATTCTGTCCACAAATCTGAATTTGTCAAATGGGGATTTGCGGGCAGAATGGCACGCAAATCCCTGTTTTACACGAATATAATTCCATGAAACAGGGCAGAATTGTTCCATGATGAATGCAGATCCATGAAAGTGTAACATATTAAGATCAGGACAATTGGAATTATTTGCCTAATAATATCTTGTTGAGCTATATGGGAATGCATGTAATGAGTGATCAGAAACAATGTGTAAATGATGATATTGATATTTAAATTTGCTTTGCACTTGCAATGCATCACCCAAAAGGCACAGAAGAGGTTCCCTGGGAATGTTGTTAAACCACATCTTAAAGTTGACCCTCACCTGCCACACTGAAATGTAACGACCAACAGTAAAAGGAATTCACTGGTTAGCAATCCAAAACCAGATCACCATAGAGACAGGGTGCAACACCTCCACGATACCGATGACTAAGACATTGTCCAAGAAACTATTGCAGTCTGCAAATGCCACAGCAGAATCAAGATATCTCCCGGTTGGATGGCCAAAAGTGCAAGAGAATTCTTATGTCATGCTCCCAGACTCTGGAACAACAAACCTAAGACAGTGTGCTTTTTAAGGTGTACTGCACCAACCGTAGGTGAAAAGGTACTGGCAATGTCTCCCCTTCACCTAAGACATGAAACCTTCCTAGAACAGAGCCCTACAAGGAAAATATTCTTCCAGTTTCTCTGTCCTAGTTCATGTCATACAAAGTAAGGGGTACACGTTAAGTATTTACAACAAACCTTTAAACAATCCATTCTCAAGAACAAATCCACTGTTCCTAAATAAGAACTCATAAATGATCATCTTTGAAAGATTGCTGTGAACACCCATCTTGAGGTAGTGGCCCACTGGCCACAGCCTTGAAAAAGAACCTTGTTGGGTCAAAACACCTGTCAACTGAGAGAATAGAACAGAGCCCTAACCATGTTCTCATTACCTATGTCATTAACTTACATAGACAATACATATATCTACTATGAAAAAGACAAATATTAAAAACTTGAATCTCAAAACCTTGTGTGAAATCCTATAAATTCAAAGGGAGAGTGTCACTTTATTTGGCTCTGCAATCAATGCACAGATAATAAATAGTTGATCTACAGGGGTCACTGTGATAATTTAGATCTGCTTCCACAAAACTGGGTAAACCAGTTTCTTGAATCAATCATCTGTTGCAGTTATCAGAAACCCCCCCTTCCTTTGGAACATTAATTCTGATCACTGAATTGTGACGAGGCCAACATTTAACATCTCTTCATCTGGGCTTCATCAAAGACAGGCTCTGTAATACAAGAGGGACAATGTGTATTACACCATCACTCTTCTAACAAACAGAGTGATTTTGTCCTGAAACATCTGAATTGAGGATGACTTACATAGGGCAGATGCTCATTACTCTAATCTTTATTTAAGATGTATTGAACCCTGTTATATCCAAGCATAAATAGAGTCTGCATGTGTCCCTATTATACATATTGTGCCTGTTATTTGAAGAAAAAAAAAACATATTTAGCATATTCTTACTTACTGGAGTGGAGAATATCTGACCATTTTTATGTTTGGCAGTTTTGAGGGCCTCCTAATATTTCTTGTGATCTTAACATTGGTGACTTTATTGACGTAAGGTATGGCTTTTCACCCTTATATGATTCTGATATATTTTGATATAAAGCTTTTTGTTCAATATAGACACGTTTTCACAACCATTGGATCACATTTTTCATTCAACCCTATGACTTCCACAGAAATGTCAGCCGGCTAGTAGATAACCGATAGTAGTCTTTTGGTTGACATACCTACTTGCCAAGTTTTTTCTTTCATCTAATTCTAAATCTAGATCTACAGCAATCATTTCAATATGACTTTCTCCATTTGCATATTTTATGGTAATCTGCTTGTATTCTGTAGGATTTTTTGAGTGCACCTAGGCTTGTATGTAGTGTGGTGTATTGCGCACCCACCAGAGGTAACCAGAACTTACTCTGCAGAAGGAGAAATTAGAAGGGGAAGATAAGCAGAAAAGAGAAATGGAAATAACAATTACAAACATAAAGGGAGGGTGGGATGCAGCAGTGCAAGAACATTCTTTGGCGTACTGTGGCAGCATGTCAGACCTGTTAGATGGACCATAGTTCTAAAATTAAGCAGGAAGGGAATGTCTTAAGTGTCAGAAAGATAGAACACAATATAATATATGGATGTGTGTATGGCCCGAGAGTGTGCTCTGGCTTTTCTTGAAGAGCTGGTGGCTTATCTGTCTGGGCATACATTTAAACATTACCATGAGTGAGCTCCAGAATATAACTTCTGCCACTCGCAAGCCTGAGGGCCAAGAATTGGAAGGTCAGGCATTGATTGTGTAGAAGGTTAATTGTGTTGAATACCAAAAGGCAGGGACAGGCAGGCAGGGACAGAGGAATTAAACAGTTATAGCCTGACCTTAAATATTTCTTTCATATGCATGTCCTAGAAGGAATTGAATTCCCAAAATAGCAAAAGGGGTCTGCATTGTGCAAAGTACGATTAATGTATGTCTGTACCCAATCTCAATAGCACAGGCAAGAACTCAAAATCTCACAGAGAAATTGAAAGTATCTGAGATATTAAGAAGGCTGTTTTAAGCCCAGATTAGGTGTGGCACAGGCACAAGTCAGAACATAGCTATGCCAGAGCACCCAAAATGCACAATGGAGCAACTCCAAAGCAGTTTAATGTCATTGACGAAAACTGGAAGGTGGCTGCTTAGTAGAGGAGTGAATCGTCCCTCTACAATTTTAACCAACAATAGGATCATGTAGCAGATTAAAATAACAATCCCAATAAGTAATGTGTCCCTCAATTCCCCACAGCCATGGAAGCATAATGTGTACAATGAACCCGAACCCCGATATTTTATTTGAAATAAAAAATGATCAAAATGTCATAATTATTTGTATTTGTATTTTATTTGTATAGCACTCAGAGGCCAGGGGCATCTGGGTGCATAATTATGACCAGGAGGTGCAATATCTGGTGCCAACACAGTCTCATAAATAAATACCAGTGCATTTAAAGATAAAAGGGATGCCAATGTATATAAACAACCAACAGATCAACCCAGGTAAGAATAGAATAGGTCTGAAATATGGATGTTTGTACTTTGAGTGACTCTGCCAAGTCTCTACGAGCTGTTAGGGACCAGCCCCATCGACAGGTAAATCCCCCACTGAATTCTTGTCACCTTGAATACGGATCATCTTGCGAGGCTTAAACTGAAAAGCGACTTGTTAAAGTGCTGTCTCTGCCGCTGCCATAGAAGCATATTAGAGATGTTTGCTTCATAGGAATAAATGCACCATTAACCTTTCAGGCACTATAGCCTAACCTGTGTCTAACTGTGCTGCAATTTTAGCCTTCAGTTTATTTAATTTTCTTCATGCCAAACAGAGATACAGAAAGGGCTGGAGGGTGCAGTGGGCGTTGTAGCCATATACCAATTGTACATTATAACATGGTTGTTATGTCTGGAAAAGCCTGTAAAAACTGTTAAAGAGGACATGCAGAGAGTGGAACATGCAAGAGGCTTTGAATGGTAAAGGGAGAGGTGCAATTAACACGAGAAAGCTAATTCAATTTAAGGGATCAAGGGAGTTTGAAATAAGCCAGAAGAGGGGTCTTAACTCTGCCATTTTGCCAACCAACAGGAGTTGGAGAAGGAAATAATAATTAGTAATCTGATAAATGTAAATACGAGTATAGGCATTTGGGAAGAGGAATTAGCCTTGGGCCCGAGAGCTTTAAAGGAATGTAGGTTGTAATGGGAATGTGGGGGGAATTTGTGTGTGTATGGGATGTCTTTAATATAAAGACCAGAACGGAAGGATGGGGGAAATTGATGTTGGGCAGATACTAAGAAATGTAGCAGGACTGTCAAATATTAGGAAGGAGCTGAAACGTATAAGCACAAGCAAAGGGGCAGTGTGTAGGTCAAAAGGGGGAAAAGTGTCAAGCAATATAACTAAGTTATCAGGCAGAATATATTGAAGGGGTAGATAAAATGATGGGTGAAGCTGGAGAACATGAACATAATTAAAGGTATTGTATCTATGTATTTGTGTAGTGCTGTGCGCCAACGTGATTGAAAATCAGATCATGAAAAAAGAAATAGTAAAAATCAAATCAGTTACTTAACATATTAACACGCCTTAGGACGGGTACGAATGAGAGAGGGAGAAAGAAGACAGAGATCGAAGATCATTTTGTACATTATTTTGTTTATTGGTTATGTATAATGTGCCTAAACACAAGTGTTTCAAGGCTCATCAAGACAAGGGGAGGTAACATGAGGCAACACAACAAAAACATTCTTACTAGGCCTTGAGCGATTCAGAATGAGCAAGTGCTATACACGTAATGAAGAGGAGAGGGAAGAGGTTGGCCATGGAAAGACACAGAACAAAAACAAAAACATATATGACTGGGCCCTAAAGCAATTCAGAAAGTACAAGTGCTCTGAAAAGAGATGCAGGGGAGAGGAGGAGGGGAGAATGAGGGTAGTGGGAAATAGGTGAGGAGACATAACAAAACAACAACAAGCTATCTTACTAGGTCATCCGGCAATTCAAAAAGTGCAACTGCTATGACATGAAATGCTCGGAAGAGGGGGAGGAGGGATGAGAGGGAAAAGAACAAACAGGATGAAGAGACAAAACAGGGCAGCAAAAAGCAATCGTACTAGTCCATTCGAGATCTAGTTTAAACAGACAGGCAACACAGACTGCAGAAGTTCAAACAGTGGTAGGAAGTAGGCAATGAAAGGAAAGAATGGTTGCAAGTTGAGCAGTGGATGCAGATATGAGGCAGACATATGCAAAGAATACTGGGAGCAGATACAAATAGGCAAAAGAAAACAATAGGATGGAGCAGCTTGGTGTCATAGATTGATCAACAGAAAAACAATGTCCAAGAACGCAGACCAGGATGCAAGATCCGACGTGGCAACGGAAGACTAAATAAGTAAATAGTCCAGAGCAGAGGTAGAGAGGATCCAGACATCGTCAGATGGGACCAAGGCAATGCAGGCTTTGAGGACGACGAATGGTGAGGCATAGTAGGCACTGCCTGAGAACTCTATGTCCCTGGCAGCGGGCAGGAAAACCACATTGGGAGGAGGGAGGGTGAACAGAAACCAAGCAAGTGAAGGCACCACATAGAAAAAAAGCACAGTATTGCACAGAGTGATCGACGAAGGAAAAGGAGGGTTGTGAAGTCTGAAACGGAGACGTGGCAAAAGAGTAGGAGGAAGGGAGGAATGGGAGGCCACTAGATGAGAGCCAAAGAATGCCATACCTGGTAGGTGAATCAGCAGCCATGAAAAGATGAGGCGGGCATACGATCATAGTTTGGTGGATTGCTGTAAGGAAGGCAGGGCCCTTCCATGAGCAGACAACCCAGACATGGTTCAGCCATGGCCCTTATAGACGGTCCTTGCAGGGGGCCGGCTTTGCTTCCGGTTCCCAGGCCTGCAGAGGAAGTACAGGGCCCTGGCCACCCACTGTGAGTGGAGGCAGGCTTCGGTGGTGTGCAGGTCCATGCACGCTTCATTGGTAAGGCTGGGGGGGGGCCCATCTTGAAGAGCGTGAGATGCTCTTTGTTGAAATGGTGAAGCCCAGCGCAGACCCATGTGAAGCAGCAGGACTGCTTTCCTCTGGGCATTGGATCAGGGAGTTTGTTCCAGATTTTAGGTCCCGGAAGCGACAAAGAAAGGAAATGAGATCAGGCACATGGAAGATGAGGGACTGATAGGCGAAATTGAGACTGGGATCAAAGAAGACGAGATGGTGAATATAAAGAAATCAACGTAGAGGGATGAAAAGGATCCTTACCATGTCGGCATTTTAAGACAAACAATACAAATAATGTGAAAGAATAACAGGAAATCGAAAGAGAATACTTGAAGAGACAGCAGAGGCAGAAGTTTGGAATCACAAGGAGAGAGAGTTGAAAAAGAAGGTGCAGCAGGAGAAGTTCACAGGGGAAAGTGGGATCGGCAGTATAGAGTGAGGCACAGCAGTGAGGGGCTCATGGGGGATAGGGATAAGGGGTAGGGGTAGCAGATAAAGAAGGTAGTGTAGCACAGTGTGAACAATACAATAGCCATTTTTTTAATATAGGCCTCAGGTAAGTAAAGCATCTATCTTTTCGCAGCTACATGCCCCATTTACTGGGTGGACATGAATTTCTGGAGTATTTAGTCTAAGGCGATGTGCTGGAAAAATGATGCATGTTGACGGTTCCCAGGAGAGCGTGGCTGCAGTGGAATGGGATCAGTAGATACTTTCAAGGCCAGTGAGCTAGGCACCTAGGTGCTCGCTGGTAATTTATAGGTAATTAGAAATTAAATACAGCCAGATAAAATTCAACCATCGTGGGGTATGAGGGAACGATGAATGAGGTACCAATCAACAGGAGAGGTTTTGGTCTCCCTAGGGTGCAGCAGAGTTTTGTGTGCTGGATTCTGTGTGAATGTACCCCTTTGCTAAGCTCAGGTTGTCTTGTGTGTTTGATGGGAACTAACCAATGGCAGATGAATAAAGTTCCAGTGGTCAGCACAATCACGTACAGCTTTGTAACCTAAGTGTGGGGCGGTGTGCGGATAGTTGTGACGTCACAAGGGGTAGTGTTATGCAGTGGGGCAAGGAAGGTATGCACCAAAAGCAATCATTCAATGTATGTCTGGATATAGGGTACTGATGCAGTCCCACCAATGAGCTCTCATATGGTGTTCAGAACTGTGCTTTCCCAGATGTTATCTGGCCCTAAATAAATGTTGCTACTTCTTGCTTGGTGAACACTCCTTATTGGATTACTTTGGTGTTCCAGTCGTTACTTGACTTTGGCGGACCCCTGACACAATTGTAAGCCATTTCTTATCAAAACTGGCATCCAAACCCTTCAAATATAAAATCTCTATACAAAAAAGATACCTGGTTCTGTAATGCTTTCTACATACATAGGCCCAGACTATATCATATTGTATTGTCCTAGATTTCGTTCTACATCTAGGTCCCGCAGGCCAAAGCATATTGCATGTTTCCATATTATGAACTTGATCTAGATGTTCCTATGGTGAAGAACATTGCACTATACTGTTACGCCTTTCCTTTCTGTCCCACCAAACCACAGCAGATTTCATTGTTCTATATTGTGTTCTGTATCTAGACACCACACACTAAAGAGATTTACATTGATCTAGATTCTCTTATTTATCTACGTGCCCCAGACCAAATCGTATTGTATTGTAGTATATTCTATTCTGCATTTAGGTGTTCCCAAGGTAAAGCGTGCTGCACTATAGTATTCTGTTCTGCATCTTAGTGCCCTGCACAATGTGTCCTGAATTGTGGTAAACTCTGCACTAAATCTCGGTGCTCTGGACCAAGCCTAAAGCAAAACAAAAGAGGTGATGGAAAAGATTTAGAATTAATTGCAATCTCTGGCATTGCTCTTGGCAACCCTGCAGACCATTGTTTTTCAGTTGCCAAGACATTTAAGAAAGGGACCATATCCAAATCAGGCTTGGTCCCACCCCAAAAGGGGCAGTACTACCCAATTTGCTAGGTCACATCCTTTCTGCACAAGACCACGAGCATCCCCAGATATGTTTCTGTCTCATTGGGCATTATCAATGAGGAGTAGCTTGAGTGTCTAGGCCCATCATGCATGGGACCCAACTCTAGGCATAGCTGTCCGACTAGGGGTGGCTAAAGCAAAACAAAAGACGTGATAGGCCATGAGGGTATCTCAGGGGCAACATGTTTGACACGGAAGCAAGACAACGTTTATCAACATAGGCTTGAATCCCAGTCCTGAGCTTAGAGACTGGTCTCCAGTGTTAACTGTGTTATAAAACATGAATTAATTAATGGCTGGAAGGTTTAGAATTATTCCCAACCTGTGGAATTGCCCTTGCATTGTATGTTAGTGTTCTTCATCTAGGCATTCATGAGACTACACACACTTCACTGAAGTATGTTGTTCTGCACATAGGTCCCCCAAAACAATGCATACAGCAATGTCCTGTATCATATTCAGAATCTAGGTACCCACATCAGAACATATTGCGAAGCATCTTGCATTGTCATATGGTGTTTTAAAACAATGTGACTCAGACCAAAGTATATTTTAAAAAGTGTTACATTGCTCTGTATTGTGTCCATATCTAAATTCCCCAGACCACAGTATATTTATTTGTTCTTTATGTTTTGTTTTCTTTTTTTTGTGGCTTGATTTAACTATTTCTAGTTTTTCCAAGTTTTGTAGCCTAGTTAGAAGTTTGAATTCTTTTTCCTTTTTCTTATTCTTATTCTTTTCCTTTGTATTTTCTTTTCTGTACAAAGTCAGTTAGCAATAGTTGTCTTTTAATTGCCAATGTGTTCCTATTTTGTACAACTATTTTGAGTACAGGTTGAGGCTTTCTAGGAAGGTCCCCACTGCGATAACAGGTTTGGTGTGTTCTCCGTTCATCAAGTATGCCCACCAGTATTCTTCTTCCAGGCTACAGAAATAAGTGTAAAGATGACCAAGGTATATGCATGTGGTAGTCGATAGGCCTTTACAGTTGAGAAGTTTATGTTTTAGTGTTTCCACTGTCTGGGGCTTCTTACAATATCGGCAATTGTTCGACTTGGTTTTGTCCCAAATTGCTTGAATTTCCTTTGTTTTTAGGATGTTCAACCTGGCTCTCATAAAAATCGAGCACATTTTTTTGTTAGGGAATTTCACCAGGTAGTTTACAGGCATGTTCAGTTTCTGAGCTGATATAGGTACATGAGATGTCAGTTTGTTCTTCCCAGCCTTCTCCACTGTTTTTCCACCAATCCAATTCTCTCCGTTTTTTTGCAATTTTCGTTGGATTTTCCTCAAGCTCCTTCTCGGAGCTACTGATTTCCTCCAAGAGCAGCAGATTTTTGCGAACGCATGATACCAGCATCTTGTTTTTTCCTTGGATTATTTCAGTCTGAATCATCTGGCAGATTTTCTTAGTTGGAACACAAACGTTCCTGAACATCATTAGACCATTCAGGTCAACAATGGCTTTTAGTGAAGTTAGGCTTAGCTCCCACCTGATTTATGCTATTGGTGTTGAGGGTATCAGATGTAAAGTTTTCCTCCAAAATAAACCTTCTATTTTGGGCCAAAATTCCGACGGTATGGCTGGCATTGCTTCAGCACCATAGACAATTGCTGGAACTACTTTCGTTTTGTAAGAGTTGACTGATGCTTTAAGGGAAAAACGGCCGAAATTCTTATCCATCATCTGTGTTTGGATGCTTAAGGTTTTAGTTTTCTGACGGATGGTTTCCTGCATGGGTTTTGCTTGTGGACTGGTGCTGATTGTGACACCTAGATATCTGAACGCTTGCACTTGTGCCTTTCCAATTATCATCACTTTGATTTTTGTTCAGTTTATCTCAAGATCGGTCAGTGTGAGATAGGCAAGAAGGTTATCGAGTTTCCTTTGTAACCCGACAGCGGTCTGGTCGATGAGTATAATGTCGCCGGCATAGAGAAGCCTGGAGATCTTTTCCAAGCCCAAGGAGGGAGGAAAGGTTCTTATGCTACTTTCAGAGCTTTGGAGGTCACCAATGTAATCCTTGTATAGAGCAGGGGCGAGTGGATAGCCTTGCTTAAACCCTCTATACGTCGGAATACTTCGAGAGAGGAGTCCGTCTTGTTAAGTCTTACTTCACAAAGTTATCTGTGTGCAGGGCTTTTATGGGGGCCAAGATGGATGAAGGACAACCCCATGTTGAAAGTTTGTTCCATAGCTTGTCTCTATTCATCTTGTCAAAAGCCTGAGAGAGATCTATGAAGGCTAGATTGAGATGAGGGGAACCTTCTAGGACTTTTTATTTTAAGATGCTAAGTATCATAATATTAGCAGAAGTTCCTACGTTTTTGGTGAAGCCAGTTTGAAAGTGGTCATGACCTTTTGAAGATAGTAACCATGATCAAAATTTTTCAAGGAGAAACGCTCCAAAAAGCTTTATGATACAGTCCAATAGTGCAATGGGACAGTAGCTGGCCAGATTTCCCTTGTCCCCTTTTTTGTTTATCGGGACAATGTTAGCTGTTTTCTAGGACTTTGGTATTATGTTGGTTTCTTTGCACATTCTAAAGATTTCTGAGATCAGTGTAGCCCAAGCTTCAGCATTTACCTTTAAGTCCATGTTTGAGAGCCCGTCAGGGCCGGGCAGTCGAGATGTTTTTAGCTTATTGATTGTGTTGGTAATGGGTACCTTGTCTAGCTCTATATCCCATTTTTCGTCGGTAAGAACAGGTTCCCAATTGTTTGATTGAGGTTTATCAAAGAGATTTGAGAAATATAGAGACAACTCATGTTCACTGACACTATTGGATAGAGTATCTTCCGTCTCTCTTCTATCTGTTGAAATTAGGGACCAGAAGGCTTTGGCCTGTTTCCCACTTAGAGTTTTTCTGAGTCTCTCTGGTATAGACTGATCTTATATGATTTTAGCCAATGTTTCTAGTTCTTTGTTGTTGCTTTGCCAGCGTCTCCTCTGTGGGTAGAGGGATATTTCTAGGCATTTCGGTGAGGCCCATCGATTCCAAGCGTTTCTGTCTCAGGATTTGATTGTTCGAGTGGCAATGGATCGCAATTTGGTTCGCTCTTTTAGCCATGCCCTGGTGGGGGATGAGCAGGGGGCAGTAATCTGTAGATGGTAATGTGTTGGTTGAGGTGGCTTGATCTTTGTTTACCAAATATCTCCTTGTTATTTCCTCAGTTGCTTCATCTGTTAATCTGAGCCTGGTGCCAGCTATATTTGTCACCACTCTTGCCTCCATTTTCTGATCCTTTGACAATGGTTGAAGATATCCCGTTTCCTATTTGGTTTTAAGGAGGTTATGGTCACTGTTCCGTGTACGTAGTACTTCGAAAGTTGGTTGTTTTTGCTAGGATATTTCGGGAGATGTAAATATGGTCAAGGGAAGCTTGTTTTCCTTCTAGCTCCCATATAGGGATTCTAGGTTCTTCCTCGGATGTCAGCCAATGAAGATTGTGGAGGTCCCAGGAATCCATGGCTGCACTCCATTGCATCCCTCTTGGTGTTGATTCTGGGTCAAAGTGAGATTGATTTCTTTTATATTTCTCAGAAAAGTCGAAATTTTGTGCAGCAAACTGTCCAAGCAATTCAATTGTCGCATTCAGGTCCCCACACAAAATGATGTTATCTGTCGTGTCAACTTCATTTGAGTCCTCAAGCAAGGCATCTATTTTAGTGATGAAGTACTCCACTGGGAAGTCTTTTGGGTTGCAGTAAAGGTTGATCACCAAGTAAGTTTTTTGTTTGATCTTATGTTTCCTGAGGTTCTTGGGTGCCAAGAGACTAGAGTGGCAAGGATGTGCGGGTCTCTTATTAGTGTTTTTTCTAGATTGAGGGAGCACCCTGATCTGATGGCAGTCAGGACCCCAGCTCTAGGTCTTCCGAGTGTTCCTTTTAATGCGGGGGAAAAAGCGAGCTTGTAGCCGTCGAGCGATGGTTTATTTAGCATCCAAATCTCTTGCAGACATAAAAGGTCAAAAGAACCTAAGTTTATGTCAGAGGTGGACATCAGATGAGACAAACCCCTTGTGTTCAATGACCCAAGTGTTATAAAGTTGGTCTCGTCCCTGGAGAGAGTCCCTGGATTGCAGTCTTTGGACAAAGTACTTTGTTGCTAGGATTTGTTATCGATCAGAGCTTCCGGGAGCCAGGGCCATCTTTTTTTTTCTTCAGTTATCTTCCTGTGTAGCGTTGAAGAATGTTTTTCATTGGTTCCTTTATTCTTTGAAATGTCTTGATCGATTGTGATGAACCCATTTTTTTGAGGACCAGTTTTGGTGTTCCTGGTTGGACGAAAGTAATTTTTTTGGGAGCTCCTTCACTAGGCTCTCGATTACCAGGCTCTTCCTGTGGTCTGCTGCAAACTTTCCTGGGAGCCAACTGTATCCGATGTCTGGCGTTTTGTCTCGAGTGGATCTCATGTTTCCTTGTACGGGAACCAGATTTACACTGATGTTGTCCGTTCCTGTCTGTTTTCGGACTTCTGTCAGTCTTGTAGTTCCTTTTTCTGGATCCCAACATCGCGTAGTGTGGTCTTTTCACTCTTGATTGTCTTTGGCATGAATTAATGATCTGATCGCACAATCTCTTGTCCCTTTCATCATTTACTCTATTTGTACGTAGGGAGGATCTTGAGTTGTTTTGTCTGGTTGACCTAAGTTCAGTTAGGTCATATCCCAGTTTGTGGAGATTTTTTGATGCTTCCCTTAGTAGTTTCTTTGTTGTGGAGGAAAGTATATGCAGATAAATTCGGTGCGTGTCCTTGTCGTTCATGAACTCCACTATGTCAATGTCTCTTGTGACAAGTTTTCTCAGGGAATGCACATGATGCATTAATTTGTGTTTGTTCTTCCTATTCAAAATGACGTGGTCTCTGTCTTTCAGGACACGCTCTCGTGCAAAGGAGCGAGTTTTTGTTGATCGCTCAGATCTCGTCAGCCTCTGTCTCTTCTCTTCTCAGAAGTAGTCTTGTTATTCAAGTCTTCTATTGCTTCTAGATCTTTGGAGGTGAGTATGGTCTCTTCCTTGATTACTGAACCCGACATTTGAGATCCATCTTGATGACGGGCAAGGGTCTCGATATGCTCTCGATATAGCGTCATGCTGCGATTTGGTAGACTTTCGCTCTTTGGTTCGTGATCTGTTTATGATCGGGACATATATTTTACAGTTTTCAGAGATAGAGGATTTTGTGCGAGTCCTATCGGTCTGCTTTTTTGTTGTGGTCTCGTCTCTTTTCTCCCTTTTGACTGGGAGCCTGATTGGTTTGTTTTCCAGGGCTATGAATTTTGATTCTGGTGCCAATGGAGATGAACTGTCTTGTGAAGCAGCTGCTTTCCTTTTACCTCGAGTGCAGGCCACCAAGTTGTGATCTAAAGACTATGTAGAGTGTTTGCTGGAGTTCAAGACAGCAGCCATCAGTTCACTTTCCGTAGGAGACTGGGGCTGGGGGGGGTTTGGCCACTGTGCTTAGTTATGGGTAGTTGGCCTGTCACTGACTGTTGAGGATTAATCTGGACTTTCAGCAAAGGTCTTACCCCAAAGTTAAACTCTGGTTGTTTAGAGGATTTCAGAGGGACCTGCTCCTTTGATTTAATTTTAATTGGTGCATCTGGAAGCACGTCAATGCTCATGTCAGCCTCTTGTAGCAAACAACCGTTTTTTCTCTTTAGTGTGAAAAGATGTGTTTGAGTCGTTGATTTCAGATTTAAAGTTTCTCGCCCATTCTGTAACTTGTCTTTGTTTTTGTTCGTACCTTGTTTCAGATTTGGAGTGATTGCTTTTCGTACTTGAGCTTTTGAAGTCCTGTGGGCAGGAGTTGTTGGAGAACATGCCGGCAGCATGGCCTTGTCCAACGCCTGCAACGGGGTCATTGCAGAGAAAACAAAAGGTTCCCGGATCAGAGGGTCAGTTTGTGTCTGGACCATTTCCATTTTGTTGATAAAATTTGTTTGTATTTGAACAAGATGAGTGAGAAAAGATTGTCTCTCCGCTTCCTTTGCTGTTATGTAGCCTTCTAGGAAGTTAAGTCTGGTATGAATTTATGCGTCCATTGTTAATTGGTCCTTCATAGTGTCATTCATGGCTTCATAAAACTTGGTGAATGGAGCCAGTGCTATTGTTAGCGTGGACATCATGGAGAATAGGTCAATTTTTGCTGTGTGGAGTTCCAGGTTCCGCCGCTCCATGGTGCTCGCTTTGACTTTGTTTGCCTCTCGGGGCCTCCAGTAAAGATGAAACTGGAAGGTTTTCGTGAATTGGAGTCCTACTTGGAGGCCATTGAGAGTCCCCTACTCCTGTTACAGGCGGTGTAGCCAGTGGTGCTTCATTCAAGTAATCCCTGTCAAGATCCCTGTTGAGGTTTGTTAACTTTGCTTTGTCAATGTCTCCCTACTCGATATGTACCGAGTAAAGCTTTTGATTTTCTTTGCCGTTGTATGGCACGATACTCAAGGACCGCTCCTTTGTCCGTTTCGCCCCTGATAAATGAGAGTAGGGAGTGGATTTTGCAGGGTACACTGGAAGGTTTTTTGTGGTGGTGATTTTTTGTGTCCGAGTCCCCAAATGCCATCTCTTCTTGAAGAAGTTGTTGTTAGTGTTAATACCAGAAATGTTGTGAAGGTTGGTGGTTACATGTGTAAGTTGGTCCGTAGCTCCTTTTTCGTGCTCACCCTCGACCCGAGAGCCTTGTAGGAGCTCGATGTCTGATATTTTGGCTTTTTCATTAGGGATCTCAGATCTTTTTTTTAGGGGGAAGAATCTTGTAATCTCTCCTAAGAAGGGGAGGGGGCAAAGTGGTTTGTTTGTGTTCTGTGCTTTAGGTGTTTTCGTTTTTGAGATTCGATTTGGGATGCGTCCAAGTTTTGAAGGCTTCAAGATTTGTTGATCTTTCCGGAGCGATTTATTTATTTGGGCCCCCTCTGCATGATCCAAATGGAGAAAATTCTTTAAGAGACCAGGTGCTGTCAATAGGTGTGTATTGGTTAGATCCTGTTTAGAGGGATCAGTAAAGTTGCTAGTGACCCTTAACAGGGTAGTGTCTGGAATTTCTCCTAAAGGCGTTATAAGCAATGGGTTTGATTCAAAGACATCCATTGTATTGTATGTGCAATCTACCAGGACTGAGGACTCAGTATCCGTCATGCTCCCAATAGAGGGCGTTTTTTAAGTCTTGACCCATTTTTGCAAGGTAAATTTCAATGGTAGTTTCCAGTGTGTGATACTGTGATATTAGAAGTTCACAAGGCTTTCCATCATTGTTCCCTCTCTGGGAGCCAGCGTCTGATGATTCAATCGGGGCTTGGACCACTGCAGCAGCCCGTCTGTCGTCCATTTCCTCATGCATTGGAGTAGATGACCCCGCCCTGTTTTTTTCCTCTGGACACGCCCCCTCACTCGCATCCGAATGAGGGATCTCCTGCGGAGCGGCCACTGTGGACCTGGGGGGCCTGCTCACTATAGCGGGATCAATCTCCAAACAAGCCTGCACGGGGGCGGGCTCCCCGCCGACTCGGGCGCGGCACTCCTCTGCTCCTCCGTAGCCTCCACCACCAGAGGCCCAGACTCCACCCCCTCAGCCTCTCCGGCTCCCACGACCGCCATCTCCATGCCGGGCATCGGG
This sequence comes from Ambystoma mexicanum, assembly GCF_040938575.1. Taxonomy (NCBI): domain Eukaryota; kingdom Metazoa; phylum Chordata; class Amphibia; order Caudata; family Ambystomatidae; genus Ambystoma; species Ambystoma mexicanum. The sequence goes on along the minus strand of NC_090941.1, from coordinate 100,414,946 downwards.
CCGGGAGTGCCAGATGAGTCCCACTGCCCAAGGACAGAGGAATCAGCAGCGTCGACAGGCATAAGGTAAGGTGGAAATATAGAATGGGACTCAGTTTGTGCATTTGTCTCATTCCGGGTGGCGGGGGCTGTTAGGTTGATCGGGGGCTCCAAGTCAATATGCAGATTGTTTTGAAGTATGGTCCCCGAGGCGAAACTCTCGGTCGAAGGCAGAAGACCGATGCTATAAATGTTCCGTGCACACAGTTTCAACTGTTTCAATTGAATGATTTGACTGTAGTGACAACAGGCTTCGTGTTTTCCTCATTCTCAGTACAGCTCGTACTGGCAAACACTTCTTCTGAAGTAGCTGTGAGTGTTGGACAAGAAAGGAGCACAGAATCCAGCCATTCTTTAGTTTCTTTTATGCGATGGCCTCTTGAATTTAGGGCTTTCAGAGGGCTGCAGTGCTCCAAGCCGCTATCTTCACTTCTTGTGTGGATACTCCGGAGCCAAGGCCCTGTTTCTGGAGTTAATTTGCATGGTGATATGATAACCTGAAGGTATCAGGGTAGCTGGGGCTAAAGCTAGAGCTGGGGCGGTCGGGCGCGGGCGGCCGCGGACTGCCATTGACTGCGGCAACTCAAGGACAACTCAGCCGCCGCTCTGCGGCCTCCTGGGGGTTTTGAGTGTTCTGTAGCCCCTCCTCCTCCAACCAGCAAGGTAACAGAAAGACTCTGCAAAGGGTGACTGCCACTTACTGCGGCAACTCAGCGACAACTCTGCAGCCACTCTGCGGCCTCATGGGGGTTTTGAGTGTTCTGTAGCCCCTCTTCCTCCAACCAGCAAAGTAGCAGAAATACTCTGCAAAGGGTGACTGCCACTGACTGTGGCAACTCAGCGACAACTCCATAGCCACTCCACGGCCTCCTGGGGGTTTTGAGTGTTCTGTAGTGCCTACTCCTCCAACCAGCAAGGTAGCAGAAAGACTCTGCAAAGGGTGACTGCCACTGACTGCGGCAACTCAGCGACAACTCTGTGGCCGCTCTGTGGCCTCCAAGGGGATTTTGAGTGTTCTGTAGCCCCTCCTCCTCCAACCAGCAAGGTAGCAGAAAGACTCGTTAAAGGGTGACTGCCACTGACTGCGGCAAATCAGCAACAACTCTGCTGCCGCTCCGTGCCTCCTGGGGGTTTTGAGTTTTCTGTAGCCCCTCCTCCTACAACCGGCAAAGGTAGCAGAAAGACTCTGCAAAGGGCTATTTCCACTGACTGCGGCAACTCAGCAACAACTTGTTCTTTATTATTTTTCTGCACTTATGTCTTCACAGGGTAAAGGGAACAGTACAACAGCAACAAAAATAGATATTCCAAGGTTCAGGCTGATCTGACTAACAATAGGTTGGACCACAGGATGAGCACCACGGATATGGAGACAAATGTGACTTTACCACAACATCACAAAAAAGTTGAATGACAAAGAGGTAGCCCAGATCAAGTTGGGCTCTACCTACAACCTCTAAAGCACAAAACGATGAGATAAAGGCCTATTGCCATTGAGTAAATCAATAAATAGCAATGACTTTCTTGATTTTTTGTTTATTGGGTGAAACATTGATTCTATGCGATAGCCAACACGTGTTTCGACCTTACAGTATCATCTTGTGGGCTGTTTGAATCATACATTGAAACACAAATGGTAAACACCAACAAACATCAATGTAATGGTACTCTTGTTCAGAGGAGAATTGCCTAGCATTTCGGTGCTGGATTGTCCTTGTGGGTTCGACAAAGACTGATATGCAAATTAATATTTCTCCTCTGTGAAGGGTGCAGTGAGCAAACACGTGATTTTGAACCCTCCTGAGTAGAAGACATTTCATAGAACACCGTATTTAACCCATGTTTGTTCTCAGTAGAGGGGCTCCCACACTCCCTTGTAATTTTTTAAAACTTGGAGTTTCACCCTAAGTAACACAGGGTAATCCAGACGTGTACTCTTTGCACACTGTGCCTTAGAGAGGCTCAGCTTCAGCTCACTGATGAGGCCCAACAAGGTCAAAACATGTGCCTGGGGTTGCTGATGGTACTCTTGTTCAGTGGAGAATTGCCTAGCATTTTGGTGCTGGACTGTCTTTGTGTGGTGGGATAAAGACTGATATGCAAATGGTTATTTCTCCTATGTGAAGGGTGCAGTGAGCTAAAACATGGTTGTAGACTCTCCTGAGTGGAAGACATTTCATAGAACAGGGTATTTGACACATGTTCTTTCTCTGTAGAAGGGCTCCCACAGTCCCTTGAAAAAATCATTGTAAAAACTTGAATTTCACAATTTACCAGAATACCTGAAAGAAATTCAACCAATAAAACATCTGTTTTAGGTGACCAAGAAAGGGGAAAAGAGTAAAAGAAAAGAAAAAGAGAAAGGAGAGAAAAAACACAACATTATAAGACTGTATAAGTCAGATTTTTGAATACTTAAAAGTCTGCAACTGACCTATGATTCCATTGGCACTACCTAAAGTGCACATATCACGATCTCATTAGGAAAGCCTAATTACTAATAATACCAATACCAAATGTTCTGACAAAATACACCCAGTGGTAATAAAGCAAGTACACTGGTTCTTACCAAAAGAATTACTTCAAATTTTAAATCACAATGTTCCTGTTTCCTAAAGATCACTCAAACTAAAACAAGTAAAGAGCATCTCTACTGATCGTTAAATCAAGTGCAGAAACCCACTCAGCTATCTTGCCAGCTGATGCAATGTCCACTAACAAGGTGTTTTATGTTGATGTTCCTGGAAAATTCCCTAAGCCAGTTTTTTCTTTTGTTTCTATGGCAGCCCATCCCCTACTTTCTTGGCCTACTAAATAGCAAACTAATTTGTACATCATTGAAAATGAGTGTGGGAGTGTGGGAGCCCCTCTACTGAGAACGGACATGTGTCAAATACCCTGGTCCGTGGAATTTCTTCCACTAAGGAGGTTCTTCGACCACCTTTTAGCTCACTGCACCCTTCACAATCCTTGTAATATGTAGATGAGGTTGCAATTTATCACGCATTTATTGCAATATATGCATTTAAAAAAGTCATATTTTGACGTAAAGACCCACCCTTTATGTATATACTCATGGAAAGTTGAAGAAAAACACATATTTTGTATTTAAATTTCTCTCATTCTTAATATCATATGTAGAATGCTGTGATAACTTCTAGTTTTTTGTGTATGTGGAAGGGAAGACAGGGTTGGAGAAGGACAGTTTAGAGAAGGCTCAAAGTGATGAGCATTTTTTACTCCCCACTCATTATTGTTTGGTCAAAACCTGATGTTCATGTGTGTCCCAAATACATTTTTAGACCTCCTTGCAAAATATTTGATTGTTTTTTTTTAAATTATAACAATGACTCAATGACTGGTTCACAACATATGACAGTCCATTTAAGAGCAATCAAAGCACACGTAGCTTAACAGAGAACTAATTGATCTCACTAACCTCTCAGTGATTATTGGTGATTGAACGTGTGTAACATGACGTAGACAGTTTGTCGACATCTGTTTTATGTTAGTAATTTTTTAAAACGCAAACGTAGCCCAAAGATAAGGCATGCACTTTATGCGGACATTATTGTAAAATGATCCTTGCGAATGGTGTTGTAAAAGAACCAAATGTTGTGTAGAGTCTGGTGAGAAATCGCAGATGGCTGGGTTTTGATCGGCCATTTCATAATCACAGTCCCCTGCAGGCGGTATAAAGTGATGTCACAAGAAAAGTGTGATTTGTGGTCAGGTGCTGCATGTGGGACAGGAATTCCAGTTTCCAGTTGTCAAGTTACACAAGGTAGCCACAGCTCTACTGTTCAATTGACAAATATGTTTTGGATTACAGTCTCTGCTGCCCACATCTGCTAAAATCTATTCTGCAAAATACTATTTTGCGATGAAAACAATTCTGTAGATTCCTGTGTGTAATCCCGTGAGATCTGCTTTCCTACTAAACCACAAAAACGTGTCTGATAGCAATGCGTTTTAACATGCTCTTCGTCCTCCTTTCTTTCTGAATTTCGAACTGCAAACAAACTAAATTGTACCTTCCCAAATTCTATTTTAGGGATGTAGAGTAAAACAGCTCTTTCAGTTGTCCTTTGTTCTCCTGTCATGAGCAGATGGCGCACAGTGCATTAATTAATATTCGTTAGCGGTTCTTCTTGGACAAAATTGCATTCTGTGATTGAATATGATTTAGCCTCAAAGCCAGTAGCACGGGCAGCCATCTTTGCTGCGTTTTCAGCTGCTAGGAAGCATTGTTCATTGCTGTATTTTCCGTAATTGAACGCAACAACCAAATGTTTCAGTGGGTACGAAGTGGCAGTTGAAGTGGTACCTCAGGCAGAGCTAAATAATTGAGTGAACATTGGAAAATGGAACATCTCAAGCGTGGTGCTCCTGTGAAACACAATAGGTACCATAGGAAAGTGTCCATTCCAATGTTATTTTTTTACCAGTACCCATGACAGCTAAAAATAAAAGCAAAGTTCTACTACTACTCATTCATATTTATTTCTTCATTTTATATTTAGGGTTTTTATCGGACAGTATGCATCCCAGAGTTCTACTGCCACTCTGTACATAGAATGGTGTTGGTGAATAATGGCACTGTTTTAACGACAACAAAATTAGGTCCATCATAATCAACAGAACGCTGACAGCGTAATGCCTTCTCTATGCGTATGCCTACTCCCATAACTCTGTGATGCCAGGGAGCCTGATTCACAGGTGCATTTTATAAGGCTGCAATTCCATTGAAAAACCGTTTGAGAATCAGTGGTGACTGGTGAATTGTTTAACTTGTGGGGCGTCAATGCTTACCCCAAATATGCAGGAACAACCAAACACACCGAGAAAGGCGGAACCAAGCAAGGGATTTCAAGGCAGTTGTCCCACTTAGAGTTTTTTTTAAAAAAATATATATATGTATATTTGGTTAAAATGTGCATTTTCAATACTTTCTGGGAAAAATTGGATAAAAATAACAGTGTGATGGGTTTTGCATAGTGACACATGGAAAAAATCAATATATGCAAGTCATCAAAATAGCACAGGATCATTTTCCATCTCCTTTTCATGATGTTTTTGCACACAATACATGCAAGTATAAAAAAAAAAAACATTGTTACGTTGTCTGTGGTCATACATGTCCATGGAGGCTGCACCAATATCTGCCAGTATTGACAAATACTAACAAACTCCTGTTGGCTTTACCAGTACCAAATGCCATGCCAAAGAATGTAAATAAGTCGAGACTGTACCCAACAATGTGGGACAGCACCATGTCGGAGCACTCATGCTGCCTGCACCCTTGATTCCCAGTAAATATTGCCATGCAACTGTAAATAAACATGTCTGGACTGGAGCCAACAATGTGGGTCAGTGCCACATAAGAACACTCATCATTCTGTCTTCATCCTTAATGCCCAGTAAAAAAAAAATATCAGGCAAGAATGAAGATTCTCTAGACTGGTTGCACCAATATGGGCCAGTACTACATAGGAACAATCATCATGCTGCGTTCCCCCTTGATGCCCGTGAATACATGCCATGCCACAGTAAAGAAACATGTGCAGACAAGCCCACTAATGTGTGGCAGTACCACATAGGAACACTCATCATTTTGACCTGGTGATGCTCATTAAAACAAGTACCTACCTCAATGAAGAATTATGTCCGGGCTGACCCACTAATGTGGGTCAGTAACGCGTAGGGATTATCATTATGCTGCCTTCACCTCTGATGCCCAGTATAAAATGCCATTCCACAGTAAATCAATCTGTCTACACTGGATCCACCAATGTGGGCAAGCACCAGTAGGAATTCTCACTATGCTGCTTTCTCTTTTTGTTTCCCTGTAAACAAAAGCCCAAGCAACAGTGAATATATGACCAAACTGGACACACCAATTGAAAATAAAGTGGTCCTGTCGGCGTTCTCACCCTCCTCCGCCGTCCAGCAAGAGAACTGTTGTCCAGCTGGCACATTCTCATTCATCAACAATCATTCACTCTCCCATTCACACACACTCATCAATATTGATATGGCATCATTAAACCTTCATTCATCCTCCCATTCACACACATGTATCAGCATTCATACAGCATCATTCATTCTTCATTCACTCTTCCATTTACACACAGCCTCAACATTCACGCGGCATCATTAATTCTTTATTCACTTTACCAATCGCACACATGCATCAGCATTCATGCAGCATCATTCGGTCTTCATTAACCGAAGGTTCCTTTTCACAGCCCAATACTTAATTGTGATGCAAATGCAGTAACAAGGAAGTGTTGAACTAGGAGTAATGAAGATTACTGGTGAGTCCCCCCACATTCATGCTCCCATGTATCCACATGCATCAGCATTCATAAGGCAGCATTCATTCTTTATTCACTATCCCATTCACACACACGCACACACATCAGCATTCCTACTGCATCTTTCATTCTTCATTACCTACATGTCCCTTTTCCTCTCCCCAGTACTTAATTTTGATGCAAGTACTGTAACAAGAAAGATTTGGACTAAGAGTAATTATGATTGGCAGGATTTAATCCATACATTCACTCTTCCTTTCACTCACACACATAAGCATCCATAGGGCATCATTAATTAACTATCCCACTCACACACACGCATCAACATTCATACGACATCATCCAATCTTCATTCACTCTCCAATTGAAACAACATTTATACAGCAACTCCCCACTCTTCTTCATTCTTCCATTCACAAACATATCAACATTCATACATCACTCATTCTTTGTTCATTCTCACATTCATCCTCACACCCACACACCATTCATATGCTCCCACATAAAAACTTGCACCCAAACAACATCACTCTCTCATTCACGCACTCACTTAAAACTCAAACCATTTCATGCATGCACACACAGATATATCTTATTTGTCATGTTCTTACCTGTAGTCCCGCTCGAGATTCCAGTCTTCTCGGCCTTGAACTGTCTTCTGTAATGAAGTAATTCCGGCACCTGCACAGCATACAACAGGAACCAGGAAAAATACTGCTTCCTATATATGCGTGGAGGAGCATCACACCATTCGTGAGGCCCTAGATGTGCAAGGAGGTGCAAGAACACCCTATCACCCCTTGCACATTCAGGCCTGCAGTACCCAAAACTGCCTCCCCAGTGGGTCATGCAAGGCTGAGGAAGCCAAACAACTTGGGCTTGCATGGCTTCTTGGGCATGTGGTGTGGTACTACTATACAGTTTTCCCCTTTGACAGTACAGTTAGAGCCAGCACAGGAGTGCTCCCTTAGCTGCTTGCTGCAACTAGGGCAGTGCTCAGTGCTTTAACTGGGCTTGCTTGGTTCTTCCATATTGGTGCAGGTCGATGCCCTGTCACCATTATGGACAAGTCTCCCCTGGTCTCTTTCTAATGCAGATATGGCAGCGTTTATTTTGCCATCATTCATGGTGTCCTTCTGAATCCTTGTGCTGCCTCTTTGTGTCCACACTGATGCACCATCCCCTGCATGTCTTTAGTTTTGGAGGATTGGAGTGTCACACCTCGTGCATCTTTTCCATTTTTTCATGATCTAAATGCACTATGTGCTCCATTTGAGCCAACAACCTACCCATACATGTATTCATTCCCTCAACCACTCCTATTCTGCCTGCCTATTAGCTGATTTACATGTCAGATCATGCAATACCCAAGAGCCTGAGACTCTGCTTCCAGTTTGTCAGAATTGTCTTCTCCAGTGCTATCACGTTTCTGGTATAACATCTAATTTGATGGCATGCATTATAAGTCCATCAGCATGCTTGCATTTCATCTGCAGCATGCACGCCTAATGCAAAAGAAAGATCTCAGAGGAACTGGATTTGTTTTAAAAGCAACTTTTCTAGAGTTCTATAGCAGGAGAATTGATCGGGGTCGTTTTTGACCTATAGGAAAGGTTGCTAATGTCTGCCTGTGAGTGATTCATTATACTAACACTTCAGTGTGGATTAAGGCAAAGGTAATGTAGTGTCTTTTAGATTTGTTTTTTGCAAACTATTTCTAGAATCTATAGTTATGCTGTGTTATGTTGATTTATACTGTGCACCACTACCAACCAGGGGCACTCTCCAGGAGCTCATTATAAGACTCCCTGATTGGTGACAGTGTATAGGAGGATATATGGCAAGCTGCTTTGTACCGGTGGTCTGTCAAGTATGCACATCTATTATTTAGATCTTGAATGCAAGGTTAAGGATACCTCATATAATCACATTTAAATGGATTGTTCACAATCGATTTGAAGGTGTACAGCTTCTTGAATCAAAATGTATAGATAAAATTGTATCTTCAAATTTGACAATCGGAAATACATTAACTCAATGTCAAATAGGTAAGATCTATAGTCATACAATAAGAGGAGAGCATTTGTTATTTCAACTAAATGCTTAGATTATGACATTACTCCCTGACTGATGAAAATAAATATTAATTTGAGAAGAAACTCACAGAAAAAATAAGATATGTTTAACTACAGGCCTATATCCCAACGCAATGCTACCAGGTACATTTTTGAAAAGTTGTTCTAAAGCATCTGCACGATTGAGTGAGCTCAAAGAAACTCATCTCCCACCTCGAGGCAGGGTTCCAAAATGGGATCAGGACCATCGATCAATGTTTTCGTTTGTCCCTGATTTTATACAAATATATTGTGTTAAAGAGGATGAAAGTATATGCAGTCTTTGTTGATTTACAAACCATATTCGACTCTGCACCCAAAGACCAACTGTGGTGGGTTATCTTTGAGCGGGGTATACCAGCAGAATTAGTAAAAATGATGGGAGAATTGTATTCAAATAACTCTGTGGTGGAAAGATGGGGCTTCGGGGGCGACATTACCATGAAGTTTAGGGTGGACAGGGATGTGCAGCTGGGCTGTGTCCTTGGCCCACTTTTGTTCAGCCTCAATAATTGAGTTGCTGAAGAGTTGCCAAGTGGACAGGTTTGATTCCCCCCTTGTGTTGTGATGTGTTTGCTGCATTATTGTTTGCTGATGATCCCGTATTGTTAGCAGCATCCCCCATGGGGATTAGGCATTGTCTTGAGTGTTTTGTTAATCAATGCTCAGCACTGGGGCTGACACTGAATAAAAGCTATACAACGATAATGCTGTTTAGGCCAAGGAGATCCAGGTATTGTGCAATCCCTATAAATGTTGATGGATCATACATTGAACAGGATTGTTTTTACGACTATCTTTGTGTCAGATTTACTGACACCGGAACATGGTCTGCCCAACTGGATAAAGCGCAGGTTATCTTGGGGAAAAACACTTGTAGGTTAAGGACATTTTTCTCTGACCATGGTGAAATGGCAGTTTCTTCTGCGATTAGCATTTACGAAAAGCATTTGGCATCTGCAGCCCTTTATGATGCTGAATTATGTGGGCATGTTAATTGTAAGAAATTGGGGAGGCATGAAGACCGCGTTTAAAAAAAATCCTTTTGAGGTTCCTGCAAGGTTTCCCTAATGCCCCCTTGTTGATGGAATGCAGCCTTGAACCCATTATTCCTCAGATAAGCTGGAAACCGGTGTTCTATTGGATCCAGCTATGGGTTACGCCGGAGCTTTAAACATTTTGTGAGGCCTTCCTTAATTTGTTAAACTATCCTGCAGGCCTCTCATTCCCTGGGGTAAAACATGTAAAGGGGCAGTTGGAAGTGCTAGGTTTACACAGAATGTGGTAGAGCCCTGGAAAGCATGTATAAACTAGGGGTACATTTTGGAGGCACTTGATCACTCTCTGACTATGGGTAGTTGAATAGGATGTTTTTGGAGCAGAGCTCAAGTCAAGAACCTTAGAGACACACTCTCAGTTTTTTCCTCAGAGGTTTATGATATCTCATAGAATCCCAAGAACCCTTCCTTACGGCAAACAATCAATGTACCTGTCTCTGGCGACTTCCCAAAACTCATCACTCCCACAAGTAAATAGTTGATTATCCAGGCAAGTTCCCAGTCTCCTTCCTGTAGGTGACTGGCTTTCTGCTTCTTTGCTAATGATCCACATTTTTTCAGCAGAGCAATAAATGCGTGTTTGCATAGCTTCTATATGCAAAGTTTCAAATTTTAATGAAAAGTACCATGTCTTGGTGCTGATCCTCAGAACCCATTCTTTCTTTTTTGTTTTAACCCAGAACCCATTTTTTCCTACATGCAGCAGGGTCTTTGTTCATTTGTGATTCTCCCAAACACATACTTTCCATAGCTCACTGGTCCTTTCTCCATGGATAAATCACCAGCATCCCTACTTCCTACAAAGAAAAGGTTGTTTTTGCCACTAAGAATGTTCCTAGAATCCACCCTTCTAGCAGGGAACATATTTTTTGTCCCTCTATGAATGCATAGTGCTAGCCATCCTTCTGGGAGAGCTCTATAGACCAGGAACTTCACTAAATTCATTATTTCATTGGGTACATGTGTGCTACCCTTCCTCGCTATGAGAGAGAAAATGCACCGAATCTAACATCTGAAAGCAGCGTCTTGTCTCTGGGACAAGTGACAATTCTCCATCCATAGGTAAACACCTGAAATCCATCATGCTTTCGAGTGGCAGTCCATGAGGCTTGATGAATCACCTTAGCACATGCTTTCCACAGGTAAAAGCTAGTCTCAACAAGTCATCCTTCTTAACTGAAGGGCAAGGTGAGGTATCTATGAGGCTCTATATGAGTCATAGCCAGGGCTAGCTGGACCTAAATAATTGGTGTGCTGTGGATACTCTTAGCTGGGGTGGGAGAATCCCCATAGTAAGTGTGGTCTCTCAATATATCGTTACAGTTACTTTGCCATTAACAAATGGAACAATAATTGACCTTGTTCTCCCAGTATCTATCCTGCCCACCCTGAAGGATGTCTCGATGTCATCCTTAAACAAGGTACTGCCTTCCAAGCAATTTGATAACAGTTGAAATGTCAAATCATTTAGGTTAATCAGAGTGTCCTTATATTGAGGCTCACCAATGAGGTTGTTGGGGAGGGGGGACAATCGTCTCAAGTCCACCAGCACTTTCGGATGAGGCAGAGGCCTGGGAGTGTGCAGTAGGGGCTCAGGGAGGTTACAGGAGGTAGGAGTGCATTGGAGGTTACAGGAGGCAGGAGTGTGTCGGTAGGGGCCATAGTGTGGAAAGGGTGTTGTACATTATTTGCTCTGATATACATGGGGAATCAAACGCCATCTTAGATGGTAGCAGTCATATTGGAATCAAAGCCTAGTTTTGCACTGAAGACTGGGCTGCAGGGCCGAGTCACACACATAGAAATAAAGCATATACATGCATGAATATGCTGTAGCTAGGGCAATCAGTCAGAAAGGCCAGAGCTGTAGATATTCACAGACCCTTCATAGTCTCATGTTGCCAACATTTCATATCCCAGAAGGAATGCACCCAGCAAGGCCACACGTGGGTTGAGAGCTCTCTATGAAAAGCGATCCCAGCTGCTGGCATCTGAGGGGCACACGGTGTACAAGGTAGATAAGGTGAAGCTGCAATATTGCCTCCAAGAAGAGATATATTTGGGCCAGTTTATATCTGTGCACAGGAAAATAATTATGCCTGATTGTGCAGCCTCAGTTCATACCACTCCCCAGCCCAAAACTGTCAACGAGATGCAGACATTTCTAGGATTATTTAACTACTGTAGGGAATGTATTCTAGACTATGCAGCATAAGCCAGGACCCTGTTACAGGGCCTAAAAGAGGCTCAAAAGAATGACTATAAGATTGTGTGGACGGAGGACATGCTCACCAACTTTAATGCCCAAAAAGAAGTGATCCAACTGCCCCAGTGCTGGCCCTGTTTCCATGCAAACAAGCACTTGCTGCATCTGCATTTGCGATTGAGAAAAGCTCTACAATTGTCATAGGGTGCTCTGTAACACTGTACATGGAGCATGCAGTGTTCACCATTTTGGAGCGATCCAAATGAATTGTGTCCATGCAGCGGGCGTCCACGTATGAGATCATACTGACCAGCTCAAACATTCATATTGTGAGATGTAAAACTGTAAATCCCGCCACTTTCTTGACAGAGTAGTGCACAGAAGTAGACCTTGTAGAGCATGATTGTGTAGCATTTGAGGGGGAGGAGGATGATATCCCAAAGGTAATGGATAGTCCCCTTGGTGGAGGGGAGGTGCTTTTTGTTGATGAGTCAGCAACTATCGATCAGGGCACAAGTTTGAGGCATACTGGGGCATTAGTGGTCTACCTAGTGGATGGGAGCTATGAGATATTGGTGCAAAAGAGATTACACATGCACTATTCGGCTCAAGCAGCAGAACGTATATTGCTTATTGAGGTGCTTTTAGCATCTCAAAGGTGCTGTGTCACCATCAATTCTGATTCAGTTTACGTCACCAGAGTAGGGGATTTAGGAGGGTTGATGGGTCCCCAGTACAACATGCAGAACTATTAAATAAAGTAATTGGGTTCCATCCCAGCCCTCCTTGACAGCGGTGGTACAATGCACTATCCATACTAAAAACACAGACAAGGTCTCACTCAGTAACATTACCACGGATGTGGCGGCTAAGAAATCAACATATTTACTGGTGCTGAGGGTAAATGAGTACACAGTGGTAGCACAGAGTAGAGAACAACTACCAGACTCCTTCAATTCCTTACCGATTGCACAACTTCAGGGACAAGCTCCAAAGGAGCTGTAAGACTTGTGGTTAAAGAGGGGATGCAAGCAGTCCCCTACAGATTTATTATGGCGACAAGGAACATCGGGCAAGGCATTTATGCCACAAGAGTTGCTCCAGGTCGCATTCAATCAGCAGCACCATCCATCCCATTTTTCAAAGCTACATATTGCTGCAAATATACAGGAGGACTGTTTTGTTCCAAATCTGGAGGAGACAATAACTAAAATAATTGTTAACTGTATCAAGTGTCAATTTACAGTACACAGCCATGCCCTACTAGGCCATTCGGCTAGTTACATTTTGACTACACAGACATGGGTGAAAGGTGTAATGGATCCTGCTACATAATAGTTGCTCTATGTCCTTTCTCACAGAGGTGGAGGCTGGTCCTTGTGCACACCAAGATACAAAATGTGCAGGCACATGTTTGGTCAGAGACGTTTTTCATCAGTGGGGTGTGTCCGACATTTTAAGGTCCGACAAGGGCACACACTTTTTCAATGAGCTGTTCAAAGAAATCACTGCTTTACTGCCCCTTAAGCATCAGATGTGTACAATTTAGCACTCCCAAGCCAACAGGGTTGTGGAGAGGATAAATGTTCTTCTGAAAAGTAAATTGTCAATGCTTTGCACAATGTTAATGAAGAATCGGGTGCACCGTTTGCCCATTGCTCTGTTTAGCATGTGCACAGAGTCCTGTTATCAAAATATAGTGCCCCACAAGGGTGTTAAGAGACAGCGCAGGCACATGCCGCTATCACTTATCAGAAGAGTTATTTGCATGCCTTGATGAAAGCCATCAAATGTATCTTTCAACAGATTGCACTGCTGAGGAGTGTGGAGATGACCAGCGCTGCATCTGATTCTCTGACTAAGTCACCCACCCTCCAGCATTTTCCTTGTGATCTTATCTTTTTGAAGAACTTTGTCCGCCCATGGAGTGAACCTAGGTACAATGGGCCCTTTCAGGTCATCTATGCTACTCCTATTGCAGTAAATGTTAGTGAGTTGTGGTACTGGGTGTATTTATCTGATGTTCGCCAGTCACCCCAGGCCACACACCCTGCCCAAACTCAGAAAAGTACTAACCGTACAGGTTAAGTGCTGCACATAAATATTCTCCCCCTGGTAATAGTCTAAAGGAAACCATGTAGCTGCAGAGGTACTGATGCTTCCTTCCATACATGTTTTTAACTTTATTTTCTCAATATCTACAACACACCTATCTCTGTGATACATAAAGAAGCTGCTTGCATTGTTTGCACTTAGAATGATCTCTCTCTCTCTCTCTCTCTCTCTCTCTCTCTCTCATTCTCTCTCTCTATTGTTTCTCTCTCTCTCTCACTCTCTCTGTTTGATCTACTTATCTCACAATGGATGAACAAGGGTCTAACAACTCAATTTGTAAAAAGAAATGTTATTCTTTGTTATAATGATTCTTTTATAAAAGTGTTTTCACCCACATATATATGTGTTGTGCATTGGGTAGCTGGTATATTTCCTATTTCTATGTTTGGACTTGGAATATATTTAAGGTGTAGTTTTATATGGGGTGGTCATATAAAAAGGGGGGATGAGAAACATAATTATTACTAATGGATCTTTTACTAATGGCTCTTTGGGTTCTTTTACCCATGACAATGTTGCAAATATAACTGAAATGAAAAATACAGCGGCCGTGGTCCATGACACACAGCCTAATGTATCAGTTACAAATACACTTGTTGCCCAGCAACATACAGGGAATGTTGCAAATGTGCTCATGTTATCATTGTTTCCTAATGTGTTCTCTAACATAATGGCAAATGATACTTCCTTTCTTGGGGTTCAAATTTTGGTGGGCCAAAGCATTTTAAAAGGCAAATTAGAAGGGCTAAATATGATCAATACCAAGGACTTGGGTTAGATTCAATAGAAGATGTGGACCATCCAGAGTTAGGTAATAGTTGGTATGAAGACATAGCTCAGTGGGGAAAATGAAAGTTAATGGAAGCTGTTACGTGTGTTCCTTGATTCCACATGTGTTTTCAGGAGCCCCCAAAGTCCTAATGCTGCAGCAAATTCCGATTGTGGAGGCTCAATGTTTACTCCATCTGACATTGTGGAGGCTCCATAGCACTTTCCAGGCATGAGGAGTGTGACTAGACGTGGCAGACCCTGATCAACTACAATGTGCCCGAAATCCTAAAAGTGTGCAATGCCTGCAAAGACCATATGTTAAGTTGGAAGGCATCAGGCAAACAGATGGGAAGAAACTACCATCCATGAGCTGCATGGCAGGAGGATTAGTAGGATTCAACGAAGAAGTGATAGACAAAGTGAACAATGTCTACAGTGGGTAATGGAATGAGCAGGTGGCAAAAATCATGTGGATTAAAACAATGGAGAAACCAGTGAAAGTGCAAAAGCAGGAAGAATACAAACTATGTTTTTACAATGAAGAAAGTGTCTATGCAGGGACCCTCATTACGGGTCTGGCGGTAACCCTCCCGGTGATATTGACTCCACCCACAAAATATTACTGGTGCCTGGCTTCCTGGTGCTATTGGGCTATTACAAGTCTGGCGGCCAGGAACTCAGGCACCAGTATTTTTGTCAATCCACAACCCCATAGAGTCCGATAGGAATCTATGGGAGTGGGGACATGGAAACCCCAGCACTGTTGTCAACAGCACCGGTGCTTCTGTGATGGCTTTGCCTACCGTGACCGGTGTGCCCGGCAGGGTCAGACCTGTCAGGCACAGCGGCTCCTGCAGGCAAACCCATAGTGAACAAAGTTGCCAGTGAGCTTACCAGAAACCCTTATTTCCGGACCAGCAAACTATTGTATATCTCAGATCTCAAGAAGGAGACACCAGCCGTGGTGGACAGCTACAGGGTGTGTGGCCAGCAGGCTTTCCTGCACCTCCCACCATCATGGAGAGGCACCTGCTCACTTGCCACATTACACTCGGCACTCCTGGTGGTCCCTGGAGAACACTTGATAGTGGGACCAGGTAGCTTGTCAGCCCCAGCAGCTGCCCCAATTGTCAGTAGCACAACAGTGCAACCTCAAAAGCCTATCTTTTGTATTTTGCCAGATAGCGAAAAAAAAAGAAAAGTTGTGGTGAAGAAGATTCAATTACTTGTTGCAAGATTCCTCACAATTGCTGAAAGAAATACCAGATCAATACCGACTGTACAGTTAAGAAGAAACTTTCCTCGCTTCCCTATTGCTACCAGGAGTGCAGACCGCAGCAAACACCAAGTGGCTGCAGATTGTGCGTTGGGACGTAATCCAGCTGGCCAATGACACTGAACAGGGTCTCAACATGATCAAGATAGAAATGCACGCCATATGCCTGATGATGTTGCAGAATCATTAAGTGCTAGACCTCCTCATGGCTATGGAAGGAGGGGTCTGCAAGGAGATTGGCGTTTCTTGCAGTACCCGATTACCTCCTAATGATGCAGAGAACAGATCCCTCAACAACATAATAGGAGCCCTGCAAGTTCTCTGCACTCATATTCAAACAGAAGCCAGCATACAAGAGACTTATTGGTTTGACTACCTTTTTTCTTGGGCACTAACCTGGATGGGACTATAATGAAGATGACGGTTCCCGTGATAGTGTTTGCATTGGTAATACTCTGCAACTGCCAGCTAGGACCTTGAAGCTTTGCCAAAGCAGTGCCTAGCAGTATAATTATGATGGTCTCAGTTGGGGTTCAGGAGGCACTTTGTGGTACAAAAGATAGCACGGTGCAAACTGATGACCCAAAAATATCACGTATGGTTGCAGTAGGGCAATATCTTCAACCCCCAGGCACCACCACAGTTGCCCCACCTCACCCCGATAATTACACAGAACACTGGGTAGATTTAGCAGGGGATGGGGAGTGTATATAAATGACATGTACCGGTTGCAATATGTGCAAGCAGGGACCTAGTTTTGTGCTGAAGCCAGGGCTGTAGCCCCGAGCCACACACACAGAAATAAAGTGTATGCACAGTGGAATAGGTTGTTGCTTGGGCACTGGTGAGATAGGCCAGAGCTGCATAGATTCATAGACCCATCATTGTCTCATGTTGCCAACATTTCATATGCCAGAACGAATCCACCCTGCAAGGCCACAGGGGGATTGAGAGCTCTCTGTGATCAGCAATCTCATAAGAAGAAGTGCATGAGTCTCTGGCCTTCCCTGTCCCAACTCTAAGTAATAGTACCTAAAAACCTCTGTCCCAAGACCCCCATCATTCCAGGGTACCAGTCAGTCCCAGACCTCTAATCATAAAACCGTTAAACCCCCAATTGATCAGAAACTACCTAAAAACAGCAATCAGTTGCCTTTAACATAGGTCATGTGATTACTGCTGGGGGGTGCTGGGAGGGATAAAACAACATAGCTGAAACAAGGGTGAGGAGCTTTGGTTGGGTGCCCACAGACCTGGAATCAAGCTGTATTTTGTAAGAAGCAATGGCCGCAAATTATCTGCTTAGCCCATGTCTGGCATACAAGGTGCACTTTGGGTTAGAGATAGAGCCTGTATTGATTTTCTTCACATAATTGCCATTCCCACATGAAAGAAGATGGACAGAAGGAGCTGGGGCCAATGTCCTGGCATCCCTTATGGAGCATGTATAGGGTCTCGACAAACCAGCCACGCATATTTGTACATTATGTGATTCACGTTACCAATGATGCTGTGTGGCTTCATAAAGTGTTGCTCGTACTGATTTCGGAAGAACGTTCCTTGGCCGCAGAGTTCTTTGCTGGCTTATCTCTATTATTGAAGAAATAACACTTTTTTTTCCTGCAAGAGGTGTGCTGGACCTTTTTTCCCTAGTGGGTTGTATTTTTTCTGATGTGAATGTTCACAGCCTTCTCTACAAGGTGGAGATTGTTATTCTTGCACTTTTCATCTGTAACTTGTGCATTTCATCCCACTATTCATTGTAAGCCCTATAACTTCCAGAGATTTCCAATGCCAGGCTCACTGGCCTTACCTCAACCTCAACCTCACTCACTCCATTTTCCAATGAAGAGATCTTGCGCAATGGGTGCAAGGGGTTTTTGGCTTGGGCTATTACCTAACTTGATGGTATTTTAGTATTGTGGTAGATTGGCAGTAAATCTGCTATATCTTATTGTGGTGGTAAATTAGTGGTGAGCAAATTCGTAGCACAGCCCTATATGATGAGAAAAACCTTCCCCCTTTACAATTATGATCTTCTTCGGGTTGACTGTAGGCATGGACGCCCAGGTTTAGCACATTTAGAAGAAACCAACTATTGCCATAAACTGTGTATAGATTATGCATATAGTGCACATAGCTTGTGCATAGATGGTGCTGATGACTTATCTACAACATCAGCTTATGCCCTTGAAGGGCCCAGTTCAGTCCCAGCATGCATGGCTGAACACACTCATACAAACACACAGGCTTTCTGGCTTGCTTTTCGTATTGCCCCTTTTATTTCTTATTTTACCTCCAGCGGTAAATGTTTTTTTTGTTACCACTGGGGTGTAAACACTAGAAAAGCTCCTAATTACCTCCCCCCAGCTCAAGAGAAGTCAACAGAGACATAAAATAAAACCTTACACCAAGTCAATGTTCACCTACTTTATGTGTGTGAGTTTTTAATCATGCCGTTATTGCAATAAAATCAGAATTCATTTCATAACAATACATTTGTCAAGTTTTACCAATACATTACACTGCCGTGGTTTCCTAAGTGATAAAAATATAAACATGCATTGCACAACTTTTTCTTATTTTTGTTAGTTCACAATATGCGAAAGAAAACCAAGCAATGATTCAATTGAAATTACTGATATATTTCTGTCTATCTGAACACAGAGATTATTCCCATTCATTCCACGCTCTCCTCAATTCTACGCCACTTAGATGGGGTTCTGAAGTTTTCATGCTTATCCGGATGGCCCCTCTCCCACTCCTGCCTGTCTGCTATGATGTTTTACAAGCCGCATTGTCACTTCACACTCCCGAAAGATGACCTTAGACTCCCAGGAGGCTTCAATGCTAGTTCAGCGCAGCCTCTGAACCATCTCGGCAGCCAGCAGCAAGCAGAAGAGACCAACACCCTCCAGCACACCCCTATTTATTTACCCTGCCTGTCACTCAAAGTTAAAACTGCCCTGTTTCTGATGTATTCTAGCAGCTTCTAGACTCCTGATCCCACTGCCCAATCACCTACAGGAGTTTGTATGTATCTCTTCCTCCTTCCTGCACAGACAAAGAAACCTCAGAATGCAAAAACACAGTCCATTATTTTTTTTACAGTGCATATTTCTTTTCCATGGAACGAAAAGCAGAATTTCCCATCTGATTCTTTGCATTTCATTGTTAAAAGGGAACATTACTTAATTACTGGGCAAAAGGAATAGTTAGGTAATTAATCTAGGTTCGTTTGTTTAATGCAAGACTTCACAGATAGCAATTCATATACATGTGCTCAGTGAATCTGCTGTCTTTTTGCAATCATGTTTTTTTACCATTGAAAGCCTAGCGCACTACCAATAATGAACTCAATGTGTCATTTACATTTTTCTGCATTCACCTGCATTACTTAATCTGCTGTCTCCCTTTGAATTCATTCATATTAACCCCACTGAAAATGCTGTCCTGTATCACTAATCTGCTGTTCCCATTTGCACCCATTTTACTGGCTGCTTTTATTGAAATCACTGTCATACTGGCTGCTTTTATTGAAATCACTGTCATAGGCTCGTACATAGCTCAGAAAGTGTTGTCTTCATTTCCCCTGCCTCACTTGCAACCTGCTAAAGAAGGGCCTAGATGTCGGCTGAGCTCAGAGCCTCCTCACTTGTTTCCAAACCGTCAAAGATTTGCTTGGGTTTCTTGGAGGAAGGGTTTTCAGGCGTCTCAGTCCGTTTCTTGCAACACATCGCAATATGTATTTAGAAATCTTCAAGTAGGATAACAACTTGGTCAGCCATGGTGGTTGGCAGGGGCAACTTGCTTAAACTGCTGCTATTTCAGTGGACATTTCCAGAATCCTTTGAATGGCACTTTCACAGACACAGCCACAACCACAAACGGCACAATGGGCTTTGTTCTATCACCATATTGTAAGACATATTTGCATGCTGTTGGAATATTCTAAATACTGGACTGTTTCTGTTTAGTAATATGCACAGACCTTTCCCTAATTGAATTCAAGGAGTAGCAATAACACACGGCTTGGTTGTGGACAATGAGGTTTTTCCCATGAATTACATGTTCTTTTATTCATACTGTTATAAGGCATCCATGCTTACTGTAATGACTTTTCTTTAAATAAGTGGCATTCCATACAGAATGTCTTCATTTGTGAATATCATGTCTTTTTGCAACACCATTTTGTTCAATAATTTGTATTTATCATTCTAGATATCATTCACACCACTCATGGCTTTCTTGGTATGTCGCATGTCACATGGGAAAACAGATCAGCTGATCATACATCAGTACAGTGTTTAGAAAGAATGTGGTGACAGTGCAAGATTATGGGGACCGCCATACATTTCTGTTGAAGGTAACTGTGTACCTGTCTTTCCTATTGGAAGTTCCTAGGGTGTGCTGGAACTTTTCAGGTATTGACATATCGATGGACTGGACTATTGAAGAGAGTAACAATGGAATGGAGTAACGGTTTGTCAGTCAGTCAACAATGCTTTCTTTCGGGCTATTGCCATTAAATCGAAATACATATCACAATCACAAACACACCATTAAAATACCATATGAAAGGGTTTACATACAAATTTGTCTAGCTTCGAAGAAAGTGCATCCGACTGCATGTTAACAAATAAAATAACATGCATAAAAAGCACAAAATTATGTGTGAATTCATCTAAAGTCAGATACAAAGTATCCAACAGAATTAAATAAGAAGCATTGATGACATGGCTTGCAGTCTTGCTGTCCTCCTTCACCAGGCTCTAAGTAAATAGCTGGATACTGCAAACACAACATCAGAAAGGGAGGAAATCCTGAGCAGGACCTCTGCATTATACACTGTGCATACTCCATGGTTTATAAACCAAAATCACACGTTCCCCCTGTGAAATGGGAATAACCTGGACAATTAAACGTACAATGTTGGTCTGATTTGATCGTGTTTGCAGAGAAGGGGCAGCACACATTTCCTGTTTTATACCAACTGGTATACAGGCTTGTGTACAGGGGCCAAAGTGCAGGTTTTGATTGACATAGTAGGACCACTATATATAGCCTAAGCCTACAGCTCCATCTAGCAGTGACAACAGATGAAGCTATGCAAATTGGACTATGGTATATCCTACAGCAGCAGTTCTTTCTAGCAGAGCGTTCTTTGCGTTTGGGCAGCCTCTACTGCGCAAGATGGCATTGGACAAACATCCAGCTGGCCTTTTATTATATGTAGATGTTGGTCAATGGAGCAAGTAGAAGAATACTAAATATGGGTTTCATAAACAGAGAACACGCAAATGGAGATTTTATGTACATCAAATCATTTTTGTGGTCCCACATGTTTTTGTGCACCGGGTAGTCCCAGCTAGCCACCAAGGATAAACAGTCAGTGATACTTTTGGATCATTGCCATTTACAATAGAGCTCCTTGGTTGTATCAGGAGTATTCCCTTGTTTGGACTGGCTGAAACCATAAATGCCCCAGGTTCAAATGGTGCAATGTAGATCTAACATAAGCTATGCAGGGAAGATTGGCTGCACCCGCACAGTGCATCAAGACCACAAGAGACTCACGGTAGCATCCCAACTCTTGGTTATGGCAGATTTCTGCCCGGTACAACAGAGGTTTAATCCAATACTTTTAAAATCCAATTAAAAATATACAAAGAGGTTGGGTGTGCTATTGGAAAGCATCTATTTATTTTTAAGAATATATTTTCAATGCTAATTAAACAATCAATTCTACTTTGGCCCCACAACACTGTGCCATAGGTGACTGCTCCAACCACCTAAGATCTATGTAATTCCATGGCTGGGTTTACAACATTGTTTACAAACTTTTTGGCAATGTGTGCGATAGCAGATCATCGGCAGGACAATGTAAGACATGCTTTTTTTTAACACCTGTGTCCCATTTGATATTGTTAGACAAACGGAAGCCTAAATAGTAAAAGAAAAGCCGTGACTTCCTCGACCATACTATCTTTGATTGAGAGAATCAGGCCAGAGAATTTTTTCAACTTTTTCCCACAACACATCAGTTTGGTTTTATTTGTATTTACCGATAATCCCTTTCTATCACAAAACTACACAGATTGGCCTGTTAACTTTTTCACCCCGCTGGGTGTTGGAGAGATCGGCACCCTCATCATAACTGTTTCAGTCCTTGCACTCAACGTTGGCACACTCCAGAAACTGCCACTTTTCCCAAACACCCTACTCTGAATTACATGTTCAATACCAAACTCCCATCATGTTTTGTTTTGCATGAATATGGAAGATCCGTTTCGTCTGCATATGTGTAGGCATACGGTGATGTGTCTGGTTGCATATGATGCAATATCCTGTCTGCACCATTGCAAAGGTTCCCACAGTGCTCTTATAGAACACATGACTGCGGTATAAGCAAAAAGCAAAACGTTTTAGGTCTGGGCTGTTCTGTGGTCAAGGTGGAGAATACAGGCACCTTCAAATACAGACTTCAAACACCTCTTGATGCCTTCGATGTTTGTAAAGCAGTTGGGGGACAATGCTATCACAAGTATTTTGTTTCACACCACCAGTCAATGGTAAGCAGGATGGTGCATTTAGCAGTTGCTTTGTTCGATGTTACAGTTTGCTTTTGACTGGACCGCCATAAAGAGCCATGATTTTAGTGCAAAGACAAATGTAGGACATTTTTATAATGTTAATCATTTTGTGAACCAATGAAGCCAAGGCCCGTGTTCTGGTATGTGTCTTTGAGGTTCATAATTCGCTTTGTTTTGTTGGATGAACACCATGCTATGTATAGTGTGTTAGAATGAGCGAATGAAGAACACTGTACATTCTCAGCCTCTTGACGGAAAACTCTTGTCCAGCGATTCCCTCGGATGTGCTCTGCAGGCGAAACCTGATGCACACGTCTGAAAGGCTCTCTCCAGTTCTCTTACTTGAGCTCATTGCGCCCCTTTTCTCATTAACTTTTTTCCAGCAGTATTTCTCATGTCGAGCGTACACTGGAATCTGTCTTGCGCCTGCCATGTCTCATCAGTCAATCATTGTCAAAGAAAGAAGTAACAGGATAGGCACAAGAAGATCCAAGCAAATCCTCTCTGATGCAGGTGCTGTAAACTTCGTGTGTTCTGTAATATCTGCCATCTTTTACATATAGTTGATTACTTATCAACCATGTGCAGAGCATGGGGATACTGCATTAATTTAATGTATACATTTTTGTTTGTATTGCTTTAAGTGCAAGACTAGCTCGTGCGCAGCATAGAGCTTTGCAATGGGAGGGGGCCTGCATTGGGCTTGGCATTTTATACAGTATTGCAGTACTGCTGATGGAGAGGGGAGAGTGTTTTTATTCATTCACCAGGTATTTTAGAAAGAGCTACATGTTGAGTGTTTTGTTTAACTGGTGGATGGTGGGGGCATTTTCAGCATCTGCAGGGATTGAGTTTCAGATGCTGGGTGTGTAGGGAAAAGGACTGCTTGAGAGGTTTCTCTTTACAGGCTAGCTTAAGTCACACAATCTTTTGATAGTATAGCTACATGAGGCCTAAGAACTTCCATAGGTACAGAGCTTAGCCACCAAGCATGTTGGTGTTCCATATGAGACAGCTTTGTAAGTGATGCATGTGGTTTTGAATATGATACTGGCTGGGATGGAGAGCCGGTGACCCTGACGCAGTGCAGGAAAAATAGATCATATTTGCAGGTGCCTGTTAGCAGGCGGGTAACTGCATGGTGTGCTGCCTTCATGGGGGCAGATATTTGTCTGGAAGCAGAGTAAACAGGGATTTTCCCCTGTCTATGTATAAGATCATGAGGGCTTAGACAACCATGCATAAGTCATGCGGGGGAAGGAGTGGTTCGATTTTGTGGAGGGAGGAGACCTGTAGCTACATGGATTGTATCTTTTTAAATATGTGTTTTTGGAAGGAAAGACTACTGTCAACAATGAAGTGCAGGGATTTGGCTGAGTTTGACAGCTTCATGGTAAATACTTCCAGGCACAAGTCGTTAATCCATTGTTGCAGAAGTTGTTGTTTGGTGGGTGAACGGATAAGCATGGATTCGGTCTTGCTGGGGTTAAGTTTGAGGCAGGGTTTGAAATCAATGTTTGGATGCAGCCAGTTATGTGGAGCCAAGTGATGTTCTGAGGGTCACTGACATAAAGGTACAGCTGCTGGTCATCAGTGTACGGATGGATGGCCAGGGTGGGTTAATTTAGAAGAGTTCCCAAGTGTCCCATGTATAGAACAAAAATGATTGGGGAGAACATGGACATTTGGGGGGCCCCACTTTTGACTGGGAGTAGGTTGGATCTGAAAGAGCCCATCTGTATGCATGTTGGATGCCACATACAAGGACACACACAATTTTAAGATGGTTCTGTAAAAGCCCATCTTGCTGATGAGGAGCGTGAGGAGTGTTAGGTGGTTACTTGTGTGAAAGGATGTCAAAACATCTATGTGTTCTAGGAGCCATGAGTCCCCAACTGAATAACTGCAGTCTTAGAGCTGCATTTGAAGGGAGATCCAGAATGGTAAATCAACCCGCTTTGCCTACAGAGGGGCAAAGCATATCGATTTGGGAAAGCAGTGTCAAAACTATTTTCTCAATAAACATCCTGAGGAACAGGTGGCTCATGATTGGTCAGTATTTGACTAGGTACTCCGGGTCCAGTGAGGGCATTAATATAAGGGGTCACATAAAAGCTATATTCAACTGTCTGGAAATTCACATTCGCTGAATGAGGCTTTCACAATACCAAGGAGTGCGTTGAGCGGTGGGCTGTATAGTATGAGGGAGGATGGGTGGAAGAAGTCATTTTAAGTGGTAAGAGTAAGTGAAGCAAGTGTGTTTGAGAGATCCTTAGGAAAGAAGAGGGTGTAATCTATCAAGGATGGCAGCACTATGGGAGGGTGGTGGATAGCTCTGCTTCAGCTGGTTTTGATACATTAATGAGACATATGAGCTTATCAATTTTGTAAATGAAGAAGGTATTGATCCTATTGCGTTTCGCTTGTGAAGATGGCAACTTTGAGCCAGGTGTGGGCTTGGTACAGTGCTTGACTACATCAAATAATGATTTTCTCGGGTTAGAGGTTGTTTTAATGTTGGAGGTTTAGTAAGCCAACTTAGTCTTGGAGAGTGTGTGTCTGCAATGGGGGCACAGGGGTTTGAGGGATGAGAGACACTCTGGGCTGCTGTTCTTGCACCACCACTTTTCAAGGTATCTGATTGAGCATTTGGTGGAGACGAGCTTTAGTATGTTATGTTATGTTATTTGAATTTGTATAGCGGACAGTCGCCCAAGGGCATCATGGCGCTGGAGAGGAAAACTGCTTACCAAGGGGAGAACCAATGAATAAAGAACGAGGAGGCTAGAATGGGATGGTCTTGAGAGCTCTTCTGAACCCAAAATGGTTAGGAGTGCTTCTGAGTGACAGTGGAAGATTATTCCAGAGTTTGGCAGCGGCAATGGAAAAAGCCCTGCCGCCAACCCTTTCACGGTTAAAACTAGGGATACGAAGAAGATTAGTGGTGAAGGAGCGTAAATCATGTTCAGGGGTATAGCGAAGGAATTTGGACTGCAGAAACTCAGCTCCTTGGCCATGGTCCGCACGATGGACAATACAAAGTGACTTAAAATGGACACGTTGGGCCACTGGAAGCCAATGGAGTCGATGGAGCACTGGCGAAATATGAGCGCCGTAGGGAGAGCAGTGGCTAACCTGGCAGCCAGGTTCTACATGCCCTGAAGCCGCTGCGTAAGGCTGATCGATTGCGATAGATAAAGAGAGTTACAGTAATCTAACCATGTAAGGACTGGTATCATGGGCAAGACTCTCTTGAGGACTCTAATCTGATGGTGGGCAGACTGGCACACATCAGTGACCTGGTTCAACATAAAGAGGGAGGCGGAAAGAATGACACCAAGATTTTTTCACTTTGCTCACTGAGTATGTATCTTGGTGATATGATATGATAGTGTCTTTATATAGTGCCTCTACACAATGTGTTTCAAAGCGCTTCAAGGCAAGGAAGGGAACAAGGGAAAATACAATGACATTCTTACAGGTCATGAACAGTAAGGATGTGAATTTAACTATTGTACACGGCCTGACGACATTTCAGATAGTGCAAGGGCTAAGACATAGATAAGGAAGGGAGGGGGAGAGTGGGAAGAAAATGGAAACAGACAGGTGACTACCGTACTAGGCCTGACGACATTTCTGGTAGAGCCGTAGAAAAATAAAAAGTGAGGGAGAGGGGTGCAGAAAGGGAGGGGAGGATCAAAACAAGCCACTATCGTACTAGGCCTGATGACATTTCAGATAGTGCTGGGGGGGCAAGTAAGGGGACGGGGCAGGAGATAGATGAGGTTGCTATCATACTAGGTCCAGCGACAATTCTGAAAGAGTAAGTGCATAGAAGAAAGTAAGGAGAAAGGGAGAGGAGGAGAGAATAGAGAGTAAGCTGTCAAAAAGAGTGGTGAAGCAAGAGGGGAGAGCGAATACAATTGCAGAAGTCAGTAGTAACACATAATGTTGCAAGCCAGGATTCAAGATGAAGATGGGAACAGCATGATTCAGGGCCTCTGTGAGTATAAGATGCAAAACAAGTCCAGCATGAGAGTTGAGAAAGGGTGATGCACCGTGAATCAATGAAGTCCCAAGACAGCGATGTTGAACCAGAATGTATCAGGAAAGACTCCTGCAGAAGTAGGCTGCAGGGCTGTACGGGGAGGCGGAACAGGGTAGAAGAATCAAGCAAAACAGGAAACACCTGTGTGCAAGAATGGTGGGGGCACAAGAGAACATCACAGGAGGACCAGAGGGGGTGGGGATGGCCTGTGTGGACAGAGGGAGTAAACGCATGTTGGTGCATGCTTACCTGCTGTCTGAGCAGGGGGTCTGGGCTGGGTCCTCCTGGTCTGAACAAGTCCAAACAGGAATTGCCCTTTTCTTTGTCTGCCCTTAGCTTCGGATGCACGGGCGAGAGACACCCTTGATCTAAGAGTTAAGAGCAGGAAGGAAGAGGCAGTGCTAAGAAGGTGGGTGATGCTTAGGCCAGGTGACCTAGATACACTTGCACCTGCTCACCAACTGCAAAGGAAAAGAGGCTGGAGGGCTCCTTAAGTAGGGAAAAAGAGCGGCAACCAGGAAGGCACCAGGTGGGCGGGGCTTGCTAACTGGGGAAAAAGAGTAGCAACCAGGAAGGCACCTGGTGGGCGGGGCTTGCAAAGTGGGGATGAATGGTGCAGATGAATGGGCTTTGTTGTGACTAAACTTTAGGGGCACAAGGGAATGCACTACTTCTTTGACAAAGTGGTTGCATGTGTCCAAAAGTGCTGAGGCATTTGCTTCCATGGTGAACATTAAGCATTATGAAGGCGGTGTTACTAGTGGGACATTCTTGACGGAGCAGCACTTAATCAACGGGCATTTAACTTGCCTATTGTGGGGCAGCTTTGTGTGTGATGTGATAAAGGGATTGAGGCATGGACAGCCCTGCAGAGTGGAAAGGTGTTCCACACAGAGAGGAGCGGGTAGAATGTGTGGCCTCTGACATGCATTGAGAATAGTACAATCTGGTTACGGTCCATGGTTTCAGTCAGGGAGAATAGAGTGTTTTGTTGGTTGGGACTCAGGGACATTGATGTGTCTGAGGAGGATGTAATTGAAGCAGGAGACCTTTGGCAAGAGAGACGTTTTTAGAAATAATTTCTGAATGTACCACTAACCTGGGGTGGCCTGTAAATAAGGTGGAATGCAATTGAATTGTTGTTTGAGATAGGGTACCACCATGAGAGGTTAGTAGGATGTCACATATATGTCAGAGGATGGTGTATACCATTTTTTGGAATAAAAAAGTGTGTCGATATCAGTAGACATAAGTTTGTGCACACCAAGATGTTATTTCAGTATAATACAATAATACATAGCAGTCCGCAGACCATAATCATAAGGATGTGTTATTATATAGCGCCTT
Source organism: Ambystoma mexicanum (assembly GCF_040938575.1). Lineage (NCBI taxonomy): Eukaryota > Metazoa > Chordata > Amphibia > Caudata > Ambystomatidae > Ambystoma > Ambystoma mexicanum. The sequence continues at coordinate 100,387,063 of NC_090941.1, read as the reverse complement.
TATCCAAAGCGCTTTACAGTGCATATGTTTACATCACCCAACCAAAATTGGTACTCATTTATCGACCTCAGAAGGATGAAAGGCTAAGTTGGCCTTGTCGGGAACAGAACCTGCAACCTGCAGATCACGCTCAGATCACAGCAGCGAGCACTCAACCCACTGAGATATCTGACCAGCTACACCATACAACCACTGTATTGGTGTTTCCTATTACAGTCTAGTTGTGACATTACTACTGGCCTGTAGTAGGAAAATTACATCACCACAAAACTGTAATTACAGTTGTTTTGACATCAGAATGTCTGCTGCTAGAGCTGCCAGCACAATGCAGAGTTTGGGAGAAAAAAATCAATGAAAGTGTAAGATGCACATTTGGAAAACAATAGTGTTCCCAGCATGTAGAAACCCGGCTTTTAACAGTGATGCCCCCCACCTCTTTCAGACTAGAAGAAATGAAATAGGCTAAGCAAATATAGCCTGCAAACGCAAGATTTCTGACTGGATAAAGGAGGAAAGAAAAGATTAGATCACGGAGCCCCAGCTTCCCTCTGCAAAGCTCGGGGGCTTGATGAAGCCTTGTCAGGGCTGACGAAGGCCGGGTCCAAAATCCAGCCAGATATCTGATGCCAGATCTCAGACCCAGCAAGAGCCTATCCATTGACTAGCGCTGCCTACATACAAAAATGAGTGATGCGTTCATACAATATGAAGGATTTTGATTAGCAGCAGTATGCTGGCCAACCCCACACGAGTATGGCATCTCTGATGAAAAAGACCAACAAAGTATCGTGAAGAGGTGACTGGGATAGCTAAAATGGTGAATACATGTCAGACACAATACTAGCAGGGATGTCATTTGAGGGTTGTCAGGAGTTGTAGCCATGATCCCTGGGGTTTCATTTTCTACCCCTGCAGTCTCTCTTGGTAACCATTGTATTAAAAAAAAAAGTAAACTGAAGCTCCTGGGCACTGGAGTAGCAGTGGCCCTCACAGCCCTTGCATAGTGGGGGTGCCCACCACACAAGATCTGAGGGGCCACAACCCCAGTCCTCACCAATCAGGTTGAAGGCTGAGCCGGGGCTTGCAGCATGAGAACCAAGCGCTCAGTGGTGGTTGGAGTGGGCCGTGACATGTGGTATGTGTCACATGCTACGTTCAACTCCAACGCCTTCTCCTCCGGCTTCCTCACGACTCATATACAGGAACCAGGAAGCTCTCTCAGCTTCCTGATTCCTGTTTGTGAGCAGCACGGAGGAGCCGAGGGTGGCCTTGAGTGACTGCTGAAGCCGGAAAAAACAGGTAAGAAGGCTTTTTTAAAGTAGAAATGTGATGTGTATTTTGCATATATGAAGTGCATGTGAGATGTAAGTTTGTGCTGTGGGTCAGTTATGGGTGAATGGGAATAAATGTGATAGTGTTTGTGTTTGAATGTTCTGTGTGGGTGTGTACCTGTTTAGAGAATGCAGTGAGAGTGGATGTAAGAGAAGGTGTATGAGTGAGTGACTGGTGAGTGAATGAGTATGAAGGTGATAGTGTGTTTTAATGTTCTGGATGGGTACGTGTCTGTGTGGAGAATGCAGTGTCAGTGGATGGGGAGAAGGTGTATGGATCAGTGATTGGTGGTGACTGAGTAGGAATGTGATAGTGTGTGTTTCAATGTTCTGGGTGGGTGGGTGTGTGTGCTCCTGTGTGGAGAATGCAGTGCAAGTTGACATGAGAGGTTTACGGGTGAGTGAATGGTGGGTGAGTGAGTAGGATTGTGAGTGTGTTTAAGTGTTCCAGGTGGGTGCCAGTTTGAGTGTATTTGAGAGAAGATGTATGGGAGAGTGACTGGTAGGTGAATGGGTATGAATGTGATTGTGTGTGTGAATGTTCTGGGTGGGTGGGTGCATGCCTGTGTGGTGAATGCAGCGTGAATGAATGTGAGGGGATATGTATGGGTGGGTGAAAGGGGATGCCTGTGCGCGCATGTGTGTGTGTGTGTGTGTCTAAGGCCCTGGGAGACCTGGGATCAGTAGAGCATTTGTCACACATACTTTATTGACTTTGCATGTTTTACTGGTATTCTCGACAAAGCCAAGTTCATATGTGTCATTACCTGGCTAGACTGCCATTTTGCTCCAGCCAGTCTAGCCATTGCTTACTTTCGGATTATATTTATTACTCGGCATCTTTGATAAAGCAATCATGATAAGTAGAATTACCTTGTTAGGCTGTCGTTTCAGTGTAGCAGCCTGAAAAGTTCTTACTGTAGCATGACTTTTTATTAACTGAGCATCTATGAGGCAGCAAAGATGATAACTATTCTTATGGGTCTAGACTGGCTTACATTGGAACCAGTTTGGACATATTTTGTTATTCTGACATGTCAGTTCTAATGGCCAAACCAGCTGGAGTATTTTCTTACGCAGGAGTACTGATATATATTGGGAGTACATACAACATAAGAGGAAAACTGCTTCCAAAAGTAGATATCAAATTGGTCATTACTTTAGGACCGTCTAGTATGACGACAAATGATGATTGAATTAAAAACTAATACTTGCATCCAAAGAAATCACACAGACCACTCAAATTGTATTCATAAGATGCCAATTACTGACATTTCAACATAAAGCAATAACACATTTGTTACTCGATGGTGATCATAAACAAAGCAACATTCCAATATAGTACAAATACCTTGAATGGTAGGCATAACACTATAGTATACTATATTATGTTATAGTCATGAAGAAAGACAAAACAATGGTAGTGGTTGGTTGTGGTTAGTGAAGAAGACCCAGTGATAATAGTGTCCAAGACCAGACCAGATGGTCAAGGAAGCAGAAAGTGAGAGAACCAAATAAGAATATGAAAGTGAAAAGACATTTCTAGTAAACCCTAGACAAATCAAAAACAAAAACGTGTCTACTTTTGTTGGCAGTGCCAGCTTTGTGGCTAGTGCAAGTAATGATATTATAACAAAATATCAAAGTGTACATGAGAATGCATTTATATGGGAATACTTGTATGCGTTGGTGGAGCCAGCATGGAAATGTATGGGCACAGCTAGCATGACAATGGGCCACATTACAAGCATGGCGGTCCGGGAACTATGGTACCGGTAAGCATGCCGGTAGCGTAGTTCCTGGACCGCCATACTACGTGCTCTGCTCGCGGGTGCCCTTTCACCCACCAGGTTTTTTCCTGGTGGGTGTAACGGCACCCGCGAGCAGAGCACGTCGGATGCACCGGCACAACTCTGTATGTGCCGGTGCATCCGACCTCCCAATCCCCATTCAGTCCTATGGGGCAGAATGGGGAGCAGGAGGCCCATGATTCTGGCACCCGCAAATGGGCAATTACCAGGTCCGCCGAGCTCGGCATGGCCCGGTTCTTGCCCATTCACGGGTGCTGGAAAAAATGCAACTCCGGCGGCAGCCGTGCCCTTAATAAGAGCACGGCTACCGCCAGAGTTGTAATGAGGCCCAATGTTTTTTAAACTAGCATATATTGAAAGGACCGGCATGGCAGTGCATTGGGTAATTTTTTCATGAGTTACACTACCATACAAAACCAATTGCAAACTGTCTGGCCTTTTACCCACATTTTCACAGAAAGTGGGCTGTGTAATATACCATTTTAACCCATCATTCAAAACATATTCTCATGGGAGGCGGAAGAATCACTCTGAACCTCTCAAACCCGTTTTCATTTGTTCAGGCCACCTCGCTATGCTCGTTTGCAATTACATACTTGTGGTAAAAATGTACACCCTCCAATAAAACAATTCACAAATCACCACTGGTGGCTGGAATATTTGGGGTCCTGGTACCACCCCCTTTTTTCTACGCTAGGTGAAATATTTAAGCATTGATGAAAAACATATTTACTTCTTTCACTTGGAGTTGTGCATGCCCTTACAGCAGCATAATCTTCATAGACATTGCACACACATGGTGGACCGGGCCGGCCTCGGGTCTGGTGTGTCCTGTGCTTTTTTAAAGATCTTGGGGAGGGGCACCAAAATTGTGTGCTACGTCGCTGATTGGGCTCTGCTCACCTTGAATCCATTTAAGTGTGAAGCTAATGGTTGAGGGGGGCTGCAGACTCGACCAGGACACAGAGTCTCAAAAGTGAGCGAGTCGTAGAGTGACCCACCCCTCCCCACTCAAACCTCTTCTTGCAAAGGGCTTTTTGGAAGCTTCATTCACAAGGCAGTCCTGGAGGGTTCCTTGAATAACTCACCTCGCACATAGAACTTTGAATATCATAGATGTATTGAGCCCCACTCTTGAGGGAAGCGCAGCTTTGGCTCCCCACACCTCACCTTGTTACAAAAGATTGAAGAAGAGTCATCTATCAAAGCCTAGGACATGAATGTGTTATGTTTGGCTCTGGATTGTTTGGGACAACATATGGCTGCTTGTCACATAACATAAAGATAAATGCACATGGAGACAGATGGCCACAGCTTACACCTGCACAATAGGTTCCTTCTTTCGCAGTGGTAGCTGACTCATAGATGACTCATATGTATGTTTTACATATAGGGCCGGGAGGAAAGCTCAGGGAAAACACGCTTGTCTTGGAAGCGAAACAACGCATAGCAACACATGTTTGAATCCCAGGCTCTCGCTTAGAAAGTTGTCCCTGGTATTAAACGTGTTATAAAAGAACAATTAATATACACTGGGAATTTTGATGATACTTTTTTTCTTTTTATTTTATGTGTATTTGGTTTAAGAAGACAAAAACCTTTACAAAATTAGAAAGTTACTAGAATAGTAAAACAACTTTACAAAAAACTACATAAAATCATTTGTGATGTCACTTGGAGGTGGGGTCAAATGACATCACTTCCTATTATACCATCAATGGTCAAGGGCCATGTGATGCCACATCTGCTACCCCTGGCATATTGGTGAAATGACGTCCCTGCGTACTAGTGGTTCATTCAGCATGTAAACGCCTGGGGGTCTGCCCGTGAATGTGCCACTGTTTCGTTTTTTCTAATTTTCTTAACATTCTTGAATTCATTCATTTTTGACAACATCATTGCATAATACTAGAATTTCAACCATTAACGATTGGTATTGTTCATCAAGTAAAGTGTTCTGTGAAATTTCCACTTGTCATTGTTCGAGAAACATGCTGTAATGACGACCTTCCTGCATGCAGCCTGATTTACTGAAAACACATAAATTCCTATTCTATAAAGGAAGATCACTGTTCACAGAAACAGAACAAGTAACAACTCGCAAACGGGCATTGATGGAAAATCGCATTTATTTTCCACCTAACGTTTTTGTTTTTTGTTTTTCCGATATTCCTTACGGCTCAGCTATTCCCCAATGGGGACCTCATACATCAGGCTCATTTGTGTTGCTGCTAGCATAAGGCAGACGTTTTTTTTTGCAGTAATTTCTCCACATACGATTTAACCTTTTGGGCTGAATACGTAAACATTGTTCTAGAAAAAAAATCACACCTCAAATGTCCGCATACTAAAGATTAGAACCGAAACATTTATTACGATCATTAAATGTATAAATTAAGTGGAAGGTGGTGACAAGGCAAAGTCTGAAAGTCCAATTGTGTCGGATGCTTTGGCCTGTCAAACTAAGGTCAGCCGAGGAGTGATGCAATTTAATAGGCCTGTGTTGCCAAACACTGCGGCAATACAAGTGTCTAAAATAATCAGTGAATTTGGTCATTTCACTGATGAATTGTACAACAGAAAGAAGAAGCGCATTTGAGTATGCAAACTCAAATCTCTGCGTTGCAGCAGATGTTGTCTTTCCTGGGCTCTGCTGATCCACGCTCTTAAATATTGCCACCATTAAGCAAAGCCAATATGGTTGGCTTTAAGTTTCATTGATATGTTTCTTTATGAGTCAGTTTGAGTATGCGATTACGTGTACACCAGGAAAGCCGGGAGTCTATGGGGTCGATTCATGGAAATAATGTGCGCCGAAAATTCCCGCTCAGAGGTGCCAAAACGTGCAAATCGTAGTAAAAGTGCGAAAATCGCAGTGCAAGTGCGAAAATCGCAGGGAAACCAGCGCACAGCGATTCATGGAAGTCTGTGCGCGAGAAAAACATTGGATGTGCACTAAAAATGTGCGCCGCGCACGCCGGCGCACAGGTCATCCAACAGCGTGCGCCACGGCCACTGCGAAATCGCACATAGCGCGGCACACATCACAAAAGTAGGCGGAACACGGGGCGTAACACTCGTAATGGGGAACAACGCGTGAAAATATGGGCGTCACGGGGGAAGTACAGGAGGCAAGTGCGCGGAACGCCCACATGCTTGCCTACAACCCGTATTCATGGAATCCAATAGGGCAAACCAGGCGGTAGCGCCCCTGCGACTTAAAAAAATGTGCGCCAAAATGTGCGCTAACAAAAAGCACCCATACACAGCCATGATGAATGGGCCATACAGTGGCCCTCTAGGACAAATGAGGTGCAAAGGGGCACCGACAAACACGGACACCCGCTGTGTGAAAAATAGCGTGTGCGCATGTTCCTGGGTGCGCGGGAAGTTCCACACGCGATTGGCCTGGGTACGTGTACTTCGGGGTGCGCGGGAAGTTCCACACGCGATTGGCCTGGATACGTGTACTTCGGGGTGCGCGAGAAGTTCCACACGCGATTAGCCTGGGTACGTGTACTATGGGGTGCGCGGGAAGTTCCACACGCGATTGGCCTGGGTAGGTCGGGGTGCGCGGGAAGTCCCACACGCGATTGGCCTGGGTACATGTACTATGGGGTGCGCGGGAAGTTCCACACGCGATTGGTCTGGGTAGGTGGGGATGCGCGGGAAGTTCCACACGCGATTGGCCTGGGTACATGTACTTCGGGGTGCGTGGGAAGTTCCACACGCGATTGGCCTGGGTACGTGTTCTACGGGGTGCGCGGGAAGTTCCACACGTGATTGTCCTGGGTAGGTGTACTTCGGGGTGCGCGGGAAGTTCCACACGCGATTGGCCTGGGTACGTGTATTCCGAGGTGCGCGGGAAGATTCACACGCGATTTCAGCAGGGTACGTGTATTTCGGTGGTGCCGGGGAATGTTACACGTGATTTGGCCATGTGGGTCCTCCCAGGTGTTCCCTCTACACCCTCCACGGCCCCTGCAGGCAGCCCACACCACAGGGTACTACCCTGCACCCCTGCTCATGTCCCACAGGCAACCCATCCACCATGGCCATGCCCACCAGCCAACCCACATGTCACCTTGCACTACTGATCACCAACACATGTCTCCCATCACCCCCACCCCCCAGCCACCAGGGGCAGCCTCCACCAGGCCCCCACTCATGTCTCCCATCACCCCCACCCCCCAGCAGTGCAGGGGCAGCCTCCACCAGGCCCCTACCCATGTCTACCACCACCCCCACCCCCCAGCAGTGCAGGGGCAGCCTCCACCAGGCCCCCACTCATGTCTCCCATCACCCCACCCCCCAGCAGTGCAGGGGCAGCCTCCACCAGGCCCCCGCCCATGTCTACCACCACCCCCACCTCCCAGCCACCAGGGGCAGCCTCCACCAGGCTCCCACACATGTCCCCCTGCATCCCCACCCCCCAGCCACCAGGGGCAGCCTCCACCAGGCCCCCACTCATGTCCCCCATCATCCCCACCCCCAGCAGTGCAGGGGCAGCCTCCACCAGGCCCCCACTCATGTCTACCACCACCCCCACCCCCCAGCAGTGCAGGGGCAGCCTCCACCAGGCCCCCACTCATGTCTCCCATCACCCCCACCCCCCAGAAGTGCAGGGGCAGCCTCCACCAGGCCCCCACCCATGTCTACCACCACCCCCATCCCCCAGCCACCAGGGGCAGCCTCCACCAGGCCCCCACTCATGTCCCCTATCACCCCCACCCCCCAGCAGTGCAGGGGCAGCCTCCACCAGGCCCCCACTCATGTCCCCTAACACCCCCACCCCCCAGCAGTGCAGGGGCAGCCTCCACCTGGCCCCCACTCATGTCTACCACCACCCCCACCCCCCAGCAGTGCAGGGGCACCCTCCACCAGGCCCCCACTCATGTCCCCTATCACCCCCACCCCCCAGCAGTGCAGTGGCAGCCTCCACCAGGCCCCCACTCATGTCCCCTATCACCCCCACCCCCCAGCAGTGCAGGGGCAGCCTCCACCAGGCCCCCACTCATGCCTCCCATCACCCCACCCCCCAGCACTGCAGGGGCAGCCTCCACCAGGCCCCCACTCATGTCCCCTATCACCCCCACCCCCCAGCAGTGCAGGGGCAGCCTCCACCAGGCCCCCACTTGTCTCCCATCACCCCACCCCCCAGCACTGCAGGGGCAGCCTCCACCAGGCCCCCACCCATGTCTACCACCACCCCCACCCCCCAGCAGTGCAGGGGCAGCCTCCACCAGGCCCCCACCCATGTCTACCACCACCCCCACCCCCCAGCCACCAGGGGCAGCCTCCACCAGCCCCCCACTCATGTCCCCTATCACCCCCACCCCCCAGCAGTGCAGGGGCAGCCTCCACCAGGCCCCCACTCATGTCTACCACCACCCCCACCACCCAGCAGTGCAGGGGCAGCCTCCACCAGGCTCCCACAGATGTCCCCCAGCACCCCCACCCCCCAGCCACCAGGGACAACCTCCACCAGGCTCCCACACATGTCCCCCTGCACCCCCACCCCCCAGCGAGCGATTTGTCTGGGTAAGTGTACTTCGGGGTGCGCGGGAATTTCCACACGCGATTGGCCTGGGTACGTGTGCTTCGGGGTGCGCGGGAAGTCCCACACGCGATTGGCCTGGGTACGTGTACTTCGGGGTGCGCGGGAAGTCCCACACGCGATTGGCCTGGGTACGTGTACTTCGGGGTGCGCGGGAAGTTCCACACGCGATTGGCCTGGGTACGTGTACTACGGGGTGCGCGGGAGGAAGTCCCACACGCAATTGGCCTGGGTACGTGTACTTCGGGGTGCGCGTGAACTTCCACACGCGATTGGTGGAAATCCACGTGTGCTCTGTCATCACGTGTAATGAGGGAAACAGCCGCGCGCGTCACGTCACAGACGCGCTTACGCGCTTAGGGCCTTTGGTCCAATGAAATCGCATATGCGTGCTGACGTGCATACGCGCTAAGGGCCTTTCCTCGATTCACATGCAGACGTGCAGGATTTTCACGTGCCAAATCACTCCGTATCAAGCTGGCCACGCGTAAGCACACGGAAGACCACGCTCCTGCCCAGAAGGCCGAATTACTGCCCCCCAGAGCTCCGAGCACGCTCCCACCTGCCATCTGCTGCTGCCTGACTGCCTGCTCCCCACGTGCCCTGCCATTTGCTGCCTGCACATCAGCCAGGGGTGCTGTTGCTGTGACTACCCCTGCTGGAACCAAAGACTCCCGACTGGGATTCCATCGCTCCACAGCCCAGCCCCAGGACCCACCCACTCCTGCCTCTGGGGTTGTCATGTCGGGCACTGCAACATCTGGCACCACTGACAACCCCCGGCCAGAGAGGCAGAGGGGCACCAGCTTCAGTGCCAGGGAAGTTGGTGTCCTGGTGGAGCAAGTCCTTGGGCAGTATGATGCCCTCTACGGAAGTGTGCGCGCCGACAAGGAAGGACGGACCGGATCTGGACGGACATCGTGACTGCCATCAATGCGGAGGGGGTGGCAGTCCGCGACTTCCAACATGTCAAGAAACGCTGGGAGGACTTCAGGTCCAGGACCCTGAACAAGGCCCGGCGCCTCTTGAAGGCAGCGGATGCTAAGGGGCGCCGGGGCCACTTGTCGGAAGATCAGATGAGGGTCCTGGAACGCATATCCCCAGCGCTCCACGTCCAGGTCCTTGAGAGGCAGACCCATCTGGAGTCGAGCAGTAAGTGTACATGCATCATGATTGTAAGCTGTGCGTGTGGTGATGTGCCAGTAGTGTGCCGGTTGCACATCTGTTTGTATGGGGCCGAGTATGGGTGGGGGTGTACAGGGCTGTGAGGCTAACACATGCGAGGGCTGTCATGTGTGAGACATGGATGGTGCTTGTGTGTGTAGGCTTGCATGCCAAATGCAGTTGTGTGGGCACACATGTTTGGATGAATGTGAATGTAAGTGGGCATGTTCGTGATGTCACGCATGTATGTTGTTTTCAGCTGCATGTATCAGCACTGTGTACATGTGCATGTGTGTGTATTTGACAAGGGTGCAACAGTGATGCAACATGGATGCATGTGACAGCGGGATGTGGAAGCCTGATTGGCAGATGTGACATGGATGCCCAGAGGAACACTGCGACAGTTGGCTGAGGTGTACACATGCATGCAATTGTGGTGGTGTGCGTGCATGTGTAGTGCACTCCCTGTGTTGCATGTGATGTCTGGCTCACCTTTGCCTGCTCATGCTGTTGTATGTGTATGGATGGTGCTGGCAGTTGGGAGGTGGCTGTGGTATGGCTCATGTGTGCAAGTTGAAATGATATGTCTGTTGCCGATTGTGATGCCATGTCTGAGGTTTGCCAATGCCACTCATGTGCAACTGTCATGTGTGTATGTGTCCATTGTACAGTGCTCTGATGCCTGTGTTTAATTTCTCCCTGTCTGCAGCGTCAACTGATGAAAAGGGCGGAGAATGTGCTGTGGAGCACAGCGGCTGGGATCGGACCGCCAGCCGGAGACGCAAGGCCCGGCTCCCCTCCCAGGTTGTGATCTCGTCGGGGAGTGAGGAGTCCGGTGCCGCATCCCAGGCCGCAGCTGCCGGGGGGAGGTCCAAGAGGCGGAGTTCGGAGTTGTACTCCTCGGCAGCAGAAGGGGCAGCTGGGACCCCACAGCGCCCAACGGGGGAAGATGGCACGGAGTCATCCAGGTTGGTGGGGGGTTTGGTGGAAGAGGAGGCCGTGCAAGCAACAGAGAAGTGGTCTGGAGGTGGGGATTCCACTGGTGCTAGTGGTGCAGTGCAGGACCAGGGACAGGAGGCAGCACAGGTCGCCGCAGAGGTGCCTGTGTGCAATCCTGTCCCTGATCCTGTCACTGCATCATCTTGCACCAGCAGGGATGCCTACGTCCAGACCCGTTTTCAGGCAGGGGATGAGCTCACGACAACTGGCCTTCCTCTGCCTGCGGACGTGGCTATCCGTGTCCGGGTTGAGCCTGTCCTGACTGGTGTGGCGTTGTGTCAACGGGCCATGCGAGGTGACCTGCAGTCTTTTCATGAGGAGACTGCACGTCATCTCGAATGGCTCGTTGACCGCGTCGGCCTACTGGGACAGGTCACCCAGGCCGGATTCCTCCGTTTGATGGGGCTTGCTCAGACCCCCTCCTCAACTGAACCCCCTATGCGCCAGTCGTCCTCCGTGCCATCTTCCCACCCATCAGTCACCTGGGTGCCCTGTGGAGCTGCCTCTGACGGTGCGGCCAGGCTGGTGGAGGAGGCATCCCTGCCACAGTCGGGAGTCGGACGTCCAGCAGGGGTGGCCTCATCAACGACTGCACCCCAGCCAGCGGAGGATGTGCAGGCAGCAGGAGGCAGTGCAAGGGCAGAGGCGCAGCAGCAGCAGCAGCAACATGGTGGGAGCCATGATGGCTCGGGGCCTTCCACATCGGAGGGGCAGGCATCAGCCGGAGGGCAGGAGGACCCAGGACGGGAAGTGTCTTCCGTGTGGCAGCGGTTGGGCCACGCCATAGATGTGGAGCGGCAGCGGGCGGAAGAGGCACGGCTCACGATGGTCAGGGCGGAGAACTCCATGCAGAGGGCCCTGAGGCGTGCCAAGTGCCTCAGGGCAATCCGCAGGGAGTTTGGGGGGAACATGTGGACGGCCCTGCAGACCCTCGGGACCATGGAGGAGAAGCACCTCCGGGACATTGAGCAGGAGTTCGATGATGCCCTGGCCCGGAACATCCCGAAGTGAGCCGTCGGACTAGCCTGCTGCCCTTGTAAATAGTTATATAGTTAGTGTTAGGTTTCCTTTGGTTTGGCTTTATTTTTGGACCTTTTGGACAATGGGCCACATTTTTGTATATAGTTATTTTTTTAGGTAGTGTTATTAGATAGGTTTCATTTCTTCGGTTGGGATCATGGACCCTGGATAGTTATCTGTACATAGTTGACTTTTGGATTTTCAATTTTTATTATGATTTCGCCATAGAGAAATGGTTTTCGATTTTAATTTGTGACTTTGGACACCTTTCCATTGCATTATGATTTGTGGTTTAGCATTTTTTCACGGGCCTGCTGTTTTTTTTTTTTGTTAAATTTCTATTATTGTTTGTTTATTTTTGATTCAATTTATGTTGCTTTTAATAAATATTTTTTCTTCAAAGTTCAATGTGTAGTATCATCTCATTGGTTTCATGCATATCATGATATGGGTTTTGACATTCACTGACACCCATTGGGTGTATGTGAGGGACATGTGTTCATTTCAAAACTTGCAATTGGGCTTCTGTCATGTTTTTGCAATTTCTAAGTGGGTGGATGCAATACTCGGGTGGGTGTTTGCCATTTGGAGGCTGACCATAAGGGCCAGGGATCTACATTGTGGTGACATATTGGCTGGGAGACGTGAGTGGGGGCCTGGTGGAGGCTGCCCCTGCACTGCCTGGGGGTTGGGGTAATAGGGGACATGAGTGGGGGCCTGGTGGAGGCTGCCCCTGGTGGCTGGGGGTGGGGGTGATGGGAGACATGAGTGGGGGCCTGGTGGAGGCTGCCCCTGCACTGCTGGGGGGTGGGGGTGATGGGAGACATGAGTGGGGGCCTGGTGAAGGCTGCCCCTGCACTGCTGGGGGGTGGCGGTGGTGGTAGACATGGGTGGGGGCCTGGTGGAGGCTGCCCCTGCAATGCTGGGGGGTGGGGGTGGTGGTAGACATGAGTGGGGGCCTGGTGGAGGCTGCCCCTGGTGGCTGGGGGGTGGGGGTGCAGGGGGACATGTGTGGGAGCCTGGTGGAGGCTGCCCCTGGTGGCTGGGGGGTGGGGGTGCAGGGGGACATGTGTGGGAGCCTGGTGGAGGCTGCCCCTACACTGCTGGGGGGTGGGGGTGGTGGTAGACATGAGTGGGGGCCTGGTGGAGGCTGCCCCTGGTGGCTGGGGGGTGGGGGTGGTGGTTGACATGGCTGGGGGCCTGGTGGAGGCTGCCCCTGCACTGCTGGGGGGTGGGGGCGATGGGAGACATGAGTGGGGGCCTGGTGGAGGCTGCCCCTGCACTGCTGGGGGGTGGGGGTGATAGGGGACATGAGTGGGGGCCTGGTGGAGGGTGCCCCTGGTGGCTGGGGGGTGGGAGTGATGGGAGACATGAGTGGGGGCCTGGTGGAGGCTGCCCCTGCACTGCTGGGGGGTGGCAGTGGTGGTAGACATGGGTGGGGGCCTGGTGGAGGCTGCCCCTGCACTGCTGGGGGGTGGGGGTGGTGGTAGACATGAGTGGGGGCCTGGTGGAAGCTGCCCCATCTGTATGGGGGGTGGGGGTGCAGGGAGACATGAGTGGGGGCCTGGTGGAGGCTGCCCATGCACTGCTGGGGTGTGGGGGTGATGGGAGACATGGGTGGGGGCCTGGTGGAGGCTGCCCCTGGTGGCTGGGGGGTGGAAGTGCAGGGAGACATGAGTTGGACATGAGTGGAGGCCTGGTGGAGGCTGCCCCTGCACTGCTGGGGGGTGGCGGTGGTGGTAGACATGGGTGGGGGCCTGGTGGAGGCTGCCCCTGCACTGCTGGGGGGTGGCGGTGGTGGTAGACATGAATGGGGGCCTGGTGGAGGCTGCCCCTGGTGGCTGGGGGGTGGGGGTGATAGGGGACATGAGTGGGGCCTGGTGGAGGCTGCCCCTGGTGGCTGGGGGTGGGGGGATGGGAGACATGAGTGGGGGCCTGGTGGAGGCTGCCCCTGCACTGCTGGGGGGCGGGGGTGATAGGGGACATGAGTGGGGGCCTGGTGGAGGCTGCCCCTGCACTGCTGGGGGCTGGCGATGGTGGTAGACATGGGTGGGGGCCTGGTGGAGGCTGCCCCTGCACTGCTGGGGGGTGGGGGTGATGGGAGACATGTGTGGGGGCCTGGTGGAGGCTGCCCCTGCACTGCTGGGGGGTGGGGGTGATGGGAGACATGGGTGGGGGCCTGGTGGAGGCTGCCCCTGCACTGCTGGGGGGTGGGGTGATGGGAGACATGAGTGGGGGCCTGGTGGAGGCTGCCCCTGCACTGCTGGGGGGTGGCGGTGGTGGTAGACATGGGTGGGGGCCTGGTGGAGGCAGCCCCTGGTGGCTAGGGGGTGGGGGTGATAGGGGACATGAGTGCGGGCCTGGTGGAGGCTGCCCCTGGTGGCTGGGGGGTGGAGGTGCAGGGAGACATGAGTTGCACATGAGTGGGGGCCTGGTGGAGGCTGCCCCTGGTGGCTGGGGGTGGGGGTGCAGGAAGACATGAGTTGGACATGAGTGGGGGCCTGGTGGAGGCTGCCCCTGCACTGCTGGGGGGTGGGGGTAATAGGGGACATGAGTGGAGGCCTGGTGGAGGCTGCCCCTGGTGGCTGGGGGGTGGGGGTGTTGGGAGACATGAGTGGGTGCCTGGTGGAGGCTGCCCCTGCACTTCTGGGGTGTGGCGGTGGTGGTAGACATGGGTGGGGGCCTGGTGGAGGCTGCCCCTGGTGGCTGGGGGGAGGGGGTGATAGGGGACATGAGTGGGGGCCTGGTAGAGGCTGCCCCTGGTGGCTGGGGGGTGGGGGTGATGGGAGACATGAGTGGGGGCCTGGTGGAGGCTGCCCCTGGTGGCTGGGGGGTGGAGGTGTAGGGAGACATGAGTTGGACATGAGTGGGGGCCTGGTGGAGGCTGCCCCTGCACTGCTGGGGGGTGGCGGTGGTGGTGGACATGGGTGGGGGCCTGGTGGAGGCTGCCCCTGCACTGCTGGTGGGTGGGGGTGATGGGAGACATGAGTGGGGGCCTGGTGGAGGCTGCCCCTGCACTGCTGGGGGGTGGGGGTGATGGGAGACATGGGTGGGGGCCTGGTGGAGGCTGCCCCTGCACTGCTGGGGGGTGGGGGTGATGGGAGACATGAGTGGGGGCCTGGTGGAGGCTTCCCCTGCACTGCTGGGGTGTGGCGGTGGTGGTAGACATGGGTGGGGGCCTGGTGGAGGCTGCCCCTGCCCTGCTGGGGGGTGGCGGTGGTGGTAGACATGAGTGGGGGCCTGGTGGAGGCTGCCCCTGGTGGCTGGGGGGTGGGTTGATAGGGGACATGAGTGGGGGCCTGGTGGAGGCTGCCCCTGGTGGCTCGGGGGTGGAGGGGCAGGGAGACATGAGTTGGACATGAGTGGGGGCCTGGTGGTGGCTGCCCTTGCACTGCTGGGGGTGGGGGTGATGGGAGACATGGGTGGGGGCCTGGTGGAGGCTGCCCCTGGTGGCTGGGGGTGCAGGGGGACATGCGTTGGTGGGCAGTTGTGCAAGGTGACATGTGGGTTGGCTGGGGGGCATGGCCATGGTGGATGGGGTGCCTGCAGGACATGTGCAGGGTAGGCCCTTGTGGTGTGGGCCACCTGCAGGGGCCGTGGAGGGTGTAGAGGGAACACCTGCGAGGACCCACATATGCAATTCACGTGTGGTGCTCCCCGCGCACCCCTGTAATACACGTACCCTGATGGAATCGCGTGTGATACTTCCCGTGCACCCCTGGAATACACGTACCCTGCTGTTTTTGCATGTGATACTTCCCGCGCACCCCTGGAATACATGTACCCTGATGGGATCGCGTGTGATACTTCCCGCGCATCCCTGAAATACACGTACCCTGCTGTTTTTGCGTGTGATGCTTCCCGCGCACCCCTGGAATACGCGTACCCTGATGGAATCGCGTGTGATACTTCCCGCGCACCCCTGAGATACACGTACCCTGCTGCTTTTGCGTGTGATACTTCCCGTGCACCCCTGGAATACACGTACCCTGCTGTTTTTGCATGTGATACTTCCCGCGCACCCCTGGAATACACGTACCCTGATGGAATCGCGTGTGATACTTCCCGCGCACCCCTGAGATACACGTACCCTGCTGCTTTTGCGTGTGATACTTCCCGTGCACCCCAGAAATACACGTACCCTGCTGCTTTTGCGTGTGATACTTCCCGCGCACCCCTGAAATACACGTACCCTGCTGCTTTTGCATGTGATACTTCCCGCGCACCCCTGGAATACACGTACCCTGCTGCTTTTGCGTGTGTTACTTCCCAGGCACCCCTGATGCACACGTACACAGGACAATCGCGTGTGGAACTTCCCGCGAACCACTGAAATACACGTTCCCCGCTTGGCGTTTGCTGTTTGCCAGCCCTGTGAACTGGTCCATGGTTGGCGCAGTCCTTTGCAATTATTTGGGGATTTTGAAGGCTTTTCCTTGCGCGAGGGCGTTCTTGGGGGCGTAACTGGCGCTGCTGCAGGGTCGCTGCGCCATGCTGCGCCACGGCTGGTTTTGGATGCGAAAATCCATGAATACGCTGTGCGTGGAAATCGACTTTAGCGCACGCGGCTGGCGCAGACATTCGCACAGGCACGCTGTGCTCCAGCCGCGTGTGCCACTTTTGTGCGAATTTCTATGAATTACCCTGTATGTCTCTGAGTTGGATGTGGGTGAGGTTTTGTGTTAGTGGATCAGTGAATGAGCACGTTGGAGTATGAGTAGTTGGTTGAATTGAAGAATAAGATCAATTCAAAGCAATACTTTCACAGTAAAACATATTCACTACTGTATTTTTTCAGCCAAATACCCTAACAAGTATCCTGACTGAAATGGCTATTTTAAGATAATAAAACAGACACAACACAGCCCCACCCCTAGAAGCTTACCTCCAGATCAAAGCCACAGAGAAAGCCATCACGGCTATGAAAATTAACTCAAAAGCTTACTATTTTGCTGCATGCAGAAGGTTGTCGTTGTTTTACAAGGTCGTGCTATTTTAGATATGTCCTTATCAACCTGATACTGACATCTCTCAAAGATACAACCAAATTAATGTTGTGCAACTTAACATCCTTCAAATTTGAGCATTTGGCATGTTTAACTGTACTCCATCAATGTTATGGTGTATTCGGAAGAAAAAAGCTTCTATGTAGAAAATGCCATTTCTACTAATAAGTCTCACACAAACGGGGTAATTCATAAATTTCAGCACAGGGGCAGCGCACGCGAGCAGCACAGAGAGGGAGCGTGCACCAGTGTGCGCCAGCCGTGTGCGCCAAACAGTATTCTGGTGCACCGCGTATTCATGGAATTACCATGCCATTTTGAGCGCTGGCGCAGAGAACATCCCGCAGCACCAGTTACACCCCCAAGAACGCCCCTTGCGCAAGGAAAAACCATTGAAATCCCCAATGCAGCGCAAAGGGCCGCGCTAACCCTGGACCAGCTAACAGGGCCGCTGCACTGCAATCGTGCAAGCAGGGAACATGTATTTTGGGGGTGCACAGGAAGTTTCACACGTGATAGGCCCTGGGCGAGCGGGGTACGTGTATTTCGGGGGTGCATGGGAAGTTTCACACGCGATAGGCCTTGGGCGAGCGGGGTGCTTGTATTCCTGGGGTGCGCGGGAAGTTTCACATGCAATTTTGCTGGCTGAGCGGGGTACGTGTATTCCTGGGGTGCCCCAACGCGAATTGGCAGTGTGTCCTCCCAGGTGAGCCCTCACCACCCTCCCCAGGGCCAGCAGGCAGCCCACACCACAGGGGACTACCCTGCACCCCTGGCCATGCCCTGCAGGCAGCCCATCCACCCTGGCCATGCCCCCTAGCCAGCCCACATGTCACAAGTGAGCACCGACACATGTCCCCCTGCAACCCCCCAGCAGGCCCTGACTCATGTCCCCCTGCATCTCCCCCAGCAGTGACGGGCACCTGCCAGCAGGCCCCGACTCATGTCCTCCTGCATCCCCAGCCACCCAGCCAGCAGTGACGGGCAACTGCCAGCAGGCCCTGACTCATGTCCCCCTGCACTCCCACCCACCCAGCCAGCAGTGACGGGCACCTGCCAGCAGGCCCCGACTCATGTCCCCCTGCACCCCCTCACCCAGCAGTGACAGGCACCTGCCAGCGGGCCCCGACTCATGTCCCCCTGCACCCCCCCACCCACCAGTGACAGGCACCTGCCAGCAGGCCCTGACTCATGTCCCCCTGGACCCCCACACCCAGCAGTGACGGGCACCTGCCAGCAGGCCCCAAACTCATGTCCCCCTGCACCTCCCCACCCAGCAGTGACAGGCACCTGCCAGAAGGCCCCGACTCATGTCCCCCCAACATGTCATAAAGATGCACATTCATGGGCCTCATGTCCACCAAAATCCCACTGCACGCCAACCCAGTCTTGAGACCCAATCAAGTTTCCCATCCACCCCACACTGAAAGGCCTATTACATGACACAAACAAAAAGTCAACTATGTACATCAACACATCTCAGTCACACACATACACTGGGTGCCAGTGATTGTGTAAACCCACATTGTGACATGCAGTAAACCAATGAGCAAATACCACACATGGAAGTAATAAATCAAAATGTATTTTCCACAAAATTAAGGCAATGGAATGAAAAATATTTTAAACAAGAAAATAAATGCATGTCCAAAAATGAATTTAAAAAATGAAGTCTCAATCCAAAGTAATCCAAAAGAAAGTTTGTCCAACTCTCCGTCCACCAAAGCAAATCCAAAGGAAACGTAAATTGGAAAATCCATTGATCCATGGTGATTTAAAAAAATGTTGTTTTCAGAAATCCACAGTTCAACTATGTACATCTATTCAATCCAGGGTCCATGAGCCCAACAAATGAAATGAAACTTATGAAAAAAATACCTAACAAATAACTATATACAAAAAGGTGGGGCATTGTCCAAGCACCCCAAAATAAAGCACAATGAAAATGAAGCCTATCACTACAAACTATATACAATGGGGGCGGCCTAGTCCGACGCTCACTTTTTGATTTCCCAGGCCAGGGCATCATCGAACTCCCGGTCTATGTCCTGGAGGCGGGCCTCTTCCATGGCCCCTAGGTTTCGCAAGGGACGATGCCATGTTCAACTCCAAATTGCCTAGAGGCACTCGGCCCGCCTCAGTGCCCTGCGCATGGAGTCCTCCGCCCTGACCATTGTGAGCCGTGCCTCTTCCGCCCGCCCCCGCTCAGCATCTATGGCCTGGCCCAACCGCTGCCACACGGAAGACACTCCCAATCCAGGGTCCTCCTGCCCTCTGGCCGATGCCTGCCCCTCTGATGTTGATGGCCCCAAGCCATCATCGCTCCCACCTTGTGCCTGCTGCTGCTGTGCCTGTGCCCTGCCTCTTGCTGCCTGCACGTCCTCCTCCAGCTGGGGTGCAGTTGTTGTGGTGGCCACCCCTGCTGGACGTCCGACTCCCGACTGTGGCAGGGATGTGTCCTCCACCAGCCTGGCCGCTGGGTCAGAGGCAGCTCCACAGGATACCCAGGTAATCCATGGATGGGAAGATGACATGGAGGACGACTGGTGCATAGGGGGTTCAGGTGAGGAGGGGGTCGGATGAAGGTCCAGCACACGGAGGAATCCAGTACTGGTGACCCGTCCAAATAGGTCAATGCGGTCAAAGAGGCATCCGAGATGGCGTGCAGTGTCTTCACGAAAACAATGCAGGCCAGCTCACATGCCCCGTTGACGCAACACCAACCCAGCCATGACAGGCTCAACCCGGTCCCGGATTGCCACGTCCGTAGGGAGAGGAAGGCCAGTTGTTCTGCGCTCATCTCCTCCCTGAAAACAGGTCTGGACGTAGGCATCCCTGCTGGTGTGGGATGATGCAATCACAGGATCGGGGACAGGATTACACACAGGTACCTCCGCGGCGGCCTGTGCTGCCTCCTGTCCCTGCCCCTGGACTGCACCAATAGCACCAGTGGAATCCCCCCCTCCAGACCCTGTGTGTGTTCCTTCCACGGCCTCCTCCTCCACCAAACCCCCCACCATCCTGGATGACTCCATGCCATCTTCCTCCGTTGGACCCTGTGGGGTCTCAGCTGCCCCTTCTGCTGCCGAGGAGTCCAGCTCCGACCTCCGCCTCTTGGACCTACCCTCGGCAGCTGTGGCCTGGGACGCAGCACCAGACTCCTCACTCCCCGACAAGATGACAACATGGGAGGGGAGCTGGGCCTTGCATCTCCGGCTGGCGGTGCGATCCCTGCCGCTTTGCTCCACAGCACTGTCTCTGCCCTCTTCATCAGTTGACGCTGCAGACAGGGAGAGATAGAACACAGGCATCAGGGCACTGTACAATGGACTGAAACACACATGACATTTGTACATGAGTGGCAGTGTTAGACATGGCATCAGACTCCCCAACACACATGTCATTTCAACTCACACACATGAGCAAATCAACAGGAATGTTGCACCAGGCAGCACCATCCATACACAAACAACAGCATGAGCAGCTGAAGGTGAGCCTGACGTCACATGCAACATGGGGAGTGCACAACACATGCACACACGCCACCAGACTTACATGCATATGTACATCTCCACCACCTGTCGCAGTGATAACATTGCCATCCAAGTCACATCTGGCAATCAGCCTCCTACATGTCATTGTCACATGCATCCATGTTGCATCACAGTTGCACACTTGTCAAATAAACACACATGCACATGTACATAGTGCAGATACATGCAGCAGGAACCAGCATCCATGTGTGACACCACAACCATGCCACAGTACATACGGATACATTTTATTTGCCCAGCATGCTTACCAACACATACACCATCGATGTGTCTCACGCATGAGAGGAATCACATGTGGCAGGTTCACGTCCCTTTACATACGCATCCATACATGGCCCTACAAAGACATATGTGCAACCTGCACACTCCTGGCACACCTCAACACGCACAGCGTCCAATCAGAACGCATTCACACTTACCGTTCGACTCCGCATCTACACTTACCGCTCGACTCCAGATGGGTCTGCCGCTCAAAGACCTGGACGTGGAGCGCTGGGTGTATACGTTCCAGGACCCTCATTTGGTTGTTGGTTAGGGGGACCCGGCACCCCTTGGCATCTGCTGCCTTCAAGAGGCGCCGGGCCTTTTTGAGGGTCCTGGACCTGAAGTCCTCCCAGCGCTTCCGGACGTGTTGAATGTCACGGACTGCCACCCCCTCCTCGTTGATGGCAGTCACGATGTCCATCCAGATCCTCTTCTGTCCTTCATTGTCGGCACGCAAACTTCCAAAGAGGGCATCATACTGCCCCAGGACTTTCTCCACCAGGATACCAACTTCACTGGCACTGAAGCTGGTAGCCCTCTGCCTCTCTGGCTGGGGGTTGCCAGTGGTGCCAGATAGTGTTGTGTCCGACATGGCAACCCCAGAGGCAGGTGTGGGTGGGCAACTGGGTCCTGGGGCTGGGCTGTGGAGCGATGGTATCCCAGTCGGGAGTCTTCAGTTCCAGCAGGGGTGGTCACAGCAACTGCACCCCTACAGATGGCTGACGTGCAGGCACCAAATAGCAGGCCACGTGGCCAGCAGGCAGGCAGCAGCAGATGGCAGGTGGGAGTGTGCTTGGGGCACTGGGGGGCAGGTAAATTGCCTTCTGGGCAGGAGCATGGTCTTCCGTGTGTTGTCGCGTGGCCAGCTTGATATGGAGTGAATTGGCACGTGAAAAAAGTGCACGTCAGCGTGATTTTCGAGGAAAGGCCCGTAGCGCGTAAGCGCGTCTGTGACGTTACGCGCGCGGGCGTTTCCCACAATACGGGTGCATGTTTATTGTACACATGAAAAAACTGCACTTCCGGGTGCCACATCGTGTGATTGGAGGAAATGCCCTTAGCGCGTAGGTGCCTAAGTGATGATGCACGTGTGGGCTGGCTTAAAAGGTATGTGTAGGACGCCATTTTCTTGTACGTGCTTTTTGTGGAGACAGAGTGAGTGATTCTTGTACTTCTTGTCAGTTCACACGTGATTACTTCACAACGGTTCCAGTTCGTACTCTCTGTTTCCTCAGACAGCGTTCAATTATTCTTTTGGCGGGGTGTTGCCAGCGCGTCTTTTTTATGTTCTTTTTCCAGGCAGACGGTGAGTCGCGCACATTATTCCAACGGTGGTTGCCCCCCTGTGTCGCGTACCCCTTCAGAGCTCATTGTAGGCTGCGTGTATCATGTGTATGCTTATTTTTGTGTTTCTGGGTGCCACAGCGTAGTGCGGGTTCATTTTTACACGCACGTGGTCTACAAGGGGTTGCGTGCATGTTTGATATTGTTTTCGGGGGGTGCCTGTGCGTAGCGTGACCCGTCATCTTCCCCCAGGGGTCAGAGACAGCCTTGCTAGAGCACTAGGGTACGAATACCATCTAGTACCCTACCCCTTTCACCCCAATTGCCCAGGACAATTGTTTACTGCAACTCCCATACACACAACAACATCAGTGCCATGGTTGGGAGGCGACCAAGCAGTAAGGGAGGCAAAGGTGGCCGACCTCCAAAAGGTGGGCGCGGTAGGGGAACGTGGCCATGATGTGCAGGGTGGCCCAAGAGGACAGTGTGTGGAGGACCAATCGGGGCCACCTATGCCCCCCTCCAAATGGTTGTGGGAAATGTAGCTGACACCATCCCAGCTCAGCCCTTGTTAAACCGGCCCATATTGTCATCTGAACCGGCACAGGATAACTCCCAGGCTGACTTCCATGTCACCAAGTCTGAGCCACGTGTGGTGGTGAAAGTTGCTGTCACCAGGCCACATGGATCTAGAGCAGCAATGTCATCTGCTGCCCCAAGTAGCCAGGTTGAGGAGGCTGCAGGGGCAGCTGCAGCTCAATGCACCCCAGCTCCAAGTCTCCCAGCCGGGACAGTGTTGGTCCAAGTACATCACACCGAGGTTGGTCCTGCCAGCATCACCCTGCAGCCAATGCCTGCAGTGAGACCTTTGGTCATTGTGCCTTTGGAAAATTCAAGTACCCAGTGCACCTCCGTTTCTGCCCCTACCAACCAGAGCGGTGTAAGCCTCTCAGGATCCGCACCACCTTCCAAAAAAAAGAAGGGTGCTCTTGCACTACAGGCTGGGACCCCAGACACAGCTTCTCACTCCTGCACATCAAGGAAGCCTAGCTTCAATGACGCCGAACTAGATGCACTTGTGGCCTATGTGTTGGCACATAGCCACGAAATGGTGGTGACTGCAGGGTGCAAGACTACGCCTGCTCAACGTAGGGCCCTTGGATTTCTGAGGCGCAAAGCTGATGATTGCTATAAGCGGTGGAATGACCTGAAACGCAGAGAAAAGAACAAGCTGGCTTCCAATCATGCCTCTACTCTGGTGACTGGCGGTGGGTCTCCACCAGAGGATGACCAACTCACTGAACATGAGTTTGTCGCTGGAACATTCATCCCAGAGGAACATATCTGAGGCGTGGGAGACCTACCAGATCTTGAAGCATTGTCCGGTGACTGCCCATGCATGTGTGTGTAATCCATGTGTATGTTGCTTAGGTGATGTTTTCTGATTGAGTGCCAGGTGAGGCTGTGTAGTCATGACTGGTATGGGTCAGCATGTGGTTCCTCCAAACCATTCCCCGGCCTTGGGTTTGGGTATGACAGTGTCCCTTTTGACCACAGTAGCCACTTTGCACCAGATTACTGCAGTTGCCCTTCAACTGCCATCTTGCAACAACATTGTTCAAAATGTTTTCCTGGTCATTCAGCTTGATTGTTTCAATCCTTGCCATTTTTAGGACACATTTTTCTGCCCTACCGCCACAAATGTGACATACTTCTGTCATAGATTACACCCCACAATGGCCCACATTTATAACCTTGTTATGGGAATGATTTACCCATTCAGGCTGATTGAGTTATGGCCTGCACACAATCATTGTTGGGCCCTGTTTGAATGTTGAACATGACTGTTGTCTTCTGTCATGTTGAAGTGACCAACCATTGTGTATCCATCTGCCTGCCATCACTGTATAATTGAACACTGGATCTGTTGCAGCGTGTGGCACATGCATTTTTTTTAACAAACTATTTTGCATGTTGTATCTCATGATGTCCATCTCACATGGATGGGTGAAAGTACTTATTTCCTACCATATGGCTGTACTTGTCAAATGTACCATGGCTATGCTACGTGCCATCTGTGTGCTGGCATGTGTCATGTATGTGTATTGGACATGACACTCACAGGCTAATGTGTGATGCCAGTGCTATCCAGCATGCAGCACATGTGTTGCTTTTCCATCTTGGAGTCCTCAGTGTGTGCTTCTTGCCTCCCCTTCCAACTCAATGACAGCGCATGCATGCCAGTGTTATAGTCATGTGGGAAATGTGTAATTTATGAACTGGATCTCTGCCTCGTCAGGCCTATGTGTGTGCTATGGTGTCCATGCCTGTTCCCATTTGTTATCTTTCATGTTTTTGCAGGTGTTGAGGCACTTGATGCTGTTGAGGAGGAGGAGATGGTGCAGACCCAGGAGGAATCACAGCCACAACCGGGAACCACTGGAGGACGTGGGGTGGTGGTGGGTGAAAACCCATTTGTCCTACAAACCATGCTGTCCAGGGGTGTCTCTGGGTACACCTCCGCAGACCTCTATGAATCAGGTGCTGAATCGGACAGTGAGACATATGTGCCATCGCAGGTGAGTGCTTCTGGCATGGATGCTCTTCTGTCCAACCCACCTGCACCGGGGTAGACCCCTCTATGGGGATTTCAGTGTTGGTAAGTCTGCCTTTGGCGGTTACGGGTGCAGGGTCACACTCCACAATATTTGCTCCTGTTCCTGGGCCAGCAGATCGAAGGAGGAATGCAGTCCTGCAGCCTCAGGCAGTGCCAGCACAGCAAGGTGCAGATTGCCTTGCCCCAAACAGGTGTGGTGCCCGTCAACGCGGTGGCCGTGTGCCACCAGGCAATACAGTGTGGGA
Organism: Ambystoma mexicanum; assembly: GCF_040938575.1. Classification (NCBI taxonomy): domain Eukaryota; kingdom Metazoa; phylum Chordata; class Amphibia; order Caudata; family Ambystomatidae; genus Ambystoma; species Ambystoma mexicanum. Next base: position 100,362,211 of record NC_090941.1, on the reverse strand, counting down.
GAACTCCATGTACATTATTGCAGCACAACATGGAGCATTGTGTGAAATGATGGCTCAGGCAATGGATAGGGTGGTCACTTCCATTCTCCCCCCTGAAAGGCAGATGGAGCTCCAGCAGCAGGCAACAGACTCCATTTGCCACTCACACAGGGAGGACATGTTGGCGTCCAACAGGGACCGACAGGCTGGACTGGAGGCTCTGCGCGAAGGCATATCTGTAGAGTCACAGGCCCACAGGGAAGCCCTGAGGTTAGAACACAGGTTCCTCAGAGATACTCTGGGTGAACTTGAGGCTTCCTGGGATTTTAGGTCAGAACAGCAGCTGGAGCAGCTCACACGTTCACTCTCAGCTGAGCTCCAGGCAACCCGTGCGGAGATCCGGGCATCATGTGAGGCCATGCAGGCAGAAATGTGGGCAACCCATGAGGTGCTGCATGGGGATCTCCGTACCATCATCCTGCAAAACCAAACCTTCCAGACCCGCATGCTTGCTGCCATGGAGGACCATACCAGGGCTTTGCATGGGCTGCCTCCCATATCACCGCCACCTCCTGATGTAGCAGCAGAGGGTGAAGAGAGCGACGGCAGTTCTCCCACTGTAGCCTAGTCGTGCAGGCCATGAGCCCATGGAGGTATTTTTTTTTCTCAACATCCACGCATGTGGGTGTTGGGGTGCACCCTATACCTCAAACCTCCTGGGTGGCCTCCCCCACCCATTCCACACATGGCCATTTCTGATTTCCTTGTTTTTTTTAATATTTTTTTTTTTACAGTGTGTTACTTTGTGTGGCTCCCGTGGGCATCCACTGTATATTCCAGCTGGGCACATGCAGGCTTGTCCTGTCTTTGGGTTAGATGCTTGGTTTCCTGACACACACACCCCTTCTGCGTCCCCTTTACATGGGCTTGCAAAGGGTGTGACAAAGTGACAGTAACTTACACAGTGACATTGGGTTCCCATGAGTTGTGTGGGCAGTCTGTAGTCAAAACTGTGTGTACATCCCTAGTGGGGATTGTTGTTGTATTCTACACTGCATGGTGTATTGATATGTGCTTGTGCATCCATGTCTTTCTCCTTATATACATGTAGATTCTTCATGTCTTCACGAGGCCATCTCCTTTGCAGATGCAGTTCATGTTGTATACAGTACACTGAGACATTTGCCTGACAGCATCCCTCTGCAGTTGGAAGGGGTCGATTTGCTGCCTTAGTCAGGTTGTGAGACTTGCACTACTTCAATTTGTTACTGTCATATATTGACACGGTTTCATCCTGAACTGAAGTTTTGTGTTGCTGGTAAGTACTTGTTCATGTGTGCTGTTTCTTATTGATTGCTGAGCGCATATTGTCTGTGGCTTGTTTACATTAGGGACAGTGCACTTTGTGACACTTGTGTCATGTGTTGTGCATTCATTTGGTTGCGTTCACATTGCATGCCATGCCATGGTGTGTTGGGTAGCTGAGATGGGGAGGGGTTGGGTGACATGGTACTATTTTGATGTGGTATTTTGCAAGGGGGTAGTCATTCCTGCTGCATGAATGTGTGTCCTTTTGTGACACAGCATTGGGTGTTTTTAAGTAGGTAGGGATGCACACAATGTAACACTTCCAGGTGAACAATCTCAGGCTGGTATGGTTGTGACAGTTGACTGTCCCTTTCGTCATCATCATTGATTGTCAGCTGGTATGTGCCAGGCCTGTGTGCACTACGCAGGGGTGGGATTTTAGGTGAAGTAATGTGCCACAAGCTGGGTACGGGCTGCCTCACAACGTGACCTTTCATCTCCCATGTGCAGCGGCCACGCATGTGGTTGGGGATGTGGGGGCACCACCATGTCCACCGGCACGCCCCGGCGGGTTGCAACGTTGTGCAGGACAAATGCTGCCACTATGATCCTGCACACTACTGGGGCACATATAGCAGCTGCCCACCAGAGCGGTCAAGGGAGCGAAAACGTGACTTGAGCACTCCGAATGTGCGCTCCACTATGCCCCGGGTTGCAATATGGGCTGTGTTTTATCTTACCTCGGGTGGTGTGGTGGAGTTCCGAATTGGCGTCATCATGTAGGTGCTCAGAGGGTAGGTGCTGCCCCTGGGGAGGTGATAATGGTTGTCATTAGTGGGGTTTTCCCATTTCTCAGTTTCTGACATGCATGCATGTGCAGAGGAATTTATACCCACCAATTAGCCATGTGTCGCCATGCCGGCCAGCTTCCAAGTCCCGGTTTAGGGGTGACATTCTGAATATGAAACTATCATGGCTGGACCCCGGATAGTTGGCATATACTGAAGTGATGATTCCCTTGGCATCGCATACAACCTGCACGTTGATGGAATGCCAGTGCTTGCGGTTCCGATAGATGTGCTCAGTGGCCCTGGGTGGACGTAGAGCCACATGGGTGCCATCAATAGCACCTAGGACTTTGGGGAAGTGTGCCACCCCATAAAATTGCTGGACAACAGCCTGCCTTTCTGCAGGTGTTCTGGGCATGTATATGTGCCTGCGGACTGAGGGGGGTGCAGTCATCATGGCCAACACCTGGTGTAGGCAACGTGACTGCGTGGCCTGTGACACCCCCCCACTATGGCACTTGTCCGCTGAAATGAACCAGTAGCCAAGAAGTGCAGTACATTGAGCACCTTTTCCAAGGGGCTCAGTGCTTGCAAGCACAGGGTGGGTGATGTGAGGTCATCCTCCCACTCCCTCAACAGGTCTAGGATTATGCGTGGTGGAAACCTATACCTCCCGTACACCTGGTCATCAGGCATCCCAAAAAGGCTGGTCTTGGGTAAAAAAATGCGGGGCCTGGGTATCCTCCTCCTCCTGCGGTGTCCCACGACCACTGCTGCGTCTGAGCTTGTTTGTTGTTTGCGTGCACTTTTATGCTGCATGGGGCTGCTTTCGCCTGCTTCCTGCTGGCGTACGTAATTCCGGATTAGCGCGTCTTTTTTGGCGCACGCCTTTCCCTTATTTGATTCCATGAATACGTGTTGTTGGTGCGTGTGTGGGCATTGCGAGCATTTACCTCCTGTACTTCCCCCATAACGCCCACATTTTCACACGTTGTTCCCCATTTCGCGTGTTCCGCCCCGTGTTCCGCCCACTTTTGTTGTCTGCGCTGCGCTATGCGCGCTTTCCCTGTGCGCATAGCGCACGCCGTTTAATGACATGTGCACCCGCATGCGCCACCCACAATTTTAGCACACATCCCAGGATTTACACACGCACTGAATTCCATGAATCGATGTGCACGGCTTCGGCACGCGTGCGCTGCGATTTTCACGCTTGTGCTGCAATTTTCACGCTTGCGCTCCCCTTTTCGGCGCACATCTATTCCATGAATCCGCCCGATTGTAGGGCCACTAAAGCGTCATAACTGGATGTTCACATCCAGATCAGAGCCACAGAACAACATATCAAGAGTAAGCAAATTAGATGGCATCTTATGGGGATTTGAAAACAAGTAAGGAAACAAAATCCGCCTGTAATGTGGGTAGACTCTGACAATTCAGTTAATAGGAATGTGATGAAATGATTACTGACACAGGAGTACAATTTCAAACTACTACTAGAGCAGTCAGAGGAGATCTCAATTGTGAAGTTGAAGCAGGCATAGATTATACCTCCCTCGCCCCGTTAAGGCAGCATTGGCTGGGGGTAGGTTGTGAGCCAGTACAGAAGCATCCAAAGCAACAATAGTACAGAAAGCACCACAATTAAATCAGTGTTTAATCAAGTTAATATAAAAAATTAAACTTTAACTAAACTAAAAGTACAGTTAAAATATTAAAACACTAACAACTCACCCCTGAAATGAAATACACAGATAATGCAGACTTTCGGAGCAAAGAGCATGCTGGGTGTTGAAGAACAAGGGTGTGAATGTAAGCAGTCTTGCAGATAAATATAGTAAATTCAAGAATATGAATTTAACATATACAATGGGTATTAAATGGCCCGTTGACACATAGAACAAGACCAATATGAACAAAACAACAGGTATATACCTTCTTGTCTTCTTTCAGGGTCTCAACAGCATGTAAAGGCCGTGCATGTTTTTCAAATTTTCACTGCAGGACTGATCCTCAGGTCCTAAGATTCGTGGTCAGAATGAAGGTGTTAGTAACCATGGCATCATTGTGTGCCGCAGCTTGAGAGGGAGGACTAATGGTATGTCATATTTTGTGTGACTCAGGCACTGTAAAACTGGAGATATGCATGTCAATTATTTTATTTGTGACATTTATAGAACATTAACCTTATTAAATAATGATATATGGAGCACTTTAAGTTAATATTCAAGACAAAATTCCTACTCGTGACCAACAACACGGAACACCCAGACATACATAACTGGATATCAACCATGAACTCTGACGGATTCACACCTGAGCTCAACTCCTGCGCTAAGTCTCTTGAGTTCCACATTGACAAACAGCTCTTCTTCAAGACACACATAGCTAAAAAAAACTCAGAAAGCTTGGTATCAGCTCTCCCTCCTTTGAAAAGTAAAGTCTTTCCTCCACCGTCTCAGGAGGATAGTTCAGGGGCAACGTGCTCGCCTTGGAAGCAAGACGACATGGAGCAGCACAGGTTTGATACCCGGGTGCGCACTTAGAAACCTCTGGGTATTAAACACGTTATAAGTAACATATCATATCATATCACCGGGCAATTTTAGATCCACCGTTCAAGCATTGGTCCTGCCCTACCTGGATAGTGGCAATGCACTCCTCAAAGGCCTCCAGTCACCCTCCCTTGAGCCCCTGAGAAGTTTTCTACATTGGGCCGCACTCCTCATCAAGGGTCTATGCAGATACGACCGCATCATCCCAGCCCTCATCCACTTTCATAGGCTGAATCACCTCCAAGTCTTGCTTCATCATCTATGAGGCAGTTACCCTTAAGTCACCCAGATACCTTGCAGAGAGACTCAGCATCTCTCTTGGACAGTGCACCACCAGAAGCTAGGACACGTGCAGACTTGAAATATGCTGATTCAAAAAGTAAAGGACCAGAAAACAAGCCTTCTCTGCCTATGCCCCAAGAATATAGAACCTCCTCCGCATCAGCATCAGCTCAAATCAACAAGTAGATAATGGCAAGTAATCCACTCCAAATTCAGGCAATAGGAGAAAGATAGGTTTTCAGGTACTTCCTAAATTGTAGCAAAGATTCTGCGCTGTAAATGGAAATGCATACACTGGTCCAGAAATTTGGAGCAGCAATAAAGAGAGTCTGTTTTTGAGATTGCGTTGTCTTCACTTTAAGGATAGTTAACACAAGGTTATATCTATCTATATTTCTGGAGTTCTCTAATACATGAAGTTTATCTGCAAAATCCAAAGGATAACCTAAGTGAAGTGCCCTAAATGTTTATTTATTTTTGATTTTATTGTGCATTTGTCAGGCACTTATGCATCAAGAAATTGTGTTTCAAAGCACCCAAAAAGCCCAATTTGAAAAGCATACATAACTGAAGGAGGAGCCAGTGTAATGATTTAGCACTAACTATCACTTTTGCCGCAGAATGAAATGCTACTTTGAGGGTTTTTAAGTAAGTCTCATGTACAGCAGTCAAGATTGCATTTCCAACTTTCACATGTGTTAACACCAGAGGCTGAACAATAGAAGGAAGAAACTCCTTGATTCTAGTTCATAATAAATCAGTTGAACTTCCTTATTCACATGAGGCAAGGAAAGCTTAGAATCAATACAAATTCCTAAGCATTAAGAGGATGCATTATATTGAAGAGGTTTTTTTCTAGAGATTAAAGGTTGTTAACATGGCTGGACACATATGAGGAATTTATCCTCACCAAACCATAACAATTACATTTTTGAGCTGTTAAATTTAAGACGTACTGAAGCCATCCATTCTTAAATGTCAGGTAGACAGTCACCCAGCTCTCAGATGTCCCTATCAGAAGACAAGTATTATTGTGAGTCCATTCCAGTTCACAGGGAGCTGATCTGTGTCATGATCTGGACTCAGTAAAATGGATTGCTCTTTCTCAAAGCCGCTCCCTTAAATCAAGAAAACACACTGTTGCAGGTGGAGTGACAACAGTAAATAGTCTTAAATAGAAGGAAACCACCAACGATAATACATCCCTGCGTGCCTGCTCTGAAGTCCATCACAGTTGTATGGGCAGAAGATCTGGAATCCATTGACAAGGTGATGACATTAAATAGTGGATCTGATGAATTTCAATCCACCCTGATCTCAGCCAGTGATGGGAAGAAGGCAAATTAAATGGTCTTTCATTCTTGAAAAGTTGGATCAGCCACCATTCCAGTCATTGTGAAAGCTGATAGATATTGTATTGATTAAAAATGACAAGTCCTTTTTATACTGCTTAGTCTTGTGCACAGCCAGAAATACCATTCACAAATGCCCCTAAAAATATCAATGCTAATAGTTCAATGCTAGTCCCCATGTCCCCAAAGTTGTGATGTGAGCCACATACCAAAGTGCACTTTGGTATCACCGTTCCACACTGAAATCAATATCTAAAATATTACATAATAAAATCATCATAGGAATGATGCTATCCCCTCTTGAATCCTCAATAATTATTTATCGGTAGGGCATCACACTGTCAATAGTTGCTTAGGATTCTAAATCCAGCATTCACACAATCAAGATTTGTCTTTTAAGTATCAATTTCCAGTCTCAGACAACACTCATTTTAATAATTTAGCATGTAAAAATCCCACCTTCATACTGTGGGAAAAGAAACACTCTATTTTGAAATAACAATGTATTTGTATTAACTACAATGGTATCAAAATAATGTGACAGGTGATTCTCCACAGGAATTACAATGCGACTGCACCCACAGCTGAATCTATACAAGGTATACTGTGAAATTGTGCCCTAAATGTATGCATACGTATTGACATTGATTTATTTTTCTGTGCAACCATTAAACCAGTTTGCATGAGGCTATTATGTTTACTTTAAACAAAGATACATGCTTACATCAAAATTGGTGTCAGTGCTCAGAATAGAGTTTAAAAGAGAACAGGTTATTCCAGTCATAATTCAAATGAAATGTGGTTCTCTAGCTCCCGGGCTAATTTAACTCTAAAATGTTAGACACTATCTATGACAAACTATTGATTCCAAACATGGCGATAGACACCATTTGACTGCTTCTTCTATTATGTAGACTTATTGCAAACAATTATGAATGCTGGGTTTCTTAGAATGTCTGTTGTGTTTGTACTACTTGGACAGAAAGGCCCAACTCACTCCCTATTTTTCTAGGAACAAGGTTCACTCTCATAACACCTCAGTTCAATGTGTTCTCTAAGGAATAGGTTCCAAGTGCTTCATTGACTACAGAAGACACCAAACATATATATTGTTACTCTACATTACATTTGAGATTTCTGAAGCTTCCAGATATCCCAAATTAAGGAGAAAGCCCCAATGCAATGATGTTATGAAGGGTTTTAGTTTAAAAAATGCAAAACACATGCACTTTATTTAATGTTCCATTTTCTGTGATACAACTTTAAAATTGGGCTCCTGAAAATATAGTTAAGTTCGATGTGGGATTTAATTAATTCTCTGAAAAGTGTATCAATAATCTTGTGAACTAGGTACTCATTTTGTGTCTGTCGTTCAAAGATTCAGAAGAGGTAAAGACACTGACTGGCCTCAGGCAGATCCTGCATGCCAGTTCTCAGATTTGTAATTGCATCTGTCCCAAAATCCATCACAGGTACTATTGTCTTGCTTTACAAGACCTCTTCATTCATTCCAATTCAGATCAGGTAAACTCTTCCTTTAAAGTATTTCTCAATCAGCTGCCCCCTTTTGGAATCCATTCTCCTTCCACTCCTTATGGAATACTGTCGACTGGACTCGACCATTCTTGTTTTCTAAAACTTCTCATTTGTTCCTATGCCTTTGAGTTAATCCCAAGCAAACTCCAAACATAAGCTGTTTCCTGTTAGTCAGTATATTCAACGTATCTCTATACTCGAGGGAAGATGACATAACTAACACCAACTTCTTTCCCATAGGCTCTTTTACATGAGAAGCTTAGACATAGGAGTGGCTAATTTTTCATGGGTCTCTTACTGAGTAAAACGCATCTCAATGTTCCCCATCTGTCTAGAATGTGCCATTGGAAAGTGCTGATTATAATCATTCAGTTGCAAAAATTTGTTGAATTTTCATATGTATTGATTCATCATAATGGACATTGAGTTGCAGAGATATGGGGGACGATTCATGGAACAAATGTGTGGCGAAATTTGTTGTGCAAGCTGGCGCAAGCATGAAAAAGCAAGTGCACATGCACACGTGCGATTCATGGAAGGTCCTGTGCGTGTTTTCCCGGGGATGTGCGCCAAATCCGTGGATGGTGCACACGGGCACGCATTTCATTTCAACATCCCAAACACCGTGCGCGAAGCACACAGCGAAAGCGCACAACGTGTAGTGCACACAACGTGTAGTGCACACACCAAAAAGGGGGCGGAACAAGCGGAATGGGGAACAACGTGTGAAAATGAAGGTGTAACTGGGGAAGTACTGCTGGGAAATAGACGGAACACCCACATGTGTGCATACAACACGTATTCATGGAATCGAATACCGGAAACCCGCACACCACAAAAAGGCAGGCGGACGTGTCCCCGCGTAGTATAAAAGTGCACACAAACAACAAACACTTATATACAGCTACGATGAATGTCCAATTTCTGGCAGTGCTGATTGTGGGACACCGCAGGAGGAGGAGAATAGCCAGGCCCTGCATTTTCTTGCCCAGGACCAGCCTTTTTGGGATGCCTTATGACCAGGTCTATGGCAGGTATGGGTTTCCACCTCATATCATCCTAGACCTGGTCACTGAGTGGGAGGATGACCTCACATCACCCACCTTGTGCTCCCAAGCATTGAGCCCTTTGGAAAAGGTGCTCAATGTCCTGCATTTTTTGGCCACTGGGTCATTTCAACAGACAACTGCTATAGTTGGGGGTGTCTCACAGGCCACGCAGTCACGCTGCCTACACCAGGTGTTGTCAATCATGACTGCGTGCCCCTCAGTCAGCAGACACATATACATGCCCAGAACACCCGCAGAAAGGCAGGCCATGGTCCAGGACTTTTTCAGGGTGGCACAGTTCCCCAAAGTGCTTGGTGCCTTAGATTGCACCCATGTGGTCCTACGTCCACCTAGGGCCTCTGAGCACATCTATCGAAACCACAAGCACTGGCATTCCATCAACGTACAGGTTGTATGCGATGCCCATGGAATCATCACCTCTGTCTATGCAAATTATCCTGGGTCTACCCATGACAGTTTCATATACCGAATGTCCACCCTGAACCGGGACCTGGAAGCTGGGAAGCATTGCGACACATGGCTCATTGGTGAGTACAAATGTCTGTGCACATGCATGCATGTCACACAAAGACAAATACACAAACCCAACTAATGACAACCATCCTCACCTCCCCACGGGACAGTGCCTACCCTCTGAGCAACCACATGATGATGCCAATACGGAACCCCACCACACCACCCCAGGTAAGATACCACGCTGCCCATATTGCAACCATGGGCATAGTGGAGCGCACATTCGGAGTTCTCAAGTCACGCTTCCGCTCCCTTGACCGCTCTGACGGGCAGCTACTCTATGCACCCCAAAACGCATCTCAATGTTCCCCATCTGTCTAGAATGTGCCATTGGAAAGTGCTGATTATAATCATTCAGTTGCAAAAATTTGTTGAATTTTCATATGTATTGATTCATCATAATGGACATTGAGTTGCAGAGATATGGGGGACGATTCATGGAACAAATGTGTGGCGAAATTTGTTGTGCAAGCTGGCGCAAGCATGAAAAAGCAAGTGCACATGCACACGTGCGATTCATGGAAGGTCCTGTGCGTGTTTTCCCGGGGATGTGCGCCAAATCCGTGGATGGTGCACACGGGCACGCATTTCATTTCAACATCCCAAACACCGTGCGCGAAGCACACAGCGAAAGCGCACAACGTGTAGTGCACACAACGTGTAGTGCACACACCAAAAAGGGGGCGGAACAAGCGGAATGTGGAACAACGTGTGAAAATGAAGGTGTAACTGGGGAAGTACTGCTGGGAAATAGACGGAACACCCACATGTGTGCATACAACACGTATTCATGGAATCGAATACCGGAAACCCGCACACCACAAAAAGGCAGGCGGACGTGTCCCTGCATAGTATAAAAGTGCACACAAACAACAAACACTTATTTACAGCTACGATGAATGTCCAATTTCTGGCAGTGCTGATTGTGGGACACCGCAGGAGGAGGAGAATAGCCAGGCCCTGCATTTTTTTGCCCAGGACCAGCCTTTTTGGGATGCCTTATGACCAGGTCTATGGCAGGTATGGGTTTCCACCTCATATCATCCTAGACCTGGTCACTGAGTGGGAGGATGACCTCACATCACCCACCTTGTGCTCCCAAGCATTGAGCCCTTTGGAAAAGGTGCTCAATGTCCTGCATTTTTTGGCCACTGGGTCATTTCAACGGACAACTGCTATAGTTGGGGGTGTCTCACAGGCCACGCAGTCACGCTGCCTACACCAGGTGTTGTCAATCATGACTGCGTGCCCCTCAGTCAGCAGACACATATACATGCCCAGAACACCCGCAGAAAGGCAGGCCATGGTCCAGGACTTTTTCAGGGTGGCACAGTTCCCCAAAGTGCTTGGTGCCTTAGATTGCACCCATGTGGCCCTACGTCCACCTAGGGCCTCTGAGCACATCTATCGAAACCACAAGCACTGGCATTCCATCAACGTACAGGTTGTATGCGATGCCCATGGAATCATCACCTCTGTCTATGCAAATTATCCTGGGTCTACCCATGACAGTTTCATATACAGAATGTCCACCCTGAACCGGGACCTGGAAGCTGGGAAGCATTGCGACACATGGCTCATTGGTGAGTACAAATGTCTGTGCACATGCATGCATGTCACACAAAGACAAATACACAAACCCAACTAATGACAACCATCCTCACCTCCCCACGGGACAGTGCCTACCCTCTGAGCAACCACATGATGATGCCAATACGGAACCCCACCACACCACCCCAGGTAAGATACCACGCTGCCCATATTGCAACCATGGGCATAGTGGAGCGCACATCGGAGTTCTCAAGTCACGCTTCCGCTCCCTTGACCGCTCTGACGGGCAGCTACTATATGCACCCCCAGTAGTGTGCAGGGTCATTGTGGCAGCATGTGTCCTGCACAATGTTGCAACACAGCAGGGCATACCGGTGGACATGGTGGTGCCCCCACATCCCCAACCACAGGTACAGGTGCTGCCCATGGGAGGGGAAAGGGCACGTAGCGAGGCAGCCCGTACCCAGCTTGTGGCCACATTTTTCACCTAAACTCCCACCCCTGCGGAGTGCACACAGGCCTGGCACATACCAGGTGGCATTTGATGATGACAAAGAGACAGTCAACTGTCACAACCTTACCACCCTGAGAATGTTGCCACGGAAGTGCTTCATTGTGTGCATCCCTGGCTACTTAAACATAACAAATCCTGAGTGACCAAAAGGAACATATGCAAGGTTTATATCACACCACCTCCCTGCAAAACAGGCCATGACAATCACTGGTATGTCACCCAAACCCTCCCAACCCACATCGCCCTTGTCCGCCACACCATGAGATGGCATGCAACAGCAAAAGAGCAAACCAAAAGCACAACACATGACCAATTAGATACAAAGTGATGCGTGATCAATGGAAATAGGCATGACACAAACACACACGACATGGAATCAGATGAAATGACTAACCAAAAACCTCCCACACATACAAAGTTATACACAAATGCATGCCACCAGCGTACCATCAACAAAAGACAGAATACCTGTTGTCATGCACATTGGCCAAGCCAAATCCGCAAATCCCTAACCCGTGTGCTGTGTGTCTCCTGCAACACACTGCTCAGCACACAGCACAGTGAGCAGCCATTGTCTTGGGGATACACCTTTAGCATCCTATAAAAAGGACAAGCAACAGAAATAACCTATTGACGCATGTACACAATCCTAAATGGTAAGTGATCATGCGCTGCAGGGACACAGCATGCCAGACAAGGCAATCTATGTGCACATGTGGGCATGGAAGGGTGGTTGTATGTGTGGTGGAGCAATGTGTAAGTGTGTGTGTCAGCAGGGGCATGCACTCAATACATGCATGTGAAATTAAGTGACCCTCAGTGTCCTGTACACATCACATGTGAACATTGGCCATGTGTACACCCCAGTATGTCAAACCACAACAATCCCTTGACACCTGAAAAGTAAACACAACACAGGAACAGCCATTGACCAGCAGAACACATCATGTACATAGTACCCCACAATGACAATGTCAGACAGTGCCCAAACACTGTAGCCCAAGGGTATTGTCAGACAACAAAAGGCCCTCCCTCATTTACTCATCACCATGTCCTTCAGAAGAACTGTGTCTGGGGTCCGTTGGCTTCTTCCTTCTAGTCTACCTGGCTTCGGGATCCCCCTACCCCTTGGTTTCCTTGTTCCACCTTTTGTGTAAATAGGGTCCAGCCCCCTCAGAGGCCACTTTGACTGGTAAAAATACCAAATCGCAGAGAACTCCAAGGAGCTAAACCCCCAAACCTGGGAAAAAGCCTGTAGCCACACAAAAAAATCTGTAAGAGTCTCCAGTACATGACTTGAAGTCACTGAATATGACCAAGCACATATCAAGCAGAATTATAGAATAACTACCAAGGTAGCACAGTTGAACAATGGTTCAACAGGATGGGGAGCAATTTCAGAACACAACAATCAATGAGGATGCAACAACTGATGGGTAGTGTCACAGCTCCGGTCTCCAGGTGCAGGAGTGGCAAGAACCAACCACCCCCTCCACGGTCTGGGTGCCTGAAAGGTAAAACTTACACAGGCCTCCAAGACCCAGCGGGGAAAGAGGGTTAGGGATCCATTTGTTGGATAGGCATCAGTATTTAGGATAACCGGAAAGAAGGTCAGGAGAGGGGAGGTGAGGTGGATGGGCAAGGGAAAGTAGTAAAAATACAAAATACAACTATTGACAATTGCGCATACCCAATCAGAGAAACCATGTACTTCATGCACATTGTACAAAATGGCTCAAAGGCGAGCCAGCGAGAGACTTATCTCTGGGGTGAGTGCTGGCCTCCTGCCTGTGCACTCTCAGGTCTGGGAACAGGAGCAGTTCAATGCTGCAAAGAGAGCGTGAGTTACAATTCTGTGTGTGTTTTCCCCACACACGCATAACACCATTCATGCCTCGAACTTTGTGACTCCTCCCCAAACAAGCACTCTTTTCTGCTGCTTTATTCGTGTACTTTTGCTTGCCCCCGTGATGGTTCATACACTGTCAATGTGGTAAGGCAGCCGCACGTGGCCCCATGGTAAATGGAAGACCATGTGTTAAGAAACACACATGATAGAATGGGCCTCGGGTGAGCTGCTAGACGCGTGTGGTGAGGTGCGACTTCAGTAGAAGTCACGTTTTGCCAGCCGCGGATTCCGATAGGTAGCGCTAGTGGCAATGCACTGCACTCGAGTTTGTGCGTCGCTGGGTGCCCCCCCTTGCGCTATATCAGTTTGTGGCTAGGAACGCTACTGCGCTAATACTTTGCTTCTATGGAGCAGGGGGGACTCCAGGATATGGGCGACACCCCCTGTGTCTGCCCCTGACAACTTGGAAAGCTTCTTGGCATTTGCTCCTCAGCGTGGCTTGGCTGTACTGTGCACATCTTCCCCAACCCCTGGCTAAGCTCCCCAGCACTGGCGCTACTCAGCTTGCATGTGTGAGGAGCCTGGAGGAAGGACATGGCCCCATATGCTGCTCACCTTGCTCGGAGCTCTTGGAAAGACGTCTACTTCTGTCGGACGTCTGAGCACAAGCCCCAATGCTTCAGCTTGCGCGTGCATGCGCACGTATGCCCCACCCAACGTGGCAAGGGTTTTGTAGTTCTTGGCCCGGTGTCTGCTGGAAAAGGTAGTCTGGAGGTTCCTTTTCCTGCAGAAAGGGCATAAAAACCTTTAATAAGGCAGGAACATTTTCTTTGTGTTTGTCTTCATGCTGCTTGTTACTGGGCCATGTCTGAGACCTACATTTGACATCCTCCCACACAACCCCAGGTTCTGTACCCTGACAGGTACAGCTGGAACTTGAGTAGAAAATAACCAAGGAGGCTGGCACAACTGGATGGTTGAGCTGAAACCCGATCAATCCTTCATAGTGTGAAGAAAGAAAGGCAGAGACAGCACAAGTCTGGAAAGGCACTGCGAATGTGAGATAGCCGGAAACAGCTGACAGCAAGTTAAGAGCCACAACAGTTGAATAGCATTGGTAAAAGCCAACAGTGAACATAAATGCATGGTTGTAATAGATGAAAGACAGGAGAAGCGACAGAGAGATGCAGTTGAACAGAAGTGTACTGAGGCAAACCGAGGCAGTGTAAGATTACGTGGAAATAACTGCCCGAGAGACGGGCAGACAGGTCTGCAACAAAAACAGTAGCATGAAGAAGAACAGGGACTAAAGGCACCAGAGTGTGGAAACCAAGTAAAAGAGCCGTAGACCAGTAGGAAAACTGCGCGATCAGGCAGCATCAAAGTCGTAGAGGGAAGACAGACACAACGTGCCAGCCAAACAGAACGGAGTGTAGTAGAAGTATAGGCGGACATCTCAGGTGAGGACTGGACCATGAGCTGTGCCTCTTGGGTCACATTCCTAATGCATCCTTCTTTGCCACAATCCCCAGGGGCTGTACTCAATACATACCAACTACACATTGTCACCACCCAGCCCCCTTCCACCATCAGTGTGACTTTGACAGCTAAAGGTTGCAGGCTACCATCTACAGCATGAAGTGCATCAAGCACGTATACAGGCAGAAATGAACATACATCCCAATTAACATCAATAAATGGACAGTTCAATAATGTACTCACCAAAATTGATTGTAGACATGATGTGGAGAAAACATCCATAATCCCCACTTGGGGTGTTAACACAAGTAGTATAGCAGCAGACAGGCCACAGATATGACAAAAGTCCAATGCCCTTGTGTAAATGGTTGTCACACCACACCATCCTTGCAAGCCCATGGTTAGGGGAAGCAGGAGTGGCATATGTGAGTCAGGACCCCAAGCCGCAAACACATACACGAGACAAGTTTGAATGGGCCCAGCTGGAACAGACAGTTGGTGCTTTCAAAAGCCACAAAGCACCAAACCATCACATGAATGCACAATAGAAAAACAATTTTAAACTATATTAACTAATTAAACTAACAGTAAAAATAAAAAATTGACACATACGACACGGGGGCAGGCACCCAGGAGGGGGGGAGGTACAGGGTGCACCTCAACACCCACATGTGATGATGTTGAGATAAAAAAAAACCTCCATGGGCTCAACGCCTTGACGCCCCGAGCTGTGTGGGAGATAAATCGTCGTCCGATTCACCCTCTGGATGGAAAGCAGAAGGTGTATGTGGCAAAGTACCCTGACCACGCCTATGCACAGCTTGCCCCTCATCAGCAGCAAGTCTACGGAATGGTAAGCCTGGTCCTGTTTGGCGATGACACGTAGGTCAGCATGCAGCACCTCACATGATACGCGTGCTTCCTCTTGCAAGGTAGCACGTGTAACACAGAGTTTTTCCTGCATGGCCTGGCATGACATCTGGAGCACCAACCACAAGCACCTAGCTCAGCTGAGATGGTATTCTCAAGCCGCTCCAACTTCTCCTCTGTCCGCTGCCTCTAGGACATGTTGAGCACACCCAGAGTACATCTGAGGGATTGATGGTCATCCCTCAGGGCCTCCCTGTGTGCCTCTGTGTGAGCAGCAAGTGCTTGACGCAGAGACACCATTTCAGCCCAGCGTGCCCTGTCTCAGGCCGCCATGCCCAGCCTGAGCAAGCGGGCTATGGACTTGGCTGCCCTCTGCTGGAGAACCACCTGCCTAGCTGGGGGGAGCACGGATTGGGCCACATGTTCCATGCGCTGACCGATAATATCAATTGCTGCCCCTTGTTGTTCAGAATTAGCAACCATGGCTTGCTCCCACTCAGTATACCCTGGTGGTGCATGGCTACCGGGTTGCTGGACTTGACAACCACAGGGCCCAAGGAGATGCAGTCCTCATAAGGTTGGCACCGCCCGCGGCTGCAGGACTACATCCCTCCATTGATGTGATGCCCCAGGCACATCATCAACTGGTGTGGAGTGTGACCGTGCGTCCCGATACAACACAGGCGGAGGTTCCAACACCAACTGGTCCCTCAGTGCAGGTGTCGCGGACAGAGGATCGTCCACATCAGAATCACTCACCATCGACAAATGGACATGATGCGCATCCAACTCAACATTGTTGTTAGATTGATCATCCGAGCTAGATCCATTGCCAGCCCTGGACACAATGGTCTGCAGCACAAGTGGGTTCTTGTGGCCTACCACCCCACAACCCCCACTTGTGCTGGATTGCTGATGTAATAGCAACCCCGTGTCAGGATTGACATCACCATCCCCTGGCTCCATTGTGTCATCATCTGTAATGTTGAAAAAACAAACATGAGTACACATGTCTGATGCACATAACGCACACACACATAGACATCACATCGATAGCCAAAACATGAAGTAGACATGTCATACACAAATGAAATTCCGGCATGCATCCAGTGGCATCGATATGCAAACACATCCCAAAAGCAGAAATGGATGTGTGTAAATAGCGAAGCCTACACATGTATTGAATGTCGTATATCACCTCCATCAAACACCAACTCTGTCAGGCACATGTCACTGGCAGAAATGACAGATGGCAACAAAGAGATGGCACATACCATAAGCATGTCTGAAAGGCCAAATGGCCAAAGCTACAAGTGAATCCAAACACACCATGACTCACATAATATGCATGTACACATGCATCACTAAATCATCATCACCAATATTGCTTCATCCATCAGCAGCTCGGCCCGTACCGGGTGTCATGGACCATGTAGACATTGTGAATGTCCCAAGCAAAGCGAGGGCCTGCAAACAGGCATGAGGGACCATAGCGCCCAGTACGGTCCGAGCTGTCGGCCATGAAGCCTCCAGAACACCCCTCAGGGCCTGATTGAGCACATTGTGCTATGAGTGTGCCCTAAACCATTATTCAGTGTGTCAAATCATCACGGCCAGGCCCCACCAGATTAGCTAAGTGGGCCTGGGTGTACAAATACTGCACAACAGTGCACCTTCAGGATTGTGCCAGTTGAACATAACGGGCGCAAAGCTGAAATCTCACCAGCATAAACGTCAATCAACTACATATTAGTCAGTCAACAAAAAAGCTGCAGAAGACACATGTGTAAATGAACACTTTCATACACACATAAGTGAGTAGTCGCAATGTTACACTACACAACGTTGAAGCTGCTTGCACATGTACATGTGAAAGTGTTCAAAAATACCCGTTTCCCTATACACCCGTACACACATACACACGTGCAGGTAACTCCACAATAATTACAACCCAATTGGCAAGCTACAGTCAATCTGCGGCCTATAAGGGTTAGTATAGGCCGCAGATTGACCTATCATCTTTGCTAAACACCGTCTAGTGTGTTTCAATACTGACTACATGTGTCACATGATGCACCTGTGCCTGTGCCTTTCATGACAGTGGAGAGATGACAATCTGACCATACATGCCAGGTCACTTTGACATTGCTCTATCTACATCAACAAGTACATTATGATGTCAACCAATAAACAAGAAGGCAGTGTAAGTGCAAGGTCAGGCATCACGTGCAATGTGCATGCAATGGGTTGCATGGATAATGGCACCCCCCCTTACAGTGTTGAGTAGCGTCAATTGCATCATCTGAGTCAACTGACAACACAGCCACTGGGAATGGGACAGTGAGCAGGACACTTGATGAACCCTCTGTAGTACACCCATTTGTGCAGAAGGCACTACACCGGTTTGACAGAGTCAGGGGGTGTCATGATGCCTACCTCCAAGGTGCCAGACAAGACCCAGCTACCCCAGAGGCAGACATCATGTCTTCAAGGGAAGTCACAACAGCCTCAAGTAGGGGCTCTTTGGACTCAGTCCTGGCGCCTTTGGCACCAGGCTCATATCGGGCCACAGTCCTGGCGCCATAGTGTTAACTTACCTGATGCAGACCATGCTGCAACATCCAGGCCTTCTGAGGCCTGAATGGGACTACTTTATCTTTGGAACTACTTAACCACATGGGTGTGGTCAGGGGAGGAATACATACCTGAGAGGAAGGATACATACCTGGAACTACTTTGAAGGCTATTTAAGCCACGCCCAAGCAGCAACTCACGCTTCACGTTGTTCTGCATCTAGCAGCTGGACGCTCACCGTGTTTGTTCCTGCATTCTGTCTTCTGCCACTCCTGCCAGCATCCTGGAACACCTGCAAAGAACGAAGAGAAGAGAAAAGGGTAAAGAAGCGTCCTTACCTGCTAAAGCCGCATTCCGGAGTCATCTCGCCGACGGTCCTGAAAAGGAAGACATCCATTCAAAAGCACATTGCATCGATCGCTGCAGCGCCGCATCTCACTCACCTGTACAAGGTACCACCACGTTCTACGGCGACATCTGGACTCGCAGCCACATCACCGCGCCTAGGGAGAAAAAGACAAGAATAAAGGTGAGAGGGGAAAGAAAACAAGGAAACCTTAATTTCCATTACAAAGCTTACCTGTTGGGTTATTCCAACTTCATTTCGGGTCGGTGCCGCATCCTGGCATTTCCGGACCCCGGCCCCTAAGGGGAAAAAGAGACATCAGCGTTAGTGGGCGCATGAAAAGACGTTACCCAACGCCCATTAAAGACTTACCTGATTTCTTCTGGATTGATCTTTGTTTCGGGTCGGTGCCGCATCCAGGCATTTCCGTACCCCGGCCCCTATGGGGAAAAAAGACATCAGCGTTAGTGGGCGCATGAAAAGACATTACCCAAACGCCCATTAAAGACTTACCTGATTTCTTCTGGATTGAGCTTCGTTTCGGGTCGGTGCCGCATCCAGGCATTTCCGGACCCCGGCCCCTATGGGGAAAAAAGACATCAGCGTTAGTGAGCGCATTGATACAAGGACACTGAGAGAACTCTCATCAAGCTCACCAGAGTCTCATTCTTCGGTTCCACAGCTCTTCTCGGAATAGTTTCCGCACCTGAAAAAGAGACAACGAACAATTATTATTGCGTAATCATACTCATTAACAGAATCCTTACGGTACTATACCGGGAAAACAACATTTGAACCCTCTACAATCAAAATCCCAGTGAAATAACTGGATACTACGCGCCCCTGCATGAGAAGCAGGATGGAGAGCTCAACCTTTCAAACCCTAAGGTGAGACTTCACGTGGGGGTCGCAGGAGGGTTTCGTAGAGGGGTGAGAAGGGAGCGGGAGGCTTATACTTTCTCCCGCAGATTGTTAATACTCCCTTTTCACATACAGAAAGATATTCCTGTGAGCCAGACAAGCCAGATTCAAAGGTCCGGTCCAGTCCATCTTCCGGGTCCTGCGCTTCACCATAGAAGAAGCAACAACACTCCAAACCAGACCTTCTCCTCCGTGGGAGTCAGGTGAGCGTAACAGAACGCGAAGCCTACCTACAATTTTGCACCCGGGCGCTATGGAAACTTCCGAGACAGACCAGCTGGCTCAGCTTTTGGGGGAATTAAGGGCAGAAGTACACTCCGCCCGCCAGGAAACTAATGCTCTCAAAAGAGAATTACTCTTATCCAAGGAAAGAACTGATGACCTGGCCAAACGATTGTTGCAGGGTCAAGCAGGACAAACTCCTTTACCTAGTTATGGGGGTAATGCCTCGTCAATGGTTTCGAATAACCCAGTACAAATCAATCTACCTGAAAACATGCCTTTGGCCCCGCCTGAACGTTTTGCGGGGGACCCCAAGAAATATGCCGTTTTTATGAACCAATGTCGCCTGCACTTCCTATGCAGACCTGGGGCCTTCCCTAATGATCAAACCAAGGTAGCCTTTGTATTATCTTATCTCAGTGGCTGTGCTGGCGATTGGTCTGTTCCGTTGGTAAGTCAGGATGACCCAATTCTCCAGGATTTTCAAAGCTTCCAGGCGAGCATGGAAAGATTATTCGCTCGACACTCTCAGGGACAGGCCCTTGACAACGAACTACTATCCTTACGACAAGGTAACCAAGATCTCTTATCTTATATTGCCACCTTTAATAGGCTGGTTGTAGAAACGGGGTGGCCCGAAAATAAAAGGATCACACTATTTCATCGAGGCCTGCGCGGAGAACTTAAGGATGTTCTAGCTCAAATAGTAAATCCACCTCAAGCCTGCGCAGAATACATAGACTTAGTGGTCCAACTTGACCACAGACTGCAAACTAGAAAAGCAGATCGGTCCAAGTTCGAAACTCGAGTGCTGATCAAAACTCACGCTAACCCTAAGAGTACCGACGTTTCAGAACCTATGCAGATCGGCGGTGTTAAAGGACCATTGACGCAGAAGGAACGAGAGTGAAGGCGGCAAAAGCAACTATGTCTCTATTGCGGGGCTTCTGGTCACTTTCTACGAGACTGCCCGGTAAAGCCACCTAAGAAGGTGGTTGGAGCCACGGACAACAATTTAATAGAACCTGATTCGAGAAACGGTCAAGCCCGACAAGCGTAGAGGTCCGCTTGCCGAGCTTGAAAACAGACTCTTTGTCCTTGCATTTTGTCATGCCAATGGTGCTCATGGACCCGAAACAGCCTGAGCGGCTGCATGCTATAAAAGCATACATCGACAGTGGAGCTATTGGAAACTACGTAGATCGTGAATTGGCCTCCAGGATTAATCTTCCTCTCCGTCCGAAAGTTAACAAGGATGTCATTACTACAGTAGATGGAACCGAAATAGCCTCAGGGCCGGTAACACATTCCACTACAGAAATGACACTAGTGGGACAGGATGGACATCGGGAAGCAATTGTGTTCGATGTAATCAAGGCCCCACAATTTCAAGTAATTCTAGGAATCCCTTGGTTAGAAACACATAATCCTCGAATTGACTGGCGAGCAAAGAGAATACACTTTCCTGATTGTGAACTGACTTGTTATCCAAGAAATCCAGATATGGGTCTGGCCACAGTAACTTCCACCACGATACACCGACCGGTTCAATACCAAGAGTTCCAAGACGTTTTTCAAAAAGAACAGGCGAACACGTTACCTCCCCACCGGTCGTACGATTCTCAAATCGACCTGGTACCCAATGTTCAACCGCCCTGTAGTAGGATTTATGCTCTTACTGAACCTGAGAACGTTCATTTGCGTCAGTATTTAGATCAGTATCTTGCCAACGGTTTTATTCGCCCGTCAAAGTCTCCTGTTTCCTCAGCTCTGTTCTTCGTGCCAAAAAAAGAAGGCGATCTTAGAACATGTATTGACTACCGCGCCCTAAATCAAATAACGATTAAGAATCGTTATCCTCTGCCTCTGATCCCTGAACTTCTTGACCAGGTAAAAGATGCTTGTATATACACCAAGTTAGATCTCTGAGGAGCTTATCACCTGGTACGTATAAAAGAAGGCGACGAATGGAAGACTGCATTCCGCACCAAATATGGGCTCTTTGAATATCAGGTGATGCCCTTCGGATTATGCAACGCACCTGCCGCCTTTCAATACTTTATGAATGATGTTCTTCGGGAACTTATCGATGTTTGTGTCATCGTATATATCGATGACATCCTGGTATACTCCTCCTCGGAATCCGAACACAGAAAACATGTCAGGGCAGTTCTTGAGAAATTGCGCCAGCACAACCTGTTTGCGAAACTCGAAAAATGCGTTTTTCATACCACAGAGGTCGAGTTTCTCGGATTCATCCTGACACCTAAAGGAGTCCGAATGGACTCGCGAAAGACGGACGCCATCCTCAAATGGCCATCTCCTAACTCTGTTAAGGGGGTTCAGAGTATGCTTGGCTCTGCCAATTTCTATCGAAGATTCATCCCGGAATTTTCTCGAGTGGTTCAACCCATAACAGCCCTCTTACGGAAGAATAAACGTTTTGAATGGACTCCTGAGGCAGAACAGGCCTTTCAAGACCTAAAGACCAAATTCACCTGCGCCCCTCTATTGAAGCATCCGCGCCCAGATCTCCCTTACATTGTTGAAACCGACGCTTCCAGTTTGGCCATGGGTGCTGTCTTGTCTCAAAGGGATCCAGAAACTAACCAGATGCACCCTGTAGCCTTTTGGTCCAGGAAATTCACGGCTCCTGAAATCAATTACGCAATCACCGACAAAGAATTACTAGCTATTAAGTCCGCCTTCAAGGCTTGGCGTCATTACCTCCTCGGCGCAAGACACACCATTACGGTGATTACAGATCACAGGAATTTGCAATATCTAAAAACGGCCAAAGCCCAATCATCCCGCCAACTCCGATGGGCTTTATTCTTTGCAGAATTTGATTTCATAATCACCTACCGCCCTGGTTGCAAGAATTGCAAAGCGGACGCTTTATCCAGGATTGGAATGGATGAAACAAATTCAAACTTAGAACCAGTACCAATTATACCAGAACAAAGAATTTTAGGCTTGACCTCTTTACAAACTATAGAGGACGTTCAAACTCCAGTTAAACAACTTTTAAATTCCACAGCCTTGCAAGAATGGACTCAAAAGGGGTCACACTTTTCCGTTAATAACGATTTACCGTACTTCCAGGGGCGGTTATTTCTGCCCAACAAAGAACTGCAAGAATTGGTCATTGCTCACTATCATGATACATTAATGGAAGGACATCCTGGTATCGCAAAAACTGAGGAAAAGATCAAACGACAATTCTGGTGGCCATCCCGGAGAAAAGACATAAAATCTTTTGTGATGTCTTGCGGAGTTTGCGCCCAAAATAAAGGTCAAAAGAAGAGACCAGCCGGTCTCCTACAACCCTTGGATATTCCACCGGCCCCTTGGCACACCTTGTCAATGGACTTTATTACCGACCTGCCTCCTTGCTATGGATATAACACTATCTTGGTAATCGTGGATCTGTTCTCCAAGATGGCCCACTTTATCCCTTTAAAAGGGGAACCTTCAGCCTCCATCTTGGCCAAGGAATTTCTGGAAAACATAGTTTGTATGCATGGTTTTCCATCCATATTAATCTCAGACCGAGGAAGCAAATTTATTTCCCATTTTTGGAGGAAATGTTGCCAACTGGCACAAATTGATGTACGCTTATCCACTAGTCACCACCCCCAGACCGATGGTCAAACCAAGAGGGCTAACCAAACCCTTGAACAATATCTTCGGTGCATGTTGCATCAATCTGAAAACAGCTGGAAAGATATTCTATGGATCGCAAAGTATGCATATAACAATTCTGTACATTCTGGAACAGGACAAACCCCTTTTTACACCTTGTATGTTCATCATCCTAGAACCTCAGACCTAGACCCTCCTCAAAACCTGGAAATGCCTGCAGTTGATCATTTGCATTCTACTATAACCCGAGCCTTCAAGGAAGCTACAACTCATTTGCAATAAGCCAAGAAAAAATACAAAGAAAATGCTGATCTACATCGGAGTGAAGCACCTTCGTACCAGATTGGAGACCAGGTGTGACTGGCAACCAAGCATTTGCCTCTCAAAGGACCGCAGACTTTTAATCCCAGAAACATTGGACCCTATCCCATCAAAGCTATAATTAACCCGGTGGCCTTTAAACTCGATCTACCAGCCAACATGCAAATTCATCCCGTTTTTCATGCATCACTGTTAAAACCGGTGCAGCCTGGAACCAGACTAAGCAAACCACCTGAACCAATTCAAATCGATGGGGAATTAGAATTTGAAGTTAAGGACATATTGGATTCCAAAATGTTAAAATCAAAACTCTTCTATCTAGTTGATTGGAAGGGGTACGGACCTCAGGAAAGATCTTGGGAACCAAGTGACCATGTACACGCCCCGCGATTAGTGCAAAGATTCCAGCGAAAATTCCCAAGCAAGCCGAAACACCCGGAAAGGACGACCTTGGGAGGGGCCTTGGGAGGGGGTACTGTCATGATGCCTACCTCCAAGGTGCCAGACAAGACCCAGCTACCCCAGAGGCAGACATCATGTCTTCAAGGGAAGTCACAACAGCCTCAAGTAGGGGCTCTTTGGACTCAGTCCTGGCGCCTTTGGCGCCAGGCTCATATCGGGCCACAGTCCTGGCGCCATAGGCGCCAGGCTCATAAAAGGGGACTTTGTGTTAAAGGTGCTTAGTGTTAACTTACCTGATGCAGACCATGCTGCAACATCCAGGCCTTCTGAGGCCTGAATGGGACTACTTTATCTTTGGAACTACTTAACCACACGGGTGTGGTCAGGTGAGGAATACATACCTGAGAGGAAGGATACATACCTGGAACTACTTTGAAGGCTATTTAAGCCACGCCCAAGCAGTAACTCACGCTTTGCGTTGTCCTGCATCTAGCAGCTGGACGCTCACCGTGTTTGCTCCTGCATTCTGTCTTCTGCCACTCCTGCCAGCATCCTGGAACACCTGCAAAGAGAGAAGACAAGAGAAAAGGGTAAAGAAGAGTCCTTACCAGCTAAATCCGCATTCCGGAGACATCTCGCCGACAGTCCTGAAAAGGAAGACATCCATTTAAAAGCACATCACATCGATCGCTGCAGCGCCGCATCTCACTCACCTGTACAAGGTACCACCACGTTCTACGGCGACATCTGGACTCGCAGCCACATCACCGCGCCTAGGGAGAAAAAGACAAGAATAAAGGTGAGAGGGGAAGAAAACAAGGAAACCTTAATTTCCATTACAAAGCTTACCTGTTGGGTTATTCCAACTTCATTTCGGGTCGGTGCCGCATCCTGGCATTTCCGGACCCCGGCCCCTAAGGGGAAAAAGAGACATCAGCGTTAGTGGGCGCATGAAAAGACGTTACCCAACGCCCATTAAAGACTTACCTGATTTCTTCTGGATTGATCTTTGTTTCGGGTCGGTGCCGCATCCAGGCATTTCCGGACCCCGGCCCCTATGGGGAAAAAAGACATCAGCGTTAGTGGGCCCATGAAAAGACATTACCCAAACGCCCATTAAAGACTTACCTGATTTCTTCTGGATTGAGCTTCGTTTCGGGTTGGTGCCGCATCCAGGCATTTCCGGACCCCGGCCCCTATGGGGAAAAAAGACATCAGTGTTAGTGAGCGCATTGATACAAGGACACTGAGAGAACTCTCATCAAGCTCACCAGAGTCTCATTCTTCGGTTCCACAGCTCTTCTCGGAATAGTTTCCGCACCTGAAAAAGAGACAACGAACAATCATTATTGCGGAATCATACTCATTAACAGAATCCTTACTGTACTATACCGGGAAAACAAAATTTGAACCCTCTACAATCAAAATCCCAGTAAAGTAACTGGATACTACGCGCCCCTGCATGAGAAGCAGGATGGAGAGCTCAACCTTTCGAACCCTTAAGGTGAGACTTCTTCACGTGGGGGTCGCAGGAGGGTTTCGTAGAGGGGTGAGAAGGGAGCGGGAGGCTTATACTTTCTCCCGCAGATTGTTAATACTCCCTTTTCACATACAGAAAGATATTCCTGCGAGCCAGACAAGCCAGATTCGAAGGTCCGGTCCAGTCCATCTTCCGGGTCCTGTGCTTCACCATAGAAGAAGCAACAACACTCCAAACCAGACCTGCGCCTCCGTGGGAGTCAGGTGAGCGTAACAGGGGGCCTGAGACAGGGGAGGCCTGTGCCCCACATAGACTATGACACCCTAAACATGTGCGTGATGCCGTACTGAGCAACAGTGAGCATGGAATGGATGATGAAATGCCATTAAATGTATGTCATCCTGGACACGTACTACAATGATCATCCTGCAAAGGACACATAGGGGCATGCATGTAATGCACATGGAGCATGAATGGGCACTCATGTCCCTGCAGAGCATTTGCCATCTGCAAAGTCCGAGTGAGACCCCCTGCATCAAGGACATAGGATGTACCCCACAGTATGTGTCTGGCAGGTTAGCAGGGGGAAGTGTGCATGTACACACGAGCGTTGAACAGGCCATTGCAGTAGTCCAACATGTTACCCACCAGTGTAATGGTGTAAAAGTGGTGCAGGGGGTGGAGGGGCAAGGGAGCATGCCTTCATGTAGTACCAGCATGCAGGCAGAAGACACATGCATGTCAGTCATGCGATGACATAGCCCGACTGCTGAGTGGAAAGACACCCCAGGCTACATGCAGAAGGGCCAGTGAGCTGGAACATGGACCGGAGGGGCAGCCAGGTGACTAGCATGTGAGTAGGGTGCAAGTGTGGTGATGAGGACAGTCCCTGTCTGCACTACATGTCCAGCATGCTGCGCAGCAGGCACGCATTAGTGAAGCATTGCATGAATCACACATGAGAACCATGTACACATAGCATGTATTAGCAGTGAAGCACAACACATCACACAAGCAAACCACACATGGGCTAGACAAACATGCAAAAACACTCACTGGACGGGGGATCAAAATCCAGCATCTCTCCCACTCCTTCGACCAATTCTGAGGGTATGAACTCCACAGCGATCAACTCGTGCGGAGTGAGTTCTTCCTCCTGAGGTGGTGGCCCACCGCCAGAAACCCCAGTCAGGCATAATTGGAGGCACGCTTTAGCTTTTTGCACTCCTGAGCTGTGCGCACCTCATGTCTGAATGCACTAACACTCTCCGCAACACGCTTCCAGTGGTCCCAACGCTGGGCAGCCGTAGTGTGACAATTTGGGCCCACTACCATATCGCGTTCGTGTTCTGACACATAGCCCACAAGGAAGTCCAGTTCCTGCTTGCCGAAAGGCTTCTTCCTCAACGTGCCGGAGGCCGGAGCTGTGTGTGGGGTCTCAGCCTCTTGTGCAGGTGCAACATTCCTCCTCTTGGGCAGTGATCAGGACCCTGACTGGCAAATGCCGCCCTGATCAGTAGCGGCATTGGCACTGGTGGATTGAACCGAGGGAGTGGCAGGTGGAACTAAGACGTTAGCCCTTACTTGCGTCAGTGGCTGTTGGGTGCCCTTGACTGGACCCTGCGCAGCAACATCCACTGTGCCAAGGTCATTGACTGGGACTGTCCTGGATGGTAGACTCACAGCCGGGGTGGTGTCGGCTGCATCTGCCCATGCACTTGCCAACACCCGGCTGCTCGGGGCAGCAGATGACAATACTGCCCCAGGGACATGTGCCTCGGTCAGGGCAGCCCTGCGTGCACTTACCACATGCCTCCTGAACTCCTGGAATCATCCTGGGACTCTTCAGGTGCCAATGCAACAAGCGCTGGCCGACCTTGAGCATGGGTGGTGGTGGCCACAGCTGCACCTGCAGCAACCACTAACCTTGGGCCTGTGGCAGTCGATGAAACAGACTGCCAGGTCACATGGGCGCCAGTGCCAGATGTAAGAGCTGCATCTCCCGGAACCACAGAGGGTGGTGGCATGACTGCACCAACATGTGGCAGAACATCCTGCCGAAGTGGCACACCCCTGCCTCTTCCCCCTCTGTAGCCACCCTGGACACCCTGGAGTCCCCCTACTCCCTGGTCACCCTGGCCACATCCCTGACAACGCCTGCCATGTGGAGGACACCAACCTGAGGTGCCCCTCACCTTTTGTGGCCTCCCAACCATGGCACAGATGTAGTAGTGCCGGCACAGATGTAGTAGTGCCAATGGGAGGTGTGCACGATAATTGTCCTGGGCAATTGGGGTGAAGGGAGTAGGGTACTAGATGATAACAGCACCCCTGTGCTCCTGCAAGGCTGTATGTGACCCCGGTGATGAAGTGATGGGTCACACAATGCTCAGGCACCCCAAAACTGCAGTAAAACCATACATGCAACCCCCGGTAGGCCACATGTGTGGAATTAACCTCCCACAGTATGTGGTGGCACCCAGGGACACGAAAAACATGTACGCATGGGACAGGCAGGCTACTATAACCTCGAAAACGGGTATGCGATACACAGGGGGACCCGCAGTGGGAAAAATAGCATGCGCGACTCACCGTCTGACTAGCGTGGTAATGAAAAACACGCGTAGCCAATACCCCCGCCAAAAGAAGAGATACATCCTTGATCCACTGTGAAGTAGTGATGGCACGTGAAACAACCAGAAGTAGCAACACACGCATAGGTCTACACGAAAAGCACATACAGTGAACTGCTGGCCCCGCCCACCTTTAACCCGTGCCGAGGGAAATGCCCACATGCGTCAAGTCACTTACATGCTCAGGCCCTTTCCTCGAATTACACGCATTAGCCCGTGGACATGCAGTTTTTTCATGTGCTGAATCACTATGCACCCGTGGGAGGGAAACGCCCTGTGTGTTGCGTCACATACGCGCTTATGCGCTAACAGCCTTTCCTTGAAATACACGCTGACGTGCTGTTTTTTCACGTACCAAATTACTCCGTATCAAGCTGGGCAACCGCCAACACATGGAAGACCACGCTCATGTCCAAAAGGCCATTTTCCTGCCCCCCAGAGTCCCGACCCGACTCCCACGAACCATCTGCTGCTGCCTGCCTGCTGGCCACGTGCCCTGCTATTTGGTGCCTGCATGTCAGCCATCTGCAGGGATCCAGTTGCTGTGACCACCACTGCTGGAACAGAAGACTCCCGACTGCAGTTCCATCGCTCCACAGCCCAGCACCAGGACCTAGTTGCCCACCCACACCTGCCTCGAGGGAAACACCATCAGAGACCACTGGCAACCCCCAGCCAGAGAGGCAGAGGGCTGCCAGCTTCACAGCAAGAGAGGTTGGCACCCTGGTGGAGCAAGTCCTGGTGCATTATGATGCCCTCTTCAGAAGAACACGCGCCGACAAGGATGGACGGAGAAGGATCTGGATGGACATCATGGTTGCCATCAACACGGAGGGGGTGGCAACCTGCGACCTACCACACGTCCTTAATCGTTGGGAGGACTTCAGGTCCAGGACCCTGAGGAAGGCCCGGCACCTCTTAGATGCAGCGGATGCAGAGGGGTGCTGGATCCACCTTACCGATGACCAGATGAGGGTTCTGAAATGCATACGCCCAGTGCTTCACCTCCAGGTACTTGAGAGGCAGGCCCGTTCGGATTTGAGCGGTAAGTGTCCATGTGTACTGATTGGACGCAGTGCATGTTGAGGTGTGGCAGGAGTGTGCACCTTGGACAAATGTCAGGAAAGGCCCATGTATGGATGTGTATGTGCAGGGACATGAGCCTGCCGCATGTAAGTCCTGTCATGTGTGATGCACATCAATGGTGTATGTGTTCCAAAGCATAATGCACAAATACATGTGTAGACGCACACATGTTATCATTTCTGTGTATGTACTATGCCATGGTTGGGGTGTGACACATGGATGCTGGTTCCACCTTCATATGCGTGCACGGTGTACATGTGTGTGTTTGATATGTGTGCGACTGTGACACGCCATGGATGCATGTGACACAGACATGTAGGGAGCTGATTGGCAGATGTGACATAGTTGCCGATGATTGCACTGTGACAGGTGGAGGGGATGTACATATGCATGTCTGGTGGCATGTGTGCATGTGTTTGGCACTTCCCGTGTTGCTTGTGATGTCAGGCTGACCTTCGGATGTTCATGCTGTTGTGTGTGTATGGATGCTGCTGCACCATTCCTGTTAATTTGGGCATGTGTGGGTTCAAATGATATGTGTGTTGGGGAGTGTGATGTCATCTGTGAAGTTTGACACTGCCACTCACGTGCGCGGGGAGTTTTCCACGCGATGTCGCTGGTCCGAGCGGGGTACGCGATTCTGAGGGGTGTGTGGGGAGTTTGCCACGTGTTTTCGCTGGCGCGAGTGGGGTATGCATATACCGAGGGGTGCGCTGGGTATTTTTCATGCGATTTCGCTGGCGCGAGTGGATTACGCATATTCAGTGGGGTGCTCAGGGAGTTTTCCACGCATTTTCGTGGTTGGGGGGCTGTATGCTGGTCCACTGGCCTTTGCACCATGTACTGGATTTGTGCAATGTTTTTGGCGCACATGGTGGGGTTGGGGGCATAACTGGTGCTGCTGCAGGATCGCTGCGCCACTCTGCGCCATGGCTTATTATGGATGTTAGTATCCATGAATACGCTGTGCGCCAAAATGGGTTTTGGCGCATGCAGCTGGCGCATACTGGCATACGCTCCTTTCTTTGCGCCAGCCACGTGCGCCACTTCTGCACTTAATTCTATGAATTACCCTCATGGTATTTTAGGATTTTCTACATTTATTTTTTATTTATTCATTGTTCATTTGTAATGCGTACTATACAGCAGAAATTGTGTTTCGAGACACATGATGACAAGGAGGGGGATGTGGAAGAGAAAAAGGAGCAACAAAATAAAACCTGAAGATTTCTTGCAAGGTCTTGAACATTTGGAACGTTCAAGTGCTAAAGGATGAGAGCGGGGGAAGGTGAGGTGAAGGAGGCGTCGATGAGGGAGACAAACAAAAGATTCTGACTAGGTTGTGAGATGATTTAGAATGTGCAAGTGCTGAACATGAAAGGAGGGAGAGCGGGGGAGGGAGGGAGGTGCAAAAGGGGAGGAGGAGAGAGGAATAATACAAAAACCAGCAAGACAAATTTAAGTGCAGGAGCAAGTAGATAGATTGCATTAGTGGCCCAGAAAGCAATTGTGACAATCAGGTAAGCATGAATGCAGACTCAAAAAACCACACCTCATGGCCTGAGGGGCTTCATTAGACATGCAGACAACTATTATGACTAGGCAGTTATGTGACTGCAGACTGCAAAAGCCACACCTCATGGACTGAGGGGCTACATCAGACATGCAGACAACAATTAAGATTCGACAGGTAGGTAACTGTAGGTAGGAGGAACCTCAGCTCAGGCAAGATGTGATAAAATCAGGCAGCATAACATGACAGTGTAAAGATGAAGGAGAGGAGAGAAATAGGATAGCACAGAGGGCAGAACAGAGGGGACAAGAAGGGAAACAGTGAGCACAAGTAGGCAAAGCAGCATATGGCAGATAGAAGAGTCCAGCTATTGTAAGGAAGCTGGAGCTCAAGGCACATTGTGATGAGTGCATAATGGGACTATGGGCCTCATTACGAGTAGGGCGGTAAGGGATACAGGGCACCGGTAAGGAGACCGGTGCTGGTAATCCCTTACTGCCCTACTACGAGTTCCCTTAGCGGGTCCCTCCTTTAACGCCTGGTCTGACCAGGCGTTATGGATGGGACCCGTTGAGGGAAATCAGAGCCAATAACGGTACCACAATTTCCAGTACCGTTAATAGCGCCTTCCCCATTCCCACTGAGCCCTATGGGGGCTCAAATTGGAATGGGGAATGGTTTGGTGAATGGGGACTTACCGGTCCCGCCAAGGTCGGTCTGGACCGGTAAGTCCCCATCTCACCAAAGCGGACATGGTACCGTTATTGGTGGTAGTCATGGCGCAAATAGCGCCATGACTACCACCAACCTCGTAATGAGCCCCTATGTCACATGCACAGGCGTTAAACTAAGTCTGCAGGCAACAGAGTAAAAAAACAAACATTAAGTTGGTTGAACATGAGGGAAGTGAACAAGCTATTGGGGGTCATTACGACCTAGGCAGTAAGGGATTAATGGCGCTGGTAAAGGTGCCGATGCCGTTAACCCCTTACCTCCGCATTATGAGGTCCTTTAGCGAGTGCCACTAAGGGCGGCTGGTTTTTCCAGGCGCCCTTAGTGGTAGCCGCTAAAGGACCAGCATGCTAATAACAGGCCCATTATTAACGGGCCTGTTATTAGCATGCTCCCCATTCCCATTGAGCCCTATGGGGGCTTGAATGGGAATGGGGAGGTACCGGGTCTGGGTTCCTTGAATGAGGAATTACTGGGTCCTCCAAGGTTGGAATGGCCCGGTAATTTCTCATTCGAGGAACCCGGAAAAGGTATGCGGTAAGGGGGTAGCCATGGTGCTGTTAGGACCATGGCTACCCCCAACCTTGTAATGACCCCCATAGTGTTGGTAGCAACAGTTAGGCTAGGAGCAGAAGAAAACTGAATTTGTACGTTAAGGCAAGACTCATATGCTGAAGGGTCGATCATCAGAATACAGGTGTTCCAAGAAGTGTTTGCTGCAGCAGTGGAACATAAGAGGGGGGAGCAGAGGAACACAGGTGGGAGTCAGCAGGGAATGAAACCCTTGCAAAGGGGATCCAGCCCACCTTACACTGAGTGAAATAGGGTGTGATAAGCGTTGCATCAGGATGCGTGCCAGGGTTGGAAAAGGCACAGCGTGGATCGGGGTGGAGAGGCCTAGAGAAACGCACAGAGGCACCAGCAACCCCGGAGAGGCGTTAGGGCCTTAACAGGCAGTAATGGGAGGGGGACACCAGCTCAGTCTGCCTGCTGGGAGAATGAATATAAATATCTGGTGGCATCTTCCAATCAGAGCAGGTCAGGACAATGCAGCCATAAAAGCAACAACAGTGGCAGAGACACGCAGAGTCGGCCATCTTCTAATAGGGCAGCTGCTCCTGTGAATACAATGTAGATAAGGGTAGTGCCCTTCCTCCTGCCGTGTGATGAGCTGCAGGAGGAGGCTGGTGCCTCTCTCCTTGTAAAATGATCATTTACAAGCAAGGTAATGATCCAAGGTTCAATATCATTTCTCAAAATAATTCTCTATTTGTTGTGTGCAATGTGACTTGGGATCACCAAAGACATGTGCTCAGCTAGGGTCAGAGGTTCTGTCTACCTATGAAAAGACATCTTGACTGTGCAACAACACCGTTGGACTTAATGCAATTGTGGTTATCTTAAGGTTAGCTGAGTATAATATATTCTATTTGGCCATCTTTGTGTCTTATAATGTGTATCAATTAAATAAAATATTAACCAGTAAATAGAAGAACATCTAAGGATAGTTCAGGAATAAGTGTTACATTTGTTTTTTGGAAATGGGACTTCAGCTCAAATAATTTATGACGCCATGTGTAACACCTTTCACGCTGTTGGACAATGGAGCCGTGCAATTCCATTTTAATCTGAGTGTGACATCATTTTGCTTTGAAAATAAACATTATTTCTTACAGTTTTCAAACACGCGTGGTCTTCCCTTGAGCAAGTTGTATTTACAGAGCACTGCTTTCCAAATTAAAGAAACACTTGGTTTTGGCAATGCATATTATAATGCCTGTACTTTAAGTTGCATTATTACAACTGTTAGTATACATATACATATGTACAATTAGGGCCTAATTCACAGAACGTTTTCCAATGGGGCTTTGCCATTATAAAACGCTTCTGTGAATTGGGCCCTAAAAATGTAAATGGAATTATGTGTATATTTGAAGCTCCAACTTAATGTTTTTAGGTTTCATGAATTTTGATGCAGTTTATAATCTGTGAAGGAAGCAAAACACAGCGTACAACATATCCAATGTGGGTGTAATCATCTCATAGAATCTGCTCCATATGTCACATGTTTATTAGATGTTGTGGTGGGAACCATCGACTATCCATAGACACAAACAATGCCACATGTCAGGCTGACGCTGAAATTCTTACACGAGTGTCTGGTCCAAAATTGTAGGCTTTTTAACACAGGCAAAGTTGGAGGACATGCAACGGCTGATGTATACTGGTATCAGAGAGAAACCACAGACTGTCATCTCATCACAGTATGCCTCTATCCATATAGAGAGCATATCCAGTATCACAAGTAGATACTGCCAATTATAGCAGTAGTAAACAATTTTGAGGTTCACAAATGGACCATAAGGAGGAGGATTTGCTCCATGGGTGGCACTGACCAACTTTTCAGTTTTAATTTGAAGACATATGTATGGCAGGCCCAAAATCCGATCAGAAAAATTAATCAAGGAAGCAATAATGAAGTGCACAATTTACAAGAAAAACAGCTTTATTACATGCAAATTACAGCCGGGAGGGTCAGTCAGCTCATGAAAACTGAAAATGCTCTCGATCTGCCCACATTGAAGTATAGTATTTAAAAACAAAAGCCACAAATTCTGAATACATTACAAGTATCAAGTACATATTAATCGCACATTCCCTATTATGGCTCTCACCTATACAAAAATCCCAGTCCCACTTGAATAGTCCAGTTGGGGCAATACTAACCCTCCATGTATCCATCAGTCTCTGGTGCCCCTCCCCAAATGGGCAAACCCTACTTCCTCCCTAAAATAAATATCCCATAGGTCGCAGCACAGCTGTCTCTGATATACTGCCATTGAGTCCTATATTACCAGATGTCGCTCTCCAACTGTGGCCATCCTACTACATCTCAAATGCCAACTGCCCTTGCTGCTCTTGTCCAGCTGTAGCTATCTTACCATCTGTGTAACCTCACATTTGCCAGGTGTTCCTGTGCACTTGTACCCATCGTACCCCTTACTTACCCCCTGTTCTCTTGGCCAGTTGTAGCCTTTCTCTCCCCACCCTAACAGTAACACAGGAATTATTTAAATATTTAATTTCACCCCATATATCATGTGCAGTGACAGGAGGTTCTGTCGTGCCGGTACCAAAGTTCAGAGCATTAACGCCACTCATGTTTCAGGGCGTCTGGCGCCAGTGGTAACAAGAGGATGTCCTAAAATCCAGAAGGTTTATGACTGGTGAAGATGTTGTTGGATAAGTGCAGATGAGTCAAGGAAAGACTTTGTGGCAATGGCCTCATTCCGAGATTGGAGGCAGCCATGTCGCTAATAGCTCCATGGCTGCCTCCAATAACGGTACCGAGTCCGCCCTCATTCAATGGGGACTTACCGGTCTAGTTGGACCTTTGCGGGACCGGTAAGCCCCCATTGAAAATACCATTCCCCATTCCCATTTGAGCCCCCATAGGTCTCAATGGGAATGGGGAAGGTGCAAATAACGGTACCGCAATTTGCGGTACCATTATTTGCTCCCTGGACCCTTAGTGGGACCCGCAAAGGGACCTCGGAATAGGGCGCAAAGGGATTACCGGCACCGGTGTCCTTACCGGTGCCCGGTATCCCTTTGCGCCCAACTCGTAATGAGGCCCCATGTGTTTGTATTGATAGTCACTTCAGGAAATTTAATGGCACGTTGTTGCCTATATCAGGGCCAGCATCTGTGCTATTTTGCTCTGTCCACCCAGCAGGCCTTTCTTGTATTGAACAAGTTTCACACATATCTGTCAGGATGGCTTGAAATACATACTCATTGCTACTGTTGTTCTGTACATGTGGTCATTGTGGAAATGCACTGTATGAACGACTTCTGGAGAGCTGTACTCATGGGTGCGGTATCCCCCTTGTGTGCCCTTTACAAGGACATTGGTCCCCTGTCCTGTTGTACTGACAAGCAAAAGAGCATTTCAAAGTATAGAGTGCAAGCTAAACTACGAAGCAAAAGCAGTGCTGCAATATACTGTCAAATTAGCCACGCATTTCCAATAGCGAGCTCATCAAGAATGCCTCCGAGCCAGGGGTGTTGCTAGGTCTGGAAAAGAACCAGGGCTACGCTAATGTCGGGACTGTCAGTACTCAGCCTTTTGGTTGCAGCCCATGAGCTTCTATCCGGGGCTAACACGAAAAGACCTGGGGCCATAGCACCCGTAGACACCCCACTAGCAAACCCTCTGCTCTGAACTAAAGAAGGTTGGGGCGGGGGGGTCAATGTCAAATGAAATATTTGAAAAGAACGAGCTGGATGGAGTTTTTTTTAAGTGTTTTTTTTTTACTTGTATACTAAATAAAAAGCATATGTTTTACAGCGCAATCTTGGGGACGACAAAGAGTGCCCTAAGTAAAGCATACAACTCTAATACCCCTTAGCGTAGACAGCCAGTGTTTGCCTCACCTGTTTTAAATTTATAGCATTGATTAACATTAGCTAGAAGCTGTCCCAGGAGTTCAGAGCAAGTGGGAGATGGAGGGAAGTACTATGTTTGAATAGAAAAGACCGGAGGACTGAGTGGACGAAAGGAGAACATTCCAGAAGTGATTATGCCCAATGGTCATTATAATGGCAGTTATTGAGGCAAAGATCCAAATGCAAAGGCATTCATTTTCTTCTGATTTCAAGGATTTAGGATGTTCGCTAAACTTTAATATTTTAGCAAATTGTAAGCACAATTTACACAGTAGTATCACACCAGGGATTTTCTTGAAAATATTAGGACCTGCACACATTTAATCGACTTTGCTAAATTAATTTAAGAGGTTAAAGTGTTTTGCACTTATGTAACGGACACACAGAAAGTTCAAGCTCCTCATTAGTGTGTGGTGATTTTCATGCAAAAATCGGGACCCTGGTCGAAGTGAACAATTGTAAGTGGAAAAATACGCCGCTTATGGCATCATTTCACCAATTTTGAATGACAATACATTTGATAGTGATGGCATGATTTTATTCAATTGTTCATACAAATGGAATATTAGACTATTGTGAATGGCAGGTTGACCTCTCATGTTGA
This sequence comes from Ambystoma mexicanum, assembly GCF_040938575.1. Classification (NCBI taxonomy): domain Eukaryota; kingdom Metazoa; phylum Chordata; class Amphibia; order Caudata; family Ambystomatidae; genus Ambystoma; species Ambystoma mexicanum. The sequence goes on along the minus strand of NC_090941.1, from coordinate 100,325,637 downwards.
CAGAACCTGAAAAACCACAAAAAATCATTTTACTTCCACCCTTCAAAGTAGCAATGCTAATATGGTTGGTTGTCATTAGCAAGTGGCGTCAGTACAATGAAAATTAGACACAGAAAAAAAAGGAAATTATTTGTGCATGAGAGGATCTGGTTATAGCTGAAGATTCCAGTAACAGTTACTACTTTTGCCATCTGGGAGCTAATGTCCCCTTGGGTGGGAAATCATATGAGAATCAAAAATAACATTCTGGCTGAAACATGCAGATGGCCCTTTTCTAGCCTTTATTCGGGGAAATACGTTTAAGGTGATTCCTCGTTAAATCCACGAAGAAGGGCCAGTTTTAAACATAGCTGCAACGAGGGCACAAAACATTGTACTGCAACATGCAAATTACACTATGAAGGGCAATAAGAGCCCAGGACTTGAAAACATTCCCTCAGATGTTCATGAGGATCACAGTTCCTAATTGGACTCTTCTGTCATGTAGAGTTTTTAATTCAATGACCAAATTGTATTGTATCCAGATTCTTCAAGGAAAGCCATCATTTCGCCTATCTTTAAAAAAAAGGTGACAGATATTTGTTATTGGGTTGCTATCCACTTTCACTCCTGTGTTGCTTGTATAACATTTCTGGGAAATATCTCTTGTATAAGATGCTAATCAGGGCCAACGATAATAACACATTTTGCTGATCGAACCAGGCTTCATAAAATGGATTGGCACCCCACATCAAGTGATGCATTTTTACTTGCTGATCGCCAAATGCTTATTTATTAACCAGAAACTGCGTTAGGTGGCTTATATGAATTTGGTGACAGGCTTTGACTCTGTTCACCTAGTTACGTTATGAAACTCTCTTAATACCTTTGGTTTACTGATTCAATATTTTGCAGATTCTGGTTACTTAGCATGATAATAATTCTGCTGTTGTTTTTACTAGTGATTGTGATGGAACACATTGTTTTCTCTACTAATTGTAGTGTCTGGCAAGGGTGTGTGCTGGCCCCTATATTATTTAATCTTCTTAACAATCAGTTATTCAGTGTTCGCTGTTTTAAGTGAAAGTAATGTTGATACTCTCATGTGCTCTTTGCTTCTGGAGTGGCTGGCTTTCTTGTTCCGGCCTCTTAAAAAACAGGGGGTTCCACAAGTGTAACACTTTCAGCAGTGACCCTAATTAAGAAAGAATACGAATAACAAATGATTTGTCTTTCTGGAATTCTATACAATACTTTCTAGATTCCTTAATGGTTTATTTCTGGCACACTTCAGGGGGTGAGTCACTGACTTTTAGTCTGGGTCAGGCGGCAAACATACATCAAATATTAGCTATATGTTCATGTCAAAGTGCCTTTTTGACCAAGTTAAAGAGTTCAAAATAATAGATACCAAGTTTAGTGATCATAAGATGCTTCGGCCCTCCCTATATCCTACTTTAAGAGGCAGTATAAGGCAACTATAGACAGTACCTTTAGGGGTGAATACTAAGACATCTAAAATTGTCTAACATAAAGGGAACATCTGTAAACTAAATAGTCTCTTTATGACTGACTTCACTAGCTCCACCATGGATATGAAACTTATACTCACATATCTCCTTTGCTCCCTATATCCAGACTCTAACTAAATATATTGCGAAATATATGACAGTTCGGCCTGTTACCAAAAAGTAAAAACATGGGTTTGACCTGGTGTTGCAGAATATGAAAAGACTGTGCCATAGAGACATGTGGATAATACTGAAAAACCCAATATCCAATGATTTAAAGCACAAGGCCGTAAAGAAGGCTAAACAGAAATTCAGAAACTGGATCAAGGGACATTGCGTGCTTATGCATCAAAATGATAATGAAAATATGATTGCAGCCCTGAAAGATGGTAGCACCAGACAATTCTGGACCTAAATAAACACCTTGGAAATTACCCACTCGACAACCCAAAGTAATGCTATATCTGAAAGGGTTTAGGCAGGGCATTTTGGCAGTACTTATGGAAAGAAAGATATGGTATTTCCAGAATAGGATGAGTTAAAGAATAGAGCCTTGGATTTACCATGCTCAATTGATGGCTTCAAGAACCTAATAAACAAGGGCAGTTTGTCAAGAGCAGCGGGGCCCAATGAGTTAACAAATGCTACTCTGAAGAATGATGCAGATCTATGGGCTAGGGCACTATATTTTCTGTTTTAACGACATTGTCCTAACTAGATGTCTGCTTCCCTCTTGGCATATCTCATACCTTGTTCCAATCTACTAAAAAGGGAGACAGGGGTTGCTCCAAGAACTACAGACCAATTGCACTATTGGATGCCGATTCCACATTTCTTTCCGGTATTTTCCTGAAGTATATTTTAGAATGGAGTACACAAAATGAAATCCTATCTATTCAACAAATCTGATTTAGAAGGCAGGTCGGAACAGGTGTGGGTGACCTCCTTATATGTGTCCTGCAAAGTATAGCTTGTGGCAACAATGGTCTGGCAGTATATATGGCCTGCATGGAACTATCCCAGGCTTTTGATTTGCTTGACAGAAATGCATTATGGACTAAATGAAATATATTAGGCCTACCGAGGGGTCTCCTGGCTATACTAATTAATTTGCACGAAGGGTCAAAAATCCAAATACGTATGAATTGAGAGCGGCTGTTATCCGACAGCATGTGTACCTATAATGGTCTCTGGGAAAGGCTGTATATTTGCGCCATTCTTATTTAATTTGCATGACTGATGCAGGAAATATACTGGACAATGCAGCCTTTGTACCTCCCAAGATCAAGGAGAAATTAATCTGATGGTCTGCCTATGTGGATGATTTCATACTGCTAGATCATACCCCAATAGGGCTCCAAAGATTAATAATTGCCTTCAATGATTACATTGTGTTGAACTCTTTAAAGATAAACCCACAAATGACAGTTGTAATGAGGCTAAGTAAATGTACTACTCAAATTGGTTTTACCTGGTTTCTAAACAATGTAAAACTGGTGGTAAAGACATCTATGATCTATCTAGGTTTTCCCATCTTTACGGCGTCTAGAAAGTGCTATTACAGTAACTTGGTTGAGGACAAGGCCTGCAAACAAATTGCGCAAATGAAGAAAATATATATACGAAATATGGCAAATTCTCAATGTATCCGATTTGATGCTTCTACCATTCTAAGACCATACTGTGGCTGTGCTATGACCTAGAGTTGTTCCCAAAATGTTTGGGAGTTGGAGAGATGAATAAGTATGAAGCCCCCATTTGGAGGTCTGTACTATAATGCGTACTAAAGTGTGTGCCATTACCAGTAATTCGCTATGAGCTAGGACTACAATCTATTGAAAGAATAGTTGAATGGAGAAGGATGTCATTGTGAAGAAAATTGTTTATGAGTCCGAATGATACCCTCTACTCACTATTGGGGAAGGTGACTTATGAAGGACTTCCTCAGGCAGACTTTATCGCTTCATTTTATGATGATTGTTTATTGTCCTTAACGAATGTCGGGTCAACGTTACATACCTTACTCCAAAACCCATTGTCGTTGCCATCAGATTATCTCACATAAAACAAATGGAAGGTCCAGTTCCATATCTAGTAACATTTCCTGATAAGATTAAGTGCCAAAATGGTATGCAGGTTAGATTTAATGTCCTCCCGACAAGGGAGATTCTGGCGGTAAGAGGAGAGTTAAGCAGTGAAACAGGGAATTGTAGATTTTGTAATAAATGTGAATATAAGGAAACGTTACAGCATCTGCTGACAGAATGTGAACCTCTGAGGGGGCAGCGTATAAATTACTTTAAACACTGTGTGCTCAATTTGGAATGTGTTTACACCGAAAAACTGTGGTGGGATATGCTGCATAAAAATTCAGTCTCTATAAAATTGGCAGTAATGCAATTCCTTTCCGAAGTGTGCAACTTATTTTAAACTTCTCTAAAACGTTCAGATCAATTTGGAATGTGTTTACACCGAAAAACTGTGGTGGGATATGCTGCATAAAAATTCAGTCTCTTTAAAATTGGCAGTAATGCAATTCCTTTCCGAAGTGTGCAACTTATTTTAAAAATCTCTAAAACGTTCAGCCCAATTTAGAACGTGTATATAGTGAAAAACTGTGGTGGGGTAAGATGCATAGCAATTCAGTATCCATAAAATTGGTATTCAAATGATTTCGTTCTGGCGTGTGCATCTTATTTTAGTTTAGAGTAGTTATATTTTATTTTTTTACCATTATAAACTTGAAATCCTTATGTTATACTTTATACTTCCATTTGCTATTTTCTTTAATATTTGTACTTAGAGAGATGGGTATTGAAAATAGGTGCTCATTGTACTGTATTGTCTGGTTTATGTTTTCTACGTACTTTTGTTAAAGTATTTCTATTTCTATTTAAGATATTTTGTAAAGATTTTTTATTAACCCAAACAAATAACAATAAAAAAGTAAGTGCTTCATAATAACTCATCATTATCATTTGGCCTTGTACGTCTGCTTGCGTTCACAGTAATTTGGTTATATGGGCCTTTGCACACTGATATTAATGATACATATGGTGATCCATTCTTGTATGAAATGTACAGCACATTATGGTGATATCGTAACCATATTTTTTGTAGTGAATTTAGGAACAATGCTGGGTGGTGCCACTTCCTGTTTTGTCAAGGGGTTAAAGATCATGTTCCATTGTTTCCCGTGATGTCACTTTGGGGTTGGGTCAAATTACGTAATTTCCTGTGATGTCATGAGCGGTCAAGGGCTGTGTGATGTCACTTCCGCCAGCCTTGGTTTTTTGGTGAAATGACATCCCTGGATTGTATTTCCCTGGCACCTTCGGCTGGGATCCTTTACCCCATTTAAGATAACAGCATTGTCCGTTCATAGCAGTATCACTGATCATTTAGTTATTTATACTTTGAATTTTTGTCATTTGTCATATTTATTTTGATTTGTGAGGCACCCTTTGTGAGAAAACAACTGCACCAAGACAAAAAAGCAGAGGGCCATCAATGAAGGGGGAGGGGATGCAAAGCGTTACAAGAGAGACAATAATAACATAAACTCAGATCGTTCACAGTCCTTGTCACATTCCAGATGAGAAAAACCTCTCCCCCCGAACTGACTGCAGCTCTGATGCTTAGAAACTCTATTCATGTCACTGCATCCCTGTTTTCTCTGCAGCATTATTTTCAGGTATAAATGAGCCATAACATATGAATATAGCATTATCATTACGCCTTACCAGTTAAATGCTAACACTGCATTGCCGTCAAAGAATTGGAGTTTTCTGAAAATAAGCTGTCATAATATAGTTATACCTCATAATTCGTTAAAGTGCTAATTGATAGAACATAAACGTTTATTTGTTCACTTATTCAAGACCTACCTTAGTGGATTTGGAATGTGCACCTTTAGTAGAATGTGGTTTCGGTTTCCTGCACTGCTTTGCAGTCCGTTTTTTAGACATGGGGTATCGCTAAGGTGAACACCCATGATAAGGCTGGATATCCCTGCTTAAATCCCTGTCTAAGGAAGTCTAAAGCCATCCATATTTCTGTGATAATAGTCATAGATATCAATGGTAATGTCCACATGTATCGTTTGTGTAAAACATCCATCTGTTTTCTGCTGAAACCCATGAATTCTGCTGGAGATGTGCTCTGCGTGTGACTACAGCAGGGACATTTATATAGGTTGGTAAATTTCTATTATGTGAAACCTCTGCCTGTGCCTTGCACTTCTAACACGCAGGCCCCGAGACATACAGCACTATCTCTGATGGTAACATTCATGTTCCCAGAATACCAAACTGACAGGGGTTTACATACTCGACAGACTGAAACCAACTCAAAATGTAGGACATATTAAATTGATTATGTACTGGTTTTGATCATGCCTGAGAAATGTCTGTTAGGGAGAATTCTCACCCAAGTGCTTAATTCCCTCTACCTTAGAGCCCTCCAGCTCTTTTGCTATATTATGGGGCTTTGAACCTTTAATTTTCAATGTGTTTTACTTTTGTGTTCTTTTCATATGGAGTTTTAAAACAACTCCATAGGCATGATCCTATTCTGTGTGTCACACAGCACCTTCAGTGCCGTGGCAGAGGGATGTCTACCAGACTTCCCAAGGTTTAAATACCTTCTCTGGGACTGACTACCATCTCCCACAGCATGTAACGTTAAATTGACTTTACTAGTCACTTTAGATTTACTGACCCAGCACACCCTATCTTTCTATAGAGTGGTGGAGGGGTAGCCTAGCCGGAGTAAAAACACTCATGCAACAGTAAAATGTTACCTTTTTCCTACTTTAAATGGCTGGTGGCAGTGGTTTAGATCAACTACCATGATTTTTCCCCACTGCTAAGAACGGTAGCTAAAAAACGGGGAAGCCATGTTTTTCAATATGGTGCCCCAGACCTGTCAGTGAAAACAGACTGCAGTCATCTTTTTTAGCCATTTCTCTTACGAAAAGTTCTTCATGTGTTTGTCTCTGCGCACCAAACCAGGTTTGGTCCCTTTGTTTGTTGGCCTTTGGAGGGCTTCAGTGCTGAAGCCCTCCTCTGGCGCCTGAGTGTCTGGGATGGACAGAATGTGAGGTAGGTGCCTGAGACTTCCTGTGCTTAGTCTCCTAGGAGACCTGAATGCACTCTGGCATGATTGGCCGGCTGGCTGTCCGGCAAGGACAGCCACCATGCTGTGTGAGTGACAGCCAGGATTGAATGAATGGGCGAAAACTGTTTAAAAGCAGATCTCTGGGACTTGGAAAGCAGAGTCGATTTGATTTTATTTTATTTATAAAGCGCAAAAAACCAGGCCCAGGGGCAACCGGGCGCATACTCTTAAACATGTTACAAAAAGCAGTAGCTACAGAAGTTACAAAAATATACAGCAAATAGACATGTACATACTCTTAAACATGTTACAAAAAGCAGTAGTTACAGTGAGTTACAAAAATATACAGCATATATACATGTACCGAAGGGTACCATTAACAGCGTATAATACAGGGACAGAGCAGAGAGAAAATGTAAATTCAGTTCTGTACCCCACATGGAGTCTGGACTGTGTCAAGGTCTCATGAGACTTAGGAGAGCAGCCATGTTTTAGCATTGTTCTTGAAGGAGTGGAATGATGGTTCAATTCTGATAGGTGTGGGCAAGGTGTTCCAGAGTTTGGAGGCCAGGACGGGGAAGCTCACCCCACCAGCTTTTTGGAGTTTGCATCTAGGCACGATGAGGCTGTGAGTTTGGGCTGCTCTGGTAGGTCGAGTGGAGGTGTGGCGTGAGAAGCGAGTGGACAGGTAAGGTGGGGCGTTGTTGTTCAGACATTTGTGAGTCAAAGCTAGGGTTTTCAGGGCAATTCTCTGTTTTACCGGGAGCCAGCGTAAGTCCATTCTGACGGAGGAGATATGAGAGCGTCTCGGGATGTTTAAGGCTGCCCTTAAGGCATTATTTTGTACAGTTTGCAATTTATTAAGGTTAGACTGACTGGTCCCTAGGTAGAGAGCACTACAGTAGTCGATTTTGGCCATAACAAGAGTTCTGGCGAGTGTGATACAGTTGGTGGAGTTTAGGAAGGGTCTACAGGCAGTGATAAGTTTGCAGGTATATGCCGAAACTGACCTAACTGCATTTATTTGTCTGTTCAGAGAAAGCAAGGAGTCAAGATAGACCCCTAGCGTCTTAGTATCTTTGGAGACTTTAATGTCATTGCCATCAATAATGAAGGACTTGTAGCTTTGGTCTAGTTTGTTGAGCCGATGATTTGATCCTAAAAGTAAGAGCTCAGTCTTATCATCATTAAGGCACTGGAACGAAAGAACCAAAGACGAGCTGAAGGAAGAGGACTGCTGCAACTCCTGGACGACCGGTGAAGCCCTGCTGCAGGTTTGAATTGGCTGAAACTCCATCGACAGAGAAATCCTTCAAGGTTAACTTCTTCCCTTGAGTTTGGTGGGAACAACCAACTCGCAAGCCACCTGGACACCGTCCCCATCTGGTCAAATTTTCATCAGCATGCTGTTGAAAACTGGATAGCCAGAGGGAAGGAAACCAGCTCGTGGACTTTAAGGCACTCACACCTTAATCCAATGTCTTGATAAGCTTTTGGCCTGATCCCTGGGCAGTGCAGGAACCTCCCGATGCCCTCCTTCTTGTCCCCACGACTGAAGTTCAGGAACAGCGAGATCTGCTCAAACTGCCAGGAACAACTGCCTCAGCTACAGCTCTTCTTCATTTACAAGGTACTGTGCAAACGCGGTCCAGAAATCTTTTCGGCCATCAAGAAAGTGCATGAAACTTTCCTAAACATTCATCAAATATTTGCCTAGCCAAATTCTTCTAAACTCTGTGGCAAAGACTTAACCGTTATCTACAAGAACTGTGCTATCCTATACAAAGACTCCGAACCATTGACTTTGGCTCAGGCCTATTGAGAAGAATTGCTGGTTGTGGTTAACTGAAACCCTTTGCCCTGCCTATGAATGTATCTGGGATGTCTATTCTGATAACCTTGTCTTTTACCCCTTTATTAAGAATCAAAGTGCCATTTTTTTCCCACTTCAGGGGAGCTAAACGTGTTCATTTACTTACCGGTTGTATTTTTGTGGTTTATTAGTGTGTGATATTGAGCTGCTTATGCTAGTGTAATGTTTTCTATCTGACTGAGTAAATAAATGTATATTCTTTTACCAAGAAATCTTGACTAAGTGTTTGTTAGAACCACTGTATTAGTTTGTCCTTTGTGTAACTTGTTCTACTACTCACTTAAACTCTTGAGATAAGTTTGGCTGCTCAGCCATCGCTACCACTTTACTGTGTAGTACAGGCTTGTACCAAAGGTGAAATTGTGCTTACACTTTTAGTCTTAATTGCCTGTAGTGTTCAAAGGGTACTGCAGGTAATTCTGCCTAACACTGGTGTACAGCTATGAGGATAAAATGTACTTGTTACATTTAGAGTGCTACTTTTACCTTTGTTCAAATAATCCTCCCAAGGCTAAGCAACACTAGTAAAGCAATTGTTTTATCATGACTGATATGGAAAGCTACAGACATTAGACCCTAGTGACTTTCACTGTTGATCAGTTGAGAGATATGTGTAAAGCTATGATTCCCAATGTAAAAGGCAAAACGGTTGAATTGATAGAAAAGTTGTTAGACTACCAAAGCCTGAGGAGTGGGTCTGAAACCCCCACACCTGCAGCAAATGTGGAAAATGTTGATGAGGATGATAATATGTCAGAGCCCAGCTCTAATATTGGTTATGAGATAGATGAGGCAGAAGAGTCTCAGAATGTAGGTCCTGTCTTACCTCTACCTGCTCAAAGGCCTCAATCTTTGACCACAGGAACCCCCCAGGTCCAACATTAAACCCTGAATTTGTCTCGTTAGAAAGAATGAGATTTGAGTTGGAGTTTTAAAAGAATCCAAACTCAAACTGAAACCAAACATCAAGAACTTAAACTCAGAGAGATGGAGTTGAACCATCCACTTGAAATGAAAACGTTGTCTCTTGAAACTGGTTCTCTCCCAGAGTCTTCTAGGTCTTCCAGTCCTAAGGGGCCCTCGTATTCCCAAAGATGCTTAAGTATGTATGAGGTTAAGCTTGATATGTTGGATTGTTTGGCTGCTTTTGAATATAACCATGGGATTCAAGACATTTCAGGGAATCAGTTGATTCCTTGGCTTTTTTCTAGGCTACCCCCTGTTGCAACTGATGTGGTAATGGAGTTGAGGGGTATAGACAGAAAGGAGTATGAAACTGTGAAGCTAGCTTTGATAGCTAGGTTTGGGAAGACCCCTTCTCAGTATCTTAAAAGGTTTAGAACCCTCGAAATGCATGATGGTAGCCCTTGGACTACCTGGGTGTGTGAACATTTGAAGAACTTAAATGGTTGGGTAAAGGGTTACAGAGTCAACACCTTTGAAGGAATGAGGAATCTGTTTTTATTGGAAACTATTTTTGATGCTTGATCTCCTGAGCTGAGACAGCACCTGGCTGACTGTAAGGAATTACATCCAAAAAATTTAGCTAGAGCAGCTGACTCATGGGTAGCCAACAGAGCCACTCATTAGTATTCTGAGGTAACTCCCAAAAAGGATGGGGGGAAGCAGCACAAAGGTGAGAACACAGATAAATCTAAATCCATCCAACCAGAAGAGGCCCCCAAACATAACCAGGGTAAGCCACATGGGAAACCAAATAGGGCTAGTGAATCATCTGGTGCCCAACTAGAGGGAGGTCAGCAGAAACCCCCATTCCAGAGAGCATTTGGTAAATGCTATGTCTGTGGGTCAACTGACCATGTGAAAGGAGATAGCAGATGCAAGGGTAAACCTGCAGGGACCGGCACTGCCTCCTTAGCCTTCTCCCCAGAGGAAGAAGTACAAATGGCTAATGCCCACTTTCAACTATTTGCTGAAGCACACTTGCGTCTTAAGGCCACTGTATTCTTAGAGTCCATGGGTCTGGGTAAGAAACAGAATATGGATGTGTACAATTCCATTCCAGAGAACTCTAGAGGGTATTATATGGACAGTGTCCTTGTCAATGGCCAGGATACTCCTGCCAGGAGAGACACTGGGGCCAGCAGAACAGTAGTGGATGAAAGCTTTTTCAAGCCTGAGGATGTTGCTAAGGCACCCAAAGGTCCCACTATATTTTCTGGCGGCCCTGCCCAGTTGGTTCCAATTTTACCAGCTCTCATTCAGTGTAATAATATGACAGTGAGGACTCCTGTGAGTGTCCAGAATGAGGTGCCTGGGAGAGTCCTGTTGGGGAATGATTTAAAAACTCTAGGAGTAGTATCCAGTACCCCCAGGCCTGCCAGTGAGAGAAAACAGAACCAAACCAAATTGGCTAGAGATGCAACCTTAAGGGACCACTCTGAGCCTGTGGGAACCTCTGCAGAGAACCCCACTGCAAGCCCTGGTGTTAGTAGTTGACCTCTAACCCAGGCAAATCTGAGGCTAGTATAGTAGGGAAGTGGGAGTCTCAGCCAAGCTCCATCATTGCCCATCCAATTGTAAAGTCTTTGACCCCCCCTGCATCTGAGGAAGAGGTGGATAGACAAATTGGACCCCTCTCTAGGCCTGTGAGAACTGGTAATTCTCAATGCTGGTGGAAAACTCATCAGGAAAAATAGGTCAAAGGCTAAACACCTTCAGACTGTTGGATCTTCTACTGAAGACTCCATTGTAAATCCTACTGTTAGGAGGGAAACGTCTAAGCCAGGTAAAACCAGATCTCAGAGGAAGTGGAAGCATGTACCTTGCTTGACCACAGCCCCTACAACCAAGATACATGAGACCCATCCTGCTCTTGAGAGAGAGGTGGTGAGGAACCATGGTGGCCCCTCTAGAACTAAGGGATTCCTTTCTAAGGACCTCTTGAAAAAAACCTATGGTAGGGTCAGAGGATGTCATAACTTCTGAGGGACTGTTAGATCAGATCCCCTATACCTTAAAAAAGAGAGATGTACCACAACAGGTTTGTAGGTCATATAGCTTGCAAATGAAAACCACTCATAAAAAGTATCATAGCAAGGGTTACAAAAGGTTGCTGGTGTACTCAGCAGGCCATTTAACCAACTTGCAACAGGAGATTCATCCTGGTGGGGATTAGATCCTCCTGTCCCTTAGTCTGGGGGGGACGAGTGTTAGGAAGAATTCTCACCCACGTGCTTAATTCCCTCTACCTTAGAGCCCTCCAGCTCTTTTGTGATATTTTGGGGCTTTGAACTTCATTTTCAATGTGTTTACTTTTGTGTTCTTTGGACATGGAGTTTTAAAACAACTCCATAGGCATAATCTGTTTCTGTGTGTCACACAGCACCTTCAGTGCAGTGGCACAGGGATGTCTATCAGACTTTCCAAGGTTTAAATACCTTCTCTGGGACTGACTACTGTCTCCCAGAGCATGTGAAGTTAAATTGACTTTACTAGTAACTTTAAATTTACTGACCCAGCACACCCTATCTTCCTATAGAGTGCTGGAGGGGTAGCCTAGCTTCCCCTGAGTCAAAACCCTCATGTAACAGTAAAATGTTACCTTTTCCTCTTTTAAATGGCTGGTGGTAGTGGTTTAGATCAACTACCTTGATTTTTCCCGACAGCTAACAATGGTAGCTAAAAATCGGGTCAGCCATGTTTTTCAATATGGCGCCCCAGACCTGTCAGTAAAAACAGACTCTGGTCATCTTTTTTTTGCCATTTCTTTTAGGAAAAGTCCTTGTGTTTGTTTCTGCACACCAAACCAGATTTGGTCCCTTTGATCGTTGGCCATTGGCAGGCTTCAGTGCTGAAGCCCCCTCTGGCGCCTGAGTGTCTGGGATGGACAGGATGTGAGGGAGGTGCCCGAAACTCCCTGCGTTTAGTCTCCTAGGAGACCTGAATGCACTCTGGTGTGATTGGCTGACTGGTTGTCTGGCAAGGACAGCCACCCTGCTGTGTGAGTGACAGCCAGTCTGGAATAAATGGGGGAAAACTGTTTAAAAGTAGGTCTCTGGGACTTGGAAAGCAGAGTCGACCACAGCAACGAAAGAACCAAAGACGAGCTGAAGGAAGAGGACGGCTGCAACTGCTGGATGACCGGTGAAGCCCTGCTGCAGGTCCGAATTGCCTGAAACTCCATCGACAGAGAAGCCCTCCAAGGTTAACTTCTTCCTTTGAGTTTGGTGGTAAGAACCAACTCACAAGCCACCTGGACACCGTACCCATCTGGTCAAATTTTCATCAGAGTGCTGTTGAAAACCGGATAGCCAGAGGGAAGGAAACCAGCTTGTGGACTTTAAAACATTCACACTTTAAACCAACGTATTGCTAAGCTTTTGGCCTCATCCCTCGGCAGTGCAGAAACCTGCAACGTCCTCCTTCTTGTCGCCATGACTGAAGCTCAGGAACAGCGAGATCTGCTCGAACTGCCAGGAACAACAGCCTCAGCTATAGCTCTTTTTCATTAACAAGGTACTATGCAAACGCGGTTCTGGAAATCTTTTCGGCCATCAAGAAAGTGCATGAAACTTCCCTCAACTACGAAGGCTTGTCCTTCCCTAAACATTTGTCAAACTTTTCGCCTAGCCAAATTCTTCTAAACTAGTGGCAAAAACCTAACCGTTATCTACCAGAACTGTGCTATCCTTTACAAAAACTTTGAACCATTGACTTTGGCCCAGACCTATTGAGAAGAATTGCTGGTTGTAGCTAACCAAAACACTTTGCCCTGCCTATGAATGTATTTGGGCTGTCTATTCTTATAACCTTGTCTTTTTTCCTCCTGTATTAAGTATCTGAAGTGCCATTTTGCTCCCACTTCAGGGGAGCTAAACTTGTGCATTTATTTACCGGTTGCATTTTTGTGGTTAATTAGTGTGTGATATTGAGCTGCTTATGCTAGTGTAATGTTTTCTAACTGGCTGAGTAAATAAATGTATATTATTTTACCAAAAAAACCTTGAGTAAGTGTTTGTTTGAATCAGTGTATTAGTTGGTCCTTTGTGTATCTTGTTCTACTGCCCATTTACACTCTTGAGATAAGTCTGTCTGCTCAGCCATCGCTACCACTTTACTGTGTAGTACAGGCTTGTACCAAAGGTGAAATTGTGCTTACACTTGTAGTCTTAATTGCCTGTAGTGTTCCCAAAGGGTACTGCCGGTGATTCTGCCTAACAATGTCTAACTGCCATTGTAACATTCCCCCTTCTCCTGCCTCTCTGCCATACACATACTCCTGAATGTATACCAGCATGACATGTTCATGCTGGCATAAATTCTATGGATTCTTATGAAATATGAATGCTTTTTCCTCCAGCAAGACGAATGTGCATTCCATAGTTATCCATTGTAGATCCTGCCTGCTATGCGTAAATGGCATGTGGCGTTAATCATTTTTCTCAGCAGAGTGAAAATGGGAGCATTAAATGAGACCCCACTTTACATCTTCCTTTTACACTCTGGTTTTCAAACGATCGCATTTACGTAGAGTGGACCTGTTTCTACCTTAATGTAACAGGTCACCTCTGCATTACTTTTGAGAAGCTCAAACCTGAGCCCCATGATGTGGTGGTGCACATCCTTTGAAACATGTTAAGTTCAAGTTCCCCAGCTCCTTTCAGGGTCATACAGTAAAAAGTGAAAACTGCATGCAGGATACCATCAATGTTAAAACTTACGGACTGTTAGATCCTTTGCATGAAATTCTTCGCTTTTACAAAACTGAGAGGGAAATAAGGGATTCAACACAGGCAAAATTGTCTTTTCTATTCGGGGGTCATTTACATTTTGAGAAAAATTGGTAAAAGCAGTAGTACACATGTTTACTGCCACTTTTACTGATCTGCTACATGTTCCAAAATTTGTCAGGAGGAGTTGGGGAGCAGATAGGGCATACTATGACCATTTGTATTTCTCACTGAACAACACAAATGCGGCTGCCTTTCTGCCATCATAGATTTTCATGCTGCTGTTAATGCTATGTGTCCCTATCGAATCCACCTGAAATTCCCACTTTGTAGTTACCACTTGGTAAAACCAGTCAGATCCCATAGAAACCAATGATCAACCCCCCCTTGAGTCATTAATAGGGGAGGCATATAAAAAAAAGGAAAGGCAATTGGCACTATGCTTTACTCTTCATTGTTCTGCTATGTGGTGAAAAAAGTTTAAAATGTGCATGGCGTAAGCCTTTCACATTTAGGTGAAAATGGGTGTGGTCACCTCTGTGGGTCTCATGTTTATTATGTCGTAGCGTAGAAAGCATGCGTAAAGTACATGCACAAAACCTTATACATCCCTTATGTGTACACTATGGGCCTGATTTACAAAGTGTTTTTCAATGGGATTGCGCCATTGTAAAATGTGTTTGCAAATTGGGCCCCATATTTCGCTCATTTGTTCGGTGGAGTGGGGGCATGGATCCGAATGACTATTTCCACCTCACCCCACCCCCCTACTCACTATCAAACAAATGAAAAAGACTTTATGCCAGCTTGAGATTTTCATGCTGGCCCATATGCTATTGATTCCAATGGAATCCATCTAATTTTCACACCAGCTAAAAGAAGGCAGATACCATCGGACAGCATTGTAAATGCTAACTGTCTTAGTAAATGACAGGCAGCATTTACTCAAGGGCTTGCAGGCAATTATGCCTGCATTTACACTTTTTTATTTGCACTTTGTAGTGCACACTGCTAAAATTGCATAGGTAGGCTATTTGCATGTATGAGCAAATGCAACAGATCCACTCCTTGCAATTCACTGTTTTAATGATAAATGGACCCATGTATTTTACAACTGAAATGAAAAGGGAAAAAAGTGCACTTCTTGCATTTACAGCGTACATTTTAACCCTCCTGTGATCTAATGATGAAATGACTTCTACCCCGCAGGAATAGAAGGATGAGTAGTGACTAAACCACCTACTCAGCCCTCAGACCTCTACAAAACAAGAATGATCCCAATCAAAAAGGTGAGACAGGCACAGGTAAGAGTTATACTTCGTACTCCATGTATGGCAACGTGTGCCAAGATCAGGCTATACACTTAAGAGGGGTGTAAACGTGAGCAATTAGCAACCTAAACAGTAAAGTGCAGCAGTGCAAAATGAAGGAAGGAATGTCTGACCAAGGTTCTATAAATAAATATGCAAAAATAACAAAAGAGAACACACAGCAAAAACCCACCCCTGTGGAAAGAACACAGAACATGCAAGAGATAGAAGGACGCAGAAGGAGCACTCTGGGTAATGACACAGGGATGAAAGGAAACCAGTATTCTCAATGTTTGTTAAAAGATATAGCTTGTGCAGGAAAAGGTGTCAAAAGTGACCTAAGCGTTCTCAAGGGCCAAACATTGGACTAGGGGGCTGAGGGCAATTAGGAGTTAAAAATATCATCTTGCTGTTCCTAGAGGTTGAACTGCAACGAATCAGGCTTCTTTGTGCTGTGCAAGCATTTTGAGCCAGACTCTAGTGTGGCAGTTGCAATGTTTCAGACGGGGAGCAAGTGTCGAGTATGGGTCAAGCTCAAGTTTGCATGCAGTTTAGAACCAGCATTCAAAGGATGTGGATTGAGAGAGCCACCAAAGTTGGTACAGTGTTCGACAGATGGTTCAATGATAAAGATGCTGGTGACTAGACCCACAGTTTGAGACAACGCTGTTTGACGCATCGTTTGAGGATTTGGGCTTCAATGAAGCCACCAGGGTCCATCCGACGGTCAACTGGGTCAGTGACGAAGATGCGGTGATTCAAAATTCAGCTCAAACGTGGAAATGATGGGTTTATAGTTTGAGATGAGGCAACAACGCACTTAGCTGCTGTGGCGCACAGATGGACTGTGTTGAATGGGCAGCATAGCAATTCAAAGATCAAGTGAGTGCCAAAGGCATCAACAAAGGCTCCTGTTGTTTCACAGAGGGGGGTCAAACTGTATTTGAAGATGGCTTAAAGTGTTTCATTGGGGAAACACAGAGATCCTGGCTGTTCTGTCCCTTAAGTTGCCGTCAGTCCCAATCTAGGGACCAATGGGTAAGCTTGGTTCTTGTTCTCATTCCCCCAAACACAGGGAAGGCTGGCAAACATCTGCAGGGATTATTCACCTTAAGTGGAGTCCTGGGTACCAGTGTAGCTGGCAGTTAGGCAAGTCTTGCTCTAGCAGCTGGTCACCCCCAATTTGCCCTGACAATGGTAAGGGAGCAGAGCTAGCCTCTGCCTTGGAATACCTGACTCCACCTCACAATTGATGGCTGTGGAAAGGACTGTTCTCAGGGTAGGGTCCAACCAAATTCTTCTTGAAGGCTTTAAATATATAGATTAATCTAAGAACAAGTAACAGACTACATCTTTTATAGGAAAAAGTCCCTGTTCTTGTGATAATTGGGATTTACCTTCTTGCATTATACACACAGTGCTTTGTGCTAAATGCAGTGGAGAAGAAAGGAAAGAAGGGGCAGTAATGAGAGAAACACCATGGTGAAACCTTTCCCTAACTGTGCTGAGTTTCCTCTGGCTAAACCAACCCTGCCCCCTACTCAGACCCATAGCTTCAAAGGCCAAATGATATGCAACACCCTGGGGTGAGGTTATTCCTTTTATATATGATGTGCCCATTAATTCCTGTTTCCCAGGATAGCTCCTCCTGGCACAGTGTCCTGCTGGAGAAAGTGTAAAAAAATATTTCTCATAATACCGCGCCTGATAATGAACATTGGCCTAAGCTCATTTGCATTGCACTGAAAAACTGCTTCCGGAATAAACCTGAATGAAAGCTGACTACGCCACCATTTTAGAAACATCCGCCATTTTGATTAAACTCCTGTTTTCTGTCTCATGTTGAACTATGTTTTCCGCTCAAGCTGAGGAAAGATGAACTTTGCACTGTGGAAACATGTTGTGACTACAGAGAGCAGAATGTTTGTCCTGCACTAAGAAGCCTTGGAGCTGAACGGAACCTCAATGTTTATGTTGTCTCCACCAATAGCTTCATCCTTGTTTAAATAGTGGAAATGAATGCTGAATAGCTGAAATTGTGTGCTTTTGCAGAAATCCATTGTGGGCATTCTTGAAACTGGACTTACCATTAAATCGGGAGACAAATGACACCATTTTATTCTGTGTGCTGACGACTATGTTAAATATTTAAAGACAACATCAAACATTGTATGAGTTATTTGGTTCTGTATAGGAATGTGTATTAGGTATGAACCCTAGCCTATCAGTAACCTGGAGAAGGGCTGGACGATGTAACCGGGATTGTGTATAAAGGATGCATATTTTGTAATGTCCAGCTCTCTCTCCCCTCACAGTTTCTGCTGCTACACACTGCGAGGCGCTGAGAGCCAGATAGCTACCTGTATTTGCATATTAAAATAATACATGTATCTCTGAACTCGTGATTGGCGTATTTCATTTTTGGTGGTACTAAGCCTCGATATTTCCTTTGGTCTTTCAGATGGTGCCCGAATAGAGAACCTCAAGATTGATGTCACCTCGCTGAAAAAGAAACGCGGCTACCAGACCTGGATCGGAGAGTGAAGGGGCACCCTGCAAGAGACACGACTCCTCAGCAGTACTGCATGATCCAATCCCTGGACCTGAGCAAGTGGTTCAGGAGGACATCTTGATGAGGGTCTCCATGTCGAGGTAGACTCTTTGCCGAAATCGCCAGCCACGACGATCCTTTGAAATCCGATCGGATCCTTAGCATCTTTGAAATCAGGTGAGTCGTGCCCCGATTCCTAAGAATCCTGATATTGGTTGCAGTTTTGCACTTGCAAGTACAAACAACGCCAGGTAACACCAATAATCTGACATGCCTGGAAAATTGTCATCCTGTTTCAGGGTATTATTCCACAAAGATAGACAATCTTTTGGACAAGGCCAACCGGCGCTACCCGTTGGGTCGCCGGCTTGTTTAATGTACTATAAGTACGGCCAAAGTAGTGTCTTATTTAATGATATTTGGCACAGACAGACTAGACATATTTCCGATCTTCAGTAGCCAGTCTATGGCAGTTTTGAAATTGCCCGCCTAGAGTATTTAGAATCTATATTGTTGAAGAAAAAGGCTAGGCCTGCAGCATTTGATGCAATTAAAGATTGGAGGAAGGAAGCTATGCAGCAGTTTAAAATTTAAAAAAAAGCATGCACGTAGACACATGACAAATGCTTAAAAAGCACTATTGCATGATCAGCGGAAACAGTCAGAATCTTTTAGAAGTATAGATAGGGCTTTCTGACTTGATGTGCAAAAGATATATCTGTCTCAGGATTTTCATGCATCAGATGAACTAATTACCAAATTGTTGAATGAACGTAGAACTGTTGCAACTGTACCTCCTCCCTATGTACCTCCTCTTGTTGTAGTTCCTCCTTTTCCTGTTGTTGTTCCTTTTCTTGTAGTTGTTCCTCCTCCTGCACCTCCACACTTACCGACAGTTGCCATCCCCATAATTCCGTCTGTACCTCCAGCGGTATTACCTTTGTTACCTATTGACTCCTTACAAGGTGGTTCTGCTTCACCTGTAGTAGTTGAAGGGGCGGGAGTTGATCCAAGAATAGTTACTCGTGGTACAGAATCTAAAGATAGAAAACAAGAATTGTATACATGGGCTAAAAAGTACATATAGGACGGTGATGAAGCGGCTGTTTAGTTGTGATTTCTGTCCAAGAAAGTATTCCTGAACAGACTATTTTGGTAGAAGGGATGGGAACACATTTAGCTGAGATATGGAGTGATTTGACGGACATGAATGTCCCACAGGGGCTGAGGGATTTGAATGTCCTAGCCCGCTCAAGAGACACTGCAGAGAAAGTACATGAGCATGTTGAGAAGGTATTTGAGTTTAAGAGTGAGCTAGATTGGTTACAGAGAGGCAAAATGGATTGTAATGGGCGGGAAGCCTCATATGTGCAGAAGCGATTTCTTCCTCCATTGAAACCAATGAGTGAGGAAATGCGCATTTTCACAAGAGACGCTCTTAGATGGATTTCGGATGTCTCAATTTCTCCCATTGAAGTGTATGACACGTTTAGTCAGTATGCTCCGGCAATGCAAAGAAAAGTGTTACAGGTGATGGTAGAGTATCTACAAGATGAGTTTATGAAGAGAAAGATTTGTTGTCCCGCAGATTAGATGGTCATTTATAGGAGAGCATTTTCACCTGATACTGCTTTGACTACTTTGTCACTTGATTTAGCCTTGTTGCTTAAACGTTCAGATTTGCCTACTTTACAATTGCCTATGAGGGAGGTTCCTCCGACATTTGTTCCGAAAGTAGAAATTCCAGCTAATACTTGCAATAGGAACACCTGCTACTACTGTCGAAGCACATTGTGTTTCTCAGTTTGTTTATGCCCTGTTTTCTAGGCAGGAAGTGAATACCATTAGACAGACAATTCCAGATATTCAGAAGAATCCAACAGGATTTTATAAAGAAATGTAATCTGTCTTGCTTTCATCAGTTTTTACGTTTTTTACGTTGGGTGATATAGATTTATTCTTTACCGTGATCCTTACTGCTGATTAATGGAAGCAGATTAGAACTGTAGACTATCAACCAGGGATGGGTGATACATGGGATACCTTGGTACGAATAGATGGAGAAAGGAATGCTGGTGAGAAACCGCCACAAGTGATACTGATGTTGCCATACAGAATAGTAGCTAAATTGAAAACTTTAGTTCCTGAGAAAAGAATCATATGGGATAAACTCAAGGCTTCCATACAATTGAAGTCAGAGGGTGCAACATAGGCTTTTAACAGATTTGAGCAAGTATTTTCAGATTTTAGTGCTCAAGACTTGAGTACAGAGTCAGTGAAAAGGCTGCTTGTAGACAAGTCTGTGCGCGGATTATTGCCTAAAATTCATTCACAGATTATGACTTCTGAGAGTGCTTGGCAAGCGAAATCGCAATCTGAAATATTACATATAACTCAGTACTATGAACATAGGGTTAATAAAGAGAAGGAGAAGGCATAAAAGCAGAAGGGGGACTTGAAAACTACTAAAGTTTTGTTGCTGCAAATAGCTAGAGCAGCTATAGGTGGGAATATGCAGTTTAGAGGCCAATTTACACCACAGGGTAAGGCACAACTGGGTCCTGTACACATGAAACAATGTACATATTGTAGAAAGGACGGTCATTGGGGAGCACAATTCCTAATCCTTCAGCAGAGATCGAATAGCACATATGGTGCCATGGGTAGATGATCCAGAGGCCGTCCTGGGATAGGGGGTCCTGGTAGAAGTCAGTTTGCACAGAATCAACAGGCACGGTTAAAGTAAAGGATAGTCAGCAACAGAGTGTTAATAGTGGAAACATTTTCGATAATCCTTCGACTGTCTATTTTTCTGAGGATCTGACATTTTATGACATAGTGTTCCGTTATGGCAGCCCGAAGCAGAGTCTGGAACCAATACCTATTCCTGCTGATCAGAAAGGGCCCTGTGTTGAAATGAAGGTGGGGAATAGGGATCATCTATTTTTGTTAGATACAGGAGCACAGAAGTATTCTATTGATCATTCACGGGCTCCGGATATTCCACTGCCAGGGCAGAACAACATTTCTGTAGGGTTTTCTGGTACGCCAGTGGTTAGTGCGCTCTCTCTGCTGGTACCGATTTCACTGGGCCCATTCACTGATTCATGTACATTTCTTCTGACGACAAATTGTGGTGAAAATATGTTGGGATTACATTTATTAAAAGAATTGAATGCTGTAATTTACTGTTCTCCGAATGGAGTCATTCAACAATTTTGCCTCAACAAACTTCAGTTCCACAATTTTTGTCTAGACCTTTACTACCTGAATTAAATAAGGTTCCTAATTGTCTATGGGCAGTTAATGATAATAACGTTAGGATTTTACAAATGGAACCAGTTAAAATCGTGTTGAAACCAAGTTTTAAATTGCAGCGTATTTGTAACGCTCACCTGATTCCCGTAGAGGCGCCGGTCTTGACTGAGCGTATACCGTATCTTCAAAGGTGATGTGTAACACACGGCTGGCTCTTTGGGCTGGACCTCTGTGCACTGTATGTCTGACTCGAAGGGTAAGATGTCTGCAGATAGAAAATATGGGATTAATGAACTGGGTTATTGAATGTCTCTCTCTTCTTCCCTTTCTCTTCTCCTGTAGAACCCCAAAGGTTAACGCTCTCACCTTAGGTAAGTGAACGCTGTGCTCTCCATCTGCCTCGGGGCAGGGTGCTGTAACCAGTTTCTTCACTGGATAAGGGGAGCAGGCCTCTTGACTTCAGAGGACTGCTGTCCGTCGTTTACTGCACGAACGGTAAGTTTCGAGTAATTCTAATGTCTTTAAAAGTCTTTAGTAATGATGTCTCTTGTTTTTGCAGGGTTCCGGCGATGGCGGATGACGGGCTGAAGTGAGTTGAAGATGGAGCCCGTAAGATGAATGGAAGCACCTGGAAGCACGTAAGTAAGCGCTTGTTGCCTGCTTCACGATGCGCTCTAACTGTCTTTTTATTTTGCAGGTATAAGTTCGGAGCGGCTGCAGGGTGCCGGAATACTCACTGGGTTAGATGTGGAAAGGAGTGAGTATTAAAGTTCTCCAATGTCTTTAAACGCACCTTGTTTTGTCTTTCAGATGCGGGATGCAGCGCCGAAGGCCTCCGGAGCGTGCGAAGAGCTTGTAAGCTTTTGTCTTTCAGATGCCGGAATGCAGTGCGAAGACCTCCGGAGCGCACGAAGAGTAGGTAAGCCTTTGTCTTTCAGATGCCGGAATGCAGCGCGAGGCGTTGGTGACAGCCGATGGACCAGGTAAGTGAAGCGCTGTCACTGAAGACCGTAATGCTAACCTGTTCTTTCTTGTCTTTATAGGTGTTGCTGAAGACTGGATTCAGGATGGTAAGCCTTTTTCCTTAGGCCCAGGATCAGATGCAGAAGACACGATGAGCGTTCTGCTGCAGAGGATGCAAAATAACGCAAAGCAACATTCATCCATCGGGTGTGGTTTAAATAGCCTCCTGTAGTGCTTAGGTGCCTCCGTCCACAGCCACGCCTGGTAAGAAAAGAGTTCCTGCTTTCCAGAAGAGTTCCAGTGTTCTGAACCTAGGGAGTGGCTCCTGCCCAACCCAACTGGAAAAGTAGTTCCAAACAGAAGAGGATCAGAGGCTCAACTGGCAGGCAAGTAAGCAGCATGGTCTGCTGCAGGTAAGTCCACCCAAGCATTATGAGCCCGGTGCTTCCAGCGCTGGGACTGGGCATATTTATGAGCCTGGTGCCACTGGCGCCAGGACTGGGTCCAAAAGGTCCCAATTGGGACTGGTTGGCACTCGGAACCTGGGTTATGGATCTGCTTCCAAGGGAGTTGGGAAAACCCTGACCTTTTGGAAGCAGAGATCATGACAGTACCCCCCCTCAAGGCCCCTCCCAAACCGGGCTTCTCCGGGGTTTTGGCTTGTCAGGAAATGTTCGGTGAAATCTTTTGATTAGGCGAGGAGCGTGGACATATTCAGCAGGTTCCCAGGATCTCTCTTGGGGGCCGTAGCCTTTCCAGTCAATTAGGTAAAATAGTTTAGATTTGGAGATCTTGGAGTCCAGAATGCTTTTGACTTCAAACTCGAGTTCTCCATCAACTAGGATGGGTTTTAGAGATTTAGTTAGTCGGGTTTGAGGTTGCACGGGTTTTAATAGAGAGACGTGGAAGACCGGATGTATCTTCATGTGCGGGGGCAAGTCCAACTTGACCGCTACTGGGTTTACTATGGTAGTGATGGAATAGGGACCAAGGTATCTTGGGTTGAATGTGCGTGGCCCTTTTAGAGGTAGATATTTGGTGGATAACCAGACTTGATCCCCTACTTGATATTGAGGGGCTTCCTTCCAATGTTGATCTGCTCCTTTCTTGTATTGTTCTTTAGCCCTTTGAAGGTGAGAAACAGCTTCCTTAAAGGCTTGGGTGATTGTAGAATGCAGGTAGTCTACTGCTGGTGTTTCAAGATCTTGGAGGGGATCCAACTCCTAGGTTCGAGGGTGACTGCCGTATAAAAGAAAAAAGGGGTTTTCCCAGTTCCCGAATGGACAGAGTTATTGTAGGCATATTCGGCTATCCAAAGGATGTCTTTCCAAGTTTTTTCAGTTTGTTGCAGCATGCAGCGTAAATACTGTTCCAGAGTTTGATTGGTCCTCTCGGTTTGTCCGTCGGTCCGAGGGTGGTGACTGGTCGATAGTCTCACATCAATTTGAGCCGACCGACAGCAACTTCGCCAAAAATGAGAAATAAATTAACTACCTCGATCCGAAATTAGAACCGAAGGAAAACCGTGCAGTCGGACGATGTTTTTGAGAAATTCTCGGGCCAGAGTTGCTGCTGTTGGCAAGCCTTTGAGCGGAATGAAATGCGCCATCTTGGAGAATAAGTCCACGATTACTAGAATCGTATTATATCCGGAGCATGGAGGTAGATCGGTGATGAAGTCTATAGAAAGCGTATGCCAAGGGCGAGGTGCGATGTCAATAGGGCGTAAGAGGCCTGCTGGTCTTTCCTTTTGACTCTTGTTTTGGGCGCATACTCCACAGGACATTATAAAGTCTCTGATATCTTTTTTCCAAGACGGCCACCAGAAGTAGCGCTTGATCTTTTCTGAGGTCTTGGCCATACCGGGATGTCCTTCCATTAAAGAATCGTGATAACAAGAGATTACTTTTTTCTGTAAATCTGTGCTGGGCAGGTATAATCGTTCTTGGAAATACAATAAGTTGTCCTTTACTGCAAAGTCCTTTCCCTGCAGATGCCAATTCTGTATGTCTGCTGGAGTTACAAGTTGCCTGGCTTTATCCTTAACTTCCTCTATGGATTGTGTGGCGATTACACCCAGAATTCTTTGTTCGGGAATGATTGGTACAGGTTTAGGGTTGATCAAGTGTTCTCCCACTCCCATCCGAGAAAGGGCATCAGCTTTACCGTTTTTTGTACCAGGTCGATAGGTAATTATGAAGTCAAACTCGGCAAAGAATAATGCCCAACGGAGTTGTCTAGAGGATTGGGCTTTTGCGGTTTTCAAATATTGCAGGTTTCGGTGATCCGTAATCACAGTAACGGTGTGTCGGGCCCCCAGCAGATAATGCCGCCAAGCCTTAAAGGCAGACTTGATAGCCAGAAGTTCCTTGTCAGTAATCGTGTAATTGATTTCAGGAGGTGAGAATTTGCGGGACCAAAATGCCACGGGATGCAACTGATTTGTTACAGTTTCCTTTTGTGATAGAACTGCCCCCATGGCAAGGCTTGAAGCATCAGTTTCCACGATGTAGGGGAGTTCGGGGCGAGGGTGTTTTAAGATTGGTGCAGAGATAAATTTAGTCTTCAAATCCTGGAACGCTTGTTCCGCCTCGGTAGACCATTCAAAACGTTTGTTTTTCTTTAACAAGGCAGTGATGGGCTGGACTATTCGAGAAAATTCGGGGATAAACCTGCGGTAAAAGTTAGCGAAGCCTAACATGCTTTGCACACCTTTTACGGAGGATGGTGATGGCCATTTGAGAACTGCATCGACCTTCTTTGAATCCATACGCACTCCGCCAGGTGATAATATGAATCCCAAGAATTCAACTTCAGTCACGTTGAAAACACATTTTTCCAATTTAGCGAAAAGTTTGTGTTGACGCAATCTTTCGAGGACCATTTTCACGTGTTTCCGATGTTCAGATTCCGATGAAGAATAAACGAGGATGTCGTCAATGTAAACAACAACACACACATCTATGAGGTCTCTGAGGACATCGTTCATAAAATATTGAAAGGCAACCGGGGCATTGCAAAGTCCGAAGGGCATGACCTGATATTCAAATAGCCCATATTTGGTGCGGAAGGCCGTCTTCCATTCATCGCCCTCTTTTACTCGTACCAAGTGGTAGGCTCCTCTAAGATCCAGCTTTGTATATATGCATGCTTTTCTGACTTGGTCCAGGAGTTCAGGGATCAAAGGTAACGGATATCTATTCTTGACGGTGATCTGGTTCAGGGAGCGATAATCTATACAAGTTCTAAGGTCTCCTTCCTTTTTTGGAACGAAGAACAAAGCTGAAGAAGCAGGGGACTTGGAAGGACGAATAAACCCATTTGCCAGGTATTGATCCAGGTATTGTCGAAGGTGAAGGTTCTCAGGCTCGGTGAGGGCATAAATTCTACTACAAGGAGGAGTAGATCCAGGTATCAGGTCCATCTGGCAGTCATAAGACCTATGAGGAGGTAGAGAGTTAGCCTGGTCCTTCCGGAAAACATCTTGGTATTCTAGGTATTCGGGAGGTAACTGGGGAGTCTCTGAAGAAATTGCTGCCAGTGCAACACCAGGTGGAGGGTGACAAGTAGAGACACATTCTGGAAACTGGACCGTTCTTGCTCGCCAATCGATCAGAGGATTGTGTTTCTCTAACCAAGGTATTCCTAGAATAATCTGAAACTGAGGAGCCTTGATCACATCGAACACGATCTTCTCATGGTGTCCATCTTGACTTACTAGCGTCACTTCTTAAGTGGTATGCGTTACTGGTCCGGAGGCTATCTCCGTTCCATCCACCGTAGTAATGACGTCCTTTACAGCCTTGGGACAAAGAGTTAGATTCATCCTCAAAACCATTTCATGATCCACATAATTGCCGATGGCACCGCTGTCGACGTAAGCTTCAATTGCATGTAATCGATCCGGATTATCAGGGCTAATGAGGACCATAGGTATCACGAAATGCGAGGTCACAGAACTGGTTTTCACGCTCGGCAAGAGGACCTCTATTCTTGTCGGGCGAGGTCGTTTCCCTGCTCAGAGTTTGTAACTTTGGTAACTGCAGCTCCTACTGCCTTCTTGGCAGGTTTCACCGGACAGTCTCGAAGAAAGTGCCCTGAGTTTCCGCAATAGAGGCATAATTGCAACTGTTTTCTCCTTTCCCGCTCCTTTTGTGTTAGAGGACCTTTCAGGCCCCCTATTTGCATGGGTTCCCCGGAGTCTACTCCTTTGGAAGGAGTTGGCGGTTTGGAAAATACTCGAGCATCAAACTTGGAACGATCGGCCTTCCTGTTCTGCAGTCTGTGATCTATTTGAACGACTAAGTCTATATAGTCCGAACAATCTGGTGGGGGATTCACAACTTGGCCTAACACATCTTTGAGCTCTCCACGTAGACCTCTATAAAACAGCATAATCCTTTTGTCCTCAGGCCATTGAGTTTCCACTATCAGTCTGTTGAAAGACGCAATATAAGCCAAAAGGTCTTGATTACCTTGTCGCAACGAAAGAAGCTCATTGTCCAAGGCCTGCCCCTTTGAATGTCTTGCGAACAGTTTTTCCATACTGAGCTGAAAAGCTTGAAAATCATGGAGGACCGGATCATCTTGATTTACTAGAGGGATCGACCAGTCTGCCGCATTGCCACTAAGGTACGAAAGCACGAAAGCTACTTTAGCTTGATCAGTTGGAAAGGCTGCTGGCCGGCATAAGAAATGCAACCGGCACTGATTGATAAATACTGCAAACCTCTTTGGGTCACCAGAAAATCGTTCGGGCGGAGCCAGAGGTACATTCCCAGGTAGGTTGATCTGCACTGGATTCATAGAGGATGTAGAAGGAAGATTTCCCCCAGATGCGGGTAACGGGGTCTGTCCGGCTTGTGACTGTAGCAATTGTCTAGCGAGATCATCTGTTCGCTCCTTGGAAATAATCAGTTCCCTTCTTAGAGTGTTTGTTTCCTGACGGGCTGCATGCACTTCTGCCCTTAGTTCCCCAAGTAACTGGGCTAGCTGGTCTGTATTCGAGGTTTCCATAGCGCCTGGACGGGAGTTTTGCGGTAGGCTTTGCGTTCTGTAACGCTCACCTGATTCCCGTAGAGGCGCCGGTCTTGACTGGGCATATACCGTATCTTCAAAGGTGATGTGTAACACACGGCTGGCTCTTTGGGCTGGACCTCTGTGCACTGTATGTCTGACTCGAAGGGTAAGATGTCTGCAGATAGAAAATATGGGATTAATGAACTGGGTTATTAAATGTCTCTCTCTTCTTCCCTTTCTCTTCTCCTGTAGAACCCCAAAGGTTAACGCTCTCACCTTAGGTAAGTGAACGCCGTGCTCTCCATCTGCCTCGGGGCAGGGTGCTGTAACCAGTTTCTTTACTGGATAAGGGGAGCAGGCCTCTTGACTTCAGAGGACTGCTGTCCGTCGTTTACTGCACGAACGGTAAGTTTCGAGTAATTCTAATGTCTTTAAAAGTCTTTAGTAATGATGTCTCTTGTTTTTGCAGGGTTCCGGCGATGGCGGATGACGGGCTGAAGTGAGTTGAAGATGGAGCCCGTGTGATGAATGGAAGCGCCTGGAAGCACGTAAGTAAGCGCTTGTTGCCTGCTTCACGATGCGCTCTAACTGTCTTTTTATTTTGCAGGTACAAGTTCGGAGCGGCTGCAGGGTGCCGGAATACCCACTGGGTTAGATGTGGAAAGGAGTAATGGCACGTGAGTATTAAAGTTCTCCAATGTCTTTAAACGCACCTTGTTTTGTCTTTCAGATGCGGGATGCAGCGCCGAAGGCCTCCGGAGCGTGCGAAGAGCTGGTAAACTTTTGTCTTTCAGATGCCGGAATGCAGTGCGAAGACCTCCGGAGCGCACGAAGAGTAGGTAAGCCTTTGTCTTTCAGATGCCGGAATGCAGCGCGAGGCGTTTGTGACAGCCGATGGACCAGGTAAGTGAAGCGCTGTCACTGAAGACCGTAATGCTAACCTGTTCTTTCTTGTCTTTATAGGTGTTGCTGAAGACTGGATTCAGGATGGTAAGCCTTTTTCCTTAGGCCCAGGATCAGATGCAGAAGACACGATGAGCGTTCTGCTGCAGAGGATGCAGAATAACGCAAAGCAAGATTCATCCATCGGGTGTGGTTTAAATAGCCTCCTGTAGTGCTTAGGTGTCTCCTTCCACAGCCACGCCTAGGTAAGAACTCTTTCCAGAAGAGTTCCAGTGTTCTGAACCTAGGGAGTGGCTCCTGCCCCACCCAACAGGAAAAGTAGTTCCAAACAGAAGAGGATCAGAGGCTCAACTGGCAGGCAAGTAAGCAGCATGGTCTGCTGCAGGTAAATCCACCCAAGCATTATGAGCCCGGCGCTTCCAGCGCTGGGACTGGGCATATTTATGAGCCTGGTGCCACTGGCGCCAGGACTGGGTCCAAAAGGTCCCAATTGGGACTGGTTGGCACTCGGAACCTGGGTTATGGATCTGCTTCCAAGGGAGTTGGGAAAACCCTGACCTTTTGGAAGCAGAGATCATGACAGTATTCCACAGTATAAGATTTCGATTGAAGGTGAGCAGGCTTTGAAAAGTATTATTTCTGATTTTCTACACATTTGTGTGATTGAGGAAATTGCAGAGAACGTGTGTAATAGTCTGACCCTACCAGTTTATAAGAAAGGTGATAATGTGATTCCTGGTAAAACCAGGCGTTAAGGAAGGAACCCGCTAAGGGAACTCGGAATAGGGTGCAAAGGGATTACCGGCACCAGTGTCCTTACCGGTGCCCGGTATCCCTTTGTGCCCAACTCGTAATGAGGCCCATGGTCTTTATATAGTGAAAATGTTTGACAAATGCTCTTGGCTTAGGCCAAAAGAAGAGTTTGTTGAACCATATTTCACATAATACCCCCTGATTATGAACATTGGTCTAAGCTAATTCGCATTGCACTGAAAAACTGCATCCAATCAAAGCTGACTGTGCCGTCATTTTAGAAACATCCGCAATTTTGATTAAACTCTTGTTTTCTGTCTCATGTTGAACTATGTTTTTGGCTCGAGCTGAGGAAAGATGCACTGTGTAAACATGTTGTAACTGCTGAGAGCAGACTGTTTGTCCTGCACTAAGAAGCCTTGGGGTTGAACTGAACCTCAATGTTGATGTTGTCTGCACCAGTAGCTTCATCCGTGTTCAAATAGTGGAACGGAATGCCGAATAGCTGAAATTGTGTGCCTTAGCAGAAATCCATTGTAGGCATTCCTGAAACTGGACTTACCCTTAAATCGAAAGACAAATGTCACCATTGTATTCTGTGTGCTGATGACTATGTTAAATATTTAAAGACAACATTGAACATTGTATGAGTTATTTGGTTCTGTATTAGCAATGTGAACTGGGTATGAACCCTAGCCTATCTATCGGTAACCTGGAGAAGGGCTGGACGATGTAACCAGGATTGTGAATAAAAGATGCATATTTTGTAATATCCAGCTCTCTCCCCTCACGGTGTCTGCTGGTACATGCTGTGAGGCACTGAGAGCCAGATAGCTATCTGTATTTGCATATTCAAATGATACATGTATCTCTGAACTCGTGATTGACGTATTTCATTTTTGGTGGTACTAAGTCTCATATTTCCTTTGGTCTTTCAAAAGCTGTTACCAAATTTCAAATACCTCAAAAAGGATCAGAAGAGAGGCATCATTTTTCAGTCTTGTGCCATTCTTGTTAACAGGAACAGGCTGTCTAACTAGAATACACACAACCCTTCCACAGCTCGCCAGGTCCCACAGTGCTGGCATGTGTTTGGTTCAAATCAGATGTGGCTTTTAATAATTATTCAATCCCCCACCATCATACCGCATTGGGTATGGCTTATAATTTCAGTTTACCATGCCACCAGGTGGAGGATTTATCATAATCATTTGAAATGTATAAGCATGGTGTAAACTTAAATACAGCTGTCAGGGTTCTGACTAAGGTGTGTAGTGTGACAGGTGAGGGTTGGAAGGGAGGAAAGCCACAAACGAGACTTTGGAAGGGGAGCAAGCCCTACAAAAGGCTTCTTTACCCTTGTTACAGGAATAAATGCTTACAAACTACAACACCCAGCAGCCCAAGGGCCGGGAACTACTTTCTGTAAGCCACGGAGGGTATGGCGAGGCCATGTGCATGCATGATGCTCCGTGTACGGGGCTTGTGCTCAGAACTCCAACTCGATCGGTCGCATTCTTCGGAGCTCCAGCCTCAGGGGATAACACGACCCACGGAACATCCATTCCGGTCCTTCGCATCTCAAAGATAAGTGGCGCATGCTTGGCAGGGAAAAAGGGACATATATGGCTGGGGGAACGAATCAAATGGGAATTACGCACAGGGGGCATCGCCCCAGGTTCTAAACCCCCCTGCGCTCCAGAAAGCTAAGTCAAACATATGTAGTGTTTAACTTGACTATGCATGGCTTATGGAGCTGCATATATCTTTTCGCTTTCGTGTTAAAGCCACGCATGTTAAAGTACTGTTGCATGTTTTGACCACTAAATAGCCAGGTGCGGCGTCTGCATATTCCACACCCTAGGGTTTGGGAAGTCGCAAGCCCAGAAACTCAGAACCACATGCGGTTCATTGAAACGCAGGTCCAAAGCAAAACATAGTGGGCTGCTGCATGTAGACAACCATGTCCGGTTCATTTAAACGTAAGTCCAAAGAGAAAACAATGTGGAAAGCTGAATTGAGATAAACATGTGCGGTTCTGGGGAGAAACGCAGGTCAAGCAACATGTGCGGCACTAAGAATTAACAGACACACTGTTGTGCATGAGACAGTCTTTAGTGAATGAATGCATGTAAAACTATGGTAAATCAGAAATATGCAGAGCATTCCTAACTTGAGCTCTTGTTGCAGCGTTTGACCCCTTCTGAGAAATACCGGACCTGGAGTGCGCAGGCAGGAGGCCAGCACTCAAACCCAAAGCTAAGTGCCTTTGATATTTTGTCTGGTTTGTTTTGTAACGCCGCCAATAATGGGCGCATGAGTGCATGAATGAGTGTGATGTTAAGAGTTTTATTGTGCATGAAAATGTGTCTTCCCTAATTACCCCATGTGCCATCCAAGGCTATTTCCTGAAACCTCTAACCGGTGTTCCTAATTCCTCGTACTCATCCAACCAGCGCTCTCTAACCCTCTTTCCCCGCTGGGGTTGTGGACGCTTGCGTAAGCTCTTGCTTGCAGGCGCCAAAACCTTAGAGGGGGTGGTTGGTTCATGCCACGCCTGGACTCCTGAAGCCATGACAACAACCACTCCGCTGATGTAACGTGGCTGTCAGAACAGCTGTAAAAAGGGCTCTTTGACCTCTGAACTTGATCCATGCAAGTGGAGAGCAGCAGCTTTCAATCTGGATACTGATGCAGCAGGGGATGGGTGTATGTTATGCTTTTGGCATGGAGCTTCTGAAAGGGGGACCTGTTTAGCAGGCCTCCCTTTCTGGGATGGAATTACCAGCATCATTTTCCTAATTGATAAAAAACAAAACATACAGGGACTCTACGACACATGTGCTGGATGTCAGTTCCTCACAACTCCGGTTATAAAATTACTGAGCTGGTCATTTTGCATGAAATAAAAATTGCATGCAGAGTACCACCAACATCTTCCCTTACATGCTGTTTGCTCCCCTGCATGCAATTGTATACATTCATAATGCAGGAGAGACTACTAAACATTAATACATGTGCATTCCTATCTAACCTTCAGTTTTCCGCTCCATCTTGTAAAAGAATGGATACCCCCTGAAAGCTATTAAAACCTATATAATCTGCCTCAATTAGCACCTGCCAAAAGCAGACAGATTCCTATAGGAATCTATTGTAAATGCCATCTGGCAAGTGTCATTTGCAGGTAGAATTTTTTATTTTTTCTTACAAATCAGACTTTACAACCAAACAGTAAACATTATTTTTCCTGCATTTACTCTTTACTTTAGCACTCTGCTTTACAAATGTTTACCATTTGATGCTGTGTACCATACAGCACAAAAATGCAAAGATTGGCTGTTCCAGACATGCAATGAACACTTTATACAAAATGGCCCTGATAGACACTATTGCGATGGGTCTAATGTAGAGCTCTTATACAGAAATAATATCATAATTCCAGTTTGATTCTAATAAACGAAGCACCTATCCTAATTCTTCTGTAATTCAAATCGTATTGGCTAATATTTGGGTGATTCTACGAAGGTAAGCATATGTTCACCCAGGACTAGCTAGCAAGGATTTAACCCAGGGGCATGTAGGTGCTTTTGACTTAAGAATTCGGTTACAGAATGTGCTTGTAGCAACAGGTTACAGTTGTTGCATGAAAAAGAAACACGAGGGTATCAGCTTGCAAATTACAGCCGTTACAACGGTAATAGGTTGCAGACAATAGTAATAAGATTGATACTGCAACCTACTTGATCAGTAGAGTGCGAGAAACAATGACCAGTGCTGGTCATTGGGCCGGCTCTCGGCGGATCTGAGATCCAGCACCAGATATGGAGCCGGATCTCTGGATCCGGCCAGAGTCAGCTGCCCAAAACCATAAACCGTACTGGAATAGTTACAAAAAAATGAAAAGCGCACGCGACGGCAGCATTGCCTTTTACCGCGGCTTTGGCACTGGTGTGTAATGCACAATGCTTGCTACATGTACAATTGATTCCTTTCAGTTGTGCATGTAGCCAGCATTGTGCATTACGCACCAGTGCCAAAGTTGCAGTAAAAGGCAATGCTGCCGTCGTGGGCGTTTTTTTTTTACGTATCGAGCATTGCTGGATGTCCACTATGAGCCCCGCCCCCTCTAGACCACGCCCCCTCGCCGGGCACCACCCCCCCTCACCCAAACTCCTCCCCCACCCCGGCCCTTTTATTGTGGGATCCCCCACCACATTTTTTCCATTTCCACCACTGAAAATGAGAACATTTTTATAGATTCTTTTTAATCTGTGCTTCATTAAAGCATCCTTGTCTGGAGCAGTAAAGTTCATTTAACTCCCTCAGTGAACGTGAAATTACCACATTTACCCATATACATGTCGAGAAGAACTATATTCAGATAGTAAGAAAAGAAGGGTGCTCATTGTAAATCGCGGTCTGGCAACGCTGGGTACAAAAGTGCATGTTTGATGTATATTAGTGTCAATAATAATGGCTGCGTTGAAAATGATCTGTTTCAAATTTAACAAAAACGTCCTGGCCAAGAGAAGAGAGATTAAATGTCATACAAACAACAATTCTTCAAAAGCATGAACTGCAACAAGAACACGAAATACATCCAAATGATAAATAATTGGAAGCAGGAAACAAAGGCAGCCAATTTCGTATTGTAGTTTGCTCTTGTTCGGGACAAAAGGGCAGATCATGGAAAAAATACACAGATTCTGTTTGATAAATTGGTGCTGGATTTTTTTTCAAAACACAAGACTACACTTTAGCTACTCATTTTCAATGCAGAACAACTAAGACACTGTTTTAATGTGTAGAACTATTGAAAGGAAGTGTATTGCACAGAGGTTTCTGTTGCAATTAGATGTGAGTACCTCTGGTGGTAAAACATAGAAGTGCAGCAAGAGAAATACAACTTGGCTACATATTTAATCCTGATGGTAAAACAAGTGCTTTCCATCATAAGGCATTTCATTTTAAGAGGCAGGGATGTGGTATCTGAAGCAAAAATAGTTCTTCATCATTACCTTACTGTTTAGGAACCCAGTGTGTCCAACACTTTAGGTAGGATGAGTTAGTGCTGGCCTTCGAACAATGGAAGAGCAGGAATCTATAGGAATAATAGCTACTCTAAGGACATATTTTATGCTGAAGATAATGCACTAATTGTTTTACCAGAGTTAATTTTCCCATTCATCTCAGCCCTCTTGAATAGATTTTACATTCATGATACATGTTCTTCTTCTTTTCGTTTTTCTATAATGAGTGGCAATGTTAACATCTATTTCTTGATGGGCTTTGATTAACATTGAGCTTTTGATTTCTTTTATGGAACTAACTCGGTGTATCATGCTGCGATGGAATATGCATTAGCTTTCGAAATTCCTAAAGACATTCTTCATCAGATATTTACAGCCACAGCAAGAATACTCAGAAGCACCAAGAGTTAGGCCACTCGTCTGTTTTGGATGATATTTCTCTCTACCCTTGTAACCACTATGATGCTATCTTCCCACCATCCCTATTTCC
Organism: Ambystoma mexicanum; assembly: GCF_040938575.1. Classification (NCBI taxonomy): domain Eukaryota; kingdom Metazoa; phylum Chordata; class Amphibia; order Caudata; family Ambystomatidae; genus Ambystoma; species Ambystoma mexicanum. The sequence goes on along the minus strand of NC_090941.1, from coordinate 100,291,186 downwards.
TTTCCCCTACTCTCTGCATTATCTCCACGAACTCAAAAATAAACAGATGAATAAGCACATCCCTTTCAATCACTTACACAATCCATTTTGATTTTATTCCTACTTCCCACACCAATATAACTATCATCCTAAGGGCCAGGCAGAGCTCCTGCTCACAAGGAAGTCATGGTCGAAATCCCACTATGAGATACATGTGTCCATATGTCCTTGCAGCTTTACCATAAATAGAACAAGCCTAGGGTTTTGGTAACCATGACATAAATGAGGACACCAACACATTTGATATGTTTTACTTTGAAAAATGTGGATTTCTGACATACAACCCATCTGAATTATTGGGGGCCTAGGGATGTAAGCAGAAGGGCTTTGCTATCTGAGTTTTCTTAGGAAGGAATCAACATGCTTCTGCTCACAATGACACTGTGGAAGACTCAAAGGGCCTCATCACAAGTTGGGCGGGCCGGGATACCACCCAACGCTAATAGCACTGCCGCAACTTAGTCCGGCGCAATATGCGCCAGATCACGAGTAACAGGGGGGTGGTAGATCCCCATTCCCTACTGGGTCCATAGGACACAATGGGGTTGGGAAGTGCTATTACTTCTGACAGTAATTGCGCCAGTGGTAATTGCACCAAAAACAGCCCGAAAATAGTCGTTTTTAGCTCCAGCAAAAAGCTGGAGGTAAAAGTACATTTACCCATGGACATCATTTAGGGGTTGCCAGGGATCTCAGTTGCGACCCCTGATATCTCCCTTGCTACCCCTATGGTCTCCCTTGCTACCCCTAATAAAAGTTTTTTTTTTAAACTTTGTTTTTTTATTGATGCTCCGGGGCTGTGGTCAGCAGCATGTGGCTCTTTGTTTCTGGAGTGACTGGTTTTCTGGTAGCTATAACCAGTAAGATAGCACAGTGGGTAGAAAACATGCTGCTGTAATCTGTGCATGATCTGCAAGTTCGACTCACGGCAAGGTCAACTCAGCCTTTATTCCTGCTGAGGTTGATAAACGAGTACCAACACAGGTTGGGTAATGTTGTATGTATATTTGTTCCATATGAAGCGGTTAAGTGTAAGTGCTATATAATAACACCTCATTCTCGTTTGGCCTTGAACCTCTGCTAGCATTCACAGTAATTTGGTAATATGGGTCTATACACACTGATATTAAAGATACATATGGTGATCCATTCTTGTATGCAATGTATATCACTTTACATATTTTTCATAGTGTACTTAGAAACAATGCTATGTGATGCCACTTCCTGTTTTGTCAAGGGGTGAAAGGTTGTGTTCCATCACTTCCCGTAATGTCACTTCGGGTGAGGTCGGATGACATCAGTTGCTGTGATGTCATCAGAGGTCAAGTGTCATGTGATGTCACTTCCGCTACCCCTGGCATTTTGGTGAAATGGGGTCTGTGCATTTACTGCCCAATTTATGGTTTTCCTGTGTTTCGTGTGCCTTGCTTAAAAATCAAATTCAGGCAGTTTGCACATCTGCAGCCACTTATGGTTTTCCTGTGTTCAGTGTGCCTTGCTTAAAAATTGAATTTAGGTGTTTTTACATCTGCAGCCACTTATGGTTTTCCTGTGTTTAGTGTGCTTTGCTTAAAAATCAAATGTAGGCATTTTTACATCTGCAGGCACTTATGGTTTGGATGTGCATAGCGTGCCTCCCACTTCCTCCCTTCTCGTCCCTTCCTCTCCTTTCTATGTGTCACTTGCACTTACTTGCTTTGTTCGTCTTACCCTACACCCCCCTCTCCTGTCTCCTTTCTTCATGTATAACTGTTGCCTTATTGTACCGACCCTCAGGCATGTTTAATATTTGTTGTCATATGTTGTTACAGTTTGTATTCCTCCCGTCCTATGTTGTACCACTAAATGCATACCACCTGTCCATTCTGAATATACCAATGCCTAGTATTAATGTTAATCTTTGTTCTCACTCTCCCTGCGTTGGAGTGATTTGAAACACTTGTTAAGTGTATATGCGCTATATAAATGATCAATAAACATATAAATAAATGTGTCCAGCCCTTAAATGTGGCGGTAATACCTTTACTGCTGCTTTAAGGTCTCAAGCCAACTCATGATTAGGCCCAAAGTCTTGACAAACACAGAACCAATGACATGCTGTGGGTCCCTAAGTACTCTGCCTTGAAGCACAAGCCAGGGGTTTGGTCAAGTAAATAATTGTAAAACATTTAAAAAAACTGAATTTATGGCAGCCACCAGTTGTCTCAAAGGAGGAACCATCACTTCCAACAAAAAAACACCCACATGTTCCTTCCTCTGGCCAAGAAAGATAACACATCTTACTCGATGGAGGAATGCCATCTCTTAATGAAACAAAACACCAATTTATCCCAGGACAGAGTGAAGGAAGGTGTGAGTGGTTGAGTCCTTTGTCTTTAAAGACCAGGGCATTGGTCAACAAAAGAGAAGCCATCTCATCTTCAAATCAGTCAACCCAAGAGCCGAAGAAGAGGAGTCATGTGCACAGTGTGTTCGTGTGCGTGTGTATGTGTGTGTATCAAGTTTTGCTACATGCCTGTATTAAGCTATATAATATATGCCCACCCTGTTTTGAGGTGCTATACTGAATTAGGTTTGATGTGCTACACTGTGATATTTTATGCTGTGATATATCATGTTTTAACTCTAGAAACATGTATGTAATGTCTTGCTCTGCTGGGATCAAAGTTCTCTTTTCTCAAAGCTAAATTCATAATAACTATAATCTACCTGAGTGCTACTGTAGGTACTCATGGGGGAGGTGAAAATATGATGTCAGTTTCCTTTTATACTAGCTGGTTAGGTTATGATATATTATGTTGAGGTTTCATTATAATGTTTTGCTTTAGATGTCTAATTTTCAAGTGCTTTTGAAGCAGCCATAACACACCAGGAGGCAACCCCCCAAACACACAAAAACACATACATACAAAAGTGAAGGTAGACCTGGGCATCTAGTATGTTAACTAGACCATACACCCCTATTTTGACCTAACATTTGCATGATGCCCTCTATTAACAGTACACAGTAACTGCAGGTCGGGTGAGAGGGCTAATCAAAGGCTGATTTGTGTAAATGTACCTCCCATAAGTGCCCAGCATCAGCCTAAGAGGATTCCTGCCTCAGTCACCAATATCACCATTTCCTAAAAGCCTGTAGCAGGATTTAGGAACCTCCAGGAATGTCAGACTAGGCTTCTGCTCCCAAGGAAACCATGTCTGAATTCCCACCCTTATTTGAATATGAAAATATCTCCTTCCAGCATTCCCATATATAGAACCTGGCTCCTTGTGGCCATTTGGGGGGTAGAGGAATAAGTAGAGGGGCTTTGTATGTTGTGCTTTCTTGGGCATGGTTTTCTAAATACCTTGGCTCACCATGACACTGTGGAATGATCAATAATCTGACCCACACAAAGGCAATGGCATTCTTTGGGTTCTTTAGCACTTCGCCCAGAAGCACAAACCCAGGGTTAGGATTTCTGTTTTAAACATGCTTTGCTAACCATGAAACCACCCCAAACAAATCAAGGTTCGTTTAACTTTGCACATCAGGGAGCTATTGCAAAAAACAGACGCATTTGGACTTTTGACAATCCTTCCCAAACATTGTTGGGGGCCTTAGGGAGTAAGCAGAAGGGCTTTGGCAGTTGGGTTTTCTTGGTAAGGCATCAACATGCTCATGCTCACCAGGACACTGTGGATGACTCAAAGGTCTGACAAATGCAGAGCCACTGACATGTTTTGGCTCCTTAAGCACTCTGCAAAGAAGCACAAGCCCAAGGTTTAGTCAAGTAAAATAAATATGTTAAACAAAATGAAAAAGAAACACAATTTATGGAATCCACCAGTTGTTTCAAAAGACGAGCCAACACTCTTGCACCAAAAACGACTCACATATTTCTTCAACAGGCCAGAGCAATTTACCCATGGCAGAGTGAGGGGCGAGGTGTGGAGTCCCTTGTCTGTGAAGACCAGGGCCTTGACCTACAAAAAAAAGCCATTTAATCTTGAAATCAGTCAACCCAAGAGCATCATAAGGTGAGTCATGAACACAGCGGGTGTGTCTGTGCCTAGGGGTGTGTATGTGTGTGATGTTTTGCTATATTAGCTATACCCAGCCTTGTTTAAAAGTGCTAAACTGAATTAATTTTGGTAAACTACACTGTGTTATGTTATGCTGTGTCATGTCATGTTTTAAGCTGTAGAAATATGTTTTCAATGCCTTGCTCTGCTGGAATCAGTGTTATTTTTTTTTAAAGCTAAATGCATGTTTACTATCATCTACCTGAGTACTACTATATGCACTCATTCACTCCTTTTGTGAAGAACATGATGCCAGTTTCCTTTTATATTAGCGTTATGTGATGTTACATTATGTTGAGGTTTCATTATAGTTTTTTAGTTTTTTTGTTTTAAAGGACACATTTTAAGCTGGACACAGTGACATCAGACTCCCCGACCCCTTGGAAATTGAGTCAATGTCAAATGGGGATTAGGCCTTAACTGCATTTTTTGTTTTCTTGATAACTTCTTTATTTTTAAACTGATCTTTCTCAACATTTCCAGTCTGGGGATGAGGGTGTGTCGCTTAAGTACAATATTGTTTGCAAAATTTCAGCCAAATCTGTCATGCGAGTAAAAGGTTATTAGCAATGAACTTTTCTGGTTTCCTATGGAACTTGATACTCAACTTAACTATAGTGTGCCGACTGCCACACTGTCATATATTTATTATCACACATAGCTTTATTCAGAAAAAAAAAAAAACTCTATTAAAGCAATACATCAACATGTTAAATTTCAATTTCAAACTCAATATCCAAGCAAACCTACTTTATCTACACATATACAGACCACCCCATTAAACCCAAACTTCACTGCAAAACTATAGCTAGCTATACCTACCCTTCCTGTGAGGCACAACAATATCATAGTTTTTATAGATATTAATATCTGGTTTGAGTGAGAAAACAAAACAACTTCAAATTCAGTGACAGCTCATCTGTCATGCCTTCATCTGAAACAAATGGTCAACTGGTCCATCCACCTAGCCAGATACACAAAATGTGATACCTTTTACTATCAACATCTTAACGTCCACACCAACCACAACCAAAAACCAAGCAATCACAACCGAAAGAAATTGAAAAAAAGCTTAATCCAGAAAAGCTAACACAATTGATCGAACAGTCCAACTAAAGGATGCCATACACTTCAGAAAATAAACTCTAACACTGGATCTCATGCTCCCTTGGGAGGTTGGTGCCTATGAAACCTTTGAAACCATTGTAAAAAATAAAATAAAGGCAACAGCAAAATGGTTCACACCAGAATTGTGAACACTCAAAACACCAAACAAAAAGTTAGAGAAAGCATGGAGAAAACACTACAATTAACCCGACAAAATCAAACATCAGCAACAGTTCCATCTAGACAAAGCAGTTGTGTTAAAGACCAAGAAAGTTGCACGGCTCTTCCATACACAATTTAGGTGTAGTGAACGCCCTGAAGATGGAGTTTACCTCCGAAATGCATCAGCATTAAAGAACCACTAATCCTACATTTGCTTCTCTAAACAACAATAAACCTTTTTGTTTTTTTGAATAACTTCGTAAAGACTGGGACCTTCTAATACACAATTTAACGAAAGCTGAATTTCATTTAAGTAATTGCTCAAACCCTTTAGACGCATTATACCAAAATAGTTCAACTCGTGCAACAACAGTACAGCTCGTTACAGGCTAATTTGTGAGCGCCAGACTTAGCTGGATAGTAATATCCAACTTTTTCTTGTGTATACTGTGAAGTTATTGGGTTCAGGTGTCATAGGACCCACAATCAGTCTGGCGGCTCCAACACAACTTTTAAAATGCCATGATTTTTTTCCTCAGACAGTTTTTACAAGTAAGACAGACAGTCTTTATAGTTAAGAGATTTTTGTTAGGTATGACTTATACAAACCATAAATAAGTACACTTTTACAGTCCATAGAAGGATAGAAGTAGTGTGTCAGATAAATCTAACTGTGTTGATTACAGAAAAGGCGCAATCAAATTATACTGTTGTGCACAGGCTTGATTTTTTGGCATTCTAGTGGGAAAGAGAAACATGGAAAAAGCCAATTCGTATTGGTTTATTTAATGTCACGTGCAGCCTCATATGTCGAGATAGAGCCATCAAATTCCCACGGACCGCGCTGCATGCACAGGTGCTGACATTGTATGGCCAGTGAAGCATCATATGGTGAGATACTGCTCTCATGTGACAGGTACAGGATAGCTGCACTGGTGCAGTCAAACAAACCGAGCTGCGGTCAGCTTCTGCCCGCATCTAGACTCCTGTTTCAGATATATCCATTTAACATCCAGGTGCAGCTCATATGCGAACTGGAAACCTTGCAAATGAAGTTGATCCTCGAACGCCAATGACGTGCCTAAGTACCCCAAACGCATGTTAAGATGATTGCAACGTCACACAACATTGAGGCATCTGAACACTTTGGGCCTAATTGATGGCATATTTTGCAAGGTGCAAAGTGAATTTTCACTGGGGCAAAGTGACTTTGCACTGCCAACAAACTCCCCAATTCATGGTACAGTGCAAAGTGTCTCTGTGCAGTGCAAAGTCACTTTGCACTGCAAAATTACACTTTGCACTGCTCCATGAATCAGGCTGAAGCAGTGCAAAGTGTATTTTTGCAGTGCAAAGTGACTTTGCACAGCAAGAAGACACTTTGCACAGTTCAGGGTGTGTGCTGGCAGTACAGAGTCACTTTTCAGCAGTGCAAAGTCACTTTGCACCGTGCAAAAAAATCCATGAATCGGGCCCTTAATTTCCTAAACTGCACTGTGTTCATCCAGTGCAGAGGTCCAACGGTGTTTCACCTCATTGTGTAGACATGCCTAACAGTAATACATGTTCCACATTGCACTCTGAGTAATGCAGAGCAGAGGAGCAACCTGATTTAATTCCATAAAGGCACTCTCTATCACTCGGTACTTAGACTAGGACGTAGATTTACAAAATCCATTATGCCCACTCATTACTGATATCCCCTTAGCCATTCACTTGGACTCACTCTTTAAAGGTTTTCCTCAGTATGCCCATGTCATATTTGCCTCACTGTGTTGCAATTCCACCAGAGCACTCCATATCCCAAAATGCATTATATGTTGATGCATAGAACCCCATTTAGTGGAATGTACTGCCAGAAGGCACACAGACACATCAAAGCAATCATCAGTGAACTACAATTCACAAGACAGCCACATTTGACTATGTATCATAGATTGAATTAGGGCACACTTAATGAACATGCCTGTACAACCTCATAACGAGTTTGGCATTAAACCAGCAGTAAATCTGAACGATTTCCTACCAAACTATTTTACCTTCACTAGCACTCAGTCCTGTGGTATTACAAGGCTATTAATGGTGTTGCTATGCTAGGCCAAACCCCCATTCTTGAAGACATAGGCATCCAAGGGTATTTTTAGAATGTTTACTGTGAGCGGTAATTCTGTACATTAAATTTGCAACATTTTGGTAGTAAAGTCGAAGATCCTCTTCGAGCATCTTGAACTTTAACTGCAAACTTCATAGTAAGTCAGTGTAGTAATGTGGTGATACAATTATGGTAACTATCGCCCAATCTCCATCACTCCTTTCCTGGTCAAACTCCTGGAAAAGCTGTCCATCTTCCAGCTTAATCTTCACACTGAATCTGTTTGTAGTCTCCATGACCATAGGTCTGTCTTCAGAGCTCCCAGAAGCACAGAAACTGCTCTCATGAACATCTGTGAAGACCTGCTCTCTAACCTTGATTCCACCACCCTTGTGTATTCATCTTACTTGATCTCTCTTCTGCCTTTGACAAGGTCAACCATGCCATCCTGTGATGCCTAACCTGGGTATCACCGATCAGGCCCTGGCTTGGCTGACTTATTTCCTCACCGATCGACCCTCCCAGGTCCAACTTGAGACCTTCCTCTCCTCTATCTCTATCTCTACCTTTGCTGTTCCCTAGGGGTACAACCTCTCTCCCTGGCTGTTCCACTAATACCTGGCACTTATTGCCCGCTGCATTGCCGCTCTCTGCCCCAACATTCAGTGCCATGTGGATGATGCTGATTTTCAGGCTCCCTTCAGCCACCTCTTCTCCTTCTCTCATCTCTGAATATCTGCTATCCAAGAGGGGTGTGCCGCCAATGATCTCTGACTTGATGCCAGTAAGACTGAGATTCTCCTCATCAGTACACCCGCTCCCTCCTTTCCTGTCACTCTCTGGCCGGCCTCTCTTGTCCCTCTTCCTGCTCCCAACTGTGAGGCAAAAAACCTCAGGGTCATCTTCAACTCCACACTCTCCTTCTCTCTTCACACCTTTGAGGTCTCTAAGAAGTCACACTACCAGCTGCACCTCCTCAGATGTATTCTTCCTTTTCTCTACTTCCCCCAGAAGAACACTGTTTCCAGAGCTCTGGTTCTCTCTGGGCTGGACTACTGCAACAACCTCTTTCTAAATCTGCCTGCCTCTACTCTCTGCCGTATGCAACGCATCCAAAACAGGACTGCAAGACTTGTCCTTGGCCTCAGCGCAGGGATCACATCTCTCAAGGACTGAAATCTCAACACTGACTACCAGTGGCTGCGAGGATTAAGTTCTAAACCTTCTGCATTGTCCACAAGGCCTTGTCGGGCTTGGGGCCTCAATACCTTCAGCTCTCTCTTCCTAAATATGTTCCTTCTCGAGCCCTTCTGTCATCCGCCTCCAACTCCCTCAGGGTCAGTCGCTTCTCCAAGCAACGAGCTGGTGGAAGATCTCTTTGTTCGTCTGGGCCCCACTCTGGAACGGCCTCCCTGCCTCCCTGAAACTTGAGGAGAACCATGTCCGGGTTTGGAAGCATCTCAAGACTTTGCTCTTTGCTTCTGCTTTCTCTCCTCCTCTCTACAAAAAGAAGTATCTATCAGAGCACACCTAATTACTCAAAAACTAAATAACTATTTAGAGAAATTGTATTACAATTCTGGTTGCTGGGGAGGAATACACGCCCTGACACTGGAGCATGTGTTAAACATAAAACAAAAAGTGTCTAAACTTAAAGATACTCCCGTCCCCTGCACACCTTACAAGCTGAAATAAATCAGTCAAATTTCATAACATTTGCACTTTTATATATAGAAAGAATTGTCAATTTAGAACATAGGTAACAAAATATCTTCATAAAAGTACAGAAAAAAGGTATCAACTGACTTCCAATATGGCCAGCATGAAAAACAAATCAAACCAGACAAAAAAATAAGCTCCCAATTTTGAACTGCAGCTTCAAGCTCTACGCGTTTCGGGGACTATCCCCTTCTTCAGGAGCAAAATTATTTGCAAGTATAGATATATATACAATTAGAGGACATCTCACGTAACATTAAATGTTTGGACAAACTAAACACATTAAATAAAGAGAATACATTAAATAATTATGTACACATAAATCCAACCACAATTCTACATAACATACACAAGTGGTTGTATATTCACAGTGGTACAACTGGTATGGCTCCAAATGTAAATCTCAAAATGCATTAAAACCTAAAACACTTATACGTATGTACCTCACAGTGGGAATGTTGTCAAAGAAAATAGAGTCTCTGTCTGTGCATCTGTCTGTGCACGACGTACACAGATCCAGGATCCCTGCGAATACTCCTGCCGTCCTCAACAAGTGAAATGTGATTGCCGAACTCTGGAATACCAAAGCATATCTATCAGCTCCAATTACACGTAGTTAAATAACCAAACCTTAATGACTAAACAACTAGTTCAAAAAACACCTATTACTCATTGGCAACTAATCTGTGCAGCTCAACGATCACCAAAATCCACAACCTTCTGCCACCACCTCATCTTTGTGCCAACACATCAACTTAACACAGAAAGTTAAAAAGCCCAAATCCTCAAAGAAAACCCAAAATTTAAATTGTGCAACTCTTCCAGGATGGAATTGAGGCAGTAGAGTGGTTACTTCTACAGTCTGTGAATGTAGAATGTGATCCACGGTTGGTGATTGAGTTGATTACGATTATTTTACACAACAGTTACTTTAGGTACCAAGACTCATATTTTTGGTTTGGTGATTTAACTACGTGTAATTGGAGCTGATAGATATGCTTTGGTATTCCAGAGTTCGGCAATCACATTTCACTTGTTGAGGACGGCAGGAGTATTCGCAGGGGTCCATACCCCATAATCAAGCCAAACTCCCCCAATACACATGCCTCGACAGCACTACATATCACAAGAGGTCCTCAGCTTCATTGAATTCATAGCCCCTGACCTCCAATACAATCATGGGTACATGTTAAGGAATGGGCATTGCACCATTCAGTCTAGAAGAGATTAACAGACTATCTTTTGATGAATGCAGTTTCCAGGGATTATGTGCCCCAAAGTGCACTATACATCTTCAAGTTCAGGTAACCAGACAATGGTAACTATTCATAAATATGACAATCCAAGTTCAAATCTCACCCAAAAGGGCTGCATATCCTTCATGGCACACTTGTTTTTTCTCTATACAGGCGTTGCTACTGGATTATATATATTACACTCACTTAGGGCATATACCATAGCAGAACTACATGTCAAGGAATGTCCCGTGTCTCAGTATGGGCGAGCACCCCATCCAACAGGACCAAATGTCACAAGCTGCACTCTTCCTATTGTCCAGAATAAACTCTGTCTCAGTGCAGAAGAATACTCACAATATAACAAGTTGACTAATATCCTAATGTTCCCTGCACATTTTGTTATTCCATTGTGAGGTCAGTAGCAAGTTAACCACATGCATGATGGGGAGTTGTCAAAGTGAAAAGGCTGTCCTCTCAGTCGTCCAAACTTGGAACCAGAGCTGTAGGGATATATTCACGAATGACATATTTGTGCAAACAACAGCACATGTGTACAGATTCAAATGGAAGCAAAATTGGGGTTTCATTGGTTAGTATGTAAATACAGTTAGTTTAAAATGGGTGCCAGGGTAGTTTTTAGCAACAGGCCAACACACATTAATTTTTGAAAAAGCATTATTTTTAAAAGGATTTTGTAAAATGTTTTTCTTTTTAGCAAAAATCTGGCTATCATTCATTTTTGGAAAAGCATTTAGCTAAACCAGCAAAATGGGTTTAGTTTCAGAAGCATTTAGCACAATGTGCTGTCATTTTAAAATGCAGAAAATGTGCACATGTACAGATGGGATGATTTATCTGTGTGGAACTGCATTGAAAATATATAATTAACTAATCCTATACTAATTTGTCCAACTAACCCATTAACTGTTCCTCTAACATATAATGCAGTTCATTAAACACAGTGAGATTAATTCCATTTTAGTGTTTTTCCATGGAGAGGAGACATATGCACCAGCAGGAACTAGATGAAACCATTTTACACCGAAGCCTTCATTGTTCTAACAGGCAAGGAGTTAGTGCAGGACATCCTTGTAATTTGAATGGTAGGGATTGAAAGGTAGAAGAGCTGATGTCAGAGCGGGCTGACCTAAGAGTGACAGACATTTAGAGTATTTTTTAATCAGCTGGACTGGGGAACGTAGGCAGGGCTGCTTGGGATCTGAATGCGAACAGTCCTTCCAGGGATTCGGATGCTGCCGGTGTCTCCTTGGATGGGGGTTCGGTGAATGCAGCTTTGAAAACAGCTGGCAGACCATAAAACAAAAATTCAACTGGCCGTTTTGATCAGAGTTGGAAAAGTGGGGATGGCAGTGCTCCCAGGCAAAAATTGTGACAAAGTGGACATTGGTCCAGACATGCTTGGTGAACATTTTTCTTGAGAAGCCAATTGTAATTGTGGGGAGACTGCCTCCACCTACCAGATAGAAGGTGAGAGGGAGTTTTCTCTGGGGCAGACTATTGCTTACCATCACAATGTTCCTGACCAGGTTGGTAATTACCATTTTTATGTTGGGTTTTTGGCTGTCAGGACGAAGCATTGCATTGCCCTTCACTGCTACCTCGACCAAGACAGACCCTCATTAGATGTCTGGCAGTATTATCTGCAGGCTGTCAAACAAAATTACCATTACTGAGTTTAAAAACAGCATACTACCAGCAAATGTTTAGTCTTTCTGTCTCTTAGGTTATCCCTATCAGATGGACTACAATTGGGAGGTGTGTTATTTGCACCTGGCCTAAGGCCAGGCATTTGTGTGGACCTTTTAAAACATCCACATAAAAGAAGCGGATATTTCACATAGGAGATTTGCAATCCCATAATAGTGTGGAGCAGTAAGACATATCACCTGTTTTACCATGACTACAATACGCATAATGAGGCCCAATGCGTGTATCAGAACCTTTAACAGAACCTGCAAGGGCAGCCATAGCTAGCCACTTTCCTCATAGTGGCACTAGGCCTAATCAGCAAATTCACCCGACCAGGACCCATTCAACCTTTAGCAGTTGATAGCCCTACTCATCGGCTCCGCAGTGGCTACACTAACATCAATATACAGCTCATAGTAGTCCAATAAGTGTGCAGCATAAGGTGCCGAAACCCTTCAATAAGGTAAACAATGCAGGTGATAGAGCCTCAAAGGAGGGTCCCACCACCTCCAGCATATACTGGTCACACACAACCTTAGTTTCCTACTAGCTGACTGTCTCCATATTTCACCTCACTGTGGTTCCTATTAATTTTACCAAGACAATCCTATTTTACCGCTGGTTAACTATACTACCTATACTGTTTGTTCCATTGCCAAGGCTTCACGCAGGGTGTGCTGCCATAATGAAATGTCCAGGGTTGTTCAAGAGAGAGGCACAAGGGGTGGTAGGAAAAAACAAGGGAGAAAGGCACATTTCACCATGACTGCTTCGGGATGAGCTCTGGGTGAACACCTAGCTGGATGCTAAACTGCCACATGCAAGCCACAACCTACTGTTGGAAATCAGACTGGAATTAGTCCTGGCTCTGCTGCTTATCTCAAGGGTGTGTCTAGGACTTGGTGTGACACATTGACACACAGAAAACTGTGATGATATCAGGGTGATGGGTGATGTTGAAGTGGGATGTTGACCGCCAGTAGGTCCGTAAGGTAATGCATTCATAGATTTTTTAGTGGAGGTCAGGCAAATCCCCATCAGCGCTGTCCAGTTGGTATCTGTAAACCCAAGTATGGGCTCCTGACCACTGGATGGCCCAGTTATCCTTATATATCGAGGCGGACATCAGGAGACAGAAGTGCAGGTTCCTACAGAGAAGTAGTTGCTGCAGATGCAACTGTGGCTTCCCAGTCAGGCGTTACTCTAGGAAAACCTCCCGGGTCAACATTAATTGTCAGAGGGCAGGAGGAAACAATAGCTTTACCAGAGACGACTCATCCAGACAACCCCTCCATTGTTTGATAAAAACAAAACATATTGGCAAGGCAATACCGAAATGGAGAAGTCTTTATATAAGCCACCCACCTACAACAATGTCCTGAATATAAGTGCCCTTTCTCATACCAACAGCTTCAACTTCATCCAAGGAGGTATTGTGTACTGTAGAAAGTGCTGCTGCTTCATGGAGTTTGTACTAACTGGGCACTTCTCGGGCCACATAGCTGGAAGCTTTTTGATAACCCAACAGAATCCTCCTCAGAATATTGTGCATCAGACAATACTTTGTTTGTCTAGCTAGAGGTAGACCTACCATTGGAGGAGATACTCTCATCCAGAAGTTAAACCCTTCAAATTCTTTATCAGAATTGCCCAGCCCGATGATGGAGCATCACCAAAAGACACTCTTATATTTTTTTCAGAAATACGTTTCTTACTTTCTGCCATGGATGACTGACATTTGCAAATTGTGAAACATTATTGCTCCATGCATCATGCTTGGAAGGTTTTTTGGAGTGGGGCAACCAGTGCCAGGAGCAAATGGAAGGAAATTATCAAAACATGTGATTCTTCACTTCCAATAATTGAGCAAATGGACACTCTGTTTTGGAGGATAAATCAGAAGATGGCCATTTTGCCCAACCAGAACGGGAACCAGGAGAGCGGGATCTGGTTGGCCCACCTCTGGTCAAGTAGAGCATTTCTTGCTGACATCCTTCTTAATTCACTACTTGCCCCTAAACACCAAACAGACTTGCCAGAAGACATGTAAAGCACGTACATGGTTCTGTTCTCTTTTTTAAGATACAAACATAAGAGACTAAGGATCATACTGGTCAGTTTTTTTGAATTACCAGCTCTGAGGCCACATGTTAAATCTGTCCCTGCTAAAAGAACAGTGCAAAATAACACATTTTATTTTTTTTATTTTTAAAGGCTGATGAAAGCCCTATGGTTTTGAAGACATCAATTGATGTACTCCAAACATTTGGGATGGAAGTAGATTATAGGGGATCTATAGCCTTAAAGACCATGTAGTGTTGATGGAACATGAACTAAAGGTTTTACTTAAGGAAGTGCAATATTTACATGGATCTCTCGGGTGCCATGACAACATGTTTAACTTGGGTTCTGTAATTTCAGTGCTGTGGCAGGAGAATTCAATGCTGCAATCTTTTTACTGTGAGATGTTATGTGTGTTACTAGATGTCCGATAACCAGTGCATTCCCACTAGTGCATTCTTATGTTTCATTTTGAGAATATAATATTTTCATGCTGTAATATGTATTTTATAGGACCTTTATGAACACTGTAGTTTTCTTTTTTGGGAATATTATGTATTATACATTTTATGGTTTATTTGCAGTCTCCACGATCTAAGGGGAAGGAAACAAATGTGGAACGAAAGTATGGAAAAGGTAAAAAGAGGTAAAGAAAAAGAAAAGCAAGATAAAGGCAAGAGAGAAAAAAGATGAAAACAGGGATTACTATTTATAGTTGTATTTTCATCTTTTGTTACTTCTGGTTAGTGTTGGCTTACTGTAATATGATGACATTTGGCATATGTGGGGTGGTACTTTTAGATTCTGCTGCAACCCCAAAGTTGTTAACTTGGGAGGGGTCCATTGGCTTTGTTCTTTGGTGAATGTAATGATGGCAATTTTCTGGGCATATTGGATGGATGCTTGGCTTCCCTACTCCCTCACAATTCTGAGATTGGTGTCTGCGGCAAGACAGAGATTGAAGGTGAGGGAAAATAAAAAAATACATGTGTTGGTACTATTAACAGTAGTTCATCATAGAACAGACTCAATCCCATACCCTTAACCCTTAATGTCATGTTTAATCTAAGTGTTGATCCCTGCTGTGCTCTCATGTATGTATTCATTGACTGAGTAACGGGGGTCCTCAGAGTTAAGATTGTCATAACTTCCCATATCCACCAGATTTCATGGGTTTGTATTGCTATGAAATGGATCATCTTAACTTTGATTTAACTGATGTTTTACATTGAATATAAAGGGTTTTGTACTTTTATACCTTTTCCAACATCCACTGG
Source organism: Ambystoma mexicanum (assembly GCF_040938575.1). NCBI lineage: Eukaryota > Metazoa > Chordata > Amphibia > Caudata > Ambystomatidae > Ambystoma > Ambystoma mexicanum. Next base: position 100,275,716 of record NC_090941.1, on the reverse strand, counting down.
CCAGGGCCACTGTCAACTCAGAAACAATTAGGATTAGAACTCATGTCCCATACCACCCTCACTAGTAAATAACCAGATCATACTGACCATGAACTTTAGCTTGGCCACCGTCCACCTTGCACACGTTAGGATAAAGTACTGTGGCCCCCTTGCCATGGCCTTCTACTGTGGCCAATGGCCCTAGCCTACAGCCCTGGCCCATAAGGCCCAGAGGTCAGCGGACTTACAGGAAGCATCCAGAATTGATCCACGGACTGCACAAGTGATCTCAGACCCCAAAGCTGCCATCTTTGAAAGGTCTTTACACCTCCAACTGAGCAGAGAGCATAACAGCACCAGAGGCACTCATTCCATCTCCCTTCGGCTGCCCTTCGGCTGCCTGCAGAGGTGGACTAGCTCTCCCACTGGCTCCTGCTGCTTTTCTGAGCATGGCATGCTCCAACCAGCCCACTGCGTCCAACCTAAGCCCTTCCTGCCATTGAATGTTCCTCACTTTCCAGTACTTGACTCTTTACTTTGAGTCGACTCTGCCTGGGTGACCCAGCAAAGGACAAACAGTTAAGGGCCAACCTCCAGCATTTCCTCCAGCATCTTTGCCTTTGAGCTATTGCTTCGCTATGTCCTGCTACTTGCTTGTGAGTACCAATTATGTCTTTGCTCTGCCCCATCATCCCCATGCAGTGCTCCTACTATTGTAAGTTCATAAATATATTATACTATGGAAACAAAATAAGATCACAACAGACATGGAGATAGATATTTAAATGGAACACAGTTTATTATGCATGGCAGCAGGGGAAGTCAGTTGTCACACTAGCAATGAGCCCGCTCTAGCAAATGTGCAATCCGCACCCTCTAGTAATGAGAGCTGCAGAACACCCTCCTTCTCCTTCCTCTGAGAGCTCACTCGCTCTTCTACTGAACAGAAATCCACTGTTGTACATAGTGTCATTGACGGACATTACATGCGTAGAAGCATTCCATGGAAACAGCATGCTTCTATTTACGTGCTTACATTGTTATAGAATTAACTGTACTGGAACATATTCTCTCGTTCGAGACATCCTAACTCTGCAGAAATTAAAACATCAATCTTGCTATCTCTTCAGTCCCGCAGTCAATGCTGTATTCTCTGTGCTAAAGGATAGCTGGCAGTCTACCAAGAGACAGGTTGTTATAATAACATCTCTACAATGAGTTCAGCTGCGTTCAGCATTAACAAATTTCCTTTCATACTCAGCAAAGCCTGATTCATAATGGACAAAAACAGACCACTTTCAGCGCTTAGAAAAACAAGTATATCTACATTATATTTCTCTGCATGGCACTCAGCAAATGTTGATCCATGCTAGCTCAGAACACCTATATTGCTTGACAGAGTTTAAATTAATGCACAAATGGATTAGCTTATGCTAACTCTAACAATATGCAGATTGACACTATCTCTTCTTTTCTCTTCTACTTCTTTCTTCATTCTCCTCTGCTCAAAACCATGTCAACAGTCTTCCTATCCCTTTCAAGTATTTGCCTTGAGGCCACACCTCTTCTGGCTCACAGTCTCTCAATTTACAAAACTGCCAACTCTAACTTTCATCACATTTCCTATGCTCACATCTATGCCCAGGGCCTCGCTACTTCACAGACTCAACATAAGTTAGATTCTAAATCACACTCAATTCATATTGCTCTTTGTAATGCACAATCTGTCTGTAACAAGGCTTCCTTTGCATTTGACTTCCTTCTTTCCTATTTTCCCTCTCTTGACCTCATTACCCTTACAGAAACTGGGATTTCTCCCTCAGATTCTGCAACCGTTGCTTCCTTTCGCAACCATGTTGATACCTTCACCCATTCTCCCTGTCCAACTGTTAAAGGTGTTAGTGTAGTACTGTTTGCATCTTCCAAACATCCTATCTCGTCTACTCTCCTATCTCCCGCAATGTCTCCCTCTTTTGAATACACTATCGAAACAATCACTTCTCCCTATGGCATTCATATTATATCTCTCTATTTGCCACTTGGTCCTTCTAGTCAATTTATTGACCACCTCTCCCAACTAATTGAATCTCTTCCTCCCCATGAGCATCTTGTTGTCACTGGTAACTTTAACATATCCCTCTCTCTCCACTCCTCCATCCATTGACTTTATCTACCTTTTCCTTAACCACTCAATCTCTTATGTAAACTCTCTGCCCACCCATTGAAATTGTAACTCCCTTGACCATATTCTCCTCTCCTCTTTACTCTGAACCTCTAATATATCCACTGCTCCTTCCCCCTCCGTTCATTCTATCAGCTTTGCCTTAACCTACACTCCTTCCTCTACCCCATTCTCTCCATCTACCACTTCCATTACCAAGCACTAGTCTCCCTCCTCCAAATTCCCTGTCTACCTCTCTTACCTATACCACTATCTCTCTTCCAATGCAAAATGTACTGTTCCACCCACTGATAAAGCGTCCACTAACTTTAGCACATCTCTTAATGCTACCTTCTCTTATTTCCCTCTTACTACATTCACTCCTAAAACCTCTCCTCCATGGCCTTGGAGTAAACCTACCATCTGCACCCTGAAAACATCAATGAAGAAAAACCTTCATGCTTGGCAAAGATCTATACACTCCTCAAATCTCCAACTCTTGCTGACTGCTGTTCAAAACTACTCCTCTGCTCTCGACTCTGACATATGTGACTTCTATCTCTCGCTCTCATTTCGTCTCAATCCTCTCACCCTAGGTGCCTCGAAAAATCTCTCAACTCAATTCTCTCACATCATAAACCCTCCTCCATCTTCTCTACTCTTTATTTATATGATCTAGCCCTCTACTCCAAAAATGTCCAACATTCAAAATACCCTCACAAATGTACTTCTATTCCCTCACCTGCTCACTTTCCCCCACCACCTCTACCCTCCTCTCCTGCGACAAGGTCTACCTTTGCCCCCACTAACATTGATGAGATTTTTTACCTTCTCCTCAATGCTAACCCTTTGTTTGCCCCCATCGACCCTCAATCTCACACATTGTGAAACTCATAGCTCCAGGTGTTTCTCCATATCTTGCTTTTTTCTTCAACTCCTCTCTTGACAGTGCCATTTTTGCATCATCCTACAAGTTTGCTACTGCCATACCTATCCTTAAAAAACCTTTCCTAGGTCCTAACTCTCCTTCCAACTTTCTTCCTGTCTCTCTTCTTCCTCACTTTTCCAAAGTTCTACAGCATGTAGTTTTCAACTGACTCACTGTGTTCCTTGAAACACACAATCTACGGTATTCTCTTCAATCTGGCCTCTGAACTCTACTATGTCAGCTCGCCTTAATTTCAGCAACTACATCTCTTGCACTCATCATGATAACCATTCATCTATTCATATTCTTCTGACCTCTGTGCAGCCTTCAATAAAGTCACCCATTGCCCAATGTATCTCCCCTAAGCATCAGGGATAAGGCCCTTACTTGGTTTGCTTCATATCCAACCCCCAGACACGTACAGGTGTCTTTGAACTGCCTTACCTCCCCACTCACCACATTACTGTTGGTGTTCCTCAAGGGTATGTCCTGTGTCCACTTCTCTTTACTCTCCGTTCTTCTGCTCTCAGCACCTTTATCTCTTCTTATTTTATATCCTATCAACTCTTGGTTGATGACATTGAGACCTTCTTAGCTGATGAGCTATGGTAAAAAATGTCTAGCTGTCTCTCTACTATCAAATACTGGATGGCAACTTACTTGTGTATGCTCAACTCCACAAAGACTGAAGTTCTCTTCTTCCCATCCAAACAGGCTATCTCTTCATCCACTCCTCTTCTATTCTTCTCTTCTGACAACTCTCCCTACTCTACTTCTGCTCGCAACATTGGTGTGTCTTCTACCCAAATCACAGCTTCTTGCTCTTCATCTCCAAATGTGCCACTGCGGCCAGACTTAATATGCTCGACATCACACAAATAAGATATCTTGTTCCCTTCAACGCTGCTAAGCACCTAATCTTCTCTTTTGTACTCACTCAGTCTGACTACTGTGTCAGTCTACTCTGTGGCCTTTCCAACTATGCCTTTTCACCTCTCGACAAAGTCCTCAACTTTGCTGCCCCTACACTATTCATACTTCCCTGCTTACCCCCACTGCCCCACCCATCTTGTTATCTATGAGACAACGGGCAAAGCATACACTTATTCTCATAATTTACAAAACTATATATGGACTTTCCCCACCCTACCTTTTCCCCAACTCACTCCCTACTCTCCCCCTTGCTCCCTACGATCATGCTCAGCACACCTTATTGCCACCTCTTGTGCCCCTTGAGCTCTCTCTCACTTCCGCTTTCTTCCTTTCCTTGCTTCCTTACCCTGGAATGCTCTTCCTCTCCCTCTCTGTACTGCTCCCACTCTATCTCTATTCAAATCCAACCTCCTAGCTCTCCTCCTTTCTGAAGAACCACTTGCATAGCATTCTATGCCACCAAATCTCCCTATACGCCTTTCCCCGACCGCTATATGGCAACCTCACATCACTTATCCATCATCCCTACATCTTAAAACTTAGCACTTCATCCACACTTTCATTCATATTTCATGCCCTACTGTCCTCGTTCTGGTTCATGTTTCTATGCCCCCTGCACATCTGATCATTTATCCACATCCTCTCACCTAATGTTAAGGACACTGATTCGCCACTCTGTATATCTATGTTGAATGATTTTGGACACATTTTTGTGACAAAAATGCATTGTTTTTTGTAACTCTCATTAAATAAATAACTATGTCCGCCCTTGTCAATACCAGGATCCACCCAGCCATGATATTTGACCATGACCGCTGTGCACATTGCAACAATTAGCCAAAAGCAGCATGAGCCTCTGGTATGGGGCGGTGCTGTGGCCCATATCCCCTGAACTAATAAATAATCTGTTACCACTAGGAGCAATGGCCAATATAGAAGGTGTAGTGATGAAGTTTATCTGCCTTCATAGTTTAATGAATTACCAGATAAAAACGAGCTATTAGATAAAAACCATGCAACAATCTCTCCTTAAAGGAACCTATATTTCTACATGTTGTTCCGATTGATTTGTTAATTATAATTGCATTTGTGCAGACAATAATTGGATTTACTTCTCAAGGCATGATGCTTTTGGTTACAACGTGCATGGCCATCCGTATTTCAACGATTAAGTAATGCACGCAAGTAAGGTAGATGACACTAGGGACGGAGTTTTATATACAACAGTTTGCTGCAGTTTCATGTTATTGACCACTCTGTTATGATCCCATACCTCTCAATGAATGTGCCTGACCTTTGTTATCTTGTACTATTGTTGAACAACCTTACATTATTGGTGGGACTTTAACTGTGCCATTACAAAATGAAAGCAATCAAAGGGAATTAATGGTAATGTGCAGGTCATGGTACACTCATCTACACTGGATTTGAGGCACAATTTTGGATTGGTAGATGTTAAGAATATTCAGCACCTTCATTCTCAAAAACCTAGTTTTTTGGTTATTGGCATCAATGTAGTGGACCGGACTATATTGTTATATCTATGAACCTAATTTGTAAGAAACCGTCATCAGGCTCGGAATCCTCAGTAGCATAGAGCAGTTTAAACGTAAACTGAAAACTGTCAGTCACTTTTGTTCTCTAGCACATTATTTTTTGGGTCATGCTGCCCACAGCCAATAGCACCACCCCTCTTAACTCTTCCCCTGTTGGCCATCTTGAGATTTTTTACTGCAAGTTAGTGTAAGGAATCCTTAAAGATTCTCTCTTCAATTTACTTAAAAAATAAATAGACTTTTAAAATCATTTCGACTAAAGATTTCACTTTTTTGACAGTTTCTCGACAAATGGGGTTGGCGGTGAAGGTGAAGGATTTGTGGACCATTCCTGCCACCGGTAATCTTAGACAAAGTCTAGTCTGTGTAGTTGGCCTATCCAATGGCCGAATCCATGAGAAAGAGCCTGTGACTGCTATGGATTGAAAAATGTCTGCATGAAAGATCAACACAATGACTACCTCTAATGCCTTCATCCTCATCACATCAATCAGGACTGTGAAATCTGCCCGTCTTTTCCAACAAGACAAATAGGGATCGTCGTCATTGTCTCATCACGTAGCTCGAGGGCACCAGCGAGGCCTCTGACTATGCATCTGTATGGAGCCGTTCCTCATTAGGGCAGGACAGGATGGCCCAGCGAACCACCTCTAGTAAGAGGTCTAGGTTGCATGAGGTCCAGGCCACCAGCAAGAGGAAGCATAAATAAACCTCTGATGACAAGCCTAGATTCTCGCACAGGGACTGGTCTTCACCAAAGCTTTGAGCCAAGGGGGTATCTACACGAAAGGAAAGCCAAGGCCTTTTCCATTGCCCCAAGGAAGCAATTCCATCTGCCAAATCAACATCCAAATCTGGTGGCCACGCTTCGTCTCCGGTTGCAGAGGCTACCCTGACAACATTGTCGTTGAAATATAAGTGAGTAAGTCATCTTTGACGACCAAGCCTCCCTCCAGGTTGTCTACCCCAAAGCCATCGACCCGTCCACTTGCACCCAGCCAACAAGACTGTCAACGGTGATGACCAAAACAGCTCCATCGACGAGGATCTCGTTGACAGCAAACACGTCAACATCTGTGATGCCGTCATCGACTGCCCCGTCAACAACTCTGTTGACGGGAAGAAGTGGAATTTCCTATAGGATTGTTACCACTGCCATTGTTCAAAGATTGCTGTCACTGAGACCAGCACAGTGTCAGCATTGACGGCTCACTCACAGACATCGTACCCTAACCTTGGGGTGGCCTTGCTACCAGGAGGTAGTAACGTACCAGAGCCATGTTTTTCCTTATCATAGGGTGTACAGGAACCAGAGTAGGAGGCCATCATGTCACTGATTTCTTCGCCAACATTCAGAACACAGCCTCTCAGAAGGCAATCTAGTGCCCCCGGGGAGAGGCAAGCCTTGTCTGACTGCCACTTATACCTCCTCTGCATTCATCTCAGGCACATGACAATTTGCCTTTAATGCAGTATGCTCCAATGCTGCTTCCTCAAAGAGACATGGCCCTAGACATTTTATCCACTTTGATCACGATGACAGCAACCTTGCAACAAAGGCTGTCTGCAAAAGCCCCAGTTCCAGTGCATCCTAGACGGCCTCACATAGATGTCCCTGGGCCCGACTGAGAAGAGGATGACATCCCACGATGTCCCAGGAGGAATGAACACCGGAAGTCCCAGCAGCTGTCAGATATAGGGCATAAACTGATCCCTACCAGTTGGAGGACATGGTTTCCACACATTCGTGCCACAATGACAAATTTGTGGATTTTGTCGCAGGTGATGGGGAACCGGATGATATTCTGATCAGGGACTCACCCCCTGATGAGGTAGGGGCCTTCCACACATGTATGTGCAGGTTGGCCAAGATTTTCAGCCTTGCGCAGGAGTAGCATCCTATAGTTGTAGTTGATACTATAGTATCACTACAAGTTTAGTGTGCTATATCAGCATAGAGAGCAGTGCAGCAAATCTGTTATGTCCATCCTGCTGCTGGAAAACGTCTCTGAGGATCCCTGGTCAGCTTGGCATGTCCTGCTACTGTCCCAGCAAAAAAGGACTGGTTCGACATAAAATACAGTGCCCTGGAGATCGCCCCAGCGAGCACCCCAGAGAGGCCCGAGAGAGCAGTCCCGTCTGCCTCTGCAACCAAACCCTGCCAGACTCCATTGTCTCTGCTGCCACTAGAAAAAGGGCAGATCATCCATTGTCCTCCTGCTCCATCCCCCCAGACAAAGAGGCCAAATGCCTTGACGCATTCGGGCACTAGGTTATTACCACCGCAACCATGACTATCAAGGTAGCAAATGCAATGGCCATACATGCTCGCTATGATCACAAGCTGTGGCACAAGATAGGTCCCTTACTAGAGTTTATGCCAGATGACCAGAAACAGGAGGCCATGGACATCTTCCATGAGGGCAAATTGGCACCAGACCATGCTATCAAGGTCCCAGTAGACACGCCTATACTGGATTTTGTCAGGTTGGAAAGGGAGCATTTCTGTGCAGGCAAGGTTGGCTCAAGGCCATGGATTTTCAACCCAATGCCCAGTCTAGGATTGTTGATATGCCCTTTGAATTAACTGACCTATTTGAGAGGAAGGTGGATGAGGCTTTACAGTCCATCAAAACAGACACTAAAACCATTTTCTCTCTGGTCATGCTGCAGCAAAGGCCAAGATGTGTGTTCCTTACGCCGGAGTAGCAGGACAAGTACAGTGTGCTGCATCAGTGCAGAGAGCAGCACAGGAAATCTGTTATGTCCATCCTCCTGCTGGAAGATGTCTGTGAGGGTGGCCTGGTCACCTTGGCCCATCTGCTACTGCCCCAGCAAAAAAGGATCAGTTCAACAAAAAGAAATGGCACTGGTGTCATGATGCCCACTCCCGGGGAGCCGGTTCAAGCCCTGCGTCCCCGAAAGCAGACATCCAGTCCCCAAGGAAGGACCCAGCAACCCCATATAGGGGCCCTTTGGACAGTGTCCTGGCGCCTATGGCGCCAGGCTCATAAAAGACATCAGTCCTGGGGCCATAGGCGCCAGGCTCATTATGGATGTGCTTGGATGCACTTACCTGATGCAGACCATGCTGCAGGATCCCGGCCTCCTTGAGGCCTGAAAGGAACTACTTTACCTGTGGGACTAATTTACGATCCGGGTGTGGTCGGGGAAGGATACATACCTGATTGGAGGAAGGATACATACCTGGAACTTCTTCCAAGGCTATTTAAACCCCACCCGAACAGCTTCGCGTTGTTCTGCATCTAGCAGCTGGACGCTCACCGTGTCTGCTCCTGCATCCTGACTTCTGCCACGCCTGCCAGCATCCTGGATCACCTGCAAAGGAAGGGAAGAAGAGAACAGAAGAAGGAAAAGTCCTTACCTGCTAAAGCCGCATCCCGGAGACATCTCGCCGACAATCCTGAAAAGGAAGACTTTTATTTAAAAGCTCATCGCGTCGATCGCTGCAGCGCCGCATTCCACTCACCTTTACTGGGCGCCTCCATGTTCTGCAGCGATCATCCGGATTCGCAGTCACGCCCCAGCGCCTAGGGAGAAAAAGACCAGAACAAAAGGTGAGAGAGAGAAGGGAATAAGGAAAGCTAAATCTCCATGTTAAGACTTACATGTTGATTCATTCCCTCTTCATTTCGGGTCCGCGCCGCATCCTGGCATTTACGGACCCCGGCCCCTAAGGGGAAAAAGAGACATCAGCGTTAATGAGCGAATGAAAAGACATTACCAAAAAACGCTCATTAAAGACTTACCTGATTTCTTCAAGGATTTCACCTCTCATCTCGGGTCGGTGCCTGTTCCCCGGCATTCCGTACCCCGGCCCCTATGGGGAAAAAGACACTAGCATTAGTACATTAATGCATGGACACAAGGGGAACCTCTTATCAAAAAAACTTACCTGGAAGCCAAGCAAGTTTGGTTCTCACCAATCCGAAAATCCAGTGAAGTAACTGGATACCAACGCGCCCCTGCATCAGAAGCAGGATGTAGAGCTCGTCCTTCCAGACCCTAAGGTGAGACACTACGAGGAATCACAGAAGGGTTTCGAGGAGGGTGAGAGGGGAAAGTGGGAGGCTGATTGCATTACCCCGCAGACAGTTAATCCCCTATTTTCGCCTACAGAAGGATTCTTCTGCGAGCCAGACAAGCCAGATTTGGGGGCCCAGTCCAGTCCGTCTTCCGAACCCTGCGCATCACCTTAGAAGAGGTCATAGCAGCGCGAACCAGGCCAGCGCCTCCGTGGGAGTCAGGTGAGCGTTACAACTGGAGAGCACTCTTGCATGCCTCTGCACCCAACCCACGACAGACTCCATTGTCTCTGCTGCAGCCAGGAAAAGGTCAGCTAATCCATTGTCCTCCTGCTCCAACCCTCCAGAAAAAGAGGGCAAATGCCTTGACGCCTTCGGGAAGAAGGTTATTACCACCGCACCCATGACATATTCACATGGTATGATCACGCGCTGTGGTACAAGATGGTTCCCTTCACTAGAGTTTCTGCCAGATGACAAGAAACAGGAGGCCATGCACATCTTCCATGAGGGTGTAGAGGAGGTCCGAAATATGGCCTGCACTCCAGCCACCCATGTCGAAATGCCAGAAGCATACTCGCCAAGATATGTGACATATTATTATTCTTTTTATTGTTTGGTTTATATAAACCTTTCACAATTTACAGCATTTTCATACAAAATTTCAAAAATATTTACTTACAGAAGTTTGCATATTTACGACCACTAAAATTCTTTGCAAAAATTCACATACTTCTAATCACTAAAACTTTAACAAATCACACTATACAAACAGATCTTCACTTAAAAAGGTATAAAAGAAGTCATACCAGATACCATGCTTTTGTGGTATCAATTATTTACAGATCATACAGTTCCTCGTTTAGATACTACATTTTTTTTTTTACAAAATATTGAGTACTAATTAAGATCCAGCTAAGCAGTTGCTCCATCCTATAGTTCATTCTAGTGAACATATGGTATTTAAAAATGACAACACTTTCAAATTCAATGCTATTGAGCTGCCGTGTAGCATATCGTGCCATAATTTCTCTCTGTTAACATGCGAGATATCCCTTACAAATCTGGAGAAATATTCAATTCTTGATACATTTAAATCGGTACATTCCAACAACAGATGTGACAGTGATTCTTTCATCTTTGTGTCTTTGCAAAATCTGCATCCAGTACAGCCCATAGCGTTTAAACCTCTTATTACTAGTATTTTGTTACAGTTCATAAATTTAAAACGAAAGCGCATCATCCTGTTTCTAAACGACTTGGAGGGGTATTTTAAGAGATAATTCTGTGTCTTTGGATACCATTTCCAAAAACATACCACGTGTGCATATAATTTCGAATTCAACAGTATAATATTGTTCTCTACCCAGTCAAACGCTTTTACTGTTTCTTTTACTTTTGCTGGTTTACTTATCAATGTTTGAAATGACATACCCACACCTACCAGCGTTTTGAGACATGACTTATTTAAGGCCAACATAAATTTGCTCTTCTTATCTACGTGCATATAATGGTACAGGGAATCATTTTTTGCCATAAGACATTTTCTCATCAGATCAAGTTTTTTTATCTTCATGATGCAGGCCAAAGAAGTTAAGCCCAACTCATACCGAATAATCTCAAATGGTACGCACGTGGGTATAAAGAATAGTATTTTGCGCCATATTATAGCTTCGACCTGTTTCAAGAAGTTTACCATAGAATCTGGTAGGAATTCCATCCCATAAATTAGTATTGGAATAATTTTCAGCCTATAGAATTGTATACACGGTGCTATGGTAAATTTCCCGAATCTTCTTTCTACTGCTTTAATTTGGAACAGGGCTTTTTTTGCTTTCAGTAACAGTGTCTTTTTTGCTATCTCATTCAAATAGGATTTATATACAACATATCCCAGGAATCTTAATAGCAATTGGCTGTTTATTTCCATACCACTGCACTGCCATAAGTATTTCTCCTTGTTACACCCTACATGAAAGATGACTGTTTTACTTGGGTTAATTTTTAGTTTTCGTTCCGAGATGTATTCGCCAAAGTCATTTATTAGTCTTTGTAGCCCTATTTTGGAGCCATCGATCAGCAGAAAATCATCAGCATAGGTGATCCATCGTATCATAAGACACCTATATTTAGACCAATCAGTCCACTCTTATTTAGTTTTTTCCCAGCTTCAGTCACATATAGGTTGAATAAAGTGGCTGCGAGCCTGCAGCCTTGTTTTAGTCCATTTGAGGTGTTTATGATGTCAGTTAGTAATCCCTTGTTATTTAACCTGACCCTCATCACTGTATCTGAGTATAGGTTGATGATAATATTTAGTAGTCCATTGTCGATCCCCAGTGACATTAGGGTTTTCCACAGAGTGGGTCTATCCACTAGGTCAAACGCTGACGTCAAGTCCATTGATGCTACATAAAGATTCTCAGACCTTTTGCCTTTCACCGAGTTCAACAAATGATGTAGTAAGAGCCCCCCTGCATCTGTACCAATACTTCTTCTAAACCCAATCTGTCTCACATCTAAAACCGCTTTGTCATTAATCCAGTTATTTAGTTTTTCTAACACCATGGATGTGAATATTTTAGATTCGACGTTCAGAAGGGTGATAGGTCTATAATTGTGTGGGCACATCCTATCCCCTTTTTTATATATCAGTAAGACGTAAGACATTTTCAATGCCTCTGGGATTTTTTTTTTATGACATATATCCTGAAACAATACTGTCATTAGTTTTGCCCATATGAGTGGATCATTCTTCAGGTTAGCAAATGACAACATATTCGGACCTGGTGTGGAAGTACTCTTAGATTTTTTAATATGGTTCAGGATATTTAATTCTGTAGTATCCAAGAGCCAACAATCATCAGTCCCCTTATAATTTTTCCAAGCCACAGTAGATTTAGTGTAAATTAAACTGAAGTGCCCCTGCCATGTTTTAGCATTGATTGGGTTCATTTGCAGCTGGTGTTCAACACCTTTGTCCTTGTTAATAATGGACCAATATTTATGTGGATTAGATGTATTCATGGCTTTCAGCATTTGTTCCCCATCATCTTGATTAATATTGGCCTTGATGCTTTTATGCCAATTTTTATAGTCCTGTTTGCATACCTTGATCCTCGCTATTCCCTCAGACGATCTCCCTGAGACCTTTTGGATTTCTCTAATAGCCTGTCTAAGAGTCTTTTTCTTTATTTTCACCGCCTCGCTAAAGGAATGTTTGTGATGTTTTTGTACCCCTTCTGAGGCATTATTAAGAATTTTACTTCGGTCTATAGTGCCTTCTATGTATTCAGCGTACAATTCCACAGAATAATTGGCATATTTCAGTTCATATGAGGAGTATGCATACTCTTGTGACAACATTCCATTAAATATATTCATATTGTGTTCGGACCACCTTATGCACTTACCATCATTGCTAGTGCTTATCTGAATGGGGAAGTATACATTGTTGTCTTGATTTTTTGCCCATGGCAGATCTATACACAACATTGCATGATCACTTCGTACAGAGGGTATAACCACTAAATTACTGCAACTCAGTATTTCTTGCGCACTTGTGAATATGTAATCAATTAAGGAGCTCTTACCCCGAGCATGCCACGTATGCTTATTATTAAATACTAACATCAGGTTCCTACTTTTGGCAAAGTTAAGCCATTGACTACCTCTGTTCTTTTTCTCCTGACCACTACTCAAACCCATACTGTGCACCAATAATTCTCGTTTAGATACTTCACAATCTGCATTCAAATCTCCACCCAATACAATAAAGCCGAGAGGGTGGATTTCCAGCCAATTATCAAACACCACGTGTAAGCTTTCAAACAATTCATCCAGTTGTTCATTTTGCTTAGAGCAGGCATTCCAGTATATGTTACATAGTAAAATATGAAATCTCGACTCTTTGATGCATAAAACAAAACCGGCTAATATCGCACAATCCAGCACCATATTACAGCATTCGAAAACTATGATACCATCTGTTTTGTATGCAATCATGAGCCCACCACTAGGTCTACCTAATCGGCCTTTTTTAGCCGGTAATCCCTTTATGGTATATCCATCTAAATATAAATCACTTAAGGCCCATGTCTCCTGCAACATAATAAAATCAAACTCTTTCGATTTGATGCAATCTTCCTCGTTTTTTAATAACTGTTTATGTCCCCTTGTATTCCAGGATCCAAGTCGGAAGAAAGAACCTTTACTAAATCGGTTTCTGGGTTGATTTTATCATTTCTAATGATTCTCTCAGAGACGAGGCCAGGGTTCTCCACTCTTTCATAGCTTTAAGGCATGCCCTGGCTTCATTCACAACTGCATACCCTTCACCTTGAACAGACCTTTCATCCGAATATCTATCTTCATATTGTATCCCGTTTTTGGGTCCAAAGTTATCTGGTTTTTTCGATTCCCAATGTGTATAGGTCATAACATCATAACCTTTTTTTTGCAGAGAGCCTGCCTCTTTTAGAATCAGCGCTCTTACCAGTGGCGAGTTAATAATCAGCCGCACATAATCATATCTTATTTTGTGCATGAAATCCACTAGTTGTATGTCCGTTGAGGAAATCAATCTTAATTCTGGAATGTCTTCAAACAAGTTTAAAATGCAAGATCTGTTCAAAGTTCTGGGTCCCCCTTCATCAAATACATAATACAATATTAAACTTGGCTCATTTGGAAACACTGGATCCCTAAAATTTTCCTGTTGGTTTATATAGTGGTCTACTGATTTGTCAGACTCTCTAGATTCTTTCTCTTCCAATGCACGATTGTTAACCTCTAAGGGGTTTTTTATCGCAGTCGAATTCTGAGCATTAAAGGAATGATTCGATTTTGGTGCGTTCTCTTCCGCACTTCCATTTAAGTTGGAACAATCCTTAACTAAAGCAAGCCTTTGTGCAATTATCCTGTCTATGGCCATATTTAAATCCTGCACAGACATGATCTTAAGACTATCATTCTCACTTTTATCTGTCGTATTATTTGAGGCGGGTAAGTTGTTTCCTAAATAGGGCATCTCATTGTGTTGGTTAGCCCCATCAGTTTTGTCTGCTGGGACATAATTATGTATGCCATATTCCCCACTGTTTTCAGCCCTTTTTGTAATCAGATCGTCTATGCACAGTAAGGACAGGTCACTTATCTTATTACTTTTGTTTTTCATGATGGTACCTGCCGATGTCGGCGTGTTTTCCCTTGAGATTACTTCGGTATTTTTAAAGATGTCAAAAATGTCCGCTACACCTCTTTCAAGGATACGTAGATTTTTGTCAATTCTATCAGAGACATCTTTGTGTTTTAGAGCCTCTGAGAGCTTTGAAGTCCCTTCAATGTATTCATTTTCGGTGTTACAAGACGCAGGAGCCAAGCCAGGGAGAATCCTATTTGTTTTTTGTTTAGGGGTCTTAACTGTGCTTCGAGTATCTTCATGTACAGACCTATCCCTTTCAGACTGAAAATCCGCTAATTCATTATGCAGGTCTAATCCTCGCATAAAATTTGCGTGACGACATGTTGGGTCCCCCACCCTTGGCGCCATTTTTTGTTTTCTTTGTTATTATTATTATTTTTTTTTTCCTTATTTTTGGCTGACCCCGTATTAACACAGGTTTTGGTATTATTCATACTTAGGCCCCTCTCTCCACCTACTTCCCCGGTGATAGTCGGGACGGATGAGATTGATGGATCTTTTTCTATAGTATGTGACGCTATTTCCTCCACCTGAATTACCTCTGCGTTATCCTGCGCATGACATTTATTATTTTCACTTATCACGCACTGTTCTGTTTGATGCTTTGCGTCTATGTTATCCATTTTGTATGCTCCTTCGTGCCATTCTAACATTAAAGTTCTGCACAGTACTGGCAGCGCTCTTAGAGCTAGAACAATTTCATCCAGTAACCTCGAATGCTTTTTTAATTCAATAAACATCATACCTTGAGTACTTGCCTGTCCTAATTCCTTTTCCTTACTAAGGATTTGGCTACTACTCTTTGCTTCTAGTTCATCGTGTTCTTCATTAATCGTATTCAGGTGATGCGTCAAATTTAGCATAGTGATTTCACCTGTGCTAAAGATCAAGGGTGTATCAGCAAAGGATTCATTCTCATTTAGCTCTATTCCAGTATCTACAATCAGAGCGTGTTTAACACCATCATCAAACAAGCATTGTGAATGAATAGTGCTTTCCACATTAAACAATTCTTCCCCATCTTCAGAAAAAGTTTGGGCACTCTCCAGCACATCCTCGTCCGTATCGGACTATACTGGAATTGGCGTTGCTGTTGCCAGCGCCATGCTAGCTCGCCTTGTTACCACATTACTTAGTGTTTTAGCATGCCGCTTCTCTTTGTTGGGCGTAGATACCATTTTTATGTAAGGTAACTTCGCCAAGCATCTCCCCATACATATGTTTCTTATCAGGCACATATTACACCAAGCTTTCATAGGACTGCTCCACTGCGTTACGAGCAGCGAACAGCAAACAGCCCACTTGAAGCCCACTTGCTAGTCGCACGCGCGCAGGAGCGCGCGTGCTGGGCTTTTTATGATGATCGTTAGAAAGGGGGCGTGGCCTATAAAAAAATAAAATAAACATCATATTAGTACTCTATAATTGTAGTATACTTCCCAGGGGTTCATTTCAAAGTCCATCATAGACCATTATATATAATAAGTAGTGTCAACTTGCTTCTTAGCTCTCCATAGGATTCGTGTAATATATGAAAGGCAGGCTGTGTTAAATCCTCGATCAGTCCTCCAAAAAGCAAACAGCCCACTTGAAGCCCACTTGCTAGTCGCGCGCACGCAGGAGCGCGCGTGCTGGGCTTTTTATGACGATTGTTAGAAAGGGGGCGTGGCTTCTTAGCTCTCCATAGGATTCGTGTAATATATGAAAGGCAGGCTGTGTTAAATCCTCGATCAGTCCTCCAAACAGCAAACAGCCCACTTGCTAGTCGCGTGACATATAAGGAGCAAATGAACCAACAGGAGCCACGGTGGGGCTCTGTCCAGTACCTATCAGAGGGACATGTATACCTATTGAAGCACCAATAACCAGACAACCGTGGGCTGCAAGGTACCCACTGAGACAACCATACCAGCAGCTGGTACGAAATGAGGATAACTTACAAACAGTTCCTGAAGAGACCCAGAGAGCCTTAATGGAAGGAAGATGGTGACAACAAATGAACACAAACAACGAACGAAAAACGGACACACAAGGACTAAAAACAAAGAGTAACGATGTAATGGACATATAAGAAGAAACGATGTTAGCAAACAGAAACGTAACCATGAAAGTAAGATGAAAATATGCGACTAAGTGAATGCATGTGAATAGGCTTGGAATGCAAGAAGTTAAGAAAAACGGTACTACTTGCAATGCTTAGTAGAAGAATAGAGCGCCATGCGCCAAGTATATATCTACCTCAATGAAGCACACTATAGAAGTGCGACTCCATTTCGTAAAAGCAGAATTAAGCCCAGGCTGCAAGGGACTAACAAGGACAAGATTCATATTCCAGCCAAAACCGAAGGAAAGAGCGGAATCGAAACTCAGTGAGAAGCAGCTCAATGCCTGGGAATTCGAGGTCAACTCCAGGAAGGGAGGAGAGCGGCAACTCTGAAGAATCGAATCTTCAGAGCATAGCAGCCAGCGAGTGAAGATTGAGTTAAGGAGGCCCCATGCATGTGGCAAGGCTATGGAAGAATCAAATACACGAATAAGAGGGAAAATGAAGCAGATTCACGGTGAACAGACACGTGACCAGCCAAGGGCAAAGAAGTACCAAAGTCTGATGTCACCCAGAACCCGAGGATGCCATAACTTTTCCTGATAAGAAGCTACAGTTTCGAGGCAATCGCTAGCCAACTAATTGACACATAGCCCTAAAGGTACTGATTGATGAAAGGGAAGCAGGGTGAATCATGGGACACTCCACATCGGGTGTCTGTTCTGCATGCTGCTAATTAAAGTGGAGATTTATGCCTAGGGGTGTAACCCGCCCAATCACAATGAACCAAATAATCTAGGGTCTTATAGCTGGTAGAACCAATAAGACGTTGTAGTTGTAGTGACGTCTATCACAAGTGATGTAGTGGGATGGGCGTAGACGCCCACCCGATAAGAGCTATCCAATCCGCATACTCAGTTACCATATACAGATATAGCACCTATACTTAAGTTACCTTTCCGACCAATAGAATTGCATAACAAATTTCTGAGTTTAGCATGTCAACTGATGACAAATTTTGCCGATAAAAGTTGCTGTCTGAATGAAGAATTTGGGAGTTGAAGCGAGACTGGCGATCACATCATTGATGATTACCATTTGCTTCCCCGTTTTTTGTACTTGTCATTAAACGGACTTCCCTTTGCCAAGCTATTGAGTTGTCCTTATTGAAGTGTGTTGGAGTAAGTGAATCCTGCACCCCCATTCCTCACATGGTGCAGCTATCTTGTCTTACAAGTACTAGAGGGTGAGCTCTGACCTATGGGCCCGTCAGAGGATGCTCCGCCCTCCTGTACACTTGGTAGCGTGAGGATGGTTCGACAATCAACTATTGATTGATTAATACTAAGACACCCATAGACCGACGGCATGAAGTAACTCTAGGCCTTTGGCAATATCACAAGTCCTTCACCATTCGGCTGAGTAGACTGATAAGCTTCCCGTGGACAATGATAGAAGTAAGTCCATCAAATCTGCAGTAGGTCTGAAGGAGCCTGCCTTTCCAACCATACCTTCTCATTCCCACAGGCAGCAGATCGGACGAAAACACTGCAAGAGGCGGGAAAAGGAGGGGTGGTGATCCCGAAAGTTCAAGAGAGGAAAAGATGCGAGCGGTGAGTGAAACAATAAACGCATTACTTTGGCAAATGTCTTGTAGGTATTAGAACAAGTAAGGCAACGTTAACGGAGGGTGGCGGAGAAAAATAAAAATAGTCAGAAGTAGACAAGACTGTATATGTATAATGGGTTAATGACTCGAGTATAATAGGTACAAAATGGTTACCAGGAGGACACCTGAGATAAAAAGTAGGTTACCGGGAGGACACCCGAGAGGAAAAAGTAGAGGATACCGGGAGGACACACGAGAGAAAAAGTAAGAGGATTTGCGTTGTTCCTGCGCTTTAATAAAGTGGTCAGAAGAAACGTGAACTCAGAGCCCACATAATAGGGGACGATTAGGCTACGGTGACGATTAAAGATGGCACTAATCAGGTTCATTTAAACCCCATGTCGGGTAATTGATTAGAAGGCAGGTATCTGTGTGTCCAGCTGGTGTCCGTCTAGTCTGTCAAATGTCTGTCATACGTGTCCTGTTATATGTCACACGTAAAGAACTGTATCATTGATTGTTTAAATTGAAGTTTGGCCTTCATGCGATTCCTTATCTAAGAGGGAATCGCCAATGAATTGATATTCTTGAACAAAGTGATGATATAGAATTTTGGCGGGAAAGATTGAATTGAAGCTTGCGTATTTGGTGCTTGCTCATACTGTTGGACGTGTGCAAATTGCATAAAATAGTGTTGGTAACGAAAGTTGAGAATGGAGGAGGTTACCCCACTTGCCCATTTGTGCAAGCAATTAACCAAGCACGCACTCAAGCTTAAGAAATATAGTGCGAAGTGGGTTAAGGGTACCGCCCACAAAATGTTTATGCCGTGGCCACAGAACGGGTCTTTATCTGAAGCCGTTTTATAGCATATGACGACTTCTCTGCATGCCGCATACGCTGGCTAGAAACTATAGAAACGTCTTGCTGTTCTAGAACTACGGAAATTGTTTGAACAGCCAAAGGAGGAAGAGCCTACTGCAGATTGGATACTAAATGTATGCATGGAGGGGGGTGAGACGCCTACCACGCCACCAGCCCCGCCTGAGCCAGAGATCGAGGGGAGTAAGTCAGAGGGACTCTACCCGTTAAGAGAGCTTAAGGCAGCTAAGGGGTACAGCAACCCCGCGTATGAGTCACCTACATACAGTAGTGACGAAATCAAGGAGAAGGAGCAGGAAATTAATCTTAAGTCCGCAGTCCCGAGGGACAAGAAGAGATGCGATGAGGAGAGGAAAGACGAGGCACAGAGTAGTGCACCTCTCGTTAAGGAAAGAGAGAGAAAGAAATGGAAGGGAAGAGAAGGCACAACTGATGTGATAGCATTCGCAAAAGACGAATGGATGGGAGGACATATATTGCTGAAACTTGATGGTAAAGGAATTGATGATATAAGGGCGAGAGAGAAGTCTGATGAGGCACAGAGAAGGGAAAAGGAGAAGGAAAAGGACATGAGGGATGAGAGAATAAAAAAGAAAGATAGGCTGAGGCGAGAACAGCTATATCGTGAAGAGCAAGGAAAACCACTCAGTCGCAAATAATGTGTAGCCTATAAACAGTACAGACAGAACATGCAATGGTTGGAGGAAGAGCAAAGAGTATGTGAAAAGAGACGGGAAGATGAGGAAGTTAGAAGGGCAAATGAATGTAGAAATGAGAGAAAAAGAGAAGAAGATAAGACTAGAGAAGAAGTGAGGAAGTGCAAGGAAGTCGATGGTGTTATAGAAAGCAAACATAGAGAGAGGGCACGGGATCTTGAATATTTGGAGCGGGAAGTTAAAAAACCCAATCCTGTTGTAGAATGGGAAGACATCGAAGAATTCTTCCCTGCAAATGAGTCAATATCAGGCACGAATGGGGCAAACATTGAAGATGACTTCGACACCAGAAGCATTGGGGAAACAATTGATAAAATATACGATGAAATGGGGCAAGAACAAATTTCTCAAGGGGGATGGGAAGATGAGCGCTTGGAAAACACTCAGCTGTATGACACTGAGGATGTCACCCGAAGTAGTGGGAGCAGGGGACTGCCCCTGGATAGGCCAGAAATTAGTAAGAATGAAGAAGATGTAAGGAGTTGCGTGAACTTGGAACAATCAGCGTCCGACTCTGGTGGGGAAATGGAGGAGGAGACACACAAAGAAGGGAGACGACGCGAGAAGCGGCTCCTAAGGGACCAAGGGGTACGATGGTCAGACACTAGCGAGTCCGCACCTAGGGCATCGTAGTTCACCGCGCAGCCTGGCCGACATGAGGGAATACCCTGCGGTCAGAGGGGGGAGCCAGCCCTGCCTATGTAGACAGATTGCGGACATTGCCAGGTAGACCGCGATGCGGGAATGCTACCCCAGCGATAGACAGGAGAGCTATGGGGAAAGAGAAGGAAGACTGCGCATATCAGTTCCCGCTTCTAGAAAAGGGGGGGCGCAAGACCACAATATATCCCATGGCCACACATGGATCGAGAGAACTTGAAAAACAAGCTTCCAATGTTGACTTCGGGAGCCAGGAAATGGATACACGAGTTAGAAAAAATGACAGGGGGTGTCACGTTGGCTATAGGGGACATTAAAGCTCTCCTGATCGGCATACTGGGTGAGAGAGCAGACAATGGGCCTCATCACGACTTGGGCGGTAACGGTAACGCTATTAGCGCGGGCGGTATAAGCCCTACCGCCGAACTCCCCGGCGCTGATAGCGCCGGATCACGAGTTCGGCAGTAATGTAAGTCCCCATTCCCCACTGAGCCCATTCGGGAATGCCCCATTCCCCATTGGACTCAATGGGGAATCTTTGCGCTAATACCACCGGCGGATTTCCCGCCGGCGGTAATAGCGCAAATTTTTGGCGTATTTCCCCCCAGCTCAGAGCTGGGGCGAAATCTGCCGAAGCCCTGATTCGGCGGACCCTTAAATCCGGCGGTAATAGCGCTACCGCCAGATTTAAGGGTTATCGCCGAAGTCGTGATGAGGCCCAATGTATGGAAGCGGGCTGGGTACCCTGTGTTAACCATAATTAACACTACCCATGACAGAGCAGCATTCAATAATTGTAGAGCAGCAGTGTAGAAAGCGCTACGAGTGCTGTACCCAGACACTTTCGATATGGGAGCTATAATGACTTGAAAAATTAAAGAGTCAGAGGATCATTTGATTTATATCCAGAATTTGCAAAACGCGTGGGTACTCGAAACATATAATTCTTGGACGAAATCTATCCCTGTATTCTACCATATATAGTGCCAAGGGTTGCCAGAATCGGTGAAGAAACAGCTCAAGAAATTGGTAATAGAAGCAAAACTGTGGGCCGAACTGCAATTGACAATTGCACACTACTGTAGATTGTTGCAAGAAAAGAACCGAAAAAAGGAGGCAACTCGCAAAGGTGAGGAAGTGAAGCTGATGCAAAAGAAACTCTCAAAGTATGCTCTCGAGGGAGCCATGCTGACAAACCCAGCTGAGCCAAGCGCACAACAAGTGACTAACCCATTGCAGAATAACCAGGGTAGGGCAAGATTTTACCCAAGGGGTAGGGGATTTAGAGGAAGAGGATGGCATAGTAATCATGGAGGGTTTCAAAGTAATCAGGGAGGTTTTCAGAATAATCAAGGTGGCTTTCAGGCTGCACAGATGGCAGTCCAGCTACGCCAGATGGACAGATGGCCCGACCCTCGCCAGTGTGTTGGCTGTGTGGAATGACAGGACATGTGGCGCGTGTGTGCAGGAGCCAAGGTATGTGGCAAAATGGCCAAGGGATGGGAACAGGCATGGTGAATCAGCCTGCCATCCCACAACAAGGCTGTGCACAGGATCACGCAGTGCAGCAGCAGGCACCAGCCTTGCAACAAGGTACGCCGCAAGGGGTTCAACCCTCGAATATGGGGAATTTGCCACAGGGGCAATCCCAACAGGCACCGCCACTAATGTCACAGGGCACTAACTCCGGAGGGGGAGTCAACCCTGGAAATGGGGGAAATCCACAAGTATACAGTGGCCCAAACCTATATATACAATAGGACAGCTCATGGGGAAACTCTGATGTGCCCTATCCTATCAGTGACACCAGACCCAAACAGGGAACCTAGAGTAAATGTCGTCATAGGGGGGAAAGAATATTCCTTCTTAGTTGACACGGGTGCAGCATGCTCGTGCATATGAAAAGGCAAGTTTTCCTTGTCTGGCCAGGCCATAGACACTCAGAGTTTTACAGGAGCTCACAGCAGAGTTCTTTTTACAGATAATCTCCCAGACTCTATGGGGGAATTTGAGATGAATGTACCCTTGTTATATTCATGCCAGACCCCAGTAAACATTTTGGGTTGAGATTTAATGACAAAGTTGAATATGACTATATCGTTCACAGAGGAGGGCATAGTATGCTCCACTCCAGGAATGCATTATTCTAACGTATGCAAAATGATCAGAGCGTACTCCGGACACATAGCCATGTGATCTATACCATTAGAACCGGAAGTCTTCGCATATGGCATGCATGTGCTTATGGCGGGATTGCCATGCCTTGCAGATAGAACTATGAGAACCCCTGATGAGTTTCTATTCAGACCTAGAATACCTATGCATCAAGAAGAGGGACAAATATTTCCCTTATTGATACATATTACAGCAGTACGAGGGAAGGTAGTAATGGTCGAAGGGTACGATGATGAAGGCAGACAATGGTGTGCAATTATCGCCATTGAAGAAGGGTACCGAGTGACTGACGTCACTGATGATGATCTGTTCGAAGAACACCCTGACTCAGAAGAGACTAGGGTGGAGGTGAGTCTCATATTTTCGGTCAAAAATGATCAAACGAGAAGTGCCACAGAGAATGATGTTGACACTGATCCGCCCCACATACTTTGATGACGATATGGCCCAGTGCCTGTCTCAGTATGGACTGCAGGACCCTATGACATAGGCCTCCTGAAAGGAGCAGGAGAAGTGAAAATTAAATTTAAACCAGAAGTAATTTTACCAAGGGCACGACAATATCCCATGTCCAGAGAAGCGGATGAAGGTATTGTGAAGACAAGTTCTGCCATGATGGAGCAGGGCATCCTCGTGACGTCAGAATCACCCTGCAATACAGTGATTTACCTCGTCAAGAAATCAAAGGGAGGGTCGTGGCATTTAATCCAAGATTTAAGAGCATTAAAAGATATTGTTGAAGCCGAGTTCCCTATAGTCCCTAATCCATCTACGATCTTGTGTAA
The DNA here is from genome assembly GCF_040938575.1 of Ambystoma mexicanum. Taxonomy (NCBI): domain Eukaryota; kingdom Metazoa; phylum Chordata; class Amphibia; order Caudata; family Ambystomatidae; genus Ambystoma; species Ambystoma mexicanum. Next base: position 100,252,039 of record NC_090941.1, on the reverse strand, counting down.
CATACCGATCGAGGCGAAATACTTCACGGTGATTGATTGTTCAGACAAATGCACCTAAAAAGTACGAGGTTACCACAGGGGTACTGTGAGTCCCCATCCATTTTCAACAGTCTTGCAAATGGACCTAGGCAACATTACAATAGATAGTGTTGTTTTGCAGTATGCTGATGACATTCTGATCTGCAGCACCACTGAAGAACAATGCAGGAGCGATTCTATCCAACTTCTGACTATATTGGCTGAGAAAGGAAAATTACAATATTGTCAACAAGAGGTGCTGTACATAGGCCAGCTAATCTCGCATGAGGGGAAAAGGTTCACCCCAGAAAGGGCTGAAGCTATCATGAACATGGCTAAGCCACTCACGATAAAACAAATGCAGAGCTTCCTAGGCCTGTGCTACTATGTTAGGGCATGGGTCTTCGATTACAGCTCATATTCCAAGCCCTTGCTCCAGGCCCTGAAGAAGGCCCGAGCAACAAAAGAAACAATTGAATGGACTGAAGCGATGGAAGAGGGGTTCACAGAACTAAAGAGAGAAATTTGCGCGGCTCCAGTTCTTGGGATTCCTAATAATGCAGAGGAATTCTACCTATTCTCGCACACGAATGGCAATGTTATGACGGCAGTGCTCGCTCAAAAAACCTTGTTGGGGTACAAGCCCCTGGCGTATTACGGTGGGAATCTGGACCCAGTAATGAGAGGCCAGTTCCCATGCGAACAAAGCTTAGCTGCCACAGCGTTCACCATAGAGAAGGTGACAACCACTGTAATGGGATGCTCCATGACATTATATGTTGAACACTCATTTTTTGCCATATTAGAGAATCCAAAAGGTACAAAGGCCTCTGCCTATGAGGTGATCATATCAAATCCATCGATCAAAATAGTTTGATGTAAAACAGTGAATCCAGCCGCGTTCCTAGCAGAGCCAGTCACTGAAGGAGAGCCGATACATGACTGCGCAAATTATGAGGAATTCTATGATGAAATCCTCAGGGTAAAGAAAAATGCCCTGGCAGGTGGTGAAATTGTGTTAATTGACGGTTCTTCAAGAATCGGCCAAGAAAACGGACAAAGATATACGGGCGTTGCCATAATAAAACACATAGCAAATGGAGAATTTCAAGTACTCGTTAGTGCACGAATACCATCTCATTATTCAGCACAGGCTGCATAATTATTGGTGTTGATACTCACAATTGAGAATTATGCAGACCAGGAAGTAACAGTGTACAGTGACTCTGCATATGTGACGTCCACAGTGCACGCAGGACTAGCGCGTTGGAAGAAGAGGGGCTACCTCCGAGCAGACGGCACGCCAGTGTAACATGCAACCTTATTGGACAGGCTGATCAAGACACTTCTGCTCCCAGTGGGCATAGCGGTCGTGAAAGGCGCCGCCCATACTCACGGAACAGATTTCGTGTCACGTGGAAATCACGCAGCAGACACGGAAGCCAAACGCATGGCATCCATATATAAGACAATCATGGAAGTAGAAGTGGCATGCACCCTTGAGCGTATGATGATAGCTTGAGCCACACCTGAGGCCTATAGTAATATGGGGCAAACTCAATTGATGGAGCTACAAGGGGAGGCACCTCATGACAAAAAGAACCTGTGGAAACAACAAGGGTGTTCTTTGAACCCCTCGGACGGATTGTGGAGGCAAGACGGCACTGGTAAACCAGTAATGCCTGTAACCCTACTAAAGATAACACTAGAACAATTACATTACCGTTCCATATGACTAAAGAAAATCTAGCCACAACGCTCGCAGAAGACTGGTTCATACCGAATTTAGCAGAGCAGGTTGCATTTTTTAAAGTGAACTGCATAATTTGCCAGCAGTTAACCGCTGGGCACACATTAAAAGTAGAGAGAGGAGTCATCCCCCGGGCAAAGGGACCATTTCAGCACTTGCACGTCGGTTATGTCGACATGATTCAAGTATGTAACGGGTACAGGTACTTAATTGTATTGGTGTATCCATTCTCTAGATGGCTAGAAGCAGGTCCCTGTATACACCCAGACTCAACCTGTGCTGCCAAATTCCTGGTGAGGGAAGTATTCCCTAGATGGGGGGTGCGTGAGGTGATGAGATCAGATAATGGGGCTCATTTTGTAAATACAGTTTTTGAACAGATTAGCTTGTTGCTTGGTATAAAGCACAAGTTCTCATCGGCGTATCATCCAGAGGGAAATGGTATATGCGAGAGGCTCAACGGCTTGTTAAAGGAAAGGATAGCCAAGTAGAAGCTTACTCTAAAAAAGGGATGGCTGCACTGTCTACCACTGGCATTGTATGCACTCCGGATCCAACCAGGCTCCGACCATCATCTCACGCCGCACGAGATAGTCACGGGAAGGAGAATGAGGACCCCCCCTTACCCCTCAAGACACCCCTCAAGATAGAGCTAGATGTGATGCCCAGTCTACACGAGAGGCCCTGGGAACCGAGTTGTCAGAATATCTGAACTGTATGACATCGAGCCTCGCTGTCGTTTCAGACCAACTGCAGCGATGACAAAAAGGGTGCAGTACAACACCAGACCCAGAGGGAGATGCTGAAACAGACACAGCTCAAGGGCTACGTGCACCAATCGGCTTCCCTGGTGACACAGTATTGGTGAGAAAGAAAGAAAAGGTGGGACGAGCCGAGATTCAACGGCCGTTCATCGTAGAGGACTGCACTGCCTCAGACGTGAAACTGCAAGGCAGGAGAGCTTGGATTTTCCTAAATGACATTAAACCTTATATCGGTGAGATCCCTTTAGCTGTACCCCACCGTGAAGAACATACAGACAACAGGGAAGAACCTCAGCACGTGCAGACGAGAGCTATGATGAGGAAGAAGGACACATGAGCAGGAGAACCAAGACAAAGAACCTGGCTACAGGTTGTGCCTTAAAACTGGACAGTTCCTCCAAGCAAAGGGGAATAAGGACATAACAAACACTATGTGCATTCCAGTTGCAGGGTGAAGAAGAGAATCGCACATCTAAGCCACAACACACTGATGATACAAACTTTTTAATAAAGCCATATCCAAGCATTATTAGTAAACTAGAATTTGATGAACTAAGAGCAAAAGTTAAGAATATCACACAGTCACCTGAATCAACCAACACCCAGACTTTGTTTTGCAGAACATATGACATCCCTCAACAGGAATATCACAAGAAATGTGCTGTCCTGTTTTGAGTTAATACTAGAGACATATCCATCGCTTGTAGGGAGAGTTACCAGCATCACAGACTTTGTCCAAAATCCTGCCAACAAGACGGTGATCTGGCAACTACTGACTGTCATCACGGAAGCCTTCATTGTACTGCCTGAGTACAGTAATATAGACACAGATGCTTCCTCCACAGGTGATAATAGATGAACTCACTTATACGCTTTACTTTCGCATCATAGAGGAGTTCCCAGGACTCATCGGGAGAACCACAGATACCCTAACATTCATCAGAGATCCAAAAAACAATGAATACCTGAACCAAGTGTGGTCAAGCTAAATTACGTGACTGCAATCCACGCAGCAGGAAAGTGCAGAGACTGTACTCGTCAAAAGAAAGGCCTGTGATCCAGAACCCAGCCAAGCAGGACAAATATCCCTGTCACCCGAGGACAGCCGCCTGGCGCATAATATCCTGTTTCGTCTATTCACTGACTATCCAGAAATGGTGGGGAGGCCTTCAGATGTTGACGTCATCACCTTCCTCAGAGACCCAGCTAATGTCGCACATATGGGCACACTCCTCCACGGTATCATGCTCCAGGTGGAGCTGACCAACGTTCAGTGAGAGTACCGGAGGAGATTCCAGTGAAACTTTCTGCCGTGGGACAGATCGATGGAACAGAGGCACAGTTCTTCATCTTTCCGCCGTGGGACAGATTGAGGGAACAGAGGCACAGTTCTTCATCTTACCACCGTGGGACAGATCGAGAAGAGCTGGGAAGAGAACTACACCACTTGTTTTGTTCTAATTTTATTTTATTTTTTTCATTTTTATGGTTATTTGACTCCCATTTTTGATTTGATTTTGAACTGTACCATTTTTTTCAGTTTTTCCATTTTTTACCATTTTTTGTATTGATTCCAATTTTTTCCATCTTTTTCGCATTAAAACAAGACTCCAGCATGTCTTCCGGACGAAAGCAAATTCGGGGGGTGGACTGGGAATTGACCTATTTTGAATATGCACAATGAATGGGACTCACCAAAGAGGCTAGTCTAATCTTTTTCCATAGAGTAGCAAGGGAACTACATCCCGCAACCAGAGACAATCGTCACCCCGGAGAGGGAGGACTCTTACGAAGCACAAGACACTTTACGTCCAAGACCTTCTGAAAGACCATAATGGAGTAAATGAAAAGAAGAGATCTTTATAGAACTTTAACTATTGATATGATTGAAATGGGGGCCCAGAACTGTAACTTAGTCCTCCCACAAGCGGAGGGGCGCCCCCCCTTCCCTGGAAGAAAATGCTGCAAATTGTGTTATCGAACAATAATGTGCATATGTATAGTGATTATTATTGTTTTTCTGTCATTAACAATCAGAACTGCATTCTTCATTGGTGCACGAAGCATTCCAATTTCAGTGCACCCACCAAATAATGTACGTACAAATCCCATGAAAGCACCCAGACCCTATATAGTTATTCCAGTTCCAAGAAAAGCTAATGGTAAAGCAAACAAGCTAAAATTAAATGTAATTAACAGTGATTCACACACATTTGAGGTAACGAATGAAGAGAAAAGCTGGAGACATGGTCAGCACGGAATGAATGAAAATGTAGCACTGACCACTACACGCACCCACACACAGGAAGCACACAAACAAGGGCAAGAGTCAATGGCTACAGAACCTCGAATGATGGCAACAGAAAGTAAGAGACTGCCTACCAAACAACCAGTTCCAGAAAATAGTGGAAGTGACCAAGAGGAAACAAGTGAAAGGCCAACTGAAAAAGAGATAACCGAAGCACTCAAGAAGACAGAGACAGCTACACAAGAATTCACTGCAAAGACACAAATGCTGATAGACCATTTGTTCCTGTGTATAGCAAGAGTGAAGAAACTGTATGAGGAACTGAAAAATAGAACCACAGTGACTATTGCAGCAAGCACATCAGTTCCTATGAGCACCAGTCCAGGATGAGGCCACACGTAGGACAGAAGATAAACAGATGGTGGTTAAAGGAGCCCTACGTGAGAATGCAAGAGGAGAAGAAGAGATACACAAAACCTTCTCCTACCACAGCGATACAGGTAATGAAGCCTGCTCCTCCAACAAACATGCCCGAGAATCCTCTGGCAAGAAAAAGTCACACAGACGCATTTAGAGACGTAGTTATAGCTAGCTACAAAGAGACATTAAGAATCAAGAGAAACCCACATGAAGACAACAATGAACTAAACGATTACCTAGACAGCACAGCACATCTAGGAAATAACATTTGGTACCAACACATGAAAGAGGTCGGAAGAAGAAAAGCTGAAGGAGAATGCTACATCTGCGCACTCCTACCGTACAGCATGGGAAATTCCAAGAACTTTGTGGCTGTAGAAACTGATGTCCAGACAGTGCACTGTATGTCTCACGTAGCAATATGCAAGACCAGAGGCCAGTTCATAGGCAGTGATGCCTCTCTGAAATGGGCAACTGAAGCAACGGATCCTGATGAGTTGATTATGTTCAAGACATGAAGACAAGAAACAGAGCTCATACTAAGAATCATGTAATCAGGTACGAGAACCCTGGAGTAAAAGGGGCAGGAATTAGATGGGAAGTGAATCAGAAGCTAAATGTCCAAGGAAAAACTTCAGAGGAGGCCCGAAATTGGAAGAACAGAGGCCAAATGCAGATTTGTGGGACAGTGCTTTCACCAAATGGATGGGAGAAAGGAGTATTAATCTGCAGAGCCTGGATGGTCATTGGTCAATACGAACCTACCATCAACATAGTGCGGAACGGATGCAAACCATTATGGCCGAAACTTGCAAAACTACTCACACGGGTCGAAGACAGAGGAGGACCCTTACATAGGGCCACTAGAAAACCTGAAGTTCTGTTTCAGAAATAACGGCACATGGAAGATGGGAGAGAATCAGAACTGTGGACAAGTCTTCAATGCTCCCGGAATGGTACACGGAACCGCAGTTATCATGGATCATTATTGGGCATGCAGATCCAAAGCATACATAAGACTGCCGAAAAACGGGGGAGGCATATGCACAATAGTGAACGTCCACGTTCCTGCACTAGTGATCCTGAAAAGTGACCGGAACATTGACCGTTTCCCGAAAGCATGTGATCACCTAAGGAAGAGGAGGTCTGTGGAACTGGTATCCCGGATGAAAAGAGAGAATTACTTTTCCACCAAATCAGAAGGAGCATTCCATGCAATCCCATACGAGCACAGGCTGTTTAGCCTCACCTCAACAGTATTCACAACAATGCTTTTGGCCGCACATCCAAATAGGAGTGAATGCTAAATGGTTGCAGATAACCAGATGGGAGTTATTGCAGACCATCAACACTACCATAAAAGGATTCAACACAATCAAAGAAGAACTGAGAGCAATCCGATTGATGACCCTCCAGAACAAATATGTACTTGACATAATCACAGCAATGAATGGAGGTGTTTGCACACAAATCGGAGAATCATGTTGCACGTTTATACCTTCACATGATGAAGAAAATGGAACCTTAACAGAAGCCATAAGTATGCTGGCAGATCTGCAGAATCAGATGATCAAGGAAAATGACAAAGTTGATGATGACAGCTGGTTTGGAACACTGTTTCTATGGGTCCCACAATGGATGGCAGACATATTCAAAATTCTGAGAGGCCTGCTAGTAATGATACTGCTAGGATTTTGTGTTATCAAGATAATCGTAACACAATGCCAGAAAACTGCGAAGAACGCCATTGGGATGAAAATTATGGTCGATGTCGAACCAGGATGGAAGCCCAGAGACCTAACAGATGAAGAAATAATAAACTTCATGAAGGCCAGCGAATTTGCACCAGAAGGAACAAAGTTTGCATACTCCAGAAAACGAAGAAGGTATGAAGGGAAATTGATTTACTGCAGCTAAAATGGGCAATGCCAGCTAATGACCTGGAATAAAGATGAACACATAAAAACAACAGGAAGTTTGAAAGGAGTGATAAAAATATGGACTCCAAAGATGCACACGTTCACACCATCATGTACAAACCCAGATAACAAAGAATAACCTAAAGGAAAAAGGAAAAGTGGTCGATAAACCGACCAAAGGGGGGTGTGTAGAGGAGGTCCCAAATATTGCCTGCCCTCCAGCCACCCATGTCGAAATGCCAAAAGCATACTCGCCAAGATGTGTGACATATAAGGAGCAAATTAACCAACAGAGAGCCACGGTGGTGCTCTGTCCAGTACCCATCAGAGGGACATGTATACCTATTGAAGTGCCAATAACCAGAAAAATGTGGGCTGCAAGGTACCCACTGAGACAACCATACCAGCAGCTGATACGAAATGAGGATTACTTACAAACAGTCACTGAAGAGACCCAGAGAGCCTTAATGAAGGGCAGATGGTGACAACAAATGAACACAAACAACAAACGAAAAACTGACACACAAGGACTAAAAACAAAGAGTAACGATGTACTAGACATATAAGAAGAAACGATGTTAGCAAACAGAAACGTAACCATGAAAGTAAGATGAAAATATACGACTAACTGAATGCATGTGAATAGGCTTGGAACGCAAGAAGCTAAGAAAAATGGTACTACTTGCAATGCTTAGTAGAAGAATAGAGCGGCATGCGCCAAGTATATATCTACCTCAATGAAGCCCACTATACAAGTGTGACTCCATTTTGTAAAAGCAGAATTAAGCCCAGGCTGCAAGGGACTAACAAGGCCAAGATTCATATTCCAGCCAAAACCGTAGGAAAGAGCGGAATCAAAACTCAGTAAGAAACAGCTCAATGCCTGGGAATTCGAGGTCCACTCCAGGAAGGGAGGAGAGCGGCAACTCTGAAGAATCGAAACTTCAGAGCATAGCAGCCAGCCAGTGAAGTTCGAGATAAGGAGGCCCCATGCAGGTGGCAAGGCTATGGAAGAATTGAATACACAAATAAGAGGGAAAATGAAGCAGATTCACAGTGAACAGACACGTGACCAGCAAAGGGCAAAGAAGTACCAACGTTTGATGTCACCCAGAACCCGAGGATGCCATAACTTTTCCTGATATTAAGCTACAGTTTCGAGGCCATCCCTAGCCAACTAATTGATACATAGCCCTAAAGGTACTGATTGTTGGAAGGGAGGCAGGGTGAATCGTGGGGCACTCCGTATCTGGGTGTCTATTCTGCATGCTGCTAATTAAAGTGGAGATTTATGCCTAGGGGTGTAACCCACCCTAACACATTGGACCAAATAATCTAGGGTCTTATAGCTGGTAGAACCAATAAGACGTCATAGTTGTAGTGACGTCTATCACGAGTGATGTAGTGGGATGGGCGTAGATGCCCACCCGGTAAGAGCTATCCAATCTGCATACTCCGTTACCATATACAGATATAGCACCTATACTTAAGTTACCTTTCCGACCAATAGAATTGCATGACAAACTTATGAGTTTAGCACGTCAACTGATGACGATTTTCGCCCATAAAAGTTGCTGTCTGAATGAAGAATTTGGGAGTTGAAGCGAGACAAGCAATCACATCATTGATGATTACCATTTTTTTCCCCATTTTTTGTTCTTTTCATTAAACGGACTTCCCTTTGCCAAACTATTGAGTTGTCCTTATTTAAGTGTGTTGGAGTAAGTGAATCCTGCACCCCCATTCCTCACATGGTGCAGCTATCTTGTTTTACAGGTACTAGAGGATGATCTCTGACCTATGGGCCTGTCAGAGGATGCTCCGCCCTCCTGTACAAGGGTGAACTGCCGACAATGCCATCACAGTCTCAGTAGACATTGCAGATACTAGTTGTTGTCAGCTTGGAAATAGAGCAGTTATATGCAGGCAAGTTTGGCTCAAGGCCATGGAGTTTTTACCCGACGTCCAGTCTAGGGTCGTTGAAATGCCCTTTGAAAGAACTGATCTATTTGGGATGAAGGTGGATGAGGCTTTACAGTGCATCAATACAGACAATGAAACAGTTTTCTCCCTTGGCATACTACAGCAAAGGTGTCAGTTCTTTTGCTCTGGGAAAGGGTGTTATGGTCGACGTTTGTGGGATAACCACTCTACATACCAGTCTTCCTCCTCCTACAAGACCCCATAATCATTCGGGGACCAGGATAGAAAGAAATTCCAATCTTACAGGGGTTTGCAGTGCCACTGTGGCTCCTTGCAATCTAGGGGCCAGTCTCTCAAACAAACATGACCAGCCAAAGACCTGGTCCTCCCGCTTCAGCACCCTGGCGGGAGGATGACTGTCACGGTTTGTCAAAGAATGGGGAAACAAAAAACACGACAAAAGGGTGCTATCCCTCCTCCAGCAGGGCCACTCACTGAAATTCATAGACTATCCACCGGATATTCCTCCATTGCACAAGCTGGAAACTTTGCGACCCATCTTGCTGAAAGAAGTTCAAGCTCGGCTACAGAAATGGGCAATGGAGAAGGTTCCAATGGACGAAGTGAAGACAGCAGTCTACTCCTGATACATTCGTGTAAGGAAAAAGTCACTGCACAGCAAGTCATGTGGCCTCATTCTGAGATGGGTGCAAAGGGATTAACGGCACCGGTAAGGACACCAGTGCCGGTAAACCCTTTGTGCCCTACTACGAGGTCCCTTAGCGGGTGCCGCTATGGGTGCCTGGTTTTACCAGGTGCCCTTAGCAGAAGCCGCTAAGGGCCAGAGACCTAATAACACTACCGCAAATTGCGGTACCATTTATGCTACTTCCCCATTCCCATTGAGCCCTATGGGGTCTGAAATGGGATGGGGATTGTTTTTTTCAATGGGGACTTACCGGTCCCTCCAGGGTTGGAATGGACTGGTAATTCCCCATTGAACCAAACCGGAGTCAGTACCAATATGGGAGGCAGCCATGGAGATAATTGCTCCATGGCTACCTCCATACTCGGAATGAGGCCCATGATGGAGTTGGAGGCCCATATTAGATCTGAGAGTGCTCAACAAATTCCTAAAGGAACAAACGTTCCAAATTGTCACAATGGGTATTTACCAAGTGCCTTGCATCAGTGTTGTTGCACCTTCGGCGGAGGGGCATTCACGCGTACCCATATCTAGATGACTGGTTGGTGTGAGCCCACTCCTACCCGCTGGCAGATGTCAACACCACAGTCAACATCCAGTGTCTGAAACAACTGGTTTTCTACATTAACTTCCCAAAGTCGCGCCTGGTTCCATCACAACAGGCACTCTATCTTGCGGCAAGACTAAACACCCACAACTGAACTGCCACGACATTGGATGAAAGGATGATGGCTGGAGGGGAAGATTCTGTATGCATTCCCCCAACTCCTCTGGTGTCTCGAGTCCTACAACCTTCAGACTGTATCGGTGCAAACGAATATTATTGGCCCTGCATGACCAAAACAGTTTTGGTACTTTGCCCTCCTCACTCTCTGGTCAGAGGGCTCTCTCAGTCTGCTCCCACACCACACGCCCCCTATATAGGAACCAGGGTGGTACTATACCATGACCTGGCCTCACGGGTTCTGCGTTCTTAGAATTCAGAGCTTTGCGTCTTCTGCAAGACTGCCAGGATGTCCTCGCCCAAGCAAGAGCTCCATCCACCTTAAAGTGCTACAAGAGCAAGTGGAAAAATGTTCAGGTGTGGTGCAGGAATCATCAGCTGTGACCTCAGACCATCCGCCTGGAAGGTCTGTTACCTTATCTGTTGTCCCTGGTTCAGTCTGGCTTGACGCATTCTTCGATTAAGGTGCACCTGATGGCATTCTTCAGGTACAACTGCTCTGCAGGAGTGACATACCTGTGCTCCCAACAGCTGGTGAAAGAGTTCTTGTGTGGGCTGTTCTGGTCTTTTGCACATGTCCATAGCCCAGCTACATCTTTGGAGCTAAATGTGCTACTCTCAAGGCTCATGAGGGTGCCTTTTGAGCCTATGCACCAAAAATCCATTAAACATCTTTCCTGGAAAAGCGTTATTTGTGGCCATAACAACGGCCAGGCAAGTGAGAGAGATCCTAGCATTTTCCTTTCCAAACCACCTTATTTGACATTTCACAAGGACAAGGCTATTCTACGTACTAACCCAACCTTTATGCCTAAGGTGCTGTCCTCTTTCTATCTCAATCAGCAGGTGGTTCTGCTCGTATTCTTTGGCACACCAACATCTCCAGCAGAGCGAACACTGCACACGCTGGATGTGGTGCATGCCCTCAAGTACTCTGTGGGGAGTACTAAGGAGTTCTGTGCTATGGATCAATTGTTTCTCTCATTTGGACCTTCTGGGCACAGAAAGGCTTCTTTGAAGTCCTCTGTTTCAAGATTGATTGCAGGCCACATTTTATTCTTGCATCAAAAGGCCACCGCTTCCTGACAGGCTCAGGATCACTCCACCAGAGCAATGGCTGCAACTACTGTTTTTGTCTCTGGAATCCCACTACCTGACATCTGCCGTGCAACCACCTTGTTGATCGGTCCATACATTCATCAGGTTCTACTATGTCGAAAGAGATTCTGCAGAATAGTCTAGAGCCGGCCAGTCGGTTCTGCTGAGCCTTTTTGCATTAAGTCAGTGGTCTCCAGTGGTAAGTTGTGCTAGGACCTGGCCTCCACCCATATGTAGTGTTGCAATGCTGCTTTGTAATCTATTCAAAGCATGGGGATCTATGAAAGATCCAAGGCTGGAGAAGGAATAAATTACTTACCTGTAACTCAGGTTCTCCAGCAGTGGTATATTTCATAAATTCACATGCAACCTTCCCCTCACACCTACCCTGCATGGCTCGTCTTTTGGCTCTTATTGCCACAAACATGCACCTACGAAATCTGAAGATTGCCGAGATGGCAGGAGTTAATGGTGGTGTTTCTATTGGCTGAGGGCAGTATGACCCAGAATTACTGTACTGGAGCACAAAACTGACAGAAAGTTTTCAGTTTAAATGTAAAGTGCTCTATGTTACTGAGGATTCCCAGCCGTACACAGCATGTGAATCTAAGAAAGATACCACATGATGAGCGAGCAGCGTGAGGATGATCAGCTGCTCCTCCCTCGCATCAAAGGTCTTTCGCAAAGCACTGTGTGCTTTTGTTTCCTGCTTCCACTGCCTGGTAAGGCTCCCACACATTTCCTGAGCCCTGTGGACAACCCGCTCGCTGATGTCTCCTTCCTGCTATTTTTTCTTGGTGCACTCAGTGTGTTTTGGGGCAGCTGTGTCCAGTTTGCAATTATACTTGCAGATCTCCTTTGAATACCTGTGCAGTTACACTCACAGCATCTGCTTTGCCTGTGTAACATGGCTGCCATGATTTGTTTCTCCCTGCATTCTTGCCTGACCTGTGCCTGCTCCTGCTCCCATTGTCTGGCTGAATCCACATAAGCCAACCAGAAAAACTGGGAGGTGGGAGCCAACCCTGCTTCTAAGGCCCATGTCAGAGGCCCCTGCCTGCTCCCTGTTTGCTTCAGGTACGCTCCCCACTCCCCTAGTCGACTGTGATGCTGTGTGCACCCCTACCCATCCCCTGGTTGCCTGTGATGATGTGTGCACCCCTAACCAACTCCTTGGTCGCCTGTGATGCTGTGTGCACCCCTGCCCACCCTCCTGGTCGCCTGTGATGCTGTGCACAACCCTATCCACCCACCAGGTCGCCTGTGATGCTGTGTGCACCCCTATCCACCCCTCTGGTCGCCTGTGATGCTGTTAGCACCCCCCCACCCCCCTGTTCGCCTGTGATGCTGTGTGCACCCCTACCCACCCCTCTGGACACCTGTGATGCTGTGAGCACCCCTACCCACCCCCCTGGTCGCCTGCAATGCGTTGTACACCCCTACCCACCCCCCTGGTCACCTATGATGCTATGCGTACCCCTACCCATTCCCCTGTTCGTTCCCCTCATCCCACACTTCCACTAACAATTTCCCCCTCTGCATACAACTCTCAAACTCCAAACCAAACACAACCAAAAACCTGCAGCACAGCAAACCGCACAAACTTCACTACATTGCAACAACAAAACAAAAACACACATAGACTTGCACAACAGCACACAACGACTACCTGCCGCAAACACCCCACGACCAGCCAACGGACCCACCGGACTGAGGCCGCCAACAGCACATCACTGCTCTCTTGCACTTTTCCAGCTTCCTCCCACTAACTCACAATCCCTTCTTCTTTCAGAGCCGCCAGAGCATCAGGGGACCACTCCGGTGGTGATAGTGCATGGTACAAACATCCTTTAACATTAACATTAATATTAACAAGACTGATAGTCCCCCTAATAAATGTTTGCATTTGCATGCTGCTGCCACCCTGCAACATGGGGTAGGCACCATGCATTTGCACATTGGTTGACTTTCGCGTTTGTGTGCTGTTGCCGCCCTGTAACATGGGGTAGGCACCATGTATCTGCCCCTTGCTGGACTTTCGCATCTGTGTGCTGCTGCCGCCCTGCAGCATGGGGTTGGCACCATGTATTTACCCATTGCTGGACTTTCTCATTTGTGTGCTGCTGCCACCCTGCAACATGGGGTAGGCACCATGTATTTGCACATTGGTTGACTTTCGCATTTGTGTGCTATTGCCGCCCTGTAACATGGGGTAGGCACCATGTATCTGCCCATTGCTGGACTTTTGCATCTGTGTGCTGCTGCTGCTATGCAACATGGGGTAGGCACCATGCATTTGCACATTGTTTGACTTTCTCATTTGTGTGCTGCTGCTGCCCTGCAACATGTGGTAGGCACCATGTATTTGCCCAATGCTGGACTTTCGCATCTGTGTGCTGCTGCTACCCTGCAACATCGGGTAGGCACCATGCATTTGCACATTGTTTGACTTTCTCATTTGTGTGCTGCTGCCACCCTGTAACATGGGGTAGGCACAATGTATCTGCCCATTGCTGGACCTTTGCATCTGTGTGCTGCTGCCGCTCTGCAACATGGGGTAGGCACCATGCATTTGCACATTGGTTGACTTTCGCATTTGTGTGCTACTGCCGCCCTGCAACATGGGGTAGGCACCATGTATCTGCCCATTGCAGGACTTCTGCATCTGTATGCTGCTGCCGCCCTGCAGCATGGGGTTGGCACCATGTATTTGCCCATTGCTGGACTTTTGCATCTGTGTTCTGCTGCCGCTGTGCAACATGGGGTAGACACCATGCATTTGCACATTGTTTGACTTTCTCATTTGTGTGCTGCTGCCAACCTGCAACATGGGGTAGGCACCATGTATTTGCCCACTGTTGACTTTCACATCTGTGTGCTGCTGCTGCCCTCCAACATGCGGTAGGCACCATTAATTTGCCCATTGTAGGATTGTTTTACTTTGCTGCACTCTGTGTCGCAGCCACCTTGCAACATGGGGTAGGCCCCGCCAATGTGTCCACCTGTTTGACTTTGATGCACTCTGCATCGCAGCCGCCCTGGAACATGGGTAGGCTCTGCCATTGTGTTCACCTGTTTGACTTTACTGCACTCTGCGTCACATCCACCATGCAACATGGTATAGGCTTCGCCAATGTGTCCACCTGTTTGACTTTGCTGCATACTGGAGGCGAGTGATTCCTAATTTGCATAATCTATACCGACTCAAAGTTTGATTTTTCTACACTACTATGTCCTCATGATGTAGCTCCCCGCAACAAGAGGCAAGTTTTTCCATGTTTGTATGCTATGTACCATCCAGGTCTTAAGAATGCCTGGCTGGCTGTCATTGTAATTTGTTATTTTTAGCACTTATTGTAGCCATATTCTTAAGTAAAAGTGCCTATATACCTCTGGGTTTTGTGCGCTATATAAATGTTAAATAAAATAAATATCAATGCTGGAGAAATTCCTTTTTGCCGGTCCTGCTTTCTGATCACACACTGACGTTGGTTTTGCCAAATAAATTCTGTAATGACGCTGTACAAATACATGTGTGCTAGCTTTGCCCAATAGTATCAATAATTCCACTTTAAGAACACATTAATGATCATTAATAGTGGGTTTGGCTAATAAGGCCAGTACTGCCACTGTCAGAGTTCACTGGTGAAGGCTTCGCACAATAAGGTCTGTATTGCTACTGTATGAATACACTGGTGCTGGCTTTATCCAATAAAGCCAGTAATACTATTATACAAATATATTTATTTTGGTTTTGCCCAAGAAGATCAGTGAAGCCACTGAGAGAAAACACTGGTACTGGCTTTGTCCAGTATTATGAATGCTGCCATTGTAAAAATACAATGGTGTTTTATTGGTTCATTAAAACTATTAATGTATCTGTAAGGATATAGTTGTGTTTGGTTTGATCAATAATGTCAGTACTGCCACTATAAAAATATAATAGGGTTGCTTTTGTCCAGTAAGGCTAGAACTGCTGCTGTAAAAATAAACTGGTGGTGGCTTTGCTCAATAATCTCAGTACTACCACTGTATAACTACAATTGCATTGGCAATTTGGGGATTTGGGAGCTTGGGGGAACCGCACTGATCTGTTTAAGTTACCCATGAACACTTTTATTTCATGCAGCCTGTAGTTGGGGTTCCAGTGGGACGATGCTCCTGAAGTCCCACGGGTTTGGTAATTTTTAAGGTTTGGTTGTGGAACCCCGATTACCATGGCGCTGGATAAGGTGGTTGCCAGATGGTATGTTAATAACCTGGATAGTGTCTCCAATAATACAGGACACTGTTGTAAGCTTGAGCTTGGTCGCTTTTAATGGTTTGTTGGTTTAGTTATGATACTTTGCCATGGATTGGCAGACATAGTGGTGCACATCAGGATATAGACATTATGCTGTTTGCATATCTATAGTGCCAACACGTGATGCGACCAACGGTCTTCCTCAAGGCGTGAAGCAGGGCCCTGGTAGGTCCAAAGGTGTGGAGGGCTTGTTGTCCTCGTGCAGCAGGGCCCAGGTCCTCAGTGTGACGTGCTGGTTAGCCTTTGCAAACTTGGCTGGGCTGTGTGTGGTGGACTGGCGTGGTATATCCTGATGTGCACAACCATGTCTGCCAATCCATGGCAAAGTATCATAACACTATACAGGGTATTAACATACCATCTGGCAACCGCCTTAACCAGCGCCAAGGTAACCAGGCTTCCACAACCAAACCTTAAAAATGACATTGGCATTGTCCAATACAGACAACACTGCCAATACAAAAATAAACACCTATTTGTTCCTAATGATGTCAGTTCTGCCACAGTAAGAATATGCCAGTGTTGGCATATTCCTATAAGGCCTATATATCTACCTTAAGAAAACACTCATGCTAGCTTTGTCCAAAATTGTCAGTAAAACCATAATTGTTACTATGATAGAAAAGGGTAATGGTAATTCACTGTGCCTAGTTATGCAACTGTTCTACTTTAAAAAAGACACACTCATGCTTTCTTTGCCAATATATGCTAGCATGTATTTATCCATAATACTTGCTGTGGCCCACTATTGTGCAAGTACATCTTTGCCACCTCCCTGACCACTCCCCTAATGGAAATTAACAGAACACCCCTTAACCCAAACACACATTCAGACTACAATGTCATACACACATAGAGGTAAATGCACAGACACTTACGAACAAACATAAACTCATTGTTAGTGGACCTATTGCTCAACCAAAAACTGATAACACTACTAGTGGTGTTACCCAGGGGTTTAACCTCTCTCCCTGGCTCTTCAACCACTACCTGGCACCTCTTGCCCACTGCATTGCTACTGTTACGCTCACATGGTCTCTGCAGAGGTGTTGGGGCACGGTTGCAGCCCTCCCTGAACTTCAATAACCCCCTTCTGGCCTCTCCCTCAGTAGGAAAGCTGTGAGCAGTGTGGTACGTGGTAATACTGCTCCTGCATGGAGATAAGAGTGTGTGAGTGCGCCAATCTGTGATTGTTGTACCTCTCGAACCCTTCACCCCAAAGTACAGTTTCTGTGAGCATATGCCGGCCCATAAAGCTCACCTGTGAATTATGGAAAATAAGCTCTCCGTCCGGCTACTTCTGGCAGGGGTGTATCATATGGGATCTAGTTCCTTCACTGATCCCTGATAAGGATTAGTCCAGTCCAGCTGTGACTGTGCTTGTCCTTGATTGGTAGGTCTTTCTTGAGCTCTCGTGATGCTGCTCATTCTGTTTAATGTCTTTATATGTTGCTCCTATTTATGCCCGCAAAAATGTCTCTCTTCTGTTTTCTTCCATTAGATGGAAATGCGGCTGCAATGCAGCTGTGAGACGCGAGACGCGACGGATGGAAGATGGATGCTACCGCAATGTTCGACAGCAAGTAAGTGATGGTTTAAGGAAAAGCGTGAAGTATGGTGAAGCACAACCTTAAACTGACTGTTTTTTTGATGTCTAACCTTGTCTTCTGTTTTTCCTTTCAGGTGCTGCTGTCAACGATGGAGTGTGTCGTGCTGCGGTGCCAAGATGAAGATTTCAGCATTCCGGAAAGTGTAAAGATGAATACTTGGTTCGCCAAAAAGATGTACAGGTAAGAACAGCTTCCCCCAGTTGGTAAATATGCTGGCAGGAAGCTGGATGTCCAGGAAGCAGGTTCTTCAAAGGTAAGTCTGACCTCAGGCGACGGTGAGTGTTACGCTGCTTGCAAGTGCAGAATAATGCGAAGCGTCTGTCTTGAGGTTTTTGGGCAGCTTATATAGCTGAGATGGTGGGCACGCCCATTAGGGCCGGCTTACCAGCCACACCCTGCCACTCCTAGAGAGTGAGCACGTGCAAAGGCAATCCATTAGCAGCCACACCCAAGAATATACTTGGGGCTGCTTAATGGATGTAATGATCAAGGTTAATGCAACCTGCTTAATGGATGTAATGTTCAAGGTTAATGCACCATGCCTAATGGATGGAATGTTCAAGGTTAATGCATATGAAATGCTATGTCCATAATAAAAGCTTTTTGGTGTTAAATGGATGTTCTTGTTTAAATTTGTTGATGAGCCTGGCACCAAAGGGGCCAGGACCATGTCCACCCAGGTCTCCTGTGCATGCAACCCCTGCATGCCTGTGCCCCTGACTTTATGACCATGACAGCTACTTTCTGCTCCAATCTTCAATGTTATGCAGATGACAGCTCTCTTTCAGGCTCCTCTCAGCCACCTGTGCTTCGTCTCTCAAACCAGCAGACTATCTGGCCGCAATTCAGGAATGGTGTGCCACCAATGATCTCTGTCTTAATCCTCATTGGGATACTCGCTCCCTCCTTTCCTCTCTCTGGCCACCCACTCTGGTCCCTCTTCCTGTTCCTTCCTGTTAGGCTAAGAACCTTAGTGTCATCTTCAACTCCACCCTCTTCTTCTCTTCTCACATCTCTGACGTCTCTAAGCAGTCAAACGATCAGCTGCACCTCCCCAGAGGTATTCTTCCTTTTCTCACTTTCCCCTAGAAGTTCACTATCTCTAGAACTCTGGTCCTCTCTAGGCTGGAATATTGCAACAGCCTCTTTCTAAATCTTCCTGCATCTACTCTTCAACCTTTACAACTTATCTAAAACAGGACTGCAAGTCTTGTCAGTGGCCTCAAGCCCAGGGATCGTATCTCTCCAGCTCTGGATTCTCTTCACTGGCTCACAGTGGCTGCAAGGATCAAGTTCAAGAACCTCTGTATCGTCCACAAGGCTTTCATGGGCCCGGAACCGCTCTACCTCCAACCTTATCTTCCAAAACATCTTCCTACTCGAGCTCTCTGCTCATCCACTTCCAACTCTCTGAGGGTCAGATACTACTCCAAGCAGAGAGTTGGGGGCTGATCCGTCTCCTCGGCTGGGGCCTCCCTCTGGAACAGCCTCCCTGCTTCTCTCAAACTTGAGCAGGACCACCTCCAGTTCCAGAAGAAACTCAATGCCTTCCTTTTCACTTCCACATTCTCTCTTCTTCTCCCCTGCTGATGCATCTGACTGCTCCGCACGCTGGTCACCTTCTGAACCCGGGCCCAGGCACCTGCATGTTCAGTTGCCCTTGTACTGCCTCCGGGATCCCCAGCTCTTAAGGGTCTGTCTCTACAAACCTACAGTCCCTTCTCTCTGCACTTATGAGCCACCCGCAGACTGCACTTGTGAGTTAACTGCACTTTTCCATCCCCGCCCCCCTGGCACTTCTCCCCTTCCCACTTCCCCGCACGTGCATAATCTGAATGACACAAGACCAAGTAAGATTGTTATTTTGTCCTCCCCTGTTTCCCCCTCCCTGTCTTGTCGTGCCTAGAAACACTTGTGTACAGGCACGTTATAAAAGCCACATCATATCATATCATAGATCCAACTTATCTCCTCAATGTTCCCTTCCCATCTCACTGATGTACATATCAAATATATCTAATGATGTACCCAAATCCATAGCACATAGCTAGAAATTCATTCTGTGCAGCAGTCGTTCAAATGTTCGGAGCAAATCATCAAAATATGCTAATCAAATCTCAACCATATGCTCTGCAAATTCTCCTAATGCTCTTTGCAAACCCTGTGGGTGCGTGGCCAGGTAACTATCTTGATGTGGCGTCAATCTAGAAAAATAGGCACCCCTCGATCACGATGTTATGTATCATGTTGGCCGAAGACCAACCGTCTCATGTATTTAGTACTAATGATATATAACCATAAGCTTGTCCAAAGTGCAGCCATTTTAAGGTGACTGAAATCGCCATTTTGTTTTCTCTAATGTTTTGCTTTTTGCTTTCTGTTAAACTGCTTTGCTGAAAGAATATTCTGCTTTGCTAGTGCACAATGCAAGCCCGAGGGAGACATGTTGAAACATAACGTAGCAACCAGATAGAAATGCCCTGTCTCCTCTCACGCGCTATCCTTGAAAGAGAGCAGCGAGGCATCCTAATCAGCTCACAGGTGCCAGCAAGTCTCGAAAACACGGTAGTAATACTAGAAGCGAACATTAAATGGCATGAATCATGCTCTTCTTTGCGCCCCCCCCTTCCCTGAGCCCTGTAGAGTCCTGGAGAGCGAGTTGACCCGTAGGATCCAAATAGAAACTAGGAGACAGGAAGGTCTGGAATGTGTCTCTTCCCCCATACGCAGCTTACTAAAGAGAACAGAAGCATTATGTTCTCTTCAACAAAGACTTATGTCTGCGGCCTTGCAAAATTGCAATTGTTGCTAGAACGAATTTTTAAGATGTCATATTCGTCACCATTGTCAATCATTGTGCCCAATTCAAAGGAAAAGTACAAGGGCGGTATTGGATGTGACACTACTGATTACAAGATGCTTGTTTTGTATATATGTAACTGATGTATGTTTTTCGCTCTCTTGCGTCTCCCGAGGTCTGAATGACACACGTCGCGTGGCGTGAGACCAGTTGGCCAACTGAATTTACTTTGCTTTGCAATAAACCCTAGATTTTGGGAATACAATCTCGTGTCTGGCGTATCAGTTCGTGTGTGATGATTGTGCCTTGTTTCCTCACGCGAGGGTCCCTCAGGGGCCCCTTCAGTGGTAATGTAGGAAGTGTTTGTGGGCAGAGGGAGATTGTTTGTGTACACTGTTTGCATGTGCCTAATGATGCGGAGTGAGGGTGGCTGTGATGCAGGTGCAAGGGACGGAAATAGAAGTATCAGAAAAAAAGACCTCACCATGAAGCAAAGCATGTGCCAGAATATGCTCGGGCTAACCCAGCATACACGACTTATGTCCAAATCCTTGTAACGCCCCAAACTTTAAAGTTGTTTACTCCCAGATGTTTTACAAATGTGTCAGCTGATCCCACTCGATAAGACAGTAATGTTCACATTCAAGTCCTAGGCCTTCTAGAGAAGCTGAACAATGCATTGTGGGAAATGAAGATGTGTGCTGCAGGTTATCTGCCATCACTGTCTCACAAAGGCTGAAAAGTGCGTATTCCTATTCCATGGGAGGACATTTTGGAGAACGTAGTGATGACAAGTGCATATTCCTGTTAGGGATCTTCCAGTAGATCAGCACTGAGTGTTGGTGTAGTGCTGACAATTGCAGATTCCAGGTCCAGGTCTTCATTTGGGCCAGCAGAGAAGTGATGAAAAGTCCAAAGCCTACTTATCCCAGCATGCACTCAGCTTTCCACATTCATATTACCTATTACTACATGTCCCCATAATGCACATAAGTCAGTGAGAATGATCCTGAACTGTAGCCCAAACAGTGACCACTGTGGACTAGTGAGTACCCTGAAGCTTACACCCATTTTTAGGACTACTGGGCAGGCTGCATGGACAGCGGGCGGGGGGAAGAAGAGGTGTTAGCTGTAGACAAACTGTCTCATTCAAAAAAATGCAGAGGACAGTGGCCGGCCAATAAAGAGAACAATGGTTGTCGTTTCCTAGCCTTACTTCTCATCACATGCACTCACATATATACACTCAACACACTTTAAAAACGAAGACACTTCTGCTGGAATATTGCAATTGAGTCATGACATGATATGGCATTTATAACACGCCTATACACTAGTCTTTCATTCCCTTTGTGACATTCACTTTTCAGCTCCGTTTAATATCAGCAGGCCTAAACATATTGCCCTCCTTTTTTTTTTTCAAGCAGGTTTGAATATAGCTTTTTGTAAAGAGCTCACGTGTGGGTTCCCACTACAACATGTAGGGCCTGATTCATAGATTGGTTGTATAATGGCACAATCCCATAGGAAAACGCCTTGTGACTCAAGCCCTTAGGTGAGTATCCACATGTGGGTGGCTGGCAGCTGACTGAGGAGGCAGGAGTAGCGTTGGGACGTGGGCAGTGAGCCCAGAACCTTCTGTCTGTGCTTAGGCTACTTTCCCGCAGATCACATCTCCGCTTCACCAATACATCAGAATGCATTAATTTATATGATGCCATCAATATAGCTAGGGGAGTTAGTTAAGCACTTCCCTCTGATATCCGTGATACACCTGCAAGACAGAGCTGCTGCAAATCTTAGAAAGGAGAATGATGCCTTTCATACTTTCTGGGGTCGATAAATGAGGCATGATTAAATGGGGTAATCCGCACTTTATTAGGTTGTTTAAAAGAAGAAGGACTCTAGCACGAAGCACATTATGAACATATGGCATGTTTAATTGGGAAATATGACCCCGTTTTGGGAAAACAGCCTAAAATAAAGAACCACTTCATTGTGTGAAGTTGGAAAATGACATATGGTAGCTTCAATTGTGCATCATGCTTTCAAGACTGTTACTCTTGTCCATCTATTTCTGCACAGGCCGTGGCGTGCGCTGTATATAACTTTGTAAGACATTTCACAGACTAGTGTCAGGTAGTTTGTCTTCTATGCGATTGTTTCCTTTCTCGTGTATCAGAAGCTCCAGAGAAAAGATGCAGTTCGGGAATTCGGCCTAAGTGCAACTTCCCGTCTGATTACAAGACGCGTCGGTAGCATTCCCGCCTGATTACAGCGCCCAGACCAAGCTAAAGACGCGGATGCTCATCAAGGCCGTAACGCCATACTGTGCATCACCATAAGCCGCACTGTAAATACCAGTGGTGCTCGAAGCTTTCTGGTGTATAGCTTCCCATAGAAAAAAAACATGAGCTTTTCGATGCAAGCCTCATTGGGAGCTTTACTGGGTTAATGACGACGTTGGTACACAAGATCGCCTGCGACCTTCAGGAAGGATTTCACCAGCGTGAACGAGGCTCCCCTTGCCACCTACTTGTTTTAAAGGATCTGCTTCTGTGATGTTAAACGAATACCAGCTAAACATCCTGAGCTGTGAGATTAAGGTGGATTGCCTGGCTAAGAAACACACTTCCTGAAAGAAAATGCACCTGGAAATCCCACCTCGGAGCCATGTTTCCCATTCAATAAGGATTGTTTAACTGTATTCAGGGCACACCAGTTTATCAGTTACGCTGTGCTTCTTTCTGCTATTCCCAAGAAAGTACTATTAAGTATTTCGATATAGACATTTTCCTTAGTTGTTATGTACCAAAAAAGTATATTAACAATGTTTTGCTTGAAGTGCATAAACACCAAGGGCCTGATTCACAGAATGTTTTGCATGCTGAAAAGAGACTTTGCAGACTTTTCAGCACACAAAAGTACTTTTACTGATTTATGGATCAGACTTTGCATGACTTTTCAGGTCTTTGCACGGGTCTGTCATGACTTTGCATGCAGTGATCCGCACCGACTATGTGCACCAGATTAGGCACAAGGTCGGGGTAGCATCAAAAAGTAGTCAGACGAGTAAAAAATGTATGTGAAAAGTGTATAACAATGGACTTAATCCTTTCAAAATGTTGTCATTTACCACTCCCACAGCAACAAGGTTGCCAATAAAACAGGTACAGAATTAGGGGATTGCCCCAAAATGTGGTACAGCTATGGTGGGGGTCTATAATATACAAACAAGAAATCCAAAAGCTGTAATACAGTGAGTTAATAGACTATGGTCTAATTATCGGTGTAGCTAAATGTTTGATTCTCAGCCAGGCTGAGTGTAAAAGAGAGAGTACTGGTTAGTGATCCGCACCGACTATGTGCACCAGATTAGGCACAAGGTCGGTGTAGCATCAAAAAGTAGTCATTAGAGTAAAAAATGTATGCGAAAAGTGGATAACAATGGACTTAATCCATCCAAAATGTCATTATTTACCACTCCCACAGCAACAAGGTTGCCAAAAAAATGTACAGAATTAGGGGATTGCCCCAAAATGTGGTACAGCTATGGTGGGGGTCTATAATATACAAACAAGAAATCCAAAAGCTGTAATACAGTGAGTTAATAGACTATGGTCTAATTTTCGGTGTAGCTAAATGTTTGATTCCCAGCCGTACTGAGTGTAAAAGAGAGAGTAATGGTCAGTGATCCGCACAGACTATGTGCACCAGATTAGGCACAAGGTGGGGGTAGTATCAAAAAGTAGTCATTAGAGTATAAAATGTATGCAAAAAGTGGATAACAATGGATTTAATCCTTCTGCTGTGGGAGTGGTAAATAACGAAATTTTGGAAGGATTAAGTCCATTGTTAAATATCTTTTATAGGGCGCAACTCGCACATGGGCCTCAGTGCGCAGCATGTAAGAGGATAAACAGGAAGTGTAGAAAAAAAAGGGAGACAGGAAGAAGTAAGGAGCTCATTGGAATTAAAGAGATACGTTTTCAAAGATCTCTTAAATGAGTTCAGGGCAAAGACGGAGATCAGTGGGCAGCATATTCTACATACAAGGTGGAGCAGAATCAAAGCAGGTGCCCCCAAATTGAGCCAGTCTATAGCAAGGCTGCTAGAGTCTACTGGAGTTGTTAGATAGGAGAGGAGGGGAGATACAGGGTAGCCTAATCCTTTTCTTCAGATAAGGAGGTGTTCAGTCACTGAGACACTTGTAAGTAAGGAGAAGAATTAGGTGACACAATGTTTAACTGTCGTATAGCCTGAGAAAATTGCATGCTCACTTAAGAAAGGTGCACATCTCACCTCACAACTTTCCCCTTATGAGCCTGCTCCAGCTGTACCCAGGAATGTATCCATGCTCCCCTCTGTAGGTGTCCAAAGCAGCCTAAACTGCTGAGGTGTTGTGTGGAGGCATCTCACTGCATTGTTCTCTTGAATAGCATCAACCATCTTCCTTTTCCAATTGCCAAAGTAGAGAAAATCAACATATGTTCAGAGCAGGTAACAGAACCATGCACCCAATGTCACTGCACCCTTTTCCCCTCTGAGTGCCACAGAACAACTGTAAGCAATGAATCATCAGCCTGCCATCACCAAGTCTCATCCGCACCAATGCAGCGGGACCTGCTCACCTCAGACCAATACAATCAAAAACAACCCCACACAGTGACACCCTCCCCACAAACAACACCTCCACTGTCTGCTGCCCTAAGTGCCATGCCATGAAGGACCCGGTTCCACTTACCACTTGTTCTGGTGAGTGGTCATTGTGATCCTTCAGATCCGGCTGTAGTCAGAAGGATACCGAGAGGTCTCACAAATAGAGATGACTGAGAGGTTGAAATCCCAGGATCTCCTTGGAAGCCCACCCAATGCCAAGATGTTGCTTCCCCCGATTAATGTGGCATCAGGACATTGTAGGAAACATTGGCAGGGGAGCCGATGATGGAATGTAGAAGATGACGGAAGGTGAACTTCTCAGCAATTGCAGTGAAGACAGGATCCAGAAGAAGGCAGCTGGACAAACAGGCAACAGTCATAGAGGAAGGCAGGACACAGAGATAACAAGCAGAAAAGAGACAAGCAGACAAGAGAAAGGAATGAGAAATGCAGGTCAAGGAGACAGTCACACAAAAGTGAGCAGGGAACACGCTAGAGGTAAGGAAGGCAGAGCTCAGAGGGACTGGCCAGAACATAGACCAGTAAGCTGGAAATTGAAGGGAGCATTGAGATTCACTGAGCAGCTGTGAGCAGGTGACTAAATAGCTGCTGGTGCATCGTGTATGGTACATGTCACAATGGCAAACAACAATAAACGGCCAAAGGGGTGTGCCTGGTGTCTAGGGACGTGACCGCCACCATATTGTGGTTGGACAAACATGGCAGACCAATATGGCCTGCAATGCTATGCTGGGTGTGGACATGTCTGAGGAGTGCACTCCCAGACAGAGAAGAAGTGCCAGGAATGGACTCCCAGCATGGGTAAACACACCATGAAAAGCTGAGTGAATGGGATGCCATTTGGCATGCATGAAACATGTAAAAATGTAAAAACTGTAAGCAATGACACGTTAGCGTCCCATCACCATGTGTCTCTGAACCCATGCAGCTGGACCTGCTCACCTCAGGCAAACGCAATCAAAATCACCCCAAACAGTGACAGTCTACCTGCCACCAATTACACAGTAACCTGTGACCCCTGAGTGCCGTGAATATGCCTGCACAAGGTACACATCTGTCTCACATCCACAGCATTTCACCTGAAACAACATTCTTAGTTTGCAAAGACATGCATTGCATGAAAGTAAACAAACAGGACAGCCTTGATTTGTCCCGCATGGAATAAGGTAACTTGACAGCCATGGTCAACCCAGTGTCAACAATAGGAAGGCAATATCAAAGACTGTGAACAACAATGATTCCAAAAAAAATCTTGACAGAGTAATCACTGGCAGTGAAGAAAATACATGTCCACCACAGAACATTATGCACTCTGGACACAGGGGGCAGTCTGCCCTAGGATGCAGGGACAATCTGGGCCATTGATTGCAGGCATACAAATTGTGCAAACAACAGTGTAAGGTATCACGTTTGTCTGTGGGTCACCCTTCGAAGTAGGGGAGGAAAAAGGACACCAAGTGAGGAGGTGAAGGTCTGGGAAGTGGAAGTACAAGCGGGGGAGCTGATGTGAAGGTTCTAAGAAGGCAAGAGGCGGAGAGGAGAAAGAGTGATGAATGTGCAGATGTGGAGCAGAGAGAGAGGCAAAGAGAGAGAATAATTGGGAGCAAGGAGTGGTCTGGCTGGTGGAGAGATGAGGCTGTTACAGTGGGTGAGGGCAGAGAGAATGGTCTGAAGAAAAGAAGACAAGGTCATAAGGACAGGAAAAGAAGGCAACAGGCGCAGTGAGCATGGAAGGCACATTGACATGAAAATAACACAGGATGGGGGTGAAGAGGGACAGTAGGGGGTCAGTTTGAAGGGCAAGCTGGGAAAAGAATGCCACATGCGAAAGGAAAATCCCCAGCTTCCAATCACAAAAACAACATGGTAAACCAGCCATGGTATGTCAAACAGAAAGAAACCCATCTATGCAATATCCACAAAAATAAGGCTGTGCCACCCTCACTCCGAACTCTGCACCACTCACCACCACCCTCATTGGACACAATAGTTCATAGACAGGTCATCACTCCCTAGCTGTTACCTTCCCCTCTGACAGACCATTTACCCTGGAAAAGCTGTTCCGAAGAAGGGGGTGGGAATCATAGGGTGTACTGCAAACACTATGAGGGATGACAGACAAAGAGAAGCTGTGGGGAGTGGATGATGGTCCACATACATGTGCCCATTGTGTACATGTACATACAGTGCATTCACTCAGAGTGCTAGATTAGAACAAGTTATGTAAACGGAAGTAATGCAATACATTCAGGAGGAGAGAACATACAGAAAAACAACAATAATCAACATGTGACTTGTGTGATGTATGAAGGTGAAGACTTTCAGAGGTCCACAAGTACAAACCAGTACAAACCTAGATGGTCCAAGTGTACCAAACCTGTCCTTTATAGTGTATGGCGATATACAACCAGATCGGTGTCTCCCGAGGCAAGGTCATTATGGGGAGCAGCCAAAGTCTTGGTGAACTGTGAATGGATGTGTGTGGAAGATGTGTTGTTGTAACAGGCCAGGTCATGTGAGTGGATAAGGATGTGGAGTGGTTGCTGGCACAGGTTGAAGAGTAGGGCAGACAGGTAATACACCTGCAGGACCCTGTAGAAGACATGTGGGAGGGAGAAGGGTGGTAGGTAGAAGACTTGGTAATGGTCAGCAAGACAAGGGGTAAAAAATCAGAATGCAGGGTCCAGATGTCCAGAGAATAGAATCTGAGGATGAGGATGCTGTCATAGAATGTGGAAAATGCTGTCAATGGGGATTAGTGTCACACACTTTCCTTAGTCTGCTGTCCTTTGTGGAAGTGCAACCAGAAAACCAATGCACATGCATGGATGTTCAATTGGATATACCCACACAAACACGTGGATATCTCACACCTGCACTAACAGTCACCACCCCCAAAACACAAGACATGTGAAATGTCTATGTATGCCACTGTATGCCAATATTGTGCTGCACACTTAACCAGACATTGACATGATTGATAATGCCCTGATGTGATTCCCTCATCACCTCCACCAAACACTGTACCTTCCCATTTGTGAATGGAGGGCAAGTGCTTAGCAGCCGGCATGAGGACTAAGGATGTCAAAGAGTGCTGAGAGGACCAATCATGACGTGCAGTCACTGGATAAGTCAGGATCCCTGCAACAGCATGGGACATTGCATTTCACCAGCTATTGAAGCAAATCTTGCAGACTGCACATATGTACCACAGTTATGTGAGGGATCTTCATGTGGATGCCTGATTCCTGTTGCAGTCAAGTGAACCATGCCAGATGACACTGCTATGTGTGTCTGCATGTCCAGTTCCTCATTCATAAAGTCCTTAAGAGGGCCCCAACACATCTGTAGAGCAGGTCTTAGACCCACCCCGCCCATCAAACTGAATGCAGATAACATGTCAGGCTGATTATTGGTTCCAGTATCACAAAAAACAGAATTATAGGGCTTTTTGAAGACAAAAAGCACATTTTAGGGTGACATATTTTTTAGGGTCAGAATGCCCCACACAGTTGAGGGTATCTCAGGTATTACACGCACATTATGAATATCAAAAATCTAGTCTGAAAACTAGATAGGAAATAAGTTATGCATAAAAGTAGAAATAATAACTCAGTGTTTGGTAGCTGCACAGAACATTCAGGCCAAGGCACAATTAGTTTCTAAGATGGATGCCAATGAGAAAAAATTGTGGTAAAACCCTTATTCATGCAAGATAATTAAGTTATTCTTTGGCAGCAGTTTATCAGCAGTTTATAGTCAGTTCATTGTAGGTAAACATGCCTGGTGTGTATATTTAGAATTTCTTGGCAGGAAAGCACGGTGTAGCCTGCCAAAAGACTCAGAGGATCTGATAAAGACTGATCCTTTCCAAAAATCAAAGGATTTATAATGAGTTTTCTGTTGAGTCTCATGCAAGTTATCAGATTGAGTGCCAGTCAAACTATGTGTGCCAAATTATGTCATATGGACTTGGTGAGTGGCAGTTAAACCAGCCAATCACAAGCAGGTAGGGGTTTGTTTTTAGTTGCAGGAACCAATTAAAATGTATTGTGCAATAAAATGTAATGTTACATCCGTTTTAAAAAAGTATAAAAGGAGCTGATGTTGGGAGCTCCTTGCTGTTGGTTTCCTGGTGTCCGGTGATGCATTAAAGGTGATTTTGAACATAGCCCAGGTGTCCGTCTGCCTCGTTGCCCATTGCCTTGTCTATGCTGCCTGATCCACAGATGTCAAAGGTTTATGAAGGGCTGGTCCCTACAGTTCACTTGGCTTACCACAAAGGGGCCATGAAGACTTTTGTTCCAGGGACAAGGATCCAGAAGTTTATGTTGGCAGACATGAGAAGAGGCCTGGATGTCTGGGGAGAGTCACCGGGTGAATAAATTAATCTGCAAAGGTGCCCCCATATTGCCAGAAGGGGCCTTCCCATGCCTGACACCTGTGGATTTTGTAATGTATTATGGGGTACTGAGGTAAGGAGGGAGAAAATAAAGACATTTATTTTTAAGGGGTCTGTGGTAGTTTAGAAGAGAAATGGGTTATTTTAAGATAAGGATTGTGGTAGTTTAGCAAAAGTAACAGGGGCTGTTTAGAATAAATATAGAGGTGTTGTTCAATGATGTGTGACAAGGAACGCTGGTTAGCCCAGAGTCCTATATTCAAGGAATGTCTAGAAGGAGTCGTCTCAAAACCCAAGTGGGTAAACCTAGGCTGCATATAGCTAGATCTATAAAAGAGGATGACTCACACCCACATCGGGTCATCTCGGGAGGATAGCTCAGGGGCAACATGCTCGCCTTGGAAGCAAGACATCACGGGGCACCACAGGTGCAATCCCTGGGGCCGCGCTTAGAAACCTCTGAGTATTAAGCATGTTATAAATAACCTATCATATCATATAATATTGGGGTATTTTAGAGGCAAGTAAGAGCAGTGAGGAACGCTGGGAGAAGATACATGTTGAAGCCAGCTTGTTAGTCTGTCTGTCCATTATGTGTTTGTTGTGAAATTAAGATGTTGAGGAGTGACAATTAATTGATGAACTGTATAAAATGTAAGGAAGTCAAGAAAATATATTACTTATTTAAGAAAGGTAATGTGCACCAATCTAAAAATAGGTTGGCACTAGTGAAAACAAAAAGATAAAGGTTTTTGAGCAAGCCATTAATAAGGGCACTCATATTGGTTATTTTTGAAATGCTATGAAGAAAGAATCAGGCAAAAAATGAGTTTGCAGTCAGAAAGTGTGGCTACTTTGCACCCCTGCTGCAGGCAGGTGGTGGGAGCCACAAGGTTAATTTTTTGAATCTTCATAGTTGATATCCTTAAGAATCCAAAAAACCTTGGATGATATAAATTCACATTGCGGTTGATGTAAACGAAGGAACAACAAGATGAGAGGGATTAATCTTGCTTTAAAACAGGCAGCTACACAGTTGCAAAGGAAATAATTTAGGGGGAGTAAATCAAAATTGAAACACAAAACCGACATTACATTCCTTTCTTGCTTAAGAAAACAGAACTAATAAGACACAGTAAATAGTTAAAAAATAACATTTCATGAAATTAGGACCATTTTTAGATGCTCTACTCAGCTAATAAAAGCCAGCATTGACAAGTGTACACTGGATATTTCTGGTTGAAAGCACGCTGAAAGCAGCTACGATGCACTTGAAAGCTGAGAGATAAGGAGTTGGCAGAATTTAGGGAACAAATATATGGTTGTAGAAATTCCAAGCAGTTGGCAGAGTTTGGAAAAAAGAGAGCTTTTTAAGTCAACACAGCTCTGGGTTAAGCTGAATATACAGAAAAGAACAGCCTGTTGTGTGTCTTGATAAAGAATGGAAGCAAACATGTATTTGTATAGTGTAACCAGAGAATATATATATAGAATATGTGTATTTAGTATGTAAGAAATATGTTTACCAATTTATTTGTGAAAGTTTGGGAAATGTGTTTTTTAACATGGCTGGAAGTGGCCTGGGACTCGGCCAGATGCATATGAAAATAAATATGGGTTTGAACCTGAACTCAGTAAAATAAATTGTTATTTTTTGGTGGTTTTACCATACTTATATGTAATATATGTGTTCAGTAGTAGGGCTGCTTAGTTATGGGTTGATTTAGCTGAAACCCACTGAGTAAATTGTCAGATAAGCACGTTTTGTAAAACAGAATTTTGTCCATGGAATTAGTGTATGGTTATAGAAAACAATGTTGAGGGAAGTGCTGGCTTCAAATTGATATGTTATGCAACATTTTAACCACTGGATGGTTAAGTCAAGGTGTGTATTTGGAAGAATTGTTGTTTTGGGAAGAAGAGCTATACATGTTTGAACCTTGTGTTGAATATATTGTTTAGAATGAAGGGCTTCTCTCAGCTATGGTATATGTGTGGGCTGGGGAGGCCCCATTGAGTTGCTGTTTAGGATTGCAAAAGGACATTCCCATTTTTAGGGGGTTGTTTAGTCATTTAGTGGGGTGGTGACGGATGCTAAATTGCTAGGCACACACCAGAGGGCCCCTGATGTATTGATTTTTTGTGTGGCAAGTGGTCATCCCTTATTGAGGAGGAATGGGGCTTTTTTGAAGAGTAGCATTTTGGAACATGCATGGGCCAATTATGCAAATAAGGAGAGAAGAAAAATATTCTTTTTTGATTAAAATGGTCTTCAGTGCACTGTGGAAGAAAAAAAGACAGATTGTTAAATGGAAGCACACGAGGAGTGCTGTGGGAGACCACATTAGCAAGAATATTGATAGTTAAGGGACAGAGAAGCGGCATGGGATATGTATTGCAATATAATGTAGATGCATGGGGTGTTATGCATGAAAGTTTAAGACATATGCACCAACAATTTAGAGCACATTGGAGGGGTAACAAAAAGGGGAACAATGTTTCCCTCACCCTACATTATATCTGTGAAATATGGGCCATTTGGTGAAGAAATTAAAAAAATGTTGTCCAGGATCACAGACTGAAAAAAGTGTTGCTGAGGTTTAAAATATAATTATGAGTGTAAGTGTAGGTTAATGTATTAGTGGATGATAATGAACACTAAACATAGTGAATATTTAAGGGGAATGGCAAGGGGTAAATGAGACAAAAACACTTTTTTTGGAAAAACATGGGAAATGCTTGTAAAAATGAAACAATGTTGCATTTATATTGAGGAAGCAATGGGCAATAAGGGGAAGTGCTTGCAAAGGTGTGCTAAGGCTAAAGGCACACACACATGCAGATACATGAGAAGGCATGCATGCATACACATGCAGGCACACACATGCACATGAATACACACATGCACACACACATGCACACACATACACATATGATCTTATGGAGATAAAGGCAATCCGTGAACTATAGACAATGCATTTAAGAACACACAGGGGTAGTCTGAAGAAGGAATTCCATATTTGAATGAAAACACACACATGTGCAAGATGATTTTGTTTTACAGTTAAAGTGCTAGACACGAACATTATGGTTTATTTGAAACAGAATATAAGAGTAGCTGGTCTTTTTTGAAAAAGTGTAAATAAAAACATTAAGATTTTCTTGTTTATAATCAGGAGCAATGAACTCTTGAAGAGCGCAAGCAGGGTTTAAAACAGTGTGAGTATTTCACCACAGTTTATGTTGGAGACTGTTTGAGTGAGTATAGAGAAAAGTGGGAAAGCAAGTGGGAGTGGAAGCAAGGTAATGGGCAAAGATAAAGTTGACTATCACACATTTATTCAGGCTGCTGCAAGAGGAGAATTACAAGAAAAACAATGCTAGGAAAACTTGAGGAAGCCAAGTTAGTTAAAAAAGAAAGTGTCACAATATGCCACAGGAAAGGCAATATTGACGAGTGGAGGAGGACTAGGCAATGCAGCAGCATGCAGTGGGTGCATCGCAGGTGAATAACTAGCACCAGATGGGCCAAGAAAGGAACAGATTCATGCCACAAGATAAAGGAATGACCTACAGAGGAAGGGTTGGTTTTTCAAAAATAACCAAGGTAGATTTCAGAATATGCAGAATGGTAAATGTGCAAAGAAGATTTAATCAAAGGGGGCTAGTCAAAAGAGCTCCTCCTCTATGTTAGATGTATGGAATAAAAGCTCATATTGTGCACACATGCAGAAGCCAAGGATACATGCAAGATAGATAATTCTCAAGAGGGGGTGTAGAGGAGGTCCCAGACATGGCCTGCACCCCATCCCCTCATTTTGAGGTATCAGGAGCGTACTCGCCAAAGTATGAAACGTATGAGGAGCAAATGAACCAACAAAGAGCTGCACTTTGACTCTGCCCAGTATACATCAGAAGATCCATACCCGTTGAAGCACCCATAACCAGACAATCCTGGGCAGCACGGTACCCTATCAGACAGCGATACCAGCCGATGATACGGAACAAAGAGTACCTACAGACGGTCCATGAAGAGACCCAAAGAGCCCTAAGGGAGGGCCAGTGGAAATGACACAAAGGTTTGAACAGACTCGTGAATGAACAAAAGCGTCTATCGAAGATAGCACGCCAGTGCGAGTAACTACAAAAATAAATGTAATGGACACAGAGAAGAGACGATGTTAAAACGTGAGAAAACATTGCTACGAGACAAGATGGAAGCAACCGACCAGTTAAACGTGTGTAAATAGACTCGGAACGCAAGAAGCTAAAGATATTGATACTGCTTGCAATGCCTAGTAGAAGATAAGAGCAGAAGCGCCAACCATATATCTACCTCAATAAGGCACATTATACAAGTGTGACTCCATTTTGTAAAAGCAGAAATGTACCCAGGCTACCAGAGGCCTGACAGGCCAAGTTTCATAACCCAGCCAAAGGCAACAGAATGAGCGGAATCGAAACTCAACAAAGAGCGGCTCATGCTTAGAAAATAAAGGTCAACCAGAGAAAGGGAGGAGAGCATCAGCTAACAAGCCTCAAACTTCAGAGCATACAAGCCTGCCCCATGAAGGTCAAGATAAGGGGGGCCCACGCAGGTGGCGAGGCCGAAACAGAATTAAATACACTAAAAGCTGGAAACTGAAGCAGATTTATGGTGAACTAACACGTGACCAGCCAGGCACGAAGAAGTACCACCGTCTGATGTCATCCAGGACCCGAGGATGCCATCACTTTTCCTAATGAGAGGCTACAGTTTCGAGGCCATACCCAGCCAACTAATTGACACATAGCCCTAAAATACTGATTGATGGAAGGGAGCCAGGGTGAAACTTGGGACACCAGGCACATGGGTGTCCATTCTGCATACCGCTAATTAAAATGGGGATTTATGTCTAGGGGTGTAACCTGTCCAATCACAAAGGACCAAGTTATCTGGAGTCCTATAGATAGTAGAACCAATAAGACGTTGTACTTGTAGTGACGTCAGTCACGTGTGATGTAGTGGGATGGGCGTAGATGCCCACCCGATAAGAGTTATCCAATCCGCATGCCCTATTTCCATATATAGATATAGCACCTATACTTAAGTTACCTTTCCTAACCCATTATATTGCATGTCGAGTTTTTGTAGAGTTGGACGTCAATGATGATGAATATTGCCTATAAGAATTGCTGTTCAACTGAAGTTTGAGGAAGTCGGAGCTAGACAGTTGATCGCAATGCTGCTGATTTCCATTTGTTTATCTGTTTGATGTACTTGTCATTAAAAGGACTTCCCTTTGCCAACTTACTGAGTCCTCATTATTGAGTTGTGTTGGAGTAAGTGAATCCTGCACCCCCTGTCCTCACATGGTGCAGCTATCTTGTCTTACAAGTTCTAGAGGGTGAGCGCTGACCTATGGGCCCACCAGTGAATTTCTCTCTTCCTGAACACTTGGTAGCGTGAGGATGGTTTCGTCCATTAATTATTGATTATATAATACTAAGACACCTTAGACCGACGGCACAAAGTAACTCCGGTACTATGGCAATATCACAAGTCATTTCACCATTCCGGCTGAGTAGACCGAGAAGCTCCCCGTGGACAATGATAGAGTAAGTCCATAAAAAATCTGCAGTGGGTCGGAAGGAAACCGTCTTTCCAAGCATAACCTTTCTCCTTCCCACGGGCAGCCAATCGGACGAAAAAACCTTAAAAGGCTGGAAGAGAAAGGGGCGGTGATCCCAAAGTTCCAGAGAGGAAAAGATGCGATCGGTGAGTGAAACAACAAACCCGTTACTTTGGCAAATGTCGTGTAGGCATTAGAGCCAGTAAGGGAAAGGTAACGGTGGGTGGCGGAGAAAAAATTAAAATAGTCAGAAGTAGAGAAAACTGTATATATATATGGGGTAATGACTCAAGCATAAGAGATAAAGAGTGGATACCGGGGGGACACCCGAGAGAAAAACAAGTGGTACCGGGGGGACACCCGAGAGAAAAACAAGGGTTACCAGGGGGACACCTGAGATAAAAACGAAGGATTACCAGGGTGGCACCTGAGATAAAAACATAAGGATTTGCCTAATTCCTGCGCTTTAATACAGCGGTCAGAAGAAACGTGAACTCATAGCCCATATAATAAGGGACAAATAGACTACGGTGACGTTTAAAGACGCATCAAAGGAGTTTATTTAAACTCCATGACAGGGTATTAATTAGACGGCAGGTATATGTATGACCAGCTGGTGTCTGTCTAGTCTGTCATGTGTCTGTCACATGTGTTTTGTTGTACATCGAATGTAAAATAATTGTATTATTTATTGTGTGAAATTAAATTTGGTTTTACGGGATTCTGTAACTGAGAGGGAATCGCTAATGAATTGATGGTTTTGAGTTAATTGATAGTAAAATTTTGGCAGGAAAAGATTGGATCGGAGCTTGCGTATTTGGTGCTTGATCATACTATTGATTGGATGAAAATACTGCATAAACATTGTTGGTGGCGGAATCAAAAATGGAGGAGGTCACCGCACTTGCGTATCTGTGCATGTAACTACCTAGGCATGCTCCAAAACTCAAGAAGTATAGCACAGAATGGGATAAGGGTACCACCCACAAAATGTTCATGCCTTGGCCACAGAATGGGTCCCTTTCTAAGGCTGTTTTACAGCATATGACGACCTTCCTACACGCCACATATACAGGCAAGAAGCTAGAGAAACGTCTTGCTGTTCTAGAATTGGGGAAGATGTTTGAAGAAACGAAGATGGAAGAACCACCCACAGACTGGATACTAAATGTATGTACGGAGGGGGGTGAGACGCCTACCGCGCCACCAGCCCCGCCTGAGCCAGTCATTGAAGGGAGTAAAACAGAGGGTCTTTACAGCAACCCCGCATATGAGTCGCCTACGTACAGTAGTGACGATAATAAAGGAAAAGAACAGGAAAACAATATCGCCTCTGTGGTCTCAAGGGACAAAGAGAGATGCGAAGATCAAGGAAAGGATTGGGCACAGAGTTGTGCACCTCCAGAGAAGGAGAAAGATGGAAATAAACGTAAGGGAAATGAAGGTCGAGTTGATGAGATAGCATTCGCGAAAGACGAATAGATGGGAGGTCAGATATTACTGAAGTTCGATGGAAAAGGAAGTGATGATTTGGGGCCAAGGGAGAGATCCGATGAGACGCATAGGAGAGAGAGAGAGAAAGAGATGGAAGTAAGGGATGAAAGGACATGAAAGAAAGATAGGCTAAGGCGAGAACAACTATATCGCGAAGAGCAAGAGAAACAGCTCGATCGCAGACAAGAGGTAACCTACGACCGGTACAGACAGATTAAGCAAAGGATGGAAGAAGAGCAAAGGGTACGTGAGAAGAGAGCGAAGAGACGAGAGGAGGAGGAAATTAGAAGGGCAAAGGAACATAGAAACGAAAGAATGCAGGAAGTAGATACTTCTAGAGAAGAAGCAAGGAAGCGCAAGGAAGTAAATGAGGAAATGGAAAGTAAGCGCAGAAAGAGGGCACAAGATCTTGAATATCTGGAGTGGGAAGTTAGAAAACCCAATCCTGTTGTTGAATGGGAAGACATAGAAGAATTCTTTCCTGCACACGACTCGGTGCAAGGTATAAGTGGGACAAATATTGAAGATGACTTCTACACCAGAAGCATTGGGGAAACGATTGATAAAATATACGATGAGATGGGGCTAGAGCAGCTATCCGATGGGGGAAGGGAAGATGAGCGCTTGGAGAGCACTCAGCTATATGACACTGAGGATGTCACTCGAAGTAGTGGGAGCAGGGGACTGTCCCTAGACAGGCTGGATATTGGGCAGAACTAAGAAGATACAAGGAGTTGTGTAAACTGGGAGTATTCAGGATCTGACTCCGGTGGGAAATTTAGGATTTGGCACTCGAGGAAGGGAGACGGTGTGAAAACGGCTCCCAGGGGACCGAGGGGTATGATGGTCAGACACTAGCGGGTCCACAAGTAGGACGCGAAAGTCTGCCGCGCAGTCCGGCTGACAAGAAGGCACACCCCACTGTCAGAGGGGGGCGACAGCACCTACTTATGCAGACAGATTAAGGGCATTGCCAGGAAGACGGCAAGGCGGGAATGCCGCCCCAGTGGTAGACAGAGGAGCTATGGGGAAGGAAAAGGAAGACTGTGCATTCCAATTCCCGTTGCTAGAAAAGGGGGGAGCAAGACCACAATATATTCCATTGCCACACATGGACCGAGAGAACTTACAAAATAAGTTTCCAATGCTGACATCGGGAGCTGGGAAGTGGATACATGAGTTAGAGAAAATGACGGGGAGTGTTACCCTAGCTATAGGGGACATTAAGGGTCTCCTAATTGACATACTTGGTGAGAGAGCAGATGATGTATGGAAACGGCAGGCTACCCTAGGGTAACCCTAACTAACAACTCCCATGACGGAGCACCATTTAATAACTGTAGAGCAGCAGTGTGGAAAGCGCTGCGAACGCTATATCCAGACACGTCTGATATGGGGGCTCTAATGACTCAGAAAATGAAAGAGTCAGAGGATCCGTTGATTTATATCCGGAATTTACAAGATGCGTGGGTGCTCGAAACGCATGAGTCTTGGACGAAATCTATCCCTGTATTCTTTCATATATTATGCCAAGGGTTGCCTGAGCCAGTGCAAAAACAGCTCAAGAAATTAGTAGGAATAGAGGCTAAACCATTGGCTGAAATACAGTTGACAATTGCACATTACTGTAGATTGCTGCAAGAAAAGAATCGGAAAAAGGAAGCAACCCGTAAGGGTGAGGAGGCAAAGCTGGTGCAAAAGAAACTCTCAAAGTATGATCTCGAGGGAGCCATGCTGACAAGCCCAGCTGAACCATGCGCACTGCAGGCGATTAACCCAGCACAGGATAACTAAGGCAGCGCGGGATTCTACCCGAGGGGAAGGGGTTTTGGAGGAAGAGTATGGCAGAGTAATCAGGGTGGGTTTCGAGGTAAGCAGGGAGGCTTTCAGAATAATCAAAGTGGCTTTCAGAATGCGCAGATTGGCGGTCCAGCTATGCCAGATAGACAGATGGCCCGACCACCGCCAGTGTGTTGGCTGTTTGGAATGACAGGACATGTGGCGCGCGTGTGCAGAAGCCAAGGCATGTGGAAAAATAGCCAAGGGATGGGGGCAGGCATGGTGAATCAGCCTGCCGTCCCGCAGCAGGGTACTGCACAAAATTACACAGTGCAGCAGCAGGCACTGGGCCTGCAGCAAGGTGCACAGCAAGTGGTTCAACCCCCGCACATGGGGAACGTACCGCAGGGACAATCCCAGCAGGCACCACTGCAAATGTCACAGGGCACTAGCTCCGGAGGGGGAGTCAACCCCTATGGCTGGGGGAAATCAACAAAAAGTATACAGTGGGCCGAATTTATATATGAAATAGGACAGCTCACTGGGGACTCTGATGTGTTCTATCCTATCAGTGACACCAGACCCTAATAGGGAACCTAGGGTGAATGTCGTCATAGGGGGTTAAGAATATTCCTTCTTAGTTGACATGGGTGTGACACGCTCGTGCATACGAGAAGGTAAGTTTTCCTTGTCCGGCGAGGCCATAGATACTCAGAGTTTCACGGGAGCTCACAGTAGAGTTCCCTTTACAGATGCACTCCCAATCTCTGTGGGAGAGCACAAAATGAATGTACCCTTATTATACTCACGTCACACCCCAGTAAAGATCCTGGGACAGGACTTAATGACTAAGTTGAATATGACAATCTCGTTTACTGAGAACAGTATAGTGTGCTCCACTCCAGGAATGCATTATTCAAACGTGTGCAAAATGATCAGAGCATAATCCGGACATATAGACATGAGAGCTATACCGTTAGAGCCAGAAGTCTTCGCATATGGGGTGCGGGTGCTCATGGCAGGTTGCCAGGCCTCGCAGATAGAACTATGAGGACACCTGATGAGTTTTTATTGAGACCCAGAATACCTATGCACGAAGAGGAGGGACATGTATTTCCCTTAATGATACAATCTGCCACAGTGCTAGGGAAAGTGGTATTGGTAGAAGGATATGATGACGAAGGCAGACAATGGTGTGCTATTATCGCCATCGAAGAAGGGTATCGAGTGACTGACGTCACCGACAACGATCTGTTCGAAGAACACCATGACCTTGAAGAGACGAGGGTGGAAGTAAGTCTCACATTTTGGGTCAAAATGATCAAACGGGAGGTGCCATAGAGAATGATGTTGGCGCTGGTACATCCAGAGTACTTTGATGACGACATGGCCCAAGTGCCTGGCGCGGTATGGACTACAGGGCCCTATGACGTAGGCCGCCTTACGTGTGCAGGTGAAGTAAAAATTAAACTGAAACCAGGAGCAATTTTATCACGAGCGCGACAATATCCCATGTCCAGAGAGGCAGATGAGGGGATCGCAAAGACAATTTCCGCCATGATGGAGCAGGGCATCCTAGTGACGTCAGAATCACCTTGCAACACGGTTATTTACCTTGTCAAGAAATCATAGGGAGGGTCTTGGCATTTAATCCAAGATTTACGAGCCTTAAACGATATAGTTGAAGCCGAATTCCCTCTAGTCCCTAATCCATCCACAATTCTGTGCAACATACCAAATGAGGCAAAATATTTCATGGTGATTGACCTGAAAAATGCGTTTTTCTCAATCCCGTTGCACCATGACTCGCAAGATCGACGTCATTTACTTTCAGACAAATGCGCCTGAAAAGCACGAGGTTGCCACAGGGGTACTGTGAGTCTCCATCCATTTTCAACAGAGTCCTGCAGATGGACCTAAGCAATATTGCAGTAGACAGTTTGTTTTGCAGTTTGTGGATGACATTCTGATCTGCAGCATCACTGAGGAACAATGCAGGCGCGACTCTGTCCAGCTACTGATAATCCTGGCTGAGAAAGGATATAAAGTTGATAAGGAAAAGTTACAATACTGTCAGCGAGAGGTGCTGTACATAGGCCAGCTAATCTCACACGAAGGGAAAAAGGTAACCTCAGAAAGGGCTGAAGCTATCATGAACACGGCTAAACAATCACGTTAAAACAAATGCAAAGCTTCTTAGGCATGTGCAATTATGAAGAAAGCCAAGGCAACAAAAGGAGAAATTGAATGGACTGAGGCAATGGACAAGGGGTTTGCAGAACTTAAGGGGGCAATTTGTAAGGCCCCAGTTCTCAGGATTCCTAATTATGCAGAGGAATTCTACCTGTTATCACACTCTGATGGGAATGTTATGACGGCAGTGCTCGCGCAGCGAACCTCGCTGGGGTACAAGCCCCTAGCATATTACAGCGGGAGTCTGGACCCGGTCATTAAGGGCAACTTCCCATGCAAACAAAATCTAGCTGCTGACGCGTTCGCCATTGAAAAGATGATCATCTATTGTGATGGGGTGCTCCATGACATTGTACGCCGAGCACTCGTTATTCGCCATACTCAATGGTCACAATCACTGTGCGACTCACTCTCCCTCCACTTTTACACCACAGCTCTCAAAGGAACAAATACTCTAGCCACCAAACTGGCTCTCTTACATCCACCAGGCAATACTCCCACCATAGCGGCCAGCCGACCAGATGTGACCTGTAAGAGGATTCAATTCAACACTACAGCTAAGTCAACGCCTAGTCTATAATACTGAATGAAAACCCTTATTGATATATCTTTATGTCCAGTTCATGCGTTCTGGATGACTACCCCTATATAACACCCCTCCCTTGGAATCCCCCTGACCCCACTGAGCCAAGAAGTAGTTCTGTTTTGCAAGTTTAAAGGTTTATTTGATAACTTAAACAATATATATTATATCACGCTTTATAATAAATTAATAATTGGATATCACACTTAATCTGGTATGATAAAGATTAACAACGGGGAATCTGGCACTAGCACACTTCTTGATAATCACTAAGGAGTTGACATGAAATGGATAAGATAGCAACAATACTTTTATGGTTTCAAATGGATGCAATGTGGAATGAAATGCAGTACAGATAATAACTTGATAGGATTTCAGCAAAAACAATGTAATCCCTTTCTTGTACAATTCACCCCCCCCCTTTTATGCAATGCAAGGAAATGGAAGGAAAGCACACAGTTCTCAGAAATGCAATTAAATGTGATTCAGTTCACCCCAGCAAGCTTAGACTACAGACGTTGAAAACACAGGCAAAATGCTTTGATATGTGCTGGCAATGGAGTGAAAAATATGCTACAATGCTTTTAATTCCCTCTAGAGGTTTAGGGTGAGTGGTATATGCTTTGAATAAGTTCAGGATCACTTTAGCAATGCTCTATAATGGTTGTCAGGTTGCAAACGAATTTTTGGCAACTGAAAGGCAAGCAGCAGCAGATTTTTACACGTGGAGAAATTTGCAAATCGCAGCAAAATGTCAAATCGCGGCTAAATTTGCGAATGCGCCGAGCGCGATTACAGAGGAACTACAAGGACTATCACTATCGTTTTGGGGTCCTAAAACAGCCTAGGATCTCAGCTTCCAGATGAAAGCTACTGCAAGTCTCTAAGACAAACGGTCGCAGAGATATGAGCGATTTAG
Source organism: Ambystoma mexicanum (assembly GCF_040938575.1). Lineage (NCBI taxonomy): Eukaryota > Metazoa > Chordata > Amphibia > Caudata > Ambystomatidae > Ambystoma > Ambystoma mexicanum. Next base: position 100,210,094 of record NC_090941.1, on the reverse strand, counting down.
TGAAGGTCGTTTTTGGTTTTGCAAATTTTAAACGCAACACTTTTTCAGCTTTAAAAATGATGGCAGAATAACACAATTGCTAAGCTGCAGTTCTACTTAGATTAAAAATGGATTGAATTATATGATTTTAACTAAGAGATGTGTTCTGAGTTTTGCTGAGTACTCACAAGAGATTTTGAACCGGAAAGCGACTTGGTCACGGACTTCAGTCTGGTCAGGTCTTCCCGAGTTCCGCTCACAACGCCTGGCCTCTGGAACTGCTCACAGCATCGGGGTCAGCACTCTGGATACAATGGCCTGGTCTCTGCTAGGCACCGGTTCTCTGGGTCGGGTCCTGCCTTCTCTTTGGATATTTCTGTCACCGGGTTCTTGCAAAAGTTCTTGGCAAAATTCAGACGCTTGTCATTGGTCCAGCTTTCATTTCTCCCCTGATTGGGGAAGCTAAGTTGTGTCAGAGTGATGTCAGCCATTTACGATCTCTTGAAAAAACTCCCCTGTCATCAGTGCACCCAAATCTATATATGATCAAAATACATATTTCACAGTTACACAGTTGTTTGAAATTACATACCCATGTCACATATCACATGAGGTATACTCTGTCCCAAATCTGCTGTTTCTAAGAGCTTGCATTCAAAAATGGCAACTTTTAGCACTTTTTAATGTGCTAAACAACATTGGATCTTCATTAAATTTTATACAACTGTTCCTCACATATCTACCCACATACCAATGCATTTTCGTTTGTCTAGCTGAAACAGGGAGTCTGTAATATTAATAAACAGCAGGGTTTTGTCCCAGAATATCCCACAATTTGGAGTTTGGGCTTGAATTAAAGGTACATTTTTTAAATTAAGTCTCTCAAAGTTATACATTTCTGTCATTTGATTACAAAGAGTTATCAGTGTTTTTGTAAAATATATATTTTACTTTCAATTCAGTCCTCAGAGTGTTGGAGTCCGCCTCCAAGACTTGGGTGGGTCAGTCACATGTCTTCTGGCAGGCAGGCCTTTGTTGACAGTAAAACAGTAAAAATCAACATATTCCTTTCAGAGGTTATGTGGAACCCCACAAAAGGGTTGAATCTTTAAAGTGGTCCATTGAGTCACGATTTCAGCAACTTTTTGACATCAGTAACAGTGGATTTTGTGAACAAAGACCTTTCTTTACACTGGTGGGTGGCAAGTTAGGCAACCATTTTGGTGTGCGCACAACTGCGCAGCTCTCCTGGATTCTGGGATGAAATGATGGGCGGCGACAGCGCATCCCCATCTTTACCCACTCCAATGATTTATTTTTGTTCTGGGGTAAAATGATGGGCAGCGACAGCTTAATCCCCACATTTACCCCGTCTAATGATTCCACATGGGTCAAAACCCTCCACAAACCCCCCCGCCCGACTGCGCTTTGACTTGAGACGAGGGGGAGTCGGTTGCAAGGGAGGTTTTGAACCCTGGCGCTGGTATGTCCACATTATCTTCTTCCAATTCTGTAGATGGCACAGTTCAGCATCTTCCTCTCCATCCGGTCAGATCGATCAGTTCTCCTCGCCGGTCCTGATGGGAATATTGGGCGGTACACTGGGCCCGTTGCGTCTCTGCTCCCGGTCTCCGGATCGTCCTCCATGGCCCGTCTCAAGGTTTTCTTTCTCCTAGGACGACAAAGGAAGAGCGGCAATACCTATTCATAGACGTTTTTCCACCACTGTTGAGATAGTGGGGCAGCATATGCATTTCATCATAACGAAACATTACATTCTTATTTTGAAAAAAAAACAGTATAACTAAGAGACAGTTTCATGCAAATCACAATATTTTAGAGACTAGATGTGGTATGTTTTATGGTTGGAACTGAATTAGTCTGAGACAGTACCCGCTAGGATTCCAGAGGATTCCTCCAGTTGTTGCAGAGCGTGCCTGGGATGGCAACATTTCAACTGGTTTATGTGGACCCACTTGTCTTCCCCCGCTGCCAAAGGACCTTTGGGGATGTGGATTTTGTAGGCCACAGGGGAGATTTTGTCTATAATCTCAAAGGGTCCCTTCCATGTAGGCAAAAATTTGCGCTGCGTGGCCTGGTTCCTTTGGAAGTTGTATAGATAGACCCGGTCTCCCACCTGATATTCCTTCCTGGAAGTTTTCAGGTCATAATGGGTCTTCATGCTATCAGCCGATCTTTCTAGATTCCGCTGAGCGTAAGCAAAAGCATGTTGGAGGTGTTTGCTTAAATTCTCCACATACTCATGAGTAGTGGAGGCATTTATCAGTGTCTGCTCTTGGGTCCTATAGAGCAAATGCTGCGGAAGCACCATCTTGCGCCCAGTCATCAACTCAAATGGCGACATTTTGGTTGCAGATGAAGGGGTAGATCTGATGGCCATTAGGACCAGAGGTAATCGGATATCCCAACTTGGCCCAGAATCTGCCACAAACTTTTTTAATATGCTCACAATTGTCCGGTTATATCTCTCTACTGCCCCAGAAGAAGCTGGCCTGTAAGCAATATGCAACTTCCTTTTGACCCCCAGTATCTCCCACATCTTTGTCATTACTTCACTGGTGCAGTGGCTACCTCTGTCTGACTCAATCCTTTGAGGTAGACCAAAACGGGAAAAGATGTGGTTAATCATCAAGGCAGCTGCCGTTTCTGCCTTGCAATTTGGGGCTGGGAGACATTCCACCCACTTGGTAAACAAGCATGTCACAGTCAACATGTACTTATTCCCCCTAGCAGAGCGAATCACAGGGCCTACAAAGTCGATTTGTAAATCTGACCAGGCAGTGTCATCCCCCTCTTTTGGAGAGGCGCACGGTGCGTGAGGGATGATGGCTGAAATTGTGCGCACACAAGACACCCCTTCAAGTATTGGTCAAGGTCCTGCCCCATGTGTGGCCAGTATGCAACCTCTCTTAAGATTTCCAATGTTGTGTGAAACCCCCTATGACCGGCGGTGGCCGCATCATGGGCGTGACTTAACATCAGGCTTCGGAATGAGGTAGGAACCAACCACTGATCGTGGCCAGCTTTGGATTTCCTTCCCAACAAACCGTCTTGGATCCGGAACATTTTTGGACATTTCATCAACACTCTTAGGTCCTCTTTCCCAGTGTAATCGGTATCCGTCAGGGGAAAGTTCTCAGGGTCCTCAAGGTGCTGGTAAAATTTACCAATTATTGGATCCCCCTTCTGAGCGGTAATCAAATCAGCATCAGGGGTCTCCTTACTCCATTGTGCAATTGAAAGGTCGTTGTGAGCATTTGTCTGGGACCTAGTGATAGCAGTGACCTGGATTTCCCCCAACAGGGACTCAATCTCAATTAGATCCCCTTGGATGGCCCCGGTTTTGGCCAGCTGATCAGCTAAGTCATTTCCAGTTTTGTCTGGTCCCTCTACTTTGGAATGACCCTTGATCTTTTTTCAATAGATGGTCATCTCATTCGAGGTGACCAGATCATCAATGTTTTGGATCAACTTCCCATGTTTCAAGGGTTTGTTATTAGCACATAACATGCCTCTGGTTTTCCAATTAACCAGGTGCTCCACGAACCCGTTCCGTACATAATCCGAATCTGTGATTATGACCAGTTCGTGGAGTTGATGCTGGACAGCAGTGAGGATGCCTTGATGCACAGCCATCAATTCTGCCACCTGACTACTTCCGGGACCAATTTTGTATCCAGCGGAGGGTTCTGGGGACTCATTCACCCATGCATTCCCTACGCCAGCCACCAGTTCTTTCTCCCCGTCGTTGTCAACATGGTAAGAGCATCCATCCACATAGACAGTGGGCATTCCCTCACACTTGTCCTCTTCAAAGACTTTGTGTGGGGAATTAAGGTATGCCTCCATGTTGTCCTTGATTTTTAGACTTTCGTCCTCGAGACAGTTTTCTCTGGCACAATCATGCAAGTCAGCCAGACCTTGCGCAAGGGGACTCTTCTTGTTTTGGCCATATCTGACCTCCACAGGAAAGCCTTGCATTGACAGAATCCAGGAAGTAATTCGGGAATTACTCACATTTCCAGCCCGGATTCTGTCACTTTGGAGATATTGCAGAGGCTGGTGTGGAGTCTCCACTATGATGTGTTCCCCCTGGATAAACGGGCGGTAATTCTTCAATGCCCACACCGTTGCCAGGAGTGCCTTCTCACAATCGTTGAATTTTTCCTCCACAGAGGATAAAGTTTTGCTCGCATAGGAGATTACTTTATTGACCTTGTCATGCTTTTGGTATAATACTGCCGTCAAGCACATATTAGAGAACCCCGTCTCCAGGAAGAACTCCTTGTTTCTGACAGGGTAAGCTAGGCAGGGCGCTTGTGAGAGGCTTCTTTTGAGTTGTCTTACTGCCTGGGCTTGTTCTGGACCCCACTCCCACTTGACCCCCCCCTTCAGGAGATGAATCGGGGGTCTGGTGATCTCTGCGTAGCCCTCAATGAACTTTCTGCTGTAATTAGTCAGTCCAAGGAGGCTCCTTAGTTCCCGCAGAGTTGTGGGGTCTTTCAGTTTCTGAAGTGCTTCCACTTTCTTTTCCTGGGGACAGAGGCCCTGAGCAGTAATCTCATGCCCCAAGAAATTAACACGGGTTCTACACCACTGTGCTTTCTGAAAGGAAAGTTTTGCTCTGGCGGCCCTCAACTGTGTCAGAACATAACGGATCTCCGCTATGTGTTCCTCCACAGTTGAGCTTTTGATGAGGACATCATCTACATAAGCCAGGTTACCCCTCGCACCCAAGTCGGGCATGGCCTTGTGTAGAAAAATGTTGAATTCATTGCCGGAGTTAAGGTATCCGAAGGGAGTCCGGGTCCATGTGTACTGCTGGCCCCCAAAGGTAAAAGCCAGTTTGTATTGGTCCTCCCTGCTGACAGGCACAGTCCAGTATCCATTGGCCAGGTCTATTGCAGTGAATACCTGTGACCCCTGGATCTGGGCCAGCCCTTGGTCAATGTAGGGCAGAGGCCATCGGGAAGTATGGACCCGTTTGTTGAGCTCCCTAAGGTCAGCACAGAGTCTCCACTGGCCGTTCGGCTTCAATATTCCCAGCACCGTATTATTGAAGGTGCTGTGGACTGGACGGATTATTCCCCAGGACTCAAGGTTCTTAATTATTTCAGTAAGGGACTCCATTGATGCGAGAGGCAAGTGATATTGCTTCACAAACACTGGAGTCATGCCAGGGTCCGTGGGGATTGTTGTTGTGTGGATGTCGGTGCGACCACAGTCATATGAGTCTACCGCAAAGAGATCTTGGAAATCCAAGAAAACTTGTTTCAACTTTTGCTTTTGTTCCAGAGTCACACAGGCATCAGCTAGGTTGACTCTCTCTTCCACCATCTGCCTGAAGCCTGGAAAGACTTCTGGTTTGGCTATCTCAGCGGCCTCCTCCAGCTGGGTGGAGAAGTCCCTGGTCAGAGTGCTGGTTTGGACCGGAGGCTTCAGGTGGGAAAGGCAGCCCTCATGGACCTGGAAAATCACCTCATCCCTCCTGAAGTCACAAGTCACATCTTCCTTACCATAAGGGCAAGAAGTGTACACCAGGAAGTTCCCCCCATGCCGGGTAAAAATCCTGTCTGGTGTTGTATTGTCATCACTGTCACTGTCAAAGCAGTCCTTGGGGATTGGCCCTAACAGTTCATTTCCAAGATCAATGGAGAAATGTCGGTCATCAACCGCCATTCCAATAATGGTGCCTGCGGCTAGAGTAATACTCTTTAAGTCGCTGTTATCCACCTCTATTAGAATGGTGTCATGTTCTATGTTGACTAATGGAGTTGGGTTTACCCCTAACCCTTGCTGTTGGGGAGAAGCATTTAGATGTATGTAAGCATCAGGGTTTTGCAAATATTGTCCTCTTTTAACTTTCACTTCCAGGGAGAATTGTCGGGTCCTTTCTGGGATGGTGACTTCCTCTTTGATCTGAATTTCAACTGCATAAGGTAGCAATTGAGCTGACCTAAATGCTTTTTCTGGATCATCAAAGCCCATGGGATTATCCGCTAATCGGGACCGAGCATTGAAGTTTATTAGGTCCAAACTAATGGCAAAGCGATTGAGAATGTCACTGCCTAAGTAAAAGGCGGCAGGGACGTCTCGCACGACCCAACAATTATGGACTATGCTCTTGTTGCCAATGGAGATTTTGAGCATACACCTGCTTGGCAGGAGATGTTTGGAATTAGGTGCTTCCAGGTCCATTTCCCATTTGTCTATCAGTTTGAATGTGGGAATGGCTGGATCTTTTGGGAGTTGGCGGAACATGGCTTCGCTGATGAAGCTCTTACCATTGTTCACGCACACTCGAGCGAGAACAGAGTCCTTCCCATCATTTAATTGGACAGGGATGAACAACTGCTCTCCAATTTGCTGAATATCAGCCAGGCTCTGAGCTGATTTCACATCTTTCTGGACTATAGGAGTGGGAGTTTCTGATTGTGGATTAGTAAAGAATTGCAGGGTGTTTCCTTCCAGCGTGGAGTACCACTTTAGACTGGAAGGGAGGTTGATTTTCAGAAATAGAGAGGACCCCCCATCACCAGTCTGTTGTCCTACTGCTATTACTGTCACGTCTGGAATTTGGCTATTCCGGAAGTGAAATTCTACTTGGTCAGGTTTTTGTTCAACCATGTGGCAGGTGCCGTTTAAACTAACATGGTTGACACTCCGTTTTAATTTTATTGGTCGGCTAGTCTGAGTCCAGAGGACCTTGTTTACGCAATCTATTAGGGGTGACAACCTTCTCAGGAGGTCATTCCCTAGTAAACAAGGGGTGCCCTCTGGAGTCACAACTATGACTGGGTGTTTCAACTTGTGTCGCCCAATTTTAATGTCCAAATCTGCAGTCCCCTCAACGGGAATTTCCTTCCGGTCAAAGTTCTGGAGTTGTCCAGGAAGTGAGGTGAGAGGAATTTGGTAATTCCCTCCCCTTCCTGCATTCAGTTCGTCAAAGGCCCTTCTGGACAGAAGGGTAGCTTGAGATCCCGTGTCCACCAGCGCTGAAATTGTACCCTGCCCCTGTACTTGTACCAGGGCATAGTATCTTCCCTCCTTCTCCTCAAGGGGGCACAGATAATGCACATTTTTGGACAACTGGTGGGCTAATTTTCTGGTTTTGGACATCGCTAGCGAAGAGATTTGGGCAGAATTCTGTGGAGAGCCTCGGGAATCTGAAAGAAAAAGTTGGCAACTGGAGATCAGAGCCATTGTGGGTTCCCCTGGCTCTGGTTCCGGGCCGCCCCCCCCTTTTTGGAGGCAGTCACCAGGATGGGTTTGAACCAGGGGATTTTCTTGCTGTTGGTTCTGGGATGAGATGGTGGGTGGCGGTAGCTCAGTCTCCACATCTCCCCAGTCTGGATTTGCATCCCGAGGGACCCATTTTTCTTTGGGAGAAGTTCCCCCCTCTCTGAAGGAGAAGATCCTTTTCCCAGGATCCTCTGAGGATCCCTCTCCCTCAAATTGGAAGATCTGTACCTCCTCCTCAAACTGTGTCTGTTTGGGTGTTTTGTTTCTCCTACCCCCCCTCTGCTCCTTAGGAGGCAGATTTTCAGGGGCAAGAGATTTTGTTTCCGGTTCCTGGGTTTCCAGGGGCTGTTTACAAGTGAGGAAGGAAGCTTCCTCCAAGGCTTTACACCCCCCTTCCCTTTGTGCCTCCTCCCTGGGAACCGGTGAGTTATCGGGGTGCTGCCCCCGTCATTGTTCTGGAGCACCAGGTCCAGAGTTGGTTGCGTTCTGCGCCGGCATGCCGATCTGAGGGTTCTGCTGAGCCCTCAGTATGTGACCCAGATCCCGCGCCATGTTTTGAACCTGGCGCTCTAACTGGGAAACCCGCTCAGGCTGATACGGGGCCCTGTTTTCTCCCCTGGGCTGATCCCGGGAAGGGTAGCTATCCCTTCTTTGGTAGTACCCCTGGTTGGGAAGATTTGGGTACCCCTCCACCCTTGGCCTCCCCTCTCCCGGATTAGGTTGTCTGGGCTCAGGGAATTGGGGAAAGAAGGGTGGAGGATTTTGGGGCTGGAAATTGGGTGGATACCTGGGGAAAAAGTTCTGCCCAGGATTCGGAGAATTTCTGCCCTCCGGTGGGAAGTTAGGAGGAAAGTTCCCTGGGTTAGGTTCTTGGCTGGATCTCCCCCCTTGGGCTGGAGGAGTCCACACATAACCCAGGATGGGTCTGTTTCCCTTGTAACGGGGGCTTACATAATCAGGAGAGCGAGGAACCCCATTTGTGGGGCTGCCTCCCTGGCTCCCTGTCTGTGACTGGCCCGAGGACCTTCTGGCCTAGCATTATTAGGTGCAGGTAGGTTTTTAGGCCCCCCATCTCCAAATCCAAAACGGGGGTGACCTTTACCTCTGCCACCTTGGCAGCAGCAGGGGTGCTGTTGGCTTTGGGGTTTTTCTGGGCATTACTTTTGCTATCTACCAGTTTCTGCACCTCATAGATCCGGGTAGCCTGTTCAATGACCCAGTCTAAAGATCTTTTCTCGTGAAAATCCCTCACGAGCTGGGTCATTATGTATTTGGGCAAGGCATGAAAAAATGTATTGATGAATTCTCTACTGTCTGTGCGCACCCTTCTGGTGGTCTGCGCAAAAGCACGTTTCAGTTCTTGCACAAATTCTTGTGGGGCCTGATCCTCCCCACATTGCAAATTGTAGGCTGCCTTGCGAGCCTCTTGAGGATTTCTATGAATGGAAAAATGTTTCAAGATGGCCGCCTTATAGGTGGACCATCTTAAATGATTTTGGTCCTCCAGCCCCGCAAAGAAACTGGAGTATTCCGGGGAGAAGGTCCACTTTACATATTGAATACAGCTTTGGCTGTCCTTCAAATGGAAAGTCTCCATCATTTGCTCAAACAACTCTAAGTGCTCCCAAACAGAATACTTAGCGTTCTTATGGTAAGGCGTGATGACGCTCCTGATCGCCTTAATCTGCTTTAAGGGGTCCTTAAGCAAGGCCCTTTTTGCCTTATTGGCCTTTTTGGTTCGGGTAACCCTTGTCCATTCATCCTCTGACTCAGAGGCACTGCTCCCAGAGGTTCCTGTCTGTTCTTCCAGGTTTTCCTGGATTCTGCGAGCCTGGGAATGGCTGGCAGAATGTGGGGACCTGGTCTCCTGTTTCCTGTGGTGCTCAGAGGAGTCCTCAGATCCCTCCTTGCTGCCAGGATTTGCTGGGTTCCCCCCCCACTGACCTAACTGGGCAGAGGTTTTCAGGATGCCCTTAAGGGGCCTACTCTCCTGGGGTTCCCCACTGAACTGTACTGTACTTGGGTGCCCATACCCGGATGCCCACCCCTCCATTCCTGAGTGGTACTGGCCTATGAGCCCCATACTTTTAGCTGGATAGTAATCTCCCATCCCTGTGGCCCTGTGCTCATGTGCGCCAGAGGACATGGGGGTGGCAGAGTCCAGGGACTGAGAGAAATAAAGGCCTCTGGTACTAGGGCTCCTGGGGTTATGCTCAGGAGTTTCTCTTTCCCAGCGAACCTCATCTCTATCCGCCCCTGCTCCCTGTTGCAATGCAAGAGCCTGTGCCTTCAGTTCCTCAGTTAAGGCCTTACTAGACTCTATCAGTCTCTCCTGCATCGCTACCTGTTGTTGGAGCCTATCATTGTGTTGACAGAGGGCCTCATTTTCCCTCTGTGCTTCCTGGTTGGTCCTGGAGAACTGGGCCAGTCTTTGCTGCAGGAGGTTTACCTCCTGAGTCCCATCCCTAGTGGCCTGCTCCTTTCTTGCCAGAGCATCTTCCACCCTTCTGGTGTGCTCTACCAAGTTCTGGTTTTCTTTTTGGAGGTCACCCAGCCCCTAGAGGGCCAGGTGATTTTCTTCAATTTCCTTTTTTAAAAGGCAGACTTCCTGGCCTAAAGTGTCTCTTTCCTGACTGAGAGCCTGCATCTGTGCTGCCAGGTCGTCCCTCTGGCGTTGAAAGGCACCAGCTTTTTGGCGCTCCTCATCAAACTCTGCCTGGGTATCCAGGTCTTTCAGAATCAGTTTATTGCTATCCTCTTTCTCTCTATCTAGCTGGCTTTGCAGGGTGACTACCTGCTCCGCGCATGCCCTGTTGAAATTGATCTGTTGCTCCAACTTTTTCTGGTTCTGCAGTAAGGAGTCCAAACTGTCTTGGTGCTCCTTCTGCAGGGCCAGAAATCTGGTATCCTGGTCTGTCTTTTCCTGTTGTAGGATGCCCATATCCTCTTTTATTTTAATGTTATATTGCCTACTATCATTTTCTGACTCCTGGCTCCTGAGCAGCCTCTGCTCAGAAGAGTCCAGCTCAGATTGGGCCTTCTGTAATGCCAGCAGTTGCCTACTCGCCAGATCTTGGCCTTCAGCACATTTGTCCTGCATGGCTCCCATATGTAAATATAAATATGCCGCTAGCCTGGCAATCTTATTGTGTTCATCTTTGGCTTTAGGAGCCATATATAGTTCACTCAGGGCCACATGTAATGGACCCTGATCTCTCCATAGGTCTGACCCTGTTTCAGTGACCTGTCGCGTGATGGCCTGCAACCAGGCATCCTGGCCCTGTTCAATCCATTCACCTCTCACAAATAGTTTATGTAAGAGGTGCTCTCTGGCTATTTTCATGTCTACTAAGGTCGTCATTCTAGAGATTGGTCTCTGTCCTGACTTACAGAAATTAGTATATTATTTTTGCAAAACAGACCTTTTTCTAAGAGCGTTCCTATGAGGAGTGCTTTACAGCGTAACACAGCGTGGTGATCCGACCGGATATGTGTATCTGGTCAGCTGGCACGCTGTATTAATCTGCACAATGGTAGATCTAACCCAAACGTCCGGCACGAGCCCCCAATTTGTAAGAGGATTCAATTCAACACTACAGCTAAATCAACGCCTAGTCTATAATACTGAATGAAAACCCTTATTGATATATCTTTATGTCCAGTTCATGCGTTCTGGATGACTACCCCTATATAACACCCCTCCCTTGGAATCCCCCTGACCCCACTGAGCCAAGAAGTAGTTCTGTTTTGCAAGTTTAAAGGTTTATTTGATAACTTAAACAATATATATTATATCACGCTTTATAATAAATTAATAATTGGATATCACACTTAATCTGGTATGATAAAGATTAACAACGGAGAATCTGGCACTAGCACACTTCTTGATAATCACTAAGGAGTTGACATGAAATGGATAAGATAGCAACAATACTTTTATGGTTTCAAATGGATGCAATGTGGAATGAAATGCAGTACAGATAATAACTTGATAGGATTTCAGCAAAAACAATGTAATCCCTTTCTTGTACAATTCACCCCCCCCCCTTTTATGCAATGCAAGGAAATGGAAGGAAAGCACACAGTTCTCAGAAATGCAATTAAATGTGATTCAGTTCACCCCAGCAAGCTTAGACTACAGACGTTGAAAACACAGGCAAAATGCTTTGATATGTGCTGGCAATGGAGTGAAAAATATGCTACAATGCTTTTAATTCCCTCTAGAGGTTTAGGGTGAGTGGTATATGCTTTGAATAAGTTCAGGATCACTTTAGCAATGCTCTATAATGGTTGTCAGGTTGCAAACGAATTTTTGGCAACTGAAAGGCAAGCAGCAACAGATTTTTACACGTGGAGAAATTTGCAAATCGCGGCAAAATGTCAAATCGCGGCTAAATTTGCGAATGCGCCAAGCGCGATTACAGAGGAACTACAAGGACTATCACTATCGTTTTGGGGTCCTAAGACAGCCTAGGATCTCAGCTTCCAGATGAAAGTTACTGCAAGTCTCTAAGACAAACGGTCGCGGAGATATGAGCGATTTAGTGAAGGTCGTTTTTGGTTTTGCAAATTTTAAACACAACACTTTTTCAGCTTTAAAAATGATGGCAGAATAACACAATTGCTAAGCTGCAGTTCTACTTAGATTAAAAATGGATTGAATTATATGATTTTAACTAAGAGATGTGTTCTGAGTTTTGCTGAGTACTCACAAGAGATTTTGAACCGGAAAGCGACTTGGTCACGGACTTCAGTCTGGTCAGGTCTTCCCGAGTTCCGCTCACAGCGCCTGGCCTCTGGAACTGCTCATAGATCGGGGTCAGCACTCTGGATACAATGGCCTGGTCTCTGCTAGGCACCGGTTCTCTGGGTCGGGTCCTGCCTTCTCTTTGGATATTTCTGTCACCGGGTTCTTGCAAAAGTTCTTGGCAAAATTCAGACGGCGTCAGCCGGCTGTCTGAAGAGTTCAGTTGCAAAAAGATTTTCAGGCCTGTTGACAAATACTCTTGCTGGCAGTGGCCTTTTTGGTTAAGGTTCTGTAGTCTCTGTTTATCTTGGAGTCTAAGTGTTGGCTCCTTGAAGGTTGATGGAGGTAAGTATGGATTTTTCCGGAAGAGCGTCCCGCTGCAGATGGAAATGAATCTCTCTACCTAAGTTTCAGTGGTCCATTTATATGTTCTGCAAGTGGGTGTGTGTGTTGGTCATAACTAAACTTGCCCCTCTCACTTGTCATTGGTCCAGCTTCCATTTCTCCCCTGATTGGGGAAGCTAAGTTGTGTCAGAGTGATGTCAGCCATTTACGATCTCTTGAAAAAACTCCCCTGTCATCAGTGCACCCAAATCTATATATGATCAAAATACATATTTCACAGTTACACAGTTGTTTGAAATTACATACCCATGTCACATATCACATGAGGTATACTCTGTCCCAAATCTGCTGTTTCTAAGAGCTTGCATTCAAAAATGGCAACTTTTAGCACTTTTTAATGTGCTAAACAACATTGGATCTTCATTAAATGTTATACAACTGTTCCTCACATATCTACCCACATACCAATGCATTTTCGTTTGTCTAGCTGAAACAGGGAGTCTGTAATATTAATAAACAGCAGGGTTTTGTCCCAGAATATCCCACAATTTGGAGTTTGGGCTTGAATTAAAGGTACATTTTTTAAATTAAGTCTCTCAAAGTTATACATTTCTGTCATTTGATTACAAAGAGGTATCAGTGTTTTTGTAAAATATATATTTTACTTTCAATTCAGTCCTCAGAGTGTTGGAGTCCGCCTCCAAGACTTGGGTGGGTCAGTCACATGTCTTCTGGCAGGCAGGCCTTTGTTGACAGTAAAACAGTAAAAATCAACATATTCCTTTCAGAGGAGAGGGGCCATTGTGTGGTCTCTGGGAAGCTGACATCAGGAGGCCAGGGAGCCACTTTGCATTTAATTAACAGAACCCTGTGATTTCCTGGCTTCTTGTGTTGAGTTCTGAAGTGTCAAGAGTTCTCAGGACAGGCAACCCCTTTGAACTTTTAATTAAATAAGACCCCTTTCTTTGCACTAGACAGTTTTGCAAGACAGCTCTCCTGTCAGAGTTTAGACCGCTAGTGCCGCCTTGAGGATTTTGTTGGTACTGCATGCAATTTTGGGATCTTTCTTGGATTAATGCATTCTAAACAGGAATGGTTCTTACATGGTAGTAAATCCCAGCTTAACATTGTTTTGATGGGGCTCCTTACAGTAAGATGGTTATGTGGAACCCCACAAAAGGGTTGAATCTTTAAAGTGGTCCAATGAGTCACGATTTCAGCAACTTTTTGACATCAGTAACAGTGGATTTTGTGAACAAAGACCTTTCTTTACACTGGTGGGTGGCAAGTTAGGCAACCATTTTGGTGTGCGCACAACTGCGCAGCTCTCCTGGATTCTGGGATGAAATGATGGGCGGCGACAGCGCATCCCCATCTTTACCCACTCCAATGATTTATTTTTGTTCTGGGGTAAAATGATGGGCAGCGACAGCTTAATCCCCACATTTACCCCGTCTAATGATTCCACATTGGTCAAAACCCTCCACAGACCACTATGCAACCAACGTTCGAATCCTTTTGTCCAATATCACAAGAGCAATTCCTCAAACTTCTACATCCCCGCAAACCATCTGGCTCCCCGCTGGACCCTTGCCCGGCCACAACCCTCAAACCCACCAGATGTGACCACTATGCAACCAACGTTCAAATCCTTTTTTCCAATATCACAAGAGCAATTCCTCAAACTTCTACATCCCCGCAAACCATCTGGCTCCCCGCTGGACCCTTGCCTGGCCACAACCCTCAAAGAAATTTTCGCCTCCACCTGCGCAGGAGAACTCGCAAGATCCATCATAAATGCCTCCCTTTCCTCTGGTATCTTTCCCGACATATTCAAAATGGTTCATGTCAAACCACTAATTAAAAAACCTTCCCTTGACCCTCTACAGCTCAAAAACTACCGCCCCATCTCGAACACCAGATTCCTTGCCAAACTCATTGACCGAACCGCCTACTCCCAACTAAATGCCTTTGTCGAAGGCAACAATCTCCTAGACCCCGCACAATCAGGTTTCAGAGCCCATCATGGAACCAAAACCGCCCTAACCCCAATCTGGGATGACCTGAAAATGACGGCAGACTACGCGGGATGCGCTGCACTAATCCTTCTTGACCTATCTGCCGCCTTTGACATAATCAATCACTCAACCCTCCTAGACCGCCTCCACTCCCTAGGAATTCGTGGAACCGCTCTTAAATGGATAGCTTAATTCTTCAAAGATAGGTACCAAATAACGATACTCTCCACCTATATCTCCCAAGCCCGACCAGTCGACACGGGAGTCCCACAAGGAGCATGCCTATCTGCCCTCCTGTTCAATCTCTACTTGATCACCCTCCCTCCAATAGTTGGTTCACACAACATCATGTGTTACAACTACGCCGACGACACTCAACTAAATCTAAAACTAATGAACTAATGAACTCAAATCCCAACTCCCGACCTGACCTGGCCTCCTGCCTCCTCGACATAGAACTCTGGATGACCCAAAGCCAACTCTTGTTAAACACCTCCAAAACAGAAATCATGGTATGTGGCAACTCCGAGCTTCCCCCGCAACCACTACCCTGGCCATCTGCAGGTCACCGAACCCCTGCAACTCAGTGAAAAATCTTGGGTGCATCCTCTACTCTGACCTAACACTCTTGCGCCAAGTCAACAACGTCTCAAAATCCTGCCACTACCACCCTAAAACCATTAGGCATATCTTTCCATATATCTCCTTTCCTAACAGACTCTCCGCGGTCCAATCAATCGATATATCAAGGCTGGACTATGCAAACCGCCTATGCCTCGGAATCCACATGTACCAATTGAATAAACTCCAAAGGGCACAAAACGCAGCAGCCAAATTACTACTTGCGCTCGGCCCAAGAGACCACATCTCCCCAGCCCTTAAGACGCTGCACTGGCTCCCAGTAGCCCGAAGGGTGACTTTCAAAACCTTATGCATCTCCCATCGGGCACTGCATAAAACCGGACCTCAATATCTTCAAGACAAACTAAAACCCTACCACCCCCCTCGCACCCTAAGATCAAGCTCAGCCAGCCTCCTAGTCATTCCTAAAACAAACTCAGTCAGATTAGGCGGATCAGCATTCTCAGCCTTGGCCCCCACCCTGTGAAACTCACTCCCACCCCACATCCACCAAACTGAGGATTTAACACCGTTCTGTAAACTGCTGAAAACCTGGCTCTTCCCCTAAAACCAACCGGTAACCAAACTAGCCCAAACAGACAATCAGCATCTCAAGGACATCAACCCAACAAACTACCTGAGGCGAGAAATTGACAGCTAATGACCCCGAATATAAACTAGAAAGACAAACTCAATTAAACGAGTAAAGTAGATCAAAACAATGAAGCGGATAATAAGAATAAATCATAGGGAAACTGTAATGAGATGTAAACTGCTGAAACGCACATAATACATGAAGAGGGAAAGAAATGAATGGCGCCTATGAAATAGTTAGAATAGATGAAGCATGTTGAACAGTTGAATGCACTGAGTGAAAGAATGCATGAGTGGAAGAACAGAGGACTACATAGATCAAATGAGTGTGTAAATTGAATGAGTATGTAGATCGGATGAAGGTATAGAAACGGATGAACATGTTAAGCGGATAAGCATCTGGAGTGGTTGGGTGTGTAGAGCGGACGAGCGTGGATGGCGAATGAGTGCATAAATACAGAGAAGCGAATGTAGAACTGATGAATGTACAGAACGTATGAGCGTGTGGTGTGAGGGAGATCTGTGGTGTGAGGTAGAATGTAGAGTGGGGGAGCGTGTAGAATCAGGGAACGCGTATAATAGGGGAGCGTGTAGAATGGGGGAGCGTGTAGAATGAGGGAGCGTGTAGAGTGGGGGAGCGTGTAGAGTGGGGATCGTGTAGAGCGGAGGAGCGTCCAGAGCGGAGGAGCGTTCAGAGCAGAGGAGCATGTAGAGCGGAAGAGCAGTTAGAGCGGAAGAGTATGTAGAGCGGAAAAGTATGTAGAGCGGAAGAGTATGTAGAGCGGAAGAGTATGTAGAGCAGAAGAGTGTATAGAACAGATGAGTGTATAGAGCGGATGAGTGTATAGAGCGGATGAGTGTATAGAGCGGATGACGAGTGTATAGAGCGGATGACGAGTGTATAGAGCGGATGAGTACATAGAGCGGATGACGAGAGTATAGAGCGGATGACGAGTATATATAGCCGATGAGTACATAGAACGGATGAGGGTATAGAACGGATGACGGTATAGAAAGGATAAGGGTATAGAGCGGGTGAGGGTATAGAACTGACGAGGTTACAGAGCGGACGAGGTTACAGAGCATACAATGTTACAGAGCGGACAAGGTTACAGAGCGAATGAGGTTACAGAGCAGATGATGTCACAGAGCTGATGAGGTCACAGAGCGGATGAATTTATAGACCAGGATTACTGCGTGTTACCGAATGATTCTAAAGGGCTGATGAATACATATTAATGTTGAACGCGGGGAAAGCACAAGTGCTTAGAGCAGATGAGGGCATAGTGCGGATGAGTGTGCGGAGCGGATGAGTGAGGGGAGAAGATGAGCTGAATGCGTGGAAAGCACAAATGCATTGAGCGGATGAGTACGGGGAGTGGATGAGTACGGGGAGTGGATGAGTACGAGGAGTGGATGACTACGGAGAGTGGATGAGTACGGGGCGCGGATGAGTACGGGGAACTGATGAGCGCCGGGAGCAGATGAATGAAGTGAGCGAATGAGTGCGGGGAGTGGATGAGTTGAATGCGTGGAAAGCATGAGTGCATTGAGCAGATGAGTACATAGAGCAGATGAGTGTATAGAGCGGAGAAGTGAGGAGAGCTGATGAGTGAGGGAGCAGATGAGTGCAGGGGAGCGAATGAGTGCGGGGAGCTGGTGAGTGCGGAGAGCTGGTGAGTGCGGGGAGCGGATGAGTGCGCGGAGTGGATAAGTTCTGGTAACGCATGAATGCGGGAGCAGGTGAATGCAGGGAACGGCCGACTGCATAGGGTGGGTGAATACGAAATACAGGGGCAGACAGGACTGCATGCGTGGGGCAGACAAGAGTGCATGCATGTGGCGGACTGGAGTGCATGAGTGCGTCGAGCAGACCGGAGTGTGTACCACAGACGAGGATGCATGGAATGAATAAAAGTATATAGAGCGGACTGGAGCGCATAGAACTGCGCGATGTACATAGTATGGTCGGGAATGCAGGGAACGTTTGAAAGAGCATGTAACCCACCATATCACACCCCACGTTTACCCTCTTCTTTACACCACCACTCAACTAGAACACAGAGATACTATGACAGCATTCGGTCTAACTGTTCTCATACTAACATCTCCCACTCACTCCCCATCAATCTAAGTAAACACTGCTGGTTACACACCCCCCAGCCGGGCGTTCTCCTCAGGCCTAATGCAGCCACAGTTGGTCTGGATAAATCCTGCCAGAACAAACACATACCCCTGATCTAACCATCACACTACCACTAAGAAGCAGCTATTTCACAAATACCGCACCAGCTGCACACATACCCAGTGCGCACACGTGCCGTTGACTCTCCCTACTCTCTCTACTGACCTGAACAACCTACCAGCGCCTTATGAACATACCAATGGTATATAAGGTGCTATATAAATGCAAAATAACTTAACATAACATAACATACTAGAGAAGCCAAAGGGCACTCTGACATCACAGAGAGGATCTGCCTATGAGGTGATTATCTCCAACCCATCGATCAAAATAGTTTGATGTAGAACTGTGAACCCTGCTACATTCATAGCTGAGCCGGTCGCAGAAGGAGAACCTATACATGACTGTGTGAATTATGAGGAATTCTATGATGAAATCCCCAGGGTAAAGGAAAATGCCCTGGCAGGTGACAAAATCGTGTTCATTGACGGTTCTTCAAGAATCGATCAAGAAGATGGACAAAGATATATAGGCGTGGCTGTGCTAAAACACCTAGCGAATGGAGAGTTCCAAGTACTCGTCAGTGCGCGAATACCCACTCACTATTCTGCGCAAGCTGCAGAACTATTGGTGCTGATACTTGCCATTGAGAATCATGCAGACCAGGAAGTAACTGTCTACAGTGACTCTGCCTATGTGACGTCCACAGTACATGCAGGTCTAGCGCGCCGGAAAAGGAGGGGCTACCTCCGAGCGGATGGCACGCCAGTGCAACACGCAGCCTTATTGGACAGGTTGATACGGTGGCATAATTAGCACCAAGGAGGTTTAGCGACATGGATTTTAACGGCTGCTAAAAGCAGCCGTTAAAATCGGAATCAGGCGTTAAGGGTTAACAATGGCGTTAACCCTTAACGCCTGAGTTGTAATGAGGCCCATAATCATAGCAAACTATAGAAAAATGCTGAGAATGAAGAGAAGCCCGTACAGAGATGACAATGAGCTCAACAATTACCTGGATAGCACAGCCCATCTCGGAAACAACATATGGTACCAGCACATGAAGGAAGTACGACGAAGGCAATCAGAAGGAGGATGCTTTGTCTGTGTACTCCTACCATACAGTATGGGAAAATCAAAGATCTTTGTGGCTGTAGAAATTGATGTCCAGACAGCACACTATATGTCACATGTAACAATGTGCAACACCAGAGGACAATTTATGGGGAGAGACGCCTCGTTGATATGGGCCAACCAAAATCACTACCCGGACGAAGGCGGCTACGTCCAGGACATTAAGACAAGAAACAGGGCTCACACAAGGAATCACGTGATCAGATACGAGAACCCTGGCATCAAAGGATCAGGGATAAGATGGGAAATAAACCCGAGACTGAACATTCAAGGAAATACTGCAGAAGAGGCACAAATCTGGAAGAACAGAGGCCAAATGCAGATCTGGGGAACAGTGGTTTCCCCAAATGGATGGGAAGAAGGAGTACTGATCTGCCGAGCTTGGATGGTCCTTGGAGCCTGCAGGGAAGCAATAGAAAACTCTCAAAAACTGTGTAAACCCCTATGGCCAAAGATAGTAAAGTTACTAACATATTTCAAAGTTAGAGGGGGACCCCTGCAGATAGTACCACTGGAAAGCCCAAAGCTATGCTTCAGAAGTGATGGCACAAGGAAGATGGGAGAGAATGTAAACTGCGGACAAATCTTTGAAGCCCCAGGAATGACAAACGGAACCTCAGTCCTAATGGACCATTACTGGGCATGTGGATCCAAGGCATACATAAAACTGCCAAAAAACTGGGGTGGTATATGCACGATAGTGAACGCCCACGTTGCCAAACTGGTGATTGCTTAGAATGACCTGAAGTTGGACAGTTTCCCGAAAGCAGATGCTCATCTAAGGAGAAGGAGGTCTGTGGAACTAATGTCCAGAATGAAGAGAGAAAATTACTTTTCTACTAAATCAGAAGAGGCAATCCAGGCAATCCCATATGAACACAGGCCGTTCAGCCTCACCTCAACAGTGTTCACCACGATGCTCTTGCCACACATCCAAATTGGAGTGAATGCTAAATTGTTGCAGATAACCAGATGAGAGTTATTGCAGACCATCAATATCACTATAAAAGGATTCAATGCAATCAAAGAAGAGCTGAGAGCAATCAGACTGATGACCCTCCAAAACAGATATGTGCTTGACATGATCACATCAACGGATGGAGGTGTTTGAGCAAAAATAGGAGAATCATGTTGCACATTTATACTATCACACGATGAAGAAAACAGAACCTTAATGGAGGCAATAAGTATGTTGACAAACCTGAAGAACCAGATGATCGCCGAAGGTGATGAAGTGGACGATGACAGCTGGTTTGGAGACCTATTCTCGTGGGTCCCACAATGGATGGCAGATATATTGAAGTTTCTGGGAGCTCTACTAGCAATGGTATTGCTAGGATTCTGTGTTATCAAGATAATCATTACACAGTGACAGAAAACTGCGAAGAAAGTAATAGGGATGAAAATAATGGTTGATGTCGAGCCAGGGTGGAAGCCCAGAGACCTGACTGATGAAGAAATAAGAGATTTTGTGAAGGCCAGCAAATTTGCGCCAGAAGGAACAAGGTTCACACACCCTAAGAAATGAAGAAGGGATGAAGTAAAATTGATCTACTGCAGCCCAAATGGACAATGCCAGCTAATGACATGGAACAAAGACGAACATGTGAAAACAGCAGGGAGTTTGAAAGGAGTGATAAAAATATGGACTCCCAAGGCTCACACATTCACACCATCATGTACAATCCCTGAAGACGATGAACATGACACAGAAGAATCAAAAGAAATAAATACAAAAGAGGTTGCAGAAGTGGTCGATGAACCGACCAGAGGGGGGAGTGTAGAGGAGGTCCCAGACATGGCCTGCACACCATCCCCTCATTTTGAGGTACCAGGAGCGTACTCGCCAATGGATGTGACGTATGAGGAGCAAATGTACGAACAAAGAGCTGCACTGGGACTCTGCCCAGTATACATCAGAAGATCCATACCTGTTGAAGCACCCATAACCAGAAAACCCTGGGCAGCACGGTACCCTATCAAACAGCCATACCAGCCGCTGATACGGAACGAAGACTACCTACAGACGGTCCATTAAGAGACCCAAAGAGCCCTAAGGGAGGGCCAGTGGAAATGACACAAGGGCTTGAACAGACTTGTGAATGAACAAAAGCCTCTATCAAAGATAGCACGCCAGTGTGAGTAACTACGAAAATAAATGTAATGGACACAGAGAAGAGACAATGTTAAAACGTGAAGAAACATTGCTACGAGACAATATGGAAGCAACCGACCAGTTAAATGTGTGTAAATAGGCTTGGAATGCAAGAAGCTAAAGATATCGATACTGCTTGCAATGCTTAGTAGAAGATTAGAGCAGCAAGCGCCAAGCATATATCTACCTCAATAAGGCACATTATACAAGTGCGACTCCATTTTGTAAAAGCAGAAATGTACCCAGCCAAAGGCAAGAGAAAGAGCGGAATCGAAATTCAACAAAGAGCGGCTCATGCCTAGGAAATCGAGGTCAACTAGAGAAAGGGAGGAGAGCGTCAGCTAACAAGACTCAAACTTCAGAGCATACCAGCCTGCCCCATGAAGGTCAAGATAAGGGGGGCCCACGCTGGTAGCAAGGCCGAAACAGAATTAAATACACTAAAAGCTGGAAACTGAAGCAGATTCATGGTGAACTAACATGTGACCAGCCAGGCACGAGGAAGTACCACTGCCTGATGTCATCCAGGACCCGAGGATGCCATAACTTTTGCGGATAAGAGGCTACAGTTTCGAAGCCATACCCAGCCAACTAATTGACACATAGCCCTTAAATACTGATTGATGGAAGGGAGGCAGGGTGAAACCTGGGACACCAGGCATATGGGCATCCATTCTGCTAATTAAAATGGGGATTTATGTCTAGGGGTGTAAACTGCCCAATAACAATGGACCAAGTTATCTGGAGTCCTATAGATAGAAGAACCAATAAGACGTCGTACTTTTAGTGACGTCAATCACATGTGATGTAGTGGGATAGGCGTAGACGCCGACCCGATAAGAGTTATCCAATCCACGTGCCCTATTACCATATACAGATATAGCACGTATACTTAAATTACCTTTCCTAACCAATTATATTGCACGTCGAGTTTTTGTAGTCTTAGACGTCAATGATGACGAATATTGCCTAGAAGAATTGCTGTTCAACTGAAGTTCGAGGAAGTCGGAGCGAGACAGGTGATTGCAATGCTGCTGATTTCCAATTGTTTCTCTGCTTGATGTACTTGTCATTAAACAGACTTCCCTTTGCCAATTTACTGAGTCCTCATTGTTCACTTGAGTTGGAGTAAGTGAATCATGAACCCCGTCCTCACATGGTGCAGCTATCTTGTTTTACAAGTTCTAGAGGGTGAGTGCTGACCTATGGGCCCGTCAGTGAATTCCTCTCCTCGTGAACAGGGGGACAGCTTATCCTCCAGTATATAGCTCACAAGCGAGGGAAGGGTTTGCCCTGGATCAGACATTGGGCGTCATTACGACCCTGGCATTAAGGGTTTAACAGCGCCATAAAAGGTGTCAGCACCGTTAAACCCTTAACACCTGATTTCGAGGTCCCTTTGCGGCTCCTGACCTTAACTGCTGGTCTGGACCAGCTGTTAAAGTAGGGTCCCGCCAAGGGACTTCCGAGGTAATTACGGTACCACAATTTGCAGGACCGTAATGACCGCCTTCCCCAGTCCCATTGAGCCCTATGGGGCAAAAATGGGAATGGGGAGGGCCAATGGTAAAAGGGAAATTACCGCCCCGCCAACCTTGGAATGGGGCAGTATTTCCTCATTTACCATTGGCGGACTCGTTACAATACCGGCAGCAACCATGGTGCTAATAGGTCCATTGGTTACCGCCGGTGTTGTAATGAGGGCCATTGTATCAGACTTAAGTGCTAGGAGTTCAACAAGTACAGCAGCTGTAGCAAGTGTAAAACTAATTTGTTGCATTGGCAATTGTAGTGAGCCCCCGTGCAGATTCAGCAATATACAAACACAGGACAGGTATTAACACCCAGGATAGGAATGCATGCACCCACAATAAGGCAGCTCACAGGGCGACTTGATGTGTTCTGAATTAATAAGTGATGCTGGGAGGAAAAGTCTTTTGCTCTATTGGTAGGCGCTGGAACTGCACATCTTTAAACAAAGTAGGAAAGGTGTAAAATGGTGAGAATTATCAGAAGATTGACAGTTCTTTGGAGTTGTAAGTTACATTTCTATTTGTTGATGAATCATCAGTCTTTATAAGAGAGTGGGTTATGACTGATTTATGTTATATTTGTGACAGACACTAGTTAAATGTTTTGAGAAGGGTTTGGATGACAAAACTTAACATGAGTATTTTTTTATTAGGGGATTGTGTGTTTCACTTTTTGGATATACCATAAGAACACAGGTGAATGTTTAATGGCATGCACTGGGCATGTGGCTCTGCAAGGTGTTTAAGTAGAGCAAGAGGTCTTTTGTATCATGAGATGAGCATTGTGTTAAACATGACTATTTGGACTAGTGAAGAAAATGGTGAGAACATTTGATGAATTCTTGCTCAAAAAATGGATACCTATGGATAAAGAGGAGGGACAGATAATCCATCTAGAATTAGAAGCAGCCATGAGGGCAAAAGAAAATGGCAATGGTCAAGGGAATGGACAATAGGAGTGGACCATAGAGAACAGTAATAGTTCTCGGGGAAGGGTCTAGGCTGATTGATGTCACCGATGATGGCATATTTAGACAGGACCCAATGGATGATGAAGTGGTGTTTTTAGGAGCATCACACAATGAAAGAGGAAAAGGAAATCTCATAAACGCTTGACAAATGATGCAGCAGCACTCAGCATATATTCAGGGAAGCTTGGAGAAAAGAATTCCAAGTGTCCGGTGGACCATAGGTCCTTATGACATTGATCTAGTAAAACGAAGAGGGAACAAAATAAAAATATACACAGGTATGGGATTAGAATATGAAACATATGATGGTTGTGTTGTAACTAGACTAATTAATATAGTCTAATTATAAATAGATAGGGATAAAAGCATAGGACTGAGAAGCTCAAATGAAAAAGTGGACGTCAATTTAGTGAAATAAAAAAAATAAAAATTAATGAATGAATGATTGGATATTCAAGCAGCAAGAAGCATAAATGGATAAGATATCCAGATTTGCAAAACAAAGAGGACAATTGAGGGTGCTGGCTATAATTGAATAGTGCAGTATATTTTAATAAAATAGACAATATGATTAATGTAGGGACAATGGGGTATGGTTGGCCAAGACCGTTCTGATTACATAAGAGAATTTGTTGTAGAACTAGACCAAAAAGAACATATGGGAGTAAGTAACAAAACATTATTTTGAATGTATATGATAAATGGTGATTTATATTTTACAGATGAAACCTATTTTTCTTTCTTGTGCACAGGAGAAAAGTATACATGCCTTCGCAGAGTAGAGTAATGTAAGGGGAAAAAACATTATATCACGATAGAGGTAAGTATTAGTGAAACAATTAGAGTCAGAAGAAGTAAGTATCCGCTCACGCCCCAAGTGTGTAAACACACTGCTGATCATTATTAAGAGTAAGAGAGCCCAGGTGAGTATAGAAAAAAGGCAGTAAGGGATATTGTTTTTTCAAATATGTAGCCTTTTCCCAAGATAGGCGCAAACAGGTGTGAGCATAGAATAGCATGACTATGCAAGTATGGCCATCTCTAATGATAAGGACACAGAAGACTTCAGGTAAAAGGTGGAGTTACCTTTTTAAAATTCTGACAACTGGTGAGATGCCTATTGGGTACATTTGGCAAAAGTATAAGAATATTTTAGAATGCGCAAAACAATGTATTTCTTATATGTCACATTTGCATACATTTAATAGGAAGAGTGCTGGTTTCCAAATAACAGGGTTGTGTAAGATTAGCGTAGGTGAAGCAGCAAGTGACGCGCAGTGGAATGTGTCAATTATGTTTCAACAGCATCAAGGCACATGAAGGAAAGAAGACCGTGGTCCCATGCAGGCCGAAGGATGACTTCAAAAGATACAGGGAAAAATGTTCAGCACAGCAGGGAATACCAAAGACATGCCAAATTGATGCGGTAAATGTTTTATGTGCACCAACGCATTTTTTTTGGGGTCAGAAAAGTAGGCCTACATGTCAATGTGCCGAGAGTGTCAAGAAGTGACCACAGTAGATATTTTGACTAACAGTAAGGAGCAAGGGTCTACGCTAGGGGGAAACCTGACCACCTTGCCAGACTTAAACATGACTTTGCCTCTATTTCGGTTTTCTACAGAAAGCAAGAACCCATACCAGCATTGTCTTCTTCAGCTACGGATGTGCCAAGAAGACAGGAGAGGGAACATTATGAAGACATCCTTTTTTTAAGTGTTTTTGAATTTGTTATGTTGTCTGTTTGTTGTTTATTATTTTTATGATAAAGGAAGAGACCAAAAATGCCTCTTTGGTCTGAGAAAGTCGACCTTAGGGAAACATGTTTCCTTTAAAAAGATATGTAGTTTTTTGAAGAAAAGAAAGCCCGTAAGAAAATAAGGGCAATACCAGACACAGGTGGATGTATTTATTGCACAAATTCAGATCATAAACCAGGTTCTGATATCAACCAACATGTATTTAAATATACGTTAAAGATGGGTGTAAAGGAAGAAAGGAGCAGCCATCTTGTTATATTAGAAATTAAGAGAAATGCGGCGGAGATTGTTTAGGAGGCAGGAATGTTTGAATGAAATCCACAAGTAACCTTTTAAGGGTTGGGTTTGAGGAGGAAGTACTGAGGAAAGAGACATATTTATTTTTCAAAGGAAACTCATTCATTTTTTTATCACAGGTGGACGGGGGAGACCTATAAACCAGGAGAATTGGTGGCACACAACCCTGCGAGCAGAGAGAAAGAGATCGAGGGACCCAGACAGATGCCCAGTCATCGCTATTGTATAATATGAGAGTTTACAATGTTTTTCCTGCAAAGACTCCCCCATCCTTGTGTTCCCCAGAAGAAGTATTTGAATGACCCCCTATTGACTATCTGACTTTGGATAAATGAACTGAGAGTCTGAGTACTCTGTAAAATAAAAGACAGGGGACTACTGGCCTATGCATTTAAAAGGCCAATGAACTTGCTGCAAAGGAGCCTAAAGGACAAAATAAAGTATGGACTAAATGGAGAAAGTCTCTGGACTTGGAATAAGGAGAATAAAGAAATCAGGTGGAAGATGTGTCGATGAAAGATGAATGGAAAAAAGAAGACAAGCGCCAAGAATGTGCATGGGGAAGAGAATGGGAAGCAATGAAGCATCATGGGATCGGAGGAAGGAAAAAATGTGCTGTAAAAGCCACACGTAAACAGTTAAAAGATAGGGTGGTGGGTTCTCTCAAGGAATGATTTTCTCTTGATTCTCGTAGTGGCCGTTATTACCTAAGTTAGTTAATAGTTAATTAGGTAATAGAGGTGGCATTTAGATAGAAGCATACAACTTTTTAGGGATAGACACATACAAATCATGAAGGAAAAATATTGCAATTAAACTTTTGCTAAAGCAAGATACATATGTTTTAGGCGGAGACAGGGATGTATAGGTACACTAAACATGGGGGAGGGTGGATATTAGATGAGGTGGCCCTTGTATTGAATAGGTCTCTAAATACAGGCCAGAGGGTGGAATTTAGAGCAGGTCATAGACCACCAGCCCTCAAACTGAATGCAGATAACATGTCAGGCTGATTATTGGCTCCAGTATCGCCAAAATTGGAATTGTAGTGCTTTTTGAAGACAAAAAGCACATTTTAGGGCAACATATATTTTTTAGGGTCAGAATGCCCCACATAGTTGAGGGTATCTCAGGTATTACAGGTACACCGTGAATATCAAAAATCTAGTCTGAAAACTGGATAGGAAAAACGTTATGCATAAAAGTCAAAATAATAACTCACATTTGGTAGCTACACAGAACAAAATCTGGCCAATGTTCAATTGGTTTCTAAGATGGATGCTAATGAGACAAAATGTGGTAAAACCCTTACTCATGCAAGATAATTGTCAATAACAATTTATTGTCATAAATCAAAATGTGCCTAATAGATATAGTCAATAAAGTGACAAAGTGCTAAAGCACACACTCTCAAGAAACTGCTAGGTGTGCAATAATGCAATCCAATGCCTGTTGACAAAAAAATTGTTGACAAAAAAATTGTTGACAAAAAATGTATTGTTATTGACTGATTGTAATTGTACTGGCACATTAGCAGCTATCCAGGGATAAGCTATCATATTTTTAGAATATTGGATCTGATGAATTAATTCGGAGATATGTAATGTTTGGTACTGTTGTCTAATTTGACACTTTGACATTCCTATTGCACAAAATTTATCTTGGGTGTAACAAGCACTCTGTCCCTTTCAAGGTATAATTGCATTGTGGTTGACTAGTTACAGCCCACTTGGGCGGGACAGTCGGAGTAGAGACAGGCAAGTCTAATCGAGCGCACTGTTAATTACAGAGCTGTAATGCCCACTCGGGCAGTTCATTTTAGAATGTTGATGTGACTTAACAAAACAAACGCTATGTTTTTTATACAGCACTCGTAATAGACTGCCCACTTGGGCTTGATCCAAATGATACAATATTGATAGGACTAGAGGCGCTGCAAGTCTTCTAAGTTTCAACAGGGTTCAGAGGTTTTAAACCAAAGCCGCGCAGGATGCACTTCATTGGTCTACATTGCCCTTTTTCTAGATATTTTATGTAACTGGGCTTTATGAAATCAAAATGTATGAACCTACAACAAGAAATGGAATACATCTTCCAGTAGTATACCAATACATAGTTTGACGAGCAGAGACAGTGTTTTCTGAGCCATTTTTCAATGGTTTTGATGAGTTCAAAATGCCGGCTCTATTTGACTCTATTAGAGATGCTATCTAACATGCCACATGACCAGAGGGATTTTGAATTCCATTTCCTGTTTGGACAAGTTTAAAACAGCCTGCAAGCTTTAGGCTTCAAAACTATCCTGACAAAGTCCCTGTGAAGGGATGGAACGCATGGCATTATACCAGTGTCTTTTACTTCTGTAACCAGTTTACAAGTCCATTGCTGACTTTTACTATTTTAAGAAGATGTTTTATCTTAAATAAATGTCATATTTTAGCACTATTTCTGGAAATGAGTGCTTGTAATTTTTGGCTGTGTGGAAGTTGGTGCATTTTATTTAGTCACTTTCTTCTTTCTACCCATCAATGTTTGCATAGATTTTGGTCTCCCTTGACTTTTACAAGCACCTGCTTAAGCAGACTGAGCGTCACTGTTAGGGATTTTGGATTGCAATATATATATATATATATATATATATATATATATATATATATATATACATACATATATACATTCAGTGAAAAAACCTTGTTAAATGGACATTATTGTTAAATTGCACTAATAAAAACCTATGGAATGTAGTGAAACAACTTTATTAAAGTGAAGTTATGCTTACAAGTAAAACCGAAAACACCAGAAATGTGCCCGTTCTGGTAAGCTAAGTAGCCATAACATTTGTGCTGCTAACACTAACACCCAGGACATCAAAGATAACCTTGTAAATGCCATTTATGACATCACTGATGACATCACATTTCTAGGCCACGTGTTGTTGTTCACTGATATATCTAGGCCAGGTGTTTTTGCTCACTGCCAGTCAGAATATTAAAAGTCAAAAGGTGCTATATATCTAGATGTTAACCTTGTTGTATGTTCATAAGGTACTTTCTTTAAGGTTTAATATGAGCTCATGGTGAACATTCAAGGGACAATAAGCAGGCTTCAAACACACAATTCATTTGTATAATGAAGATTAACTTTAATGTTATTGACATTTTCTGGTGATGTTGTTTCTTTCTTCCTTACTTCATTTTCCATGTATGTGCATCTGATTGTATGGATTGTGAATCTTCATATGTATTGTTTGTACTAACACAAATGTGTAGTAAGTCTTAAACTGTTAGCTATTTATTCCATGTTTAATAAGGAAGCATTCATTATTTTGCCATCCAAAATTACCAGATTAAAAATATTGTACTTCTACATGCTGCAGCCAATACCTATGTGTATGTATAATTATGTTCCTATATTAACAACAACAATTTTGTTTAGATGAATACATTTGTTAATACATGAAGTACTTCATGATAGGTCTCCTAATCACCTCTGACATCTTGCTACAAAAATGGTTAACACAACCCCTTGTAGGAACTTTTCATCACAATTAATGTAATACTTAATGTCATCAGTGATGTCATAAATTACATTTGTGACATCATATTTGATGTTCTGGGTGTCAGTGTTAGCAGTGCACAGTGGTGGCACGAGTTGTGGTTGATTATCTTGCCATAACTGGCAAATTTTTCAGGTTTTTCAGTTTTACTAGTAACCATAATGTCCCTTTACCAACGTTTTTTCACTGAATTTCTGCATTATTGTGCTACAACTTCCTTATATCATACTTACCCCAATATAGCAGCCTTTTCTGCCATTCTAGAAAGTTTCAACTGAAAACACTCCCATTTCCACTTCCTAGCAACATTTTTAACACTTCTATGAACATTTTGCCAATTTGTGCACCCTTTTCTGTTCGCAACATTCGCAAACGTCTGACATCTTTGCTGACTTTCCGGACAGTGTCACGTGACCACGCGGGCATGCGGTGTGATGACATGTTCGTTAATGGGGCTCTGCTTCACAAACAGGTCCGTGATTCGTGAACAGTTTGAAACTGCATTTTCAGCTGATCTAGGAAGTTTCAAGCTGAAAATGTACCGTAGCACAGCTCCTAAAACTATTATTACTGATTTTCCATTTGCAATCTAGGATTGAACACATGCTTGGAGGAATATTAGCACAACTGCTATTTAATTTAAAAAATGGCATTAGCCATTGCCATTATTGCTCCCCAGGAGCCAACACCACCAGGTGGAGGGCCTAGACAATGGGAAAAATGCAATTATGCAGAAAAGAATGAAGAGTCCCAGGAAGATGAGATAGAGGACATTACTACCTCCAGCCCCCAGAGAGAATCATGGGTGTGGTGGTTCTTTACCTCCGTTGGGGGTATACCAAAGGCTAAGGCTACCAAGGTCAAATGTACTGAATGCAACAATGTACTCAGTCATGTACAACCTGGGCAGTACTCCTATGGGACCACATCAATGTGCCGCCACACCAAATCCAACCACTGGGATGCTCTGAGAAAGGCTGTTCCTTTCTCTGGAATTAGTAGGCTGTCTTCCTCTACCTAATCTTCCTCAACCAATACTGCCATCTCACAGGCTAATCCTGGGGGCACAACATCCCTCCAGCTACCTTGCAAGCCATAAAAGAGGCTGTTGATCTATATCTTTCCAAGAAAAAAATCCTTTATATATACTGCAACATACCATTCTGCAGGGGTAGCTGTTTCAAAGGGCTTTCGAGGCTATAATCTAGGAGCACGAGAAACACTACCTCCTATCCTAAATTCAACACATGCCCAGCATCTTCGCCTACTCACCTGCCCCTGCATATCTGTGGTTGGTGTCCCTTCCCTGATTTCTCTCCCCACCTTATTTCGTGGCATCTGTTTCCTGGAAACCGCTGCAAAAAAAGACATACAAAAATAAAAAAATAAAAAAAACACCCCAAAAAAGTTCCTTTAGGAACCACCTTTCATGGTTAAAAAATAGAAGTAAAAAAATACGCTGACAGACTCCACCTACTTTACATTTTTCAGTAAAGTAGTTAGACACAATAAGATTCTTCAACATTCCCATTAGCATGTTCTACTATGCTACTGGGAATAATGGAAAATTTTATACTAGAGAAAAAGAAAAGAAAACACAGAAACAATGTTCTGTCCCTAATACTTTCCTGTAGCATACAATAAGGACCATAATCCATCGACCTTCATGACTGTCCGAGGTCTACCCAAACCCCTCTCCAAGTGATGCATCATTAAAAAACCTGGATTGCATGTGCACACCATCACACAAGACAGCCCTTCTACCTGTTTTACTGTTATGTTTGTAACACTGCCTCATTCCCTGCTTTCAAACAGTCACACATCTATCCATAAATCAGTTCAGAAATCTCTGCGTTACCCTATCAATACATTAAACTTCCACACACCAACTACCACTGAAGAATGTTCTATAAATCTTTTGCATCTGCATGGTCCTTGCTTATCCAAAATATTGGACACACTGCTGCTATAAATGCACATCTGTATTGTACAGTAAGAGTAGTGCATAAATGGAAAGGAGTGTTGGGATTGCAAAGTGCTGAAAGCAGCCCAGAAGGAAAGTGCCAAGAGATGCCAAGGTGGGAGGCTACTGTTTAACTGCTTAGGCAGAGGGGTCCTAAGGCTAGGATACACGGCAGCCAGGTGGTAGACCCGCAAGGGCATTACTGAAGGGGCGGGGAGTGTACAGGTGTTGACTAGATATAGGGCCTGGAACCTGTGATGGTCATGAGGGACAAGGCCACCAGTCTCAGTGTCAGTGATATGAGTTAGCAGGGAAGGGAATAAATAAAACAGGAAAAGGACAGCAGAGATGTTAAAAGTTTCAAAAACTTAAGAAAGTCCAACTGAAGTATAAGAGGAGCATGAAGGATGTTCCAAACAGCGGCACTGTCCAAAGAGAGAGACCTGCCTCCCGCTCTCTGTTCAGAAAGCGGTTGACAAGCAGAGAATGGAGTTACAGGAGTGGAGGGCTCTAGCAGGGCAGTATTTAGGGAGGCAAAGTAGGAGATATTGTAGTCCTAGGCCCCAGAAAGCCTTGTCAATGATACAGAGGATCTTGAATTTCATCCTTGCAACCACCAGGATCCAATGCACACATTTTAGGGCTGCATCGATATGATCCCTTGGCTTGAGGCCAAGGATACGTCTTGCAGCCCTATTTTAGATTAGCTAAAGGGGGCATAGACAACAAAGAGGAGGCTGTTGCAGTAGTCCTGTCTACAGAGGACCAGGACTCTAGAGACATTGAGCTTCTGGGGAAGGTGAAGAACAGTAGAATCTCTATAAGGAGGTGAAGCTGAAAGTGGGCTTTCTTTACAAGCTCCAAAATGTAAGGACTAAAGGTGAGAGATAACTTAAAGATAACCCCATGGTTTTTGGCCTCACAGGATAGTGAGAGTAGAAGGTCTTAGGTCCCCTTCTTTCTTCGGTATGAAAAATAAGGGAGAAGCAGCTGGGGAAGGTGACAGTCTTATAAACCCTGATTCCAAGGATTTGTCTAGATATTCCTTTAAGACTGCATCCTCCTTCTGTGTGAGGAAATAATTCATTCCTGAAGGAATGCTGGCACCTTCCACAAGATCTATTGGCCAATCATAGGGTCGATGAGGAGGACGTTTCTTGGCCCAATGAGATAGGCAATGTTGCGAGGCAAAGACCATTGAACCTGCAACCCAGTCTATGGTTGGATTGTGCAATCCGAGCGGTGGCAAACCGAAAATGAGTCTGAACTGAGTTGCAGAAATAACATCACACATGATGCTCTTGGAATGACTGTCATGATCAAAGCGACAGTACACTCGGTTACTAAACCCGACAAAAGCATTGTACCATCCACCACATTAACAACTTCTGGTCGTTCTTTAGGTAGAAGCGGTATGTTCCACTCCTGGACATATTGTTCAATGATATAATTACCGGTTGCTCCGGAATCCACAACAGCCTCAGATTGCCAAGGAACTCCTTCTGGATAGCAAGGGTGGTATTCACGGTGAATAGAACAGAAAAACTGGAACCCCATAGAGAACTGCTTGACAAAGGGACTCCTTCTTTTGCCAGGCTCTGGCATTTCCCTGCTTCATATGTTTTTTAGGGCATAATCGCAGGAAATGACCAGATGAATCACAATAAAAGCATAAGTTGTTCTTTTTTTTGAGGTTCTCCCTCTCTTCTGTGGACAAAGGACCTTGGACTGCCCCCTGATGGGATTTGTTAGAGCACTTGGAACAGACGGCAGAACTCTTTTTCCCCCCTTTCTCCAGGCCTTACGAGCGTCGATCTGAAGAACCATGTCCAGAAAATCTGGATAAGAGGTAGGGACCACAGAGACTGTAGCAATCATGTCTTTGAGAGAATACGACAAGCCCTTGTAATGCATGACTGCTTTCTTCTCATCCGGCCACCCAGTCTCGGCGACCAGTTGATTGAACTTGTAAGTTGAGCAACTCTAGATCTGTGACCTGGGACTTGTCCCCGGTGTCAAAGACGCGAATCATGGCGTTAATCAACGTGTCGCAATCGAATAATAATGGACTCCCCTGTCCAACAAAGGGCTAGCCCAGACTGCAGCCGTACCACCCAAATTAGACAGTACGAAAGTCGCCTTTGTGGTAGAGTCAGGAAAAGACGATGGTTGGCACAAAAAATGTAACCTGCATTGATTAATAAACATTCTATAGGTTGTGGGATCAAATGTTCAGGTTGGGCTAAGGGAAATTGTGCTGCCATATACACAGGTACCAAGTCTGGTCGTGCCTGGGCTCTGGCTAAACCTGAACCGGACGCTGTGGCTGGGACTGGAGGCTCATTCCCACCTGCCTCTAGCCTGCCTGCATCTCATCAATAAGGCGATGTGTGGCATTATGCGCCGCTGTCATGTCAGCACACAAATCAGCCACTAGCTGGACCAGGGTAGTCAATGGGTCAGCAGCTGTGCCCATTTTAAGGCTTCTGATTCCGTCAGGAGACCTGCACAATCACTATTGGTTGGATTTTGAACCTGTCGTGTAGTGGAAAAATTCTTCTGACCAATGTAACTCTCAGGAATACAGAAGGACCAACAGAGGGTCCTATTGATTGAAAGATGAGCGGACACACTGGAAACCCAATGGCTGCAAGGCAAAGATTAGGTTTTGTATAGGTGATAGCAACAGCAATAATAAACAATACAGATGCCAAACCAGACTAACCTGAGACAAGAAAAATGGCCCTTTTCATAGAAGCAAGAATTACCAATATTCTCAACCACAGAGGAGTGTCATGAAAACCCTATGGACAGAAATGGGGTACTTTTCAAATGAGGAACTGTGAAATGGCAATTACTACAATAATATGTCATCAACTGAAAATTTGTATAATAGTTCTTACCAGTGTGACCAATATCAGTTCAATAAGTCAGGAGCGTCCTTCCTTGGGTTCGGGTGGCAGATGTTTGTAGGCAGATCGCCAGGATAGTGATGAGTGGAAAAAACGATCCGATACCGCCGGCACAAGGACGCCTAAAGTCCACCAGTGCTAATGATGCAGTCTCTAGTCAAAGCACTGCTGTCCCTGCACTCGCTGGCACAAGGACACCTATTTAAATGTCTTGATTGCAGAACCAGTTCCAAAGATAAACAAAACAACAATACAAAATCTGTTAGCAGAAGAGGGCTAGTCCGTGTCAATGGTGAGCGAAAAAGAACAAAGACTGAATCTCTTCCCAGAAGCAAGTCAAGAGAGGTCCGTGGTAGTCAACAGGAGATCAGCAAATTCCAAAAGAGCAAGGCAAGTTCAAGGTCCGGGAACAGGCAAAAAGGCAGAAGAAGTAAGAAATCCAAATACATAACGCTACTGCCGGCATTGAAAACGGGATCAGAAGTGCTGAGTCACTGTTGGGGCGGCCTTTATTTTGAAACACTGGAAACGCGGGATAAACGTGATCATGGCCGCAACGAATTACATGCCTGAAACTGGGTCATGTGCCACTGTCGCCATGGCAACCCCCAATGCACCCGGAATGACGAGCCGCAGTGAGGGAAGCCCTGACGCAGTGAGGGAAGCCCTGAATGTGTGTGGTTTGCAGACGTCTCCGCCTGTATGCACCTGCCCGTTTCACTGTTTTGCTACACTTCCCCAAAGGTGTGCAAGGTTAAGCACCACCAGTCTTGTGTAGGCATGCCGACTGCCGCATTCTGAAATAATGGCCTCACTTTGGAGGTCTGCTATGTGCTCACCCACTTAGTGGTCCAACGTATGCAGCTTCCTCCATGGTTTGGCAACATCCCAGCCCCACCCTGTAGCTTAGTGGTTGAGGATTGGAGGTTAAGGGTGAGGGCCAAGATATCATTGTCACTGCTATCATTAGCAATCACTTTAAGTTCCGTGGCCGCCATCAGGCAGGGGTTATTCCCGAAGTAAAAATCCAAGGTTCACTGGCTATTATTCCCAGTCCATGTGTAGTTTCCTGAGATATCACCCCTGGTCTGGCATTTAACATTGCCAAGTCCTAAGTTCTCAGGAACTTAATCCACTTCTTACCCTTTTCATTGCTTTTCCTTGCAGCATTCTACATTGTTTAACCACATTTCTGTAAGGGGCACGTGGTAATTTATCTACACAATTGGCATTACGGTCTCCTCCCAACAGGACAAAATAATCTGTAGGGGACCCACTACTCACAGCTAGAACCTCTTCTAGCAAGTCAAACATGTCTCCCGTGTTACCCAAACCCAGAGACGAATAGGTATTTATAAGCAGCATCTTCCATTTCTTTCTGATAGAATTGGACCAAAGCTCAAACGTCAACACTTTGTCCCCAACTGTCACAAGAAGCACACTACGGGAGCTGCTTTTATGGCTCACTCTGATAGAAAGACCCCCAAAAGGGTGTCCCCTAGGGCCTTCATTTGCAAAGGATTAGTATAGATGAAAACCATTCACAATTAGGAAACAGTCTAAACAGGTCTCCTGCAGCAGGAAGACATTGGAGTCCGCTAGGACATTAAAAGACCCCTCAGCAGCCAATAAATGGCTAAACCTCCTAGTGTTCCAGCTTGCGATCTTTAAGGGTCAGTACGACCCTGCCTGGGGTCTCTCAAGGGCAACCTTTTCCTGTGCATCATCACCCAATATATGGCTTCAAAACCTGGTGAAGGTTGCACTGGGGCCTGGGAAGAAGTTGCACCATCATATTTGTCCAAGGACTTGTTACCATTTCCCCACTGAATATGAGCCCTCCACAAATCGGTCAAGACGCCTAGTAGAGTTGTGCAACTCACAACATACAGTTAATTTGAGACATAAGGAGAACAAAACATCAGCATTCACACACACTCGTGAAACTGTAGAAGGTGTAGCAAAGCATATCAATACCCAATTAGTGGGGCTACTCCATTTGGGCAGTTCAAGTTGCACCATGTCAGTGGAGGAGATTGTGGATAATCATGTAGTGGATGCCCAGAGTCGGAGAAGAGTTGATCAGTTCAGAAACAGGCTTAGTTCCATGGGCTGGATCTCCTCCAGTGTCAGTGAAGTTCCAGCCCTTATAGGGCCCATCACCCTGTTACCAGAAATTGCACTATACATAGCATAGGGCCCCCAGGCGCTGTGTGTCACTCATAAACTTAGCCCCCTGTGATTTCCACAGGCATGGGGCGAGAACCCCTACATTTATGTACAAATGTCACTGAGTAGTGGCCTTAAACATATTCCGTGAACACGGCAGATGTGGTTCTTGGCAATTGGCCAGAGCTACAATCTGAAGAAAACACTGGTCCATTCATACCAGTTTCTGTTTCAAATCCGAGGGTGGAGCCCACCTGGGCATTGCACAAAGTAGGAACACACTTAGTGACAGTCCAACTGTCCAGGTGGCCTTTTGATGACACTGTACGCCTGGAACCGTCATCCTGCACTCTGGGGACGTTTTGCACTTTAGTAGGTGCTTTCTTACGATCATCGCTATCAGCCATCACGTGTGATTCATGATAAGTATTGTGTGAGGATTGTATAGTGGATTGCACCCCAGCCCCTACAAGAGACCTCAAAAGGGTAGAAGGCTTGGGTTCCGGGGGGAAGATGGGTGATTTCATCATCATTGATATCTCTGCACACAATGCTTCCAGTGCATCCTCCTCAATCCCCGCAGCCCGGGGATCACACCATAAGTTTGGACCAGGCATTGTATGTATCTTAGCCCTAGAGGGGATGTTGTTTGAGGCAGCTAACCTGCCCATGAGAGTCAGTGTATAAGCTGAGCTAAATGTCCTATGTTCCAAATTTACTGTTAGTAACATCGCCATTTTTAGTTTTAATTCACATTGATCTGAGGCAATTACTGAGCATAGGACCAGCAGGGCATCCAGCTTAAAAGTTAGTTCATTGAAGTGCGGTGTAAACTCTTCAGCTCCACCAAAGGTGCCCTGGTCAATATTTTGCCCAGTGGTCTCAGGTTTGTATTTAGTTGCTCCAACTGCCTCTATTTTCTGGGCCAGGTCAACTAGATCTGTGTTGCTGGACCAGTTGGTTAAACTGTCAACCCTGGCAGAATGGAAATTACCTTGAGGTGTGCCTTGCAAGGTCCTACAAAAGGTTAGGTAACAAGCCATTGTTGTCCAGAGACTGCATATAACAGGATAGTAATGCACAACTTTTAATGCCAGTACACAGTGGAGGCATAAGAGGTTTCTTTATACAGACATTACTCTTAGAAGACATATTCTCCTCATTTCGGGAGGGGTACATGGTGGCCATAGTAGGTTTGGAAATGATCATGGTGACATTACCCACACCGGAGAAGAACCCTGAGATTCTTGATTGTGAATTATAGAGCCAACCCCCATTAGGCCCCCGTCTTTCTTCCCCAATTCATCTTTGGTGCCTCCTTGTATGCTTTCCTGGTGAGCGTTGGGCTACGTAAATGCTTACTCCTCAATAGCGTGTCACTATGAAGTCCTTGTCTCCGGTCAGGTTTAGGCTTTATGTTAAAGATTGGGTAATCAGGCCAGCCACTAGTGTATTAGCAAACAGACAAATTGTGCAGATGGATCTTAATACCCGCTCTTGCGGGAATGTCCTGGCACACGTGTCAAAAATGTATTTTTACTAGTCCATGCCGCCCAGCAGAGACGGTGTAAAATCCTTCACCCACAGCACTCTGAGAATTATAAAGGGCTTCCAAGGTACTAATAACAACAGTCAGCACTCTTAACATTGCTTCCTTGTTGCCGTCTAAGTGGTGAGGATAAATCAGCTATCCAATAAAATGTAAGGATGTGGTTCAAAGGCACATCGGCCCGCAGTCAACAACCTCCTAGATCAGTTAAAATATTTATTTGATAACACAGCCAGCAATAAGAGCTTTACTGTGGGCTCTGCAGTTAGTTTATAATTAGGATTCCCTATATGCAAATGGTGTCACATGGTCAAAACTGAGGGGCGTTGTTGTCAGGTGCGCGTTCAGAGCTTCACCTACCGTGCTGCCCAGTCCTGCACCGTCTGCACCAGCAACCGTAATTACTTTTCCAGTGTTTCAGTTCACCGAGACACTCTCCCTCACGCCGCCACCTATTGGCCACACATCATCTATTTCTTTTTTGCTTATTCGATTTCTTACAAGGGCCCATTAATTGTTCTAGATGTTTATAGAACCAAAGTATTTTCCGTGGGTCTGTATGGAAGCAAAACATTGGGGCTACACTCAGTAACATGTATTAAAACAATTGAGAGTAAATTAATTAAAATAACTTTCAGCCCCCAAAGAGTATGGCAACAAATGCATTGCTCTGTGAAATTACATAAAGAAGATGAGCTTCATCGTTATAAAGACGCCATTTGTGATGTTATTTTCCACCCTGGAGGTCAAGCATTAAGTAGTTCAATGATGTCAAATGTTTATTAAGGGAACCTGGTTTTGACCATTTTATAAGTAAACCTTTTAGGGCCACTGGGAAATTTTAGGCTGGTGTGAAAACAGTTTTAGGATTTTGGCAAAAAGAGAGACAGATTATTAATTCAATGCACTAGAATGGCATACAATGGCACTACAATGGTGAAAGCACCTCAACACTGGAACTCCTTACCACCATCGCTCAGAACTCCCCAATCTTACTCACTTTTTAGACGCAACTACATCCATTGGTTAAAGACACAAACCATTAACACCTCTAACACCACACGGCTGCTCTCCGCATTGCATGCTTTAAGTAAATCTGTAAATTTGTAATATTAAATTTGTAAATATTTGTAATTCTTTAAATATATTTACTGCATTATCTCCTGCCAAACTGTACACATGTTCCTTCATTGTCACACCGTAATTATGTAATGTAAAGTATAAGCAACCTGTAACGAAGCTTTGAATAACCTTGCTGCTCATGCGCCCTCATACCCTCGGGTCGCAATACAAAGGATTAAACTAAACTAAACTAAACTAGAATATGGTTCATGGGCTATCTGATGCATAAAGATTCTCCTTTTGCTGAATTTATATAACTGTGAGGTATTGCCACCGGGCAAGTGTGTAGAAGCACTGTCTTTTTGAAATGTGTATTAGTGAAAAGAATAAGGCGGGTAATTCCATTTCAGGGAGTGAAATCTGCTGACCAGATTTCCCTTTCATAAAAAGGTTATGCCAAAAACATAGTGTACACTTGTGAACTGCTGCATCAGTAACCTCATTTCAGCATCTGGCCTACTGTGGAACAGAGCAGGTTCAGGACACAGGCGCCCTCTTGACAGACGCACTGACAGCCACGTATCTGCAGAACAGGGACTGCATTTAAGGTATGCACCCCTGAACCAATAACTGCACACTTTTGAGGATTAAGTCCTGGTGGCACATTCAACTGTACTTATTTATTTTCATTTTATTTTATTTTATTTATTTGCATTTGTATAGCGCGCATCGGCCCTAGGGCATTGTGGCGCTTTTTAAGGATACTAGCTTAGACAAAGAGCATAGCTTATAGGGTTACAAGAGCATACAGCAGTTTAGACATACATTTCAGTTACAGATTGGTCAATTAACATGGATGACCCCACGGGTCAGGTAAGGTATGTCTGAAGTGTATAAGGTGGCTGGCCTAGTGGAATAGTTGAATTTTCAGAAGCTTGCAGAATGCTGAGCATGAGGTCTCTTTCCTGAGTGTTGGTGGTAGTGCATTCCAATTTTTTTGGTGCTAAGACTGCAAAGCTGGCGCCTCCAGCTTTGGCTCTTTTAAAGGTAGGGATGGCGAGCAGGTTGCAGTGTTGGGTACGTGTAGGCCTTTCTGAAGTGGCACAGTGAATGGTTTCTGAAAGGTATGGAGGCGCTGTGTTTGCTAGGCAGGCATGTGTAATGAAAAGGGCTTTGAATAGGATGCATTCTCTGACTGGGAGCCAATGGGCGTCTTTCCGGGCTTGGGAGATGTGGTCCCTTTTGGGAATGCTGAGGGCAGCCCTGAGGGCATTGTTTTGAGTAGTTTGGAGTTTCTTTAAGTTCTTGGCTGAGGTGCCTAAGAAGAGGACATTGCAGTAGTCCAATCTAGCCCCTATTGTGGCTCTGGCTATGGACAGGCAGTTTTGAGGTGAGAGATAAGGTTTGACAGCATTCATGATTTTGGTGGTAAGAGCTGCCGAAGATGTCATGGCACTGACTTGTCGTGACATGGATAGGTTGGAGTCTATGTGTACTCCCAGTGTTTTGGATGTTTTTGATGTGGTGATGGGAGTGTTGTCTATGATGAAGGAGTATTTGCTGTCCAATTTATTGAGTGCTTGTTTGGTACCTACTATGAGTATTTCGGTCTTGTCTCCGTTGAGACAGAGGCCGTTAGCCGCCATCCAGACCTGGATGATGGCATAGATCTTGCTTAGCTTGGCAGTGTCCTGTTCATAGGAGCCGGTGAGTGGGAGTAGTACTTGTGTATCATCGGCATAATTGGTGTAAGTTATGCCGTGATCATCAAGGTCGTTCAAGAGAGGGAGGGTAAAAATGTTGTAGAGAGTCGGTGACGTGCAGGAACCCTGCGGAACTCCACAATGGATGGGTGTGGGGGTGGCGCATGCTTGGTCAGAGAATACCCTCATTAGCCTTCCCTCAAGGAAGGAGGTGATCCATGTGGTAGCTTGCTGTGAGAAGTGAATATAAGCCATACCTGAGTTAGTTAGGGCATGGTTGCCAGGATCTCTCATAGTTATCCGAACCACATTACATTAATATCACACACATGTCAGCCCTGTGGGCCCAGTTCAGCTGCAGAAAGG
This sequence comes from Ambystoma mexicanum, assembly GCF_040938575.1. Classification (NCBI taxonomy): domain Eukaryota; kingdom Metazoa; phylum Chordata; class Amphibia; order Caudata; family Ambystomatidae; genus Ambystoma; species Ambystoma mexicanum. The sequence continues at coordinate 100,169,213 of NC_090941.1, read as the reverse complement.
TTATGTGTGTTTGTTCAAGACAAGACTCTCTAAGCCCAATGGCAGGACTGAAGCCTTGGGGGATTGCCTCTCTTTTTTTCTTTGTAAGGGCAAGTAACACCCTTTCACCAGGGACAGCCTTTGCACAGGAAGATGGCCTGGGATCAGGAATCAAAGTGCACCGCTATTTACCAAGGGCTTGGCCTCACACCAGGGTGCTGTATTTCTCAAGGTCTTTGATTATATTGAGAATGGAAGGGGGCAGCGTTAGTGGAGCCAGGAAGACATCGGTACATGGGGGTGGAGATTCGGCCATCCTGGTTCTCTCTACTTCTCTCTCTCTTTCCTGTCCCCTCTACTTCCTGCAGCACAACACTCATTTGGTGTGATGTCATAAGGGCAATGTTCACTCATTCCAAGTGCAGTGATTGGACTGCTAAGGCAGGCTAGCATTAGTCCAATTACCTGTGGACTTTTACTGTTAAAAGAAGGGGCCTTAAACCACTTATTTGACTCATCTCAGGAATCCAACCCTGGAAGAAGATTTTGCTGGACCCTGCTGAGAGAGCAGTCCTTTCTAAAGTCCAATAGTTGTGAGGGGAAGGCAGGTGTTCCAAGGCAAAGGCACACTCTGTTACCTAACCATTGCAAAGGACCATTGTGGCTGAACTCTGCTGCTGGTCCAAGACCTGCATCTCTGCCAGCCAGCCTGTTACCTAGGACATAACCAGCCTGAAAAAAGGACTTGCCTTTGCCCTTGAGACACTGTATTTGGACTCGCAGCTGCTGAAAGGCCGAACAGCAAAGCTCCCTATGTTTTCAACACTGACCCACTGTGAGCTATGAGTGCAGTGTATTCAGTGCTGAACAAACCTCCAGAAACCTTTGAAGCTGCCTTGGTGATCATCGCTCTCTGAACCGTTGTTTGCCGTTCAACTCACCACACCAGCCAAAGCACATTGTTGCCTGAGCTCGAACAAATTAAGAACCGCTGCCTGCATTGCTTGAGTCACTGTTCAAAGCACCAGCTTGTTCATCGGCACTCCTGTAATTCAACTGACCAGTGACTTCCAAGCCTCTGCATCGACTTACTTACACATCCTGGTACCAGCTCAATGATACCTGTAGGGTATTTTGTGGAGATTTGGGGCCTGACGGTATTTTATTACCGCCGGAAAATAACTTAGCAATAATCACTCTTTGTATTCAGATTTGGCCATGTGCAACCATAATACAATGGGCATGCATTATTTCAGCACCCAGACCTGCATATTTGGTATACGCGGTTGGTGGTATTTTGGTGAGCATAATTCCCTTGTTTTATTTGTGGCCCCAATGTCCAGAATCCCTTATCTTCGCTTAGATTTTTCGTGTGATCACTAGAGAGACCTCAGACCTGCATTCTAGGGATACCACATTTTCCAGTGATAGTGTTGGTGCGCCACCATGGGCAAACTCACTGACTTATTTACGACAGAGAGCTATATGTGGTAGTCTTGTGGTAATTTCCACTACCTTATATACGGTAGGGAGCTATGTTCAGAGAGTCTCTCTTCCCGTTGGCTCATATACCTCCAACAAGCTATACTACAGTCACTCACAATTATTCATACTGATTCTGACATGCACACATCTGTCTTAAAATGACCATTGCACTGTTTAAAAATCTCCCCACATCATCAGCATTGTAATGAGTACACCATCCGTCTGTTTTCAAATATTTTTCTGTATTATAAAAGTTGTATTTAACACGATCTCATTCTTTACAGCAATAAAATGGCACAATCAAAGCATTTTCTATGACACACTGCAATTATAGTGGCGGAGAACAGAACTTAAATTGCAACATTAGCACTTGATTAAGACACGCACGGGACTTTCATTTTTCTACACTGACTGCATACTTTCGTGCACACACACAGCTCCCCCAGTTAGGTAATTACCTTATCTGTTCAGAGGCTTCTCTCTGTGAATGTGGCTCTCTTGGATTAACTCCAGCAAAAAGGAACGCTTGCCTTCTCAAGCCGGGGTCATTGCCTGGAATTCTCAGCTTTTTCAGATAGGACTGCCTCAGCCAGTGGACAGGTTTTTCTTTCAGCTCTCCCCAATGTCGACTGCAGCAGGACACAGGAATCTGCATTCAGTCAGGACCCCACAGCCAGGTCTTCTCCCCAGTAGTGCAGAAAGATGTCTCCCTGTCTTTTTCCCTGATACTGCCCACTAAAACTTTCCTCTCAGCCCTCTTTATGACGTGTCCCAATGAAATCCATCATCTCTCATCCTCCTACTCTTCAACAATAGCTTCGCTTATACATTTGCAATTGTTGCAAATCTGACTTCCTCCTTCCTGCAGTTACTGTGCACAACAACACGGATAATCAGGCAGAGAAGAGAAGAAAAAAAAATCTGCACACTCATTTAAATGGTTTTCAGAGTATGCCTAATTCTGCAGTAGAGAACACATTTTATTAGTGGGTTATATTAAAATAAGGTTTTATTAGTCAGGTTAATGGTTAATAGGTTAGCTGTTAATTTTCAAATGTGTCTCTAGCAATATAGGCATTTCAGGTGAAAAATAGTGTGCATTTTTAAATGAACACGTGTGCTTTTAACTGTAAAAATAGATTTGCATCTTATATGTTAAAATCGTTTTTTACTGAATAGTCTGTCTTTCCTTGTTAATCTGCTAACCCATATAGCAATGCACCGCACCCTTGTGGTGGTGGTGCTGCAAAAAAAATTGTGCTACTTGTGCAGTATTGCTGTACTGTGTACTGTAACACGCCAAATATCCTTACATATACCCTCCTTTTGTTTTTAGAACTTGGCTATAATCCAAGCCAATTCCTAAAAACAACTTGTTCTATTTTTTTTTACAATATAGCAATCCAACAAAATGAATATTCATGTGCATCAATGAAAATTTGCAATCAACATTTCATCTGAGTCCATCAGTTCATAAAATGTTCCACATTTGCCTTCTCAGTGGAAGTGGCATTACTTTAAGTTTAAATTTTCCAAGTCAATTAAAAACAATGAAATAAAACAACTAACTAAAACAAATAAGTAATATAACAAGTTAAAATAAATAATTAAAATAATAAATACGTGGAACTTCATATGCCGGAACTTTTGCTTTATCTCTTTTGGTATGTCCCGACCAGCGATGTTATTCGGTTCATTTGAGTACTCTTTCATCTTGGCAATCTTGAATCCACAGTAGTCATCTCTTTTGGCATTCCGGTTATTTTGTCTTCACCTCCACCTGGAGGCAGGCATCTTTTGGTCTTCATCCAGGGGACTCCAGGACTCCATCGTCTCCCGTGGCCTCTGATCCCGGAACCTCCGACCAAATAATGTTAATTGTCTAAATCAAAATAGAAAATAAACAGATTAAGTACATAGCACAATACTAACTTCATCCTTTTGCCAAAAATAAAACATGCTTGGTAAAAATACTTCGTTTTTTTTTTTTTTTTTTCTTTCTGAAATTAAACACAAGTTAAAAGAAAACAAACACATATAAAACAGCCTTCAATATTTAATACACTTTCTCTCTGCACACCAACCACGAGCTTCCGTTATATGTGCATTTATTTATTTATTTATTTATTTATTTATTTATTTATTTATTTATATTATATATTTTCACATATATTACAGTGTTTATGTGCCATCATAACAATCAACTTTTTTTTTAACTTCTTTGTCACTGCCTCCTGATCACACCCATTTATTTTCTCAAGGGACTCTATCCGTTTCCACATGCTCAAGCTGCCTGATCTCATGTCTGGGATGGCATGGTTTGATTTGATTTACATGGACAAACTGCTCTATTGCTGTTTCACCTTCATTTTTCAAAATTTTATACACTACAGGAGAGACTTTATCTATAATTCGAAATGGCCCCTGCCAGGCTGCCAGGAATTTAGAATTTTTCTGTTTACTTTTTCCAAAATGAAACTTGTACACCTGATCCCCTACATTGTATTCCTTTACTGATGTCTTTTTGTCATAATATGACTTAGCACTGTCAGCAGCTCTTTCCAGATTTCTCTGCACAAAAGCAAATGCATGTTGCAAATGCCTCCTCAGTTCATCAATATATTCATGAACTGTGGATGCACTCACTAGAGTTTGCTCATGTGTTCTGTATAGTAGGTGTTGTGGTAACACCATTTTCCTACCTGTTAAGACCTCATGGGGGCTAACACCTGTTGCTTTGGCAGGAGTCGACCTGATTGCCATCAAAACCAATGGTAAACGCAAATCCCAGCTGGAACCTGCTTCTGCCACAAATTTCTTTAAAATATCCACAACAGACCTATTGCTTCTTTCAACTGTACCTGAAGACGCCGCCCGATATGCGATATGTAGTTTCCTTTTCACACCTAGTATTTGCCATACCTTACTCATTAGAGTACTTGTGAAATGACTTCCTCTGTCTGACTCAATTCTTTGTGGCAACCCAAACCTTGAGAACACATGGTTCACCAGCAATGTGGCTGCTGTTTGCGCACTACAATCTGGTGCAGGAATGCACTCAATCCACTTTGACATCAAACATACCACACTCAAAATATAACGGTGTCCCCTGCTCGACCTTTTTAAAGGACCTACATAGTCTATTTGCAAATCTGACCATGGGAGAGTTAGGCCTCTTTTCATCAATGGTGCTCTATGCATTGGTGAAGCAGGTTTAAATTGGGCGCATACTAGACATCCTCTAGTATATAATTCCACATCTTGGGACATATGTGGCCAGTAAGCATAATCTTTTAGTATTTCTAATGTCTTTTGTGAACCCCTATGGCCTGCAGTTATGGCATCATGTGCATGGTGTAGCATTAGTCCTCTGAATGAAAGGGGTACTACCCACTGTATTTGCCCTGTTATGGACTCTCTAATCATGAGTCCATCCTGTAATCTAATTCGTGTTTTGTTCTTTAATAACACCCTCAACTCTTCTTTTCCCATACAATCATTTTCTGTTAAAGGATTTTGTTCAGGATCTATCAAATGATTATAATAGATTCCCAAAATTTGATTATTCTTTTGTGCCTCAATCAAATCTTGGTCTGGCGTGTCATGACTCCACTGCACCACCGGTTGATCTACCTCCTTTGGTGCTTTAGAACGTGTGACTGCATCAATTTGTATTTCACCCATTAAATAATCAATAGGTAGCAATTCTCCCATCACAGCCCCAATCTTAGCCAGATGGTCTGCCTTATCATTTCCCTCCTTATCCTCTCCTGGTGTTTTTAAATGCCCACGAATTTTCCTCCAGTATATTGTTAAATTATTTTCTGACACCAATTTGTCTATGGCTTGTATCATTTTTCCATGTTTAAGTGGCTTTTTGTTGTATGTAACCATGCCTCTTGCTTTCCAACCAGGCAAATATTCCACAAAGCTATTCCGTGCATAGTCAGAATCAGTCACCAGGACAATTTCACTGAACTTTTTATCAACTGCAGTAGCAATTGCTTTATAGATGGCTGCCAATTCCGCCACCTGACTGCTCCTATCTCCAATCCTCATCCCTATACTAGGAACGCCTTCACATTTCAACCAGACATTTCCTATTCCTGCCACTAATTGTTTATTACTGTCATTTTCAATGTGAAAAGCACAACCATCCACATATACAGTTGGCAAATCCTTGCATGTTTTTTCATCAAAAGCTTTGTGTGGTGATTGTTCAAATCCCTGTAAACTAGCTTCCACATCCATTTCATTTGTTATTTGTTCAGCTGCACAGTCATGTAAGTCAGCTAACCCTTGAGCAATTGGGCTCTTTTTATTTTGTCCATATCTTACTTCTACGGGAAAACCTTGTAATGCCAGCGTCCATGAAGTGATTCTGGATTGCGCTAGATTGCCTGATCTACTTCTTTTACTCTCTAAAAATTGCAACGGTTGATGATTTGTTTCAATAATCACCTTTTCTCCCTGAACAATGGGGCGGAAATGTTGTAGCGCCCACACAGTGGTTAATAGGGCCTTTTCGCATTCATTAAATTTCATTTCAACTTGGGAAAATGCCTTACTTGCATATGCAATGGTTTTGTGATTCAAATCGTGTTTTTGTGATAACACTGCTGACATACAATGTTCAGAAAAGCCTATTTCTATAAAGAAATCCCTGTCCTTTATGGGGTATGCTAAACATGGTGCCTTTACAAGACATTCCTTCAATCTAGCCACTGCATCAGACTGCTCTCTTTCCCATCTCCAGGGAGTATTTAGTTTAAGCAGTTTAGTCAATGGTTGAGTGATTTCTGCATAATTCTCAATGAACTTTCTGTTATAGCCTGTCATCCCTAATAAACTTTTTACTCCTTTCACATTTTTAGGATCTTTTAATCTTTGTATGGCCTCTATTTTCTTCCTTTGTGGATTTAGCCCATGTTCAGTCACTTCATGCCCTAGAAAGTTCACTTTTTTCTTGCACCATTGTGCTTTTTGCAAAGATACTTTGGCGCCTGCTTTCTGCAATTGGCCAAGCACATGTCTTATTTCATCAAAATGGCTTTTAAGGTTTTCATTTTTTATCAAGACATCATCCACATAAACTATTGTTCCTCTTTCCGCTGCATCTGGCATGGCCTTTCTCAAAAATATGCCAAATTCACTCCCACTATTGATGTATCCGAACGGAGCTCTAAGCCAGGCATATTGAGTCCTGTCAAATGTAAAGGAAAATAGGTGTTGTATCTCCTCTGCCAATGGCACACACCAATATCCAGATGTGAGATCTAACGTGGTAAATACATTTGAACCATGTATCTGAGCTAGGCCCTGATCAATGAATGGTAGTGGCCATCTAGATACTGGTACTCTTTTATTTAACTCTCTTAAGTCTGCACACAGCCGCCATTGACCATTTGGCTTTAACACACCTAAAATAGGCGTATTGGATGTGCTATGAATGGGCCTAATTATTCCCCGTGATTCCAAATTTTTAATAATCTCTGCCAATGATTCTAAACATGCCAGCGGTAGTCTATACTGGCGTACAAACACTGGATTTCTGCTACAACCTTCTGGTAGTGTGGCCACATGTAAATCAGTTAAACCACAATCATAAGCATCTTTTGCAAATACATCCTTAAACTCCATAAATATTTCCCTCAGATTGCGTCGATCCTCATCGCTGTCACATGCATCCGCTAAGGAGATCTGCTCTTCTACCATTCTGGAAAATTCTGGAAACTCTTCTGGTAAAGGAATCTCAGCGCTTTCCTCTAACTGTGTGGCTGTGTCTTTTTGTAGAGCTGCCACTTTCAAATATTTTGGCATATCAGCTTCCACTTCAATGGGCTGATTTCCTGTTTCATTTTCATTTAAATTAAATATTATGCAATCCTCTTGATGGCAGCACACTGTCTCATTTGAATCATAAGGATACACAGAATGAATTTTAAATATTCCTTTGGGCTGAGAGTCCAGGTGTTCTGGCAACTCGCCCTTGGAATCTACATATTTTTCAGGAATATTCCCAATCACCATGTTATTTAAATCTGCCGTATAATGTGATTTTTGTATGGCCATTCCTAATGGGGAGTTTTCCTCTAAATGAATGTCCTGACAACCTTTATTATTTACCATGATTTTTACAGATCCTTCACCAATGTCTACCAATGGAATGTATTCATAATCCAGGCCTTGCTGTTTTATGGATTCATTCAGGCATACAAATGCATCAGAGCCTTTCATCTGCTGTCCATTTTTGCATTTCAGTGTTATTGCAAACTGTTTTGTAAATGCAGGAACAATAGTATTTTTCCTCATCTGTAATTCGACTGCATAAGGAACTAGTTGTGCACAATGATAAGCCCTTCTTTTGTCTTCAAATTCAGGCGCCGGCCCACCTAGGCGTGACCATATTTTTTGATTAAGGAAATCTAACACCATACACATTCTGTGCATGATGTCATTGCCCATGTAAAATTCATTTTGTGCTCCACTCACTATCCATACATTATGGTAAATTGTTTTCTGCCCAATGCTAATTTTAAGCATGCATCTGCCTGTAATTCGGTTTTCAAAGTCTGGACTGTCCAACCCAGAAACATATTGGTTTTTAATCCTAAATTTCGGGATTTCTTCCCTCTCCATAATTTTTTGCAACAATTTCTCATTAATGAAACTCCTTTCATGTTCAAGCGCTAAAGTGGCTTTTATTGTTTTAAGATAATCATTTATACCAACGTGAACCCATGGTTGCTCATCTTCCATGTGTATCTCTGCCAGAGTGGTAATGTGTTTTTCTGAATCTGTTTTAGGAACAATATTCTGTTTGCATGTATTCTCTTTTAAGTAAAAACGTAATGTGTGCTCATCTATAGCAGTCTGCCAATCTTTCCTTGGGTCCAAGTATATTTGTACAGGTAGTTTTTCATTGTCGCTCTGATCTTTGTCTTGACACATTAATATAACAGTGACACTAGGTATGCAGCTATTCTGGAGATATACCTCCACAGCATCATTTGTTTTGGCAACGGTGTGACATTCTTTTATATTGCTGTTTTGTGATTTTAGTTTCTTAGGCCTCAATGGTTTTTTGGTTAAGGACCACAGCACTCCATTCACCCCATCTATGAGAGGAGACAATCTTTTCAGGCAATCTGTCCCCATCAGAAATGGAATTTCACAAATAGATGTGATCAATACCTCTTGTTTCATTCTGTGCTTTCCTATTTTTATGTCAACCTCAGTTACACCTATGATGGGCACCTCCTCCCCATTAAAGTTATGCACTGGGCCTTGATTTGCCTTCACTGTGATCTGACTCTGTGGAGGCCTCCCTTCATTGATACTCTTTACCAGCTCCTTGGACATAATTGTGGCCTGTGCGCCAGTGTCAATCATAGCAAAGGTGTGGCATTTTTCTTCTACAGTGATGGGTGCATAATATCTGTCCTCAACTTCCTCTAATACACATAAGAAATGTGAATTCTTACTGATTTCAGGGCTCACCTTTCTCAGGTCTTTTTCACTTTTGGCTAAGCACATTGGTAAATGAAAAGACATTTTTCCCTCCTTTTTACCCATTTCTGTGCGAGATATTTTATTCATTTCTCCATGTTCAGAGGTTTTTTGGAGTGTGGCCACCGTTCGCCCATCCATCTGGGTAACATCAGAGACCACATTACAACCTTCCAACTGAACATGTGTAACAACATCATTCAGCAATTTGTCATTTTTTAATTCTGTGCATTTGTGATCATTTAGTGTAATACCAGCCCTTTCAGCCTCTTCAAAAATATGTGGCTCAAAGAATTTTTCAGGTGACTGACTTGTACCCTCCTTGTGAGTATTTCCTTTTTCTGTCTGTGTTTGGTCATTGTTTTGCTTGCCCAGGGAAGGAGCTATGGCATCCCCACTTACTCCCTGTTCACTGGTATTCCCCATGCATGAGTCATTTTTCTTAAATCTGTCCCTTTGTTCTTTTGGAATTCCTAATGTTTCTTTTTCATTTGTGCAAATCTTTACTGTTTTATTTAGCTCTAAGTTAAACCGTACCTCTTTTTTATAAGTATTTGCACTTTCTATCACAATTTCATTTACTGGTACTTTCATTTTTAATCCATTAGTCACCTCAGAGTTGTCATGCAAAATTATATCAGAGCAATCTGTCATTTTGGCACTGCGATTATCATGAGTACTTAGTCACTTTTCGGAAGCCCCCCGGTCATTGCTATGGCCATCAGCCCCCTCTTTGGAAGGTTGTTTTTGCGCTGTATAGAGCTTTCCTATTTGCTCAGCTAACATTTTCACTTGGGCCTCAAGGCACTGGAACCTTTCCACCTCTCTAGGATCCTCTTTCTGTGGCCTAGGTCGATATTGGTTGTTTTCCCCCTGATTGGATCTATTCTGATACCTCTCAGGTGATTGATACCGGTTGGGATGGTTTCTGAACTCTTGATTCATTTGTGGAGGGGAGCGGGTTGCACCCATCCTTTGATTATAGTCCCCTGGTGGGGAATCATTGTACTGGCGTGGACTGTAGTTCACGTTTTGCCTCATGTCCTGTCTCTCAGATTGTGGGTACTGGCCCCTATGTTGATTTCCATTATCAGTAAATCGATCCACATATCGGGGCCTATCCTGATTACCATATATCATGGTGCTGGGATCAAATCTGCTCTGTGTCCCCAATGACTGGTAGGGACCATCATTTCTTTGATCTTGATTTTGTCTCTGATTATTGTTCATACCTGCCATATCAGACCGGTATCTTACCCGGGGTCTATCTCCTAAATATCTAGGGCTGATGTAGCTCTCTCTATTACTAGGATCATGTGATTGGAACATTGGTACAGGAAATGGCGATCTTTGTTGATTACCCCTTTGTTCAGGTGTCACATTATTTTTACCTTGGCTTTGAGCAGACTCAAGGGACATTTTGGCTGACCTGATTTCCATTACTGTGGCTGAGGGTTCTTTAGATTTAGGCCTAGTATCTTTCATTTTATCACTTTCTCTACCCTGACAATAGAGTACCTCATATAGCTTGGTGCTTTGATGTACAATCCATTCAAGGGACTTGTCACGGTCAAATTCACGGACCAATTGGGATATGATGTCTTTCTGTAGCCCATAGAAGTATGCGGTTTTAAACTCATTGGAATTTGAGTCAAAAGATACATCAAAGCGAGAGAATGCTCTTTTTAAGTCTTGTAAAAATTGGCGAGGTGATGTATTAGGTCCAGCAGTAATAGTGTACGCGACTTTCTTTGCCTCCTGCAATGACTGAAAAGGAGAAAAATGACGCCTAATTTCTTTTTCAAACTCCAGCCATGTCATATTCTGCTGTTCATTTAATCCCCTTATGATGCTGGCCATCGGGGCATCTAAAGTTAAATGAAAATATTGTCTGTACTGTTCCTTAGGTATCTGGAGTGCTTTAAAAATGTCATGCACCGCTTCTAAGTGATCCTCAATGCAGCATTCACCTCCCTTTTTAAATGGTTTGATCAGGGCTTTAATGGATTTCATTATTTTTATGGGGCTACTTGTTGCAATGCATGGAATTGCACTATTTTGTGAGTCAATCCTGTTTTCAGGTGTATGAGATTGGTGACTGCCCCCAATGGGAGTATCAAATCCCCCAAGGGCGCTGCAACCAAGTTCAGTCACCGGCCCTGTCACTGGGGCACTAGCTCTTTGGGCAGAGCTAGAATTCACCTCCACTCCATTGAATGTGGTACCCTGCCGCCTCTCCTGGGACCTGGGAATGCACATTTGCTGTTCTAAGTCCTTACACTTTTTAAGGAGTCTGGTTGCTTCATTCTGTAAATAATTATTTTCATCGCTCATTTTATTAATCGCCTCCTGCATGTCACACATTTGCATTTGGCATTCATTGAACTCTTTATTTCTTTTGTCTCTTTCTTGAATCATTTTAATCATTTCTTGTTCTACACCCTGGAGATCACCTTCTTTTTCGCAATGTTCTTTTTGTAAAATCTGCATTTCTGAAACAATCTCATCTTTATCCTGCCTAATGTGATCCACTAAGGCTTTTAAGTGTGTCAATTCTTGCTCACTATCTTCAAATTGTTTCTTGCTTTTGGATAACTGAGTATCAAAGTCTCTGCATTTTAATTGCATGTCTTTTTGGCATACATCCAATTCTGCTCTCAACATTTCCTGATTTTTACTTGCCCCATCTAATTCAGTCTTTAACCTGTTAATTAGCTGAGTATCATTCTCTTGCATTCGCAGTGACTTGTTTAAAATAAACCATATTTTGCCGCATAGCCGTATTAAACAGTCTTTCTCTGCACTTTTATCGGCTGCATTCAATAATCTTGTAAGGCAGACCTGAATTATGCTGCCTTCTGCAAAAATATTGTCTAGTTTTTCTTTCTGCACCTCACCCTGAATGCGGTTACTCCATTCTAAGGTACTGTTCGAAGACCAATTCCCATGTGCAAATAACTTTGCCTCTAAATATTGCACTAGATCTGAGAATGTGGTTTCCCTTTGTGACATTCTGAAATTCGTTTTTAGTGGCACACTGCTATTATAAAATGGGTTCCCTTTAATGTGCAAATGGCAGTGTGAGACACGCTTGCCACGCCCAGTAGGTACTCTGTGATCACTTTCCCGGCCTGCAACGCACCATAAATATGTAGGGTATTTTGTGGAGATTTGGGGCCTGACGGTATTTTATTACCGCCGGAAAATAACTTAGCAATAATCACTCTTTGTATTCAGATTTGGCCATGTGCAACCATAATACAATGGGCATGCATTATTTCAGCACCCAGACCTGCATATTTGGTATACGCGGTTGGTGGTATTTTGGTGAGCATAATTCCCTTGTTTTATTTGTGGCCCCAATGTCCAGAATCCCTTATCTTCGCTTAGATTTTTCGTGTGATCACTAGAGAGACCTCAGACCTGCATTCTAGGGATACCACATTTTCCAGTGATAGTGTTGGTGCGCCACCATGGGCAAACTCACTGACTTATTTACGACAGAGAGCTATATGTGGTAGTCTTGTGGTAATTTCCACTACCTTATATACGGTAGGGAGCTATGTTCAGAGAGTCTCTCTTCCCGTTGGCTCATATACCTCCAACAAGCTATACTACAGTCACTCACAATTATTCATACTGATTCTGACATGCACACATCTGTCTTAAAATGACCATTGCACTGTTTAAAAATCTCCCCACATCATCAGCATTGTAATGAGTACACCATCCGTCTGTTTTCAAATATTTTTCTGTATTATAAAAGTTGTATTTAACACGATCTCATTCTTTACAGCAATAAAATGGCACAATCAAAGCATTTTCTATGACACACTGCAATTATAGTGGCGGAGAACAGAACTTAAATTGCAACATTAGCACTTGATTAAGACACGCACGGGACTTTCATTTTTCTACACTGACTGCATACTTTCGTGCACACACACAGCTCCCCCAGTTAGGTAATTACCTTATCTGTTCAGAGGCTTCTCTCTGTGAATGTGGCTCTCTTGGATTAACTCCAGCAAAAAGGAACGCTTGCCTTCTCAAGCCGGGGTCATTGCCTGGAATTCTCAGCTTTTTCAGATAGGACTGCCTCAGCCAGTGGACAGGTTTTTCTTTCAGCTCTCCCCAATGTCGACTGCAGCAGGACACAGGAATCTGCATTCAGTCAGGACCCCACAGCCAGGTCTTCTCCCCAGTAGTGCAGAAAGATGTCTCCCTGTCTTTTTCCCTGATACTGCCCACTAAAACTTTCCTCTCAGCCCTCTTTATGACGTGTCCCAATGAAATCCATCATCTCTCATCCTCCTACTCTTCAACAATAGCTTCGCTTATACATTTGCAATTGTTGCAAATCTGACTTCCTCCTTCCTGCAGTTACTGTGCACAACAACACGGATAATCAGGCAGAGAAGAGAAGAAAAAAAAATCTGCACACTCATTTAAATGGTTTTCAGAGTATGCCTAATTCTGCAGTAGAGAACACATTTTATTAGTGGGTTATATTAAAATAAGGTTTTATTAGTCAGGTTAATGGTTAATAGGTTAGCTGTTAATTTTCAAATGTGTCTCTAGCAATATAGGCATTTCAGGTGAAAAATAGTGTGCATTTTTAAATGAACACGTGTGCTTTTAACTGTAAAAATAGATTTGCATCTTATATGTTAAAATCGTTTTTTACTGAATAGTCTGTCTTTCCTTGTTAATCTGCTAACCCATATAGCAATGCACCGCACCCTTGTGGTGGTGGTGCTGCAAAAAAAATTGTGCTACTTGTGCAGTATTGCTGTACTGTGTACTGTAACACGCCAAATATCCTTACATACCAAACTTCAACCGACGACCGAAACCGGAAACAGCCCAATCCACATAGCTCAAGTAGAAGCTTCAAGCCTGCAGTTACCTTCCATTTGACCCGATTCAACGCTGGCTTGCCGCTGGACCACCATGTCTGCTACATCCTCAATGTGGGAAGATCCCTTGAATGACACAGAGAAGCATCTTTCGATGCCGTTGAACCAACAAGAGATTTGCAAAAGTGTTACTCACTGATATCTGAAACAAGTGGGGAGGCGTCCTGCCACTTACTTTAGGCCCATTTACCTGTATGGTAAAGGCTGAATTTCTTTGCATGCTAATTATGACAGTGGTTATATTATTTAACTGACTCTCATAGGTTTTCTTAAAAGATGAGCAAGAGATAGACCCTTATGGAAACGCATCATAGCATACTTTTATTATTCTGCTAGTGCTAGTAGGTACACAACATATGTTATGCTTTTAAAGTTTTTACAAAAATATATGTAGAAGATGCTATTTCATAATATGCATCTTAAATCAGAGTGCATTCATTTTGTTTTACAAATGCATTGGAAAAAAGAAAGAGTGAGTGACAAACATGGTTGTGACAAACATTCAACAAATGCACTAAAAGAGTGTAACAAATGTGATATACAAAATCACCATTAATATTGTTTGTTCGTGTCTTGAATAGAGCATATATTCAAGACTGTATGGTGTTTGTAAGCTCTAGAGAAGACAGGGACCTAGTCGTTGGTCAACGTCAGGAATCAAATCAGATTATGAGACGGGACTGTGGGAATGTAGCCCACAAAATTATGTGGCCCCGTGACGTTTCGGCAATAAGCCTTCTTCTTGGGCCTCGACTTGGTCTCCCCTGTGTGTGGAGAAAAGGAGGGAAAAAATAAAGAAGATTCTAAGTAAAATTCAAGGGCAGACTTACTACAGAGTACATCTAAAAAGAAAGATGAGTCTGAAGGTTGTTTGACCTGCATGCTTTAAAAATTAATCAGGACCAATATAGGTACAACAATGGAGTTGTCCTGGTGCTTGCTGGACACTTAGGTACTAACCTGAAAAAGTACAGGGTTCTAAAGGTGGCTTCACGGAGATGGAGGCGGGGAATACTGTTAGGCTCTCCAACATCAGGTATCTGGTAATTCGAGAGTTGTACGTGGATTTTTTGGTTACTACAGATACTGGAAGGGAAACAGGGAGACAGAAAAAGTGTCTCTCAGTCATGTGTTGGGATTTAACATACACTGGCTGCTGTTAAAATAAGTAGACAGAGTAACCATGCAGTACCTGGGGTATCTTGGTGTTGAGCCCGCAGAAACTGTTGTGCTGAATTCTACGGGAAGGCAGTCCTCTATACACGATGCCTTGGTATTAGATATCAGGATTTGGAAGGGCAGTCACATAGCCGGTAACAGGGTGCTGTGGACAGCTGTGGGCCGTTCTATTGATTTATTCAATAACCCTGTTAAAAAATAATAAAATGAAATAGGACGGCAACTGATTAGTGGAGGTGGCGAAGTACGAGAAATCCACACGTGCGGCTGAAAGCGCACGTTTGTTGCACAGCCAGTGTGTTCTGGTTGCTGGTGAGGATCAGCAAGTGGGGCCAGGAACATAGGGTCAGAATTTGGCGTTCCTGATCCCCACATGGTCTAACTGCCATGGGTCTCTCACCTGTGGTGTCGTGCGCTGTAAGGCTGCTACGGATGCGGCGGCTCGCGTAGCTGCATACAAAAGGAAAGAAGCTATAACTCTGTTTATACAGTGCGCATGTGCAGGGAACCTCTGACCCTACCAAAGAAATTAAGACCAAGATACAAGAAGCCACTAAACTTGCATTTGAACGCGGATGGATTTCAGAAAAAGAGAACATTTTTCTCAATACCTCAGAGGGAAGAACACCGGCGTTCTACACCCTACCGAAAATCCATAAAAATCAGCAAAATCCACCAGGCAGACCCATCATTTCAGGATGTGGGTCCATCCTCGAACCATTATGCAAATTTGTGGATCACTTCTTGAAACCCTTGAGCCAAGAAACTCCAACTTATTTAAGGGATACGATGGCAACGATCGCTTTTTTTGAAGACCTGACATTCAATCCAACAAGGGACCTCCTGGTGACCATGGACATCGCTAGTCTCTATACGAGCATCCCCCAAGATGCAGCTCTAGAATGTATCCACCAGCATCTTATACACCATATGAGACAAAATCGAGTTCCAGCTAACTTTATAGTTGAACTGTTAGAATTGGCTCTTACAAACAACTTCTTTTCTTTTGATGACAACTTTTATCTACAGGTCAGCGGTACCGCGATGGGAGCAGCCTTTGCCCCCAGTCTGGCCGTGATCTTCATGTCAGAATACGAACAACAACACATTCTTAATTTTCATAACCCATTCAGAGATAAGATTGCGCATTGGTATCGCTATATAGATGATATTATCTTTATATGGCAAGACACCGATACTCCGGTTGAAGATTTCCTACACTGGTTGAACCAAAGAACAGAAGACATCAAATTTACACTCTGTAAAAGCAACCAGATGATTAATTTCCTTGACTTAGAAATCAGTGTCAAAGAAGAAAAACTGATATGCTCACTCTACAGGAAAGAAACAGAGAGAAATACTTGGTTGCACTACAGAAGCAACCATCCCAGGAACCTGAGAAATAACCTACCATTTGGTCAATTTTTACGGCTCAGGCGGAATTGCACAGAATTGGAACAGTACAAAAAACATGCCAACATTTTGAAACATAAACTCCTCAATAGAGGATACCCTAAAAAACTAATTTGGAATACCATCAAGTGCGCACAATATACTCCCGGCGAAACCTTACTCACTCCCAAAGTACGAGACACAGAAAGTGAAAAACTCATGACCTGTGTAACTACCTTTGGCCCAAATACCACTAAACTTAAATCCATCATTAAGAAATTTTGGCCATTGGTACAATTGAGTCTTCCGAATGCACCTACACCAAGAATGGCCCTTAAGAGAGGCAAAAACCTGAAGGATATGTTGACCCATGCCAGGTTAAACAAAAAATCCCCAAAGGACAAAACTGTGGAATATGAGGGAAATAATGGGCCATCACCCATGTGGTACATGTAATGTATGTAAATTCACAAAAAAAACTACATCATTTCAAATAGAAGACAAGGAATGGAAGATCAGACACTTTTCCAATTGCAAAACTACCAATGTAATATACATCATCAAATGCCCCTGTGGGCTCAGGTATGTTGGCCAAACTCAGAGGCAGGTCAACAAGAGAATTGGTGAACATCGCTAAAGGATTCGATGCCGAGTTCATTCAGCACCATTAGTGTCTCACTACATGGAAAACCAACATAGTGCAGATGACATACTATGGTGGGTTGCTGATACGGTGGTCAATACCACCAATGCTTCTAACGCCCTAAACTACAAGGAATCATGGTGGATCTTCAAACTTAAAACCATTACGAAGGGCCTGAATGAAGCCATACCAACCACCTACGGTTGAACAGGGATATTCCCCTACCTAGTGTTCTACCTAGGCCTAACAACAGCACTTTAACACCTTATTCCGACATTCAAAGGTCAGCCTCCCACAGCCTCTTCTGTTATATCAGAAACTCTTCATGTTACTAGATGTGCTGTCACATATCTAGAAGTGCCCATTAGGCTACCAACAACCACCCAGGGGCTCTATATATATTTGCACTTTGTGATAAATATTAACAACATGCGACTACAAGAAAATTGTCTATCTAAATGAGTTGTGACTTTGTTTCCACCAAATTTGTGTTTTACTTTGAATACAGTATATTTTATTGTCACCTCGTTTATATGTGGTACCAGCCAACTCAATTACGCCTTTGACTCTTCAACGTGCATCTCTCATTACACATGCATCCATCCCTGTGAACACTTCTCATTTTTTGCACTCCCAATGTGTCCATTACCCTTCCCTTTTCTTTTCCTCCGTTCTATGAACCATGAGACGTCAAAATAACATCTAAGAAGTAGGTAGTACCTACCCGCACACACGGTCCAAATATACAACCTAAGATGGTACGAGGGGTCACGGCCAAGCGTACAGTAGCTAGTTCCGTTACGGGTGCCATGACAACTCATAGACACCGCACAAAGTACGCATGCGCAGAGACTAAAACAGAGGTTCCCTGCGCAAGCGCACTGTATAGATAGAGTTACAGCTTTGTCTCCCTTTTCCATGCGCAGAAACTAAAACAGAGGTTCCCTGCACATGCGCACTGTATAAACAGAGTTATAGCTTCTTTCCTTTTGTATGCAGCTACGCGAGCCGCCGCATCCGTAGCAGCCTTACAGCGCACGACACCACAGGTGAGAGACCCATGGCAGTTAGACCATGTGGGGATCAGGAACGCCAAATTCTGACCCTATGTTCCTGGCCCCACTAGCTGATCCTCACCAGCAACCAGAACTCACGGGCTGTGCAACAAACGTGCGCTTTCAGCCGCACGTGTGGATTTCTCGTACTTCGCCACCTCCACTAATCAGTTGCCGTCCTATTTCATTTTATTGTTTTTTAACAGGGTTATTGAATAAATCAATAGAACGGCCCACAGCTGTCCACAGCACCCTGTTACCGGCTATGTGACTGCCCTTCCAAATCCTGATATCTAATACCAAGGCATCGTGTATAGAGGACTGCCTTCCCGTAGAATTCAGGACAACAATTTCTGCGGGCTCAACACCAAGATACCCCAGGTACTGCATGGTTACTCTGTCTACTTATTTTAGCAGCAGCCAGTGTATGTTAAATCCCAACACATGACTGAGAGACACTTTTTCTGTCTCCCTGTTTCCCTTCCAGTATCTGTAGTAACCAAAAAATCCACGTACAACTCTCGAATTACCAGATACCTGATGTTGGAGAGCCTAACAGTATTCCCCGCCTCCATCTCCGTGAAGCCACCTTTAGAACCCTGTACTTTTTCAGGTTAGTACCTAAGTGTCCAGCAAGCACCAGGACAACTCCATTGTTGTACCTATATTGGTCCTGATTAATTTTTAAAGCATGCAGGTCAAACAACCTTCAGACTCATCTTTCTTTTTAGATGTACTCTGTAGTAAGTCTACCCTTGAATTTTACTTAGAATCTTCTTTATTTTTTCCCTCCTTTTCTCCACACACAGGGGAGACCAAGTCGAGGCCCAAGAAGAAGGCTTATTGCCGAAACGTCAGAGGGCCACATAATTTTGTGGGCTACATTCCCACAGTTCCGTCTCATAACCTGATTTGATTCCTGACGTTGACCAACGACTAGGTCCCTGTCTTCTCTAGAGCTTACAAACACCATACAGTCTTGAATATATGCTCTATTCAAGACACGAACAAACAATATTAATGGTGATTTTGTATATCACATTTGTTACACTCTTTTAGTGCAATTGTTGAATGTTTGTCACAACCATGTTTGTCACTCACTCTTTCTTTTTTCCAATGCATTTGTAAAACAAAATGAATGTACTCTGATTTAAGATGCATATTATGAAATAGCATCTTCTACATATATTTTTGTAAAAACTTTAAAAGCATAAAATATGTTGTGTACCTACTAGCACTAGCAGAATAATAAAAGTATGCTATGATGCATTTCCATAAGGGTCTATCTCTTGCTCATCTTTTAAGAAAACCTATGACAGTCAGTTAAATAATATAACCACTGTCATAATTAGCATGCAAAGAAATTCAGCCTTTACCATACAGGTAAATGGACCTAAAGTAAGTGGAAGGACGCCTCCCCACTTGTTTCAAGTATTATTAGCTTCCAAGTCCTTCCACTTGTTCATGAGCTTACCCTCCAGTTATAATAATAATACTCACTGATATCTGCACACTCTTGTCAATCGTTTGACCCTAAAGACAGGTTCCTTTTTGCAACCTCAAGACATATCCTTGTTGAACATTGTGTTCTTTTAATTGCATTTTATCCATGTCTCCATGTCTCATTTCTCAGAATGATGCATCTTTTATGTCTATGCATACCCACCCTTTGTTTTTTCTACAGGGGTGGGTTTTTACAGTGTTCTCTACTTAGTTATTATGATAGGTTATTTATAAAGCGCTTAATACCCACAGGTTTCTAAGCGTGGACCCGGGGATTGAACCTGTGTTGCTCCGTGTCATCTTGCTTCCAAGGTGAGCACGTTGCTGCTGAGCTATCCTCCATTGCACATAATGTGTTTGAATAAAGTATGTATTTGTATAGAACCTTCAGTGGAAATTATTTTAGTTTGTACTGTTATACTTCGCTTTTTGGGTTGCTACTGAACCATATTTACACCCCTCGTGAGAGTATAGCCTTCCCTCTACCCACGTTACTGCAAAAGGCATATGAGGTATATCTCCTAACTGTGCCTGTAATACCTATATGATTGTGTTGGCTCTTGGCTTGTAGACATGTGAGGGCACTTTTTTCTCTACTCATCCTTGTATTCCTGCAGGGCAGAAGCCAATTCATCACAGGTATTAAGCAATCTCTTAGGGGCCCTTGACTAACTTTCCTTTTGGAACACTTCTCTGGTTCATATTAGTCACCCTAAATGTTGTCCCTCAGTGTCACTGCCAACAACCGATAATCCCCTGTTCCCTCCCTCGTTCCTGTTGGTTTAGTTATTACAACATTTTGGGGGAATTGAGGGACATCAGTAACATTGTATTAAACATTCTAAAAGAACATACTTTTCATGTGTTGATATTCAATGTAATTGAGGGCAATTTCATAATGTATCTCTTGCAGCCATATTTATCAGCTATTTCCAAGTGCTCTTTATTGGTCCTGGACCGTCTGAAATGTCAATCATTTAAATAAGGTAAATTAAATAAAGTAGCTTCCGAAGTGGCTGTTCGGCTGGGGATACTCTTTGAACTGATCCTGGTACGAGCTGCACTCTTATTGTTCACAGACTTTCCACAGACTTTCTTTGGACTTATTGGACCTTATTGACTTTAATATCACTGAAAATATATGTATTTGCTTTTGCAGTATAAATATACTGCATTTTTATTTTTCTTAGGATTGGCCACACCCACTTTTGTTACGCAATAAAGTAGAACCCTTGCACGGTCCTGCGTGCACTCTCCTGAAGTAGCTTCCGAAGTGGCTGTTCGCTGCTCGCAGCGGAGCAATGTGACGGCGCCTACTACGCCACTTATCTGTTCCCCACTTAGCATCCCACAAATGGGGTCTATGTGCACAAATGTGTGCAGATGTAGCCGTGAGTAAATGTTTTCGATATTGAATCACATTGAATTATGCTCCCTGTTTAATGACAGTGTTGCGCTTGGAGTATTCTTACTTATTTGTTGCATTGATTGAATTTTGACTATATTAACTGTGATCACCTTTAAAATCAGCCGGGTAGTACAAGTTTTGTTTTTAAAATTATTCTTTGTTTAATATATTTTTGCAGATCATCAAATCTACTATTGGGGAACGAAACTGATCTTCCAGCAAAAATAATATATGTCCTGAAGATGGCCCTATACTTGCATAAGTGACTACTCCAGACAAGGGTGGTACACATCCAATGGCCGAAACATATGTCGACCTCCAAAGGGAACTCAATGCAATTTTCCTATGTCCTATATGCATAATTTACTTACTGTTATGTGTCAAGTACAACTAAGTTGAATTACCCCATGATTGTATTAGGGTTTGTTGAATTAAAGTGATGAATGATGATCATAGGATCACATGTTAACTGTTTTTTAATATGTTTTTACGAGAATTAATTAAAGAGTATATAGTTTTGCAATAAAAGCTGTTGGCTTAAAAACCAAATTTGCCCAGGTGACCTTTCTACTCACTAATAAGGTACACCACGTTTTCCCTAACCTGGCGTCCATTAAGGATTTCTGGAGAGGGGTAGTCAGTCTGTCTTTAGCTTCTATACATTCACAGAAAGACCTTGACCAGATTCCTCCTATTATTCCAACTACGGGAGGCATCTACTGATAACATGTCCAAGGTACTTAACCTCAACCAGGACAGTCAGCAACTTTTTTGCCTTTACAAAGCCTTGCAGTTTGTTTCATCGCTGACACTATTTACATGCATGCAAGATAGCACCTTCTTGAAGGTAAAGCTATGTTCTGTCATGCTGTATTATGTAATTTGATATTTGCATAGTGCCACCTGCCTTTGTTATAGCTTTGAAGTGCTGTAGTGGATGAAGACCCTTCGGGAGACCGTAGTCTGTGCTACCATGAAAATAAAAAGAGCATTACATTTCATGCAAATATTAATAAGAATTTGGGGGCTATTCATTTATTAGCAGAGATAAATAGTTCAAAACAGTATATAAATCATGCAGCACATTGTGTTCAGGCACAGTGATGACTGCTATGTCAGTGACTATGCGATGGCTGGGCTGAATTTTTCATGGGACTCAGCTGTATTCTATTGGCTTTCAGCGCAAGAGGGCAAGGTTTGTTTGTTTGTTTGTTTATTTATTTATATTGTGCACCTGACCCGGAGGTAATTGGGCGCTAGAGAATATTAGTAGTTACAAGCGTATTATAGACAACTGGATACATTAATACAGTTTAGACATTCAAGGAAAAATTACAGTTGTACATTTATACATAATAGATATTATACAAATTATACAAAGGACATAGCAGTGGTATGAAAGGATGATGCATACAGGTGCAGACCACCTAGTGGTCGATGGTATCAAGGGCTGATGTATTATGTTTTGTTGAGTATCCAAGTGATGACATAGCTTCTGAATTTGTTGAAGGTTTGAATAGACTGAATATTATGAGGACGAGTGTTCCAAAGCTGTGCAGCTAATACCGGGAAGCTAGAGCCTCCGGCTCTTTTTAGATTATATCTGGGCACCGCCAGACATGGTATGTTGGATGATCTGGTGATTCTGTTAGAAACCTTCCATGTGAACTTATCCGTGAGGTAAGGGGGGCCTTGGTAATTAAGCGCTTTGTGAGTGAGGCAGATAGTTTTTAGGTCAATTTTGTCCTGTATAGAGAGCCATCTCTAGTGCTTTCTAATTTCTGATATGTGCTCTCTTTTGGGAATATTTAATGCTGCTCTGAGCGCGTTGTTTTGCATAAACTGGAGTTTATTTAAGAGGGTTTTGTTAGCTCGTAGATAAAGGCTGTTGCAATAGTCCAGTTAAGATTGTATGAGCGCTCTCGCTAGAGTAAGGCAGCTGGTGGGGGATAGTAAAGGTCTGCAGGCTCTGATCAGCTTGCCTGTGTTGGCTGTGGCTGATGAGGTCATGTTAATCTGCTTAATTAAGTTAGTCTGGCCATCGAGGTAAAAGCCTAGGGTTTTTAGATGTTTAGCCATGGGTATACTGTTCCCGTCAATGAGGATATTTGTGTATTGCGAACTCAGTTTGAGAAGGTTATTAGATGAACCGACTAGGAGTAGTTCTGTCTTATCATCATTCAGGCAGAGGCCGTGTGTGGCCATCCATGCCTGAATGATGGTGTAGACTTGGTTAATCCACACAACGTCTAGGTCATAGTTTCCTGAAAGGGGTAGGAGTACCTGGGTGTCATCCGCATAATTTGTGTAGGTGACACCCAGACGATCCAGTTTGTCAAATAGTGGCTTTGTAAAAATGTTGTACAAAGTAGGCGAGATGCAGGATCCTTGAGGTAATGGGGATGGGGTCAGCAGCTGCTGAAGGTGAGAACACGCGCATAGTTCTGTTAGCGAGGAAAGATTGGACCCAGGCAACTGCAGAACTGGAGAAGTGGGCCGCAGATGATAGGTGGTTGCATATTATGGAGTGATCCACCAGATCGAAAGCCGCAGAAAGGTCAAGTAGAAGTAGGATGGCCATCTTTCCTTTGTCTTTTAATTCATCAATCTGGCTTTTGAGGTCGACAAGTGCGGTTTCTGTTCCATGCTGTGGTCTGAAGCCAGATTGACGGATACCAAGTAGTTTGTGTGCTTGAAGGTAATCTTGTATTTGCACATAGGCTATTCTGTCCAAAATTTTCAGTAGAAAGGGGACTGTCGTAATTGGTCTGTAGTTGGTGGGTATGGCCGGGTCAAGGGTCTGTTTTTTTAATAGTGGTAGAACCCAAGATTGTTTGAGGTTGCTAGGGATGGAATTATTGGCGAAAGAGGAATGTACTATTTTAGTAATGAATGGGGCTAGGTCTCTCGCTGCATCTTTTATAATCTGTGCTGGGCAACTATCGCCCTTGCAATTAGATAGCTTGAGAGATGCAATGATTTTGTGGACTTCAGGAATGGTCACTTTATTGACTGTGAAACCTGAGTTAGTGTGAGGGGTAGGGATCAGTGCTGGTGTAATGACAGTTAGTTGGGATCTTGTGTCAGCTATTTTGGTCTGCAGTCCTTTAATTTTATTGGAGAGGGCATTTTGAATGCTGGTGCACCAGGCTTTATCCTTAGTGCATGTGTCTGGCGGTGGGTTGGGTTTCTCTAGTTCTCTTAGAATGTTGAATAATTCTTTAGTACTGGAGCTGGCTGGGGCTATTCTGTCTTTATAGGTTTCTTTTTTAGCTTGGATTATCTTATTTTTATAGGTGGTGGTGGTAATGGTAAGGTTAGTTTTGTTTTCACGTGCAGGGGATGATTTCCAGTGTGCTTCCCATTTTCTCTTTTCAGTACGGAGTGTTTTTAGTTCTGGAGTGAACCACGAGTTGAGATGGGCTTTGGGTTTATTTTTTCGTAGTTTTAGTGGGGCAATAGCATCAATGGCTTTAGTCATGGTCTCATTGTAGAAGTTAATTAGAGTGTTAGGATCATTAGTGTCCGGTAGGGTGTTGAGTAAGGAGGCTACCATAGGAACTAGAGCATCTGCAGTGATGTTACGTTTATTCCTAGTGAGGCAGGGGGGAGCAATAATGGACATTTTCTTTTCCAAGTTGTTGATATGCAATTCAAAAGTGATAAGGTGGTGGTCTGACCATACTAGTGGTTTTGGATCTTGTGGGGTGATGCTACAATTGAGAACCGCAACCCAGTCGAGTATCCTTCCTTTTTCATGGGTGGGTTTGGTGCAAATTTGGGTATAGCCTTGTTCTAGTAGTGCAGAGGGTAAGGAGGTGGCATGTGGGTCACTGGTGTCCTTGTAGCCGAGGTTGAAATCTCCTAAGATTATATTTTGCGCCGTGGGTTTGGTGTCGGCTGGTAAGGCTGTGATATCTTCTTCAAAAGACCCAAGGGGTCCTGGAGGCCTGTAGATGATGTGTAGTGTGTTAGTACTGTTGGGTGAAGTTTGGAATTTAACTGAAAGGAGTTTGCATGATGCCAGTGACGTGGGGGTGACTAGTCTTATATTGAGAGTGGCTTAAAAGATAATAGCTATTCCTCCTCCACGAGCCATCGGTCTGTCTACACGGAGAATGGAATAATTATCTGGGACGGCTAGGGCAATGAAAGGGACTGCTGCCTCATGCAACCAGGTTTCTGTCATTACAAGGAAGTCAAGGTTATTATTCACAATAATGTCGGCAATCTCGTTGCATGTGCTACCAATGACCTGACATTCAGTAGTGCTCCCGTAATGGGCTGTGATTGTGGGTCCTTCGTTGATAGATTGGGGCTAGTGTCTCCTGGGTTATTCAGTGTGGCTGTACACCTTTTCTTAATGTGCCTGCGTTTATTATCAGTGTGTCCAGGATGATCTGAACGTATGACCTTATAGGTATTTTGAATGCCTGCTGTATGCCGGCTGGACGGTAGTCTGTTGGTTAGTCTCTTGTTACGCTTGGAGATGTCCGGAGGGGAGGCGGTAGATGCTGTGGGCACAAAGGGCAACTTTACGTGTGTGGTGCACATAGTAGCAGATGGAAGTAGGTTGGTTGTGATGGGTGTGGGAAAAGGGGGTAGTGTAGGAAGGAAAGGGGTAGGGCAGGGGATGGGTTGGTGACGAGGGCATCTCAGTCTTCCTAACCCTTCAGCGAACTTGATGTATTGACCTCCGGTGCAAGGGCTGGCAGATGTTATAATGCAGAATGGGAACATAGTTAAAGTTAGCAGTGCCTGCATTCTATTGTGGTAGTGGGCAACTTTACTGTACGCTTACTAATAATGGGTAATGTGCAAGGTCTAGGTATACTGCAATCTAGATACGGGAGTGCAGCAGTATAAAGGGCATCTAAGTTTGGCAAATCCAGCAGTGACTAAAGGTGCCTATGGCAGCAGCGGTTAAGAATGCATACAGGATAAAGAGCATCTAAACTTGACGGTCCCAACAGTGGCTAAACGTGCATGTCCCAATAATGACTCAGAATACGTATCCCAGCAGCGACTAAGAGCAGTGACTCAGCATGCATATCCCAGCAGCGACTAAATATGCATACAAGTTAAGGAGCATCTAAGTTTGACTAAAAATGCATATCCCAGCAGCGACTAAAAATGCATACAAGTTAGGAGCATCTAAGTTTGACTAAGAATGCATATCCCAGCACCGACTAAAAATGCATACAAGTTAAGGAGCATCTAAGTTTGACTAAAAATGCATATCCCAGCAGTGACTAAAAATGCATACAAGTTAAGGAGCATCTAAGTTTGACTAAAAATGCATATCCCAGCAGCGACTAAAAATGCATACAAGTTAGGAGCATCTAGATTCGGCAAACCCAACAGAGACTAAGGTTTTATGTCCCAGCAATGACTCAGAATGCAAATCCCAGCAGCGACTGAGAGTGCATACGCGGTAAGGAGCATCTAAAATTGACAGTGCCCACTGTGACTGAATGAGCGTATATGATAAAGGGCACCTAATTTTTGCAATTCCAGCAGTGGCTGAAGATATATATCATACTGTGGCTTAAATGCATACAGGATAAAAGGCAGCTAGTAATGTGGAAGCGGTCAGGCTAATAACCAGATTGGATACAATAAGTGCAAAGGTGCAGGCAATTGTGGTCAAGTAAAGGCCAAGCTCTAGGCACATCAATTCAACAGTATTAGTAAGGTAAGGCATCATGTCAAAGCAGCCATAACATTGTTAAGCACAAGTTTTTGAAGCACAGGTCATATGCACACATAGGATCTGCCGTCGTTATGTCAAAACTGATATGATATTGTTTCGTCCTCATTGTATATGTTGGCCTATGCCCAGTCGCTTTGCGAGGAAATCCGCATCGCAAGGTCGTGACCTTAAGTTAACCAAGCCTCCATTTTAGGTTAAAGCCGCCATTTTAGTTTGTCGTGCAAAGTCACCCTGTGGCCTAAAATGGCCGACCTGTGTTCTCTTGTTCTAACTTTAACCTCTTCAACCTCTGTAGGCGAGTTAATGTCCAACCTGCTTGCAGGCTACATGTTAGGGTCATTTAGACCTTGTCCTTTGTTGACCTCGGGATCAGGGGATTACTTGAATCGGCGATGTTAACCTACAAGTATACAAGAACGATAACGCTATTTAAACATGACATGCGAAACATCTGTTTGACCTGCATTGAAGCAAATGTGTAAAGAGTGTAAAGTTAAACCCAGAGAATAATAGTATTTGTTAGTAAATGTATTAAGAAGTAAACCGCATGCACGAGATATGTAAATTAGGAATGAACCTGGCGCGAACCCTAGCCCAGTACATTATTAACTTGTAGGAGGCTGAACATTGTTATGAAGAAACTGTATAAATATGGTGATGTCCAGCTAGAAATTCCTGTTCACTGCTCACATTGAACCTGCTGGTGGTCTCTGTGAAGTACTGACGGCCAAATAGCTATTTGTGTACTTTGTTTTGTAAACTGTTCAGTATTGCAATAAAGATTCTGGGAATCTTTACAAGCCCGTGTTGGTGTATTTCTCTTTGCATGGTGTAAAAGCCTTAATATTGTATTTTCTGATTCCACATATGGCGCCCGAATAGGGACCCTCAAGATTGACTTTGTCTCGTTGAAGGTTGGCTCAGCTATCGGACCGGGATCGGACGGTGTCAACAAAAAGGCCCCTCTGGACGAGAAGCAAATTCCTTGACAGAACAGCATGATCCGATCCCTGAATGGTGAGCTGTAGCCCGAGACGACGTCTTGACGAGGGTCCATATATTGAGGTGGGTAAATTTGCCGAAATCACCAGACACGTGGGTCCTTAGAATTGTCCTTAGTAACCCGATTGGGCCTCCCAGTCCTTTGGTCAGGTGAATCGTGACCTGATTCTTAATTTAACCCTGACAATTTGAATTTTGCGCATTGTACTCACGAGCACAAATATTTGACCAGGTAACACCAGAATTCTGATATGCCTGGGAAATTGGCTGCTTACTTCAGGGCATTATTCCGCAGCGACAGACAATCTTTGGAAGTTAGCCATCCCGCACCACAGGAGGGGTCGCCGGCATGTACTATGTACTGTAAGAAAGGCTTTTGGTAGTATAGCATTTAATGATATTTGGCACAGACAGACCAGACATAACTCTAATCTTCGGTGACCAACCAATGGTAGCTTTGAAATCCCTCGATTAGAATATTTAGAGTCTGTATTGATAAAGAAACAGGCTAGACCTGCAGCATTTGACACATTGCACAGTTGGAAAACAGAAGCTTTGCAGCAACAAAAGAGTAGAGAGAAACATATGCGTCAACATATGACGAATACCGAAAAGGCACTGTTAAATGATGAAAATAAACAATTGGAATCAATTAGGAACACGGACAGAGCGTTTCAATTATTCATTCAGAAAATGTACCCTTCAAAAGATTTTCATACGTCTGATGAATTGATTGACAAACTTTTGCATGAACGAAGGCCCGATGCCTCTGCGCCACCCCCGTATGTCCCTCCTCCTGGTGTTTTGCCCCTTCCTGTCGTTATTCCTCCTCCTATAGTTCCTCCTGTCCTCCCTATTGTTCTTCCTGTTGTTCCTCCAACCGTCGCTCCTTTGCCTGCCCCCTTGCCTCCACCTATTGCCATTCAGAATGTGTCTACTCTTCCTCTTCCAAGTGATTCCGCATCGCTTGTAGTAGACCAGGGAGCAGGATCAAGGGTTGTGACTCGTAATACTGTGTCCCCAGATAAAAAGAATGAATTGATTGCTTAGGCCAAACATAGTCTGGAGAAGGGTGAACAAGCTGATGTTTTTTCCACACTCGAAAATCTAAAAAGTATTCCTGAGAAAAATGTTTTTATTGAAGGGTTAGGAATTCATTTGAGCATAATGTGGAATAGATTAAACGATGTAGATCTCCCACAAGGGTTACGGGATTCTAATACCTTAGTGTTGTCTAGGGATACTGCGGAGAAAGTATATGAGCATGTAAAGAGGATTATTGTATATAGGAAGGAGTTGGAAGAGTTACAGAATGAAGAAACTAATGGTGATAGTTTAGGTACTATATTTTTGCAGAAACGGTTTTCTCCTCGCCGTGAATTGATAGGTGAGGAAGCGCGAATTTGTACAAAGGATGCGATAAAATGGATTTCAGATATGTCGATAACTCTAGACGAAGTATATGACACGTATAGTCAGTATATGTTAGAAATGCAAAAGAAAGTGATACGGGTTATGGTAGAATACCTGCAGAATGAGTGTGTAAAAAGAAAGATTTGTTGTCCCGCAGAATTATTGGGTGTTTATAAGAGAGCCTTTTCGATTGACACCTCTTCGACTGCCTTAGCGCTTGATTTGGCTCTGTTGCTTAGTAAGCGTTCGGAGCTACCTACTTCTCAGTTGCCTATGAGAGAGGTCCCTCTGACATTTGTCCCAAAAGTTGAGATTGCGGCCGATGCTGCACGAGGTATAGTCGCTGTGGACATTCCTGCACATTATTATCGCAGTTTGTTCACATCCCGTTCTCGAGTCAGGAAGTGAACCCCATAAAGCAATCTATTCCTGATATAAGAAAGAATCCGACGGGGTTCTATGAAGAAATAGAGTCGGTCTTACAATCATCGGTATTCACCTTAAGCGATATTGATTTATTATTTCCCGTACTCCTGCCAGTTAATTTGTGGAAACAGATTAGGACTGTAGATGATGTACCTGGGTTAGAAGATACATGGGATAATATGGTTAGGCTCGACAGAGAAAGACCAGCTGGCAAGAGACCGCCTCAAGTGATATTAACTTTGCCTGATAGGATTATTGTAAAATTAAAAACTATAGTTCCTGAAAAAAGAATCATTTGGGACAAGCTTACGGCCTGTGTCCAAGGAAAGTCTGAAGGTGCTACCAAGTTCTTCAATCGATCCGAACAGGTATTTTCAGATTTCAGTGGACAAGACTTAGGCACAGAGTCAGGGAAAAGGCTCTTTGTCTACAAATTTGTACATGGATTACTGCCTGACATCCAGTTACAGATTATGTCCTCCGAAAGCACTTGGCAGGCGAAGTCTCAATCAGAAGTACTATACATGGCTCAGTACTATGAAAATCGTGTGAATAATGAAAAGGAAAAACTTGAGAAAAAAAAGGGTGACCTGAAAACAAAAGTACCATTACAACAGATCGTTAGAAGCCCTAGAGGGGGTAATACGCAATTTAGAGGTCAATACGTTCCACAGGGAAGTATGCCCCTGACTCCGGTAACCATTAACCAGTGTGCCTATTGTCGACAGGAAGGTCACTGGCGCGCACAATGTCCGACCTTGCAGCAAAGGTCATTTGAGAACATGTGTAGACGGTCCAGAGGTCGCCCAGGTGTAGGGGGCCCTGGTAGAGGTCAGTTTACGCCAGAATCACTGCAACCTTTTTCACAGGAAAAACAAGTATCGTGTGTGGATAATAGAAACATTTTTGATCATCCTTCTGCCGCGTACCTCTCTGAAGAAGTTCCTTTTGATGACATTTTGTTTCGTTAGGATTGCCCGAAGCAGGATTTGGAACCAACGCCTACTCCCGTTCATCAGAAAGGTCCCTATGTTGAGATGGCGGTGGGAAATAGGAAGCATCTATTTTTAGTAGATATGGGGGCAAAAAAGTGTTCCATTGACCATTCACGGGTTCCAAACATTCCCCTGTGGGCAATCCAACGTTTCCGTAGGGTTTTCAGGCACACCTATAGTTTGTGCAGTCTCTTTGCCGGTACCGATAACAGTAGGTCCCTTCATGGAGCAGTGTCCATTTCTGCTTACTACAAACTCTTGAGAGAATTTGCTGGGGTTAAATTTGCTGAAGGAATTGAATGCAGTAATACATTGCTCCTTGGACGGAGTTCAGTTAAAAATTTCACCTCAGCAATCACTCGCCTCTCAGTTTTTGACTCAACCTTTACCGCCAGAATTCAGTAACATTCCAGAATGCTTATGGGCAATTGATGATAATGATGTGGGCATTCTTCAAATTGAACCTGTTAAAATTATTCTGAAACATGGAGTAAAACTGCCTCGCATTCCACAATATAAGATCTCAGTTGAAGGCGAACAGGCTTTGAAATGTATAGTTTCTGATTTTGTGCATCGTGGAGTAATTGAGGAAATTACAGGTAGTTTGTGTAACAGCCCGATTTTGCCGGTGTACAAAAAAGGTGATAATGCAATTCCTTTTCGGTTTATAATTGATTTGCGTGCTATTAACAAAATTGTGGCTCCTCAATTTCCCATTGTACCTGAGGTAACAACTATACTAACTCTGATTCCGGCTTCTGCCATTCACTTTAGCGTTGTTGACCTCAAAAATGTGTTTTTCAGTATTCCTATACACAAAGATAGTAGGTATTTGTTCGCGTTTACCCTAGGTGGACGCTCGTTCACATTCACTCCTGCACCACAAGGGTATACTTATGTATTTATAGTAGAGCATCGAAAGAGCAACTCGATACTCTCGAGTTGCCTACTACTTGCATGTTACTACAGTATGTAGATGATCTCCTCTTGGCTGCTGATTCTGAGAGTGCCTATAAAGAAGGCACCATGTTGTTGCTTTGTCATCTAGCAAAACATGGCCACAAAGCTTCACTCAAAAAATTCCAATATTGTTGTCAGGAGGTCGCCTATTTAGGCTATCTCCTGTCAAAGGAGGGAAGACGGTTGACACCTGAAGGAATAAAAACTATTTCTGGCATGTCTGTCCCAAATACGCAGAAGGAAGTTAGAGCCCTGATAGGTATGGCTTCTTACTGTAGATTGTGGATCCCTAACTTTCCGTTAACGATTAAACCAATGCTGGCTTTGACAAAGAAGGGCATTTCTTTGCCATTGCCATGGACTTTGGAACACCAGACAGCATTTGATTTACTCAAAACCGCGCTGTGTTCAGCGCCGGTTTTCGGAACTCCAAATTATGAAAAGGCCTTTGTGTTGTATGTGCATGAACGTAATGGATGTGCTTTGGCTGTGTTAACGCAGGAACATGGAGGGAAGAATAGGCCGTGCGGCTATTTCTCATCCTCCCTTGATCCTGTTGCATGCGCTTTGCCGAGATGTTTGAGAGCTGTCGCTGCTGCTTCTGTTAAACAGAGCGAGGGAATGGTCCTGGGTCATGCGTTAACCCTAATAGTACCTCACTCTGTAGATGTTCTATTAAATAGAACTCAAACGCAACACCTTACTTCTGCACGATTGACAAGATACGAATTGATCTCGTTTGCTCCTCAAATTCAAATTCAGAGGTGTTGTGTATTAAATCCGGCTGAACTTTTACCTGTCCCGCAAGATACTGTTGATGGTGACAAAACGTCACACGATTGCCTTTACACTACAGAACAAGAGACTAAAGGTAGAATCGATTTGAAAGATATGCCTTTGAATAGCCCACAAGGAGAGCTATTTTGTGATGGCTCCTGTTTCAAACTTCCGAATGGTACATCCACGGCTGCTTATGCCGTCACTACCGTAAGCACGATTGTGGAAACCAAAAGAATTATGCATAATTCTGCGCAGGCCACAGAAATTATAGCATTAACTCGAGCTTGTGAACTTTCTGAAGGGCTTACAGTAAATATATATACCGACAGTCAGTATGCCTTTGGGGTGGTTCACAACTTCGGTCGACTTTGGAAAGAACGAGGTTTCTTGACCTCACATGGCACAAAAATACAGCATAGCACTTTAATAGTGCGATTACTTTCAGTGCTCGCACTCCGTTTTCAGTTAGCCATTGTAAAATGTACAGCACAACAGAAGGTTACAGATGATATAGGAAAAGGGAATGCTTTCGCTGATCAGATAGCTAAACAAACTGCCACTGATTTTAGTTCAGAAATGTATGCTGTAAGGGAAACTGTAAATTTTTGCACTTTTGGTGAAAGTATCGATTCTGTAAAAGACATTCAAGCAGATGCTACTGTAGAGGAGACCAAGAAATGGGTCGAGTGTGCAGGGAGATTGGATGGTGATGAGTGTTGGGTGGACAATGTTGAAGGAAAATGGTTACTCCCCGACGCCTATATTACAAGGATGGTCATTATGGCTCATGGTCCGACCCATGTCTGTGCGCGTAAATTGACTAAAATGTTACACAATGTATGGGCCAATGGTAAAATTTTCAAAATTGCGGAGCGCTTTGTCCAAGGGTGCATGGTCTGCTTGCAGCACAATGTAGGAAAAGGTACCTCGACTCCTTAAGGAAGTTTCGCTCCACCTTCTGTTCCGTTTGAGGTCATCCACTTTGATTTTATTGAGATGGAACATTGCAACAATCTTAATTACGTGTTGGTCGTCATTTGTGCATTTAGTAAGTGGGTGGAGGCTTTCCCTGTTAGAGATGCAACGGCCATACCCACGGCAAAAACTCTGTTGAAAGAGTTCTTTCCTAGGTTCGGGCTGCCGAGAGTCATCTGGTCAGATAATGGGCCACACTTTATCACTGCTGTAATCCTACAAATGTGCGAAGAATTGCAGATTGATAAACGGTTCCATTCGGCCAGACATGCCAAAAGTGCCGGATTAGTGGAAAGGCATAACAGCATTATAAAGAACAAGCTCGCTAAGACGTGTGCTGGCACCAAGTTAAAATGGCCAGACGCCTTACCGATCGTGTTGCTGTCGATGAGAACAACCCCTCAAACTAAAACTGGGCTCTCTCCCTTTGAGGTGGTAATGGGGAGGCCTGCTAATATTTGGGGTATGCTAAAGAGTCGCTCATTGCGGGATGTAGAGAATGTGCTTCTTTCAGATTACTGTAACCAGTTGACTAAAAATCTATTTTCAATTTATCACCAGGTGCGAGAGGCATTACCTGTACGGTACGAGGGTCCCGGTCACAGTCTACGACCGGGGGACTGGATCCTCACGAAAGTTTTTGAAAGGTCGTCTTGCCTTGCACCTCGGTGGAGGGGTCCCTACCAGGTCCTGCTAGTCACCCAGACTGCGGTGCAGGTAGCGGGGCGGAAGAACTGGATACACGCAACGCACACCAAATGGATCCAGCAGCCCGCACCATACGATACAGAAGACACAGAATCCTTTTCCAATGCTGTAACCAACGTGCCCGAAACAGCAATAACCGACAAGAGAGTATCAGAGACCGTTCCAGAGTTTGTAAGGCCAGACAAAACGGCCATCTTGTTTCGGCACTCTCCAACAGTGGTACTTCCGGATCATCCATTTTCCGATCCCATTTCCGTTCACTCGCCACCTCCAGTGGCAAGTGACGACATACTGTTTTCTGATCCTTCAGCACCGGAAATTGTGAAATATAATTTACGTCCAAGAAGATAGACGTACGGCACGGTTTGACTGTGCGATTGAAGAAATCATTTGAGGGCTTGCCTTTTGGCCCGACTATACAAAAGGATTCTGTTCGCTAAGGGTTGTGGGAAAGACATTAAGAAGACGCACGACTGGAGTCGCCAGCAAACGAACAATTGGTGTTTTTCGATTGAAGACTACGATGCCTGCACCTGCTACCGCTCGTACCGAACTTTTAGATAAATATGTGACTAGCAGAGACAATGATCAAGCGTGTAAGGGGACCCCAAAAATGTTTTGTTGCCTTTTTTAATAATAACTGGATTTTTAGTAACTACTGGTTTTGGGTTATGGCACCTGGAGGAAGCATATCCGCTAGAGGACTTTTTACCTGTTGAAAATGAATCTCTTTTACCCACTCCTTCCGTGCACTTGCATACCTTGTCGCCTAGAGATTCTTTGCATAGACGGAACTATCAGAATAATACTCTTTTGTTAATAATGAATGCCACTCATGCAATTTTTAATAGGACTAACTGGTGGATCTGCTCGCATTTACCGCAACATGGGGATAAGGGGCTAGGCTGGTACATTCATCCTTTACCTTTGACAACTGCTTGTTATGCTTCTCTTAGAGCACTATTCTTTGGCCATTGGAATGACAGCATCTCAGGGAACTTTGATGGTACACATTTGAGTAGTTTTGAAAAACGTGTTTTGATGGCCCTGGGATGCTCGCTCTTTGCAAATAGGAGTAAGCTAAATGTTGCTTCTGTTAGGCCCTCTGATAGATTGTCTCGCCCTTTTCAGTCTTTGATCTCTTTCAAAATGGCTCTTATAGGCAATAAGGATGCCACGCCTCCATCTTATTCTGTTAACCATAGCCCCGGTTCAGTTTCCTTCTGCATAAAGAGGAATGGAACACGGTCAATGGGTGATTTTAGAAGTTGCGCCAACGTTGCGAATTTGACTAGTTAGAAGAGACCTCTGTATGTAGGTGAACCTGTCTATTTTGTTTGCGGTAATGTGGCATTTCCATGGTTGCCCAGGGATTGGCAAGGAACCTGCTATTTAGGGATTCTATTACCTGGGGTATTTGTTGCCAGTACTGCAGAAATTTCGAAGAAGACCACGATGAGATGTGAAGGGGGATACTCCAGCGCAAAATCTAGGAGACATAATGAAATCCTTTGTGCCATTTTTCGGGAAAATTATGAATTCAGAAGATATCAGGGGGCTAGTGAGAGTACTAGAGAGAACCATCAACCGGACCACTGACATACTCTATAATATGACGTTAGAACAGAAAGCGATAAGATTAGTAGCTCTTCAGAACCGGATGGCATTAGATGTCATTCTGGCTGAGCGTGGAGGAGTATGTAAATTAGTGGGGTCCGCTTTTTTTTTTTCGTACCAGACTCCTCTCCAACGATCTTTAGGGCGATCCATAATCTACATATTCTTAGTTCAGAAGTGCACGTTCCTGAGGGAAACTGGGAAGTTAGTGCATGGTTTTGGGACCTCCTACGGTCGTGGGGATGGAAGCTGCTTTCGGCCTTGCTGATTATCTTGGGTAGTTTACTGTTCCTTTGTTGTTGTTTACAGTGTCTTCCTGGTATATGTTCGGTATTAGGGGGATTTTGCGCGCAAGCAACAAATGTATTAGGGAATAAAATATAGGCCCCAGATAAGGTTTCCAAGGAGTACGTGACGAGAGAAACTCTAGTGTCTGACATAATGGCAATAGATATGTCTGATAATGATTCGGGTGTAGAGACGTTGAAATGTGGAGTTAGTCGTAAAGTGATTGGAAGTAGTTTAGCGCTTGGCGTAGGCCAAAAGGAGGGTTTGTCAAAACTGATTGTTTTGTCCTCATTGTATATGTTGGCCTATGCCCAGTCGCTTTGCGAGGAAATCCGCATCGCAAGGTCGTGACCTTAAGTTAACCAAGCCTCCATTTTAGGTTAAAGCCGCCATTTTAGTTTGTCGTGCAAAGTCACCCTGTGGCCTAAAATGGCCGACCTGTGTTCTCTTGTTCTAACTTTAACCTCTTCAACCTCTGTAGGCGAGTTAATGTCCAACCTGCTTGCAGGCTACATGTTAGGGTCATTTAGACCTTGTCCTTTGTTGACCTCGGGATCAGGGGATTACTTGAATCGGCGATGTTAACCTACAAGTATACAAGAACGATAACGCTATTTAAACATGACATGCGAAACATCTGTTTGACCTGCATTGAAGCAAATGTGTAAAGAGTGTAAAGTTAAACCCAGAGAATAATAGTATTTGTTAGTAAATGTATTAAGAAGTAAACCGCATGCACGAGATATGTAAATTAGGAATGAACCTGGCGCGAACCCTAGCCCAGTACATTATTAACTTGTAGGAGGCTGAACATTGTTATGAAGAAACTGTATAAATATGGTGATGTCCAGCTAGAAATTCCTGTTCACTGCTCACATTGAACCTGCTGGTGGTCTCTGTGAAGTACTGACGGCCAAATAGCTATTTGTGTACTTTGTTTTGTAAACTGTTCAGTATTGCAATAAAGATTCTGGGAATCTTTACAAGCCCGTGTTGGTGTATTTCTCTTTGCATGGTGTAAAAGCCTTAATATTGTATTTTCTGATTCCACATATGGCGCCCGAATAGGG
Source organism: Ambystoma mexicanum (assembly GCF_040938575.1). Taxonomy (NCBI): domain Eukaryota; kingdom Metazoa; phylum Chordata; class Amphibia; order Caudata; family Ambystomatidae; genus Ambystoma; species Ambystoma mexicanum. Next base: position 100,132,197 of record NC_090941.1, on the reverse strand, counting down.
ACCCTCAAGATTGACTTTGTCTCGTTGAAGGTTGGCTCAGCTATCGGACCGGGATCGGACGGTGTCAACAAAAAGGCCCCTCTGGACGAGAAGCAAATTCCTCGACAGAACAGCATGATCCGATCCCTGAATGGTGAGCTGTAGCCCGAGACGACGTCTTGACGAGGGTCCATATATTGAGGTGGGTAAATTTGCCGAAATCACCAGACACGTGGGTCCTTAGAATTGTCCTTAGTAACCCGATTGGGCCTCCCAGTCCTTTGGTCAGGTGAATCGTGACCTGATTCTTAATTTAACCCTGACAATTTGAATTTGGCGCATTGTACTCACGAGCACAAATATTTGACCAGGTAACACCAGAATTCTGATATGCCTGGGAAATTGGCTGCTTACTTCAGGGCATTATTCCGCAGCGACAGACAATCTTTGGAAGTTAGCCATCCCGCACCACAGGAGGGGTCGCCGGCATGTACTATGTACTGTAAGAAAGGCTTTGGTAGTATAGCATTTAATGATATTTGGCACAGACAGACCAGACATAACTCTAATCTTCGGTGACCAACCAATGGTAGCTTTGAAATCCCTCGATTAGAATATTTAGAGTCTGTATTGATAAAGAAACAGGCTAGACCTGCAGCATTTGACACATTGCACAGTTGGAAAACAGAAGCTTTGCAGCAACAAAAGAGTAGAGAGAAACATATGCGTCAACATATGACGAATACCGAAAAGGCACTGTTAAATGATGAAAATAAACAATTGGAATCAATTAGGAACACGGACAGAGCGTTTCAATTATTCATTCAGAAAATGTACCCTTCAAAAGATTTTCATACGTCTGATGAATTGATTGACAAACTTTTGCATGAACGAAGGCCCGATGCCTCTGCGCCACCCCCGTATGTCCCTCCTCCTGGTGTTTTGCCCCTTCCTGTCGTTATTCCTCCTCCTATAGTTCCTCCTGTCCTCCCTATTGTTCTTCCTGTTGTTCCTCCAACCGTCGCTCCTTTGCCTGCCCCCTTGCCTCCACCTATTGCCATTCAGAATGTGTCTACTCTTCCTCTTCCAAGTGATTCCGCATCGCTTGTAGTAGACCAGGGAGCAGGATCAAGGGTTGTGACTCGTAATACTGTGTCCCCAGATAAAAAGAATGAATTGATTGCTTAGGCCAAACATAGTATGGAGAAGGGTGAACAAGCTGATGTTTTTTCCACACTCGAAAATCTAAAAAGTATTCCTGAGAAAAATGTTTTTATTGAAGGGTTAGGAATTCATTTGAGCATAATGTGGAATAGATTAAACGATGTAGATCTCCCACAAGGGTTACGGGATTCTAATACCTTAGTGTTGTCTTGGGATACTGCGGAGAAAGTATATGAGCATGTAAAGAGGATTATTGTATATAGGAAGGAGTTGGAAGAGTTACAGAATGAAGAAACTAATGGTGATAGTTTAGGTACTATATTTTTGCAGAAACGGTTTTCTCCTCGCCGTGAATTGATAGGTGAGGAAGCGCGAATTTGTACAAAGGATGCGATAAAATGGATTTCAGATATGTCGATAACTCCAGACGAAGTATATGACACGTATAGTCAGTATATGTTAGAAATGCAAAAGAAAGTGATACGGGTTATGGTAGAATACCTGCAGAATGAGTGTGTAAAAAGAAAGATTTGTTGTCCCGCAGAATTATTGGGTGTTTATAAGAGAGCCTTTTCGATTGACACCTCTTCGACTGCCTTAGCGCTTGATTTGGCTCTGTTGCTTAGTAAGCGTTCGGAGCTACCTACTTCTCAGTTGCCTATGAGAGAGGTCCCTCTGACATTTGTCCCAAAAGTTGAGATTGCGGCCGATGCTGCACGAGGTATAGTCGCTGTGGACATTCCTGCACATTATTATCGCAGTTTGTTCACATCCCGTTCTCGAGTCAGGAAGTGAACCCCATAAAGCAATCTATTCCTGATATAAGAAAGAATCCGACGGGGTTCTATGAAGAAATAGAGTCGGTCTTACAATCATCGGTATTCACCTTAAGCGATATTGATTTATTATTTCCCGTACTCCTGCCAGTTAATTTGTGGAAACAGATTAGGACTGTAGATGATGTACCTGGGTTAGAAGATACATGGGATAATATGGTTAGGCTCGACAGAGAAAGACCAGCTGGCAAGAGACCGCCTCAAGTGATATTAACTTTGCCTGATAGGATTATTGTAAAATTAAAAACTATAGTTCCTGAAAAAAGAATCATTTGGGACAAGCTTACGGCCTGTGTCCAAGGAAAGTCTGAAGGTGCTACCAAGTTCTTCAATCGATCCGAACAGGTATTTTCAGATTTCAGTGGACAAGACTTAGGCACAGAGTCAGGGAAAAGGCTCTTTGTCTACAAATTTGTACATGGATTACTGCCTGACATCCAGTTACAGATTATGTCCTCCGAAAGCACTTGGCAGGCGAAGTCTCAATCAGAAGTACTATACATGGCTCAGTACTATGAAAATCTTGTGAATAATGAAAAGGAAAAACTTGAGAAAAAAAAGGGTGACCTGAAAACAAAAGTACCATTACAACAGATCGTTAGAAGCCCTAGAGGGGGTAATACGCAATTTAGAGGTCAATACGTTCCACAGGGAAGTATGCCCCTGACTCCGGTAACCATTAACCAGTGTGCCTATTGTCGACAGGAAGGTCACTGGCGCGCACAATGTCCGACCTTGCAGCAAAGGTCATTTGAGAACATGTGTAGACGGTCCAGAGGTCGCCCAGGTGTAGGGGGCCCTGGTAGAGGTCAGTTTACGCCAGAATCACTGCAACCTTTTTCACAGGAAAAACAAGTATCGTGTGTGGATAATAGAAACATTTTTGATCATCCTTCTGCCGCGTACCTCTCTGAAGAAGTTCCTTTTGATGACATTTTGTTTCGTTAGGATTGCCCGAAGCAGGATTTGGAACCAACGCCTACTCCCGTTCATCAGAAAGGTCCCTATGTTGAGATGGCGGTGGGAAATAGGAAGCATCTATTTTTAGTAGATATGGGGGCAAAAAAGTGTTCCATTGACCATTCACGGGTTCCAAACATTCCCCTGTGGGCAATCCAACGTTTCCGTAGGGTTTTCAGGCACACCTATAGTTTGTGCAGTCTCTTTGCCGGTACCGATAACAGTAGGTCCCTTCATGGAGCAGTGTCCATTTCTGCTTACTACAAACTCTTGAGAGAATTTGCTGGGGTTAAATTTGCTGAAGGAATTGAATGCAGTAATACATTGCTCCTTGGACGGAGTTCAGTTAAAAATTTCACCTCAGCAATCACTCGCCTCTCAGTTTTTGACTCAACCTTTACCGCCAGAATTCAGTAACATTCCAGAATGCTTATGGGCAATTGATGATAATGATGTGGGCATTCTTCAAATTGAACCTGTTAAAATTATTCTGAAACATGGAGTAAAACTGCCTCGCATTCCACAATATAAGATCTCAGTTGAAGGCGAACAGGCTTTGAAATGTATAGTTTCTGATTTTGTGCATCGTGGAGTAATTGAGGAAATTACAGGTAGTTTGTGTAACAGCCCGATTTTGCCGGTGTACAAAAAAGGTGATAATGCAATTCCTTTTCGGTTTATAATTGATTTGCGTGCTAGTAACAAAATTGTGGCTCCTCAATTTCCCATTGTACCTGAGGTAACAACTATACTAACTCTGATTCCGGCTTCTGCCATTCACTTTAGCGTTGTTGACCTCAAAAATGTGTTTTTCAGTATTCCTATACACAAAGATAGTAGGTATTTGTTCGCGTTTACCCTAGGTGGACGCTCGTTCACATTCACTCCTGCACCACAAGGGTATACTTATGTATTTATAGTAGAGCATCGAAAGAGCAACTCGATACTCTCGAGTTGCCTACTACTTGCATGTTACTACAGTATGTAGATGATCTCCTCTTGGCTGCTGATTCTGAGAGTGCCTATAAAGAAGGCACCATGTTGTTGCTTTGTCATCTAGCAAAACATGGCCACAAAGCTTCACTCAAAAAATTCCAATATTGTTGTCAGGAGGTCGCCTATTTAGGCTATCTCCTGTCAAAGGAGGGAAGACGGTTGACACCTGAAGGAATAAAAACTATTTCTGGCATGTCTGTCCCAAATACGCAGAAGGAAGTTAGAGCCCTGATAGGTATGGCTTCTTACTGTAGATTGTGGATCCCTAACTTTCCGTTAACGATTAAACCAATGCTGGCTTTGACAAAGAAGGGCATTTCTTTGCCATTGCCATGGACTTTGGAACACCAGACAGCATTTGATTTACTCAAAACCGCGCTGTGTTCAGCGCCGGTTTTCGGAACTCCAAATTATGAAAAGGCCTTTGTGTTGTATGTGCATGAACGTAATGGATGTGCTTTGGCTGTGTTAACGCAGGAACATGGAGGGAAGAATAGGCCGTGCGGCTATTTCTCATCCTCCCTTGATCCTGTTGCATGCGCTTTGCCGAGATGTTTGAGAGCTGTCGCTGCTGCTTCTGTTAAACAGAGCGAGGGAATGGTCCTGGGTCATGCGTTAACCCTAATAGTACCTCACTCTGTAGATGTTCTATTAAATAGAACTCAAACGCAACACCTTACTTCTGCACGATTGACAAGATACGAATTGATCTCGTTTGCTCCTCAAATTCAAATTCAGAGGTGTTGTGTATTAAATCCGGCTGAACTTTTACCTGTCCCGCAAGATACTGTTGATGGTGACAAAACGTCACACGATTGCCTTTACACTACAGAACAAGAGACTAAAGGTAGAATCGATTTGAAAGATATGCCTTTGAATAGCCCACAAGGAGAGCTATTTTGTGATGGCTCCTGTTTCAAACTTCCGAATGGTACATCCACGGCTGCTTATGCCGTCACTACCGTAAGCACGATTGTGGAAACCAAAAGAATTATGCATAATTCTGCGCAGGCCACAGAAATTATAGCATTAACTCGAGCTTGTGAACTTTCTGAAGGGCTTACAGTAAATATATATACCGACAGTCAGTATGCCTTTGGGGTGGTTCACAACTTCGGTCGACTTTGGAAAGAACGAGGTTTCTTGACCTCACATGGCACAAAAATACAGCATAGCACTTTAATAGTGCGATTACTTTCAGTGCTCGCACTCTGTTTTCAGTTAGCCATTGTAAAATGTACAGCACAACAGAAGGTTACAGATGATATAGGAAAAGGGAATGCTTTCGCTGATCAGATAGCTAAACAAACTGCCACTGATTTTAGTTCAGAAATGTATGCTGTAAGGGAAACTGTAAATTTTTGCACTTTTGGTGAAAGTATCGATTCTGTAAAAGACATTCAAGCAGATGCTACTGTAGAGGAGACCAAGAAATGGGTCGAGTGTGCAGGGAGATTGGATGGTGATGAGTGTTGGGTGGACAATGTTGAAGGAAAATGGTTACTCCCCGACGCCTATATTACAAGGATGGTCATTATGGCTCATGGTCCGACCCATGTCTGTGCGCGTAAATTGACTAAAATGTTACACAATGTATGGGCCAATGGTAAAATTTTCAAAATTGCGGAGCGCTTTGTCCAAGGGTGCATGGTCTGCTTGCAGCACAATGTAGGAAAAGGTACCTCGACTCCTTAAGGAAGTTTCGCTCCACCTTCTGTTCCGTTTGAGGTCATCCACTTTGATTTTATTGAGATGGAACATTGCAACAATCTTAATTACGTGTTGGTCGTCATTTGTGCATTTAGTAAGTGGGTGGAGGCTTTCCCTGTTAGAGATGCAACGGCCATAACCACGGCAAAAACTCTGTTGAAAGAGTTCTTTCCTAGGTTCGGGCTGCCGAGAGTCATCTGGTCAGATAATGGGCCACACTTTATCACTGCTGTAATCCTACAAATGTGCGAAGAATTGCAGATTGATAAACGGTTCCATTCGGCCAGACATGCCAAAAGTGCCGGATTAGTGGAAAGGCATAACAGCATTATAAAGAACAAGCTCGCTAAGACGTGTGCTGGCACCAAGTTAAAATGGCCAGACGCCTTACCGATCGTGTTGCTGTCGATGAGAACAACCCCTCAAACTAAAACTGGGCTCTCTCCCTTTGAGGTGGTAATGGGGAGGCCTGCTAATATTTGGGGTATGCTAAAGAGTCGCTCATTGCGGGATGTAGAGAATGTGCTTCTTTCAGATTACTGTAACCAGTTGACTAAAAATCTATTTTCAATTTATCACCAGGTGCGAGAGGCATTACCTGTACGGTAAGAGGGTCCCGGTCACAGTCTACGACCGGGGGACTGGATCCTCACGAAAGTTTTTGAAAGGTCGTCTTGCCTTGCACCTCGGTGGAGGGGTCCCTACCAGGTCCTGCTAGTCACCCAGACTGCGGTGCAGGTAGCGGGGCGGAAGAACTGGATACACGCAACGCACACCAAATGGATCCAGCAGCCCGCACCATACGATACAGAAGACACAGAATCCTTTTCCAATGCTGTAACCAACGTGCCCGAAACAGCAATAACCGACAAGAGAGTATCAGAGACCGTTCCAGAGTTTGTAAGGCCAGACAAAACGGCCATCTTGTCTCGGCACTCTCCAACAGTGGTACTTCCGGATCATCCATTTTCCGATCCCATTTCCGTTCACTCGCCACCTCCAGTGGCAAGTGACGACATACTGTTTTCTGATCCTTCAGCACCGGAAATTGTGAAATATAATTTACGTCCAAGAAGATAGACGTGCGGCACGGTTTGACTGTGCGATTGAAGAAATCATTTGAGGGCTTGCCTTTTGGCCCGACTATACAAAAGGATTCTGTTCGCTAAGGGTTGTGGGAAAGACATTAAGAAGACGCGCGACTGGAGTCGCCAGCAAACGAACAATTGGTGTTTTTCGATTGAAGACTACGATGCCTGCACCTGCTACCGCTCGTACCGAACTTTTAGATAAATATGTGACTAGCAGAGACAATGATCAAGCGTGTAAGGGGACCCCGAAAATGTTTTGTTGCCTTTTTTAATAATAACTGGATTTTTAGTAACTACTGGTTTTGGGTTATGGCACCTGGAGGAAGCATATCCGCTAGAGGACTTTTTACCTGTTGAAAATGAATCTGTTTTACCCACTCCTTCCGTGCACTTGCATACCTTGTCGCCTAGAGATTCTTTGCATAGACGGAACTATCAGAATAATACTCTTTTGTTAATAATGAATGCCACTCATGCAATTTTTAATAGGACTAACTGGTGGATCTGCTCGCATTTACCGCAACATGGGGATAAGGGGCTAGGCTGGTACATTCATCCTTTACCTTTGACAACTGCTTGTTATGCTTCTCTTAGAGCACTATTCTTTGGCCATTGGAATGACAGCATCTCAGGGAACTTTGATGGTACACATTTGAGTAGTTTTGAAAAACGTGTTTTGATGGCCCTGGGATGCTCGCTCTTTGCAAATAGGAGTAAGCCAAATGTTGCTTCTGTTAGGCCCTCTGATAGATTGTCTCGCCCTTTTCAGTCTTTGATCTCTTTCAAAATGGCTCTTATAGGCAATAAGGATGCCACGCCTCCATCTTATTCTGTTAACCATAGCCCCGGTTCAGTTTCCTTCTGCATAAAGAGGAATGGAACACGGTCAATGGGTGATTTTAGAAGTTGCGCCAACGTTGCGAATTTGACTAGTTAGAAGAGACCTCTGTATGTAGGTGAACCTCTCTATTTTGTTTGCGGTAATGTGGCATTTCCATGGTTGCCCAGGGATTGGCAAGGAACCTGCTATTTAGGGATTCTATTACCTGGGGTATTTGTTGCCAGTACTGCAGAAATTTCGAAGAAGACCACGATGAGATGTGAAGGGGGATACTCCAGCGCAAAATCTAGGAGACATAATGAAATCCTTTGTGCCATTTTTCGGGAAAATTATGAATTCAGAAGATATCAGGGGGCTAGTGAGAGTACTAGAGAGAACCATCAACCGGACCACTGACATACTCTATAATATGACGTTAGAACAGAAAGCGATAAGATTAGTAGCTCTTCAGAACCGGATGGCATTAGATGTCATTCTGGCTGAGCGTGGAGGAGTATGTAAATTAGTGGGGTCCGCTTTTTTTTTTCGTACCAGACTCCTCTCCAACGATCTTTAGGGCGATCCATAATCTACATATTCTTAGTTCAGAAGTGCACGTTCCTGAGGGAAACTGGGAAGTTAGTGCATGGTTTTGGGACCTCCTACGGTCGTGGGGATGGAAGCTGCTTTTGGCCTTGCTGATTATCTTGGGTAGTTTACTGTTCCTTTGTTGTTGTTTACAGTGTCTTCCTGGTATATGTTCGGTATTAGGGGGATTTTGCGCGCAAGCAACAAATGTATTAGGGAATAAAATATAGGCCCCAGATAAGGTTTCCAAGGAGTACGTGACGAGAGAAACTCTAGTGTCTGACATAATGGCAATAGATATGTCTGATAATGATTCGGGTGTAGAGACGTTGAAATGTGGAGTTAGTCGTAAAGTGATTGGAAGTAGTTTAGCGCTTGGCGTAGGCCAAAAGGAGGGTTTGTCAAAACTGATTGTTTTGTCCTCATTGTATATGTTGGCCTATGCCCAGTCGCTTTGCGAGGAAATCCGCATCGCAAGGTCGTGACCTTAAGTTAACCAAGCCTCCATTTTAGGTTAAAGCCGCCATTTTAGTTTGTCGTGCAAAGTCACCCTGTGGCCTAAAATGGCCGACCTGTGTTCTCTTGTTCTAACTTTAACCTCTTCAACCTCTGTAGGCGAGTTAATGTCCAACCTGCTTGCAGGCTACATGTTAGGGTCATTTAGACCTTGTCCTTTGTTGACCTCGGGATCAGGGGATTACTTGAATCGGCGATGTTAACCTACAAGTATACAAGAACGATAACGCTATTTAAACATGACATGCAAAACATCTGTTTGACCTGCATTGAAGCAAATGTGTAAAGAGTGTAAAGTTAAACCCAGAGAATAATAGTATTTGTTAGTAAATGTATTAAGAAGTAAACCGCATGCACGAGATATGTAAATTAGGAATGAACCTGGCGCGAACCCTAGCCCAGTACATGATTAACTTGTAGGAGGCTGGACATCGTTAGGAAGAAACTGTATAAATATGCTGATGTCCAGCTAGCAATTCCTGTTCACTGCTCACATTGAACCTGCTGATGGACTCTGTGAAGTACTGACGGCCAAATAGCTATTTGTGTACTTTGTTTTGTAAACTGTTCAGTATTGCAATAAAGATTCTGGGAATATTTACAATCCTGTGTTGGTGTATTTCTCTTTGCATGGTGTAAAAGCCTTAATATTGTTTTTTTCTGATTCCACAGTTAGTTATGCTAATGGTATATGCATAACACCTGCAAGGCTGGAGTTAGCAGGCTAACGTATACGTTGTTCCATGAGTCTTTGGTTTTAGTTCAGGTAAGGCTAGAGGTATAGAGGAGTTCAACACCATAAGTTTCGTGCCGAGTGGGAGACACCGGCAATGAAGTGATGCTGAAATAATGATATGTAGTTATTGCTGAGCACAGATGATTACTGGTAGCAGGCAGTGACACGGTGGCTCGTACAAGCTGCAAGTGCAGTTAGGGGCTGCATTGGAGTGCCGCTATGGATGAAAGCAACTGGTTGAGTTAGTATGGCGATGAGAAGTTGTCTCTGATGACAGTATGTATAGCTGTGTTCATCAAAGGCAGATTGTAGCTATAGACTATAGCTTGGGCCACAGAGTAGCAGTCTCTTGTACCCTGATACGGTAGACTTTATATGTCTGAGGCAAGTGTGAATCCTGTGGTTGGCGACACAAATAGTCTATGAGGCAAAGAATACTCACAGTTGGTCGATGGTAGGGCAGAGGGTCCTGGTGACGGCCGACGTAACGGACCGTCGAATACAGGCACAGACAGTGCCTTGTTGATGTTGTGCCTTTGTGTGGTTGTGCCGGCTCCCGCCTACCGGCCACAGTGATTGGCTATTGTAGGGGGGGCTGACCAATCCTGAGAAGGCAGATGGTCGGATGTTGCACCTAGATAGGTGTTAGAAATCGGCGGCCATTTTGTAATTGCGATTTTGGGCGCAATTCAAGGGGCGATTTCTAAGACTGACCAAAAAGCGCTTGGAAGCAGCTTCTGCTGGTAATTACACGATGTTCATATGAAATGACTGCACATATAGATCAAGCTGTGCAATTAAATATATAAGTGATCAAAGGTGGCGAAGTGCAGATTTCGTCGGTCTCACCATGTTCCATTAGGCGAGTGAAGTCATCTACATCAGAGAGGGGCTGGGTGCTCCGTGTCGGTGTCATGGAGGTCAGGACTCCTGCCCATCCTCTCCATACAGCAGTCCTCGGTTGAATACAGGCACAGACAGTACCTTTGTGTGGTTGTGCCAGCTCCCGCCTACCGGCCACAGTGATTGGCTATTGTAGGGGGGGGGGCTGGCCAATCCGGAGAAGGCAGATGGTCGGATGTTTCTCCTAGATAGGTGTTAGAAATCGGCAGCCATTTTGTAATGGCGATTTCAGGCGCAATTCAAGGGGAGATTTCTAAGAATGACCAAAAAGCGCTTGGAAGCAGCTTCTGCTGGTAATTTCACGATGGTCATATGAAATGACTGCACATATATATCAAGCCATGCAATTAAAAATATAAGTGATCAAAGGTCGCGAATTGCAGATTTCGTCGTTCTCACCATGTTGCATTAGGCGAGTGAAGCCATCTACATCAGAGAGGGGCTGGGTGCTCTGTGTCGGTGTCATGGAGGTCAGGGCTCCTGCCCATCCTCTCCATACAGCAGTCCTCCGTTGGTGTGTTATAAATAGTCAATCAACCAATAGGACAATTGTCTACAGTTGAGGGTTCTGCTATAACTTACATGTAGAACACATGCATGCAGAATAACATGCATTCACATGCAAATGACATGCACAATTATTGCCAGATATGTCAAAGATACAATGAACACTCATCCTCTTATCTGTATCATTATGTTATTGCAGTACAAATGTGTTATACTGGATAAAAATGTGATGGCACACATATATAGCCATTTATAGAGAAAATGACTGCCTCGTCCTCTGTAATGTCCTTGCAGTGCAAGTGTCCCAATGGATAAGCAAATGCTGATCTAGCCCATGCTCAATTGGCCAGGTTAACCAAGCAATACTCCTGCACCAAGTTATTAATGGTGAACTACAGGGAGGGCGGGAGGCTGTTTGTGACCTTGTTGATCCTTGACATAGGCTTTATATGATTTTTAATGAGCAGGTTCCTTTGCTGGTACTCTGTGAAGCAGTGAATGGATTCACCCAGTGCTAGCAATTAAATTATTGGACAGGCCCAATCGCTACTCAATTTGTTGATCAAACCTGATGTCAACATCTTTTTGATTTCCAAGGTCATCAGTCCTGCTTACGAAATTGATGCAGAAGCACAGTATTACTAGTGTCCATATCATCTCTCATATCCTTCTCAAACTGTATCTTATTGAAGAAGGTGGTTTTCAATATGCAGACCAAGTGCTGCAATACTTACCTTTAAACATCAGTTAAGTCCATACAAACAAATGTAATTGAGCAAAGTTGGAACCGTCCTTCTGTTGATGCTGCTTAACTAGTTTCAATTGCATAAGAAATGTTCCATGTAAATTGCTTTGATGAAAGTGCTATATAAATAGAAGAAATTTATGATTATTAAAGCTTGAAGAGATACAGAATCTCATCCACCCCCTGCTGCGTATCTTCCTGGGTGCAAACAAGAATGTCACCTCAGCACGTCTTAAACATATTCACATGATGCACCATTTAAACGTCTGACCTGTTTTGATACTATTCCACATCAGTGACAGTGTTCTCCTCATCATGCAGAACAGAACAATGATTAGTATGCTGTGCACCATTTGCCTAGGAGTTAACTCTGAACTTGCAGTTGTACCACCTCCGCCCCTTAGACATCTACTGGACCTGCCCCAGGATGTCTGTCATGAGAGACATTAACTTCTGAAGATGTTTCCCATTTTCAAAGTACATGGAAAATTCACAAGGTCCTTTTCCGGGGTCCCCATGCCATAAACATCTTGCATCAGTTAGAAGGTGTGGGTATCATGATATCTTTATAGGTTTCAGAGATTAACAAACCCAGTTTACTAATGCAGCTCCGTGCCACAATCAAAAACAGGGCTAGATCATAGAAGCGTTGTACTTGTGCAATGAAGCAGAGTAAATGAATGTAGTGCCAATGTTGCTGCTTGGATAATTGGGAATGGAGCAAACAGGTTTAGCCCCAGGTTGTATTATCAAAAAAGAAAAATCACAAATGGAAAGAAAAAAAAACAGGCTGTTTTTGTTTACTATGTTTGCTGTGTAACATGCAAAGAGATGTAGGAAACGAATTTCGTTGTATGTTATGCAGTCAACATAGTACAAAACAGTCTAGTTTATTTTTGCCCTAGTGCAACATTTTAAAATAATACTGATTGTGAAAAAATGTGTGCACCATACTGGAATATCAAAGCATTTGCTCACTTTTTAGAACTGGTGCAAATATTAGAAGATCTGGCACCTGGTGGTGGAGTTGAGATGTCTTCTATGGTGACCATGTTTCTTTGGCAGTGCTCTTATTATGCTTTTCTGTGTCTTTTTATATGGTTCACAAATCCTGTTGCCTTTGGAGCTAGTGCTGGGTATGGGGATGGTTACCAACAACAATGTGCCAGAGACTGTGCGTCACACTTCTCATGAGATGAAAACCTCTGCCCGGGATGGAATCCAACCAGTGAAAGATCCCCATCATGACTTCAATGACCACCTTGGTACGGATCTCTCATAGCATCCCTGCTTCCGGGTCCTAGTGCCACAATACCCCAGGTTTAAACATGTATCACTGATGCTGAAAGGGTGGAAGGGGGAGACAACAAAGCCAACCCACACCTGCTGCAATGGCAGTACTATAACAGCAATCCCATGGGAAAACGTTCTGCGAATCAGGCCCTTGGTCTTTCCTCCTGCCTTGACCTTCACATGGAATGCAGTTCTCAAGGTCACATGAGACCATGGGCCACTCAAAGCAGTTCGGGTTCTGACCCTCTCTCCATGGGTGTACTTTTAGGTGGGGGACAGGGGTGTTTGTACCCTCCAACTTTCATGGCACACCATTTTGCCCCCATTCATTTGGCTGGGGCACCTTTTCTTCAGATGTCATGTCCCCGCCAACATTTTCAGCAAAGTTACTCCACTGCCTCCCTCCACCTCCAATGAACGTCTAACATGACCAGTCCCTTTACGAAAGGCACTCTATGTTTGCCACTATCCGTATTCACATAGATGCAAACTGTCCACAGCCTTCAGTGTGTTCAGTTTTTATGTTCGTGATACTGCGCAATATTCTTAGCGTCAGTGAAATGAGTGTGCCGCAGTTCTACATTCAGTAAGCCCTATTTCCCTTATTGGCTGAAATTCTATCATGGTGCTAATTCTGAAATTAAGACAGCAGATTATTGAAAAAAATGGTTCTGCTACCATGAGAGCAGGATGGATGATGCGGCGTGACAACCTAAATGCTGCACGCCGTTCTTGGGATGAGTTACTATTATCCAGATGCAGCTCATCGTTAAATAATGAAGCCATATGTGCTTGTCATCCTGGTGGGGGACTCGTCTTTTGAAAAATATACCTTCCTTATGGTTCCGGCGTTTTATTATGCATGTATTCCCTTTGAATGAGGTTTTGTTGCACAAGAGAAAAAACCTCCGACAAAATAAACCTTGCATGCTTTAAATAATAAAGTCATAAAGTAGGTGGTCGGCGATCTCGTGAGTTAGGGATGCTCAAGACAGATATAACATACGTGAGCGTTTCTAGGTCATCCCTGATGTCTGTGGCCCATGTCTCCTCTGCGACATGTCTGGATGGACTGTGGTCGAGGACAATATTCCCTCAAACCAATTTTGGACAATGAAAGCCATTTTAATTCAGCTAGGTTTGACTTACATGCGATACACTGGTTATGCTTATTGATGTAACAGGGGATTACATAGGTGAGACTTGTGACGCCTAATATGTTGTGTAACAGCTGCGACACGGGAAGCCATAAACTCTCATACTTTTGCCTTTATAATGATCGTTTTAATGCTGGAACTAAGCCACCGTGCTCTTTCAACAGAAGCCTTAAGAACATGACGTGCACAATATCCAGTTTATACAATAGCACAGTTTAGGGGAAACAAATAACAGAAATTCTTTTGTGATCCGTCTGCTGTGGAGCAAACAAAAGGTTTCATTTCATTGATAATGTCTCTGCCTCTTTTCTCCCATATTTCTCACCACCTCTTCCTTTGGATGTGACAATGTATCCTCTAAAAACGTGCAATGCTGTCTGTCTGCTGTTCAGGGCTGGCCCCAAGCATGGGCAGTCTGTGCAGCTGCCCAGGGCCCCACAGTCGTAGGGGCCCCACAGGTACCAGCTGCCTGTCTTCTGCATATACAGTCACATTGCTTTCAAGAGGGTCTATGCTGCCACGTACGAGGCTCCCTTTTGTGTTTGTCTTAGTAAGGCAATGTGTCACCTCCCAACCTCCTGCTATGCACTAGAGACCAAACCCCCCTCCCACCAGCGGCCCTTTAGACATGTGGGTCCCATAGGCACTGCTTATCACTTTTTTCTTCAGAGCATTTAAAGTAGGGGTCATTTGCAAGTGATGGCTCATTTAAGGGACCATAGGTTGAACAAGACGTTCTTATCGTTTTCGTGTTAAGAAATGCAAAGGGGGATTTTTATTTTGAAAACACACACACATTGCACAAGTTAGGTGGCATGCACTCCTCCATGACAATTAAATATATCAAACAAATCAGTTTTAAACTGTCTGCCTTGTTTTCACGTGCTCATATTTTACACATCAAAAAGCGTTTATTTTAGGTAGAATGTAACATTTTTTTCACATTATACATAAACCATGCCTTTGTCAAACATTGAATCAGAAACAGGTAACCCTTTCACACGTTATCGTTTGTCGTGAGTCTTTAAGACTCAAAAGTACATTTTCAAAATCCACAGACTCATTTTTGTCTTTTGCTTAATTGCAAAAAATGGGGGTGGGCGCAATACCAGATGGGTGTTTTTTAGATGAGCATTAACACAAGGTTTGCTTGCTCAAGTGTTCAGCTACTAGGATTTCACCCAGATAGCGATCCGTATATGTCATTACCCACTGGCTGCTTCACGGAGGCCTAACAGTGGGTTGGGAAGTTGCTTAGGAAAAATGAGCATCTGATGATTCTGCAGTAGGAGAGAGAGCCAAAAGAACAGTGGCAGACTTCTCTGTACAACCATGTCAATTAACAAGGGTGGGGTCCTGGGAGTCCCTCTGCCAGACATTAGTCCTGGTTACGAGAGACTTACCCAGATTCTTTAGCTCACTATCTTTCACAGAGGAGAAATAACCTAAACATATCAGTCTTTGGCCTGCCCTGGGGCAGTCCAGCACCGAAATGCTAGGCAATTCTCCTCTGAGAGTCTGGTTGGACCTCATCAGTATGGTCAGAACATCTCTGCTTAAATGGCGAGTGGAGTGTATGGTTGTAGGTCCATGGGTATGGTATGTTATGATATATAAATTGATTGAGCACACATACGCCCAAAAGCATCTTGGCGCTGGTCACGTGAGAGGAGATTTCTCAGATAAATTTGAATCTAGAATAACAGGGATTTCAACAGCCAATGGAAAGTAAAATGATCTACAGTCCCGCTGTGGGCGAGAGGCAAGTAATTCCAGGCTTTAGCAGCAGCCACTGAAAAAGCACGACCACCCATTCGTGAAAGTCTGGTCCGAGGTAACGCCACGAGACGAGCGGATTGAGAGTGCAGGGTGCAAGTAAGAACATACTGCACACATTTCTCCTGCAGATACTCTGCTCCCAGACCATAGAAGGCATGATGTACAATTCACATAGACTTGAAAAGGATGTGATTTTCAATGGGGAGCCAATGGAGATGCCTCAACAATGGGGACACGTGAGCTCCAAAAGGAGGGCAAGGAATGGCTCTAGCAGCAGCATTTTGAAGTAGCTGACGCCGGTTTATCAGATAGCGGGGTTGTGCTAGATACAATGAGTTACAATAATCCAGCCCGCTCAGAACCAGTGCAGCCATAACAGGAGCATGACAGTTAGCAGGGATAAAAGGGAGAACCTTCTGAAGAATACATAGCTTAAAGTGCCCAGTTTTACAAACCACCCCCACCTGCTTATCCATGGCAAGAGATGCAGAGATTTTTACTCCCAGGTTCCTGTACGATGAAATAGGCACAGAGGGAGGTCCCAAAGATATAGGCCAAAATTCTGCAGTCCAGAACCAAATGGGGGATGCAGTCCCAACAACCAGGACCTCGGTTTTGTTGCTGTTAAGCTTTAATCAATTGGTACTCACCCATGCCCCCAGATCCTCAAGGCACTTTCTAAGGCTGATCGCCGTATCAGATTGGGTGAGATCAAGGCGAACCAGGATTTGAGTGTTCTCCGCATACGAATAGTAACAAAACCCATGATAAAGAATGAGGAGCAGGAGAGGCCTAATAAAGACTCTAAACAGGATAGGGGAAAGTGCAGAACCCTGAGGAACACCACAGAACAGTGAAACGGGGCTATAACAAAAAGGAGGAAGGGAGACTGACTGCGAGCGATCAGCCAAAAAGGCCACAAAGCAATCAGGCACTTAGCCAGAGAGACCAGCGGCTGAAAGGCGGGAAATCACGGTAAGATTGTAAAAAGCAGCTGATAGATCTAACATTAAAACTGCTCCGACACCCACCTGATCCACCAAGCACACCAGGTCGTCCAGTACCAAGTTAGGACTGATTCAGTGCTTCTCCTGGGCCGGAACCCAGACTGAAATGAATCAAAGTAGTGGGAAGATTCCAAAAAAGTGGACAGCACAGGGGAAACCAGTGCTTCCTGACCTTTCATCAACAAAGGCAGTAACGAGATAAATTGGTAATTAGCTAATACTTCTGGATCCAATGACTGCTTCTTTAACAGAGGAATCACCAGTGCGTGCTTGAATGTAGGCGGGATCACCACAGTTGTAAATGGGTAAAACGTCTATCCTGAGACTCTAAAAGTGTGAATGGACCCTGATGAGAAGATTGTCATTTCTCATTGTAGCCTCCCTCACAGAGACGCTCAGTTTGATAGTCATTAAAAGGATCAATACATCTCCCAAGGATTCTACCTTCGCAAAGGTAAGCTTGGAATCCTGTACTTCATCGGAGGGAGTGCCTCCTATTACCTGTCATCTTCTGGTAAATTATAATTAATTATAATTGTTTTTTTATAACGCACTTCATGCCGAAGAGGTTTCTTAGTATGTCCCGGGATTCAAACCTGTTTTGCTCTGCATCGTCTTGCTTCCAAGGGGAAAGCCATGTAAGTGAGGGTGGATGACAAGGGTTTGGAGGAGAGACAGGGAGAGGAGTGCAGAGATGAAAGGGCTCAGGTAGCGTAGTGTCTGTGTTTTGAAGTATTCTGGGGTGTCAGAGGTGTGTGTGTGAGGGGTGGTAGATCAAGGGGTAATTAGAAGGGTAGCCTGGGCAGCGTTTAGGGACGTGAAGGGTGAGGGATGGCTGAGTGGCTGAGGGGAGTGGGAGTAAGAGGGGCAAAAGGGTGTATGGAATGGGAGGGGGCTGTGTTGGGTGCATGTGGACTGGGAGGGTCTAGTGGGAGGCCAGTGTAGGAGGGGTTGAGTGGTTGGTCTGGGAAGGCGCAGGGGTATTTGGCCTCTCGAAGGTGCCCAGATGAGGAGTGAGCACAGGTGAGTAGGGGTGGGGTTTGACTGCGAGGTTGGGTCGGTTTCTGGTGTGACAGAGTGCCCCTTTAATTATGGAGTTACTTAGGATGGTGGATAATCAGCTACCACAGCCCTGTGGGCGGGGAGGTACAAGGGAGGGAATGGGGGCACACAACCAGCCTTAATCAAGTGCAACATCCATGCTAGCTATGTGAGAGTGCGGGAGCATCTAATTTGTAGTGTACTGTGTAGGCATGTTTGGGGAGGAGGAAGAGAAGGGCAGGAATGAGGGTTGAGAGGAGCTGCACCTAATTCCTGTGTGGGAGAAAATGCAGGGTGGTGGCATAAAACAGAAGCTAAGTTCAAAATACAGTTGACTTTAACATTATAGGCCTACGGTGTAATCCGCATGTGAAAAGATGCAGGCAGGTGTCACAAAACAGTAGCTAGGTTCAGAATATGGCTACATTCAAAATACAGTTAACTTTAAAATTGTAGACCTATGGCAAAGATGCTGGGAGGATCCATAAAACAGTAGCTAGATTCAAAATACAGTTGACTTTTAATTGTAGACCTAGGGCGCTATACCTGTAGAAAAAGATGCAGGGAGGTGGCACGAAACAGTAGCTATGTTCAAAATACGGGTACATTCAAAATACAGTTGACTTTAAAATTGTAGACCTATAGCGGGAAATGATACAGGGATAAGTCCCAAAACAGTATCTAGATTCAAAATGCAGTTGCATTTAAAATTGTAAATCTACTGGCTATCCCTGCGGGAAAAGATCCTGGGAAGAGGCACAAAACAGTAGCTAGATTCAAATTACAGTGCCTTTAAAATTTCAGGCCAACAGCACTTTCCGTTTGGGAAAGGATGCAGGGAAGAGGCCCAAAACAGTAGCTAGATTCAAATTACATTTGAATTTACAATTGTAGATCTAAGGCCTATCCCTGCGAAAAAAAGATCCTGGGAAGAGGCAAACAACAGTAGCTAGGTTGAAATTACAGTTGCCTTTAAAACTTCAGTCCAACAGCACTTTCCCTCTGGGAAAATATGCAGGGAGGAGGCCCAAAACAGTAGCTAGAATCAAAATGCAGTTGACTTTAAAATTGTAGACCTATGTTGCTATCACTATGAGGAAAGATGCCTGAAGGTGGCACAAAACAGTAGCTAGATTAAAATAACAGCCCTACAGCAATACAAAGAGGTACATGAACCGTCATCCCTTATCTGACTGTTGCAGCAGAAAAGGGTTGAGGCCTGGCATGGGTGCCCAGGGTGAACAGACAAACAGGAGATGCAGGTGCCCTTTGCCTGAGCTCTTAGCCTGCTGTCCTGGGGGGACTGATTAGTAGGGTTAACACCTGGGTAAACTGACCCATGCTTGCAGCCAATCACTTGGCTGGTGGGCAATTCATGGGCGCAGAGGAGGCAGGGCTAGGGGGGAAGCAGGACATTAACGCTGAAGTGTTTGTGCGAATAGAGATGGGGTAGTAGGTCAGGTCAGAGAAAAAGAAAATCTTACCGCTCACGTGATTAAAATAAGAGGAATCTTGGGCATATGCAACATGAGGGAGAGCTTTGGAGAGAAGGAAAACAGGGTGGAAATGAGTAGGCAAGGATGGACCAAGAAAAGGAGTTTTGGGAATAGGAATACGGGTAGTACACTTCAACGCAGAAAGGTTGCAGTGTTTAAGGAAGTATCAACTAAAATGGTTAGATGGAAAGTATGATCTAGCCAAGAGCAAAACTAGAGTATGATCTTAGGGTAGAAAAGAAAATGGGAGAAGTTCTGATGGAGGGGCAGTCAGGAAAAGGAAAGAGATGAAAGATATCAACAGCAGTCCAATTAGAAGGGCAATAACACAGAGGGGGTACATGCTAGTGGTCACCAGGACGCCCGTTTGGTTGGTTGCTACTTAATTAAAAGAAATGTGATCAAAGGAAGGATGAGGAAAGATATCTATGTTGCTGAGCAATCTTTTCTCAAGGTTATTTCTAGTCCAACGCAAGGAGTAGTACTAGTTTCACTCGGATCATAGACATGTGATGACCTTCATATTTGCTCAATAATTCTCTTGAAGTGTAGAAACGTATTTCAATTAAAACTGTTGTGTTAAATAAAATGATCATTATTTTAGCCCTATAGACCATGGGAGGGTTCATAATCACATGCTAACCCACCACAAAATAAAGTTGAGAGCTATAGACTGGAGAGGGATCATTATCCCAAGCGGCCATGACCCCTCCCACAGCCTATGTGGTCTATAAAGCTACAGCACTTACTGTGTTAACCTTGTCTGTCTCCTTCAGGAGAAAGAAAAGGGGCTGCAAGAATGAAACAATCCCTTTGTAAGATGTCAATAAACAAAAGACCCTAAGCAGCAGCTGCAGGAAGACCAGGTCTTCATATTTTCAGAGAAAGGAGAGGGTGGTGGCCAACAGAGATGGGAAGCTGGGAGGTAAATGGCGCAGGATTCATGTAGAGGGCCAGTGAAAGAAGAGAAACATGCCAGGCAATGGCAGCTAAGTGAATCAGAGGCATGCACTGGTGACTGTGCTAGGCACAATCAAAGGTATCTAGCTTGGATTGGTTCTTAAAGACTTCCCTGCTGATCTGTTCTCTCTTGGCACCGTGCATATGGCCACCCTCTGTCCTTTGGACCCAGGTACCTGCTCACCCTGCCACCCTCCCGCACTGCCTCTGGGCCTCCCTTTGCACTGGGGTCTGTATCTGTACCCATACACCCCCTGACCCCTTTCTTTCTTCCTGCAGTTTTCAGACCTAACCTGTCTGCTGCCTTAAACCCATCACTTGCCAATTGCTGGCTGCAATACCACTGTTTGTTGCCTTTATTATTTATTTATGTATTATTATTTATCTGTTTCTCCTTTGCTCTGCACTCTTCCCTTCTCCCCCCTTCCCTGCACTTTTCCTCTCCTCCTCTCCCATGTACTTGCACGTTCTCAATGTCACTGGGCCTAGTAAGATTGTTGTTTTGTTCTCCCCTGTTCCCCTCCCTTGCCTTGTCGCGCTCTGAAACACTTGCGCACGAGCGCAATAGAAATAAAAAATGAATATAAAAAAGACCACAAACCGAGCATTCTGCTGGTCTCAGCAATGGGTATTACCTGGTCCAGGTTGAAAATGGAGTGAGAGCTACTTGTGCAATGAGGACTTTGACCCTGCATGCTTGAGTATGTGCCTTTTTCAATTGCAGCATTCTACTGAATTGATTGTCCAAGCAAGAGCAATTACCACCATAGGCACATATAAAAGGTCAATAAGTGTATAACAAAAGTCAATCAGCCTGTCGTTTTGGCAAACAGGATATGACCCAAATGGATAAGAAAGTCGCCAGAAGAATACAAGAATGGGAAATTATGTTTTGAAATATTTTGTTAGAAATTAAAAGGCTGTGTTATTTTGAATATTGTGTTATTTAATTTTAGTTTACGACTTCTTCATCTGTGTATGGGTTAGACTCATTTATTTAATTATTTTTTTTGTATTCACAGGTGACATGAAGTAATCACGTGGGACGAAAGCACAATTCAGTGGTGTTAAAATCAGCATTTATTTTAAGCGAGTTAATTCCCAATACATTAACTGAGGCAACAAGTCACCTTCAGCTGAGGACCCTTCAAATATGAGAAGCGTCTCCATGCTCTCGGTAGAAACGCAGACCATAAGCCCCAACAGCGCAGAAGAGTTAGATCACAAACCGCAGGCCGATTCATGGAATTAATGTGCGCCGAAAATTCCCACGCAGAGGTGCCAAAGCGTGCGATTCGCAGTAAAAGTGCAAAAATCGCAGTGCAACTGCGAAAATCACAGGGAAACCAGCCTCCATCGATTCATGGAAGTCCGTGCGCGCGAAAAATATTGGATGTGCGCTGAAAAAGTGCGCGGCGCCCGCCGGTGCACAGGTCATCCAACGGCGTGCATCACGGCCGTTGCGAAATCGCACATAGCGCGGCGCACATCACAAAAGTAGGCGGAACACGGGGCGTAACACTCGGAATGGGGTACAACGTGTGAAAATATGGGCGTCACGGGGGAAGTACAGGAGGCAAGTGCGCGGAACGCCCACACGCTCGCCTACAACTCGTATTCATGGAATAGAATAGGGCAAACCAGCGCACGGGCAAAGACGCGCACAGGGCCAAACAAGTACGCCACAAGAAAGCAAGGGGTAGCGTCCCTGCGCCTGAAATAAATGTGCGCCAAAATGTGCGCTAACAAAAAGCACCCATATACAGCTATGATGAATGATACATATAGTGGCCCTCTAGGACAAATGAGGTGCAAAGGGGTACTGACAAACACGGACACCCGCTGTGTGAAAATTAGCGTTTTGGTGTAATATGGGGTTCGCAGGAAATTCCACACGCGATTGGCCTGGGCACATGTATTCCGGGGTGCGCGGGAAGTTTCACAGGCGAATTTGCAGGGTACGTGTATTTCGGTGTGCGCGTGAAGTTCCACACGCAATTTCAGCAGGGTACGTGTACTCCGGGTGCGCGGCAAATTCCACACGCGAATCCAGCAGCATACGTGTATTTCGGGGTTGCCGGGGAGTCCCACAATTGGCCGTGTGGGTCCTCCCAGCTGTTCCCTCTACACCCTCCACAGCCCCTGCAGGCGGCCCACACCACAGGGGACTACCCTGCACCCTTGCACATGTCCCACAGGCAGCCCATCCACCATGGCCCTGCCCTCCAGCCAACCCACATGTCACCTTGCACTACTGCCCACCAACGCATGTCTCCCAGCACCCCCACCCCCCAGCACTGTAGGGCACCCTCCACCAGGCCACCACTCCTGTCCCCTTGCACCCCCACCCCCTGCATCCAGGGGCACCCTCCACCAGCCGCCCACCCTTGTCCCCCTGCACCCCCACCCCCCAGCACTGTGGGGCACCCTCCATCAGGCCCCCACTCATATCCCCCTGCACCCCCAGCCCCCTGCATCCAGGGGCACCCTCCACCAGGCCCCCACTCCTGTCCCCCTGCACCCCCAACCCCCTGCATCCAGGGGCACCCTCCACCAGGCCCCCACTCCTGTCCCCCTGCAACCCCACCCCCCAGCCGTGCGATTTGCCTGGGTACGTGTATTCCAGGGGTGCGCGGGTAGTCTCACACGCGATTCCATCAGGGTACGGGTATTAAGGGTCCGCTTGAACTTCCACATGCGATACCAGCAGGGTACGTGTATTCCAGGGGTGGGCGAGTAGTCTCAGGCGCGATTCCATCAGGGTACGTGTATTATAGGTCCGTGGGAATTTCCACACGCGATACCAGCAGGGTACGTGTATTTCGGGATGCGCATGAAGTTCCACATGCAATTTCAGCAGGGTACGTGTACTCCGGGTGCGCAGAAAATTCCACACGCGAATCCAGCAGCCTACGTGTATTTCGGGGAGGCCGGGGAGTCCCACACGTGAATTGGTTGTGAGGGTCCTCCCAGCTGTTCCCTCTACACCCTCCACGGCCCCTGCAGGCGGCCCACACCACAGGGGACTAGCCTGCACCCCTGCACATGTCCCGCAGGCAGCCCATCCACCATGGCCATGCCCCCCAGCCAACCTACATGTCACCTTGCACTACTGCCCACCAACGCATGTCTCCCAGCAACCCGACCCCCCAGCACTGTAGGGCACCCTCCACCAGGCCACCACTCCTGTCCCCCTGTGCCCCCACCCCCGTGCATCCAGGGGCACCCTCCACCAGGCCCCCACTAATGTCCCCCTGCACCCCCACCCCCCAGCACTGTGTGGCACCCTCCACCAGGCCCCCACTTATGTCCCCCTGCACCCCCACCCCACTGCATCCAGGGGCACGCTCCACCAGGCCCCCACTCATGTCCCCCTGCACCCCCACACCCCTGCATCCAGGGGCACCCTCCACCAGGCCCCCACTCATGTCCCCCTGCACCCCCACCCCCCAGCACTGTAGGGCACCCTCCACCAGGCCCCCACTCATGTCCAACTAATGTCCCCCTGCACCCCCACCGCCCAGCACTGTAGGGCACCCTCCACCAGGCCCCCACTCATGTCCAACTCATGTCCCCCTGCACCCCCACCCCCCAGCACTGTGGCCCACCCTCCAACAGGCCCCCACTCATGTCCAACTCATGTCCCCCTGCACCCCCACACCCAGCACTGTGGGGCACCCTCCACCAGGCCCCCACTCATGTCCAACTCATGTCACCCTGCACCCCCACCCCCCAGCACTGTAAGGCACCCTCCACCAGGCCCCCACTCCTGTCCCCCTGCACCCCCACCCCCCAGCACTGTAGGGCACCCTCCACCAGGCCCCCACTCATTTCTGTTAGGGAGAATTCTCTGTTTAGGCTGAATTTCCTAACCTAGTGATTCCCCCAGCAGCTTTGCTGGATTTCTGGAGTTTGTTTTTTCCATCCTGCCAAGAGTGAGACTCTTTTTCTCCCACTCTTGGACATGAATGTGTGTAATTCCTTTGAATGTCAATGTGTTCTATGGGCTATGGGGTCTTTTACTCCATAGGGTCTAATATGTTTTGCTATGTGTGTTACACCGCACCCTACGTGCCGTAACACTGGGGGCGTCCTAGCGGACCTCCATCATAGACTCCATACCCGGGGACTGACTACTGTCTCCCCGGGCATGTAAAGTCACCATTGGCTTTACTAGACTTACATTTACTAACAGAACTAGTACAAACCATCCTATTGTGGACGTACTAGTAGGGGTAATTCGATTACTCCTAGGTCTGTTATTCGAGGGGGCACTGTCCCGTCCCCCCTCGTCGAGTTTTGGCTGGTGGCAGTGGAAACTACTTGTTATATCCGACCCCGAATATAACCCTATGGGATTCTTCCCATTGTTAGAGATTGATACTGTTTCTCGTTAATATCTAACATACCCCCGGTCTAATTATCTTAAATAAGTCTATCGGATGGAATTTTCTGCCAGAACTCGGTTTTTAAAATGGCGTCTGTGTTCGTCTCTGTGACTCCTAAACCAAAGGTTGAGCCCTTTGTTCCACTTTTGGCGGGCTCTGTACAGAGTCCCTCCAAAGTGGTGCCATTCTGTCTGGGTTACCACAGGGGTGTGGGAGGGGGTTTAGGCACCCTGGACCGAGTTGCCTTGCCAACTCCGGTCGCACTCTGGTGTGATTGGCCCAAGTGGTGAGCCTCCCCGCTCACCACTTAGCATGTGTTGATTGACAGCTAGGCTGAATGAATGGGGGTTTTCTGCATAAAAGCAGGGCTTTTGGGACTGGATCTTCAGAAGTCGCCACAGGACCTAAGAAACCGACGAGGGTAAAGCTGAGCCCACCTGCAACGACGACACCACCGGTGGAGCCCTGCTGAACCGACTCACCACTTTCCGACGGCAGAGGAGATCTCCCTGCCGGAGAGTCCCTTCCCCTGACTGGTGGGAACAACCAGTCCCTTTTGCTTTTTCTTCGCCTCAGGACGCAGTGGTCGAATTGCCCGTGCAGAGCACCTCGGCAACCGGATAGCCACTACCCCTGTACCGCGACCAAAAGGTGGTGCCTTGAACGGAGCACTCAGCGGCTGGTCTCTTCCCTGGTGGTGCACCGGACTTAACTTTTCTTCGACGATGAGATCATCTCTACTCTTGGCAAAGACCCGACGTGCATCCACCACGAGGAACAACTGCCCCCGCCGGAGCTGTCTCTCCACAAACAAGGTACCGTGTCCGCCTGGCTTCCCTTTCGATCGGTTCGAGTGAGGTGTCTTAATCCTCTCCTTTCCGTTGGGTTGCCTCCAAGCTTTCTCACATATTGTTCTGAACTGGTTCAATCTGCCTATAACAATTTGCTACAAAGACTCACACGCCTTTCCACAAAGACACTTTTTAGGACATATCGCCTTGCCTCTCGCTGAGTGGGCATGGCCTCTGAACTTTATGATCTATCGTGGTTCTTGCCTTCTTGCCTTGCATTTTTCCCGTGAAGTATTGAACTGTGTTGATTTCGTAACCTGCTTATTTTTCTCTCACGTCCTAACAAATGCTAGAGTGCCATCTAGGTTGAGGCATACACCTCTGTCTGCAAATAAGTGATGCTGGTAGAACCTAGACTTGTCGAACTATTGTTAGGGGGATTGATCTGTTCTCTTCGTAGAGTAATTGTAATTGAAGTGTTTGCCGTGATAGTGCCAAAGTGTTTTCGATAGATGTGCCGTTATAAATAAATACCTTTATATCTTTACACTGAAGCCTTGTTGCGTGTTTGCTTGTCTTACTGTGAAGAATCGCCCTATCTTGTATACTCCACATACTGCTTAACTCTTCTTGAGGGAAGTCTGACTGCTCAGCCACAGCTACCAAGTGAATCTGTGTGGTACAGACTGCTACCAAGTGTGTTTACTGCCAAACACCTGTAGTCCTAAATCTTTTGCAGTGGTCCCAGAGGGAACTGCACAGGTTTCCGCCTAACACTGGTGTACAGCGGTGGGATTTGTATCGAGTATACAGTTTAGAGTGCTTTTCGACACTTTAGGATAACTAACCACAAAGCTTAGCACTAAAAAACAACTTTCAGAAACATGTCTGCAATGGAAACTTACAGTCAAGAGTCCTTGTCAGGTGAAAATACTGAGAGTTTGCGAGCTCTCTGTAGGCAAGAGAATCTTCCTGTAAGAGGCAAGAAGTTAGAACTAATAGAGAGATTGCTGGCAAACCAAAGTCTGGGTACTGGTTCAGAGGAACCAATTTCTCCATCAAATGTAGATAACAGTGATGGTGTTGATCTAAATCGTAATTCTGATGATAGCGATGAAGAGGCTGAAGAGGAAGGAGAGGCTAACGAAACTGTCTCCCCTGCTCCTCTACCTGCCTTATCAGCTGTACCTACGGGGCCCGTACCAGGTCCCACAAGTAACCCTGCTTATTTTGAACTCGAAAAAATGAAGCTCGAATTAGAATACAAACGGTTCTTGGCTCAATCTGAACGAAACCAAGAGCTCGAGTTCAGACAGATGAATGCCCAGGCTGAGCAGAAGCAAGCTGAGTTAAGACTCAGGGAAATAGAACTTAATCACGAGTTAGAGATGAAAAAGTTGTCTATAGAAAATGCTTCTCTCTCCTCTGGTTCCTCTAGGAGCTCCAGTCCCAAAAGACCCCGGATGCCGAAGGAATTAGTGGGTATGTATGAACCGAGATTGGATGTGTTGGATTGGTTAAAACTGTTTGAGTATAATCATGGGCTCCAGGACATCACCGGGAATGATTTACTTCCCTGGTTGTTCTCTAGGCTCCCTTCTGTTGCGACTGATGTGGTAATGGAGTTGGGGGAGACGGATAAGACGGATTACGAAAGTGTGAAACTAGCTTTGATAGCTAGATTCGGGAAGACCCCTTCCCAGTATCTTAAGAGGTTTAGAACCCACAAAAAGCATGATGGTACCCCTTGGGCTACCTGGGTGAGTGAAGGGTTGAAAAACTTAGAGGGATGGATTAAGGGTTACAAAGTGAATACTTATGAGGGTATGAGGAATCTTTTTATGTTGGAGTCTATTTATGATGCCTGTTCTCCTGAGCTCAGACAGCACTTGGCTGATTCGAAGGAATTGGATTCCCGGAGGATAGCTAAGGCTGCTGACTTATGGGTTGCCAACAGGGCTACTCATAAGGATTCTGGGGCAACTCAGAAAAAGGATGAGGGAAAACAGCCTTAAAAAGACTCAAAAGAGAATTCTAATAACTCAAATTCCAAAGAGGGCCCCAAACAAAACCACAAGGGTAAGCCACAAGGAAAACCACTGCAGAATAGTGTGTCTTCTGGTGCCAAACCGGAAGGAGGTCAGAACAAGCCACCATTCCAGAAAGCATTCGGTAAATGCTTTGTTTGTGGCTCGACTGACCTCGTGAAAGGAGATCCCAGATGTAAGGGTAAACCTTCAGGGGTCCAGCTTGTCTCCTTAGCCTACGCTCCAGAGGAGGAAGTCCAAATGGCAAGTGGAAACTTTCTACTGCTAGCTGACTAACCCATTGGAGTCTCTACCAGCGTTTCTTTAGTATCTCTGGGGTTGTGGGAACAACAGAATTTAGATGTCTATAATTCTATCCCCGATAATACTAAAGAGTATTATAAGGACAGTGTCCAGGTGAATGGTCAGGAGACTCCTGCCATTAGGGACACTGGGGCCAGCATAACTGTGGTGGATACATCGTTTTTTCAGGCTGAGGATGTTGCTTAGGCACCCAAACGCCTCACCAAGTTAGCTGGAGGGCCTGTGCAGATGCTTCCCCAATTACCAGTTCTCATCCAGTGTAACAACATGACTGTGAAGATACCTGTCAGCATACAGAGTGAGGTACCAGGACGCGTACTGTTGGGTAACGATTTGCAAACTCTCGGCGTTGTATCGCATACTCCCAGACCTCCTAGTAAACGGTTACAGGAGCTAACCAGACCTGCAAGAGAGAGGACCATGCGCTGTACTCTCCAGGAGATGATGAAGAAAGAAATCACTCCTGCTCCACTGGAATTGTCTGTCGCTGTCTCCAAGAAATCAGAAGCGAAAGGGCAACCTAAGACTTCTATCCCGAAACCAGCAGCCAGCATTACAGTGCAGCCAACACGGACTTCCCCGCGGTTGTCCAAAGTTACACCCGTAACTCCACCTCCAGCCGAGGCTGAGAGGGAGGTACATCCCTGTGTGGTAGAATTAGACTCTGAGGAAGGGCTAATGGAAGGCCAGGAACTCATTGGAGATCTGGATCCTGTTGACCATCCTGAGCTGCAGTCTTTACTGGCAGAAGGTGGACCCAGCAGGGCAGACTTCAGTAAGGGACAGAGGGAATGTCCAACTCTGGAAGGTCTTCGCCACCAGGCAGAAGCTCAGGCTGAAGGGCAAGAGCCTGGGAAATACAGGTTGCACTGGGAAGATGGCCTCTTCTACAGTGAACCGACCGAGTCTGCACCTGGAGACTACAAACGACTTGTAGTACCCCAAGAGAACAGACCACAGTTCTTGCAGTTATCCCACGAGATTCCTTTGGCAGGTCACTTGAGTTTCAAGAAGACTAAGGAAAGGCTCTCTCTCTACCTCTATTGGCCGAAGATGGGGGCCGAAGTGGAATAACACTGCAGGAGCTTCCACACTTGCCAGACCTCTGGTAAGGTTGGCTCCAAGAATGTGGCACCTTTAGTGCCTCTCCTAGTTGTGGGAGTCCCATTTGAGAGAGTAGGGATTGACATTGTTGGTCCCCTTGATCCTCCAACCTCCTCAGGCAACATGTTTATACTTGTTGTAGTAGACCATGCTACTAGGTATCCTGAGGCAATTCCTATGAGGACTGTTACAGCTCCGGCTGTGGCTAAGGCCCTCCTTGGTATTTTTACTAGGGTCGGGTTTCCTAAGGAAGTAATCTCTGACAGGGGGTCAAACTTTATGTCCCACTACATGAAAGCCATGTGGAAAACCTGTGGAGTTACTTACAAGTTCTCAACAGCTTACCACCCACAAACCAATGGGTTGGTAGAACGGTTCAAACGAACCATGAAGAGCATGATAGGTGCTTTAGAAGAACCCCTTAAGCGTAAGTGGGACCTTCTACTGCCATGCCTTCTCTTTGCTTATAGAGAAGTCCCTCAGAGGGAGTAGGTTACTCTCCCTTCGAGCTTCTCTATGGTCATCCCATCAGAGGTCCATTGGCCCTGATTAAGGAGGGGTTGGAGAGTGCTCCTTCCCCTAAGCCAGTCAGAGTGACTGACTACGTGATAGGTCTCCGGAGGAGAATGTCGCACATGATGACAGAAGCAACTGATAACTTGAAAGCTGGACAAGCATTATTCAAGCACTGGCACGATCAAAAGGCTAACATGGTTGAGTTCGCTCAAGACCAGCTCGTTCTCGTTATGATCCCAACAAGGCAGAGGGCCTTGCAAGACAAGTGGATAGGACCCTTCAGAGTCGTGGGTAAACTCGGAGAGGTCAACGATCTGGTGGACTTGGGCAATCCCAAAGAGGCTCCGACAGTCTTCCACACCAACCGACTCAAAACGTATGTCTCAAGACCCGATGTAGGAGCGTTGCTTCTAGCATCATCCGAGGAAGAAGAAGAGAGTGAAGCTCTTCCGGATCTCCTCAGAGGCTCACCTTTAGATGAAAAAATTGAAGGAGTAAATCTCTCCTCCAATCTGACAACCGAGCAACAAGAAGAGTGCAAATCTTTGTTGAATCAGTTTTCCTATCTGTTCTCGCTTTCCCCAGGCTTGACCCCTTGGGGCCAGCACGACATACTCACTGGTGACTGTCTGCCGGCCAAAAGCAGAGGATACAGAATGTCAGAGAACGTACGAACCCTCATCAAAGGTGAGGTCAGCAAGATGCTCGATCTCGGGGTAATAGAGCCCTCTACTAGTCCATGGTCTAGCCCAGTTGTGTTAGTACCAAAGGCCGGATCTAAAGAACTTAGATTCTGCGTGGATTATAGAGCTCTTAATGCAGTCACCAAGACTGATGCCCAACTTTTGCCAAGAACAGATGAGTTGGTCGATAAACTTGGTGCCGCCAAGTTCCTCAGCACATTTGACTTGACGTCAGGCTGTTGGCAAATAGCCCTGACAGACCATGCCAAGGAGAAAACTGCATTTTCTACCCCCGTTGGCTTATACCAGTTTAAGATAATGCCTTTCGGATTGAAGAATGCACCTGCTACGTTTCAACGGATGGTAAACCAGGTTCTGAATGGGATGGAGGACTTCTGCATGGCATACTTGGATGACATCGCAGTGTTCAGCAATTCCTGGGAAGAACATGTAACCCACCTGAGAGATGTTTTGCAGGCTCTTGGACGAGCCAATCTGACCATAAAGGCGAGTAAATGCCAAATTGGACAGAGTAAGGTAGTCTACCTTGGACATGAGGTAGGAGGTGGAGAAATAAGGCCTTTGCTCAGTAAGATTGAAGCTGTGCAAATTTGGACAACACCTACTACTCATACCCAAGTGAGAGTCTTCCTAGGCCTCACTGGGTACTACAGGAACTTCATAGAGAACTATGGGACCATAGTTTCTCCACTGAATGTCATCTCCTCGCCCAAATTTCCTAAAAAGGTTAGATGTAACGAGGAGTGCAATCAGGCTTTTGAAAACCTGAAAAAGGCTCTTTGCCAAGCCCCAGTACTCAGAGCTCCTGATTAACGCCAACACTTCATTGTGCAGACAGATGCTTCAAATGTAAGAATAGGTGCCGTACTCAGTCAACTGGATGGGAAAGGTAGGGAGCACCCCGTTTGCTTCATCAGCCGCAAGCTGAAGGATCCTGAAACAAGGTGGGCAACAATCAAAAGAGAGTGCTTTGCTATTGTGTGGGCTCTGAAGAAGTTTAGGCCATACTTGTATGGTTCTACTTTTGTCATTCAGACTGACCACCAACCCTTGAGTTGGTTAATGCAAATGAAAGGGGAAAACCCAAAACTATTGAGATGGTCGATCTGCCTGCAAGGGTTTGATTTCACCATTGAGCACAGGTCAGGGTGTCACCACCAAAATGCTGATGGTCTCTCTAGGATGTATGTCATCGACTAGAGGTATGTGATTCATCCAGGAGTGGATTAAATCCTCCTGTCCCTTAGTCTGGGGAGGGCGAGTGTTAGGGAGAATTCTCTGTTTAGGCTGAATTTCCTAACCTAGTGAGTCCCCCAGCAGCTTTGCTGGATTTCTGGAGTTTGTTTTTTCCATCCTGCCAAGAGTGAGACTCTTATTTTCCCACTCTTGGACATGAATGTGTGTAATTCCTTTGAATGTCAATGTGTTCTATGGGCTAAGGGGTCTTTTACTCCATAGGGTCTCATATGTTTTGCTATGTGTGTTACACCGCACACTACGTGCCGTAACACTGGGGGTGTCCTAGCGGACCTCCATCATAGACTCCATACCCGGGGACTGACTACTGTCTCCCCGGGCATGTAAAGTCACCATTGGCTTTACTAGACCTAAATTTACTAACAGAACTAGTACAAACCATCCTATTGTGGACGTACTAGTAGGGGTAATTTGATTACTCCTAGGTATGTTATTCGAGGGGGCACTGTCCCGTCCCCCCTCGTCGAGTTTTGGCTGGTGGCAGTGGAAACTACTTGTTATATTCGACCCCGAATATAACCCTATGGGATTCTTCCCATTGTTAGAGATTGATACTGTTTCTCGTTAATCTCTAACATACCCCCGGTCTACTTATCTTAAATAAGTCTATCGGATGGTATTTTCTGCCAGAACTCGGTTTTTAAAATGGCGTCTGTGTTCGTCTCTGTGACTCCTAAACCAAAGGTTGAGCCCTTTGTTCCACTTTTGGCGGGCTCTATACAGAGACCCTCCAAAGTGGTGCCATTCTGTCTGGGTTACCACATGGGTGTGGGAGGGGGTTAAGGCACCCTGGACCTTGCCAATTCCGGTCGCACTCTGGTGTGATTGGCCCAAGTGGTGAGCCTCCCCGCTCACCACTTAGCATGTGTTGATTGACAGCTAGGCTGAATGAATGGGGTTTTTCTGCATAAAAGCAGGGCTTTTGGGACTGGATCTTCAGAAGTCGCCACAGGACCTAAGAATCTGACGAGGGTAAAGCTGAGCCGATCTGCAATGACGACACCTCCGGTGGAGCCCTGCTGAACCGACTCACCACTTCCAGACGACAGAGGAGATCTCCCTGCCGAAGAGTCTCTTCCCCTGACTGGTGGGAACAACCAGTCCCTTTTGCTTTTTCTTCGCCTCAGGACGCAGTGGTCGAATTGCCCGTGCAGAGCACCTCGGCAACAGGATAGCCACTATCCCTGTAACGCGACCAAAAGGTGGTGCCTTATGACAGAGCACTCCGCGGCTGGTGCTGGTCTCTTCCCTGGTGGTGCAACGATCTTCAACTTTCCTTCCACGACAAGATCCTCTCTTCTCTTGGCAAAGACCAGACGTGCATCCACCACCAGGAACAACTGCCCCCGCCGGAGCTGTCTCTCCACAATCAAGGTACTGTGTCCGCCTGGCTTCCCTTGTGCCAGCTAGAGTGAGGTGTCTCAATCCTCGCCTCTCCATAGGGTCGCCTCCAAGCTTTCTCTAGCGTGTTGTTCTGAACTAGTTCTATCTGCCGATAACAATTTGCTACAAAGACTCGAGCGCATTTCCACTAGAGACTTTTTAGGACATATCGCCTTGCCTCTCGCCGAGTGGGCCTGGCCTCTGAACTTTATGATCTATTGTGGTTCTTGCCTTCTTGCCTTGCATTTTTCCTGTGAAGTATTGAACTGTGTTGATTTTGTAACCTTCTTATTTTTCTCTCCTGTCCTAACAAATGCTAGAGTTCCATCTAGGTTGAAGCATACACCTCTGTCTGCAAATAAGTGATGCTGGTAGAACCTAGACTTGTCAAACTGTTGTTAGGGGGATTGATCTGTTCTCTTCGTAGATTAATTGTAATTGAAGTGTTTGCCGTGATAGTGCCAAAGTGTTTTCAATAGAAGTGCCGTTATAAATAAATACCTTTATATCTTTACACTGAAGCCTTGTTACGTGTTTGCTTGTCTTACTGTGACGAATCGCCCTATCTTGTATACTCCACATACTGCTTAACTCTTCTTGAGGGAAGTCTGACTGCTCAGCCACAGCTACCAAGTGAATCTGTGTGGTACAGACTGCTACCAAGTGGGTTTACTGCCAAACACCTGTAGTCCTAAATCTTTTGCAGTGGTCCCAGAGGGAACTGCACAGGTTTCCGCCTAACAGTGCTGCTGGGTTGGACAGTACAGAATCCCTCCCAGAAACACTTACCTGCGACGGCACATAAGTCTCATCATCCGAATCGACACCTGAATAGAGCTCGGGGGAGGTGCACCCAGAGACACCCCTTGAGATGACAGCCTGCAGCAAGTGTGAGTTCTCACCCACCACCACACCACGTCTCTCACTGGTGGCCGGTCGGGCCTGAGACCCCTCCTGGGTCTGCACCATCTCCACAACCCCAGCAGTATCAAGTGCGTCATCCCATGCAAAGACATGAAAGAAAAGAAATGGGAACATGCATTAGCAACATGGAACACAACTAGGGCTGAGAAGCAACAGAAACACTACTTCATTGACACATGTACCACATGACTATAACCCTCCCATGCATGCACTGTCACTGCGTATGAAGAGGAGGCAAATGGCACACATTGATGACACCAAGATGGAAGACCAACAAATTTGCTACATGCTGTCTAGCAGTGCCATCACACATTGGCCTGTGATTGGCATGTCCAATACACATACATGACACATGCATCACACAGATGGCATGTACCCTAGCCATGTCACACATGTGACAATAGGACTGAGAAATGCCTAGTGGAAGTGGTGGAATGCAGACAATCAGCCTGAATGAACACAGAATAACATGCAACTATGTTGTGGCAAGATGACAATTCAAGGGCAACTGGCGTGGGGTTGGGCTGAATGTCTACTGTTGCCAGAAGGGATACTGCAACACCCAAATCCTGGTGCGCAGAATGTATTGGATGAAGCACATGGGTGACCCAAACCACTCAGGCACACACCCCCTCACCTGGCACTCAATCAGAAGCACTCACACACACACCATGCACATGGATGACACACACATGCATGTGCACTCACCGGACAATGCCTCGTAATCTGGCATGTCTCCCACGCCTTCGATCTGTTCCTCCGTGACATAGGTCCCAGCAACATACTCATGTGGAGTGGAGTGAGTTCTATGTCCTCTGCCGGAGACCCGCCTCCAGTCACTAGAGTTACGGCATGACTTGAGGCCAGCTTTTTCTTTGCCCTGCGCTTAAGGTCATTCCAGCGCTTGTAGCAATCATTAGCTCTGCGCCTCACGAATCCAAGGGCACTTATGAGTTCCGCAATGGTCTGCCAGTGTGCCTGACGTTGTGCAGGTGTGGTCTTGCATCCTGCAGTAATCACCATTTTGCTGTCATGTGCGGACACACACTCCACAAGTGCATCAAGTTCGACCTGATTGAAGCTGGGCTTCCTTGGTGGGCCAGACTGTATAGCCGTGTCTGGGGCATCAGCCTGTACTGGACGAGCACTCTTCCTCTTCCGCTTGGAAGGTGGTGGTGATACTGAGTGTCCTACGCCGCTCTGGACACTAGGGGCAGGAGCCCCGGTGGACTGTGGACTAGGAGAGTGGGAATGAACACTCACCATGGGACTTGGTGCAGGTATTAGCTGAAGTGTGATGTAGTCAGGGGAAACGTCAGCAGGATGGACTAGGACCGACACTGTCCTGGCTGGGACACTCAGAGCTGGGGTGGATGGAGCAGCAGCTGCCCCTGCAGCCTCCCCACCCTGCCTACTCGGGGTAGCAGATGACATAGCTGCCCCTGATTGTTAGGCAGAAACCTGTGCAGTTCCCTCTGGGACCACTGCAAAAGATTTAGGACTACAGGTGTTTGGCAGTAAACCCACTTGGTAGCAGTCTGTACCAAACAGATTCACTGTTGGTAGCCGTGGCTGAGCAGTCAGACTTCTCTCAAGAAGAGTTAAGCAGTATGTGGAGTATACAAGATAGGGCAATTCTTCACAGTAAGACAAGCAAACACGCAACGAGACTCAGTGTAAAGATATTAACGTATTTATTTATAATGAACATCTATCAAAAACACAATGGCACTATCACGGCAAACAAATCAAACACAGTAACTCTTTGAAGAAGAAACGATCAATCCCCCTAGCAATATTTCGACAAGTCTAGGTTCTACCGGCACCACTTATTTACAGACAGAGGTGTATGCCTCAACCTAGATGGCACTCTAATATTAGTTAGGACGGGAGAGAAAAATCAGTAGGTTAAGAAATCAACACAGTTCAATACTTCATGGATAAAAAATGCAAGCAAGAAGGCAAGAACCACAATAGATCACAAAGTTCAGAGGCCAGGCCCACTCGGAGAGAGGCAAGGCGATATGTCCCAAAAAGTCTCTTAGTGGAAATGCGTTTGAGTCTTTGTAGCAAATTGTTATCAGCAGATTGAACTAGTTCAGAACAATACGTGAGAAAGCTTGGAGGCGACCCAACGGAAAAGAGAGGATTAAGACACCTCACTCGAACCGATTGAAAGGGAAGCCAGGCGGACACGGTACCTTGTTGTGGAGGGGAGCTCCGGCGGGGGCAGTTGTTCCTGGTGGTGGATGCCAAGAGTAGAGATGATCTCATCGTCGAAGAAAAGTGAAGTCCGGTGCACCACCAGGGAAGAGACCAGCCGCGGAGTGCTCCGTCACAAGGCACCACTTTTTGGTCACGGTACAGGGGTAGTGGCTATCCGGTTGCCGAGGTGCTCTGCACGGGCAATTCGACCACTGCGTCCTGAGGCGAATAAAAAGCAAAGGGGACTGGTTGTTCCCACCAGCCAGGGGAAGAGACTCTCCGGCAGGGAGATCTCCTCTGTCGTCGGGAAGTGGTGAGTCGGTTCCGCAGGGCTCCACCGGAGGTGTCGTCGTGCAGGTCGGCTCAGCGTTACCCTTGTCGGATTCTTAGGTCCTGTGGCGACTTCTGAAGATCCAGTCCCAAAAGCCCAGCTTTTATGCAGAAAACCCCCATTCATTCAGCCTAGCTGTCAATCAACACCTGCTAAGTGGTGAGCGGGGAGGCTCACCACTTGGGCCAATCACTCCAGAGTGCGACCGGAGTTGGCAAGGCAACTCGGTCCAGGGTGCCTAAACCCCCTCCCACACCCCTGTGCTAACCCAGAGAGAATGGCACCACTTTGGAGGGTCTCTGTACAGAGCCTGCCAAAAGTGGAAGAAAGGGCTCAACCTTTGGTTTAGGAGTCACAGAGACGAACACAGACGCCATTTTACAAACCGAGTTCTGGCAGAAAATACCATCCGATAAACCTATTTAAGATAAGTAGATCGGTGGTACGTTAGAGATTAACGAGAAAAAGTATCAATCTCTAACAATGGGACGAATCCCATAGGGTTATGTTCGGGGTCGAACATAACAAGTAGTTTCCACTGCCACCAGCCAAAACTCGACGAGGGGGGACGGGACAGTGCCCCCTGAAATAACAGATCCAGGAGTAATCGAATTACCCCTACTAGTACGACCACAATAAGATGGTTTGTACTAGTTCTGTTAGTAAATTTAGGTCTAGTAAAGTCAATGGTGACTTTACATGCCCGGGGAGACAGTTGTCAGTCCCCGGGTATGGAGTCTATGGTGGAGGTCCGCTAGGACGCCCCAGTGTTACGGCACGTAGGGTGCGGTGTAACACACATAGCAAAACATATGAGACCCTATGGAGTAAAATATCCCATAGAACACATTGACATTCAAAGGAATTACACACATACATTTCCAAGAGTGGGAGAAAAAGAGTCTCACTCTTGGCAGGATGGAAACAACAAACTCCAGAAATCCAGCAAAGCGGCTGGGGGACTCATTAGGTTAGGAAATTCTGCCTAAACAGAGAATTCTCCCTAACACTGATCCACGTGGGCTGGTGACACCAACGTGCACCGCCACACTTGGCCTAGACCTGCTGACCCGGAAGTCATCCATGGAGTCGCCCAGTGCCAGGTCTAGTGCCACAATCGGCTGGTCCAACAAGGGCAGAGCAGGGATGGTGTCAGCCACGTTACCCTCAACCAGGGGGGGGCATGGGTGTCCCTGACTGGTCACCCACACATGGGGGGCTAGGGGCACCCTGCAAGTCCTGGCCACGTCCCCTACCGTATCCACCATGGCCGCCTCTTGTGGCTCGCCCACCTTTGCCACCCTTACCGCGTGCTTGCCTCCCAACTATGGCACTGATGTTGTTGTGCGTATGGGAGTTGCAGTAAACTATTGGCCTGGGCAATTGGGGGTCAAAGGGGTAGGGTACTAGATGGAATTCATACCCTAGTGCTCTAGCAAGGCTGTATGTGACCCCTGGGGGAAGATGACGGGTCAGGCAACGCACAGGCACCCCGGAAAAAGGGAGATAATGTGCACGCAGCCCCTCCTAGACCACATTCGTGGAAAAAAAAAACTCCACTACGCTGTGGCACCCAGAAACACAAAAATTAACGTATGCGTGTCACACGCAGCCTAGACTGACCTCTGAAGGGGTAGGCAACACACGGGGCAAGCACAGATGTCAAATACGTGCGCGACTCACGGTCTGCCAGGAAAAATTTGGTTCAAAATACGCGCGTGTGCGCGTTGGCAAAACCCCCGCCAAAAGAAGAATTGTACGCTGTCTGAGGAGACAGGACAACAGGAGAAGTGAACGCTGTTTGAGGAAACAGGCCCAGGAAAAAGACAAGAAGACTAAAAGCTGTCAGAGGTAACAGAGAGTACGAACATGGAACGCCGTGAAGTAAATCACGTGTGAACCGACAAGAAGTACAGATTTGACCCACTGGCTCTCCACGAAAAGCACGTACAAGGAAATGGCATTCTACACGTACCTTTTAAACATGCCCACACGTCCAGCGTCACTTCCGTGTGTATGCGCTAAGGCCACATCCTCCAATTACACGAGCTGACACTCTGACGTGCAGTCATTGGACGTGTAACATGCACCCGTGTACAGGGAAATGCCCGCGCACGCATGTCAGAGACGCGCATACGCGCTGGTGG
The DNA here is from genome assembly GCF_040938575.1 of Ambystoma mexicanum. NCBI lineage: Eukaryota > Metazoa > Chordata > Amphibia > Caudata > Ambystomatidae > Ambystoma > Ambystoma mexicanum. The sequence goes on along the minus strand of NC_090941.1, from coordinate 100,093,812 downwards.
CCTTTGGGCCAATGAGTTCGCATACGTGTGCTGACGCGCTTACGCGCTATGGCCCTTTCCTCGAATTACACGCAGACATGCTGGATTTTCACGTGCCAAATCACTCCGTATCAAGCTGGCCACGCGTAAGCACACAGAAGACCACGCTCCTGCCCAGAAGGCCGAATTACTGCCCCCCAGATCCCCGAGCACGCTCCCACCTGCCATCTGCTGCTGCCTGATTGCCTGCTGCTGCCATTTGCTGCCTGCACATCAGCCATGGGTGCTGTTGCTGTGACCACCCCTGCTGGAACCGAAGACTCTAGACTGGGATTCCATCGCTCCACAGCCCAGCCCCAGAACCCAGTTGCCCACCCACTCCTGCCTCTGTCATGTCGGGCACTGCAACATCTGGCACCATTGACAACCCCCGGCCAGAGAGGCAGAGGGGCACCAGCTTCACTCCCACCGAAGTTGGTGTCCTGGTGGAGCAAGTCCTGGGGCAGTATGATGCCCTCTTCGGAAGTTTGCGCACCGACAAGGAAGGACGGACTCGGATCTGGAAGACATCGTGACTGCCATCAACGCAGAGGGGGTGGCAGTCCACGACTTCCAACATGTCAAGAAGCGCTGGGAGGACTTCAGGTCCAGGACCCTCAACAAGGCCTTGCGCCTCTTGAAGGCAGCGGATGCTAAGGGGCGCTGGGGCCACTTGTCGGACGATCAGATGAGGGTCCTGGAACGCATATCCCCAGCGCTTCACGTCCAGGTCCTTGAGAGGCAGACCCATCTGGAGTCGAGCGGTAAGTGTACATGCATCATGATTGTAAGCTGTGCGTGTGGTGATGTGCCAGTAGTGTGCAGGTTGCACATGTGTTTGTATGGGTCCAAGTATGGGTGGGGTGTACAGGGCCGTGAGGCTAACACATGCGAGGGCTGTGATGTGTGAGACATGGATGTGCTTGTGTGTGTAGGCTTGCATGCCAAATGCAGTTGTGTGGGCACACGTTTGGATGAATGTGTATGCAAGTAGGCATGTTCGTGATGTCACACATGGATGTTGTTTTCAGCTGCATGTATCAGCACTGTGTACATGTGCATGTGTGTGTATTTGACAAGGGGGCAACAGTGATGCAACATGGATGCATGTGACAGCGGGATGTGGAAGCCTGATTGGCAGATGTGATATGGATGCCGATCTGAACACTGCGACAGTTGGCAGAGGTGTACACATGCATGCAAGTATGGTGGTGTGTGTACATGTGTAGTGCACTCCCTGTGTTGCATGTGATGTCTGGCTCACCTTTGCCTGTTCATGCTGTTGTATGTGTATGGATGGTGCTGGCAGTTGCGATATGGCTGTGGTGTGGCTCATGTGTGCAAGTTGAAATGACATGTGTGTTGGCTATTGTGATGCCATGTCTGAGGTTTTCCAATGCCACTCATGTACAACTGTCATATGTGTATGTGTCCATTGTACAGTGCCCTGATGCCTGTGTTTTATTTCTCCCTGTCTGCAGCGTCAACTGATGAAGAGGGCGGAGAAGGTGCTGTGGAGCACAGCGGTGGGGATCGCACCGCCAGCCGGAGACGCAAGGCCCGGCTCCCCTCCCAGGTTGTGATCTCGTCGGGGAGTGAGGAGTCCGGTGCTGCATCCCAGGCCGCAGCTGCCGGGGGGAGGTCCAAGAGGCGGAGGTCGGAGTTGGACTCCTCGGCAGCAGAAGGGGCAGCTGGGACCCCACAGGGCCCAACAGGGGAAGATGTCATCCAAGTTGGTGGGGGGTTTGGTGGAGGAGGAGGCCGTGCAAGCAACAGAGACGGGGTCTGGAGGTGGGGATTCCACTGGTGCTAGTAGTGCAGTGCAGGACCAGGGACAGGAGGCAGCACAGGCCACCGCGGAGGTGTCTGTGTGCAATCCTGTCCCTGATCCCGTCACTGCATCATCTTGCACCAGCAGGGATGCCTACCTCCAGACCCGTTTTCAGGCAGGGGATGAGCTCACAACAACTGGCCTTCCTCTGCCTGCTGAAGTGGCTATCCATGTCCGGGTTGAGCCTGTCCTGACTGATGTGGCGTTGCGTCAACGGGCCATGCAAGGTGACCTGCAGTCTTTTCATGAGGAGACTGCACGTCATCTCGAATGGCTCGTTGACCGCATCGGCCTACTTGGACAGGTCACCCAGGCCGGATTCCTCCGTTTGATGGGGCTTACTCAGACCCCCTCCTCAACTGAACCCCCTATGCGCCAGTCGTCCTCTGTGCCATCTTCCCACCCATTAGTCACCTGGGTGCCCTGTGGAGCTGCCTCTGACGGTGCGGCCAGGCTGATGGAGGAGGCATCCCTGCCACAATCGGGAGTTGGACGTCCAGCAGGGGTGGCCACATCAACGACTGCACCCCAGCTGGTGGAGGATGTGTAGGCAGCAGGAGCCAGGGTACAGGCAGAGACACAGCAACAGCAGCAGCAACGAGGTGGGAGCCATGATGGCTCGGGGCCTTCGACATCGGAGGGGCAGGGCAGGCATCGGCCGGAGGGCAGGAGGACCCAGGACGGGAAGTGTCTTCCTTGTGGCAGTGGTTGGGCCACGCCATAGATGTGGAGAGGTAGCGGGATGGAGAGGCACGGCTCACGATGGTTAGGGCGGAGAACTTCATGCGGAGGGCCTTGAGACGGGCCGAGTGCCTCGAGGCAATCCGCAGTGAGTTGGAGGTGAACATGTTGACGGCCCTGCGGACCCTCAGGGCCATGGAGGAGGACCGCCTCCGGGACATTGAGCAGGAGTTTGATGATGCCCTGGACCGGAACATCCGGAAGTGAGCCGTCGGACTGGCCCGCTGCCCTTGTAAATAGTTCTGTAGTTACTATTAGGTTTCCTTTGGTTTTGCATTTTTTTGGACCTTTTAGACAATGGGCCATAATTTTGTATATAGTTTTTTTTTTTATTAGGTAGTGTTATTAGATCATTTCTTCTGTTGGGATCATGGACCCTGGATTGTTTATCAGTATATAGTTGACTGTTGGATTTTCTATTTTTTTTTTATGATTTACCCATGGAGCAATGGTTTTCGATTTTAATTTTCCATTGGATTTACTTTTGTGAACTGTGACTTTGGACACCTTTCCTTAAGATTATAATTTGTGGTTTTACATTATTTTACGGACATGCTGCTTTCTTATTTTTTAATTCCCATTTTCGTTTGTTTGTTTTTGATTCAATTCATGTTGCTTTTAATACATATTTTTTGTTCAAACTTCAATGTGTAGTATCATCTCATTGGTTTCATGCATATCATGATATGGGTTTTGACATTCACTGACACCCATTGTGTGTATGTGAGGGACATGTGTTAATTTACAAACTTGCCATTGGGTTGTATCATGTAATTGCCATTTCTAAGTGGGTGGATGCAATACTCGGGTGGGTGTTTGGCATTTGGAGGCTGCCCATAAGGCCCAGGGATCTAGATTGTGATGACATGTTGGCTGAGGGACATATGTGGGGGCCTGGTGGAGGGTGCCCCACAGTGCTCGGTGGTGGGGGTGCTGGGAGACATGAGTGGGGGCCTGGTGGAGGGTGCCCCACAGTGCTGGGGGGTGGGGGTGCTGGGAGACATGAGTGGGGGGCTGGTGGAGGGTGGCCCACAGTGCTGGGGGGTGGGGGGTCAGGGGGACATGAGTTGGACATGAGTGGGGGCCTGTTGGAGGGTGCCCCACAGTTCTGGGGGGTGGGGGTGCAGGGGGACATGAGTGGGGGCCTGGTGGAGGGTGGCCCACAGTGCTGGGGGTGGGGGTGCTGGGAGACATGAGTTGGACATGAGTGGGGGCCTGGTGGAGGGTGCCCCACAGTGCTGGGGGGTGGGGGTGCAGGGGGACATGAATGGGGGCCTGGTGGAGGGTGGCCCACAGTGCTGGGGGGTGGGGGTGCAGGGGGACATGAGTGGGGGCCTGGTGGAGGGTGCCCCACAGTGCTGGCGGGTGGGGGTGCTGGGAGACATGAGTTGGACATGAGTGGGGGCCTAGTGGAGGGTGCCCCCACAGTGCTGCGGGGTGGGGGTGCAGGGGGACATGATTTGAACATGAGTGGGGGCCTGGTGGATGGTGCCCCACAGTGCTGGGGGTGGGGGTGCTGGGAGACATGAGTGGGGGCCTGGTGGAGGGTGGCCCACAGTGCTGGGGGGTGGGGGTGCTGGGAGACATGAGTGGGGGCCTGGTGGAAGGTGCCCCACAGTGCTGGGGGGTGGTGGTGCTGGGAGACATGAGTGGGGGCCTGGTGGAGGGTGCCCCACAGTGCTGGGGGGTGGGGGTGCAGGGGGACATGAGTTGGACATGAGTGGGGGCCTGGTGGAGGGTGGCCCACAGTGCTGGGGGGTGGGGGTGCTGGGAGACATGAGTTGGACATGAGTGGGGGCCTGGTGGAGGGTGCCCCACAGTGCTGGGGGCTGAGGTGCAGGGGGACATGAGTGGGGGCCTGGTGGAGGGTGGCCCACAGTGCTGGGGGGTGGGGGTGCAGGGGGACATGAGTGGGGGCCTGGTGGAGGGTGCCCCACAGTGTTGAGGGGTGGGGGTGCTGGGAGACATGAGTTGGACATGAATGGGGGCCTGGTGGAGGGTGCCCCACAGTGCTGGGGGGTGGGGGTTCAGGGGGACATGAGTTGGACATGAGTGGGGGCCTGGTGGAGGGTGCCCCACAGTGCTGGGGGTGGGGGTGCAGGGGGACATGAGTTGGACATGAGTGGGGGCCTGGTGGAGGGTGCCCCACAGTGCTGGGGCTGGGGGTGCTGGGAGACATGAGTGGCGGCCTGGTGGAGGGTGGCCCACAGTGCTGGGGGATGGGGGTGCTGGGAGACATGAGTTGGACATGAGTGGGGGCCTGGTGGAGGGTGCCCCATAGTGCTGGGGGTGGGGCACAGGGGGACATGAGTGGGGGCCTGGTGGAGGGTGCTCCACAGTGCTGGGGGGTGGGGGTGCAGGGGGACATGAGTGGGGGCCTGGTGGAGGGTGGCCCACAGTGCTGGGGGGTGGGAGTGCAGGGGGACATGCGTGGGGGCCTGGTGGAGGGTGCCCCACACTGCTGGGTGGTGGGGATGCTGGGAGACATGAGTTGGACATGAGTGGGGGCCTGGTGGAGGGTGCCCCACTGTGCTGGGGGGTGGGGGTGCAGGGGGACATGAGTTGGACATGAGTGGGGGCCTGGTGGAGGGTGCCCCACAGTGCTGGGGGTGGGGGTGCTGGGAGACATGAGTTGGGGCCTGGTGGAGGGTGGCCCACAGTGCTGGGAGGTGGGGGTGCTCAGAGACATGAGTGGGGGCCTGGTGGAGGGTGCCCCACAGTGCTGGGGGGTGGTGGTGCTGGGAGACATGAGTGGGGGCCTGGTGGAGGGTGCCCCACAGTGCTGGGGGGTGGGGGTGCAGGGGGACATGAGTTGGACATGAGTGGGGGCCTGGTGGAGGGTGCCCCACAGTGCTGGGGGGTGGGGGTGCAGGGGGACATGAGTGGGGGCCTGGTGGAGGTTAGCCCACAGTGCTGGGGCATGGGGGTGCTGGGAGACATGAGTTGGACATGAGTGGGGGCCTGGTGGAGGGTGGCCCACAGTGCTGGGGAGTGGGGGTGCTGGGGGACATGAGTGGGGGCCTGGTGGAGAGTGCCCCACAGTGCTGGGGGGTGGTTGTAATGGGAGACATGAGTTGGACATGAGTGGGGGCCTGGTGGAGGGTGCCCCACAGTGTTGGGGTTGGGGGTGCAGGGGGACATGAGTGGGGGCCTGGTGGAGGGTGCCCCACAGTGCTGGGGGGTGGGGGTGCAGGGGGACATGAGTGGGGGCCTGGTGGAGGGTGGCCCACAGTGCTGGGGGGTGGGGGTGCAGGGGGACATGAGTGGGGGCCTGGTGGAGGGTGCCCCACACTGCTGGGTGGTGGGGGTGCTGGGAGACATGAGTTGGACATGAGTGGGGGCCTGGTGGAGGGTGTCCCACAGTGCTGGGGGTGGGGGTCCAGGGGGACATGAGTTGGATATGTGTGGGGGCCTGCTGGCAGGTGCCCCACAGTGCTGGGGGGTGAGGGTGCTGGGAGACATGCGTTGTTGATCAGTAGTGCAAGGTGACATGTGGGTTGGCTGGGGGGCATGGCAATGGTGGATGGGCTGCCTGCGGGACATGAGCAGGGGTGCAGGGTAGTCCCGTGTGGTGTGGGCTGGCTGCAGGGGCCGTGGAGGGTGTAGAGGGAACACCTGGGAGGACCCACACGGCCAATTCACGTGTAGTGCTCCCCGCGCACCCCTGAAATACACGTGCCCTGATGGAATCGCATGTGATACTTCATGCGCACCCCTGAAATACAAGTACCCTGATGGAATCGTGTGTGATACTTCCCGCGCACCCCTGAAATACACGTACCCTGCTGATTTTGCATGTGATACTTCCCGCGCACCCCTGGAATACACGTGCCCTGATGGAATCGCGTGTGTTACTTCACGCGCACCCCTGATTTACACGTACCCAGGGCAATCGCGTGTGGAACTTCCCGCGCACCTTTGAATACATGTACCCTGCTGAATTCGCATGTGGAACTTCCCGCGCACCCCGAAATACACGTGCCCAGGGCAATCGCGTGTGAAACTTCCCGCGAACCACTGAAATAAACGTTCCCCGCTTGGTGTTTGCTGTTTGGCAGCCCTGTGAACTGGTCCAGGGTTAGCGCAGCCCTTTGCGATGAATTGGGAATTTTGATGGCTTTTCCTTGCGCGAGGGCGTTCTTGGGGGCGTAACTGCCGCTGCTGCAGGGTCGCTGCACCACTCTGTGCCAAGGCTGGTTTTGGAGGCTGAAATCCATGAATACACTGTGCGATGAAATGGATTTTATCGCACGCGGCTGGCGCAGTGTATCGCACGGGGACACTGTGTCTCAGCCGCGTGCGCCACTTTTGTGCGAAATTCTATGAATTACCCTGAAAATGAAAACCTTTCTCTGACTCTAAAGGACGGACCGTCGATATTGCGGAGAGACCATTGGCCTAAATCACAGAGCGTTTTCCAATGGTGTTTTGACATTATAAAACGCTTCTGTAAATGAGGCCCGTTGAAACCGACCCACTTGTTTTTTTTTTCGAATATCGCGCATGCTCAGTGCCATGTGTGGTAAGTGGCTACAAGGGCAAAGAAGAGCAATGGTGCTACATCACGCTGCTCTTTAAACGTCCCACCCCCCAACATAATAAGTATGACTGCTCCGTAATGACTAGTCGAATGATGACATCTTTTAATGCAATCATCCTTGGTACCCTGCTTATATAGCTCCTCAGTCAGGTGCTGCGCTCCATTCCAGGTGGCCAATTCTAATCAAATGCCAGCTCAATTAGAGATGGCCTGCTGCAATCCCAGCAACCCCAGTTGATGGATTAAAGGCATAATCAGGGATGTTTCCTCATTGAGAATCATGTAGAAGCCCATTAGATCGGCCGGCTTTCCTCACTTGCCACCTTGATCCCAGCTCACAGTGGATTACAGTCTTGCCAGAGAAGGGGCCGGAGGGCAGTCAATTGTGTGATTAGCTTATCAAGTGAGTTTTCATCCAGCGAGTTCCTTTCATTCGCAGATGGTACCTGAATGGCTACATAACATTCAAGGACACGGAAATGCCCGGCATTCCAAGCTCCTCCAGCCCGGGAGAACTGGCTCCCAACAATTTGGCGCAGAGGCGGCGACGTCAGCCTTAGCATGCAAATAAAAGCAATTCCATTTCACTTCAGCGCACCCACCAGAGAATGCAATCGAGTAAGCAACATTTATATTAATAATTCTTGCCTTTAGAGTCCCTTGTCTTGACAAATCAATATAGCTGTCTTGGCTGTATTAAAAATATGCGAATAGAGCAGGACGGTTTTGAAAGATAAATACGAGATGAAAGTCTCTGCAAGCTGCTCTGCCTGATAAAATTCGGCACACCTGATAATATGATCATTGTTTGTCATATATCATTTGTCAAGTATCATTGAATTCTATTTTCAAATGCACCAGTGGAGTGGCGCAGCGTTGTTAATCTATGTAATCTCCCCCACGCCCCACCTGCTTTTCAAGGAATAGTATTCATTCAACTTGAAGGTGTCCTTATGTTTCAAAGTGGATTGGTGTGCCTCCAATTGTACATATCTATGGAGCCTAAGAATGTGGAATATTCGCCGACATACTTAGAAATTGTTACACAATAGGGGCCGATTTATGGATTTTTTTGCACTGTTCAAAGTAACTTTGCGTTACTGAAAAGTGATTTTGCACTGCGGGCACAAACCCTGATTTATGGAACTGTACAAAGTGTTTTTTTTGTTTTTGTTTGCAGTGCATAGTCAGTACAAAGTCATTTTTGCAGTACAAAATGACTTTGCACTGCAAAACACACTTTGCACAGTTCCATGAATCAGGGTTTGTGTTGGCAGTGCAAAGTCACTTCGAACCTTGCAAAACATTCCATGAATCGGACCCTAAATATTTTGCAGGATGCAAAGTACTTTTCACTGATGCAAAGTGACTTTGCACATCCAAAAACACCCTGATACATGGTATCATGCACAGGGCCTCATCACGATTTTGGCGGTAGCTATTGGCAGCATGGCAGCCGCCAAAATCAGGTCCCGGTCTGGGTTCCCAGAATGGGGAATTACCGGGCCATTCCGAGTTCGGAGGGCCTGGTAATTCCTCCCTCCAGATACCCGTGCCCCTGACCTTCCCCATTCCCATTTCAGCCCCCATAGGGTCATATGGGAATGGGGGAGGGAGCAAACAACGGGCCGATTATGAGCGGCCCGTTGTTTGCTCCCTCTTCCTTTCGCGGGACCCGGTAAGCACGCCTGGTTTGACCAGGCGTTACTTACCGGGTCCCGCGTGGGGAGCTTGTAATGAGGTGGAACGGGTGTATCGGGTCTGCCTGCTTTAGCGCGTCCCGTTAACCCGTTCCGCCTCACGTGTAATGAGGCCAACAGTGTCTTTATACCTTGCAAAGTCACTTTGCACTGCAAAAATACGCTTTGCACTGCTCCATCCTGATTCATGGAACAGTGTAAAGTGTATTTTTGCCGTGTACAGTGATTTTGCACTGCAAAATATACTTTGCACTGTTCCATGAAACAGGGTGTTTGTTTGTTGGCAGTGCAAAGTCACTTTGCACCAGTGAAAAGTAGTTTGCAGTGTGCAACATAGTCCATGAATCAGGCGTCTATGCAAGCCCGCTGAAGCATGTATCAGAGCCATATCTTTGTTTGGTTTGACATGAGGATGTTCAATTGCGAGAGAGCTGAGCCTGCAAGTTGTTCTTCCCCTTAATAGTGATTCTTGTTGACCATGATAATTGAAATATTGGTTGGGGATTTGGAGTGGACACTGTGCTACTCAAAATATAATTGTGTTGTATTCAATTTACTTCCAGATAATTGAACTGTAGTTGTGTATAAAAAGGGAATTGTTTCCTGTGTGATTCATACATACTTTTCAATTATGATTGCACTTAGTTCCCTGATGTTGTAATTATATTTTATAAGAAAAAAACGAAAGTGCTCAGTGAATTCAATTTATTTTTCAATAATCTTAGCCGACATCTGTTTTGCACCACCAATGCTCTTTCAAGGCCTGTAATTAGTTTTGGAGTAGCATATGGTTTGGGTTCATTGACTAATTTCATTGGTCTTTCAAGGTGTGCGGTTCTAGTTGACCACTTGTGATAAATCCATATGTGTCAAGGTACTTTGAGGCAACTTGAGTTCTGTGGATGAAAGGCACCCCTCCGCCTGAGATTCTGGGTGAGCAAGCGGGCGGACAAGGCACAAATCATAAACATTCAAACACAGTGAATGTTTTCTTGTTTTTCAGAGTGGATTCTCGTGCCTCTATGTTTACATATCTATGGAATATTGGGCCTGATTCATGGAACGTTTTCCTATGGGATTGCACCATTATAAAACACTTGCATGAATCAGGCAAGCACTCTTGTTTTCACATGTCTACTAAAAAGACTGCAATTCAATTTTACATTGCTTAACTGTCTATACATGTAATAACATTGGTGGCTAAAACACATACCTTTCCTTAAACTAGAACAAAAAATGTAAAAATCAAGAAGAGGGAGAGAAAGAGACTGATAGAAAATGATCAAATGTTCAACTGACACAGTACTTTAGGTGACTAACGAGTCCAAAATGTACATAGCGCAAAATCATGCACAGATATGATACAAATTCAGTACTAAAAACTATTGAATGCACTGTGTACAAACACAGTGTTTCCAAACGCATTTCTGGAAAAAAGGACAACCTACATGAACTACAGGTCAATATTGACGAGCATGATAACCAGTGCTTAATTTGTGGCGGTGTTTGCCAGGGCTCAGCCCAGGCACTTATTTCTTTGCCCCAACAGTTATTGTCTCAGACTGATATTGATTACGATGTGATGATAGCCAGAGCATCCATCAAGCCCAATGAGCAGCTGCGAGCTGTAGTTAACCCCAATTGTATTGACACTGTGGGGGAGCAGCTGTGGGTGGTGGCAGCAATGGTGGGGAACTGCCAGCCCACAGTGTCACAAGCGTGCTAGAAAATATTTGGGCCCTGGCACTTATTTTATTACAAATTAAGCACTGATTGGTGACCAATGCACACTGCATATGTGGACATTACATGTTTCAAACATAGGAGGAGTCAACACAATGAAAGCAATTTAAGTACACTTTTACATTATGATTTGTGTACTGGTTTCACTGGTGAGGCTTGCATTCACATTTCTAGGCTACTTGACATGACCAACACAGTCAAAATGCAAACACACACCATGACGAGGGTAAAAGCTTTCTCAAATACAGAAGCCCTTACAAGAAAATAATTGAGGTAGGTGCATGAGGAAGACCTGTTCAGCCTGTTAAGAGGTTTGTTGAAAGGGATTAAGGGTCTGATTTACAAAAGCTTTCACAACGGAAAAGTCCATTTGAAAATATTTTTCTAAATCAGGTCGAAGTCATTTTGTAGGACACCCTCGATGGCCACTTTGAAGTCTATTGCATTCAAACTGCAACCCAAAGAGGTGGTGAGTAGTAAAAACAGTCTTGAAAATGAGTAAGCAGCTCATACACTGGGTGAAGAGCATCCGTCTCCATCTCATGCCACCCCACAGAATGCAGAAACACTTCTCATGGAAAAAGCATACTAGCTAGCAAAGGTGGCCTGCATCAAATTGTAATCGATAAGGTCACTGGGGCAGACATTGGCAAGCCTTGAAGTGATGACTGTAGTAGCAAACAATACCAATACAGTACATCAACAGTGCACGTGTCTGTGCTACATAATGAAGTAGGCTAATACACGAGTGGGAGTGTTGAGTGACTGTTTCTTGGTGTTCCTGGTGACCTTCAGTCTTTCTACCATTACTGTTAGAACAGGAGCAGGTGGCACCATTCAAAATACCCTCCCAGAAGCATAGCGTTGCAGGAGTGTTGTGTGAGTGTTTCGTGGTGTTCCTGGTGTCCCTTAGTCTTTCTACCATTACAATTGTAGCAGAAGCCGGCAGCACCATTCAAAATACCGTCCTGGATGTGGAGCGTCACGGCAGTGTTGAGCGAGTGTTTCTTGGTGTTCCTGGTGTTCCCCGGTATTTCTACCATTACTATTGGAGCCGAGCCGGCAGCACCATTCAAAAAATACCCCCCAGACGTGGAGCATTGCAGGTGTGTTGAGCGAGTGTTTCTTGGTGTTCTTGGTGTTCCTGGTGTCCCTCAGTCTTTGTACCATTACTATTGCAGCAGGAGCCGGCGGCACCATTCAAAATACCCTCCCAGAAGTGGAGCATTGCAGGAGTGTTGAGCGAGTGTTTCTTGGTGTTCCTTGGGCTTCCTGGCTTCCCGACTGCAAAATAAAATCAATGCAGCGCTGATTACCACGAAGGAGCCTCAGTGAGTAAGAGAAGCTGATCTGCATATACTGTTGACCCCCTGTGTGGGACTGCATCTTTGCCTGCCACTTCTCTGGGAAATGCCTAAGTTCTCCTTACTACTGATTCGGGTGACTGCGGGGTGGTTCATCCCCCTTTGAGCCTGAAGTGTGCCAGCAACAAGGATAATGTAACACGCTAGTATTGACTAGTGTGTAAATTGCTGTAAATTACTATACGTGACAGAGCCACGTTTTCTCTGCTGCACGGACTTGGGCCACACCACTATTTTTTTGGAAGCTGGAGAAACATGTGCCTCCACTAGTGGTGAGTGGCAGTGGCGCTCTATCATTGAAGTGAATCATCATTAAATAATGTTTGAGGTTTATATGAAAGCTTTAATTATGACGTATGCTAATAAGCATTTGATTAGTCAGCCTCTTTTTCCTATGCCGGATTTGAGCCAAGAGACTCATTTGAATTAAGAGTGTGCCAGATTTACGGTTGTAGGAACTCTGAGGTGTATTGATCGATTGTCTACCCAGAGGCTGTGGGGTTTACCCTTTGATCTGGGTTTATAAACTGGCGTTTCAGTAATTTGTGCCTAACAGTGGCTTACCGGAGACTGTGAGGCGGCCAGTAGTTGGTTTTGGCCTGTGATTTGGGCATGTGGTTAACACCCTAACAGAGAATGTGGGGTTGCCACTAGGTGGTTTAGCCTTTGATCTGGGTTGAAAGTGGGTGTTCTGTGCTTCAGATAAATAATTATGTGTCAGAATACACTCCAGGCTGCACAGTCAAATGGGAGACGTCCTGGGGTGCTTGTTGGTAACTCTAAGGTTTTCCCTACTGTGTCTACTTCACTCTGCAGGTTCTCCCCCATAACTGCTTCCGAGGTGAGCCTTAGTGTGGTGGGGGTGGCTGGAAATAACAACGATGGCCAATTGGTGCCACAACTAACTTTAAATTTGGACGACCAATTTAATCCGGCACCTTTTTCTTCTGTTCTGATATGCTCTTTTCCAGTTACAGTTGTGGATATGAAGGCCTCTGGGAGCAATACCCATCGTTGTCCTATGGCCCGGTTTAAAACACCTAGAGGAAACTTGCCATTCCAACCAATCTCTGGGCAACATTTTTGGACCATTACTTTATTTAATCAGCCACTACTAGTACGAAATTGAAAACATGCCCTCTAATAAGGGGTAAAGCAATGCTGGATCATTCTGTTATGACATCACAGGGTCAGTTTGGTTGGCCAAAAGACCTGCCTCATATCAGTATTATTGAATTTGCCGACCCAGCAGTTGAACAAGACAATTTTTACGACAATGGTGAAAGTGTAGTACAACAGACCTGTGATACATCATTTCCGGATTCACCTACTGCCCTTACTAATATAACTGATGAGTATCATATTGCAAACGGGTTGGTGGATCATGGGCTGTCTCACACTGAAGGCTTGGGGGAATCTGGTGCCCATTGTAACTCCCCTGCATTACAACATACTTTGAAGGAGATTGATGAGAGAATCCGGCTGACTCATCCAACAGTCTCTGCCCTTAATATGGTGCTGAGCTCTTTCGTTGCATTATATGCTAGTATTTGGGCTTAATTCAAAACTACCAATGTGTTTATGGCTGAGGTGAATAGTACATTGGATGGCATTGGGTCTGAACTGCGATGTGGCCCTATTGGTTTAGGCCCAATAGTTGAGAGGGTTGATGTTGGGAGACACCAGCCGAAACCAATTGTTATTGAAAGCGCTTCGGAAATAATTGACATTTTTGATTGTACTTCAGAGGGTCCACCAATATGTTCTAACAAAACTGCACCTCTTAGGCTAGGGATGGATGTACTGTTATCAAATCCACCTGACTGGTATTACAGTGCATGATTCCCCATTGATTTGACAATGGATCAAACATCAGTTGTAAGTGGCGGAATTCTGGCCTCGGGGGATGGGGGGGTTTGTTGGTACGGGCGGAAGTCCCTGAGGAGGTACTTACAAATAAATCTAACCCTGCGAAAAGAATGAAACTGATTGAGCCAAAACCTATGGTATGAAGGCAGCACATTCTTAGTGTCATAGCTGCCCATAATTCCATATTCAGAGCAAAAATGTCTCTGGTCATTGAAGTTGGTAATCAGAGATTGGTGGTGCCGTTAAATTCAATTTCTGTTGATTCTACTGCACAAACAGATGGAACTCATTTGAATTCTCCTTCTGAGATTGATCGGTACTCCCCTCGTGGAGAACCAGGGGCTCAGGTCAGAACCCCACTGGTGTGGGTGGAGTTGGTGGGACCACCAAACCTGGGATTGGCTTTGGAAGCAGTTCTGGTGGGCCGTAATGTGGAGCCTGTGAAAGTTTATCGGCTCCCTTGGGCAGGGGGAGGAGTTCATTCATCCTTTCAGGCACCTGCTATGGAGGAAGAGATTGATACATTGAGGGGATATTTGGAGGGAGACCCAGCTTCACGTCAGATTGTAATGAATAATGATATGGGGCAGTTTCCCTCAGGCTTGGGTTATGTGACTGGAAAAGTAAGAATCCTGGATCTAACTTGGCGATGTAGGGAACGTGCACCAACCCCAAGACTGACCCCTATTTTTGAGGATGTGGGGCTGATTCCACCGGTGATGGGATGTGGGTCAGGGAAATCCTGAGTGCCTGAATCCATTAGGGGTCCAATTGAGGGGGCGTCTACTTCAGAAGATGTTCCCCTGTGTTCTGAAGTGGTGAAGAACCACAATGAAGTGAAGTGTGGGGTGGGGAAATTTAGAGTAGAGGAACTACCCCCAGTCTCAATATATCTGAGTGTGTGCTTAGGTGTGAGGGATCTGTTGAAACGTGTGTACATGCCTACAAGGTATGTACAAGGGGGTGGACCAGTTACTCAACATCAACCATCCGGTGGCTCCTTACAAAAGCCACAGGAAGGATCGGTGCCCTTAGGTGTAAAATTTAGGAGTATTTTACGTATAAGGCAGAATGATAAGTGTTTGACTCAGCAGTTCTATCAATTTAGGATAAAAATCATGTTGGGCTTAGAGGATACGATCTATCTGAATATGGTCATACATTTTGACAATTATTGCTGAAATCCTGGCATCAGCATTGGTGGGTTCTGTAGATATTGAAAGAGTGGCATTCCCAGATAGAGAGCACTCAGATACTTGCATCATACATCTAGCCTCACCATTGGTAAAGGAGTTGATTCTCGCTCAACAAGAGGGGCTTTTGAATTTAGGGGTTGATATTGAGCAAGCTCAGTTGGAGGAGGTGGCCTCTCTGGGAATAAAAGAAAAACAGAGATCTGTGGAGCGACTTGTGTGTAACTTGAGGGATACTGTGGGTCCTGTCGCAGAGAAGGAGTTAGGAAAGTAAATTGATTGGGCTGCCGTCAACCCTTCCCATAATCAGTTATCCTGTATGGGTATGAATCTTAGAATTATCCCTCTCTGCTTACAATCTTGGAATACCTGGGGCAATCAACACCTTTTTACCAACCCTAGTATCATGTCCAACTTAAGAGAGGCTAATTGTATATGTTTACAAGAAATGTGGATGTTAACGGCTCCCTTATTAGATGGCTATAAGATTTTTATCCAACAAGCCAAGGGTATGGAGAGGCCCTAAGGTGGCCTCTTGATCGCAGTGGCAAACACTTTTGGTTTGAGTGGGATAATTTTGGAAGGTTTCTCCTTTGGGGCACTGGGACTGGACCTTACTTCCCAGGATGGTTCTGTAAAAATCTTGATTGTTAATATATAATGACACAGGAGGATGTCAGATGTGGTTGTATTTGTCGAGAGGGGGTGCCATGTAATTGAGAAATGGTCTGCGAAGCATCATAATGGAAGAATTCTCGTGGTGGGAGATTTAAAGGCAGACTGTAGCTTTAAGAAATCGTCCTGGGATCTTTGTGATGTGGATTTGGATTGTGGTGGTAGCTCCATGAAAAAACAGACTGGAAAAATCAGGAATGTGGGTTTAGGGACTTTTGGCCTACAGCCTCTGGTGGGGAAGAAGAATACTGAACTTAATGAGTCAGTTTGGCACACCTGGCATCCGGGGAATAGTTCCTCACTTTTGGATTATATCTACCTTGATACGTATCTGATGAATTGATGTGTGTCTTTTTCTGTGATGAGGAACACCTGGAGTGAACACTCAATTTTAATGTCAGTCTTCAATATGGTGATAAATACCAGAGAGTTTAGATCACAGCCTCATTTAGTCTCTAACACGGCATGGAACACAGTTAGATGGACTCCTAAAAATATCAATACTTTGAATCAGAATATGTGGGCATCCCTGAATACTACCACCTTCAACCGGAAAATGAATAACTTTAACTCCTTCGAGATCCAGAGACTTATTGGTTGCCTGGACTCTGGTATTAGCCCTAGGACAGCAACAAGTAGGCCTGGTACCCTAAGACATGTTCATTGTTATAATCAGGAGTTAGCTACAGTGAAATTATCCATGAGGAGGGAATTAAGAGGATTCCAGAGATGAAACCTGGAAGGGCCTACTCGATTTGAGAAGATTTAGGAAAATTAGGCAGAAATTTGAAACAAATGTAAATCAATGGAATTTGCCCTTCTGCAGCAGGATGCTGAAACCATTCTAGGGTATTGATGAATGCCCAGGTTAGTGCTTTCTGGTCATTAGTTAATGGCCAAGGCCCCAATTATGTGGTCACCCATTTAAACTCTATCCCAGAGCCAGCATCGGTGGAAAATTTTTAAAGTAGATTTGGGACCCCTATGGAAGAACTAGCTGAGTCTGTGAGAGAGAGTTTTGGCACTTTGGACAACAATAAGTGGGAACCCCTATTTGAGATTAGCACTGTATATTCATTAATAACAAAATGCAAAAGTTCACATGCCCCGGGTCCAAAGGGCCTAACCAACAACACTTTTAAGGCTGATTGCAATCTTTGGGCAAACCTTCTGTACTTGGAATTTAAAGACATCTTTCGCACATGAGTTACCCCACTGTTCTGGTGTATGGCACATGTGATTCCACTCTTTAATAGATGCTGATTGTAAGATCTTTTCGGCTCTATTACTAGTGCATTTAGAAGAGTGGGATAAATTGGCCCATCCCCTTGATGGGTTACAGACTGGATTCAGGAAGGGCCATGCAAAAAATATTAATGGGCTGGTACTTCAATGCATAGAGGAAGCTGTGTGGCGGAGGTCAAAGGGATGTACATTTATGGCCTCAATAGATCTGTCGGCCGTGTTTGACTACGTTGATCGCAGCAAAATTTGGACTAAATTGGCAGCATGGGAATTGCCAGTGGGCCTTCTGAGACTTATGTTTATGTCTATGTTTATACATTTGTGGAGCACTCCTAGTACCTGAAGGCTTACAGGCGCTAACTTACAGACAAATAACAAAACACAGTGAAAACAGGCCTGGAAAGTATGGTTTCCCTTTAGAATCGGTTTGATATCTTAATAACTGGAACTAGAAAATGAGAACAGGGGGTATATGAGAACTGCGGGAAGTTTTCCTAAGTCAAAAACGGGATGTTTCTCAGAGAATCCGCTCTTACCGGGGAGTTAGACAGGGTTGTGTTCTAGCCCTCTAGCTATTCAACCAATATATGTTGGAAGTTGCAGTTAGCTTGGCAAATGAAGGGTAGATAGCCCCAAAAGTAGGTCAGTTCAAAATTATATGGCAATTTCTTGATTTTCTATCTAACAAGGGTCGGACTGCAGCGGACTGCAGCGGCTGTTGAATATCTTTGTTGGGTATGCAAAAGAAAACAGGCTTATCATAAATCCCATTAAGACCAACATCTTGGCATTTACGAGAGCGAGATGGAAGAACACTAGATTATCCTGGCATATTGAAGGGACTACAGTTAAGACATCGGCAAGTGTCAGGTTTTTGGGATTCCACTTTGGATCATATAAAGGAAGTAAACTTGGCACTGATGTATTGATACAAAAGGCCAAGCTGTTAGAGTCCCAGATTGATCGTAAATCCGGTAAGTTTTCTTTAAAGCCTGCAATAATGTTCTTTGAAGGATAGATTGTTTCCGAAAATAATCCATGGTCTTGAATTGACGTCTTCTAAACTGCATAAATCCTAGATAAAATTGAAGGCAGGATATGGAGACAGACCCTCATGCGTCCCAAATGCAATTCCATTACCAGCTATCAGGTATGAACTTGGGGTGTCTTCATTTTGGGCTAGGGTAAAATGGCGTTTGTTGTCCTTGTATGTTAAGATTATGGCCCTATTCCTAACTCTCTTTATCAGCTAATCAGAGAGAATGTGATGTCCTCAGTGGATCTAGTAGAGTTCAAAGATAGATGTGAATCAATCCTTGTTAATATTGGCTCGATTCTGGAAACATTTTTCAATAACCCTATGCTAGCCAAGAGCTCCTTGTTGGAACGCAATTGGATTCTGACTATAGATGCCTTTCATTCCTATGCTTCAAAGAGTCATCTTGCTCATGAGCACACACGTCGAGGATCCCTCTCCTCTATTTTGCTTCAATTCTCTAACTGCTACTATCGCAGGTTGCTTCTTAGGTTGAGATGGAACCTCTTACCAACTAAGGATATTCTCCTTAGAAGGAAACACATTGTGTATGATGATATTGCTTGTAGGTTCTGTTACCTGAAACCAGAATCTATTAAACTTCTAGTTCTGGAGGGTACGTCACTTGGGGTCCTAAGGACTACATTTATGTTGTCTCAGCGTGATTACTATTTGGGCTGCAGTGATGATACGGTATGGAAACGCTGCCTTAACATCCAGAATGTTCATGAGGGTTTCACCTTATTAGGATTTATCAAGGGCCTTAACATTATGAAGACCTGAGGAAGAGAGTCCTTATGATCAGTTCAGATTATCTGGGAATAGGATTATGAGGACTTGGTATATATGCTGCTTAGTTATTTTCTAGGCTTTGGTTATCCTCCTCTCTCTTTACACTTTCTATACAGTAAATATGAAAGGATGTATATGATACTTTTGCTCTTCATATGTTATGTAGTTTGGTCTGCTTTCTTATGTAATTATTCAATTTTTTAAAATGTTTAGAACCAGCTTGATGTATTTTAATTTGGCTATTTTTAGTGTTTTCATCTTTTTCATTTGTTTTCATCTGTTTTAATTGGATCATGGTTTATATTGTGTTTACTGTGTAGTTTTCTTTTTGTCTTCTTCTTTTTTAGTTATTATTATTTTTATTGTTATTCATATAACTTGTACGTTTTTATCTATATGTATTTGTAAAGGTTTAAATTAAACCAATTGCAATAAAAAAATACTCGAGTAGTGATGTCATCATATAGTGGATTTTTCAGTTAACCCACAACAACCTTAAACAACACAGTTCATGCAGCACAATGTTCAGCTGATCCTGCTGGAAAACACCCAGATCAACATACATTGTATGCATATGTCATGAAGCAGCACAGTGTTGACTAAAACAGCAACACATTAGTATGTTGACTGTATTCTAATGGTCACATCAACATTATACCATGTTGCATCTAAAAAAAGGTGCATTTCAAAATATATGCCAGAAAGCGGGAAGTCACACCATCATGGAGCCTCTCCTAATTCAGGTCACAGATGGCCACAACTTGAGTGACACAGACACACACACAAACACACACAGACACACACACACACACACACACATACGCACACACCTGCACACACACATATCATTATAGTGTATGACATGTTAAAAATGAGTTCACAGCGAGGGGGGGTGGCAGCCTCCCAGCAAATGAGGAGGTTTAGAACGGGGTCCATACTACATGGTACAGAACCAGCTCTGAGCCTCCTCAGAGCGAGAGGCTGCCATCTTCCCTCACTGGGTATCAGGTAAGTGCGCTCGGTCAAACATTCCCTTCCCCTTCCCACACACCCTTTTTCCACATACCTGAGCTCCCACCCCACACCACTTACCTTGCGCTTCCTTGTCCCTAGTCAGCTCCCAGAACATGTTACCTGCAAATCTCTGACTCTAGAACGGCCACCATAGAAAGGGAGGAGGGACTGGGTGTAGTGACCTTCTCCCTGATCCATGGCAGTCATCTTTTGTAGTTTTTTCCTTAAGTTGAGAAACGCTTAACACGCCGGGGGCGGTATAGCTATTATTGCCAAAACTTGCCTTACCCTAAGACTTGGAAGTCCTCTACCACTTAAATCCTGCGAATTGCTTACAGCCAAACTACCTGAATCCAGTAACAGGACATTTACTATTTACGTGCTATATAGACCCCCTGGAGCTATCAGTACCTTCGAGGATGACCTTTTCAGCCCGCTAGCCAATAACACCAAAGAGTCATCACAGATATTATTGCTGGGTGACTTCAACTTAGGCTTTAATGACCTTGAGGATAAACAGGCACAATCTATAGCAACCATCCTATCAGAGCATGGACTTACCAATTAAGTCCATGCCCCTACCCATGACAAAGGAAGAACCCTTGACTGGGTAGCTGACCTGAACTGCATCACCACTATCACGAATATAACCCTGCAACCTTGGAAAGATCATCATCTGATAGACTTTTCACTAACAATAGATAAACAATTGAATAAAGCCATGGCTATGGCACCACCAATGCCCATTAGATGCAAAACAAATATTACATCAGAGAAACTATTACCTCTTCTCATCCCATCTCACAACGCGCTACCAAGCAACTCTGACCCGAACCTCCTAGTAGAGGTCTTCAACAACACAATGACAAATGCCTCAGATACCGTTGCACCAGCCAAACTCTTCAAAAGTAAACAGAAGGCTCATCTCAATGCCTGGTTCACACCCCATCTTAAAGAGCTAAGACTCCAGAAAAGAAAATGACAATCTCTTTGGCATCACTCCTCCTCAGAGGAAAACAAACTACAACTAACCCAGCTGGCTAATAAATATAAGAAAGAAATAATCTGTACCAAAAAAGACATATTTAACGAGAGAATCTCTAAAGCTAGTTCCAACACCAAGGAGCTCTGTGTGATCCTCTGGGAACTAGAATCCCCCATGCCCCCTCTAGACAATGCACCCAAGGACAAACAATGGTGCACGAGCATCCAGAATGCTCTATCTAGCATAATAACATCCCTCCAAACAAAAATTGCTAACAAAAAAGCCTCATTGCCTCTAACTAAGCCACAAGCCCCCATTCCCACCGAAAAACCGAACATGTCAGCACCTTTCAGCTTCACCAAAGTCTCCATATTGGAAACAGAGAAAATCATCATGTCCCTAAAGCCATCCAACTGCCAGGGTGACAACTGTCCTGCCCAAATAGTCAAAGATGCGGCGAGAGATCTAGTGCCATTTATCTCAAAACTATTCAATGCCTCCTTTAAAACCAACACTGTCCCAAAGAGCCTAAAAGAGTCTTGGGTTCTACCACTCCTCAAGAAACAGACTCTTGACCCATCCATCCCCAACAACTACAGAACCATCACCAGGGTACCCTTTGCCCTTAAAATAATTGACAGAGTAGCCTACCTGAAAATGCAGGACTACCTTGAAGCCAGCCATCTACTAGGATATCACCAATCCAGATTCAGACCACAACATGGTACTGAAACTGCGTTAATTGACCTTAAGACTCAAATAGACAAGCATTAGGACAAAGGCAAAACTGCCATGCTACTCCTTTTCAACCTGTCGGTGGCCTTCGACTTGGTGGACTATGCAGTCTTGTGCAAACACCTATCGTCGGCGGCCATTTTCTCGAGCGACGCAATAGCCGGGTCCAGTCCTTCTTAGCAAATAGAAGAATGAGAGTTTTCTCCCCATCGGCATCTTCTCACCTGATTAAAACCTCCTGTGGTGTCCCAGAAGGATCTTGTGTCTCGCTCACTATGTTTAATATGTTCACCAAGCCCCTATTTGATAAATTGGACAGACTGGGTGACACCTAGACTAACTATCCAGATGACACCCAGATCCTCATTCCCCTTTTGGGCAATTTTGATAAGGATATGGCCTTGGTGAATGAAATATACCTCCTCATTCAGGCATGGATGGCATCCCATGGCCTCTGCCTGAACGACGACAAAACAGAGATCCTGATCCTTGGATCCATAGCCAAACTAAAAAAACTTAATCCCAACTGTGCCTCATTCAATATAGATGGCAATATAATCAAAGTAGTAACCAAGGTAAAAACACTAGGTTGCTATCTCGACTCCACCCTATCACTAAGAAAACAGGTACATTCTTTGGCTTCCTCTACTGCCTACACAGGCAACCTTATCAGGGCCTGCAAACCTTTTTCTAAATGAAGCAAACTGTATCTCCCTTGCCATCGCTCTAATACTATCACAATTGGATTATTGCAATGTTGTATATCTAGGAGACAACCAACCTATCCTTAACAAATTAAACATACTTCAAAATAATGCCCTGAGACCTGCCCTAAATCTAACCAACAGAGAACACATTTCCAAATTAAGAAGAGACCACCACTGGCTAAAAATAAGTGATAGGATCTTACTTAAAAACATAGCGCTCACCTTTAAATGCCTCAATAATGCTGCCCCCCAGGGGCAGGGTGGCATTACGAGTCAGGTAATGCCCCGGGGCTCATGTTAAACTAATGCCAGAGGCATTACCTGACTGGTAATACCACCTGCTCGGGTTATATTGCTTAAGTATTATCTTCAAAAGAATTGTGCATAGTGAAATGGTCCTGCTGAATTCTGGAGCTTTGCTGACACACCAACTCCATGGTAGAATGTATCTCTTCAAAGAACAGTCAGCTGTGGAGCCCTGTCCTGTGATCTGGATGTGAGGTCAGCAGCTGCAGGGTGCTTTGAAAACTAAGAATTGTGTACCGTGTATGTAGATTGGCAATGAGAGTGGGATAAAAACCAACAGTGGAATTTTGTGTGATGATGAGAATTGTTGCCATCACATTTCTCACATCCACATTTGACCAATAAGTAATCCCAGAAATATTTTAGTTTGATTAGAGATCAATTAAAGTATGCATAGATATAAGAGGTTTTGAAGGATAACAACAAAATGCATATGTCTATATTCTTCTATCATCCTTCTGCAATGGCCTAGTAGAGAGGTTGAACACATTTCTGAAGAACAGCATACTATTAGTACTAGCAAACTAATTAGACTCGAAGAAAGTACTGCAAGGTGTGGAGCAAAGTGTTTGTATTTGCTGTTTGGAATGAGGAGTGAGGCAACGTGACTGGTGGTGTCGGTGCTGCTGGTATCATTGAAATTATCAGTAGTGGCAGCACCGGCGGGGCCACCCCTTCCTTCGCCTGCTTTCACCTTTGTTATCCGTGGCCTTTGCATCAATCAGAGAGGCGGTGAGTGAAAGGCTAAAGACTATTTCTAAGATTAGCCGATAACATGGGTGCTGAGAGGAGTTTTGTTTTTGTTGAGCTGGGGGAAACAACTGTAATATCTGTAGAGACTGCAACTGGTGTTGTGGGCGAATATAGACATCCGTCAAGTGGAAGTCAAAGTTGCTTCTCTTCTTTGTTTTCAGCTTTACTTCTCAGCAGAACGGTAGGAAAGTGGTAGAATGCTACATTTCCCACTGAATTGTGGTAACTCTGGCAATTGTGGTAATTATTGGCACTCGATTTAATAAGGTGTCTGTACGGTACAGTGAGCCATTGGAAGAATTGTCCCGAGTACTGTATGCAGTGTATAAGCCTGGAGGCCGCACGTAGCAGAGTCATCAAAACTACTTTGAATTACTTTTGAAGATCTATGAGAGCTTGAAGATTATCAAGCTACTGACGCTCACATAGTGGCCAAGGATCCTCCTCTTCCATTCAGAAATGTTCCTTTCTTTTTCTTTTTTGTAGTGCGGAAGGGGGAGGGAAGGAAAAAGGAGAAAAAGAAAAACATCTCTTGAGTGGTGTGGGGAGAAATTGAACTATTTGTGACACTTTTGACACATTTAAAAGATCCATGAAGTTCTATAAAGACCCACAAAATGAACAAGACCCACAAATTAAAAAACAAATAAAATAAAACTGTTGAGTTCCCTGGACGGTTGGTCACTGCATGCGAATGCCTTTGAGCCTACTATTTTGAAGGGAAATTCAGTGTGTATATGTATTAAATCCTAATCTCTTTCGTGTGCTCTTAAAGCCTGCCTGTGACTTTTACTGGGTTTAACATTGAGTAAAATAGGAACATGCTGACAATAACAAGTAGCACGGACGCTGTTCAGTTGGATCGACTAGCAGTATGTGTAACAAGAACTATGATTGTGATTGAATATACACTGCCTCAAAAGTCAAGGCTCAATTATTCAACACCGACAGAGCCACAGTTAGAGCATGAGAGAGGGAGGGGCAGTAGTCTATACTGAGTTTGGTTCCCCAGATATCCAGCATGCCGTTTCTCGAGCGACTGAGCAAGTGTCAATACCGCTCACTAATATGCCAACTAAATTAGTGTGACTGGGGAACAAGTGACAAAAGCGAGGGTTTGAGGGCTCTGATAAGGCCTCTACCCCTAAGCAACACATTGCTGGTAAAACTCTGAATAAGATGACAAAGAAAATTCCTGGAAGATGAAAAATTTTGGAACAATTGAAAGAGAGAAGTTGCATATTCTCAGCAAGTGGGACTAGCGAGTTGCCATTATTGTCAGATCTGCACAAATGCAATAAACAAAGTACAGTTACAGATGTTTACCAAGTTAATGGCCCGACTTCGGCTTCAAGGCAATCTGAGTCATACTGCGGAGTGCTGGCAGTACAGTGTATGACTGATGGAAGTATCCTGGAGACATTAACTGAAGGAGGTGAAGGCGAGGAAAGGCATCTCCACGAGAGAACATGTAAATCAGTAGATGGTCAGGCGTGTTTGGAAGACAGGGAGGCCATCTCTATACTCATGGAACATTTGCCACTTAGTTTTATTTCCTCCCCAGGTGCCGTACTGGACCAAGGTTGAGGCTTAGGTGAAAAGCTACGGGAAATGGACGATAGGGTGAAATTGACAGCCCTGTGCATTTCATCTTTAAAAGTAGTGCTAAGTTCATTCATGTGATACATTATCTATGAACCAGCGATCATGTGGTAGAAATTAGTTTTATTTCATCTCTACTTGTAATATATGTCATATTGACATATATACGTTACTGCTGCTCTTTGGCAGACTCGTGAATATGTGACGTTTTTGCTATGATGTTACCATTAAGTTGTGAATGTACTCTGAAACTCACGGTACATTACTTGTGCAATGTGAAATGTGTTTCTTTTTCATTGATTTTTCTTTTACCGCATTATCCTTCCCCTTCACCCATCCTACCTCTCTGTCTTACACCAACACATGTTATAATGCATATCGATGTAATATGTTATGATGTTGGATCTGTCAATATAATTTGTGCACACATATACATATGTCCTATATACCATATTGGATATTCGCTATCGTCTTATAATTTGTGGTTGATATTGCACAGCCCTGGTTTGAGAAAGGCACTGTTCAAATGCCGAGACATGTGTTACCAAATAGGGCAATTTGTTGAGAATTGATCTGGAATTGTGTGTGCTAAATAAAAAGCTCAATTCTGGAATTAACGAACTTAAAGTGTGGCACACTTTGTATACAGGAGGGTATATTGATCCTCTATTCTCATAGAGGCGGGGTCTTGGACCTCTATCTCTCCAGCAAGTGCGACAGAGGTACAAGCACAATCTAACTTCATTTAGCAAGGTCGCGGAATGTTATAAATTGGCTTAAAAAAAAACCTTAAACTTTCAATGAATGTAGACATGGATGCTGTTTTGGAGCATGTGAGGATAAAACACGCTTCATACAATTTAGATTGTTACTCAAGGATTAGAATCCAGGAAATTCAGGTTCAACCAGGGGATTGCTTACAAGTCAAGGAACCCAGCAATGTGCCCAAGGAGTTGTTCAGATTCTGTGCTAATCAGCTAATGGTTGGCAAAGGGAAGAGCATGGTCACAGTTAAAGGTGTAAAATGGTGACCCTGCAATGATGGTAACAAATCCAAATTAAAGTGGGTGCCAGGTGCAAACTTGACTGAATATGATCACACACAAAAGGCCACTTGACTTTAGCAATGAAAGAGATATTGGGAATGTTCTCATTATTGATATACCTCATGTGTTCTTCTACTCTTGAGTCCCCTTCTGTCTTTAATTGCCTGTCTCTTTCATTTTTTTAAAATTATAATTGTATGTGTGACAATTGCTCATTAAAAACTTTACACACGATACAAAACAGAATTAAAAACAGTAACATTCACAGCATCTAAATAGCACATAACTTGAAGTCATTTTAAAAACCATATAAAAATAAACACAATGGCCCTCATTCCGAGTTGGGCGGTAAGGGATCCCTTACCGCCCAATTCCGAGGTCCCTTAGCGGGAACCACAAAGGACGTGTGGTCGGACCACACGTTCTTTACGGGTCCCGCTAAGGGACCAGGGCGCTAATTACAGGCCTGCTACTAGCAGGCCCGTAATTAGCGCCTTACCCATTCCCATTGAGCCCTATCGGGGCTCAAATGGGAATGGGGAATGGTCGGGTGAATGGGGAATTACCAGGTCCGCACAGGTCGGAATGTCCCGGTAAATCCTCATTTACCCAGACCGGACACGGACCCGGGTTTGGAGGCAGCTATGGCACAATTAGCGCCATGGCTACCTCCAAACTCGGAATGAGGGCCAATGAGTAGTTAGTCATTAACTGTTTAACTAACCCACTCTCAAAAGTGCATAAGTTCTATATTTAGGTGGAATGGCCCAAATTACAATAGGGCCAGAATTGGTCTGTAACCAACCAGCCAGAATTGACAGCATAATGCCTTAAGCATTTCCAACATGATTCTTCTAAAGTATTGCATTCTGTAAATATGTGTGTGGTACTTTCTAGTACTTTAGGGTTTCTGCAGATTCTTCATGTTCCAACTTCTCTGCTTATACCATGCGTAATGCTGATTACTAGCAGTGAAGGCAAAATATTAAACCATAACAACTTGAAGAAATAGCATAATTAGGTAATGGAAAAAGCAGCAAATAGTTCTGTGGAGACAGAAAGAGAAACTTCTATGACACAAATTCTGTAAAATACTTATCTTTTTATAAATATGTGGCTTACATTGACCAATCCCATAATCAAAGCTTAGAGTTGAAATCTTCTTCATAGCTTTCATATGCCTTAGACCAGTCTGGTAACAAATTGATCATCATGAGTACATTATAGCATTTATCAGAAATTTGTCTTGGTGTAGAGCAATTATTATTACATAATGTGCTACCGAGCATACTTAATAAAGAGTCATCATATGACTTGTATATAAACATATATAGGTGGCCTCTATGCAGCCCCTAGAAGAAGTCAAAGGTTTGAGGCCTAGACCATCCATTGTATTGAGACCCCTTGATGTTGCCCCAATATTGTTTTCAAGTACTTGCCTTCTAACTTGTCCAACCAGATACAAGACATTTTTGAAAGACTTGTTTCCAGGCCATGGATCGCAACAGGAATGATTTTCTATTTATGAGCTGTCTATTACCGGCCTGTCATGCTATCACCTTATTATAGATGGTCTTCTTGGAGAACTCAGAGATTTTATTACCAAAGATGTCCTAACGTTTAACTCTCTTAAGCTTTTCATTATTAAATCTCATGATCTCGGTTTCTGAGAAATGCATGAGCAGTGAGTTAGACTCTGCATAGTTGTACAAGGTCCAAGCCCAGTATGAGTTTGGTCAATGACAGATATATTGTCGGCATAAATTAACCAAACAATTTGGATGTCTCCTACTCTGGGAGGCAAGTTTGTAACTTTGCATAGGGCCTCCAGGATTGGAGCCAGGTGTAAGTTAAATAAGCCAGAAGTTAGCACACACCCCTGCCTAAGGCCTGCATTGACCTTTACTTCCTGAGAACGTGTATCTCCTTGTTTCAAGTTAATTCTAACTGAGTCATATTAGTGTGTAGACGTATATGCACATTAAGTAGGTCTTCTAGAATACCCCAAACCCAGTAATTTAACTTGGCCCAGAGTCTGTTCTGTTCCACTGTATCAAAGGCTGCACACAAATCTGAAAATGCTGCACACATAGTGGCATTTGTGGTTATTGACCTTTGAATTAACAGTGATAGAACAAACACCTTGATAGTCTTATATATGCCCTTCCAGAATCCAGTTTTGAATGGAGACAATATCACACTTTCTTCTGACCATGTATTCAATTCCCCATAAAAGGTTCTGGAGAAGATTTTGCTATTGACATCCAACCGGTGATAGTTGGATGGTACAGTCCTGTCTCCTTTTTGTAATCTAGCACCAAGATTGTGTCATGCCATGAATTGTGAAACTGGTTTTGTTGTGTGATATGAACAAAAAGCAATTGTAGTATGTTTCCCCATAATTCAGGATCATGTTTAATAACCATAATGGGCTCAACTATCAGGGCCTGAGGGGTGAGAAGGTTTCGCCTTCTTGAGTAGATTAATGACATCATCTGAGTCCCAATTATAATTATACATAATGAACAATATAATATAAATGTTTCCCACTGTCATCACGGATGCACCTCTGCTAGTATCTCTTCCCTGCAGGTATGTGCACCAAACTATTTCAGATATAGGATTGAGTAGGATATTGACAGAACCATTCTTAATTTTTTTTCCTATGTACCAGAATGGTTTGCGGTCCCCAATCTCACAATACCTAAGAGGAGGTGCAAACTCGCAGTGGTAGCTGTTCATTCATATTGTTACAACCAGTTGTTATATTCAGATTTGGCTTTGCTTAAGCCTTGCTTACTCCGAACCTGGGCTTTACAGCCTAATCGAATGACAAAGGGTGTTTCGTCAATGTTTTTTTTAATGTTTGGGTATATTGGCATCATGCACTAATCTTTAAAGCCCCCCACAGGTTCTACCGATAACTACATTCCCTATGAGCTGGGTACTCAGTTTACTCAACCTTAATATCATTTGCAGAACCTATTTGTTAAGAATCCAACATAAATCTATAATTTTCCTGAATCTGCTTGATCCAAATTCTGAGGTTACCTCCGTACCACCTAATTCCATTGCAAGAAGTAGTGCTCTCTAAATGACAATTCATTTTATGTTTAGCTTTAATACAAGTACCATCCCATTTCCAAGTAGGCATTGCATGGTCACTTAATGATGCATCAATAACTACAAATGTACTCACCATCTGATAAATGTCCCCATTGCCAAATGCATTGCCCATAGTGCTGCCCTTTTCACCCATAGACCATGTGGTTTTCCCCAGAATGTCCTTACAAACAGTTGGGTGATACCCATCTAACCATGGTGGTGGAGGAATAGAATTATATAACACATCGAAGGACCCACCTTTGAGTTCTGTAAAATCAATAATTTATTTACATATATATTCTGAGGTAGGGTATCAATACCAGATATCGCTACTCCTTATGTATTTAGCACCAAAGTACACACACCAACAAACCAATATTAAATCAACTGGTTCCAGGCACTTGTTCTAAAATATTATGCAAGTTCATTTATTTTCTTATTCCAATTCTCACATAGATAATCTTGACAGTAAAACCTCTAGCTATACATCAGTGTAAAATGTGGAAAACAATTTCCTAACTAGGTACAATTTAAATTTGTGAGTAAAGATGTAGGGGGCCCAAAGAGTGCTGTTGTATTTTAATCTTCCGTAAATTTGCCTTGATCAGAGATTTAATCCCATGAGTGCATAGAAGCAAGTGCAAAGAAGAATAGAGGCAAGAGAGAATCCGTTAAAAAGAATCAAATATATTACTTATACAAATGCAGAAGAAAACAATATACTGATTTATTATGATTTTGTATGGTTAAAAAGGAGAACAAAAAGGAAAAATAATTGAAGAATAAAACAACCAGAGGTCCTCCCTCTGCCAGTCTTTAAAATAGATTGCAATATACACAGAGGATATTGTACTTTACAAAAGTTTATTTGTTTAAAGCGAGAAAAAAAGAGGGTCTGCCAAAGTGTGGGTGGCAAAAGTGTAGCCATCCAATGCTGTGTAGGGATCCGGTTTGTAAACACAGAATCCCAAGTTCAACACGTTTCAACGGTCAATGTAAACATATGTCCACCTTCTGCAGGGTGTATTCGTAGACTCTGCGAAAATATATGCATATGTGTTTTAGTGCCACTCAGCACAGTAGATATTCCAATGTATGATAAAGAGCCATATAAACCCCATTACATTTATTTACTCTAGCTATAGTAATTTGGGATACTCCAGGTATCCACTGCCATCCTAGGTCACCCACTGCTACAGTGAAATCAAAACTTTGACGATCAGTCTGTTGTAGCCAATGTGGTGGCCTTTAGTATATTGAAGTCCACTTTGTGCTTGTGGTGGGGGGGCACCTTATAGCTAAAAGAAGAGTGAATGAGAAAAAGTTGATAAGAGGAAAAAATGCTTCACGTCATGGCCCACTCCTCTGCTAAGGTGAAGGTGAAAATGCTGACCCACACACCTAAGCAGTCGAAAATGGGTGTAGCAGTGCCTATATTAGGATGCACTGGAGTGTAGTTCTAGTTTGTGCTCACCGGCTCCTGTACCGTGCAATTGTGGCAACTCGCAATTGACGAGGCAGGTACTAGGTGCATCTAATATGTGATCCCATACTTGTGTATTAATGCTCTAATGGAGATGCAGTTTCCAGTGCATGGGCCTGAGATACTACTGTTACTACGTGATAGAACAATGCTGTCCTTACTGATGAATTGGCAAGATCCTAGCCATCATGGGTATCGTCCATCATACTGGACTGGTCCATTTCTGCTTGAGGTCAGAACCATAGTTTCAGCATCTGCAGGATGGAAAATAATGTTTGCTCATTTGGTTTACATAATGTGCGATCTGTATGTGAAGAGTCAACAGAACATGTAGAGGTACTCACCTGGGTGTGTACGGTGTGTGTATCTCTCCTCGGTCTGTAGTCGATGTGGACTAGGGTCAGCATTTCCCTGGTTGCTGTGGAAACAAATGCTGAATAGCTATCAGTTCCTGTAATCGGGTTTTGTGATTACGTCATCGCGTCCTAGAAGGAAATACAAATGTCCTGCTGGTAACAATGTTGTTGTCTTGGTTACTCGCGCCTGCGTTCATTGCCATTGAACCCAACACACTGTATGATGTCCATGTCTGCCTGCCCAAGCCAAATCACTATGGAAACTAAAAATTACCTGGTATAGTGCTAGATACCGCACCCGCACATCAGTCCCACGCTGCGGCACATGGACAAACTCCAATGTTGCGGGTGTGTCCAGACAGAAGGTAAAAATTGGCTGGTACAGAAAATATATTTGTAAGAGTCTGGGTGAATTGTCGAAAATGCACGTTTTGGAGCAGGGAGGTGGTAAACATGGGGGTAGTAGGAAAATCCACCCATAATATGACACCAATAAACTCCAATGTCTCAAGAAATAGCGTATGCCAAATCACTGTATCCGTGTTTGGCTTGCTGAGCCAACTATGTCACCAGAATGAATTCTTCAATTTATCCATGATTGAATGTATCCAATCTATCGATCCATCTGTTCTCTTTTTCTAACAGGCTCCTATGTGGGTTGGGCACCCCTTTCGCGGTGTCTAAGATCTACCAGAGTAGGTTGTTGGCCGAATGTTGGAGTTCAATATAATGGTTGACCAAAGGTGCCATTGCCTTCTTGCATCGAATTTTCGATCTGTGTTCGGGTATTCTACTTTGTATTGTGAAAACCCCTAAGGCTTTTCCCTATCAACCCCCTTGGTATCCTCTTCTGGGGCAGCTAGGGAGGAGTAATTTCTGCACATATATCACCATATGTTTTACAGCAGCAAGATTGTTCCCCTTCTCCAAACCAAATTGTATATGATTTTTCTACAAACACTAAGAAACACTACAACGCCCATAATTCCTCCTACTGCTTTCCCCAAAACTACTGAGACGAAGAATAGCTAATTGGAGCGATGATGATTACCCATAAGAAACCATGTACCATAGATTCCTATGGGCAGTCTCCATCTTGCCCCGTTAACAAGCTCAGGCAGAGTCAGGCAGGGCTGGGCAACCACTTACAGCTGACTCCTGTTTAGTCTCCCAATAAGTATAAAAAGTGGAGCTCACAAACACACTCTGAGCGAGCTGGGGATGCTGTAGAAAGTACAGAGGCCAGGAGGAAGGAACTGCAGCTGGAGGAACCCTGGAAGGCCTGGAAGAAGAAGGACTGCCAAAATACTGAGCATGAGAGTACAGGGACGGCTGCAGTATGGTGAGGGAGCTCTGTCTCCAGGTCTCCAGGGAGTCAAACCCAGGGCAGCTGGGGTTACCTGTCAGTGCCCAAGCCAGAGCTCCTCCCCAGGGTCAGTTACTAAAGCCCATGCCTTTGAGGGGCAGGTGGTGAGACCCTGGCTGCAGGAAACATCCTTTTTAAAACATGCAACTCCCAAAACCGCCAGAAGTCTGTTTTAGGGGAGCTGTTAAGTGGAAGCGAAATAAAGACATTGCATTATGAGACTTGAAATCCAGAGACATTTTTTATGGTTGAACTTTTTGTGCAAAGCGAGAGGGTCTGAGCCAGGCTGAGGGAGACCCAAGTGCAAAGTAAAAAGAGGGGTCTGAGCCCAACCAAAGGAGACCCAAGTGCAAAGTCAAAAACGGGGTCTGATCCCAGCTGAGTGAGACCTGTGTGAGAAGCTAAAAAAGGGGTCTGAGCCGACCGAGGGAGACCCACGAGAAGTTAAGTGAACGTACAGTGTTTTAAGCTACAAGCCACCCTCCCAGGTGAACAGCAGAGTTGGGGAGGCACGGAAGCAGCAGTGGTAACAACTTTTACTCCTACATCAAAGGCGTGAATAGACAGAAAGCATCTTAACACGACCAGTGAGTTGAGAGAATCAAAGAAAGCTCAGTCTGTGTTTAATTGAAATGCTTGCAACAGTATCTGAGCGATGAAGGTTACACGCCCTTCGATAAGCTGTGAGTGAAAGTGAACCCATTGTTAAGAACTGTGACTGTGAAATACAAAGTAGCAAAGTGGTCCAGCGAAGGGAGATTGTCCAATCAAAAGTCTCTGTGAAATATTGTAAAGCTGCAGAGGCAGTTGGAAGCAATAGAAAGAAAGAAACCGTAAAACTGCAAGAAAGAAAAGTTGGAAAGACTTGATTGAGGAGCAATTGATATGAAAGCAGGTCACACGTAGCTAGTACATTTTCCAAGAGACATTGGAACTGAAGGAAAATATGTAAAGTAGAAGTAAAGAAAGAAAGGAGGGTTAAAGTGGTCATGTGGAGGGTAGAGCAAATATCTTCCCAGTTTCAAAGGTCTTCAGTGGCAAAATCAAAATACGAAAGGAGGTTTGAGCCCGGTTGAGGGGAACCTGTAGTGTGGAATGTGATGAAAGCTTAGGGAAGGTAACCCCACCAACAAGAAAAAGGTTTGAGCCTGATTGAGGGCAACCTATAATATGGAATGTGAAGAAAGCTTGGGGAAGGGAACCCCGCCAAGGAGAAAAAGTTTGAGCCTGATTGAGGGAAATCTATAGTGAACTGCGACCAAATACTATACTTAGCAACTGTTTTGTTGAAACTGTGTAGAAATTTGAAGATTTACCTGGACCTCACTGAAGGAAAACCTGAGGTTAAACCATTGAACTTGTATCTCAGACTTGAACAGCCAAGAAGGCTCTGGAGGACAGAGCCAGCCGCCTAACTGTGTTCAAAAGACAAAGTGTGTTCATCCATCAAGTGTTCTATCCAACCCTGTGATATACAACATGGGGACGAGAATTAATACTGATTTATATTGTCATTCTGACATTTTGTTTCACCACTGATTTTTCCTTTTGTAGATACATATCCATATGTCACATTAGTTTGTATTAGAGAGAGGCAGGCATTAAGTTATGGATAGTATCGGCCTTTATTGTTTGACTATGATGGACTAGGACTGTTTCTTTATTATTTGATGGTCAATATTACTCTCATCTTAGGTATCGGGCCAGATAGGAGTTGTTCCAACCCCCTTGAATCTAACAATAATGTTTTTGAAAGGTGCAACTCTTGTGTCAGTGTCTACTTTTGATGCCATGCCTCACTTACAGTATGGACCACATGGTTGTTCCCACATAGAGCAGGCTACATGGGCACTCAATGCAGTAAACCAACTGACTGGTTTTGCAGTTGGTTAGACTGCTGTGTGTCCATAACCTCTCACCTATGGTGAATGATTGGATTGTCCTGGTGAATTTACAGGCAACGCAGTTTGCCACACAGAAAATGTCGGGTAACTGCTGATAGATTCCATTAGCCACTGTGTGGTGTCTTTCTGGTAAACTGTTAATGAACCAAATGGTCTCTTAAATTCTTCATCCTTTTAACAGGAGCATCTTGGTAGTCTTTCTTGGAAGATGTGAGGACCATGCTTGATGACACAAGTCATTTGTTGATTCATTTCAAACATTGCCTGGTTCTTCTCTCTGTCTGTAAATATGGTGTTTTTTTTTAGATCTGGTAATTTTTTAGGGTAGCCTCGGGCAGTCTACAATCTAGTTGTTCTTCATGGTTATAGAAATCTTCCAGAGATGCATAATTCCACCTGATTCTTAAGTATTGTCCATAGTGTACGTTTTCTTTGGTATGGGTTGTGTGATTTCTTGTGTAGTGTAAAAGGGTGTTCCTGTCACTACTTTTGCAATACAGGTTGCATTCCACTTCTCATTGCAGTGTTTTATCACAAGATCTAGAAAGTGGATTTCAGACTTACTGTATTCAGTGGTAAATTGGATATTCCGGTCACATCCATTCAGCCAAGCATGGAAAGATTAGAATTGTTCTACTGATCCATTCCATATGAACACAACATCATCTGTATATCTCTTCCAGTGTCAAATTTGAGCCCTAAAGGGATTTACAACAGTTGAAACATATTTGGACCCATATCCTGCCATAAATAAAATTGCTAGGTAGGAGCAAATGCAGCCCCTGTTGCTGTGCCTTTAATCTGTTGATACAATTGTAAGTCAAATTCAAAAAGGTTTTTAGAAAGACCTGTGGACATGAGTTCCACAATGTAGTTATTAGGCACCTCCACCTGCAGATTATATTCATTCAGTTTTTTCTTTATGCATTCAATTGCTTTATTTTGTAGGATACTAATATACAGTGATGTTATATCCACTGTCACCAATAGCTGTGTGTTTGGGTCAAAATATAGTTGTTCAAACATTTGGATTCTATGCATAGTGTCCCTTAGATATGTTTGTGTCAGAACACTCATCGGTTTACGAAAAGTACACATTTGCATATGGGTTCCAGAATTGACCCACATCCAGAAACTATTGGCGTCCCTGCTGGGTTCTATGGGTTCTTGTGAATTTAAATTATAACATGGAATGTAGCCGTGCACCCCTGGCTACTATTGAGGAAAGCAGCTTCTGTCTCCATGATCCAGCCTCTTTGAAGTCGGTAAGCAACTGTTTCCGAAATATTGTGACTGATGTGCTTTGTTAGATCCTTTTTGAGTGGTGCATAGCTCTCTATGTCTTTCAATAGGTCATGAACCATAGTTTGATATTGAGTCACTGTCAATTAGCATACAGCTGCCTTATCTGCCTTTGATATATTGTGTTTATTAGTGGTCTTCTTATGTTTGCGTTTGTCTAGATCTCTCAAGATGCATTTTTCAAACATCCAAATATCTTGTGGAATTTGATTGTCCAGAGGGGTAAAGGCTGAGGGTAGAAAAAGGCCTGTGTCTGTTTCCCCA
This sequence comes from Ambystoma mexicanum, assembly GCF_040938575.1. Classification (NCBI taxonomy): domain Eukaryota; kingdom Metazoa; phylum Chordata; class Amphibia; order Caudata; family Ambystomatidae; genus Ambystoma; species Ambystoma mexicanum. The sequence continues at coordinate 100,058,137 of NC_090941.1, read as the reverse complement.
GTGTATTCTGGTTGATTCTTGAAAAATGTACATAGCCTTACTGTCCTAAGGAATCTCTATATTTGCATTTCTATATCAAACCAGTCTGGCTGTTGGAATGGTACAAATGACAGGCCTTTGAATAGCACTGTGACCTGTGCTGATATGATTTCGGTTTTCTCTAGATGAAATATCAGAACTGGCAGCGTGTCATTTGTTATTTGAAGGACCGTCTCTGAGTCTCATTTGTCTCCTCCCTGCGCCTTATGGTAGTGTCCATGATGAGGGCCCCCAGTTGTCTCCTGCAAAACCTCCTCTGCCTAAAAAAGGAGGTTGGGGAGTAGAAAGTTACTGTATACGGGTTGCTGATTGTGCAAGGATTTGTTGTCCCTGGGTGAGTTACTGCTGGAGTCTAAGAAGGTTACCCACCTCTGTCACCCAGGGTATCTTGGTTGTGTGGCCAAGGGTCCTTGGCTCTGTAATGTATCCTGATAGTTATCTGTAGTATATGGATATATTAACTCCAGCTTAAATTCCTGAATGTCTTTTGCTAATGTTTTTAATTGGTTATTGCTGATGTTTTAAAATCATCAAAGAGCTTATTGATGTCCCTCAACTGTTCGCGGGTATTGGTTAACAGTGTATTGGAGAGAAATTTCTATTCCTCCTGGTTTAAGTCTCTCTGCATTCTGGCGTTGACTCTTTAGAAAGTTGTAATTTTGAGCACCATCAAGTAACTACTACACTTGGTAGTTATGAGGCCAAAATTAGGGGTGTATTCCTTGTCTCCTAGGAATAGGCAGGGCTCATTCCTCACTATAAAACCAGCTGGTATAAAGTTTTCCTTAAGATATTCTCATAGAAAATTACCATGTAGCTCAATCCTGAAATGTTTCTTCTTCAATTTTAGAATGTCCTCACTTGAGTTAGACCATGAGATGGTTTGGTTGGTGCTTGTGGGGTTGCATATTAGCAAACTTCTAATCACTTCTAATCACTTCAGTTGTTTGTGGTTCAACACAACTTAGAGTCAGATTCTCTGCCATATGAGGTCCAGAAATAATAATTGTTGTTGGTGATCATGTCAGGTGTCAGCTCACGTTGCAAGACATTGGTAATCCAGGACAGATGGAGAGGGGTTGGGGTCAACCGTATTTTGTTAATTTGAACATAACCCAACACAACTAAGGTTGCTGTAAACACTTAGAAACAGTTGGGTAATCCTCATCTAACAATGGTGGTGGGGGAAGTGGAACTATCTAGCACAAAGAAGGACCCACCATTGAGCTCTGTTAAATTTCCAAGTGAGAATTGCATAGTCAATTAATGATGTATCAATAACAACAAATTCACTCACCATCTGATGAATGTCAACATTCCCAAATGCACTGTTTATAGTGCTACCCTTTTCAGCAATAGACCATGTGGTTTTCCCGGAATATCACCTTTAGTGCATCCATTCAGCATTATTACATTCAAAGATGTCATTCTTTTCAGACATTTTGTACCTTGCACATTATTAGATGAACAACTAAAAGATGCAGGAGGAATACTGTGTGAAACCATGCATATGATATGATATGATATGATATGATATGATATATCATATGATATGACATTTATAATGTGCCTATACACAAGTGTTTCAAGGCGCGACGAGGCAAGGGAGGGGGAACAAATTGATCCTACTACTCCAGGTGTCATTCAGATCACGCAAGTGGATGGGAAGGGGGGAAAGTAGGACATTGTGGGGGAGGAGAGGGAGGGACAGTGCAGTACATGAGTATAGAATAAAACAATAAGTAAAGTTAATGACCAGCAAGTGGCAAATGCAAAGGTAAGTGCAGTCATCAGGGGTCAAGTGCTGGTAGTGGGACTGTAGCGATACAGAAACAGTCCCCAAGAGCTGGGGTTGCAGGCAGTGCAGGTGTGTGTGACTGGGGTGGAGGGACCTGGGCCTGAGAACAGAAGGTGGCCAGGTAACCAAGGCAGATTCAGTTTCAGCCAGGAGGTCAGCAGGGGAGGGGAGGAGAAAAGGCAGAAGCAAAGAGAAAGATTTTGAGGTGCTTCCAGAACCGGAGATGGTTCTCTTCAAGTTTCAGGGATGCAGGGAGGCTATTCCAGAGGGAGGCCCCAGTCAAAGAAAGAGATCTACCACCAACTCGTTGCTTGGAGAAGCGACTGACCATAAGGGAGTTGGAGGCGGAGGAGCACAGAGCTCGAGAGGGAAGATATTTAGGAAGGGAGAGTTGAAGTTGCTGGGGCCCCTGGCCCCAAAAGGCCTTGTGGACAATGCAGAGGGTTTTGAACTTGATCCTCACAGCCACTGGGAGCCAGTGCAGAGATTTCAGTTCTGGAGAGATACGATCCCTGGGCTTGAGGCCAAGGACAAGTCTTGCAGTCCTGTTCTGTATGAGTTGCAGAGATTAGAGATTAGAGGCAAGCAGATTTAGAAAGAGGCTGTTGTAGTAGTCCAGTCTAGAGAAAACCAGAGCTCTGAAAACAGTGAGCATGTGGGGGAAGGAGAGGAAAGGTAGAATGCCTCTGAGGAGGTGCAGCTGGTAGTGTGACTTCTTAGAGACATCTGAGATGTGAGGAGAGAAGGAGAGTGTGGAGTCGAAGATGACCCAGAGCTTTTTTAGCCTCGCAGGTAGGAGCAGGTGAAGGGCCAAGAGAGTCCGGCCAGAGATGACAGGAAAGGAGGGAGCAGGTGTACCGATGAGGAGAATCTCAGTCTTACTGGCATTAAGGCAGAGGTCATTGGTGGCACACTAGTATAATAGAGGTATTTACTTCATGATGTCATTTACTGAGATAATACATTAAGATTGCCTTTATCTGTTTGGTGTGTGAACCCCCCAGGGGATCATATATGTTAATTACAAGTGCCAATTTCCACAGGTTTACCACTCTAACCCTTTGTTTTCTAGCCAGGAGGTAAGGGCACCGTGGGTGTTTACCCCATTCAGTGAGTGCTAAGTTATGTCCAACTCCAATTATCAGACTGCAGATGGGACATCGATGAGCATGTTTCATGGCTGCACCACATAACACAGTATATCCAGCAATGGCAATCTTATGAGTTACTTTGAATAACAGAGGAACCCTGGGTGTGCAATTGTGAAACAAATGTATGAGTGTTGCATCTGTCTAGTCCCGGGTGGGGGTTAACTATTAAAAAAAAAGAAGGTAGAGGCAAATCTGTAGCGATGGGCAAACTGAAAGTGGGGTTGCTTTCAGTGGTTACAAACCATTTTAATCATCATACACTTCAACACTAAACATAATACAATTATATGCTTAAAAATTAGATAAAAGACCAAAACATAAATTGGGGGATCATTGGTTAAACACATTTACAAATTGCCACCTCTGTTGCCAGGCTATCATAACAACCATTAGTTAGATATACTGTTGTCCTCTGGTTTTCATATCTTTTCAAAAAAACCTTGAGGTTATGCATAACATTTTGTAGTCAAATGCATCAGTTTGTAAATGTATTCTGATTACACAGTATAGAATCTCAACATGTTTCAGTTCTGTTAGGCCCGACTGGGCTTGGTCAATAAGGACAATAAGGACAGACACGCCGAGAGGATGCATACATCTTGTTTATTAGGATTCAAGACATGAACTGCCAAACTAGCTCCCTCCCCCTTTCGTCATCTGTCACGTGACGCTACCCACGTGACCTGGCGTCAGTCTCTTAAGGAGACATTAACCCTGTAACATCACCCCCAGACAAATGTCCTTACAACGTGGTCAACATTCTTCAACCAGGCGTGCTGGTTACTTCACTGCTCTTTGGGGCCAGCTCCAGGCGGTTTCTCCAGAGTCATCATCTGGCTGTTCCTTTTTCTTCATTCCTGGCAGGAGCAAGAACCTTGTGGGAGTCAAAGGTCTGTCTCGAGGATCTTGGGGAATCGGTTCTGGATCTGGGCGCTGAGGTTTCTCTTCTCCATTTGTCACTGCTAGCTTGAACTGTGAAGTGTTGTGGGTTACTTCTCTCTTTTCATTTTCAGCTGTCACCATGGTTCCTTTTACCGCTGTAACTTGTAGCGGCTGTGGGGCGAATCGAGAGTCAGTTTTCTTGATAGCCGTCTGCTGTACCAACACTTCATCTCCCACTTGAAACTCTTTTGGGCGTGCTCCTCTTCTCTCATCTGTCTGTATGTGAATCTGCTCTTTCCATTCCGCGTCTCTCCGTAGGACTTCAGGATCTGTTTCTGGCTTGTTTGCTGGATGTCGAATTACCCACATGCGAACTTGGTACTTAACCATGAGTTTAGCCGGGGTTCTGTTCATGGCTTCGTGTGGCGTGTTACGATAGTCTCGAAGCATTCTGCATAAAGCTTGGTGCGGGTCGACGTTTTCAATTCGAGCTCGCTGTAGAGTCTTTTTGATCGATGCCATGAATCTCTCGGCCATCCCATTGGCTTGCGGCCAGCGAGGTGTAATCTTCTGGTGTCTGAATCCTAGATGTTTGGCGAATGTTGCAAAGTCGTGTCCACAGAATGGCGGGCCATTGTCTGACTTGATGACCTCTGGTATTCCCCATTCGCTCACTACTTCGTCGAATACGGCTGCTATTTGGGCAAAGGCCGTGGACGTGGATCGTTTTACGATTGGGAATCTTCAGTGTTCATCAATAAATAGTAGTAGGTATTCCCTGGATTCTAGTGGTCCATAAATGTCTACTGCCACTTTTTCCCAGGGGTGTTCTGGAATCTGAGTTGGCTGTAATGGTATGGGCACTTCAGCTCTGGCCGTGCATTGACACGCCATGCAGTTCCTTACCCACCGGTCCACCATGGCGTCGAGGAAGGGGAACCACACGTGGCAGCGTAGTTGCTGTTTGGTATTGTCTGCACCGCGGTATCCCTCGTGGGTTTTCTTGATTACATCTGAACGTAAAGCGGCTGGAACCACCAGTCTACACCCTCTGAGGAGTATTTTTTTTGTCTTTCACGGCTAGCTCCATGTGAACTTTTGCCAGCCTCTCTAACTCATCTCTGTTTGCATCGGGATGTGTCATCAGTGCTCTCCGGTAATCTTTCCACTTGTTGTGTTCAGTGAGTTTGATCACCAGGGATATTGACGGATCTGCTGCTGACGCTAGCGCTATGGCTTCCAGTGATATTGCTAGTGGCATCGCGTTTGTGGTGATGTAGCTTATGTATTCAACGTCACCTGGTCTTGGTATCGACTTTCCTGTGGGGTGCCTGGACAAGTAGTCGGCTGGGTTGTTTTCATCCCCGAGACGAGTCATATTCTTGTAGGCGAATGCCCCACCGTTCCATTCTGGGGGGCATCTTTGTTTGGGGGTTCCTGAAGAGTGATAGTAAGGCCTGGTGGTCGGTGATGAGGGTGAATCTTTTCCCTATTATGAAGTTGGGAAAATGTTGACATGCCCATACTGCTGCTAGGCTCTGTTTTTCTGCTTGGGAATATGCAGATTCAGGAGGTGCCAGTGCCCTGCTGGCGTAGGCCACTACATGTCTCGGGTGAGTGTCGACTCCGTTGGTCTGGGCAAGTATGGCACCAAGTCCTACTGGGCTTGCATCGACAACAATTTTGGTGTGCCAGTCTGGGTCGAAGTAGGCAAGTTTCCTGGCTTCCGCCAGGGACTGTTTGATGGTGTCAAATGCCTCCTGGCATTCTGCTGACCAGGCGAAGAGAATGTCTTTTTGGAGTAACTTCCGCAGTGGTTCGGTGATTGTGGCGTAATGCGGTATATATCTGGTGCAATATACCGCCATGCCAAGAAATGATCTGACGTCTGCAATTTGTCTAGGTTATTGTAGGTTGAAAATCGTGGCGACTTTCTCAGGGTCTGGGGTCATTCCAACTGCTGAAAAAATATGTCGGAAGAATTTTAATTTGGATTTACTGAATCGGCACTTGTCGAGGTTTAGGGTGAGACCTGCCTTAAATGGCTTTGCACTTGGCTCGAAGGGCCGCATCATGTTCCTCTTTTGACCGACCATACACGAGAATATCGTCACTGTATTTAGTGCTCCTCTTATTGGCCGAATGACTTGTCTGATGGCCTCTTGGAAAATTTCCACAGCTGATGATATGCCGAAATTTAAACGCTTGTTACGGAAAAGCCCGTCGTGCGTGGCAAAGGTGGTGATTCCTCTCGATTCCGGGTGGAATACCATCTGGTGGTACCCTTGGTTTAAGTTGAGCTTGGAGAAGAGAGTGGACTTGTACAGTTGGACTATCATGTCCTCAATCCTCGGGCCATGGTGCCGTTCTCGCTGGATGGCGGTGTTGGCTATTCTCATATCCAAACAGAGTCAAAGTCGTCTTCCATCTTTGTGTACTATTACTAGCAGGGAGACCCATGGGGTCGGACCTTTAGCTGGTTCAATTATTCCATCTTCCAGGAGTTGTCTGAGCTCAGCCGACACTGCGGCTTGCAGATGGAAACCAGCCCTTCTTGGGTGTTGTGGAATGGGTCGGACCATTGGGTCAATGTGCAGTTTCCCAGGCGTTCCTTTCATTTTCCCTAGGCCCTTGTATATGAGTGGGAATTCCTTCATGATGGTATCCTTCGACATCGTATCTGTTTGGGCAGGCCCGGTTTGAATGTTGAACACATTGGGCCTCATTACGAGTATGGAGGTAAGGGAAAAACAATGCCGGTAAAGGATTACCGGCATCCTTTACCGCTCCGGTCCATTACGACCCAACAACCCGCTATTAACTGTACCGTAAATAATGGTGCCTCTAATAGCGAAATTGGCGCGTGCACGCGACCTCACATGCTGGCAATATCGGCATGGTGTAACCAGGAGCTGAACACGAGTAATGCGGACATGCTAATAACGGCCTACAGAAGACAGAAAAGTACCTTACCGGCATGGAGCAAATACCGGCATCGCGGACCTCCCTTAAACGGCCATGTGCAGTGTTCCCAACTGCCACAGGTGCACACAATCATCACAGGTGGAGGCAATATAGATTGGGCCAGCACAAAAGGAGCACACCCCACCCCTTCCCACACCCAGTCACACCAAACAATTATCCCAACACTATTAGCAATGCAGGGGCTGGAGGACATGATTGCAGTGGAACTCCAGCAACAACAAGAACAACAGGAAGCACAGAGGAGACGCAGGAACAGAAGGAGGTTGAGGCAGGCACAGCCTGCACCACCATTGCAGGCAGTTGTACTGCACAGGCATCCCCCAATCCCCCGAATTGGAGCCAATCCATTCAGCCTAACCCCTGAGCAGATCCACACCCTGTACCGTCTGGACCAGGATACCATCACCACCATTGTGGACATGATACAAAACGACATTGCCAGCCTCATAGACATCCGTACCGCCATCCCCCCTCTACAGAAGGAGGTGTCTGTGCTCCACTTCCTGGCCACAGGCACCTACCAGCACACAGTAGGCCAGATGCATGGCATATCACAACCATTATTCTCACGTACGCTGAACAAAGTGCTCGATGCCCTCCTGAAGCACACAGGTGACCACATTTTCCTACCACGGTCAGCCCAGGAGATCTCCAACACCAAAGTTGGTTTCCATTCACTGGCCGGCATCCCTGGTTGCATTGGCGCCATCGACTGCACCCATGTTGAATTGGTGGTCCCACATGCCATGGAGGCAGTGTACCGCAACCGTAAGTTATACCGCTCCATCAACGTGCAAATGGTATGTGACTCAAACAAGATCATCACACATTGTTTTGCCTGATTTCCCGGATCAACCCATGATTCAATGGTCATGCGGAACGCCACAATACCAGACTACATGGAGCGACACGCAGGGCACAGGTCCTGGCTACTCTGTGAGATGCATGTCAGGCTCATGGCATCGCAATGTGGGTAGGTGATTGGGGGGTGAGATGCATACTTCACTTGGCTGAGATGGTGGAGGGGGATGTATACTTCACCTGGCTGAGATAGGGGAGGGAGGTGCATACTTCACTTGGCTGAGATGGGGGGAGATGCATTATTCACCTGGCTGAGATGGGGGGAGAGATGCATACTTCACCTGGCTGAGATTGGGGGGGATGCATACTTCACCTGGCTGAGAGTACCTGAGAGGACGGACCATGCTCATACCCCAAAGCAGGCCAGACTGGACCAGGTTGCCCTCTTCCCCTGGATGTTGAGTGACGGTTTCCTGGCTCCATGCCCCTGGACATCTTGGCTGGTGTCGCAGCATCCTCCCTGGGGTCCTGATCTTCACTCTCAGATTGTGTGCCTGTGGGGGACCAAGAGAGGGAGTCCATTAGTGATGGGTCTACATGCATCAGGCATGCATTGGGGTAGCTGCATTTCTATGGAATGGCAGGTAATTGGCGATGGGGTAATGACATATGGGTTTCTAGCCTCTTGGGTGGGTCATGCAGGGATGCGTCTGGGTTGTAACATATGTGGGGTGCATCATGCATGTGGACAAGATGGTGATGTGCACTGCCTGTAGGCAGTCTTGCAAACATGTGTCTGGTGGACCCTGCTTTGCATCATTGCACTGTCAGTTCAGGGGGACATCATCGTGTTATTCTTTACAGTGGTTCAATTGGGACACCTACCTGCATCAGCTGATGATGGGGCGCCACGCTCCATGTCCCCGACTCCTTCGATTGCCTCCATCCCGATGGTGCTCGCACAGGACTCCTGCCCGAAATGCATCTTTATGGGGGTGGCCGCACCACCACCTGTTGCCATCCCCTGGCTACGATTAGCAGAGATGATGTTGCGGACGCGTAAGCGCAGGTCGTCCCAGCGCTTCCGGACATCTTTCACTGTGCGCGGGGTGGTGCCAACGGCACTCACTTTCCGCGCCACCTCCGCCCATATCTCTTTTTTTCCGCTGCACTGCAGGTCGCCGCATGTCATTGGAGAAGACAACATCCCCATTTTCTGCCAGCATATCTGCCAGCATGTTGAGCTCCTCTTCTGAGAAACGCTCCTTGCGCAAGTGCGCAGCACCTTTTTTTAGTGCCTTGGGCATTGTAATATGCTGCAAGTATATGTTGGAACAGGTGTGGTGGTGATATGGGTCCTGGTTACAGAGGATGACAATGGATTGTGTTTTTAAAGATGGCCGTCATGCTCTTTCCCGTTCCTGTGCGATGACGCTACTTCCGGTTCCGCTTATTAGCGGTGACCGCTAATAGCGGTCACTAATGCCGGCGGCATGGATGGCGGTGGAGCTATCTGCGCTTCGCGCAATGCCGGTAAGGGCGATTTTTTGCCCTTTAATGGCAGGGTGGTAAGGTCATTACCGGCATGCCGCAAAGCTCGTGCCCGCGTACTCGTAATCGCCCTCTAATAGCGGGCTTGGAGCAACACGGACACAGTATTTGCTCCATGCCGGTAAGGGCAGTTACTTACCTTCAAACTCGTAATGAGGCCCATTGTCTCTTGTGTCGTGTGTTGGTTCTGTTGAGCGAATTTTGTCACCCTCTTGGACGTGTATATCTATGAGTCCTAGGCACGAGGCAGTTCTATAACTTAGAAGGCATCTCCCTTTGGTCGGGCTGAGAATGACGTGAATGCAAATAGTTGTGGAGTGGTTGTGGATGAGTCGACGTCTGAAGGAGCCAATGACTTGTAGGGGAATTGCGGCACCCCATTGATATATCTTGGAGGTGGATGGTGTAAGGGTCGGTTTGTCAGGGATCTGGTGAAACTCTTTTTCTCCCATTATGTTGACGGTGGCTCCTGAGTCGACTAGGAAGCAGAATTGTCTCCCTCCTATTTCACAGGTAATTTGGGTGCTTCATATGCATCTCCTTCATCCATGATGAGATTGACATACTGGTCTTGCGAATATTGGTCAAATTGGTCAACTTTGTAGTCAAATCCTTGTTGTTCTGCCCCATAGTAATTCTGGTGTTTTGAGGGTCCATCATATTCATCACGTATGTTGGAAACCTGGTCGTGTCCCTCAATTTCTTGGGTCTCATCACTCGGGTAGATGTCTTCAACCACTCTGACATATCTTCTTGGATTTTGCTGGTAGGGGCGCATTTGGTAGGCCTGGGATTGTGTGTTCCTGTTGGGCACTTTGTACTGAGGGGCCACAGACATTTGTTGTGTCGGAAATGGCCTGCCTTCCCTGCAGACTGACTGAAAGTGTCCTTCTCTCCCACAGTTGCCACATCTCTGGGATAGTGCGGGACAGGTCCCGGCATGAGGGAAAAACATCCCACAACGGTAGCACTGGCGTTGGGTTCTCGGTGTCATCGAGTAGCTGGAGTTGGAGGGTCTTTCCGTTGTTCTGGTGGTGTTGGACTGTATTGCTGCTATCATTTAATTCTTGTCTTGTTTCGTTGAGCTGTTGCCTGCTATTTGTGTTACCCATATGTCGACCCTTTCTAGAATTCTGGCCATCACGCGTACTTCTTCTATGGTGATTGGCTTCTTGAAGAGTTGCTTTTTAAGGGTCCTGGGGACGCATCCCTCGATGACTCTTAGGCATATGGTTTCATCGAGCGAGAAGGCATGAAATTGGCAATTCATTAATTTTATTCATCGGTGGGTGATGAATTCATCAACTGTCTTGTCGATCCTTTGCGTGCACTGGTTAAATATGTACCTTTCATTGTCTCTGTTGGGCTCGATTACCAGCCTCTTGTTCAAGACTGTTATTAATGCTGGGAAGTCAGTTTGTTCTGCAGTTGGGATGGTCTTCAGAAGGACTTTGATGTAGTTCCCTGCTAGGTTTAGGAACATACTACGTAGTTTCTGTGATTTCTCTTCCCCGGCAGCGTCTATGAATGTGTTGAAATCCTCTAACCACTCCACCCACCTCGGGCCTTTGTCCGCTTACAGTGTCATGGAGAAGGGAGGGGGCATGCGCCATACCCATGTGACCCGGCGTCAGTCTCTTAAGGAGACATTAACCCTGTAACAAGTTTGTAAGGGTAGTAAATCCAGAACATTCATCAGGAGTAGGACCCTGGTTTTTGTACAAGCGTCTAGAATGCACTAGCATGTTGGTAAAGGGTTTGGCATGGGGTTGCGTCCTTTCTCTATCAGACAAAACAAAAAACTGGTGTGAGCTACTAATTCTCTACATTCCAGTCAAACTCACTATATGAGTATAACACCTCATAAAGGTTTAAGAATTACCTGTATTGGAGTTTAAGAGGGCAATACCAAAGGAAGATGCTTGTTGTGTCATTCCTTGAGCCTAATTAGTGGAAAAGCATATTGAAAGTATGCCTTAAATTCGCAAAAACACAACCAAAGGAATCAGACCCCTGTATTTTACACAGCACAGTCGTCCATCCATGTTAGAATAGACCCAGTTTCCAGTAGTGCCACCAGAAAAAACTCACCTCTCGCAGGGAGGTTCAAGATTCTGTTGTGGTATAGAAAACAGTGTTAATATGGATACATGTAGAAACTCTCCGGTATGCCTTCACATGATTGATACTCAAATCAGTAGCGTGCATGGCACAGTGATTATTCTGTGGAGAAATGAACATATATAATGGGTCAAATACGGCACCCTATACTAGTTTGGAATCGTCGGTGCGTATGTACCCAGAATGCAGAGAGATTACCTTGTTCGTTAACTCGAGCCATAACTTCTTGTGCAGGCTCATTGAGCAGTCAAATGTTCTCGCATAAATTGGCTGTAGCACTACAGGGGATAAATGAATAAGGGCACTCATATCTAGAAATCCATGGTCAAAAATAGAGTACTGGGGACTACTTAAGCTACGTGTTAACTTACTTATCACACTGCCATGTGCCAGCTAGTCTTGGCGTCCAGAGGTTGAGTGCAGCAGGAGCTATGCAGGCTTCCTTGAGCGGTCAAACGTGCTCGCATTAGGTGTCGGTAGCACTACAGTGGATAAATAAATACGAGCCGTCATGTATAGTGGCTCGTATAGAACTGATAGAGTGTTCGGAACTACATAAGCTTAATGTTCGCTTACCTATCGCACTGCCATGTGTCAGCAAATCTTTGCGTCCAGAGGTTGAGCATGGCAGGAGCTGCCAAAGGCAAGTGTCATCTCTTCAGTTTAGCAGCTCTCATCATGGTGAAGTGTATACCAACAGTCAAGGGTTTTTCTATGTCGCCAGCACTACTGGTAGTGCAGCGTGCCATCTTAGAGTGGCCTGGATATCCTGTATTGGTGGACCTCCTAGTTATTTAGTAGAAATGGATATCCACTAAAAGTCATTAAGATGTGTGGAATTACCTTCCTAAGTTCCCAAAAGAACTCAAGGTAGACGGGACCTTTTCATAGGATTATCCTGCACCTCCTCGTTTCTATATGGGGCATGTTTCAAATTCTGGTTGGTATGTGGACCCCTATTGGTTATTGGTGGCACCCAGCATAAGTGGGAGTGGGTCCTGCAAAAGAAACTGATCCTTAAAAGGAGGGAGCACACATGGAGGGCAAATCTATGTGCCTGTACAAAACCATCAACCCCCAAAATTGCAGATTAAAGTATTAGGTACATTGTTATTGAGTATGTACAAAGCCCTCAGCCTCAGTAATGCGGATTAGGATAGTAGTTACATTATTATTGAGCTTGTACAAAACACCATACACACGGTCTGCCAACTTTGTAGGGAAACAGTGCTTGGTGCCATCCTTTACCACAAATAACACTTTGGGGCCCTGTGGGTGCTAGGTGGATGTTGTTGATGTGCAGGCCATTCTGCCAGAGTATTCCCACCTAGTAGTAGACTGGGGCGACAGGAAGGACTGTTGGGTATACTAAGTTAGTATATATTGCCAAGAAAACGGCCTCCGGACTAGAGCCCTCTGAGTTAGAGTATTAGTGCTTGATATTATTCCATTCAATGGCCTTGTTGAATCCCTGAGTGTCACTTTGCATGATGTAGATCATCTCCTGTTCCTTTTTAAATAGTAGATTCTCAAGTTGGACCGCATTGTCTCCCTTCAGGACTTGTAGTACCGTCCAAGTAAAGCCGTCAAAGGAGTGATTTCGCTCTTGAAAATGGTTGACCATGGGGGGCCTTATCTTTTCAATTTTTAAGGTAACTCCAATGTTCAATTATTCTTGTGTTGATATTGCGATTAGTTTTCCTCACATAGGGTAGACCACAGTGGCATCTTATCAGGTAGATCACGTGGGTGGTATTGCAGTTAGAAAAACTCTGTTGTGTCCACCTCTTGTTTGTCCCAATGTCCACTTCTAGGCTAGGCAGTAAAATGTAGGTATTTTTTTTTTTTTTTAAAGAAACTCAGCTTCTTGTCTTGAAATCCAGCCCCTCTCTTCTGCCTTCGCTGTTTTGAGTGCGACCACATCCTGTAGTATTTTTGTCGGGTCCTCTTGTAGTTTTTTGTAGTATGCTGTGTTGCTCAGTTGGTTCATGCTTTCATTTACATAATCCCCCGGTTCATCATGACGATACCGCCACCTTTGTCTGCCTTCTTGATTATAATCTGTTGGTTCTCAGCCAATGATTCAATTGCCCCTTTTCCAAGTCTGAACAGGTTTTGAAAGGGCCTGGATTTCTCCTGTTCGAGCTTTTCCATCTCAGGCACTACCTTGTTCTGAAAAACCAAAGACTCAGGGGAATGACTGCTGGTTGGTGCACAAAAGGTGGATGGGTTCCGTAACCCGGTGTAGTTGGTAGTTGCATTGTTGTCGCTTTCAGTTTCCATCCCAGCAACACATTCTTTCAGGTGTATTGTTCTCATCAATTTGTTGATTTCTATCCTAAATTCAAAAGGGTCATGTTCCTTTGTGATTACAAAACCCAGTCCTTGGTTAATGGCATTTTCTTCGATTGATGTGGGGGTCGAGCTAGAGATGTTTACTAAGAGTGATTCCCGATCCTGGATTGCCATTTGTCCTGGTCCCAGTTGCCTCTGGGTTGGCCTGGATATAAAAAAGGCCTTGTAGATTGTTTTCTTCTATTGTTGCCTTGTCGTCTAGTCCCTTTGTCTCTACCCCTTATAGGTGTTTTATTGGTTGAGGTGCCTTCATCTGGGTTATCCGGATCACTGGAATCATTGCTGGTACTGTATGAAGTACCCCTGAACCTCACACGACGGTGGTTTGGTTTATAGTTATTTTTGACATAGGGGAATATCTGTTCATGACTGAACAGTGCCAGGTCTTTGTATTCTTTCTTATGTATTACTAGTCTTGTAATCTTTCATTTCTTTTTTCGATTCTTTTTCATACACCTCCAGTGAGGCAAGTTTTTTAATGTCCTATTCAATCTTTTTAAGATCAATCTCTATTTTTTTTACTGGTTTCCTTGGCTGTGTCGATGATCAATATAAGCCAATCTCTTCCGCACCGGTTCGCAATGTAGCTCCATTGTATATGAAATGTTTCGTTTCCCAGTAAAAGGCGGGGTTCATTGTGGACTACTAGACCTTGAGAGAGGGCTTTATTCTTGAGGTACTCCAGCATGATTGCCCCATGCAGTTGTGTCCTTATGAGTCTTTTTGGGGTTGGACCATATCATCCCAGTTATTCTTTTTTTGTATTGTTTCCAAGTCATCTCTGTTAATTATGGAAATTGCTTTCATCAATGCCGCTGCATTATTGTCACTATACGCAAGTGTTCGTTCCTCTTCCATCTTGAGTTTGTTGTCTGTGTAGCTATTGGGAATCCATTTGGTTGTTTTCCTCTTTTATATTAAGTTCCTGTGACCTCTAGCCACTGTGTATCTTTGAATAATAGAGGAACCCCTGGTGTGAACTCGTGAATGAGTGCTGCTTCTCTAGTCCCGGGTGAGGGTTAACTATGAAAAAGAAAGAAGGTAGAGGCAAATCTGTAGGGATGGGCAAACAAAAAGTTGTGTTGCTTTCAGTGGTTGAAAACCATTTCAATCATCATAAACTTCAACACTAAACATAATACAATTATTTGCCTAAAAAATAGATAAAAGACCAAAACATAAATTGGTGGATCAATGGTCAAACACATTTACAAATTGCCACCTCTGTGGCCAGGGTATCATAACAACCATTAGTTAGATATACTGTTGTCCTTTGGTTTTAATATCTTTTCAAAGAAACCTCGAGGTTATGTATAACATTTTGTAGTTAATTGCATCAGTTTGTAACTGTATTCTAATTACACAGTATAGAATCTCAACATGTTTCAGTTCATAAGGGTAGTAAATCCAGAACATTCATCAGGAGTAGGACCCTGGTTTTTGTACAAGTGTTTAGAATGTGCTGGTGTGTTGGTAAAGGGTTCGGCATGGGGTTGCATCCTTCCCCTATCAGACAAAACAAAAAACTGGTGTGAGTTACTAATTCTCTACATTCCAGTCAAACTCACTATATGAGTATAACACCTCATAAAGTTTTAAGAATTACCTGTATCGGTGTTTAAGAGGGCGAAATTGTTCAACATAACAAAGGGAAATGCTTTTTGCATCCTTCCTTGAGCCTATGTAAGCTAACACTTAGCTTAAGTAGTACCCAGTACTCTACTTTTTGACCATGTATTACTACATATGACCGTCCTTATTCATTTATCCCCTGTAGTGCAACCGCCAACTTATGCGAGCACATTTGACCACTCAAGGAAGCCCGCACAAGAAGTTATGGCTCGAGTTAACAAACAATGGCTAACCTCGAGGTATTTTTGAAAAGATATGAAAACCAGAGGAGAACAGTATATCTAACTAATGATTGTTGTGATATCCTGGCCACAGAGGTGGCAATTTGTAAATGTCTTTGACCAATGATCCACCAATTTATGTTTTGGTCTTTTATCTAATTTCTAGGCAAATAATTTTATTATGTTTAGTGTTGAAGTTTATGATGATTAAAATGGTTTTTAACCACTGAAACCAATCCCACTTTCAGTTTGCCCACCCATACATATTTGACTCTACGTTCTATCTTTTGCATAATTGTATGAGTTTACCATGTTTCTTGCAATTGAAACACTTTATAACCACATAATAGATCAAGTCCCTCTTTGTAATTTATACATTAAGGGAACATACTTTAGTTCTAGGGATGGTAACGTGAGCAATACATGGTAACACAACCTTTGAAATTCAGGGAAAAAACCTTAGTTGTAGGGATGTTAAGGTGAACATTTAAAGCAACAAAACCCCTGCATTTTGGCAGAAAATTCAGGCAAAGCCACCTTAACTTTGTACCCCTGTTGTGCAGCATATGCACACTACTTCTGTATGTACCCATGTCATGAATTAATACATGTTTTCTTGGACATTGATACCTGACCATTCACACATTTTAAATGTAAGTATTAACCTTCCTACCAACCATTGTGCATCTCTGTAACATCACCAAAATGTACTTGTTATAAGCTACTTGTTATACTGTAGATTTTGAAGTGATGATTGTAAATGACAACCACACTGCCTACAACTCATTTTATGATATACTTTTATTACCAAATCATCAAAATTAACACTTTTCTGATCAAGTACTGTGAGATATAGAAACCTTTCATGAGGATTGTGACTAATTTCTACTTTATGACATTGTGGACATGTTGATGCTATTTGCATGAGTGGTGTCATTTGCCACAAAACAGAAGCCACATTTTCATAGCATACAAATCCTGTTTTCATTATAAAAT
Source organism: Ambystoma mexicanum (assembly GCF_040938575.1). Lineage (NCBI taxonomy): Eukaryota > Metazoa > Chordata > Amphibia > Caudata > Ambystomatidae > Ambystoma > Ambystoma mexicanum. The sequence continues at coordinate 100,041,605 of NC_090941.1, read as the reverse complement.
CTAAAGTGGGTGTATGTCAAATCTACTTTACATTGTTAAATTGTCTACCTTTATAGAATGTACAGGGACAATTTTCCTTGAGTATACTTTTACCTGATGCTTTTTTCTCTCAAGGATTAATCTGACAGGAGTTGGTAAAAAGACAACATGAGGGGCATACAGTACACATAACCTATATACTCTTGAATACATGAAATATCAGTTGTCACTTTTGTCTCATCAAAGTCTAATAAAATAATGTGTCTTAATTTTTACTTATGACAGTGCTACATATGACATTCCCTTTTTAAACACCATGCAGCATGTCTATAAGTGCATCTTCTAAAGTCAATCTTTGTGATTTATGAAGTTATTGGATATGCAGAGCACAATGGGAATTGTGTTCTTTTCACAAATATATCTTTAAAAATCGTGAAGCTTGCAGAGGTAAGAGAAATCAAGTGAGGTTCCTGTACATAATCAAACTTCACTAAAATATGTTTTATCTTTGTACTATGTGGAACAGTGACAAATGCATCCACTCATCCCATTGATTTATTCACCAGACCAATTTCAACATTCAAGTTCCAATTAAAAAAAATCTGTGCATTTATTAACAGTGTTGACTCTAAAACTGTACTTTTTCAAATTGATTTTTCTATTTGAGTTAATCATGCTTTTGCTTTTTTATCTTATTCTAGTGGCATGAGCAGGCCATCTAAAACATAACATGATTGTATCTCTATAATGTCTTGATTCTTAGAGGGCATCATTATAGAGCTGAATTTGTCATACTATCCAAGTGTGCATATCAAAGAAACACAAGGATTGCTCTTTTACTGGAGATTCAACATGACAATGGGTTCACTGTAACCTGCATGAAACATATTTGAAACCACTCTACCTTTTAGGTCGCCTTTCCTATCATCTTCAACCAAGCCTATACAAATGTTTTTTTAACCTTTCTGCATAGTCCAAATCTGCAGACTGCCTTATATTAATGGTAAGCTCCTTTTATGGGAAATATTTTCAAAGGTTCACATTACCAATGTTTCCTATTGTTTTTTACTCTATTTTTTGATTGAAGAAGTTTGACAACTTGTTCACCTTTCACAGGAGTTAACTGTAACAAATATCCAAAAAGAAGGACATGTGTATCTCAAAAAGAAAAGTCATCGTTCTCACGATCTCTTGAATTTGCAAGCAAATGGAAGCTAGCATCAAATTAGACACAATACTCACTTCATCCATAATCTAGGCATTGTATTTTTGCTGTAGTCTACCTACTTCTAGTGCTACATTTGATGCAAGTTTCCGATATTGCATTTTATTGTCGTGTTCCACGGATAGCATCAACAACTGATGTACAGCAACACCCCCCTATATTAAAAGCAGTATGCCTGTGGGATCTGTCATAATACATTACAGAGATTACTCGGTCACATGTTTTATCATTGCCCTCAAGGGTCTTCCTGTCCCAGCCTGTCTACTAACATGCATCAATAAAGGGTTGTTGTGTACGCAGGACATTCATGCTTCTCATGTTTTACCCCATGCAAGAACCTATCTTTAATGTTGTCATACATTTCCCTTTTCTCTTCATTTAGCTTACTCATGATGTTTCCATATGTTTATTTTTATGTGATAATTGTATTTGTTCCATTGTGCTCTCAACTCCTTCCAGTGTAAGCTCAATTTTGTTTTAATAATTGGCTCACCTAACACATTTTGAATCCCTTCAGCAGATTCTTGACTACCATCTTTAGTCTCCTTTGCCAATTCAGCTGTCAGAGGTTCTTATTGGCATATTTCTGTTTGCAGTAGTTCTTAATGCTGTTCAAACTTTGTATATTTGATATATACTATATTTGCAAGAAATGACTGCTCAGAAGTTGCAAAACTTCCAAGCAAATCGCTCTGTGCACACCATTGCAAGAACATCTATAAAAGGCAAAAACAAAATAATTCCTTTTTCTCTGCATTTTGGTAAGACAGTTGTATGTGGTTGATGAGACGTAGCTGTTCATGTCTCACCAAAAAAACAGTACATCTATGTACTTTAAAACATCCTTTGTCTTTGCTTCTTTCCACATTCCGGTATGTGTAGTATTCTACTACTTCATGCAAACAATGGTTTTCCAACCAAATTTGAAGATGTATTTGGATAAAAGGTATCAATTAAAATAGTTTTCAAAATGTCTGTACTATCAGGTACTCTTTCAACTAGCTGTTCAATTTCAGTCATTATCTTCAGTACCCATTTTCTGCTAATTCCAGGACCAAGACTTAGCTAAAGTATGTTGATGCTACGTCCATACAGAGGCAAACTAGTCTGCCGATCTGCAGCTTTGTAGGTTCCACACTCTCTGTGTGAGAGCATTTTGATGCCAAAACTTATTTTTTTCTGACTAAGGGCCTCAAATAGAGTTGGCTGATAAGCAGTGAAAGTGGCAGTAATGGAATTAGCAGCCCCAATACCACTCTGCCGGATCACGAGCCGGCGGTAATACGGATGGCACTTGTACAGTTGGTGCAATTACAGCTGGCGGATCTGTGCCAATAACATAAAGCACAACCACTGCCACATCACAAGTCCATGTACGGCAGTATTAGTAACAACAATTGCCAACAACTGATGCTAATACCGCCAAACACACAACACTATTACCCCAAACCTCCAGGTGGAGGTAAAAGAAGTCACAGGTGATCCCAATCCACTCAAGAGGGCTACATAAGAAACACCCCTTTCCCGAAACACTGATTCCAACATCATGCAGCCACTAGCCATTGTGAGCTGGGACATGAAACTGCTCATGCTGCACCAGGAAGTAGAGATGCAGGACAACCAGCCCAGGGCACAGGGAGCACAGGGGGGAGGAGGAGAGGGAGGAGGAAGAGAAGAAGATCCCAAGCAAGACATACACGAATCCCCAGGGTCAGGCCCTCACCCTGGACCCTCGCTGACAGCCCGTTGGTGACCATGTACAGCCTCAACAGGGAGACCATAACTGAGATTCTCATTACAATACAGGATTAATATCCGGAAAACTGTGCCTCCACTGCTGAAGCTAGTGTTGGTCCTACAATTCGTAGGCACTGGCACCTTCCATCACACCGTGGCCAAGATGCACAGCATGGCACAGCCCGCATTTTAAATATTGTTGGCCCAGGTGCTGGATGCCCTCATGCGGCATGTGCAATGCCACATCTCACTGCCCACCACTCCAGACCAGGTGAAGGCACCATGTTGTAGCCCAAATGCCAAATGTGATAGCAGCCGTGCACTGTACACATGTTGCGTTGGTGGCCCCCCAGGCCCATGAAGCAGTGTACCGTAATCACAAGCACCACCACTCTCTGAATGTGCAAGTGACCTGCAACCCAAAAACTATTACTTACTCACTGCTGTGCCTGCTACCCTGGATCCATACACAATTCTATAATCATATGGAGCAGCACACTACCAGGATACATGTAGAGGCACAGAGGACAACAGACCCAGACAGTGGGTGAATAAAACTTTCTTCACAGATGTGCAGCAAAGCACCTGACCAAGTGGGGGTGGGTTTGAATAAGTACACAAAGCATGACATGACAAGCAAATGCCAAAGTCATTCCATCCACATACCGCACAAACGGCACTGTACAGCCCATGGAGCAAGCACGTGTTGGACCTACCAGGACAGAGAAGCTGATGAAGACACACAGCAGCAACTCCAAACACACACATATCGACAGGTACCACAATGCAACACGCGCAATCCAAAGCAATCACAAACATATTGCCACATCATAGCACACAAATTCAACCCTGCCAGTACCACAGCCATGTACCCATGTACACCGAGGCCACAATGCCGACCCACTGGCCCCAGAAATTGATGGAGGGCCAATATGAAACCCAGTATGTCACATGCATGAGAGCAATACACTGCCATAAGGCAACTACTGTATCAACTCTACATGACACCCTCAGACACACTACGTAAAATCTGCTGCAAGGGAACAGGGTGCATGTAAAGTAAAAACAATGCATGATACAAGTGACACAGCATTCGCAGACATTGTACAGACTCATGCCACATAATGAGCCCCCATATGTATGAACATGACGTCCATTGCCCTAATAATGTGTAAGGCCACACCCACACATTACATTGTGACTAATGGCTGTGCTTACCCCATGCAAGTGAATCCAGATACCCAAAGTGGCCCTGGCTAATGATGCCTGTGCGTGATCCACAAATACTGCAAGATATTGCCTAAAACCACGCTTACAGCAGGACCTGTGTGTGCATCGAGTGTACCTGCAGCCTCCCGAAGGCACTTTTTGGCTGCCTAGACTCTATTGGTGGAGCCCTGATGTACACTCCTGAGAAAGGGGATAGAATTGTGCTTGCGTGTGCCATGCTGCACAATATCTGCCTACAGAGAAATGTACCGCTACCCCCTGACGTAGACATGCCACCCCCGGAAAATAAGGATGCAGTGCCTGTGACAAAGGCAACTGCACACATTGCCAGAGATAACGTGAGGGATGGGAGACTGGCTCGGCATGGACTGATAGACAATTTCTTTTGAACATTCATATGGCACAAGACATGCACCACTGTGTGACACTCACTTCCATTATTAAACATAACAGTGACACAATCATGAATGTCCTTGCATTGATGAAATTCAACATTTTTAATAGAACAACGTGCACTATCTATCCCCCTTCACCCTCCCACCACCAACTCCCCAGCACATTAAACCCTCTCCCCCTAATACCACCAACTCCCCAGCACACTATCTCCCCTAACCCCTCCCACCAACAACTCCCCAGCATGGACACTCAGGGCAAAATGTGTCCCAAAGTCATTTCCGTGTCCTCTTTCCACCCCATGCCAGCCCCAATTGGTACTCAGACCAGTGCCACATGGGGAAGAGAGGGTGTCCATGCTGGGGCAGCTGAGTTATGGCATGCATGTTTCTGGTCCTTTATGCCCCCACATCCCCTCCCCATGTGGCACACATCTTGCGGGAGTGTGTGTGGTGGCTTCCTCTATGGTACTGCCATGGGTCTATTGGGTGCTGCTGTGCAGCCAGCAGTGTTTCACTGTGGCATTCAGTGATTGGCTAGCTGTGCCCATGTCGGTGGAAGGGTACATGCCCTTCCATGGGGTTGTCTGCCATTCCAACAGGGAGCAGGCCAACTGGGCCCGCAACATGTTGGTGTGACTGCTGCACAGTTTCGTGTTTACTCATGCACCACAATTCCACTGGCACAGGGTGCACCATTATGGGTGTGGTGGGAATGGCAATTGGATCGATCACTTGACACTCCCCCACACTTCTGTAACGCTCAGGGGTGCATTTTATGCACTGCCCCTGGCTACTGTGGAGGGTGGCTGATGTGGCATCCCATCACTTCACCCTGTTTGGCCCACCTAGCTGCTAGATCTACTGACATGTGTCCCTGTCCACTGTGGCATCTTGTGCTAGGCTGATATTTATGCATGGTATTTTGCTCTGTGTTCTGGTGTTGAATCACCTCCTGCCTCACGCCTGCAGGAAGCCACCTCTGCACCACAGACTCACTCAATACCCTCCATATCAAGAACGATGCTGCACTTCTCTTCCCAGGCCATCAGGACCAGTGTATCGACTGTGCCACCCCCTGTTGCCAGGGACTCCCGGTGGTGTTTGGAAAGGCATCCACACACCCTGATCCTGAGGTTGTTCAAGAACTTTCTACAGCCCTCGGCATCACAGGGAACGCTGGACACTGCAGCCACCTTTTGGCTGATGGTATGCCAGATGGCAGTTCTGTGCTGGCCTGATGTTTTTCTTTGCCTGCAGCCGTACAGTTAGTCACAGCGGGTGACAACCTCATCAGTGAGGACCACCAGTTCTCCCACTGAATTTGGGTTTGCGTAAGCGATTTTCCACTCCTGTGACATGTTTTCTTCTTTTCAGGTCCAGATGGCTGCAGGAAGTGGGTGATTCTGGTTGGATTGGCACAGTTTCCACTAGGCAGTATTAATGTTACCACTGGAGTGGGGCACGCGTACATGCCAGGTTGCGATGCGGCACTAATACCACAGCATGACCCGGTGGAAAGGCTAATTCTGGTCGGTTAAAATTGCGCCGGAATGCCACCTGAGTCGTGATGAGGCCCTAATACTTTTGTCTGCTGTTAAGTCATTCCACTCCTCAGCTGCATTGCTCTTTTCAGCGTTTGTCAAATATGCTGTAACATAGCGAGCAACAGCTGTTGTGTTTTCTGCAAATATACTGTACATCCATATTAGCATTCCAAAGCAGAGCAATGCCAGTAATAATTTACAAATAGGCTTCCTTATCTGTTTTTAAGTTATATGCATTCTTAGGTCGATGTGTTTGTTACATGTTATCAAACAGATGTTAACACACTATTTGCCCAACCAAGTAGAAAAACAGGCTTAGGAAATCCAAATCTACACTTGGTGTAGTATTTGTCTTTATTGTAAAGTTTTCTTTAAAAACACTTACCACACCTTTGCATTTGAAATCTTTCCACCCTGTACCATATATCACCATTCAGATGCTGAGCAGTTTGATGAATCCTGCAGAGTCACCCCAGAATCCCAGCCTAGAACCTCCTTCCATGTGACCCGGGGAAGGCAGACGCTACCTGATACTAACTGAGTGGGTGGTATCAGGTGGTAGGATCACATGGGAGGAGAAGGCTGTCAAGGGAATCTGTTGACTATGTCAGGAGAGACGCAGCATCCATCCTCTTCTGAAAATGAAGGTTTATTAATGCCTAAATATTGATTGGCATATTATCACCATAGGTCCTCCCTCCCAGACTTACAAAAGGTACCAAGTGTAAAACCTTCATTGTAAACATGAAGATGATATATATCAGAGTGAAGAATTTAATGTTACTACCTTTAATACTACTGTTCTTCTGGAATATTCAAATAATATACCTAAAAAAGAACCTATTATTACATTAAAATCTCCCTGTAATTATGTGTCACATAAATAAAGTGGATTAAAAAATAGACATTAATAAAACTAAGAACATTATGGGCTTCAAGTCCCACAAAGCTCTTAGTATTGAGATGAGGAAGAGGGGCAAAGAGGCACTAGATCATAGTGAGCGATCTGGTTGTTCTTGTGACCCACACCTGGGCGGGACCTTTAAATATTTAAAGGCCTTTCAGGTGCAGGTCAGTGGAAAGCCATGGCATCAGGAGCTGCAGGAGCCTCAGAAGCAGCTGGAGAAATTAGAAGTTAGCACTGCTGCTTTGCAGATAAGGGGACACCGTACAGAGTGTTGCAGGTCATAGTGCACTGACGATGCAGAGGATGCGCAGTGGGATGCAATGGCATGAACAGCTGTCCTGGAAGAGAGACTCGCTCTAAGTGTCTGACTGCGCATTCCGGTCTGAGGACTGCACTGGAGCGCATGTGGAGATGTGTGAGCTCCAGCAGGAGACATTCCATGCAGCAAGAGGCTGACGATAGCTTTTCACTGCAAGAGAATAACCGACGAGCAGCAAAGTATAACAGGCCAGTCTAGAGGAGACGTGAAAAGAAACCGGTGAGTTATCCTGAACTAGGTAACACCCGGGCGCTCCAACATAGAACGCTTCAAAAGATAGCACATTTTGAGTACCGAACATTAGAAAGAAAGCAGATTAAATGTGATTACCCAAAAGGGAGAGGGCAAACATAAAGATATTGTAACCCACATTACCAAAACCAAAAGGTAGTAATTGTTACAGAAAGTGAATGTGACTTGCCCGAGGGGAGAGACCCAATAAGAGAATGTTGTAACCTGCATTGCCCAAACCAAAGAAGTGCTAATGTAAACAAAGGGGGATACAATTTTCCCAAAGAAGGATATTAAAATAAGAGACATTGTTACCTGCATTGTCAAAGCCATGAAATGCCAAGGCAGATTAAATGTTGCAGTCACAGGAGTTTTGAATCACATTGTTAATAACCAATAGTTTGTATGGAAAGAGATTGCGCCTTGAAACAATTGTGTATAGGCGTGTTAAAAATGCCATATCATATCATAAAAGACAGCAGGGGAAAGACCCTCCTTGTGGAAATGTTCAAGGGGGAGAGAATTGTAATATGCATTGCCAATGACAATTAAATACGTGTAAGAATCCTTGTGCTTCTGTACAGCACGTGTATGAAAGAAGTTATAAGCCAGTGGTATTACAAGTCCAAAGGATTATCCCAGAAGCTGTTGCTGGTTTAACTTCCCCCATTGAGGAGTCAAGTATAGAAAGTTGGAAACAAACCTTACCATGAAGTATAAATGGTAGTAGTAGTAATAGAAGATTTATCCTGGCAGATGAGTATAGCAAGAAAGAGACAAATAGTGGTTAGTCTTGGCAGGCGAGTGGACCAGTACTTTAAATGCCGAATTAGCAATCTTACTACTGTGTTTGATGAACTGTTGCAAAAAACAAGGGGGGTCCTGGGAGTCCCTCTGCCAGACATTAGTCCCGGTTACAAGAGCCTTACCCAGAGTCTTTAGCTCACTATCCTTCTCAGAGGAGAAATATCCAAAACATATCAGTCTTTGTCCTTCCCTTGGGCAGTCCATCACCTACATTCTAGGCAATTCTCCTCTGAACAAGAGTACCAACAGCAACCCCAGACACGTGTTCCGGTCTGGTTGGACCTTATCAGTAAGGTGGAGCTGTGCCTCTCTAAGAATAGTGAGCAAGGGGTCCACGTCTGGAGTCCCCTAGTAACTTAGGGTGAGAACCAAAGTTGCTTAAATAATGCAAAAAACAAGGGGGTCCTGGGAAGCCATCTGCTGGACATTAGTCCCGTTTACGAGAGCCTTACCCAGAGTCTTTGTGCAACCATCCTGACTGAAGTATAACCTTTGGATGTGCAAGTCTGATCAAGGTATTATTTGTGAAGAAACATAATGTGATGCAAAGTGTTTGGTCTCCCGAGAAAATAATTTATTTTTAATTCACTTTTCAAATGGATCTATGAAGAGAAAGACATTTTTGAACTGCCAAGGGGAATCTTTAGCCATTGTTCAAAGAGAGGGAAATCTTTTGAACCAAGAAGGAGATACCCTTTTGAACTGGGAAGTTACTTGTCCAAGTGAAGAATATATTAGAGATGAAGAAATGTGTATTCCACCTGGAGTGGAACAGGGCAAAAGAAAATAACTTTCCTGAAATTAACTTTTGGTTTAAATTAATCTGAACTGATCGAGGGGAAGGGGATCCAATCCTGATCAAACAAGCTTCTGTTTTTCCTTATGTTTGAAAATATGTTGAATTGCAAAGTTGAAACTGCCAAATGGTTCCTGTACTATTTTGTTGTATGTAATAGTGTGAGGGACAGACATTGCATGGACACTAGGTCGTTTTCTTTTAGTCTTGGCTTTGTTAGGTTAGGGAAAGATAGGCATTTGTCTCATCCTTTATTATTTCAATACATGTCAAATTGTGAGAAAAATCCATCTATGTGTCTGTCTCCTATGTCTGACTCTTCACGTAAGGGATTGAGCAAGTAATATATTGCATTATGCAGTTATCACTATATTTAACGAACTATAGAGCATCTTCATTCCAAAAAAGCATATGACATGTATAGCCCCATTTGCTTGGTACTGTTTCCTCCAAAAGTAATGTTCCACATTGCCTAGTGGACCATTTTTTGCATTACATATAAAATGTAATATTGGTAAAAAAACAATGATGAAAGAATCTAGATACACTAACAGGGTCCATGGCACACAATTCTGCTGATGTCATGTGTACTGGACCTTCTTTAGTTGGATCACAAACCAAGTTTGAGCACCCAAGTTGATGAGTGTACATCTAACCTCAGAATATCTTCTATACCAATAGTGTTTAGTTCCAATAATAGTGACAAGACTATTGGATATGTCCCCTTCTAGGACTGTTGCAGCATCTCCTCTGCAGAAACATTTTGAAATCTAGTTTCTGTGCGAAGTGTATGAGCAATGGAAGAACACAGTGTTGAAAATTCACTTTCATACAGTAAATGAAAAATATATTCAATATTGGTGAGGAATCCAGAATCCTCAGAATAATACATGCACACCAAAGAAAGCAATGCAGACTTTCCGATCATCCAATCTGCCTCCTTTTCCAGTGGGAACAAGCATAGGTTAACAACACGCTCCTAATTTGTTTTCCTAGACACTGCCTGGTGCACCTTTTGTTTGCTTCATTTGATATATTTCAAGACGTTCATCCATCACTTCTCATGAACAGTGTAATGCTCATGCCAACTATTCCATTCTGCAACGGTTAAGTCATTGTGATTCACTAGAAGCTGAAAAGCTCCCTTTACCGTCGTTATATCTATAAGGTGTTGTCAAACATGTGTGTTCTTTGTAGAAACTATTAACTAAAACAAAGAATCATTAACGTCATGTCTCACTCCCAGAGTGTTCACGTTCTCTTGTAAATTCAGAGGTGGATACACAACTTTGCCCTTCACACCATGCACTAATTACTTTTTAGGTAGTTTTAATGTCTTTGTTTGCAGCATAACAGTAACCTGGAAAGGATGAACAGTTTTCAATGCAATCACTTCAAACATGTTCACATTTTGAAGCACAACAGGAATTTCAGGCACCACCATGATGTTCAATACACTTCTTGTAGGAGTGTTACTTCTTTGCAAAATACTAAAACAGTATATGCATACAAATAATGTCCCACTCGTAGTGAATTATTGTTCTACAAAGAAATACAGATAAAGGACCTTCCAAACATCACCTGCAGAGTATTTTACTTTCTCTTCAATCTACACTTGTTGTACTTGTTGTCTGTAAAATGTGCATTAACTGCACACACAAACAAACTCAGGTCTTTCCCTTGGATAGGATCATCATTGCCATTTCCTTCAAGTGATTCTTGTACATAGTATACAAGCCCAACAATATCTGAAACAAAACAACGAATACTACAAAGATATAAAAAATAGAGGAAAACCTAAGAGAAACCACCCAAATTGTATAGTCTTTCGAATTAGTGGTTTTTACCATCTCAAGAGTAGAAAGTAAACTTTGTACTGTTCCTGTAGTCACCATCTTATTTAACAGTTCAAGTGACATGCAATGTTGGTCAATGAACATCAACAAGAGGAAGAAATTGAAGCTGAAATAGATAAAGACACTCCTGAGGGCAATCAACTTTCCTTACATGAAGCCAAGAACCACTTGGAGAAACACTCATTCTAAATGAAGCAGAAATAGCCATGACTGAGGTAAACAATGTCATGTATCAATCTAAACAAGCTGAAGAAGACTTGTCAGTTCTGAAATCACAGCTAAATAATGAACGACTCACAATTTATCTGGAAGTCACTGAAGAAATTGAACATGGTGTTAAACATGAAACTAAAACTTGTAGCTGTAATAATTATAAACCGCTGCTCCTTTATGTAAGGCATGTAGCTGGTTCTGGTAAAACATTCTTAATTAAAATAATCAGCACATTTCTACAAAACATAACAAACGATAGCCTTGCTGCTGTTGTAACAGCCCCCACAGGTTTAGCTGCCTACAATTTACAAGGTGTAACTTTACACCGACTACTGCTCCTCCCAGTAGAACCCCCAAAAAATTAGAATACTATAATTTATCAGTTGAGGCTCTTACAGAAGTATGCAGAATTCCGAAACAAATGAAACTGCTCCTGAAAGATGAAGTAAGCATGGTTTCCAACTTCATGTTGGCTTTAACTCACCTTAGAATGCAAGAAGTCCTAAAAACCGACTATGACAAACCGGAGGAAAACATGTTATTGTTTTTGGAGACCTCCTACAGTTAACACCAGTAAAAGATCAACCTATTTTCAAAACATTAGGAAACAAACAATACCATACATACTCTGCAGCACTGGAAATGTAAATCGCTGGCAACATTTTAACTAAAGAGAACTAACTCAAAACATGTGTCAGTCTCCAGACCTCACCTATGCTAACTTTAAAAGCATTAGAACTAGTCTGCTTACTATGGATGCAAAATATATCTTAAACAGTAGACTAATCAATGAGCTATATGGGCAAAACAAATCTGCTCCTGATGTCATGGAACACTTAACTGAACAAAATACAAAGTGCATGTCCTTAATGCCAACCCTTGCAAGCTGTAGTCAATTCAACGAGACAGTGTCAAAAAAGAAATGCACCCCATACTGCATATCAGCTCCACAGACACACTAGAAATGCACAGCATGACACTCCATATGTTTCAACAAGCAACAACACAACTAAATAGCTTTGAAAAATGTATCTCCAACACAACTGGATTAGAAAAAGTATTAACTCTGTGTCTAAACTGCAGAGTAATTCTAAAAAGTAACCTTGATGGAGAGCAAGGTTTAGTCAATGGAGAAATTGGTAGAGTAGTTGTCTTCCAATCATATCCGCTTGACAAGATACAGTTTGTCAACATTCAATTTGACAAATTTAAAGAAGTTAAATAATTGGCTGCACAATAGCATGTGTCCTTTTCAAAGACATGCATGTATGGAGAGAAACATTCTCTCTATAACTTGCGTATGCTGTCACTATTCACAAATTGCAAGATCTAATCCTAGATCATGCACTGATTGACATTATTACATGGCAGCCCAGTCTTTAAAGAAGGTATGAATTACGTAGCACTTTCATGTCTGCGTTCAGTCAGTGGTATATTCCTAGTTAACTTTGAAGCAAACAAATTCAATGCTGACATTCCTTGCATACTAGAATACAGCAGGCTATGTGCACTTTGCACCCCCATCAAGGTATTTAATTTGGACCTCAAAAAAGAAAACCTTTAAAAAGCAAACTAAAACAAACAGAATCTATAACCTATCTCCCCACAATACTGCTAAAGGAATAATGACCAACTGCTTCTCCATCAAATAATACAACCACAAAACTGTCTAGTACTAACTCAACTGAACATCCATCAGAAGACTAAGAGACAAATATCTTGTTTCAACAAAGAACTGCAGGCCCATCAAAGAATGCAGAGACACAACACTCTGCTCCATTTAAATTCAGCAACACAACTGGAGTAAATTGCTATGCAAATTTAACCATCTTCTCTTCATTTTGCCACCAATTGTTTGGATTTAACTGCTCGGTCCAGTTGTGTTTGCAAATGCTCATCCTACATAAAAATGCAAAAAATAATCCTGACAACACTTACAGTGTCTGCGGTCTTAGGCACAAATTGCACTACTGCACAGGAATGGTAAAATCTACCATAAACACACAGAAAGATCCACAACGATTCCTAATATACTTAAACAAGTACTTGAAACCAAAAACATCCCTATAAATGCACTTTTCCAGATTTCATACACATGGAGACATACATGCATATCCCTAATGAACAATATGTATATGTATCCATATCAAATTGTGAATCCATTCCATTTACCCAGCTTCTTCAGAATGCAAATCGTGGCATATTATGACCTTTTGCAATTCCGACAATCGTTCCAGCATTTTAAAAAACTCACATATCCAATATGTCATACTAATGTTTGTAAGGTACAATGCAGATGGTACCAAAATAACTGTATGCTTACTAGCTTTACACACGGCCAAGTATTTCTTGGCAAGACAACCTTCATAACATTAGGCATAATATACCACACTGGTGCCACAACCACTTCAGGACCCTATACTGCAATTGTCAAAAAAGGAAGTGGTTGGTTTGAATGTAACACCACCTCTGTTACTCCAAAATATAGGTTACCATCAAATCTAACAAATTGTAACGCTCACCTGATTCCCGTAGAGGCGCCAGTCTTGACTGGGCGTATACCGTATCTTCAAAGGTGATGTGTAACACACGGCTGGCTCTTTGGGCTGGACCTCTGTGCACTGTATGTCTGACTCGAAGGGTAAGATGTCTGCAGATAGAAAATATGGGATTAATGAACTGGGTTATTGAATGTCTCTCTCTTCTTCCCTTTCTCTTCTCCTGTAGAACCCCAAAGGTTAACGCTCTCACCTTAGGTAAGTGAACGCCGTGCTCTCCATCTGCCTCGGGGTAGGGTGCTGAAACCAGTTTCTTCACTGGATAAGGGGAGCAGGCCTCTTGACTTCAGAGGACTGCTGTCCGTCGTTTACTGCACGAACGGTAAGTTTCGAGTAATTCTAATGTCTTTAAAAGTCTTTAGTAATGATGTCTCTTGTTTTGCAGGGTTCCGGCGATGGCGGATGACGGGCTGAAGTGAGTTGAAGATGGAGCCCGTGTAATGAATAGAAGCGCCTGGAAGCACGTAAGTAAGCGCTTGTTGCCTGCTTCACGATGCGCTCTAACTGTCTTTTTATTTTGCAGGTACAAGTTCGGAGCGGCTGCAGGGTGCCAGAATACCCACTGGGTTAGATGTGGAAAGGAGTAATGGCACATGAGTATTAAAGTTCCCCAATGTCTTTAAACGCACCTTGTTTTGTCTTTCAGATGCGGGATGCAGCGCCGAAGGCCTCCGGAGCGTGCGAAGAGTTGGTAAGCTTTTGTCCTTCAGATGCCGGAATGCAGTGCGAAGACCTCCGGAGCGCACGAAGAGTAGGTAAGCCTTTGTCTTTCAGATGCCAGAATGCAGCGCGAGGCGTTGGTGACAGCCGATGGACCAGGTAAGTGAAGCGCTGTCACTGAAGACCGTAATGCTAACCTGTTCTTTCTTGTCTTTATAGGTGTTGCTGAAGACTGGATTCAGGATGGTAAGCCTTTTTCCTTAGGCCCAGGATCAGATGCAGAAGACACGATGAGCGTTCTGCTGCAGAGGATGCAGAATAATGCAAAGCAAGATTCATCCATCGGGTGTGGTTTAAATAGCCTCCTGTAGTGCTTAGGTGTCTCCTTCCACAGCCACGCCTTGGTAAGAAAAGAGTTCCTGCTTTCCAGAAGAGTTCCAGTGTTCTGAACCTAGGGAGTGGCTCCTGCCCCACCCAACAGGAAAAGTAGTTCCAAACAGAAGAGGATCAGAGGCTCAACTGGCAGGCAAGTAAGCAGCATGGTCTGCTGCAGGTAAGTCCACCCAAGCATTATGAGCCCGGCGCTTCCAGCGCTGGGACTGGGCAAATTTATGAGCCTGGTGCCACTGGCGCCAGGACTGGGTCCAAAAGGTCCCAATTGGGACTGGTTGGCACTCGGAACCTGGGTTATGGATCTGCTTCCAAGGGAGTTGGGAAAACCCTGACCTTTTGGAAGCAGAGATCACGACAGTACCCCCCCTCAAGGCCCCTCCCAAACCGGGCTTCTCCGGGGGTTTTGGCTTGTCAGGAAATGTTCGGTGAAATCTTTTGATTAGGCGAGGAGCGTGGACATATTCAGCAGGTTCCCAGGATCTCTCTTGGGGGCCGTAGCCTTTCCAGTCAATTAGGTAAAATAGTTTAGATTTGGAGATCTTGGAGTCCAGAATGCTTTTGACTTCAAACTCGAGTTCTCCATCAACTAGAATGGGTTTTGGAGATTTAGTTAGACGGGTTTGAGGTTGCACAGGTTTTAATAGAGAGACGTGGAAGACCGGATGTATCTTCATGTGCGGGGGCAAGTCCAACTTGACCGCTACTGGGTTTACTATGGTAGTGATGGAATAGGGACCAAGGTATCTTGGGTTGAATGTGCGTGGCCCTTTTAGAGGTAGATATTTGGTGGATAACCAGACTTGATCCCCTACTTGATATTGAGGGTCTTCCTTCCGATGTTGATCTGCTCCTTTCTTGTATTGTTCTTTAGCCCTTTGAAGGTGAGAAACAGCTTCCTTAAAGGCTTGGGTGATTGTAGAATGCAGGTAGTCTACTGCTGGTGTTTCAAGATCTTGGAGGGGATTCAACTCCGAGGTTCGAGGGTGACTGCCGTATAAAAGAAAAAACGGGGTTTTCCCAGTTCCCGAATGGACAGAGTTATTGTAGGCATATTCGGCTATGCAAAGGATGTCTTTCCAAGTTTTTTCAGTTTGTTGCAGCATGCAGCGTAAATACTGTTCCAGAGTTTGATTGGTCCTCTCGGTTTGTCCGTCGGTCTGAGGGTGGTGACTGGTCGATAGTCTCACATCAATTTGAGCCGACCGACAGCAACTTCGCCAAAAATGAGAAATAAATTGACTACCTCGATCCGAAATTAGAACCGAAGGAAAACCGTGCAGTCGGACGATGTTTTCGAGAAATTCTCGGGCCAGAGTCGCTGCTGTTGGCAAGCCTTTGAGCGGAATGAAATGCGCCATCTTGGAGAATAAGTCCACGATTACTAGAATCGTATTGTATCCGGAGCATGGAGGTAGATCGGTGATGAAGTCCATAGAAAGCGTATGCCAAGGGCGAGGTGGGATGTCAATAGGGCGTAAGAGACCTGCTGGTCTTTCCTTTTGACTCTTGTTTTGGGCGCATACTCCACAGGACATTATAAAGTCTCTGATATCTTTTTTCCAAGACGGCCAACAGAAGTAGCGCTTGATCTTTTCTGAGGTCTTGGCCATACCGGGATGTCCTTCCATTAAAGAATCGTGATAACAAGAGATTACTTTTTTCTGTAAATCTGTGCTGGGCAGGTATAATCGTTCTTGGAAATACAATAAGTTGTCCTTTACTGCAAAGTCCTTTCCCTGCAGATGCCAATTCTGTATGTCTGCTGGAGTTACAAGTTGCCTGGCTTTATCCTTAACTTCCTCTATGGATTGTGTGGCGATTACACCCAGAATTCTTTGTTCGGGAATGATTGGTACAGGTTTAGGGTTGATCAAGTGTTCTTCCACTCCCATCCGACAAAGGGCATCAGCTTTACCATTTTTTGTACCAGGTCGATAGGTAATTATGAAGTCAAACTCGGCAAAGAATAATGCCCAACGGAGTTGTCTAGAGGATTGGGCTTTTGCGGTTTTCAAATATTGCAGGTTTCGGTGATCCGTAATCACAGTAACGGTGTGTCGGGCCCCCAGCAGATAATGCCGCCAAGCCTTAAAGGCAAACTTGATAGCCAGAAGTTCCTTGTCAGTAATCGTGTAATTGATTTCAGGAGGCGAGAATTTGCGGGACCAAAATGCCACGGGATGCAACTGATTGGTTACCGGGTCCTTTTGTGATAGAACTGCCCCCATGGCAAGGCTTGAAGCATCCGTTTCCACGATGTAGGGGAGTTCGGGGCGAGGGTGTTTTAAGATTGGTGCAGAGATAAATTTAGTCTTCAAATCCTGGAAAGCTTGTTCCGCCTCGGTAGACCATTCAAAACGTTTGTTTTTCTTTAACAAGGCAGTGATGGGCTGGACTATTCGAGAAAATTCGGGGATAAACCTGCGGTAAAAGTTAGCGAAGCCTAACATGC
The DNA here is from genome assembly GCF_040938575.1 of Ambystoma mexicanum. Classification (NCBI taxonomy): domain Eukaryota; kingdom Metazoa; phylum Chordata; class Amphibia; order Caudata; family Ambystomatidae; genus Ambystoma; species Ambystoma mexicanum. Next base: position 100,024,303 of record NC_090941.1, on the reverse strand, counting down.
TTTGCACACCTTTTACCGAGGATGGTGATGGCCATTTGAGAACTGCATCGACCTTCTTTGAATCCATACGCACTCCGCTAGGTGATAATATGAATCCCAAGAATTCAACTTCAGTCACGTTGAAAACACATTTTTCTAACTTAGCGAAAAGTTTGTGTTGACGCAATCTTTCGAGGACTATTTTCACGTGTTTCCGATGTTCAGATTCCGATGAAGAATAAACAAGGATGTCGTCAATGTAAACAACAACACACACATCTATGAGCTCTCTGAGGACATCGTTCATAAAATATTGAAAGGCGGCCGGGGCATTGCAAAGTCCGAAGGGCATGACCTGATATTCAAATAGACCATATTTGGTGCGGAAGGCCGTCTTCCATTCATCGCCCTCTTTTACTCGTACCAAGTGGTAGGCTCCTCTAAGATCCAGCTTTGTATATATGCATGCTTTTCTGACTTGGTCCAGGAGTTCAGGGATCAAAGGTAACGGATATCTATTCTTGACGGTGATCTGGTTCAGGGAGCGATAATCTATACAAGTTCTAAGGTCTCCTTCCTTTTTTGGAACGAAGAACAAAGCTGAAGAAGCAGGGGACTTGGAAGGACGAATAAACCCATTTGCCAGGTATTGATCCAGGTATTGTCGAAGGTGAAGGTTCTCAGGCTCGGTGAGGGCATAAATTCTACTACAAGGAGGAGTAGATCCAGGTATCAGGTCTATCTGGCAGTCATAAGACCTATGAGGAGGTAGAGAGTTAGCCTGATCCTTCCGGAAAACATCTTGGTATTCTAGGTATTCGGGAGGTAACTGGGGAGTCTCTGAAGAAATTGCTGCCAGTGCAACACCAGGTGGAGGGTGACAAGTAGAGACACATTCTGGAAACTGGACCGTTCTTGCTCGCCAATCGATCAGAGGATTGTGTTTCTCTAACCAAGGTATTCCTAGAATAATCTGAAACTGAGGAGCCTTGATCACATCGAACACGATCTTCTCATGGTGTCCATCTTGACTTACTAGCGTCACTTCTTGAGTGGTATGCGTTACTGGTCTGGGGGCTATCTCCGTTCCATCCACTGTAGTAATGACGTCCTTTACAGCCTTGGGACAAAGAGTTAGATTCATCCTCAAAACCATTTCATGATCCACATAATTGCCGATGGCACCGCTGTCGACGTAAGCTTCAATTGCATGTAATCGATCCCGATTATCAGGGCTAATGAGGACCATAGGTATCACGAAATGCGAGGTCACGGAACTGGTTTTCACGCTCGGCAAGAGGACCTCTATTCTTGTCGGGCGAGGTCGTTTCCCTGCTCAGAGTTTGTAACTTTGGTAACTGCAGCTCCTACTGCCTTCTTGGCAGGTTTCACCGGACAGTCTCAAAGAAAGTGCCCTGAGTTTCCGCAATAGAGGCATAATTGCAACTGTTTTCTCCTTTCCCGCTCCTTTTGTGTTAGAGGACCTTTCAGGCCCCCTATTTGCATGGGTTCCCCGGAGTCTACTCCTTTGGAAGGAGTTGGCGGTTTGGAAAATACTCGAGCATCAAACTTGGAACAATCGGCCTTCCTGTTCTGCAGTCTGTGATCTATTTGAACGACTAAGTCTATATAGTCCGAACAATCTTGTGGGGGATTCACTACTTGGGCTAACACATCTTTGAGCTCTCCATGTAGACCTCTATAAAACAGCGTAATCCTTTTGTCCTCAGGCCATTGAGTTTCCACTATCAGTCTGTTGAAAGACGCAATATAAGCCAAAAGGTCTTGATTACCTTGTCGCAACGAAAGAAGCTCATTGTCCAAGGCCTGCCCCTGTGAATGTCTTGCGAACAGTTTTTCCATACTGAGCTGAAAAGCTTGAAAATCATGGAGGACCGGATCATCTTGATTTACTAGAGGGATCGACCAGTCTGCCGCATTGCCACTAAGGTACGAAAGCACGAAAGCTACTTTAGCTTGATCAGTTGGAAAGGCTGCTGGCCGGCATAAGAAATGCAACCGGCACTGATTGATAAATACTGCAAACCTCTTTGGGTCACCAGAAAATCGTTCGGGCGGAGCCAGAGGTACATTCCCAGGTAGGTTGATCTGCACTGGATTCATAGAGGATGTAGAAGGAAGATTTCCCCCAGATGCGGGTAACGGGGTCTGTCCGGCTTGTGACTGTAGCAATTGTCTAGCGAGATCATCTGTTCGCTCCTTGGAAATAATCAGTTCCCTTCTTAGAGCGTTCGTTTCCTGACGGGCTGCATGCACTTCTGCCCTTAGTTCCCCAAGTAACTGGGCTAGCTGGTCGGTATCCGAGGTTTCCATAGCGCCTGGACGGGAGTTTTGCGGTAGGCTTTGCGTTCTGTAACGCTCACCTGATTCCCGTAAAGGCGCCGGTCTTGACTGGGCATATACAGTATCTTCAAAGGTGATGTGTAACACACGGCTGGCTCTTTGGGCTGGACCTCTGTGCACTGTATGTCTGACTCGAAGGGTAAGATGTCTGCAGATAGAAAATATGGGATTAATGAACTGGGTTATTGAATTTCTCTCTCTTCTTCCCTTTCTCTTCTCCTGTAGAACCCCAAAGGTTAACGCTCTCACCTTAGGTAAGTGAACGCCGTGCTCTCCATCTGCCTCGGGGCAGGGTGCTGAAACCAGTTTCTTCACTGGCTAAGGGGAGCAGGCCTCTTGACTTCAGAGGACTGCTGTCCGTCGTATACTGCACGAACGGTAAGTTTCGAGTAATTCTAATGTCTTTAAAAGTCTTTAGTAATGATGTCTCTTGTTTTGCAGGGTTCCGGCGATGGCGGATGACGGGCTGAAGTGAGTTGAAGATGGAGCCCGTGTAATGAATAGAAGCGCCTGGAAGCACGTAAGTAAGCGCTTGTTGCCTGCTTCACAATGCGCTCTAACTGTCTTTTTATTTTGCAGGTACAAGTTCGGAGCGGCTGCAGGGTGCCGGAATACCCACTGGGTTAGATGTGGAAAGGAGTAATGGCACGTGAGTATTAAAGTTCCCCAATGTCTTTAAACGCACCTTGTTTTGTCTTTCAGATGCGGGATGCAGCGCCGAAGGCCTCCGGAGCGTGCAAAGAGTTGGTAAGCTGTTGTCTTTCAGATGCCGGAATGCAGTGCGAAGACCTCCGGAGCGCACAAAGGGTAGGTAAGCCTTTGTCTTTCAGATGCCGGAATGCAGCGCGAGGCGTTGGTGACAGCCGATGGACCAGGTAAGTGAAGCGCTGTCACTGAAGACCGTAATGCTAACCTGTTCTTTCTTGTCTTTATAGGTGTTGCTGAAGACTGGATTCAGGATGGTAAGCCTTTTTCCTTAGGCCCAGGATCAGATGCAGAAGACACGATGAGCGTTCTGCTGCAGAGGATGCAGAATAACGCAAAGCAAGATTCATCCATCGGGTGTGGTTTAAATAGCCTCCTGTAGTGCTTAGGTGTCTCCTTCCACAGCCACGCCTTGGTAAGAAAAGAGTTCCTGCTTTCCAGAAGAGTTCCAGTGTTCTGAACCTAGGGAGTGGCTCCTGCCCCACCCAACAGGAAAAGTAGTTCCAAACAGAAGAGGATCAGAGGCTCAACTGGCAGGCAAGTAAGCAGCATGGTCTGCTGCAGGTAAGTCCACACAAGCATTATGAGCCCGGCGCTTCCAGCGCTGGGACTGGGCATATTTATGAGCCTGGTGCCACTGGCGCCAGGACTGGGTCCAAAAGGTCCCAATTGGGACTGGTTGGCACTCGGAACCTGGGTTATGGATCTGCTTCCAAGGGAGTTGGGAAAACCCTGACCTTTTGGAAGCAGAGATCATGACACAAATGCTTACTTAATGTTCCTTCAACCCAAATGTACTCACTAAACTGTAGCACAATAAACTGTTAGAAAATACCAACAGGTATCTAACTACATCCATAATACTACAATAGTACTTTTAAAAATCAAGATAGTTAGAACATGCCAAAAGGTATCTAATTACTTCAAAAATACCCTTCATTGCAATACACTTCAAATACCCAAACCCTGTTCTTGTTACTACAAAACGTCTTGTAAAGTATATTCACATACTAAAAGATTTGTCATTGAGAGAGTTACAATCAAAAATGTAGTGTGACCTGAAGTGACAGGTAATGTAGTTTCTGCGAGAGAAGAAATCCAAAAATCAAAAACTAGTGACTGGGATGTGTTAGAACAGTGTTCAGTGGAAGTATAAAAAAGATATCTGGTATGGAATTGTAATTATGTGTGCAACATTGACAAATACTAGTCTTAAACTATGTATTACAAATGTTCCACGACAATGATAATGCATAATGACAAATCAAGATGATACAGAAAATTGATGACTTTGACGTTCGTGAAAAAAACTGGACTACTGGGTCACTCTGGTTTATCTTGAGAAAGGAACCAGTGAGAGTCTGTTTCACCACATACGTATGCTGGCTGCACATCATAACACAATACAGTAAATTTGTGTAAAACCGTATCAGTGCAAAACACCATGCATGTCACTTGAACTGTTAAGTAAGATGGTGACTACAGGAACAGTACAAAGTTTACTTTCTACTCTTGAGATGGTAAAAACCACAGACATTGTTGGGCTTGTCTAACTTAGTTTAAGTCTACTAGTTGTTTCTAAATATGTGTGTCTTTTGTTAGCACACCATTAACTAGGACAATTAAAGATTGATATATTGACTGTTTTACTCCTAAAGTTTCTAATTATTTTTGAGATCTAATGGCAAATATACTACTTTGCCACGGATGCCTTTTAGTAACTTGTATGAAGGCAATTTAGCTGTTTTCGGTGAAAGGTGTATTATAACTTGAAATTGGTGTTTTGTTTGGATTATAATGCTCTCATGCAAGTTACGTTGTTGGAGAGCCTTTGGAAGTCTGTAGTGATATCACATGATAGCATTTAGTTATTGGCAACCTTTGTATTGCAGTACATGCAAACTATTGAGGGGTCCGCTATTTTGTATTTATTTTCTGCTATTAGATATAAGGCTAATTCAACCATGGGGATTCCTCATTGTCCTCTATTTTGTAGGCCATATCTACTATTTCTGTGATCTTTTTATAAGATGTTCTGTGACAAAAGACACATACTTGATCTGGTATTTCAGCAGATGTGTTTTGAAACTTAGCTATTTCTTTTTTGTATATGTTTGTTAGGAGATCAGTGTTTGTGAGGTTTTCGCAAACATTTTCTGAAGTTACTTCAGTTACAAAGCATTCACTTTGGATGTGCTCTATTTCTCAAAGGATTTCATTGGCTGTTCCATGTAGGAGAATGTTATTTAAATGTTGTAGTTCTAGAGCAGGACTTTTTGCATAGTATAGTCCATATGGTCTTAGGAGGATAGCTCAGGGGCAACGTGCTCGCCTTGGAAGCCAGACAACATGGAGCACCACTGGTTCAATCCCCGGGTCTGCGCTTAGAAACCTCTGGGTATTAAGCGCGTTATAAATAACCTATTATATCATGCACAAGATTCCGTATAGCGGAATGGTGTGTTGCTAAAATTTTGATGTTGGTAGAAGGGGCTTTTGCAAGCAGTTCCTGAAAAGCAGGATAATGAATGTCCTCGAAGTCCAGTGTGGCTGCACACCGGACAACAGTCCATGGTTTTTAAAGTTTTAATTTTAGTTTCATCTTTCAGTTTCACATAGTAATTGAGGAATTGTCTTAAATATTTAATGGGTTATTGGCCTACATTACACAATGAGCTGCACCTTCATTTATACACTGGACGGTTTATTTGTTCAAAAGGAATATTTGGTTGAAAGTTTGTTTGGGACGTTTTTTCTATAAGGGTTTCTTTTGCTACAATGGTGTCTCCTACCATTTCATGCCCTCAGTCATTACTGTCTATAGCAATTGTTTTTTTTATTTTCTTGTTTATAAGCCTCTTCATTGAAATATGGTTTTGTGCTGCTTGTGTGAATCCATTCACCTTCACAGAAGTTTGAATTGTTATCTATACTGACATTGCACATGTTTAGAAGTACTTTTTGTAACATATTGATGCATTTAGTTTGTGGTTTCATTCTGTTTAAAATCAGTATAAACAACTTTCTCTACAGTCAAAATGAACAGTCAATTAGATCTTCGAGGATTAGTCTTCTGCAGTAGTTTTTAGGGGTAGATTGTGAATTCTTTGCTGTCTATATAAGATTGTGAAGACCTCTACGGTGGAACATTGTTTGTAAAATTAATTTGTTGGAATGCTTTACTGTGGCTATGTTAACATTGGTAGTAGTGTTAGGTTCATTAGTAGGTCTGCTTTTGTTTGTACATCTTTTTTTACTATTAGTTTTTGGAAGAGGGGCCATCATTTTTTAGTGCTTGCTGGTTTAGTTTAGTTGAGTGAGGTTATTATTTTGTTTTAATGTTTTCTATAAATTGATTTAGAGGTGGATGACTAACTTTGTTTTCTACAGAGTTGCTTTTTAGTAGGCATTCTGTTCTGTCTGTTGGAAAAAAAGAAAGTTTGTGTTTGGAATTTCTGGAATTTTTGTTCATTTATGTATTTATTTATTCATTCATTTATAGCAGCACACAAAGCCTGTGGGCATCTAGGTGCTATTTACATACAGAGAAAAGTTAGTAGTGGACAGTAGGAGAATGGGTTGTGGAAAAGGTCAGTTTGTAGCTTCTTTCTGAATGATAGCTAAGAGCGCTTGGCCCTGAGTGTGTGTGTGGGAACAGAAGGTCTTGAACATTATTCTCTCCCTGACAAGGAGCCAATTCACGGTTCTCCTGGCATCGGAAATATGATTGTGTTTTACAAGTTAATGGCCGCTCGAAGGACATTGTTCTTTTTGATTTGTAATTTGTTTAGATTTTTTTTCAGATGTACCTCCAAGTAAGGCATTGCGATTTTCAGTGGAGAGGAATGGTTTGCAAGTGTAAATAAGCTTTGTGGCGTAGGCTGCGATAGAGGTGATATGGTTGATCTTTCGTGTCATGTTGAGGCTCAGGTCCAGGTAGACCTCTAAGGTTTTTGCTCCAGCAGCCACCGGGATGTTATGACCATCGATGCTAAATGATTTGAAAGAGCTGTCTAGTTTGGCTAGACTGGCTGGGGAGCCAATCAGCAGGAGATCTGTTTTTTTGTCATTTAAACAAAGGCTCTGCTCTGCCATCCAGGTTTGGATGTTCTTGTAGAAGCAGTTTTAGTGACCAGACAGTGGAATGATAATTTGTGTGTCATCAGCGTACTTTGTATATGAAAGCAAAGTGGTTACTGATGTGGCATACAACTGGGAACCATGAGCACTTATCTGAAGATAACCACACTATCACCTATTTTGAGAGGAAACCGCCTGGAAAAAGTACCCATATTGTATGCCGCAGGCGGTGGTAAGAAAAGGGCCCCTATGCCAAGGGGACATGCAATCGCAAACAGTAAACACATGTTTTCAACACCAGACTGTGTATAAATAGAGTACAATCTCAATTTGTGTATTCCAAATTTTAATGCAAAAGTAGCCAACACGTGTTTCAACCAAACAGTCTTCTTCTGGGTTTGGCTAACTGGCTGCTTGCGTATGAACAGACAATATTCACACGTCAACCTGGTAGAGACGAGAGATTCACCCATGCTCGTTATTCAACAAACCCTGCATCTACAGCACAGCTACGTCCAGCCAGACTTTAAGAACCCCTTTGAAGTCAGGGCACGTACTGAAGTCAGTCAAGCCCAGAAGAAGACCATCTGGTTGAAACACATGCTGGCTAATTTGCATTCAAATTTGGAATACACAAATTGCGATTGGACTATGTATATGCACAATGTGGGGTTGAAACCATTTGTTTACAGTTTGTATATGATGTGCCAATAGAGTCGAAGAGCTCAAACAGTGGTTTTGTATAAATTTTGTACAAAATTGGTGAGACACAGGAGCCTTGCCGGACACCACCTGAGATGGGCATCCGGTCAGCTATTGCATTGCCAGTGAAGACTCTTATTGTTCTGCGGGATAGGAAGTAGCCTATCCAGTTGGCTGCATCAGGTGAAAAATGTGCAGAGGTCGAGAGGTGGAGGCATAGTGTCTGTTGGTCAACCAGGTCAAAGGCGGCCGAGAGGTCAAGGAGGAGAAGGAGTGTATGTTGTCCAGCATCAATAGCATCGTCCAGTTGATTCTTGAGGTCTAAAAAGGCTGTTTCTGTTCCGTGTCTGGGGCAGAAACCTTATTGCCTGGTCCCTTGTATGTGGTGGGATTCGAGGAAGTCTCGGATTTGGAGGTATGCTAATCTGTAGATAATTTTCAGGAGGAACAAGACTGGTTTTATAGGGCACTAATTGGTCGGGTCAAAGAGTCTAGGGACAGTTTCTTGAGCAAGGGTGATTTCCATGATTCCTTAAAGTCAACAGAGACAGAGCAGGAAGGAAAGGAAGTATTGGGGATGGTGGCAATGAGAGGAAGCAGAGGTTCAGTGCAGTCTTTGATCAGTGAAGTTGGGCAAGTGTCTCCCTTGCATCGGAAAGGTTTGAGACCCTTGATTATGAGAATTACCCCACAATGTTTTATTAAAAATGTGGAATGTACGTTTTGTGTGCATTCGGCATAGTTGATAAGGTCGAATCCCAAAATGCTGGACTAGGTGAGCAGGGATTGCGGGTGGTGTCCCCTGCTCTCCTAGTTCGCTATTATGGGCTGCATGGGTTGCGGGGGTGTCCTCCACATACACTAAAGGCAAAGTGGGGGACACAAAACAAAAATCCAAAAAAGCTTGAATGACAAAATGTGTGCAAGCAGGCTTCACAATTTTGTAATTTGAGCATTTTGGATTCGATCATTTAACATACATTCTTGATTATGGTGGCTACTTCAGAGACTGAGAAAGGTTGTGATTGGATTATAGAGATACTAGGCATATTAGGATGAAGGGACTGTGACTTGGGTGCTGTGTTGGATGAGCATTTGGTAGCGATTAGGTCTTAGAGCTGTGGAAATGTTCCCTGTGAATGTATATTGGATGGTTCCACACAAAATTTGTTTTTTAGCACTGGGACGGGGGAAGGAGGGGCGCTCAGCATTTCAAATTTGCAAAGTACGGTGAAAAGTTCATGAGAGGAGGAAGGGGCGTTGGAGATTCTGTCGTTATAGGTTGTTGATTTGGCAGACTGGATGTTTTTGTGTGTAGGTCTTAGCGATGGCTTCAAAGACAACTTTGTTGGAGGAGGTAAGATCCTTTTGCCAGACGGCTTCTGCTGCTCTTTTTTGTGTACATAGAGCATGGAGGTCCGAGTGAAGCATCCGTTGTAGTGTTTAGGCTTAATTGCATTGCAGGGTTTTAGTGGTGCCAAGGCATCCACTGCATTGCCTACACTGGTGTTGTAGTGATCTAACAAGGTGGTGGCGTTCTGTGAGGTGGGTAATGGGTGGTTCAGCAGCAGAAGGAGGCAGGCACGAGTAAGGTTGCGGATACTCCATGTGAGAGTGGGCATAGAAAGAGGGTTAGAAAAGGTTGTAGTGGTTTTTTTGCAGATCGGGATGGGGATGAAGAATGTGATTATATGGTGATCTGACATGGGCAGGAGACAAAGTCAACGATTGATTTACATACATGATCCAGCAGCCAGTCAATGGTGCAATCAAAGGTGTGTGTTGGTTTGAGGATGCACTGGGTACATGCTATGGTAGCCATGGAATTAGGAAGGGCTAGGGCTTCTGTGTCAAGTAGGTTGTTGTAACCAAGATAAAAGTCCCAGAGGATGATATGTTTTATAGTAGACTTGAGGTTTACAGATACAAGTTGAAGAAGGTTGTTTTCGAAAGTTAAAGTTTGGCCTGGCGGCTGGTAGATCAGGTCGAGGTTGAAGGTAGTGTAAGACAAGCAGGTTAGATTGGCGGAGAGTTCTGAAGCTGAGTGGTGTTTACTTGGTGAAGTACTAGGCAGTCTTTGTATATGAGCGCTACTCCTCCACCATTCTTGCCTATTCTATCTCAGGGTCGAATAGCGTAGCCTCTAGGGGCAGAGATTGAGAGATCAGGGCCAGCTGTTGGGGTCAGCCATGTTTCAGTGAGAGCTAGAAGGTCTGGCATGTTTAAGGTGATGAGGTGAAGGATGTCACATGTGGCATTGAGCATTATGCATTTGAGTGAAGGTGCACGCGTGCTGTTGGCTTTCACTATAGTAATCTTGTAATGTGTGCATGGCCTAGTTTTATGTATGGGAGAGTAGCGATATTGAATTCTGGCATTCCTTACACACATAATGAAATAACCACATAAGAGACACTAATGGACACACCCCAGTAGGTAATGAGCCCAGGACCAAGTGCAGGTGAAGTAAAAGACAAGTCTTTATATAAAGTAAAATGGGGCACGCAGAGAACTCTGCTTACTCTGAAAGCGTTCTGCCCAAACATCAGAAAACACACATTATATTACAAAAACACGTCATCTATGACGTGTGCTATAGGGGATACATAGAATTACGGTCATTGGATGAAAGGGGACAGGGCAGTATCCAAGCTGTAGGGGTAATGCTCCCAGATTGGCTGGTGTTGAACTGGTTACTTCGTGGAGCACGCTGGTCAGCTAGGCTCATCTGGGAGCAGTGCAGGGCCAGTCATGTTCAGGTTGCGATGATGTAGACTATCTGACATTTGCCCTTGTGGCCACACATACCTTTGTTTATTATTTATACATTTTGACATAAACCATTACATTACTAGACGTTTGACCTGGACAATAAAAGTGAGACTACATGGGTCCAGGTGCCTAATCTATTCACAATATTTAATTGACACATTCATCAAGTATCCCTTTAGATCTCACGAGAGAATGGTTTATTGTTTGTGTTAGGAAAGATTTCGTAATTGTAGGGAATTTTCCTTCCATGTGGCAACCCCTAAACTTTTTGCTATTGTTTTTAACCTTGTTCTTGACTTTGCCAGAGAAGTACAGCCTTCTGCCGCACTTCTCTGGGCTTTCGCTCCTTTTTTTATGGGGAAACTGACATGCCCTTAAGACAGTCAGTACCGGGGAACGCTGTTTCCCGTAGTTTCTTTTATCATGTTGCGGCTTTAGTGCAACATGACACAAGAGGGCACTGTAAGCTAAGTTACAGCTCTCTTGGGTCTCTAGCCTTCTACAGACCCTAGATACTCTTTTAGGATGGTATTTGATCGGTGCAAGTCATTCAGGGACTCGAATGGTGGCAGCGATCGTTTTGTTTATTTTGAGCTCCTTTTGGCGTTCTGAGCACGTTTTTGCCCTGAACCCAAAATGGTGGCCTGGCTCCCAAAATGGCCAGACCACGAGGCTCCTTTGTCCTGTCCACTGACCGCCTTGCTCCCTTCACCTTCGCCAGGTCGGGCGACCCGGGGCCTTCCTTATTTGGGCATGTACTTTCCCGTGAAACGTGGTTGCTTTCGCGGGCTTCTACATGTCGTTTGTGTGCCTCCAGGGTGTGGGCTGGGATGTCTGGTCCCAATACACATCCTGGGTGCCAGAGAGTCTGGGGTGGTGTGAATGCCTGGGACCACCGTGGTCCGTGATTGGTCCACGTATGGTATGTGTGTTGATGAGCGGATCTCCCATTGGCTCCCCTCCGTTTTGGCGCGAAGGGAACCGTGGATAAGAGGGGGCTGGAAACACCACTACCATGTCGATCTCCTGAGTTCTCACGAACGAAGGAATACAGGAGCCAAGTATCCTGCAACCAAGAGGCTGGACCGAGGAATCGCTGGTGACCCGCTGAAGGAATCCTCCTTTGCACTGCTGTCGTCCTGTGAAACCCTTTCCTCCTTGGATCGAACCAGAAGGCCTGTACTGGTGCTTCGACCTTTGGAATAGCAGGAACAGCTATTCCCGGCGACTTCATCATCTCCTGCCAAGTAAGCTTTCGGAAGTGTCTCTGGGCCATCCAGTTGACTGACCAGCTTACAAGGGAGTCCTGCTCTGTAACTGCCGCCAGGTTGTGTTGTATTTCGAGTCCTTGACACTCTCCCACGCTTCGTACACTTGGCGTTCCCAAGTCTGAAGGGAGGAGTGTACATTTGGCTTGAATACACCCGGCCGCTCCGTTGTCCTGCTGCGGCAACAAAACTGTGCTGGTTTCGTCGATTGGGACGTCTTTTTGCTCTACACGACTACGAGGCGTTCCCTGCTCTTCTGAACCTGCCAGCTGCTGAATCTACGTGGAGAAGCCTGGGTCTGCTTGCTTCGGGCACCGGTGAGTAGTTTAGCTAGGATCTGGTCGCCCTCCTGCAGTATCCCATTGCTTTTCCCTGCTGTGTAAAAACAGCCCCCCTTTTGGCCGTACTCGCGCTCTGCTTCTGCCCACTGTGGAGGCTGCGCTTGAGTTGCGGAACCTGTTCTCATTCTGCTGTGCACTAACTCGAACTGCCTGACTTCCTCCGAAGAGCTTCCCCTTTTGCCCGTTGGCACCGGCGTGGCAGGTACTTTGAGCACAAGGCTCCACTCTTCGCAGGGCTCGGACTTCCATCTAGTTAGGTGCCTCTGAAGGCGAACTGAGTCTAAAGCGTTATCGCACTGCCTGTTTTCCTTTCCTTTCAGGTGGACTACATATTTCGTGCTTTAAACGCTTGCGACTGTGTATTTGTATATATATTGTGTTGATATGGTATGTGTTGGTTTAATATTGTGATATTGTGATTTTCTTGCTACGGTCATTATTTTAAAGGCCTTAAAATAAATGTGTATCTATTTTTTGATATAACAACTGTTTGGAGTAGTTTGTAAGGGCTCTTGCTTTGTGTGCTCATTGCGGGCTTTCAGTCACCCTCACCCCTCTTGAGACCTAGTCTTGACCGCCGCGATCGCTACCTTGATTGGTCTGGCTTGTCCAGAGGTTACCCTGTTCCAAGTAATTAGGTTGGCCTTCTGAACTTCTGCGCCACCAGGACAGAGTTCAGAAATCCGTCTTAACAAATTGGTGTACAGCGGTGGGATACGACTGAAGGTATCCAGTGTTGCGCTCGAACTAAGGCATTTCAGGTTATTCCAAACAGTGCACGTAGTGAATTGTTGTAATATAACTTTAAAAAGGCCATAGTCCTATCAAACAGTATGGAAACAAATATGTTGTTAACTTTAAATGCTTCCAAATCAGAAACGCTGAAAAAGATGTGTGCAGAGAGAGGTGTTTCCTCTCAAGGCACGAAATTGGAAATGATCCAGAGAATCGTGGCGTGGCAAGAAGCGCAGCTTGACGCTATAACTTCCGAGGACAGTGCAGAAGGTGGTGGGGCTGCTCTCACTGGCAGAACCGACGGTTCTGCCTGTGCACTGATCCATCGCGACCACGAGGACAGGGAGGATGTAATGTCTAATGTTTCCTCTGCCAGTGTTGATGGGGAGGCTATGCTTGAATTCAAGAAGCAAGAGCGGCGGTTTAGGCAGCAGGAGCTTGAATTCAGCATAGCCGAACTAAAAATCGAACAGGCAGAAAAACAGAAAGACAGGGATCACCAGTTGGAACTGGCCAAGCTTCAGGTTGCAAATGGATCCAAGGGTCCTAGACATGGGTCTGGGGCTTCCTCTCATCCACGGTTTCCAAAAGATCTGCTCAGTGTGTATGAAGAAAGGAATGACATTATGGACTGGCTGAATGCGTTTGAGTATGCATGCGAGGTTCAAGAAGTTGACAATGCTGATAAGATTGCGTGGTTGCTCAGTAGACTGCCCCATTCTGGCTGCAGTGCCATTATGGAAATGTCGAAGGCTGAGCGGGCTGATTTTGCAATGTTAAAGCAAACTCTCATTTTAAAGTTTGGGAAGACTCCGGCCCAATATTTAAAGCGTTTTCGAGAGTATAAGAAAAAGGAAGGTGGTACTTGGGTATCTTATGTCGCTGAATCTTTGAAAAACTTAACTGGCTGGGTTGAAGGTTATAAGGTTTCTACCTTCGAAGGCATGATAAATCTTGTCATGCTGGAACACATTTTTGCTTCTTCTTCCCCGGAGCTTAAGCAGCATTTGGCCAATTCGAAGGAGATAGATCCTAAGAAGCTGGCCATTGCAGCAGATTTATGGGTGTCACATTGAGTGTCCCATAAGGACAAAACTCATCCTGGTAAGCAGGAGGAAGGGAAAAAGCCCAAAGATATGGAGGGTGGGGAATCTGCTAAATCTTCTTCCCATAAGGGCCACAAAAAGAAAAACAAGGGTAAGACACAAGAGAACTCACAGGGTAGTGGAGGTCAGCCTCCGAAACAGAACTCTGGTTACACTAAGCCTCCCTACGTAAACAGACCCACTGGGGCTTGTTTTTCTTGTGGAGCAACTGACCATGTGAAGGGGGATCCCCGTTGTAAGGTTAGACCTTGGGGGGTCCACTCCGCTAATCTGGCCTTCTCCTCCTACGAGGAAGAAGAGATTACAGGAGCATCCTTCTCCTCAGACTCATTTCCCAGCGGAATAGAGGCTGAGGTAGTTTTAGTGTCCCTGGGTTCCTGGGAGCCTAAAGTCGCAGAGGCTTATGCTAGGATTCCGGATAATACCAAGCACTACTTTAAGGACAGTGTGCTGATCAATGGAGTGGATACTCCAGCTCTTAGGGATAGTGGGTGCAGTCGCACTGTAGTGGATTCTACCTTGGTAGACTCAGAGGAAGTTGCCAGAGCTACTCTGATGCCCACTAAGTTGGCTGACGGCCCCCTCTGTATGTTTCCCGTGATCCCTGTAAATCTTACTTTAAATGGTACAGCAGTCAGGATTCCAGTGAGCATTCAGAGAAATGTCCCGGGAAAGGTCTTGTTGGGTAATGATCTCAGAGCTTTAGGGCTCGTAGGAGACACTGCCGAAAGACCCTACACACGGTCTCAAGCACGGGCAGCATTGGCCAAGTCCAATACGCCGCCCCAGCCAAAGGGGAAACCCAAGGCGAAAGGAGTCTACAAGTCAAGACGAGGGAAAGAGAATATTCCCCCGAGCTCGCCTACCACTGCGGTGGAGGAAGTTGGTCAATCGCCCGGGCCTGTCGAGGAGGTGGCGATGCCTGAAGTTTTCGACCCCAACGATCATCCTGAACTAAAAGACTTGTTAGTTGAAGGAGGTCCTGATAGGGATGAATTCAGTAAAGGCCAACGTGAGTGCCCATCTCTGGAAGGCCTAAGGAGACAGGCCTGCTCCCAGCTTGAGGGTGAACCTCCTGGGATGCATAGGATTTACCAGGAAGGTGGACTCCTGTATAGTGAGCCCACAGAGTCTATAGAAGGAGACCATAGGAGGTTGGTGGTTCCCCTTGCTGTTAGGCCCTTCCTCCTGCAGTTGGCGCATGAAGTTCCCCTTGCTGGTCACCTCGGTATGAGGAAGACCAAGCAAAGGTTATCCATGCACTTCTACTGGCCCAAGATGGGGGAGCAAGTAGAAAGTCACTGCAGGAGTTGTGCCGCCTGCCAGTTGTCTGGTAAGGTTGGCGCGACAATCCAAGATCCGTTGGTACCGCTCCCAGTTGTGGGGGTACCATTTGAAAGGGTAGGGATCGACATGGTTGGTCCCCTTGACCCGCAAACATCCTCAGGCAATAGGTTTATCCTGGTGCTGGTCGACCATGCAACCAGGTATCCTGAGGCCGTCCCATTTACAACTGTAACTGCCAAGCCAGTTGCAGAAGCTTTACTCGCCATGTTTACTAGGGTTGGCTTCCCTAAAGAAGTTGTGTCGGATCATGGCAGCAACTTTATGTCGAAGTATAGGCAGGCTATGTGGAAAGAATGTGGGGACACCTACAGGTTCTCTTCTGCATACCGCCCCCAGACCAATGGTCTGGGGGGGCGTTTCAACAGGACGTTAATAACCATGATTGGGGCTCTGGAGGAGCCTCAGAGAAGAAAATGGGATCTTCTTGTTTCATGCTTACTGTTTGCCTACCGAGAGGTACCACAGGAGGGTGTTGGCTTCAGCCCCTTCGAACTTCTGTTCGGTCATCCCGTACGGGGACCCTTAGCCATTGTCAAGGAGGGATGGGAGATGCCCACTCCCCCTGTTACTACCAATGTAGTTGATTATGTGCTAGGGCTCAGAAAACGGATGGTACTTCTGATGGGCTTGGCTAGTGATAAATTGAAGGCAGGGCAAGCGCTGGTGAAACATTGGTACGACCAGAAAGCTTCCCTCATCAACTTTACACTTGGTCAGCAAGTCCTGATCATGAATCTCATAAGGCCTCGAGCTTTACAGGACAAATGGTCAGGCCCTTACCCAGTGGTGGAGCCCCTGGGTGAGGTTAACTATTCAGTGGACCTTGGAAGGCCTGGATAGGCTCCAAAAGTGTTTCACGGGAATAGGCTGAAGGCTTTCGTCCCAAGCGGCGAAATCGCAGCACTGCTATTGGCTTCAGACGTTGAGGAAGAGGAGTCTGAACCTCTCCCTGACCTGTTCCAAAGCAGTCCTTCAGAAAGCTCTTTTGAGGGTGTCCGAGTGGCCCCTCACCAAAATGGACAAGGCTCAGTGGTTTGCCTTGGACATGAAGTAGGTGGAGGGAGGAGACAGCCTCTATCCAGTAAGGTACCAGCGGTACAAGACTGGCCTACCCCCACTACGCAAACCCAAGTGAGAGCCTTTTTAGGACTCACTGGGTATTATCGCAATTTTGTGGCAGACTATGGCACCATAGCTGCTCCTCTGACTGCCCTCACAACTCCGAAGAAACCCAAGAAGGTAACTTGGACTGACGAGTGTGAGAAGGCCTTCAATGGCTTAAAAGACTCCTTGTGCCAGGCGCCTGTGCTCAGGGCCCCTGATTATCAAAGACCTTTTATCGTGCAGACGGATGCCTCTGACACTGGGATAGGAGCTGTACTATCACAAGTAGATGAGAAGGGTAAGGAACACCCTATCGGTTTTATTAGTCGCCAGCTTAAGGACAGAGAGCTCAGATGGTCCACGGTAGAGAAAGAATGTTTCTCTGTTGTGTGAGCCCTAAGGAAGCTGAGGCCCTACCTCTATGGGACCCACTTCACTGTGCAGACTGACCATAAGCCGTTAAAGTGGCTAATGAACATGAAGGGGCAGAATCCAAAGTTGCTTAGGTGGTCCATAAGTCTACAAGGCTTCGACCTCACCATTGAGCATAGGCCAGGTGTCCAACATAGCAATGCTGATGGGTTGTCCAGAATGTTTTACCGACCTGAACAAGAGACTCATCCAGGGGTGGATTAGTTCCCCCTGTCCATAGTCTGGGAGGGGCGAGTGTTAGGAAAGATTTCGTAATTGTAGGGAATTTTCCTTCCATGTGGCAACCCCTAAACTTTTTGCTATTGTTTTTAACCTTGTTCTTGACTTTGCCAGAGAAGTACAGCCTTCTGCCGCACTTCTCTGGGCTTTCGCTCCTTTTCTTATGGGGAAACTGACATGCCCTTAAGACAGTCAGTACCGGGGAACGCTGTTTCCCGTAGTTTCTTTTATCATGTTGCGGCTTTAGTGCAACATGACACAAGAGGGCACTGTAAGCTAAGTTACAGCTCTCTTGGGTCTCTAGCCTTCTACAGACCCTAGATACTCTTTTAGGATGGTATTTGATTGGTGCAAGTCATTCAGGGACTCGAATGGTGGCAGCGATCGTTTTGTTTATTTTGAGCTCCTTTTGGCGTTCTGAGCACGTTTTTGCCCTGAACCCAAAATGGTGGCCTGGCTCCCAAAATGGCCAGACCACGAGGCTCCTTTGTCCTGTCCACTGACCGCCTTGCTCCCTTCACCTTCCCCAGGTCGGGCGACCCGGGGCCTTCCTTATTTGGGCATGTACTTTCCCGCGAAACGTGGTTGCTTTCGCGGGCTTCTACATGTCGTTTGTGTGCCTCCAGGGTGTGGGCTGGGATGTCTGGTCCCAATACACATCCTGGGTGCCAGAGAGTCTGGGGTGGTGTGAATGCCTGGGACCACCGTGGTCCGTGATTGGTCCACGTATGGTATGTGTGTTGATGAGCGGATCTCCCATTGGCTCCCCTCCGTTTTGGCGCGAAGGGAACCGTGGATAAGAGGGGGCTGGAAACACCACTACCATGTCGATCTCCTGAGTTCTCACGAACGAAGGAATACAGGAGCCAAGTATCCTGCAACCAAGAGGCTGGACCGAGGAATCGCTGGTGACCCGCTGAAGGAATCCTCCTTTGCACTGCTGTCGTCCTGTGAAACCCTTTCCTCCTTGGATCGAACCAGAAGGCCTGTACTGGTGCACTGACCTTTGGAATAGCAGGAACAGCTATTCCCGGCGACTTCATCATCTCCTGCCAAGTAAGCCTTCGGAAGTGTCTCTGGGCCATCCAGTTGACTGACCAGCTTACAAGGGAGTCCTGCTCTGTAACTGCCGCCAGGTTGTGTTGTATTTCGAGTCCTTGTCACTCTCCCACGCTTCGTACACTTGGCGTTCCCAAGTCTGAAGGGAGGAGTGTACATTTGGCTTGAATACACCCGGCCGCTCCGTTGTCCTGCTGCGGCAACAAAACTGTGCTGGTTTCGTCGATTGGGACGTCTTTTTGCTCTACACGACTACGAGGCGTTCCCTGCTCTTCTGAACCTGCCAGCTGCTGAATCTACGTGGAGAAGCCTGGGTCTGCTTGCTTCGGGGACCGGTGAGTAGTTTAGCTAGGATCTGGTCGCCCTCCTGCAGTATCCCATTGCTTTTCCCTGCTGTGTAAAAACAGCCCCCCTTTTGGCCGTACTCGCGCTCTGCTTCTGCCCACTGTGGAGGCTGCGCTTGAGTTGCGGAACCTGTTCTCCTTCTGCTGTGCACTAACCCGAACTGCCTGACTTCCTCCGAAGAGCTTCCCCTTTTGCCCGTTGGCACCGGCGTGGCAGGTACTTTGAGCACAAGGCTCCACTCTTCGCAGGGCTCGGACTTCCATCTAGTTAGGTGCCTCTGAAGGCGAACTGAGTCTAAAGCGTTATCGCACTGCCTGTTTTCCTTTCCTTTCAGGTGGACTACATATTTCGTGCTTTAAACGCTTGCGACTGTGTATTTGTATATATATTGTGTTGATATGGTATGTGTTGGTTTAATATTGTGATATTGTGATTTTCTTGCTACGGTCATTATTTTAAAGGCCTTAAAATAAATGTGTATCTATTTTTTGATATAACAACTGTTTGGAGTAGTTTGTAAGCGCTCTTGCTTTGTGTGCTCATTGCGGGCTTTCAGTCACCCTCACCCCTCTTGAGACCTAGTCTTGACCGCCGCGATCGCTACCTTGATTGGTCTGGCTTGTCCAGAGGTTACCCTGTTCCAAGTAATTAGGTTGGCCTTCTGAACTTCTGCGCCACCAGGACAGAGTTCAGAAATCCGTCTTAACAGTTTGTTAGTACAAAAAGAATATATTGCCACACATGGGATTAGTACTAGGGGGTGAACTGGGGTAGCACACAGGTGAGGGGCATGCAACTGTTACATCAAAAGGCTTGGGGTAAGGGGGCTTGTGGTCTATATTTCTTTGAGCAGGGTCTGTTGGTGTGGGGCAGGTTTGTTGAGACAAATGTTTTTTTCCAGGACCAAGCTCCAGCCCGGTAGTTCACAGGGCAGCGATGTAAAAGGGAAGGCGAGAGATACAGTGTTTAGTTTGATACTTCTCGTGCCCTGGCTTCCGTGAGAACAGGACAGCCACAGAGAAGGCAAAGGGGAGGAGGTGGGGGTTGGCTTGCTAACTGTGCGCGAACACTGAAGGGGAGAGATGCAGGCTGGCTTATAACGTTTTAAGTGTGGTCTAATATAAAATGGATTCAGTAACTAAACAAAATTGAGTCTCGTGGCCTACAGGCCATACACAGTTATGGGTCATTCATTGGGTAGCTGACACCTTGGCCAGAGGTGCGTTGTCTCGCGGAATAAGCATATCACGTGCGTTCACATGGGAATGAAGAGGGGCCTGGGAGACCCTTCCTCCCTTACAATATGTAGTCTGGAGCCTGGGTAGTTCTATCTGAGTGCTTATTGTAGGTGCTAATGAATTTACTATGAATGGTGGGCAAAGGTGAACTAAGAAATTATGCTGTTTGCTTGAGATGGCGTGTAGGGTCTGGGTTGGCTGTGTAGGTAGGGCATTGGATGCACATTGACTGGTACTGACACTGGCTGGTGCAGGGGCACTTGAAGGGCATTGCAGGTGCATATAGTCACACTGGCATCTGCAATGGGCACTTGCACGGCATTGGCGGTGTGTGTAGTGGCACTGGCTGGTGCAAGGAGCGCTTGGAGGGCATTGGTGGTGCGTATGTTGGAACTGGCTGGTGCAAGAAGGGATTGCAGGGCAGTGGTGGTGCGTTTAGTGACATTGGCTGGTGCAAGGGACCCTTGCAGGGCATTGGTGGTGTGCGTAGTGGCACTGGCTGGTGCAAGGAGCGCTTGCAGGGCATTGGCGGTGCGTATAGTGGAACTGGCTGGTACAAGGGTTTCTTGCAGGGCATTTGTGGTGCATTTAAGGGCACTGGCTGGTTCAAGGGGCACTTGCAGGGCATTGGTGGTGTGTGTAGTGGCACTGGCTCGTGTAAGGGGTGCTTGCAGGGCATTGGTGGTGCATGTAGATGCACTGGCTGCTTGGCTGCTGTAAGGGGTGCTTGCAGAGCATTGGGGGTGCATGTAGAGACACTGGCTGGTGAAAGGGGCACTTGCAGGGCATTGACAGTGCATATAGTGGCACTGGCTGGTGTAAGGAGCACTTGCAGGGCATTGGTGGGGCGTGTATTGGCAGTGGCTGGTGCAAGGGGCAGTTGTGGGGCATTGGCAGAGCAGATACTAACTATAATCTTGACTGGGCAATAAGTGTGTGGCATTGAAGGGGGAGGAAATGGCTGGGGCTTGGAAGCAGTATAGGTTGTGAGCTAGTACGGTGGGTGGAGCGATCTGTCAGAGTAGCAGACATAGCGGCATGCAAGGCACACAAGCAAGGCAATTGGCAATGGGGGGTAAATCCAGGAGCATCAGATGAACAAGCACGGTTGTGACCCTTGTGTGGGGCAGACATGACATGAGAGGCAGTGCTGTGTCTTATAGCGCTGGGGATGCTGCGTTGCATACAAGTAGAAGAGCCTGTTGATCAGTGCACTGCGTAAGACAATGCAGGACCCTGTGCTCTGCAAAAAGCAGGTGTGAGGATTGGTTCTAGTGTACGGATACTTGTAGCATACTGAGATTGTTAAGGGGCAAAAGGCAGAGAGGGGGAGAAAGGTGGTTGGTGTGGGCACTGGTGTAGGCATAGACAAAGACAGGCATGCCGAGTGGCAACAAGTGGTGATCATGGTGCATGGCATTGCTTTCGAAACATTGAGCTGCATATACACGTGCTTACCTGTATTTGTTAGGAGAGGTATGGGTGTGTTACTTGGATCCTTTGGCATCTGGTGGCTTTTTCAGTAGCTGTCTTTGGCAATCTTTCGTGTAATTGTAAAAGAAAGTTACTGGGTATATGTGGTAAGGGTGAAGTACTTTTAGTAAGTGAAGTTGTTATTTATGAACGTAGGAGAAGTTGTTGGGAAAAAAGAGTTAATAAAGTTGTGTTATGGGTGGTGTACGAAAGTTTGTTAAACTATGTTGTCAAAACAATTGGAGTATGAGTAGTGTTGTTTGGCACATTAGAAGGAACAGGCCAAAAATGGATGTGAGAAAAAGGTGATATCTAGTTTTTTTGGCGCTGTTGATTTTAATAGAATAGGTGCTGTGTTTGTGGTGTAATGTGTTTGTAATATGTTGTAGTGTTTTTAATGAATATAAAACTGTGGCCTAGTGGTAATGCAATGGTGGATTGTTGTTACAGCAGTGTTTGGTGTCTTATTGTAGAGGTGTGTAAAGAAAAGTACTTTATATATAAGGTGAAGTGTTGTATATAGATACGTTGGTGGTATACACATTTGTGTGAGCAGGTGGAGAATGGTGGCAGGACGTAATGAGTGAGGTTGGAAACTGCTACCTTTATATGGAATGAAAAATGGAAAATGCTGAGTGTTTAAAACATTTTCTAGGAGCATTTTCATGAAAGTAAAAAAATACACAAGTTCATTTCTAGCAGCACTGTGTGTAACATTTTTGTAGAAGAAAATAATAGCAGATGGGAATGTTTTGAATCACATTTTTAAGTGGCAGTTGGTGTGTGGAAGTATATAATGCTGGCAGCACATGCCAATATGATCCATTGCAATATGTAGGTGCTTATGTAGTCTTGTTTTTTTATTGTATTCTGGGAGCTGTAGTTGCACTTTTTCCATTAGAAAACCTGGACTTCTAGTCCCTGAAGGTATAGAAAAAAGTAGGACTAGATAAACACCTACATATTGGAATGGGTCCTGTTAGCAAGTATGCATGTACTGTCAAGATATTACATTTTCACACACTAAGTGACACTTAAACATTTTGTACAAATGTTTTGTGTCTGTTTTTTCTTTGTTTTACAAAGAAGTTACACCCAGTGCGGCTGTAAATGTATATATACATTTCTTAACTTTTGTTTAAATGCTCAGAAAAATAAATATTTTTAAACGCACAGCATTTTCCCTTTTTCATTTAATATAAATATGATTCTTTTCAATCTTGCAGTCCAGGACTGGTTATTATTTGTTTTGTATTCTGGGACTTGTAGTCTAAGTTGTGTAATAGGAGAAGTGGTATTACAAGTCACAGAATTCAAAGAAAGAAATCAAGACTTGATAAGCAGCATTAGCTTGG
Organism: Ambystoma mexicanum; assembly: GCF_040938575.1. NCBI lineage: Eukaryota > Metazoa > Chordata > Amphibia > Caudata > Ambystomatidae > Ambystoma > Ambystoma mexicanum. The sequence goes on along the minus strand of NC_090941.1, from coordinate 100,001,679 downwards.
AATGGGTCATGTTGGCAAGTATGCATCTACTGCCAACATATTAAACTGGCACACACCAAGGGACACTTAAAAATAGTTGACACATCCTTTCTGTCTGCTTTTCTAAAAAAAGGTTACACACAGTACTGCTATCAATGCACATATGTATTTTTTAAAATTTCACAAAAATGTTGTTTAAAAGAAACAGTTTTAAATGCACAGCATTGAAAGCAACTGCCACTAGATTTTAGCAGGTGCTGAATGCTGCAATACATGGCATTTGCTAGAGTGGATAAAAACGAGAATATGCTTATTGAGAAGCTTATTACAGGGTAAGTGGCAGGATCCCTCTATATAAACATTTGTAAAAGAGCTGAAAAAAAGACTTAAAAAATATAAGCATACCTGTTCTATGTCTTGTTAGATGCAGATGTTGTTGAATCTGCTAAAATCTAAATCTTGCAGTGCTTTACAATGGTTTTTGATGCAGGTGGCTGTGACTAACAGGAGACATGTATTCTGAAAGTGCAAGAGTACATACATCTGTGGTGTTGAACTGAGATCACAGGGTTACATGTAGAGTTTGAGTTTTTGGATGTGATTAGTAGATGGATGTGTGACTGTTTGAAAGCAGCCAATGAGGGAGTGTTAGAAACATGAAAATAAAAAATGGTAAAGGGGCTGCCCTGTGCTACGGTGTGTGCCATCACCAAAGTAGTCCGCGGACACTGCACGTGTCATCCTGGTTATTTAAGGATACCTGGCATGGAAATGGGACTGTGGAGACCGTGGACAGTTGTGGATGTCGTGGATATCGGGGGATCAGCCAATCAGATTTCCTGGGTGTGGTGTATAGGAAAAGAGGGTAGCAGGAGTTTTGTTTGGTGATTGCACTGAAAACGGCTATGCCTATGTCTGTGAGCAAGCAGTGTCTATCGATTCTGGGTGACTCTTGTGTTCATTGGCTGAAGGGTATGGAGTTTTAGAAATGAAGTGGGCAGAATTCCTCCCATTTTGTGAGACATGGTTCACTTGAAGCATACTAACATCAATGTAGTTCATTGTGGAGGCAACAGTCTGGGCTATGTTACCAGAATATGATTACAGTTTGCCATGAAGGATACATTTGGAAAGTTGATGGAACTGTTTCCACATTCAAAAATTATATTTTCTTGGATAGCTCAGAGACAAATGTGGATGCATTCAAATTTATTTTGTCCACAAATTGAGAAAGCAAGAGCAATTTGATCAAAGTTGTATGTGCCCTTTTGAGGGATGTTCGCATAAAATCTTTTCATAATGAAAACATTAAATTTGATATTGTCACCATTTTTCGAAGAGACAGAGTGCATCTAACTGATGTGGACAATCAGATTTTTCTTGAAAACGTTCAAAATGCATTGAAGCAGTTTCTGTGAACACATAACATATGGATACAAGTATTCTTTAGGAGTTGAATTAAACAAAAAGGAAAAAGTGAAAACAAAATTAGAAGTACTTTTTGTGAAAGTTACAAAAAATAATGTAGTTCTTAAGAATATTAGTTAGTTTACTACATAAAATGAAATAATCAAAAATATGTAAAAGTCAAAAAGAGAGCCACCATTTTTGAATGAAAAACACTTAAAATTATGTTACCCCACACCACGCCTGAAATTTTCCAGATGTCCTTGTACTACTGCACTATCCATGGACTTTGCATGCTGCAAAGGGGCCTGTGATTTTCATTTTCAGTTCTATTTTTTAACTGTGAAAGGTGGCTCATAAAGGAAAACATTTTTAGTGTTTTGTGATTTTTTTATATTTTTGGGCTTTTTTTGTTTTCTTTCAGAATAGGCAATGTAAGGTGGGGAATGTAAGGGAGGGAATGGGCACCCACCACAAAAACTGAGGAGCAGGTAGACAGAGGAACATGATGGGCAGGCCTTACATTTAAGTTATATAGCTGTGTTTCTCATGCTCCTTGACTGTGGCCTCGAAAGCACTTTGAAATGTCTCCCCTCTGCAGCTCGGTGCTTCGCAGTACAAGCATAGCACGGTGACCCTTGAAAGGTAAGGTTCAACAGCTTTCTGAATGACCTTCTAGGCCGCCGCCGGGAATCCCATGTATGGTCCCCTTCCTAGTGCACTGCAATTCAGTAATTTGACACTGGTGCAGTTACACCTTCTTCTAGTATTTTGTTTGTGGCAGGAGCGGTCGAGGAAGATGGGATAGAGGCTGTCAACAAGCTTCTGCCTGTGAAAGGAACCGCCTTTCTCAGAGCACCCGAGTGATTGAGCACCAGAGTGATTGAATCTGGTGTAGCGGTGCATGGAGGTGGTCCTTCGAGGAGTACATAACAGATGCCAATGATGCAAATATAGCTGTTCCGAAAAGCAGGTGCTGTCACCTGTTCTCTCCTGGATAGCCAGATTGAGAATGACTAGAGGTAATGGGTGTGTCGCTTCAGAGGAACCATCCGTGGACTGCGCGAATGTCCCTGGACTAGGGAGTGGAAAATAGGCCTTGGAAAGTTGTAAAACGTTGCCAGATGAACTAAGATTGGTTCTAGGAGCTTTGGAAGGGTACAATTTCAACTTGAAACATCCTAGATTGGCCAAAAATGCAGTTTTAAACAGACACTGTTCACGGGCATGCCATCATGACGTAAGGGTGCAGCCACATAATGACATACAGGAACATCGGCAGTGCTGACGGCTGTCTGCGGACACCATTCGGGCGGGAGACATCGAGCGGATGTGCATGGATATCCGCAAATGGGCAGACTAATCAAAAGTGCGTCATGCGAGAATGGACATGTCTGGATACAGGGTGCTGTCCACGGACACCCTATTTCATAAAGCAGACATCCCAAACAATCGTACAGTCCACAGACTATTAATTGAGGTTTAAACAAAAATTATATGACAGAATAACAAACAAGATATTAGTAGTATAAAAATGATTTTATTTATGATTGGGATGCAGCCTCGGAATGGGAAACAGAAAAGGAAGAATTTGGAATTTCTATACAATGAAGATCAGGGGAGTGAGGGAGTGGAATTTTATGCGAGTGTCTTTCATTTAAATTTTGGGAATTTGATGCGGATGATTGCTGAGGACAGACCGTGATAATCAACTTTTCTAATAAGATGTTTTTTAACATAATATAAATGTTTCTTTAAGTCATCACTAAGTTCATCCAATTTTGCAGACAAGGTCCTGATTCTTTTAGAGATTGTCTTTCGGATTCTGGGGATTCTCCATAATTAAGTTGGGGTGTTGTTTCTTCATCTAAAGTATGCACTATAAGAAAAGAAGAAATTATTATTTCACTGAGAAATTACATTATAAGGTTTATATTGAAAAATGGATTTTTTACCATTAGAGATGTCATCATCACTCATTTCTTATTTTGCAAAGTTTCCTTACAACCACTGAAGTGTGTTTGCCATGTCTGTTAAAATACAACATAGTGATATTTGCTTATAAGAAATTTTTACATGATGAATGCTAATAATAGAGAAATAAATACATTATGCTTACTATTTGGTGAGAGATTGTTTTGGAATGAGTGCCTGATATATGTGAGTCTGTATGAAGAGTTGTATTCAATTGATAATATAAGGTGTACAGTTATGGTTTGTACTTGGTGCTTTCCATTATATCGTGTGATAAATAAAAGAATAATTTGTGCATGTTGAGGTGATGATTTGTACACAAAGGTATATTTGGGTGCAGTAAATATAAGTAATGTTGTTTTATGTATATGTGCTTGTTGGGTGATGGGTAGAATATTTTCTGTGCTCCCCTGTGCTTCTGACCTTTGTGAATGCTACCTTATGTCTGCGGACTATAGCACTGTCTGCGGACTCTGCACCTGCTACATTGGGGGTGATTATAATTTAAGGAACTTGTAGCAAATTTTGGATGCACTGGTAAAAATGTATTAAATTCAGTGAAAAAACATTGTTACACGGACATTATGGTTATGTTGCACTAATAAAAACCTATGGAATTCAGTGAACAAACTTTGTTAAAGGGACATTGTCGTTAAGTTGCACTAATACAAACCTATGAAATTCAGTGAAAACACTTTGTTGAAGGGATGTTATGGTTACAAGTAAAACCGAAACCCCCCCAGAAATTCACCAGTTATGGTAAGCTAAGCAACCATAACTCACGCCAGCACCATGCACTGCTAAGGCTAACACCCAGGACATCAACGATGATATCACAAATGTCATTAATGACATCACTGTCCTGAAGGCATTTTGCCCAAGGCCTTCTGGGGCATGGTGCCTCATTACCTCCAACCCTCTCTTCCTAAATATCTTCGTTCTCGAGCTCCTCGCTCATCTGCCTCCAACTCCCTCAGGGTCAGCCACTTCTCCAAGCAACAAGTTGGTGTTAGATCTCTTTCTTCGGCTGAGGCCTCCCTATGGAACAGCCTCCCTGCCTCCCTGAAACCTGAGGAGAACCATCTCTGTTTCCTTACGCACCTCAATACCTTCCTCTTTGTTTCTGCTTTCTCTCCTCCTCTCCCTTGCTGAACTCCTGACTGAACCTGCACTGGTCACCTGGCTACTCTCTGATCTTGAGCCCAGGTCCCTTCCCCCATCAGCTGTACTCCTGCACTGCCTTCCGGGCAACCCCTGTACTTGGGGCCTGTTTCTGTATCCCTACAACCCCAACAAGCTCTTCACAATTGATGTCTGCACTTACCCATGCACTTGCAACTAGCTGGGTGCACGTTTACCTACTGTTCTATTTATTTTATTTATTTACACTTGATCCTATGTATTGCATTTTCCCCTAACCCCCGCACTTTCCTTTTCTCCCCTCCCCTGCACTTGCATGATCTCAATGTCACCTGGCCTAGTAAAATCGTTGATTCTGTCTTCCCTCTCTTCCCCCTCCCTTGCCTCGTCACGCTTTGAAACACTTGTGCATAGGCACGTTATAAATGCCATATCATATCACTGATGACATCATATATGCCATTTATTTTGATAAACAGTCCCTACAATATTGGTAACACGAGGTTAGGGGTGATCGGGAGAGCTATCATTAACTATTTAATGTATCAAAACATGTACTCATCCAAACAAAACATTATATAGGAGTGTTGTTGTTAATACAGGAACCAAATCGCGTATACATACAGGCAATGGCTGCAGCATGCACTATAGAAGTACAATATTTTTAATATGTTAATTTTGGATAGTAAATAAATAGCTAACAAGTCAAGACTTACTGCACACTTATGTTAGTACAAAGAATACATATGAAGACCCACAATGCATACAAATCAGAGGCACATACAGGGAAATTAAAGTAAGGAAGAAAGAAACAGCATCATCAGAAAATGTTAATAACACAAACGTCGATCTTCATGTATACAAATGAATTGTGTGTTTGAGGCCTGCTTATTGTCAGTGTATTTGCACCATGAGCTGAGACCAAACCCTAATGAAAGTACTTTAAGAACAATCATAGTTAATGTCAATATATATAGCAGCTTTTACATGTTCATATTCTGTCAGTGAACAAAACCACCTGGCCTAGATATGTCAGTGAACAAAAACAAGTGGCCTAGATATGTGATGTCATCAGTGATGTCATCAATTACATTTGTGATGTCATCTTTGATGTCCTAGGTGTTAGTCTTAGCAGTGCATGCTAGTTGTGTGAGTTATGGTTGCTTAGCTTACCAAAACTGGCGAATTATGGGGGGGGTTCAGTTTACAAAGTAAATATTTGGTTTCATCATTACTAAATAACCATGATTACCCTGTACCTATAAAAAAAAATAAACACACAACACACAATACATTTTCAATATCATTAAAAAACTTTGATGGGTGGCTCTTAAAAGAGCCTTTCTGTTTGTGCAGAACAATTGCACCAAAAACATGTATTTTCATTGTGACAACCCCTCTACATCTCCAATTCCACTACAAGTTTCCTTTAAACATTCAAAAAACATGCATGTTTTATTAATTTGCTTTTCCCAAAAAGAATGTATGCTATACTCCCTGTCAAAAATATCTTCAATTTAAAAAAATCTATCCAAAGTGATATTATAAACCCCCAAAATGTACTTAGCTTATGCTTCTCAGAAACTTGCCCAATTTCTTCCACATCACTATAATTCCAAATCTCAAAATGAGGTATTCCTGCGTAATCTTCTGAACAATTACAGTCATCACCTGACAAACCACTAAATGAGTTGTCAGCATATTATTCAGAACTTCTCTCCATTTTTCCACCTCTAAGACATATTTGAACAATGTCCACCAATGACAGTATGTATGCACTCTTCAAATCCCCATATGCTAATAATGCATCTCTCCCTCAAAATAATATACAATAAGTACCACCCTCCAATAAAATAATGTCTTTCACAATGTACCTTGTATCAACCAATCCATTATTGTTTTCAAATAAATATTTTCATTGGTTTAAAATGGACACCTTTATCTACATAATCACAGGTATAATAGTATCAGATTGCAAGATATACCTGCGTCTATCAACTGACCCATTACAGCCACGGGTATTGCAACCCACCAAAATACACAATGTCCTATTTGCTGCCTGATTCTCATGGCTACGATAAACATAATATACCTGCAGGTATTCTGCCGAAATGAAACAAATGTTAAAATCACATTTCTCCAAGAAACATCCCCAGGATACACCACAATCAAACATGTACCAAACAATAATATTGTAAAAAAAAATATATGTTCTCGAACCAGGAATCATGTTTATATGTCACTTTACACAGCCCATAATCGTGGCTATCAGAGACGGTTTCTAATTGGCCGGTAATATACCCGTGGGTACACGGGAGCCATCATACCCACGAGGATCAATGTGTGCCGAAATCACATGACAGCCATTGGTTGACAGAAATAACCGAGGGTATAGCCGCGCCTTAACATCCGCACATGCAATAACCGTGGGTATCAGATTATGTCCTTAAATATGATTTTGTCACTGCTACACAGCCGTTCTGAAGCAATGCTTAAAATGGCACATTTGTGTGCAACAACCGTACACAATCAATAATTTAAGCACCATTCACACAGTAAAAACAATACAAAACATACTTTCAGTTGTTTCTTCTTTTTCGATTTCACATGACGTACCCGTGGGTGTAAGGCCACGGCCACCACATAAACGCAATGATTGCATGTAAATAGGATGACAGCTCCTGCTGCTCAGAAATACTGCTACTCTTTGGTTCCTTGGAATAACTATGGTTATTCTGCAACATCCTCAGGAAACTTGTATGATTGTATCATTGCTGTTTTCACTTGCTACGAGAGATTTGGCCGTTCACCAGCAAGAGCTTCTTAAAACCTATTTTTTCTGCACCTATTTAGCTTCCCTTGCTCCTAAACCTCTTTCCCTTGTGATGTCTTGTGGAAGTACTGTGCATTATTTATTTTAGCTTTTTGCTTAAATTTAGTTAAAAAAATGTTATTATTTTACGTGGGCTAGTCTTTTTGTCTTGTATTTTTTCAATAGTTTATACATTTTACTCCCAGTTCAACATCAAAACCCCATACCTAGGCAGGCTAGTGACAGCAGCAATGACGACATTGAGTAGGTTATCGGTCCAGCACAGCTTGATGATGTCGTCTGGGCCCCCCCCTCTGGAAAAAGAGACTGCGGCATGCACACCTCATCTGACAGCTGGAGGTATTTCTTGGTGAAGGAGCACAAATCCTTAAAGAGGTGGAGGAGGTCAGTAGTAGCTTTAGTGAAAAGATCTTGCAATGGAGACCATCCACTCCACCATCCAAAAGCCTAGGTACTGCCACATTAATCCAACATCTAGAATGGAGTATATTGGAATGAATTGGATGAGTCCTATTGTCGGGCTCGCTATTGACAGAAGGTGAAAGCCCATGGACCTCAGTGCCTCATCCAGCTCCTCAGCATTTACATCATAAGCACCAGCCACCTCTTCTAGAGCCTTCAGTGAACCCTCAGTTGGCAGTTCCTTCAACCATTGGAGAAACAGCATCAGAAAAACTTGCAACCCAACCTGCTCTACGCCAAGCAGTGAATTTACGAGATTGCAGGGTATAGTGCTTTGTGTGCTACAAGTGAATTCCCGTGGGACATGCCCCCCTGGATGAGTGTGCAGTCGCTATTTCACATAATGCCACCTGCCACCACTAGGCTTTCTTTTTTTAAGTGGCAATTTTCACCCTTTTTTTAATAAAAAAACACAAAAATAATACAAAATTCAACCAACCACAAACAAAGATGTTCCCTTTTTTGCACTACTTGTTATATATTCGAACCCTAATGTTCTTTCCTTCCAATTTCAACCCTCCTCCTTACACGGCCCCACAATTTGACATGCTATAATCTTCCTCCTCCCCACCTCTAGCCTGATGTCATTTCACTGCTTTCCCCCTACAAATGAATTTGTCCAACTTTTTGTACACAGCTACAAGTGTACAGACGCGACTATACATGCCATGATATCCGCAGGTTTTGAAAATTGTCTTTGTGACAAAATCATTATTTCCTGGGTCCTAGACTGCACAATTTCACATAACATCTTCGTTTTCCCCTCCCCACATCTACCCTGATGTAATTTCACCCTTTTCTCCCATTCATATGTAATTTCTGAAAGTTTTAATTCATGTATTCCTGTGGCCATAACTGCAAAGGGCACTAATAGACATGGCTATTCTCTACCTAAGGGCATTTACATGTTCTTCATCATGATCACATTTATTTCTTCCATCCTACACCCACAATTTCACAGGGTGTCCTCTCCCCCCCACACCTCTAGCCTGATGTAATGTTATGCTGTATTCACCTGTAAATTACATTTCTTTGATTTCCGTTTTTTAGGTAGCTGTGGGTATAACCGCGCTTATCTCTTGCATTGAACCAAAAGAAACGATGGTTAATTCCTGAAAAACCTCTCTCCTGCAAGGCAACATGGGAGCATGCATCCCCTTCTCCGTGAAATATTTAAAAAACTACTAGATGCATTAACTTCAGCCCCCCCCCGGAAATCGAGTCAACACTTCATGTCCAAATTGTATACCTGTGCGCTCGAACACAAATTTACCCTTTTACTCTGTTAGAAATCATGGGGGACTAGGCCGAAACTGCATTTTTCGTTGTCTTAATAACTTCTATTTTTTCTAACAAATCCTTCCCAAAATGTCGAGTCTGGGGGGGCCATTAGTACAATATTGTCTGCAAGGGTTCAGCTAAATCGTCAGGTGAGTGAACATTTATTAACAATTCATTTTATTTTTGATTTCCTATCTATCTCAATATTCATATTAACTATAGTGTGGCGACTGCCACACTGTAATTACCTGTGGCCACAGGTATTCCAACTCAGAATCTTAAATACCCCAATGAAAGTCTCTGGTTCTAAGTGTTATACCATGCTGAGTAATACCAAGGAGCAAGTCCAACTGATCGCTGGAATTTGTAAACTAAACTGGGGAGTTGCTTCTATAAGTAGTATGCTGTCTCTCTTTATTACATACAACTCTAGAATTCTCAAACTGTATCAGATAGTTTGTCTACATTGAAAAAAAGACATTAAGAGACCTTCTAATATTGTATCCGATTGTTAGTTGCACTTTAAAAATGGGACATAACTAACAATACAACCTGACTAGACCTGCAGTGAACACATGATGAATTAACACAACTCCTTTCGAGCAACTCGACATACTCTATCTTTGGAATCGCTCTTGTGTAGTGTTGGTGTCATATATAGCAGAGACAAAACAAAGGGACAGTTCAGTGGTTGGCTACTATTAAATCAAAATAATTAATTACTAATGAATGAAAGAACGTTATTATTAAGCTTCTTGTCAACATATGGGACTTTCTCTACAAGGTTGGGAAGACTTTGGTTGCGTACCGGGATCCTTTATGGTACTAGAAGCCCTTTCCACGTGAGTGTCACTGTCTATATTTCCATTGAGCCTACTCTAGTCAGTTTAATGTGGCCCCAGGTTTAAATAACCCACTTTCATCCACCTCATAGTTAGGGCCTACTTTGGCTGTCAAGCTATATCCAGCCAGGTTTTTGTTGTTTGTTTTGCGAAGCCCAGTATGTAAGCAAGTCGTCTCAGACTTTTTTGTAGGTTTGGTTTCAATTCTTTGGGGATGTCTGAGATGGTTGCTTAAGAAAGAATCTATGTGAAGTTTCTTTCAAAGTATGTTTCCCTACTTTTGTTTTATCTTCATTTTCCCTTTTAATATTGACAGCATAACTCACCTCTACCCCCACCAAGCTGTCTATTTGTGTTATTTCTTTGGTAGTTGTAACACATTAATTACAGCTACAGGAGACTCGTCTGTAGGGTGAATTTCAGCCAATCTCTCCATAGGCGGTGGCGAAAGTCAATAAAAAAGCTTTGGACAACATATGCTTGTAACTGTATGTCCATCACTTACAGTATTCTTACCAGTTTTTAAATGCGATAATATCAATTCCGACATATCCTGGTGTTTCTTTTTTCACATAAAATCTCATTAATAAACTGTAACATTGTTTCTAGCATGGTGTCAATGACTGTGCATTTCAAGTCCAACACTTTTTCATTCACAGGTGCAGATCTTAAGAATGCATTAGACGTGCTTGCATATCATTCTGACAGAGGTGTGGTTGGTACCTTGTTGCGCAGGTAGATGTTGACTGAGTTGTTACAGGTTGGAACTTCCGTAGTGGTGTCATGTGCCTCCCTTTCCTGCTGGGATTTGCCTTTTGGCCTACATTTCTCAATTGGCTCAACAATCTCCTTGTTATCTGACTGCATTTTAGACGTATCTATAGAAGATGATGGGTTAAGAACATTGTCAAGAACTGGAATAAAGCAGTGATTTTCACTCTATTACACTGATGAATCTATGTTTCCATATTTAATAAAGCCCTGCTGGTATCAACTGCCTTATCCAAACCTGTTGTGCTTCAATTCTCAACAAAAAACCAAAGCAAGCAGTCACTTTGAAGCTTCGGTTGAGCATTGGTTCCAGTCTTCTAACGTCAAATGCCAGTCTACAAAGCTACAGACAGGAGATTGGCCCGACAATTGGCTCTGCACTTTGCGCACAAGCTATGATGCTGCCCAATGGGTTGAATAGCTGCACGAAGGAGAGGCATCCAGCTGCTTTTGGCAGCACCGGGCACATAAAATAAACAAAGTCTATCTTGATACTGGTAGTACACTTTGCTCTGCTCTTTGGACACTGTCTCTTTAATCGTTGTTGAAATGGTGTCAGAAGAATACGTCTTGATCTTTGCATATGCAAACATCTGGAGATTTGGCGACACCAAAGCTCCAGGGTATATTTTATCTCTTCAAAAGAACAGTGAGTTTTAGAGCCTTATCCTGTGAGCTGGACATGCAGGGTGTTTTGAATAAAACTTCCAATAAACTCAAACCTTGCACTGCATACTTCAAAACAAATTTCCATGCGACCATAAACACCCATATGAGACAAAATGATTCACCATGACATCATGGTCATTAAATGTCATTGTTTCACATTGGCTAGATTCAATGTAAGACATACTATGGCACAGGGCCTCATACGACCCCGGCGCTAAACCATGGTGCTATTAGCACCATGGTCCATGCCGGGGTCCGCCATGGTGAATGGCGGAATTACCGCCCCATTCCAAGGTTGGCGGGGCGGTAATTCCCGATTCACCATGGGCCCTTCCCCATTCCCATTTTTGCCCGTAGGGCTCAATGGGAATGGGGAAGGTGCTAAGTACGGTGCCGCAAATTGCGGCACCGTACTTAGCACCAAGGTCCCTTTGCGGCACCCTACTTTAACGGCTGGTTAAACCAGCCGTTAAGGTCGGGTCCCGCAAAGGGACCTCGTAATTAGGCACTAATAGGTTAACGGCGCTGCAGCCTTTTACGGCGCCGTTAACCCATTAGCGCCTGGGTTGTAATGAGGCCCAAAGTGTGGCATTCATATTCCTTATTGGTCAAAACTGGCAACAACATGTTAGCTATATTTTCTGAAGGAGCGCTTCCTAATTCTGTGGTAGCTTATTATGGTGGTAAATAGTGGTATTTATTGTAGCATAGCACCTCTTGTGATAATCCCCTTTTATAATGTTGGCACTCTCCTCAGAATATATTCTAACAATTGTCTTCTTTCATCCCAGTCTTTTGTAATATCAGATACTGGACTTATTACACTTAGCTTGGGCAGTAAATTTACCATTCATCAATTTATCTATGATGGTGAAAAATGCCCTGATGGCAGATCTGCACAGCTGTAAACATGCAAAATGAAATACCGTAGACTCGCTCACTTTCTAACTATAGAGTTCACATCAAATCATTCCCATGAAATTATTCACTATAGCACACTTGTCTGTATGTGCAGATTAAATTGAATGACCAAAGGTCACAAAATGCATCAGAACACAAAGTCATTTTTATACTGTGTCTTTATCATGACAGCTAAACTTACCAATTACACATGGTAACATCTATGCATGGAATACATTTGCCAGTGCGAGCATGAAAAAAAAAAAAACTATTGCAAAAGGCACATCTCAAGAACAGAATGAACTGTAATCAGCCCTGACAACCCGACCTTGAGTTAAAAGACTTGGCAGCAGTTATGCTTTGTTTGAATATCCAACTATAAAAATAAAACATATACATTCAGAACTGCATGCACTTTTAACATTGAAATATTACATGAAATGAACCACTCCTGACTGACTATCGGACAGGCAATTCCATCACCACCTCACTGAGAACCATATTTACCTAGAAATTGATGAGATTCCTTGCACTGCTGACTGTGGAAGACCCTTCTCCCTTGGGTCGCCACTGATAAGGAATGTCACGATCCTAGCAGCTGCCAGCACTGCCTCAGCCCAGCTCCTGGACAGGACCTGGATGTCAGAGCATCCCTGCTTCCCGAATCACTCCTGCACATCTGCCTGCATGTCTGAACTCACACGATCTCCCAGCTTCTTTTTAAAACTTCTCGTTGTCACTAAAGAATAACCCTTCCCCTTGCTTAGCTCATGTCACCTCTTCCGTTCAGCTCAGTATTTTTCCCCTCGAAAACAACAGTTTTGCTAACCATAAATGTAACATTACTTCCTGCACACACAAGGGCACATTCCATCTTTGCAGCCCATGCCATGCTGCATGTTTAAGAATGAAAGCACACAGCTGATAACTGAAAACTCCATTGTAGAAGAGCGCTTTACCCAAATCATTTTCAGGTTATTTCATCTGGACCCATTTGCACTAATTTGTTAATGACATATTATAGGTTAATGAGAAGGGATTTTTAGTTCATGTTAGTAGTTAGATATAGTGCAAGCCAGACCGATGAAATTTTATCCTGAACTATAGCATTTTTAAACCATGTACTCACTGCAAGAATACGTGCATTTCATTTATGATGTGTGCCGGACATTTATGGTATTTGTATTTCTACATGAAACCCCTACTACTGCATATGCATGAAACCCGGTCCCTCACAGCCCCCAGTTATCCCTACATACTTATCCCTACAGTCACCAGCAATGCAGCCACAGTCCTGTTGGTCTACTTTGCCTGGGACTTTTCTGTTTTTTTTTTTCATTTTACCAATGAAAGTTAGTAAGGCATATTTTTCAGTCTTCATTGATCTGTATGTAAAACTAAAAAGGTACCTCATGGATCATGGATATCTGGAGGCAATGGTAGTCACAAATAATGAAAATATCAGATCTCCAGGAACTTGTTTTCAAGAGTCATTAGCAGATACATCTTTATGGAGGTCAAAGGGGAACTTGCCCAGGGCCCCCTCCTTGAAGGGGGCCCCATATGACTGTCTGAACTAATAAATCAGCCCCCATTGTTCACCAAACTTAAATAACACATGCCAGGATATTATTTGGCATGCTGCTAAGGTGCTAAACCTATTTCCTGCCTTTTGTTGACAAGTACATTATCAATTAAACCGTATTGCTTTCTGTGTTCACTGTCGTATACATAGTTTGTGTGTTCACAACGTCACAATTCCTGTCGTTTTCTCACATTTTTGTGGGAATTGTATTGATCATGTGCAATAGCCAAAGTCAAAATGCATATAGATACATTTGAGTGCACCGATAGTTCAGAAGTTAGCTTAGTGCTTTAAGCACTCATTGAATAGATGTGTTCATCTGCAAGATTAAAATAGCAAATTCCAGCACGGCTAACTCAGACTTTCCTACGTCTGAAGCTGATAACCTGCATGCATATGTACTTTGTTTTGTAGCACCAAAAGCGCTTTATCTGCAACATACCTTCACCAGATAGCAGTTGCTATAAAAACTAGCATAGCATCACTACAGTGAAGATCTAGAAATGGGTTCCTTCAGATGGGACGTTGTAAAACCGAGGAAGCCACCCCAATGAGGACCATAAAGTGTTAATCTGAATAGTATTCATGCTCGTACCTTGGCTTTGCCAGAAGTCAATACAGTGCCTTCTCATATGCTGGTGGCATTGTTTAGCCAATTACTTGATTTTTCTTTTTATGTAGGGCATTTGAGTTGAAGAGGTTGTAGACAGAAAAGAGCAGATCAGATACTGCAGGCCGCTAGCAAGCATATTTTAAGGTCTGTTCATTTGACACAACAACCAGTTAGGATTTTTTGTAAAGTTCAAAGGTTTGTCTGCACGTTGTAGGGTATTTTGTGGAGATTTGGGGCCTGACGGTATTTTATTACCGCTGAGAAATAACTTAGCAATAATCACTCTTTGTATTCAGATTTGGCCATGTGCAACAATAATACAATGGACATGCATTATTTCAGCACCCAGACCTGCATATTTGGTATACGTGGTTGGTGGTATTTTGGTGAGCATAATTCCCTTGTTTTATTTGTGGCCCCAATGTCCAGAATCCCTTATCTTCGCTTAGATTTTTCGTGTGATCACTAGAGAGACCTCAGACCTGCATTCTAGGGAAACCACAATTTCCAGGGATAGTGTTGGTGCGCCACCATGGGCAAACTCACTGACTTATTTACGACAGAGAGCTATATGTGGTAGTCTTGTGGTAATTTCCACTACCTTATATACGGTAGGGAGCTATGTTCAGAGAGTCTCTCTTCCCGTTGGCTCATGTACCTCCAACAAGTTATACTACAGTCACTCACAATTATTCATACTGATTCTGACATACACACATCTGTCTTAAAATGACCATTGCACTGTTTAAAAATCTCCCCACATCATTGGCATTGTAATGGTAAATAGAAAATAAACCACCCGTCTGTTTTCAAATATTTTCTGTATTATAAAATTTGCATTTAGACATAATCTCATTCTTTACAGCAATAAAAGGGAACAATCAAAGCATTTTCAATGACACACTGCAATTATAGTGGCGGAGAACAGAACTTAAATTGCAACATTAGCACTTGATTAAGACACGCACGGGACTTTCATTTTTCTACACTGACTGCATACTTTCGTGCACACACACAGCTCCCCCAGTTAGGTAATTACCTTATCTGTTTAGAGGATTCTCTCTGTGAATGTGGCTCTCTTGGCTTAACTCCAACGAAAAGGGACGCTTGCCTTCTCAAGCCGGGGTCATTGCCTGGAATTCTCAGCTTTTTCAGATATGACTGCCTCTGCCAGTGGGAAGGTAATTCTTTCAGTTTTCCCCAGTCTCGACTGCAGCAGGACACCCCCACAGCCAGGTCTTCTCCCCAGTAGTGCAGAAAGATGTCTGCCTGTCTTTTTCCCTGCTACTGCCCACTAAAACTTTCCTCTCAGCCCTCTTTATGACGTGTTCCAATGAAATCCATCATCTCTCATCCTCCTACTTTTAAACAATAGCTTCGCTTATACATTTGCAATTGTTGCAAATCTGACTTCCTTCCTCCTGCAGTTACTGTGCACAACAACACGGATAATCAGGCAGAGAAGAGAGGAAAAATCTGCACACTCATTTAACTGGTTTTCAAAATATGCCTAATTCTGCAGTAGAGAACACATTTTATTAGTGAGTTATAATAAAATAAGGTTTTATTAGTCAGGTTAATGGTTAATATGTTAGCTGTTAATTTTCAAATGTGTCTCTAGCAATATAGGCATTTCAGGTGAAAAATAGTGTGCATTTTTAAATGAACACGTGTGCTTTTAACTGTAAAAATAGCTTTGCATCTTATATGTTAAAATCGTTTTTTGACTGAATAGCCTGTCTTTCCTTGTTAATCTGCTAACCCATATAGCAATGCACCGCACCCTTGTGGTGGTGCTGCAAAAAAAAAATGCTACTTGTGCAGTAGTGCTGTAATGCTACTTGTGCAGTAGTGCTGTAATGCTACTTGTGCAGTAGTGCTGTAATGCTACTTGTGCAGTAGTGCTGTACTCTGTGCTGTAACATGCCAAATATCCTTACATATACCCTCCTTTTGTTTTTAGAACTTGGCTATAATCCAAGCCAATTCCTAAAAACAACTTGTTCTATTTTTTTTTTTTACAATATAGCAATCCAACAAAATGAATATTCATGTGCATCAATGAAAATTTGCAATTAACATTTCATCTGAGTCCATCAGTTCATAAAATGTTCCACATTTGCCTTCTCAGTGGAAGTGGCATTACTTTAAGTTTAAATTTTCCAAGTCAATTAAAAACAATGAAATAAAACAATTAACTAAAACAAATAAGTAATATAACAAGTTAAAATAAATAATTAAAATAATAAATACGTGGAACTTCATATGCCGGAACTTTTGCTTTGTCTCTTTTGGTATGTCCCGGCCAGCGATGTTATTCGGTTCATTCGAGTACTTTTTCATCTTGGCAATCTTGAATCCACAGTAGTCATCTCTTTTGGCATTCCGGTTATTTTGTCTTCACCTCCACCTGGAGGCAGGCATCTTTTGGTCTTCATCCAGGGGACTCCAGGACTCCATCGTCTCCCGTGGCCTCTGATCCCGGAACCTCCGATCAAATAATGTTAATTGTCTAAATCAAAATAGAAAATAAACAGATTAAGTACATAGCACAATACTAACTTCATCCTTTTGCCAAAAATAAAACATGCTTGGTAAAAATACTTCGTTTTTTTTTTTTTTTTTTCTGAAATTAAACACAAGTTAAAAGAAAACAAACACATATAAAACAGCATTCAATATTTAATACACTTTCTCTCTGCACACCAACCACGAGCTTCCGTTATATGTGCATTTATTTATTTATTTATTTATTTATTTATTTATTTATTTATTTATATTATATATTTTCACATATATTACAGTGTTTATGTGCCATCCTAACAATCAACTTTTTTTTAACTTCTTTGTCACTGCCTCCTGATCACACCCATTTATTTTCTCAAGGGACTCTATCCGTTTCCACATGCTCAAGCTGCCTGATCTCATGTCTGGGATGGCATGGTTTGATTTGATTTACATGGACAAACTGCTCTATTGCTGTTTCACCTTCATTTTTCAAAATTTTATACACTACAGGAGAGACTTTATCTATAATTCGAAATGGCCCCTGCCAGGCTGCCAGAAATTTAGAATTTTTCTGTTTACTTTTTCCAAAATGAAACTTGTACACCTGATCCCCTACATTGTATTCCTTTACTGATGTCTTTTTGTCATAATATGACTTAGCACTGTCAGCAGCTCTTTCCAGATTTCTCTGCACAAAAGCAAATGCATGTTGCAAATGCCTCCTCAGTTCATCAATATATTCATGAACTGTGGATGCACTCACTAGAGTTTGCTCATGTGTTCTGTATAGTAGGTGTTGTGGTAACACCATTTTCCTACCTGTTAAGACCTCATGGGGGCTAACACCTGTTGCTTTGGCAGGAGTCGACCTGATTGCCATCAAAACCAATGGTAAACGCAAATCCCAGCTGGAACCTGCTTCTGCCACAAATTTCTTTAAAATGTCCACAACAGACCTATTGCTTCTTTCAACTGTACCTGAAGACGCCGCCCGATATGCGATATGTAGTTTCCTTTTCACACCTAGTATTTGCCATACCTTACTCATTAGAGTACTTGTGAAATGACTTCCTCTGTCTGACTCAATTCTTTGTGGCAACCCAAACCTTGAGAACACATGGTTCACCAGCAATGTGGCTGCTGTTTGCGCACTACAATCTGGTGCGGGAATGCACTCAATCCATTTTGACATCAAACATACCACACTCAAAATATAGCGGTGTCCCCTGCTCGACCTTTTTAAAGGACCTACATAGTCTATTTGCAAATCTGACCATGGGAGAGTTAGGCCTCTTTTCATCAATGGTGCTCTATGCATTGGTGAAGCAGGTTTAAATTGGGCGCATACTAGACATCCTCTAGTATATAATTCTACATCTTGGGACATATGTGGCCAGTAAGCATAATCTTTTAGTATTTCTAATGTCTTTTGTGAACCTCTATGGCCTGCAGTTATGGCATCGTGTGCATGGTGTAGCATTAGTCCTCTGAATGAAAGGGGTACTACCCACTGTATTTGCCCTGTTATGGACTCTCTAATCATGAGTCCATCCTGTAATCTAATTCGTGTTTTGTTCTTTAATAACACCCTCAACTCTTCTTTTCCCATACAATCATTTTCTGTTAAAGGATTTTGTTCAGGATCCATCAAATGATTATAATAGATTCCCAAAGTTTGATCATTCTTTTGTGCCTCAATCAAATCTTGGTCTGGCGTGTCATGACTCCACTGCACCACCGGTTGATCTACCTCCTTTGGTGCTTTAGAACGTGTGACTGCATCAATTTGTATTTCACCCATTAAATAATCAATAGGTAGCAATTCTCCCATCACAGCCCCAATCTTAGCCAGATGGTCTGCCTTATCATTTCCCTCCTTATCCTCTCCTGGTGTTTTTAAATGCCCACGAATTTTTCTCCAGTATATTGTTAAATTATTTTCTGACACCAATTTGTCTATGGCTTGTATCATTTTTCCATGTTTAAGTGGCTTTTTGTTGTATGTAACCATGCCTCTTGCTTTCCAACCAGGCAAATACTCCACAAAGCTATTCCGTGCATAGTCAGAATCAGTCACCAGGACAATTTCACTGAACTTTTTATCAACTGCAGTAGCAATTGCTTTATAGATGGCTGCCAATTCCGCCACCTGACTGCTCCTATCTCCAATCCTCATCCCTATACTAGGAACGCCTTCACATTTCAACCAGACATTTCCTATTCCTGCCACTAATTGTTTATTACTGTCATTTTCAATGTGAAAAGCACAACCATCCACATATACAGTTGGCAAATCCTTGCATGTTTTTTCATCAAAAGCTTTGTGTGGTGATTGTTCAAATTCCTGCAAACTAGCTTCCACTTCCATTTCATTTGGTATTTGTTCAGCTGCACAGTCATGTAAGTCAGCTAACCCTTGAGCAATTGGGCTCTTTTTATTTTGTCCATATCTTACTTCTACGGGAAAACCTTGTAATGCCAGCGTCCATGAAGTGATTCTGGATTGCGCTAGATTGCCTGATCTAATTCTTTTACTCTCTAAAAATTGCAAAGGTTGATGATTTGTTTCAATAATCACCTTTTCTCCCTGAACAATGGGGCGGAAATGTTGTAGCGCCCACACAGTGGTTAATAGGGCCTTTTCGCATTCATTAAATTTCATTTCAACTTGGGAAAATGCCTTACTTGCATATGCAATGGTTTTGTGATTCAAATCGTGTTTTTGTGATAACACTGCTGACATACAATGTTCAGAAAAGCCTATTTCTATAAAGAAATCCCTGTTCTTTATGGGGTATGCTAAACATGGTGCCTTTACAAGACATTCCTTCAATCTAGCCACTGCATCAGACTGCTCTCTTTCCCATCTCCAGGGAGTATTTAGTTTAAGCAGTTTAGTCAATGGTTGAGTGATTTCTGCATAATTCTCAATGAACTTTCTGTTATAGCCTGTCATCCCTAATAAACTTTTTACTCCTTTCACATTTTTAGGATCTTTTAATCTTTGTATGGCCTCTATTTTCTTCCTTTGTGGATTTAGCCCATGTTCAGTCACTTCATGCCCTAGAAAGTTCACTTTTTTCTTGCACCATTGTGCTTTTTGCAAAGATACTTTGGCGCCTGCTTTCTGCAATTGGCCAAGCACATGTCTTATTTCATCAAAATGGCTTTTAAGGTTTTCATTTTTTATCAAGACATCATCCACATAAACTATTGTCCCTCTTTCCGCTGCATCCGGCATGGCCTTTCTCAAAAATATGCCAAATTCACTCCCACTATTGATGTACCCGAACGGAGCTCTAAGCCAGGCATATTGAGTCCTGTCAAATGTAAAGGAAAATAGGTGTTGTATCTCCTCTGCCAATGGCACACACCAATATCCAGATGTGAGATCTAACGTGGTAAATACATTTGAACCATGTATCTGAGCTAGGCCCTGATCAATGAATGGTAGTGGCCATCTAGATACTGGTACTCTTTTATTTAACTCTCTTAAGTCTGCACACAGCCGCCATTGACCATTTGGCTTTAACACACCTAAAATAGGCGTATTGGATGTGCTATGAATGGGCCTAATTATTCCCCGTGATTCCAAATTTTTTATAATCTCTGCCAATGATTCTAAACATGCCAGCGGTAGTCTATACTGGCGTACAAACACTGGATTTCTGCTACAACCTTCTGGTAGTGTGGCCACATGTAAATCAGTTAAACCACAATCATAAGCATCTTTTGCAAATACATCCTTAAACTCCATAAATATTTCCCTCAGATTGCGTCGATCCTCATCGCTGTTACATGCATCCGCTAAGGAGATCTGCTCTTCTACCATTCTGGAAAATTCTGGAAACTCTTCTGGTAAAGGAATCTCAGCGCTTTCCTCTAACTGTGTGGCTGTGTCTTTTTGTAGGGCTGCCACTTTCAAATATTTTGGCATATCAGCTTCCACTTCAATGGGCTGATTTCCTGTTTCATTTTCATTTAAATTAAATATTATGCAATCCTCTTGATGGCAGCACACTGTCTCATTTGAATCATAAGGATACACAGAATGAATTTTAAATATTCCTTTGGGCTGAGAGTCCAGGTGTTCTGGCAACTCGCCCTTGGCATCTACATATTTTTCAGGAATATTCCCAATCACCATGTTATTTAAATCTGCCGTATAATGTGATTTTTGTATGGCCATTCCTAATGGGGAGTTTTCCTCTAAATGAATATCCTGACAACCTTTATTATTCACCATGATTTTTACAGATCCCTCACCAATGTCTACCAATGGAATGTATTCATAATCCAGGCCTTGCTGTTTTATGGATTCATTCAGGCATACAAATGCATCAGAGCCTTTCATCTGCTGTCCATTTTTGCATTTCAGTGTTATTGCAAACTGTTTTGTAAATGCAGGAACAATAGTATTTTTCCTCATCTGTAATTCGACTGCATAAGGAACTAGTTGTGCACAATGATAAGCCCTTCTTTTGTCTTCAAATTCAGGCGCCGGCCCACCTAGGCGTGACCATATTTTTTGATTAAGGAAATCTAACACCATACACATTCTGTGCATGATGTCATTGCCCATGTAAAATTCATTTTGTGCTCCACTCACTATCCATACATTATGGTAAATTGCTTTCTGCCCAATGCTAATTTTAAGCATGCATCTGCCTGTAATTCGGTTTTCAAAGTCTGGACTGTCCAACCCAGAAACATATTGGTTTTTAATCCTAAATTTCGGAATTTCTTCCCTCTCCATAATTTTTTGCAACAATTTCTCATTAATGAAACTCCTTTCATGTTCCAGCGCTAAAGTGGCTTTTATTGTTTTAAGATAATCATTTATACCAGCGTGAACCCATGGTTGCTCATCTTCCATGTGTATCTCTGCCAGAGTGGTAATGTGTTTTTCTGAATCTGTTTTAGGAACAATATTCTGTTTGCATGTATTCTCTTTTAAATAGAAACGTAATGTGTGTTCGTCTATGGCAGTCTGCCAATCTTTCCTTGGGTCCAAGTATATTTGTACAGGTAGTTTTTCATTGTCGCTCTGATCTTTGTCTTGACACCTTAATATAACAGTGACACTAGGTATGCAGCTATTCTGGAGATATACCTCCACAGCATCATTTGTTTTGGCAATGGTGTGACATTCTTTTATATTGCTGTTTTGTGATTTTAGTTTCTTAGGCCTCAATGGTTTTTTGGTTAAGGACCACAGCACTCCATTCACCCCATCTATGAGAGGAGACAATCTTTTCAGGCAATCTGTCCCCATCAGAAATGGAATTTCACAAATAGATGTGATCAATACCTCTTGTTTCATTCTGTGCTTTCCTATTTTTATGTCAACCTCAGTTACACCTATGATGGGCACCTCCTCCCCATTAAAGTTATGCACTGGGCCTTGATTTGCCTTCACTGTGATCTGACTCTGTGGAGGCCTCCCTTCATTGATACTCTTTACCAGCTCCTTGGACATAATTGTGGCCTGTGCGCCAGTGTCAATCATAGCAAAGGTGTGGCATTTTTCTTCTACAGTGATGGGTGCATAATATCTGTCCTCAACTTCCTCTAATACACATAAGAAATGTGAATTCTTACTGATTTCAGGGCTCACCTTTCTCAGGTCTTTTTCACTTTTGGCTAAGCACATTGGTAAATGAAAAGACATTTTTCCCTCCTTTTTACCCATTTCTGTGCGAGATATTTTATTCATTTCTCCATGTTCAGAGGTTTTTTGGAGTGTGGCCACCGTTCGCCCATCCATCTGGGTAACATCAGAGACCACATTACAACCTTCCAACTGAACATGTGTCACAACATCATTCAGCAATTTGTCATTTTTTAATTCTGTGCATTTGTGATCATTTAGTGTAATACCAGCCCTTTCAGCCTCTTCAAAAATATGTGGCTCAAAGAATTTTTCAGGTGATTGACTTGTACCCTCCTTGTGAGTATTTCCTTTTTCTGTCTGTGTTTGGTAATTGTTTTGCTTGCCCAGGGAAGGAGCTATGGCATCCCCACTTACTCCCTGTTCACTGGTATTCCCCATGCATGAGTCATTTTTCTTAAATCTGTCCCTTTGTTCTTTTGGAATTCCTAATGTTTCTTTTTCATTTGTGCAAATCTTTACTGTTTTATTTAGCTCTAAGTTAAACCGTACCTCTTTTTTAGAAGTATTTGCACTTTCTGTCACAATTTCATTTACTGGTACTTTCATTTTTAATCCATTAGACATCTCAGAGTCGTTATGCAAAATTATATCAGAGCAATCTGTCATTTTGGCACTGCAGTTATCATGAGTACTTAGTCACTTTTCGGAAGCCCCCCGGTCATTGCTATGGCCATCAGCCCCCTCTTTGGAAGGTTGTTTTTGCGCTGTATAGAGCTTTCCTATTTGCTCAGCTAACATTTTCACTTGGGCCTCAAGGCATTGGAACCTTTCCACCTCTCTAGGATCCTCTTTCTGTGGCCTAGGTCGATATTGGTTGTTTTCCCCCTGATTGGATCTATTCTGATACCTCTCAGGTGATTGATACCGGTTGGGATGGTTTCTGAACTCTTGATTCATTTGTGGAGGGGAGCGGGTTGCACCCATCCTTTGATTATAGTCCCCTGGTGGGGAATCATTGTACTGGCGTGGACTGTAGTTCACGTTTTGCTTCATGTCCTGTCTCTCAGATTGTGGGTACTGGCCCCTATATTGATTTCCATTATCAGTAAATCGATCCACATATCGGGGCCTATCCTGATTACCATATATCATGGTGCTGGGATCAAATCTGCTCTGTGTCCCCAATGACTGGTAGGGACCATCATTTCTTTGATCTTGATTTTGTCTCTGGTTATTGTTCATACCTGCCATATCAGACCGGTATCTTACCCGGGGTCTATCTCCTAAATATCTAGGGCTGATGTAGCTCTCTCTATTACTAGGATCATGTGATTGGAACATTGGTACAGTAAATGGCGATCTTTGTTGATTACCCCTTTGTTCAGGTGTCACATTATTTTTACCTTGGCTTTGAGCAGACTCAAGGGACATTTTGGCTGACCTGATTTCCATTACTGTGGCTGAGGGTTCTTTAGATTTAGGCCTAGTATCTTTCATTTTATCACTTTCTCTACCCTGACAATAGAGTACCTCATATAGCTTGGTGCTTTGATGTACAATCCATTCAAGGGACTTGTCACGGTCAAATTCACGGACCAATTGGGATATGATGTCTTTCTGTAGCCCATAGAAGTATGCGGTTTTAAACTCATTGGAATTTGAGTCAAAAGATACATCAAAGCGAGAGAATGCTCTTTTTAAGTCTTGTAAAAATTGGCGAGGTGATGTATTAGGTCCAGCAGTAATAGTGTACGCAACTTTCTTTGCCTCCTGCAATGACTGAAAAGGAGAAAAATGACGCCTAATTTCTTTTTCAAACTCCAGCCATGTCATATTCTGCTGTTCATTTAATCCCCTTATGATGCTGGCCGTCGGGGCATCTAAAGTTAAATGAAAATATTGTCTGTACTGTTCCTTAGGTATCTGGAGCGCTTTAAAAATGTCATGCACCGCTTCTAAGTGATCCTCAATGCAGCATTCACCTCCCTTTTTAAATGGTTTGATCAGGGCTTTAATGGATTTCATTATTTTTATGGGGCTACTTGTTGCAATGCATGGAATTGCACTATTTTGTGATTCAATCCTGTTTTCAGGTGTATGAGATTGATGGCTGCCCCCAATGGGAGTATCAAATCCCCCAAGGGCGCTGCAACCAAGTTCAGTCACCGGCCCTGTCACTGGGGCACTAGCTCTTTGGGCAGAGCTAGAATTCACCTCCACTCCATTGAATGTGGTACCCTGCCGCCTCTCCTGGGACCTGGGAATGCACATTTGCTGTTCTAAGTCCTTACACTTTTTAAGGAGTCTGTTGGCTTCATCATGCAAATAATTATTTTCATCACTCATTTTATTAATTGCCTCCTGCATATCGCACATTTGCATTTGGCACTCATTGAACTCTTTATTTCTCTTGTCTCTTTCTTGAATCATTTTAATCATTTCTTGTTCTACACTCTGGAGATCACCTTCTTTTTCGCAATGTTCTTTTTGTAAAATCTGCATTTCTGAAACAACCTCATCTTTATCCTGCCTAATGTGATCCACTAAGGCTTTTAAGTGTGTCAATTCTTGCTCACTATCTTCAAATTGTTTCTTGCTTTTGGATAACTGAGTATCAAAGTCTCTGCATTTTAATTGCATGTCTTTTTGGCATACATCCAATTCTGCTCTCAACATTTCCTGATTTTTACTTGCCCCATCTAATTCAGTCTTTAACCTGTTAATTAGCTGAGTATCATTCTCTTGCATTCGCAGTGACTTGTTTAAAATAAACCATATTTTGCCGCATAGCCGTATTAAACAGTCTTTCTCTGCACTTTTATCGGCTGCATTCAATAATCTTGTAAGGCAGACCTGAATTATGCTGCCTTCTGCAAAAATATTGTCTAGTTTTTCTTTCTGCACCTCACCCTGAATGCGGTTACTCCATTCTAAGGTACTGTTCGAAGACCAATTCCCATGTGCAAATAACTTTGCCTCTAAATATTGCACTAGATCTGAGAATGTGGTTTCCCTTTGTGACATTCTGAAATTCGTTTTTAGTGGCACACTGCTATTATAAAATGGGTTCCCTTTAATGTGCAAATGGCAGTGTGAGACACGCTTGCCACGCCCAGTAGGTACTCTATGATCACTTTCCCGGCCTGCAACGCACCATAAATATGTAGGGTATTTTGTGGAGATTTGGGGCCTGACGGTATTTTATTACCGCTGAGAAATAACTTAGCAATAATCACTCTTTGTATTCAGATTTGGCCATGTGCAACAATAATACAATGGACATGCATTATTTCAGCACCCAGACCTGCATATTTGGTATACGTGGTTGGTGGTATTTTGGTGAGCATAATTCCCTTGTTTTATTTGTGGCCCCAATGTCCAGAATCCCTTATCTTCGCTTAGATTTTTCGTGTGATCACTAGAGAGACCTCAGACCTGCATTCTAGGGAAACCACAATTTCCAGGGATAGTGTTGGTGCGCCACCATGGGCAAACTCACTGACTTATTTACGACAGAGAGCTATATGTGGTAGTCTTGTGGTAATTTCCACTACCTTATATACGGTAGGGAGCTATGTTCAGAGAGTCTCTCTTCCCGTTGGCTCATGTACCTCCAACAAGTTATACTACAGTCACTCACAATTATTCATACTGATTCTGACATACACACATCTGTCTTAAAATGACCATTGCACTGTTTAAAAATCTCCCCACATCATTGGCATTGTAATGGTAAATAGAAAATAAACCACCCGTCTGTTTTCAAATATTTTCTGTATTATAAAATTTGCATTTAGACATAATCTCATTCTTTACAGCAATAAAAGGGAACAATCAAAGCATTTTCAATGACACACTGCAATTATAGTGGCGGAGAACAGAACTTAAATTGCAACATTAGCACTTGATTAAGACACGCACGGGACTTTCATTTTTCTACACTGACTGCATACTTTCGTGCACACACACAGCTCCCCCAGTTAGGTAATTACCTTATCTGTTTAGAGGATTCTCTCTGTGAATGTGGCTCTCTTGGCTTAACTCCAACGAAAAGGGACGCTTGCCTTCTCAAGCCGGGGTCATTGCCTGGAATTCTCAGCTTTTTCAGATATGACTGCCTCTGCCAGTGGGAAGGTAATTCTTTCAGTTTTCCCCAGTCTCGACTGCAGCAGGACACCCCCACAGCCAGGTCTTCTCCCCAGTAGTGCAGAAAGATGTCTGCCTGTCTTTTTCCCTGCTACTGCCCACTAAAACTTTCCTCTCAGCCCTCTTTATGACGTGTTCCAATGAAATCCATCATCTCTCATCCTCCTACTTTTAAACAATAGCTTCGCTTATACATTTGCAATTGTTGCAAATCTGACTTCCTTCCTCCTGCAGTTACTGTGCACAACAACACGGATAATCAGGCAGAGAAGAGAGGAAAAATCTGCACACTCATTTAACTGGTTTTCAAAATATGCCTAATTCTGCAGTAGAGAACACATTTTATTAGTGAGTTATAATAAAATAAGGTTTTATTAGTCAGGTTAATGGTTAATATGTTAGCTGTTAATTTTCAAATGTGTCTCTAGCAATATAGGCATTTCAGGTGAAAAATAGTGTGCATTTTTAAATGAACACGTGTGCTTTTAACTGTAAAAATAGCTTTGCATCTTATATGTTAAAATCGTTTTTTGACTGAATAGCCTGTCTTTCCTTGTTAATCTGCTAACCCATATAGCAATGCACCGCACCCTTGTGGTGGTGCTGCAAAAAAAAAATGCTACTTGTGCAGTAGTGCTGTAATGCTACTTGTGCAGTAGTGCTGTAATGCTACTTGTGCAGTAGTGCTGTAATGCTACTTGTGCAGTAGTGCTGTACTCTGTGCTGTAACATGCCAAATATCCTTACAACGTCTATAAACAATAATTTTACAAGCCTGCTTTTTGAACCTATTTAAAGCTTTAAAATACAAAATAGAAACCCAAATGAAGTATTTGAAATCACATTAATTAGTATGTTGGTACTTATGTACTTCCTTGGTAATGAGACAATGAAGCCAACGTCATTCCCATTTGCATAATATGCTTGTATAATATTTTGATTTTGAAATGTGACATTTTTGGTTATGTGCTTTGTGTATTTTGCAAGTAAGTTTTATAACAAAGAGATTATTTAAGTTCATGGTAAGAACTGGAAAAAAAATGCTAATGTGCAGACATTGCAGAGTGGGCAGAAATCTCAGCTTAGACCCCTTAACCAATGTGTGATCCTGGGAATCTCATTTAATCTAGTATTGCCTAACCCTTCAAAATTACAAGTCCCTAAACCTTTAAAAATTGTCACCATTCATAGTGACTTCGTTCTCAGGGTATGAACTTCAAAAAAGCCCCACTCATGGTTTCACTGACTGCCATGTTCCTCCCTCTCGAGTAATAGTGAGCATTCATAAATTGCACAAAAACATCTTGTTTCTTTGCTCTCTAATGACAGCACTACTAGAAAAAGATATCTAATCTCTGACATCTGGACACAGATGCCTTTCTCGTAACTTCCTATCTTTATCCACTATCTATGCTATGATATATGTAACTTTCTCTCCTTACTTCCAATTGGTCTCTTGTATCCATGCTTGAGCACATTTGCACTCGGTGAGGGAGCTCATGTGAGTCCTCTGTCTTTTCTGGAGTAGGTGCACCTTTTTTTCTTAAGATCTGTGCCCTGTATTTATACTATGGCCGGTATACCTTCCTCGAGGCTGTTATTGATGAAAAGTGTCCTATGCCATAGTGGACTGCTGGTGTTGCCCCTTGATTGTCTATCATCCTGAATATAGCACACATGAAGAGGGTAAGGTAAAAGAAAGGGTGTGACCATGCTTCTTTTGATCTCTACAAGGAAGCACATCAAGCAGTTCTGATCGCAATAAGGGGATGTGACAAGATACTCTGGCTCCCTTCATTATTTTGGTTTGGTGGAGGGATGCCCCAAAGATGTCCATGCCCCAGGCCCCAAAAGTGCTTAAGATGGCCTTGGTCATTAGCAGTTACAGTTAAAGTCAACAACGAGGTCAGATCAGTTCAAGGTCTGAGTTGATGTCTTTAGGGTCTATACAAAATCACAGTAGCTTGCTATTTGCCGAAGGAAGAGTTTTGAGTCCGTCTAGTGGGTGCTGGGCTATTTCAAGAATCAAGGTTATAGACACGTGAAGACTGATGTATCTAGCATAAAAGCATAAATCATAATGAGGCAGGCATATCCGTTAGGGTTTCTAGTTAGTGTGCACATTTGCAGTCCTGTAACTCCTGATAATTGTTAATGATTGGATGCACACAACAGAAGAATTCACATAAGAATCTTAGTTGTTGCCAAAAGAAAACATCACATTACAGACACTACTTTGCAGTCAAGGCTGTTCAGCTGTTTTCGATCGCAAAATTCACATTTCCCAGAGGATATCTCACAGTGTTTTATCTTTGTAAATACATTATTCAGAAAACATATGCTACACGTGTGCCAAGTAAAGGCTGTGAGAGCTTGTGGCCTTCACATAGAGCTTTTAGCTTTTTTGTTGGACCTGTTAACCTCTGTAAAATGTCTTTCCGGTGTTCTGCTTTAAGCAACAGCATGCACACAATTGACCTTCACTATGTGTAAAACATGCATTCAAACCTTTATATGAAGATGCTAATCATTTTTATACGTCATAACTGTTTGATTTATTTGGTCATTTATTTGCACCTTATACATGTAATTACAAGAGGCACCATGTAGAATATTATTTTTTTTTTCATGTCATGAATGCTTACAACCTATTAATCTATTGTTCGAAAAAAAGTAATTCCATGTTGCTCGTAACAGTTGCAATATGTAACGATCCTTAGGAACTATTACAGGGACAGGGAGAATCATGTTTTGAAAATAATCCATGTTGTTCCTGCACAATTCAAATTCTACTGGGGGGTTTCCAGGACATAATTTTAAAATCGCATTAGTGGAGAATATATAGAGGTATTTGCATGTGTGCATTGCCCACTAAAGCAGTATCACCACAGCACAGGGCTCTATTGTGATGTAGGTAACAGCTGCCAAATAACTGGTCCTGTGCCAAAGGTGAGGCCATCTAATGAGGGTGAAGATCACCTGGAACACAGTAGAGTCCAAAGGTGCAGGCTGTAATGTTATTAGAGCTTATTCAGGGGGGAGGGGGGTGTCTAACCTTTGGCTTCCTGTGACAGAGCTACTTCATGTTTCCTTGTAAAGTTCCCAGCGTGTACACATCACAAAGGTAAGTTGGAATTCGAGCCTTTACAGGTGGTTAGAGATTCAGTGCAAGCTTGCTGATAGGCTAGAGAGATGGAAACTGAGAGAGGAACAAAGAAGAAGTATGGAATACAGGCTCCTATCGTAGAGTGTGTATTGCACACTTTCTAATTGCCTAAAGAGAAGAACATATGTTCTAATATTTAATCACTAGGGTATATTTATTATGTTGCGATACAGAAAGACGGATACTAGTACAGATGAGTGCTATCATTATTACTCTTGCCATAGTAATGGCAAATGAATAGATTGTACATACATAGGGCCTCATCACGACTTGGGCGGTAACGGTTACGCTATTAGCGTGGGTGATATTAGCCCTACCGCCGAACTCCCCGGCGCTAATAGCGCCGGTTCACGAGTTTGGCGGTAATGTAAGTCCCCATTCCCCACTGAGCCCATTCGGGAATGCTCCATTCCCCATTGGGCTCAATGGGGAATCTTCGCTAATACCGCCGGCGGTGATAGCGCGAATTTTCAGCGGATTTGCCCCCAGCTCAGAGCTGGGGCGAAATCCGCCGAAGCACTGATTCGGCGGACCCTTAAATCCGGCGGTAATAGCGCTACAGCCGGATTTAAGGGTTACCGCCGAAGTCGTGATGGAATGAAAAGTCTGTGTGTGTTTAGTGAAATATACAAACACAATTTACTTTTCTAAACAATGCATAACTCCTCTAGGATATTCAGACCGAAAATCACAGGTAAGCGAACTATTGTCAGGAGGTTAAATCATGAGTGCATGCTTTTTGGTGACTAGGAACATTAGAGGCGTTGCATTGTGCCTGAACTCAAGCAAATGGTAGCATAACTAGACAGAGTAATAATAATAATAATAATATAATAATAATAATAATAACAGAATGTGTGTTCCTATATAGTGCTTCATGCATGAATCCATGGACTGCTTGGAGCACTGCAATAGTGTTATTATTACCCCATTTAGATCGTACGCAATGTATTCACCTTAGAAGAATGAAGACCTGAGTCGGCAATGCCTTGGGATTCAAAGTTATGGAGGGCAGATTGGCCCCATGTAGGAACAGAGTTCTTAACGTGTGACCTATCACCATGACCTAGCTTCCATGAATAAGCATTCTCGCGATGGCATACTAATAATGTATGATCGAAGGGTCCATGTTTTGTCCTCCAAAATACCTAAACATGAAAGAATCAGCAATCGCAAAACACGACCTCTCAGCAGTGGTGAAAAAAAAAGTGTCAGGGCTCTGCCATGGGACATACATTTTGCTTTCGAGTTATCTAAATTTAACCCATGACGGAAATATATTCTTTTCATAACATGCTAAATATTTATCTTAATCGGAGACCTCTCATGTATTTTAGGAATGTCAGGGGTTATTTTGTATTACGGTTCAAAAGCCTTTGTAATTATGTACTCGGAGGTTTTCAAACATTGTGTTTTGACGAACCATTTGAGAGAACAACAATTTGTGTAAGTAAAGGACTGCAAATATGATAAAATATATGTAAACTGTACGCAGTTTAAGTTTCACAAACTAGGATGTCTCATTCTATGTTGGTGAGTTCATCAGAGTCGAAACATGCGTGGCCCTCCCACGTGCTACAGACAACCATTATCTGTGGCTATTTCCGTTGCATGTTACAAGACCTGGACACCTTACTTTGTAATGTTTTACACATCACTTGGTGTGTCTTCGCTCCATTCAGCGGCTAACTTCATGTCCACGAAGCGTCATGGGTTTTCATGTGTGTGCCAACAAACCATGCTCCTCACTGCGCCAGCTGCCCAAAACTGGATCACCTTCTGAACTGTAGCTCCAGTTTTACTCTGCCTGTGGCTCGTGTACTTTCAGAGGCCTATCAGAAATTAAAAACTGCCAGCTTCACCTGTGGATAGCTACTGTACAGTGAGATGAAAAAATAAGACAGAAGGATGCTAAGCTACACAAGTGTAACGTCCTTGTCCAAATGTAATGCTTCCTATCGGAGTGAGTTGCTTTATACGGTTTAAAGAGGACCGTCACGGGCAGGTGATTGTCATTGGAGGGAAAGGGGCCAAATAGGACAGCCAGGGGCTGTTCATCTTGTGCCTTGTGATAGTTCTGTAGATACTTGTTTTCGAACTCCGGAAACAGGCTTCACAGACTCTTGCAGCTGCAACAGGCATCAGATTCACTTCACACTACTGCATGGTTCTGAAAAACATGGCTTCATGTGATTTGGGATATTTTCTGTATTGCCAGAGACACTACCAGAGCAGCAAAGAGGGCATAGTACACACTGTAATGCCGGGCCATCTGCAACAATGTTTCTGTGAGCTTTCATGCGTAATGGCCCTATGAGTCATGACATTTCATGCCATAGAATGGCAGCTTACATACATAACCTTACAGACAACTTAGAGATTTTGCAGGAAGTTAAAAAGCATCCCACACGCACACAATGTTCCTTTCTAGATAACCCCTCTATTTCCATCAGGACCAGTTTCTTTTAAATAATTGTTTACCTGAAGCTGCTATCTACTTCCCCACTTGTTCACAGACAAGTGTTTTGTTCCGCAGTTTTTGGCGCATCAAGGCTAATCAGGGCCATCAATATTTCAATGTACTGCATCACTGAAGTGCCTTCCCTATAGAGGGTGAACCGGTGTCATAGCATGGCAGCACTTCAAACAGAAACAAATAAGGGGTTTGCATGATAGAACATCTGCTGACATAGCAATCGGTCATTTAGAACTTTAACCAGACGAAGAGATTGTCAAGTGCAGCGTTACTGCTGTTTCAATTCTGGATATAATATTTCTGAAGCACCGACCTGAACCAACAGCACTAATCTCTATATGGAGAAGAGGTTCTATAACAGTAATTGGAACTTTCACACATACAAGCTTACCTGTGTTGATAGACCAATATGGGGCATCAGGATCCTGCCATGAAATGGAAGAGCTCTTGAAAAGAGAAAGAGAATTTGACCCAAAAGACCAAGAAAACCTAGCTGCAAAGTTAAAGGCAGTTCCTTTCGCAGTGTGGATTCTGTTTTCTTTATGAAGTGAAAGGCAAGATTGAGAGCAGGCTTTCAGGGCAACGTGGGGAGGAGCCTGTGGTGCCCACACTGCAAATCAATTCTCAAATTCTCGAGGAGATGCTTCTAATCATCAGCACAACAGCAGCATTATAGTCAGTTCCCACAGTTTGACGCATGTTGGCGCGCAGGTCGGGGCTACACTGCTCTTTGTTTCTACTCATTGGATATTGCGGGTACATCTGGAACTCTGCAAGACCAACAGAAGGATCCTGAGAGGTTATAAACTCTATGTTTAATGAGCAATCTGATGGTTTTTATTAACCACAATCTCCTGGATCTGTAATCATCTTTTAAAGGTTCAGATAATGTCTTAAACTTAAACAGCGTTCTTGCCTGCATAAGTAGGATTTTCCTACTCTAACAATCCATATGGTCAAAACAATGAACATCTGACTTAAGGAGCAAAGAAGGCACAGAAATGAGAAATGTGAAAGTTGTACCCTTGCAGAAGGGTCTCATTGATTTAACGACATAATTGAGTAATGGGATCTCGACCATAGCATCACAGACTGGTAACACTAAAGGCACAGATTTCTTTGCACATAATACTATGAAATCATACAATAATTTGCTCCAAGTAACATCTGACCCTTCACATTTGACTCAATCCCAGGCAGGCAATCCTAATGGGCTGTTTCAGTATGACAATTAGAGAGTCCCTTTAGATAACTCCTTAATGAAGTGTGTATGTCTGGAAAAGGAAATATCTGTCTTGGGCGATAACATTGGGAGGCTCAGTGTATCCCCTAAAGTGGTAATCTCCACAAATCACAATCCCAGTAGCACAGAGGATTATCCGACAGAGAGTGAGTACCATTCAGTGAGCTGTGATACTGAGAAGAAGGTGATAAATAGGACTCTGCTGAGTTCTGCTGAGCTCTGATAAGGACACATTAGGGGAGTCTTCTATTGCTGCATTTCATTTGGCAATGGGGTCAATGACCTTATGGCAACATAAGTGGAGAAGTCAGTATGCACTCCATCTGACCAAAGCAGATTGAGAAGAAGGCTAATGCCATTAGACGACAGCTGGCATCCACAGAACCAGAGACCATGAACATGAGATCATTGTTTATATCACCATCCGTCGCTGACAGTCGGCCGAGAATGGATAATTTAAAGGAAACAAACTATCAGCCTAAAGGTAAACCCCTGAATGAGCCGAAAACTAAAAATACTGAAAAAGAACCAAACTTGAGAATAGCAACCCAAATTGCAAACAATAAAAATAATCCAAAGGGCCAAATAATCACTGCACCTCTTTGCAAGGGAAAACAAGTTTTATTACATGCAAAAAGTTGTCTGAAGGTCCTGTGGAACAGAGCTGACATGAAGCTAGTCATTTCCCAAGAAGTTATAGGTTATACAATGGAACATCACAAAATACACAAGTTACAATGTTTTCCCACCACCCTCATTCGATATGTAGGAGAGGAGATGTATAGGGAGAGAAAATGGAGATGTAGTGGCACTGTTTATGGAGGCAGTAAGTGGGACATGGCATAATATTCAGAGGAGGCAGTAAACTGAATGCAAAATACAGACAGTAAATGGAAATGCACATTAAGCATGCTTTAAAATGATCCACTGCAGACTGGATAGCTCCTCTGTCTAGTTTGCATTGTATGCATATATTAACCCAACTAACACTTTCCCATTAACTAACACTTTCCCATTAATTAATCATTTATCCTTAACAAAGCAGAGCAAAATGCTTCAGTTGAAATGGCAAAGTAATGTGCTGTTTTACAGTAGAAATATAATGTGAATGCAGTTTGCTGGCTGTGATTCATTGAACAAATTGTGAAGAAATATGTGCTCTGGTTAAGAGTGCCATTGTTCCAGAGGAAATGAAATGTTTAAAATGTATTATGAAGCTATGCTTCCAGAAAGAGATCAGCTCGGGTGATGTGTATACGTCAGGGTAAAGGGCAGGTTTAGTGGGACTGACAGGGTTAGGGTATAAATCTAGCTGTAAGAAGGGTGGAGGGCAGAGGTGATTCAGAGAAGGACGGGAGAGCAGCAGGCACAGAAAGCAGAACCGTGCAGTGCAAGATTCTCCATGAATCTGGGGCATTGAACTGTCCTTTGTGGGTGGCGGAGCGGCAGAATTCGCAACACTCCTGTGTACTGATAATTCATCTCAGAGAGGGGGTCCCCATGATAACAGCGCAGAAATATTACATGCTGGAATTGAGTATTGGTAAACTTGAGGTGCGTGTACAAATAACTGTGTTTATCTTTTCAGTCAGTCAGTCAGTCAATCAGTAAGTCAGTCAGTCAGGATTAAATGGTCACTTTAAGAACATATATATATATTTTTGTTGGCATTTGCTGAAGTGTAGACATGGAAAAGAAAGTTGGCACACTGTCATGCTGTGTTTTTATTTCTTCTCTTAGACTGTATGTTCTGCCAATTACCTCAGAACCCAAGGTCTGGGTAAGATATAAAATATGAATGTTTTCTTCTGAACAAAGGCTGATGTAGAGGTGCTATGTTGTATTAATGTGTATACCGCATAACCTGTTTTCAAACAAAAGTGCATATAAAAATATAAAAAAACCTTTTTAAAACTGAATCAGTGGGGTTGTGTTTTCTGTGTCTAAGTGTATTCAATGACAACGAGGGTGTGAAAATACAGGGAAAAGTCCCAAGTGTGTCAAATAGGTAGCATTTTACCACAGATGTAAAAACAGGAGGTAAAGTTTGGGGTTCTAGGAAGGAAGTTTAAAAATGTATGATGCATGTTTGTCTGCTGAAATATTCATAATGCAAAGTGTCTTCTTACCAAATCTGTCCAAGACAATAGTCGAGTCTCAAAGATAAGTGACTGGAGTGACAGTTAGCACTGTCAAATTCCCACATGCACAAAGCACGCTATCCTGTGCTTAGAGTTGACCCTAAGTAAGATACAGCTATTAGATGGGAGTTTTGTCACATCATATAGGGCATCACCATATCCACGCTGTACCACCATTTTACCACTGTACCAAATGACCACCAAATTATAAAATAGCCATCTGACAAAATCCCTAGCATATAATAATGGAGATGTAGTGACATTGTATATGGAGGCAATAAGTGGGACATGACATTATATTCAGAGGAGGACAAAATGGGTGATCCGACCACATATACATTTCTTAGCATTTCATTTATGTTAGAATGCCGTTAAAGATTCTGTTAGCTTGGTTACACATGCATGCTTCAAATAGTAAGGCAAGTATCCTTAGGGAGAAGGGATTTTACTGCGGAATCAATCCAAACATAAAGTATTCATATTTAACTTATATTCCTGCTTTATTATATTGGCAGTCGTTGTTTTTGATTGTTTTCTCCTATACAGATAGTGATATAAAAAAATAATTCAAAAATAGGTGCAGTACAGTAAGTGGCAGCCAATTTCAAAGTCATTCGTGGGTTAGTGCTGTCCATGTGCAGAGAGTCACATCATAAAGAACAAGAAAGAATAACAAGTAAAGTAATAACCACATGAGACTCAAAAAGCTTTACTTCGCATTCAGGAACCCCGAGCCACAACGTTAACCCTGCACGGCCAGCCCTGAACTGCAGCGATTTGACCAATTACTATTCACATCAAGCCATGAAACTAATGCCAAGGGCTTCACGACCCTGGGACCTGAACTAGAGGACGCTTCCTTCCATCAAATGGTATCACCAGTCAGGCTAAAATTATGCAGCCTTCAGCGTAGTCCACATGAATGGTTTGGGGACACTATACCTTGAGGGAACACACCAGCTTCCCAGCCCCTAAACAGAAGTGGCCATTTTCTGCCCCTGCTCTCTTCGCAGGACTTGACTCAAGGACACCCAACTAGCCCCAGCTGTGCCACCCGGGATCCACCCCACAGAGAGACAAAATCCAGAGGCCCAGATGAAGGCTTACCAGCAAGTAGCCGAAACGCCTGAGGACAGAGCCTAGAGTTTGCTTCACAGTCCATACCAACTCTTAAGGGGGCTCCTCCCCCTGTGGTAGACAAACGGTTTTTGGTCCTCTGTTGAATCTATGTTCCCATTTTTCCAGAGCTGGTCCATTTAGTGAGTCCAAGTGACTAAACCAGTTTACAAAATAGCAGACCAGCACACTTATCATTCAGACTCTAACCTTCAGGATGCCTTCTTTTTTAAATATATGAGGAACCATGTACCAAACAAATAATTCCTTGGGTTGATTGTTTTACCTGCCAGGCAACTGATGATTTTGTCTATTGTTGAGTATCATTTGTTTATTACTTTACTTGTTATTCTTTCTTGTTCTTTATGATGTGACTCTCTGCACATGGACAGCACTAACCCACCAATGACTTTGAAATTGGCTGCCACTTACTGTACTGCACCTATTTTTGTATTATTTTTGTATATCACTATCCGTATAGGAGAAAAAAATCAAAAAAACGACTGTCAATATAATAAAGCAGGAATCTAAGTTCAATATGAATACTTTATGTTTGGATTGATTCCCGAGTGAAATCTCTTCTCCCTAAGGATACTTGGCTTACTATTTGAAGCATGCATACGTAACCAAACTAACAGAATCTTTACAGGCATTCTAACATAAATGAAATGCTAAGAAATGTATATGTGGTTGGAGCCCCCATTTTGTTCTCCACTGTAGTATAGCCCTACAACATTCCACATTAAGGGCCATCCCTTCCGTTACATATTATGTTCAGAGGAGGCAGTAAACTGAATGCAAAATACAGACAGCAAATGGAAATGTCCATTAAGCACACTTTAAAATGATCCACTGCAGAGAGGATAGGTTATCTGTCCAGTTTGCACTGTATGCATATATTAACCCATTTAACACTTTCCCATTAACTAACACTTTCCCATTAATTAATAATTTACCCTTCACAAAGCAGTACAAAATGCTTCAGATGAAATGGCAAAGTTTGTTCATGTTTATGTTTATTATTTGATAATGCGCTCACAAACCCGGGGGTAGCCGGGCGCAGCAGATACAAGACTACTTAAGCTTAAGTTACAATATACAATAGGCAAAATACAAGTCAGTGCAGTCAATACATGAAAATACAATATAGTACAGTACAATGCATGACAGAAGTCGCAAAATCAGAGGTATCAGATCAGTACTATATAGTGATTCAGGGCCTGGTACAGAGCTTGAGTTAGTTGTCATTAGTCCAAAGCCAATTTTTTACCTTACGTCTAAATCTTGAATAGGGTAGGTTGGATCTCAATGCAGTAGGCAGTGTATTCCAGGCTTGGGGGGCTTTAACCGGAAAGCTAGCTCCACCCGATTTTGTGAGCCTAAATGTGGGAGTTTCGAGAAGGAGATTGTTCGTAGCTCTGGTATGGTAGCTAGAAGACTTTCTGGTAAGTATGGCGGAGATGTAAGGGGGAGCTGCATTATTTAGTCCTTTGTGGGTGAGGGATAGTGTTTTGAGGAGAACTCTGTCGCTGATTTTTAGCCAGGGTTGGTCTATCCTTATATTAGAGATGTGCGCTCTGTGGGGTATGTCCAAGGCAGCTCTGAGAGCATTATTTTGCAAAATGTGCATTTTATTAATGACATTTTTGTTGGCGCCCGCATAGAGGGCATTACAGTAGTCCAGCTTCGACATTATTAGTGCGTTAGCTAGTGTGATGCCGTTAGTTTTGGATAGGTACTGTCTGCAGGTCCTAATTAATTTGCAGGTGTATGCTGTGGATGAGGCTAGGGTGTTAACTTGTTTTTTGAGGGAGAGGGTGGCATCTAGGTAAAGGTCTAGTTTTTTTACCTCAGTTGCCACCTTGATTATGTTGCCATCTATGTTGAAGGCAAGATAGTTGGGGCTACGTTTTATGAGGTTGGAGTCGGAGCCCAATATCAGAATCTCAGTTTTGTCGTCATTTAGGCAGAGGCCGTGGGAGGCCATCCATGCCTAAATGAGGAGGTAGATCTTGTTTACTAAGGCTGTATCTTCGACAAAGTTGCCCGATAGTGGTATGAGGATCTGCGTGTCGTCCGCATGGTTGGTGTAGGTTACCCCAATCTGTCAAGTTTGAGAGGTTTAGTGAAGATGTTGTACATTCTCGGGGAGACACATGAGCCTTGTGGGACACCACAAGTGATGTTAATTGGGTCTGCTGTGGCTAAGGTGGAAAACACTCTCATTGTGCGGCTAGCTAGGAAGGATTGTACCCATGCTATAGATTCACTTGAAAAATGGGCGGCGGATGCTAGATGGTTGCATAACACTGCATGGTCCACCAGGTCAAAGGCTGCTGAGAGGTCAAGGAGGAGGAGCATAGCTGTTTTACCTGGGTCCTTCAACTCGTCGATTTGAGTCTTGTGGTCAATAATGGCCGTTTCAGTACCATGTAGTGGTCTGAATCCAGATTGTCGCGATCCTAAAAGTTGGTTGGACTCTAAGTAATTTTGAATCTGGAGGTAGGCTAGTCTGTCAATGATTTTGAGGAGGAATGGGACAGTGTTGATAGGCCTATAGTTGGTTGGGATGGCTGAGTCCAAAGTTTGTTTTTTGAAAAGAGGCAGTACCCAAGATTCTTTAAGGTTAGTGGGTACCGAATTGGTGTTGAAGGAGGCATTGATTCATTTTGATATGAAAGGTGCTAAGTCTCTATCTGCATCCTTGATAATTTGCACAGGGCAGCTATCACCTTGGCAATTCGAGGGTTTTAAGGATAGTATGACCTTTTCAGTTTCCAGTATGGATATGTTAGTGAATCTGAAAGGTTTGCAGTTTTTGAGTGTGGTTGTGCTAGGTGTGTCAGTCAGCAGTGGGGTTTGGGTTCCAAGTGGACTCAAGGAAGCTTTTTTTGTGGCAATTTTAGATTGAAGGGTAGTAATTTTATTTGCTAGTGCATTTTGGATGCTAGAGCACCATAGTTTGTTCTTAGGGACGTTGTCTATGGGGGCGATTGGGTTTTCCATTTCACGAAGGATGGAAAAGAGTTCTTTGGAGTTAGAGTTAGCTTTGCTGATTCTCTCGTTAAAAGTGTCTTTTTTAGTTTGGATTATATCCTTCTTTTATTTTTTGGCTAGGTTGGCGAGTAAGGTTTTGTTCTCCGCTGTAGGTATGTGCCTCCAGATAGCTTGGAGTTTGCGTTTTTGGATGCGTAGTTCTTTAAGGTGGGGTGTAAACCATGAATTCAGGTGAGATTCTCTTTTACTTTTGCATACTTTGATAGGGGCGATCGTGTCCAATGCTTTAGTCATAGCATCGTTGAATGTCTCAACTAGTATGATTGGGTTAGATTCACTGGAACTGGCCATGAGGTCTGGTAGGAGTAAGGGGAGTAGTCTTTCAGTAGTGATTTCTTTTTTACTCCTTGTTGGCATGGGAGGGGCTATTTCACTTTTGTTAGGTTTGGGCAGCTCTATAGTGGCTGAGAAGCATATGAGGTGGTGGTCCGTCCATGTTTGAGGTAGGATATTAGAAATGGTAGTATCACAATTGCGATTGGCTATCCAGTCTAAGATACGTCCTTTTATGTGTGTGGAGGCTAGGACTTTTAGTGAGAGACCATGATCAATTAAGATTGATTGGATAGAATGGGCCTGTTTGTCCTCAGCATCATTAAGTCCCAAGTTAAAACCACCTAATAGTATGAGCTGAGTGGAGTTTTTGATACTGTTGGTGAGGAGGTTGGATAGGTCTTCTTCAAAGTTGCCTAGTGGGCCTGGTGGTCTGTATACTAGGAGGACCGACAATGTGCTATTATTGGAAATGGGTATTTTGGCAGAAAGGAGTTTGCATGAAGAGATAGCTGGGTGAGGGGTAAGTATTGTATCTAGCTGTGTTTTGGCAATAATGGCCAGGCTGCCTCCTCTGGAGTTAGGCCGGTCTGTTATGAGGATGTTGTAGTTATCTGGGATAGCAATCATGAGAGCAGGGCCTGCTGCGTCGTGAAGCCAGGTCTCAGTGACGGCAAAGAGATCTAGGTTTTCCATAGTAAGTATGTCGGCGATTTCTGTATTATGAGCTATGAGGGATCTAGCATTGATAAAGGCTCCGGATAGGGTAGGAGAAGAAATTGTGACTTTGGGAAGTCTGAAGCTCGAACGGTTATGTCTCTTCTGTTTATGATGTGGAGAGGTTTGTGGTTTAGGACACTTAGCGGCTGCGGGAATTCGCGAATCAGGGATGGTGGTGGGTAAAGTTGGGATGGTACCTGCTGGGCTGGTTCTTTTGTTTTTGAGGTCATAGAGTCGTGGCAATCTTGCTCTAAGGCGCAAGTTTCTCTCGTGCAAATTGCAAGGCATGGAGTTAGTAATGGCCATTGTAATAAGGAGGACTGGGATTGTCCAGGATAGAGACCAGTATGAGAGTAGGAGGTAAGTCTTAAGGGTACTCATGTTGGGCACAAGGTAACACTGTGGTGTCTAGGTTATGGCAGACCTGGTTGGGGCTGACATACAGTGATGCTTGTTAACATCTAGTTTGACGCTTAGGGCATAATGCAAGTTAACTACTAAGTAGCACCTAGATGTGACTATCCTGTAACAGGCAGGAGTCTGCAATGCAGTACCTAGATTTTTTTTTTTTTATTTTTAAAACTTTATTTTTAACTTTTTACTGTATCAAATAAGCAGTGCTCCAACAGGGAGCCGCCTAGTGCAATTCCCAATGACAGTTCCCCCGCCCCTCCGCCCCCCACCCCCCATGTCCACCATAACTTTGATTGCCTCTATCCTTTGTCTTAGTCAAATGGAAAGCTTTCCACGTTGCCCTTGTGTACCTTCATCCTATGGTCTCTCGCTCTGGGGGCTCGGATTGTCCGAGTCTGAAGCTTCAGCATTGTTCATCAGGTAAGTGATGTATGGCCCCCAGATGTCGGGAGGGCACGCATGCAAAGGCAGCGTTCGAATAAATTCGGTGTCCATATCTTGGCAATATGTAATATCCTTTTCCCAGTCAACTATCTTGGGGAGTGTGCCCCGACCCCACGACATAGCAATTCTTCTTCCTGCCAGCACCATGAGGAGTGCTGCCAGCTTGCGTGATGCTGGCTGTAGATATTTAGTGAGGCCGAGAAGCATTCCCAGCGGTAAGGGGGTCATCTGCTCACCTATAATGTCGGATGTTATTTGTATAACAGAAGTCCAGAAGCGCCGGATACCAGGACAGCCCCATGCCAGATGAAGAAAATCAGCGTTGGCAAATGCGCATCTCTCGCACTGGGCTGACGCTTCTGGGTGGTGCCTATGTTTCCTGACTGGAGTGTAGTATGTTTGGTGCACAAAGTTAAAGTGTATTAGCTTGTATCGAGAATTTAACGCTACCTTTTGAGTCTGTCGAAGAATATAGGCCCAGTCTTCCTCATTAATCGGTTCTTGTAAAGCCGATTCCCACTTTCGTTGCACTTTAGGCTGAAGTTTCCGAGTGTCTCTTACCAAGGTTTTGTACAGAGTTGACACCAGTCTACCTTCACCTTGTGCTAAAATTGTGTTATGTAGCAGATCCCACGTGGGGGGTTGCTTAGGGAATGTGGGAAATAGCCCCTGAAGGGTGTGGCGGAGTCTAAAATAGAGAAAGACATCATTTTATCGGTAGTAGGGGGAAAAATCGTATAGCCACTCCGTATTCGCTAGCGATCTTCTTCCATATCGCATATGTGGATAGGACTGTATTCAGCGTTTTATGCGGCACGGGAATGTGGCTTATTATGACTGCAGCTAACAGGTCGGGGGAAGCCAGGGCTCTTTCCACTTGCACATGTGGTCTGATGTAGTGGGTTGAGTACCAGTGGCTTAGGAATTGGGCATGAGCCGCCCAGTAGTATTTTTCTATATCGGGGAGAGCCAGGCCTCCTCTTGATATTGGTAAAGTAAGTGTGTTGTACGCTACCCGTGCTGGTTTCCCCGCCCATAATAACTCTAGGATCGAGCTCTTGATTTTTGATAAGAAGGATTTGGGGAGAAGTAGTGGGATATTCGTAAAGAGATATAGAAGTTTGGGGAGAATAACCATTTTTGTTAGTGAGGTCCTGCCCCACAGCGTTAGTGGTAGAGATTTCCATCTCTGAATACGTTCTTGTATAAACTGCAGTGTAGTTACATAATTGTCTATAAATATCTCGTGATGGCTTCGCGACATATTGATCCCCAGATAGCGCACCTTCGAGTTTTCCCATTTGAACCCGTGGTCATCTGCAAACTCTGAAGTGCAAGGGGTCAGGGGGAACACTATCGATTTGGAATGATTTGTTTTGAGGCCTGACATTAACCTGAATTTTATCACCTCTCACATTACGGGGTTGAGATTGGTTTGGGGGTCACTGACGAACAACATGACGTTGTCAGCATATAAAGAGACGATTAGTCTGTTAGGACCCAGCTTTAACCCTCGACATAACTGCTCGGCTCTCAGCCTTGAGGCCAGGGGTTCCATCACCAGGGCAAAGATAAGGGCCGAGAGTGGGCAACCCTGTCTCGTTCCGCGTTCCAATGTGATCCCTGTGGATCTGGTGTTCCCTAATGTGATGTATGAGCGTGGTTCGTTATATAACAAAGTTACTAGTTTCAGGAAGAAGTTACCCAGACCCATCTGCCTTAGTGTTGAGAACATGAAGGGCCACTCTTCTGAGTCAAACGCCTTCTCAG
Organism: Ambystoma mexicanum; assembly: GCF_040938575.1. NCBI lineage: Eukaryota > Metazoa > Chordata > Amphibia > Caudata > Ambystomatidae > Ambystoma > Ambystoma mexicanum. Next base: position 99,958,135 of record NC_090941.1, on the reverse strand, counting down.
CATTTAACAGTACTGCTATTGCCTGTTGCGTTGGGTCCAGGGCCTCAATGACGCCAAATAGTCTCCTGATGCCGTATGTTGTACTACACCCCGGGATGAACCCGGCCTGGTCGCCCAGCACCAGTGCGGGCATCAAGGGGAGCAATCTGGTCGCCAGAATTTTAGCTAAGATTTTGTTGTCTAAGTTGATCAATGAGATCGGCCTGTACGAAGCGTAGTTCTCTGTAGGTTTTCCAGCTTTGTGCAACATCATTATGTTAGCCTCGCGCATCGTGGGAGGGAGTGTCCCTCGTTCCACCGCCTCTTCATAGACTTGAAGAAGAAGGGGGGCCACCATTTCCACATGTGCTTTATAGAACTCGCCATTGAGTCCATCAGGTCCGGGGGCTTTGGTGTTAGGCAAGGATTTGATTGCTATCTGGATTTCTTCGAGTGATATGGGCGCGTTCAAGGGTTCGCGCAGGCCCTGGCTCACCCAATACAGTTCTGTGTCATTGAGGTACTCTTGTATCGCTTCGGGATCTGATGCTCCTTTTGAGCTGTACAGGTTTTTATAGAATTCTCGGAAAACATTGGAGATCTCCTCCTCTGTGTAAACCTTCTGACCTTGCGCATCCGCGATACATTCAATGCGGGGTGGGACTTTGTCTATCGTTAGTAGCTGGGCCAGCAGTGCACCTGGTTTTTGCCCCTCTCCGTACTGCCTGATCTGTTTCCCAGGATCTTCAATTCGCGGTCCGCTGTCTCCCTGAACCCCAAGAGTTCTTTTTTTAGCTCGGCTTGGGTACGTGGATCTGGAGTATTGGAGAGGTTTTGTTCTAGTTCCTTCAGACGAAGCTCTCTGCGGAATAATTCCCCCCCCAGATCGATTTCAGTAAGCTATTTTCTATAGTCAGGCAAATTCCTCGTACGTAGCACTTGAGCGTTTCCCAGATGGTGCATGCCGAGTCGACTGAGTCTTGGTTGATGTCCAGGAAGGAGACTATCTCTTGTCGCAGTTCTGCTGCAAATACGGCGTCTGTGAGTGAACCGGGTTTGAATCTCCAATTGAGGCCAGGCACTGCTACGCCCGCCAGGGTGACTGTCATGGTCTCTGCTTCCAAAAGGTCAGGGTTTTCCCAACTCCCTTGGAAGCAGATCCATAACCCAGGTTCCGAGTGCCAACCAGTCCCAATTGGGACCTTTTGGAACCAGTCCTGGCGCCAGTGGCACCAGGCTCATAAATATGCCCAGTCCCAGCGCTGGAAGCGCCGGGCTCATAATGCTTGGGTGGACTTACCTGCAGCAGACCATGCTGCTTACTTGCCTGCCAGTTGAGTCTCTGATCCTCTTCTGTTTGGAACTACTTTTCCTGTTGGGTGGGGCTGGAGCCACTCCCTAGATTCAGAACACTGGAACTCTTCTGGAAGGCAGGAACTTTTTTCTTACCAGGAACTCTTTTCTTACTTAGGCGTGGCTGTGGAAGGAGACACCTAAGCACTACAGGAGGCTATTTAAACCACACCCAGTGGATGAATCTTGCTTTGCGTTATTCTGCACCCTCTGCAGCAGAACGCTCATCGTGTCTTCTGCATCCGGTCCTGGGCCTAAGGAAAAAGGCTTACCATCCTGAATCCAGTCTTCAGCCACTCCTATAAAGACAAGAAAGAACAGGTTAGCATTCCGGCATCTGAAAGGCAAAGGCTTACCTACTCTTCGTGCGCTCCGGAGGTCTTCACACTGCATTCCGGCATCTGAAAGACAAAAGCTTACCAACTCTTCGCACGCTCCGGAGGCCGTCGGCGCTGCATCCCGCATCTGAAAGACAAAACAAGGTGCGTTTAAAGACATTGGGGAACTTTAATACTCACGTGCCATTACTCCTTTCCACATCTAACCCAGTGGGTATCCCGGCACCCTGCAGCCGCTCCGAACTTGTACCTGCAAAATAAAAGACAGTTAGAGCGCATCGTGAAGCTGGCAACAAGCGCTTACTTACGTGTTTCCAGGCGCTTCTATTCATCACACGGGCTCCATCTTCAACTCACTTCAGCCCGTCATCCGCCATCGCCGGAACCCTGCAAAACAAGAGACATCATTATTAAAGACTTTAAAGACATTTGAGTTACTCTAAACTTACCGTTCGTGCAGTAAACGACGGACAGCAGTCCTCTGAAGTCAAGAGGCCTGCGCTACCTATCCAGTGAAGGAACTGGTTACAGCACCCTGCCCCGAGGCAGATGGAGAGCTCCGCATTCACTTACCTAAGGTGAGAGCGTTAACCTGTGGGGGTCTACAGGAGAGGAGAAGAGGAAAGAGATAGGGACACCCCAATAAACCCAGTTCATTAACCCCGTATTTTCTATCTGCAGACATCCTCTCTGCACGTCAGGCATACAGGGCACAGAGGTCCAGCCCAAAGAGCCAACCGGGTGCTGCACATCACCTTTGAAGATACGGTAGTCGCCCAGTCAAGACCGGCGCCTCTGCGAGAATCAGGTGACCGTTACAGTGACCTCCAGTACAACCATCGAATGGTCAGAGTAAGACCTTGGAAGGATATGGCACGCACCCCATTTGAATGGGCTATGGGAGGATGCCAGGATATAATCGATTCTGGAACTGGTGTTGTGCACGGCTGATCGGAAGGTGTAGTCCCTGCTGTCTCGGTTGTGTCTTCTCCACATGTCAGATAGATTGAAGGTCTGACAAATCTCTCGAACCTGAGTACTGGCCTTGGATGGGTTTCCCGATGTGTTATGGGATTTGTCGAGCCTGGGATCAAGTGTGGTATTGAGGTCCGCACCCCACACCACAGTCGTCCCATTGGTCACGTCTAGATGGGACATTATCCAGTTGAAATTATCAGGTCCATCTGTGTTCAGTGCGTATGAGTTCACGGCCACCACCTCTTTCCCGACGATTATGCCTTTCACCATTAGGGCCCTTGTTAGGCGGAAACCTGTGCAGCTCCCTCTGGGACCACTGCAAAAGATTTAGGACTACAGGTGTTGCGATGAACCCACTTGGTAGCAGTCTGTACCACACAGATTCAATTGGTAGCTGTGGCTGAGCAGTCAGACTTCTCTCAAGAAAAGTTGGTCAGTATAGGGAGCACACAAGATAGGGTAATTCTTCGCAGCAAAACGAGTAAACACGCAACCAGGCTTTAGTATAAAGATAGTAAGTTATTTATTAATAACAGCACGTCTATGAAAAATACTAAAGTGAACCACGGCAAACAAATCAAAATACAATTACTCTGCAGAATGGAATAAAGCTCAATCCCCCGAAACACAATATCGACAACTCTAGGTTCTACGGCACCACTTATTTTCAGACAGAGGTGTATACCTCAACCCAGATGACACTCGAATATTTAGTGAGGAAGGGAGAGAAGAGAAAGGCAGGTAACGAAGTCAACACGGTTCGCACTGAAGCGGGTAAAAATGCACGGCAAGAAAGCATTAATCACACTAGATCATACAGTTCGGCGGCCAGGCCCACTCGGTGAGAGGCAAGGCACGATGTCCTGGAAAGTCTCTATGGGTGATGCACTCAAGTCTCGTTTAGCAAATTGGTTAGCGACAGGTTGAACCAGTTCAGAACAAAGAGTGAATAAAGCTTGGAGGCAACCCAACGGAACGGAGAGGAATCAGATACCTCACACGAACCGATCGAAAAGGGAAGCCAGGCGGTTACGGTACCTTGTTGTGGAAGACAGCTCCGACGGGGGCAGTTGTTCCTGGTGGTGGATGCACGACGGGTCTTGGCCAAGAGAAGAGATGCTCTCGTCGTCGAAGAGAAGATGTCCGGTGCACCACCAGGGAAGAAACCAGCCGCGGAGTGCTTCGTCACAAGGCACCACCTTTCGATCACGGTGCAGGAGTAGTGGCTATCCGGTTGCCGGGTGCTCTGCACGGGCAATTCGACCACTGCGTCCTGGGCGACCAAAAAGCACAAAGAAGAAGAAGACTGGTTGTTCCCACCAGCCAGGGAAAGAGCCTCTCCGGCAGGGAGATCTCTTCTGTCGTCGGGAGATTGTGAGACGATTCCGCAGGGCTTCACCGGAGGTGTCGTCGTGCAGGTCGAGTCAACGTTACCCTCGTCGGATTCTTTAGGTCCAGTGGCGACTTCCTGAAGATCCAGTCCCAAAGGCCCTGCTTTTATGCAGACGTCCCCCATTCATTCAGCCTAGCTTGTCAATCAACACATGCTAAGTGGTGAGCGGGAAGGCTCACCACCTGGGCCAATCACTCCAGAGTGCGACCTGAGTTGGCAAGGCAACTCGGTCCAGGGTGTCTAAACCCCCTCCCACACCCCTGAGGTAACCCAGACAGAATGGCGCCACCTTCGCGGGTCTCTGTCCAGAGTCCCGCCAAAAGTGGAACAAAGGGCTCAACCTTCGGTTTAGGAGTCACAGAGAAAAACACAGACGCCATTTTACAACCCGAGTTCTGGCAGAAAATACCACTCGATAAACCTATTTAAGATAAGTAGATCGGTGGTACGTTGGAGATTAACGAAAAACAGTATCAATCTTCAACAATGGGACGAATCCCATAGAGTTATGCTCGGGGTCGAACATAACAAGTAGTTTCCACTGCCACCAGCCAAAACTCGACGAGGAGGGACGGGACAGTGCCCCCTCGAGTAACAGATCCAGGAGTAATCGAATTACCCCTACTAGCACGTCCACAATACGATGGTTGGTACTAGTTCTGTTAGCAAATTTAGGTCTAGTAAAGCCAATGGTGACTTTACATGCCCCGGGAGACAGTAGTCAGTCCCCGGGTATGGAGTCTATGGTGGGGGGACCAGCCAGGGTGCCCCCGTGTCACGACACGTAAGGTGCGGGGTGACACACATAGAAAAACTTATGAGACCCTATGGAGTAAAAGACCCCATAGCCCATCGAACACATTGACAATTCAAAGGAATTCCACACATACATGTCCAAGAGTGAGAGGAAAAGGGTCACACTCTTGGCAGGATGGAAAAAACAAACTCCAGCAATCCAGCAAAGCTGCTGGGGGACTCACTAGGTTAGGAAATTCAGCCTAAACAGAGAATTCTCCCTAACACTCGCCCCCCCCAGACTAAGGGACAGGAGGATTTAATCCACTCCTGGATGAATCTCATACCTCTAGTCGATGATATACATCCTAGAGAGACCATCAGCATTTTGGTGGTGACATCCTGACCTGTGCTCAATGGTGAAATCGAACCCTTGCAGGCAGATCGACCATCTCAGTAGTTTTGGGTTTTCCCCTTTCATTTGCATTAACCATCTCAAGGGTTGGTGGTCAGTCTGAATAACAAAAGTAGAACCATACAAGTACGGCCTAAACTTCTTCAGAGCCCACACGATAGCAAAGCATTCTCTTTCGATTGTTGCCCACCTTGTTTCAGGATCCTTCAGCTTGCGGCTGATGTAGCAAACGGGGTGCTCCCTACCTTTCCCATCCAGTTGACTGAGTACGGCACCTATCCCTACATTGGAAGCGTCTGTCTGCACAAGGAAGTGTTGGCGGTAATCAGGAGCTCTGAGTACTGGGGCTTGGCAAAGAGCCTTTTTCAGGTTTTCAAAAGCCTGATTGCACTCCTCGTTTCATTTAACCTTTTTAGGGAATTTGGGCGAGGAGATGACATTCAGTGGAGAAGCTATGGTCCCATAGTTCTCTATGAAATTCCTGTAATACCCGGTGAGGCCTAGGAAGGCTCTCACCTGAGTCTGAGTAGTCGGTGTTGTCCAATTTTGCACAGCTTCAATCTTACTGAGCAAAGGCCTTATTTCTCCACCGCCTACCTCATGCCCAAGGTAGACTACCTTACTCTGTCCAATTTGGCATTTACTCGCCTTTATGGTCAGATTGGCTCGTCTAAGAGCCTGCAAAACATCTCTCAGGTGGGTTACATGTTCGTCCCAGGAATTGCTGAACACTGCTATGTCATCCAAGTATGCCATGCAGAAGTCCTCCATCCCGGTTAGAACTTGGTTTACCATCCGTTGAAACGTAGCAGGTGCATTTTTTAGTCCAAAAGGCATTACCGTAAACTGGTATAAACCAACGGGGGTAGAAAATGCAGTTTTCTCCTTGGCATGGTTGGTCAGGGCTATTTGCCAATAGCCTGACGTCAAGTCAAATGTGCTGAGGAACTTGGCGGCGCCAAGTTTATCCACCAACTCATCTGTTCTTGGCAAAGGGTGGGCATCAGTCGTGGTGACTGCGTTAAGAGCTCTATAATCCACGCAGAATCTAAGTTCTTTAGATCCGGCCTTTGGTACTAACACAACTGGGCTAGACCATGGACTAGTAGAGGGCTCTATTACCCCGAGATCAAGCATCTTGCTGACCTCACCTTTGATGTGGGTTCTTACGTTTTCTGACATGCGATATCCTCTGCTTTTGACAGGCAGACAGTCACCAGTGAGTATCTCGTGCTGGCCCCAAGGGGTCAAGCCTGGTGAGAGCGAGAACAGAGAGGCAAACTGATTTAACATAGACTTGCACTCTTCTTGTTGCTCGGGTGTCAGATTGGAGGAGAGATTTACTCCTTCAATGTTTTCATCTAAAGGTAAGCCTCTGAGGAGATCCGGAAGAGCTTCACTCTCTTCTTCTTCCTCGGCTGATGCTAGAAGCAACGCTCCTACATCAGTTCGTGAGACATACGCTTTAAGTCGGTTGGTGTGAAAGACTGTCGGAGCCTCCTTGGGGTTACCCAAGTCCACCAGATAGTTAACCTCACCGAGCTTACCCACTACTCGGTAGGGTCCCATCCATTTATCTTGCAAGGCCCTCTGCCTTGTGGGGATCATAACAAGAACAAGCTGGTTTTGAGCGAACTCAACCATGTTAGCCTTTTGATCGTGCCAGTGCTTGACCAATGCTTGTCCAGCTTTCAAGTTATCGCTTGCTTCTGTCATCAGGTGCGACATTCTCCTCCGGAGACCTATCACGTAGTCAGTCACTCTGACTGGCTTGGGGGAAGGAGCACTCTCCAACCCCTCCTTAATCAGGGCCAATGGACCTCTGACGGGATGACCATAGAGCAGTTCGAAGGGAGAGTAGCCTACTCCCTCCTGAGGGACTTCTCTATAAGCAAAAAGAAGGCATGGCAATAGAAGGTCCCACTTACGCTTAAGGGGTTCTTCTAGAGCACCTATCATGCTCTTCATGGTTCGGTTGAACCGTTCTACCAACCCATTGGTTTGTGGGTGGTAAGCCGTTGAGAACTTGTAAGTTACTCCGCAGGTTTTCCACATGGCTTTCATGTAGTGGGACATAAAATTTGACCCCCGGTCAGAGATAACTTCCTTAGGAAATCCGACCCTAGTAAAAATACCAAGGAGGGCCTTAGCCACAGCCGGAGCTGTAACAGTCCTCATAGGAATTGCCTCAGGATACCTAGTAGCATGGTCTACTACAACAAGTATAAACCTGTTGCCTGAGGAGGTTGGAGGATCAAGGGGACCAACGATATCAATCCCTACTCTCTCAAATGGGACTCCCACAACGGGAAGAGGCACTAACGGTGCCACATTCTTGGACCCAACCTTACCAGAGATTTGGCAGGTATGGCAGCTTCTGCAGTGTTTTTCTACTTCGGCCCCCATTTTTGGCCAATAGAAGTAGGGTGAGAGCCTTTCCTTAGTCTTCTTGAAACTCAAGTGACCAGCCAAAGGAATCTCGTGGGCTAACTGCAAGAACTGTGGTCTGTTCTCTTGGGGTACTACAAGGCGTTTGTAGTCTCCAGGTGCAGACTCGGTTGGTTCACTATAGAAGAGGCCATCTTCCCAGTGTAACCTATGTTTCCCAGGCTCTTGCCCTTCAGCCTGAGTTACTGCCTGACGGCGAAGACCTTCCAGAGTTGGACATTCCCTCTGTCCCTTACTGAAGTCTGCCCTGCTGGGTCCACCTTCTGCCAGTAACGACTGCAGCTCAGGATGGTCAACAGGATCCAGATCTCCAATGAGTTCCTGGCCTTCCATTAGCTCTTCTTCAGAGTCTAATTCTACCATACAGGGTTGTACTTCCCCCTCAGCCGCAGCTGGAGGTGGAATTACGGGTGTGACGTTGGACAACCGCGGGGAAGTCCGTGTCGGCTGCATCGGAATGTGGGCTGTTGGTTTCGGTTCAGAAGTTTTAGGTTTCCCTTTTACTTCTGTGTTCCTAGAGACAGCGGCCGCCATTTCCAATGGAGCAGGAGTGATTTCTTTCTTCATCATCTCCCCGAGAGTACCGCGCAGGGTCCTCTCTCTTGCAGGTCTGGTTAGCTCCTGTAACCGTTTACTAGGAGGTCTGGGAGTATGCGATACAACTCCGAGAGTTTTCAAATCGTTACCCAACAGTACGCGTCCTGGTACCTCACTCTGTATGCTGACAGGTATCTTTACAGTCATGTCGTTACACTGGATGAGAACTGGTAATTGGGGAAGCATCTGCACAGGCCCTCCAGCTAACTTGGTGAGGCGTTTGGGTGCCTTAGCAACATCCTCAGCCTGAAAAAACGATTTATCCACCACAGTTATGCTGGCCCCAGTGTCCCTAATGGCAGGCGTCTCCTGACCATTCACCTGGACACTGTCCTTATAATACTCTTTAGTATTATCGGGGATAGAATTATAGACATCTAAATTCTGTTGTTCCCACAACCCCAGAGATACTAAAGAAACGCTGGCTGAGACTCCAATGGGTTCGTCAGCTAGCAGTAGAAAGTTTCCACTTGCCATTTGGACTTCCTCCTCTGGAGCGAAGGCTAAGGAGACAAGCTGGACCCCTGAAGGTTTACCCTTACATCTGGGATCTCCTTTCACGTGATCAGTCGAGCCACAAACAAAGCATTTCCCGAATGCTTTCTGGAATGGTGGCTTGTTCTGACCTCCTTCCGGTTTGGCACCAGAAGACACACTATTCTGCTGTGGTTTTCCCGGTGGCTTACCCTTCTGGTTTTGTTTGGGGCCCTCTTTGGAATGTGAGTTATTCGAATTCTCCTTTGAGTCTTTTTTAGGCTGTTTTCCCTCGTCCTTTTTCTGAGTTACCCCAGAATCCTTGTGAGTAGCCCTGTTGGCAACCCACAAGTCAGCAGCCTTAGCTAGAGCCCTGGAATCTAATTCCTTCGAATCAGCCAAGTGCTGTCTGAGCTCAGGAGAACAGGCATCATAAATCGACTCCAACATAAAAAGATTTCGCATACCCTCGTAAGTGTTAACTTTGTAACCCTTAATCCATCCCTCTAAGTTTTTCAACCCTTCACTCACCCAGGTAGCCCAAGGGGTACCATCATGCTTTTTGAGGGTTCTAAACCTCTTAAGATACTGGGAAGGGGTCTTCCCGAATCTAGCTATCAAAGCTAGTTTCACACTTTCGTAATCCGTCTTATCCACCTCCCCCAATTCCATTACCACATCAGTCGCAACAGGAGGAAGCCTAGAGAACAACCAGGGAAGCAACGCATTCCCGGTGATGTCCTGGAGCCCATGATTGTATTCAAACAGTTTCAACCAATCCAACACATCCAATCTCGGTTCGTACATACCCACTAATTCCTTCGGCATCCGGGGTCTTTTGGGACTGGAGCTCCTAGAGGAACCAGAGGAGAGAGAAGCATTTTCCATAGACAACTTTTTCATTTGTAACTCATGATTAAGCTCTATTTCTCTGAGTCTTAACTCAGCTTGCCTCTGCTCAGCTTGAGCCAAGAACCGTTTATGTTCTAATTCGAGCTTCATTTTTTCAAGTTCAAAATAAGCAGAATTACTCGTGGGACCTGGTATTGGCCCCGTAGGCACAGTTGGTAAGGCAGGTAGAGGAACAGGTGAGTCAGTTTCGTTAGCCTCGCCGTCCTCGTCAGCCTCTTCATCGCTATCATCAGAATTACGATTCAGATCAACACCATTACTGTTATCTACAGTTGCTGGAGAGTTTGGTTCCTCTGAACCAGTACCCAGACTTTGGTTCGCCAGCAATCTCTCTATCAGTTCTAACTTCTTGCCTTTTACAGGAAGATTCTCTTGTCTACAGAGAGCTCGCAGACTCTCAGTATTTTTATCCGACAAAGACTCTTGGCTGTACATTTCCATCGTAGACATGTTTTTTGAAAGTTGCTTTTGTAACGTTTTGTGGTTAGTCGTTCTACAGCGTCGAAAAACACTCTAAACTGTATACTCGATACTAATCCCACCGCTGTACACCAGCGTTAGGCGGAAACCTGTGCAGCTCCCTCTGGGACCACTGCAAAAGATTTAGGACTACAGGTGTTGCGATGAACCCACTTGGTAGCAGTCTGTACCACACAGATTCAATTGGTAGCTGTGGCTGAGCAGTCAGACTTCTCTCAAGAAAAGTTGGTCAGTATAGGGAGCACACAAGATAGGGTAATTCTTCGCAGCAAAACGAGTAAACACGCAACCAGGCTTTAGTATAAAGATAGTAAGTTATTTATTAATAACAGCACGTCTATGAAAAATACTAAAGTGAACCACGGCAAACAAATCAAAATACAATTACTCTGCAGAATGGAATAAAGCTCAATCCCCCGAAACACAATATCGACAACTCTAGGTTCTACGGCACCACTTATTTTCAGACAGAGGTGTATACCTCAACCCAGATGACACTCGAATATTTAGTGAGGAAGGGAGAGAAGAGAAAGGCAGGTAACGAAGTCAACACGGTTCGCACTGAAGCGGGTAAAAATGCACGGCAAGAAAGCATTAATCACACTAGATCATACAGTTCGGCGGCCAGGCCCACTCGGTGAGAGGCAAGGCACGATGTCCTGGAAAGTCTCTATGGGTGATGCACTCAAGTCTCGTTTAGCAAATTGGTTAGCGACAGGTTGAACCAGTTCAGAACAAAGAGTGAATAAAGCTTGGAGGCAACCCAACGGAACGGAGAGGAATCAGATACCTCACACGAACCGATCGAAAAGGGAAGCCAGGCGGTTACGGTACCTTGTTGTGGAAGACAGCTCCGACGGGGGCAGTTGTTCCTGGTGGTGGATGCACGACGGGTCTTGGCCAAGAGAAGAGATGCTCTCGTCGTCGAAGAGAAGATGTCCGGTGCACCACCAGGGAAGAAACCAGCCGCGGAGTGCTTCGTCACAAGGCACCACCTTTCGATCACGGTGCAGGAGTAGTGGCTATCCGGTTGCCGGGTGCTCTGCACGGGCAATTCGACCACTGCGTCCTGGGCGACCAAAAAGCACAAAGAAGAAGAAGGCTGGTTGTTCCCACCAGCCAGGGAAAGAGCCTCTCCGGCAGGGAGATCTCTTCTGTCGTCGGGAGATTGTGAGACGATTCCGCAGGGCTTCACCGGAGGTGTCGTCGTGCAGGTCGAGTCAACGTTACCCTCGTCGGATTCTTTAGGTCCAGTGGCGACTTCCTGAAGATCCAGTCCCAAAGGCCCTGCTTTTATGCAGACGTCCCCCATTCATTCAGCCTAGCTTGTCAATCAACACATGCTAAGTGGTGAGCGGGAAGGCTCACCACCTGGGCCAATCACTCCAGAGTGCGACCTGAGTTGGCAAGGCAACTCGGTCCAGGGTGTCTAAACCCCCTCCCACACCCCTGAGGTAACCCAGACAGAATGGCGCCACCTTCGCGGGTCTCTGTCCAGAGGCCCGCCAAAAGTGGAACAAAGGGCTCAACCTTCGGTTTAGGAGTCACAGAGAAAAACACAGACGCCATTTTACAACCCGAGTTCTGGCAGAAAATACCACTCGATAAACCTATTTAAGATAAGTAGATCGGTGGTACGTTGGAGATTAACGAAAAACAGTATCAATCTTCAACAATGGGACGAATCCCATAGAGTTATGCTCGGGGTCGAACATAACAAGTAGTTTCCACTGCCACCAGCCAAAACTCGACGAGGAGGGACGGGACAGTGCCCCCTCGAGTAACAGATCCAGGAGTAATCGAATTACCCCTACTAGCACGTCCACAATACGATGGTTGGTACTAGTTCTGTTAGCAAATTTAGGTCTAGTAAAGCCAATGGTGACTTTACATGCCCCGGGAGACAGTAGTCAGTCCCCGGGTATGGAGTCTATGGTGGGGGGACCAGCCAGGGTGCCCCCGTGTCACGACACGTAAGGTGCGGGGTGACACACATAGAAAAACTTATGAGACCCTATGGAGTAAAAGACCCCATAGCCCATCGAACACATTGACAATTCAAAGGAATTCCACACATACATGTCCAAGAGTGAGAGGAAAAGGGTCACACTCTTGGCAGGATGGAAAAAACAAACTCCAGCAATCCAGCAAAGCTGCTGGGGGACTCACTAGGTTAGGAAATTCAGCCTAAACAGAGAATTCTCCCTAACAGCCCTCCCCTCATTCTCTTTCTTTGACTCAATAAAGCTGAAATTAGTTCTCTTGTCGATCAGGATCGCGACACCTCTGGCAAATGAGGAGTAGGATGAGAAGTACCGATGGCATCCCCATGATCTTGCCCAATGTTGTTCCGACGAGGGCAGCAGATGAGTCTCTTGGAGTATCGATTTTGTGTCTCCGAAGATATTGAAGAATTCTCATTTTCGTAAGCTGGTTGCCGCCACGTATGTTCCAGGTGGCGATTTTCAACGTTGCCGATGCCATCTAGAGGGGTCAATGTAATCATGTCAAGCCGGGGCTCGCGGGATTGACTGGAGTCGCTTTCCATAGAGGAACAGGGAGGACGTGACAATTGTTAGATGCATAGTTCTTCGTGTGACTGTCGTGGAACGGGGGTATGCGGGTTGTGGCGGTTTTTCTGAACTAACTTCCCTCCCCTGCACGGGCAACCCCCAACAGGCCTGTGATAAACAATCCCATGTTAACAGTACAACTAGCATTGCTGTGCTTGGGGTGCAGGTGGCCCACCAAGCGGAGGCTGGCTCCATTCTTCGGATGCAATATTGATCTGTGGTGGTCGTTTCTAGTCAACCATGAAGTCTCGTGCCGCCTCTTTGGGTGTCCTATGGGCAAATTTTACGGCAGGTTTCTTCTTGGTCTGTCGCCCCTTTGTGGTCTTCCGTTGAAAGTAGCGGGTCTACTGCCAGAGCGATCCAGGTAGTCGCTTGTCTCTTCTGGGGTGTTAAAGAACTGAGTCCTGCCCTCGTGTTGAATACGGAGTTTGGCCGGGAAGAGCATGGACTATTGTATCTGGTTCTCTTGTAACCTGCGCTTTACTGCCGTGAACAACCTTTTTTGCACTTGGACCGCTTGGGAGAAGTCCGGGAAAAACTGGATCTTGTCGCCGTCGTACTGGAGATCCCCTTTTTCCCTAGCCGCCCGTAGGATGGCATCTCGATCCTTATAGTTGAGCAATCTCGCTATGATTGGGTGGGGATTTGCCCCCGGGATCGGTCTGGTGTTGGGGACTCGATGAGCTCTCTCCACGACAAACAGTTTGGACAGGATCTCTGTACCAAAGAGGTCCATACATAACTTCTCAACGTAGTCTTCCATTTTCAAGGTGAGTTGTTGTTCCCTAACTCCCACGATCCTGATGTTGTTGCGCCGAGAGTGGCCTTCCAAGTCTTCGTTCTTTGCGTTTACTGCTTTCATTTGCACTTCTAGGGAGGCCACTCTGGATGTTAGGGCCGCTGCACCATCGTCGAGGTCATACACTCTCTGCTCAACTGTGTCCAGTCTATCGGCGTGTTTGTCCAGCCGGAGCTGGAGTAGGTCGACCTTGGAGGAGAGTGCGTTGAGTTTGCTTCCAAGACCCCCGATCCCGGCCTTAAGTTCAAGGAGGATTTCCCTGATGTCGAACCTGTGGGCCTCCTCTTCATCCTGGGCTGCAAACTGGATAGGAGACTGCGCTCTGCTGTTCGAGGTGGTTGCTTTGGTCGTGGAGCTATCCTCGAAGTTCAGCTTTTTTTGAGATCTGTCAGTTTTCCTCGAGGTCGCCATTGGTGCTCGCGTTGCGGGAGCCAGGGGGCAGAGGGAGGCAGGCCAGGGGTCCTGGGGCGCCCGGCTTGACGTTTTTCCAGTGGTGTGACTTTCTGTAGGTCTTGCCGTTGGGCCAGTTTGGGCCGTTTGGCCACAGTCCGTGCTGTTTATTACGCTTCCTCTGGCGGGATTCACCTGGTGTCTCTTCTGCGAATGAGTGCTTGCGAAAGCGGGGGGGGCGCCGGATTTGGGCGTTATCTACAGCTTGTTATCGGCTGACAGCTCGCCCGTAGGGGGCCTTGAGTCGCTTCACCCCGAGCAAGTCTTTCGGATATGTTGTTTACTGTTCATGTGGGCCCAGGCCCGTGGACCCCCGCGCTCCTGCGCTTTCTCGTAAACTGAATGTCACTCGGGGGAGCCGGGGATCCACCTGGGACGCGCGAGCGAGGGTGCGAGGGCGCACGGGGCGCGCGTACCTGATCCTCGGCGGCGCTCGGAGAGCCCTCCGGCGTTCGTCCGTGTTGGTTCTTCCAGGACTCTGCAGGATTTTCCTTCGTTTTCGGCAACTCTGCGCCTGCCGCCTCCTCGGGGGGCCTGTGCACCGACGGGGCTCGGCCGGCGCCGCCCGATCGGCACCCTCGAGTCCCAGGCCCCCTCCGCTGCCAGCCGTCCCCCCCACGCGGGCCTCTCTGCGCCTGGCCCGTGCCTGAGCCCCGCTCGCACGGGGATGGGGGGGAGCTCTTCACCGTCGAGGAGTCAGGACTCAGCGTCCGTGGGTCGACGGATGAAATACCCCGTTCTGCTCGGATTCGCCTCGGCTACAAACTGGAGGCGACTGCGGACAATTTGCGCACCACAGATGCTTCGATTGGTCAGGATTTTAGGGGAGCTCCGCGGAGCTCACAGGGAGGCCGCCATCTTGGACGGCTCTCTAGCGCCCTCTATGCAGTACCTAGATGTGACAATCCAATTACAGGACAAAATACATGGATGCTACAAAGTAAAAGGTAAAAGTAATGTGCTGTTTTACAGTAGACTTATAATGCGCATGCAGTTTGCGGCCTCCTCTGAATATAATATCATGGCCGACTTACTGCCTCCATATACAGTGTCACTACATCTCCATTATCTCTCCTCATCTCCTTTCCTAAATCTAGGACCTATATAACATGGTAATATCCCACTATAATTCCTGGACAGATTGGCCACACCTTATCTAAGAACATTCCCCTAGACACGTGGCCCACTACATCAACACTATTGTATCCAGTTATGGGATTGGTCACTACAACATATTGACACACTAATAAATTGTGACCATACTGTGATGTGCACCCACCATTCCAAACATGTTCAAAGTAAACTGGTGAGGCCAACTCAGCTTTGATAAAACAATGGGCTGTCTCATTATACCAGATGCCACAGCACACACAAGTTGCACCCCAACATTGTACTACATTTATTGGCATAAACTCTGCTCCTCCTATACCAAATCAAAGAATGATCAAGACACAGCACTCCCTGTATCTCTTTAAAACCCCAGATGACCATTAATGACGTAACCGGAGCACTGCTCTTAAATCTACATTTCAGGGATTTATTTGTTTTTGGTTATATGTTTGATTGTAGTTTAAATGGGTTGACTATTCTTGGGTGAGGGCAGTAGTGCTCTAAATCTTCACCTTTCCCATTGGTATCACAAAACCTTACACCCTGTTCTCATTAATTTGACCTTCAAAAGGGCACATCCCTTCCTGCTCTCCCCACAATATACATTCCATTCCCGCCACATTCAGGCCCTGCAGCTGGATACAATTAGTATTTATCTGAGCACTGAAGGTGTCTCTGACTGGAAAACAGATTTTTTTTAGACTGAGCTAAACAGATATGCAGCTCCACATCATGACCTGCGTTCTATACTGTTCTTGGTTTACTACGCCTTAACATCCAATATGGCGACACTTCTGCCATGTTAACACACTGACCTCACTTTTACCACAGTACCTTTCTGACTCCACCTTCCACCTGTTTCAGCTCTTTCTGCTCACCACACTAGATGCCATATCTTTGGCTATAACATTTAAACACATGACCTATAGTTCTGCCCTATCTATAACCTCTGCAACTGCAGCATAAATACATTTGCTGTTCCTTCTGTGTTACAAAATGTGGGTATCAAATATGTGTCAAAACTAACTAGAAACAATAGATGTGCCTTCTGCTGTGCAAAACTCAGTCTGTTCACACAATAGTTTGTTTTTCAGCCTGGATCTTTTTGCCTGGCTGAGACGTGCATTCAAACAAATCCCTAGTGCAAAGCGCTGCATTTTAAAACTTACATATTGCCCCTACATGCATCTAGGGGAGAGCAAAACAGCTAAAATCTAAGAAAAAGAAAAAACAATGCAATATAAGAGACATTAGACATTTTTTGACAACAGATGTGTACAGCCTTGAAATATACAACAAATGCTGCCTAATGTTCTTAGAATATCTCCATTCCTGTAACTATCAGGAAAGTACTGGTGGTGAAAACTGCATTAATAAGTCTCTATTAGATTTTGGTCGAACATGCAAATATTTTTTCTCCGGTTGAAAAGTGTATTGTGGATGGAAGTGTCTGACGTCCTGAAATGTTGATTCCCTCCCTGGGTCTTATAGCAGAGTCGCTATTTAAAGATGACCTAGGGATTCTGTAAAATACAGGACAGATTCTAGCCCTATTCAGAGGTATTTTAAAGGACATTAGCTCCTCTGATATCAAGCCGATTGCATTTGATCCAGGCCCTCCAGTTCTTCTCTAAAGCATTGTGTCCATTGGTTTGGGAAACCCAGGACCTGATATTACAAAGAGGGGTGGACATTACACAATCTGTGGTAACTCACCATAAGGAGGAGAAAGTAGGTTGACTGAACACCCAAAGAGGAAATGATGGCTTCACTAATAATGAGTTTGATCCATTTATGGTAATATGTTCTTAAGAGGTGGGAAGTCACAGACTCATTTTTAGTGAGCGATCGAGTGTCGCAAGCCCAAATGATGATGAAGATTCCTGGTCCTGGCTCCCCACCTTCCTACACTCTTCGAGAAAATAGTGACTGGACTGTTGATTCCTGGGACCTATGCATATTAAGCTGGAATACAAGAGGATATAATAGTTTGTTGTCAACTAGCATATCAGGCACACTGTTTGATTTTGACTAGTTGTCTTTCAGGAAGCTTGGTTACTGGCTCCACTGGTTATGGACGGGTTTCAGGTAACACTGAGGAAAGCAACCAAAGGGAAAGTGGGAAGACCAGGAGCAGGTCTTTTAATTGCATTTCACAACTTCTTTGAAGGGCTGCCGATTGATTGTCCTATTTTCTCCAATTCATTTTTAGCTGTAATATTAAATGATAACGTGGTAAATAAACACAATCATTTGTAATTAATATTTACAGTAATCTCATCCAAGAGTGTGAAGACTCACTAAACACTAATATCCTGATTCATGGAATTATTTGCGTGAAAAACGCTGATGTGCGTACCTTTCTGCCCGAAAATCCCCATACTTCAAACAGGGATTTTCAGGCAGAAAGGCACGCAAATCTGCGTTTTTCACGCAAATAATTCCATGAATCAGGCTTTAAGTTGTTTGATACAATCAACTGGTGGATTGACCGAGAGGTTCAGAGAACATTTAATGTGCAAGAGCAATGTGATAACAGATGAGGCCCAAAACTCTATTTTTACATGAAGTTAGAAACCCACAAAGATTCTGTAAAAGGAAGGTTGAGGTCTAGAGAAGTGGTGGAATTCTTTTTATTTTTTTTATTTTGTAAGTTGGTTACCATTAAACCTTCACACAAATATAAAAACAAATTCATCAGACATCAATGCATACACATATTAAGACATTACAAACAACATCAATTCATCAGAAATTCATCAGAAATGTCACCACTTACATCAATGAATATTATATCCACATGATACATTCTATATTAAAAAATATACAAACAATGTGTATCAAAACACGCTATATCAACATTATACGATTCAACTTATTTTAAAATTCCTGTCAGATATAAAAAGCTGGCAAAGCAACAGCAGTGGAGAAACATAGAAAATATGAGCCCAAAAGTGATCTTCTGCAACATAATCTACAATTGCCAAAATGTACCAAAACTCTCTTTACATAGATACTTTCCATCATTATGCATGTGGTCAGTATATGTCGCACAGTCTCCACCTTCTTTTCACATTGATGACATCCTCTTTGTGATGGCATTAAACCACATAGCTAAATGATCCATGGTATGTAACATATCAAAATGAATACCCATTATAAAAGCGATCAACTGCCAGTTAGGAGTTTTCAATAGATAACTAAACGGTTTAGGAAAATAAAATTGCTGCGTTATGTAATTACCATACTTTTTTTTCCCTGAGAGGTAATTCAACAGTTCAATCCTATCCCAAAATAATGCCTTCTACCTCAGTTCTTTAGTCACAGTGGCCACAGGTATAGGCAATCTGGCACAAAATCCAATCTTAGCATGAAAGTCAATGAAATCTGTACAAAAAGTGGAAATACTTTAATACCACAAATATGTTGTGCAGTGAACAGCGGTAGCCAGGTTCTTCGCACCCCTCTACGTTTAACATTTTCAAATAAAAACAACATTGTGCACTCTTCCACAATGTCAAAATGGATGGCAGACCCAGTTCACAGCACAAAGCCTGCCTCAGATTGGCATTGGTAGCCCTAGGAATCTTTGCCATATTTTAGCGTCATCTTTTTTAAGCCATAGAATTTACTTTTCAAAAAACACATTAAACAATAAAAATTAGATAGAACAATACTAGCACTATAACGTTTAATCATTCCCTGAACAGAATATCCTCCATATGCATTGAAAAATGATGTAATCAGTAAAAATGTTCACAGCACTTTAGGTTGAATTGAACAACACAACATTTCCTTTCCCAGCAGAGGACCAATCATTACCCATAAATACCTATATTTTTCCACATTCCCAGCAGGAATCCCATTAATCCTCCATATAAAAGCAACGGTTCTTTGTTTATAAACCCTAACTTCATGATTTTTGTTTTATTGATAATAAGCACCAATCCATTGTACTGTGAATACTTCAGCAAAGCATTAAGGCTATGTTGGAGACCAACCGGCATCCATCGGATCAGCTATATAGGATATTGGGGACAGGGTAGTAGTATTGATATGAGGGAGACAATTGTTAATACTCTCCAAGGCTGAACACAAATCAGCTACATAAAGATTGCATAGGCAAGGAACTATTACATATCATTGTTTTACCCCACAATGTTGTGGGCATTTCAGCAGAAAGATGACCATCCTTATTTAACCTGATCACAACCAAAGTATCAGAGTATAGTTGCCTAATTAAATGCAATAAACCAGGATGAATGCATTCCAGAGCCACTGATGTATGACTGTTTCAAATGCTTTTGAATAGTCAACAAATCAAAGATACAATGTTTGGTCTTTTCACATTGAATCCAGATATTGTCCACAGTACAGAAATATTTTCTGAAGCCCATCTGTTGTGGTTTTGGAATCTTTTTCTCTACATCCCAAGCATTCAACTTCACTAAAATGCAGGTTGCAAAGGTTTTCGAGATAGAATCAGTCAAGGCTAATAGTTTTACAGCTCAATGGAGAAAATTAGCATCAATAAAGTAACCCAAAATTCAGAATTGCTTTTGAGGACCACATTAGCAATTCCATCTGTCCCCGCCACCTGAGAGACTGTAAAGATTGTTAATTATATAAATAATATCCTCCTGGTCAAAAGTAAAGCAGGATGAAAGATCTCTGGAAGTTAATAGGATATTCATATCAGATGTACCATTGCACAAACTCACAGACATTCCAATACAATGTACCAACACATTTATCTTCTTTTAACATCATATGCTTCCCAAAGTAGTGCCCAAGTTTCCAGCCATTATTATTCCTCAAAGCTAAATAAACAATGTGACAATGTGCACTACTCATCGATGTTTAATGTTGCCTGACTGAGTTCTTATATTTAGTCCTTAAACTTGAGATAGTACTGTAAGTAAGGCATGGTATCAAACAGTAAGACAGACACAAGTGATCAAAGTTCAAGGGTGTTATTGAACTTCATTTGGGTTTGAAAAAGCCCTATCTAATCCTAAATATAAAGATGGGTGCAAGTTACGACCATCAAATAATAAATAACGCTGTCCTAGTAGAGTCTTGTAAAAAATAAAAGGGCCTACACCAATAAACCTATTGCCAATCCTTACTTACAAATACAAATAGTATGGTAAGCAATGTTATGCAAAAGAAAGTGTTCAAGAAATGATATGTCAGGGTATTTGAGCCGTTCGCTTCCCTTCTCCACGTATTCAGCATGGGACAAGGCGGCCCATTCAAGCTTAGCACACGCTCTGGCTTCTCTAGCATGAGTATGCAGTTCAAAACCTCATCATCAGTGCCTCCTGTGCCAAAGTCTCTTTGCCATTCAAAGTTTCTTATTTCAGAATTCCTGATGCAACACAACAAACATTAAAGTTCCTTTCTTCTCAGGATTTCACATGTACAACTTCTCTGGTGGTTACTGTTCACCCCCGGTTCCCCCTCTGCCAGGCTCAGACCCACTTTAAAACAAAACCTTCAATTGGTCTCCCTCCGCTGGGTTCGGACCAAATGTATCCACTTGAACACAAAAACCTTCAATGCAACTCCCTACGCCTGGCTCGGACCAAACTTATATCATTTTCCAAACTTTCTTTACTTTCTCAAAATTGAAGACTTTCAGCCGGGTGCAGGATTTTGCTCGTCCCATCGCAGTATCACTTTGATTCACAATTCTTTGTTCTCTTCTTAATATACACCCTTTTGTCTTTCACTTCTGCCACTACTAAGCTGGATACCTTACAGAGACCTTTGATTGAGCACCCACGCAGTGCCGGACCACTCTGACAATTTTATTGTATATTGCTTTTAAAGTTCAATCACTCATTAGCAGTTCAACTTTACTTGCGTCTTTTTATGACACACATTTTAACATTGTTCATTTCAGCACTCACCATATAATGTTGCTACTTGCAACCTTGGCTTCAACACAGACCGGTTTTGAATCGGTCTCCCCAACTCACAGGCTGTGTTGATTTCACTGATGCTGCTTTGTTCTTGGAGCCAAGGACAGTACCACAGCGGCTACTGCTTCTCCCCGCCTTCATTATTGACTTGGGAGGGCCCTGGGTATCTCTCGACACACAATGCAGGATTCTTCAGCCTGGTTTCCTGGTTTTACGCTTTCTAATCTCGAGGGCTTTAGAAAGTAACAGTTCCTTGTCAGAAAGGTCAAGGGAATTTCTATCGTTCTTCTCTCGCTCAGCTGCTGTTTCGAAACTGCTGTTTCCGCATGTGCTTTGCCTCTCTTAGAATGTGCTCTCGTGCTCAGCCTTTTTTCCATGTGGGGAAGCTTAATGGAAGTCGGGTGTACGTGATGGTCAGTAATTGCCTGACCTTGACTAACCATTGTATTGCGACACATCAGGTATACTGCTTGGGTGTTAGTCTGTTTTCTCCCATAGCGGGCTGTCCATGTGAAAGTGTTTGTGTTGTAAAATGGGGGGGTAGAGTTCCTAAGTAACCTACCTTGTTGGATGGGGTAAAGGTGTTTCAGGGAAGGGGATGCCACATCTCACCATCCAGTGTCCTACTCCCACTCCCCGAAGACTGCTCACCCTGGTGATCTTCCCATGCTTGTCCACCCCCAGGAACTGAATCCAAAAGCGAAGGCTGTGTCCTGTCACCTGGATGACAGATCCCCGGGGACTAGTGGGTGAGACACCCTCTGGTTTCTCACAGTACTTAGTTTCTCAGATACCAAAAGGTAACTATATCTTATCCTCCTACTCTCCCAACAGAAATACTTTTTTTCTTTTATGCAATGATTATATAATGAAAAGACAATGCCGTCCCTCCCATAGCAATGATAGGTTTCTCTGCACATTAAAGAGTTTTATAATCATCCTCAATGGATTTCTATATAACCTCCAACATCCATTGAAATCCAGAATTACCAAACAAAAAAACTGATTTATGACCAAGATCCGAGATAAGCTTACCATTAAATTTGTCAGCCTTAAAAGTATTCCATAGTAATCTGTTCCCTTGTATATTACACACCACCACCTAACTGATAGAACTCCTTACCTGTAGCATGCCTAAATTGATCATGAGGTGAGGAATCCTGTAGTCATTAAGATTGCTACATATCCAATTTAAAACATTTACATTATTCATACATTGTCTTACAGAAACAACGGCATAATCAATAAGTGATTTTATAATCCCAATAGACCAGTTACAATCACACCCAGGTGGAAGATTGGACCTAACATCATTCCATTTGTCACCAATCAAGTTCATATCTTGTTCATATACCTCCCTTCCCATGACCAGTGATGCAAATAGCATTAAGATCACCAACCAACATATATCATCCCAGGATGATGAAAGATCCAATCACTGAGAATCGCTTCAACATATTCTATAACATACGATGCACCTTTACATTCCAACAGCGCATAAACATTAACCAATTATAACTGTATGGGTCCTTCAGCAGAACAGGAAGTAATAGTTGCTGCAAGCACTGATGGTAGGTTATTCGCAAATGGAGTGAACATTCTATATGACAATAATAAGCCCACCCTTTGGTAGCCCCCTCTTTAATTTGGTAGCAAACCGTTGAATTGTTGAATAAAAATGTGTGCATATCTCTTCACACAGGTCTCCTGGAAGGCAGGACAATCTTAACTTCCTATATTTTAATATGAGAGGAAACCCCTATTGTTTCATGAGGTTATGGTTAATTATCTAGTCTCCTTACTATGTTCAATCAGAGACCTCATTACACCAGGCAGTTGCTTCTCCCCCTCTTTTTGTTCATGCCGGTTATCTCTCTTAGAGTCTATATCCTCCCGCAAATCAGAATAATTCTTATCCTCAAATGTTTTACATTGAAAACCCAGTTATAAAAATTAATGAGAATAGGATAAAACTGCATCTGCTATAACTGGCGATAAATAAAATGCACTAATGCCCAATTCAACATTTCTGCCTCCTCAGGAATCTCAACTTGTTCAGTATCCTTACTGGTGATAGAACAAAGCTAGGTAAGGCAATGAATCAATTGTAAAATACAATTTATATTTAGAAATGGGCTACTAGATGTTGAACATATTTCTGTAAAAAGCACATTGTTACAAGTACTGAATTTTAAAATCCTTGAAGAAACATCATTATTATGCTCCAATCTAGAAGCAGATAAAAGAGCTTTATCAAAATGAACACTGCCATCCCTGCCATCATCCACCTAAAACACCTCCCTCTGCTTTATAGGTGAGGAATTACATTGTGGGATATGTGTCTGAGAGGGACAGGTTGAGGAATAAATATCAGCTTGGTCATCATTTGAAAATAAACATCACTGTCCAAGGATACCGCTGAAATGTGTTGTGCCTCAGACAATCTGGGTTTCTCAACCCACTTATCAAGAGGACCAATCTCTACAGAAGTTCTTCTGCTATTTAAACCATTAGTCAATGTCTTGTCTTAATACATTTAGATCTGAACCAATTGAAGCAGGCTAAACCATCACTTTAGTCTGTTTTGGTTTCTTCTTTTACCTAATTTAAAGAAGCCTGCATACTCTTCCTCTTATTTTTCCTTTGTAGTCTCTTATGTAGCTTCTTCTTAATATTTCTCTGATTCCCATCAGTTTTATGTACCACAAGATCTTGTTAGGTATCCTGTGAGTGAATTACAACCACCTCCTCTTCGACATTATTCACTCCCACAAATTGTATAGTTGTTTTGCCCACTTATTCAATCAGCCTTTCTTCCTCATTCAGCAGGTTACCTTCGGTGTAGGAGTGGCTACCCATTCTGCATTTTCAAGTACAATGTCTACAATACTGGCAACAACATTGCATAATTGTTTCTGCTGACAGTCATGGACATGAATAAAGTAAAAAGTGCCTTGACAATCATTAATTCTTCTCGGTGATCCGTGTAACCTAATTCAGATACACTATCAGAGCAGGGCATATAGTATGTGTATCAGCTCCTTCCTCTCTAAGATCATCTGCACTTTTTGCCAAATCAGGGGAAATCAATACATTGGCATTTGCACTCTTATTTAACAGACCTTCATGTAAATCTGGGGAATAATGTGCACACTCCATATTGATTCTCTTTGAAAATTAAAACATATATTTAACAAGGATTTATCAACAGGGGATGGAGATGCATTTATCAGCAGGGGTTGTGATAACTGATTCAACCAACCAAGTATCAGCCAAAAAAGCACCATATTTGCCCCATATTACCATTTTCATCAATAGAAACAGTATCCATATTCATCAAGTTTTTCTTTATGTAGCCATCTCTCTTATAAGGCAATTTTAGCCACACTGTTAGGCCTCCCTCAGCTACGCAGGCAGTAGCCTTTGATTTTCCCAGGGATGATTTGTTATTAACTGTGAGGTAAAGTAATGTGCAACAGTAACCAAAGGCAGTGGCAAATGATCGCTGAACCAGACAAGGACAGTGGAAAAAAGAAACAGGCAGATGTAGACTCAGCTGTATAATCAATCTCGCCTACCTGCAGTGACAAGAATTCACTCCACCAGACAGGAGAGGTGGGACAGAAAAATAAGCAGATGTAAACTCTCCAGTGCACCAACCTTTGCCAACCTGCAGCAAAACTGCTGCAAAACTGTGCTTGTCAGTGCTTTGATGGCGCTTGCCAGCACAGGGGTTTTGTTCCCCTAACTCCTCCTCCAGCAGTAAAGACTGCAGACAGACCACTCATGTAACTTGACATTTGCTGCACAACTGTGAATGTCAGCTGTTCGCTGGCACTTGCCAGCGTAGGGGGTGTGTTCCCATAACTCCTCCTCCAGCAATAAAGAGTGCTGACAGACCACTCATGTAACTTCAATTTTGCTGCACACCTGGGCTTGTCAGCACTTTTCTGACACTTGCCAGCATGGGGGTTTTGTTCAAGTAACTCCTCCTCCAGCAGTAAAGACAGCAGACAGATCGCTCATGTAACTTGAATTTCGCTGCACAACTGGGCTTGTCATCACTTCACTGGTGCGTGCCAACAGAGGGGTTTTGCTCCTGTAGCTCCTCCTCCAGCAGTAAAGACTGCAGACTGTAGGCTATTTTGTCTTATTGGGGTAAATTTGGGGTTTGGGGTATTTTATTACCGTCAAAATATGAGCGGTAGTTTGGTGTTAAATTAGCCTTGCATTAAGATTGGGTTTGGCCTCATATTATTTTAGTGATCATACCTTGTTTTATTATATTGGGGAATCTAGTGATATATTGTCTGAGGTATTTAGTGGTGAGCATAGTTTTCTTCCCTATATTATAACCCCATCATAAAACAAAACCTTCCTTTCTATTACAGTACCTCCCAGTGGTCTATAGAGAGCCTTGGACCTATGCATGTAATAGAAACCCAACAATTTTATATAGAGCGCCACCAATAGGTTGTGGCCGGTATCACTGGCTTATCTACATCCAGCGATCTATGCGTCCCTGGGTATCACTGGTTTATCTACATCCAGTGATCTATATATTATATCAGATTCCTTCCAAACAACATGCAAGGACGACACACACACACACCTGCTTACTGAATATTATCAGCTTATTCTGGATTGTTATTTTACCTGCAGGGGCAAATTGACAAATGCACTACAGAAGAGAAATGGACCTCCCCTGTACTGTATACTTTATAGGTGTATGAATAAATTCACAGATGCAAAGATGACACTAAACCATTTGTTTTTATATATTCTCATTATATTATATACAAATACAATTCACAATTATTAGCATTGCATCATCATCTGGAAAACAAAAGAAAGAGAATACAGAACAAACAAGCCTTTTAAAATCTAGGTTAATTTTCCCACATTCTGAACATGAAATAAAAATGCAGGGATTTCCTTTCCTGTCTATACTGCAATACAGCTCAGTCATCCATGCGACCTTACACAGTGACCTCACTTGTGCATATCTTCTTACCAAAAGTGTTTCTTTGAAGTTCCCCCACGCGACCTTGTTTCACTCGCCTCATAAAGACAGGCCCTGTCAGCACGAACGTCTCCTGTAATCTTGTGTGTCTGGGAAGCACAGCGAGAAACTCTCAAGCCAGTGCTCTGTGAAACTTTGGACTTCTGTCTTCAGAGCCCAGTCAACACAAACTAATCTCTCTTCGTAAGTTTTGCCATTGCAGAACTCGGAGCCTTCCTATTTTCTTTACGTGGCATTTCTGCAGACACTTTCCTCCAATCAGGTTAAAAGTATGTTTTCAGCACCACCCTTCACTTTTACAATGGGATCCTTGATCACTGAGCAACTGTTTCAATTTTATTTCCTGCCAAACATACTTTCTGCTTTCTGCAACCTAACACAGAAAGAGAGAAAAAAAATGCCAGTGTACATTTAAAAACGAATTATAGCAGTGCTACCAAAATAAATATCTTCACCTCATTTTGCACATGAGACTACATTATAATGTTAAGGAAGTTAGAATTAATGTTTAGTAAATGTTAATTAAGTTAGTCAGTTATATAAATAATGTAGTCTTCTATGTATGAGGTATCAACAGAAAAAAAAAATATGGTGCACTTCATTCTCTGCAGTTTCACATTGGGCTTTTGCTGTGTTATGAATTCTGTACCTTACATGCCACCAACAACATATTCACATGTTATACAGGCAACACAAAAATAACTATAAATATGTGTGTGCCATATTGTTGACAACAACAACAAAAAAAATGCCACTTCATTTGCAACAAAACACCATAAAATGCCATCATATTTAGTAAAATGCTATATATACTCTTACATATTATTCCCTACTTTTCCGACAATTATGGCTACCCAAATCCACAATTGGAGGAAATTGTTATCCTTTTTTCTTTCCATCATAGCGATTCAATAAACTGAATATTGAAATTGTTCATAATACATCACTGCGCAATCATAATAAAAGTAAAATTAATCTCAACTGAGTTTATAAATCCTTATAAAATATTGTACACGTTTCTTTCCAACTAAAGTGGTCATGTGTATTCAAATGTCTTTGTTCAATTGTGAAATCAATATTTTAAGTTACAATAACAAAATAATAAACTAAAATAAATAAATAAAACAAATAACTAACATAACTAATTAAAATAATTAAATAAAACAATAAAGTTGTGGGACTCCATCACCCATACTTCCAGTTACATATGGGATAATCTTCTCCACTCCCAACGCTGCAGAATTAAGTTCAAATCATCATTGATCCATTAATGATATTCGCTATCTTTATGATCGCACCTCCAAGACGTCCTGATCATCAATTCTTTATTATTTGGTTTATTCCATGAAACTCTTTTACCCTGGCGCTCTTGAATTCTTTTCCAAAGAAGTCATCTCATAGGGCGTCCCGGTTACTTTGTCTTCACCTCCATATTTCGGTCCGGATGCATTACTTGAACTTAATCCCATGGACTCCAGGACTCCATCATCTCTCGTGACCTCCAGCATGCGACCTCCGACCTCCGACCTCAAAATATATATTAATCGTTCTAAATCAAAAAGAAAAGAGACAGATTAAGTACATAGCACAATACCAATTTCATCCTTTCTATCATAAAAAAAATAGTCCAAAACATTCTGCTTTCTTCCGCTGAAACTAAGCACGTGTTAGAGAGAAAACAAACATATACATAAACACCATTATACATCATCAACATTGTATCATGATAATTCAATCTGCTTCAGCCCCTTTTATCAATGTTTACCATCTATGGTATTTTCATCTACTTTTATTTCTCTAATCTCTATAATAAAGACAATTATTTTATTATTTCTATGATGTGGGATACTATGCAAACAATCACTGTGTCTTCCCTTCCATGTCTTCAGGGTACTTAAGCTGTTTCTATATGCTCAAGTATCCTGATTTCGTGTTTGGGATGACATGGCTTAATTTGATTAACATGAACAAATTGCTCTGTTACCGTTTCACCCTCTGTCTTCAATATTGTGTAGACAACTGGAGACACCTGATCCACAATTTGAAAAGACCCTTGCCAGGCCGCCAAAATGATTTAATTTTTATGTTTACCTTTTCCAAAATGAAATTTATATACCTGATCCCCTACGTTACACTCTTTCATTGATGTCTTTCTATCATAATATAAATTTGCACTGTCAGCAGCTCTTTCCAAGTTTCACTGCACAAAGGCAAATGCATGTTGTAAATGCTTCCTCAGTTCTTCTACATATTTGTGAACTGTAAATCCGCTTTCAAGTGTCTGTTCATGTGTCCTGTATAATAAATGTTGTGGCAGTACCATGTTCCTACCTGTCAATACCTCATGAGGGCTGATACCTGTTGCTTTGGCAGGAGTCGATCTGATTGCCATCAAAACCAGGGGCAATCGGAAATCTTAGCTGGCAACTGCCTTTGCTACAAATTTCTTTAATATCTCGACAACTGACCTGTTGCAACGGTCAATATTCCCAGAAGAGGTGGGTCGGTATGCAATATGCTGTTTTCTTTTCACCCCCAGTATCTGCCACACTTTACTCATTAAAGCGCTTGTCAAATGACTTCCTCTATCTGATTCTATTCTTTGTGGTAACCCAAATCTTGAAAATATATGATTTACCAGTATTGTAGCTGCGGTTTGTGCACTACAATCTGGTGCAGGAATACACTCTATCCATTTTGACATCAAACAAACCACGCTCAAAATATAATGGTTCCCCCTGCTTAACCTTTTTACAGGCCCTACATAGTCTATTTGCAAATCTGACCATGGAAGGGTTAAGCCACTTTTCATCAGCGGAGCTCTATGCATTGGTGAAGCGGGTTTAAATTGGGCACATACTAGGCACCCCCTAGTATATAACTCCACATCTTGGGACATATGTGGCCAGTAAGCATAATCTTGCAGTATTTCTAAAGTCTTTTGTGAACCTCTATGTCCTGCAGTTATTGCATCATGTGCATGGTGTAGCCTTAGCCCTCTGAATAAGAGGGGTACCACCCACTGTATTTGTCCTGTTATGGATTCCCTGATCATGAGCCCATCCTGTAGTCTAATTTGTTTGTTATTCTTTAACAATACCCTCAACTCTTCTTTTCCTGTACAGTCATTCTCAGTTAAAAGATTGTGTTCAGGATCCATTAAATGATTATAATAGATCCCCAAAATTGGATCAACTTGTTGTGCCTTAATCAGATCTTGATCTGGTGTATCATAACTCCATTGCACTATTGGTAGTTCTACCTCTTTTGGAGCCTTAGAGTGTGTAACTACATCTATCTGTATTTCACCAATTAAATGTTCAATAGGTAGTAATTTCCCATCACAGCCCCAATTTTGGCTAAATGATCTGCTTTATCATTTCCGTCCTTGTCTTCTCCTGGAGTTTTTAAATGTCCACAAATGTTCCTCCAGTACATTGTTAAATCATTCTCTGACAATAATTTGTCTATGGCCTGTATAATTTTTCCATATTTGAGTGGCTTTTTATTATATGTAAACATGCCTCTTGCTTTCCAGCCAGGCAAATATTCCACAAAGCTATCCCATGCCTAATCAGAGTCAGTCACCAGCACAATTTCACTGAATTCATTATCAACTGCAGTAGTAATTGCTTTATAAATGGCTGCCAATTCCGCTACCTGACTACTCCTAGCTCCAATTCTCATCCTTATACAAGGAATCCCTTCACATTTCAACCAGACATTTCCTATTCCTGATACCAACTGTTTATTACTGTCATTTTCAATGTGAAAGGCACAACCGTCAACATATACAGTTGGTACATTTTTGCATGTCTCTTCATCAAAAGCTTTGTGTGATGATTGTCCAAACTCCTGCAAATTAGATTCCACCTCTACTTCATCTGATACAGACTCAGCTGCACAGCCATGCAAATCTGCTAATCCTTGAGCAACTGGGCTCTTTTTATTTTGGCTATAGCTCACTTCCACAGGAAAGCCTTGTAATGCCAATGTCCATGAAGTAATTCTGGTATCAGGAAATAATATCCCCAACAAAAATATCACCGTAAATATGGCCGTTTGGTTCACCATAGGCGATATTTTTATTGGGGATATTATGTGGGAGCGGGGGTTGCAGGGAGTCCCCTGCACATTAAAAAGTGATGCAGGGGTTGCGGGGGTGTCCCCCGCAGGGTCCATTGTGAATTTTGCTGCAAAAATATGGCGATATTTTTGTATGCCGATATTCTTGCGGCAAAATTATCACATGGAACCGTAATTCTGGACTGTGCTAGATTGCCCGACCTAATCCTTTTACTCTGTAAAAACTGTAATGGTTGATTGCAGATGGACCACTCAGGTAACTTTACTTTCACTGCACAACTGCGCTTGTCTCCTGTGGATACATTTTACAATTGAAACCTGGCTAAATTGAATATAGAGCAACTGTTATAATTGAACTGTGATATGGAGCACCAACCAACTTGGCTTTGTGGGAATTCTCACTCAACGATTAACTTTGTGTTCACATCAGTACCATTAAATTAGCAATTTACCTAATTGAACATTGTAAAATTGGAATTTAGTGGCCAGGCACAAGTGACGACTCTCTGCACCTATTACAGCCTTTGTACATCAATTACAAGCCACACCGTGAATTTAGAGGTACATCCTCAAGGCTCTTGGTTGAAGTGAAGGAGACACCCACTGTCTGCAGGATGAATACTTTTGTTAAGGGGCGGTGGGATAACTGGTCCATATATCACAAACAAAAGGGTTGTAATCCTGCAGAATTTAATGGCAACATTAGTCAGGGGCTATGAAAACTACCACAGAAGGCTACAAACAAATTTGAACCCTCAGTTGAAAAACACAATCAGATCTTTGATATAGAGATAAAGGACAGGAAGAAAAGCTCTCAAGAAGCTTTGTCTCGATAGTGATGGTAGTCTAAAGGAAAACCTTACCACAGGAAGACTACTAAAACAGAAGCATAAGAACTGGTTAAAAGGGTATACAAAACATTTTCATTAGAGATGGGCATAGAGCCTTTAGATGGCTTATACAAAATAATTATAAGGGACTTTGGTCATTACTAAATATTAGTACCCGGCGAAAGTCAACCAGAATCTAAGAAACATTCTGACTGACTCTCACCGGGGAATTACCCGGCTGGGAATCCCTCGGCAGGGATTCCACATCATTGTTCCAGGCGGGGTCTGTGGCAGCCCCTCAGCCAATGAGGAGGCTCAAAGTGGGGTTATCCCTGCTCCGAGCCTCCACACGGCTGAGTGGCTGACATCGTCCCCCACCGGAGATTCAGGTTTGTGTTTTTTTGTTTATTTTGAACCCCCACCCTCCCCACCCTCCCAACACCACTTACCTTCTGATTTCTCCTTTTTCGGAGCAAACGCACTGGGAACACTTCTGTTCCAGGCGCGTCCGCTCCCAAAGGCCGCCATGGAAAGGGAAATGGACTCCAATTTCCCTTTCGCGGTGGCCATTTCCTTGAACATTTTTTTTTGTTTTCTGTTCTGAAACACTGCAGCGTTTTGGAACAGAAAATAATGCTATTAGTACCCCAGTCTTGCGGGCTGGGGTACTAATAGCAATATGGCCCTTGCCGCAGTTACCTGACTCAGTAAAGCCCCAGCGGCTCGGGGCATAGTGCTTAAATGAATGTGTAAACCAGTCATCTAAACAATCAAATCTCATTGTTCCTACTCACTTCTCAGATCAGTATGTTCTTGCTAATTCAAATCAGGTATTGATTGGCAATTATGTTATAAGATCTTGAAAAATACAGTTTGATAAGGATGCGCTGGAACTTAATTTGGGCAGACTAAAATCTACCAGTGCATTTGGCCTGGATGTTCTGTCCAATGCAGTACTCTAAAATAATACTGGCTTTTGGGCTGCCATACTGATGATAATTTGTCAGGAGGTTCCTAAATAAAGTATATTTTTGAGTAAATGGCATAAAGCTATCATTGTCCAGATATATATATAAAAAAGGAGCATACATGTCACCATCTAATTATCAACCTATTTCCTAGATTGATGTCAGTAGCAAGGTAGCTTCCGCCTTTGTTATTAAACATTTAAAGGACTGTGTAGTGGCCACTTGAAGTGGGAGAATGGGATAACACCCTCCCCCCAATCTCATCCAGACCATGGCCTAGGGGAATCACTGCCCAGACACCCCCCACAAGGGGAGTTCATCTACTTACCAGATGACAAAGTGCCCTGGTTCAAAAACCTACACATACGAGGACTGTGCCCACCAGCACGCCATGCTCAAACCAATGCCTGCGACATGGATCAGCTCGACTAAAACAACAGCAATGAGTATTCACATCGTTAGAAATGCCATGACGACATAGACAACAGACAAGAACACACGTGCCACCATGCACACTGGTCACTCACACACCAACCCGCACGAAGAACATACTCAGTGGTACGACGCAGCAGATTGTCACACCCACGACATCCATTGTTGTTATTTTTCACATAGGCCTTCTACAGCACAGCAGAAACACAAGATGCCTGAAGAGCTCGCGTACATGCTTGCTGACGCTTTTCTCGCCACCCATCCCTATGAGGACACCACCATGTATATCTAACGCTGCCTGTGACACTTTGTCGCTCCGCGACCTCCATACTATGGATTATGTACCACCACCCAGGAACTAGGCCCAAGTAGGCTGCAAGCAAGAGTCCCCAGGCAGGAGCCTCGCAAACGAAACCTTCCCAGAGCGAAATACAAGTGCTGACCATACAAACGAGCCACTAACGAGGGCCTACAGCCAAGGCCACGATGTTGCAACCAGCACGCTGCACGGCCAGCTCCAAGTTTACACCTGCAGGTGCCAAGCCCCCAGAGACAGAATACAAAATCTAATGCTCATAATTCTGCTCCGGCTACGGTCTCCCCACACTTGACCAAGCCGAACTGACAAGATGCCAAGCTTACAAGACGAGAAGCCGCCAGGGTCCCACATCTGGGACACAGGTTGCAACAACGAAGCGGAAAAGATGGACACCTACAGCAATGGGAAAGACCTGCTCACCAGCCCATAAGCAGACCTGTCCATTGTCCGCACTAACACATAGTTGCAGATTGTTGCTAATGTCAGGTACATCGCGGGCTGGGAACAGCGATGGTCCCAGGCTTGGGGGCTCGAGGGAGAACCAATCAGAATACAGGGGGCTTATTACTGACGCCATTACTCCTAGCCAATCACCAAGGGTCCCCTTGTAACAATTCCAAAGTAGCAACTGTTAGGGACAGCCCAAGTATACCACCTGGTCTGTCCTCCACCACTAATATCTCTCCCTATAGGGGACATATACTAACCCTACCACTCGGGGAACCAATCCGAAGTGGCAATAGGTTTTGTGATGATTTTTCCCAGGTAATGCAAGTAGCGTGTCATACTGCTGTAGAAAGGGCCTGCGAGCCCCACTAATGATGAGAGCTTCTCCGGATGCATACGGACTAAGCGTATCCCTGCCGTTACTCTAATAAACAGCAGTCATTGCCTTGCTCCTTGTGTGCATGTGTCATACTCCTTCTGGGATGCGGGAGGAGTTGGGGCCTCCCCAGCCTGAAGGTCCGCGGACGGCTCTGCCTGCCCAGGGGATAATCACCCCGACAAGTTGGAGGCACTGCTGAGATCTGTTTGAGGTCTGTTTCCCTGAGAGAATTATTACAAGGCCTCTTGCTACGAGGCGACCCGGCAGCGCGGCCCCCTCTGCCGTTCCCCCCTTTTGAGGACTACAGGACCATCGCGGAACTGCGAGAAGACCGGACAGCCTAATCCGGATATTGGCCCCCGGGAGCCACTTGAGAAGTATCCCGCCCGAAGTTGGCGAGTGTCCAGACGTGGTCCAGACGAGGGGAGGTGGCGAGCCACTTTGGAGGGGTGCATGCAGTCGAGCGGCACCGCCTCTAAAGAACTTGGTGAGTATGACACACCCAACAAGCAACGTAATATTGTGCGGGAGGGGGGAGAAGTTGTGAAAAGGGTGGCAGGAGGTGTTTACAGTGTGTTGTAAAAGATTTGATAAATAAGTGATGATAGACGAGTGAGTGGTGGCAGGACAGGCACGAGGGCCATCCTCTACCACGTCACAGAGTAAATTGAGTTGAGCTGAAAGGCACCACGTGTGGTTGTTAGAAGGCACTGATTTGTTCAGATTGCGGGTACCTGTAGGGAAGGGGTGTGGCTTTCCTATTAATTTACGTTTTAGATCAATGAGTAGATGAGGATCCCTACTAATTGAGTGTTGAAGCTTGTTAGGTAGATGAAGTTTCCCCGCAGGAGGTAGCTAGTTTGTTTCCAAGTGCGGAAGATAGTTGGCTGGTTAAGCTCCCCTGGTGAGGGGCGTATCACATGCAAGGCGACGCAGCATGCGCAGTCCGATAATAAGAGTTTATAGTTGTTTTCCTTGCTCCGGTTGTAACAAGAGGACAGCTGTTAGGTTTACAAGGGACAAAAGAGTTAAAACATATCACGCGCTCTTTCATCTTATAAAGGTTTCTTACCGGCAGTAGCTTGAAGAAGTTGGTGACGTCACCCGTAGGGCTTCTATAGGACACCGCGACCATCTCGTGTTGATAAACGGGTGGCCGGGGGGATAGAAAGTGGGGAAAGGGCGGCATAGAAGAGGTGAGGAGGCCGCGCACGGAGAACGCCAGCAACCCTCGATAAGGGAGGGGCAAGAAGGGGAGAGGTGAACACGCATGAGAACACCGGTCACGCTGAGCAAGGTGGTTGAAAAGGAGAGGGAGAGGTTTGAAAAAAAAAAAAAAAAGAAGGAAATGTACAGAGCACGCAGCCGCAGGGGGCTTCGTGCACCGCGGCCGTAGGGGGCCGTACTAGTGACATCAAGGGGGACACATAATACAGGAAAAGAACTGTACATTTGCAATTGTTCTACTTTTCAGCGGACGGTCGGAAGTCCCCCATTTACGGGGCCAGGTAAAGAAGGTTACTCTTGGAGAAAAGTAAAGTGTAACCGGGACACATCTCACAGGTCAGGATCTGGGGAAACGCTTTATCTACACCCCTCCAACACATTTGCACGACACTTTCAGCATACAAGGAGAAAATTATCAAGTATAGTATCGACTGGATACAAGGAACAGACAACAAAATACTGACACCATGGCCGCCTAACGATAGCTTTGATCCATAAACCCAACACTCGCTATTGACATACATACACAACACGTACAAGGGGAAAACATTAGCTCATCATATAGAGATGTTCAATTTATGGAAGATGTTTCAGGGAACCAAGTCAGGGGCAATGGGGATGTTTAACATGGAAGGAGCGGCAGAAGAGAAAGGGAGCAAAGAAACAAAGGGAGTGAAAGAGGAGAAAGACAACGAAGAGGGCATGGGCACTGCAAGCAGCGATGCACTATGCGCAGAAGAGGGCAAGAAGGAGGAAGAGGGATCAGGTACAGTATCAGACAAGAAGGTGAAAAAGGAAGGGTCAGAAGATATGCCTCTGGCGAAAGTAGTGAAGAAAGAGGAAGGTGGGTTGTACCCAGTAACCGAATTAAGAGAAGCTGCCAGACAACAACTGACGGCAGCTGAGGGGTACTCAAACCCCGCATACAGCCCTCCACCATATGCCGCTACAGATAGCTACCAGAGGGGGAGGAGGTGACGAGCACAGTAGTTTCAAGCTTTACTCAGGCAGGTGTGAAAGGAGGGAAGAAAAGTGAGGAACTAATTGCAAACATAGGACAAGACGAATGGATAGCAGCGCAGGTGCTCCTGAAATTGAGAGGGACATTAACAGGGGAAGAAGAGGACACAGTAAGGAGGATCACTAAGAAAGAGATGGGTAACATACAGACAGGGACCGAGGTGAGTAACACAAGAGAAGGCCAACTGTTACCGGTAGAGGAAGAGATGCTGGAGGAAAGGTTGGCTGATTTAAGGAATGCGCGAAGTGCACTGATCAGACAGCTCGAGCAAGAAACACGGGAAGGAAGAAGGAGAGAAAGGAGAATAGGGATGAGCAGGAAAGGATGAAGGAGTGAATGGAAGACAGGAAGAGGGAAGCAGAGAGGATGAAGGCAATAACAGAGAGGGTATCCCGTGCAGAGCAACAAGACATGAAACAGAGGGAGGAAGAGAAGGAAAGGGAAATGGAACTGTGGAAAAAGAAAATACTATCTGAAAGCACCAGGAAATACGAAGAAGGTAAAGTAATAGAGAGCATATTAAAAAGGGAAAGGGAAAAATGGGAAAGGAAGGAGGAGGAAGGAAGAATATTAGCAAAGGTAAGAAGTGCGGTGATGGAAGAATTGAAGAGGAAGAGAGCGGAAATAGGTGGTGAAATAATGGGGAAAAAGGATGAAGAGAGTGGAGATAGGAATGTGGAGCACAGGGTAAGAACATACACACGCCAGGACCCGGAGGCAGCCACAACATCAACTAAAGGGGCAACTGCAAAAGGAGAAGAGCACCGGGAAGCGGAATTAATAGATTTAAGGACGGTGACAGTGGGTGGAAAACGCACATAGTGGGCTTTGTGTTTTCTTGATGGATTTTGCAGTGAGGAAGAAGAATGTTTGGGGAAAAGTGGGATAGATGAAAGGAGGGAGAGTTTAGACAAAATGTAAATTAAACACACTAATCGCGAGTCACCATGGTTGTGCGTGAAGATAAGGAAGGTGCAGAGCAGGTAAGTGAAGTAGAAAGGGGAACACCACAAACAATAACACCAACACCAAGCCCACAATGCCCACTAACACCAATCCCTGCGCACACACCATATGTCGGCAGACTCAGAGACCTCCTGGGACGTAGGCCGGAAGGGAGGGCAAACACGCCCGTGGTGCAGCAAGATGGAAATAGGCGAGGGAGGAAGGATACTGGAGAAGATAGGACAAATCACTGTAACATTGTTATGATAACAGAATTGCCTGACACAGAGGAAGAGGACAAATACACTGACATTACCCCATGGGCACTGGGGGAAATGAGGGGTTACAATTTAATGCCACTGTTGGAAAGGGGAGGGGCCACACCACAATATGTCCCCTGGAAACATGCCGACAAATAGAACATGAAATGTAGACTCCCATCACTAAGTGGAGGAGCAGGGAAGTGGATATATGAGATGGAGAAGCACACTGCGGGGCAAAAACTAGCGGTGGGGGACATGAAGGAACTCTTAATATCAATATTGGGGGATGCTGCAGATGACATTTGGAAGAGGGCGGGCTTCCCAGGGGTTACAATAACAGACTCGTCACATGATGGAGCACCATTTGCCTACTGCAGATATGCACTGTGGCAGGCATTGAGGGTTCAGTACCCAGACACGTCAGACATAGGAGCAATTACATTACGCAAGATGCGTCAGAATGAAGATCCTGTTGTTTACATCCAGGAGATTCAGGAGAAGTGGTGCCTGGAAACTTGGGAGCAGTGGGATAAAACACCAGCAATTATTTTACCACATACTTGTGCAAGGGCTCCCGGAACCAGTACAAAGGCAGCTGAAGAAAATAGTGGGGATGGAAGCTAAGGCATGGCCGGAAATACAACTATCAATAATACACCACTGCAGGATGTGGCAAGAAAAGATGAAACAACAGGAAGATGATAGAAAGGCAGAGGAAGCAGGATTAGTGCAGAAAAAGCTATCTAAATACACAATGGAAGGAGCACTCATAACAATGCCCATAGTCGCAGCACCGACCCCCACACAAGTAGCAGTTGCACAAGACTCAACACAACCACAAGTAGCACAATTACAGCAGCCAACCCAAATTATAACACAGCAGATGCCACCACCCCCACCATACACGGCTCCTGCAGGAGGAGGATACATGTCAATGGGAAATGGATACTATAACAACTACAGGGGGAGGGGCGGCATGATGAGAGGGAGAGGATATGGCCAACCTGTACAGCAGCAAGGGGAGGGTTCCGAGGTTACTACCATAATGGACAGCAAGGGTACCAAGACAACAAAGGGAGTTTTCCATGGCAGCCTACAGAACCACCAATATGTTGGATCTGTGGGATGGTGGGACACATGTCACGCACATGTAGGTTGAGGCCCGCCCAACCAGCCTGGGGGGAACAAGGAATTAAGGGAGAACAACAGATTTGCCAACAACAACAGGGAATACAACAATGCCTACCACAACAACAAGCACCACTGCAGCAAACACCACCACAGCAACAGATACAAATAAACACAATACCACAGCAACAGACGATTGCAACACAACACTATCAAGTGCAACCAGTACAACAACTCACACAAGTACAGGACAATGCAGTATCAACAACCAATGAACAACTACAACATACACAGCTGGGGAAGGTGACAATATTGGGTCACAACCCTTACACAGGAAGCGGTCAGTCACTATATCCACAATAGGATAGCCCACAGATGCCTTTGATGTGTCCCATCCTATCGGTAACACCTAATAGTGCGGAGGAACCACGCATACAGGTAGCGATAGGTGACAAAAATGTTTCCTTCCTGGTTCACACAGGGGCCACTAAGTCATGCATAAGGGAGGGTAATTTTAAACTGTCAGGCGAAGCCATGCACACTCAAGGATTCTCTGAGGCTCGAGGGTTGGTTCCCTTTACTGATACCATCTCCTTATCTGTAGGAGATCACGACATGTCTCTTCCACTTCTGTACTCAAAGCAGTCACCAGTAAACATACTTGGAAGGGATATAATGAGCAGACTGAATATGACCATCTCCTTCACAGAGAAGGGCATAATTTGCTCCACACCAAGCATCAACATCCTAGCAGCATGACAAATACTGCAGGCTTACTGCGTCCAAACAGTGGCCCGGGTTGAGCCAATTGCCAGGGACCTCTTCCAATATGGGACAGACATGGTAAAAGCATGGTTGCCTGGAATTTAGGGCAACATTTAGAGAAGGCCAGCAGCTTACCTATTCAGACCTGAAACACCAGCAAATTAAAACGAAGGGAAAATGATTTCAGTAAGCATTGAGTGCATTATGGCAACTGCAGATTACATCGCAGTACATGCACAGGACAGGGAAGGGAGGGCCTGGAGCGCTGTAATAGCACTGGCAGAGGGGTACAGGCTTACACAGGTATCTGATGAGGAGCTCTTCTCAGCTGATAATGGAGAGGGAGAGATGGTGTTTGGGATGAGCATTAACATTTGGCTGAAGGTAACATACAAGCAAGTGGCACTAAAAATGGCAATGGCACTAGAGGCACCTGCCCCTACACCTGTACCATTTTATGAGGAAGACATGGCAGCAGTACAAGCATTTCTGTGGACTACCAGTCCATATGACATTGGCTGCATCAAAAGCATTGGAGGAGTGAAAATAAAATTGAAAAAAGGAGCCATACTACCGAGGGTGAAACAATACCCGCTATCAAAAGAGGCGGATGAGGGCATATATGAAACAATAATGGCCCTGATAAACAATGGTATACTAGTTCCATCAGAATCACCTTGCAACACTGCTGTGTACCCTGTACACAAAGCAAAAGGAGGATCTTGGCGTTTCATCCAGGACCTTAGGCCCTTAAATTACATTGTAGAGGCAGAGTACCCCATAGCTGCTAACCCAGCCACCATGCTATGTGGAATACCAACAGAAGCATCACGGTTCACCGTGATTGACCTAAAAAATGCATTCTTCTTGATACATCTGCACCCTGACTCACAAGATCTAACTAGCTTCACATACCGCAACACAAAATGGAAGCACACGAGGTTGCCCCAATGGTACTGTGAGTCCCCATCTATCTTTAACAGAGTGATACAAATGGATTTGGGAAACATTGAGATGGAGAGTACGGTGCTGAAATATGTTGATGACATAATCATTTGCAGCACCACCGAAGAAAGGTGTAGGAAGGACTCAGTAAAAATGCTCA
Organism: Ambystoma mexicanum; assembly: GCF_040938575.1. Lineage (NCBI taxonomy): Eukaryota > Metazoa > Chordata > Amphibia > Caudata > Ambystomatidae > Ambystoma > Ambystoma mexicanum. The sequence continues at coordinate 99,918,236 of NC_090941.1, read as the reverse complement.
CAGTGTTGGCTGAGAAGGGGTACAAAGTGGATAAGGAGAAACTGCAGTACTGTCAGGAACTGGTGCTCTTCATTGGTCAGCTAATTTCACAGCATGGAAGGAACATTGTACCACAAAGGGCACAGGCCATAACAAACACACCACACCCACAAACAGTGAGAGAACTACGTCAATTTCTGGGCCTATACAACTACTGCAGGGCGTGGGTTTTTGACTACAGCTCATACATAGCACCCCTACTTGAGCACAGAAGGGGGACAAAAAGTTGGGGTGGACAAGGGAAATGAAAGAGGCATTTGAATAATTAAAACATACCATCTCAACAGCACCAGTACTGGCCACTCCAAACTATGAACATCCATTTTTTATCTTTTTGCATTGTGACTCAGCAGTAATGAAGGCAGTACTGACTCAGAAAACGAGCATGGGACACAAACCAGTAGCTTTTTACAGTGGGCACTTGGACCCTGTAATGTTGGGTCACATCCCTTGTGAACAGAGCCTCGCTGCCGCAGCATTCGCTGTGGAGAAGTCATCATCAATAACAATGGGGTGCCCTACCACACTATTCGTAGAACATGCACTCTTTGCCTTTTTGAACAAACCCAAATCCACATTGACCACACAGAGGGCGTCAGGATATGAGATAATACTTTCCAGACCAGAATTAACAATTGTAAGATGCAACAATGTAAACCCAGCAAAGTTCATAGCAGAGGTGGTCGAAGATGGTGACTACGCTCATGATTGCACACAGGCCATTGAACAATACTCCAGCACGAGAAAGGTTGAGGAAAATGCCCTAGAGGGGGGAGAGATAATGTACATTGATGGGTCCTCCACAGTTGATCAGAGCGATGGGGTAAGAAGGACAGGAGCAGCAGTGGTAAAACAAACAGAAGATTGGATGTATGACCCAGTGAAATGTGTCCAACTGCCACAACATTACTCGGCTCAGGCAGCAGAACAAGTGGCCCTAATTTTGGCATTAAAAGAGAGCTATGATAAAAGAGTAATGATATATTCCGACAGTGCATATGTAACATCAACGGTACACTCAGGATTAATAAAATGGCAAAGGAGAGGGTTCAGAAGAGCAGATGGTACCCCAGTACAACATGCCCTGCTACTTGCAGAACTAATTGAAGTAATTGTTGACCCAAGGGAAATAGCACTGGTAAAATGTCAGGCCCACACCAACAGCGATGACCCTATCTCGAAAGGTAACAAAAAAGCAGACGTACATGCCAAGCATGCTGCATAATTTGGAGAAGTTTGGACACCCCCAGAAAAAGGGAAAGATAGGGGGAGGATGGGAGCAAGACAAATGCTGATGAAGGATGGGTACACACACATCCCTGACACACAGATAATGGAAATACAGGCAGCAGCACCTATGGCAGAAAAAGAGCTATGGGTCAAAATGGGATGCACAATGTCACCAACAGATGCATTGTGGCGTCAGAATAATACAAGAAAGGTAGTGATGCCCCTGGCTCTATTGAAAACAGCGCTGACTCAGCTACACCATCCAACACACACAGGAAAGGAAGTGATTGCAGCACGTATAAAATTGGACTGGTTCTGCCCCGAGTTAAATTGTCATGTTGCAAACTTTATCAGCAGATGCCTAACTTGTCAACAGTTCACAGCCGGTCACACGCTGTAAGTGATAAAAGGTACAATACCCCGGCCAGAAGGACCATTTCTGCACCTACACATTGACTATGTTGACATGATAAATGTATGTCAAGGAAACAGATACATGATTGTAGTAGTATGTCCATTTTCAAGATGGGTTGAGGCGGGGCCCTGCTCTCATGCGGACGCATTCAGAACCACAACATTTCTGGTGAGGGAAGTCTTCCCAAGGTGGGGAGTTTGCGAAGTGCTGCGGTCAGACAATGGCCCACACTTTGCAAATGAGATGTTCGATGACATAACTGCAATGCTTGGCATCAAACACAAGTTTGTATGTGCATATCACCCGCAGGCTAACGGTAATTTGTGAACGCATGAACGGCCTACTAAAAGAAGAGATTGCTGAAATTCAGCAGACAACTAAGAAAAGCTGGTTGTACTGCCTCCCCTTTGCCCTGTTTGGGTAAAGAAATAGGCCAGGGTCTGATCACCACCTCACTCCCCACGAGGTGGTGACTGGACGTCAGATGCACCTTCCGCTAACTCCACCCTCAAGAGCAATGACCGATTATGAAAGTTCTGCAAATGTGTTTGGTGACGAGATGCATGAATATGTGTCTTCCTTGATTACTAGTGTCGCCTTTATCTCTCAACAGCTCGAGCGCACGCGGAGCGGGTCGAAGACTACTGAGCAAGAAGAAACAAATGAGGAACAAGTACAACAAACAAACTGGACAATAGCAGAAGGAGACCATGTTCTCCTCCGCAACTTCAATCGCCAGTGGAACAGCCCTCGCTTTACAGGGACCCACCTGGTGGAAGCAGTAGCTCCCAGAGCAATTAAACTGAGCAATGAAAAGGTATGGAATCACCTGCATGACATCAAGCCCTACAAAGGTCAGACCCGCCCTCTCATTGATGACAGGACCACCACAACAACAACAGCATCGGCAACACCAACAACAGAAAAAGACGCAGCAACTACAACAAAAGACAAATGTGACACTGCCCCTGACCCCTCCCCAGCCACAGACACACCCATAGATTTTGGACAATCCCTCATAGCCCGCCCCATGATCACGAGATCTCGGAGCAAACAAACCGCTGCCCCGCCCAGCCCCGTCCCTGCCACTACCCAATAAAGGACATTGTCTAACAAAAATGAATACTGCACCACACATATAAACACATGCATGTTCTCTTTCTCTTTTCTGTCTCACACATGCAGGTACCGCATATTACTCTGTTGTAAGGGAAGTGAAGTTACTAACGACGTGTTTTGCCCAGGGGTAAATACTACCCACAGATGACAATACCCCTGAGGCGCTGTCACACCAATTTGTATACCATATAAAGAGACCAAAATATTTAAAAAAGAGAAGGGTACATGCGTATTACAAGACGTTCATTTTGGCCATAGAACAATCATTCCCACATCTCCACGAGCACTTACTAGCTCTGAGAGGTAGGTCACTGAGATTAGCATGGGAACAGCTTTTCGCCAGGGCATTAAATGACTATCTGATAGGGTGAGCTTGATTAAAGAAAGCTAACATATTAACGCATGTTTTCAGAATGTTCAGGCGGGCATCTTTAACTTTATAAAGAATAAGCTGCAGGACCGCAGCAAAGGTAAGAACAACATGCCAGTGATATTAGGTATTGTAATAAAGATAGTAGGAGTGTTGGTCATCACTGGTCTAATTGCTGCCTCTGTCTGGCAGTCACGCTATGCTTCTCGAATTGTGGCTGCACCCAAAATTAACATACCCCCTCCCTCTGCTGCAACAGGTACGGTGTCAGGTGGTACAAGTAACACAGGAGGTGATGGGAATAGGGTGAAACATAGTACATATGGAGATAATGATGGGATTGACACATATATCACAGATTCAGCACACGTCACAAATAACATGTGGTATCAGCACATGTCCAAAATTTGTAAGCAGACAACTAAGGACAACTGCTATGTGTGCGTGTTGATCCCAAATGCCATGAGCGCATCAAGGACGTTTGTAGCTACTGAAGTACCAGCGAGGACAGTAGAGTGCCTGATATATATGGCCTTGTTCCAAACAAGAGGATGATTCAAAGGGACAGTGGTAGCATTACAATGGAAGACAAGAGACTCATACCCATATGAAAATAACTTCATGAAAACGCTTAGGATGTACAACAGCTACCGCCTACACACACAAGGATTTAGATACATACCAGATGGCCCTGATAAAGGAGAAACAAAGAAAGTGACATTAGAATACCTGCCGTGTGACTGGTATGCAAGTGAAATTGCAGGTGAACAAGGTTGTTGGGAAAGAGCACTCATTGTCATATATGGGAAGATATACACTAATGAAGGATGGACAGATGGAGTGGTGGGGAGCAATATGGTGACAAACGAAAATGTGCACTCAATCAACGACACAAACCATAACTGTTGGGTGGAGTGGGTAAAAAATGTACTGCTGTTAACATGGCTGGAGAAAGACGAAGACCCAATAACTATACTAACCCTAACTGCACCCACACTGTGCTATCAACACATTGGTGATGTTGATGTTGGAAATAACCACAACTGCAGAAGTATAATATTGATCCCTGAGGGGGGTGCCGGGACAGCTGTTCTAATGGATCACTATTGGGCCTGCAGCGATAAGGCATATCGCAGGTTACCTCCATCATGGAATGGCATATGCACTATGGTACACATTAATGTACCATCTCTGGTTGTGCCTCAGAGACACGTCAATATGGCCAACTTCCCCAAGATGGACAAAGGTAATAAAAGGAGGAAAAAATCTGTGGAAGTTGAAGAAGGTGACGAGGAGCACGGCAAAACCATTCCGTCGAGAGTGAAAAGACAAGGAGAGCCCCTGACCGGAAATTACCTATGGGGAAGATCGGAAACAGCGCTCACTTCCATCCCACCAGAACACAGACTATTTCGCAGAGCAGCAATGTTCTTCTCATCAATAATACACCCAGGACTGCAGGCATATGCAAATGCAAAATGGCTCCAGATTACCCGCTGGGAGCTAATGATGACAATTAATTCAACCGTCAATGGATTCAATGCAATAAAAGAAGAATTGAGGGCAGTAAGAATGGTGGCACTACAAAACAGGTATGTGCTGGACTTTCTCACGGCAATGGAAGGAGGAGTTTGTGGAAAAATTGGACAATCATGTTGCACATTTAACCCTGCCAATGACGCTGACAATGGAACACTTACAGAAGCAGTTTCACAACTTGCCCTGATGCACTCGAAAATGGTTGATGAAAGTAAAGGAGTAAAGGGAGATGGTAGCTGGTTTTCCCTTTTGTGGTCATGGATGTCTCCATGGCTATCAGATGGCCTGAAGTGAATAGCAGGATGCATTATATTGGCAGTGGCTATATTGATTGGGGTGAGATTATGGAAAGGAAGAAGAACTCGTAAAAACAAAGACGAAATGATGGAGATGGTCGGCATGCACGCCTTACTGCCAGCTGATGATGACAAGCACACAGACATTATCATACAGGAAAGGGAAAGGTTGCGCAAACAGATACTTGATAATCACATAGATCCACCATCTGTGAAGGTGGAGAACCCACGGAACACAAGAAGCTATGTTGGAAGATGGATATACTGCAAACCTGGCGGCGGCTGCGTTTACATGTATTGGTCATTTGAAGATCATGTTAACCACTATGAGCACCTGGCCGGAATAACTAAAGTATGGAGAGTGAAAGGAGATAAGGAAAAGGATGATTTTGTGGTCGACAAGTCGACCAGAGGGGGGACTGAAGTGGGAGAATGGGATAACACCCTCCCCCCAATCTCATCCAGACCATGGCCTAGGGGATTACGGCCCTGACAACGCCCACGAGGGGAGTTTATCTACTTACCAGATGACAAAGTACCCTGGTTCAAAAACCTACACATACGAGGACTATGCCCACCAGGACGCCATGCTCAAACCAACACCTGTGACATGGATCAGCTCAACTAAAACAACAGCCATGAATATTCACATCGTTAGAGATGCCATGACGACATAGCCAACCGACAAGAACACACGTGCCACCATGCACACTGGTCACTCACACACCAACCCACACGAAGAACATACTCAGTGCTACAACGCAGCGGAATGTCACACCCACAGACATGCATCGTTGTTTTTTTTTCACATAGGCCTTTTACAGCACCGCAGAAACGCAAGATGCCTGAAGAGCTCGTGTACATGCTTGCTGATGCTTTTCTCACCACCCATCCCTATGAGGACACCACCATGTATATCTAATGCTGCCTGTGACACTCTGTTGCCCCGCGACCTCCATACTATGGATTATGTACCGCCACCCAGGAACTAGGCCCAAGTAGGCTGCAAGCAAGAGTCCCCAGGCAGGAACCTCGCAAACGAAAACTCTCCCAGAGCGAAATACAAGTGCTGACCATGCAGAGCGAGCCCCTAATAAGAGCCCACAGCCAAGGCCACGATGGTGCAACCCGCACGCCGTGCGCCCAGTGCCAAGGTTACACCTGCAGGTGCCAAGCCCTCAGAGACAGACTACAAAATCTAATGCTCATAATTCTGCTCCAGCTACGGTCTGCGCAAACGTGACCAAGCCGAACTGACAAGATGCCAAGCTTACGAGATGAGAAGCAGCCAGGGTACCATGTCTGGGACACAGGTTGCAACAACGAAGCGGCAAAGATGGACACCTACAGCAATGGGAAAGACCTGCTCACCAGCCCATAAGCAGATCTGTCCGTTGTCCGCACTAACACATGGTTGCACATTGTTGCTAATGTCAGGTACACCGTGGGCTCGGAACAGCGATGGGCCCAGGCTTGGGGCTTGCGGGAGAACCAATCAGAATACAGGGGGCTTATTACTGACGCCATTACTCCTAGCCAATCACCAAGGGTCCCCTTGTAACAATTCCAAAGTAGCAACTGTTAGGGACAGCCCAGTATACCACCTGACCTGTCCTCCACCACTAATATCTCTCACTATAGGGGACATATACTAACCCTACCACTCGGGGGAACCAATGCGAAGTGGCGATAGGTTTTGTGATGATTTTTCCCAGGTGACGCAAGTAGCGCGTCATACTGCTGTAAAAAGGGCCTGCGAGCCCCACTAACAAAGAGAGCTTCTCAGGATGCATATGGACTAAGCGTATCCCTGCCGTTACTCTAATGCTCCTTGTGTGCGTGTGTCATACTCCTTCTGGGACACGGGAGGAGTTGGGGCCTCCCCAGCCCGGAGGTCTACTGACGGCTCTGTCAGCCCCGGGATAATCACCCCGACACACTCAACTCAGCACCTTCCAAACTGGGCTAAGGAAATACATGTGGACCTCTCCAAATGGTCTTATTGATCATTTTTGCCAGGGACAGGCTGTTGTTATAAAAAGTAGATGTTTGTAGTCAGCTTGTTTAGATATGTCTGCAGTTTTTGACCACATGAATTAGAATTTGATGTAAAAAAATCCTGCTTCCGGGAAAATTCCATTTGATCTACTAACCTTGCTGATTTTATCCCACACAGATATATCACTACATATATACCTTGACACCGAGTGTTCTTTAACAAAGGAGATTAAAACATGCAAATGTCTAAGGCGGGGTGTGTTTTGCCACCCTGCCTTATCAATGTATAAATCGCAGATCTTGTGTGCTAACCCAATCAGGTGCATTCTCTCTAAAACTGGGCACCCGTCATGCAGAGCGCCTCACTTATGCGGATGATATCCTCCTACTGGATACTACCCCAATAGGTCTCTAGAGAAGCTTGCACAGCTTTGCGACTTTCGAACAGACTAATAAACTAAAGGTAAAACAAAGATTATTACTTTTAAAAAACATAAGAATTCCGATGCACATAGATGGTTCATTGATGGTAAAGCGTTGCAAGAAGTTAACACATTGGTTGATTTAGACTTTTTGATTGCAAATAGAAATCAAATAGCCCTAAATAAGCATACATTAAATACAAATTGTGATGGTTGTATTAGTCAGATGAAGATTATTTTAAGAAAATGAGGAACATTCTCTCTGAAACGCTTGCTTGAGCTTCATAAACTAAAAATAATTCTCGCCTTAAAGCATGGACTGAAATTGATTGAGTCGCAGTCATTGGAAAGGACTGGGTGTACTGAGGGGCTGTATGTGGTGGGCAGTGTGACAATTGGCCACATCCTTGCCAATTGAGCAAATATGTTCTGATTTGGGGCTGCGGTTCTTAACGTCTATTGTGAAATGGAAAAATGTGAACTTATACTTTAAGATTTCTCTTGCAACTAATAATCAACCAAACCTGTTTTATGAATTGGGAAGGATGACTAGACAACAAGATATCATTTTAGGAAAACAATTATTTATGGAAACATGTGAAAGTTTCTTACAGGAGTTGGATATCGAAAATCACCATCTATCCAAAAAAAGGGAACATGGTCAAGCATAAACCGAAAGAGTGGGATGTGATTGAAAACTGGCCACACCTCTTAAAATATTAATGTCTTAAAGAAATATTGAAATATCCCCAACTTTTTTTTACACCTGTGGCTTCTCTTGAAAAGTGTGCTTGTTCTTTGTATCATTATTGTTACTTCATATTCCGACTTAATACATTAAATACACTTGAATTTGTCGGACCCATAAGAAAGATAGAGCCATTGACGGAAATGTACAGATTACGTACATTTGTATAGTAGAGTCCTTAAAACACCTAGTCCTGGTTGCCTTCTTACGGGAACTAGTTTCAGTTATTGGAAAACATGGAAATACGAGCTACGATTATTTGTTTATGTATACCACATTTGTATTGGTTTGAGCACTTTAGCATTTTAGCATTTTTCACTTTGGTAGATCCATGGGGAAGTACTTTTTTCCAGTTCAACGATCTACAGAGTGTGTTCCGCATTTGCTTTACTCAATTATGGAGGACTAGCACTAGTAAGGCCACTTTCGTAGAGTCGCATGGGACACTTGTGTCTCCTCTGGGGTTATTTTCTGCAACTTGAATTGGACAAAAGTGTTTTATTGAGACGAGTAATGGAACTGTTTTTAGACATGTTTTAATGAACAGATTGTAAATGTGAATGGTTCATTAGACATAGTGCACATTTTTGTTATATGCTGATGTACTATAAATTGCCGTAATTTGCAAAATAGTAAGTGCCCAAATATTTCCTAGCATGCCTGTCACACATTAGGGCGGGCTGCTCTGCATCATTGTTGCCACCACCACAGCTGCCCTCCACCGTATCATATTTGTGGCTAAAGCTGCAAGTCATATCCGCACATTGTTGATACACTGACTATGGCAGATATGGGATTTACAAATACAAATCAGCAACAAATATCACATGCAAGTTATGTCTTGAAATGAGACACATGATTAAATGCTTCTTTAAACACATGATCATGTTTAGCAATGATTTTTTTGGTGGGAAGGGGGACTTAGTGGCCATCTAGTCACAGAAAATAACAAACATGCTTTTCTCCTATGGTTAATTGATGTACAAATGCAGGCAAAACTTCACATGAACTCTTCTGTCAAACACTGCTGCAAGATCTTCTTGTGTAGGTTGGCCCTCAGCAATGGCCTTTTCCCTGGAATTGCACTGAAGTTGACTCTACTAGCTTTCCTGTTGTCAACCCACCCAGCTGTGGCATTGCTGGTTATTATGGTAGGGGATCTGCATCAGTGCTATGCAGGCTGATTGGTAGTCGTAACAATTAATAACTAGCACTGCCTCTCCAGGGGGGGTCATCATGTTCATGAGTTAGAATGAGCCACATCAGCATGCAGAGACACGGGACCAGGGCAAACGGTTGTTTCTTGTTTAGAGATTACTACTGATTGACAGTTAAGTAATACAGTTGTTAAAGCAGCGTATCATTATTGAACTGGATGTGGGAAAATAAGGGCCAGGGCTCATAAATAAGTGCCAGAGGTGAGCACTGGCAAACGCCCCCACACATTAAGCACTGATTGTCAAAGACTTTAACTTTCTGAAACCATAATACTATGAATACTTTTTTAAAGTACCTGAGCCCCTTGGGTGAAAAGCAAGGTTCTGTTCACTGCCACATGTGCATTTCTGAATTCCACTTTACTGACCGGTGTGTGTATTTGCTACCTCTTTCACTAATGTAAACTATTGATTTTGTTTCATTTTTGTTTACCATAAAGTGATTTGATACAGATGGGGTATGCTACTGTCTGCTGTGTGCTGTGTGCTGCCCATTGCATCTGTTCCCGTTCTAAGGGTTCTTCTGATTTGGTAGTGGGATGGTTGAATACTGTATGTGGGTACACCACTGCCTATTGTTTTCTTCCCCCATTATGAGTCTCCTTGAAATGAACATGCTATATGTTATTTCCCTTAGCACCAACTATGCTGTGAACCCAACCAGTGCTGGGCATCCCCTATGGGGAATCCTTCCCACTAAATTAAGCTTGGCCGAACTTTCTAAAAAGTGATTTGCAGGCTCCTGCGAATCTCCAAATGACATTTGTGTAGGTTTGAGGATTTCTGCAGATTTTTCTCCCATCCTGAATCTGCCCAAATCTCATTTAACTGCCATAAACCTTTACTGATGTTCGGCAACAGATTGGGGTGGATACTTAGCAGGAAACATAGACAAACTAACTTAAAAGGCTTCAGGAAGGGAGCACATGTTAAAAGGAAGGTGAGAGGGGTCAGAAATGTAAGGCAGACAACTTTTCAATTATTTCTCAAATGGTGCCATTTTATTAAAGTATATGTTTTAAATAACGCCTCACAATCCCTACTCTGATGAGGATTTCCCTGCCTATAAAAACTAAAGGAACACACTCTAACACATGATATCTGGCCTTCACACTAAAACATAAAATACACAAGAACATATATGGCAATTCACAACAACTCTTAACACTGGTATTTCCAATATTCACAGTTTTTCTTTATAACCTGGGTGAACTCTCGTTCCCCAGGTTTCAAGTTAGATTTTAGTTCCATAGTTCGCCAAAAAGAAACACGGAAATCCAGGTTTGAAACACAGTTCCAATTCAATTCTTGTCTCTGTCGCTTTGTTAAAAGAAAGTTGTGTTTCACCAATATTTAACCAACAGAACAACTTTCTCTCCTTCTTTAAGTAATAATTTGCACTTCATCAAGCAGCATCAATGTTGCTCTAGTTCATGATGCTTAACCACAACTTATAAATGCCAGAAAAAGAGATGCAATTACTTGTCAAAATAACACCACTTACGGCAAGGTAAAAGAATCAATGCTTCTTGACAGCACTTCTTAAGTTTCTTTATAGCATTAGCAATCACTTTGTCAGGAAGACTTCACGGCCGCCACTGCTTCTATCTGGACCACTCGCATACCAGGTTAACTTCTGCAAGAACTAACCATGCAGGTCTACTCTCCTGCCCCATAGTGTCCACATTTCATTGGGCTTCTTAAGTTTCAAATGAACTGACACATCAAAAGTTGTATAAAAATGTAATCAGTTTGCAAATGTGTCACCTTTATCAGTTTCTAAGAAAATACAATTTCCATATTTGTGCACCTCAGCACCTTCAGGTAGGCAAGGCTTTCTTCCTCTATATATTCACCTTTCAGAGGGCAGCCCCTTTGCCACTTTTGCCTTTCTGCCACATTCACGACCAACATTGCCCCTAAGGATCTGCTTCTGCTTTCCATCCTAATGGCTTTGGTTAATGTGAGCTTCATAAATATTTAGGGAACATGTTGAGTCAGCAGGCTTCACCTTTTTGCAACCTTGCATTCAGCTGTGTACTCTCTGTTTCCCCAAAGTAGTTTATGGCTGTGTCTGCTTTTAGTCTCTTTTGGCTGAGGATAGTAATTGCACACGTCTTAGCTTGGGCAATGCTGGTATCCTTTTAGGTCTAAGGCAATGCTTGCACCACTGTTGACTTTGGGAAAGTGCTTGTTTTGCTCTAGACATAGGCAATACGTGTTACGCTATTGGCTTAGGTAATGCTTGTTAAACTATTAGCTCACAATCCTATATTCAGTCACTTGAATTCACAGTTACATCAACTTCAATCACTTCACAATGTATTCTTTGGATACCTTTTCTTCAGAGATATTTTTTAATCATATGTGTTAAGTCTATTATCTGTTTTCAGAAGTGTATGTTTAGATTAATGGGGTTTCACTCACGCAAATGCTATAGGAAGTGGTCACTCATACCCGAGTGCTACTTTTACAACTTTGCATTGTTTGACAATCAACGGTCAATGTTTTATTGCTTACACTTGCATGCAAGTGATTCTGCTTGGCTATAGTTGAATGCTCAGATGCTCAGTCATGCTCACCGGCTTCTAGATTGCTCCCCTCGCTGCTTGCAGGACTTGTCCTGTTTCAGGATCTGTTTTGACATGCACCCTTCTTCGGTGAAGGTGTCCATGACACTGCCACACAGTTGCAGAGCATCTCTCACTTCTTCGACCTTCAGCTGTACGCACACTTGGCTGTGGTATACAGCACGCTTCTGGCTGCACAATCTTTGCATGTGGAAAAGCAGTCTTCCCTCACACCTTCCGCTGCGCAACCTCTGCACTTTAGATTCGGGGAAACAGGACTCTCTTAGGACAGGCATTTGAAGTTTGAAATCCCTTCTGTTCACCCACTTATGTCTGGATTGGCAGCACCATGCCCTGCTGCAGCTATTGCTCCTTCTGTGATCCCTGGGTTCACAGTTCCATCTCCATCTACAACTACATCTTATGATCTACACCTGAGAGGGCCTTTTTATCCTCTCTGCTTCCATCAAGGAGGGCCGTGTGTCACTATGCTTAACAGGCTGATTTCTACTAGAGTATTTCTCCTCAGCCCTCTTCTTCATCCCAGTATTAAGGGGATTATGGGACTTGTAATGCCAACCAACATAATTATGGCACTATGTAAACTTATTTAAACGTACATCAATTATTCCTAAAGAAGAATCATTAAGGTTTGTTTGAAAAGAAGAAGGTACATTTTAAAGACAATATTTATAGGTTTCCTCTCCCTGTACAGGGGATTTTTAACCTTAGAGGTCTCAAATGGTCTTTCCTTCCTTGTAGTATTTAAATTTGTCAAATCAGCTTTACCCACATCCACAAGTGTACTATGTGCTTGAAATATATCATAACGCTGATAAGCCATTACCGGTCTTGGCACCTTTAAAAAGTTATTCCATTTCAATGATAAATATGGTGTCTCATCCCACGAGATCTCCCCATTACCCTAGGCCATGTCTCCTCCCACATGATCCTCTAAAAGCACACAACCCCCAAGGTCAGGATCAGGAAGCATTTGCCTTTCCTTGTCCACCTGCGAGGAGACTTTAGGTAGGGATTTAGTGAGGTATCCACATGATTCATCACATAAGCAAGGGGTTGGTTGAGGCTGGTTATGGGGATTAGCAAGGGGAAATGGAGTACTGTGCATCTGTGAATGTTACACAATTAGGACAGTGTTTTTCTGAAAGACACAGGGAACCCCACCCTCTGGATTAGGGTTTTAAAGTAACAATTGATTGAGGAAAAGAACATCCAAAGGATACAATTTGAAAATGGGTATCAAAGGAATTTATTAGACCTGATACATCTTTAATATGACTTAAATCATGATTTAATCTGCACTTACTGCGAAAAATTACATAGCAGGAAAGAACTTTTAAGAACTATAAAATAAATTTCATACTGTTCGAACGTGCAACCATCTATCCACAAACATCCGTCAATCATCAATTCACTCATCCAAAACAACTATGAATATAAAATATAAAATCTATAAAAATCATGACATATAATTCATCAAATATATTTATAGAAAGGATGTGAAATCAATATAGCCACAATAGATAATACAAGTGGCCAACAAGTTGAGATGAGATGGGTACAAAGAATCTTCAATCACAACCTCATCCCAAGTTTCTCTCTACCAGTTTCGACGTTTGTACTTTATTATAGTGATGTCTTCTTCAGGAGATAAAAATTACATTCTTAAAGAAGGAAACATAAACTTATGAATCCCTTATCTTTAGATGGAAACGTGGTGTAATTAAAACCAAATGCACAATACTAACAACATTATAAATCAATGTGTAAAAACAATACATGAGAAACAATAACCTGCTGTCACCCAGAGTACAGATCTCTAAAGCAAACCGTAGGTGTCTGCAGGAAAAGTGCTACCCCTATGAATTGATGTCCTAAACTACAGTGGACTGAGGTCATGGACAGAAACAGCACCAAAGAAGAGATGTATTCAATTTTGAATGACACAGGCATAAGAAACTCTCTCAAGTTTGCAATTGATAAGTGAAAGGCAAGAAATACTTTTGTGGACTGCAAGAGCCTGCTCAAGAGCCGAATGCCACATAGTTGTTGAATATCTAAGAACCGTAATCTACACATAAACCTTCCTGTGTGTTTGAGCTTGCTATACCACCACATGGTTGAGAAATAATAATAATGAACACTAACCTTGGCATGGTAAGTAAGGAGTGGGCACAATCCATCACTCCTTTTATCATAACTGGAACAACTGTTTGTTTGAATTAGCAGTGCCCAGAGGCTGGTTCCTGCACAGACAATGTGCTGGGTTCACAGTAAGGTAGTACCCTGTCAGATTATTAACATCATTTATTACAATTACATTTCAATCCCCTCTCCGACACATGAGCTTACCTAAAGTATCAAGTTGGTAATAATGCTCTAAGGATGAAAGTGCAGGCTACGAGCTTCTCGCACTAGGCCACACAGGAGTCTTACGTCCCTAAAACAACAACAAAGGGCCCCATCACTTATGAAAGGCCAGGCAAGCTTCAGTCTTTCTGTGACATACGTGATGAAATAGAAATCTGTCTTCTAATTCTATCTGTACTGTTGAAAGAGCGCCCCCCACCCCATTTAAGAAAGGCAGCTAAAATCGTGCCACTCTATAAAAAGGGTGTATGGAAAAGACCAGGGAATTATTGCTCCATTTCCCTTCTTGATGTTATTGACAACATTGTTTGAAAAGGTGATTTTAAAACATCTGGACAATTGTCTAACTGAGAGTAAGCCACCTCAAAGCCAACTTCTAAAAAGTCGTCACCGCAAAGGACTAGGGTTGTAGATTCCATCTTCTCATTCAGATATATGTAATTCAAAAAACAAAACAAAGCTTCTACCTGTCCTTAGTGGATTTTAAAACAGTTTTTGATGCAGTCCCTTGATCAAAGTTAAAGCACTCATTAATCAGGCAGAATGTTCCAAAACTAATAATATCTTCTAAATTTCATTTTATTTTCTAATGATAATATGGCTCTCTGTTTATAGGGAATGTAATGGTGAAAACACATAGCTGCGTTCATAGGAGGGAGATGTGTTGTGACCTACCTTTTCCCTATCTGCTCTGCTAAGTTTGCGTGTTATGTCATGAGTGCCTGGGAGTGGAATATTTTGTGAATGTTCTCTGCTGGGTTTTTTCTAAATGACAGTTGATGAGAGGCTGGCTGAGAGAGATGGTATCGGTGAATGTGTCCTTATTTGTCTCTATGTACTTGTTACCTGAAACCTGTAACCTAATGCTAAATAACATGAAACTGAAGTAAAGACGGTTCCCCTAGTACATGGGACTCTGAGTCATCTGTGACCACGGCAGTTCATTTTAGCAGGTAACCTATTGCTAAATTCGATAAATATTAACAACATTTCTTAAATGCAACTCTTTTATTATTAGATTTACTTGGGGGTGATTCTAGAGCTCACAAAGAATAAGGATGTTCTAATTGAGGTAGTTCACATATTGTGGTGGGGTGGGGGAATCTTTGCCAGGGATGTCCCATGTAAAAATGTGAGCACTATGTTGGGTTTATCACACTATTAAAAGCTAATAAATTACTGGATTGTAAATCGAAGCAAAGGCAAAATGTTATTTTGAAATAGGTATCCTGTATTTACCATCCAAATACCACCAAGGAAACTGTTTACTGTGTTCTAAATTACTTGTAAAACAGATGGGTCCATATGAGGAGTAATTTGATTGGATTAATGTACACAGTATTTGTACCCTGTGTACTAAATTGTTTATCTTTAGCTACGTTAACAGGTACTTGGAACACTGGATCATCAGTGGCGTGCCCACACTGCCTCAATGATAAAAAGACTATCCAACATTGTTGATTTCACTGATCCTTGTGTTTGAACCTTAGACGCTCTATTCTGAGGAAGCATTTGCCTAATTATCATGTAAGGTACCTGTGCACAGAAGAAATGTTGCATAGATCCACGTCGCACAAAGATGTTATTTATGCTGTGGCATATTATTAAGTAAGAACTTGGAGTAGAAGAGCAAAGTGTTCAAAGTTCATTAGACCGAGTCTGCGTTACATGCAATCTGACTGGCCCTCGCCGGGGTTTTACCCGACTGAGAATCCCTCGAATCCCTAAGTGTCTTCATATCCCCGGCAGTTGGGGATTGGCAGCTGCTCAGCCAATGAGGAGGGTCGGAACAGGGTAATTCCTGCTCCGAGCCACCACACGGCTGGAGGCTGCCATCCTCCCTCGCCGGGATTAAGGTAAGTGTTTTATCGCTACCCATCTCTCCCCCATCCAAGCATTCCCCTCCTCGCCCTCCCAACCCCATTTACCTTCTTTTTGGTCCTTTTTTCGGGAGTGAATGTGCTAGGAACATTTCTGACCTCAGCGTGTCCGCTCCCAATCCCCTCCAGGCCATCATGGAAAGCAAGAAGGGACTACCTCCCTTCCTTCTTTCCATGGTGGCCATTTTTTTGTTTACTTTTTTGCTATTTTTGAATGGCTTTATAATGACAAGAGTGGCGTGGCTAAGTGCTGATGCAGACGGAAGCTTGATTTGTGCTCCGGCGACCTTAAAGATACATATCATTTACTTCATAAGCAAAGTTAAACATGATTTAGAACACGTTATTACTGGAGTACGTCTGCCATATGCAGCAAGGTCTCTGCCCCGTGTTACAAACCCGGGAGATGCGGTGAAGCCTGTGAAGAGAGAACCGAGGGTGCAGCCTCCTGATAGCGTGGTTGCATTATTGTTATGCCGAGGCGTCCTGTCAGCCGACATGGCAGGCGCGATGTGGGTGGCCCGCTAAAACAAGGAAGCACATTTTTTCAAAAACAAAGGCTGAATTCCTTATTTGAACATAACACAAGCATTACTTTAAGCACACAGCAATTATATTTATAGTTTGAATGTACTTTTTAAGCACTTTCTGAAAAAGTGTGGATTTATTATTGAAGCTATATGGATACAAGCACATAAGACATATAATTGTCTAAATGAAAAGTGTATCAGGATTCATTTTATGCTGTGCAATATATTTGCTGTGAATTTAAAGAGAACATATAGCTTTAAAGCACAAGGTTGCTGGAAATTTCAAATATACAACGCAGCCCTACTCTAGAGAAATGCTGTTTAGGAGCTTGCTGATTAACATATGATGAACATATTTGTGTCATATATGGCTGCTTGACTTTGTTCCTGCAAATCAGAACCATGGCAGAAATACAGTATACTTATGTAACCTAAGTGCAGCTATCAGAAAAAAAGGCATTTTTAAGGCTAATCCGCTCAAAATTAAGTGTTGGCAAGCTGTTGAGCTGCGAGAGGGATTGATGTGTGCACATTTAACAAAGGTATTTCAAAGTAGCACCTTGAGTGGGCAGCTGTCTCCAATATTGGAAGATATTAGTAGTACGCATCTTTAACTGCGTGTCACATACTTGACATAAATATGGCTCCAAAAAAGGGCAAACAAAAGAATTACCCTCAACATCAATGAATAGTGCTCCTAAGAGAGAGAAAAGTGATTCTCCCATACCTAAGGATGATATACAAGATCCAGTTATGCTAGCTATCCTGTCGGTGATCAAGGCTCTCAAACCTTTCATGGAAACCACAACGTCAAAATTACAATTGCTAGATGGCAAATGGTCCAACAAGAATGAATGAAGTAGAAAGAAGGTTTAGCAATGCAGAAGTTGTTAAAGAAAGAGTGTGGTCACTGGAAAATTCAGTTATATCCCTCCAGAAGCAAGCAGAACATTTAGAGCATAGGAATAGGAGAAAAAAACCTATGGCTTGTAGGCCTTCTGGAGAAAATAGAGAAAGATGATCCTATTCAATTTCTATATCATTTGCTTCCTACACTTCTGGACTTCTCTGTGCCCCTGCAACTCAACATACAAAGAGCCCATTGTGTTGGATGCATTAGTTCATCTCGGAATGGCACAAGAACTTTGATCTTTACATTATTTGATTATACTCATGTAGTACTCATACTGGAAAAGCTAAGCAAAAAAAGCAATTTATGGGGGAAGGCAACAAGATGTTTATATCACAAGATGTCTCCAATGCCACTGCAGCAAGAAGAAAGGAATTACTGACGTTTAGAATAGGCCTAAGGCAACTAAATGCCAGATATGGATTCACCCATCCTGCTTCACTAAAGGTAACTCTTAATGGCAATGTGTTCACGTTTAGAAATCCAATAGACTTATGTAATTGTATCCACAATCATAGAATTGAGGAAATGGAAGCATCTAAACCACATACATGAATTTGAATCATTAAACTCTCTGTCATCACATGATGTTTTAGCCAGAGTGGGATTCTGGATGAGCACCTCTGGATCTGGGTATCCACCCCTCCTATTCATTGTCACAACTCCAACATGGTTTGGAGTGGTTGTTTCCTGTTAGTCGCTACTTTTCTCATTATCTATTGGTTCTTTTAGAAGTTACAAAATTACATGTTGTACCTGTTAGTCCTTCCCTCTCCCTTATGTGTCTTCCTTATATGTTCACTAATGTAACACTTGTCAGTATTGACCACAAGTATGCATATTTCTCCCTATTTGCTATTTATGTCTCTTAATACATCTTCATGGAACATGAAGGGATTACATAACCCTATCAAAAGACAGAAAAAAACTCTCACACCTTAATAGGGCTAACCCTGCAATTGCTTGTTTGCAAGAATCCCACCTACCACATGAAGCAGCGTCTAAACTAAAACATTTATGGGTGGGTCAATTCTTCTCGAGTGTGGCTAATGGAAGGAAACATGAATTATTACCCTTATTAACAAACATCTTTAATGTAAGGTCATCTCCACTGACTCAGATGATGAGGGAAGATGGGTGTTGATTAAACTTCTCATTGATTCTGCTGAATACTCTATATTAAACATATATGGCCCTACCAATGCTGATCACGTTTTCTGGACTCAACTAAGAAACTATGTCTTTAATGCTAGTCCTAATAATCTTATTGTGTGCAGTGACTGTAACAAGATAATAGACCCCCTTCTTGACAAAAAAATCCAATGTATGTTTTAAGACAACTAAGTCCCATCAGCAGTTTGCCAATTTTGTCTCTGAATTAAGTTTGATTGATACTTGGCGCATAGCTCATCCCTCTGAATTGTATTATACATTTTACTCCCCACCTCATAATTCCTTTTCAAGAATTGATTACATTTTTACATCCAAATCCTTGACCAATCGCTTGTTAGATAACAAAATAGAAACCATGACCATGTCTGATCACGCTCCTGTTCACATTCAATTTTCTAAGCTACACAACGATAACCAATGTAACAAATGGAGATTTAATCCAACTCTCCTGAAAGATGATCTCTTCACTAAATTTATTCAACAACAGCATTCTCATTTCTTGTTTTAACTGTTACTGTTACCGCTGACAGTTAACTGTATGCTGGCAGGTAAAGATACAATAGCAGATGACAGTTTACTTTAATATTCAAATACCACACTAACCTGGGCAGTCGGCAGTTCCCAAGGAAGACAGTAAATGCGGAAGTGAAAGATCTCCCGTGACAATCCTGCCCCTCCCTCTCAGAAGAAAGAAACTACCGAAGAGAGAGAGAGCACGACCCTCGGGGAAACCCTCTGGGGGGGAAAAACCCTGTATCCCTGTAGAAATCCAGGCTAGTCCGATGTTAGAGTTGTATGCTGTCCACTGGCAATTGGAAACTTGATGGCGATGTTGACTTCTCTAAGAAGGGGAGACAGAACAGGTAAGTAAATCCTATAGAAAAGGTAAGGAGGACAGATTTGGAAAGATAGGGGCTAACACTTACTCTTTGGTTGGAAAAGGTACTGGCTAGGAGGCGTGCGTAGAACCTGGTCCTCGGGAGCATGCAGATCTGTGTCCTGAAGCATTAGATAGAAAGCGGCTCTACCAATAGAGAAGGATTGTTTGATCAGAAGCCAATAGCAATAATAACTGAGGAGAGCAGTATCTGAAAGCGTGAAAAGGGAAGACTCACTTTCCAGAGACAGACAAATGAAATCGCTCTCACTACCCGGGGGTTGGAAGGAGAATAATCACACAGAGGGACACACAAAGTGAACTGAAACTTTGGGGAAGATTTGGTACGGAGAGGGTGCCGTAAGGAGAATCTAAACACAAATAGTGGGATAACAAGAAAGGTTAGAAAGAGGGAAAGTCACAAGCATGAATGGGCAAAAGCTAAACTCCTAGGAGTGAACTTACGGAGCGTCGGTATGAGCAGTAGCGACGCGTTTGCTTGCTGCACTTCCTTCCGTATATGTAGTCACATGATTTGCCCATAACGTTTCTTGTGAATGTGAAACAACAGTATCGCCGTTCTCAGCACGATCACGTAGAACGCCAACCATATTGGGTGTACTCTTCCTGATAGACCCACATAATCGCCTGCGCTGCCACAATGACCAGCGTCGGAAAAGTGTTACATTTCTTCTCTGAAAACCTCAATATTGATACATCCATAAACACTAACTGGGATTGTTATAAAGCTGTATCAAGGGGACATATTATATCATATACTGCTAATAAAAGGAAAAACGGATGATATTGTGAAATCAATTAAATCTTTAGAACATGAATACTTGCGCTCCAACTCTATCACTTCCCTACAAAAAATCACTAAATTAAGAATACAATATAAGAATTTTGCTACGCAATACTCTTGACCACCCTCTTAAAGCACAAATCTAAAATCGACCAGTTCTCAAATAAATCTAGTAAATTACTAGCGTCTTAACTTACATAGAAAATAAATAATGCTAAGATTACTGTCATTAAATATCACAATGGCAACAGAACCTTAAATGATAAAGAAAAGTCAAACGTCTTCTCAAATACCTATCAAAAATTATATTCCTCGGATAATATACCTAAAACTACTCAAGCATCCGATTTCCTAAAACATATAGATCATACCTTGTATGTTAGTACCAATTTGCAGACACTGAATGCCCCCTGTCGGCAAGTGAAATATATAAAGCTATTAGAGATCTCAATAAAGGGAAAGCTCCCAGTGCGGATCGTCTCTCAATCGATTTATTTGGCCACTTTGAACATTTCTCAGTACCTAAGCTTAATGATATGTATTG
Source organism: Ambystoma mexicanum (assembly GCF_040938575.1). Taxonomy (NCBI): domain Eukaryota; kingdom Metazoa; phylum Chordata; class Amphibia; order Caudata; family Ambystomatidae; genus Ambystoma; species Ambystoma mexicanum. The sequence continues at coordinate 99,897,163 of NC_090941.1, read as the reverse complement.
TTCCTTCATTTCAAATGGGAAAACTAAAGGGTCCTTTACAGAAGCTATGCTCACTGTCTTTCCTAAGCCCAATAAAGATGCCAAATTAGTCCAAAATTATAGACTCATATCCCTGATTAATACTGATTGCAACATTGTTGCCAAAATTGTTGTTAATAGATTAATTCCCTTTCTTCCAAATCTCATTAAGAATGATCAGGTTGGCTATGTTAGAGGACAACTATCTTCAGCTAATATTATACTTTTTAATAATATTCTTAATATCATTCAGAAATCCACCGATCCAGATGCTGCCATTGCACTTGATGCTGAAAAAGCTTTTGATAGTGTTGAGTGGAATTACATGTTTGGAGCTTTAAAGTGGCATGGAATTCCTGATCCTTTTATAACTATGATTAAAATACTGTACTCTAATCCAAAAACATCAGTTTTTATTAATGGTCACATGTCATCCTCTTTCTCTCTTCATAGCAGAACCCGGCATGGATGTCCCCTTCTGCCCTGCTTTTTATTTTGGCACTAGAACCCTTTCGTGAGGCAATTAGACAAGATGAAAATATAACTGAAATTCACTTTGGAGGTATTCAGATTAAAACTGCTGCATATGAGGTTGATGTATTACTGCTTTTACATATAACAGGTACGTGTCTATGCAAGTTACTCCATACGGTTACGCAATTATCCTTGGCATCAGGATATAAACTTAACACAGATAAGTCAGAGATACCACCACTTAACGTACACTGTACCAGACAGCATATTTTATGCTCTGGAATGAAGTGGTGCCCTGCAGGCATTAAATATCTGGGTATCCATATCACATCTTCCATCGAAAGTATAATTAAACAAAATATGGCATATATCCTAAGTAGAGTTAAAGAGCGTACTAACTCATGGTCCCCCTTATTGTTATCATGGTGGGGTATACTTGAATCAATTAAAATGATGATTTCCCTGACTATACTTTATTTTCTATATATGCTTACCATTCCCTTTCATGCCTTATTTTTTTAAATCTGTGGACTCCTGCATTGTCAAATTCCTTTGGGGAAAAAGAGATGCAGAATCGAACTAAGTAAGCTCAAAAATCTTAAAATTGAGGGAGGTGTACAATTTCCAGATTTTAGGAAATACCATATGGCCTTTGTTTTGAGACAGACACAATTGCGTTTTTTTCCGGCCAACCCTTGTTTGCCTAATTGGTTGCTTATAGAGAGAGCGATGGTTTCACCCCATTCTCTTTTAGATTGCCCCTACATCATAGGCAGCAAGAGATACTTTAACAGTACAATCATTAATATCTCTATTATGTACGTAGGGTCCTATTTATTTCCACTAATTAAACAATCTCAGTTTATTTCGCAATATATATGTGGCTGAATCCCATGATTAAAATTAATAAAAGAATGTTATGTTGGAAGTTATGGCTCTCTTGTGTAAGTAAATATGTTGGCCAGTTCTTTACTCAGGTAACGGCTCATACTTATGATGAAATGGCTAGATACGATATGCCGATGTCACGTATACAACAATACTTAGATTTGATTAATGTTATAATGGTAATGTTGTCTTATTAAGATGTAATATTAAGGATCGCCATGCTGAAAGAGCCAGACACCTGTTCAATCTAATGTATACGGCCTCTTGGTTTTATAAAATATGTTTATCTAATCCAGCAGTTGCTCATCCACTTAACTGCCTAATGGTTTGGAAATTAGTATGTTCCCTGAACGACTCTCTAACAGTATGGCCTTTTGCATGGAAAAATATCTCAAAAATTATTGTGTCAGAGAGTTTACTCCAAACTCTGTACTTTTTTCCACCATAGAGCCTTTACTACCTCACTTACTCTAAATAAAAGTGGATTAACCCAAAATGACAATTGTTGGAGCTTCTTATGCGTTCAAAGTTCCTTCAAACATATGTTTCTCGAATATGTTTATGTTAAAAAATTCTGGGATATGGTTTGGAAGACTCTCAAAGGTATCTTTCATTTACAATAGGATCTGTGTTTTTCCTTCCTCCTCCATGGAAGTACCATTGTACAACCTACGATGCATAAAAATAATTGTTACCTGTTTGGCCTTCTAATTGTAATAGCTATCCAAACAATTACATCCAATTGGAAAGACTTCAAGCGTTTACATTGTAAAATATGGTGGAACTCAGTATGCAACACCCATAGAATGGAAAAATTCAATGCTATGTCTCCACTTCCACTAGTCAAGCATGAGTCAAAACGCCAGTCATGTGTACAATACTTACAAAATACACCTGTCGATTGATAGGAAAATATTATAACCTATTGCATTTCTATTTCATGCATAGCTTCATCCCCCCTATCCGCATATGTGTGCTTGTTCGGGTAAAATTCATATTAGGTGATTTATATATCTATGAGTTTATTTAAGAAAACTGCATTGTTATGCATTAGAAAATCACACATATGTAATGTCATATAAGATGCTTGTAATGTTAAAACATGCTTGGATGTATTGCTCTTCTGTATTAATTATACACATATTACTTGTTCAAATATTTATTGTATAAATCGTGTATGCCTACGAATGTTGATACATTTAAAAAAATATATATATATATAATGACCCAAACGAAGGGACACAAATGGATGAACCCAAGATAAAGGCCATATTGTACCGCCCTGCAGTCCAGACCGTCAAATCTCTATAGTCTTTTTTAGGCCTCTTAACTTTTGGAATGCAGTTTATTCACAATTTCTCTGCCATCATCGGACTCCTAATATCACCTATGAAGACAGACCTATAGTCCTAGTCAGATGCTGGTGCTCAATCATTTGACCCCTGACGGCGGCCTTTATGTTTCCTCCTATTTTGCAAAATTCACATTCTAATGTGCCCTTTGATGTGAAGATGTATGACTATGGTACTGCAGTGCGAGCTGTGCTTTCTCTGTGCTGTACCCGACCTAAGTGTCTACATGTGGCGAGCTTCATCTTTTGGACATACGCATGTTCTCTATAACTGACAAGCAATTTCTGGGGATTAGTGCCACCTCTATGTGATGATGACATTATCACCAGTCAGTCCAAACCAGTTGTTAATATACTCGGACCCTAAGAACTGTTTATGTCCAAACATACCAACACAGTTCAAGTGCTGTGCCATTTACTTTTCACAGCCCATGTTGCATCTAGTGACTCGCTGCCCTGGAAACAAGCATGATAAAGCAGACACCTTGTCCCACGTGCATGTCTCTATCTTTAAACCACACTGTCCAATCTTTGTTTTGGCCTTTGGGCATGGTTATAACCAGGGGTGTTGCTAGGTCTGGAAAGGATCAGGGGTTAAGGTAATGTTGGGACTGGCGGGACTAGCTAGCATTTGGTTGTAGCTCCTGAGCTTCTATCCGGGAGCTACAACCAAAAGACCTGGGGCTATAGCCCCCTTAGACACACCCTAGCAATGCCTCTGGCTATAACAAACCCTGCAAGCTATTATGGACTAGGCGCTGCAAGTAAACCAATGCCTCCTATGTCTCAATGATCTCTTGTATCTGCCCATGCCAGCCACGCAACCGTTACTAACACGTTGCCTCTGGTTAGCTGCGTCAGTGAACATATGTAGGGAACTACCCAATGTTGAGTGTCATCAATCCTGAGGCAATACCCCTCGTACTTAGCTGGAAATGTCACGCCATCTTCCATATTTCCATGGTGAATATCTGAATGCCTTGCACTTGCTTATCATCAAGTCCCTCACCTCCCCTGGTGAACGGGAAAGAGAAGTTTCATTAAACCAATGGCCAGAAGAGTGCACATGCGAACCCACGCACAATGCTCATACGTCACTGCTGGCAGCTCATTTTCATCAGCGCTTTCCCTGTCTGCATCACAGTGCTTGGCTCTTGCAGATGGGTATTGTGAGGGGACATGTACAACTGGCAGCTTACCTGGAGAGGTACATGGGGGCTTGCTGACTCTTTAAGTGCTAAAGAAATGACTCTGCCTAGCAACCCTCACAGAGCGTATCATTGTGGCTGCATGCCACATCATGTGTGATGGCATATGCTACTCCATCACAAACGCCTTTCACTTTATCATGCAGCTTCTGGCACTAAATGGCACTAGACAATAGTACAGCTAACAGTTAATGGGCCTCATTCCAAGTTTGCCGGTACACTAACAACGGTACCGGAAAGCTTGCTGGAACCGTTGTTACCGTAACGGCAAACTATGAGTTCTGCTTGCAGGTGTCTTCCCGCCTGCCAGGACTGGCCTGCCGGGTGGAATGGCACCCACGAGCAAAGCATGTTGGATGCACCGACACCATTCTGAATGGTGCCGGTGCATCCGGCCTCCCCATTCCCATTGAGCCCTCAATGGAAATGGGGAGCAATTTTTTCCGGCGCCCAGGAATGGCCAATTACTGGGTTGGCCGGGCCGGATTGACACAGTAATTTCCCATTCCTGGGCACCAGAAAGAAAATGATACCAGCGGCAGCCGTGCATGTTATACAGGCACGGCTACCGCCAGCATTGTAATGAGGCCCAATGTCTGCTTACCTAATGGAAAAACCAATTGACCTATTCTATCGGCCCTCCAAACCTGTCTTTCTCTATCATTTCTTACCTCAGGTCTGTACTTTGACCACAGGTTGCTGACCTCTCCTGTTCTCAAATTTTCCCTGCCTGCCCGCGTGTACATATTTGGCTTAATATTCCTGAAGTCTGGCTGTTTTATGTTGCTTTCCCTGCCAACCAAATGTGTGCCTCTTTTATCTGTACCATTACAGAACTCACCTAATTGCTACTGCTAACTTTAATCTGTGAACGGTATTAGGTCCTCTACTGTCTAATGTCATCCTTTTGTGGGTATTTCCACCAGGGGCCTCATTACAACCCTGGCGTTAAGGGGTTAACGGCGCCGTAAAAGGCTGCGGCGCTGTTAAACCCTGATGCACACTTTAACGCCTGCTTTTTGCAGGCGTTAAAGTCCAACCCGCTAAGGGAGTTTGGTGCTAATTACGGCACCGTAATTTACGGTGCCGTAATTAGCGCCTTCCCCATTCCCATTGAGCCCTATGGGCCAAAAATGGGAATGGGGAAGGGGCCATGGTGAATGGGGATTTACCGCCCCACCGAACCTTGGAATGGGGCGGTAAATCCGCCATCCACCATGGCGGAATCCGGCATGGACCATGGTGCTAATAGCACCATGGTCCAACGCCAGGGTTGTAATGAGGCCCCAGGTGTTTGGTCCTGTCCTTTGCCTCACTCAACTCACCCGCTGCGTGCCTCCTAGAGGCCTTCCCTTTTTCTCGCTCTAACACATTCATTCTTGCTGGTACCTAACTTGCACATGCACATGCACAGAACAGACTCTTATAGCTGTCTTTCCACCCCTTCCCTTGTTGTCCCATTGTGTGATGCACTAGGCCTTCCTCTTTCTGCCCTTCTTGCAGTGGTCGAAGTGTGCAAAAAGACATATGGAACTCTATTCCATGCTGGCCTGCTCGGCCCCGCTCCACCACAAACCCCATCGTTATGTCCCTCCCACTCGCAATCCATACCCTCCAACAATCGCATCTGCTGTTTAAGGGAACGTTCAGTGCAATGCACTGCATTGCACGTTTCAACTTCTTCCTACACTTTTATTTTAAAACGAGGCAGTTCCTTAACAGTTTCTGTTTCAAATAATAGTATAGGAACGGTAAAACATAATAAAAAAAGTAGAGGAACACTGCTCCCAACCGGTGCCGTCCACTTCGACCACTGCCTTCTTGTCATCCCCACCATTCCCGACACAGTGCCTGCATGTGCACATCGTCGGCCTTGTGTGGCTAGTGCCGAGGATGCTCTATACTGCAAACGAGAAACAGTTTCACTGTCCATTGTATTCGTGTACTGTGCAATCCACATCTGCGCCTAACAGATGATTCATGGAATTATTTGCGTGTAAAACGGGAATTTGCGGCTATTCTGCCCGCAAATCCCAGTTTGATGAATGGGGATTTGCAGGCAGACTGGCACGCAAATCACTGTTTTACACAGAAATAATTTACATGAATCAGGCCTAGATCTTTAGTTGCTTGCATGACGTGTCAGTGTGTGGGAGTTCTGACCTAAGGACTCAGGCTCTTGGGTATGATTCAAAGTTCACACAGGTCTCCAACTTCTCGTTTAACCCCCTACGGTACGTTGAATGCTCTTTTCTCCAAATATATTGATTTGTTCATTCACTTTCCCTACAATAATCTATTTCTGTTTTCTCTCTCTTGGCAGCCTGGGCATGCGTTGTCATTTCATTCCTGTCTAGGAGAATGCTCGAATTTACCTTAAAACCCAAGGAATGCCCTAGCTGTTATCCGCAAAATATAATATACACACGAAAAAACCTGTTCCACCAAATACAGCAGCTGGATATACAATGCTAACATAATTGTTGCATACTTTATCAAAATGAAATACTAGAAACGCATGATGCTAGCAAATGCTTCAAGTGTGATCTTCTTGACAATTTCGAAAAATACAGATACACAAATTGTATTTATTCATATATGTCCACTGTTGCACTTCTAATGCTTTGCATATTGGTGTACTCAAAAGGTACTCGTATCTTCCTTGCAGCCCTTGACTGAACAGGTTGAAGCACTTCTTCACTATAAGCATCAGAGTAATAAATGTCTGTGTATGATACCTCAATGATATAGGTAGGTAATAGGTGAAACAATACATGTTTATATGTTACCTCAAAGGTTTAAGCTGGCATACCTAAAGTTTGATATAGAGGCTGTAGTGCTCACATGACCTTGCCAGCATCAAATTTGTTTTGTTGAATTGCTGAATATAACGTTCATGCTTAGTTTAATAGGCATGATCATAATGCATTTTCCTGATGAATTCTTCACACTTACCATATGAGAAAGAAACATGTTTAAACTTGACATGTGATTTGTAGGGACATTTAGAATGTGTTGTTTTATATGAGACTAGTGGAAAAGCCTGTGTAGACGGCACAAAGTTCTGTTGGGTGGAGGTTTCCCATCATTGTTTTTGTGCAACAGCTCCCTCTAGCAATGAAAACAGGTGAAGCGGGCAGTCTCTACTGCGCATGACTGCATCATACAAACATACATCTGGCCTTTTATTATAGTTAGATTAGATAGGAAACATCTTTTGAAAGTCTAACATGATATGCCTGTATTGTTTGTGCTTCATCTGGCTGAACGTTTTTTTTTTTTCTTTGTATATGTGTGTATTCCTGCATTTCTGCTCAGTCCTTTGGCTTCATAGCAGTGCTGTGAAATATAGGTGTGGGAGGTTTGAGGGTCTATCTTCGTGGATGCTTGGAAACCTGCCACTAACTACACATTGCCAACCATTATACCAGAGGATAAACAAGCATGTTGCATCAAAAAACCTTCAACAGGAGTGATGCTGTGAATTCTGTCCAAACACATGCTCAAGAAAGCTTTAAAAAGTTAACTTTGATTGGCCAAACAACAAGGAATCGCTACAACTTAATTGAGGACCAGGATGCTCTCTATTGTTCAAGCATGATTCAGAGGGTATCATACCAGGACATTTAGAATACAATAAATTAATTCTTGTGGATGTTCTGACAGTGTTTAATTCCCTTTCACATGGTTCGCAGAGCAATAGAAAATGGGTCAGGGCCTGCAACCTGCAGCTCTCGATATGTTTCTGACAGCTACTCCCTAATCATTAACTATGCTCTGTAGGGCTGGTGGGAGGATGAAGTCAAAGCCTGGGAAGGCTTCTATCCTCGGGTGCGCCGCAGGAGCAGCCCCCCCCCCCACGTTTCTGCTTTACCTCCCCGACGCAGGTAAGCCCAATCGAGGCATTTGCAGCACGTGTAGTGCACCTAATACTTTGTGATTGCGGCACAGCTCACCCAAGCCTTGCTGGCCCAATCAGCAGCCTGATTCTTCATTTGCCAATAGGGTGGACCGGCAGGCATAAACCGGCACCCCCAACAAAGGCACCTCACTAAAGGTGCCTGTCCTGGCCTGGCTTCAGTATCCAACGTCGCCAGCCTGGGAAGGCTTCTATCCTCAGGTGCACTGCAGGAGCAGCACACCCCAACATTTCCGCGTCACCTTCCCGACGCAAGGTAAGCCCAATCGGGGCATTTGCAGCACGTGTAGTGTGCCTAATACTTTGCACTGACTTAGGGCTCACCCCTATCCATAATCCACTACAAGCGACGTGGATTGAGAAAAACACCCTGCGCACGATTTACTGTGCATTTTCTCTATTAATGCTTCATTCTGCCCACGGAAGAAAGGACATCACAAAGATGGCTGCCGCCACATTGTGATTGCGGCACAGCTCGCCCCAGCCTTGCTGGCTAAATCAGCAGCCTGATTCTTCATTTGCCAATAGGGTGGACCAGCAGGCGTAAGCCGGCCCCCCTCCGATGGCACCTCACTAAAGGCGCCTGTCCTGGGCCTGTCCAGGGACGTCCAGATGGCAACGGCACCAATCCCTGCAAAAATTTACCTTAGCACCACTTTCTTGATTGCAGCGTCCTGTGTCTCGACTGACTTTTGGAACTATTCAACAATACCCACTCTGTGCTGTAATACTCACTACCATCTCTCTCGAAACCGCTGTTCCACAGCTAAATGTTGCACGCGTCCAGTGCACTGTTCTAATTTTGCAGTTTATTGTCTTCATGTATCGATGATCCAGCCCACCTTATACCCATGCACTAACGTTGAGCCATAGTAATGTCTATAATTGCCGGCCTATCAAAATAACTCCAGTCTCGACCATTGCAAATCCCAGTAGCTTGCAACGTTGAACCAAATCATGTGCATTATAATCGCCCATTGAGTACCTGTACTTTCGTCCTAATCACCTTATAGAACTGTTTAGCACATTGCATAGTCTATGTATGTTTACAGTACTCTGCATAACTCCAGCGTTAAATGCCTCCTCACGTATACTCTCATTCCGCCTAGCTCGCTACTTTATTTGCCACTCAGTACAGACTGTTTTTGAAGTAATTGTATGCTAGCTACTAAGACTCAGCAGACGTATACCAACATTCTGCCTAGCTCGCTACAATATATTCTATTGAAACCCGATTGTTCTATCGTATTAACTATATGCTAGTTACTAAGTCTCCTGTACATTGTAAATTCCTCATCCCACATACTAACACGCTAACGTGATATACAGCCCATCCACCCAGACCATCATAAACTGCACTAATGTTGCTACTATTCCGCACTTTGCGCACCTTACCACAGCCTCTGCTCCAATGCAAACACATGCTTCTATCAGTGACTGCACACACCCATCACACACCAAGGAGCCCACTAGAAACAGGACAGGGCACACACGCATCAGAGGCCCGTCCCTAAGCCACATAGCTCTCTCCATCATCAGTTGCATTTTTATGTTTCACAGCGACCCACAACATCAGCCTCACACTGCCAGCACTAACAACACTAGCCCTCACAAAACCATGCCCTTACACCCAGAAGCCATTACCACTTATAATACAGTGTGCTCAAGGGGCACACTTATCCACTTTAGCACAGGCCTCGCCTGACTACGCTGCCCCAGACACCACCCCCTGTCGTGCCCCACGCCAATCCTTCCCAGCATATCAGCCTTTCCAATTGCACCACACCTCCAAATCCAAACCTTCCCGCTATTAGGCAGAGCACGCCGCACACGCCTCTCATCCAGAACCTTCAGTAACACCACCTCATCGAGACCCGCCCTCGCATCCACAAGAAATGACAAACTAGCAGCCCCTACCTATCACCTGCACCCTAATACTAAAAATCAGTACGCCCTTACACAAATCAACACGAGAGCAACGCCAATACCTCACGTGCCACAGGGTACCACCCCACAATGAATTTTCATTCCAAGCAACACCCCACAAAAAACACCCAGCATCACAACAAACCACCCTCAGGCTGACTCGTCCCTAACCCCTTGCACTGCCATAACCACCCAGCCCCTATCAGGAGGATTACTTAATGTAAGATCCCTTGGTGCACATGGCATTGACATACATGATAGCGTTTTAGAATTTAAATTAGACTTCATAGTGCTAACCGAAACGTGGCTACATACAGCCTCAGGTCCACAGATCACACTAGCCATCCCCTACTTAGAGCAGCCAGTCAAGATGACATAGGCGATGGGAGGCAATGATCTTCGAAAGATTACTTCAATTCAGGGAATGTAAAATGGAAACCCTACCAGGGTACAAACTCCTGTCACTTAAACTAGCCATCAACCCTAATGAAACAATCAATCTCTTCATAGTTTACAGAGCTCCGAGTACCACAAATAATCACGACACACCTCATCTCAAACCCAAAACCAAATACATACTCCTAGGAGACATTAATTAGGGATAAAATGATCCAATGGACCACAAAGCCACAGCGTTCCAAAATGCATTCCTAGAAATGCAATTTACACAAATAGTAAATGCCCCTACCCATTCAAAAGGCAGAACCCTTGATTCGATAGTCACTTTGAATACTGCAGTATCCATAGTAAACATCTTCAAGATGCCTTGAACTGACCACAGTTTAATCAATTTAAACTTAAACATAGCGATCGACCCAAAGACAAATAAATGCACCCCTGCACCTATACTGGTCAGAAATGTACGTAAATGTACTCCTGAGAATCTGACTCCTCTTCTAAACAACCTGTTCATTTCCAAATCGATAGATAACGCCAATCTGGACAGTGAGCCTCATTATAAGGTTGGAGGCAGCCATGCCGGTAAAACCAGCAAAGCTACCTTCAAACTTGCATGAAAATCTGGCACCCGTGAATGGGCAATTGCTGGGGTATTCTGGCCCCACCAGACCTGTTAATTGCCCTTTCGCTGGTGCCCATGCTTGTATATCCCCATTCACATTTGAGCCCCAGAGGGCTCAATGGGAATGGGGATGGCTGTAGAACCAGCACTCTTCATAATGGTGCCAGTACTACAGGCTTGCTGTGCTCGCAGGTGCCTTTCATTCCGCCAGGGCAGACCTGGCAGAATGAAAGGCACCCGCGAGCACAACTTAGAGTTTGCCGGTCGGGATACAACGGTACCGGTAATCTTACCGGTACCGTTGTATCCAGACCGGCAACCTTGTAATGAGACCCAGTATCTCAGATCACTACCACCACTGTCTAAAAACAGCTATAAATTAAGTAGCCCCATTCAAATCTAAGCTGCCCAGGCCTAAACGCAGCTCCCCCTGGTTTAACAACAAACTCATAAAACTCAAAAGGGGGAAAGAGCCCTAGAACATTTATTCAGAAAAAACACTCCTCAGAATTCCAAATCAAACTGCATCAACTGTCCGAAACCTGCAAACTTAAAGTACTCACCCTTAAAGCCGAATCACCCAACCAACATATCACCAATACAGCTTCAAATACCAAAGAATTATTTAATATTATCAGAGAACTCGAATCCCCAATTTTACCACCTGCCCAGTCATCACTAGTAAAGCCTGGTGTATCACGATTCAGGATGTGCTATCCTCTAAAGAGAATACACTCCAAAAACAAAATAGCTTTGCAAAAAATGTTCTTGGAGCCTACAGCTAAACCTCCCCACCCAGTAGGCACAGCCATGAGGATTGATGTGCCTGAATTCCACTTTGCCCCAGTCAACAATGACCAGGTTCACAAAACGATAGCATCACTCAAACCGTCCAACTGCAAAGGTGACAGTTTCCCTGCTAAAATAGTTATAGACTGCGCCCCCACCCTAGCACCTACCATCACTAAATGTGTCAATGCTTCCTTCAATTCTAGCAAAGTCCCAGCCTCCATAAAAGTAGCATTTGTTAAACCCCTACTCAAAAAACCTTCATTAGATCCCACCATTCCCACTAATTATAGGCCTATCACAACTGTGACATTCTTCCTCAAAACTATTGACAAAATCGCATATACACAAGTACAAACCCACCTAGAAAAAAAACACTTATTAGGAGACAATCAGGTTTTCGCCCAAGACACAGCACAGAGACAGCCCTTCTGGATCTAATAAAACAGATGGATATCATCAGGGATTCTGGAAAATGATGTGTTCTATTATTACTAGATTTCTCCGCTGCGTTCGATTTAGTCGACCATGACAAACTATGCCAAACCCTAATGACTAACTTCCATTTCTCAAATGAAGCCACTACCTGGATAAAATCCTTCCTCTCTGAACGCACCTCCAGAGTTACCTTAGGGGACGAAGCAGCTGACCCCATCCCAGTACTACTGGGAGTACCTCAAGGATCCTGTCTCTCCCCACAGTCTATAATGCCTACACAAAACCACTTTTCATCGCTCTAGATGCCATGGGAGTAGTTTATATAAATTTTGCTGACGACACACAAATACTTAGACCTATCACAGGCAACCTCGAACAGGAAACAGTGTGTATTAACAGAATCTATTCTCTGATCCAAAACTGGATGGCCAACATCAGTCTCTGCCTAAATGAAGGAAAAAACAGAGATCCTAATAGTTGGCTCCCCGGCCCGCCTTATCAAGCTTGCTCCAGATTACACTTCCCTAGTTATAAATGTCACCCCAATCACTATATCACACAAACTGAAAACACTAATGGTATACCTTGACTCCAGCCTTACCATGAGAAAAACATATTAGTGTGCTTGCATCCTCTACGGCACACACAGCCAAACTTATCACACTATGCAGACCACTTCTCTCCGCAGAGAACTGCCTCACGCTTGCCAGAGCACTCATTTTAACCAAGATTGGTTACTGCAATATCCTCCTTTAAGGCACCTCAAAAAAGAATTTAAACAAACTACAACTATTACAAAATAAAGCCCTCAGCGCAGCACTGGGCATTAATAGAAGAGAACACATATCGCAACACAGAAGTTAAGCTCACTGGCTTCCAATATAAGCAATAATACTCCACAAAACCCTAACTATCACACATAAATGCATCTCAGACCATGCCCCTACCTATCTCTGCCAAATCCATCGCCAGAACACTTAGATCCAGCACCAACACTCACCTTACCATCCCACGCTTTACTACCTCCAAATCAGGGAACTCCAGCTTCCCCATAGTAGCCCTGTGTATCCGGAACTCACTACCCACCCACCTATGTAACGAAACTTCATTCTCGAAATTCAAGAAACTATTAAAAACGTGGCTCTTTGACAAATTCTAACACCGCAACATCAGCTCACCTCCAGTACCTCCTCACAGAGGTACGCCTCTTTTTAGCCCTCATATAACCAACCAGATTACTTAACCTCAGTTTTCTTTCAATATGTGCAACCAAATTGTTCTTTGTATGCTTATGAAACTGTTAAGATGCCTCGAATGCTTGGAACCTAAGCTGTGATACCCAAGGGTTCGGGCGTACATTCAAATGAAATAAATAAATACATAAATAAAGGCCAAATGCTCTCCAATATTGCAGATCACCTAGCCACTAAAATGACTATAAAGGGGAAGGCCACACACCTATAGTATTGTTCTGTCCACAGTATACACTGATGGGTCGCAGTTACAGAATCACATATCAGAATGAGTTTGGCATGTGGGAACATGGGTGCTAGGGTCACTAGACCTACAGCCAGCTGAAGAATTAAAAGAGTTTGTTAAACACCATCAGCAGGCATTCTAATTCTGCAACATATACCGAAGGACAATGCATTTATTTCTATGGCACAAAAGGGAAACACCTGCAAGTGTTAGGCACGGTATGCCAGTGCCTCATACCAAACGGTAATACACAAAAAAATCACTGTGTTAAATGGGTGGTGCTTTCCAGCTCTAGGTGCCAGCACTTCTCTGAACTATTCATTTTGGTGAGCTGAACTTCTGACTTTTATTTCAGAGTACCATTACTCAGAGATCGCAAGAAGAAGGCCAGATTGGATGTGAAGAGACACTGCTTTCATACCTTTCACCTCATGTATAGTTCTCACTGCGTCTAGAATTCACAGAATGAGAAGCCATCATCCCCACCCAAACTGATCTCCTCTGTAGAGTAGAAGGGATGTTGATGAACTATAGCCATGACCTCTCTCTTTTAATTCCTTCATCTCACTTCATACTTCTTCTACTTCTTCCCTCTCTCTTTCTCACACACTCTTCATCTCTCTCGCTCTCTCTCACTCCCTCTCTCCCTCTCTCCCTCTCTCTCTCTCTTGCTCTCTCTCTCTCTCTCTCTCTCTTTCTCTCTCTCTCTCTCTCTCTCTCGCTCTCTCTCAATCTCCCCCATTTTACCATCAATTGTTTAATTTCCATCTTGCTTTCACTCACTTTGCCCCTCATCTCCTTGTGTGGGCACCCTTGCTCTCTTGAAGTAGCATTCCTGTGATTTCCCTCTTCTTCCTCTACTTTGCTCAATAGTTTTGAACCGCCTCTCCCTGAGTCATTAGTAAGCACCTCCCGTCTTTCTTCCTCTCTTCCTCTCTCTCTCTTTTTGACAGCCACCTTTCAGTGCATGATGTCCCATATCTTCTCCCTCCCACCTGCTTTTGTCCTTTCTCTTCTTGTGTGATTTCCCTCTAGGTCTTCCAACTCAGATAGAGCTCCTCATTTCCTTGCATGATTTCACTCTTCTCACTCCCAATTCTTTTTCTTAGAATGCCTCTAATTTTTAGCAGTATATTTGGGCTCATTACAAGTCCCCCGCTATCCACTGGTTATTCCGGCGGGATACCGAGGGACTACTGTACTGTCTTCGCTGCCTGATATCCCAGTATTACTGGGATATTACATTTGACGGATACGCCAATAAATCCCCATTCCCATGGAGTCCTATATGACTCCATGGGATGTGGATGCATCAGTCACCAGCACTGGTAATACCGGTTCCTGTGATTGAAGCAATTTTCTGCCGGTAGGGGCCTGAACTACCGGTAGGTCATGCCTGCCAGTATATTACAACCCGTACCCTTATTTACGGACCGGCAAACTCATAATGAGGCCCATGTGTCTCTTTCATATAGACTCAGTCCCTCTCTTTTTGCCTTCATATGTTCCAATTCCTTCCTTCCATCCATCATTCCTTACGTCCTTCCTTTATTCCTTCACCCTTTCTTCCTACGTGCCTCCACTATGTAAAGATTGTTAAATGTTTTTTTTATTTAGTTATATGTTTTGAAATCAAACCTTTCACTATTCAAAACAGATGAGAAATTCAGAACATTTCAAATTAGTATTATTACCTTAACATTATAAAATTATCACTTTACATAATAAAAAATGTCCAAAAGTCTGATTAAAGTAATTATTCTAAATTCATCACATTAATAGTTTTACATTGGTGATGCTGAGTAATCACTTTAAGTATTTAAAATGCAATAAATATACAAAAGAGAAAATTAATAAGAATGATTTAGGGCCTCATTACGAGTCTGGCGGAATAACGGGGGCATTGCAGCCTCGGTGGTCCAGTAAGTCAGGCGCTGGTAAAATGGGAATGGGGACCACGGAAGCACCGGCACCGTTAATAACGGTGCCGGTGCTTCCGTGAAAGTCTGCTGGCAGGTGCGGTTCCGCCCACCAAGTTCAGAGCTGGTGGGCGAAACGGCACCCGCCAGCAGACTCGAAGTTTGCCGGTCTGGAAACAACCGTGCCGCTAAGGTTACCGGCACTGTTGTTTCCGGACCGTCAAACTTGTAATGTGGCATTGAGACTTTAGTAAAAATCAGGAAAAATATACATTAAGAATCTTATAATGGCTATTCCAAAGGGAAAAAAATGTGGACAAGTATATCTAGTATAACTGTCTTTTCTCCACTAAAAATGTACACTCTCTAGCCACGTGTTGGAGGGTTAAGCTTTCTCTTGTCACCCATTTGGGGCTCAAGTACATATGCCATTGCCTGTACCTGGTTGTGTGACTATAATTCGTGTAGGTGGTGATGTCTAACTGTTGGGTATAACATGCTGGTCTATGCAAGATAGGGAGTGAAACGTTCTTGATGGTTGGAGAGCCTGCACTTTATAGGGCAGAGTGTACCCAGGGAGGGAGGCTCTGTCTAAAAGCACGGGAGGAAGGCTGTACCTGATGCACATTTAATCACACAAAACACCAAACTGTCTGAATGGGTGATTAAGCCAGATTTAGGCCATAGTGCCAACAGTGGTGGTTGTATCTGAAGTGTTAAATATACCACAAAACTTCCATATATTACTAGCCCAGATGGACAGACTACCAATTCTTTTAAAACAGCCTTTCCTGGTCCTCACACATTTTTGCATAGTTGGGTACCTCCACTTCTTATTTCCCATTTCAAGAACTAACCATACTTAAAAAAAGGTTTAGAATATATGGGTTGGCTGAAATGCCCAGTGAGGCATGCTGTCCTTCCTCAAAGAAATGCAGGATGCAATGTGAAGAATGTGACATTACCACTGTGTGCATGTTACTTACCATATGCCTCTGACGTGATATGATATTAGGATGATACATCATCGAGAAACATAGGTATTTGCTAAAGGAGTCCTGTGAAAGCTGTACACAAGAGTGATCATTTCCATGAGGGTGTCAAATTACATCATAGACAGTGAGGGTAAAGCTTGCTTTCTTTTTATGTTTTGTGATCTTTTGAAAAACTGCTAATTAGAAAATAATCTCTTTAGTATTATATTTTCTGTACAGTGTGACACCTTTCTTTTTGCCAAGCAAGCTTCCTTCAAGAACAATAGCACAGGGAATGAAGAGGGAAATGATGTGGCAGCACCAAACAACAAATACCTGTCATCTTGCCACCTCATCAAACTCCCTTTAGCTCATCCACCCCCGCTCTGCTTTCAAAACATACACACATGCTTTGGTCTCCCGCCATTGCTCTTATTACCTGTCATTTGCCTTCTTTCATATAAATAACAAAACTCTCATATAGTCCTATTAACCCAAAATCCTCACTACCTGTTTGCTCTCTCCACATCCCCACGATTAGAAAACGGTATGACCTCTAAACACCTCGTCCTCTATCCCAATGGTATCTGTGAAAAACAAAACTCAATTTGCTTCCTGAAGCTGCTCCCCATATTTCTAGGTGTTACTGTCATTCACATCAACTAGAGGCTGCTGTCTGTCAAATCCAGAATACAAATTCCCACAGCAGTAGGCTTCCAGTGACAATGGGCCCATTGCAACAGTTATGCACATACTAATGTCAACTGTTGCATTGGTCCAACTTACAAGAACCAGTTTGGGGCTCTTCAGGGTGCCTTTGACAGAGAATAGCTTGATGCCATTCACAGCACTCCCCCATAAGAGAGGGATCAGGGCACACAAGTATTCTCTATTTCACTAGGGTCTGAGGATACCTGAGTGACATACATTATTTGCCACGGTGATATCACAGCAGTGAATAATCATTTTATGTTTTCATTGCAAGGACATCTCAGCTCTGAGCAGATAGGTTTCATGTAGACATAATGTGACAAATACATCAGAAGGATATAAGATGTCTAGTGGACTCAGTGGACTTGATAGGATTATTTGTTGAGTAATAGTATTTATGACTCCAAGAAAACATTTGAGTACACACATTCAGCAGTTATAATCAAACAATGTGGCTTGCACATGTACACATAGACCACATAGGCCCTGCACATTACTAGCTTTCCAGCTCAGTCACCTCCTTGTTTATTTTATTATTGGCTCACAAGCAGTCTTAATGACCAATGTTTCGATGCATGCTGTTTTTGCATACAATGTGACTAATGTGGCAAGCCATTTGCTAGTTCTGATGCAGAGTTTGTGTTCAACTATTCAATTTTAGTGGGTATGTTTGTCACGCTACCATATCTCAGTCCATAAGGACAGCTGGTTAAAAACGTAGCACATCATCCAAAACGTCACGCACAAGGAAATGTGATCGCAACAATCAGAACAGGTACAGTTTGTGCCATATTGTCAAACATTTTAAACAAAACAGCATACTGCACAACATATTCTTCGGACTTACTTGGAGATTTTTCAATGACCAGTTAGTGCTGATAACTTCGGATCATACTTGTTCCGTCTTGAACAATGCTGGATATATATGTTAAAACAGACAGCAAGGATGTTATTTAAGTGATATACTGGCATCAACATACAGTAACAAATTGAATTAGACCAACAAAAGTATGTCTCATATGACAAATATTACTCTGTAATGATGTCACTGGATCACATATAGAATAACACAGACAAATCATACCAGGCTAGATAGAGGACCAATTGAGGTCCTACTATATATTACCCATGTGAAATTAATGAATATAAGACATTGCAGCTAACCAAAATAACTTAGTTGCTTCTATCAAGTTGATGAAACAAAGTGACTCTTTGTCACCTTAATATGGTCACTCGCTAGCTTTTGATATTCATAAAACCATGAGTCACAAGCTTTGAGAGTAGGTATGTAGAGGAAAATAGCATGGCTGCAAAGTGTTTTGCACACCATATTCTCGGTTTCACATTGACCCAGTGCAGAAAATGGAAATTAAATTACTAATAAGTCAACAATGTTGCCATAAGAATTGATGAGGGAATGTTAATTCTGTTATTTTTATTTATTGGGTTTTTATAATGTGCCTATACAGAATGGGGCTGATTCATGGAATAAATGTGCACGGAAATTTGTGGTGCAAGCTGGCACAAGTGTGAAAAAGCTAGCGCATGCGTGAAAAAGCTAGCGCACGCGTGCGATTCATGGAAGGCCCTGCGCTTGTTTTTCCTGGGATGTGCGCCAAATTCACGTGTGGCGCACACGAGCGCACACGTTACTTCGACATCCCGAACGTCATGCACGACGCGCACTGCAAAAGCACACAAAGTGTAGCGCACACACCGAAAAGGGGGCAGAACGCGGGGTGGAACACGCAGAATGGGGAACAATGCGTGAAAATGAGGGCGTAACTGGCAAAGTACTGCGGGGAAATACACGGAACGCCCACATGCTCACAAACTACACATATTCGTGGAATCGAATAGGGGAAACCCGCGCACACCAAAAGGTAGTGTAAAAGTGTGCACAAACAACAAACACATATATACAGCTACGATGAATGTCCCATTTCTCGCAGCACTGATCGTGGGACACCGCAGGAGGAGGAGAATAGCTAGGCCCCGCATTTTTTTGCCCAGGACCAACCTTTTTGCAGGTATAGGTTTCCACCTCATATCATCCTAGACCTGGTCACTGTGTGGGAGGATGACCTCACATCACCCACCTTATGCTCCCAAGCACTGAGCCCCTTGGAAAAGGTGCTCAATGTCCTGCATTTTTTGGCCACTGGGTTATTTCAGTGGAGAATTGTCATAGTTGGGGTGTCTCACAGCCCACGTAGTCACACTGCCTACACCAGGTGTTGGCAATCATGATTGCACGCCCCTCAGTCCGCAGGCACATATATATGCCCAGAACACCCGCAGAAAGGCAGTCTGTGGTCCAGGACTTTTACAGGGTGGCACACTGCCCAAAAGTGCTTGGTGCCATAGATTGCACACATGTGGCCCTACGTCCATCTAGGGCCACTGAAAACTTCTACCGCAACTGCAAGCACTGGCATTCCACGAATGTGCAGGTTGTATGCGATGCCAAGGGAATCATCACCTCTGCCCATGCAAAATATCCAGGGTCCACCCATGACAGTTTCATATACAGAATGTCCACTCTGATCCAGGCCTTGGAAGCTGGGAGGCATGGAGACACATGGCTCATAGGTCAGTACAAATGCCTGTGCACATGCATGCATGTCACACACAAACAAATACACAAAACCAACTAATGACAACCATTATCACCTCCCCAGGTGACAGTGCCTACCCTCTGAGCAACCACATGATGACGCCAATACGGAACCCCACCACACCCCCCCAGGTAAGATACAACACAGCGCATATTGCAACCTGGGCCATAGTGGAGCACACATTCAGAGTGCTCAAGTCACGCTTCCGCTCCCTTGACCACTCTGGCGGGAAGCTACTCTATACACCCCCAGTAGTGTGCAGGATCATTGTGGCAGCATGTGTCCTGCACAATGTTGCAACACAGAGGGGTGTACCGATAGACATGGTGGTGCCCCCACATCCACAACCACAAGCACAGGCGCTGCGCATGGGAGGGGAAAGAGCACGTGAAGGCCGCCCAACTGAGGCGCCCTTCACCTTTTGTGGCCTCCCAACCATGGCAAAGGTTTACTAGTGCCAATGGGAGGTGCACAAAACAATTGTCCTGGGAATCTTGGGTGAGGGGGGCAAGGTACATGATGCAAACAGCACCCTTATGCTCCTGCAAGGCTGCCTGTGGCCCCTTAGGAAAAATGACAGGTCACGCAACACTCAGGCATCCCAAAAAAACAAGAAAAAGAGATACGCTGCCCCTGTAGCCCATGTGCGTGTAAAAAAACACACGCAGTACGCTGTGGCACCCAGGAACCCAAAAAATGCGTACGTGATCAACATGCAGGCTAGTATGACTGAAACAAAGGGTGTACCACAAACAGGGACACCCGCAGTGGGAAAAATAGAATGCGTGACTCAACGTCTGCCTTGCGTGTAGAAGAAGAACGCACAGGCAACACCCCTGCCAAAAGAAGAAGTATGCACTGTAGCCGCTGTGAAGTAATCGCGTGTGAACCCCAATGTCTAGAAAACACATGCACCGCTCTCGACGAAAAGCACATACAGAGTGATTTAAACCCACGCTGGACCTTTAACCCATGGTGAGTGAAACGCCCGTGCGCACGTTACGTCACCTACGTGCTTATGCGCGAAGGGCCTTTCCTCGGAATTCACGCAAACGTGCTATTTTACACATGCCAAATCACTCTGCATCAAGCTGGCCACGCAACAACACACGGAAGACCACGCTCCTGCACAGAAGGCTGATTTACTGCCCCCTAGTCCCCCGAGCAGCCTCCTACAAGCCATCTGCTGCTGCCTGCCTGCCTGCTGCCAACAGTGCCCTGCCATTTGGTGCCTGCACATCAGCCATCTGCAGAGGTCCATTTGCTTTGACCACCCCTGCTGGAACAGAAGACTCCCGACTGGTGTTCCATCGCTCCACAGCCCAGCCCCACAACCCAGTTGCCCACCCACACCTGCCTCTGGGGTTGCCATGTCCGACCCAACACCATCTGGCACCAGTGGAAACCCCCCAGCACAGAGGCAGATGGCTGCCGACTTCAGTGATAAGGAAGTTGGCATCCTGGTGGAGCAAGTCCTGGGGCATCATGATGCCCTCTTCACACCATCGCGCGCCGACAAGGAAGGATGGAAGAAGATCTGGAAGGACATAGTGGGTGCCATCAACGCGGAAGGGGTGGCACCCCGTGACATCAAACACATCCAGAAACGCTATGAGGACTACAAGTCCAGGACCCTCAAGAAGGCCCGACACCTCTTGGACACAGCGGATGCACTGGGGTGCCGGGTCCACCTTACCACCCAGCAGATGAGGGTCCTGGAGCGGATTCGCCCAGTGCTTCACCACCAGGTCCTCATGATGCAGGTCTGTCTGGAGTCGAGCAGTACGTGCCCATGCATACCCGTTTAAAACAGTGCATGTTGCAGTGTAGTGGTAGTTAGCTACTTGGTTGTATGTGTGACATGGGTCATGTATGGATGTGTGTGTGCAGGGACATGATGGTGCTGCATGTGAGTTCAGTCAGCCGTGACCCACATGAATGGTGTATGTGTTACAATGCATCAAATGTATGCATGCCTGTGTCTGTACTTGAACATGTTTGGGGTGTGAGAGATGGGTGTTGCTGTCATGGACATGCACGGTGTACATGTCTGTGTGTCTGAGTAGTGTGTGAGTGACTACTAAATGACATGGATTCATGACACATGTCAGTGACAATGTGTTGATTCTCTGATACAGCCTAGTGGGCCTTGTATCCACTTTGTCCGGGGCTATACGGGGCCACATGCATGACCCTCCGGTGATGTGTGTGCATGTGATCAGCATGTGTCCCATGATGCATCTGAGTTTCAGCCCACCATTGGATGTTTCTACGGTGCCTTGGACATGGATGCAAATGTTTGTTGTGTGTGCCATGCCTGTTCCCGCATTTGTGTTGCCTGCACTGACCCATGTGTTGTGGAGGGACATGATTGAAGTGACGTTTGACAGTGCCACTCATGTGCTATAGCTTTCTGTCTAGGGGACTATTGTACAGTACCCTGATGCTTGTGTTCAATGTCTCCCTTTACACAGCGGCGAGTGAAGAAGACAGCGGGGACATCGCTGTGAGGAAAACGGCAGGGATGCCTCCACCGGCCGGCAATGCATGGCCCAGTCACCCTCCCAGAAAATTCCATCATCTGGGAGAGAGTGGACTGGTGCTGCATCTGCAACTACGGCTGCAGCGGAAGGGGAGGGTGAGCCCCCAGAGGGGCTTGCGATGGCGGGAGACGGTGCAGAGCCATCTAGGTTGGTGGTGTGTATGGAGGAGGAGGAGGCCGCTTCACAGCCACACATGAGGCCTGGTGGGGGTGGTACCACTGGTGCAAGTAGTGCAGTCCAGGGGCAGGTGGCAGCACAGGTTGATGCGGAGGGGCCTGTGCATGTCACTGTCCCTGACAGGCCCGTCCGCAGGAAGGGGGGAGGTCCACATCATCTGGCACTCCTCTACCCGTGGACGTGGGGAGCCGTGACAGGATTGAGTCCGTCCTGATTGGTGTCGCGTTGTGCACACGTGACATTTGTGATGACGTGCGTGCTTCCTTGGGGGACCACGCATGTCATCATGAAGACATGTGTGGCAACGTGGCCCAGTTGGGAGGGATCATTGTCAGAGGTTTCCTCCATGTGTCAGCCAGTCTTGCGGCCCTCTCCTCTTCTGTGCACACTATACACCAGTCGTCCTCCATGCCGTCTTCCGGTCCAGATGCCACCAGGGCCCCCTGTGGACCTGCCCCAACCAACGCAGCCAGCCTGGTGGAGATCCCATCCCTGCCACAGTCGGGAGTCTGAGGTGCAGCAGGGGTGGCCACCCCACCAACTGGACATCAGCATATGGATGATGTTCCGGCATCATTGGGCAGGGCACGTGCACGACGGCGCCGGAGGATTCCATCGTTCGGGACGCTGTCGTGGTGGCAGAGGCAGTTGCGTCGGAGGCAGCAACAGGCTCAGCGTGGGAGGCATCATGGCTCGGGGCCATCAACACCCCAGGGACAGCCATCGGCCGAGGGGCAGGAGGACCCCAGACTGGGAGTGTCTTCCTTGTGGCAGTGGTTGGGCCAGTAAATAGATGCAGAGAGGCGGCGGGCGGAGAGGGCACGGCTCAGGATGGTCAGGGTGGAGAACTCCATGCACTGGGCTTTGAGGCGGGCGGAGGGCCTCGAGGAAACTTGCAGGGAGTTGAGGAATTCCATGGCTGCATCCCTGCGAGACCTCGAGGCCAGGGAACAGGCCCTCCTCCGGAACATTGACGTGGAGTTCGATGATGCCCTGGCCCGGAATATAGCTCAATGAGCCGTGGGACTGGCCCGTCGCCTTTGTAAATAGTTATGTAGGTGTAGGTTTCCTTTCTTTTTGATTTTTCTTTTGGGCGCATAGACTATGCCCCGCCTTTTTGTAAATAGTTATTTATTAGGTAGATTTTTGGTTAGGTTTCCTTTGGATTGTTGGGCTCATGGGCCCTTGATCATTCATTTGTATATAGTTATGGACCTGGATTTTCTTTATTTTTTGACCCATGGAGGAATGCTTTGCTTTTTGTTTAACGTTGTATTTTGTTTAATGGACTGACACTTTGGAGCCATTTTACTTTGGATTTTTTTGATTTCACCCTTGATTTTTGTTGCTTCATTTTGGACATCCGGACTTGGATTTATTTTTTGTTTTCTTGTGTGCTTTCATTTTATTCATTCAGTTTTGTATTTAATACATTTTTTTTTCTATTTTATTTGTGTGGTCTTCTCTCATTGGTTTTGTGCATGTCACAATGTGGGTTTTCTCAGTCATGTGTTGCCATTGTGTGGGTCTGACAGACATGTATTCATGGACATGCTGTTTATTTGGTATCTATTATGACATTGGGAATTCAATGTGGAGGGGATGGAATGCTTGGTTGGGTGTTTGGACTGGGGTGGCGTGGGGTGGGATTTAGGTGGCCATTAGGGCCATGAGTCTGGATTGTGATGATGTGTTGGGTGGGGGGACATGAGTCGGGGCCTGATGGCAGGTTGCCGTCAATGTGGGTGGGGTGGGGGACATGAATCAGGGCCTGCTGGCAGGTTGCCGTCAATGTGGGTGGGGTGGGGAACATGAGTCGGGGCCTGCTAGCAGGTGCCCATCCCTGGGGGTGGGTTGGGGGACATGAGTCGGGGCCTGCTGGCAGTTTGCCATCAATGTGGGTGGGGTGGAGGACATGAGTCGGGGCCTGCTGACAGGTTGCCGTCAATGTGGATGGGGTGGGGGACATGAGTCGGGCCTGCTGGCAGGTGCCCATCACTGGGGGTGGGGTTGAGGACATGAGTTGGAGCCTGCTGGTAGGTTGCCATCAATGTGGGCAGGTGGGGGACATGAGTTGGGGCCTGCTGGCAGGTGCCCATCACTGAGGGTGGGGCATGGGACATGAGTCAGGGCCTGCTGCCAGGTTGCCGTCAATGTGGATGGGGTGGGGGAAATGAGTCAAGGCCTGCTGTCAGGTTGCCGTCAATGTGGGTGGGGGGACATCTGTTGGGCTCCCAAGTGCATGGTGCCATATGGCCTGCCTGTGGGGCATGGTCTGGGGTGATGGTCTGCCTGCGGGGCATGGTCTGGGGTGATGGGCTGCCTGCTCGGCATGGTCTGGGGTGATGGGCTGCCTGTGGGGCATGGTCAGGGGGAATGGGCTGCCTGCGGGACATGGGGAGGGGTGAAGGGCTGCCTGTGGGGCATGGTCAGGGTGGATGGGCTGCCTGGGGGGCATGGTCTGGTGTGATGGGCTGCCTGCGGGGCATGGGGAGGGATGATGGACTGCCTGCGGGGCCTAGGGAGGGGTGATGGGCTACCTGCGGGGCATGGGGAGGGGTGTAGGGTGGACCCCTGTGGCGTGGTCTGGCTGCAGGGGGTGCATGTGGCTTTTCACCACACTGCTGCGTAAATCTGGGTGTACAGGAGTGGCAATTACACGCAATTTCGCTGGCACGAGCGGGGTACGCATATTCCGAGGGGTGCGCGGGGAGTTTTACACGCGATTTCGCATGCGCAAGTGGGGTGCGCATATTCCGAAGGGTGCGCAGGGAGTTATACACGCACGCAAGCGGGATATGCGTATTCAGGATTTGTGCAGGGAGTTTTACATGTGGTTTCGCTGGCGCGAGCGGGATAGGCGTATTCTGAGGGGTTTGCGGGGAGTTTTACAGGCGCGCGAGTGGGGTATGCATATTCCAGAGGTGCGCAGGGAGTTTTACACGCGATTTCACTGGCGCGAGCGTGGAACGTGTATTCCAGGGGTGCGCGGGGAGTTTTTCATGTGATTTTGCTGGCACGTGAGGGCTGAGTGGCGTTTTTATCGCGTTTTCGTGGTTGGGGCGCTGTATGCTGGTCCACTAGCCTTTGCAAAATGTAGGGGATTTGTGCAATATTTTTGGCACATAGGGCGGAGTTGGGGGTATAACTGGCGCTGCTGCAGGGTCGCTGCACCACTCTGCACCACGACTGGTTATGGATGTGAGTATCCATGAATACGCTGTGCGTGAAAATGAGTTTAGGTGCACACGGCTATGAATTACCCCCAATGTGTTTCAAGGCACAACAAGAAAAGGATGAAAAAACAAAAATGGGCCTACTAGGCTTTGTGACATTCAGATTGTGCAAGTGCACTAAAAGAAGTGCAGGGGAGAAGGGAGGGGGAAGTGCAGGAGGATTAAGCGCGTGCCAGGGGAGGCCAGGTGGATAGAGCCAGTGGGGCATGTTTATGTTGCTTGGACATAAACATTGTATTTGCAGTTAACAGCCTTTGATAGTAAGTAATGGAATGTTTTTTTTTTTTTTTTAATATCAGTATATCTAGTTTTACATGAGGCATGTATGCAATGATGACATTGCATTAGGAATTCCATCTTAGGTCAAAGATAGCACCATTTAATAAAATGTGGGGAGTTATCACTAGGGATTCAATATGTTGTACTGATGCATGCTGAAGTAGGGTTAGATACAAAGAAAAAGAAAGCTCTGGTGATAGGAATTTCAGCCACAATGTACCAATGTTTGTGTTGTGCATGCATGTGATGTCATGATGTCATTTTGATGGTATGCAATAATGCTAGAAAAAATGTCTCCAGAAACATGTTGGAACCCATTTAGAAACACATATGGTGCTTTAACGCATAGTGAGATAAGGAAAAATAATGATAGAAATAGAATTCATGTGTTCCCAGATCTCTTTATAAAAATCCACTTATAGCAGAATTTGTTTGTAAATAATTCTCATAGGAATTTTGGGAAAATAGGTAAGCAAATAGCAAAATTATCCATTAAACCTAATGTTTTTTTTTTCAATTCTTGTTGGTGACAATTCACAAGGTCAAAAAGTTTAAAAATAAATATCCTCAAACAATAAAAAATCTGGTGACATTGGTCCTCTTCATCTTCCACATACATATTGATAGCATGTACATAGCAACATATCCTCACAATGAAGATATGCAAATAATATGAGTCTCTTTCAAACTCCAGGATTAAAAAAACATTGAATTATTGACATAGTGGAGTCTGTATAAAGGAGCAAATATAGTATCTTCTCTGTCACAGTAAGAGCGAACAAAATCCAATTTAGTCCTTTAAATTGTAGTCTATGTATACAAAGAGGGATCTAGAATAATATATTGTGCCTCAATGTTGTTTCAAAGGTCATTCACTCTGATGAAAGGAAAATAAAAATGTTATGATGAAAAAATAGGTTGCCAACCAACACAATTGGACTGGAAAGTCGGACCCATACAAAGGGGGACTTCTGGTCTTGCAGAATGAGAATACATCTGAGTTGTTTGCAAAGAACAAGTGACCCAGATAGAGGACACCATCCAGAAATAAGTTGGATGCTCTTGAAGAAGAATCATGAGAAATCATTGTACCCTCTCGTAGGGTCGTAAAATATAATTAGAAAATCTCCTTTTGAATGTATAGCGTTTGCATATACGTTTTGGATATTTTATGTTGTGGATTGTTGTTTGGTAGTGGGCAGATAAGTAGGTCTGTATTCCTACTAGATAGGCTTTCAATACATTGTTCTCTATGTATAGAAAAAACAACGAGGGACAGTTACATTCTTCTTGGAGCTTTGGAGTGTGTTCTTTTTTTCAGAATTAATATCTCCATTTTTGTGAGTACTAAGACTCGTGTGAAATATCACTTAAAATAGGCGGATGTTTAATGATTGGAATTGTCCGACATTCTTGGAGTAAGTTGATCTTATTGAGCTGCAGGAAACATAGGCCTTATACCTAGGCTAAAAACTAGGATAAAGCACCATCTTTAGACATGCAGTAAATTTCCCAACCTCACTTAATGTCCTTTATGTCTAATACTAAAAATGCAATGGAGAGCTCCTCAGACAGTCAGCTTTGAGTTTCTGCTTTATGGGTAAAGAAGGTACAGTTCAGTTCCAAGGAAAAGATGGGCTTGATTTTGATTGTCATGTTTTTAATGGGTGAATGCCTTGGGAGTGAGATGATGACCACTTTTTGCAGAAAGATAATTAAAAGGTGCCCCACTGTGATTAGACCCTTTGATGACTTTAATAAAGGTGGGAATGTACAAAAGCCTGGACTTTCAACTTCCTAGAGCTCCTCCCCCTTTACTATGAATTTTAGGAACGTGTGAGACTTTTGGGAGTAAAAGCTAGAATCCAAGAGGACCATGATTGTCTGGTTGGCATTCCACCCTCATCTGTAAATAAGTCAACAATGTTTACATGAGAATTGATGAGGCAATGTTAATTCTGTTATTTTTATTTATTGGGTTTTTATAATGTGCCTATTCCCAATGTGTTTCAAGGCACAACAAGAAAAGGGGGACAGGGTTGACAAAACAAAAACGGGTCTACTAGGCCATGTGACATTCAGATCGTGCAAGTGCAGTAACAGAAGTGCAGGGGAGAATGGAGGGGGGAAGTGCAGGAGGTTTAAGCGAGTGCCAGGGGAGGCGAGGTGGACAGAGCCAGGGGGCCAGGAGCCCCCCCCCCTTTACTATGAATTTTAGGAACTAGTGAGCCTTTTGAGAGTATAAGCCAGAATTCAAAGGGACCATGATTGCCTGATTATCATTTCACCCTCAGCTGTATGTTGATACCCTTAATGGATCGCATTATGCCCAGACCAATTCCAGTGGTTCAGATTAAATTCAAAACCTTCCATCCATCAATTTATTGGTTTCAGTTTGTCTCCCTATGTGGGAAGGGTATGTCCAGACGAGGGTCCCTTGCTCTCTGCGCCATAGGAAAACCAAGCTGCACCTCACTGAGGAGGCCCAACAAGACCGAAACATGTTGGGGGTGCTTGTGTTTCGGTGCAGATGGGGCCTGGCATAGCAGTTTGGGCTGGACTGCTACCATTGGTGGCAGTACCTGACTTATTTGCATATGGTCGGATCCCTTTTGCAATGGCTCAGACGGGCTAAAAGTCGGTGGTGTGGAAGATTGCCCAGAGCAACACCAATGGTTCGGATTCATTAAAAACCTTACACCCATCACTTTTTGGTTTCAGTTCGCATTATAACATGAACATAATTACAAGGAATTAGTGCAACTTGATTTGGGACATTTTTAAACTTGAGAATGTTCTCCCTTACAATTAGAGTTCAATCTTAGCACAGTTGGAAGTGATATCTAGAGAATGTGTAGAGTGCCCAGAATTCAAACTCATTAGGGGTGTTCTCAAAGCTCTCAAAGGCATTTTTGTTTCACTCAGTCATTGCTGGAGACTGATTACAAGCCAATCATTTCAGAGATACCCCTTGGCAATCTCATGATATCCTTAGTTTCATAATGAGTGCAAAAGAAGAAGAGATGGGCAGACCCATAATAAATGGAAGTGGGTGGAGCATCACCTTCATTTAAACTTGCTGGAGAACAGGGGTCAACTCCAGACCCTGATCAAAAGGAGATTGACATTTTATTCCACTAAACATGTTTCGTATCTGATCAACTGGTCACCAAGATGTATTCGCTGATCGTGGACTCAAACAAAAATGAGGCATGCTGCTATCATCATTTTTTCTTCTCTATATACAGATCCAGTCTCAGTAGATGTGCCACTGCTGAAAATAGAATACATTATCCCTGATTCAGCCAATAAGGGATTTCAGATCCCATAATGTACCTTGCTGTAAGTTGAAAGTGTGTAGGTATGTTATAAATTGTAAAGCCCATGTCATAATGGCATCTCCCGGGATATGTAGGTGTCCATGTGTCCATGTGGGCATTAGCTATTGTTCCTTTTATAATTGTATTATCAAATCTAGTTCTATCCCAAAGTCGTGGAAAATAGCTGAAACTGCAATTATTTACAAAAATGGTGGCAGGTCTCCATGTAAGCTAACGCCCAAGTTCTACAATGAATGTTATTTATAAACTGTTACGCAAAGTGGTTCTGTCCACAATACAATTGTGGCAAAAGTAAGGTTCTGCCTTCTCAAGCATTCCATGTGGATTTTGCCAGGGATGAGGAACCATTGAACAATGCCTCCACCTATTGATACTGTTCATGAAGTATGTGCACTTGTACAAGAGAATTCTGTACCTAGCCTTTGTTGAACCAATAGATGTTTTAAATTCTGTTGAATTATCTATTTTCTAACAATTCCTATTTGGAGGCGGTGTGGATCCCTCTCTTTCATATCTAATTAGTTCCCTGATGAAAATTATATGGGCCGAGTGATATTTGGACCTGCTGGAGAAGAAGCCAAGGAATTCCTCGTTGCCAGAGGCATGGGTAAAGAATGCATATTTGCTACAACCCTCCCCAAACTCTTTGTCAATGTTAAAAGAGATTGACTGCAAAGGGTTGGTGTAACAGAATTGTCATCTGTTGAGGGTTGGGATACATGGCACATGCATTTCTGTTTCTTTTATTTAGACCCACCTTTCATAAATGCTTCATGGCAACATCACAGTGCAGAGATAAACTACTGACACAATCAGCACCAGTCCTGAAGTGACACAGGGCAGATTAATTGGTCAAACGTGAATTGCAGGCACTTCGGGGGAACACACATTGACAGCAAACAGAGGTGGCTTTTTAATCTTCAGCACTTCGAATTCAAAACATTATAATTGTTTAGTTTAGTCAGCCTAGTGTTTAAATATAAGCCATGTCTGGTTGTGACATGGTGGCTGCTAGAGTTCCACAGTTCTAAAGCCACAGGCATTTGATATTATACAGTATCAGCTTTGTGAGCAGGGCCCAGTTATTGAAGGGCAATGTGAATTAGCCATCTTGCATGGATATCTCTGGAACTGCCACTGCATGACAATGGCAATAAAGCTACCTTTCTGATCTTCCTGCAGTAAGAGTAACACATTCCTCCACGGCACAGGAACCCTCCACATGACTCCTCCTGGCAGTCAATACTTCAAAGGCAGTGCTAACATAACAAAGCCATGCATACTTCATGGTGCAGATAACTGCCATTCCTTTGAAGTCAGCAAACATGTTAAAATGCTGAATTAAGAGTAGCCAGAGGTGAGATAATGCTGAGAGAGGGGTTCCAAAATCATCTCAGTTTCTGCAAAGGCTCTCTACAACTCCCTGTCCCCCAAATTTTCAGTGGCAAGTCACTCTAGGTATTATGTAGGAAGGCAAAGTGCACGTGTTTCAACAACCTTAATTTGACCCCTTACAGTAAGCTTGGGCCAATTCCCTGTAAAATGTTGCTTTTGTAAGGAGGATAACCTCCCTCCTTTTTTATTCATCTTTGCACTCTCAAGTTAAGAAGAAGGATTTACTGGACCTCTATTGGGAATACAGCCTACTCTAAAGTCCTCTGAAAGAGAGGCATGCTATGCCCTCTAACCATCTCAAGGAAACAGTGGGTGATAACTGATGTCGACTAAGACCTCTCTTGTGGCTGTTACACTGGTAACAGGATTCTGCTCACTGGGGGTGAAGTACCCACTGTAGCTGACAGCTACCTTCCTTGAGTAGCGACACAGATGTGAAGGACTCACTGTGTACTGGAGACCATGGATTGGGCCTCCCAGAAGCCCCGAATTGCAGACGGAGTTTGGGCCCTGTTTCATCACCTCAAGATGTTGGCGAACCAGTTTGTCTGCTCTCAATGCTCTTTGAGCCTCTGGAGGACCCACAGTGCTGATTATGGCATTCTTTGAAGCTTCAAAAGGCTTGCTGCGCTTTAAGCAATCTGGATACCTGCTCGACCCTTTGCTGCAGATGGCATCGATCAACCTGATTACTGACTTGACTCCATGCTCGATGGAGGCAACAGATTTGCACAACTACTCGACCTGCTGGAAGACATCGACCAGCCTGTCTCTAACACCAACTTGATGCATCATAAGCATGATTTTACCACAATTGTAAGCCATCTACCTAATTGTTGCAAATGCTGACATGACCCAAAGTAATCATTCACATAGGTATGATTTGATGGCTACTCGCCACTGGGAGTGCACGACTTGAAGCATCTCAATATCATCTTTAACCTAACAAAAGCACCTAGGAACCTAGCTCATCAGTGTTCACCACCTAAAGACAAGAACTAAGGTCTTTTAAAGTGGCAATGAACCCCAGGTCAATTTTAAAGGGCCATATTGACTGTTACATCCCCCTTCTATTCCTTCTAAGGGATATACTTGAACGATTGGCATTGTTGTTATGTCTCTTGTATGAACACCATTGCTTAACAACCCAGAGAACCTGTGTACTCTCTGGGCCTCATTACGAGTTGGCCGGTGCAGTATTAACATGCCATTCATTCCAGTTACTGGCATGTTACCAGAGTGGCCAACTCTGAGTTTGATGGTTGTGTGGCCCTGGTGCTTTCTACAGCAGAGACACTGAGGGAAACTATCAACCTTTGACTTGCTGGATGGATTTGGATGAAACTTTCCAAACAGTTTGTCAAGAACTCCACTAAACTGGGCATTTTTTGGGAACCATTCGTTCAGAAATAAAAAAAGTCATTACAAAAACATAAAAACATAAAAATTCTGTTTTCATCCTACTCGCATTCATTTTCACATAGAGAAAACATGCTTTTTTTGGACAGCCGTAGTATGAAAACTGCTGGACAGATTTGGATCAAATAATAAACAATTTGGTGACAACACGTTGACTTAATTTGCTTGACTGGTTTGGGGTAAATCATCAAGTAGTGCCCCCTGCTCCATGAAGTCACAAGAGGGCCATGGAGGAAAAAAATCAATTGAGAGAGCTGGGGGGGGAACCATTGAAAGAGGATAGGGGCACTTAGTGTACCATAGAAAGAGGATAGGAGCACTTGGTGTGGGATAGGAGCACTTGGTGTGTGCCTGTGAGGAAAGGGAAAAGTTTGGGATTTTCTAGCCTTGTCAGGAAAATATTTGGGGAATCCCATGAGTATTGGTATTTCAATGCCACTGTATGTGTAGTTTATTTCCCTTAATGGGGGAACATCAGGGGAATCATGTGGGAATGGGGAGAGAGTAACATAAAAAATAAAAATGTTTACACCTGCAGTAATCACATTTCCTAGGCAGGGGTTGATGGGTCTCTGTGCTGTAGGGCCCCAAAAAAAAATATTGGTACAACATGGCCAGTGGCCACAGCCAAAGGCTAAGGTATGCTAAGCATGCATGCCTGAATTGCCACTGTAAATCATGTTCATGATGCTGAACACATAATGGGCCTCATTATAGGTCTGGCAGTAACCCCCCCCGATGCTACCAGCGAGTTGCCGCTGGACTGAAACACTTTTTCCGCTGCCTGATATCCCGATGCCGCAGGGACATTACAAGTCCCTGCAGCCTGTGATATCAGGCAGCGGAAAATGTTAGTCTCCATTCCTGTGGAGTCCCATAGGATTCCATAGGAATGGGTACTCAGAAGCACGGGCACTGTTGTTTCTGTGACAACTCTGCTTTCCGTTGAGCCCAGCTTGTCAGCGCACAGGCCCAGGAAAGCAGAGTTGCAGTCTGCCGGTGCAGAAAGGGTGCCGTTATGTTGCTACCAGCACCTTTGTTTCTGGACCGGCAGGCTCATAATGAGGTCCAATGTTTGCACCATTGCCACTGTAAAACACTTTGATGATGTTGCACCCTCAATAAATGCAACCTTAACACTGTAAACCACGTACATGTTGTTGCAACGACAATGTAAGTAGTAAATTTAACTGTAAATACATTTCATGATGTTGCGCCCACAATATACATCAATGTTTCCTCTGTAAATTACGTCAATGATGCTGTGTCATCAACATATGCCAAACGTGCCACTGTCTATCACTTTTATCATTCTGGTGTGCCCTCACCAAACAAATGTACTCATCGCATTTGCACATGCTCACTCAGTCATTTGTAGTACCAAACAAGCACCAACATACAGGCTCACTCACGCACAAACACAACGTCGTTCAAATTCTGCTTGTGCACACACATACATACACACACTGGCATAACACACACTGATTCGACTTTTTAACATACCATAACACATAGGCGATCTGATTCATCTTCTGTATGGGTGGGGCAGAAGCTGGGTCGAAGTCACCGGAGACAGGCAGAAGAAGAGATACCGAGGGGGTTAAATTCATAGCTTAGTGGCTTAGCACACATCTGACAACAGGAAGCAGAGCCTCAGCAAGTTGTTCACCTCTGCAAGCTTTTTTAAATATTTCTTATAAACTTAATTAGTGCAAGCTTTGTCTGAACAAGAGGGAAGGGATGGTCAGCCTATAGATGGTGGAGATGCCCGAAGGGTCCAACCTTGCCTCCGGCCAGTCCTTACTCTATCCCTGAAATGAAGTATGACATTGGTAGAAAACTTGTTTGTGTACAATCTAGGATGACCCGCAGAAGTCGTTCTTGTTATTTATGACCTCTTAAAGGCACTAGGTTGGGCCAACGGTACTGCATGGCCCTTGGTGGTGTTCAGTGTGGTTAGCTTCCCAAGGGCTGCAGGGCAACAATGCTAAGACTGGGGAATTAGACAGCCTGCCCTTACGAAACTGTGCTATTGTGAGGCTACATGTGTTCTGCTATTGTTTCCTGTTCCCGTTAATTGCTATGATGTATACTGATTTTTTTCTGATTAATGTCCAATACGTGTAACTGTATAGGTACCGAGAAGGTTTTTCCCTGTATTTTAATCATATGTACGTGTGTTGTATTTTATTGAAGCCGGTCATTATTTTTGCACTGTTGTATTAAGGATTGTTTATACTGCATAAGCCCTTGCTGATCAAATAATAAATAAACTAACAGTAACGTACTCCGAGTAAAGATTAAAGGGGAAGCACTGTAAGAAACGTTAAACACATTTATTGCCACCTTCGTGTTCCTGTCAGTTTGTTAATCAGAAAAAGCACTGACATCATGATGTTCTTCCGTGTGAAAGAGCAGGTATTATCAGCAGTGACAGGGTGCATTTGGCATTGCAGCATGTCATGTTACTCGCTGTGCGATCATCGAGTTTTCCAATTTGGCTAGTGTCTGTATTCTGCTGTCACGCTTGTCACATTCCCGCATTGCGATTTCCTGGTATTCGGTGCCATGCAACCGTTTTGTAAAATTCCGAAACCTTTCCCGGTTTCTTTGTTATAGGGACAGCCAATGGATTTGCTCTTTTTAACAGCATTCAGTATTCTGCTGCACAGCCAGTGCACGTGGCATGGCAGGAAGCAAATCTATGCAAACAAGGCTGGTTGTATTATTTGTCTGTCCCTGGGTGGCAATCGACTTGTGAAGCCCCCTCGTGTGCTTATGTGGTGACATTAGAGAAAATGACGCCACAAGGCGATTTTTTAATACTCAAGGGGATCACTAAAATAAGCTTCCAGAAATCAGTCACAAGACAAACTATGTGATATCCACTGTATTTATGGCCATTGTTATGGCATGCGTGGCCACATTACAAGTAAGACTTATTTCGAGTAGCAAACAGTGTGAGCTGAATCGCATTTAGGGACATGTAATGTTGGCAGATAAGCCTTAGACAGATGAAACGATTTGCCCACGCACACCCCCTTTGAGTGGCAAAGTCAGGATTTGAGACCAGTCTGCAACTCATGAGCTTGAACACATCTTACCAGTTGTACTTGGTGGACATTATGATTGATGGTGGAAGATATTTTTGAAACTTTGACATGAAACAGCAGTTTCATGATTACTTTAATTTGTATGGTTTATATATTTGGACATTTGGTCCAAACTAGAAATATACTGCTAATTCAGAAGCTGCAGACGAGGATTATTATACGTGTCAAAAGAAATGAATCTCCAGGCAAAGTTTATCATTATTTTAAAAACATATTACATACCTATGCATCCTGTATTAACTGCAGTTTCCAAGGATGTCAGGGCAGGAATTTGGCGTGGGTCAGACATGGCAAAGTGATTCTAATGTAGGATGGTCTTATAGAGCGTACATATTTGTGAGGTATCGAGTTAGTGAGAGTAAGCAATGTTTGAGGTTTTCAAATGTTAACAAAAGCAGCACTGGGCCATGATCATAGAAAACTATCTCCTTAGACCAGCATGCTCTCTTCCCACATTCCTGGAGCATCATCTTGACTTGTTTGCCCTCTCCTCCTTTCCCCTCTATGCTCTATATTTGCTTTTATCAGTAGTTTTGTAGCGATGACTTAGAAGGTGTACAGCTCATAATAAAGTACTCAGACCAATTTAAAACGTCCTTGTAGAAATATGCAAGGGACACGATTATGATTGTAGCATTATTTTCGCCATCTTGAATGGAAGACTACAAATGCCAGAACACAATTTAGCCAAAGGCCTCAAAAACTGGCCTGTGGGTTTTGCAAATGTACTTTCAAGACTTAAAAACTCACAGCAAAAGATAATGTGTGAAAATGTAACCTAGTTGTGTTTCATTGTCTGACAAAAGCATGCTTCCTATAAAATTTGGGGAAAAAGTTAAATTCTACAAAGAAATGAAGAATGTTTGTTTTGTCAAATGGGAACACATGAAAACAAGGGAGATAGCTAAAGAATACTTTGGACAAAGGCACCGTTTTGGGTGGCAGGCTGGGTATTTCTGTGCGCTTTAAAAAAGAAAAAAACACTAATTCCAGTACATATCGTCAACGTTTAAGAATATCTTGTCCAAAACAATGGTTACTTAAATGAAGCATAACTTATCAATTGCTTTCAATTTAAATCATCCCTCAGAACGTATAAAGTGGTAATTAGATAGCCATTCATGAGGGTGCAATGGGGAGTATGTGCCTCGAAAGTTCCAAAGGGAGTGTTCCAAAGGGAGTTGGGAGGAGGCATTAAGGCCTCGCTGAGTCAGGAAGAAAAAAAGAGCATAGTATCTGCAAGCAGAGGATCCCCTTTAGAATGCCATCTGTATTAGTCCGTATACATGTGTCAGCTGGTCGCTGCAGGGCCCCAATGAGTGAGGCCCTGGGCTATGGCACCGACAGCCCTTGCCTAGGGCCAGCCCTGATGCAGGGGAATTCTGAGGGAATGAAACATGTTGCAGTAGTTGCAGCGTTCCTTCAGAGCAAGGTACTTAAATAGTCAAAACCAAGTAAAAAGTCAAGGAAGCGATGAGAATGCTGCTGGGTGGTGCAGGGCATGAGCACAAAGGTCAATGGTGCTGCAAAGCACACATTCACGCATTTAATGTACTGAATTAAGGAAGGTATTGGCATCTTGCTTAGTGATAATTGACAAGGGGGGTACTGGGAGTCTCTCTTCCAGACATTAGTCCTGGTTACGAGAGACTTACCCAGAGTCTTTAACTCACTATCTTTCACAGAGAAGAAATATCACAAACATATCAGTCTTTGTCCTGCCCAGGGGCAGTCCAGCCTCGAAATGCTAGGCAATTCTCCTCTGAACAAGAGTACCAACCGCATCCCCAGACACATGTTTCGGTCTGGTTGGACCTCATCAGTAGGGAGGAGCTGTGCCTCTCTAAGAATAGTGAGCAAGGGTTAAGTCTCTCATAACCAGGACTAATGTCTGGTAGAGGGACTCCCAGGACCCCCCTTGTTAATTTGCATATTTAGGTAACTTTGGGTCTCACCCTAAGTTACTAGGGGAATCCAGACGTGGACCCCTTGCTCACTACTCTTAGAGAGGTATTAGAGACTACTCTTAGAGATATATTAGAGATATATTTTAGTTTGTGTGCATTTTGATTGTTGAAAAGATATATTTTAACTTGTGTACATTTTGATCAATGTGATGAATCTGATATAGTTTTAGCTTGTGTAGATTTTGACTGTGATGAACTTGTTAAGGAATGTTAAGGATCCCATTTGAGCCCTATGGGGGCTCAAAAGGGAATGGGGAATGGTTTGGTAAATGGGGACTTACCGGTCCCTCCAAGGTCGTAATGGACCGGTAAGTCCCCATTGTACCAAACCAGAGTCGGTACCGGTATGGGAGGCAGTCATGGCGCAAATAGCGCCATGACTACCACCATACTCTGAATGAGGCCCGGTGAGTGGAATAATGAATGATACATGGACCCCTCTGCTTTTCCTGTGCTGTGCTTCTAACCTATCAGTGCGTTCCCTTTGTACAGTGCTCTGCTATTTCCCAGCTAGGTGTCGTGTTTTATAAATCCCATATATACATAAATACATACATTGAGCAGAGACGAGGATCGGAGTGTTTGAGAGGGAGAGAGCAGAGAGGCTTGGTAACCAAAGCAATGGGGAATCCACAATGCATACAAGTATAGACAAGCAACAGTCATTTATAGAGAGTGATTTTTCATGGAAAGCCATCCAGAATGGTTACATTGTGAAAAAGTGGGAGATGATTTAGGTCGGTAATAAAGGTTGCAAGTGGTGAAGTTGAGATCTTTGCTAAGGGGAGAGAATTAGTAGAGTGCAGATGACTTGAAGAATAATCAACTTTCCTGGACCTAATGATAAGATTATACTTTTAGCTGAGTCATGGGTGAGGGTATAGTAAATGTTCTTAGGTGGTTAACCTTGCCAGACGTAGCAGATGTCACAATAAACTGCTGAAGTCTAGCAACACAGTAAAAATAACACCATATTTTTGTGCGCCTTGAGTAATGGAGGGAGGTGATCAGTAGGGATGGAGATGGGAGAGTGAGTAAAGATTCAAGCAATTTAGAAATATGGATTCTGTCTTAGAGGAGTTTAGCACCAGGCACTATAGAGCCATCCAGTGGCAGATGGCTGTTAGGGAGTTGGTGATGCATTTAGAGATGCCAGATGTGAAGGAGGGAAAGAAGAATGGCTCAATGTCACTTTAAAAGATGTAGCAGTGGAAGCTAAAGGATGACACAATTGCAGGTGAAAGGCTGATCCCTTTGGGACAACCTCTGGGATGGGTGTAGTGGAGGAGGTTTTTGAATTCCATGAGAATGAGAAGGGATGGTTGGGGATATAAGGGACAATCCAGTCAAGTGCAGTGTCCTTAAACCAAGGAATTAAAATGGTTTGCAAGAGGGTTGGATGGTTAACAGTGTTAAAGGTGGAAGAGAGTGGTGCATGGGATAGTTGACACAGCAGTTTAAGACAGCTTGCTCAAGAGCATTGTAATGGTGTGGAAGGAGAGACAGGTCTCTAGAAAGAGGTATTGCAAGGGTCAAGAGTGGGTTTCTTAGTAATGCTGATGACTGTCATAAATGCGTGGTAGGTGGGGTAAATACCTGTGTGAAGACAGAAAATAAAAAGAGAGGCGTTGTGAGAAGAAGTGACCAAAGTTACCTGCTTGATATTTGAAGTGCAAGGGCTCATTAGGAACACAGAATTGTTTAGCAGAGTGAAGTATGTGTAATAGCTCAACAAGAGTTCATGTAGGAGTAGGGTTGGAAGAAAACAACAGGGGTGGCTGGAGGAAGAGAAAAAGAAGGATGGGAGTGAGGGCGATAGGAAGGTTTCCAAGGTGTCACATATTTTTGAAAATTCCTGCAGAATCTGGAGGCAAAACCCTTGACCACGGTGCAGAGGATAGGGAACAGGTTGTCAGAGGAAGCCATAGCATGGCAGGTCACAAAATGTTAGTGGGGTGTAAACATAGGGATGGCATAAGGTCAGTGTAATTAGGGCAATATGGCAGTGCAATCAGTAGTAGTGTAGGCATGGAGTGAGCCTTTATAGCCCGTGTTGAGAGTGGCAGAAACCAAATTCATTCATACGAAAATGACTTTCGGTGATTCCTCCCATAGACATTTCTGGCAACCCGCTATCCAACACCCCCTTACTTACCTTTTGGTGGCACACTGCGCTGTGTGCCGATGACTGCACCATTCCTCTGCGACACCGAGGCCCTTCACTGACACGCATGGTAACCAGAACAACAGGGTCCTTTTCTTTCTTTTTTTTAACTTTATTGTTTAGGTGACAGGGGACACCCCCACAACTCTATAGCAATTGTAAACAAGGGTGCAGGGTAAACCCCTACAATCCCGGTCCCCCTGTTCATTATGGGATATTTATTCAAAATTTTCTGCTGTTCATAATTTTTGTTCAGCCAAAATTCGAATACATATCCCATTCAGGTTTATTTTCAGTCCTTTCTACGGATTCTGCTCATTACATCAAGATCATAAGTAGAGATGCAAGCATATTTTCAGCTGTTTGATGTTTGAGGTGATCCATGATTTAGAGTGAGGTAGGAGGGGCTGACAGAACATTCTGAATACTAAGGAGTGAAAGTGGAAGCAAGTGCAACATATTATGTGAAGGTGAGTTCAGGTGAGTAGTATTGACAAGAAGAGGAGAGAGATGAGAAAGGGCCTGAAACATAACGTGACATTATGTATGGCGCCATGCCATTTTGCTTCTATCTGGAGATGGGTGAGTGAGGAGGCATGTGAGTGGAGGCTAACAGAAATATGAAGTGAAAAGTGCAGCAATCAGACGGACAGGGTTCAATCAAGAGAGCGGATGAGCGGTGGCTGGAAGATTTGGAAGATTAAATTGATGGTGTTTCCATGATTATGAGTCAGGAGGTTATAAAGGTTCACCAGGAAGCTGTGAGAGATAGTAGTGCCGAACTGTAATTGATGTACCTTGGTAATGTTGCAAAGGCTGACATCACTCACAATGCCCATAAAGAACTTGGCTGGAAATGACTGAAAAAGTAGGTCAAGTTGAGAGAAAAATACTGAGAGTGTGCTTAACACTGTGTGGACAATACACGATAGTAATGATTCGAGGGCTAGGAATTCAAAGCTGAAATGGCATCTAGTAACAGGAAGAGGGCATGAGGAAGGAGGGTTTAGGCATATTCTGACTGATTATTTATCCCACACTGCTGCCTTTTATAGTGAGTCAAGGAGATTGAGAAAATGTGGCAAATTCTATATGGATGGCCACCCAAGTAGCAATTGTCATTAGGGGAGCTCAGTATTTCAGGTTTCAGTATTGGCCCTTGTTTCAGTATTGACCATTACAGATAATTTGGGGTGACAGAAGTTGAAATGTTCAGTGATGAAATAACTTTTATTATAGAGGGTTTAGGCATTCCAAAGGCCCAGAGTGAGGTCCATGAAGACGGGAAGGGAAATAGTTTTGAGTGAGGAGGCATGCGGAAAGGTGGATAGGGTGCCTGAGGTTGGAGTTGGTTGTGTGTAAGTGAAAGGGCTGGCGAGGTTATCATTTTGTGGGATTATGTTGGAGGATTATTGCATGATTGAGATAGAGAGTCAATGATTTTGGTGGATTAGAGGATGGGAATAGATGGGGTCTTTGTGAGAGAGGGAGAGACAGATGACAAGAAAACAAAGAAGTATGATTGACAGGAGCATGACTAGTTATCAAGTTAAGAGTATAATGGGACAGGAATACGATGTTGGATTTGGTGAGGCTCAAGGAAGTAGTGATAATCTTTCGGTTCAGCTGATGGGCGAGTATCCACATAGAGAAAATGCAGCCTTCTGCAGCCATTTCAGTTTCACCAGCACCATCTTGTGTCCAATGCTGGATTTGACTTTTATGAACTTCATTGATTTGTGGTGTGTCACCCTTTCTCATGGTGGCCCTGAATCACTCTGTTCCCTTCTTCATCTTGTGCCTTCCTGGTTGCTGCTCTTTTTCCCCACTTAGCAAGCCCCGCCCACCTGGTGCCTTCTTGGTTGCCGCTCTTTTTCTCTACTTAAGGAGCCCTCCAGCCTCTTTTCCTTTGCAGATTGGGAGCAGGTGCAAGGAGATCTTGGTCACCTGGGCTAAGCCCTGCCCACCTGGTACCTTCCTGGTTGACGCTCTTTTTCCCAATTTAGCAAGCCCTGCCCACCTGGTAACTTTCTGCTTGCCGCTCTTTTTCCCTACTTAAGGAGCCCTCCAGCCTCTTTTCCTTTGCAGATGGGGAGCAGGTGCAAGTGGATCTAGGTCACCTGGCCTAAGCACCACCCACCTTCTTAGCTCTGCCTTTTCCTTCCTGCTCTTAACTCTTAGATCAAGGTTG
The DNA here is from genome assembly GCF_040938575.1 of Ambystoma mexicanum. Taxonomy (NCBI): domain Eukaryota; kingdom Metazoa; phylum Chordata; class Amphibia; order Caudata; family Ambystomatidae; genus Ambystoma; species Ambystoma mexicanum. The sequence continues at coordinate 99,855,605 of NC_090941.1, read as the reverse complement.
TATCTCGCCCGGGCGTCCGAAGCATAAGGGCAGACAAAGCAAAGGGCAATTCCTGTTTGGACCAGGAGGATCCATGGCATTAACTCCTGCTCAGACAGCAGGTAAGCATGTGATGTTCCCTTGTGTCCCAGCTTCTCGCACACAGGTGTTGTCTGTTTTGCTTGATTCTTCTACCCTGCCCCCCCCTGCCTACTTATGCAGGAGTCTGTCCTGATAGAGTCTGCTTTCACCATCACCATCACCGTCTTATGGCCAATGCTAGATTTGACTTTTATGGATGTCATTGATTCACAGTGTGTCACCCTTTCTCATGGTGGCCCTGAATCATGCTGTTCCCATCTTCATCTTGTATCCAGACTTGCAACATTATGTGTTACTACTGACTTCTGCAATTGTATTCACTCTCCCCTCTTGCTTCTGCACTCTTTTTAACTGCTTACTCTCTGTTCTCTCCTCCTCTCCCTTTCTCCCTTTTTATAAATCTCCTACCCACCTCCCCTTACTTTCTTCTAAGCACTTACTCTATCAAAATTGTCCCTGGACCTAGTATGATAGCAACCACGTCTCTCTCCTCCTCCCTCCCCTTACTTGTTCCCCCCCCTTACCCTTGCAGCACTATCAGAAGTGTCGTCAGGCCTAGTACGATAGTCGATAGTTTTGTTCCTCCCCTCCCTTTTTCACCCCTCTCCCTCACCTTTTGTTTTCTCCACCTCTACCAGAAATGTCATCAGGCCTAGTACGGTAGTCACCTGTCTGTTTCCATTTCCTTCCTGCTCTCCTCCTCCCTTCCTTATCTATGTCTTAGGTCTTGCACTATCTGAAATGTCGTCAGGCCGAACACGATAGTTAATTTCACATCCTTACTGTTCATGGCCTGTAAGAATGTCATTGTGTTTTCCCTTGTTCCCTCCGTTGCCTTAAAGCCCTTATGAAACATATTGTGTATAGGCACTATATAAATAAACTATCATATCATATCATATCATATCAGAATAACCAGAATAATAACCAACAATTTAAAACGGATTCAGGCAAATAATGACCATGACAATAACAATTTCTGCAAACCTAGTAGCAACCATAACAATTTAGAATGCAGCAAATCCAGTAGACATCAATACAATATAAAAGCTGCAATGCCAGTAGTGGTCAATACAATTTAAAAGGCAGCACAGCAAAATGCGACCCATATAATACTAATGCAGCAAGGATCAGTAGTGATCAATACAATTTAAAATGATGCAAGGCAAAGAGCAAACAGGTATATTACAATAGCTCCGGTAGCGGCCCTGTAGTTATGGTTAAGTTGCTCAATCCATAGGAAGAGGAATTATTTTCAGCGGCTTATAACTTTTATCTCCTCCCCCTCAGACAAATCCTCAGGAAACTTTGAAGAAATATATGCCCCGTCAGATCAGATTGATTCTGCAAAGTTTGGCAAGGTTTTGTCAAGGGGGGGGGGAATTATAGGGAGTCCCAAAATGTCTAGTTTTTCCCATAGATGCAATGGAAAAACAATTTGACTCACGTCTACAGCCCAAACTGCTGGATGGATTTGCACCAGATTGTGGCAGGAGCCTCGGCGTGGTTCCTAAAGCGTTCCTTTATGAATTTGGTGTAAATCGGTCCAGTATTTTTTTTTAAAAACAACCAAAAAGTAAGTCAAAATACATTTGTGATATCTGGGTTCGGTCTGCATACTCACTTCCCTCTTCGGTCCACGGACGGGCCTCCAATTGGTCCAGAGGATGATGTGATGTCCGCTGACATTGGACATGCACGCTGATTGGCCAATAAAAAAAGTGAGGTGCGTCAGATTTTTGGAAACGCCCACTATGTTGGATCCACAGAGAGCCGCTGGTGTCCACAGACAGTGAGGTAAAACCATAGTAAAAAAAACACAAACTTACACATGTCAAACTGATGAAACAATCTCTGGAGAGGTGAAGGTTTATGAGAATCAGATGGGAAATGGCCATAAAAAGGCAAAAAATGCCCGTGTTTCCTCTCCGATGTCTCCAAACAGTCTGGGGCAATCCTGTGATGTTTGCAAACATCGGAGATGTTCAGGGCCATCTATGTTTTATTTGTGCATTACCGTGTTGGTAAACATCAGTTTTGGATGGCTAATAACTTTGGCGCCACTTAATGAAACTGGAGGCAAGTGTGGTGCTGTTTTGTCAAGAGGGAACAAAATTAGAGGGCGGTCCCAACATATTTTAAAGGCTTATAAATATGATGTCATTTGACAAATCTGCACATCATTTTGCAAAAAAGACCTAGATATTATATGATATGATATTTTATTTATATCACGCTCATACACAAGTGTTTTAGAGCATGACCAGGAAAAGGGAGGGGAACAGTGGAGAAGAAAAACAAGAAAAGTTACTAGGCCCCGTGACATTAAGAACGCACAAGTGCATGGGAAAGGGAAAAGGGGAAAAGTGCATGGAAAGGGGAGAAGTGTAAAGTGCGGAAACAGGAGAGAACAGAATAAATAAATATAAGTAAAGATAAATAAGTAAATAAAGGCAATTAACAGTGGTAGTGCAGCCAGCAAGTGGCAGAACTAGGTTAGTCAGATAACGTGTATTTGATAAGTGCAGATAAAATGTGGGTGGGGGACTGTATGGGTACAGATACAGACCCCAGTGCATGGAGTGACCCGGAGGCAGCACAGGAGGATGGCAGGGTGACTAAGTACCTGGGCCTGAAGGACAGATGGTGGCCAAGTGCACGGTGCCGAGAGAGAAAACAGATCAGCTGGGGAGAAGAGGGGCAAAGGTTGAAGCGAAGAGGAAGGTCTTGAGGTGCTTACGGAACCGGAGATGGTTTTGATCAGTTTCATTTCAAGGTGGCAGGGAGGCTGTTCCAAAGGGAGTCCCCAGCCGAAGGCAGAGATCTACCCTCAGCTCGCTTCTTTGAAAAACTCCCTGAGGGAGTTACAAGTAGTGAAGCAAAGGGCTTCAGAGGGGAGGTATTTAAGGAGGGATAGTTGGGTTTTAAATATAATCCTTGCATCCACTGGGAGCCAATGAAGAAATGTCAGTGCTAGAGAGATACGATCCCAGGGCTTGAGGCCAAGGACAAGTCTTGCAGTCCTGTTCTGGATTAGTTGTAAAGGGTGGAGAGTGAAGACAGGTAGGTTTAGAAAGAGGCTGTTACAATAGTCCAACCTAGAGAGAACCAGAGCTTGGGATACAGTGAGCTACTGAGGAAAGGAGAGGAAAGACAGAGAACCTCTGAGGAGGTGGAGTAAGAAGTTTGACTTTTTAGTGACGTCAGAGATCTGTGCGGAGAAGGAACGTGTGGAATCAAAGATGACCCTGAGGTTCTTAGCCCCACAGGTAGGGGTAGGAGGAGGGCCAAGGGAGGCCGGCCGGAGAGTTACGGGAAAGGATGGTGAAGGCGTACCAATGAGGAGGATCTCAGTCTTGTTGGCATTTAGGCAAAGATTGTTGGCAGCACACCAATTTAGAATAGCATGTAGGCAATCAGAAATGAGGGAAAAAGAGGAGGTGGCTGAAGCAAGCCTGAAAATGAGTTGTGTGTCATCAGCATAGCACTGGAAATTTGAGCAGAAAATGGAAATGTAGTAGGTGAGAGTTGCCAGGTATTGGTTAAAAAGCCTGGGTGAGGGGTTAGACCTCTGGGGAACATCACAGGTAGAAAGGAATATAGAAGATAGGAAGGATCCCAAGATGCACCTGGGAGGGTCGATCAGAGAGGAAAGAGGTCAACCAAGCTAGAGCCTGATCATTGATACCCAGGGTGTCACAGAGACAATTGAGCAGGGTGGTATGGTTGAATGTTTTGCAACATGTTTTCAAAAAGATTATAGATCCAACCTTCAATGTTTGTGTAAAGTCTGATTGGATTTTGTCAAGTGGGGGCTAAGTTATAAATATAACTATTGTATGTAAGTACATTTTGACACATTTGAAAAAATAAAACATGAGCGGATTTACAGCAAACACGTGCAAGGAGTGCTGGCAAGGACCTGAAAGCATGGTTTTGCAAATGTGTTGTGTTTTATTTTTTTAAAAGTTTCATAATGTAAGTACAAAAAATAGTGATATACTTTTGGTGACTGAGGTATAGCCTGTGGCCACGGGCAGTGGCTAGATTGCCTGGGGAATAGCCTAAGGCCATGACCCAGGCAATCAGGCTACTGGCCATGAGCATGAGGGACCAGCAATGAGGTTATGCGGACCAACCCCCCCTGAATATACCATTGTATAAAATGGGTTAAAAACTCTGTCAAACACCCATGGCTTCTATGGACATCTAAATGAAAACAACCTGGGAGCAATCGAAATCCATGGCTTAATAAATTGCAGGTAGAACATTTTAAATCTCCCTGCAATGGTTCCTCTTTTCTGTCATCTGTGCTTTAATGGACGCACTTATCCTTGCAAAAAAAGTACTAGGGACAGCAGAGTCTATTCCTAGGTCATGTTCCAAAGCTCAGAATCATGCTAAACATAGTGTGGCACCAGCACAGGGAAAGTTGAATGGCTTACATCATGGCGTCTCTTAATAGTGAAATCATGGAACAGAAAAATATATGTTGCAACAATGGCTTCTTTCAGCACCCAGAAAATTGAAACAATCACAAAAATAGAATTTGGAAAAATTGTCAAACTGCCATGTTTTAGCTGCATGAGCAGGTTACTGCCGCAGGGTGAATGCATCTGAATGCTGTTTGCGTCGTGGTTCCAAAACAGTTCAGTTTTGAAATTTAGTTTTGCCTCCAAATGAATAAACCAAGCAAAGGGCCAATTTAATGCCTGTAGTAAAGAACTACAGCTATGGCCTTTCTGTTAAATAAGCTGCTGCTCTCTTCCCCAGACAGTTAAGACTGTGGTTTCAGCTGAGCCCTCAATATTCTGTCACAATCTTGATAAGGAGTGATGTGGACTTCAACTTCTTCGATAAAGTGATCTCTTGATGTCTTGTACATTTGGTTTTAAAATGACCTCCACTTCAGCTAATTAGGTCTTCTCCTGCAACCTTTTTAGTGAATCCAACCCTAAAAAGCTACACTGAACATCCTCTTAGTTCACATAGAATTAAAGCCAATGCCACTGTGAAGCTAATCACATTTGTGTTGGCACATGCCCCATGACCCAGAAAACTAGGCACAATGGGTTCCATTTTGGTAACCCAACACCAGTCCTAACAATTCTGCGCTGCTTTTCGATTAGCTCAACAATGGTTTGTGTCGTTCAGTTCTATTTGTCACTGACTACTAGACTACTATGTTCATCCCCAAATTATAATTTCAGCCTATTATGTTCTGCTTCATATGTCTGACAGTGCATGTTGTCAGCATTTTCTCTTTACATGACATCACATTTCAATAGGGCAGATTTCTGAGATTGTGTATAACATGGACCTATTTTAATGAGAATGGATCCGAACATTTTGCAATTTACAAATCCATGCTATTCACAAGAATATAAGCACACTTCTCTTATGGTGTGCAATGAACCTTTTCTAAAAAAAATGTCATGATGTTTCAAATTGTAAAATTCTTTGTGTTTTCATCATTAAGTGAGATACCTAACACTTAAGTTTCTATGCACCTCAATAGGGCAGAACACAAAGCACTGTCTGATAGAAATGAAGACTTTTCATAGTTTCTCTATCTTCGTATTGTTGACATCGAGTAAATGTTTTTTGAAAACACATCGGTTGCATAGATTTAAATCAGCATCCTCTCAAGTGACTTGCAGTGAACAGGTTTTATTTGTCAGGCAATTTGTTCAATAGTGTTCTGTATATTTTCTCTAGTGCTTGAAAAGGAAAGGCTGTCAAACTCAATGGCTCAGAATGCCTATATGTGAATATGTGTCACTATATGTGCTGTACCAACCTGGTCAAAATCAATATGAAGGTTGTCGGCATATATGGCTTGCCATGAATTTAGAGCTGTTCGAATCATATGGATATATATTCAGTTAATAACAGATCAAGTTGTCCAGTAAAACATGGATTTAAAGCCCCTAGTCCATTACCTTAGTCTTTTAGAAGTCTTGGCAGCTTCAAGCAGGACATGTTGGTGTTTTGCAATGCAGCAGAATCAGAAGATCGGGTCCTGGCGTCTTAATGTGGTGAGTGGATTGTGAAGGCTTGTGAAGGCTAAAATGATTGTGAATCGTTGGAATATTGTGTCTTTGGGCTATCACAGAAAATCATAGCTGGGGTCATAGCATAGAAGTAAATTAGGTAACTGATGTATTCGGAGTAGACTTGGATGAACCTTCCTGTAACAAACCTGAATCACCTATATGTTTCGTGATTCAACAAGGATGAACCTTGGACGAAGTTAGCCAGAAAAGTTAGTTGGATACGTGACATCACTTCCTGCGGCCATCTTGGATCAAACCCATCTCCAGCCGTAGGCCACAAGAGGCTCCTCTGGGAACACCAATCAGGTAGACAATCCTCATCCTAGCAACACCAGGGACAATATCAGAGAGACCAACCGCTGATGGACTAGGCGATCAGGTGAAAAGAGTATGTGTCATCCCTTCTGAACTTCCTAGGGGTGTCCAGCAAGGGGTGTCCCAGTTAAGCCTATAACTGTTAACGATAAAGACCAGCCATTGACTGACTATTTGCCTCTTAGCCTATGAGCATATGTTTTTCCTGTGTCCCTATGGCACCTGTGAATACCCACGCTTCCTAATTTATGTACTGTCTCTCCACACTGTGCTACTCACCCATAATGCATTTACTCTTGCTGCTCCTCCTGCTCACCTCTCCCTATGGTTTCTCCTATGATACTACAACTTCCTCCTTTCCTATCCCTATTGTAAAACACTAAACTTCCACTACTCCATATCTCTTCCTCTGAGACTGAACTTCTCTACTCTTACTTACCTCACCAACTGAACATTGCACTGTGGAATGCTCAGTCTATATGCAAAAAAAACATCTGTTATCATTGTTTAATTTCACTCCAGCTCTGCTCCCCTAGATGTTGCTATCACTGAAACCTGGATTTCTCCATCTGACACAGCACACTGTTGGCGCGACATGACTCCAAACTACACTTCATTCACTCTCACCGACTGACTGGCAGAGGTACAGGCATTGGGCACCTACCCCCTTCCCATCTCAAAGTCGCACAAATCTCTCAATTCCATGGCTTCTCCTACCTCTTTTGAATTCAAAATTTCTACAATTGCTCTGAATCACTTGGTACACATCATCTCCATCTATAACCCTCCTTGTCCCGCTGGTTCACTCTTTGATGATCCTGGGCAAATTCTTGATTCTCTTTCCACTAAACAACACCTCATTCCCTTATGCGACTTTAACCTTCCAGCTCCAACCACTTCTCAGAAATCCGAACGTCAGTCTTTTCTTAGTGACCACGCTCGCCACTCTATCTATAACCTACCCACCTCTCTCTCAGCCACTAATACTACTATCACACCATCCATATCTGATCACTCAATTGTTTCTACCACCCTGTGACCTTTTATCACAACTTGCTTTACCTATTAAAAGAAGAAAATGTAAACCATCTGCAAATCCACCTTTTATCTCTGATCTACTGTTCTCACTCTCCACCTTCACACACAATGCCTCTTCCACCAAAACCTCCTTCTCCAGCTTTCAATCCATACTATGTTACCCTTTCTCCTCTCACTTCCCACTGCTTACTTTCACTTCTAACTCTCTCAACCCTGTGCCATGCCATTCCTAGGTTTTGTCTGCACAGACATATGTCGGCTGCTACACAAAATGAGGTGTACCCACTCGCTTGAGGATCTATAACTCTACTTTTCCACCCTGCACTCCCTCAGGTCCACTCTTGATAGAGCAAAAAGAGAATTCTACCTACCCCTCATTGACTCTCGCTCCAACCATCCACACTGGCAATAGGGCACCCTACTTACTTCTCTTAAGTATATGACTAAAAACTCCACTCTCACATCTATTGACCTAGCTGAATACTTTGCTGCAACAATTTTAAAAAATCAGAGACGTTCTCCTAACCTTCCTCACACGCCCTCCTCCTACATTTTACGGTATTAGCATACTTGATTGAAAAACATCTGACCTTTTCGATTTGACTGAATTTAGATGTGTGATTTCCCCTTCCTTTATCGGTCATTTTCCGCTTATATATCGCTGCCACAATCATTTGATGGGCTTCTTGAACCCTTGTTGGATGTCGTAATGGACCTTCAAACTAAACACTCACATTTTGTGGTGCTGGGGGATTTGAATCTGAAATTTAACATCCCCTGGTCTCCAGTATTGGATCTTTTCTTTGATAGCATGGTCGACTTGGGCCTTGTGCAAACTTTTTTAGGCCCTACCCATAAACTGGGGAACACTCTGGACTTGGTTTGGGCTAATGAAGCCCTAGTGACCACGCTCCTAGCTGAACCGGTACTATGGTCAGATCAGTACCTGGTGACCTGTTCGCTTAAGAGGGCTTGGATGCAGAAAAAGACTGTTCCTTCGAGACAGTGGCAACGTGGGTGGTGTTTTGCCAACCTGCAGGGACGTGTCTCATCGGTTAGAGATTAAGGCAGTGCAGCCCCCTTTGCTACTCTATCAGTACCTTCCCAATTTCTGTCTGAAGCAGCAGATGCGGTTGCCCCTCTAAGGCTAGTCCAGCCTCACATCTCAGTATAAATTCTGTGCTGCAGCCTATTCTGCGGCTATTGCTGTGGCAAAGAAAACCTATTTCGCCCTCAAAATGGATTCATCGTTATGTCAGCCCAAAGCTCTGTTGCCATGGTGAAATCTATTTCATTGTTACGCTACGGCAGCAACAAAGGACCTTACCAAAAAGATTGTTCCCACAGAGTATCTTGCAATCAGGGAATTCGCTCTGGCAGCGTTACAAGTTGCCTTGTAAACTGTTTGGGTTACGTAGATCTCCTAGTCACCTGATCAGACGTGCCTCGCTTTCATGGAAGCCACGCCTCCTTGTTCCTTAAAAGCGGTCAGCCACGGGAGCTTTGTTGCTGCTAATTGATCGTTACAGCAATCCTTTTTGTAGCCTTCCTACGGCTTGTTCCATTCGGATTACCCTCGGAGTATCCTGCTTTGTATTTGATCTACCGTTACCAGACCTTGGCTTCTGTCTCCTGGATTTGTCCTTCGGTATATTTGTCTTGGATTTGAATCGCTCGCAGTCTCCTTACACTGCCAAGCTCCTGTTGAACTCCCCGCTCAGCCTGTTCTCCTGCCAGGTTTTCAGCACTTCATTCCCCGCTGAGAACGGATTTCCAGTCTTCAGTTTTCTTCTTACAGCAAGAGCCTTGTTTTCAGTGGAATTCAGTTGTTTAGTCCTATTTCCTGTCCTGCCTCCTAAATTAAGGATTTACTTCTACCTCACCATCGAATTTGACTGTGTTACATCCTGTGAGGATGATGTGTACCTTCCACTAGAGTGCAGTACGAACGCTTTCCAGTTTTGCACTAACCCGGTCCTAGTGCGTCCCTCATGCCGTTCGGGTTATCCTACCTATACTAACCATCCCATTTGTTATTTTATCCTTTCGTTGTCATCCCTCATTTGGAACTCTGAACTTTCTTCTGAACTGATACGGGACTTCCTCTCAAGGCCTTCATTTCCACTATCTCAGCATTGCTTGGTGGTGCACTCAATTCCGCTCTTTTGCATTATAGACTACTCTGTATTGTTTTACATAATAGCAGAGTGGTACATCGTGAAAAAGAGCCCCTCTCTAAGAGGAAGCCTGATTCTTTTGAAATCAGGGGACCTGGGTTTTCTGAAGATTTCCACGGCTCACCTCACATCTCGATCCAGGTTGGAATCAAGTACTCCTTCCGGTTCGGTGAGTAACATTCATCATCAGCTAAACTGGTGCCTTCGGTGAGCCCATCCCAGGCACTCTGTGACTCATTGTCACAGTTTATTATTTAAAGAATTGAGACTATTCGCGCTAAAATTGCTTTGGCTGCTACACCATTTTCAAGTAGGGGCTCCATCCGATGTCATCCCTCTTGCTGTAATGAAGGAGATATCTTTTGAATTATTGAGTGAGATCATGGTATCTTCTGTCAGATGGGATGTATCCCGCCGGAGCTCAAGGTCACCACTGTGATTCCTCTTTTGAAGAAACCATCGCTGGATCCCACTCTAATTAATGCCCTATTTCTCTTCGACCTTCTTTGATTTCCCCACTGCTGTCCTCTTTCATGGAATCTTCAGAACTCTTTGACCCAGCTCAGTCAGGCTTTAGGCCTGGCTGGGGTACAGAAATTGTGTTAGTTTCCATCAAGGACGATATGGCCAGGCTGGTCAATGCAGGTGGGGTGGGCGCCTTGATCCTATTAGATCCCTCGGTGGCTTTGACACCGTTGACCACCACAGTCTGCTAGCCTATCTACCCAGGCTGTAATTTCAGGTCATGTACTCACCTGGTTTACTTCCTTCCTGGCCGATCCAACTCAAATTCTTTCACTTTCCCCTTTCCTTTCGGTTGTATCTGCTCTGGGATGTGGGGGTCCACAGGGTTCTGCCTTCTCTCCCATTCTTTTCAACATCTATATTTGGTCTCCTATGTGTCTCATCTGCTCCTTTGGCATCAGGTGCTACTCCTATGCCGCCGACACTCATATCCTCTTCCGTTTAGATCAGGATCAGGCTGAGTTGTCATCATGCTTGCTTCAGTGCCTGTCTGCCGTGGGAGTTTGGATGAACCACAATTGGCTGAAGCTTAATGGAGACAAGACAGAGATGTTGAGGGTGGGCTCTCCTCCCGATCCTTCACTTTGGGTTTCTTAGTTTTGGCCGTCTTCTCTTGGTCCTCTTCCAGTTCTGGTGGTCAAGGTAAAGAACCTGGGGGTGGTTATTTCTGCTTCCCTTTCTATGGAAGCACAAGTATCAGTGGTCTGTCAAGCCGGCCATTTCCATCTCAAGCTACTAAGAAAGGTGCTTCCTTTTGTTCCTCCGAACATGCGGCCACCAGTGGTGGCAGCCTTGGTGCTGAGTCGTCTGGACTTTTGCAATGCATTATACCTGCTCCAGCCTAAGGGCATAGTCCAGCGGCTTCAGTGCCTATAGAATTGGGCTGCCGTGGTGTCCATGGTCTCTCCCTATGGGGCGCATATTTCACCTATTCTGCGATCTCTGTACTGGCTGCCCATTCCCCCACGTGCTAGGTTCAAGGTGCTCTGCTAGGCGCATTGTTCGCTGCACAATCAGGGGTCTGAATACCTGTGTGCTAAATTCATCTGCTAAATCCCCACTCGGTCATTATGATCAGCCTTGGCAGGCTTGCTGTGCATTCCCTCATTCTGCCCTTCTCGCATTGGAGGCTGGGCCTTTTCAGTGGCTGCTTCCCAATTATGGAATTATCTCCCTTTGACACTGAAAAATCAGTCAAACTATCTAGCATTTAGAAAGGCTTCACAAACCCATCTGTTTTAGATTCACAGCGAGATGATTGTTGGATCACTGACCCATTCTCTCCTGCACCATGATATCCTCGGGTGACCGTGCACTCTATGCGTTTCAATAACATAACATAAAAACAACCAAAAAAAATTAGGTAAAATTGGAAAAGGTCAAATATTTTCAACTAAGTAGACCTAAACCCATTTTACACTCTGCCTACTCCACCATCATCCTCTACCTCTGTCTCCCCCTTTAGTCACACTAATAGTGACAAAGTGCTATCTCTACTGATGAATGTTAACCTCTCTTGTGCCCGATCAGACCCTCTTGCTTCTCAGCTATTTACGCCTATTGTCCCTTTAGTGGCCACTCACTACACTGAACTCTTGGACCTGTCCTTCGAATCTCCTTGCTTTACCTCTGTTTTCAAAAGAGTCATGATCATCCCTCTCCAAAAAATGCAAGGGGCTGAACCAAACTTTTGTCCTGTGTCTCGCATTCCAAACTACTTGAAAATCTTGTGTTCAGCATTCTTACCAATTTCCTAGACATCCACAATTTTTGAGACCCCCTACAAATTGGTATCTACTCCTGTCACTCTATGGAAACTTCTCTCATGAATGTCTCCCACTTGATCACCTCTGCTAAGCAGGCCAACCTATTCTCTGTGCTAATGATTCTTGAATGGTCTGCTACCCTTGTCAATCACTCTCATCTCCTTAATACTCACTTGCTTCTTGGGATTCGCGATCAAGCCCTTGCTTGAGTGAATCCTACCTTGCACCGCACCTATTGCCTGTCTGCTGGAGAAAAAACACCTCTCAACTCAATTCTCTAATTATTGGTCTTCCACAAGGTTCTGTCTTGGGTCCACTCTTCTTTACACTCAACACCTCTGAACTTGGGGCACTAATCTCATCCTTCGGGTTCTCTTACCAATTCTTCATGGACTAAATCTTCTCTTTTCCTGAACATTTCACTGATCTCTCTATCAACATTTCAAATGGTCTCTTTCTGATAAAATATTGGATGGTTTTGTACTCTCTGATGTTAACCTCTACCAAAACATAGGTGCTCTTCTTCTCTGCCAAAACTCTCTCTCATCATTTCCTCTGCTTATCCAGTTCCCACCTGACACTATTCTCTACTCGTCATCAGCTAGAAACCTCAATGTCATCTATGAACCTTCTAACAACTCTCTACTTTAATATCCATAACTGGAACAGCACCTCACCTCAACCTGCTCAATATTAGGAATATGAGTCAGCTCATTCCTTTCAACAACGCCAAGTATCTCTTAACCACTGTTGTCTTCTCTAAATTGGACTATTGTGCCAGCATCTGACTTGGTCTCCACAACTCTGATTTCTTTCCTCTCAACAAGATCATTCACTTTGCTACCAGCCCTCTCTTTGTACTCGCTCACTTCACATCTACTTCCTCATACTGTCATCAGGCTGGATGACTGATAATGCAAAACAGGACCAGATTAAAATGTCTGCTCCTGGTTCACAAATCTATCAACCGTAAAACACCAATGTATCAATACTCTATCCCTCTATCCAACTCTACACGCTTTCTTGTAATCTCCGCTCTGCTCCTCAACTACCCATGTTGCTCTTTTTCCCTCCCTGTGCTTTCTCTCTCTTCCTCTCTTTCTCTCTTTCTTCTCCACTTGCATGGAATTCTTTTCCCCCAGACATCTGAGAAACCATCCACATGGAGTTTTTCAAAACCAAAATAAAAGCCTACCTCCTCACCTCCGAGTTACCCTCTTCACCTACCACTCATAAGCCAGTTAGCTAACATTTTCCTCACCTCTAACCTGATTCTGTCCCTCACTTTCTCTACCCCTACTCTAGTACTTCACTCACCATGGTTACATCCTGAGCACAGCTGGATGTACCGCCTACCCACACTTACAAAATATCCAATGTTGTTTGTCTTTAATCTATGCAGGTCCACTTATGCAGTGCCCCTGTGTGACAGTTCCATTTATTCCACTCCAAAACCTGGTCAGAATGTCCCTCAACCTCACCAAGTGAAATGTGAGAGCTCTGGGGGTCTGGGGATCGAGTTTATAACTTGAAGCACCTAGGTTTTTGCTGATAGCCGTGACTATTGGGGAAAATAGCCACAAATAGACATGGCAAACTGCGTCAAAGAAACAACAAGTGTTGTGGGAGAAAGCACTCATGAAGGGGGCACTTGTCGAGGGACTGGGTGAACTGGAAAGCATTTTTTTCCCAGTTGGTTTTCCTAATATTCACAGATATAAGTAGTCCATAATAGCAGCGGCTATGAAATCTTTTTTTAGGATACTTCTTAGTCACAGTGAGGTTGGGGGTGGCCAGTGGCCTAGTAGTATTTAAAACTACACAATGAGCATGGTTGGACTACAGTGAGTTAGGGGGTTACAAATCACGTGCCATGTTTTGAACAATAGAAGGTGAAAAAATATGCAGTGGGCATGGCCAGTGGTGCTGAAAAAAACAATGGTATAACAAAACACTTCAAATTGGCTGACCTTTCATTCTCAAATTAAATTGCATTTTCTCTTTTTTGTCTTCAAGTCTCTTCATGGTCTTGCCCCTAGCTACCTTGCTGAACTAATATCCATTTACACTCCCTCTCGCTCTCTTCGGTCTTCCTCCAAGTTCAGACTTTTGGCTCCTCGTCCCCATGTGCTTAATCTCATTTTCTCTCCTTTGAACTTCTTGCCCCCCTTCATTGAAATGTTCTTCCACTTTACCTTCGTTCTGTCACTGTCTAATCTCTTTTACGTGTTTCATTAAAATCTCATTTACCACACCATTCCTGAGTAATCGTTTCCTGGACTTAGCTGCTTATTCACTTTTATTGTACCATGTTTAATTTTTTATGTTCAGTGCTTTGGCTTAAGGCGCTTAACAAAAGACAAATAAATATCAGTTATTTTTGTTTTACTTATGTGCATAACGCTATGAACCTACTGACAACCATGTCTGGTAGCGGTGACAACCTCTGCATCAACTTTGAGGCACATTTTTGGAATCATTCATAATGACTTTTTAGTGAAGGACAACGACGTACAACAATCGTTTCTGTTCATGAGTACTTTCAATTTTGCCAAGAATCCAACCAAAAATGGAAGAATTTAGCTAAAGTATTTGTGCACAATAGTCCTCATTGTGATGTTTGCCTTTCCATGACTTGTCAGCCAGAAGAGGTTGGCAAATGTCAACAAATGGATGTGACCAAAGAAATAAACCGGCCTGTGTTTAAAGAGCAATTGTGTTCGCGTACTCCAAGCACATTGATAATACCATGATGTGTAATCATACATTTGTAGCTGCTAGTCATTTGAACCACGTAAAACTTCCAAAAGTATGGCTAATAGGATGGCTTTTTCCATGCGGAAATACAACGTTCACTTACATTTCAGCTAACATCTGTTGATGACATGTGCAGTTTCACAACATGCCCTTATGTTATTTCCTTTGCAGTAAGCCCCTCCTAGAGTTAAACGATCAGTTTTTGAATCTATAGGGCTAACCCAAGACTGTCATTAAAATGTGCATTTATTTTCTGAATCTGAAGTCCTAGCTCTTGCATATTCATTGGTGGGAGTTTGGAAATTAGCTGCTGAGGGCTATACATCTTTGATTAAGTTAGCATGTTTAGTAGTGAGGGGGTTGAATCATACCTCTCAAGCCTTAGAATAATTGCTTTTAGATAGCAACTCTATGAGAAAAGCAGTTCTACAGAATAGAGCTGCTATTGAGTATTTGTTATTGAACATAATTTAGGGTGACATGCATTTGCAGGAATGTGTTGTTTCGATTTGAGTGACCATTCTCAGTCTGTGCAAAACCACATTCAAAATTTGAAGTATTTGGCAAAGCAAGTAACATCTTTGCACACTGGGAATTGGTGGGACTGATTGTTTTCCAGGATTCCAAAAACTGGGGAAACATTACATTTTGATTTTGCTTGCATTTTTATAATTTGTATGATTTTGATTTTTTCTTGTTGTTTAGTTATCATGCTTCGTCGGTTTCAGAAGTCAACTTTAGTGTCACGTGTCACTGAGTTATGGAAGTAAAATGTCCAAGGGTGGAATGTAATGCTTTTAAAAATGTAATATTGTTGAATAAAACATGGAGTCTGTTTGACATGTATCCTGGGTGCCGCAATGGACATTTTCCTCAAACCTCAGTGGAGGCAGCATTTTAACGTGAGCTCCAAATACTGTTTCCATTCTTTGAATCACTACAAAAACATATTGTTTTCACCTATGCTAGTATGCAGTGTTTCAAGCACTGTTTTGCCTGGTAATGTTGCAGGAGCCGAAAGTTATCTTTTGCGCTCCCATGAGTTAGAGAAGTGTTTACCCCTTGGATTTGTCCATGTGATATTTCGGCCGAATGTCCGTGGAGGCTTGTAACAGGTGAACCTTCTGGAGAATCACTATCCTGTATTTGTGGGTGGTTTAAACAGTAGAGCACCAAATTAGGAAATTCAGAAGAAGCTTTGTGGAACCGATAGACATATCACTTTTTATTGCCCGTTAAGCACACATCTTTCTGTTTTGCCTGTTTTGGAGTTTCCCAGTGCAGACATTGTCAAAGATGAGGAGAAGTCTCATGGCTAGCTCTTTAACAGTGATGTATAATTAATCTGTTCATGTAGTATTTTGTTGTATTCATTAATGCAATAAACTACCATAAAGAGCTGTTTCATATTCTAACTGAGAGTGTGTATGTGTGAATCATTGCCTTCAAATGTATACATTTTCCCCATTTAGTGTGTTGGGGAGAACAATAAGCAGTACAGATATATGTCTGTGTACTTTTTGGAAAAGCAAAACACCACCCTACTACCACTCTCTATAACCCCAGTCTGTAAACCCCTACCCACCCATTCTACCCCTACTCTCTATCCACATCCTCTCTACCTCATTCACCCACACTACCCACAGCCTCTCTAACCCCAGCCACCTATAGTATCCCCGATTTTTCCTACGCCCCCATGCAACCCCCCTTTCTCTCTACCCCTGCCCATCCACCCTCTCTATTCCCACTCTCTCGAACCCCAACCACACCCCACCCTCTCTACTGATACCCACCTACCTCACACCCACAAGGTATAATCCAATTATCTTTCCCTCGCCCATCCACCATATCCCCACCATCTTTACCACCACCCATCCACCCTACCTCAGCCCCGCTACCCTCAACCACCCACCCTACCCCACTCTCTCTACCCCCGTTCATAAACCCTACCAACCCTACCATTACTTCAACCCACACATTCTACCTCCAATGTATCTACTCCCACCCACCCACTGTACCCCACTCTCTACCCCACTGATGCTACCACCACCCTGGCTACTCCCATTCATCCACCTTACCCCACCATCTTTACTTCCACCCATCCATCCTACCTCCACCATCTCTACCCCCCACCCACCCACAACACCCGCCTCTACCCACACACTCTCCATGCCATCCACCCATCCTACCCCACTGTATTTACTTTAACCCACCCATCCTTTCTTCTTCTTCTTCTTCTTCTCTACCCCACCCGCCCACCATACCCCCTTTCTACCATCACCCACTCTAACCCCACCCTCTCTACCCCATCCAATATCCCTATCCCCACCATCTTTACTTCCACCGACCCAACCTACTGCCATCTCCTCTACCACTCCCCACCCACCATACCCCCTCTCTACCCACACCCACTCACCTTATTTCTACCCTTTCTATCCCTAGGCCACTTACCCTATCTGCACTGTATCTACCCCACCTACCCACCCTACCCCTAGCTTCTCAACCTCCACCCACCATACCCCCACCCTCTCTACCCCAGTCTGTATACCCCCACCTATGTTACCTGTACCCTCTCTACCTGCACCCTCTCCACCCCCACCCATCCTACGCCACCACTATCTATCCCCACCCATCCTTTTATCACCCTCTCTAACCCCACCCACCCATTGTACCCCAATTCTCTCTACACCTGCACATCCACCCTCTCTACTCCCACTCTCTCTAGCCCAACCATGCCCCACCCTCTCTACCACTACCGAACCACATTACACCACCCTTTGTACTCCATTCTCTCTACCCCTGCCTATCCACCATACCACAGCCTCTCTACATCCAACCATCCACACCCTCCCTACCCATACATACACCCTACCCCCACCATCTTTTCTTCTGCACACCCATCCTACCTCCACCCACCTACGTATCCCCCTCTTGACCCTTGCCCACCCTACCACCACCCTTGCTACCCCATTCACCCATTTTACCCCACCATCTTTACTTCCACCCACCCATCCTACCTCCATCCTCTCTACCACTACCCACCCACTGTACCCCCTGTTTATCCCGCACCAACTTACCTTATCTCCACCCTTTCTGTCTCTGGGCCACCTTCCCTACCCCCACCCTATTTTACCCACCTACCCCTAACTTCTCTTCCCCCACCCGCTCTACCCCAAATCTGTATACCTCCAACCCATGGTACCTCTACCCTCTCTACCTGTACCCTCTCTACCCCCACCCATGCTAACCCCCACTCTCTATCCCCACCCATCCTATCCTCACCCTCTCTACATCCCCCATTGTACCCCCATTCTCTCTGCACCTGTCCACCTACCTTCTCTATTCCCACTCTCTCTACCCACCCTACACTACTGTGTCTAACCCTAGATAACCACCCTACCCCTACCTTCTCTACTCCTACTCTCTATATCCCCACTCATGCAACCCTACCCTTTATAGCTTCACACATACACCCTATACCCACCTTGTTTACCCTCACCCACCTACCCTACTCCATCCTTTACCCCCACCTACCCTACCCCAACCCTCTCTTCCCTCATCCACAATCCTACTACCACTGTCTTTATGTACACCAACCCATTCTACCTCCACCCTCTCTACCACCACCCACCCACCATACACCCACCCTCTCTACCCTCACCCACTCACCCTACTCCATCCCAATCTATTCTTTATCCCTACCACACTCTCACCCTGTCTATCGCCAACCATCATACCCCTTCCATCTCTATCTCCACCCACCCATCCTGCCTCGACCCTCTCTATCCCCAGCTTTTCTATCCCTATGACCCTACCTCCATCCTCTCTACCCCACCCTCTCAACCTTCACTGACCTTACCCACCCCCTCTCTACCCACACCCATTTCCCATACCCCACCCTCTAAACCTCCCACCCACTGTATCCCCACCCTATCTACACCAATACATGGTCACACAATACTGCTCAGTGGATATTTATACATAGTAATTATGTATCTTTCTTTACAGCATTGTTGAAGAATGCAATCCACGAATCAACAGAAACGTTCAAGGAGTAAGGCTTATTTGCGGGGAAGTAAAGCATTTAAATCTAGTAATGTTGATACTGCTGTTTCATGTTATAGCGATATGCAAATACCTGTTTATTGATAATGTTTTCCAAATCATCCAAATTCAGACAGAGGACATGTTAACTAATTCACTGAAAGGAACCAAGCACATCTGAAGTCAAATTGAAAATACAAAAAGTGTATCTATACTGTCAGTACGTAGTGCACAACAACAGCTTTTTAAGAAAAGGAAAATCAGAACTTCTTTAGGTGCTATACAGAGGAATACAAATATTCTTTAAACAATGTTACACTCTTGAGTCTTTATACAAAGAAAGGAAGGTCAGCCTTTTGGACAGTGATGGAGCCCTCCTTATTGTTATGTAAATGATAAGTGGAGAAAAATGAAGGTAGGAAGGTGCTGCATCCTTAGGACTTGCTGAGAGGCTGACCAGAGCTATGCTAATATTCAAAACAAGAAGAGGTGTTGTCCCTAGGTTGCGCTCCTCCTTGAATTGAAACAATCCAATTTTATGATTTTTCAAAGGTTTATTGTGTTGTTCCTTTATGGCAATCGCACCATCTGAGCGGCAGAGAGAAGCTCAAGCTCCTGCAAATAGAATATATATTCGCTACATACTCAAGTGAAGGAGAGGCACTTCTTACTGTCAAATCTGAAACGTCTTACTGCAGACGTACAAGAACCAATTCAAGGAAATCTCCTCATTGGATAAACAATCAGATCATCAGTTACTTACAAAGGAAAGACTGTCAAAGTACCAAAATAAGGATCCATTCATCTACTTCTAGTTCGACTAACCATCCTACCTCCTGAGGAACCACTCATAAACCAGAGTGTGGTAATTTGTTGAGGACTGGTAACAACAACTATACAACAAGGATAATTAGTACAGTTTCCAACTATATCATTAATGACACCATCATAGGATTGGATTAAAAAAGTACCTCAACAACAAATGAATGAAACAATGGAAGGACACCATTGATACTCAAAATTGTACTGTCAAAAACAGCATCTTGTCCATTACACGGAAACTATATAAATGGCAGCCAGTTTTGCACCAAGTTTGGACTCTTAATAGAAAATCAACTCTTTAGGCAAACATTTAGCCACAAACAAATTAGTTTGTATTTATAATAAATAACACTTGAGTCTTTGTAAATCTGAAATTAGAATTCAGGGATGTGGAGAAGCATTTTCTGCAAAAGAAAAAAAAATAGAGTGAATAATCAGAAAAACTTTCCATGTGAAAAGAAAGTTGTTCATCTTCATTTTGAACAAACTTAAGAAGTTAAATAAGGTCACAACACCATTCTACACAAAGTTACAAACAGTTTGTGTATTTACAAGAGACACATTTTGTGAAGTTGTTGGTGGAGAGTGGAAACATACTTCATACAGAAAGATTTTTTGATGAAGATAGTTACATTTAACAAAGGGATGCAATCCTTGCTACTGATGAGAGTGGACATGGTATGAAGTACAACATGATGTGATTTCTGGAAAAGAAGACAATTGAAAGACAGTCACTAGTGAAGTAGAATCTTTAGGGCAGTGTGCGATAAAAGCAACAAAAGAAACTCTGGTATGGACGTGTAATATTTTGTGCAATAGTGCCATTTTTTCTTGTAAAGTCTTAAAGAGATTTTTGCAAGTGTTGCACAAAAATTACAATGTTGAAAAACAAATAGAGATGTCCCAGAGAATAGATGACTGTGAAGGTTGAGAAAAAACAGGACTTTTGGAAGAGTCATTTCATTATATGCGGATGCTGGCTGCACATCATTGCAAAATTTGATATCTTCCTGTTATAAATTGGATGATTGTAAAACACCATTTATGTACCTTTCACTTTTCAATAAAAGAACTGAAACTAAAACTGTAGAAATGTAACTTTCTGCACTTCAAATGATCAACATAACACATTACAAAATTATGTATATGCAGATGAAACACTTACAGGAAGTGGAAATGATGATCAGATGCTTTCGAAGGATCTATTTTT
This sequence comes from Ambystoma mexicanum, assembly GCF_040938575.1. Classification (NCBI taxonomy): domain Eukaryota; kingdom Metazoa; phylum Chordata; class Amphibia; order Caudata; family Ambystomatidae; genus Ambystoma; species Ambystoma mexicanum. Next base: position 99,834,814 of record NC_090941.1, on the reverse strand, counting down.
TTCAAGAGTACACAAGAGGTATTGCAATGTTTGAGTTGCCTTCAAGCAAAAAACCTAACATTGTTTGTGTGTCCTGTCGATGCACTTTATATGAATAAGTGCAACTAGTGTGCATTGAGGCGAAAGTTACAGACACTGTGGAAGATGTTTGGAAAGACCTTTACCTGTAATTGTTGTAGAACAACAATTTGGGATATGTGAGGCACTACATATTTGTATACACTGCATTTATGAAAGAAAATTGATTACTCCTTGAAGTATCTTGACATGGCAGTGCTGGAAATTCCTGTTGTGCTTAACAAATTGGGAATGTTTGAAGTGATTGCATTGCAAACTGTTTGTCCTTTCCAAGTTGGTGTTAGACTACAAACAAAGATGTCAAAACTGCCTAAGAAATCATTAGTGCAAGGTGTGAGAGGCAAAGCTGTGTATTTGCCTCTCAATAAGAAAAAAAATGTCAACACTTTAGGAGTGAGACGTGACATTGCAGAATCTTTGTTTATTTTAGGAAATGGTGTTGCCACACAAGATACACCATAAACATCAGAAAGGTGAAAGAAGTTTTAGAGTTTCTAATGAAACACAATGATTTGTATAAAGACAGTATGACTGTACCAGAGTTGTCTATACTTTATGTTGAGTTAATAAGCATGAGCAGTGAAGGTCAGTTCCAACATCTAACTGATGCCGAAGGTAATACTTTGTATGAGCATTATGCTATTTATCCTCTACACTCATGCGAAGTAATGAGCGACAATCTAAAATTATACCAGATGAAAGCAACAACATGTGCACCAATCACTGTCTGGGAAACAAAACTTAGAAGCTTTTTGTTTCCCTATTCTTTTTCCTACTGAAAAGGGAGGCAGATTGGATGATCAGAAAGTTCCAATTTATTCTTCAGAATATCGTTGTGCATTAATGTATTCTGAACATTCCTGGTTCCACACCAATATTGAATACATTTTTCACTTACTGTGTGAAAGTGAATGTTCAACATTATATTATGCTGTTGCTCATAAACTTCAATCAGCAACTGGATTTCAACATGTTTCTGCATGTGAGAAGCTGCAACAGGTGAAAGAAAAAAAAGGAACATTTAAAAGGAAAAACTATCCATATTCTTGCCACAATGAGGGAAACTAAGCAATATTGGTTTAGGAGCCGTTCAGGGGTTAGATGCATGATCAGAAATGTGGGCTCACCAACTTTGTTTGTGACTTTAAGTTGCACTGAGTATGGTTGGGATGATCTTTCAGAGTGGATTTGTGAATGAAACCCACAGGAAGAAGAGAAAGTCAACATGACACAAGCAGAATTGTGTGCATTTGACCCTGTAAGTGTATTGTGATTTTTCCATCACTGATAGTTTGCCATGTTAAACTTTATATGTAATAAAGATACTGGTTCACTGGGTTCTGTGGAACATTTCCTTTGGAGAAAAGAGTACCAGGAATGTGGGGCTCCACATATACATATGCTGTTGTGGATTCAAGATGCTCCTTGGTAAAGAAAGTGATGACTGTGTGAAGGAGTTTATAGAACAATATTGTACTTGTTCCATCCCTGCTCAGTATGCCAATGCTGACTTACAGAGAAAGGTGGAAAGGTTTCAAAAGCACTCCTATTGCACCAGTAGGTCGAGCAAATAGTCTACTATCATCTGTTTCACACCATGTTACTTGTAAGTCACCCAGGAGTGCGTACCATTTAAAAAAAGAGATAAGAAATACCAATTAATTAAGGATTCCAATCCTGTAATTTGCTCAGCTTTCCAATGCAAATACTGATGTGTGGTTTATTGCAGATAATAGAACAGCTGTTGCTTGTTATGTTACAGCATACATGACAAAAGCTGAAAAGGGCAATGCAGATGTAGTATAGGCAGAGTTATCAGCGGACAAAGGTCTTACAATCTTCTAAAATTTGGTCTCAAGAAGCTACAGAGCTGCAGATCGGCTGAACAGTTTGCCTCTGTATGGAGCTAGCATTAATGTACTATGGTTAAATCTTGGCTCAGCTACTGCACACAAACAGGTACACAGAAGTCTTTGAATGAAAATAAGCAGTTAGATGAAACAATACCTGATAGTACAGAGATTCTGAAAATCAAGTTGATTGATACCTACTATCCAAATAAGGCATCAACATTGCAAGATTGTGTTTGTATGAAGTAGGAGAATTTTACTCATATCTAAATATTGAAGCAAGAAATGACAGATGACAGTTTAAAGTACACAGATATACTGGTTGTCTAGTGATACATGAAAAGCCAATTCTCATCTACCACATGAAAATCTCTCGCCAAACTACAGGGACAAAGGAATTATTTTATTTTTGCCTTTCACAGTTGTCTTTCCCATGGCATACAGAGAGTATTTTGCTTGGAAGTTTTCAAACTTTGGAACAATCATTTTTTGCAAAAAAGGAATTAATTACATATCAAAAGTTTGAACAGTACCTAGAGTTACTGGAAAAAGAACAACACCAATAAGAATTATTGGCAGCTTAATTGCAAAAAAGACTCCTGAGGACAGTATTCTGCAGAAGGAAGTCAAAATGTGTTAGGTGAGCCAATTATTAAAACGGATGTTGAGCTTACCACTTAAGTAGAAGAAAGTGCCATGCAAGGGGCAAAAGTTGCACATGCAATTTATGATACATTAGTAAATAAACTTAATGAAGAGCAGAAAAAAGTGTATTATAAAATAAAGGTAAGTTGTTACATGGCTTACAACATGACAAACATAAACGTTCTTGTGTCCAATACAGACTTCTATTGATGTATGTTAGTTGACAAGCAGGAACACAACAATCTTTTTTAATTGATGCATTGAGATCGATGATAGAAAATGTAACCAATTGCTTGCTTTCATGTGTTGTAACTTTTCCAACAGGTTCAGCAGCATTCAACATAGGTATTGTTACTTTACATCGATTGTTAATGCTGCCAGTGGAGCATGACAATAAACTTGAGTATTGGAAACTTGTATTACATGCTGCACTGTTAGAAGGGAAAGTCCTAAGAAAACTAAATACATTGATTATAGATTAAGTAAATGTGGTGTTTAACTGTTTGGTGGTAAAAAAATCCTTGTTTTTGGAGATTTGTTACAATTAACTCCTGTGATAGGTCAACCAGTGTTCAAGATACTGACATCTAAGCATAGTGAAAACATGTATAAGTAGCATTGGTAATATCAACAGTTGGAATTATTTGAATTCCAAGAACCTACCATTAATATGAGTCAATCAGCAGACTTAAAGAGTATGAAGAAATGCTTAACAAGATTCAAATAAGTACCCTTGAGAAGAACATGAATTAGTCTTAAAAGGGAGACTTATGTCTAGCATGTTTTATGCAGGTTACACTGCATCTGATGTCATGTTGACTCTTCAAGAAAAGAACAGTTCCTGTGTTGCTTTGATGTGTACACTTGGAGAGTTTGACAAGTTCAACTCTAACAATGCTGCTCTATGAGAAGCAAGACATTGTAGAGATAAAATCATGCAATGTTTTCGATGGCCATCTTATGCCATTTTAGTTAGATAATGGAGCAAAAGCTCAATTAATTCAATTAGACAATTCAATTTCTAAAACAACTGGTCTAGAACCTGTTTCAAAACTATGCATCAATGCATGAGTAATGTTAAAGAGGAACTTGAATGTAGATTTCATTCTAGTCAATGGAGGAATGGGAAGAGGGGATGCATTTCACACTTTTCCTCACTATATTCTCGCAAAGTTGATCATATAGTGGAACCTCATTTGATTTCTCTAACTTCTGCACACTTCATGCTTTTTAAGGATACATTTGTGAAAATAACACAATTTCCATTGTAATCTGCATATGCAATTAGCATAGATAAATCACAGGGTTGACTTTAGAAGCATCAATGATTCACAATTGTCATACAGTATTCAAAGAAGGAATGTCATATGTAGCCCTGTCACAGGTACAAAATATTGAAGGTTTATTTTTAATACACTTTGATGAAACTAATGTGAAAGCTTACATTCCTTGCATTGAAGAATATAATAGATTCTGCGTACGGTATGAATCACACCTTGAACATATTCCTGTTCCCGCTAAGCTCATAGCTAGAATAAATGAGCCACAGGTGAAGCAACATTTAAATAAAGTGCTTCCTCTTAAATTGGCAAAAAAGAGCCTTTATCAGTGTTGGAAAATCAAACAAATATGACATACTCCCACTCTAGATTTAGTAATCAAACACTATTCAAATGCAGCTTGGCGTTTGTTGTTTTAATTGACACTACTGATTCAAGAAATAGCTTCAACAGTAGAGAAATAGATATTTGTGGAAGTTTCAATACTTGGAGTATCTGTAGATGAAAGACCAAAGAACATACATTCAGCAATGTCAACCCAAAATGCAGTAGTTGTTGCGTGTCAAAGCAAACATTTCTCACAAAATACACATGAAGATAGTCTGGAATTTGTTTGACTATTTTTTGAGGTGCTAGTGCAGGAAACAGTGGGTGTAGATATATATGTAGGGATGTCTTATGAAAGGTACCACATGTGTCCACAATGTTATAAAAAGGAAACTTCCTGATATCCTAAAGAATTATTTTTATATATCCCTGTCACTGATCAGAAAAGTGTGAAATGTTCTGATCTCATAACAAAAGCATACCATGAGAGATGATGCAGTGACTGTGGTTGCAATTTACAGTAAACACTTCAAAATATTGTTTTTAATAAGCACCTTTTGATAATGTTTCAGAGAAATAGTATGGATGGTAGAAAAATAAGCACTGACATTTTGAATTTTAAACACCGTCAGTTGTTAATTTGCAAACAAAAAACTTTAAAACACATGCAATCATTTTTTCATGAGGGAACATCCAATAAATCTGGACATTTCACAACTTGGGTGCATACATAATTATATTGGCTTGTCTGCAATGACTGTATATTCACACAGCAAGGTAGATTGCCAAAGGGTTTAATGAATGCTTACTTAATGTTGCTAGAATCAAAGTTTTAAAATATGCTGAATATGCTTTGTGAATATAAACATGCAATAAGGACATTTAAAAAGGCTAAGTAAGTAATAAGACTTTCTATGCACTAAATTATAGACATTTACTATGTTCCAATGTAAATTTAATTTTAAACAACTGTATGTTGTAGATGGTCAAGATTCTATAAATTACAAACAAAACAAGCATACTGCAATCTTCTACTTTGGTTTTCTTATGTATAACACTGTACTCTCTAACATGTGCAAGTGTTCCCTATACGTTCTTGTTTATACACGTCGTTTCATGTAAATTATTTTGAGTGCTAGCGAGTGTAGATCTTGATAAATGCTTACATCTAAAACAAGTAATCAGTAGGAAATAGAGCAACAAAAGGAAAAGGAAAGTATTTAAAATGAAATGAGTTCTGCCCAAAAACTGACATTTTAAGGAAAGTTCGAGGTATATTGTCATGTAATTCTTATATGTATAGGTGGCCAAAATAAGGACACACACACACACACATTTCACAAGAAGTATTTTAATGACAATTTAGAGTAAATCATCATCATTTTGATGAAATGTTTGTGATCTTTAAACATATTACATATAGTTTATATCAACAGCTCCACATTTAAATAACATCTATGTGGATATTGCCTTTGGGCATGTGAGAACATGAGAACTACATGTGAATATCATGTTGGGGTGCATGGAAATATCACTTGTGCTTCTTTGTAAAGAGAAGTATTAAAGAACCATGGAATGTGAGATAAAAGCTCTGAAAGATGCAGGGTATTTTGGGAAATGTTGTTATTAACTTCTTATGTTTGTAGGTGGCCAACACAAGGACACAAACAGATTTTACAAGAAGTATTGAAATTATATTTCTAAGATAGTTAGTGTTTCTTGTAGTAAGCATCAATGTATTTAAATACAGGGAACATTTTACTGTCTACCCATTATTGCAAATAATGGTACAACTGTACATTGAAAAGGTTTATACTCAGAAAATATGTAAAATGTTGGGAGGTCTGTATATTATTTTTCGAAAATTTGATCTCAGTTTACCAATTACATTTGCATAAAGTACTCTCGAAATTCTGTTTTTTTTAAATAAAAGAAAGTTTGTACATATATTATATATTGGCTTTGTGTATATAGTTACTTAGTCTTATTGTACACATTTTTTGTTAGTATAATGTTTTCTTAATATAGTGGGTCATTTTGTAGGGGTAAAATGTATGAAAAGTGTGTATATATTAGTACCTTTGTCAGGTGCACACACATTTCCGCAAAACTATTTAAAATTGTATCATGCAAAACCAGGTTTGCTGTTACCTGAGTGTTTAGTGCACCCACCCTACCCATGCAGTGTTGTTTTTCATCTTTGAGTGACTGTCATCCATAAAGCTGGCTCTCCTCACCCCTCCCCATTCCAAATGTAATACTCCCATCCACCACTATTGTTAAATGTAGGTAGCATAGTTTCCTACTTCATTACTAAAGAAAATTCAAGTGGAGGTATAATCAATACCTGGTTTCTAGGTCCATTGGTACCCTTACTCTCTGAAGTTGATGTTGTAAACACAGCAGCATTGAACAGGAGTTTTAGCAATTTTAGAGTTTGTGTTAGGATGCTAATATCAATAGTTATACATTGTATACCTTACATTGATCCTGAAATAGCAGGAAGAAGTGAAGTTAGCCCCCCCCCCTTTCTTCTGCTTGCAATTGTGGCCAATATAGCCATATAATGTGTATTTTTGGCACAATTAACATTCTCAGTTAATCTGCCATCCAGTGAGTTTTCTTAAAACGCAGATAGAATTTAATTTGGGTGTAAACATTTGCATTGAAACTGAATGCATTAGCAATACATTCTGTATATAGTAGTGATTTCTTTTAGGAAATTAAATCCTGCGTTTTAATAATATTGGTTGAGATTATTAGTATCACACAAATAAAGTTAAAAATAAAGTTTGCAAGTAAAAGTAAGCTATAACCCCACATTTTAGTTGAATAAGCAGAGCTTTTTCTTTCCTACAAGAAATGTTACCTCTACAAGCATATGATAAATAGTCACAGCCTTAATTGTTTGAGTACTAAGAATACTTTCAGTATATTATATTTCTTTTATGATACACATTCCATTTTCATTGACAGATGTCTTGGTGATAAAGCTGGAGTGAAAAATGAAAAAAGTTGGTTAAGAAATATTGTAAGGATTTGTTTTTTTTTCAAAGTATTTATAAAAAAATGTATGACACATACAATATATTTGCTATAACATTAAAAAAAATGAAGTTCAAGAAAAAATCAGCTAAAGCCACCTTAACTTTGTGCCCCCTGTTGCACAGCCTATGACCACAATGATGACATTACAGATGATATCACTGATGACATCACAGGTGACACCACTAATTACTTCATCTATGACATCACTGGTTACATCACTGATGACATCTCTGATTACATCACAACACTAACCAGCCATGGCCAGTTGCCAGGCCCTTTGGCCATGCCCACTGTAAATTTAAAACATTAAGAGGCTAATAGCCATGGCCTTCAGCCATTGCCAGTGACCACAGACCATATTTTAACACATAAAGGGGCCACTAGCCAGGAAGTGCCCACTGCATATTTTAAAACACTTAGGGCCAGTATCCAGGGTGTTTGGCTATGGCCAATGGCGATGGCCTTTGGCCGTGCCCACTGTATATTTGCCAACACTAACCAGACACTAGCCATGGCATTTGGCCATACCCACTGTATATTTTAACACATTAAGGTGCCACTGGCTATGGCCTTCTACTATGGGCAGTGGCCACAGCCTTTGTTCATGCTCACTATATATTTCACAACACTAACCAGCCACTAGCCATGACCTTTGGCCATGACCACACACATTGGTTGCCCCCTGTAAGGATATTTGGCGTGTTACAGCACAGAGTACAGCACTACTGCACAGGTAGCATTTTTCTATGCAGCACCACTACATGGGTGTGGTGCATTGCTATATGTGTTGCCAGAGTAACATGGACATATGAGTAAAGACAGGCTATTCAGTCAAAAACGATTTTTACATATAAGATGCAAATCTATTTTTACAGTTAAAAGCACACATGTGCACATTCAAAATGCACACTATTTTTCACCTGAAATGCCTATGTTGCAAGAGACACATTTGAAACTTAATAACTAACCTTATTAATAACTAACCTGACTAATAAAACTTCATTTAACATAACCCACTAATAAAAATGTGTCTCCACTGCAGAATTAGGCCTACTCTGAAAGTGAACTTTTAAACGCACATTCATTTTTTTTTCTCTGCTGCTCTGTCCACATAACTACAGGAAGCAAAGAGCTCGAAGGAACAGGAAATCAGTTTGTACAATTGCCACTGTAGAAGTGAGCCATTGTGTAGTGAGGGAGGAGATGACATGATTGATTCTGATTGGAGCAGCGTCATAGCAAGTATCATGCTAGAGGCTGTGATTAGAACTTTGCTGGAGATGCTTGAGGGGAGGGGGAGAACAATCGAGATCTTGCAGAGCTGGGAGAAGGATCTGTTTCCTGGCTGGGGATTCCTGCTGCAAAAGCTGAGAGTTCCAGGCAATAACCCCGGTTTGAGAACGGCGGAAGCTTTTGCAGCAGGAATCCCCAGCCAGGAAACAGATCCTTCTCCCAGCTCTGAAAGATCTCGATTTTAAACTTTTCGAAGTTTTCATTCGAAGTCTGGAGGTAGCCATGGTGCTATTAGCACCATGGCTGCCTCCAAACCCGGGTCCGGGTCCGGTCTGGCTGAATGGGGACCCGGTAAGTCCCCATTCAGTAAATCATTCCCAATTCCCATTTGAGCCCCCATAGGGCTAATTACCGCACCTTTGCGGGTCCCGCTAATTACCGTCCTTTGCGGGTCCCGCTAAGGGTCCCACTAAGGGACCTTGGAATAGGGCGGCAAGGGTTTACTGGCACCGGCATCCTTTCCAATGCCGGCAAACCCTTACCGCCCAACTCGGAATGAGGCCCCTAGTCTTTGTGTCCAAGACAGTCATTTTACTGTTGTTTCATATTTTTATTCCTTCACTTCTATTGGAATTGCAAGTAAAGTTTCAGTGAGGCAGTGGGCGGCACACCAGTCAGTGTACATCTCCTAAAGCAAGTGGACGAGACAAGTTCCATTGAGTAACACCTGGGAGAAGGAGCAGGAAGAGCATTGACTTCCTGTGGGCAGAATGTGGGAAAGCCACACTCACCTAATTTTGTTGGAGAGAGCAGCAGTGAATTGGGGGAATGTTGCAGGTGACACAATATGGGACACATTTGGAAAACCATTTGCCCACCCAAATGAGTGAAAGGTAGGGTAGACATGCTGCTTGTGTTGTTTACGCTCTTAAAACTGCACTTGCTTTGAGCACTGGGGAGGAAGATATCATCAACTCACTTTTCACACCACATTGCAAGTCACTCAGGGAGTCACTCGGCGAAACCTGAAAACATTACTGTTTTAATTTCTCACTCCGGCTCTGTTGGCTTTACTGCTCCTGTCTTTCTCTTTAGTGCCATGATACCTTCGGGTGAGCTTGCGCTTTATAAAACTTTATAACATAACATAACATAACATGCCTGAGACATTAAATGACAATGCACTGGAATTATACCATGACAATGAAAATGCAATGAGTCTGACAAAGGAGGTTGCACTTTCAGTCCCTCCGAGCATCTCCAGGGAAGTAGGAGTAGGTGTGTAGATTTTATCTATCGAAGACTAAAGAAAAACAGTAAGCAGTGTTCTTGGACAGTTGGAGGAAACTGAAAATAACAGGTCTCCACAGTAATGACGATGGGATGGATGAGTATCTAAAAAGATTATGCTCCATCATAACCCTGATGCGAAAGAGCATTGATACTAGAAAGCAGTGATACTTAAGTGCACATTGATAGCTACACCACCACATTTACAGAGGTTGCAGTATTAATAGAAGCTCAACACTCACCTGCATTCAGGCTCTATGAGGAACAGACCACTCGTCACGTATCAGAAAGCACTCCACATCATTACAGGGCATCATGAAGTCCACCAGCACCACCACCTTGAGCTTCATCATGTCCACATAAATCCATTACATGTGCTGCTATCCCACTATAAAATGTGTGGCAATTCTTCCCATGTCAGTGCATGGTGCCACATTAAATAGGTTCCCAAAGATGTGATACACACGTTGGCCCGTGTCTTTCCTCAGTGGACAGAATGTTGGCACACTGTGCACATGTCAAGATTCCTTTGCATTTTGTTCTGCGTGATGTACTGCCACACTTTGTATTTTCTTTGTGGGCAAAGAACATGGTGACTACTTTTTTCTGAACGCAGTGCTGGTGGTGGTGATGTTGGTGTTGTGATCTTTGTCACATGATAACACGTTGTATGATCAGATTTTCTAAAGGAAGCCTGTTTTTTACAGAGACTGTACACATGTAGAGGCACACTTCTGGCTGTTCTGCCTCCATGCCTATTGCCATATTTTCTCCCTGCTCTTCAACACTAGCGTCACTGCTTTCCAGCAGGAAGGAGCATTCCATTCCAAACTCTAATGGATGATAATTGTTACCTTGATCATCATCATGCATGTCATCTCAAAGATAGTATTTTTTGTCAAACTCATCCCCAGTGGATTGGAGTCGAGAAGACAGATGCATGGAGCTTTCAATTCCAACCTGTAAATCAAGGGTACCATGTGTTGTTCTTTCACAATCTTCATTACATGAGAACTGTTCTTTGCCCTCAGAAATACTGGATGGAATTGAAAGTGAAACCTCCTTTGGAGATCTGGATGCATAATCATTGTGGTGCAATACCTGTGCAAGTACTTGTATTGTATGCTCTTCAGACTGACCTGAGGGGGTGGAGTGGAATGTTGGGCTGATGATGCCTTCAACTGGCCTGGTGATATTCTGGCTTTACCAGTGCATAAAGAAAGAGCTTACGCGTGTGTAAAGAGCCCACAAGCAGAATGACTGCCCCAGGCCATACTGGTGCTCCAGAGAGATTATCTACACTTGTGATGTTCGCTCAGTTCGGGAACCAAGCACAAGTAGGTGTCTCGTGCCACCCCCCAGATGTCCTTAACTTCTGCACACCACAAATTTCACATAAGCGCTGGAACAATAGTGCAATGTGCGCCAAGTGATTTTCTGCCCCTCACTGCCCCCGAGTGCCACTCAAGGACACCGGTGCTTTTCCCTCAGTTTAAAAGATGTTATCCATTGTCATGACTCTCTGAATGTCTACACCTATGTGCTACCCCAGTTCACTTCTTTCAATAGATAAGCACTGTTATTTATCTCCAACCTCCCTGACGGTCTGTAACTTTCTCCCACCGTAAATGCTATTTTAGCATGTCAACACAATAGCACAATCTGCACTCAATTACTCTCTGTTTCTCCCTCGAGTCGATGGTCGATGTAGGGCATGTGCTTTGTGTATTCAGTCACTTCCATGCTCTGTTTGTATTGCCTCCCTGAAAGTCTGTCACTTTATCCTGCCAGATATCACTGTTATTTATTCCAGAACCCATTATGTGTCACACAAAATGCAAAGTCATCCATACCACGGACCAGGACTCCAAGTTGATTTCATCCTCTGGGATTGCCCCCTAAACTAGCACCTCTTGTGTAGTTTATAAGTAAATACCTAAATGTGTCATGCCACACAATGAAAATATATAACAAATATGTTAGTACACATTTTAAATCTGGCTCTCCAAACACTCACACCATCAACACCTCTCCAAACCCTTCCTCCCAGTCAACTATTCTAATATACTATATCTTTCCCAAAGGCTGCCTCCACAAAAAGCACCTACCTCTCTGAAATCTGGCCAGTACTAAATCAACTTCTTCCACATGACTCCTTATGTGGCCAGTGGGTTGAAATGCAGGTGTTTCAAAGTTCAAACGAATACATTGATTCAACTCTGATACTCTGCACCCTTTAGCAGTCTTCTATTTAGATGTCTATGGTTTTTGATTTGATTGATTGTTTATTTCTCATACACAAGTGTCTCAGAGCGCCACAAGGCAAGAGAAGGGGAACCGTGGAGAACATAAACAACAATCGTACTAAGCCCAGTGACATTGAGAACGCACACGTGCATGACAAAAGGGGGGGGGGAAGAAGTGTGTGGGAGGGGGAGAAAATGAGGGGGCAGAGTGAGGAGAAAAACAGATAAATAATACTAATAATAATACATAAATAAATAAAAAAAGGTAAGAAACAATGGTAGTTCAGCCAGCGAGTAGCAAGTGCTGGGTATAAAGCAGCTGGCTGGGTAGGTCTGATAAGTGCAGGAAGAAAGATGGGGTGGGGGACTGTAAGGGTACAGTTACAGACCCCAGTGCAAGGGGTGGCCATGAGGCAGTGCCTGAAGAGGGCAGGGTGAGCAGGTACCTGGGCCCGGAGGACAGAGGGTGGCCAGGTGCACAGTGCCGAGGGAGAACACAATCAGCATGGGAGAGGGGGGGGCAAAGGCAGAAGCAAAGAGGAAGGTCTTGAGGTGCTTGCAGAACCGGAGATAGTTTTCCTTAAGTTTTAGAGTGGCAGGGAGACTTTTCTTGGTTATGGTTCAGCTCTGACTTTAGAAACAATTCACTCCAAGTATGGATAAGGCGAAACAATCTTACTTCAGTCTAAATAATGTGTTTCCTGAGTGGGACCAAGCTTGAAAGAGAAGAATGCTTTCTGGCAGATGTCTCTTTCATAAGAACTACTCCTGAATAATAAATATGGTTCAGGCACTTTTATATACCACCATACCACCATATCCTTATTTAGAAGAATGTTTGTTTAGCTATGTCCTGATACTTAAATCTGAAATGTGTCTAATTCATATTTCAGGGGCTGTTGTGTCTTTGGACTGTGCACAGCAGTAGCATGCATGAATCTATGAATTACAATTTTCATCTTCTGTACTCATTGATCCTGGAGACCACTCAAGGGCAAACAGTGACGTTACTTTACAGAAATAAGTTGTGTTTGGAATGTGTCTATGCCCAGCAGAATTTTGCAGAGAAGGCAGCTTCATTTTGCATTACAGAAATAGCTCAGGAGCATACACCCTTACAGATTACCTTTTGTCCATTGCCCCCCAACTACACAATGGTAGGCAAAAAGCATGTACTGGTCTGTGTCTTCTTATGATTTACTGAAGAAATATGTGCTGGAGTGTTCAGACACAGGCTTGTGTTGTATTTCCACATTAAATTCCTAAAGTTATAAGGCCCAACACAAAAATGTATGTAGGTTTCTCGATAGCCTAGTTAGAATTCTGTGGTCACACCAAACCATGAACTGGTCCACAAAGATATAGGGTTTCAACTTACAGACATGTATGTCATTTGTCTGCTAATAAAATCAATAGATTAGGCTGTCACTATGGAGATTAGCTGTGCTAAAACTATTGAAATCCCAAAACCACAGGTGACTGCTTGCATAAGGAACTCCTGATCTTACTGAGGGGTCTTTGAAACTGGTGCCACTGCAAATCATCCTTAAACTTCAGAGAGGCTATTTGGCAAGCCATATAGAGAGCCAAACCTTGTCCTCTCCTTAGACATCAGACCATTCAAGGGAAGGGGACGTGTCTTCTATCCCTTAGCTAAGGTAATATCATACCCAGTAAAGTCACTGAATACCCTCAACTCACTGAAATGGTGCCCTAAGTAAGTCACTTAGCACTATTTGACCTTTTACGAGATGGTCAAGCCAGCGTTCTGCATTGCCCAAAGAACATGCTATTTGTCCAAGTGTGATTTGATAGAGCAGGATTATCAAAATAGGCAATACTGAAGAACTTGCAGACACATATGTATTTATTCACCATCCTTTGAAAAGTAACAAATACATGTTCTCACACAAAGGGCATCTAAGTTCAATGCAGGTGTCCAGATTGTGTGGTCAATTCTGACTTTTATGTGTAGCCATTGATTAGGTCCACCCACCAATGCCTGGCAGTTAGAATGGTTTCTTGCTAAACAACTACACTAAGTAGTTATACTTGCGGTGCCAAACAGATGCAAAGTTTAGTGATGATGAGACAAACAGCAACATAATTAAAAGCATATAATTCATTGAAGTCAATGTGCAAAGTACAATCAGTGGCTGTAACTGGGTATACCATCCTTTTGTTATAAGACAAAGGGTGAAGAACAATTATTTGAATTGTTCGATAGCAGGCAAGTTTGTTCATTGGTTGTACTAGGTGTGCCAAAGTGTTGTGATGGATGAGAGATTAATGTGTTTACTTGTGACAATAGAACAGCCGATTAGCTGCAAACATTCTGAATAGTTTGGATGTATGCAAGATAGTGTACTCATTAGCTCGAATTGTATATGCTATATTTATGTGACAAGACCCATTAAATGTTGTTAACAAAAATTCTTAGAAATGTTTCTAAGAAGATGAATACCTGCAATGGTTTCACTGGTTATGCCAACTTGTTTAGTTGGATGAGAGAACCTTCTAGTTTAAAAGATGTTTGATAATATAACAAAATAGCAGTTGTAAAGAATAGTTCTTAGAATTGTTTGGAGGAAAGCAGCAGAGTATCTTCTGGGGCTTTAATTGAGACATATTTTTGTGAAGCGATAAAATAATAGTTGTTATGAAAAAAAACATTGAAATGTTTGGAAGCAATAGAGAATATTCTGTAGCTGTGATTGATGTACTGTACCAACTTGTGATATATTATTAGACACCAAGATTAATAATGATAAGATTAAGGAGAAGTTCTGAAGAAAATATATTATAATTGTTTGTAGGCAAATAGGAGAGTACAAACACTGGCTGTAAATGAGTGTGCCATATTTTTCTAAACATGTAGTATTTTATTTGCGGGGGTGGTTTGGCAGCCAAGAAAATGGCTGTGAGTCCCTAAAGCTCTGGACCCACACACCGACAAGATTGGAATAGCAGCAATACCTGGGTCAGCACCTGGGTCAGCAGACAATGATTCCTTTCAGTTATGGGAATCGATATCCTCTGTGGTCAGGCTGGTGACCGAATCCAGGTCAACGAGGTTCGGAGTAATCCTCTCCGATGGCAGAGCAGGAGCAGCAGGAGTTCCCTTGGGGATGTCGGCAGCTGTGGGTGGGGTCCTGAGAGCAGCTGTTTTGATGACGCAGATTAAAGAAGCAAAGCAGTGCATGAAATAAGCTGCAGAGAGGGACTGGAGAGTAAGGCTCAGCAGTATTGCGTAGGCAGACATGGCCAGTGGGGAGAAGGAGACCAGCAAGAAGCGCCTTCCGGCATTGAACTGATTAGTACAGTGAAAATGGTGAGGCCTTCCTCAGTGTTTATTACATAATGATAATTGGAAATCCCAGTGGCCATCTTGGAAGGATGTGCAGTGCATGGGTAGCATATGAGTCCTGGCTTGAGGAAGGCCACAGTGGCTACTTCAGGGGACAGTACTGAGGCAAAAGTTATTTTGGATTAGCAGGAGCATGATAGTTGTGAAGAGAGGCTATTGAACTAGTTAGTAACCACAGGTGGGCCCACCTAGAAAGAGCTAGAAGTGGGCTAGAAGTATGCATTGAGTCTGCAGGAACCTGGTTTCTTCCTTCATTGTGGTAGGATGGGAAGTCATGGGGTCGATGAAACCTGCACATACAAATGGGGGAGAAGTCCCCACCAGCAAGGGCATCTCCACAGAAGATCTTGGACTCACAGCAGAGACACCTTGCACTGATCTTGGGGAAACTGGCTAATATTAAGCTAACAATGGTGGCGGTGGAAGGACACTTGAGATGCAGGGGGAGATGAAATCCTTGCGAATGAAGATGGGTTACTTGCAGGTCGAATACAAGAGGCAAAGGAACAGATTTCAATCTTGAAAGACGGTATGGAGGGCCACAAACACCTGCAGGTTAGAGTGCGTGAGCTGGAGGCAAATGTCAATGATTTAGAGGATAGAAATCACAGGAACAACATCAGGGCTTGGGCACGGTTGCGACAGACGCAATAACGTGGTTGAAGCAGTGGCTGCTCTCCTTGCTTAAGATCAATTTTACCCTGACATTGGAGATCCAAAGGACTCACAAGGTGCAACCTCAGGACCCAAAGTGTGGAGCAACTCTAAGACCCATTATTGTTTTCCTCCTCCACCACGCTCAGGTTCTGTAGATCCTGGATAAAAAGAAACAAGCTGGGGAAAGGTACAGCTGCAGTACCAGCCCGTTTCCATTGCACAGGATATTTCCAGGCACACAATAGTGAAAAGGAGATTCTTCCTGGACTTCCGGCCAGAGCTTTGATGCCGGGAACTTAGATTCAGATTGTAACCCCTGGCGAAGATGCAGATCTCTAACGCGGAAGGGCTCACCAAATTCTTTGACAACCCGTCCAACCTGGAAGGATATCTTAGAGTGGCTCAAATAGATCAGGATGTTTCGGACATGGAATTCAGTTACTCTCCCACCATCACTGGTCCGTCCATAGCAGGCCGTGGCCAGCTGTCGGAGACGGGGCATATATTGGGAGAGGTATCGCTTCTCTCATGCTTCAAGTTCTAGAAAGGCCTGCCATACAGGCCCAGATCTGGGTTTGTGGACACCACCCCCGGAAGGGGGGTTTGAAGGTTGGGTAAGAGATGGATAAGTCCCACTCTACATTGAAATCAAAGGGGTCACCTGCAGAGGCCACCTGAATTTGTTTGGTATTGCCTGGCATATAGGGTTAAGTTAATGCTATGTGGTTGTTCTTGTGCCACAATTAGATCAGTGGTTGGTATGGTGCCTGATTATTGAGTTATTATAGTTGGTGTGGGGAGGAGGTTTCAGCCCCTCCTGTATTCCTTGCCAAGGCCTAGTTGATGCTGTTAGGTTAGGGATGATCTGTTTGTTTGGCTTATCTTCCTCTCAGGGGCCCGGGGAGGTGGTCCCACTGGGTGGAGGGAGGAAGCGTGAGTGGATGATTGGACAGTAACGGATGAGCTGACATATGCTTTTGACTGCTTCAGATTCTGTTTCTTCTTTTTCTTTACTTTTCTTCTCAACTACTCTAAGGTTACAACTGGGAGGGGGGTGTTATGATCTGGAGTTTTGTTTATGGGGGGACAAGTCGGGGTCGGGGGGGCAGATGTTCCAGGGGCTGTGAAGTTCTATTTCTTTGGCAATCAGGGGATATTAAGATCATGCCTGGAGCACGCTTACTTTCTCAGGTGTCATGGTGAGGTTTATATTATGGAACGTGAATTGCCTGAGGTTGCCGATTAAACAGAAAAAGGTGCTGACTCACCTGAGGAGACTAGGCACTCAGGGAGCCCCTTTGCAGGAAACTCATATATCAAGCGGGGAGAGTAACAGGCTTAAGAGACAGGGGGTGGGGATGGTGGTGGCATCGGAGGCAATGGGGCATAAATGAGGGGTGGTGATCTTAGTGCACAAGAGCTGTACATTTCCAGTGGAGAGTCTGCAGGCAGACACTGGGGGAGATGGCTGATTGTTAGAGGGCAGTTGGATGGTGCCCCAGTTACTGTGGCGAATGTGTATGAGCCAAAGCAGCAGGGTTTAGGGGTTTTCTGAGCAGAGAAATTCAGCATCTAAAAGGGGAATGGTTGCTTATGGGGGGGGACTTTTTGGCCATTGGATCTTCTGTTAGATAGGGGGTCTCATACACCACTCAGGCCAACCAAGATGCACAAGGCATTTGAGAGGTTAGTTTCTGAAAATGAGTTAGTAGATGTGTGGAGGACATGGAACCCCGAGGCATGGGAATTTACGTGTTTCTCCTCGCCACACAATTCACATTCAAGAATTGATTATCTCTTTGTGTGTAAGGGTTTGATGTCACAAGTATAGGGCACAGATATTTCCCCTATCCTTATCTTGGATCATGTTCCAGTAGTGGTAGATTGTGAATGGGCAGGGGCACTGAGGAGGAGCATCCGATGGCGGCTTGATTTTGAACTTTTGGTATGCCCCGAACTCATTCAATCCGTGGAAGCACTCACAGAGGACTTTTATCAATGCAGTGCATCAGGAGACCCCTCAGTGGGTTTAGTTTGGGACATTTATAAAGCAGAGCTTCAAGAGCACATCAGTGGTTTTGTGATGTGGTGGAATAAGGTGGCTAGAGTGGAAGCTAGTGGGAGACTCCTGGCTATAAAACTCAAAGAGGCAGAATATTTCAAATTCCTGACTCAGAGTAGATTCATGGCACTGGTTAAAGACAAAATAGAGTATAATTAACAGTGCTCCGACAAGGTGGCTGAGGTGATGCTTAAGTACAATTCCAAGTTCTATGGGGGTGCAAAAAGACAGGAAAACCTTTCTCAAATTTCCCGAATGGTAGGTGTCATGGTGGTTGCTTTAGAAGGGGTGGTGGATTATTATGGATAGTTGGGGGATTTTTCAGGAGTTCACCACCTTCTATAGGACGTTGTATACGCCCAAATTCACGGCCGCAAGCAGACAGATTGGTGGATGTCTGGGAGATACACCCCGGGCACATAATGGTGGGGAGCCCATTGGGGAACTCATGGATTTGGGATGGGAAATCATGAGGGAAGAGGTGGCGTTGGCTATATCCAAATTGAAGGTGCGGAGGGCCCCGTGCCGGATGGACTGCCGACAGATTTTCTCCATTCATTTACGGGCTTGCTCACCCCTAAGCTGATGGAGCTATACGGATGCTACATCAGGGATGAGCACCCCAAGGGAAACTTTATAAAGCTCTGATTTATGTGATACAGAAGCCATGAAGGGATTCCACGTTGGTGAAGAACTACCAATATCCATGATCAATTCCGAAGTGAAAATCTTCACCACAGTGCTGGCCTTGCGCCTGGAGCAGATATTGCCGAAACTAATAAACAAAGACCAGTCAGGTTTCGGGGGGCGCCAGTGTCAAATACTCAACTGCTTTGTGCTATATTACACCTGGCAAAAGCTCCAGATAAACCCTGCGGAGCAATGCCACGTGACACTGTGACACCAAAATGACCTTTGACAGGGTAGGGTGGCCTTTCCTAATGGAAATATTAAAGTGAGATGGGATTGGCACATGCTTCATCAATCTAGTCAGAACCCTTTATCAACACACTAGATCGTCGGTATATGTGAATGGTTTGATGTAGCCCTTCTTCGCCCTTAAACAGGCAATGAAACAGGGGTGCCCTCTATCCCGGCTGCTATTCATGCGATCTCTTGAGCTGCTTCTGGGATGCATTAGGGCTAGGAGAGAGATTAAAATGGTGGGGTCAGAGGGATGGAGATTAAGGTAGCTGCATATGTGGATATGATATGATATGATATAGCATTTATAACGCGCCTATACACAAGTGTTTCAAGGAGCAACGAGGCAAAGGGGGGGACAAAGGGACGACAGACAACGATCCTACTAGGCCCGGTGTCATTCAGATCGCGCAAGTGCATGGGAGGGTGGAAAGGGGAAAAGTGTGAGTGGGGGAAAGGAGAGGGGAAAGTGCAGTACAAGGCGTAGTAGAATAAATAACATAATAAAAACAGCCAGATGGTTACAAGTGCAAGGTAAGTGCAGACATAAGTGCTGGTAGGGGGACTGTAGGGAGACAGAAACAGTCCCCAGGTGCAGGGTTGCCAGGGAAGGCAGTGCAGGTGTGCAACTGGTGTTGCCTGTACCCGGATCAGACAGAGTGGGCAGGTAGTTTTGATCAGTGCAGATTCAGCCAGGAATTCAGCAGGGGAGAGAGGGAGAGAAAGCAGAAGCAAAGCGCAACGTTTTGAGGTGCTTACAGAACTGGAGATGGTTCTCCTCAAGTTTCAGGGAGGCAGGAAGGCTGTTCCAGAGGGAGGCCCCTGCTGAAGAGAGAGATCTACCACCAACTCGCTGCTTGGGGCAGCGACTGACACTGCGGGAGTTGGAGGCAGGTGAGCGAAGAGCTTGAGAAGGAAGAAATTTGGGAAGAGAGAGTTGAAGGTATTTCGGCCCCAGGCCCCAGTAGGCCTTGTGCACAATGCAGAGGGTTTTGAACTTAATCCTCACAGCCACTGGGAGCCAGTGCAGAGATTTCAGTCCTGGAGAGATATGATCCCTGGGCTTGAGGCCAAGGACAAGTCTTGCAGTCCTGTTCTGGATAAGTTGCAGAGGGCGGAGAGTAGAGGCAGGCAGATTTAGATAGAGGCTGTTACAATAGTCCAGCCTAGAGAGAACCAGGGCTCTGTAGATGGTGAGCTTCTGGCAGAAGGAGAGGAAAGGAAGAATACCTCTGAGGAGGTGCAGCTGGTAGTGTGACTTCTTAGAGACGTCGGAGATGTGAGGAGAGAAGGATAGTGTGGAGTCAAAGATAACCCCAAGATTTTTATCCTTGCAGGTGGGAACAGGAAGTGGGCCAAGAGAGGCTGGCCAGAGGGCTGCAGGGAAGGACAGAGTGGGTGTGCCGATGAGTAGGATCTCAGTCTTACTGGCATTAAGGCAGAGGTCATTGGCGACACAACAAAACTGGATAGCAGACAGACAGTCAGAGATGAGGGAAGGGGAGGAGGAGGCCGAGGGTAGCCTGAAAATCAGCTGTGTTTCATCCGCATAGCACTGAAAGTTGGGGCAGAGAGCGGCAATGCGGTGGGCAAGGAGACCGGGGTGACACCACAGGTAGAGAAAAAGATATCGGAGAGAAAGGACCCAAGTTGGACCTGGGAGGGTTGGTCAGAGAGGAAAGAAGTCAGCCACGCCAGAGCCTGACATCCTGGCCTTCCAGCAGGACCTGCAATCATCCATACCCCCTTTTATCCAGGTTATTGCGATATATTCGGACGTGTCTGGATACAAGGTATATGGGTAGAAGACTGAAATTATGCCATTAAACTATCTCTGTCTACAAGCCCACTGTTTTACCGCCTCGGTTACCGCCGGACTCGTAATGAGGCCCAAAGTGTATATTCAACTTTGGAAAAGGGCAAGTGTGTGGAGGTCTTGGCAGAAGACTGCAGCAGGCGGCCAAAAGTGTGTGAGAATCAGAAGTCATGGCTGGAAAGTATACCAGGCATTCACAAGCGTGTGAGAATCAGAAGCTCTGGCATGAGAGTATACAGGCAGTCCCAGGTGTGCGAGAATCAGAAGCCCTGGCATGAGAGTATACCAGACAATCAGAAGAGTGTGAAAACAAGAAGAAATATATTCAAGAAGAGACATATTGTAAAATCGATACATTGTGCATTTACATTGTTGTGAGTCACAAGAGACCAAAATACTTGCTATATGTGGAACTTTAAAGAGCAAGATGAATCTAGAGGAAGTGAGCCACCCCCTGGAGCAGAAACCTCTTATCCTCATAGAACTTTTGTGTTGGAACCATTTATTCTTATTTGTGCACACATTTCCCAAACCCGCCAGAGGTTAAATATATTTCCTGTTTCATCTTAGAGTTTAGTTTTAGTGTGAGGGTCAGACTAGAACTTGGACACAGGACAGTATTGTTTTGGACATTCTGACACCAACAAACTTTTAGTTTTGGTTTAGGCCTGGATATCCTCTTTGAACAGGGTCAGAGAGGCATGTTCCCAACACTTTTCATTTGAATAGATGTGTTTTACCACAAATATGGCAAACTTGTGTCCAGGTTTCATTCCTGACTCCTCACAATGCTCAGGTAATACAGTTGGTATGAGGTTCAGGCCCCTGTATCTGGGTCAGATGGGGGAGAGATGTGGAATGAATTAAAAGATGAGGTGGAAGAAATAACAACCTAAATAGAGGATCATGGCAAGCCCAAATAAACAATACACAATGCAGAGTAGCTGGATTTTTAATCTCCTGGACTGAAGAACTACCTGCTTCAAGTGAGTGTGGGAATATTGCTAATCATGTGCCAGATTAAGACTATGACCCATCTCATTCCAGATACGATCAAACCACTGATACCAAAAGGTGGACAGTGCCACATTTAAAGTGATAGTTAGGAAACATATATTTATTCCTACGCCAATATACAGTGTATAATGCCAGTACGTGGAAGCCTGTCCACCAGCACAACCACTGCCCTCTTTAGAGTCACATTACTATAGTAGATCATGTTGTAGCCCACAACACAAATCCAAAAAGTGTTTGTTTAAAGACCAGGACAGAGAGAAACAGCATCTCAAAACCTAAAGTAGGTGCTGGAAAATTGTGTGTTTGTGGAAGCCTAGCGCCAACTTGGCAACACATGTTTGTGATCCACTTTGACATCACACTATGCACAGGACAATAATGAACACACAGGAACTCAACTGCATTCCTCCCACCAACATACAATCTCCATGCATCAATTGGCAAATATTGTCACCAGAGAAATCAGTTTTGCTGTGGCAACATTGTTCTGGTTACCAAGCCCCACTTCTTCCTGCACCGATAACGCTTTGTGCCAGGAAACCTTTATGGAGGCATTGGAACGTGGGAGAAAAATAAAGGTTCTATTGCTCAAAGATAACCTAACAGTAATAGTTTCTATGGCCATCGTTCCTCATAGTTTTGTCAAGCATCATGGGTTTCCATTACTTCATGTGTGTAATCAATCATAGCTGGGAAATGTTTTAGTCGCCTCACATTTTCACAGAAGCATGCTTTAAAGTTGCATTTAGAGATACCGTTCGTAATGGTACATGGTAGATGTGCCCACAGTCCTGAAAGTCCAATTCACCAAGTTGTGTTCCAGTTAACTCAATTACCTTCAATCTCCATGCCTGCTGAGAAGTTACCCAATCCCAAAGTAATCCTATAGTGCAGAGTTTGCATTTATTTTGGAATCAGGTCACTTTGTTTAGCCGAAAATGTGAAGGTGGGGCCAGAGGAAAATTGATTTTTGCTGTCTGCAATCATTTGAATAGACTTCCTGCCCTATTTCTTGGCAGAACAATGCATGTTCCCTTTTTTGCACATGTCCTTGACATCGTTTTGACATATTTCATTGGCAGTTGCTGCAGCCTGCAGGATCAGCACAGATGCACCTAAAGGTCAATGCAAGTGCTTCCCCAATTTCAGGGATCCCACATGTTGCTGCAGGACAACATGAAGACAGCAAATGTCTCCTACTGCAATTGTACTTTGACCATGTTGTGCTGGCTGAGTGATCAATGTGATGCCATCACAGGCTATTGCAACAGTATCAAATGGTGCATTCTCTAGAGCAAGATAGTCACAGGTACTGTCGGCTGTGCGTACTACACCCTTAATAGGAGGAGACCAACAGTGTTAGCACCATTGTTCATCACTCAGCGAAGCACTTCTGCAAGTGCATCTGCAATGACTCTACCTGATCAACACGAAGAAGGCCCATGAAATGGCTCATAACGTGGATACGGTACAGCTGGTATGGAAGGTGTGCTCTATAACGTGTGGGGATGCCTGCATAATCGCAATGAAAGATATAACTGAATGCATGTTCATTAATCAGGAAGTGCAAAGCTCTTGACACCTGCACCACCCGATGCATCTTCAGTGAACAGCAGCACTACTAATGACTGTGATAGATACGCTGTATGATACACTGCTCATTCAATTGGGAGTCTTCGGTGTGGATGGGTCTTCAACAACTGTGAGCATGGGTTTGGCAGCTCAGATTCCTATCAACCTAACACATTTCAGAGGCATAGGCAATATATTTCGCTACTTTACTCATTCAGTAAACGGTCAACAAATGCCAAACCTGCCCACATGCCAGTATACAATATGACTTGTATTTAGTGTCATTGGGGCTATTTTATCTGACTACAGGAAAAAAACAAAAACAAAGTGTCCGATGTTCAAAATTTGCCATTTATTAAAATGAACCAGCACTGCATTGGAGAAGATTATGACAAGACACACAGGGTCAGATTCTCAACCTTTTTTGGCACCATTGAATAGATGCACTAGTGCAACTCCTCACTTGCAGCCCAATTCACAAAGGGCATCTGAAGGAACGCATCTTGGATGCATTCATTCCGTTGCGCTTGTTCCCGCCTTTGCGCAATTCAGCAAATAAAGTTGCATTTCTGAACATTTAAAAGTATCCTGAGTTCACAAGAGCAAGTTCATTTCTGACCCTGCTATGATTTTTTGCTTGAAGTGTGACAGCCATGGTAGACTAGAATGTCCACCCCCCAAATAGAAAAGCAAATGTTCTTTTCGGTTATTTCACTAAGAGGGGCCTTTCAATGGCCCATCTCGATGAAATGCCCCCCAGGCAACCACGTGGTTGCTGGGAGCCTGTTATAAATTATTGTTGGAAGCGTGCTCCCGACACTACTGTATGCAAGTGGAAGGGCTGGACAGCAAATCACTATACTTAGCAAGGCACAGCTCCACCCTACTGATGAGGTCCAACCAGACGAAGCACGTGTCTGGGGTTGCTGTTGGTACTCTTGTTCAGCGGAGAATTGCTTAGCATTTCGGTGCTGGCCTGCCGTAGGGCAGGACAAAGACTGATATGACTTAGATATTTCTCCTCTGCGAAAGATAGTGAGCTGAAGACTCTGGGTGAGTCTCTCCGGCAGAGGGACTCCCAGGACCGGCCTTGTTTTCCGCAAATCTTTTCGCCACTGTCCAGCTTCTGCTGAAATGGCAGGTCACTTTTGAGAATAAGCCGACGTGTGCATTTTTGCAATCAGCGCAAATGAAAAAAGCGCCTCCTCTAGGCTTTTTTCATTTGAGCACATTTTTGAGAATCTGGCCCATACATTTAGCAATCAATGCATCTCTGATAACACGCGACTTTTTTTTTTTTATCTGCTTCAAGTCTCACACCCAAATAGTTGAGCATGGTTGGTAAGTGGGGCATGTTCATGTATAGCAAAATAGTTCGCTCTAGTCACTGAGTATAGGAGGTGCGGCAGCATGAGAAGGAGATGATATTACCTTATGTGCTACTATGGTACTGCTTCTGCTCTTTTCAAACCACATAAATAGAAGAGAGAGGCTAATTTCAACAGGACAGAGAGCAACTGTGGTAATGTTTACTGGGTGCAAAAAACGGAACAGTTTGGAACCACGACGAGTGGTTAGAGCTTTAGGTAAGCATATATGCAGTAGGAAGAGTTGGTCAAAGGGGACAGAATGTGCTGAGAATATGTGGGAGTCCCTTCCATGAGTATGATATGGAGCCTGAGGGCTAAGCTGAGGGCAAATGTGTTGGTCATGTTTGTGATGTCAGGGGGTAGAGGGTTCCATTTCAATGCCAAGGACAGAGAAGGAGCAGTAGCGTGTGGATGTATAGGATTTGTAAGGGGGCAATGGATTAAGGAGAGTACTAGGTCATAAAATGTGAATGGGAGAATAGTGAGAGATAAAAGCAACCATGGGACCTGATTACAAAAACATTTCACCCACACAACTACGTGTTGGCACTGTATTAGCACCAGGGAAACGTTTTCCCTAGTGCAAAAAATTGTGGGCCATATTAGAAAACCTTTGCAACATTACAAAGACAATTTTTGTATGGCATTAGCAATAAGTTAAACCTCTACTTTTAATGGATTTTTGTACCAGGAAAAAGTTCACCCTAGTGCTAAAACAGAATGGTATTAGCAATATGGCAAACCAGGATCCTCAAGCAGGAAGTCAGAGCTTAAAGACGGTTTCAAAAAAAAGAATAATACACAATTAATGTTCCAAACAAGGAATACAATTTGAAATAAAAACACAGAAAACATCTTTTTGGTGAAAGAACAAGCTCTCCTGATTGATCCTATGTTAGATGCGCCCTTTTCCTGCCCAAACAGTCAAGCACAAACCACATACCTGGACCTCCTCCTAGGCCATAAAACCTGCATCCTTATTCAGGGGCTCAGATGCACCTATTGGAGCTCTTCAGGGTGCTCAACATGTCTGATCAGCCAGCCAGAGGATGCTGCGGCCGTTGAATCTCTTGCATGAGCTTAAGCATGATTTTCACCTGGCAGTGGCTATGGTGAGGCTACACAATCCTGCAAACACCCAGCTTGTGCTGTGAAATCAACCAGGCAGGGGTCCAACAGCCTTAGTGAATGCCTCTCTAGATAAAGCAATTAGGCGTACATTTGTCACATCAGGAATCTAGGCAGACAAAACATAAGGAAATACATGTTGTATATATGTATCATTGAGAAGGCTTCTAGTAGCATTTATGTTACATGTTCATGTCTCATTTGTCCATATTTCACAGTTGTAGGCTGTATATTTTTGTCAATCCATGAATTATAATTCCTTTGTAAAATATTGCTTCTTAAGGGCTCAAGATGCCAAAGTCTATGGATTAGGAACATAACATTTAACCTAAACAAGCGGTGGTAAAACCAACAGCTTCAACTTTCTTGTAGGTATAGGATCTGCATTTTCTATGCACTGCCACAATGGAACTATCTGGCCATAAGATGCAACAGCTATCACATGATGCTAGTGCATGAACACAGTATGGCAGTGCCTGGAAAATTTCTATCTAATGTTATGTTGTTTTATACCGTGCACC
Source organism: Ambystoma mexicanum (assembly GCF_040938575.1). NCBI lineage: Eukaryota > Metazoa > Chordata > Amphibia > Caudata > Ambystomatidae > Ambystoma > Ambystoma mexicanum. The sequence goes on along the minus strand of NC_090941.1, from coordinate 99,808,383 downwards.
GGTACCACCGATGGGCAGTGTCCAGGCGCTCACGTGGCTCTGCAAGAAAGAGGACAGGCTGGTTAGTGAAAGTAGAGTGAAACGATAGGTCCAGAACCGGGAGAAACTGGAGTCAGTGTGGGTTGGCTTGCAGATGGTTGTTTTGTTTGTGCATGTTATGTTAGGGGTGTGTCTCTATGTTTTATTTGTATTTAAGTTAAGGTTGTGCACACTGGCTTGTTGTATCCATATGTGTAAGGTCAAGTGTCTAGGGTTGTTTACTGTATGCAATTGTTAATTATATTGGGTGTGTATTTGTGTATAGATTGGCTTGCCCAGTGTCCATGTATAGTACTTGGGTGGTGTTTTGGAGACAGCAGGAGCGGGGTGGTTAATACATAGGCTACTCTCTAAGTTCTTCTTTGTGGCTAATCTACAGAATTCTATCAAATGTTACACTTGTCTAATCTTCACAATCTAGTAAAGACTGATGCATGGCTAATGTTCACAAATTTAAGTGATACACATGGTTAATCTTCACAATTCTATCTAAATGTGATGTGTGGCTAATCTTCACAAATCTATCCAAATGTGACATGTCTAATCTTCACAATGTTGTAAGAGTGATGCATAGCTAATGTTGACCAATTTAAGTGAGAAGCATAGTTAATATTCACAATTCTATCTAGATGTGACGGGTGGCTAATCTACACAATTCTATCTAAATGTGACACATGACTAATCTTCACAATTCCATCTAGTGATACGCATGGTTTAATTCACAATCTCTTTAAGTGTGATGCATGGCCAAGGTTCACAAATGCACATGTCATTTTTTTATTCCTGCATTACACCAGTTAACATATTGGGAGAGATGTTATGATAAACACACCAAAAGACTATGGGTGGGTGGGTAACCTGTACCAACACCATAACATATTCACCCAAAAAGCATAGTAAGATAAACGTTAGTCAAACATGTCATTTCAAACAACCTGAATTACCCTCCAACCATGCTTGCTGTCCCCTTCTGTTGTTGCATGTCCCTAGGTGCCTGTGGTGCCACCTATCTAGGGTCAGGGGGCAGAACGAAGCTTGCCCTACCACTATTAAAGGCAGCAGAAAGGCAAAGCAAAGAAACAACAAAAAATAAATTCAGGACATTTTGCATTGTGTCCCAGAGTGATGAAGATAAATGGTTGCTTTAATTACCCTGCTTCTTGAACTCAAATAGGGTTAAAATCTAGTAAAAGTACAACTCAAATTTCAGAGAGCTGTATACAAGTTCTCGTGTACATTAGTACTAATTTGTGAATCCCTAATTTATTGCGGGACTCCTCAAAGACAAATGGCTGACCGGTTTCAGTGGTGTATGAGTGCAACCACTTTCTTCAGGGTATGTGGAGCCAATATTATGCACCAGGCAGAACTGTTAGGTGGAGGATGGAGACTGCACCTGTAAAGAAGGGGAGAGAAGGTGATGGGTAGAAGAGAATGGTATAGATTACTCTCCCATGGTGACTTCTACCAATAGTCATGGTGCTGTGCCCACAGAGACGAGAATGATAATTAAGGGTCCTTACTCCAGTGTGCAGCCCCTCAGCCCACTAGGGGTATTGCCTCTTCAAAAATGGACTTGTGAGTAAACTATGGGACCTATATGTAATGAAAACACTGACAAAAACACTGAATTCAGTCTGGCAGAGGGAAGTACATATTGCATTCAAATCATTAGTAATGTAAAAATTATATTTATAGTCTGTGGCCTCAGAAGGAATAATGGGAGGTGCCTCCATCGAGGACTACTCCACATGTCCTGCTGGGCATCCCTATTCGTATCTCTCAATCGTCGTGTGTGTCACAGCATGCAGTCCAGAAAAGATCTGCGCGTTGAAGCCTGAATTTGATTTTGTCAGTTCCGAGTTCCGACTCTCTGCGCATGTGTGCAGTGAAGTCACTAGACTCAGCAACAGCATCTCTCACCTCCATGTTGGAGGGTGTTCTTCATTATCTGTGTTGGTGCAGGGACAAACCTGGTTCCGAAAGGGTGTGCGATCCCTGGGTAAATGATTGTGAAGCCCTTATACATTTAATCTAATTAAGGGCGGTTTCGGAAACAATCAAAAGAGAGTGATGAAATCCAGTTTCATTCAATGTCTTTGCATATTACACTTATGCTTTGTTGGCGCCAGCATTATACATTGCCATTTCGAGTATGGTCATTGGTAGTCTGTCGACCATGCTCAATGGTTGTCATGGTTATCCTAGGGTAGCCTACTAGCTACGTGCTTGGTTCAGCGTGTAGTGGTCCACATATGATGTTCCTGATCTTTCATTCTAATAAGTGGAATGGAGGGGGATTTCTCCTCTACTTGCTGGTGAACATGCTCTATCTAGTTCTGTCAGGGTTTGAGTTGAGAATCAGGGTCCTAAAGGGTTGTCAGTGTTTGCCAACTGTTGTGTACATTAAGACCAGTACTATCTGTACATAGCTGAAAGATCCACAATAGTTCTCTTTTACACAGTAAAGGATGCAGGTCTCCTCCTCTAAGACGTACAATCATTCTTTTCAAGACGGTCCATGTGAAATCAGATGCACCATGGCCCTTGAGAAGAAAATTATCTACAAGGGGTGCTGTAATCTTTTGATCCTGATACATGATCGGTGTTCCCCAATTTGTGTCTTCATGGGCCATGTTTTAATGGCCGAGCATCTAATGTTGCATAGGCATGTGATGATGTAGATGACATTGCTGCTATTATAATTTGTAAAAAATGTCTGGCTCCAAGGGTGAATCCAGCCTATATCAATGGACCTGCTCCTTTTAGTTTGTGAACACACACTACATTGGCTACAGGGGGCATGCCCTGCTGGGCCTGTTTGATTTCATAAAGTGTCAGATGCTCTATCCGCTATATCTTTGAACGTAGCAACAAGGTTCTGTCAATGCTTTATAGCGAATCTCGGTGGTCCAATGTTGGATGAGCCCACATTCAAGATGGGCCATAGTTTTTACTTCCTTTTTCCTTTGGTTTGTCAGAGGGGAGAAGCTAAGGGCTGCTGTGATGGTGTCTGGTTTGTCGAGTCTTCTCCCATGTTGTTCAAGAGTAATATATCTATGGCTATTCCTCACCTGTTTCTTAGCAGCTTTCACTGTACGTCTCAGATATCTGTGATTCCTAAGTTTCAGTGCTAAGTTGTTTGACTGTTGGTCATAGTCCAATAGGGCAGTACAGTTCCTTCTGTATCAGAGAAATTGTCCAAATGGAAGGTTCTCTCTTTGGCTTCTTGGATGATAATGTTGGAACAACAGTAAGGAAATCCTATCTGTAGGTTGTATGAAATGACACAAGAGATTGTATGTGCAAATTAAACATGTCAATATAATTTACTGACTAGGGGATACTATTTTCACCCCCAGGGATTCATTATGTAAATACACAAGAATGTATAACCACATGTTATGGCCAGGAAGCACAAAGGGGCGTGCCATTAGACTTAGAAGTATTCCTTTATGGGGTCATATATTGTTAGCTTGGCTTCCAGGAACACATAACAAACTATTGAGGTTACCTACAGAATTTTTGTTTCAACCAGAAGTACCTACAGACATGGAGATGGGGCAGATAATTACAATTAAGCTAGAAGCAGAAATAGTGAGGGAGGACAAAGTAATTGTTGACTGAGCTTATGAGAATGGGATAAACTAGAGAAGAGTGATAGCTTGACTGATATAACAGATGAGGAAATGTTTACAGACAGTGGGCCTCATTACTTGTTTGGCGCCAAACTAGCTACCGGCCCCGTCACGCACGAAGGGGCCACTTCGACCCATTAACAAATTAATAACAGTGCCGGTGCAATCACGAGTTCTGCTCGCGGGTGCCGGTCTGCACACGTGGTCAGACCACGTGTGCAGTCCGGCATCGGCAAGCAGGACTCGCAATGTGGCGGAGAGGTAACAACGGTACTGGTAGCACTACCGGCACCGTTGTTGCCTTTCTGCCACATATTGAGGCCCAATAACTCAGATGACAAAGTGTTGTTTTACATAAGCCTTACATAAGCCTTACCTATCAGTTAAAAGTTGAAAACACAGAGATACCTCAGAGACTGTCACTATTGAAAAAGGTTCTGTTTTTTATCTAGGAAGATTTGAAAAAAGTGCCAAGCACATTGTGGACCAGCAGTACCCCATGTTGAAAGAAGCTGATTAAGGTTTCTATTAAACCATTGCTGCCTTAATGCAACAGGGAATATTAATTCCAGCAGAATCCCCATGCCACATAGCTGTATACCCAGTAAAAAAGGCAAGAGGGAGACTACAAACACATCACTTCTTCTATTAAAATCAACAACACTAAAATAACCTAGATATGCATCTTTTTATCACAGCCCTTGTTGCCCTATTTCTTCTGATGTGCCAAATAGCACTACTCATGCTCATTCTTTAACAAAATAGTTAACATGTTCATACACCACCCATAACACATTTTATTAACTATTTTTCCCAACAACTCCTCCTACCTTCATAAATTACACTGTCACTTACTAAAAGTGTTTCACCATTACCACTTATACCCACTAAGTTTCTTTTACAATTACAGGAATGAAGAAGATTGAAGATTGCCAAAGACAGTTACCCAAAAATGTACACTCTTCACATCCTACAAAGTAGTACTACATCAATATAGCATGTATATTTTTATAATTGTAACAATGTACTTTCACTATATATTAACCTAAATTATTATTTTCGAATCAACAATATTTTTTCACTCGTAATCATTATATTGCAATATTCACATTCTTTCTATTCCCATCTAAACACTACCATTACAACAGCCACTGTTTCCTCAAAACATTATATTGTCCCTACTTATTCAATAACACCACCACTTCATTATTCACTAGCCAATTCCCATTACACCTATACACACTCTTGCAACGTTCCCAACTACACCTATGTTTCCACTGCACAATACCCACAGCACTCTCTTCATCTCTACAATCACACCCACACACCCATCCACAATACATGCAAATACAGTCCACAACTTTCAAACCCAAACATTCTTTTTTTCCAATGGACAAAACAGAATGCCTACTAAAAAGCAACTCCATAGAAAACAAAGACAAAATAGAGCAGATATGAATAAAAATAAGCCATATAGTCATCCACCTCTAAAACAATTTATAGAAAACATTAAAACAAAACAGCTAGCAACTTCACTCAACAAAACTAAACCAGCGACCACTAAAAAAGTATGGCACCTCTTCCAAAAACTAAAAGTAATAAAAAAGTACAAACAAAAGCAGACCTACTCATTTACCTAACTTTATATCTACCAATGTTAACATAGCCACAGTAAAGCATTCCAAAATATTTATTTTACAAAACATGTTCCACCGTAGATTTCTTCACAATCTTATAAAGACAGCTGAAAAGTCACGATCTACCCTTAGAAACTACAACAGAAGACTAATCCTCGAAGCTTTAATTGACAGTACATTTCTACTAAAGAGAAAGTTGTTTACATTGATTTTAAACAGAATGAAAACACTAACTAAATTAATAAATAAATTACAAAAAGTATTGTAAATATGTACAATGTCAATATAGATGCCTTTCCAAACTTCTGTGAAGGTGAATGTGTTCACACCAGCAGCACAGAACCATATTTCAATGAAGAGACTTAGGGCCTGATTCATGGAAGCATTTTATAGTGGCGCAATCCCATAGGACAATGTTCCATGAATCAGGTACTTATAAACAAGAACAAAACAACCCAATTGCCATAGACAGTAATGGCAGAGGCTATGAAATGGAAGGAGACAGCATTGTGGAAAATTAAACCCTTATAGTAAAAACATCCCCAACAAACTTTCATCCAAATATTCCTTTTGCCCAGACAACCCATCCAGTGTATAAATGGACATGCGGCTCAATGTGTAATCCATGCCAACAATCCTTTAAATCTGTATGAGTATTCCTCAATCACTATGTGAAACTAAAAGACAAAACTAAAATGAAAACTTTACAAACAATGGGCTCTTGTTCAGTGCGCAGCCACACTGGACTTTCAAGACATTAATTAGCCTGCATTTCAGGAACTAATTGCCAAAAGCACCTTCCACCACATCAAAATGTTATCAACACACCAACCTGCTATAAGGAATCTTGTGCATAGACTATACCATGCAAAAAGTCCTACTCCAGAACTGCAAAATGTAAATAACATTCTCCTACATGGAACAGCCAAAGAACTCCTTCGAGAAATAGAGCACAACCAAAGTACATACTTTGGAACTCAAGTTGACTTAGAACATTCAGTAACTTCAGAAAACATTAGTGGAAACCTCACAAATACCACTCTCCTAACAAACACATACAAAAAAGAAATAGCTACATTTCAAAACAGATCTCCTGAAATACTGTTGTTGTATAAAATGTTTATAAAAAGAGCACAAAAATAGTAGTTATGGCCTTCAAAAAAGAAGACAATAAGGAATCCCAATGGTTCCAATTAGCTTTATATCTAACAGAAGAAAGAAAATACAAAATAACTTATCCCTCAATAGTTTGCATGTACTGCAATACAAAGCTTGACAATAACCAAATCCCATCACGTGCTATCACTAATAACCAACAAATTGTATGAAAGCATTATAATCCAAACAGTAGACCCATTTCAAGCTATAATATGCCTTCAATTGAAATCAGCAAAATGACCACCATCCGAGTTACTAAAGGGCATCCATGGCAAAGTATTATACTTGCTATTAGATCTTAAAGAAAATGTAGAAACTCTAGGAGTACAATGGGCAATAAATCTTTGATGATTGTACTAGTTAATGGTGTACCAACAAAAGGCAAAGAAATGTTGCAAAAACTAGTCGACTTAAACTCAGTTAGACAAGCCCGAACAATTTCTGAATTAAAGCAATGAATACTGAAAAGATATAAACATAGAGGAAAACTTAAGATAAACCACACAAATAATTCAAGATTCACCAGCAATGGTCAATTTGAACATGAAGATCCTGTTACTGTAGCCAACATTTTAGATCAGTATACAATTCACCCACTGCACTTCAAAGACAGCATAGAAGATTCATTAGAAACCTATCAAATGTGTCAAGCCAAAGGATCCCCAATGGGCATATGGGCAAAAAGTGTAGAAGCACGCAGGAGGAAGATATGATGAAAGGTCCACGCAAATTAGTGCATCAGACTATCACTCTTTACAAATGTATTCTGAAGACCCCAGATTCAGACAAAATGTACACTACATTGTCCACCTCCTGTTCGAAAGTGAACTAGCAACTCTATGTTATGGAGTTGCACACACATTAAAAACAGGCTCACATTTTTTAAACATGTCCGCTACCCAACTGCTTCAACAGATAAAAGACAAAGATTAGGTTCTGCAGTCAAGTATCGCAAATCACTTGGCAAACATGTGCGGTATAAAAGAATACTGGTCCTGACGTCACGCTGATGTACGTTTTATGCTTAGGAACCTAGGCCCACCCACATGGTTTACTTTAAGATGTGTAGAGTATGCATGCAATGATTTGCACGACTTCTTATGAACTGCAAACCAAATAAAAGATGCAATAGATGTAAAAATACCAGGAGAACTCTATTCTCTTGTTACTGTTAAAGTATCAAGGTACTTTCATGAAGCAATTGTCATGCTACACTTCATCTGCAATAAAACTACCACTCCGTTCAGATGAGTGTAAAACTTATTTTGGAGAAAGGAATATCAATCCAGAGGAGCACCACACATCCGCATGCTTTTGTGGACAAAGGATGCTCCAAATGTGGCCATGGCAGTGATGCTACTGTTTTACAGATTATTGAAAAATACATTATCTGCAACATCCCTTCAGAAATCACACATAGTGACCTACGTACACAAATCGTACACTTCCAAAAACATAAGTGTGGCAAATATTGCCAACATAGATATAGAAACACCAGTAAATACTATACCAAATGTCGCTTTGTCTTCCCCAGAACAGTTTGCAAAAAAAGGACAAGTAAATAGCTTGATGTCTTCTTTTAGACACAGTGTAAAAGGCAAACCACCTAAAAACACATAGAACATTAAAAGGGATGAAGCATCCAAGTAGATCAATGATTACAATGCAATCATTGCCCTCTTTTGGCATGAAAACATGGACATATAATACATAGCAGACAATCCCACTGCAGTTACACGATATGTAATAGCATATCTCACCAATGCTGAGAAAACAGAGCTAAAATACCTATGTGATGACATATAATCTGACAAAACACTGTCACAAAGATTGCACAGCTTCGGTATAAACAAGCTATCCCATAATGTGGGTGCTATAAAGCTGCAGACCATTTAACAGGTACAAAATAAAGGGGGGTCTAAGAATGTGTCTATCAGCAAGAACACAGCCCAATGACCTGTTCTTGGTTCATTAACCCTGGGACAGACTCTACCAAGACTTTAGCTCACTGTCCCTTTCACAGAGAAGACATTTCCTTGCATATGAGACTTTGTCCTGCCCAGGGGCAATCCAGCAAAGAAATGCTAGGTAATTCTCCTCTGAACAAGCTCACTGTTCTTAGATAGACTCAGCTCCACCTCATTGATGATGCCCAACAAGGCTGAAACATGGGTTTGGGGTTGCTGTTGGTACTCTTGTTCAGAGGAGAATTGCCTATCATTTCGGTGCTGGACAAAGACTGATATGCGGGGACATTTCTTCTCTGTGAAAGGGACAGTGAGCTAAAGACTTGGTAGAGTCTCTCCCAGGGGTTATTCACCCAAGAACAGGTCATTGGCCTGTCTTCGTACTGGTAGAGAAATTCCCAGACCCCCTTTTGTTTTGCATTTAACAGGTACAGCCTTATATGGCAAACCTGAAAAATTAGGCCTCATTACGACCTTGCCAGTCCAGAAACAAAGGTGCCGGGAAGATTACAAACACTGTTGTTCCCTGGACTGGCATAATTTAGGTCTGCCTGCTGGAGCTGCCATGCCCGACAGGTCTGACCCTTCTGGGAACAGTGGCCACGGTAGGCAGACCGGTAATGGAAACACACCGGTGCTTCAGTGTCCCCACTCCATTAGAGTCCTATGGGACTAAATCGGAATGGGGATTTAAATTTTACCGGCACTTGACTTTACGGGCCACTGGGGTTGTAATCTTCCGATGGCACGGGGAAGTCAGGCACCGGTAAATATTTACGGGTCCAGCAGCAACCCACCAGTAGCAGCAGCAGGGTTACCACTGGACCCTTATTGTGGCCCATTGTCTTGCTAAACCTTAGTCCAGCCTCAACCTGAAAAAGTGTACTAAAATCCTACCAAGAGATAGCATCTATAACCACAAAGGATCCCAACAGCCAAGACAATTTAAAAAAATGATTAAATTGACAATTGTCAGCATATGCTGCACTTAGTTGGAATCCTCAACGTAGCCTGCCTCACATCTAGATAGAATTGTGAATGTTGGCATGTGCACACATAGAGGGAACTCCTAAACTTATCATTCGCCACATCTAGATAGAATTGTAAATGGCAGCATATGCTGCACTTAGTTGGAATCTTCAACGTAGCCTTCATCACATCTAGATAGAGATGTTATTCAATGATTGAAATACGACTCTCCTGCCAAGCCTAGACCAAGCGTGCAATCCTGAATCAATAACCAACCCACTAACAATTTCGCTCCTCTACATACACCTCTCAAACTCAAACCAAACACAACCACAAGCCTTAAACGCAGCAAACGGCACAATCTTCACTACACTGCAACAACAAAACAAACCACACATAGACTTGCACAACAGCACGCAACGACTACCAACCAAAAAACACCCCGAGCCCAGCCAATGGACCTACCGGGCTGAGGCTGCCAACAGCACATCACTGCTATCTTGCACTTTTCCAGATTCCCACTAACTCATCCCCCTCTCCCTTTTTCAGAGCCGCCAGAGCACCAGGGGACCACTCCGGTGGTGATAGTGTCCGGTACAAATATCCATTAACATTAACATTAACATACTACCCAAACTGAAGTCCGGCTTTGGAAAATATGTTCCTGTATGGTATATCCCAAAACTACTCCTACAAAAACAATGTCACACCAGATGAGACTTACCAAACCCAGCCTAATTAATCATATAAAAATATCATTTAAATCTCTGCAATATAAAGAACCTTATACATGTTCCCATTGCAACTTTTTTTAACCTTGGAGAAAAGAGGAAGAATTATTAGGTAACTATGACTAATTTGAAACTGCATTCAAAGCAAATGAAACCGGAATAACAAATGTCAATTTCAAACAATAAAAGGAAATGTTGATCAAAGATTGCCAACAATAGGAAGACATTGAAGCTCAACTAGATAAAGCAACACCTGGTGGCAGTCAAACTTCCCTTGCAGGAAGCCACAAACCACTTGGAGAACCACTAATTATAAATCAAGCAGAAATAGCCACGACTGAGGTAGAAAATATCATGCATCAATCTAAACAATCTGAAGACTTGCCAGTGCTCAAATCACAGCTAGATAATGAACAACTCACCATTTATCTGGAAGTCACTGAAGAAATTGAACATTGTTTTAAAAATTAAACTTAAACTTATAGCTTAGCTCTAAAAATTATAAACACCTGCTCCTGTATGCAAGAGGTGAAGCTGGTTCTGGTAAAACGTTCTTGATTAAAATAATCAGTAAATGTCTGCAAAAGTTAACAAGCAACAACCTGTAAAGCTTGTAACAGCCCCCACAGATGTGGCTTCCTATAACAACGGAGGTGTACATTTACACTGACTACTGTTCATCCCAGTAGAACACCAAAATACATTAGAATAATGCAAATTATCAGTAGAAGCTGCTACTGAAGTACGTATAATTCTGAAACAAATTAAGCTGCTCCTGATAGATGAAGGCAACATGGTTTCCAACCTCATGTTGGCTTTAATTCACATCAGAATGAAAGAATCCTTAGAACCGACTACATAGAGATGTTTGGAAGAAAACAGTTACTGTTTTCAGAGACCTCCTACAATTAACACCAGTAAAAGGCCATTTTATTTTCAACATTAGGACACAAACAATGCCGTAACACATTTGGCAGCATTGGAAATGTAATTCCCTGGCAACATTTTCAATATAAAGAACTAGCTCAAAACATGTGTCAGTCTGCAGACCTGATCTATGCTAACATTCTAAAAAGCATTAGAACTGGTCTGCTTACTAAATATGGAAAATCCATTTTAAATATTAGACTAATCCATGAGCTATATGAGTGAAACACATCTGCTCCTGATGTCATGGAAAAATTAACTCAACAAAATATAAATATATGACCTTAATGTCAACCCTTGCAATCTGTAGTCAATTCAATGAAACAATGTTAAAACAGAAATGCAACCCATACTGCATATCAGCTCCACAGACAAACTGGCAGTGCAATGCATGACACTCCCTATGTGTCTACAAGCAACAGCACAACAAAATGTCCCTCCAACACACCTGGATTCGAAAAAGTATTAACTCTGTGTCTAACCTGCAGATTAATTATAAAATGTAACCTTGATGTCGAACATGGTTTACTCAATGGAGGAAATGGTAAAGTTGTTGGCTTCCAAACATTCCGCATGACAACAATATTCAGTTTGTCAACATCCACATTGACAAACTTACAGAAGTTAAAAAAGGCTGCACAATAGCATATTTCCATCTTTTCTAAGACATGTACGTACACAGAGAACGATTCTCTCTATCTCTTGCATATGCTATCACTATTCACAAATCACAAGTTCTTACCTTAGATCACACTTTGATTAACATTGGCAGCACAGTCTTTAAAGAAGGAAGAGTTACGTAAGCACTTTCATGTCTATGTACACCCAATGATCTATTCCTACTTAATCTTGATGCAAACAAAGTCAACTCTGACATGCCTTGCATCCTAGAATAGAACAGGCTACATGCACTGTACACCCTCAACTAGATATGCACCCTGTACCTCAAAAAATAAAACATTGAAAAAGAAAACAAATACAAACAAAACCTATAACAGATCTCCCAACACTACCACTAAAAAAACAATTACCAAATGCTTCTCCATCAAAAACACACAAAACTGTCTTATACAAACACAATTAATTGTGCATCAGAAGACAAAGAGACACATATCTCTTCTCAAAAAAGAACTGCAGGCCCATCAAAGGATGCAGAGACACAACTCCCTCATCCATTTACATTCAGCAACACAACAGGAGTAAATTACTATGCAAATGTAACAATCAATCTTCTCTTACGATTGCCACCAATTGTTCACAACATATAGTTAAACGGCTCGGAGCAGTTGTGTTTGCAAATGTTCATCCTTCATTGAAATGCCACAAATAATCATGACAGCACATGCATTGTCTCAGGTATAAGGCAAGAATTGGACTACTGTGCAGGAATGATACAATTTACCATAAACACACAGGAAGATCCACAAGAATTCATAATGTACTCACTACAAGTACTGGTAACCAAAAACATCCATATAAATGAAATATTTCAGATTTCATACACGTGGACACATACATGCACTCTATGCAACCATGTTTCACAAGAGCACCTCCCTAATGAACAATCTGTATATGTATCCTTACCAAATTGTGAATCCATTCCATTTCACCAGCTTCTGCAGAATGCAAATCAATGCACATTATACCCTTCTTGCAATTCAATCGTTTAAGCATATAAATAAACTCACATAGCCAATATGTCAAACTAATGCTCCTAACCAATAATGCATATGGTACCAAAAATAACTGTAAGCTCACTAACTTTGCACACAGCCAAGTATCTTTTGGCAAGAAAGTTTCACAACAGTAGGCATAATATACCAGCACTGGTGCCACAACACTTAAGGCCACTATACTGCATAAGGCAACAAATAAGTGGTTGGTTTGAATGTAATGACACCTCTGTTACTCTGTCACATCTAACAAATGCCTACTTAATATTCCTTCAATGCAAATGTACTCACTAAACTGTAGCACAAAAAAGAGTTAGACTATACCAACAGGTATCTAACTACAGCCATAATACTGCAATAGTACTTTTCAACGTGCAGATAGTTAGAATACGCCAACAGTTATCTAACTTCTTCAAAAATACCCTTCATTGGAATTCACTTTAAATAAGCCATCCCAGTTATTGTTACTGCAAAACTTTGTGTAAAGTCTAGAATAGTTACAATATGCCAACAGGTATTTAACGAATTTAAACATTCCCTTAATTACAGCACATTTCAAACAAACATACTATCACAGTTACAGTCACATAATTGCAATCTAAAAAAAACATCTTTTATGGATATCTTTTCCCAATGACTTCATGTCAATTAAACAACAGTGTAACACACAAAAATGTTGTACCAAACATAGTACATAGGATGCACTGTTTATGAGGGTAAAAAAGTAAATGTATATGTAGAAACTGTATGCACTCAAAGTTTTTAACCTATCCTGCTTAACAAATTATACTGTTATCATTCACAGAAAAAACCCCAAAGATTCCATATTTATGAATGTATGCAACTAAGTAATCATACCAAATATAAATAAATACATATTCCATAAGCACTATCCTCAATTGTGCTACAATGATAAATGCCATATACACTTCAATGATATCATTCCACCATATTACAAATATTATAAACTCCCTCTGTCATTACCTATAATTACTATACACATGTTACTAAAGTGTGGCCAGTGGCCACATTCTTGGGGGCCCTTTTATCACTTATAAAAACAGCTCCATATTATCTTTATTCCACTCTCCACCCTTTAAAGGCCCTCTTTCGGCCACCAAATATCCCCAAATGTGTTTTCCACACTTTTTCCGCACTGCGCTGTGCGTGGACACTGGCGGCTGTCTGTGGATTCTCCATGGAAACCTTTTAAAAAAATATGACGCTCTCATGCTTTAGAGCATCCAATCAGCAAGGGCGTACGATGTCTGGGGACATCACGTCACCCCCTGATTGGCCCAGACCTGTCCACAGACCCCTAATCAGGAAGTGAGTCCGCAGACTGGACCCAAATCTCACTAATTTCTTTTGACCTACTTTTTGGATTTTTTTAAAAATAATACTGGACAGATTTACACCAAACCTACTAAATCACACTTTAGGGGCAAAGTCGCTGCTCCTGATGTAAATTTGGCGAAAATCCATCCAGCAGTTTGGGCTGTAGGCATGAGCAAAAACATGTTTCCATTGCATCTATGAAGAATTTCACAAATTTTGGGACCCCTTATAACATTGCCCCCTTTACAAAACCACACCAAAGTTCACAAACTCATTCCAAGGGGACCATATACTTTTTTATGGAAGGTTTGGTGAGGATTCCAGCAAGGGGTCAAGTTATAAGCTGCCCAAAAAGTTATCTTTCTATGAGTTGAGCAAGTTAACCATAACTACAGGGCCGCTACCGCAGGCCCTGTAATATATATATATATATATATATTTATATATATATATATATATTACTACATGGCCACGGTAGTGGCCATGTAGTTATGGTTAAGTTGCTGTTTCCATAGGAAGAGCACTTTTTGGGTGGCTTATAACTTCGCTCTCCCTGGACGGATCCTCACCAAACTTTGCAAAAAAAGTAGTTGGGTCACTCTGAATTTTTTTGCAAAGTTTGGTGAGGATTCGTCCAGGGGGGGGAAAGTTATAGGGGGGTCACAAAACTTTTTTTTTTCCCATAGACTGAATGGGAAAAAACTTTGCGCACGGCTACAGCCCGAACCGCTGGACGGATTTACACCAAATTTGCGGCAGGAGCGGCGACCTGGTCCCAAAAGCGTGCTTTTGTAAATTTGGTGTAAATCTGTCCAGTAGTTTTTTTTTAAAATGACCAAAATGTAAGGCAAAAAAATTAGTGATATCTGCGTTCGCTTCGCGGACGGACTTCCCTGTTCGCTCCGCGGACAGCACCCCGATTGGCCCAAGGGCTTGCGTCATGTCCGCGGACATGCGACGTGTTTGCTGATTGGACGGCGAGGGGCGTGGAGCGCATCAGATTTTCTGTAGCGCCCACCATCTTGTATTCGCAGTCGACCGCGTACAGCGCAGTGAAACGTGGATAAAAAATTGTATTTAGTGTCGTGTGTTGGTGTGTAAGAGGTTGGGGAGTATGAGATAGGTTCAATGCTTTGTTTTTTTATGTGCTAGACCTTTTTGTTGCGTTCGATTTGTCCGCGGAGAACACGGCTGTTCTGACATTTTGTAAATAAACTAAATGGTGGGGTGTTTAACAGAGTATGTGTCATTTTTGTTCGCAAGGAAGGTAAAAATGAGCTATGAACACTCGCGGTGTACTTAATTGTTCGTAAATACACAAACTGGGGGTGTCCTCAGGACGCTGTCCATATTGTAATCTGTCTAGTTGAATGTGTTCTAAGAACACTCGCAGTGCCCCGAAATGGTTACAATTACACAAAATGGGGGTGTTCTGAGAACGTTGTTTGTATTGTTCGTTGTCAGGGTGAAAGTGTTTTAAGAGCACTCCTTTTGTTCGCTAATAGTACAATTTACTAGGGGCGTCAACCGACTTTTTGTCCACTAAAGAAACGATAAATCCGGCTGGTGTGCGTCGACATTATGTGATAATCCTATGACTGGCGCTATTGACCTGGCTGACTTGCTTTTGCAACACTAAATCATATCTCCTGCCCCTAAGCCTGATATTATCAAAGCATTCATATTCCCCGCCTTTCTCCGTGACGTTACAGGGTGCGTAATGAAACGCGCCCAGTCGTCTCCAGTACTACGTGACTTTACACAGAACCCGGAAGACAACACACATTATGTCACAACACAGCGCGCCACATTTCAGAATATGAAACTGTGATTTAAAAGCAAAGAGCAAGATTGTAAATGTTGTAAAGTACATTTATTTGACATCAAATGTTTAGAGAATATTCAGCAATTTGCATTTGTCTTTGTTGTCGATGCGCAAAAGTTCATGTTGAGACACGCGATGTTCCTTTGCGGTACAGAGAGTGTTAGATCAGGTTACAACTCAGTGCGCCACAATTCGGAATATGAAACTGTGGTTTAAAAGTAAACAGCAGGATTGTACATTTGGTAAAGTACATTTATTTCACATGACATGTTTAGTGAATATTCAGCAATTTGCTATTGTCTCTGCTGTCGATCAGCAAAAGTTTATTTGGAGCCACGCGTTGTTCCTTTGCGGTAGATAGGCTGTTGGTTTATGATAAAAGCAGTAAATGGTCTCTCTGATAATCGGAAGGTTGCTCCAACAACGAGCCATTAGACCACCATATTGGTTGGTATGTTGTTTGTAGCCGCTAGTACTGTGTAAGGGAATATTGGTCCTTGGCAATTGCCCATAAAATGGTGAGGGTCATGAAGTTGCATATTTGGACTTGCACCTGGCAGTTGAAGACCCCATGCGCTGGAGTCTGTAAATCGTGACATAGACAAAACGGGGCCACGTACCTGTTTTAAAAAACATAAATTAGTCTCACCAGCCGATCTTCATTAAAAATCATCATTTTATTTATTAGGGCGTGAAACTATTTGCTATCGAAGATAGTGCAACAGAGTATGTTAATAATAAAATAATAATATTTTCCCATTCATATAGCGCTAAGAACTGTGAGGTATGTAAGCGGTGCTTATTATTAACCACAGTGTGTGGTGCTCATTTATCGACCACGGAAGTATGAAAGGCTGAGTTTCGCCTTGCCGGGATTCGAACTTGCGTTAGCAAGCTGTGCACGGATGTCAAAGCGAACGCTGTACTCGCTGTGCCACTTGACAGGCTACAGTGAAGTGGCACAGCGAGTAGAGCGCTTGACCGCCTATAGACCGGTTAAATTATTTATATTAACCCACTCTGTGTCGTCTGCCTTTTTCAGAGCCCTCTAAACAACAGGGGATCAATTCGGCGGTGATAGTGCGCGATAGAAAACATTATGCCACTTTCAACGAACAAGTTCAACTTCAGCGGTCTTTAATGCTATGCTATTGTAATTATATTTGGTATAAAGTAATCTAAAGGGTTACTTACAGTACAATTGCAATTTCCATTGTCTACGAATGGTGCAGTCCCAAAATACGACCCTGCGTGTGCCAACGATCTTTCGCATAGTGATATAATATGTAAAAGTGGTTTCGTTTCAGAAATGTCATCTTTATCTTCTCTTACGTTTTAGCAACACTCCTTCAAGAGAAGTCTTTCATCACAATCTCTGTCTGTCAAGGTCAAAACACAATACAACCTTATAGTCTGCTTCGTGAGCCTCTCCGGGGCCCGAGAAAAAAATGGAAGCAGCTGACCTTCACTGTGAACAAGCATAAATTGTTACTTTGCAACATTCTGTGTAAAGCTATCTGTAGAAGTTGGTTTTTGCATGCCATGTTTGTATATTGTTTGCGTGATATTAAAAAAAGTTTATTTAAAGGACGTTATGGTTCTAAGTACAGCCAAAAGACCCCTGAAAATAGCAAGTTATGGTAAGCTATGAAAAATAACTCGCACCAACACCATGCACTGCTAAGACTAACACCCAGGACATCAAAGATGACATCGCAAATGTCATTGATGAAATCGCTGATGACATCACATGTGTATGTACTTTTCATGGAATTTGTGTACTAGGGATTTTTATTATAATGTTCCGAAAAAAGTGTCAAAGATATTGCAATAAATATCATACCGTTATTAGTGCTTTGAACGATGCATTTATATCAATAAATAGCATTGTATTATGGGATTCTACGTAGTATACTGAGCTACTAATGGAGAAAGATAGCATTGTGTGCAGAGTACAAGATAAAAGTATAATATTTGTATTGTTAATATGTAGAATAATGAAATGATAATTGTCCTGAAATGTTCGAAAATTCACAAAATGGGGGTGTTCTGAGGACGTTATTCGTATTGTGTGATTGCTTAGCTGTATGCAATGAGGGAATGGTGCAGAGAGTAAAGTGGACGCCGTCCGCGGACACCGCGGCTGTTCGTGGACAGGGCGTGGTAAATCCGGGTTTTTCCAGGAAATCCAACATGGAAAGAAGACTGTACGGATCAGCCAATCAGATGTCGAGGTTGTGGATTTGTGTTGAAAGAGACTGTGTGTGGTGAAGATGGCAGAAGTGGAGAAAGTCAGGGTGTTGGTGCTCGGAGATAGGTTTGTGCATGGTTTACAGCAGTACGCTGAATGCAGGCATGTTGCAAAGAAATTTGATGTGAAAGGAGTGGAGGTGGTGTAGAGCACTGTGCCTGATTGCAATGTACTGGGAATTGTACAAGTTTGTGCGGATATGGCCACGATGAACAGTCCGCATGTGGTAGTTTTGCACTATGGTGCTTTACATTTGGGCAACGTCAGTGCCCCTACTTTGTTGGCTGATTTGGAACGCTTGGTTCAAGCCGTAGTGAAGATCCTTCCAAATGCGAAAGTAATTTTTTCTGGATTACTACCTAGGGCAATATGGGACAATAGTTCAGTTTTTTGTCCTCAGCAAAACATTGCTAGGTGTGTCATCAACCAAGGCATGTGTGCCTTCATGCTTAGAGCTGGTATGTTCTTCTGTAACAATGAGAATATTGATGCCAGTAATGCTGTTAATTTTAAAGAAGATGGCATTTGTTTATCTTTTACAGGAAATGCTATTTTGGAATGTAAGGGTTGCTTTGGAGAAGGTTATGTGAAGATTTTAGGAGTAAAGTAAGAAAAAAAACAAGAAAAAAAAATATAAAATAACAGGTGTCTGTCAAGCATCTGTAAAAAAAAAAAACGGCTCTTTTCAGAGCCAACCTCAAAGGGGAAATGGGGTACACTATTTAAATTTACATTCACCACGCTCAGATTTTCGATGTGTCCGCGGACATGGCAGTAGTCCGCGGACATGAAAATCACTACGAGGGGGTTAGTATGTTCTATGTTACATGTCAGGGATATTATGGTTAAGTTGTGCTACTAAAAACCTATGAAATTCAGTGAAAAAACTTTGTTAAAGGGACGTTATGGTTCCAAGTAAAACCGAAAAACCCTTGAAATTCGCCAGTTATGGTAACATAAGCAACCATAACTCGCGCCATCGTGCACTGCTAACACTAACACCCAGGACATCAAAGATGACATCACAAATGTCATTGATGACATAACTGATGACATCACATGGCTGGCTCTCCCTTTTTATCCTTTACTGATATATCGAAGCCACATAGTTTTCTACAGTAACAGTCAGGAAGTAAAAATTGAAAAGGTACTGTATTTGTAGACTTGGGGTCCTGTCACATCATATGAAACATGTACATAGCGGAAGATACAGGCTTGAAAGAGAGCAATCCTTTCTGTGCATGAAGATAATCATTATTATGAAGTACGAGGAAGTACTGTTGGCTGTCTGCACACCATTCCCTGTCTGCTGTGTGCTTCGTGGCAAGTTTCTACACTTGAAAATCCGAACCATTTTTGGCAGGAGGAAGTCTTTTGCTGCAACACGGAAGTTGCCTGACCTGGACCTCAAAGTAACTTTAATAACTTAGGGCAGGGGGGTGGTGTTGGTATAGCTATATCCTGACTGTGTCATCTCCCCTTTTTGTGCCTTTCTCCCCTTACAGCTCCCGTGGGATTTGCCTAAAATTTCAGGATCCTCCCCTAACTCCACCCCTTTGTACTTACAAATAGCGAGTGCCCTGCGCACCCGCGCGCGCACTCGTGAAGTACGAGGAAGTACTGTTGGCTGTCTGCACACCATTCCCTGTCTGCTGTGTGCTTCGTGGCAAGTTTCTACACTTGAAAATCCGAACCATTTTTGGCAGGAGGAAGTCTTTTGCTGCAACACGGAAGTTGCCTGACCTGGACCTCAAAGTAACTTTAATAACTTAGGGCAGGGGGGTGGTGTTGGATTAGCTATATCCTGACTGTGTCATCTCCCCTTTTTGTGCCTTTCTCCCCTTACAGCTCCCGTGGGATTTGCCTAAAATTTCAGGATCCTCCCCTAACTCCACCCCTTTGTACTTACAAATAGCGAGTGCCCTGCGCACCCGCGCGCGCACTCGTGAAGTACGAGGAAGTACTGTTGGCTGTTGTCTGTGGGCGGTGAGCGGTGAGCATCGTTGCCTGCCCTGTTTGGCCACTTTGAACAGAGCCGTGTGTGTGGGGCGCATACTGTGGTGCTTGTTTCGAAGTACTAACTGATCGACCCTAGACTAAGTCAATGGCTAAAGTGTACACGCTAAAATCTAACATGCCTAAAATTGTGTCCCTTGTGGACAAACCTTATGATTTTCAAACTACCCCAAAACGTATTGTGAATGGCTCCTATCCGCGCATAATTGTGCGAGGTCGCTCGTTATCCCACACCAGCGATATCAGAAAATTTTGTGCAGATAGCTCTGAAGTCCATGCCTGCAGCGAAAAGCTAAGTGAGAAGGTTGCTGTGGTAAATTTGTGTATACCTATCTCCTCCCCGGCCATATATAGAGAGGGTACTGATTGTGAAAATAGCAACAAGGGTGCATCTGAGGCTTTAGCAAGTAATGAAAGAATGAATGAAAAGGGATCTAATTGTGAAAATAGCAACAAGGGCATATCTGAAGCTTTAGCAAGTGATGAAAGAATGAATGAAAAGGGATCCGAATGTGAAATCAGTAACAAGAGTGTACCTGAAGGTCACACAAGTGATGAAAAAAGTAATGCAAATGCTGGAGCTATAGATCTTTGTACTCCCTCTGACTCCCTTTTGGCTGCCTTTTCGGAAGAGAATCTGCTGGGGATTTTTGCGTTGTCAGCCAACAAAAAGACCTCAGCGGACATTCTTGTACATCCTATTGACACCCTTCCTATGGATGTCAAATCCCCGGATAGCCATCCACCAGAAGTAATGGTAGAGTCTGATGATGCGCTTATAGCGACAGTTGATTCATCCACTATTGACGCCATAATTCAACCATGTGTTGAAGATGATGTTGATCATTTATCTCAATCCCCCGTGATGTTTCCAGAATGTTCCCAAGAATCCTCTATTTTATCAATTTCCTTTACGCAACACTCCCCTCGGCGTGCTATCTCCTCTAAGGCAGTATCTCCAAATTTTCAAAAAACCCCTCTTTCCTCATCCAGCGAAATCGCTTTGCAAGCAATGAATACAGCTCTGTTCACCTTGGCTAAGCTATATGAAACCCTAGATGCGAGACTGTTAGATCAAAACTTTCTACTAAAAGAGCTGCTAGAAAGCAAAAATGCGGTCAGCTTGCCTGTTGCCTGTCCTATTAATGAAAATACAAACATTATTTCTAGATCTGTTAGCACGTCAGTAAGTGTAGCGGAAGAAGTATTAAGAATGACCGAACCAGTGCTTTTGCTCCAAGAAGATAGTATGAGCAACTTGAGTGAAAAGAGAATTAAGAAAGCAAGCTCCAACTGTGTGGGCCAGGACATGAGTGTAATTGAGACAATTGACCTCAGAGTGGGGAAAGATGAGGAAATAAAATTATCAGAGAAGATGTCAGGTGTTCAAACTGATAAACCTACTTTCTGTCCCGCTATAGGCACAGAGACCTACAATATATTCAGTGTTACTAAAAAAGGGAAAAAACATATAAATAATCCCCAATCTGCTCTAAAAAAAACAAAGAATCAACAGATTTCAAAGACGCAAAAGAATAATAACTCTCAACAGTTTATTAAGAATATCTCTTTACCTGATAAAAGTTGTCAAGAGAAAAGTGCAGCTATTGTTCGGAAGTATACTGCCATTAAGAGGAACAAAGTTGCCCAACACCCCATTAAGCTACCAGCGGCAAGATTTTGTAATTCTAATAATACTGTTCCAATACATGAGCCTCTTGATAATCTAGTGTCCGAAATCACTAAACAGGATCTGAGAGAGGATTCTTCAAATCCTATCACTATAGGGCAGCCACCTTTGATGAAAGAGCAGATGAGTTTTCCTGACAACCAGGTACCGAAATACTCATTTCTAACCTTAGATGAGAGACGCGAGGAGATCATGAAGTCGATGGGAGTATTTTTCTCCCGCCCCTCTGACCTTCCAAGGGCCACAATGAATAAATCCTTTGAAACTGGTTTTAATCAGACGGATAGGCAGAATCTGTTAGAGCAGGGTTCAACTTCTCTCCAGTCCAAAAAAACATCACATGAGAACGTGATGCCGGCACAGAACCAAAAGACCATAAAAATGATGCCGAGGACCAGACATGATAAATGCAATGATCAAACTCATGTAAGCTTAATCTTACAATGTAGAGGTGGGGAGTATGGCATGTATGACTTAAATCGGTCTTCTGTGCTTAACATTTTGCGCACTATCCCAATTTTACAAGGAATTAATTCTGAGGATATGGCTCAGATAGAATTCATAGATGATCAAGATAGTGCAATTGTGAAAATATGGATGACCTCAGACATAGTCAAACACACGATCTGGCAGGCAAGGGATGATATCTTCCATCTAGGGTTCGCATTGCACAATCCTTCGGCTACATCGGCAGTGACCAATACTATTCCCGTAAATGTAGCCAATATATTCCCCTCAAGTTCAACTAACGGTATAAATGGAACCATACGATGTAGTAGCAAATCAGCCGACCCTTTAATGATAAAATGTTTTACAACAGGTGGAAACCAATCACGAATGGTAATGACTGCTGCTTTGAATGAAAGACTGAATGAATGCTAGCTGCCTTGTATTGGGGCTAGAATGAATGTCCAATTGGCCTCTTGGAATACAAGAGGTCATGCACATCTCAGTTCATCTTCAACATCTATTTTTGGTATGTATGACATTGTAATGCTTCAAGAGGTTTGGTTAACTTCTTCCCCGGCTTGGGAGAACCATCAGGTGATTTTGGAACCTGCAATTAAACTTCCGAGAGGTCGTCCCAAGGCGGGTCTTCTCGCAGCCGTAAGATTAGATCATGGGTGGAAGATCGAAGCATGGGCCGCACCTAATAGCTACACCCAGATGGTCCGAATCTCCAACAAAGACCATATTATTGCCTGTATTAACTTGTATTGGAACCATTTAGAGATCTCTGACAACCGTTTTTTTAGGGACTTAAATAACTGCCTGAATATGATTGACAGAGATCCTCTGGTGAAATTCATAATTGTTGCAGGTGACCTGAATATGGATTGTGTGTGCTTGAAAGGGGGAAAATTACGAGAAACTAAAGAAAAATGGAGTTCACTGATGACAGAGAGAGGTCTTAATATGATAAATGGCTCAGTCGAGGGTGATGTACCACCAAAAGCCACATGGCAACAAGGTAATGCTACATCAACCATTGATTATATATATACCAACTGTGAACTCTTTTCCATAGTTACCTATTTTGAAGTGCTGCACCAAACTAAAAGTGATCACAACTTGCTCCATCTGTCCTGGTGCTTACCAGTCAAGAATATTCTAGAATCTGGTAGGAAATATATGCCAAATTTAGGAGTCTCTACCAATGGCAACCGCTTTAAGTGGACTGCATCGAATCTCAGCAAATTACTGCAAGCGATTTCATATCCGAAACATATTACAAACCCTGACTTGCAGTATATACAAGGGGACTATGTGAGCATACTCCAGAATTTTAAAAAATCTGCTCAATGTAATGTCAATGCTCAGAAATCCCATACGCATGCATATGATGAGGAAATAAGGTCCAGGAAAACAGCCCTTAGAAGAGAGATACGATACATTACTCAGCAAAATGCCTCTAATAAGGTTCTTATGATATCCAAATGTAAAAACAGATATAGGAACTGGATCAAACAGCGGAAAGCAAAGATGATTTTGCAGGATGCTCACACTATGTTACATTCCATAGCATCCAAGAACTCTGCATTAATATGGGGACTGATTAAAACCTCCTATGGGGACACACAATCCATAAGACAAATCAACCTAGTCCCTGAAGAGGTTTGGGTTCAATATTACACCTCTCTGTATGCCGAAACGCATATCCCTGCCCGGATGTATCAGATGGATCATACTGGGAAATATGACCTAGAATATGACATCATAGATATTGAAATGTTTATTAAGAAACTGAGTACATCTAGGGCCCCTGGTCCTGATGGTCTTTCCAATATTATGCTAAAGGGAAATCCAGAGGCGTGGGCTGTTATTTTGGGTGCGATTTTTGAACAGGTAATTATCAGCAGAAGAATTCCTGCCTCCTGGCAAAAATCTATTATTGTACCCATCTATAAAAAAGGAGACAGGCTCAACCCCAAGAATTACAGACCAATTGCTCTCCTTGATGCACCTGGAAAAATTTTTGCCCGTTTGATTTTGAGGGACTTTAACAAATGGTCACAGCAGGAGAGAATAAGAGATCCGTTCCAGACGGGGTTTATAGCTGGCCTTGGCACTTCTGTAAATCTAAAAGTGTTAGATGCAATTAAACAGCACGAACTTCAGCTTAACCAAGCGGTCTTTATGGCTTTTATTGACTTTGAAACTGCTTTCGACTCTGTCTCAAGAAAATTATTATTTAACAAGCTAGCTAAGAATACATGCCCAGAATACTTAATTCATTGGATAATCCAATTTCATTCACAAACCTCAGTACAAATTCGTTTGAATATGGATGGCTCTCTGTCGAAAGCAATTAGTACGCACAAGGGATTAAAACAGGGATGTCTATTAGCTTCGACCTTGTTTAATTTCTTTATAGCAGATGTGGTGCAGGATTTTAGAAAGATTTTGTCAGATGCTCCGCGGCTAGGGAAATGTGCTGTCCCTTGGATGTTTTATGCAGATGACCTGGTCTTACTCTCCAAAACATCCTGTGGATTACAGAAGCTACTCGAACAATTGGGAGAATATGTTAAACGAAATGATCTGGTCATAAATGTGTCAAAAACTAAAACTTTGAAAAATGTACCCAATAGAACCTCCAGTGCAATGCGGTTCTCGTGGTCACTAATGGCGGCGCCATTAGAGAATGTGACGCAGTATAAATATCTAGGGCTAAATGTTAATACACATAAGGCTGATTTCCCCTACTGGGAGGAACTGAAAAACAAAGTTAATACTTCAATCTCCCAGGCTTCCATTATTAAATATAAATACTGTTCTTTCTCCATGAAACGCATCATTTTGTTCTATTGCCAGAAAGTAGTACCGACAATTCTTTACGGTGCCGAAACTAGATCGTGGAGAAATGAACTGGCATGGTCAAAAATGGAAGGCAAATTTTGGAAAAAGATCATGAATATTCCTAAATATTTACAGATATGCCTGCTGAGATATGAACTAGGATTATCTTCTCTTTACTGCATGTATATGTGGAAACTATGTAGTCTATATCGTAAATGTCTAATGACTCCGAAAGACAACTCTCTTTTGCATGTCCTGTCTATTTATATGGAAAAAAGCGAGCACAAAGTAATGGTCAAATGGCGTTTGCAAGTGGAGCAATTTTTATTAATAACAGAGGTCTCTAAGGAAATGCTGATATCTAACCCAGACAGAGCGAAACAGAAGATCATAACATGGGATTGGATTAATACTTATGAACAGTGCCAAAAGACCAAACATGCATTTACCCATAGGATAATTGTTAAAAAAATCAGAACAACTGAGAGTTACTTGTTGAAGTTCCCCAATTGTAAAGCTAGACTTTCCTTCTTAAGATTCAGAATGAATTGCTGGCATACAAGAAATATTTTGGCTAAGTGGAACCTTATACCTAAGGAAGAGGACGTTTGTAGATTTTGCAAAACTCCTAATGTATCTGAAACTATATATCACCTAGTCGTGGAGTGTCCTGTGTTACTGAATATGAGAATTGAACACTTTAGGAAACACTTTTGTACTTATACATATCTATCTACTGAACTGTTTTGGGATAGAATTTACAACACGCAGCTAACTACGGTGAGAATAGCAATTTTAAATTACATGAAGGCTTTAAAGCTGAAGGAAAATATCTGTGAATCTGACCTGAATTGAGTATACGATACCTTTTATCTTTATTTATTATAATAGCATGTCTTAGTATGTTTGAGTATCTATATATACTTTTTAGAGTGTCATTTTAAATGTGTTAAAACAAAATTGTGATATTATTATAGATGTGAATATGTAGGTAATCTTGTGTTTTACACTTTTTGCTTATTTTCCGTTTTTCCTTTTTTTTGAAAAGTTGATTTTTTCAACTGTGTCAATAATAAAAAAAAAATAAAAAAAAAAAATAATCATTATGGTTATCAGCACTTTGTCATAGTTTTATTTTTATTACTCTACCTTCCCTCTATATGCTCATATTTGTATACATTATACTCACTCTCCATAGAGTGAATGGGAAAAAAAATTTGCTCGTGTCTACAGCCCAAACCGCTGGACGGATTTCCACCGAATTTGGACCAGGAGCAGCGGCTTGGTCCCAAAAGCGTGCTTTTGCAAATTTGGTGAAAATTCGTCCAGTAGTTTTTTTTTTAAATGACCAAAAAGTAGGTAAAAAAAAATTAGTGATATCTGTGTTCGGTTTGCGAATACACTTCCCTGTTCGCTCCACGGAAAGTGTCCTGATTGGCCAATCGTCTTGCGTGATGTTCGCGGACATGCAAAGTGTTCGCTGATTGGACGGCGTGGAGCGTGAAGCACGTCAGATTTTTCGGTAGCGCCCGCCATATTGGATTCGCGGACGTCCCCGGACAGCGCAGTGAAACTTTGTTCAAAATGTGTATTTTGTAGAGTGTGTTGGTGTGTAGGAGTGTTTGGGGAGGGTGGGAGTGTGTGAGATAGGATGAAAGTTGTGTTTTTTATGTGTTAGACGTTCTTTTTGTGTTCGATTTGTTCGCGGACATCACGGGTGTTCTGAAATTTTCTAAATAAACTGACTAGGGGTGGTCTAAGGAGTCAATATGTGTCCGTTTTGTTCGCAAGCAAAGTGAAACTGTTCTAAGAACACTTGCGGTGTCTGGGGAGTGTTCGTAGGTGGTGTCCTGAGGACGCTGTCCGTATTGTTCTCTGTCAAGTTGAATGTGTTCTAAGAACACGCGCAGTGTCCTGAAATGTTCGCAAATAAACAAAATGGGGGTGTTCTGAAGACGCTTCTAAGAACACTCGCGGTGTCCGGGGAGTGTTCGTAGCGGGTGTCCTGAGGAAGCTGTCCGTATTGTTCTTTGTCAAGTTGAATGTGTCCTAAGAACACTCGCGGTGTCCTGAAATGTTCACAAATAAACAAGATGGGGGTGTTCTGAAGACATTTTTGAGAACACTCCCGGTGTCCTGGAATGTTCGTAGGGGGTGTCCTGAGGACGCTGTCCGTATTGTTCTTTGTCAAGTTGAATGTGTCCTAAGAACACTCGCGGTGTCCTGAAATGTTCGCAAATAAACAAGATGGGGGTGTTCTGAAGACGTTTTTGAGAACACTACCGGTGTCCTGGAATGTTCGTAGGTGTCATGCACCAGCCCTGGAGAATTGCTAGTCGTTGGAGATACTACTAAGATGGCGGCCTGTTCCCTTCTATCGGTCTAGTTTATTCCAACATAGCCGACATATTCTATAACCAGCGGCCCATAGCAACGCTCTGCGCGTTGTATTGTTTCTGTTACGTGCCCAGCAAGTCGCTCTCAGCGTCTAGCTTTTCAAACTTTGCCTTGCGTTCAAGTTCTTTACTTACCTACCTATTCTTTCCCTACACTGGAGGTTTTTTCAGGTTTTCAGGTAAGGTGATTAGGGTCTTATCTTCTGTCCTTTCTTACACAACGCGCTCTACCCCGTGTTTTCCATGTAAGTATTTTTCCTGTCTTTTTCACTCAGCCGGCGCTTCAGCGTTAGTATTTTCGCTGTGAGCGTTTTTCGACTGGTCTTACTTTCCTATCCTTTTCCTTACCTCTTTCTTTCCTCCTTCCTTTCTTCTGTTGTTCCGTCGTAACGCCTCTTCGGTGTTCCGACGGACCGAGACCTCCCTCCAATCACAACTCAGCCGATACGACAGTTGAGCAAGGTGTGGACATTCATACTACGTGTCCGGAGCTCTGCGACTACAGGAATCAAGATCTCCATGTAATAGCCGGACATCAGTATTCCACGGATACCTGAATACTGATCAGGGTTTTTTGCCAGGAGGCTTTTTCCCCATTCTTTAGGGCGTGCTCCTCGGGTATTCCCTTGGTCTGTTATCAGCCAGATCACGGAGGCTACCGAGGGAGCGCGTCCATACCTTCGACAAAAGAAGAAGGAGAAGAAACCTGCCGAAAGAGATAAAGAGAAGAAGAAGAAGGCTGTAACAAAGACGGAAGAAGTACAGGAGAAGACAGATGAGGAGGAGTTGGGGAAGGCTGAGACGATTCGTGACAGTAGGGGGTGTCCTTAGGACGCTGTCCGTATTGTTCGTTGTTAAGTTGAAAGTGTTCTAAGAACTATCGCGTTGTTCTGAAATGTTCGTAGGGGGTGTCCTGAAAACAGTGTCCGTATTGTTCGCTGGCAAGTTCAAAGTGTTCTAAGAACACTCACATTGTTCGCAGACATTAAAAGTTTCCCATAGATCATAGTTGAAATGTTTGACTCTATGGATGTGATATGCTGCGGTGGTTGTTGCCAGGGCATAGAGTCTTGGGTGCATGGCCATTTGGCCATGCACCCAAGACTCTATGCCCTGGCAACAACCACCGCAGCATATCACATTCATATTTGTTTATAACTTTGGGTGAAAAACAAATGTATAAGGAACAAAGGTATTAGATACTATGGATGTGATGTGCTGCTATGGTTGTCCTTATTATTGTATACTTACTGTTTGGTCTAGTAATGGGAGTCCATGTTTTTCTTCTTCATTTCTGTGATAAAAGAAAATAGCATGTTAGTAATAGTATTTTGTAATGACTTATTACATTGTATAAGCAATATACTTTTATTTTTTGTCGACCCTCATATTTAGTAGAGTACAAATCAGAGTACTGTGCAATTTGCTCAGTTTCTGTATTTGTTGCTAAAATCATTGGGTCTGTGGGAGAAAAAAAAATCCATGTTGGATTTAAAAAAAAACCCTTTTTCTGTTATGCTACAGTTTATTTGTTTGTTTGTTTTCAGTGTTCACTTGTTGTTTCTGGCTAATGCTTTATACTTTGCTTTGTTGTATTTTTTTTGGAACAGTAACAGATTCTTCATTTGTTTTGATATAAAATTTTGGAGCAGTTAGATACCAATTGGCGTATTCTAACTGTCTATTTTTTTAATATATTTTAGTGGTTTTCATTTACCTATTTGGATATTGTTAAATTTTGGGACAGTTAGATACCAATTGGCGTATTCTAACTGTGTATTTTTTGGCCTAATTTAGTGGTATTCATTTATCTGATTAGTTGTTGTAGAATCTTTGAGCTGTTAGATAGCTTTTGGAGTATTCTAACAGTTTATATTATTTTAACACACATTTATAATTTTGGGACAGTTAGATACCAATTGGCGTATTCTAACTGTGTATTTTTTGGTCTAATTTAGTGGTATTCATTTATCTGATTAGTTGTTGTAGAATCTTTGAGCAGTTAGATAGCTTTTGGAGTATTCTAACAGTTTATATTTTTGTAACACAAATTTACTTAAAGGTTTAAATACAGTTTATTTATCAAATTTTGGTTTTAAGAACATCAAATAAGCGTTTGTAAGATTTGCTGGTAATCTATGCTTTAGAGTAATGGTACTATCATTACATTGAAACCATCCACATTTCTTTTTTATGTATGCAGTGTAGTGCCCTGAATTGGTTGTGGCTCCTGCGTGGTAGATTATACCTATTGTTGTGAAGGTTTTCTTACCAAGTGATATTTGACCATGTGTGAATCCAGTCAGCTTGCAGTTGTTTTTGGTACCATCTGCATTGTAACGTAGAAGCATTAGTATTACGTATTTACTATGTGTTTGTATTACTAACGTAGAGCGATTATCTGAATTGCAGGTAGAGCATAATCTACCATGGTTTGCATTTTTTACAAGTTGCTGAAATGGAATGGATTCACAATTTGGTATTGATATATATATGAAGCGTTCATTGGGGATTTCTTCTTGTGTCACATTGTTGCAGAGAGTGCATGTATGTTTCCACATCTATGAAATCTGAAAGATTTCATTTATAGGTATGTTTTTGTTTTCCAGTAGTTGTAGTAAGTACATTAGAAATTCTTGTGGATCTTCCTGTGAGTTTATAGTGAATTTCACCATTCCAGCACAGTAGTCCAATTTTCGTCTTATTCCAAAAACACTATATGTGTTGTCAGGATTGTTTGCTGCATTTCTGTGAAGTACTAACATTTGCAAACACAATGGGTCTGTACCGTGTGAGTAAATGTTGTCAACAATTGGTGGTAATTGAAATAGAATATTCATTGCTACATTTGCATAGCAACTTACACCAACTATATTTGAGAATTTAAATGGTCCAGGTAGTTCTGTATCTAACTGCTTTTTTGGAGTTTGTCTTCCTTCTTTAAAGAAGTACCTGGTTTACTTTCTCTAATTGATTCTTTTTTGTTTGTGGTACTTGATGAAGTATTAGTTTCTTTTACTCTCTTTGGAGGATTTGCAGTGACGTCCTGTTGCATTTCAGTTTGATTTAATTTTCTTTTACAACGTTTTAGTTTTTGTGGAACAGAATATGTGTTTAGATGGGGAGTGTATAGTGAGCGAAGTCTATTATATTCTAAAATGCAAGGAATATCAGCGTTTACTTTACTTGCATCAAAGTTGATTAGAAATAGACCGTCAAGTGTACGTAAGCGTGATAGTGCTACGTAGCTCATGCTTTCTTTAAAGACTGTGTTACCAATATCTATCATTGCTTTGTCTAGGGTAAGACCTTGTGATTTATGAATTGTGACTGCGTATGCAAGAGTTAGAGAAAATTGTTCTCTGCGTACATACATATCTTTGAAGAGAAGGAATCTAGCTGTTGAGCGTCCTATCCGTTTTACGTCTGAAAGTTTGTCAAAGAGTATATTGACAAACTGAATTTTGTTGTCACGTGGGTATGTTTGAAAGCCAACAACTGTACCCAGTGCTCAATTAACTAGTCCTTGGTCCACGTCAAGGTTACGTTTAAGCATTACTCTGCAATTTAAGGATAATTTTAGCATCTTTTCTAAGCCTGCTGTGTTTGAGATTGATTTTTCTAAATTATTTAGTCTTGTTGTGGCTTGGTCACACATGGGTAGTGTCATACCATGTACATCTAGTTTGTCTGTGGCGCTAATTTCCATTATTGGTTGCATTTCTTTACTTAGCATGATTTCATTGAACAGCTTGCAAGAGTTGGCATTAAGGCCATACAATTGACATTTTTGTGGGCTAATTGTTCCATAACATCTGTAGCACATGCATTATCACCATAAAGTGCATTAATGTGCCGGGTTTTCAATGTTGCTTCTGCTTCTTTAGAAAGTATACCAACTCTCAAACTTTTTAAAATGTTGGCATAAATTAGATCTGCAGATTGGCGCATGTTTTCTGTTAATTCTCTGTATTGGAAATGTTGCCAAAGGTTGACATTTCCAATGCTGCCAACAGTTTTACGGCAGAGTTTGTGCCCTAATTTTTTAAAAATGGGTTCACCTTTTGCTGGTGTTAATTGAAGCAGATCTCCAAAAACAATAATGTGTTTTACTGCAAAGAGCTCTTCATAGTCCGTTTTGAGTACTTCTTGTAATTTGAGGTGAATCAAAGCTAACATCAGGTTGGAGACCATGCTCACTTCATCTATTAGTAGCATTTTCATTTGTTTCAATACTCTGCGTAATTCCATTGCAGCTTCTGCAGAAAGTTTGTAATAGTCTAATTTGTTCTGGTGTTCTACTGGTAATAGTAGTAATCGGTGTAATGTAACACCACCTATGTTGTAGGCAGCTAAACCTGTGGGGGCAGTGACAACAGCTGACAGTTAGTTGTTTGTCAATTGTTGAAGGAACTTACTAATGATTTTGATTACGAATGTTTTGCCAGAACCAGCTTCACCACTGACGTACAGTAGTATAGGTTTATAATTATGGCAGGAACATTCTTTATTTTCATGTTTTACACCATGTGCAATTTGTTTTGTTACTTCTTGAAAAATGCTACTTTGCTCATTGTTTAGTTTTGATTGTAGTATAGTTAAGTCTTCCTTATCTTCATACTGACACATGGTGTTTTCTACTTCTATCATAGCTAATTCTGCCTCATTTGTTATTAGTGGTTCTCCCAGTGGTTCTTGACTTCCTGTTACAGAAGGTTGACTACTGTCAGGAGTATCCTTATCTAGTTGAGCTTGGAGTTCTTCTTCATGTTGCTGTTCATTGTGCAACATTGTTTTGTACTGTGTAAAGTTTACATCAGTTATAGTGCTTTCATTTGCTTTGAAAGCATCCTCATGTGAGTCATAGTTATCTAGTAATTGTTCTTCTTTTCACCATGGTTTGAAGAGTTGTAGCAGGGACATGTAATATACTTCTTTATGTTGAGGAGTCTTCAATGACAATTTGATATGATTAATTCAATTTGGTTTAGTGAGTTTAACTAAGCTGCCTTCACAGTCTGTCACTCTATATTTACCTTTTTTTCATCGGGTTTCATATTATTTTTGTATGTGTAGTTTTGGGCTATTTGGTATAGACACATTTTTTCCAAAGTATTACTTCTGTTTGGGTAGTATGTGTCCAATAAATTGTTTTTTAAAATGTCTTGGCTGTTGGGATCATATTTGGCTATTGTTTCTATATCTTCATATGATTTTAGAACTCTTTTTCTAGATTTAGCTGGACCAAGACTTAGCCATAGTATATTTTCAGATTTACCATACAATGAAGTACCACTTAAACGATCAGCTGCTTCATAAGATCCACATTCTCTATGGGTGAGCATTTTTATGCCCAAGCTGTATAATTTCTGAGATACTGTTTTATCTGTTGACAGGTCATTCCAGAGGTCTTGGAGCTCTGTCTTTTCTGCTTTAGTTAAGTATGCTGTGACATATCGTGCAACTGCAGTAGAATTGTCTGCAATGTACTGCACATCTATGTTTGCATTCCATAAGTGGGCAATGATTGCATTATAATCATTGATATATTTTTCTTCTTCTTTTCTTTTTATGTAGTATTAGGTGACTTTCCTTTAACAGTATGTCTAACTGAAGACATGAGGTTGTTTACTTGACCTGTATTTGTAACTGGTCTAGGGAAACCAAATCGGCATTTGGTGTAGTATTTGCCTTTGTTTTTGTATTTGCGACGACAATATTTTCCACATTTGTGTCTTTGAAATTGTAAAATATGTGCACAAAGATCACTATTTGTGGCTTCTGATGGAATTTGACAAGTGACATATTTTTCAATAAACTGTAAAACAGTGGCATCACTGTCTTGACCAAATTTAGGAGCATCTTTAATCCATAAAAGCATGTGGATATGTGGTGCTCCTCTGGCTTGGTATTCTTTTCTCCAAAAGAAGTGTTGCACTTCTCCAAGGGGAGGAACAGTTTTATTACAAATAAAATGTAGCATAGCAATGAAGCGATGGTGAAAATATCTTGAAACATTAACAGGATCCAAAGAACAAAGTTCTCCAGGTGTTAGAATATCTATGTTTGTTTTGTTTTTATTTGATATGCGTAGGAAATCATGTAAATCTTCCCATGCAAAATCTGCACAACTTAATGCAACAAACCAAATGGGTGGGCCAAGGTTTCTGATCATACATCGTACATCTCCATGACGTCGAAACCAGTACTCTTTAGTACCACGCATATTTGCTAATAGATTTGTAATATTTGATTGTAAAACCTCATCCTTTTGTTGCACTTTCTCTATTAATTGTGTAGCTGTCATATTTTGAAAGTGTGATCCTGATTTTAATATGTGTGCAACTCCGTAACATAAAGTTGCTAGTTCACTTTCAAAGAGTAGGTGGAATATGTATTCCACATTTTGTCTAAATCTGGGATCTTCAGAATACATCCGTAATGAGCGGTATTCTGAAGCTGATATTTGAATAGGTCTATCATCATACCTTCCTCCTTTGCCAGTTGGAAAGAGTAGAGGAAAAGCACGTGCTTCTATACTTTTTTCCCATATACTGATTGGCGATCCTTTTGTTTGACGCATTTGGTAAGTTTCCAGTACATCTTGTACGGTGTCATTACAGTGCAAAGGATGAATTGTATACTGGTCTAAAGTATTTGATATTGTAGCAGGATCTAGTAGCTCAAATTGACCAGCTTCTTGTGTTTCTTGAATTATTTCAGTTGTATCTTTCAAGTTTTCTTCAATATTAATTTCTTTGTAATATTCATTATTCTCTTTAAGATATTGGAAGGCTTGTCTAACTTTATATAAATCTACCAGCTGTTGCCATATTTTTTGTCTTTTGTAGGTACTCCATTTACTAATATAATTAAAGATTGCTGCATTGGACGTTGCACTCCTAGAGTATGCACATTTTCTTTTAGATGTAATGGTAAATAAACTACTTTTCCACTAATGCCTTTTACCAATTCAGAGGGAGGTAATTTTGCTGTTTTTGGTTGAAGGCGTATTATTGCTTGAAATGGGTGTACTGTTTGAATTATGATGCTCTCATATAAATTAAGTTGTTGTAGTGGTTTTGGTACTGGGTATAATTCCAAATTATTTGTGATAGAACATGAAGGAGTTTGGTTGTTGTCAAGTTTTGTAGTGCAATAACTGCAAAGTATTAAGGGCTCAATTATTTCATATTTGTTTTCTGCTAGAAGGTAGAGAGCTAATTCAAACCATTTAGAATCTTCATTGTCTTCTATTTTGTATGATAGGTCCACAGTTTTTGTGTTACTTTTATTAAAAATTCTACGGCAACATACACATACATGGTTTGGTACTTCAGCTGATTTACTTTTAAATTTTAGTATTTCTTTTTTGTATGTGTTTAGCAAAAGGTTGCCATGTGTAGAATTGTTGCTTAATTGGTTTAAAGCTATTTCATTCTGTAAATGGCTTTCACTTCCAAAATATTTTTTTCTGGATATAGTGAATTTCTTCAAGTAGGTCTTTTGCTGTACCATGTAGAAGAATGTTATTTAACTTTGCTAGTGCTAAAGCAGGACTTTTAGCATAGTACAGTTTATAGACTAGATTTCTTATAGTTGAATGATGTGTTGATATCCTTTTGATATCATGGAAAGTGGTTTTACAAGTAGGTCCTGTAATGCAGGCCAATGAATGTCCTTGTAGTCCTGTGTATTTGCGCACTGGACAGGTATCTATATTTTGCAGTAATTTAATTTTTATTTTGTCTTTGCTTTTTACATATTTATTGAGGAATTGGTGTAAAGATTTGAAACATTGTTTGGGAATGTTACACATTGACGTGCATGGCCATTTGTACACTAGACGTTCTGATTCAGTTGAATGGAGGGGTAATTCTAAGTTTTCAGGGCATATTTTTGTAAGGAGTACTTCTTGTTCCATTATGGTATTATTCACTTTTTCATAACCTCGACCACTGCTATTTATGGCAATTGTATTCGTTTGCTTTTGTTTGTACGCTTCTTCATTAATATATGGTTCTGTGCTCGTAGTGTGATTCCATTCACCTCCGCAGATACTTAAGAAGTTATTTCTGTTGACATTTCGCTTATTGAGAAATCTTTTTTGTAATTTAGTTATTAGTTTTGTTAGTGGTTTCATTTTGTTTAACAGTAAAATAAATACATTTCTTTTGAGAAGAATTGCACTGTCCATCAATGCTTCTAAGATTAATTTCCTACGATAGGTTTTAAGCTTTGAACATGATTTCTCTCCTGTTTTTATAAGATTTTGAAGCACTTTGTGACGGTATATTTTGGCTAAAATACTTTTCTTGGTATGCTTACTTTGCACTATATTAAAATTTGAAGAAGTAGTTTTAACTGTACTGATAGCTGAATTTCTGTTAATTGTTTTTTGGTTTGTTTTACATTTTGATAGAGGAAGCAAAGTTGTTGTACTTGAAACTTCTTGTGTTTCACTAAATGATTGTATTAGCTGTTTTGTTTCAACTTTTTTTACAAATTCTGCTAGAGATGGATGCTTATGTTGGACACCTTTATTTTCATTTGCTCTAATTTTGCGTTGCTTTCTACGGAGTTGTCTTTTGGTAGGCATTCTTTAGGGTCTGTTGAAAAAAATAAAGAAGATATGGGTTGGGGTGTTCTGGAATGTATGTGTGCTGTGTGCATGAGTGTTTGAGTAAGATGATAAAGATGTATGTAATGGTGTGTGATTGTGCATTGGGAACTAAAACTAGTAGGGGTGGGTATTCTTGAATTTATGTGTGACTAAACTGGGGTTCAGATGACAACAAAAAAAGTAAGCTAGTGGTGTGGAAAAGTACAAATAGTAAATGTAATGTATACAATTAAAACAGTTGTTTGTTCTATAATATGAAAATTGTAGTGGTTCAGTTGGCTAATTTGTGTGTCCAAAAATAGAAATTTGTGGGCCATTCTGGTTGTAAATCGCTGTTTACGATATGGACATTTTTGGACAAAATGGTACAAAATCTCTATTTTAAGAAACCAAAATAGCTGGTATTAATGTTATAGTATATTTGATTAATAATATAAATAATATGGTGATATTTTACTTACTTTTTTTTTAATTAACAGGTAACTTCTTAGTTTTTCTTTCTTCTTCAAATTCAGCTGCTTCTTTTCAGGAAACCGGTCTTCACTGCAACTGTGAAAGCTTCAAATTAGTAACTTTGTTTCTATATAGCACTGTTTTTAATTTAGATATTGATTTTTTTAATTGAAATCCTCAGTGCCTTCTGTAAAACCATTAAACTAATTTATTTACATAAGATACATTGCATCAGTTCAGTGCATATGATATGTTCTTAATGAACAAATTGTATTGAATGACTAACTGTAGCAAAAATAAAATATCTTTACTATGTCTTGTGAAATTTATAATATATTAGTGAATACCACTATTTCTGTAAGTAAACTGTTCTAGGTAATAGCGCCTCAATGTCATGTCTAATTTAAAGTAATTAAGTAAATAAATAAATAAAAACAAAAAATATGAAATTGTATAAGTATTTTTATAAAGGTTTAAACATAGATTGTGTTTGCATGCAATTTTGTTTGAATGTATGTAGTCTATATATTTCATTTAAAAAATGTTAGTTTAACATGATTTGAGTGTGTGTGTTTAAAGAAAGTAAAAGGTATAAAGGTGTATAAGTGGTAGTTGATTTTAGGAAATTGAAAAAAGTACAGTAAATTCATTTAACAGATTTTACAAGGTAAAAGTCTGTTTGAAAATGTGTTCATCTACCATAGCTCTCAACTCACACGCCTTTGGCGGGTGTCACACGCCTTGTAAAGGGCAGACTCACCCGCCAAGCCTCCTGCACGCCCATTCATTCCAATGGGCGTCTCACCCGCTAAAAACAAAATCTGGTGATTTCACCCGCCTGTAAAACAAAAATGGTTGAGAGCTATGTCATGTACTATACAGAAAATATGCATACCTGAAGTTTGTGTTCATGCATATGGATATGCATGGAGCTGCAAGTAGAAATCTTGAAGACTTGTACAGTATTTGTGGTAGATGCTGCTTGCCAATTATATGACACTTGTACTCAGAGAGATTCAGAGTACATTTGCAGTGCTGATCTATGATGATGCAGTTAGATGTAGAGGTCTTGAATGTGATTGGTGCATGGTCATGTGATTTTTGAGGTACATCCAATGAGGGAATGGCAGAGAGAGTGTAGTGGAAATGGTAGAAGGGCTGTTCATGTTACGATATGTCCGCGGACATGGCGGTAGTTCCAGGACATCGGGAGTTACATCCGGGGATTTTTGGGTTCGGAAGTCATGCAAATGAGAATAAGCACTGAAAGGGATTGGTCAGGAAAGTTTGGTGGGTGTGTTGTGCCAGGAGAGATTTTCTGAGATACTCTTTTTGCTGAGAGAACAAAAGATAGCTATGGCTGTGTGTTTCAGAAAAAAGATTGTTTGGATTTTAGGAGATTCGTGGATACATTGGTTGAAGGTGCATGCAGAAAGCTGTGGAGTAGCTGTAGATCTTGGATTCCCACATGTGGAAGTACACTGGCATGGAGTATGTGGAATGAAGTGGTTGGATTTGGTACCTCTCTGTGCTACTTTGGAGACAGAGCAACATCCAGACATAATCGTAATTCATTGTGGAGGGAACAGTTTAGGGCATGTGACTGGATTTTTTTTGCAATTTGCTATGAAAGAAGGACTGAGGAAGGTTATGGACATGTTTCCTAATTCGCAAGTGATATTTTCACGGATTGCGTAGAGACAAATGTGGCTTCGTTCTTCTTAATTTGGTTCACAAATGGAAAAAGCAAGGCGCAATGTTAATAAGGCTGTTTGTGGCTTTCTAAGAGATTTTGGCATGTCTTCTTTTCACAATGAAAATATTATGTTTTGTAGTACATACATTTTTCGCAGAGATGGAGTCCATCTTACTTATGCTGGCAATCAGATTTTTCTGAGAAATGTACAAAATGCATTGCAACCTTTTTTGGAATTACAACAACGATTTTGAAATAGATGTTAAGCATTTACAATTTTTGACTTACAAACACCACCCAAAGGCTCTTTAACTGGGAAAGGCGGCTCTGAAAAGAGCCTTATTTTTCTGATTTTTGTAATTTTGTATTTTTTTTTTTGTTGGTTTTTCAGACACAACACACTAGGAGAGGAGGGTAAAGGAGTGTAACGGGGGGACACCAACCACAGGGATAAGAAAGGGCGAGCTGAGAGAGGAAGATGTAGAGTGGGTTTTATTTGGGTAGTGAGCAGGTCTTCTCGTGCTCTGAGACGATAGTCTCAAAAGCACTCCGAAGTCGCTCCCCCCTGCAGAGTACTGTGTCACAGTACATACATACAACTGTGACCCTCGAAAGGTAAGGGTCATCAGCATTCTGTATGGCCTGTGAGGCAGCTTGAGAAAGACGCTGTCCCACAGAGGTGGTCCTTGTGGTGACAGGATCAGAAACAGAGGATGAAGTATCAACCTGCTACGTTCTTCGCAAGGTACAACCCTGCGAATAGCCCCAGAGTGAAATGACCTCAGGTGTCGCTTCATAGTAGTGGTCCCAAAGCTGTAGTTACCGTGCTTCCCGCAACTGAGTATCATTTTGCACTCATTGCAGGTAACATGGTTCGCACGAGCCTTAGGACCATTCCCATGAATGGTAAATAACCGCCACACCCAAGACTCACGCGCAGTGCGGGTAGTCTGGATTTCCTCTACCTCATTCTCATCATCCTCTTCTTCCTCCTCCGCATCCTCAGTCTTGTTCCCCTCTTCAGGCCCTTGGGGAGGTGGTGGTGGTGGAGGGGGTGGTGGTGGTGCTGAAGCAGGTGCAGCACCAAGTGGCAGTTCAGCAGCCAAGGATGCCATGTCGATGATGTTGTAGTCTGCAGGTGACAGCAAAAATCACTGTGTTCTGAAGAATAGCCAGAAACACAATGGGAATAAGCTCTTGGGCGTGGTCTTTTATAGGGGTGCTTGTGCGCGGTCCGCTGACATGCGCACTGTGCGCGGACAGATCGAACACAAAAAAAGGATCGGAAAGTTTCAAAAGGTATATAGAAACTCAAGATTGCTATGTGGGACTTGTGGCATGGTGAGATTTTATTGAAAAATATTATGGATTAACTGAAAATGTACTTTTAAATTGTTCGGGGACACGAACAGTGTCCGCATTTCAGGACACATGATGAGCGTGGGTGCGGTCACATGATCTGTTTGCGAACTAGTCTGCAAAGGAAGCGCCTGTCCGCAGGACACCAAGTGCACGGAGATTGGTTAGCGCATGCGCATTGATGTCCTACGGACACTTTTCGGGTTCTGAAGTAATTAAAAGTGCGTCACACGTGAAACGAATATTTCAGGACACCGCGTGTGTTCTTAGAACAGTTTAAACTTGGTAGCGAACAGTAAGGACAGATATAGTGTTCTTCAGGACACGTGTAATTTAGTTTATGTACGAACATTTCAGGACACCAATTGTGTTCTTAGAACACTTTCAATTGGGTAGCGAACACTATGAACAGTTGTACTGTTGTTCAGGACACATCATTTTCGTTTATTTCCGAACATTTCAGGACACCGATTGTGTTCTTAGGACAGTTTTAAGTTGATAGCGAACATTACGGACAGATATAGTGTTCTTTAGAACACTTTAATTTTTGTTTCTTTACGAACATTTCAGGACACCACGTGTGTTCTTAGAACAGTTTCAACTTGCTAGTGAACAGTACGAACAGGTGTGGTGTTCTTCAGGACACCTCCATTTTCGTTTATGTACGAACATTTCAGAACACTCGACCTGTCCGCGGACACTTTTATTGTTTTTTTTAAAAAAAACGGAAACTGTTCACAATACAATATAAAAATTAAACTTTATTTAACATATATTAATAATTTATGACAGAGAAGGTGAGGCAGAAACAGAAACAAAAACAGGAGAATTTGGGGTTTCAACATGATTGGTATTAGGTGAGGAAGGGATGGAAATCTCATCAAAACGTTTTGGATTATGGAGAGGGTTTGGGGATAATTGACTGGGATATGGTGAGGAGGGACAAGTACATGTGGGGCAATGGTATGACGTTTTTGTTTTAAAATGATCTTCAACAAAAGTTTTCAAATTATTAAAATTGGTCAACAGTAAATCATTTTTTTCTTTTATGTTGTCAAGCGTGTTTTCCATAACAGCTTCTTCAGAGGTAGTTTCTATTTTGTTATTCTCTGTATAAAAATATATATATATATATGTTAAATGTATACAAAATAATAATATTTAAATGGTTTATATTATAAAGTGTTTACCATTAGTTTCACTATCTTGTGACATTTCATCATGTGGGAAATTGTCCTCTAGCCATTCCAGAGTACTAGACATTTCTGTGAGAAAAAAAAAGAAAAGATAATATATTTTTTAATCTAATACAGAAAGTTTATAAATATATGAGTAAAATGAAGCACACTTACTATTTCTGGTAAGATAAGTCCTATGTATTCAGTGGGTCTGGTCTTGTTCTCAGTTCTGTTGTGTCTGTGAGGTAATTATGTTGGAAGCCAATTTATGTTCTTGTGGTATATTCCATTTCAGAACATATTGTATTTAAATGAATGGTTAGTGTGTTACATATATGGGTTACATTTCTTATGTATTACTATATATAATGTGTTTGTGTGCTGCTTTTTGAATTTGTTAAATGTTCTTATATTATGATATAACAATCAAACATACCCCCCCACAACCCCCCCACAGTTTTTAGGTAGTGGTACTGTTCTCCGACATCAAGTTCATAAGAAGAGATCTAGTCAGTTCCATATGACATGTATATAAAGTCAAAGTCATTATTGTTAAGTTTTGCTACTAAAAACCTATGAAATTCCGTGAAAAAACTTTGTTAAAGGGATGGTATGGTTAAGTTGCGCTACTAAAAACCTATGAAATTCAGTGAAAAAACGTTGTTAAAGGGACGTTATGGTTCCAAGTAAAACCGAAAAACCCTTGAAATTCGCCAGTTATGGTAAGCTAAGCAATCATAACTCGCGCCACCACCGTGCACTGCTAAGACTAACACCCAGGACATCAAAGATGACATCACAAATGTCATTGATAATCAACCATAACTCGCATCGTCAGTGATGTCATGGGTGTTAGTCTTAGCAGTGCACAATGGTGGTGCTAGTTGTGGTTGCTTAGCCTACCATAACTGGCGAATTTCAGTCGCTCTTCAGTTTTACTTGTAACCTTAACGTCCGTTTAACAAAGTGTTTTCACTGAATTTCATAGGTTTTTTTGGTGCAACTTAACAATAACGTCCCTTCAACAAAGTTTTTTCACTGAATCTCATAGGTCTTTTATAAGTGCAACTTAACCATAATGTTCCTTTAACAAAGTTTTTTCTAAGAATGTCATGTTTTTATGAGTGAAAATATTTAATGATGTTACATCACTGTATATAAGTTATTAATAATTCCTCTTTTAATATAAATGAAAGAACTGTAAACCTCCTTTAACAAACATATTTTTTTGCAACACATACTGATGTGTGTCGTTATCAGCAGCGCATGCCGGGGATGCATGTCATGATTGATTGCCTAGGGCATGAGGCTCGACCATGACCCGAGCCCCACCAAACCACCCCTGTTATCCTCTGCACCTACCCTACATCCCGGTTCAGTGATCACTATACCCTGCACGGGCTGCAGCGCAATATAAACATATAAATAAAATAAAATAATGTGACCAAGGGACAGTGCTCATGGCTTGCATGGCCAGTCTACACAATCCATGGGACATGGGCTTCAGCCATGCCGCATTCAACAATATGCAAATCAGAGTCAATATGTGTCCTTGTCGAGGGCCAGGCCCACTGCCCAGGTAGCAAAGTTATATCACTATTCGCTGTACTTACTTTTTGACACTTTCAAAAAAGTAAAACACAGGATAGAGTAGAAAAAGCATGCTTTCAGGTCCTTGCTGATGCTCCTCGTGCAGGTTTGCTGCAATCCCGTCCAGCATACCGCTGAAGCTGCAAGCAGAATGTTTTTCTCCCATTTAAACCTAGAGCGTCAACCATTCTGCAAGCCCCAATTAGTTAATCAGAATAGGCATTTGTCCTTGCTGAGCACCAGGTCCACTCTTCATGCACCAAAGTTATATCATTATTTTTTGTATTTACATTTGAACACTTTAGGAAAATACAATACAAGACTGATTTACAAAAGCATGCTTCCAGGTCCGTGCTGATGCTCCTTGCGCAGGTTTTTTTTAATCCAGTCCAGCACTTCAGACTGTAGCCGCAAGCACAATATGTTTTCCTATTCATACCTAGGGATTCGGCCATGCTGCATGCCCCAATAAGCAAATCAGAGTACACATGTATCTTTGCTCGGGCCCAGGCCCATTGCACAGGCACCAAAATTATATCACAATTTTTTGTACTTAAGTTTTGACACTTAAGAAAAAATAAAAGCCAGGACAGATTTGCAAAACCATGCTTTGCGGTCGTTGCTGATGCTCCTTGCAAATGTTTGCTGAAATCCTGTCCAGTATTTTGGGCTGTAGACACAAGCAGAATTTCTTTTCCCATTAAAACCTATCCCGATTTTGAAAAACAATACCACATAGATGGTCCCTGGTGGCCATACACACTTTAACCCCATTGCCGGTCCCTCATGGTCATGACCAGTAGCCAGAGTGTCTGGCTCATGGCCTTTAGCCTTCCTTTTTACCGTCCGTTTTCTAAAATTCTACTGGATGGATTTACAACATAGGCCCCTGGAACAAATTTGACAAAAATCCATCCAGCGGTTTGGGTTGTAGGCATGAGAAAAGTTTGTTTCCATTGTGCATACAAGGATACCTACCAATGTTAGCACCCCCAATAGCTTTTCCCCCCCTTGTACGAAACTGCACCAAACTTTGCAGA
This sequence comes from Ambystoma mexicanum, assembly GCF_040938575.1. Taxonomy (NCBI): domain Eukaryota; kingdom Metazoa; phylum Chordata; class Amphibia; order Caudata; family Ambystomatidae; genus Ambystoma; species Ambystoma mexicanum. Next base: position 99,764,889 of record NC_090941.1, on the reverse strand, counting down.
ATCATTCCGAGGCGGACATATACATTGTATGCAAAGTTTTGTGAGGATTCACCCGAGAGGGCGGGGGGGCAAAGTTATAAACCCGCACAGAAAGTGTAATTTCTATGAGTTGAGCAAACTTAACCATAACTACATGCCTCTACCACAGGCCCTGTATAATATATCTATATATATTCAGTAAAAAACTTTGTTCAAGGGACGTTATGGTTAAGTTGTGCTACTAAAAACGTATGCAATTCAGTAAAAAAACTTTGTTCATGGGACGTTATGGTTAAGTTGTGCTACTAAAAATTTATGCAATTCAGTAAAAAAAAGCTTTGTTAAAGGGACGTTATGGTTCCAAGTAAAACCGAAAAACCCTTAAAATTTGCCAGTTATGGTAAGATAATCAACCATAACTCGTGCCATCACTCTGCACTGTTATGACTAACACCCAGGACATCAAAGATGACATCACAAATGCTCCCGATTGTTCACATGTCTAGTTATAATATGAAATTATTCTAATTTTTCCCATCTACTATAACGAACTATCACTTCCAAACCTCTCTGCTATCTACAACACAGCTGTACAAAAACAAGTGAATTTCATGAACTTAAATTCTAATCATTTGCGAAGCATGTTGAACTAACATACTGTAAATAACATATAAAGGCTTTACATAGTGAAATGAAATGCATGCATACACTATATTCAGATATCAAACAAGAATATTACCACAAAAACATAAAAATCAACGTGTACACTAACATCAGAGCTATAAACACACACAATTTCTAACTTCTTCCTTTTACAATTGCAGTGAAGACCACTCTCCTTAAAATCAGCGGCATCTAAACTACAAACAACAAGTCCGAAGAAACCTGCTCATTCCACAAAAAAAGCACGTACAATACTACCTTTATATTCTTAATGTTCCTCAAAGACACAGTGTGGTTCATTCATGTAATTTTGCACACCAAAAAAAACATTGATTTCTGAACCATTCTGCCCACAAATCCCCATTTATTAAACAGAGATTAGCAGGCAGAATGGCACACAAATCCCTTTTTTTTTGGAACACAAATAACATACTCAAACCTTAGAATTTTAGTACTACAAAAGAACTGTTTTAATTTTACACCATTATGTTTACAATTAATGCTTCTCCTCACCACTAGCTCACTTTCTACTCTCAGCTGAACCGCAGTGTAGTAACATACAACCAGAAGAATAGCCTTCCCAAGTCATGGTAATTGCCCAATGCACATTCACACACCACCACATACATCTTCCACATCAAAATCATACATGCATGCACACAGCACACATACATTGCAAAACTGACCAACCCATACCTTCTTATTTTTTTCAACAGAACCAAAGCATGCCTACCAAAAACAAGGCCCTAGAAAGCAACGCAGAAATAAAGCAAATGAAAATAAAAGTGTCCAAAATAAGCATACATCTGTACCAGAGTTTGTACAAAATGTTCAAACAAAACAGCTAATGCAGTCATTTAGCAAAACAAAAGAAGCTTCTGGTACCAAAACTTTGCCTCCTCTATCAAAATGTAAAACGAAACAGAAAGTAATTAACACGATTTCAGCTACCACTACTGCTAACACTGCTCCTATAAATCTTGATGTAGTGGGCAAGTAACCATACCAAAAAAGTATTTTAGCAAAAATGTTCCGCCACAGATCCTTCAGAATCTTATAAAAACAGGAGCGAAATCATGCACAACCCTTAAAACAGTTTGAAACAGGATAAAACCACTAACAAAAATAAGTACTAAACCACAAAATAAACTTCTCAATAAACGCAATGTCAACAAAAATAACTTCTTAAATATCTGTGGAGGTGAATGGAGTCACACCACGACCACAGAACCATATTTTAATGAAGAAGCATACAAACAAAACCAAACAAACACAATAGCCATCGATAGCAGTGGACGGGGATATGAAAAAATTAATAATACCACCATGGAACAAGAAATACTGCTTACAAAAATATCCCCAGAAAACTCAGAATTACCTCTCCATTCGACTGAACCAGAACGTCCAGTACACAAATGGCCATGCATGTCAATGTGTTACATTCCCAACAAATCTTTCAAATCTTTACGTCAGTTCCTGAATCAGTATGAGAAAGGTAAAGACAAAATCAAAATGAAAGTGCTGCAAAATATGGACACCTGTCCAGTGCGCAAATACACAGGACTACAAGGACAATCATTAGCCTGCATTTCAGGACCTATTTGCAAAAGCACCTTCCATGATATCAAAATGATATCAACACATCATTCAACTGTAAGAAATCTAGTCTGTAAACTGTACTATGCTAAAAGTCATGCTTTAGAAATAGCAATTTAAATAACACTCTTCTACATGGTACACCCAAAGACCTACAAGAAGAAATTGACTGTATCCAGAGAAAATATTTTGGAAGTGAAAGCCACTTACAAAATGTAATAGCTTTAGAACAGACTAGCAACAATTCTGCACATGCAAACTTCTACTAAACACATACAAAAAAGAAACTAAAATTTAAAAGTATATCCGCTGAAGTACCAAACCATGTGTGTGTGTGTGTGTTGCCGCAGAACTTTTTACAAAAGTAACACAAAAACTATAGACGTAACATACAAAATAGAAGACAATGAAGATTCCAAATGGTTTGAATTAGCTCTCTACCTTGTAGCAGAGAACAAATACGAAATAAGTGACCCCTTAATACTTTGAAGTTACTGCACTACAAAACTTGACAACAACTAAACTCCTTCACGTGCTATCACAAATAACTTGGAATTATTTCCACTACGAAAACCCCTACAACAACTCATTTTGTATGAGAGCATCATAATTCAAACAGTGCACCCATTTCGAGCAATGATACGCCTTCAACCAAAAACAGCAAAATTACCTTCCTCTGAATTGGTGAAAGGCATTTGTGGCAAAGTAGTTTATTTACCATTAGATCCGATAGAAAATGTGCACACTCTAGGAGTGCAACTTCCAATAGAGCAATCTTTAATTGTCTTAGTAAATGGTGTGCCAACAAAAGACAGCAAAATTTGGCAAGAACTCGTGGACTTACATAAAGTTATACAAGCCTTGCAATATCTGAAAGACAATAATGAATACTACAAAGAAATAAATATTGAAGAAAACTTAAGGGAAACAACTGAAATAATTAAAGACTCACCAGAAACTGGTCAATTTGAACTTCTGGATCCTGCTGCAGTATCCAATATTTTAGATCATTATACAATTCATCCATTGCACTCTAATGACAGCATAGATGATGCACTAGAAACGTAACAAATGCGACAAACCAAAAGTTCACCAATGAGCATATGGGAAAAAAATATAGAAGCACATGCTTTTCCTGTACTATTTCTTACTGGCAAAGGAGGAAGGTACGATGATAGACCCACTCAGATAACAGCATCAGAATACCGCTCATTACGAATGTATTCTGAAGATCCCAAATTTAGACAAAATGTGGAATACATATTCCACCTACTCTTTGAAAGTAAACTAGCAACTCTATGTTACAGAGTTGCTCAAATATTGAAATTGGCAACCCACTTTCAAAAGATGTCAGCTATGCAATTAATAGAAATTAATTAATAATTAATAGAAAAAGTGCAAGAAAAAGATGAGGTTTTACAAACAAGCATTACAAATCTGTTTGCAAACATGCGTGGTACGAAATAATACTGGTTCCGACATCACGGAGATGTACGTTGTATGATCAGAATCCTTGGACCACCCACTTGGTTTGTTACATTAAATTATGCAGAATATGCATGGGAAGATTTACATGATTTCCTATGCATATCAAAAAAAGAAAAACAAACATAGAGATACTAACACCAGGAGAACCTTGCTCTCTAGATCCTGTTAATGTTTCAAGATATTTCCATCATCGTTTCATTGCTATGCTACACTTTATTTGTAATAAAACTGTTCCTCCCCTCGGAGAAGTGCAACACTTCTGTTGGAGAAAAGAATACCAAGCCAGAGGAGCACCACATATCCACATGCTTTTATGGATTAAAGATGCTCCTAAATTTGGTCAGGACAGTGATGCCACTGTTTTGCAGTTCATCCAAAAATGTCACTTGTGAAAATCCCTTCACAAACGAGACATAGTGACCTTCATGCACAAGCTGTACAATTTCAAAGACACAAATGTGGCAAATATTGTCGACGCAAATACAAGAACAAAGGGAAATAGTACACCAAATGCCGCTTTGGTTTCCCTAGACCAGTTGCAGAAACAGGTGAAGTGAACAACTTCATGTCTTCAGTTGGAAATAGTGTTAAAGGTAAATCACCTAAGAACACGTATTACATAAAAAGAACAGAAGAATCAAAATATATCAATGATTACAATGCAACCATTGCCCTCTTGTGGAATGCAAACATAGATGTGCAGTACATTGCAGACAGTTCCACTGCAGTTGCACGATATGTTACAGCCTACTTAACAAAAGCAGAAAAAACAGAGCTTCAAGACCTCTGGAATGACCTATCATCAGACAACGCACTATCTCAGAAATTGTACAGCTTAGGCATAAACATGCTCTCTCATAGAGAAAAATAGCCAAAAATGATCCCAACAGCCAAGAGGTTTTGAAAAACAATTTACTAGACACATACTACCCGAACAGGAGTACCACTTTGGAAACCATGTGTCTATACCACATAGTCCAAAACTTTGCATACAAAAATGATATAAAACCTAATGAAAACAAAGTTAGATATAGAGTGACAGATTGTGAAGTCAGCTTAGTGAAACTTACCAAACAAAGCTTAATTAATCATATCAAATTGTCACTGAAACGTCCTCACCAGAAAGAACTATATTACATGTCCCTGCTACAACTTTTTAAACCATGGAGAAAAGAAGAAGAGATACTAGATAACTATGACTGCTATGAAGACGCTTTCAAAGCTAATGAAAGCACTATCACCGATGTGAACTTTATGCAGTACAAAACAATGTTGCACAATGAACAGCAACACGAAGAAGAACTCCACGCCCAACTAGATAAAGACACTTCTGACAGTAGTCAACCTTCTGTAACAGGAAGCCAAAAACCACTGGGACAGCCACTAATAGCAAATGAGGCAGAATTAGCTATGACAGAAGTAGAAAACACCATGTGTCACTATGAAGAAGGTACAGAAGACGTAACTGTACTACAATCAAAACTTAACAAAGACCAGCACACCATTTTTGAAGAACTAACAAAAGAAATTACACATGGTGTACAACACGAAAATAAAGAATGTACCTGCCAAAATTACAAACCTATACTGCTATACGTGAGTCGTGAAGCTGGTTCAGGCAAAACATTCTTAATCAAAATCATCAGCAAGTTCCTTCAACAATTGACAAAAAACTAATTTGTAACTGCCCCCTCAGGTTTAGCTGCCTACAACATAGGCGGTGTCACTTTACACTGATTACTACTCCTTCCAGTAGAACACCAAAACAAATTAGACTATTACAAACTTTCTACAGAAGCTGCAATGGAACTACGCAGAGTGTTAAAGCAAATAAAAACGCTACTAATAGATGAAGTGAGCATGGTCTCCAACCTAATGTTGGCTTTGATTCACCTCAGATTACAAGAAGTACTTAAAACAAACTACGAACAGCTCTTTGGAGGAAAACACAGTATTGTTTTTGGAGATCTTCTTCAATTGACATCAGTGAAAGGTGAACCTATTTTTAAAACCTTAGGACACAAACTCTGCCGTAAAACTGTTGGCAGCATAGGAAATGTCAACCTTTGGCAACATTTCTAATACAGAGAATTAAAAGAAAACATGCACCAATCTGCAGTCCTCACCTATGCCAAAATTTTAAAAAGTATTATAGTTGGTGTACTATCTCAAGAAGCACAAGCAATATTAAAAACCCAACACATCCATGAATTTTATGGCGATAACTCATGTGCTAATGATGATATGGAAACAATGTTGAAAAAAGAAATACAACCAATAATTGAAATTTGCTCCACAGACAAACTGGATGTACATGGTATGACACTACCCATGTGTCAACAAGCCGCAACAAGACTAAATACCTTAGAAAATTCTATCTCCAACACAGCTGGGTTGGAGAATATATTAAAATTATCCTTAAACTGTAGAGTAATGCTTAAACATAATCTTGACGTGGAGCAAGGACTAGTTAATGGAGCACTGGGTACAGTTGTTGTCTTTCAAACATACCCATGTGACAACAACATTCAGTTTGTCAATATTCTCTTCGATAAACTTTCAGAAGTAAAAAGGATAGGGCGTTCAACAGCTTGATTCCTTCTCTTCAAAGACATGTATGTATGCAGAGAACAATTTTCTCTAACTCTTGCATATGCAGTCACCATTCATAAATCCCAAGGTCTTACCCTAGACAAAGCATTGATAGATATTGGTAACACAGCCTTTAAAGAAGGCATGAGCTACGTAGCACTATCACGCTTACGTACACTTAACGGCCTATTTCTAATCAACTTTGATGCAAGTAAAGTAAACGCTGATATTCCTTGCGTTTTAGAATACAATAGACTGTGTTCACTATACACCCCCCACCTAAAATCATATCCTGTTACACAAAAAGGAAAACTAATTCAAACTGAAATGCAACAGGATCTGACTACAAATCCTGCAAAGAGAGCAAAATAACCTAATACTTCATCAATTACCACAGCCAAAGAAGAACCTATTAGTCAAAGTAACTCAGGTACTTCTTCAAAGAATCAACACACACTCCGAAAAAATGACTTGGACACAAAGCTATCTGGTCCATTCAAATTTTCAAATGTAACTGGTGTAAGTTGCTACGCAACTGTAGCAATTAATATTCTATTTCAATTGCCACCAATGGTTGACAACATTTACTTACACAGTACAGACCAATTGTGTTTGCAAATGTTAGTCCTCCATAGAAAAACAACAAACAATCCTAACAACACACATAGTGTTCACAGAATAAGACAAGAATTGGATTACTTGCTGGAATGGTAAAATTCACTATAAACTCACAAGAAGATCCACAAGAATTTCTAATATACTTACTACAAGTACTGGAAAACAAAAACATACCTATAAATGAAATCTTCCAGATTTCATACATGTGGAAACGTACATGCACTCTCTGCAACAATGTGACACAGGGAAAAATCCCTAATGAGCGCTTCGTGTTTGTATCCATACCTAATTGTGAATCCATTCCATTTCAGCAACTTGTACAAAATGCAAACCATGGCAAATTATGTACTACCTGCAATTCAGATAATCGCTCGACCTTACAAATACAAACACATCGTAACTACGTAATACTAATGCTTCTACGTTACAATGCAGATGGTACCAACAGCAACTGAAAGCTGACTGGATTCACACACGGTCAAGTATCACTTGGTAAGAAAACCTTCACAACAATAGGTATAATCTACCACGCAGGAGCCACAATCAAAGAAGGTCACTGCACTGCATATATTAAAAAGAAATGTGGATGGTTCGAATGTAATTCGAGAGATTACCAGCAAATCTTACAAATGCTTATTTAATCTTCTTATAACCAAAATGTAATAACTAATCTGTACTTCAACATCAACAAAAAATCAATTAAAAACTATAAACAGTTACAATACACCAACAGGCATCTAACTGGCCCAAGATTCTATAACAACCAAACAGATGAATGAATACCACCAAATTGCACCAAAAATTAGACAGTTAGAATACGCCAACAGGTATCTAACTGCTTCAGAAATCTGCAACAAGCCAACAGATAGAACATTAACCAGAAACACATTCCGAGTAGGGTGGTAAGGGATACCGGGCCTTACCGCCCTACTACGAGGTCCCTTAGCGGGTCCCTTCCTTAATGCCTGGTCTGACCAGGTGTTAAGGACGGGACCCGTTAAGTAAGGGACCTGGGTGCAAATAACGGGCTTGGCATAAACCGGCCCGTTATTTGCGCCGTCCCCATTGAGCACTATGGGGGCTCAAATGGGAATGTGGAATGGTTTGGTAAACGGGGACTTAGCAGTCCCTCCAAGGTCGGATTGGACCGGTGAGTCCGCATTGAACCAAACCGGAGTCGATACAGGTATGGTATGGGAGGCAGTCATGGCGCAATTAGCACCATGACTACCACCATACTCTAAATGAGGGCCATAGACCGAAGACCCAATGATTTGAAAAACAAACACAGAAACTGAGCAAAATGCACAGTACACTGGTTTGAAAACCAAATATGAGGGTCCCAAAAAAAGCTGAAATGTCTATTATGCAATGTAATAAGTCTTTATAGAATACATACACTAACATGCTCTTTTCTTTTATCACAGAAATTGAAAAACAATATTTCCTCCAGGTACGAAACTCATGTAAAAAATAAATGGAATCTCAACAGATCAAGCAGTAAGTATAATTTCAAACAATTGATTGATATTCGAATCTATAGGTCTGATATATGGCTGTGATATGGTGCGGTGGTTGTGGCCAAGGCCTAGAGTCTTGGGTGTATAGCCTACGGCCTACAGCCTACGGCCATGCACCCAAGACTCTACATCCTGGCCACAATCACCACATTATGTTAAACCCATGGTGGCTTATAACTTCACTGCTTATAACTTCGGTCTTGGGTGCATGGCCACAACCACCTGATAAATATTCGATTCTATGGGTGTATCTATGGGTGTGATATGCTGCAGTGGTTGTGGCCAGGGCCTAGAGTCTTGGGTATATAGCCCATAGCCTGCGGCCATGCACCCAAGATTCTAGGCCCTGGCCACAACCACCGCAGAATATCACAACCATGGTGGCTTATAACTCATTATCACACCCATAGAATCAAACATTTTAACTGTGGCATATACCAAATTTGCACCCAAGACTCTAGTCCCTGCCCACAACCACCTAATAGATATTTGGAGATATTGGTGTGATCTATGGGTGTGATAGGCTGTGTTGGTTGTGGCCAGGGCCTAGAGTCTTGGGTGTATGGCCTACGGCCCTGCAGCCCTGCACTCAACACTCTAGGCCCTGGCCACAACCACCTGATAGATATTCGATTCTATGGGTGTCATCTATGAGTGTGATATGCACGATGGTTGTGGCCAGGGCCTAGAGTCTTGGGTGTATGGCCTATGGCCTATGGCCTGTGGCCATGCACCCAAGACTCTAGACCCTAGCCACAACCACCACAGCATATCACACCCATGGTGGCTCATAACTCAGTATCACACCCATAGATTGAACATTTTTAACTGTGACATATACTCAATTTAAAAGTCCGCTGAGACCACGCGTGTCCTTAGAAGAGTTTCAACTTGCCTGCGCACAACACGGACGGGAATACTATCCTAAGGACACCCCTCATTTTCAGTAATTAAGAACATGCCGGACAGCACGGCCATGGCTAATACATCAGTAGCACCTGCCACCTAATAAAATACAGTATTTCACTCATCTCTTCCTCCCTAAACCTCCCCAACCACTCTTGCACACCAAAACACTCCCCAAAACTACATTTCACCTCTGTTTGCCGCCGCGCTGTCGGCAGATCCAAGATGGTGGGCGCATCAGAAAACAATTTGATGCACATCACGCCTCACTTCAGCCAATCGGCGGACACATCGCGTGTCCGCGGACATGGCGCAAGGCCAATCAGTGTCCTGTCCGCGGAGCGATCAGGGAAGTGTCTCCGCCAAACGGACATAGATATCACTATTTTTTTTAGACCTACTTTTTGGTCGTTTTAAAGAAAACTGCTGGACAGATTTTCACCAAATTTACAAAAGCACACTTTCGGGACCAAGCTCCTCCTCCTGCCACAAATTTGGTGAACATCTGTCCAGTGGTTTGGGCTGCAGGCATGCGCAAAGTTTTCCCCCATTCACTCTATGGGAAAAAAGATGTTTTGGGACCCCCCTATAACTTTGCCCCCCCTGGACCAAACCTCACCAAACTTTGCAAAGAAATTCAGAGTGGGCCATAAACTTTTTTGACAAGTTTGGTGAGCATTTGTGCAGGGGGAGCGGAGTTATAAGCTGCCCAAAAAGTGCTCTTCCTATGGAAATGGCAACTTAACCATAACTAATACCGTGGCCATGTAATATATTAACCACATTTACACATCCAGCAAAGACAGAAGACACATGAGTCACAGGGTTGGCACACTGCAGTGCTCAGGCAAGGAGGCCTCATTTCCTCTGCTGCTCCTGTGCACCAGTACCATGGCACCCTTTCTGGTTGCACAGACCCCAAATGAAAATAGATGTGTCATACTTATTGTTGTCACACTCATCAAACATATGTCAATAAACATTATCTAATAAACTGCTGGCCTTCTAACCCCAAAGTTAAAGATTGCAACTAACCTTGGCACTGATGCACAAAACATTTCCATCCGCATGCAGCTGCTAATTGCACATTTCACTGCATTCAATCGGATGACTCAGAAACTGGGTGAAGAAACACAATGATAAAGACACAATGGGCCTCATTACGATGCTGCCGCCGGTGTTCATTTTTTTTTCCGGTGCACAGAAATAGGCAATTGCCGGGTCATTACGGCCTTGCCGGACCCGGCAATTGAAAAAACTCTTCCACATTCCCATTTGCGCCCCATAGGGCTCAATGGGAATGGGGAAGTAGGATGCACCGGCATCGTTTATAACCGTTTGCTCGCGGGTGCCTTTCATTCCGCCAGGCCAGACCAGGTGGAATGAAAGGCACCCGCGAGCACAACTCAGAGTTTGCCGGTCCAGATACAACGGTACGGGCATGCTTACCGGTACCGTTGTATCCAGACCGGGAAGCTCCGAATGAGGCCCAATCAGTAGGCCCCTTCCTCTGGATTCACTGGCAGATAGGAATAAAATGTTACAACAATTTCTTCTACTGTAACCTTAGTAGCTGTAAAGCAGGAACAGACCCTTGTTATTTGTTGTGAACGATGCGTGCGTCTAATCTGTATCAACACAAACTACAACCTGTGACCATTAAGTCATAGGTGTATGTATTTATTGCAGGGGGCAACTGCATTTGTACAAGTTCTCCGAATGGTGTAGCTTGTTCTATAAAACTAGCCCTTCCTGTTTTGCAATAGTGCAAGTTCGTCTTGAAAGGTTTACACTGCATGGAAAGTAGTTACTAACTCTGCGTTTCAGTCTATGAATAGAATGCTAAATTCACTTGTACAAACATCCCATGCAGTTAAATATATGGACGCACATTTCCAATTTCAATCACCTTGGTAACTGAGTTTTATTTCAATATAATTGGTGAAAGTATCAAGCATTTCTGTAAAATATGCCAAGTGATTAAAAATATCTGCTGCTAGTGAAAGGGTTATACAGAAGGTTCAGAATCCCAATGAGAGTGACATCTACGAATGACAGGTCCGGCAAAAACATAGGGAGATGAAAACCTTTCTCTCGGCTCATTAAAATGCAAAATAGAAAGAACAGTGTAATATTCAAATTTCCGCTGTGAAGAACAAAGTTAAGGCAGTTGGCACACGCACTAAATGGCCAAGATGAAATGTAACAATGTCAGGAACAGGACAGGGCTGTCATTATCATCCATGGTAACTAAAAGCCCTCATAACAGCAGATGTTATGGTCTTCCACCTGCTAGGAGAAAATGCTTTGGGAGGTGTGCAGAGCTTTAAGATGGTGTATCAGTTCCCATGTATTTTATTGCGCATATAACAGTATTATTTTTTATCACATTCCCTGCTTAGTTAAAAGTTCTGAAATGTGAATCGATAATGCAGATAATTGTAAAAAGTAGAAAGTCAGAAAAAATATGATATAGCCGTGTGCGTGCGTGCGTGCGTGCGTGCGTGTACCATACGACATGTCAGAATGACCTTTCCTAAACGGGATGTCTGGCCCGAGCCAAATAAAACAGGAAATGTCATAAATGTACGTGATACATTGTTTGCAACATATACATGATAAAAAGGTTTGCTTTTCCATTTTTTCATTGACTTTCCCGTAGAGAAAACCTCCAGTTTTTGCATGTGCACACTGGATGGATTTTCGGGAAATGCAAAACACGTTGGGCACAAAGCGCTCAAAGAAAACACTTGTTGGTTTGGTGAAAATCCATCCAGTAGTCTATTTCAAATTTGGCAAAGAGCAAAGAGTGCCCCCGTTACCTATAAAGGTATTTATATCACACACCTGCACTGCTGGATCAAAGGATTTTCATTTCTGAAATCTGCCATTATGGCAATTGAGATTTAGATTATATTTTTAGAAATGGTCTTAAATTGTATGAGGGGAGTGATTTGTGCAGTTTCGATGCTGGGGAGCATGTGGACAGTATAAGAGAGAAGATGTTGTGAACGTTTGGGATCTGGGGATATTGAAGATTTTGATTATTTTGAGCATTATTCTGAGATGGAGATCAGAGATTGAAATTTGTTTTGAGTGGCAAAATAAAAGATTAAATACTGAAAATATTTAAAATAATGAGATGTGACAAACACAAGAAATGCTAGTGTGGGGGACAGGTGTATTTTAAGTTAATTTAGGTAGAAATCCATGAATTATTTTTGTAAAACAAAATTTCATCCAGATTTCATCCAGAATTGAGTACAAATATGCAAAGAGGGGTAGAATAACGTTTGGGGTATTTTTGATTGGTTTTCAGTAACTTTTATTTTGATTTATTTTGAAAAGAAATTGTGCGACAGAGGCGCAAATGATGACGATATGTGTTTTCATTGTACTTCGTTTTGTTTCGAGAAACATTTCACATGACGTAAAAGCTTGGATCTCGATTCAAAGTATTGGTCTGCATAAACCTCGATGTTCTTAAAGTCCCAATGAATGTAAAAACATGCATAAAACACGTGATTAACTTTGAGTGGATCGAAAGAGGATGTAAGGGCTACGAAAGGGAGCAACGGCTGGAGTCACTTTTGCAAATGGTGCAGTGTGCACAGAGTGAAATACACGCTATATTTTCAGAACTCTAGATTTATCAGTGGAGGTTGTGCTAACGATTTAGTTTCAAACGGGGGTCTGAGCTGAACTGAGATTTCAAATCTACATCATTAACAAATGGAAAAGAAATGAGTGCATAGTTATGTTCAGTGCTTTGGTGTAAAGCGCTATATAAAATCCAAACACAATACAAAATACAAATAGTTGCCCGGTATAAAATTAATATTTTGTGACAGGTAAAGTGTAAGCTAGCTGCACTCACAGGTATTTTTGCATAGAAGTGAGATGGAGATCCCACATCTAGAGTCTCAGAAAACCGAAAAGAAATCAGTGAATATTTTGGAAATATAAAATATATCTTTGAAACAATTAGAGTATGTTGCGGTGAGTAGGGGAATGTTTTGTTAATTTGTAGAGCATTCTGCAAAATGTAATGATAGAACAAAATAGAGGGATTGCTTCCTAAATTCAGAAAACATGTGTGGGGGTAGAGTATGGTGACATTTTAGGGGGTTTGGGCTTTGTGGTTGTTTTTGAGTAACTTATACCGTGATTTGTTCTGATTATAAAGTGCTCAACAGATGTGCACATGATGCTGATGCCTGTGTTCATTGTGCTCAGTTTTGAATGGAGAAGTGTTTCATGTAACCTAAAAGGTTGGATCTCGATTCAACAAATTCCTCTCTGCGGATCTAAATGACGATATATGCCTAAAAACTTGCATAAAACATGTGATTTATCTTCAGTGGCGCAAAGGAGGATGTAAAGAGATGAACAGGAGAGTGGGTTGAGTCACTTTTGCAAATGCTGTAGTGTGCCCAGAGAGACATAGGCAATCGTGTTTCTCAGATCTCAATTTGCTGAGTGTGCCAGGCTGAAGATAGAGATTCAAGTGGGGTGTCTGAGCTGAAGTAAGATTGATATCTCAAATGTAGAATGTTAACAAATGGAAAAGAAATTAGTGCATAGTTGTTCCGTATACAATTAATATTTTGTGAGTAGTGAAATACACAGTAGCTGGGTCTATTGGTATGTTTGTGCATGGACATGAAGTCGAGATCTCAGATCTATATTTTCTTTGAATGGAAAATAAATTAGTGAATACTTGGGTATATAAACTATGTCTTTAAGAAATGTATACCATTTCACAGTTAGTAGGGCCATTGTTTTGTTCATTACGGAAGCAATTCATATATATGTATAATAGAAACAAATGGATGAAGTGTTTCCTAAGTGTTTAAGGTTGGGGCTTTGTGTTGGATTTTCAGTAACTTTTCAATTGATTTATTTTGATAATAAAGTGCACATAGAGGCATAAATGATACTGATTTGTGTTTTGATTGCGCTTTGCTTTGATTGGGTCAGCCTTTCATGCAATGTAAATGTTTGGTTATTGATTCAAAGTTTTCCTCCGCGATATGACCAATGAAATGAAAAACATGCCTAAAATATTTGATTAACCTTGAAGGTATCAAGGGAGTATGTTAGGGGCATGAAAGGGAAAGAGGGGTGGAGTCCATTTTGCTAATGGTGCAGTGTTTCTAGATAGAAAACCATGTTATTTTTACACAGATCATGATTCACAACGGGACTGCCGGTCCCGTTGAAGTTCTATATTCTGATATCAGCTCAATTTTTAAAAAAAATGGTTAGTTAAAAAAGATAAAAGAAAATTTGAGGGGACAAGGCAATTTGAAAGGAGGAAAAAAATGCTATTTTGTTGCTTATTTTGTCTGCGGAGATAGGTTAGGAGGAACAATCTATTTCCTTTTAAGATCTCGATTTCAGCGAATGGTTATGTGCAAGGGGCATTTTTTTTTCTGCACATCCATTTTATAACATAGATATCTATTTGGTGGAGGAGACTCCAGATCTCGATTCAGACACATTTTGGAGATTAGTCATTGCTTTTGAGACAGTGTGGAGTTGTCATAGTTGTTACTTTGGCAAATGTATTTTTCTTTTTTAGAAGGTTTTGCTGTCTATACATTTTCCCTTTAACTTCCCTTTGTGTTGTTCCTCGTTTGTCATTTGTTTGGTATTTGTTTAGTTTTGTGTTTCCTTCACAAATGTAGTTTACGTTTTACTTAGGATCATGATTGTCTTTTATCATTAGGTGAATGCAAATTTGAATATCATGCAACATGTCTTTGATTTCTTGCAGAGATTGTTCTATTTTTTGTTCTTTTCTTTTTCTAGAACTTTTTGGTCAATTATTCTTTTTGTCACTTTAATAACGTCTTTATATGTATCATGAGAAGTGTACAAGCGTGTTATGCTAACTTTAAATCATTTGATGCAAAGAAAATATGTTTCTGTAAGTGAGGAAAATGTGCTGGCCCATAGGCTGTAGTCCAGGTATCCAGCAAAGCATTCTGTAGAAGGGAAGATTGTAAAAAGGTAAGAGATCTTGTTTTATATATTTTTGAAGATTATAAATAGCGTGGTTGAATCAGCTTTCTGTAGGTGGAAAAATGGTTTGTTCAAGTGAGTAGATTGTGCAACAGGGCATGTAGGAATACTGCAGAAAAGATGCTGATTGTCAACTTTAAGAGAGGCCAATTCTTCGGTCGGTTGTAGATGAATGTTTTAGTTGGAGCATCCTAGAGGAAATCATTGGGGTAGGAGCCAGCAGTCATTGGTACCCGAGAGAATTGTGTGAGCTACGAAGGATATGAACGTCCATTTAGGCCCTTATGGAATAGTAGTATACTATTGTAAATGTGCATGCGTTAAATAACTGCATATGAGGAATAAGTGTATTGTCCCATTTGCATATTGTTTGGTAAGGGGTGTTGACTCATACATGAACAAAATTGGACTAGAGAAGAATTCTGCCATCTATTGAAGGCTGTATTCAAGGCCTCTACTTAAGTGCACTCTAGAACCGATTGTTGTGGAAGCTTAGGAGGCGGCTTGGCTGTGTGCATCGCAGTGAGGTGTTTAATCTTCAAATGTTAAAGATAGCATGGTGGGCTATGATCTGTGCTCACATTGTATGTTATGTTGCTTGGCTTTGTTCCAGGTTTTGGGATGGTGGCAGGAAAGTGTCAGGGTTAAGGGTTATAGTGGTTAAATGGAGGTCCAAGGGCATTGAAATACTTGGCAATGGTGACATGGAAATCAGTGATCAGTGATATCACTTCCTGCGGCCATTTTGGATCAACCCCTCTCCAGCCAAAGGTCACACAAGGCTCTTCTGAGAACACCAATCAGGAAGAAATCCACTCACCCCAGCAATAACATGGACAATACCAGAAAGACCAACAACTGATGGAATAGGCAATCAGGTGACAAGATTATGAGTCATCCCATCTGAACACCCAAGGGGCATCTAGCTTGCGGTATACTAGTTAAGGGCAGAAGAGTTAAGGGTGAAGACCAGCCAATGACCAGCCTCTTTGCCTCTTAGCCTATGAGCCTTTGTTTTTGCCTTTGTCCCTGTTGCACCTTTGCCCAAAAGATTCCTAATCAGTGTACTGTCTCTGCACACTGTGCTACTCACAGATAATGCATTCACTCCTGCTCCACATGCTGCCTTCTCCTACTCCCCTCTCCCCATGCTTTGCCCAATCACTGTACAGCTTCCACCTTTCCTATCCACTCCCACTACTCCATCTCTCTTCCACCTCCTTCCAGCAAACGAAGCTGACAAGTTAAGCATATCTCCTCTGAGACCAATCCACCTCACCCCTCTCCCTCTGCGTCCCAACTGCTCTGTTTTTCTTTATTTCATCAACTGAACATTGCACGCTGGAATGCTCAGTCTGTATGCAATGAAACGTCCTTTATCACTGACTACTTTCACTCCAGCTCTCCTTCCCCAGACCTTTTTGCTATCACTAAAACCCAGATTTATCCATATGCCACTCTGGTGGCCCTAAACAACTCCAAACTATCCTTAATGCACTCTCCTTGACTGACTGGCAGAGGTGGAGGCTTTGGACACCTACTCTCTTCCTGCCTCAATGCCTCACAAATCTCTAATGCCACGTCTTGTCCTACCTCTTTTGAATTCATCATCTCAACTATTGCCATACCTCACTCGGTTCACATCATCTCTATCTATTGCCCTCCTGTTCCCACAGGACCATTCTTTGATGAACCCGGGCAACTCTTTGATTCTCATTCCAGTAAAAATGACCAAATTCTCTTAGGTGACTTTAACCTTCCCTCTCCAACCACTTCTCATAAATCTGAACCTCATTCTTTTCATAGTGACCACACACTCCACTCTATCCATGACCTACTTACCCACACAGGGGTTAACTCTATGTATATCTTATTCATATCCACCTTTATCTCATACACTAATATTACTGTTACACATCCATATCTGATCACTCAATTGATTCCACCACCTTCTCCTTTCCACCCTCTGACCTTTCCTCACCTCTTGCTTCACCTACTACTAAAAGGAAAGGTAAACCTTGTACCATTCCCCCTCTCTCTCTGATCCACAGTTCTGACTCTCATCATTCACACCCAATACCTCTTCCACCAACACTGCCTTCTACAGCTTTCAATCCCTACTATAGGATTAATTCTCCTCTCAGTTCCCACTGCTTATTTTTACCTGTAAACCTCAGCATCCTTAACCATGGGTCATTTATACACTCTTTTCGCATAGACATGCATTGGCTGCTGCGCAAATGGAGGTATACCCACTTGCATGAGGACCCACAACTATACCACTCTGCCCTGAACTCTCCCAAGTCAACTCCTGATAGAGCAAACACTCACACAAGCTAAACCGACAGGAATATGACTAATAGAAGGAGGAATTTAACCCATGAAATGCAACAGAAAACGATTTTGGACAATTGAAATAGATTTTGAAATATAAACCTGTTTTGCTAATAACAGCCCTGAATTGATAAAGGCGCAAGGCCGCTGAAACACGTGTCATCATCAAAGGGCCATTCTTTAAAAAAATGAATCACTTAAATAAAAACATTTTTGTTCAACCTTACCTATTGTGGTGCATAGTAAGATATGGAAAACCAAGTTCCACTTTTTTGCTAAATGCAGTAGAGGGACTTTTTTCTCTATTTCATCTTCCATATCAATGCAACACTGATGTTGAAGGGCAAATGAATGTAAGGCGCTGAGGCTCCTATGTTGGTCTCCCACAATTAGTTTCTCATAAAACCTTTGAACTCTTTGCTATTGGTCTACAACTTACCAATTTGCCCTGGCAGCCTTGTGCTCTCTATGCAACTTATCCTGTCTTAACCTACCGATTTGACCTGGCAGCCTTGTGCTGTTTATGCCGTGTCCACATACCCACTTTGTCCTATGACCATGTGCACACTTGAATTAGCCCCCATACCATGAGGCAAGGCTTAACTAAGCATTCATCCACCTCCCACCATTAACATGTAACCATTACACTTTCTTGCACCTTATATAAGAAGCATCCTGATGCCTCAGGGTGTGGTGCACTGTAATCAATGGCAAAAAAATTAATTAAAAATAAATAACCATCCTCGCTGACTACCAGGCACCCTAAACTTGCTCCACACTCCTCTTAAGTCTATGACTATCAACTCCACTCTCACAGATAATGACCTAGTACTACGTTCCAAACATTTCCAAAATTAGAGACTCTATCCTCACGTTCCTTACACTCCCTCCTCCTACATTTTACACTCTGCCTACTCTACCATTATCCTCTGCCTGTTTATTATTATTATTATGGTATTTATTGAGCACAGACCTAGCTTCAAGAAGCAGGAGAGCACTTTACAGGTTATACAACAATACAGATACACAACGGAGCGCTTTACAGAGGTGAAAAACAGTACAGATGAATAATGCAGTGCTTTTCAGAGGTAACACCAGAACAGACATACACAGGGGTTAGGATACGGATGGGCACAGAGGAGGGGTACAGCTGTACAGGGTGATGGGGAGGAGAGGGCGTGACAGCGTCTAGTGAGTCAGGTGACCAGGGGCAGCATGATAGACTAGTTGCTGAGAAGGAGAAACTCCTTGAAGAGGTGGGTTTTGAGTTATTTTCTGAATTATAGGACTGTGGGCATGAGTCTGATATTGATGGGGAGGGTGTTCCATAGTCCTGGGCCGTAGGAAGAGAAGGCTTATTTTTTAGTCCTTTCCTTTTTGCAGTGGTGGATTTCAAGTCTGCATGTGTCCTGGACTCTGGTCATGTCCTGTCTGCCAGAGATGCTGATTTTTTCCTCGATGTAGCTGAGTGACTTGAGGGAGACTGCCTTATCGATGATGCAGCAAGACTTGAAGGTGATCATGCATGCAGTGGGAGCCAAAGAAGGTCGATGAGGGCTGTGGTGATGTTGTTGTATCTGTGTAGACCCTTGATGAGGCATGTGGCCACATATAGGAAACTACTCAGAAGCAAAAGGGAGGATGATGGGAGCCCTTCAAGGACTGCTTTGCCCCATCCTGGTGGGAAAGGATCAGTGCTTGAATGCTGGATCTAAAGCTGTGTGGAGGGAAGAAGGGCGTGATGTTCCAGAGGAGGGAGAGATAATACCACATTTTCTTAGCTATGTATGTCTTGAAGGAGAGGTGTTTGTCTATGTGGATCGCAAGGTGAGCTTGGGTGTGAAGTCCTCAAGGTTCATGTTTGAAAGCAAGGTCTGTATGTCTGGGTGTTTGATGTTGTTGGTGAGAAGCAAGTAGGAATTTGGTCTTGGAGTATACACTGGACATTCAAGATTGGAGCAGCGAGAGGTATGTTTTCAACCTGTGGATATCCTTGATGGAGTTAATTTTGAGGTATAGCTGTGTGTCATCAAAGTATTGCTGGATGTGAATCTTGTGTGTGGCTAGGAGTGATCCCAGTGGTTGCATGTATAGATTGAAGATCACTGTGAGAGGATGGAATCCTGCATGACTCAACAGGTGATAGGTAGTATTGGTGATCTAGAGGAGTCCATCAGGACAAAGTGCTGGCAGTTGGCAAGGTAGGACTTGAACCAGCATAGGACAAGGTCGCTGATACCCATGCACCTATGTAGTGTGTCTGTTAGTGCCTGGTGGTCTACTGTGTCCAAAACGGCTGAGAGGTTGAGTAGAACCAGAAGGCAGCAGGGCTGTCATAAAGAATGATGAGGGCATCGTCAAAACCTGTATTACTGCTGTCTCTGTGCTGCATCTGGATCTGAACCCATATTGGTAGTTTTGGAGGGGATCATTGGTACAATGTGTTTTTGAATTTGCTCGGGAACTGCTTTCTCAATGAGCTTACCTAGGAATGGAAGATGGGTGATTGAGTGATAGTTAGCTAGATTGTTGGGATCCAGAGTGGGTTTCTTTGGTAGAGTGAGGATTTGTCCTGTCTTTAGGGTCGATGCGAAGGTGCTTTGATTTAGACAGCTGTTGATGATCTCCATGTAGGGAAGGAGAGTTTATGTGGGAGGGTCTTGAGGATGTATGCTTGGAGGATGTTGTCTGTATACGATGCAGCTTTGAGAGCGGGTCAAGGTTTCTACCATGACTCACTTTAGTCACACTAATACTTATGAAGTGCTATCTCTGCTGATGATGGCTAACAGGTTGTGAGCCCCATCAGACCCCCTTGCTACTCATCTAATCAAGCCTATTGCTCCAATAGTGGCCTCTCACTTGGTTGAAGTCTTTAACCTGTCCTTTGACTCTGTTTGCTTTCCCTCTGTTTTAAAAACAGCCACGGTCATCCCTAATCCTAAAAAAGCAACATGCTGACACAAACCTATTGGCTAATTTCTGCCCTGTGGCTCTCCTTCTGCACTACTCTAAAATGCTCAAAATGATTGTGTTCAACACTCTTACCACATTCTTTGACAGCCAGGACCTTCAAGTCCCCCACAAGCAGGTTTCCAACCTTACCACTCCATGGAAACTAATCTCATGGATGTGTCCAACTTCATTGCCTCTGCTAAGCACTCCAGCCTTTCTTCTATTCTCCTTGGCCTGTCTGTTGCCTTTGACACTGTTGATCACTGTGATCAAGCCCTTGCCTCAACTGAATCTGATTTTGCACCTCGCCAATTCAATGTCTTCTGGAGCAACAACACCTCTCAACTCAACTCACTGCTCTAACTCTTGATGTTCCACAAGTCTCTGTCTTGGGTTTGTTCCTCTTTACACTCTATGTCTCTGCTCTTGGGTCACTAATCTCCTCCTTTGAATTCTCGTACCAGCTCTTCATGGACAACACCCAAATATTCTTTTCTTTTCCTGAACTCTCCTCTGAACTCTCTATCAAATGTCCAACAGTCTCTCTGTCATTAAATATTTGATGGCTTCAAACTCTCTGATGTTAAGCACATTCCTCTCTTCCAAAGGCTATCCAGTTCCCACCATAGCTCTCCCCTACTCTCCTTCAGCTAGAAACCTCACCGTCAGCTATGACCCTTCTCACACCTTCTCTACTTTCATCTCCAAAACTGGAAGAGCAGCTCCTCTGAAATATTAGGAAAATAAGGCAGTTCCTTCCTTTCAACACCACCAAGCATCACGTAACCATTCTTGTCTCCTCTAAACTGGACTACTGTTCCAGCATCATCTTTGATCTCCTCAACCATGCTTTCTGTCATCTCAACAAGATCATTAACTTTGCTAGAAGGTCTCTCTTTGAGCTCCCTAATTTCTCACCTATTTCCTTTTACCATCACCAGGCTGGATGGCTAATTATGCAAAACACTGCCAGATTAAAATTTCTCCTCCTGGTTCACAAATGTATCCATGGTAAAGCACAACTGTGTCTATCCTTCTCTATCAAACTCTACTAGTCTTCTCGTAATCTCTCCTCTCCCTCCTCAATGACCCCTGGGGTTCCTCGCCTTCCCTGTGCTCCCCCCCCTTCTGCTCTTTCTCCCTTCTTGCTCCACTTGCATGGAATGCTCTTCCCCTGAAACAGTCCACACAGATTTGTTCAAAACCAAACTGAAATCCTTCATCCTCACCTCTGAGTTACCCTCTTAACCTACCTCTCATCTGCCTGCTAGCTAAAAATGTTCCATCACCTCTAACTCCCTATGTCCCTCACTTCCTCTGCCTCCATTCTAGCACTCCACCCAACATGGTCACATCCTGAGCACAGCTGGCCATACCACCTAACTGCACTTAAACGTTTCAAATGATGGTTGTCCCTAATCTATGTATTGTAATAGGTTATTTATAACAAGCTTAATACAAAGGGATTTCTAAGCATGAACCTGGGGATCGAACTTGCTTTACTCCATGTTGTTTTGCTACCAAGGCAAGCAGGTTGCCCCTGAGCTATCCTCCCAAGAAAACGCTTGTATTGTTCCTATTGATTGTTCCATTTATTGACCTCCAAATCCTGGTCGCAATGGCCCTCAAACTCACTCAATTGTAAGAACCTAACTGTTTCCCGTGAAATCTGATTTCCTATCTATTGTATGTTCTTTTTTGATCAAAAGAACATTTTTCCTCCTGTATATAAAAAATAAATAATTATTGTTTGTTTGTTTGTTTGTTTGTTTGTTTATTTATAATGCGCTCCAGACCCAAAGGTTACCGGGCGCAGCAGAAAGTATATGCGAGGCTTACAATGTTACATGAATAAAAATGTACAATCAATAAAAATTCACAATCAATAAAATTTACAATATTACATAAATGTACACTTACAAACTTACAATTGAGTGATTACCAGGATAAACTAAGGAATGTGCAAGAGTATACATGCAATATTAACAGTTATAGACATAATGAAGGGTAGCTAATAGTACCTATGTACAATAGAGTAGGGCTAAGCCTAGAGTGGAGTCATATTCAGGTGTCTAGGCATTATTAGCATTCATGTGTTTGATGAAGTTCCTTCTGAAGTGTGAGAAAGGTTGGTCTGCTCTTAGGTTGGGTGGCAAAGCGTTCCACAAGTTGGCAGCTCTCACAGGGAAGCTGGTGCCACCAATTTTGGCAAGTCTAAATCTGGGTACTACCAGGCAGTTGGAGTTGGCTATTCTCGCGGGTCTATTTGAAGTTTTTCTTTTTATTTTGTCCGTCAGGTAACTGGAAGCAGCATTATTAAGAGCCTTATGGGTCAAGGAGATCATTTTTAGATGGATTTTGTTGTCGGTAGAGAGCCATTTGTGTTGCCGCCTAATAGAGGAGATGTGCTCCCTTTTCTTTATGCCAAGTGCATAAGTGTAACGTTTGGAGTATTTGGGTGGTGGCTTTGTTAGCACCACTGTAGAGGGCATTGCAATAGTCGAGTCGGGAAAGTATTAAGGCTCTCGCCAGGATCAGGCAGCTATTATTGGATAAGAAGGGCTTACCTGCTCTTATCAATTTGCAGGTGTAGGCTGTGGTAGAAGCTAGGGAGTTGACCTGTTTAGTAAAAGACAAGGTAGAATCAAGCTAAAAACCAAGTGTTTTTACTTCCCTCGAGACTTTGATCACATTTCCATCTATGCTGAAAGCAGAGTAGTCCGGGCCCAATTTGTTGATGTTGGCTTGTGTGCCCAGAATGATCAACTCTGTCTTATCATCATTCAGGCAGAGGCCATGGGTTGCCATCCATACCTGAATGATGAGGTACACTCTGTTCACCAACTCCCTGTCCTTGCTGTGATCCCCAGAAAGCGGGAGGAGAATCTGTGTATCATCTGCATAGTTAGTGTAGGTGATACCTAGATTATCCAGATCATCGAACAGAGGTTTGGTGAAAATGTTGTATAGAGTAGGGGAGACGCAGGATCCCTGGGGGACACCACATATGATGGTTATGGGGTTTGCTGCTTCCAGTGGGGAAAAAACTCTCATAGTTCTCTCACTCAGAAAGCATTCTATCCATTTTATGGCTTGTGTGGAGAAGTGAGTGTCAGAGTCCAAATGTCTGCAGAGGACCTTGTGGTCCACGAGATCGAAGGCAGCTGAAAGATCTAGTAAGAGGAGGAGAGCTGTTTTACCTTGATCTCTCAGTTCATCTAGTTGGGTCTTTAAATCAATAACGGCTGTTTCCTTTCCGTGTAGTGGGCGGAAGCCAGATTGTCTAGCTCCTAGTAACTTATTCAATTAAAGGTGTTTTTGAATCTGCATATAGGCCACTTTGTCCAAGATCTTCAGAAGAAATGGAACTGTGGTAATTGGGCAGTAATTAGTGGGGATAAGATGGTCTAGTGTTGCTTTTTGAGCAGCTGGAGCACCCAAGATTGTTTTAAGTTAGCAGGGAATATGCCTCTGGAGAAGGACGCGTTAACAAGTTTGGATATAAAAGGTGATACATCTCTGGCAGCGTCTTTTATTAACTGTGCTGGGCAGATGTCACCTTTGCAGTTAGATGGTTTGAGGGTAAGGATGATTTTCTCTATCTCTAGTGTAGTAGTTTTGGTGAAGGAGAATTTACTGATTTGGGGATTGTGGGTAGCATTAGGTGGTGGCATAGGCAGAGTAGCGAGGTTGAGAAAGTCTTTTTTTAGTTTAATTTTGCTTTGGAGGGTATTTATTTTGTTAGCTAGAGCATGTTGGATATCTGTGCACCAGGTCTGGTCCTTAGTGCAAGTGTCTGGTATGGCAATGGGTGATTCAAGTTCCTTCAGTATAGAGAAGAGTTCCTTCATGCTTGAATTAGAATTGGCAATGTGATCATTGTATGAGTTCCTCTTTGCCAGGCAAACTTAATTTTAATAATGGCTGGAGATAGATGTTAGGTTAGCCTTATTCTCAGCAGTTGGGCATAGTTTCCAATTAGATTCACATTTTCTCTTAGTAAGGCGTAGGGCCTTAAGTTCTGGTGTAAACCATTTATTTAAGTGGGCTTTAGGTTTACTTGTATGCATTTTAAGTGGGGCAATTTTGTCCATAGTCTCAGTCATTATTTTATTATACTTGTGAACTAGAGTACTAGGGTCTAGGTTGTCAGGTAGTGCATTTAATGTAGGGAGGATGGCCGGTATGACATTGTCTATTGTCATGTTCTTCTTGTTTCTAGTCAGGCACGATGATGCCGTGGGAACAACTGTGGAGGATGGTCGGGCGGTTAAGAGGTTGAAGGACACTAATGAGTGGTCAGTCCATGATAAAGGCGAGATAGAAGAGATGGCTACTGTACAGTTAGAGTCAGCGACCCAATCTAATATTCTACCCTTCGTGTGGGTGGGATTGTTGACTTTTTGGGAGAATCCTAGGGAATTATTGGCATTGGAAATGGTCAAGGCGTGCACGTCCGCTTGGTCATTAAATCCTAGGTTAAAGTCCCCTAGTACCAGCAGTTGTGAATTGGTTTTAGCATCATTGGTTAGAAGTTTATGCAGATCCTCTTCAAAGGTCCCAAGCGAGCCTGGAGGTCTGTAGATTAGGTGAATGGTTAAGGATTGAGTATTGTTTATGGGGAGTTTGGCAGTGAGGGCTTTACAAGATTGTAAGGTTTGGGTAGGGGCTAGCCTTAGCGATAGGTTCGATTTGGAAATAAGGGCAATTACACTTCCGCGTGTGCCCTCTCGGTCTTGCCTGCATATAGTGTAGCCGTTAGGGGTGGCCAACATGAGTGCTGGGCCTGCTGCCTTGTGTAGCCAGGTCTCAGTTATTGCAATAAAGTCCAAATTCTCCTCAGTGATTAGATCCGCTATATCAGGGGCATGGGCAACTAATGACCTAGCATTGAGGAGCGCTCCTTTAAAGGAGTGATCCTTGGTTTCCGCTTTAAGTTTTGTAAGATTTGGAGTACTTTTAGCACTAGATTTTTTCTTAGATTTAGATATTTGTGGGTTTGTTAAGGCTAGGGTGAGGTTGGAGGCATTACATTCCTTATCATTATGGGGTTTCGTCTCCCGTTTTGTAAGAGGGAGGTGTCGTCTAGGTATCTCGTGAAGTTTGTTAAGTCTAGCTCGTAATTTATTGTTTCCATTGTAGGTGGAGCTGGGCTGTGAGGCATAGGCTGATGGTCCTGGCATAGCCTGGTGTTTTAAGTTAGTGTAGACAGTGTTTGGTCACTGAAGCAGATGATGTTGGTGGATGAAGTGCAAATCCTTTCAGAAAGACAAAGAAGGCTTCAGGAATGTAGTCCAGAGTGATGGTGAAAGAATAGTTTTGAAACTAAAGACATCCGTGGAATTTTGTTTCTGAAGGTTTGCACATTGCCTTGGGAAAATTAATAGATCACGTAACATGAGACAAGTATGGTCCCTTCAGTTAGAGCTATAGATGCTTGAGGGAAGGGGTGTCCGGGGTAAAAAGGAAAAGAAAAACTTTAGAAACAAACGACGACGATATGTTGCTTACAATATTTTCAGTATACATCATATGACCCTGAGGGCCCGATTAATGGAATAAATCGGTGCCGAAAACAGGACGAATGCGTGCAAAACGCACGCAAGCGCCTGTTTTGCGATTCATGGAAAACATTGCGCGGGGCTTACCTGAGGCCTGCGTGTAATCTGCGCAGGTCCAACACGTCACTGTGACCCCACGAATGCCTTGCGCAAGACGCCCAGTGAAGGCACACACCGTCCAGCGCACACACCTAAAAAGGGGACGGAACACTTGGAATGGGGAACAACAAGCATAAATGTGGGCATTATGTGGGAAGTACCACAGTAAAACGCCCACACGCGCACTAACAACACATATTCATGGAATTGAAGAGGGCTCTCCTGCATGCAGGAAAAGACGTGCTAATCCAGAAACACGTCCGCCAAGCGAAAGCAGGTGAAAGCGTCACTGCACACCTAAAACAATGCATAAAAAGCATGCGCAAACACAAACACGCGTATACAGCTACGATGAATGTACCATTCCTCGCAGCAGTGATCGTGGGACACCGCAGGAGGAGGGTACCCAGGCCCTGCATTTTTTTACCCAGGACCAGCCTTTTTGGGATGCCTGATGACCAGGTCTATGGCAGGTATAGGTTTCCACCCCATATCACCCACCCTGTGCTTCCAAGCACTGAGCTCCTTGGAAAAGGTGGAAATGCAGAAGAACACTGCAGCACACCTAACAAGTGGTGAAAACTTTTTTAGTCTCAGCCGTATGAAGCAATTTGTGGTTTATTGGTGTCATAGACAGTTATAGGTGCAGGGGGGAAAAGTCTCAGCCTTGGTATCTAGGCTGGGAAGAGGCAAAAAGGAAAAAAGGTTTCCAACTAGGAAACCCAAGCACTCTGCACACTGTTAGTGGCCTAATCCTAAAGAATATTTATACAGTACCCAACGGCTTGCGTTCTCCTTTGGAAAAAGAGAAACGGAAAAGCCACAATAGACTGTAGTGTGTTCTAGAGATATTCAAAGATATTACTTTGTGAATTTGTCATTCAACATGTGAAGAAAACAATACATTTATGAACAAATGATCAATACAATTTGATATTTGACGTCCAATATAAGATACTTTAATTTACAAAAAAGCCCAACGCGTTTGAGTAGTGTGTCACTCTTCATCAGGGGGAAGATTAATTTCAAACAATTTCTAGAAAGAAAGAATCATTTACAAGAGAAATTTGAGTCCATATTCCTTGAACTAGTAAGAATAAAAAGCATTACATAGCGTAGAATAAAAACAAAATACCATGTTTCAAAAACGTGATTGCTTTGGACTCCATGTGTTATAGGCTCAATAGCATACCTATAAATCCAACAGTGCATACGCTTGCAGTTTAACATAATACCTCTAACCTTGAAAAGTGCAGCTTATACAACCTCAACATTATTCTGGTAATCATCCTCTGTTATTTTATAGATACATGGTGACAGGTCAGTTTTACTTATTAATCTAGGTTTCAAATATAGCTATGTCCCAAATGTCCCCATATTGCAAACTTCAGGGAAAATATTTTGTCAACCTTACCTAGCATACTAATTGAAACAAGGTCCAAATCAAAGATAGCCTCTTTGGTTTCTGAATTGTCGTGGTGAGGTCTATGGTGAAAGTCTATGGTTACAAGCCTGCAGTGCTGGGTCTGCTTTTTCTAAAACGTGGCAAAGCATCCTATTTTAATTGGAGTACCTATTTGTTGGAGAATTTCTATATAGACTTGTTTGCCAGAATCTTACCTATGGCGGCCTT
Organism: Ambystoma mexicanum; assembly: GCF_040938575.1. Taxonomy (NCBI): domain Eukaryota; kingdom Metazoa; phylum Chordata; class Amphibia; order Caudata; family Ambystomatidae; genus Ambystoma; species Ambystoma mexicanum. The sequence goes on along the minus strand of NC_090941.1, from coordinate 99,736,918 downwards.
GACGGTCTCTCATGGATTCTGAGTAAAAGGTTTCAGGACGAACTTCCTTAGAGTTTGGGGCTGAGAATACATTTCCTCCTCCACCATCTCCTCCTCCACTTCCTCATCCACTGCATCCAGTGCCTCATCACCCGCACAACTGCACATAAAGAGACATGACTACACATGTTAATACCATAGGCCACACACATAGGCATTTTGATGTTGTCAGCCAACACATTAACCTACCATGTCACACATGACATAAACTTAGGCATGCACACAGTGCCAATGAAATGTAAGGGGAGCATGAAAACAGACATGGATGTGTGTCAAAGGGCAAAATATGCACATGTACTGCATGGTGCAACGCACCTGCATCACACACAAGCATTTCACTCGTATAGTCCTTCCACAAAGATGACTGATGCCCATACACAGATGGCATGTAGAATAGCCATGCCAGAACTCTCAACCACCCTCAGGTGGATGTTGAAAACTACTATCCATGAGCCAAGTACAATGCATTTCAGACTGTGATGTAGCAGACAGTGTGGTCAGGTGCAAGTGCATTCTGTAATTCATCTGGAACTACAGCAGGGGAGAGGAGGACAGAAAGCACAACACATGAGGAAGCATCAGAAGTGCCTCCAGACCCGGAGAAGCTACACCTCTAGTTACATAGACGCCGGGAGGCTATACCAGAGGGAGGCCCCAGCTCAACACAGAAAAGAACCACAAACGTATTTCCGTGAGGAGCAACTGACCCTGAGGGAGCATGAAAGGGATGATGAAAGACCATGAGAAGGAAGTAAACACTGGAGATGGAGTTGAAGGACTTGCTGGCCCAGGACCCATAGGGACTTGCTGAGAATGCACAGGGTTCAGGAATGAACACTCATAGCCAGTGTAGGCCTGTGCCATCATTGCAGTCCTAGGCAGATCCTTTGCACCAAGCCTAAAGGACTTTCCAACCAGTCCCAGACTGGCAGAGTTGCAGAGGGAACATTGTAGTATCACAGACATCCAGGTAAAGCCTGTTGCAGTAGTCCACCATAGGAATTACAAATCCTCTGGAGACAGTGAGCTGCTGGGGGATGGATAGGAAAGGAAGAATGCTTCTGAGGAGGAGCAGCTTGCAAGGTGACCTCAAAGAGACGTCAGTCATGTGAAGATAGAAGGCGAGTTTTGAGTGGAATATCATCACAGGCTATCCGCAACCACAGGTTGGAGCAAGAATAGGGCCAAGATAGGCTGCACAGAGAGTGTCATGGAAGGACGGAGCAGGTGTTGTGATGAGGATTGGCTCTGTGTGCAGCACATGGTTCGTATGCAGTCTGCATGACAACAAGCACATATCAGTTCAACATTACATGGGCCCTCGCAAAACTTCTAAACTGGAATGTGGCATGGGTCCTAACAAGCTATGTGACCCAAAATATATAAACTGGCTCAAAGCCCATGATGGGATTTGTTTGCAAGAGACATGGTTAAAGGACTTCCATGAATGCTGGGTATTCTCTTGAGCAGCAACCCATAAGGGGACCAGGCACCCGAGAAGGGATTCTGCAACCTTAAAACGCAGGGCTCCTTACCGGTGCCCTTTTTTCATCCGCAGGCCCTCCGATCAAGCCTTGGTGACCAATCTTGTCCCTAGTGAACAGCTGATTATATGTTCCATATCATTAATATATATTTGCACCCAAATAAGAATCCTAAAGATTTCCTAGCAACTAATGGCGGGCTAGCAAACCTTATTACATCTTTCAGCGATACAAGTATAATTATAATGACGGATTTTACCGCTAATTTGGGAGGGTATACGGAGATAGATAAGGATAGGAAACCCTTGGAAGCAGCCTGTGGTTTCCCAATGAGGAACCCGTGTCTGTTATCTGGGGATTCCCATGGGTCGCTACTAAACTCCTTTTTGATCCACTTCGCCCTGGTTGAATTGAATGGGAGATGTACTGAGGATGTCCCACCCAAGGCAACGTTCAAGTCTGGCATCAGAACCTCTTTAATTGATTATAGCTTGATAGACTGCTGTTCATAATAGATGGTGAGTGATTTTGGTGTTTACAAGTGGACAGAAAGTCACCAAATTCCCAAAGTTATTTTTTAAAATTGTGAATTATCAAATTACAATAATCTCCCCAACCACAAACACGGACAGTATTCCAAACCTTTACATGCAATGAAACTGGCCAATAACAAGTTCCCATAATTTTGGTGGAAGCTGAGACTGGCAGACAAAGTTTTCTTATCCAGGCTCTGCTAGACGATCCAGGGGTAATAATCTCAGTCTGTGAGGAATTAACCTTATTAATTGCCAGTAAGTACTGTCGGGGCACTAGTACCGCCCCTGGTTTTCAGGGCAAATGAGCAAAAAGATGCCCCCTGTTTGGGTGTGGAATATCGTATGGCCAAAAGTGAACTATGTATTCTGTGAAAAAAAAAAGCATGATTGCAGGTAGTCTGCATAATCTAATATAAGCATATAGAAACTGATAAAGGGAAAGAAAAAAGCTTTTAATGAGAAACAGTGGAAACTCTTGGACAAGGTGATTAGACACAAATGTTAAAAGATTCCGGAGCCTTGTAGTTCAAGAGTTTAACAAAAGGAACACACAGAAAATAGCTTTTTCTCCCCATCCTAGTGGGACTCCCATTATAAGCAAACTCTGTTTAATGCAGAGGCAGTAGTTCCTCTGCATGATTGGAAGCTAGGCTTCTGCCCTAGTAAGGTCATCTTTTCGTTGCATGAGGTTATGCAGGTAATTGATGATAGCAAATTTGGTAAAGCCCCTGGTCGGGATGGCATTAGACTGGACATCTAAAAGGAGTTTGCAGGATGGTGGGCACCAATTTTGCTGGAATTATTTAATCAATCACACGCACCCAGGCTCTCCCGCTTTCTTGGAACAAGAGTATTATCATACCTGTTTTTAAGAAGGGCTTGTATACTGATCACCATTGTTATCGCCCTATATCTCTGTTTTGACAGTGCTTCAAAAATCTTTGCTAGCTGGGTGAGTGGGCCGAGGATAATGGCATACTGCCCATCTATCAAGCAGGTATTAGGAAATGTTTCATGATGATTGATCATGCTTTCGTTCTTCAAACAATTATTGAATGGTTTTAGCTATGCAGATGTTTTAGACTGCAGGCATGAGCAACATTTATAGTGCATGATGGTGGCCTAAGCTATGGTTGCTTAGCTTACCATACTGGTGAATTATTATGTTTTTTTTTTGCTTTAACTCGTAACCTCAATGTCCATTTAACAAATCTATTTCACTTTATTTCATAGGTTTTTATTAGTGCATCCTTAATTTACTATAAGTTCTTTATATTGTATTCACCCCACCCCGCCCCAATGTAGCAGCTGGAGAGTCCATGGACAGTGTGATAGTCCGCGGACTCAAGGTAGCATTCACAAAGCCCAGAAGCACATCAACCTGCACCCAAATATACCTTGTTGTATAAATGATTATTTGAAAATGTACAAATTATTTTTGTATTTTTAACATACAATATAATAGACTGAACCAAGCTTAAACCATAACTCTACACCTCATATTATCACTGCAATAGAAGTGTTCATAGAGACCAACATACACCAAGTGCTTATTCTAAAACAATCTCTCACCAAACAGTAAGTACACCGTATTTATTTGTTTATTATTAGCATACATTGTGTAAACATGTTTTATAAGGAAAAGCACAATGTTTTCATTTGAACAGATTGCACACACACTTGCAAACACACTTGAGTGGTCAGAGGAGATCTTCCCAAAAGAAGGTATACAACACATCTTTTAATAAAAACAAATAATGTAATGTGCACAGACCTCACTGAAATAATGATTTCTTTTTTCTTACAGTGCATAGTTTTCATGAGGAAACCAAACTCCAATTTTATTATACACAATCCCAAGAATCACAAAGAGAAGCCCTATCAAATCATAAATTTGTCTGCAAAATTGGATCAAATAAATAATGATTTTAAGGAATGTTTACAATATGTGAAAAATGGTGTCATTAAAAATGTTCCATATCACTGTCCCCATTGTCCTCATCAATACATCCCCATCAAATTCCCAAAATTTAAATCAAAGATGCTTTGATGAAACCTCACTCCCTTCCTCCCCTGATCATTATTGTGTAGAAATTCCTAAATCTCCCATTTATATTTCCCATTCCGATACCCTATCCCTTTTGAAAATAATTCTATTTTTATACTATAAATGTATTGTATATTGTTGTATGATATTTCTTTTTTTTAAAGCCCAATTATGAGTCTGCAGATTATGCAACTATCTGGGGGAACCTCCATTTTGAGAACGGAGACCCTGATGACCGGTCTCAAAGTGGTGGTGCCCTCAGACAGGGCGCGGTGTCTGCATATGTCTGATTCCTCATGATGCATTTTTAATTAGTCTACAGACAAAGCCCCTGTTCTACGGACACCCATGCGCATGTGCTCTACGTTTCCTGGCTGATGGGTGTCCACTGACGGACATTATGGCCACGGATCTCCCCGGAAATCACATGTGACCGCATCTGTGCAGTGTGTTGGCCTGTCCACTAACGGTGTCTGCATCCATGGACAATTTAAAACTAAACTGCATTTTCTGACAATCTAGGGTGTTTCAAGTTGAAACTTTACCCTTCCAGAGCTCCTAGAACCCTTCATGGTGGATCAGGAAACTTTTTACAACTTTCCAAGGCCTATTTGTGTCTCGGTAGTCCGTGGACAGTCGCACAGTCTGCAGACAGCTCTTCTGAAGGAACCCTGCCATTACTGTTCCTCAATCTCAATCTGGCTATCCAGGAGAGAGACACTTGCTTTGCAGATCACCTTTATTCGCATCAATGTCTTCACTCATTGCCAGGCCACCTTCCAAGGGGCCACTACTACGACCACCACATCAACATTGAGGGCATGCAGAGGGGAACAGGCGCAGTGATACAGAGCAGTATGAAGAGGAAGATGAAGATGAGTTGAAGCAAGTGCCTATCGCCATTCGCTGGAGTGAGTCCTGGGTGTGGAAATGTTTCACCAGAATTGGGGATGTCCAGAAGGCTTGTGCAGCGAAGGTCATATGCACTGAGTGCGAAGTTGTACTCAGTCACAGAAAACCTAGGTTGTATTCCTATGGGACAACCTCCATGATGCACGACACCAAATCTAACCACCCGGGTGCTCTGTGGAAGGTGGTACCTTTCTCAGGGCAAAAAAGGTTGACACCTTCTACGCCATCTTCTAAAGCTGATCCTGTTACCACAAAGGATACTCCTTTGGGGCAGAGGATCCCAGCGGCCACCTTGCAGGCCACAGAGAACACTTTTGACCCTTGCCTTACCGATCTGTAGGGGTTAGCAGTTTTGAAGTGCTTCCGAGGCCGCAGTCAAGGAGCACAAGAAACCCTACCCCTAACCTTAAATGTAAGCCCCTCCCAACATCTTCCTCTGTCCGCCTGTGCCTCTGTCTCTGTGGTTGGTGCCCCTTCCCTGCCTCCTCCACCCTACCTTGCCTCTCATAGAAAAAAACACAAAAAGCCACCAAATAATACAAAACCAAAAAACACATACAAATGGTTCCTTTAGGAGCCACCTTTCACAGTTAAAAAATAGATCTGAGAAAAAAAGTCACAGGCCCCTTTGCAGCCTGCATAGTATGTAAACAGTGTGGTAGTCCGTGGACATCAGAAAAATTCCAGGCTTGGGGAGGGACATGAATATCATTTTAATTATTTTTCACACAAAAAACGTGGCTCTTAAAATAAACATTTATTTTCTCTTTTTAATATTCATATTTGTTTGTGATTGATATATTTTATATATTAAACCAACAAATATTCTACACTGTAATTATTTTTTGTAACTTTCAAAAAAATGCTTTGAATTTTTTGTGTGTATTTTTCATTTTTATTTAATGCAACTTCTAACAAATACTTGAATCCATAATTGTGTTCACAAAAACTGCTTCAATGCATTTTTAAAGTTTTTCAGAAAAATCTGATTCTCCACATCGGTTAGATGGACTCCATCTCTAAATGTTGACAATATCAAATTTAATGTTCTCATTATGAAAAGTCATCATGCCACATTTCGTGAAAAAAGCACACACAGCTTTATTCACATTGCACCATGATTTTTCTATTTGCAGACAAAATACATTTGAACGCATCCACATTTGTCTCTGAGCAATGTGAGAAAATATAATTTCGAATTTGGAAACATTTCCTTCAACTTTCTAAATGTATCCTTCATTGCACACTGCAATGACAATTCAGTAACAAGCCCCAAACTGTTCCTGCCACAATGAACAACAATGTTGTACTGATGTTTTAAGTGAACCATATTCTTATAAAACAGGAGTAATTCAGCCCACTTAATTTCTCGCACTACATACCATAACACTTCACATTCATGGAATCAAAGATTTTCAGCCAATCTACAGTACTAATAATAAACCTTTCGCAAATGTTTTCAAGAGTCCCCCAAAATCGATACACTTTGCCTCCTCAAACACATAGCCATAACCATCTTCTGTGCTCTCATCAAACAAAACATCTGCCAACCTCTCTTACTGTACACCACACCCAGGAAGCCTGATTGGCTGATCCCCTGACATTCGCGATTGTCTGGGTCTCTGCAGTCCCCTTTCCATGCCAGGCATCCTAAAAAAAAGGATGTGACATGTGCCATCTGCGGACTACTGCGGTGCCCGGAACAGAACATCCAATTGAAGGGAGGTTTACACTTAATTTAAACAATTTATTGTACAATGGTGGCTCTCAAAATGTCTATTTCGAGATATAACAACATCTGCATCTAACAATACATAGTACAGGTGTGATTATATTTTTTAAAGTACTTTCTGCAACTCTTTTACAAATATGTATATAAAGGATTCCTACTACTTACCCTGCAATACGCTTCTCAATAAGCATATTCTCTTTTTTAACCACTCCAGCAAAATCCATGCATTGCAGCATTTAGCAGCTGCTCACATCAAGCAGCAAATACTTACAATGCTGTGTATTTAAACATGCTTCTTTGTCTGAGAAATTTGATAAATGTAAAAAAATGCATATGTCCATTTATAGCAGCACTGTGTGTAACTTTTCTCTAACAGAAAGAAAAAGCAGCTGCAAATCATGTGTAGAAAATGTTTAAGTGGTACTAAGTGTGTGCAAGTTTAATATGTTGGTAGTATATGCATACCTGCCAACATGACCCATTAAAAGGTGTAGGTGCTTATCAAATCCTCCTTTTTTTCTTTGCTTTCTGTGACTTGTACTTCCACTTCTCACATTATACAAATCAGACTACAAGTCCCACAATAACAAGACAAAACTGTACTGGAATGGACTATTCAAAAGTGTGACTTGTGTATCGATGGAAAATATAAAATATTGTGCATTTAAAAATATTTCTTTTTAGGACATGCAAATGTGCATTTATAGCAGCACTGTGTGTAACCTTTTCCTAAAAGAAAGAAAACGAAGTTGCAAAAAATTTCTACAACATTTTTAAGTGGCACTTGCTATATGGCAGTATAATATGTTGGCAGTACATGGATACTTGCTAAACTAACCCATTCCAATCTGTACGTGCTTATCCATTCCTGTTTTTTTTCTGTGCAATCTGGAAGTTGTAATCCAAGTTTTATAATGGGTAAAGTGAACTACAAGACCCACAACACAAACAAAACAACTAGTACTACATAAGCACCTACTAATTGGAATTGATTATGTCGGCAAGTATGCATCTACTGCCAACATATTAAACTTAAGAAAAAGGAAGTAACACAGGTGCACACCTATTGTTATTTATAAGTCTAAAGTTAGTTAGAGAATGGTAGGGAGGTGCAGAGGAGTGAAACACAACCTTGACACTATGTTGCACTAGTCTGGAAAACAAAGGAAAATGGTGTCGACAAGCTGTTGCAGCATGTGAAATTACACAGCCATCCAGCAGGCCATATCGCCATGAGGAACACATAGCCATGAACTTACGAATTTTTGCCGAACATCCCAGTCAGGGGCCGCAAAGGGACACCCATGAGAGATTTTACAGAATTAATTTGAAGACTTGTACAGATTATGAACACTAGATACACTTTTTTGCTCCTGAAGAAGGGAACTTGAGTCCCGAAATGTGTTGGGCTCACTGTTAAATATATGTGATATAAAATGGATAGACATATATGCAATGAACAACATGCATTGAATATTGTGTAAAATATTTGTCAACAATTTGAAATCTTTTGTTTGTTATTTGTTGAATTGTGAAATCTAAAAATGTATATTTTTGATCATGTAAATACTTCTGAATACAATTTATAATTGAAACCGTACAATTTCAGTAGAAACATTACACGTGGCTGTCTACTTGCTAAGCATTATCTTCTAAAAATATGGGCATCAATTCATAAAAATTACAAATCAACTACTGTTTGTCCTTTGACAATAACCTACAGTGTGCGGGGCATGCCAGTGCTCCACAACTCATCTGTTTTTATTTTATTTTACAAAGAAGTTGCACAAAGTGCTCCTATAAATGGACATATGCAATTTTTACTTTCATCAACATTCTCCAAAAAATAAACATTTGTAAACGTTCAGCATTTTCCATTTTCCATTCCATAAACATGTTGCACTCTCCAACCTCACCCATTACGTTCCTTACACTGCCACCATTGTCTGCCTGCTGACACATATTTGTATACCGCCAAAGTATCTTTATACAACATTTCACCATACATAAAAAAGTACTCTTCTTTTCCAACCACTACTGTAATACCCAAAACACTACTGGAACAACAATCTGTCATTGCATTACCTGTAAGTGATTTCAATCCGGCACTTCACCTAAATCAATTCCTAGCATGTAATGCACAACTGAAATCCTTATTTATTTATTTGTGTCTAAAAGTTCTTTTATTCTGAACGATGTACCACTTATATCACGCCCCTCTCTTGGAACCGCCCCGGTCACACTGAACCAGGAATCAGGCTGGTTTGCAAAGTTAAAACATGTATTTATATATTAACAATAGAATCACATTATTTGTAATGGGGATACAATAATCACCAATGGGGTAGTGTCACACTAAGCAATCTCTTTAATCGCAAGGAGTAATAATGATCAAAAACAATGCAGCACAACAATAATACTTTTGTGGGTGTGGGTTCAAATCAAATAGCAATGTGGTTACTCTTTCCCCCTGCATGCCCCTCAACCCCCCAATATGCAATGTAGAGAGATAGGAGGAGAGAGAACAGGTTTCAGGAATGCAGAATTCAAATGCAAGGTCAATCTCAATTTCCCCCCAGCACACACAAGAGAGAAACAGAGTTGATTGGCAAACTGTCAAACTGTTGGGTAAAACACTAAATATGGCTTAAATCACTGAAATTGTTTAAATTCTAATCGGAGCTGCTTTATATGGTTGCAGACAAACACTAGCAATGATTTAACACCAATAAGCAATGTGAAAACTGAAATTTGAGGTTGGGTGCAATGAAAAGCTATTTTTATACGTGTAATATTTTGGCAAAATGAAAATTTGCGGCAAATTTTTCTGTTCGCAGTAATCGCGATTGCGGGAAAACTATAGGGATTTCAGATGCTCAAGAGGTTCTATGGAGGTTATATGGAGGTTCTATGGGAAGCTGTGGATGTTAGCTACAAGCAGACATTTAAATGCTGTTTCTAGCATAACATTTGAAAGAGTTATGGATGTTTTCGCAGAGGTCGTTTTTTCAGATATAGGCAGATTAGAAAACAGGGATGCGCTTTCAAAAGACAAACAGGATTTCTTTACACTAGAGGTTGACTATGAAGAAACAAATACCACACGGCAGCACAGTCACTTGACCAGGCACACCAGACTGGGACAGGCTGCTTGGCACACCGCATGACAGGACTGGGTCTGCAATCAGCACGGCACTCTGGTCCCCACATGACAAGACTGGACAGGATTGGCACAGCACGGCATAGCACAGCACAGGATTGGGTTTAATCTGCCCTTCTCGGTTCTGAAGATACTTATTTAGCAGGAAAGCAGTTACAGCACAGCCCGGCTGCTTCTTTGGTTTCCCCTTTAAGTTTGTGGGATTCTGGTTCCAGAAGGTTAAGGCCTAGCTGAGAATGGTTCAACTATAGAATGGGTCTTTCTGCTTTTCCAAGATTCTTGAGTCTGGAGCAAGGAATATGGATGGATCTTCTTCAGGGTGCTTTGCCAGCAATTGGTTAGTGGGTGAATCTGTGTGTCTTTCTAAGTCCTCAGCTGTCTCTTTTTATGCATTTCATAAAGGGGTGTGTATGCTGGATTATCCTAAACATGCCCCCTTGGCTGGCTATAGGTTAGAATCTCCCCTTTCCATTGATTGGAGGAGAAAATAGGGTGTCACCATGATGTAGTGGGTTTATGAGTCAGAGAATCCTCCCCTTGGCTTTTGAACATGAAATCTACTTTTAGTATAATACATATTCACAATTTTGCAAACTTTATAACAATAACATATCTAGATCACATATTTTGTGGATCAAATGCTCGTCCAAGCCCTGTCCTTGTAGGATCTTGTGTCGACTTTTGACATATTTCTGTCCTTTTTGGCCGGAACACAATGTCTAGTTTATCCAAAAATGTGTACAACTGTGCACATTGCATATGGGCATAAGCGTGTGAAGTTTCATGCTTTTGACATAAATACATTTGCTGCAAAACCATAATATTCATAGTTACTTCCCAGAACATAGCACAGAGTCCTGGCTCCACTTAAAATGTGCAGCCAAAAATTAGGTTCAGAAGTACGGGGTTTACATATTTTTTTACAATTGTACACAGTACATTATCAGTCTTTTTAGCAATAGGCTTTTTGTCCACTGTGAATCAACAAAAGGCTGTCTGTCCCACCTCCTCCTTCTTGCAGCTCGGAAGCAATCTCCACCCCCTTAATTCTGGAAGAGGCCATTTGCGATCCTTCCTGATTAGCATCTCCTTGCCTTGGAGGAAGTCCATTGTGCTCTTCCTAGAGCAGCCCAAGTTCTCCTCCCCTCTTAATCATCACATGGGTGTGAGTTCCTGGTCTAGAGAGAAGAGGGGAGGTGCCTGGCTCTGTGGGGGAAGTTGTTTGTGGTTTGGCTTTGAGTCAGGCCATGTTGTTGCAATTTTCTTGGTTTAAAATAAACTTGCAATTTTCAAACAAGCAGCTAGAACACTGATTCCAGACTCTAAACCATGGAGTTTAAATAGTTACAACCTAGGTTACTCTTGATAACAGATCACTGAGATTTTAGACATTAGATTTCAATGGTACAAGTTTACAGTTTTAATGCAGGCTTTTGAAACAGTCATTCAGGCGGCTGGGGGTACTGCGCCCAGATTTTTGACAGATCCCACAGGCAGGCAAACTTGTGCTGTGGGTGTTTTCATGACCAATTCAGCTTTCCAGGATATTGCAATTTCACAATGATTTCTTGAATTCAGTAAAATGTGACAGCCAGCAAGAAGAGTGTATGTTTGTGAGTGTTTTGGACCAGTATTCTATATTTTCAGCAACCAAGAAAAGATTTAGAAACAAGATTCCAGATTTCTTTCAGCAAGCACTGCTTTTCATGCAGACTCCATTTTTACTGGTTGGGCAGCCCAATGGCATGTTTCAGGAGTGAGGTCTCCGTTCCACCACTGACAACATGCATGGTAGATTTGGCAGCCATCTTGTTGTGCTTTGTAGAGTGCAATATCTATAGGTTTTGGCGCGCATAGGTGTTTTGAGGTCATGTTGATGATTCTGGTATCACCACGAAACAGTGATGTCGCAGGGCAGAGCATAAGTGAGTTAATACATACCACATACCACTAGGCCACACTTTTCCTATTCTTAAAAAGAACTCTGAAACACATTACAAATCATTTCCCAACAAACACAGCACTTCTTTTATTAAAATCTAAAGTAACCTACACATGTATATTTATCGTACATCCATGTCTGCCCTGTTCTTTCTAATCCCACAAAAACCATTACTCATACTTCAATTGTTCTAACAGCATACTTAACATAATTTCGTACACCATCGATAACACAACTTTATTAACTCTTTTTCCCAACAACTCTTCCTACCTTCATAAACAACAATATCTCTTACTAAAGTACCTGACCATTACCATATATACATACAAACCTTCTTTTACAATTAGAGGAAAGAAGAACATTCCCGAAGACAGCTAAAGAAACAGGAACACTCTTCCCATTCTCCTAAGTAAGTACATTAATATAGTATTTATCTCTCTATTATTGAAACAATGTAGTGTCACTATATATTAGCCTAGAGTATTCTTTTCAAATGTGCCACTTTTATTTCACTCTTACTCATTATATTGTAACATGCATACTCTTGCTATTCTCCTCTCAACACCACTTGTATAACACCCACTGTTTTCCTCAAAACACCACACTGTTCAAAGTTATTCATTTGCACCACCAATCTCCTACTCACTAACCTAAACCCATTACACCTGTACACACTCTCACTCTTACAACCTTCCCAAGCATAACTATCATCCCTCTACATAATCACACAACACGCTATTCATCTCTACAATCAAACCCACACACCCATGTACAATACATCCATATAAATTCAATAACTTTCAAACCCAAAAGTATTTTTTTTCCAACAGATACAACACAATGACCACTAAAAAGTAACTCTGTGGAAAAGAAGAGAAAATAGAGCAGATACTAATACAAGCAAGCAATATACTCATGCACCTCTTAAACAATTTATAGAAAACATTAAAAGAAAAAAAGAGCAAGTAACCTCACTATAAAAAAATAAACCAACCATGACTAAAAAGGTGAAGCCCACCTTGTAAAAACTAAAAGTAAAACAATATTTAGAAATAAAAGCAAACCCACTAATGAATGTAACACTGTATGTACCAGTGTTAACATAACCACTAAAAATCAATCAAAAACATTAATGTTACAAAAATTGTTCTACCGTAAAGTTCTACACGATCCTGTCACAAAAGCTGAAAAGTCACAATCTACCCTTAAAAACTAGCACAGGAGACTAATCTGTATAGCTCTAATTGACAGCACATTTCTACTAAATATAACATTGTTTATATTGGTTTTAAACAGAATGAAACCACTAACTAAATAAATTGTCAATATCGATACATTTTCAAATTTCTGAGAAGGTGAATGGATTCACACAAGCAGCAGAGCACAATATTTCAATGAAGAGGCTTATAACAAGAACAAAAAATCAGAGTGATAGCCGAGAGTATGCAATGGTAGGAGACACCATTATGGCAAAGGAAACAATTATAGAAAAAGTATCCCCAACAAACCATTAACCAGTTGGTTCCTTTTGCCCAAACAACCATTCCAGAGTACAAATGGACATGCAGCTCAATGTGTAACGTAAGGTAACAATGCTTCAAATGTTTACAACTATTCTTCAATCACTATGTCAAACTAAAAGACAAAAGTAGAATTAAACATTTACAAACCATGGATTCCTGTCCAGTGCACAGCCACATTGGTCTGTAAGGTCATTTATTAGCCTGAATTTCTGGAACAGCTTGCAAAAGCACCTTCCACCACATCAAAATGTTACCCACACACCATTCCGCTATATGGAATCTTGTGCATAGACTATACTATGCAAAGTCCTGCTCTAGAACTACATTTAAATAATATTCTTCTATTTATAACAGCCAAATAACTCCTTGAAGAAATAGAGCACATCCAAAGTAAGTACTTTCAAATTGAAGTTGACTTAGACAATTCTGTAACTTCAGAAAACATTACAGAAAACCTCACACACACCAACCTCCTAACAAAAAACATACAAAAAAGAAATAGTTACGTTTCAAAACACATCTGCTGAATTACTAGACCAAGTACGTGTCTGTTGTCAGAGAACATTTTATAAAAGGAGCACAAAAACAGTAGCTATGGTCTACAAAATAGAGGACCATGAAGAATGCCAATGGTTCCAATTAGCTTTACATCTAACATCAGAAAATACATACAAAATAACATACCCTTCAATACTTTGCACGTACTGGAGCGCAAAGTTTGACAATAACCAAATGCCATCACGTGCTATCACTAATAACTTAGAAATATTCCCACTTCCAAAGACTCTCCGACAACTTAACTTGTATGAGAGCATTATAATCGAAACAGTACACCCATTTCAAGCTATAATACGCTTTCAGCCAACAACTGCGTTCTTACCTCTATCTGAGTTGCTAAAGAGCATCTGTGGCAAAGTAGTATATTTTTATTAAATCTGAAAGAAAATGTAGAAAGTTTAGGAGTGCAACGACCAATAGACCAATCTTTGATTGCACTAGTTAATGGTGCACCAACAAAAGACAAAACAATTTGGCAACAACTAGTTGATTTGAACAAAGTTAGACAAGCCCTACAATATCTAAAAGAAAACAATGAATACTACAAAGATATAAACATAGAGGAAAACCTAAAAGAAACAGTCCAAATAATTCAAGATTCATCAGCAACTTGCCAATTTGAACGTGTAGATCTTACTGCAGTCAAGATTTTAGACCGGTATACAAATCTCCCACTACACTCCAAAGACACAATTGAAGATGCATTAGAAACATATAAAATGCATCAAGCCAAAGGATCCCCAATGAGCATATGGGACTTTTTTTTAGAAGCATGTTATTTTCCTCTACCCTTTCCTACAGGAAAGGAAGGAAAATATGACGAAAGGTCCGCACAAACTAGTGCATCAGAATTTCTCTCTTTATGAATGTATTCTGAAGACTCCAGATTCAGACAAAATGCAGAATATATTTTCTACCTCCTGTACAAAAGTGAACTAGCAACTCTATGTTATGGAGTGTCACACACATTAAAAACAGGCTCCAATTGTTTTAACATCACCGCAACCCAACTACTTAAAAAAATAAAAGACAATAGATTATGTTTTGCATTCAAGGATCACAAATCTGTTGGCATACATGCGTGGTACAAAATAATACTGGTTCATATGTCACGCTGATGTACATTGTAAGCTAAGGAACTTAGGTCCACCACATAGTCTTTTACTTTAAGCTGTGCAGAGTACGCATGGGATGACTTACAACTTCTTATGCACTGCAAACCAAAATAAAGATGGAATAGATATAAAATCACCAGGACAACACTAAGCTCTTGACCCTGTCAATGTATCAAGGTACTTTCGCCATAGCTTCATTCACCTGCTGTACTTTATCTGCAATAAAATTACCCCTACGCTCAGAGAAGTGCAACACTTCTTTTGGAGAACGAATATCAATCCAGAGGAGCACCACACATCCACATGCTTTTGTTGATAAAAGTGCTCGCAAATGTAGCCATGAAAGTGATGCTACTGTTTTACAGTTTATTGAAAAATACATAACCTTTGACATCCCTTCAGAAAGCACAGATAGTGACCTACTTACACAAGTGTTGCCCTTCCAAAAACATAAATGTGGCAAATACTGCTGACATAGATATAAAATCAAAGGTAAATACTATACAAAATGTCGCTTTGGCTTCCCTAGACGAGTTTGCAAAAAAGGACAAGTAAATAGCTTGGTGTCTTCTGTTAGACACAGTGTAAAAGGCAAATCATTAAAAAAATAAAAGATCCAAGTATATCAATGATTACAATACAATCATTGCCCTATTGTGGAATTAAAACATAGACAGAAAATACAATGCAGCCAATTCCACTGTAGTTGTAAGATATGTGACAGTCTATCCCACCAAAGCTGAGAAAACAGAGCTAAAATACCTGTAGGATTACATATCATCTGACTAAAAAAACAGTCACAAAATCACAACAATTATACAAGTTCAGTATAAAAATGCTCTCCCATAAAGAATGCAGATGCTATGAAGCTGCAGACCGTTTAACAGGTACAGCAGTGTATGGCAAATCTCAACACATTGGGCCCCATTACGAGTCTGGCAGTAGCCATGCTGGAAAAACCGTCCGGCTGCCACCGGACCGGTAATACCATTCCACCTCCATGAATGCCGGAATCACCAGAACATTACAACCCCAGTGACCCTGTAATTCCGGGGGCAGAATTCTGTAAATCCCCAATCCTATGGAGTCCTATAAGACTCCATGGGAATGGGGACCATGGAAACACTGGTTCCGTCTATGACAGAGCCGGTGTTTCCATGTCCGCCTGCAGGCAGGTGGTGTTACTTCCGCCAGGTCAGACCTGGCAGGAGTGACACCTCCCACCTGCAGGACTCGGAATCAGCCGGTCCGGAAACAAGGGTGGTGGCGGTTTTACCGCCACTGTTGTTTCCGGACTGGCTGACTCATAATGAGGCCCATTGTCTGGCTAAGCCTTGGTCGAGCTTCATCCCGGAAAAGAGTACTAAAATCCTACCAAGAGATAGAAACAATAGCCACACATGATCCCAACAGCCAGGACACTTTAAAAATCAATTGACACACACTACCCAAACAAAAGTATGGCTTTGGAAAACATGTGCCTGATGACATAGCCTATAACTACCGCTACAAAAACAATGTCACACCAGATGACACAACTGGCAAATATTCAGTCTCAACTTGTGAAGAAAGCCTAGTGAAACTTTTCAAACACAGCCTAATTAATCATATAAAGTTATCATTAAATCTCTGCAATATTGATAACTGTATTACTTACTGCAACTTTTTAAACCTTGGAGAAAAGAACAAAAATTATTAAGTGACCATGAATCATTTGACACGGCATTCAAAACAAATGAAAGCAGTATAACAAATGTCAATTTCAAATAATACAAAAACATGTTGGACAATAAATGTCAACAAGAGGAAGAAATTGAAGCTCAACTAAATAAAAACACTCCTGAGAAGAGTCAACCTTCTCTTACAGGAAGCCAAGACATTCTTGGAGAACTATTCATTCTACATGAAGCAGAAATAGCCATTTATGAGGTAAAAAATACCATGTATCAATATAAACAATCTGGAAAGACTGGTCAGTTCTCAAATCACAGCTAAATGATGATGAACAACTCACCATTTATCGAGAAGTCACAGAAGAAATTGAACATGGCTTTAAACATGAAACTAAAACTTGTAGCTGTAATCATTATAAACCTCTGCTCCTGTATGTAAGTGGTGAAGCTGGTTCTGAAAAAACATTCTTAATTAAAATAATCAGCACATTTCTACAAAACTTAACAAGCAACAACCCTTTGCCTGTTGTAACAGCTCCCACAGGTTTAGCTGTCTACAACATAGGTGGTATAACTTTACACCGACTACTGCTCCTTTCAAAAGGAGGCCAAAACAAATTAGAATACTACAAAAGATCAGCTGACGCTGCTATTAAAGTATGCAGCATTGTGAAACAAATGAAGGTGCTCCGAATAGATGAAGTAAGTATGGTTTCCAACCTCATGTTGGTTTTAATTAAACTCAGAATACAAGAAGTCCTAAAAACTGACTATGATTACCTGTTTGGAGGAAAACACATTATTGTTTTTGTAGAGCTCCTACACTTAACACCAGTAAAAGGTCAACCTATTTTCACAACATTAGGACACAAACAATGCTGCAACACACTTGGCAGCTTTGGAAATGTAAATCTCTGGCAAAAGCATTAAACCTGTTCTGCTTACTAAAGATGCAAAATCCATCCTAAAAGTAGACTAAGGCATGCGCTGTATGGGCGAAACACATCTATTCCTGATGTCATGCACCAGTTAACTCAGCAAAATATAAAATGCTTGCCCTTAATTCCAAACCTTGCAAGCTGTAGTCAATTCAACGAGACAATGTTGAAAAAGGAAATGCTACCCATACCTCATATCAGCTCCAAAGATAAAATAGAGGTTTACAGCATGCCACTCCCTATGTGTCAACAAACAACAGCATGACTAAATAGCTTAGAAAATGTATCTCCAACACAGCTGGATAAGAGAAGATGTTAACTTTGTGTCAGAACTGCAGAGTAATTCTAAAATGTGACCTTGATATAGAACAAACTTTAGTTAATGGAGCAATTGGTACAGTTGTTGGCTTTTAAAAATATCCACATGACAACATTCAGTTTGTTAACATCCACTTTGACAAACTTGAATAAGTTAAAATAATTGGCCGAACAATTGCATGTTTCCTTTGTTTTAAAGACATGTATGTAAGCAGAGAACAATTGAGGATAGTGCTTATAGAATATGTATTTGTTTACACATAGTATGTAGCAGTAGTATGCATAAAGTAGTAAAGCTGAATCTCTTGTTTGTTTTCTGTGGAAATAAAAAGTAAGTTTTATTTGTTAAGCACAATAGTTCAAAAGCTTTAAATGCATACAATTTTACATTAACATGTATTTCTTTTAATCCTCTTGAACAATACATTTTATGTGCTATATTTGGTACAACATTAGTGTGTGCTAAACTGTTGTTGAATTGACTTGATTAATCATTGGGGAAAAAAATCCATAGAGGATAAAATGAATACTACAATTATGTCAGTGTAAGTGTGATAGTATGTTTGTTTGAATTGTGTTGTTATTAAGGGATTGTTTAAAGTAGTTATATACCTGTTGCGTATTCTAACTATATTAGACTTTATAAGAAGTTTTGTGGTAACAAGAATTGTGATGGCGTATTTCATGTATATTGAAATGAAGCATATTTTTTAAGTAGTTAAATACCTGTTAGCATAGCCTACAGTTATTTTTGGTACCATCTACATTGTACGTTAGAAGCATCAGTATGATATATTGGCTATGTGAGTTGATTTGCCTGCTCGAATGATTGTCTTTATTGCAAAAATGGCATAATATGCCATGATTTGCATTCTGCAGAAGCTGGTGTAATGGAATGGATTCACCATTCTGTATGGATACATATACAAATTGTTCATTACGAATGTGCTCTTGTGAAACATGGTTGCAGAGAGTGCCTATATGTTTCCATGTGTATGAAATTTGAAATATTTCATTTATAAGGATGTTTTTGCTTTCCAGTACTTGTAGTGAGTACATTTGGAATTCTTGTGGATCTTCCTGTGTGTTTATGGTAAATGTCACCATTCGTGCACAGTAGTCCAATGGAATGGGTCATGTTGGCAGGTATGCATGTACTGCCAACATATTAAACTTGCACACACCTAGTGCCACTTAAACATGTTTTACAAATGTTTTGCATCACCTTTTTCTTTCTGTTAGAAAAAAAGTTACACCATGTGCTGCTATAAATGGATTTTTATCTATGATCACATTGTTCCAAAAAAGAAACATGTTTAAATGCACATCTTTGTAACTACTTGCTGCTTGATGTGAGCAGATGTTAAATGCTGCAATGCATGGATTTTGCTGGAGTGTTTATTACGGGGTAACTAGCAGGAATCCTATATATATATATATATATATATATATATATATATATATATATATATATATATATATATATATATATATACATTTGTAAATGATTTGCAGAAAATACTTTAAAAAATATAGGCATATCTGTACTTTGTATTGTTCGATGCAGATGCTGTTGAATCTGGAAATAGAAATCTCAGAGAGTCATTTTTTATGGAGCTGGCTGTGAATAACACAAGCAATGTACTCTCATAGTTCAAGTGTACATCAGAAGTGTTGAACTGAGATGACAGGGTTACATGTTGAGATTTTGGATGTGATTGGTGGATGGATGTGTGACTGTTTGAAAGCAGCCAATGAGGGAGTGTTACAAAAATGAAAGTGGAAAGGGCAGTCGGGCTGCCCAATGCTACGGGGTCCGCCGGTCTCTTAAGAATGCCTAGCAACGAAAGCGGACGGTGAGGATTAGCCAATCAGGTTTCCTGGGTGTGGGGAACAGGAAGAGAATATTTCTGTGCAATGAAGATGGCTATGGCTTTGAGTAAGCAGCACAGTGTGTGGATTTTGGGAGATTCTTCCATTCAGTCATTGAAAGTGTATGCTGAAAATCATGTCGTCTGTGGAACTATTGGATTGGAAGAAGTGGGTGTTTTGTGACATGCAGTTTGTGGGTTAAACTGAGCTAGCGTGTTCTCATTCTGTCAGAGTATGGCTCACTTTAAATGTCCAGACATTATAACTGTGCATTGTGGAGGGAATAGTTCGGGGTATGTGACAGCAATGTATTTGCAGTTTGCCATGAAGGATTTTTTGAAAAGCCTAATGCTACTTTTTCCTGCTGCAAAGATAATTTCTTTCTGAAATGAATCAGAGGCAAACATAGAGATGTGCACACTTTTTAGTCCATAAATGGAGGATTCAAGGTGGCTTGTGAACAAAGCTATATCTGCTTTTTGATATGCTGCAGGAATGCCATCCTTTGAGAATGACAATATAAAGTCTGATGGTGTGAATCTTTTTCGTGAAGATTGAGTTAATTTCACAGATGTTGGAAATGTGATTTATCTTTGGAATGTTAAGAATGCATTGAAACAGTTCCTGTAAGAAAACTGGAAGGGAAAATGTAGAGTGTACAGTACAACTGTACAAGAAAAAAAGGTGTTTGTTAACAAACCACAAAAAATAAAAAAAGTTTATTTTCAAAGCCATCACTAAAAAATGAATAACCAATATTGTGTTTAAACTCCTCACAGCAGCATCCACAGATTACCGCACTGTTCGCGGACTGCACAGGCTGCAAAGGGTCCTGTTAGTCTTTTTTTTTAGTTATATTTCTTAACTGCGAAAAAGTGGCTACTAAAGGAACAGTTTTTTTTAAATATTTTGATTTTATATTTATTTTGGCTTTTTAAAGTTTTTCCAGGAAAGGTGAGGAAGGGAGGGTTTGGGCACCAACTACAGAGACAGAGCAGCAGGTGGACAGAGGAAGATGTTGGGCAGGTCTTAAATCTCAGGTGGGGGGTGGTGTTTCTCGTGCTCGTTGACTGTGGCCTCGAAAGCACTATGAAATTGCTCTCCTCGGGAGCCAGCAGGGGGCGTCGAGATGTACTAAAGCTACTCCGTCTGTCTCCTCCTAAGGGTGTGTGAAAAGGATTTGTGCCCCACGAGAGGGGATCTAACCCCCCAGAGGCTGTATAGGCCCCCCAGCAACAGATGAGTGGAACCCCGGTCTTCTGAGGAGGGTTGGTGACCTGAGATCAAAGCTTGTTGTCTACAGCGGAAGAGTGTGTGATCCATCCCCCAACAGGCGGCTCCACGGCTGCCAAGCAAACACTGTGGAGGAGGAGGGAAATGTGGCCTTCAACTAGCAAACCTTTCCTGGATTCCCTTGTCCCCACGCCGAGCAGTGAGGAGTCCTACCTCTGTCTTTACCACACCTCTCCACCAAGTCTGTGTCATACTCTACCCCAGTGGACCTGTGGAAGAAGACACTGAGTGAGGTGGAGCTGCCGATGAGCGTGTCCTACACTGTGGCCCTCCACACCTGTGCCCTCGTACCAGGTGAGCTACGTGGGAGATCATCCTGACATTTGGTCTGTGGTGGGAGAACCCACCCTCCTCCTACCCGTGAGGATCCAGGTGGAGCAACGACTGCAGGCGGTGCTCTAGTAGCCTGTGACTTTACTACAGAGGGCCCCCTGCTGCTGGGCTTCGTTGGCCATGAGTGCCCCCGCGTCGAGTGTTGTCCCCCCACAGGGAGTGGGCTCTGGTTGTTGCTGAGGGCCCCTGCTTCAGTCCCGGAGTGCGCTGCCCAAAAGAGGAGAGAGAATTTGCACCAGAGAGTGCTAAGTCCCGCTGGCTGCAAGGTGAGTGCCCCAGCCCCCCTTAATCTTTGTTGCCCAGAAGAGCTCTCTCAGCCTCCCTCGCACCAGCAGCTTTCGGGAGGGGGTGGGGCCCGGGGCCCGGGCACCCACTTTTTGCTTACTGTGAAGTAACTTCCCCAGCTCCCAGAACAGTCTTTGAGTGGGGGGGAGACAGCTCAGGTCAGCAACTGGCCTGCACCCCTTGCCGCCTGGGGTGATAGAACATAGACACTTGCTGCATCAATACCCGCCCTGGGCTATCCAGTGGTTAGCTATTATTAGAGCACATCTCCTGCGCTCTGAGGAGCTCAACCCATCTCCCTTGCAGTGGGCCTTTACAGCCTTTTACCCACACTTCAATCCACTGGCCTAGGTTCCCCAGCCTCTGAAACATGGCCCTCTCTGTCTACCTTTCCCCTGCCAGACCTTTTGGCAAAGCCCTATAAACCAGCTATACTCCCACACAAACTTTTGAACTTGGAGGTGGCATGATCTCTGCGCACTTCCCCTCTTTGAGGGTCCCAGGAGGGGCAAGCTAACTGCTGCACCATTCACTTGGTCAGAGGACCCGAGAAGCGACTGGCCCACTAGATTCCTGGTTCAAGTTGCATCTGCTGTGTTACCTCACTTCTGGGCCCCTCACTACACCTCGACCGCACAAGCTAGTGGTCTAAAGAGCCCTCGCCGAGCTGCACCCCATAAGTCGCCCAGACAGAGCCCCTCTGCGGTGGAGTCTTCATGAGCCGGGCCGAATCTCTCCAGAAGTTCTGACATATGCCAACCCGTCACCCCTCGCCCCCTATCTCAGCCAGAACCACTAGATGCCAGCTCGGTCACCACGGGCATGACAGCCTTGCTGTAAGAAATGTGCAGCTTTAGAGTGGACATTGGTAAAAGGCTGGACACCCTGGTTAAAAAAGTGGACACTATGGATGATCGGGTTCAAGCTCTGGAAGCTACTTCTGCATCAATCGACCTGCTTGAGACCCAGTTCGATATGTGTCTAGCTGAATTGGAAAGAAGAGAAAAGAAATGTGCCCTAAAACTTGACGATTTAGAAAATAGGGAGCGCCGTTGTAACCTGCGATTCCAGGGCTTTCCGGAGCGAGATGGCGAGACACAGTCGGACATCATCAAAGCTGTCAATGCTGTAATCAGGACACTTTTTGACAATGTCAATACCAATAAACCACTGATCGACAGAGCGCACAGGGCAGGAGCTTCCAAAAGGACTCCTAGATCTGTTCTAGTGAAGTTTCACTACTTCTCAGAGAAGAGCAAGATCTTGGAACTCACAGGAAGAAAGGGCCGATCAGCTGTGAAAATGCGCAAATCTCAAATTACCGGGACTTGTCAGCCTTTACCCTGGTAAGGCACGGACTTTGCACCCCCTTGACAAGAATGCTACAATCCAAATGGGTGTGTTACAGGTGGGGATATCCTTTTAACTTGATGGCTACAAATATGCCCTGGTCATGGAGGACGACATAGACAGAGTATCTCAGGAGCTCTTGGGCGGCCCCAACGCAGAACCCAATGGCACTAGTCGGGGGAAAGAATTAAATGGACCCCAAAAGTGTGAAGATCCCACAGAGAGACACAAGGACCGAGGTCACAGAAAGTACAGAAGGGTCGCTCCAGCCGCCAACGACTAACGGGAAAGCACCCGCGGCTTGACTTACCTTGCAGAGTTGGAAGAATCTGTCTTGTGTTTTATTTTTCCAAAGTCTATGAAACAAGAAATGTACCCTTGCTGTTTTAGTAGTAACCACAGACGTTCAGGTGGAACAGGTCCATGCAATTATTTGGCCTAATCTCTTGAATTGTTTAAAGAAAAAGAGATACGGGTTGCGTAATTCTAGCAATCACTAAATGAATCAGCCGCTGAGTACATATTACCACACACTCGGGAGGTTATGTCTAAACAGCTAAGAAAACAATGAAACATTTGAACAAACAATTTGTAGGGTATAAGTAAAAAGTTACAAAAGATAAGTAAAATATCTTTACTGCAGTCTATGGTGACCAACTATAACATGTAAATACAAACAATACAAAATTATTAAGTTGTTGCGAATGCTTATCTACATTCAAAATAGTCAACACATTGTGAAACAAGTTGTGAACAAGTGATATATACAAGTAACATGTTTTGAAAAAATCAAATCCAACAACTCAAAGCAAATGATAGTTCAGATTTATTGGAAAACAAACTGTAGATGCATGTGCAATTTACTAATAAATTTATCACATCATGCATTCCCTTATTAGGTGCAGTAGTTCCTAATCAGTGTAGCAAAAGTTATTTGGTGGAAAAGTCAATGAATGATGCAGGGTCTTTTGATGCAAGATATCCGATCATTTGCCGACGTGATCAGGAGCTAGTTCGTACTGAAGATACAGGGAGACCACTTTTCCCTGTAGTTATCATGTTTCGGCGGTAGTTAGTGGATGTAAAGTCCGCCTTCATCAGGGCTCCGAATCAGGGACCCTGTATAGGATAACATTGGTATGCTGTGAGTGGGTATGGTACCATGGGTGCCCCAATCAATGGGACTAGTATTAAAGCGAAGTTTGTTCTCATAGCGACCGGTTTGTAAACTTACTTGCCGGTGCACGTTAGCTCAAGCGCGTTGGTTCGACCACGTTTTGGAAAAGAGGGAACTGCCAGATGTCGGGACCAGTGGTGCAGGTACCAGGTCAGGATTAAGGAACTTCCCAATAAATGCAGAAGATTCAGGGATGGTCTCGAGGCTGTAAGAAGTGGACAAATCATACGGAGAGACCATTGGAAATGGAGGGTCAATAGTTCAGTTACTGCTCCAACAAGTCACGAGGTAAGTGGAGCACATAGACCACTATCACATTTTGGTGCAGGCGGCAGAGAAAAGAGTTTAGTGCAAATTAAGAACTGGCCTTATGTATTGCAAACTGGGTGCCTAGTAGCACTCCAGTGTGTATATGTACATATGGAAGCGGTGAGCAAATGGAGGCATGTGACCCCAGGGATATGACCGATCTGATGTTTAGGGATCGGTGTTGCTGATGTCAACCGCTAAAATTCAAGTAGAATCATGTGGCCATAAAGGGAGAGAGCATCCATTGTTTCGGCAATGTTTGAGGAAATAACAGATTGGTGCATGAATTTTGCCCGCATTCTTGTTAGGTGCTTTTTATTAGTGAGTTTTAAATCCTATGCTGTAAGAGAGCACGGTGTGAAGGGGAAGCGTGGTCCGGCGTGCACACGTCGGCTGAGCCCGAGGGCCAGACAACCACGTATACGCGCACAGCCAGGCGACCCCAGACTCACCTTGTTGTTTGGATGCTGAGTCATTGTACACCGCTGCTGGAACGGCGCTGTCTCTGCTGCAAACGGATCACTGGGACGTGCTTCCAGGAATGCGGAAGAAGAGCTCCACCCGTCACGTAAAACGAGCAAAATGTTTGTTGCTAGAGACACCACGCATGCGCGCTTGCCTCTTTGTCATTATTGACAAGCGTAGTCTTGGCAGGTGCGCATGCCTCCTTGTGTGACTCGGTCAAACTTGTGTGTGACAAACAGTTTAAACAAAACAGGGGGTTGGTCAATACTCCACCATGTGTTGGTGTCACGCGAACACTATAGCGGTAGGTAGACGGAAATGATACTGAATGAACAAGTTTGAGTGATAAGAATGGTTCTAGAGACTTAGGTATTAAGAAGACACAGAAACTGTGATGCTTAGTGAAATAGATTCCAAATGGGACTAAAGGCAGTGGTGATTTTTGGTACTGTGTTCTCGTAGTAAGGGCGTACCTGGTGCACCTCACAAAATACCTAGTATGCCTCACGGAAAATTCGATATTAGGAAATGTCTCGCTACCGTGCACCCTGGTGGGCTGCGATAGAGTTGATCAGGACATATTATGGTGGTGCATGTGACATTGAGAGAGTATATTGAGCCAGCACTATTAGTCTTTATCTTAAAGGTTGAAAAATCTTGTTAAGGCCGTGATGATATGTGTCCAGCCTATGTATCCATCGAGCTTCTTTCTTCATGAGGCTGTGGTGAATGTCAGGTCCGCCTTTGACCTTTTCTATCACCCACCACATGATGTTGTTCGGAGTATGGTTCTCAGACAGAAAATGTTCAACCAAGGGTGCTGTTAGATTTTTGCAATGGATTTTTGACCTATGTTCCGATATTCTGGTGTTGATTGCTCGTGTGGTTTGGCCTATGTATCTGAGGCCACAGGGACACTCTGTACAATAGACTACATTTTGGCTTTTGCAGTTGGTCAGGTCCCTAAGTGTCCATTTTCGTGTGCCTATTAGGAAGAAACTCATTTTCTTAGTGAATTTACAGGCAACACAATTGCCACAAGGGTGGTGGCCTTGCAGAGGTCGAAGAGTACGGGTGGCACTTGGGACCGGTTGAAACAATGAATGTACGAGATGTTCTCTTAGGTTTTTACCCCGTTTGTAGGAGAATCTGGGAGCAGGTTCGTCAGGAAGGTTCAGACGGGCTATATGCCAGTGCTTATTGATAATCTCTTTGATTCTCGAGGTGTGGGCTCCAAAAGTGGCTACGCAGGTAAGGCGTGCATCTGAAGAGTCTGCATTCACTTGTTGTAGTTGGAGAAGGGTTTCCCGATTGCAGTTGCAAGCTCTCTTATTTGGCTTGATCTAGTTGTTTCTTGGGATACCCTCGTGCTTTGAGGCCTGTGGTCAGACTCTGTGCATGTTGCTTGTAATCATCTGGAGAGGAACAGTTTTGACGTATTCTTAAATATTGTCCATACAGTAGATTGTTTTTTATGTGTGCCGGGTGATTACTGGTATAATGTAGTAGGGTGTTACGGGCTGTTGTTTTTCGAAATAGGACACACTTTAGTGTCCCGTCTTTGGAGGGAATTGATAGGTCCAGAAATTTTATTTCAGAATTACTTTGGTCGATTGTAAACTGGATGTTTGGGTTACAGGTGTTGAGCCAGATCCAAAAGTTGGTGAGTTCAGGTAGGCTACCGGTCCAGATAAAAATGACATCATCGATGTAGCGGTGCCAGTGGCTGATGCAGATTTGCCAGTTGTTAAGGTTGGAAAATACAAAGTTTTTCTCAAATTTGGCCATGAACAAAATGGCCAGACTTTGCAGTGCCCTTTGTTTGCAAGTATGTTGTGTTGTCAAAAGTAAAGAAGTTTCGACGGAGTGCAATAGAAATTAACTGGAGTCCTGGTCTTGGGAGGATCAGAGGTTAGCCATTCCCTGATGCATTCGATGGCATCTTCTTGTGGAATACTGGTGTACAGTGATTTAATATCCATACTGACCAGCAGTTGTTCCGATGGATTGAATTCTAAGTCTTCAAATATTGTTATTGTATGGGTGGTGTCCCGGAGGTAGGTTGGAGTGTGAATACTTATCGGTTGCAAGAAGATGTCTACAAATTTGCATAATGGTTCAATAATTGAACCGCATCCTGATAGTCCCAGTGGATTTGTAGGATCTTTATGTATTTTAGGCAAAGAATAAAAGCAGGGAGTCCTACCCACTGGTTTTATTAGATATTCTGCTTCTTTTTGCGAGATCCACTCGCGCTGTAGTGCAAAGTTCACAGACTCTGAAATTTCTTGAGATATTTCCCGAGTGGGATCTTTGCGGAGTACTGAGTAGCTTTCTCAGTCGTCAAGTAGTGCCAGAACCATGTTTTTATATTGGTCTGTAGTCATGATCACTAGACCTCCGCCTTTGTCTGCTGGTTTGATGATAATGCTTTTATTAGTTTGTAGCGATGTTATTGCCTGTTTCTCAGCTAAAGACATCTTATGTTTGGTTTTGCTAGTTTTCTTCCGTAGGCGATCAAAATCTTCCAACACGCATCTTTCAAAGGTTAGGAGCTCGTTCGGTATTTGGCCATCCGAGGGGGTAAAGGACGATGGGTTGTGTATGCCAGTGTCTTCATCTGCTTCCTCTGGTTCCAAATTGTGATCATGGAAGAAAGTTCTTAGTCTGACTTTTCTTAAGAAGGTGCGGATCTCCATTTCGGAGTCGTACCAATCTGTCTGTGCTGTTGGCTCAAAAGACAGGCCCTTAGTGAGCAGTAAAGTCTCTGCTGCTGACAATGAAATATTGGCCAAATTGAAGATTGGAATTGTTTCAAGATCTTTAGGTGGATTTAGTATCTCTGTTTGCGGCGTCTGGGACGTTGATTGATTTTTCCTCCTCGTGTTGGAATCCCCATTGCGGCGGGCCCCATTGGGGGTTGCCAAACCCCCACCCCCTAAAAAAGGAAAAAATGGAGATGGACCAGGGTATCCAAAGGTTGCTGGTGGTGGACCTTGTGATCGAGGTTGTTGTCGAGATTGGTCATCGGAGGATGATCCACTGCTGGAACCTGAGAATGTTACCCTTCTTCTGCGATTCCTTTGTTTGACTTGAGGTGGACCCTGCTTTAAGTTGTTTAGGTAATTTTCAGAGATGCAAGGGTAAATTACTTCCAAATTGAACTCTTTGGTGTCTTTTTGGAGTTTCCTAGTTTTGTGATTAAGGGTAGCAGTCTTGACATCATCAAATTGCTTATTGATGTCTGTTAATAAGTTCTTGGCATTGGTAATTGCTCTGTTGGTAGAGAAGGTAGTTTCTTCGAGGTCAAGGTCTTTTTGAATAGTACTAGCAATTCCTAGTGCAGTGTTGATGGTTAATACCATGAGGTCACAGCTGCACTTGGTTGCCACGTAACTGAAATTTGTCACGTATTCTTTATCGTCTAGAAAGAGACAAGGGGTATTTAGAAACGACCAGGCCACTAGTAATAATGCTGGCTCGCAAATACTCTCTCAAGAAATGAGCGTGAAGTTCTGTGCGGAAACACTTTTTCTTTAATCGTAGGATGTTATCTCCTGTGTTGATTCCTCCTGGGGGAGGAATGGAATTATCACCCGATGGGGTGAAGAAGGAAGGGCCACTGATAATATCAAAAATCTGTTGTTCTGTGAAGCTCAATGTTGCACTTTCCGCCATCCCCAAGAGTTGGGTAAAGGGGGAGAGAATTTATCAAGAAGGAATCGCTTTTCCAAAACAGTGGGGAGCCAAGCAATAGTAAACTTGGGAGAGTACTTAGGCGGTGGATTTGAAACTGATGGACATTAGGTCAATATGGATTTAATCCAAATCCTATCAAAAAAAGGGAGATAGAGGCCCTAATAGAGGCCCTAAGCAACATGGTTGCCCGTAATTGTAACAAGGAATTAGGGGATGGCCGCTTAAGGAAGCGTACTTGGCCAAATACTAAGACTATGAAACAAGAAATGTACCCTTGCTGTTTTTGTAATAACCAAAGAAGTTCAGGTGGAACAGGTCAATGCAATTATTTGGCCTGATCTCTTGAATTGTTTAAAGAAAAAGAGATACGGGTGTCAGATGTAAGAGGAAAAACTAGTGATAGAAATATGGAGTCTGTGTAGTGGGCCTGACCCTCGGCAAATGTCAATGTGTACTCTGATTTGCTAATTAGGGAATGTGGCATAACCGAAGCCCATGCCCTATGGATTCGGACACTGGCCATGGCTGCAAGCCATGAGCACTGGCCTTTGGTCACATTATTAGGATATAGTGGACAATAAGCTAGGATGCAGGGTAGGTGCAGTGAATAATAGGGGTGGTTTGGGGGAGCTGGGCTCATGGTTGAGCCTCATGTCGCAGGCAATTCAATTATGATTTACATCTGCAGCATGCGCTGCTGATAACGATTAAGATAAGTATGAGCTGTAAAAAATATGTTTGATAAAGGAGGTTTATAGTTCTTTCATATATAAAGGAGTTATTAATAACTTATATACAGTGATGTAACATCATGAAGCATTTTAACTTATAAAAACCAATTCAATTGACAGAAACAACTTTGTTAAAGGGACGTTACGGTTAAGATGCACCCCACCCATGGGACTCCTCCCCCTCAGCAGTTAGCCACTGGCCTCCCACCTTGGCATCCCTTGACACTTCACTCCTGGCTCGCATGAGCACTTGCCCATCTGTACTGCCCCTTCTATTAATGTACTTCACTCACTGCACAATACACATGTGCATTTGTTAAGTGGCATTTGTTTTGTGGAAGTTTAATATGTTGTTAGGGTTATATAGAGTTTTTGGAAGTGATTGGTGGATGGATGTGTGATTGAAAGCAGGCAATGAGGGAGTGCTGTAAATATAAAAGTAAAATAGTTAGAAGGGCTGTCGTGTGCAATGGTGTGCATATGCTATTGGGTTTTTTAATGATTCTTGGCCTGGAAAAGGGACTGCGGATACAGTGGATAGTTATAAAGGTCCGTGGATTATGGTCCTTATAGTATGCTAGAGAAAAGTATTTGGGACTGCAATTTGTTTCTGCTCTCTACCAGTTTTCTCTAGTAGACAATCGTCCATTATTATTCCATTAGCATAATAGTAAATGCTAATGAAAATGTTGAAGAATCTTATTGAGTCTAACTACTTTACTGAGAAATTTAAAATGGAGTCTGTAAGATTATTTTATTTGGTACGGTGATTTAACTTTTGGGGTGTTTTTTGACATTGTATTTTTTTTTATAGTAGGTGAGTTTAGGAAGTAAGGTAGGGGAGGGAGGTGAGGGAAAGGATACCAACAACAGATAAGGAGGGGCAGGTGCATAGGGCGCTAAATGTAAGTTGGGACAGCGTTTCTCATGATTCTTGAATACAGCCTCAAAAGCACCTCAGTACTGCTACCCCTGCAGAGTGTTGTTTTGCAGTATACACAGAGTACTGGTGTCTTGGAAACATATGGATCAACAGCCTCTTTTATGGCTTGCAAGGTAGCTGGTGGGATCTTCTGCCTCACATGAGTGGCCTGTGCGATGGCAGTAGTGGTTGAGGAAGATGACGTAGAGGAAGAGAGCCTACTACTTCCAGAGAAAGGAACAGACTTTCTGAGAGCATCCTGGTCATTGGATTTGGTGTGGCTTCACATGGAGGTGGTCCGGTAGGAGTACTTCCCAGGTTGTTATTACTCAGTGCATTCAAACTTTGTAGCTTTAGCCTTAGGAACATCCCCAATTGTGGTAAAAAAAACTGCCACAACCATGATTCTCTCTGGGTGCTGGAAGTAGAAATGTCCCATATCTCATCTTCCTGGTCCTCTTGAGTGTTTTGTGCATGATTGTGCTTTTTCTGTTGTGGAGACCTGAAAATGCTGATATACTGCAGGTAAGTATGATATTAGGAAGTTGTAGCACATTAGGGTGCACTGGTAAAAACCTACGAAATTCACAGGAAAAAAAACGTTGTTAAAGGGACGTTATGGTTAAGCTACACTAATAAAAACCAATGAAATTGATTGAGCTTTTTTTGTTAAAGGGATGTTATGGTTAAGCTGCACTGATTAAAACCTTTGAAATTCAGTGAAAATACTTTTTAGATGGGACATTATGATTACAAGTAAAACCGAAGACCTGCTGAAATTTGCCATTTTTGGGAAGCTAAGCAACCATAACTTGTGTCACCACCATGCACTGCTAAGACTAACACCCAGGACATCAAAGATGATATCCCAATTGTCATTGGTGACATCACACATGTCATTGATGGCATCACTAATGACATCACATAACAAATTAATTTTGATGTGTTTTGTCTGTAATAATGCAATTATGTAGTAAGTGAGTTTTATTAGCTACTTATTACATGTTTCACAGTACGCAAAACTTTAATAAGAAAGCATTTATCATTTCACTATTCATCATGGCAAGATTATAAATATTGCACCTCCATCATGTATGCTGCACACAATGCCGATGTTTCTACATGAGTAGGTTACTATACTGGAAAGAACTTCATAATTGAATGCTGTTTATATTAATGCATTGCTTAATACACTACGTAGCTCATGATATTTATTCCAATGATCCTTGACACTTTTTTGTCAACATTATAATAAGAATCCCTTGTACAGAGTTTTCATGAAAAGTAAATGCACAGGTGATGTAATCAGTGATGTCATCACTGCCATGTGTGATGTCATCTTTGATGGCCTGGGTGTTAGCCTTAGCAGTGCACGGTGGTGACATAAGTTATGGTTGCTTGGCTTCCCAAAAATGGCAAATTTCAGCAGGTTTTCGGTTTTACTTGTAACCGTAACATTCCATTAACAATGTTTTTTCACTGAATTTCATTGGTTTTTAGGAGGGCAACCTAACCATAACGTCCATTTAACAAAGTCTTTTCACTGTATTTCATATGTTTTTTGGAGCGCAACTTAACCATAACGTTCTCTTAAAAAAGATTTCTTCACTGAATATAGATATAGATAGCATGAATTTGATAGGTGTTTAGTAGGATTCCCTTAGTTTATATAAACGTAACATAGAACATACTGAACCCCCTGCTCCACACTAGTGGTTCTGAGGTCCACGGACTGTGTGCATGTCCGTGGATCGCCTCAGTCGACCTCAGCACTATCCAAAAACTCAGGGGGTATCTTACATTGTTGTATCATGCAATAAAAACACTGAACATGTTCAAAGAGCAGCATATAAATAAATTACATTCCATAATAAATAAGAAGTGCAAACTGTATATGTCAGACACCAACAGTCCAATTACACAGCATATGGAACATAATGGAACATACCAAAAGAAAATGACATGTGCCTCCAGCAGAATTACCTCACAGAAACTGCACAGCAAAAATCAGCACACCTACGCAGCAGTAACAGCAAAACTAAAAAAGAAACTGGTAAGTACACTACATTAATTTCATATATTTATAAACTTTCTGTAGTAGGGTACACTGAAAAATATATATATTTTTTTACACAGAAATGTCTAGTACTTTAGCCATTCCAGCTAGAAGAAAATTTTCCCTGGGACGAAATGAGTGAAAACATTGATAGTAATCGTAGACACTACACTTCTCTAAATAAACCAATTAATAACCATTATTTTATGTGTACTTAACATACTTTTTTTAACAGACCATACAGACAATAAAAATAATAAAGAAACAGACACCTTGGAAAATCATCTGCAGCGTGTAGAGCAACAAATTGATCTATTAATGACAAATTTCATTCTTTTAAAAAACTTTGTAAAGGACCATATAAAGGAAACAATTAAGGGGGTAATTCATAGAATTCAGCGCACAAGTGGCGCACGCGGAAGCGTGCGCTAAAATCCATTTCCGCGCACAGCGTATTCATGGATTCCAGCCACCAAAACCAGCCGTGGCGCACAATGGCGCAGCGACCCTGCAGCAGCGCCAGTTACGCCCCCAAGAACGCCTCTCGCGCAGGGAAAAGCCATCAATATACCCAATCCAGCGCAAAGGGCTGCGCTAACCCTGTACCAGCACAGCAAGCGGGCTACGTGTATCACTGGGGTGCGCGGGAAGTACCTCACGCGATTCCATCAGGGTACGTGTATTTCGGGGTGCAGGGGAAGTTACACACGCGATTTCCGCAGGGTACGTGTATTTCAGGTGTGCGCGTTAAGTTCCACACGCGATATCAGCAGGGTACCTGTATTTCAGGGGTGCGCGGGAATTTCCACACGCGATTGGGCCCGTGCGAGCAGGGTACGCGTATCTCAGGGATGCGCGGGAAGTTCCACACGCGATTCCATCAGGGTACGTGTATTTCAGGGTGCGGGGGAAGTTTCACACGCGAAATCAGCAGGGTACGTGTATTCCAGGGGTGCGCTGGAAGTTCCACACGCGCTTCCATCAGGGTACGTGTATTTCAGGGGTGCGTGGGAATATCCACACGCGATTGGGCCCATGCGAGCAGGGTACGCGGTTCTCAGGGGTGCGCGGGAAGTTCCACACGCGATTCCATCAGGGTACGTGTATTTCAGGGTGCGGGGGAAGTTTCACACGCGAAATCAGCAGGGTACGTGTATTCCAGGGGTGCGTGGGAAGTTCCACACGGGATTCCATCAGGGTACGTATATTACAGGGGTGCGCGGGAATTTCCACACGCGATTCCATCAGGGCACGTGTATTTCGGGGTGCGCCTGAAGTTCCACAAGCGATATCAGCAGGGTACTTGTATTCCAGGGTGCAGGGGAAGTTACACACGTGACTTCCGCAGGGCACGTGTATTTCAGGGGTGCGCATGAAGTTCCACACGCGATATCAGCAGGGTACGTGTATTTCGGGGTGCGCGTGAAGTTCCACATGCGATATCAGCAGGGTACGTGTATTTCAGGGTGCAGGGGAAGTTACACACGCGATTTCCGCAGGGTACGTGTATTTCAGGTGTACGCATGAAGTTCCACACGCGATTTCAGCAGGGTACGTGTATTTCAGGGGTGCGCGGGGAGCACCACACGTGAATTGCACGTGTGGGTCCTCCCAGGTGTTCCCTCTACACCCTCCATGGCCCCTGCAGGCACCCCATCCACCATGGCCATGCCCCCCAGCCAACCCACATGTCAACTTGCACTACTGCCCACCAACGCATGTCCCCCTGCACCCCCAGCCACCAGGGGCACCCTCCACAGGCCCCCACCCATGTCTCCCACCACCCCCACCCCCCAGCAGTGCAGGGGCACCCACCACCAGGCCCCCACCCATGTCTCCCACCACCCCCACCCCCCAGCCACCAGGGGCAGCCTCCACCAGGCCCCCACCCATGTCTCCCAGCACCCCCACCCCCCAGCCGCCAGGGGCAGCCTCCACCAGGCCCCCACCCATGTCTACCAGCACCCCCAGCCCCCAGCAGTGCAGGGGCACCAACCACCAGGCCCCCACCCATGTCTCCCACCACCCCCACCCCCCAGCCACCAGGGGCAGCCTCCACTAGTCCCCCACCCATGTCTCCCAGCACCCCCACCCCCCAGCATTGCAGGGGCACCCACCACCAGGCCCCCACCCATGTCTCCCACCACCCCCACCCCCAGCCACCAGGGGCAGCCTCCACCAGGCCCCCACCCATGTCTCCCAGCACCCCCACCCCCCAGCAGTGCAGGGGCACCCACCACCAGGCCCCCACCCATGTCTCCCACCACCCCCACCCCCCAGCCACCAGGGGCAGCCTCCACCAGGCCCCCACCCATGTCTCCCAGCACCCCCACCCCCCAGCCACCAGGGGCAGCCTCCACCAGGCCCCCACCCATGTCTACCAGCGCCCTCACCCCCCGCAGTGCAGGGGCACCCACCACCAGGCCCTCACCCATGTCTCCCACCACCCCCACCCCCCAGCCACCAGGGGCAGCCTCCACCAGGCCCCCACCCATGTTTCCCAGCACCCCCACCCCCCAGCAGTGCATGGGCACCCACCACCAGGCCCCCAGTCATGTCTCCCACCACCCCCACCCCCAGCCACCAGGGGCAGCCTCCACCAGGCCCCCACCCATGTCTCCCAGCACCCCCACCCCCCAGCAGTGCGGGGGCACCCACCACCAGGCCCCCACCCATGTCACCCACCACCCCCACCCCCAGCCACCAGGGGCAGCCTCCACCGGGCCCCCACCCATGTCTCCCAGCACCCCCACCCCCCAGCACTGTGGGGCACCTGCCAGCAGGCCCCCACCCATGTCAACTCATGTTCCCCAGCCCCCCACCCCCCAGCACTGTGGGGGACCCACCACCAGGCCCCCACCCATGTCTCCCAGCACCCCCACCCCCCAGCAGTGCAGGGGCACCCACCACCAGGCCCCCACCCATGTCTCCCACCACCCCCACGCCCCAGCCACCAGGGGCAGCCTCCACCAGGCCCCCACCCATGTCTCCCAGCACCCCCACCCCCCAGCCACCAGGGGCAGCCTCCACCAGGCCCCCACCCATGTCTACCAGCACCCCCACCCCCCCGCAGCGCAGGGGCACCCACCACCAGGCCCCCACTCATGTCTCCCACCACCCCCACCCCCCAGCCACCAGGGGCAGCCTCCACCAGGCCCCCACCCATGTTTCCCAGCACCCCCACCCCCCAGCAGTGCATGGGCACCCACCACCAGGCCCCCACCCATGTCTCCCACCACCCCTACCCCCAGCCACCAGGGGCAGCCTCCACCAGGCCCCCACCCATGTCTCCCAGCACCCCCACCCCCCAGCAGTGTGGGGGCACCCACCACCAGGCCCCCACCCATGTCTCCCACCACCCCCACCCCCAGCCACCAGGGGCAGCCTCCACCAGGCCCCCACCCATGTCTCCCAGCACCCCCACCCCCCAGCACTGTGGGGCACCTGCCAGCAGGCCCCCACCCATGTCAACTCATGTTCCCCAGCCCCCCACCCCCCAGCACTGTGGGGCACCTGCCAGCAGGCCCCCACCCATGTCCAACTCATGTTCCCCACCCCCCCACCCCCCAGCACTTGGGGCACCTGCCAGCAGGCCCCCACCCATGTCCAACTCATGTTCCCCACCCCCCCACCCCCCAGCACTGTGGGGCACCTGCCAGCAGGCCCCCACCCATGTCTCCCAGCACCCCCACCCCCCAGCACTGTGGGGCACCTGCCAGCAGGCCCCCACCCATGTCCAACTCATGTTCCCCACCCCCCCCGACCCCCCAGCACTGTGGGGCACCTGCCAGCAGGCCCCCACCCATGTCCAACTCATGTTCCCCACCCCCCCACCCCCCAGCACTGTTGGGCACCTGCCAGCAGGCCCCCACCCATGTCTCCCAGCACCCCCACCCCCCAGCACTGTGGGGCACCTGCCAGCAGGCCCCCACCCATGTCTCCCAGCACCCCCACCCCCCAGCACTGTGGGGCACCTGCCAGCAGGCCCCCACCCATGTCCAACTCATGTCTTCCACCACCCCCACCCCCCAGCACTGTGGGGCACCCACCACCAGGCCCCCACCCATGTCCCATCCATGCCCCCCTGCACCTGGGTCCCACCAATCCCCAATCATGTCCGTAATGGCCATCCTCCCCTGCCAAAAGGCCCAACCAACTATCACATCCACCCACATATCAAAGGCAATTACATGTTACACACCCAATGTAAATAATGCAAATGAACACATGTCTGTCACACACAATGGCTGCAACTGAATGTTAAAACACCCAACATGACATGCATGAAAGCAATGAGATGATAAGACACATTGAAGGATGAAAATAAAAATGTATTTAAAATCAACTTGAATGGAAATGAAATGGAAAAACCACAAAGCAAAACAACCAAAAGAAGAAGAATGTCCAAGGAAAAAAATCAAAAACACACAGCACAATCCAAAAAAATGGTGTCCAAAGTCACAGTCAGAAAAGTAATCCAAGTGTAAATGATAAACAAAAACCATTGCTCCATGGCGATGAAAAAAATCCAAAAAATAGAAAAATCCATTGAAGAACTATTTACAAGATAATCCCGGGTCCATGAGCCCAACCAAATGAAACCTAACTATGACAACTAACTAAAAACTGAACTACATACAAAAATGTGGCGCATTGTCCAATCGCAACCAAATAAAGAAAATAAATAAAGGAAACCTAACACTATCTATATAACTATATACAAAGGCGGCGGGCAAGTCCAGCGGCTCACTCCGTGGTGTTCCGGGCCAGGGCATCATCGAACTCCTGTTCGATGTCCCGGAGGCGGTCCTGTTCCATGGCCCCGAGGGTCCGCAGGGACGACGCCGTCTCCTCCTCCAACCCCCTGCGGATTGCCTCGAGGCACTCGGCCCGCCTCAGGGCCCTCCGCATGGAGTTCTCCGCCCTGACCATTGTGAGCTGTGCCTCTTCCACCCACCGCCGCTCCGCACCTATCTGCTGGCCCAACCGCTGCCACACGGAAGACACTTCCCGTCCTGGGTCCTCCTGCCCTCCGGCTGATGCCTGCCCCTCCGATGTTGATGGCCCTGAGACATGATGCCTCCCACGTTGACTCCGCTGCTGCCTCCGACGCCACTGCCTCTGCCAGCACGACGGCATCCAGGCTGATGGAATCCACCGACGCCGTCGTGCACGTGCCCTGCCTGATGATGCCGGCACATCCTCCATCTGCTGGGGTACAGTTGCTGTGGTGTCCACCCCTGCTGGACCTCTGACTCCTGACTGTGGCAGGAATGGGATCCCCACCGAGCTGGCTGCATTGGTCAGGGCAGGTCCACAGGGGGCTCTGGTGGCATCTGGGCTGGAAGACGGCAAGGAGAACGACTGGCGTATAGTCTCCACAGAGGAGGAGAGGGCCGCCAGATTGGCCGACACATGCAGGAAACCCCCGAACATGGACGATCCCAATTGGGCCACGTCGGCACGGTGCTCTTCATGATGACGTGCGTGGTCCTCCTGGGAAGCACGCCCGGCATCACGTATCACAGCCGTGCGCATCGCGACCCCAATCAGGACCTTCTCCATACGGCCAGGTGTCCCCTCGTCCGCAGGTGGAGGGGAGTCAGATGACATGGACATCCCCTCTACCTGCGGACGGGCCTGGGACAGGGCATCCCTGCTGGTGCATGCTGGTGCACCCACAGGATCAGGGACAGCGACATGCACAGGCCCCTCAACGGTGACCTGTGCTGCCTCCTGCCCCTGCCCCTGGACTGCACCACTTGCACCAGCAGGGATGCCCCCACCAGGCCCCATGTGCGCCTCAGTGGCGGCCTCCTCCTCCTCTGTGGAAACCACCAACCTGGATGGCTCCTCACCGTCTTCCGCCGTAGCAGGCTCTGTGGGGGCTCACCCACCCCTTCCACTGCAGCCGTGGGGGCATCCCCGCCGCCTTGCTCCACAGTGCCGTCTCCGCCCTCTTCTTCACTAGCCGCTGCGTAGAGGGAGACATAGAACACAAGCATCAGGGTACTGTACAATGGTCCCCTAGACAGGAAGCAATAGCAGATGAGTGCCACTGTCAAAGTACACTTCCATCATGTCCCTCCACAACATTTGTGTCAGTCCAGGCAAAACACACACAGTGACAGTCATGGTGCATGCCATGGACATTTCCATACATGTCCAATGGACTCTCAAAACATACAATGTAATGGAACTCACATGCATCATGGGTCATGCCTATCACATGCACACACTTCACCTCAGTCACATCCATCTAGCCCCGTACACCCCAATCACAGTGGATACAAGGATGACTAGGCTGCATCAGTGAATCTGTACATTGTCACAGACATTTGTCATGCATCCATGGCATTCACAAGTCACAGACACGCAGGTCAGGCACACAGGCATGGATACCATATATGTACCTGGCATCAGCACCCATCCCTCACCCCCACCCATGTCCAGGAACAGAGACTGCCATGCTCTCATGTGTACAATCTGCATAGGGCTCCCCATGTCGCATTTAAACACATGCAACAACCGTGCGGTTCACACATTACTGGTCGCACATGCATTACCATGATGTCCCTGCACACATACATGCATACATGGCCTATGTCACACATACAGGCAAGTATCAGACAACCAGCACACTGCAACATGCCCTGTCTCACACAGCAATGCTTGGCCACTTACCGCTCAACTCCAGACGGGTCTCCCTCTCAAGGACCTGGGCGTGGAGCGCTGGGTGTACGCGTTCCAGGACCCTCATCTGGATGGTACTCATGTGGCCCCGGCCCCCCTCCATGAGGCGCCGGGCCTTTATGAGGGTCCTGGACCTCAAGTCTTCCCAGCGCTTCTTGACCTTCTGGATGGTGCGGGTTGCCACCCCCTCCGCGTTGATGGCAACCACACAGTTGGCCCAGATCCTCGCCCGTCCTTGTTGGCACGGGACGATCCGAAGAGGGCATCACACTGCCCCAGGACTTGCTCCACCAGGACACCAACTTCGGTGGCAGTGAAGCTGGTGCCCCTCTGCCCCTCTGGCCGGGGGTTGCCACTGGTGCCAGATGTGGATGTGCCCGACATGGCAACCCCAGGGGCAGGAGTGGGTGGGCAACTGGGTCCTGGGGCTGGGCTGTGGAGCGATGTTAGCTGAGTCGGGAGTCTTCTGTTCCAGCAGGGGTGGACACAGCAACTGGACCCCTGCAGATGGCTGATGTGCAGGCACCAAATGGCAGGGCATGGTGGCAGCAGGCAGGCAGGCAGGCAGCAGCAGATGGCACGTGGGAGGCTGCTCGGGGCACTGGGGGGCAGTAATTCGGCCTTCTGGGCAGGAGCGTGGTCTTCCGTGTGTTTTCGCGTGGCCAGCTTGATACGGAGTGATTTGGCACGTGAAAATCCTGCACGTCAGCGTGAAAATGGAGGAAAGGCCCTTAGCGCGTAAGCGTGTCAGAACGCATACGCGATTTCATTGGACCAAAGACCCTTACAGCGTAAGAGCGTCTGTGATGTTTTGCGCACGGGCGTTGCCCTGGCAGGGCTTGGAGATCCCGCGTGCCTTTACACTGTTCTGTACGTGCTTTTCGTGCGGTGCGTGTGTTTTCCATCCGTTGGGGTTCACACGCTATTACTTCACAGCGGGTGTTGGCTACGCGTTCTTCTACACGCAAGGCAGACGGTGAGTGGTATCCCGCTCCCCAAGGCCCGATCGCGTGAAGAAGTTCACGCGAACCCCTGAAATACACGTAGCCCGCTCCCCCAGGCCCGATCGCGTGAAAATGTTCATGCGAACCCCTGAAATACACGTAGCCCGCTCCCCCAGGCCCGATCGCGTGAGAAAGTTCACGCGAACCCCTGAAATACACGTAGCCCGCTCCCCCAGGCCCGATCACGTGAAAATGTTCACGCTAACCCCTGAAATACACGTAGCCCGCTCCCCCAGGCCCAATCGCGTAAAGAAGTTCACGCGAACCTCTGAAATACACATAGCCCGCTCCCCCAGGCCCGATCACGTGAAAATGTTCACGCGAACCCCTGAAATACACGTAGCCCGCTCGCCCAGGCCCGATCGCGTGAAGAAGTTCACGCGAACCTCTGAAATACACATAGCCCGCTCCCCCAGGCCCGATCGCGTGTAAATGTTCACGCGAACCCCTGAAATACACGTAGCCCGCTCCCCCAGGCCCGATCGCGTGAAAAAGTTCACACGAACCCCTGAAATACACGTAGCCCGCTCCCCCAGGCCCGATTGCGTGAAAATGTTCACGCTAACCCCTGAAATACACGTAGCCCGCTCCCCGAGGCCCGATCGCGTGAAGAAGTTCACGCGAACCCCTGAAATACACGTAGCCCGCTCCCCCAGGCCCGATCGCGTGAAAAAGTTCACGCGAACCCCTGAAATACACGTAGCCCGCTCCCCCAGGCCCGATCGCGTGAAAATGTTCACGCGAACCCCTGAAATACACGTAGCCCGCTCCCCCAGGCCCGATCGCGTGAAGAAGTTCACGCGAATCCCTGAAATACACGTAGCCCGCTCCCCCAGGCCCGATCGCGTGTAAATGTTCACGCGAACCCCTGAAATACACGTATCCCGCTCCCCCAGGCCCGATCGCGTGAAAATGTTCACGCTAACCCCTGAAATACACGTAGCCCGCTCCCCCAGGCCCGATCGCGTGAAGAAGTTCACGCGAACCCCTGAAATACACGTAGCCCGCTCCCCCAGGCCCGATCGCGTGAAAATGTTCATGCGAACCCCTGAAATACACGTAGCCCGCTCCCCCAGGCCCGATCGCGTGAAAAAGTTCACGCGAACCCTTGAGATACACGTAGCCCGCTCCCCCAGGCCCGATCGCGTGAAAATGTTCACGCGAACCCCTGAAATACACGTAGCCCGCTCCCCCATGCCAGATTGCGTGTGTGACTTCCCGCGCACCCCCGGAATACACGTACCCCGCTCAATCGCGTGTGTAACTTCCCGCGCAACCCCGAAATACACGTGCCCCGCTCGCACAGGCACAATTGCTGTATGTTGCCACTTTTGTAATGCACAGGGACGCTACCACCTACCTTCGTGTGGCGGACGTGTTTCGGCTTGTGCGTGTCTTTCACTGTGCGTGGCTTTGCCCTATTCGATTCCATGAATACGTGTGGTTCGGGTGCGTGTGGGCGTTCCGTCTGCTTTCCTGCAGTACATCCCCAGTTACGCCCTTATTTTTGCGAGTTGTTCCCCATTCCCCGCGTTACGCCCCGTGTCCTGCCCACTTTCTAGTGTATGCGCCGAGGTTGTGCGCTTTCACTGTGCGCGTCGCGCACGTCTTTCGGGATGTTGCAGTGACGTGTGCGCCATGCACGGGTTTTGCGCACATCCCGAGGACACCACGCGCAGGGACTTCCATGAATCGCACGCGTGCGCGTGCGCCTGTTTTTTTGCGCTTGCGCCTGCTTGCGCAACGATTTTCGGCGCACGTTTGTTCCATGAATCGGCCCCTAAATATCATGGTCCCAAATGTACCTGTACACCTTCTCCATGTCCCAGCCAACCATTCACAAAAACTCCCCACCAAGAAAAACGATATGTTGAGACTTCAATCCCTTCCTCCCCTACCATCCAACATGTACAAACCCCTAATTCCCCTGTATTTGTATCAATTTCTGCTTCCACCTCTCTTTCATAATTTTTATATTTTCATACAATAATAAAATATTATGTGTGCTGTTACTATATTCCTCTGTGCGCGGGTGTTCGGGATGTCCACAATTAACCAAAATGAGGGTGTTGTAAGGACACTATGACTGTTTGCACTGTCCGCAATCAAAATGGAGGTGCCCTTAGGACACATAAGATGTCTGCCTGTCTGCAATGAACTAAAATGGGGGTGTCCTAAGGACACTTGCCTGTTTGCACTGTCCACAATCAAAATGGAGGTGTCTGCAGGACACTAAATCCGTCTGCATGCCCGCAACTATTGAAAATAAGGGGTCCTTAGAACATGCCCTCTGTTTGCATTGACTGCAACCAGAATAAATATGTCCATAGAACACATAGCCCGTCCACCTGTCCGCAAAGTTGTGTCACACATTAAATTTGTTTGGGGACCTGAACTCTGTCCGTTGAACACCAGCACGCATGCGTATTACACCCTTGGGTCCTAGGAGCATTGCTCCTGTCCATAACTGGCCACCGCACATGTGTCGCACTTTTAATTAGTTTGAGGACACGAACACTGCCCGTAGAACAACCGCACGCATGCGTACACCCGACCCCACGCATTTAGTGTCCTACGGACACCTGTCTCATTCGCGAACGTGTCCGTGACATCACCATGCGTCCGCACCCACGCTAAGCGTACTTTTTGGAACATTTTGAGCCCTTATTTGGTGTTCGAAGTGTCTGTAGACAGTACGGCTGTCTGCAAAGCGCTCTCCAGCACCCCTATAAGAAGCCACACCCCAGAGCTGCTCCTCATCCTGTTTTTGGACTTCCAGGAGAGACACTACTCCACATTGCTGGATTGCTCTTTTGTGTTTCTGAATTGCTGA
Source organism: Ambystoma mexicanum (assembly GCF_040938575.1). NCBI lineage: Eukaryota > Metazoa > Chordata > Amphibia > Caudata > Ambystomatidae > Ambystoma > Ambystoma mexicanum. The sequence continues at coordinate 99,693,919 of NC_090941.1, read as the reverse complement.
CTTCTTGGTGGTTCCTGAGAACTTTGGAGATGGCATCCATGGCTGTTCCTGCTGCAGCTGATTCTGCCTCACCACCCCCCCCAGCCCCTCAACCACCACCACCTCCCCTAGGTCCTACAGAGGGGAACAGGCGTGAGGATGCAGAGGAGGATGAAGAGGATGATGAGGATAAGGTAGTGGAAGTCCCTACTACTAGCACTCACCATAAGTCTTGGGTGTGGAGGTTGTTTGCCACTCTTGATGGAGTACCGAAAGCGCGTGCAAACAAGGTGCGTTGCACTCAGAGCCAGTTGGTGCTGAGTCGTGGCAAAGCAGGTTTGTACACCTACGGTACTACCTCAATGAAGCGACACTTAAAGTCATTCCACGGTGGGGCTATTCGTAAGGTTGTACCTTGCGATAAATGTAGTAGGTTGAGTTCAGCTGCAGCATCCTCCGTTTCTGCTCCTGCCACCACAAGAGGCATTCCTGTGGGGCAGCGCTTCCCACCAGCTGCCTTGCAGGCCATATGTGATTCTGTAGACCCTTACCTTTCGAGGGTCCCAGTATTATGTATGTACTGCAATACCGTACTCTGCTGGGGGAGACCCTTCGAAGTGCTTTCGAGGCTGCGGTCCGGAAGCATGAGAAGGACTGCCAACTACCTGGGTAAGGCCCACCGTACATCTTCCTATCTCCACCTGCCCTGTCTTATCCCTCTGGTTGGTGCCTCTTGCTTACCCTCCCTCCCTTCCTTTCCTTATGTGTCATGCCTGAAAAATAAAAAATAAATATAATACAACAACCCCCACCAAAAAAAGGCTCTTTTTAGAGCCACCTTTCACAGTTCAAAAATAGAAGTGCCAATGAAATGCTGCATGGCTCTGTGCTTTTTAAAAGGTCTGCAGATGGTCTACAGACATTTACATTTTAGGGGTGCTGCCCTATAAAAACCATTGCATTCTTCTCCGGGAGGAAGTGATGGCTCTGAAAACAGCCTTTTGGTGGTGTTTTTTTGTGTTTTGCGAAAATATCAAATGGTCAACACCAACTGGAAAAAGGATTGCTATTATTCCAAAAAGGGTCGCAATGCATTTTGTATATTTCACAGGAAAATCTGATTGCCAGCATAAGTAAGATGTACTCCATCTCTGCGAAAAAAGTGTGTACTACGAAACATAATATTTTCATTGTGAAAGGAGGACATGCCAACATCACTCAAAAAGGCAAAAACAGCCTTGTTGACATTGTGCCTTGCTTTCCCCTTTTGTGGACCAAATGACCAAGCATCCAGCCACATTTGTCTCTGCGCAATACGAGAAAAAATTTCTCAGGACTTTGGAAACATGTCCATGACTTTCCCAAGTCTTTCTTTCATTCCAAATTGCAAAGAGATTCCAGAGAAATGTCTTAACTGTTCCCCTAATAATGAATAATAATAATGTCTGGATGATGCTGTGTCACCAAAGTAGCACAAAGAGATACCAAATCCAGCCACTTCATACCAAGCACTCCATGCCAGTGCACTTCTCTACATGAGGGAATCCAAGATGTGCAGCCACTCAACAGCGATCTGCATGCACCTCTAACCAATGTATCCACAAGTCTCCCAAAATCCAGACAATATGCCTTCTGAAAGACACAGACATAGCTATCTGCTCGCCTCTGAGGGAAAATACTTTCTGACAAAGTCTCTCCTTACACATCACACCCAGTAAACCTTATTGAACAATCCCTTGCCCTGCTAAGTCTCATTTGCATGCCTCTCAGCCTCAAAATCCTGTATGTAATAGACACTGTGAGCGGACAACCGCAGGGTCTGCTGACAAATTGTAGTATTTGAGAGTGTGGAATGAAAATTTAAATATTGTGCCCCATTTTCTCTTTGAAGTTGGCTCTGAAAAGAGCCTTTTTTTAAGGTGCTTCAGAAACACCTTTTATTTTGTACATTTTTTTTAGGTTTTTTCCTAATTTTCCTCCAATTATCTTCACATTAGCTTCTCCAAAGCAATCCTTATATTATAAAACAGCATGACATTTCCATAAAAGATAAAGACATGCCATCTGCTTTAAAGTAAACTAAATTACCATATTCAATGTTGTCATTACTGCAAAACAGCTCTAATCATAAAAGCAAACATGCCTTGGTTTATTAAACACCTAGCAACATTTTGCTGAGGTCAAAAAACAGAACTATTGTCCCATACTGCCGTAGGTAACAAAGCAGAAAAAATAATCTTGGCATTTGCAAGGACTTTCATGACTGCCTAAACCAAGTTTTGCAGATCTTGCAACAAAGTAGGGGCACTGATATAGCACAAATGCACAGCACCACAGTGCAGGACAACTACATCTGGACTATTGAACCTAGCCATATTCTGACAAACTTCCAGCATTGCTTGCAAATTAAAACCAGGCACAGTGCACCACACCACCTCCCCTCCTTTTATATCAAAATGGTTAGCCACATTCCTAGATTTAGCATACTGCTCCAAACCATTCACAGATATATCTCCACCCACCTACACCCTGACTTTCTCCACCTACGCCATCATCACTACACACATCCTCTCTCAATACAAAGCAGAACCTAAACACCTGATTGGCTAATCCCCAAAATACACTCCCATTTCATGCTCAGAAGACCCAGATGAGGCACGCCCTGTCTGCAGACAGCCGCGGTGTCCGCAGAGCGCATAACACTGGGGCAGCCCTTCTACACTTTCCACTTCACTCTCTGTACCATATCCTCATTGGCTACTGTTAAGCAGTCAAACACCCATCCACCAATTACATCCAAGAACTCTACATCTAACTCCATCATCACAGTTCAGCACTTTAGATGTACTATTGATCACTCTGAGTACAATTGGACTGTGATTGCAAAGCACCTACAGCAACAACTACTGTAAAACACTCCAAGATTTCTTCTTGCAGATTCATGCACATCCACATGAATGAACACAAACGACAGGTATGAATATTTTCTGCAGAGAACATGTACAGCTCTTGTATATATGGATATTTATATAACTCCCTGAGGGTCAGTCGTTTCTCAAAGAAACGAGCTGGGGACAGATCTCTGTTTTTGGCTGGGGCTTCCCTTTGGAATTGCCTCCCTCCCACCTTGGAACTGGAGGAGAACCATCTATGGTTTCAGAAGCTCCTCAAGACCTTCCTCTTCGCCTCTGCCTTTGCGTCTCTTCTCCCCGCTGATCTGCTTTCTTTCTCGGCACTGTTGCACCTGGCCATCCACTGTCCTTCGGGCCAGGTACCTGCTCAACCTGCCACCCTCCTGAACTGCCTCTCCCCCACTCCTTGCTCTGGGGCCTGTACCTGTACCCATACAGTCCCCTCCATTCTTATTCTGCACTTATCAGATACACTCTATCTGACTAACCTTGCACTTTGCCACTCAAAGGCTGCACTGCCACTGTTTTTTGATCTTATTTATTTCCTTATTATTTATATTGTTCTCTCCCATGCTCTGCTCTTTCCAATTTCTCTCCCCCATGCACTTTCCCCATTTTTCCCTTCCCCATGCACTTGCACGTTCTCAATGTCACAAGGCCTAGTAAGATCATTGTTTTTGTTTTCTCCCCTTTTCCCATTCCCTTTGCCTGGTCATGCTGTGAAACACCTGTGTACGAGCGCGATAAAATAAAATATCATATCATATAAACTGGGTAACTGCCACTTCCCCTGTATAACCTGCAAAAAAAGCTTACTGTCATTTCCCCATCTGCTATGATCAAGTGTAGCTTTGCAACGCTGTCTGCTCTCCAAATTTTTATTTACCCATATTACTAACTGTAATGTGCAAATGGTTATCCTCTTCATTCATTCTGTCATTTGTGTAACCATGGCCACCTATGTATCCACATTTCAACTGTAATAACATTTAATACAATATAGTGCATAGGATGTATGTGCACTTTCTTTTCTATGCATTCTGGATATTTTACATACAATCTATCATTTGAACTTCCTTTAGGAATTATTACAATAGCAATCAGACAAAACACACACAGCTGTCTAACAAAGTGCCATTGCATGTTAAAAGATGTGAGAAATAACAGTATAATTATGGGATAAGGCTTAGTAGTGTGTTATAAAATGACACACAGCCAGGATGAGTACATGCATCTTTATTCATGCACACAAATAGCCAATATCATTTGAAAGACTCCCAGTTGAAACAACACCACTGCCTCTATAACTGTTCCTCCAATCTAGACAGATCTCTCATTCCAGCTGGTTGCTAATTCTGTTCTAGAATGTACCACAGCATTCATCTATACACAGGCACAGTCATGTCTATCAAATAAAGTACAACTATTTACAAACATTGTCATAAACCAACACATAGAGCATCTCCCTCCTTCGCTTCAGTCTGCAACGCAAGCACCACACCCTTCATTGCAACCCTTACTTTATTTCAGACTCTCCCATCTCCAAGCACCACAGCATCACCCAGTAGTTTGCTAATCACCTGCAGTCTGGAAAAATGTCTTTTTCCCTTTGCCACTTTTCCAGGTTTTCTTATTTGAACCTTCTCCCCTACAACTATCCTGGAGACTAATAAGCTGCTGAACCCATCACATCCTTCTTCTATATTTCCCACACCTTTGCAAATGCATAAATTGCATGTTTTCCCCACAGTTCAGGCCATTTACCCTGTATAAATAGCAAGAAAAACATACAGTTATTTCTCATATCTCCTAACATCCTATAACAGAGCCTTAACAAGCCAAGTGTGCTCTGCGTGCTTACGATTGTAATCATTTCTAAGGCACATTCAAGAGACAGATTCTAAGTAAAATATACAGAATGCACATAGAGAAAGGAAAGTGCATCTACATGCTATACACAGTTATCAGAAAGCACTACTATTGCAAAAAGAAACTAATTCATGTCTACATTAACAACAGTGCTATTAACACACATATTTACTAACTTCTTTCTTTTGCAATTGCAGTGAAGACCTCTCTCCTGAAAAGCAGCAGCGTCTGAAGTACTAACCAGAACTCAGAAGAAACCTACTATTTCCATCCAAAAAAGTAAGTGCAATACTGCCATAATGTTCTAACTGTTACTCAAACACTGTAGAATTCTAGTATTGTAGAACAAACAATTGTATTAACCCTGCAGCATTAGACTCAGTATTACTGCTTGCCCCTCAGCAGCTGAATAATTTGTATTGCCATCTGAACACTAGTATAGTAACACACAAATATGAGAATAGCCTTCCCAACCTGAAGTAACAGCCCATTGCACAATCACACACCTCTACATTCATGCTTACCATCATACTCAGACACTCATGCACAAAGCACACATACACTTCACAACATCCCAACCCACAGTTTCTATTTTCTCCAACAGACCCCAAATAATGCCTAACAAAAAGCAACTCCGTAAAAAGCAACACAAAAGTAGACAAAATCAAAATAAAAGTGTCCAAAACAAGCATTCACTTCTAGCAGAATTTGTACAAAAAGTTCAAACAAAACAGCTAATACAGTCACTAAGCGATACAAAACCAGCTCCCAGTAAAGAAACTTTGCCTCCTCTTTCAAAATGTAAAACGAAACAGAAAGTGATTAACAAGACTGCAGCTACCACTAATGCTAACACTGCACCTATAAATCTCAATGTAGCCACAAATAAGCATACCAAAAAAAATATTTTATAAAAATGTTCCCCCACAGAGTCATTCAGAACCTTATAAAAACAGAAGAGAAATCATGCACAACCCTTAAAACCTACCGTAGACAATTCATCCTAGAAGCTCTCATAGACAGTGCAATCCTCAAAAGAAAATTATTTATTTTTGTTTTAAACAGAATGAAACCACTAAGAAAACTAAGTACTAAACTACAACAAAGTATTCTCAATAAATGAAATATCATCAAAGATAGCTTCCCAAACATCTGTGGGGGGCAATGGACTCACACCCCCAGCACAGAACCATATTTCAATGAAGAAGCAAACAAGCAAAAGAAAATAAACCCAATTTCCATACATAGCATTGGATGAGGGTATGACAAATGTAAGAATACCATTATGGAACAAGAAACGCTGCTAACAAAAATATCCCCAGAAAACTTAGCATCAACTCTCCATTCCACTAAACCAATACGTCCAGTCTACAAATGACTGTGCATATCAATGTGTAACATGTATGGAAAGGCAAATACAAATTGAAAATAATACTATTACAAAATATGGACTCCTGTCCAGTGCGCAAATACATAGGAGTACAAGGACATTCATTTGCCTGCATATCTGGACCTATTTGCAAAAGCACCTTCCACCATAGCAAAATGATATCAAAACACCATTCAACTATATGAAATCTGGTTCAAAATGTCTACTATCCCAAAAATTCCTGCTTTAGTAATAGCCAGTTTAAATAACAATCTTCTACATGGTACAGCCAAAGAACTACTCGAAGCAATAGAGCATATCCAGAGAAAATATTTTGCAAGTGAAAGCCACTTAGAAAATGCAATTGCTTTACAACAGACTAGCAACAACTTTACAAATGGCAACATTCTACTACACACATACAAAAAAGGAATACTAAAGTTTAAAAGTACATCTGCTGAAATACCAAACCATGTCTGTGTGTGTGTTGCAGCAGGAATTTTTTATAAGAATAGCACAAAACTGTAGACATAATGTACAACATATAAGACAATGAAGATTCCAAGTGGTTCCAATTAGCTCTCTATCTTATAGCAGAAAACAAATATGAAATTACTGACCCCTTAATACTTTGCAGTTACTGCACTGCAAAACCTGACAACAAACAAACACCTTCACGTGCTATCCCAAATAACTTGGAATTATTCCCACTACCAAAACCCCTGCAACAAATTAACTTGTATGGGAGCATCATAATTCAAACAGTGCACCCATTTCAAGCAATAATACGCCCTCAACCAAAAACAACAAAACTACCTCCCTCTAAATTACTGAAAGGCATTCATGACAAAGTAGTTTATTTGCCATTAGATCTCAAATAAAATGTACACACTCTGGGAGTGCAACGTCCAATAGATCAATCTTAAATTATCTTAGTAAATGGCGTACCCACAAAAGACAAAAAAATTTGGCAACAACTTGCAGACTTACATAAGGTTAGACAAGCCCTGCAATATCTAAAAGACAACAATGAATACTACAAAGAAAGAAATATTGAATAATACCTGAGGGAAACCACTGAAATAATTCAAGGCTCATCAGAAACTGGTCAATTTTAACTTCTAGATCCTGCTACAGAATCCAATATTTTAGACCATTGTACAATTCACGCATTAACCTCTAAAGACGCCATAGAAGATGCACTGGAAATGTACCAAATGCGTTAATCCAAAGGATCTCCAATCAGCATATGGGAAAAAAGTATAGAAGCACGTGCCTTTCCTCTACTCTTTCCTACTGGAAAAGGAGGAAGATATGATGATAGGCCCACACAAATAACAGCATCAGAATACCACTCTTTAAGAATGTATTCTGAAGACCCCAGATTTAGACAAAACGTGGAATGCATATTCCACCTTCTCTTTCAAAGTCAACTAGCAACTCTATGCTATGGAGAGCACACATTGAAATCAGGTACCAATTTTCAAAATATGTCAGCTACGCAATTACTACCAAAAGAGGTTTTACAGACAAGCATTACAAATCTTTTAGCAAAAATGCGTGGTACAAAAGAATACTGGTCTGACGTCATAGAGATATATGCTGTATGGTAAGAAACCTTGGCCCACCCACTTGGTTTGTGACATTAAGGGGCCGATTCATGGAACAAACGTGCGCCGAAAATCGTTGCGCAAGCAGGCGCAAGCAGGCGCAAGCAGGGGCAAGCGCAAAGAAACAGGCGCACACGCACGCGTGCGATTCATGGAAGTCCCTGCGCGTGTTCACCTCGGGATGTGCGCTAAACCCGTGCATGGCGCACAAGTCACTGCAACATCCCGAAAGGCGTGCGCGATGCGCACAGTGAAAGCGCACAACCTCGGCGCATACACCAGAAAGTGGGCGGGACACGGGGCGTAAAGCGCGGAATGGGGAACAACGCGCGAAAATAAGGGCGTAACTGGGGATGTACTGCAGGGAAGCAGACGGAACGCCCACACGCACTCAAACCACACGTATTCATGGAATCGAATAGGGCAAAGCCACACACAGCCAAAGACACGCACAAGCTGAAACACGTCCACCACAAGAAGGCAGGCGGTAGAGTCCCAGCGCATCACAAAAGTGGCAACATAAAGCAATTGGGCCTGTGCGAGCGGGGCACGTGTATTGCGGGGGTGCGCGGGAAGCAACACACGTGATCTAGCGGGGTACGTGTATTTCGGGGGCGCGCGGGAAGTGAAACACGCGATTGAGCGGGTTACGTGTATTTCGGGGGTGCGCGGGAAGTTACACACGCGATAGAGCGGGGTACGTGTATTTCGGGGGTGCGCGGGAAGCAACACACGTGATCGAGCGGGGTACGTGCATTTCGGGGGTGCGCGGGAAGTGACACACACGATTGAGCGGGGTACTTGTATTTCGGGGGCGCGCGGGAAGTTACACACGCGATTGAGCGGGGTACGTGTATATCGGGGTGCCCGGGTAGTTACACACGCGATTGAGCGGGGTACGTGTATTTTGGGGGTGCGTGGGAAGTTACACACGCGATTGAGCGGGGTACGTGTATTTCTGGGGTGCGCGGGAAGTCACACACGCAATCTCATCAGGGTACGTGTATTTTGGGGTGCGGGGGAAGTATCCCACGCAACATCAGCAGGGTACATGTATTCCAGGGGTGCGCGGGAAGTTCCACACGCAATTCCATCAGGGTACGTGTATTACAGGGGTGCGCGGGAAGTTCCACACGCGATATCATCAGGGTATGTGTATTACAGGGGTGCGCAGGGAGCAGCACACGTGAATTGCACGTGTGGGTCCTCCCAGGTGTTCCCTCTACACCCTCCACGGCCCCTGCAGGTGGCTCACACCACAGGGGCCTACCCAGCACATGTCATGCAGGCACCCCATCCACCATGGCCATGCCCACCAGCCAACGCACATGTCAACTTGCACTACTGCCCACCAACGCATGTCCCCCTGTACCCACAGCCACCAGGGGCACCCTCCACCAGGCCCCCACCCATGTCTCCCGCCACCCCCACCCCCCAGTCACCAGGAGCAGCCTCCACCAGTCCCCCACCCATGTCTCCCACCACCCCCACCCCCCAGCAGTGCAGGGGCAGCCTCCACCAGGCCCCCACCCATGTCTCCCACCACCCCCACCCCCCAGCTGTGCAGAGGCAGCCTCCACCAGGCCCCCACTCATGTCTCCCTGCACCCCCACCCCCGAGGAGTGCAGGGGCAGCCTCCACCAGGCCCCCACCCATGTCTCCCACCACCCCCACCCCCCAGCAGTGCAGGGGCAGCCTCCACCAGGCCCCCACTCATGTCTCCCATCACCCCCACCCCCTAGCCACCAGGGACATCCTCCACCAGGCCCCCACTCATTTCCCCTATCACCCCCACCCCCCAGCAGTGCAGGGGCAGCCTCCACCAGGCCCCCACTCATGTCTCCCTGCACCCCCACCCCCGAGGAGTGCAGGGGCAGCCTCCACCAGGCCCCCACCCATGTCTCCCACCACCCCCACCCCCCAGCAGTGCAGGGGCAGCCTCCACCAGGCCCCCACTCATGTCTCCCATCACCCCCACCCCCCAGAACACCAGGGGCAGCCTCCACCAGGCCCCCACTCATGTCTCCCTGCACCCCCACCCCACAGCAGTGCAGGGGCAGCCTCCACCAGGCCCCCACTCATGTCCAACTCATGTCTCCCATCACCCCCACCCCCAGCAGTGCAGGGGCAGCCTCCACCAGGCCCCCACTCATGTCCAACTCATGTCTCCCATCGCCCCCACCCCCAGCAGTGCAGGGGCAGCCTCCACCAGGCCCCCACTCATGTCTCCCTGCACCCCCACCGCCCAGCAGTGCAGGGGCAGCCTCCACCAGGCCCCCACTCATGTCTCCCACCACCCCAATACCCAGCCACCAGGGGCAGCCTCCACCAGGTCCCCACTCATGTCTCCCATCACCCCCACCCCCCAGCAGTGCAGGGGCAGCCTCCACCAGGCTCCCACCCATGTCTACCACCACCCCCACACCCCAGCAGTGCAGGGGCAGCCTCCACCAGGCCCCCACTCATGTCTCCCATCACCCCCACCCCCCAGCCACCAGGGGCAGCCTCCACCAGGCCCCCACTCATGTCTACCAACACCCCCACCCCCCAGCAGTGCAGGGGAAGCCTCCACCAGTCCCCCACTCATATCTCCCACCACCCCCACCCCCCAGCCACCAGGGGCAGCCTCCACCAGGCCCCCACTCATGTCTCCCATCACCCCCACCCCCCAGCCACCAGGGGCAGCCTCCACCAGGCCCCCACTCATGTCTCCCTGCACCCCCACCCCCCAGCACTGCAGGGGCAGCCTCCACCAGGCCCCCACTCATGTCTCCCATCACTCCCACCCCCCAGCCAGCAGGGGCAGCCTCCACCAGGCCCCCACTCATGTCTCCCTGCACCCCCACCCCCCAGCAGTGCAGGGGCAGCCTCCACCAGGCCCCCACCCATGTCTCCCACCACCCCCACCCCCCAGCACTGTGGGGCACCTGCCAGCAGGCCCCCACCCATGTGCAACTCATGTTCCCCAGCCAACATGTCATCACAATCTAGATCCCTGGTCCTATGGTCAGCCTCCAAATGCAAAACACCCACCTGAGTATTGCATCCACCCACTCATAATTTGCAATTACATCACAGAACACCAATTGCAAGTTCCGAAACAAACACATTTCCCTCACATACACCCAATGGGTGTCATTGAATCTCAAAACACATATCATGAAATGCATGAAACCAATGAGATACCACACATTGAAGTTCACCAAAAAAAATATGTATTAAAGGAAACATCAATAGAATTAAAAATGAAGAAACATAAACGTGAATGTACAAAAATGAAAAGAAGCATGTCCGTCAAAAAAAGCAAAACCAAAAATAAAAATCCAAAGTAATGTCCAAAGTCAATGTCCACAAAACAAAATCCAATGGGAAATAAAAAAGAAAGCCATTGCTCCATGGTTAGAAATAGAAAAAAAAATACAATCCAACTGTCAACTATGTTCATGGGAACAATCCAGGGTCCATTATCCCAACCAAATAAAGGAAACCTATCTAACTACACTAACTAATAAAATAAACTATATACAAAAATGTGGCCAATGTCCGAAAGGTCCAAATAAAATAAAAACGAAAATGAAACCTAACACTACCTAGAAACTATGTACAAGGGCAGCGGGCTAGTTTCACGGCTCACTTCTGGATGTTCCGGGCCAGGGCATCATCGAACTCCTCCTCAATGTCCCGGAGGCGGTCCTCCTCCATGGCCCCGAGGGTCCGCAGGGCCGCCGACGTCTCCACCTCCAAACCCCTGCGGATTGCCTCGAGGCACTCGGCCCGCCTCAGGGTCCTCCGCATGGAGTTCTCCGCCCTGACCATTGTGAGCCGTGCCTCTTCCTCCCGCTGCCGCTCCGCATCTATGGCGTGGCCCAACCGCTGCCACACGGAAGACACTCTCTGTCCTGGGTCCTCCTGCCCTCCGGGCGATGCCTGCCCCTCCGATGTTGAAGGCCCCGAGCCTTCATGGCTCCCACCACGTTGCTGCTGCTGCTGTGCCTCTGCCTGTGCACTGCCTCCTGCTGCCTGCACATCCTCCGCCGGCTGGGGTGCAGTCGTAGATGTGGCCAACCCTGCTGGACGTCCGACTCCCGACTATGGCAGGGATGCCTCCTCCACCAGCCTGGCCGCACCATCAGAGGCAGCTCCACAGGGCACCCAGGTGACTGATGGGTGGGAAGATGGCACAGAGGACGACTGGCGCGTAGTGGGTCCAGTTGAGGAGGGGGTCGGAGCAAGCCCCATCAGACGGAGGAATCCGGCCTGGGTGACGTGTCCCAGCAGGCTGACGTGGTCAACGAGCCATTCGAGATGACGTGCAGTCTCTCCATGAAAAGACTACAGGTCACCTCGCATGGCCCGTTGACGCAACGCCACACCAGCCAGGACAGGCTCAACCCGGACCTGGGTAGCCACGTCCGCAGGCAGAGGAAGGCCAGTTGACGTGAGCTCATCCCCTGCCTGCAAACGGGTCTGGACGTAGGCATCCCTGCTGGTGCAAGATGATGCAGGGACAGGATCGGGGACAGGATTGCACACAGGCACCTCCGCGGCGGCCTGTGCTGCCTCCTGTCCCTGGTCCTGCACTGCACCACTAGCACCAGTGGGATCCCCACCGCCAGACCCCGTCTCTGGTGCTTGCACGGCCTCCTCCTCCACCAAACCCCCCACCAACCTGGATGACTCTGTGCCATCTTCCCCTGTTGGGCCCTGTGGGGTCCCAGCTGCCCCTTCTGCTGCCGAGGAGTCCAACTCCAACCTCCGCCTCTTGGACCTCCCCCCGGCAACTGCGGCCTGTGACGCGGCACCGGACTCCTCACTCCCCGACGAGATGACAACCTGGGAGGGGAGCCAGGCCTTGCGTCTCCGGCTGGCGGTCGGATCCCCGCCGCTGTGCTCCACAGCACCTTCTTTGCCCTCTTCATCAGTTGACGCTGCAGACAGGGAGAAACAAATCACAGGCATCAGGGCACTGTACAATGGACACATACACACATGACAGTTGTACATGAGTGGCATTGGCAAACCTCAGACATGTCATCACAATCCCCAACACACATGTCATTACAACTCACACACATGAGCCATACCACAGCCATATCGCAACTGCGACCACCATCCATACACATACAACAGCATGAGCAGCCAAAGGTGAGCCAGACATCACATGCAACACAGGAAGTACACCACACATGTACACACACCACCACACTTGCATGCATGTGTACACCTCTGCCAAGTGTCGCACTGTTCAGACGGGCATCCATGTCCCATCTGCCAATCAGGCTTCCACATACCGCTGTCACATGCATCCATGTTGCATCACTGTTGCATCCTTGTCAAATACACACACATGCACATGTACACAGTGCTGATACATGCAGCCGAAAACAACATACATGCGTGACATCACAGACATGTCTACTTACATACACATTCATCCAAACATGTGTGCCCACACAACTGCATTTGGCATGCAAGCCTACACACACAAGCACCATCCATGTCTCACACATTACAGCCCTCGCATGTGTCAGCCCCACGGCCCTCTACACCCCCACCCATACTCAACCCCATACAAACAGATGTGCAACCTGCACACTACTGAATAATCACCACACGCACTGCTCACAATCAGGATGCATGTACACTCACCGCTCGACTCCAGACGGGTCTGCTTCTCAAGGACCTGGACATGGAGCGCTGCGGATATGCGTTCCAGGACCCTCATCTGTTCTTCCGACAAGTGGCCCCGGCGCCCCTTGGCATCAGCTGCCTTCAAGAGGCGCCGGGCCTTGTTCAGGGTCCTGGACCTGAAGTCCTCCCAGCGCTTCCTGACATGTTGTAAGTCGCGGACTGCCATCCCCTCCGCTTTGATGGCAGTCACGATGTCAGTCCAGATCCGAGTCCATCCTTCCTTGTCGGCGCGGGAACTTCCGAAGAGGGCATCATACTGCCCCAGGACTTGCTCCACCAGGACACCAACTTCGGTGGCACTGAAGCTGGTGCCCCTCTGCCTCTCTGGCCGGGGGTTGTCAGTGGTCACAGATGGTGTTTGCCCCGACATGACAACCCCAGAGGCAGGAGTGGGTGGGCAACTGGGTCCTGGGGCTGGGCTGTGGAGCGATGGAATCCCAGTCGGGAGTCTTCGGTTCCAGCAGGGGTGGTCACAGCAACAGCACCCCTGGCTGATGTGCAGGCAGCAAATGGCAGGGCACGTGGGCAGCAGGCAGTCAGGCAGCAGCAGATGGCAGGTGGGAGCATGCTCGGGGCTCTGGGGGGCAGTAGTTCGGCCTTCTGGGCAGGAGCGTGGTCTTCCGTGTGCTTACGCGTGGCCAGCTTGATACGGAGTGATTTGGCACGTGAAAAATCTGCACGTCAGCGTGTAATTCGAAGAAAGGCCCTTAGCGCGTAAGCGCGTCTGCATGCATTCGCATTTTCATTGGACAGAAGGCCCCTCAAGCGCAAGCGCCCCTGTGACGTGACGCGTACAGACGTGCATGGGCATTTCACCGCGCGTGAAAAACTGCACGTCCGCGTGTAATACGAGGAAAGGGCCCATGTGCGTAAGCGCACGTGGAAAACTGCACGTCCGCGTGTAATACGAGGAAAGGCCCTACCACGTATGCACGGCAGCACGTACATGCGATTTCATTGGACCAAAGACCCTTAGCGCGTGAGCGTGTCTGTGACGTGACACGCGCAGGTGTTTCCCTCATTGCACGTGATGACAGAACACACATGGATTTCCACCAATCGCGTGTGAAAGTTCCCGGCACCCCGGAACACACGTACCCAGGCTAATCGCATGCGGAACTTCCCGCGCACCCCGAAACACACGTACCCAGGCCAGTTGCGTGTACGCTCACTCCCCTCCGATCACACGCGATGACACTCGGACCGTATCCGAATACAGGAAACCCGCGCACGGCAAAAGACGTGCACAGGCGTCAACGCGCCTGCCACACGAAGGCAGGCGGAAGCGTCCCCGCGCACAGCATAAAAGTGCGCGCAAACAACAAACGCGTATATACAGCTACGATGAATGCCCCATTTGTCGCTGCACTGATCGTGGGACACCGCAGGAGGAGGAGAATAGCCAGGGCACGCATTTTCGCACCACGGACAAGCCTTTTTGGGATGCCTGACGACCAGGTCTATGGCAGGTATAGGTTTCCACCCCATATCATCCTAGACCTGGTCAGGGAGTGGGAAGATGACCTCACATCCCCCACCCTTTGCTCCCAAGCATTGAGCCCCTTGGAGAAGCTGCTCAATGTCCTGCATTTTTTGGCCACTGGGTCATTTCAGCGGACCACTGCCATAGTGGGGGGGGTCTCACAGTCCACGCAGTCACGCTGCCTACACCAGGTACTGGCAATCATGACAGCGCGCCCCTCAGTTCGCAGGCACATATACATGCCCAGAACACCCGCAGAAAGGCAGGCCGTTGTGCTGGATTTTTTCAGGGTGGCACACTTCCCCAAAGTGCCCGGTGCCATAGATTGCACCCATGTGGCCCTACGTCTACCTAGGGCCATTGAGCACATCTACCGAAACCGCAAGCACTGGCATTCCATCAATGTACAGGTGGTATGTGATGCAAAGGGAATCATCACCTCTGTCTATGCAAACTACCCTGGCTCCACCCATGACAGTTTCATATACAGAATGTCCGCCCTGAGCCGGGCCCTGGAAGCTGGGCAGCATGGCGACACATGGCTCCTAGGTCAGTACAAATGCCCTTGCACATGCATGCAAGTCACACACAGACAAATATCCAAACCATGCAACCAGGGGCATAGTGGAGCGCACATTCGGAGTGCTCAAGTCACGTTTCCGCTCCCTTGACCGCTCTGGTGGGCAACTACTCTATGCACCACCAGTAGTGTGCAGGATCATTGTGGCAGCATGTGTCCTGCACAATGTTGCAACACGGCAGGGCGTCCTGGTGGACATGGTGGTGCCCCCACATCCCCAACCACAGGCACAGGCGCTGCCCATGGGAGGGGAAAGGGCACGTGGCAAGGAAGCCCGGACCCAGCTTGTGGCCACATTTTTCACATAAACTCCCACCCCTGCGGAGTGCACACAGGCCTGGCACATACCAGGTGACAATCGATGATGACAAAGAGACAGTTAACTGTCACAACCCTACCACCTTGAGAAAGTTGCCATGGAAGTGCCACATCATCTGCATCCCTAGCTACTTAAACACAAGCTATCCTGTGTGACCAAAAGGCACACATATGACATATGACATGATATGGGCCATACACAAGTATTCCAAGGCGCAATGAGGCAGGGAGGGGGGAACAAGGGAACACAGAGAACGGTACTACTAGGCCAGGTGTCACTGGGATCGTGCAAGTGCAGGGGTAGGGGGAATGGGAAAAGTGCAAGGGGAAGGGTGGGGGGGAGTCCAGTACAGGGGAAGTAGCCCAAAAAAATAATAGATAGGTCGCCTGGTGGCAACTACAAAGGTAAGTGCAGACAAGTGCTGGGAAGGGAGGGCTGTAGGGATAGAGAGACAGTACTGCAATGCAGGGGTTGCCAGGGAGGCAGTGCAAGTGGAGAGTGGCTGGGCCAGGGACCGAGGTCGGTGAGAGTGGCCCAGTTGCAGCTCCTGTGCAGTTCCAGTGGAGAATTCTGCAAGGGAGAGGCAGACAGTAAGCAGAAGCAAAGAGGAAGGTCTTGAGGTGCTTCCAGAACTGGAGATGATTCCCCTCAAGTTCAAGTCAGGCTGGAAGTCTGTTCCAGGGGGAGGGCCCTGCTGCAGAGAGAAATCTACCCCCAGCTAGTTGCTCTGAGAAGCGGATGACACGGACATGCAAGGTGTGCATCACACACACCTGCAAACCAGGCCATGGCCATCACTGTCATGTCACTCAAACCCTCCCAAACATCAACATGACATGGCACGCAATACCCATACACCAACGCAGTAACGATAAGGTACACATTGCCATGTCCTAAATGCACAGTGGCATCGGACACTGCTGCCTGACCCGGAATCAGATGAAATGACAGACCAACAACCTCCCACCCAAAATAAGTCATTTCCAAATGCATTACAACAGTCGTAGACGTAACATCACAATGAATGCCTGTCTACATGACATTATGCATTGCAAAATCAACACTGCAGCTCATGTGTGCAGTGTCCTACTCCTGCATCACACTGCTCAGCGCACAGCACAGTGAACAGCCATTGTGTGTGATGCACACCCTGAGCATCACATCTAAGTGACAGACCACGTCAAACAGCAAATTAGGCATGTACTGGATCTATGATCGGTCACAGAACATGTGCTGCCGGGACACAGTGGGCACCAGAAGGCAAACAGTGTACACGTGGATATGCAAGGGTGGGAGTACATGTAGTGCATCAGAGTGCAAGTGTGTGGTTCTGCAAGGACATGCACTCCACATATGCATGTGCACTCAAGTGACCATCAGTGTTCCCTACACATCACATGTGAACATCCACCATGTGTACACCCCAGCATGTCAAACCACAACTATCCCCTCACACCTGAAAGGAAAACACAACACATGAACAGGCATTGATCAGCAGAACACAACATGTAAATAGGATACCACCATTACTATGTCAGAGTTCCCATCACACTGCAGGGCAAGGCAACTATCAACAACAACCCCCCCCTCCCTCACAAATGACCATGACCCACTGAACAACTGCACCTGGGTCATGGAGCCTCCAAACCTCAATTCCACCTGGCCACAGGATCACCTTTACCCTTCGTCACCATCTCCCACCTTGTGTGTAAAAAGATGCCTGAACCCTCAGATTGCACACTCATTTCCAAAATCACAAAATCGAAGGCATAAAAAGGAACCCAAACACTCTCCAGTAGATGACTTGACGTAGCAGTACCTCACAAAGGCCAAGTACTACCACAATGATGCAACAACCAAGGTAGCACAGCAAAACAATGTCACGACAGGATGTGAGACATGTGTGGTACATGACATAGGATGATGCACCATGAATGGATGTGTACTGTCACAGGTCCCCTGTACAGGCGCGGGAGTGTCACGAAACAACCACCCCCACCATGTCCCGGGTGCCTGCAAGGTCAAACTCACACAGGCCCCTGAGACCCTGGTGGGGAATGCAGTCGGGACAGGTGTTGACACACTGGATGACTGGAATGAGCAGCAGGAGAGGGGAGGAGGAATGACACATGAAACTAGGGAATGCACGAAAATGTACAACCTGCATGAACACATACACAATCCAAACAAACTTGTACATCATTGTCATGGCCTTCTGTAGTCCAGGCTCAGGAGTGGTACGAACCAACCACCCCCTCTAGGGTTTTGGCGCCTGCAAGTTCGGGGCTTACACAGGCATCCGCAACCCCAGTGGGGAAAGAGGGTCAGGGAACGTTGCTTGGATAGGCACGGGAAGCAGGAACACCGGGTAGAGGGTACAGGTTTCAAAATTGCATAGGATCACGGGTGATTAGGGAGAAAAAAACATACCAAATTGAACCACACATACATCCATGCATCAGTACACTCCCCAGCAAGCCTATGCAGAGCAGTTTGTAAGAAAAACAACAAGACACTTAGCTCTGGTTTTGAGTGCTGGCCTCCTGCCTGCGCACTCTCAGGTCCGGTTACAGGAGCACTGCAATGCTGCAAAGAGAGACACAGTCAACAACCTGTACGTGCCAATTGGACAAAAACACAACACCAAACATGCCCCATAGCAACAGACTACTCTACAAACAGACAATCTGTGGTTGATGCTTCATACCCATATATAACATCACCCCTGTGACGGGTCATACACAGTCAATGCAGTAAGGCAGCCGCTGCTGGGTGCGTGGCAAATGGAACACCAATGTGTCACAATTCACACAACATGCAATGTTCCCTGGGTAAGCAGACAGACCCATATAGCAAGCCATGACTACAGAGCAAGTTGCGTACCACCATGACCGAAACAAAGTTGGCAGTGCATTTATCATGAAGTACGTGGAAAAGACATGCACTGCACCCAAGTATGTCCCTTGCTGTATGTCCCTGTGAGCTGCCCCTTTCCATGTCTCGGAAGGCTACATGATTGATACAAGTGGCTCAATGGACCTTGGTGTACCGGAGGGTATGTGCCACTGCCCCTGCATGTGTCCCAGACAACCCTACTATCAGCAGCCATCAGTCCACAAACACATCTGAGCTGCATTGTGTGCTTCAACACCAATATTCGTCTAAGCTCACCCTCAGTGCTGTGACTAAGCCTGCATGTGCAACTCGCCTGGTGCAAGCTTTGCTGTGTCGTGGCCCCCCTGTGATGCTCACCTTGCCTGGAGTTCCTTGGAACATGTCAGCAGTTCTAGGATGTGGGTCTGCAATCACTGTGCCTCTGCTTCTGCACACATGTGCATGTGGGCACCAACAGAGAGTCACATCACAAATCACACCATCAGTCCGTCTTTCACCTCCAAAGTGTGGAACACTATCTACAGCATGAATTGCAACAAGCACATGTACAGGAAAGATATGAAACATACTACACAATGCATAGCAATCAATGTCCACATTAATCATGACACACCCCATCTAGCAAAAGCTGAACAGTGGACAATAACACCTAAATCATCCCCACTAGGGGTGTCAACACAAGTCACACAGCACCAGACATGCCACAGATATGACAGTCCAAAGCCCTTGTGTAAAATGCTGTAACACCGAACCATCCTTGCGAGCCCATGGATAAGGGAGGCAGGAGTGGCATATGTGAGTCAAGGAACCCAAGCAGCAAACACATACACAAGACAACCATGAAGGGCCCAGCTGGAACAGACAGTGGATGCCTTCAAAAGCCACAAAGCACTGCACCGTCACATGAAAGCACAATAGACTAGCAATTTTAAACTAAATCAACTATTAACTAATTACACTAACTATGGAAAACCTACATTACCTATTTAAACTAACTATCAAACAGAAACTTAACTAACTAAACTAAAAGAAAAATCAAAAATGGCCACATACGACCCGGGGGGGAGGGGAGGCACCCAGGAGGGGGGAGGTACAGGGTCCTGCTCAACATCCACTTGTGATGATGCTGAGCCAAAAAAAAATCCTCCATGGGCTCAACGCCTGCACAGCACAACCTATGTGGGAGATAGATGGTCGTCCAAGTCTGGCTCATCCTGGAAAGGAGGACGTGGCACAGTAGCCTGACAACGCCTAGCTGCAGCTTGCCCCTCGTCGGCAGCAAGTCTGCCGGACGGGTGAGCCTGGTTCCGTGTGGCGATGTGACATAGGTCTGCATGCAGAACCTCCCGTGATACACGTGCTTCCTCTTACAAGGTAGCACGTGTAACACGGAGTTCCTCCTGCAAGGCCTGGCTGGACAACCGCTGCACCTCCCGGCAAGCCTGTAGCTCAGCCGAGATGGTACGCTCAAGCTGTGCAAACCTCTCCTCTGCCTGCTGCCTCTGGGACATCATAAGGACACCCAGAGTGGATCTGAGGGAAGCATACTCCTCCCTCAGGGCATCCATGTGCGCCTCTGCGTGAGCAGCAATTGCTTGACGCAGAGACGACATTTCAGCCTGGCGTGCCCTGTCTGAGGCCGCCATGCCCAACCTGAGCGAGCGGGCCGTGGACCGTGCCGCCTGCTGCTGGAGAAGCACCTGCCTAGCAGTGAGGAGCACAGATCGGGCCACACGCTCCATGATCTCAGCGATGTTCTCCATTGCTGCCCCCTGCCGTTTGGAATTGGCAGTCATGTCTTGCTCCCACTCAGTATACAGCGGTTGCGCGTGGCGACCGCGTTGCCGGGCTTGACCCCTGCGGGACCCAAGGACCGGGGGTCCTCGCTGTGTTAGCACCACCTGCGGCTGCACGACTACATGCCCCCGTCGACGTGATGTCCCAGGCACATCAGTGACTGGTGTGGAGGGTGACCCTGCGTCCCGATCCACCACGGGCGGAGGAACCAAGACTGTCTGATCCCTCAGTGCAGGTGTCGCAGACAGAGGAGTGTCCACATCAGAATCACTCACCCCTGACACATGGACTTGATGCTCATCCAACTCAACATGGACGTCAGAGTCGTCATCAAGGCTGGACTCATAGGCAGCCAGAGACAAGATGGACTGCAGCACTTGGGGGTTTTCGTGGCCTACCACCCCACGACCCCCACTAGTGCTGGGTTGATGTGGCGTTACCAACCCTGTGTCTGGCATGACAACACCATCCTCTGCCTCCATTGCGTCATCACCTGAAAAATAGAGAGAAAAAGGTCAATACACATGTCAGAAGCACACGACACACACACACACCGACAGCAAAGGCATCCGGCAGACATGTGACACACAACATATGACCTGGCATGCAAGCTGGGCTACTTTGAATAGCTTCTGTGATCAGACCTGTTGAAAGGTGGCAGTTTCCATGGAAGTGGGTCTATGCAGTGCAGAAAATGTGTACGCCACTCACTACCTACATGTACAAGCACTACATGGTGTGTGCCAGGAAATGTGAAGGCAGTGCAATGTCAAATTCAGACATCACATGCATTGTGCATTCAATGTGTACCATGTCTAGAAGCCAAGCACCCCTCCACCCCAGTACCAAAGCAGGGATGCCTAGCATGGTATCAAAAGGCTGACCATACACCTGTGTATTGACAGGCAGTGTTGACTGGCATCAACAGCTTAATGTGATTCAAATTACAACACTGCAAATGATGCTGGGACAGTGGGAAGGACACATGATGGAAACTCCGGAGGCCGCCCACGTGTGAAGAAGACACAACAAGAGTTGGACAGAGTCATTGGCCATTGAACAGGCTGAGGCCTGTGAGCCACACAGATTGTCAGAGCCTAAACATGTGTGCAACGCAGGACTGAGCCACAGTTGACATGGGAAGGCTGATGAGATGGCAGGCAATGTATGTAACCAAGGACTTATATTACAGTGATCATCCAGTCAAGGACACATAGGGGCATGCGTGCAATGCACATGGAGCATGAATGGGCACTCATGTCCCTGCGGGACATCTGACCCATGCACAGTACAAGTGAGATACCCTGCATCGAGTACTAAGGCTGTACCACACGGCATATGTCTGGCAGATTCTACGCTGGAAGTTAGCATCTACACAGGACACATGAACAAGAAAGTACACATTGGCAAGATTGAAGCAGACCAGTGCAAAGGTGGAACTGGGGTGCAGAGTGGCGGAGGAGGGGCAAGGGAGCATGCCTACATGGAGTCCCCCATGCAGGCAGAGGAGACATGCATGAGGGTACCATTGCATTACTTACACATCAGAACCATGTACACGTCACATGTAGCAGCAATCATGCACAACACATCCCACAAGTGAAACACACACGTCCTCAACAAACACGCATCAACACTCACTGGACTGGGCATCAACGTCCAGCTTCTCTCCCACTCCTTCGACCAATTCAGGTGGTATGAACTCCGCAACGAGAGCCTCATGCGGAGTGAGTTCTTCCTCCTCTGGTGCAGGCCCACCGCCAGTCACCAGAGTCAAGTTGTAATTTAAGGCACGCTTGGCCTTAGTGCTGCGCTTGATGTCATTCCAACGCTTTTTGCAATCCTGCGCTGTGCGCACCTCATGGCCGAATGAACTGACATGTTCCGCAACATGCTTCCAGTGGGTGTCACGTTGGGCAGCCGTGGTCTGACTATTGGCACCCACTAGCATGTCACGGCTGTGGCCCCGCACGTAGTCCACGAGGAAGTCCAGTTCCTGCTTACAGAAAGGCTTCTTCCTCGACGTGCAGGAGGTCGTGGCTGTGTGTGGGGTCCCAGCCTGTGCTGCAGGTGCAACCTTCCTCCTCTTGGACTGTGGCGCAGACCCTGGCTGGCTAATGCCGCCCTGACCAGTATGGCCAGTGGGTTCGGTGGATTGAGCCAAGGGAGTGGCAGGTGGAGGGATGACCAAAGGCCTGACTTGTGTCAGTGGCAGCTGGGTGCCCACTAATGGACCCTGCGCAGCAACATCAGCTGTGGCAGGGTCGTTGGCCGCAATGGTCCTGGTTGGCAGACTCACAACCGGGGTGCTGTTGGGTGCATCTGCCCCTGCACTTGCCAACACCCGGCTGTTCGGGGCAGCAGATGACATGACTGCCCAGGGACACGTGTCTTGGTCTGAGCAGCCCGGCCTGCCCCTATGGTTTCCCCCCTGGCCTGTTGGAGATCTACCAAGGGCTCTTCAAGTGCCAAGGCAGCCTGCGCTGGCAGACCCTGAGCCTGGGTGGCGGTGTCCACAGCTGCACCTGCAGCTACCACTACCCTTGGGCTCGTGGCAGTCGATGGAACGGACTGCCGGGTCATATGGGTGCCAGTGCCAGATGCAGGAGCTGCGTCCCCCGGAACCACAGGGGGTGGTGGCATGGCTGCACCGACACATGGCACAACATTGTGCTCAAGTGGCGCACCCCTGCCTCTTCCCCCTCTGTGGCTGCCCTGGACACCCTGGAGTCCCCCTACTCCCTGGTCACCACGGCCACGTCCCCGACCACGCCCGCCACGAGGAGTACGTCCAGCTGAGGCGCCCCTCACCTTTGGTGGCCTCCCAACCATGGCACAGATGTAGTAGTGCTGGCACAGATGGAGTGGTGCCAATGGGAGGTGTACACCACAATTGACCTGGGCAATTGGGGTGAAGGGGGTGGGAAGCAAGATGTTAACAGCCCCCCTGCACCTGCAAGGCTGTATGTGACCCCGGTAATGTGGTGACGGGTCACGCAACGCTCAGGCACCCCAAAACTGCAGTAAAACCGTGCACGCAACCCTGCAGCCTACGTGCATGGATTCAACCTCCCGCAGTACGCGGTGGCACCCAGTAACACGAATAACGCGTACGCGTGGGACACGCAGGCTACTATGACATCGAAAATGGGTGCGATACACAGGGGCACCCGCAGTGGGAAAAAGAGCGTGTCCGACTCACCGTCTGACTAGCGAGATGCAGAAAAACACGCTTAGCCAATACCCCAGCCAAAAGAAGAGATATGTCCTTGATAGATGTGAAGTTGTGATGGCGCGCGAAACAACAGGAAGCAGCAACACATGTCGGTCTCCACGAAAGGCACGTACAGCGAACTGCTGGGCCCGCTCACCTTTAACCCGTGCTGAGGGAAACGCACGCGCGCGTCACGTCACTTACACGCATGGCCCTTTCCTCATATTACACGTGGACGTGCAGTTTCCACGCGCGCTTACGCGCATGGCCCTTTCCTCGTATTACACGCGGACATGCAGTTTCCACGCGCGCTTACGCGCATGGCCCTTTCCTCGTATTACACGCGGACGTGCAGTTTTTCACGCGCGCTGAAATGCCCATGCACGTCTGTACGCGTCACGTCACAGGGGCGCTTGCGCTTGAGGGGCCTTCTGTCCAATGAAAATGCGTATGCGTGCAGACGCGCTTACGCGCTAAGGGCCTTTCCTCAAATTACACGCTGACGTGCAGATTTTTCACGTGCCAAATCACTCTGTATCAAGCTGACCACGCGTAAGCACACGGAAGACCACGCTCCTGCCCAGAAGGCCGAACTACTGCCCCCCAGAGCCCCGAGCACGCTCCCACCTGCCATCTGCTGCTGCCTGACTGCCTGCTGCCCACGTGCCCTGCCTTTTGCTGCATGCACATCAGCCAGGGGTGCTGTTGCTGTGACCACCTCTGCTGGAACCGAAGACTCCCGACTGGGATTCCATCGCTCCACAGCCCAGCCCCAGGACCCAGTTGCCCACCCACTCCTGCCTCTGGGGTTGTCATGTCGGGGCAAACACCATCTGGGACCACTGACAACCCCCGGCCAGAGAGGCAGAGGGGCACCAGCTTCAGTGCCACCGAAGTTGGTGTCCTGGTGGAGCAAGTCCTGGGGCAGTATGATGCCCTCTTCGGAAGTTCCCGCGCCGACAAGGAAGGACGGACTCGGATCTGGACTGACATCGTGACTGCCATCAACGCGGAGGGGGTGGCAGTCCGCGACTTACAACATGTCAGGAAGCGCTGGGAGGACTTCAGGTCCAGGACCCTGAACAAGGCCCGGCGCCTCTTGAAGGCAGCGGATGCCAAGGGGCGCCGGGGCCACTTGTCGGAAGAACAGATGAGGGTCCTGGAACGCATATCCCCAGCGCTCCACGTCCAGGTCCTTGAGAAGCAGACCCGTCTGGAGTCGAGCGGTGAGTGTACATGTATCTTGATTGTGAGCAGTACGTGTGGTGATTATTCAGTAGTGTGCAGGTTGCACATCTGTTTGTATGGGGTCGAGTATGGGTGGGGGTATACAGGGCCGTGGGGCTGACACATGCGAGGGCTGTAATGTGTGAGACATGGATGGTGCTTGTGTGTGTAGGCTTGCATGCCAAATGCAGTTGTGTGGGCACACATGTTTGGATGAATGTGTATGTAAGTAGACATGTCCGTGATGTCACGCATGTATGTTGTTTTCGGCTGCATGTATCAGCACTGTGTACATGTGCATGTGTGTGTATTTGACAAGGGTGCAACAGTGATGCAACATGGATGCATGTGACAGCGGTATGTGGAAGCCTGATTGGCAGATGTGACATGGATGCCCGTCTGAACAGTGCGACACTTGGCAGAGGTGTACACATGCATGCAAGTGTGGTGGTGTGTGTACATGTGTGGTGCACTTTCTGTGTTGCATGTGATGTCTGGCTCACCTTTGGCTGCTCATGCTGTTATATGTGTATGGATGGTGGTGGCAGTTGCAATATGGCTGTGGTATGGCTAATGTGTGCGAGTTGTAATGACATGTGTGTTGGGGATTGTGATGACATGTCTGAGGTTTGCCAATGCCACTCATGTACAACTGTCATGTGTGTATGTGTCCATTGTACAGTGCCCTGATGCCTGTGTTTTGTTTCTCCCTGTCTGCAGCGTCAACTGATGAAGAGGGCGGAGAAGGTGCTGTGGAGCACAGCGGCGGGGATCCCACCGCCAGCCGGAGACACAAGGCCCGGCTCCCCTCCCAGGTTGTCATCTCGTCGGGGAGTGAGATGTCCGGTGCCGCGTCCCAGGCCGCAGCTGCCGGGGGGAGGTCCAAGAGGCGGAGGTTGGAGTTGGACTCCTCGGCAGCAGAAGGGGCAGCTGGGACCCCACAGGGCCCAACAGGGGAAGATGGCACGGAGTCATCCAGGTTGGTGGGGGGTTTGGTGGAGGAGGAGGCCGTGCAAGCACCAGAGACGGGGTCTGGAGGTGGGTATCCCACTGGTGCTAGTGGTGCAGTGCAGGACCAGGGACAGGAGGCAGCACAGGCCGCCGCGGAGGTGCCTGTGTGCAATCCTGTCCCTGATCCTGTCCCTGCATCATCTTGCACCAGCAGGGATGCCTACATCCAGACCCGTTTTCAGGCAGGGGATGAGCTCATGTCAACTGGCCTTCCTCTGCCTGCGGACGTGGCTATCCAGGTCCGGGTTGAGCCTGTCCTGGCTGGTGTGGCGTTGCGTCAACGGGCCATGCGAGGTGACCTGCAGTCTTTTCATGAAGAGACTGCACGTCATCTCGAATGGCTCGTTGACCACGTCAGCCTGCTGGGACAGGTCACCCAGGCCGTATTCCTCCGTCTGATGGGGCTTGCTCCGACCCCCTCCTCAACTGGACCCCCTACATGCCAGTCGTCCTCTGTGCCATCTTCCCACCATCTTACAGGTTGGATCCACGCTCAAGATCAAGCAGCCTCAAGACCCAATTCACTGTCTTGTTGTACGCTGCTTAACCCTCTGGAGTCTACCACTGTTTTAAAATGCCCCTTGTTGTTTTGGACGACCCGTGTCTGTTTCCAGACATTGTCATTAGTATAGAAGGTTGAGGGACAGCACTCTCCTCTATATCTTTTTAGTAGGCGATACACCACACTCCACCCAGGGATAGGCACCCCCGCTAGGTTTAGGGTGTTCTTCCTCAGGGTCAGGTACGCCGAGTCGGGTGGTCCTCCCCCCTTTTTCATGTGTGTTGAGTGTGAGCACTCTAATTGACTCATTTGTTTTGCAATCCTTTGATGCATTTTTGAATACCTACCTTCCTAAAAAAACGCTTTTGTTGTGTTACCATCTTCCCACCCATCAGTCACCTGGGTGCCCTGTGGAGCTGCCTCTGATGGTGCGGCCAGGCTGGTGGAGGAGGCATCCCTGCCACAGTCGGGAGTCGGACGTCCAGCAGGGGTGGCCACATCAACAACTGCACCCCAGCCAGTGGAGGATGTGCAGGCAGCAGGAGGCAGTGCACGGGCAGAGGCACAGCAGCAGCAGCAACATGGTGGGAGCCATGAAGGCTCGGGGCCTTCAACATCGGAGGGGCAGGCATCGGCCGTAGGGCAGGTGGACCCAGGACGGGGTGTGTCTTCTGTGTGGCAGCGGTTGGGCCAGCAGATAGGTGCGGAGCGGCGGCGGGCGGAAGAGGCGCGGCTCACAATGGTCAGGACGGAGAACTCCATGCGGAGGGCCCTGAGGCGGGCCGAGTGCCTCGAGGCAATCCGCAGGGGGTTGGAGGAGGAGACGGCGTCGTCCCTGCGGACCCTCGGGGCCATGGAACAGGACCGCCTCCGGGACATCGAACAGGAGTTCGATGATGCCCTGGCCCAGAACACCACGGAGCGAGCCGCTGGACTTGCCCGCCGCCTTTGTATATAGTTAGTGTTAGGTTTCCTTTATTTTTTTTTTTATTTGGTTGCGATTGGACAATGCGCAACGTTTTTGTATGTAGTTCAGTTTTTAGTTAGTTGTCATAGTTAGGTTTCATTTGGTTGGGCTCATGGACCCGAGATTATCTTGTAAATAGTTCTTCAATGGATTTTTCTTTTTTATGGAGTTTTTTCATCGCCATGGAGCAATGGTTTTTGTTTATCATTTACCCTTGGATTTCTTTTCTGACTGTGACTTTGGACACCATTTATTTTGATTGTGCTGTGTGTTTTTGATTTTTTTCATGGACATTCATCTTCTTTTGGTTGTTTTGCTTTGTGGTTTTTCTCATTTCATTTCCATTCAAGTTGATTTTAAATACATTTATATTTTTATCCTTCAATGTGTCGTATCATCTCATTGCTTTCATGTATGTCATGTTGGGTGTTTTAACATTCACTTGCAGCCATTGTGTGTGACAGACATGTGTTCATTTGCATTATTTACATTGGGTGTGTAACATGTAATTGCATTTGATATGTGGGTGGATGTGATAGTTGGTTGGGCCTTTTGGCAGGGGAGGATGGCCATTACGGACATGATTGGGGATTGGTGGGACCCAGGTGCAGGGGGGCATGGATGGGACATGGGCAAGGGCCTGGTGGAGGGTGCCCCTGCACTGCTGGGGGGTGGGGGTGGTGGGACACATGGGTGGGGGCCTGCTGGCAGGTGCCCCACAGTGCTGGGGGGTGGGGGTGCAGGGGTGCATGAGTTGGACATGAGTGGGGGCCTGGTGGAGGCTGCCCCTGGTGGCTGGGGGATGGGGGTGGTGGGGAACATGAGTTGGACATGGGTGGGGGCCTGATGGCAGGTGCCCCACAGTGCTGGGGGGTGGGGGTGGTGGGGAACATGAGTTAGACATGGGTGGGGGCCTGCTGGCAGGTGCCCCACAGTGCTGGGGGGTGTGGGTGCAGGGGTACATGAGTTGGACATGAGTGGGTGCCTGCTGGCAGGTGCCCCACAGTGCTGGGGGGTGGAGGTGGTGGGGAACATGAGTTGGACATGGGTGGGGGCCTGCTGGCAGGTGCCCCACAGTGCTGGGGGGTGGGGGTGCAGGGGTACATGAGTTGCACATGGGTGGGGGCCTGCTGGCAGGTGCCCCACAGTGTTGGGGGGTGGGAGTGCTGGGAGACATGGGTGGGGGCCTGGTGGAGGCTGCCCCTGGTGGCTGGGGGGTGGGGGTTGTGGGAGACATGGGTGGGGGCCTGGTGGTGGGTGCCCCTGCACTGCTCGGGTGTGGGAGTGGTGGGAGACATGAGTGGGGGCCTGGTGGAGGCTGCCCCTGGTGGCTGGGGGGTGGGGGTGGTGGGAAACATGGGTGGGGGCCTGGTGGAGGCTGCCCCTGGTGGCTGGGGGGTGGGGGTGGTGGGATACATGGGTGGGGGCCTGGTGGAGGCTGCCCCTGGTGGCTGGGGGACGGGGGTGGTGGGGAACACGAGTTGGACACAGATGGGGGCATGCTGGCAGGGGCCCCACAGTGCCTGGGGGGTGGTGGGGAACATGAGTTGGACATGGGTGGGGGCCTGCTGGCAGGTGCCCCACAGTGCTGGGGGGTGGGGGTGCAGGGGTACATGAGTTGGACATGAGTGGGGGCCTGCTGGCAGGTGCCCCACAGTGCTGGGGGGTAGGGGTGGTGGGGAACATGAGTTGGACATGGGTGGGGGCCTGCTGGCAGGTGCCCCACAGTGCTGGGGGGTGGGGGTGCAGGGGTACATGAGTTGCACATGGGTGGGGGCCTGCTGGCAGGTGCCCCACAGTGCTGGGGGGTGGGGGTGCTGGGAGACATGGGTGGGGGCCTGGTGGAGGCTGCCCCTGGTGGCTGGGGGGTGGGGGTGGTGGGAGACATGGGTGGGGGCCTGGTGGTGGGTGCCCCTGCACTGCTGGGGGGTGGGGGTGGTGGGAGACATGGGTGGGGGCCTGGTGAAGCCTGCCCCTGGTGGCTGGGGGGTGGGGGTGGTGGGAGACATGGGTGGGGGCCTGGTGGTGGGTGCCCCTGCACTGCTGGGGGGTGGGGGTGGTGGGAGACATGGGTGGGGGCCTGGTGGAGGCTGCCCCTGGTGGCTGGGGGGTGGGGGTGGTGGAAGACATGGGTGGGGGCCTGGTGGTGGGTGCCCCTGCACTGCTGGGGGGTGGGGGTGGTGGGAGACATGGGTGGGGGCCTGGTGGAGGCTGCCCCTGGTGGCTGGGGGGTGGGGGTGGTGGGAGACATGGGTGGGGGCCTGCTGGTGGGTGCCCCTGCACTGCTGGGGGGTGGGGTGGTGGGAGACATGGGTGGGGGCCTGGTGGAGGCTGCCCCTGGTGGCTGGGGGGTGCGGGTGGTGGGAGACATGGGTGGGGGGCCTGGTGGTGGGTGCGCCTGCACTGCTGGGGGGTGGGGGTGGTGGGAGACATGGGTGGGGGCCTGGTGGAGGCTGCCCCTGGTGGCTGGGGGTGGGGTTGGTGGGAGACATGGGTGGGGGCCTGGTGGAGGGTGCCCCTGCAATGCTGGGGGGGGTGGGAGACATGGGTGGGGGCCTGTGGAGGGTGCCCCTGGTGGCTGGGGGTGCAGGGGGACATGCGTTGGTGGGCAGTAGTGCAAGTTGACATGTGGGTTGGCTGGGGGCATGGCCATGGTGGATGGGGTGCCTGCAGGACATGTGCAGGGTAGGCCCCTGTGGTGTGAGCCACCTGCAGGGGCCGTGGAGGGTGTAGAGGGAACGTATTATACTGCAGTGGTTGTGGCCAGGGCCTAGAGTCTTGGGTGCATTGCCTAAGGACCATGCACCCAAGACTCTAGACCCTGGCCACAACCACCGCAGCATAACACACCAATGCTATAAAACATTTTGACTGTGGTATGTGGGCTACTTCTGGGATATGTTTTCAAAAATGTGAGTACTGCTTGGCAGTAGTGTAAAAGTATTTAAAGGATAGTGAGATGATGTGTGTTGGTTTGTTTGTTGGATTGTGTTCAGAATGTTGGTATTGAAGACTGTAGGTATTTTGGGTTGTATTGATTGTTAAGGTGTTTTTTTGCATGGCTGTGTTATGCTGCAATGTTTGTGAGTGTAATTATTATATATTTACTGTTTCCTTTGTTGAGGCTGTATGTAGAGTTTTGGCCAGGCCATGTAATCACGATTGTAGTGTTTGGCAACATGCACTGCAGCATAAGATACAAAGCAAACATTTTGGATTGTGGTCTATGGTCCGGTGTTTGCTTGAATGGGTGTGTTATGCTGTTGTGTTTGTGAGTCCAATCATTATATTCTTACTGTTTGTCTTTTTGTGTCTGTATGCAGTTTTTTCATGACATAGGTAGCTAGAGCAGACATTTTTTTGACAATCACTGCGATAAAAGAAAGAAACACATATTAGTGTAGGTAGATTATAATGAGTATTGCATTGCATAGTAGACATTTATGTATTTTGTTGACCCTCATAGTTAGTACTTTAGAAGTACTATAGTACAAACCAGTGTACTGTGCAATGTGCTCAGTTCCTGTGTTTGTTCATTAAATCATTGGGTCTGTGGGAAAAAAATCCATGCTGGATAAAAAAAAAACTTTCTACGTTGTGGTACAATACATTTTTTTATTGATTTCAGTAGGAGGAATTGAATAGGTGTATGGTTTTTGATTTGGAAGTGGTGGTAGTATTGTTGCAATTAGATAGCAGTCGGTGTATTCTATTTGTTTATTTTTTTTTTTATTTTAGTGGTATTCATCTATCTGTTGGCTTGTTGCAGATTTTTGGGGCAGTTAGATACCTGTTGGTGTATTCTAACTGTTTATTTCTTGTTTCATTTAAGTGGTATTCATTTATCTGTTTGCCTGTTGCAGAATCTTGAGGCAGTTAGACACCCGTTGGCGTATTCTAACTGTTCGTAGTTTTGAAGTTGAAGTTTTCTTTATGTTCATACACAGATTAGTTGTTAAATTTATTTTTTAAGAATATTAAGTAAGCGTTTACAAGATTTGCTGGTAATCTCTGTTTTAGAGTAATAGTAATATCATTACATTCGAACCATCCACAATTCTTTTTTATATATGCAGAGTAACCATACTGCATTGGTTGTGGCTCCTGCATGGTAGATTATACCTATTGGTGTGAAGGTTGTATTACCAAGTGATACTTGACCATCTGTGAATCCAGTCAGCTTGCAGTTGTTTTTGGTACCATCTGCATTGTAACGTAAAAGCATTACTATTACATATTTACTATATGTCTGAATTTGTTAGGTGGAGCGATTATCTGAATTGCAGGTAGTACATGATCTGCTATGGTTTACATGTTGTACAAATTGGTGAAATGGAATGGATTCACAGTTAGGTATGGATACATATACGAAGTGTTCATTGGGCACTTCTTCTTGTGCGACATGGCTGCAAAGAGTGCATGTATGTTTCCACATGTTTGAAATCTGGAAGATTTCATTTATAGGTATGTTTTAGTTTTCTAGTACATTAGAAATTCTTGTGGAGCTTATTGTGTGTTTATAGTGAATTTGACCATTCCAGCACAGTAGTCCAATTCCTGCCTTATGCCACAAACACTGTAAGTGCTGTCAGGATTGTTGGTTGCATTTCTATGAAGGACTAACATTTGCAAAAAAACAATTGTTTGTCCCGCGTAAGTAAATGTTGTCAATAATTTGTGGCAATTGGAATAGAATATTCATTGCTACATAAGCGTAGCAATTTACAGCAGTTATATTTGAAAATTTGAATGGACCTGACAGTTCTGTGTCCAAGTCATTGGTTCGGAGTGTGTGTTGTTTCTTTGAAGAGGTAGTTGACTTTGTTTGTGCAGTAGATTTTTCTTTGTAGTAGCTTTTTTTAATTTCTTTGGAGGAATTGCTGTGAGATCCTGCATCATTTGAGAGTGAAGTAGTTTTATTTTACAAAATGTTGCTTTTTGCAGAACAGGATAGGTTTTTAGATGGGGGTGTAGAGTGAACGCAGTCTATTGTATCCTATAATGCAAGGAATATCAGCATTTACTTTACTTGCATCAAAGTTGATTAGAAATAGTCTGTCAAGTGTACTTAAGCGTGATAGTGCTATTTAGCTCATGCCTTCTTTAAACACTGTGCTACCAATATCTATCAATGCTTTATCTAGGGTAAGACCTTGTGATTTGTTGTCAGAAATGTCCTATGTAGAAGCACTATGCCCAACCAGTACTCTCTCCTCATTCTCCTCATCTGACTCTTCAGTGCTAGATAAATGCTTCTTTTCCTTCCTTCTTCATGATATCTTCTTCTTTTGGAAGAAGTACAGCCTTCCCCGGATGGAAGCCACAGTGTCGCTGTACTAAGCACACCTGACAAAGGACCCCTGCCCAGGAACACCTTGGGCAAGAGGAAAAAGCCAAAGGCTGAAAAAACCTCTTGTTGAAAGTCTGGCTGCTTGACAGTAGGTTGAAGAAGAAGGAATGTGAGAGTTTGAGTCTGGTATTTCCAGTGGGAAATCAAAGGTAAGTGGGTATCCAAAAGGCAACCGCGAGGATCTGAGCAGAAGTCCTTTGAGGAGCAAGAAGCTTGCTGGTAAATGTACCGAATGGAGCAGTAGCTGTAACGTTTGAGAGCGCTACAAATCAAAAAATAAGAAGGCCACAGAGAGCCGTGGAGAGAGAGAGAGATAGAGAAAACTGTGTAAGAAAAGCGGTAGAGAAAACCCGCTAATCGGAAAGAGCGGAACACCTAACAGAGGATCAGCAACCCGGAGGAAGCAGAGAGGCTAGAAGAGGAAGAGAAGAAAAAACCTGAAGCCGGAGAGAGAGAATAACAGCGGTATCGAGCGGGCAGCATGGCGAGAGCAAGGCAAGAATAGTGAAGGCAAGAATGACCGGCTGGAACCAGGAAAAAAAAGGCAATGGACACTCAAGTGTGCCCCGGAGCAAAAAGTAAGACAGGAAAGAGAGGCGGCAGCAGCCGCAAGGGGAACAACTAGCAAGCATGGGACCCAGAGCAAAAGTGAAAGCACAGTGGTTGCAATGTGCAGCGCATAAAGGAAGGTGGGGCTAAGAAGGAAAGGGCAGGCACCCGACCTCAAAAGACTAGCGCAGCAAGACAGAATGTAGAGAGGACCATGAAGGGAATGTCAATGACGGTGAAGTCTCCAGGTATGCCACAGGCTCCAAGAAGGCAGGCGTGTGACATTTGTGAATGGTGACTGCATATGCTAGAGTTAGAGAAAATTGTTCTCTGCGTACATACATGTCTTGGAAAAGAAGAAAGCGGGCTGTTGAGCGCCCTATCCTTTTAACTTCTGATAGTTTGTCAAAGAGAATATTGACAAACTGAACGTTGTTGTCATGTGGGTATGTTTGAAAGCCAACAACTTCACCATGTGCTCCATTTACTAGTCCTTGGTCTACGTCAAGGTTACGTTTAAGCATTACTCTACAGTTTAAAGATCATTTTCATATTTTCTCCAAACCAGCTGTGTTAGAGATAGAGTTTTCTAAGGTATTTAGCCTTGTTGTGGCTTGTTGACACACGGGTAGTGTCAAACCATGTACGTCCAGTTTGTCTGGGGAGCTAATTTGAAGTATTGATTGCATTTCTTTTTTAACATTGTTTCATTAAACTTTGAACAGCTTGCAAGAGTTGGCATCAAGGACATACAGTTTATATTTTTGTGTACTAATTGTTCCATGACAGTAGCACATGAGTTATGGCCATATTGTGCATGAATGTGCCTGATTTTCAATGTAGATTGTGCTTCTTGACATAGTACACCAACTCTAATACTTTATAAAATGTTGGAGCATGTGAGGTCTTTAGACTGACACATGTTTTATAGTTAATTCTCTATATTGGAAATGTTGCCAAAGGTTGACATTTCCTATGCTGCCAACATTTTTACAGCATGGTTTGTGCCCTAAGGTTTTCAAAATAGGTTCCCCTTTAACTGATTTTAATTGAAGAAGATCTCCGAAAACTATAATGTGTTTTCATCCAAAGAGTTTTTCATAGTCTGTTTTCAGGACCTCTTGTGAGGTGAATGAAGGCTAACATTAGATTGGAAACCATGCTTACCTCATCTATTAGCAACATTTTCATTTGTTTGAAAACTCTGCGTAGTTCCATTGAAGCTTCTGGAGAAAGTTTGTAATAGTCTAATATTTTTTGGTGTTCTGCTGGAAGGAGTCATAATCGGTGTAAAGTCACACCGCCTATGTTGTAGGCAGCTAAATCTGTGGGGCAGTTACAACAGCTGACAGTTTGTTGTTTGTCAATAGTTGGAGGAACTTGCTGATGATTTTGATTAAGAATGTTTTGCCTGAACCAGCTTGACCAGTCACGTATAGCAGTATAGGTTTGCAGTCTTGGCAGGTACAATTTTTGCTTTCATGCTGCACACCATGTTCAATTTGTTTTGTTATTTCTTGGAAAATGCTACGCTGCTCATTGTTTAGTTGTGATTTTAGTAGAGCAAAGTATTCTGTAGATTGCTCGTACTGACACACAGTGTTTTCTACTTCTATCTATAATTCTGCCTCATTTGCTATTAGTGGCTTCACAAGTGGTTCTTGTATTCCTGTTAGAGAAGGTTGACTTCTGTCAGGAGTGTCCACATCTAGTTGCACCTGGAGTTTTTCTTCTTGTTGCTGTTCATTGTGCAACATTGTTTTGTACTGTGTAAAGTTTACATCTGTTATAGTGCTTTCCTTTGATTTGAAAGTGTCTTCATAGGAGTCATAGGTATCTAGTAAATGTTCTTTTCTCCATGGTTTAAAAAGTTGTAGCCGGGACATGTAATACAGTTTGTAATGTTGAGGAGTTGTTAATGACAATTTGATATGATTAATTAAGCTGCACTTGGTAAGTTTCACTAAGCTGCCTTCACAATTTTCGACTCTGTATCTACATTTCTTCTCACCTGGTTTAATATTATTTTTGTATGTGAACTTTTGGTCTATGTGGTATAGACACATGGTTTCCAAAGCGGTACTCCTCTCTGGGTAGTATGTGTCCAGTAAATTGTTTTTCAAAATGTCTTGGCTGTCGAGATCATTTTTGGCTATTGTTTCTATGTCTTCATATGATTTCAGAACTCTTTTTCTAGATTTAGCAGGACCAAGGCTTAGCCAAACTATATTTTCAGATTTTCCATACAAGGCAGTATGAGTTAAATGGTCTGCAGCTTCAGAGCAGCCACATTCCCTATGGGAGAGCATTTTTATGCCTAACCTTTACAATTTCTGTGATAGTGTTTTGTCAGATGATGTGCCATCCCAGAGGTCTAAGAGCTCTATTATTTTTTCTTTGGTTAATTAGGCTGTGACATACCGTCCTACTGCAGTGGAATTGACTGCAGTGTACTCCACATCTATATTTGCATTCCATAGGAGGGCAATGATTGCATTGTACTCATTGATGTATTTTGATCCTTCTGTTCTTTTTATGCAATATGTGTTTTAAGGTCTTTCACCTTTGACTCTATGTCTAACTGAAGACATGAAGTTGTTTACTTAACCTGCTGTTGAAACTGGTCTTGGGAAACCAAAGCAGCATTTGGTGTAGTATTTCCCTTTGTTTTTATATTTGCGACGACAATACTTCCCACATTTGTGTTTTTGAAAATGTAAAATTTGTGCATGAAGGTCACTATGCATCGTTTGTGAAGAGATTTCACAAGTGACATATTTTTGGATGAACTGCAAAACAGTGGCATTACTGTCCTGACCAAATTTAGGAGCATCTTTAATCCACAAAAGCATGTGGATGTGTGGTGCTCCTTTGGCTTGGTATTCTTTTCTCCAAAAGAAGTTTTGCACTTTTCAGAGGGGAGGAACAGTTTTATTACAAATTAAGTGTAGCATAGCAATGATGGACATATCTTGATACATTTACAAGATCTAGAGAGCAGAGTTATCCTGGTGTTTTTATATCTATATTTGTTTTTCTTTTGTTTGCTATCCATAGGAAATCGTGTACATCTTCCCATGCATGTTCTACACAACTTAATGTCACAAACCAAGTGGGTGGGCCAAAGTGTCTTATCATACCGTGTACATCTCCCTGACATCGAAACCAGTATTCTTTTGTACCAGGCATGTTTGTTAAAAGATTTGTAATGCTTGACTGTAAAACTTCATCTTTTTCTTGCACTTTTTGTACTAATTGCGTAGCTGAACTATTTTGAAAATTGGTACCTGATTTCAATGTGTGTGCAACTACATAGCATAGAGATGCTAGTTCACCTTCAGAGAGAAGGCGGAATATGTATTCTACGTTTTGTCTGAATCTGAGGTTTTCAGAATGCATTTGTAAAGAGCAGTATTCTGATGCTGGTATTTGTGTGGGTCTATCATCATACCTTCCTCCTTTTCCAGTAGGAAAGAGTAGAGGAAAGGCACGTGCTTCTGTACTTTTTTGCCGTATGCTGATTGGAGATCGTTTTGCTTGTCGCATTTGGTACGTTTCCAGTGGATCATCTATGGTGTCTTTAGAGTGTAATGCGTGAATTGTATAATGGTCTAAAATATTGGATTCTGTAGCAGGATCTAGAAGTTGAAATTGACCAATTTCGTATGAGTCTTGAATTATTTCAGTGGTTTCCCTGAGGGTATCTTCAATACTTATTTCTTTGAAGTCTTCATTGTCTTTTAGATATTGCAGGGCTTGTCTAACTTTATGTAAGTCCACGAGGTGTTGCCAAATTATTGTTGTCTTTTGTAGGTAACCCATTTACTAAGATAATTAAAGATTGATATATTGGACGTTGCACTTCCAGAGTGTCTACATTTTCTTTGAGATCTAATGACAAATAAACTACTATGCCACAAATGCCTTTCAGTAATTCAGAGGTAGGTAGTTTTGCTGTTTTTGGTTGAAGGTGTATTATTACTTGAAATGGGTGCACTGTTTGAATTATGATGAGTTATTTGTGATAGCACGTGAAGGTGTTTGGTTGTTGTCAAGTTTTGCAGTGCAGTAACTGCAAAGTATTAAGGGGTCCTTCATTTTGTATTTGTTTTCTGCTATAACATAGAGAGCTAATTGGAACCACTTGGAATCTTCATTGTATTCTATATTGTACATTATGTATACGGTTTTTGTGCTATTCTTATAAAAATTCCTGTGGCAACACACACACATATGGTTTGGTACTTCAGCAGACATACTTTTAAACTTTAGTATTTCTTTTTTGTATGTGTGTAGTAGAAGGTTGCCATCTGTAAAGTTGTTGCTAGCTTGTTGTACAGCAATTGTATTTTGTAAATGGCTTTCAATTCCAAAATATTTTCTCTGGATATGCTATATTTCTTCAAGTAGTTCTTTGATTGTACCACATAGAAGATTGTTATTTAAATTGGCTAGTGCTAAAGCAGGACTTTTGTTATGGTACACTTTATGAACCAGATTTCTTATAGTTGAATGGTGTGTTGATAAAATTTTGATATGGTCAAAGTTGCTTTTGCAAATAGGTCCAGAAATGCAGAATAATGAATTTCCTTGTATTCCTGTGCATTTGCGCACTGGACAGGAGTCCATACTTTGTAATTGTTTTATTTTCAATTAGTCTTTGCCTTTCGCATACCAATTGAGGAACTGGCATAAAGATATGAAAGATTGTTTAGCTATGTTACACAGTGATGTGCAGGGCCATTTGTAGACTGGACGCATTGGTTCAGTGGAATGGAGAGTTGATACTAAGTTTTCTGGGGATATTTTTGTTAGAAGCGTTTCTTGTTCCATAATGGTATTCTTACGTTTTTCATTCCCTTGTCCACTGCTATGTGTGGCAATTGGGTGTATTTGCTTTTGTTTGTATGCTTCTTCATCGAAATATGCTTCTGTGCTGGTGGTGTGAGTCCATTCACCTCCACAGATGTTTGCAAAGCAATCTTAGTTGATGTTCCGTTTATTGAGAAGTCTTTTATGTAGTTTAGTACTAAGTTTTGTTAGTGGTTTCATTCTGTTTAAAACTAAAATTAATAATTTCCTTTTGAGAAGGATGTCACAGTATATGCGAGTTTCTAGGATTCATTTTCTACGGTAGGTTTTAAGTGGTGTGAGTGATTTCTCTCCTTTTTTTTATAAGTTTCTGAAGGAATCTGTGGCAGAATATTTTTGGGGAAAATAATTATTTTCGTATGCTTACTTGTGGCTACATCGAGATGTATAGGTGCAGTGTTAGCACTAGTGGTAGCTGCAGTCTTGTTAATCACTTTCTGGTTCATTTTACATTTTGAAAGAGGAGGCAATGTTTCTTCTCTGGAAGCTTGTTTTGTTTCACTTAGTGACTGTATTAGCTGTTTTGTTTGAACTTTTTGTAAACATTTTGCTAGAGGTGGATGCTTATTTTGTATGCTTTTATTTTGATGTTGTCTACTTCTGCATTGCTTTCTACGCGGCTGCTTTTTGGTAGGCATTCTTTGGAGTCTGTTGGAGAAAAAAAGAAAGTGTGGTTTGGGATGTTTTGCAGTGTATGTGTGCTTTGTGTTTGAGTGTCTGAGTATGATGGTAAGCATGTATTTATAGGTGTGTGATTGTGCAATGGGCTGTTACCTCAGGTTCAGGTTGGGAAGGCTATACTCGTATGTGTGTGTTACTACACTGAGTTCAGATGACAATACAAACTATGCAGCTGCTGAGGGGCAAGCAGTAATACTGAATTGAATGCAGCAGTGTTAATACAATTGTTTGTTCTACAATACTAGAATTCCACAGTGTTTGAGTAACAGAACATTATGGCAGTATTGCACTTACTTTTGTAGATGTAAAGAGTAGGTTTCTTCTGAGTTCTGGTTCATAATTCAGAGGCTGCTGGTTTTCAGGAAAGTGGTCTTCACTGCAATTATGAAAGAAAAAAGTTAGTAAATATGTGGGTTAATAGCACTGTTGT
The DNA here is from genome assembly GCF_040938575.1 of Ambystoma mexicanum. Lineage (NCBI taxonomy): Eukaryota > Metazoa > Chordata > Amphibia > Caudata > Ambystomatidae > Ambystoma > Ambystoma mexicanum. The sequence goes on along the minus strand of NC_090941.1, from coordinate 99,654,612 downwards.
TAATGTAGACATTAATTTGTTTGTGTTTGCAGTAGTAGTGCTTTCTGATAACTGTCCATAGCATGTAGATGCCCTTTCCTTTGTCTACGTGCATTCTGTATAGTTGACTTAGATTCTGTCAGTTGAACATGCCTTAGAAATTAATACTATAGTAAGCACACAGAGCGCACTTGGCTTTTTAAGGCAGTTTTATTGGATGTTAGGAGATAGGAGAAATAACGGTATGCTTTTCTTGCTATTTATACAGGATCAATCGCATGAACTGTGGGGAAAAGCATGCAATGTATGCATTTGTGAAGGTGTGGGAAATAAAGCATACAGATTTGATGTGTTCAGCAGCTTATTACTCTCCAGGATAGTGGAAGGGGAGAAGGTTCAAATAAGAAAAATTAGAAAAGTGGCAAAGGGACAACACACGTTTACCAGACTGCAGGTAATTAGCAAACTACTGGGTTATCCTGTTGTGCTTGGAGATGGGAGAGTTGAAATAAAGTAAGGGTTACAATGCAGTGTGTGGTGCTTGCATTGCAGACTGAAGGGAAGGGTGGAGTTGTTGTATGTGTTGGTTTATGACAATGTTTGTACATAGTTGTACTTTATTTGATAGACATGACTGTGCCTGTGTATAGTTGAATGTTGTGGTACATTCTAGAACAGAATTAGCAACGAGCTGGAATGCGAGATCTGTCTAGATTGGAGGAACAGTTGTAGAGGCAGTGGTGTTGTTTCATCTGGGAGCTTTTCAAATGGTATTGGCTATCTGTGTGCATGAATAAAGATGCATGTACTCATCCTGGCTGCGTGTAATTTTATAACATACTACAAAGCCTTCTCCCAAAATTACACTGTTATTTCTCACATATTTTAAGATAAAATGAAACTTTGTTAGACAGCTGTGTGTGTTGTGTCTGATTACTATTATTATCATTCCTAAAGGAAGTTCAAATGATAGATTGTGTGTAAAGTATCCAGAAGGTATGGAAAGGAAAGTGTACGTACATCCTATGCACTATAATGAATTAAATGCTATTATAGTTGAAATGAGGATAAATAGGTGGCAGTGGTTACACAAATGACAGAATAGATGAAGAGAATAACAGTTTGCACATTACAGTTAGTAATATTGGTAAATACAAATTTGCTGAGCAGACAGCTTTGGAGGCGACACTTAATCATAGCAGATGGGAGAAATTACAGTAAGCTTTTTTTACAGATTATACAGGATAAGTGGCAGTTACCATGTTTGTATGCATTTATTCAAGAGCTGTACATGTGCTGTGCAGAAAATATTCATACCTGTTGTTTGTGTGCATTAATTTGGATGTGCATGAATCTGAAAGCAAAAATCTTGGTGAGTTTTACAGTAGTTGTTGCTGTAGGTGCTTTGCAATCACAGCACAATTTTACTCAGATTGATCAACAGTACATCTAAAGTATTGAACTGTGATGATGAGTTAGATGTAGAGTTCTTGGGTGTGATTGGTGGATGGTTGTGTGACTGATTAACAGTAGCCAATGAGGGATGGTGCAGAGAGTGAAGTGGAAAGGGTAGAAGGGCTGCCCCAGTGCTTCGCCCTCCGCGGACACCACGGCAGTTCGTGGACATCGCATGTCACATCAGGGGTTTCTGAGCATGAAATGGGAGTGTATTTTGGGGATTAGCCAATCAGGTGCTGATTTTCTGCTTTGTTTTGAGAGAGGCTGTGTGTAGTGAAGATGGCAGAGGTGGAGAAAGTCAGGGTGTTGGTGGTTGGAGATATATTTGTGAATGGTTTGGAGCAGTATGCTAAATCTAGGAATGTGGATAACAATTTTGACCTAAAAGGAGTGGAGGTGGTGTGGTGCACTGTGCCTGGTTTTAATTTGCAGGCAATGCTGGATGTTTGTCAGGATATGTATAGGTTTAATAGTCCAGATGTAGTTGTCCTGCACTGTGGTGCTGTGCATTTGGGATATGTCAGTGCCCCTACTTTGTTGCAAGTTCTGCAAAACTTGGTTCAGGCAGTCATGAAAGTCCTTCCAAATGCCAAGGTTATTTTTTCTGCTTTGTTACCGAGGGCAGTATGGGACAATAGGTCTGTTTTTGTCATCAGCAAAATGTTGCTAGGTGTTTAATTAACCAAGGCATGTTTGCTTTTATGATTAGAGCTGGCATGTTCTTTTGCAATAATGACAACATTGAATCTGGTAATGTTGTTTACTTTAAAGCAGATGGCATGTCTTTACCTTTTATGGAAAATGACATGCTGTTTCGGAACGTAAGGATTGCTTTGGAGAAGCTAATGTGAAGATATTTGAAAAAAATAAGGAAGAAAAACCAAAAAGAAATGTACAAAATAAAGGGTGTTTCTGAAGCATCTTAAAAAAAAGGCTCTTTTCCGAGCCAACCTCAAAGGGGAAATGGAGCAAACTATTTAAATTTTCATTCCCCACTCTCAGATTTTATGATTTGTCCATGGACACCACAGTTGTACGCGGACAGCACGTATTATATACAGGGATTTTGAGGCTGAGACGCATGCAAATGAGACTTAGCAGGGCAAGGGATTGGTCAATAAGGTTTACTGGGTATGATGTGTAAGGAGAGACTTTGTCAGAAAGTCTTTTTCCTGAGCGGAGAGCAGATAGCTATGGCTGTGTCCTTCAGAATGCAGATTGTTTGGATTTTGGGAGACTTGTGAATAAATTGGTTGGAGGTGCATGCATATCGCTCTGGAGTTGCTGCACACCTTAGATTCCCTCATGTGGAAGTGCACTGGCATGGAGTGCGCTGTATGAAGCGGCTGGATTTGGTACCTCTTTGTGCTACTTTGGTAACACAGCGTCATCCAGACATTATTATTATTCTTTGTGGAGGGAACAGTTTAGAACATGTCTCTGGAATCTCTTTGCAATTTTCTATGAAAGAAGGACTTGGGAAAGTCATGGACATGTTTCCAAAGTCCAGAGTATTTTTTTCTCGTATTGCGTAGAGACAAATGTGGCTGCATTCGTCTTCATTTGGTCCACAAATGGAGAAAGCGAGGCGCAATGTCAACAAAGCTGTTAGTGTCTTTTTGAGAGATGTTGGCATGTCCTCTTTCAATATGAAAATATTACAATTCGTAGTACACACATTTTTTGCAGAGATGGAGTACATCTTACTTATGCTGGCAATCAGATTTTTCTGCAAAATATAAAAAATGCATTGCGACCCTTTTTGGAATTATAGCAATCGTTTTTCCAGTAGTTGTTCACCATTTGAAGTTTTCTAAACAAAAAAAAATATGCCACCAAATGGCTTTTATCAGAGCCACCGCTTTCTCCTGGAGAAGAGTGCAATGGTTTTGATAGGGCAGCACCCCCAAAAATGCAAATGTCCTCGGACCATCCGCTGACCTTTTAAAATGCACAGGGCCATGAAGCATTTCATTGGTACTTCTATTTTTAAACTGTGAAAGGTGGCTCTGAAAAGAGCCTTTTTTTTTGTTTTTTGTTTTGTATTTATTTTTTATTTTTCAGACATAACACATAAGGAAAGGAAAGGAAGGGAGGTTAAGGAAGGGGCACCAACCATGGGGATAAGAATGGGCAGGTGGAGTGTGGAAGATGTAGAGTGGGCCTTACTCAGGTAGCTGGCAATCCTTCTCATGCTCCCTGACAGCAGCCTCGAAAGCACTTTGAAGGGTCTCCCCGCAGCAGAGTACTGTTTTGCAGTACATATATAATACTGTGACCTTCGAAAGGTAAGGGTCTACACAATCACGTATGGCCTACGAGGCAGCTGGAGGGATGCTCTGCCCCACAGGAGTGCCTCTTGTGGTGGCGGGAGCAGAAACGGAGGATGCTGCAGAGGAACTCAACCTACTACGTTTATCCCAAGGTACAACCTTAGGAATAGCCCCACCGTGGAATGACTTTAGGTGTTGCTTCAGTCAGGTAGTACTGTAGCTGTACAAACCTGGTTTGCCAAGACTCAGCACCAACTGGCACTGAGTGCACCTTGTTTGCACCAGCTTTCTGTACTTCATCAAGAGTGGCAAACAACCTCCACACCGAAGACTTATGGTGAGTGCTAGTAGTAGGGACTTCCACTACCTCATCCTCGTCATCCTCTTCATCCTCCTCTGCATCCTCATGCCTGTTCCCCGCTGCAGGACGTTGGGGAGGTGGTGGAGGGGTTGTTGGTGGTGCTGAGATAGAAGTAGCACCAGCAGCAGCCATGGATGCCATCAGGACAGCTGTTAGGAATTTTTCAAAAGGAATTAATGCAGTAGCAAAAGCAGGTACAGCAAGGAGCAATGTCCAGCAATGCTCTGTCTTGCTTGGAAATCCAAAAGCAGAATGACGATCAGCTCTGGGGTGTGGCCTTTCGTAGAGGTGCTGGGGAGCGCTTTGCGGACAACTGCGCTGTCTGCAAACACTTTGAACACCAAAAAAGGGCTCAACAAGTTCCAAAAAGCATGTAGATTGCTAGGGACATTGTTTGTTAGATGTCCGGGGGCCCGGACTGTGTTAGCGAACAAGGACCCACACTTAGCATGGGTGCGGTCACATGATGTCATCGCAGACATGGTCGCGAATGGGACGGGTGTCCGTAGGACACCAAATGTGGGGGGTCGGGTGTACGCATGTGTGTGGGTGTTCTACAGACAGTGATCGTGCCCCTGAACTAATTAAAAGTGCAACAGACGTGAAGTGGACAGTTACGGACAGGCGCGATGTTCGTAGGACCCAAGGGCGTAATACGCATGTGTGCAGGTGTTCTACAGACAGAGTTCAGGTCCCCGAACAAATTAAATGTGTGTCACAACTTTGCGGACAGGCGTACGGGCTATGTGTTCTACGAATAAATTAATTCTGGTTGCGGACAATGTGAACAGAGGGTATGTTCTGAGGACACCTTATTTTGAATAGTTTTGGACATGCAGACAGATTTAGTGTCCTGCGGACACCTCCATTTTGATTGCAGACAGTGCAAACAGGTATAATGTCCTTAGGACACGCCCATTTTGGTTAATTGCAGACATCCCGGACAGTTGCACCATCCGCGGACACCCGAACAGCCTTTTTAAAAAAACATGACACAGGGGAATATAGTAACACACACATAATATTTTATCATTGTATACAAATATAAAAAAATATGAAAGAGAGGGGGAAGCAGAAATTGATACAAATACAGGAGAATTAGGGGTTTGTACACGTTTGATGGTAGGGGAGGAGGGGATTGAATTATCATCATAACGTTTGTCTTGCTGGGGATTTTTTGGGATGGTAAGCTGGGACATGAAGAAGGGTTACTGGTACACGTGGGACAGTGATATTGAATTTTTTCCTTTATATGGTCCGCTACAACGTTTTTCAAATTATGAAATTTGTCATTAAAAGATCAATTTTTGCTCTAAACTCTGCAGATGATTTTCCAAGGTTGTCTGTATGCTCTGTTAATTTATTTGTGCATTTATATGTGACGTTCAAAGTGTTCCCAATGAATTACGTGGCTCTCTGATGTATTGGGCAAGATGTATTTAAGTGTTTTTAAAATTCGACAACTGTGTGACGAAAATGAAACCCAATAACATTGCCTTGACTATTTGCACAGCACTTTGCACTTTAAAATGTGTTTCCATTTGACAAATGTAGTGATCAAAAAGAAATCTAATAATTATGCCATGGCTATAGTTGCACTTTAAAATGTGTTTTTATATATGACATTTAAAGTTATGGCAAAATTAAACAGCCACAGCAAGTATTAACATGTTATTTATGTCAAAATGAAATCTAATAACTATGTCATCATTGTATTGCACTAAGCACTTTATCATGTTTTATTATTAACATGCTAACCTATGGCAAGGCTCAACGGTTTTTAGTATACATTAGTACATTATGTCAAAATATGCTGTGCCCAACAGATTATCACGTTTTAAAAGGCTGGACACTAATGCGTACACCAGAAACCAGTTACCATTGCAGCCTTTCTTAGGCAATAACACTGAAAAAGGACTGGTTTTACCATGTAAATATGAGCTGTGTGCATTGTAACCATTCAAACTTGACGAAGCCCGCCTTGGTTGAAACGCTTTGTTTGTACGCTGCCCACATTTGTCCACCATGATTTTCGAATAAAGCACATTATTTGCAGACTGGAGTCGGTTTTGATGTTTGGGAAATACTGCCTGTGTGCCACTGTACATTTTGACTGCTTTCGTTTTTGATGTTTGTGAAATACTGCATGTGTGCCGCTGTACATTTTGGCTGCTTTGCAGTCTTGTTCTTCAATATGCTGTAATATTTGTAGCTTTTTTCATTTGGCTTTTGTGTCTGTTGCATCCGTCCTGCGTCCCGCTATGCGGTGACGCAGGGCGTGCCAATAAAAGCCTTGCCCCCGAGCACGGGAGGCAGTTACGGGGCAGACCTGCATTCTGTGTGCGTGTGTTAATTTGCAGCTCCCGCTGGAGCTGCGACATAAGGGCCTCGCGGACTAGCCTCACATCCATCTGGTCTCACAGCGCCCAGGGCCGCGGAGACACGGAGTTAACAATGGCGGGCGACAAGGGTAACCACATCGTGCTCACGCACTCGATGCTGCTGATGGTTCGCGGCCATCGTGGACAATTTTTTGGACACCCGGTGGGGGGAGGCAGCAACGCAAAAAAAAAAAAATGTTCTCTCTCCTTTTCCTGCCGTTTGCCATCGTGGGGGACTACAATCCCCGGCAACATCAACCTACTCCAGGCAACACAAGGGCAATCCTGCAACAAGGGGAAGCACCAAGACTCTTCCTCCACCATCCACAGATGACATCAGGGGAGGGCCACTGCTGACGTCCATCAAGGAAAGAGGATCACCCAAGAGTCTATACTGCGGTGAGGGTAGTGAACCACGGCAATGGCAACCAGCACAGCCACCCCCAGACCCGACACGCCGGCCCAAATGGCGGCAAATCTGTCGACACCACCACCACAGGCCCGCCCGTAAGGGAACCTCTTGGGTATGATCCAGCCATTTGACCCTTTCACCGACCCGTCATCAGTTGGCCCCAGGTGGCAGCTATGGATCCAGAAATTCGAAATGGCGATGGAATGCAAAGACATAACAACTGCCAGGAAGATGAGGTCGCACCTGCTGTTGAATGTGGGGGACGAGGTACTGCGCATATTCAACTCGCTAACCATTGATGACGGCCAGGAGGTATACCAACAAGCAAAAGATGCCCTAACAGCGAACTTCCTCCCACAATTAAACCCGGACTATGAAACGTTCATCTTCTGCACCACCATTCAGACAGGAGAAGAAACGTTGGACGCCTATCACACATGGCTGAGGAAGTTAGCTGTTTCATGTGAGTTCACCAATGTTGAGAAAGAAATCCGGAGGCAACTTATCAATGGTATCCAGTCGGAAAAACTAAGGCGGATGGTGCTCAGTGATAACGGCATCTCCCTCATACGCATCCTCGAATTGGGTCGACAAAGAGAACTGGCACATGCCAGGGCCGCCAACATGGAGGTAACGCTACAAAAACTACAGCCTGCACTCTCCACAGCCATGGTGTCCCACGTCACGAATAAACAATTCACGAGGGATGAGGTTGGTGGCAACTACGCACAAAATAGGTGGCAGCCACGAACTCCGGGTCCCACGGAGTACGGATGGTGTGGTGGACCGCGACATGGACGGTGAAACTGTCCTGCACAAGGTACCATCTGCGGGGCATGTGTGAGAAAGGACCACTATGCAAAGGTATGCCGATCAGCAGGCACCCTTATACAGCCCCCGCAAAACTCTACAGTGAAAGGTGGAACCAAGAAGAAGAAGCAGTCGAACGTAAGGCGAGTCGAAACCACTAACTCATCGACCGAGGAAGAAGGAGATGATATAACAGGATCGCCACATGAATCCGGAAAGGAACAGTGGAGAAAAGGGAGGAAGGTCTATTTAGTGTCGGCGTTGGATCAAGGGCAGACAACCCAGAGAAAGAATCTCCGGAGTCGCAAATGCTTGGTCACCCTACAAAATCAGCAAGTCTGGATGACCATCGACACGGGAGCCTCCGTCAACGTCATGCCCACAAGCACATTCCAGATGCTACAACCTCAACCAGAGTTGAAAGACACGGACACACTGCTGTTTGCGTACGGCAGCAGGAAACCCCTACCGGTCGTCGGCCGGTTCCGCACCATCCTCAGCCAGGGTGAAAACAGACTACCATCCAAAATCTACGTCGTAAGGGTGGGGATCGAATGCCTTTTGAGTGGGGATGCGGCTGAAGATCTAGCTTTGGTCAAGTTCGTCTGCCAAGTGGATGAAACGCTAGAAATTGAAAACATTTTGAAACACTACCCTAACCTACAGAAGGGGATAGGGTGCCTCAAAGGAAAGACTATAAAACTCCACATTGATGAGTCAGTGCAGCCCAAGGCAGTGAGACATAGAAGAACACCGTTCCATATGCGAGAACAGGTGGAGAAAGCACTCAAGGCGTTGGAAGAAGCCGGAATAATAGAGGAAGTGACTGGGCCTATGCCATGGGTCTCCACGATGGTTGTGACAAGAAAGCCAAAACAACCCGGTAAAGTCAGAATTTGCATTGATATGCGTCTTCCAAATACCGCCATCAAGCGGGAGCGCCACATCACACCCACGATAGACGAAATTGTGGCCGACCTCACAGGGTCGCGAGTGTTCTCCAAAGTCGATCTAAAAGCAGAATACCACCAGCTAAAGCTTCACAGAGACTCTCGCTACATTACGACTTTCTCGACACATCTGGGTTTGCAGAGATATAAACGCCTGAGTTTCGGGATATCATCGGCGGCCGAAGTATTCCAGCAAACTATTCAAGAGGTCATCAGAGACATTCCTGGTGTCCTCAACGTGAGCGATGATATCCTGATCCACGCTCACGACAGGGAAGAACATCTTAAAAGGCTCCAAACACTTCTGGGCAGGCTTTAAGACGCTGGTTTAACAATACACAAGGAAAAGTGTGAATTCCTCAAGTCGGAAATCACGTTTTTTGGGTACAGGTTCACCAACACGGGCATTTCCCCCGACCCCCAGAAGGTCGCAGACATTCAAGCTGCAAGCCCGCCATTAACACCCACAGAAGTGCGCAGTTTCCTGGGCATGGCCACCTACTGTGGTAGGTTAATCCGCAAACTGGCCACTCTTTCGGAGCCCCTACGAGAACTGACCAAACAAAACACCAAATGGGAATGGGGGCAAGAGTGTCAGGAGGCTTTTGAAAACATCAAGGAGTCCCTGTCCGTCGACACAAGAATGGCGTACTACAACACGGAACTTCCGACGGAGCTGTACGTAGACACGAGTCCTGTAGGGCTAGGAGCCATCCTCATGCAGGTCACCAAAGAAGGGGAGAAGCGATCCATTGCATATGCATCAAGAGCCCTCACGATGACAGAACAGCGGTACTCCCATATTGAGAAGGAGGCCATTACCGTACTATGGGGGTGACGTCAATTTCACTTGTACCTCTACGGACGGAGATTTACGACGATAACAGATCACAAACTTCTACTACCTATCTTCATGGGTACGTCGTCGCAACCACCTGCAAGAATAACCAAGTGGCTGCTGCATCTCCAGCAGTACAAGTTTGAACTAGTCTACCAGCCAGGCAGAGGAAATCCCGCAGATTTTCTCTCAAGGCACCCTCGAGAGGCGACCTCACAGGAAGTCCAAATAGCCAAAGAGATGGAAGAACACATATGCCAGGTGGTGCGAGCCATGAGGCCAAAGGCTGTCAGTATTGAGGATATTGAATCGGAAACCCACAAAGACCCCTGTTGTGACCTGGTGAAGGATGCCATCAACTCAGGCGAATGGAAAACATTCATGAAGAACACCCATAACAAGACAATGGTAGCAAAAGGGTTTCTCTCCGGGATGTTCACTGTGAGGCAAGACCTGTCAATCACAGAGGGAGGACTCCTGCTTAGGGGCAATCGGATTGTCATCCCACCGAGCATACAAGACAGAATAGTGGCACTGGCCCATGAAGGACATCAAGGGATGGCACGAACAAAAGCTCGGATCAGGCACCGGGTGTGGTTCCCACAGATTGACGAGAAAGTTGGGAATCTGATAAACACATGCCTACCCTGTCAGATCACGGGGCACCACCTGAACCCGAACCCATACAGTCGGCGGAACGTGGACGTGGCCGGTGGGAGGCAATCAGCATCGACTTCTGCACACTACGGGAAGGCCTATACCTGCTGGTGGCCATTGACGACCATTCCCGATACCCCGAGGTCAAAATAGTGGAATCCACGGCAGCGGAGGTGGTCATCCCTGCGATGGAGAAAATGTTTGCAACACATGGTCTACCCACCACCATCAAAAGTGACAATGGTCCCCACTTCACGGGGGAGGATTTCAAACAGTACTTGCACGAACTGAACGTAAAGTACCATCACATCATGCCAAGGCGGCCTGAGCCGAACGGCGATGTAGAACGTTTCATGAGGACCCTAAACAAAGGCGAACGCCAGCCCATGGAAGATTGACCTTTACCGGTTTCTGTGGAATTACCGGGTCACCCCCCACAGCACGACGGGCGTCCCGCCAGCTGACCTCATGTTTGGCACAGTTATAAAATCCTCGACTCCACATCACCCTAGCAGGACCCCGGACGAAGTTGATGAGGAGTGCACGGAGAGGAGGCGAACGAGCGCCAACGCACACATGAGTGCCAAGAGGAGGGCAAGACCATCTGATCACAGGGTGGGAGACCAAGTGGTCATGCTACGTAACCCCACAAAGTCAAAACTGGACACCAGATATGATGAGCTCCCATGGACCGTCAGTGGCAGGCAAGGGACCATGGTGACGGTGACGAGAGGGCACCGCCAGGTGACAAGAAATGTGTCATGGTTCAAGGCGGTGCCACGCAATCTGTGGACTGATGGCGAGGGCCACCATGAAGATGAAGAAGCTCAGTCCAACGAAGAAGAGCCCGCGCCCCTCCAGGACGAGGCAGCAGCGGATGACAGGATGTGGGAGCAGTGGAGCGAACCGGACCTGGGGGAGCCGGACAGAGAAGGAGAGCCACCTGATGGGGCAGTGTTGGTCAGTCCCCGAGGAGGGCAATATAGTTTGAGAAATGCCACGAGACCGCCCACCAAGCTCAAAGACTATGTATGGTAGTCGGCCCCCTGTGGACCGTGAGCACAAAGGGTTCTGGACATGAACAGTTGGTTTATCGTTAGTCTTGTTTGAAATAAAGGAGGAATGTTGCATCCGCCATGCGTCCCGCTACACGGTGACGCAGGGCGTGCCAATAAAAGCCCCGAGCACGGGAGGCAGTTCCGGGGCAGACCTGCATTCTGTGTGCGTGTGTTTATTTGCAGCTCCCGCTGGAGCTGTGACATAAGGGCCTCGCGGCCTAGCCTCACTTCCATCCTGTCTCACGGCACCCAGGGCCGCGGAGACACAAAGTTAACAGTGTCCTGCTTACATTACAGCCCGTATTCCTTTTTTGTGGTTTCTTTGCCAAAATGTGTCCTGCACCAACCGTACGCTAGAAACAAAAGCCCTTATCATGGACTGCTAATAATGCCCTTGTACTCCCACTTGTTTATGATTCTGATTCTAGTGAGGATGAAGGGTGTCAAGAGACTCCAAACAGTTCCAGTGGATATTTAAATAGTTGCCATGTGAAGATATCAAGCTACAGGTTGTGAAAGAATGGCGAACAGCGATTTCTGGATCTTCACATTTCTTTCGTTTGCGGAGGACCCAAAGTTATCTGTGCCCCGTGCTCCAAAAACCTTTAAAATGCCACTGACTAGGGAGAAAGTTCCCATGTGTATGATGTTTTCTAGTTTTGTTTGGAGTGTTTTTGCTTCCTAAATTTGTGTAGAGTGTGTTTGCCTGTTTTTAGGATGCGAAATTGGATTGTAAACCGCTTATACATAAGGCTATTTTAATGAACTGACAAGGGAGATTTTAGTCCTCACTACAGCAATTTACTTCAAGTAAATACCAAAGTGACCACACAGAAAAATCATCGACTATATCACTGTGATCACAGTACTGTTACCTGTACTTGTGTGGCTTCTTCTGAATATAGAATTCTCCCTTTCGTGGCTAATTTCTCACAAGCTGAGGTGTTTGTTTAGCATAAGGTTCATTGGCCTGGAACTGGCAGCAATGCCAAAAGTAAAGACACGCGTACAGGGGTGGACTGTTAACCAAAAGAGGCCCTGCAACATGTTTTCATAGTGGCCCCATATGACACATTTTCAGCAAGCACAACCCTTTGCCTATGAGAAAATATGGAAATACCACACAAAAGAGGCCCAGGGTGCAGAGGCCTACCAGGACATTTCCAGAGTTCCCTATAGGCCAGTCCACCCCTGCTTGCGTGGTTCTGTTCTCTACTCCTGATCTCTACAGTTCCCAGTACTACATCTGGGCAATGCATTGCTTATCCCTAAAATTGCTTTAGCAATTTAATATCATCAGGCTTGATTGTCTTAGAACACTTTTTACTAATCCAACATGGGAGACATCATCTTGAGAAAAAAAAAATAATCTATCGAAGCTGTCCATGTACTCACTAGTCGTACAGTTTATTGAGAGAGACCGCAGATCATTACTGCCGTAGCTTTGCTATAGGATAAAGGATACACCATGCTAAGCCCCCCTCACCCACATTCACATATACGAAAAAGAAAGACACTAGCAAATATTGTTCTGAGCCAAAGAAATGCAATGTTAAACATAGTCAAATATATGTGTACTCGTAAAGGTTTATGGGAAATGGTCCACTTTTATAATTGGATTAATATATAGTAGCAAGGATAAAGGGACTTCTAAATAGTGTATTCAAAACAAAGCATACACCAATCTGTGGGTTTATTTTTCTGTCTGACATGATTTAATCAAAAATGTGCATATTATGTGCACAGGGAAGAATGCATGAAATTCATGCTCTTCTGGGGATAGGGGAGCGACTTGTCAAAAGAAACCATTCAGAATGATCTATTTAGCAGAGTACTTTATTATGGGATTTGCAATGACAGTTTTGTTTATTTAATTATTATTTGTCTGATTTGCAGCATATAATTTGACTGATTTTACTCCCGTGTTGTGCAACTGTGGTCTAAGCGCAGTATTTTAAAATGTCCTAATTCCTTACGGGCTCGTCAAAAATTAATGGGCTGGTTTCTTGGCACAATTAGTGCGGATAACATTTGGAGTGATAACAACTCGGTTTGTACATGTTGCAGTCTTGCGCTGTAAATAGCAGGTTATTAAATAAACCAACATAATTCATATTGCTAGCCGTTTTATCATTTTATCTCGAGATGGTACAACAATAATTTTGAATATATAATTTAGTGTTGCCTGAGGGTTTGTCACATGAACTGTACAGTGTAAATTAGCAATTACTTGTTTCTATAGGTTAACACCATTCTGGATTACCCAAAGTTTTTGCCCGTCAGTCATTTTTGTCGGTGCTATTTTTGTACTAGTGCTACTATGGTGCTCTTGTTTATGCAAGTGAGAGTTTAAGACAGTAAAAATGTTTTATCAATGTCCGTACATTGTCAATTTTTCATGTGTGTACAATACCTGCACAAGATACTAATGAACCGATTCAAAGAAAGTTTTTCGTGACACAAAGTCAAAAGGTACACTTGGCGCCATGCAAAACTCAAGTTGGCTATTCACGGTTCGGATTTTGCGTGCGTCTGCACTCACTATGCAGGGTTCCTTACATACTTTGCATGGTGCTTAGTGTGGGAAGAGCCATCACAAAGAAATAATTAGGGGGCAGAACATGCATATTCCCCATTCTTTGCACAAAATCAGGAAGAACGAGAAGTGTTGAGGGATGTGCCATGTAAAAAACTAACAGGCCCAGTCACGCGCAAAAATAAGCCAATTCATGGATTCCTAACCACAACTTCCCGGAGTGAAAGGCATATGCTAAGCTTGTGAGTTCACTGTGACATGATACGCAATGCAACGTACAACATGCAAAGGCCATGTATAAAACCATGCAGTGCACACCATTAAAAAATTGAACTTCCAGGTTGAATCCTGCTGTAGTGGCAGTAATCGTACATGTTCGTGGAAGAAGGAGGAGGAGGAGGAGGTTGGTGAGTGACGGGATTTTCCATTGTCGCACAATGCTTTTTGGGATGCCAGATGATGAGTGTATGCTAGGTAGAGATTCCCTCCCCATGTCGGCCTAGACCTGGTCAGGTAGTGGAATGAAGAACTTGCATCACCCGCCATCTGCTCCCATGCACTCACACCCCTGGAGAAGATGCTGGCAGCCCTACATTTTTAGCTATGGGCTCATTCCAGCACATCTCTGCCATTGTTGGGGGCACATTGCAGCTCATGCTACCCTGGTGCCTACACCAGATATTTTGCTGCATAACATCACATGTGTGTAGGCACAAATACATGCCCTGCACAATGCAGGAAAGGCACAGAGTTTGCCAGGAGTTGTATGTCATAGAACACTTCCCCTGTGTACTGGGAGCCATTGATTATATGCATGTTGCACTACAGCACCCCTCACCCCCGAGTGAGCGAGCACATGTACCGCAACCAGAAACAAAGATATTCAATCACTGCACAGGTCATCTGCGATGCAAAGGCAGTTATCATGAATGTGAAAGCAAATTTCCCTGGAAGCGCATGGGATAGCTTCATTTACTGTTGTTCTCCAGTATACCAGGCCCTGGCATCTGGAAACTTTCACAACACCTGGCTCATTTGGTGAGTATCAACTATCACGCACATGCAAGCAGCCACATGACACACAGAATAACAGCCCATGACAATCACTGCTAACACCAACCATGGCCACATTTGCAGAGGACAGTGCCTACCCGCTCTCACCATTCCTGCTCATGTCATTCAGGAATCGTGCCAACCCAGGTGAGTTAAGGTAAGGTCTAATCCAGCACACACAGCTACTAGGGGCATCATTGAGCACACATTTGGGGTTCTTAAGTCACACTTCCACTCCCTTGACTACTCTTGCGGCGTATTGCTATATGCCCGCCACAATCCAGAGTCCTTACTTACCCTCCCAACCTACTTTCTCTTCTTTCACCCCTCTTTCCCAGACTGATTTCGGCAACCTACTAGCACTTTGCTGCCCCTCGGGCTCATCTGTAGACCCTTGCCAACTGACCCTTCTAAAAAAGATCTTTACCTCCATCTGTACCAGCAGTGTAGCATGCTCGATTGTAAATAACTTGCTCGCAACAGGCATTTTCCCAGAGGCTTTCAAAATCTCTAATGTCAAACCGCTTCTCAAAAATCCCAGCCTCAACCCACTCACTCCATCAAGCTACCTCATAATTTCCAATACCCGCTTCATTACCAAACTAATTGACCACATGGCATATAAGCAAGTTGGCCTTTTCACAGAAGCCAATCATCTCCTAGAACCTGCCTAGTTGGGGTTCCGACCCCTCTGTAGAATGAAATCTTCTCTAGTCACCATCTGGAACAACCTCAAAAGAACTGCTGACTCAGAAGGGTGTGTCAAACTCATCCTCCTGGAGCTTTCTGGGGCCTTTGATACAATTGACCACACAATACTGAGGATCCGGCATCTCACACTAGGCATCAAAGACTCTGCCCTTAATTGGATCACATCCTTTATTTCCAATCACTCACACATCATTCTCTTTCACACTTTCTCCTCCACCCCCATCCAGTCACAAATGGGTTTCTGCAAGGAGCCTCCCTTTCACCTCTCCTCTTCAACCTCTACCTAAGCCCACTACCAGCTCTCATCTCCTCACAAAACCTTACCTGCTACAACTATGCAGATCATCTTCAAAAACCCCAAAATCCAAGACTCCCTGTCTCTTGACCTTGCCTCTTGTCTCTTGGACTCGACCAATGGATGACTAACAACCACCTAATCCTTGACCCAGGCAAATCAAAGATCCTAATATGCAACAAAACTTCTCTGATCCACCAACCTTTACTGTGGATGGCTGAACTTGGAGCCCCACCTGTCACCTTCCCCCCGGTCAAAAATGTTGGATGCACCATGGACGCACACCTATTCCTTTCCAAGAACATCAACTCCATAACCAGAACCTGCCATTTCCATCTACGCATCCTAAAACAAATGTTTCCTTACCTCTCTTAACCTCAAAGAGTCTCCGCAGTACTGGCCATTTTGATCTCCCGCCTGGACTAGGCCAACCGCCTCTATCTCGGCATTCCTGTACGCCAGCTCGGGAAACTTGAAGTATAAACGCAGCAGCCAAACTGCCCCTTGCTGTATTGCCCAGAGAACACATTAATCTCGCACTCAGAATGTTGCACTGGTTCCCAGTAAGCTTTAGAGAAACTTTCAAAGCCATGTCCATAACACCCAACCCTCCATAATACAGGACCTGAGTTCCTTGAGAACAAAATCATCCACTAGCAGCCCCCAGAAACCTCCTATAAAACTCGGCCTTCCACCTGGCTATTCCACCACACCACTCCACCAACTTGGTTGCTCTGCTTTCTCTATCCTAGCTCCAACCATCTGGAACACTTTCCCACTGCAGATCCACCGCACCAAAAACTACCTCTCCTTCAAAATAGCCCTCAAAACCTGGCTGGTTACAGCATTATCCTCAAAACCACTGAAACCTCAAATTCCGAGTGTATAAATAGTCTCTGCAGTAGGTGCTGGCTGCATTTGTGGCATCTCGCACCTCCAAACTACTGATGGTGCTGGCTATTTTGCGGTGGCCCAAATCACACACACAATAAAACACCGACCATGACCCTGCATCCCCTCAAGCACCTTTAGCTGAATCACAGCCCTCATATGTTTTATGTCACAAAGTTATTGAATGGCTACACCAGTCATGTGCGGAAAATAGGTAAATCAAAAGAATAATGGTAGCAGCACATTGGTGTGATAGAGCCATCACACCACAATCGCATTCATACAGATTGGGATGCACTGCAGGGAATTCATGGGAAGTCATGCCACCATGGCCAATACCGAAGCCAGCAGCCCAGGTGGATGGTCCCCTGTACAGCACCACAGAGGGACAATCAAGAACCAGCTCAGCACAGATCTGGAAAGAATGGGGGGACGGGCAGGTATTGCGCAAATATGAACCAAATGATGGTCAGCCCTTGCTAAAGATTCCTCCTTAAAATGATTAGTAAGTGTTCAAACTCTGGGTAGACACGCCACCCGACCCACCTAGAAGAATCTGGAAGCACAAACCATGCTCCTCCGGTGGTCATTCATTGGAGCATAGACTGTCGGTGCTGCTAACAATTTTTTTATCACAGCTGCAAAATATTGTCAGAAGAAGCCAAGCACCTGAGAAGGCACCCTAACAACAAAATGCCATCAATAGCATTAAACTTAAACAACTGTATTTTGGTTGTTCAACCATAAAGGTACATTCAGTCAAAAAAAAAAACGTCATTATAATCATACAATTCATAAAACTGAGCATGTACAATTTGGGCTTAGACTGAGAACAAAGGCAATACATGGTCAGGCAGGGAGAAGGAAGGTTAAAGCAGATATTAATATAAAATTACTTGCTGCAATATTAACAAGTACAAGAATAAAATGCATTGTTCGGAAATACAGGTGGTTAGGCCCGACATTAGAGATTAAAATACGAAGTTTGAAGACAAGTTACAGTATCGTGAGGAGAGAAATTCCTTGAACCGTCACCTACTTTCCAATGGTCACAATTGGCACAACACTATTTTGAATTGCACTCTAAGCAGCCATGCTCTGTGGATGTAATGGGCAGTTGCATAAACAACATGAAAGTCTGCACATTGGCTTGAGAACCTCACAGCAATACAAGATTGGCAGATCTTAGACTCTTTCAAAATTGATTTTAGAAACATTTTTCTTTGGTGGGTGGTCTTGTCACAGAACAGTAAAAAGTGCATAACAGTCACACTACCCACCTTACATAGTAGCATCAAGGTATGTATAATATGCCACTCCACTGGCTGCAGGCATGGCTATCCACACACATCAGCACTATGGCACAATGTGGTCATGCTGTTAACATAACTCTCCACCTACTTAAACCAGACTATGCCTCAACACCTTTGACAGTAGAATACAGCACAAACCTATGACTAATGTGGACATGCTGAACACATAGCGAGTCTCTAACATTGACACCACCCTACTCCTCCCAGCACCCATCCACATGCCTGACCACATAGGTTGATTCTCTAGTGGGGCCTAGTTAGCCCTGATAAGCCTTTTTTAGCCAAACGCACACAAGCATCCTAATCATACTCCATGTTGTCCAACATTCTGGAATTCTGTCCTCGGAGGGCGTTCCTGCTAACAGTGCATTGAAACTATAATAATGGTAAAATGGCGCTATATAAATGACAAGTAAAATACAATACAATACAGTAGTATGCAAGATCATCGTGGCATCTTGTATCCTCCACAATGTTGCAACACGGTGTGGCATACCAGTAGAGCTGTAAGAGGAACATCAACCTCAGTCACAGACACTACCCATCCCTTTGCTGGCAAATGGGCACAGGGACAGGATGCATGTAATCAGGTTGTGCCAAGCTATTTCACCTGAATAGCACCCCCTGTGGAGCACACACAGTGAAGCCACATTCCTGGTGCCCTTCAATGATGAATCAGTGCTAATCCATCTTGCCCATAATAACACCCTGAGAATGTCTGGTAGAGGCAAACTGTGTGTGTCCATAGCTAACAAATCAAGTGCACAACCTCCAGACATAGTCATAGCAAGTGTAAGCAACAGTATCCTTGTCGCTCGCACAAAAGCACACAACACAATCAATGAAAACTGTTACCACGTTCACATGCTCAACATCAATAATTGTGCACTCAGACACCCAACAAAAGACAGGGGAACACACATAGGTAGGCACAGCATATAATGTAAGCAGGAACAAACACTTGTGAGGGCGGCTCTGTCCACCCTAGGTGTGTTTTACCCTAATGTACAAGTGGAATGGGCTTCTCCATTCTCTGCCAACAATACAGCTTATAAAACACATCACCATATGAATAGCCATACAGACTGAGAAAAGTACAAGTTCTGTTAAAGAAAGAATCTGTTACAGCTGTCCTCAGTCATCTAGCAATGCACTTCCCTGTAGGTCCTGAAACCAGCCCAGGCTGCTGAGGTGTGGTGTGCAGGCATTCCACAGCCCTATGTCCCTGCATAGCAGCAACTGTCTCCCCTTGCAGAATGCTTCAGAAAAAAGGAAAACACAAGGTCAGAGCAGTTAACACAACCCTGCACCCAATGACACTGCACCTTGTGCCCTCCTGTGCGCCATGCATCACCTCCAATCAATGACTCACCAGCCTCCCATCTCCATGTCATCCTCTGCATCAATGCTGTTGCACCGGATCATCTCAGGCCAGTGCACTGAAAAACACCCTACACAGTGACAGCATCCCCACCAACAACACCACCACTGTGTGGCCCTCTGATTGTCATGCAACAACTGTAACCAATAACTCACAAGCCTCCTATTAGGGGAGTTTTTCTAAAGTCCACTTCAGGTAAGACTTCATAAAGCTATCCCTTGGCATACAGGTCGCCAACTCTTAGTATAAGTCTGTACTACCCAAAGGATCTTGGCAGAATTGCAGAGCAGCGTGCTTATCATAGGAGGAATATCTGAGCTGTATTTAAGTACACTGAACTGTGTAAGTACAATAGTGCAAAGAAACAAACACAAAATGTTATATTAAAATATAGATTTATTATATTTACACAAGTAAGGTAGATAAATACTTAATTCACTAACCAACACACATTGGAATTCTTAATAATACTTTTCAAAGAGTATTGCTTCAATGGTAGTTGCTCACAATTGCAACGGTTACATATTGTGACACTAATGACCAGGGACGTCATTTAGAGGTTGCCAGGGGTCACAATTGTGACCTCTGAGGTCTCCCTTGCTACCCCCGTGGTCTCCCCTATATTTTGTTTTACAAAGTTGTTTTTTCTTTGTTGTGCAAGGTTCTGGGCTGTGGCCAGTACAATTTGGCTCTTTGCTTCTGGAATGGCTGGCTTTCTTGTTCAGGCCTCTAAAAATACTTTTTTTAAAAGGACAGGGGTTCCATAAGTCTAACACTTTCAGCCTTCTGATGTCGGTAATTGAGCACCAACACAGGTTGGTTGATATTGTATGTATATTTTTTCTATATAAAGCACTTAAGCGTAAGTGCTATATAATAACACAATATTCTCAATTGGCCATGGATGTCCACTTCCATTCACAGTCATTTGGTAATATGGTACACACACTGATCTTAACAATACATATGGTGATCCATTCTTGTATGAAATGTATATCACATTGTAGTGATATCGTAACCATATTTTTCGAAGTGTACTTAGGAACAATTCTATGTGATGCCAGTTCCTGTTTTGTCACGGGGTGGAAGGTCGTTTTCCATCTCTTCCTGCGGTATCACTTCTGGGTGGGGTCAAATGACATAATTTCCTGTGATGTCATCAGAGGTCAAGGGTCTTATGATGTCACTTCCGCTATCCATAGCATTATGGTGCAATGACATCCTTGCTAATGACAGTTCTACCGTGTTATTGGTACTAACGCACACTCGCGTTACTTCACATATGTAATTTAATTGTATTTAGTTAGCAGAACCACATCAGAAAAAGCCTTTTAGGAAGTCAAACATTTGTTTAATCACACAGCAGCAGAGCAAGCACATTCTGCAGTGGTCTCTAGGATCCATATCCTCTATTCAGAGTTGAATCTACTCCGTCTCTGACTCTTCAGAAGTTGGATCTTCAGGGGATTGTTCTGTCACCAAATCAGCCTCAGCATATGGTGGGGTCTTTCTTCTTTGAGGAGGTTTTGGGCTTGAGGCCCTTCTTTCCTTTGGAGACTCTAGACTTCTCGTTGGTCTCAATTGGAAGATCTCTTAAGGTTGCCTCCCTTGCTCTTCTTGTTAGCTCCCTTCTCTTCTTAGAATGAGACTTTGGTGGACTTCAAGTCATTGCCCAAAAGTACCCTACCAGTCACTTCAGTCTGAACACTCACATTGATGTTTCCAGTCATTTCATTACATTTAATGATAGCCTGCAGTATTAGACACATTTGGACTGAACATCTTTCTAACTTGTTAAGCCTTTTGGGAGCCATGGTAACTTCCTTGGGTTGAAATAAACTTTTATCTACGACAGTTATGCTGGCCCCAGTGTCTCTAATTGCAGTAGTGTCCTGGCCATTTACAAGCATACTGTTTTTATATACTCTTTAGTATTATCCGAAATGGAATTATAGACTTCAATGTTCTGTTGTTCCCACAGTCCCAGAGATACCAAAGAAACTCTAGTCTGAACACCAATGGGTTCTTCAGCTGGAGTGTGAAAGCTACCACCTGTCATTGGTACATCCACATCATGTGTGAATGTACAGATGGGATCCCTGTAGGTTTACCCTTACATCTGTATTCTCCTTTCACATGGTCACCAGACCACAACCACAAATGTCCCAAAAGTCTTTTGTGATGGGGTTTTCTGATAACCTCCCTCTAGTTTGTTTCCAGAGGTTTCACTAGCCCTATAAGGTTGTTTATAAGGAAATGTACCCTTGTTATGCTTGTGGTCATCTTTTGGTGGGGATTTTTGGATTGATCCTTTTCATCTTTATTATGTTTTATTCCATCCTCTTTCTTGTGAGGAGCCCCAGAATCCTTATGAGTAGCCCTGTTGCTCACTCACAAGTCAGCAGCTAGTGTTAACTATTTGGGGTCCAGTTCATTAGAGTCAGCAAGGTGCTGTCTCAGCTCTGCTCTGAGGAATAAGCAGCAAAAATACTTTGTAGCATGACAAGACAGCTAACACCATCATGAGTGCTCATCGTGTAGCCCGTAAGCCAACCATCTAAGTTGTTCAGGCTTTCACACACACACTAGTGGCCCACAAGCTTCCATCTTTGTTCTTGTGGTCCCTAGACCTGGTCATGTATTGTGAGGGGGTCTTCCCAAACCTGGTTATTAGAGCAGTCTTTACCAATTGATAATCCTCTTTATTAACCCCATTCAACTCTATTTCAGCATCACAGCCATTCTGGGGGAGCCTAGTGATTACCCAAGGAAGAGGTTCACTCTCACATATACCTTGTACTTTACATGTATGTACCCAGCCAATCCGGAATATCAAATTTTTGCCTCATAAACACTCACCAAATCTGTTGGGAGATGAAGCTTCCTGGAGGTGTCTGGCAGAGAAGACTCTGAAATAGAAGGGGAATCAATAGACAACTTGTTCATATGCTGCATCTCGTTCTCTCTGAGTTACAGTTCCTTCCTCAGATCATTTTCTTGCATTTCTGATTGTACCTCCAGCTTTCTGTATTCAAGCTGCATTTTCATTTTCTCTAGTTCTATAACCAGCTCTGCTGACATGTTAAACATGGGTAATGGTAATTGTGAGGTTAGGAGGTTTGGAGGTGGATCAACAATCAAATTAACATCCACATCACCCACTTCCTCACTTCTTGGAAGATGAGGACTAAGAGTTATATTTTGGCCTTCATCATATTTATGCATATCAGTTCTTGGATTAGGGGTTTCAGGCATACTCACAGTAATTTGGTGATCTAACAAACTTTGTATTTGTTCACTTTCCTTTCCCTTTGTACTAACGCATCTCACTTTACATATACATTTTAGTTTATCTACTGTCAAATTGATAAGAGCCTCTGCCATAACGTTTTCCATTGTTACAGTGATTTAGTAGTTCACAGTTTAGTAACCAGCCTTGTGGATGTATTCTTTGGACACAGGTACAATCAGGAGTTAATGTAATCCCACACTACCGAATTCCACCAGCTGTAACACCACTGTTAGGGGAGTTTTCCCAAAGTCCACTTGAGGTGAGACTTCATAAAACTATCCTTTGTCATACAGGTCCCCAACACCTAGTATAAGTCTGTACTACCAAAAGGCTCTTGGCAGAATGGCAGAGCAGCCAGGCTTATCATAGGAGGAAGATCTGAGTTGTATGTAAGTGTACTGAACCCAGTACATACAATAGTGGAAAGAAACACTTACACATACAATGTTATATTAAAATACACACTTATTATATTTACACAAGTCAGGTAGATAAATACTTATTTCACTAACCAACACAGATAGGAATTCTTAGTAATACTTTTCGAAAACCATTGTTTCAATGGTAGTTGCTTGTTGTTGCAATTGTTACAGATTTTGACACTAATGACAGTTTTACCGTATTATCGGTACAACTGCACACTCACGTTACTTCACAAATATACTGTAATTGTATTTAGTTAGCAAAACCATATGGTATGAAGTCTTTTAGGAAGGAAAAAGATTGGTTAATCACATAGCAGCAGAGCTTAATGTTTTAGAGACACGTTTCAGACTAATGCTTTAAAAGTCCAGACCCTCACTATATGAAACAGTCAGTGTAGGAGCAGATCCAAAGTCTTAAGAAGTAGCTGAACAGCAAAAGTTCCTCAGGATACTTTCTGTCTTTAGGATACATTACTTAGCAATATAACATAATCAGGGGATGCTGCAAAAAGACTCCCTTAAGGGACACAAGCTGGCAGCATGGGCCATAGTTAGTTAGGACACCCTGGACACAGCTTCACACACCCCAGTCACTCTGGGGCAACTTCTTGGTTCAAGGTAAGTTATACCTTTCCTCCCACAGTACCTTAGGTTAGAAGAAATGCTCATAGCTGGATTCTCCTCTGTGTAGCAGTGACAGACCGGGTCTCCTGATACCTCTGTTGGTGACGAAAGGAACGACTCTGAATGAGATGTTTCAGTAGCAGTCTCGGTGGAGGTCTCTTGGCAAAGCTTTCTTCAGTCTCCTTGGTCTGTCTGAATTGTTGGTGTCTTTTTCTCAGCACCAACAAAGGACGATATTCACCTGGTTGATCTTCTTCACTTCTGAAGTTCTGCACTCTGGTGAGGGGACTTAAATGAGTCGGATGGTACTTCTGGTGGTCCAACTGGAGCTCACCAAAGTTCTGGATGCATTCGGCCTTGCAAAGACGTTGCACTGCAAATGGGTCAGAGCTTTTCTGGTATTCATGGTCTGCAGCTTGGCAAATGAATAGCACCTTTGGAGATGGTACAATTTGTTATTCGTCTCAGGACTGGTTGGTCCAGCCAAAGGGAAGGAGTCGTCCTCTTGGGAGATCCTCTGGCGATGATAAAACGGGGTCTGGACAGCAGTGGATGCTTCACAGTGATTGGAAAGGTCTGCAGGTGTTTCTGGTCATCTTCAGCTTTGATTCTAATTTTCCTGGGGTCAACTTGCCTTTCACCTCAGGAACCTCACCTTTTTTAAAGTTTTTTTCACACACTCCTCTACAAACTCTTTTAGAGAAAGGGGCAGGTGGCTGTCCAACCAGGACAACAAGCCCCCCAGTGGGAACTGGCTCCATTCAGGCACTCTGGCAGACAAAAGGACGGTGAGTGAATAACTCCTCCCCCACTTCCTGCCTGCCCAAATACACTGGAGCCTAGGCATAGACACCCAAATGTTCTTGCCAAAGGCAAAACACACACACAGACCTCCTCCTCCCAGAATGGTGGAAGAAGGGCTAACAAAGTACAACCACATTAGAAATGGTGAAAAAAGAAAGGAGATGCCATGTTAGAACATACATGACCCTATTGCACAACTGGGACTGTGAAAGCAGTCTGTGGTAAAAAATAGCACCATAGTTGGTAGAACAAGTCTACTACCACCAGCCATAACTATAGGGTTGTTTATGGTTGTCTATGTGTCAGAAATGACACAGGAGCAGAGAGAAGGGGGATATTAGTTATCACCTTAGCACTCCAGATAAGGTGGTATGTGCTAATCTCTCTTAGAATAAAGTTTTAGGAAGGATTTCCAGTATCCGTCTATCCTTAAGAATTGTAGTTAGTAAGTGTAAGGACAGAATCTCAAAGAAGAAACCAAATGGTTCACATAAGGTGATGTGTGCTGCAAAAGTTAAACACAGATGCCTTTAAAGAGATATGGAGGAAAGCAGACTCCATAGTAAATGTAAAACACAGAGAACAGAGTTCCAAAATTTAGAGCAAATGAGACTGAATGAGGGGAAAAAGACTCCACTCATTCAGGATAAAATGCAAATGGTCCAGAAGTCTAGCAAAATGTTCTGGGGGGGTTCACTGGGAGAGAGATTGAAGCATACAAATGATACATCTGCCTAACAGCTCCCATCTCTGTCTTCCTCCGCACCCATGCTGCTGGACCTGATCACCTCAGGCCAACACACATAAATACACTCAACACAGAGAGCACATCCATGCCACCAATGACACTGTACCCTGTGCTTCCCTGAGTGCCATGAACCATCCCACACAATGCACATATCTGGCTACAATACACATCGTTTCAGCGTAAATCACCTTCTCAGCTTGCTAAGACATGTAGTGTTTGAAAGAAAAACAAATGGACAGCCTTGGGGTGTCCTTTATGGAACAAGGAAACTTGTCATCTATGGTCTACCCAATGGCACCACGATGTGGGGTAGCACCCGTGGGCCTACCCTTGATGTCTTTGAGCTTTGCTCTCCAGAGTGGACTGGGTCACCTGTAAGGAACTCTGCCGAGTAACGTGGTTGGCACACTGCATCAGAGGCAGGTGCACAATGGCTGGGTTAGCACCCCTGGATGGCCAGCTCAAGGAATCCTGCATGGAACTATGAATCTTGCCAACAATGGTTTACTGAGCAGTGCCCTCTGTGTGCCTGAGCTGGGCCTCTGGATTTCCAAAGCTCAAATGCATTTAGCAACTGACTGCCCTGTCAAGGTACCCACAGCCACCCCCCCCTGCACCATATTACCACCTTGGGGTTCACTCCTGCGGCCAAGCAGAGGGGGTGGTTCTGTTCCAGGAGGCCAGGGGCTGTGCCTGCTTCGCAGGCTCATCAAAGGAGCTATCTTGTGTCTTGACCTGAGTTCCATGATGGTTGGAGGTGCTGCTCCCTCTAGGAACATGGGTCAACCGTTTGCTTGGCCAGTAGTAGACCCGGGGCATCGTGCTGGGGTCCATGTCCCTCCCTGGAGGGAAAAGCACAAATGAGCCCAGGCCAGAGCAACACTGCCACCCCTCCTCACCCCTGACCCTTGTGCAACTGGCTCACATACAGGTCCACTGTGGCCCCAGCCCAGCGGATCATTCTGGCCCTTGACCAGGGGCTACATGGACCTTCATGCCCAGAACAATTGGAATGCATTGTACTACAAGGCAGCCAGCTTCCTCTGGAAGTCCAGATGGCTGTCAACTTTTAAAATTCAATTTCCAGTTGGGTCCATAAGGAGGCAGGACGCTTATGGTCAGAACTCCCCCTTTATCAACCAGGGTACACATAATGCAAGAAAACACAGTCACCTCTTCCTCTAGATTACTGTATGTAGTGTGTAAGGGACCTGTATTTGCTGCACTTGGTTCTTACTGCCATACCTGGGCTTTGTGGTGAAACAACTGTCCCGGTGGGCTTTGTTTTTAAATCACTCCACCCCTCAATATGGCCAAGGGCAGAACCCCACATGATATTACACCAGATGATGGCCTGCTGGGGGTGTCCAGCTGCCTCGCAGTGGTGGAAAAATATGCTAGGGTGGCATTCCTAAAGGCAAACAGTTTTCATGGCAAACAGGATCTCTGGTCAACAAAGAACTTCATCTGACTTGCATTTGGATGACAGGGAGATCTGCCCATGTGCCCCCCTGCACTCCACAACACTCATTTGACACACACTGTATGTCTAAGTTTGACTGCTTAGCTGGCCTCATCTGTTGTTCCAAGAAATGACTTTCCACCTGCCCTTGGACCATGTTAACGGCATGCCCCCTCAGGGAGGTCCTCTCAATGTGTGTGTGACTCTACCTTCAAGCACAATGCCGGTCCAAGCAGTCTATGGGAATCCTAAGTCTTTGGGTACAGAGGGGGAGTATGCCTTCAAAGTTGAAAACAAAAGAAACAGATGGTAGGGCACCACCAGGAGTTGAGCCTACAGCTCAATTTGACCAGACACACGAACCCCCACCCGAGATAGGTAGCTCTTTCTTAATATTGTGGGTGGTGGTGCATCTATGTTCCAAGTTGGTGGAGTAATTTGTCTGGGTAATTCTGATATTGATAAAGACCAATCCATGGCAACTGCTCACTTGACCTCCAGTGTTTGGCGTTCAACTTCTTAGAGGGCCAAGGCGCCTTCAGCCACATGAGACTGACCAATAACACATCTTTGATTCTGTCAGATGAATGAATCAGCGTGTGTCTACACTTTGCCGACAGGTGAGGGTAAACCGCTGAACCATGTTCCTGATATGGATTGTGGTTTGCAATTATACCACATTCACTTGAAATTACCAGTAAGTGCAGGTCATAAGGTGGTTTGTATTAAGTCCCTGCCCTTTGTATACACAACCCCTTGCCATAACTGATTGATTGGACGGTTCAGTGAGTTCCCTGGATTGGTCCTGCTGGGGCTGGCAATGGCCCTGGCAGAGCACTGATAAGAGGATCAGACTTGATCATCTAGACGAAGCAAAAGTCACAACATAGCTTCTGTATGTGAACCTTTGGGAGGATCATCAATGGTGGAGCAGCTTTTGCATCCCAGATATGCACATCCACATGCCAGGGTGCCCCTCGTGCCTTTGTATGGCCAGTGGAATGGTTTGCGACCAAGCAGATGGGCATGGATGTCTGGCAGGATTGGGTTAACCTGCTGGGAGAACACCAAGCATGCACCATCACGGTAGCTGTGAGTGGACACTCTCCTCTTTGAGCTGGCAGTAGAGCACCGTACTTGCAGAGTGCACTCATTTCTCTGACCTGCTAGCAGGTGGGTGTTGGTGGGTGCACCACAGTCAGAAGGGAAGTCCCAAATGGCTGAATCTGGGAGCTGAGGGAAATCTGCCTATTCTCAAAGGATGCCTTGCGATGTGCACAGGGGCCTGCCACCCTGGCCAAGGTCAGAGGAATGGCGCAAGGAACCAAGAGACATAGTCACATGGGCAAATGATTATATAAAGAGAATTTGCAAATTAATTTGACTCCAGTGTGCAAACAAAAGGGGATAGGCTCGGTCATTGGGAAATTACATATTCATATTTTATTCATCAAGTACACAATAATATAAAAAATCACAACAACACATGGTAGATTATAGAATTAATACAAATACATTATAACAGTCATACAACGTTGTAACTGCCTAAGACTGAGATAATAGAGCTGTATAAAGAGAGAATGCAAATGTAAAATAGCACGGGAATGCTAACTATGGCTCATTACATATGGGGTTAATGGCTATATCAATCTCTAATTGTAATTTTTATGCTATCTGAATGGACATAGATAGTACCAAAGGATTTTATTGTGCAAATCATCATAAAGTTCTATGTCAGTGCTAAAAAGCACACAACACAAAGTGCTAAATGTCGGTCAGACCTACTCCATGGGTGGGCATTGAGGTTCTGGCTGTCCACCGCCATGAAAGAGTGATGGTCATGCTTGCAAGTGCCGACAGGTGGAGCCCCAGGGAGATATACCCTTTTGACCAGGTACCTGGGGCTTGGCCCCATGCAGCTGGGCTGAGGTTCAAAGACCCCAGCGTTCCCGCCCGATGCCTCCCTGCCTGCCTCTGGCCATCCTCTTGTACTCCTTGAAAGGGAAGGAGGAGAACAATGTTGTGGATGGATGAGTGGATTGGTCTGGTTGGCCATAGGTGGAGCTTCCTGCCCCCGTCACTGTGGGAAGTCCCTGTTGCGCTACTGCAAAAGATGGTAGGTAGGTTTCTGGGGCTGAATGTCCAGAACATGTTCCTTTGAAAACAGCAATGGTCTTGACTGACTCTCAAGGGGAGAAGCTAGACAGGGCACCAGGATTTTTCGCTGTGTAAGTGGGCGGGGCATGTGGCACTGTGTCCACCCTAGCCCTCCTGCACTTGCAGTTTTTGTTTTATGTCTGGACAAAATGTGTCTCTGACTCCTGGTGGTGGATCACTCAGCTTGTGTGTTGATGAATAACGCAGATAGATGTGAGAATCAGTGTTAATTGCAGGACACATTGATCAACACTCTGAACGAACCTCTGGCCCTGTATACACCCTGAGACTCCACCTGTCTGAGTGTCACTTGAATGTCAATAGCCCCAGGAACACTACCCTGATGTGTGGCTGGGGTTGTTGCAGGTCTCCCGTTTCCTTGATCCCCCTAAAGTAAGACCCTGAGCAACACCATCGCAGGATCCAAGGACGCGGGGATGGAGCATCCTTGCCTTCCCGTTTTACCACCTCATGGGGATGGGAGGGCCTGGACTCCAGTGTGCCCTGCTGGTGGTGGTGGTGGCGACAGTAGCAGCATTAAAACCGGACACACCTTTCCCTACCCTGGAGCAGCTGGCCATGCCATGTATCACTGTCTGTCATTTCCCATATCTCCCTGTGTGTGACAGCCCTGGAGTGCAGACCTTATTACTCTGTCTGATGCATAACCCCTTCCCAGACGTTCATTGTTGCTGATCGGGACAGTGCACACATGGCTGTGCCAGGGACGCAGGACTGGAGGAAACCCCCCAAAACTACCACAGCCCTCAAGCCAGTTGCCTGAACTTTGATTGCCCAACCATGACCTCAGATCAGATGTGACAACATGCGGAATTGAAGCATAGTACTAAGTGAAGGAAAGGAGACTAACCAGGTTTCCTCTCTCAAAGGTCAAGTGAAGAGGCAAGAACCCAGCACAGAATCCATGGCCAGTGGCAGTGTGAGGTTGGCAGTGACCCCTGGCATGCTGGGATTGGGTCTTCTTGGAGTTGTGTTGCTTGGGAATGCAGGCCAAAGTGGGAGGTAAACTATATGTAGGACAAAATACGGACAGGAGACCGATAGCCAACAAGCACCATAAGTGAAAGTTGAAAAGAACTCTGAAAACAAAGTACAAGAGGAAGTGAAACTATTGAGAGGTAAATGGGTGTGGTCCATCCAGTACTCTTGGAGGATTCAACATAGCGGGCAGGTTGGTTTGCTAGAATGGTATATCCTCTCTTAGGAATGCCACCCAGGCTCACACGACCCCTGCAGGTTGCATTCCCTGTATGGTATTTCACTGTGACTGGCACAGGGTTGGCTGGTACGGCCCCAGGGGGCACATAGCTCTCCAATTCGGCAGAGTGTGACACAGTGCCCTGGCAGCAGTCTCGCCATGTCTGCGGGGCCATGAGTGAATGACCACTGCTGCACCCTCCTCCACCAACCATCTTGCCCCTCTAAGGGTGTCACCGGGTAAGTGATGGGTCATGGGGTCCCCAGATCAAAGTGAGACTCTCGGCTTAGGTGCACTGTCCTCATTGTGTCATGACTGTGTCGTGCCCCTCAGTGAGGAGAATCAGAAAGGGCACCAGGGGTCTGCGATGATGTCAGTTACCCACCCGACCCGTATTCAAAATCAGACTAGGGAGTTAAACATGTGTGCGAGTCAGAGGCCTGTACCAAACCCTGTGCAAAATGAAGGTGCGGGCTGGTGCACACTGGCTAAGGTGGGATCCTGTTGTGGTGGCTGCACCACCAATCCTTCTACCTTGCTCTGTTGGGGAAGTCGTGCATGAGCATGACTGATAGGACCTGAAAGATGGTGAACAATTTCTGGGAAGGGGAAAGCCAGAGGAAACATTAGTGGAGATCTGTAGCATTCCAGACGTGCAAATAAGCCACCTGACCTGGATATTGGGAAAAGACTAATCAAGTCATCTAGTAGCTGGTTCCCTCTGAAGTTACCCTCAGGAGAGCTAGCACCCGTAAACCCCACTTTCATCATGTAAAGCAAATGATCAGAATCCTTGCAGGTGAAAGTATCTCAACCTAATCTTAAACTTAAAACCTGTCGAGATGCCAGGCTCACTGTTGTGGATCCAGGCATCAAATCAAGTACTCGGTGGGCCAATTTAGGAAGTAAAACTGGCACTGTGGGATGAAACTAATGATGAGTTAAGGTGACCCATGCCAATGCCCATCAGACTCCAGAAAAAGTGTTGGTTTATACAGACAGCAGGACGGTTTGCCAGGGAAGACGGAATCTGCAAAGGTGTGAGTAGCAACTTACCTGCTTCATCAACTGGCCCTGAAATGGATGGAGCTTGAATGTCGGGCCCATGCTAGGCCATCATCCATCCTGAGCTTCAAAAGTGCGAAGCCCTGATCAGTAGGAGGGCTGCTGTGATACGGACAGACATTGGATCAAAGGCCTGGGTTGATAAAGCACAGGTGCAGATCTTGGTGGGAGTAGCGCAATTTTAATATACACATTTGAAGGCTGAAGTGGTGAAGGATTGATGTGAACAGTAGTTGAACATGGGTAAATCGGTCCAAACTTATGGGCGAGCATTGTTCGGAAGAGACGGTCGATGGACTCTGCTGTGCTCAGCCGACTGAAAAGGGGTTGAGTTTCAAACCCCGAATCAGGAGTTGCATAGACTGGTGCCCCTGTGCTGTACAGTGCAGTAACACAAATGAACCCAAAAAAGCCAGAGGGAGATGAACTGGCCCTCTCAAGATGGGGGGGGCAAGTTTCACAAGTTTCAAGTTGTTGAGGGCAGAGCCCTGGACAGCAGTCCTGCTTTTTTTGATTCCCCATACTGCATGTCTATGTAAGCAGATGAGGACATAGCATGAGCCCTTCTGGTGCCCCTGAATGCCTGGCTCAACCAAAGTAGCACTTCCCTGGGACACCTACTGGGCCGTGGCACCCACCTGGGCCTCCAGCTGCTGTGCTCGCTTAGCCTTTTCCTCTGTGGCCTGGTCTGTTGGTCTCCACCTGCTCTGGGGACACATTCTGAGCATGTAGGAGCCTGCCCACCTTCCATGATACATGAGTGTCTCCAAGGGAAATATTTCACACCTGCTATCATGGATCCTGGCTGCAAATAAATGTAGGAGACAGCTGTGCTAGGTGTGAAAGAGGCAATTTGGTCTGACCGCTGTGCCCATATGGCAAGTCATGCTCAGTCAAAGGACCAGATAGCATGGAACAGTCACCCACTACCATATGGCTGCGTGGCCATGAAGTCATGCCTGCCTTAAGGCCACCACCCAAGTTCTGGAGCCGAAGCTGCCATCTGCAACCAAAGCACATCCAGTCTTCCCTTATTCCCATGAGTTGTATCATGCCACTCCGCGGCTGGCTGTGCCATCCCCATCTGGTCTGCTAGGCATACCCGAAAAGGAGAACAGTGCTCAACGCTTATCCCTGCAGGTGCACCCAGGGTGCACAGGGCTTTCCCTTGCACAACGTGGTGCAACAGGAGGGGTAAGGATAGAGACCCTTATGGCACCATCACTGCAGCAGCACCATTGATGAAATTGTGTCTCAAAGTATAACTACTATCATATTGCAGTGAGGAAGCTGCTTTGCTACTCATTAACACCTGACCAAGAATCAGGTTGTCTACAAATTATCATGCACCACATTCTCCACAAACATGAGTTGCACGATCAGTGAGAGAGGTTGGCCACTTGTGTCCACAACTGAGTCCAGAGGCAAGCAGCTGTATATACTGCCACACAGGCTGCCTATCTTAGGCCAACTTGGACTCAACAGTGCTGGGTTAACCTCACTGTTTTGAGGGGACACTGACTTAGAGGCATTCAGTCATAATCACACAGATGGCAACTTTGCCTCATTGCCTCCTCAGCCGTATTGTGTGTGATTCTTGTTTGGCTTCCAAGAACTGAAATAATTTGCGTCACTGGTTTAAGCAGAGGTATCAGAGTGGCAGCTATCCTGAGTGAAATGTCAGAGGGAATCAGACACTAGACGGTCTGAATGTTCACCTGGGCCTATACCCATGTCGGACAAATCATTAGCATGTCAGAACTGCTATTAACCTCCAGCACAGTACCCTCTGACATCACCCTGGCCAGGCATAGTGCACTATGTCTTCTGTCCTTTCATACATTCATGCAACACCTCCACAACAGAGTGGATGAGAGGTGCTGGTGGCATGCACAGTGCCACAGTGCAATGGGATGACACATCTTTTTTTGTATTATTTATTACGCACAACAAAAATGGCTTGGGGGCATACAGGTACAGATCGTGAGTAGAGCTCTTCCAAGAGAGAAGTGGGGGTAAGAACCAAGTTATCTAAAGAGATGCGTCTTAAGTTTATTTTTAAATTCCTTAATCATCCCACAGTTTCTTAAAGTGGGTGGTGGTGCATTCCATTTAATGGGGGCACTTGACCAAAACGCACCCTTTCTCACTAGTTCCAGGGAGGTTTTCAGTACCTGTAGCTTCTTGTCTCCTCTAAAGCGAAGGGAGCGCGACACCTGCTTGATTTTTAATCTATTAACATGTAAGGTGGTGGATCCACGGATAAGGCCTTAAACTTTATGGTGAGGAGTCTAAACTCCACCCTTTCTTCAATTGACAGCCAATGCAACTGCCTTCTTACATCCGATTAATGTGCATATTTAGGTATCTCTTTACATCATCTGGTTTACGCTGGCCTTCACTTACATAGTGCCAAAGGCTTTGATTTGGTTCACATAAATTGTGCATGTGGGTCTGTGTCACAAAATGAGTAGGGTGGGTAACAAACACCACTGCAGACTCTTGCCACTTTTTGTGGACATTTCTGCTTGACGGTGCTATGTAGTTGGGGTACTATGAGGACAGTCCACCCCATTTGACAGTCACACTGGGCACTGGACCCTCTTACTCCTGTCTCTACCCTGCTGACGCCTGAAAGATGCTGGGATGGTTGCCAGGAGAGTGTGTGCTGGTGGCCAATCACCCTTGGCCACGTGGGCATGTTGAAACAGGAGCATGGGGTCAGTAACAGCCTTCATCAGAGTGGTTAGCCACCTGGCCCCCGGGGCTTTCTCAGCCAGCCTGGAGACAGTTGTGGTGCACCAATATGGAGGTATGTGCCCTGTGTTGGATGGATGTACCCGTTGGCGGTCTTACAATGGGATGCACTGTGTCGGGTGACCAAACTGCCCATGTGACAACTCCCCAGATGTTGATCTTTAGATGGAATCATGTCTACTTCAACTCACTCTTCAAGGTACACTTCATCTATCACTCATGGTACTTGTTGGATATTGGTCGCACCGCCATGCTCATCCTTGGATGGAGTCAACCATATGATTTGTGTTGCATTTCCAAGTACCCGACTCAGAGTTCACCTGATCCCACCATTCTTGTGGATGATACCATTCTAATAGCATGCATGTGGTGTGCTCTGAACAGAAGAACCTGAGCCCCATGGGTGATGCTGAGGAGTCAGTCTTCTGTACACCACATTTCCTGCACCCGCCTCTGGACATGTATGCAGTGCTGGGTTCTTCCATCTCCATGTGCTGTTACTGAGAGAATCCTGGTCAGTTACTTCATCCCTGCTTGGTGAGGTGGTCACCTTCAGCATCTCCCCACATATCTTTTGAGCCATACTGGGTGAGCAGAAATTTGCGTGGCTGGGCTTGAGCCCAGCCATGTTGGGGTAGACTTCTTGCATTGTCAAGTGTATCCTGTCCTGATCTGCAGCAAACACCACCTGGGGAGTGCTTGCCGGAAGGACGTGGCTGAGAGGCCTGCATTCCACACCCATCCCATGCTAGTAACTCTGGAACACCACAGACAGCCACATGTGGCACAGCCAGCTGCCCTTGGGTAGGGGACTGTGCATTGGGGGGTTCGGTCCACCACCACCAGGAGCTTGCTTTGGGCGTACCCCACTTGATGCCACACAATGTGAAACTTTGAGGCCAGGAAGCCCCGGAAACAAGTAACTGCACCAGATCCATGGATCCAGTGATGGTGTTGATCAGGGACTGAGCATAGGGGATAGACACTGCCCCTAACCCTTTTCCCAGGCTAGGCTAGACACCACTAGGTTTAATATTGCTCCAGGAACACACCAGATTTTTCTAACACTGTATGCCAGAAATTGAACAGGCCACACAATAACAAACCACTGCACATGTTCATAGTTTTACTCTTGCATCTGAGAACTTTTATTTACTAGCAACATTGCAAACAATTTCACAGGCATTGGTTACAGGGGCGAAAACAATATCTGTCAAACATGTACACTGATGAATGGTAGAAAATGAATCACATTTCAAAACAGATAGAATTCCTGTTTGTTCTGAGAAACTCTAGCTGACATAGATTAAGTATATGTCACAAAAGGGAAAAAACTGAAAAGCATCAAGGGGAAACATGAGCAAAACTGCTAATTTCACAAAGGGGAGTCCCCTGGCGGATCCACTTCAGTTTATGATTCAAAACGGTCTAACCCTGCTAAGGCCTCAGCATTTCAAAGTAGATTTGGACTAAATCTATTAAATGGCACACACGTGAATAAAAAATGAATTATTTATTTTCTGGGCCCATAGGTCCTACAATAGAACACACATAAAACATATATAAATACTTTATCTGTTTTGAATTATACAGATGAAACACACACTTTTGTATGTATACTGAATATCACAAACAATAAATCCCCTTTAGGGACCAGTAAAACAAACCTAGCATTGCATATGGACAAGTTAATGGTACAATCAATAGCATATGTACATATTTATGAACAAAAAGAAATATAAGAAAACCAAAAGAGCAAATCATGTTTGTTGTAGATAGGTCATAGTGGAATTTTTCAAACACAGGAATGGCTAGAGATGGTGCTCAATCTAAATAATCTGTGTATGGTACTGACCCTCTCTAACTACTGCATAAAGAAAAATGTCCCAATACCTCATGCATGATACATACGGACCTGGGATGTGTATCTGGTTCTAAAAAACGTGTTTTTCATGGTTATTCATTAAGTATAACACAGCTTTAGTTGTACCCACCCCTGCTTATTTTAAAGTTAGGGAAGAGATTAGAAGATGCCCTATTCAACACTTTGACTATGAAGGCAAATGCATTATACATACAGCTTCAATTCTGATTTACTCCTTGTTCTTAGCTAAAGTCAAGTTGGTTTGAGATTAGATATAATGAACTTTCCTGCATAGCAGAACCATCCCCATAACCAGTTTTGATTCAGGCAACAACCTTCATTCCTGGGTTCCTTAGTAATAAGGGAGCTATGACCTTTGTGTCCATATGACTTGGTCAAATCACCCCTGAAAGAGAGTCCCAGCTAATAGTGTCCCTAATAATACTCATTCCGCTTCACTTGAGACTTCGGTGATCCCAGCCCTTCTGACCTGTCTGCAGTCAGAGCTCCACTACGCAGCTGCCCCCACTTTCCTTCCAGCTTCCTGGATGAGAGAACATTGTGCTGCTCAGAACTTTGTTGTGCTGCCAGCTACCTAGATACAGTCAGCTCACCCATTAAGTTTCAAGTTATGTTTGCCGTCCTTCGATTGTGCTTGAAGCAACACATCCAACAAGCCAGCTCAGTTGTCTCACTCCATGCAAATAGAGGTAGCAAAAAGATTTCTGGTAAGCCCCAGATCTCTCTTATGATCTGACAATCAACAGTGTCAGGCCTTACTCGAAGTCAGAGTTCAGCCCAGTTTTAAACCCAGGCCTGAAAGCACTACAGACAAAACCCAGTCTACAACCCATGCAACAAAACACCAGGAAAATGCCCCCTCCTTCCAGCTAACAGCCCATTATAAACCATCCTTTTCCCCTATATCAGATATAGATTCTCAACATGTTTATCCACCTATCTGATGACATCAGCTGCTAGCTCCTTCAAACTACAGCCCTTTTCTTGTGTCAATACTAACTTCAACATGTGACAGAGCCTTCGAGAATCTACCAGCCATTCTTTCACTCATATCGTGTAATTTTGCAAGTGACTTTTGGGCAGCATTCGACACATCAACCAATAATGCAACATACTACTTCCTTCCTCGTTTCCGCTTAGAACAATGAGCATTTATCTTCAAGGCCCCTTTTTTGCAAGCTCACAGTACAATCTCTGAATCTTGCCTGGAAATGCAGTTTTAACTCTTCGCTTTATTCTCTGAACTGGCAAGCCAAAGCCAGCGTATTTGTTCATGCAGCTGCTGCATGTTAGTAAGTGAAGGCCTGCATCCCACAACTCTAACCCCTACATTAGATGTTTGGTTCAAAATAACCCAATGTCAGTTCCTATTGCCACTGTCTCCCCCCTTGTTAGTAATCCACACTATTCATTTCTGTTAGTAGCCCATGTATTACACTACAGAGTACATAGCATGTGTTGTACTATTACTATATGTCAACATTATTGGCACACAAACTCCCTATAGGGGACAAAGGTAACAAGGACTGTGTGACAACCCAAGTTGCATACCAGGGAGTACCCCCACATTAAGTGACCCTTAGACCGGAGTAGACTCAGGAGGAAGCCAGAGCTGCAGAGTTAGATTGAAGTGGCAATATGATGTGATATGATATGGCATTTATAACGTGCCTAAACCCAAGTGTTTCAAGGCGTGACTAGGCAAGGGAGGGGGAACAGGGGGAAGACAGAGACAACAATCTTACTAGGTCAGGTGACATTGAGATTGTGCAAGTGCAGGGGAGGGGGAAGGGAAATGTTCGTGGGAGGTGGGAGGGGGAGAGAGAAGTGCAGTACATAGGATAACAGTAAAAGAAATAAAGAGTATAAATAAAAAGTGTGGCCACTGCTGGCAAGTGCAAGGTAAGTGCAGGCATCAGGTGTCAAGTGCTGGTAGGGGGCTGTAGGGATACATAAACAGTCCCCGAGTGCAAGGGTTGCCAGGAGGGCAGTGCAGGTGTGCAGCTGGCATGGTGGGGATCTGGGCCAGATATCAGAGGGAAGCCAGGAAACCAGTGCAGTATCAGTTTCAGCTGGGAGATCAGCAGGGGAGATGAGGAGAGAAAGCAGAAGCAAAGAGGAAGGTCTTGAGGTGCTTCCGGAACCGGAGATGGTTCTCCTCACGTTTCAGAGAGGTAGGATGCTATTCTATAGGGAGGCCCCAACAGAAGAAAGAGATCTACCACTAACTCGTTGCTTGGAGAAGCGACTGACCCTGAGGGAGTTGGAGGCAGATGAACGAAGTTCTTGAGAAGTCAGATATTTAGGAAGAGGCAGTTGAATGTATTGAGGCCCCAGAAGACCTTGTGAACAATGCAGAGGGTTTTGAACTTAATCCTCGCCGCCGCTGGTAGCCAGTACATAGATTTCAGTCCTGGAGAGATATGATCCCTGGGCTTGAGGCCAAGAACAAGTCTTGCAGTCCTGTTCTGGATGAGTTGTACAGGGCAGAGAGTAGAGGCAGTCAGATTTTGAAAGAGGCTGTTGCAGTAGTCCAGCCTAGAGAGAACCAGAGCTCTGGAGACAGTGAGCCTCTGGGGGAAGGAGAGGAAAGGAAGAATACCTCTGAGGAGGTGCAACTGGTAGTGTGACTTCTTAGAGGCATCAGAGATGTGAGTAGAGAAGGAAAGTGTGAAGTCGAAGATGACCCTGAGGTTTTTGGCCTCACAGGTGGGAGCAGGAAGAGGGCCAAGAGAGGCCGGCCAGAGAGTGAGAAGAAAGTCTCGGGAGGATAGCTCAGTGGCAGCATGCTTGCCTTGGAAACAAGATGACATGTAGCAATAAGGGTTCAATCCCCGGGTCTGCGTTTCGAAACCTCTGGATATTAAGCGCGTTATAAATAACCTATCATATCATATCATAAAGGAGGGAACAAGAGTGCCAATGAGAAGTATCTCAGTCTTACTGGCGTTAAAACAGAGATCATTGCTGGCACACCACTCCTTGATAGCAGACAGAGAGTCAGAGATGAGAGAAGGAGAGGAGTTGGTGGAAGGGAGCCTGAAAATGAGTTCACTGTCATCTGCATAGAAGTGAAAGTTGGGGCAGAGCATGGAAATGTGGTGGGCAGGCAGTGCCAGGCATTGGTTCAACAGCTAGGGAGAGAGATATAGCCCTTGGGGAACACCACAGGTAGAGATAGAGATAGAGGAGAGGAAGGATCCAAGTTGGACCTCGGAGGGTCAATCGGAGAGGAAAGAAGTCAGCGAAGCCAGGGCCTGATCGGTGATACCCAGGTTATCACCGAGACAGTTGAGCAAGATGGCATGGTTGACCGTGTCAAAGGCAGAAGAGGGATCAAGTAAGATGAGGACACAGGGGGTGTTGGAATCAAGGTTGGAGAACAGGTCTTCACGGATGTTCAGGAGAGCAGTTTCCATGCTTCTGGCATCTCTGAAGCCAGACTGATGGTCATGGAGACAACAAACAGATTCAGTGAGAAGATTAAGCTGGGAGATGGCAAGCTTTTCCAGGAGTTTGCCCAGGAAAGGAGTGATGGAGCTTGCGTGATTGTTAACTGGGCACGAAGGGTCGGCAGAGGGCAAGAAGAGGGTGCACAAGGGAGTGCTTCAGGGGGGAAGGGAAGACTCTAGTGGCGAAGGAGTGGTTGCATATATCAGCCAGAGCAGGAGCCAGGGTGTCAATGTGGTCCTTGATGGTTTTGGAAGAACAGTGGTGAACCTGTTTTGATGAGGCTTTCATAGATCGGACTTGTCTAGAAACCTTGTCTGGGGAGAGCAGGGGAAAGGCAGAGAAGGAGGGCGGAGAGGTGGACGAAGAAGGTCCAAGGGAAAAGCAGGGATTAAAGGGAGGAGGGGCAGAAGAGAGAGAGGACAGGACGTCCTGAGTTTTAGAGATGAAATGAGAAGCAAGGGCCATACAGAGGTCCCGGGAGGCGATAGGAGATGTAGAGACTGCAGCAGGATTGGCCATCTCCTTGCAGATTTTAATGAGTTTGGCCGAGTTGTGAGATGCTGCAGAAACACAGGCTTGGAAGTGGGCTCTCTTCTTGGTGCGGACGGAGAGCCAGTATTGCCTTTGGAACAGGTGTCAGGCCAGTTTGTCAGAGGATGTACTGGACGCACAGCATTTCCTCTCAGCCACCCTGCACTTGCATTTAAGGGTCACAAGGTCTGAGTCGTACCAAGAGTTGCACTTCACTTTGGGCTTCAAGTGGATCCTCATGACAGGAGAAAGAACATTGGGTGTATCAGATATAGCAGAGTGGAGCATGGAGAGGGCTGTGTCAGGGTGTGAGTCAGCAAAGTGGGAATGTGGGTAAGAAAGTGGCAGTGAAAGCCTCAACTGACACACGCTTCATGGGTTGGATAACCGAAAAGGTAGGTGGCAGTGCTGGAGTTGGCTTGGCCTGAGGGGTTCAGCGCGTGAGCTGTGAGGAAAGGAAAAGTGATTATTCCAGGAAAGAGGAGTGTTTAGAGGGATTGAAAGATGGAGGTCTGAAGAGATCAGAACATCCAGAATGTGCCCTGCAGAGTGACTCGGGCCAGAGGGGAAAATAGAGAGTGAGAGAGAATCAGAGAGGTTGTGAAAGAGTCCAGGTGGATGTTGAAGTCACCAAGAAGAAGACGTTGAGTGGTCAAGACCAAGTGGGAAGAGGAGAGGTCCACCCACTCAGAGAGGAAGGAGGAGATCTAACCAGGTGGGTGGTAGATCGTAGTCACAGTAAGGAACTGGCCAGGAGAGAGAGAGAGAGCATGCAGACGAGGCATTCAAAAGGTGAGTCAGCCTGCGTAGGAAGGACAGAGGCGGGAATACACTCAGAGAAGATCAGGGCTACACCCACTCCATAGCTATTGGATCTGGGCGTGGAGAGGATCTTGTAGCTGTCTGGGAGGAGAGTGTCAAAGCTTTTGACAGAGCTGGCCGTGAACCATGTTGCAGTGAGACCGAGGACATCAAGGTCAAGTTCTTCGAGGAGGCAGCAGATGTCGGAGGAATGTTTGACAGCTGAGCGAGAGTTTAGAGTGGCAATATGGAGAAGGCTGCCATCCTTGAAAGACTTCTGGGTAGGGTTACTGTCATGGTCATGAAGTCAGGGGCACAGGCATGCAGGGGTTGCATGCACAGAAGACCTGGGTGGACACTGTCCTGGCGCCTTTGGCGCCAGGCTCATGAACAAAGGTAAACAAGAACATCCATTTGACACCAAAAGCCTTTATTATGGACATAGTACTCCAACGCTTTGAAACACATTGTGTATAGGCGCTATATAAATAAACTATCATATCATATCATAACCTTGAACATTCCATCCATTAAGCAGATGCATTAGCCTTGAACATTCCATCCATTAAGCAGAATGCATTAACCTGAACATTCTATTCTTTAAGCAGCCCCAAGTGTATTCTTGGGTGTGGCTGCTAATGGATTGCCTTTGGGTGTGGCAGGCAGGCTGAACCTGGTGGGCGTGGCTTCAGAAGCTCAGATATATAAGATGCTCACCCTTAACCTCTTAAGTGCCATTGAGGTTCCCCCCCAGTGCCAATGGGTTTTTTTTTAAATCGCGGTATTCACCGCCCAAACCCACCAGCATTTCCCCCCTCATTAACCCCTTAAGTGCCACCGACGAGCCGGCTCGTCGGTGGTAACCTGGAGCGGTTTTTACCGATGAGCCGGCTCGTCGCTGGCATTTAAAGGGTTAAGGCCAGTGCTTTGAGTTATTCTGCACTTGCAAGCAGCGTAAAGCTCACCGTCGCCTGTGGTCAGACTTACCTTTGAAGATCCTGCTTCCTGCCAGCATACTTACCATCTGGGGGAAGCTGTTCTTACTGGTACATCTCTTCAGCGAGCCAAGTATTCATCTTTACACTTTCCGGAAAGCCGATATATTTATCTTGGCACTGCAGCACGACACGGTCCATTGTCCACAGCAGCGCCTGCAAGGAGAAACAGAAGACAAGATTACACATTGAAAAAACAGTCAGTTTAAGGTTGCGCTTCACCATACCTCGCGCTTAACCTTAAACCTTCGATTACCTGCTGTCGAACATTGCGGTAGCCTCCATCTTCCCTCCGGCCGCGTCTGACGTCTTACAGCTGCATATAGGCCACGTTTCCATCTAAGGGAGAAAACAGAAGAAAGACATTAGTGCGGGCATAATTTGGAGCAACATATAACAACATTAAAGAGAACCAATAGCATCACAAGAGCTCATGAAAAACTTACCAACTTTAAGGAGAAGCATAGTCGCAGCTGGACTGAACTAATGCTTATCAGGGATCAGTGAAGGAACTAGATCCCGCTCGACGCGCCACTGACAAAAGTAGCAGGACGGAGAGCTTATCTTCCATAATTCACAGGTGACCTCTATGGGCCGTCGTATGCTAACAGAAACCGTACTTTGGGGTGAAGGATTCGAGAGGAACAACAATCTAAGATTGGTGCACTCACACACTCTTATCTCCACGCAGAAGCAGTCTCACCACGTACCACCGCTCACAGCTTTTCTACTGAGGGAGAGGCCTGAAGGGAGGTGATTCAAATCCAGGCAGGGCTGCAACCATGCCCCATCACCTCCGCAGAGACCAGGTGAGCGTAACTGAAAGCGAAGCCTATAATACTCTCTCCCTGGGCGTTATGGAAACTTCAGAAACAGATCAGTTAGCCCTCTTACTAGAACAATTACATGCCTCAAGACAGGAAACCAATGCATTACGGACGGATCTTATTGTAACTCGAGAAAGAACTGACAAATTGGCAAGACAAATGCTACAAGCACAAGCAGGACAGGTTCCACTGCCTGGAATGAACCAATGTTCTCATTCTTCCACACCACAATAATCTACACCGGTTCAGGTGGTTCTTCCAGGAGCAGTGCCTCTAGCTCCTCCTGAACGCTTCATCGGTGATCCAAACAAGTTTGCTGTATTTATGAACCAATGTCGTCTTCCTTTCTTGTGCAGACCAGGAGCCTTTCCTAATGACCAAGCCAAAGTGACGTTTGTACTCGTATTTAAGAGGTGGTGCGGTGGACTGGTCTATACCTCTGGTAAATCAAGATGACCCTTTACTCCAGAACTTTGGGAATTTCCAACATGAGATGGAGAAATTGTTTGCCCGCCATAAACAAGGACAAGCTCTGGACAATAAGGAAATTAAGATCTATTAACCTATATTGCAACCTTCAATCATCTCATAGCCCAGACGAACTGGCCAGAAGAGAAGAGGGTTACACTCTTTTACCGAGGGTTACACAGAGAACTTAAGAATGTTTTGGCGCAAGTGGTGAATTCCCCTGAGAGGTGTGCGGACTACATAGACCTGATGGTGCAACTTGATCATAGGTTGCAGAATCGGAAAATGGATCGAGCTAGATCAGAGGGACGGTCAGTTTACGTACGACCTCATGAGAATCAGACTAAACCACATGAACAGTCTAAGCCAATGCAACTAGGTGGATTACAAAGTCCCCTTACAAAAGCAGAAAGGGAAAAAAGAAGACAACAACAGCTTTGCTTATACTGTGGACAAGCAGGTCACTTCCTCTGAGACTGCCTGGTAAACCCACCCAAGTAAACAGTTGGGGTAACAGACAAAACTGAGGAAGAAGAACAGAACTTGGGAAACGCCAATGCCCGGCAAGTGTAGGGGTCTGCTTGTCAAGCACGAAAAAGGAATGTATACAAACCTCACATCTAGTCCTTCCAGTGCTTTTGGTGAATCACAAGCAACCATCAAAAATACATGCTTTGGAGGGGTATATTGATTGTGGAGCTGTGGGTAACTACATTGACCAAGATTTGGCTCTCCGAATAGGTCTGCCTCTCCGACAGAAGCAGAAATCGGAAAACGGAACTGCTGTGGATGGTTCTCAGCTATCATCCGGCCCGGTGACACAATACACAGAGAAAGTCAAGCTTTTATCAGGACGGCATCGAGAGGAAATTACTTTAGATCTCATCTGTGCTCCTCAGTTCGAGATGATATTGGAAATGCCCTGGCTGGAGACCCACAATCCTAGGATTGACTGGCGAAAACAAGTTCTGACATTTCCTCATGATTGTGCCGACACATGTTACAAAAAAGATGACACCAATCTGAAACCAAAGAAAGGAATCGTGTTGGGCCTCACCAGCTCCTTACCGCTTGAATACCGCTTGAATACCGAGATTACCAGGATGTCTTCAAAAAAGAGCAAGCCAACATTCTGCCCCTGCACAGACCCTACGATTGTCAAATAGATCTTGTACCGAGAGCCCATATCCCTTGCAGCCAAATTTATGCTCTGACAGAACAGGAAAATCAGCATGTTAGACCTTACCTGGATCAGTACCTGGCGAACGGTTTCATTCACCAGTCCAAGTCACCTGCCTCCTCGACCTTATTCTTCATGCCTAAAAAGGAGGGGGACATAAGAACTTACATCGACTATAGAGCCATCAATTAGATCACAGTAAAAAACAATATCCTTTACCGCTTATACCAGAGCTCTTGGACCAAGTGAAACATGCCCAAATCTACACTAAACTGGATTTAAGAGGAGCATACCATCTTGTAAGAGTAAAAGAGGGAGACGAGTGGAAAACGGCCTCCCGC
Organism: Ambystoma mexicanum; assembly: GCF_040938575.1. NCBI lineage: Eukaryota > Metazoa > Chordata > Amphibia > Caudata > Ambystomatidae > Ambystoma > Ambystoma mexicanum. The sequence goes on along the minus strand of NC_090941.1, from coordinate 99,610,221 downwards.
ATGAAGTACGGCCTCTTTGAATACCAGGTCATGCCCTTCGGACTATGCAATGCCCCTGCAGCGTTCCAATTCATTATGAATGATGTACTTTGTTAACTACAAGAAGTTTGCGTTCTTGTTTACATTGACAACATTCTTATCTACTCAAACTCCATGGAAGAACATGTAAGCATGTCCAGGCAGTCTTAGAGAAGCTTCGACAACACCAATCGCATGCCAAGTTGGAAAAATAATTTTTCCATGTAACCGAGGTCGAGTTTCTCAGTTTCATGCTCACACCACAAGGCGTACATATGGATACACGAAAGGTGGATGCAATACTACAATGGCCCTCACCAACATCCATGAAAGGAGTTCAAAGCGTGCTCGGGTTTGCCAACTTTTACCGTCGGTTTATACCTGGGTTTTCACAAATTGTACATCCAACTACCTCCTTGTTAAAGAAAAATCAAAAGTTCCATTGATCGACAGAAGCTGAAGAAGCCTTCCAGAAGTTGAAACTAGCATTCACTACAGCACCAGTCCTTCGACATCCACGACCAGACCTACCTTACATAGTTGAGACAGATGCTTCAAAAATTGCCATGGGAGCAGTATTGTCACAACGAGACCCCGAGACAGGAAAACTCCACCCAGTCCCGTTCTGGTCCCGCAAAATTTCAGATCCTGAGTTGAACTACGCAATCACATATAAGGAATTACTGGCAATTGAGGCAGCATTCAAGGCCTGGAAACATTACCTTCTAGGGGCGAGACATACAGTCACTGTCATCACGGACCATCGTAACTTGCAATACTTGAAAAACGCCAAAGCACAATCCTCGCGCCAACTGCGTTGGGCTCTCTTCTTTTCGAAATATCATTTTATTATCACTTATAGACATGGAGTACGCAATGGGAAAGCAGAAGCTCTATCACGCATGAGGGAAGAGAAAGAGGCTTTAACAACATCCGACCCGTGGCCATAATTCCTGAGGAAAGGATTCAAACCAGAATAGCTGCCACCACGCGTGTGGATGACCAAAGACCCAGTTTGCAATTACTGATGGATCAATCACCACAACAGGAATGGCTGTTAAAAGGTGACCAGTACACCATCAAAGACAATCTACAGTATTTCCAAGGACGATTATATGTGCAAGACCAAGAATGCAAAAGGAAATCATCACAAAATACCACTATTCATTAATTGAAGGAGACCCAGGAATAGCCAAAACTCAGGCTAAGGTGAAACAAAACTACTGGTGGCCAACCTGGCAAAAGGATATCGCTCAATTTATTGAAACCTGCGGAGTCCGTGCACAACACAAGTCTCAGAAACAGAACCCTGCTGGCTTACTACATACATCCCCTAACAGTACCACCATCACCTTGGCATACCCTGTCAATGGACTTCATCACGGATCTTCCACCCTGCAAGGGATACAACACCATATTAGTTGTAATGGATTTAGTCTCTGAAATGGCCCATTTCATCCCTCTGAAGGGACTACCAAATGCATCAACTCTTGCTTCTGTGTTCCTGGAGCAAATTGTTCAATTACATGGATTTCCATCAATATTAGTGTCTGATCGCGGAACTCTATTTGTTTCTGCCTTTTGGAGAAAGTGTTGTACGATTGCCAAGATTGATCTCAGGTTGTCCACAAGCCATCCCCCTCAAACTGATGGGCAAACTGAACGAACCAACCAAACTTTAGAGCAATATCTCAGGTGTATGGTGAAACAGTCCGATGACTCTTGGAAAAATATACTCTGGATAGCTGAGTATGCATACAACAACTCAGTTCACACAAGCAAAGGGCAAACTCCATTCTACACTGTGCACGGAAGACATCAAAGGACATAAGTATTTGAATAACCCAATACCCTGGAAATGCCAGCCATAAAAAACATGCATAACACCATCACTCAAGTTTTTAAGGAGGCGACAGAACATCTGATCAAGGCTAAAGAAAGACAAAAACTGTTTGCTGATCGACTTCGGAAGGAAGCTCCCGCCTACCAGATTGGCAAAAATATGTGGTTAGCATCCAAATATATTCCCCTGAAGGGGCCAAGAGCTTTCCACTCAAGATTCCTGGGTCCCTATACTATAAAGTCCATAATCAATCCTGTCGCCATGAAATTGGAGTTACCATCTCACATGAAAATTCACCCCGTATTTCATGTCTCCCTCCTCAAACCAATGAAACCCAATATACGGCTTAGTTCTCTGCCAGAGCCCAAAGTAATAGATGGAGAACCAGAATATGAAGTCAAATCCATCCTGGATTCCAAGGTGGTTCAATAAAAATTGTATTACCTAATTGACTGGAAAGGTTACAGACCTCAAGACCGAACTTGGGAACCCAATGAACACGTCCATGCTCCATGTTTAATCAGACAGTTCCATCGCAATAATCCCACCAAACCAAGACCGGGAGGAGAACCACCCTTGAGAGGGGCCTTCAGGGGGAGTGCTGTCATGGTCATGAAGTCAGGACACAGGCATGTAGGGGTCGCATGCACAGGAGAGCTGGGTGGACACTGGCATGGCTTCTTTGGCGCCAGGGTCATGAACAAAGGTAAACAAGAATATCCATTTGACACCAAAAGCCTTTATTATGGACATAGCACTCCAGATGCATTAATCTTGACATTCCATCCATTGAGCGATGCTTTAACCCTGAACATTCCATCCATTGAGCGGATGCTTTAACCCTGAACATTCCATCCATTAAGCAGATGCATTAACCTTGAACATTCCATCGATTAAGCAGAATGCATTAACCTGAACATTCTATTCATTAAGCAGCCCCAAGTGTATTCTTAGGTGTGGCTGCTAATGGATTGTCTTTGGGTGTGGCAGGCAGGCTGAACCTGGTGGGCGTGGCTTCAGAAGCTCAGCTATATAAGCTGCTCATCCTTAAGGCCAGTGTTTCACGTTATTCTGCACTTGCAAGCAGCGTAAAGCTCACCGTCGCCTGAGGTCAGACTTATCTTTGAAGATCCTGCTTCCTGGACATCCTGCTTCCTGCCAGCATACTTACCAACTGGGGGAAGCTGTTCTTACTGGTACATCTCTTCGGCGAGCCAAGTATTCATCTTTACAGTTTTCCGGAACGCCAAATCTTCATCTTGGCACTGCAGCACGACACGCTCCATTGTCCACAGCAGCACCTGCAAGGAGAAAGAGAAGACAAGTTTAGACATTGAAAAAACAGTCAGTTTAAGGTTGCGCTTCACCATACCTCACGCTTTACCTTAAACCTTTGCTTAACTGCTGTCGAACATTGCGGTAGCCTCCATCTTCCCTCCGGCCGCGTCTGACATCTCACAGCTGCATCTAGGCCACGTTTCCATCTAAGGGAGAAAACAGAAGAGAGACATTATTTCGGGTATAATTAAGAGCTACATATAACGACATTAAACAGAATGAACAGCATCACAAGAGCTCAAGAAAGACTTACCAACCTTAAGAGAAGCATAGTTGCAGCTGGACTGGACTAATCCTTATCAGGGATCAGTGAAGGAACTAGATCCCATTCGACGCGCCCCTGCCAGAAGTAGCAGGACGAAGAGCTTATCTTCCATAATTCACAGGTGAGCTTTATGGGCCGTCGTATGCTCACAGAAACCGTACTTTGGGGTGAAGGGTTTGAGAGGAATAACAATCATAGATTGACGCACTCACACACTCTTATCTCCACGCAGGAGCAGTCTCACCACGTACCACTGCTCATAGCTTTTCTACTGACGGAGAGGCCTGACGGGAGGTGATTCAAATCCAGGGAGGGCTGCAACCATGCCCCAACTCCTCCACAGAGACCAGGTGAGCGTAACAGGTACAGATCAGAGGTATACCCTGCGGAGGTGTAGAAATAGTCTGAGGGGGGCAGAAGAGGAGGAAGGAGGAGAGGGCAAGTTAGCTAAGGAGGAGACACCAGGGGAAGGCAAGGAAGCCATGGAGGGGAGAGAGGGGACAGCAGGAGAAGAAAGGATATTGGTGAGGTGTGGGGAGCATCTATCAAAGAGGAGAAGGTTGGCTTGAGGGCCTTGGACCAAGATGGTACCATTTGAGTAAACATTAATGATGACCTTGGAGAAGTGGAAGGAGGCCAGGAGGGCCTCCCAATGGGTGCCACCATTAATGGGAGAAGAAGAGAGCACAGAGACCATATGTAGAGTCCATAGGTTTGGCCAGGGAACGACAAAGAGGATGTTGTTGAGGGTTTGCCTGGAAGAGGCACTTGTATAGGTGTCAGCGATAATGAGGCCTGGTTTGGAGACCAGGTTGTCCTTTTTAAACTGCTTCCTACCGATTTAGTGGGGAGAGCATGATAGTCAAAAGAGATGCAGTTAGAGAAGACAGGAGAGACAGAGAGCACCCTAGAGTAGGTAGAGAGAGGAGAGTGGAGGAAGGGACAGGGAAGAACACTAGGGAAGGGCACAAGCAGACGAAACAGAGAGAGACGAGACAATAGTAGACAGTTGGACAAGATGACAGGAACACAGATAAATGGTAGTAAAATTTGCTAGATGAATGCTTTGCTAAGAAGGCAAAAACCACAGAATGGCACTACTTTCCCAATGTAGTTTAAATACTGGAGAAAATGTAAAGTCTGAAAGTTCTGTATAATGGGAAAAAAGGCCTAGGTTTCAGAATCAAATTTTAATAATTCCACAGTGCAATTTTGAATACTTCACAGTGCAATTTTGAAATACAGTAGAAAACGCATCTAAGTCTGAGAGTCCTGTATAGTGGGGAAACAGGCCTGGGTTTCACAATGAAATTTTGAATAATTTCACAGTTCGATTTTGAATACTTTCACTGTGCAATTTTTAAACACCATAGAAAACGCACCTAAGTCTGATAGTCCTGTATAGTGGGGAAAAGGCCTAGGTTTCACAATGCAATTTTGAATACTTTCAGAGTGCAATGTTTAAATACCGTAGAAAACACCCCTAATTCTGTGTCTGCTCTGTGGCCAGGTTGTTAGGATAGAGTGAAGGCTCTATTCCTAACCCAGGTCACTCCTACCTTACTTAGTTGCTGCTGGTTGACGATGATCAATATATCCTACAAGTCACAGATTCTAATTGTAGGTAGCTGCATTCGTTATTGATGCGTAAACTGAGTGATCCACCAAAATGAGTCCCAGGCATGACTCCTCGTGGATGTCCTATTTATAGCTTTTCCAACACTGCATGTATATGCTAGTGCACAGTTGATTATGCAAGACATACAATGGTGTTGGTGAGACATGTGCCCAGGTGCACTTCCCATGGCTCTGGCTGTGGGTTACACTTGGGTCACTTTGACACTGGCACTGTGCCATGTCATTACTACTTGCAATGTGTTTGGGGCCACACACAATATGCTGCGTTGACATGTGCTTGTGTCATGACTGTAACCCATTATTGTCCCCATGCTCATGTGTCAGTATTCAAGATGACTGCACGGGCGTGGTTGTGTGTGACAATTTCTGGTTTGCCATGCTGACTTAATGGTACTGTTTCTGTTTTTTATGTAACACACATGTATTGTCACAGTTGACTGATGTCAATGTTCTTTATCCACTGTTCCACAGTTGCTACAGCTGGCGAAGAAGGGAGGAAGCAGTGTTTTGGAGCAGAGAAGCAGGAGCAGGGCCTGCAGACCAAGGCATAGACCTCACCCACTTGCTGTTGACAACTCCTCTTCTGAGAGCAACGTGGGTGCGAATGTGCCAATACGATCAGAAGAGGCTGCTGAGGGTAAGTCCCAGGAGGGGATTGTGATAGGGGGACACCTCAGCAGCTGTGGTACAGGGTGCTGCCGCACAGGAGCCATCAAGTATGGACAACTATCTGGAGGTGGAGGCGTAGGTCATTGCAGCCCAGCCCATGGTATCAGGTGGGGCATCAATGAGGGTATTTAGGCTGCAACCCTGGCCCAGAGACATGAAGATGTGCAGTCCACCATTGAGGATTCTGCACAACCTACTGTCTCTGGTCCATCTGTTGCAGCACTGATGCCTTTGTGGATGCCTCCACCCAAACTGAGGCCCTGATTGAGACCGAGGAGGCCATCCAAGATGTGGTGCAGATCCTGCTGGCTTGTATCATATGGCAGACTTTGAGAAGAAATGTATGTACAATAATAATCCATTCAGCGGCCAGGCTTCCAATTGGAAACGATATATAGATGACATTTCTTTTTGTCTGGATAGGCACCAAAGAAAACTGGATGCATCTATTGGTTGGCTCAATCAGTGTAACAGCAATCTCACCTTCACTGGCCATTCAGATAACTATCAATTACCTTTAAAGGATTTAGTTATGTCACATCATGAGGGATACATCTAAACCCCACTTTATCGAAAACCGACTGACCATAATACTATTTTAGTGTACTTGAGTCAGCAAACCATTCCCAAAAGGATAATTTGCCCTATGGCCAATTTTTGCCTCTTCGGCAAAATTGCACGACCATAAGTGATTTTGAACAACATTGCAATATAAAGGGGGATAGATTAGCAATGTTGGACACCTAGAGAACATCTATTATATACACGTGAGAAGAGAACTAACTCGGAATGCATAGTGTACGTGACCACATTTTCTCAACCTACGGTCCAACTCAATAAACTCATCAAAAAGCATTGGAACTTGGTAACAAATACTGGATGTATCACTAGCTTTTCTCTATTTGCTTTGAAACGGGCCAAAAACCTTCAAGAAATCCTTGTACATTCCAGACTAGAGAGACCCAAGGTGAGCTTTGCACAAAATACCTTAAGAGCAGCCTTGAACCACGAAAGAGAACAAGTATTGGGCCATTATCCCTCTGGCAAGTGCAGCGTATGTTATCTGACATTAAAAACAACTACATTCAACCATGGTAATTTTAACTGGCAGTTATGGCAATTCACCAACTGCCAGTCCACTAATGTAATTTACTTTATTCGATCCCGCTTTGATCAGATCTATGTGGGTATGACTACAAGAAGGATAGTCTCGCGCATCAATGAACACCGGTCACGGATTAGAACAAAGAATCTCTCTGCGCCATTGGTACAGCATTATTTGGCAGACGAACATACAGAGGATGACATGCGCTGGTTAGTGATCGACCAACTAAAGCATGATACCGGTCAACACTCAATGCAACATAAACTACTCACTCTGGAACAACGCTGGATACATAGACTAAGAACTCATAAAATATGTCTCAATGAGGAAATACAATGGCCCATCTTGTTACATCAATACGGATTCCACTTTGCAATATCATTGCTGCACTGGCTTTGGTGTTATACCTGTTTAGCATATATGCATTTAGATTTGAAGCAGTGAAAGATAGAGCTAACAGGTGGACTCACTTGTTCCCTCAGTACCGTTGATCTGCTCATGTTTAAGTTGGTCCAGTGTAGAACAAGGGTACTGATATCTCGGGATTTGACAGATGTTTTTTTCCCATATTCACGGGCCAAATTCTGATACCGACAATCAGTATTTACCCCTTGGCAAGGGAGACTCACCATTGGTTAGTTCGACTTGAATTCTTTGATGTTTTTGTGGTTCTCGGCTTCGTACAGCTGTTTACTTGGGACTATAATCTATAATTAAATTATGGTCAGCAAGGTGTAGGATTATAAGTGATTGTTATTTATCTATCTATTTGCAAACAAACAGACCATTTCTTGAACCCCTAACTGTCATGGTGGTCACGTTCGATGGGACGTGCATACTTCCCTGAGAGAGGGTGACGCAACGAGAACTCTCATGTTTGGAAAGACCAATCAAGATTGGTTCCCTCTCGATGTGGATCTATTTATAATCTCAATCTAACGAGCTGTGGTTGTTTGTGGTTCCCGGTGAGCAAGTGACCATGCGTAGCATTGTATAACTGGAAGGACGCATTCGGAAATTCAACTAAACTTACGGCGGTAAGCAAAGGAAACCATGTCGGGAAGAATTGCTTTTTAAATGGATCAAACACAGTACGAGTTGGGCTGTTGCTGGCAACCAATGTGCTTGTCTCACCTGCCGTACTTCGTTCTTGATTCTGAAACAGCCCCTTGATTTGGGCATCAGACGAGGGGATCCGTAGTGGGCATTTTGGGAGACAGCAACCGTGTGTGGCCTTCTGTAAATGCTGTTTGGACCGCCGCAGCTGGTTGAATCCTCATGCATCTCATAATGAGGGGTGGAATTTTTTTCCCACCTCTGCATTCCACACAAGGGTATGTCCCTGTGTAGCATGAATGGATTGGTCTCAGTGCTGAAAGTAACTTGAGCACCGTCTTTGCCTAGTGCTGTCAAGATGTTGGTGACAGGTCCTTTGATTTGAACTGCACCGGTAGTGGGCAGGTAAGGCAGTTGGGAAGACCGCAACAGGTTTGCTGTTTTCTGCAAATGACCTCCGCACCCCTAGTTTTGCTCTTGTAATCGGCTATGCGACTCTTAGAAGCATAGGCCTATAGTATCATATTGATGTGGGTCCTTGTTTCTCTGGTCTAGATTTTGATCACCTATCACAGATGAACATACACTGTGACACAAATCTAGGCAAGGATGTGAAATGTAACCATTGACCCAGCACGTTCAACCAAAAAAGGAGGTAATTTGTAATGTTGCATAGCCATTTTTTCTTTCGTGAGGGACCCATTCAAAAACATTGCAAATGTAATGCTCCGAAGTCAAGACGTTGGCTTGAATTTGCCAGTGCAGTGCTCGGCAACTCGAGATCCCATTGGCTATTAATTAAATCAAGAATGACTTGGTGATGTGAGATCATTGGGAAATGGTTTCTGTCCTTCTGCACTTTAGGAAAGGCTTTAGGAATATATGGACAAACGTTCTTTCCTTGAACTGCATATTACATCTTTTCAGATTGAATTGCAATCAACAGTGCATAGAAATAGTTGTGACTAAGAAACATACACCCACTGACTGTGGAGATTGCCTAAGTGAAACCACATTTTCTTGGGGCCACAGATAGCAGCAAATTGGAACAAATTGGACCACTTCCATCGACAGCTGAAAGTCCAAGAATTAGGTATGATGACACACTTGGACATCAGGCCCACAGGGCATAGACCTGGGGACAATCTTTCACAAATGCTTGTATAACTGAAAATGGGGTTTCCACACAAAATTAATTTAATGCAGGGTGCCAATTGAAGACCAGAACTGGTTGAGATAGATTTAGCCAGGAGAGTAGAGTTTCAACATTGAGTGGGTACTAGTTTAGACCTGATTGACACAGCATCTTTACCCTATATATGAATACTCATGAACCAGGGAAAGTTCCGGGTTTAGACCCGCACAAGATCTCTGTCACGTGGATGGCATCTGCGAGAGACACAAGAGCTGGGTATTAGGCTGTATACAAATGATGCGACACTGCATGAATTAGTAATGCTGTATCGGGACCAATTCTTGTGACATTGGTTTGAAAGCAAATGTGTAGTGTACAAATTGCAATGATGTATGCAATCACATTTTTTATGAAAAAAGTAATTTTGTTTTCCAGTTTTCTTTATCTGTGCTTCTTATCTTCATTTGGGATGTTTTTTTTTCTCTTTTATCTTGTCTGTGGTGGTAATGCAGGAAACACAGTCAAGGAAGACAGGCTCTGTTTAATCTGTCAACACACACAAATGTGATCACAAATGGATTCTCTTTATGTCCTGAGGATGGCTGCGGTATGAAAATCACGCTGAGTAGCAAGCCGAAACTCGAGTGAACACTTTAATGTTTTAAGCTCCATTAGGATAACAATTTGGACATCTTGTACAACGTTTATGGAGAATTACTGTATCAGAAATATATAGTGTTACATGGCATGATTGTTTTGGTGTATTCAATGTTAGAAAACAGCACTTTACACTTGAGGTCGAATTGTGTGACCCATTTTCTTAATTAATAAATCTTTTTGCGTTTTTGCACAGCGTGAATGGATTTGTATGGGAATGAATGAGGTTGGTTTGGATAAGTTAGCGCGTTTGATCACAGTATGTTTTTGGTACGATTAAAATGTATTGTTTTATTTTTGTATTACGGATTCAATGTTGTGTTTCAATGACATGAAATCTTGTTTATTTTGTCTTTGTGTATTCTTATGAATTCTATAAAATAAAGAATACCTGTGATAACCAACCTGATTTGAATTTTATAGAAAGTGATTGCTTTTGGACAGTAAAATAATTGAATGCAATGAGAGTCAGTACATACCTTTGGGTATCTACATGTTGTGACACTGTGGATGATTCTGCACAACCTCCTGTCCCTGGTCCATCTGCTGCGGCATTGACTGGTTTCGTGGATGCCTCCACCAAGACCAAGGTCCGAGGTCCTGATTGAGACCAAGGGGGCCATCCAATATGTGGTGCAGCCCCTGTTGGCTTGTACGTGAGGCAGACCTCATCTATTCGTGATGCTGTTAAAAGCTTCTCGTGAGGAGCTTCTTCAGCATCTCAAGCAGATGAGCTCCTTCATGGGCCAGCTGGCAACTGCACTGCTTTTGATTGGTGTCTTTGCAAAAGCCCATGCAATTGCCCTCTCCTCCTCTTCCTCCTTTGTGCCCCAGTCATCCTCCGGTGAGCATTCCATGCTTACACTACCACAGGCCGCTGTGCAACACTCCCACTACCACTGCACAGTCTGGTTGTGTCCAGGTCCCGGCCCGAGGTGGAAGTCCCAAGAATGCAACATGAGACGGTCACTGTGCTTGCCCATGCACCTACACATAAACAGGCAGTAGAGGTCCAGCTAGCACTTCAAGGACAATGCAGGTGCTGTACCCCCTCGACAAGTGTCATCCAGATGGAGGGGGTACCGACACAGCTTGCACTCTGCCGTGCAGCAGCAGATAAGGATTGTTAGAAGGCAGTTGATGCAGGGCTATAAAACCCTGAGCAAAGAGGCACCCAATTGGCCGGAGGAACAGAGTTGCCTGTGGTAGATGGTGTGCATCCGGGTGCAGTATCAGAGGCAGCTGATGGTGGAGAGGCAGCAGGCTAGGGAGCCAGCCATTGCAAGGGCCATGGCCGAGCTAGCGGAGAGGTGTACAAGGAGGCGGGCAGCCATCCCGGAGGACAGTTGCAGGGATGCAGAGGTGGAGGAGAGACAGGTGGCTGAAGGCCTGAAAGCCGTCCAGTCAAGAACAAACTCCAGCCTACAGGCAGAGGATGCAGAGAGGGACTCAGCCCTGGTGAAAGCACTAGCAGACATTGAACAGGAGTAGCCCACTGCCAGTGTAGTTGTATAATGTTAGGTTTCATTTTGAACAATTTTTGTTTTTATTTTAATCCCTGGACATTTTACCATTCCCCTTATTTTAGTATTTTAATGTACATAGTTTTAAAACAAGTTGAAGTACTTATGATACCACACCTCTTGCTGTCTCTTAGTCCATGTGCAATATCGCTTTTCCCATGTTCCCCAAATGCACTTATTCGATGACTGGCAAGTGGGTTGGGGCCTCACTGTGTGTGTGTGTGTCATGTTGTTACTGTGAGACTTGATGTGGGACATGTGAACATGCTCCCTGTTTGTGATGGATGTTGCGATGGATGATGTGATGGGTGGTCTCTTTTAGATGTGGGGAGGGGATGTTATTTGAGATTGAAACTGTTGACAGCTTAGACATGCACATGTGTGGCTTGCCTACTTGCGTGCTTGCATTACAGGCATGTTGTTGAATTATGTATGTGGTGTGGTTGAGTATGTTCTCCATTGCTGCATGTGTTTGTGTGTATAGTGATGTTGTGTGTTATACATGCCTGACATGCATTCTTTGGATTGATTTAAACATGTGCACATATGTTTCACATGTAGGAGTGAGGCCATCAGAAGGATATAGGTGGCAATGGATGTTTATCTGACTCCGTTCCTTGTGCAGGGGCACTGTGTATTTAATGTCGCTGGGTTTGTGCTGTGGGAGTGACATTTTTGAGTGTGTGTGTAATGGTGTGCATATGGGGAGGGTTGCAGTGATGTGTGAGATATATCATGATGGTGTTTGTGGTCTCTCATCGGAGATGGATACTGACTTGTTTAAGCGTATTGCTACATGATTCACATGGTTTAGTTCTGTGTTGTATCTGGTGACAGCTCATGAACCTTTGCACATTCGCACCTGAGTGTTGAGTTCACTGTCCGTTGAGTTCCTTTCCAGTCCACTGCAGTTTTGGTGTTCCTTTGGCACTTGCTTGTCGATGTGAATATTCCCACACTTCATTTACTGGTATGGGTATTTAGCATTGTGGGTGTTGAGGTGGGATGTGGCACTTGCTGTTGATATGTGGGCTATACTCATCGCTTGTGCACTCAATATTCAGTAGCTGTATCCCCCCCAACGCACGGCCAACCACCCACACACATCTGCAATCACCAACTACCTGCTCTCATATCATAATGCACACCTGCCACTCGAATGTTGCTGGCTCACATGATTGATGTGTCTATCTAGCTGGACACATTACCCAACTCCTTGACTCGCACACTTTCTGACAATCTTCTCATCACCCAACCACAAGCCTGTTCTACTTGGGTCACTTGCAGGTACGTTGCCACCCCTGCCTAACTAGCTACCTATCTACCTACCTTCCTTCCTTCCTTTGTTTGTACATGCTACAATGCATACACGCAATCCGAATTACTCTGAATAATCTCTGAGAGCTCAGAGTTGGGTCTTCCAAGGGCATTCACCTACACAGCTTTGAGGCCATTGCAATGGCACAATGGCCCAATAATATGCAAAATTGAATTCCATTGCATTACTATGTCACAAGTACCTTGAGTGGTCAACGTGTAGCTCGTGCAACATTGTGTTTTCCTATTGATGTGTAACTGAGTGTGATGTACCAGGGAGTTATGGAAGGAGCTATGGGCCTGGATTAAACAACAGTGCTCCCAGTTTCTCATGTTGGAGGAGGATATGTGGCAGGTGTACTTCATGTTGAAGGCAGGCCAGAGGAGTTGAGGTAGGTTGTTGGTTAAAACTGGACTGGTAGGGGTGACAACTAGCAGGGGGCTTGAGGGAGCTGGGGCAGAAGTCAGTGGTGGTGTTGGGAGGAGGGTGGACTAGCAGGGGCTACCTGGGGGTTGGAGACGAGGTCAGTGGGGGTGGTGAGAGGTGTGAGGACTTAAGGGTGCTGCCTGGGGTAGTGGGTGGAGGTCAGTGGGGTGGCGGGAGGGGGGCAGACTATCAGGGACTGCCTGTGGGTTGGGACAGAGGTCATTGGGGGTAGTGGGAGGTGTGAGTACTTGAGATGGCTGCCTGGTGTTGTGAGCTATGGTCAATGGGGGTGTTGGAAGGTGTCAGAACTTGGGATGGCTGCCTTGCGGTCGTGGCAGATGTCAGTTGGGGGTGTTGTAAGGTGTCTTGGAGGGAGATGTCTGGGGTAGTGGGCAGAGGTAAGCGGAAGTGGTGGGATGTGTGAGGACTTAAGGCGGCTGCCTGGGGTGGTGGGCGGAGGTGAGTGGGTGTGGTGGCAGATGCAAGGACTTTAAGGGGCTGCTACGACTTAGGGGTGAAGGTCCGCAGTTTGGGTACCACTTGAACTTAGGGGTGACAGTCTGCAGTTTCAGCGAGGTGCTGACTTGAGTTACGGGGGACGCTTTTCAGTTTTACTGGGGTGCTGACTTGAGATACGAGGAGAAGATCGGTTCCCAGTTTCGCCAGGGTGCTGCCTTCACTTATGGGGCACAGTCCGCAGTTTTGCCGGGGTGCTGACTTGAGTTACGGGGGACGGTTTGCAGTTTCTCCGCGGTGCTGTCTTGTGTTAGGAGGGATGGTCCAGAGTTTCGCTGGGTTGCTAACTTGAGTTAGGGGGACGATTTGCAGTTTTGCCAGGCTGCTGCCTTGAGATACGGGGTATGGGGTGCTAACTTGAGTTACGGGGAACAGTTCACAGTTTCGCCAGGGTGCTGCCTTGTGTTACATGTGACAGTCCAGAGTTTTGCTGGGGTGCAGGATGATGTTGCAAAGGTAGGCACATAGGTTGTTTTTTGGCACTATTATTGGTTTGCGTGAGTCAGTCCAGGCGGAACTCAGTGCTGCTAGCGCTGCAGGATATGCTTTAGAATCCATGAATCAGCAAAGAGCGCTAAACATTTCACATCCGCAGTGTGAGCTCATCTGGTATCGCTGAGCCAGTGGTGTTGTGAGTGAAGGGTGTTACGTGTTTGATACAAAGAAAAATAAAATCTGCAAAAGTAAATCTATGCTTAAATAGAGCAGTGAAACATACATGTTATGTGATATGGTGCAAAATGTTTGTCCGCTCCAATTTGCCACTGGCCAAAAAAAAAAAAAAAGACATTTAAAAAGGGCACCAACAAAATGAAAGTATGTTATCTGACACATGGAATTTTTATTTATCTGTGATTGTTCAATTGTCATCACATGTGAACAAATGCGTAAACCCTTGATAACAATAATAAGGAAGAAAAGTTTTAATGGACAGATCCTGGAATTTATATCTGTCCTCGTGGTTTAAGATTAGGTCTCCTAAATTGAAGATCCTAGGTATAAATCAGAAATGATAACCACCCACTATATCAACATACTGTTAATTACGTGTGTCAGGGGAACATCATGGAGGAAAAGGAGACAGTAATAATCGATTGTCCCTCTTTTACTCAGTGCTGGCAAACATGTGTTTATTCTATTCTACAAAAATCATAAATAATATCAAAACAAACAGTTGTGATAATTTACAATAAAATCACAAAGAAACAGCAAGACATTGCAGGGTGTGAAAAATTGTGTGCAGGTGTCAATTGTACTTCATTGACAAAAATAATGAGACATAAGGCCTCATTACGACCCTGCCAGTCCGGAAAGAATGGTGGTGGTAAAACCGTCACCACCGTTCTTTCCAGACCGGCTGATTAAGAGACCTGCAGGAGGGAGGTGTCACTCCTGCCAGGTCTGACCTGGCGGGTTTAACACCACCACCACCTGCAGACGGACATGGAAACACCGGCTCTGTCATAGACGAACCAGTGTTTCCATTGTCCCCATCCCCATGGAGTCCTATGAGGCTCCATGGGAATGGGGACTTACACAATTCCGCCTCTGGAATTCCCAAGTCACCGTGGTCGTAATGTCCTGGTGATTCTGGGAATCACGGAGGCGGAATGGTAATATGTGTCCGGCGATAACCTGGTGTTTTTTCCGGCTCGGTTACCGCCAGACTCGTAATGAGGCCCATGGATTTAAGAAAAAAGGAGAGAGGTATTTAAAAAACGATTATAGTTCAGATGCAGGCTAATGATTCAATAGTTCCACTGCACTCTTCAACTAGAAGGGTTTCAAAGTTACACTTAGGACAAAAGTGTAATTTCAGCCAAACAATAAATATTCCAGGGTCATAGGGTAAAAGATATCTTTGCCAACGTGGCAGAAGATTGTTGAGCAAATTGAGCAAAATCTGTAGACAGGGAGACAAACTTATTTGGGTGTTCCCTGTGCTCTTCACATTTAGGCGGTAGTGGAGTATACCAAGTCCACCTTCATCAGGGCTCCTTGTCGGGGACCCTGCCGGTACTGTAAATCCCAAATATTGAGTTTCGGTCACATATGGACATGGTGTTCCAATGGGGACCTGTGATCAGGTCTTTCTGATGACTGTATTTGGTTGGGGTGCCGTGTCGGGGAATAGTTCGCTCCAGCTGGTAGTGACAAATATTGGTTTAGTTTCTGTGATGTTGGCTTCAGTTTAAGCTTGAATGCTGCATAACATGTCCTCTGCTTCGGTTGCAGGCGTATATCCACTGCACGCACATGCCATAATCTAGCATCTCGTTATCACTGGCGGCTGGTGAACTTGTATAAGGTTAGTGCAAACAATACTGGGTCCAAATTATATAAAATGAAGCAGGTAGGCAAAGATCCCAACTTCCTACGGCTATGATTTGGGGCGTCTCCCATGACAACATTTCGAAAGAAATGGGGAGAAACTGCAATGCTGAAAATAATGTGTATGAATGCAAGAGCTATTACAGGCAGTTTTGAAGTGAAACACAGAAACAATTCCAATATAGTCAAGGCAGATGGAGCCACAGTGTGCAGAGGAATCTTTGTGATATAGCACTCAACCAGGGCCCAATACCATGCACCAAAGGCACACTGCAGAGAAAGGACTTTCCTAAATCCTATGCAGTAGTAATTAGAACCATTTTAAGTAGTTTGCGCCGAGCTGTAACGTCTGTTAGTGTTTCAGAGCAGGTAATGATTTGTTAAAAACACAAATATGCAAATTAAATAACTAATCGCAAAATAATAGGTTAAACATGTACAATGCAATAACAGAGGAATTAATCATTATACTGAAAGCATTACATCCGAGATAATGAAAACGGAAGAATTGGAAGGGTATTTCACATACACAATGATGCCATTTCCTATTTCCCTCAGCAGTACTCCCTCTACTTCCATGAACGCTTGAGATGCTGGGAAATACATAAAACAAAAAAAAAACATTCGCCATGGAGAGAAGACATGTTCTCAAAATATGTCAAGGCGTGACAGCTTCTTCAGGCATTTTGTCACTCGAAAATCTGTCCAAAGGTCACCAAACGATGCCTTCCTTTCATGTGTGTTGAATGATTAAAGGAATGGGTTAACCCAAGATCTTGAGAGTCCCAAATTAATATATGAGAGCCATGACACCTGCCCCGCCCTTAGTAGCCACCTTGGGCAAAGTATTTCATACATCTGTGCACCGGGCTTTAACCAGAGAGAGATCCAAAAAAGTGGAGGTTAACCCTGAACTGCTCGTCAATTGCCCTAACCCCAATGTCTGGTCTTCCAGGGAAAGCCTTGTCTAAACACAGAACCCCAATGCCCTTCTGGTTAGCTCAGCTATTCTCTTTTTTGCTGGACCAAAGAGAGTGAGGTTGATCATTTCAGCCCTAAATAATCTTGTCAAGGAATTTTCACAAGGGGCGAGTGAGACACGATACAGGTATTGCTGGGATTCCCCACTCCCCAAAGCAGTCTTCATCTTCAGGGCTTTTATAACTAATCTATTTATTCTGACAAACATAGTCACATGTCTTAGAAGTCACCGCATGTTTCCTTGTCATCCTAGGCAGCTTGACTGCATCCTATGCAGAGTGGGGCCCATGTATGTTCACCCTGCAAACTACTAAACCTACATTACAACATCCTGCAAGATAGATAAAATGTACTTATATGTTGCAGCTTGTCCCCCCAAAGAGACCTCCTCTGTTTGACCAGATTCTAACATTCTATGGCATAGGTCCAGCGAGGGTGAAAAGGAGAGAGGTCATTAACAGAAGGAATTGAATAATTTTAACTAAATTATGAAACGTTGAGGGAGGTTGGGGGCAGGGGGGTGTTCAGCTTTTTCTGAAAGTGAAATGAATATCTTCCTTCCGAAGACATTTTGGTAGTGAGTGCAAGGGGAGGACAGTTTGAGTCCAGAAACAACACACCACCTCACCCTTTTTGTTGGTCAATATTTATGTGTGGCTCAAAAGATTGAATTTGAAGAGTGAAGCGAATGACAACACTGATCTCTTTTATTGGACCTTTTACGTGAAGGGGGGAGCATGTTTTACTAGGCAGTGGGCTTTGAATGTTGTAATTTGAGCAATGGGAAGCCAGTGCAGCTTCAGTAATGTGGCCATGTATGTGTCTTCTTCGGACTTAGAGTAGAAATCTGGCTAGTACATTTGAATTCTTAAGAATACATATTTGGAAAGATGAAAGTCAACTGAACGGCCATAAGTATGTTTACCAGCATGTCTACCAGTTACAAATGCATTAATCCCTTGGACCTGATGACTGAATGAAAGGAAGTGAAGGCCTTTTTTCAATTGACTAATTGTTCGAAAACAGATGGCAACCACTTTCTTTAAAGAAGTGTCATTTTTGTTTGCCTTGTGAAACGGTTTTACATATTGCAGACTGAGATAATACCTGTTTACTCCATTCTGTATTATGTAAGCATTTTCTCAATATGTAGCAATGGTGCAACTTTTAGATCAACTGGCGTAAGGTGACTCCTTTTAGTTATAACACCTCTACCACTATGCCCTAGCCACAACAAACACAGTACTGTTTTCACGCAGAGGCGTGGACTAAACCCCAAACCATTGTTCCATCCGAGGTCAGAGCCCTTGTCTGGTGATATCCTCATTCAAATGGGAACCAGGGTTCGATCCAGGTGAATCCCTCAATCCACTGCGGCACACCCTCAAGCAGTTGGGAATTGGAGCTCAATCTTAAACACTAATGTCTTTTTTTCAAGTGTAGACACCAGTGATCACGAATTTCGTTTTAATTATTGTATTTTTTTTTCAAGTTAATTTAACAGTCATGTCTGCATAAAGTAATATGAAACATGATGTCTAAGTGTGTATTTTTCTAAGTTGTTTTCATTCAGACTTACTACATGTAACACTCAAACGATGTAACCTAACAGATCTAAACATAGGCCTCCATTCCTGTGAAGGCCTTCCGAATACGGTACATTTAATACCTTATTCACGAAGGACGTTTTGTTGTTTGATGCGTCTGTTACATGTATTGCCAGTTTGATTTGCCCATGACAGTGTGGGTGGTATATTTTTTTTTATTTATTTTTTTAATGTTTTTTTTGATTTTACAAACTTTTCATTTACACTTATTTTACATTTCTAAAAGGTATCACTATATGATTACATTTCAGTCATTCAGTTTACTCTCTTCGATGATCGCTGTTCAAAATGTGATTACTGTAAAGATTAGGCGTTTATCTTGTCCTCTTAATAGATTGTCCCATTGCTCTTGAATTGTCATTTGTTTGTGAGATATCTCGAAAAAGTCTCTATGTAGATCCCTTTTTTCCTTTAGAGCTGGGCAGACCATGATCAGATGAAAAAGTGTTTCCCGCATGTCTCTTGTTTTACAGAACTGTCAATCAGAAGTTTTATTATCTAATTTGTCTGTCATAGTCAAATAATCACAGCTCGGGAGGATATTGAAGCAAAAACGTAAGAATAGGTCATGGATAGTCCGGTCTGGAAAGTAGTTCAGGTAGCCTGGCAGTTCGTGAAGGGCCCTTGTTTCAGTTTTGCATTTATTTTGGTCGGCTACAGGTTTGATCCAATCGTTGGTGCGAATTTTGCATACTGTGGTCTATTTATCAAGATTTCTTCAGTGATTTCCCCCGCATGCATTTTTTTGTTTAATCTCGGAAGTCCACTTCGAAAAAGCTGTGATTTGAAAAGCTTGTTTGTTTTCTTTAAGGATTTCCAGAGATGGTATTTGGTCTTGCGAGATTATTTTCCGGTGGAGATCCATTTGCTTCCAGAGAACTATAGATTGTATAGATTGAAGGGCTAATTCAAAGCAGATTCTTGGCATCGGGAATGATCTTGGAAGAGATGGTGTTTTCCTCCAAAATAGAGCCTCATAACGGGGCCACTTTATTGTTTGCTGATTGACCAGTGATTCACTGGCATAGGTCAAGATCAGAATTACTTTTTGCTTGTACAGAGCAATTGTAGCTTTTATTGAGTATGTTCCAAAATCGACCTTGCCTTGCAAGAGATATGGCTTTTCCCTCAACGTGGTCTTTCCACTCTTGTTTGTTTAGGGAGGGATTCAGCATTACGCCCAGGTATTTGATTGCCTTGGTTATCACGATTGGTTTACTTTCTAGATATATCTTTAGACTGTGTTGCTTCTTGTTTCTTTGGGAGGACAGTTTCATTACTTTAGTTTTATCAATATTTATCTGCAACTCATTCTCTATCATGAAGTTTTGTGCTTTGTCTAGGGTTTTTCGCAGGCCTGACACAGTTTTATCTAAGATGATAATATCGTCAGCATAAATTAGGGATTGAATCTGCTCGTTGTTGATCTTTGGAGGATTCGCGCTATGTTTTGGATCCTTTCCCCAAAGTCACAGGTATACAGATTGTATAGGGAGGCTGCCAAAGGGCACCCTTGTTTCAGGCCGTTCCAGGTCGAAATTGGCTTTGTCACTATACCATCATTGGTTAATCGGACTTGAACAGAGGTGTTGGAGTAGAATTGTATTATCGGGTTCAAGATGGAGGGTGGACAACCCCATGCTGTTAGTTTAGTCCAAAGTTTTTGTCTGTTGACATTGTCAAATGCCATCTTTAAGTCTATAAAGATGGCATATACCTTTTGGGATTTGATTATTGCCTCGTAGTTTATCAAGTTCAGCAGAAATAGGTTCACATTGGTTCCTATTTTGTAGACAAAACCAGTTTGTCTTTTTTCCTGCTTACCGTTCTCTGCAGCCCAGGTGTTAAGTTTTTTTAAGAGGTAGCCCACGAATAGTTTCCCTAGACGATCTAGGTGCACTACTGGTCTATAATTTGCCGGGTTTTTACGATCTCCAGCTTTGAAAATTGGGATTAAGCTAGCCAGTGTCCAGGTGCGAGGAATTTCTTTTGTCTTTCCTATAAGATGGAGAAGTTGGATGAAAAAGGTAGCCCATTCTTCTGGAGCTGCTTTAAGATCGGCGTTCGATAGTCCATCGGGACCTGGGGCTCTAGATGGATTAAGGGCCATGATGGTATTTCTTAGATCTTCAATATCCCAGGTAAGATTCCAAGAACAATCTTCTTTCTGCATATCTATTGTTGGAGTATCAATATTTGTTTTGTAAAGAGTTGTAAAACGTTTAGACCATATCTGCGCTTTGACTTCTTGGATCATGTAAGGTGCTTTAGATGAATCATTCAGCAATGACCATAGTTGTCTTGTATTGTTCTGTTTGAGCACAGCCAGAATGGCTTCTGCATCATTCTGTTGCATCATGGCTTTAATTGCTTTTATTGTGTTTGAATATCGCTGTTTTTCTTTTTTGGTTTCGGTTTCGAAATCATGTTCTTTCTTTTTTTTTATTGTCGTAATTGTTTCTGATGAAGTTTTTTCTTTAACTTGATCTCAATATTGAAGTGATGCATATGATTGTGTTTTGATGAGTCGTTGGGCCTTGATTGTGGTTGATAGTATTTCTCCAGGATCCAGCCGTAGTTCAATTTTGATTGATCTTGAAGTCGTGACTCTTCAAAGGTTGATACTAAACCAGCTATCTGATGCTTCTTTATTCAGAGTTTGTTCAAACCGTTATTAAGTTCAAGAGCTGGTAAAATTATTCGAGGGTTCTGTAGTCTTAGCATGTCCCATGAAATTGATATTTGATGATGGTCGCTCGTGGACTGCGGAGAGTTAGCAGTAGAGGGGATTAATTTTCGTATATCTTCTGAAATGAAAATATAGTCAATGATTGATGTAGATTTTTCATGTGACCAAGTTGGGAGGGGAGGACCTTTACTATTCATTGGTTGCTCACTTAGGGATATGTTGCGGATGGTTAATTCTTTAGTCCATTTTCTGGCTCTTGATGACAAAGCATGTGAGTCTAGTTTTATTCCATCTCTACTGAATAAATGCATGTTGAAGTCTCCCGCAATGATGAATGTTACTCGGTTATTAGTGTTGGCGATAGTATTGATTTCATCGCATATTGAGTCTATAAATTTGTTATCATTCCTTGCGGATGGGTTCCAGTAGATGTTGATGATGGTTAAATGGATGGCTTCAGAGGATTGATCCACGTCACTGGGAAAGGACGGTATGAGTATGGTGATGTAATGAGCCCAGGAGTGGATATTCTTCCTTGTTGTTATCGACCACGAGGGGATGATTTTCATTAGGATTATCATTCCTGATGCAGGTCTACCTTCCTGTGAGGTAATTGCAGGGTTCGTCAAGGTTATAAATCCGTTGCAAAGTACATCTTCTTTCAACCAGGTTTCCTGTAAACATATGGTGTCTGATTCTGCAAGAGAGGCTGATCCTTCATCAAAGAGGTGTTTGTGGGAAGTATAATGCATATAGGCATGGCAAACTTTTGTCATATTCTCATTTTTTTCCATACAGATATGAAAAAGGTCACCTTTCTAGCGATTGTGGATAGACTAGGAATTTTAAAAAACTGAACAGGAAGGAACTGCTTGAGACTTAAATTACTGCACCATCAGTCCTAAGGAATTTGCTAAAGGATACTGTATTCCATAAATACATGACATATAACAATCCAGTTCTAGATTATGTACCACATTGTCTCCACAATGTCAATGTATGTATTTTGTTTGGTCAGTGCCTGGGTTGTTCTAGTTTTGGGAACAGATGGTAGCCTTCTAAGTGAACACTGCTCCTCCACCATTGGACAATCATGGGTCTTTTTAATCTCACCTGCCCCACTTGTGTGCACCCGACTGAGGAATGCCAAGAACTGCTTGTTCATCAGTGGTACTTTTTACTGAATTGTATATCGTCTACCATGGCATGGAGGCACTTCCAACTGAAATTTAACTAGGAATTTGCTTTACACAAATTCTACTGATTTGTAAACGGTTCTTGTACCGCTTAAAACTGACGGAGTGTTCCAAGTGCCAGCAATGTTGCCAGTTTAAGTCTAAACACTTGGACCTGCTCAGACCCAATTATTTAAGTCCACCAATTTCTGAATGCAGTGCAAATGGCTTCAAAAGGCATACAGCGCCTGAAGCACCAAGGCCAAATGGAAGAACAATGGCCTCTTCACTGACGGCCATGGCTATGTTATCCCACTCCCCACTGCCTTCCATCAATATATTGCCCAGACCTTCTACCCCAGTATTCCTTGACTACCATACCTTCAATCACAGAACCTTCAAATATCAATGTCACTGGTCCTCACATCTGCTTCTCCTGTTGTCACCTTTAGCTGTCATCCCAGTGCACACTGATCAATTCACTCATTATTTATTGCAATAAACATAATTCATGTTGCAGAAATATACAGCAGCTAAGTCAAAACAAATTATTTTGATCTCTATAAAATGCATTGTTGGGCTCCCCAAGTATTTAAAATGAAAGATATTTAAAAATATCAGCACATTCAATACAGCATGTTTCAAGAAATATATATATTTTTAAATTGTAATGAAAAGTGTGAGATATTAGAGGACCAAAACAACTTGCTAATGCCTTGGTGGGGCTTGTTCTGTTGCAGGATCTATTTGATGAGATTTACATGTATTTTCTTGCACTGATATTAGGATAGTTGTTTTTGATGGTTCAGGCCTTACGTTTAAGCGGCTGGTAACTGCCTCTCACGTTTTCATGTATGTACTAGATAGTAGACAATATGCTTTTTCTATAATTGATTACATATTTGCATTGTGAAGCCTGAGTCCTCCCTATGGCTGTTGCCGGATGCCCTTCAAAAGAAAACTGTATTTGGAAATAGTTTTTGATTGAAAAACATATTTTCTTTATTTTGCAGATCCTGGTGAACCTGCAGCCTAGAGAAAATCAGAGTGTTATGAACTGACCACACATGTATATTTCTTAAATGTAGCATTACTTTAATGACTGAATGTGACAAGTTCATTTATGATATGATATGATATGATATGATCGTTTATTCATATAGCGCCTATACACAATGTGTTTCAAAGCACTTCAAGGCAAGGGAGGGAACAAGGGAAAATACAATCACATTCTTACAGGCCATGAACAGTAAGGATGTGAAATTAACTATCATACTCGGCCTGACGACATTTCAGATAGTGATCGAGAAGATTTGGATGGGGAGGTGCACTCATGGGTTATTGTAATTTTATTTACTTAACTCACTTGTGGTTGTTTAGGTGCAATCTGTATAGAGTCTGTGCTACCAGACCAGAGAAGTATATAGAAAGAAAGGGTCAGCCGTCAACAACGTATAAACTGAAATTCTTTTCTTGTAAAAAATACAAAAGTATAAAAATATGTGTGTCTTTATTTTTCCATTTTTTCTCATTAACACAGAGTTCTCAACAAGTTTATAACTCACTCATTTAGGCCTTCAACAAAATTTCGTGTCATTATATACATAATTGTTTTCACCTTCCTAACACATATAACATAATGTGTAACAACAACATTTTTAACTATAAACAAAATTCAATTCCACTTGAATGCAATATAATGTTCAAATAAAGAATTTCTGATATCCTGTATCTGTTATTCCAGTATGACTGCCCTAATGACGGGCTTCTGGGATTTCCACTACGCGTTTCGGGCAATTAATAAGCCCTTCTTCAGGTGGGAATATCAGGTTTCTCTGTCTTTTTTCTACAAAATTAAATGTAGAGAGGGAGCTCAATTAATATCTTTTTCTGTTAAAAATATATTTAAACACATTATTGAGGACTATTTACACTTCACTAACCTCTGTCCAGGTAAACCGTTGTGCGGTAATACTTTGCCCGCTGCTATATGATGGCTGCTTGTATCTGCATATGGCTGTTAGTATAATTGCTGGGATTCATCAAACTATAGAGATAAAACATAAATCAAAATACCAGAAGTCACTACTCTATTCCATGTGTATTGAGACTCACACTGCTATGTCAGAAATAGGTAAATGTGGAGCGATCACGAGTGGGACCAGTCGCTAAAAACAGCGCTGGGTCCCACCCTGTGATCACATATTAAGGAAAGTCGATTTTCAATTCTTGTTGGACTCACCCATTACTGATGACTCAGTCCCCTTCTAGATCTTAGTTTCGGCGCTGAGTCCATTGACCATTCTGTATCTTAGTTGAGAAAAGGGCCGTGTACAGCCTTTTTTTTAATATCCTGGACGGGGCTCCGCGTCCTGCCGTGGTGTCCGTACCACACAAGCCCTCCCTCACGGTGCAGCGTCTCCGTGTCCTGTACTTTTCGAAAGGATGCAAACGTGTTGCTGTAATTAAATCTCACGTGGGTGTTATGCCTAGAAAACTCTTTCTATCTTTCAACCCTTAGTCGATTCCTTAGCTACACTGTTCATTACGGTCACGGTACTGAGTTCTGGGTCCTGCATCGTCAGGTTGCCACGCAACCGCTCTCCACTTTTCTGTCTATTCCGTTGCCTGTTCCAGTTCAGGCACACCTTTTGATGGTCGCCATGTTGGGTGAGGATGTAATCTAATATGTGCAGATTAGATCGTGTATTGCTGATCATGTTTGTTAATGCTGACTGTTGAATTATTTACAATAATGGTGAATTTTAAACAGTACAGTATAATACATTAAAACGCACTTTGAGAAAGAAAGAAAAACAGTTGGTGTATATTACATTTGCGAATACTGTTCTCAATGAATTAGTGCTTGAAAGTTCTCCAACAAAATAGTGAATAATGAACATTTTGGGGGATATAATCATATCTAAATCCATGATATCACATATAGACATTTCCCTACTATCACAGATGACTCATAGTCCACAACTTCTCAATATTTCATTCACATAAACCAGTCTGACATAACATAATTTTAGTAGGTTGGTATATACATCAACAAAACATTTCATTGATTGGATGTGAGTTAGTTGGTCACCTCTATACTCAGTGCTGGTTCTTAGGGGGGCATAAGGGAGTGGAAACACCTTAGTTCAAATTTACAACTACAAACTACATTTAATTTTGTAGAATTGCATGTGCACACCAGATTGTGTTGTTTATCTTGTACTGCAAACCATCCTAACATTTCACTTTCACTTGCGATTTCCATCTGGATTTCTTCTCTTTCAGAAATCGCATTTCATAGCCATGTCCATTCTCAGAAAAAGCAGGAGTCACATGACATTGTTGAATGTAACTCTCTTCATTAAAAAATCTTTCTGTATGAGAAGGAATCTGCACTGCCCACCAAACATCTGATTTGAGCATTTAATCGAAGTAGCGCACCACATTGCAGGCATCGCCTGACATTCCTCAGTCTCTTCCGCCTGATTCCATAATGGTGGGTGCATCGCGGCACCAGAGCAAGGCTCCGGCCGCGTGGCTTCGTTGCTAAGCAACTGAAGCTTTTTACCCCTCTAGATCCGCCGGCAGGCGGAAACGTGGGCCACCTACGAAGGCCCACACAAAGGCCCCTGTTTGCCCCCTGTTCGCTACAAGTAGCATAATAGGAGCCACCCTCGCCTGCCACAGCCGTTCCTGCTCTCCAACCTGTGAATACACCAGTGCCATGCTCTACAATTCATAAGGTAACTCTGTGCACGATGGTTACTCTCTAAGTCCTGGTGACCATCATTGTCAACGATCACTAAGAAATTGCCCACTCTCGTTCTAATCACTGTATAATATCTACCGACTCTACCTCACGTGTCTGACATGCGTTAGATCTAACTTGCCTGTTAATGTGTATCTTTTCCTGATCACTAAATCTGATTCAGAGATGCACTATGCTCTCTTGCTATCTGGCCACATTTACACCTTTTGTCGTACTGCATATTCAGCCTCTGACACGCTCAAATCTATATGTATTTAGCACGGCTGCTTGATCTTGAATTTAGATGTATCTAGCCATGTTGCCTGTTCTCAAATCTAGACATATTTAGCCCTACTGTTTAAATTCGAATCTAGATATATTTAGCCCTACTGTTTAAACTCGAATCTAGATGCCGCTTGATCTTGAATTTGGATGTATCTAGTCATGTTGCCAGTTCTCGAATCTAGACATATTTAGCCCTACTGTTTAAATTTGAATCTAGATGTATTCAGCCATCTTGCTTTATCTCAAACTCTGATATATTTAGACCTATTGCCTCGCTCAAACCGAGATGCATTTAGCCTTGCTGCCATGTCTCAAACTTAGATACCAACCTAGTGACCCTACCTCATTGTGTAGCCTCCCCCCAGGCTCAGAGGGCAAGCATACACTGGTCTACTAGCACCTATTCAGTCAAGACTTACCTAGACCTAGCCCATACCTTCAACACTATTTAGAATGTATCTACCTACTACAAGCGTACGCGACTCTGTCCTCATCCTCCTGAACCTCGCTACTCATTTTAATATGGCTCCACAATTGTCCAAAATGCCTCTTCCTACTATGCTCACCGACCAGTTTCCACCCCACACAGACTTAGCCAACCTTCAGCTACTACCCAGTCTCCCTCGTACTACCATAG
Organism: Ambystoma mexicanum; assembly: GCF_040938575.1. Taxonomy (NCBI): domain Eukaryota; kingdom Metazoa; phylum Chordata; class Amphibia; order Caudata; family Ambystomatidae; genus Ambystoma; species Ambystoma mexicanum. The sequence continues at coordinate 99,583,258 of NC_090941.1, read as the reverse complement.
ATAGGAACCTAGGACTTAGAGCTAGACTAGCTAAAATCTACGAGCCGCTCGCCCGCTCGCTGCCTACCTCACAAAAGTCTGCAAAGCAGTTGCCTCAACTTAGCCCCAACATTAAAACCTCTAACCCACACTACAACCTCAACTCCAGTCCCATACTCATCCACCCTAGCCAGAGTACTCCTGGACTAACTCAAGATAAACGCCACACAATCACTATTGAAAACACAACTATCTCCATAGAGACAGTTAGCCCTAAAATCAAGGGAGCCCTGATCAATGCTAGATCCTTAGTAGCACATGCTATAGAAATTGCAGATTTCATCCTCAAAGACGACCTTGACTTCCTCACTATTACTGAGACCTGGTTACACCCTGCAGCAGGCCCCATGATCATGCTAGCAGTCCCAGACAAGTACACCATCCTGAGACAAGATCGCCCCAATTCCAGCGGAGGGGGTGTCACCATTATACATAAACTTAGTCTACCCATGAGACTAGCAACTCCCACCAATGTCCAATCCTGCGAAATCTTTGCAGTCGAAGTCCCACTCACTAATACCCAAACCCTTACTATCCGTCTGATTTACCGCCCGCCAGGACCCATCGGCACCTTCGATGAAGACCTTAACGCCATTCTAACTAGTAATCTCAAAACCTCATCTCAAGTCCTCACCTTGGGGGACTTTAACCCAGGCTATAATGATCCAGCAGACCCAATATCTAATTCCATACTCACCACCCTTGCTGAACTAGGATTCGCGCAAAGAAGCATGGCCCCCACTCATTCGAAAGGTAGAATACTTTATTGGGTGGCCGATCACAATTGTGTAGCAAATATCACCAATATCTCACCTCTAATCTGGACTGACCATCACCTAGTTTCGTTCTGGTTAACCACCGACAGACCTACACCTCCGCCCATCACAACGGCCCCCCCTACTCTCACCAGAAATAAGAAAAACATCACCTTAGAAAGACTCATCCCGAACCGACTCCCTAAACTTGATACACTTTTGGATAACTTGGACCCATAGATCCTAGTCGAGGAATATAACAAAGCCATGGCCACAGCACTGGACCTCATCGCCCCACTCAAACTCAGACCGAGCAAACCGAAATCACACCTTAACAAATGGTACACACCATTCCTTAAAAACCTAAGGCAACAAAAGAGAAATTGCGAGGCTACCTGGAAAAAATGTCCCTCAGTTGCTAACAAACTCAATCTATCCAAAATAACTGCACTATACAAAAAAGAAATATACATGGCCAAACGAACTTCCTTTGACTCTTGCATATCGCCAGCCAAATCCAACATGAAAGAACTCTTTTCCATTCTCAAAGAAGTTGAAACACCTATACTACCCCTTGATACCTGCACCAAAGATAAAAATTGGTGCTCAGAAATTCAGAATGCCCTGGCCAATAAGATTAAGACCCTTAAAACCAAAATCTCTAGCAAAAAAGCGGCCTTAAAAGACATGCCCCCTTCCAAAAACCCGGACAAGTGCACACTACAGAGCCTACCCGTTTCAAGTTTTCTAAAGTCAATACTCTCGACGTAGAAAAAATCATCTTGAAAACCTCCAACTGCCAGGGAGACCTATGCCCAGCACAGCTCATCAAAGATGCCGCCCGTGACCTGTCACCCTTCATCACTAAACTGATCAATGCCTCTTTCACTACTGGCTCCATCCCCAACAATCTAAAACAATCTTGGGTACTTCCTTTACGAAAAAAAAAACACTCTTGACCCAGCTATACCTACCAATTACCGACCCATAACGACTGTTCCCTTCCTACTAAAAATCCTAGACAAGGTCACCTACGTACAAATACAGAAGCACCTGGAAGAACACCACCTCTTAGGATCCAGACAATCATGGTTCTGCCCTCAACAAGGTACTGAGACTGCACTCATCGACCTGAAAGCTCAGATTGATACACTCAGGGACAAAGGACAAGTTGCCTTGCTCCTCCTCCTTGACCTATCTGCAGCTTTCGATTTGGTCGACCACTCTGTCCTATGCTCACATCTCCACACAGCAGCACACTTCTCTCCCGAGGCCATTTCATGGATCACCTCATTCCTTAACGGAGAACCATGAGGGTCTTTTCTCCCACAGCTGCAGCAGACCCCATACCCATTACCTGTGGTGTACCCCAGGGCTCCTGCATCTCCCCCACACTGTACAACATATTTACCAAGCCCCTTTTCGATGATTTGGATCATCTCGGTATCACCTACACTAATTATGCAGTTGATACTCAGATCTTCCTTCCGCTTTCTGGATATTATGGAAAGGATTTGGCCTTGCTAAATAGGGTGTACATCATCATCCAGGCATGGATGGCCACTCGTGGACTATGCCTGAATGATGAGAAAACGGAGTTTATCATCATGGGAACTAAGCACAGTTTAAAGAAACTTAGCCCGGCCTACAACTCATTCATGATAGATGGGAACAACATCAAAGTTGGACAGGAGGTCAAAACACTGGGATTCTACTTGGATTCTAACCTTTCCTTCAAAAGACAACTGAGTTCACTGGCATCCTCATCTGCATACACGTGCAAATTAATCCGCTCAGCTAAACCATTACTGTCAGACACTAGCTGCCTTACACTCGCTAGAGCCCTTATACTATCCCGCCTTGACTACTGTAACGCCCTTTACCTGGGAACCTCCAAGGCTACCACCACAAAGTTGCAAACTCTCCAGAATAACGCCCTGATAGCATCCCTAGGCATCCCCAGAAGAGAGCATATCTCAGGACTCAACCAACAGAACAAATGGCTCTCCACTAGAGATAAAATTCTCCTAAAAACGGCTTCACTTACCCACAAATCCCTTAACAATGCCGCCCCGATCTACTTGATTAACAGATTCCATAGACAAGCCTCCGTGAGACCCCTCAGAACTGTTTACAAAGACTGCCTCTCTGTCCCAAACTTTAAACTTGCCACCATAGGAGGTAACAGTTTCCCGGTAAAAGCAGCCAAACTATGGAATTCTTTGACTCCCAACCTCAGAGTAGACATGCCTTACCTGAACTTCCGCTCTAAGGTAATCTCATGGCTGAAACTGAAGGACCTCCAAAATAGCTGAGTCCCAAGGCTATCCTTCATGCGATCCGCACGCTGTGTTACTTCGTGTGCCCACTTTTTACTTTGTATATACTGTATATATTGCCTGCTTTCCTCTTCTCTTTGTACATTCACCCTTTGCCAACTTGTACATTTTATACTTTGTGACTAAGCTTCGCATATTCTTGTAAATGCTGCGCCCTGATACCCCTGGTTATAACTGCGCATTATAAATAATAAAACAAACAAACAAACAAACAAACAAACACATCACACATGTTGTTTCCTGTAAGGAGAAATATTGTTTGAACTTTTCAATAGAATGGCTTAGTGACATTTTTTTATTTTGTATTTGTTCAACACTAAAATGAACAATTCTCTTTTCAAATGAAAAGCTTTTGTTATTATTCATTCTATTTTTTGTTGTTGCAAGAAACACTTTACCAGATGCCTTGAATCTAATTTCACACCTCCCAAAAGATTTGAGAAGTCTTAAGAGTGGAATATTCTTTTATGAATACTCTTATTACTAGTTCTTAAAAGTGTGAACATCCAGAGGGTGTTTTACAACCTAGTCACTGGGGCTCCCATACTCAGGTGGCCAGAGAAAGGCCATTGCTTTTCGATCTTGACTCTGGGGGTGGACAAGCGAGGGGGGAAACACCTGGTTAGTGGGTCTGTGGGGAGTGGGGGAGCATCACCCCAAGGTGAGGCATGGAATCCCTCTTTTTCCACAACCAATCTAACTCCTATCACCTCCCCTGACTTGCATTGGCCCTGTCCCAGTAATGAGTCCAGGCAGAGTCAGGCAAGTAGCAAGATATAAGGTACACTTATCGACACTCCCTGTGAAAATAAAAGGTGGCGCACACAAGCATACTTTGAGCGAGCCAGGGTACAAGAAGAAACATCTCTTCAGAGGTTGATGCGAACCAGGATGTGCAAGTTGGAAGGCCAAGGGGCTGATCGGCAGTTGAGAGGATCAAGAGAAAGCCAGGCAAGATTTCCAAGCTTTTGGGAAGCCGTGAGCATTTGAAAGGCAAAGCCGAGTGAGCGGAGGAAAGAACACTTCAAGTTGCAAGAAAGCAGCCTGCAATACTCCCGGGTGAACAGCAGAGTTTGGGAGGAGGCAGAGGAGTCATTGGTAACAGCCTTGAGATGCAGGTAAAAGATTAAAGAAATCCCATTAACACTACTGGTGAGTTATTGAAGGGAATACAAATCTGGTTGGTGTTAAAGGGAAAGTGACTGTCATTTGAAAGTTGAAGGTTGCGCATGTGCCGAAAAAAAGCGTTTGAAGAGAACAATTGATGAAAGGTAAACATACAAATGAATTGAGTGGTGCTGTGAGGCAAAGTCACACATTTGAAAGTCCCTGTAAAATGTTATGAGTTTTGAAAGATATTACAGTGGAGATCAAAGGAAAGAAAGTAACTGTGATAAAGAAAGAATGTTGAATGAGAGGAAAGTGAAATATATGAACTGTGAATACGCCAAGAGGGCAAAACATAAGAACTTTGGAAAAGGCCCAGAAGGCAAGTTAAAGAGAATAAGAACTACAAGTACCAAGAGTCCTTGGTACAGCAAGAGACGATTGTGAATTGAAGAATTGAAGGATTGTTGTAAGAGAGTTCGAAGTGGTCATGCAGAGGTTTATGTGAATTCCTTGCAATTTCGAAAGTCTTCAACAGTAGAAAGATACTTAATATAAATTGAACCCCCGCAAAGGAGAGCCTGGCTCGAGCCTGGCAGAGGGAACCCTGTGCAGAACTGTGTGATAAAGTGAAAATGAAAAAGGCTTGAGTCCGGCAGAGGGAAGCCTTTGCAGAACTGTGAGAAATTGAGAAAGTAAATGTGAACTGAATATTGATGGCAAGGCAGGACAAAGCCTTAAGGAAGTGATTGAACGACCAGAAGATGGAAGCCTAAGATTGAAAGTTGAACTGTACCAGTAAGCCAAACTGTGCGAGACTGATTGAATTGTGCCATCCACCTATCCTTTGTTTTTTAAGAGACTCTCTAGGCCCTGTGGGGTTGAACCTGGGGAAGGGAATTAATGGTCGAGATGACTCCCATTTTAGAGTTAGGGCCAGTTAGGAATTCTACCAACCCAAATAAACTTTAAATAAAGGTTAACTTAATCGATGCAGAATTTCTAGTATTAGTGTGACTTGAAATGTGGTTGGTTCCATTCACTTCAGTAGTTGACATGGCGTTTCTTTCAAATAGAATATTTTGAATTACTTGATCTTTACAAGATGTTCGTACAAAACGTGCTTCATCAGTGTAAACATTACTCCCTGCAAACGTTACTTCTATCTAGCACGCTTAACCTGCATATTTGATGCCATCTTTAATATATGCTGTAGAGCAAAAAACAAAATCAGTACATACATTTCAGCAATACATCCGTAAAAATATAGCATACTATGATAAACATTAAGCATTCACTCATATAAAAAGCCATTGGGCCTACAACATGAAGCAACATACACAATAAACACAGAAATGTTTTTTACTACATGTAGCGTTATTTAAGATACACAAAAAGGTACACTATACGTTTGGCACAAAGATACAATTGCTGCACACTACAAACTAGCTTGCAGCTGCAGCTATATTTCTATAACCAATGCTGCATAAAGCTCATATAATTTTCCCATGTAAATTACACACATTTTTGCAAACGGTCACAAGGTTCTAGAGCATGATCATGACCAGCGTTGTGTGGGTTTTCGCCACTCATACTCTTCTCTATATATATATTAATGTACCTGCTGGTTTACCAAACCTAGTACCTGTCTCTGTGATTCACTATCATACTCAGGAGCTCTGTGGGCATTTACAGATTTTGAGAGGGCCTAGTACACTCTTGCCTTCCACAGTACACTACTCAATAAAGCTCTACTTTAAAAGAACAAAAACAAAATCCTGCTTATCAGTTCACCCTCATACTCCTAAACTGTGTTTTCCACTTACTCATAAAAGCCAGTATCAACTTAAAAGCCAGTATCTCTCTAAATATATTTCCCCCTGCTAAAAATGTATGTTTGTATCAAGATAATCGTGTCTGGGATTACCATATACTATGACGTTCTGTACGAAGTATGTTATAAAGAAATACATATTTCATGAACCTATTTAACTTTCTAAAGGTTCTATACCTCTTTTTTGTGCTCAGACCTTTTCTGCCCATGTGTTAAACACGTTCAGTTGGTACCATTTGTTGCAAGGGGATATTGCTGTTCTACTATTTAAACTATTGAAAGGTACACATTAAAATATATGTAAGTTGAGAATAAATATGCTATTGAAATTCTATAGAAGACAATACAAATGAAATGCTGCTTACATTCATATTGATTTACTCTCTTGCTGCACACAAATGATAGACTACAATTCACATACACCCTCACTTTACTAACAGAAGCTGATAGAGAGTGAATAACAAAATATTTCCACACCTCAAAATTGCCAGTACCTTCAGTTATTTCGCTTTGCTTATAATCAAGGGTAACATGTTTTCTGTAAAAGCAACTAGCATTGACATCTACGTTGTGCTCATGTGGCAAATTCTACCACACAAACCTAGCTACCCACTATTAAGAGCGTGTCTTTAGAAATGTAAAAAAGGATGCATAAAAAATACATCAAACAATATTTAGCGATTATGATATACTGTGAGGATAACAAAAACAACTAGTGTCCATGTACTGCAAACTCGCATTTGCTTTACACTATATAGTAGCTTACAACTGTGGCCTAAATCCTGAAGAAAAAAAAACGGTGGCTTCAAGCAAATGTAACTCTTCCACCGTATGACATGAAAACCTACAAATGCCAGCACAGTACCTCTCTGTGGGCATTTAGATATTTTGAGAGGACCTGGCACACTGAAACCTTACCCAGCATACATCTGAATCTAAATCCTACTTTTCCAAACATAAATGCTGCGTTCCAAATTACCATCATCTCCAGAAGCTGCTTTCCGCTCGCATTCATTAAAATTAAATTTGAAGGCCTGTATCTCTCAGAAACCCCCCACGTCCCCTGCTAAACATGTCCAGTTTCTATCAACTATACTCAAAATGGGGCATCTGGCTATTCCCTGATCCACCCAGGCAGGCATCAATGCAAGTCAAGTAGCGACCCACTCAATGTATCTATACAGGTAGTTTTATTTTTATTATGTACATTTCATGTATCATAAAATATATTAATTAATAATTAAATTACTAATCAATAAACAATACAGTGTTCCACAGGAGTGAAAGTGTGGTACATTGCATGTGCATTCAATTAACAATTCAAAGTGTTGTTCATTTGAAAAATATAGAACCTATTACTGAAATGGTGCTATTTAAATCTATATGTCTTCTTTACTCAGCTGATTGAGCAATGTTTTGTATGTTGCACTGCTATATTATCAGGTTGTCGACACAACAGTGTTTTTCGGCCTCACAAGCTGCTGGATGGTGCTCTTGTTACAACGGTCTTCACCAGGATAGAGGTGTTTATTCTCATCTCTCTCGTGAGGAGTCCTGTGTTCAAATATAGTTGATATGAATACAAAAATGAGTCTAAGGTTAAAAACAATGGGTCTTATCTTTTTTTAAAAATTCTCTAGCAATTATGCTCAACATTACTTTTGCAACCCTCAATGGGACACATACCATTCAATCTCATTTAGCCTCGTGCACGTCTGTCTAGGTGACATGAGATTGATTGTCATGCTTGGCTGTGCTGTATGTGAAACAACAGCACATACTGTCCAAGCAAAGAGAGTCTATACCATATGACATTTCAGTATTCATCTGATGTGATAGGTAAGAATCAGGGATTACCTTAATATACGTTTATTCCTAGTATTCTCTTTTCTGAAGGTCTTAGTCATTTCCCCTGATTGCTTGCTCCAGCTGAGCTGTTATTCTCTGGGATAGTTACATGTACATATATATACATAAAGGCTGCCATAAGATTCTATACCATACGTTATTGTACAGAGGTAGCACTACTAAACACTAGTCTGATATGCTTACCAGTAGTTTACTGGCAAATGTAATGTCCAGAAATGTCAATTTTGGGAATCTCCTTTTTGGGGTTTTCTTTATGTTTCCTTTTTGCTGAAAACCCAACCAAGCATTATTGCCTCAATTCCCTTTTCATAAATTAGTGAGTTAATCAGTACCGCAAGGCTTTAATGAATGTTGAGAGTGTGTCCCTATTTACTATGAGCCTCCTCTGCCAAGTTTGCTGCTTAATAATAAGGGTGCCATTTAATTCTAAACTGTGCATGCAATGGTAGTCTAAAGTGTCCCGGGCTAGCTCATGCCATACTGTTGCTAGTGGTTGCCATAGTAACCAGTTTATCTTGCTCGTGGCATTGCAGTGTCTCTCCACCAGTAACCTGTATAGCCTCGGGAACAGAATACTGCTCCATAATGGAAATGTATGCAGAAAGTGTATGCGAAGAATTTAAATGCTAGTTTTTCCATTATGTAAGGATGATTGCTGGCCCACGATACCGAAGCCAAGTGACTAAACCGGAGCTCACATGATATAGTGTTGTTTGTAGTGTTTTCTATGGCGACAAGGTGGATCACTTTTGCTGTGAACCCAGCAGCCAAATAGGACTGTTTCCAAAACCCTTAACATAATGGTGGGAGCCGCACTGTTTTAGGATATGTATACAATATGTACGCCATGACGCGATGTGGAGGTTACATTGAAATGATACACACTCATATTGTATTTTGTAAAATAAATGGTTAAAACTTGCATGCGAAAACATGCTGTCGATAGCGCTGTATTTATTAGGGCATGTTCCACTAAAAATGTGTCAATCCAGCTGTAAGCACTTCCAGTGGCTCCTTTGAGTGTATGAGAGCACCAAAGCAGTGTACATTGTTTTTATCACTGCACACGCATAATGGATAGGTTTCGAATATACATACTGAATAGGTTCTCTCAACAAATGGCATTGTCAATTTGTCAATATGTCAATATATGTAAATATTTGGCATTGGGGTGCGATACTCTTTCTTGGTACAGAAATCTTCCCTACATTTTGTATTTGTAGACCCACAGATCCCTCATACTGATTATAACATGAACATGTGTGTAGTATAGGTGTGTGATTGCACCTAGACTTAACAAATTTAGTTTTTCATGGCCACTATTCTGACCCGATGATTGTGTTACATATCGAGTTCAAACGTGGCTACTCAGAACAAAAATTACACAAATATACAGACGTGTATGCAAGTGGATCTACCAATCGATGTGAGCCTGTACAAGTCTTTAGGCCAACAGATTCAATTAAATTATTGGTGCAATGCATAGTCATAACATGCTAAGTGATCTGGTTAGTCCATTCAACTGATACGTTCAACCCCACATTAGTTATGTCTAAGTGGTAAATCCATTGTTGATCAAGTCTGTATAGCTGCTTCTCTACATCTGCATCTCCTGTTGGGGGTAATAATTGGTAGCACATACCATCTTACGTCTTACTGTGGGTTTCTTTCTTAGCTAATGTTCTACTAAGGGTTTGTCAGCTGCTTTGTTCTGTATACATGACATGTGCTCAGAGATATGCTGTTTCACGGGGCATGTGGTGTTACCAACATACAGCAGATTACAGTGGCACTCTATGATGTAAATTACCCCCTTGCTGTTGCAGTTTGTGTGTGCATTGAGATACCATTTAATACTGCCATATTCAAAGGTGTATCTTGTCTCTGTGAACTGGCAGGCTACACATTGACTGCATTTGTGGTGTCTCCTTACTGGCGTAAGGTCCAAGCTTCTTTCTATAGCTTGTTGTACAATTGGCTGTTGGTATGTGTTTATACGCCTTTCAAATGTCAGTTTCTGTTGATTATACTTTTGACCTTATTGGTGATTGGACTGAAGGTCATAACCAAATTCTTTCTTTACACTTGGGTGTAAGACATAGCCCTCTGGGTGTGTTGGCAGCTCTTTTCCTATTATGTCTTACGATCTTCTTCATGCATCCTCTTTGTATTAGTCTTTCTGCAGGCTGTCAGCATGTTTGGCAAATTTTGCTTCGTCAGTGCAGTTTGTACGTACCCTCAAGAAATGGTCATAAGGTAGATTGGTCTTGAGTCCAATGGGATGAAAGCTTTAAGCATGTTAACCATTAAAATATATTCCTCAAATGTCACCACCACTCAAATGTCCATCAATTACAGTATATCTGCTCTCTTCAAACATACAAGTGCTAATGGCACAGCTCTCTCTCAGTACAATATTAAGTAAGCATCACTTTCCAATACCATTACATGTTTGAAAATATACCTTGAATGAACAAATCACACATTAATTTTAAACTGCTCTTATGATTGGGACAACAGTATTACTTTGTAGCCACGGGCATAGTAATATCCGTGGGAACATTATAACAACGATTAAAGTAGCCCATCAATATGCACAATGTCTTATTGGTACTCAAAAAGCTGCAGCTATGAAATGGGGCCGTTATGTACCCATGGGTATTATACGCACCTAAAACCTGAATGGTGATTGGGTATAACTCTAGCCCTGGCTACACATTCACAGCGTGATCAGTTGTATCTGTGATTGTTTGTTTCTTTATGAAACTTCAAAACAATACTGCAGAGGCTAGAAAAAGTTTTAAATCACATCAGGCTTGGGGTGGGGAGATGGATAAAGGTTGATATGTGAAATTATGGTCTGCAAGAATCAGTAAATAATGAATCTGAATTGAAGGCATTAAGCGCTATTTGCGGCAATACCCATATTTATGGGCTGGCTGATTATTGCTACAGCTACACATTCAGAAAATCTATGTTGTTGTAGCTGTGGTTACTCACCTTTTCTAAACTTCAAAAACACTACTTTAAAGGGATACACACTTTCAAATTACATTGGACCTGCTGTGGGGAGATGGTCAAATTAGAGTATCTCAAATTGTGGACTCAGTAAATAATGTTTCTGTAACAAAAGAATTAAGCAGTAATCGCAGCTATACCCGTGTATGTACCCGCAGCTATAAACCCATAACGGGAATTGGCAAAATCTACTATGCATACACAGGGAGAGCACAGGGTATTATTATGAGGAAGGGAAGGTTTCTTTGGGTGTGGGGAGGCTAAAGGGATTACAAATAAGGTGGTAAACCTGCATGCACAGTGGGTGAACACAGAATTTATGTTTTCCCTAACTACATTCTTGTATAGCGTGGCAATTGATATAAAAGTTGCTAAAAATGTCCCTTTTCTAACATAGTGTCGTCTTTGATGTCCTGGGTGTTAGTTGTAGCAGTGCATGACGGTGACACAAGTTATTTATTTATTTATTTAAATTTATAAAGCACACAAAGGGCCCTTGGACATTGTGGCACTGTTACAGAAGGCTTAATTAGTTGCGAGATGGGTACAGAGTAGTGACAATGCAGACAATAATGACAACTGAAAACTGGATAAACTGGATAAAATTAACATGTTGCTTGGTTACAGTGGAACAAAATCACATGATGGGTCCTTGTTTACAGAGGAGCTGAGTAAGCTGCAGAGGGAGTTGTTAGCAGTGAGCTGTTTAACATTACAGAGGAGTGCCAGGAGGTTTAGCGAGTTATGGTTGCATAGCTTACCACAACTGGTAAACTAGTTTTGTATTAGGACAACCTAACCATAATGTTGCTTTAACATTGTTTTTTCACTTAATTTCAAGGTTTTTTATAAGTACAAATATTTCATGATGTTGCAGCACTGTATGTTAGTTATTAATAATTACTCTTTTAACATATGTGAAAGGACTATAAACCTCCTTTAACAAATATATTTTTTATTTTTTACGGCTCATATTGATGTGTGCCATTTTCAGCAGTGCACGCTGGGGCTGCAAGTCATAGTTGAATTGTCTAGGGAATGTGACTGAACCATGATCCTGACCCCACCAAACCACCTTATTATCTACTCCGTAAGGATTCGTCTAGCGGTGGCAAAGTTATAAGCCAGCCGAAAACTGCTCTTCCTATGGGAAGAGCAATTAACCATAGCTATAGGGACACTACTGTAGACCTTGCAATATAAAATGTAATGCTGCAGTGGTCATCAAAATTGCCATCTCATTTTTTTTCTAGTTTTACTGACAGCGTCAACTAACTGGGTGACAGAATCTGAGATCCTCCTGCCTTTCCAAACAAGATTCAGAATGGGTATGTCAACTTAACATTGAGGCCTATGTTTCAAATGTTGGGCCGGAAAACTAAGTATTGGAATCGCCCACCCACTTTCTGTTTTTTTACTACACTGCTGCATTTGACAGAGTGACATGGAACATGCTTTGGAAAAAATGAGAAGACCTCGGAATAGATAGTAGACTTTTAGTGGGCTGCAATTTTTCGATGCATAGCTTTGTGTCATTACACAGCCTAGTTGGGTCGAGATTGTGAAGTAGCATGATGGGTGACCCAACTTTCAGTGGAAGCTGATGTGATGGTATTACCGGGGGGGGTCGAGTGAGTTGAGGAATTCTGTTGTCTAGTTTACGGTTTCGTCAGTATCCAACACAGTATTGATTGAGTCGTACTTTGTAAACGTGCCCGGAAGCACATGCTGTATCTACTGCTAGGGCCCTGAGTTGAGGCAACTGTCTCATGTGTGACGGTGCTTAATTTTCAGGGACTGAGGTGGGGTGCCCAAATATCATCTAGCTAGTAATGTCCGGAGTGTCCTAACAGGTAACTATGTAAAGTGTGGAGCAGATTGGTGAAACAGTGTGGAATTGTATAGGGAACAATGCTTCGGCAAGCCACAAACACATTTTGACTTGTGCTGAAATCTGGGGAATGGGGTGGGGTGTACAAATGCTATGTGGCTACTGATGTCTAGAAGGTCCTAATAGGTAATTATGCAAATTTTGGTGCATATTGGTGACAAGGTGTGGAATTGTATATGGATCAACTCTTTACCAAGCTACACACCCACACATACATTTTAACCTGCGCTGAAATCTGGGAAACATGGTGGGGTGTCCGAATGTCATGTAGTTAGTAATGTCTGAAGGGTCCTAACAGGTAAGTATGCAATATGTGGTGCAGATTTGTGAAACTGTGTTGAAATGTATAAGGAACAATGCTTCGCCAAGCCACAAACGCACAAACAAATTTTGACTTTTGGTGAAAACTTTGCCTGCTAATTGCATGGTGAAAAGCATGGAGATTTTTGGAAATGCCCACCATGTTTGATTCACGTCGCATCACCGTTGTCCACGAACACTGCAGTGAAAACATATTTAAAAAAACAACATTGCACTTGTCATACTAATGAAACAATCCCTGGCGAGGTGAGGGATGATGAGGATGGGATATGGCCTTAAAAATCCCACAAACTAGTGTTTTTTCAACTATGACGTTCACAAACAGTCTGGATGTCTGAAGCAGTTCTGCAAAAATCTCAGATGTTCAGGGACATCTATTCCTATTTCTGCATTACACGGTTGGTGAAAATCAGTTTTTGTATGGATTATAACTCTGAATGTTTCTGAAAAGTGTGGTGCTGTTTTGTTTAGACGGAACACAATAAGGGGGGGGGGGTCCCAAATTATTTAAAAGGCTCATAATGTGGTGCCATGTGACAAATTTGCACAAAGGTTTGCAAAAAGATTTTAGACCTAGATATGATGAATGTTTTTGCAAAGTTTGGTGGGATTTTGTCAAGGGGGGCACATTTGATTATATTTTAAAGGCTTATGAAATGTGGTGCCATTTGATGAATGTGGACACAAGTTTTTAGAAAGATTATAGACCCAACCTTGAATGTTGGTGCAAAGTCTGAATGGATTTTGTCATGTGGGAGCTAAGTTTAATGACTATTTAATGTACATACATTTTGACACTTTTCCCAAAAAAAATTGCAAACATCTGCAGCGAGCATTGGCAAGGACCTGAAACCATGGTTTTGCAAATGTGTCCATGTTTTATTTTTTGAAACGTGTCATAATGTAGGTACACATAATAGTGATATACCTTTGATGACTGAGGTATGACCTGTTTCCATGGGCAGTGGCCAGCTTTTCTTGGTCATGGCCAAAGGCCATAATGCAGACAATATGGCTACTGGCCATGACCTCGAGGAACCAGCAATAGGGTTAAAGTGTGTATGGCCACCACAGACCCGCCATGTGGTAACGTTTTTTAAAACTGGGATAGGTTTGAATGGGAGAAAAATTCTGCTTGTGCGTGCAGGTTGAAGTGCTGGATGCGATTTCAGAAAATAAGCACAAGGGCAGTCACAAGAACTTCAAAGCATGGTGGAAAATAAGCACAAGGGCAGTCACAAGAACTTCAAAGCATGGTTTTGCAAATATGTGCTGTGTTTTATTTTTTTGAAAGTGTGAAAATGGAAGTACACGACACATTGATTTAACATTGGAGTCTGGGCAATGGTCCTGTACATCAGCAAGGAGAATTGTGTACTGTAATTTGCTTATTGGGGCATGCAGCATGGCTGAAGCGGTAGGTTTGAATGTGATCAAATATTCTGCTTGCGGTTTTAGCCTGAAGTGCTGGACTAGATTACAACAAACTTGACCAACGGGCATTAGCAAGGACCTGAAAGCATGTTTTTGGAAATATGTCTCTCGTTTTATTTTTCCAAAGTTTAATTATGTAAGTAGAAAAACTAGTTGTATACATTTGGTGTCTGGGTAGTGGGCCTGGACCTCGGCAAATGCAAATGAGTACTCTGATTTGCTTATTGGGGAGTGTGGCATGGTCGAAGCCCATGCCCCATGGATTTGGAGACTGGCCAAGAGTGCAAGCCATGAGCACTGGACATTGGTTATATTATTAGGGTATATTGGACACTGAGCTAGGATGCAAGGTAGGCGCAGTGAATAAGAAGGGTGGTTAGTTTGGGCTGGGGTCATGGTTGAACCTTAAGCTGAAGGCAATTGAACGATGATTTGCATCCCCAGCATGCACTGCTGATAACAACAGATTCAAATATATGTTGCGAAAAATATGTTTCTTAAGGGAGGTTCATAGTTCTTTCATATATAGGAAAAGAGAAATTATTAATAACTTATATAAAGTAATGTAACACCACAAAACATGTTCACTCATAAAAACCTATTAAATTGAAAGAAAACATTTTGTTAAAGGGATGTTATGGTTAAGATGCATCCCACCATTGGGACTCTTCTTCTTCAGTAGTTAGCCAATGGCGTCCCACCTTAGCATCCCTTGGCATTTCCCTCCTGGGTTCTCATGAGCACTGCCCATTCGCACTGCTCCTTCTATTTATGCACTGCTCTCACTGCACAATGCATATCTGCATTTATAGGAGCACTGTGTACAATTCTTTTGGATAAGTAAAGGAAATGAAGATGCAAAAGATTTATAGAAGATTTTTAAGTTGGTGTGTGGACGCTTAATATGGGCATACGGTTATATGTACAGTTTTTGGAAGTGGGGGATGGATGTGTGACTGTTTGAAAGCAGGCATTGGGTGAGTGTTACAAATATAAAATTAAAAAGCGTAGAAGGGCTGCCCTGTGTGATGGTGTGCATGAGCCATCCAGGTCTTTTAATGATCCATGGACTGGAAAAAGGCCTGAGGTGACAGCGGATAGTTATAAAGGTCCATCAAATATGGTCCTTATTGTATGCTAGAGAAATGTATTTGCGACAGAAAATAGTTTCTGTCCTCTTACATTATTTCTAGTACACAATTGTCCATTATACCATTAGCATAACACACAATGCAAATAGAAATGTTGGAGAATCTCATTGAGTCTAACTGCTTTATTAAGAAATGTAAAGTAGATGGAGTTTATAAGATATTTTTTTTGTTCTGTTTTTTAACTGTGAAAGGTGGTTCCTAAAGAAGCCTTTTTTTCAATGTTTTTTTGCAGCGTAGGTCAGAAAGTAAGGTGGGGAGCGAAATGAGGGAAGAGGCACCAACCTCAAATATGGAGGGGCAGGGGGACAGGGGAAGATGTTGCACATGTGTTATATCTATGTTAGGGGGCAGTGTTTCTCATGCTCCTTGATTACAGTTTCAAAAGAAATTCGAAATTGCTCCCCCCTGCAGAGTGGTGTGGTTGCAGTATATGCAGAGTACTGTTGTCATCAAAAGATATGGATTAACAGCCTCTTTTATTGCCTGTAAGGTAGCTAGTGGGATTCTGTGTCCCACAGAAGTATGCTGTGTGGTTGCTTTATTGGTTGAGGAAGATGAGGTGGAGGAAAGCAGCCTACTACTTGTTAAGAATTGAACAACATTTCTGACAGCATTGCGGTGGTTGGATTTGGTGTGCCGGCAAATAGAGGTGGTCCCATAGGAGTACTGTCCAGGTAGTCCGCGAATGAGTACACTCAATGCATTTCACTTTGCTATCTTTAGCCTTTGGTACATTCCCAATTGCAACACCCATTATTCTCTCTGTGTGTTGCACTCGGATCCCTTGGCCTGGAGGAGCTGGAGCTCCCTCCACCCACTGCAGGAGCAGTAGCCCACCCAAAGATGCCACCACAGCATTGCCAGAATTAAGGTAGGCCACCTGCCTACTTACAGCTGCCCACCGCATTTGCAGTCCGAGCCCGACTTTTTTCACCATCCTGCGGCGGAACACATCTATTAACATCCGCTATTTATCCCATGCGGATTTGTGATTTCGTTTCAGCAGAATTGCTGCCAAACGACCTGGAGTGCAATCTCCCACCATTATCAACCACGAGGTCTTTCACCTCTTCAAAATGGCCGCCCGCCATGTCCATGACCTCCCCTTTGGCCAACATAATTTCGCCTCATCCCATTGGCCACCACTTCCTATTTGAAAGCCAATCGCAAGCCAGCAGGCTTGGAGCCGGCCCACCGAACGAAGGCACACAACAAAGGCACCATCCCCTGTCGTGAGCCTGTCAGGAGCCGTCAAGCCTAGAGCCACGACCCTTGCTCCCTCCTGCCGATCTGGGTAAGCGTGCTGCTTTCTCACAACACAGCCCTTCCCTGCAGATCCTAACTCGAGCTATTTACCAGGGATTTCACCGTACTACTGTCTGCCTTACTGACCCTAAGCCCTACCTCATTCGAATCCACACGGCTCTCCCAGCTAATGTGCAAACACCCAGCTATTGTTACGGCTCTCAGACTTCCAAAGCTGCCCATGAAAGCAACGCCTGCAAAATACAATGTGTAGATGCTATTAACAGGTTATCAACCTAATGCACTGCATCCAATTACGCCACGGGCATTAAGGTATGTTCTAAACCTGCACCCATTGACATATGCCTATTTGACACTGCGCAATTCAATCCCCACTCAGAGTGTTCCCCAGTCCTCTGACATACCAGGTCCTCTGTATTGTTGCTCTACTGGTGTGATTTTCCCTGCATTTTGCCTAAATTCCTGCTCTGCCAATCTGTTCATATGACTTTTGCATAAGCCTCCTCATGTGCTTCAAGCCCTTTGCTCTGTTGTCTGACCTGCTTGCAGCCATTCCAGTTGTGCTTAACTTACATAATCTACAGCCCTATCACAGAACCCTGCCTTATTGTTGTTTTACCATGCTCGCAGCCACTCCACGTACTTAAATTTACTGTACTGTTGATTCTACTTGCACACAGCCTCTCTTACAGAGCCCTGCCGCCTGTTCTATTCTGCTCGCCTTCCATACGTGTTCATGCCTACTGCATGGTTGATTCTGCTTGTATGCAGCCCTCTCATGTGCACCCTTGCCACAACGTATTGCTGTTTTCGCTGCTCTAGGTAGCCTCTAGAACCTAGTTAGCCCATAGAACCTAACCTCACCCAGCATCAGCCACCACCCCTTGGGTGCCTATTCTAGACATACCACTCTTGCCTATCATCAGCGGTTACCCATTTTTTGGCCCAGTGTAATTTTTGCTTTCAGGTGAACCTTTCATTACACTATTGCCTTGTTCTACACTAGCCACGCCGCACGTTGCACTCATTATGCAGATGTACTTGCGACTTGTTGTTGTGATTTGATTGATGCTCCTGTCTCCATATGCTAAAGTGGCTTCAAGCTATCAACTTAAAGTAGCCTGTCTGAAATCTGCTTAACCGTTAACTGCATATCTCTGCACTCTGAATACACTGCCTCACCCTGAACCTAGCTGTTTATCTATGCCTCACTTGAATCTAGGTGATTATCCATGTATTCTTGCCAATCTGCCTCATTTCAAATCTAGATGTTCACCCACGCATTCCTGCTTAACCGCCCATCCTGATGCTAGGCATCTATCTCGCATATCTAGTATGTGTCTACTCACCACCCACCTGCTGGCCTATATTCTGATCAGCCTCAATAGTGCACCACCTACTAAGATGGCTCCACAACTACCCAACATGCCAGCTATACCTAAATTTAATAACCAAGTACCTTATTCAGATTCAAATGACCCTCAGGTTCTGCCACCTTCCAGTCACCCTCGCATCACTATAGAAAGGAACCTAGGACTTAGAGCCAGGCTAGCCAAAATCCATGAGCCCCTGGCCCGCTCACTGACTAACACACAAAACCGTAGAACGCAACCTTTCCGACCTAACCCCGCCACACAAATCAGTAACCTATTACAAAAACCTTACTCCACACCCTTTCACAACTTCCTCACTTTGGGCACTCCTGAACCCTCACAGGACAAGCGCCATACTACTACCTCAGAAAAGTCAGATTCCACTCCCAACAACATAGTTAGTCCTAAAATCAAGGGAGCTTTGATCAACGTTAGATCATTGATAGCCCATGCTACAGAAATCGCAGACCTAATACTGGCAGAAGACCTTGACTTCCTCGCCATCACCGAAACCTGGTTACACCCAGCAGCAGGCCCTATGCTCATGCTGGCAATCCCAGATAACTATACTATCCTAAGACAAGACCGACCCATCTCGAGAGGAGGCAGTGTCACCATTATCCATAAGTGCAGGTTTACCATGAGACTAGCCACCTCTACAGATGCCCTCTCCTGTGAAATACTAGCAGTCAAAATACCTCCCACTAACACCCAAACTCTTAACATTTACCTGATCTACCGCCCACCAGGCCCTATTGGTACCTTCTATGAAGACCTCAACTCTATTCTATCCAATAACCTTAAAAGCTCCACTCAAGCACTCACCCTAGGTGACCTCAACTTGGGTTACAATGACCCGGAAGACCATCCTGCCAGCATTATAGCTAATACTCTCACTGAATTAGGCTTTGTGCAAAGATGCACAGTACCAACACACTCGAAAGGCAGAACACTCGACTGGGTGGCCGACCACAATTGCCTAGCGAATATTACAAATATCTCACCTTTAGCCTGGTCTGACCACCACTTGATATCATTCGTGCTCTCCACTGATAGGCCACCACCACCGCCTATTATTAAGGCCCCACCTACCCTTACCAGAAACAAGAAAAACATGACAGCAGAAAGATTTAACCCTAATCTACTCCCCACTCTCAACACATTGCCAGACGACCTGGACCCCGAGTCCATGGTCGAAGAATATAATAAGATTATGGCCACCTCGCTGGACCTCATCGACCCCCTCAAACTCAGATCCAGTAAACCAAAAACGCACCTCAACAAATGGTATACACCATTCCTCAAAAACCTAAGGCAGCAAAAAAGAAGTTGCGAGGCCATTTGGAAAAAATCCCCCACAGTCTCAAACAAACTCAAACTCTCCAAACTAGCTACACTGTACAAAAAAGAAATCTACCTGGCCAAACGTACTTCATTTGACTCTCGTATATCCCAAGCCAAATCCAACATGAAAGAACTTTTTTCTATCCTCAAAGAAATAGAAACCCCCACAGCACCCCCCGATACCTGCACCAAAGATAAAAGCTGGTGCTCAAACATTCAAAACACCCTAGCAAACGAGATTGTGACTCTTTAAAGTAAAATCGCCAGTAAAAGAGCTTCCCTGAATAACACTCTCAATTCAAAAATTCATGACAAACCCATGCCCACCGACCTAGCCCGTTTCCAGTTTGCCAAAGTCAATATTTTGGAAGTGGAAAAAATCATCTTATCTCTGAAACCGTCCAATTGCCAGGGTGACCTGTGCCCTGCTCAGCTCATCAAAGATGCTGCCCGGGACCTCTCCTCTTTCATCACAAAACTGATCAATGCCTCCTTTGCCACTGGATCCATCCCTACTAACCTAAAACAATCCTGGGTACTCCCATTATTGAAAAAACCCACCCTCGACCCTGCCATACCCACAAACTACCGACCCATAACAACCGTTCCCTTTCTCCTAAAAATTCTAGACAAGGTTGCTTATGTACAAATACAGAAGCACCTGGAAGAACACAACCTCCTAGGATCTAGACAGTCTGGGTTCCGGCCCCAACATAGGACTGAAACCGCTCTCATTGACTTAAAATCCCAGATCGATTCGCTCAGAGACAATGGGCAAGCTGCCTTACTCCTTCTCCTTGACCTATCTGCAGCTTTCGATCTGGTCGATCACTCTGTCCTATGTTCACACCTCCACACTGCAGCTCACTTCTCAACAGAGGCCATCACGTGGATCACATCCTTCCTAACGGCAGGACCAGGAGGGTCTTCTCCTCCATGGCTGCAGCAGACCCCATACCCATCACCTGCGGTGTTCCTCAGGGCTCCTGTGTCTCCCCCACACTATACAACATATTTACCAAGCCCCTTTTCGATGATTTGGATCATCTCGGTATCACCTACACTAATTATGCAGATGATACTCAGATCCTCCTTCCGCTTTCCGGAGATTATGGAAAGGATTTGGCCTTGTTAAATAGGGTGTAAATCATCATCCAGGCATGGATGTCCACTCATGGACTATGCCTGAATGATGATAAAACAGAACTTATCATCCTAGGTACCTCACTTAATATAAAGAAGCTCGGCCCGGCCTACAACTCCTTCATGATTGATGGAAACAACACCAAAGTTGGACAGGAGGTCAAAACATTGGGATTCTATCTTGACTCCAATTTCTCCTTTAAAAGACAAGTGAGCTCCCTTGCATCCTCCACGGCTTACACCTGCAAATTAATCTGCACAGCTAAACCCTTCCTATCGGATTCCAGCTGCCTGACACTCGCCAGATCTCTTATTCTGTCTCGCCTTGACTACTGTAATGCCCTATACCTGGGATCTACTAAGGCTACCACCAACAAACTGCAAACCCTTCAGAACAATGCGCTAAGAGCAGCTCTGGGCATTTCCAGAAGGGAACACATTACAAACTATAGCCTACAGAACAATTGGCTAACCACTAAAAATAAAATTCTATTAAAAACGGCATCACTCACTCACAAGTCTCTGAACAATGCCGCCCCAACTTATCTGATCAACAGATTCTACCGACAGTCCTCTTCAAGACCCACCAGAACCGCATACAAAAACTGTCTAACTGTTCCCCACTTCAAGCGGGCTACTATAGGGGGTAACAGCTTCCCGGTAAAAGCTGCCTTGTTGTGGAACTCCTTGCCTCCAAACCTTAGAATTGACATGCCCTACCAGAATTTCCGCTCACTGGTAATCTCATGGTTGAAAAGCGAGACCCACTAAGACCATGAAGTGCCCAGCACCACCTGTACAAACTGTAACTACATGTGCCTTCCTGCTTACCTGCTTGTGTGCCTTGCTTACCTGTATATAATGGCCTGTAGGCCTACCACTAATTTGTATATAACACTGGTGTAGTTATTCCTGTATTATGTATATTCTTTGTACTGTAACCAAGCTTCGAATATTCTTGTAAAGGCTGCGCCCTGATTCCGCCGGGTACGCTCGCGCATTATAAATAATAAAAACATAAAACAAACAAACAAACAAACAAACAAACAAACAAGCTAGAGGTAGGCACTTCTTTTGTCCTCTTCATTGTCTGTTGAAATACTGCACTTGTTCTGTTGTGTAGGTCCTCCAGATGGTGGTGGTTGCTCTTTTTTTAAAACATTTTTTTTCATTGTAACATATAGTTTATTACAAACTTTTATTACAAAAAGCAAATCCTCACTATTTATTACATTTCATCCAATTGCTACGGATCCCTTCTTTCACTCGCACGACTACACATTTACTCATTACAGTTCGTGCTATCATTTAGCCCAAGATTGTGTCTATAAAATTAATCACCAAGCATGTTAAATGCACAGAACTCCCACTTAATATACGCCACCACCAATCATCCAAATTTCTATTTAACGGAGCAAATTTACCAAGGTGCAGAGTTCTCACCTCTCAATTTGCGACATTCTACTATTAGATGTCTAATTGATTCTATTACAGTCTGGCAATATCTACATAAATTATCATTGGTGTCATGATCGTGTCTCATCAACAACATTTCCTTCGTTTTGATTGCGTTCAATCGTAAGCGCAAAAAGCTCTCTCTGTGATATCGCAATGGAAATTGTGACAAATAGCTCGGCATTTTGTTCAGTTTATTTTTTGTTGGCCCTAGTTTAGGCGCTGTTGATAGTCCTTCAAGCCTGGCCACATTTTGTATCCATGCCCATTCTTTCAATTTTCATTTTGCTATTTGTGGTTGCTCTATTAACATATCACTATTTATATTGCAGCGTGAAAGAGCGCCTTTAGTCTTTGCACCCATTGGAGCAGGATGCCCGCATATGGTTGTTTATTGTTCTCAGAGATTATTTCATATGCGCGTTCTGGGTTTGGAAATATCATCTTTCTATAGAGCGATAGCGACTTCCATATGACGTTTACATATAGTTTGTCTAGAGCGAGTTTGTGCCTGATGACAATGATTGATATATGTTTTGGTAGTTTTAACACTCGCTTCCAGAATTGCCCTTCTAGTTTCACCCAAATTCTGTAATCCAAATTCCACCCTGCTTCAGAGCCAAAGGTGATCGCAGATATTACGTTTTGCAAATAGAATGTTCGTATTGGTAATAGGGTGAATTTTCCATACAAGTTATGGATTATTGCCCCATGTAGGGCCAAAGTTTTGGTATGTCGCCCAATGTCTTGTACCCAACTCCATTCTCCTGTTGATTTACTGACCAAGACACCCAGATATCTGATTTCATCAATCTCTTCTATGAAGGTATTTTCAATTTTCCAGTGGAAATTTTAGTTTCTTAGCCCTTTCCGTGGTCCAATTTGCATGATTTTTGTTTTAGTGACATTTATTCTTAGCTCATTGTAGTGTTGGAGCTTTGTCAACAACTGTTGAAGCCCCTATTTGTGTGGTGTCCGCCAAGACTAAATTGTCTGCATACGTCATGCTATTAATCTGATGGCCATTTATATTTGGTGGAAAACATCTCACATCACTCAGGATCTCCGGCACATCGGCAATAAACAATTTGAAGAGACAGGCAGCTATCGGACACCCCTGTTTCTCTCCTTTTTGCTGGTTCATTCGATCCGATAGCTGACCTTTTTCATTTATTCTTATTCGAATTGTGGTTTTTGTGTTTAAGGCTTTTATTGGTTGGAACAGGCAATCCGGACAATCCCAGTATTTTTAATTTTTGCCACAGCATTTCTCGGTTGATTGTATCGAATGCTTGGTGCATGTCAATGAATGCTAGGAAAAGATTTGACCTTTTATCCAAGGCGTTCAGTTTTAGCATATTTACCAGGGTCAAATTAATTTCGGTCCCAACACCTTTAGTGAAACCTGTTTGGCGACAATCAGTTACTCCTTTCATGAAGGCCCATGCTGTTAATTTCTGTTGAAGAAAATGTGCAATTATTTTGCCAATTGTGTCGAGTAGGGCAATCGGGCGATAGTTGGCTGGATCAGCCCGATTGCCCTTTTTGAAAATTAGGACAATTATGGCAGTTGTCCAAGAGAGTGGTATTTCTCTGTATTTAGCAATTTTGGCAAATAATTCTTCAATGAATTTTGACCATTCCTGTTTATTTTTCTTCAGCATCATGTTATTGATGCCGCCGGGCCCTGCTGCACGTGAATTATTCAGTTTTACAATTTTGGCACTGATGTCTTCAGCTGTCTCGATAGAGTCCCATCTAGCCACCGCTTTCTCATCTACTCAGAGTACTGTTACCTTATTCTGTGTAAACACTTTATTATAGTGTTTTTTCCACTTACTTTCAGCCACTCCACTTGCCATTTTACCGAATTGATTATTGGTGCAATTATTCAATGTTCACCAGATCTCTCTGCAATTGATTGATTTTATTAAACCCAGCATTGTCTCAGCTCGCTCTTGATCTCGCAAAAAAGCAAATGCTTTTAACCAATTATGATATTTTTGTCTCTGTTTTTTTATTTTTGCGAGAGTCCCTTTGCCTCCTTGTAATTTTAGGTTTTGAATGTCTTTGTTAACCTTCTTTTTTTCTTCCTGGACTTTCTTGCTCCACTCATGAGTGTGTTCTTTATGTGTTTGTTTTTGCCATAAAGATCACATTTTTTGTCGAGGGAGCAAATTAAGGTAATTTACTATCCTTCCCTTGACCTTAGCTGATTTTTGAAGGTTATCGGTCATGGTGCTTATTTGAATATTAGATATTTTGAGCCTATTTTGCCCATTGTCTATCTCCAACTTTTGATCCATTCTTACAAAGTCAGATTTTCTGGATAGTTTCATCGCCATGACCATTACGTCATGATCGCTGTTTTTTGCCGGGATTATTCTTAGTCTCACGATTTTTTGCCAAAAGTGGTTTGTTAACCGAATTAGTCCGAAGTCTTTGCAAAACCCATACTATGCCAAGTCTTATTGGGCAGTATACCGCCCTCTACTTGACCAATAATCATATCACAATCACGTGCCTCCATTTCATTTTCCCATTTCGCCCTTCTGGTCTGGTGCATTGAGCCTCGCTTCCTGATCTCTTTAATGCGATCTCCATTTGCATTAAACCAGGTTAGGTTCATGTCGCCACAAGTTATGATAATGAGGTCTCGATAGATTTGTTGATGTTTATCTATTATCGCTGTTAGTGATGACACAAATTTTTCTGGAGTTATCTGGGCCGGGTTCCAGTATACATAAATCAATAACAGATGGCTCAAATTGAAAGTTGTTTCGGAGAGATCTTGCATCAATGTACTTTGCACGCAAATGTTGGGGTTTTCATTTTTAAGCACTTCCCAATTAGTCCCTAGTTTTATCATTGTTATGAGGCCTGAGAACGGATCGACCCTGTGTGTTTTTCACTGCAGGATTTAGCATGGTCGCATAGCCGTCTTTTACTGGTGGAGTCCTCAGCCATGTTTCCTGGAGACATATTGCAAGGTTGTTGCTCAGATCCACTGGAAAGTGATCGTACAGATGTCGAAAACCTCAGGTATTCCAAGATATCAAGGTCAACAATGATTCTTCAGGTGTTTGGACTAGCTAGTGTTTATTCTCGCTGTGGTTCCCTTTTCCGGAATGTTGTTGAATCTTTGAGAATGTGGACAGGTTTTGCCTTATTTCGTCTCTTCCCTACTCCTGAGTGATCCCCTTCAAATGCTTCTGTCTATCTTGAGTATAATTTGAGTGCAATTCAGTTGTCACTTCTGACGCCTCAAAGCCCAGCAATAGCAGCTCTTCTTTTGCAGACAGTATGATCCTGCGCACAGCTTGAGAATTTATATGCAAATAAACTCGGTGGGCTTGCTTTTCCGAAACATATTCGACAATAGCAATGTCGTGTGAAGACACAGTTCTTAGATCCGGCACCGAGTGTAGTAACCGAATTACATTCCCTCTGTTTAGGTTCAAATCATTTTCATCTTCAAATACATTCGCAACAAGAATTTTTGCGTTTGATTGCTTGTATTCCACCCTACTTTGCTGGTTAATTTTAATTTTTTCTTTCAGTCTCTGTGCTGTCGTTAATTTTGGATTCAATTTCACTGTCCTTTTGGTAGTCTTTTATTGGGCTATTGATAGATTACTTTCTACGATATCTTTGTGAGTAGCTACTGGAATGCTCTTTTCTTGTCTAATTCCTGATTTCCTTTGTGTTTCCGTACAGATGCACTCGCCCTCAGATTTTTTATCATTTTTGATTTTTGGAATCCAGGGATTCAAAGTATTCCTTTCCGCCCGGCAAGCCTGCCTAACTGGCTCATTAATACTGACTAAACTCTCCTCGGGGCCGACAACACTGTCTTTAACCTCGTCATCAATAGAGTAGGTAGAAAGGTTACATAACTCTTCAGAAGACGTTACTGAGTGGAATGAGTCAGCCTCTGAGTCTAGTCTTTGTTGTTTTTCATGGTTTGATGTACAACTTGTAGTCTTTGGTGCCTCGATGGTTTTTGTGTCGTTAGCGTTCCTTTGAATGGCCATCTCTCCCTTTTTTTCTCATACAAATAGACTAGATTTAATCGGTGTAGTCAGATTCCGTATACACTTTCTTGAATTACTAGTCAGTTTGTTCGCTGGACAGTGTTTCTTTTTCTCCTTTTTTTTGTTGTTGTTGTTTATCATTTCCTGCCTCTTGCTGTTTCTGTTTTGCCTTTACGATACTTAAGATTTTGCCCGCCCCCGTAAATATCCCAAATGACGTTTTTGAACAATGTTCTATGACCGGGGATTGTTGTACAATAGATTTAGCAGAGGCTGCTTTATCTGTCTTTTTTTACTTATCATCTTTATGGATGTATCAGGCAGCACCAGAGGTGTACGGCCGCAATCTAAATTTTGCCCATTCCCAGCTTCTGACGAATTGGCACTCACATTCTGAATCACTGGAGTGTCATTTGCGCCAATTGCTGGCAGTGTATCATTTTCATCCGGACTTATAATCCTAGGCTCTCAAAGGATGGCAGCGAATGGGGGAGTTATGTTCTGTGAGTTCGTCTTGTGGATCTCATTAGACAATTTTGTTTGTGTCATCGCATTTGAGGTACTGCAACTCATCGCCATGCTTGACAATGATTTCTGTGTCATGATTTTGGACAATTGCTTCAAGCACTCAATCACCGCATCCGTCAGTAATTTCTTTTCCAGCTTTTCGTTAGCATCTGTTTCATTCACTCTATTGTGCAGTGATGTTAAAATAGCAGCTTCCTTGTCCAATCTGTCTTGTAGCGTGATATTAAGGCATTCCATTTTTGATAATTTTTCATTTATCTGACCTAGCATTGCCCCATTATTTTGTACTGCTTCATGCAAATTTTCATACAGCTTTGTAAAGGGAATTAACGCCACCGAAGAGGCTGCTAAAACATTATTATGAATCTGTATAGACGCATCTGCTGAGAGATTTGATTTCATGGCAGCAAGTGCAGCTTTAAGAACATGCGTGAGATTAATGTCATTACTCGCATTAAACGGTTCATGGCCACTTTGCATTCCAGATCCCATGATTCCTTGCGGGGGCTGCTCTGTCCGGGTCACTTAGCTAGCGACTTAGGAGTCGAAGAGTGCGACATGAGCCTGCCCGGTAAGTTTTTGTTTTTATTGGTGGTTTTGTTACTTGTCAAGGTCACATTATTACAATTAGACGTTATTTTATTCGAGGGACCCTATTGCATGGGTCGCTCCTCCCCCGTGCCTTTTGAATGGATCAAATGTACTTGATGCGGTTGTTTTGCCATGTTCATTTGTAAATTTTGTAACATACTGCCACCTCCTGCTATCTGTGTGTGGTCAAAATCTCCACCCGTTATTTTTTTACTGGAAGATACAAAACTTTCGGACAAGTGCTCTTTCAATGCCTCAAAGTCCGCTCTTAGACGTTCTGTTTGCCGGGCTTCACGTCCGGCTAAATCGAGCTTGTGGATATAGCTATTTTTATCCTCTCTTACCTGCATTAATGCTGTTTTCATAGGCAGCTCTAGCAGAGTGTTACTTGTCTTGCTCTGTACCAAGCTTGTTTGTTGTTCCGACACTTTTTTCGAGCTTTCATCATTAGGTGAGGTGTTTTGATTTTTGCCTTGTGTAGCAATAGCCTGTCTCGGCAATTCTGTCTGTTTCTGCGAGACCAAGGGAACTGTACTATCTTTTTTCTTAGTTTGCTCAAGATTTATCATTGACTCCATTGATTTTTCTGGAAACGTACATTTTAGTAGTCTCGTATCTAAGTCCTTTACGTGCACTTCCATCTCCAATAGCTCAGTGTCAGTGATATCGAATGGAGATTGAAATGCAATGGTGTTTACTTCGATCACATTCAATATATCGTCTACGTTTCTCTTTGTGTAGACATCTTTTTTCCTGTTTAATTCTCCATCTACGGCAGCTTCTTTCGCAGCTATGCTGAGCAAAGCCTCCGCCTCAGCCCGCGTAGCGCTCTCAGCTGCTGCAGTGAGATCGAATTCAGTGTTTTTATCACCAAGCAATACTGTATTTCCTATGGAGTTTGTGGTGAATTCGTAGTCAGCCTTTGCTGTATGAGCGACCTCGCTAGGCGATGCCTCCCCCTCGCCCTGAGGGGCGCTTGTAACAGCGTCGGCTGAACCATCGTCACCATGGGTGGTGGCGTTGAATCCAAGTTCTGCGTTATTTTCCTGTACCGTGCTTGTATCAACGTGTACTGCCATCGCATCCTGACTTACGGTGTACAGGTGCTTCATTACAGTGTGTGCTGGAGAAGACAGTAGGCTGCTTGGTGGTATATGGTACAAGGTATGTAGGGGAGAGGGACATTGTTCAGTATATAGTGTATGGTCTGGATTTTGACATACAGGTCTTACATCCTCATGCTCATTCGTCCCTCTCCTTGACCAATCATGGCCATCCAATGACTCAGTTAGATTTGCCCCTTTCCCATCTCCTTGAGCTCCCAACATATTTTGGTTTACAACACAGTCTTGCAGATGCAAGGATTGTTTTATCTTGGAACGTGTATGTGGGCCAATGTCAGCCATATAAGCAGTTTTACCTCTATGAGTGTCTGTGGACTCCTGCTGAAGACTCCTCCAGAAATTATTTTATTGGCTCAATCCAAGGTTCATAGCCTGTTGCCAGATCTGTGCATCCAAGTGTTATCCACACAGAGCCAAACAGCAGCAAAACAGTTCTAGTAAATGAACAATACACCACCCTTTACTCCGCGGCCGGGCTTAACGCTGCAAGGGTGATTGTGTCTGCTCTTTCAAGTGTGTAGAAGTCACATGACAGAACACGTGATCGCCAGCAGGCTCCGCCCCCTCCTGGGAAGGAGCGTAATGCAGCACGAGTCCTTCGTGACTCATGCTGGAAATTGAGCGGTCAACAGACGCACATTGTTTGTAGCAAAGACAGTTCACTTTCATGCAGCAATCCTTGCCGCTCAGCTGATTGTGTCTGCTCTTTCAAGTGTGTAGAAGTCACGTGACAGAACACATGATCGGCAGCAGGCTCCGCCCCCTCCTGGGAACAAACGTAATGCAGCACGAGTCCTTCGTGACTCAGTGCTGGAAATGAAGCGGTCAACAGACGCACGTTGTTTGTAGCAAAGACAGTTCACTTTCAAGCAGTAATCATGGATGCTCTTAGGGAGGAAGGATGACAATAGCTGATGCCATGTTTAAGAAAAATATCAGTTTTGCTAATATTCTTCCAAGTATGTGTTGTGTGCTAGATTGTTAATGGATAATGAGTAAGAATAGGTGTAGGGGCTGTGTAAGGGAAAACGTTGATATTGAAAGTTCCTAGATGAGCAGAAAATGCAGTTCCAAACTGTTTGTGAAGCACAGACCCATTTACGAGGTGCGGACATGTCCGCAGACACATCATCTTGCCACACGCTTGGTCACGAGACAATGTCTGAAAGGACTGCGATGACCTCAGGCGTTCAGGAATATCAACAAATACAGAAACAGTGGAAAAATTCTGCAAAAGTGTATAGAAGTGTTAAAAATGATGCTTAAAGGTGGAAAATGGCCGGAATTTAAGTTGAAACTTTGTAAATTAGACAAACATGTTGCTATATTGGGGTAAGTATGATATCAGTAAGTTGTTGGAAATTAGCGTGCACTGAAATGCACTGGAAAAACTCTGTAAAAGGGACGTTATGGTTAAGTTGTACCAATAAAAACCTATGAAATTCACTGAAAAAAGTTTGCTAAATGGACGTTATTGTTAAGTTGCACTAATAAAAACCTATGAAATTTAATGAAGAACTTTGTTAAAGGGACTTTTGGTTATAAGTAAAACTGAAAATCCTCAGAAATGCACCCGTTTTGGTAATCTAGGCAAACATAACTCAGGCTACCACTGTGCACTGCTTAAACTAACACCCAGGACATGGCAGATGTCATCAAAAATGTAATTGATGACATCACTGATGACATCACATATGCAATTCATTTGAATAAATAGTTGCTACGAGGGGTTCAGTTTATAATGTTGGTAACAAGAAGTTAGGGTTGATTGGGAGAACTATCAAGAACTATTTAATGTATTTAAGAATGTACATATACACATATAAATAAAACATTATATTCTAGTGTTGTTGTCAATAGAGGAACGTAATCATGCATACACATACGCAATGGTTGCCGCATGCACAATAGAAGTACAATATTTTTAATCCAGTGATTTATAATGGTAAAATAGTAAATGCTACCTTATGAGAGTGTTGTGTAATGTTACAAATTGAATAAATAGGTAAAAATTGAAGAATGACCACACACTTGTGTTATGTAGAAAAATACATATGAAAATGCACAATGCATACACATTAGAGGCACATGCAGATAAACTAAAGTAAGGAAGAAAGAAACAACAGCACCAAAAAATGACAATAACATTAGAGGTTACCATCATGGACACAAATTATTTGTGTGTTTGAGGCGTGCATATTGCCCCATACATTTGCACTGCGAGCTCAGATTAAATTCTAAGGAAAGTACTTTAAGAATATGTAAAAAGTTTAATGTGTAGATATATAGCACCTTTGACATTTTAGAAATTATCATTGTCAGTAAGAAACAAAGAAATTAGCCTAATCATGTCAGTCAACAAAAACAAGTGGCCCAGATATGAGATGTCCTCAGTGATGTCATCAATGACATGTGTGATGTCATCATTCATGTCCTGGGTGTTAGTTTTAGCAGTGCACGGTAGTAGTGCGAGTTATGGTTGGTTAATTTACCATAACTGGCACATTTCTCGGGGTTTTCGGTTTTACTTGTAAAAATAACCTCCCTTTAACAAAGTTTTTTCAATGAATTTCATAGGTTTGTATTAGTGCAACTTAACCATAACACCCCTTAAATAATGAATATATAGATGGATGGATGTGTGTGCCACATTTAAATGCAGCAATACATTGGAACTGGTATGAATTCAAAGGTAATAATATACATTGTATTGTGCACAGCATGCTATGATGCAGATGGTAAGGCCTTGTCAATGACAATGGTGACTACAAAACCCTTTTGCATGGTGTTGAGATAGTAAGGAAAGGCTTACCGTCTACTCCATCTCTTCTGAATGGTTCAGATTAAGGTGTATGATCAGAGCTTCAGGGCATTAGAAGATAGTGGACACATTTTTCAGGATTTTTCTTCTATTCAGCCACAATTTTTAGCCAAGTTATCATTGTCATGGCCAGATCGCTAGGAATCCCTCTAAGATCTGTACTTTTTATTTTACAAAGTTTTCATGGACGTACTTTTTGAATCTGTGCATCATCAAATATGGTATTTGCTTAGCATTCTTCCAGACCTGATTGAGCAGATGATGGCATAAGACTTTGAAGATCAAATGCTATGGAGCTGACTGTTGTTGCTGCATACTAGAGGCTTTATAGTGTGTCTTATCAATTCCCAATGTTTGTGGACAATGCGCTTCTAAAAGCTTTGTAACATATTTTCCAGGCACTCCTACAGGCATCCCCATCAACATTCTCAGGGTGACTGGAGTTATTCAAGATATACTGATAGTTTCTATTCTCCACTGCCTCAACACATTTTTGCCCATGGAATGCTCAATTGAAATGATAGTCTCATAACTTGAGATAGGTTTGGTGTTATTTGTGATTTTGAATTCGGTACCAGAGAGGCTTGTCCATATGTCATCAAGGTCTACAGGTACATTGCTACAAAATCAGCTATGGATTTATAAGTATAGAGTTTGGCTGCAAGGACTTTCTGAAGCAAGATCTCCATCTTTGAGGAATTAACATGAGTGTTTTTTGTTTTTAAATAGTCGTCACCATTGAGCAGCAGTTAGCAACATGTCTTTTATTGTTGAGATTTGTTGTGGCTGTGACAGTCTGTCATTTGGCACGGATGTAGGAGCCCTGTTTTTTAAATTTTTATTAAATTAATAAAATGATGCCTGCATTTCCGTCTCGCAAAGGGCTTTCTGCTGATCAGACCCTTGGATCTCCCCAACCTGCTGCCACCACAGTTCCTGATCTTCCCCCACCCTGCTCCCAGCACTTTCCCAGGGGCAGTAGCAGCTGGTGAATTTTTTGAGTGGAGGGTCTTACATATTTCCCCCAGATATGCCATGCTGACAGAGCATATCAATGGAGGGAGCCCGTTATAATCAAGGGGAGGTCAGGGGTTGTCCACTTGGGAATTATTTTTAAATAATGGATTCAAATGTTGTATTTTAGAGCACACGTTTAAAAAAAAAGTGGGTAAAATCCAAACAGTTTGCAAATGGTGTTATGGGGCTCAGGGGACCGGCATGGTATTTTTTTACTCGACGTCTATGATAGATGTCCATTAAAAAGTTACCATCCCTGTCCTTTGGGCCTCACAGCTCCTAACACACCCAAGCAAAGGGAAAATGTGTGTATGGAAAGCGTTGGGGAGGGGGAAAGCATGGTATATTTTACTGGACATGGTCGAGGTTAAGTAAAAAAAATACCATCCCTGTCCCATGGCTTCCACAGCGCCTACGAAGGAGAGTTGATTTTGGCAGGTGGGTAGGGGGATTGTGCAACAAAGTCATTTTTAAAAAAGTGCCTTTGCCATACAACCTCCCGCACTCACCAAAAGCAGCTCCATTGACCAACACAAACACTTTCAACTTCAGTTAACACAAGATATCACAACTATGGTTGCTTAGCTTACACTTTCACACAGCATTCACTCTATCATTCACACGAGCAACCATCACCATATACTTACTCATAACACAAGCACACATGCATCCATACACATGTTTAAATAAAAAATAAATTAACATAAACATACCTTCTGCCCTGGTCCTGAAGTTTCCTACCCAGCACTCCAGCTCCTGCATCATGAACAAGAATCGGGAAGCAAGAACATCCTAGTTCCTATGCATACATGCAGGGGCCTGAGCGTTGGTGACGAATTGCCTTGCACAAGCCTTCTCCGAATGTACGGGGAAGCACAGGAGCGCCCTCTTGCAGATTCAGACCTACAGTTCCCCAGCCAGCATTTTGAATGAACTATGCAAGGCTAGCAAAGCAAAACGCCCCCAGCCTTTCATTGAGCATGTGTGGCTGGGGATCTGAACTGTCAAAGGGAAACATTGTTTCCCTTTGACAGTTCAGTCAGCCCATGAGTGCTCTTTCAGCTGGAAAAACCAGCTGAGTGAGTACTCAGTGTTTCACTGGGCTGGCCGCTCCATAATGGGTGAGTGGGCCACTGGTCGATGCCCCCTCACCCATTCAGGATGTGCTGCCTAGGCCCAGGGATTCACCTGCTCTGCTTTTTCTTTTTCCTTTCTTTTAAAAAAAAACATATATTTTTAATTTTAGTCTGAGCTCTCACGCATGCCAGGGAATGAGGCTGGGGCCGCCAAGGGGCAGGCTCCCACCGTTTGAATACCTATGCTCTAAAGCAAAGCACTTTTGAAGTGATGTCAGAATGGCAAAGTCCAATTCTTCAATAACAGAGTTTGGACCGCTATGGGAGGCTAGCTTTATTCCAATCACTGGTGGGCTTTTGCCTTTAAAAGAAGACATCTCCTACCACTTATATGAATCATATTGTAATCATCTATGGAATACAACCCTGGAAGAAGATTTAGCTGGACCCTGCTGAGAGAGAAGTCCTTTCTAATGGCCTTCACTTGTGAGGTGAAGGCAGGTGCTTGAAGGCAGCTGCAAGCCCTGTCCCTTAACCATCACCTGGGACCATTAGGGGTGACCTCTGTTGTTGGATTAAGACCACAGTTCGGCCAACCCAACTTTTGCTTGGGACTTCACCAGGTTTCTGTACTCCTGAAGGTGTGTGCCACCCTCTCCTGTTTTGGGGAGCCAAGGAAAAGGATTAACATTGGCCCTTAAGAACCTGGAGTGGGACTCACAGCTCCTGAAAGCCAGAGCATCGGGTAAACCTCCAAGGCCCTTCAAAGTTGCCTTTGGTGTTCATCATTTTCCTAGCCACCATTTTCTGTCCAACTCCATAATGCATTACACTGCACCAGCTGAAGCGCGTTGTTGCCTTGGACCAATCAAGTACTGCTCTCTTGCATTTCTTGAGTCACCATTCAAAGCACCAGCTTCTTTATTGTAGCTCTTGTATGTCGATTGACCTGAGTTGGTGCCACCTGAATAGCGACCTCACAGCTTCTGCATCAAATAGACTCATTTGTACATCTTGGTACCAGCCCTACCGCAGTCAAAACTCGACTGCCGTCAGACCTCGACAACCAACTGTACCTGTATCCTGCCCATTCTCCACCGTTCGAGCAGACGCTTCAAGACCAAAGCTATCTTCCGCGCAACCCTGACGCGAGGGCAGCTCGCCACTGAACCATCGTGACTGCTGCATCCTCAAACTAAAGAGATTCCACGAATGACGCTGCGGAGCCCGGTTCCACACTGCTGTGCCACCAAGACATTTTAAATGTATTATTGACTGGTATCAGCCCCTCTGATCCATCTTTGATCCGTAGAGATTGGATGGGTCATTTTAATCCCTTCTGCAAGCTCAAGAATTATCCTTTTAAACATTGTGGTCTTTTAACTGAATGTTCTTCCCTGTCTCATTACCCGGAGTATTGAATTTATTCTATGCTTTTATATTCTGTGTTAGTTCTTCAGGGGTGGAATTTTACAGTGTTTTCAAGTTAGATATTATTGTACACTGTTTGTTTGGTAAAGTATATATTTGTATAGACCTTTGATAGAACATTCCTTTGTTTTGGATTGTTGTACTTTGCTGTTTGGGTTGCAAATTCAAACCCATCTTGAGAGTATATCCTTCCCAGGACCATGTTGCTACAAAAGGTGAAGGAGGTATATCTCTTAACTGTGCTTCTTATACATGTATGATTGTGTTGGCTCTTGATTTGTAGAAGTGTGAGGGCTGAGTGGGTGCTTTAGCCTCTACTCATCCTTTTACCTTTGCTGAGCAGAAGCCAATTCATCACAGTGGCTTCACCATTTTATTTCAACTTTTGTTGCCTGTTTGCCATGGAAGTGGGAGCACAATATCTAACCTCTGATCTGTGCTGAATATTATTCTATTTCTTACTTGTTCATGGAATAGCAGCTGTACTTAATGTTGTCTTTGATTGTGATTCAATGATTGTTTCTGCCAGTCTCGCAATACTGCTTGTCTCAATCAATGTGGAGAGGTTCAGCTTCAGTTGTTCTTCCTATTTATGCAGAGGCAGCCGGTCCCGGTGACACAGAGATAAAAAGCACTCCAGGAAATTCTCACTTAGGAGCCTACTCCAAACATCTCCTCACTTGGTGTTCAAATTCATCACAGGGCTCCAGGGTTCAGTGTTGTACACACCACATGCAGTTCCAGAAACATGGAGAGAGAAAGTGCAACAGGAAATGTGCACTCGGGAAGCGTACCCGTGGCAGCTCCATACTTGGCACTCTATCCCATACAGGTATCACAGGCACACAGAGCTATGTACACAACTCTGATAAACTTCCCAATACCCTCATGGCGTCAATGATCTGCCTCTCACACCACCTCCTGAAAACTCACCGCTATTTACAGCTGCACAATGCCTCTGCCAAGGACAGCTTTAAGATATGATGTCTCTGGTCAACAAATGGCTGATCACTTTAAGGGAAAAAGAGTATCTAGCGCTGCACCTTAAACTATGCATACGCATCCACCACTATTCCATCCAACTTACTGAAGTGCCTTACATTAACTTTCGATTTTTGACCAATGGAAGGGAGGAGTGTTTTCCTTCGGTGTTCATCTTTTAGCCACACGCCAGGTTCACTGTACACCATACTTGCTGTATGTGTGTTCTTTCAGTCATGCTGCGGCTTGTTTCCTTTCAGAATCGGTATTTCCCAATGCGTCATACGTTTTGCGTGAACATTGCTTAGCTACGGAGAGGCGTTTATTGAATAAATGACTCTTCTTGGTACACCCTCTAATGTTAAGTGCTGCGATGAGGAAGAGTGATGAAGGGGTAGTGCTCTAATTAATTGCCAGCAGACCTGATCACACTGACAACTCTTCCTCATTATGATCCTGGATTCCCTCCCTCCTCATTTGCGGAGAATTTAATGCCACGCGACCAAGTAGTGTTATGCGTACATTATGTTGGTGGTAAAGATTTACTGCTGACTTTCCACCGAACTCTTAACAAGGCCCTGCATTTCGTAGGCAGGAGCAACACAAAATCGGATGAATACAATGTCATAGCAGTTGACTGTGCGCAGAGCAAAACGCATGCCTTTTTGCCCTCCTAATACGGCACCAAAGCGTACCATGAAATACAGCTCAAGCAATGTCTGTGCCACCGTCAACACTTGTCGAATGACACGTTGGAGCAAGCAACATCAAGAAAAGTACTGCACGGTTCAGCACTCACCGAGAAGCAAAGCTGTTAAACAAGCCCGGGGTCTAGTGCGCATTCACCGGGAGGTGAAAACAAAGCCGCAGATGTGTAACCCTTTGTACTTGACCTCAATAAGCAAAGACGTCGCTGAATTTCAGGCTATCAGCGACGACATTGCCAGCATCGCTGCTTCATTATCAGCACTCACCTCGCGCCTACAGGTGTCCCAGGTGAACGACAGTTAACTGTCTCCACCTTGAAATAGCAGGCGAAGAATGCTTTCAGATATTTGTATAGAACCTGACATGGAAGTTGCGCATGTGTAATTTCCTTAGATTTGTAGTGCATATAGTGCTCTGCCTTCACGACGAACACACATTTCCACCAGCCTTTCTAATTTATTTGGCATCTGAAATTTAAATTCGGTGAACGATTTAAAAATCTATTTTTGGTAATTGTACAGCTTGCTCCATGCTTGAATAACCTGCAATGCAATATGATTCAGTGATTTCGCTCTGAAATTGCAGAACGCTATGCTAATAATAGAGAAACCCTCCTCCGGGTGTGATGATGAGGGTTCTGTGTTAACCAGTGCATGCAGGCACTTTTTCAATGAGGCAGCCAAAGGTAAAGAGGTTTTAGGAGCACAGCATTAGCAGATTTTGATATTATAGATTGTATTTGGGAATAATGATGTGCTAGACTGTAATAACTACATGCATATCTTGTTGGAACAATTGCTCTGCTGCACGAGAACAGAATAAATACCGGTTTAAGGATTTCTCTTTCATTAGATTCCTCCAATAGCCGTATGACAAACACCTGTATTAATAGCAAGCTCCTGATTTTGCTGAACTTTTCCACACTTATCCAGTTGAATAATTGGATCTGGACTAGTGGTGGTGGGATAGATCTGGAAACATTCAAATCACCCACATTCAGACTCCGACTGGCCAATAGGGCAATAGACCAAGGGCCGAACACAAAACGCAAAATGCTGCCGTGGGCTACTTTTTTTGGTCAAACTGGGCCACTTTTTTGGGCCAATGTGGGCTAGTCTGATGAGTTACTTAACCATGCGGCGCATAGTTTTGACCAGTGTTGGTGAATAAATATGTTTTTAATGCAAAATCTGCATCACATTTTATTAAAAGAATCCCCCTTGGGTACTATTCAAACAGTTGAATCAATATCCATTTTCAACTGTGGGCCACTTTTTCATTGGTGCCCGAGACAATTTTATGGCCCAGTCCGACCCTGCAAAAACAAAAGTGGTGATGGCTGGAAGGTTTGGAAGTAATCCTAACCTCTGGCATTGCTCTTGGCAACCCTCCAGACCATCCTTCTTCACCTGCCAACCCATTACAGAAGGAAAAAGACCATATGCAAAAGGGGCAGTCCAATCCGAACTGTTAGCTCACATCCCTTCTGCACGAGACCACACGCGTCCCCAAACATGTTCAGCATTGTTGGGCCTCATGAGTGAAGAGTAGCTTGGGTCCCTAGGCCCAGCAGGCACGGGACCCAAGTCTGAGCATGCTTGTCCCACTCGGGGTGACAAAGCAAAAACAAAGATGTGATTGATGGAAGTTTAGAATTAATCATAACCCTTGGCATTGCTCAGGGCAACGCTCCAGACCACCATTCTTCGTCTGCCAAGCCATTACAGAAGGAAAAAGACCATATGCAAATCAGGCTTGGTCCCACCCTATTTCAGGTTGTTTGAGTCCCATGTACTTTTCAACCTTTGTGGAGATTCAGCTGGAAAATATTCAAGTTCACCCAGGGATAATAAATGAACGTCCTGCAAGATAGGGCAGGCTACTGCTATGCCTCACAGGGCCCTAAAACAAGCATCACTTACTTAGAACATTTGGCTCCAAGCCCTGCTACATTTCAAGGGATGTTTTTGGAGGAGTCTGCATATGCTTAACCTGGACTCAGAGTGTGTTGACAATGTGTCTGCCATTTTGCTTAATTGGAGTAACTGACCATAGAGTATTCAACTTCATGTGTCTTTACCTGTTGGTTAATTTTTCATCTCCTAAATGTTCTTTTCTTATTTATGTTGGATTAGCCTTTTTTTGCATATGAGTTGAATTAAGAAGGCTGTCACTGCTAGATAGGGAGATTACCCCAATCAGTGCTGTTTTTGAACACTTGAAGGGTCACCCATATTGACGATTCAACTAAATAATGCCTTATACTCGATCATTTGAATGAAACTTGTTTTTAGTTCTAGCAGTAGTAGGAATAAAAATAAAAATAATAATGATGATAATAATAATAATAATAATAATAATAATAATAATAATAATAACAACAATAAGGTAATGTAGTAGTCATATATATAGCTCATTTTCCTTTTATTATCGTCTCAACGTGTTTGTGGTGGGAACGCCCTTGGGATCGCAGTCCAGAGTAAGGGACATTTTCACAAAATGCTTAGAATGCATGTGTGCATTTTGGCCATGATAAGGAATAAGGTGGGCTGGCTGGACTCCAGTAAGCGACCCAAGAGATCATGTGTGTGGAAGGTGCTGAAAAGAAGAGGTGATGGCTGGAAGGTTTAGAATTAATCTTAACCTCTGCTATTGGTCTGGCCAACCCTCCAGATCATCGTTCTTCACCTGCCAAGCCATTACAAAAGGGGAAAGACCATTTGCAAACCAGGCTTGGCCCCACCTCTCAAGGGCAGTCTAGCCTGAACTGTGTGGCCACATCCCTTCTGCACGAGACCACAAGCATCCCCATACATGTTTCAGCTTAGTTGGGCATCATCAGTGAGCAGTAACTTGGGTCTCTAGGCACAGAAGGCAAGGGACCCACATCTGGGCATATGCGTCCCACTCAGGGTGACTAAAGCAAAGAGGTGATGGCTTAAAGGTTTAGAATTAATCTTAACCTCTTGCATTGCTTTGGGCAACTCTCCAGACCATCATTCTTCAACGACAAGCCATTACAAAAGGGGAAAGATCATACGCAAATCAGGCTTTGTCTCCCAAGCGAGATCATGATAGTGTATGAGTGCAAGAGACTCATTATGTGTCCATCTGGTCCAATTTGTTTCATAGGTCATTGCTGTATTCTGATGGCGGAGATGTTGAGGCTTAATCTGGTCTAAGGAGGCAAAAGTGTTCTGCTGCGTGTGAGAAGTGTGAAGGCATCATGAAGTATGACACAGACAACAGACTTAAAGTTCAAACAAAATATATTCATTAACTGAAATGTCAGGATGGTTGTTGGCCCTATTTGCCCTATACACAAATCGGATTTCCCTACCTGTCAAAGGAAATAGTGTTCAACTCAAAGCTCCAAGCTTCTTCTAGCACACAGCTTACTTTCATATCCCCTTCCACACGCACAAGAAAGTTCCATGAACAAATCTCAAAGTTTACCTTTTCCCATTTATTTCAAGGTGATGTAGTTCAGAATCACCCCCTCAGGTTCCCTTCCCCAGGTTTGAAGTAATACAATTCAAAAGCAAAAGGTGTCTTGAGACTCAGTTCTCAAGAAAACAGGTGTGGTTCCTCTAAGCCTCAGGGTTAACTTCCTTAAGACTTCAACTCTGCCATTTATACTTGTAACAGTCTTTCCAAAGAAAAGAGTTTTAAAAAAACACCTGCTCAACCTGACTTTCTTTCTGGCCCTATTTGCCAATTTGTAGAGAGTCGTTTCCTTAGGCTGTTGCTCAGTGTCCTTGTTTTTCACGATGCAGGACTCTCTGGTCTAGGCCCAGTTGTTAGACGGCACGGTCCACCCATTACAGGTCGTGCACCCAGAGACCCGGGACTCCTCAGCGTATACACACAGGCTCCTTGGCACTTGCTCCTGTGCAGCAAGTCACCTTCACTTGGTTCCTTTTTACCGCCTCTTGGCTTTTTGGGTATTCTTTCACTTCTCTGGTGTTCCTTATTAGCCTTGTGGCCCTGCCACCATTTGTCACCCACCACTGGCCAAGCTGTGGCTTTGTCGCACTGCATTCACTCATAAAAGTGTACTATTTAACTATCTTTTTACACATTTTATACTCTTGACTTTGATGTCTGAATTAAATCGTTGTGCAACATGTGCTCAATTTGGTTCAGTATTCAATGTGCACTGTTATTGTTCATATTGAAAGTTCTATTCAGTTTGATATTCAATATACACTTTTTGGTTTTCAATGTTTAAGTATCCGCATTGTTCAGTATTCAATGAGCATTTTGTTGTTCGCAGTTAAGTTTCTCTTAAGTTCGTTGTTCAATTAACACATATTTGTTTCCATATGACGGACCTGTACTACCTTGTGGTCCTGTTGGTGTGCCCTGGAGCCTCTCTGCCCTCACAACACTCACCAGTCTTCTGTGCTTTACCGGCGCAATCCCAGCTCACTGGCCTTGTGCGTCTCTCTGCACACTGACACATCTGGTGTCTCTGTCAGCACCCTGGCAGCATGCTCTCATCTTCGGGCCCACAGCAGCTCCTGCTGCTCGTTCTGGGGTTAGGAAGGCTTGCAGGCTTGGGGAAATCACAGGGGCCATTTACATTGGGTCCCCCCAAGTCCACTGGGTTTGTTGCCTATGTCCTGGCTTGAGCAGCTCCAGTCCCACTCTGGCTGCCTCCTCAAACGTTGTTCCCCATGTGGCACTCCTTCTCCTTCTTGCTTTCTCTGTCTGGCTGACATTCATGTATACACCTGCAATCCCTTGACGGGCTCTAGGTGTTGACATCCAATTAGCCCTGCCTGACCACAATCAAAGTGACATGCCTGCCCTCACAATGCTTAGTATGCATCATCCTTGTCCCAGTACCAAAGAGGGTAAAAGATGTAATCTTCACTTCTCTTAGTTACCTCTTCTTTGTCCCAGTACTGTCAAGTGTTACTTGTGGAAAATTGAGCAGAACTGGCTTATAATAGCACATGAAGTTTGGGGAGGGTTAGGTTTATTGTCAACAGGGAAAGGGGGATACTGTGTCTCACCCTAGGGCACCCCACTCTCAATCCTCAAAGACCCTCCACCCAGGTGATCCTCCCTTGCTTCTGCGCCTCAGGGTCACAATCCAATAGTGATGTCCTTTCCCTGTTCACCTGCGCAGAGGATCCCAGGGGAATAGGCGTGAGAATACCCTCAGATTTCTCACAGTGGTTAGCCATGCCTGCGGCAGACGTCCACTGAGGTGATGCTTCTATACCTACCTGAGTCTCGGATAGAGATGTGTTGTTGACGCCACTGTTTAAGGGTAGTTTATACAAATGCAGGCATATTTCAAACCTGTGGTGAACAAATCTATTTTTATTTGGGTGTTGCTGTTGCAAACATTCGGCCCCAAGTATTGTGTCTGCCCAATAACCACTGCAAATGAAACTAAAACGTGGAGCATTGTTGCTGTGCCAGCTAGAGTGTTTCTGTATGTGTTTATTGCAGAGGCAGATTTCTTAAAATGATTACATAGAGACAAGTAGTTTGGTGACTTGCTGATTTATTAGTGCACTTGATGCAAAGGTTACTTCAGATAGCGATCAGTTCCTCTACACGTGTTACACTACTGAGTTCAAGTAGCTCAACAGGAGGAAAACAGAGTGGATTGTGTGCGTCAATTGGCTTCATTAATTTGACTTAAACATACATTTTCATAATTAGTTCAAGAACTTTGGTGTATCTAAAGAAAAAGTGAAAATAAAGTGAGGAAAGTAAAAGGTAAAAGTGAACTACTGCAAAGATGTAAAGGTGCAGTGTGAATACAAGATAGTTGCTAACTCACCCTTTATTGGTGTATCATTAATTCAAAAAGAATGGAGGCGTACCTCGTTCCAGCAAAGATATCCCTTTATATGGGCTGTTGTCAGAGGGGCAAATCATTTGTGTAGGATGGATGGCCCAGTTCTGAAAAAGATATAAAAATAAAGAGGGACCTATAATTTCGGGTCATGTTGTTTATACTAAGCAAACAAGTTCAGGGATGCAAGTACAGGGTTATGAAGTGATTCATGGTGTAGCACATAATCAATTATGTCAAAAACTAAAACAGAAAGCAGAGGAGGTAACTCACTAAAAAGAATGCTGCCGGACTGAAAATGGTAATACAGGCTCCTCGCGGTCTGAATATGCCAATACTGTTGGATACAGAGTTCTAAAATGGCGACACCTTAAACAAATGCACGTGACATCATCTCACACATGTACACAATGACATCACTGCAATTCCGCACATTGCGGTCCTTAGCTTTAGTATGATGCTGGTATTAATAAGAGCTTGCCCATAGTTTTCACTAGTAGAAAGTAGAAAGCAAAATTAACTGGCCAGTGTGATTTAAATGATTCAATATTCAGTTGCAGAAAAATATTATGATAATATTAATGTATATATAGAATTAGACCATAGTGATGGGTAGATCTACCTTGTCTGGGGCATGATGTTAGTGTTAAACATGTTCAAAGTGATAGAAGGTTCACTGAAAACAGGGTAAGTGTACACAAAAACAACATAAAACAGCAAAGAAAAACAAAGGCAAATGAATAATCTTCTATATAAATAAAAATGTAAA
Organism: Ambystoma mexicanum; assembly: GCF_040938575.1. Lineage (NCBI taxonomy): Eukaryota > Metazoa > Chordata > Amphibia > Caudata > Ambystomatidae > Ambystoma > Ambystoma mexicanum. The sequence continues at coordinate 99,540,021 of NC_090941.1, read as the reverse complement.
TGTTCGTTTGTTCAAAATCTTAAATCTCCGAAAGTTCTTCAATGATTGCTTTGAAATTTTGACATAATGTTGCATTCGTATAGGTGCGTGTTTTTATATACCTACTATACATAGATGTCACACCTGTGACAAGTAAAAACATACTTTTTCTGAAAAACAGCGCCATCTGTTGGACGTAAAAGCAACACATGCTATACTAATCATTTCACTGCAAAACAGCGCATCTATTGGACGTAAAAGCCACACACGCTATACTAAATATTTCACGATTCCATTTAAATGTTTCAGTGGCTCAAATATGTGCCGAGGAAGCAGCAGAGCGACGTGCAGCCAGACTTCAGGATGCGCGGTTGCGAGCACGGCGATCGCATTCCGCAGCTTCAGATCTGCTTCGTTCTCAACATAATGAACGTGACAGGCTAAGAGTGGCTGAAAGACATCAACGAGAAACAGCAGATCAGCGTCACACATGACTCCGTGCTCAGCAATCACGCAATTACAATCGCTTTGCATTCCTGTACAACCCAGCTGATGATTATAGTTTCAGCCGGCATGTTCTCACGGCACGATGACTGAAGTGTGTCCTTATTGCAAGGCTCTGAAATTTAATGGAGAAACTAAAGGAATGTGTTGCGCCACCGGGAAAATTAAACTGCCTTAATTTGGAGAACCGCCAGGGCCATTCTGAAATTAAACATATTAGAAACATGCGCTTTCTCTTTTCTTTCTTTTCCATTTAAACAGACTGAGCCACAGTAATACGTGGCCAGGCACAGCTAGTAAAGAATGAAACAGAGCAATTGGAAGCAAAAATAGTTGAGCTATGTTGTGTTATCAGAAAGTGAATAGTTAATTGTCTTTGTTTAATCCATTAGCGTGTAACCACTTGTCTTCTTTTTGTCATAGTAGCTTTTCCCTGTTGCCACCTCTCGGGGGCATGTCCAGTTGCTCCGCTTCACACATTGTAGTACTTGTAGTTTTTCCTCTGGATGTTCTAAGATAAAGTGCCCTGCCAATGGGTATCTTGTGTCTTTATTTTGTATGGCTCTGAAATGGTCCATTAGCCTCAGTTTAATGCTGCGTATAATACTGTCAATGTTCCATTTGCAGCAGTAACATTGAATGCCATAGACAACATATTTTGTATTACAGTTGACAAACTTGTAGATCTTTTTTGGGTTGCATTTGGTAACTCTATACTTGTTTTTCCATTCATCATTTGTGGACAACTTTAATCAGGTTGTTTGTGTGTGGGAGTCCTCTATGTGCACTAGCCAAGTTGCCATTATAGGTCTTCTAAGCATCATGAAGAAGTTATCATAATGCATCCCTCACCTTCAAATGTCTCAACAACGCTGCTCCCCCTTATCTCTCTGCCAGACTGACCAGAAAAACCTCAACGCACCACACCAGAGCCTCCAACCACCTTTGCCTAGAAATTCCTAGATTCAGACTCTCCAAAGCAGGTGGAACCAGTTTCCCGGTCAAAGCGGCTCTCTCTTGGAATGTGTTGCCCGCTTCCCTCAGAGTGGAACAACCATACTCTAGTTTAAGATGGAACCTACAGAACTGGTTGCGAACCAACAACATCTAAGCAACGGCTTACCATCTGGACCTCCGATCTTTGTATAAACCTTGTGCATGTATATATATATTCACCCACTTGCCCCATCAATGTAACTACCAGGCACTGTGTACACCAGACCTAATCTGTATGTAATTATGAACGTTTTATGATTTATGTACTTATCTGTATTCTGTAACTAAGCTTTAAGCATCCTTGTAACCGCTGCGCCCAGCTACCTAAGGGTTTGGTGCACATTACCAAATAAACAAACAAACATTCAAACAAACAAATAATGTATCTTCTATGCATGATAGATTGGTTGTCCTACTGTCTTCTGGGTGCGATATAGAGGCTAGGCTTTAATTGCGATTCAATGGCAATCCTCATTCATATAAGCACAATAGATGAGCTAAAATCAAGGGTCTTCTGGGTGCAATGACAGAAGTAAGTGCAAAGGATAGGCTATCTTAATACCGGGTGCAGGGAAGGGGAGGAAGTCTTAAGGCTTTAGAATGCATGTGAGATTAGTTGAGATAAGCAGTTATACAGGCTGGCTGTTCTACAATAAGCCTCCTAAGAGATTAATCATGTGGAGGGGTCCTGAGGAGGCCGGGAGTGTGTACGATTGCAGTAGGTTATTTTATATGTCTACTTTACTCGTGGACGTATTGGTACTTTATAGACTGTAGATGGTTCATGTGTATTTAGAGGGATGTAGGTGTTCCTAAGCGGGGCCACTGTGATTACGGCCGGCTTCCGCCTAGTGGAGCATGACCATGTTCCTGATTGTGGCATTGAGTCTTACCAGGTCCGAATGCCTCGAAGGCATGTCTGTAGTCTGTGGATGTCCCATGTGAGCTGTGTGATTGTTTGTCTAGGGTTGGCAGTTTGCGTGGGCGGACCGCATAAATTATGGCTGGCACTGTCTGGTGGTGTCAGATCATGTACCTACGTGGAGTTTTGCAATGGTGTTGCTAGGGGATGGAGATGACCAGGTTGATCAGTTTTATGCTGTGCCTTGCAGAGTGAAAGATTTGGATATGTACGCGGCTGTGGCTGCATGAATGATGCTGTCATGATGGAGATCAAGGGGGAGACTCCCTTCCACTACACATTTCAGAATGTCATCAGAAATAGTCATGTTTTGAGGTCTTTTCTGAAAGAGAGGTAATCGCTGATGCTACGGATGTGTAATGGAAAGGAATTCCAGATGGAGGGTGCTTTGATAGAGAAGGTGGATCCTCCCATTATGGTGGAGTTGTGAGTGGGGGATTATGAGAAGGAGTGCAAACCCTGATCGGAGGGTTCTGGTATGTCAGTAGCAAATTATCATCTCCTGGAGGAACTTTGGTTCAATTTTATTGAGGGCATGGTGTGTGATGCACTTGGCTTTAAAGGTAGACCATCGACTATTAGGGAGCCAGTGTAGTACTCTGAGGGTGGAGGTAATATGTTCTCTGGGTGAGAGTGTGAGGAGGAGTCTGGCACAGAGTCTTGGATCTTTTGGAGTTTCCTGATCTGATATGCTGAGATGCGTAGATAGAGTGAGTTGGCACAGTCTTGACAGGAGAGAAGGTTGGCAAGTATTGCATAGTGTCTTTGAGGGTAGGAGAGATAAGGGAGGATTCGCCTTAGGATGTGTAAGTAAAAGTGGTACATTCTGGACATGAGTTGATGTGTTGTGAGAGTGATAGCTAAGAGTCCTTGTGAATCCAAGATTTCTTTACTGAAGTAGCCGTTGCAGGTGGAGCACCTAGGGTGTGTGGAAAGGGTATTGGTTGCGGGAGGAGAGTGGTTTTGCAGCATAATAGGATTTTAGTTTTGCCAGAGTAGAGGGGAAAGGGGTTACCTGTCATCCAGTGGTTGACTTTAGAAAGGCAGGAGAGGTTGGGTCTGGGTGATGTTGGTGTCTCGGAGACCTTGAAAATGATCTCAGTGTCATGAAATGTTATGAGAGCAGATGAGTGCCAGCAGTGGGCTGTAAACATTGAAGGGAAGTTGTGACAGGGAGGCTCCCTGCAGACCCGCACCAGAACAGGGAAAATGGGGGAAGGAGCATGATTTGCAATTGATTATAAAGGAATTATGAGATCCATTTTAGAGTGAAGTTTCTGATGCCGAGTGTGTAAAGCCTGTCCATGAGTATTGGTTGGTCAAGAGTGTCAAGGAGGATGAGTGGATTCTTCCAAGTCAGCTGTTCTTTTTAGATCATTCCATATGTACACAAGAGAGGATTTGGTTTCTCAAAGGGGTTTGAAGCCCGATTGGGCTGGGCCGAGGTGCATGTTGGCTTCTGTGAATAGGCAGAGTTGCTTGTGAGCAGTGTGCTCTAGGAGTTTGCCAATGAAGCAGGTGTTAGAGATAGGGCAGTGGTTTGAAGGAAGGAGGGGTTTGAGAGAGGGTTGTTTGAGAAGGGTCTTGACATAAGAGGTTTTGAAGGCCTCCGAGAATGGACAATCAACGTTTCCAGTACTTGTTGCACTTAGGATGTATTTAAGAAGTAATAGTGGTGCATTACTTTTAAGTGAACTGTTGAGAACAATTGACAACTGTCAGGCTGTGAAAGCCCTGGATTATTGTATTTGTATTAATGATCTTATTAGATTTATTTTTATTTTAATAAAACTATGCAGATAATTCTGTTTCTGAAAGGGCAGTCTGCTAATCAGGCCCCTTTCATAAAGTTCCATGATGGAAGCATAGTGCATACAAGTTCCTTTGCTGCACTAGTCTCCTGACAACTGCAGCAGCTGCCCATCAGTGGCACAGGGCAGGTTCAAAGGTCACATGTGCAGTTGTGACTTCTGTCGTGACCCACATCTGCATTTTTTATTCCAAATGTAATTGTTGCCTTAGCCTTCTAGTGGCAGGTTAATTTATATGCCATAACTGGTAATGGTTTGGTGACTGATGAGAGCACACACTAATTAAAGCCACACCAACCTGGTATCATGCAATTGTCTGCTCTATGAGATCAGACCATCTTTGGGAGGGATATGTTCATTAATGGCAGCTTGCCTCTTTACGCTGTTCCCTGTGAGCCAATAGTCAGGATGCTGGCCTTCTATGATTCCGCAGGAGAAAGGGTATATTGGCCCTTAGGTCACACAAGCTTCCACAAGTAGGTCTCCTGGGAACTCACATTAAAAAGACCACCCTCACAACCTAAGGACATTTGAAGTTGCAGTCATGGGAAGGTGTTGTGTTAGAGTAGCCAAGGAGTAGCTGTCCCAGGGAGCCCCAGCAGGGTTCCTGTCCTTTCCCAGATGGAAAAGCTGTAACGCAGGCCAGCCAGAGCTCCAGGAAAGTTGGGGGTAATGTCCCTGGCCTTGGGCGGCTTTCTCCCATGTGAGTTGACCATCCCAAGTGCAGCGGCAGTCCCAGGGAGCCTTGGTGCACTAGAATCGTGCCTAGCTGCACACAACTTACCCCGCATCTCACCAGATCAGTCTGCGTGTCCAACGCTGCACTCAGGAGGAGGCGAGGGATGCGCCCACCCCCCTTCTGAGACCTTGACTATCAGACGACTCATAGTTTTCAGGAGTCTGAGGGGGATTGCCCCTTTGATCCTGATCTACGTGTGCCTGTGTCCATGCCCCCCAATCCACTTTCAGTGACTGTGCGCTCACCCCGCTAATTCAAGACGCTGGATATTCACACTTCCCGTACCTCTGGAAAACTACCAGGTGCTCACAAACCCGGGGAACATTACTGAATCTGCATATTTTTGCAGGCTCCAAATCATATATCTAAAACCACCAAACCTACCGGAAAAGATCTTCGCCTAGGAGACTGCGGGGCCTCTTTTGCCCCTTTGATCCCTGATGGCGTAACTTTGGATTCCACTTCTCGGTACCTCAGAATACACCTGGGTGACTCCTTAGCGAAACTCTGTTTCTGAAAGATTCTGGGAAATGACCTTTCGGGCAAACTTGTCCTTCTCTGGGCAAAAATCTACTCCAACAAACAAACCTGGCCCTAGAACCAGACAACGAGGGAAGCGTGAAAAAAAAACCTTTTTAATGCTCCAGATCTTTCTTTTCAACCCACTATAAAGCAAGCACTCTTGAACCCCTCTCACAAAAATGAAGCACCAGTTGCCAACAACGGACATGAATGTGTCCCCCTCTCCAACCATCCCAACACAAATGAGATCCAATCTCAGTCAGGAATTAGAAGACTTTATCCCTCCAGCTCCTTCTCCAGAGGGACTAGACCCGTCAGATAGCAAATGTGACCCTCATGAGGCACCGACATCTGCGAATTCCCAGCCCATAAGCGAAAATCTAATTCTAGATTCTCCCCCTCTGTCTAGTATAACCACTATTGCGGGATCGTCAAACAACAACGAGCCGCTCATTGCTGCTGAACCCCCCCTTTCTCCGACCATTGTTATACAGTCGAAACCACTACTAATCAAATCACCCCTTGTGCTCATTCCACAGCATTGTTTAAAAGAACCAATGACAGGAGAAGAATTTTTGACAGAGATACCAAATAGGATTACTCAAGGCACCCAACAGACAGAGCAGGCCATTGAGTCCAATCTGGTCCTTCTATCGAAGACAATCACTGCCATAGCTCCTAAAGATCCTAAACATAAATCAGATGAGTTCCAAAGCCTTGAATCCTCTAAGAAAGAGAAAGCCAGACAAGCTAAATTGAGATGGCTCCAATCAAATACTGCCCGAAGCCCCTCCAAAACCATGAAGTTAAGGGACGCACAACAATCCAAAACTCGGGTAGCCCGTCTATCCCTAGACATCACTGAAATTGAGTGACTCTTGACAAACATGAAAAAAAGAAAAGAAGTGTTTGCAGATCTACACTCCAACCGAACAAACGATTTACCAGCAACGTCAACGCCAGCCTTAAGAAACCTACACCCTCCTGAGAACCAGCCACAAAAAAAAGCTTCGATTTCACAGCCACTAGCCAATCAAAGGGAGCTACCACTAAAGAAATTCAAGCTTGAACATGAAGAAAATGACCCCTCTCTTTCTATTTGCTCCGGAAATAAGTAGAAAAACGTAACACCCATCAACCACTCAGAGGAGCAATACTCAACCAATAAATGCCTCTGTGCAACTCCTATGAACAACTCCCTCAGAGGATTCCGACCACGATGGTTGAACTTCAAAATATACTTACAACCATTACTACACAAGCCATGATTCCGTTCTGCAAGTTATACGAAGCAGCCAATGAAAATAGTAAAGACCAAGCCACCCTTCTAGCATTAATACATACCAAGCATCCATCTTGAAACATTTATTGGCACTATAGAAAAACGCTTGGATCACGAAGCTGAGCTTTCACATCATTGGCAAACAAGATTGTTTGATATGGCAGCAGCAGAAAGGGCTGAAAAAGCTCTTCTTACATCAAGAATGATGACCCTGATGAAGGCACACCCCCTGCCATTGTCTAAACCGCATGCGGCTCATCTATCAGCAACTTCAAAAGACCTTGAACTGCCGTCCACCTTGACGAGATCACAGATTCCAATCATACCCACGGTTACTCCTCCTAACCATCCATACCCTGCTCTCGTTACAGCTGCAGAAATCCCATCTACAATGAAACCAATTGACACTTTTCAAATTTTCTCAAATAATAAATCCCACAAGGAAATGTTGCCCACGAAACAGACCCCTAAATCCAAAAAGAAACGAAAAACGGGCAACAAACAAACAGGATCTCAAGCCTTTTTAAGAAACCTTAATTTGACTGTAGGCACTGATCTAAACAAGCAGTCAAAACCCTGCAGCACAAATGCAAAAAAGACAGAGAACCATAACCAGATACTAATACCAAGTACCACCCCTTGATACGTCACACGCAAAAGTGCTCAAAACCACCAGGCATCCAAATAGAAGATCTTCTCAATCTCACCACACATACAGATCCCATGGAGATCCATGAGACCATACAAACTATCAATGAATCAGTATTGATAATACTTGATTAATATGCAATTGATCCAACAGAGTTCTCCAACGGACCGAACCTTTCCTGTGAAACTATCTCAGCCTCACCTTCTTGATACGCAGGTGATATCACAGGAATCTCAGATGTATTGTCAAATTACTTGATTGATACAACTCGAACGTCTGACAGGACCTCAGATAACGAGGTTTCAATGTCAGATTTACCAACCGACTCATCTGAACCACAAGGAAATGATAGAAGGAATTCTCGCAATGCTGATACATACAGCCTACCACAGTTCATCGATCCTTGGCAGAAAAAAATGAAGTACATCCTCCAGATCGCTTTTATCGATCAGAGACGAGCGTCTATTACACTCAACACGTCCAATGTATTAAGATTGCTCCATGCATCCCACAACTTAAATGAATACAATCACAGGAAATTAAGACGGTGAGCTTCAAAGATGACCAATTCCTAGACAAGATCCAGATTGAATTCTATACACCAGACGCCATGAATCGAATCCTACAGATGGCTGCACCATTGGTATTGCTGGGGTTTGCTTGCTCACAAACCCCAAAAGAAACAATGGACGCTGAAGAAAGGAAATTCCCCGCTGTCCGACTGGCGGAGAACCATAAGACTGTAGCAGGACACAATATGACAGATCGTCAAGAACAATACCTAATATGATTCCCTTAGGCAGAAATCGATCAATCCCAGGAAGCAGGCGCCAGATGAACCAGTGGGTCACATGATCAAGAGAATGATCACGTGACCAGGAAAGCGTCCACGATTGGCCAACGAACCAGGAAGACTGCAATAAAAGGGGATTGGCCTTTTCACACATTGCTTCTCAGCTGATCTCTCGGCGTTTAGCGATTTTCTGCATTTTGAACTTCATGGTTTCCGAACTTTTGAATTTTGGACTTCGTTTTCTCTTCTGGATTGCCCTTAATTTTGATGCTTGGATTCTTACTCACCTGTATACCTGGATTACCTGAACTTTGGACTGATTCTTGGATTGCTTATGGATTGACCTTTGGACTTGGCGCTTGGTAAACCTTCAGCTACTTTTGTCCAGAGTCTTGGAACTCTGTCAAGTACTGTTTACCTTCTATCAGACCCTCTCCTCTCCCTTCAGATCCTGTGATCCCATCCTCTCCTCTGTACCACCCATCTGGCCCCAGGGGGGGAATACATCTAGGTTCAAGGCATTCATCATTCACCTCAAGGGTAGGTCTTTCTTATTATTATCTGTTTATGCTTGTTGTGAATACCATGTAGCCACTAGCTAACCTGGTCTTTTCTTTGCAGACACCCGGGACCTGGTGTTTCCTGTTTAGCCCCCACCTGTGGCTCCAATAACCGGTCAGCAAGTATTTTTTCCCTTCTCTGACTGGTGCTTGGGGACGGAGGTATACTAATCCACGTGGACCTCAGGGTTTGACAGACTGAGAAGCCGTTTTCCCACTGGATTATGGATACCTCCGCCGGGGACCCGGTGGCTGCCCTTGTACAAGCAATCACTGTTTTAAGGGCTGATATGATGGCCGCTAATACGGTTATTCATCAGCGGTTAGATGCCTTACAAAGTGAAAGACACGCCTTGCCACCAGATGAGGAGTTTGGGGATGTACCCGAACAGGCTACACTGCCTGTAGGGGCAGTGGCACCAGCCCCAGTCTATGTCCCCACCACATTTCCCTTGGCAGCCCCCGAGAAATTCCAGGGTGACCCACGTAAATTTCGCACTTTCCTGAATCAGTGTAAATTACATTTTTTATAAGGGCCATAGGCCTTCCCTGATTTGACTACTAAGGTGGCCTTCACTTTATCTCATTTGAGCGGCATTGCCGCTACGTGGGCGAATCCTCTGTTGGAGAACAATAGCCCCGTTTTGCATGATTTTGATAGGCTGGTGGCAGAAATGACTAAGGTTTTCGACACACAACATAAAGAACAAACACAGGACCTAGAATTTCTAGATTTGACCCAAGGAAAAACCACCTTAATAGAATACATAACCCGCTTCAACCAATTGTCTGTCGAAACTGCCTGGCCAGAAGAAAAAAAGGCAGTTGTATTCTATAAAGGTCTTAGTTAACGTATGAAGGACACTCTGTCCCTTATACCTTCATTACCTACCCAATACCCTGAATTGGTTGACTTGGCCCTACAAGTTGATGCCCGGTTCAATGAGAGAAACAATGAAACCAAGAGAACAAATCCGGTATTTTCCCTAAGTTCGGCCTCTACAGAACAAACTAGCGAACCCATGCAAATAGGGGGAATACGCAGTCCCATATCGCCCTTAGAGAGAGAACGACGCAGACAGGCTAATGCTTGTTTTTACTGCGGAATCTCAGGTAATTTCATCAAGGAATGCCCCCAAAGGCCCAAACAAAGAGCAACGGGTTTTCCGAAGGCTCGTCCTTAGATAAGGGGGCACGGACGAGCCTACCAGTACAACCGTACGTACCCCATTCATTGCCGGACTCAACCCGGCCCTTGTTCCTTCCGGCACTTTTGTTTTCCTCTGACAACGTTAAACACCAGGTACACTTGGTCATCGATTCAGGGGCGACAGGTAATTACGTTGACAGTGCTTTGGCTGCGTCCCTAAATCTTCCATTACAGAATAAAAAACACCCAGAGCCTGTACAAGCGGTAGATGGTTCTCCGTTGATTTCGGGCCCTATCAGACAACAGACGGCCCCAGTAACTCTCATAGTGCAGGACACACACCAGGAAATCCTTAGTTTTGACTTGATAACTACTCCTCAATACGGTATCATCCTTGGTATCCCCTGGTTACGCACACATAATCCGCTCATTAATTGGTCCTTGGTTTCTATTTCTTTCGAATCTTTGTTCTGTCAGGAACATTGTTTGTTATCCCCAGAACAGGTAACGACACCGGCACAAGCACTTGGGGCATTAGCTCATTTGTTGATACAAGAACCACACAAATGAAGGTTTACACCCCTAGGCATGTGGTCGTTCTTGTCTCGGCCCAGATACCCTCGCAATATCATTACTTTTTGGAAGTGTTTGATAAAGAATCCTCTGAACACTTACCCCCGCATCGTCCCTTTTATTGTCCTATAGATCTGGAACCAGGGGCTCTCGTGCCCCACGGGCGCATCTACTCCCTTTCAGCATCTGAAGACTTGATTCTTAAAGAGTACATACAACATTCCTTACGTTTAGGCCACATCAGACCCTCACAATCTCCTGCAGCCAGTTCTATTTTCTTTGTACCCAAGAGGGAAGGCGACCTTCGCCCCTGTATTGACTATCATCGTTTGAACAACATCACGATCAAGAATAGATATCCCATACCGCTTATCACCCCGATGTTAGATCGTCTCACACATGCTACTATCTTTACCAAGCTCGATCTACGAGGGGCGTATAATCTTATACGCATCCGAAAAGGGGATGAATGGAAGACAGCTTTTTGTACAAAATACGGCCTCTTTGAATATACCGACATGCCCTTTGGGCTATGTAACGCACCCGCAACCTTTCAAAGATTTATGAATGACATTTTCCACGATATCATAGATAACTACATGGTGGTATATTTGGATGATATTTTGGTGTTCTCTCAATCACACCAAGAACATGTCACTCGTGTACGAGAAGTCCTGAGTCGGCTGCGCACTCACTCCCTTTACGCTAAACCTGAAAAATGCCTATTTCATGCCAAGGAAGTAGACTTCCTAGGTTTTCACATCACACCTGGTGGCCTTGCTATGAATTCAACCAAGATCTGTGCAGTCGCAGACTGGCCCGTTCCACAAACTGTCAAGGAAGTACAGTCATTCCTTGGCTTCGCCAACTTCTACATGTGTTTTATTGCAGGGTTTTCGACCTTGGCTGCCCCATTAACTCAACTCACTAGTCCCCGTACCCCGTTTGTTTGGTCCTCTTCTCAACAAAATGCTTTCTCAGCTCTCAAGACGGCCTTCACCACAGCCCCTATTTTACAGCATCCTAATCCAGACCTCCCTTTTATTCTTGAAGCTGATGCCTCTTCCTATGCTTTGGGAGCTGTCTTATCTCAATCATGCCCATCCACAGGTCTCCTAAACATGGTCGCCTTTCATTCCAGAACATTCACTAAGGCTGAAATCCATTACACAGTCACAGAGAAAGAACTTCTCTCCATTAAAGATGCCTTCCAAGTCTGGCGCCACCACCTGCTTGGGGCAAAGCATCAGATCACGGTTTATACTGATCACCGCAATCTCCAGGATTTGGCCACATTTAAGTGCACTAATAGCCGGCAAGTCAGCTGGCATTTATTCTTTGCAGCATATGACTTTGTCATTAAACACCGACCGGGCACAGCACATGGCAAAGCTGACGCTCTCTCCCGCATCCCTGGGGGCGTCTCCTTGCCTGTCTTTCCGGCAGTGATCGAAGTGAGCGGGAGCGGATGGGAGCGGTGCTCCTCTACTTTTTTTTTTTCTTCATTACCATTCCTATACTTTTATTTTAAAAAGAAACTGCTCCGGAGCGTTCCTTTTTAAAGTAAAAGTATAGGAACGGTGGCAGCACTGCACTGTCTGATGCAGGCTGCAAACAGTAGGCTGATGGCAGAGCCTTGGCCCACGCCTGCGCATTGAGATGCAGTGCCTTTCATTTCTGCACGTGCCCCTCACTATGCGCAGGCGTGGGCCAGTGACCAGCAGCCTCTGTCGGAGATGGACTTCGCCAGGCAGCAGGCCTAGAATTTCATTACCTCCTGCAGACTGCGCTGCCAGGTAGGTAAAGGGGGGGGCAGATGGAGGCGAGTGTATAGTGGGTCGGGAGAGAGGGACGGTTGGTTCTGTGCCAACCGCCCCTCTCTCCGACCTGAGCATATTTTATTTCGGTGTGGGCGGGAGGTCACAGCAGGGCCAGGCCAGGTGCTGGGTCGGGAGATAAGGACGGTTCAGTGCTGTCCCTCTCTCCCGACCCGAGCATATTACTGCATGCACTGCACTGCAGTGCAGTGCATGTGCATGGTGCGGGCGGGTCGCGGGAGGTCGGGGGCCAGCTAGACAGATGACTAGTGGGTCGGGACTCGGAGGGACGGTTCAGTGCCGTCCCTCTCTTCCGACCTGAGCATTTTTTATTTTGTTTTGGGGCAGCCCGCACCAAAACAAAAAAAAAAATGCTCAGGTCGGGAGAGAGGGACGGCACTGAACCGTCTCTCCCGACCCACTAGTCATCTGCCTGGCTGGCCCCCGACCTCCCGCCCGCACCATGCACATGCACTGCAGTCAGGGGTCAAGTCCTAAAAATATAAGTGGGGGGACTCATCAAGAAACGCAATGGGATGTGACGTTGCCAGAAATGAGCATATCAAGGTGAAATATGCACATTTCATTAAACTGCCTTTGCATAACCACCACCCAAATTGCACAAGACAAATGGCATTTGCCCTTCATAAAATCAACACCCACACAAAACCAAGAGAGGATATTTTCTTCGAATAGTGTTTTTAAAAACATTAAAAGGTGTGCATGTTTTAAACTCCGAGAACCAAAACAAATGTTTTCCCTGAAAATTGCAGTACCGAAAATGGGCATTTTCACCTTTAGTTGTTTGTTATTTTTCATCAGGTTATATAGTGCAGTGGGCAAGTGTCAGGCCTGCAAACCTGACAACTGTGGCTCGATCCGTGAGGTTGGCTTTAATTCATAAACTAAAAGAGCACATTCAATGTTTCTCATTTTAACTGGGGGGACTGAGTCCACCCACTGAAAAAAGTGGGTGGACTCCGTCCCCCCGCGTGTACCCTCGACTTGAGCCCTGACTGCACTGCACTACTGCAGTGCAGTGCAGTATAATATGTGGAAATCAAGGCAAACTCACTTCTGATCTTGGTTGTGTAAGTTCAAAATTGTTAGATGATGTCATTTGTGGCGAGGGGCACCAAATGTTGTGTAGTCAAAAGGTAACAAATGCCCTGATAACTAACACTTCCTTGAATTACGAGGTCAGTTGTTTCTGTGGGGTCTACTGGCCTTGCACCTTCCGTTATTTATGAGAGATCCAGCAATAGTAATTGCATAACTGAGGTGATCACAGTGTATCCACCATGTAAGTTGGAAGGGAATAGCCTAAGCGCTATATCCCAAGTACATAGGACTATTATAAATAGTCAGTGTGTAAACTTAAAATTAGATCTTCCCATATGTGAGTTGGAGGACGACGGAGTACAGTTTCCTGGGCAGAACATGTCCCAATCCTTTTGTGAGTCCTCCACTCCTCTAGTTGATATAAAAAAAGTCCCCATTAGCAGTGGATGTGATGTTCCCACAAGGGTCAATGAACGCTCCTAGCGTTCTCAGTGGCTTGAAAGATGGGTTTATTTCTGGTGGTCTGTCATGGGGTGCAGGCATGCACAATTCTGCACCTAATGCGCTTCCACTGTCAAAGGCTTTGCCTGACCCGAGTATATGTAAGAATGAAAGTATTGGCGATAGCACTATGACATCTAGTATGATGTTGAATGCCTTTGAGAACCTGCTGACAGATCTCTTGGCAAAATGTGCACGGTTAGAATAAAAAATTGATATACAGGCACTGCTAATACACAAAAGTATGAACATTGGGCGGAAAGTAGGATGTGAACGCAGCACCAGCACATCTGGATTGAAAATGGTACACCATAAAGAAAATGCTGAGACCAAAAAAAACCGAACAAATGCCGCACCTTGTAAGCCTAAATCTAATTATGCGTTCATGTATAGTAATCTAATTAAACTGAGGAAAAATAAAAAAGGTAAGGCTAATTTGATATGATAGGTTATTTATAACGCGCTTAATACCCAGAGGTTTCTAAGCGCGAACCCGGGGATCAAACCTGTGGTGCTCCATGACGTCTTGCTTCCACGGCGAGCACGTTGCCCCTGAGACTATCCTCCCGAGACAGAGAAGTCTAAAGAATGCCACTGGAGAACCGCTCATTGGTTCCCCGTTAGATGAATCTGTGTTAGAACAGGGCCAGGCCAAGTGCTGGGTCGGGAGAGAAGGACGGTTCAATGCTGTCCCTCTCTCCCGTCCCGAGCATATTGTACTGCACTGCACTGCAGTAGTGCAGTGCATGTGCATGGTGTGGGCGGGAGGTCGGGGGCCAGCCAGGCCAGATGACTAGTGGGTCGGGAGAGAGGGACGGTTCAGTGCCGTCCCTCTCTCCTGACCATATTGAAAGGTATAGCAGGAGGGAATGTGGCAGGGTCAGATGGTTGGTGGGCAGGAGAGGGGTGTTGTGCACTGGGATGGAGGCCACTGGGATATTGAAAGGTGTACCAGGAGGGAATGTGGCTGGGTCAGATGGTTGGTGGGCAGGAGAGGGGTGTTGCTCAGAGGGATTTGGGTTCACAGGGATGGAGGCCACTGGGATATTGAAAGGTGTACCAGGAGGGAATGTGGCTGGGTCAGATGGTTGTAACCATATTCTGGAAACCTTGTTTTTGTGGTTGGTTCGGATTGTCTCATTGGGAAGGATTAGTTCATGTGCTTAAGAGGTTACAGTATATTGGGCCCTAACTGGTGTGTGGGCATGAGTGTAAGTGTGGAGTGTGGTGTGCTTGCCTTGGTGTGAGGCTGTCTCTCCTTAGTGTAGGTATAGTCTGCGAGTGGGTAGCTTGCATGGGGTCTCTTTGTCCTCCCCTAGTAGTTTCAATCATGAACTTCCACTTTCACATGACCTCATTCGACCTTTGCAATTAGAGTCTTAGCTCTCATCGACACACATGGGGCACACATTCATGCATTGCGAGCTCGGCGGTAACTGAAAATAAAGGTGGTGCGGCGGGCACCTTCATCTGATTTTTAAGTACACCTGATTATGAGGAAAAACGCATGCATGTACATGATAGTATCACCTACAGACACAGGATGATGGTGAGTTTACTACCACTGGTAATATCTCTATTCCCCTTAATGTCCTTTAGGAGTACGGAATGGAGAATAACGGTAATCTCATAATAAAACAGAGGCACCACTGTTACCACAGGTGGTAATGGTATTTCAGCTTTGTGGTATTAGCACCACCAATGTGACCACCAAACTCATAATGATCCCTAGAGTGTCCTGTAGCATTAATTTCTCTTTCACTTATTGTAATTGAATGGTGTTATTCCCGCCAATAACGTGTCATGCGAGTATAGGTGTGACCTCCAACACAATCAAGGCATGGATAGGACCAACGTCACCAGAAGATACAGCGCCTCTGTCCTGGTTCCGCCCACCCTGTGCTGTGAAGCGCTACAGCAGATGCCTTCCCAATAAACCTCGGTGCCCACGGACTGCCCTTTAGGAATCCCTAGACGCGATCACATTCAGCGCAAACTGTCTCACAGTAAGAAACACGGCTGTTAATGAAGTTTCACTTCCGCTCTAGCTGTCGGTGCCGCACTAATGAAGCTCACAAGAGCATGGTCACCTGAGCATTTTTTATTTGGTTTTGGTGCGGGCGTGAGGTCACACAGGGCCAGGTGCTGGGTCGCGAGAGAAGGACGGTTCAGTGTTGTCCCTCTCTCCCGACCCAAGCATATTGTACTGCACTGCACTGCACTGCAGTAGTATGAGTTCAGAGGATAGCGCCCAGAAGCTGCGTGTTTCCACTTCTGCAGGAGTGAGACACTTTTTGGGCCAATATGGGCCAATTTTATGAGTTACTTAACTATGCGGATAGTAGTTTTGACCAGTGTTGCTGAATAAATATTCATTAAAATGCACAATTTTTGTCCCGTTTTATAAAAATACCTCCCCCTTGGGTAAACAGTGTCAAAAGAATGAATTGCCATTTGCAACTTTGGGCCACTTTTTCATTAGTGCCCAAGACAATTTTATGGTCCAGTCCGACCGTGGGGGAAAATGAATACAATTTGAGAGTGGAAGGGTAAGGCTGGAGACCACAAAAACCCAGAGCATTCGCAGACTGAGGGCATCCATTGCTTTTCTTACCTATGCGAGCATAGCCAGGCGCCTAGAAGCTATCCAGGAACCATGGCATTATAAAAATGCTTCAAAAATAGAACACACAGGCGAATAATTAAACTGCATTGCACTGGGTAACACAAGCAAACCCGCACTACCTTTTTTACAATATAATGGGAAATGCAGTACAGCTCTAAGTAAATGTTTATTAAACATGTTCAAAGTCCTCTGTAAATGGAAAGTGATTCTTACCTTAATCCGGTCCCATGCAGGTGGTAGAATGAGAATTAATTTTAGGGGGGGGGGGTTGCTGAGATAGTTCGCTCGTGTTGCCCCCGAGGACACTGATCCAAGGCCCCCCAAGTCAGAGCACCAACGCAGTTTCCTGGGATGTTCAGTCTCATCCTGGCAGGGTGCCGGCAGGAGGTCAGGGGCCAGCCAGGCCACCCATAATGTCTAATAGTTTGATGCTAAAAACTAAAGTTTGCTTTGATGTCCTTAGTTGAATATTCTTAAAACCATACATAACAACACGTCACGCTGGAGGTTTGTGACGAATCTCCAAACCTAAGTGAGTTCATGACACAACTTATTTTATTGTGAGTGTGTCTTAAATCGCTGAAAATAAAGTGGGTAAATAGATATTTTGCCTCTTGCATCTTATTATTTTCCATTTAGGATGTGGAAAATAAAAGGTACACTGATATTATTTTGGCCCAACATGCTGCTATACGAATGTACATGTTGTCATGATGCTTTACTATGCAATTTGTGCATTTTGCAAGTAAACTCTATAGGACATTATTATAATAGGTCTTGATTGAGACCCAAAACTTAAATATTTGTTCCGATTAAAACATGGAAGAAGATGGCTGTGCCCAAATTGCACAGTGGGTTAAAATCCCTGTTCACTGTTTAGCTTAAGTGTGTGATCCTGAGCATATAATGTAATCTCACCCTGGCTTCAACTGCAAAAATGTGAGTGTGTATAAGTGATTACATTTAAAACCTTAGAATAGGGCTTGATTTGACAGGTAGACATAGTCTCAACAGCGAATCAGCACACCAGAGATTCTAGTATAGCGCACTAACTGTGGTTGAACCAACATTACATTTTCTCCTCTGTTGCTCCCAGCCACTGAAGTTGCTTGGTTCGTCCAGAGTACTGCCCCACACTCTATGTCCTGCTATGCTATGATATTGAGTCTTTCATTGCACACCACCATCTGACATTCTCACACTTTCTAGGATCTTCAGGATCTGCAAGAAGTGGGTGTTTTCAGACATAAAGGAGAGAGCTAACTGTTTG
This sequence comes from Ambystoma mexicanum, assembly GCF_040938575.1. Lineage (NCBI taxonomy): Eukaryota > Metazoa > Chordata > Amphibia > Caudata > Ambystomatidae > Ambystoma > Ambystoma mexicanum. The sequence continues at coordinate 99,522,265 of NC_090941.1, read as the reverse complement.
TTACATTGAAGCTGCACTAGAATAGTCTCATTACTGGTAATGAAGTTAGATGCCCCTACACAAGTAATTTAGCGCCTCTTCCAATATTTGAAGGGTTCGCCCCGCCCTATAATTTTAGACTAGGTGCACCCCTATAGCATTCTCAGACAACCTGTTCTAAAAGGACAGCAGCCTGCAAAACGAAGTACTTGCCTAAATAATGAAAGAACACATAATTGAAAATGGATGCATGTTGTGATGTGCTGATGTGAGTCTGATCAACGTGCATGCGGAATACACTGCATGGTCCCCATTGCGGCAGGGCAGCCCATTACGTAAGAGATACCCCCAACTGGAAGCTATTGGGCACCCTCATTTATCTCAAACTTCTTGTTACTTTATTGGGGACATGCACAGTTGAAAGTAATTTACGTGTAAAATGTAGATATGGGATTTCAGCTGATGCTTATTTCATTTATTTATTAGTTTTTTTTTTGTAACACACTACATGCTTTGCATTGCTCCAGAGTGGATTGCCGGGAGAAGGGAGAGTTTCTGGGGTTGACTCTTTGGGAGAGAATGTAATGGATGGGGGAAGCAAGCAATCTTAATAAATAGGTCAAAGGAGGGTTATGTGGCGACTGCAAAGAATGTTATGTAATCAAAGGATAGCCTCCCAATAGGACCAGCACAGACTTTTATCCTTCTAAAGTTAACACAAATGAATACTATTGAATGCAGTAATATTAATGTCATCCATTACTACAGGATCTGGAAACATCCTAGGTTTGAACAGAATACAAAAGCAGTATTCTTTTTGTTACCTAAAACGTATTTATTTTCAAGTTGATGAGCTTTGGAAGCAGTGATGTGTGGGTATTTCATCAGCTTCCTACCCAACCCCACAAAAGCAGAAAAACAAAGTTCGATGTAGGGAAATATTTCTGGAAGCACAGTGGAGTTCCTAAATAAAATGCATTGAGCTGTGACAGGGACAGTGTCAGGGCATTTCAAACTTTTCATGTCAAGTGGGCCCCTCCAGCAACAGTCCCAGTGTTGCCAGTCATCAGTTTTGTAACACTGCAATATATACATTTCTCTATTTTCATTCTGGGGCTTGAAATGTGTACTTTGCAGTGCTCGCTGTGTTTTTTCTTCCCACTGGATATACAGAAGTGTTATTATATAGATACATTTGGAAAATGGTGTGCTGTATATGTGCAATTGAGGTGGTAAGTGATTTTTTTATGGCTGGCTAGTAGTTTGGAACTTGAAATATTCACCCCTGTATCCCATACCCCACCTAGCTCTTAACACATTTTTAAGCAAGGGATGTTCATGATAAGACCAGCAAATGATAAAGAGTATCTGTGTAAAGTAATGTCTAGGAAATGGTCTGAGTACCAAGCACATGAGGAATACCATACATGGGATCCCACTCGTGTGTGCATGCTCCTCGTAGTGCCCTGGTTTCTTAAATACTCGACTTCCTAGCCTCTTAGAATGAGTATGCCCTTATCAGTATTCCACATCCTTCAACCTCAAGCTTCACTCTTTCCTGGACGCATCCTTCTCTTAGTAGACTACCTGATTCAAGCTTTGCAAACATTCTCTAACATGTGAATGCCTGTTCTTCATTCCCTAGGGATTCATCTGTCCACAAGAGAACAACCAGGTGACTGAAATCCTGCCCAGCCAACCCAGAGGCATTTAGGAAGTGTTGTTTCCAGACTGCTCAAGGTAAGAGAACATGGTTGTATATCTTCCATATGTTATTAGTGATAAAGCACTTGAAGGAAGACACCATTCAGTCTGTTTACATAGCTACTAGTCCGTCCCACGTGGCTCCTGAATGTGTAGAAAGCAGCTGCAGATTATCCATGGTGTAGCTGTTGTGGTGGTGTATCCACTTGCCTCTCAGATCATGTGTACCCCTTAACCTGCCATGATTTTGTGGGTTGTGGCCTGTGGGCTGAGATTCTACACTCCATTTTTTCCAAAAGAGAACACATATGGCCACTTAATGAGGCAAAATTTGACACAGAGCTACAGAAAGGCAGGACTTTTTCATTAGCAGGGCCATAGATGGCTGCAGCCATCCCCAATCTTAGCCAGAGTCTTTGAAGTCTCCCACTCTTGTAACCAGTCTACTCAAATCACTGCTAAGGTAAAGAGAGAAATAAATCTGGGGAATCAGATTTAAGCATAAATCTCTTTGCCATGCAAATTGGTCTGCATTTCTCACCCTTACCAAAGAATAGGGTTTTCAATATCTAAATCTGATATATATCCCCATGAGGTAGGGCTATCTCTTTCCTGAATAGTTCGACTCAGACCTATATTGTACAGGTGTATCCGAGGTAGGGGAAACCCCTAACACAAGCATAAAGTGGATTGATTAAGAGACAATAAAAACATTGTGAAATGCAACTTCAATCTCTATCCTGCCATGCAAGATTAATGCATTGCACACAAGTGAATGATTCATTTATCGGAAAAACACATTGATGTAATAGGCGACAAAACATGGAGACACTGTTCGCAATGGGCGAGTGAATATTCACTCTGGGCGAGTAAGAAAGACTGTTTGAATTTAGAGAATTGGCTTTAATTAATAATAGCAAGTGACGTGTATGTCTAGCTACTAGCTTATAACGAGCATTTATAAAAGTATCTTTCTTTACAAAACTATTTACATAGGATGCTAAAGTGGCTAAAGAAGAAAAATGCTCCAGCTACATCTATGGAAACAGCTCAAAAGAGGGAGTGTTGGTGCACTGAAATGTTTTATCAGGTGGCATAGCGGGGAAAGCAAATAAAATGAACATTCTTACATTGCAGTAGCATTTATGCATCAAATTAAAACATTATTTCTTATTATAAATTGCATTTTATACTGGGGTTAAGCGCAAAGCCAATATAAGTGTTCTTACGTGGCCAACCTGGAAAGGTTTTCTTACTATGGCATGGCATTTTGATCTGTGTTGAGAGGTCAAAGCCATCATGAAGTGTATCCATAATATGGGTGGTGTGGGCATTTGTAATTTGTTCTTCCAGCACGGACATGTTTTATTACTGTGGCATGCCATCTTAAACTGACGTTAAGGGCAAAGCCAACATGATGAGTGTTTTCTATGTGGCCTCGCCAGCCAACACGGTGCAGCCAGTCAGGACCTGTTTCAATTGCCAGTATGGACATGTTTCACTATAGTATCTTTACTGTTAATATGGTCAAAGCAAACACTAGTACATTCTTATGTGTAAATACTAGCATATATTGGTTTAACCTTCATGGACATGTATGGGTGCAGTCAGCATTAAATTACTTTTTTTACAATGGCAGAAAATTACATTGTAGTGGGAAAAGGCATCATGAAAATGTGTTCGGAAATGCTCCTGGGCACTGTTGGTGAATCTGCATCAAATTGATTTTTCACGACTTACCCTAGAAATCTGTTTGTAAACTTTCTATTTTTTTACCCAATTTTCTCTGAAAATGTGCTGCAAAAAAAGCACTGTTTAACCCATTATTTAAAAATAATTCTCATGGGCAAAACCCTCGGAACCCTTCTCATTTATTTAAGGCTCACTTGCTACGCTTGGTTGCTACCACGTATTTATGGTAAATTTTTATTCCCACTCCCGCCCATTTATAAAATCCACCAGCCGTCGCTGGAAACAACACCAATTTTTCTACAAAATCCATAGCTCCACTACTATTTTTCTTCCACTTCGACCACTGCTTTCCGGAGACACTTCTGGACAGCAAACACATCATATGTCTCTGTACGCCAACAAAAGATTTACTGACCTTAGTTCAACAATGGGTCAAGTCACATCCAGAACAACTACGGGAGTGGGAAATAGAAATGTATGAAGGCCTACCATATATACAGGGGAGATTATATTTACCAACGCCAGACACTCGCTCCATCGCATTAGAATGGACCCATGATGCCATAAACAGTTATCCCGGCCAGAAGCGCACACTGGCCTTGCTCCAACGTTGGTGTTGGTGGCCTTCCATGAAAAGGGACACGGTGGCGTATGTTACTTCTTGTTCGGTGTGTGCTCAATACGAAAACAGAAAGGGTCTTCCTCTAGGCTTACTACAACCATTGCCTCTCCTAGTTAAACCATGGCATACTGTTACTATGGATTTCGTCACCGATTTACCTAAAGTTAATGGGTTTGATACTATTTGGGTAGTGATCAACTCCTTCACGAAAATGGCCCGATTCATTCCCTGCACCGGTATACCTACAGCACCTGCCCTGGCTGACCTCTTCTTCCGACATGTCTTTTGTCTCTTTGGGTTACCTGCTATTGTCATTTCTGATAGGGGCTCCCAGTTTACTTCCCGTTTTTGGCAATCCCTTACGAGACAATTAGGTATAGACACACGTTTCTCGTCCTCCTACCATCCCGAAACTGACGGGCAGACAGAACGTGTCAATCAGACCATGGAGCAATATCTCTGCTGTCTCTCTTTACAACATCAACAATCCTGGCACAAACTCTTGCATTTAGCTGAATTTGCGTACAATAACGCACCCCACTCATCCACAGGCTACTCACCTTTCTATTCCTTATACGGGCAACACCCTCGTATACTTCCCATTCCAGATGTACCTCCTCTACTCTCTCCTTCTGTTTCTTCATGTGTACAGAATCTTAAAGACATCCATGACCAGGTTGCATTACATCTTTGGGAATCACAGGCTTCTATGTGTCAGGCTGCTGATAGGAAACGAACAACAGCCCCCACTTATGCAGTTGGGGACCAGGTATGGCTTTCCACCAGACATCTACCTATACCCGGTTGTCGTAAACTGCTTCCTCGCTTTGTGGGGCCGTATCGTATTACCAAAGTCATCAACCCAGTAGCCTACAGAGTTTCCCTGCCAACTGCTTGGCGTATACACTTTGTGTTCCACACATCCCTTCTTAAACCGTGTCCACTCTCCACTCGTATCATCCTTCCCCCTTCCCCTGTAATGAAAGGTACCTCTAAGGAATACGAGGTCAATGATATTCTTGGATCCTGACTCACAAAGGGCCGCCTCTACTACCTAGTGGACTGGTTGGGCTACGGCCCAGAGGAAAGATCTTGGGAGCCTGCTGATCAGGTACACGCCCCGCTGCTGGTCGCCCGGTTTCATAGGAACAACCCCCATAGCCCACGAGGATGTGTGCCCTTGAGGGGGGGCTCTGTCATGCCTTCAGACTCACTCGATCACGATCGCGTGGTATGCAGGCGGCGGAAAGAAACGTGGACCCCTCCCGCGATCACCTCCGATCGATCTTTAGGGGGAAGCTGTGCTCTGAGGCATCCCTGGTGTCGCTTTCCACGCCTGGATTGGGGATTGCCTTGGAGACTGCAGGCCACTCCATGCTGCGGTCCTCCACTCGACACAGCTTGTCACGAAGGAGGGTCACGTGACACGGCCTCCAGGAAGCAGGCTCCAGATGAACCAGTGGGTCACGTGATCAAGAGAATGATCACGTGACCAGGAAAGCGTCCACGTTTGGCCAACGAACCAGGAAGACTGCAATAAAAGGGGATTGGCCTTTTCACACATTGCTTCTCAGCTGATCTCTCGGCGTTTAGCGATTTTCTGCATTTTGAACTTCATGGTTTCCGAACGTTTGGATTTTGGACTTCGTTTTCTCTTCTTGATTGCCCTTAATTTTGACGCTTGGATTCTTATTGACCTGTATACCTGGATTACCTGAACTTTGGACTGATTCTTGGATTGCTTATGGATTGACCTTTGGACTTGGCGCTTGGCAAACCTTCAGCTACTTTTGTCCAGACTCTTGAAACCCTGTCAAGTACTGTTTACCTTCTATCAGACCCTCTCCTCTCCCTTCAGATCCCATGATCCCATCCTCTCCTCTGTACCACCCATCTGACCCCAGGTGAGGGGAATACAGCTAGGTTCAAGGCATTCATCTTTCACCTCAAGGGTAGGTCTTTCTTATTATTATCTGTTTATGCTTGTTGTGAATACCGTGTAGCCACTAGCTAACCTGGTGTTTTCTTTGCAGCCACCCGGGACCTGGTGTTTCCTGTTTACCCCCCCACCTGTGGCTCCAATAACCAGTCAGTGAGTATTTTTTCCCTTCTCTGACTGGTGCTTGGGGACGGAGGTATACTAATCCACGTGGACCTCAGGGTTTGGCACCAAGATAAAGTTGCAACAAAATGATTGGACCAAAACAATAGAAGGGAAAGAAAGATATACCATGAACTTACAATGCCCAACTGATATACAAGCACTGAATGAACTTCTGCACTATTTGGTACTCTTCCAGGTCCCAACTATCCGTACTATCTTTATGAAACTTTGACTAAATATTCTCCTGACTAGACAAAGATTATCTAACATTCGACAAATACCGAAAGCTGAACAATTCTGTCGATGTTGCATGGATAAAGAAACTCTGGAATCATTGAAACACCTAATTATGATATGCCCTGTGCTGTCTGATAAGAGAGCCCTCTTTGGAGAACTATTCAAGATCTCTTTCCAACAAGAGGAAGGTGACAGTAGATGGCTAAAGCTACTAAGAGGCCAAGACAAGAAACTGATTTGCACAGTTGTTCAATTTCTTGTGGACATTCTGGACTATACTAAAGACCTAAACTCATAGATGATGTACTGAATTGTTTGCTTTTCCCCTCCTTTTTTTTCTTACTTCACTTGTTTTTCTTTTTGTTACCTGTAAATAATGAGAAATATGTCTATGAAACCTAAATGAAAAATTTATGTATAAACTACATCATTTTAATAAAAAAAAACATGTTTCATCCGTATGTGTTTTCCTCCCCTGTTCCACCCCCCTCTTTCCTTCCCCCAAAAAGGCGCTTTTATGGGCCACCCTTTAAGTTAAAAAAAAAAGATAAAATTGAACACAGATTGCAAACATATTTTACAATATCTATTGTAATTTATTGTATTCAGTTTGAGAGCCTGAAATCCCCCAAAATGTTTGTTTGTAAGCACAGTAACAATGTTATCAGGGGAGCCATTTAGCCGTGGATAGAACCACTCCAGTTGTTGCTCACCTTATCCGCAGACGTATGATCCTGCGACTCATTGATTGATCCTGTAGCTGCGGCTAAAAATAATAATATAAAAAAAATATACAAATCTGTGTTTATACATATGTGCATTGTACATATATGTATCATGTTTAGCAAATGTCTTACACAATACCTTTATATGTTTTGACTTCTTTCTTCAATATTACTAACTATGAAAGAGAATTTAATGTATTTCATTATAAAATAACAACTCGAATATTCATGTTTTTTTCATAATGGTACTAATTGAATACTGAATGTATTCCCATTACTCATACAATAAAGGAAACAACTTCTTGTTGGAGAAAAACAACTCTTTTCAATAAATATGTACACATATACAAATTATACACTATATCACTTTCTACAAGTATATCTATACAACATAAAATAACATTGTATCCAAAAAACACCTTTAAGAAAATAACACTTTAAAAAAGAAAGGGTTGCTATACTTTAGTATAGGAAAACATGCAGTATTTCAAGCCTTTCCTTCTTTAGTAGTGACTTTGTAATCATATTCAGTGGCTGACCACAAAAGTGATGGCTGGAAGGTTTCAAATGAATCTAAACCACTGGCAATTGCTCTGGGCAACCTTCCACACCACCGTTTTTTAGCCCGTCTGCACCATTTCAAAAGGGGACCAGCCATGTGCAAATCAGTCAGCAGCTGCCGCCACCGAAGGTAGCAGCCCAGCCCGAACTGCTAGGCCAGGTCCCCTCTGCACAGAAAACCAAGCAACCCCAGACAAGTTTCGGCCTTGTTGGACCTCCTCAGTGAGGTGCAGCCTGGTTCCCTGTACCGCAGCGAGCAAGGGACCCACGTCTGGACATACCCTCTCTCACAATGAGAAACAAACTGACCACAAAAGTGATGGGTGGAAGGTTTCGAATGAATCTAAACCACTGGCAATTGCTCTGGGCAACCTTCCACACCACCGTTTTTTAGCCCGTCTGCGCAATTGCAAAAGGGGACCAGCCATGTGTAAATCAATCAGCAGCTGCCGCCACCGAAGGTAGCAGCCCAGCCCGAACTGCTAGGCCAGGTCTCCTCTGCACAGAAAACCTAGCAACCCCAGACATGTTTCAGCCTTGTTCGACCTCCTCAGTGAGGTGCAGCCTGGTTCCCTGTGGCGCAGCGAGCAAGGGACCCACGTCTGGGCATACCCTCTCTCACAAGGAGAAACAAACTGACCACAAAAGTGATGGGTGGAAGGTTTTGAATGAATCTAAACCACTGGCAATTGCTCTGGGCAACCTTCCACACCACCGTTTTTTAGCCGTCTGCGCCATTGCAAAAGGGGACCAGCCATGTGCAAATCAGTCAGCAGCTGCCGCCACCAAAGGTAGCAGCCCAGCCCGAACTGCTAGACCAGGTCCCCTCTGTACAGAAAACCAAGCAACCCCAGACATGTTTTAGGCCTTGTTGGACCTCCTCAGTGAGGTGCAGCCTGGTTCTCTGTGGCGCAGCGAGCAAGGGACCCACGTCTGGGCATACCCTCTCTCACAAGGAGAAACAAACTGACCACAAAAGTGATGGTGGAAGGTTTCGAATGAATCTAAACCACTGGCAATTGCTCTGGGCAACCTTCCACACCACCGTTTTTTACCCCGTCTGCACCATTGCAAAAGAGGACCAGACATGTGCAAATCAGTCAGCAGCTGCTGCCACCGAAGGTAGCAGCCCAACCGAACTGCTAGGCCAGGTCCCCTCTGCACAGAAAACCAAGCAACCCCAGACATGTTTCGGCCTTGTTGGACCTCCTCAGTGAGGTGCAGCCTGGTTCCCTGTGGTGCAGCGAGCAAGGGACCCACGTCTGGGCATACCCTCTCTCACAAGGAGAAACAAACTGTCCACAAAAGTGATGGGTGGAAGGTTTCGAATGAATCTAAACCACTGGCAATTGCTCTGGGCAACCTTCCACACCACAGTTTTTTTGCCCGTCTGCGCCATTGCAAAAGGGGACCAGCCATGTGCAAATCAGTCAGCAGCTGCCGCCACCGAAGGTAGCAGCCCAGCCCGAACTGCTAGGCCAGGTCCCCTCTGCACAGAAAACCAAGCAACCTCAGACATGTTTCGGCCTTGTTGGACCTCCTCAGTGAGGTGCAGCCTGGTTCCCTGTGGCGTCATTGCTCGGAATACCATTGCTCATTAGTCATCTGGTAGCAAGTTCAATCGCCAGAGGTGGTTGTGGTCGATATTACGGAAAGAGACATGTTTTTAGTGCTTTGCAGAACATCAAATAGTCTTGGGTTTGTCGAATATGTGAGGGAAGCAAGTTCCACAGAGTTGGTGTCAAGGTTGAGAAGGCAGATCCTCTGATCCTGACAGAATTAGAGGTGGGAATCATTAGAAGGAGGACATTGCTTGATCTTAGGGTGCGGGATGGGAGGTAAGGTTTTATCTTTTCTTGTAGGTACAACAGACAGGTATTGTGAACTGCTCAGTGAGTGATGCATAGGGTCTTGAAGGTGGCCCTTCGTCCAACTGGAGGGTTTGGAGAGCTGGTGAGATGTGGTCTCTTAGACCCAGTGCGAGGAGCAGTTTTGCAGGAGTATTTTGGGCTCTTTTGGAGTTTATTGAGTTGATATGGGAGAGGTAGGGAAAAATGCATCTGAGAAGTTTGAGGTGGTAGTGAAAGCATTTTGACACATAGTTGATCTGACGGGCCAGAGTAAGGCCTGAGTCCATAGTGCAGACTAGGTTTTTTACTAGTTCGGAGTGGGGGGAGGTGCGCTGACGGACGGGGGCCAAGGGAGTGGATGTGATAGAAGGGCAGTATTGCCAAACACCATGATTTCGGTTTTATCAGGGTTCAAAATGAGGTGGTTTATTGTCATCCATCGGTCAATATCAGGGAGACAGGCTTCAAGTTCGGGGGGGAGGGTTGTGCCTGACTTGTGAATTCTTAGGATCATTTTGGTATTGTCAGCGTAGTTGTAACATGAAATATTGTGCATGCATATGGTTCCTGGTAAAGTGGTCATATAGAGGTTGAACAGGAGAGTAGACAGGCATGCACCTTGGGTACTCCAGTGTTCACCGAGGGAGCAGTAGAGACATAATGGGAGAGGAGGGTTATTTGTTTCCTGTTGCTGAGGAAGGAGGCAATCCATTTGAATAGCAGTGCCATGGATTCCTAGGGAGTGAAGGTGGTCAAGGAGGATTTAGTGCTTAACTGTGTCAAAGGCTGCAGAGAGATTGAGGAGAATCAATACTGCACAGTCTGCAGTGACCTTGATATCATCCCAGATCAATATCAGAGTGGGTTCAGTTCCATGTTGCGGTCTGAAGCCAGATTGTGCGGGGTCGAGGAGGCATTTGGATTCTACAAAGGAGTTGAGCTGGGAGTATGCAGTCTGGTCAATGAGTTTGGCAAAAAATCTGGTGTTGGAGATCGGTCTGTAATTCTTGGGGTCAAGCAGGTCAAGGGATGCCTTTTTTAGAAGTGGGTTAACATGCGCTATTTTGAAGGCATCAGGGAAGATGCAAGAGGTGAAGGATTTGTTTAAAATGGCTCTTGCATGTTATCCTGTTCAGGTAGATGAGAATATTTATTTCAAGACAGAGGCAGGGCAGGGGTCGAGGGGCAACCCTGAGGGTTTGCTGGCTGATAGTAGGTCAAGGAACTTGTCTTTGCAGATGGGTTTGAAGGAGTCAAAGGTAGGGAGATTGGGCATCAGGGCAATGGACTAATTGGGGCCGGTGGTGTGTTGTGGGCGAGGGAAGACAGTTTGGTGTTAAGGGATGTCGTCCTGTCAACAGCAGTGTTATAGAAGTGTAGGGAGCGAGAGTTGCAGAGTGATTGTGTGGGGGTGGATTGGGTAGAGGAGCAAGTGGGTTTGATGAATACTGATGTGATCATGTGGAGGTGGGGTCATTCCTCAGAAGGGGCCTTAACCATTTGGGGAAGGGTCCTTTGCGTGAGGAAGTTGGGCGCGAGGGGGTGAGAGGGATTAGTGAGTAATTAAGCCAGGGGTTTAAGGAGTCAACGGCTAAGGCTCTATTGGGGGAGCGTTGCTGGGGAGCGAAGAAGCAGGGATTCGGCTAGCTTTGGAAGGATCTTGACTTTGTTCCAGCATTTGATATCCTGGGGAGGTGGGGTAACTGTAGGAGGAGGAGCAGGGGTGTGGATAGAGAAAGGGATGGCATAGTGGTTGGTCCAGCTGAGTGGTTTGGGTCGGGATACATAAAGCAGGTCATATGAGCTGAAAATTGCATCAACGTTGTGCCCACCTGAGTGGGTTGTACCAGTCATATGATGGGAGAGGTTGAGCTCATCAAGACTTGAAGTCTCCAAGGAATGTAAGCGATGGGTGATTTACTTGAATGGTAGCTATTGAATCAAAGAGGTTGTTGGGGAAATGTATGTGGTATCCAGGGGGTCTGTAGATGAGGAGGAAGCTGTGGGCGAATGTCAATGGAAGAGATAGTTTTATTAGAAGGGATCGCAGGAGGCAATGCATATCTGGGATTCAACGAGTGAGACTGAGAAATGACGATTGAAGAGGACTGCCACTACATCACCTCTGGAGGTTCTATTGTGGGTGATGAGTGATTAGACAGGGGGGAAGGCTTTGTGTGTAACAGGGGCTAAGTCGTCGGAGAACCATGTTTCTGTGATAAAAACGAGGTCAGGGTTGTCAGAGGATAGGAGGTCAAAGATTCAGTGTCTGTTTCTTTCTACGGAGCGGGCATTAAAGAAGATGCAAGTGACTTGGAGACTTTGTGAGGGGATGTGGATTTTGTGGTGCCCATCGGAGTTGGAACATGAGGGACATGGGTGCCGGTGGGGTGGTGGGTGTAGTAGGAACATTCAGGGGTGATGAGACAGGTTGAGGAATGGTACAGAAGGGGCTGGGTGCCTGTGGACAGTGAGTGTCTGCTGAGAGGGTTACGTCGATGCAAGCGGCAAGAGTAGGCGGGCAGAGGTAGGAATTTGAGAGATGAGGGGTGGGTCAGGGGGGTTGGGAGGGTGGTGAATTGATTGGGTGGTGCGCGGGGCTTTAGGTGGGCAGAATTTGTAATTAGTCCGTGGACGTTGGGGGATTAGGGTACAGGGTGAGAGGGGTGGAAACTGGAGAAGGGGAGAGGGTAATTCAGGGGGCTAGGGGAAGGAGAGGCTGGGAGGGTGGGCTAAGTCAGTATTGGTGAGGAGTAGAGGCTTGAGGGAGAGGACCAGTCACGTTTTCTGTATTTCGTGGATTTTGGCGCCATAGTGGTGTGAGAGAGGGTTGGGGGGTCAGAGAGGGAGGGAGATGAAGCTACCATTATAGCAAGGCTGAGATGCACTACATTCTGAGAGGGGAAGGGATATGAAGGGCGTTTGTTGGCGGGGGTCGAGTAGGGGTTATGGAGTATCGAGGGGGTGGTAAGGGAGGTTGGTCGAGGGAGGTGTGTTCCCCAGTGGGCTAAGGAGGAGGGAGTGGGTAGCATGGGAAGTCAGTAGAGAGGGAGAGGAGTTCCTCAAAGGGTACAAGTATTGAGGTGAATTTGCGCTGTTTGGAGAACCAAAGGTGGTGTATGGGAGGGTGGTATTAGTGTATTCTCAATAGATGCCAGAGGGAGAGTGGAAGTCGATGTGTTAGGCTGGCAAGGGGGAAGGGGGTTAAGCGCTTGAGGGGGCAGTTGTTTGGCATGCCAGAGTGCTCCTCTGATCTTGGAGTTGGGCAAGGGATGATGGTAAGAGAGTGCACGGGCGTCGTCTGGGTGTATTGATGTACGGGGTAGTGGATGTGGTTTGCGATCAGGTGGGCGATAGAGGGGAGGATTGTGAAGTTGGGTGCTAGAGTGCAGGCCATGCACTCCGAGGGGGGAGCCATGGGGGTGGGTATGGTGCAGGGTGGCTAGGGATCGGGATGGGTCAGAGTGGGGTTATATGAAGAGTTGGGATCGCCATCCCGGGAGATGACAGTTCAGTAGCTAGGGTTGATGAACTAGTAACAGTAGATGTATAGGCCCAAGATGTACACTCTGCATCTGGATTCTGGTTACCGGTCAGTGGGAGAGGGCCAAAGTGGGCAGTGGTAGGGAGTTCTAAGTGTGTGGGACAGGCAGAATAAGATGCAGTAATATCTCAGGCAGAATAAAACACAGTAATAACTGAAGGCACACTTTCTAGATGCGAGCCAGATTGACATGAACAATTCTAAGTCACAGAGGGCACCTTCTGGATGAGAATCAATGCAGCAAGAGCGAATTTCTAATTGTGTGGAAGCAAATAAATCACTGTTATATCTTGGAGGGCACTTCTAGATGTGAATCAGGCTAACAGGAACAATTTCTAAGTGTGTGGAAAAGGCAGAATAAACACATTAATATCTCAGGGGGTACTTTCTAGATGCAAATCAGGCTAACAGTAACAGTTTCTAAGTCACAGGGCCATTTTTCTAGATGGCAATCAATGTTGCAAGAGCACATTTCTAAGGGTGGGTTACACATAAATCACAGTAATATCTCAGAGGGCACTGTGAATCAGGCTAAGAGGAACTATTTCTAAGTGTGTGGAATAGGCAGAATAAACACAGTCATATCTCAGTGGGTACTTTTAAGCTGCAGGTTAAGTTAACAGGAGCAATTTTAGGTGAGCGGCACAGGCAAGTAAATCAGAGTACTTCTCAATGGGCACTTATTGGATGTGAATCAGTGTAATTTTCAAGCAGTAAGTAAATCAAACAAGGATAAAATCTAAGTGTGTGACATAGGCAGATATCACAGAGGTCGCTTTCTACATTACAATCAATGTAGCAGAAACACATTCTAGGGGGTAGCCCAGGCAGGTAAATCATTTACAGCTAATCACAGTAATAGCACAGTGTGGACTTTGCAGAAGTTAACAGTGCATCAAGAGCAGTTTCTAAGTGAGCGGCACAGGCAAATAAGTTACAGTACTACCATAGTATGTACTTTCTAGATATGAATTAATGGAGCGAGAGCAGTTTTGATAGAATGCAGTCTGAACAGTTCCCTAAAGTGTGACATTGACTAACATTTACAGAGCTTGGGTAGTTTGCAAAGTGGTAGGGGTTCTGGGTAGAGTGATTGCTCTACTTGCACCGTGTTTACTCTTACCTTGGTTGTAGCTGCTGTTTGACGGCTGGCCACTGGCTTACTCTGCTGACACGATATGGAGCCGCCTCTGTAGGAGCCGACCTTTGACTTGGGGCCCTTAGCCACAAGGACTGCATGGGCAGAGGGCAGCCCTGAGAAGGTGGGATAAAGGCACCTATGTGACCAATCAGGGAAGGTGGGAGGGTAGGGAGGTATGCTGGAATCAGGAAGAAGGAAAAGGGCAACAAGAGCAGCTACACAGTATGGGCAGAGGGCCCTGAATATTTCATATACAAATTTGTCAAATTTGAGGCCCAGGAGGGTCAATTGGCAAGAACACTCAACGATGGGGGTCAAGAAACGAAGGGTGAGCAGGCTACAACGCCGTCAGCTATGCCAGGCACAATTAATTGAAGGGCCAATCAGGAAAGGTTGGAGGGCAGGGAGACGAGCTGGAATCAGGAAGTGGGAGAAGGGCAACAAAAGCAGCTACGCCGTACGGGGAGGGGGCCAAGCATATTTTACACAAAAAAAGTTCAAATTAGAGGCCCAACAGGGTCCGTTGGAAAGAACACTCACCTATGGGGGTCAGGAAGCGAAGGGTGAGCATGCTACAATGCTGGCGGCTAGTCCAGGCACAAAGAATTGAAGGGACAATCAGGGAGGTGGGAGGGCAGGGAGGCGGGCTGGAATCAGGAAGTGGGGAATGGGCAACGAGAGCAGTTATGCGGTACGGGCAGGGGGCACAGAATATTTTACACAAAATATTGTCAGTTTAGAGTCCCAGGAGGGTCCATTGGCAATTCTCTTCTGAACAAAGTTATCATGCCATGTTCTTTCTGGGGGGGGTGCCTACTACCATTTTTGAAACATTTTTGTAAGGAACTTGGGGTTGGTCACCCTGAGTTACCTGGGGGAACCCAGATGTGGACTCCCTGCTCACTGTGCTCAGAGAGGCACAACTCCACCTCACTGATGAGCCCCAACAAGGCTAAAACACATGTATGGGGTTGTTGTTGGTACTCTTGTTCAGAAGGGAATTGCCATAGCATTTTGGTGCTGAACTGCCCTTGTTGGCAGGTCAAAGACTGATATGCAAATGGGTATTTCGCATCTGTGAAAGGTACAGTGAGCAAAAAGCGATGGCTGCAAACTCTCAAAGTGGGAAAAAACCACAGAACAGGTTATCATACCATGTTCTTGCTGGAGAGGGGCACTTGCTACCTTTTTTGAAACACACTTATAGGGAATGTTTTTACATATTAAAATGGGTAAAATGTGCTTTACACAATAAAAAAAAGTAGTATAAGGTTTCAGAAAGCTGTTTTCTCTTCTATTATATGTAATCTTCAGAATCTAACCTCTACATTTATTTTGCACTATTTTTATAATGCTAATGCATTACTGTAACAATCCATCTTCTACTTTAGATAAAACACTTATTACCCTATTCTTTAATTTCAAACATTTCTTTTGCATGTTTATATTCACAAAGAATACAAAACATTAATTTTAAAACATTGGTTCAAACAACATTAGTAAAGATTCTTTATACCCTTTAGCAATCTAGCTTGGTGTGTGGTTATACAGCCATTACAAACAAGCCAATCTACTTATGTATGCACCCAAGTTGTGAATTGTCCACAATGAATGGATGGCCCCTCATGAAAAATAATTGCACATGTCTTCAAAGTTTTCTTACTAATAGAAACTTGAATATTTGCAAAAATCTTTGCTGAGATGTGAATTTTCGTACCATCTACTCTGTATCTTTGAAACATAATAAATACATACTTATTAAAAACTAGGTTGTGCAGTGTTGATTGTAAATTACTACCAGAGTCACTGCTTTGCATGTCATGGAATGCTTTAGTTAGAAGATCAGAAAAATGTACAGTTTTCTGATCATGGATAGGAACATATTCAGATATTTCAGAAAGATCCTGAGTACTATAATATTTCTTACATTGCGGACACATATGATTCCACTCGTAACTCATTCCCACATGTCTAGCTACACTAACACTTTCCTGCACTAAGAAATTGAAAACAGTCATTAAAACGTTGAGACCTACCAGATTCCCATACCTACACTGCCTTTAAATTCCCAAGTCTAAACTGAAAATGGCAGGGTGGTCTAGCTTCCCGGTGCTTGCAGGCAAGTATTGGAATGCACTTCCTTCTACTTTCAGAGCTGAACCATCTTTTTGGACATTCAGATCCAAAGTGAAAGACTGGCTTTTTGCCTAGCAAACCTAACCGTCTCCTCAGCTACTACTTACCTCTATCTGACCACTATTCCGTTATTTATGCCCGGTGTGAATCTAAGTCGATTGACCTGTTAGATTAGTCACTTGCCACACCTCAGACTCTGTACTTTCCAAGTCATTAATTGTGTAGTAACGATTCTTCCTCAGCTTCTTGTATGTAATACTGTTGCTGTCATTCTGACCAATATGTAACATGGTCTTCTTGACGTGGCGTTCTTCCTGTAACTAGACTTTTAACGATTCAACTATTCTCATGCGCCCAAATACCTCAGGGTTAGGTGCGCTCTATAAATAATAAACTAAACTAAACTAAAAATTCTTGACTATCTTCCTGTGTATTTTGAGAAAATGGTTGATTTCCACTTGTAACAGCTACAACATTTCGGATTGACATTGCTGAATGCGTACTGTGTGGTATTTCATCTACAAACATTCCACATATAACTGATTCTCTGCTGTGGAAGCTACTTCTTACATCAAAGGAGCCCTTTGCAATAACATTCACAAAGCTACATTACAATACAATTCAACTCCTCTTTCATTACTAAATTTGCAATGAGAGTATGCTATAGTTTAATAGCTCTGCAGCTCCATTAGATTTCATTGTTTGTTAGTCTTAAGAGAAATGATTTCATTTGAATGTACTTTCACTGACTCCTTATGTTTCCTGGCTAAGAGATTAGCAGGTACTTGTGTAAGATTCAGGTGAGGAGCATATAGTACATGTAACCTATTATATTCTTCAATGCAAGAAATGTCCGCTGTCACTTTTCTTTCATCAATATTTATTACAAATAAACTTTCTATATGTTTTACATGTGACAAAACTACATATGACATTATATATTTAAACACTCATTAGGACCCAGGCGGTAAGGGGTTTACGCCGGCGTAAACCTTGCCGACCCTTACCGCCTGAGTACGAGTTCCCTTAGCGCCATGGCGGATCTAACACCTGCTTTTAGCGGGCGTTAAAATCCATGGCGCTAAGGGACCTTGTTGTTAATTACGCCACCGTAATTTACGGTGGCGTAATTAACGCCTTCCCCACTCCCATTATGCCCTATGGGGCAAAAATGGGAATGGGGAAGGGTAAATGGGGATTGGGGACTTACCGCCCCGCCAAGGTCGGAATGGGGCGGTAAGTCCGCCAACCACCATGGCGGAGTTGGCAGCTTAGCGCCATGGACCATGGTGCTTATAGCGCCATGGTCCTCCGCCAAGGTCCTAATGAGGGCCTGTATGACCAATGTCAATAAGTGCTGCTTCTAAAGTCAACCCTTGAGATTTATGAATAGTTATTGCATATACAGAGCACAATGACAACTGCGCTCTTTTCACAAATGTATCCTTAAAAAGCATGAAACATGCAGAGGTCAGGGAAAGCAAATGAGTTTCTGCTACACAATCAAATTTAACTACAACATGTTCAAAATGTGTACTGTTAGGAAATGTGCGAAATGGAATCAATCTTCCCATCGCCCCATTGACTAGCCCAATTCCTACTTTCAAGTTCCTCTTTAACATTACTCATGCATCAATGCACAGTTTTAAAACTTCATCTAAACCTGCTGTTTTAGAAATTGAATTCTCTAGTTAACCTAATCGAGTGTTGCCTCTGTTATCCAACTGTAATGGCATAACATGACCATCTAAATCATCACACAGTTTTATCTCCACGCTATTTTGCTTTATGGGCAGTAGCATTGTAGAGGTAAACCTATTACAAGTGTGCACATCAAAGCAATAAAAGAAGTGTTAATTTCCTTAAGATTCAACATGACATCAAACGGACTGCAATCTGCAAGAAACATGTTATAAATCAGTCTTCCCTTTAATATTGCATTCACATTCTCCTCAAGAGCACCTATACAAATCTCATCTAAGTCTGCAGATTGCCTCATATTAATGGTAAGTTCCTGGAATTCAAATCATTTCCAAAGGGTAAAAAGACAAATATTTCCTATACTTTTTTGACTACCCTTAGATTGCAGTATTTTGAAAACTGGTTGAACTAACACAGGAGTTACTTCTAACAAGTCTCCAAAAACAAGTAAATGTTTACCTCCAAACAAAACGTTGTAGTCAGTCTTCGAAATCTCTTGCATTCACAAGTGAATGGAATTGAAATCAATTCCAAAGGGTAAAATGACAAATATTTCCTATACTTTTTTGACTACCCTTAGATTGCAGTATTTTGAAAACTGGTTGAACTAACACAGGAGTTACTTCTAACAAGTCTCCAAAAACAAGTAAATGTTTACCTCCAAACAAAACGTTGTAGTCAGTCTTCAAAATCTCTTGCATTCACAAGTGAATGGAATTCAAATCAATTCCAAAGGGTAAAATGACAAATATTTCCTATACTTTTTTGACTACCCTTAGATTGCAGTATTTTGAAAACTGGTTGAACTAACACAGGAGTTAATTCTAACAAGTCTCCAAAAACAAGTACATTTTTACCTCCAAACGAAACATTGTAGTCAGTCTTCAAAATCTCTTTCATTCACAAGTGAACGGAAGCTAGCATCAAGTTAGACACCATACTTACATCATCTACAATCAAGGTATTTCATTTTCTAAAAACGTACTTATTCTGCTGCACTTGATACAATTTTTCGATGCTCTAGGTTGTTGTCATGCTCCACTGGTAGCATCAACTGTTCATGTAAAGTAACACCTCCTACATTAAATGCTGCCAAACCTGTTGGAGCAGTTACACAACATGACAAAGAACAATCTGTTACATTTTGGCTCATAGCTCTTATTGCATGAATTAAAAAAGATGTAAATTTTCCTGCTTGTCCACTAATATACAACCATACAGGAGTGTATTGCACATAAGAACATTCATGTTTGTTATGCTGTAAACCATCTATAAACTATCGCTAATTGTATAATGAACTTCTTTTTCCTCTACATTAAGTTTACTATTTCATCTCAATTCACATCTTCACTGTTCGTTTGTTGTATAGCAATTTATATTTCTTCCATGGCAAGGCCAACATCAGTTTGAGTAATTGGCTTCCCTCAGAAGTCTCTCTTGCCAATTCTGCTTCCATATGTTCTTCTTGCTGTAGTTCTTTCTCCAGTAACTCCAAGTACTGATCACATTTTGGATAAGTAATTATTTATTTATTTTTTGTAAAATAAATTCTTAAAAAGTTTTAAAACTTCCAAGCAAATCACTCTCTGCACACCATGGGAAGTACAACTGCAAATACAAAAATACAATTCCTTTTTCTCTGCAGTTTGGTAAGACATTTTCATGTGGTTGATACGACTTGCCTTCTCATGTCTCTCTAGACAACCAGGACATCCATGTACTTTAAACGGTTCTCTGTCACTGTTTGCTTCAATATTTCGATATAACTAGCATTCTGCTACTTCATATAAACAAAGATCCTCCAACTGTACTGATCAAGTTGGTTTTCAGAATCCCTGTACTGTCAGGTACTGCTTCAGCTAACTGCTGAATTTCACTCAAAAGCTTCAGTTCCTGATTTCTTGAACTAGCTGGGCCAGGACTTAACCAAAGTCCATTAATGCTACGTCTATACAGAGGCAGACTAGTTAGCCGATCTGCAGCTTTGCTGTTAAAACACTATTTATGAGATAGCATCTACAGACCAAAGCTTAGAAGTTTTTGAGTAAGACTTTTATCTTCTGATAAATCTGCCCATACCTCAGCAGCATTGCTCTTTACAGCTTTTGTCATGTATGCTGTAACATAACGTGCAACAGCTGTTGTGTCATCAGCAATACACTGTATATCAGTATTTGCATTCCAGAAATGAGCAATGACAGGTTTATAGATATTAATGAATTGGCATTGCTTATTTCTTTTTAAATTAAATGTGTTTATTGGTGACTTGTAACATGGTATCAAACAGATGACATCAAACTATTCACTCGTCCAACTGGTGTCACAAGCCTTGGAAAGCCAAATCTGCACTGAGTGCAGTACTTGCCTTTACTTTTTTATTTTCTCTGAGAGTACTTGCCACATGAGTGCCTTTGAAACCTTTACACCTTGTTCCGTAGATCAGCATTCACATGCTGAGCAGGAATGGAACAAGTAAAATATTTGTATATGAACTCCATCACACAGCCATCACTTTCTTTACCAAACTGAGGATCATCTTTAATCCATAAGGGCATATGTATATGTGGAACCCCACGTGGTTGGCACTCTTTCTTCCAAAATAAATGTTCCCCAGTTCCCAATTGAGCATTTTCTTTATTATATTTAAAAATATGTGATGAAGGAACTGCGATACACTTATAGGGTTCATGGAACACAATTATTCTGGTGTTATGTGCTCTAAATCTTCTTTCTGTGGATTACTTTCACAAATCCACACTGCAAGATCATCCCAACCATACTCAGTGCAACTTAAAGTCACAAACCAAGTTGGAGGACCCAAGTTTCTGATCATGCATCTAACCTCAGAGTGTCTCCTCTATCAATATTCCTTGGTTCCTCTCATTGTAGCAAGAATATTGGTAAGGTTAACCTATAAAACATCATTTTTTTTCACCTGTTGCAGCATCTCACTTGCAGAACGATTTTGAAATCTAGTTCTGGTCTGAAGGTTATGAGCAACCCCATAACATAATATTACAAATGCACTTTCATACAAAAAGTGAAAGATACATTCAACATTAGTACCCGGTGGGGGAGGGCTGTGGCAGCCTCTCAGCCAATGAGAAGGCCCAGAATGGGGGCATTACCAGCAGTAATCCCCCTGATCCAAGCCACCTCATGGCTGGAGGCTACCATTTTTCCCCACCGGGGAAAATTGATAAGTGTGGTCCCACAACCCTTCCCATCCCTCCTCCCCTATCCACAGAATTACCTCCCCATCACCAACACCCACTTACCTTTTTTAAAGTCCATTTTGGGTGTGGACGGTCTGAGAACACTTCTGTCACCAGCACG
Source organism: Ambystoma mexicanum (assembly GCF_040938575.1). Lineage (NCBI taxonomy): Eukaryota > Metazoa > Chordata > Amphibia > Caudata > Ambystomatidae > Ambystoma > Ambystoma mexicanum. Next base: position 99,500,933 of record NC_090941.1, on the reverse strand, counting down.
TCCTCTCCCGATCTGCGACAGGCACTACTTTTTATAATATTATATTTCAAAATGTGACTTCCCTGCACACAATTCGTTTTTATCGCATGTTGTTGTTGCTTTCTCATGGGTGTCTCACAAAAAAGCTGTAAAAAAAGAAATTGGGATGGTGAAGGTCAATCATTGTGTTTCTTTATGCATTCAATATATATATATCATGAATTATCCTTTATATACAATGTTTTCAGTATATTTAGGTTTGTAATTTACTACACTTTATATCACTTGGAAAGTAGGGTTTCCCATATTTAATGTCAGTGTTTTCGGAAGAGAATTCATGCAGTAGCACATGTTATGCTATAGTTATGTATGAAAAAATAAATTTCCGATATTAAATGTCCCACATTCTTTCACTATATATAGGGCCTGGCAATTCCCTTAGTTGTTGCATATCTTTCATTTCATATGTGCGCATTCCATATCAAGATTTCAAAGGCTGTAAAACAAATGGTCACTATCACCTATAAAATTACCTCAAGTTTCATGCAGACTTACCATCTTGTACTGTTCCAACCACAAATGCATCACAAACTCAGCTTCCATCCATTCAAACACTGCTTTGCTCATCTTATTTACACCACATGCAATTCTTCACATACTTTCTCCAACCACGTAAGTCTAATCTATAAGAGCTATATCTGCCTATAATTTAATTTGAAAGTTATTTGTACTACGCACTGTTACCACTGGAGTGATCCCCATGAGCTCAATATAGGGCAACATGTATTCCTTCACCAGACATTTGAAGGACAGGCACATGGTCTCCTCCCTTTACATTCATTCATCACATAAAACTGAAAATTCAAAATGTGCATAAATTGGAATCGCCATACCCACAGCTAAGGCAATAGTCAGAGAGGCAGCTACACACCTGCCAAAAATACACAATATCCCACTGGCTTAGTAGTACCCACGGATATAATCCAACTGACAGGGCACAACGTTTCATTTGCCGGATGTCGTATCCACAGCTATTTTAGAAAAAGGCATCAAGGGTATTTTCCTTTTCCAATATACTTAAAAGTTCTCTGGTTTGCTCTTAAAAGAGCCTTTGGGTTATTTTACCCATAATACCCAAAAATATACTTTCAATAAGAGAAATACTCATCACCTCTATTAAAATTCAAAAATCTTGGAAAATGTCTCTGTGATCTTTCTTTAGATGATTAATTAATTTTCTTTTCCCAAAGAGGAAAAAACCTGTGTGTCATGATGCCTACCCCCAGGCATCCGGACCAAGCTCATCAGCCCCGGGAGCAGGCATCTAGACATTTAGTAAAACCTCAGCAGCCCCGGCTAGGGGCTATCTGGGTTCAGTCCTGCGCCTTAGGCGCCAGGCTCATAGTAGGAATTAGTCCTGGCGCCTAAGGCGCCAGGCTCATAGTCATTACTTACCTCAGGCAGACCATGCTGCAAATGACTTCAATCCAACATGAAGCCTGAAAGGGACTATTTTTCTACAGGGACTATTTTTTACTCGGGTGTGGTTCTAGGGACTTCTTACCTGGGACTACTTTTGAGGCTATTTAAACCTCACCCGACCAGCAACACATGCTTTGCGTTATTCTGCATCCAGCAGCGTAACACTTACAGTGCCTGCAGCCTGCATCCAGTCTTCTGCCACGCCCGCCTCGAATCCGGAGCTCCTAAAACAAAGAGGAAAGAAAGGGACAAGGTTAGAAAACAAACTTATTTCTATTCCACACCTGATTCTGGATCCATCTTGTCTCCGGACCTGTAAAGAACATCATTTCTGCTCGCGCCACACCTCCAGCTTCAGCGCCGCGCCATACTCACCAGTCTTCACAGCATCCTTCGGGTTGGCGCTGCCTCCACCAATTCTTCGCCGAACTTCGGCACCTAGGAGACAAAAGAAAACCACAAGGTGAGCCGAGGGAACCAACAAATATAATTCTTACCACCATAGACTTAGCTGATTTACCACCGGAGGCATCCTTTTGTGACTCTCCATATTTTCACGTGCCGCATCTGTAAAGAGAGACAAAACAACACGTTTTCCTCGTGCAAAGTTTACCGGACAGCACCAGGTAATACAGACTCTTACCTGAGCGCCACCAGCTGCCGCAAGAGCATCTTTTCCCGAGCCAGCTGCAAGACAAGAAAGGAAGGGGGGAACAAGAGTGAACATCGGACATATTGAACTCTATGAACTTAATACTTACTGGTCCTCACCAGGAACCTCAGAGTCAATACTCTCCGGAACTCTCCCGAGCCTTCAAACCAGTGAAGTAACTGGAATTGACGCGCCCCTGCGAATCCACACAGGATGTAGAGCTCATCTTTCAAGAATATAAAGTGAGATTGCTGTGAAGGCATTTCAGAGGAGATTAGTTGGGGAGGACTGTGGGGGTGCCATCACTTGAATCCACAAGCGGCTAAAGCCATCTCTCCACTTGCAGGAGAATATTTCTACGGGTTAAGCAGACAAGATTAGGAGGGCAGATCCAGTCAGTCATCGCTGCACTACGCATCACGTGGGTGGGGACTGCAGCTGTCCGGGCCCGACCGACGCCCCTGTGGGAGCCAGGTGAGCGTAACAGAACACGAAGCCTATCTACAAATCCCCACCCGGGCGTTATGGAAACCTCAGAAACCGACCAACTAGCCCTATTGTTAGGGGAACTTAGGGCAGAAGTGCACTCCGCGCGCCAAGAGACTAATGCCCTCAGGAGAGAACTGATTGTGTCAAAGGAGCGCACTGATGATCTTGCTAGACAATTACTGCAAAACCAAGCTGGAAAAACACCATTACCTGGACTCGGGGGGAATCCAACTCCTGTTTCATCAAGCAATCCTGTGCAAGTGGTTCTACCAGGGAGCATTCCTTTAGCTCCACCCAAACATTTTGCTGGGGACTCAAAAAAGTTTGCAGTGTTTATGAACTAATGCCGCTTGCACTTTTTATGCAGACCTGGAGCTTTTCTGAACGACCAAACCAAAGTAGCCTTTGTACTATCATATCTTAGTGGCAACGCAGCGGATTTGTCAATTCCATTAGTTAACCAGGATGACACTCTTCTTCTGGATTTTCAAGGTTTTCAATTGAGCATGGAAAGACTATTTGCCAGACATTCACAGGGGCAGGCCCTGGATAACGAACTTTTATCATTACGACAAGGTAACCAGGATCTACTAACCTATATCGCCACTTTCAATAGGTTAGTGGTGGAAACCGGATGGCCAGAGGTAAAACGAATTACTTTATTTCATCGTGGACTTCTGGGTGAACTCAAAGACGTTTTGGCCCAAGTTGTGAACTCACCTCAGGATTGTGCAGAATATATAGACTTAGTGGTACAGTTAGACCACCGACTTCAGAATAGAAAGGCTGATTGAGCTAAGTTCGAGAATCGGGTATTGGTAAAACACAATGTTACCCTCAAAGGAACAGATGTATCAGAACCGTTGCAGATCTGGGGGGTTAAGGGACCCTTAACTCAAAAGGAAAGAGAAAGAAGACGGCAGATGCAATTGTGTCTGTATTGTGGGGCCTCAGGACATTTTCTACGGGATTGCCCTATAAAAACATCTAAAAAAGTAGTTGGAGTTGCTGATAAAAATCAAACAGAGCCTGATTCGGGAAACGACCACGCCCGACAAGCGTAGAGGTCCGCTTGCCGAGCTTGAAGAAGGATACTCAGACCTCGCACTTCATCATACCAATGGTCCTTATAGATCCAAGGCAGCCATCACGTATGCACGCAGTGAGGGCATACATTGATAGCGGGGCCATAGGAAACTATGAGGACTACGAGTTGGCTTCTCGAATGAATCTATCTCTCTGCAAAAAGACCACTTCGGATGTCATCACCACAGTCGATGGAACTGAAATTGCCTCTGGGCCTGTAACTCATTCCACAGCAGAGATGACACTATTGGGTCAGGATGGGCATGGAGAGACTATTGTGTTTGATTTAATCAAAGCCCCACAGTTCAAAATAATACTGGGATACCTTGGTTGGAAACACATAATCCTTGTATTGATTGGCGAGAGAAGAGAATAACCTTCCCGGATTGTGCACATACTTGTTACCCAAAAAAAACCTTGAACCAAGGCCTGGCCACAGTCGCTACTCCAGTCGTGCAGTTACCTCAGGAATATCAAGATTCCGGGATGTTTTCCAAAAGGAACAGGCAAACACCCTATCACCTCACAGATCATACGAATGTCAAATTGATCTCATACCCGGTGCACAACCTCCATGTAGTAGGATCCACGCTCTTACGGAACCCGAAAACCTTCACCTACAACAATACTTGGACCAATACCTTGCTAATGGCTTCATTCATCCATCCAGGTCCCCTGCATCTTCAGCTTTGATCTTCGTGCCTAAAAAGGAAGGTGACCTCAGAACGTACATAGACTACCGTGCATTAAATCAGATCACGGTTAAGAACCGATACCCATTGCCTCTGATCCCTGAATTACTAGACCAAGTAAAGGACGCTTGCATCTACACTAAATTAGATCTCCGAGGGGCATATCATCTGGTACTTGTAAAGAAAGGCAACGAATGGAAGACTGCTTTTCGCACTAAGTACGGGTTATTCGAATACCAGGTGATGCCCTTCGGGTTGTGCAATGCACAAGCAGCCTTCCAGTATTTTATGTACGATGTCCTTTGTGAACTCATTGACATGTGTGTTGTTGTATACATAGACAATATTCTAGTGTACTCCTCTTCAGAATCAGACCATGTGAAGCACGTTCCTGCAGTCCTTGAGAAACTACGCCAGCACAAGTTATATGCAAAATTGGAAAAATGTGTTTTTCATGCTACGGAAGTTGAATTCCTTGGATTTAGCCTGGCTCCAAGAGGAGTCCAAATGGACTCTCGAAAGGTGGACGCAATCCTCAAGTGGCCATCACCCAGTTCAGTTAAAGGGGTACAAAGCATGCTCGGATTTGCTAATTTCTACCGCAGATTTATTCCGGATTTCTCACATGTTGTACACCCTATCACAGCACTTTTGCGAAAAAACAAACACTTCTTGTGGACCGAAGAAGCTGAAAACGCCTTCCAAGAGCTGAAAGCGAAATTCACATATGCACCTGTCTTAAAGCATCCACGTCCCGAACTTCCATACATAGTTGAAACTGATGCATCCAGTTTAGCCATGGGAGCTGTCCTGTCCCAGAAGGATCCTGAAACCGGTCAACTTCACCCAGTAGCATTTTGGTCCAGAAAGTTCTCAGCACCCGAGTGAAACTATGCGGTTACCGATAAAGAATTATTAGCCATCAAATCCGCCTTAAAGGCTTGGCGGCATTATCTTCTCGGTGCCAGGCATACCATTACGGTAATCACCGATCACCGGAACTTGCAGTATTTAAAAACAGCCAAGGCCCAATCGTCGCGTCAACTTCGATGGGCATTGTTCTTTGCCGAGTTCGATTTTGTGATCACTTATCGACCAGGTTGTAAAAATGGCAAGGCAGATGACTTATCCCGAATAGGGATGGGAGAAGCATATGCGAATCCAGAACCAGTGCCTATAATTTCAGAACAAAGAATTCTTAGCATAACCACTCTACAGACACTAGAGGATATTCAAGTATAGATTCAACAACTCTTCAATCCAACAGCCCTGCAGGATGAGTGAAGAAAGGCCCGGACTACTCAGTCATCAATGACCTACCTTATTATCAAGGGCAACTATTTCTACCACACAAGGAACTACAAGAACTAGTCATCTCCAATTATCATGACACCCTGATGGAAGGACACCCAGGTATCGCAAAAACTGAAGCTAAAATTAAGAGACAATTCTGGTGGTCCATTTGGTGAAAAGACGTATAGTCATTTGTAATGTCTTGTGGCATTTGCGCCCAAAACAAAAGTCAGAAGAAAAAACCAGCTGGCCTCTTACAACCTTTGGATATTCCACCTACACCATGTCACACCTTATCGTTAGACTTTATTACAGATCTACCTCCATGTAATGGATTTAACACCATTCTAGTTATTGTGGATCTTTTTTCCAAGATGGCCCACTTTATTCCTCTAAAGAGATTACCTTCTGCTTCAATTCTGGCCAAGGAGTTCCTCAAAAACATTGTTCGAATACACGGATTTCCTTCCGTATTGGTCTCTGACCGAGGTAGTCAATTTATTTCACATTTTTGGAAGAAATGTTGTCAACTGGCGCAAACCGACATGAGGTTATCAACCAGTCACCATCCCCAGACCGATGGTCACACGGAGAGGACCAACCAGGCCCTTGAACAGTACCTACGTTGCATGCTACACCAGACCGAAAGTAATTGGAAAGATATTTTATGGATTTCCGAGTATGCATACAATAACTCTGTACATTCAGGAACCGGACAAAGTCCCTTTTATACCATATATGGACATGACCCTCGAACCTCAGAACTAGATTTGCCTCAGCATTTAGAAATGCCTGTAGTTAGTCATTTGCATTTTACTATTACACAAGCCTTTAAAGAGGCAACAGAACATTTGAAACAAGCAAAAGAGAAATATAAGAAAAATGCTGATCAACATAGAAGTGAAACTCCACAATACCAGATTGGGGATCAAGTTTGGCTGGCCACAAAACACATACCTCTGAAGGGAACTCAGACTTTTAACCCTAGATATTTGGGACCTTACACTATTAAGGCCATTATCAACCCGGTAGCCGTCAAATTGGAATTACCCTCTAATATGCGCATTCATCCTGTCTTTCATGTTTCATTTTTAAAACCAGTTCAACCAGGAACAAGATTAACCAAACCACCGGACCCCATCTTGATAGATGGAGAACCTGAATTCGAGGTAAAAATTATCCTGGACTCCAAGATGATTAAATCAAAACGTTTTTATTTAAATGATTGGAAGGGCTACGGACCACAAGAAAGGTCATGGGAACCTAGTGACCACGTCCATGCACCTCAGTTGGTGAAAAGATTCCATCGGAACTTCCCAGACAAACCAGGGCCCAAGGGAAGAACAACTTTAGGAGGGGCCTTGGGGGGGAGTGCTGTCATGATGCCTACCCCCAGCCATCCGGACCAAGCCCATCAGCCCCGGGAGTAGGCATCGAGACATTTAGTAAAATCTCAGCAGCCCCGGCTAGGGGCTATCTGGGTTCAGTCCTGGCGCCGTAGGCGCCAGGCTCATAGTAGGAATCAGTCCTGGCGCCTAAGGAGCCTAAGGCGCCAGGCTCATAGTCATTACTTACCCCAGGCAGACCATGCTACAAATGACTCCAATCCAACATGAAGCCTGAAAGGGACTATTTTTCTACAGGGACTATTTTTTACTCGGGTGTGGTTCTAGGGACTTCTTACCTGGGACTACTTTTGAGGCTATTTAAACCACACTCGACCAGCAACACACGCTTCGCGTTATTCTGCATCCAGCAGCGTAACACTCACAGTGCCTGCAGCCTGCATCCAGTCTTCTGCCACGCCCGCCTCGAATCCAGAGCTCCTAAAACAAAGAGGAAAGAAAGGGACAAGGTTAGAAAACTAACTTATTTCTATTCTACACCCGATTCTGGATCCATCTTGTCTCCGGACCTGTAAAGAACATCATTTCTGCACGCGCTGCACCTCCAGCTGCAGCGCCACGCCACACTCACCAGTCTTCACAGCATCCTTCGGGTCGGCGCTGCCTCCATCATTTCTTCACAGAACTCCGGCACCTAGGAGACAAAAGAAAACCACAAGGTGAGCCGAGGGAACCAACAAATACAATTCTTACCACCATAGACTTACCTGATTTAACACCGGAGGCATCCTTTTGTGACTCTCCATATTTTCACATGCCGCATCTGTAAAGAGAGACAAAACAACACGTTTTCCTCGTGCAACGTTTACCGGACAGCGCTGGGTAATACAGACTCTTACCTGAGCGCCACCAGCTGCCACAAGAGCATCTTTTCCCGAGCCAGCTGCAAGACAAGAAAGGAAGGGGGGAACAAGAGTGAACATCGGACATATTGAACTCTCTGAACTTAATACTTACTGGTCCTCACCGGGAACCTCAGAGTCAATACTCTCGGGAACTCTCCCGAGCCTTCAAACCAGGAAAGTAACTGGAATCGACGCGCCCCTGCAAATCCACGCAGGATGGAGAGCTCATCTTTCAAGAATATAAGGTGAGATTGCTGTGAGGGCATTTCGGAGGTGATTAGTTGGGGAGGACTTTTGGGGTGCCATCACTTGAATCCACAAGTGGCTAAATCCATCTCTCTACTTGCAGGAGAATATTTCTACGGGTTAAGCAGACAAGAGTAGGAGGGCAGATCCAGTCAGTCATCGCTGCACTACGCATCACGTGGGTGGAGACCGCAGCTGTCCGGGTCCGACCGACGCCCCTGTGGGAGCCAGGTGAGTGTAACACTGTGCTCCCTGTCCAAATTATTTCTCCACAATTGCAGAATAAACCTCTCATTTCAAAACACTTGATCTAAAATAATATTGTAGAATCAAAAACCGTTGTAAGCCAATGCTTTGACAACACATCACCCATGTCCTCAGCATCACTATTAACGCCATTCTCAAAATTCTCAAATTCTCCACAGACCTCTGAACAATGAAATTCCTTTCCTTCTGTAATTGGCTGCACGTTTGAAATATCAAATCAAATAATACATATACCCCCACAATAGCACAATCTCCTAAATGTACACCTCAGTGTCAAGCAATAAAAATGTACTAGGTTGAGAAACTCTTAATACAATGACACAATATGATCTAAAGTTTATTGCTGTATATAAACATCCCTCAAAAAATACATTCTCTAATAGGTTCAACAATTCAACAGCATCTGATGTACTTGACATCCCATTGGCAGCCACCCACCAAACAGTCAATGAACAACCAATCAGAAAGTAAATACAAACATGCCACCTTCTCTCCTCATGTACTCTTCCTCCATTGTTAATTCGAATATCTGAAGTGACAAACAGTATTTACTTCTACAACAGTAAAATGGAAAACTACATGCAATGGCTGGAGGACAATTATCCTACAGAGAAAGAGATTAAAAAAAGAGACACTGCAGAAAATTAACCAGAACAAAATACACCACATTCAGAATTTTGTAAGTCCATTCTTTATATTTATGTAAAATGAGACTAACAATAATATTTTAAGGAACAAATATCAGTTACCAAGAAGATATACTTTATCCCCTTACTATCAAATGTCTATACAATCAACACAAATCATTTTAAAGTGTATTATATCTTCAATTGTTTACAAATATTTCAAATATTTCAAACAGATGAAGAAGTTAATCGAGTATCAAGAAGAATCAAAAAAGATGCATAATAACAAATAGGCAGAAAACTAATCATGGATTCATTAATAGAATTAAAACAACTACTAAATAATATTCAAACAGAAGCACAATCAATGAAAAAGGACATTGAAAATGTAAGACAAATTATGGAAGTAGAAATCCAGTTAATTGGGCTAAAGATGATGTATCATTTTTTCCAACTAAAAGATAAAGAAACCCCACAACCACACCCCTCAAAATAAACCTATTTTAAACAAACTTTGTATGTATATTTATTTAACTTTTTCAATTATGTACACTCACCTGTACTATTAATGAATACAAAGTATTTCAAATGTTACAATAACTGTTTACAAACACTACACTCAATACCGCCCACATGTAATTTATTTTCTCCAAAAATGTTCCATAGCTGCAGCTACCAACCCAGCACATTGGATGGGATTGGTAAAGCGGCAGACAAACACCCACCAGTCATTGATACTCCTTAATGCGATAATGAATATACCAATGGCACCCTATCTATACTAGCTGCCGCTATAGGATTGTGTGCTTTTTTTTTAGAAACTGAGTATGGAATGTGAATAACAAAAGACACAGTAAAGGGAGTACATCAAAAGAGATATGTAAAGTGCATAATAACTCTTCACTCATAGCTGCAGCTAAATGTCATTGACTTTTTTTTATAGCCAAAGATACTAAGTCACATAGATTTTTTTATAAATATGTACATAAAAGATCATTTTTATAAAGAACTCTTTGAGGTGCAAACAGCATACTTTTTTGCACATTGAATCCAACAGTCATGGGTATGGTTCAACGAACCTGCGGCTACGACCATGCCCGGTCGTTACTCCGGTTCAACGTGCATCTAGTACTCAACAACCAATTGGGCTACAGCGTAGCCGTAGTTATGAATCTATGTTTAAAACGTTATAGTAATATCCTTCTATTTGAAAAAAAGCAAACATAATCAGTTAAAGTACACACATTAAGAAAGACAATTTAATAAACACTGTTTTACCCTTATATCTTGTATGCAGTGCATCACATACACTATATAATATACAACATTTGTGCATACAATACTGTTGTTCTCTTTGCACAACCTAATCATTGGGTCATTGGTAAAACAATCCAACATGGATAAAAACATACAATAATATAAAAAAGTATAAGAAAATACCACTACAATAAACAAATATGGATATATAAACTGGGTAAGAATAAACAAAGGACGTTACACTGGGTGGTTGCATGACCGAGGATGAGGAAGGTTAAGTAAACTTGGAAAACAAGAGAGAACAGGGTGGGATAAGTAAACCTGGAGAACATGGATAGAAAACCATAAAGAATGTAGAAACACAAGTATTTAAAAAAAAATGTTTTTCATATTTTGTGGAGAAAGTCCAATGCACCTTGTGCAAAAAAACACCAAGATGTGGACCTTCAAATGTTTCTAGCTGGTCTGCCCCATTCTAGGCTGCAGCCTTTTTTGACCTACATGTCGACTTCCCACATCACTCGAGCTGTGAGCGTTGGTTGTCCACAACCTACACACAATAAAGGTGCTGCCAAAAACAGCCAAACTCTTAAAACACCTGCAACACTAGAGCACTCCATTTCAAAAATCATATGGCAGGCTAAAATGTGTCACAAAGTAGGCTTTTCATTAACTGACTACAGATGTACTTCTCCCATCCCTAACAGTACCACTATGATTTGAATATAGGTTCTCTTTTCACAGTAGTTAACTATACAACATCTGGTGCAAGTACACTAGGATGATGAAAATGATGCACTTACAACAAAACAAAAATAAATAAATAACTAAAATGTGCTTGCAAGACACCATCAATTGTACTACCTCAAAGAAAACTCAAAACAGCTAAGAGTACTTCATAGCTGAAAGTGCATTACAATGACAACAAATACAATCAAATAAACCTTCAACATCACTAACATGAATACAAAAACAAAATGCCTGCATGAAAATGCCACTGATTGACAAATCTAATTTTGTAGGTGCATGTTAGTGAAATTTAACAAATACATTAATAAATACTTGCCACACAATCAGAGCAGATGAAAAGATTATAATAAACACCACCTGAGAGCATTGATTTATATAACTAACACACAAAACAATGCAAATAAACCTTCATATATATAGATATTTATTAACACTTACTTTCACATCAGCCAGCCACACTCCAGCCATGTGCACAGTGAGAGTTATGGAATCAAAAGGATAAACCGCAGAAAATGATGGCTTTTGTACTTTCCAAAAGGAATACCAAAAAAAGAGGACTATATACCAATAAAATGACTAAAATGGATGATACATTTTCACTACAACCAATTACAAAGAGCTACACAAATAGAACAGTAGCAACACACAAAGAAAGTCAGAGAAATCGATCTGTTTCCCACCTCGCCTCTTTCATAGCCGCAACCATTTGACACAGCTGCAGACCTTTCTTTGCATCCGTGGCTACACGTACATTATTCTACAAACCCAAAACCAACTAAATAGGCCTTCAAACCCCCAAAGGATATAGGAGAATGCCTATAAAAAAACACACAAATAAAATGTGGTATCATCCACATAAAAATATGATTATTGTTGAGACAATTTATAGGTTAAAAACATGGCTTAAATATAACCTTGCCTATGCGTAAAACCAATAAAGTGACGAAAAGCATTAACGCACTTACGCACATGCTTTTTATAGATGCGGTTGTAGCAAAGCCCTTCATTGACATAGGCACGGCTATACTAAAAAAAAACTATGAATACAAATATGTATTTTGACTCCCCCAAAATCCAAAAAATAGTCCTTAACATGCCTACCAGCTCCCTTTCACTCCCCGTGGTCCTCCTCCACTACCCTGGTCTCTCCAAATCTCCCAAAACACTCAATGCATCTATGATGCAACTCCACCCAAAATGTCGGATAGCTGTAGCTACCACACATCAACAAAACACACGATTTGCCACAATGTAGCTGGGGCTGCACAAGGTTACACATCTACCCACGGGTGGCAGCGCTGCACACTGTGTGGCAGCTGGATAGCCACAGAAAATTACAACAGAACCATCAACCAATCACAATCTCGAAAACACACACATCATACATACCCTGCTCATGCAAACTACTAGAAATTCAAATCACACAGAAAGACTGCAGATATCATGGCTGGTTTGAAAACTGTGTGGCTGTGCAAAGAGAAACTAAGGCCCTTATTCACGTAATTATTTGTGTGTTAAACAGGGATTTTCATGCCATTCTGCACACAAATCCCTGTTTGACTAATCGAGATTTGCGGGGAGAATGGCACACAAATCCCTGTTTTACACGCAAATAATTCCATTAATCAGGGCCTAAATATTAACATGGACCTAGGATGGAGAGATTTTACAATTACATGGTTTGTAATGTGGGGAATGCGTTGGTTCGCGGTTTTTCCAAAGTTGTTACGTCTGAAAAGTACAGGGCAGTCAGACATCACACCAATTAATTCTGGAGGTAATGATTTGGGGAGTGTATGAGGTGTGTCCCTTACTTTAATGAGGAATCACGAAATGGGAAAACGAATGGAACTATTTCCTCACACAATCTTTATCTTTTCCCATTTGACTCAGAGGCAAAAATGGAGAAGGACCACCAGCTTTAATGCTGAAATTGAGAAATCACAGAGAAATATTAATACCGTAGTTTCAACATTCATGAGAGACCACAACCAATTATGGATGTCAAACAACATACAATTCTACATGTTATGTTATGTTATGTTACTTTGCATTTATGTAGCGCCTTATGTACCATTGGTATTGAAGGGTCTTGCCGACTCTTCCGGTCTGTGCACTCTTCCGCTCTGCGCACCCATCACGTTCCGTGCACCCATCATGCTCCGTGCACCCATCAGCTCTGCATACCCATCCTCTCCACGCGCTCCTCCGTTCCCTGCACTCGTTCGCTCTATGCGCTCGTTCTTTCCACGCACTCATCTGCTATATGCTCTCATCTGCTTTACAAAGTCGTTCGATCAAACGCACTCATCCTTTCTATACACTAATCCGCTCTATACGATCAAACACACTCATCCGCTCTATACACTCATCCACTCTACACACTCGTATGCTCTACACACTCGTACGCTCTACATACTCTTACGCTCTACATACTTGTACGCTCTACACACTCACCGGCTTCTACACTCATCCGCTCTGTACATTCATCTGCTCTATGTACTCCTGCATTCTACAGACTCCTCCGCACTTATGCACTCATCCGCTCTCCCCACTGGTCCACTCTACACACTTGTACGCTCTACACACTCATCCACTCTACACTCATCCCCTCTGCACATTCATCTGCTCTATGTACTCCTGCGTTCTACACACTATCTGCACTTACGCACTCATCCACTCTACACACTCGTCTGCTCTACACACTCAACCGCTCTACACCCCATCCGCTCAATATACTCATCAGCTCAACATACTCATCCATTCTAAATATTCATCGAATCTACACACTCATCTGCTCAACGCATTAAACTACTCAGCGCACTCATCCATTTCTCTTGCTCCATCCATTCTAACGATTCCATCCGTTCCATTCACTTCGTTCATTCATCATGCATTATCGGTTCAGTCCATGTCAATTGTCATACGCACTGGATCCGTTCCGTGCTCTCTAACTGTTTCATGCACTACACCCGTCTCATGTACTTGAATCATCTATTCTGTACTTTCCATTTATGCCATGCAATCATACAGTCGGTGTCATCTGTCTGGGTACTCTTCAGTCACTTGTATTAATTTTTCCATCCACTTCTCTTTATTCATTTCGCACATTTGTTCATTTTGTTCATTGCACTTATTACATCCATTTAATTAATTTAAACCTCATTACTGTTTTCGTACGATTTATTATTTTTATCCACTTCACTGCTTTGATCTACTTTACTCGTTCTATTCTATTTGTCTTTTTAGTTTAGATTAGCGGTTATTAGTTTTTGATTTCTCAAATGGATCTTGATGTTGTATTGTTATTTGCCTTATTGTTATTCAAGATCTAGTAGTTTGTTGGGTTAGTGTCATTGAGATGGTGTTATTCAGTATGGGTTTGTTTGTGTACGGGTTGGTTTTCGGTGAAGAGCCAAGTTTTCAGTAGTTTTCGGAAAGACATTAGATCTTCAGTTAGTCGGATGTGGGGTGGAGTGCATTCCATAGCGTGGGGGCCAAGGCTAAGAATGATGATCCGCCTAACCTGACTGAGTTTGTGTGAGGTATGACTGGGAGGCCGGCTGAGCTTGATCTTAGAGTACATGGAGGGTGATAGGGTTTTAGCTTGTCTTGAAGATATTGAGGACCAGTTTTATGCAATGTTCGATGAGAAATGCATAAGGTTTTGAAAGTCACCCTTCGGGCCACTGGAAGCCAGTGCAGAGTTTTAAGGGCTGGGGAGATGTGGTCTCTCGGGCCGAGCGCTAGTAGCAGTTTGGCTGCAACGTTTTGTGCTCTTTGAAGATTATTCAGTTGGTAAGCGTGGACTCCAACGTAGAGGGGGTTAGCGTAGTCAAGTCTTGATATAACAATTGATTGGACAGCAGAGAGTCTGTTGGGAATGGAGAGATATGGAAAGATGAGCGTAAGAATTTTAAGGTGGTAGTGGCATGACTTTGAGACGTTGTTGACTTGGCGCGAGAGTGTTAGGTCAGAGTGAAGGGTGCATCCGAGGTTTTTTACAGTTAGGGGGAGACAGTGAGTTGCCCATGGCAGATGGCCAGGGTGTGGAAGAAGTTCAGAGTTGCCACATGCCAAGATTTCAGGTTTGGAGGGGTTTAACAAGAGGTGGCTTTGGGTCATCCAGAGCTCTATGTCGAGGAGGCAGGAGGCGAGGTCAGGTCGGCAGTTGGGTTTGAGTTCAGGAGTTTTAGAATTAGTTGAGTGTCATCAGCGTAGTTGTAACACAGGATATTGTGTGAACGGATTATTGGTAGGAGGGTGATCAAGTAGAGATTGAACAGGAGGGCAGATAGGCATGCTCCTTTTGGAACTACCATGTTGACTGGACGGGCTTGGGAGGAATATGTGGAGAGTAGCGTTATTTGGTACCTGTCTTTGAGGAATCGAACTATCCATTCGAGAGTGGTTCCACAGATTCCTAGGGAGTGGAGTCGGTCAAGGAGGATTGAGTGATTGATTGTGTCGAAGGCGGCGGATTGGTCAAGAAGGGTTAATGCGGCGCATCCCGCGGAGTCTGCCGTGATTTTAAGGTCATCCCAGATTGAGGTTAGGGTGGTTTCAGTTCCGTGTCAGGCTCTGAAACCAGATTGTGCGGGGTCTAGGAGATTGTTGGCTTCGACAAAGGCATTTAGTTGGGAGTAGGCGGTTCGGTCAATGAGTTTGGCAAGGAACCTGGTGTTTGAGATGGGGCGGTAGTTTTTGGGCTCGAGAGGGTCGAGGGAAGGTTTTTTTATTAGAGGTTTGACATGAACCATTTTGAATGCGTCGGGAAAAATACCTGAGGAAAGGGAGTCATTTATGATGGATCTCTCGTGTTCTCCTGCGCAGGTAGAAGCGAACATTTCTTTGAGGGTTTTGGCCGGGCAAGAGTCTAGCGGGGAGCGGGATGGTTTGCAGGCAGAGAGAAGTTTGAGAAATTGGTCGGTTGATATTGGACTAAAAGAGTTGAACGTTGGTTGCGCAGTGGTCGCAGGCGGTGGGTTGGCCGATATGGGGGAGGGTTGCCTGATGGATATAAGAGAGCCAGTTTGGTGGTTAGCGCATTTGTTCTTTCGAGAGCCGTGGCGTAAAAGTGGAAAGAGAGTGAGTCGCACAGTGATTGTGAGGGGATCGAGACGGTGGTAGTGCATGCCGGTTTGGTGAATTCCGTGATGATTTTGTGAAGTTCTTTGCTGGGGTTTTTGCAGTTTAGGATTCAGGAGTTGTAGTGGGCTTTTTTTGCTTTCCGAATTTCGGCCTTGTACTGATGAAGGTGTCGGGCCAAGGTGGCTCTGTTCTCTTGGGCTTTGTCTTTCTGCCATTTACGTTCTCCAGCATTTGCGTAGATTCAGAGATTTAGGTTCTAGTACGGGAAGCGGGTCAGGTGAGCGGATGACGAAAGAGACAATGAAATGATCGAACCAGATGATGGGGGTGGGAGGGTTTAGATGTATCCGGTTGTGGGAGCCGGCCCGTTTATGTGGGGTTGGAGGTTAATCGCGTCTAGACGGTCAGCCAGATAGTGTGTCACAGGGTTGGTGGGGATGTCGAGCCATATGTTGAAATCTCCAAGAAGGGTGAGATTGGGATGGTTTAGTTGAAGGGTGGCAATAGAGTCGCACAGGTTGTTTGAGAATTGTCTATCGTAGCCAGGGGGTCTGTAGATTATTAGGAAGCTGTGTGAGAGCGACGGGGAGAGGGATAGTTTAACGAGGAGTGACTCGTAGGAAGGAATGGCAGGTTGATCGTCGATGATTGAGGCATGGAAGTGAGACTTGAAGATGAATGCTACTCCCCCTCCTCTAGAGGGACGGTTCAGTGGGATGAGGGAGTAGTCGGGGGGGAAAGCTTCATTGGCGATTGGGGCGAAGTCGTCAGAGAACCAAGTTTCGGTGATGAAAACCAGGTGTGGTTTGACAGAAGCGAGGAGGTCAAAGATGCTGTGTCTGTTTTTTGCTATGGAACGGGCATTAAATAGGATGAAATTTACTTCGGTAGGTGAGGTTGGTGCCGGAGCTGCAGCAGAGGGGGGTGGGGGGGAGAGGGTGGAAACTGGAGCGGGAGAGGGGTGGGGTGCTTGATGATTGATGGGAATAGTGGGCGAGCAGAGAAATTGGCGGGTTTCGGGTGGGCATGGGTGGATGTGTGTGTTAGGTTGATTGGGTTTGGCACAGGGGATTTGAAGGAGGGGTGTGGGCGGTTAGGAGTTTCAGTTGAGATCTGTGAGAAATCAAGGTAGAGGGGTTTCAGGAAGGGTAAAGCGAGGGGGCATGGTGGCGATTGGGGGAATGAGGTGGTGGGACAGGGGAGGTGATGAGTGCTGAGAGATTGAGGGGGCCAGGTACGTTTCTTCTTTTGTGTCTTTGTTGCAATTGGTGTGTGCGAGAGGGTAGGGGGGTCAGAGGGGGACAGGGATGAGGCTTCTGTTCTTGCTAGGGCTAGGCGTGCGGTTTATAGGGAGGGGAAGGGGTGTGGTCAGGGGGGATGAAGGTGGGGTTAGTGGGAAAAGCGGGGGGTGCATGGTTGGAGGGCATGGTGTGCCTGGTATGATAGTGAGGGGAGCGGGAATGATCAATGTAGGCTGGTCGGTGGTGGGGTTTGGGGGAGCAGTGGTCTTAGGGTGGTTGGCTCGCCATCGTGCCCCTCTGGCTTGGTGTTTGGAAAGGGGATGGGTAGGGGGTGTGAAGGAGGGTGGGATGATTTGAGAAGGGGGCTTTGGGAGGCAAGGCTGACCGGAGAGTGGAGGCGGTCCAATGGGGTCATTTCTAGCCGACCCTGGTGGATTGGGTGCACTCATGGTTAGTACGTGCTATTAGGTGTAGTTTCAGGTGCAACTTACGCTTTATGTTGGGCTTTTATTGGTTCGGCTGTATCACTGGGTGAGATTAGTCTTGGTATCTGAGTTCCACTAAGCAGGGTGATATTATTCACTTATTCTAGATTTTTGTGTACTAATTGTAACTAGGCTGCAGATATTAGGCCGTTTTGAAGTGTAGGTACACCTTAGAATATGCTGTTATCTGGCTTATTTAGTTGCAACTACAGCATAGTTACGCTGTTGGGTAGACTTTCTTCTAGCAAGCTGGAATACAGGTAAGGTATTAGGAAGAAATTGAATTGAATGTGGCGACGCCACAAGTATGCTTTTAGGTGGATTTTTAAGTGCAATTTAGGGGGACATTCTAATTGTAGTTGTAAATTCAATTGGCGCATGCTATTAGGCACACTTCTAGATTCAGGCAATGTGCGCTATTAGGGGCACTTCTAAATTTGAGTTCTGTACAGATAGGATATTAGGGATGGTTCTATGTTCAACTAATATTCAACGCTATTGGGCACACTTTGCACAGGGAGGGATATTGTGTACACAGAGAGGTTATTAGGTACACTTCCAAGTTCAATTTGCACATAGAGGGTATTAGGGACACTTCTAAATTCAGGCAAGGTGCGCTATTAGGTCTAAATTTAGCTTTGCACAGAGAGGATATTAAGAACACTTCTAAATTCAACTTTGGACAGAAGGGATATTTAGGCACACTTCTAAATTCAATTTTGCACAGAGGAGATATTAGGCACTTCTGAATTAAACTTTGTACACAAGGGATATTTGGGCACGCTTTAAACTTCAGGTTTTGCACAGTTTCAAAACAATTCAACTAGGACACGCTATTAGGCACACTAGTAAATTCAACTTTGCACAGAGAAAAGAGGCTATTAGGTAAACTACTCAGTTCAACCAGGGCACACTATTAGGCACAATTCTAAATTCGACTTTACACAGAGAGGATATTAGGAACAATTATAAATTCAACTTTACACAGAGAGGATATTAGGCACACTTCTAAATTCAACTTTACACTGAGAGGATATTAGGCATAAGTCTAAAATCAGCTTTACACAGAGAGGATATTAGGCAAAATTCAAAATTCACACTTCTCATTTGAAACTTTGCACCAAGAGGATATTAGGCACAATTCTAAATTCACCAGGCACGCTATGCGGCACACTCCAAATTCAACCAGGGCACGCTATTAGGCACACTTCAAAATTAAACTATGCGCAGAGAGGCTATTAGGGAGTACTAGTCAGGTGAACTAGGGCACAAAATTAGGTATGCTTCTATATTAAACTATGCACAGAGAGGCTATCAGGGAATACTAGTCGGTTGGACTAGGGCACACGATTAGGCACGCTTCTAAAGGCAACCGGGGGACACTACCGGGCACCTTCTAAAATCAACTTTGCACAAAGAGGATATTATGCGCACTTCTATAATCAATTTTGCACAAACACGATATTATGCACACTTCTAAAGGCAACCAGGGGACGCTAGTAGGCACCTTCTAAATTCAACTTTGGACAGAGAGGATATTATGCACACTTCTAAAGGCAACCAGGGGACGCTACTAGGCACCTTCTAAATTCAACTTTGGACAGAGAGGATATTCACACTTCTAAAGGCAACAAGGGGACGCTACTAGGCACCTTCGAAATTCAACTTTGTGCAGACAGGATATTATGCATGCTTCTAGACTAAACTTTGCACAGATGGGATATCATGCACACTTCTAAGAGCAACTAGCGGACGCTACTGGGCACCTTCTAAATTCAACTTTGCACAGAAAGGATATTATGCACGCTTCTAAATTTGACTTTGCACAGACAGGATATTATGCACACTTCTAAAGGCAACGAAGGGGCGCTACTAGGCACCTTCTAAATTCGACTTTGCACAGACAGGATATTATGCACACTTCTAAAATCAACTTTGCACAGACAGGATATTATGCACACTTCTAAAGGCAACCAGGGGACGCTACTAGGCACATTTCTAAATGCAACTTTGCACAGACGGATATTATGCACACTTCTAAATTCAACCCTGCACAGACAGGATATTATGCACACTTCTAAAGGCAAACATGGGCGCTACTAGGCACCTTCTAAATTCAACTTTGCACAGGCAGGATATTTTGCACACTTCTAAAGGCAACCAGGGATACTACTAGGCACCTTCTAACTTCAACTTTGCACAGACAGGATATTATGCACGCTTCTAAATTTGACTTTGCACAGACAGGATATTATGCACACTTCTAAAATCAACTTTGCACAGACAGGATATTATGCACACTTCTAAAGGCAACCAGGGGACGCTACTAGGCACACTTCTAAATTCAACTTTGCACAGACGGATATTATGCACACTTCTAAATTCAACCCTGCACAGACAGGATATTATGCGCACTTCTAAAGGCAACCATGGACGCTACTAGGCACCTTCTAAATTCAACTTTGCACAGACAGGATATTTTGCACACTTCTAAAGGCAACCAGGGATGCTACTAGAAACCTTGTAACTTCAACTTTGCACAGACAGGATATTATGCACGCTTCTAAATTTGACTTTGCACAGACAGGATATTATGCACACTTCTAAATTCAACCTTGCACAGACAGGATATTATGCACACTTCTAACGGCAACCAGGGACACTACTAGGCACCTTCGAAATTCAACTTTGCACAGACAGGATATTATGCACACTTCTAAAGGCAGCCAGGGGACGCTACTAGGCACCTTCTAACTTCAACTTTGCACAGACAGTATATCATGGACGCTTCAAAATTTGACTTTGCACAGACATGATATTATGCACACTTCTAAAGGCAATCAGGGGGCGCTACTAGGCACCTTCTAAATTCAACTTTGCACAGACAGGATATTATGCACGCTTCAAAATTCGACTTTGCACAGACAGGATTTTATGCACACTTCTAAAGGCAACCAGGGGACGCTACTAGGCACCTTCTAAATTCAGCTTTGCACAGACAGGATATTATGTGCACTTCTAAATTCAACTTTGTACAGAGAGGATATTATGCACACTTCTAAAATCAGCGCTACTAGGCAACTTCCAAGTTCAATGGTTAATTTCCTGCTTTATGAAAGCAACTATACCACAGACATGTTTATAAATGTGAACTTCTAAACGCAATGCAAACAGAGTATGAAGATTTTACAATGGTTTAGTTTCTAGGGTTGAGTGGTAGGGTAGTATGGCGAGAAGTAATTGCTCCTGTCCCCGCCCTTGCCACACTTACTTATTGTTGGCTTCTTGCTTTTCCTGCTGATACCTGCAGATACGATCAGGAGCCGTCAAAGTGGAGCTGTCCTTTGCCTTGGGTCCTTAGCCGATGGGCTGCTGGGCAGAGGGCTGCCCTGGGAGGACTGGCAATTAGCGGGGATCTGCTTGTGCGGGGCGGAGTCGGAGGTGGGACTTAGGTGGAACGAGGAAGTGGGTGCGGGGAGGGAGCGGGCCACGAGGAGAGCGGGTCAGGGATCTGGGGGCACACAAATATTTACTTTTAGGTCGAGGAGCAGGCACAATTACTAAAAATTACCTGAGGGCTGCCACGGATGGAAGTGGAGCTCGAGGGTAGACGCAGGTCGCTAGACCTCGCGAGGCAGGCCCAAGTCACCAATCAGGGGTGGGGGTGGAGCGGGAGGGAGGTGGAACTAGGAAGCGGGTGCGGGGAGGGAGTGGGCCACGAGGAAAGTGGGTCAGGGGCCTGGGGGCACACAAATATTTACTTTTAGGTCGAGGAGCAGGTACAATTACTAAAAATTACCTGAGGGCTGCCACGGATAGAACTGGAGCTCGAGGGTAGACGCGGGTCGCTAGAACTCGCGAGGCAGGCCCAAGTCACCAATCAGGGGTGGAAGCGGAGTGGGAGGCGGGAAGGAGGTGGAACCAGGAGCGGGTGTGGGGAGGGAGCGGGCCATGAGGAGAGCGGTTCAGGGGCTTGGGGGCACACACATTTTTACTTTTTTACAGGGGTGGGGGCGGAGCGGGAGGTGGGAGGGAGGTGGAAACAGGAAGCGGGTGCAGGGAGGGAGCGGGCCACGAGGAGAGCGGATCAGGGACCTGGGGGCACACAAATATTTAATTTTAGGTCAAGGAGCAGGCACAATTACAAAAAATTACCTGAGGGCTGCTCGGATGGAAGTGGAGCTCGAGGGTAGACGCGGGTCGCTAGACCTCGCGAGGCAGACACACAAATATTGGGGTGGAGTGGGAGGCGGGAGGGAGGTGGAACCAGCAAGCGGGTGTGGGGAGGGAGCGGGACGCGAGGAGAGCGCGTCAGGGGACAGAGGGCACACAAATATTTACTTTTAGGTCGAGGAGCAGGCACAATTACTAAAAATGACCTGAGGGCTGCCACGGATGGAAGTGGAGCTCGAGGGTAGACGCAGGTCGCTAGACCTCGCAAGGCAGGCCCAAGTCACCAATCAGGGGTGGGGGTGGAGCGGGAGGGAGGTGGAGCCAGGAAGCGGGTGCGGGGAGGGAGTGGGCCATGAGGAAAGTGGGTCAGGGGCCTGGGGCACACAAATATTTACTTTTAGGTCAAGGAGCAGGTACAATTACTAAAAATTACCTGAGGGCTGCCACGGATAGAAGTGTAGCTCGAGGGTAGACGCGGGTCGCTAGAACTCGCGAGGCAGGCCCAAGTCACCAATCAGGGTTGGGAGCGGAGTGGGAGGTGGGAAGGAGGTGGAACCAGGAGCGGGTGCGGGGAGGGAGCGGGCCGCGAGGAGAGCGGGTCAGGGGCCTGGGGGCACACACATTTTTACTTTTTTACAGGGGTGGGGGCGGAGCAGGAGGTGGGAGGGAGGTGGAAACAGGAAGCGGGTGCAGGGAGGGAGCGGGCCACGAGGAGAGCGGGTCAGGGACCTGGGGGCACACAAATATTTAATTTTAGGTCAAGGAGCAGGCACAATTACTAAAAATTACCTCAGGGCTGCCACGGATGGAAGTGGAGCTCGAGGGTAGATGCGGGTCGCTAGACCTCGCGAGGCAGACACACAAATATTGGGGTGGGAGGCGGGAGGGAGGTGGAACCAGCAAGCGGGTGCGGGGAGGGAGCGGGCCACGAGGAGAGCGGGTTAGGGGACTGGGGGCACACAAATTTTTACTTTTAGGTCAAGGAGCAGGCACAATTACTAAAAATTACCTGAAGGCTGCCATGGATGGAAGTGGAGCTCGAGGGTAGACGCGGGTCGCTAGACCTCATGAGGCAGGCCCAAGTTACCAATCAGGGGTGGGGGCGGAGCAGGAGGCAGGAGGGAGGTGGAACCAGGAAGCGGGTAAGGGGAGGGAGCGGGCCGCGAGGAGAGCGGGTCCGGGGCCTGGGGGCACACAAATATTTACTTTTAGGTCGAGGAGCAGGCACAGTTACTAAAAATTACCTGAGGGCTTCCACGGATAGAAGTGTTGTCTCAGATCTTCTAGAGGACCACTCTCTCTGTTCTCTGCTTAAATCTGCCGTAGAGGGCCCACTTTCTGCAACCAAAGTCTGCTTTCTGCATGATCTCTAGGATCCAGATGTTCCAAGCAGGGAAGGCTCTCCTTCAGTTCTGTTCCGCCAGTAGCTGGGTTTTCAGGAGTTGGTTCGTCCACCCACTCAGCCTGACATTGTGACATTGGGCTGTCCTCTCGGGCAAGTCCTTGTTTTCAGAGAAGGTTAGGGTTTGAGACCCTTTTGCTTTCCAGAGACTCTGGAATTTTCCTTGGCATCTTTCTTCTTTCTAGAAGTGGAAGGTTGCCTGTCTGCTTGTTTGGGGTACTGGATTCCTCCCGGACAGCAAACTGAGTCTCTCGTAAGGTTGCCCCTCTAAAACAATCTTGTCAGCTCCCGTCTCTTTTTGCTGGGAGGCCTGGGGGTACTGGAGACTATTCCAAGAGTTGTAAAGTCACTACCCAACATAACTTTCCCAGGGACTTCAGATTGCACACTAACAGGAATTATTACAGTCATGTTATTGCACTGGATGAGGGCTGTCAATATATGAACCATTTGGATAGGGCCTCCAGCAATTTTAGTGTGACCTTTGGGTGCCTTAGCTACATCCTCAGGTTTGAAGACACTTTCATCAACCACTGTAATGCTGGCCCCAGTGTGCCTGATGGCAGGAGTCTCCTGGCCATTTACAAGTACACATCCCTTATAATATTATTTTGTGTTGTCAGGTATTGAGTTATACACATCTATATTCTGGTAAATATAAGTACCAAAGATTTTCTGGAATGAGGGATTCTGGTAACCTCCCTCTGGTTTGGCCCCAGAGGTTTCACTAGCCCTATAAAACATACATTACTTACCGTAATAGCATTTCTAATGATTGTATCTGCTTAGATTCACATGCAGTGCATATGGTCCGACATCCAGTAGGCACCACAGAGTATTGCCACTTGTCTTTCAAGGATCGAAAGGGGACGTCAGCATAAGTATGTCTGGAACACTATCCCTAACCCATGAAATGTACCCTTATGTTTTTTTGTGGCCCTCTTTAGGTGGTGGAGGATTAGAATTACCTTTCTTGTGCTTCCCTCGCCCCTCATCCTTTTTCTGAGTTGCCCCAGAATCTATGAGTGGCCTTGTTGGCTACCCATGAATCAGTAGCATGAGCTTGTCTCTTGGGATCAAGTTCCCAAGAGTGAGCCAGGTGCTCTCAGTTCAAGAGAGCAGGCATCAAAAATATTCTCCATTAAAAACAAATTCCTCATTCCTTCAAAAGGAGTTTACTTTTCAGCCTTTCACCCAACTATTTGTTTTTCAGGTATTCACAAACCCAAGCAGCCCAAGGGGTACAATCTTTCTTTTTATGGTCACTAAACTTTTTAAAGGTATTGTTAAATGTTAAAGGTATTTATACCGTGCACCTTCATCAATTGAGTTGGTCCCAAGTTGCTCTGGCGGATCTGTAAAACAAGAAGGCGGGATGGGTTATTTGGGAATAGAGAAAGAGAGCAGCTGGAGGCTTCAGTTCGGTATACACAGTGCGCTGAGCTTTGGTCTAAGAATTGGACCGGGGTTTGGGGGCCTCATGTGCTGTTAGTGCTGTTTATGTGTTGTTGGTTTGTTGTTGATGCAGTGCGGTTAAAGTGCGTGCGGTTTTCTGGGCGAGAGTTTGTTGTGTGAATTTTCATGCAAGTTAAGTATGCAGAGATGCGAAGGTGGGGTTAGTGGGGTGAGAATCCTGGGTGTGGTACATCTTGTTCGATTTCATTTGTATTATTATGGGTGGGATTGTTAGGGAGAATTCTCAAAAATGTGATAATTCCCTTCACCTTAGGGAACCCCAGCAACTTTGCTGGATTTTGAGGACTTGATTATTTTACCTGGAAAGAGTGTGAGCATTTTTTCCCACTCTTTCTTTTATGTTTTCCTCTTGTGTTCTTTGATTATTGAGTTTTAAGATAACTCCATAGGCATCTTTTCACATGTGTCACACAGCACTCTCAGTGCAGTGACGCAGGGATGTCTTTTTAGGCTTCCCAAAGGTTTAAATGCAATCTCCGGGATAAACTACTATTTCACAGAGAATGTAAGGTTAAATTGACTTTACTAATCTTCTTAAATTCCTAGACCCAGCACACACTATCTTCCTATAGAGTGCTGGAGGGGTTGCCTAGTATCCCCTGTGTCTAGCAACTCATGTAGCAGTCAAATGCAGGGGTTTTACAACAAACTACCATGATTTCTCCCGACCAAACTCCAGTAGCTAAAAATCACGGCAGCCATGTTTTTCAAGGTGACGCCTTAAGCCCCTTTGTTTAAACAGGTCCCGGTCTTCTTTTTTGGAAAGGTCCTTCTAGTGTTTGTCTCTGTGCACCAAACAAGGTTTGGCCCCTTTGTTTCTAAACCTTTGGCGGGCTTCAGGACTGAAGACTGCCTCTGGTGTCTGAGTGTCTGGGGTGGGCAGGAAGTGAGGGAGGTGCCCGAAACTCCCTGTGCTTAGTCTCCTAGGAGACCCAAATGCACTCTGGCGTGATTGGCTGGCTGACTGTCCACAAGGACAGCCACCCTGCTGGGTGAGTGGCAGCTAGGCTGGAATGAAAGGGAGAAAACTGTTTAAAAAGTGAGTCTTGTGGACTGGAAAGCAGAGTCGACCACTAGAACGAAAGAACCGAATAAGAGCTGGAAGAGGACGGCTGCTGCAATTCCTATACCGCTGGTTTGCCCAGTGATGCCCTGCTGCAGGTCAGAACTGTCTAGTTCATCTCGACAGAGAAGCCCCTTCAAGGAAGACTTCTTCCTTTGAGTTGGTGGGACAAATCAACTCATAAGCCACCTGGATACCATTCTCGGAGCTTGTTAGGATTAACCAGGGGGAAGGACACCAGCTTGTGTGCTTGAATTACAGCTACTCGAAATGAAGTGACTACATTTTGTCAGCGTTTTCCGACGATCCTGTGCAGGAGTCCCCTGACGTCCTTCCTCTTGTCCCCACGGCTGAGTCTCAGAATAGTGTGAGCTGCAGGAACTGCCACAAACCAATTTCTTCAGCTGCATTTTTTTGCTTCATAT
Organism: Ambystoma mexicanum; assembly: GCF_040938575.1. Lineage (NCBI taxonomy): Eukaryota > Metazoa > Chordata > Amphibia > Caudata > Ambystomatidae > Ambystoma > Ambystoma mexicanum. Next base: position 99,474,507 of record NC_090941.1, on the reverse strand, counting down.
TAAGGTACTGTGCCAACCCCATTGAGAGAACGCCTCTCTCGCAGTGAAAGTTCGTGGAACTTTCCCAACTTGCAGGCCTAATCAGCTTGTGACCCAACATATGATTCTTTTTTGTACAAACTACTTCTGCAAACTGTGGCAAAGGCTTTACCGTTTAATTCAAGAACTGCTCTTTCCTATCCAAGACACTAGTTCACTGACTTTGGCCTAGGCCTATTGAACTGAATCAAGTCCTCTAGTGAACTAAAACTATTTGCACTGCTTAAGAAAGTTTTAGTGATCTATTCTGCTAACTTGTGTCTTTTTCCTCCCATTGAAAGTAACTGAAATGCCATGTTGCTCCTATTTCAGGGAGCCTAATTTGTTCAGAAACATATTGGTTTGGTATTGAATTGTGTTTGTGTATAATATTAGGTTGCCTCCTTCTAGTGAATGTTTTCTAAATGATTGTGTAATAAATTAATAAGTATTTACCAAGAAACCTTGAGTGTAACTGTCTACTTGAACCACTGTGATTGTAAGACCTCTGTGTATCCTCTTGTACTGCTCATATTCCCTCTTGAGATAAGCCTGGCTGCTCAGCTCGCTACCACAAAACTGTGTAGTACAGACTTATACCAAAGGTTGTTTTTTCTATACATGGCCATTTTCTATCTACATGATGGAGTACACCTAACCGATGAAGGAAATGCAGTGGTCTTTCATAACATCAAAACAGTACTCCACATGTACTAAGATACTATACTCAGTGTACCCACTTATCACTTATAAATACAATAAAATAATAACCAACAACTTTTTTTATTATACACTTGGCTACAGTTCATTGAGTTTTATCATAACTGCGGTTACACATTCTTAGTTAAAGGGGGGTCACCTCAGGTTTTATACTACAATAGAATTTACGAGATCAATACAGTACAACACTGATCAATTGATGGTGTTTTGCAGTTTGTTAGTAATTTTTATTCTTGTATTTTGTTGTAGTTGCATCGTACTCATCATCCCTGTGAACGTGCACCAGGTGCTGTATAGTTAACTCCTGTGAAAGGCCAACCCGTATTGAAACCATAGTGGCACTGCTGGAGATGGAAGCATGACATGTGTAGCCAGTTTATGAAAAGCCTTCTTTGTGAACCTCTCTAGCATTTCTGACAATGCTACAAATGGAGTATTCCAGTGCTGCAGTTGTTTGAGGCCTCTGGATGTTGGACGCAGCACCTTTCATGTGTGGAGTTTGATTCTGCACAACCACCACTCACATCTAGCTTTTTTTATCGGGGTAAAGCAGAAGCTACTTACAGCAACTCAGTTTTTAAGTTTAATTATCCCACCCTATATTCTATTTTTGTCCAAGTTTACTTAACATTCTCCATCGTTTGTCCTGCAACCATCCAGTATTACTTCCTTTGTTTATTCTCACCCAGTTTATATATCCCAATGTCCCAATGATTAGTGCGTGCAAAGAGAACAACAGTGTTGTATGGACACATTTGTTACCTTAAGTAGTGCATTTGATGCACTACATGCAAGATATGAGGGTAAAAAATATCTATATTAAATGGTGTTTCTTGAAGTGTCTGTGCGTTCTTTAACTTAGTTTGCTTTAATTTTTTCTAATAGGATATATATATATATATATATATATATATATTTTTTTTTTAAACATATATGCATAACAGTAACCGTAGGGGAGGGATTTAGTCGCAGGTTCGTTGGGCCATACCCGCAGCTATAGGCCTCAATGTGTACAAAAGTACCTTGTTTGTTCCCGAAAGAGTCCTTTCTAAGAATGATCTATTATCTATATATTTATAAAGAAATCTATGGGACTTAACCCCCAAAGTTTCATATTGTAACCGCGGCTAGAAAATAGTAAATGAACTCCAGCTGCGCCTGTGATTAATGAGTGATTATGTACTTTACATAACTCTTTTTAAGGACTCTTTTTACTGTCTCTTTCGTTATTCATATTCTATACTACGATTGGGGGTGTTTGTCTGCAGATAACCCACACCTACCCCATTTGCTGGGTTGTTATAACTGCAGCTATGGAAACATTTTGAAACAAACAAATTACATGTAGTCAGTATTGAGTGTAGTGTTTATAAACAGTTATTGTAGCATTTGAAATACTTTGTAATCATTAATAATACATATAGGTGTGCATACTTGAAAAAGGTAACTAAATATGCAAACAAGGTTTGTTCACAACAGGTTTATTTGGGGGGTGTGGTTGTGGGTTTTAATTTTCTTTTAGTTGAAACACAGGATACCTGGATATTTACTCTCTATGCTTTGTCTTACATTTTCAATGTCCTTTTTCACTGATTGTATTTCTTTTTGAATATTAATGAACCCGTTGTTTTAATTCTCTTAATGCATCCATGATTAGTTTTGTCCGTAGTTGGTGTTGTGCTCCTTGTTTGATTGTTCTTGATACTCGAATGAGTATCTTTCAAATATTTTCAAACAATTGAAGATATAATATACTTTACAAATATGTGTGTTGGTTGTATAGACATTTCATAGTAGGTAGATACATTATATCTGTTGGTTAGTCTCATTTTAAATAAATATAAGGAATGGACTTACAAAATCCTGAATGTGGTGAATTGCCTTCTGGTTCATTTTCCTCAGTGTATTCTTTTTTAATGTATTCCTCTCTATGATAATTGTCCTCCAGCCATTGCATGTAGTTATCCATTTTATTGTGGTAAAAAGAAATACTGCTTTTCACTTCAGGTATTAGAATTTGCAATGGAGGAAGAGTACATGAGGGTAGAAGTTGGAATGTTTCTATTGACCTTCTGATGGGTTGTTTATTCTGTGTGTGGTAGGTGGCTGCTAATATGATGTCACATACCTCAGATGCTATTGAATTGTTCAACTTATCTGAGAATGTATTTTTTTAGTGATGTTTACATATACCAATAACATTGTAGATTATATTGTATCATTGCATTCAGAGTTTTTCTACATAGTACCTTCTTATAGAAATTAAGGTTTAGTTTTGGCTGATTTAGGAGATAGTGCTGTTTTTGGGGTTTATTGATTGTTTGACTGGATATTTCAAACATGCGGTCAATTTTAGAAGGATAGTATTTTCATTGTTCAGAAGACTGGAGAATTTGAGAATTTTGAACATGGGGTTCATAGTGATGTTGAGTACATATGTGATGTGTTGTCAAGGGTTTGGCTTACAAAGTTATTTTTGGTTCTACAATATTCTTTTAAATGGAGTGTTTGAAATGAGAGGTTTATGCTGCAATAGTGGAGAAATATTTTGACAGGTAGCATAGGTTGTTTTCTCTTTGGGAAAAGAAAATTAATTAATCATCTGACGAATGAACACAGAGAAATGTTCCAAGATTTCTATAATTGTTAAAGAGTATTTCTCTGATTGAAAATGTATTTTTTAATTATATATTTGTAAATGAACCCAAAGGCTCTTTTAGGATCCACCCAGAGAACCTTTTAAGTGTTTTGGAAAAGGAAAATACTGATGATGCCTTTTTTTTTAATGGCTGTGGTTGCTACAGCAGCCAATGACATGTTGTTCCCTGTCAAAGGGATTTTAGCTGCAGGTACCACTAAGCCAATGGGATGTTGTGTATTTTTGGCGGATGTAGCTGTGTCTATTACTATCGCCTTAGCCGCAGGTGCTGGCGATTCCAATTTCTGTGCATTGATTATGTTTTTTCAATGATTTTACACTGTACAATTTTACATGTGCTCCTGATTCTATGCCCTCATTTGTACCTTTATGTTGTTTGAATTGTTACACCTCGTCAATGTGTCTTTTTGAATATGGAAAGATGTTACGGGTAGCCGCAACAACTGGCGGTTGATTTCATCTGCAGTTATGAACGCTCCAGTGGTATCTAGTACTTTGTGGTGGGCTTTGGTAGCTGCAGGCAGTAACCGGCTAATTGAACCCGTGGTTATGGGTGTTTGTATTTTGGTGCAGCGATCATATTATTTCATGGATGTTTTAGCACATATTTTTGCATCTGTTTCTGTTTGGATGTTCACAGTTCAAGGGCAGTGTGATTTAAATTTGAAACCTTTGTAATATGTGTTTTCCTGCACCTTTGAAAAATATATGTGTACCCGCGTCTACAGGTGGGTCCTCGCTGTAAATCGGGTTAATAGCTGTGGTTATGTATTTGTCAACTATTGAAAAATAGTTTTTAGTTCAATGTGTTTGTACATGTTCTACAAAGTATTCTTCGGACAGATTGTGTTTGGGTTTTTTGACTGTTATAGATTGTAATAAAAATGCGTTGGGTATTTTACTTGTTTGCTTTCTACAGTCCTCTTTTTTTCGATTGATTTCAGAAAGCTATGAAAATGACCTTTTTGTGAACTTTTGACATTCTGATGCAAGAGTGTGCACATGTTCTGTGTTTGGCTATTGTGAAGATCTTTTCATTATTTGGAGCAGTGAAGATGTGTGGTTTTCTATATTTTATGTATATTATGAATTGTATTTCTAAGATAAATTAAGTATGTTTAGGTGTCTGATTTAATCAAGTTTACGGGCCTGATTCATGCAAGTGTTTTATAATGATGCAATCCCATAGGAAAACGTTCCATGAATCAGGCCCTACAAGAATTGTTTGGAAAGTAGGGTTTTCCATATTTTAGTGTTTTTAGGAGAGTGATGAAGCAGTATCACATGTTATGCTATGGTTATGTGTGACAAAAATATATTTGCAATTAAAGGTTGTTTCTCACAGACATTGGAAGATGTGATATGAATGGGGGTGCATAAGAAATCCTAGTGTTAACCAAGCAGCATAACTCTACCCATCACAAATATTACAGCTGTATATGTGCTCAGTAGTTGGATATTAAGGTGTTTTCTGTAACCCTATTTTGGTGATTTTCTACTGTGTTAAACTTGTGGAAGTGTTTGAATTTAAGAAGTTTTATGATGCAGTGCACCTGATAAATTCAACTTGGCTATGATGTTCTACAATGTTATTGTGCATATTTCTGGAGGTTTGTGCATTCTGCTAGCTTACTGTGAAAGTTAATTTGCACTGGTATGTTTGGAGTGAACATTTTGTTCTTGACAAATAGTTTGAGAACTGTACTGTGAAGTTACGGTTAGAATATGCCAGGTATTATTAAAGTATTTTGGCATTTCAGGCAAAATACAGTAGGTTCATGGTTTCTGAGAAATTTTGAAGCAAAGTGAAGAAGGTGAATTCATAGTGTCTAAGTAGGGTCTTAGTTTGCATTTCAGCTTTTATGCCGTAATGTATAAAATGTGTTTGACTCTTTCTATATAGTTATGAGTTGGCAAATGACATGGTTTACGCATATATTTCTCTTAATATGTGCATGTTTTATCATTAATTGTTAGGTTATGAAAGAAATGGGTACTGTGGCCTATAAGATTAGTACACTTTTCATTTAGGCTTATCATTCAAAAATGTACTCTGGTAACCACAGATATATCACAGTCTGACAGACTTAATGCCCAACTAGTGAAACTCTACTTTTCTAATTCTATTTATGCTATATGAGCTGCTCAATAGCATTCCACATTATTCAAGCACTTAGAGGAGAGGTTTACGTGGGGCATTCTTTTATACTGCAGTATTTCCACTCCAATCTAATTGTTGGTAGTAATGTAGCAATAATAATCAGCAACCATATTTGGCAGTTCCACAATTGGCTTGAAAATGGTGTGCTTTCGTAAAGCAGGAACCAATTTGGATTTCAGGCTATATCATCTCATATGTTGTTACACAAAGCACTGCCATAGGGAGATGTAAAATGAATAGTAGTGCATTGCAATTTGTATTATTACGCAAGCAGCATAGCTCTGCCATTGTAAAATATTCCTACTGTGTTTGTGCTTTGAAGTTGGATAGCAAGCGCGTTACTATGATCCCATATTTGTAACTACTTTTGTTTTAGATTTGTGGACGATTTTAAATGTGGCCTTACTTTATGTCAAGTCTTATGATGGAGTTCAGCTGATAAATGGTAACTTGGTTTTGATGTTGGCAAATGTTATTATTTTTTATTTGCAGTGATTCATGGGTTCTGCCATGTTACAGGGAAAGTTACTTTCAATTGGTAGGTTTCCAGTGAACATTTCTTCTCCTTAGAAGTGGTTTGGGAATTGTAACTGAAGTTCTGGTGTGTCAGGTACTACTAAAGAAATGTTTAGTGTGATGGGGCAAGGGCATTATTGATGAGGTTTGCTAGGGTAGTGTTCTTGACCTTTTTAACCCTGTGGAGTGGGGATAGGTAGTGTGAGAAACATGTGGGTATTCTCCCTAGCAAGCCTTGAGACTCCCTTATTCATGTGGCCTGGGAAGGACCAATGCTCTCAGACCCCAACTCCAGGGGAGAACGGAAGAGATAGCAGCACATGGAAAAGGGAATCCGAGGTTGTGTTCAGGAAAAGACCACAGGTGAGGCACAGTATTATACAGAGGAAGAGAGAGGGGAAGGTGAGACCTCAGAAGCCTTTATATTCTATATGACTTCTACCTCCCTTCCTCCCAGTGAATCACTCTGACTGAGAACCAACGATCCTTCTGTATATAGCCAAGCCACTAGGATTACAAACCTCAAGCATCCCAACATTGAGAATCCTCCATTTTCGTTATTCCCCATCAAATGATCCCTCCATATCCAACACATTCCCCAGGAACCCAAACCCCATCCGTTTTTCTGTTCCCTACCCACATACTCCCAGTCATTCTTTTCCATGCCCTTCTAGTCACTATGTCCTGCACTCCCTGTCTACTCAGATGACTTTATTGTTTTACACAAATCGGGACCAGTGCTGTTTGCTTCCCAAAAAACTATCAATATCACCCTTCTCACTTAACCAACACCCCTAGGACAAAGAAGATCATTTTTCATCACAAACCCTTTCTTTTTGACAGAAACACTTTCTTACTCCACAACACCAGAGCCATTCATCTGACAACTCGCAATACAGGCATCAGGGAGAGTAAGGCAATTGACAAGAGTCATTCACACCTTATGGCCTTTCCCTTCCCCACCAGGATAAAAGGTGGAGCAAGAAAGCACAGGAAGAGGAAGGCAGACTGCACAATGAGACAGCATCAAGACCCAACAGTACAAGAGGAGGAGAAAGACGGCAAATATCGAGAGGCTGACAAGGAGAGACACAACATTTCCCTTTTTGATAAAACCCTACGAACACTCCACTGAAGGAACTGTAAGACTGCAGACAATAGCCCAAGTGTCCTGCAGCAGATGTCAATGGTACACAGAGTGTCTCAATGCTGATAACCTGGCTTGATGGAGAATCCTGCTTCTGTGGTACTTTCCTTGACTCCAGTAAAGAGGAAAGCCAAGCAGTTCTTCACAGCCGGTGAATCAAGGGGAGATCAAATAATAACCGGGCTGGCGTGAATGAAAGGTGCAAAGTGGCAAAGTGAGAGACGTTCTAAGAATTATAAAATTGTAAAGGGGAGACCATCTGCAGAAGGGGACCATCACCACGTGGGTGCTGATCTGAGAACCTCTGGCAGATCCCCTTCTGAATAAAACTACAGATACCAGAATGTCGTAGGAGAGCTGCCAAGATAGATCAAAGTGGTTATACAGGAAGTGAAGCAAAATCCCTGTACAATCAAAAGCCGTTGACCTAAGAACTGATAAGGAAGCAAGGCAAGTGAATCCTCCAAACATTGAAAGTAAATGTTAATGTGAAGTTGGCAAGAGGGAAGAGGGATGTTGATGGGAAGGGGGGAAGTCTAAAGGCCCAAGAAACAGCATGTTGACAAGGGTGAACCTGGCAGAGGAATGTTCACTGGAACTGTTTAAAAAGACATCAAGATTAGTGAATACTGTAAAAGCCATAGTGAACCCAGTGGAGGGAGGCTAAAAGCAGAGAGCGGTCTGTGTACGGAAGAATCCATCACCCGAGAAATATGTAGAACAGAACATTGTGTTTGTTAGTTGTTTTTTTTTTTGGTAAACCAATCTGGCCCTCGGGACCAAGAAACCACAACCCGTAGGCCTTTATATCGATAGGAACTGTTTTAGGATCCAAGTTCGGAAGAGGGGGATTAAGGGGGTGAAAAGTTATTACCAAATACCACGAGGAACAAGGGTCAGCACCTTATAGAGGGGGACCCAGGGGTGCAGAATCCTCACCATAATATAAAAACCAGGAAACAAACTTTCATTTTTTCGAAGGAACTTTTGTTTTGTTATTTGAATACATTAGAACATCGAAGGCAAGAGACTTTGAAATAAAAAGACACTTAACCATTGAGGCTCCTGATAAACTGGAACAGAAATGTTGACTCGTGTTGGAAAAGCTTGAGTGTGTGCTATGCTCCAAGATCCCACCTTACCCCATGCTCAAAACGTGGGGAAGGGAGACCCAAGCTACCGCATCCTAAGATATTATTTGTGAACACTTTTTCTTTTATTGAAAACCTTCCCACATCCCTTTTTGTATTAGCTGTAAGGTTTGGCAATAGGTGTCTTAGTATTGGCCCTTTTTTTTGACACAAAGGGACTCATTACGAGGAATGCGGTAGGGCATTAACGGGTCCAGTAGAGCTGCCGGCCCCATTAACCCCCTACCACCCCATTACGAGGTCTCCTCACGGGACCCGCTAAGGACGCATTGTTTTACCAGGTGTCCTTAGCGGATCCCGCGAGTGGACAGGATGCTAACAGCGGGCCTGTCATTAATGGGCCCGTTGTTATCCTCATCCCCATTCCCAGTGAGCCCTATGGAGTCTCAATGGGAATGGGGATGTACTGGGGTTGGCTTCCCTGAATGGGGAAATACCGGGCCCTCCAAGGTTGGAATGGCTACCTCCATTCTCATAAAGAGGCCAAATGTCACTATAACTGCCTTATTTTCATTAGACGGTTGACGCTTGCTCCCATTTTAGATTTAAGTTTAGATTAGGTGTTTTCCAACCTAATTACAGTTTAATAAATACCCTTGAACTTTGATCACTTGTGTCTGTCTTTACTGTTGCCACCATGAGTTCCTTACTGTAGTGGAGGGAGGACATACATGCTGATATCTTTTGTTGAGTAGCAGTAGTAGTGATTAGTTTGTAGGTGAAATGCAGGATATTGGGTAAGGCTATTGACATTATTAAGCCTGAACATGTACAAACAGGTGAGGCCGTTGTCTTTGCAGGTCCTTTGATGAAGATGCTTAAGGGGGAATGATTAAGTAGGTGGTGGGAGGTGAAGGTGAGTGGCAGGTTTTGGTAATTTGATCAGCAGCCTACTCAATCCTTTGTGCCTGGAATTGACCTGCAGTCTTTATGTAGAGGATTTTGTCAAAGCTGGAACTGGGCGGTGAAACTGAGAGGCAGTGCATTACCTTCCAGGTCTCCTACCTCATCATGTTCCTCATGAATTGAGGACACACCAGAGCTTAATGAATGGCAGGTTGCCAATCAAAACAAATATATATAGCAGATTATTATGTCACACCTACAAGTATGTAAATTAATAAATGATGCTAATATATACCATGTTTATTATGTTCAGGACTAAGATGCACACTTTGAATGTTCAGTTTTATGTAATGAATGAATGTAAAGGAGAAGTCTATGTGCCCTTCCTTGACATTTTTGATAAAGGAATGCCCTTTGCCCTATTGGCAGATATATCTTTTATAGATTAGCCATATCTGATTGGAGAAAGCGTGTGGAGGATTGCATGCAGTGGAAATTAGATGAGCAAAGTAGAGTTTGAATGGATGGTAACTGAGTTTCTCAGTTTTTGATGCATCTATGGTTGGAACAGTGCACTGTCAAGATGGTAATAGTACATTGTATAGGTGATAGTTACCATTTGTTTTCAATCATGATAAGGGATGCACATATAAAATGAAAGATATGCACCAACTAAGGGCATTGCCAATTAATTTGTATAGAAAAAGAAGGAAGGACATTTGATATGGGAAATGTTTTTTTTTCATACATGACCATAGCATAAAATATACTAATGCTTGAACCATCTTGATAAAACACTGTTTTAAGTATATATGGTTAGATTAATCTTTCACACTGCATTAATACCATAAAAACCATGAGACAAATTACAAGCAGACAATAGTAAATGGTTACACACAATTAAAAGAAAAACATTCTGACCATCATAAAGAAACACAAGACAAATAAAGACCCACTTGACACTTAAACAGTGTTTCACTTTTTCCCAGATGTAATACGCCCCTGTGGTAAGAACAAGAACTTCTGCCCCATACAAGAGACTCCAAAATTGATCAGACCATATATTGTGATACAGAGACTATCCCCTATGATACATAGGTTGGTTAAAAGAACAATGGGTCAATACATGTCAAGCTGTCTGAAATTTAAAATGGAAAACCTTACTTTCAAGTAATAACTATAAAGTGTATAAAATCATAAACCTAAATATACTGAATACATGTTATATAAAGAAAAAATTGTATTATATTGAAAAAAGAAGGAAACACAATAACCTTCACCATTTTTTACAGCTTTGTTGTGAAATGCTCATAAGAAAGCAACAACAATGTGCCCTAGGAAAGAATTGTGAACAGGGAAGTAAAGTTTTAAAATGTAATGTTTTAAAAATTAATGTTCTTAAATCTGTTGTAAGAACAAAAGTGATGGGTGGAAGGTTTTGAATGAATCTGAACCACTTGCATTGCTCTGGGCAACCCTCCACACCACCGTTTTTTAGCCCGTCTGCGCCATTGCAAAAGGGGACCAGCCATATGCAAATCAGTCAGGTATAGCCACCAATGGTAGCAGTCCAGCCCGAACTGCTAGGCCAGGTCCCCTCTGAAAGGAAACACAAGCGACCCCAGACATGTTTCGTCCTTGTTGGGCCTCCTCAGTGAAGTGCAGCTTGGTTCCCTATGGCTCAGCGAGCAAGGGACCCACGTCTGGGCATATGAGACAAATAGTAAGCACAAAAGTGATGGGTGGACGATTTTGAGGAAACCTGAACCACTGGCATTGCTCTGGGCAACCCTCCACACCACCGTTGTTTAGCCCGTCTGCGCCATTGCAAAAGGGGACCAGCCATATGCAAATCATTCAGGTACTGCCACCAATGGTAGCAGCCCAGCCCGAACTGCTAGGCCAGGTCCCCTCTGCACGGAAACACAAGCAACCCCAGACATGTTTCGGCCTTGTTGGGCCTCCTCAGTGAAGTGCAACTTGGTTCCATATGGCACAGCGAGCAAGGGACCAATGTCTGGGCATACCCTCTCTTGCATAGTGAGACAAACAGTAAGCACAAAAGTCATGGGTGGAAGGTTTTGAATGAATATGAACCACTGTCATTGCTCTGGGCAACCCTCCACACCACCATTTTTTAGCCTGTCTGCGCCATTGCAAAAAGGGACCAGCCATATGCAAATCAGTCAGGTATTGCCACCAATGGTAGCAGCCCAGCCCGAAATGCTAGGCCAAGTCCCCTCTGCACAGCAACACAAGCAACCCCAGACATGTTTCGGCCTTGTTGGGACTCCTCAGTGAAGTGCAGCTTGGTTCCCTATGGCGCAGCAAGCAAGGGAACCACGTCTGGGCATACCCTCTCTCCTATAGTGTGACAAACAGTAAGCACAAAAGTGATGGGTGGAAGGTTTTGAATGAATCTGAACCACTGGCACTACTCTGGGCAACCCTCCACACCACTGTTTTTTAGCCCGTTGCGCCATTGCAAAAGGGGACCAGCCATATGCAAATCAGTCAGGTACTGCCACCAATGGTAGCAGCCGAGCCCGAACTGCTAGGCCAGGTCCCCTCTGCACGGAAACACAAGCAACCCCAGACATGTTTCAGCCTTGTTGGGCCTCCTCAGTGAAGTGCAGCTTGGTTCCCTATGGCGCAGCGAGCAAGGGATCCACGTCTGGGCATACCCTCTCTCACATAGTGAGACAAACAGTAAGCACAACATGGATGGGTGGAAGGTTTTGAATGAATCTGAACCACTGGCATTGCTCTGGGCAACCCTCCACACCACTGTTTTTTAGCCAGTCTGCGCCATTGCAAAAGGGGACCAGCCATATGCAAATCAGCCAGGTACTGCCACCAATGGTAGCAGCCCAGCCTGAACTGCTAGGCCAGGTCTCCTCTGCACGTAAACACAAGCAATCCAGACATGTTTTCTGCCTTGTTGGGCCTCCTCAGTGAGGTGCAGCTTGGTTCCCTATGGCACAGCGAGCAAGGGACCCATGTCTGGGCATACCCTCTCTCACATAGTGAGACAAACAGTAAGCACAAAAGTCATGGGTGGAAGGTTTTGAATGAATATGAACCACTGTCATTGCTCTGGGCAACCCTCCACACCACCATTTTTTAGCCTGTCTGCGCCATTGCAAAAGGGGACCAGCCATATGCAAATCAGTCAGGTATTGCCACCAATGGTAGCAGCCCAGCCCGAAATGCTAGGCCAAGTCCCCTCTGCACAGCAACACAAGCAACCCCAGACATGTTTCGGCCTTGTTGGGACTCCTCAGTGAAGTGCAGCTTGGTTCCCTATGGCGCAGCAAGCAAGGGACCCACGTCTGGGCATACCCTCTCTCACATAGTGTGACAAACAGTAAGCACAAAAGTGATGGGTGGACGATTTTGAGGAAACCTGAACCACTGGCATTGCTCTGGGCAACCCTCCACACCACCGTTGTTTAGCCCGTCTGCGCCATTGCAAAAGGGGACCAGCCATATGCAAATCATTCAGGTACTGCCACCAATGGTAGCAGCCCAGCCTGAACTGCTAGGCCAGGTCTCCTCTGCACGTAAACACAAGCAATCCAGACATGTTTTCTGCCTTGTTGGGCCTCCTCAGTGAGGTGCAGCTTGGTTCCCTATGGCACAGCGAGCAAGGGACCCATGTCTGGGCATACCCTCTCTCACATAGTGAGACAAACAGTAAGCACAAAAGTCATGGGTGGAAGGTTTTGAATGAATATGAACCACTGTCATTGCTCTGGGCAACCCTCCACACCACCATTTTTTAGCCTGTCTGCGCCATTGCAAAAGGGGACCAGCCATATGCAAATCAGTCAGGTATTGCCACCAATGGTAGCAGCCCAGCCCGAAATGCTAGGCCAAGTCCCCTCTGCACAGCAACACAAGCAACCCCAGACATGTTTCGGCCTTGTTGGGACTCCTCAGTGAAGTGCAGCTTGGTTCCCTATGGCGCAGCAAGCAAGGGACCCACGTCTGGGCATACCCTCTCTCACATAGTGTGACAAACAGTAAGCACAAAAGTGATGGGTGGAAGGTTTTGAATGAATCTGAACCACTGGCACTACTCTGGGCAACCCTCCACACCACTGTTTTTTAGCCCGTTGCGCCATTGCAAAAGGGGACCAGCCATATGCAAATCAGTCAGGTACTGCCACCAATGGTAGCAGCCGAGCCCGAACTGCTAGGCCAGGTCCCCTCTGCACGGAAACACAAGCAACCCCAGACATGTTTCAGCCTTGTTGGGCCTCCTCAGTGAAGTGCAGCTTGGTTCCCTATGGCGCAGCGAGCAAGGGATCCACGTCTGGGCATACCCTCTCTCACATAGTGAGACAAACAGTAAGCACAACATGGATGGGTGGAAGGTTTTGAATGAATCTGAACCACTGGCATTGCTCTGGGCAACCCTCCACACCACTGTTTTTTAGCCAGTCTGCGCCATTGCAAAAGGGGACCAGCCATATGCAAATCAGCCAGGTACTGCCACCAATGGTAGCAGCCCAGCCTGAACTGCTAGGCCAGGTCTCCTCTGCACGTAAACACAAGCAATCCAGACATGTTTTCTGCCTTGTTGGGCCTCCTCAGTGAGGTGCAGCTTGGTTCCCTATGGCACAGCGAGCAAGGGACCCACGTCTGGGCATACCCTCTCTCACATAGTAGGACAAACAGTAAGCACAAAAGTGATGGGTGGAAGGTTTTGAATGAATCTGAACCACTGGCATTGCTCTGGGCAACCCTCCACACCACCGTTTTTTAGCCCGTCTGCGCTAATGCAAAAGGGGTCCAACCATATGCAAATCAGTCAGGTACTGCTACCAATGGTAGCAGCCCATCCCGAACTGCTAGGCCAAGTCCCCTCTGCACGGAAACACAAGCAACCCCAGACATGTTTCGGCCTTGTTGGGCCTCCTCAGTGAAGTGCAGCTTGGTTCCTATGGCGCAGCGAGCAAGGGACCCACGTCTGGGCATACCCTCTCTCACATAGTGAGACAAACAGTAAGCACAACAGGGATGGGTGGAAGGTTTTGAATGAATCTGAACCACTGGCATTGCTCTGGGCAACCCTCCACACCACCGTTTTTTTGCTCGTCTGCGCCATTGCAAAAGGGCACCAGCCATATGCAAATCAGTCAGGTACTGCCACCAATGGTAGCAGCCCAGCCCGAACTGCTAAACGAGGTCCCCTCTGCACAGAAACACAAGCAACCCCAGACATGTTTCGGCCTTGTTGGGCCTCCTCAGTGAACTGCAGCTTGGTTCCCTATGGCGCAGCAAGCAAGGGACCCATGTCTGGGCATACCCTCTATCACATAGTGAGACTAACAGTAAGCACAAAAGTGATGGGTGGAAGGTTTTGAATGAATCTGAACGACTGGCATTGCTCTGGGCAACCCTCCACACCACCGTTTTTTTGCTCGTCTGCGCCATTGCAAAAGGGCACCAGCCATATGCAAATCAGTCAGGTACTGCCACCAATGGTAGCAGCCCAGCCCGAACTGCTAAACGAGGTCCCCTCTGCACAGAAACACAAGCAACCCCAGACATGTTTCGGCCTTGTTGGGCCTCCTCAGTGAACTGCAGCTTGGTTCCCTATGGCGCAGCAAGCAAGGGACCCATGTCTGGGCATACCCTCTATCACATAGTGAGACTAACAGTAAGCACAAAAGTGATGGGTGGAAGGTTTTGAATGAATCTGAACGACTGGCATTGCTCTGGGCAACCCTCCACACCACTGCTTTAGCCCGTCTGCGCCATTGCAAAAGGGGACCAGCCATATGCAAATCAGTCAGATACTGCCACCAATGGTAGTAGCCCAGCCCGAACTGCTAGGCTAGGTCCCCTCTGCACGGAAACACAAGCAACCCCAGACATGTTTTGGCCTTGTTGGGCCTCCTCAGTAAAGTGCAGCTTGGTTTCCTTTGGCGCAGCGAGCAAGGGGCTCACGTCTGGGCATACCCTCTCTGTTGATACAAAGACTGTACATAATACAACAAAACCTGTATCGCTAATACTTTTCAAAATCTGCAATTTCAAATAGGAGATGTGCCAACTGAACAAATTGATGGAACCCAGCATGTTTTTAGTGAAAGTAAGAAAAGAAAACATTTGTCAAATGTGTTAGTAGCTAGTAAAAAAATACGATTTTATGAAGAAAACGTAGCAAATGTGCTATCAATTTGAAACAGAGGAATAAAGATACATATAGGAAAATGTACCACACTCGAGTTTTTACTAATCTTTGGATAACTGTGAAACCAATATCCAGATATGTGGTAAAGCGTTTTTTCAAAAGTAAACAGTAGAAGTAATAATTAACAAAGCTGTTCATATGAAAAGAGGTAACAACATCAATCTATACAAATATGGTAAGAGTTCATGTACTTACACGTGACAACTTTTGTGATGTGTTTGGTGGAGCGTTGAAACACACTTCTCATACTGAAAGATTTTTTTAATGAGGAGAGTTACATTCAAGTAAATAATGTTCCCCTAGCTATTCATGAGAGTGGACGTAGCTATGAAGTCTCAAATGGTGTGATTTCTAAAAAAAGAAGAAATTCTAAGGTCTGATATTACAGAAATTGAAAGTTGAGGTCAGTCTAGAATAAAACGTAAAAAGCATTGTGAGGTATGGATGTGCAATTTTGTGTGGAAGTGGAAATGATGTTCTTATGCTTTCAAAGGATTTAAGTTTTCAAAAGTATAACATAAGTATTTCAGTGTTTGAGTTCTTTTCTAATAGGAAACCTGACATTATTTGCATATCTTGGTGCACACTTGTTATAAGTCTCAAGTGCAGCTAGTGTACATAGAGCACAAAATTAAACACAGTATAGAAAGTGTTTGGAAAAAACTTTTTCAGTATTTGTTTGTAGAAGAATAATTTGCCACAAGTGAAGCATTTTATGTCTGTAGACACTGTTAGGTTTTATAATCAAAGAAATATTACTCCTAGAAGTGTCTTGAATGAAATGGTAGTGCCTGATATCCATGTTGTGTTTCATGAATTGAATATGTTGGAAGTGATGCATTGCAAATTGTTCATCCTTTCCAAGTTATTGTTAGATTGCAAACAACAATGTCAAATCTGCCCAAATCATCATTACTGCAAGGTGTGAGAGGCAACGTTGTATATTTAACTCTCAATTTGGAAGAAAATGTGAACACTTTAGGAATGAAGAGTGACATTGCAGATTCTTTGTTTGTTTTAGTAAATGGTGTTGCCACCAAAGACAAGAGCATTTGGCAACAGTTTATAGATATTGGCAAGGTGAAACATGCATTGGCGTTTCTTTTGGAACACATTGACTTATACAAAGGCAGTCTGACTGTACCAGACTTATCTATGCTTGATGTTGAGTCAACAAACAAAAGCAGAAAATGTCAGTTCCAACGTCAATATATTACAGAAGGGTATAGTTTGTATGAACATTACACTATTCATCCTTTGCACTCAAATGAAATCATGGGGGACAGTTTAGAATTGTATAAAATGAAAGCAACTAAAGGTGCACCAATCATTGTCTGCAAAAAGATGCTGGAGGCTTGTTGTTTCCCTATGCTTTTTTCTACTGGTGCAGTAGGCATATTGGAAGATCGGAAGGTTTAAATCTCTTCTTCAGAATATCATTGTAAAATAATGTATTCTGAATATTCACGATTCCACACGTATTTGTGTGTATGACCAACAGAATAACCTAATGTTGAAAATTCACTTTTATACAAAAAGTCAAAAATACATGAGATGGATTAACATGTACCTTTTAGCATGTCACAGTGCATTAACACAAGCTTGAAAGCCAAGCCAGAGATGCGTGCTCATTCTAATGTACCACACTCAAGAAGCTGTGTGTATCCATGTTAGTACATGGCAACGTGTTATATAAGCGAGGTGGCAGTCAATAGTCAACCAAATTGGTGAGTTCGGGTTAGAGAGTTGAGTATTTAAGAGGCTGTGCCCTAAACAAAGTTGTTCTGCCTCTGCATCCTCTGATCCTTGTTCATTGTGAATGGTTTTGACAATTGTTTAAACCATAATAGTAGTTTACTTGTGTTTTAATTGTTGAATAACCTGGTTTCGGAATCAGCCTCGTTTGAGTGTTGAACAGATTGTATAAGGGAGGTGGCAGTCAATAGTCAACCAGATTGGAGAGTCCAGGTTAAGTATGTGAATGTCCCAATATTGTAGCTGCCCAATATTCTTTCAAATTGTATCACTTTGGGCGGTTTATCCAAAATGTGCCAACTTGCAATGTAAGGAATGACACTTGCAATTTTTAGGGTGGTTACAAAAATAGTTTAATTCTCAGGGGGTCCGGAGTTTTGCTGTGATTTAAATGTAGTATTTTAAGAAACTTGAAACCTCTCAAAGCATTTACAGTGAATACATTATGAAACCTCTACACATGTTTCTCCACTGCGATTCCAGTGGTACATCAGGAGGGTTTACTACATTTGTAGAGTTTGTCTACAGAAAAATTGTAAAAAGTGGAAAAAAGAAGAAGAAATTGAGATAAATTGAATGTAAATATAGTCTGTTTCAGGTATTATAGTTCAATATAGCTAATTGTATTCTCAAATAGTGTCTTCTATTATTTCTTCAGAAATAAGAAATAACTCACCATTGGTGAGTTCCTTTGTATATGTATAGTAATAGTGCCTTTGAATTAGAATATGGATCAGAGTGTCTTAGAATTTTAGCTTGACCCTATAAATATTATAAATGTGTTTCAATTAACAATAGCAATTGGTAAGAGAAGGGATGCATTACAGTATTTCTGTTTTATTCATTACATGTTTCTAGCTGCTAGAGTCAGTTATTTCCTTTGTGTAAACTTGAATTTGATTGTCCCGAAAAATGCGAATGATGCGAAAGATGCTGATGCGCGCTTTGGATCAGAAATTCAAGATGGCCGCCCTTATAAGCATGTAAGCGTTATTTTGTATGCGTGGACTGCATGGGTGTTGTCGCGTGAATATATCATGGTGTGTCAATGGCTCATTCTTTGACATGGCTAGAGGGGCCACAGCCCACAATGCGATTATCTGGTAAAACTAGGTGTGAAGCCAACATAACTTTCGAAGTGATTGGGCCTTCCATTGACGCGGCTACTGCCATGTGCAGATGTAACTCCTCATATGGCAATGTGATTGGTCAATAATTTACTCGCAAACACATTGTTGTGCTTGGACGTTCCCGCTCATATGGAAAACACATTCTGGTTCGCTATATCGCGTAACCCCTGTAACGCCTCTCTCACAAAAAAGTTTTTCATATTTTATGTCATTGCTTTTCGTGTCTTGGTGGGTAAACCTCATTGTGAGCCTTCAGGAACTTTTAAAAGCTGTGAATGGCCCGCGGAACCATAAATAGAATTGTAAAGCTCACTCAAGCTTTGACTGGCAACCAATGTAAGCGTTGAAGGAGATCATCTGAATGGGCCAATCTTGGGGCGTTAAGACCTAACCTAGCTGCCACATTTTGGGGAATCTGTTGACTCTGAATTAGCATCTCTGGTTGGCCAAGATACATGCCATTACAATAATATATTGCTCCGATAATGGAGGCAGTCACACTTTGTGCCCTAGCCTCCTTTTGAAGGAATGGGAGAACCTTCTTTAGGATGTTCAGTCTGGCAAACCCAACCAGATAAACTGCAGAGATTTGGGATTCTCTGGAGCCAGAGGCCATAGCCTTGATGGCAAGACTTTTTACTACAGCATAAGGAGTCAGGCATGACCCCAGACATGCTGGTCAGTAATGAGAAGTCCAGCAGGATTTGGCAGATTCCTTGCCAATCACCAGGAACTCTGTCTTCTCTTTGTTAAATTTTAACCAATTTTCAGACACCCACTACCTTATCGCTGACAGACAATCATTCAGACGCTCTGGGGGGGACTTTATTGAGGGGCATTGATACAGAAGAGAATATGGGTGTCATTGGCATATATAAAAAAAGCATGTCAAAACTAAAAATAAGCTTGGCCACGGCAACCATATACATATTGAAGCGGAGTGGCGAAAGTGCCAATCCTTGAGGGACACCACAGCCAAACACCATTGGAGAGGAGGTAAACGGGGGAAGAGACACTACCTGGGTACAGTCCAACAAAAAAGATGAAAACCACTTCAGAGGGACACCCGAAACACCCGCCTGAGAAAGACACTGAAGGAGTTTTTAATGATCGATGGTATCAATGGTGTGGTACAATGGTCAATGATGTGGGTGGCTTCAGATTTATCGTTGTGGAAGAAGCAATGTGCATAAAAAAAGTAGCTGACAGTTGGCAATATTTCCATGTAAAGGACAGACACAGCAAAAAGGTGATCAAAGATGAGTGTGTAATTTTTGCAGTAAGGTTTTGCAGGGTGCACGTTCACCAACCCATCGCAAAGCTTGGGAACATCAACATTAATCTAACATCTTGTTCGTTTTCATTGGGATGAAGTGGATAAATCTTATAGGAAGGCTCATGTAAAACATAACGTAAAAGCACATGGTGCAAGATCAGCACAGCAGTATTTGTCATCTGTGTTAGAGACTTCGAACATGATTACTAACTATTTTCCACCGTCTAACACCCAACCTCAGTCCATCCTGCCTCCACCTGATCTTTCTAACTTTATTGTGATGTACAAAACATGTTACAGCTTGATCGAGGTGGGAGCTGGCACTCTAAATGGTTTCAGCAAAGCTCTTTCGGAACATACAGTCAATTGCCAATGTTAGGTATATGTTTAACCCTATACTTTCCTACCTCTTTTTTTCATTATTGGCCAAAACTTTCCTTTTCAGGGGCAACTTTTCAGTCATAAAAATTGACAATAAAAAATTGATTTAAAAAAAAAAAATATGTAGATAGATTTATTCTCAGATAACGATTAAGAACTTGCTGATGTTCTCACCAGCCAATCGCAATGTGGGCTCCTATCTTTCTAGCTGCTTCAACAAATGAGCCAATGGAACACCAAGATGCATTCACTCGACTACTCCATGTCGTTCGTTGACATCCACGTGTGCAAAATCATCCAGTAGCACGTCAAATTACATTGACGCGGCTATGCACCCAGTGCCTCATTCCCCAGCCAATCATATCACGCACTGTGGCTGGCTTTACACCTACACATCATTGGTAGCTGTGTCTTTAGACTTTCTGATCACACCTTCAGTTGTATTAATGCGGCTACGCCCATGCTGTATGATGACATCCACGTGTACGACACTGTCCAATCAGCACGCGTGGCAGACTGTAGCCACGACTAATCATCATACCCAAGTTTACATTTATCATTGCTATATGTGCGTGCTAGTGAAATGTTATCTGAGTAACTAAAAGAACTTTTGGCACTTTACCCCTTAAGCTTTTCATCCCTGTTTACCCACTATTCCCCTAATCCTTTTTTCCTTTGTCTTGTATTTTGTTTAATTTCTCTATTTTTTGTTTTACTTTTTTCTTTTTGTTTTAAACTTTTTCATTTTTTTGAGGTATTGTCTTTTTTGTGTATTCCTTTTATTCTTGTACACATTCCTCAAAAGTTAGGCTTTCCAAAATGCCCAACCACTGGAGTAGCAGCAGTGATGATGTTGTCGGTTGGGTGCCCAATCCATCGCCACCCAGGAAGAAACCAACTGGAATGAAGACCACTGCGGACAGTGGCACTATTTCAAAGTGAAAGAACACTGTTCTAGAATAGAGGCGGAGCAGGTACTTTGCATAGTGTGCAACAAATCTCAGTGACATGGCCCTCCAAATGTTCTGTCTCAAAGCCTAGGAACATCTAGCATGATCAACCTTCTAGTGCGAATCCACTGGGATGACATTGATGATGGCTATCGAAAATCGCACGAACATTACAAAATAAAAATGCATGGGTCCCATTCCTTATATAGACAGAGATCAGCACCACCTCCATCCACCAGTGCAACAACATCATCAACAGCAAATGAAGCCTCAACTTCAGCAGCAATGTCAACTGCATACTCTGCACTTTTACTGACTGCCAATCTCTCAGTGATGAGAGTCTTCTGTGAATGATGCTCCGCATGGGTAGCCACGGAAGGTGCCACATTTGAGGATTGGAAAAAATTAATATATGAACACGAGATACTGCCGTCCTTAATTTTAGTTTTTTTAAATGGCAATTTTTCCCCGCTTTCTTTGAAAAAAGAAAAAGAAAAAATACATATGTTTCTTTATTATTTTAGTTCCCTTTGGTACATGTTTCATCCTATGTGTTTTCTGCCCATTTCCACCCCCCCTTTCAGTCCCCCAAAATGGCCCTTTTAAGAGCCACCCTTTAAGCTACAAAAATATTTAAAATTGAACACAGACTGCAAAAATATATTACAATATATATTGTAATTTATTTTATGCAGTTTGAGTACTCAATATCCTCCAATGGTTTGTTTGTAACTACGGTTACAATGTCAACAGGGGAGCTGTTTATCCGCAAATACAAGTACTACAGTCATTGCTCACCTTAGCAGCACAAGCAGAATCTGCAACTCATTGGCTGATACTGTAGCCATGGCAACAAATAATATTATTTTTAAAATATGCAACTCTGTGTCTATACATATGTACGTTACACATATCTATCATATTTATCAAATGTCTTACCAAATACCTTTATATGTGTTCTCTTCTTTCTTCCTTATTACCAACTCTGAAACGAAATGAAATGTATTTCGTAACAAAATAAAAACAAAATCATCCATTTTTTATTGTACTCCTAGAACACAGCTATCAACAGGTTGCATTAATTAATCATTACAATTACAGAGGAAAAAAACATCTTGTTGGAGAGAAAAGAAAACTATTTTAAATGTTTAACAATAATTATATATACATATACAAATTATACACTATCTCACTTTCTACAAGTACATCTATATAATAACATGTAAAATAAAAACAATTTGATAAAATAAATATTGAATCAAAAAATACCATTCACAAAATATCACCTCAACTATACTAATCATTTACATAGCTACGAGCTTGGTTTTGCATCAGCAAATTCTAAAAAGAATTGTCGACAACGTCAATAGTTCCTACACCAATAAAGACATTTCACTACAATGCACCGATGTTTCAATACTGTGCAAAACATTATTTAATAGTACATAATGATAACTGTACAGATTACGTTATGCAATCTTCACCAGGAAAGCAAGACATATAACCTAACTATGGGCCTCATTACACGGTAGGCGGTAACCATGGCACTATTAGCACCATGGTTGCCGCCGGTATTTTACCGTGTCCGCCTTGGTGGATGGTGGAATTACCGCCCTACTCCAAGGTGAGCGAGGGCGGTAATTCCCCATTCACCAAGGCACTTCCCCATTCTCATTTTTGCCCACATTGGGCATAATGGGAATGGGCAAGGAGCTAATTACGGTACCGCAGATTGCGGTACCGTAATTAGCAGCGAGGTCCCTTTGAGGCACCCTACATTAACGGCTGGTAAAACCAGCCGTTAAGGTCGGATCCCGCAAAGGGAACTCATAGTAAGGCGGTAAGGGTTTACAGGTACCGGTGCTCTTACCGGTACTGGTAAACGGTTACCGCCTACCGTGTAAAGAGGCCCTATGTCTTCAGTTTTACAAATAAATAAATGTAAACATGGCAACAGTGTAACATTTATTTTGATTATGAATCATTTTAAAGTATAGTCATGCCTACATTTCAAATAATAGGTAGACAAAAAAACTGTGTGTAAACATATTAACACTTAGCAAAACCGACACTAATAACCTAACAAATTTAATTTCCATAACTCTTGTAAAATCTGTGTGCGTCCTTTGTTTGGTGACCTACACACATTAGAAGTTCATAATGACATTCCATAATCTACATATCATATTTAAAAAAATTAAACTAGGAATTGTTACTCACATTTCTATTGGCACTGATAGCTGAACACAGTGTGGAATACTTTTTTAAATATCAAAAAGTATTGTAAATTATAAAAATTATCTACATTGCCATTTCAAATCTTCTTTTATAATTTGGTATGCGTCCTTTTTCAGGCAGCCTACATACCTAATAGCTAATGACTATGTTCTTAAGCCTACCATACAAAAGGAAAAAACAAATAAAAACAATTTGATAAAATAAACATTGAATCAAAAAATACCATTCACAAAATATCACCTCAACTATACTAATCATTCACATAGCTACGAACTTGGTTTTGCATCAGCAAATTCTAAAAAGAATTGTCGACAACGTCAATAGTTCCTACACCAATAAAGACATTTCACTACAATGCACCGATGTTTCAATGCTGTGCAAAACATTGTTTAATAGTACATGATGACAACTGTACAGATTACGTTATGCAATCTTCACCAGGAAACCAAGACATATAACCTAACTATGGGCCTCATTACACGGTAGGCGGTAACCATGGCACTATTAGCGCCATGGTTGCCGCCAGTATTTTACCGTGTCCGCCTTGGTGGATGTCGGAATTACCGCCCTACTCCAAGGTGAGCGGGGCGGTAATTCCCCATTCACCAAGGCACTTCCCCATTCCCATTTTTGCCCCCATAGGGCATAATAGGAATGGGCAAGGAGCTAATTACGGTACCGCAAATTGCGGTACCGTAATTAGCATTGAGGTCCCTTTGCGGCACCCTACTTTAACGGCTGGTAAAACCAGCCGTTAAGGTCGGGTCCCGCAAAGGGAACTCGTAGTAAGGCGGTAAGGGTTTACCGGTACCGGTGCCCTTACTGGTACCGGTAAACCGTTACCCCCTACGGTGTAAAGAGGCCCTATGTCTTCAGTTTTACAAATAAATAAGTGAAAACATGCCAACAGTGTAACATTTATTTTTATTATGAATCATTTTAAAGTATAGTCATGCCTACATTTCAAATAATAGGTAGACAAAAAAACTGTGTGTAAACATATTAACACTTAGCAAAACCGACACTAATAACCTAACAAATTTAATTTCCATAACTCTTGTAAAATCTGTGTGTGTCCTTTGTTTGGTGACCTACACACATTAGAAGTTCATAATGACATTCCATAATCTACATATCATATTTAAAAAAAATTTAACTAGGAATTGTTACTTGAATTTCTATTGGCACTGATAGCTGAACACAGTGTGGAATACATTTTTAAATATCAAAAAGTATTGTAAATTATAAAAATTATCTACATTGCCATTTCAAATCTTCTTTTATAATTTGGTATGCGTCCTTTTTCAGGCAGCCTACATACCTAATAGATAATGACAATGTTCTTAAGCCTACCATACAAAAGGAAAAAACATCCAGGATTTAATGAGTGAACAGATTGTACAACGTTTCTTAAAACCTCTACACTACAGATTGAACATATTTAAACATTTAACAAACTAAGTGTTTGAGTAAGGTGTTTTAATTTTTTAGTTCAATTAGAATAGTTTTTTAAAACATGTGCATACTTTTTTTCACCACCTAGACACATAATACGTAAACACAGTATATTTCAACTCTTTCCTAGAACTCTTATTAGTAGTTACATCTCATTTATTTTACAAACATTGCACTACATGGTTTTTGTATCTATAACCTACTGTTTATTTTTTTCATATGTAAACAGTCATTACTTTCTACACTCCTTCACACTCAAAATAATGTGCATGAAACCATTTATATAACCTACCATGTATAGGAAACACTTGCACATATTAAAATATACAGGGACTCATTACAAGTCAGGCGGAATGGGTTAACGGGGTCCACAAATGGATGCAGACCCGTTATTCCCATTTTGCCTGATTATGAGGTCCCCTCGCGGGACCAGGTAAGGACGCCTGGTGAAACCAGGCATTGTTACCGGGTCCCGTGTGGGGACCAGGGAGCTAACAACGGGCTGGTTGTAATCGGTCTGTTCTTAGCTCCCTCTCCCATTCCCATTGAGCCCTATGGGGGCTCGAATGGGAATGGGGAAGGTCCGAGCCCGGGTTCCCTGAGGGAGGAATTACCGGGCCCACCAAACTCGGAATGGCCCAGTGATTCCCCATTCAGGGAACCAGGACCCGGACCAGGTTTTGGATGCAGCCATGCCGCAAATAGCGGCATGGCTACTGCCAAACCCATAATGAGGCCCACAGTGTTTTACACAATAGAACAGAAGTAGAAGATTGCAGAATGTTGTTTTCTCTTCTAATTTATGTAATTATCAAAATATTACCTCTGCATTATTTACATACTGTTTTTAAAATACATCCTAGTCACAATCCATCTTCCACTTTACATACAACAGTTTTTGCCCTAGTCTTCCATTTCAAACTTCTACAATCTACAACATATATTTGATAACTTTCGTTCCATCAACATTTAGTAAGCATTCTTTAAACCCTTTGGCAATCTAGCTTGGTGTGTGACTATAGAGTCATTACAAACAAGCCGATCTACTTCAGTACGCACCCATGTAATGAAATGTCCCCTTCAATGGATGCGCCCTCATGAAAAAAAATTGCGCACATCTTAAAAGTGTTCTTACTAATAGAAACTTGACCACATTTTAAATTCATTATTGACGTCTTAATGTTTCTACCATCTACACTGTATGTTTGAAACATAATCAATACCTACTTATTAAAAATAAGATTTTGTAGTGATGATTTTAAAATACAGCCACAGTCAATGCATTGCATGTCATGGAATGCTTCAGTTAGAAGATCAGTCGCCTGCATACTTTTATGATCAGGGATAGGCACATAGACAAATCTTTCAAAAAAGTCCTGAATAGAGTAATCGTTCTTACATTGTGAACACATATGATTCCACACATAACTAATTCCTACATAGCTATCTACATCAACAGTTTCTTGCACTAATAAATCAAAGACAGTCATTAAAAATGATTGACTTTCTTTCATTGTATTTTGAGAAAATTATTGATTTCCACTTGTAACAGCTCCTACATTTCCGATTGACATTGCCAAATGTTTACTGTATGGTTTTTCATCTACAGATATTTTAAGAAATGAAAGTTCCACACACAGCTGCATATCTGCTGTGGAAATAATTTCTTGCATCAATGGACAAAGCTGCATTACAATATAATTCAACTCCTGTTTCATTACTAAATCTGCAATGAGAGTATGTTATAGTTGAACAACTCTCCAATTCCGTTAGATTCCATTGTTTTTTAGTCTTACAAGGACTTTCACTTGGATGTACTTTCACTGACTTCTTATGTTTCCTGGATAAGTGTTTCACAAGTACAGGAATAAGGTTCAGGTGAGGAGCATACATTACACGCAACTTTATTATATTCCTCAATGCAAGAAATGTCAGCTGTCACTTTTCTTTCAACAAAGTTTATTAAAAATAAACCTTGCATATTTTCCACACGTGACAAATCTATATATGACATTCCTTCTTTAAACGCTATATGAGCAAGGTCAATAAGTGCTGATTCTAAAGAAAACCCTTGTGATTTATGAATAATTACTGCCTAAGCAGAGCACAATGGAAACTGTACTCTTTTCACAAAGGTATCCTTAAAAAGCATGAAACATGCAGAGGTCCGACAAATCAAATGACTTCCTTCTACACAATCAAAAATTACTTCGACATGTTCAATATGTGTAATGTGAGGAAAAGTGTGAAATGCAATCACTTTCATTGCTTCATTGACTAGACCAATTCCTAGATTCAAGGTCCTATTTAACATTGCTTGTGCATTTATGCGCAGTTTTAGAACTGCTTCTAGACCTGCTGTTTTAGAAATTGAATTCTCTAGTTGACCTAAACCCGCTTTTGCTCTCCTTTCCAACTTTAAAGGCATAACATGACCATCTAAAACACCACATGATTTGAGCTCCACAATATTCTGCTTCTCTGACAGAAGCATTGTAGAATAAAACTTGTTACACTCTGCAAGTGTGTGCATCAAAGCAACATAAGAAATGTGTATTTCCTTAAGAATCAACAAGACATCAGTCAGACTACAATCTGCATGAAACATGTTAGAAACCAGTTTTCCCTTTAAGATGTTTTCACAATCTCCTGAAGAATATTGATATGAATCTCACTAAGCATTTTTGCATACTCTGAGGGCCTGATTCATGGAATAATTTCCACGGTGAAAAGTACTTTTCACTGGTGCAAAGTGACTTTGCACTGCCAACAACAGTTTCAAAACTTCAAAGCAAATCATTCCCTGCACAACAGGGGCAGAACAACTGCAAAAGACAAAATAATTTTCCACTGCAGTTTGATAAGACAGTTTCACGTGGTTAATGAGACTTGCCTTCTCATGTCTCACTAGACAACCAGTACACCCCTGTACTTTAAACCGTCCTCTGTCACTGTTTGCTTCAATAATTCGATATGAGTAGCGTTGTGCTACTTCATATAAGCCTAGATCCTCCAACACTTCAGATCGATTTGGATAATATGTATCTATCAAGTTGGTTTTCAGGATCTCTTTACTGTCAGGTACTGCTTCAGCTAACTGCTCAATTTCACTGAAAGGCTTCAATGCCCGATTTCCAGTGCTAGCTGGTCCAAGAGTTAACCAAAGTGCATTAATGCTATGTCCATAAAGAGGAAAACTAGTTAGCCAAACTGAATCATCTTCAGACCAAAGCTTAGCATTTTTAGACTACGACTTTTAACTACCTATAAATCAGCCCATACTTCATCTACATTGCTCTGTTCAGCTTTGGTCATGTATGCTGTAACATAACGAGCAACAGCTGTTATTGAATCAGCAATATACTATACTTCAGTATATGCATTCCAAAGCTGAGTAATGACAGGATTGTAATCATTAATGAATTGGCATTCCTTATTGATTTTTAAAATGATATGTCTTTCTTGGTGACTTACCCGTAACATTGTGTCAAAAAGATGACATCAAAGTATTTACTCGACCAACTGGTGTCAACTGGTGTCATAGACCTTGGAAAGCATGTACTGAGTGTAGTTCTTGTCTTTACTTTTGTATTTTATCTGACAGTACTATACACATGAGTGCCTTTGAAACCGTTCCACCTTGTTCTGTAGATCAGCATTCATATGCTTTGATTGATTGATATTGATTGATATTTTATTTCTATCGCGCTTGTACACAAGTGTTTCAGAGCGCGACAAGGGAAGGGAGGGGAACAGGGGAGAAACAAAACAGCGATCTTACTAGGCCCAGTGACATTGAGAACGCACAAGTGCATCGTAGAGGGGGGAGGGGAAAAGTGCCTGGAAGGGGGGAGAGGTGGAAAGTGCGAAGCAGAGGAGAAACAGATAAATAACAATAAATAAATAATAAAGGCAACAAACAGTGGTAATGTAGCCAGCAGTTTGCAAGTGCAAGGTTTAAGGCAGCAGACAGGGTAGGTCTGATAAGTGCAGGAAGAAAAAGGGGGGGCTGTATGGGTACAGATACAGACCCCAGTGCAAGGTGTGGCCCGGAGGCAGTGCGGGAGGGTGGCAGGATGAGAAGGTACCTGGGCCCAAAAGACAGGGTGGCCAGGTGCACGGTGCCAAGAGAGAACAGATCAGCAAGGGAGAAGGGGAGCGAAGGCAGAAGAAAAGAGGAAGGTCTTGAGGTGCTTCCGGAACCAGAGATGGTTCTCCTCAAGTTTTAGAGTGGCAGGGAGGCTATTCCAGAGGGAGGCCCCAGCTGAAGACAGAGATCTACCCCCAGCTCGTTTCTTAGAAAAATGACTGACCGTGAGTGAGTTGGAGGTACAGGAGCGAAGAGCTTGAGAGGGGCGGTATTTGCGGAGGGATAGCTGAAGGTATTTTGGACCCAGGCCTCAGAAAGCCTTGTGGACAATGCAGAGGGTTTTGATTTTAATCCTTGCATCCACTGGGAGCCAGTGGAGCGATTTCAGAGCTGGAGAGATACGATCCCAGGGCTTGAGGCCAAGGACAAGTCTCGCAGTCCTGTTCTGGATTAGTTGCAGAGGGCGGAGAGTAGAAGCAGGTAGATTTAGAAAGAGCCGAGCCGGAATGGAACACGTAACATATTTTTTGATGACACATCACACAGGCCATCACTTTCCTTAACATGCTGAGGAGCATCTTTAATCCACAATAGCAAATGTATATGTGGAGCCCCACGTTCCTGGCACTCTTTCCTCCAAAATAAATGTGCCTAATGGACCATTTTCTTTATTTCATATAACATGTAAAATGGCTAAAAATCTGTGATGAAAGAACTGCGATACAATTAAAGGGTCCATGGAACACAAATCTCCTGGTGTCATGAGCTCTATGTTTACTTTGTCTGCATTCATTTTTTGAATCCACTCAGCAAGATCATCCCAACCAAACTCTGTGCAAATTAAAGTCACAAATAAGTTGGAGAGTTGAAGTTTCTGATCATGCATCTAACCTTGGAGTATCTCATATACCAATATACCTTATTTCCTCTCATTGTAGCAAGAATATTTGTAGGTTTACCTTATAAACAATTTTTTCTTTCACCTGTTGCAGCACCTCACGTGCAGAAAGTTCTTGAAATATAGTTCAATCTGAAGTGTTTGAGCAACGTCATGACAAAATGTTGACAATGCACTTTTATACAATAAGTGAAAAATATATTCAACATTGGTGCGGAATCGTGAATCTTCAGAATACATTCTTGTACAATGATATTCTGAGGTAGAGATTTGCAACTTCCAATCATCCAATCTCCCACCTGCACCAGTATGAAAAAGCACAGGCAAACAACACGCTTCTAATGTCTTTTCCAAGACTATGATTGGTGCACCTTTTGTTGCTTTCATTTGATACTATTCTAAATTGTCACCCATGACTTCACTTGAGTGTAGAGGATGAATAGTGTTCATACAAAAGGTTCACTTCTGCAACAGATAGATATTGGAACTGACCTTCACTACTTTTGTTTGTTGAGTCAACATCAAGCATTGACAAGTCTGGTACAGGCAGACTGCCTTTGTATAAATCACTGTGTTCCAATAAAATACCAATGCGTTTTGCACTTTTCCAATATCTGTAAGCTGTTGCCAAATGCTCTCATTTGTAGTGGCAACACCATTTACTAAAACAAACAAAGAATTTGCAATGTCAAGCTGCACCCCTAGAGTGTTCATATTTTCTTCCAAATTGAGAGATAAATACACAACATTGCCTCTCACGCCTTGCAATAATGATTTCTTAGGCAGCTTTGACATCTTTGTTAGCAATATAACAATAACTCGGTAAGGATGAAAAGTTTGCAATGCAATCTATTCAAACATGGTCATTTTTTATTTTTTTTATTTAATAGCTTTGCTACAAGGCGACAAGGCATACATATCAATAAAATAATGCAAGGCACCATGAATGGCTATTCATCGTTTCCAGGTTGCATTACAAAGCAGCCTGGCAACCAGATTTCAAAATAGAAAGTGGCAGTTCCATGACAGGGACATGCAATAAACGAGGTTCAAGGTGGGTCGTGGGGATCAGAGGACACTGTGTCTCTGTGCCCATTTGCAGTGAATTTTTGCAGGTAAGTTCGGAAGGGGGGGCAAATATCTCGTGGAGTGCATCTGGTTGGTTGTAGTGCGATCCACCGTTCCGCCACCTCAGAAGCCCAAGTGACATCACGCAGCCAGTGTGCACATTTTCGGCCAGCAGGTCTAAGCTACTGCAGCAATATATGGCACACTGCTAGGATCATGCAGAGGCTGGCAAATTTATGGCTGGTAGACTTAAGAATAGAAAACTCGTGGAACAAGCAAGTCATGGGGTCTCAAGCGGTTGTGCAGTCTATCATAACGGATACAGCAGAGCAAATCCCTGACCAATGCTCAGAAATTCTGGGACAATCCCATATCATATGAAAGTAGCCTGCACCATCCATGTGACATATAGGGCATCAGGAAGAGTAGTCATGAAACATGAAGTGCAGCTTGGCCGGGGTGTAGTGAAATCTGTGCAGCACCTTGAATTGAATTAGTCGAAACATGGCGTTGAGGGAAACTCCCGGGTACGCATGCACATAGTTTCCCAGGCATCGTCTGTGATATTAGTTATTAGTTCCCAGTTCCCTGCCCCATGTCTTGCGCAGTCTGGTGAGCGGTTTATCAGTCTTGTCATGGAGCAGCTTGTACAGTTTAGATACCACTCCAGAGGGGACTTCACTGCCTATTACTAATGCGAAAAGTCGCTCGTCCGGGGGAAACAAGGGGAACTCCATCCATGTCTCCTTGACTGCGTGTTGAAGCCCAGCATAATGCAGTCACCGGGATGTCTTTGAATTTGAGGGTTTAGACAAGTCAGTCCACGACACAAAGGGGCCCATGTTTTACATGTTGCCCAGAGTGGAGTAGCCATCCGCCGGCCAGGATGCAACCACTGCTCCACTTATTTTAGTGATTCCAGGAATAAGGTTTAAAGCGGTAGATCTCTATGAAATGGGTGAGGATTGCCAATCAGTTTCCTTATTTTATCCCACACCAGCGCTGTAACAGCAGCAGGACTGGGCACACCAGGGTGCTTCTACATTGGGGGGAGCACAAGAGAAATTAGGTCTTGGGTCCCAGTTGCTTACCTTTCGATTTAAACGTGTGGGAGAATGGGGCCATCGGCGAACCAATAAGCTTCATATTGCGCCTGAGCCACCAACCAATATTTGACAACACCAGCGGCAGACAGACCTCCTTGATTGTATGGCCTCATGAGCATGGACCATTTTAGTCTCACAACACCAGCATGCCAAAGGAATCCATTCACCTCAGTCCCCAGCTCATCGAACAATGCAGTACTGGCCCATATTGGCACATTTGAAAAATGGTAGAGTAATTGAGGGAGTATTATCATTTTAAGAAGGGACACGCTACCCATGACAGTGATGGGCAATTTTGCCCAGGTACGCAGCTTCAGCTTAAGCTGATTTAAGAAGGATCCGTAGTTTTGAGCGAATAGCTAACTCTATTGCCTCGAGATTATGATCCCTAGGTACTTAACCTCAGAGAGAGACCACGTGATTTCAAGGAGGTCTGTGTGAGCTGAAGTGGAATCAGTTAAAAGAAAAAGTTTGGACTTAGCACAATTGACCCATAACCCAGAAAGTAGTGCAAACTGGTGTACTTCACACATGATGGGAATTAGATTCTGTTCGGTTTCCCTAACGTATAGTAATGAGTCATCTGCGTGCAGGGAAACAATCTCGGGGGAACCAGTGAGTCGTAAACCTCAGTGAGCATGTTTCAGTCACAGCAAATCAGCTAATGGCTCAATTACCTTTGAGAATATAAGTGGGGAAAGCTGGCAGCCCTGCCTGGTACCCCTGTATATGTCAAGTGTAGCAGAAAGCCGGCCGTTATTACTAACTCTGGCTACTGGCATGGTGTAGAGTAATCGTATCCATGAGATGCAACCGGGGCTAAAGTTGCACTTTACAAGGATTGTCCAGAGAAACTGTCAGGATACAGAGGGGGCGTTATAAGCCACAATGCATTGGAGGCTTACCGGGCTTGTAATGACAGCTTTCCTGAGTGTTGGGCGTAGCTCTTCCTTCCCACATGCCTTGGACCATAGGTTAGTCAGTTGGGGTATGAGGAGGGACATATAGCATTTTTAAAATTCCATGGTGAAGCTGTCTGGGCCAGGGCCTTTACCAGAAGGCAAGGCATCAATGGCAAGTTCTATTTCAAAAGTGTCAGTCGGTCTGTCGAGGGACTCTCTGGGCTCATCAGAGAGGACCGAACTCAGCTATGTCATAATACACTGCATAGAAAGAGCAGAATACCTCGTTAATCCCCTTCTCGGTGTGGACTAAGATCAATCAGTGAGATGTGCCGTCCCTCCTTCTCCTGTCACACCAGTCTAGCCAGGAGCCTAGCCAGGCATTCCCCTTCACCATATTGCCTCACCAACCCTGGGTTATCAAGGAATCTTCGCTCCCTGTCGGCGTGCTCCTTAAAGCTGTCCAACGCAGCTTTGATTACAGTCAGTGCAGTGAAATCGGGGTTAGCAGCGTATTGCTCCTCAAGCTGCTTAAAGGAGGCCTTGCTTTCCCATATAATTCAGTGGATTGCCTTAAGTGTCCCTGACTCTTTGGCTAGGCCCATGCTGCAGACATATGCTTTGAAGCTATCCCAAGTGTGGTAATGGAATCAACTGTGCCAGTATTTATCTTAAAGTAATCGTCAACACACACCCCCAACTCGGTTGTAAGTAAGTGTCTGTAAGCGCATGAGGTTTTAGCCTCCACGGGTGCCTGTGGAATTGCATATCACTCCAGGTAATTTCAAGGGTAATCGGGAAGTGATCAGAGTACATCCTAGAGAGTATGTCTGCTTCAACAACATGGCTTATTAGCGTACCAGAAACAGGCCACTGTTCAATTCTGGAGTAAGAGTCATGAACCGTGGAGTAAAATGTGTATGCACAAGTCTGGGGGTGTAGCAGTCTCCAGACATCCTGACCCCCAGGTTCAGCCTGCCTGTTGAGTACAGTCTAGGCAAATCTAGTTAGCTGTCAAGCCCTACTCCTGGACCTGTCCAAGTTAAGGTCTAAAATGGTGTTAAAATCTCCACCCTATAAGACAGGGATCAGTGAGTACAGTGTTAGCAGTTCAGCCGTCTGGTTATAATAGTCGAGGTCGTCTACATTAGGCCCGTAGATGTTAAGCATAACCACCCCTAATCCAGCGAGCACACCATGCGTCAACACATACCTCCCAAGGGGGTCAACATATGTGGCCTTAGGTACATATAACAATGATTTGTCGATTAAAATCATAACGCCCCGGCTTTATGTGGAGTATTGCGTGTAATAGCGCTGTGTTCCCCAGCTTTTGTCGAACCTGACACAACCTGTCGCCAGTGCATGTGTTTCTTGTAGAAAGAGGATGCAAGCCTGGTGTTCAGCATAAAATTGCAGCTTTTGCATTATAAAGTGGTTGCCCAGGCCTCTGATATTCCAGCTCATGCACCTCAATGTATTATCCACCATAAGGCCATTGTAAGTAATAAGTAGCCCAGGAGAAGCCCAGGTGTAGCCCTGTCAATCTTAGCAAGCATGTGTGTTTCAACCCTGCTGTCCCCCTCCACCATGTTTCCCTCCCCAACCCCATCCCAATCAGAGGGGTGAATTCCCCAGAACTGTATAACCAAGGACATATGCAACTGTGCATGGGGGCTGTTTGCGCCTTACATCCCAGTCTGCGGAACTTCGGGACACAGTGTAGCAAGTCATGGGAGCGATGTATTTTGTAAGTAGTACCGTATTAGGGTGAGAATGACAACCAACACCAATGACAGGGTGCAAAAACAAATACTGTGGACCTAGCAGTGATGTGTAGTAGTAGACAACAAAGTCGGCAACCAACGGGAGGAAAGGCATGGTGGGCTCAGCACTTTCCTCCATAGAGTGGAACGATGACTAACAAATGTAAAGTGTATGTTAGAGTGCAATAACATAATTTACCGTATGGACAATTTCTACGGCTTAAAAGGAATAGTAGCACCAAAGAAGCTTACGAAGAAGAGGCGGGAACCCTTGCAAAAAAGCTAAGAGAGAGACAATACCCGAAAAAGTTGATCAAAAAGGCAGCGAAAAGAGTGTATAATAATAACCGAGAAGCATTGCTCGAAGAAAAGGCCAAAAAGGAAATTGATACAGGAATAGTGAGCATGACTACCTTTACCATTCTTAGTCTCAATATCACCAACATTATACGAAAGGAATGGAAGATCTTTGAACATCCTACTCATAACCTTCCCTGCCCCCTTTTTGCCTATCGTAAATCCACCACCATAGGAAACAGGGTTAGCAGTAGTAAATTTAGAGGAAAAAAACCTGAACAAGAAAATTTAACAAAAACCTGGGGCTTAAACCAAGTTCTTGGCCATTATCCTTGTGGATCCTGCTCGGTGTGTAAATACACTAAAAAATCGAAAGAAATCGACATAGGTCTACCGACACCATGGAAACAACTGCAATTTACTAACTGCAACTCAGAGTTTGTAGTCTATATGATAACATGTCCATGCGTCCTCAAATATATAGGAAAAACGAACCGAAAAATAAAAACTTGGATCATGGAACATAGAAGCTGCATACATAACAACACTCTACAAGCAGCTATGGTAAAACATTTTTCAGAACAGAACCATTCTAGCGATGACTTTAAATGGACACTGCTACTAACCCTAAAAGGGAAAGACATCACTAAAAAGAACAAATTATTGGTAGAGAAAGAAAAGAGACTCATTTTTCAAACCAAAAGTGACCAAAGGGGCCTAAATGAAGCCACTGAATGGCATAAAATGTAAACTAACATTTGGCATATCCATAGACTCTATTTTAAAGAGATACAGGTGGATAATCTTATCAACACCTAGCCTAGTCATATTATTACAGCACATTATAATTAGTTTTTACTGCTTATTTAGCTCACATATACCCATGGCCGTATGCATTTAATAACTAATTTGTCACTCCAGCCATTTTTCTCCTGCTATAATTTTTAATCTATAGCACTCTCTCTAGTTAATAACACGTTCCCAGCTCCACTATGCATACTGATTGATATAATATAATTGGCTTTGTACTTTCTGTAAATTGTCCTAATAGAATTTAGTTTCTCTTTAAGAGCCGTGGAATTACACTACACTAATACCCTAGCCGATTGTCCACTGCATCCTGACCCTTTAATGAAGGAACGCAGAGATTTTGCAGATACTCGTAATTTAAATACTAAAAACTGAAAAGGGACTCATGCGACTGTAAACTTTCCCTAATCCAAGATGGCGACCGCCAATTGGACTGCCGCGTCTGAGGATACCTAAACTAAGGACATTCAGATAAATGTTTACACAGATTATTCTTATCAGGGGAGCGATTCTTTAAACATTTAGAATCCTAAACGCTTCCTTCGTGTACTCGAGGCTATCTACCTTAGTGCCTCTCGAGTTAACACGAAGAAATAATAATGACACTTGGTTAGAAATTTAACACACAATTGATCTGAACACATACAAATTTTCCTCCCCCTTATCACTACCTTACCGTTCTTCCATTCCAGTGCTATATCCTCTTGCACATGTATTGAGGGCCGCCCCAATACTCGATGGAAGCCACTACGCGAGACTAAGAATCCTTCTCTCTACATACCCGTTTGAGAATGCAAGGTAAGCCCCCACTTGACCTACCCAATTAAGATTTACCATCGGCTACGTTGACTTAGGTACGCACTACTCAGAATACACATTTCAGAATTCCCTCTTGTGATTTCTTACAGGCACTAGCCGTAATTAGTGACTACTAAATACAGCGGAACTGGAACTCTCCGTATCCGTTATAGAATTGTCAGAAGAACAAAATCCTTTTACCTAAATTGACTGTTAACAATTGAAAGGTAAGCCACCATTTGTGGTATACATGCACATGTAACTTTCGAGCCCAACCTCGATCTCAATCTGTAAACTAATGAATGCAAATATAACTTGCAGGTCTTTTTGAAACTCTACTTGGAGTCCATTAATGACCAAGAGGACCACTTTCCTGCTATATTCAGGATTACTCCTCCTCAGCGACTACTCGTTTTGACAAGACTAGGTAATTAATAGAACCTAGAATTGCCTCACAAATTAATTGTAATTTGAAGAAGCCCATTTAGCATTGATAGCTTATTCTCTTCTTCTTGTTTTTTCTTGTCTCACACATACAGCCACAGATCAACTTCCCAAGTGTGTGAATTTATATTTCCAACTGGAACCACCAAATAACGCTATAGGTACTTAAAGCATACCAAATGTGAATCTGTATTTTGCTGCATTTTACTGTTTTTTACTGTAACCATTTAGATACAGTGACACCACTCCTGAAGAAAGTTCCTAAAAACATCAGAGAACTGAAACATGTCGAGTCCTTCCTAACTAGTTTAACACCCTCTAGTTAGCAGAATATAACCACCCAGAAATAGGGTTCAGTAGATCAGGGCAAGGTAGAACTAGACTCCTGCAGAAATCTCAACACCTATGATTAACCTGCTAGATATTGAATATCAGTTCGAATAATAACCTAAGTGTCACAAACTAAATTGTCTGTTTTTTTAAACAGTGTTCAATTGTTTTACTACGTGATTTGGAAGGGTTTCCTCCCATCAAATATTTTTTTTTTAAATTGAAATTGTATTTTTTTCTAATAATTTGAAAACGACTGAATACTAATAAATGATGAATTGTGTACTAACTACAGCATTGATTTCATGTATACTGACTGTAGTATGTGAGACATGAGCTAACTACCTCTAACTTCTAAAAATCTATCGAACCCAATAAAAGGTAGAGCTACTACTTCGGTAGTAACATTGGGGTTGCCCCCTTTTCTGTGTATTAGAGTGCAATAAGAGCCATTGTAGGGGGAGAAACGGGAGCCAGTGCCTGGGGTCAAGTATAACAAACCTATGGTAAGTCTTGCATCGGTATCTCTGCAGCGACCTTTGATGTTGGTAGTCTGTGTAGTAAGATGAGAAGCAGATTCATGCATGGAAATGCTGATCAAGGAACTTCTTTGCTTCCTCAGGGATTGTGAATAAGTACACTTTGTCCAAGTGTTCTATTCTCAATTTGACAGGGAACAATATAGCATATCAGACACCAAGATCACGTAGTCTCTTTTTAACAGCCATGATGGATTTCTGTTCCTGCTCCACAGTGGTGGAAGAATCCAGATACAGGTGTATTCTGCTAGAACTAAGTAAGAGCTCCCCCTTTGGCCCTGGCAGCCCACAACAACGTATCCCTGTATTGGTAGTTCAAAACTCTGGCAATAATTGGGCGCGTAAGTGCACCAGACTTTGGCTTTGTGGTTAGTGCGCGGTTGGCGCATTCAATGTCAAATTCAGGAGAGCGTTTGGGGCCATCAAGCAGGGAAGGAAGGGTGCATTCCAAAAAGTCCTCCAGGACCGGCAATGTTATCCTCTGGGACATCAACTATGCGTATGTTGTTATGATGCAATCGGGACTCCAAATCCTCCTTTTTCTTACTGACAATTTGTACCTGCTTGGTGAGGTTGCCAGGTCAGCTCTGAGTAGATTAATATTTTCCTCAGTAGGGTTGTGCCAAAAAGCATATTTAGTATTTGGCCGAATAGTTTATCAGCTATTCAGCCGAAGCCGAATATGAAGCCGAATAGTTGTTTTATTTAATAAATCATGTTCCAAACTTGAAAAAACACACTTATTTAAAAAATCAAATAAAGCACTGTTTTAAATGCATTCTAGACTTTTATTTCTCTTCATTGTAATAAATGGAGCATCTTTATTTAAAGTATAAAAGACAGTAAAATACAGATCTAACCAAAATAAGGGGACCAAATGTACAGAAGGTCGTTGCATATTCAAAACCAGTGCCAGTGATGCGGTCAAGTTTCAAAATTTCTTTGCAGCTCATATAGAAATGTATAAAATGGTTCATGTCCGCTCATGCAGGACAAAAGTCAAGAGTAATTCTGAAATACGTGATCTCCATCTCACAACTATTCACCCCACCTCCTCATAGGCCAAACAAAAGAGAGGACTCTCCCAGAGAGGCTGTTGGTGTTTGGTGAATGGGTAAGCACCCGTTCATTTATTACAAATGATATTGCACATCAGGCTAACTATTCATTGCATTAAAAAAAAACAAAAAATATGACAATTCTGGCTTATACATAGGGGAAATTTGTTTATGCAACTCTGGTGGCCTCCAAAACAATTAAACAAATTATAGCAGCACTAAAATATACTTTAACATTTACTTCATACTTGATTGAAATGTAGTCCTTTTCTGACCAATGCATCTGCTGCCGTTTTCCACCAAGTTTGCTGTTGCTTTTGTCAGTTTCGTCTTTTTGCTTGTGCAGTGCTGTTTTTGTTTTACTTTGATTTCTTTGGGCAATCAAGAAAGCTGCTCGGATAGTTTTGTGTGTTAAAGCAGCGGCAACCCTGAATTAATCTGAGTGGCTTGCAGGTCTCACACAATTCAGTCTTTCATTCTTCAAAGGGTAATTTCACAAGCATCACCTTTTTACTGCAAAGCAATATATGTACAAACTAGACAGGTGTCCAAACATACAAGGAAATCTGCCCCATATATTGAACTGCAGCCCTGTAGTGACTTTGGGCGTGAGCTTTGCCAGATCGTCCTGTCTCCACTCCCTCGTCCAGTTGTGTTCATGCTGAAGGCTCACCTGTAGCGTATACAAGCATTCCTTTAAAAAAGACTAGTCTGAGCTGGACCCTTCTCCCGAGCACTGCCAGTATCCCTTGGGCCCCTGCATTCAAATGCTGCTAGAATTGATTAAACTGCAATTATGACCTGCAACCGTTTCTGAGTAAACAATGGTCCAGCCTGGTCTGTTCCTTTGTCACCTTGGCAGTACTGACCCCAGTTGTTACTATGTTTGTCAAAAGAGAAAAAATCTCATTTTGAGAAACAAGAGTGTGAAGGGGTTCAACATTTAGGAGAGCCAAAGCACATAGTCATCTCCTTTTATATATTAACTAGGCATGAAGGCCCTACATGCACATTCTCATTAGAGAATTGCTTTATTTCAGAGTTGAATCCACTGCCACTAGCCCAACCAAATTAAAAAAGCTTTAAAGGAAACATTTCAGAGGAATAGTCCTATGTTTCGTAGAACTAAAAGGCAATTTAATCGCTACTACCTGATAGTTCTTTATTTTATTCCTCGTTAAAGCAGAATCGTTTTCTGGCTCTGGTTGCCTTCATTGTCTGGTTGCTCTGAGTAGGTGTAGGGTGTTATCTCTCTGTATGGTATGGGGTGGTGGGAGGCCATGTAGGGATGTATCTTTACTAGGGATGAGCAAGCAGGATTCCAGGTAGAAGATTTCTGTTGTTGAGGTGGCAGGTGGAATGCGATCTATGGTATTTGTGTTAGGGGGTGGAAGGCCACAAGTAGGACGTTTGTGGGGTTGTTGGGGAGGCAGGATGCCAGTAATGGAGGCTTGCACTGTATGGTGGCTGAGTGTCAACAATGGTGTCTTTGGTTCCAAGACTTACATGCTCATTTTGCCAGTTCAGCCAATGTTTGCCACTTGTTGCCAAGCTCACAAGGCTCGGCCATGACCTGGCCCTTCCCATGAATTTTCTGGCTCTCCCAACTCTACATCCTACAAATTCCACCAACAGAGCATAACTCTCTGACTGTCTCATACAGAGTCCTCACACCTATCTTTACTCGCTGTTACACACGGGCCCATTTTGGAACTGGAGAGATTACCAGACATAAATTCCTCTGAGAGACCTGTTAGGTGGGGGCATATTACTCGGCCTGACATAACTGAGCCCTGCTAGTCTCCACTACCAATTGTGAATTCTTAATGTTTCTCAATGGGACTATCCCATAGGAACAAATGCTGCTCACTTTTCACTTATCCATTTATCCTCACCACTCCTTCTCACCAATACACAAACATATGCACCTTATCATTCCTGATAAAGTATCAGATAATGTTAAACTGAGGACTCAAGTCCTTAATCAAAGAATATGGGGACTATGATACATGCAATGGGAAGTGACATGACAGGAACTGAATGTATCCTAAAGTGAAATATGCACATTTCTTTCAGTTTCTCTTTTACAACTGAAGAAAGTGCACATTGAATATAAACATTTGCCAAAATAATTGTCCTGTATTGTTGCTGGCTAAGTATAAAATATGAACACTTTTTATGTCTAAGAATCTTTATGGCCTAAAGAGCAGATTACCCTATATTATATTTCACAGCTGTGTGAAAGCAATTTGTCTGGTCTTGTGACTGAGTGTTTGGTCTAATTCTATTCAGTTTTGCAAACTGAAGTCTATATTTGCCTTTCTGTGTTCTTGTTGCATTGTCTTCAAATGAGAATGACAAAGTATTTGGCAACAGCTAAACAGTACAAAACTATTCGGCCGGGGCCGAATAGCTTCTTTTCTGCCGGAATTCGTCCGAATACTTACTCGAAGCTGAAGCTCAGTACACCCCTAGTCCTCAGCTAGCCCTACTCTAGATTCAACCTCCGTGACGCGAGTATCGGTCTTCTCCATACGAGCCTTTATGACACTTATCGTGCCACTCATGTTATCAAGTTTTGTGTTGAGGGTTGTGAAGCCTTCGTGCAAGAAGTCCATCATCTGTTGCATCTCTGTGGTCCCCCCACTAGCATTCTATGAGGGGCCAACAACAGCCTCATCTTCCTCCCTTGGTAACTTGGTGAAAATATTTACAGAGCTTTGTTTTTTGCCCCCAATGTTGGCCATGGCTGCGCTGTTTATAAGGATAGTGGATGTAATAGCAGAGCGGGACTGTTCCAGCCAGAACAGCCCCATCCCACTGCGGAGAACACTGCAGTCCAGCAGGAAGTTGGACCCCCACTGGGCCCATAGAGCTCTGCCCCCTTGCTGCAGATGAGTTGTGGCTCTGGATCTGGGGGACGCCCTTACAGTGGGTCTCCTTCGCGAGGCTCAGCCGCCTCCAATGTGGCAGCCGGCATCTGTGCGGGCCGTGTGGTAGGATCTGGGGGCCCACTGCGACTCGGTGGATAGATTAGGGTCTCAGTCAGCTCCACGTGTCGGAGGCCCCCTGCACCTCTCACCAGGGGAGCTCTCCCACAGCCCCGGCATCGCGAGCCAACCACAATGGAATCAGCAGTTCAGGCAACACTGCAGCAGCAGCCGGTGTGGGGCTCAGCAGCGCATGCACAGAAGAGGGCCCCAGTCAGCAGGCAAAGGTATGGGATGCCACGCTGGGTGAGCCCCCAGCAAGTCAGCCCCACAGCGAGAGTGGAGAAATCAGATGTGGGTCATAGCTGCGAGCAGGGGTCCAGGATGCAGTGTCAGGTCGAGCCGCGTCTCGTCAGACCCCCACAAGAGCGAATCAGGTAGATGGCTCAGGCTGCCTCAACAGCAGATATCACAGGAGTGGGGCATGTGAGGTTTCATAATCAAGAGGTCTTCCTCCAAGAAGTGCTTTGAATGACATGGTAGTGCCTGAAATCCCATCTTGCTTCAAAAATTGAACATGGAGGGGGGCGCTGTTGCGCGTCATCACATTTCATGTCAGGCCGTCCCTCAGAGCCACACTGCGGTATGGCCCTCTGCCACTGCACCTCACACGTGCCAACCACCACAGTAGCTGCCGCGTTTGCAGGCCGGGGCCCCCACGTGGCAGGCAGCAGACTGATAGCACCGACAAGCATGAAAGTCGTTGAGGTGCCAGGTATTACCTTCAGGGCAGTTGCCAGACATTGGCTGCTCCACGGTGCACGGGAAGGATGCTTTTGTCCTGGTGTCACATCCTCGAGCTGCAAAGCACCTCGATCAGGTGGCCATCTTGAAACACGCAACAGCGCCCCCCTCCATGTTCAATTTTTGAAGCAAGATGGGATTTCAGGCACTACCATGTCATTCAAAGCACTTCTTGGAGGAAGACCTCTTGATTATGAAACCCAACACAGTGTTTACAAACAAGAAGTGACCCTCTTGTGTACAAACAAATACAGATAAAGTTCTTTCCAAACATCTTCAACACTGTTTAATTTTCTCCTCAATGTACACTAGTTGCACTTGAGACTTATCAAAAGTGTGTCAACAGGATATGCAAACAATGTCATGTCTTTCAGTAGAAGACAACTCAAGCATTACAATGCTTCTTTTATACCGTTGAAAAATCTGATCGTATGAAAGCATAGGATCATCATTTCCACTTCCTGTAAGTGTTTCATCTACATACACAAACTGTTTTAATACATGATATTTATCATTTCCAATGTAGAAACAAAATGTTCTATAGTTCCAGACACAAATGTTTGACTTACAACTGTAAGCGACATACTTTTAGTTTTGCACTCATACAGTTTAACTAGAAGGTATCTCATTTTAGTATGATGTGCATCCAGCATCCGTATTATATGGTGAAACTGACTCTTACATCTACTTTTATCAAGACAAGCTAGAGAGTGAGCCAGGAGTCCTGTTTTTTTCACAAACCTCACAGTAATCTATTCTTTGTAGCATCTTGATCTGTCTTTGGACAAAATCTATAAGACTTTACAAGAAAACATATCAATATTGCACAAAAAAATGGACGCCCATACTTCACAATGCATCTCTGATTTTCTTGTAAACTGATCTAAACTTTCCATTTCTGTATTGTCACACCTTACAATTTCTTCTTTTTTAGAAATCACACCATTTCGGACTTCAGAGACATTTCCACTTTCGTCAATAGCTAGGGGAACATTCTTTCCTTGAATGTAACTCTCATTAAAAAATCTTTCGGTATGAGAAGTGTATTTCCACTCTACACCAAACACATCACAAAAGTTGCTGTGTTTAAGTACATTAACTCTTTCTATATTTGTATAGAATGGTGTAGTCACCTGAAGTAATTTCTTAAGTTTATTCAATACGAAAATGAACATTTTTCTTTTCATACCAACAGCTTTTTTAATTATTACTTATACTTTTTTCTTTTGCAAAAAAAGTTTTACCACATATCTAGATTGTGGTTTCACAAGAGGGAATACATTTTGTTGTATATATATATCTTTATTCCTCTGTTCCAAATTGATAGCACATTTGCTACCTTTTCTTCTAAAAATTCTAAAAATCTTTCTTGATGGCATCTTACAAAAAAGATATATACTAACACATTTGATAGATTTTTTTCTTTCCCTACTTTCAAAAAAAACATTCTCAGTTCCATCAATTTGTTCAGTTGGCACATCGCTGATTTGAAATTGCATATTTTCAAAAGTATTATCGATAACAGGTAGTGTTCTATTATCTACAGTATTAGTATCTACAGATTTAACAACACTACTTTTTAAAATGACATTCTACTTTTTACTTCCCTGGAGACAATCCTTTCTTATGGAAAGTTGTTGTTGCTTTCTTGATGGCATCTTACAAGAATGCTGTATAAAAAAAAAACTGGGATGGTGAAGGGGTCATTACACGGTAGGAGGTAACCATGCCGCTATTTGTGGCATGGCTACCCCCTTACCGGGTACCGGGTCCGGTTTCCTTGAATGAGGAATTACCGGGCCACTTCCGACCTTAAAGCACCCGGTAATTCCACATCCAAGGAACCCAGACCCTGAACATCCCCATTCCCATTTAAGCCCCCATAGGGTTCAATGGGAATGGGGAGGATGCTAACAACGGGCCTGTTAATAACAAGCCTGTTGTTAGCACCCTGGTCTGCTCACGGGACCTGCTAAGGGCACCTGGTAAAACCAGGCATCCTTAACGGGTTCCCGCGAGCAGACTCATAATGGGGCGGTAAGGGGTTGACAGCTCCAGCACCTTTACTGGTGCCGTTAACCCCTTACCGCCTACCTCGTAATGACC
Organism: Ambystoma mexicanum; assembly: GCF_040938575.1. Classification (NCBI taxonomy): domain Eukaryota; kingdom Metazoa; phylum Chordata; class Amphibia; order Caudata; family Ambystomatidae; genus Ambystoma; species Ambystoma mexicanum. Next base: position 99,429,953 of record NC_090941.1, on the reverse strand, counting down.
CCCATTGTGTTTCTTTATATTTTCCATATATAATATAACTTTCACGCCTGGGCTGACGGGCAAAGACAGGGTTTAACAACCCAGCAGCCCAGGCTTTATAGGCCCAAGCAAAGCAAATTCCTAAGTCCAGGCTGCAGGACGTAAAACCCTGAGTCCACCTGCCAACCCAGGTATTGAAGTAATTTGCAACCCGGGGTTTGCCTGGGATGCAGATCATTTTCTTTTTTTTTATTAACGATGGGACATGTGGTCAACGCAAGCACATTTCCTGCCAACTTTTTTTTAAATGCCTACTGCCATTGAAATCGAAAATGGTCTAGGTTCCTTTTTGGATGACAGCAGCCATTTTGTAAAAGCTTTTACATTGCCACCGACATCCAAAAAGAGACTCAGATGACCAAGCCCATGGAAAACATGTTCCAAAATGGCTGCCATGAATCATAAAGGGACCTAGTCCCTTTTTGACTTTGATAGCAGTGGCCCAGTGAGAGGAGCATCGGAGACCGGAACTTTGCGCTCCAGTCCCCATTTCTCCGTCTGCATGTAAATTGGGGTGGGGCAAAGGGGAATTATGTTTTTCAAACATGGGGAGACAACAGCCTCCCTGTTGCCTCCCCACATTACAAAAAAAAGATTTAAAAAAAGATTTAAAAAAGGACTTTGGGTGGCTGGGACAGCGGGTGATAATTATGTAATCTCGGGTGTAAATATAAATAGTTCTTTATATAAATTATATTCAGTATATGTAGGTTTGTAATTTAATGCACTCTATAGGTATTACTTAGAAGTAGTACATATTATGATACAGTTATGTATAACAATTTACATTTTCCATATCAAATGTCCTCTTTTTCTATATGTACAACCTGGCAATTCCCTTAGTTACTGCATATCTTTAATTTCATATGCACATCCCGTATCAAAAGATGTGAGGCTGTAAAACAAATCATCACTATCATATATACAATTCTCTCAGGTTTCAAGCAATTTTAGCATCTTAAATGTGTACTGTTCCTACCTCAAGTGCATAACAAACAGCAACACTCATTTTCCATCCATTCAAACTCTACTTTGCTCATCTTATTTACACTACATGCGATCCGTCACACACCTTCTCCAATCATGTACCGCTAATCTAGAAGAGATATATCAGCATGTAGGCCAAAATGCATTCCTTCAGCAGAGATTTGAAGGAAGCACACATGGTCTTCTCCCTCTACATTCATTTATCACTTAAAACTAACAATTCAAAGTGTACATCTTACTGCTGAACACAATAAACGCAGAATACATCACCATTAGATGTGGCAAGATAATCTATTGCATATATTGACTTTAAAGTAGCAACCTGCCATTCATTAATCTCTGGTGTGTCCTCAATTCACGAGGAAGGTGATGAGATAGGAGACGAGACCTGGAAGGTAAAGCACTACGACTCAGATGCTCCACTTAACTCCAGCTATCACACATTACTAACGTCTACTTAATTACCGGCATGTCCTTTCACCTAAATGTCAGGAGTAACAGAAGTGACTTCACATGAACCTAGACCTCTGATGACATCACATGAATTGATGTCATTTGACCCCACCCCGAAGTGACATCACTTGATTAAACAGGAGGTGGCTTCACACAGCATTGTTCCTAAGTACACTACAAAAAATATGGTTATGCTATCACTATAATGTGACATACATTTCATACAAGAATGGATCACCATATGTATCATGAATATCAGTGTGTATAGGCCCATATTACTAAATTACTGTGAATGCAAACAGACCTCCAAGGCCAAATGATAATGCGTTATTATATACCACTTACAATTTCCTTAATTTCCAACAAATACGCAAAAATTATCACCCAACCTGTGCTGGTACTCATGTATCAACCTCAGAATGATGAAAAGCTGAGTTGGCTTTGCCGGGATTCAAACTGCAACCTGCAGATCACATACACACATGGCAGCAGCAAGTGCTCATCCCTCTGAGCTATGTTACTGGCTATAGTAAAATGAGCAATTACATGTCTGAATATTCTCAAAGTCAGAAAGCAAATTACACTCTCTAGTGGATACCAGTAAACTGGTAACTGAGATTTAACAGCGAGCCAGTTCATCTGCAGGTCTAGTGCAAAGTTGGACACATGTCAAGCCTGCATGGATCTACTTTTCAGGCTTCAAAGGTTGGAAAAATATATACCATTGGGAGGTTTCATTACTGTGTATTAAAGAATTTAAAGTAGCGCAGGGAAAGCAGCACACTCACACAGCATCCCGTAACCCTGGGTACTCGTTACCTCATACATGCAAACATCCTGAACAGCATGCCATGGACATAAGGAAAGATAGACACATTACAACAAAGCATTGATTGTGGCGTAATTAAATCAAGGACCAGTTTATGTGCTATGGTCCAACATTTCTACACTGTACACAAGCTTTTAGGCACAAGGATTTTGTTAAGTGACCGACGACTCTGAGATGGAATGTCTTGAGATGTTCATAACAGAGGCAATGACAGAAAACAATCTTATAACTGCAACTTGCAAAAAGCAAAACATGTAGTCTGAAATGGTTGCTTATTCTACTCTAAATGCTTTTTGGAATTTTTTGTCTGCATTGCGAATTTGTGATGTTTAAAAACATACTAAATCAGTGACTCACCCCCTGGAGTGTGCCTGAAATAAACCTTAAATGAGTCTAGCATTTATTGTATGGCATGCCAGAAAGACAAAATATTTCTTACTTAGGGTAACTGCTAAAATTGTGTTACACTTGTGGAACTTAATAGGCGTAAACAAGATAGTCAGACTATCAATAAATAAACAGCCACATAGTGCAGGCACCAGCCCGGGAGCTTCAGTTTAAAAAAACATATAAAATATAAATAAAACATTGTTTTTCATTTTTTCTTTTTAGGGATAAAAGGGAGACCACAGGGGTCATAGGTGTGACTCCTGGTGACCCCCAAATGATGTCCCTGCTTAACGACTGTTGGTCAACTCCAAGTACACAGCATTGAGTAGGATGCTGCTCACATGACCGCAGCCTGCTACTCATCTAGTCCTCCCACCACCAACTTAATCTGTCCTTCTTACGCATCGTCATCAAACTTACATGCAAACACAAGGGCCTCACCTGTTTCTACCTCTTAAGGCCTAATAAGGCCAATGGCCTGACCCACTATCATGCATGTCACTTAGAAACTAATCGGTACTACTGCTGCTTATCAAAATACATCACCATATGCTTCCTCCCTCCACTGCCCGTCCCCACTCTCTCTAGAATTTGAAAGGCCAAGTGCCCTTAACAGTACTACAATTCTACACTAGCAAACTGCATCAATATTGACATTGCGCCCATCCTAATAAACATGTCCTTAGTAATACCGGGACTACTGTACCCATAGGTTCAAAGTATGTACCCCAAGCCACTTCTCAATAGAACAAACAAATAATTAAAAAGAACATTTCCTAACATGATAACCAATTTAGGATTCATCAGCAGCATTCCAATATAACACCTGTCAAATGTAAAGCTACATTCAAACACTTCCACAATTGTGACATAAAGGGAGTTACTAAAATGTCCATCATTCTTGTTCTATAGATTTGCCATGGCAAATCCCATATTTGGTGCATATCTTTCAATTCATATATGCAACCCTTATCATGAATTATTACACTGCAAAATAAATGTTCACTATAATCTACACAATTAGCTGAGGTTTCATTCAGGCATAGCATCTTGGAAATGTAATATACAAAACACGAATGCATCACACACTGAGAAACTCAAGGAACACCCATGTAAACTATAATTTGCTCATTTTATTTAGACTACATGCAATCCTTCACACACTTTCTCCAGTCATATGAGGCAAATCTCCAAAAGGTACAACAGCCTACTAAAGAAAAGACATTCCTTCACCAGAAATTTGGAATAAGGCTACATGCTCTTCTCTCTCTACATTAATGGATCACTACAAAGTAAAGGTGCAAAGTGGACATCTTAGCCCTAAACACAATACACATGGCATTAATTACCATCATTTCCTATTATACATTCATAAAGGCGTTGCAATATAATCTGTTACACATGTTTGCTTTAATGTACCAACCTATCATTCATGCATCTCTGGTGTCTCCTCATTTAATAAGTAAAGTAATAATAGGACAGAGCTGCAAGAAAACGCACAACCACTTAGTTACTCAACCCAGCTCCAGATTTCACACCTTACAAGCCTCTACTTAACAACTGTAGGCCATCTCCACTCACACACTATTGAGTATAGTACTGCTCACATAACTGGACCCTGACACACCCTTGATTCTCCCACCACCCATTTAATCAGTCTTCCTTAGCCGTCCTCATCAAACAACATGGAAAGTGAACCACCTCACCTGTTCCCACCTATTTAAGCATCATAAGCCAATGGCCTGACTTTCTATCCTGCCTTTCAACTACAAACTAATCACTACTACTGGTACTCAACAAAACATATCATCATGTATGTCCATCCTCCACTGCCCATCGCCACTCTCACTGGAGTTTGAATGACCAAGTGCACTGGGCAGCCCCACAAAGCTACGCTACCAAACCTAATCAATAATACGATTACCCCCATACCTCTATACATTTCTTCAATACTACTTCACATACTCCACACATAATTTCAGAGTACAATTCCCAAACAACTTCTAAAGAGAAGAAATGTTCACTATAAACAACAGGTCAAAAATCACCATAATTTCTTCATTCACATTCTTAAAGGTGTTGCAAAATAATCTGTAACATATCTTTTCTTTCATGTACCAACCAACTATTCATTCATCTCTGGTGTGTCCTAAATTCATAAGTAAAGTGATAAGAGAACATAGCTCCACGATATTGCACTGCCACTTAGTTGCTCCACCTAGCTCTAGTTTTCATGCCTTAGAAGCCTCGAACTTAACAACGGTAGGCCAACTCCAGGCACACACCACTGAGTATACTGCTGGTCATGTAACTGGGCACTGCCACCCCCTTGCTTTTCCCACCACCCATTTAATCAGTCCTCCTTAGCCATCCTCATCAAAGAACATGCAAAATTAACCATCTCACCTGTTTCATCTGTATAAGCATCATAAGCCAATGGCCTGACCCACTATCCTGCCTTTCACCTACAAACTAATCACTACTATTGCTACTCAACAATACAAATCAGCATGTATGTCCTCCACCCCAATGTCTATCCCCACTCCTGCTAGGCCCTGGGCAGCCCCACAAACTACTTACCTTAGCCAACCTCATCAATAATATTGTTTTCCCATCCCACTCTGCACCCCCTATTCATTTTACCAATCCCTATGTCAGTGCATTGCATAACAAGATATTGCATTTCATAGCATGAAACCCAAAAAGATTCCTGTCCTTCCAAAGCACACCATTTCCAGGAAAATTGTGAAACTGCTAAATATGGTTGCAGATTATTATTTTCAAATAAATAAATAAAAGGTTTTTCTTGTACTTGCTGTGGCTGAATATTATGCATGGCAAATCTGTGTCTCTGAAGCTAGAAACTCTTTTTTTTAAAAACAATCTAGGTTTTTTAGGTATTAGATCAGTTGTATGTCAAAATAATAAGAACACAGCCTTTTTAGATATGCATGTCTAAGAGTAATTAAAATGTTTGAGTCACATGTAGTTTATTAGTGGTGTTAAAAGAAATTGCTTGTTTATAATATCAAGAAATTGCTGTTTGTAAAATTGTTGAAGATATATCTTTAAAGGTTTAATAAACCAAAATAATAAAGTTAAAAAAAACATTTCTAAATGACTACCAACAATTACATGAGAGTGATAATACTGCAGTATACAAAAATGGCCCATCTACACCTCTCCTCTAAGTGTTTGCGTAATGTGGGATACTATTGATGAGCTCATATAGTGTACATAAGATGAGAACAGTAGAGTTTCACTAAGTGGGCATTAGGTTTGCTGAGTTGTGATAACTGTGTATTGGCAGGGCTGGCATTCTTTGAATGAAAGGCCTACTTGAAAAGTGAATTAATCTTATACACCACAGTACCCATTTCCCCTCGCAGGATTCTCTAACTTAGGTGGCCTCTGTACCTAATACTCATTTACTGTTCTGAAATGTGGTAAACTTGGGGTTTTTCTCCCCTCGCAGGATTCTCTAATCTTAGGTGGCCTCTGTACCTAATACTCATTTACTGTTCTGAAATGTGGTAAACTTGGGCTTGCCGCTCACGTCCTGCCTGCGTGCTTCTCGTATCGTCTGTCTTCCCGCCCCCACACTCCCTCCTACTCCATGGTGCTCTCTATCTCGCCTATCTTCTCTAACTGCTTCTCTATTGACTATCCTGCTCTCCTCACTAAATCTGGTAGGAAAAACTTTAAAAAGGACATCCTGGTCTCCAACCCAGGCCTCCCTATCGCTGACACCTACACTAGTGCCTGCTCTAAGGAAACTCTCACTGACATCCTCTTTTTCGTGCCTTCACCTGACCTATGGACCCTTCATATGGTCTCTGTGCTCTCTCCTTTTTCCTCTTCTCCCATTAATGGTGGCACCCGTTGGGATGTCCTCTTGGCCCCCTTCCGCTCCTCTAAAGCCATCATTAATGTCTACGCTAATGGGACCATCTTGGTCCAAGGCCCTCCGGCCAACCTTCACCTCTTTGATAGACGCTTCCCTCACCTCATCAACTTCCTTTCCTCCCCTGCTGTCCCCCCCCCTGTCTTCGGCTACCTTGCCTCTACCCTCCCTCCCTGCCCCCTCTCGCACTCCCTCTTCACCTCCTTCTTCTACACCTCCGCAGGGCGTACCTCTGATCTGTACCCCTCCCTGGAAGTCCTTCAAGGATGGCAACCTTCTCCACTTTGCCACTCTTAACTCTCGCTCTGCCATCGAGCATTCCTCCGATATCTGTCGCCTTGACGTCCTCGGTCTCACTGAGACATGGTTCACAGCCAGCTCTGTCACGAGCTTTGACACACTCCTACCTGAAGGTTACAAGATCCTCTCTGTGCCCAGGCCCAACCGTGCAGGGGGGGGTGTTGCCCTTACTCCTCTTTCTTGGTGACTTCAACATCCACCTAGATGCATCCTGTCCCCCCACTGGACTCTTTTGTGACCCCTGCGACTCTCTCTCACTCTCTATTCTCCCATCTGGGCCTACTCATTCTGCAGGGCACACTCTTGATGCTCTGATCTCTTCTGACCTTCCCCTCTCTGTCCCTCTCTCCACTCCTCTCTCCTGGAGTGATCACTTTCTCCTATCCTCCCACCTCACCCTCCCTACCCCACAGGTAAAGCCACCCTAATCAATGCCAACCACCTTCTCGGTCATCCGACCCATGAAGCGCGTGTCAGTTGCGGCTTTCGCTGCCACCTTCTCGCACCCCCCTCCCCCTTCGGCTGACTCCCACCCCGACACAGCCCTCTCCTTGCTCCACTCTGCTATATCTGATACTCTTGATATCCTTGCCCCTGTCATGAAAATCCGCCTGAAGCCCAAAGCCCAAAGCCAAATGTAACTCCTGGTATGATTCGGATCTCGTCACCCTAAAACGCAAGTGCAGGGTGGCAGAGAGGAAATGGCGTGCTTCATGTTCATCCTCTGACAAACTGGCCTGCCGCCTGCTCCAAAGGCAATACCGTCTCTCTGTTCTCACCAAGAAGAGAGCCCTTATCCAAGCCCGCATCTCTGCGGCATCTAACAACTCGGCTGAACTCTTTAAAATCTGCAAGGAGCTTGCCAACCCTGCTGCAGTCTCTACCTCTCCTGTCTCCTCCCAGGCCCTCTGCACTGCACTGGCCTCCCACTTCATCTCTAAAACTCAGGACATCCTGTCCTCACTCTCCTCCTATCACCTCCCCCCCTCTCTTCCCTGCTCTTCCTCTGGCCCTTCTGCAGCCACCCCTCCTCCCTCCTTCTCTGCCTTTCCCCTTTTTTCTGCTGACGAGGTTTCCAGACAAGTCCGATCTATGAAAGTCTCGTCTAAACAGATTCACCCATGTTCCTCCAAAACTTTCAAGGACCACATCGACTCCTGCCCTGGCTGACTTTTGCAACCACTCCTTCGCCTCTGAAGTCTTCCCATCCCCCCTCAAGCACTCCCTTGTGCACCCTCTCCTTAAGAACCCCTCTGCCGACCCCTCCTGTCCGGCTAACTATCGCCCAATCTCCATCACTCCCTTCCTGGGCAAGATCCTGGAGAAACTGGCCATCTCCCAGCTTAACCTCCATGCTGAAGCTGTTGATAGTCTCCATGACCATCAATCTGGCTTCAGAGCGGCCAGAAGCACCGAACCTGCTCTCCTGAACATCCGTGAGGACCTGCTCTTGAACCTCGACTCCAACACTCTGTGTGTTCTCATTATGCTCGATCTCTCTTCTGCCTTTGACACTGTCAACCATGCCATCCTGCTCAACCGTCTCCGTGATAACCTGGGTATCACTGGTCAGGCTCTGGCGAGGCTGACCTCTTTCCTTTCCAATCGACCCTCCCAGGTCCAACTTGGGTCCTTCCTCTCTGACATCTTTTTCTCCACCTGTGGCGTTCCCCAGGGATCTAATCTCTCTCCCTGGCTGTTCAACCAGTATCTGGCACTCCTTGCCCACCGCATCGCCGCCCTCTGCCCCAACTTTCAGTGCTATGAGGACGATACCCAGCTCATTTTCAGGCTACCCTCGGCCTCCTCCTCTCCCTCCCTCATCTCTGACTGTCTGTCTGCTATCCAGGAATGGTGTGCTGCCAATGACCTCTGCCTTAATGCTAGTAAGACTGAGATCCTACTCATAGGCACACCCACTCCCTCCTTCCCTGCAGCTCTCTGGCCGGCCTCTCTTGGCCCTCTTCCTGCTCCTACCTGCAAGGCAAAAAACCTCGGGGTCATCTTCGACTCCACACTCTCCTTCTCTCCTCATATATCTGACGTCTCTAAGAAGTCACATTACCAGCTGCACCTCCTCAGAGGTATTCTTCCCTTCCTCTCCTTCCCCCAGAAGCTCACTGTCTCCCGAGCCCTGGTTCTCTTGAAGCTGGACTACTGTAACAGCCTCTATCTTAATCTGCCTGCCTCCACTCTCCGCCCTCTGCAACTCATCCAGAACAGAACTGCGAGACTTGTCCTTGGCCTCAAGCCCAGGGACCGTATCTCTCCAGGACTGAAATCTCTACACTGGCTCCCAGTGGCTGCGAGGATTAAGTTCAAAACCCTCTGCATTGTCCACAAGGCCTTCTGGGGTCTGGGGCCTAAATACCTTCAACTCTCTCTTACTAAATATCTTCCTTCCCGAGCCCTACGCTCATCCGTCTCCAACTCCCTCAGGGTCAGCCGCTTCTCGAAGCAACGAGCTGGGGGTAGATCTCTCTCCGCGGCAGGGGCCTCCCTCTGGAACAGCCTTCCTGCCTCCCTGAAACTTGAGGAGAACCATCTCCGGTTCTGGAAGCACCTCAAAACCTTCTTCTTCACTTCTGCTTTCTCTCTCCCTCTCCCCTGCTAAATTCTTCACCAAAACTGCACTGATTCTGCAACTGGGCCACTCTCACCGACCTCGGTCCTGGGCCCAGTCACTCTTCACTTGCACTGCCTTCCTGGCAACCCCTGCACTGCGGGACTGTCTCTGTATCACTACAGCCCCCCCCCAGCACTTGGCTGCACTTACCTTGCACTTGCCACCAGCTGGCCCTATTTATTATTTTATTTCTATTCTACTTATTTGTACTGCACTCCCCTTCCTCCCCCTTCCCCTTGCACTTTTTCCCTTCCTCCTACCCCTGCACTTGCGCGGTCTGAATGACACCTGGCCTAGTAGGATCGTTGTCTGTCTTCCCCTTGTTCCCCCCTCCCTGCCTCGTCGCGCCTTGAAACACTTGTGTATAGGCACGTTACAAATGCCATATCATATCATTACATAACCTAACAATTAATGATAAAGCGTACACCTATTAAACAAAATATATGCATAAACCATGTCTTATGCAAGCTCATACCTATATACAAAGAGTCAACACATTAACATCCTGCACCAATGGGTACTTAAAAATCACCAAAGAAGACATTGATATTTCATCATGAGATCAAGCGGATCGAGATGGGTTGATCAATGCCATGCTAAAGACACACCCACACATGTGATCCATCATTCTACAATACATCTTTACATGCAATTATATACCGGCATCTTGGCGTAAGTCTTTGATAATGCCGATTTATAAGAAAAGAGACCGATCGCTTGCTAAAATCTATCAGCCAATCGTGTTGCTTGAAGCTCCCAGAAAAATCTTTTTGCGGTTTGTTCTTTGTGAGTTCAATAATTGGACACTAGAGTGTCGAAAACGATTTCCACATCAAACTGGTTTTGTGGCTGAATTAGGGACACTATATGCTATCAAACATCAAGCCCATCTGATGAATCAAATGCTTTACCTTGCCTTTATCTTGCCTTTTTTTGATTTCCACGCTGCCTTTGACTTGGTCTCTCATCAACTGCTTATCAGTAAATTGCAGCAGGCAAACTCCCTTCTGACAGTTCCATACAGATCAGACTTACCACCGAAGGACTGCTTTCAATCCTCTTACAAACAGTGAGATGGCTGAAGCAAGGCTGTATACTTCCTCGGCCCTCTTCAATTTCTTCATTTCGGATATGCCTGAGTTTTCTGAGAGTGTGTTGGCTGATGCTCCTAAACTGGGACGAGACAAGGTGTCTGCATTATTATATGCCGACGACTTGGTCTTGATCTCCAATACACCAATCGTCTTACAGAGACTGATACAATCCTTGTCATCTTACATAGCAGCTAACCAACTATCTCTCAACACCCAAAAAACCAATTGTATGCTTTGCAATGTTAAGACTTCAAGATGAAGCAGACTTAATTGGTCTCTACAAGGCACAGTGCTGAAGGTGGTTGATCAGTACACATATTTACATGTGCTCATCGATCACCAGCAACACAATAAAGCCCAGCAATTGATCTTGGAGACAAAACTAGTAACTATGATTACTCAAAAAAGAATCATATTATATAAGTACGGGAAATGTTCTATTGCTTCAGCAATTAATTTCTATAATCAGAAAATTATCCCAGTACTATTATATGGTATAGAATCTAAGGCTATAGTGAAGGATATAGGTTCACAAAATATAGAGGCCACATATTGGAAAAAGACCTTAGCTCTACCGCATTGCATGCCTATAGCCAGTCGAGGATATGAACTTGGAATGATTTCTCTCAAGGCTATCTATTAATGGCGCGCATGTGCTTTGTTCAGAAAATGCCTTGTAGCTGGAAATGTAAATAATCTGTTAAAAACATTGTCTTATTATATATTTGACTCATCCCACTCTTTTGTACCCAATTGGAAGAAGACTATTTATCACACTTTTGCTAAAGCTGACATTACACTACATATCCTTATAGATGACCCAATTAGAGCTAAATTGAAAATTTTGTCAGGCTGACTGGATTGAGAGCCATTATCAATGTCTCCTATATAAGAACTTTAGAGAGAATCCATTTTGCGAGAAGAAATTTAGACTTGCAGAACCATATTTATTAGCCTATCCATCGGCCTCTTTAAGATCTGCTTTCTGCGATTTAGAGTCAATCTTTCTCCCACTCGAACAGCAGTGGCCAACCTGAGCTTGAGCTATTGTTGCTTCTGTAACAAAAGAGATGAACATCATTTACAATGCCCTGCACTAACAGACAAAAGGGTCAAATACTTCTCTAGACATTTCAAGCATCTTAGAACAATTGATGCTGATGACTTATGGTCCTTGATAGTTTATACGTCATGCATCTCTATTCGAATTGCCACTGTAACTTTTTGGGATTTATTCTCATTAATGTAACTCCTGTGCATTTATTGTCATGATCTGAACTGTATAACTGTATTGAAAATTGACCCTTGTGATTGATTTAGTCATTTCTTCACCACTACGAACCTCCTGAATACATCATGTGTTTTGTATTTTCTGACTGTAGACCATTATGATTTGAATTATTTTAATCGAATAATTGTATAACCTTTTTATACACTACATTAGCATTTGTGTTTTGCACCTGTAATCTTATAGCAGCCGTTGTACAAAGAGTAAATGTTTGTATTTGTATAAACATTCTTTTGCTTATCACAATTGTTAAATAGCTGAACATTTGTTGAGGCTTTTTGTTTGTTTGCCTTTTTAGAGTTTGTGTTATCAATAAATCATGTTGTATAAGTTTGTTTCTTCTATTTCACCTTTATTTTCTTCTCAATAACCATTGTACCGTTTTTAAGTGCTCTAAGCTCTATGTGATGTGTTTCTTCTCTACAAACAGTCAAATACATTTCATATATTACTGCGCAAAGCTGGAATGCAAACTATCAGACCCTACCGACTTAGCCACTATGAATTCACCTTCATCACTTTGCTTATTCATTTCTCACAAACCATTTACCTGGTGGATTTTTCCTAAAACACCAATGGATAGCTGGCATACTCTATCCATAACTTCAAAGCAAAATTCCCAAACCACTTCTAAAGAGAAAAAAGTTATATTACCAGAATCCAGGAATCTCCACAAATAAGCAAAATAATGTTGTCGAACATCATAACCAAGTTTGCATTGACCAGGTGCACTGCCTCATACAACTTCTCAATTTTGAATCCGCAATCAAACACTTCCACAATTCTAACACAGTACAAAATCACCATATAGGGTCACAGAAAAACAGCATAATATCCACCTACGAAGCACACACACAGCTGCAATATTTGTCAAGAGTAGAGTTACACTGCTTGGTTCACACTAGGGTTTCTTATGCACCCATATTCACATCACATCTTCCAATGACAGTGAGAAACAACCTTTATTTGGAAATATGTTTTTGTCACACATGACCATAGCATAACATGCCATACTGCATCATTACTCTCCTAAAAACACTTACGATAAATATGGAAAACCCTACTTTCCAAACAATACTTATACACCTGACTAAATCAGACACCTAAACAAACTTAATGTATCTTAGAAATACAACAATTCATAATGTACATGAAATATAAAAAAAAACAACTTCAGCTGCCACAATAGCCAAACACAGAACATGTGCACACTCTAAGTTCTGGGATCAGAATATCAAATGTTCACAAAAGGTCACTTTCATAGCTTTCAGAAATCAATAACAAAAAAAGAGGAGCGTAGAAAGCAAACAAGTAAAATTCCCAGCACCTTTTTTATTACAACCTATAGCAATAAATAAACCCCAACACAATCTTTGCAAGAATACTTTGTAGAACATTTACAGACTATATCAAAAATATTTCTTTTTTCTTTGCCAAATTGCTAACCGTGTCTGTAACCTAGGTTACATGATGAAAACCAGCATATGGACGCAGTTACACTTACATTTTTCAAATGCGCTGAAAAACACATATCACAAAGGTTTCAAATTTAATTCACAAATTCCTTCAGCTGAGAACATCCATCCATAAGCACATGTACATATCTGTGCTAAAACTTCCTTAGTTTAATATGATCACTGCACCAAAATACATGCAGCTATAACCACGGGTACAACCAACGGGTTCATACTCATGGCTACCAAAGCCTGCCACAAAGTATGACGTATGATTTGAGCATTCGTAGCCGCAACTCGAGTCAAACGCCAGAAGGCACGGCTACCCATCACATTTTTACAGATTCATAAAGACATACTGACATGGTGTAACAATTCAAACAACATAAAGGTAGGAATAAGGGCATAGAATCAGAAGCACATGTAAAAATGTGTAGTGTAAAATCAATGTAACAACATGCTCAATGCACAGAAATTGGAATCGCCATACCCGCGGCTAAGGTGATAGTCACCGGTGCGGCTAAACCTGACAAAAATACATTATGTTTCCTTGGCTTGGTGTTACCCACAGCTATAATCTGTCTGACAGGGCACAACATTTCATTGGATGCTGTCGTAACTGCGGCTATTTTTTAAAAAGGCATCAAAGGTATTTTCCTTTTACAATATACTTAAAACGTTCTCTGGGTGGCTCTTAAGCCTATTAGTGCCCATTGGAAAAAACTCTGTGCCATGCTATTTTCTCTGATTTTTAGCTGTTTCATTTCAAACTGCTGTAGCTCATTAGAAATCGATAATGCTACAGAATAACCTTCTATTTTTGGTTTCAGTAAATTTTTCTCTATAAAATGAGCCAGAAACCACATGTTTTTGTCACACGACATAATTCTATATGTTGAACAAATATCACTGCAAAGAGTATATAGCACTTACCACAAAGGTAGCTCTTTCAGATTTTTTTTTTACAGCAGGTAGATGTCCAACTTCCAAGTATATTAAGTTTGCTACTCAGAAAGAAACTGAATTTTCCTGTTTTATTTTATTTATTTATTTGTTGGGGCGAAGCGCAAGTGCATCTCATGAGTTTCAAATTAAAATTTATTTTCCAATCCACAAATATTATGAAAAAAGGAAAAAGGAAAAGACCAGTAATTTAGAAGCATCATTATAGAAAGCAGGTTTTACTTTGTGGCACTATGATGCAAAGGAAAATACATGTTCCCAGTGGTTATGGGTAGTCTTACATACATTTCAAAACAGATGGCATAGTTTATTTCCCTTGCTGTTTTCCCTGCAAGAATCTCTGCAGAACTGGAATTCAATAAAGTCAAGTAAATGGGTTGTTCTGGTATGGATGTTTAGTCATCAGATTATCTTTGGATGTGTTATCTCTGCATGTGAGCCAATGGGTCATACGGTCATTGTATCTGACCTTTGACCTTAAAATTCAGTATATTAAATGTTTTTGTCATCATATCTTTGTAACCCTAGATCGTGTTGTCCTAATTGTGGTGACCTTTTAAAGTTAAAGTCATTCTCTCCATAATCCATTAGTCTAATAGGTTGAGAGGTTATGACATGCGACTTTTGACCTCACAATAATGAAGTGCAAAGTATTTTTTTGTTAATTGTTGTACAACTGTAGCATTGATTGTGACAAGTGAGATGTCTCCTCGAAAGACATGATTTGTGCTTTTTAATTTATGGATCAGATAAGGTCTGCAGTTTTGTCATTTTACCTTAGAATCTACCACCCAAAAGTGTCACAGGTTTCCCCCCTTCTCACCTGTCTTTGTTGTTTGTTGGAGTTCTTCGAGGGAGTCTTCTTTCGTAGAGTTTGGGTCTTGTATAACCCAGTGTGCAGGTCTTCGGGTTCCACGTGCGTTCAGCGTTCTGAGTCCTGGGAACGTTCAGATGTCCAGGAAGTCCGAGGAAATCCAGGAAACAGCGAAGAGTGCACAGGGAAGATGAGTGCACGGAGATCCGGGATGCAAGGAGGACAAAAGGAGGGGGAATGAAGGAGGAGGAATTTAGGGGAACCGGGAACCAGGAATCAAAGGAAAAACACAAGCGAACTACAGCAGCACACGTCTAGCCGCGGCAAGCGGTAGCGTTGAAACGCGCAGGGCCGCAGGGGCATGTCCGCTTTATAGAATGTAATGCGTATGGCGCAGAAACTGGTAAACAGTATTCCGTGTTCGACGGCCATGTTTGGAGTACTGCTGAGTGCAAGCCCCTATGGGTCAGGGACCAGGAAGTCCAGAAAGGACGCGTCTGATGGTTCATGACAAAAAGTGTTTTGTTGTTGTTGCTCCGCTACCATTTAGCACATTTTTAAAAGAGCAGTGTTATTGGAATGATCATGTTTGGTCCTATACCTTCTAGGCATCAAGGTTTAGGAGGTATGTCATTTGACCTTCGACCTTAGAATGAGCATTTGCAAAGTGTTTTTGTAATTTCTCAGCAACCATTCATTTAATTTAGATGTGTTGGGTATCACTGTAATGGTCATGGCATTTGCTACTCATCAATGGGGCAGATAGTCAAAGTGACCTTTTGTTCTGACCTCTGACCTCAGAAAAAGTGTTTTTGTTGTTATATTATGACAACGCTTGGACAGTTTTAGAAAAGTGTGAAGCCAACACAATGTATTGGTATGTATTACCACATGTATTGGAACCATACGTGGAAATTATCATTGACCTTTAGATCAATCATTGTGAATGATAGAACGGTTGGAGTGCATAGAACGGTTGGGGTGCATAGAACGGTTGGGTTGCATAGAACGGTTGGGGTGCACAGAATTGTTGGGCTGCATAGAATGGTTGGGTACATAGAATGGTTGGAGTGCATAGAATGGTTGGAGTGCACAGAATGGTTAGAGTACACAGAATGGTTTAAGAGCACAAATGGTTGGAGCGCATAAAATGGAGTGAATAGAACAGTTTGGAGTGCATGGAATGGTTTGGAGTGCATGGAACGGTCGGAGTGCATGAATCTAACGGAGTGTGCTCGACCTCAAGCACCTAAGGTAAACCACCATATCACATCTACACGCTTACTCTCTTCTATACACCACCACTCAACTAGAACACAGCGATACTATGATACCATTCGGTATAGCTGTTCTCATACCATCACTTGCCTCATACTGCCCATCATCCTAACTAAACACAGCTTGTTACGCACGCTCCAGCCTAGGCGTTCTCCTCAGGCCTAAAGCAGCCAGAATCGGTCTGGATAACAACCTGCCAGAACGAACACATACTCTTGATCTCCCAACCACCACATCTACCGCTAAGAAGCAGCTATCACACGAATGCCACTCCTGCTGCACACATATCCGGTGCTCACACGCACCTTATGACTCTCTCTCTCTACTGACTCGAACTTCGGTTCCCGAGGGCGTTCAACCTACCACCGCCTTGAGATCATACCAATGTTACATAAGGCGCTATATAAATGCAAAATAACTTAACATAACATAACATAACAGTGTTTGTTTTTCAATTGCTTTTTAACTGTGGGTTCGATATAGACAAATGTGGTGTTCTCTGAAACCCATGGTACATTATTTCGTATAAAATATACAGATAGGTTGAGATGCTTTGGAATATGACCTTTGACCTCTAAATCATTCACCTAAAAGATTTATTTTTGTTTTTTGTCTACAATGTAGACCATTTACACAAAAGAGGTGTTGTGGGATACTCATGTCATGCGTGTTGTCTTCTATGCATCAAGTAGGGCATAGGGAGGTAGGAAATGTGACGGTTGACCTTAAAATAAGCATTTGTAAACTGTTTTGTAATTTCTCAGCAACCATTGATTTGATTTGGATGAGAGGGGTATCACTAAAAAGGTTATGGTATGTGCTACCTCACACATGTTCTAAATAGTCAGAGTGTCTATTTAATTTGACCTTTGATCACAGAATAGCGATTCTAAATAGGATTTTTAGTTATATTTTCACATGCTTATTTTAAGGTCAACCGTCACATTTCCTACCTCCCTATGCATCAAGTAGGGCATAGGGAGGTAGGAAATGTGACGGTTGACCTTAAAATAAGCATTTGTAAACTGTTTTGTAATTTCTCAGCAACCATTGATTTGATTTGGATGAGAGGGGTATCACTAAAAAAGTCATGGTATGTGCTACCTCACACATGTTCTAAATAGTCAGAGTATCTATTTAATTTGACCTTTGATCACAGAATAGCGATTCTAAATAGGATTTTTAGTTATATTTTCACAACTCTTGAGCAGATATGTATAACTGTGAAGCCATGAGTAATGTATTGGTATGTATTATCCCAGGAATGGGATATATAAGTCAAATGACAATTATTGTTGACCTTTGACCTTAGAACAATCATTCTTAATGGGTTTTTGGCAATTGTTTTGAAAACCGTGGAACCAATACAGGCATGTGTTGTGTCAGCTCAAAGCCATGGTACATACTTTCCTATTAAGGGTACAGCTATGTTGAGATGCTTTGCCATTTGACCTTTGACCTCAAAATCACTCACTCGAAAGTGTTTTTTTTTGTTTCGTTAAAAAAACACAGACTAGACATGCATTACAGAGATGCCACGGTAATATGGCATTAACACCAAATCCGGTGGGCAGGATTGTGTGGCAACGGTCCTGAGCCTAAGTTATAGACCCATCCGCAGTGAGGGCCTCAATGATGGGCCAAGGCAACATTACCACCTGATTCGGCCTATCGGATCTGGTGTTATTGCCAGTAGCATCTCAGTTTTCCAAGCCGGAAATCGGGGTGCTAATAGCAATTTATGAATAGGAATAAACAGGACACCTCACACCCACCCGTTCATTCAAACAAAATACTCGCTTAAGATGGCAGGAATGGTGAAGGTGGGGCTCCATGCCGAGTCCCTCTTGTATTTCTATGGCAGCCCAAGATGGAGGCTGAAGTGGCAGCAACAATTGTGCTGTAGCTAAACGAATAAGGTGAGTGGGGTAAGAGGGTGTGGAGGGGAGGAAATGATGATCGAAGGACAGGGAAGCGTGGGAGTAAGATGGCGGGCAGGGAAGCAGCATTCAGACTCGGAGAATGCTTTGTTCTTTGAACATTGACTTTAACCTCTTGTATTTGCTAGGGGCAATTTCATGAAAATGGAGAGCCAGCAAAATGGATGAATAGTCATTTATCATTAGTCTACTAATTAAAACATTTCAGAAAACACAAGGAATTCGGTCCTTTAGAAAAATACTGGAGGTCGGAACTAGAAGGCATATATACACCTTTGCTTGAAATTTCGTGGTCTTTGGTACATCCCTTAAAATAGCTTTTCTCCAGGGATAGAAGCAAGCAGGACCTCACCGGGAGAGTCTCCCCACTATAACCCACCATTAACAGCTACAATCCAAAGAATACAAGAAGAACATGCTACTGTTTGTTACTGTGCTATAAAAACATTGTTTGACCATAAGGAGACATATTCTTGTATACTGAGAAGAAGAAGGGTTCCTGAGTAATTGAGAACACTCAGGAAACAGAGACATAGAACGATGAGGTTCCGCTGTGGAAGACCCAGCAAAAGGTCACAAAAACAGAAGAAGGAGTCCCATTGGAGGGAGAAGCCTGCAAGTTTTTAGTCAGCTGTGCAGTGAGAGTTCAGAGAGACTGGGACATGCAGCATTCAAACATGGAAGAAAGCTGGCGGGTGAATTTGACACAAGTAAAGCTGGAAGCAGGAGAAGCTGGGGGAAGGGATTTCCAATAAAGATACCAAACCTTAGGTGGTGGCGTGACAGAGTGCCAGTGGACTGTTAAGCTCAGCAACGACACCTAGATCAGACATGCTTGCATTATGGACTGGACACAGAGCGATAGAAAGAGCAGCAGAGAAGCCTGAAGCAAACCTGACTACGTGAGTAAATCTCCCTGCCCTGAATACAAGCCCATTGATAGTTGTAGGGACAGAATAGATTTGTTTTGGATAGAGGACAGATCTTCCTTTTGGACTGACCCAGGACTGACGAATCACCTTACTAAGTTTTGTGCAAGGCAGGGAAAACTCACAGTTTTGGGAGTGTAAGAAGTTTGCACCTTTTCATTTGATCGATAAAATACTTGATAATGGAAGATATCAGTCTCTGTCCTTCTTCTAACCCGCCACACTACCAATGGAAATGTGGGTCAATTTGGACAAAGGGATACATTCAGCCTTAAAAAGAGGCATCATTTTTATGCTGCATATACACAACCTTCTAAGGTGCACTATTGACTGCACTATTGACTGCTTGGTGACTGCGAACATGTTGTACACAAAGTACCCAAAAACCCTAGCTTATTTGAAATAACAACACACACTCTCTAAAGAAGACCACCCCCCCCCTTTCCACTGCACTCTTCAAATGGGGGTGTTAAATGGACAATATCCTTTTGTGAACCTTAACCACAGCACATTGAAAGACCAATGGGTGACTGCATATGTTGTTCTTGTCTCTAGAGGCATATGCACACTTCAAGTAACTGTGTATGATAAAACAAGTGAGAAACAGAGTAATTAGCCCTCACACATCCATCAAGGCCCTAAATCCATTCCCTCCCACCTCGCTTAATCCCCCACATCAAACTATTTTAAGAAATGTAAAAATTTAAACATAGAGGCTGAAAATGAAACTAAGATTATTGTGAGCAACCAGTAGTTTATTGACATATTTAAAAATGCATTAATTAAAAAACTGAGAGGCCTAGTCTTGTGGCAAGCCCTGGTCTGTGGTGTTGGATGTAGAGGAGACGATGCCCAGTTCCACCTGCAAGCAAAAAACAACTGCAAAGATTTTGCTGTCAACCAGCTGGTCAGCGGAGCACAAGGGGGGAACTAACTACCCCATCAGGTGCACTGATGGGAGGGTTGGATAGAGGCAAACTGTATGGTCCTAATCCAGTGGCGAGCCCTGATCTGTGGTGTTGGATGTTGGGGAGACGATGCCCAGGTCCACCTGCAAGAGAAAAGCAGCTGCAAAGATTTTGCTGTCAACCAGCTGACCAGCGGAGCACAACGGGGGAACTCACTGCCCCATCAGGCGCTCCAATTGGCGGGTTGGATGGAGGCAAACTGCATGGGCCTAATCTAGTGGCAAGCCATGATCTGTGGTGTTGGATGTTGAGGAGACGATGCCCGGGTCCACCTGCAAGAGACAAATGGCTGTAGAGATGTTGTCTTGAACCAGCTGCCCAGGGGAATGCAAAGATAGAGGAACTTACTGCCCCATCAGGCACTCTGATGGGTGGGTTGGATAGAGAAAAAACTTCATGGACCTAATCTAGGGGCAAGCCCTGATCTGCGGTGTTGCATGTGAAAGAGATGATGCATGGGTCCACCTGCCAGAGAAAAATGGCTGCAGAGATGTTGTCACCAACCAGCTGCCCATGAGAGTGCAAGGGGGAAGAACTCACTGCCCTGCCAGGTGCTCCGATTGGTGGGTTGGATAGACGCAAACGGCATGGGCCCAATCTAGTGGCAAGCCCTCATATAAAGTATCATTTTACATGGAGGAGACAAACCTGAGAAAAGTATTTGCATTCATAGAGCAAGAAGAGTGAAGGTAATAAACTCAGATTCATAGTAAGTATACCATGTTGCTTCCAAAGTCACCAGATAGTATCAACAGCGTAAGTTTACCCATCTAGTCACTGACTTACCTGGGAGTTGATTTCAATGCCTCTGCCTGCTTTCAAATCTCTCCACGATCTTGCTCCCCCTTATCTCTCTTCCCTTCTCTCTTTCTACACTCCCTCTCATCCCCTTTGTTCTGCTGACCACTTCCTCCTCACTGTTCTTCCCTCCCCTTGTGCCTCCTCCCGTTTCCACTCCTTCCAACTCCTGGCCCCCCTCCACTGGAACTCCTTACCTCTTTCTATCCGCTCCACTCCTACTTTTTCCTCTTCGTGCACGTCCCTTAAATCTCTCCTTCTCCATTCCCTGCCATGACACCCCCCCTCCTCTCACTCCCCCTCTTGCACCCCTTTTCCTTCTTCCCACCTTAGCCTCTCCCCCACTTTCCCCACCCAATCCTAACCCAACCCCCTCCTTTCCCTCCTCCTCCTACCCTCCCTCCCTTTTCCACCTAGCCCTCGCCCTCCTCTCCCTTTCCCCCTCTGTCTAATTGGTCTACATACTGTTTTTTGTTGACTGATTTATGATTGTAATTTGCTTCTGTTGTTACTGTTTTTGTTTTGTTAAATGTACCCTGTTGTAAATGTGCAGCGCTTTGGTATAAAGCGCTATATAAGACTAATAAATACAATACAATACAATATAATGATCTGCAACGCTTGCCTGCACATTGATCTGGTAGTGTGCGTAGACATCTGCAGCCACCGGTCTCAGTAAAATAATTCTAAAAACAGAGTACAGATGTTGCTCGAGATGTAAAGGAAAGTTTATTGATGTTCTTTATCTGGATGAGTTGGCGAATGTCCAACAGGAAGGAGGCAAACACGGTGGAGACAGTCTGTGAACCCCAACCATGCAATGGTAGAGTGGTCAAGCAGGCCAATACAGAATCAATCCTTCACTTTATATGTTTTTTGTTTACCTTCCTAAAAGAGAAGGTGTGTCTAAACACGAGTCGACTGCTCACTGCGCCACAGGCAACCAAGATGATGCACCCATAAAATCGGTTGTGACACTCAACTTTTTACCACACATTCGACCTCAGGTTTCAAACCTGTAGGCTTGATGATCAAGTCATTCTTATAACTTCCACAAAACGTGCCCACAAGGTTGTAGGTCATTTGGTCGAAAACCAAATGATCAAATTCCATTTGATCGAGAGTCAAATAGTTGAAAAAATGGCCCCTTTTTCTATATTAATTTTTTTTTTACCAAACAAAACGAAACAAATATATAAATAAATACATAAAAAAAATCGACCATCATGACTTTCGATCAAATGGTCATTCGATCTTTTCTTTTCGACCATTTGACCGGACACTGTGCCCACAACACTGCACCAACACGCTAGTGACAATCATCACCTCCTAAAAACATGAGGAAATAAACTCTCAAAGCAGGATTGCAAACCAACCCAGACAAGGCACAGTTCTTGAAAGTGGAATACTCCATATCGGCCGGTGTTGCGTGACTCTATTAATATAAAAAACCCAGACAAACATTGGGGTCACCCGCCTCCCCAAATGAAAACAAATGTGGGTGCCACCATTCAAAGCCTCATTACTGCTGAAGCCGATTTTTGGTGAGTGGGCTAAAATACTATAATTACCTCACATGTTCTCCCTAAACCAGGGTCACTCAAAATGTCTCCACGACTCAACCCACCCGAAAAAACAGTAGGGTTGAAATGCACAAACAGGTCACATGCTCAAGGACACACCTGGGTGAAGGTGGATCGAGGAATGACATACAAAAACACAGTGCCATCCACACCTGATCTTCCGGATGCATGCACTAGCCACCCTGGCGTATGCCCCCCACCCGCTGCAGGCCTCTCCTACCACCTTGACCCACTGTACTCTCTTGCGCCTTCCACTCCATAGCACACCGGTTGACCCGCTCTATTACCTGGTTGCACTTGGACTCCTGTTACCTGGGTGTCTTTTCGAAGCCGCCGAAGAGGTGATGGAAGTGGCACTGCACTCCTCCAGCTTTGATAAGGGGAAGCCTCATTCACTGAGGGGTGAGAGACAGGACTAAGGTCAGTGACTTATAGGCATAGGTGAAATGCCTTGCGGACGACCCCCAATAAAATAAAAAAGAAGAAGGTACTGAAAGTCACTGGACAAGTAGAAACCGCACAAGGACTGGATGTCGCCCCATTTGCCCCTCCCCTACCGCTTCCCCAATAGACTCTCAGAACTGCCATATGTTTTCAAAAGTACCCCACACAATGCCAAGGCCTCAGCCACCCACCATTGCATGCGTATCTAACCCTCGCACTCTCACGTGCTTCTGAACTCATGCATCCCACAACCCCCCCCCCCCCAGCAAGCCGGCACAGCTCGGCCCTTTCTGATACCGCCTCAATAGATTTCCCATTAACTGGAAATGTCACCTAAAAGATCGCAGTGAGTTCCCTCCTGACCCATCCTCCACACATCATCAACCCACCCTACCAGCAGGAACAAGTAGCCTGGGCTCAGAGGAGCAGCCATGAGTGAGGGGATTCCACAGAGCCTTGGTTGCGATGTCTGTCTCATCCTGTCTCACTGCCTCTGTTCCTGCATGACTTGTATCCACCTCCCTGCCTGTGGTCTCGCTCTCTGTCTGCCTAGCTTATCGCTGGCCCAAATTCCTTGGCTTGCTGTCTGTGCCTGCTTACTTGCCTTCCTGCCTGCCGCTCTCTTCGTCAGCGCCACACTAATAGCTTCTTGCCTGCCATTGTGCCCTCAGGCATCATAATGTTATGTTAGAAAAAAGGTTGCCCAGTTAAAATAGTGGCGTGGCTGGCATTTGTGGAAGTTCCCCTTAAGAAGAAATAACCACATACTGCCCCAACCACATTTTAGGTAATGCAGACATGTGAAGGTCATGCAGCAGGATGTCATTCACTTGAATGACCACTACATAGGACACACTGATAAATACATGTGAAGTGCTGTGTGTGGCTGAGAGTCACTCTAAGAAGTTGAATACCAATGTTGATGGAATGTGCAGAAAGGCAGAGTTCAGTTTGTAATAATATGCTTTTCTAGTAGCATTATTATTTTCATGTTTAATGTATTTTTAAGAACCAGTAAATGCTTTCAGAACTGGTCAGGAGTTGCTTTTGCAATTTCCTCGCCATTGAGAAATATTTTATGAAAAATAATTGCGCCCACTAAATCGTGCACATCAGGCTTCTGTACGTCCATTAGCTTTGTACGGTGCAGCAATTAAAGAGAAACCATTAATGAGCTTCTGCATTTACTATGAAATACTTCTTCACACAGGGTGGAAACACAACACATAATTCATAATATAATACCCTGCCTGCTGGGTCCGACATGTACCACCAACCCATACACACACACTCACCAGAGTGTTGCCAGGGACATTCCCACCAGCCACTTTGACAAAAAGGAAATTCTAATACACCATGCCCTTCCACTTGCTTGGGTAAATCTGTATCCCAGGTACACTTTACAGAGATTTACTCTCATGCACACAACACAGGAGTGGGTGTGTACAGCTAATCCCTTTATGCATAATGCCAGGGACGTTGTAAGGGCCTTTCAAAAATTTTAAATGGAAGAGGCCTTGAAACCTCCGAGGGGCTCCCCAGCTACTGCCCCCATGTTGCCAGTCAACAGTCTAGTAACACAGCAATATGTTTCTTTCTTTCACTATTTTCGTTAAGGGGCTTAAATTGTGTGCATTTCTGTGCACACTCTACACGCTGTGTTTTCTCGTACTACAGGATATACAGAAGGGTTATCACCTCATTGCCTTCCAACACTGGTTCTTCCACATCAACTACTTGCTGACAAAGGAGCGTTTAGATATGTTCAGTCACCATTTATTGTTAAGCTCCCAGTGGCACAACCAACAGCACAGCCTTTGCACCTCAAAAGTGAAAGAGTAACAACTGGCTCCTAAGAATGGCATGCCATTGCTAACATTCAGCCCATGCCAACCTCCGCCAGACTCACATGCCACACTGCCCTCTCCTGCTTACCTGGCATCTAGTAATCGAACACCAGACCTGAAAACAGACGTCTGGACATTGCTTGTGAAGCAACAGGAAGCAAATCCCAAACTGTACATCTCCTGTACACTAGTGACTGTTTTTTTCACCAGAGAAGTGAAGCAGTCTCAACTGCTGGAGAACACTCACTTTCAATGCCAGTTACCGTAGCTGTGTAGCTCTGCAGTGCAGTAAGCAGAGGGGCTGTGGGGCTTTAGAATCACACAGGGAGGTTGAGGGTTGTCCAGTTGTACATAATAGGGGACCAAGCACAGGAAAACTCTAGAACCAACCCCATGCTGCAATGCAAAACCGTACACAGATCATACAGGACACTAAGAGAATTATGCAAACATCTAAACGCCAGCCCAGGAACAGGAAATCCTGACACAAGATCTACAAACTGAGGCATGAGTCCAAGTGAATTCCCAAGGAATTCCCAAGGAATTTCATATTGAAAGCAAACCCCCAGCAGACATAAGCAGGAGAGGAGCATGCACTTTTGAAGTTGTTGATCGTGTGCACAGCCAACTCAGCACAGAATGTTACACCCTGTGGGCACTACCAATTGAGGGAAAGAGATGGGTGTGAGGGAGGAATTATCACAAACAGTATCCAAATAAAGCCATATTTTTAGTTGCTTGTTTCCGCAAAAAAAATGTTCGCTCCAGAGTTGGGAATAGTGGGTGGTGTTAGAGGGAGGGGTCTACAGTTGATTTTGAAGGAAACTAATAGACTGTGTTCCACACATTGTGTGCTAAACTCCTCCTACTGGAGGGTAGAGCTGAGGGCTGATAGCATCTGCCTAAGGACTATCATTTGCAGATACGGGCTGATCTATATATTTTCATTTCTCTGTACTCTTTCTTTAGAGAAATAATTTATTTTATTTTCCCCAAAGAGAAAAAAAAACTGGACTCCCTGTCAAAAATATTTCTCCACAATTGCAGCATAAAACTGATATTTTAAACACTCCATCTACAAAAATATAATAGAACCAAACAAACCTTGTACGCCAATGCTTTGAGAACACATCACCTATGTCCTCAACATCACTATGAACCTCATTCTCAAAATTCTCAAATTCTCCACAGCCCTCTAAACAATCACAATACTCTGCTTCTGAAATTGTCTGCATGTTTGCAATATCTAATCAAATACTACATATAATCCAGAAATAGCATAATCTCATAAAACTACACCTCATTCTCAAGCAATAAAAATGCACTATGTAGAAAAACTCTTAATATAATGATGCAATATAATATACAGTTTTATTGGCATATATAAACATCATATATAAACATCACTCAAACAAAATACATTCTCTCTTTACAATTCAACAGCATATGAGGTACTTGAAATCCTATTGGCAGCCACCCACCACACAAACAATGAACAACCAATCACAAAGCAAATACAATCATTCCACCTTCTCTCCTCATTAATCTTCCTCCATTATTCATTTCCTCTCTGAACTCACAAGCAGTATTTCATTTTACCACTACTAAAATGGAACAGTACATGCAGTTGCTGGAGGATAATTATCCTACAGAGGATGACATTAAAAAAGAAGACGCTGAATACAATGCACCAGAAAAAAATAAATATACCATAATCATGATTTGTAACTACATGCTATATATTAATGTAAAATGAGACTAACAATTATATTTAAAGGAACAAATATCAGTCGCAAACACATATAATTTCTGTACCTACTATCAAACTATCACATTTCCACACAGCCAGCAAAAATATGTGTAAAGTCTATTATATGTTCAATTGTTTAAAAATATTTCCAAAATATTTTCAAACAGATGAAAAAGTGATTCAACTCTCAAGAAGATTCAAACAAGAAGCATCACAAGAAGTACCCACAAACATAATTATGGATTCCTTAACAGAATCAAAATAACTATTAATTAATATTCAAAAAGTAGAACAATCAATAAAAAAGGATATAGAAAATTTAGGAAAAATCATGGATAGTAAAAATTCAGATAATTGGGATACAGAAGAAGATGTGTCACGTGTTCGACCAAAAATTAAAAACCCACAACCACATGCCCACCGAAATAAACCCGTTTTCAACACATTTTATTTGCATATTTACATTTTTCAAATATGTACACATATATGTATTATATTATTGTATACAGGTATTTAAAATGTTGCAATACCTGTTTACACATATTACACTCAATACATCTTAAAATAAATGTCCACATTTAATTTGTTTTTCAAATGTTTTGTATAGCTTCAGCTACAAAAACATCCAATGAAGCCCCCTGTATTGTCATTGCGGCTATAGGATCGTGTGTGTTTCTTTTAATGAACAGAGTTTAAAATATTATCAACAAAAGAGACAGTAAAAAGAGTACATAGAAAGAGTGTACTTTTCTTTTTGTGCTTACAGCTATAGCCGTGGGTATAGTTCATTGAACCCGCGGCTAGGACTCCCCCTCCCCCAGTCAGTGCTGTGGTTTATTATTTCTGCAGCTACAGTTCATTGACCTTTATTATAACTGTGGTTAGAAATTCTTAGTTAAAGGGGCGGCTCACTTCAGGTTTTATACTACAATACAACTTAAAAGATAAATGTACAACACTACTCATCTTCTTTTGTAAAGTACCTGAAGATAAAGAAAGCAGAGAATACATCATAACAGTAAACTGGGTAGGCAAACATTTCACACCAACAATATATAATACCATAAGTGAGAATACAAACACTAAAATACAGTGTATGGGGCATCTAAAACTAGAGTACGATTGCCCCTTTTTATATTAATGTTGTTAAACTATTTTCTTCTGCTTTTCTCCAAAGTCTCACATGTATGAAAGTCTGAAAACACACAGTCAGAATAAAAAAGACTCCCAAATACCTAGTGTCACAGTGATTTTTCACCCCCAACATCACTATATCTATACAAATAACTATTAAAAATAAATAAAACACTGACACCCCAAAATAGATAGCCGTGGGCATGGAACTATCCATAACTGTGATTATTTGTAGTCGTATCGTATCCTCAGATACAGCCATGAAGAACGGAAGAACGGCCATAAAAATAAATGATTTCCTGGCCCCCCAAGCCCTCACCAAATGGACCCATCATCTCCTGTCAGCTCCTCCCACTTCCCAGATGGCCTCCTCACCTCCCATACCCTCTTTCTTGCCCCCCACAAAACATGCTGTTTCTGTGATGCAGTTTGCTTTCAAGTGTTAGCTATTTGCGGCAATAACTGAAGCTACAGACCTCCTATAACTTCCAAATTTCACTTGCTGTCCTCAATCAACCTCCCCACCTCCAGACTAAAGTCTTTTGCAATTATTTTAACCTGCAAGTAGCTTTTAAACTATTTTTCTTTTCCTATTATCCTCGACTATAACCACGGTTATTGATTGTATGGACAGAAGAACAAGATGGCGTTCGATTCATTTCTAAAACCCCCCCGGTTTTGGTTAAATCCCCAAGATATTTCTCTGTTTTTGGGAAGGGGAACCCCCTTTTCTGTCAAACATTAAAAAAGCACAGGATAACACCAAACCACACATGGATCATGAGTCAACTCTTCATGCAGAAGTTGTTTCAGACATGGCCGAAATCCGTCCAGCGGTTTGGGCTGTGCGCTCTGGAAAAAATAACCTTGTTTGTCTATGATAAAATAAATGGGAAGTAGGCCGAACTTTTGGAGAAAATAATTTTTTGGGGACGCTTATCAACTTTTATTTTTAATGAATATTTACAAAACTTGCAGTCTGGGGGGGCACGCGGGTTTTAATCACTTTTGAAATATCAGCCAAAACCATTACTTGAATCAAAAGTTATTAATGATAGAATTTTGAGGGGTTTCTATGGGAGTCTGACTTACCTTAACTACAGGGTGGCTATCGCCACCGTCTAATATATGTAGCCCTCTAATATATTACACGGCCTGCGGTAGTAGCCATGTAGTTATGGTTAAGTTGCTCAACTCATAGGAAGAGCACTTTTTGGGCGGCTTATAACTTTTCTCCCTATGGACGAATCCATACCAAACTTTGTGAAAAAAGTAAATGGGCCCATTCTGAATTGTATTGGTAAGTTTGGTGAGGTTTCATCAAAGGGGGGCTAAGTTATAGGGGGAGTCCCAAAAGCAGGCTTGGGAAACATGTTTTGGGGCATTTGGTGTTAGGAAGAGGGGTTGGAAAGGGTGGGGAGTGAAAGATGCTTCATTTGATGTATGTGTTTAGGTGGAAAAAGACTGTGTTGTGTCCGCGGCAGTTCGTGGACACTGCAGCAGTTCACGGGTAGGTACTCGGGTAAGCAGTTTTTCTGGTGACTGCAGGCAGGCTTCATTAGCGTACGGGAGTGGAATGTAGATGATATAAAAATGTTTGTATGGTGTGTATTATCCTGTGGTGGTTGCGGCAAGCCCCTAGACTCTTGTGTGCATGCACCCAAGAGACTGCCCGCTAGTTGCAAAGTGCTGTAATATTATGTGTACAGAAGTGGACAGGGCCTCAGGCGGCTGGCTTATGTGTGTAGGTTCTGGCCACTGGGCAGATTCTTGGGTGCAGGGCTGTATATTGCTGTGGTGGTTGTGGCCAGCAACTAGACTCTTGGATGCATGGCCAGAGGTCATGCACCTAATAGTCTGAACACTGGCTGCAAGTACTGTAATAGTATCTGTACAGAAGTAGACAGGGCATGTGGCAGCTGCCTTATTGGACTACCCCAAGATTCTTGGGTT
The DNA here is from genome assembly GCF_040938575.1 of Ambystoma mexicanum. NCBI lineage: Eukaryota > Metazoa > Chordata > Amphibia > Caudata > Ambystomatidae > Ambystoma > Ambystoma mexicanum. Next base: position 99,400,185 of record NC_090941.1, on the reverse strand, counting down.
TATGAGAGTCTGCGCACTGGGTGCAAGAATTGTGATAGTATATGTACAAAAGTAACCCAAAGCAGTTTGCGGGTTGGTTCTCAGGCGAGCACCTTATCTGGTGACTGTGGGAAGGCTTCATTAGGGTAGGGGATTGTAATGTAGATGATATGATGATGTTTTCATAGGCTGTATTATGCTGTGAAGGTTGTGGCAAGCCTCTAGAGTCTTGGGTGCATGGCCGTAGACCCAAGTGTCTGCGCACTGGTTGCAAGTACTGCAATAGTATGTGTACAGGTCCTCAGGTGGCTGCCTTATGTGTGTGGGTTGTGGCCACTGGGCAAATTCTTGGGTGCATGGCTGTATTATGCTGTGGTAGGTGTGGCCCACCACTAGATTCATGTACCCAAGAGTCTGCCCACTGGCTGTAAGTACGGCAATATTATGTGTAGATAAGCGAAGAGGGCCGTGGGCGGATGGTTTATGTGTGTGGGTTGTGGCCACTGGCCGAAGTCTTGGCTGCATGGCTGTGTTATGCTGTGGTGGTTGTGGCCAGTAACTAGACTCTTGGGTGCAAGGAGGCCATGCACCCAAGGGTCTGCCCACTGATTGCAAGTAATGCAATAGTATGTGTACAGAAGTGGACAGGGCATGTGGCAGCTGCCTTATGGAACTGCCCCAACATTCTTGGGTGAATGAGAGTCTGCCCACTGGGTGCAAGAATTGTAATAGTAGCGCCTGCCTTGTGTGTGTGAGTTGTGGCCACTGGCCAGATTCTTGGGTTTATGGCTTAATTATGCTGTGGTGGTTGTGGCCTGTCCCCAGACTGTTGGGTGCATTATAGTCTGCCCATTGGGTGCAAGCACTGTAATAGTATGTGTACAGAAGTGGACAGGGCCTCAGGCGTCTGGATTGTGTGTGTGGGTTATGGGCACTGGCCAGATTCTTGGGTGCCTGTGTGCATTATGCTGCAATGGTTGTGGCTTGCCCCTGGAGCCTTGGGTGCATGGCTGTATTATGCTGTGATGTTTGCGGGCTTCTCCTAGACTTTTGGGTGGATGACAGTCTGCTCACTGGTTGCAAGAAGAGTAATTGTATGTGCACAGAAGTGGGTAAGGACTAGGTGTCTGTATTATGTGTGTGGGTTGTGGCCTCTTGCCAGATTCTTGGGTGCATAGCTGTATTATGCTGCAGCCAGGTTCTAGACTCGTCGGTACAGGGTCGGAGGCCGGAGGACGTAGGGCATACACCCAAGAGTCTAGAGACTGGCCACAACCACTGCAGCATAATACGGCCATGCACTGAAGAATGTGCACATTGGCATACGCATTGCCCAAACATGTGTATAGAATTGTAATTTGCCCATTACAAAGAAGCATGACACCAATAAGTGTATACTCACTGTACATATTGTTGAGGCACTTTATAGCTTTTTGGAACACAGTGACAGAATGCCATTGAAGTGGAAATAGCACATTTGAATATTGTGGCACTTCGGGCACACATTTTCTTTGTTGCATGTGAAAATGAATGAGAAATATTTCTTGTCATTGTCTGAAATAAAAAAATTAACATGTTAGGGAAGGCACTTCATAATGCCATATTGTAGACAATTTCAGATATTTATGTACTTTGTGGACCCTCATAATTAGTACATTACAAGTACTATACTTCAAACACGTGTACTGTGCCATTTGCTCAGTTCCTGTGTTTGGTTGCATAATCATTGGGTACATGTGGGATAAATAAAAAAACAAAGTCTACATTCATTTGATGTTGTGTGGCACACTATGTTTAATGGAAGTGTGCAGTACTTACATGAATGTTTGTAGTGCACAAGGGATGTTTAATGTGCACATACATGTGGTCTTGCTGTTATAATCACTGTGGCAATAGGAGGAATTGAAATGGTGTATGTGTTTTGCTTTTTGGAAATGGTGGTGCTATGGTTGCAGTTAGATACCAGTTGGTGTATTCTAACTGTTTATCTGTTTCCTCTTTTTAACCGTATCCCTTTATGCTGTTTGATTGTTGTTGGTGTTTTCTAAGTACTGTACTATTGACAACTAATATTGCAGTTCTGTGGGGGCAGTTAGATACCTGTTGGTGTATTCTAATGGTTGGTAGTTAGACAGTTCTTGAGAGTAAGTTGTGTAGCATTTTGATGGTTGAAGGTCAATTTTAGCAGTGTGACTGCTGGAAGTAAGATTCTAGTACTGTGGTTGTACTGAGATAACAGTTGGTGTATTCTGGCTGTTGAGAATTAATAAGTCTTGAAGGGCTTCTTCAGAAGAACCTTCATTTTTACAGGTGGATTTTAAATTGAATTGTGTAATAATGGGAAGTCATATTTCAGTATGATGGTTGCAGGTAGAGACCAGTTGGCGTATTCTAACTGTTTACAGTTTCACAGTTTAGCAGGCTATGTTTTCAAGGACCTTCATTCTTGTTGGCGGAGTTCCATTTTCCACTATTGCCAAATGGCATTGCAGTATTATGGGAGCAGTTTGATGCAGTTGCATATTTATTGCAGTGGTATTGGAATAGCTAGACTGCTTATTCTAACAGTTGGTAGTTTTACAGGTGAGTGAGGACTGTTTGTAGACCCTCATACTCAGTACTTTTCTTTTTAAGTACTCTGGGTGAAACATTGTTAGTGTGTGTTTTCCACAGTTGTTTCTGTGCCTATAATCATTGGGTCATTGGGGAAAAAAGTGTACAGCAGTGCAAGTGATGCACTCATGGGTCAGTTGGTGTATTCTAAGTTGTTACAGTTTCACGGGGCAGAAGGTTATTTTTCATTTGCAATTATATACCTGTTGGTGGCTATTGGGAGTAGGCTATGCTAGTTTTGTAGGTCAGTGATTATATTTAGGGTTCATGAATATTAAGGAGGCATTTGCAAGATTTGCTGGTAGTCTCTGTTTCAGAGTAATGGACGTTTTATTGCATTCAAACCACCCACATTTCTTTTTAATGTATGGAGTATAGTGACCTGCACTGGTTGTGGCACCCGTGTGGTAGATTATGCCTACTGTTGTGAAGTTCTTCTTTGCCAAGTGATAGTTGCCTGTGTGTGAAGCTAGTAAGCTTGCAGTTGTTTTTGGTACATTAGATATTCTTGTGGATCTTCTTGTGTATTTATGGTGAATTATACCATTCCCACACAGTAGTCAAATTCCTGCCTCATTCCTGAGACACTGTAAGTGTTGTCAGTATTGTTTGTTGCATTTCTATGAAGGAGTAGCATTTGCAAACACAACTGGTCTGCGCCATTCAAGTAAATGTTTTGAACAATAGGTGCAATTGGAATAGAACATTGATTGCTACATTTGCATAGCAATTTACACCAGTTGTGTTGGAAAATTTGAATGGACCAGACAGTTCGGTATTTGAGTCATTTGATGGAAGTCTGCTTGCTTTTTTTGAAGAGATACTTCTCTTTGTTTGTACAGTTGGATATGCATTTGCCTTTTCACTACATCCTTCTGTGGTTGTGGTAATTGATGGAGTAGCAGCTGCTTTCAATGTCTTAAGTAGTAATGTTGGGAGATTTCTTATAAGTTGTGTTTGCACTACTTTCTTTTACCAAGTTTTCCTTTTTGAGGAGGAGGGTACATTTTGAGATGGGGTGTGTAGAGTGCACGTAGTCTGTTTTACTCTCCGATGCAAGGAATGTCAGCCTTGACTTTGTTTATCAAAACTGACTAGAAGTAGTCCTTCAAGTGTACGTAGGCATGACAGTGCTACACAACTCACGCCTACTTTAAAGACTGTGCTGCCTATGTCAATCAAGGACTGATCTAGGGTTAGACCTTGCGATTTACGAATAGTGACTGCATACACACGAGACAGAGAAAACTGTTCTCTGCGTACATACATGTCTTTGAAAAGAAGGAAATGGGCTGTTGAGCAACCTATCCTTTTAACTTCTGAAAGTTTGTCAAAGTGGATGTCAACAAACTGAATGTTTGTCACTTGGGTATGTCTGAAAGCCAACAACTGTACCAAGTTCTCCATTAACTAAACCTCGCTCCACGTCAAAATTACGCTTTATCATTACTCTACAGTTCAAACACAATGTTAACATTTTCTCTAAACCAGCTGCGTTGGAGATAGAGTTTTCTAAGCTATTTGGTCGTGGTGTGGCTTGTTGACACATAGGCACGTCCAGTTTGTCTGTGGAGTTAATTTGCACTAATGGTGGCATTTTTTTCCAACATTGTTTCAATGAATTGTGCGCAGCTTGCTAGGATTGCATTCAGGACATACTTCTTACATTTTTGTGTGCTAATCATTCCATGACATCAGTAGCAGATGTGTTATGCCTGTATACCTCACGGATGAGTCTGCTATTTAAGATAGACTGTGCTTCCTTAAAATAGCATACCAATCCAAATGCTTTTCAAAATGTTAGCATAGGTGAGGTCTGCAGACTGACAGATGTTTTGCGTTAGTTCTCTGTATTGGAAATGCTGCCAGAGATTTACATTTCCTATGCTGCCAAGTGTGTTACAGCACAGTCTGTGCCCTAAGGCTTTAAAAATAGGTTCACCTTTCACTGGTGTTAATTGAAGATCATCCTCTTGTTGGCGTTCATTATCCAACATGTTTTGCACTGCTTGAAATTTGTATCTGTTATAGTGCTTTCACTTGCATTGAAAGCATCTTCACAGGAGGCATTGGTGTTCAATAAATCTTCTTTTCTCCATGGTTTAAAAAGTTGCTGTAGGGACATGTAGCAACGTTCTCTATGTTGAGGAGATTTAAATGATAGCTTCATATGATTAATCAGACTGTGTTTGGTAAGTTTAACCCGTCTGCCCTCACAAATTTTGACTATGTATTTAACTTTTTCTCATCTGGTTTGATATTATTTTTGTATGAGAAATGTTGGGCTATGTGGTATAGATACATGGTTTCCAAAGCAGCACTCCTGTTTTGGTAGTATCTGTCCAATACATTGTTTTGTAAAATGTGCTGGCAGTTGGGATCGTTTTAGGCTATTGTTTCTATGTCTTGGTTTGATTTGAGAACTCTTTTTCTGGATGCAGCAAGACCAATGCTTACCCAAACTATGTTTACAGATTTCCCATTTAAGGCTGTGCCAGTTAAACAGTCTGCGGTTTTGTAGCAACCACATTCTCTATGGGAGAGCATTTTTATGCCAAAGCGTTATGCTTTTTGTGACAGTGTTTTGTCAGATGATATTTCATCATAGAGGTCTTTCGGCTCTGTTTTCTCAGCTTTGGTTAAGTAGGCTGTGACATATCTTGGAACTGCAGTGGACGTGTCTGCAATGTACTGCACATCTATGTTTGCATTGTAATCATTGATGTACTTTGATGCTTTGCTTCTTTTAATGCAGTATATGTTCTTAGGTATTTTACCTTTCACACTCTGTCTAACAGAAGACATGAGGCTGTTTATGTTATGCTCATCTGGACCCCACAGGGGTGTCGATCGGACCCGGACAGCTGCGGTCTCCTTCAACGTGATGCGTAGTGCAGAGATGACTGTCTGGACTGGCCCGCCTAGTCTTGTCTGCTGGACCCGAAGAAGTATTTTCCTGCAAGTGGAGACAGGGATTAGCCACCTGTGGGTTTTAGTGATGGCCTCCCAACTGTTCTCGCTCTCCCCCACTAATCACCTCCGATGTCCCCTTAGTAACCTCACCTTATGTTCGTAAAAGATGAGCTCTCCATCCTGCGTGTCTTGCAGGGGCGCGTAGATATCAGTTACTTCACTGGTTTGAAGGCGTTGGGAGAGTTCCGGTAAGTATTGACTCTGAAGTCCCTGGCAGGATTGTTAAGTATCAAGTTCAAAGAGTTCAATGTGCCCGATGTTCACTCTTTTCCCCTTCCTTCCTTAAGTTGCAACTGAGTTTGTGAGAAGAAGGTCTCGTAGCTGCTGCTGGCGTTCAGGTAAGAGTCTGTGTTACTCAACGCTGTCCGGTAACTATTGCATGCGTTAACATGTTGTTTTTCTCCCTCTTTACAGATGCGGCATATGAAAATGTGGAGAGTTATGGAATAATACCGCCGGTGGTAAATCAGGTAAGTCAATGGTGGTAAGAGGTTGTATTTGTTGATTCCCTTGGCTCACCTTATTTTTTCTTGTGTCCCCTAGGTGCTGGATTACGGCAAAGAAATGATGGAGACAGTGCCGGATCGAAAGATGCTGTGAGAACTGGTGAGTATGGCGCCGTGCTGGAGCTGGCGAAGCGACACGTGCAGGACTGATGTACTTTCCAGGTCCGGAGATGAAATGGTTCCGGAATTAGGTGAGGAATTTGAAATAAGTTTGTTTTCTAACCTTGTCCTTTTCTTCTTCTTTATTCTAGGAGCTCCGGGTTCGAGGCGGGCGTGGCAGAAGACTGGATGCTGGCTTTAGGCATGCGGGCGTGGCAGAAGACTGGATGCTGGCTGCAGGCACGGTGAGCGTCACGCTGCTGGATGCAGAATAACGCGAAGAATGTGCTGCTGTTCGGGTGTGGTTTAAATAGCCTCCAAAGAATTTCCAGGTAAAAAGTTCCCTAGAGCCACGCCCGAGTAAAAAATAGTCCCTGTAACAAAATAGTCCCTCATGTAGGCTTGGACTCTTTTGCAGCATGGTCTGCATCACGTAAGTAAAGTCTATGAGCCTGGCGCCTATGGCGCCAGGACTGATTTCTATGATGAGCCTGGCGCCTAAGGCGCCAGGACTGAACCCAGAGAGCCCCTAGCCGGGGCTGCTGAGGTTTAAACAATGTCTGGATGCCTGCTCCCGGAGCTGAGGGCCTTGGTCTTGATGCCCAGGGGTAGGCATCATGACAGTTTACTTGTCCTTTTGCTGACACTGGTCTAGGGAAAGCAAAGCAGCATTTGGTGTAGTATTTGCCTTTGTTTTTATATCTGCACCAACAATTCATGTCTTTGAAACCGCAAAATGTGTGCATGTAGCTAACTATGTGCAATTTCTTATGGGATTTCGCAAGTGACACATTTGTGAATGAACTGAAAAACAGTGGCATCATTGTCCTGACCAAATTTGAGAGCATCTTTTATCCACACATGCATGTGGATGTGTGGTGTTCCTCTGGATTGATATTTTTTTCTCCAAAAGAAGTGTTGCACTTCTCCGAGGAGAAGTATTATTTTATTACATACGAAGTGCAGCATGGCAATAAAGCGCTGATGGAAGTACCTTGATAAATGTACAGGTTCAAGAGAGCAGAGTGCTCCTCGTGTTTTCAGGTCTATGCCTGCTTTGTTTTTGTTTTTATGCGTAGGAAATTGTGCCAGTCTTCCCATGCATACTCTGCACAACTTAAAGTGACAATCCATGTGGGTGGGCCAAGGTTGTGTAGCATAAACCGTACATCTGCGTGATGTTGCAACTAGTATGTTTTCGTACCACGCATGTTTGCCAAGACATTTGTAATACTAGACTGCAAAACTTCATCTTTGTCTTGCACCTTTTGAAGTAGCTGCATAGCAGACAAGTTTAAAACATTGGAACCTGTTTTCAATGTCTATGCAACTCAGTGAAATAGAGTTGCTAGTTCACTTTCAAACAGGAGATGGAATATGTATTCAATGTTTTATCTGATTCTGGGCTCTTCAGAATACATTCTGATGCTGTTATTTCTGTGCATCTTTCATCATACCTTCCACCTTTTCCAGTATGAAAGAGTACAGGAAAGGCTTGTGCTTCTATACTTTATTCCCATATGCTGATTGGCGATCCTTTGGTTTACCGCATTTGATATGTTTCTAGTGCATCATCTATGCTATCTTTGGAGTGCAGTGGGTGAATTGTATACTGGTCCAAAATCTTGGATCCTGTAGTAGGATCTACAAGTTCAAATTGGCCAGTTGATGAGGAATCCTGAATTCATTTGGTGTTTTTTTCTCAGGTTTTTTTCAATGTTTATTTCTTTGCATTTTTCATTGTTCTCTTTAAGATATTGAAGGGCTTCTCTAACTTTGTTTAAGTCTACTGGTTGCTGCCAATTTTTCTTTTTCTTTTGTGGGTACACCATTCACTAGGATAATCAAAGATTGATCTATTGGCCGTTGCACTCCCACAGTGTCTACAGATTCTTTAAGATCTAATGGCAAATAAACTACTTTGCCACACATGCCTTTCAGCAATTAAGAAGTAGGCAACTTGGCTGTTTTCGGTTGAAGGTGTATTATCACTTGAAATGGGTGAAGTGGTTTTAGAAGTGGGAATATTTCCAAGTTATTAGTAATAGCCCTTGAAGGCATTTGGTTATTATCAAGCTTTGCAATGCAGTATGTGCAAAGTATTGAGCTGTTAGTAATTTTGTATTTGTTTTCTGCTATATAGTAGAAAGCTAATTGGAACCATTGGGATTCCTCATTTGTCTTCTATTTTGTATGCTATATCTACAGTTTTGGTGTTCTTTGTATAACATTTTCTGTGAAAACAGAGACATACTTGGTTTGGTACTTCAGCAGATGTGCTTTTAAACTTTGTTATTTCTTTTTTGAACGTGTGTAATAGAAGGTTGACATCTTCAAGGTTGTCACTACTCTGTTCTAAAGTTACTGGATTTTGTAACTGTTGTTCACTTCCAAGACATTTGCTTTGGATGTGGTCTATTTCTTCCAGGAGTTCTTTGGCTGTGCCATGTAGGAGAACGTGATTTAAATGCTCCAGTGCTAAAGCGGGACTTTTTGCATAGTACAGTCTCTGAACGAGATTTTGTATTGTAGAATGGTGTATTGCTAACATTTTGATGTGGTGAAAGGCGCTTCTGCAAAGAGGCCCGGAAATACAGGCTAATGAATGTCCTCACAGTCCTGTGTATTTGCGCACTGGACAGGAGTTCATGGTTTATAATATTTTAATTTTTAATTAGTCCTTGACTTTGACATACTGATTGAGGAATTGCCGTAAAGATTTGAAGAATTGTTTTTATATGTTACACATTGAGGTGCACAGCCATTTGTAGACGGGACAGATTGGTTCAGTGCTGTGGAGAGTTGATTGTAAGTTTGTTGGTGATATTCTTGCAATCAGCGTTTCTTCTGCTATAGTGGTGTTGTGTATCGTTTCATACCCTTGGCCACTGCTATGTATGGCAATGGGGTTTGTTTGCTCTTGTTTGTATGCCTCTTAATTGAAATAAGGCTCTGTGCTGGTTATTTGAATCCATTCTCCTGCACAGAAGTTTGCTAAGGTATCTATGTTGATAATGCGTATGGTGCAAAGTACTTTTTGTAGTTTACTAATTAATTTTGTTAGTGGTTTCATTCTATTTGAAATTAATAGAAACAGTTTCCTTTTGAGGAGCATTGCACTGTCCATGAGAGCTTCCAGGATTAGTTTTCTGCATTACGTTTTAAGGGTTGAGCGTGATTTCTCCCCTGTTTCTATAAGGCTCTGAAGGACTCTGTGGTGGAACATATTTTGCAAAATAAATGTTTTGGAATGCTTACGGTGGCTACGTTAACATTGGTAGATGCAATGTCAGAACTACTGGTTGTTGCTTTCGTCTTAATACATTTCTTTTTAGTTTTAAGTTTTGGAAGAGGGGTCAAACTTTTGTTTCTGCTACCTGGTTCCATTTTGCTCAGTGACTGTATTAGCTGTTTTGTTTGAACTTTTCGTTCAAACTCTGCTATAGGTGGATGGCTATTTTTTATGCATTGAGATTTATCTGCTCTATTTCAACCTTGTTTTCTAAAGAGTTGCTTTTTGGTAGGCTTTCTCTTGTGTATTTCCGTGCACTGTGCATGAGTGTCTGAACATGAGGGTAGGCATACATAGAAGGGTGTGTGATTTTGGCAAGGGCTGATACTTTTGGTTGGGAAGGTTGTACTGGTATGTGTTTGTGTTCCTGTGTGAAAGGTTTGCTTCAGTGTATATGACAGCGTGCATTACAATGTTTTCACAAAACTAGTGGGTGTTACCATACTGGTGTTCAGATGACAATACAAAGAGTGGACCTGCTATGGTGCAATGAGTAAGAGTGAAGCAAGTGCTGTGGGGTTGGAGAGAATTGTCTAGGCTACAATATCTGAGTAACAGGCAGCACACTACTTCACTACTGCACTTACTTTGCTGGATGTGAAGAGAATGTTTCTTCTGGGTTTTATCTTCCAGTAGAGACGTCACTGGCTTTTAGAAGGCTGTTCTTCACTGCAACTGTGAAAGAAGGACGTTAGTGGGTATGTGTGTTAATGGCACAGTAATAGCACAAGGAAAACACATTATATTAGATTGTAGTAGGATTTGTTGGCAGGAAGAGTTAGTGTGTGTGTTGAATTGTACAGAACTGCATGGGAGTGGGATTTTAGAGCATCAGCATCGTTGCTATGGGGGCCAGTGCTGTAGTGATAACTGTGCTTTATGGCACTGCACTTGTGCAAGTGTGTGAGATGCTATTACACTACTTGCTTTGGAAATGGATTAGTGCAAGTCCTAGCGGTGTGAGAAAACGGGCAGAAAGATGTACAGATTGGAAACGAGAACGTTACTGTGTGTGGAATTTTATTAAGTTTCCCACACATAGACGCTTGCTACATGAGTGCAGAAATCCCTTCCTGTTCTTGCATTAAAAGAAAACTTTGAAAGCACACAACATTGTAAGTAACTGCCACTTTATGTCAGGAGATCAGACAAATGATAGTACAATTATTATGTATGTTATGCAGTGTAAGTGGCAGGCAACCTGTTGCTACGCATTTGTGGCAGAGTTGCAAATGTACTCCACAAAATATATGCATACCTGTAGTTTGTGCTGATGGATGCAGAGGTGGATGAATCTGGAGGCAGAAATCCTGGAGAGTTTTGCCGTACTTTTTGATGGAGGTGCTTTTCAATTACAGGAGATTTGTACTCTGAGTGTTCAACAGTACATCTAAAGTGTTGCTCTGTGATGACAGAGTTAGATGTAGAGTTCTTGCCTGTGATTGATGGAGTGCTGCAAAGAGTGACGTGGAAAGGGAACAAGGGCTGCCCCTATTTCTTACGGAGTTTGTGGACACTGCAGTAGTTTGCGGATAGGGTGTGCCATATCTGGGGCTTCTCAGCATGCCTGGCATGGAAATGGGATTGTGGGGCTTAGCCAATCAGGTGTTCTGGTTGTGCTTTACAGGAAAGGAGGGTAATACTTGTTTCATTGCTTTGTTGGTTGTGTAGTGAAGATGGCTGGTGTTGGAGAGAGGCAGAGACTTATTGTATGGATAGTGGGAGATTCATTTGTGTATTATCTGGAAAGGGATGCCCAGGTAAGAGGTGTTTCTGGTGAACTTGGGTTTCCAGGCCTGCAGGCTTTGTGGTACAGTGTGCCTGCCTGCACTTTTCAGGCACTGCTTTCTCTTTGCAGGGACATGGGCAGTTTTGGTAGTCCTGATGTTTTGGTGGTGCTCTGTGGAGGAGAGCATTTGGGTTACATCAGTGCTCCAAGTTTGGTTCCTGTACTGAAGTTGGTGGTGAAGAACTGATGTTGCTTTTCCCTACTGAAAAGGTGTTTTTCCCCAAATACCACCTAGAGCACAATGAAACGAACCCAATGTCTTTAATCCCCAGCAAAATGCTGGAAGATGCCTCATTAATAGAGGAATGTGTGTAGTTTTGAGACATGCTGAGATGTTTGTTTTCTCAATTGACAACATTGACTCCCTTAGTGTGCACTATTTTACCCCAGACAGCGTTTCGTTGTCCATTCTTGGAAATGGTAATTTTGTTTTCGCAATCTAAGGAATGCTTTGCAGAGGTTGATGTAAAGCTGTAAGGAGGAAAAGAAGAGAAACCCCCACAAAAAATAGAAAACAAAAGGTTTGTATTAACTAGCACCTAAAAAAGGCTCTTTTCTGAGCTACCACAATAGATGAAATTTCCTACCTGGGTTAAATTTCTCTGACACCCTATTTGTTTGGACAATTTATCCACAAACACTGCGGCAGCTCACGGATCACATGTCCCACATCTGGGACTTTTAAGGATGGCAGGCATTGAAATGACACTGTGGACGCATAGGGGATTGGTCAATAAGTTTCCCTGGGTGTGGTGTGCAAGAAGAAAGGGTGGTAGAGGCTCTGTTTGCTGAGAGGAGTGCAGATGCAATGGGTATGGCTGTGTGTTTTAGGAAGCAGAGTGTCTGGATTTTGGGGGACTCTTGGATACATTTGTTGCAGGTGTATGCAAAGCACTGTGGAGTGGCTGCAAATCTTGGATTCCCTCATGTGAATGTGCACTAGTATGGAGTGCATACAAAGAAGTGGCTGGATTTGCTACCCCTTTGTGCCACTTTTGTGATGCAGCATCATCCAGCCATTATTATTGTTCATTGTGAAGGGAACAGTTGAGGCCACGTTACTGGAATCTCTCTGCAATTTGCGATGAAGGAGGCACTTGCAAAAGTCGTGCACATGTTTCCAAACTCTCAAGTAATTTTTTCACGCATTGACCAGAGACAGATGTGGCTGTGCTCTTCTTCATTTGGTCCGCAAATGGAGCAAGCAAGGAACAATGTCAACAAGGCTGTTTGCGCATTTTTGCAAGATGTTGGTATGCCTTCCTTCCACAATGAAAACATTACATTTCGTAGCACCAAAATCTTAAACATAGATGGCGTACATCTTTCTGATGCTTGCAATCACCTTTTTTTTGTGAAATATCCAAAATGTTTTGCAGCCCTTTTTGCAACTATACCAAGCATTTGTGCAGTAGGTGTTGGACACTTCAAACCTTCAAACCTTTTCTCCCGGAAAAGAAAGCAATGTGTTTGATGGCTCCACCCCCTACATTTTTTAGATGTCTGCAGACTTTGGGGACTGCGCAGAGGCCTTAACCATTTCACTGACACTTCCATTTTTAAACTGTGAAAGGTGGCTCTGAAAAGAGCCATTTTATTTGTGTGTTTTCTTGTTTAATATTTCTTTTGGTATTTTTTAACATGACAAACAAAGAAGGGAAGGGTAGGGAAGGAAAGGGGCACCAACCACAGTGATGAAGGGGCAGGCGGAGAGAGGAAGATGTTGGGTGAGCCTCCTCGAGGTAGGAGGCACCTTCCTTCATGCAACCTGACCGTAGCATCAAAAGCACTCCGGAATTGCTCAACTCTGAAGATTACTGCACACAGTACACACACAATACAGTGATCTTTGAAAGTTAAGGGTCTACTGCAGTGTGTATGGCCTAGAAGGCTGGCTCAGGGATCCGCTGCCCACAGTAGTTTTCCTTTTGGTGACAAGAGCAGATGTGCGGGGTGCAGCAGAGGAACACAACTGTCTACCTTGTTTGAAGGGGACAACCCTCCGAACTGCAGCTTTGTGTCTTGACCTCAGGTGTCACCGCATGGAGGTGGTCCCATAACTGTATATCCGAGGTTTGCCATGACCAAGTACCATCTTGCACTCATTGCAGTGAACCATGGGCCCACGAGCATTGGGTAACCCCCTAACGGTGGTAAATATCCCCCACACCCAAGACTCATGTTGGCAGCTGGTAGTGGGGACTTGCACTACCCTCTTCTTGCTCCCCCTCTGCATCATCACACCTGTTCCCCTCCCCAGGCCCTCCAGAAAATGGTGATGTGGTGGTGGGGGTGATGCTAAAGAGCCAGCAGCAGCAGAAGCAGCCGAAACAGCACGGGATACCATTATTGAGCAAACGAGTTCATGAAACCAGCAAGCATAAAGCAGCAATTTGGCTCAGTGCTCTGTCCAGGGTATCCAAAAACAGAATGAGGGTCACCAATGGGATGTGGCCTTTTATAGGGGTGCTGGGGAGAGCTCTGTGAAACAGTTGTACGCTGCACGGGGCATGGTCTGGGACCTCTGCATGGGTGAAGTGTCATACTAAAACACATTGAATTGCTAAAATAAAAACACTTTTTATCCAGGGACCCGGACAGTGTTTGTGAATAAGGACTGCCTTTCAGCATTGGTGCGGTCACATGATGACGTCGTAAATATTCGCGAATGGGACGGCTGTCTGTAGGAAACCTATTGTGTGGGATGCAATGTTCTCATGTGCCTTTGTGTCCGCAGGAGAGGGCCAGGATCCCCGAAGTATTTAAAAGTGCGACATACACTGCGGAACTTGCAGACAGGCGTAGGGTTCGGAGGGCATAGGGGATCAAATGTGCATGCGCCTAACTGTCTGGTGGACAGGGGTGGCATCCACAAACTAATTAACAGTACGCCACAACTTTAGGGTTAGATGCGCATGCTCCTAGGTGTCCGTAGGACAGGGGTGGGACCCCCAAACTAATTAAAATTGTGACACAACTTTATGGACATTGCAGACAAGCACAGTGTTTGGAGGGCACTGGGGCTAAGAAGTGGCAAATCTTGGGAGTGAAAAGGAAACTGCATGTTTCCTATCTACCATCGGTGTCCGGTCAAAGGGTCGACTTCAAAAGGATCGAATGCAATAGGGTCGACGCAATAGGGGTGAAAACAAAAGGATCAAATTTTTTTTTACATTTTTTTTTTTTTCGTATAGGTAAAAAAAGTGTTTTTTACCAAAAAACAGGGGCCGAGGGGGGACCCCCCCAAAAAAAAATGTTAAAAAAAATGTAAAAAAAAAATGTAAAAAAATGGCGATCCTTTTGTTTTAGGTCCTTTTGAATCGATCCTTTGATCATTCGATCATTTTGAATCTATCCTTTGACCTATAACCTCTACCATCTTCTCTGGTGATGTGAAACACTGAAATAGATCAATCATTGACGTTTTGAAAATGTTTATGGCCGAAGCGGGGTCCAGTTGGGATTGCGACACACTTTTGTACTAATGGCCAATAGGTCAACACCATCAAAATCCACAAGCCTCTGCTCACATGAAATTATGACCAGCATTTATTGTACAGGACTAATGAACAAGTGCTAGTAAATGCATACAAAATTCATGAATAGGTGGAAGATCTGAGAAAACCCTTGCAGTACGCATTTCTGGAAAGGGTGGTGGAAAGTGCCAAATCATACTATGACTGGAAAACATCTGACAGGGAATATGAAGTAGGCAACCAGGTTTTTAAATGTAATGTTGCAAAAGGCAAAAATAAGAATGCCATACAAAATTTTAGACATGGTCTTGCCTGTTGTCTACAGGAGTATGATGAAGGAAGGAGATCTGGCTGTGGAACAATTTGTCCATGTCACTCAAATAAGCAATTTCCCCCAAAACGTGAAATCAGGAGGCTGGAACAGACTGGAGAAACCAGTAGGGAATGTGAGGTATAAAGGTTCCATGAAGATCAAGATGAATAGATCAGGGGATGGTGGTGAGGTAAGTAGCTCACACCTGGGATGAGCAGAATTCATAGTACGTAAGTAGGCTTCTAGGGGGTGGTGTATAAGGTTTAAATAAATTTGTATATAACAAATGTAGGAAATGTATGATGCTCGTCTTTCTATCTAGGTTGTTTGTTTCTCTTCTGATTTAGATTGCTAACTCGTTTCCCTCACCAGCACCCCTGCAGTTGGATGTCGACGGATTAGGCCCCTGGAGTAGTCAACAGTACCGGAGTCCACCATAACTGAAAAATGTGGAGAAGATGGAGAAACGGGTGAGCGTTGCGGGGGGACCGCAGCCATAGGGGTTGGAAAACTGCATCCATGTGGTGAGATAATGTATGGCATGGACACAAACTTATCTGGTAAACTGGTGCATTTTGCAAAACTAAACCTTGTTGACACTGAGCACAAACTTCAGAATTTAAGATAAACAGGTCATGTTTTTCTAGGTGTGGGGGAAAAACCTACAACATTGGCATATAGCTTGTGAATAAATTGAAAGAGACAAAAGTTCCCTATTAGGGAACTCACATCCCCTGCACACTGTCTATGGCTAGAAGAAAGCCACACTTTTATAAGAGTTAGTGTGAGATACCTTAGCCTAGCACCTACACAGCTACTTCTCAATTTAATAGGATTGTGTATAATTTTGAGTATCATCTTCTAAAATACAATGCTTTGTTGAAAAAAGTGAAATTCATCCAACAAGTAATTCCAATGACCATTCAATAGTTCATAAGTACAGGCATTTATTGTTCATATGGCCTAACGCGTTGCGAGTAAACTCTTCATCAGGAGCATACAATCGCAATTCTTTCTACAAAAAAGTCAAACAAAAATGGATAAGTAAAATCTTTGTATCAATACATGATTCATCATTAGCACTTGCGAACATAGTTCATTAGGAAATAACATTTCTCAATGAGATCTCATAATCTATATTCTTAAACGTGCAATGCTCTACTTAGTGAGCCTAATCAAGAGCTTAGACATCTAAGAGTCATATACCATACTGATGTGTCAATATACTTAATGGAAACATCAAAATATTCCTAAAACCCTTTGTCCTAATTGGAGAATATGATGAACTGGACCTTTCAGCCCTTTAAGATGAGATAGCAATACCTTTGCGATAGAAGGGAATGCAGAATTTTATCAAACATCAATAAATTAAACAACTCAGGTAGTTGGCAAAAAGTGTAACTGTTTTAATATTAATTATCTAAAAGAGGGAGTACAATGGACATCAGCAGACATCTCTCATCACGATCTCAGAGAAGTTCATAAAAAAATCACACTTTTATAGCCAATATTCATCATTGATGACGTTAACCTGCGTATTACTAATGTCATCCTACGTGGCAAAACTTAAAAACGTATGGGTGAATGTGATAAGGTCTAAACGGATCATCTAGGTATATGATCCATACTCCTTTGGGCAGTGAAATAAAGTGGTATTCTTCTAAACATCAGGTGGGGCAACTAAGCCCTTTCCTAAAAATGTGTCACTATGAACGTCACTAAATATACAATGTCTAATTGGCTACACAACCATCAGACCCTTGATCATGTGGTCCTCTACCATTGGTTACTTTCTAATCTCCATCAGTACACTCCCAACCTACATTAGCAGCCCACAGGCTGAGCGCTGTAGGATTATTTAACGTGTTTTGGGAGCACAGCACCATTGAATGGGATTAATGTATTGCTATAATGTGGTACAGCAAGCACTGTGATGCCAATGTGACATGGACATGTAAATGAAGACAGCCTACTCAGTCAAAAACACAGCAATTTTTATCACATTTAAAAACGCATTATTTTTTTTTTCCTTCTCTCTCACCTGAAATGCCTCTGTGGCAGAAGACATATTAGAGGATTAATGAACTAATATAATTAACAGTACTAACATGATTCTAATCAAATAACATCATAATGTGTTCTCCAGTGCAAAATGAGGTGGAAAAGACAGGCTCTGAAAGTCATTTTAAACGTGCACTTGGATTCATTTTTTTTTCTTCTCTGTTCACTGTGTTAGCTGGATGCAAAATCTGCATGCCAGGAAATGAGTAGATACAGTTTCTAAACTGTATAAGCCAAGCCATTGTTTAAAGAAGGAGGGCATGACATGATAGAATTTGATTGGTGACACGTCACCTTAAGGGCTGTAACGGAGGTTTCATGAAGAATCTTGGGGAGAGAGAAAGGCAGTGGACATTTTTTCACAGCTTGGGTGAGAAGCCTGAGGGGAGTTGCTGTGGGGCTGCCTGATTGAGGGGTGTCATTCCAGTGTACTGCTGACTTTCACAGGCTGGAGATTCCAGTCAATTGGCACTGGTTTGAGGACCAAAGAGTGCAGATTGGAACTGCATGTCCTCGCCGGGTGTTACAAAGGGAAGTCCCGAGCCATTTAAAGAAGGCAACCTATCCAGTGAGTTCACGTGCTGATCTGCTACAATTTTGCTGGTAATTATCTTACACAAAGCGAGAATGCGGTGTGCGAATGAAAGCTATTTCAGTCAGGCAGCGTAACGATAGCTGTGTTTTAATGTTGCTATTCAGAAATGCAAGTCAATTGATGCACTGTTCTTTTTATTGTTGCGAAGAATCTAATGAAATGCCATGTATTTTGCAATTGCTTTTCTTGTGTTTATTCGAGAAAAGACTGCCTCACAAAACTGGTAATGTATGATTTTGAAATTAAATGGATGTAAATCACAATCCGTGTAAAGGCTTCTATTTGCTTCTGTTTTTCTCTGGTATAGTTGGCCCACATCACCTGATAAAAGGGGAGGTTATTAGGTAATATATGTCAAGCATCCCATGTGGAAAAAGTTATGTTATGAGTAATTATAAATAGCTGTGTGCGTGGTTCCACTCAGTGTATGTGTGTGTGACTTCTGAGTGGAACACAATCTGATAGTCTGTTAGACGTACATGAGTCAGCAGAGAAAGGGGCCTCTGGAAATAGTTTCAGTAATGTAAATAAATGAGTGATTATACCACATGTTATTGTGAATACTTTATGGAAGCATAGCTCACTGGTGTAGATAAATCAGTGATAACAGCCATATGTGACACTCCATATGAAAATGTGGTGTTCTAGAATAATGTAGAAGCCTGAGGCCTCTAGAGATCACAAGAACAGTCTAAACAAAAGAAAGGGGTTTTGTATGTTGGAGCCACAAATAAAACAAAGAAATTATGCTCATCACTATACCACAATGAAATGCATACCAACTAAATGTATCTGTGTACTGAAATAATGCATAGCCACGATATCACTATAATACCAAACCCAATCTGAATGCAAGGAGTGATTGTTGCTAAATTACTTTTATTCTTGGTGGTAAGAAAATACCGCTAGGCCCCAAATCTACACAAAATACCCTTCATATTTATGGTGCGTTGCAGGCCGGGAACGTGATCATAGAGCACCTACTGGGTGTGGCAAGTGTGTCTCACACCGCCCTCTGTACATTAAAGGGAACCCATTTCATAATTCAGTGTGTCACTAAAAATAAAGTTCAGAATGTCTCAAAGGGAAACCACATTCTCAGACTTAGTGCAATATTTAGAAGCAAAGTCATTCGCACATGGGACGTGGTCATCAAACAGTACCTCAGAATGGCAAGACCGCATTCAGGGTGAGGTGCAGAAAGAGAAACTAGACAATATTTTTGCAGAAGGCAGCATAATTCAGGTCTGCCTTCTAAGGTTATTAAATGCAGCCAATAAAAATGCAGAGAAAGACTGTTTGATATGGCTATGCGCCAAAATCTGGTTTATTTTGAATAGGTCCCTGCGAAAAATCAGGAAATGTTAAGAGCAGAATTGGATGTATGCCAAAAAGACATGCAGTTAAAATGCAGAGATTTTGAAAAAACGCAGCGTTTTCCAACACAATAACATTGTATTTATGTTTGCGGTCGCTTCAAAAGCGACCGCAAACATAAATACAACGTTTTTAAAGCTGCGGTTTTATTTCTAAGTTTTCTGGGCTCCTCCAGCCCGGAAAACCTAGAAAAAAAAACGCAGCCAGTGCTTATTTTTTGTAAAAAAAATAAATAGGACTTACCGAGATTCAGCTGCAGCTTTCCTGCTCTGGTCTCCGGTCCCCGTCCTCCGCCTACAGCACTAATGAAAGGAAAGCCACCCAGCGGGAGCTTTTGTTTACTACAGCTGGCTGGCTTTTCCTTCATTAGTGCCGCAAAAGCAAAAGCCAGCACAGGAGGGCCTCCATTTCACAAAATGGCTGCGCCCCTGTGCTTGCTTTTTCGAATTTTGAGCTTGAATAGATCAAAATTTGACATAGGAAGTTTTAAAACGGAGAATGCTATTATTTTCTTTTTTATGTGTTCTATCTATTTTTTAAATAACATTTTTTACTAGACCATCCCTTTAATGAAAAGAGGCCTAACTCTTCCATGGTCAGATTTGCAAATAGACTATGTAGGGCCTGTAAGGATGTCGAGCAGGGGGAACCAGTATATTTTAAGTGTGGTATGTTTGATGTCGAAGTGGATTGAGTGTATTCCTGCACCAGATTGTAGTGCGCAAACAGCAGCCACATTGCTGGTGAACCATGTGTTTTCAAGGTTTGGGTTGCCACAAAGAATAGAATCAGACAGAGGAAGTCATTTTACAAGTGCTCTAATGAGTAAGCTATGGAAAATACTGGGTGTGAAGAGAAAGCTACATATTGCATATTGGGCGGCTTCTTCAGGTGGAATTGAATGCAGCAATAGGTCTGTTGTGGACATTTTAAAGAAATTCGTGGCAGAAGCAGGTTCCAGCTGGGATTTACGCTTACCTTTGGTTCTGATGGCAATCAGATCAACTCCTGCCAAAGCAGCAGGTATTAACCCTCATGAAGTTTTAACAGGTAGGAAAATGGTGTTACCACAACACCTGCTATACAGGACACATGAGCAAACACTTGTGAGCGCATCCACAGTTCATGAATACATTGATGAACTGAGGAAGCATTTACAACATGCATATGCTTTTGTACAGAAAAATCTAGAAAGAGCTTCTGACAGTGCAAAGTCATATTATGATAAAAAGACATCAGTAAAGGAATATTGTGTGGGCGATCAGGTGTATAAATTTCATTTTGGAAAAGGTAAACAGAAAAATTCCAAATTTCTAGCAGCCTGGCAGGGACCATTTCGAATTATAGACAAGGTCTCTCCTGTCGTCTATAAAATTTTGAAGACTGAAGGTGAAACAGCAACAGAACAGTTTGTTCACGTGAATCAAATTAAACCATGTCACCCTAAACATGACATTAAACAACTTGAGCGTGTAAAAGCAGATAAAGTCCCTTGAACATGAAAAAGGTAAAGTGAATGGGTCTAGTCAATCGTAGTGGCAGAGAAGTTAAATAAAGATGGTTGATTATGATAATGGCACATAAACACTGTAATATATGTAAATATATATATATAAAAAAATGGAAGCTAAAATGTATGGAATTGGTGTGAAAATGTATTAAATATTAAATGCTGTTTATGTATGTTTGTTTTCTCTTTAACCTATGTTTAATTTCAGAAGACGAGAGAAAAGGGACGAAATGTTTTGCAAAGCACGTTTTATTTTTGGCAAAAGGGTGAAGTTAGTATTGTGCTATATACTTAATTTGTTTATTTTCTATTTGGTTTAGAATATTAACATATTTGTACCAGAGGTCACGGGAGACGGTGGAGTCATGGAGTCCCCTGGATGAAGATCGAATGATGCCTGCCTCCGGGTGGAGGTGAAGACAAAGTAACCGGAATGCCAAAAAGAGATGACTCCTATGGGAAAAGGATCCAAGAGTGCCAAGATGGGAGAGTACCCGAATGAACCAAATGATGTGACATCGCTGGTCGGGACATATCAGAGGCAGACAAGTGTCCTGGAGTATAGAGTTCCACGTATTTGTTATTTTAATTAATTATTTTATTCTGTTATGTTAATTATTTATTTTAACTATTTGTTTTATTTTATTGTTTTATGATTAACTTCAAGTATAAAATGAAAACACTGGACTATGGACACTTCCATTGGGAAGAGAAATGTAAATTATTTTATAAGAACCGATGGACTCAGAGATGAATTTTGATATTATGATGATTGAACAGTGATTTTTCAATTTTTCATTTTTCACATGTGAATATTCATTTTGTTGGATTGCTACATTTTAAAAGAAGAGAGGGGGCAAGTTGGATTTCTTCCAATTGTGGCTTGGACCACTGCCAAAATTCTCAGAAAAAAGGAGGGGATATGTAGGATTATTTAGCGTGTTTTGGGAGCACAGCACCATTGCATGGCATTAATGTATTGCTATAATGTGGTACAGCAAGCCATGTGTTGCCAATGTGACATGGACATGTAAATGAAGACAGGCTACTCAGTCAAAAACACAGCAATTTTTATCACATTTAAAAACGCATTTTTTTTTTCCTTCTCTCTCACCTGAAATGCCTCTGTTGCAGGAGACACATTAGAGGATTAATGAACTAATATAATTAACAGTACTAACATGATTCTAATCAAATAACATCATAATGTGTTCTCCAGTGCAAAATGAGGTGGAAAAGACAGGCTCTGAAAGTCATTTTAAACGTGCACTTGGATTCATTTGTTTTTCTTCTCTGTTCACTGTGTTAGCTGGATGCAAAATCTGGATACCAGGAAATGAGTAGATACAGTTTCTAAACTGTATAAGCCAAGCCATTGTTTAAAGAAGGAGGGTATGACATGATAGAATTTGATTGGTGACACGTCACCTTAAGGGCTGTATTGGAGGTTTCCTGAAGAATCTCTGGGAGAGAGAAAGGCAGTGGACATTTTTACACAGCTTTGGTGAGAAGCCTGAGGGGAGTTGCTGTGGGGCTGCCTGATTGAGGGGCGTCGTTCCAGTGTACTGCTGACTTTCACAGGCTGGAGATTCCAGTCAATTGACACCGGTTTGAGGACCAAAGATTGCAGATTGGAACTGCATGTCCTCGCCGGGTGTTACAAAGGGAAGTCCCGAACCATTTAAAGAAGGCGACCTGTCCAGAGAGTTTGCGTGCTGATCTGCTAGTCTGTTGGACGTACATGAGTCAGCAGAGAAAGAGGCCTCTGGAAATAGTTTCACTAATGTAAATAAATTAGTGATTATACCACATGTTATTGTGAATACTTTATGGATGCATAGCTCACTGGTGGAGATAATTCAGTGACATCAGCCATATGTGGCAGTCCATATGAAAATGTGGTGTTCTTGAATAATGTAGAAGCCTGAGGCCTCTAGAGATCACAAGAACAGTCTAAACAAAAGAAAGGGGTTTTGTATGTTGGGGCCACAAATAAAACAAAGAAATTATGCTCATCACTATACCACAACGGAAAGCATACCAACTAAATGTATCTGTGTACTGAAATAATGCATAGCCACGATATCACTATAATACCAAACCCAATCTGAATGCAAGGAGTGATTGTTGCTAAATTACTTTTATTCTTGGTGATAAGAAAATACCGCTAGGCCCCAAATCTACACAAAATACCCTACAGCGCCCAGGTGCAGATAAGCTTCCCACCAATTAACATGACCATCCATCGTCACCTCAGTGGTCTGCTATCAATTAGGGCTTTGGACTTGTCCTTGGAAATGTTCCTTGCTACTGAGGAATTCAGGGGAGTGAAGGCACACTCTGCCCTCGTGCATAGGTGTGACCATCATGCTCTTCCGACTTCTCCTCCCCACGTGACTAAAGACCACGAAATTGAGCTTTCAGTGTATTAAAATGCATTTTCCAATAGACCTCTGATGTCTTATTGTTCTCGTCCAGGCCTTCTGAACAGGAAGCTTAGCTCTTTCACACGATTTGCATCCAATGTCAGTTCACCCCAGTCTGATAAAGCTTTGGTTTCCTGGCTCATCCAACATCACCTTTCTGAGTTTTCACATGTAATTCACTTGTTTTCTGATCGTGACAAAAATGAAAAGCAGCCTTCTGTCTTTTGCTCATCACTACCATCTTCTACTGACTCCAATATATATATATATATATGTACATGTTGGCGCATGCCGCTCTCTATTTACTATAAAGCAAGCCTCAAGAATACTTCATCTGCTTGCATTTCTTTACATATTTACACGTGTGAAATTGCTTGATGTCTTCATCGTTTCTGCAGCATAAATTTCTTCATCTTGATCTCAAGATGTCATTCATCTCAATACTTTCTTGATGCCTTATAGAATTATCTAAAGCCTCTGGTTTCTTCATCTCTTCTCGAAATACACGTCAGCTTTGCATTTGTATGACGTCATTATTTCTCTTTGATTCTTCAATTTGTCCTGCTTTCTTCCGGACTATAACTTGGACAGCCATCATACTGTCTCATATGCGGGTATGGTTGTTCCAATGGGAACCTTGTTTCCAGGATTCCCCTTGGTATCTGTAATTCAAAGGGCTTTGTACGTGTATCGCATTCTGGAGTCCAGCAGATAGACAATATGGGCGAAGCGATTGAGGTGGGGGTACTTATCTCCTTCTCTACAACAACATAGTTAATCCTGAGATTCTCTCATTGTTGGTTGTCATGTTAAAAAAGTAACTCAGACTTGTAAAAATGTATTCCGTGGGCAGAGTCTTATGCTGACCTTCATTGTTGTCCACATAGTGCGATAGTATGAGGTTGGTTATAATCGCAGTTCAATGTTCCAATTATGTCATACAATGGAAAAATCTGCTCTCACTGTTTAGAAAAAACTTAGAATGTAATAACCAAACCTCTATGTTTTATTAATCAGGAAATACTTACCATATGGATCCTTAGGTGTTATTTATTTGTTCAAGTGGTTAGGGATGTCAGCACTCTTATGTGTAATCAAATGGACCCAGCACATCTGCAAATGCAAGGGTAAGTATACTTAAAAGTGAATCACCTAAGGTTAGTGAATGCATAATAAAAAGACCTGTGAGTGTTAGTCTAGGTCTGAATGGTCAGTGATTACTTGCATGTCTGGTTGGTCCAGATGATGTGAGAGACAGCAGGGAACAGACCGGATCTCCCTGTGCTGCATGCTGTAATGTAAACCAAAATGGCCGCTATTTAAATCAGCATCTACTTATGACATCAACACGCAATTGTGTATGTGATGTCATAGATAAACTAACTGTTTTTTGTAAATAAATAAATTGAGCATTGGCGTGGCGTGAGAAAACCCTTGTCTGATAAAATGAGGATGGCACAAGGAGAAGCTGGATTGTTCCTGCTGGCTCTGTTGTTTAAAGAGGGAAATGCATATTTAAAGCTAAATATGGGGCAAGTAAATAATAGTATGAAATATAAGCAGTCATGTATCTCGTCAAGTTCTTTGAGCGAATATGTATAAAAATAACTGCTAAATACAGAACTCGTTTTTAAATCAAGTCTACCGGCTAGAGGACATTGAGGCAGATCAATGCTGGAAGATATTGTGAAGCCATTAATAAATGGCCCGTAATCGCTTGAATAAGTCAATTCCCTAAGCATGTGCATGTCAGGGAGAGGGTAAGTGGAGCACTCAAACCTCTCACTTTGACTAGGCTTAACTATAACCAAAGGCTAGAGGAAAAACGAGATAAACTATCTGTGCACATTTTCGTATGGTGGTTCCAATATCTTTCTGAGTTGTAAATATACTAAGACCATGAGTGTCACGTAGAGGGCAAGAGAAGAACCCCATCTCCTAAAACAAATCTCAGTTGGCAAATTACAGAAGATGTCTATGTATGTAATAGTGTGGTGGTTAAAATATCTTCCTTACATTGTCATATGCCTGTCTAACTCAATTCCAGGATCTAACGCTAAAGCTAATCATGGCAGTGAAACAAATATGGTAAGTTGTATCCATGGTGTATGGTATGGTATCCCACTCATAGGAAGCATTCTGATAATAATACAGTATCAATTTACTACGGATATAAACACACTATCAGAGTATTTGAACTGCATTTTTCTAAACTGCATTTAGACTTTCCTTCCTATTTCTGGCATGTGTTATGAGATGCAACACTGATGTTTTGTCTGTGTTTGTTTTATCCTGTTTTGCTTAATGAAGATAAAATGCCAGAGAGTGTTATTTTGAAAGCCACGTGTGGTCTGTTATTGTGTGGTCTGTTTATTTCATGATACACAGGGCATCATTACAACCCTGGCGTTAAGGGGTTAACGGCGCCGTAAAAGGCTGCGGCGCCGTTAAACCCTTAACGCCAGATTCCCACTTTAACACCTGCTTTTTGCAGGCGTTAAAGTCCAAGGCGCTAAGCGACTTTGGTGCTAATTACGGCACCTTAATTTACAGTGCCGCAATTAGCGCCTTCCCCATCCCCATTATGCCCTATGGGGCAAAAAGGAGGAATGGGGAAGGGGCCATGGTGAATGGGGATTTACCGCCCTGCCAACCTTGGAATGGGGCGGTAAATCCGCCATCCACCATGGCGGAATCCGGCTTGGACCATGGTGCTAATAGCACCATGGTCCAACGCCAGGGTTGTAATGAGGCCCATAGAGTGTGGAGCCTGGTGCATCTGTACCATCAGTGGCAGAATTGAGTGTTCTTAATGCAGCACTAAGTCTGGCATTGTCCTAGCCAAAGCATCCCATATAAAAGGCTACAACAGCGAGCACATTTTGCATGCTTTAGTAAACAAAAATCAGAGAAACACATTGTTGCAAATGGTTGTACGCTTCTGCATATTGTAAAAGGGAGCCTACGTACACAATATTGCTACAGGTTATATACACTGTCTACTTATCTGTTGTTATCTAGGATACAGTGTTGAAATGCACACCAATGAGCAATTGGCACTAAACAGGCGTAATACTAATGCTATTGCGATAATGCATGTGATATAGACATTTGTCACCTCAAGTGCAGGGTATGGTCTGATTGGAATTGTATCCTTATGCCGACAAAAACTAGCAGCACGTATAGCATATGCATTTGAATGCTCCTATGGGAATTATGAAGTTTGAGCCAATCGTCTCGAAGCAGGCATTTGGCACCATTCGCTGGGTCTTTCTAAGACAAACCCCAATTCAGGCCATTAGAATTGAGTTGGGCCATAATTTGCCGAACACGATTATGAATATGAACATAGGGAATATCTACATAAAAATAATGTGTGATTAATCATCATCAATTTTGGGGCTGCTTAGAATGGGAATTGTTTAATGCCCTAGCCGATCTCTTTCCGAATGTAGGGCTAGGAAGAAGGAATTCTTTCGGCTGATGGTCAGAATGCCTAGGTCCCTTGCTAAATGCATTTAAAAATAAGGCTAAACAATTGGACTGGGCATGTTGCCATGATCATAAGCTCAAAAGTATATCTATCAATTTCCAAGTTATATCGCCAGACAAGTCTTTATGCATATACGATTAAATACGCTTCCAGTAATGGAGGTGAAAGGTACATGGATGAATCTTCCAAAAGAAAAATGTGGCTGCCTTCTCTGCAAAAGTGAGGGTTTCCTGGAAACACTTTGACATGCTCTAACTTCTTGTAGCAGTATGATTAAAGTATATGTTAAATATGATATGCATTTAGCAGATGGCCACCAGGATACAAAGGGTGAATTATCCTGGTTAAGCTGCCTCTCGGGCTGTAGTATATCCCAATCTATTGCTCTGGTCAAGGTCTGGGAGTGCGTTACTTTTGAACTCACAACGAGAGGGGTTTAGGTGGTATTGCTGATGGAGGGTTAATGTGTTCTGTTTGGTAATCGGGGTAGTGCCATGCTTATAGTTATTGCTGTAAAATTTAAAATGTATGGTTGAACGTATAAAATATTATAGTTAGTTATGTGGGGTTTCTTGTCTTTCTTCTTCTTTCAATTTTTTTTTATTTAATGTAATTTTACATGCATATTTTATTATTTCCAATGTATTCCATATGTTCAATTTGCATTATAATTGCTGTTAACTTGCAAAAACCTTGTAATGAGCTACAGCACAGTAACACAAATAATAATAATGGGATCACATTTGGGGGCATACTCACCAACCGGGAGGCCTTTCGTCATCATCCATATTGAATAAATGCCCAAAGTTAGACAACTAGAT
This sequence comes from Ambystoma mexicanum, assembly GCF_040938575.1. Taxonomy (NCBI): domain Eukaryota; kingdom Metazoa; phylum Chordata; class Amphibia; order Caudata; family Ambystomatidae; genus Ambystoma; species Ambystoma mexicanum. The sequence goes on along the minus strand of NC_090941.1, from coordinate 99,372,862 downwards.
TTGATTATTGTGGTAGCTGATATATTTACAAAGAGGGTGTAACCTAACCACTGGAAAAAAGTGGATACCCTTTGAGGTTGTCACATCCGTAATCAAAGGCATTGGGCCACAATTTGGAATGCTAGTATAAAAAGTGAATGTAGTATGTATTTTACTGAGAAGGTTGTCCAGGAACTCTGAAATGTTCTACAGATCCAGCATGGGATGTGTTCTCCATATCACCAACAATCAATGAGGGTAGTATACGGACAAAATTGTGTTTTTAAGAAAAACAAATTAAACATCTGTTCTGAAATTGGCATCTAATGAACATGTAATGTACCACAAGGAAGATACGAGAGGTTTGAGTCCTCATGCCACTCTCAGTGGCAGACAAAGGTACTTACCGTAATCACCTCCTGACCTATTGGCAAGAGCAAATGTTCAATAGTTAGCCATTGCTTGTCATTGTTATGTTTTGATACAGAATGTTAAGTGTATTTAATTGCCAGTGCATGCAGTCTTGGCGAAAAAGAGCCTTACATGCCCTGCCAGTAGTTGGAGCCAGGCAACCACATTTTCATGACGAGTCATCATCTAAATAAATGCTGCTCCCTTAGGGGATGTGCTATGTATGGTCTTACGTTCAACCAATACAGCTGTCAGTTGTTGAGGTCTGCCCGCTTGGATGCATGTCAGCATCTGTAAAAAGGCAGCGCCACCCTGGTATAATGATGCTAGCAGTTAGTGGACTTGGATTACATATATATCCACGTGAGTTGAACGTTTCCCTGCTAACCTTGAACGTTATTTTTCCTGAAAACAGGGTTGACAAGTGCTTCAAGAATCCCTCTGGGTAGGGCCAGTGCTGCATTCAATTGATAAATACATAAATAATTAAATAAATACTTGAATAAATAAATGTAGAACTCGAGGAGCCTTTTAAGAGATAGTGTAGACATTTAGAAACATAGATAAAATAAAGAATAGACGTTGGGGCAGGAACAGGACAGTTGTGAATTGGCAGGAAGATACATGTGAACCTGTCTCATGGGAAAGTGGCACTACATACTATTTGGAATTATTTCCCGGCGTGATACTGTGTACTTATGGACATGTGAACTGGAACAAAAACACCCACAACAGCAGAGAATGATACAAAAGTCACCTGAGCCCCAGCTAATCTCTCTACTAGGGCTGATGCTCCCATGATAAGAGAACATCACATGTGACTAATCTATTGTCGTACTGTCCAATTGACCTATATGTTACAGAACTAGTAAATCAATAGCAATAACAAGTGGACCTAGCACACTGGGTGAGACATGCTATCCTGTTGTTCTCAGAAAAGGAACTGAGTTAAACCAGGATTGTATTTAGCAGATGACAAAGAGCAAAACGCAGGTTAATGTTACACAGTCATGCATTCCCTACGCAGTGAAAAAACGTGTGCATATGAGCAAGGTTTCCTGTATATAATGTTGCTGCTTTCCTACAAAGTTTGCATATGATTTCAGCATGTGTTGTACCGCACTGCAAGAACGAACCATATTGGACATCTCATAACCATAGAGCTGTGCCTTCTTGTTATTCATCACGAAGCAAAGAAGGTACTTATCCAGATAGCTGGAACATGCGGAATGCAACTTCAGGCTCTGTGTAGTTTTCCCTTCTGTTACCAAATTTTCCAATAACGTCTTACTTTCCATACAGTTCTACAGGACCTGCTTTTTATCTGGAGCAACAGGATGATACACTGGGTAATGGAATAAAGGTCTAACGTAGGCATTAATTCGACAGCCTCAATATGGATTGTAAATAAGGGCCAACTTCAAAAATAAAAGGCTGGGCTATTTTCTTTTTTTTTTTTTGTTAAAAAGACCATAGGGCTATTTACAGGAGCCCAGTGGTCAAAAATAGACCCAGTTTCAGGAGTGCTAAGTATTGAGCACTCTCACACAGAATGTGCTAATGGATCTTAAATATGCATTCACTTCTGCAGGTGAAAAGTCGATTGTGGTGTCGAATGGCCGAGACCAAGGAGTACCCGAATGTGCATCGGATAACAATCCAAAATGACGTCATGCATCCAACCGGGCCTGAAATCCCGAGTGGAGCCTCTGGCTTGTCGCCTTAGCTCTGGATGTGGAAAAACCTGTGCCAATTCTGCAGCTGGTCTGTAAACTCTCACATTGTTCCTTCCTCATGCATGGGCCCATCTTTTGAACGTGGGCCCTAACTAACAGGTACAGCACAGATTGCGGGGGCAGGGTGCAACTGGGATTGGGCAATTCACTGAGATGACTGGGGTTGAGGATTCCTTAAGGACTAAGCACGTTTATTGTAAGTGCTCCTGAAGAGACTTTATGGGTCAGAATTGGAAATGGCTGGCCCCTGTGGCTGATTTAACCAACTCAGATCCAATGCATACACATGTACTTAGAAATGGTCATGTGTTAGTTGTCGAAAGAACAGTTTGCTAGGAAGTAGACGCGGAAGGTCTGACACTAAACAAATCAAGACTTGTTGTGGCTAGAGAAAGCTGTATCCATCCCATTGAGAGACGTTTGCATGATGTAAGTGTTGTTCTTGTTACTAGAACGGAAATATACGATATCTGTTGTCTCGTACAACCAGAGCTACAGGTGAGTTTCTGCTGTGCAATCTAATTTGACTGATCCCCCTTAGTTCCTAAATCATTCAATAACGTTTTGGACGGTCCCACGTGAAAAAGACCAAGAACAATGTAAAGGAAGTATATGTTATACACGACATTAATGAAACTGAAATAAACACTTTCAAAGTGGCACACAGAATGTCAACCCTCTACTTCAAAAGACATTCTGTGTGTTTTCACCCAGGCCATTATGCAATCACAATGCTATTGTAGGCTATGTTTATGTTTATTATTTGATAATGCGCTCCAATCCCTGGGGTAGCTGGGCGCAGCAGGTACAAGATTACTTAAGCTTAGGTTACATACAAAGGATACAAACAGCTGGTGCAATACATGTCATATTACCGTATTTACAGTACATATATACAAAAAGTACAAGATAAAGGGTAGCTCACGACCCACAGAGGGCAATGAGATGGTTTATAGTCCAGATTTCAGAAGTATCAAGGCAGTTGTATGCAGTGGTCCAGGGCCTAGTGCAAGGGTTCAGTTTGTTATCTGTCATTGGTCCAGAGCCAGCTTTTCACCTTACATCTAAATCTTGAGTAGGGTAGATTAGCTCTCAATGCAATAGGAAGTGCATTCCAGGTGTGGACAGCTCTAACAGGGAAGCTTGTCCACCCGCTTTTGTTCGCCTAAATCTAGGAGTTTCTAGTAGGAAATGGTTGGAGGCTCTGGTGTGGTGACTGCAGGATTTTCTGATCAGTCTGGCCGAGATGTAAGGAGGCGCAGTATTGTTCAGTCCTTTATGGGTAAGAGATAACGTCTTGAGAAGAACTCTGTCGCTGATTTTTAACCAATGGTGGTGTTTCCTGATATTAGAAATGTGTGCTCTGCGAGGTATGTCCAGGGCAGCTCTAAGTGCATTATTTTGCAGTATTTGCATTTTGTTTATGACAGTTATATTGGCGCCCGCATAAAGGGCGTTACAGTAGTCCAGCTTAGACATTACTAATGCGTTGGCTAGTGTGATACAATTGGTTTTGGAGAGGTAAGGTCTGCAGGTCCTGATTAATTTGCAGGTGTACGCTGTAGAGGAAGCCAAGGTTTTGGCTTGTTTTTTCAGAGATAAAGTGGAATCAAGGTAGAAACCTAGTGTTTTTAACCTCAGTTGCCACCTTAATTATATTGCCATCTATGTTGAAGGTGAGATAGTTGGGGATGTGTACATAGCGACTACACAAACCACTGTGCGTATGTCCTTCTTCTGAAAGCGCTGCTGCTGAAGGAGACCCCCAAAACACTGCATGTGCATAATGATAGAATGTCACCCATCATACGACAAGTTGATGGGGAAATTTTTGCCATAATAGAGATTATTCAAATTGGTTTTGTTTTGTTTTTGCTTTATTATAATCTGTTCAGACAGGGTAAGTTTAATACTGTCTCCGATCAGGAGCCTGCCTATGGGCAGTTCTTTGAAATCTGCTGCCAACATTAGGAAAACATTGAAAACTATGAATTGCACTTAAAACCACAAAAGAAGGGAGAGTGGGTGATGATATGGATATTTTCAGATGTTTTTGTCAGGTTTCTGCTTGTTCTTATTGGGGAAGCACAACAGCAGCGCTATGCTTTATTGTTGCATACAGCAGAGAGCCGTTGAAGCCTTTGATTGGTAGGCAGTGACATGACACAGGCCATTAGGCTGTGCGACTGCCAAGCAGATCACTGCTCAAATCTAAGTTACGACTTGATCAGGAAAATGAAACATTAGACATCAGAATTAGGCACCAAACACAGCATGGATTTGATTTGGTTGGTTTCTTACTTGAAACCTCATGTATACCAATAGTAGTGCGACCCACCTGAAGTGAAGGACATATGGTGTGTGGTGAGGATGGGTGGAGCAGTGCAAACAAGAGATGTGGCTATTTTTGTGTTGAAATCAAGGTTAAGGTATTTTCCATGTGAAGGTATGAGGTTCAAATGTAACGAGCTAAATATATCACATTTAACTTTGATTCTCCTTGCCCTAAACCCTATGAAAAGTTGATTAACTGGCATACAGGTGCACCATTTACAGGACGAGGAAACTTTGCCAGTTTCTATGTCTGATTATCTGCAACTGTAAATAAATAAATAGACTCCCCCAGCCACTGCTATTGAGAACTGCGTATCGGATGGGGAATGTTGATGAGGAACACATGATGGGGTTTTCTGTGCCAATCAAGTCTACAGTTGCCATGTGTTGTCTGCTGAATGATAGGAGAAGGTTATGTTGTTTTGTTATGCAAAGTCCATGGGTTTGTTGGATCGATTATCAGGACCTCATAGCAGTCTTGATAAATTACCTTCTGACCCTTCACCCCTTCTCCCACAACCCTCCTGACCCCCAAGGCAATCCATGTTAGGGTCCTCTTTGACAGTGATCTCAACCTCCACCAATGTACCACTTTCAGTGAGACCATTGCATGTCTTAACCTAGTTCAACTAAGTAAAATCCACCCCTTCTCCCCTGCAACTAAACTAAATCTCTTATCTCAACCCTTATATTCAGTAGGCTTGACTACTGCTCTTGCTTTCTTCTAGACCCCTTCTCTATTACTTTTCTCCGTCAGCACAATTCTCACATTTTCAACTTGCACACTCTTTTCCCACCTCTGCTCACTGTCCCCATGGTGCTTTGCATTGCATACACCACTGCACCCTCTTCAAATTTGTCATTTAACATATTCATTACCTAGTCCCACTATGTGTCCACATATAAAATCTACAATTACCTTCCTAAATACCATTCTATCCATTGCCATTCTATATCTCTATGTTCCCAGATCCCATGCTGTCACTTGATTTACTCATTGGCTCACTAGAACTTCCTTTCCAATCAAAATCAATATCTCCACTATCAATGCAGTCAAATCTTCCCGTGAATTCCATATATGCTGCAAGGAAATAAACCAGGACTTAACCCAGGACATAGTCTCTCCCTTTTGTACTCTCATTTCCACCACTGTACATATTATATATGCTCATAGACACACAACTTTGAATGTTATGTAATGAATGTTCACCTACTCTAATTGTTTTTCAGTACTGTACTCTTCATGTCCCATGATGTAAATTGCACTAATTTGCTTGCAATTCCTTCATACTACTACCCCACATATTGCAAACAATGCTCTGATCCATTGTATGAGTTGTTGCTTGAAATGTCCTGCCCTGGCTATAAATAAGACACATAAAATAAATGAATACATTGATCAGTAACGTCTGGGCTTAGAGTTTTTGTTTTGGTTATGAAATGGGAATCTTTTTACGTGACATATTTCATAGACTAGAATATTGCGTGCAGGGCTTCTGTGTTTAAACTCCAAAACTTTCTTGCGATAAAATGACTACTTCCCTGCAGGAGTATAGGGATGGGTAGTGGCTAAACAACCCACTCACTCCTCAAACTTCTACAATCCAGCAGTGATCCCAATGATAAAGGTATAAGACCATGGTGAGGAGCAAATCTAATGCATTCTTCAATGCAGGAAATGTCAGCTGTCGCTTTCGTTTCATCAAAGTTTATTAAAAATAAACTATCAATATTTTTGACATGTGACAGTGCTACTTATGACATTCCTTCTTTGAACACTCTATGACCAATGTCGATCACTGCTGCTTTTAAAGTCAACCAGTGTGATGTATGAATAGTAATTGCATATGCAGAGCACAATGAAAATGGTGTTCTTTTCACAAAGGTATCCTTAAAAATCATAAAACATACAGTGGTCTGAAAAAACAAATGAGGTTCCTGTACATGATCAGACTTTACAAGAAAATGTTCAATGTTGGTACTGTGAGGAAAAGTGTGAAATGCAACCCCTCTTTCCATTGCTCCATTGACTAGACCAATTTCTACATTCAAGTTATTCTTTAACATTACTAGTGCATTGATGCACAGTTTTAAAACCGATTCTAGACCTACTGTTTTAGAAATTGAATTGACTAATTGAATTAATTGAGCCTTTGCTCTTTTATCTAAATATGGCACAACTTTATCTCTACAATGTATTTCTTCTCTGAGAGCAGACATGTATCGTTTCACTCGTCACACTCTCCAAGTGTACACATCAAAGCAACACAATAAATGTGAATTTCTTGAAGAGTCAACATGACATCATTCAGTTGGTTGCATCACTAATGTATGGGTAACTCTTCATTCACAGCTTGTTTATTTCATAGCTTTATAGCAGCCCCAACCTTCTCCAGCATGGCTTAACAGTTCTGCCCTTCAAAACCACACATTCCGCCCCAAGCTGCGTGATGCAACATTGCTCTAACTCTATCCTAGAATGCTCATGCGTCCTCATTCATTATGAAGCTGAAAGTCCAAAAACATTGATAAACTAGGTGCAATCCCCACATAACTATGAATGTACCCAGTCCAAATATATAATTGATGGTTCATCCTATTGATGACCCCTATCTAATACATAAAGCTATTAAGGATATGAAGTATACTTGAATGCATACAACATCAGGTTCAGTGCAACCTGCATGAAACATGTTCGATATGAGTCTGCCCTTTCGGACTGTTTTCATATTCTCCTCAAATATATCTACATGAATCTTGTCAACCATTTCTGCATACTCTATATCTGCAGATTGCCTCATATTAATAGCAGGTTCCTGGAATTCAAAACAATGCCAAATTGTGAAATTACCAATTCTACCTAAAGTTATTTGACTATCCTGAGATTGCTGCATCTTGAAAACGGATTGAACATTCACAGGTCTCAATTGTAACAAATCTCTGAAAACAAGGACATGTTTACCTCCAAACAAAATTTCATAGCCATTCATCAAGACCTCTTGCATAGGCAAGTGAATAAAAGCTAGGATCAAGTTAGATACTCAAGTTTATTGTCATGCTCCTCTGGTAGCACCAACAATTGATCTAAAGTAACATCTTCTATGTTGAATGCTACTGAACCTGTTGGAGCAGTTACAATACATGACAGAGAGCAATCCATTACATTTTGTATCATTGATCTCAATGCATGAATTAAAAAAGATTTGTCTGTTCCCAATTGTCCACTAAAATACATCAATAGAGGTTTATATTGAACACAAGAACATGTATGTTTGTCATGTGTCAACTGTGTAAGAACATGTCTTTGACTTTAAAACAAACTGTGTTCTGCTCTACATTAAGTTTACTTACTAATGTATCCAAATTCCTATCTGCAACTTTAATTTATTGCATTGCACTTTCTACTTCTTCTACGGTGAGCTGAAAATCATTTTGAATAATTGGCTCGCCTAAGACATTTTGACTTCCTACTGCAGAATCATGACTGCCCTTGGTTGTTTCGTTTGCCAATTCAGTTGCCAGAAGTTCTTCTTCATGTGGTTCTTTTCCCAGTAACTCTAAGTATGGTTCATATTTTAGATATCTAATTAAGTCCTTTTTGTAAAAAAATATTGTCCAAAAGTGTAAAATCTTCCAAACAAATCACTCTCTGCACACCATAGGAAGTACAACTGCAAAAGGCAAAAAATAAATAAATATGTTTTCTATGCAGTTTGGCAAGATAGTTTTATTTGGTTGATGAGACTTGGCTTTTCATGTCTCACTAGACAACCATTACATCCATGTACTTTAAACCATCCTCTGTCATTGTGTGCTTTCATATTTCAATTTGAGTTGAGTTCTATTACTTCATAAAATCACAGAAACTACAACTCTACAGTCCTATTTTGATAATAGGTATCAATCAAGTTGGTTTTGAGAATTATCTCCTATCAGGTACTCTTTCAGCTAACTGCTGAATTTCACTCAACAGCTTCAGTACCCGATTTCTTGTAGTTGCGAGGCCGAGACTTAACCATAGTGCATTAATGCTACTTCCATACAGAGGTAAACTAGTTAGCCAATTTGCAGCTTTGTAGCTTCCATACTCTCTTTGAGAGAGCATCTTGAGTTCAACGCTTAGAAGTTTCTGACTAAGACATTGGTCCGCTGATAAGTCTGCCCATACTTCAGCTGCATTGCTTTTTTCAGCTTTTGTCATGTATGCTGTAACATAATGAGCAACAGCTGTTTTATCATCCGCAATGTACTGTACATCAGTATTTGCATCCCAAGTCTGAGCAATGACAGGTTTGTAATCATTAATGAATTATCATACTGTATGTCACTTTAAAAGATACATATTCTTCTGTGACTTACCAGTAACATGGTGTCGAACAGATAACATTAGACTATTTGCTCGACCAACTGGTGTCTCAAGCATTGGAAAGCCAAATCTGCACTGAGTGTATTACTTGTCTTTACTTTTACATTTTCTCTGATAACACTTCCCACATGTGTGCCTTTGATAACTTTCCACCTTGTTCCCTGAATCAACATTCACATGCTGAGCAGGGATGGAACAAGTGACATATGTTTCTATCAACTCCATCACACAGCCATCACTTGCTTTACCAAACTGAGGAGTATCTTTAATACACAGAAGCATATGTATATATGGAGCCCCACATGCTTGGTACTCTTTCATCCGAAAGAAATGTTCCACAGTTCATAGTGGACCATTTTTGTTATTACACATAAAAAGTAACATGGCAAAAAATCAGTGGTGGAAGAATCGTGATACTCTTACATGGGTCGTGGAACACAATTATCTTGGTTTTATGGGTTCTATGTCTTCTTGCTGTAGATTGCTTTCACAAATCCACTCAGCAAGATCATCCCAACCATACTCAGCACAACTTAAAATCACAAACCAAGTTGGTGGGTCCACTTTTCTGATCATGCATCTAACCTCTGAGTGTCTTCTATACCAATATTTGTTAGTTTCTCTCATTATGGCAAGGACACTGGTAATTGTTCCTTCTAAAATGTCCTTTTATTATTTTACCTGTCGCAGCATCTCACATTCAGAAACATTTTGAAATCTAGTTCCTGTCTGAAGTGTAGGAGCAACAGCATAACATTATGTCGAAAATTCGCTTTCATACAGTAAGGGAAGAGTATAGTCACCATTGGTGCAGAATTGGGAATCTTCAGAATATATTTATGTAAATTGATATTCTGAAGAAGGAATTGGAACCATACAGTCATACAATCTACCTCATTCTCCAGTAGTTTAAAGCAGGGGGAAACAACATGCTTCTTAACGTTTTTTTTTTTTTGTTTTTTTCCAGACACTGATTGGTACAGCTTTTGTTGCTTTCATCTTGTATAATTCCAAACTGTCGTCTATTATTTCACATGAGTGTAGAGGATGAATAGTGTAATGTTTATACAAACTTTACCCTTCTGCAACAGTTAGACTTTGAAACTAACCTTCACTGCTCTTGCTTATTGATTCAACATCAATCATAGACAAATCTAGTGCAGACACACATCATTTTGCTTCAGTAGAATTCTTACTATTTCTTCACCGTTCTTATGTCTATATGCTGTTGTCAAACGTTCTTATCTTTTGAGGCAACACCATTTACCAAAACAAACAAAGAATCTGCAATTACATGTTTCACTCCTAGAGTGTTGACATTTTCTTGCAAACTGAGAAGCAAATTCACAACTTTGACTCTCACACCTTGCACTAATGATTAATTAGGCAGTTTTGTCATCTGTGTTTGCAGTCTAACAATAACTTGGAAGGAATTAACAGTTTGCAATGCAATAACTTCAAACATGTTCAATTTCTGAAGCACAACAAAGATATGAGGCACTACCATGTCATTCAAGACACTTCTAGAAAAAATGTATTTTCTTTAGTAAAAACCCAATGTAGTCTCTACAAAGATTTAGTGCCTCACTTGTATCAAATCAATATTTTACAAATAAATACAGACAGAAGACTTTCCAAGCATATTGTACAGCATCTATAATGTTCTCCTCAATGTACAGTGGTTGTATTTGTACTTTAGAGAAACTTGTCGACAAGACACACAAACAATGTCAGGTATTTTGATTGAAGACAACTCAAAGATTGCGATACCTCTTTGAAGGTTTGAACAATGAGATCCTTTGAAAGCATAGGATCCTCATTTCCACTTCCTGTAAGTGTTTCATCCACATATACATAATCTTTAAATGTGTCATGTTAAGTTGGCTTGAGAATAAACAGGAATCTGAGGAAGAGTGCAATTTCCTAGCACTGTGAATACAACAAACAGGGAGTTATCATCTTGGGATACAATGAACTTGGAAAATATTTGTTATAACTTTTGAATATTGGTGAAAAGGAGTCTAGGGAAGGAAGTAATTCCCTGGAACTCTGAACACTGTCCATTTGGAACTTTCTGGTTTGATTAATACTTCTATATTCAATATGAACATTTGAGCACTTTGAGAAATCGAGACAATATCCTTTGCGCCTTAGACATAGGTTAGAGTGTGAGGCCAATAATAGGATTGTAGTCTAAGGACATATTTTATTTTCGCTATCTTGACCAAGGACAGACCTTTGAGTTTTGGTTGAGGTAGGGAAATGCCTCATAGATTAGGGATAGTGAGGCAGCATTTTCTAACCCTTTTTTGATTTGAATACAAGTATATGACCATAAACATAAGCTCTCAGTGTCCGTGTTTCATTCCTGACTCTTCACACCACTCTCTGCCAAACACTTCACAAAGGTTATCACATGTAAGTACATCAACTGTTTGTTTCTGTGTGTATAATTAGTAAGTGTGTTCAACACAAACATTTACACATTTCTTTTCACATGAAAAGCTTTTCTAATTACTGCTTCAGCTTTTTTCTTTTAAAAAAAAACTCTTCACCACATACCTAGATTATGATTTCAAACTTCTCCAAAGATTTATAAAAAGTTGAGAGTTGAACATTTTATTCCTCTCTCTAGAACCTAAAGGAGTTTTTGTTTGTTTCCTCTTAAAAACCTTTTGTTTCTTACTAACTACTAACAGTATTGATACATGTTTTCATATTATCACTTTGACTTGAAACATGATTGTTTCCATTCAATTGATTAGTTGGCATATCTCCTATCTGAATTTGGACATTTTCAAAAATAGTATCACTAACAGGCCTGAGTATATTGTCAGTAAAATGAGCTTGTACAAAACTTGAAACATGAACATCAACAGTTCTAGATTTAAAAACATAACTTCCTTGCAAACAATCATTCCTCTTGGCATTTTTGTCATGCCTCTTAGTAGGCATAAATCAACAATGCTGTAAAGAAACAAATATACCTACTACATACATGCCTAGTCTTCTAAAATAGAAAAGATTCCATATCTTAAAATGAATAGGTAAGCGTAGACAGAGTGAAGCATGGCTGCATAGAAATAAATACGATGTATTTACAGTGTGTGCATGGCTGTAAAGAATGTAGGAGTTCAGTGCGTAGGCATTCCAAGAATAGGGTAGAGTCAGTGAGTGGGGACATTAGTTTGTTGATAGGATGTATATGTAGAAGTAGAACATCTCGTGATAGCCTGGGTGGGATTACAACATGTAAGAGTAGGGTGCTAGAAGTAAGGCAGATGCAGATAGGATGCATGGCTGGAGAAAATAACAGTGCAGGGTCGGTGGGTCAGTGGTTATATAGAAAATTGAATAGCTAAATGGATAGAGGATAGAGCTACATAGTATAGGGGTAGGGTAGGTAGATAGGAGGACAGAGGCTGCAGGTAGGCTACCTGGGCACAAGAAGAGAAAATAGAAGTAGAGAGGCTAGATTGGGGAACAGAAGAATGAATTATGGTGGATAAGTAGATGGAAGCAGAGACAATGTAATTATTGTGGGTGGAAATATGAAGCACAGGAATAGAAAGGTAGAGGTGGGATGAATGAAAGTAAATACAGATGTGAGTGGGTGGGGCTAAAGAGGGTGGAGGTAGGGTGGATGTATGAGGGTACAGAGAATGGAAGTAAAATAGGTGGGGATACAGAAAGTGCATGTACAGACAATACATGTAAGACAAGTGGATAGCAGAAGAATGTGTGTAGGATGGATGGGTGGAAATAGGCAAGCTGGGGATAGGTAGGGTAGGTGGGGATAGTGAAGGAAAGGGTAGGCTATGAATACAGAAGATGATGGACAAAGGATGGAAGTAGCATGAGTGGACAGATATCGAGTGCAGGTAGAAACAGTGAATGTTAGGCAAATGGAAGGGTGTAAGATGGGTGGGTGGGAATATAGAGTGAGTGGATAGATTGGGTGGATGGGATTACAGAAGACAGTGGTAGGCTGGTGCACGTTGGGTACATGGGAATAAGATGGATGTTTGAGAATAAAGACAATAAAGACAAAGGGAACAAGTTGAATGGGTGGAGATACAGACAAAAAAAAATAGAGCGAGTGGAAGGATGTACAGAGTGCAATGAAATCACAGTACAAATCCCAAATCATTAACATGTGCAAATGTATACACATTAGTATGTCATGTACATTTAAGTACATTTAAAGTTCAGATCTATAGGACCTTCTGAGAAATATAGCTACAATAATTAGTTCTTTCTATTTTTTTGAATTAGTATCCACATCCACCAATACCCTGATGACACACAGCTATACCTCAAAATGTACTTCTTCAAGGACATCCACAGGCTCAAAATATGTCTCTTTCTGATCCAGGCTTGGATGTCCAATGCATACTTGAAGCTCAAGCCCTCCAAAACTGGATTTCTACACCTCACCAACAGCATCAAACACCCAGATATACAGACCTGGCATTCAACCATGAACCCTGAGGGCTTCACACCTGATCTCACCTCCTGCACCAAGTTCCTCGGGTTCCACATTGACAAACACCTATCCTTCAAGACACACATAGCTAAGACAACTCAAACATATTGGTGTCAGTTCTGCCTCATATGGAATAACAAGCCCTCCCACCGGACTGCTTTAGATCCACTGTTCAAGTAATGGGCATATCCCAACTGGATGGGGGCAATGCCCTCCTCGAATGCCTCCCTCTGTCCTGCCTTGTGTCCATTCAAGGGTCTATGCAGATACAACCACATCACCACGTCCATCATCAACCTTTGTTGGCTCCCACTGCATGCACAAATCACCTTCAAGTCTTGCTGCATCATCTATGTCACCCCGCTACCTCACGAAGAAACTCAGCATCTCCAGTGGACTGTGCACCACCAGAAGCCAGGTCACATGCAGACTTGAAATCGGCTGCTTCAAAAAGGAAAGGACCAGAAATCAAGCCTTCTCTTCCGACCCCCCAAGACTATGGAACTTCTTCCCTGTCAGCATCAGACTCACCCCCACGCTCCTACAATTCAGAAAAGAACTTAAGACCAACCTATTCAAGGAGCCTCTCCTCCTCAAAATCTAGGCCATCACGTCACCACCTGACTCGCCAGACACGATCCACCCCTCTCCTCCTTGCTACCCTCTATAGCTGTACCCCTCCTCTGTGCCCCTCTGTATCGTACTTGCCGCTGTATATCTGTTCTGTAGTTACCTCTAAAAAGCACTCGTTCAAGCATCTGCACTGTTGTATACCCCTGTAAAGCACTCCATTGGTATTGTTGAATATATCTGTAAAGCTCTCCATTGCTTCTCAAAGCTAGGTCTGCGCTCAAACAACACCATAATACAAAATACCATAATCATTGAAGTAAGGGAAAAAAAAGAAGATACCAAAGCCACACAAACAGCAAACAACCAATCAAGTACTTTAGCGAGTGGTTAATTTGTGTCGGTGTATTTATAGATACATGTCAAGAGTAATTTTCGTTTTTTTGCACAGCGCTGTATATTTAAAAGTTAACAGAAATGAATTTGTCCTGTGTTGCACATGGTTGATTTTGTGAGATTTGTGCATTCATGAAGAAAATCAGAGCTGGCACGGCCACTGCTTGTAGCACTATGCATGTTCTATTTGAAAGAGGCATGCACTGCAAAGGCCCCTGCAATGTCTAATCTATGCGACTGCAGCAGGCACTGTCAAGGCACATATGTTGACTATTAGCTGTGGGGGCCAATTGCCCTGATGATGCCCACACTGTGCCTATTCTACATGACGGTAGCAAGCACATCCAAGCCCATAATGCAATTGTTATTTTTGAGCTGAGATTGCATTGCTGAGGCCTATTTTTATTGGGGAAATGTAAACTTGGAAAACAATTCAGTGTCTCTTTTACATAAGGGCAGCTTGAGGCGATTCCTATGTTCTTTATGAGTGCAGGTTTAACTGCTGGGGCCAATGGTATATAAAATGTATGTGCGGGAAGTGTGCATTGCTGAGACACATGCTGCAACCATTCTATTTTATGGAAGCTTACACTGCTGATTCAATCTATTATAAATGATCAATGCTTCCACTTCCGTGCCTCATGCTTACAAAGTCTGTTTTGAGGGAAGGTTACCTTACACCATTGCAGCCCACATGGCTGTTCTCTACTTAAGGGGATGTCTTAATGCTGACTACAACAGTGACATCTTCTATGAAATGGAACATTGCAATACTGCAGTCCATAGTGGCATGCTTGTGGGGGAAACATTCACCTGTACTGCCCATGTTGATGTGCACTATTTGTACACACTTGCACTACTATGTCCAATTCTGTACCTAATCTGTTTTCGAAAATATTGTTCTACTGAGGTCTATTGTGACCTATACTATTAAGGAAGTTCCTCTTAACCTCTAATGTGTTTGTGTGTGTGTGAAAAACTGAGAAGCGTAGTTGCTATGCATACGCAAAGCTACTGTTCTGCATTCTTTGTCTGGTTGTGTTAATGAAAGTTGTAGAACTGCTACCCACAATGTCCTTGTTCTGTGTATGATAATGAATCATGCTCTGCTACCCCACCAAAACCACAAGATTCCAACCTAAAAGGTATTCAACTCCTTTATCACTGCTTACCGGAAGGCCACTTTTAACACTAATGAGAGCCATGTAGCAAACACATATTCTATTTTACGAAAGCTTACACTAGTAATTCAATCTATTCTATATGATGAATACTTGCATTCTCATAGGTCATGCTTACAATGTCTGTGATGAGGGAAGGTTACCTTACGCCAGTGTACCCCACACGGCTCCTTTCTATTTGATAAAATGTCTTAACACACTGATCCTAGTCTATATGAGGACAGCAGGTACAACCAAGCCCACACTGCATCTTTTATATGTGGGCTCAGATTGCATTGCTGAAGCCCATAGTGTTCCTGTTTTTCTTGGGGCAATTCGCACTTAGAAAACCATTCTGTGTTTCATTTACATAAGGGGAGATTGCACTACTGAAGCCATTCCTATGTTCCTTATGAGTGCAGGTTTAACTGCTGGGACCAATGTTATAAATATTGTATTTGAGGGATATGTGCACTGCTGAGGCACATGCTGCAACCATTCTATATGATGAATGCTTCCACTTCTGTGGGTCATGCTTACAGAGACTGTGTTGAGGGAAGTTTACCTTGTACCAATGCAGCTCGCACAGCTGTTTTCTATTTCAGGGAATGTCTTAATGCTGAGAACAAAACTGACTTCTTCTATACAGGGGAACATTACAATACTTCTTTCCATAGTGACATGTTTGTGAGGGTAACATTCATGTGTACTCTCCATGTTTATGTGCACTATGTGTACAAACATGCACTACTGTGTGCAATTCTGTACCTAATCTGTTAGGGAACATATTGTCCTACTGAGGCCTATTGTGACCTATGCTATTAAGGAAGCTCATCTTAACCTCCTATGTGTTTGTGTGTGTGAAAAACTGAGAAGCATAGTTGTTCTGCATATGCAAAGCTTATGTTACTCTGCTACATACTTTGTCTGGTTATTGTGCTAATGAAATGTGGAGTACTGCTACCAACAATGTCCCTGTTCTGTGTATCATAAAGAATCTTGCTCTGCTACCCCACCAAACTCACAACATTCCAACGTAAACATTATTCAATCATGTGTTTCACCCCTTACCAGAAGGGCACTTTTAACACTACGAGGTGCCATGGTGCAACCATTCTATTTGACGGAAACTTATACTAGTTATTCAATCTATTCGATACGATGAAGACTTGCATTCTCATGGCTCATGCTTACAAATTCTGTGTTGAGGGAAGGTTACCTTTCACCAGTGTACCCCACATGGCTCTTTTCTATTTGAGGTAATGTCTTAAAGCAGGGGCCTATTATACATGAGGAGAGTAGGTACAACCAAGCCCACACTGCAACTATTACATGTGGGCTCCGATTGCACTGCTGAGGCCCGTTGTGTGCCTGTTTTCCTTGGGGCAGTTTTCACTTAAAAAAACATTCTGGGCCTGATTACGAATCAGGCGTTAAGGGGTTAACGGCGCCGTAAAATGGCGCCGACCCTTAACGCCTGATTACAAGGTCCGTTAGTGCCATGGTGATATTAACGCCTGCTTTTTGCAGGCGTTAAAATCCATGGCGCTAAGGGACCATGGTGCTAATTACGCCACTGTAATTTACAGTGGTGTAATTAGCGCCTTCCCCACTCCCATTATGCCCTATGGGGCAAAAATGGGAATGGGGAGGGGTAAAATGGGAAATGGGGATTTACCGCCCCCCTCACCTTGGAATGGGTCGGTAAATCCGCCATCCACCATGGTGTAAACACAGTTTACACCATGGTGGTAAGGGTACGACCCAGGCGGTAACTTACCGCCTTGGTCGTAATGAGGCCCTCTGTGTCTCATTTACATAAGGGGAGATTGCACTACTGAGGCCATTCCTATGTACTTTATGAGTGCACACTTAAATGCCAGGGCCAATTTTATATGCATTGTATGTGAGAGAAGTGTTTACTGCTGAGGTGCATGCTGCAACCATTCTATTTGATTGAAGCTTAGACTACTGATTCAATCTATTCTATATGATTCATGCTACCACCCTGGTGTCACATGCTTACAGAGTATGTGTTGATGGAAAGTTACCTAACACCACTGCTGCCTACATAGCCCTTTTCTACTTAGGAGAATGTCTTAAAGTACTGCTGGCTTCCAAAGAAAATTGTTGACCCCAGCACATATTGTTTTACAAATCAAGCACTGGGTTTAGCAAAACAACAATAAAGAACAAATTAATACAAACTATTTTCTCTCATAGATAACCATACTGAAACATACACTGTAGCATAAAAACTCTTTTTAAAACACACACATTTTCAGATTACCAGACAACTCTTTTAAAAACACCAAACATGGTTATAAAACCGTTGAAAAAAAATCATATTTTGTACTGCTCTGATCATTTCTTTATTTTACACAAGAACAGTGTCTAACTCTAGAGACATCCCCGTCCCCTGCACACCATCAAAACTGAATCAAACAGTCAAAAGAATGTGTAGAAAATGTCAAACTTTGCTTGTATGGAGTTTTAAATTAACAAAATGTATTAGTGAAATTCATACATTACAATTTCATAAAAATAAACATAAGAACATTTACAGAAACAATAAATCCCCTGTGGATAACGGGGTAAAACTTGGTTCTACCAATTTCGAAGCTCAATGTGTTTCAGGGTGCCACCCCCTTCTTCGAAATTTGTAGAACCAAGTTTTGCCCCGCAATGGTGAAGTCAGCAGTGTGCACTTGGCAATCTATCATGGGAACAATGTCGGAGCAACTATATGCACCAGCATCCTTTGCAGACATCAGGAGTACAAAAGAGCACAGGGTGGGAAGTGGCGATGGGATGTTATTGAGGCTGAGTATGGAAATTGGTGGCAGTGAGCAGTCTTACCTGCCGAGAGGATAGTAAAAAGCGGCAGTGATTGCGAACTTGCATAAATCAGTGCACCCCAAAACAGTCCTTTTAAGGAATACCTATTACATGCAGACATATAATAACATATAACACTATTACTATTAAAAAAAAAAAAATCATAGCCGCGGCTATGGTAGCCCCGGCTATGAACAATCCCTTCTAGCAGTGGGTATGCATGCATTTCTTCCTGCAGTCAGAAACATATATTGAAAGGTTTCAAAGTTGAAATGACACAAGCGTAGAAGTGAGGATATGGAATCAGAAAGACAAGTAAAATTGTGTGGCGTAACATCCACAAAATAATATGATTATATTCAATTTATTTATTTTAATTATTGCATTTCTTAAAAACACCGAACCCAGTGATATCATGGCATTTGTTACATATATTCAGTTACAAGTACACACTTACCAGCTACAAGTACACAGTCATATGACAAAGATAGGTGGCATCAATCATATTTGTCAAAAAGTCCTGACCAGTTTTTTTAATAGCTGATAAGATTGTTCATTTTTAATAGGTGCAGGAAAAGAGTTCCCGGGGAGTAGTTGCAGCAACTGGCAAGCCAGCGCCTCCTGCCCTTTGGCTCTTGTACCGTGAAATGTTCAGTGAGATGATGGCACTAGATCTTAAAGTCTGTGATGATGTTTTTAGGGTGATACTGTCCTTGAAATATACAGGGGCATCCTTATGAATGTACTTGTGGGTGATGGTCTTGAAGAGAATTCTCTCTTTTAAGGGAAGCCAATGTGCCTCTTGTCTGATCAAGATGTGATCGCTGCATTTTAATCCAAAAGCTGCTCATAGAGCTTCATTCTGAAGTGATTGTAGTTTAATAAGTTTGTAGCTGAAGTACCCAGGAGGAGAATACTGCAATAATCCAGTTTGGAGAGGACCAGAGCTTGCGCTAGGATCATGGAGGTGTGTGGTGACAGGCATTGTCTGCTAAGTGATATGAGTTTGTCGGTGTATGCTGTGGAGGAGGATAAGGCTTTGATGTGCCTGGCCATTGAAAGATCAGCTTCTAGGTAGACCCGCAGTGATTTTACTTGTTTCAGGACAGGGATGGATGTGCTAATAATGTTTATGGAAGATTAGTTGTATAGGGATTTGAGACGAGTGGGTGAGCTCACAATGAGGAGCTCCGTTTTCACATTGTTAAGGCACAAGCAGTGCGTGGCCATCCAGTTTTGGATGTTAATGTAGACTTTGTGGATTGTAGTGGTGTCCTGCTTGTAGTCACCCATGATAGAGCTCAGAATTTGAGTGACATCATAAAAGTTTGCATAAATGATGCCCAAGGGGTCCAAAGCAGCAGATAGTGGTTTTGTGTAAGTGTTGTAAAGTGTTGGTGAGAGGCAGGAGACTTGGGGAACCCTGAGTGGTGCAGAAATGGGATCTGCTCCCTCTACAGCTATGAAGACTGTGATGGTGCATTCAGAAGAGAATGATTTGACCTAAAGTGTGGCTTATGGGGAGAAGTCAAAGTTTTAGTTAAGGGATTGTTACAGTTTTTCATGGTCGACTAAATCAAAGGCGGCTGAAAGGTCAAGTAATAAAAGGATGCTTAGATTTCCAGTATCACAGATTCTGCCCATCTGCATTTTTAGGTCCAGTAAGGGAGTTTCCGTGCTGTGCTTTGGGTAGAAGCCTGATTGCCAGAGCCAAGGGGGTGGTTGCTTTCCAGGAAGAGTTGGATTTGGGTGCAAGCTACCCGATCTATTATCTTCGGTAGAAAGGGAACAGTGGTGATGGGCCGGTAGTTATTTGGAATGGTGGGGTCTAAAGGTGGTTTTTTGAGTAGTGGAGTTATCCAAACTGCTTTGATGTTGGAGGGGACTGAATTGGAGGAGAAGGACGCGTTTCTAAAGTCAGCGATAATGGGGAATGGAGTGTGTGTGCAGAGTTTCACCAGGCGTACCGGGGATGTGTCTCCCTTGCAGTTTCATGGTTTAAGGGCAATGATGGTGGCCAGTACCTATTCTTAAGTGAGTTTATTACATTTGAACTGGGGATTGCTGGCTAGAGGGTTAGGGTTGGCATGGTTGGCAGTGTTTGGTCAAATGTGTTTGGTCACCAGGGCATCTGTTTTTGTATTTATTTTATACTGAATGGAAATATTGTTGTGTGCCATAGCATTCTGAATGGTTGTGCACCAGCATTTGTCAACTTGAGTCGGGGCTGTGGTTGGGATTGGTGATTCCAATTCTCTTTGTATGGAGAGTAACTATTTGGTGTTCGACCAAGCATTGGCAAAACGAGAATTGTAGGAGTTGGCTTTGTGTGTTACAACTGGCGATTTGTAAGTTTTGGTGGCTAAACCGAAAGCAATGCCAATAGTATTGGAAGGATTATTTTGTGTAAGTGTTCTAGGGCTCTTTCCTTGCAACATAGTGTAGTCAGTTCCTCATCAAACCAAGTTTTTTCAGGTGTGTACTGTTTAGGGATTTTAGAGACAAGAGGGGAAAGGGTGTGTAGCGTGGTTTGTAGACAAGCATAATAGAGATTGGAAATGTCTCTAGGGTTAGTATTGGAAGGGTCATGGTTCATGAGTGCAACTGTTAGCGGTGGTTGATGCTATCAAATGTGAGTTTGAGGGTATTTCTGACTAATATCGGGTTTGTTGTGTTAGATGGTGAAGCCTGTGAGTTGGTGATGCGAAAGTCAAAGTTAATCAGGAAGTTATCATACCAAAGTACTTCAGAGATGGATTCAATGTTAATGGTGGTGTTTGCTGTGAGAATCCAGTCAAGGATTCTGCAATTGTTGTGCATGGGTGTATTCATGAGTTGGGTGAAGTGCATGTCTTTAAGGGCTGTGGCTAGTGCTGCAGCTTTAAAATCTGCTGTGTTGTTGATGCAAAGGTTGATATCTAAGATAATGAATTTTGTAAGTGTCTTCAATACTGGTGTGATAAGCAGTCAAATGTCAAGGTCTGGTCGGTTAGCCTTATTATGTTGTCGATAAATCAAAAGGAAGTTGTAAGTGGTTTACTGCACCGAAATGTGCATACTAATAACTGTGGGCTACAAGAACGCATTTATACCTGTGGCTACACAAGCAAGCCAAAATACATGAGGTTCCACGAGTTTGTTCATAGCCTCAGATATGAATACCTACTTGTAGTCCTGGGTACACATCAATTTTTTTACATACTCAAAAAAACATGTTACAAAGGTTTCAAAGTTCAAATGACACAAGGAGACACTTGAGGCCATGGGATCAGAAAGACTTGTAAAATTGTGTGCTATAACATCCATCAAATAATGTGATTATGACACAGGAATTTGTATTACAGTGGCCGGGGCCCTGATGGCAGTTATACACCGGCTACACAGACCCATCAAAACACACAATGTTTCATTGGCTTGCTGGTACCCACGGCTATAGAAGCCTCTGAGAGGGTGCAACATTTTCATTGGCAGGTCTTTAGCTGCAAGGAAAAGGAAACCCTTCTGTAGCTGTGGTTATACGTATATTCTAACATAACAGAAAATAGATATGTGCAGAGGCTTCAAACTGTAAATAACGTAAGGCTAGAGGAGGTTAGGAGCCATAAAAATGACATGTACAATTTTGACTTCCAACTTTCAAAAACGAATAAGTTCATTTGGTGAAAATGTCACGGTAACCAAGGCTATAGGCGTGGCTATACCCGCAATACAGAAAAAAAGCAACAGAGACCATTTTCATTTTCAATAACATTTCATGACTTCTATGGGTGGCTCTTAAAAGAGCTTGTGAGTTTTTACGGCAATAACCCAAAAATATACTTTCATTCAGACCAATACTCCTCTCTTCTATTACAATTCATAAAATCTTGCAAAATTTCTCAGTGCTCTTTTGTTAAATGACTAACTAATTTTATTTTCCCAACGATAAAACATCCTGTGTTCCCAGTCAAAACTTGAACTCATACCTCTAATTTCAAATACTCAATCTAAACTAATATTATAGAACGAGAAAAACGTACTAAGCCAATGCTGTGAAAACACATCACCTATGTCTTCGACATCACTTTTAGTTCCATTCTAAAAATGCTCTATTCCACCACAATCTTCTGAGTAATAAGTGTCATCATTCGATACTCAACATGATGTATTCCAATAATCTCCTTCTGAAATTGACTGCATTTCTGAAAAATCCAGCAAAAAGAATACCTATAGCCTCTTAAACTCCACAATATCCTAAAACACACCTCTCTTTCAGGAAATACAAACTTAATACATAGAAAATGACTTAAGATTATGATGCAATACAACCTCCAGTTTAATTGGTAGTGCTGTTTTGGGGGTGAGGAAAGGAGGAGGGAGGAACTGGGAAGTAAAGAACATTCCTGCTCAGTACGCAACACTGCAGCAATCCATATAATAAACATTCAGTTACCATCCTCGGAATATGCAGGACCAGCGTTCCATCCCTGCACTGAAGGTCAGCCCTGATGGGCTTTTGTGAAGCTGTTTTTACAAAATGTGGAAATCCTAAAGTGAACGCTCCATCACTTGCTACTTTTTTGCCTGAATGAAATTTGATTATTCTCACCTTACTGCACATGCGTGGGGCATGTCATTGTGAAGTTGTTCACATTTGCAATAGGAAATGGGCCATTTATTTCCACATTTTGAGAAAACACTTCAAAATGGCCACCGTCTCCTCATGGGGAGGAAACAACCCATGGAGAGCTTACTGCTTCTGATTGGGAAACCCTTGCCTACTTGATGCAATACTAGGTGCTGGCAGGCGAAAGCCGGGCCCCACAACCAGGCCCCCTCAGAAAGGCCCCTGTCTGTGCCTGCCTGGCCTAGGAGGACTCAGAGGGCCCCCTCCTCCTTCTGACCCCCGCAGTAAATCATGGAAAGGTCCCCAGGCAGGCAGCCTGGTCTCTGCCACTCTATGACCCTGAAGAATACCTGTGAGTGATGGCTAGACATTGTCATTGCCTCGCCACTAACCCTAACAACTGTTTAACCAAGGTGTGCCTATTCCATTCTGCCTTCCTTGCCTTACTTTATCTCACTTATTCCTTCTTTCATCACATTCTGTGTCTCTTTTCTGCAAATTCAAAGCCTGGTGTGTATTCTTTAACATCTCTGCACCCCATTTTACATTGCATTTTGTGACTCTTTTTGTAAATTCGAAGCATGGTTTATGTTTTAACATCTCTGCACACATCAGCAGTACTAATGTATTCCCAGTAAATCTATTCTCTTGTTTCCCATGACCACTAGGCCGCCTGGTGATTTTGTGCTCAGATGGTGCTGTGCAGCCGCTTCTCGTTCTTCCAACTATCCTCGGCCGCCCCATGGCACTCACCATCTCCTATTCTCAAACTGCTACACTATCACCTATAATCAGTCGCTCACGAAGTCTGGAATTACAAAGCTTAAAAAAGACATCCTGACCACTAATCCTAGACTACCCATCGCAGACACCTATGTCAGCACAACTTCCAGACAGATCTTCACTGATATCTTTTCTGTCCCCTCTCCTGATCTTTGGACTCCTCATCTCAGCTCTACACTCCCTCCTCTCACATCCTCTCCCATTAACGGTGGCACTAGATGGGAAGTACTCTTTGCAGGCTTCACATTATCCTTGTGTATCATTAATGTCTACCACACTGGCACTACTTGGTTCAGAGTTCTCAACCCAACCTCCTCTTTGATCGGCACCTGCTGTCCCTCATTAACTTCCTTCCCACACCTCCAACTCCTTCTTCTACTCTCCCTATCCCCCCTCCAATTAGTGCACCACACCCCTGCACCCGTCCTCAGAAAACCTTCAAAGACAGAGACCTCTTGAATATAGCCGTGTTTAATACCATCAAACACTCGGCCGGCATCTTGCTCCTCCTTGAAGACCTTGACCTTGATAGCCTTGCTCTTACCGAGACATGGATCAATAACAGCTCACTCAGTGTTTTTGACTCCCTTCTACCTGATGGCTATAAGCTCATCTCAAAGCCTTTCCCTTACCATGCTGGTGGGAGGCTTGCTCTCATATTCCCTGAGTGGGTCCCTTCTTCCCTCATACCCACCAGCCTTACTGTTCCTTTGAGAGCTTGGTTTGCAAGCTGGTCATCTCTTCGACCTCCTCTCTGACCATTGCCACTATCCACAGACCACCGGGCTCTTCCACCATGCTCCTCTCTGAATAGGCGGATTTCCCCTCATATCTAAATGCCTTCTTCTGGGCGATTTCAACATTCACCTTGATTCCTCAATCACAACATCCACTCTCTTCTGTGACCTATGCACCTCGCTCTCCCTCTCCATTCTCCATTCTGACCCACCCAGTCAGCTGGACACACTCATGATGCCTTCATCCACACAGATATTTCACTCTCCCCCACTCTGACCATCCACTCGCCTGGTCAGACCACTCTCTCCTCTCCTCTTACCTGGGTCCTCTGACTGCAACTCCATCAGCCTGCCAACCTTGTTCATGAACATACATCTGATGAAACGAGTGTCAGTTGCTGCCTTCACATCTACCTTCATACCCCTATAATCCCACTACAGACCCTACCTCTGACTCTCAGCAACCTCCATCTTCCCATTACTAATACCCTTGACATTCTTGCCCCGTCATGAGGATCCACCTGAAACATGCCTCTAAGTGTATCACCTGGTATGACTCCGAACTTGCAGCCCTGAAACACAAGTGCAGAACTGCAGAAGTGAAGTGGCAGACCTCAGGCTCACCCTGAGACAAACTGGCCTATTGCCAATACAGACTCTCCATCCGCACCAATAAACGGGCCCACATCCAGACTTGCATCTGTGGTGCATCCAACAACATGGCTGATCTCTTTAAAATCTGCAAGGAATTAGCCAACCCTTGCACAGTCTCCTTCTCACCTCTTCCCTCCCAGGCCCTCTGCAATGCACTGGGCAGACACATCATTGCAAAAGCTCAGGACATCCTAAGCACCCTTGTGTCCCTCTCCTCCTCCTCTTCCCTCGCCCCCTGCCTCCTCTGGCCTCCCATCGTCCCTCTGCCTTACTCTCTTCTGTCTCCCCTCCTTCTCTCCTGTCACACATGATGAGGTCACCAGAGTTGTCCGCTCCATGAAGGTCTCCTTCAAACAGGTCTCCCCATGTACCTCTAGAACCATTAACTACGATATTGGCTCTCTTGTCCCTGCACTTGTTGATTTCTGCAACCACTCTTTTGATACTGGATATTTCCCCTCCTTCCTCAAGCACTCCCTTGTGCGTCCCCTCCTGAAAAAGCCTTTTGCAGACCCTTCTTGTCCATAAAACTACTGCCCCGTATCTATCACTCCCTTCCTTGGGAAACTCTTGGGGAAGTTGGTCTTCCCCTAACTGACCCAGCACACTGAAATTGTGGGTTGACTCCACGACCATCAATCTGGATTCCAGAGGCATGGAAACTGCTCTTCTGAACACCCATCAGGAACTGCTTGCATCTCTTGACTCCGATTATCCAGCTGCTCTCATTCTACTTGATCTCCCCTCTGCATTTGATACGGTCAACCACTCCATCCTCATAAAACGTCTCCACGTTACCCTCGGTATCTCAGAGTGGCACTGGACTGGCTGACCTCATTCCTCAATGTCCCAGGTTATTCTGGGCTCTTTATCCTCCCCTACCTCTATCTCTACCTGTGGCATCCCCCAGGGCACCAACCTTTCTCCTTGCCTCTTTTACACCTATCTTGCTCCACTTGCACATCTCATTTCCACCTTCTTCCCTAACTTCTAGTGTTATGCAGATGACACACCACTTTTCATCAAACTTCCCTCTCACCCTCCTATAAATCCATCCATCATTCCTGACTGCCTATCTGCCATCCAGTCCTGGTGTACTTCCAATTATCTCTGCTTCAACGTCAGCAAGACTGAGATCCTTCCTATTGGGACTTCTTCTCCCTCTTTCTTCCCCTCGCTCTGCCATCTTCTATGGGCTCACCACTTTCTCCTTCTGAAGCTAGAAACCTTGTAGTAATCTCTAGCTCTAGTCTTTGCTTCGTGTCCCACATTTAGGACCTTGCCAAGAAGTTCCAATTTTAACTCCATCTCCTCAAAGGAATTCTTCCTTTCCTCACTTTCCCCCAGATGCTCAATGTCTCTAGAGCTTTGGTTCTCTCCAGGCTAGACTACTGTGATAGCCTTTTCCTTAATGTACCCTCCTCTTCTATACGACCACTCCACCTAATCCAGAATAGGACTCAGAGACATATCCTTGGCCTCAATCCCAAGGACTGCATCTCTCCAGCCCTAAAACTCTGCACTGGCTCCAGGTTGCTGCAAGGATCAAATTCAAATCCCTCTGCATCATCCATAATGGTGCCGGCGACCACGCTATGCACAACTCGCTCTCACTAAATACTCTCTGTCCAGATCTTTACATTCCTCCGGCACCTCTCTGTGTTCCAGTGCTTTGCTAAACAGTAAGCTGGTTGCTGATCTCTTTCCTCTGCAGACTCCTTCCTATGGAACTGCCTCCCCCTTCCTCTTCGTCTTGAGCCAGATCTCCGCAAATGCTGGAAGCTCCTCAAGACTTTCCTTTTCACCTCTTTCTCCACAGTTGCTAAGATTGGTGACCAGTGCCCTTATGTGTCCTCTTGGGTCCTGGCCTCCCACACCCAATCGCCATCAGCCTCTGTCGGCTCCCAGCACTTGCCTTGGCACCCACTGGCATGCAGTTACTTATTTATTGGCAGCTGACCACTCTCACCTAGTCACTTAACAGCTGCTTACTCCCTAGCACGTCCCATCCCTTCTCTCCCTTTGCACTTGCACGTTTTGAATGTTCACAAGGCCTAGTAGATTGTCCTCTATCTTGCTTTGTTATATTTGCTTTCACTCCCATGTTCCTGCCCAGTTGCCCTCTGGGCACTGTAAGGATATTTGGCGTATTACAGCACAGAGTACAGCACTACTGCACAGGTAGCATTTTTTTTTTGATGCAGCACCACCACATGGGTGTGGTGCATTGCTATATGTGTTGCAAGAGTAACATGGACATATAAGTAAAGACAGGCTATTCAGTCAAAAACGATTTTTACATATAAGATGCAAATCCATTTTTACAGTTAAAAGCACACATCTGCACATTCAAAATGCACACTATTTTTCACCTGAAATGCCTACGTTGCAAGAGACACATTTGAAAATTAAAAACTAACCTTATTAATAACTAACCTGACTAATAAAACTTCATTTAACATAACCCACTAATAAAAATGTGTCTCCACTGCAGAATTAGGCCTACTCTGAAAAGTGCGAAAGTGTGCAAAACTGTTCAGTCAGTGTATTAAAGGGAGTCTCAGTCTCTTATCAGCATATTTAATGTTACCAATTGAATATATTCTCGCAGCTCTCTGTTTATTTTATCACAAATAATGTTGTACCATTTCATTTATTTCTGTAAATAATGTTAAACTGTGTTTAAAAGAAATTTCTATAATACAAAAACATTTGAAAACAGATAGCTAGTGTGTATTATTTCTCTCTTTCATTTTGCATGGGGAAAGGTTTAAACGTGGCTAGATTTTTAAACAGTGCAATTGTCATTTTAAAACATAGTTCCCTACCGTATATAAGGTAGTGGAAATTACCAAAAAAATACCACAATAGCCCATGGTGGCACACAACACTAACACTGAAAATGTGGTTTCCCTAAAATCTAGGCCTGAGGTCTCTCTAGTGATCAAGAACAATCTAGATAAAAAACAAGGGATGTTGGATATTGTGGCCACAAATAAACCAACCACTATACCAACCAACCACACAAACTACCGCGCATACCATCTAAATAGGTCTGAATTCTGAAATAATGCAATGTATTATTGTCATGTGTGACCCAATATGAATACAGAGAGTGATTATTGCTAAAGGTATTTTGGCGGTAAGAAAATACTGCAAAGCCCCAAATATCCACAAAATACCCAACATATTTATGGTGCGTTGCAGGCCGGGAAAGTGATCATAGAGTACCTACTGGGCGTGGCAAGCGTGTCTCACACTGCCATTTGCACATTAAAGGGAACCCATTTTATAATAGCAGTGTGCCACTAAAAACGAATTTCAGAATGTCACAAAGGGAAACCACATTTTCAGACCTAGTGCAATATTTAGAGGCAAAGTTGTTTGCACATGGGACGTGGTCGTCAAACAGCACCTTAGAATGGTGTGACCGCATTCAGGGTGAGGTGCAGAAAGAAAAACTAGACAATATTTTTGCAGAAGGCAGCATAATTCAGGTCTGCCTTCCAAGATTATTGAATGCAGCCGATAAAAGCGCAGAGAAAGACTGTTTAATACGGCTATGCGGCAAAATATGGTTTATTTTGAATAAGTCCCTGCGAATGCAGGAAAATGATACCCAGCTAATTAACAGGTTAAAGACTGAATTAGATGGGGCAAGTAAAAATCAGGAAATGTTAAGAGCAGAATTGGATGTATGCCAAAAAGACATGCAGTTAAAATGCAGGGATTTTGATTCTCAATTGTGCAAAAGCAAGAAACAGTTTGCAAGTGAGCAAGAATTGGTACATTTAAAAGCTTTAGTGGACCACATTAGGCAAGATAAAGATGAAGTTATTTCTGAAATGCAGATTTTACAAAAAGAACATTGTGAAAAAGAATGTGATCTCCGGAGTGCAGAACAAGACATGATTAAAATGACTCAAGAAAGAGACAAGAGAAATAAAGAGTTCAATGAATGCCAAATCCAAATGTGCGACATGCAGGAGGTGATTAATAAGATGAGTGATGAAAACAACTATTTGCAAAATGAAGCAAACAGACTCCTTAAAAAGTGTAAGGACATAGAACAGCAAATGTGCATTCCCAAGTCCCAGGAGAGGCGGCAGGGTACCACATTCAATGGAGTGGAGGTGAATTCTAGTTCTGCCCAAAGAGCTAGTGCTCCAGTGACTGGGCTGGTGACTGAACTTGGTTACAGCGCCCTTGGGGGATTTGATATTCCCGTTGGGGGCAGCCACCAATCTCATACACCTGAAAACAGGATTGAATCCCAAAGTAGTGCAATTCCATGCATTGCAACAAGTAGCCCCATAAAAATAATGAAATCCATTAAAGCCCTGATCAAACCATTTAAAAAGGGAGGTGAATGCTGCATTGAGGATCATTTAGAAGCGGTGCATGACATTTTTAAAGCACTCCAGATACCTAAGGAACAGTACAGACAATATTTTCATTTAACTTTAGATGCCCCGACGGCCAGCATCATAAGGGGATTAAATGAACAGCAGAATATGACCTGGGTGGAGTTTGAAAAAGAAATTAGGCGTCATTTTTCTCCTTTTCAGTCATTGCAGGAGGCAAAGAAAGTCGCTTACACAATCACTGCTGGACCTAATACATCCCCTCGCCAATTTTTACAAGACTTAAAAAGAGCATTTTCTCGCTTTGATGTATCTTTTGACCCAAATTCCAATGAGTTTAAAACTGCATACTTCTATGGGCTACAGAAAGACATCATATCCCAATTGGTCCGTGAATTTGATCGTGACAAGTCCCTTGAATGGATTGTACATCAAAGCACAAAACTATATGAGGTACTCTATTGTCAGAGTAGAGAAAGTGATAAAATGAAAGATACTAGACCTAAATCTAAAGAACCCTCAGCCACAGTAATGGAAATCAGGTCAGCCAAAATGTCCCTTGAGTCTGCTCAAAGCCAAGGTAAAAATAATGTGACACCTGAACAAAGGGGTAATCAACAAAGATCGCCATTCGCTGTACCAATGTTCCAATCACATGATCCTAGTAATAGGGAGAGCTACATCAGCCCTAGGTATTTAGGGGACAGACCCCGGGTAGGATATCGGCCTGATATGGCAGGTACGAACAATAACCAGAGACAAAATCAAGATCAAAGAAATGATGGTCCCTACCAGTCATTGGGGACACAGAGCAGATTTGATCCCAACACCATGATATATGGTAATCAGGATAGACCCCGATATGTGGATCAATTTACTGATAATGGAAATCAACATAGGGGCCAGTACCCACAATCTGAGAGACAGGATATGAGGCAAAACATGAACTACAATCCACGTCAGTACAATGATTCCCCACCAGGGGACTATAATCAAAGGATGGGTGCACCCCGCTCCCCTCCACAAATGAATCAAGAGTTCAGAAACCATCCCAACCGATATCAATCACCTGAGAGGTATCAGAATAGATCCAATCAGGGGGAAAACAACCAATATCGACCTAGGCCACAGAAAGAGGATTCTAGAGAGATGGAAAGGTTCCAGTGCCTTGAGGCCCAAGTGAAAATGTTAGCTGGGCAAATAGGAAAGCTCTATACAGCGCAAAAACAACCCTCCAAAGAGGGGGCTGATGGCCATAGCAATGACCGGGGGGCTTCCGAAAAGTGACTAAGTACTCATGATAACTGCAGTGCCAAAATGACAGATTGCTCTGATATAATTTTGCATAACGACTCTGTGATGCCTAATGAATTAAAAATGAAAGTGCCAGTAAATGAACATGTGACAGAAAGTGCAAATACTTCTAAAAAAGAGGTACGGTTTAACCTAGAGCTAAATAAAACAGTAAAGATTTGCACAAATGAAAAAGAAACATTAGGAATTCCAAAAGAACAAAGGGACAGATTTAAGAAAAATGACTCATGCATGGGGAATACCAGGGAACAGGGGATAAGTGGGGATGCTATAGCTCCTTCCCTGGGCAAGCCAAACAATGACCAAACACAGGCAGAAAAAGGAAATACTCAAAAGGAGGGCACAAGTCAATCACCTGAAGAATTCTTTGAGCCACATATTTTTGAAGAGGCTGAAAGGGCTGGTATCACACTAAATGATCACAAATGCCCAGAATTAAAAAATTACAAATTGCTGAATGATGTTGTTACACATGTTCAGTTGTAAGGTTGTAATATGGTCTCTGATGTTACCCAGATGGATGGGCGAACAGTGGCCAAACTCCAAAAAACCTCTGATCATGGAGAAATGAATAAAGTCTCTCGCGCAGAAATGGGTAAAAAGGAGGGAAAAATGTCTTTCCATTTACCAATGTGCTTAGCCAAAAGTGAAAAAGGCCTGAGAAAGGTGAGCCCTGAAATCAGTAAGAATTCACACTTCTTATGTGTATTAGAGGAAGTTGAGGACAGATATTATGCACCCATCACTGTAGAAGAAAAATGCCACACCTTTGCTATGATTGACACTGGCGCACCTGCCACAATTATGTCCAAGGAGCTGGTAAAGAGTATCAATGAAGGGAGACCCCCACAGAGTCAGATCACAGTGAAGGAAAATCAAGGTCCAGTGCATAACTTTAATGGGGAGGAGGTGCCCATCATAGGTGTAATTGAGGTTGACATAAAAATAGGAAAGCACAGAATGAAACAAGAGGTATTGATCACATCTATTTGTGAAATTCCATTTCTGATGGGGACAGATTGCCTGAAAAGATTGTGTCCTCTCATAGATGGGGTGAATGGAGTGCTGTGGTCCTTAACCAAAAAACCATTGAGGCCTAAGAAACTAAAATCACAAAACAGCAACATAAATGAATGTCCCACCGTTGCCAAAACAAATGATGCTGTGGAGGTATATCTCCAGAATAGTTGCATACCTAGTGTCATTGTTATATTAATGTGTCAAGACAAAATGCAGAGCGACAATGAAAAACTACCTGTACAAATATACTTGGACCCAAGGAAAAATTGGCAGACTGCCATAGATGAGCACACATTACGTTTTTATTTAAAAGAGAAAACATGCAAACAGAATATTGCTCCTAAAACAGATTCAGAAAAACACATTACCACTCTGGCAGAAATACACATGGAAGATGAGCAACCATGGGTTCATGTTGGTACAAATGACTATTTTAAAACAATAAAAGGCACTTTAGCGCTTGGACATGAAAGGAGTTTCATTAATGAGAAATTATTGCAAAAAATAATGGAGAGGGAAGAAATCCCGAAATTTAGGATTAAAAACCAATATGTTTCTGGGTTGGACAGTCCAGACTTTGAAAACCGAATTGCAGGCAGATGCATGCTTAAAATTAGCATTGAGCAGAAAACAATTTACCATAATGTATGGATAGTGAGTGGAGCACAAAATGAATTTTACATGGGCAATGACATAATGCACAGAATGTGTATGGTGTTAGATTTCCTTAATCAAAAAATATGGTCACGCCTAGGTGGTCCGGCACCTGAATTTGAACACAAAAGAAGGCCTTATCATTGTGCACAACTGGTTCCTTATCCAATCGAATTACAAATGAGGAAAGATACTATTATTCCTGCATTTACAAAACAGTTTGCAATAACACTGAAATGCAAAAATGGACAGCAGATGAAAGACTCTGATGCATTTGTATGCCTGAATGAATCCATAACACACCAAGGCCTGGATTATGAATACATTCCATTGGTAGATATTGGTGAAGGATCTGTAAAAATTATGGTAAATAATAAAGGTTGTCAGGATATTCATTTAGAGGAAAACTCCCCATTAGGAATGGCCATACAAAAATCACATTATACGGCAGATTTAAATAACATGGTGATTGGAAATATCCCTGAAAAGTATGTAGATGCCAAGGGTGAGTTGCCAGAACACCTGGACTCTCAGCCCAAAGGAATATTTCAAATTAATTCTGTGTATCCTTATGATTCAAATGAGACAGTGTGCTGCCATCAAGAGGATTGCATAATATTTAATTTAAATGAAAATGAAACAGAAAATCAGCCCATTGAAGTGGAAGCTGATATGCCAAAATATTTAAAAGTGGCAGCTTTACAAAAAGACACAGCCACACAGAGGAAAGCGCCGAGATTCCCTTACCAGAAGATTTTCCAGAATTTTCCAAAATGGTAGAAGAGCAGATCTCCTTAGCGGATGCGTGTGACAGCAATGAGGATAGGAACAATCTGAGGGAGATATTTATGGAGTTTAAGGATGTATTTGCAAAAGATGCTTATGATTGTGGTTTAACTGATTTACATGTGGCCACACTACCAGAAGGGTGTAGCAGAAGTCCAGTGTTTGTACGCCAGTATAGACTACCGCTGGCATGTTTAGAATCATTGGCAGAGATTATTAAAAATTTGGAATCGCGGGGAATCATCAGGCCCATTCATAGCACATCCAATACACCTATTTTAGGTGTGTTAAAGCCAAATGGTCAATGGCGGCTATGTGCAGACTTGAGATAGTTAAATAAAAGAGTACCAGTATCTATATGGCCACTGCCAATCATTGATCAGGGCCGAGCTCAGGTACATGGTTCAAAAGTATTCACCACATTAGATCTCACCTCTGGATATTGGTGCGTGCCATTGGCAGAGGAGATACAGAATTTATTTTCCTTTACATTTGACAGGACTCAATATGCCTGGCTTAGAGCTCTGTTTGGGTACATCAATAGTGGGAGTGGATTTGGCATATTTTTGAGAAAGGCCATGCTGGATGCAGCGGAAAGAGGAACAATAGTTTACGTGGACGATGTCCTGATAAAAAGTGAGGGCCTGAAAAGCCATTTTGATGAAATAAGACATGTGCTTGGCCAATTGCAGAAAGCAGGCACCAAAGTATCTTTACAAAAAGCACAATGGTGCAAGAAAAAAGTGAACTTTCTAGGGCATGAAGGGACTGAACATGGGCTAAATCCACAAAAGAAGAAAATAGAGGCCATGCAAAGATTAAAAGATCCTAAAAATGTGAAAGGACTAAAAAGTTTATTAGGGATGGCAGGCTATAACAGAAAGTTCATTGAAAATTATGCAGAAATCACTCAACCATTGACTAAACTGCTTAAACTTAATACTCCCTGGAAATGGGAAAAAGAGCAGTCTGATGCAGTGGCTAAATTAAAGGAATGTCTTGTAAAGGCACCATGTTTAGCATATCCCATAAAGGACAGGGATTTCTTTATAAAAATAGGTTTTTCTGAACATTGTATGTCAGCAGTGTTATCACAAAAACACAATTTGAATCACAAAACCATTGCCTATGCAAGTAAGGCATTTTCCCAAGTTGAGATGAAATTTAATGAATGTGAAAAGGCCCTATTAACCACTGTGTGGGCGCTACAATGTTTCCGCCCCATTGTTCAGGGAGAAAAGGTGATTATTGAAACAAATCATCAACCTTTGCAATTTTTAGAGAGTAAAAGAATTAGATCAGGTAATCTAGCGCAGTCCAGAATCACTTCATGGACGCTGGCATTACAAGGTTTTCCTGTAGAAGTGAGATATGGACAAAATAAAAAGAACCCAATTGCTCAAGGGTTAGCTGACTTACATGACTGCACAGCTGAACAAATACCAAATGAGATGGAAGTGGAAAATAGTTTGCAGGAATTTGAACAATCACCACACAAAGCTTTTGATGAAAAAACATGCAAGGATTTGCCAACTGTATATGTGGATGGTTGTGCTTTTCACATTGAAAATGACAGTAATAAACAATTAGTGGCAGGAATAGGAAATGTCTGGTTGAAATGTGAAGGCGTCCCCAGTATAGGGATGAGGATTGGAGCTAGGAGCAGTCAGGTGGCGGAATTGGCAGCCATTTATAAAGCAATTGCTACTGCAGTTGATAAAAAGTTCAGTGAAATTGTCCTGGTGACTGATTCTGACTATGCACAGAATAGCTTTGTGGAGTATTTGCCTGGTTGGAAAGCAAGAGGCATGGTTACATACAACAAAAAGCCACTTAAACATGGAAAAATTATACAAGCCATAGACAAATTGGTGTCAGAGAATAATTTAACAATATACTGGAGAAAAATTTGTGGGCATTTAAAAACACCAGGAGAGGATAAGGAGGGAAATGATAAGTCAGACCACCTGGCTAAGATTGGGGCTGTGATGGGAGAATTGCTACCTATTGATTATTTAATGGGTGAAATACAAATTGATGCAGTAACACGTTCTAAAGCACCAAAGGAGGTAGATCAACCAGTGGTACAGTGGAGTCATGACACGTCAGACCAAGATTTGATTGAGGCACAAAAGAATGATCGAATTTTGGGAATCTATTATAATCATTTGATAGATCCTGAACAAAATCCTTTAACAGAAAATTATTGTATGGGAAAAGAAGAGTTGAGGGTGCTATTAAAGAACAAAACGCAAATTAGATTACATGATGGACTCATGATTAGAGAGTCCATAACAGGACAAATACAGTGGGTGGTACCCCTTTCATTCAGATGGCTAATGCTACACCATCCATATGATGCCATAACTGCAGGCCATAGAGGTTCACAAAAAACATTGGAAATACTAAAAGATTATGCTTACTGGCCACATATGTCCCAAGATGTGGAATTATATACTAGAGGATGTCTAGTATGCGCCCAATTTAAACCTGCTTCACCAATGCATAGAGCCCCATTAATGAAAAGAGGCCTAACTCTTCCATGGTCAGATTTGCAAATAGACTATGTAGGGCCTTTAAAAAGGTCGAGCAGAGGAAACTGTTATATTTTAAGTGTGGTATGTTTGATGTCAAAGTGGACTGAATGCATTCCTGCACCAGATTGTAGTGCGCAAACAGCAGCCACATTGCTGGTGAACCATGTGTTCTCAAGGTTTGGGTTGCCACAAAGAATCGAGTCAGACAGAGGAAGTCATTTCACAAGTACTCTAATGAGTAAGGTATGGCAAATACTGGGTGTGAAAAGAAAACTACATATTGCATATCGAACGGCCTCTTCAGGTGGAGTTGAACGGAGCAATAGGTCTGTTGTGGATATTTTAAAGAAATTCGTGGGAGAAGCAGGTTCCAGCTGGGATTTACGTTTACCGTTGGTTTTGATGGCAATCAGATCAACTCCTGCCAAAACAACAGGTGTTAGCCCCCATGAGGTCTTGACAGGTAGGTAAATGCTGTTACCACAACACCTACTATACAGAACACATGAGCAGACACTTGTGAGTGCATCCACAGTTCATGAGTACATTGATGAACTGAGGAAGCATTTGCAACATGCATTTGCTTTTGTGCAGAGAAATCTGGAAAGGGCTGCTGACAGTGCTAAAACATACTATGATAAAAGAACATCAGTGAGAGAATACCGTGTTGGGGATCAGGTGTACAAGTTTCATTTTGGAAAAAGTAAACAGAAAAATTCTAAATTTCTAGCAGCCTGGCAGGGGCCATTTCGAATTATAGATAAGGTCTCTCCTGTAGTTCAGAAAATTTTGAAAAATGAAGGTGAAACGGCAATAGAGCAGTTCGTCCATGTAAATCAAATCAAACCATGCCATCCCAGACATGAGATCAGGCAGCTTGAGCATGTAGAAACAGATAAAGTCCCTTGAACACAAAAAGAGAAAATAAATGGGTACAATCAGGAGACAGTGACAGAGAAGTTAAAAAGTTGATTGTTATAATGGCACATAAACACTGTAATATATGTAAATATATATAATATAAAATAAGAAAATAAATAAATAAAAATATATTTAATGGAAGCTCATGGTTGGTGTGCAGAGAGAAAATGTATTAAATATTGAATGCTGTTTTATATATGCATGTTTTCTTTTTAACTTGTGTTTAATTTCAGAAAAAAAAGAAAAAAAAAACAAAATGTTTTACCAAGCATGTTTTATTTTTGGCAAAAGGGTGAAGTTAGTATTGTGGTATGTACTTAATTTGTTTCTTTTCTATTTGATTTAGAACATTAACTATTTATACCGGAGGTCACGGGAGACAATGGAGTTCTGGAGTCCCCTGGATGAAGACCAAAAGATGCCTGCCTCCAGGTGGAGGTGAAGACAAGATAACCAGAATGCCAAAAAAGATGACTCCTATGGATCCAAGATTGCCAAGATGAAAGAGTACTCGAATGAACCAAATGATGTGACATCGCTGGTTGGGACATATCAGAGGCAGACAAGAGTCCTTGTGAAAACAAAGAAATTGATATGAGGCCGGGAAGCCCAAAGGAAACACACCAACACAGGTTACAAAGAACATACAAAGTGCTTTATTCAAAAGCTACAACAATTACCAAGAAGTCAATTGACAAACGGATAGCTATTCGGCTCTCAGAGTAACAGAACAAACTTCAACGAGAGTTCACTGCGTTAGTGTGAGAGACCGTACATTGGGATAGTCATGTTTTTATACTCTTTATCCTGCTCTGGCCAACCCCTTTGCGGGTTATCCATTCTTTGGACCAGGCCTAGGGTTCCTTGCCAGGTCAATCCCATAATGTATACATTTTGATCAGTTCCGCTGATACAGTTGTTCATTTACACATAGGTCAGGGATAGGACAAGGTCTCAGTTTGCGACCCCAACTAGTGACCTGCAGGCATATTACTTATTCATGTGTGCTGAGGTCACAACGGCCAGAATCCCACTCGAAATGTCATTCGGCCTCCATTTTGGTGTTCAGGGTGACTTCCACATTACAAGAGAACCTAAAATGGCGGCTAAATCCAAGATGGCGATTTACACAGTACATTAAGGTCAAGACCTTGCCGCGGAATCTATTTACACAATGTTTTAGACAACTTGGCGTAGGCCAACACACATTCAAACAATGCAGTAGGTGGTATAATATTGTTTCGATTCCAACAGACCCTCCTTTTGGCCTATGCCAAGCGCTAACATCATTCCTAATACTTTTGAAAATAACTCCATGTGTTATCATCCATAGATTCCGCATCATTGTCTGTAATGTCTATAGCCACTAGGTGGTTCATAAAAACCTCTTGTAACATGAATTCTTTAGATGCTTTATCCGGGGCATATATTTTATGTCCTATTGCGCTCACTGCTTGGGCACAACATCCCCCTAGCATTCCACATATACTCGGGAGGCATTGAAAACAGCAACACAGGAATAGCAGGATCCCTAAATAACTAGAATAACGGAAAGCACCTTCCAACCCCAAGATCGTAGAGAATACCAGAACCAAGTGCTAAGATTCCAGTCTCCTACAGGGATATGTACTTCAGAACTGAGAGTATGCAAGTTCTGTATTGCTTTAAAAATTGTTGGCGAGGGGTCTGGTACGAAAACACAGCAAGCGGACCCCACTAATTTGCATACTCCACCTCGTTCTGCCAAAATGACATCTAATGCCATCCGATTTTGAAGTGCTACCAATCTTATTGCTTTTTGCTCTAAGGTCATATTGTAGAGTATGTCCGTGGTCCGGTTGATCGTTCTCTCCAGTACCCTTGCTAATCCCCTAATGTTCTCTGAGTTTGTTATTTGTCCCCAAAAGGGCACAACTGATTTCGCTATGTCTCCCAATACTTGCCCAGGGGTATCTCCGTTCTCGTCTCGCCGCGGGCAAGCCTTAGAAATCTCTAATGTACTTGCTACAAATACCCCGGGTAACAATATTCCTAAATAACAGGTTCCCTGCCAATCCTTGGGCAACCAGGGAAATGCTAAACTACCACAAACAAAATAAACAGGCCCCCCCTACATACAGA
The DNA here is from genome assembly GCF_040938575.1 of Ambystoma mexicanum. NCBI lineage: Eukaryota > Metazoa > Chordata > Amphibia > Caudata > Ambystomatidae > Ambystoma > Ambystoma mexicanum. The sequence continues at coordinate 99,334,089 of NC_090941.1, read as the reverse complement.
GGCCTGTTTTCCCCAGTCAAATTTACAATGTTTTTACAAGCTTCAAAATCTCCCATTGTCCTAGTGCCATTTCTCTGTACACAGAAGGGAACCGAGTCAGGACTATGATTTATAGAATAAGAAGGAGGTACAGCGTCCTTATTGCCTATCAGAGCCATTTTAAAGGAAATCAGAGTTTGAAAAGGAAGAGATAGTTTATCAGACGGCCTAATAGAAGCGACGTTAGGTTTACTTCTATTTGCGAAAAGCGAGCATCCCAGGGGAGTCAATTCACGTTTCTCGAAATCATTCAGATTAGTTCCATCAAAGTTCCCTGAGATGCTATCATTCCATCGGCCAAAGAATAGTGCTCTAAGAGAGGCATAGCAAGCAGTCGTTAAAGGTAGAGGATGTATATACCATCCCAGTCCCTTCTTCCCATGTTGCGGTAAATGAGTACAAATCCAATTACTCTTATTAAAAATGGCATGAGTAGCATTCATTACTATGATCAGAGTGTTATTATGATACTTTTGTCTATGTTGGGAGTCTCTAGGGGACAGAGTGTGAAGGTGTACAGAGGGAGTCAAAACAGTTGGTACAATCTCGGTCGGTAATAAAGGTTTCAGAGGATAGATTTCTTCGAAATACCAAAGTCCTACAGCAGCAGTTGCAAAAATAACAATTATCATTATCAACACACAGCAGTACGTTTTCGGGGCCCAGGCACATTGTTCATTGTTCGATTTGGTCACCCTCTTATTGACAAGTCCAGTGCGGGGAGCAGCGGTGGAGGTGGCAGGCATCGTAGTTTCTCAATCGACGGCCCCAATGTTCGTTGCTGGCGACACTACGGTCGAGCGATTTCTTAGTCCTTCCCAACCCTAGCCAGCAGAATCCCTTTTGTTCAACAAAACTTTCTCATACCAAGAGAATTTCCAATCACTTCCTTTTTTCCAAATGCACGAAAAACTCATGCCGTAGTTCTTCTTTCCTTCGTCGAAGGTTGTACCTGGTGGTACCCAAAATTGTCTGGTCCGGAAGTAAAGTGTCATCACTTCCTGACGGAAGCGACGTGTCGGAGGCAACAGAAGTCGCAGAACTTGAAAAAGTATTTTCCGGAAGTGATTTTTCAAGAGAGTGCAGAGACGAAATGGACTGTTCCCCAAGCTCCTCAGGCTCAGAGAAATTCTCTGACGCACTCACAGTGCTATTTGCTACTCCAAGATCAGAGACTGTAGAGTCAGCGAGGGGTTCTGCTTCTTCTGTAACGTGTGGCGTCGGGTGACGAAGTTTCTTGACATGCGTCGCGTGAATCCTGTTCTTCTTTCCAGCCACCCGCACTGCTTTCCTGGTGACCAATAACACCTGGTGGGGTCCCCGCCAGCGAGGCGCGAGACAGGAAGACCTCTCGTAGGCCTTCACTAGGACCCAACTTCCAGGCTGTATATCGTGTCCTGGGCCCGTGAACCGTACAGGTAAAGCCGAGTGTACCTGGTGATAAATGAAATACAGGTTTTTAGTTAACTAGTTACAGTAGTCTACAAGCAATACATTTTCCACCTCTCTCAGGGCTTTAGGTTTTGGGAGACCCCAAATGTTAGCAGGTCTCCAGATCACTACTTCAAATGGAGAAAGCCCAGTTTTAGTCTGAGGTGTGGTACGCATAGCTAATAACACGATAGGTAAGGCATCTGGTCGTTTTAGTTTGGTATCAGCACATGTTTTTGCAAGTTTATTCTTTAAAATACCGCTGTGTCTTTCCACCAACCAGCGCTTTGAGGATGTCTAGCTGAGTGAAATCGTTTCTCAATACATATAGCTGTACATATCTGCAAAATTACTGCTGCAATAAAGTGAGGACCATTATCCGACCAGATTATCCTCGGGAGCCCAAATCGAGGAAAGAATTATTTTACCATAATCTTTGCAGTGGTCATGGCGGTAGCATCTTTGACGGGGAAAGCCTCGACCCATTTGCTGAAGGCACAAATAATTACAAGAACATATTTTAGATTATTACATCGTTCCATTTCAATAAAATCAAAGTGAATCACCTCGAAGGGAACAGAAGGGGGCCCAAAACTTCCCCTTGGAGTCACTGTCCCCTTACCCACATTGTGCTACAGGCAGATCATACAGTTCTGGACGTGCCTCTTCGCAGTCTCCAGAATCTTGTCATTTACCCAAATTTGTTCTAACATTTTCGTGATCTGCTGGGCACACACATGCGTAGGACCGTGTGCCATCGTAACCATTGCCAATACATATGAATCAGGGAGCAACCATTTCCCTTTGGATGTATCCACCCAACACCCTTCATCATCCAGTTTCCCCATTCCTTCAGCCCACCTTTTAGATTCTTCTATTGTGGCATTAGTTTGAATATCTCGCACAGACCCAATACCTTCATCCATTATGTACGCATCTCTCATTTCACTTGAGGCATACATGTCCGTGCTAAGGTCTGTGGCCGTTTGTCTGGCTATCAAGTCTGCAAAAGCGTTCCCTTTGCCCACATCATCTATGACCTTGCGATGTGCTGTACATTTCATGATCGCTAACTGTTTAGGGAGTGAGAGTGCCGAGAGTAGTTGCACTATCAAGGGGCCATGCTGGATCTTGGTCCCATGTGAGGTCAGGAACCCTCTTTCCGACCAGAGCCTTCCAAAGTTGTGAGCCACCCCAAATGCGTACTGACTATCAGTATATATATTTACTCTACGCCCTTGGGAAAGTTCACAAGCTCGGGTCAATGCTATAAACTCTGCGGCCTGCGCGGAGTTATGCGAAATTCTCTTAGTCTCAACAACTTTGCTCAAAGTAGTAACTGCATAAGCAGCTGTAGATGTACCATCCAAAAGTTTGAAGCAGGAGCCATCGCAAAACAGCTCCCCTTCTGCATTATCCAAAGGAGTATCTATGAGATCTATCCTGCCCTTCGTTTCTTCTTCAGTGGTATACAGGCAGTAATGTAATTCTTCGTCTCCGCAAACAGTGTTTTGCGGGAAAGGTAAGAGTTCAGCCGGATTAAGAACACAACACCTCTTAATTTGGATGTGAGGGGCAAACAGAATTAGTTCATACCTTGTTAACCGCGCAGAGGTGAGGTGTTGTGTTTGGGTTTTGTTCAATAGAATATCAACAGAGTGAGGTACCATCAAAATCAAATCATGGCCTAGGACCATTCCCTCACTCTGTTTTACGGACGCGGCAGCAGCAGCGACAGCACGCAAACATCTTGGCAAAGCGCATGCGGCAGGATCAAGGGCGGAGGAGTAGTAGCCGCACAGCCTATTCTTCCCTCCGTGTTCCTGTGTTAACACAGCCAAAGCACATCCATCACATTCATGCACAAACAACACAAAGGCCTTGTCATAATTTGGAGTACCCAGAACCGGTGCCGAACATAGCGCAGTTTTGAGAAGCTCAAATGATCGTTGATGTTCCGATTCCCATGGCAGTGGCAGAGAAATGCCCTTCTTCGTCAGAGACAACATCGGTTTTAACACTAGTGAGAAGTTCGGGATCCACAACCTACAGTAAGAAGCCATACCTATCAGGGCTCTGACTTCTTTCTGTGTATTTGGAACAGACATGCCAGAAATGTGTTTTATTCTTTCAGGTGTCAATCTTCTCCCCTCCTTTGACAGGAGGTAGCCTAAATAGGCAACCTCCTGACAACAGTATTGAAATTTTTTAAGCGAAGCTTTGTGACCATTTTTAGCTAGATGAACAAGCAACAGTACAGTGCCTTTTTTACAAGCACTCTCAGAGTCTGCAGCCAAAAGCAAATCGTCAACATATTGAAGCAGCATGCATGTAGGTGGCAATTCAAGGGTGTCGAGCTGCTCTTTCAAAGCTCTACTATAAATGCTGGGACTTTCAGTATACCCTTGAGGTGCCCTTGTAAATGTAAATGAGCGTCCCCTCAAGGTGAACGCAAACAGATATCTGCTTTCTTTATGTATAGGAATACTAAAGAAAGCGTTTTTTAAATCCACAACGCTTAAGTGCCTAGCCGTAGCAGGGATCATTGTCAATATGGTCGTCACATCGGGCACAATAGGAAATTGTGGGGCGACCACTCTGTTAATAGCACGAAGATCAATTATGAACCAGTATGGAATTACATTGTCGCTTTTCTTATGTACAGGCAAGATCGGACTATTACACAAACTACCTGTAATCTCCTCGATCACCCCATGATGCACAAAATCGGAGACAATGCATTTCAAAGCACGTTCGCCCTCGACTGATATTTTATACTGCGGAATGCGTGGCAGTTTCACCCCATGTTTCAGTACTATTTTAACGGGCTCAATCTGTAACACTCCGACATCATTGTCGTCCACCGCCCACAAACATTCCGGGACAATGCTAAACTCGGGAGGTAAAGGTCGAATCAAGAACTGAGAATTAGGAAGTTGCTGTGGTGAAACCGTCAGCCGTACTCCATCTGAAGAACAATGAATTACTGCATTCAATTTCTTTAACAAATTCAACCCCAGCAAATTCTCTCCACAGTTTGAAGTGAGAAGAAAAGGGCAATGGTCCGTAAAGGGACCCAAAGAAACAGATACCGGTGCAGAAACCGGACAGGCAGTTGGTATACCAGAAAACCCTACTGAAACATTTGTTTGCCCTGACAGTGGGATGTTTGGAACCCGAGAATGATCAATGGAGCACTTCTGCACTCCAGTGGCAATCAAAAACTGGTGTTTCCTATTCCCTACTAATAGTTCAACATAGGGGCCTTTCTGATTAACGGGAATAGGTGAAGGTTCCAAACCCTGCTTCGGGCAATCCTAATGAAATACAGTATTGTCGAAAGGAAGCTCTTCAGAAAGGTAGGCAGCAGAAGGGTGATCAAATATGTTCCTCAAGTCCATACTCGAGGTCTGATTTTCCCGTGAAAAAGGTTGCTGAGGACCTTGTAAAAGCTGACCTCTATCAGGGCCCCCTGCTCCAGGGCGGCCCCTAGGTCGTCTACGCATACCCCCAAACGTACTGTTTGACCTCTGGCGAAGGACAGGGCACTGTGCTCGCCAATGACCTTCCTGGTGGCAATAAACACATTGATTAATATTCACAAGACCCAAAGGAGCATTTCCTTTTGGGATATACTGACCTCTAGTCTGTGTCGTGCCTTCTCTGGGGTTTCTAACAATTTGCTGTAATAATACTTTGGTTTTCAAATCTCCTTTCCTCTTTTCAATTTTTTCCTTCTCATTATTAACACGGTTCTCATAATACTGAGCCATGTGCAAAACCTCAGATTGAGATTTTGCCTGCCAAGCGCTCTCAGAGGACATAATCTGTGACTGGATGTCAGGTAACAATCCACGTACAAATTCGTCCACGAACAACCTTTTCCCCGACTCTGTACCTAAATCCTGTCCACTGAAGTCAGAAAATACCTGCTCGAATCTATTAAAAAATTCGGTGGCGCCTTCAGTTTTTCCTTGGACACAGGCCGTAAGCTTGTCCCAAATAATTCTTTTCTCTGGAATTATAGTTTTCAGTTTTGCGACAATTCTATCAGGCAAAGTAAGTATTACCTGTGGTGGTTTCTCACCAGCTGGTCTTTCCCCATCAATTCTAATCATATTAGCCCATGTATCTCCCAACCCCGGCACATCGTCTATTGTCCGAACCTGTTTCCACACATCTACGGGTAGGAGTACAGGGAATAACAAGTCAATATCACTCAAGGTGAACAGAGAGGACTGAAAGACGGACTCTATTTCTTTGTAAAACCCTGTCGGGTTTTTCCTAATATCGGGAACTGATTGTCTAATTGTGTTCACTTCCTGTCGTGAAAACGGGACGTGAACAAATTGCGATACATAATGTGCAGGGATATCCACAGTGGGGGCACCAGTCCCAGCGTTGGCGGGGATCTCAACTTTTGGGACAAAGGTCGGAGGAACCTCTCTCATAGGCAACTGAGATATAGGTACCTCCGGCCGCTTACTAAGCAACAGGGCCAGGTCGAGCGCTAAGGCAGCTGTAGAAGTATCGGGCGAAAAAGCCCTTTTACAAATCCCCAATAATTCTATGGGGCAACTAACTCTCTTTCTTACACATTCTTCTTGTAGGTGCTGTACCATCACCTGAATTACCTTTCTTTGCATTTTTACTGTATACTGACTATACGTGTCATATACTTCATCTGGCGGAATCGATGAATCCGTGATCGATCGAACCGCATCTTTAGTACAAATTCGTACTTCCTCAGGTGCCGATTTGCAGCACGGAAGGAACCGTTTCTGTACATATATTCTATCGTCTTCGTCGTCCTCATCTCGTGACTTTTCAAAGTCTTTCCTAAACTCAAACAATTTTTCAACATGCCCATATACTTTCTGCTCTGTGTCCCTCGAAAGTGCCAACGCATTCAGATCTCTTACTCCTTGTGGAAGATCTGAATTTTGTAATCTACCCCACATCACACACAAATGAGTCCCCAAACCTTCGATAAAAACATTTTTCTCGGGAAAACTATTCAAATTAGATAATGTGGAAAAAACATTAACTTGATCACCTTTCTCCATGCAATGCTTAGCCCATGCAAACAATTCCTGTTTCTTCTCTGCAGAAACAGTACTACGAGTGAGAATCTTTGATCCTGCACCTGGATCAACTTCAGTCAATACGGGGCCACTCGGGAGCGGAGTTGTAGGTAAATTTAATAAAGGTGCAACTATCGGTGTAGAAGGAAGGGGCGGTGCGATAGGTGGAGGAACAACAACCAGAGAACTAGGAACAATAGGTTGTACAGGGGGAACAGGAATAACAACAGGAGCGACAGCAGGAATGGGCAGAGCGCCCAAAATAGGAGCATACGGAGGTGGCGCTGAGGCATCAGGCCTGCGTTCGTTTAATAACTTCTCGATAAATTCCTCAGAAACATGGAAATCTTTAGAGGGGTACATTTTCTGGATCCCGAGTGAAAAAGCTCTATCCATATTTTTAACTGATTCTGAACGCTTTTCTTTATCATATAATAATGCTTTTTCGGTGTTTGTTTTATGACGACGTGCATCTTTATCCCTACTTTTAAGCTGCTGTAACGCTTCTTTTTTCCAATTCTGTAAAACATCTAAGGCTGCAGGTCTAGCCTTCTTCTTTAACAAGATCGATTCTAAGTATTCAATACGGGGGATCTCAAAACTACCGTTGATTGGCCACTGAAATTCAGAGGCATGTCTGGTCTGTCTGTGCCAAATATCATTAAATACTATACTTCCAATGCCATACTTACAGTACATAGTACATGCCGGCGACCCCTCCTGTGGTGCCGGGCGGCTGAATTCCAAAGATTGTCAATCGCTGCGGAACAGAGCCCTAAAGCAGCTAGACAATTTCCCAGGCATTTCACAAAAAATTGGTGTTACCTGGTCAATAATTGTGTCTGCAGATACAATACGCCAAATTCAAATTGTCAGGGTTAAATTAAGAGCCGGGTCACGACTGCACCTGACCAAACCTAAGGAGGACCGTACGGTTTATAAAAGAAATTACCTAACGAATTTTACCTTGTGTTTGGTGTTTCGGCAAATCTGCTCGCCTCAAAAATTGGACCCTCGACAAGATGCCGTGTCAGACCACACGACTATCATCCAAGGATCGGATCGTGCAGCGCTGCCGAAGTATTGCGTCTCGTTCGGTCGGGCCCGCAGAATCACACCGTCCGATCCCGGTTCGATAGTCTGTGTCAACCTTCAATGATCCGGCATCAATCTTGAGGGTCCCTATTCGGGCGCCAACTGTGAAAACAAAGAAATTGATATGAGGCCGGGAAGCCCAAAGGAAACACACCAACACAGGTTATAAAGAACATACAAAGTGCTTTATTCAAAAGCTACAACAATTACCAAGAAGTCAATTGACAAACGGATAGCTATTCGGCTCTCAGAGTAACAGAACAAACTTCAACGAGAGTTCACTGCATTAGTGTGAGAGACTGTACATTTGGATACTCATGTTTTTATACTCTTTATCCTGCTCTGGCCAACCCCTTCGCGGGCTAACCATTCTTAGGACCAGGCCTAGGGTTCCTTGCCAGGTCAATCCCATAATGTATGCATTTTGATCAGTTCCGCGGATACAGTTGTTCATTTACACATAGGTCAGGGATAGGACAAGGTCTCAGTTCGCGACCCCAACAAGTGGCCTGCAGGCATATTACTTATTCATGTGTGCGGAGGTCACAACGGCCAGAATCCCACTCGAAATGTCATTCGGCCTCCATTTTGGTGTTCAGGGTGACTTCCACATTACAAGAGAACCTAAAATGGCGGCTAAATCCAAGATGGCGATTTACACAATACATTAAGGTCAAGACCTTGCCGCAGAATCTATTTACACAATGTTTTAGACAACTTGGCGTAGGCCAACACACATTCAAACAATGCAGTAGGAGGTATAATATTGTTTCGATTCCAACATCCTGACATATGGAGTTCCACGTATTTATTATTTTAATTATTTATTTTAATCTGTTATGTTAATTATTTGTTTTAGTTAGTTGTTTTATTTTATTGTTTTTAATTGACTTGTAAAATCGAAACTTTGGACCACTTCCATTGGGAAGGCAAATGTAGAACATTTTGTAAACTAATGAACTCAGATGAATACTATGTTGATTGCAACTTTTTCATTGATGCACATGAATATTCATTTTGTTGGATTGCTACATTGTGAAAAGAAGAAAAAGAACAAGTTGTTTTTAGGAATTGGCTTGGATCGTAGCCAAGTTCTAAAAACAAAAGGATGGTATGTAAGGATATTTGGCGTATTACAGCACAGAGTACAGCACTACTGCACAGGTAGCATTTTGTTTTTTGATGCAGCACCACCACATGGGTGTGGTGCATTGCTATATGTGTTGCAAGAGTAACATGGACATATAAGTAAAGACAGGCTATTCAGTCAAAAACGATTTTTACATATAAGATGCAAATCCATTTTTACAGTTAAAAGCACACATCTGCACATTCAAAATGCACACTATTTTTCACCTGAAATGCCTATGTTGCAAGAGACACATTATTAATAAATTAATAAATAATTTAATAAATATTATTAATAAATAACCTGACTAATAAAACTTCATTTAACATAACCCACTAATAAGAATGTGTCTCCACTGCAGAATTAGGCCTACTCTGAAAGTGAACTTTTAAACGCACATTCATTTTTTTTCTTTGCTGCTCTGTCCACATAACTACAGGAAGCAAAGAGCTCGAAGGAACAGGAAATCAGTTTGTTACAATTGCCACTGCAGCAGTGAGCCATTGTGTAGTGAGGGAGGAGATGACATGATTGATTCTGATTGGAGCAGCGTCATAGCAAGTATCATGCTAGAGGCTGTGATTAGAACTTTGCTGGAGAAGCTTGAGGGGAGGGGGAGAAAAATCGAGATCTTGCAGAGCTGGGAGAAGGATCTGTTTCCTGGCTGGGGCATTCCTGCTGCAAAAGCTGAGAGTTCCAGGCAATAACCCCGGTTTGAGAACGGCAGACGCTTGTTCTCACTGGGGTTGATTTTCAAGGGAGCCAAATTCAGAAAGAGAATAGCCGGAGAAAACTCATGCTGAACAGATAAGGTAATTACAGAAGCGAGTGGGAGCTGTGCGAAAGTGTGTGAAACTGTTCAGTCAGTGTATTAAAGGGAATCTCAGTCTCTTACCAGCATATTTAATGTTACCAATTGAATATATTCTCGCAGCTCTCTGTTCATTTTATCACAAATAATGTTGTACCATTTAATTTATTTCTGTAAAAAAAGTTAAACTGTGTTTAAAAGAAATTTCTATAATACAAAAACATTTGAAAACAGATAGCTAGTGTGTATTATTTCTCTCTTTCATTTTGCATGGGGAAAGGTTTAAACGTGGGTAGATTTTTAAACAGTGCAATTGTCATTTTAAAACAGATGTGTGCATGATTCTATTCAGTATGGACAGTTGTGAGTGACTGTTTGTAGCATAGCCTGTTGGAGGTAAATGAGTCAACGGGAAGAGAGACTCTCTGGACATAGTTCCCTACCGTATATAAGGTAGTGGAAATTACCACAAAACTACCACAATAGACCATGGTGGCATACAACACACACTGAAAATATGGTATCCCTAAAATGTAGGCATGAGGTCTCTCTAGTGATCAAGAACAATCTAGATAAAAAACAAGGGATGTTGGATATTGGGGCCACAAATAAACCAACCACTATACCAACCAACCACGCGAACTACCGTGCATACCATCTAAATAGGTCTGAATTCTGAAATAATGCAATGTATTATTGTCATGTGTGACCCAATATGAATACAGAGAGTGATTATTGCTAAAGGTATTTTGGCGGTAAGAAAATACTGCAAAGCCCCAAATATCCACAAAATACCCAACATCACTTTGAAACACAATTTACTTGATGTACAAACGCCTTACACTTGAACAATAAATAAATACATTAGTTCTTGATACACATAGTAATAGGTAAAAATAAATAGGGCACATTTTTGGCTGGATTTTCCTTTTTTTTTTTTACTTCAATTTGTTCACAAAAAGGGGGGTAAATGTCCACATTGAAAACAAAGAGGCCTACTGGTGTCAGTCAACCTGGTGTTTACAAATAATTCTTACCCATACAGTCAAGGAGGCATCTCCTGCCACAACCCAATTGTGACATGCGCAATACATAACTTTGTAGATCATATTGTTGCAGCAGTGGAGGAAGTTCAGTAGTTGTCCTTTATGATGGGATACCGGCTCAGGATGCACTTGTTTCAGGATACTGCTGTACCGACAGTGGCTGTGTGGTTGTTCAATGAAATATTTCCATCTATCTGCTGTTGTCTTCATCCCACATTGTTTTCTGCTGGGAGGCAAGGCAGTAGAGACCACCTCCTCCTCACTGCTGTGTTCGGACAACATGTTGAACAGAGAGAGAAATTAAATAATAAAAAAGACACCACAAGAAAGACTTTGACACTTAAAATGAAATACCTTTTTAAAAAAAGAAAATAATAAAGTAAAATAATAAATGTATACACACTACAAAAAATAAGACAAAGGAAAGAGGTTTAGGAGTAAGGGAGTGCCACACGGGATTGGAAAAATGAAGTTTGGAGAGTTCTTGGAGGATAACACGGATGTGTCAGGAACCAAGATCCAAAAAGCAATGAGGAAATGTAAAGGGGCTTCCTGAAAAATATAGAGGATATCCGTGTTTGCTCCCACAAACCAATCACTGTGCGCAGCATTGACCAATCAGAATGCCCACTGCTGCTGCCCGGGTACACATGACTTGTATTTGTGTCAACAGCCTTTACCAATGAAAGAGCGAGCTGCATAGACACGGTTATGCACACGCCATATTACAAATTCTACATGTGCGCCAATGACCAATCAAGCAATGCGGTTCCTTCACATGGCTATGTGCATTCACGACTTCCATGCTGACCAATTGGATTACACTCACTATATAGCTTTGTTAATGAAAGGGCCTAATCAGGCACCAAAGTTTGTTGATGGGAATACACCCAGGCTCTATGATGAAATCCATACATGTAGCATAGACCAATCAAAACGTGTGCTGTGGCTGTGTGGGTACACCTGACATATATCTGTGTCAATAAATTCAACCAATTAGAGTGCGAGATGCGTAGACACGGTTACCCCCATGCCTTATGATCAAATCCGCATGTGTGAAATTGTCCAATCAGAATGTGCGAGCTTCCGTATCTGTGGATATTCACCACACCCATAGCAAACCACTTAATATGTCTCACTGCTTTGAGATCTAACAGAGCCCATTCTGTGCCAGTATTTTCCTGGAAGTCTGATTGTCTTGGGTGGAGGATACCCAAGCATTCTAGATGTTACTGTAGCTAGGTAATGTAGAATGATACATGACAGTACAAAACCCCTATGTGGAGTAGTACATGACACTTCATTGCTTTCAATGGAGGAAGTGAAAAGAATGCAAAGACAGCACATGGCAATGTGCTGAGCACGTTTAGAATGTTCTATATTATAGTGAATTTATAGTTTGCATTGAACAAGCTAACCCAGATTAAACAACTAACTATTCCCTATTAAATAACATTCCCCAGTAATTAATTAATGTACCCTTTAACATTGCAGTGCAAATGTCCCAGATGGCAGTTTTTTCTTTAGTGGAAATTTTAAACGTGCGTTCAAAATGAATGGGCTGTCTTTTCCATTCAGAAGGGCGTTGTGTGCTGAAGGGAGTAAAATGGATACAAGTGGGGATCAGAAGCTGGATGGAGAGAGAGAAATGCCAGAATTCTAGAAGGGAGATGGAGTGACAGGAGACGTCAGAAAAAGGGCAGGATAAGTAAAGATTGACAGGACTATGGTATAAATCTAGCTGGAGGACGGGTTGAGGGTAGTCGTCATTTTGTGGAGAGAAGAGAACAAGTCTGCAGCTGGGCTGTGCATGTGGGCATAGCCAGGCTATTCACGAGAGAAAGAGAGATACAAGGCAGTAATCTGTAAGAGGTCAGGTTGAGGTCATCAACTTCTAACTGGGCTGCCAAAAGCTGCGACATTTGCAACATTCCGTTAGCAGATAAGACGATCCAGAGAGTGGCTCCTTCAGCACAGAAATCCTACACATTAGGAATAAGTATGGTAACTTTGAGGAGCGTGCAAAGGAGAGCATGTGCATTTTCCGTCAGTTAGGCAGTCAGGATTAAATAATAATCTTTGCTGTTTTTCTCACGCATGTGTAATAAAGGGAAAGTTTACATGTTTTAAACAAATTAGTTGGATTGTTTTACTGTGTCTACATGAATCATTTTAAAATTGGAAATAATAAGATATGGTCATAATGCAACCCTCATAGTGCAACCCAAAAGCGGTAAAATATTTACCTCATGTGATAAAGGTTGGAAAACCAGCTAGCAAGCTAGAAAACCTGTAATACATGTGTGTGTGTGTGAGTGTGTCTCAACTGTGCATGCTGGTAGATGAGCAGACCCATCAAAGACGGTAGGCTGGTTTCATAAATAAGTCACGAGCAAAACAGCTGATGCTACACTGTTCCTATAAGTGTAAAAGTCCATTAGTTTACACTTACAGTCAACCCTAAACAGAATATAAATAAAAGGGAAGGAGATGTTTGTTTAATAGTATGAGGCATTACCATAAATAAGCTCACCACTATTTTACCACGATCCTAAAATGCCACTATAATACTAAACTGCTAAAATACAGCTATTTTACCATGAATCTTAATACCACCCAGATAATGTAATAGCCCTCAGACAAAACCCCTAACATATTTTGGTGTGTTGGCCCTGTGGGAACTGACTGTAAGGTAGTTGCTGGGCATGGCAAGTGTATTCAGCGCAGCCATTTGTTCACTTAACAGGGAACTAATTATGTGAGGTGATAGTGTGTCATCATGTCCCAAATAGAGGCCTCCTTTTCTGAGCTGGTAATTTACCTTGAGGCAAAGCTATTTACCCATGGGGTGTGGTCATCAGAAAATGCTGTCCTTTGGCGAGATCGCCTTTGTGGTGAGGTGCAAACAGAGCCATTAAATGACATTTTTGAAGAAGGCAGCATTATCCAAGTATGCATTTTGAGATTGTTCAGAGCTTCAGACAAAAATGCTGAAAATGATTGCTTAATAAGGCTATGTGCAAAGATTAGGTTTCTCTTAAATTGGTATTTAAGATTATAGGATAATGACAGTGAGGTAATTAACAAATTACAGATCAGCTTGGATGAGGCAAGTGAGCAAGCAAAAAGTTTAAAATCGGAATTAGAGTCATGTAATACAGAGATGCAGTCCAAATGCAGATAATTAGAAAAACAGCTGTCTCAGAGAAGGAGACAGTTTGATGAGAGTGAGCAGGAACTGAAACAATTAAAATGAGTTGTAGATGCAATTCGACAAGATAAGGAGGACACTATTTTGGAGATGCAGATGCTCCAAAGGGGCAACATGGAGAGGGAAAATGAGTTTCAGGCTATTGAACAAGAAATGATCAAAATGCTACAGGAAAATGACAAGAAAGATAGGGAGTTTAATCAGTGCCAAGTGAAAATAAAAGAAATGCAAGATGTGATTAATAAGATTAATAGTGAAAACACTAACCTTTGTCAGGAGATAGACCGTCTTCACAAAATGTGCAAAGATTTGGAGCAGCAAATATCTGATTGTAAATCTCAAGAAAAACTCCAAGCCACTACATTTAATGGGATTGACATTAGCCCCAACTCTGCACGGGGGAACAAAGTACCAATGGCTATACCAGTGACTTGGCATGATTTAGCCCTTTTGGGGGGTTTGATTCACCCGCCCGGTGGTTACCATCAACCCTGTCCACCCAAGAAAAGAAATGAGCGACACAATAATGCATCTGCAAATATTGTGCCAAGTAGCCCCATCAAGATAATGAAATCGTTCAAAGCATTGATTAAACGCTTTAAAAAGTTTGATGATTGTTGTATAGACAATCACTTAGAAACAGTGCTTGATATATTTAAAGCACTTCAGATACCTAGGGAACAGTCTAGACAGTACTTTCACCTAACTCTTGATTCAGCAACTGCAATTATTATCAGGGGTCTCAATGAACATGAAAACTTGTCTTGGGCAGACTTTAAAAAAGATGTCAGACACAATTTTTCACCATATCACTCGATGCAAGATGGCAAGAAAGCGGCATATACAATGACAGCAAGGCCAGATATGTCACCTTAAGAATTAAAAAGAGCATTTTCCCGTTTTGATGTGTCTTTTGATCCTAATTCTGTAGAATTTAAGACTGCATAGTTTTATGGTCTACAAGAAGACATTAAATCACAGTTAATTTGCAAATTTGATCGAGATAAAGTGCTAGAGTGGATTGTTCAACAGAGGACAAAATTATATGAGGTAATCTATAACAGTAGAGAGACAAAATCAAAATTACCCAATCAGTAATGGAGATAAAATCTGCCAAAATGCCACTAGAATCAGCCCAAAATCAGACAAGGAACAATATGATATATGATCAAAAGGGTGCACCACCACAGAGGATGCCAGCCCAAACACCTATGTTCCAATCACATGATCCGAGCAATAGAGAAAATTACATTAGTCCTCAGTATATGGCCGACCTACCTAGGGTGCGATACCGGCCCCATATGCCAGGCAGGCATAACAATCAAAATCAAAATCAAAGACACAATGACCCATACCAGATTCTGGGGGAACAGAGCAGATTTGACCCCAACACTATGGTTTATGCAAATCAAGATTGATCACGGTATGTGAATACGTTCATTGAAAATGGAAATCAGAATAGGGACAGTTCCCACAAAATGAAAGACAAAACATGAACTATGTCCTGCGCCATTATAATCAGTCACCAACACCACTAGTCGACCACAGCCAAAGGATTGTCACAGCGTGCTCTCCACCTCCTATGAATCAAGAGTTCAGAACCAACTCAAATAGAAATAAATCTCCTGAGAGATACCAGAGCAGATCCAACCAGGCTGAATGTAACCAATACCGGCCTAGGCTGCAAGGAGACGATTGCAGGGAAATGGACAGATTTCAATGCCTTGAGGCTCAAGTTAAAATGTTGTCTGAGCAGATAGGAAAACTCTGTGTGGTTCAAAAGAAGCCACAAAGTGAGGGTGCAGAATGTCAAAGGAGTGATCTTGTGCGTTCTGACAATAAGTGACTATGTAATAGCCCCTCAATGATAAAAGTACTGCCTCCCACAAACCAGTTTTGTGTAACGGTCCTGAATTGCTTGCTGATTCAAACATGAAAATATCCACCAATTAAAGTGAAATAAACAGTTCATACCCAAACAAAAAGGAGTGTGGTTCCATTTGGAGTTGAACCTGACGATCCAAGTGTGGGCAAATGAAAGACATAAAGGAGGAAACACACAATAAAATCCAAAAGAGCAGAGAAACAGATTCAAAAAGAACATCATATGCTATGATAAAACACATGTAAAGAGGTAGGATTACTTGATAAAATATCCTCCATTGATAGTCAAAATGCTGATGAAATGCAGACAGGAAAAATGAGTGCTCAAAGGGAGGGTACAGCCCAGTCACCTGAAAAGTACTTTGAGCCTCATATATTCCAAGAGACCGAGAGAACAGGAACCACACAAGATGCAAATAGGTGTTTTAAACCAGAACATGATAAGCTACCACATGATTTTTGTGAGTATGTTCTGTCAAAAGACTGCAGTGTGAACACTGATGGTCCCCGATCAGAGGGGTGAACAGTGGCTACACTCCACATGGGTTTTGAACATGGAACAATAGACACAGATTCCCAAAATGAAATGAGCGAAAAGGAGGCAAAGGTACATTTCACTTGCCCCTGTGTTTGACAAAAAGTGAAAGAGGCCTGAGAAAAGTGAGTCCTGAAATCATTAAAAATGTACACTTTTTGTGTGCGCTGGAAGAAGGTGAGGAAAGATATTATGCTCCTGCAATGCTTTTGCAATGATTGACACAGGTGCACATGCCACGATCATGTCCTAAGAGTTGGTGAAAAATATCAATGAAGGGAGATCCCCACAAAGTCATATTAAAGTGAGACAAAGCGAAGCCCTGGTGCACAATTTTAACGGTGAGGAAATACCTATCAAAGGTGTTACTGAGGTTTACATAAAGATAGGAAAACATAGGATGAGACAGGAAGTGTTGATCACATCTATCAATGAAATTACATTTCTGATGGGGACAAATTGCCTAAAAAGGTTGTCACCTCTCATTGATGGGGTAAATGGGGTCTTGTAGTCCCTAGCCAAAAAGCCATCGAGTCCAAAAAAGTGAGGTCACAAAACAACAGTATAAAAGAATGCCATAATGTGGCTAAATCAGATGATGCAGTGGAAGTGTATCTTCAGAATGGCTGTGTGCCTAGTGTCACTGTCATTCTAATGTGTCACAGTGAAATGCGAGGTGATGAAGAGAAACAGACTCTAGAGATTTGTTTGGACCCCAAGAAAAAATGGCAAAAAGAAATAGATGAGAACAAAATGCTTTTAAAATGAAAAAAAATGCAAGCCATCTATCATTTCAGAGATGAAGACAAAGAAACACATTTCTACTCTTTCTGAAATACACATGAGAGATGAACAGCCATGGATCCCTATCTGTGTGAATGGTCATTCTGAAAGGATACAGGCCACTTTGGCACTTGAGCAGTAAAGAAACTTTATTAATGAGAACATACGCCAACAGATAACTGACAGGGAGGAGATCCCAAAATTCAGAATAAAAAACAACATGTTATTGGGTTGGATGATCTGAACTCAGGAAACCAAGTGGTAGGAAGATGCATGCTCAAAATCACCATTGGCCCAAAAACTATTTGTCACAATCTGTGGATAGTGAGTGGGACACAGAATAACTTTTATTTAGGAAATTACATTATGCACAGAATGTGTATGGTGATGGACTCCTTAATCAAAAAGTGTGGTCTAGGTTAGGGGGACCTGCACCTGCGTTTGAAGATAAGAGACAGACTTATCATTGTGCACAGTTGGTGCCATATGCAATTGAGCTACAGGTGAAGAAGGATGTTACCATTCCTGCAAAAACACAGAATGGGAGCAGATGAAGGATTCTGATATATTTGTGTGTCTCAATGAATCCATGAGGCAGCAAGGAATATAATGTGAATATATGCCACTAGTTGAAATTGGAGATGGACCCATTAAGATACTGGTGGATAATAAAGGATGTCAAGATATTTATTTACAAGAAAAATCAGCATTGGGAATGGCAATACAAAAATCACATTATATTGCAGATTTCAGTGATGCCGTAATTGGGAATATTCCTGAAAGATACGTGAATGCGCAGGGGGAGCTGCCAGAGTCGATGGACTTCCAACCTAAAGGAATATTAAAAATTCAGTCGGCGTACCCTTATGATTCAAGTGAGATGGTGTGCTGTCACCAAGAGAATTGCATATTATTTAATTTAAACGAAAATGAAACAGAGATACAGCGTATTGAAATGGAAGCGGATATTCCAAAATATTTAAAGGTGGCAACTCTACAAAGAGATAAAGTCACACAGTTAGAGGAGAGCACAGAGGTTCCTCCACTGGACGATTTCCCAAAATTTTCCAAAATGGTAGAGGAACAGGTTCAGACTGCAGATGCATTTACCAATGAAGAGGAAAGGAATGAGTTGAGAAAAATATTCATGGATTTTAAAGAGGTTTTTGCCAAAGATGCATATGATTGTGGGCTAACCGATTTGCATGTTGCCACATTACCAAAGGGACATGGTAGGGAACCAGTGTTTGTGCACCAATATTGGTTGCCACTAGCATGTATGGAATCATTGGTTGAGATAATTAAACATTTAAAATCTAGAGGAATTATTAGGCCCATTCACAGTACCTCAAACACTCCCATTTTGGGTGTGTTAAAACCAAATGGTCAATGGCGTTTGTGTGCAGACTTAAGAGAGTTAAACAAAAGAGTACTGGTGTCCAGATGGCCACTCCCATTTATTTATCAGTGTCTCGCATAGGTCCATGGGTCAAAGGCGTTTACCACATTGGATTTTACAGCTGGATACTGGTGTATGTCACTGGCGGAAGACATACACAATTTGTTTGCATTTTCATTTGATGAAGCCCAATATGCCTGGTCCCGAACACCCTTTGGGTATGTGGACAGTGGGAGTGAATTTGGGATGTTTTTGAGGAAGGCGCTCCCCGATGCAGCTTAAACATAGTCATTTCAATAAAATTAGACATGTGCTGGGCCAATTACAGAAGGCGGGAGCCAAAGTATCTTTGCAGAAAGCACAATGGTGCGAAAAGAGAGTGAACGTCTTGGGTCATGAGGTGTCTGACCATGGGTTGAATCCACAAAAGAAGAAAGGTGGAGGCAATACAGAAGTTGAAAGATCCTACTGACTTGAAACGAGAAAAGAGCTTGTTATGGATGACAGGATATATCAGGAAGTTTATTGAGAATTGCGCAGAGATTACTCAGCCTTTGACCAGATTGTTGAAGCAGGGTGCACCCTGGAAATGGGAAAAAGAGCAACATGAAGCTGTGGCTAAATTGAAAGAATATCCCATGAAGGAGCTGTGTTTTGCCTATCCTATAAAGAACCAGGATTTCTTTGTAGAAATAGGATTCACTGACCAATGCATGTCAGCTGTGTAATCTCAGAGGCATGATTTAAATCACAAAACTATTGCCTATGCAAGCAAGGCCTTATCTCAGGTTGAAACTAAATTCAGTGAATGTGAGAAAGCGCACCTAACCACTGCTTGGGCATTGCAGTGCTTCCGTCCAATCATTCAAGGAGTGAAAGTAATTATTGAGACAAATCACCAACCCCTGCAATTTTTGCAAAGTAAAAGAATTAGGTCAGGTAATTTGGCACAGTTCAGGATTACATCCTGGACGTTGGCATTGCAGGGGTTCCCTGGAGAAGTAAAATATGGTCAAAATAAAAAGAGCCCACTTGCCCAAGGCCTGGCAGATCTGCATGATTGCACAGCTAAATGCATGTCCGATGAAACAGAAATAGAAACCAATTTGAATGCATTTGAACAATCCCCACACAAAGCTTTCAATGAAGAGATGTGTGGATATTTGCAAACAGTATATGTTGATGGGTGCACATATCATGTGAAAAAATAATGAAGAAAAACAACTTGTGGCAGGATTAGGAAATACTCGGATTAAATGTGACAACATCCCAAGAACAAGCATTACATTAGGAGAATGACTAATTCCTTGCCACGGCAGGCCCAGATCCTTGGAGTGCTGGATCCTTGGAGGCCCCGGGAAAGCCCCCACACCAAAGATTGGGGGTGAAGATAAGGAGCCCAAAAATATCAAAAAGATGACATCTGTGGTGGAGATTTCATGGGGTGCCGGACTGGAGGAGTTTTACTGATGGCAGCATTGGTGAAGTGTTTGCACAGAGACTAATGGACAGGACATTCCGGAGGCGTGTTCCTGTATTCTGGATACCAGGAACTAAAATACATGATCTTCATTTTGTTTTGTTCATTTCACTCTTGTTTTGTTTTTCATTTAATCATCATGGAGCATATTATTATGCACTGTGGACAAAGGATATTGTTTATTTATTTTGAAAAAAATGTTTTCTTTTTCTTTTCTTGTACATACATCCGTGGGAGGGATTGCTTATCTCATGAAATGTGTATATAAGTGACAAGCATGTAATTTAAAGTGTATATTTTCAAATATGGACATTTAAATTATGAACATTTCAAATATGGACATTTAAATGGGAGGTACACATATTTTTGCAATGTTTTATTAATGTATTATTGTTTTTGATTGTTGTTTTTATGATGGTTTATGGAAAAGGAGGTTGGAGAGTATTGCATTCTTCCAGAGAAACTCATTCCCTATAGACCCAGAAGTAGGATTCTTATTGAGCCACAAACAAAAATGCATACTGTCAGTATGAATTTGAAGAAAGACAACATTACTGTAAGTAGCTTGGGATTGATGGAAGGAAACATAATCAACGGGGGGACCTGGGTAGAAAGAGGGATGGTGGTTTTGGCAGTCCCAATTGTGTTAATGGAGGGATGGCTAGTGGTTCTTACTGTTAAAATGAGGATGTTAATCATACTTTTGGCAACAATGGGGAAGGAGAGGTATCCCGTGGCACACGCATTTTAGTAAAACGTATTGTTATTCCTCTCGCCATGATTTTGCAGGCAATCACAGCTTGAGGAAAAGGAGGGAGATGTAGAATGATACATGACAATACAAAACCTCTATTTGGAGTAGTACATGACATTGGCCGTCATTACGACCCTGGCCTTAACCAATGGTGCTATTAGCGCCATGGTTAATGCTGGTAATTTACCGGATCCGCCATGGTGACATGGGGAATTACTGCCCCATTCCAAGGTTGGCGGGGCAGTAATTCCCCATTTACCATTGGCCCTTCCCCATTCCCATTTTTGCCCCATAGGGCTCAATGGGAATGGGGAAGGTGGTAACTACGGTACCGCAAAATGCGGTACCGTAATCACCTTCAAGGTCTCTTTGTGGGTCCCGACCTTAACGGCTGGTACAGACCAGCCGTTAAGGTCGGGACCCGCAAAGGGACCTCGTAATCAGGCGTTAAGGGATTATCGGTACCAGTACCCTTACTGATACCGGTAATCCCTTAACGCCAGGGTCGTAATGAGGGCCATTACATTACTTTAATGGCAATGTGCTGAGCACGTGTAAAATGTTCTATATTATAGTGAATTTGTCATCTGTATAGTTTGCATTCAACAAGCTAACCCTGTAAGTCTAGAAACTGCCCTAACAAAGTATCGAAGATATATTATGTTGGCAGAAAACTAATTGCATCATATGCCCTACATTGCCAGTAGGGAGTTGTCAGCATAAGCATAGGGCATCCATTTTGTGCTGTAACATCCGCCATTTGCTTTCTTTCTCTTTTGTGCAACGCTTTGCAAAATGTATTTATTCTGAAAGCTTGTGCACAGAGCAAGGCCACAGTCTACATGTTGAGAGACCGGCCCAGACAGAAATGCCAAACAGTACAGAAATACATTGTTTTCCTCCCTCACAAGTCCTTGAAGGCTAGCAGAGAGGCATTTAATCAGCGGCCCAGGTGCCGGCCGATCTCGCTGAAACTGTAGAAACAGGCCGTTAAACATGAATTATCCTGTTCCTAGCTGCCCCCCTTCGGGGCTCTCCTTAGATCAGGCTGACCCCTAGTTCATGAATAGAAACCAGTGGATATCAAGCTTTGGAATGTGTCTCTCCTACGAACACAGTAGCCTTGCTGAACAAGTGCCTTATGTTCTTCATAACAAAGAACTATGTCTGCTTACTGCAAATTGCAACTGTTGCTAAAACGAATAATATAGATTAGGTAAGAAAACGTGTCATAATGTGTCATATTTTTCATTATTGTCAATTACCGAACCCTAGCTCAAGAATATACATTATGGGCGGTTTTGATGTGTCACAAAGAGATTGTATGGTTGTCTATTTATATATATTTAATGCTGTTGTAGAATGTTCGCTCTCTTGCATCTCACGAGGTCTGGGTAACACACGTTGCAAGACGTTAGACCCAGTCGGCCGACTGAGAATATATTTGCTTTGCAATTAACCCTAGTACTTGGAAATTGAACCTTGTGCCTGTCGTATCACTAGTATATGGTGATTATTCCTTGTTTCCATATGCAAAGACTCATCAGAGCCTAGCAAAAAAGATTAATCAACTAACTATTCCCTATTAAATAACATTCTCCAGTAAATAATTAATGTACCCTTTAGCATTGCAGTGCAAATGTCTCAGATGGCAGATTCTGTTTGTTCTTCAGTGGAAATTCTAAACGTGCGTGCAAAATGAATGGGATTTCTTTTCCATTCAGAAGGGCATTGTGTGCTGAAGAAAGTAAAATGGATACAAGTAGGATCAGGGGTGGAGAGAGAGAAATGGCAGAATTCTAGAAGTGTGATGGGGTGACAGGAGACTTCAGAAAAAAGGCAGGATAAGTAAAGATTGACAGGACTATGATATAAATCTAGCTAGAGGACCGGCTGGAGGGGAGTCATCATTTTGCAGAGAGAAGAGATCAAGTCTGCAGCTCTGCTGTGCATGTAGACATAGGCAGGCTGTGCACGAGAGAGGGAAATACCAGGCAGTAATCCGAAAGAGGTTGGGGTGAGGTGGTCAACTTCTAACTGGGCTGCAAAATCTGTGACATTTGCAACATTCCTTTCGCAGATGAGACGATCAAGAGAGGGGCTCCTTCAGCACAGAAATCCTACACATTAGGAGTTAGTATGGTAACTTTGAGGAGCTTGCAAAGCAGAGAATGTGCGTTTTCCGTCAGTTAGGAAGTCAGGATTAAATAGTATTTTAACAAAGTCTTTGCTTTTTTTCTCACGCATGTGTAATGAAGGGAAAGTTTACATGTTTTGTGCTGTGTGTATTATATCTTTTCTCTTAAACAAGTACACTCTGTAACCACATTGATTATCAAGGTCTTGGTAAGATAAATGAATGTTGTTCACTGTGACCAAAAATGGCATGTATCTATTGTAACTGGTTTTAACATGTGCAGTGCAAAAAATATTTTTGACATTATACTACGTACATAAAAACTGCAAAAACTGAATTAGTGGTATTGTTTTATTGTGTCTATTGGGTCTACATGAATCGTTTTAAAATTGGAAATAATAAGAAAGGGTCATAGTGCAACTCTCATAGTGCAACCCAACAACTGAAAAATATTTACCTCACATTGGAGAACCAGCTAGCAAGCTACAAAAAACCTGTAATACATTTTTGTGTGTGTGTGAGTGTGTCTCAGCTGCGCATGCTGGTAGCTGAGCAGACCTGTCAAAGACTTTAGGCTGGTTTCGTAAATAAGTCACCAGCAAAACAGCTAATGCTACTCTGTTCCTATAAGTGCGGAGTCCATTAGTTTACACTTGCAGTCAACCCTAAACAGAATATAAATAAAACAGAGGGGATGTTTGTTTCATCGTATAGGGCATTACCATAAATAAGCTCACAACTATTTTTACCATGATCCAAAAATACCACTATAATACTACAATGCTAAAATACGGCTATTTTTCTGTGAATCTAAATACCTCCCAGATTATGTAATAGCCCTGAGACAAAACCCCTAAAAGTAGCAGCGATCTTATCCACAATCATCAGGAGAAAGTAAGTGCTGGTAATGGGCCTCAGACTGGTTGCTTCTTTAGGGTTCAGGCCCAATTTGTTTATCTGTGGGATAACCACAACTTCTTTAATTGTGTCAGGTACCAAATTATGACTAAAGGATGCATTGACAAATCGTACAAGAGAAGGGGTGAAGAATTTTACATTAGCCAAAATAAGTTTGGACTGGATGACATCGCCCGACAGGCTCGTATCAAGATCAAAAGAAGTTTGCTCTATTTTTTGCTGTTCAACCACGATACCAGTTTTGCTTGTCAAATTAGTCATTTAGATCATGACAAATGCCCATCTACTAAATATAAGCCAACATTCATGGTTGAGGTGTTGAAGCCCCAAGTGACATGTGACAATTCACAAGTGAGAGGGATTTCCGTCAGATAGACCAAGGACACATTGTATATTATTTTGAGGAGCTCAAACAGTTCTAGTTCAGAGCAAACGATATGCCCCTGCAGATGACAGCACCTAAAACCCATATATGTAAAGATAAACAAGGGTTTGGTCATCAATGACATCAGCCCATGGTGCACTCAAGTCTTATAAATCCAGAAATGTGTGTTACTGGCCAACCCCCTGCTCACATTCTTGTAGATTCGCTCTGTACCTGTTCTTCAATAGTGTTAGCCATCATTACAATTTCCAGTACAACATTGATGGGGCAATTTCTCTACCGGGCAACACACGATGGACCCATACACCAGCACTGTTGACATGCACTTTGAGACAACTGAGCTGCGCTAATGTCCTCCAGGACCTTCCGGCTGACATCAAACCATTATCAATCCTGAATGGAACACTGTGCAGTAAAGCAAGATGTTTCTTGAGCATTTAGGTCCCACTTCTTCCCCCTTTTTTTAGGAAAGTGAATTCTGGGTGTTTTTACATAGTTGTTTGTGTTGAAATTAGGTATTTTTCTCCACATTTTCAGGAAAGTCGAATCTGTGTGTGTTTTCAGTACACTCCCCCCTTCTTCTGTCCACACTGCTCCTGCGTTCCCTTGTGGTTGCCTGCTTGTTCTCCTTCTTGCCTCCTTCTGCTTCTTCTGGGTGAACCCTCCCCTTTGTTGCCTCCTGTGTTGCTCGGCTTTATGCTGTGTGTCTTTCCTCCCTTGTGCTCGATTCTTGCTTCCTCGAAGCCTCGATGGTGCTCTCCATCTCTCTCATCTTCTTAAAGTGCTACACTGTCTCCTATTCTATCCATCTCACTAAGTCTTGTAGGAACCCTAGCCTCCCTATCACTGATACCCACATCAGCGTTTTCTCCAGACATACCCTAAACAACATCCTCTTTGTCATTCCCTCTCCAGGCCTATGGACCGCCACCCATATGGTCTCAGCTCTATCTACTAACACTTCCCTGCCCATTAATGGTGGTACTCGTTGAGAGGCCCTCTTTTCCTCCTTCCACTCCTCCAAGACCATCATTAATGTCTATCGGAATGGAACTGTCTTGGCCCAGAGCACTCAATACAACCTCCTCGTTTCGAAAGGCGTCTCCCACATTTTATCAATTTCCTTCCTTCTCCTGCTACTCCTACAAGCACCTCTCTGGCTCCTCTGCCACCTCCTTTTTCCGTTGCCTCTCTAGCCCCTTCCTCCTCCTCTCTGGTGACAATGCCACCTCCTGCCACCACCTCTTCCCACTCTCGGACACCTCTACCACCTCCACTGGGTGTACCGTGTACCTCAAGCCTGCACCCCTCCACAGAAGTTTTCCAAAATGCTTGCTCTGCTGCCAAACACTCCTCTAACATCTGCCACCTCTTCGAAGAAATTGACCTTCATATCCTCACTCTCACTGACACATGGTCCATGGATCGCTCTGTCACAAGTTTTGACACTCTCCTCCCTGATACTTGCAAGATCCTCTCCGAGCCCTGAACAAAGTGACCTGGCAGTGGATTATCTCTGATTTTTCCACAATGGGTCCCTGCCTCTGTCATTCCTACACAGTCCTACTCCTCCTTTGAAAGCCTATTCTGTAGGCTCTCTATCACTCCTGCCTCTCCCTGACTGTGGCCACCACCTTCAAGCCACCTGGCCAGTTAACCTTCTTTCTCTCATAATGGGCCAACCTCTCCTCTTTGCTCTTTGCCTCTTCCTCTCAACTTCTCCTCCTTGGAGACCTCAACATCCACCAGGATGATTCTAATCCCTCCTCTGGGCTCTTCCACAAACTCTGCGACACTCTCTCTCTCTCCTTTATACCCTCCGGTCTGACACATCCTATCAGACAAACCTTGGATGTCCTCATCTCCTCAGACATCTTTTTCTCTAACCCTCTCACCACTCCTATCTATTGGATTGACCACTTTCTGCTTTCCTCTCGCCTGAATCTCTCTATCCTTCAGGCAAAGCCCACCCCAGCACTGCCACCTACCTTCTCGGTCATTCGGCCCATGAAGCGTGTGTCAGTGGATGACTTTGCCTCTACTTTCTCTGCTCCTCCTACTCATGCAGCTGACTCACACTCTGACACAGCCCTCTGTAACCTGCCTCTTTCAATCTCCAACACTGTGGATATCTTTGCCCCTGCCATGAGAATCCATCTGAAGCCTACATCCAAGTGCAACTGGCTGAGAGGAAGTGGAGGACTTCAGGCACATCCCTAGCAAACTGGCCTGCTGCTTTCTTCAACAGCAATACAGACTCTCTGTTCTGTCCAAGAAGAGAGTCCACCTCCAAGCCGGCATCTCTGTGGCCAATCCTTCTGCAGTCTCCACCTCTCCTGTTGCCTCCAAGGCCCTCTGCACAGCTCTGGCGTCTCACTGCACCACTAAAACTCAGGACATCCTGTCCTCATTCTCCTCTTCCTTTCCCTCTACCTCTCTGAGCCCCCAACTGACTGCCTCTCCCCCTCCTCCTCCTTTCAACTACATCTCTCTGACAACACCTGACAATGCTTCTAGACAAGTCTGATCTATGAAAATGGCGTCCAAATAGGTGCTCCCCTACTCCTCCAGAACCATCAAGGACCACATTGCCACCCTCGCTTCAGCCTTGGCCGATTTCTGAAATCACTCATTTGCCACTGGATCTCTCCCCTGAAGCACTCCCTTGTACACCCCTTCTTAAAAAGCATTCGGCAAATCCTACCTGTCTGGCAAACTATCGCCCAATCTCTATCACTCCTTTCCTGGGCTAACCCCTGGAAAAGCTGGCCATCTCCCAGCTTACTCTCCACGCTGAATCTGTTGGTTGTCTTCAGACCACCAGCAGCCAGAGGCATGGAAACTGCTCTTTTGGACACCCATGAAAATCGGTCTGGACACCCATGAAAATCGGTTTTCTCATCTTGACTCCAGCCTTCCTTCAGTCCTCATCCTCCTTGACCTTTCCTCTGCTTTTGAAACTGTCAATTACACCATCCTGATCAATCGACTCTGTGAAAACCTGGGCATCATGGATCAGGCCCTGGAGTGGTTGACCTCCCTCCACCTGGATTGACCCTCCCAGGTCCAACTTGGGTCTTTTCTGTCTACCACCTCTCCATGCACATGTGGTGTGCCCCCAGGGCTATATCCTCTCACCCTGGCTCTTCAATGTCTACTCGGCTCCTTTGGCCCACCTGATCTCGACCTTCACCTCTCTCTTTCGTTGTACTGATGACACTCCGCTTTCTTTCAGACTCCACTCAGCCTCCTCTCCTCTCTCTTTCATTCCTAACTGTCTATCCTTGATTCAGGATTTGTGCACCTCCAACAATCTCTGCCTTAATGTCATTGGGACCCCTGCTCCAGCTTTCCCTTTCTCACTCTGGCCGCCCTCCCTGGGCCCTCTTCATTCGCCTTCCTG
Organism: Ambystoma mexicanum; assembly: GCF_040938575.1. NCBI lineage: Eukaryota > Metazoa > Chordata > Amphibia > Caudata > Ambystomatidae > Ambystoma > Ambystoma mexicanum. The sequence goes on along the minus strand of NC_090941.1, from coordinate 99,306,565 downwards.
TGAGGCAAAATACCTTAGTTTAATCTTTTACTCCACTCCCTCCTTCTCTCCCCACATCATGGACCTTGCCAAGAAGGCCCACTACCAGCTGCACCTCCTCAGAAGTATTCTTCCTTTTCTCACCTTCCTCAGAACCTTAGTGTCCCAGAGCCCTTGTTCTCTCTAGGCTCGACTACTGCAACAGCCTCTTTCTCAATCTGCCTTCCTCTACTCTCTGCACTCTGCAACTAATCCAGAACAGGACATTGAGACTTATCCTTGGCCTTTCACCAGCCCTAAAATCTCTCCACTGGTTTCCGGTAACTGCAAGGATAAAGTGCAATACCCTCTGCATCATACACAAGGCTTTCTGGAGCTGGGGTACACACAGCTTTAAATTCTCTCTTCCAAAATGCCTTCCTTCCCGAACCCTTCAGTCAGCTACCTCCAACTTTCTGAGGGTCAGACACTTCTCTGGGCAGAGAGTGGGGGGATAGATCTTTCTCCTCTGCAGGTGACTCCCTCTGCAACGGCCTCCCTGTCCCTCTCAAACTTGAGCCGGACCAGCTGAAGTTCTTTTCTCCTCTGTTTTTTCTCTCTCCCTCCCCTGCTGACCTACCTGTCTGCTTTGCCAACTGGTTGCTTTGTACTCTCAGAGTCTCACTGGGTACCAGGCTCCTCCTTCATCAGTCTCCCCTGCACTTCACCTGGGCCTACTGTGTACTTAGGGGCTGTAACTGTAACCTCTACAGTCCCCTGCTTCCTTGCACTTACCCATAGCCACACTGTGCTGGCTGCACTTACTCAGAGCAATTCTGCACTAATTGCACTCCCCCCTCCCTTTACCTGGCACTTCCCCTTCTCCCTTCCCTATGCACTTTGCATTGTCGCACTTGCACGATCTGAATGACACAAGGCCTAGTAAGCTTGTCTTTTCCTTTATTTGTCTTCCCTCCCTTGTCTTGTCGTGCCTCAAAACACTTGTGTACAGGTGTTTTATAAATGACATATCATATCATACCATATCATATCATATGGCTTGAGAGTGTGACAGCCCCTAACCGTAAAGTAAGTGTTTGATGGATCAGGGATGGATACAAAAAAAAGCAATCACAAGATACAAACCTGAGTGTTTCTGGGATGAAATAACAGCTGGGGGGTCATATTGGCAATGCATCATCCACTTATTGTGTTGTTATTGACCAAACATGACCTTATATGGTTAGAAAGATACATCGGTTAATTAAGCACTTTGCTCGCACATCCATGTTTAGTCTGCAGGATATAGGTTCGAATTCTGGCAGCGGATATAGCCAGAAAACACTGTTGATTACTGAAATATAATATTTTCTCAAGACTGCGCCAGATAAAATTTAGCGCAAGAGCTCAATTGATTCTCATGGTTCCTTTTAATTATGTGGTTCCCTTAAGCTGACACGTGTTTCGGCTGAATCAAGCCTTTCTCGAAACTGGGCAAAGTCGAAAACAACATGTGCATGAACAAATATTGTGTAGCCAAAGAGTAACGATTCAATATAATAAGCATATGTTAAAATAAGAAAAATATATGGTCACAAAAAGAACAATATTATTTGGTATTTACATTTCAAAATGATCATGTGTCAACCATCACATTCAGATAGAGAATTAGGATTGGTATGGGGGAGGATTGTTGGGGGGAAGAGAGAGAGAAAAAAGAGAAAAGAGAGAAAAAGCCCATCTTTTTAGTCATTGATTGATTGATTGATTATACTCACAGATACTATTCAAATAATGCACATTCTAATTGGAAGACGGAAATTATCGTAAAAGACCCTTCATTGGGGTTTATTTGAGAGGAAAATGCAGCGTGTGCTTACCTGGTTTGTGCAGTATTGACAATTCATTGGTTAGATGCCTCCTCTCCTGTAAAGGATAGTAAGCTGCCCATTATTGCAAAATATGGAATGCATAAGGTGGTTTGAGTAAAAGAACATACACACAAATCGCCTTTTCTTCAAAAAAGGAATATTATGTGCAATGCTAAATGTGTCTTATTTACTGATGCATAGTGAGCGCTCTTAGGGGATATTATCAGGCTCTAGGCATACATGTATGTCACTTCTAGTGCTGTTAATGTAAGCGATAGAGGCTCGGCTGATTAGAGGCCGCTGCTTCAAATTACAGGCTGTTCATTCATTGACACGTGTCAGCATAAGGGCACAGCATAATTAAAAGGAACCATGAGAATCAATTGAGCTCTTGTGCTATTTTTTATCTGGCGCATATAATTACAAGATAGCTTTCAATAAACAACAGCAAACCCAGCATAGTAGGCATTTACAGAGGAATTGCCGCTCCACCAACTTTCTAAGGCCAAACCACCCTTTCTTCATATTCACTTTAAAGTTGGAACCTGGCAGACCCATTGCTGTACAGAACTAACTAGGACAAGACAATGGCATCATATTTACGCAACCAAGAAGAAGAAACCAGAAACCTATTTACGGCTCGTGGAGACATGACACATGTGTTTGCCAATTTAGGCACTAAAAAAGAAGATCTTCCTTACAAATTTGTGAAATTGGAAAGAATCTCAAAGAAAGAAATTGACAAATATTGGGAGCAAGTATCCGTGGAACATTATGTTAAAACCAATCGCACCCCTAGAGGTCTAAGGATACTAATATTCCCCAATTTTAACAATGGACAAGACTGTGACCTAGCAGATGCTTAGGAGAAAAACCTGAGCTCTAGATCGATGACAATGATAGAGCTGCTGATTGAACATGCTAAGAGAGAACACAAAAGGGCACTGGAAGGAACTGATACTTTAAAGGAAATAGCCGAAATGAAAGCACTTGAAGCTACAAAGGAGAAAAATTTCGAAAAAATTTACGAGATATTACAAGTATACCAGGATGAAGTCAAAATCAGAAAATTATGGAAAAGCTATAGAGACAAAAGAGATTACAAGGAAGATTGTGTATATACATTCCCGGCAAAGTACAATCAGAACCCAAAGTCCTCATAAAAAAATTCAACCCCAAATACATCATCTGTAAACTCGGATGCAGACTCATAAACTGACAATCAAGAACAAGAAGAATCAATAGCATTAGAGAATAGCAATTCAAACCCACCTGAAAATGGCAACCAGGACCAACGTAGCTATATAAATCAGATCAAACATTACAAAAAGGGTAATAGGAGTATCCAACCTAACCCATCACAAAAATCGGTCCGTTTTCAGATTCCAGAACCTATGGGTATTACCCAAGTCACACCAGTAGGAGAGGAAGGAGGAGGGTAGAAGATTGTGGAAACCCCGATGCTTTGGCCAACTTCAACAAAAGATATACGAGGGCCAGTGCGAAAGAGGTGAATCGCAACAAGCAATGAAAGATCTAGTTCTCAACCTTTCCAACTGTGAAATAACCACAGATGAAAGATCTTTACTTAATAAAGGACTCTTCTTTGCGCCATCTGCTAATTACAATCACAATGATGTACATATAGATCTGTTTAAGTTTGTTCAGAAAATCAAATTGAAAAATGTGTTTGCTACGAAAACACCAGAACCATTTCAAAAAAGCATCCCCACACCTATTAGTGAATTAACTATCCACGAAATAGAGGACACCTTTGTCTAGCGCTCTTTAATGGAAACGGAAGATTACGAAGGAATCTGTTACAAGAACTTAATATCAGATCAGATACTCTGACTCCAAAGGAACTTAAGAACAAATCTAAATTCCTACCACAACTATCCACAGACAACGTGATTGATACCTTTTACAAAGCAGTTACGGACAAATTATACAGGATTTTGGAAAGAGAAAGGAAGAAGAACAAACAACATAGCAACCACAATAACAACTTGACACAGCAGAAAGGAACGTCCTAAGAGAACTAGCGGAGGATGTATCGATAACAATTAAGGAAGCAGACAAAGGTGGCAACATCGTTATTATGAACCGGGAAGACTATATAAAAATGGCCTCAAATCTTTTAACATCGCCAGGATGTTACACAATCCTAACAGAGAATCCCAGACTGAAGATCATCAAGGAATTAGAACCGTATGTTGCCATATGTCACAGGAGAGGTCTGATAACTGATGTCGAAAGAGTTTATCTGATGATAAAGGAACCCACCACATCGAATATGTATTTTCACCTAAGATACACAAGAACTATGATCCAATCCCGCTGGACGCCCAAATACTCAGTGGAATCGGATGGGCAACTGAAAACATCTCACAATATTTAGACAACATTCTCAGACCTAGAGTGAGCAAAGTCAAATTGTATCTAAAGGACACAATGGGCCTCATTACGAGTAGTGCGGAATGGGTTTAATGGCGCCGGTAATAGTGCCGGTGCCGTTAAACCCACTCTGCACTATTACGAGGTCCCCTCGCGGGACCCGCTCTAGACGTTTGGTTTTTAGCGTGCTTCCGTGAGGGAACCAGGGAGCTAACAACGGGCCCATAATTGACGGGCCAGTTGTTAGCTCCCTCCCCATTCCCATTGAGTTCTATGGGGGCTCGAATGGGAATGGGGAAGGACCGGGCCTGGGTTCCCTGAAGGAGGATTTACCAGGCCCTCCGAACTCAGAATGGCCCGGTAATTCCCAATTCAGGTGACCCAGACCCGGACATGATTTTGGAGGCAGCCATGGCGCTAAAAGCGCCATGGCTACCTCCAAAGTCATAATGAGGCCCAATGAGTGCCATCAATATTCTCAGAACAATCAAATGGCAAAAAAAACATATCAACTTGCCACCTTGGACATCAAGGTCCTTTATACTTCAATCCAATACAAATGGGCTATGACAACAATTGACTATGCCTTTAAGGAAGACTCTGCGTCATACTTTCAGCAAGTTCAAATGATTAAGGAGATGCTACAATTTATTTTGGACCACAACATTTTTACATTTAATGACTGTATATACCAACAGACCAAGGGAGTGGCCATGGGCACCGGATATACCCCAGACTTGGCCAATCTATTCATGGGTATGTTTGAGGACCACGTTGTATATAAGGACCCAGAATACCAGAACAAAAACAAATTCTGGATGTGTTACATTGACAATGTCCTTCTAATTTGGGAAGGAACTACAGAGGATTTTTACAGATTCCAGGATAGACTAAATGCAAATAGATTTGGAATTGATTTCACAGGCCTATTCAGCAAGACAAACATCAACTTTTTGAATCTTACTATCTACGCAGAAGGTCACAGTTTGGAGACCTGGACCTATAGAAAGGAAACGGAAGGCAATTCCACATTGCATGCCAAAAGCTTCCATTTCAAACCAACTATAGACAACATCCCAATTGAGAAATATACACGAGCAAGACATAATTAATTGCCATAAAAATGACAAATTTGAGAAAGAATGCAGTCTGCTAAGGAGCAGATTCAAACAATGAGGATACAACAAAACAATCATAGAGAGAGCCTACAATTTCACAAAGACAAAGAAGCAATCAGACACCCTCTTGAAGAGTCAGGAGAGTGCTACCAAATCTATGCCTATAAGATTCATCACCAAATACAGCCAGAACCAACATGTCCTACTCAAAGCCCTGCAAAAACACTGGTATCTCCTTAAATTGGACGAACACATCAAGAACTATATAGACACAAAACCCACTATGACATTCAAACGAGCTAACACTTTGAGAAAGATTGTGAGCCCTTCACTCCTATCAGACAAAATGAAAAAAGAAAGAAGACTTAGGGCCTCATCACCAGTTGGGCGCTAATAGCCCTACCGCCAAACCCTATTAGCGCTATTAGCGCCGGATCATGGCTTTGGCGGAAGGGTTATTTCCCATTCCCCATTGGGCCCATTCGGGAATTCCTCATTCCCCATTGGGCCCAATGGGGAAAATGTGCGCTGTTACCGCCGGCGGATTTCCCGCTGGCGGTAATAGCGCTGAAAATCAGCAATTTTGCAGCGGATTTCCCACCCAGCTTGGAGCTGGGGAGAAATCTGCCAGAGCAATGATCTTGCGGACCCTTAAATGCGGCGGTAATAGCGCTACCGCCGCATTTAAGGGTTACTGCCAGACTCGTGATGAGGCCCTTAGTTAGAAGCTGATCATATTGGATTCAGAAAATGTGGTATTTGCACAATGTGCAAATATGCACATTCACAAACCAAATAATTTCATGATATAAATGGACTAACTATCAGGATCAAGCAGGAAATTAATTGCAGAACAAAATTTTTGGTATATGGGATCATTTGCATTTGCCACAAAATATACATTGGTAGCACCAAGAGAGAGCTCCGCACAAGGATAAGGGAGCACGTAGCAACAATTGGGAGCCAGGACCCAATGTTCCTTTCAGCCCAACATTGGCATACACACCACCAGATGGAAGATAAACCCGCAGTAAGATTTATAGAACTACAACAAGTTCCTCAAACCAGAAAGAGGGGGCAACAGACTTTTGAGACTTGCGACAAGCACAAGCAAGAACCATTTGTTTTTTGAATGCTACTGTGACAGGGTTGAACCCGGATAATGAGATGACCTCTTACCTTTGAAAGTACCATTTTTATATACAAGCTCATGTAACAAGAGTCAAACTCACAATATAACAACTGTGATAATGTGTATATATAAGAAGTACATTTTCAACTGTAGTGCCTTATACCTCACTTTCTATCTCTCTGTACACTCAGATTGCTTTTCAGCCCATCCGCACATGTGGTACTTAACTACATATCTGACCAAGAGACCAGATGTAAGTATCAATACTATTACTAGTCAACGTCAACACAAGTTCAGCCTAAGAACTATTAGCTTTCCCGCCCTCTAACTGAGAGTGATTCAGGAAGGGATTCTACCTCTGAGAATGTGCAACCTTTATTTATTTTGCAAGAAGGGCAATCTGAATGTGCCAATTTATTCCAATCTTTACTTGGTTTATCATTATATTACTTCCATATTATTTAACTTCATATGTAATGAGAATATCGGATCAAATCACAACTATTCGAATGTAGATCCAATCACGTGATACATTGAAGTGCAATTATATGCAGTGATACTCGGCTCTAAGATGGCGACCTTGACTCAGATAGCAAGCACAACTGGAAAAGGACTATTTTGAACACAACGCGTTGCTTTAGCAACGTGTCAGTTTCATGTTAGGTTACCAGGGGAACCAAACTATAAAACTGTAACTATGGCGCCGGGCTCCGGTTCAGAAAGAGCTGACGTGCATTGGAGAATGCACATGTAATATAGTAAGCTGCCTATGTTAAGGAAAGGACAACACTTCCCCTTTTAACTATATGCAGAGCTTGCCAACAGCTAGCGAGGGAACTTTGCCCGAAATAGATAGCTTTCGAATGAACAGCACGTAATTTGAAGGAGCGCCCTCTAATCAGCCAAGACTCTATCGCTTATACTAACAGCACTAGGAGGGACATGCACGTATGCCTAGATCCTGACAATATCCCCTAAGAGTGCTCACTACGCATCAGTAAATAAGATGAATTTTGCATTGCCCATAATATTCCTTTTTTGAAAAACAAGGCAATTTGTGTATATGTTCTTTTACTCAAAACACCTTACACATTCCATATTTTGCAATAATGGGCACCTTACTATTCTTTACAGGAGAGGAGGGATCTAACCCATGAATTGTGAATACTGCACAAACTAGGCAAGTGCACGTTGCATTTTTCTCTCAAATAAACCCCAATGAAGGGTCTTTTACGATAATTTCCGTCTTCTAATTAGAATTTGCATTATTTGCATAGTATTTGTGAGCATAATCAATAAATCAATGACTAAATAGACTGGGATTCTCTCTCTTTTTTTTGTCTCTCTCTCTTCCCCCCAACAATTCCAATCCTAATTATCTGTCTGAATGTGATGTGTAAGACCACACTTGAAGTTAGACAGCGTACATCAGAACACAGGAGCTGTATACGAAATAAAGTGGCGGATAAACCGCTAGTTGAACATTTTGTTAAAATGCAGCATAAGGATACAGACGAGGTGGTTCGTACTCCAACACATTAAGAGCAATATGAGAGGGGGCAATATTGGTATAACACTGCATCGCATTGAGCAGAAATGGATTCACACTCTTAACACAGTCCCTAAGGGACTTAACGTTTCAGTCGAGTGGAACAACCTGGTCACAAAAAATTGATCTAGAACATGATATGATGGGTCACTATAAAAACACAGTAATGTGCAAAATGGGCAGCGTTGAACTACTGTGATTGGCACATACCCATAATATCCTATTTCATAATATCAAAAACAATTTAAGCCCATTTGGTCTGTCGGTTACACTATTGGTTTTTCATCTATATGTATGCCAGCTTAGTGAGACAATTTACTGGCTACATGGGTAGAAAGGCAGTATTTATCTACATTGAGCATATATGAATATGCTACTATGTCAGTAGGAGATACATGCCTGTGTCAACATAATGAGGCAATTTATTGGTATTTCAATGTTTACATCTATAAAGGACTGTATTGGATATTTGAATGTGTCCCGTATGATGAGAAAAACCTTGGCTATGGCTATTATATGTATTGTACCCCATTGTTATGTATGAAGCAAATTGACAAGTTTGTTTGTAGGGTCATTTTGGCCCCTGGACCCAGCTCCTTAAATCAGGGAGTCAAGCTATATATGCCTAAATTCTAGGCCCTTACTATGTGGCTTTTCGACAGGCGATTGGGTTTGTGGCCCGTCTGTCTCTTCTTTTCTTCTTTTTATTCATCTCTCTGACAGTTTCAGTCGAGATACTTAGGATGGGTCTACTATTGAGATTATTAATACATGTGATTATCAATACGTGTGACTGTGGCCAGTCTCATGGTTTGATAAAAACCTTTGTTTTACTTTTCGGTATAGCCTCTAGTGATGTAGCAGGTTTAATGTTGTTTCAGATGGGTATTAAATTATTTGTATATGTAATTGCCTCCGAATGTATTTACACATTCTTTCTGAGAATTTTTAATAATCTTTCTGAGTGGCAGCGCATTAGTTCGTGTCCATTACCCCGGCACATGTTATATCATATGAGCAGTGTCCGGGTGTTTACTGTGCCTTTAAGATACTGTGGCTTCTGGGGATTGCAATGCCGCCACGTGTTGGTCCGTTTTTAGTGTTTCGAGCACCCTTTCAATAGATAGTCCTTTGACTATGTTTAGCCCGCATGGACTTGGTGCTGATGTCGAGATAGAGAACACGGCATCGGTTTAAAAATTTTTGTACGAAGGGGGCTACACGTTTCTATTTGAGGTAAGCATTCCCTCCGCGGAGAGCGTGATTTGGAGATATGCCTGAGACCTTTCTAACACTTTATTCAGCATATTTCATAGATTTTAGCGGACGCATGACGTGTGTAACACTAGGTGTGCCTTTTAGGAATGCTGCATGCTAGATAGCAGAGTTCCGTTTGTTTCCATTGTTTGTTTTCATTGGATTTTCTATACTAAATATAACTTGCTCTAACATGGCATGCGGCATGCCACATTGATACAGAGGCCGTCTTCTGATTATAGAGAGCCATCACCAGCACGCATGGTATAATAGACATTACGTTAGGGGTGCCTGCGGGCACCAATGTTTTTACATAGATCTCATACTATGGATGTTCAACTGATGAGGAGTTGGCCGTGATGAGATTCCCAACCATCTGATGCAGTTTTATATTGCTACACTTTTACATTTTTTGTGAATTCATGTGCACACACAGTTGCAGAGGGAGTGTGTGTTCTTCAGTGAACACATATATGTTGGAACTGTTACATGAGGTGGAAATTCCTAAATAGCCTAATGTGTATTATCACATCGTTACATTGCAACACTCTAATGTGAATTCACGTGCACACATGGTTATAGAGGTAGTGCAGGTTCTAAGTGGCCACATATATGCTGTTATTGTTCCATGAGGAGCAAATGTCTTGCTTTTTTCAGGCATGTTTATTATGTGCTTCCTTTTTAGCCTCGCGGATGGCCTAGTGAATAATAGATACTAGGAAGATTCAGCTGTTATTACGCGGGTCCTAGAAGGAGCCTTGGTTGGTCGTATCCTTTGGAGGATCTCCAAGCTGCACCAAAGGTGCTTGTAAGTGTTTTTACTCTTATTATATATTATGTATGGTTACAGGTATGCACCCTGAGTATTCAGCTTCTTTTAAGAACACTGAGGTGTGTTTCTGTTGGTTCCACAAGTACAGCATATACACTGTTGCAAGTGGCGGATTAATTTCCACTGTCCCGTTCATCTTCCCTTGAGTTGGAACTTGGGGGTGAGTAGGGGCCTATGTGTTGATTGAACTCTAGCACATTGTGACATTGTTAGTCACCGACTTTAAGAAATAGGGATGCCACTTTGTTTTTATTATTATTTTTAGATCTATTACGGGCCCAAATACGCTGAGAATAGGGCGGAGTATTTTCTCCAAGCCCTACGTCCTGAAGAAGGTCTCCGACCGAAACACGTGTCGACATTTTGTTGTGAGCGATATCTGGCCAAATTTGGCATCGGATATAGTACGACACCTGATACTAGGGACTGGGTCATTGGTTATTGTGATAACCGAAAAAGAATTGGTGTAACAATTTCTCCAATGCTTATTGATGTATTTAACACGTGGTTGTTTTTGTATTTGAATGTTGAATGAGTCCAGTATGTGGTTATGAATGATGATATGTATCAATTGTTTTTTATCGATTTTTATGACACTAAGATGAATTTCTTTTTTTTTGTGATGAGTTTACTGAATAAAATTGTATATGTATTAAAATTTAGTTAGTGTCATCCCATTCTACTGATCCAATCTTGGATATTTGAATGTGATGGTTGACACATGATCATTTTGAAATGCACATACCAAATAATATTGTGTTTTTGTGACCATATATTTTTCTTTTGTTAACATATGTTTATTATGTTGAATCGTTACTCTTTGGCTACACGATATTTGTTCATGCACATGTTGTTTTAGACTTTGCCCAGTTTCGAGAAAGGCATGACTCAGCCGAAACACGTGTCAGCTTAAGGGCACCACATAATTAAAAGGAACCATGAGAATCAATTGAGCTCTTGTGCTAATTTTTATTGGCACAGTCTTGAGAAAATACTATATTTCAGTAGAATTCAGACAGGTCTAAGCTGGTCCTACACACTTCCAATGTTAATTAAATTAAGATCAATTTAATTGAATAATAATAATCACGCGTTGTGACAAATTGACTCTGCCCTGCTGGAGTATAAGGATGAGTAAAGGCTAAGGTGCCTGCACAGCCCTCACACTTCTTAAAACCAATATTGAACCAAAATATAAAGGTCAAACAGACACTGTACCATTTTTGGTCACCACGGGTGAGGAAAGGCTATTCTCTGAAGAGGGTCGTGAATGTGATTCAGAAGCAAACGAAACAGCAAGTACAACTATCCAAAATAAAGGGAATGTCCATTCAAGGTTCTATGAAAACACATATACTTTAATTAAACACAGAATGTGCAAAAAAGTAAGATTCAACAATGAGGCTGGGGAAATAAGAAATAAAAGCCACAACGTTCTTTGAAAAGGATATTGTCTTGTGTCAAAAGGGATTAAAGTGACCTATCCAATCCCCTGTCCCACAAATGAACCTGGCAGGCAGTTATCAGGCAATCATGCCTTTCCAGTGTCTTTGTGATTCGACAATGGCAAACCAGGCCTGTAGGCGCTCTACTGGCAGTTTGATTTGGGCTCAAAAGCGGCAGTCCCATTAGCCAGATGGCAAGCTGATGCCGAGTCAGGGTTGAAATTAATGTTTCTGTGGTTGGAAGCAATGATTGAATGATGCAGATCATGGAGATCACCAGGTTAATTTCAACTGATGAGGTTTGAGGGTGGACGGCTGAAGTCGGTATGCGCAAGTCTAGTTGGTCTATTGCAATGCTCCGAAGATGTGGTTCAGGAAGATGAGAGTCAGTTTGATCGTCTACTCTTTTGGATATGAAGAAAGCTGAAGATTCAAACAGCGGTTCCCGCAGTGCAGGTGCAGTGATGCTTCTTTGTTCGAGCAGAGGAAAAGCCAGGCTTCAGCTGGTGCGTGTGGCAGCTGGAGCATGCAGTACTGCGGATCAAAGGTCAGTGAGTGTTAAAAACATCTCTGGAAGGTCCTGTGGGTTCAGACTGGGTTGAACCTGCTTGATTCAAGGCTAGTAGCAGTTTGATGATGAACGTGCAGGGATCCTGGCTTTCCTGGCTCTCAGACGCTGTGATTCCCAATCCAGTGCCTCTGGGGCAAGAGTAGTGCTTGATTAGCATGGTGAGATCTGGGGTACCAGTGTGGCTGGCCAATCTATTACCCCAGAAAACCAATTATAAATAGTATGGATTTTTATAGCTTTTATCACAAAAACTGTTCTGTACAATGCATCATTTCAGCATGTTATTTCAAAAATGCTATTGACACCCCCATACCTGAAGCCACATATATCACTTAGGGCTCCCTCCCTATGCTCAGTCAAATGTGGTAATTTGTGAGAGGCAGCAATGCCCCTCCTCTAAAATATTCACCTGCATCCGCTAACCTTAAATTGATTAGAATGACGGTGACCTCTCGTATGTCACCTGCCCCATGAAACAAAAGCTGACTCCGCCACTGGGGTCAGACCATATAGAGATCAGAAGTGGCAGGATTTGTAATGAATGTGCAAGAACATTTCCACCAACTAAACAGCTATACACCTTCTAACAGCTTGCCCGTCTATGCTTAAAACGTATGAACTATGCTATGGGAAAGTGGTTTATAATTTGGATCACATAGAGGCACCATGGTTCTGGTATCGCAGCTTAAATTCGACCTCTATAAAAACTCAAATAGCTATGTACAGTATATGGCTGAGCATTGACAAATCTTTAGGCATCACCATCTAGCCCATACAATAACTCAATCTGATCATAGCTTATTGGGCCAGCAGGTTACGTCCTCTATCTTATGACTTGTTGAGATCATTATCTTTTTGGGGGCCATTGATGTACGATACGTGACCCTGTGAAACTAATTGAAGATATTTACAACTCCACTGACTGAGGGAAGGGAAGGCTTTGACCTCTGAAAATGAAATGAAATGAAGTACACTTTTGCATGATGCATTGTATAGAACCTTTAACGGTACTTATTGCTCTATGCTCTAAGTTCTCCGATACAGTAGCATCACATTGTTTTTGTCATTGTTATGTAGAATTATTTCTATCCTTCTTTACCTATGGAAATCTCATGATTAGAACAACTAATCTTTAAATTTCTTTTTTTTTATTAATTTTAATTCTAAGTGAGGTTTTAGTCTTTCCATTTTTGCCTGTTTTTTTTTTGCCTGGTGTTATTTTTATTTCTATTCATAAATGTGTAAAGTTTATATTAAAACTGTTTTCACATTATTAAATAAATTGAAGTAATGCATAAAGGCCGGTACAAAGAACAGTCCAAATGTGATAGGTTACAAAGCAAATCATCTTTTCTTTTGGTATTTGCTAAAAGAAAAGAGATTGAATGTGATTCGACAAAAGCACATCATGGATGAGGAGGCAGGACAGCAACAATATTGTGGTGGAACCCCTCAGACGTCACAAACTCTGAATAACAAAAACATATGTATATATAATAAACAATGCTTTGATGAAAGTCTCATTAAAAAATGTAAAACACATCACAACACATACATATATTAAAACACCATTACATAACATACATCACAACTTCCAAAGAAATCGACATAGGCTTAAAAACGCCATGTACACAACAGAACTTGATGAAATGTAATTCGGATCATGTTGTTTATGTGAGCATATTTCCATGCGGCTTAAGATATTTAGAGAAAACCAACAGGAAGGTGAGAACTTGTATTTTTGAACATCGTAGCTGTATAAAATATAAGATTGACAAGGCACCTTTAGTTAAATATTTTTTAGAAAATCACTGTGCCTGGGATAATTTCAAATGGACAGTCATACAATGTATAGTTGGTCATAACAAAGAAGACAATGAAAATAAATTGTTTAGGGAGAGCAAGAACTTATCTTTCTCACTAAAAGTGATACTTGAGGATTGAATGAGGAAGTGGAGTGGCACCACAGATTGAGACAAGAGGATCCTTGTACCATCTAAGTACTACATTAGTATACTTGATATGAGAACTAGGCATATTTAGGGACAGGGCACCACAATAGTTTGGTCACACCATGCAAGAGAATATGATAAAAGAATCTGCGTAAATAAACACTTTTTTCCGCTCCACTGGAGTTGAATCAGCATCTTTGATGGTCCGTTATATGCATTTGGGCAGACCAAGAGTGTAGTCATGTACGCAAGTGGACATGGTGTACTGTTTGGGAACTATTGGGTTAAGTCTGACTGTTCTAAAATGGCCGGCAATGCATGACATTTTTGATGTTGGTTTCCCTGAGAGAAGGACCTATGGGTTATGCTTGGTGACAAGTAGTAATTTGTAATGCACAGGATTAGTGTTGTGTCCAAACAGGTGCAGTCCTACCAGTACCAATTGTAATTCATACAGCGGATGTTGTTACAAGATTCACAGTGCATAGCAAATATTAACAGTACGATACTGTACAGCCGAAATTATTTAATTTCGACAACATACTGGGAGCATCGATTTTACATATGGTCATAGGTACATTGAGTACATTGCCAGGGATACAGCATTATTGTCCCCAATTTCTTAACTTGTTGGACTTTGCAAAGAAAACTTCGGAGAATGCTAATCATTTTATGACATAATAGATATATCACTGAAAGGCTCTTGTTCCCATAACCTGCTTTTCGGAATGCAAAAACAAGCATTGATCAAGCAGTGGTAAGTTTGATTTCTTGTATTTTCAGGTTGAAATGCACTAAACTCTTCAAGCATGAACGACGAATGTCTTTGGAGAAACAGAATACAGCCATTAGAGAAACCCACTTTGTGCTGGTAGACAATACAATGCATTAAACTCCTTAAAGTTACTAAACTTGACCCCCAACATGACCTCCCCCTGCTGTTTCCTACTAATTGAAATGCCTCGGAGTTTATATTTTCTCAGATGGTACACGTCTGCATGCCGTTCTAAAAGCTCATGCATGACAGACAATTCATCTTGCAAAATTAAGTATTTCGTGCAGATAAAGCATTACTCTCCAAATGCAAGCCGGTATCATTAAGAACATTCGGCCCTACATTGATTGCATAAGGGTAGTTCCTAATTATAAATGTTAGCAGAGATAACGGAAGAAACAGCTGAATTAGCAACCGCAGTCTGAACGGATTTGTTTTTTCGCTAAGTGTTCTTTCTGCTTATTGCTTTAGAAAAAGGATAAATTGTGTCCCTGAGGAGAAACCTTCAGAGACTATTTGTATTGAGGATTTATTTCTGATGACAAATTCCAATGATCTATTGATAGTAGGCACACCTTTCCGGAGCGTTACCAAACGAAGATCATAGGCGAGTATTCAAACAGTTGCCAGGTAACGTATTAAAGAAAACAAAAGGCATTATGGGTGCGACACAGTGGCAGTAAACTGGGAACATTTGTCATTTATATGTTCTCCACTTTGGGATCCTAGAGGTTAATTAAATAATATTTTGTTACACAGTTAACACCAGAGACCAGTCGCCAAACAGGACCGGGATTGCGAACCTGTGTGCTCTGCCTTGCCTTGCTTTCAAGACAAGCGCATAACCCCTAAGCTATCCTCCCGGCTCACCCTGTTAATTGCAAGACACATTTTGCCACAGAAGTTACGTTCTCTCTGCAAATCTGCTAACACATGTACCTGTTTCCAGTCCAACCATGCTTGTAGGTATGGTGACTTGGTTTAGCAATGTGGCAGACACACACACACCAAAATAAGCACCAACCAGATTCGACACACACACTAACACATGCACTCAGACCTGCACAATTGCCACAAACACATGTGAACAGCACATACACGCACACGAACATATGTATGACTCACGCAAAGTGC
Organism: Ambystoma mexicanum; assembly: GCF_040938575.1. NCBI lineage: Eukaryota > Metazoa > Chordata > Amphibia > Caudata > Ambystomatidae > Ambystoma > Ambystoma mexicanum. The sequence continues at coordinate 99,290,574 of NC_090941.1, read as the reverse complement.
AACTCTATGATTAGAAATAAAAACTCAAACAGATCTACACACTCACACACCAACTTTTTTGTAAACATGGTCATACTTAGGGGAGAACTGTGAATGAAGCAAACGGCTTTCATTGGGAACTTTAAGACAAAAGACATTTTTCAAAAGAAAGAGGGGCATAATCAAAAAGAGAAGGATCATCCTTTTAAAGTGAAATGAAGTACAACAGGGATAACAGCATGAGACAAGAGCTCTGCTATTCTATCTCTACCTTCTTTCTCTCTAAAATAACCACTATTCGAGACAATATTAAGACTGAGGCTGCAGCCATTTTGGCTGGCCCAGTTTTTGTGAAGCCTCCTCTTATTAAAGGCCACTGGTCGACCTTCCCCCTCTTCTCCAATACTAAAGTCCTATCTGTGATCCATAAACTCAAATCTGCATCTCCTACAGACGCAATACCACTGGCTCGTCTGCAAGGAATATCCACTGACTTGATTGATCATATTACGTCTGCTGTCAATCATTCATTTACCATAGGAACCATCCCGGATTCCCTAAAACATGCATTGGTAATCCCCTTGCTTAAGAAGCCCTCTTTGGATCCTGAAGTGCTGGCTAATTATCCCCCGATTTCCCTCCTGCCTTTTCTGATGAAGGTTTCGGAGGCGCTGGTATCCCCTCTGCTTTCTACTTTCCTGGAATCCACTCAGTTCCTTGATGCATTTCAATCAGGCTTTCGGCCGGGCAGAGGCACTGAATCTGTGCTTAACTCGGTGATGGATGACCTTATGTGTCTTGTTGATCAGGGCGGTGTCAGAGCAGTCCTGTTGTTAGATCTGTCGGCTGCTTTCGACACCGTCGATCACGCACTTCTGATCTCCAGCCTCTTTGAAGCCAGTATATCTGGCCAGGATCTGGAATGGTTCACAACCTTCTTGACCGGTCGCTCGTAATCAGTGTCGATGCCTCCGTTTTGCTCTGCCCCGATCCTTCTATCCTGTGCTGTACCTCAGGGATCGGCACCCTCCCCCATCTTATTCAACATCTACATAAGATACTTATTGTTTCTGATTGAATCCCATGGGTTCCGTTTTTATTCTTACGCGGATGACACCCAGATATTGGTCCGTCTGGACCTGACTAAACCGGAAACAGCAAAGAGGCTAAAAATGTGCGTGGAAGAGCTGGGTATCTGGATGTGGATGACTTAGATTAAATTGAATGGTTCCAAAACCGAAGTTCTGGTTGTGGGTACAGCTACTCCACAATTGTTTTGGATGGCCGACTTTTGGCCCTCCTAATTAGGTCCCCTCCCGATACCAGTTCTATCCGTCAGGAATCTGGGTGTATGTTTCTCAGCGACCCTTACCATGGATGAACAGGTGGGAGCAGTTTGTAAATCGGGCCATTTCCAATTTAGGGCCCTTCGGAAAGTCCTTCCCTTCATTCCTACGGCCAGTCAGACGCCTGTAGTTGGAGCTTTGGTCCTTAGCATCCTGGACTACTGCAACTCATTATACCTGGCCCAACCCAGTTATCTTATTGGGAGCCTGCAGTGACTACAGAATGCTGCTGCTCGCTCCATTATCCATCCTCCCTTTGGTGCTCATATGACACCCATATTGAGACAACTTCATTGGCTTCCTGTTGCCCAACGGATACTGTTCAAATCTATGTGCATGGTCCACCGAGCCTTTTATGGAAAGGGGGCAGAATATTTGCAAATCAAATTCACTCCCTATCAAACGACTCGCACCCTTCAATCTCTCACCGCCCGATGGCTGGCGGTTCTTCATTTCAGGTTAGCCCGTAAGGGTGGCCGTGCCTTCTCTGTTGCCGCTGCTGAAGCATTGAATCGCCTTCCCATCGCTTTGCGAGATATCTCTGACCATCTGGCCTTTCGGCGCAGACTGAAAACTCTGCTTTTCTAGTGGCCCTACAGAATCCTGCTTCACCTTTGTTTGCTCAGCGCCAAGATGCCTGCGGGTGTACGTGCGCTTACATAAATGCCGTTAACATAACATAGACTTTAACACTGTTAGGTCTTTCATGTATGCCATTGTAGGTTTAAGTGGCCATCAGTCTTCATTGGGTCTTCTGGTGTATGCATTTATGTATTTTATTTTATTTAATTCACACTTGCTTTTTTTAGAAACATACACTGAATTGACAAAATGACTAATTAATATCAATAGTTTCACTACTTCATCAAACCATTTTTACAATTAGAAGTTGGTGCCGCTTAACATTACTGGATGGGCACTTTGAAACTCATCACTTGAATTATAGCTATGTGCAGTACCTTGCCGCAAGCTGCTTTCTGGCGTCTGTAAGAGCATGGGTGGGGTCTGCAGGGAGAGCTGGCTCTGTTTAAAAGGCACATTTGGCAAGTATACAGCATGAACAGTGAATCATATATTCATGATATAAAAGCTATGGCAAAAATCTGATGATCAAGGAGGGTGCTGGAGAGCCCATTCAAAATGGCCCCAGGCCTGTGAGCTCCTGATCAGCCTCAGAGATCCAGACAAAATCCTGGCGGAATCCGACTCGCCGCAGTCGCATCAAACATCAGACTTGGTGCATGAAAGGGTGGAAGACACCCACAGAAAATGTTGATGATACTCGTGCCTTGATGGAAAAGAATACAGCACAGGACTTGGCGGCAAAGTAAGATTTCGAACTCCAGCCTGTCGGGACCAATGCGAGGAACAGGCAGCGTACCACTGGAGTGAGGGATGGAGAAGATGTAACTGCTGTACCTGTCACACAGCCCAAGGGTGGTGTGCAGAACACAGCCCCCAGGTGAAATGGGAGTGCAGCAACCCTGGTGGTGCAAAAGCAAAGTAGGCCTGACATGCCGGGCCGGCGCGAGGAGCAGGAGTCTTGCCGAAGAAGTGAGGGACAGGGGTATCTGGCTACAGCGCCTTCACTATATCCCACAGGAGGAGTGGAGGATGTGGCCCCGCCACCTGGGGCTCTCCAGCAATTAGAGAGAGATGCTGGAGACCTGGCCAGGAACATGGAGAGACAGAGGCCTGAGCAGCTGCTGGCATGCTTGAGAGTAACTAAAGCTGGAAACTGCAGTCGTCTTACTCTATTGGATATGGGAGTGTCACAGCACCAGAAACTATGTTAAAGAAACAATATGTGGTTGTAGGGATGTCTGGGGGCAGGATGGCCTGGTCACTTAGGTGCATTAAATGGAATATGAGAAGTTTGAAATTTCTGTACAAGTTCTGCAAGGTATCATTCTATATGCAGAGAAAGCATGTAGAGGTAGCATTTCTGCAAGAAACGCATCTAATGTAAGGTGGGGAATCGGAATTTGGACAACATTGTGGTTGTCACTGCTACTTCTCTACCTGCTACTCATATTCCAGTGGGGTGTATATTCTTATACATTACTCAGTCGGATTCCGTCTGATCAATATGGTCAAAGATCAAGAGGCAAGAGGCCTGGTGGTGAAGGGAACTGTACATGGCAGGTTGTATACATTGATCAATTATTACGGCCCCAATCAAGATTCAGTAGAGACCCTAGGGTGGATAGGACACCAGCTAGAGGGATTACCTTCTGGGGAAATTATTTGGGTTGGGGATTTCCATGCGCTCATGTAGCCTGACCAGAACCGCACCGGGTGGTCCACTATTCGGCACCAAAAGTGATATGGAAATTACAAGACATGTGCTGGGCTTGGAAGATCAATGACAAATGGAGAACCCAGAACTTAGGGAAATCAGTATACACCTTTCACTCCTTTGTTCATAACTCGGCATCCCGACTAGACAATTTCTTGGTTTCCCATACACTAGTAGGTAAGGTGTCCGAGGTATCTATCCTAGCGTGCAAACTTTCTGATCATGCCCCAGTGCTGATAGCCATTGAAATAACAGATCGGAAAAGGGGAAGGACTCCTTGTGTGTTTAAAAGTGAGGGACTGACAGACGGGGTGTTCCGGGATGGGTTAACAGAAGCTATAGGCACCATTTTTAAATCAATGTTGGGTCTGTGGAGTCCTGTGCGACATTGTGGGAAAGCTTCAAGTGCGTAATTAGAGGAGAATGCATCTCCAAAGAAGCTTGGGTGTTAAAGAAAATTCGGAGGGAACTTACAGATACTGAAGATTGCATTCACTAAAAGCAGATGGCGACACCCATGCCAACATTGATAGTACAAGCAGGAATTAAATAAAATTGCAGTTGTTCAACAATTTGGCGCATAGAGAGGTGAAGTTTCTCCTGGGGAAAAACATGGTGCGACAATATAGAGAGGGGCAACGTCTGGGAAGACTACTAGCAAGGGCTACTTGATCAGATGGTTCCAAGAATCGGGTCTTATCGATAATGGATAAACAAGGAGGAGAGAGATTTGCAGACTCAGAGATAGTTCAGGAATTTTTCAGGTTTTATGGTCAACTATACTCTTCCCATATACAGGTCTCTCAGTGAGGGGTAAATTACTACTTGGATCAAGTGGCTTTATATTGGTGTACGGACAAGGAGAGGGAGTGGTTGGGTCACCCTGTGTCATTGGAGGAGGTGCGGTCGGCAATTAAAGCTCTCCCATCAGGGAACTCCCCAAGCTTGAATGGATTCACAGCCTAGTATTACAAGTACTATGCTGGGAAACTGGCCTCCCATCTACTGCTGGTGTACCATCAAAGGCTGAGAGATAGCCGATTACTGGATTCCTTGAGGGAGGCAGTGGTAGTGGTGTTGGTCAAACCAGATAAAGAGGAGGATGATTGCTCCTCCTACCAGTCTATATCCATTATCAACGTGGATAACAAAATTCTGCCCAAAATACTGGCATCCAGGTTAGCACTGCTGAGGCACAGGGCAGTAAAGGCAGATCAATCCGGGTTTATACCTGGACACTCCACTTCTTATGAGCTACGAATGATATTTGGGTTGATGTCAGCGGTGCCGGCAGATCAACCAACTGTGACAGCACTTTTAGGTGCCACCAAATCATTTACTCAGTAGAATCTCCTTAGTTAAAATGGTATTGCTACCACATTTTCTGTATGTGTTCTTCAATGCCCCATTGGCGCTACCAAGAGAATATTTTCAGGAGCTGAGGTATATGATACTGAGGTTCATTTGAGCAGGGAAACAAGCCAGAATCTCATGGGAAAAGCTAATCACAAATAAATGTGGGGGATTTGGCGCTTACTGTTTTTGAATCTTACTATGACCTGGCTCAAGCAGGGTTCCTCCTCTATTGGTTTGGGAACCAAATAGACAGAAGACATGTAGAGGTGGAGAGAGCACTGGCGACACCATTACTTTTACAGTCAGTCATTCTGACGGCACCCGATAGGACCTCTAAAGTGAATAATATATTGGCGTTGACCTGCAGAGCGTGGATCCGAATTGAACACAAATACAAAGGTGAGGTGATTTATTGCCCAAACCTGCCGATTATATATGAACCAGGAATCTCGCTAACCAGTGAAAAGAGCTATGTCACCTTTATGAAGCAAGTGACTTGCATTTATGATCTCTTCCTGAAGGGCCAGTTCATAACATTAGAGGAGATGCAGAGCAAAGGGCATCTTACATCCCTGGACATATTTTTATATTTTAGGTTGCTGAACTCAATGAGGCAGATATTCTCGGAGGTGGCTCCAATACTTGATAAAATGCTTCAGGGAGGCCATAACAACATGGTGGTCTCGGTCATGTATGGTATGTGCATCCAAATGAAATTGAAAGCATGTGTCTCCACCCGAGAACAATGGGAAATCTCACTGGGATATGAAATAGCAAAGGGGGCGTGGGGCTACTGCTGGAGAAAAACAAGGACAGTGGCACTTACATTGATTCACTTTACTTACACCAATTATATTATAGACAAGACTTTTTGTGACAAATCAACTTCCGGGGCACCAGTGGTCCAGGGATGAATATCGGTTTCTAAACCATCAATCATCCCCATGATTTAAAAGACCTAATTGTCCAATTTTTGGTAACATGGACGGAATGGCAGGCTTATCTCTACAAGGTTGTGGATCTTTGGTTAGTTGCAAGACAGCAAAAATACAATTATTACCCAATGATAAAAGGGACTGTCCAGTCAAGGTAGTTTAAACATCTCTACTTTATAATTACTACAACAGACAGTTCTAGCACACTACAAATATGCCCCACCCTGTAAAAGAACACAGAAGAAGATAGATTCACAAAGGAAAGGGGTCACTCTGGATACTGACAGGATGGTAGTTGGCAAAGTAATCAGTCTTACTGTTCAAGATTATTTGGTTCCAGCACCAAAGGGACAAAGGATCCTAATTGTATATTTGGGCCTTTGGAGAAAGACCAGGGGGGCAGAACCACAATTTACCTGGTGCTGAATAATTTCTTGGTGGTTGACATCATTGAGGTGGTTCCACGGCACTTCACAGCCCTTGATACAGAGTTAGTGGCAGAAGAAAGCTGTGGGTACCAGGCAGCAGGCAATTCGGCAAGTGAGGCTAGACAGACATCTGCAGGCTGTCTGGCGCGGTGGCTCAGGGCCAAGAATCATTGTCTCTGTGCTGATTGGCGGATCTGGAATGCTGGTCGAGGTGGCTCGGAATGCTCTTGTGAATGTGGCATGACAACAGTCAGCGGTGCAGCCTAAGCGGTTTGAGGATTCAACTGTCTTGAAAATGTCCTTAAGAGACGGACGCTGGATGATGCTTGTGTGGCCCTCTCCTGGCTTCTTCGCAGTGCTCGTGTCCTTGCAAGGCGGATTGCCAAAAGCGCTGGAGAATGATTACAGGTAATAGCCTTTGTCCAGAGACTCTCAGCACTTCCCAACTAGGAAGCTTGCTGTCAGAACCCAGCAGGGCATGCTGTGTGTTGACTGGGTAGTGGTTATGGAGCTGCTGGACGAGTCGTCTGAGTCTGGTATCTCCCTCTGTTCCCTGGTAGATGTTTACAGGAGGGTCCCTGCTTCCATCTTGGAACTCTTGGACTTACTTTACTGGTGGAAGATGTAAGGTAGACTGTACGTTCAGCTCAGGTCCAAATGAGTCCTTCGTACTCCTTTCGAAGTCTTCAGATTTGTCAGGTGAGGGCTTCAGCCCTCTCTTAAAGCCAAATGGGCCCCAGTGATTGGTGCAGGCTAAGCCCACATTAATAAACCAATCCTGGGTCCCTACCAACAAACTTCTGTTATGCATGATGTCAAGACCAGAGTGCTCTGCAACAGGACAGGCATGGGGTGACAACATATACGTAAGTCCCACCCATCGTCCTGTCTGCTGTAGATCAAACTGTTTCCCTGGTTAACTGAGCCCTCTGTGACTCTTGATTAAAGTGCAGGCTTCCCTTGAAGTATGTGCTGGCAGCAGACTTCACATCTCTCCCAAATCACATCCTTCGTTCCTCTGAAAGGGGCCTGCTCTGCAGGGGCTCCTGGGTAACTGCTGGCCCCAGACAGGCCATTCACTGCCTTTCATACAGAGAGGTGGGAACTAGCTTCAAGTTGACACATTGCATACCAAAGGGGTGTTAGCCCCGGCTTCCTGTTGTCTCTTCCAGCAACCAAGCCTACCCTCTAGGCTTGGTTCAATTATCTCGTTGGTATGCACTGCCACCAGCTGGAGTAGCCAAAAGGAATGCAGATCCATGGAGCCTTTGATATTTAAATTAGGCTGCTCATGGCTCCCCCTTCTGGAGATGCTTTGATGTACCCGTGGCTGTCACATTCCAGCTGAATATGACAGCGCAAGACAGCACCTGTAAGCTGTGTCTTCCCGGAGTACATATGACTATGCATTTTGTGTGGGAAGCAGATGGTCTGTGTCTGGAATGGCCTTACACAGTCCTCAGAGGTTGATCTCCCATTATTCATTCTCATTATTAAAAATGAAGAAGGCCAGGTGAGCACACTCTCTCCGTGCAGATGGTCAAATTACTCACACTTGTTACATAGATTCTTCCCAGATACCTCACAGAGTTGTCAAGATACGGCAGTACAACATCCGATTTCTTGCACCTAGCATGGTGATGCCTGGTGAGCTCCTCCTTCTGGGAGGAGTACTCAAGAAACTCAGTGAAATAGTGGGTGCAAGACTGGACCTGAACCCAATTACTGTGCTATTCAGATACACCAAACATATTCCTAGAGGAAGAGGAATGAGGAAACTAATCAGGCTGCTTTTGCTCCTAGCCAAGAGATGGGAGGTATTAGTGTGGGGTGGAACCCAATCCCCAAAACTAGATCAGTGGCGAGGAGATGGAATATGGTAGACTGACACACAACCAGGCCAACCCTAGAGACGAATGGGGACCATATATCCACTACCTGTTTGCCCAATCCCAAGTGCTGCAAGAAGCTATGTCCCCACCCTTAGGAAGTTCAGAAACCTACAGCAATCAGCAAGATGATCTAATCTGATGTGTGAGTGGCAATAGAACACATACCTAATTGTCTGGTACTTAGGTGGTAAATCCATTTGGAATGTATCATAAAGGGGGTTGGAATATGTATCTGTGATGCTCAAATAAATTGGAAAATGTTATTGAGTTTCTGTGTTGTTAATGTTTTTCTTTTTCCTTTGTAATGTTAGCACACAGGTGCTGGATGTGATGGAGAAAAATGCCAATAAAAAAGATTATTAAAAAATATACATCTGATAACCAATATCACAAGCTTTTTTTTTGTAGATAAAGCAAAGTTTCCCTGTTTTCCATTTTATTGCTGACGCAAAGATGTGCACATTTATTGTTCATATAAACACAAGTAGTAGCCAGGAGCACGTTGTGGTCCTTATTGGCATTACAGTATAAGCCAGAGGTAATGTTGTAAAATGTCGGCAAATAAGTGCTGAATGAGCAATTAGTGCATATTCGGCAGCGACAAAAATGACGAATGCCATTGTGCCGAATAAGGGGATTAGGGGTTGCGGTGGATGTCCCTGCTCCCCATGTATTGTAAAATGGCATACGGGGCCAGCAGTGGTGTCGCCAGCAGGCTTATGAAGACATCTGACTGAAATAAAAGAAAAAAAGAAGAAAAAAAAGAAATGTGAACTCCAGCAGATGGCCCGTCCCACATTAGGGAAAGGAAACCTCTGTTGTAGGGAGACTAGGCGAGCTACCGGAGGCAACAAAGGAGGCAAGTAAAGATGGAAGTGTTGTGGGTATGGGCAATGCAGGGCAGGTTCTTGCGATCTCGAAATGCGGGATTCAACAAATTCGTAATGCTAAGCATTCCACTCCTCTGTATCGCGACTCGTCATTTTCAGCATCAGTCATTTAACATAGATCCTAAACCAGATAGTGTACAGAGGAAGAAGAACATATTTGTCAAAATCACTGTGCCCAATAAAAATTCAGGACTTACCCTGCTTGAAGAGAATTTCGTTTTTTGGAAAGCAGAGATCACTATATGACTATTTTGTTCTGTTTTTGTTTACACTTTAACTAATATAAATGAAGAGTGCAGAATTGTTGCTCAGGAATAGAAAACATCGTCTAAGGGGTGACAAGTAAAGAAACATCGAAGTGCCCAACTCCAAAGCATCATTTCTAAAATGTAAGCGGATATCCTCCCAAATATCTCATAACACGTGTATGCAAATAAAATATGTTTTGACTGAACAGAATATAATAAAAATACAAGGCAAGGGGAACACCCCTCTTTTGCAACTCACACTCCCTTGGTCCCTTACCAACCACCAATCTGCTTAACTGGAGCTCACTGTGCCCCTTAGTTATTTAATTACTTCATATTTGCCTAAAGTAATACAATTACTGTAAAATATGACAGGGGTGGAAAGACTGGAGTTAAGGTGTATTGATCAGTGATCTCGTCATAAGTGTGCTAGTGGAAGATGCTATTCAGTACAGGAGTGTACCAGCCCGCCAAATGAGCTTAAGCGACCTGCTGTGCCAGAAAAACCTTTAAGACACAAGACACAATCATGGTGATTTCAAGATGAAGTGATGACTTGGTTTTGCTAATAGTTTGGTCGGGATGTAAATGGAATGGTAATACGGGTCCGGCGTTAGCCTGCCAGTTTTTCAGGCACGGCTACCGCCGGACTAGTAATGAGGCCCAATGTTCTACACATGGGTATGTATTTCTTCTTTTATTTTTTTTATTTTTTTTTATTTTTTTTATATTTGTATTTAATCCATTTGGATTTTTTTTCCCAAAAGAAGAAGTTGACAAAAAGAAAAGTCTTAAATTCTAAAATTAGTTCCCTGATGTAGATGAGGCGATATTCAGATCTTGAAGTGGGAACATCCCTTTGATATGTTGCATAATGTTCACTGTTGCCAGCAACGAAGTTGGTTTGTCTCCTCCTATCAGTTTATACCAGCAATTTTCCTCATCCTGAAGAATAAAGTTAGAGAAGGTGTTTTTCAAGTATACAGAGCGGATGTCTCTCGTCGCCGGACAGTTCAAAAGGAGGTGGCGAATGGTTTCCGTTTCCGTTGTAGATTTACACAGACGACAGCAATTTGTTCTGGCTAGGCCTCTAATTGCCAGAACTTCATTAGTTTCCAATAGGTTCATGCAAATTTTCAGAAAAAAGTTCCGTGCTGACCTACTCGGAAATAGTTTGAGGTACAATTGTATGGTATCCAATTTCTTAAAGAACGGGGGAAGATGACTAGCGAGTGTATTTTTATTTGCTGTTTCTATGGTCTTTATCCAGTCCAGTTCTCTGATCTTTTTTATGACCTTAACTGGATTGCTTATGAGCTCCTCTTCACTACTTTCCACTGAATGTGAGAGGGTCACGTTCTTGGTTTCCCATTTAGACAGCATTTTACATGAACCAAGCCAAATTTCTTGGTTTATCATAGGGAGAGTCCTTCAGGATACATTTCCTGTATAACAATATGCTGCTTGAGTCTACAATTGTTTCCAGTGATGAAAGACTAAGTTTGCGTCTAATCAATGCAACAGAGGTTGATTTTGGTAGGCCAAAGATTGATCTCCAGAAGATTGCTTCTAGTTTGGGCCATAGCTTGGCAGGGAGGTTTGCCATAGCACCTGCCCCATAGGTAAAGATGGTATAACCTTCTTTTTATAGAAGTCTCTGACCGGGATCGTTGCATAGCATCCATATTTGGTATCGATAGCTTTCCCTTGGGTTGCAAGTTTTCTTACTTTCTCGTGAAGTGCCTCTTGCATAGCTTTATCCTTTGTTGAGCTATCCAATATGACACATAGGTATTTGAAGGCGGTAACTCTTTCAACGGTGGCTAAGCCCAAACGAAGGGAGATCTTTTCGGTCTTCTTAGTTGGTTTTTCAATTACCATCACTTTCGTTTTCTCATCATTAATATCCAGGTTGGTTTATAGACATCATTTCAAATACAAAAATCTCGTAAGTCAAAAAGTCGAAAAAAAAAGTCGAAAAAACAAATGTCGAATTTTTTTTTATGACTTTTTTTTTCGAAATGGGGGTTTCTCCCCCAACCCCCTCTTTTTTTTTGTTTTTACCTATTTTTTTTATAAACTAGAGCCAAAAAAAAGATATCGAAAAAAAAAAATTCGACATTTTTTTTTTCGACATTTTTGATTCGACTTTTCTGTCTTTTGAAATTTTTCATTCGAAATTATGACTGGACACCATCCAGGTTGTTTTCCACCATGAATTGTTGCAAGTTGTTCACTTGGTGTTGTAGGCCTATAGGGGTGTGATCTAAAAGGATCAAGTCGTCCATAGCAGGCGACTGATCTGGTCTCCTTCAAGCTTTGGTGGAAATGCTTGTACTGATTTTTTGGATTCTTGGAAGTCATCTAGATATGTCCAAAACAGTGCTAGGGCCAAGGGGAAGCCCTGTTTAACTCCTCTGGCAGTGTTGATGTTCCCAGAGAGGGTCCCTTGTTGGTTCAATCGAACTTGCATGGACGTGTTGGAATATAGGGCTTTAATTGGCTCTAGCAATTCCTGTGGACTATTCCAAGAAGTACGTTTCTGCCACAGTCTCGAGCGGTCGACTCGATCAAACGGCTGAGTTAGGTCGGCGAAGGTGATGAATATTCTGAGGCGACCTTCCAAGATCTTACTTTTCAGCGAACTCAAGATAAGTATGTTCGCCTTTGTGCCCAAATTCTTTTTGAATCCTGTCTGTAGGTAGTCTTGACAGGTGGCTTTGTTAGCCCAGGCTGTAAATTGTCGTAGAAGAAGAGACCCAAAGAGTTTGCCTATTGGGTCTAGAAGGGCGATTGGGCGATAATTTGCTGGATCAGCCCTATTTCCCTTTTTATAAATTGGAACTATGTTAGCACAGTTCCATGATGGAGGGATGGATTTGGAAGTGGTACAACGTCGGAAAATAAAGCTTAGAAGAAGGGTAAGTAAGGTAAGAGATGACCAAGCTTCTGGGTGAGTTTTCAAATCGAGGTTGGTAGTACCATCCGGACCCGGAGCGCAGGATAGTTTTAGTTTTCTTATCAGGTCCAAGATGTCCTCTTTATTGTCTAACCGAATCCATGCTTTCTTCTTTTCTTTGTGTCTCTTTTTCTATCTTGGAATGAGTCTAAATTGTCATCCAATGTAATACAAACACAATTTGCAAGATTCTAACAAGACCAACCATTTTTGAGGTCTTGATCAGGGGACAAAAGGATATTCTGCAACGCTGGGCAGTATTTTCTTCTAAAATAATGGAACCTTCCGTGAGGCATGCATATGCAGAAAATCACATCAGGATTATTCTGCTGCTTTACTTGCAATTCCAGTCTGTATTCCAGGATTCCCTGTATTTATTCCACAGCCATGGATTGTACTAGGTGGAGCATTCCTCACATGCAAACTCCTGATTTCAGCAGTTGGTAAATACAGGCATGCCCGAGTGCCCCACAGTCACTGATATATTTTGGACTTAAGGTGATGTTTTAGAAGACAATACCTCTGCTTCTCTATGGCTGCAAACTTATGTTTGAATGTAAGGAATGCAAATATTCTGATCTTGTTGCCAGGCCAAACATCCACCAGCCACCTGAACTAGCCAAGAACCATGTTTTCCAATAAAGTATTGTTCTCCAATGTGATAGCTGGATTGCTCCATAGAGATTTGTCCTCTGATGCAGTAGATAATTACAGTTTAGGTCAGCCATAAATAACCTCCAGTCTTTTATCATGAATGATACTATCAGAGGGGTTTCTTTTGGGTTCAGGGGTTGTTCCATTGTCAACACTGCACAGCCAACTACCCTTCCCATTTTAGCTCCTTCAGTTTGTTTGTTTATTAATTTGTAGGGTGCACCGAACCCTTAGGTAACTGGGCGCGACAGAATACAAAGGATACTTAAAGCTTAGTTACATAGTAGAGAGGGTCAGGTAAGGTACATACATACATTGCATAATCAGAAGGTCAAATGCAGTCATCCATACATGAATACAAGAATCAGGATAAAGTACAGTAGGTGGCCAGGTATGTGGTACAAGCAAGTGCAGGAAAGGGTTCAGAGGCTAGTGCAAGTAGGTTAGTCATGCTGGTCATTGGATCGTAGCCAGTTAAGAGTGTTACATCTAAAGATATAGTAGGACTTGTCCATTCTAACATCATGTGGGAGTACATTGTAGTAGTGGGCAGCTTTTACCGGAAAGCTATGTCCACCTGTTTTTTTTTAACTTGAATCTAGCTATCTGCAGGCAGTGGGAGTTAGCCGCTCTGTAGGGGCGGGTCGATGTTCTTCTGACTATTCTTTCCATAAGGTAAGGTGGAGCTGCGTTATTGAGGCACTTGAAAGTTAGCAAGACTGTTTTGAGAAGGATCCTGTCACTGATTTTTAGCCAGTGGTGTTCCCTTCTCATATTTGATACATGTACTCTGGTAGGTAAGTTCAGGGCCGTTCTAAGGGCATTATTTTTCAGTGTCTGGATTTTGTTAGTAATGTAATTGGCTCCCAAATATAGGGTGTTGCAATAATCAAGTTTCGATAGTATTAGGGCATTGGCTAGCATAATGCAACTGGTTTGTGTTAGGAATGCTCTGCATGATCTTATAAGTTTATAGATATAGGTGGTAGATGATGCCAGAGAGTTTACCTGTTTCTTCAAGGTTAGGGTAAAGTCAAGGTATAATCCTAACGTTTTCACTTCTTTGGCTACTGTGATTATATTGCCATCGATATTGAAAGCAGAGTAGTTGGTGTTGAGTTTTTTTAGATTAGTGGTGGAGCCAGGAATCAGGATCTCTGTTTTGTCGTCATTCAAGCAGAGGCCATGAGTTGCCATTCATGCCTGAATGAGGAGGTATATTTCATTTACCAAGGCCGTATCAGAGACAAAATTGCCCGAAAGAGGAATGAGGATCTGGGTGTCATCTGCGTAATTTGTGCAGGTGACACCCAGTCTGTCAAATTTGTCAAATAGGGGCTTGGAAAATATATTATACATAGTTGGCGAGACACAGGAGCCTTGTGGAACGCTGCATGCTGTCTGGATTGGGTACGCCGATGCCAGGTAGAGAAAACTCTCATTGCTCTATTGTCTAAGAATGACTGGACCCAAGCTATGTCTTCACTCGAGAAGTGGGCAGCCGATGCTAGGTGTTTGCATAAAACTGCATGGTCCACCAGGTCAAAGGCTGACGACAGGTCAAGAAGGAGCAACATGGCAGTATTTCCTCTGTCATTGAGCTCGCCAATTTGTGCCTTGAGTCAATTAATGCCGTCTCCGTACCATGTTGTGGTCTAAATCCATATTGGCGGGAGTCCAATAGCTGGTTGGCTTCAAGATAGTTCTGAATTTGAAGATAGGCTACTCTATCTATTATCTGGACAAGGAAGGGTACCATGGTAATGGGCCTGTAGTTATTGGGGATGGATGAGTCTAGAGTTTGTATCTTGAAAAGAAGTAAAACCCATGACTCTTTTAAGTTACTTGGGACAGTATTAATTGAGAAGGAGGCATTAATTCATTTTGTAATGAAGGGGGCTAAGTCTCTTGCAGCATCCTCAACTATTTGGGCAGGGCAATTGTTGCCCTTGCAATTAGAGGGCTTCAGAGATGTGATAATTCTTTAGTTTCCTAGATGGATACTTTGGTGAATTTGAACGGTGCTGGACCAGGCACTTCTTTAGTAGGTCTAGTAGATGGTGTTTTGGTAGGGGGCAAGGAAGCTTTTTTTTGGCAATTTTAATTTGAAGAGTTGTTATTTTGTTGGCTAGGGCATTCTGGATGCTAGTGCACCATTGTTTGTCTTTGGGTATATTGTCAGGTGGAGGTATAGGGGATTCTAATTCCCGAAGGATCACACACAGTTCCTTGGTATTGGAACTGGCATTTGAGATTCTTTTGTTGAAAAGATATTTTTTAGTGCAGATAATTTATTTTTTGTAGTTATTTGCAAAGTGATTTAGTTGTGATTTGTGTTCATCAGTGGGGAAGTGTTGCCAAAGGGTTTCTGATTTTCTCTTTTGCAATCTTAATGCTTTAAGGTGAGGGCTAAACCAGGCATTGAGATGTGCCTGCTGTTTACTCTTGGGTAGCTTGAGAGGCGCAATGGTGTCAAGGGCCTTAGTCACTGTGTTGTTGTAGAGATCCACCGGGAGGTCGGGATCTGAGTTACTTGAGAGAGCATTAATAGTGGGAAGGATGAGTGGTAGGAGTTTGTCATGCGTCATGTTTTTTTTAGATTTAGTAGGGAGAGGAGGTGCCATAACTTTATCTTTGGCTATTTGTTTTTCTATAGTTATGGAGAAGTCTATTAAGTGGTGGTCTGTCCATAGTTGAGGGGTAATTTTAGTAATTGAGGTAGAGCAGTTCAAGGGGGCAACCCAGTCTAGAGTCCTTCCATTGTCATGAGTTGGAGAGAGGAATTTCTGATTAGGCCATGTTCAGCAAGCATTGTTGCTATTGCTTGGGCGTGTTTGACCTCTGGATCATTGAATCCTAGGTTAGAGTCTCCCATTATAAGTAATTGAGAGGAGTCTTTGCTGTTATTGTCTAGGAGACTAGATAAGTCCTAGGTAAGTCCTAGGAACGTAGATTATTAGGGTGCCGCAGTGGGAGATGGGAAATTTGGCGGTGAGTAGTTTGCATGATTTAAGTGGGGGTGGAGTTAGAAGTCTTAAGGTGAGGTTTGCTTTTGCTATAATGGCTAAGCCACCTCCTATGACATTAGGTCTGTCCATTCTGATTAATTGATAATTATCAGGTACGGCTAATGTGAGGGCCAGGCCCGCTGCCTCATGCAGCCAGGATTTCGTAACTGCTAGGAAGTCTAGGTCATCAGAGGTTAGCATGTCAGCTATTTCTGTGGCATGAGCCACTATAGATCTGGATTTAATCAGAGCTCCAGATGTGTTAGGTAGTTTCTAGGGTTTCATTGTGGTTTGTTTATGTTGGTTAGTTTTAACGCCGGGTGTCATTAGTGTGGAGACTTGCTCAGGATGCGAGGTAGTTCATTTGTAGCTGGAACGGGAGTTTAGGTCCTCGTTATTGTTAGTTCTAGGCTCATAGAGGTGAGATAATCTAGCTCGAAGTCTGATATTTCTATCTAGTGTGGGGCATGGTACAATCATAGTTTGGGTCATGGTTGCGTAGATTATTGTTAGGGTGAGCAACAGCAGAAAGGACACCAGGGTCTTTCTGAGGAGCATCGTTTTTAAGTAGATACAGGGTAGGATTAGATTAATAGCAGAAATTCATTTGGGGTTACAGTAATTTGAGAAGCTTAAACTTAGCCTCATATGAACTCAACCTCGTCATGTCCCCAGTGCCTGCAAACTGCCTAGAACTCAGTTAGGAATGAATCACACTTCAATTATAGGCCAGTGCCCTATCAAGCACACGTATTAGCCTGTTTATGTTCTTGCTGTTATATCTGATTTAGAAAATGGCATTCATATTCCTCCAAGAATATCCATCAAATCCTTATTTGTGGACATTTTTGTGTTTCACTTTTTAGCAGCCCCTTAAACCTGTGTCTATCAAAACCTAAAATACCCAAAAGCCATTATTGAGCCTGGTTTGATATGTATCTAATCATTCATTGGCAAACGTTCTGTGGCCTTCCAATTCTTTGAGCAAAAACATCTGTCTATGAAGGAACAGTACTTTGACTTCGGGGAACCAACAAAAATGCTGCAGGTGAAAATCATATGCATTATAAGTCTCTTCCAGTCGGTGTTCTCATCAATTCCCTATTTCGCTGCAGTGGGGGCAAGTTTAGAGTGTGTCTCATTTTGTTTTCTTCTCTTGGCATTATCATTATTTGCGGAAGCAAATGCTGCTTTCTCTAGTAGAGATGCACTGAAAGGTCCCTTGGGTGTCTACGTCCCACATAAAATACTATAATTGAATCTGCCACAGCACAACTCATTTTACGGTGAATATGTGGGAATAGGGCAATTTTAATCAGTCTCTGGATTAATTTAATTGGTGAAGTGTCACTATAATTACATTAGTTTAATGCATTTTAAACGTTGAGTTGATACTTCTTTTCAAAGTTGTAATCTCTTAGTTACATATCACACCTGTCTGTATTTTTCACTTATTCCTGTCTGATTAACATTCTATATTGATAAATATTGGTGATTTCACTATTGTGGGAAGCCCACAGAGCTATTCACAGAGGCAGCAATGGACTATTAGAGACCTATTTATTCCATAGGGCAATTGCATCTTCCCATTACTTTACAAACAACCTCCTTATCTATGCTGACAATGTGGATGGCCAAATTACTACATTAAGGGGCCGATTCATGGAACAAACGTGCGCCGAAAATCTTTGCGCAAGCAGGCGCAAGCGCGAAAAAACAGGCGCACGCGCACACGTGCGATTCATGGAAGTCCCTGCGCGTGTTTTCCTCGGGATGTGCGCCAAACCCGTGCATGGCGCACACGTTACTGAAACATCCCGAACGGCACGCGCAACGCGCACAGTGAAAGTGCACAACCTCGGCGCACACACCAAAAAGGGGGCAGAACACGGGGCGTAACGCGCGGAATGGGGAACAACGCGCAAAAATAAGGGCGTAACTGGGATGTACTGCTGGGAAGCAGACGGAACGCCCACACGCACGCGAACCACACGTATTCATGGAATCATATAGGGCAAAGCCGCGCACGGCCAAAGACATGCACAGGCCTAAACACGTCCGCCACAGGAAGGCAGGCAGTAGCGTCCCTGCGCATCACAAAAGCGCCAATATACAGCAATGATGAATGTCCCATACTGCTATTGTTCCTGGGGTTCGCGTGAAGTTTTTCACGCGATCAGGCCTGGGGGAGCGGGCTACGTGTATTACAGGGGTTCGCGTGAAGTTTTTCACGCGATCGGGCCTGGGGAAGCGGGCTACGTGTATTTCAGGGGTTCGCGTGAAGGTTTTCACGCGATCGGGCCTGGGGGAGTGGGCTACGTGTATTACAGGGGTTCGTGTGAAGTTTTTCACGCGATCGGGCCTGGGGGAGCGGGCTATGTGTATTACAGGGGTTTGCGTGAAGTTTTTCACTCGATCGGGCCTTGGGGAGCGGGCTACGTGTATTTCAGGGGTTCGCGTGAAGTTTTTCACGCGATCGGGCCTGCGGGAGCGGGCTACGTGTATTACAGGTGTTCGCGTGAAGTTTTTCACGCAATCGGGCCTGGGGGAGCAGGCTACGTGTATTACAGGGGTTCCCGTGAAGTTTTTCACGCGATCGGGCCTGGGGGAGCAGGCTACCACTCAATGTCTGCCTCGCGTGTAACACCGCTGTGAAGTAATAGCGTGTGAACCCCAACGGCTGGAAAACACACGCACCGCACCCCACGAAACGTCACAGACGCACTTACGCGCTAAGGGCCTTTGGTCCAATGAAATCGCATATGCGTGCTGACGCGCTTATGCGCTAAGGGCTTTTGGTCCAATGAAATCGCGTATGCGTGCTGACGCGCTTACGCGCTAAGGGCCTTTCCTCGAATTACACGGAGACGTGCAAGATTTTCACGTGCCAAATCACTCCGTATCAAGCTGGCCACGCGTAAGCACACGGAAGACCACACTCCTGCCCAAAAGGCCGAATTACTGCCCCCCAGAGCCCCGAGCAGCCTCCCACGAGCCATCTGCTGCTGCCTGCCTGCCTGCCTGCTGCCACCGTGCCCTGCCATTTGGTGCCTGCACATCAGCCATCTGCAGGGGTCCATTTGTTGTGTCCACCCCTGCTGGAACAGAAGACTCCCGACTGGGATACCATCGCTCCACAGCCCAGCCCCAGGACCCAGTTGCCCACCCACTCCTGCCTCTGGGGTTGCCATGTCAGGCACTGCAACATCTGGCACCACTGGCAACCCCCGGCCAGAGAGGCAGAGGGGCACCAGCTTCACTGCCACTGAAGTTGGTGTCCTGGTGGAGCAGGTCCTGGGGCAGTATGATGCCCTCTTCGGAAGTAAGCGCGCCAACAAGGAAGGACGGACTCGGATCTGGACGGACATCGTGACTTCCATGAACGCGGAGGGGGTGGCAGTCCGCAACTACAAACATGTCAAGAAGCGCTGGGATGACTGCAGGTCCAGAACCCTCTTGAAGGCCCGGCGCCTCGTGGAGGGGGGCCGGGGCCGCATGAGTACCATCCAGATGAGGGTCCTGGAACGCGTAGGCCCAGCGCTCCACGCCCAGATCCTTGAGAGGCAGACCCGTCTGGAGTTGAGCGGTAAGTGGCCAAGCATTGCTGTGTGAGACAGGGCATGTCGCAGTGTGCTGGTTGTCTGATACTTGCCTGTATGTGTGACATAGGCCATGTATGCATGTGTGTGTGCAGGGAGGTCATGCATGTGAGACCAGTAATGTGTGAACCACACGGTTGGTGCATGTGTTCAAATGCAACATGGGTTGCCCTATGCGGAATGGCCACATGAAAGCATGCCAGTCTCTGTTCCTGGACATGGGTGGGGGTGAGGGATGGGTGCTGATGCCATGTACATGTATGCTGTCCATGTCTGTGTGTCTGACCTGCGTGTCTGTGACTTGTGAATGCCAGGGATGCATGACACATGTCTGTCGCAATGTTCAGGTTCACTGATGCAGCCTAGTCATCCTTGTATCCACTGTGTCTGTGGTGTACGGGGCCAGATTGATGAAACTAGGGTGAAGTGTGTGCATGTGATAGGCATGGCCCATGATGCATGTGAGTTCCAAAACAACATTGGATGTTTCAAGAATCCCTTGGACATGTATGCTAATGTCCATAGCATGCGCCATGCCTGTTACTGCATGAGTTTTACCTGCACTGACCCATGTGTTGTGGAGGGACATGATGGAAGTGATCTTTGACAGTGCCACTCATCTGCTATTGCTTCCTGTCTAGGGGACCATTGTACAGTACAGTACAGTGGAGCAAAGCGGCAGGGATGCCCCCACGGCTGCAGCGGAAGGGGTGGGTGAGCCCCACCAGGGGCTTGCAACGGCGGAAGACGGTGTGGAGCCATCCAGGTTGGTGGTTTCCGCAGAGGAGGAGGAGGCCGCTACTGAGGCACACATGGGGCCTGGTGGGGGCATCCCTGCTGGTGCAAGTGTTGCAGTCCAGGGGCAGGGGCAGGAGGCAGCACAGGTCGCCATGGAGGGGCCTGTGCATGTCACTGTCCCTGACACTGTGACTACACCACCATGCACCAGCAGGGATGCCCCATCCCAGGCCCGTCCGCAGGTAGGGGGGATGTCCATGTCATCTGACTCCCCTCCACCTGCGGACGAGGGGACCCCTGGCCGTATGGAGAAGGTCCTGATTGATGTCGCTTTGCGCACAGGTGCAATTCGTGATGAGGTGCGTGCTTCCCGGGAGGAGCATGCACGTCATCACGGAGAGCACCGTGCCGACGTGGCCCAGTTGGGATCGGCCATGGTCGGGGGTTTCCTACATGTGTCGGCCAATCTGGTGACCCTCTCCTCCTCTGTGGAGACTATGCACCAGTCGTTCTCCATGCCGTCTTTCAGCCCAGATGCCACCAGGGCCCCCTGTGGACCTGCCCGGACCAATGCAGCCAGCTCGGTGGGGATCCCATCCCTGCCACAGTCGGGAGTCGGAGGTCCAGCAGGGGTGGACACACCAGCAACTGGACCCCAGCAGATGGAGGATTTGACGGCATCATCGGGCAGGGCACGTGCACGACGGCGTCGGTGGATTCCATCAGCCTGGATGCCGTCGTGCTGGCAGTTGCGTCGGAGGCAGCGGCAGGCTCGACGTGGGAGGCATCATGGTTCGGGGCCATCAACATCAGGGGTGCAGGCATCGGCCGGAGGGCAGGAGAACCCTGGAATGGGAGTGGCTTCCGTGTGGGAGCGGTTGGGCCAGGAGATAGGTGCGGAGCGGCAGCGGGCAGAGGAGGAATGGCTCACAATGGTCAGGGCGGAGAACTCCATGCGGAGGGCGCTGAGGCGGGCTGAGTGCCTCGAGGGTCTTCGCAGGGAGTTGGAGCTGGACACTGCTTTATCCCTGCAAGACCTCGGGGCCAGGGATCATGCCCGCCTCCAAGCCATTGAACAGGAGTTCGATGATGCCCTGGCCCATGACAACATCGAGTGAGCCGTTGGACTAGCCCCCTGCCCTTGTAAATAGCTATGTAGTTAGTGTTAGGTTTCCTTTGTTTTTGCATTTTTTTTGGACCTTTTGAACAATGGGCCACATTTTTGTATACAGTTCTTTTTTATTAGGTAGTGTTGTTAGATAGGTTTCATTTCTTTTGTTGGGATCATGGACCCTGGCTTGTTCATCTGTACATAGTTCACTGTTGGATTTTCTTTTAATTTCACAATTTACCCATGGAGCAATGGCTTTCAATTATAATTTCCCATTGGATTTTCTTTTGTGGACTTTGACTTTGGACACCATTCCTTTGGATTAAGATTTTTGGTTTTGCATTTTTTCACGGACATGCTTCTTTTTATTTTTTTACATTCCCATTTCTGTTTGTTTATTTTTGATTCAATTAATGTTTCCTTTAATACATATTTTTTCATCAAACTTCAATGTGTAGTATCATCTCATTGATATGGGTTTTGACATTCACTGACACCCATTGGGTGTATGTGAGGGACATGTGTTCATTTCCAAACTTGCAATTGGTGTTCTATCATGTTATTGCCATTTCTAAGTGGGTGGATGCAATACTCGGGTGGGTGTTTTGCATTTGGATGCTGACCATAGGGACCAGGGATCTAGATTGTAATGACATTTTGGCTGGGGGAACATGAGTTGGGGCCTGGTGGAGGGTGCACCACAGTGCTGGGGGGTGGGGGTGCAGGGGAACATGAGTTGGGGCCTGGTGGAGGGTGCACCACAGTGCTGGGGGGTGGGGTGCAGGGGAACATGAGTTGGGGCCTGGTGGAGGGTGCCCCACAGTGCTGGGGAGTGGGGGTGCAGGGGGATGAGTGGGGGTGCAGGCTAGTCCCCCGTGATGTTGGCTGCCTGCAGGGGCCGTGGAGGTTGTGGAGCGAACACCTGGGAGGACCCACACGGCCAATTCACGTGTAGTACTCCACGGAACCCTGGAATACACGTACCCTGCTGATATCGCGTGTGAAACTTCCCGCGCACCCCGAAATACACGTACCCAGGACATTCGCGTGTGGAACTTCCCGCGCACCCCAAGATACACGTAGCCAGGACATTCGCGTTTGGAACTTCCAGCGCACCCCTGGAATACACGTACCCTGCTGATATCGCGTGTGAAACTTCCCGCGCACCCCAAAATACACGTACCCAGGACATTCGCGTGTGGAACTTCCCACGCACCCCTGATATACACGTACCCTGCTGATATCACGTGTGAAACTTCCCGCGCACCCCGAAATACACGTACCCAGGACATTTGCGTGTGAAACTTCCCGCGCACCCCTGATATACACGTACCCTGCTGATATCGCGTGTGAAACTTCCCGCGCACCCCGAAATACACGTACCCAGGACATTTGCGGGTGGAACATCCCGCGCACCCCTGATATACACGTACCCTGCTGATATCGCGTGTGAAACTTCCCGCGCACCCCAAGATACACGTAGCCAGGACATTTGCGAGTGGAACTTCCAGCGCACCCCTGGAATACACGTACCCTGCTGATATCGCGTGTGAAACTTCCCGCACACCCCAAGATACACGTAGCCAGGACATTCACGTGTGGAACTTCCCGCGCACCCCTGATATACATGTACCCTACTGATATTGTGTGTGAAACTTCCCGCGCACCCCAAGATACACGTAGCCAGGACATTCGCGTGTGGAACTTCCAGCACACCCCTGGAATACACGTACCCTGCTGATATCGCGTGTGAAACTTCCCGTGCACCCCAAGATACACGTAGCCAGGACATTCGCGTGTGGAACTTCCAGCGCACCCCTGGAATACACGTACCCTGCTGATATCGCGTGTGAAAGTTCTCGCGCACCCCGAAATACACGTACCCAGGACATTCGCGTGTGGAACTTCCCCCGCACCCCTGATATACACGTACCCTGCTGATATCGCGTGTGAAACTTCCCGCGCACCCCGAAGTACACGTACCCAGGACATTTGCGTGTGGAACTTCCAGCGCACCCCTGAAATACACGTACCCAGCTGAAATGACGTGAGGTACTTCCCGGGCACCCCAGTGATACACGTAGCCCGTGCTGGTACAGGGTTAGCGCAACCCTTTGCGCTGGATTGGGGATTTTGATGGCTTTTCCCTGCGCAAGAGGCGTTCTTGGGGGCGTAACTGGCGCTGCTGCAGGGTCGCTGTGCCACTGTGCGCCACGGCTGGTTTTGGTAGCTGGAATCCATGAATACGCTGTGGGCGGAAATGGA
Source organism: Ambystoma mexicanum (assembly GCF_040938575.1). Taxonomy (NCBI): domain Eukaryota; kingdom Metazoa; phylum Chordata; class Amphibia; order Caudata; family Ambystomatidae; genus Ambystoma; species Ambystoma mexicanum. The sequence continues at coordinate 99,266,867 of NC_090941.1, read as the reverse complement.
TTTTAGTGCACGCGGCTGGCACAGGGATTCGCACGCGCACACTGTGCGCAGCCGCGTGCGCAACTTGTGCGCTAAATTCTATGAATTACCCCCCTAAATTGCCAATGTTGGAACCACATGTTCCTCTATGTGGTCAGAGTCATCTTGGTAGATTTTCCAAAAACATGTGCATTTCAGTGAGACCATCACACATCGCATTGTTACACAGGAATTGCCACAGGAAACACCAACAAATACCCAATATGCAAGGAAGCACAACTTTTTGCAGAAAAGTTGTGCACATATGTTGGCATTTAATTGTGCATTAGAAGCAATGTGAATGTTTTGTTGTTCATCTGAGATGCACATGCTTATGTGCAAATGCAGCCACAAGCATTACATTGCGCTAATAACGTACATCATCAAATGCTCTCTTTAGGGTTCATTCATTGATCGAAAATTATTATTATTTTAACTGCAGCTGTGTGGTTAGTTTCCTTTGTAACGAAGATCACTTGCCATGGCGATATATTTATACCATTTAAATGTTACAGGTGTTTGGCCAGGTCAATCAGGAATGTCAATGAGCAATTTCTTTGACTGTGCTGATGTAGGCTAGATTTATTCATTTAATTCACACACTTGTGTAAACACTTGTATTAAGTGTGTGTGATCACTATCCAGCCAAATGGAAAGTGTTCTGCTTCCTAAAGTCCTTTCATTGAGCTGATAATTAAAATTGCAAGATACCAAACATCTGAACAGTCTGTGATGTGTTGGTTTCACGATTGCCAGAACATCTTTTAGGGCACTTGCATGCCAGGAATACAATTTGCTTTAGTGCTCCATGCATGGTCTGTTGCTGTTCTCATACTCCCTGCCTCCTGCTTCTTTATATCAGTCCTGTTCCCTCCTGCCTCCCTGCCCTTCTCACCTGATTGGGCCTTACTTTGAGCCGTTCTGCAGTGAGGGTCCAGACCCTGTGCTCTCGTGGGCCCAGCACTTCTCCTCGTGGTTTTAGAGGTAAGACAATGCCGCCCATATTCTGCTGCCTGATTCTTACCCATTTTTGAATTTTAATTTGTTTTAGCATTATGTGCATGGTTTCTTGCTGTTCCCATACCCCTGCCATCCTGCTTCCTGATATCAGTCCTGTTTCCTCCTCTCTCCCTCCCTTCCTCCCCTGATTGGCCAAGTAAACCCTCTTACTACATTCTCCCAGAGCAGCCCCTCTGTCCGTGCAGCCGCTTCCATGATGTGCCCCAAGGCAAGGGGCAGCTCCTGCAGAAACAGTTCCTGATCATGTTTTCCCAGTGTTTGCCAGTGGAGCAGGAAGCGCAGCCATCAACGAGCAGCAACAGACAAGGTAAGAGAGGTCCGGGCATGGGGAACAGCCATTAATGCTCCCCATTAATCTGTCCGACCTATCTTTTTTTAAAGTGTTTTTATTAGTTTTACATCTTCACATCAACAACAACAACTTCTCCTCCCCAACTCCCTCTCCCTCAGCTTGATGTATTTTGATTCACAAAATGTCTAAGATTCTGATATTGTGCGGGCACCAATGGAGCATAAAGTCACTTTGTAGGTAGGATAGGATATTGCCCCAGTCTGCTTGGAAAGCTTTCGGGATACACTGTATTCTGTACGTCATCCATTCAATGGAGAGAAATCTCCACACTTTTAGGAGCCAGTCAAATATCGTAGGTGGGTTCATTTGCTTCCAATTTTGGCCTATTGTCAACCATGCTGCTATGATTAGCATCATTACTCTTCTCTGTTGAGTTGTTGTATATGTCCTCTGGTTCGGGTTCCACATGCCCGCAAGCCAAAGCTTGTCTTGCAGCCCATCGGCTCCTTGTATCATTTTCCCTGCTTGCTTTTTAATCTCTTCCCTAAAGCTAGATATGGATGGGCAACTCCACCAGATTTGGTTCCAGTCTCCTATTGCAGAACATCGTTGCCAGGAGCTGTCGATTGTACCAGTGTACATTGCATGAAGTCTCTCTGGGGTATAGTGCATTGCAGGATAACTTTCTGCCACATTCTCTCAGCTGTATGGAGCTTGTCAACTTGGCTATTTTATTCCATAAGTCCAGCACTGATTCCGTGTTATTGGCTATCCCAGTGTCTTCTCCCATCTCTTCATATATTTCCATTGGATTTCTTCTCCTTGTTCGTTTAAAAGTTTGTATAGGTTAGAGATGAGCTTGTGGGAGCCCGTGTCAGTTCTCATGTATACCTCGAACAGATCAGCTTTCTAGTGGTAGCATCTTTATTCGGGGGAGGCAGTAGCCAGTGTTTTAGCTGTGTATATTAGCAAGCCCCACCTACCTGGTGCCGTCCTGCTTGCTTCTCTTTTCCCTACTTAAGGAGCCCCTCAGCCTCATTTCCTTTGCAGCTGGGGAGCAGGTGCAAGTGGATCTAGGTCACCTGGGCCAAGCCCCGCCCAGCTTCTTAGCCCTGCCTCTTCTTTTCTGCTCTTAACTCTTACATCAAGGGCATCTCTTGCCTGGGTGTTCGAAGTGAAGGGCAGTCAAATAAAAGGGCAATTCATGTTTGGACCTGTTCAGACCAGGAGGACCCAGGGCCGACCCCCTGCTCACACAGCAGGTAAGCATGCACCAACATGTGTTTACCCCCTATGTCACCACAGGCCATCCCCACCCCACCTGGTCCCCCTGTGATGTTCTCTTGTGCCCCCCACCCTTCTCACACACATGTGTTGCCTGTTTTGTTTGATTCTTCTACCCTGCTGCCACTCAACCCCCCTCCAGCCTACTTCGGCAGGACTCTGTCCTGATGCATTCTTGTTTCACCATCACCGTCTTGTGGCCAATGCTGGATTTGCGTCACCCTTTCTCTACTCCCATGCTGGACTTTCTTTGCATCTTGTACTCATTGTGGCCCTGAAACATGCTGTTCCCATCTTCCTCTTGTATCCTGGCTTGCAACATTATGTGTTACTACTGACTTCTGCAATTGTATTCACTCTCCCCTCTTGCTTCTCCTCTCTTTTTGACTGCTTACTCTCTGTCTGTTCTCTCCTCCTCTCCCTTCTCCATTTTTCTATCTCATCCCCTCCTCTCCTTACTTTCTTCTATGCACTTAATCTACCGGAATTGTCCCTGAACCTAGTATGATAACAACCTTGTCTGTCTCCTCCCCCTCCTCTTACATGTTTTTTTTTCCTCTTCTATCCCCCACCAGCACTATCTGTAATGTCGTCAGGCTTAGTGCAATAGTCGCTTTTTTGTTCCCCCCCCTTTCTGCACCCCTCTCCTTCACCTTTTATTTTTCTCCAGCTCTACCAGAAATGTCATCAGGCCTAGTACGATAGTTAATTTCACAACCTTACTGTTCATGGCCTGTAACACTGTCATTGTATTTTCCCTGGTTCCCTCCATTGCCTTGAAGTACTTTGAAATAGGTGCTATATAAATAAACTATCATATCATATCATACTCCTTTGTGGGTTTTATCCCCACCTCTTGTATACAGTCTTTAAATGTCATGATGACTGGGCCTTTGAACATATTGCGTATTTTGGTTCACCCTGCCTGTATCCAGCTGAGGTGAGCTTTCTGTTCCATTCCAGGTTAGAAGTCTGTGTTCCCAAACATTAGAGTAAAGGGTGATGGGTATGTCGTTAGACTCCCCCTTTTGATTGCGAAGTCCCATGCTTCGATTACCGCTCCCATCACTTTGCTGTCTTTACGGTTCAGGTGACTGTAACGTTTATGCAGCCATAACAGGTTTGAAATGGGGGTGCCCGCCACTGCTTTGTCCTGTTGTGCCCAAATATGTTGGGGGGGGGCTGCTCAACACATTCTTTTATAACTCACAGTTGCACTCCTTCATAATATCTTCAGAAGTGGGGGAGCGTGAGTCCCCCTTCGTTCTTCTGCTCTGTTAGGGTCACCATTGCTATTCATGGTGTTTTGTGTTGCCATATGAAGGTGGACACCATTTTGTTGAGGGCCCTGAAGAATGTTCTCATAATTTTTATCGGGATTGTCTTTAAGTAATGAGCAGTTTTGATAGGACAGACATTTTTATGGCTGCCAGTCTGCCCCACCATGAAATGTTGAGGAGGTTCCATTTTGCTTAGTCTGCCTTCAGCTTCGCTAGAAGGGTTGGGTAATTGGCGTTGTATAGGTGTCTTATTGAGGAAGTTACTCTTATACCTAGGTATGTGATGTTGTCACCGTTGTCCACCGTTACGACATCTACCGTCAGACTCAGGATTTCTGATTTGTGCCTTTTGATTTTTAGGACGGAGATGGAACCAAAGTGGTCTAATTTCTTCAGGCGCACCGGGAGGTAATGTTCCAGGCTCGACAAAGCCAGGAGCATGTCATCTGCGAAGACCATCATTTTGTGTTCCTCTCCTCCAGTTTTTTTGCCTTTTATTTGCTGTGTCTCTCGATTTCTTATCATTAACGGCTCTAGGAAAATTGCATAAAGCAAAGGTGAGACTGGGCATCCCTATTTTGTGCCTCTGGTTACGGGTATTTTGCTCGATAGGGTGCCATTCAGAGAAATCCTCATCAAGGGTGTTTCGTAGTTAGCTTTGATCATCTGCGTGTAGGTCTGTCCGAAGCCAATGCGTTCCATTGTGTGGAATAACTGCATGGACTCTACTCTATCAAATGCTTTCTTCAAGTCTAGCGACACAAGAATCGCAGGGATACAGGTGTGTTCTACCTTCTCAATTAGATGGATCTCCCTACGTGTGTTATCTGCCGTTTGCCTTCTGGGAATGAAACCTGATCGAGCTGCAAGGGTTTACAACCCCTGGTTCAACAACCACAGACAAAGGACCCCAAGACAAACACCAAAGGAATACAACCCACAATCCAAACACCATTCCTTGCCACAAGAAAGACAAAGAAGCTAGAACAGACAACAGAAACAATAAGGAAACCACAGCAGTGTGGAAAAGTGCAGACCAGCAAGATCCCACAACTTCAGAAAACTGTGAGAAGAAGAGGCCAGATGGTCCAATCCAAGAACACATACAAAGGACAGATCAAAGACAGACTACATTGCTGGCTACCCCTCCACATACGATTGTTTGGTAGTCTTAGGACACCTACCCGGGTTCTGAGGCAGGGAGGTCCTCTGGGGCAGGGGTGATCCTGGCGGCTGTGCTCCTGATTTTGGATTGGGAGAGCATTGCATGCTGATGGGATGCGGGTTCGCCGAAGAATGAGCTTGTGTTCCACCCTCACTCTTGCGGCAGCTATGCTTCCACGCATTCGCTGTGCAGCATTGCGGGTCAAGCCTCACTTTCATGCCGTGTCTGCATATAAGCCTTCATGTCAGAATCCCTCGCCGTGTCTCAACGCGGTTTGGTCCTGCCTTCCGCTTCGCTCCATTGCTTGTTCTTGCCCTTATCTTGTGATGGTTTGTTGGTTCTGAGTCCTGGTTCTTGGTTCCTCCCCCTTCCTTGCCTTGGCCCCCGGTCCTACCCTAGTTGGGTTAGTTCCTTCCTTAGTCTGCCTTCCCCTTTTCTCCAGTGCCCTCCTCCTTGTTTGCCTACTTGCATTCCTTCTGCTTTGGTACCAGTGCCTGATTGGTGTGCCTTGGCTGATACTTGGAATTTTTCCTGTCATCACCTGCTGTACTGTGGCTACTCTACTCTTCTCTACCAGTCTCTTCAGCGGACCAGGAAACTACACTTCAGGTCTTCTGCTCAACACTTACAGACCTTCCCTGCCAGTGCTTGCACTGTTCTGGCGTCACATTAATATCACGGAGGTGTCATCTGTGGTGTCAGGAATTGGTCCCTTTTCATTCCTGTGTTGTCAGGACAGAACTGGGGCTGGTTCTTTGCATCACCTTACCATCTTATAACGTGCCACTCGAATGTCCTGGCTGCTCCGGTGCACAAGTCTTCTGGAACCTCAGGTACACAGCGTCCTTGGGACGCACAACTTGACAGGTAGGCAAAGACGGACCTCCAACAACAAACCCACAGGCAATAAGTGAAACAAATGCATAGCCCACCGGGATGTTAAACACAACATGACAATTGATAAACCACCCAGACCTGGACTAAACCATGGACAATACTCCAACTAGAATCAGGGACAACCTGAAATCCATTACCCTCTGAACTCCCTATATCTCTAAAGACTGTAAAAAAGGACAGGCACCAACACAGTTCACTCGCCAGATTAAACAAAAACCAATCAACCCTACCAATAACCTAATCAATCTACTTGATGAAGAGACTGACCACCAAAGAACTCCCCAACCCAACAGGCACAACCGGGAGAGAACAATCAGCAACGGAAACCCAACCGACAACACACCGAACCGAACCAGCAATAAGAACAACAACCCAAAAGAAAAATCAAACAAACTACACTGCAGCCTTCTCAACGTTTGATCCATGGCAACACACTTAGAAATCTATGAACTTCTAAGCAAAGGAGGAACAGACATGCTCATTCTTACAGAAACCTGGTTATCCAACATCTACAAAGTCATTGCGAATGAAGCCTTACCGGACAACTTTACATTAACACACGTCAACTGAGAAAACCAAAGAGGAGGCACAATCTCAATCATACACAAAGCACACATCCAAGCATCTCAACTCATCCCAACCAACGAAGAAGACTGTGAATCCTCCTCACCAAGACCAAACTCAATGACCAAACCAACATAGTCCTGATCTACAGACCACCATATTACAACCCCAAATTTGCATCACAACTAGCTGATGCCACCATTTTTATCAATCTACCACAACTACCTAATCATACTGGGAGACTTCAACAACTGGTCCGAAAAAGAAAACAGAACCACAGCAGACTCACTCCAGGAAACATTGCATTTCAAGCAAATAGTAAATGGATCCACCCACAATGCCAGACACACCATGGACGCTATTGTCTGCATAGAAGGACTATGCCCATCTGTGCTGCCTACACAGATGGTATGGCGTGACCATTACCTGATACCATTCTACATCAAATTCCAAGCGCACCTACTGGCCGTAATGGAAATACTCCATGCCAGCAAGAAAAGAAACTGAAAGAACCTAGACCTGGGGGCCTTAACAGACGTTGTAGACTCAACCCTTCCATGCAGAACAGAACCCATTGGAACAGCCATAGATGCAGCAGTTAAAACACCCAATGGCTGCATCTCCGAGAGCCCTAGACCACCTGGAACCAGCAAAACCATTTAAAACCAAACACAAAAAACTGGCATCAAACAAAATAAAATATCAAAATGGAAAAAAAAATGAGAGAACAATGCAACCAACAAGACAAAATAAAATACCAAAGACTACTTAGACTATCTGAGTGAACAGTCCTGAAAGCAAAAAATAAAAAAATACTATTTCACCATAATCTCTTCATAATCATGGAAACGATAAAAAAATCCCTCATCCTGCAAGAATTCTATCATCACGACACAGACAATTTGTGTCAACATCACCAATCACCTGAGATCAAAAATAGATACAATCCAAGATGCCATCAACACAAGCTGGGCAAATACAACCACAACTGCCCAACCACAGACACTGGTGGAAACACAGACTACAGCAAAACTCACCTGCCTAGAACCAATCACAAAAGAAACCTACACCATACTGATTAAGGACACCAACCTTGCAGGATCCCCAAGAGAACTCTGCCCCCCTGACATCTTCAAAGGAATCGTCAACCACAGAACACCAGTGACACTTCCAGAACCTAATGAACCTATCACTCAAAAGAGGAATTGTACCGTCTGCCTTCAAATCAGCACACATCAAACCACTGATAAAGTAGGAATCTGAAAGCGCAGAGGACCTGACCAATTACAGACCGCTACCCAACCTGCCCTACCCAGAAAAGATCCTGGAGAACCATGTGTACAAGATCCTACATAAATGGGTAGAAACAAACAGAATACTTAACTGGTCACAAGTCGGCTTCAGACCAATGATAGCAACAGAATCACTGCTCGTATCAATATGGAACAATCTGAAAATAAACGTAGATGATGTTGCCCAATCGGCCCTCATACTATTGGACATATCAGCAGTATTTGACACAATCAGCCATGCAGCACTAATAAAAAGACTGATGGAATGTGGCATACAGGAATTCACACTAAAGTGGCTTTCCTCATACCAAACAAACCGAACCAAATTAACTTACCTACCACCATTAAGCTTAAACACCAAAAATATATCCTGCAGAGTCCCTCAGAGATCCAGCCTCTCTCCTCTGCTTTTCAACCTCTGCATGTGCTGACTGATGAAAATTATTCAAACCCACGGACTAACCACCTACAACTATGCAGACGACACACAACTGATTGTGAAAACAAACCGAACCCAGGTACAAAATAACTGACTCAACAACTGCCTCACAGACATCTACAATTGGATGAAAACAAACACAGAAATAATGCTATCACCCGTAGGATTCAACGCAGGCAACCCACAACTGGACTGGCTAGCCGGCATGGGAATGCAATCAGAGACTACTGATGAAACTAAACAACCTAGGAATACTTATGGACAGCGGGCTACCCTTGGAACCGCAAGTCAACACAATCACCAAAAAATTATTCTTCCTCCCCAAGACTACTTAGAGGATTACTCCACTACCTCTCCTTCCCTCACAGAACACTCACAATCATATCTCTGATACTCACAAGAATTCACTGCACAAACATTCCCTACCTAGGAATGCCAGAAAGACTCACCATGAAACTCCAAAGGGTGCAAAATGCCAGGATCCTATTAAGACTAAACACAGTAGATCAATCACTCTAGCACTGAAAAGCCTACTCTGGTTACCAGTAAAACAATGCATCAAATTCAAAACACTCTGGATCACCCTCAAAGCCTTGCATGGACAAGGAGCTGAATTCCTCCAAGACAAGATCTGCTGGTCCTGCCCAAGAAGAGACCTAAGATCCACCAACGACCTACACATAGAGACAAAACATTATGAAAAAAGGAAATTTGGTGGAACAGCATTCTCATGTCTGATTGCAAACCTCTGTAACACCATGCCCAAAGAAATTAAAACAGAAGACCACATCACCTTCAGGAAGCGACTCAAAACCTAGTTATTCAGCAGACAATGACAACCTAAAGGGGACACCTGCAGCAAAAACATCACAGACAAACAACCATAGAGGAGGCGAGATGACCGGACTAATTGCAACCAAGAATGTGGGGTAGATACCATCTAGCAGCAAGCAAAGAGTCACACCAGAGACTCCAACAAACCGACTGATTTACTAACCCTCTTCCCCTTCCTGTTCCTCCAAAACAAAACACACCACTACACAAGACCTCGGGCTAGCCACACTTTAATTATATCATTATAATTGTTCTTTTATAAAATGCGTAATACTAGAGATTGTTTTCTAAGTGCGGTATTGGGATTCAAACCTGTGTTGCATTGCATTGTCTTGCTATCAAGATAAACACATTGCCCCTGTGCTATCCCCCTCCCCACTACACATAAACACACCTAGAATCAATTCTATGTTTAAACCCATCATCTGTGTATCTCTGAGATGCTGGAAGCACACCTAGAAGTGAACCACCCGCCACATTGTCCAAAAAACTGTCATCAACAGAAGTACTCACCAAGACACCAGATAGTCATACAGCAACAGCCACACATTACTATGGATTCCCTATGGACACAATCTAACCAGTGTGCACAGCCACAACCCACCCCTACATCACATGACACACAAACACTAGCACACACCCGAGGCACTGAGTTCTACCCATACAATTACAATGCACATGGCCTCCTGTACCTACTTCCACATGCAAAACAATACTCATAGACACCTGTTCCTCCTGGTTCTGAACCTATCCTCTCATCCTGTCCCCATTAACCTCCCCAAACCACCTCTCTTGCAGATCCACGTGTGTGCCTGGAGGCTGCCAGTGGGTGGTAACGGTGAGCAGCATAAATCAACATAATATAACATAGCATATTCACTAATCAGTGGTCTGATTATGTGATAAACATGTATTGCCGTATCATCCTGACTCAAATTGTGTTGTGATATAGCAGAGAGAGTAGGTATATGGAGTCACTGTGTGTAGCTCCAGAATAGCTACCATTCACATTATGAACATGTCACATGAATAGCTGATTCCTGTACAAGTGTCATATGGCTACTATGGTTGACATGGGTGCTATCAATGGTACTGCATGCTGACTGAACCCAGCTAACTTGCAAAATGCCCTAGCCATTGCTCCCATAGTACATGCATAATGAGACATGGCTATATTTACACCCTGGCAAATGGGAGGAACATATTGAGGCCCTGCTGCAGGGCCCATGACTTTGAGGATTGTGATATTCTTGATAAGATGCCACTGGTCCTTGGAAATATATCAGTGATAAAAAATGGCAAGGCCAAAACTAGCTTCACTAATGCATTATGCAATGTAATGTATTGCCTGCGATCTTGTATTGCACTGTTCTGACACTTTTGGTAGCATCGATGCACGTGACTCAGTAAGAAAAAGTGAGGGTCTTAGTGGGACTGTGGTCGAGGCAAATGCAAAACCAGTGGTGTTGATAGATGCAGGTCAGAAGTACCAAGTTCCTCTGAGCCAATATGATTTTTATAGTTTTGGCAGATAGACTTGGGAGAATGTTATCCATAAAGAAAAGCCAAAATCTGATATACAAATGTGTTTTTGGCTCCAGTTAGGCGCTGATGTGGGAGGATGCAAATAGAGGTCATGGCTTGATTAGTGTTGATGTACTAATGGCTAGGCCTGGGACAACCATGCGTGGGAGAATTGTGTGTGTAGTGTAAGATGACTGGAGATCTTAGAGATGAATTGGTTAGTAGGGGAGGAAGGGTGTTGGCCTTACAAGTCAGATCCACCTGCAAACCTGCACTCCTACTACTGGCCTCTTGCAGACAAGTCCCAATTTCCGTTCTGACATTGCCACTGGCAATCTCTCTCGCTCTCACGGACTCTCTCTCACAGACTCTCTCTCTCTCTTGCTATCTCTCTCACTCAATAGATACCCCATGTGCAACAACAACAATAATCTGTGAAGTGGGAGATGAGAGAAAGGGGGGCTGATTGAAAATTCCACTCTTTGCCATAAGCAACCTCTTATGGGTTATGGTGGAAAGATGTTTGGTTCAGTGCGAGGGCTGCTTGAAATGTTAGGACTGCAGTCTCCCATTCACCTTTCAAAGTATTTTGTTTGGCAGTCTGAGGGTCACTTTGGCCTTATTGTAACATGCACTTGTGCCATACTCAGTGGCCTGGTGGGACCTTTGCCAAGCAGAGCATCACTTTCGCGTTCAGCAAAAGGTGTTTGTTAGGTGATCATTAAGAGCACAGGCAGGAGTCCCTACGTGTTTCTACCAGAGGTCTACGCTACTGTCTCCCATAAGCAATTAACTCATCTCATTTAGTTAAACACAGAAACACAGGCCAAAATAAAATATCCCCAGTCCCAGACGACCACGACACAACAGGTTTTGAGGCTGCATCAGTAATTATGTTTCTGAGTGATGTGGCGTGCAGGTGGTTCACAATGATGACATGTGAAGTACAATAGATGGAAGGTGCACTGCAAGTTCTCCCGGGTGCCCAATAAACCTGAGTGTGCCATTTGTTGGCTTAAAGGTGATGTTGGGCTGCAGGAAGGTAAGGAGAAGTAGGCTGCCACTTAAAGAAAGGATGCTTAGGTGGGGGACATAGAATGGTCAATCAAATAACACAGGAGTCTCGAGTTTACAGTGTCTCTGCCCCCTTTCTATGCATGGACCTCTGCCTGAGTTCCTTCCAGAACTTTGTACAACAACTAAATTATGAAACCAGGGCAAACACAGGCATGAAATATTCTTCAACATTTTAGGGGCTTTGGTTCCACTGAGAGCTTTGAGCGTCCAGGTATTATCATATGCACAATGTGTGAGCTGTATCTACAGGGGGTATCCGTGAGCAATGGATGTACTGTCTCCAGCAGTATCAGTATCAGCTATTTACACTACCAGAGAAATGAGGGAGAGTGGCTGCCATTCTAGAGCAAGTTTGGGTTGACTGATTTGTTCTCTAGTATTTGCAACTTTTGTTTTTTTAATTTTGAAGTTGCTTACAAAAGCTATACAAAGACATGTTCTGGCCATGTGGATTTGGTTTGCTGGTAATGTCATACCTTCGTTTGACATGTGTATTCTTACCTTAGGTGGATAGTGCTGCTGTCTAAAACATGTAAGGTAATGCATATGAGATGTAGGGGATAGCCTGACCTTGTAGGGTGAACTACAGGCAAATTGGGGACATGATGCTACTGTCTAAACCTTGGCCCTATATGATGCAATGTGTGGGATCTTTGGGGACTAAAAATTAGGGACATGAGGCTACTCTCTAAACCTTGGCCCTATATGATGCAATATGTGGGATCTTTGGGGACTAACTGTACTCTGTAATGCCTGCCCATGGTTGGTACATTATATCTGATTTAGGAGACTACCTCTCTAGTCTGAATCCGGACAAGTCTGACCATGTTCATTATATTAAATGCAATTTAAGTGGATAGTTCTGGACATGCTCAGAATGGTATGTGCAATGTAGGAGGATAGCTCTGATGTCTAATTCCTGACTTTGGACAGTGTGGAAGGGCTTGAGGTTTAAAACGATTCTTCTACTGACTAGTGTCTGACTATGCATGAAATGTCTTTGCATTGTAGGTGAGGTGTATAGTGATTGCTCAGTGTTTGGTTACTAATTTTTTGGACCAATCAGTAGCGCACGTGCTCCATTTATTTTGAAGAAATTGTTATAGGAAATATTTTTAGGAAAGTAATTTGCTCAACTTTCTTTCACTGTAGTTTTTGGAGCATTGTTGTTGCTCCCCTGATCTTGCACACATTATTAGGCTCATGTAATGCTTTCCACCCACTTTGAGCCTATTTCTAAAACTGGCTCAACTATGATGAATCCACTGTAGCTATGTGTTGATCATTGGTTTTACATCTCAGATGTGCTTCAAAAACTAGTTTTGAGACTTTTTTACTGAGTCCGCAGATGGCTTTGGGGCAGGTACTGTGAGACAAACCTTACCTTCAACAAACAAGTGAACGCAATGGCCTCCGCCACCTTCTACACTTGCAAACTCATCAGGGCAGCCAAACCCTTTCTCTCCCCCATCAACTGCACGACCTTGGCCAGGGCACTGATCCTGTCCAAGTTGGACTATTGCAATGCCTTATATGTAGGTTGCAACAAATATATCTCCAACAAAATCCAAATCCTCCAAAATAATGCCCTCAGAGCAGCCCTTAGTATCCCGAAGAAAGCCCATATTTCAGATTCCAGAAGATCTGTTAATTGGCTATCCACCAAGGACAAGATATTCCTTAAAACGGTGTCTCTGATTCATAAATGCCTCCACCAAGCAGCCCCCCAATACCTCATCGCCAGATTTACTAGACCTACCCTCTCCCGCCCCTCGAGAACGGCCAACGCTAACCTTCTTCTGGTGCCCAGGTTCAAACGTACTACATCTGGAGGCAATAGCTTTCCAGTAAAAGCAGCGCAATTCTGGAACTCCCTCCCCCCTACTTCTAGGGAGGACCTACCCTACCACCAGTTCAGAGCCAGGACCGTCCACTGGCTCAAATCTCTCGACTCATAACGACTCTTAGAGATCCAGATTCGCCACTACCATGTGGCTCCTCATTGAATGTAAATATGCTTATAGTATTGCCCTAATGTACATGCTCTACCCCTACTCATTGAATGTAAATCTGTTTATAGTTTTGCCTTTAATGTACATGTTCTACCCTCCTATTTTGCGTGATACGTCCGGTAATGTAACCCTAGCTGGACCGTCATCACACTGTATGTAACGAAGCTTTGCAACCCTCTTGCTGCCTCTGCGCCTGGCTACCCTTGGGTTAGGTGCACATTACAAATAAATAAATACAAATACAAAATACCTGCCTAGTTGCAACTTGCAAGTATCCCATAAGAAAGGAAGTAAGGGCCAAAGTTAGCAGAAGCTCCAGCACCACCACAGATCATCCTAAATTATTACAGCCTTCCATTTGTGGCCATGCTTCCCACCCCGCTGAATAGAATAGAAAAATGTGGGGTGTGCAGAAGACATAGATCTGAACTAGGAACACAGGTCCCATGTTGAAAAAGTAGACTATACACGAGAACAGGGCTAGAGCTAGTAGTAGTCAACTACCTAGCACCACAATTCAGAATTTAAAATCAGACCCAAACCCTGTCACATAATAACGCAAAATCAAAACAACAAGTTCTGATTACCACCATTTGATTGTACAACAAGAGCTCTCAGCCTGAATGGCATTATTTTGAGTCAAATCCAGTGGTAGCTGTCCAATTGTATGCGAGAGGGGGCACGGACTAAGTCATGATTCCATGAGTGAGTCATGTGGCAAAGAGGCTAGCATCTAGTGGCAGACATTTCCCCTCATACTTGTGCATCTGGTGGAGCAGGATGAAAATGCTCATGTTCGTGGCTCCTTTTAGCAGGTGTAACATAACACATTATCATGTTTGTAGCTCTTGTATAGCAAGAAGGACCTGAAGAATATTCAAAGATTATCTCAGGCATGTGAGAAGATGCCTCCCTGTGGTTCCCGGGTTCTAAAATAGTAGGAGCAGAAAAGATCAAATGTAGTCCAAATGTTTAATGAATCCTAATGCTGCATTAATTACCAATCTTCATTAGAGCTATCTTTTCACAACCACATTTTTTAACAATTACTCAGCGCTACTTCTCTGTGTGAGACTTGAAGTGAACAACATGTTCTGCCATAGTCTGACACTATGTTGTGCTTCTTTATCACTGCTTCCCTGCTTCTTAACAAATGTCAATGTTTTGACATGCAGCACTGCTGAGCTTCTCCTTTGGTCAGAATATACAGCCTCAACATCTTTCAAAACGTACTCAGATGGATTACTGTAAGGGGTTTCTTAGGGATTCAGTGACTACTCTCTAAGGGGTGTGGGCCAGTAAGTCCACTAATTAAACTAGTATTTTAGTGGATGATCACCTCTACCCATATGCGATTCATCGAGTAGTTACACATGCACAATATGAGCTGCTACCAGCCTATCATCAGTGTTCACAGAAGATGACTCAGATAATGTAGTAAGCGACAGTAGGTTACTTCTGAAAGAGGAGGAATACAATGTGCTTGAAATATCTGGTGGTGTATGGAGCAAATAGGTTGTTGCATGTTCTTATTGCCTCATGCAATATCCATGCAATTTATTTTCCAAACACTGCATCAGTACCTCTTTACATATTATAACTGTGGCATGTGCTGCACCGACTGAGTTCTCCAAATTTCCATCTGCCAGCTGGGCCCAGAAAGCAGCCACCTCAAAATCTGGGTTTAAAAACTATTGCATTGAAGTATTTTCTTTTTAACTTTAACTGCAGGTTGTATGGATGGATATGGACTGCCATGCAAGGTTGAGAGTACATTCAACTCACCAGCCAAATCCTGGTATCTCATCATGTTGGACAGGTTCAGTTATTGCAGGTACACAATTGGCAGTACCTCACTTAGTGATGCAGAGTGAATGCTAACAAGATTGGTGGCCGTTTTGAAGGCCACCTCACTGAACGGACATAAGACAACATCTGCCACTGTCCTGGAGTATTGAATATTTCATCTAATGATCTGCTTTGACTGTTTTAATAATGGAACATAGCATTCCATTGATCACTTTGCAACATGTGGAAAGAGGTATTCAAGCTGGTGGACACTGTAGGCTTCAAATTGTGCTGTGTCAATGTGTGGCATTTATTTTTCTGTTGGTACGGCAGACGAGTGAGCTGAATTTGTAGACCATGGTCATCCTTTACTAAACCAGCTGACAACTGCATAACATGTGTTATCACAAGTTGAAGGACATTGCAATTTCTAAGGCTATAAAGAAATTAGCCCAATTGTCTGCAATAATACATTCTAGCTGTAGGCATTAATGAATTAATTAATTACACTTATATTAGGTGCTAAATACTGGATACCAGACTCAAAGCACAGGGCCCGGATTAGAACATGTGTTGCTCAGCATTATCTTGCTTTCAAGACATATGCATTGCACCTGAGCTATTCCCTGGCCCACGTACTTAGCTATTGTGATACCATAACCTTCTTCTTCTGCCAGATGTCAACTGTCCTGAATCCTCAGCCATCAAATCCATACATGCACAAAGGGGGCTGTTGAGAAATGCACACATTTTCTATCCGAGACATGTGTTTGGTTCCCCTCTTGGCTTGCAGGAACATTGGTTGTCACCATATGTTCAGTTAAAGCCACAGAGTCAATTCCTTGTTCAACATGTCCACGTGCTTGCCTTGCTACAAAAATTGCTTGATTGTATAACTCTGGTATGGTACACTTTGCATGAAAAGTGACAGTGAGCAGGAATCCTAATATTCCCATCAACCAATGGAAATTCGTTTTTTCAACAAACTAATATGTCAAAAAGTAGACAGACAACCTAACCATCAGGTTAGCATTCCACAAGCACTGTCTGTTATGGACTGACCTGCAAGGGTATCTCTTCTACGCTTCAGATAGCAAGGCATGAGGTTCAGTGTCCCATAAGATTGCACATGAACAATGTCTTTTGGGGTGAGAGTGCGCCCTGAATGTGGTATGTTGAATGGCTGCTGGTATGTGGATGGTATCCGTTTCGTGGTTTACCTTCATACAGGTCATCCCCACAGTGCTGCATCATATGTGACCACAGGATAGGGTCCTCAGAGGGTGCTCCTCTCCACACTCTTGTCTTGTACAGAGTGCAGGCAGTGAGATATTTATATTCTACGACCAGTATAAAGAAATGCCACACTTTGTATCTGTGTGATGAGCTAAGATATTCCTTGTGTTCATGTGTCCGCAAAGACTGTGTTAGTGGTGGTATTGGTTCTGTGGCGCCATTCACTAATGCTTACACCTTTCGATCTACTAGGCTGACAAGCTCTTTTGGAAAGACACTAGAACTGAACTTGATGCAGCCCATATATTGCACAGCAAGGACCGCTTAAATGTTTATTCAGACCTCTCATTACAATATTGATTTTTTTGCATGTTTAGGTGTAAATAATGAGAAGAACAAATACAGTGTCCTATTTTAGTGGACATCCCCTACCCTGCACACCTTCCTAACTGAGAACAATCAAACCATAGCAAGTCAATCATACTTACAGTCAAATATTGACTATTCTTGATAGGTGCAATTTGGGATTTTGAAAACACAGCATTGCTCCGTGACTCTAACGGATCTGAATCTTCCTACTACAATGACCATTTCTGTTAACCAGGTGATTAAAAAAGCCAATCCTCTATAATGAGTGTGTTTAATAGATAGTGTGTAAACACAACATGTGTGAATAACATAAGACTGATTGGCAATTTTCTTTCTGTACTGATTCTTTAGAAATTACACATAGAGTGAAGAAATTGAGCTTGCTGTACTTTGGGCTAGGCCCTTCCTCAGGGGCAATTGTCTCTTGCGAAGTCTGTTTCTATCTATGTTAATTTATCACTATAAAAAATATTAACATAGATAGAAATAGATTTCGCAAGAGACAATTGCTCCTGAGGAAGGGCCTAGCCCAAAGTGCATCGAGCTCCTAATTTTAACCAACATTGTGTTGATTAAATCATTTACAAATGAAATATGGAAAATTGAGTTTTTTTGATAATTGAATGTTTTTAAAATGCATACTTACATTAAATCTGAATGACACGAGGCCCAGTAAGAGCGTTGCTTTGTCCTCCCTTTGTTCCCCCGCCTTGTCATGTCGCGCCTAGAAACAATTGTGTACATGCGCATTATAAATGCCACATCATATCATAAACATTTGACTGTTCTCAGGAAGGTGTGCAGGGGACGGGAGTGTCACTACCATAGTACACTTTATTTGTTCATGTTTTTGTAACGGCTTCTAGTGCCAGAACCGTGTTTTTCTCCCCCGCACCTGAATATTAATTACATAGTGTATTGAATTATTTTTGAGTTACTCAAAAACCTGGTGTTCAGGTCACTATTGACCTTGGATAGGTGTAAATAATGCACAGAACTCTGTTGGGTGCATGTGTCTGTGTATCTTTACATCTAAGCATAGAAACAATATAAATGCTGCACAACGTTTTCGTTTTTTGCTGGTGCGTATCGGAACATGTGGTTTCCATAGGAATACAAAAGACCTTTGTGCACGTCTTAATTAGCTGTGGGCTGACATGCTGTTTGATTTTTCTCATGGAGTGCACGGGGGAGGAAGAATCAGTCTTTACAGTCCAAGCCAGTGCTCCATAAAACAAACTAAGCAAAATTGTACTGTGAAATTAAAACATGCATTGATTATTGTATGCATGGTTTCCAAGGACCATTTGTGTGCCAAGAAAATTACAAGAACTGTCACGGGGGAGGAGTGACTTTGTCTCTACATTGAGTTTTTGTAGCTTTGACATTATCTTTCTCATTCTCAGTATCAGTGGTTTTCAAAATCTTGTGCTGCAGCCTGATCTCAGGTAAGTCACAGCACTTATCTAACTATTCACCATTCATCAGTGGATGTGGGTAGTGGTAGCGACTGGTGTCTTACCCTGTTCTGCCTCTCTGCGTTATTTGCTGTTCCTCTTGTTCATTCGTGGATGCTGCACCCCTCCCACCTCTGCCCCAGAGCCCGTCGGGAATTTGGGAAACATGGCACACAGCATCAGCTATGGTAGTCGTAAAATGTCTTACAGTTGCATGCCTCGGCATAGCATGTAGGGTGTTCTGGACACAGTGGGCATCAAGGTGATCGCTTATTCTGCCTAGTCCCAAAATAGAGCATTTGTTTGGCACATTAAGTGACAATAAAGTAATGGTATTCTCATGCATCCAACCAACTCTGGCCTTTTATTCTTTACCACTCACATTCAACCAATATTGCCTGGATGCATGTCCATCACGGTTGTGACAGGGGTTCTCTAGTACCTAGTTCTCAAAAACAAATGTCATATGTTGCAAACATAGAGCACTTACTGAAAATCTCCTGACCTCATCCATTTCTGGAATGTTCTCATCACTTGTAGTCAATAACATATATCAACTGGGTATATATTATTTGTGGTGGACACTGGGATGATTCTGCCGTCTCTGGTAATCACACACAAAATGACACATGTATTGTACATGTATTGTGTTGCACGTCTGTTGTAGTCACTGAAAGATAATATCCTGAGTCTAGTGAACTCTGACATGTTCTGCTCCCTAGTAGTCACTGACAACAATCACATATGTGTATGTCATGTTAGGTAGTCACAGAAATTCTCTCTTCCAGAGTACACTATAAAAAGGGCAGGTGTGCTGCACACTTAGTTACAGTCACTTCATGGTGACCTCTTGCCTCCAGTGAACGCTGGTATTCTGTCCTAGAAAACAGCTACTAACAACAAATGCCATATATGCATGTTTAATGTATGGTAACTGGTCTTAATAAGCACCATTCGATAGTAAGGAAGGCAGGTGTGGAAACATGTGGTGTTGACGAGTGCATTTTGGAAGCACCTGTTATATTTATGCTGGCTCATACAATTTGTACTCTTTTCAGTTTTTCCATGAGATATTCGTGGAGTCCATTATGCAGTTTGCATGGTCAGCCTTTTAAGGGCTAATGATATGTTATGTGTTTAAACAAGGATAAGAAACGTATCATGCATCATAGAGTGCAGAATTGGAAATACATGCTTCTAACAATGGATATCATCTGCAGTTTGAGCATGAAACTTCTGTATATAGTTTTGGTGAGGTTCCTTACCAGAAAGGAATGTCTTGGGCATGGATACATCTATTCAGGACAAGGGGTTAAGGTGGTGTTGGAAGGAGCTGCACTGCCCAGCATGAGTTGGGTTTTGGTAGGATTGAGCTTTAGACTGTTTGATATCATCCATGTGTCGTCCATACATGCAATGCATGTTTTTAGCTCTGGTGAGTTTTTTTAAAAAAATGTCATTCTTCAGATTGTAGATTATTTGTGTGTCAACTGACTAGTTGTAGCAGATGAGTCCAGACAGACTGATGAGGTCCAGCAGATGCCGACATATAAATGTTCTAATGAAGAGGCAATAGCGGCAAAGGCATGGATCCTTGCGGTATGGCACAGGTTGAAGGGAGTGGCTTTAGAACTGTAGAGGGCCATATTGATTTGATTTGGTCATTTATATTTGATTTGGTCATTTATATTGCCCAATTCCAATGGACCAGGCAGAAATTGCATCTAGGCACAGGTGTCAAAATCACGAAACATTGAGCTGAAATGTTTGATGGAAGACGGTTATTGAAAGAGATATGTGTTTAACCTTTTCCTAAACTGTGGGAATGACTTAATTTCCTGAAGATTGGCTGGTAACGGGTTCCAGGCTTGCTGGCCCAAATTGAAAAACATCTGTCATACTGTTCAGTTTGGTTGGTGGGTATAGAGTTGATCCAGCATAAAGGAACTTCTTTTTTTTCCAATTTCTCCAAGGGGGTCATTCTAAAATGATAGGATGGAAAAATTAAGCACCACATTGCCTTTGTGCTTTCATTTTCCACTCAAACCTATTCTCCTGCCATATTAAGGCATAGAAGAGCAGCAAAGCGAAGATTACATCTCCGCTTTGCTTTCCTCCTCTGTCGCTGGAGGGAATTTCATGTTATGCCTGCATGAGATTTTCATGCATTTGAAAACAATGTATGCCAATGGCCTACAAATGTAGGCCTCACATTTGTACATTCTAATGAGAAGGTGGATTACATTAGAATTAATTATAGAACACTGTATTTACAAGCCTTGTTTTATTTCTCTCAATGCAAAAAGTAAAGAGTAAAGGTGATTTTGCCTTGCTTTACTCTTTATTATCACACTATGCTTTGAGAGTGTTGAAAATTGCCTGCACAGGACCAGCAACACATGCGTGTACGCATTGGTGGTCCGCTATGTGCAATTACCATATCTTACAAAATAAATGGTCCCCCATTCTTTTTAGAATGATTTCCTGGCTACTGGTATCAGGAGCCACCAATATTTCTAGAAGTGCAACCCCATAATTTTCATCTGCATTTTTCTTTGGTGTGCACCATATTGAGAACAGTGATGATTCTGTAGACCTCAGTATAAATCTGTGGAGCAGGTATTTTAATAAAATCAATAAATTGTCTTTTTTATGAATTTTTCAATCATTTTTCCGACAAACATGTGGTGTTGTAAGGGTTAATTTTCAGATTTGTTATTAATTGCTTGACATATTCTGACTTTAAAAGTATAGGGATACTCCCAGGAATCAATAATTAAGTTATTTAGGAAGCATAAGAAAATGGCAATCAGTTCAGTATGCTATGTTGCTGTTTGGTATATTCCAGAGGGTGCACATCTTCTGGTGCTCCTGATGAGTTGTAGGAGTCAATGGCAGTAAGTAGGTCTTTTAGAGAGAAGAGGTGGAATGTGGCTAGAGAGTGGAGTGGTTGTACCTGGGGATGATGTGGCCATTGGAGGGTTCTATCGCACCTGGTCTCTGCTAACAAAAGGGCTCCTGGATTTTTTAGCTGCAGTGCACTGCAATCTGGCCACAAATATGTTGAGACTGAACTAGGGTAGTGTTGCAGGTCTTTGAATTCATTCGTGGTATATTAAATATTTCCTTTAGTGTGCCAATTCTCTCCATATTAGTTTTAATGAATGTTGCCCGGTACACATGTATCTGCGGATGGTATGCACATTTTGTCTAATGGATACTTGTTTTTTGCATCAGAGTTTCGCCATTTCTCAATGGTCTTTCTTCATGTGGGTTCATTTGGGAAGGAACCATATTGAAAGTTTCTTTTTCCATGAGTTTTTGAAAGGTGTATTCAGTTCAATGTCATCCAAGGCAGAGTTAATACAGTTATGAGGTTTGTGGATTTACTCATTCAGTGCATTTTCTGGTGGAATGAGAATAGCAATCAGTTTGTTTTTCCAAGTCTTTCCAATATAGTGTTGACTCATGCTTCTTTCCTGGGTCTGTCTAGGATGTGGGCTGTATTGATGGCTCTGCAATTGGTGGTTTCCTTATAAAGATTTTGAATTGATTGAATAGTTGGTCTCTCAATGAATGGTGGACTATAGGAGTGACCACCATCATGTTTAATTACAGAAAATGGCATCCAGTGGGTGAGCAGCTATTTGGGAGGGGCAGTACCCTTAACCATTTGTTTGGGATGGCGTTCAGTGAGATTAGATATAAGTTATGTCATGCCAGGTGGCAACTGAGACTCCTCTCTCCCTAGTAATCACAAGAACATGGCATGGGACTAGCTCGCTCAGTTGCAGCCACTGAATGATACTGCCACCAGGAATATCTAAGATTTTGCTGTTTGGATGATGTTCTACCTCTTGGTCAACTGCAATAATGTAACTAAAACAAATAGGTGGTCATTACAAACCTGGTGGTAGGGGGTTAACGAGGCCAGTAGAGCTGCCGCCCCCGTTAACCCACTTCCGCCTCATTACGAGTTCCGCTCGCGGGACGCCCTAAGGACGCCTGGTAAAACCAGGCATCTTTAGCGGGTCCCGCGAGCAGTCCATCATGTTAACAACGGGCCCGTCATTAACGGATCTGTTGTTAGCATGCTCCCCATTCCCATTGAGCCCTATGGGGGCTCGAATGGAAATGGGAATGCACAGGGTCTGGGTTCCCTGATTGGGGAGATAGCAGGCCCTCCAAGGTCGGAATGGCCCAGTATTTCCCCATTCAGGGAACCCGGACCCGGTACCCGGTATGAGGGTAGTCATGACGCTAAAAGCGGCATGGCTACCTGCATATTCGGAATGACCTCCATAGTCCTTCATTTTCTACCTGCACTGGCGAAGCTGCCAGAAACGTTCTGTTTCATCTTCTACCAGTGCCCACAAGATTATGAAGTCCTCATGGAACCTGTAAGGTGGAACTCACCGGACTATTCTGCATGAACCATGAAGAAACTGTGAAAGTTTGGATAAAGGTGCTGAAATGAGGGTGTGTCAGTGTTTAGACAAACACGTTACCAAGGACAAGTTACAAACATGAACTAACGTTGTATACATAAAAATTAAATCCTACATTATGATCAAGAGTGTGATTGAGTAGTGTATGCAACATGAGCGTGTGTATTTTCATATCTGTGGTGTTGCTGATGTGTTTCTGGGACTAGAATTCCTAGGGGTCAGAAAAGACAATCACAGTAGTGAGTAAACTGATTTATAATATGCATATATTTGAGCTGTGGATTTATTTGGAGTTATAGTACAAAAACAGAAGAATGTAGTAAGTATTCATGCTTTTGTTGCATTTTTTTATGATGATGAGCGCATAGCTTTATAGATCAGGGGAAGGGTCATTTTTATGAGATAATGACACACCACCAAGTATACGTTTGGGAAGGGTCATTATCCCAAGCAATAAGGCCCTCTCCTGAGGTCGTTAAGGCTGTTAGAACATAATGGTAGCAGCAATACATATTTTGGAGATATGGTGCTAAAATAAAAAAACATTAGTTTAGTAAGTAAATCGACAAACCAAGTTAGTTAAATGAAATGTGTTTTTATTTTGTAATATTTAAATCTTGTCTTCAAATGTAAGGCATTTCAATTGCAAACTTGTTTAAACTGGAGCATGTTTAACATGAGCATGCATTAGGGTTCATGTAAAAATAAACAATTTCTATGTATGAAAGTGAACACATTTTCCTATATTTTAGCTTTCTTACTTATGTGCTAAATGGAGTGTTGCAGTGAAAAAGTGGTTATCTTAGAAAGGAATTTTGTTAGTAAAAGACATCTTGTGTGGAAAGTGCATTATTGTTTCCCTGTCTCCTTTTGAAATCCGAATGCACAGAATGAAGCCAATACCAGTAGTTAGCAAATGCATTTTAAACAGGCTGAGAGCAGGCTGGAGACAATTTCTATGTGCGTATACCTCTGAAATGTGATCATAGTTTATCAGTGGTTTACCTCTAATTGAAATGTGATGTTTAATGTATTGAATATTCATTGGAAGAACCTTTATAAAATTTAACAAAAGATAAAAATCATTGTGGAATTTCAGAATTAGGGGCATTTATTACTATGAGACAGTGTTTATTAAAATCTCAAAAGAGTGCCCAGTGTCAAGGATGTTCCTCAAAGGCAGCCCATGCTTAATTGGTTGCTGGGTGGTTCCCATTAAGGCTGAGCCATTGGACCTAAAATAAAGCAGTGCCCACAAGCTCTCTCTCTCCCTGCTCAAATAATGCCCTCTAGCGCATGACCAATGGGCAATGCCTGGCTAGGAAGTGCTTCTTTCCAAGCTGGGTGTTGCTTGTTAAGTGACTCCAATCAAGCACTCCCACTAAGTCAGTGCCTTGTCTGGGATTGCTCAAGGGAAGCCCTTATTTATATATTTTTATAGCAAGTTATACCCTGGATGACAAACCCTTGTATAACACCCCTCTCTATGAATCCCCCTGATCTCACGGAGCCAAGAAGTAGGTTTGTTTTGCAATTTAAAAGATTTATTGGAAACATTAAACAATATATATATATATATATATATATATATATCACACTGTTATAATAAATTAATATTTGATAGCACCCTTATGAATATAATGTTGATCAACAATAGATAATCTGACACTAGCACACTTCTTTACAATCAATGAGGAGTTAGTATAGGAAGGATAAGGTAGCAGAAAATACTTTTATGGTTTCAAGGAAAACATTGAAGGAAAAATGCAGCACAGAATTAAACTTGATATGATTTCAACAAAAGATAATATGATCACTTTTTCTTTGACAATTCTCTCCCCCCCTATGCAAGATAAGGAGATGGAAGGGGGGCACACAATTCTCAGGAATACAAAATGCCGTACAAATTTCCAGTTCCCCCCAGCGAGCTTAGAGGAAAACAGGTATGATTTTAAAGCAGGCAAGATCCTTTTAAATGTGGTGGCAATGAAGTGAAAAACATGCTGAAAATGCTTTTAATTCCCTCTAGAGGTTCAGGGTGAGTGAGAGATACTTTAAATCAGTTCAGGTCAGCCCTACCAATGATTCAGGGATGGTTATCAGGTTGAAAACGGGATTCAGTAATGGAAGCAAAAGACAGATATTTTTACACGTGGTTGAAATGAAGCAAACTGATAATTTGCAGGCACTTTTTTCTGAGTGCGTCGATTGCGATTACCGAGGAACTATAAGGAGTAGCAAGTCGGTTTTAGGCTTGTTGGAAAGCTTAGAATCTTAGCTTTAAAACTCACTTCTAGCACAAACGGTTCAAGAGATACGGACGATTTAGTGGAGGTAGATTTTCAGAAATGAAATTACAGTTTCAGAATGACAGATGCGCTTGGAAGGTTTGAATCAACAGGATGGACACACGATTCAGTGATGCAGTTCTAATAGGTTAAAATAGTTTGAATTAGATTATTTTAAACTAAGGGATTGGTTTTGCATAGTTCTAGCTGAGTAGTCACACTCTAAAGTTGAAATAGGCCGTCAAGGTCTGATCAGGTTTAGACTGGAGTCCTGGCGGGTGGTTCTGAAGTCACAGCTCTCTGTGTCAGCTCTGCTCTGCACTTCACAGCAGTCTGGTCTGGGTCTCTCTGGTTCTGGTCTCTCTGGATACAGCACTGCTTTCTGGGTCTGCTACCGGTTCTGGCAAAAGTTCTTGGCAAAGAATCCAACAGCTCGCCCGGCTGTAGAATAGTTTGGTTGGATTGCTGGATTCTGAAGGCCTGCTGAGAAGAGTTCTCAGCTAGTGGGTTAGGCCTTTGCTTTAAGTTCTGTAGTCTATCTGGAGTCTAAATTCTGGATGATCCTTCTAGATGTTGTGTGGTCTGGCAAAATGCTCCGCAAGAAAATGGAAAAATTAATGTCTCTACTTGGTTTTTGGTGTTCCTTTTATGTCTTTAGAAAATGGGTGTGTGCATGGCATAACTAAGCCTGCCCCTCACAACTTATCATTGGTCAAGTTTTCCTCTCTCCCTTGATTGGGGGACTGAGTTGTGAGTCAGGGTGAGTCAGAGTGATGCTATTTTTATGGCTGGCTGAAATCCCTCCCTTTGTCAAATTGCACACAAATCTATATTTGATCCAAATGCACATTTATCTATGTACCATTTTTCTAATATTATATGTCCAGTTAACGTATTTTTGTAGCACCAAACCATCCGATCCCTGTCTTTGTAAGATGTTGTGTCCACTTCTGACAGAATTCTGCCCTTTTCATCCAGATAACGACCTCTAAACTTTTCCAGATTTTACACAAATGTGCACAAGGAATATGGGTATCAGATGATAAGGTGTCAGATTTTTAACGTACATACATTTGGAGTAACAACCTATTTTCCGCTACTACCCCCCCAGAACATACCACAGAGTCCTAACACCTCTTAAAATGTGCATAGAAAAATCACAAGAATGATGATATTATTTATATAATTTTGACAAGTCCGCACTATGAATTATCCATCTTTTTAAAATGATGCTCTGGCCCAGAGGGGTGTGGTTTCCCAAAGCACATGGTGGAATTTCTGGTTTGTCCACTTCCTCCAACTCAAGTTGCTCACAGAGGCACTGCCCCTCCCAGTTTCTCTCAAGAGGAAGCCATTTACGACCCCCCCGAATTTAACATTTGCCTGAGCCAAGGAAGGCTCATTGTTCTGTTTCCCTGCTCCCAGGTGCTCCTCCCCTGATTCAATCAGGGAGGTGTCATCTCCTTTTGTTGGGAACATCAGAAGGCAGCCAGGCCTGGGAATGCAGTGGCTGAGCAAGTTTCAACTCCTGTCGGGGGTAGTTGCCGGGCAGAATTCACTCTCTTCAAGCCAGGCTTCAGCCAAATGTCACTTTTGTTCCCAGTTTTTCTTCAATCAAATCAAACTTACAATTTCAACACATGCAGCTAGAACGCTGATTCTAAGTTCAAAACTATGACCTTTAAACAGTTGCAACCTATGTGACACTCAAAGTAGGTCACTCATTTATTTTATAAACATTTTGTTTTTAGTGGCTTTAAGTCCAATTTCACTTCAGCTGCTGACATCCACAGCTCAGCCAGTTTTTTATAGCATTATTATAGGCTCTTTCTTTTCCCAGATTTTGTATGCACACAAGACTTCATTCTGCCAAATGTCTGCTGGTGTTCAGTGAGATTTTTGAATATCTTGCGATGTTTAAAATAGGCATTTTTAGCTTGCATTTCAGAGAAACAAAGGTGATTTCAAAGCGCTTTTTTGAGCTAACCGGCACTGCTATTTTTCATTTGGCACCACGTTTCACTCATGGCACTTCTTGCCCACCCCGCTCGCACTGGTGGATGGCAGGTTAAGTGACCATTTTGGTGTGCGCAAACTGCGCGTTTTTCCTGGATTCTGGTGCAAATTTGGGCTTTTCGGACATCTTGGATTTTCTGAGCCCACAGCACCAAATGTTGCAGCATAATAACTTGAACGTGGGTCAAGACACCCAACATGCTCACTGGAAATTCTAGTTTGGTCCATCTAGGCACAGAAAGCACTCAAGTGCAGCCTCTTTTTAATGCAGCTAAAAGGATGCATCTGGCCATGGACGTTTTAATAGTCCTGGCCTTTAATAATGTTTCATTGCTGGCTCTCAGACGCATAATTCCCTGATGCTTTTTGGTTACTAGAATGGTGTGTGCTCAGCACAATTATGGAAGCAGGGGAGGAGCAAAACCCAGATGAACTGAAAGGGACTAAAAAAAAAAATGTCTGTGTGTTTGTGTGTGTGTGCGCTGAGGTTGTATGCAAGTGTATGTGTTTGTAGATGTGCATGTGTGTAGGTGTGAATATTGATTTGTTTATGTGTGTGTATTTGTGTTTCTTTGTGTGTGTATTGTATGAGTGTATGTGTGTGTGTGTATCTGTGTGTGTACAATCATTCAATTAGCAAGGCTGATGTATTGGTGTGACCATCATTATTTACTGTGTACACATGCATTATGGGCTTCAACATCATGAAAGTGATGTACAGTCTCATTAATGATATATATATATATATATATATATATATATATATATATATATATATATATATATATATATATATATATATATATATTACATGGCCACGCTAGTGGCCATGTAGTTATGGTTAAGTTGCTGTTTCCATAGGAAGAGCACTTTTTGGGCGGCTTATAACTTCGCTCTCCCTGGACGGATCCTCACCAAACTTTGCAAAAAAAAGTATTTGGGTCACTCTGAATTTTTTTGCAAAGTTTGGTGAGGAATCGTCCATGGGAGGCAAAGTTATAGGGGGGCCCCAAAACTTTTTTTTTTCCCATAGGCTGAATGGGAAAAAATGTTTGCTCGCGTCTACAGCCCAAACCGCTGGACGGATTTTCACCAAATTTGGACCAGGAGCAGCGGCTTGGTCCCAAAAGCGTGCTTTTGCAAGTTTGTTGAAAATCCGTCCAGTCGTTTTTTTTTAAAATGACCAAAAATTAGGTAAAAAAAAATAGTGATATCTGTGTTTGGTCCGCGGACACACTTCCCTGTTCGCTCCGCGGACAGTGTCCTGATTGGCCAATCGGCTTGCGTGATGTTCGCGGACATGCAACGTGTTCGCTGATTGGACGGTGTGGAGCGTGAAGCGTGTCAGATTTTCGGTAGCGCTCGCCATCTTGGATTCGCGGTCGTCCGCGGACAGCGGAAACTTTGTTCAAAATTTGTATTTAGTAGAGTGTGTTGGAGTGTTTGGGGAGGGTGGGAGTGTATGAGATAGGATGAAAGTTGTGTTTTTTATGTGTTAGATGTTCTTTTTCTGTTCGATTTGTCTGCCGACATCACAGGTGTTCTGAAATGCTCTAAATAAACTGAATGGGGGGTGTTCTGAGGACTCAATATGTGTCTGTTTTGTTCGCAAGCACACTGAAACTGTTCTAAGAACACTCGCAGTGTCCTGAAATGTTCGCAAATAAACA
The DNA here is from genome assembly GCF_040938575.1 of Ambystoma mexicanum. NCBI lineage: Eukaryota > Metazoa > Chordata > Amphibia > Caudata > Ambystomatidae > Ambystoma > Ambystoma mexicanum. The sequence continues at coordinate 99,237,897 of NC_090941.1, read as the reverse complement.
AATTGGGGGTGTCCTGAGGACGCTGTCCGTATTGTTCGTTGTCAAGTTGAATATGTTCTAAGAACACTCGCGGTGTCCTGAAATGTTCGCAAATACACAAAATGGGGGTGTTCTGAAGACGTTGTCGAACACTCGCTGTGTCCTGAAATGTTTGCAAATATGGATGGGGGTTGTGGCTGACAAGTTGAATGTGTTCTAAGAACACTCGCGGTGTCCTGAAATGTTCGCAAATAAACAAGATGGTGGTGTTCTGAAGACGTTTCTAAGAACACTCCCGGTGTCCTGGAATGTTCGTAGGGGGTGTCCTGAAGGCGTAGTCCGTATTGTTCGCTGGCAAGTTGAATGTGTTCTAAGAACACTCGCAGTGTCCTGAAATGTTCACAAATAAACAAAATGGGGGTGTTCTGAGGACGCTGTCCATATTATTCTCTGTCAAGTTGAATGTGTTCTAAGAACTCTCGCGTTGTTCTGAAATGATCGTAGGGGGTGTCCTGAAGATGCTGTTCGTATTGTTCTCTGTCAAGTTGAATGTGTTCTTAGAACACTCTGTCATGATCTCTGCTTCCAAAAGATCAGGGCCCGACTCCCTTGGAAGCAGACGCATAACCCCGGTTCCGAGTGCCAGCCAGTCCCAATTGGGACCTTTTGGACCCTGTCCTGGTGCCAGTGGCACCAGGCTCATAAAGATGCCCAGTCCCAGCGCTGGAAGCGCCGGGCTCATAATGCTTGGGTGGACTTACCTGCAGCAGACAATGCTGCTTACTTACCTGCCAGTTGAACCCCTGATCCTCTTCTGTTTGGGACTGCTTTTCCTGTTGGGTGGGGCAGGAGCAACTCCCTAGGTTCAGAACACTGGAACTCTTCTGGAAAGCAGGAACTCTTTTCTTACCTAGGCGTGGCTGTGGAAGGAGACACCTAAGCACTACAGGAGGCTATTTAAACCACACCCGATGGATGAATCTTGCTTTGCGTTATTCTGCATTCTCTGCAGCAGAACGCTCATCGTGTCTTCTGCTTCTGATCCTGGGCCTAAGGGAACAAAGGCAAACCATCCTGGAATCCAGTCTTCAGCAGCACCTGTAAAGACAAAGAAAGAACAGGTTAGCACTACGGTCTTCAGTGGCAGCGCATCTCTTACCTGGTCCATCAGCTGTCAGCAACGCCTCGCGCTGCATTCCGGCATCTGAAAGACAAAGGCTTACCTACTCTTCGCATGCTCCGGAGGTCTTCGCACTGCATTCCGGCATCTGAAAGACAAAAGCTTACCAGCTCTTCGCACGCTCCGGAGGCCTTCGGCGCTGCATCCCGCATCTGAAAGACAAAAGAAGGTGCGTTTAAAGACATTGGGCAACTTTATTACTCACGTGCCATTACTCCTTCCCACGCCGAATCCAGTGGGTATTCCAGCACCCTTCAGCTTCTCTAAAGCTCCGAACTTGTACCTGCAAGATAAAAGGGACAGTTCGTGCGCATCGAGAAGCAGGCTACAAGCGCTTACTTACATGCTTCCAGGCGCTTCTATTCCTCACGCGGGTTTGATCCTCAACTCTCATCAGCCCACCATCCGCCATCGCCGGAACCCTGCAAAACAAGAGATATCATTACAAAAGACTTTTAAGACATTTGAAGTGCCCAGAACTTACCGTTCGTGCAGTTAACGACGGACAGCAGTCCTCTGAGGTCAAGAGGCCTGCACCCTTATCCAGTGAAGAAACTGGTTACGGCACCCTGCCCCGAGGCAGATGGAGAGCTCGGCGTTCACTTACCTAAGGTGAGGGCGTTAACCTTTGGGGTTCTACAGGAGAAGAGAAAGGGAAGAGGAGAGAGACACCCAATAACTCCAGTTCATTAATCCCATATTTTCTATCTGCAGACATCTTACTCTTCGAGTCAGACATACAGTGCACAGAGGTCCAGCCCAAAGAGCCAACCGTGTGTTACACATCACCTTTGAAGATACGGCATTCACCCAGTCAAGACCGGCGCCTCTGCGGGAATCAGGTGAGCGTTACACACTCATGGTGTCCTGAAATGTTCGCAAATAAATGAAATGGGGGTGTTCTGAGGACACTGTCCGTATTGTTCGTTGTCAAGTTGAATGTGTTCTAAGAACACTCGCGGTGTCCTGAAATGTTCGCAAATAAACAAGATGGTGGTGTTCTGAAGACGCTTCTAAGAACACTCGCGGCGTCCGGGGAATGTTCGTAGGGGGTGTCCTGAGAACGCTGTCCGTATTGTTCTCTGTCAAGTTGAATGTGTTCTAAGAACACTTGCGGTGTCCTGAAATTTTCGCAAACAAACAAAATGGGGGTGTTCTGAAGACGTTTCTAAGAACACTCGCGGTGTCCTGGAATGTTCGTAGGGGGTGCCCTGAAGGCGTAGTCCGTATTGATCGTTGGCAAGTTGAATGTGTTCTAAAAACACTTGCAGTGTCCTGAAATGTTCGCAAATAAACAAAATGGGGGTGACCTGAGGACACTGTCCGTATTGTTCGTTGTCAAGTTGAAATTGTTCTAAGAACACGCGCGGTGTCCTGAAATGTTCGCAAATAAACTAGATGGTGGTGTTCGGAAGACGCTTCTAAGAACACTCGCGGTGCCCGGGGAATGTTCGTAGTGGGTGTCCTGAGGACGCTGTCCGTATTGTTCTCTGTCAAGTTGAATGTGTTCTAAGAACACTTGCGGTGTCCTGAAATGTTCGCAAATAAACAAAATGGGGATGTTCTGAAGACGTTTCTAAGAACACTCGCGGTGTTCTGGAATGTTCATAGGGGGTGTCCTGAAGGCGTAGTCCGTATTGTTCGCTGGCAAGTTGAATGTGTTCTAAGAACACTCGCAGTGTCCTGAAATGTTCGCAAATAAACAAAATGGGGGTGTCCTGAGGATACTGTCCGTATTGTTCGTTGTCAAGTTGAAAGTGTTCTAAGAACACTTGCGTTGTCCTGAAATATTTGCAAATAAACAAGATGGTGGTGTTCTGAAGACGCTTCTAAGAACACTCGCGGTGTCCGGGGAATGTTCGTAGGGGTTGTCCTGAGGACGCTGTCAGTATTGTTCTCTGTCAAGTTGGATGTGTTCTAAGAACACTCGCGGTGTCCTGAAATGTTTCAAAATAAACAAAATGGGGGTGTTCTGAAGACGTGTTTAAGAACACTTGCGGTGTCCTGGAATGTTCGTAGGGGGTGTCCTGAAGGCGTAGTCCATATTGTTCGCTGGCAAGTTGAATGTGTTCTAAGAATACTCACATTGTCCTGAAATGTTCTCAAATAAACAAAATGGGGGTGTCCTGAGGACACTGTCCGTATTGTTTGTTGTCAAGTTGAAAGTGTTCTAAGAACTATCGCGTTGTTCTGAAATGTTCGTAGGGGGTGTCCTGAAAACGCTGTCTGTATTGTTCGTTGGCAAGTTGAAAGTGTTCTAAGAACACTCATAATGTCCGCGGACATTAAAAGTTTCCATAGACCATAGTTGAAATGTTTGACTCTATGGATGTGATATGCTGCGGTGGTTGTTGCCAGGGCATAGAGTCTTGGGTGCATGGCCATTTGGCCATGCACCCAAGACTCTATGCCCTGGCAACAACCACCGCAGCATATCACATTCATATTTGCTTAACTTTGGGTGAAAAACAAATGTATAAGGAACAAAGGTATTAGATACTATGGATGTGATATGCTGCTTTGGTTCTCCTTATTATTGTATACTTACTGTTTGGTCTAGTAACCGGTAACCGGAGTACATTTATTTCTTGTTAATTTCTGTGATAAAAGAAAATAGCATGTTAGCATTAGTATTTTGCAATGACTTATTACATTGTATAATCAATAAACCTTTTTTTTTTGGACCCTCATATTTAGTAGATTACAAATCAGAGTACTGTGCAATTTGCTCAGTTTCTGTATGTGTTGCTAAAATCATTGGGTCTGTGGGAGAAAAAAAAATCCATGTTGGATAAAAAAAAAACCTTTTTTCTGTTATGCTACAGTTTATTTGTTTGTTTGTTTTCAGTGTTCACTTGTTGTTTCTGGCTAATGCTTTACACTTTGGCTTGTTGTATTTTTTTGGAGCAGTAACATATTATTTATTTGTTTTGATATTATAAAATTTCGAGCAGTTAGATACCAATTGGCGTATTCTAATTGTCTATTTTTATTTTATATATTTTAGTGGTATTGATTTATCTATTTGGATATTGTTAAATTTTGGGACAGTTAGGTGCCAATTGGCGTATTCTAACTGTGTATTTTTTGGTCTAATTTAGTGGTATTCATTTATCTGATTAGTTGTTGTAGAATCTTTGAGCAGTTAGCTTTTGGAGTATTCTAACAGTTTATATTTTTTAACACAAGTTTACTTAGGGTTTAAATACAGTTTAGTTATCAAATTTTGGTTTTAAGAACATCAAATAAGTGTTTGTAAGATTACCTGGTAATCTCTGCTTTAGAGTAATGGTACTATCATTACATTCAAACCATCCACATTTCTTTTTTATATATGCAGTGTAGTGCCCTGAATTGGTTGTGGCTCCTGCGTGGTAGATTATACCTATTGTTGTGAAGGTTTTCTTACCAAGTGATATTTGACCATGTGTGAATCCAGTCAGCTTGCAGTTGTTTTTGGTACCATCTGCATTGTAACGTAGAAGCATTAGTATTATGCACTTACTATGTGTTTGTATTACTAACGTGGAGCGATTATCTGAATTGCAGGTAGAGCATAATCTACCATGGTTTGCATTTTGTACAAGTCGCTGAAATGGAATGGATTCACAATTTGGTATTGGTATATATATGAAGCGTTCATTGGAGATTTCTTTTTCTGTCACATTGTTGCAGAGAGTGCATGTATGTTTCCACATGTATGAAATCTGAAAGATTTCATTTATAGGTATGTTTTTGTTTTCCAGTACTTGTGGATCTTCCTGCGAGTTTATAGTGAATTTCACCATTCCAGCAAAGTAGTCCAATTGTTGTCTTATTCCATTAACACTATACGTGTTGTCAGGATTGTTTGCTGCATTTCTGTGAAGTACTAACACTTGCAAAAACAATGGGTCTGTACTGTGTAAGTAAATGTTGTCAACAATTGGTGGTAATTGAAATAGAATATTCATTGCTACATTTGCGTAGCAACTTACACCAACTATATTTGAGAATTTAAATGGTCCAGGTAGTTCTGTATCTAACTGCTTTTTTTGGAGTTTGTCTTCCTTCTTTAAAGAAGTACCTGGTTTACTTTCCCGAATTGATTCTTTTTTGCTTGTGGTACTTGATGAAGTATTAGTTTCTTTTACTCTCTTTGGAGGATTTGCAGTGACATCCTGTTGCATTTCTGTTTGATTTATTTTTCTTTTACTTTTTGTGGAACAGAATATGTGTTTAGGTGGGGGGTGTATAGTGAGCAAAGTCTATTGTATTCTAAAATGCAAGGAATATCAGCGTTTATTTTACTTGCATCAAAGTTGATTAGAAATAGACCGTCAAGTGTACGTAAGCGTGATAGTGCTACATAGCTCATGCCTTCTTTAAAGACTGTGTTACCAATATCTATCATTGCTTTGTCTAGGGTAAGACCTTGTGAGTTATGAATTGTGACTGCGTATGCAAGAGTTAGAGAAAATTGTTCTCTGCGTACATACATATCTTTGAAGAGAAGGAATCTAGCTGTTGAGCGTCCTATCCTTTTTACTTCTGAAAGTTTGTCAAAGAGTATATTGACAAACTGAATTTTGTTGTCGCGAGGGTATGTTTGAAAGCCAACAAATGTACCCAGTGCTCCATTACCTAGTCCTTGGTCCCCTGAAAGTTATGTTTAAGCATTACTCTGCAATTTAAGGATAATTTTAATAAATTTTCTAAGCCTGCTGTGTTTGAGATTGATTTTTCTAAACTATTTAGTCTTGTTGTGGCTTGGTCACACATGAGTAGTGTCATACCATGTACATCTAGTTTGTCTGTGGCGCTAATTTCCATGATTGGTTGCATTACTTTACTTAGCATGATTTCATTGAATTTGAAACAGCTTGCAAGAGTTGGCACTAAGGCCATACAATTGACATTTTTGTGGGCTAATTGTTCCATAACATCTGTAGCACATGCATTATCGCCATAAAGTGCATTAATTTGCTGGGTTTTCAATATTGCTTCTGCTTCTTTAGAAAGTATACCAACCCTGATACTTTTTTAAAATGTTGGCATAAGTGAGATCTGCAGATTGCCGCATGTTTTCTGTTAATTCTCTGTATTGGAAATGTTGCCAAAGGTTGACATTTCCAATGCTGCCAACAGTTTTACGGCAGAGTTTGTATCCTAATGTTTTAAAAATAGGCTCACCTTTTACCTGTGTTAATTGAAGCAGATCTCCAAAAACAATAATGTGTTTTCCTGCAAAGAGCTCTTCATAGTCTGTTTTGAGTAATTCATGTACTCTGAGGTGAATCAAAGCTAACATCAGGTTGGAGACTATGCTCACTTCATCTATTAGTAGCATTTTCATTTGTTTCAATACTCTGCGTAATTCCATTGCAGCTTCTGCAGAAAGTTTGTAATAGTCTAATTTGTTCTGGTGTTCTACTGGTAACAGTAGTAATCGGTGTAATGTAACACCACCTATGTTGTAACCAGCTAAACCTGTGGGGGCAGTGACAACAGCTAACAGTTTGTTGTTTGTCAATTGTTGAAGGAACTTACTTATGATTTTGATTAGGAATGTTTTGCCAGAACCAGCTTCACCACTGACGTACAGTAGTATAGGCTTATAATTATGGCAGGAACATTCTTTATTTTCATGTTTTACACCATGTGCAATTTGTTTTGTTACTTCTTGAAAAATGCTACTTTGCTCATTGTTTAGTTTTGATTGTAGTATAGTTAAGTTGTCCTTATCTTCATACTGACACATGGTGTTTTCTACTTCTATCATAGCTAATTCTGCCTCATTTATTATTAGTGGTTCTCCCAGTGGTTCTTGGCTTCCTGTTACAGAAGGTTGACTACTGTCAGGAGTGTCCTTATCTAGTTGGGCTTGGAGTTCTTCTTCGTGTTGCTGTTCATTGTGCAACATTGTTTTGTACTGTGTAAAGTTTACATCAGTTATAGTGCTTTCATTTGCTTTGAAAGTATCCTCATAGGAGTCATAGTTATCTAGTAATTGTTCTTCTTTTCTCCATGGTTTGAAGAGTTGTAGCAGGGACATGTAATATACTTCTTTATGTTGAGGAGTCTTTAATGACAATTTGATATGATTAATTAAATTTGGTTTAGTGACTTTAACTAAGCTGCCTTCACAGTTTGTCACTCTATATTCACCTTTTTTTCATCAGGTTTCACATTATTTTTGTATGTGTAGTTTTGGGCTATGTGGTATAGACCCATGTTTTCCAAAGTATTACTTCTGTTTGGCTAGTATGTGTCCAATAAATTGTTTTTTAAAATGTCTTGGCTGTTGGGATCATGTCTGGCTATTGTTTCTATATCTTCATATGATTTTAGAACTCTTTTTCTAGATTTAGCTGGACCAAGACTTAGCCATACTATATTTTCAGATTTACCATACAATGCAGTACCAGTTAAACGATCAGCTGCTTCATATGATCCACATTCTCTATGGGTGAGCATTTTTATGCCCAAGCTGTATCATTTCTGAGATACTGTTTTATCTGATGACAGGTCATTCCAGAGGTCTTGGAGCTCTGTCTTTTCTGCTTTAGTTAAGTATGCTGTGACATATCGTGCAACTGCAGTAGAATTGTCTGCAATGTACTGCACATCTATGTTTGCATTCCATAAGTGGGCAATGATTGCATTATAATCATTGATATATTTTTCTTCTTCTTTTCTTTTTATGTAATATGTATTTTTAGGTGACTTACCTTTAACACTATGTCTAACTGAAGACATGAGGTTGTTCACTTGACCTGTATTTGTAACTGGTCTAGGGAAACCAAATCGGCATTTGGTGTAGTATTTCCCTTTGTTTTTGTATTTGCGACGACAATACCACATTTGCGTCTTTGAAATCGTAAAATGTGTGCATGAAGATCACTATTTGTGGCTTCTGATGGAATTTCACAAGTGACGTATTTTTCAATAAACTGTAAAACAGTGGCATCACTGTCTTGACCAAATTTAGGAGCATCTTTAATCCATAAAAGCATGTGGATATGTGGTGCTCCTCTGGCTTGGTATTCTTTTCTCCAAAAGAAGTGTTGCACTTCTCCAAGGGGAGGAACAGTTTTATTACAAATAAAATGTAGCATAGCAATGAAGCGATGGTGAAAATATCTTGAAACATTAACAGGATCCAAAGAACAAAGTTCTCCAGGTGTTACTATATCTATGTTTGTTTTGTTTTTATTTGATATGCGTAGGAAATCATGTAAATCTTCCCATGCATATTCTGCACAACTTAATGTAACAAACCAAGTGGGTGGGCCAAGGTTTCTGATCATACAACGTACATGTACATGACGTTGAAACCAGTACTCTTTAGTACCATGCATATTTGCTAATAGATTTGTAATATTTGATTGTAAAACCTCATCTTTTTGTTGCACTTTTTGTAATAATTGTGTAGCTGTCATATTTTGAAAGTGTGATCCTGATTTTAATATGTGTGCAACTCCGTAACATAAAGTTGCCAGTTCACTTTCAAAGAGTAGGTGGAATATGTATTCCACATTTTGTCTAAATCTGGGATCTTCAGAATACATCCGTAATGAGCGGTATTCTGAAGCTGATATTTGAATAGGTCTATCATCATACCTTCCTCCTTTGCCAGTAGGAAAGAGTAGAGGAAAAGCACATGCTTCTATACTTTTTTCCCATATGATGATTGGCGATCCTTTTGTTTGACGCATTTGGTAAGTTTCCAGTACATCTTCTACGGTGTCATTACAGTGCAAAGGATGAATTGTATAATGGTCTAAAGTATTTGATATTGTAGCAGGATCTAGTAGCTCAAATTGACCAGCTTCTTATGTTTCTTGAATTATTTCAGTTGTATCTTTCAAGTTTTCTTCAATATTAATTTCTTTGTAATATTCATTATTCTCTTTAAGCTGTTGCCATATTGTTTTGTCTTTTGTAGGTACTCCATTTACTAAGATAATTAAAGATTGCTGCATTGGACGTTGCACTCCTAGAGTATGCACATTTTCTTTTAGATCTAATGGTCAATAAACTACTTTTCCACGAATGCCTTTTACCAATTCAGAGGGAGGTAATTTTGCTGTTTTTGGTTGAAGGCGTATTATTGCTTGAAATGGGTGTACTGTTTGAATTATGATGCTCTCATATAAATTAAGTTGTTGTGGGGGTTTTGGTACTGGGTATAATTCCAAATTATTTGTGATAGCACGTGAAGGAGTTTGGTTGTTGTCAAGTTTTGTAGTGCAGTAACTGCAAAGTATTAAGGGCTCAGTTATTTCGTATTTGTTTTCTGCTACAAGGTAGAGAGTTAATTCAAACCATTTAGAATCTTCATTGTCTTCTATTTTGTATGATAGGTCTACAGTTTTTGTGTTACTTTTATAAAAAGTTCTACGGCAACATACACATACATGGTTTGGTACTTCAGCTGATGTACTTTTAAATTTTAGTATTTATTTTGTGTATGTGTTTAGCAAAAGGTTGCCATGTGTAGAATTGTTGCTTAATTGGTTTAAAGCTATTTCATTCTGTAAATGGCTTTCACTTCCAAAATATTTTTTCGGGATATAGTGAATTTCTTCAAGTAGGTCTTTTGCTGTACCATGTAGAAGGATGTTATTTAACTTTGCTAGTGCTAAAGCAGGACTTTTAGCATAATACAGTTTATAGAGTAGATTTCTTATAGTTGAATGATGTGTTGATATCCTTTTGATATCATGGAAAGTGGTTTTACAAGTAGGTCCTGTAATGCAGGCCAATGAATGTCCTTGTAGTCCTGTGTACTTGCGCACTGGACAGGCATCCATATTTTGCAGTAATTTAATTTTGATTTTGTCTTTGCTTTTTACATATTTATTGAGGAATTGGCGTAAAGATTTGAAACATTGTTTGGGAATGTTACACATTGACGTGCATTGCCATTTGTACACTAGACGTTCTGATTCAGTTGAATGGAGGGGTAATTTTAAGTTTTCAGGGCATATTTTTGTAAGGAGTACTTCTTGTTCCATTATGGTATTATTCACTTTTTCATAACCTCGACCACTGCTATGTATGGCAATTGTATCTGTTTGCTTTTGTTTGTACACTTCTTCATTAAAATATGGTTCTGTGCTCGTAGTGTGATTCCATTCACCTCCGCAGATACTTAAGAAGTTCTTTCTGTTGACATTTCGCTTATTGAGAAGTCTTTTTTGTAATTTGGTTATTAGTTTTGTTAGTGGTTTCATTTTGTTTAACAGTAAAATGAATAACTTTCTTTTGAGAAGAATTGCACTGTCCATCCACGCTTCTAAGATTAATTTCCTACGATACGTTTTAAGCATTGAACCTGATTTCTCTCCTGTTTTTATAAGATTTTGAAGGACTTTGTGATGGTATATTTTGGCTAAAATACTTTTCTTGGTATGCTTACTTTGCACTATTCAAATTTGAAGAAGTAGTTTTATCTGTAATGATAGCTGATTTTCTGTTAATTGTTTCTTGGTTTGTTTTACATTTTGATAGAGGAGGCAAAGTTTTTGTACTTGAAACTTCTTGTGTTTCACTAAATGACTGTATTAGCTGTTTTGTTTCAAATTTTTTTACAAATTCTGCTAGAGATGGATGCTTATGTTGGACACTTATTTTGATTTGCTCTACTTTTGCGTTGCTTTCTACAGACTTGACTTTCGGTAGGAATTCTTTAGGGTCTGTTGAAAAAAATAAAGATAATATGGGTTGGGGTGTTCTGGAATGTATGTGTGCTGTGTGCATGAGTGTTTGAGTAAGATGATAAAGATGTATGTAATGGTGTGTGATTGTGAATTGGGAACTACAACAAGTAGGGATAGATATTCTTGAATTTATGTGTTACTAAACTGGGGTTCAGATGACAAAAAAAAGTAAGCTAGTGGTGTGGAAAAGTACAAATAGTAAATCTAATATATACAATTAAAACAGTTGTTTGTTCTATTATATGAAAATTGTAGAGGTTCAGTGGGTAATTTGTGTGTCCAAAAATAGGAATTTGTGTGCCATTCTGGCTGTAAATCGCTGTTTAAGACATGGAGATTTTTGGACAAAATGGTACACAATCTCTATTTTTAGGCACAGAAATAGCTTGTATTAACGTTATAGTATGTTTGATTAATAATACAAATAGTATGGTGATATTCTACTTACTTTTTTTCTTAAATAAACAGGTAACTTCTTAGTTCTTCTTTGTTCTTCGAATTCGGCTGCTTCTTTTCAGGAGACTGGTCTTCACTGCAATTGTAAAAGCTTCAAATTAGTAACTTTGTTTGTATATAGCGCTGTTTTTAATTTAGATATTGATTTTTTAATTGAAATCCTCAGTGCCTTCTTTAAAACCATCACACTAATTTATTTGCATAAAATACATTGCATCAGTTCAGTACATATGATATGTTCTTAATGAACAGATTGTATTGAATGACTAACTGTAGCAAAAAAAAATATATTTACTATGTCTTGTGAAGTTTGTAATATACCAGTGAATACCACTATTTCTGTAAGTAAGCTGTTCTAGGTAATAGCGCCTCAATGCCATGTCTAAATTAAAGTAATTAAGTAAATGAATAAATAAAAACAAAAAATATGAAATTGTATAAGTATTTTTTTAAAGATTTAAACATAGATTTTGCTTGCATGCAATTTTGTTTGAATATATGTAGTCTATATATTTCATTTAAAAAATGTTAGTTTAACATGATTTGAGTGTGTGTGTATAAAGAAAGTAAATAGTATAAAGGTGTATAAGTGATAGTTGATTTTAAAAAATTGAAAAAAATACAGTAAATTCATTTTACAGATTACACAAGCTAAAAGTCTGTTTGAAAATGTGTTCATATACTGTACAGAAAATATGCATACCTGAAGTTTGTGTTCATGCATATGGATATGCATGGAGCTGCAAGTAGAAATCTTGGAGACTTGTACAGTATTTCTGGTAGATGGTGCTTGCCAATGATATGACACTTACTCAGAGAGATTCACAGTATGTTTGCAGTGCTGATCTATGATGGTGCAGTTAGATGTAGAGGTCTTGAATGTGATTGGTGCATGGTCATGCAAGCTACATCCAATGAGGGAATGGCAGAGAGAGTGAAGTGGAAATGGTAGAAGGGCTGTTCATGTTACGATATGTCCGCGCGCATGGCGGTAGTTCGCGGACATCGGGAGTTACATCCGGGGATTTTTGGGTTCAGAAGTCATGCAAATGAGAATAAGCACTGAAAAGGATAGGTCAGGAAAGTTTAGTGGGTGTTTTGTGCCAGGAGAGAGTTTCTCAGATTCTCTTTTTGCTGAGAGAACAAAAGATAGCTATGGCTGTGTGTTTCAGAAAACAGATTGTTTGGATTTTGGGAGATTCGTGGATACATTGGTTGAAGGTGCATGCAGAAAGCTGTGGAGTAGCTGTAGATCTTGGATTCCCACATGTGGAAGTACACTGGCATGGAGCACGTGGAATGAAGTGGTTGGACTTGCTACCTCTCTGTGCTACAATGGAGCTAGAGCAACATCCAGACATAATTGTAATTCATTGTGGAGGGAACAGTTTAGGACATGTGGACATGTGACTGGATTTTTTTTGCAATTTGCTATGAAAGAAGGACTTGGGAAGGTTATGGACATGTTTCCTAATTCTCAAGTGATATTTTCACGGATTGCGCAGAGACAAATGTGGCTTCGTTCTTCTTCATTTGGTCCACAAATGGAAAAAGCAAGGCGCAATGTTAATAAGGCTGTTTGTGCCTTTCTAAGAGATTTTGGCATGTCCTCTTTTCTCAATGAAAATATTATGTTTTGTAGTACATACATTTTTCGCAGAGATGGAGTCCATTTTACTTATGCTGGCAATCAGATTTTTCTGAGAAATGTACAAAATGCATTGCAACCTTTTTTGGAATTACAACATCCATTTTGAAGTAGGTGTTAAGCATTTATCATTTTTGACTTACAAACACCTCCCAAAGGCTCTTTTCAGAGCCACCACTTCCTCCCAGAGAAAATTGCAATGTTTGTGATGGGGTAGCAACCCAATTTTTTAAATGTTCGCGAACTGTCCGTGGACTTCTAAAAAATACAAAGGGCCCTGCTTCATTTATTTTCACTTCTATTTTTTAACTGTGAAATGCGGCACTGAAAAGAGCCTTATATTTTTGGGGATTTTTGATATTTTGTATTTTTTTTGGTTTTTTATATACGACACACTAGGAGAGGAGGGGAAAGGAACGTAAAGGGGGGGACACCAACCACAGGGATAAGAAAGGGCGAGCTGAGAGAGGAAGATATAGAGTGGGTTTTATTTGGGTAGTGAGCAGATCTTCTCGTGCTCTAAGACGATAGTCTCAAAAGCACTACAAAGTCACTCCCCCCTCGTAAGGTAAGGGTCATCAGCATTCTGCATGGCTTGTGAGGCAGCTTGAGGAAGACGCTGTCCCACAGAGGTGGTCCTTGTGGTGACAGGATCAGAAACAGAGGATGAAGTCGAGGAAATCAACCTGCTACGTTCTTCGCAAGGTACAACCCTGCGAATAGCCCCAGAGTGAAATGACCTCAGGTGTCGCTTCATAGTAGTGGTCCCAAAGCTATACTTACTGTGCTTCCCGCGACTGAGTATCATTTTGCACTCATTGCAGGTAACTCGGTTCGCACGAGCCTTAGGAACATTCCCATGAATAGTAAATAACCGCCACACCCAAGACTCACGCCAAGTCCGGGTAGTAGGTTTTCCTCTACCTCATTCTCATCATCCTCTTCTTCCTCCTCCGTATCCTCACTCCTGTTCCCCTCTTCAGGCCCTTGGGGAGGTGGTGGTGGTGGAGGGGGTGGGGGTGGTGCTGAAGCAGGTGCAGCACCAGGTGGCAGTTCAGCAGCCAGGGATGCCATCAAAGATGCAATGGAAATCTGCAGTTGGCAGCAAAATTCGCTGTGCTCTTTAGAAAAGCCAGAAACACAATAAAGAATGAGCTCTAGGGCGTGGTCTTTTATAGGGGTGCTTGTGCGCGGTCCGCGGACATGCGTTCTGTCCGCGGACAGATCGAACACAAAAAAAAGTTTGAAAAGTTTCAAAAGGTATGTAGAAACTCAGGATTACTATGTGGGACTTGTGCCATGGTGAGATTTTATAGAAAAATATTATGGGTTATTGAAAATGTACTTTTAATTTGTTCGGGGACCCGAACAGTGACCGCATTCAGAACACGCGATCAGCATGGGCGCGGTCATATGATCCGTTCGCGAACAAGTCCGCGAAGGAAGCGCATGTCTGCAGGACACCAAATGCACAGAGATTGGCTAGCGCATGCGCATTGATGTTCTACGGACACTGTTCGGGTCCTGAACTAATTAAAATTGCGTCACACGTGAAACGAACATTTCAGGACACTGCGTGTGTCCTTAGAACAGTTTAAATTTGCTAGTGAACAGTAAGGACAGATATAGTGTTCTTCAGGACACGTTCAATTTCGTTTATGTACGAACATTTCAGGACACCAATTGTGTTCTCAGAACATTTTCAACTTGCTAGCGAACAGTACGGACAGGTATAGTGTTCTTTAAGACACCTCCATTTTCGTTTAATTACAAACAATTCAGGACACCGCTTGTGTTCTTAGAACAGTTTGAACTTGCTAGCGAACACTACGGACAGATATAGTGTTCTTTAGGACACTTTAATTATTTTTTTTACGAATATTTCAGGACACCGCGTGTGTTCTTAGAATAGTTTCATCTTGCTAGCGAACAGTACGAACAGCTATAGTGTTCTTCAGGACACCTTCATTTTCGTTTATTTACGAACATTTCAGAACACCTGCACTGTCCACGGACACCTACATTGTTTAAAAAAAAAAAAAGAAACTATTTACAATACAATATAAAAATTAAACTTTATTTAACATATATTAATAATTTATGACAGAGAAGGTGAGGCAGAAACAGAAACAAAAACAGAAGAATTAGGGGTTTCATCATGATTGTTATTAGGTGAAGAAGGGATGGAAGTCTCATCAAAATGTTTTGGGTTATGGAGAGGGTTTGGGGATAATTGACTGGGATATGGTGAGGAGCGACAAGTACATGTGGGGCAATGGTACGAGGTTTTTGGTTTAAAATTATCTTCCACAAAAGTTTTCAAATTATTAAAATTGGTCAACAATAAATCCATTTTTTCTTCTATACTGTGAAAAGTGTTATCCATAACAGGTTTTTCTGAAGTATTTTCTATTTTGGTATGCTCTGTACAAAAAAATATATATATATATGTTAAATGTATACAAAATAATAATAATTAAATGGTTTATATTATAAAGTGTTTACCATTAGTCTCACTATCTTGTGACATTTCTTCATGTGGGAAATGTTCCTCTAGCCATTCCAGAGTACTAGACATTTCTGTGAGAGAGAAAAAAAAAGATAATATATTTTTTTATCTAATACAGAAAGTTTATAAATATATGAATAAAATTAAGTACTCTTACTATTTCAGGTAAGATATGTCCTATGTACTCAGTGGGCCTGCTCTTGTTCTCAGTTCTGTTGTGTTTGTGAGGTAATTATGTTGGAAGCTAATTTATTTTCTTGTGGTATATTCCATTTTAGAACATAGTGCATTTAAATGAATGGTTAGTGTGTTGTATATATGGGTTACATTTCTTGTGTATTAGTACATATAATGTGTTTGTGTGCTTTTTTTTTAATGTGTTAAATGTTCCTATGTTATGATATGACAATCAAACATACCCCCCAGAGTTTTTAGGTAGTGGTACTGTTCTTCGAACATGTCCGCGAACATTAAATAAGTTTGCGGACATCAAGTACAGTAGAAGAGATTCAGTCAGTTCCATATGATATGTATATAAAGTGAAAGTCATTATTGTTAAGTTGCACTACTAAAAACCTATGAAATTCAAAGAAAAAAACTTTGTTAAAGGGACGTTATGCTTAAGTTGCGCTACTAAAAACCTATGAAATTCAGTGAAAAAACTTTGTTAAAGGGACGTTATGGTTAAGTTGTGCTACTAAAAACCTATTAAATTCATTGAAAAAACTTTGTCAAAGGCACGTTATGAATCCAAGTAAAACCGAAAAACCCTTGAAATTCGGCCGTTATAGTAAGCTAAGCAACCATAACTCGCGCCACCACTGTGCACTGCTAAGACTAACACCCAGGACATCAAAGATGACATTGTAAACTGTGTAAATGGGTGTCATCTGGGAAAAGAAAAGTAAAGTTA
Organism: Ambystoma mexicanum; assembly: GCF_040938575.1. Taxonomy (NCBI): domain Eukaryota; kingdom Metazoa; phylum Chordata; class Amphibia; order Caudata; family Ambystomatidae; genus Ambystoma; species Ambystoma mexicanum. The sequence continues at coordinate 99,221,508 of NC_090941.1, read as the reverse complement.
AAGTAAGAATCAACCCACAAAAGACCATTACGGGAAGAGAGGCAGAGGAAGGAGAAACCAATTCAGGAAAGCGAAATAGTCAGCATGAAAGTTTTAAGCACAAGCAATAAGTTTCGCTGACCCATAGAGCACAAAAATACTAATAATGGACCAGTGAACCAATTTGATGGCTAGTTTAGACCAGGCTACATGGAGAGGAAATGTTCATACTGCCGAGCGCGAAGGGTTGAATTTATTCACCGGTGCAGCTTAACGCTGTGATGTCCTCAGCGTGAAATATATGAAAAAGAAAGCAAACACGGACCGCATGGTACTGTCTCTTAAGAAGCTGCACTCCCATCACAAACGAAATCCAGAAATATCCTACAACAATTGCTTGTCCAAAGATCCAACCAGGGAAAACCAACAGCGAACGACTGCACTGCAAGAGTTTGCTTTTTTAAAAAGTTCAAATTTTAATTCTATAACTTTACAATAAAAAACGGCTTCCCAGTGGCAGGGAGGCTAGCTAACGCGTTTCGCCACACACCTTTGGCTTGTTCACAGTAACTCCGCCCTGTTCTGGGAGTTCTTTTAACCCATGACACATCAATGAACACAGAAAAGGTGACTTACACAGATGCTAGTATTTACATTGATACAAAAAAGGTAGCAGGCGCCCCTCTCTCGCAAGAACAAGGCATGATAACCTGTTCAGTGGTTATTAACCACATTGAGAGTTCGCAGCCATTGCTTTTTGCTCACTGTACCTTCACAGATGGGAAATATCCATTTGCATATCAGTCTTTGTCCCGCCCACAAGGGCAGTCCAGCACCGAAATGCTATGGCAATTCCTCTCTGAACAAGAGTACAATCAGCAACCCCATACACGTGTTTCAGCCTTGTTGGGCATCATCAGTGAGGTGAAGCTGAGCCTCTCTAAGCACAGTGAGCAGGGAGTCCACGTCTGGTTGCCCACAGGTAACCTAGGGTGACCAACCCCAAGTTCCTTTCAAAAATACAAAAAAGGTAGCACGCGCCCCTCTCTCGCAAGAACAAGGCATGATATCCTGTTCAGTGGTTATTAACCACATTGAGAGTTCGCAGCCATTGCTTTTTGCTCACTGTACCTTCACAGATGGGAAATATCCATTTGCATATCAGTCTTTGTCCCGCCCACAAGGGCAGTCCAGCACCGAAATGCTATGGCAATTCCTCTCTGAACAAGAGTACCATCAGCAACCCCATACACGTGTTTCAGCCTTGTTGGGCCTCATAAGTGAGGTGAAGCTGAGCCTCTCTAAGCACAGTGAGCGGGAGACCACGTCTGGTTGCCCCCAGGAGACCCAGGGTGACCAACCCCAGGTTCCTTAAAAAATTGTTTACAAAGGTAGCGGGCGCCCCTCTCTCGGAAGAACAAGGCTTGATAACCCGTTCAGTGGTTATTAACCACATTGAGAGTTCGCATCCACTGCTTTTGCTCACTGTGCCTTTCACAGATGGGAAATATCCATTTGCATATCAGTCTTTGTCCCGCCCATATGGGCAGTCCAGCACTGAAATGCAATGGCACTTCCCTCTCTGAACGAGAGTACCACCCATAACACACAAATACAAGAATAACCTTCCCAACTTCATATAGCTGCCCATTGCATAATCACACCTCCACAATCATCCTTTCCATCATACTCAGACACTCATGCACAAAGCAGGCATACATAGCACAACAGCCCACCGCACACTTTCTTTTTTTCTCCAACAAACCCCAAAGAATGCCTACCAAAAAGCAACTCCGTAGAAAGCAAAACAGAAGTAGAGCAAATCAAAATAAGTGCCCAAAATAATCATCCATCTCTACCAAATTTTGTACAAAAACTTCAAACAAAACAGCTAATACAGTCATTATGCAAAACAAAACAAGCTTCCAGTACACAAACTTTCCTTCCTCTATCAAAATGTAAAACTAAACAAAACGTGATTAACAAGACTTCAGCACCACTACTGCTAACGCTACACCTATAAATCTTGATATAGTAGCAACTAACCATACGAAAACAAATATTTTACATGAAATGTTCCACCACAGAGTCCTTCAGAACCTTATAAAAACAGAAGAGAAGTCACGGACTTCCCTTAAAACCTACCGTAGAAAAGTTATCCTAAAACCTCTCATAGACAGTGCAATCCTTCTCAAAAGGAAGTTAGCTTTGTTATTCGTTTCATTCTGTTTAAAAATCAAATAAATAACTACTAAATTACAAAAAACACTTCTCAATAAACTGAATATCAACACAAATATCTCCTTGAACATCAGTGGAGGTGAATGGAGTCACACCACGAGCACAGAACCATATTTTAATGAAGAAGCATATAAAGAAAAGCAAACAGACCCAATTGCCATATAATTCTGTGGACAAGGGTATGAAAAACTTAATAACACCATTCTGAAACAAGAAACTCTGCTCACACAAATATCCCCAGAACACTCAGTATCACGTCTCCATTCTAATAAACCAAAAACGTTCAGTCTACAAATGGCTGTGCACATCAATGTGTAACATTGTCAAAAAATATTTCAAATCTTTACGCCACTTCCTCAATCAGTATGTAAAAAGCAAACACGAAATCAAAATGAAACAACTACAAAATATGGATGCCTTTCCAGTGCACAAATACACAGGAATACAAGGACATTCATAAGCCTGCATTTCAGGACCTATTTCCAAAAGCACCTTCCATCATATCAAAATGATATCAACACAACATTCAACTATAAATATCTGGTCCATAAACTCTACTATGCTAAAAGTTCTGCTTTAGCACTAGTCAATTTAAATAACCATCTTCTACATGGTACAGTGAAACAACTACTCAAACAAATAGAGCATATCCAGAAAGCCACTTCACAATGCATTAGCTGTACAACAAACTACCAAGTACTGTACAAATAGCAACCTTCTATTAAACACATACACAAAAGAAATACTAAAGTTTAAAAATACTTCCGGTGAAGTACCAAATCATGTGTGCGTGTTGCCTGAGGACTTTTTATAAAAGTAGCACAAAAACTGTAGACATAACATACAAAATAAAAGACAATGAAGATTCCAAATGGGTCCAATTAGCTCTCTGCCTTATAGCAGAAAACAAATACGAAATTGCTGACCCCTTAATACTTTGCAATTACTGCACTGAAAAACTTGACAACAACCATACACCTTAATGTGCTATCACAAATAACTTGGAATTATTCCCACTACCAAAACCTCTGCAACATCTACATTTATATGAGAGCATCATAATTCAAACAGTGCACCCACTTCAAGCAATAATACGCCTTCAACACAAACAGCAATATTACCTCCCTCTAAATTAGTGAAAGGCATTCATGGCTAAGTAGTTTATTTACCATTAGATCCCAAAGAAAATGTACACACTCATATACCACAATCCAAAATATTTACTTCCAAAGTTATCTTATAACGCAGTCCTACTACAAACTCTACAATCTTAACTGCATAGCCTTGCCAAAACTTCACATACAAAATGTACAAATGAAACAGTACACAAACTTTTGGGTTGTGGATATTTGATGGGTGTTTGATTCTATGGGTGTTTTCTGCTGCAGCCATAACCACCGCAGCATAACACACCTTTGACTGTGGTATATGGGCTGCTTATAGGGGATATTAATAACAATCAATCCACTACTAACAACCCAAAACCAACATCATACTAAAGTAAAATAGCTACTAGTGCATTTGTTATGTCCGCGGACAGCCATGAACACCGCAGACATGGTGAACACATCAGGGGCACCTGCCACCAAAAAAAATACAGTATTGACCCATCTCTTACTCCCCAACCATCCCCAATCACTTCTGCACACCAACACACTCCCCAAAATTGCTTTTTTCCTCTGTTCACCATCGCACTGTCGACGGATCTAAGATGGCAGAAGCACCGAAACAATGTGACACACCACACGCCTCACCCCAGCCAATCGGTGAACACGTTGCATGTCTGCGGACATGGTGCAAGCCGATTAGCCAATCAGTGTCTCCTGTCCGTGGAGCGAACAGGGAAGTGTGTCCGCAGAGCGGACATAGATATCACTAATTGGTTTGCCTTACGCTTTGGCCATTTATAAAAAAAAAAACAACTACTGGACGGATTTACACCAAATTAACAAAAGCACGCTTTTGGGAGTAAGCCGCCGCTCCTGCTGCAAATTTTGTGGAAATCCGTCCAGAGGTTTGAGCTGTAGGCGTGGGCAAAGTTTTTTCCCATTATGTCTATGGGAAAAAAAGAAATTTTGGGACCCCCCCCCCTATAACTTTGTCCCCCCTGGACCAAACCTCACAAAAATTTGCAATTCCGAGTGGGCCATATACATTTTTTGCAAAGTTTGGTGAGGATTTGTCCAGGAGGAGCAAAGTTATCAACTGCCCAAAAAGTGCTCTTCCTATGGGATTAGCAATTTAACCATATCTACACAGCCACTACCGTGGGCTGTGTAATATGGTTTAATGGTTCTATAGCCACTGCTACCAAGGATGCATGCACGGTTAAATGAGGCAACAAAAGGGGTAGTTTTACCCAAAGTTATCCTGAGGAGATAACCACGGCTAGAATGAAATATTTAAAGATATTTAGATTCTTTTAACACAAACTGAATAGAAAATAGCAACTAAGGGTCTTTGATCGATATAGAGTATGTGTTTTAATTGTCTATTTTTTAAACTGAAAAGTTGGTCCTGAAAAGTACCATTTTTGGGGGTAAGGAAAAAAGAGGAACTGGGAAGGGAAAAACACTAGGATTCATACATATGACACAAGGTTAAACAAAAAGAACATTTGTTTATTTTTGTATTTTAAATTTTGTACATGTGTTTCTGTTTTCGTTTCTAAAAAATGTGGTAAAAAAGAAATTGGCACTCAAAAATATACCTGGCATTGGCAATTGGCTGTAGGTTCTAAAACAGCCTTGCTCCAAGCTTCTAGGTTGCCATCTACCACGTCAATCAAGCTGTAACAGGTTTTGCACATCACAATAAAATCAGAAAGATCGGGTGTAGGCAGGATGGACTGAGGTTGGGCGTTAGTTGGTGTTAAATAGCTGGTAATCAAATTGGAAGTCTGTGGCACAGATGACAAATACTGATGTGCTGATCTTGCTCCTTGTGCTTTGACCTTCTGTTTCACACAAGTCTTCCAATAGGATTCATCCACCCCACCCCAATGAACACAGACAAGATGTTGAATTAACATGGATTTCCACAAGCATTGCGATGGCTTGTGTAACTGTCCCCGCCGCTAAACCTTACAGCAGAAATTGCACGTGACCTCCTCAATCTCCTTTTTGCTGGGTTGGTCCTTTATGCAGACATATTGGCAACTGTCAGCTACAGATTGTTGTGTACATTGCTTCTTCCGTGGCAGTAAAGCTGAAGTCACCCACACCAACTCATCATCACAGCTGGTTGTAGTCATTTTGAAATGCAGGACCTTGGAGGAAAAAAAAACGGAAAAATACACAGCACAAAAAGGACTCTGCCACTTAATACCAAAAAACTTTAAAAAATAAAATATATAACAAGCTAAAGTAACAACAACTGACAAACTACAAAGCAAAAAACCTAGTTAGTTGATAACAAATTCTTATCACATATAATAAGTAAATAAGTATGAGATGTTAATTGATACAAAATTGATTTATTGGGCATTTTGTAGTCCTGTCCTCATAAATTGTCAACACATGTTTAGACCTATCCAGTCTTTTTCAAGGCAAATTGTTTCTCTAAGTATGCAAACACTATGCAAATGTGTAAGGAGTTGAATACAGTCAATACACATTCAAAAATAGACAGCAATCATAATAAAATAAAAAACAACATAATCAAAATTCAATTGTCATCTAGCATGTTCGAAGAAACAGAAACAAGAAATGCATTTGATAGTGGAGATATTTGATCAGCATAAAAGAGCAGGGGAGCATGGGGTAAGGTGGAGTGAAAAATATGAAAAATGAAGAAGAGAAATGAAAAAAAAATAATACAAAATATATTGGTCGATTGGTCATCGATTAAATGTATAGACATATAAAATGTATATCATATCTTAGAACAACTTTATACTGCCAATCATGGTTCATTCTATAGGGAAGAGTCAATTGTTGCTCAGATTATTTCATTAGATGCCTTGAGCACCAGTTGGATAGTTGGACATTCAACATGATATAAGTCCTCTTGGACAATCGTCATTTATAGGTACTCGATTGTTTCTTTAAATTATTACACAATCAATTGCACAGTGTGTACTTTGCCAGTTACTATTTGTCCATGTTATGTGGGCACTGGCTTGCTACTTGTCCATTTGCCAGAATACAGCAACATACAATAAATCATTTCCTAAAGGCACAATACATTTCACTCAGGTGTCCACGTTCCTCAGAGCAGGACTTGCCACTCTCATTGTGTGGTAATATTCACAGTCCTTTCGAGCTCCATTTATTTTGCCACTTACCATTAATTCGAGAGATGTACTGCCTGGTTGCGTGACAAATATGCATATGATTTCATATGTAAACAGTCATGACTTTCTACACTCCCTAACACTCAATATAATGTGCATTGAAACATTTATGTAACCTAGCACTTATAGGAAACATGGATGTTCTGATGCCATGCCCAAGGTTTTGACCTTGCACGCTACTTTCATATGTGATTCTTTGATCTTGAAGGATTGGTATTCTGATGAAAGTTTAGCTAGGTCCAGATAAGACCGAAGACCATCAGCTTGGTCTTGTTACTGTTTAAACACATCCAATTTAGGTCCATCCATGTTTCTATGATGGTGTAGAGGTCATTTACAATAACACTATCCTTGTCATAGTCACCACTCAGTTCCACAACCAGTGGCATTCTGCTACTTTGTAGAAACAAAGATCCTCCAACCCTACACATTGATTTCAATATTATGTTTCAAGCAAGTTAGTTTTCAGAATCTCTGTACTATAAGGTACTGTTTCAGCTAACTGCTGAATTTCACTCAAAGGCTTCAGGACCCAATTTCTAATACTAGCTGGTGCAAGACCTAACCAAAGTACATTAATGCTATGTCCATTCAGATGCAAACTAGTAAGCCAATCTGCAGCTTTATATGTTAGAGCATCATCCGACCAAAGCTTAGAAGTTTCTGACTAAGTCTTGTGTCTGCGATAAATCTGCCCATTCCACAGCTGCATTTCTCTTTTCAGCTGTATGCTGTAACATAATGAACAACAGCTGCGGTATCATCAGCAACATGCTGTACATCAGTATTTGTATTCCAAAGCTGAGCAATGACAGGATTGCAATCATTAATGCATTGGCCTTCCTTATCTCTTTTTTAAACTATAGGAATTTCTTGGTGACCTACAAGTAACATGGTGTTGAAAAGATAACATCAAACTATCCCTCGACCAACTGGTGTCACAGTCCTTGGAAAGCCAAATCTGTACTGAGTGCAGATCTTGTCTTTACTTTGTATTTTCTCTGACAGTACTTTCCACCTGGGTGCCTTTGAAATCTTTCCACCTTTTTCCATAGATCAGCATTCACATGTTGAAAAGGAAAGAAACAATATATATATTTTTCTATGTACTCCATCGCACAATGATCACTTTCTTTCTCCAAACTGAGGAGCATCTTACAATTTCCAACAGCATATGTAGATGTGGAACTCCACTTGCCTGGTATTCTTTCCTCCAAAAGACATTTTCCACAATTCTCCTGGGTCATGTTTTCAAAGTCTTCTTTCTGTGGATTACTTTCACAAATCCACTCTGCAAGATTATACCAATCATACTTAGTGCAATTTAAAGTCACAAACCAAGTTGGAGGGCCCAGGTGTCGGATCATGCATCCAACCTCAGAGTTTCTCCCATACCAATATTCCTTGGTTCCTCATTGTAAAAAGAATATTGGTAAGTTTACCTTCTAAAACATTTTTTTTCTTTCATCTGTTGCAGCATCTCACATGCAGAAAGAATTTGAATCTAGCTCTAGTCTGAAGTGTATGGGCAACACCATAACATAATGTTGAAAGTTCACAGTTAAACCTCCCACCTTCTGCGAGTGAGCCGGTTCTCTAAGCAGATATTTGGAGGGAGATCTCTATCCTCAGCAGGTGCCTCCCTCTGGAATAGCCTCCCTGCCAACCTTTGTCGTGAGCCTGACCTTCTTAAATTCTGGAAACTCCTCAAGACCTTCCTGTTCTCCTCTTCCTTCTCTCTCCCCCTACCCTGCTAACTTAGCTCTCTGCTCTTCCCATCTCTCCCTCCTCCTCCATACAGCTTGCTGACTGGTTGCCTGGTGTACCTCAGAGTCTCACAGGTCCCTAGCACACCAGCCAGTGCTCTCTGCACTTGCCTCAGGGCCCTCCACCCCACCCCCCTTACTGCACTTGTGAATAAATCCAAGAGAGCTTCTCTCTCTGAACTTATCCCAGTCTTTATTGTTTTGCACTTGCAGGATCTGAATGCATCTCTGTGTGACGTTTGTCTCTCTGTTCTCCCTTGTCTTCACCCTTTAATGTGCACCTGAAAAGACTGCAGAGTTGCTGTCCGGCCTATTTGCTGTATATCAATTGTTAAATGTATCTTACTCACTTACTCTGCCTGTGCAAACTCTTATCGTCTCCGAAATTCAAGGGCTCAGAGCGACTGTTGTTTTTCCCCATGCTCGACCCTCTTCAAGTTTAGTTTAGTTTAGTATAGTTTATTATTTATATAGTGCCGCCTGGCCCTAAGGCATCTGGATGCTTGGCATGGTTACAGACATTTTATGACATTTACATGGTTATCGTTGTAGTTGGCATGGTTACAGTCATTTATATAATTATCGCTGTACTTGGCATGGTTACAGGCATTGTACAGACATTTATGAAATTTACATAGTTATCGATACAGGATATACAACCTAAATACAAGCTGTTGTGGACAGAAATAGTCAGAGAATAGAAGGTATATACAAAATACATGTAGCTTTGTAGTGGCCATATATAAATACATATGTACATGTGTCCAGTGTGAGTGGTAGGTGCTTTGAAACACTACCTGTGTATAGACACTTTATAAATAGACATTAACATACCATAAAATATGTGAAAAATATATTCAACATTGGTGTGGAATCAGGAATCTTCAGAATACATTCTCTTCCAATGATATTCTGAAGAAAAATGTGAACCTTATGATAATCCAATCTGCCTCCTGTACCAGTAGGAAAAAGCATAGGGAAACAGAAAGCTTCTTATGTCTTTTCTGTATGGAAGACATAGTATCCCAAATATGACACTGACACAAGAGATACAATTTCAAAACCTTTATCAGATTTGTGGGAATTGGAAAAACTCCTTCTTTGCTCTATAGCAATGATGGGAGTAGTCTCTGCCATCAGTTAATAAATAAAACACAGTCCTGGTCAGTCTCTGTCAAATCAAAATGGCCTATACTAACACTACCTAATGCCTGCCCTATATATTATACAAAAAGTATGTAAAGGGGAATATGTATGCAAAGAAAAGTCAGTGCAATAACATAAATAATAAAGATGGCTGAGTTAGCTCTCCTTCCCATGTTGGACAGCAGGGAATAAGGCGGCCCCTACTAAGCAGGATGAAACTCTCTGGCTCAGGTTATCAAGAAGCAGTTCAAAATGTGGCTAGAGGCCTGCTTGGCCTTCCACATTAAAGTCACTGGTTTTCCAGTTCTCCAAAGTTCTTTCACAGTTCAAAAAAGGTTCACATAGGTCTTCCTCTCTCGGGATCGGACCTCTCAAAGCATAAAGTACCTGATTCAACGTAGGGCTCCCTCGGTCGGGCTCAGAACTCACAATCACAGCACTTGCAGAAGTTCCTTTCACCAAGCTTTATTCATGTTCGTTAAGGGTTCCCTTGCCCTAACTTATTTCACCTTCCAGGTCTCCCTTAGTCAGGCACGGACCTTTCACTTATAAGACTTTCGAATGTGCCAGGCTTTTACTATGGACCTGCACCAGAACACTTTGACTTTCAGTTCCACTTCCCTTTAGTGTTATTTGCCCCACTGTCTCTTAGTCTTGATAGTTCTGTACCATAGCCAAAAAGGTCTAAGAAATCTTCCTCTTCAAGCATTCACCTTCTCACTTACCCTTTTGCCAGGGCTAATCTTGACCATACTCATTTCAGAGTTCATTAAATTTGTGGATTCAATTCAGGAGTCAAAGTTAATACCACAGGCTTGGCCTCTCCTCCCCAATTCTGTCGTTCACCCAGGAGGGTCACTGGGGTCCTTGAAACACAATGTAGTCTTCTTGTCTATGATTTGGCTCTCTACTGGTTTTTCAGAGTCAACAAACTCCTGCAGGGAACTTCAGGGCCTCTCCAACCCTTCGCTCTGGTCCCACGCTCGGTCATGCAGCTACAGTGGGTTTGCCTTTGCCCCAGAAGTTCTGCTCGTTCTCGTGTTCCACCCTGCTCCAATTATCATGGGTCACCCTCGGTCGGGCTCAAACCCCTCCTTTAGCTTCTCACAGAGGTCCCTCAGTCGGGCTCAGACCCTCTCCTTTGATTCACACATGGGTCTTCTCAGTCGGACTAAGACCCTCTCGCTTTGAACAAATGTTCAATCAAAAAAGATTCTCTGGACTTCAATGTCCACAATGCATCAGTCTCTATTTCACTCCCGCTTTGCCAGCTCCCCAAAATGGCATTGTGTAGGTTCTGGGAGTAGTGGGGTTTCCAATGGGGTTTATCTAGGGTCTGGGTCATTCCACCTGCCCCTCAGAGGCCTGGGATTTAATGTTACACTGAGGGGGTGAGCCTTGGCATGGGTCCTGTGAGATAGCGCCAGCTGCCCCTGGTCTGGCTGCCTGGAAGCAAATCTCTCTTGCCACACTACAGCCTCTCCTGTACTCACAGGCCCAGTGACTTGGCAGCTAGTCCTCCTTCTCAGGGTTCCTTCCCAAGGTCTCTGCACTTCTCCTTGGTTTTTCTGGACAACACAATCATCTCAGCCTCCCCAGCTCACTACAAGTGTGCCTGTGTGCTCTGCCTTTTATACTGAATGGGAGGTTGAACAGGGTTCAGGTGGGAATGATTGTGGAGGGATGCCTGACCTTGCCTGGCCCTATTATCGGGACAAATTGGTGAATGGCCATAGGAATCTTTGGTACATTAGCTCCTATGGGTAATCTTCAAAGCTCCCTTTTTCCGTTTCTTCTTCTTAGTATTGTTAAAAAAAAATGGGCGGAACATGTAATGGGATTTCATAAAGGCAGAGTGGGCCTGATGGGGACTGAGCACCTGACTACTTTGTCTTTGTCTTTGGGTTTTCATAGTGGATGAAGGGATTGTGGGAGTTGTAGTTTTTCCTTGGGATCATGGTGTTTGTATTAGGGTGAAGGGGCAGATGCATTGTTGTGATTAAATGAGTTTTGGGTGATAATATCCCATGAGGACTGAGCAGATGTCGGGTAGGGATGTATTGGAACGGGGGAAGCCATGTCTCGCCCGAGGGCATTATTCCCACAGTCTCCAAGGTCCCTTTCCCAGGTGCTCCTCGCTTGCTTTTCCGACCCCAGGGTTGGGTTGCAAGAGCGATAGCCCTTCCTTGGGCACCTCAGTAAGGGATCCCCAGGAATAACATTGGAGATACGCCTCAGGTTTCTCACATTTATGACACACTGATTGGTACACCTTTTGTTGCTTTCATTTGATTCAAATCTAAACTCCCATGACTTCACGTGAGTGTAGAGGATGAATAATGTAATGTTCATACAAACTATTCCCTTCTGCAACAGATAGACATTGGAAGTGACATTCACTGCTTTTGTTTGTTGACTCAACATCAAGCATAGACAAGTCTGGTGCCGTCAGACTGCCTTTGTATAAATCAATGTGTTCCAATAGAAACGCCAATGCGTTTTTCACCTTTGCAATACATATAAATTGTTATCAAATGTTCTTATATTTAGTGGCAACACCATTTACTAAAACAAATAACGAACCTGCAATGTCATGCTTCACTCTTAGAGTGTGGCCATGTTCTTACAAATTGAGAGGTAAATACACAGCTTTGCCTCTCACACCATGCACTAATGATTTTTTAGGCAGGTTTGACATTGTTGTTTGCAAAACTTGGAAAGGATGAACCGTTTGCAATGCAATCACTTCAAAAATGTTCAATTTTTGAAACAGAACAGGTATATCAGGCACTACCATGGTGTTCAAGACAATTCTTGGAGATATACTTGTACCAACCCAACACAGTGTCTACATACATAAAGTGCCTCACTTGTGTCAAATCGTTCTTCTACAAACAAATACAGATTAAGTTATTTCCAAACATCTTCTAGACTGTGTTCAATGTTCTCCTCAATGTACACTAGTTGCACTTGAGACTTATAAAAAGTGTGTCAAAAAGATAAGCCAACAATGTCAGATCTTTCAGTTGAAGACAACTCAAACAGTGCAATACTTTTTTATGCTGTTGAAAAAAACAGATCCTTTCAAATCATAGGATCATCATTTCCTCTTCCTGTAAGAGTTTTATTATGTACACATACTCTTTATATGAAACTAAACTTTCTGCAGTTCCAGTCAGACGTGTTTGAATTAAAAGTGCAAGGGACATACACATTATTTTGCACTCATACAGTTTAACTAGAAGGTAACTCATTTTTTTATGATGTGCAGCCAGCATCTATATATGATGAAACCGGCTCTTAAATCCACTTTTATCAAGGCAAGCTAGAGAGTGACCCAGAAGTCATGTTTGTTCACAAACTTCATAGTCATCTATTCTTTGTAGCATCTAGATCTGTCTTTGAACATTATTATTTTTGTGCAAAACTTGCAAAAATCTTTTTAAGACTTCACAAGAAATCAATATTGCACACACATTGCACATCCATACCTCATGTTGCTTTTTAGGTTTTATTCTAGACTGACCTAAACTTTCCATTTCTGAATTATCAGACCTTAGAATGTCTTCTTTGTTAGAAATCACACAATTTAGAACTTAATAGCTACATCCACTCTCATCAATAGCAAGGGGCACACTGTTTCCTTGAATATAACTCTCCTTATTAAAAAATCTTTCAGTATGAGAATTGTGTTTTCACATAACAACAAACACTTCACAAAGGTTGTCATGTCTAAGTACATTAACTGTTTCTATTTTTATATGGAATAGTGCAGTCACCTTAAGAAATGTCTTAAGTTTATTGAAAACGAAAATGAACAATTTCCTTTTCATATGAAAAGATTTTTTAATTATTTTTCTACTTTTTTCTTTTGCAAAAAACACTTAACAACATATCTAGATTTGGTTTCACACTTCCCCAAAGATGTGTAAAAACTCGAGAGTGGTACATCTTCCTATACATATTGTTATTGCTTTGTTTCAAATTGATGGCACACTTGCTATCTTTTCTTCTCAAAATCTTAGTTTTTTTACTAGCTACTAACTGATTTGATAATTTATTTCTTTTATTACTTTCACTAAAAACCTTCTGGGTTCCATTAATTTGTTCATTTGACACATATTCTATTTGAAATTGCAAATTTTCAAAAGTATTATCGATAACAGGTATTGTTGTATTATCTACAGTATTTGTATCTACAGATTTGAGAATGCTACTGTTTAAAATACTATATTGTAACACTTTACTTCCCTGCACAAGATTCAACCTTCTGGCATCTTGTTTTTGCTTGCTTGATAGCATCTTATAAAAAAAGCTCTAAAGAACAAATTTGGGATGGTGAATGTCTGTGGTTTATTTTTTTATATATTTTCAATATATAATATAAATTGTTGTTTATAGTAAATGTATTCAGATATTTAGGTTTGTAATTGAGCACAGTTTATAGGTATTACTTTGAAAGTAGGGTTTTCCATATTTTATTTCATTGTTTTCAGAAGAGGGTTCATGCAGTATGCTATATGTATGTATGAAAACATACATTTCCCATATTTAATGTCCTTTGTTCTCTATCTGTCCATATGGCCTGGTAATTCCCTTAGTTGCTACATATCTTTCTTTTCATAAGAGGGTTCCAGCAGTGGTACATGCTATATGATGGTTATGTGTGAGAAAAATATATTTCGCATATCAAATGTCATTGCTTTTTTTTTTAATAGGTATGACCTGGTAAATCCCATAGTTAATGCATAGCGTTCATTTTATATGTGCATCCCTTTTCCTGAATTCTAAGGTTGCAACGAAAATGGTTACTATGATCTATACAATTAGCTGAGGTTTCATTCAGGCTCAGCTTCATGGAAATGTACTGTACCAACCACAACTTCATCACAAAATGAGAAACTCGGTTACATCCATTCAAACTGTATTTTGCTCATCTTATTTACACTACATACAATCCTTCACACACTTTCTCCAAATATATAAGGCTAATCTATAAGAGGTATGTCAGCCTACTAGGCAAAATGCGTCCCTTCACCAGAAATGTAAAGGAAGGGCACATGGTATTCTCCCTCTACATTCATTCATCACTACACATGGTCTTCTCCCTCTACATTCATTCATCATTATAAATTGAACATGTAAAGTGGGCATCTTAGTCCTTGGAATAGGAATCATGGCATAAATTAGTATGAAGTGTTAATTGAAATACATAAAGTATTTTCAGGATAATTTGTTACATAGCATTGGCTTGATGTAGCAACCTGCCATTCATTAATCTCTGGTGTATCCTCAATTCATGAGGAACATGACGAGTGAGGAGAGCTAGAAGGTAATGCACTGCCACCCAGTTGCTCCACCCAGCTCCAGTTTTCAAACCTTACAAGCCTATACTTAATGACTGTAGGTCAGCACCAGGCACACAACATTGAGTAGATTGCTGGTTATGTGACTTGGCCCTTTCACATACTTACTCCTCCCACCACCAATTTAATCAGTCCTGCTTATGCATCTTAATCAAAGGACGTGCAAAGACAAGCACCTCACCTGTTTGTACCTGTTCAGGCATCATAGGGCCAATGGCCTGACCCACTATCCTGCATTTCACCTACAAACTAGTCACTACTACCGCTACTCAACAAAACATATCACCATGTATGTCCTCCCTCCACTGCCCATACTCACACTCTCACTAGGGTTTGAATGGCCAAATGCCCTGCACAACCCCAGAAAACGACCCTAGCAAACTGTATCAATAATGCCCTTGCCCCCACTTCAGTGAACATGTCTTCAGTAATACTTCAGTAATACCTGGCATACTGTAACTATAACTTCAGAGTACATTTCCCAAACTACTTCTAAAGAAAAGAATTGTTCACTGGAAACGTGCCAATTGTAATTAACTTTCACTGTAAAATGGCACAATCCATAAATTACCACAAATAAGGAAAATACCATTTGCCAACATCAAAACCAAGTTAGCATTTATCAGCTGCACTTCATCATAAGACTTGTCTTATTTAAGGCCACATTCAACATCATCCACAAATCTGACACAAAAGGCATTACAACTATGGGGTCATAGTGAAGAGCTTGATATCCAACATCGACACGCTAACAGTGCTGCAATATTTTTCAAGTTTAAAGGTATGTTGCTTGTTTAATGATACAAATTACTATCCATCCGTAATTTTACATCTCCCTATGTCTGTGCCTTGTGTAACAACATATGTGATTGCATAGCATGAAACCCAAATAGGTTCCTGCCCTTGCATGGCACACCATTTCCAAGGAAATTGTAAAGCTACCAAATATGGTTGCTGATTATTATGTATACTACCAACCATTTGTTTTCTCTACCACACTGGGTAGACTTGTACATTCATTGGTGCAGAACATTATAGTACCCATACTGTTCTGCATGCAATATAGTGATGGAACCTACTTTCAAATCTTTGACCGAAATATTAGACTCAATCTCACATAGATTGGTGTGAAGAAACTGTACATAGCTGAGCTACAGCATGCAACAATTAGATAAGATTGGAAATACTGCAGAATAAAAAAACGCCCCATGTAGACCTCTGCTCTAAATGCTTTAGTGATGTGGGATGGTATTGAGCTGCTCATATAGCAAAAATAAGAGGAGCAAAGTATATTTTCACTAGGTAGGCACTGGTTTGTCGGGTTGTGATATATCTGTGGTTGGCACAGTACATGTTTTAGATGATAAGCCTAAATGAAAAGTGAGCTAATCTTATACACCGCAATAACCATTTCTTTCATAAACTAACAATTCATGATAAAGCATGCACATAGTAAGGGAAGGATATGCATAAACCATGTGATTTGCAAGGTCACACCTACATTGCAAGGTCACACCTATATAAAAAGAGGCAAACACATTTAATGGATTACTGCAAAAAAGCTGAAATGCAAACCGTGAGGCCTTACCCACTTAGCCACTATGAATTCACCTTCTTCACTTTGATTCATATTTTCTCAGAAACCATTTACCTGCTGTATTTTGCCTGAAATGACAAATTACTTTAATTATACCTGGAAGACTCTACCCACAAATTCAGGGTATAATATGATATGATATGGTGAGGATTTATAACGCGCCTTTACACAAGTTTTTCTAGGCACAACAAGACAAGGAGGGGGAAACAAAGGGAGGACAAAATACCAATCTTACTAAGCCTTGTGTCATTCAGATCATACAAGTATAGGGAAGAGGGAAGGGGAAAGGAGCCAGAGGCGAGGGCTGAGGGGGGAGTGCAGTTAACTCACAAGTGCAGCCAGTGGGTGGCTCATGAGTGCAGAGAGAAGGGACTGTAAGTTTGCAGATACAGACCCTTAAGTGCTGGGGAGCACAGAGGCAGTGCAAGGGCAACTAAACATGCAGGTGCCTGGGCCCAAAGTTCAGAGGGTGACCAGGTGACCAGTGCGTGGAGCAGTTAGCTACATCAGCAGTGGAGAGGAAGAGAGAAAGCATAAAGAAAAAAAGGAAGGTCTTGAATTGCTTCCTGAGCCAGAGGTGGTTCTGCTCAAGTTTGAGAGAAGCAGGGAGGCTGTTCCAGATGGAGGCCTCAGCCGAGGAGGTAGATCTACCCCCAACTCTCTGCTTGGAGAAGCGTCTGTCCCTCAGATTGTTTGAGGTGAATGAACGGAGAGCTCGATAAGGAAGTTGTTTTGGAAGAGAAAGTTGGAGCTAGAGTGGTACCAGGCCCCCAAAAGCCTTGTGGACGATGCATAGTGTGTTCAACTTAATCCTTGCAGCTACGTGGAGCCATTAAGGAATTTCAGAGCCAGGGAGATACAATGCCTGGGCTTGAGGCCAAAGACAAGTGTCACAGTCTGGTTCAGGATAAGCTGTAATGGTCGAAGAGTAGAGGCAGAAAGATTTAGAAAGAGGCTGTTGCAATAGCCTAGAGACGCCCAGAGCTTTGGAGACAGTGAGCTTCTGGGGTAAAGTGAGAAAATGAAGAATACCTGTGAGCTATTGCAGCTGACAGTTTAACTTCTTAAAGACGTCAGAGATGTGAGGAGAGATGGGGAGGTGGCTGGAGTCGAAGATGACACCAAGATTCTTAGCATCAGAGGAAGGAGCAGGAAGAGGTTCCAGAGTGGGCGGCCAAAGAGAGAGAGAGGAAAGAAAGGAGTGGTTGTCCCAAAGAGGAGGATCTCAGTCTTACTGTCATTAAGTCAGAGATCATTGGAGGCACACCATTCCTGAAATGCGTCCAGACAGTCTGGTATGAGAGAAGAGACAGGGGTGGCTTAGGGGAGCCTGAAAGAGAGCTGAGTGTCACCTGCATAAAATTGAAATTTGGAGCAGAAGTTAGCACTGCAGTGGGAAACAGATGCTAGGTAGTGGTTGAAGAGCCAGGGAGAGAGGTTAGACCAGTGGGGAACACCACAAGTAGAGACAGAGATGGAAGAGAGAAAAGACTCCAGTTGGACCTGGGAGGATTGGTCAGTGAGAAAGGAGGTCAACAAGGCCACAACCTGATTAGTAATACCAAGGTTATCACTGAGGCAATTGAGCAGGATGGAATGGTTCACCATGTCAAAAGTAAAGTAAAGATCGAGGAGAATGAGGACAGAATGGAGATTAGAGTCAAGATTGCAGAGCAGGTCTTCATCGGTGTTCAGGAAAGCAGTTTCCGTGCTTCTGCCAACTCGGAAACCAGACTGTTGGTAATGGAGGCAACAAACAGTTTCAGTATGTAGATTAAGGAGATGCCAGATTTTCCAAGTGTTTGCCCAGGAAAGGAATGATGGAGATCAGGCGATAGTTAGCCGGAGAGGAAAGATTGGCCGAGCGCATCTTCAGAAGGGGGTGCACAAGAAGTGTGCTTAAGGGGAGGGGAAAGTTCCAGTGGAAAAGGAGTGATTGCAGAAATCGGCCAAGGCTGGCGCAAGACTTTGACGAGACTTTCATGAATCGGACTTGT
Organism: Ambystoma mexicanum; assembly: GCF_040938575.1. Taxonomy (NCBI): domain Eukaryota; kingdom Metazoa; phylum Chordata; class Amphibia; order Caudata; family Ambystomatidae; genus Ambystoma; species Ambystoma mexicanum. Next base: position 99,203,122 of record NC_090941.1, on the reverse strand, counting down.
CTAGAAACATCGTCAGGAGTGTACAGGAGAAATGAGGAGGAGAGATTGCCTCAGGCGGGCCAGCAGTAGTAGAGGAGGAGGAAGAGGAGGTAGAGGAAGGGAGAGAGTGGACAGGATGGAGTACAATTGCCAAACCATTTCTCAAGGTTGAATTATCATGCATGTAATTCAACCTTACATTGTATACAGGTGCACATAGTGCATTTAGATATATGTCACTAGTGCTGGCTCATCAAGACTTTAGATATTATCATTCAAATATTTATGTGAATATGTGGATGGTGATTATTATTAGTCCTTTGAGAATATTATACTTTGCCTCACAATATATGATTGAAATAACATATCCTAGACTGCATGCAAAAATAACAATATCTTTTTATGCTGTAAAATGCAGAGAGCAGTGAGAAAACTACACTCACAAATGTGTATGTTATATTATTTTGTAGAATATTGAAAGTGCACATGATGATGGGATGCAAATTAACAAGGGGGGTCATGGGAGTCTCTCTGCCAGACATCAGACCTGGTTACCAGAGCCTTACCCAGATTCTTTAGCTCACTATTTTTCACAGAGAAGAAATATCCAAGTCAGACCAGTCTTTGTCCTGCCCTGGGGCAGTCCAGCACCGAAATGCTAAGCAATTCTCCTCTGAGCAAGAACACCAACAGCAACCCCAGACACGTGTTTCAGTCTGGTTGGACTTCATCAGTAGGGTGGAGCTGTGTCTCTCTAAGTATAGTGAGCAAGGGGTCCCAGGACCCCCCTTGTTAATGTGCATATTTAAGTAACTTTGGGTCTCACTCTAAGTTACTAGAGGAATCCAGAAATGGACCACCATTCCATGTGCTAGAAAATTACAAGGAATGGCGCGAGGACAATGAACCTACAGAGGAAGATATTATAAAAGAAGATGCTCAAGAAAAGGAACCAGAAGAAAATATGCCACATTCATGATTTTGAGAGTCCATTCTTTGTATTTATGTAAAATGAGACTAACAATAATATTTTAAGGAACAAATAATATCAGTCACCAAACAGATATAGTTTATCTAACTAATATTATAGGGCTATACAACCAACACAAATATATTTAAGTGTATTATATCTTCAATTGTTTTAAAATATTTCAAATACTTTCAAACAGATGAACAAGTCATTTAAGTATCACCGAGAATTAAACAAGAAGAACCACAAGAACTACACACAAAACAAATCCTAGATTTATCAACAGAATTAAAACAACTATCAAAGAAGTTCAATCAATACAAGGGACATTAAAAAAGTAAGACAAATCGTGGACAGTATAAATATAGATAATTGTGCTTAAGAAGAAGATGTATCATATGTTCAAAATAAAATAAAAAGAAAACCCACAACCACATCCTCCCAAATAAACCTGTCTTCAACAAACTTTGATTGCATATGTATTTACCTTTTTCAAGTATGTACACTTATATGTATTATTTATGAATAAAAGTTTTTACAAATGTTACAGTAACTGTTTACAAACACTACACTCAATAAATCTTAAAAAAACTTTCCAAGATGACTACCCACACACATGTAAAAAATAATTTCAATACATTTGTATAGCCGTGACTACACAGAGCATGACGAACCAGTGGCTGTTTCCTTCACGTGGCTGCCTGATATACCCACGGTTAATGACCCAGCATACAGGGTGGGTTTAGTATAGCCGTAGACAAGCACCCAACGCTGTTGCTACTCCTAGACCCGATCATGAATACACCAATGACACCCTATTTTGTAAAGCTGCAGCTATAGGATTGTGTTTTTATTCCAAAACTGAGTATGAATGACAAAAGAGACAGTAATGATACACTGGTAGTTAAAAAGAGTTATGTAAAGAACATGATAATAAAGAGAGCATGTCAAATGTGCTAAAATACTACACTCAGTGTACCCCAAAACAGTCCTTTTAAGGATTACTTATCACATATAAATATATAAATACAGTAAAATAGCATCCATCACATATAAATACCCAAATCCAATAAAATATCTCCCAACAACTTAATCTACAACAACTCATCACTCATAGACGTGGCTAGAGTTCATTGAGTTATTTTTTCTCGTCACGGTTTCAATATGAAACTTTTGCCGGTAAGTCAAATAGATTTTTATACATATAAACCTAATAGATAATTCTTAGAAATGACTCATTCATGTACAAACCGGGTAACTTTTTGCACATTGAGACCTATTCCCACGGCTACAAACTTTCCCAGTCATTGCTGCGGTAACCACACTTCCAAAATTCAACACCCCATTGGGCGATACAGTAGCCATGGTTATTCATCTAAGTTTTTTTACAAAAATAGCCTTCTATCTGTAAAAAAAAAGAAAACATAATTAGTTAGAAAAGATACACACTTTAAAAAACTCAATTTAATACACAGATGTGTATGACCCTCATATCTCGTATGCATTGCATCACAAACACTATATACGATACAACATTCCGGCCTACAAACCTTTGTTCTCTTTCCACATACTAATCCTTGGGAAAACAATCCAACTTGGATTAAAAAAACATACAATAATATAAAAAAGTATTGGAAACTACCACTACATTAAATAAACAGGGGTATTTAAACTGGGTGAGAATAAACAAAATATGTTATACTAGGTGGTTGCAGGACAGCAGATCGGGAAAGTTAAGCAAACTTGAAGAACAAGAAAGAATAGGGTGGGATCAATAAACTTGGACAAGAAGGAATTGAACAGCAATATGTGAACTGAGTCAAAATAAAGAGAGGAAATTATGCTAAGGAGTTGCAATAGAGTGGATGATGTAGGGTAAGTAGACTTGGACAGCAAGAAAATACAGGGAGGGGTAGTTAAACTTGGAATCTGAGCTGCTGTGAGTGGCTTAAGCTTTAACTCCATAAAAAAAGCTAGGTGTGAGCAGTGGTTGTGCAGAATCAAACTCCACACCTTAAAGGTGCTGCCATCAACAGCCAGAGACTTGAAATACCACCAGCATTGAAGAAATCCATTTCAAGAATCATCAAAAATGCTAGAGAGGTTCACAAAGAAGGCTTTTCATGAACTGTCTAAAAATGTGAAACTCCCATCTCCAGCAGTACCACTATACTTTAATGATGGAACAGGACTTGGAAAAAGTAATGTAACATTTTCCTCATACCCTCTTTATCTTTTTCAATCTAACCCACAGGCAAAGATGGAGATGGGCCACCAAATTTCAATGTAAAATAGAAATATCACAGGGAAATTTAAATATTAAATATAGTTTCAGAATTCATGAGAGACCAAAACCAATTGTGTATTACAAACAACAGCATACAGTTCTATATGGGCAATTTCTATAGACATGATGAAGTACACCTAACCTATGAAGGAAATGCGGTGTTCCTTCATAACATGAAAACAATACTCCAAGACACTTAGTTTACCGCAAAATAGTCATTTTACAGACTACTTATCACATAAAAAAACACAAATACAATGAAATGATACCCCAAAAATGATTTTAGTAAAATATTTGGCTAGAGCTCTTTGAGTTTCTTTTCTAGCCGCGGTTACAAATTGTTAAATAAATCGAGGGCTCACACATGGTGTATACATACATACATATTCATGTAATAGATAATTCTTAAAAAGGCCTCTTTTAGGTACAATAATAGCCGCAGATAAGGTCCATTGAGCCCACGGCTACAACCTCTAGTTGTTGCTGTGATTACCTGTGCCTACAAATTCTGGCTTTACGTTGGATGATATGGTAGTTGCGGTTATGGATCTGTTTAGAAAAATAAATAAAACTACAAATATGTGTAACGTCAATCAGAATAAAGAGGTGGGAGTATAGTTAATCTCTAAAGTACATAATATGTATATTCACTGCACACACTTTACGAAATACAATTTAAGTCTCAATATGTTATGGCCCTCATATCTCATATGTAGAGCATCACGTGCACTTCACTTCATAAGATACAACATTTTTGCTTACAACACTGTTGTTCTCTTCACAGTAATCATTGGGGAAAAAATCCAAGGTAGATTAAAAAAAACATGGTGGCAGTGCACCATTAAATTCCACTTCTGCAACCACTGTCACTTCCTCCCAACCTCATCCCATCTTGTCTACACCCGATCTACAAGACTGCGAAGAACATGACAAAAATAATGATTTGGTTACTCAGAAAAAAACATGGTCGATTGAAAACAAAACAACAACATAAAACAAAGTGTGTATATTGTCTGCTTTAACCTCAACTCAAAAAACTAATACCCAGAAAACTGTTGCTGATAAATTACCCTATTTTCAGATCAAGGAGCAACACAGTAAGAAGCACATTCGGGAAGTGAAATGTTCTTTTGTACAAAAATACATGTCAAAGTTTGAGAACCTCAACTGTCACCCATCACCTTTTTCAGGTCCATTCACATGACAAGGAAGAACCATACAGGAAGGCTCTTGTTGAACACAATTTCAGCACTTACACATAAAAAGCTGCATACAAAAATGAAATAGATGAATACAAATACTATTGAATTTAAGCAGCATATTAGTAAAAGTAATTAAAAAAAACATCAAGCATTAACTGCCATTAAATCTGAGTATATAAAAAAAGTGCCAAAGTATACCATCTGACAATAGCAATAAATATAACCGACACGCATTTCATTAAGCAGCATTATAGTAAAAGGTACAAAATGAATGAAAATTAGGTCATAGTCGCGGGTTCAATGGAACTTACCCGTGGCTATTAGGGCCCAATACACTGAAAAAGTATGCTTTGTACCAGAAAGAGGACTATTTAAGAACGAGCTATTACATAAATCTGTATATATAAATAAATACCTATGTGAACCCCCCCTTTAACTAAAAATGTGTAACTGCAGCTATAAAAAAACGTCAAAGAGCTCTAGCTGTGTTATACTACAAATAAATGTGTGGCTATTATTTTATTGTATTTGTGTATTTACATGTGATAATTAGTGGTACACCAAATGTAGTATTTTAGCACATGTGGAGCACTGCTTTGATGTTATGAATGAACGCTGCATTTCCTTCATAGGTTAGTTGTACTCCATCATGTCTATAGAAACGGCCATGTAGAACTGTATGTTATCATATGGAATCCATAATTGGTTGTGGTCTCATGAATACTGGAATTACTTTATTAACATTTATCAGTGATTTTTCAATTTTACCATTAAATCTGGTGGTCCATCTCAATGTTTGCCTCTGAGTCAGATTGGAAAAGATAAAGATGGTGTGAGGAAAAAGTTCCATTAGTTTTTGTTATGTCTTGTTTCATCAATAAAGTAAGGGACACACCTCGTACATTTTCCAAATCATTGCCTCCACAATAAATTAGTATGACGTCTGGCTGGCCTGTATTTCTCAGACTGAACAAATTTGGAAAAGCTTGGAACCAATGCATTCCCTACAATCCATACCATTTAATTTTAAAATCTCTCAAACGTAGGTCCATGTTAATATTAATAATTATTATTTAGTTTCTCAGGAAAGCCAGTAACCAAAACAGCCAACTGTCTCTGTTCAGCCACACAGTTTTACAACCAGCCATGTTATCTGCAGTCCTTCTCTGTTTCCAGGAAAATTATTCCTAGTGTGACTTTCTAGTAATTTCTATGAGTACAGTATTTATGATGTGTGTGTTTTGGTGTTTGTAATTGGTTTATGTTACTGTTGTAATGCTGTGCTTGTCTGTGATAGGTTACACTCAAAATGTGTCGGCTATTTTAGTATTTCGGTTCATAAAAACATTCCTATTTTGTGGTTTTGATTTTGGAATGCATACAAGCTATCATTGTATGCCGTTTTGTCCTTCTGATTGTAGAACACTTTATGCACTTTACTCTCATTGTTTGTGTACACCCATCCTTTACATGTTTTTGAACCGTATCCACCATACCTAACCCATATCTTCTAAATCCCAACTACTATGTATACTTTATCATCATCCACTATAAATGACTCCATGAGCAGTCTTTTATTGTATTGATACCTTTCAAGTACCATTGTATCACTAATGTCCCTTTTGTCATTTATATTCCATATGCAGAGTTAAAAAAAGAATTCTTATATCTGCAGCTATACAAAAAAGGGGAGTGATTGATGTATTGAGGATTGCGCCTAGCAACAGCAATAGCCGGGGTGTGTTTACCTGGGTGCAGGTGGTGCCCTATGGAGCTATATACCAGCAAATGGCATGCTGTGTGTTTGTGGATGTGTGATAGCCACGGCTATCTGACATTTTGTACACCAGAGAATCAGATGTATCAGTTTTCTCTGTCGAGCCAGTTTCATGGTCAGATCACCATCTAGTCTCGTTTCAACTTAAACTCCCTGAAGTACTACTTACGACCTCTCTACAAACAGCCTTTCGCCGCAAGTGGCGCAGTGTTGATTCTGAGGCATTGATTGCCTTAGTAAATACCAGATGTAGTTCCAAGTTGGAAGTTGTTATATCTTCACTGACCAGATCTTTACAAAGAGAGCAAATATAGAGGCCCCTCTTAAGAGTGTCTAGATTCAAGGATGTCCTTCTGAGCCGTGGTCTCTGCTGAGCTCAAGACTGCTTGTTTAGGCTTGAGAGATGCTGAGCGTAAATGGCGCAGGTCCAATGGAAATGCAGAAAGAATGATCTATAAACAGTGCACAAAGGACTATCATGCTTTAATTAGGGAAACAAAAAGAGCCTTCTTCATGCTAACGATTGATAAAGCACTCAATCAGCTGTGAGAACTTTTCGCTGTGGTGAAATCGCTCTCATCGACACCTATGCTCACAAATCCTGTGACTCCCACTCAGGAATTGTGTGACTTTGTGGACAGTTACTTTATCTCCAAAATTGAGACCAAACATTCTGTTAACCACAGAAGGCACCTGACCTATGGGACCAGCCCCTACCACTGAGGCAGTGGAGTCCCGCCGAAATTGGTCTCAGTTTCCCTTGTTCTCAGTAGAGTTAATTAGTATTGGCATTGGTCGTCTTACATCTGTGGACCCCTCAGACTCTGTTTATCTACCTGTTCTGAAAGACACTTTATCTGGCATTCTTCCTTGGATTAGCTGAGTCATTATTGTATCCTGCTAGTCTGGTTACATTCCCACAAAGCTGAAGCAGGCTATGGTCTCTTGATCCTCTGCTCCCTTCTAGTTTATGGCTTATTTCTCTGCTACCCTTCTTTATGACGCTGCTATAGCATTGGTCTCTCCCCTTCTTTCTTCCTTTCTTGAATCATTGAGGTTCATTAACCCCTTTCAGTCCGACCTTTGACTTGGTTGAGGTACTGAGAGTGTATTGGTTTCAGTAATGGATGATATGGCCAGGCTGGTTGATAAGAGTGGTGTTGGTGCCTTGATACTATTAGATCTATCAACGAGCATTCAGCACTGATGACCACAATACTCTGATATCTTCGCTAGCCTTTGCTGGCCTTGAGGGTACAGTCCTGGCATGGGTCACCTTTGTTTTGGTTTACAGGAGTAAAAAACTCTCCCTACCTCCATTCTCTTCTTCTTTCTCCTCTTCATTTTCTCGTGGTGTTCCTCATGGTTCCGCCTTGTCCTCAATGCTTTTTAATGTCTATATTCAGCATCTTTTGGGTCTAATCTGCATCTATGACCTCAGGTGCTATTCATATACCGACAATACACAGATCCTGGTCCGTTTAGATCTTAAATATATTTAGGCTTAAATGTCATTGTGTCTGTGCCTGGCGACCATGGGCAATCGGATGAAACACAGTGGGTTAAAAGCTAATCGGGACAAGACAGAAGTACTGGTGGTGAGTGCTTCTCCATGTCCTTCACTCGGGGTACCTGCCTTCTGGCCGTCCTCCCTTGGAAGCCTTCCAGCCCCTGCAGCAGTGGTAAAAAGCTTAGGGGTCATGTTTTCATCTACCCTATCTATGACCCAGCAGGTTGAGGCAGTCTGCAAAGCAGGCCATTTCCAGTTCAGGATTGTGCGGAAAGTACTTCCATTCATTCCGCTCCATCTCTGCCCACCCATAGAAGCTGCTCTAATCCTTAGACGTATTGATTACTGCAATTCACTATATTTGGCCCAAACTAAGGGCCTCATCCAGCATTTGCAGCTTCTTCAAAATCTTGCAGCCCAGGTTGCCAGGGACTCCCCCTACTTAGCTCATATCACTCCCATTCTGCGCTCCTTAGACTGGCTGCCGGTGATGAAACAAATTGACTTCAAATCTCTGTGGTTGGTTCACTGGGCGCTGCAGAGTCTTGGAGCGGACTACTTAAAGGTTGCATGTGTCCGCTATCTTAATGGCCATCACCTTCACTCCCAGTCTGCTGGACTTCTTGTGGTTCCTATTTACAGGCTTACTAGGTTTGGGGGTTGAGCATTCTCTGTGGCAGAGGCTCAATTGTGGAATGCTATGCTGCTGCCCTTGAAGCATGTTTCTAACTGCTTGGACTTTAGATGGTCCCTGAAAGCTCTCCTTTTCTAGGTTAAGGTCTTTTGCTCTGTACTGTTGATATTCTATCACCAAGAGGCCTTGTGTGATAGGGTGCTTTATAAAAATCACTAACATAACATTTTGGGTGGAGTAGCATCATAGATGCATTGAGTGTTTTTTGGGGATTCAGAGAAACCAGCGGAGTGGAGGAGGACCATGGGGAGGGAGGAGGGACTGGTAGATGTGTTACGGACAATTGTTTGGATTTTGGGGGAGTGGAAATAAATGTTTGTATTTGTCGTTTTTTTTCCTGTATAGCCATGGTTTAACAGCAAACTGCCATGAAGGTTCTATTCTATAACTGCATCTATAAAAAGCACTGCGTAGGTGCGTTGACACTTTTCATCATTTCATTAGTTGTACCTGTAGGCACGGCTTTCGTTATAGATGCATCTATTAAACCATACATTTTGTGTGCAATAATCATTTTGTTATGTGGCTGATACAGCAAAGATTGGCATTTGTGTGTGTTATTTTATTTGCTTAGGCATATTCCCTTGTTTTATTTGAAGTTTGGAAGGTTGGCTTAGTTTGTTGTTGAATTTGCAAAGAAATGTACCATTAGCCACAGCTATGAAGCAAGATCTTCAACCACGTTGAATAGCTGTGGCTATGAAAGATGCTAGGTGGGGAAAAAGGAATTTCTGTGAGGTTGATTGTTTGTTATTGGTTGTGTAGCTTTCTGTGATAGGATGTAGTGAAAATGTATCATCCATTTTAGTAGTGTTATAAGTATATAGTCCTCTTTCTTTGTTATTCATTTTGGAAAGCATAAAAGACACCCTTTTGTGCAGTTTCATACTTTTGATTCCAGAACTCTCACTGAGCACATGGCAGGAGTGTGCCTGATATGAAAGTGTTAACGAATATGTACATATTTGAAGGTTTATATGCAGTGTTATGTGTGTTAGTTATATTAACCACTGCTATTAGATGATGTTCATTATGATTTGTTTCATCTGTTCTGAATGTTTTGCAATTATTTTATAAAGTATTTTTTAACTTTCACTAACATGGACCTACACAATTAGATATGTCAATTAATGGCATTTATATGCAGGCATTTCGTTTTTGTATTCATGTTAGTGAGGTTGAAGGTTTATGTTATTGTATTTGTTGTACTTTTAATTTAATGCATGTTCAGATGTGCAGTACTCTTAGCTATTTCCAGTTTTCTGTGAGGTAGTACAATTGATGGCATTTTGCAAATTCATTTTAATCATTTTTTTTATTGCTGCTTTTTCTAGTGTCTGTTGAAAGGAAAATATATACATATATATGTAGGCAGTTGATTTGTAAAGATTTATTTTACCTGCCTGCATACTGGAGGAGCAGGAGCCCCTTGACTGCTGGAGCAGTCTCCCCTACCACCAGGAGGACCTGGGCATCACTCGGATGCAAGGTAGGGCCACGGGCACTCAGCCCAATATTCTGGAGCCAGCCCTGCACTGATAGTGCACTGTGACTTTGATCCGCGGCACCCGCCTGATTTTATCGACGTCTGCACCCAGATCTCCGACACCGCGTCGGACGGCAGCTTTGCCCTGATCTTGCTGCTTAACTTGCTTTTTACCTTGAGCCACCATTGTTCACCACGAGGCTCTTGCCATTCTAAGATGGCCGCATGATCTCCCCGCAATTGGCCTGCACTGATACCCGCTCTAGTGCTAATACTTCCATTGTCTGTGAAGGAAAATCAATCCTCATGCACAGCGCCTACTGGCCTTATCGATACCGTTTTCGTATATTAGCAAAGTGTTATGGCTCTGCCAACCCACTCCAGCCTGCAGCTGTAAATGGCTATTAGGTTGTGTGCAAATATTGCCTTACTGACTGCCATTGTAAAGTCATTTTAGCCCTCAGCAGTCAGATTGCTTTTAGATTGTGTGCTCTTAGATTGTGTACAAACATTGTTTTAGTGACTGCCACTGCGAACCCATTTTAGCCCTCAGCAGTCAGATTGCTTTTAGCTTGTGTGCAAATATTGTTTTAGTGACTGCCACTGCAAACCCATTTTAGCCCTCAGCAGTCAAATTGCTTTTAGCTTGTGTGCAAATATTGCTTTAGTGTCTGCAACTGCGAACCCATTTTAGCCCTCAGCAGTCAAATTGCTTTTAGCTGGTGTGCAAATATTGTTTTAGTGACTGCCATTGCAAAGTCATTCTAGCCCACACTAGTAAAGTTGTCTCTGTGCCTTGCCTTATGTGTTGCCTGATGCCAACTGATGTACCATACCTTCCTGACACTAGCTGCTGCACCTTACCACTGCTGCCATTACCAGCCTAGCCCTGTTTTACTCCAGTTGCTGTGTCTTACCTGATGCAAGCCGAGGTGTGTCATCGCCTCCATCTCTACCAAATGTAATTTGAGATAATCACTCATTATACAATGCACGCTAGCAAGATTCAAACGGCCACCCTACTGTACCTCCTTATGCCCCTGCTACACCTTACCATTTCGATTTCTGCAGCAACCATGCACCTAGCAGAAAATGTACCTTGCTCGACCACAGAAAGAAACATTAGGCTTCGTGCCAGATTACCCTGTCTTTATGCGCCCACCTACCACAACAAATTCCATAACCCTCCTCTGAAATCTACCTCACGACACCCTAAAGTATGTCCTAACCTAACCACGCCCTGTAATAACTCCACCCAACCCAAATTTATCCCTATAGCCATCCAGAGCTCACCTAACACAACCACTCTATCCGGAGCCTTGATCAATGCTAGATCCCTAGTGGCCCATGCAACTGAAATAGCAGATACCTTATCCAATAACAACCTCGACCTACTAGCAATCACTGAATCCTGGCTGCATGAAGCAGCAGGCCCAGCACTATCAATAGCCATCCCTGAAAACTATCAAATAATCAGAATGGACAGACCCAATAACAGAGGAGGCGGCCTGGCCATCATAGCAAAGACCAACCTCGAGCAAAGAACATTCACACAATCACCTCTCAAATCTTGCGAGCTCCTCACAGCCAAATTACCCATCTCTAACTGCCGCACCTTACCCATCTACCTTATATATAGGCCACCTTGCCCTATTGGCTCATTCGAAGCAGACCTATCCAGCCTCATAGCCAACAATACAAAAGACACCTCTCAAATACTATTACTTGGTGTCCTTAATCTTGGTCTGAACGACCCATATGACAAACCAGCACAAACCATAGCCAACATGCTAGCTGAACACGGACTAATCCAAAAAGTGCTTACCCCTACCCATAATAAAGGTAGGACCTTGGACTGGATCGCCACCTTGAACTGCGATACCACCATTACCAAAACCACTCCTCAACACGGGACAGACCACTACCTCATTGACTTCACATTATCACTTAATAAAGAAGTCAGCAAAGTAAAGTTCATGGCACCACCACTGCCCACCAGAGTGAGAAAAAAATATAACTTCTGACAACCTCCTACCACTTCTACTGTCAACCCTCAATGCTCTCCCCGACAATCTAAATCCAGAATGCCTAATAGAAAGCTACAAACAGGCTATGAAAAAAGGACAAGAAATCATTGCCCCTCAAAAAATGCAAAAAAGCAAACAGCAAGCTCACCTGAACACTTGGTTCACACCCCATCTGAAAGAACTAAGAATGTGCAAAAGGAAACTAGAAACCCAATGGTGCAATACCCCCACAGAAGAGAACAAATTACAACTCAAACTCTTCGCTAATAATTACAAAAAAGAAATCCTTCTCACTAAAAAGAACATATTCAATGAAAGAATTGAAAAATCCAGCTCCAATACCAGAGAACTATTTGCTATACTAAGGGAACTAGAATCCCCCATACCCCCACCAGACAACATAACGAAAGACAAACAATGGTGCACTAGCGTTCAAAACGCCCTAACCAACAAACTCAAAACTCTCCAAACTAAAATCGCACTTAAAAAAGACTCCCTAACCCCTAATGCTTCATCTCCTAGCAAACATACCATAACAACCTGCCCATCAGGCCCGAATCTCTTCAGATTCACACAAATATCCATCCTAGAGACAGAAAGGGTTATAGCCTCACTCAAACCATCCAACTGCAAAGGCAACAACTGCCCACCCCAAATAATCAAGGATTCTGCCAGGGACCTTGCTCCCTTTATAACCAAACTGATCAACGCATCCTTCTCCTCCAACACCATACCAAGCAATCTCAAAGAATCCTGGGTTCTGCCTCTCCTCAAGAAGCCAACCCTAGACCCCGCTATTCCCACCATCTATAGGCCCATCACCACTGTACCATTCCTGTTAAAGATAATAGATAGAGTAGCATATCTACAAATCCAGCAAGATCTAGAAACTCACAAACTACTAGGTGCCCGCCAATCTGAATTCAGACCACAGCACGGTACTGAGACAGCCCTAATCGATCTTAAAACCCAGATCAATGAGATTAACGACAAAGGAAACACTGCCATGCTACTCCTCCTCGACCTGTCGGCGGCCTTCGACCTGGTGGATCACATAGTCCGGTGCGAGCACCTGGCCTCGGCTGCCCACTTCTCGTAAGAGGCCATAGCCTGGATCAAATCTTTCTTGGACAATCGAACCATGAGAGTCTTCTCCTCATTAGCCTCAGCAGACCACATCAAAATAACCTGCGGTGTACCCCAGGGCTCCTGCGTCTCCCCAACCCTCTAAAACATCTTTACCAAGCCCTTATTTTACAAGTTGGACAGACTGGGTGTCACATACACTAATTATGCAGATGACACCCAGATCATCATACCCCTTTCGGGCAACTTCGACTCGGATACGGCCTTGGTAAACAAAATATATCTCATCATTCAGGCATGGATGGCCACACACGGCTTATGCTTGAATGATGAGAAAACCAAAATCCTGCTCCTCGGCTCCAACGCCAATCTAAAAAACTCAGCCCCAACTACAAGACTTTCAATATCAATGGCAACACCATCACAGTTGCCAAAACAGTGAAAACTTTAGGCTTTCATCCAGACTCATCCTTGTCACTAAAAAAACAAGTAAACTCCTTAGCATCCTGTACCGCCTACACGTGCAAGCTAATCAGGGCAAGTAGGGCATTCATCTCCCAAGCCAGCTGCATCATCATCGCCAATCCCCTGATACTCTCCAGTCTTGATTATTGTAACAGTTTAATAATGTCCTATTTATCAGCAGTTTCATCAAAAGAAGGGACATATACATACTTAATGACACAACATGTTACCCTCAGAAATCTGAAAACCACCCACAGCCACTCAACAAATGTGGGCTGCGTGTCCCCAAATTAATAACGAAAACCAAAAAATTCACTAAAATGTCATATTTTAATTTATTTGCTTAATCGCACAAGTATCAAAAACATTTTTAAAAATACATTTGTATAACATAAAAAAATATCCAATGTTAAAAATAGTTGTTCCACCACACAGTCAAGTTTTACAAATACTTGAAACACTACACAGTAGCAATACAATTCCTCTTGCTTCCTACTGCGTACAAAAATTAGCCCAACTTATATAAGTTTCTGTCCTTGATGTTACTATTAACTGGACATTCTTCAGGGACAGAAATTTGTCTTGTGTCTTGTGCTTCCTGTAGACTTCTCTGTTCTTTCCTCTATGGTCACCAGTTCCTATAGCTGAGGGTACATATAAACACAAACACATTACTACATGGGCATGATTGGTTATCTTATTAAACCTAGCCAAACCTAATCACCATTAGGATGTAACAAGTATACAAATTATAATATACTGGTCCTTCAAGTAGCAATAAATGTTTTCATCAATAGGGAGTCTCAACAGAACATGCAAGGCTCACACAGACTGCATAGTTGACCAGATAAGGGCTCATTTAATATTGTGCCACTCAATATTTTCATTTAGCCCTGTTACATGGCTATTGGTTAGAAAAATGAGTTTCTGTTCTAGATTAATTCATTTCCTATTGATTTCTTTCTGGGTTGTCCTCCACAGGTGTATTTTTTGAGTGATGCTCAAGGGAAATCCGGTGCATTTCAAAGCACAGTGAATTTAAAAATGACACTAGAGAATGTGGTTAGTGTCTGGTTATTTCTCCTCACCACTGTGAATGTGAAGAACAAAAATTGTAATTGTTAAATAAACTTGAAAACATGTATTGCTACAAGTTTGAAGCACCAGTATATTATAAATTGTATACTTGTTGCATCCTAATGGTGATTAGGTTTGGCTAGGTTTAGTAAGATATGTATATGTCCCTTCTTTTGATGAAATAGATATTATATCCTCACTTGGTAGGAGTGATTTTCACCATAGTGTGGGGCAACCCGTGAATGAAATAACGCTATTTATCAACAGTACATATACATGTAAACACTTATACAGAGTTTTTTTCTGAACAGGTTTATTTGGGGGTTTATTTGGGAGAATGTGGTTGTACCATTTGTTATTTTACTTTCTACAAAATACATAATTTTCATTAGCCCATTTTGTGTATAGTTAATGTCAAATATGAATGGAATAACAAAACCCTTGAAATCCAAGGAATAACTTTAGTTGCATGGACATTAAGGTGAGAACGTAATGCAACAAAACCCCTGAACTTGAGCTAAAGTCACCTGAATTTCACGCCTGTAGTTGCACAGCCCATGACCACAATGGTGAATATGTATATATATATATATATATGTTACCTGCACCAGCTTAACAAGGGGTACTTACATGGGATGTGATGACATATTCTAGGTGCAGGTATTGTGAAAGTGATTTAAACATAACGGTTGCATGTGCTATGTGCGCAAGAATCATTAATCATTACAATGGCAGTACGGTCTAGGATCACAGAAGTATTTTGCAGTGGCATTGATGACATTAAGGGCCTAATTCGAGCAGAGTTTTTGAATGGTATTGCACCATTATAAAACACTTCTTGAATCAGGCCCTCAGTGTGGTCATAAGTCTCATGACATTGACATACAGTGAAAATAATGATTAATAATGTGTAACATGTACCATGTAATTGTGTAGTCACAAGCATCATGAGGACGATTTACAATGCAATGATGACACACATCATAAAAGTAATTTTGGGTGCTAATATACAGTTGACGCCCACATCATGAATTTGATTTTCAGTGACAATTATGGTATAACCTGTGGAGACTAATGTCGTAAAAATGTTCTAGTGGAAATGATGATTTATATTGTTTGAACAATCATCATGAAAATAATTTGCTGTGACAATGTTGAAACATATTGCGGACGCCAGCTTCCTATGCATATTTTGCAATTACATTGACAACATATGTTGTGGGCACCTGTGTTCTGAAAGTAATTTTGTAAAAGATGAAATGTTCTGCTGGAATCTGGTTCATGAAAGGGTTTAAAGTGGCAATGCTGATACAGTGTGGATGCCATGAGCATGAAACTGTTTGGCAGTGGCAATTATGAAATATAATGTGGGTCACACGGTCAATACAGTGTTTTACAGTGACACATTTTGAAATCATATCTATCATGAGCATGAGCTGCACAGTGACTGCTCTGACATATTGCAAACAGAGGCATCAAAAAACGATATTGCACTATTGCTCTCCTTTCATATATTGTTTTTTTTTTTTAAACAATGTTCTGTTACCTTACCTGACATGGTACACTGTATGACATGTTCCTGGATTGCTTTAAAGAATGTGCTAGGCGGTTCATATACCCTTGCCCTGCTTGATTGCTCATGGCAAATTGTAAAATAAATATTTGCACTCCTCTAATTAAAAATATGACCATCTACCACTGTTGGTAAGGGAATGCAACCCTTAACTAGCACTTAACCTGGAACTCAAAGCAAGTAGACATCGATGTCCACATAGACAAATATATTGCAAGATAAGATTGCTTCATCACACCAAAAGTATTTCGCCAGAGGAGTGGAAGGGACAGGATGGAGAGAGTGAGGCTGGGAGAAACAAGATGGTGGCAGTCTCCCTCTCCTGTACAAAGCCCTCCAGTCTACTATAACCATTCCACCTTCTTTCTCACTAGGAACAAATGTCTTGAGAAATGCAGCAACCTGCTGTGAGGCCTGGCACTTTGTGAAAGGGTGTGCCCTTTGATTCCTGTTGTTCTCTGCGTACCTTCATGTCGATTGGCTGTCACTGGGGAAAGGGTGCTGCCTGCTCTTACAAAGGAACTAAGAGAGGCAATACCCCAGGGCTACATTCCTGTCAGTGGGCAGGAGAAGCCTTGTCTGGAACGAATACACATATGCCTTCCACGGTTGAACTGGGCCCAGAGGGCTGACACATGTGAAATTAATGTGGCCGTATAACTATGTGAGCTGAAGGCAAATATACACTAACTCAGGTATGGCTTAAATCTACAGTTTAAAATACCAGTAGGTCATAATCCTCAGAGTTATAATGTTTTTGTCATATCTTAAATGCACAGCTCTTCTGCTGCAGAGATTTGGCTGCAGTGCATCTGTCCTGAGGGCACCTTGAACTGAACCTGCTCTCTGCCACTGGTAGACACGTGCTGCAAATCAGGATACTGATGCAGCAGGACAAAGATACAAACAATGCTTTTGGAATTGAGCTTATGAAAGGGTAATCAGACCAGCGAATTACACTTTCAGAGATGGAATTACCCACATCATTGTATTATTAATATATTTTTTATAAACCATATAATTATCTCTAAGTAATCTACTTATAGACTGTATATAGTGCTGCAGCAAACCGTAAAACAGCAATGTTACAGAGGGCCATCTGTTTCAGTTGAATGCCTGCAAGACTGCTCTCTGCCCCTCCAGACTGCTTTCAGGGGTCCCCCCACAACCATCTTTCCAACTCCATGACTCTAGATGGTCCACGCTGCCCTCCTCCCATACCGTTCCTCATCCTCCCGACTCACCTTTCCCCTGTGTGTCCTGCCAGTCAGGCTCCTCTGAAACCACCAGGGGGGAGTGAGCTACTCAGTTGTGCATCAACCTTTTTCTGGTGCTCTTTGGTGAGGCAAGCCTCCCCCTGGCAGTCTGTAGACCTCAATCAGAAACACTATAATGGTTTATTTTTAATTTGTTGGGGTGGATGAATGTAGAAAGACATCTTAATCCCTGACAATACCTTTGTGCAGTTTATTTTCATATCATTGTGATACATATGTAAACATATGATAGCCACAAACATTTTTCTACCATACAAGATGACACTTAAATCAATGAGGCAATATTTATTTATGTATGTATTCATTTATTGATTTATTGTGTGATACAGTTTAACTTAAGAACTTTTCACACAGTGAAAAATAAATTCAAATCATACATAACAATTTCATAAAACTTCTTGTAAAAATGCAATTGCAACAGTAGTAGGGAAATCTCATTGCATTCAAAATTTTAACCCAAAACCCAGCTCTGCCTCCTTGGGACCCTATGAAGTGTGTTTATGATGGAGGACCAGTCAGAATTAACAGTTCATGTTTGATGAGTTAGGATGGTGTGGTTCCTCCCGTCGGTGTTAATGTTTACAATCAATGACAGGAAAGGATTTGACTCAATTTCATGAAAATTCACCAATATGTGAGGATCTTGGGATATAGAACCTTCAAAATCCATAAATTTGAATATTTCATGTCCCAACCCTAAACTTGTTTGACTCTCTGTCAAAATTACATTCCTCACCATCCTAGAGCGAAAATTAATCTTAGCTACATCCACACAATGATCAACTATGAATTCAACTTGCTGTAGATCTTGGAACGTAATTTAGCATACACTTGGAATCTCGAAAAACAAAGACAACGGACTTTCCTCATTTCTCCCGAAAAATCTACCCAGAAATAAAGAATGAAGGTTAACTTGAGGAGGACATTTGGACCTGCGTTCCTCATTGCCATCACCACCTCGTCAAGACTTCTTAGAGTTTATAGATGACTTATACTTTGTCTCTGAAGCCTTTCCAGTAGTGTGTGGGATTTCCCTAACCACCTGCTTCTGCAGCTGCCCCTTCCCTTTCCTCTCCTCCTCAGAAGTTAGGAAAATGTGAAACACTTGAGGAGGGGCTTTATCTGTTGCATCTTTAGGACAGAATATAGGGGCTGGTGGCTGCAAAACAGAACCCCCTGTCTCCAATAAGTGAGGAGCATACTCCTCCATATTATAAAATTTGCTGGCAGGAACTATACTAAGCCCCTCCTTTCTAGCATTGCTGTTGCTTTTCCCTCGAACTGCAAGACCTCGGAATCAGAGTAAGTCACCATTTGGCTCATATTAAATGAGGAATTACCGCTCTTCAGTGACTTAGGAAAATGACTGCTAGCATTCTTCCCTGAGCCTATGTGTTAAGCTTAATCTTAGACTTCGGTTTTTGGGATCTGGGGTGAAGTTTCACAGATTCTAGAGGCTCTTCCTTTCCCTCGTTAGTTGCATCATCATAAATACAAGCTTCACCATTTTTCCCAAACCTCCCTTTAACCATCATAGTCAACCCAGCTTTCCTTTTGTTTTAAGCAGAACCACTTTCAACTTACCTAAAGACTTATGAGAGCCTTCATTATGTTGGTTTTATGTAGACTTACAGTTCTTTGATTTCTTTAAGGTATTACTACTACCTATATTTTTGGAGCCCTTCGGGTTGCATTGGTCTACCCTACTACTATTTTAAGGTCCCAGTGCTGCCATCTATTTTACATTACCCAATCATAAATTAATAGTGATTCATTATCTAACTGCATGATATTTTAATCGATATCAACAGCCTGCACTACACATAAAGGTAGAAGTGAATCCACATCCTCTGGTAGGCGGTGTGATGCCCACTCTATGTGGGGTGAAACTTGAACCAAGACATAATGAGCCTGTTTAAGTATCTAAAAAGGCCTTAATGCATCCAAATTGGTATCCTTTGTAGTACTTACTTTCCCCTTTGAATCCCTACCGTTTCTCTAATATACCCATCAAGAAAATGAATTATTGCACACATATCTTTTAAAAACAGATGGACTTGATGCATTTCAAAATTTAAAACAGCATAACCCATATCCATCCAATTCAATATCCGTGATAACACAGGAAATGGCATAGCATCAACCAATTGCTCCATTGGAGAGCTACAAGTCTGATTATTAAAAATAAATTGGCCTCCATAGTCTGTGGCAGAGTTGTTTCGGGTCGAAATACACACCTCAGCGAGATTGGAGAAGTTGCAATGTCCATAATCCCCAAACAGTCCTGGTACCAGGGTATCCCCATCTCCCTACTTTCTGCAGTGATGTTTGATGAAAAGGGTAAAGTTTCCTTTCGATTCACACATGAGGGGTGATACAGCACCACTTCTGTTTTGTCATCTCCTCCCTGCAATTATTTTGTTTTAAAGTCCAGGGTCAAGCGCTTCCTTTTTCCCAGTTCATGCAAAATCGCTGGTGGTAAGATCCAGGCATCTGGAACTAGGTCCCCCTTACCTTTAATGCCGATATCCTGAATGTCAATTACACTTGTCTCTGAAAGGTCCACCCCAGCATGTGCCATATCCCCCATGCCGGGCTCTCTAGAATTGGCGACGTTATTGGAGCAGTAGTTGGGTTCATCTGCCATCAGTAAATCACCCAATGAGCGGCCCCCTAAAGTAGATGTTAGCACACTGGCGTATGACCTTGTGCCCATCTTATGTGCCTGTAGTTGCGAGCTTTGAACATCCACCACCAGCTTATTACACGCACAGCCAGACAAACTTGAAGAGGGAGCATCTAAGACTGAGCCCATAGTAGAAGTAGACGCAGCATGCTCGTGGGAAACTGAAACATCTGACATTTTAGAGTCCTTGGTCTGGATTCTTTTACTCCTTAAGACACAAACCATAGACTTACCTTATTTTATACTTATGTACTTTAAACTGTAGAGTGCTTTACCAAATGGAGAAAAAAAACACCTTTGAGAGAGCCCAAGATTTCAAAGCACAGTCAGGACTCAGTCAAAATGTACTTAGGTCCTACCATTGAGTCCTCACTTACAGTTGCAGGAAACTGGGCGCAATACGATCAACACATGGACGAGGCCGTTTGCTGCTACCGCTTACCCCCGCGGACCACTGCAAACAACTCTACTCCACTCTGTACATCTTCTGCACTGCCCAACCGATTTTATAAGAAATCTGCAGAGCTCTGCTCTGTATCCCCACCTTCAGCACACAACCACTGTAGAAACACAGCAGGGTTCAAGCTCTCTCTGCATACACTGCAGACCACTCTACTCCACTCCACGCGGTGCTCTGCAATGGACTGATAATTTGGGAATAAAGCTGCAGAGTTTTGCTCTGTGTCCCCAACTTGAGCACAGAGCCACTGTAGACACAATGCAGGGTCCAAGCTTGCTCTGCAGACATTGCAGACCACTCTACTCCACTCTCTGGGCTGCTCTGCGCTGGACTGCCAATTCTGAAAAAAGCTGCAGAGTTCAGCTCTGTATCCCCCCCCCCCCGTCCAGCACACAGCCACTGTAAAAACACAGCAGGGTTGAAGCTCGCTCTGCAGACATTGCAGGCCACTGTACTCCACTCTGTCGATGCATTTGAATAAATGTATGTAATAACAATTATGTGTTTGACAACTAAAAAGGAAAACATCGGGGGCATAGGTCTCTGAATATTTGAATTTCGACTGTATTGTAATATGGATAGAATGACCTGCATGATGTTAATCTGAAGTTAATTGTAGGCGAGCAACACAACTTCAATTTGGGTCCGATTCTTTGAAAAAATGCAAAGACCCCGCAAAGTATTGTGCGTGTAAACAACTTTGCATCACCTTGCGTGCAAAGGTTTCTTTGCACGATCTGAGTATTTGAGTATTCATGGAAAAATAACTGAAAAATAACTCAAAGCTCAAGGATCGCCCAAAACACTCCCCTACGCAAACTGAAACCAACGAAACATGGCAACGTTTGCGCCTACCTTATCCCCACCACCAAATACACTGGCAATACTGCGGGCCATCTACCTGCAACCAAGGCAACACCCCAGTGACACTGCATACAAACCCTGATAACCCAAAACTGCACACCGATAATCTGCGCACCATTTCACGTAACTCAACACAGCGGCAGGTAAACCTGCATGCAAACCCCCATAATTCAAGGCTGCACCCTGCTAATCTGCATATGATCACCCAAAACTCCAAGTGACACCACAAGCACGTTCCATCACACCTAAATTTCTATGTAAACTTTACCTCTGCGCTTTGGATCCTATGTGCACAGTGCTCTGCGCCTCCTATCAATGTTTTGTTATGTTATTTCCTCATAGTGAAGAATGGTGCCCGGAGCTTTGCATGGTATAGGCGTTTATTAGGGGAACCACGCGCCATTGAAAACACACGGAATTACATTTTACGCATTAATTGAAAGTTTAAAACAGTAAGAAAGAATACAGAGCTTTGACAAATACTGGAAAGAATTAGGCCATATATTTATAATCATCTGGTCTTTGAAGTGTACTGGGTCAAGAGATACATATTGAGTGTGTTTACCTAATACGCATTTGAAGGGAATAACGAAAAGGTGGCTGAAATATGGCTGGCCGTGAAGGTGTATATGTTTACATTGGAATCTTGGAATACTTTGAATTCAAGATTTCATTAAAGATCAAGTCAAGATCCACTCCTATCCGGACGAGAGGGGGACGATTGTTGTATAGAATTGAGAAGAGCTACCCCTGATGAATGTCAGACACTTATGTGTCACTGGGCAGAAACATGTTGGGTCACATATGAACTGCAACAAATGGATTTTTTATTAATGTTTGTATGTAAAACTTTTTTTTTTTCCAATTTTGAATGTTTTATATTTGTTGTTCACTTGACATTTTTGTGATGTACGTAATCGTCCTTTCAAAAAAAAAAATTGGTTTAGGTTTTTTTTAGTCTGTGTATTTTTTTAAACACAGTTTTTATGAGAATGATGTCTCTTTTTCTAAATTAAAAATGTTTTTTCTAATGAATTTGCCATTGTGTTTTTTTCGCTACATGACAATTAAATCTGTTTTTCCTTTTATATTATAAAATGTTATGTTATTTGGCATTTATGTAGCGCTCTATATATCATTGATATGACCTAAAAGCACTAGGTTGAACGCCCTCGGGGACCGTAGTCGAGGTCAGTTGAAAGAGTAGAGTGTTGAAGGGTGCTTGGCTGCACCAGTTATGTGTGCAGCTGATGTAATTGCTTGATGGTAACTGCATTCTAGAGTTGGGTGTGGTGGTATAGGTATTGGTTTAATGTGTGCAGTCTGGTGAGTGCACACAAAGACTGGGTTCTGGCAGCATTAGGCCTGTGGGACACATTTTTTTTTCGTAGGATGTAGGATATAGCTGTGTTTTATTAAAATGATGAGGTGTTCATGGGATAATGTTCATATGTGGGCAGCTAGGCCGAATTGATCGAGGAGTGTAGCTGCATTCTGATTGTGTGATGGTGTAGAGAGTAAGCATAGTGATATGATATGATTTGATGGTTCATTCACACAGTACCCAACACAATGCGCTTCAGAAGCGCTCGACGGCAAGTGAGGGAACAAGGGAAAATGCAAAGACACTCCCACAGGTCATGAGCAGCAAAAATGTGAAGATTAGCCACTGCACTCGGCATAGCGACACCCAGACAGTGCAGGTGCCAAGCCACAGACAGGAGGGAACAGGTACACGAGGACCAGAGGGGCTGGGTCACACAGCGACATCACAAGAGACCAGGGCGGTTGGGGGCATACAGCAACAGCTTGGAAGGACCAGTAGGGCCTGGGGCCACAGAGAGACATCACAGGAACCAGAGGGGCTGGGAGTACACAGCGACAGTAAGGGGTCCAGAAGGGGCTTGGGGCACACAGTGACAACATGGGACAACAGAGGAGCACGGGGCACACAGCAATATCTTAGGGGATCAGGGGAGACCTGGGGGCACAGATTTACTTGTGATCACACAGTGACTTCATGGGGAAGCAGGGGAGGCAGTATCACACAGTGACATTACATTGACAGTGCCATCCCACAGTGACATCAGGGGGCATGGGTGCGCAGTGACAAGACGAGAGCCCGAGGGTTGCTTGGGGTCTGGGAACACAGTCAAACATTGTGACCTGAGGCATTGTGGGTACACAGTGACATCAAGGGGAAACGAGGGGCTGGGGCAAACTGCGACATCACGGGGAACCAGTGGGTTTGTGTGCAACTTGTCCCGACGTGAAGTTGCGTGTTGGATTCCAGGGATTTGGTTAGGTATGGGCTTGACTGGGTGTGCAGTTTCACTCCATGGCCCGTCCCTCAACACGCCCACATTATTCTTCATTTTGCTGGCAGAATGGGGAATATGCATATTCTGCCCCTAAATATTTCTATGTGTAGGTCCGTCCCAAACTTTCCGTGGAGTGTCGCTCAAAGTATCTACTGCACCCAAAGACATGACAGACGCGCGCAAAGTCCCGGAAATGTATGCAAAGTCTGATCCATGATTTGAGAAAGGGAGTTTTGCAGCTGAAAGTGCACAATGTCACTTTTAAGCATGCAAAAATTCCATGAATCAGCCCCTCTGTGTTTTTCAGTATAGTTATAAATGAGACATGTTTCTATGTGGTATTTCTATCGTACCCCAGCAAATATTCCTCTTTATTTATTGACAGTGTTGGGCAGTGCTTAAAGTGGGCCGGGGCCTGCCGGGGCCCCCGTCCTACCGGAACATTGGCAGGAATCGCAGGATGCATTATCCCTTCGCGGCCGCAGCCGCGACAGGAGATGCGCCTGCAATGAAGTCAGGCAAGCTGACAGAAGTGGCAGCCAGCCACAGCGACGCTGTGCCTGGCTGCCACTTCCGTCAGTCACAGTAACTGCATCTGGTGACCCCTCGCGCGAGAGGTCACCAGAGGCAGTTACTGTCCCTTTGTTTCCCCAGGTCGCCTTTAACCCTCGGCGAACCTGGGGATTCCTCGACATTTTTCGAGGTTTATGAAAGATGGCTTTGAAAGTACACATTTCAAGCCATCTTTTATAAAGCATGGCCGACGGACAATTTTGTCCGTAGCCAAAGTTTTATAAAAGATGGCTTGAATTGTGTACTTTCAAAGCCATCTTTTATAAACCCGAAATGTTTAAAAAAGATGGCCTGAAAACTAGTCAAACCGTAGGGTATGCACACAAATATATATAAATGTTATATATTTGTGTGCGTACCTTACTATGGTTTGTGTACTTTGCAAGCCATCTTTTACAAACGTAGAAATATGTTACATATTTCTATGTTTAGAAAAGATGGCTTGCATAGTACACAAACCATAGTAAGGTACGCACACAAATATATAACATTTATATATATTTGTGTGTATACCCTACGATTTGCGTACTTTTTAGGCCACGCCCCTCCCACAAGCCACACCCCCAAATGAGGCCCCCCCCTCGATTTCTTACCCCACTTAAAGCCCTGGTGTTGGTTTGTCTAAGCAATATCTGAATTCTTGAGGTGCAATGAGGGCTAATGGTCATTACCATAACCAGGGGAGTTGCTAGGTCTGGAAAAGACCCAGGGCTACGCTGATGTCGAAACTGTTGGGACTGGGGGCTAGCTAGTCTTTTGGCTGTAGCTCCTGAGATTCTATCCGGGGCTACAACCAAAAGATCAGGGGCTTTAGCCCCCTTAACCCCCCCCTAGCAACGCCCCTGACCATAACTCTAACTGGTATATTACTTTTTTTTTTTAATAAGAGACATTATTTTAGTATCTACGTTTGCAGAATTATTTTTTCCAAAAAAAGATTGCATTCATAACTGAGATCACACAAATGTCAACGTGCCATCTTCAACGTGCAGGGAATCAGTACCCTTCCGATGGTCAATTGTGATAAGTCTTGCAATAACCAGTTTGTGTAGGCTATGAAATTAATTTTTTTATAAAAAAGCCTTTGTTGAGCATTAATGACAAAGTATTACATGTTGGTGCTTAACATCCACAGCGGCTGGGTCCATTTCAAATGGTTTATTCCGGTGTTGTTTGATGGAAGCACATGTTCTTTGGCCCAGCAATGACATTTGACTAATACCACGGCTCCGAAAATCAGGGATTCGGGATATACATGATATCGAAAACCAGGAGTCAATGTGTAAACAAAATACTTAATCTGTAGGCAATTCGACACTATATTTGATATCTAGGGGAACAGATTAAACGAGTGTGCCCTTTTCGCGCAGACGAATAGTCCCTTTGGATGCAAACTTCTGTGAGGTTAACAACATGCATCTCAGTCATTCCCGAAAACCATCTTCTAAGAAATGCACTGAGTGCGACTATCATACCGCACTTTCAACTTGAAATGGATGCTAAGAAAATTCCAGGTAAAAATGTAATACATTAAGAAACAAGTAATACCTACTAGTGCCACAAAGCAAGAAGGTAGTTAGTACAGCAGCATATGGATTATTTGTTCCTACAATTTCCATTTTAGCTTCATGAACATCCAGAAATACACGAATTGAACAACTGGAAATTACCCGATAAAGGCATACATATATGTAACTTCAAACGTGTATTCTCCTAACTTCTCAGCTTTAAATAAACCATATAGAAAATGGTTTTGAATGAAGTGTATACTAATATGAATCACTGTGATTCAGTATGGGAAGAGAACTGATCCTGTGCAAGGCACAGACGCGGCATTTTGTGCACCACTCTGCATCACTTTTTTTCTCAATGTGTTTTTCCAGCAGTAAGTGCAAATCAAAGAAAACAACACGTATGTCTCCCACAAGTGCCATAAGTCCCGAGGGTACACACATGTCTCTTCCACATTTATCTTCCACCAATCCTCACTTAGCCATTAGTCCTTCATCTTTTCTAGTGCTATGGACGGGTGTCCTGATAAGTATATTTTCAGAGCATTGTTACTTTGTTCTGGTTGAATGCTACATTTCTCTTTGGTGTTTCTCTTTTGGCTGAGCAGCACTGGGTGCTTGTGTTTTATTTTTACATTGGTGCACACTTACAACTTTTGTATTTCACTTCAGGGAGCAGTTTTACCTTTGCTTCTATTCCACGAGGGTAGCTTCGGTTTAAAGGAAGAGACAATGTCATCAGATGTTGTGAAGAGGGCCTATCCTTGTCTGGGAGAAAGAAGCTGCCTGACTTCTCTGTAGGTTAAGAGTGTTTTAGTGGGATTCCCCAGAGGGTCCATTCAAAGCTTTTTATTTTTCTGGGAGAAATGTCCATTCTTCTGGGATTGGTAGAAGGGTTCATACCCAAATTAGGCATGGAGTAGCCAGTGAATCAACCAAGTACCCAAATGACTGGATTGAAGAACGTATGGGGCTCAGAGATACTTTGGTATCCAAGGCAATGGACGAAAATTTTGGCAAGAACCTGACAGACCTGTATAAGAACCTCTGTTCCTTCATTGATACGGTGGTGCATCACTTCCAATTGCTCTCCCAATGGTTAAGTGCCCAGAAGATCTCAGGACTTGCACAGGTGATGTGATTGCCAGCCTTGGGTTCAAAAGCTCCTAGTAAATGGAAGCAAACTGAACTCAAAAGAGAGGCAGTGCATTTCCAGTATCCACCACCCACATGGTTGGGACGGCTGCAGCAGCATCTTTAAAATAATTGTTCCTTGTCTTGACCAGACTTTTGGCCCAGAAAGAGTATTCATTACTGTCCCAAAAACCCAGAGCAGATTTGGCTTCGTTGCATGTGGATCCTAAGTTTTTCCACCCATCTGGTCAGACTTAGAGGAAGAGGGGGATGTAGAGAA
Organism: Ambystoma mexicanum; assembly: GCF_040938575.1. Taxonomy (NCBI): domain Eukaryota; kingdom Metazoa; phylum Chordata; class Amphibia; order Caudata; family Ambystomatidae; genus Ambystoma; species Ambystoma mexicanum. The sequence goes on along the minus strand of NC_090941.1, from coordinate 99,175,883 downwards.
ATGAGATTTTTATCTGATATAATAGGCTTAGATGAGGATGTCCTTCACCCGGTGGGTGGATCCATCTGGACTCTGAATTCTATAGGTTAACATATGTATGACCATTGGACTCATTCCAATGCTAGCACTTGGGGATGCACATCATTGATGGTGTTTGGAGAGTATGCTTCTATTTTACGGTCCAAGTTAGATTCGTCCTCCCACAATAAGGTGACAGCACAGTGTCCCAAGCCTAGTTTGTAATGTAAAAGGGCCCAGATGCTGGTCATTGAAAGTATATGTGTTCATGTTGTGATACAGAAAAGATTTAACCAAAGTTGTGAACAGGTGCCAAGCTCCTATGTTTAAACTAGGTTGAGCAAGCCAAACATCAGGGCGATCTGTCTTCCAGGAGATGCCAACACATGAATTGCTCTGAAAACCCACAAATGCATTATCCTAAAAATCAATTCTAAATTTGGGGCATGGCAGAATCTTTGAACTGCAGCGCTGCAGGTCCTTATTCATTCGGGAAAGACTTTTTAAAATGGCAAATACATCACTACTTATATAGATAAAGCCCAGGCATCAGGCATCCGTGTTAACACGTTTTATCATTTGGGGTTATGGACGGTCTGGCCCATCTATTTGTCAAAACGGTGGAAGGGAGGATTTCCAATCCACTAAACCTATTTTCTTCCCCAAAAAGGCCAAACCTTCAGGACTTGTGGTTCAAGAGCACAAGCCGGGAAATACAAAATCACTCAATGTGGGACATGCAAAATCTTGTTCTGTGTATGTGGCACTGGTTTGCCAATTGTTGGAGCATTTTACAGGAACCCTGGGTTCAGAAGACTGTTCTGGGGCTTCACCTGAATTGTGTGAGTCTCTTGCAAGAGTCAGATGCAAGAGCAAAATTGCCATTTGTTGAATTTATGGGAAGTGACCTCCTCAGGAAATGAGCCTTAGATACAATGATTCCATTGGTGTAGTTGTTAATGTGTTCTTGGTTGGCAAGAAGGACAAGGGGTTTCATTCAGTGATCAACCTGAGGGATCTCAACAGCATTTCCTTTTATCATCATTTCAAGATGGAAACAATTGTGCAATATTTTAGACTTGTTGTGTTATTGGAGCTAAGGAATACTTACCTGACCATCCCTATCTATGTGGAGCACAGGCAATATCAGGAGTTCTCTTGGGAGGGAATTTTGTTATCGCTTAATAGTTGCTTTCAAGCTGACTTTGGTTCCCTGAATTTTCACCAGAATATTGCAACCTTTTAGAAGAAGCCTATTTGGAAACTGGTTAGTGGCTGGCAAATCTAGGTACATGTAATGGCAGTGCCCATTTTCCTTCTGCGCTCGGTCTACACTTAAAATCAGTTCCAAGCCTTAGCAGGTGGGTTGTGAATTGTGGTTTTGTCAGGATGGGGATGTCATAGACTTTGAAGGAGTCCAAATTACATATTAATCGTATTGAGATGCTAGTAGTTTCCTGTGCAATATTCAGTTTGATCAAGCATTGCCCTCAGTGAGTAGTGAGCTTTCCGTTAGGCAATATATCAGCAGTCAAGTACATCAACAAGTTAGGAGGTACACAATCCAAAATCTGGTAGTGCTTTTTGAAAGTGCTGCCTGTCCTTTCAGATCAACGGCCCAGGAAAATAACTACCAGGATCTGCCAACCAGTTAGCGGATGGGTACTCATGGTACCTAGGGGACTCCAGCGCTGTAAATTGCACTGGTTGATTCTGTGCCCTTTTCCAAGAGGGGCATTCAATTTACACACACGTATAGCCCCATATGTGTTAATTTCTTAGACCTTACTATCAGTATCTCAGATAATCAGTTTGTAACTAAAACTTTTAGAAAATCTACATCCGTGAATGCAGTTCTGCATGCTACTAGCTGTCATAGGAAAACTGTAGTTTCCAATATACCCAAAGGCGAATTCATTCGGGCAAGACGGAATTGTCTGCTTACGAAAGACTTCGACCAGGAATGTTCATTGATACGCCAAAGGTTTATAGCTAGAGGCTATGACGTACGCTCAGTAGTAAAAGCAGAACATGATGTACGGACCATGAAGAGATGCGATCTACTCACTCCGAAAATAAGGAACGAGACTGTTCATTCTCAGAAACTCAAATTTATTACTAGATTTAATTCGGATAGTTCGCTGCTTTACAATATAATCAAACGGCATTGGCACATCCTACAACTTGATCGTGATATTACTCCTTGGGTGGACAACTCACCAAGTTTTATCTATACTAAGGCAAACAACCTCAAGAACATACTTTCTCCTTCATTCATGTCAATCCCACCCAAGCAACATACTTGGTTACACCAGCCCCCACGCCCTGGTTTTTACAAGTGTGGGGGCTGCTCCACGTGTTCACATGCACTGGAGACTACCTCCATCGACTTCGGACACTTAGGTACACATAAGATTTTGTCTTTTATTAATTGTAATTCGAAATTCTGCATTTACTGTATTAAATGTGTCTGCGGCCTATTCTATATTGGCAGTACAATACGCCCGCTGAAAATTCGTATCAGGGAACATCTGTACTCAATTACTCAATCTGACTCCAAATATCCCCTAGCTTTGCATTGGCAAAGATCCCATCAAATGGATAACAAGACAATGATCAAATTTGCTGGGATGATGAAGGTGTCACTTCCACAACGTGGAGGCAACCAGATACTTAAACTTAGACAATTGGAAGCCCGATTGATTTGTCAATACCGTACTGTAGAGTTTGGCCTGAACACAGACCATGAACTATCTGTCTTTTTGTGATTACATGTTGTTTAAAAGTTATGGTACACGTGTGTTTTTTAAGGTCTTCGCACATGTCATGCCAATAGGTACCGATTATTTGTATGGATGTCAATGGTAATCAGCCGCTATCTACATGTCATTACTCAACTATCATGCTATCTACCCGGGTGCAGCGCCCCCCCCCCTTTTTTTTTTTTTTTTAATGAATACACTTGCTAGCATGGGCGCAACCGTTTTAACACAATCCTTGCATATCCAGTCAGGTCGAGGCGCACTTCCTTTATTTAGCATCTTTTTCAGCACATGCAACACTCTTTATTATAGATGCAGGCACAGGTGTTTTAAAATACACTACTGCCATCCGTGGACAGCTCAAGTGACTTCATACTCCAATTAATTAACTAATGTCTTCCGGATCTATGTCCTTCTGTCTCGCAATTTTTTTTAAAATTTTTTTATTTAATTATTTATTTATTTATTTTTTATTTATTTTTTTGTAATTCCAATTCTATTTGTGCATTTACCATGCGCAATTTATTTCCGGCATACGCACACCTCAAACATATCCTTGTCTATATGGAGTAGCCTTAATGATTTCCTTTACATGATATCTACACTAGTCCATCATGGCGCTCTTGTTTTCCCATTAACTCTGTGGTGACTCGCCTGTGCACGGGCGTTTTCACTGTTGCTTCCCTCACATCTCCGAGTTATACTCGGCACACAGAGGGTTCCCGTTTGGCTCCAGTTCCCCACATAGCAGTGAAAGTACTGGTGAGTCAACGTTGACAATTTGTACACGGACCCTTCCAGCAAGAATTCTTGCTGCTTCAGATGTCCACAGAGATAAACCACTCAATTAGCTAATTGACCTCTTGTTGCTTTGTTTTCTTTGGCTCTTGCCGCACCTGCATTCTTCGTTTCCTGCCCGTGCTGCAGCAAGATAATAATTTACTGAAAATTCATTCGTGCAACTGCAAAATAATGGTATGTCATTTCCTTCTTTTTTTTTTTTTTTTTTTTTTTTTTTTTTTCTTTATTTTCAAATGACTGCTAGGTGGAAATCTAGTCAGTCAGATTCCTACATAAATAGCCATCCCGTCTTTTGCTTTATAGGGAGCCCACGCCTAACTTTGTCAGATTACTCAACTTCTACCTTTGGTAAGTGGGATAAAACTATATATATAATATTAAAACAATTTTCTATGACGCAACATATTTGCAACCCCTCTTTTTATCGTATTCGATTCATTAAGTTGCCACTTGATAAAACATTTTTTAATTTTGCATTTTTCTTTAGTATTCAAAATACACACTAGCCAAGATTAAGGTACAATTTTAACAGTCAGTGGCCTTATACATGTATTTCTGGCTGATTACCATGAGCATCTTCTCTCACTGAATAATTTTGTTGTTCTTTTGTCTTTTTTCTCTCTCCTCCCTCTTTTCATTGTTTTATAATGTGTTATGTTTTTTCCACCGAATTACGCACTTTTTGTGTTTTCATTTTCTTTCTTTGAATTGGGTTGATTTGATATGTGCATTCGTTGCAACTGTCTGTTACTTTAAACCATATACTCAATGTGTTGGTTTGGCAAACCCTAACTGCCTCCTTGCCCTGGGTCTGGGGACTGGTTTGTTTTGCTATTGAATCATGCTTAACAAATGTTTTCGTTGTACATCAATGTTTTATAATTTTGCACAAGCAGCCTCAGTAGAAGAGCGGGAAGCTCGAAACACGTGTCAGGCTGCACCAATTCTGATTAAAACCACTCATTTAATTTGCAATTGCTTATTATTCTATGTGTGTGCGCAGTTTGAGAGCAAACCCTTTCTTTCTCTAATTCCAATTTCCAGTGGGAATTTGGCAGGCTCCTACTCAAGCTCTCAGCCGCAGCCCTATCACAGCCACATAAGTTACCGTTCTATGCGCTGTATCCTGCTGGCCTTTTCTGCCACTTTTTCTTCAAACCCTTTTCCAAGAGATGGGCCTTTCACACTGAACTGTTTGTGCCCCGAATTGACAACAATGTTCTCAGGTTCTTCAGTTGATGCCTCAGCAGCTTCCATAGGTGCAGCACTGCTTCAGGAACACAATGGTATAGAACATCCTGTGGCCTATCTTTCACGTACACTCAATCCCAGTCAGGTAAATTACTCGGTAATTGAGAAGGAACTACTGGCCATGTAGACAGCCTATTAGGAGTGGCGTCATCTACTCCAAGGCACTGCACACCCTTTCGAACTGCGAACCGACCATAAGAATCTCAGAGCTATCCAACAAATGGAATCTGTGAATTCATGGCAGGTCAGATGGGCCCATTTTTTCACAGAGTATAACTTCATTGTGACCTATCTTCCAGGAAGTAAGAATATACTCGCTGACTCCCTGTCCAGGTTTCCCGTTCCTGGTCAGTCTATCGATCTTCAACCCGAACACATACTGCCCAAAGACAGGATTGTGTGCTCTGTATCTACCTTCCTGCAGAAGGTCAAGGAAGCATCAGTCCTTTCTCAAAGTGTTCCCAAGACAAAAGACCATGATGTGCTCCGCCGACGGAATGGTCTCATATTCGTCAACAATTGCCTGTTTCTGTCTACTTCCTCCCTCAGACAAAACACGATGGAATGGTGTCATGACAGCATGTTGGCAGGCAACAGAGGTGTTGCTTCCACTGCGGAACTATTACAACAACAGTTCTGGTGGCCGGGTCATGTTACCGAAGTCATGAAATACAATGCATCTTGCCCGATCTGTTGCAGGGCCAAATACAGCACTCAAAAGCTTCTCGGGTTACTTCAACAAAGCCAACCCCCCACAAGACCATGGAGCAATTTGTCCACTGACTTTATCGTTGATCTTCCTCTCTCTGTGGGGTGTTCTTGCATAATGATCACGGTAGACACTTTTTCCGGAATGGCACATTTTTCTCCTTTGCCTGGAATCCCCACCACGGCTGGAATGGCTATTGTGTTTGCCAAAGATATTTTTAGGCTCGACAGGTTACCTGAGAAGATCATTTCCGATCGAGGAAGTCAGTATACCTCACGTTTCTGGAAAGCTTTATGTGGTAAACTGTGCATCAATAGGGCGTTGTCTTCGGGGTTCCACCCGCAAACTAATTGTCAGACCGAACGTCTGAATTCCTCCCTAATACAGTATCTCAGGTGTTTTACTAAACATCAACAGGACAAATGGGTGTGTTTGTTACTTATGGCTGAGTTCTCTTACAATAACGCTAAGCACTCAGCTACCAAATTGAGCCCTTTCTACTGTAACTACAGGTTTCACCCCCTTGATTTCCTCCCTATGGATTTGCGAGCTACCTCTGTTCCCTCGGTTGACAATATCTTAGCCAACATCACCGAAGCCCATGAGATTGCCAAGGATGGTCTGCGTGAAAGCCAAGACCGATACCGGATGCAAGCAGACACGCATTGACGCAAGACTCCTGATTGGTCTCCCGGAACCCATGCATGGCTTTCCACCAACTTCCTGCCACGGTAGTTACGGCCATCTAAACTCTCACCTCGTTTCCTGGGTCCCTTTCCCATAATCAAAAGCATCAATCCTGTGGCTTACCGCCTATGGCTACCCAGATGCATGAGGCGAATACATCCGGTGTTTCACACCTCGCTGTTGAAAGAAAGCCATGAGGATCCCTACCAGAGGACGGTTCCATCGTCACATCTTCCTACTGATGAGACCCCGGAGGAATACGAGGTGGCAAGTATCATGGACTCCAGATATAGGAAGGTTGTCTGGAATACCTGATCCATTGGAAAGGCTACTCACATGTTGAGGATTCCTGGGAACCCTCTTCGCCAGTCCATGCCCCTATATTGGTCCGTATGTTTCATCAAGCACATCCTGGTAAGCCCGGTGGACCGCCCCTTGGAAGGGGACATACTCTCACATGCCTGCCCACCTGGCACTTCTGGCAGACATGGAGATTTCGCCACCATTGAATGGCTTTGCATGTAGCTCAGGTTCTGTTCCTCTAAGGTCTAGACTTCCGGACCGATCTTTGTTTCCTTTATTAGCCCTTCCTTTCACTTCCGGCTTTACATTGCAACCCCCTGTGTTACTTTCGCTTTGGGTAAGACGCTACTGAGTTTTCCGCGTGCAGCCACCGCTGCCCCACTGTTCTGTTTTTTCTCACCTTTGCTCTTGTTCTGTGTCCCGCTTCAGTTTCCGCTTGGTTTGCTCCTGTGCCTTCTGCCCACCCGTCTGCTGCTACCTTCCTTCTGCAATGTCCTCTTTTCTTTCTTTTCTCTTCTCCATTTGTTTGTTCTTCTCTCATCCTTTTCCTTCTGATCCGTTGCTCTTTATTCTTTCCTTGTCTCTTCCTTCCTTTCTTGTCTGCTGTTCGGAGACTGACACTTTTCTGGTTTTCTCCTCCTTTCTAAGTTTGGCGGACCTGTCTTTCCTGGTTCACCATTTTGCCCTTTTATCCTGGCAAATGCTCCTCACACTTTGGAATGCATTATTGTGACTTTCATTCTATGTGCAACAGAGTCCAAGACCAAGGATTGTCTGTTCTTCAGTCAATCCACCGGACTACTCCCCAAGAGGTTTTTTTTAGCCTTTTTGGCTTTTTTCCTCTTCTTACAGGCGTTCTCGGACGGAGGTCCTGTGTCGGCCCTCACTAATGGGCGACACAGTCGCATCCATCCGAGGAAGGCCGTACCTCTTCCAAAAGAAGAAGACCAGCAGAGGAAGGAAGGACTGAAGACCTGTGTCATTTTCCGAGGGATCAGGTGAGGAGAAGAGGAAGGAAACATTACGGATTTGGGAGTTCATATTGAAGAGACTACTGACATTGGCATAGTTGGTAAACAGGAAACCCATGTCATGAAGCGGCACAAGAAGAGGGAGGATATAAATATTGAAAAGTGTAGGAGACAGAGAGGATCCCTGGGGAACACCATGTGTCAGCAAAGAAAGAATGGATGAAGAATTTTGAATTGCAACACAGGTATTATGGGGACCAAGAAAGGAGGCTAGCCATTGCATGGTTAATTTGGTACAGCCAACATGGGATTGTAACCTGGATGCCAAAAGGTTGTGGTCGACTAAGTCAGATGCGGCGGAAAGATCTAACAACATCAGGAGTGCTGGATGGCCTGCAATCGATAATAGACCCAAGATTAGATTTTAATGTTGAGAATGATCTTGGTCACCTCAGATACAGTGCAAAGGGTGAAAGAAAAAGAAGGCTTTTTGATGGAGGTATTGTCAGTGGGCCCCTGCAGAGGAGGAAGGGTAGCCCTGCTGTTAAAACTGAGGTAGACTGCTTAAGGGCATTGCTGGAAGACAGCGTGTCGACGGGCGTAAAGACAGAGGCTGATGGTGGAGAAGTGATAGTAACATTATTATGGTCTCCTCTACTCAAGGAGGGTGTCGGATGTAAGGGCACTCTGAAAGGTACTTCACACACTTGCTGGTTTCCTTTAGTATCTTGTGTCATACTTGGATGAATTACATTTAATTTAATTCACAGCTTTTCCCCAGATGTCTTCATTATGTGTTGTTCACTGTTTAATTGAGTATGAAGATTGGATGACCTGTCTGAGAATGTCCATGGATCAGCTCTACATTTTGTTTCAAATCCATATTGCCCTCTCTCAATCTCTTGGCTGGGTAGGTTTGCTGGTTTATGGGCAGGGGTGACATCTCATATTTTGAGGTTAATTTATTTGGGGATCATGGCAACCAAAGCCTAGTCACCTGGTGCCTGTTTGGTCCGAATGGCACCGCTCCCACATTTGCTGCATGCACCACTCCTCCCTAAGATGGTGTCCAGTGCGTTGAATGGTATGGAAACGCATATTTTACTTGTCTTGTTTATTTATATGACGCGCCAAACCCTAAGGTATCAGGGCGCAAGTATACAAAGGTTACATTACGGCAAGAATGGTTGAAGATATAAATCACAGTTAACAATAATTGCATCTGTAATAGTTAAGTAGTTTCACATGTTAGTAATGCAGTTAATGCAAATTGTAGTAAGGTTGGCATGTTCTTGAGTTACCTATAGTTTATATTGCAATGCATATGCTGAGGGTGGCTGGAGGCATAGCCAAGGAGATGTCATGATGTGGTAGGCTAAGCTAAGGGTAACAGGTTTGAGCAGGTCATAGTGTCAGCAAGGCTTACTTCTGAGGCACGGTTAGTTCTTGCTCATTTAGCCAGGATTTTAGTTTTTTACAAAAGGGTGGATAGGATACCTCTGTACCGATGTCAGAGGTCAATGCGTTCCACATTTTAGCTTCCAGGACTGGGAAACTCTGTCCTCCCAAATTTTCTAGTTTGTATCTCGGGATGGAGAGTTGATTCATTTGGGCAGATCTAGTGGGTCTGTCAGAGTGCTTTTTTGTAAATATACTGTTGAAGTATTTCGAGGCAGAATTAGCTAGGCACTTGTGTGTCAAGGATAAGGTTTTGAAACAAATTCATCTGTTTCATGGGGAGCCAATAGATTCTGTGTCGTATGGCAGAAATATAGTTGGTTTGAGGAATTTTGAGGGCTGCTCTAAGGGCTTTATTTTGTAATACTTGAAGTTTATTAAGGTTGCGCAGACTGGTTCCATTGTAGAGGGTGTTGCAGTAGTCAAGCTCGAATAGGATAAGTGCTCTGGCAAGGATGATGGAACTGTTAGGTGAGAGGAATGGTCTGCAGGCGGTTATTAGTATAGCTGTGTAGGCCACTGAGGACTCTGTGGTGTTGATTTGTTTGGTAAGGTTGGGATTAGAGTCAAGGTATATTCCAAGTGTTTTGACTGCTTTGGCGACTTGAATGATTTTGTTGTCGATGGTGAAGGATTTGAACACAGGAGACAATTTGTTTAGGTGGTTTGTGCACCGATCAGGAGGAGTTCGTTTTTGTCATCTTTCAAGCAGAGACCATGAGTGGCCATCCATGCTTGAATGACTTGGTAGATTTTGTTCAAAAGTGTGGAGTCTGAGTGGTATGATCCTGAGAGGGGAATGAGAATTTGGGTACATTCTGCATAATTGTTGATACTCCAACTGTCTAAGTGATAGAAAGTGGGGGAGATGCAGGACTCTTTTGGCAAGCCACATAGGACTGCGGCTGGGTCGGCAGTTGCTGAGGTGGAGAAGACTATCATGGTCCTGTTGGAGAGGAAAGATTGAATCCAAGCAGTGGCTTTGGTGGAGAAGTGAGCGGCAGATGTTAGATTATTGCAAAGAACCTTGTGGCTGACCAGGTCGAAGGTGGTCGAGAGGTCTAAAAGGAGAAGAAGAGCTATATTTCCTTTTTCCCTTAAATCATCCATTTGGGTTTTAAGGTCGATGAGCACTGTTTCAATGCCATGGCATGGTCTGAAGCCTGATTGGCGGAGACCCAGGAGGTTCTTGTTTTCATGATAATTTTGAATTTTGAATTTGGTGGTAAACCGCCCTGTCAAGGATTTTGAGGAAGAACGATACCATGGTATGGGTCGATAATTAGAGGGAATGTTGGGGTGTAGTGCAGGTTTATATAAGATGGTTCAGATCCAGGTATATTTAAGGGTGGCTGCTTTTGAATGATGAGTTGATTAGGGTGGTGATGAGGGGTGCAAGGTTAGATGCCATTTATTTGATGAAGGTAGGAGGACATGCATCTCCCCGGTATTTGGAAGGTTTGAGACTTATTTCCAAACTATCGTATGTGTGGCAACTGAGGTTTTGGCAGGGCTTTCAACTTGAATAATAGAAAGCCTTTATGCCATGTCATAGACGATTGATTGCACCTAATGATTTTATTGATTATATTAATGACACAGAAGTGAGTATTATCTTGCCCTTGTGACCCTTCCTTTTCTCTGTTTTTGGAAGGATCATCCCCAGTTGGGTATTCCAGTGAACAGTTCTTCAAGGCAGGAGGCCCTGAGGAGCGTGTTTTCAGGAACACGGTTTGCCCTTGCCCCTTCACCCTCCAGAGGCTATGCCTGCCGACATCTCAGCTGTGCCAGACATGTGACAAATCACATGATTGGGTTTTTATCCAAAGGCCTCTCCCTGTCATGCCCCATGTCTGTTTGGTCTGACTGGCACCACTCCCCCATTTGCTGCATACAGCACTCCTCTCTAAGATGCTGTCCAGTGCGTTGAACAGGAAGTGGAGTGCTCAGTCTAGTCGTTGGAACCAGCATCTTTCCAGCACTTCTAGGTTTTGCGCTATACAGCCTCTGGAGATCCTTCATTCACTGCGTCTCAACGGTAAGTAAACTCTAGCTCACTGCTTCCTTGTGAACTTGCTCTCTCCTTTGATTCCCAGTTTGTTTTCTCTTCTGTGTTGCATTTGCCGCCTCTTGCAACCGTGTCCTGCTGTTAACTCCTCCTTTGCCTTACTCATGGACCTTTTTTGTCTGCTGTGGTCCTGTTCTGTTCTTGTTGTTTCCTTGGACTTGTGCCTTTCCTGTTCATCCTCGCCACATCTGCCCTGAAGCAATTTACCATCCAGATTCACCTGATACAAGTTTTTTACCCTTCCTTGGAACATTTCTTTCCCTGGCAGTTTCTCCAGGGGCATACCTGTCCTGGTTATTGCTCAAAACAGACAGAGTGGCTACCGGAGAGGCTTGCCCCTATCTGAAGAACTCCTGCACTCGGAGAACCAGCAGGCGTAGTCAATCACCTCCCAATCTGCCTCGCAGAAAACCTAAGGTGAGCTTAAAACCTGATACTCCCTGCCTACCCTACCTGGTAGTATCTGCATTGCTTCTGCTGCTCCCGGACTTCAGCTGTGGGGCCTCCTGAGGCCCTGAAGATTGTGGTTTCAGCCACACTTGTCTCCGCTGCCCCCTCCTGAGAAAGCACCTGATGTCATCTGGGATGTGCCGGTCATGTGACGAATCACAAGTCTACGCCCATTGCTACTTCCTCCATCTGCTTGGGCGTCCTTCCACAGGGTGTCCATTCAAAGGGCTATGCTCTAAGGGAACTGACTGTACTCTTTGCTCCTGTTTGCGCTAGGTTGTATCATAGCCCCCTGTATCGCTCTCATATCCTTATTCCTCATAGCGATATTGGTAGTTTTCAGTCTTCCACTATGGCCTATCTTCCTTTTGTTCTTGTCTGTTTTTGCAGTTTACTTTTCCTCTATCTGTCTTCCTATCTCATTGGTCCATGGTATTTTCCATGCCTTTCCTCTAGCCCTCTGTCTCATTCTCGTCTCCACTGCTGTACTTCTAATCTTATCTATCCTCCAATTGTTTCCTTAACTCATCCTGTTGTCTCCTTCATTCTACTCAAAGTTTGCTCTATTTGTAATAAATCCCACTCCATCCCGGATATGTTTCTTTGACTGAACCTTCAGTTCCTGTGTCTCACTGAAACCTGGCTCTCTGCTTCCCCTCATCTCTCCTTTCTTCCTCCAATGCATTCTCCCATCCCCATCCCCATGTCCTGGTTGGGGGAACTTTTAGTTTTTACCATACCTTTTGGTCTCCTTGTCCTTCACCCCCTTAGCTTGCCGGTTCTCCTTTTCTGAATACCATTTATCTCACATTCTCTAGACATCACTCTCTATCCTTTTTCACCATCTAATGGCCCCCTGGTCATCTGTCTACCTTTTATGGTGGCCTCAACTCACTGCATTCTCTTCTTCTCCCTGTTTACTCCATGTCATACCTTCTAGGTCACTATAATCTTCATCTTTCCTCCATTTAAGCTTTCTCTCCTTCCATTACTACAATTTTAATCTTCATCTCCTCTCCCCTGTCATCCATCCCACACTTCTGGTTCCTAACTTGACTTCATTTTCTCCTCCCTTTCTTCTAATTCTGAGATGTTCTTATATTCACTGTATCTATATAATTACCTCCTCTTCCTGTCTTCCCTGCCTACCACCCTCTCCTTCTCAAATGTCATTCACCTGTCATGATATTTGCACATTTTCACTATTATGTTTCACCTCGACTATTTTCTCCTCCTCTCACTCAGTCAAAATGTGTTCCTCTTTCTCAGCCGACCCTGCAGCCTATGCACTATGTAGCAACATCTGTTCTATGCTGGATCATCTTTATCTCCCCTCGCTTTTTGTGCCTTCTAGAAAGCCTTCCCAAACTTGGCTTTCTCTGGCTCTCTGCAGTCTTTGCATTACCGTGTGTAGGGCTACGTGTCACTGAAAGAAATCTCATTCATCCAACAAACTTACCATCTCTCCACCACTCATCTGCTACATGACTCATCCACATTTTCTGCTAAAAAGCTTTACTTTTCTATTCTCACCACCTCCCTCTGCCACCACCCTCAATGCATTTTCCAAATTGTTAAAAAACTATGTTATCCCCTCCACCTGACCCTTCTAACTCACCCCCTTTCTCTGCATCTGATTTCCCCAACTACTTTGCATCTTAAGTCTCTCCACACCATTCCACTTTCTCTCAACATATGCCCTTCTCTCCAACTGTTGCTTCCTCTAATTACTAGTCTACCTTAATCCTCTCCTTCTCTTCTTTTTCCCTGTTGACTGACTCTGACACTTTTGCTCTTCTTTCCCAGGCTCACCCAACCATGATTTTTCTGGACACTATTCCTACTTCTCCTATCCCTCAGATTTATCCTCTACACTCATTTTACCTCACTTTTCTGTTTAACGATTGTCTGCTTGTATTTACTTGTCATTCTTCAGTGGTGAACTCTGACACCACCTGCACACTGTACCGAGTCTGCTCTTCTCCAGGTTGACAACTCTCTCTTATCTGCCAGTCAGTGACAGCTTTCCTCTTTTCTTATTCTGCTTGACCTTTCAGCAGCGTTTGACAAAGTGGATCACCCCACTCTTCTCTCCACCCTCTACTCTCTTAGTTTTCCTGGCTCTGTCCTCAAATGGTTCAATTCCTATCCCTCCCACCTGACCAACACTGTCTCCTGGTCTGTTAGCACTTCCTCTCATCTTTCATTACTCTGTGGTGTATCTCAAGGCTCTTCTCTTGGCTCTCTCCTATTCTCTATCTACACTATCCCACTGGCCTCCCTTATTGATTCTTTTCAGTTTGCCTGTCACTTCTATGCTGACAATTTACAGATCTTTCTGCCATCCAAGCATAGATGTCCTCTTGTTTCCTGTCCCTTACACCCTCCAAAACTGAAATGTTGTACTCCCCCCATGTGCCCCCATCCCCTGTTTCCAACATCTCCTTCACTGTCCTTGCCTCCCTTATCCCTTTTACCCCACTGCCTTTAATACAGGTGTGAGATTCGATTCCGGGCTTACCTTTTAAAATAGCATTTCTTCTACTGCTTAGGCCTGTCGTTATTACCTTTTTAACATGCGAAAGGGCTGGCCTATTTTTTCTTTTCACACCACAAAACGTGTCATCTTCTCATTGATCTTGTCCTGATTTGACTACTGTGCTGCGCTCTGCTGGTCGGCCTCCTGGCATCTCATCTTACTCCTCTTTGCTCTATCTTCAATTCTGCTGTCTGTCTTTTTTCCATCTACCCATTGATTCTTCACTTAAAAAACTCACTTCTCTCTAACTCTCTTCTTCCTTTTGACCTTTGTCATCAGCTTCACTTCCTCCATATTGTCTTTAAATAATACCATGGTCTAGCTCTCTATCTCCCCTCGCTCTCTCTCCCTACATCCCTAATCAAACACTTCATTCTCAACATTCCCATTTGCTGTATTCACCCAGTTGCCTATGCCTCCTCCCTCACATTGTTGTTCTTTCTCCCTCCTGGCCTCTAACTTGTGGAATGCCTCCCTCCCAATATTTGTGCTTCCCCTACTCTCTACAGTTTTGACTCTCATCTTAAAACCCACCTTTTCCACTTATTTCCTCCTTCTTGATTTGTTCTCCTTTTATTGGTTCATTTAATTCTACCTTTTTGGTTTTGGTACATTCACCAAAATATTGCCAAAACATTGCTACCGTAAAGGAAAATGTAAAGGGGAGTTCGGGAGAAATTAATGGCATCGGCATGGCTATACTGCAATGCTTGTTGATGAAATGGCTGAAGCACCATTTGGGCCTTGATGATCTTGCTCACATCTGCCGGGCTGCTGCTGTTGCCAGGAGCTGTGTACGCTCTGGAGTAGGGGCAAAATGAGTGCACTAAACAATATGGCCATTATATTTTTATTTGTATGAATAAATGCTTTTATTTAGTTGAATTTCTAACTCACTATGTTTGAAGTCCGCTGTAGAGTGATCTTTTTTCAAGCTGAGCAAAATCTGCAGCCATTTCCATGAGGGAGCCTAGCACAGCGCGAGAGAGACCAGTTCCCGTCGCTGCTCCTGTGAGGACAGAGTGTGATGGTGGAACGGGCCCCCCTTCCCGTTGGTCCTGCTTCCCACGGTTTGGAGACAGCCAGAATAAGTATGAAAGATGGGTGGGGAGCACCTATCCCCATGCAGCGTGCCTTGGCCCCATTTGACCAGCCCCCTCCCCCTTCTCCCATAGTCCGCTATCCCTTCCAATGGTATTTGTTGAGTTGAGGGGGTTGGCGCATGAAGACGCACACCTTTGCCAGGAGGCCTGCAGGGCAACCGACGATCCTCCACGTAGCTGGGACTTCGGACAATGTTTGTTTCTATGTGTGGTAAGCACCACACTAGCCCCGGGGGCCTGGGCCTCAGGTTCTATGTGTAATTGGTGACAGCTGCAGTGCAGGCAGAGAGGGACACTTGGTCAGCTAGAGGTATGTGTTTTTACATCAGACCACAATTGAGAGTTGTAAATTGTCCCAAATGCATTTTGAAGTTTTTTTCATCCAGTAACTTTGTGCTGAAAAGAAAAAAAGAGAAAATATTTGTGCGAAGGCATTCTGCAGTTTTTTCAGCCGGCAGAATGGCCCATGGCCTTCTAAGAGCTCAGGACCGCCCTTTTGTGGATGACCGGTAAAAGGTCGAAAAGATGCACTACTGTTTTTGGGATTGAATTTGGAGACAAATGTTCTCACCCATCGGATCGCAATACAGCCTTTGTGGGTTTTCAAATATCCCGCATGGCGACCGGCATTCCTCCACCAGGTGGGGTGCTGCGGACCCGTTTCAATGCTGAATTGCATGATGGCTGGGAGCTTAGTGTGGGCTTGTGCGGCAAGTTTTTTTGTATTACAAATACAACAGTGGAGTCTGGTGTGAGCATCCCAGCACTGTCACAAACCCTACATTTTGTGATATTAGTGTACTAATCCCCGGCCGCAATGGTGGTCTCTTGGTCTGTGTGCCTATTGCAGCGTTTGTAATTATGGCGATTGTAACTAGGTGGCTCAACGCTGCTCCTGAATTGTACGGCAGTGTTAACAAGGCAGCTTTCATGCCAATTAGGTTTATTAATGTGTGCAGTCTCTGTGGCGCATGTTCTTTGATGGCAGCATGACGGTATGCATCAGAAGTTGGTTACCGGCAATATCCTTGGCCTTTGCACAGTGGGCCTCATTACGACCCAGGCGGTAAGTTACCGCCTGGGCCGTGACTTTACCACCATGGCGTAAACTACGTTTACGCCATGGTGGTTGGCGGACTTACCGCCCCATTCCGACCTTGGCGGGGCGGTAAGTCCCCAATCCCCATTTACCCTTCCCCATTCCCATTTTTGCCCCATAGGGCATAATGGGAGTGGGGAAGGCGTTAATTACGCCACCGTAAATTACGGTGGCGTAATTAACTCCATGGTCCCTTAGCGCCATGGATTTTAACACCTGCTAAAAGCAGGTGTTAAAAGCGCCATGGCGCTAAGGGACCTCGTACTCAGGCGGTAAGGGTCGGCGCTGTTAACGCTGCCGTTAACCCCTTACCGCCTGGGTCGTAATGAGGCCCACTGTGTGTTGATGGCAGGAGAGTCCAGCGTGCTATAATTGTGTTTCCCTGCAATATAACTGACAACCAATTGTTTCTCAGGGCTTGCCTGGGCACTCTGGTATGAGCCTTTCCTCCACTGTAGGCAGTACTCAAAGCCCCCCAACCCCCGCCTTTAAGTTTTCAGACGGGATTTGGGGCAATTTGTGTGGTGAACATTGCCATGTTTCTGTTGCAGTGCTGTTTATGGGTCTTGGTCTGTCTGGCACAGCGGTTAGTAGGTTGCTGTGACAGCTAAGAGCTGGGAGAACAGGGATTGCATCAACCTGTGGTTCCAGGGAAGATGCTGTTATGATGATGCAGCTTCCGTGTGGTGATGCATGTCAATGCTGCTGTTGACATGTACATGGTTGTAATTTGTTTGGGCCGGTGCACATGCATGTGTACCTTGGGTCCTGGGCACTGCTGCTTCCATGACAAGGACTTGCATAGTGCAACAAACAGAGTGAAAGGCTTCATAGTGCTGGGAGCGGTCTGGTTCCGTGCTGGTTTTATTTTTGATGATGTTGCAGGTGGCCACCTGAAATGACTGCCACAAAAAAAATGACCACCACAAAATCTACACAATAAGCAGTGAAATACACGTTTTGTGATATGGTGTGAAATTAGTGGAGCCTAGCACAGTGGGAGAGGGACCGCTGCCCATCCCTGCTTGCTGCCATGAGGACAAAAGGCCCTGTGTGCTGCCTTTCTATCTGTCTCTCTCTGCTATAAATACTGGAGAGCTGGATCATAGTCAGCCAATGTGAAGCAGGGAATCTAAAGAAACCCTCCCCAGGCTTGCTGGTTTTTCATGTGTTCTGATTGCCCTGTTAGGGAAACCCTTCTGGTTTTCCTACTGGCCAGGCTCTTAATGGCGAGGTCTCCTCCATATCTAGACAGGCGCCATTATCATAAGTGAGTGCCAAGATACCCATGAGAGTGAAGTGACATAACCAGGATAAGACATTATCGTCGAGTGGCAAAGCAGGGATTCAAATGTGTTGTTGTCTCCCATGACGGGGACCACAGCATTCCTTTCTACAATGCTTGTAAGAAAATCCTTAATGGTTGATGGGTACACATGGTTCTTCCTGGTCATATGCTACCACTCATATGACACTTTTCTAGTAGTTTAACTGCCATAATCAAAACACATGCATAAGCTGGGGCCATGCGCTCAGTCTTTGCATGAAATAATAGGCTATATTCCATTACCGGGTTTCTAGACTAATCACCGCGCAAAGCTTTTCAAATGCGAAATAACAAAGTACAGGCCCTCTAATACTACCAGGGTGGTACTGTGGCTCAGTAACAGCTGTGAGCCATAACATAACTGTCGACATTGGGAACATAATTTCTCCATTCCTCGAAGAACGCTAAACATCGTCAATACATCGGTTAATGTCCTCTATTTTTGAAAAGTGCAACATTGTACATAGGGAGGTGAAACAATTGCATTCATTTTCGTATCCAATTTTAAAACAAACTGGAAACGTGTTCATCTGGGTTAGATGTGGGTTTTAAGACTTTACATTTTGACAAATGTATAACAACATACATTTCTAAGTTTTTTAATTGACATAATTGTTCCCTTCAGCACAAAATAGGTTAACGATTTGTATGTGCTATGTATTACTACTAGCGGTGTGCACTGCCCACAGCTTGCACATACTGTTTCCACTTGACACAGGGGAAATAGAACCCACCGCCCTTACACTTAAGCTTTTGTTTCATTAGCACAGTACACTTTTCCCGTTGCATGGAGGTTACAGGCAGTGCTCGTTCATTTCAGGAGTACAGCAGTACATGGCAGGGGCACGACGAAACCTAAATTGCATGAGGGTTGGAGGGCGCTAACCAGTGATGGAAGGGGTCACTTAAAAAACTGGGCAGGGCTAATATGGATGATCCTTACCCGTTCTCTCTATTCTCTCTACACCCACCCACCCTTCCCCCCCTTCTCTCTGCACCCACCCACACTTCCCTCATTCTCTCTACACCCACCTTTCTCTCATTGTCTGGACACCTGCACACCCACCCATCTCCCATTCTCTAGACCCACCCAGCCCCCATTCTCTCTACACCCACCCTTCTCCCATTCTCTCTACACCCCTTTCTTCATTCTCACTACACACCTTCCCCATTCTCTCTACACCCATGCACCTTACCCCCACTATCTTCGCCAGCCCACCCACCAACACTTCCCTCACTCTCTTCCCCCATCCACCCTACCCCCGCTGACATCCCCCACTCACCCTAGCCCCAGTCTCTCTTCTCCAGCCACCTTCCCCCCTCTCTTCACCCACCCTTCCCCATGCTCTCTTCCCCCACTCTCTCAACCCCCAAGAAACTCAATCCCACTCTCTCTACCACCACCCAACCTCCTCCACTCACTCTATCACCACACACCCAACTAACTGTACCACCGCCCACCTAACACTCTCTACAACCCACTCACCCAACTCACTGCCACTCTACCACCTCACATCTTACTCTCACACACTTTCTTATCCTCTTACCCTCAACCTTTCTCAACTGATATTTCACCTTGCTCATCATCAATGATACCCTCTCTTAATCATTTCCTCAATTGCTCAATTCGCTTTCCTTCTCAGTCTCTGGTATGCCTGCACCCCTTATCCCATCCTCCTTTAAAACTGTACACCCTCCTACTTGCATCCCCTATAAATGCAAAATGCAAAAACCATCAGTAAATGCCAAAACTATTGGCATTGCCAATGCTTGTTTTGTATTGGTATGTAAAGCACCTTGATGAATACGTTCTATAAATATGAATACAATACACACACACAAACAATACAGGGTAAATGGCCTGGAACTGGGTATGGAGAACCTTTGCACTAGTGGTGTGTTATCCATGTCTAGAGGTAGTAGCATGGATGGTGCAGAGGCAAAAAGAGGAAGGGCTAAGGGATGTCAATCCTTTTAAGTGCCTGGGTATTAAATGATTGGTTTAAGAAGGGCTTGTGGACTTGGGGGATGTTTGGGACTTGAGGTCCTTTGGGCAGACATAAGTGTTTTTTTTTTTACTTTGAGGTATGGAGAATCCATCATAATTGACTAGAAGGAAACAGACATTTAATACCACCAATCCGGTGGAACTAATCAGGTCCACACAGTTAAGATGTCACAATTATAATTTATATTGAATAACTTATAACGTTTTGCACAACATTGGCTTTAAAATGGTTAAAAATTGAGAGATCTACTCCATTTTAGAAACTTCAACAAATTGAAATGTATAATATATGATGCAATGGAATTTAAATTGGACTTAGCACCGCTCATGAACTTGCTGTGAGGAATAATAAGGTTAGTTCTATGTGCAACAAAATTCAATACAAACTATGAATGTCATTGTTATGTTTTGTGTTTGCTTCCTTTTCCTGGTTTTTGGCCATATTTTAGAGTTGTATCTATGCTTTGAAATTGGTGTGACAGGTCTTATAAGCAGTTAGCCTGAAATACGTGTTGATCGAAAAGCTGGTCTCAACCTTCAATCAATATGTACAGTAATGTTCTTAAACAACAGTTGATCTAAACATTGAGTTAATTTGAACATAACTTTGTTTTTATAATTCATTTGTTGACACATGGATGATAACTGAATTGTCAATTATAATTAAAAGGTTGGAAAGCTATTTATGCTTGAACCTATTTTCACTAATTAGAATTTAACTACAATAAAAATATAAATCATGAAAAAAATAGGTTAACCAAAATTACATAATGATGCACAGTTCTTCCCCCTTTTTTATTAACAATCTCTCTTAAAATCCCTTCTTCGGAAGAGTGCCACAAAATATAGTTAATCTCACGAGAGGCCAACTGCGTGTGCATCTCTCGTATGTCAGCTTGCCCAGCAGTGGCAGATTCACCTAAAGGGTACTGTGGAAATTTCCCATGGGGCCTCTACGTAATGGTTTTCTTTAATGTGTTTCTTTGCTCTGCTATCCCATTCTCCCAGTCACCACAGCACCTACCTTTTTCTGTCCATAGCCACCACATCCCTTTGAAACAGAACAATCGTTATGAAGCTCCCAGTGCATTCTTCCTCTATATTAACCAATGTTTTATGTCAGTTCATGTTTAACTACTTTTTACTCCCAATATACTGACAAACAATGTTTAAAATTCATTATTTGGACCCATTTTAAGAACCTTCTTAGGTGGAGGACCACACCCAAACTCAACTTAGATGGGTTTGGCTTGCTAAATACATTTGCTTGCATCGTGTGATTTTGGGGCCGCTTAGAAAACATTTTCAGATCCACTTTTGGTCCCAAGTTCAAGCATGAAGGCCAGCAGGTACTCTGCCAAAAGTAATGATCAAGTGGTTATTATGGAGTTTGACTATGTGACTAACAAAACAGAGAATTCACTTTTGGAAGAAGTGTGGCGATACTGTAGTACACAAAGGAGGCCTCTATAATGAAAACAGCCCAATTACTGCACTTTTTATAATATGGATAAAGCCGAACATTGTTCTTATCATTTTATTTTCCATTGGGAAAACTCTCAGATATCCATTTGACATTGTTTCAGTTTAGTAAATCTAATGGGTTGGAGATATTCTTCAAGAGTGATTATATCAAAAGACTATGTGCCTAATTCATGGAACTTTTAGCGCAGTGCAAAGTGACTTTGCACTGCCATCAAACACCCTCATTCACAGACCGGTGCAAGTAAGATGCAGCACTGAGAAAAGAAGAGAACAGTTGAAAAGGCTATTTTGTTTCAGATACAACATGGGTATCTCCTTAAACACAGGCACATGCTGCTTGTTGTTGGGCAAATTTTCAAGTGCTGGCATGGCTCCTTATCTGGAAGGGAAATCTCTGTGAAACTGGGGCACACCAAGCATTTACTACGGACAAGCTAAACACAGACCCGGCCGGGGTGGGCCAAAAGCCTTGAAAATACAAAGTTTTAGATCAAAATGATGGTCAATGCAAGATTACATAACAAATGGGAGATGTTAGCAAGGCCTCCTGATGTCAGAGACCATAGGGTGGATGATAAAAATCTCCTCAGCCAATGAGAGAAAAAAGGCTGATGGGTGTATTGCAGACTGAACCAACAATGAGGCCTGATAGGCTCTGGACATTTTGGGGGTCATTACGAGTATGGCGGTAGGGGCTTAACGGCACCGTTAAGCCCCTATCGCCATATTCCAAGGTTCCTTAGTGGGTTCCAGCAGGAACAGCTGGTCTGACCAGCCGTTCTTTGCGGGACACGTTAAGGGATCTTGGAGCTAATAACGTGCCCGCAATTTGCAGGCCCGTTATAAGCGCCTTCCCCATTCCCATTGAGCCCTATGGGGGCTCAAATGGGAATGGGGAATGGTTTACTCAGTGGGGAATTACCGGGTCCGCATATGTCGGAATGTCCCGGTAAGTCCCCATTCAGTGACACCGGACCCGGGTTTGGAGGCAGGCATGGCGCTAATAGTGCCATGGCTACCTCCAAACTCGTAATGACCCCCTTTGTCTTCAGATAAATGAAACCTGCATGGAGAAATGGGGGTTTGGATTTGCATAACATGTTTGAACTTTTATATTAGTTTAAATGGACCATCATGACTGTTCATTTTCTCAGCAACGATAGGTTGCATTAATATGTGATTCATATGATATTCAGAGGCCATCTGAAAGCTGATTCCCTGCCCGTTGCAATGCCAGTAATTTCATAATATTCAACTTTTGGAAACTCTATAACAATCCATAAAGGATTTTTGGCTGGCCAGAGAATGTTGGAATCTTGAATGTTGGTGAGCTGGTGTATCTGGATATTAAATTTCATATATTCATAACTATTATCCATTGTGTATGAAGGGTTAAAAGTCATAGCATACTCATGCAATAAGGTGCCAACATAAAAATAACTTCTTCTGATCCATCATGAGGAGAGGAATATTAATATCTATATATCATGGCATTTATTGGTAAATTACAAAATGGCATGTAGGGAATTTTTGGGTAAAACTTGATATTGTAGAACAAAAATCTGAATCTCAAAGGGGAGTTGAAATATGTCTGTCCTGGACTCCTGAACTAATCCTTAGAGAGGGGTTTGACTTTAGGGGTGAAAATATATGTAATGGTTAAATTCTGGAGCACCTCCTAACATTATGTTTCCATGAGAGGGGCTTCGAGAGTAAAACGGGCTTGCACTATAGGAAAGGGGGAACTGGAGAGAACTGGGGGGATCCTGCTAAAAAACATTGTGTGGAAGGAGAACGGCCAAACATCTTGAAGGAGAACTGCCCCTGTGGGTATCATGAGACAGCTGCATAAAACTGTAGGGTATTTTGTGGAGATTTGGGGCCTGACGGTATTTTATTACCGCCGAAAAATAACTTAGCAATAATCACTCTTTGTATTCAGATTTGGCCATGTGCAACAATAATAAGCCAAGTTCTAAAAACAAAAGGAGGGTATATGTAAGGATATTTGGCGTGTTACAGTACAGAGTACAGTAATACTGCACAAGTAGCACATTTTTTTTTTGCAGCACCACCACAAGGGTGCGGTGCATTGCTATATGGGTTGCCAGATTAACAAGGAAAGACAGGCTATTCAGTCAAAAACGATTTTAACATATAAGATGCAAATCTATTTTTACAGTTAAAAGCACACGTGCTCATTTAAAAATGCACACTATTTTTCACCTGAAATGCCTATATTGCTAGAGACACATTTGAAAATTAACAGCTAACCTATTAACAATTAACCTGACTAATAAAACCTTATTTAACATAACCCACTAATAAAATGTGTTCTCCACTGCAGAATTAGGCATACTCTGAAAACCATTTAAATGCGTGTGCAGAGATTTTTCTTCTCTATTCATGTGCATCAATGAAAATTTGCAATCAACATTTCATCTGAGTCCATCAGTTCATAAAATGTTCCACATTTGCCTTCTCAGTGGAAGTGGCATTACTTTAAGTTTAAATTTTCCAAGTCAATTAAAAACAATGAAATAAAACAACTAACTAAAACAAATAAGTAATATAACAAGTTAAAATAAATAATTAAAATAATAAATACGTGGAACTTCATATGCCGGAACTTTTGTTTTGTCTCTTTTGGTATGTCCCGACCAGCGATGTTATTCGGTTCATTCGAGTACTCTTTCATCTTGGCAATCTTGAATCCACAGTAGTCATCTCTTTTGGCATTCCGGTTATTTTGTCTTCACCTCCACCTGGAGGCAGGCATCTTTTGGTCTTCATCCAGGGGACTCCAGGACTCCATCGTCTCCCGTGGCCTCTGATCCCGGAACCTCCGACCAAATAATGTTAATTGTCTAAATCAAAATAGAAAATAAACAGATTAAGTACATAGTACAATACTAACTTCACCCTTTTGCCAAAAATAAAACATGCTTGGTAAAAATATTTCGTTTTTTTTTTTTCTTTCTTCTGAAATTAAACACAAGTTAAAAGAAAACAAACACATATAAAACAGCATTCAATATTTAATACACTTTCTCTCTGCACACCAACCATGAGCTTCCATTATATGTGCATTTATTTATTTATTTATATTTATTTTATATTATATTTTACATATACTACAGTGTTTATGTGCCATCATAACAATCAACTTTTTAACTTCTTTGTCACTGCCTCCTGATTGTATCCATTTATTTTCTCTTTTTGTGTTTAAGTGATTTTATCTGTTTCTACATGCTCAAGCTGCCTGATCTCATGCCTGGGATGGCATGGTTTGATTTGATTTACATGGACAAACTGCTCTATTGCTGTTTCACCTTCATTTTTCAAAATTTTATACACTACAGGAGAAACCTTATCTATAATTCGAAATGGCCCCTGCCAGGCTGCTAGAAATTTAGAATTTTTCTGTTTACTTTTTCCAAAATGAAACTTGTACACCTGATCCCCTACATTGTATTCCTTTACTGATGTCTTTTTGTCATAATATGACTTAGCACTGTCAGCAGCTCTTTCCAGATTTCTCTGCACAAAAGCAAATGCATGTTGCAAATGCCTCCTCAGTTCATCAATATATTCATGAACTGTGGATGCACTCACTAGAGTTTGCTCATGTGTTCTGTATAGTAGGTGTTGTGGTAACACCATTTTCCTACCTGTTAAGACCTCATGGGGGCTAACACCTGTTGCTTTGGCAGGAGTCGACCTGATTGCCATCAGAACCAACGGTAAACGTAAATCCCAGCTGGAACCTGCTTCTGCCACAAATTTCTTTAAAATATCCACAACAGACCTATTGCTTCTTTCAACTGTACCTGAAGACGCCGCCCGATATGCGATATGTAGTTTCCTTTTCACACCTAGTATTTGCCATACCTTACTCATTAGAGTACTTGTGAAATGACTTCCTCTGTCTGACTCAATTCTTTGTGGCAACCCAAACCTTGAGAACACATGGTTCACCAGCAATGTGGCTGCTGTTTGCGCACTACAATCTGGTGCAGGAATGCACTCAATCCACTTCGACATCAAACATACCACACTCAAAATATAACGGTGTCCCCTGCTCGACCTTTTTAAAGGACCTACATAGTCTATTTGCAAATCTGACCATGGGAGAGTTAGGCCTCTTTTCATCAATGGTGCTCTATGCATTGGTGAAGCAGGTTTAAATTGGGCGCATACTAGATATCCTCTAGTATATAATTCCACATCTTGGGACATATGTGGCCAGTAAGCATAATCTTTTAGTATTTCTAATGTTTTTTGTGAACCTCTATGGCCTGCAGTTATGGCATCGTGTGCATGGTGTAGCATTAGTCCTCTGAATGAAAGGGGTACTACCCACTGTATTTGCCCTGTTATGGACTCTCTAATCATGAGTCCATCCTGTAATCTAATTCGTGTTTTGTTCTTTAATAACACCCTCAACTCTTCTTTTCCCATACAATCATTTTCTGTTAAAGGATTTTGTTCAGGATCTATCAAATGATTATAATAGATTCCCAAAATTTGATCATTCTTTTGTGCCTCAATCAAATCTTGGTCTGGCGTGTCATGACTCCACTGCACCACCGGTTGATCTATCTCCTTTGGTGCTTTAGAACGTGTCACTGCATCAATTTGTATTTCACCCATTAAATAATCAATATGTAGCAATTCTCCCATCACAGCCCCAATCTTAGCCAGATGGTCTGCCTTATCATTTCCCTCCTTATCCTCTCCTGGTGTTTTTAAATGCCCACGAATTTTTCTCCAGTATATTGTTAAATTATTTTCTGACACCAATTTGTCTATGGCTTGTATCATTTTTCCATGTTTAAGTGGTTTTTTGTTGTATGTAACCATGCCTCTTGCTTTCCAACCAGGCAAATACTCCACAAAGCTATTCCGTGCATAGTCAGAATCAGTCACCAGGACAATTTCACTGAACTTTTTATCAACTGCAGTAGCAATTGCTTTATAGATGGCTGCCAATTCCGCCACCTGACTGCTCTTATCTCCAATCCTCATCCCTATACTAGGAACGCCTTCACATTTCAACCAGACATTTCCTATTCCTGCCACTAATTGTTTATTACTGTCATTTTCAATGTGAAAAGCACAACCATCCACATATACAGTTGGCAAATCCTTGCATGTTTTTTCATCAAAAGCTTTGTGTGGTGATTGTTCAAATTCCTGTAAACTAGCTTCCACTTCCATTTCATTTGGTATTTGTTCAGCTGCACAGTCATGTAAGTCAGCTAACCCTTGAGCAATTGGGCTCTTTTTATTTTGTCCATATCTTACTTCTACGGGAAAACCTTGTAATGCCAGCGTCCATGAAGTGATTCTGGATTGCGCTAGATTGCCTGATCTAATTCTTTTACTCTCTAAAAATTGCAAAGGTTGATGATTTGTTTCAATAATCACCTTTTCTCCCTGAACAATGGGGCGAAAATGTTGTAGCGCCCACACAGTGGTTAATAGGGCCTTCTCACATTCATTAAATTTCATTTCAACTTGGGAAAATGCCTTACTTGCATATGCAATGGTTTTGTGATTCAAATCGTGTTTTTGTGATAATACTGCTGACATACAATGTTCAGAAAAACCTATTTCTATAAAGAAATCCCTGTCCTTTATGGGGTATGCTAAACATGGTGCCTTTACAAGACATTCCTTCAATCTAGCCACTGCATCAGACTGCTCTCTTTCCCATCTCCAGGGAGTATTTAGTTTAAGCAGTTTAGTCAATGGTTGAGTGATTTCTGCATAATTCTCAATGAACTTTCTGTTATAGCCTGTCATCCCTAATAAACTTTTTACTCCTTTCACATTTTTAGGATCTTTTAATCTTTGTATGGCCTCTATTTTCTTCCTTTGTGGATTTAGCCCATGTTCAGTCACTTCATGCCCTAGAAAGTTCACTTTTTTCTTGCACCATTGTGCTTTTTGCAAAGATACTTTGGCGCCTGCTTTCTGCAATTGGCCAAGCACATGTCTTATTTCATCAAAATGGCTTTTAAGGTTTTCATTTTTTATCAGGACATCATCCACATAAACTATTGTTCCTCTTTCCGCTGCATCCGGCATGGCCTTTCTCAAAAATATGCCAAATTCACTCCCACTATTGATGTACCCGAACGGAGCTCTAAGCCAGGCATATTGAGTCCTGTCAAATGTAAAGGAAAATAAGTGTTGTATCTCCTCTGCCAATGGCACACACCAATATCCAGATGTGAGATCTAATGTGGTAAATACATTTGAACCATGTATCTGAGCTAGGCCCTGATCAATGAATGGTAGTGGCCACCTAGATACTGGTACTCTTTTATTTAACTCTCTTAAGTCTGCACACAGCCGCCATTGACCATTTGGCTTTAACACACCTAAAATAGGCGTATTGGATGTGCTATGAATGGGCCTAATTATTCCCCGTGATTCCAAATTTTTAATAATCTCTGCCAATGATTCTAAACATGCCAGCGGTAGTCTATACTGGCGTACAAACACTGGATTTCTGCTACAACCTTCTGGTAGTGTGGCCACATGTAAATCAGTTAAACCACAATCATAAGCATCTTTTGCAAATACATCCTTAAACTCCATAAATATTTCCCTCAGGTCGTTTCGATCCCCATCGCTATCACATGCATCCGCTAAGGAGATCTGCTCTTCTACCATTCTGGAAAATTCTGGAAACTCTTCTGGTAAAGGAATCTCAGCGCTTTCCTCTAACTGTGTGGCTGTGTCTTTTTGTAGAGCTGCCACTTTTAAATATTTTGGCATATCAGCTTCCACTTCAATGGGCTGATTTCCTGTTTCATTTTCATTTAAATTAAATATTATGCAATCCTCTTGATGGCAGCACACTGTCTCATTTGAATCATAAGGATACACAGAATGAATTTTAAATATTCCTTTGGGCTGAGAGTCCAGGTGTTCTGGCAACTCGCCCTTGGCATCTACATATTTTTCAGGAATATTCCCAATCACCATGTTATTTAAATCTGCCGTATAATGTGATTTTTGTATGGCCATTCCTAATGGGGAGTTTTCCTCTAAATGAATATCCTGACAACCTTTATTATTTACCATGATTTTTACAGATCCCTCACCAATGTCTACCAATGGAATGTATTCATAATCCAGGCCTTGCTGTTTTATGGATTCATTCAGGCATACAAATGCATCAGAGCCTTTCATCTGCTGCCCATTTTTGCATTTCAGTGTTATTGCAAACTGTTTTGTAAATGCAGGAATAATAGTATCTTTCCTTATTTGTAATTCGATGGCATAAGGAACCAGTTGTGCACAATGATAAGCCCTTCTTTTGTCTTCAAATTCAGGTGCCGGCCCACCTAGGCGTGACCATATTTTTTGATTAAGGAAATCTAACACCATACACATTCTGTGCATGATGTCATTGCCCATGTAAAATTCATTTTGTGCTCCATTCACTATCCATACATTATGGTAAATTGTTTTCTGCCCAATGCTAATTTTAAGCATGCATCTGCCTGCAATTCGGTTTTCAAAGTCTGGACTGTCCAACCCAGAAACATATTGGTTTTTAATCCTAAATTTCGGGATCTCTTCCCTCTCCATAATTTTTTGCAACAATTTCTCATTAATGAAACTCCTTTCATGTTCAAGCGCTAAAGTGGCTTTTATTGTTTTAAGATAATCATTTATACCAACGTGAACCCATGGTTGCTCATCTTCCATGTGTATTTCTGCCAGAGTGGTAATGTGTTTTTCTGAATCTGTTTTAGGAACAGTATTCTGTTTGCATGTATTCTCTTTTAAATAGAAACGTAATGTGTGCTCATCTATAGCAGTCTGCCAATCTTTCCTTGGGTCCAAGTATATTTGTACAGGTAGTTTTTCATTGTCGCTCTGATCTTTGTCTTGACACATTAATATAACAGTGACACTAGGTATGCAGCTATTCTGGAGATATACCTCCACAGCATCATTTGTTTTGGCAACGGTGTGACATTCATTTATATTGCTGTTTTGTGATTTTAGTTTCTTAGGCCTCAATGGTTTTTTGGTTAAGGACCACAGCACTCCATTCACCCCATCTATGAGAGGAGACAATCTTTTCAGGCAATCTGTCCCCATCAGAAATGGAATTTCACAAATAGATGTGATCAATACCTCTTGTTTCATTCTGTGCTTTCCTATTTTTATGTCAACCTCAGTTACACCTATGATGGGCACCTCCTCCCCATTAAAGTTATGCACTGGGCCTTGATTTGCCTTCACTGTGATCTGACTCTGTGGAGGCCTCCCTTCATTGATACTCTTTACCAGCTCCTTGGACATAATTGTGGCCTGTGCGCCAGTGTCAATCATAGCAAAGGTGTGGCACTTTTCTTCTACAGTGATGGGTGCATAATATCTGTCCTCAACTTCCTCTAATACACATAAGAAGTGTGAATTCTTACTGAGTTCAGGGCTCACCTTTCTCAGATCTTTCTCACTTTTGGCTAAGCACATTGGTAAATGGAAAGACATTTTTCCCTCCTTTTCACCCATTTCTGCGCGAGAGACTTTATTCATTTCTCCATGTTCAGAGGTTTTTTGGAGTGTGGCCACTGTTCGCCCATCCATCTGGGTAACATCAGAGACCACATTACAACCTTCCAACTGAACATGTGTAACAACATCATTCAGCAATTTGTCATTTTTTAATTCTGTGCATTTGTGATCATTTAGTGTAATACCAGCCCTTTCAGCCTCTTCAAAAATATGTGGCTCAAAGAATTTTTCAGGTGATTGACTTGTACCCTCCTTGTGAGTATTTCCTTTTTCTGTCCGTGTTTGGTCATTGTTTTGCTTGCCCAGGGAAGGAGCTATGGCATCCCCACTTACTCCCTGTTTACTGGTATTCCCCATGCATGAGTCATTTTTCTTAAATCTGTTCCTTTGTTCTTTTGGAATTCCTAATGTTTCTTTTTCATTTGTGCAAATCTTTACTGTTTTATTTAGCTCTAAGTTAAACCGTACCTCTTTTTTAGAAGTATTTGCACTTTCTGTCACAATTTCATTTACTGGTACTTTCATTTTTAATCCATTAGGCATCTCAGAGTCGTTATGCAAAATTATATCAGAGCAATCTGTCATTTTGGCACTGCAGTTATCATGAGTACTTAGTCACTTTTCGGAAGCCCCCCGGTCATTGCTATGGCCATCAGCCCCCTCTTTGGAAGGTTGTTTTTGCGCTGTATAGAGCTTTCCTATTTGCTCAGCTAACATTTTCACTTGGGCCTCAAGGCACTGGAACCTTTCCATCTCTCTAGGATCCTCTTTCTGTGGCCTAGGTCGATATTGGTTGTTTTCCCCCTGATTGGATCTATTCTGATACCTCTCAGGTGATTGATACCGGTTGGGATGGTTTCTGAACTCTTGATTCATTTGTGGAGGGGAGCGGGTTGCACCCATCCTTTGATTATAGTCCCTTGGTGGGGAATCATTGTACTGGCGTGGACTGTAGTTCACGTTTTGCCTCATGTCCTGTCTCTCAGATTGTGGGTACTGGCCCCTATGTTGATTTCCATTATCAGTAAATCGATCCACATATCGGGGCCTATCCTGATTACCATATATCATGGTGTTGGGATCAAACCTACTCTGTGTCCCCAATGACTGGTAGGGACCATCATTTCTTTGATCTTGATTTTGTCTCTGGTTATTGTTCATACCTGCCATATCAGACCGGTATCTTACCCGGGGTCTATCCCCTAAGTACCTAGGGCTGATGTAGCTCTCTCTATTACTAGGATCATGTGATTGGAACATTGGTACAGGAAATGGCGATCTTTGTTGATTACCCCTTTGTTCAGGTGTCACATTATTTTTACCTTGACTTTGAGCAGACTCAAGGGACATTTTGGCTGACCTGATTTCCATTACTGTGGCTGAGGGTTCTTTAGATTTAGGCCTAGTATCTTTCATTTTATCACTTTCTCTACCCTGACAATAGAGTACCTCATATAGCTTTGTGCTTTGATGTACAATCCATTCAAGGGACTTGTCACGGTCAAATTCACGGACCAATTGGGATATGATGTCTTTCTGTAGCCCATAGAAGTATGCAGTTTTAAACTCATTGGAATTTGAGTCAAAAGATACATCAAAGCGAGAGAATGCTCTTTTTAAGTCTTGTAAAAATTGGCGAGGGGAT
The DNA here is from genome assembly GCF_040938575.1 of Ambystoma mexicanum. Taxonomy (NCBI): domain Eukaryota; kingdom Metazoa; phylum Chordata; class Amphibia; order Caudata; family Ambystomatidae; genus Ambystoma; species Ambystoma mexicanum. The sequence continues at coordinate 99,144,652 of NC_090941.1, read as the reverse complement.
GTATTAGGTCCAGCAGTAATTGTGTACGCGACTTTCTTTGCCTCCTGCAATGACTGAAAAGGAGAAAAATGACGCCTAATTTCTTTTTCAAACTCCAGCCATGTCATATTCTGCTGTTCATTTAATCCCCTTATGATGCTGGCCGTCGGGGCATCTAAAGTTAAATGAAAATATTGTCTGTACTGTTCCCTAGGTATCTGGAGTGCTTTAAAAATGTCATGCACCGCTTCTAAGTGATCCTCAATGCAGCATTCACCTCCCTTTTTAAATGGTTTGATCAGGGCTTTAATGGATTTCATTATTTGTATGGGGCTACTTGTTGCAATGCATGGAATTGCACTATTTTGTGAGTCAATCCTGTTTTCAGGTGTGTGAGATTGGTGACTGCCCCCAATGGGAGTATCAAATCCCCCAAGGGCGCTGCAACCAAGTTCAGTCACCGGCCCAGTCACTGGGGCACTAGCTCTTTGGGCAGAGCTAGAATTCACCTCCACTCCATTGAATGTGGTACCCTGCCGCCTCTCCTGGGACCTGGGAATGCACATTTGCTGTTCTAAGTCCTTACACTTTTTAAGGAGTCTAGTTGCTTCATTCTGCAAATAATTATTTTCATCGCTCATTTTATTAATCGCCTCCTGCATGTCGCACATTTGCATTTGGCATTCATTGAACTCTTTATTTCTTTTGTCTCTTTCTTGAATCATTTTAATCATTTCTTGTTCTGCACTCTGGAGATCACCTTCTTTTTCACAATGTTCTTTTTGTAAAATCTGCATTTCTGAAACAACCTCATCCTTATCCTGCCTAATGTGATCCACTAAGGCTTTTAAGTGTGTCAATTCTTGCTCACTATCTTCAAATTGTTTCTTGCTTTTGGATAACTGAGTATCAAAGTCTCTGCATTTTAATTGCATGTCTTTTTGGCATACATCCAATTCTGCTCTCAACATTTCCTGATTTTTACTTGCCCCATCTAATTCAGTCTTTAACCTGTTAATTAGCTGAGTATCATTCTCTTGCATTCGCAGGGACTTGTTTAAAATAAACCATATTTTGCCGCATAGCCGTATTAAACAGTCTTTCTCTGCACTTTTATCGGCTGCATTCAATAATCTTGTAAGGCAGACCTGGATTATGCTGCCTTCTGCAAAAATATTGTCTAGTTTTTCTTTCTGCACCTCACCCTGAATGCGGTTACTCCATTCTAACGTGCTATTCGAAGACCAATTCCCATGTGCAAATAACTTTGCCTCTAAATATTGCACTAGATCTGAGAATGTGGTTTCCCTTTGTGACATTCTGAAATTCGTTTTTAGTGGCACACTGCTATTATAAAATGGGTTCCCTTTAATGTGCAAATGGCAGTGTGAGACACACTTGCCACGCCCAGTAGGTACTCTATGATCACTTTCCCGGCCTGCAACGCACCATAAATATGTAGGGTATTTTGTGGAGATTTGGGGCCTGACGGTATTTTATTACCGCCGAAAAATAACTTAGCAATAATCACTCTTTGTATTCAGATTTGGCCATGTGCAACAATAATACAATGGACATGCATTATTTCAGCACCCAGACCTGCATATTTGGTATACGTGGTTGGTGGTATTTTGGTGAGCATAATTCCCTTGTTTTATTTGTGGCCCCAATGTCCAGAATCCCTTATCTTTGCTTAGATTTTTCGTGTGATCACTAGAGAGACCTCAGACCTGCATTCTAGGAATACCACATTTTCCAGTGATAGTGTTGGTGTGCCACCATGGGCGAACTCACTGACTTATTTACGACAGAGAGCTATATGTGGTAGTCTTGTGGTAATTTCCACTACCTTATATACGGTAGGGAGCTATATTCAGAGAGTCTCTCTTCCCGTTGGCTCATGTACCTCCAACAAGCTATGCTACAGTCACTCACAATTATTCATACTGATTTTGACATGCACACATCTGTCTTAAAATGACCATTGCACTGTTTAAAATCTCCCCACATCATCAGCATTGTAATGGTAAACAATAAACATCACCCGTCTGTTTTCAAATATTTTTCTGTATTATACAAGTTGTATTTAAACCCGATCTCATTCTTTACAGAAATAAAATGGTACAGTCAAAGCATTGTCTGTGACACACTGCAAAGATAGTGGCGGAGAACATAACTCAAATTGCAACATTAGCACTTGATTAAGACACGCACAGGAATCCTACACTGACTGCATATTACCGTACACACTCAGCTCCCACACTTCTCATTACCTTATCTTTTTAGTTGTTCTCTTTGTGAATGTGGCTCTCTTGGATTAACTCCAGCAAAAAGGAACGCTTGCCTTCTCAAACCGGGGTCATTGCCTGGAATTCTCAGCTTTTGCAGATACGAATGCCTCAGCCAGTGGAAAGGTCTTTCTTTCAGCTCTCCCCAATCTCGACTGCAGCAGGACACAGGAATCTGCATTCAGTCAGGAGCCCCACAGCCAGGTCTTCTCCCCAATAGTGCAGAAAGATGTCTGCCTGTCTTTTTCCTTGATACTGCCCACTAAAACTTTCCTCTCAGCCCTCTGTATGACGTGTCCCAATGAAATCCATCATCTCTCATCCTCCTACTCTTCAACAATAGCTTCGCTTATACATTTGCAATTGTTGCAAATCTGACTTCCTTCTTCCTGCAGTTACTGTGCACAAAAACACGGAGAATCAGGCAGAGAAGAGAAGAAAAATCTCTGCACACGCATTTAAATGGTTTTCAGAGTATGCCTAATTCTGCAGTGGAGAACACATTTTATTAGTGGGTTATGTTAAATAAGGTTTTATTAGTCAGGTTAATTGTTAATAGGTTAGCTGTTAATTTTCAAATGTGTCTCTAGCAATATAGGCATTTCAGGTGAAAAATAGTGTGCATTTTTAAATGAGCACGTGTGCTTTTAACTGTAAAAATAGATTTGCATCTTATATGTTAAAATCGTTTTTGACTGAATAGCCTGTCTTTCCTTGTTAATCTGGCAACCCATATAGCAATGCACCGCACCCTTGTGGTGGTGCTGCAAAAAAAAAATGTGCTACTTGTGCAGTATTACTGTACTCTGTACTGTAACACGCCAAATATCCTTACAAAACCAACTTGGGTGGAGAGGCCTTAACATTGAGAGGCCTTAAACATTGCCTGGGAGAGAAAAAAAACGGGGAAGCCGACAGCTGCCTGAGTGACAAGATCCTGTGGGTTCACAGAGAAGCTTGGCTGTCCTTCCTGATCACCAAAAAACAGAGGTGCATTGTAAGAAGAATTGATCCACTTGAAACTAAATGTGTTGGGGGAATCTGCCTGCCTTAATCTTGTTCCCACAAAAGTGGGTCGGGGCTACTGTGTATCCCCTTAGCATAGTTGAAGGAATATTAATTTAATTAATTCCCAAATAGATTGTCACAGGGGTGAGCTTGGAAGTGTTTAAACCTTCCAAACGTTTTCCTAGCGGGAATAACATTATAGTCATACATAGTAATTGGGGTGTTATGGTCAAAAAAACAAAATTTGCAATTGTTACCATACCCAAACCTTGCCTTTAAAACTAACAAAGATGCATGCCCCTGAAACGAAATTCCAAACTGATACCCCTTCCCAAAACCTGCTTTTAAACAAAAGGTATCCTTATCCCAAAATGAAAATCCCAATTGTCACCACTCCTTGAGCATTATAATTCAACAAAAATGTGGGTTGCCATAAAGCGAAATTCCCAATTGTCACCACTCTTTCAACATTACCTTTAAGAAAGGAATGCCCTAGACTCAAAAACGAACATTATAAACTGCCCCCCCACCTAGACCTGCCTTTGAACAGAGGGGTGCTGCATTTAATTGGTGCCTGGGTTGTCAGTGCTGGGGGGAGAAGTGCTTTGCAAAGTGAAACTAATGCAATTTCCATTTAACAATGTGCACTTTCTCCTGAGAGTGAGTAAGTGACCCTAAGAGCAGAACAAGCTTCTACTGCTTTTGGGTGATAAGGACACTGTGTACTATTTGCCACATGTATGTTTAAAAATCTGTGTTTCCAAACTGCATTCATTTGCGATTGTGCAGAATCTGTGTCTATCAAGCATTGTGCATGTAAGGTGTAATTTCTTTTTTAAATTAAATTGTGTCTGAGTTTTAAAACTAACACTTTATCAAGAAATGCTAAGACTTATGCTCTAGCAATGCTCTAGCAATGTTCTGTGTCATTAATATTTCATAGTGATACCAAAGGGGTTTGTGGGACATTTGTTTTAAGCTCTCTATGCAGCATGTGCTCCATGTACCTGAAACACAAAGGAGAAAGTAGCTTATGTGTTGAAGTTTTGTTTGTGCCACAAAGAAGGTGTCATGTGTAACATAAACCAAACCTCATTGAACCTATACTTTAAATACATATGCATTCTTCATGTACACTGTTCTGGTTCTTGACTCATTGTTGGCACATGGGGAGGGATCCATGGGCTCTGTATGAGTCATAAGTAGGGCATGTTTAGATCCTAAACAAAGGATATATTGTGGGATCTCTTAAGTGGGGGGTAGGAAGTCCATATGTTGAGTGTGGTCTCCCTCTATATCATTAACAAGCACCACAGCATGGAATCCTTTCAAGCTCAACACTGGTTTAATTTTGCAGATGCTGGTGCCTGGGAAGATAACCTGCATATTTTTGGGGGCAATGTAGCAGTGCAAATGATGCACTTGCTGTCCTCTCTGCATACGTAGGTGTAGGATCTATGTGTCTTGCACTAATATATATTCGGCTCCCAACACCTACATGGTCGCTGGGATTGCATTTCACCATGACCACCCCTTAACAGTGAAATACAAAAGAAGGAGAAAGCAGAACAATGAGTGAAAACAGCAAAGGTACATGCTGCCATTAAGCCAAAGGGGTCTAAACTTGAAGACACTCCCGTCCCCTGCACACCTTACATACTGAAAGAAATCAGTCTATTTTCAGAACATTTAAACTTTTATATACAGAAATCTCAGGTTAAAACATAAATTACAGCATATATTCGCTAGAATCAAGAAAAACAGATATCATATGGCTTCACATATGGCCAGCATGGAAAACAGAACAAAAACAGATAAAGAAATGTACTCCCAACTTTAGAATACAGCGTCAAGCTCTACGCGTTTCGGGGAATAACCCCTTCTTCAGGAGCAGAAGATCTTCAAATACAGATATATACAGAGTTAACACTCATCTCATGGTTCACTCAAAGTTTCACCTGCCTAAACAAATTCTACAAAAGTTTAAATGTTCTGAAAATAGACTGATTTATTTCAGTATGTAAGGTGTGCATGGGACGGGAGTGTCTTCAAGTTTAGACACTTTTTGTTTTATGTTTAACACAGGCTCCAGTGTCAGGGCGTGTATTCCTCCCCAGCACCCATAATTGTTTAAATGTATTCCTAAACTGTGTATCTATCTTTTGTGAAATAGGTGCGCTCCAATTGATATTACTTTCTGAATTAAGCCAAAGGGGAACACATATGCAAAACGGTCATAAACAATCATTCTATACATGAAATCTCCACCTGCACCTACTCCAAACTGGCACAGGAATGAGGGGTGTTTCTATGAATTTCAATCTGCACTCTGTTTGTCAATGTGGGACGCATATTTAAACTGTTTGTAAATCCCCACCATTAACCATTGGGGATCAGAACGTGGTCATCTGTGATGTGCACAAGCAGATGCACTCTGTCAATCACTTATAACATGTGTTAACAGGCGCAAACACACACTTCCCCTTGGATTACGAAAGTGGTTTGTGAATCTGGCCCCAGGAATATAAAGATCTGGCAATGTAAGAATTCCTGAAGCCTGAGGATCGATAACCTTCATTAAGGATTCGTAAAACATGATTACCTAAAATTAGAGTTCAGAATGGCATGTTCCACTTGGAATATTCCTTTGAATAATGTGATAAGGTTTGAGTCACATAGTAAGAGGATAATTTGTCAAAAGCAATCATTGGCACGTAAGAAGTGACATTTCCAAGGGAAGGCAGCTATGTAAATATACTTTGGAGCTGATTTACTTTTTGGTTTAACGCCAATGGAAGGTGTAAAAGCCTTGAATTAGGCGTTAATGCCTTCAATTCATCTAATGCCACATTTTCTATAATGTCCAAGGTGCAGAGGAGGGGTGGAACGCACTTGTGTTTCCGCCACCTTCATCCTCTCTTTCATACAAATTTTCCAGCATTTGCGCCTGCATGGATTTTCATCCCAGCACAAATGCTGAAGATCCATATGTGGTCTGCCTGCTTTATGCACCAGCATAAAGCAGGTGGATCCCATGGGAATTCATTGTTAATTCTGCTTGCCATGCTTTCCTGGCAGGAAGCATTTGCAATTACAATTAAACCTTGCCCAACATGCACGTTGGGCAGGGTTTCATTTTAATTGTGAAAACTGTTTATCATGTGTGCAAGGCAAGCAGTGTTCACAGTTGAAATTAATCTCGGCCCGACATTCGAGCATATCGAGCAGGGTTTAATTGTAATTGTGAGCACTGCTTGCCATGCGAGCTCGGCAGGAACCGTGTACTCACTTTGCATGGCGGAGTGCAAACGTGCAGGGCCAAAGGCAGCATACACACGTGTGCGCTGGCTTTTCCCCTGCACTTTAGCACTCTGTAGTGCAAATGACGAAAATATGGTGGCAGGGACCTGCCCATGCCAAAGTGCATGTGTATAGGTCCCCGCCACCGAATTTACAGTGAATTCGAAAATTAGCCTCTCTGGGTTACCTCTTTTGCTTTCACACTAAAACGCAATAACAGGCCTAAAGAAAATCAGGGGTCCAGTGGTGACGTTGGATCAAGTGGTTCTCTGGTACTGCAGCACCCCCTGGATCTATGGAGAAAGGTCAGACGGAGAACAAACAAACATGCTGCATTTCAAGCGTTTTTTTTTTCTTGGAAAGTTTGCTCAAAGAAATGAACTGCAAAGTGTTGCCAAGACGATTCCAGTGAACAATATCTCCGGCAAATCATGTCTTAATTCTTTTCACCTTTCATATCTAAGGTTGCAATGCAAAGTGCTGGCATTTTGTGACCAATGGCACTCTTACTTGGTCCAGACAAAGGTTTAAGGAAGAAGCAATGTACAAGGTTTCTTAACGCATGCACATTTAACACGCACTGCCAATAGACAGCTATGCGTTTTTATAGTTGTTTGCCTTTTTGTTTTGAACATGCACATGCGCTGTGTCTATAGGGTAAACACACATATTCAAAGTCTCATCTGAGCGGGCAAGGGTTGACGGGGCGTACAATTTGAAGTCTCCTATTTCATCATGCACTCTCCCAGACAGTGCAACCACTGAGAGGCCATCCTCACCTCTTAGCATGTCAGGTGCCCTGTTTCTGTGACAGACAGTGCGGGCAATTCCATAAAGGGCTCCTATAATTTTAGTGGCACAATTCCACATCTTATTAGCCTGATATACTTCTTAATTGGTGTATTCTGTCTAAGTATTCTACCACAGCCCAATCCTCCTCAGGTTGCTATCCCTGGACTACCACGACTCTCCTACCTCACTCAGCATGGGTTAGTTACCTTCTCATCTCTACATGTACTCTCAGCTCTCCCGCTTATGTACTAAATTAAGTCATTCTGCACTTACCTTTCCATCTTACCCATTTCATTTCCTTATCAACATGGCCTTATATGTTACTGGAAAGTCAAAATTGGGTGTATTTTGCATTTAACTTGAAAGCCAAACTTGGGTGCTTTTTGCATTTAACTTGAAAGTCAAACTTTTGTGTATTTTGCATTTAACTTTGCCCATTGATTGTAACCTGCTAGCCCAGTGACTGTTCTATACCGCTGTACTTGCATACTCCTCATTCTGCCTCCTCTTTTTCCCCTCAAATGGTCGCTTTCTGTTTCTCCCATCTACTCCAACTGCAACTCTATCAACTACCCTTCCCTTCTCACTAAATCTGGAAAGAAGAAGTTTTTATCTTGGCCTCTAACCCTGGACTCCCTATCGCTGATACCTATTCCAGTGCCTCTTCCAGACAGACTCTCACCGACATCCTCTTTTTCGTTCCTCTGCCGAATCTATGGACCCCACATATGATCTCTGTGCTCTGTCCTGTCTCCTCCTCTCCCATTAATGATGGCACTCGCTGGGAAGTCCTCATGGATTCCTTCGACTCCTCCATAGTCATCCTTAATGTCTATCTTAATGGCACTGTCATGGTCCAAGGTCCTCAGGCCAATCTCCACCTCTTTGTTAGGCCTTTCCCTTTCGTCAACAACTCCCTTTCAACTTCGGCTGTCCATTCCTCTCATTCCTCGGCTACCTTGCCCACTCCTCCCTCCCCCTCTGCCCCACTTCAGGCTACCTCCACCCCTCCTCCGGGTGTACCTCTGATTTGTATTCCTCCCCAGAAGGTCTTTAAGGCTGGCAACTTTCTTCACCTTGCCACTATCATCTCTTGCTTCGCTGTCAATAACTCCTCTGACATCTGCCACCTCCTCAGAGAACTTGACCTTGATGTCCTCGGTCTTACTGAGACATGGTTCACAGCAAGCTCTGTCACGAGCTTTGACACCCTCCTGCCTGATGGCTAAAAAATCCTCTCTGCCCCCAGATCCACCCAGCCCGGAGGTGGTGTAGCCTTGATCTTCCCTGAGTGGATCCCTGCCACTATCATTCCCACTCAGATCTACCCCTCCTTTGAATGCCTTGTCTGCAGGCTCTCTATTGCTCCTAGCCACTCTCTTACTGTTGCTACTCTCTTTTGGCCCCTGGGCAAATCATCTCTTTTCTCTCAGAGTGGGCTGACCTCTCCTCCTCCCTCCTGGCCTCAACGACTCAACTCCTCTTTCTTGGGGATCTCAACATCCACCTTGACTCTCCCTGTTCCTCATATTTGCTCTTTTGCAATCTCTGTGATTCCCTCTCTCTCTCTCTATCCTCTCCTCTGGCCCTATGCATTCTGCAGATCACATACTTGATGGCTTGATCTCCTCTGGCCTCCCCTCTCCATCTCTGTGACTACTCCACTCTCCTGGAGTGACCATTGCCTCCTCTCCTCTCATCTCTCACTCTCTTCCCCCCAAGCCAAGCCTACCCCAACACGGCCACCTACCTTCTCGGACATCCGTCCCATGAAGCGCATGTCAGTTGAGGCTTTTGCTGCCACCTTCTCTCCCCCCAGTCCCTCCCTGGCTAACTCACACCTGGAAGCAGCCCTATCCCTTCTCTACTCTTCTATGTCTGATACTCTTGATGGTCTTGCCCCTGTCATGAGGATCCGTTTGACATCCAAAGCCAAGTGCAATTCTTGGTATGACTCTGACCTAGCTACACTTAAATGTGTAGTGTGGCTGAGAGGAAATGGAGGACTTCTTTCTCATCCTCCGACAAACTGGCTTGTCACCTGCTCCAAAGGCAATACTGACTCTCTCTCCTCATCAAGAAGGGTGTCCACATTCAAGCCTGTGTCTCGGCGGCATCTAATAACTCAGACAAACTCTGTAAAATCTGCAAGGAACTGGCTCTCTGCAATGCCCTTGCCTCTCACTTTATCTCATAAACTCAGGACCTGCTGTCCACGCTCTCCTCCCTCTCCCCTATGCTCCCCTCTCCATCTGTGCTTGCTGACCCACCTTCGGCCACCCTCCCACCCTCCTTCTTGCCCTTTCCACTTTTCTCCCCTGATGAGGTTGCTAGACAAGTCTGATCTATGAAAGCCTCGTCAAAACAGGTTAATCCCTGCTCCCCTAAAACCATCAAGGACCACATTGACACCCTCACTCTGGCCCATGCCCATTTCTGCAACCACTCCTTTGCCTCCTGATCCTTCCCCTCAACTCTGAAGCACTCCCTTGTGCACCCTCTTCTCAAGAAACCCACAGCTGATCCTTCCTGTCCTGCTAACTATCACCCAATTTCCATTACTCCCTTTATGAGAAAACTCCTGGAAAAGTTGGCCCTCTCCCAGAGTAGCATTCATTCCGATTCTGTTGGCTGTCTCCATGACCACCAGTCTGGCTTCTGAGCTGCCAGAAGCAGACAATTGCTCTCCTGAACATCCCTGAAGATCTGCTCTCCAACCTTAACTCTAACACTCCCTCTGTCCTCTTTATACTTGATCTCTCTTCTTCCTTTGACACGGTCAACCGTACCATCCTCCTCAACCGTCTCCATGATAACCTGGGTATCACAGACCAGGCTCTGGCCTGGCTGACCTCTTTCCTCTCTGATCAACTCTCCCAGGTCATATTGGTGTCCTTCCTATCATCTATCTCCCTCTCTGCCTGTGGTGTTCCCCAGGGGTCTAACCTCGCCCTGGCTTGTTAACCAATACCTGGCAACTCTCGACCACTGCATTGCCATTTTCTGCTAAAATTTCCAGTGCTACACTGACAACACACAACTCATTTTCAGGCTGCCTTCGGCCACCTCCTCTCCCCCTCTCATCTCTGATTGATCTTTGTCTGAATTCCAGCAAGACTGAGATCCTCTTCATGGGCACACCTTCTCCATCCTTTCCACTCATTCTCTGACCAGCATCCCTTGGCCCTCCTCCTACCCTCACTTGCAAGGCTAAGCACCTCAGGATCATATTTGAATCCACACATTCCTTCTCCGCCCACATCTCTGATGTCTCTTAAAAGTCAAACTTCCTACTGCACCTTCTCAGAGGTATTCTCCCTTTCCTCTCCTTCCCCCAGAAGCTCATGGTTTCCCAAGCTCTGGTTCTCTCTAAGTTGACTATTGTAACAGCCTCTTTCTAAATCTACCTGCCTCTACTGCCCGCCCTCTGCAACTCATCCAGAACAGGACTGCAAGACTTGTCCTTGGCCTCAAGCACTGGGATCGTATCTCTCCAGCTTTGAAATCTCTCCATTGGCTCCCAGTGCATGCAAGGATTACATTCAAAACCCTGTGCATTGTCCACAAGGCTTTCTGGGGCCTGGGTCCAGAATACCTTCAGCTATCGTTCTGCAAATAACTCCCCTCTCAAGATCTTCACTCCACTCCCTCTAACTCCCTCAGGGTCAGTCGTTTTTTAAAGAAACGAACACGGGGTAGATCTCTGACTTCGGCTGGGGCCTCCCTCGGGAACAGCCTCCCTACCAATCCAATACTTGAGGAGAACCATTTCCGTTTCCAGAAGCACCTCAAGACCATCCTCTTTGCTTCTGCTTTCGCTCCGTGTCTCTTCTGCTGATCTGGTCTCTCTTGGCACTGTGCACTTGACCACTCTTTGTCCTCTGAGTCCAGGCTTCTGCTTACCTTGCCACCCTCCCGCACTGCCTCTGGGCCACCCCTTGCACAGGGGTATGTATCTGTACCCACACAGTCCTCCCTCTTCCTTCCTTGCACTTATCTGACCTACCCTGTTTGCTTCCCTAAACTCAGCAGTTGCCACTTGCTGGCTGCACTACCACTTTTGTTTGCTTTTATTATTTATTAATTAGTATTTATTTTGGTTCTCCTTTTGCTCCACACTTTCCACTTCTCCCCCCTTCCTTGCATTTTTTCCCCTCCCCCTCGCCCATGCACTTGCGCATTCTCAATGTCACTGGGCCTAGTAAGATTGTTGTTTTGTTCTCCCCTGTTCCCCTCCCTTGCCTTGTCGCGCTCTCAAACACTTGTGTATGAGTGAAATAGAAATAAAATATCAATTCAATTCAATTCAAGCAATTCTACTTCGAATAGGTCAGCAGTGGCTGAACTTTTCAGATCTGATGCAATTCTTTTGAAAGCACAGTGTCAGCAGAATCTCATGCGGATTGGCACGCTTCTTATTGGGACAGTACCTGCTCTTCTCACATGCACTGCAATGGTGGAGTGCCAACACTTGTCAACAGTGTCAGCATTGAACCCAAGCACTGAATGTCCAATGCTGTGATCCTAGGCAATGCGTATTTTCTTCCAAGTAATGAATAACTGTCTGCACCTACAATGCTCTCTAAGTAAAAATCATTTCAGTCAATGGCGCCGTGTAACCAATGCCTAGTTGCCTTCACTCATGAACTTGCTACTGTAACAGAACCAAGATCAACCGTGACCATGTATTGCTCAATCTCGTTCTCTGTAACCAGCGCCTAGTTGCCCTGGGTTTTGAGCGCTCTACAAATGACAAAATAAATAAAATAAATAAAGTGAGATGCATATTGCTATAGAGAATGGCAAAGCTGTCATTCTCTGGGAAACGACTGACTACTTTACTCTCAATCAGTCACCTTTTCTGGCCTTTCTCTGTCTCACACACTCTATCGCAGCCATATATCCTATTTGGTAATGTGAGGCGTCATATTTTCACTTAAAACATGGCAACAACCACCAAGATTGAAAAAGGAGCTCGAGGTTGTGCGAGTTTGTACGTGAACATGTATCCAAAGGTGGAACGTGTGACTAGGAACAGGAAGTGGATGCATGTGACCAGGAAGCAAATAAAAGACCGATTTATTTAAGGAGGAATGATCAGTTCGAGCGTGGATGAGTCACAGAAATAGATACATTATGGCAGTGACTAAGCAAAGAGGGTACCCGAGTGGCTATGTGCCCATGTCCAGACAACGGCGGGATGAAGGATCACTTGCAAGAGAAGACTACAGGATGTGGGTGACTATGCTTTGAACATGGGCAAGAGAAAGAGTGTGGGCAGATGTTGTGGATGAACCAGGCTGTGCTGGGGGACTGCGAGAACGGAAGAAATCCGGAAAGTTAAATTAGTGTGAAGTGAGAAGGACGGGGAAGGAGAATGTTGGTGGACATAATGGAATGGCGGATCATAGTCGAGAACCTTCTTAAACTGCAGTAAATAGGCAGAAAGGTCGACGAAGAGCATTGGAAGAATAGGAGAGGCAGGAGAAGGATATGCAATGAGGAGGTTTCATGGGCTGATCCTCAAACCCCGGCCCCAGATGAACAGAGGGCAAGAGCAATAAGCAAAAGGGTGGAACGAACCCATTTGAGCAGATGTTGGCATTCAGCACTACAGTGGCAGCGCTTCCGAAAAGAACAGTGTGCAATGGGAACATTGCACATACATCACATAGGACCACATTTCAGACAGGCAAGTCTACAGATGGCAACGGGGCAGGGATGAAGCCAGTCCTAAGTCGCGTTTCCCACCGAGAAGCACAAGCCTCTGACAAAATATGGCTCATGTGGCTAATGCGGCTACTGCAGACATCTATGCGTAGCCTAATGGCCACAGGTTTGATTCTGAAAGATAACATAGTGGGCTAATTTGCCTACTGCAGCAATATATGTTTCAGGTGCATATCATAGATTAGAGTACCATCAGAGCTAACATAGCCTATCACTTCTCAGCTGAAGAGTTGTAATGCATTCAGTGGGAGAGCACAGGCGCTTCTCAGCAGTGATACTTTCATTTGAAATGTAGTTCTGCTATTTTGTTTTTAAACACCAACCAGTGTTGCCCCACAGTCGCTTCATAGAATTGTAGTGCACTTCTCAAAAAGGGCAAGTGACTGCAATTATAAAGCCTGCACGATTAGCAATGGAATGACTAATGGCACCAGTCATTATTCAATTCACGAAACAAGTCCCAATGAAAACAAAAAGGACAACAATAATAGAGAAAAAAAGAAAAAAAGGCAGCAATCTGAAATCAAGCCCTGGAAATTAGATATTTTTCCTGTAGGTTAAATGGCTGATCTATGCTCAACAGGCAACGTATTCTTTTGCTAGGGGCTGTGGACTCTAAAGGAGTGTTTACTAGGTCCTTCTTTAGCAATTTCTAGAATAGTGCCCACCTCTTATTTTGTAAGGGGCTTGTGGGCAGAGACGTTTTTATGGATGGGCAAATGTGTCACGTGCCCCGGGCCCCCTCCCTTGGAGGAGGGCCCACCTGTTGTCCAAATTGGGGGGACATGGGGTTTTCAGGAGTGTGGGAGGGGGTTTGGCCAAGTCACAAGGCCAGATTACATTTTCATTTTGTATTTATTTCTCTCGTTTACATCACATTTATACACTGAAAAGAAAATATGCTTGTGTACGCATGCCTGCACTCACATTGGACACACGAAAAAACAAGCATTTGCAATGGCAACAGTTGGGCTTTTGTGTAGGCATTGGAAAAGCACTTACCAGGCACTGTTCAATGCTATTAACTGGCTTTTGATGGTAGCAGGGGCAACATGGTGTTGAGTATCTGGGCATCTAAAAGCAGCCCCTGGCAAATGCCTAATACATTTTAAATGCTTATCTTTAACAGGAGTTCAGTGAAAGACAAACATAGTGCTTATCAATCGAGTGGCTGAAGGCGGACATGGATGCCATTTTTATTACACCATTAGAGCATTTACAACTCAAATCAAGTAATTAACTTTCAGAAGACTGCTTTGAAAAACATTGGCAGACATTTTGAGAGCTACATTTGATGGTAAAACTTGATTAAAGTGAGCTGAAAGAGTTCCCATTAGGAGGTCTAAATGGTGGGATGGGTGGGATGGGGCAGGAACGGGAAGAGAATGGCCATAGGGATAAGCATAGCCATGGGCAGTCAATGGGTGAGCAACTAACCAGCCAACACCTTAAAGCATTGTTTCCCTCAGATGACATTTCTCCCTATCTGTACTCTAATGCAATAGTTCTGGCTTATACGTGGCTCTGCAACCTAATAGCCCAAACCAATGAGATGGCTCATTGCTCCTCCTGGACTGTGCAGAAACCACCACATGGCAAGCAATCAGTTTGCTTTTTGGACACATGCTGCTCACTGCTGGTGCCAGAGTGGGGATGACAGCCAGGAACGAAGAAGATATAAAAACAAGCATTGGCAATGCCACAGTTTGGGCATTTGTGTAGGCAAAGAGAAGACACTTACCAGGCACTGCTGCAGTGGTATTAAATGGCTATTGATGGTAGCAGGTGCAAAATGGTGCAGGTACCTGGGCATCTAATAGCAGTGCCTGCAAGTGCCTAATACTTATACACAAGACAAAACTGTTGACTTTGCCAATGCTTGTTTTAACAAGCCTTCAGTGAAGGAAACGCATAGAGCTTACAAGTTGAGTGACTGAAGGCAGACCTGGTTAAGACATTTCTATTACACCAGTGCACATCCATTACTCCAATTAAGTAATTACATCTCAGAATACTGCTTTGAAAGAAACAGGATGGTACTTTGGTTGCAAAGTTTGATGGTAAGGCTTGATTAAAGTGAGCTAAAAGAGTTTCCTTGGGGAGGTTTTTGTGTGGGGAGGGGCAGAAACTGTTTGGGAATGGCCATAGGGTTTAGCCTGACCATGGGTAGTCAATTGGTGGGCTTTGTGTCACTGCTCATATGCCATTTCTCCTTATGTGCACTACAATGCAATAGTTTGGGCTTATAGGTGCTTGGTGCCACCTTATTGCCCAAACAAACAAAAAACAGTAATGATGATTGACATGGAGGTGATTGTGTTGTCTGATGGCTCCACCCCTCCTTGCGGTGAGCCAATCATTTGTCACTGTTCTCTCTGTCTTCTGTAATGCTTACCTGGACTCCTCGGGAGTGTAATGCCTTCTCAGCCTGTGGACATGGTACCTTGGCACTAGGATTCTCTTTCTGTTAAACAAAAATGACAACAATAGAAATGCTATAACATCTACTAATGGAGATTGTACTGCAAGAGATTTATATTCCTTAAATCCCTCCCTTCTCACCTGTGTTCATTTATTGTGGAGCTCTCGATCCTGCTTTTCTAAAGGGGCGCGTTGCGATGAAGAAACAATGTTAATGTGGGTAGCCTATGTAATCTATTGCTTCTTGCCTTGAAATGTCTATATTTCTTAAGAATGAGTCTTTGGGTAAGTAAGCTGTTGAAAACATTGAGATCCTTAAGGGGCTTGAATAAATTCCTACTTTGGAGAGATCTCTCTTTCTAATCATTTCCTCTTTCTTTCTCTTTTTGCAGGTTCTCGGAATTTGGGATAAGAATTATGACTGCAGATGGCTCAGAGTTACTCAGGATGAGATAATATTTTAAAACATAAGTTTGTATATACGGAGTAACTGCAGGCTTCAAGGAAAAGCGCGGAAATAACTGTGAGGTGAAAACTTGAAGAACCTTCAGGTATGTAACAGCTTATTTAACGTCTTCTTTTATCAACTGTTAAGTTTGTTTGTTAATTAAATACCTTTTGTGTTGTTTGCAGGTTTTCGGATAGCTGAGGAAAAATACCTTGGGAAGATGCAGTGGTTGCGGAAGAAACTTCTGACTGAATATGTTGCGACTTTGAGTAAAGACTGCGAACTGAAGATGTTGTGGCTGCGAATGAACATTCTGACTGAAGATGCTGCGGCTGTGAGAGAAACCTCTGCTGAAGATGCTGCGGCTGTGAGTGAAACATCTGACTGAAGATAACCGCCTCGGGGAATACTTTGGTCAGGTAAGTCTTTTCTATAAACTATTCCATTCTGTAGTTTTCTGTAAAGCTAATGTCACTATTTACTCATTTTACATGTTCTGTGATGAGAAACGCCGGTAGCGTTACCCGCTGTCAGCGGAGCAGACGTGAAGGGTGCATTCCAGCAGAGGCAGGGTTTACATAGCTCCCTCTGCAATTTGAATAGAACATACTGCAATTTGTGAATGGATCTTGCGGCGGCCATGTTTAGTGTATAAAAAATACTGTTAAACATTACTAGAGTCTATGGAAGCATATGCTGTGAATGGTGTAAATGCCATATGTGCCAAGCTAACACCCACCTTTGACCTGCTGACTGATTTAATGTTCCCTGTCTATCCTGAATGCCTGAATGAGGACTATGCTCAATGACTGGGATCATGACAGTGTCCACCCCCCAAGACCCCGCCCAAGGATGGACCCTTCTGCCCTGGCTTAGTGGAGTGGTTCTGATGAAACCTCTGAAGCAATTTGGAATTTGGGTTCATGAATATTTGAACTAGGCTCCCAAGTCGTGTCCTGTGGACCAAACCCTTTCCAATCCACTTGGCAGAATAATTTCCTTTTTTCAATCTTGGAATCTAAGATTTATTTCACTAAGAATTCCGGTTTACCTTCTATGATTAGGGGTTTTGGTGATGGTTGTAGTCTAGTCCCTGGATTCATTAGTATTAACAAAGAAACATGGAATACAGGATGAATTTGCATGTGAGATGGTAGATTCAACCTTACTGCTACATGGTTGACAATGGTTTCCACAGAGAAGGGGCCCAGAAACCTAGGCTGGAATTTACGTGGGCCCTTACGTGTGATGTGTTTAGAAGACATCCATACCTTGTCTCCCACTTTATACTGTGGAGATTTTCTTTGACGTTTATCTGCAGATTTCTTTTGGCATTCCTTTGCTATAGTTAAATGTCTCAGGACCTCTCTCTGTACCTGGGTAATGTTCTCGTGAAGATTATGTACTGCTGGCATCTCTAAGGATTCTTTTGGATCAAATGTAGATGTTTGAGGATGTGAACCGTTAAGGATGTAGAAAGGGGTATAACCTGTGGAATTGTGTTCAGAGATATCATAAGCATAGTCTGCTACCCAAAGGACATCCACCCAAGAACAATCTATCTGGTGGAGAAGACATCAAAGGTATTGTTCTAGAGTCTGATTGGTTCTCTCAGTTTGGCCATCAGTTTGTGGGTGGTGGCTCGTAGATAAACGTGCTTCAACTTTAGCCAACTCACAACATTTCCTCCAGAATTGAGAGACAAATTGACTCCCTCTATCGGAGATCACTGCAGATGCAAATCCAAGAAGATGATCAATTTGTTCTAGGAACACCTTTACTAAGACTGATGACATGGGAAGACCCTTGAGGGCAATGAAATGAGCCATTTTGGAAAACAAGTCCACCACTGCAAGGATTGTATTATACCCCGAACAAGGGGGTAACTCAGTAATAAAGTCCATAGAAATGGTATGCCATGGCGCTGGTGGGATAGGTAACGGTTGAAGTAGTCCTGCGGGTCTCTGCTTTGAGCTTTTGTTTTGAGCATAAATACCACAAGTTTGAATGAAATCTATGATATCCTTGCACCATGTTGGCCAAGAGAAATGTCTTTTGATCTTGGCTGTGGTCTTGGAGATTCCTCGGTGGCCTTCTAATGTGGATCCATGGTAATCTGACATGACCTTCTTTTATAGCTCCTGATTTGGTAGGTAGAGACGACTCTGGAAGTAAGGTAAACCTTCTTGAATGAAAAGCTTTGGTCCTTTTGACTTCCAGGTCTCTATATCTGAAGTGGTCATGCTGAGGAGAATCTGTGACTTTAGGTCTTCTTCTGTAAATCCAGTGACTCTCAACACCTTCTCTTCTGCAATTATGTTTACTGGGTCTGGAGTACTTTGGACCTCTTCTTTCTCACGAATCCGTGACAAGGCATCCGCCTTACCATTACATACTCCTGGGCGGTAAGTTATAACAAAATCGTATTCCACAAAAAACAATGCCCAGCAGAGTTGTCAGGATGATTGAGCCTTTGCATTACATAAATATTACAGTTTTAGGTGGTCTGTGATAACTGTGATGGTATGCCAGGCCCCTAATGAATGGTGTCTCCATTCTTTGAAAGTATGTTTTATTGATACTAATTCCTTATCTGTGATACTGTAATTTAATTCTGATGTTGAAAACTTCTTCGACCAGAAGGCTACTGGATGCAGTTGTCCGGTGTCGGTATCTTTCTGGGATAATACAGCTCCCATTGCAGCACTGGACGTGTCAGTTTCTACTACAAATGATAGTTCGGGTTGTGGATGTCTCAAAATGGGAGCAGTGGTAAAATGCTTCTTTTAGGTCTGGTAAGCCTCTTCCGCTTCCTTGGCTCAGGAGAATGTCTTGTGCTTTCACAATAACAAAGTTATTGGATTGACTAGTTGGGAAAATCCTGCAACAAAGCATCTATAAAAATGTGTGAATCCTAAAAACTTTGGACTCCTTTCACTGACATAGGGGAAGGCCAATTCAGAACTGCTTCAACTTTCCAATTATCCATTTGAATTCCCATTGGTGACAGGTTGAATCCTAGAAATTCCACTGAGGTTGCATGAAAAGAGCATAACATTCTGGCCTTTGCGATGTGAAGGCCAAATTAGATAATCCTAGAAGTGATGGGACGATATTAGCACGCAGCAGCTGGTGATTACAGTTTCACACCACATTCTGTATAATTGCACTTTTAGACACAGCGGCTGCAGTGATTGGTTGAGAATAAATCATGTGTTGATGAGGTACTAAAGGTGGGATTTAAATCACACAGTGTCTGCATGTTAAACTCATTAATGTGAACATTATGCCACACATCCAAATTCATCGTCATTGGGACTTGGCTGCAGATGCTAGAAGGTCTATGCAAATGATAACCTACAACACAACACATGAGGAACTCCCACCCAATGAGGTCTCCAACTTGACAAATAACTTGTGTTGCCGTAGTTTCATAAGTACTGCCCTTACGTGAGTTATGTGCTCTTGGGCCGAGTTTGAATAAATTAGAATGTCATCGAGGTACACTACGGCACAGACATCTAGCAATTTGCATAAAACATCATTCATAAAGTTCTGAAAGGCTGCTGGAGTGTTTCATAAGCCAAAGGGCATAACTTGGTACTCGTATAAGATGTATTTTGTGCAGAAGGTTGTTTTCCATTCATCCCCTTCTTTGATTCTCACTAAGTGGTAAGCTCCTCAAAGGTCCAGTTTGGTAAAAACGTTGCCATTCTTAACTTGGTCCATTAACACTGGAATAGGTATAAGGGGTATAAGGGGGTACCAGTTCTTAACTGAGATCTGGTTTAGGGCACGATAGTCTATGCATTAAGAAGGTCTCCTTCCTTCTTGGGCTTGAAGAACAGAGGAGACGCCATGGGGGACGTGGGACTTAGAGGGCCAAATGAAACCATTGGCAAGGTAGTTATCCAAATATGTTTTCAAATTAATATTTTCTCGTTCAGTTAAGGCATATATTCTACTGTATGTTTTTTTTTTAACCGGGGATTAAATCAATTTGACAATCATATGGCCGATGGGGAGGCAACACGTTGGCCTGTTCTTTTTCAAAAACGTCTTAAAAATATTGATACTCTGGTGGAAGGGTTCCAATATATCCTAAAATTGGTTCATCTCTCGAAATCGCTCACACTTCTTTTCCAAAGGTTCTGCCTTGAACGTAGCAAGAGTGTTTGCATTCCTCAGTAAAAACTAAGGTTCTGGCATGCCCATCAATCTGTGGATTATGTTTCTCTAGCCATGGAATTCCTAAGATTACTTGAAACTGTGGAGCACTAATCAGGTCAAACAAAATCTTTTCTCAATGTCCCTCCTGACAAAGCAAGGTGCAAACTTCAGTACAATTCATCACTAGTCCGGATATCAGTTGAGTACCATCCACTGAGGTGACATTTTCTACCACAGCCTTTGGGTGTATACCAATACCCATCTTGCATGCTAAATCGTAATCTATGTAATTCCCAATCACAGCACTGTCCACATATGCTTCCAGAGCATATACCTTGGAAGGTTGAAGGTCACTTCTTAAGATAGCTGTAACAACGAAATGAGAGATCTGAATTTGCTTCTTCTTGCTCGATAAGTCGACCTCTACACTTGTCGGGTGTTGGAGTTTTCCGTCAGTTCATTCTTTATTATACTCCTGTCCGCCTTGTCTACGGCTCCCACTGGTTTCCACAGTGGCTTCATTGGACAATTAGGCAATTGATGACCGGCTGAAACACAATAGAGGCATACATTCAGTTGTCTTCTTTTGTCTCTCTTTAGAAATGGGACCCCCAAACACCTAACTGCATTGGCTCAGAGTGACTTTCAGTCACTTGACGAGTTCCACTATCTTTTGAACGAACATAGAGGGATCTAGTCTCTGATCTGGCCCGATCAGAGCGATGGTCCTGCAGTCGGTGATCCAGTTGTATAGTTAGGTCAATGAATTTGGCACAACCTGTAGGAGGGTTCACTGCTTGCGCCAATTTGTCTTTGAGTTTCACTCGTAATCGTCAATAAAAGTGTGTTGTTCTCTTCTCCTCAAGACAATTAGTCTTTGCTACTAGTCGATTAAAGGAAGCTATGTAAGCTAGCAATTCTTGGTTACCTTGGCGTAAAGGGTGCAGCTCATTATCTAAGGCCTGTCCCTGAGAATGATGGGCAAAGAGTTTCTCTAACTCCTGCCGAAAACCAGGGAAGTTTCTTAATAGTGGTTCATCTCGATTGAGTAAGGGTATGGACCAGTCGGCAGCATGTCCACCCAGATATGAGAACACAAATGCCACCATAGCCCGATCTGATGGAAAGACCACAGGTCTATACAGAAAGTGTAAATTACATGGGTTCATAAAAAGTGCAAAATGCCTTGGATCCCTCGTTAACCTTTCTGAGGCTGCTAATGGAATGTTCCCTGGTAAAACCTCCTGTAGAGGAGGACTGGGAGCGGAAATCTAGCCCTGTGGGACTCCACTTGGAAGTGGTGCTTGTCCTGCTCGGGACTATAGGAATTGGCAACCCAATTCATCAGTGTGTCCTCTGTTCACCACCAACTCTCTCCTGAGAGAATTGGTTTCTGACCCAGCTGCAGTGACTTCTGCTCTTAACTCTCCCAAAAATCTGGGATAAATTGTCTATTTCTGTGTTTTCCATTATGCTCAGGTGGAGTATTTTAAGTATGGCTTTGCGTTCTGTAACGCTTACCTGGACTCCTCAGGAGCATAATGCCTTCTTAGCCTGTGGACCTGGTACCTTGGCACTAGGATTCTCTTTCTGTTAAACAACAATGACAACAAAATAAATGCTATAACATCTTCTACGGGAGATTGTACTGCATGAGATGTATACTCCTTAAATCCCTGACTTCTCACATGTGTTTATTTATTGTGGAGCACTCCATCCTGCTTTTCTACAGGGGCGCGTTGGGATGAAGAAACAATGGTAACGTGGGTAGCTGATGTAATCTATTGCTACTTGCCTTGAAATGTCTATATTTCTTAAGAATGGGTCTTTGGGTAAGTAAGCTGGTGAACATATTGTGATCCAAGATCTCTCTTTCTAATAATTTACACTTTCTTTCTCATTTTGGAGGGAGGTTTTCAGAATTTGGGATAAGAATTATGAATGTGGATGGCTGCGGAGTTACTCAGGATGAGACAACGTTTTAAAACGTAGGTTCGCCTATACGGAGTAACTGCAGCCTTCAAGGAAGAACCTTCAGGTACGTAAAAGTTTATTTGACATCTTCTTTTATCATCTGTTAAGTTTGTTTGTTAATTAAATACCTTTAGTGTTGTTTGCAGGTTTTCGGAAAGCTGAGGAAAAATACCTTTCGGAAGATGCAGTGCCTGCGGAAGAAATTCTGACTGAAGAAGATGTGACTTTGAGCGAAAACTGTTGAAGAAAGATGCTAAAGCTGTGAGTGAAACTTCTGACTGAAAAAGCTGCGGCTGTGAGAGAATATTATGCTGAAGATGCTGCGGCTATGAGCGACAACTGCTGACGGAAGATTCTGCAACTCTGATTGAAACATCTGACGGAAGATAACTGCTTCGAAAAATACTTTGGTCAGGTAAGTCTTTTCTAGAAACAATTGTATTCTGTAGTTCTGTATTTTGTAGTCAAATTTGGGTGTGTTTTGGGAACTTCAAATTTGGGTGTGTTTGGGAAAGTCAAATTTGGGTGTGTTTTGGCAAAGTCAAATTTGGGTGTGTTTTGGGAAAGTCACATTTGGGTGTGTTTGGGAAAGTCACATTTGGGAGTGTTTTGGGAAAGTCAAATTTGGGTGTGTTTTGGGAAAGTCAAATTTGGGTGTGTTTTGTTCCCCTACATTGCTTTCTGCTAGCCCAGTGACCGCTCCATACCTCTGATCTTGTATATTTCTCTTACTGCCTCCTCTCGCTATCTGCCCATGGCATTATCTGTTTCTCCTATCTATTCCAACTGTTTCTCTATCAACTTTCCTTCCCTTCTCACTAAGGATGGTAAGAAGAAATTCAAAAAAGATATCTTGGTTTCTAACGCTGGTCTCCCCATCGCTGATACCTATTCCAGCGCCTCTGCCAGACAAACCCTCACTGACATCCTCTTTTTCGTTCCTTCACAAGATCTCTGGACCCCTCATATGATCTCTGTGCTCTGTCCTGTCTGCTCCTCTCCCATTAATGGTGGCACCCGCTGGGAAGTACGTATGGATATCTTTGACTCCTCCAGAGTCTTTATTAACATCTATCTAAATGGCACTGTCATGGTGCAAGGCCCTCAGGCTAACCTCCTCCTCTTTGATAGGCAGTTCCATCGCCTCATCAACTTCCTCTCATCTCCAGCTGACTCCTACTCTCTTCCTCTGGCTACCTTGCCCTCCTCTGCCTCCTCCTTTGCCCCATCTCAAGCTCCCTCCACTCCTCCGCAGGGCGTACCTAGAATCTGTACCCCTCCCCGGAAGGTCTTTAAGTCTGGCAACCTTCTCCATCTCGCCACTCTAAATTCTCGCTCGGCCGTTAAACACTCGTCTAACATCTGTCACCTCCTAGAAGAACTCGACCTTGATGTACTCGGTCTCACCGAGACATGGTTCACAGCCAGCTCTATCACGAGTTTTGACACTCTCCTCCCTGACGGCTACAAGATCCTCTTAGCTCCCAGATCCAATCGGCCTAGAGGGGGTGTAGCCCTTATCTTCCCTGAGTGGATCCCTGCCTCTCTCATTCCCACTCAAGCTTACTCCTCGCCTGAATGCCTACTCTGCAGGCTCTCTCTCTCCTAGCCACTCTCTTACTGTTGCTACTCTCTACCGACCCCCTGATCAAATCACCTCTTTTCTCTCTGAGTGGGCTGACCTCTCCTCTTCCCTCTTGGCCTCCACCACTCAACTTCTCCTCCTTGGTGATCTCAACATTCATCTTGATTCTACCTGTCCCTCATCTTCACTCTTTCGCGACCTCTGTGATTCACTCTCCCTCTCCATCCTTCCTTCTGGCCCGACTCACTTGATGTCTTGATCTCATCTGGCCTCCCCCTCTTTACCCCCGTTACCACTCCTCTCTCCTGGAGTGATCACTGCCTCCTCGCATCACTCTATCCCGTCCCCCCAAGCAAAGTCCACTCCTGAACTGCCACCCACCTTCTCAGATATCCGCCCCATGAAGCGTGTGTCAGTCCAGGCCTTTGCTGAAACCTTCTCCCCTCCTCCTCCACCCCAGGCTGACTCACACCCTGACACAGCCCTCTCTCTTCTCTACTCCTCTATTTCTGCTACTCTTGATACTCTTGCCCCCGTCATGAGGATCCGTTTAAAGTCCAAAGCCAAGTGCAATTCTTGGTATGACTCTGGCCTAGCTACAGTTAAAAAAAGTGTAGGGCGGCGGAAAGGAAATGGAGGGCTTCTTGCTCATCCTCTGACAAACTGGCCTGCCACCTGCTCCAAAGGCAATACCGAATTGCTGTCCACACTAAGAAGAGAGTCCACATACAAGCCTGCGTCTCTGCGGCATCTAACAACTCGGCCGAACTTTTCAAAATCTGCAAGGAGCGGACCAACGCTGCTGCAGTCTCCACCCCTCCTCTCTCCTCACAGGATCTTTGCAATGCCCTTGCCTCCCACTTTATCTATAAAACCCAGGACATCCTGTACACCCTCTCCTCCGCTCCCTCTCCTTCTCAGCCTGCTGACTCTCCCTCAGCTACCCCTCATCCCCCTTTCTCCTCCTTTCCTCTTTTCTCCCCTGATGAGATATCTAGACAAGTCAGATCTATGAAAACCTCATCAAAACAGGTCCATCCCTGTTCCTCTAAAACCATTAAAGACCACATTGACACCCTTGCGCCGGCCAGTGCTGATTTCTGCATCCTGTCCATTGCCTCTGACTCTTTCCCCACCCCTCTGAAACACTCCCTTGTGCATCCTCTCCTCAAGAAATCCACTGCTGATCCGTCATGTCCGGCAAACTACCGCCCAATTTCCATTACTCCCTTTTTGGGCAAGCTCCAGGAAAAGCTGGCCATCTCTCAGCTTAATCTCCATTCTGACTCTGTTGGCTCCCTCCATGACCACCAATCTGGCTTCAGAGCTGCCAGAAGTACGGAAACTACTCTCCTGAACATCTGTGAAAACCTGCTCTCCAACCTCGATTCTAACATTCCCTCTGTCCTCATCCTACTTTACCTCTCCTCTGCGTTTGACACGGTCAACCATACCACCCTGCTCAATCGTCTTCGTGACAACCTCAGTATCACTGATCAGACTCTGGCCTGGTTGACCTCTTTTCTCTCTGATCGACCCTCCCAGGTACAACTTGGGTCCTTCCTATCTTCTATCTACCTCTCCACATGTGTTGTTCCCCAGGGGTCTATCCTCTCGCCCTGGCTTTTTAACCAATACCTGGCAACTCTCGCTTACTGCATCTCATTGTTCTGCTCAACTTTCCAGTGCTATGCTGACGATACCCAACTCATTTTCAGGCTTCCTTCAGCCTCCTCCTTTCCTTCCCTCATCTCCGATTGTCTAATCGCCATTCAAAATTGGTGTGCCGCCAATGATCTTTGTCTAAATGCCAACAAGACTGAGATCCTCCTTATTGGTACACCATCTCCATCCTTTCCTCTCACTCTATGTTCGGCCTCCCTTGGCCCTCCTCCCACCCCCACTTGCGCGGCTAAGAACCTTGGGGTTATCTTTGACTCTACACTTTCCTTCTCCGCACACATCTCTGATGTCTCCAAAAAATCTAACTTTTTACTCCACCTCCTTAGAGGTACTCTACCTTTCCTCTCCTTCCCTCAAAAGCTCACTGTCTCCCAAGCTCTGGTTCTTTTAAGACTGGATTACTGTAACAGCCTCTTCCTAAATCTACCTGCCTCCACTCTCCACCCTCTACAACTAATCCAGAACAGGACTGTGAGACTTGTCCTTGGCCTCAAGCCCTGGGATCGTATCTCTCCAGCCTTGAAATCCCTTCATTGGCTCCCAGTGGATGCCAGGATTAAATTTAAAACCCTCTGCATTGTCCACAAGGCTTTCCGGGGCCTGGGTCTAAAATACCTTCAACTATCCCTGTGTAAATATCTCCCCTCTCGAGCCCTTCGCTCCTTTACTTAAAACTCCCTCGGGGTTAGTCGTTTTGCAAAAAAACAAGCTGGGGGTAGATCCCTGTCTTCGACTGGTGCCTCCCTTTGGAACAGCCTCCCGGCCACCTTGAAACTTGAGGAAAAACATCTTCGGTTCTGGAAACTTCTCAAGACCTTCCTCTCTACCTCTGCCTTTTCCCCCCTTATCCCCTGTTGATCTGTTTCTTCTCATGGCATTGTGCACCTGGCCACCCTCTGTTCTTTCGGGCCCAGGTATCTGCTCACCCTGCCACCCTCCTGCACTGCCTCCAGGCCACCATCTGCACTGGGGTTTCTGTATCTGTACCCATACAGTCCCCCTCCCACCTTTCTTCTGCACTTATCAGATATACCTTTCTGACTAACTTTCACCTGCCACTTGCTGGCTGCACTAGCATGGTGTAAAGCCCTTATTTATTATTTATTATATTTAATATTTATTTATGTTTTTCTCTCCTCTGCTTCGCATGTTCCATTCCCCCACATCCTGCACTTTTCCCCCCATTTTCCTTTCCCTTGCGCTTTCTTAAATGTCACTGGGCCTAGTAAGATCGCTGTTTTCTGTTTTTTTTATCTCCCTTGTTCCCCTCCCTTTCTGCCTGGTCACACTCTGAAACACTTGTGTACGAGCGCGATATAAATAAAATATCATTTCATTTAATTTCATTTTCTGTAAAGCTAATGTCACTATTTTCTCCTTTTACAGGTTCTGTGAGGAGAAACGCTGGTAGTGTTACCCTCTGTCAGCGGAGCAGACACAAAGCGGGCATTCCAGTGGAGGCGGGGTTTAAATAACTCCCTCTGCAATATGAATAGAACATGCTGCAATTTGTGAATGGATCTTGCGGCGGCCATGTTTAGCATATAAAAGTTACTGTTGAACATTAGTAGAATCTATGAAAGCATATGCTGTGAATTGTGTAAATGCCATATGTGTCAGGCTAACACCCACCTTTGACCTGCTGACTGATATAATTTTCCCTGTCTAGCCTAAATGCCTGAATGAGGACTATGCTCACTGACTGGGATTATGAAACGTCCCTAATCTCTGGGTGTGGCTGTGGGTGTTATAGCCCATGCTTTGAGAGGCAGCAGGCTCTGGCTTCTATCCTGGTCTCTGTTTGCCGTGGATCAGATGCTTCCCCTCCTCCTTTGTGGGTGGCACAATTCAGCAACTTGCCTGAGGTGGCTGTTCTGCCTCTGCCCTCCCTCGGTGCTTGGTGTAGCAGGTGGCCTCAACTGTTACTGTTTGTCTGGCCCCCATGGTCAGCACTTTCAATTTGCTGCCTACAGCCTTCCTGGCAGAAAAGGACAGCCAGCCAGGAGCCTGAGGAGCTCTTCCTTAAGTTGCTGCTCCTCGAGACTTGAGGTGAAGGAGACACATGGTCATCAAATTGGGGGAGGAGTGTACTTTCAACATCCATGCAGGGCCTTCACAAGGGAAGTGGCAGTCAAAGGGGTAAACTGTTACTGAAGTCGCAGGACAGGATGACCTCATTGGGTGGGGGTTCCTCATGTGTTGTGTTGTAGGTTATTATTTGCATAGCACTTCTGGCATCTGCAGCCAAGTCCCACTGACGATGAATTGGAATGTGGGCATAATTTTCACATTACTGAGTTTAACATGCAGACACTGTGTGATTTGAATCTTAGCTTTAGTACCTGAGCAGCACAGGTTTATTCTTGACCAATCACTGCATCTCCCTGTGTCTTAAAGTGCAATTATGCAGAATGTGGTGTGAAACTTTAATCACAAGCTGCTGCGTGCTAATATCGTCCCATCGTTTCTAGGATTATCAAATTTGGCCTCCGCATTGCAAAGACCAGATTGTTATGCATGCAGCATTGCATGTTTGAGGGGACCCTTATCCAGCTTTTATCCGGTGGGATGCAGTAGACGGGCAGGTGACAGTCTCACCTTAGTCCCTGCTGCTCAATGTTGGCAATCAATGTAAAAAACAAAAAACACTGACATTTTTACTTCTCTGCGAGTGTACGCTTTGCAGCACACATGTTACAGTTAATCTTTGGTGTAGGGCTGGCATTCACACCCTCGCCTTTAGCACCTTTTACATCTCAATCAACACCTAGCTATGGTGATGGCTGACAACAAAAGAAGAGTGATAGCAGGCAGGACAAGCAAAATATATTTGCTCTGCTCATGGCATTGATCATATTTAAAGGTAAGAAGATTCCCAGTCGACAGCCACAGTGACAACCAAGTTTCTGCCACCTAGGGGCAGCATTTAAGACCCCTGCGTAGCAAAATTACAATGATCATGAGTAACCCATGCTGGTGGCAGGGTAAACTCTAAATAAAGCCATGCCTGAATTTAGGCATGGTGCATGGTACTACTTATGATTATGGCCACCACATCCTTATTGATATTGTTCATGTGTCAGCTCTGCTGTGGAAGGTGATGTGTATTCTTGCCAGCTGGCTGGTGAATGCCAAATGGCAGGACAGCAACCAGAGGACCCAGTCTCTTCTTTGCTCTCTTTGTGAGGGCATGTAATGCCCAAGCAGCTGTCCTGGGCCCCTTAAATGGCAGCCTCATCGACCTGCACGTCGACACCCCCAAAGTCACCACTCCAACGACCATTTCCCGCTGACTGGAACCACTGGGGCATCACTCATCAACCCCTCACAGCAGCTAAAGCCTGACTCAGCTTGGCTGAACTGCAAAGCAATACTGCACAGCTCTGACCTGCATCATTGAGAGCACCCCTTCTGCTACTCAGAGTGACCACATTTGCCCCTACTTGGCGCCCACCAAGAAGTGAATCCAGAAACTGCCCCCAAGATCAACCTTGGCCCTAGAGACTGGGTAAGTCACAATCACACCTGTTTTCAACGTTGAGATATCCTTTTTGTGGCTAGTGCTTCTCCTACCACCCCTGGAACCACATTAAGAGTGCTAGTTTCTTCTTACATCTTCTCTGTTCTTCTTTAGGGTGGGTTTTTGTACAGTATTTTCTATTTGTTCTATTACAGGTGGTGTGTTTAATTTAAGAATGTATATGTGTATATAACCTTGAATGGACATTCCCATTGTTTTGGATTGTGTTCCTGTGTTGTTTGGGTCACTACTGGTTCATCTTAACACCTCTCTTAAGAGAATAGCCTTCCCTTGGCCCGCGTTAACACAAAAGGTGAAGGAGGTACATCTCTTAACTGTCCCTGTTTTACCTATATGATTGAAGCCAGATATAATTATTTGGCTCTGTTGAGCACTGAGGCTGGAATGGTTCAAAAGATTGAATTTTCTGACATAATTAATGATTTTGCAATTTGCAAATCTAGAGGGAAATACATAGTTTAATCTTGGAAGTGTTTCAGGCAAATCAGCCATCAGCAGTAGAAATCAAATACTCAATTGGTACTTCTAATTTAATTTGTTCTATGATTGCTTGAATTTGTCTGCTGTGTGGTCATGAACTGAAATGCTAAGTGAATTTTGATGTTTGTTACATGACTGCTTGCTTTCTCGGATCGGATGCCTAGCCATGTTATGCTTTGCCAAGGGCATGTACTTTGGACACATTCATATAGAAACAAATGTCCAGTTTGAACTGTTATGTATAATTTTATTAAATAAATACTTGCTTAAAAATAATTGTTTTTTAATTAATATATTATTCAAAAAATAAAGTGAATATGTCTTCAATATAGCAACCTCTTGGGGGGGAATAGGTCACAAAGATGCGTAATGTTTATATTTTATTAACAACGAGATAATTGATTTAAAGCCTAGACATGTTTCTGTAGAATTTGACTTGAGGTATGCAACTGCTTCATTTTGTGGATTTGGAGGGGGCATGAGTTTAGGGGTGGGGTTGTGACATGTGTTTCAGGGGGGTGGGAGGAGGGCATGGGTTTGGGGGGGCGGGACCAAGGCAATCTGTGCCCCAGGCCTCAGAAACTGTTAAGATGGCCCTGCATGTGGGAGTCATTGTATGTTTATCCTGTGAAGACAACACAACCTCTTGGACTGTGGAGGTTACAGTCGTCCAAGATTCACCACCAATAGTCTAACCTGAAGTAATTAAAACAACAAAGGGCCCACCATTGAATAGACAACTGCAATATCTGACAGCGGGAGACCAAGATGTTAGGTTTTTCATATCCAAAGCTGCTTAGAGGTCAAGGAGTGACATCTGGTAGTTATCTCCCAAGATGACCCATACGTCCCATGGTTGTGCCATATATCCTGCAAAACTGTCTGCATCCTGTGCCCAGGTCTGAAACTGCATGGGGAGAGATGAAGCTGCTGAAATGTGTAATGGTGAAATAGGAGATGTTTACCTGTAATGCTCTACAGCACACTTGAAACCGTGGATAAGCTGTCAGTGCGCATTAAGGTGGTCAAAATGCCAGGTCAATACATTTAATGCAAGATTACAATTACTGCTTTACACATTAAGCTTTGATTGTCTGTGGGCAATAACCAGATTGTGCGTGGGATGCAAGTGTTCCACAGACCGCAGACACTGTTCCCTTGTTTTGTTTAACCACAACCTGTGTGTCAGGTGCGTCCAGGACTCCCATGCACCTCACTACATAGAACACATGAATTACTCTTTTTTTAGATAACAAGGTGTGCTACTGTGCAAATTCCTTGATTGATACAGAGCTTTTAGCAGTAAAGAACCATTTATGTTTGTTTGTTTGTTTGTTTGTTTGTTTGTTTTTATTATTTATATTGCGCACCAGACCTAGGGGTATTCGGGCGCGAAGGCATAAAGAGGGTTGTTCAGCTCATGTTACAGGTTACATATTAAACATAGGGGTACAGCTATGATTACAATGCTGTAGACATGTATTGTCAAAGAATCACAGATGTATATATAGTTTACAACAATGCAGGTATGACATAAATAAGGCAGAGCAAATATACAAAATATACACATGATCCTAGATGACGGAAGGGTGAGGTTAGGCATCATGATCTTTTAGCCACTGAATCAGATTGCATCTGAATTGCTGCTAGGGGAGATCTTCTCTTAGGGCAGGGGGAAGGTAGTTGCAATATTGTGCTGCTTTAACAGCGAAGATGCTCCCGCCAGATTTAGTGAGTTTGAATCTGGGTACTAACAAAAGGTTGGAGTTAGTTAGTTTTTTTTAGGGGGCGAGAGGCTGTTTGTCTGGTGAATCTGTCTATGAGGTATTGCAGGGCTGCGTGGTTGAAACATTTGTGGGTAAGGGATGCTGTTTTAAGGAGGATTTTGTCATTTGTGGTGAGCCAGTTGGTAGATCTCCTGAGGTCTGATATATGGCCGTTTTTAGGGAAGTTTAGGGTGGCTCTCAGGGCATTATTTTGAAGTGTCTGTATTTTGGCGGTGATGTATTTGTTACTACCTATGTAGAGGGCGTTGCAGTAATCTAGTTTCGATAGGATTAGTGCCCTTGCTAGAATGACGCAATTATTAGGTGAGAGGAAGGGCTTGGCTGCTCTAATTAACTTGCAGGTGTAGGAGGTGGCTGAGGCCATGGCATTCACTTATTTAACAAAGGTAAGCGTGGAGTCTATGTAGAAGCTGTGTGTTTTAACTACTTTGGCCACAGTAATAATGTTATTGTCAACTATGAAGGAGTCATAGTTGGGACCTAGTTTTTTGATGTTGGAGGAAGTGCCTAGAATGAAGAGTTCAGTTTTGTCATCATTCAGGCATAGACCGTGGGAGGCCATCCATGCCTGGATGATGAAGTAGACTCTATTCACAAAGGCCAAATCCTTGTCATAATCTCCCATCAACGGGATGAGGATCTGTGTATCATCTGCATAGTTAGTGTAGGTGATACCTAGACAATCTAGATCATCGAAAAGGGGCTTTGTGAAATTATTGTAAAGGGTGGGAGATACACATGATCCTTGGGGTACGCCTCATGAGATAGGTGCGGGGTCTGCAGCTGCTAGAGGAGAGAAAACTCGCATTGTCCTGTTATCTAAGAAGGACTGGATCCATGCGACTGCTTCATGGGAGAAGCAGGCTGCCATGACCAGATGATTGCAAAGTATTGCATGGTCTACCAGATCAAAAGCGGCAGACAGGTCGAGGAGTAGTAGGAGTGAAGGTGTACCTTTATTTCTTAGGGTGTCTATTTGTGCCTTAAGGTCAAGGAGTGCAGTCTCAGTACCACGTTGCGGTCGGAAGTCGGACTGTCAAACTCCTAGAAGGTGGTTTAGTTCCAGGTGGTGCTGAATTTGTAGGTAAGCTACTTTGTCCAGGATTTTCGGAACAGCACAGTAGTTATGGGGCGGTAATTAGTTGGGATGGAGGGGTCCAAAGTTTGCTTTTTGAGGAGGGGGAAGACCCAGGAGTGTTTCAGGTTGCTAGGTATGTTACCTGATGTGAAAGAGGCGTTTATGAGTTTGGTGATGAAGGGTGAGAGTTCACGGGCAGCGGGTGATGAAGGGTGAGAGTTCACGGGCAGCGTCTTTTATTATTTGGGCTGGACATGTGTCGCCCTGGCAATTGGAGGGTTCGAGAGTGAGGATTACTTTCTCGACTTCTTTAGTGCAAACTTTGTGAAAGTAGAATGGCGCGGACTCAAGTGTGGGTGGGTTTATGAATTATATTTCCATATAGGACAATATGTTCAGATTCTGTAGCAGGGCCAATATAAAGTTGGGCATGGCTTTCATGTGACTGGAATTACTCAAGGGCTTTGAAAGGGCCTGCCTACTGGCAAATTTCACTCAGTCCGTCTGAAAAACCTGCTGTGGACATCAATGTTTAACCTGCATGTCACACATTTCAATAATGGTGATATAGCTTGCTAGGTTAATGTACCTGGTGGAGGAGGAACTGTAATAAGTGCATACGTTTGAGTAAGTTATGTCCTTCTTGCTTTGTACGTCAACGATTTGAATCTACAATGACTTTGCCATCTACTTTGCACCCAAGTTACAATTATCTACACTGGACAGTGACTGGTTCATCGTTTAATGCGACTGTGGTCACTTTTTACAGAAAGTCTATTATCATAAATTTGAGAATGTATTTTAGTTTTATTGTTTTTCAATATATCCCTCAGTTACCTCTTACACGCTCTTCAGAGTACTGAAATGGTAGAAGTTCTAGGCGGAGCTCCTATACTTTTAATTTGTACGCAAAGCACCTTGTAGCAAGGTTTCCACACTTTCCATTGAATAGTACAGCATTTTCAGCAATGCTTATATAACTTGAAGCATATTATACACCATTCATCAGCATGGCTGCTATACTGTAAATGAGGCAGTGATCTCAGTGGAACTCTATAATCTTAATATGACAGTACGGCACTTCTCAGCACAACCCATGTTTAACTGGCGAGTGTTAACCCTTGTTAGCAGGGCATCCGATGCTTTACTTTAAATGAGGCGCTAGCACTTCCCATCAGGATTTTCATACTTATGATGAATAGTCCTGCCACTTCCAGTGTGATAGCAATACTTTACATTTGAAGGTGCAAGGGTTTATCAGTGTAAATCCTTTTCTTTTACTATTAGGGCACCCATGCGCATTTCAGATGACCAAAGATTGATGGATTATGAAGGCTGAACTCCTCTATGGTGGTATTAAGAAGATGTCATGCACAATGTTATGGTACATTTAAAGCATATGCAACTATTGTCCCTTCTCCAGTTTGTACATTTAACTAACACTGTTCCAACCTCGTTAGTCGTTCTACAACCATCTGTATTCCACAGGTCAATGCTTTTCTTTGGTATCATGTATCTTTGCACAAAAAGATAAACTCATTTCCCCACATACTGGATAAAATTCCACGCGTTATTGTCCAAAACAGAGGTCTGAATTTGCTCGGATATTATCAGTTGCAGAGACTTTACTTAGTCTGTCTAGTGTTAGAAAAAGAGCACTGAGCGAACCTGGGTATTTAGACAAAGATTTAAGTTAATACATTGTGGTGATATCATGGGAGGAGATGTGTGAGTTTTCTAGGGTTAGCAGAGGCTACTCTGAAGGAGCCCGTGTATTGCTCCAGAGATGCTTTTTGGTCACAAGAATGATTTGCCTTCCTTTACGCGATAAAGTAATAGGTTAAACATCTGTTTACTTGACCGGATACCTAAGAATATTGCTTTATTCTGCTGTTTAACCTTCTGAGGCACCATATTCTGAGGGGCACGTTTCTATTGCGGCGAAAATGCATGAGGTATGCATCACACGCGCACACAAGCTTCAAACTATGCAAACAATGTTACAGGTGGTAATTACAAAAGGAGGTCAAACTAGGAAGAAAGCAGTTTGCCAATGTGGTAAATGGTACAATGTATGGGAATTCATGGGGATCCATCCAATCTGTTTTAACAAAGTATTATTTAATTTTACTTAAATTAGTACCCACTTGGTTGTCCACCAGTTGTTCTTGAGTTGGCTATCAATATTGCTTATGGTTTTCTGTCAGCACAAAAAAGGTGATTATTCTACAGAAGCCGCTCCCTAAATATGGCACTAGCTACCTTGTCACACGTTTTCCGTGCTTTTGTGAAAACGTGATTTAAAATGAGCCCTTAGACGGCATGTTTCAGGAATGACTTACGTTTAAAACACTTTATGTCATGTGTCCAGCAGCACAAAAGCACCTCTTGGGATTCATGGGATTGGAGCTCATGGGAATCCAGCACCTCCTCCCCAACACTCTAAGCTGTCTTTCAACAAGAATTATGCCCACATCTCTTCACCCTAGGCACATCCTCGATTAGAAAAAAGCTTTGCTCCTTTGAATTTAAATACACTTTGCTGATGGTACTCAGAGCATCTTCACCTTTGTTTCCATCGTCCTTACA
This sequence comes from Ambystoma mexicanum, assembly GCF_040938575.1. NCBI lineage: Eukaryota > Metazoa > Chordata > Amphibia > Caudata > Ambystomatidae > Ambystoma > Ambystoma mexicanum. The sequence goes on along the minus strand of NC_090941.1, from coordinate 99,109,799 downwards.
ATCTCAGAATGCATAACCAACTGCCTAACTGCCATCCATCAGTGGATGGCTAAATGATGCATCATTCTCAACTCCTCAAAGATGGAACTCATTGTTTTCCCTGCCCCCAATGCCAGCACTCTTCTCCTATCGCTTTGTCTTGATTGCCACACTCCCTCACACATGGCTCCCAACCTCAGGGTTCTCTTTGACAGCAACTCTTCAGCTCATAACTGGCACTGGCACCGCACCCATACTCAACCTGCTAAACGTCAACAAATCTAACTAAGTCACTTATCTCTATGCGTGTGGTCAGCAAACTAGAATTCTCTGCAAGTCTAGTTCTTGGTTTACCCCACTACCAATAAACTTCTCTCCAGACATTTGAGGGATGCACCCTTTTCAACCTTCCCAGATGCACCTCCACCTCTTCCCACCATCACCATGATGGATGTATCTCCTTGCAAAATTGCTCTCTTTATATTCCTGCTATTTGTCTAGAAATCCATCCATGGTCTATCCCCCACTATATTGCTGTCAACATCTCACTGTACTTCCCCTCTCTACGTCTCTTCTCCATTTCTCTTCATAGCCTATCATTTACATCCCACATGGAACTTCTAATTTTTACTGTCTCCTTACTTGTCCCATTCCTCTGGAACACTATACCCGGTCAACAAAAAATTAAAACATTTGTTATATGGCGTTACATGCCAGAATCCAGCCTTGGAGGATTGGACTGGGGTTTGAACCTGTGCTGCTCCACAACGTCTTGTTTACAAGATATTTGCATTGTCCCTGACATATCATCCTGCCCTAAACTATCTCTTGAGTGAAACACTTCAAAACACAGCTCAAATTCCCCATGCTAGGAATGGAAGAAACAACCCACACCATTCCACTCTGTAATTGCTCATGTTGAAAATAACTGCCTGACCCGCCTCTCCTACATTCTGCCTCCAGGACCACTCTTTGTAGTTTGTAAATACCCAAATAATGAACTGAAGCTGGCAACATTAGAATATATTGTTGTGTCCCCCTTTGTCTGTGCCTGTTTTGTTTTTATCATACCCTTACCCCTTCATCACCAGGAATATGTCACTCAAGCGTTCTTCCTATGGTAAGGCCTCCTTAACATGGGACTGCCTCCACTTTCTCTTAATGCCTACTTTACAGATCGTTGGTCTTCAAATTCCTCATTGGATGACTAAAGGACACCTCATGCTTAACTCCTCAAAGATTGAAGACATCTTTCTCCCTGTCCTAAAGGCCAACCCAACTCTGCCCTATCTCTTCCCTCTGACATTCTCACTCGCTCACACAAGGCCTGCCAAATTTAGGGTGCTCTTTAGCTCATCAGAAACACTGCCACCTCAGCCAGACTCAAACTGCTAAACAACAGACAAATGCACCTACATCTAACTCACCACTTAACTACTTCATTTGTCTTTACTTTTGTGCTCATCAAACTGGACTGTTGTGCAAGCCTACTTCTTGGTTTACCCCACTACTCCTAAAATTCCATCAAAAATGGCCTCACATTTGAGACATGCACCCTTTTCAACCTCCACCTCTATCCACCACCACCATGCTTGATGTCCAACCATGCAGAATCACCCTCTTTATATTCATCCTACTTGTCTCGAAATCCATCCATGGTCTGTCCCCATACTATCTCTCTTACTAGATGCTACTGTACGCTGCCTCTCTAATTCTCTGCTCCCTGTCTATACATCAGCTGTACCCATTTTAACTCTCTTCATGCTTGGACCACACATCGAGAATACTATCCCTTGTTCATCATAGGTGACTGTTCCCTGGAGATCTTCAAAACACAGTTCAAGCTCCACCTGCTAGTAATGGAAGAAATAACCCACCATTTACTTGCTTCTGTCCAAACTAACTACCCCTGAATTCTGTCATAACGACCACTCTTAGCAATTTATAAATGTACAAAAACTAAGCTAAGGGTTCCATTATTAAAAACGATTGTGTCCTCCTGTGTCTGTGCCTGGAACATGATCACACTCTTATCTCTTCACCACCAGGAATATGTCAACAGAACATTATGGACTCCATTCTCTGGGACTGCTCTGCTTTATGTTAACCCTACTTCACAGGTTGTTTCTCTTCAGAATGCCACTTGGTTCTCTAATGAAAACAAATTAAAAAAGGCAATTTCTACATTTGATATCCTTGATCGATGAGTAGCATTAGGACTATTCACAAGCCCTGTCATTTTGGTAAGCTGACACCGGCGAGATTTTAGTGCAGCGAAACTAGCTGGCATCTCCCCTTTGATAATTGTTCCAGTACCACTGGCCAACCTTACCACTAAACAAAAATAATAGCTAGAAAATCTTTATTTTAATCAGCACTTTTTGGGGCATGCCCAAAGTTAGAGCACCTCAGAGTGATTTGTTGCAGTTGGCACTTAACAAATTATCGTTAACGAAATACGTAATGAGATTTGCATGTTTGTTGTCTCAGATGGAGTCACACCCAGTGGTTAGAAAGGTTACACAGGTAAAATCCCCTTAAAGCAGTATATTTTGTATTTTTTTCTCAATCCATGCATGTACTCAATAGCTCCATAACTGGTGAAAAACAATTGCCATACTCTAAGTGAGATCATAAGTACCAGCCTTCAGAGCAAACTGTCCTTTATCTTAGGGATCATAACAACTGGGAGGTTGCAGCTATTTTCCCATAAATTGGCACATTTAAGACACATCGAAAGAGGCGAGAAGGAAAGAACCCAGAAGCATAACTAGAGACAGAACCGAATTCAATTAGAAGCTGCCAATGTAAAGAATGATTCAGTTGATAGCATTTCAGTTTTTGCAATGGACACACGTTAAATCTTTTTAGGTTAATATTGGCTTCATAATTGCCCACAATCTGGGAAATCAGGCAGAAGATCAGTGAGGGCCATTGACATGGAGTAAGATGCACTACGAGTAAGTAAACCCAGCAGTTGCATGTAACAATACTATCCATATACCCTGGTGAATGACATATCATGTTTGGAAATGGGATACGTGTTATAACAACAAATGCATTGTCCTAAAATGAACACAACCGCCTGTAAAGATTGTCAGCACCAACAACATGGATAATACTTGGGGAAAGAAATACACTTTCAATGGTGATTTCAAAAGGGATCAATCACTATCACAGGCAGAGTACATGTCACATGGCCTGGAGCAGATCAGAAGGGAGACATCTGCACCCTATAAAGTTGAGATATGGGGGCCGTTAAAACACAGAGACAGTGTTACAGAGACCAATTTCTGGGACTTGAGGCAAGCGAGGTGTAGACTACTAAAATAAAGTGGGAGCTGAGAATGGGCAGATGGTCAGTTGCAGCAGATTCTGGTATGTTGAAGAAAACAGTGTCCTTTAGATGAATGCTAGGAAGTAGTGCCAAGGAAGTGGTTTGGCTGTGGGCACAAAAAGTTGGCATAAAAAGTTGGACATCACACATTACATCATTGATGACATCACTGATGACATCACATATGTGGGGTGGTTGCATTTGTTCACTGACAGTGATCATTTTAAGCAGATCACTTAATCTTGTTATACTGCATTGAATGATGCACATACTCTGAAAGTATTGTATAAATTCACTTTAACATTGTGCTATATAAGGTACTTTCCTTAAGGTTTGGGCTCACCTCATAGTGCACATACATTCAACAATACAAAAGTAAAAGAAAGGGGGTTCTGGGAGTCTCTCTACCAGCACAAACACAGCCCATTGACCTGTTCTTGGGTGGATGGCCCCTGGGAGAGTCTCAACCAATTCTTTAGCTCACTGTCCCTTTCACAGAGAAGAAATATCGCTGCATATAAGTCTTTGTCCTGCCCAGGGGCAGTCCAGTGCCGAAATGCTAGGCAATTCTCTGAACAAGAGTTCCAACAGCAACCCCATACACGTGTTTCAGCCATGTTGGACATCATCAGTGAGGTGGAGCTGTGCATCTCTGATGCAGTGAGCAAGGGGTCCACGTCTGGATTCCCCTGGTAACTTAGGGTGAGACCCAATGTTGCTTAATATGCAAAACAAGAACAGGTCAATGGGCCGTGTTTGTGCTTGTAGAGAGACTCCCAGACCCCCCTTTGCTGTTCAACAATAAAAAAGGCCTTGGACAATCTATTTGGTATGCATGATAATGAAGTCTAATCTTAATAACATTTTGTAGCTATAGTATTTATTTCCTTCAAAACTGTTTCCCTGTATGTTCCTCAGATGTCCATGCATTGATGCTGTCTATCTTTCTTTTTGTACTTACACATGTCCCTAGTAAATTTTGTATTTGTTGCTGTTAATTCCAAGTTTAATATCAGTCACAATTCTAATACACATTGACTTATCATTCTCCTGGCCAATATGACTACATTAAAATTACTCTCTTTCAATGATCTTTGCTGCAACCATTGCCTATAGGTATGTGTCATTACATTGATGTATTAACAACAACACATCAATACAACATTTGTATTTTAATGAGTACATTTTACAATACATGGTTTAGTTAATCTGTCTCATAATCACCCTTCATATGTTGCTATTAACATTCTAAAAAGAAGCCCTTGTGGGTACTTTTCATCACAATTGATGTAATATGTGATTTCATCAGTGATGTCATCAATGTTGCAATTTGTGATGCCATGTCCTGGGTGTTAGTGTTAGCAGTGCATGCTGGTGGCCCAGGTTTTGGTTGCATATTTTACCATAATGGATGGATTTCTCTTTTTTTCTTGATTTTACTCGTAACCATACCATTGCTTTAAAAAAGTGTTTTCACTGAATTTAATTACATTTTCTAAACATATCGTTTATGGCAAACTGCAAGGATATTTCAGTAACATACCCTAAACTAAACATACCGTAAACATTTGCTTCTACAGTGTAATATAACAATATCTGAATCTTTAAAATACACCATATTCTCACACAATGGTAATAATGCCTTCCAGTAATACACTAACTCCATAGCCTAACACCTCCACTCCTTCAGGTCCAAAATTTTCAGAAATGCCAAGGTGCTCTGTATATACCTCCAACCAATGAATCTATGAATCTCCCATGATACACACAGTCTTCTTCTTCATAGCCATGCTTCCAGCACTTCAGACAACAAATTAAATATTTGCTACACTGTACACTTCAACCATCCTTCAAAACCACAAAACCTCTTTGGCTAATCCCCCGACGTACGCAAATGTGTGTGACTGTCCACAGTCTCAACAGTCCTCTTTCCATGCAAGTCATCATTAAAGGACCTGGATGGCATTTGTGGGTCAGTGGAACACCACGGACATCTGTGGATGCTGTTGCACAGGTCAACCCTCTACCCGTTTTACCTGTATATGTGTAACACTCCCTCAGTGGCTACTTGCAAACAGTCACACATGCATCCACCAATCCAGAAACTATCCATGTAATCATGTCACCTCAGTTCTACACTTCAGATGTACATTTCAACTCTCAGAGTACATGTCTCCTGTCATTCAGACCCTCCTGCAAAACTATTGTAAAACTCTCCCGTATTTTATTTGCAGATTCAAAAATATCTACATCTAAGAAGAAATAGCACCAAAATTAGTATATTTTTTAAAGTATTTATTTCAACACATTTATAAATATACATACAGGGTTGCTACCACTGACCCTGTAATGAGCATCTCAATAAGCATCTACTCTTTTTTAACCACCACTATCTAATGCCATGTATTGCAACATTCTCATGTACTGCCAACATATTGCACTTCCTCACAGCAACTGACAACGAACAGGGCTCTACAATCTGTTGCAAGTGCATTTTCCTTACTTGTAAAAACAAGCTGCACACGATTCAGCTCTGAATGCACACATATATATATGTTCCTGAAAATAAACATTTTTAAAACAACAGCATTTTTACTTACATATAAATGTAATTTTGTCCAACCCTTTCTATCACGTCCCTTATAGTACCACAATTCCACACCTGCTCACATCAACTACCACTTAATAGCACCAGTGTTTACCAACTGCATTTCCTTTCCTTTACAAATATATCAACATTTTTGTACCTACACTGTGTATGTTTCTTATCAAAATATAAATCAAAGTAGGCATTACTAAAACACATCACCTTGCTTACATATACATGCTCAGTGTTTTAAACCCAGTACTACCACATTTCATAGAGTGGCATAATATTACACCTCATTATGTGTCACTTAAAACAGTGGCTACAATATTTTCAAGATGTATGTTTCTTACTTCAAAAACACAGAAACATGGTTGCCAATGTATCTATGCATTGTCTTCCCTTACAGTAAATTCCTACTAAAACAGGCAATCCTAAACACAATTTAATATGCCAATATGCCAAACTTCACTTGTCATGGTGCAATCATTGTCCAAGCTATAATTTGTGCCTGTTTAATGGATATTTGATCTGAATAAAAATATGTATTCATTCATTCAATGTATCCCTGAGTTTTTAAAAATAAGGCACACTTTGCCATAGTGCTAATACCATGCATCTTTCCACTTGCACCAGTGCAACATTTCAATAATCTTGGCCCACCTTGTAACAACAAAGTTAACATACTTTAGCACTCCACACATACCACAAGTTTATTCACTCCTTTTTCCAATAACTGCTCATACCAGAATAAATAACAAGCTATAATACTGACACGACTTAACCATTATTACATATACCAAATAACTTTCTTTTACAATTGCAGGACAAAAGAAGATTGGCAAACACAGCTTCTGAACAAAGAAAACTGTTCACATCATACAAAGTAAGTACATTAACATAGCATGCAAATCCCTCTAATTCAAATAACGTAATTTCACAATGCACTGGCCTAAAGCATTATGTTCTACTCAACAATATTGTATTTTGCTCTTTCTCATTCTATTACAGCTGTTACAATATTTAGAATCCTATCTCAATATTGCTCTTCACTCAATAGACCACAAATTCCTTATTGCCTAACAACACAACTGTCTCTCATAAACTGCTATACCACAATTTCACTTTTGTATATGTCCATACCGCTATCCTTCTCAAGTCCTCCATTCCAACTCAAAAATAGTTCACACTCATTGCATTCCAAATTTCTAACACATATTACCCCTCATACACACTCTTCATCACCCCTTTACAATACCACAAACACAAACCCCATACCTGTACAATAAATCACACCATCGCAGCAACCACTTTTTTTCTCATCACAGCATAATATTACTACTTATTCAATGACACCACCACTGCCTTACTCTCTAACACCAGTACTGTTAAATACATTCCACTATCCATACATTATCACCCTTTCCCATGACATATTATTTTACTCAAAATCACCCGATTCCAATGTCATATTTACCTAAACCAATCACACCTATACAACCTCTTACTTCCCAAAACATTACAAACAATGGACTCCTGCCCAGCACACCTCCACACTGCACTGCAAGGACATTCATTAGCCTGCATTTCTGGAACTGCTTGTAAAATCACCTTCTACCACATCAAAATTTTATCAACACACCATTCTGCTATGCAAAACCTTGTCCATATGTTGTACTATACAAAAGGGACTGTTCTACAACTGCTGAAATTAAATAACATCTCCTACATTGAACAGCCGAAGAACTCCTTCTAGAAATACAACGCAACCAAACTAAATATTTTGAAACTGAAGTTGACTTAGAAAATTCAGTTACTTTAGAAAACATTAGCAAACACCTCAGAACCAGCAACCTCCTTACAAACAGATACAAAAAAGAAATAGTAATGTTTCAAAACACATCTGGTGAAATACCAGAAAAAGTATGTGTCTGTTGTTGCAGAAAATTTTAGAAAAATAGTACACAAATAGAAGACAATGACGAATCCCAAATTGTCTTTATATCTAAAATCCAAAATTAAATACAAAATAACTGACCCCCTCAATAATTTGCACGTACTGCAATACAAAGCTTGACAATAAGCAAATGCCATGATGGGCTTTCATAGTAATATAGAAATCTCCCCATTTCCAAAAGCTATCCAACAACTTAACTTGAATGAGAGCAACCACATTCAAACAGTATACCCATTCAATCTATAATACGCCTTCAACCCAAATTTACCAAATTGCATTGATTTCATTTACTAAAAATGCATTTGTGGCAAAGTAGTATATTTGGCATTAGAGCTCAAAGAAAATGTAGTAACTCTATGAGTACGACAACCAATAGAACCATCTTTAATTGTACTCGTTAATGGTGTTCCAACAAAAGACAAAACAATTTGGCAACAATTAGTTGAATTAAACAGAGTTAGACAAGCTCTACAATATCTTTAAAAAAACAATGAATACTACAGAGATATAAACATAGGCATAACTTAAAATAAACCAGCCAAATAATTGACCATTCACCACATATTGGCCAATTTGAACATATAGATCCTGTTACTGCAGCCAACATTTAAGACCACTATACAATTCACCTACTACATTCCAAAGACACCATAGAAGATGCATTAGAAACATATCAATTGTGCAAAGCTAAAGGATCTCCAATTAGCACATGCTAGAAAACTATTTTATGGAGTTGCAAATACGTTAAAAAGGTAACATTTCTTAAAAAATTCAGCTACCCAACTCCTTCAAAAGACAAAAGACAAAGATGAAGTTTTGGAGTCAAGTATCACAAACCTCTAGGCAAACATGAGTGTACAAAAGAATACTGCTTCTAATGGCACACTGATGTACGTTGAATGCTAAGGAAATATACATGAAAACACCAGGAGAACTCTCTTCACCAGACCCTTTCAATGTTTCAAAATACTTTCAACATTGCTTCGTTGCCATGCTGCACTTCATCTGCAATAAAACTACCCCTCCGCACGCAGAAGTAGAATACTCGTTTGGGAGAAAAGGATATCAATCCAGCGGAGCACCACACATGCACATTCCTTTATGGATAAAAGATGCTCCTAAATATGGATATAACAGTGATGACACTGTTTTATAATTTGACATAACACTGTCACAACATGTGTACAGCTTTGGTATAAAATGCTGATACATGGAGAATACAGGTCCTACAAAGCTTCACATCATTTTACAGGTGCAACCCTATATGGCAAATTTGAAGAAATTGGCTACACAGTGGTCCAGCTTCATCACACAAAAGGGTACTAAAATCCTACCAAGAGATAGAAACATGAGCCACAAACTATCCCAAACAATGTAATTGACAAACAATATCCAAACAGATGTACTGCTTTGGAAAACATGTACCTGTACGACATTGCCCTAAACTACTCCTACAAAATCAATGTTATGCCAGATGAGAGAACTGGCACATATTCAGTCTCAACTTGTGAAGGGAGCCTAGTTATCAAGCCCAGCCTAATTAATCATGTAAAGTTACCATTTCAATCTCCACAGCATAGAGAACTTTATTACATAACCCTATTGCAACTATTCAAACCTTCAAGAAAAGAAGAAGAAGGTTAGGAGGTCGCGACAAATGTGAAGCTACTTTCAATGCAAATGAAAGCCATATAACATGTCCATTTTACACAATTCAAACACATGTTGGACAATGAACACCAACAAGAGGAAGACATTGAAGCTCTACTAGATAAAGGCACTCCTGAAGGATGTCAACCTTCTCTGAAAGGGAGTCAAGAAACATTCAAAATTAAGCAGAAATAGCCATGACTGAGGTAGAAAAGAACATGTTTCAATCTAAACAATCTGAAGAAGATTTGGCAAAGCTCAAATCATAGCTTAATAATGAACAACTCAACATTTACATAGAAGTCACTGAAGAAATTGAACATGGACTAAAACATGAAACTATAACTTGTAACTCTAAAAATGATATGCTTCTGCTCCTGTATGTAAGCAATGAACCTGGTTCTGGCAAAACCTTTTCAATTAAAATAATTAGGACATTTCTACAAGAGTTAACAAATAACATTTCACTTGTAACAGCCCCTACAGGTTTAGCTGCTGAAAACATAGAAGGTGTAACTTCACAGAGATTACTTCTCCTCTCACTCAAACACCAAAACAAATTACAATACTATAAGTAGTCAGCAGAAGCTGCTGCTCAAGTACGCAGCATTTTTCAACAAATGAAAGTCCTCCTGGTTGATAAAGTAAGCATGGTTCCCAACCTCATGCTAGCTTTGATTCATTTCAGAAAGCAAATGGGCTACATAGAACTGTTAGGATTAAAACATGTTATTGTTTTTGCAGACCTCCTACAGTGAACACCAGTCAAAGCTCAACATGTATTCAAAGCAATAGGACACAAATAATCCGTAATAAACTCTTCAGCATTGGGAATGTAAATCTCTGGCTGCATTTTCACTACAGAGAACTAACTCAAAACAGGCATCAGTCTGCAGATCTAACATATGCTAACATTTTAAAAAGCTGTAGAACTGTCTGTGTACTGAAGAGGCAAATGTGATCTTAAAGAATAGAGTAATGTAATCCATGAGCTGTATGGACAAAAAACATCGGATCTTGATGCCATGGAACAATTAACAAATCAAAATGTAAAATGTGCTTGATTAATGACAATGCTTGCAAGCTGTAACCAATTCAATAATACAATGTTGAAAAAAACAAATGCAACCCATAGTGCATATCAGCTCCACTGACAAACTACAAATGCCTGGCATGATACTCCATATATTTGAACAAGCAGCAGCTTGACTAAATAGTTTAGAAAAATGTTTCTCTAACACAGCTGGATTAGAAAACTGTTAACTCTGTGTCTAAACTGCAGAGTAATTCTAAAACGTAACCTTGACGTAGAACATGGTTTAGTCAGTGGAGCAATTGGTACAGTTGTAAGCTTCGAAACATATCCACACAATAACAACATTCAGTTTTTCAACATCCATTTTGACAAACCTGCAGAAGTTAAAAGAATAGGCAGCACAATTGCATGTTTTCTTATTTTCAAATACATGTATGTATGCAGAGAACAATGTTCTCTGTCTCTTGCATATGCTGTACCTATTCACAAGTTGCAAGGTCTAACTCTATACTACACACTGATTGACATTGGCAACACAGTCTCCATAGAAGGTAAAAGTTGCAAAGCACTTTACATTTCTCCGTACGCTCAATGGTCTATTCCTAGTTAACTTTGATGCAAACAAAGTCAACACTGACATTCCTTCCATCTTAAAATATAATAGGCTATGCACACGTTACAAACCCCATGCAGATATGTACCGTGTACCTCAAAAAAGTAAACCTTTAAAAAGAGAACTAATAACAACAGAAGCTGTAGCCGATCTCCCTACAATCCCACCCAAAAAAAACAAGGACAACTGCATGTCCTTCAAATGATACAAACACAAAGCTCTCTCATCCAAAAACAGCTGCAGGCCCATCAAATGATACAAAAGCAAAACTCTCTGGTGTGTTTAAATTCCAGAACACAACAGAATATTTTTTTTTAATGCAAATAGGGCAAACAATTTCTCTTGCAATTGCCACCAATTGTTGACAACATGCACTTAGTAGTACTTTTAAAATCCAATACAGTTAGAATAAGCTAACGGGTATGTAACTATTTAAAACATACCATTCATTACAATGCATTTTAAACATGCCATCACATTATACTTACATAATACATCCATACTAGAAAAATTGTACTTTTAAAATCCCATACTGTTGGAATATTCCAAAGGGTATCTAATTACAAGAAATACACACATATATTCTGTAACAAGTACATTTTAAAACCATGTAAATGCCACAAACTGTATCTGTATAAAACTTTATTTTTATCAATCCAGCGTGGATTTTTTTTCCCAATGACCCAATAATTATTGCATGTTAATGCAACAACAGTATAGCATGCACAAATGTTCTACGAAACATAATACATAAAATGTACTATTTCTGAAGGTCAAAAAAGTAAATGTATATGGACAACTGTAAGTAATTAAGTGTTTTGAAATATGTTGTTTAACAAATTATATATGTGCTTCTTTACAGACAAACAACCACAGATTGTAACCTTGTTACCATATTCAAGTAATTATCCTCACCCAGTATCAATTACTCTCTGCATATTACTGTAGCGATAATTACTAAGGAGAAGAAATGATTATACTTTTCCCCAGACCCACGCAACTACAGACCAATATTCAACCTGCCCTACCCGGCAAAGATCCTGGAGAACCATGTATACAAGATCCTATTTAAATACATCAAAACAAACAGAATACTCGACCGGTCACAAGTTGGCTTCAGACCAATCAGAGGAACAGAATCAGCACTCCTTTCAATATGGGACAACCTGAAAATAAACACAGATGACAACGCCCAATCGGGCCTCATACTACTGGACATATATGCAGCATTTGGCACAATCAGCCACTTAACACTTAACACTGATGAAGAGATGAAATGTTGCATACAGGAACTTGCTCTACAGTGGCTTACCTCATTCCTAACAAACTAAACCAAAAGAACCTACCTACCACTGTTCGCTCCAATCACCAAAAATATATCCTGCGGAGTCCCTCAGGGATTCAGCCTCTCTCCTCTGCTTTTCACAATCTACATGTACCCACTGATGAAAATAATTTCAAACGCACATACTTACCACCTACAATTACACAGATGACACACAACTGACTGTGAAAACAAACAGAACACAGGAATAAAATAATTGCCTCAACAACTGCCTCACAGAAATCTACAATTGGATGACAATGAACAGGCTTAAACTGAACCCAGCAAAAACAGAAATAATGCTCTCACCTGCAGGATCTGATGGAGGGAACCCACAATTGGACTGGCCAGCCAGCATGGGAATGAAGCGGGAGACTAAATAACCTAGGAATACTAATAGACAACTGACTATATCTGGAACTGCAAGTAAACACAATCACTAAAAAAATGCTTCTTCCTCCTAAGACTACTCAGAGGATTACTCCCCTCTGCTTACCTCACTGAACTCATGCAATCATATCCCTGATGCTCACAAGAATTGATTACGCGAACAGCCTCTACAAAGGAATGCTGGAAAGACTCACCAAGAAACTCCAAAGGGTGCAAAATGCAGCAGCCAGGCTCCTATTAAGACTAAAGAAGAAACCACATCATGCCAGCACTGAAGAACCTACACAGGTTATCACTAAATAAACAAATCAAATTCAAAGCTCTCTGTTTCACCAACAAAGCCTTGCACAGACAAGGAGCTGAATACCTCCAAGACATACCTCTACCGTTGAAGAATGGGCCTAATATCCAGCAACGACCTACAATTAGAGACAACACATATCGAAAAATGGAAATTCGGTGGAACAGCATTCTCACGTCTAATTGCTAACATCTGGAACTCCATGCCCAAAGAAATTAGAACCAAATAAGACCACATCACCTTCATGAAACAACTCAAAACCTGGCTATTCAACAGAGAATGACAGCCACAAGGGTACACTGGCAGCAATAACATCGCAGATAAACAACTAAAGAGGAGGCTAGATGCGCTGATGAACCTCAACCAACATCCTGGGTAGATACTATCAGGTGGCAACCAAAGAGTCACACCATAAGCTCCAACAAACCTACACAATTACTAACCCAGTTTCCCTTCCTGCTCCTCCAACATAACCACTACCACTACTCCAGACCCTCGGCTAGCCACCCTACACATAAACAAACCAAGAATCAAAGTTATGTTCACACCCACCATCTCTGAGATGCTGGAAGCCCACTTAGATTGTACCACTGCACATACTCCAAAAAATTGTCAACAACACAAGTACACACCAAGACACAAGATAGTCTTACAGCTACGGCTACAGCCACCCACGACTCTGGATCCCTTATGGAAACGATCTAACCAGTGTGCACAACCAAAACCCACCCAACAACACACAACACACTGACACAAACACTAGCACACATCCAAGGCCCTCAATCTCACCCATACAGTTACAACGCACGGGGGTTCGACACCAACTCCCTCATGCAAAACAACACTCACAGATGCCAGTTCCTCCTGGTTCCGAACCTATCCTCTCATCGTATCCTCACTAACTTCCCCACCCCCTTTCTTCCAGATTGACAGGAGCACCAGCACAGAGCCCCTCAGTGGGAGCGGTGCACAGTATAAATCAACATACAATAACATAACATAACATAACATAACAGTGTCTACAACTCTGCATTACAGCCTTCTTACAATATTCAACTAACAATCCATTCCCACTATCAATTTCTATCAGTATATTACTGTAGCCATAATCACTGCTGACAAACTATTATAGCCATAGGCAGTGTGCACAATTCTGGTAGGATTATACATACTATATAAACTTCAATAATATCATTCCACCATATTAGGAATACTGTGTACTCCCCCTAGAATAACCATAATTACCGTACACATATTTACCTTCAAAAACCATGACTCACCCCATTTACTTTAACTATTAAAAAATGTTTAAATATACCAAGACACAAAACACCCCCTGTCCTAATGATGTCTGTGGACACATGTCCATGCTCACAGCACAAAATACGACCACAGACAGTAAAATAGACCCAGGACACGGTGGCACCTGCACAGCTGTTTTCACCTATAAAAATGTCTCCAGCTCAACTTTTTTGCACTTCCCCACCCTTCCCAACCACTCTTTCATCCACAAAATAACCCCAAATGTATTTCTGTTAGCTTTTTCTCACTGGACTGTCCACAAACATAGGCCGTGGTCCGTGGATCCAATATGGTGTCGGTCTCAATAAGTTTGACGCACACCACGTTTTTCAACAAACAATTAGTGTGCACATTTGTTGTCTGCAAACACCTTGCTTCTCCCTAATTGGCCCAGAGGCATCCACAGACACCAAATCAGGAAAGAAGTCCACAGACCGGACTCAGGTATCACTATTTTCTTTCACATACTTTATGACCATTTTTTCAAAAAAATACTGGGCAGATTTACACCACATTTACAAAAAGACACTTTCGGACCAGGCCACTGCTCCTTGTGCACATTTGGTACAAATACAGTTTAGCAAGTAGATATGAGCAAAATGGTATGTCCGTCCAGATTTCAAAAGTGTTGTGACCACCCCTATAAGTTCCCCCCTAGATGAAACCGCACTAAACTTTGCACAATCATTTGGAGGTGCAAAGTTTGGTGAGATTGTCAAACGGTGCCAAAATTGTAAGCCACACTAGAACTGCTCTTACTATGGGTTCAGCAACTTAACCATAACGTCAGGGTCGTTGCTGCAGGCCCTGTTATATATACATCTAAGATGGTCTTATTAGCCACTAGAACCATTCAATCTTACACTATTTGTTTGGGACAACCAAGTCATTGAGCATTAAGATTGATGCTCAATCACCGGATGTCCTTTTTTTGTTTCTCTTTTTGAAACATTAACTGTTAGTCATGATATGCAATGTAGTTGTGTTGTATATTTGTCATGCTCATTTAAATCGATTTTCTTATTGACAGATTTTGTACATTGTGTAATGCCAAGAAAGTATTGTTGACAACATTGCTAAAATAAAATAAAATAATAAAAAATAAAACATTTTCAATCTTCTTTTTGTAGAGAACTGAACATTGTTCAGTACCTTGAAAGTAATTTTAATAACAAACATCTGGTTTATGGTTGTATGCCATAAATGTGAATTGCCCATTTGTGCAACTATTTTAAAATAAATGTTAAATTAATGTTTTGAAAATATTTTCTTTTTTTCGTTATGTATAATATGTTTTCACCAACCATATACACATATGTGCTTTGCCCATACTATTCATTTACTCACTATATTCCTTTATGTTTCATTCTTTCCATACCAACAATGCAATATATAGCCAGTGTTGAATTCCATCGAAGTGGAGTGAATACAATATAGGAAACCTTCTTAAAAAAAATGCATGACTGCAAGCAGATGGCACTGCATTGAACCCTGTTAGAACACACATTAATTTCTTCCAAAGCGAATGAGTAGACCAGGGTACTTCGCAAGCAGCAGGATAATTTAGGTTATAGGCAGTAGCTAAGGAGTCAAATCTTTCACAAACCCTTTCCAGACCCCAACACTTTTAAAGCAAAGCCTGTGTAAGTACACATTCATTTGCACCAAAATCTGACTCCCAGAATAGGCCTTTTTTACTCAGTAAGGGAGGGTGCATTTAAGGTCATGTGTGAATATAGGAAAGGCTAATTGCTGACCTCTCTGTTGTTCAAAATCAAACAGATGTATTATTCTTTGATTTTAGGTTGACTTATGGCCATAGCATCCTTAACTCACTCAAAGGTAACATAATTCAAATGCTTCCTTTTGATCAGATATTGCCTCTGAGTAGTATCAGCGAATATGCCATGTGTGACCGCTTCAGCCAGTCCCCACAATGTGACCCTCAGCGCTTTGCATTCTTGGAATTGTATCTTTGTTTCCTCCATTATACACATTGGCCTACAATACCCATCAAACAAAGTGATGCTGGTTATAAATCCATGGCTGAATGTATGGTTTGCACGTGCCAGCTCTGCCGTTCTTTCTTTGCTAGCCAGATCACAATATAAGCCTAAGTATATATGCAGCAAATTGCAGTGCACAGAACAGTTAAGCATATTTGTCTGTGGTGCTCAGCTAAACCATTTCCTTTCAGCGCAAAAGGACTGCTCAGATTTGCTCTGCTTACTCTGTGTTATATTTTACAAGTATAAACGAGTGCTTTCAGATGTTTCACATTACCAGGAGGAACATCAAAGCATACCTCTTGAAAATCGGATAGGAATTAATATTTAATTGTACACGTCCGCAGTGCATTGCCTTTTGACGAATGCCTGGGAAAATACATGGAGTATCCTTCTGTGAGCAGCGCAGAATCTTTCACTAAAAGACTCTCTAATTACCGTATGCTGTTGTACTGCTAACTTTGAAATGTAATGTTCTCACATCTCGGCCCCTAACTCCACTGAACTATATTATTAAACCTTGTTAACATACCATATTTCTCACTTGTACACGGAATTTAATTGAATCCCGAGAACGTCATTTCAAAGAGGTTGCAAAGTAGTTCATTAAAATGAGGAGCCGTAGAAAGCGCTAACTATTCATTGAACTTTGCTGTACATCAGGCATATAGATTTGAATCCGTTTTTTAACATTTGTAGCAGAAACTACGTGCTGGTATATGGTACACTGGAAAGCTTCACCTTGATCTGATTCCAAACAAGGTAACCCCGAATCGGCATTTGTAAGACCCATTTACAAACAAAGGAAAGGACTCTAGTTTAAATACAAGCAAACATTTTGTTTGGATGGGTGGTCCCTGAGTCGTCAATGAAATTGTTAAAAAATAACTGGTGGTTCTTCCCCCTTGGCTGGGGTATGTGGTAAGGGGCGAGGCAAGGGCTGTGCTTTATTGATTCATTGTTGTCAATCTTCATGTGTCAAAACAGATTTGTTGGAAAATCTCCTCTTAAGGAGAAAGCCATTTCTCAAAGTGTGTGAATAGGCATAGAGATGTTTTCCTCCGAATAGTCCCCATGTAACGCAACATTATGCTTTCCAGGTCGTCACTGACCGCTTTTCCCTACATTCTGAACAATCACATCTTCGGATGTCTTCTGGAGGACTTTACCACTATTAGACACCAACTGAGGGTCTACAAACTTACTGCGTATTCCAATACAGATTAGTAAGTACTCTTTTATTCCCGCTGAACACAAAATCAAATTTGTAGGGTATTATTCACTAAAAACACATTCGATATATTTTTTAGAAAACACAAAGGCCCTCATTACAACCCAGGCGTTAAGGGGTTAACGGCGCCGTAAAAGGTGTCGGCGTCGTTAAACCCTTAACGCCTGATTAGGAGGTCCCTTTGCGGGTTGCACTTTAACGCCTGCTTTTAGCAGGCATTAAAAAACCAACCCGCAAAGGGACCTAGGAGCTAATTACGGCACCGTAATTTACGGTGCCGTAATTAGCGCCTTCCCCAGTCCCATTGAGCCCTATGGGGCAAAAATGGGAATGGGGAAGGGCCATGGAGGCATGGGGAATTACTCCCCGGCCAACCTCGGAATGGGGTGGTAATTCCCCATTCAGCCATGGCGGAGTCGGTAAGTTACCGGCATGGACCATGGTGCTATTAGCACCATGGTCCAACGCCTGGGTCGTAATGAGGCCCAGAGCCTCCTATGACCATTGGAATTGGTTCTCTTGATTTGGATAACCACAGAAGGATTAGAATGCGGTAGGTTAACATTTTAGCACTCATTAATGTGCATGTGAATATTATAATTTTTTTGGTTCATTAGTCTCCAAACCTTTAAAATTCTATTAAATTTTGTTTGACCACATTCTGATTTGTATCTTTGCCACACTGGAGTTTAACTCACTAATTGTTCAGGACAACTACAAAATATACCCTTAACATTTATTTCAACTTAGGAACTGGTTTTGGAACCAAATTGATCCCCCACGGTTGTAGAAATGTAAATGTTGGTATACTATACTGCAATATGTATAATTTTAAATATCTTGTATGAAAACAATTTATTTGACACATATGTCTAAATCTCTTTTGCATTAATAGATATTTTTGAACGTTGAATGAATTATCAGCCCTTGATGAAGAGAATCTCTCTCGAAACGCGTTGGGCATACCTATATGGAAAAATAAATCATTTTAAGAAAAATTGAAAACGTCTTGTGAAGCTTAACTAATGTCATTTTCATTAATGTCATTGGGCCTCATTACAACTCAGGCGTTAAGGGTTAACGCCACCGTTAACCCTTAACGCCTGATTCTGATTTTAACGCCTGCTTTTAGCAGGCGTTAAAATCCATGGCGCTAACCTGCCATGGTGCTAATTACGCCGCCGTAATTTACGGCGGCGTAATTAGCGCCTTCCCCACTCCCATTATGCCCTATGGGGCAAAAATGGGAATGGGGAAGGGAAAATGGGAAATGGGGATTTACCGCCCCACTCACCTTGGAATGGGGCGGTAAATCCGCCATCCACCATGGTGTAAACGGAGTTTACACCATGGTGGTAAAGTTGGTGCACTTAGCACCAAGGTTGTAATGAGGCCCATTGTCTCCGAAAATGTATTTGCTTAAATAGACTGATATGTGTTTACTAAACCCTTATTGAAATTTCATTGATACCCACAAATCTTTGGGCTTATCTAGCCACAGACAGCGTGCAGGGGACGGGAGTTCCGAAATAGGGAACATATTTTGTTTCTATTGTATCCACAACCCAGATGCCAGGGTTGTTTTCTTTCTCCCCTGCACCTTAAAAACTTCAAAAAAACCTTCTTTAAAAAGCTAATATTTTGTTCTTTTTACAAAATTCATTTCTAAATACTAGGAGTGCAAGGTGTCTAGATTCTATTTGTAATACAAACATAGCAGATGTCTTACACGTGAGCAATTTTCCAATCACATTTGACACTCTGCTTATCCACCACAATGCCAGTCCTGTGAGATGTGGTATTTCTACACTCAGCACTACTGAAGGAGGGTTTACGTTTTTTCAGAGAATCAAACATTGCATCATTAGCACAAACCACCTTTGGGCATCGTGGCCCTGTTACTTGAAGGGAGCTTAGTTACAGGAAAGGTACAGGTGGGATATACGAATACATGTTGTACATTTATACAATTTTGAACATATGTTATATTTTTTACATTTTTCAGGTTAACACATGTTGCATTATGCAGTCATGTTTGGTTGGTGTGGGGCTGGTCATGCTTAGTTTCATTTTTGACAACTAAGCCATCCTCACCAATTACAGAACATGCAAACAAATGCTATTTTTTTTTCTCACAACAGTGTAAAATAAATGGAACAAAAAATATGCATTACTTTGTAGCTGTGAACAAATGCATGGTTTACACTGTATAGAATCTTAATCCTTCACACTACTTATCAGTCGGTATGTTACAATCCCGTGGTTCATACTATTTGCATTTGTGCTTTCCAGTGGCGTATTTTTCATTATAAATGGCATCATTCAAATGTGGACACAAAGAAAACAATACAGTGTTGTCTAACTCACAGCACATGTGTACATACAGCCAACACACCAAATAGTAAACCCATGTCAAAGCTGAATACATCAAAAAGTAGAGTTGTATTCGTTCTGTCTAATGCTAAGCAAACGGGATATCAGAACAAACATTCCCTTTGCCCAATTCACACAAAAAATGCTAAATCAGCACAAAGTATTAGCAAAAGCTGTCAGAATTCAATGTGCAAATCTATAGCGTGGAAGGCTGATTTGCAGAACACACCTTCCAAAACCTAACAGCACAAAGCAAAAACGGTAGCAATGTATACAGACACAACACTCCCCCAGACCTGCCCAGCACTGCACCGTGGGTTCACATTGCTCCACAACTCAGGTGCCTTTGACCCACAATGCGCAAAACGGAAGGCACTAAACAGGTGATTGCAGTGAGTGGTGCAATGATACAGAATGCTGCAACTAATAAATGCCAACCCCCAAACTGCTCTGTGAGTGTCCCTTTAATGCAAGGGTTCACCATATAAACATGAAATACCCTTGAAAGAGGAACTGCCAGCATACTCCCATCATACAGCCCTATGAATTAAAAGCCAAATACAGCACAAACTGGACAAACAACAGCACTTACGGTAGCACCTAGTGTCTGCACAGCATCTGGCTCCAAAGTAGCGTTACCTGCACTGAAGTATTTTGTTGGCCCATATCTGTAGGAAAGCAGGCATATTTACTGCATCTTCAAGGAACACACGTACAAAGGGCATATTGGTGATGGGCCAGTATTGATGAGCTACTTGGTGTCCAGTCTTGGTTAATTGGTAATTGCAACCATGTCCCATTCTGGAGTGTTGAGGTGAAGGTGCTGTGACAGAAAGATATGTGCATTATTGCCAGCGAAGGGACAACTGCTGCAGGTGGAAGGGTTAGGAGTACAGAGGAAGGGAGGATGTTGCCATGTGCAATGTGCTCTCACATAGGCCCGCGCACAGATGTCGCCATTTTGAGAGACTTGAATTTTGCCAAGTCAGTAGTCCATGAGCAAAATGGGATGTGAAAAGAGCAAAGAGTTGTGCTGTTGCTGACTAATGTGTATGTGACTCCATAACAGGTAGTACATGACAATACCATTAATGGTGTTGAAATCCTCCATGGACAACAGAATGTGTGTGTTGTGGAGGCACATCATGTGATGTGTCATGGCCCGAAGCAGAATCTGCTTCTTTTGATTTAACTTGCTTATGGTGTTCAAGTATTATTTAGCCTTGGCACTCTCTATCAGTTCTCTGTATGTAGAGCACACATCTCTGAGCTGGGCCTGCATGTATGCAGTGTAAGAAACTTTTAAAGTCACTCCTTCTCTGCTAATGTTTCAATTTTAGAGGTTGGGCCATTCAGTATACCAGGCTGTAGAAGGTCAGCGTTACAAGATGTTGTGGCACACATGTGCATTTTGGTTGATGTTGTCAGCAATGTCATTCACTGGCATCAGCCCCTATGAGGAGGAGGTTGCTAAGGTCTAACATGACATCTAACACTGTGAAGCGACTGAATGATTTGAATGCCTGTTTGCTGCCTTCCCAATGGATGTGCTTGAATAGTGCTGTGTGACTAATGTGGAAGTAAATCGTCAGATACACCAAGAAACAGTGTGTGACCAGGCACCCATGATGGATGGTGTGAAGGGTATTCATGATGGAATTAGGAACAAGACAGATTGACTACCCCTCTCTGAATAGTCCCTTCTGTACAGCAGGGTAAGGTGATGGACGTCTAATTTGTTAATTGGTAGATAAATCACTTGGATAGACTTAGCTGTTTCTATTGCGTGTGAGAAATGGGAAAAACACATTTAATTAAATGTGTTTTTCCCATTTCTCACACGCATAATTCATCAATTGTTATGTTGGAAGAAAAGCAAAATTAATTTAGCCCATTATTGTAGAAATATATGTTGGATGGAAGTGGTGAATGATGATCAAAAGATCAAATGTTTAAATGTTTTAAAAAACATGTTTTTATGAAAAATAAATAAAGAGAATTGTTTTTTTTAAATGAAAGTGTTTTGTTAAATAGAAACATCTAAGTCTATCCAGGTGATTTATCTACCAATTAACAAAGTAGACCCCCATCACCTTACCCTGCTGCACAGAAGGGACTAGTCAGAGAGGCATAGTCAATCTGTCTTTTTCATAATTACATTATATGTTCTCCCCCTAGACAGACTTGACCACCCATTAACAAAAATAGGGGAGTACCCAATCTCATATTTTTTCCCGGGTATTCATGATGAACATGGGGATAGAAGATTTTATGTGTGTTGGCTGCATTGTGTACTGTGTTTGGTTCAGAGTCTTAAGAATGCACTTGATACCTTTCTTTGGCCACATTTCTCCAGAATTGGCAAGAACATTGAAGACACTGAGGAAGAAGGTGATATTGAGATTGAGAGACATTTCGGTGACCAAGCCATTGAAATCCTCAATCGAAAATGACTGTCATTGGGTGGGTGTGATATGATGTTCAATCTTACTGTGTCTACTGTCGAAAGCTGGAAGTGGTCAGAGAGTTCTAGCAAAGAGTGACCTGTGTTTATATGTGTGTGTGTATGACCTATGAAATCTATACAAAGCAAGGTTAGCCCAGTGGACCTCTACAAGACCTTTTTAACATGATTTCAATTGTGCTCCAAAGTCGATCGCTTGGGTGTGCCTAATGTCATAATTGGGGCTTTCCTGCCAAAATGTGCACTTCCTACCATCTGTTTGCAGTTGCCACTGCATTTCTATGACACTTGTGCCCTTGGTGGGGCTTTTTCTTGTGTGGCCTTTCCCTTCCAACATGGTCGCTGGCACTGCTGCCCTTCCAGGCACATTAGTGCACTTCCACCCTGTTTTGCTGTGGATCCTGTGATTGGCTAACTGCTTCCTCCTAAGGCCAATCAGGAGAGCCGGCAGATGAAGGAGCCAGCCCACTGATCCAAGGCCCTCATCTAAGGCACCTCTCTAAGCCTATCTGGAGTTGTAGGGAGAACATCTCCCTGCAGCGCCCCTCCCCATCCCTCAGCATCACTCACACCTTCACTTACACCAATGTGGAGTTCGGACTGTCCACGTTCTTAATTCTAGATTCAAATTGCCATGGTAAGCAATTCTTTGATCTCTCTGGACCCCCTCCTCATTGAACACCTTATCTGATCTAATTTATTGCCTGCTTCCTTCCTCTACATCACTATTTGTATCTCATCTCCCTGCACTCCATCAACACCATGCACCTGGATGTGCACCACCATTCTGACTGTAATGGCACTCTAAGGGCCTCATTACACGGGTAGGCGGAGAACCATGGCACTATGAGCGCCATGGTTCATGCCGGTAAAATACTGGCACCGCATTGGTGGAAAGGGGAATTACCGCCCCATTCCAAGGTTGGCCGGGCGGTAATTCCCCCTTCCACCATTGCCCTTCCCCATTCCCATTTTTGCCCCATAGGGCATAATGGGAATGGGGGAGGCGCTAATTACGGCAACCTGTCCTCCTTTCTTCTAGCCTCCTCCCCCAAACATATCTTCCTTAGGGACTTCAACATCCATCTCGATTCTTTTGATGGGGCCACTGTTCTCTTCCACAAACTTTGCAACATTATCTCCCTCTCTATCCTTCCTTTTGGCCCAAACCACTCAGCCAAAAACACCCTTGATGCTCTCATCTCAACAGGTATCCCTCTCTCTAACTTTCTCATTACACCTCTCTCCTGGTCATACCACTCTCTCCCCTATTCTCACCTTGACCTTCTCTGTCCCCTGATGCCTCCATCAGCCCTGCCATTCTCCTTCTCCATCATTCGACCGATAAAGTGTGTGTCAGCCTCTGCATTTGGATCTTCCTTCATCCCTCCCCCGTCTCCCTCATTTGACTCTCCTTCTGACTCTGTTCTTGCTATCTTCCATTGCTCCAACACACTGGACATCCTTGCCTCTGTCATGAGGATCCGCATGAAGCCTGCCTCCAAATGCAACTCTTGGTGTGACTGGTAGGACTTGGTATGACTCTGACTTGGCCGCTTTGAAATGCAAGTGCAAAGCTGCAGAGCTGTCACCTCTTCCCCTCCCCGGCCATCTTCTCTGCACTGGCCACCCACATCTCCAAGCCTCTGGACATCCTGTCCTCTCTGTCCTCTTCTCCCCCTTCCCACCCTTTAGCCCCCTCTCTTAACTCCATTGCCCATGTGACCCTCCATACTCTCCACTTTCTCTCCCATTGTGCCAGATGAGATTTCTAGAATTGTCCTCTCTATTAAAGTCTATTAAAGTCTCCTCTAAACAGGTGCTGCCATGCTGCTCCAGAATCATCAACGACAACATTGCCTTGCTTGCTCCAGCCTTGGCTGACCTCTGCAACCACCCATTTGCCACTGGCTCCTTCCACCAACCCCACAACCACTCTCCTGTGCACCCTCTCCTAAAAGGCCATCTGCTGACACTTCTTGCCTGTCTAACTATCACCCGATCTCCATCACCCCTTTCTTGGGCAAACTCATGGAGAAACTGGCAATTCCCCAACTGACCCTACATACGAAAATGGCCGGCTGCTTCCACAATCACGAGTCTGGTTTTAGGGCTACCAGAGGCACATTAACTGCTCTCCTGAACACCTGTGAAGACCTACTCACCAGCCTGGATTCCAAATCTACCTCTGTTCTGATCCTCCTTGATCTCTCTTCTGCCTTTGACACTGCCAACCACTCCATCCTCATAAACTGTCTCTGTGATACCCTAGGCATCATGGGCAGCGCAAATGTGTGGCTTACTTCCTTTCTTTCTAACAGACTCTCCCAACTGCAAATGGGTCCTTTTCTCTCCTCCACCACACTCTTTACCTGTGGCATTCCCCAGGGATCCATTCTATCACCATGGCTCTTCAACATCTACCTAGCCCCTCTGGCCTACCTGTTGTCCACTTTCTCACCTCATGTCAAGTATTATGCAGATGTCATACAGCTCTCCTTCAAGCTGCCACCTTCTACCTCCTCCTTCTTCTATCCTCCCTCATACCTGACTGCCTGACTGATATTGAGGCATGGTGCTCTGCCAATGATCTCTGTCTTAATGCATGTAAGGTAGAGATCCTGCTCATTGGGACAGCTGCTCCCTGTTCCCCCCCTATCTCTGGCCAGACTCCTTGGGCCCCGTCCCCTCACCCACCTGTAAGGCAAAACAACATGTGATCATCTTTTTCTCCTCTCTTTCTTTCTTTCCACACATAACAGACCTATGCCAAGAGGTCCACCTTTCAGCTCTACCTTCTTAGGGGCATTATACCTTTCCTCAACTTCCCAGAGAAGCTCATTGTCTCCATAGCCCTGGTTCTCTCTAGGCTTAACTACTGCAACAGCCTCTTCCTCAATTTGCCTCTTTCCTCTCTTTGTCTCCTCCAACTAATCCATAGTAGGACAGTGAGACTTACCCTTGACCGCAAGCCCAGGGACAGAATCTCTCCTGCCCTAAAACCTCTCCACTGGCTCCCGGTGACCACAAAACACTCTGTAAAATCCACAAGGCCATCTGGGGCCTGGGAACTATTTACATCCAGCTTTCCCTCCGTAAATACCCCCGACCAGAGTCATTCGGTCCACTGGCTCCAACTCTCTGCAGGTCAAACCTTTCTCCAAGCAGAGAGTGGGAGGTAGATCCCTTTCTTCAGCTGGCTCTTCCCTCTGGAATGGCCTTCCTTCCCCCCTCCGACTTGAGCCGGATCTTCTAAAGTTCCAGAAGCTTCTCAAGACTTCCTTTTTTCCTCTTTCTTCCATCGCACCCTCCCATACTAATTCTCTATCTGCTGCTACTACTGGGGACTGGTCCCTTTGGAGTCATACAGGTGCCAGACCATCCCCCACTAGTTCCTCCTGCATCCTTTTCAAGCACTTGCCCTCAGGCTCCCTTTCCCGGACTAACCCAACTTAGTCCACCCTGCCTGCCGCACGCATCCTCCCTTTCTCTCTTTTTCCCATGACACTTGCCTTCTTGGCCGACCCAACACTTTCCTGCCCTGCTCCCTGGGGGTGCCCAAATCGTGGACTTCACCCTCTACCCCCACTCCCTTTGCACTTACCACCTTCTCAATCGTTTGCACGGTAGGATTGTCACAAGACCAATATAATTGTCCTTTGTTTTGTTGTTATTCCCTGTCCTTGTCCTGTAGTCTTTTTCATTTGTGTTCTGTATTGTTTTCTGCCCAGGAGTCCATATGGGACTCCTGGCAGTGCAGCTCGTCCTGTTTTTGGTTTGGTGTACAGACCCATGGGATACCCTTATGGCACCCATGGGTGGGGGTGCAACCCTGTGCCCCTAGTGTAGTGTATGTTTTTTTTTTATGTGGCCCACAGAGCAGGGTATGGGCTGGTGGCAGGTCCATGCTGAATTTGACAGGTGCTCTGGGTATCCTCCATTTTGGGATATCCAGGCCCTGCCATTGGACGTTGATTTCTGATAGGAAACAAGATGGCCCCTGTGGCCTCTTGCTTTCTATTGCATGTTACCTTGTTTTCCCAAAGTCCTGGGAAGCCCTGACTCTGTCCCTTCCCCCTGACTGGCTGTTGGGTGGAAGTTCCATATATGGTGTTGCCGTGAAGCCCAGGCCAGACTGTCTGGAGACTTCTTAGTGACTGTACGTTGTGGGTACACCCTGTGGGTGGTACGTGGGTGAATGGAGTGTGTGACCAATATGCAATTTTTGTTGTGGATGTCTGGTTTCTGGTGCATGACACAATGACTGAGACAGCCCTGCCCAAAACTGGTATGAATGCAGTATGTAGGTTTGAATGGCTGGGTACTTGTCCCAATACACATTCCTTGTTGTGAGTGTCTGAGAGGGAGGAGTATGGCCTGAATGCACTGTATGCCTGATTGGCTGACTGACTGCATGCATGCCCTTCTGTATGGTTGGCTGCTGAGTGTGACCAGGCAGTGTGTATGAGAGACAAAATAGCACATCTGGGGACCTCTCACCACTGGAAATTGTTCAGAAGCTGAGTTGACACTTGAAGCGTAACTGGAACTGCTGATCCTTGACGCCGAGCTGGAAGAAGAGCTGCTGCTACATTTGTTTCGACCCAATCCGAAATCTCTCGAGTTCATCAAGGACTGATTCAAGAGAGGACCTGGTTAGGTGCCCTCTTCCCGTGCTCCGAGGGACCATCGAGCACCGCTAACCTTTGCCAAAGCTCCCTGGAAGTCAGACTCTCGAAAGGCTGCCGACCGGAGACGGGGACCGCCGAGGAGAACGAAGTAAAGCACCCGGATATTGACGCCATCGAAGTCAATTGCCATCAACCAGGGTTCACAGTATTGCTGTAACCGCTGGAGGGCTGTCGAAGCCGGGTTGCCCGCAAAAGGGGACCGATTGACGCTGTGCCGCTGACCACCGGAGCCGCAGCTCCTTTGCCTAAGACTTTTGATTCACTGACGCGCTCGTCCGCACCACCGCCCGCCTTATCCCACCAGAGAAGGCTAGGCCATCGACGCGCCATGGAGCATCCGCTGGTGGCTTTCCCGCCACCCAAAGACCACAAAGACTTCAACGACTCAACGCCCTTGTCTGGTCACAGCTCTTCAGAAACTCTTTGCGGCCCTGAACTATCAAACACAGACGTGCCCCACACACCTCATCCTCCCAGGACGTCGCCAACAAGCACCGCCTGGATCGACGCTGTGGTCTCGACACCATTTAACTTTTCATCGATGCCGTCGATGCCAAGTTCACCTTCTTCGACACCTCTTGACAATCCGTGGCTCCTGCTTTAAAGGGAGTCACTCAAGAAGGATCCCTCGACGCCTCATCGGAGAACTCTGCTCTACCAGGTACATTGGGGGGTAGAAACCTTATAGATGGAAATAAGACTTATAGAACAATATATGGACTGGGCTTGTGATATATCTTTAATTTACAGGTTGCCCAGGTGGGGGGATCTCCACACATAATTGTGCCTAGTTGGTAGGGGTCAATATTCTGCCCATTGTTCTAACCAACTGCTTTCTTCCTATATTTATTGTTGGTTACTTTTATTTCTTGATCTGTTTGACATTTGACCAGAGCATAGTTGATGCACTTTAATGAGATCTGATCATAATTGTGGTACCACTTTAGAACTGTATATATTTGCCATTGTGGATTTTCTAAGCACAAAGTGAGTTATTGTGATAGTGTACATAACCTTGAATATTAATTATATAAATACTGTGTTTTAACTAATAGAGTGTGTGGATATTCCTTTGTGGGGGCTTGGGGACTACACTGTACTTAAGAACCAGCCTGCGTCACCTCCTGAGAAGCTAGGCCTTGATTGCTCAACCAGCGCTACCCTATAGAGAATCTTGTCTGGGGTCCTCTGTGCCTCTCCTCTGCCATATAGAGAGCAGGAGTAAAGACACCACCCTCCAGTCTTTACATTGTGGCACCTGGAAAATCTTGTGTATAGCCTACAAATGTCCAATAAAAAAATAAAGAAATTAATAAAGAAATAATTAATGATTGTGGAACTTGTTACCATTTCCGATAGGTGGTCTCTTCATAGTAAGCTGCAGGCATTGTGGATTGAAATCTCTGGCCTGTGGGTGAAGGTGGATGACATACAATTGTCAGTCATGAACATGGTGTTCAAGCTGTGTGTGGGTTCAGGTTGGCAATGTAAGATGTGTGTTAGGTTGCTGAGTGCATGTTGTGGAACATCATTCATTATGCAGTGGAGTCACTTGTGCTTAACAAGTTCATGGTGACATGTATGAGATAGCAGCAATTCCGTGTCCATGATGCTGCATTTGAGAAGCAGCATCAGCAAAGAGTTGAGATGGTGTGTATGGGACACCAGAAAACCACTTGCAAAAGTTTTCCCCGTGCACAAAAGCTTTTACTTTCCACAATGACAAATACCTCTCCTTCAAAATGCACTTAGATAGGAACCTGGAAAAACATCATTAGCAACATGCACCCACAATCAAAAACAATTCCCTCTTCCTAGCTCATACATCAGACCTGTCATCAAAACCTTTGTTCCCTCCCACCTGGAAGTGGACTATGCCCCTTGAAGGCTATCTGGACACCATATTGACACACCTGAAAGTTGTCCTACTTGTTTCAGCATTATTCATCAAATGACTGCTAAGTCTAACACAGCTAAACAACCCACATTAAACAGCAATGGCTCCCACCTCAATGACATGTCACCTTCAAAGTAGCATGCACAATTTACAAGGCTGTATCCCTCAAGTCCCTAAGCAACCATGTGGATAATAGCTGTATTGCTGCAGCCATACCACCCACCAAAATCAAGGACATATGTAGTCTTGCTCTAGGCTGGGAAAGGAAGGAAGGCGCCAGAACACAGACCTTCTATGCCCATGCCCACAGACCCTGGAACATCCTCTCCATCAACATCTGCAACACTTCTATCTCTCAGGTATTAAATCAACACCATCATCCATGAGGAATGGCTCCTCCACAACACCTGTCTCCACACAACCTCCACTAACCACCTAACCTTCCACTGGCCCTTTTATTGAATCCCCTGCTACATCCCCTGGTTCCATGTACAATTGTTTCTGCATAGTATCAGAGACGTAGACAAGGTTGGGCCCAAGTGGGCAAGGCCCACCCAAAATCTTTAAATGATATGATGAGTCATTCATAACGTACCTGTACACAATTGTTTCTAGGTGTGACAAGACAGAGAAAAGACAAAACATATGATCTTACTAGGCCTTGTGTCATACAGATTGTGCAAGTGCGAAAACACAAAGTGCAGGCAGGAGAGAGAAGGGGGAATGCCAGGGAGAGGGAAGGGGCAAGTGCAATCAGGGCAGCCTTGTTCTGAGTAGGTGCAGCCAGAGCAGCGTGGCTCTGGGTAAGTGCAAGGAGCCTGGGAAGCATAGAGTTACAGTTACAGCCCCTAAGTGCACAGATGGCCTGGAGGCCGAGCAAGGGAGACTGGTCATGGAGTAAGACTCTGAGGGTAGCCAGGTAACCCATCAGCGCAGCAGACAGGTAGGTCACCAATGGAGAGACCGAGAGAAAGCAAAAAGGAAGGTCTTGAGCTGCTTCCAGAATATCAGGCGGTCCAACGGAAGTCTGAGAGGGGAAGCAGGCAATTTTAGAGGGAGGCAACTGCAGAGAGATCTACCCCCACTCTTTGCCAAGAGCAGCGCCTGACCCTCAGAGAGTTTGAGGTGGCTGAGCGAAGGGCTCGAGAAGGAAGGTGTTTTGGAAGAAAGAGTTGGATGTAGGGCTGGCCCCAACCACAGAAGGCATTGTGGATGATGCAGAGGGTCTTGAACTTGATTCTTGCAGCCACTACCAGTCAGTGGAGAGATTTCAGGCTGGAGAGATAAGGTCCCTGGAGTTGAGGCCAGGGAAAAGTCTTGCAGTTCTGTTCTGGATAAGTTGCAGAGGGCAGGGAGTAGAGGAAGGCATATTGAGAAAGAGGCTGTTGCTGTAGTCCAGCCTAAAGAGAACCAGGGCTTTGGAGACAGTGAGCTTCTAGGGAAAAGTGAGAAATGGAAGAATACCTCTGAGTATGTGCAACTGGAAATGGGCCTTCAGGGACGGGTCAGTGATGTGAGGAGGGAAGGAGAGCGTTGAGTCAAAGATGATACCAAGGTTTTTTGCCTCAAAGGAAGGCAAAGGGAGAGTGCACAAGGAGGGTGGCCAGATTGAAAGAGGGAAAGTGGGAACAGGGGTCCCAATGAGAAGGATCTCTGTCTTAGTGGCATTAAGGCAGATATTGCTGCCCACTCAACAACGCTGTGTGGGCATTTACAGATGTTAATGTCACTGCCCTGGGCCCCACTAGATAAGTATCAGGCCTCATTTGTTAGAAGATCCTGGCTATGCCTCTGCTGCAAATTTGCCTGCACTCCCCACACCCTACAGTGATATCTTGCCAACTGCTCCCATCCAGGTGCTCAAACCAATATGACCAAGCACATGTTCCATACTGTCCTGAGGAAAGCTGCATGATCATTAAATACACAAATGAAAAAATAGGAAGAAATGTTCCTAACCTCCCATTGCCTACATCACGTCCTCACGCACCCACCAACTACTGACAGGAATTTGTTTTATTATTTATTATTTTATTATTTATAATGCGCGAGCGTACCCGGGGGTATCAGGGCGCAGACTCTACAAGAATTTTCGAAGCTTGGTTACAGTACACGAGGAATATACATAATACAAAAATAGGTGCACAAATGTTATATACAGTATATACAAATCATCAGTAAGGCCAGCAGGCGGTAATGTAATATACAGGTAAGCAAGAGGCACACGTGGTTACGATGTGTGCGTGTAGCGCTGGACACTACCTAGTCTTAGTGGGTCTCCAGTTTCAGCCAGGAGATTAACTTGGAACGGAAGTTCTGATAAGGCAAGTCTACTCTAAGGTTTGGAGGCAGGGAGTTCCAGAGCTTGGCAGCTTTTACCGGGAAGCTGTTGCCTCCTATGGTGGCCCGTTTGTAGTGGGGGACAGATAGGCAATCTTTGTATGCGGTTCTGACGGGTCTTGAGGAGGATTGTTTGTAGAACCTGTTGATCAGGTAGGTTGGGGCTGCGTTGTTGAGAGACTTGTGGGTGAGAGATGCCGTTTTTAAGAGAATTTTATCTCTGGTGGAGAGCCAATTGTTCTGTTGGCTGAAACCTGTAATGTGTTCTCTTCTGGAAATGCCCAGAGCTGCTCTGAGAGCGTTGTTCTGAAGGGTTTGCAGTTTATTGGTGGTGGCCTTGGTGGATCCTAGGTAGAGGGCATTACAATAGTCGAGGCGAGACAGTATGAGGGCTCTGGCGAGTGTCAGACAGCTAGTGTCAGACAGGAAAGGTTTGGCTGCACGGATTAATTTGCACGTGTAAGCCGTGGAGGATGCAAGGGAGCTCACTTGTCTTTTGAGGGAAAAATTGGAATCTAGATAGAATCCCAATGTTTTGACCTCTTGTCCGACTTTGATGTTGTTCCCGTCAATCATGAAGGAGTTATAGGCCGGGCCAAGTTTCTTTATACTGATTGTGGTGCCTAAGATGATGAGTTCTGTTTTATCATCATTCAGGCATAGTCCATGAGTAGCCATCCATGCCTGGATGATGATGTACACCCTATTTAGCAAGGCCAAATCCTTTCCATAATCTCCTGAAAGCGGAAGGAGGATCTGAGTATCATCTGCATAGTTAGTGTAGGTGATACCGAGATGATCCAAATCATCGAAAAGGGGCTTGGTAAATATGTTGTATAATGTGGGGGAGACACAGGAGCCCTGAGGTACACCACATGTGATGGGTATAGGGTCTGCTGCCGCAGTGGGAGAGAAGACCCTCATAGTCCTGCCGTTAAGGAAGGATGTGATCCAGGTGATGGCCTCACTGCAGAAGTGAGCCGAAGTGTGGAGGTGTGAGCAAAGGACAGAATGATCGACCAGATCGAAGGCTGCAGAAAGGTCGAGGAGGAGGAGTAGGGCGGCTTGCCCGTTGTCTCTGAGCGAATCGATCTGCGCTTTCAAGTCAATAAGGGCGGTTTCAGTCCCGTGTTGGGGACGGAATCCAGATTGTCTAGAGCCTAAGAGGTTGTGTTCTTCCAGGTGCTTCTGTATTTGTACATAGGCAACCTTGTCCAGAATTTTTAGTAGAAAGGGAACAGTAGTTATGGGACGGTAGTTTGTGGATAAAAAGCGTGAATAAAAAGCATGAATAAAAAGCATTCATGTGAAGCAAACGTTGGGAGGTGTAATGCAAGGTATGTGTTGCTCAAAGAAACACACATGTGAAAACTGTGAACACCTCACCAGCTGACACTACTCAGTGACTACTCAGTGAATATCTACATCAAGTGGCCATGGCATCCTGATATAGGTACATGGTGCTATCAACCATACACAAATGGCTGAAGGAACATTTCAGTTTCCTGATTGACCCACAGAGCTGCATACCACATACCTCCAACATAGATATGATGTGCCAAACACATAGCGACATGGTCACTAACCCACTCATACACAGGTTCAACAACCACATTCCACAATTGCTCCAATAACAAGGCCACATCATGGATTGTCACATAAAATGAAGAAATGTAATGTAAAAACTGTTGGGATGGAAATGAGCCTATCCTGCCCCCCCCAGGCACTTTCAAATAAGCCAAACATGACATGAAGTGACATACCATATAAGGGGGGACCCATCCACCTTATTAGATAAAATATTGAGACCCTGCAGCACTTAGAAGTAGGTCCCTGGCACTAGAAAAGCTCATAGCCCTTTACTCCATTTTGTATTAGGCCCAGAAGGGATGACGTTGCAGGCCCGCGTTGTTTGCATCCCTGGTCCACAAGGCCCAATTCCTGTGTAAACACACTTACCCCACACAAGCCTTGTTCCCATGGAAGTCCATTTCCGTTTGTTCCTCCACTGCTGTGAATATTTAGTATCTTCTAAAAGAATGCACGCTGCAAGAGTGTGAGACAACACATGGCTCCCCGCTGCATCGATTCATCTCCACTAAACTGCCATCAGGCCTCTAACCCTAACCCCACAGGCCGGAGCCAGCCGCACACCACTGGCTCGACCCCCACACCTTTGCATTTTTTAATAAGCACATGACCCCCATGTCTCAGTCCCTATCATGTGTCCACAGAAGATCTAAGCATGCACAGATGTATTTCTTCCTAACTGCGACACATATCCCTTGTAACACAAGGTACTAGGGGAGATAAATTAAATATCAAACCAAAGGGTGGAGACCTTGAGTGCAGGAACTGTGGTATCAATGAAGGCCTGAATGTGTGGGTCAGCATGACTGTATTATGGTCCTCCCTTCCCCCGGCACCATTTTGCCTGCTGCCCAGGTGCCTGCCGCAATGAGTTAATATTCAGTCTTAGGATGTTTAGTTTAGATATGAACAATGTACTTTATGCTTGCCCTGACCTGCACCGTGAGGATGAACCCAGCTGACCCACATGTATCCAGACCGACAGGGAAGAACCAGCAAATTACCACTTGTCATCCCCTATGGCGCAAGTTCATGTGTAGGGTGCCTCCTATCAGTGGCCCAGGATTGTACTATATGCAAGTGACATGTTTTGAATTTATAAGCCTTTGTTTGTGATTGCACTAGTTATAGTGCTCTCGAGCAGCACAGTTCTTTGCTGATATTTGTATTCTGTAAGAATAAACCTTGTTATCCTTGCAAACACTATCTCCTGGCCTATTTCCGTAGTGGGTTGTTTTTATTCTTGAGTGTGCATTCTAAGGGACTTGCCTTCATTTGGTTTCCCCTATGACTTGATTCCATTGCTCCTGTACTTGCAGAAGTATCCAGGTGGCCTCTCCGGAAGGGCTGTGTCCACCTACGGTGATCAGTCCCCTAAACGTGTATGCAGCAGTGGCCCTTGCAGGTGCTGTCTTTGTAGAATTCCCGCCTGCTTGTTGAAGCGGGGTACGGCCCCAGGGAGAGACCCAGGCCTGTTGTGGATTCCTCATGAACAGAGGCTTTCAGAAGAATGTGAACATGTGAGTATGGCCTGCAAGGAATAGCAATGTTTGGGAGGGAAAGCAGAGCAGTGTGAAAATGGTGAACACGCAGTGAATGAAATTTAACGTTTATGTTGTTTTGGTGATTGCAGAAGTACTTTGCCAATTTTTTACTAATTTTTACTTTTTTAAGATATATTAAGGATAAGGAATAAGGAATACGGGAGCCTCCCCGAGTGAAGGGAGAAGGCAGTACCACAGTGCACTGTCTCGACCAGTACAGGAGATAAATACTGGAGGAAAATGTAGGAGCTCCGTATAATTAGAGAGCTTGGGAAGGTAGTCGTTATTGCTTTAGCTTGTTATTTTAGTTTATTTTGTTAGTGTACACATTTTTTATATGCACAGAGGAGACCCAAGAGGGGCATGTATGATATGTAGGGGTGAATGTGTCGAGGGGAGTGATTAGGGGGTATTAAGATGCTCTAGGAGGAAGAAGAATAAGTGATCTTGATGTTTTTGTTGTAAACACATTGACAGTATTTTACCTGACAGTACTGGCACCATTTAGATGCCTGTAGATTGAAGGGGGACAGAGTGTATCCCTTGGCAGTAATTGGGGGAAAACAGGGAAGGTACATTTTAAACACTACACTGATGGGGTATAGCTAGGTGGATAGACACACCCCTAGACGACATCTGTAAAACTCTGCTCTCTATACTGTGAGAAAATCAAGAAATACCATCAACAATGGGTGACTGAGACAAAGGGAGTGGAAATGCCACACTCCTGGCCATAGGGGGGGTCCTTCGACTGGAGTGCACTGGACCACAGGTCCACATACTTAACTGCAAGGTATAAAGGGGAAACAGTTACAGAATAAGAGAGATATATTGGACCTCAAGAGAATGTTCGAGGAGAAAGAGGCCTCCAAAGGGGATGGGACAAAACACGATGATGGAAAGGACACGAGTAAAGTGGAGAATGGGAAGACAGAAGAAAAGAAAAAGGGGATTTATCTCCTCACCACGCGACCAGCGGAAGGTTACACAAATTCAACCTATGTGTCAGGGGAAACGATTCTGGCCATCCCAGCATAGTGCCAGCCCCGCCTTATGTTGCACCCGCTGAGGAGTCCACCCATACAGGAGCGAGCGCGAGAGACCTTGAGGTGGCATTAGCCACTATATGTCGATATGTACAGAATCCGCTAGGTCAATAGCAGTGTGTGAAACGGCATGGGCGGCAGATGTCCAAATGTTGGCCACAGGGATGCCTCCACCACCGCCCAGGGATGAGTGGAGGTCAGGTGACTTCCTGTTCAGAATTGACAATACCCCCATTAGGACTGTCCACGGAGAACGGGAGGGCGAAACAGCCTGCGGTACGAGAATGTGGGATCCAGACAAGGAGATGGGGAATACTGCAGTGACTTTGATGACACAGAAGACACAGAGGGAGGGGATGAAGAGGCACCCACCACCAACCCAAGAATAGAATGCCTGTGGGATGAAAGATTAAGGGAAAGGTTTGGTAGGATAACATTGGCAAAGAAAAAGGAAAGTGGTGTAAATGTAGGAAAGGGAAGGACACAATTACAAATGCCCTTAATTCATAAGGCACAGGACGTCCCCATCATTTCCCTTGGACGCAGATGCACAAAAATAATCATCTCAAAGTCCTCCCACAACTTATGGTGGGAGCAGGGAAATGGATCTATGCATTTGAAAAGAACACTGCAGGGGTACCTTTAGCTTAGGGTACATCAAGAGTTTGCATGTAGCGGCAGTGGGAGATCTGGCAGAGACAGTATGGATTAAAGCAGGGTATCTGGAAGTAATGCAATAATGCAATTCAGAATGGGGGATGAGGAAGAGGCTGCTCAGTACATTCTTAGGGTTCAAGAGATGTGGAGAGCAGCGCTTGGGATCAATCAACGTTTTTGTTTAACTTTATTGTAAAAAGGGGATTTGCCTAAGGAAGTCCAGAAGGCACTAGATAACTGGGCTGGAAGCAAAGGGATGGCCAGAAATTCAAATAATCGTAGTGCACCATTGTAGAAGGATCACAGAGCATGAAAAGGAAACATGCAGGCAGGCAGAAGAAGCACAACTAGTTAAAAATAAGCTAGTGAAAATATCAGTGGTATCAGCTCTACCACCCCCAGAACAGATGGGAGAGGAAGGATGTGCCTCCATCGGAACATAAGCAAGGATGGCAGCAGTATTGGCAGACAACGGGCAAGGATAGTGGGTAGGAAACCAGCACTTTTCGGGGTCCCAGTGGTAAGGTGGGCCACCATGAGGACGAAGTGGGTGCTAAGGGCAGAGGAGAGGGGGGTTTGGTGGACAAGGACCGAGAGGTAGTGGGCCAGGGCAATGTTGATCATGCGGGAGGTGGTGGCATTTTTGAAGAGAGTGCCGTTGCAGACAAGGAGGTAATTACAATTACAATTAACAACCTTTCGGCTAACCCCACCCCGGTAGCCCACAAGGACCCATCCAGCGGATGTCATTAGTACTGCCCAAAATACATCAGGCATACACGCAGTTACCTCCACAAATCCCAGCCCCATACCACCCACCACATCAGCAACAGACGATGCAGCCACAGCAACCCCACCCCAACCAACAAGTCATGGAAGGCAGACACCCCTTCACCACGGTACCCAATGAGGCTATGGGCCCATACCAGGGAGCAACGGTAGTAGGGGGAAAATCCCTTCTCCTTCCCAAGAATAGTCACCTACCCTGAGTAGGACTTGCTGTTGGTTATTTGTCTTTTTTGCGTTTGAGACTTTTGCAAATATTTTCTTTTTTCTCGGGGCACCTGAAAATATTGTGTAGGAGGAAGTATATTTCAAATGTTTGGCCACAGCAGGTGTCCCAGGAGCATTATTGCTATCTTTCTGTTTATTTTTTATTTTTTATTTTTTATTTTATTTTTATTGGTTTTTACAAACCTTTAAAAAAACAAGAATGTACACATACACATCCACATATTATCATATGTTCTATGACTGGTTCCCACAAGCAAAGTTCCAGTAGGCCAAACATAGCAATGTCTCATACGTCTCACATCTGCCTATCTTATTTCGTCCCATTTTTCTGTGTTGGAGAAAAGGACCTTCCCTTTGGTGTCAGCTGTGTTTCTATTGTTTTCAACATCCGCGTTAGCGGGAGTCTTAATTTCACATCGGCTCCTTGAAACATCAGCCTCCACCAATCGTCTGCACAAAGGACCGGGTGATTTAAGCTCCAGGAACCCAGATGAGTAGTTCTCTCAGTTCTTAACTTGGGACAAAACAACACTATGGGGTTGATTCATGGAATTAATGTGCGCCGTAAATTCCTGCGCAGAGGTGCCAAAACGTGCGATTCGCAGTAAAAGTGCAAAAATCGCAGTGCAAGTGCGAAAATCGCAGAGAAACCAGCGCACATCGATTCATGGAAGTGCGTGCGCGAGAAAAACATTGGATGTGCGCTGAAAAAGTGCGCTGCGCACACCGGCCCACAGGTCATCCAACAGCGTGTGCCACGGCCACTGCGAAATCGCACATAGCGCGGAGCACATCACAAAAGTAGGCGGAACACAGGGCGTAACACTCAGAATGGGGAACAACGCGTGAAAACATGGGCATCACGGGGGAAGTACAGGAGGCAAGTGCGCGGAATGCCCACACGCTCGCGTACAACCCGTATTCATGGAATCGAATAGGGCAAAACAGCGCACGGTGAAAGACGCGCACAGGGCCAAACAAGTACACCACAAGAAAGCAAGCGGTAGCCTCCCTGCGCCTGAAATAAATGTGTGCCAAAATGTGCACTAACATAAAGCACCCATATACAGCCATGATGAATGGTCCATACAGTGGCCCTCTAGGACAAATGAGGTGCAAAGGGGTACCGACAAACACGGACACCCGCTGTGTGAAAAATAGCATGTGCGTGTGTTTCTGGGTGCGCAGGAAGTTCCACACGCGATAGGCCTGGGTACGTGTACTTCGGGATGCGCGCGAAGTTCCACACGCGATTGGCCTGGGTACGTGTACTTCGGGTGCGCGGGAAGTTCCACACGTGATTGGCCTGGGTACGAGTATTCCGAGGTGCGCGGGAAGATTCACACGCGATTTCAGCAGGGTACGTGTATTTTGGTGGTGCCGGGGAATGCTACACGTGATTTGGCCGTGTGGGTCCTCCCAGGTGTTCCCTCTACACCCTCCATGGCCCCTGCAGGCAGCCCACACCACAGGGGACTACCCTGCACCCCTGCTCATGTCCCACAGGCAACCCATCCACCATGGCCATGCCCACCAGCCAACCCACATGTCACCTTGCACTACTGATCACCAACACATGTCTCCCAGCACCCCCACCCCCCAGCATCCAGGGGCACCCTCCACCAGGCCCCCACTCATGTCCCCCAGCACCCTCACCCCCCAGCAGTGCAGGGCACCCTCCACCAGGCCCCCACACATGTCTCCCACCACCCCCACCCCCCAGCAGTGCAAGGCACCCTCAACCAGGCCCCCACACATGTCCCCTTGCACCCCCAACCCCCAGCATCCAGGGACACCCTCCACCAGGCCCCCACTCATGTCTCCCACCGCCCCAACCCCCCAGCAGTGCAGGGGCAGCCTCCACCAGGCCCCCACTCATGTCTCCCACCACCCCCACCCCCCAGCATCCAGGGGCACCCTCCACCAGGCCCCCACACATGTCTCCCACCACCCCCATCCCCCAGCAGTGCAGGTCACCCTCCACCAGGCCCCCACACATGTCCCCCTGCACCCCCACCCCCCAGCATCCAGGGGCACCCTCCACCAGGCCCCCACTCATGTCCCCCTGCACCCCCACCCCCCAGCATCCAGGGGAACCCTCCACCAGGCCCCTACACATGTCTCCCACCACCCCCAACCCCCAGCAGTGCAGGGCACCCTCCACCAGGCCCCCACACATGTCCCCCTGCACCTCCACCCCCCAGCAGTGCAGGGCACCCTCCACCAGGCCCCCATACATGTCTCCCACCACCCCCCAGCAGTGCAGGGGCAGCCTCCACCAGGCCCCCACTCATGTGCAACTCATGTCCCCCAGCACCCCCACCCACCAGCATCCAGGGGCACCCTCCACCAGGCCCCCACTCATGCCTCCCACCACCCCCACCCCCCAGCATCCAGGGGCATCCTCCACCAGGCCCCCACTCATGTCACCCATCACCCCCACCCCCCAGCAGTGCAGGGCACCCTCCACCAGGCCCCAACTCATGTCTTCCACCACCCCCACCCCCCAGCATCCAGGGGCACCCTCCACCAGGCCCCCACTCATGTCACCCATCACCCCCACCCCCCAGCAGTGCAGGGCACCCTCCACCAGGCCCCCACTTATGTCTCCCACCACCCCCACTCCCCAGCATCCAGGGGCACCCTCCACCAGGCCCCCACTCATGTCTCCCACCACCCCACCCCCCAGCAGTGCAGGGCACACTCCACCAGGCCCCCACACATGTCCCCTTGCACCCCCACCCCCTAGCTAGCAGTGCAGGGGCACCCTCCACCAGGCCCCCACTCATGTCTCCCACCACTCCCACCCCCCAGCATCCAGGGGCACCCTCCACCAGGCTCCCACTCATGTCACCCATCACCCCCACCCCCCAGCAGTGCAGGGCACCCTCAACCAGGCCCCCACTCATGTCTCCCACCACCCCCACCCCCCAGCATCCAGGGGCACCCTCCACCAGGCCCCCACTCATGTCACCCATCACCCCACCCCCCAGCAGTGCAGAGGCACCCTCCACCAGGCCCCCACTCATGTCCCCCTGCACCCCCACCCCCCAGCTTCTAGGGGAACCCTCCACCAGGCCCCCACACATGTCTCCCACCACCCCCACCCCCCAGCAGTGCAGGGCACCCTCCACCAGGCCCCCACACATGTCCCCCTGCACCCCCACCCCCCAGCAGTGCAGGGCACCCTCCACCAGGCCCCCACACATGTCTCCCACCACCCCCACCCCCCAGCAGTGCAGGGGCAGCACCCACCAGGCCCCCACTCATGTCCCCCAGCACCCCCACCAACCAGCAGTGCAGGGCACCCTCCACCAGGCCCCCACACATCTCCCACCCCCCAGCAGTGCAGGGCACCCTCCACCAGGCCCCCACACATGTCTCCCACCACCCCCACCCCCCAGCAGTGCAGGGGCAGCCTCCACCAGGCCCCCACTCATGTCTCCCACCACCCCCATCCCCCAGCAGTGCAGGGCACCCTCCACCAGGCCCCCACTCATGTCCCCCAGCACCCACACCCACCAGCAGTGCAGGGCACCCTCCACCAGGCCCCCACACATGTCTCCCACCATCCCCACACCCCAGCCCTGCAGGGCACCCTCTTCCAGGCCTCAACACATGTCTCCCTGCACCCCCACCCCCCAGCATCCAGGGGCACCCTCCATCAGGCCGCCACTCATGTCTCCCACCACCCCCACCCCCCAGCAGTGCAGGGGCAGCCTCCACCAGGCCCCCACTCATGTCCAACTCATGTCCCCCAGCACCCCCGCCCACCAGCATCCAGGGGCACCCTCCACCAGGTCCCACTCATGTCTCCCACCACCCCCACACCCCAGCATCCAGGGGCACCCTCCACCCGGCCCCCACTCATGTCACCCCCACCCGCCAGCAGTGCAGGGCACCCTCAACCAGGGCCCCACTCATGTCTCCCACCACCCCCACCCCCCAGCATCCAGGGGAACCCTCCACCAGGCCCCCACTCATGTCATCCATCACCCCCACCCCCCAGCAGTGCAGGGGCACCCTCCACCCGGCCCCCACTCATGTCACCCCCACCCGCCAGCAGTGCAGGGCACCCTCCACCAGGCCCCCACACATGTCTCCCACCACCCCCACCCCCCAGCAGTGCAGGGCACCCTCCACCAGGCCCCCACTCATGTCACCCATCACCCCCACCCCCCAGCA
Source organism: Ambystoma mexicanum (assembly GCF_040938575.1). NCBI lineage: Eukaryota > Metazoa > Chordata > Amphibia > Caudata > Ambystomatidae > Ambystoma > Ambystoma mexicanum. Next base: position 99,068,285 of record NC_090941.1, on the reverse strand, counting down.
GTGCAGGGGCAGCCTCCACCAGGCCCCCACTCATGTCTCCCACCACCGCCACCCCCCAGCAGTGCAGGGGCAGCCTCCACCAGGCCCCCACTCATGTCCAACTCATGTCCCCCAGCACCCCCACCCACCAGCATCCAGGGGCACCCTCCACCAGGCCCCCACTCATGTCCCCCAGCACCCCCACCCACCAGCAGTGCAGGGCACCCTCCACCAGGCCCCCACACATGTTTCCCACCATCCCCACCCCCCAGCAGTGCAGGGCACCCTCCACCAGGCCTCCACACATGTCCCCCTGCACCCCAACCCCCCAGCATCCAGGGGCACCCTCCACCAGGCCCCCACTCATGTCTCCCACCACCCCCACCCCCCAGCAGTGCAGGGGCAGCCTCCACCAGGCCCCCACTCATGTCAAACTCATGTCCCCCAGCATCCCTGCCCACCAGCATCCAGGGGCACCCTCCACCAGGCCCCCACTCATGTCTCCCACCACCCCCACCCCCCATCATCCAGGGGCACCCTCCACCAGGCCCCCACTCATGTCACTCATCACCCCCACCCCCCAGCAGTGCAGGGCACCCTCAACCAGGCCCCCACTCATGTCTCCCACCACCCCCACCCGCCAGCATCCAGGGGCACCCTCCACCAGGCCCCCACTCATGTCACCCATCACCCCCACCCCCAGCAGTGCAGGTCACCCTCCACCAGGCCCCCACTCATGTCTCCCACCACCCCCACCCCCCAGCATCCAGGGACACCCTCCACCAGGCCCCCACACATGTCTGCCACCACCCCCACCCCCAAGCAGTGCAGGGGCAGCCTCCACCAGGCCCCCACTCATGTCTCCCACCACCCCGACCCCCCACCATTGCAGAGCACCCTCCACCAGGCCCCCACTCATGTCCCCCAGCACCCCCACCCACCAGCAGTGCAGGGCACCCTCCACCAGGCCCCCACACATGTCTCCCACCATCCCCACCCCCCAGCAGTGCAGGGCACCCTCCACCAGGCCTCCACACATGTCCCCCTGCACCCCCACCCCCAGCATCCAGGGGCACCCTCCACCAGGCCCCCGCTCATGTCTCCCACCACCCCCACCCCCCAGCAGTGCAGGGGCAGCCTCCACCAGGCCCCCACTCATGTCCAACTCATGTCCCCCAGCACACCCGCCCACCAGCATCCAGGGGCACCCTCCACCAGGCCCTCACTCATGTCTCCCACCACCCCCACCCCCCAGGATCCAGGGGCACCCTCCACCAGGCCCCCACTCATGTCACCCATCACCCCCACCTCCCAGCAGTGCAGGGTACCCTCAACCAGGCCCCCACTCATGTCCCCCACCACCCCCACCCCCCAGCATCCAGGGGCACCCTCCACCAGGCCCCCACTCATGTCACCCATCACCCCCACCCCCCAGCAGTGCAGGTCACCCTCCACCAGGCCCCCACTCATGTCACCCACCACCCCCACCCCCCAGCAACCAGGGACACCCTCCACCAGGCCCCCACACATGTCTCCCACCACCCCCACCCCCCAGCAGTGCAGGGCACCCTCCACCAGGCCCCCACTCATGTCACCCATCACCCCCACCCCCCAGCAGTGCAGGGGCAGCCTCCACCAGGCCCCCACTCATGTCCCCCAGCACCCCCACCCACCAGCAGTGCATGGCACCCTCCACCAGGCCCCCACACATGCCCTCCTGCACCCCCACCCCCCAGCATCCAGGGGCACCCTCCACCAGGCCCCCACTCATGTCTCCCACCACCCCCACCCCCAGCAGTGCAGGGATCACCCTCCACCAGGCCCCACTCATGTCTCCCATCACCCCCACCCCCCAGCAGTGCAGGGGCAGCCTCCACCAGGCCCCCACTCATGTCTCCCACCACCCCCACCCCCCAGCATCCAGGGGCACCCTCCTCCAGGCCCCCACTCATGTCTCCCACCACCCCCAACCCCCAGCAGTGCAGGGCACCCTCAACCAGGCCCCCACTCATGTCTCCCAGCACCCCCACCCCCCAGCATCCAGGGTCAGCCTCCACCAGGCCCCCACTCATGTCCCCCAGCACCCCCACCCACCAGCAGTGCAGGGCAGCCTCCACCAGGCCCCCACACATGTCTCCCACCACCCTCACCCCCCAGCCATGCGATTTGCCTGGGTATGTATATTCCTGGGGTGCGCGGGTAGTCTCCCATGCGATACCATCAGGGTACGTGTATTATGGGTCCGCGTGAACTTCCACACGCGATACCAGCAGGCTACGTGTATTACGGGGTTCGAGGGGGTTCCACACGCGATTGCCATGGGTATGTGTATTTCGGGGTGCGTGTGAAGTTTCACATGCGATTTTGCAGGGTACGTGTATTTCGGTGTGCGTGTGAACTTCTACACGCGACTGGGCCTGTGAGAGTGGGGTACGTGTATTCCAGGGGTGGGCGGGAATATTTACTCGCGACTGGGCCTGGGAGAGCGTGTTACGTGTATTCCTGGGGTGGGCTGGAAGATTCACACGTTCGCCTACAACGTGCCGAAAAATAAATGGTCCAATCCTGAAATACGTATGCCAGCATGAAGCAGGCGTACGTCGACCCTCGCAGCATAAAGTTGCGCGCAAGCAACAAACAAGCTCAGATGTCAGGATGAATATACCGTTTCTAGCAGCAGTGGCCGTGGGTTACCAAAGGAGGAGGAGGAGGAGGATAGTGAGGGCCCGAATTTTCACTCCCAGAACCAGCCTTTTTGGGATGCCTGATGACCAGGTGTATGGGAGGTACAGGTTTCCACTACGCATAATACTGGACCTGGTCAGTGAGTGGGAGGATGACCTCACATCACTCACCCTGTGCTCCCAAGCACTCAGCCCCCTGGAGAAGGTCCTCAATGTACTGCACTTCTTGGCCACAGGATCATTTCAGTGGACAAGTGCCATAGTGGGTGGGGTGTCACAGGCCACGCAGTCACGTTGCCTACACCAGGTCTTGAACATCATCACTGCATGCCCATCAGTCCGAAGGCACATATACCTGCCCAGGACACCTGCATAAAGGCAGGCTGCCGCCCTTGATTTCTACGGCGTGGCATAATTCCCCAAAGTGCTAGGTGCCATTGGCTGCACCCATGTGGCACTATGTCCCCCCAGGGCATCTGAGCACATCTATAGGAACCGCAAGCACTGGCATTCCAACAACGTGCAGGTAGTATGTAATGCCAAGGGAATCATCACCTCAGTATATGCCAACTATCCAGGGTCCACCCACAACAGCTTCATTTACCGAATGTCTACCCTAAGCCGGGACCTAGAAGCTGGGCGGCATGGCAATACATGGCTGCTTGGTGAGTATGAATGCCACTGCACATGCATGCATGTCAGATGCAGAGTTATGTCACTATCCCACTAATTATACCCATCACCTCCTCACCAGGGGACAGTGCCTACCCTCTGAGCACCCACATGATGATGCCAATTCGGAACCCCATCACGCCTCCCGAGGTAAGATACAACACAGCCCATATTGCAACCCGGGGCATAGTGGAGCGCACATTCGGAGTGCTCAAGTCACGCTTTCGCTCCCTTGACCGTTCTGGCGGGCAGCTGCTATATGCGCCCCCAGTAGTGTGCAGGATCATAGTGGCAGCATGTGTCATGCACAATGTTGCAACACACCGGGGCCTGGCTGTGGACATGGTGGTGCCCCCACATCCCCAACCACATGCACGCCCACTGCGCATGGGAGGGGAAAGGGCCCAAGGTGAGGCAGCCCGTACGCAGCTGGTGGCTAATTACTTCACATAGAAATCACACTCCTGTGGAGTGCACACAGCCCTGGCCCATACCATCTGATAAGCAATGATGACTCGACCTGACAATTATGACGAACAAAGGGACAGTCAACTGTCAGAACCATAGCAGCCTGAGTTTGTTCATGAGGAAGTGTCACAATGTGTGCATCTCTACCTACACAAACACCACCAATGCAGTGTCATCAAAAGACACACTTTCATGCTGCAGAAATGAATACCCACTTGCAAAATACTACATGAGAACAGTGCCATGTCACCCAACCCCTCCCCGGCACGGCCACACAACACACCATGGCATGTCATGCAATGTGAGAGCAAACAAATTAATCCCCACAACATGCCCCAAGTGTCACCAACTACAGTGTCCCTAATGGAAACATGGCCACACATGAAATGCTCACAGTAATGCAGGACCTACAACACACATTACCAAATACTTACCAAGAATACCAATCACCTACACAACCTCCAACCTACCTTAAACATGACATTACAGACTTAAAAAATTGGTAGCCTCACTACCTGATGATGCCAGCACTTCAAACACTTCCAAGTATACAGTGTTAGCGCCACGCAAGAGTGTAGGTGCACTGCTTACAACATGGACTCCAGTTCCAAGGTGGACCGCCTTGTGAAGACATGAGAAATGGACCTGCAAATTAGGAGGATGAGATGGATGCAGAGGCACATATCAATACACCATGCAGTGTACAATACAACAACAATATGCACTATGAATGTATACACAGTATTGACTACGGACTACCCACACATCGAATGGGAGTCCAACGTCACCATGTACGTCAATGTCACTTGGGCACACCCTTTGCAAGCCCATGTAAACGGGAAGCAGGAGGGGTGTGTGTCACACAAACCCAAGCATCTGAACCAAATTCATGACAAGCCTGCATGTGCCCAGCCACAATACAGCGTATGCCCACGGGAGCCACACAAGGCAACACACTGTCCAAAAAAAAATAAAAATAAAAATAAAAATAAAAAAATAAAAATATAAAATGGCCATTAATGGGCCCGGCGGGGGTGGGGGAGGCCACCCAGGAGGTCCGAGGACAGGGTGCACACCAAAACCCACCTGTGTGGATCTTGCGTAAAAAAACACCTCCATGGGCTCATGGCCTACACGGCTACCCTATTGTGAGAGAATCAATGCTGTCACTCTCCTCACCCTCTGCAGCTGCATCAGGAGGTGGTGGCACTATGGGAGGCAGCCCACGCAAAGCCCTAGTCTGTTCCTCCATGGCAGCAAGCATGCGGGTGTGGTAGGTCTCGTTCTGGAGGATAATTGTGTGTAGGTCCCCATGCAACAACTCACGGGATGCCCGGACCTCCGCCCTAGTTGCCTGCATCTTAGCTGAGAGCGTACGTGTGAGACGCTCCAGCTGCTGTTGTGTCCTTCTGTTTGTTGAAGCCTCAAGCTCAACAAGAGTCGTCCTGAGGTGAAGGAGTTCCACCTTCAGGGCTTCCCAGTGGCCCTGGGACTCTATGGAAATGGCTTCCCGCAGTGTCGCCAGTGCCGCCCGCCTGTCCCTGTTGGACGCCAACATGTCCTCCTTGTGTGACTGGCAGATGGAGTCTGTTGCCTGCTGTAGTCGCTCCATCAGCCTTTCGGGGGAGACAATGGAAGTTGCCACCCTATCCATGGCCTGAGCCATCATCTCTGATGATGCTGCCTGTTGGGTTGCCATACCGTATAAGGATTGCTCCCATGCGGTATTGCCAGGTGGCGTACGGCCACCACGTCGGCGGGCACCACACCTGTCTGGGGCAAGGCGAACTGCGCCTTGCTGTGCCGGAACTGCCTGAGGCTGCAGGACTGCATTCCCCCTCTGATCTGCTGGAGCAGGAACAGGATCAGATGTTGCGGAGTGTGACCCTGCATCCGTAACCACTAAAGGCGTACCTGCCAACACTGACATCCCCATTGAGGGTTCTAACCCTGGTGCAAGTGGGTCGGGCAGAACTGAATCCCTCCCAGGAACACTCACCTGCGACGGCACATAGGTCTCATCATCCGAATCGACACCTGAATACAGCTCGGGGGAGGTGCAGCCAGAGACACCCCTTGAGGGCACGACCTGCAGCAGTTGTGTGTTCTCCCCCACCACCACACCACTTCCCTCACTGGTGGTCGGTCGGGCCTCAGACACCTCCTGGGTCTGCACCATCTCCACAACCCCAGCAGTATCAAGTGCGTCATCCCCTGCAAAGACATAAAAGAAAACAAATTGAAACAGGCATTAGCACTATGGCACACAATTAGGGCTGAGAGGCTACAGAAACAGTACTTCATTGACACATGTCCCACATGACTAAAACCCTCCCATGCATGCACCGTCACTGCGTTTGAAGGGTAGGCAGATGGCACACATTGATGACACCAAGATGGAAGATGAACACATTTGCTGCATGCTGCCTAGCAGTGGCATCACACATTGGCCAGTGATTGGCAGGTCAAATACACATGCTATCACACAGATGGCATGTACCCTAGCCATAAAGTGAAGAGGGAGAGGAGGGCACCAATTGTTCATTCAGTCCAGTTTGCTCATGAAATTGATTTTTTCATAGAAATGGTTCAAATGTTTAACCTGGAGCTGCCAGTCCAAAATGGTCCTATAGCACAGGGACATGTCTAAACAAATCATGTCCAGGAAACAAAGCCAGTCCACTGTACCATAGCCATGTCAGACATGTGACAATAGGACTGAGAAATGGCGAGTAAAAGTGGTGGTATACAAACAATCTGCCTGAATAAACAGAGGAAAATAAGCAACAATGTTGTGGCAAGATGACACTTCAAGGGCAACTGGCGTGGTGTTGGGCTGGATGTCTAATGTTGGCAGAAGGGATACTGCTATACCCAAATGCTGGTGCGCAGAATGTATTGGATGAGGCACATGGGTGACCCAAACCACTCAGGCACACACACCCTCACCTGGCACCCAAACAGTAGCCCTCCCACACACACCATGCACATGGATGACACACACATGCATGTTCACTCACCGGACAATGCCTCGTAATCTGCCAGTTCTCTCACGCCTTGGAACTGTTCCTCCGTGATGTAGGTCTCAGCAACCTGCTCATGTGGAGTGAGTTCTATGTCCTCTGCTGGAGACCCACCTCCAGTCACTAGAGTTGCGGCATGACTTGAGGCCAGCTTATTCTTTGCCTTGCGCTTCAGGTCATTCCAGCGCTTGTAGCATTCAGTAGCTGTGCGCCTCACGATTCCAAGGGCACTTATGATGTCCGTGATGGTCTGCCAGTGTGCCTGACATTGTGTAGGTGTGGTCTTGGATCCTGCAACAATCACCATTTCGCGGTCATGTGCGGACACATACTCTACAAGTGCATTCAGTTCGGCCTCATTGAAGCTGGGCTTCCTTGACGGGCCGGACTGTGTAGCCGTGTCTGGGGCATCAGCTTCTACTGGAAGAGCACTCTTCCTCTTCCGCTTGGAAGGTGGTGGGGAACCTGAGTGTCCTACGCCGCTCTGGACACTAGTGCAGGAGCCCCGGTGGACTCTGTACTAGGAGTGTGGGATGGTGTCAGTGGGAATGTCAGCATGATGGACTTGGACCGACACTGTCCTGGCTGGGTGTGTGAGAGGTGGGGTGGATGGAGCCGCAACTGCCCCTGCAGTCTCCCCAGCCTGCCTAAGCGGGGCAGCAGATGACCTAGCTGCCCGTGATCCACGTGGCCTGATGACACCAACGTGCACCGGCGCACGTGGCCTAGACCTGGTGACCTGAAAGTCAGCAATGGAGTCACCCTGTGCCAGGTCTGGTTCCACAGTGGGCTGGTCGAACAAGGGCTGAGCATGGATGGTGTCAGCCACGTTACCCTCAACCGGGGGGGGGCATGGGTGTCCCTGACTGCTCCTCCACACATGGGGGGCTAGGGGCACTCTGCAAGTCACGGCCACGTCCCCTACCGGATCCACCACGGCCACCACTTGGGGCTCAGCCACCTTTGCCACCCTTACTGCTTGTTCGCCTCCCAGTCATGGCACTGATGTTATTTTGCGTATGGGAGTCGATATGAACTATTGTCCTGGGCAATTGGGGGTCAAAGGGGTTGGGTACCAGATGGTAATCGTACCCTAGTGCTCTAGCAAGACTGTATGTCACCCCTGGGGAAAGATGACGGGTCACGCAACGCACAGGCACCCCAAAAAAGGGAATTAAGGTGCACGCAACCCCTCCTAGACCACGTGTGTGGAAAAATAAACCTGCACTACGCTGTGGCACCCAGAAACACAAGAATGAACGTATGCGTGTCAGACGCAGCCTAGAATGACCTCTGAAGGGGTATGCGACACACGGGGCAAGCACAGATGTTAAATACGTGCACGACTCACCGTCTGTCAGGAACAAAAGCGTGAAAAATATGCGTGTGTGCGCGTTGGCAACACCCACGCCAAAAGAAGAATTGTACGCTGTCTGAGGAGACAGGACAACAGTAGAAGGGAACGCTGTTTAAGGAAACAGGCCCAGGAAAAAGAGGAAAAGAGAAAAAGCTGTCAGAGGTAACAGGGAGTACGAATTTGAAACGCTTTGAAGTAAATCGCGTGTGAACCGACAAGAAGTACAGATTTCACCCACTCGCTCTACACGAAAAGGACGTACAAGGAAATGGCGTTCTACACGTACCTTTTATACACACGTCACAGACGCGCATACGCGATGAGGCCATTTCCACCAATTACACGCTTTGACACTCGGACGTGTATCTTTTTTTTTTTACACACGCCATTCTCTACGGCCATGCGCGTGATGTCATAGCTGCACATGGGGGCCTTTGGGCCAATGAAATCGCGTATGCATGCAGACGTGCTTACGCGCTAAGGGCCTTTCCTCGAATTACACGCAGACGTGCAGGATTTTCACGTGCCAAATCACTCTGTATCAAGCTGGCCACGCGTAAGCACACGGAAGACCACGCTCCTGCCCAGAAAGCCGATTTACTGCCCCCCAGAGCCCTGAGCAAGCTCCCACCTGCCATCTGCTGCTGCCTGACTGCCTGCTGCCCACGTGCCCTGCCATTTGCTGCCTGCACATCAGCCAGGGGTGCTGTTGCTGTGACCACCCCTGCTGGAACCGAAGACTCCCGACTAGGATTCCATCGCTCCACAGCCCAGCCCCAGGACCCAGTTGCCCACCCACTCCTGCCTCTGGGGTTGTCATGTCGGGCACTGCAACATCTGGCACCACTGACAACCCCCAGCCAGAGAGGCAGAGGGGCACCAGCTTCGTGCCAGGGAAGTTGGTGTCCTGGTGGAGCAAGTCCTGTGGCAGTATGATGCCCTCTTCGGAAGTGTGCGCGCCGACAAGTAAGGACGGACTCGGATCTGGACGGACATCGTGACTGCCATCAACATGGAGGGGGTGGGAGTCTGTGACTTCCAACATGTCAAGAAGCGCTGGGAGGACTTCAGGTCCAGGACCCTGAACAAGGCCTGGCGCCTCTTGAAGGCAGCGGATGCTAAGGGGCGCCGGGGCCACTTGTCGGAAGATCAGATGAAGGTCCTGGAACGCATATCCCCAGCGCTCCACGTCCAGGTCCTTGAGAGGCAGACCCGTCTGGAGTCGAGCGGTAAGTTTACATGCATCTTGATTGTAAGCTGTGCGTGTTGTGATGTGCCAGTAGTGTGCCAGTTGCACATCTGTTTGTATGGGGCCGAGTATGGGTGGGGGTGTACCGGGCCGTGAGGCTAACACATGCGAGGGCTGTCATGTGTAAGACATGGATGGTGCTTGTGTGTGTAGGCTTGCATGCCAAATGCAGTTGTGTGGGCACACATGTTTGGATGAATGTGTATGTAAGTAGGCATGTTTGTGATGTCACGCATGTATGTTGTTTTCAGCTGCATTTATCAGCACTGTGTACATGTGCATGTGTGTGTATTTGACAAGGGTGCAACAGTGATGCAACATGGATGCATGTGACAGCGGGATGTGGAAGCCTGATTGGCAGATGTGACATGGATGCCCATCTGAACACTGCGACTGTTGGCTGAGGTGTACACATGCATGCAAGTGTGGTGGTGTGTGTGCATGTGTAGTGCACTCCCTGGGTTGCATGTGATGTCTGGCTCACCCTTGCCTGCTCTTGCTGTTGTATGTGTATGGATGGTGCTGGCAGTTGCGATGTGGCTGTGGTATGACTCATGTGTGCAAGTTGAAATGACAAGTGTGTTGCCAATTGTGATTCCATGTCTGAGGTTTGCCAATGCCACTCATGTGCAACTGTCATGTGTGTATGTGTCCATTGTGCAGTGCCCTGATGCCCGTGTTTTATTTCTCCCTGTCTGCAGCGTCAACTGATGAAGAGGGCGGAGAAGGTGCTGTGGAGCACAGCGGCGGGGATCGCACCGCCAGCCGGAGACGCAAGGCCCGGCTCCCCTCCCAGGGTGTGATCTCGTCAGGGAGTGAGGAGTCCGGTGCCGTGTCCCAGGCCGCAGCTGCCGGGGGGAGGTCCAAGAGGCAGAGGTCGGAGTTGGACTCCTTGGAAGCAGAAGGGGCAGCTGGGACCCCACAGGACCCAATGGGGGAAGATGGCACAGAGTCATCCAGGTTGGTGGGGGGTTTGGTGGAGGAGGAGGCCCTGCAAGCAACAGAGACGGGGTCTGGAGGTAGGGATTCCACTGGTGCTAGTGGTGCAGTGCAGGACCAGGGACAGGAGGCAGCACAGGTCGCCGCGGAGGTGCCTGTGTGCAATCCTGTCCCTGATCCTGTCACTGCATCATCTTGCACCAGCAGGGATGCCTACGTCCAGACCCGTTTTCAGGCAGGGGATGAGCACACGACAACTGGCCTTCCTCTGCCTGCAGACGTGGCTATCTGGGTTGAGCCTGTCCTGACTGGTGTGGCGTTGTGTCAACGGGCCATGCAAGGTGACCTGCAGTCTTTTCATGAGGAGACTGCACGTCATCTCGAATGGCTCGTTGACCGCGTCGGCCTACTGGGACAGGTCACCCAGGCCGGATTCCTCCGTTTGATGGGGCTTCCTACGACCCCCTCCCCAACTGAACCCCCTATGCGCCAGTCATCCTCCGTGCCATCTTTCCCACCCATTAGTCACCTGGTTGCCCTGTGGAGCTGCCTCTGACGGTGCGGCCAGGCTGGTGGAGGAGGCATTCCTGTGTTAGGGAGAATTCTCTGTTTAGGCTGAATTTTCTAACCTAGTGAGTCCCCCAGCAGCTTTGCTGGATTTCTGGAGTTTGTTTTTTTCCATCCTGCCAAGAGCGAGACTCTTTTTCTCCCACTCTTGGACATGAATGTGTGTAATTCCTTTGAATGTCAATGTGTTCTATGGGCTATGGGGTATTTTACTCCATAGGGTCTCATATGTTTTACTATGTGTGTTACAACGCACCCTCTGTGCCGTAGCACTGGGGCGTCCTAGCGGACCTCCATCATAGACTCCATACCCGGGGAGTGACTACTGTCTCCCCGGGCATGTAAAGTCACCATTGGCTTTACTAGACCTAAATTTACTAACAGAACTAGTACAAACCATCCTATTGTAGACATACTAGTTGGGGTAATTCGATTACTCCTGGGTCTGTTTTTCGAGGGGGCACTGTCCCGTCCCCCCTCGTCGACTTTTGGCTGGTGGCAGTGGAAACTACTTGTTAAATTCGACCCTGAATATAACCCTATGGGATTCTTCCCATTGTTGGAGATTGATACATTTCCTCGTTAATCTCTAACATACCACCTATTTACTTATCTTAAATAAGTCTATCGGACGGTATTTTCTGCCAGAACTCGGTTTGTAAAATGGCGTCTGTGTCGTCTCTGTGACTCCTAAACCAAAGGTTGAGCCCTTTGTTCCACTTTTGGCAGGCTTCTGTACAGAGACCCTCCAAAGTGGTGCCATTCTGTCTGGGTTACCACAGGGGTGTGGGAGGGGGTTTAGGCACCCTGGACCGAGTTGCCTTGCCAACTCCGGTCGCACTCTAGTGTGATTGGCCCAAGTGGTGAGCCACCCCGCTCACAACTTAGCGTGTTTTGATTGACAGCTAGGCTGAATGAATGGGGGTTTTCTGCATAAAAGCAGGGCTTTTGGGACTGGATCTTCAGAAGTCGCCACAGGACCTAAGAATCCAACGAGGGTAAAGCTGAGCCGACCTGCAATGACGACACATCCGGTGGAGCCCTGCGGAACCGACTCACCACTTCCCGACGACAGAGGAGATCTCCCTGCCAGAGAGTCTCTTCCCCTGACTGGTGGGAACAACCAGTCCCCTTTGCTTTTTCTTCGCTCCAGGACGCAGTGGTCGAATTGCCCGTGCAGAGCACCTCGGCAACCGGATAGCCACTACCCCTGTACTGCGACCAAAAGGTGGTGCCTTGTGACGGAGCACTCCGCGGCTGGTCTCTTCCCTGGTGGTGCACCGGACTTCACTTTTCTTCGACGACGAGATCATCTCTACTCTTGGCAAAGACCCAAGGTGCATCCACCACCAGGAACAACTGCCCCCGCCGGAGCTGTCTCTCCACAAACAAGGTACCATGTCCGCCTGGCTTCCCTTTCTGCCGGATAGAGTGAGGTGTCTTAATCCTCGCCTTTCCATTGGGTCGCCTCCAAGCTTTCTTTAACATGTTGTTCTGAACTGGTCCAATCTTTCCATAACAATTTGCGATAAAGACTCGAAGCGCATTTCCACTGAGACACTTTTTGGGACACATCGCCTTGCCTCTCTCCGAGTGGGCCTGGCCTCTGAACTTTGTGATCTGCAGTAGACCCTGCCTTACTTGCCTTGCATTTGTCCGTAAAGTATTGGTACCGAGTTGATTTCATAACCTGTCTTATTTTTCTCTCCCATCCTAACGAATACTAGAGTGCCATCTAGGTTAAAGCATACACCTCTGTCTGCAAATAAGTAATGCCAGTGAACCTAGACTTGTCGAACTATTGTTAGGGGGATTGAGATTTTTCTTCGTATAATAATTGTGATGTAAGTTGTTTGCCGTATTAGTGCCAGAGTGTTTTCTATAGATGTGTTGTTATAAATAAATACCTTTATATCTTTACACCGAAGCCTTGTTCCGTGTTTGCTTGTTCTACTGTGTAAATTGACCTATTGTGTATACTCCACATACTGCCTAACTCTTCTTGAGGGAAGTCTGACTGCTCAGCCACAGCTACCAAGTGAATCTGTGTGGTACAGACTGCTACCAAGTGGGTTTACTGCCAAGCACCTGTAGTCCTAAATCTTTTGCAGTGGTCCCAGAGGGAACTGCACAGGTTTCCGCCTAACACCCTGGCACAGTCGGGAGTCGGACGTCCAGCAGGGGTGGCCACATCAACGACTGCACCCCAGCCAGCGGAGGATGTGCAGGCAGCAGGAGGCAGTGCACGGGCAGAGGCACATCAGCAGCAGCAATGTGGTGGGAGCCATGATGGCTCGGGGCCTTCGACATCGGAGGGGCTGGCATTGGCCGAAGGGCAGGAGGACCCAGTAACGGGAAGTGTCTTCCGTGTGGCAGCGGTTGGGCCACGCCATAGATGCGGAGTGGCAGCGGGCGGAAGAGGCACGGCTCACGATGGTCAGGGCGGAGAACTCCATGCGGAGGGCCCTGAGGTGGGCCGAGTGCCTCGAGGCAATCCGCAGGGAGTTTGGGGTGAACATGTGGACGGCCCTGCGGACCCTCGGGCCATGGAGGAGGACCGCCTCCGGGACATTGAATAGGAGTTCGATGATGCCCTGGCCCGGAACATCCCGAAGTGAGCCGTCGGACTAGCCTGCTGCCCTTGTAAATAGTTCTGTAGTTAGTGTTAGGTTTCCTTTGGTTTTGCATTTTTTTGGGACCTTTTGGACAATGGGCCACATTTTTGTATATATATATATTTTTTTTAGGTAGTGTTATTAGATAGGTTTCATTTCTTCGGTTGGCATCATGGACCCTGGATTGTTTATCTGTATATAGTTGACTTTTGGATTTTCATTTTTTTATATGATTTACCCATGGAGCAATGGTTTTCGATTTTAATTTTCCATTGGATTTACTTTTGTGGACCGTGACTTTGGACACCTTTCCTTTGGATTATGATTTGTGGTTTTGCATTATTTCACGGACCTGCAGGTTTATTTTTTTTAAATTTCCATTATTGTTTGTTTATTTTTTATTCAATTTATGTTGCTTTTAATACATATTTTTTCTTCAAACTTCAATGTGTAGTATCATCTCATTGGTTTCATGCATATCATGATATGGGTTTTGACATTCACTGACACCCATTGGGTGTATGTGTGGGACATGTGCTCTTTTCCAAACTTGCAATTGGTGTTCTATCATGTTTTTGCCATTTCTAAGTGGGTGGATGCAATACTCAGGTGGGTGTTTGGCATTTGGAGGCTGACCATAAGGGCCAGGGATCTAGATTGTGATGACATGTTGGCTGGGGGACATGAGTGGGGGCCTGGTGGAGGCTGCCCCTGCACTGCTGGGGGGTGGGGGTGGTGGGAGACATGAGTGGGGGCCTGGTGGAGGGTGCCCCTGGATGCTGGGGGTGGGGGTGCAGGGAGACATGAGTTGGACATGAGTGGGGGCCTGGTGGAGGGTGCCCTGCACTGCTGGGGGGTGGGGGTGGTGGGAGACATGAGTGGGGGCCTGGTGGAGGGTGCCCCTGCACTGCTGGGGGGTGGGGGTGGCGGGAGACATGAGTGGGGGCCTGATGGAGGCTGCCCCTGGATGCTGGTGGGTGGGGGTGCTGGGGGACATGAGTGGGGGCCTGGTGGAGGGTGCCCCTGAACTGCTGGGGGGTGATGGGAGACATGAGTGGGGGCCTGGTGGAGGCTGCCCCTGCATTGCTGGGGGGTGGGGGTGGTGGGAGACATGAGTGGGGGCCTGGTGGAGGCTGCCCCTGCACTGCTGGGTGGTGGGGGCGGTAGGAGACATGAGTGGGGGCCTGGTGGAGGGTGCCCCTGCACTGCTGGGGGGTGGGGGTGGTGGGAGACATGAGTGGGGGCCTGGTGGAGGCTGCCCCTGCACTGCTGGGGGGTGGGGGTGGTGGGAGACATGAGTGGGGGCCTGGTGGAGGGTGCCCCTGCACTGCTGGGGGGTGGGGGTGCAGGGAGACATGAGTTGGACATGAGTGGGGGCCTGGTGGAGGCTGCCCCTGCACTTCTGGGGGGTGGGGTGGTGGGAGACATGAGTGGGGGCCTGGTGGAGGGTGCCCCTGGATGCTGGGGATGGGGGTGCAGGGAGACATGAGTTGGACATGAGTGGGTGCCTGGTGAAGGGTGCCCCTGCACTGCTGGTGGGTGGGGGTGATGGGGGACATGAGTGGGGGCCTGCTGGAGGGTGCCCCTGGATGCTGGGGGGTGGGGGTGCAGGGAGACATGAGTTGGACATGATTGGGGGCCTGGTTGAGGATGCCCTGCACTGCTGGGGGGTGGGGGTGATGGGAGACATGAGTGGGGGCCTGGTGGAGGGTGCCCCTGGATGCTGAGGGGTGGGGGTGATGGGAGACATGAGTTGGACATGAGTGGGGGCCTGGTGGGGGTGCCCCTGCACTGCTGGGGGGTGGGGGTGGTGGGAGACATGAGTGGGGGCCTGGTGGAGGGTGCCCCTGCACTGCTGGGGGGTGGGGGTGATGGGAGACATGAGTGGGGGCCTGGTGGAGGGTGCCCCTGCACTGCTGGGGGGTGGGGGTGGTGGGAGACATGAGTGGGGGCCTGGTGGAGGCTGCCCCTGTACTGCTGGGGGGTGGGGTGATGGGAGACATGAGTGGGGGCCTGGTGGAGGGTGCCCCTGGATGCTGGGGGGTGGGGTGCAGGGAGACATGAGTTGGACATGAGTGGGGGCCTGGTGGAGGGTGTCCTGCACTGCTGGGGGGTGGGGTGGTGGGAGACATGAGTGGGGGCCTGGTGGAGGGTGCCCCTGCACTGCTGGGGGGTGGGGGTGGTGTGAGACATGAGTGGGGGCCTGATGGAGGCTGCCCCTGGATGCTGGTGGGTGGGGGTGCTGGGGGACATGAGTGGGGGCCTGGTGGAGGGTGCCCCTGGATGCTGGGGGGTGGGGGTGGTGGGAGACATGAGTGGGGGCCTGGTGGAGGCTGCCCCTGCACTGCTGGGGGGTGAGCGTGGTATGAGACATGAGTGGGGGCCTGGTGGAGGCTGCCCCTGCACTGCTGGGGAGTGGGGGTGGTGGGAGACATGAGTGGGGGCCTGGTGGAGGGTGCCTCTGCACTGCTGGGGGGTGGGGTGATGGGAGACATGAGTGGGGGCCTGGCGGAGGCTGCCCCTGCACTGCTGGGGGGTGGGGGTGGTGGGAGACATGAGTGGGGGCCTGGTGGAGGCTGCCCCTGCACTGCTGGGGGGTGGGGGTGATGGGAGACATGAGTGGGGGCCTGGTGGGGGGTGCCCCTGAATGCTGGAGGGTGGGGGTGCAGGGAGACATGAGTTGGACATGAGTGGGGGCCTGGTGGAGGGTGCCCTGCACTGCTGGGGGTGGGAGTGATGGGAGACATGAGTGGGAGCCTGGTGGAGGGTGCCACTGGATGCTAGGGGGTGGGGGTGATGGGAGACATGAGTTGGACATGAGTGGGGGCCTGGTGGAGGGTGCCCCTGGATGCTGGGGGATGGGGGTGGTGGGAGACATGAGTGGGGGTCTGGTGGAGGTTGCCCCTGGATGCTGGGGGTGGGGGTGGTGGGAGACATGAGTGGGGGCCTGGAGGAGGCTGCCCGTGCACTGCTGGGGCGTGGAGGTGGTGGGAGACATGAGTGGGGGCCTGGTGGAGGGTGCCCCTGCACTGCTGGCGTGTGGGGGTGATGGGAGACATGAGTGGGGGCCTGGTGGAGGCTGCCCCTGCACTGCTTGGGGGTGGGGGTGGTGGGAGACATGAGTGGGGGCCTGGTGGAGGCTGCCCCTGCACTGCTGGGGGTGGGGGTGATGGGAGACATGCGTGGGGGCCTGGTGGAGGGTGCCCCTGGATGCTGGGGGGTGGGGGTGCAGGGAGACATGAGTTGGACATGAGTGGGGGCCTGGTGGAGGCTGCCCCTGCACTGCTGAGGGTTGGGGGTGGTGGCAGACATGAGTGGGGGCCTGGTGGAGGGTTCCCCTGGATGCTGGGGGGTGGGGGTGCAGGGAGACATGAGTTGGACATGAGTGGGGGCCTGGTGGAGGGTGCCCCTGCACTGCTGGTGGGTGGGGGTACTGGGGGACAGGAGTGGGGGCCTGGCGGAGGGTGTCCCTGGATGCTGGGGGGTGGGGGTGCAGGGAGACATGAGTGGGGGCCTGGTGGAGGGTGCCCCTGCACTGCTGGGGGGTGGGGGTGATGGGAGACATGAGTGGGGGCCTGGTGGAGGGTGCCCCTGCACTGCTGTTGGGTGGGGGTGGTGGGAGACATGAGTGGGGGCCTGGTGGAGGCTGCCCCTGCACTGCTGGGGTGTGAGGGTGATATGAGACATGAGTGGGGGCCTGGTGGAGGGTGCCCCTGCACTGCTGGGGGGTGGGGGTGGTGGGAGACATGAATGGGTGCCTGATGGAGCCTGCCCCTGGATGCTGGTGGGTGGGGGTGCTGGGGGACATGAGTGGGGGCCTGGTGAGGGTGCCCCTGCACTGCTGGGTGGTGGGGGTGCAGGGGGACATGTGTGGGCGCCAGGTCTCGTGTGGGCAACCAAGGGCACCATAAATCACAACTGGGATGACCTTCTGTTTATAAAAAGACAAGACGGGTCGCAAAGAAAATTTACCAAACTTATTGTGAATTATCAATGCCTGGCTTGCAAGTTGACTGCATTTCCGTTTGGTCTCGGCTAGCCAGGGCCCGTCATTTATCGTAGAACTCATTGGCCCTCATTACGACCCTGGCGGAAATCGAAAAACGATGGCGGAAATGCAATACCGCCATCGAATACCGCTCAGTGCGATTATGACCCGTCACCGTAAAGTACGATGCCATTAGCGACACCGTAGTGAACGCCAACGCTAACTGCACCAAGTACGCGCACGCGCGCCATGAGAAACCGTAATTACCACCATGGCGCAACGGTACGGGAATTCTGACCCTAGCGGACATGTACCTAACGCCATCAAGCATGGCGGAAAGTACCATTCCGCCATGGTGAGAAGTACGGCATCGCAAACCAACCGTAAAAGGCCCTACTGAGTGCCTGTACACCACTCCCTGGCCACATTGCACAACTCCTCGTAGGTGCAATGAAGTCACACAATGCAACCAGTGAAATGTACAAGTCACCCATGCATGCCAACGAACAAATGAATGTAGGGGCTCCAAGTGCCTTGTGAGTGGCCATCCATATTAGCCATGGCACCATTGCCGTACTGATGCAGCACAGGCATGTGAAGCTTCAAGGACAGCAACATGAACTGAAAACTGAGACAAACAAAAACAGGCCCTCCATCGCTTGACACCAGTGTAAGGCAACATACAAAGCAGTATCCTGAGTGAGACTGCACCAGCCCTGTACTCCTGCCAGTAAACAAACCAACCATCAGCATAAGCATGTACCACACAAGTTGGCAGAGTGACTGAGCAGCCAGGCACATCTCAAGAGGGGCCTATGGGAGCAGCAGGGCACAGATGGCACGAATACAGAAGCTATTCCAATGGACATGACCTCAGTCTCCCTCCAAGAAACGCACGCAAACACAGGCACCTGTGACCAGCCATATTCTGATAATCACATCATTCCACCAATCCACCTGGCTGACCGGCATCTGTTACACAAAAGCTAATCCCCCTCCCATGAGCATGACATCATCAAAACAGACATAATTGCAGCCCCTATCCCTGACCTTACTGGCCTTCGTAGGCAAACCCGCCCAGTACAGTACCACGCAACTATACTCAGAAGCCGGAACCCAAAGCAGATCTCCTCACAATACATCGCTCCACAAATAGGAATATGCTACATTACTTGCAAAGAATAACGCTACACGGTCAATATCATAATCAAAATTTAATGCACAACAAAATCGCCCGGGCCATACAGCTATTAGGTCATGAACTCCAAATCATATCTCATAATTGTGGGCTGCATCCGCAATAAATGACCAGCTTCTTCTTGTGTGACGCCCTGTCCCTCCATGGTACACAGGGGCTACATTCACGGTCAAAAAGGCAACATGGAAGCGCCTAGAACCGCAGGGCCGTCCCATTAGGTAGGCACTAGTCCAGCTGAAAGGTCGAAATGTTGCTCCTAGCCACTAGTACTGCGTAAGGGCATGTGGGCCATTGGCGATCGTCCCATAAGATCGTAATGGTGCTCCACTGATTAACACGAAGCAGCAGGTGTCGGGAGTAAAAGCCATCTGCAGGAGTGGCATACAGATGGCAGCGGCAAAAGGGGAGGAGATACCTGTCACCCAAATGAAACGAAAAAGAATAGTATGGGCATCTGAACTCCATTTGAATTACTCACTTCAAAGATCACACTAAATCCACAGCCATATGCATGCTAGCCCACTCAAAAGGATTATTCGCACCCAAAAATCACTTGCGAATCATAACTATATAAATCGAGGTGAAAACACTATTACAAACGAGTGTTTGTGTGCATGCGTCTGTTAAAACAGAATCCAGTAGATGGGATTAGTAACGTGCATAGACACAAGTGTTTGAAGGCGCGTCGAGACAGGGAGGGTTCAACAAGGGCAGATAGACGATGGTCCCACTATGGCAGCCCTGCATCACATAGCGCAGGGGAAGTTGATAGATTCCAAAAAGCCATGTACATGGCAGACTCTCTATTAAATCATCTGTCCATGCATCCATACATCATTCCCTCATCCCGGTATAAAAACGCCTGATTATTTACTCACATAACATTTGAAATTTCCATTGAGTCTGTGCTTAATGCAGTCTGCAAAATCCACTGTGCTCCAGGCCGGAATTCTAGTGTTGTGAAGTAACATGTATTTGGGAACGTCCTGCCTTATCCTCCACTACGCTATTGCGCATCCCATACTATTCATATCAATCATTGCATTCTCGCCATGGCCCCTGTCCCAAGGACATTAAACAATAGAACTTTATATCTGCAGTCAGACCTGTGGGCGTCTCCTCGCCGCTAGCTGGAAACCGAAAGCGCTGTCCTTCGAATTCCTCATTTGCAACATCACGTCGAAAAGGCATCTGTGACCGCTTGAAATCACAAATCCATCCATTTAGTGCGGCAGTGTGTGAAAATGGCAACTGGCTTCACTCACAAATGGGACGCCCCGCCCGTCGGTGAACCGCGGTACAGTGCTGCATGAGGGTCCACCGTTAATCGAGTACTACATTCCACTGACCCTTCACAAGTTTGTTCCCGACTGCAAAGATAGTATGTGAAACAATGGGACCATAGCACAATTAACATATGAACCAATATCTCACTGCCATCGGGATGATATACATGATTGTAATAGCAAGATGCCATGCGTCGAATTGCAGCGTTGTGTGCGGGACGTGCTCGCCCAAAGGGGATTGCAGCTTGCACAGGTGGAATGAATCACCACAGGTGGAGGCTATACAGCTTGAAGACACATAAATTGCACACCCAACCCCCTCCCACAACCACACCCACTCCAAAATGCTACCGGCAGGACTAGCGATGTTGGCCCTGGGGGACCTGATAGCACTGCAAGTACTCCAACTTCAAGAAGAAGACGAACACCAACTACTACAACAACCGGCCGCACAGAGGAGACGCAGGAGGAGGAGGAGGGCAAGGCAAGGCCAGCAAGGCTAACCAGCACAGCCACTACCACCACGCAGGCAGCCCGCAATCCCACGCCTCCGAGCACATCTGTTCAACCTCACTGATGAGCAGATCCACACCCTCTACCGTTTGGACCGGGACACCATAACCGCCATTGTGGACATGACACACGCTGACCTTGTCAGCATGATAGATAGCCCAACCGCCATCCCACCCCTACTGAAGGTGGTGTCTGTACTCCACTTCCTGGCCACAGGCTCCTACCAGCACACAGTCGGACAGTTGCATGGCATTTCACAGCCACTGTTGTCACGGACACTATTGCAAGTGCTCGATGCCCTCCTGAAGCACGCAGACGACCTCTCTCTACCACGCTCGGAGCAGGAAATTACGAACACAAAAGTGGGATTCCATGCACTTGCCGGCATACCGGGTTGCATTGGTGCCATCGACTGCACCCATGTGGAATTGGTTGTCCCACATGCCATGGAGGCCCAGTACCGCAACCGGAAACAATATCATTCTCTTAATGCACAAATGGTGTGTGACTCAAACAGGATCATTACACATTGCTGTGCCCGATTTCCTGGATCAACCCATGATTCCATGGTCTTACGGAACTCTACAATACCACGCAACATGGAGCGACATGCAGGGAACAGATCCTGGCTACTCGGTGAGTCTCATTTCATGCATGATAATGTGGGGTATGTGATGCGGCAATGACCTGGCAGGAAGGGGGGGGGGTGCTTACGTAGCAATGTCATTCCTCAAACATCCTTTATTGTCCACATACAGGTGATGCCGGGTATCCACTGAAGAGATGGCTCCTTACACCACTCCGGAACCCACAGAACCAGCATGAGGAGGACTACAACCATGCCCACTCACGTACCCGTGTAGTCATAGAACAGGCATTCGGCCTACTGAAGGGTCGTTTCCGCTGCCTCAGCAGGTCTGGCGGGGCACTCCTGTACCGCCATGAGAAGGTTGCAAAGATGGTCATGGCATGTGTCATGCTACACAACATGTGCATACGTAGAAATGTGCCCATGCCCCCTGACGCAGAACTGCAAGCACCTGAATATGGTCATGATGTGGGTGGGGATGTGGCAGCACCTCAAGGAGTCCGCGAGGCACAGGAGGGCCGTGAAATTCGTCAGATTATCATAGATTCATGCTTCTAGCACTCACGCCTGGTGGCTGATACATGGACACGGGACTTGTGGCACTGTGTGTGTCTGGAACATGCACAATATGGACTGTACGCCTATAATGGCCTCGTACACAAAGATCAATGTCCACACATCTCATTGGATGATTGTGAAATGTTTATAGCATATGTGAAATTGTGTTACACACCCCATCGACCCGCCACCCAAGTAAGCCCAACACACCCCCTCCACCCTCCTACCTCCCCCCCGAACACCAGTGTCCAAGGATGCTCATTGTCAGTGGGCAGACGCTATTGCAAGCCCCCTCTCCGGGTATCAGGGGCACCCCTGCCTGTGGAGCGCAGGTTCCTCCCAGATCTACGTTGGGGGCTGCCCTGGACGGAACTTGCAACGGATGATGTCTCTGCCTGCTCACGTCCATGCATGTCCCTAAGGGTTTGTGAGAGCTCAGTGAGCACACGGCGCACAGCGGCAAGTTCAGCACATACGTCTTTGGACGTCGCATGCAGTTCCCCCCTCAGGCTCTCAGTGCTTCTCTCCATTTGTACTCTCAGGCTCTCGGTGCTTCTCTCCATTTGTACTCTCAGGCTCTCGGTGCTTCTCTCCATTTCTGCCCTTAGTGTCTCTGTACATGTTTCTATGGCTGCCTTGGTACCCCCACATTCATCAGCATGGTCCTTGAGGAGCGTGGCCAGTTGCTGCTGTTGCACGATCACCTGGTCGAGGGACTGTTGCCTCTGCTGGGCCATGGCCATTTGCGGTGGTGTCACAGAGGGGCTGATCACCTCATGTTGCCTTGACACATGGCTTGTGGGGGATGGCCAGTCGTCGTCTTGTGAGTGCCCCTGCGTGGTATCCTCATGGTGTACGGGATGAAACAAACTGGGGGATTGAGACAGGTCATGGATGGATCGTACATCGACATCACCGTTTTCTGTGTCGGAGCATGCTGCCATTAATGCAGTGTCACCTATGGTGCTGCTGCCACCAGAAGCAGTGCCTTCTGTGGCATCCATTGGGGGGGCCTGTGGTGGTGTTGTTGTGGCCATGCTGGCTGCTGGGGTGCCTGTTGAAGTCCCCTCCTGTGTGCTGCCACTTGATTTGTGCTGCTGCCGTGTCTTGATCCGTGCAGCTGAGGTGGAGGGTCTTTGGCCGTTGGTCTTGGCCCTCTTTGCAGGTGTGCTGGTAGGGGTGTCCTGGAGCTCGTCGTTTGAATCGGACCCTGTGGTGGAGTAAAGGAGGGCGAGCGTTATTTATGGGTCTGTGGAAATTGGAATGGCAATGTATCACATGCATTGGGGTGGTACCTGAGGGTGATTTGGGTCAGGGCCTTGGAGGTGGTTTCATTTTTGTGTGGATTGAGGGTGCAGTTGTATTGCAGCCTGCAGTTAGGGGGTGCCTGCTGCAAGTGTAGAGGGTGTTTTTAGGAATTTTAATTATTTATTTATTTAATTTGACTTTTAATGTGCGCTATCAGGCCAATGTAAGTGGACGTTCTCCTGGACATGTGTTTCTGTTGCACTATGTGGACACATGGTACTTCACATGATTGGACATTGTGGTTTTAGCATTGTTTTATTTGGGACACCTACCTGATTCTTCGGATGTCTGCACTCCTTTCTCCATCCCTCCGACTCCCTCTATGGTCTCCATTCCAATGGTGGAGGCACAGATTTCTTCCCAGGGGGTCAACTTGATGGGTGATTCCGATCCTCCCCCGGTAGCTGTGGCAATGTTGCGGTTGGTGGATAGTATGCTCCGTACGCGTATCCGCAAGTCGTCCCATCGCTTTCTGCATTGCTGTGGGTTGCGGGGTGCGGTCCCCACCGCACTTACCCGCTGTGCCACCAGGGCCCATATGGCCTTCTTGTTCGCAAGTGCCGTCCTGGTCATTTGCGTCGAGAAGACGACGGCAGCATTCTCCTGGAGGGTCTCTGTGAGCACCGTGAGTTCCTCACGGGAGAAGTGGACCTGCCGCTTGCGGTCACACGCTTTTTTCGCTACTTTTCCCATTGTTTTGGTTTCACTAGGGTGGATGACGGGTTGGGATGTCTCTCAGGGTAGTATTTTTAATGGTTGTGTGGAAATTCAGATTTTATAGGTGTACGGCGTGATGTTTCCCGTTCCGGGACCATGTTTTTGCTTCCGTTTCCGTATATTTACGGTGACCGTATTTTCCGATTGCCGCTCATTACGGTGACCGCTATGATCGGTGGCGGAATTGCACCTAGGTCGCCGTACGACGGCGGTGAGGGGCGTTTTGGGGACATTTCCGCCATCGCGGACTTTGCACTTCCGCCAAGGCGTAGTGCTCGTGCCCGATGGGTCAGAATTAGCCCCACTTTACTCCGTCGTGCAATGGCGGAAACGCTATTTACGCTATGGCGGTCAGGTCAGTTGCTTTCCGCCAGGGTCGTAATGAGGGCCATTGTCATCCCAAGATATTTAACAGTTTGAGAAATTTGGAGCGTTTCTTGACCCAAGGACCATCTTACATTTTTTCTGTTTGCTACGCCACCACCGTTGAGATTCTGTAAATACCAGTATTTCACATTTTTGCGTATTAATTGCTAACTTATTGGATGTGACATAGCGTTGCACCGCATTTAATTTTCTTTGCAACCCGATTGGAGACACATCCATAACAATCAAGTCATCTGCATAAAGCAGCCAACTAAGGTGTGTGTTTGCAACCTTTGGCGGGAAGGACTTAACCTCATTAATTACATCATCTATGTCAGAAATGAAAAGACTAAATATTAAAGCGGCCAAGGGACAGCCCAGCTTTACTCCCTTGAATGTGTTAATCGAGGCAGATAACAAGCCAGATTGATCCAGGCGGACTCTAATCGAGGTGTTTGTGTGCAGTTCTCTGATTGCCGCAGCTAAATCCAACGGACATCCCCATTTCCTCAATTTCTCCCACAAGAGCATTCTGTCGATAGTATCAAATGCATACGAAAAGTCTATAAATGCTAAATAAACCTTTGTGTTCGATTTAATGGCCTCCATTTTGATTATATTTAGCAGTAGTAAATTCAATGAGCATCCCACCTGATTTACAAAACCGGACTGACGTATGTCAACGTGTGATGATGTCATTGACCATGCTAGTAGTTTTTTCTGTAACATTGTGGCGTACATTTTACCTAACACATCCAACAATGCAACAGGCCGGTAGTTTTTAGGGCTCGATCTATCGCCCTTTTTAAAGATAGGCACGATGATAGCACATTTCCACGATTTAGGCGTTTTACAGTTTTGAGCTATCCTTTTAAAAAGAGACTCACAAAACTCAGCCCATACCTCTGGGAACTGTTTGATTGTAAAATTTGTGAGCCCGTTGGGGCCAGGCGCATGAGAATTTTTTGCTTTTTTGATGACGTCCACTATATCTTCTTTCAGAAATTCCAAGTGCCATGGTTTAAGTATTTGATTCAATACGGGTTCCGTGGACTCAGATGACTGATACACCGTTTCAAAATGCGCTATCCAGTCCACTTCTGACACCATGCAGGCTTGGATCGCATTTTGAGGAGCATGAAAGTTTCTAATAAGGCGCCAAAAGTCTTTTGTATTTTTGTTTTGCAAGATCGTCAGCATGTGTTCCGCATTATTTTGCAACATAATAGCCTTATGTGACTTTACCCAGTTTTTATACCTACACTTTGCTTTCTTGACTACATGTAGGCGGGCATGCTCTTCCAGAGACTTAGCATGTCTCATTTCACGATGTAGCAGCTGTTTCTGTTTCAGAACCTCCACGTCAAAGCGATGGGTGCGTACATAGGACTTATTTGCCAGACCTACATTTTTCAGCTTAAATTGCATCAAAAGCTGTTCGTATTCCAGCGATCCGCTGGCATTGCAATATTCGCTTGAAAAGTTTTCAAGTTCGGCATAATCAAGTCTCAAACGTACCCTGTTTGATTCTTCCTGTACCTCGTGCAGCCAAGTTGATTTCAAAGCTTTGCGTTTTGTTAGAAATGATGCTACTAGCATGTCGTGATCACTCACGTTTTTCTTTATACCACTTAGAGAACTTATTCTCGGATGTAAGGACTCTGAAACGAATATATAGTCTAATGTTGAGGCGAGGTTGGCCCTGTGCCAGGTTTTGGCAGGTGGCATGTCATTACGCATGTTCCCATTTAGCATCTGAAAATTACGTATGCCCATCTCTGCTCCCCAAGCTTGCTTTAACAATCTTTTTTCTGGGTCGTCTTGTTGGAACAAATCAATGTTCAGGTCGCCGAAGATAATATTCGACTGAGTCGAACCCTCTATTAACAAATCCAATATTTCCATTATGAAATCAATGAAGCGTTGTTTTCCTGCCCTCTTGTGATTCCAATACATGTTTACCAATGTTATTAATTCAGCACATGCGCCTGTGGCTCCATGAAATTCTATAGAGGTAACCTGCACGAATGGAGTGTAATTAGTTGAATTAACTATTCTCCACCCTGAAGATCTTCGAATCATTGTGAGCAAGCCTGCCATGGGGCGACCCTTTAACGGTTTAATGGCCAGATTTAGTGCCACCTCAAAATCATTAGAGACCGGGGGTCCCCTAACCAGGTTTCCTGTAGACAAAAAATCTGTAAATGTTCGAGCCAGTTGGAGTTAAATAAGTGCAGGAAACCACGAGTGTTCCAAGATGCAAGGGAGCATAAGTCGGACTCCGTTATTTTTTGGCATATTGCCTTGGTTGGGTATTCAGGGCTTCGGCCAACCAGGACCACTCAGTTCTTTCTCTAGGTAAAATCCTGGGAAGAATTCTCGAACCTTCACTTGACGCTGAGCGTGTCATACCTTTTATTGTTATTGAAATCCTCTCTTTTTGTTTAGATAATTCCACGGGAGACTCCGACGGCGGTTGAGTCAAGTCCTTTAAGGCTATTAACTTGTTATCGGACTTTAAAGCCTTATCGAGTCTCAGCTGGGGGCTTTCATTTGTTATACTCTTGGTGAGGTTAGTAGATGGCAATGAATGTAGAGCAATTCCACCCACTAATGGCGTATAGTTCACAGATTCCTTCCCTGTCTGATCCAATGAGCGATATTTTTCCTCAAACTTGTAGACCTCAAAACCCAAAGAAAACAAAGCTACATTAGCGTCCAGAATTGAGGTCGCAATCAGGGAGGATAAGACGTGTAAGATGACTTTATCGTTTCTATTTTCATCAAAAAATTCCACGATCTTCAGGTCGTTGGAGCTAATAGCTCGCAAGGATGGCACCAACTGGAAGAGTCGAATGGTATTCTCTCGGTTCAGTATTAAGTCATTTGAAGGTTCCAGTCTCTCGATTATCAGTTTATCAACCGAGAATGGCATAACATATTTTCTAAATGATGAACCTGTATTAAATTGAACACGTTTTTCTGGGTAATGTTGGTCATTGGGTCTGTCGAGAATTTGACGATACTCATCGAAGCCCAGAGAACTTTTTCTTTTTATCTTTTTATTGTCCCACGGCTACAAACTGGGTACTGACCCAGAGTTAATGGTTTGGGGGTTCCTGTTTTCATGTTGTAGTGGGACTGAGGACCTCATCCTCTTTTCATGCAAGGTTAGAAAAATCGGACTGGCCGCACCTCTTAGTTGTGATGATCGGTTGATATCCTTACTGATGATCTGGCAAATTCTGTCATTAGGAAGGGGGCCACACAGGAGGCGTTCAAAGGGGCCTTCACACTAGCCTCGTTACTGTCTTTTCGTGAACCCATATTAAGTACCAACGGATCCTTTAAGCCACTTTGAACATTGTGATTTATAACAGTCTTGACCCCTATCACATCTGCATTTACAGCAGTTTCAGGATCATTATTCAAATCAATGATAACGCTGTCATCATAAGTGGACAACTCAAGAAGCTCAATGGGTATATCCGCCTCAGTGACCGTTGTGTCTGCTTCAGTGTTAGTCGTAGTTGCTTCCTGCACTACTGTTGTGTGTTGCCGTGTGTTCGTCGTATGAGTTGAAGACATTGTGCCATTCTTTGGTCTATTAGGCACATTCTGTACTATGTTTATGTTCCGTAAAAATGTTCTAGCTCCTTGTATAGATTTGTTTTTCCGACTTAATTGGTTTTTAGTTTTTTTCGTTTCCTTTAGTGATTGCAGACTGACCTGTTTTGGTAAGTCATGAGTTAACAGAGGGTGCAAGGCCACATTGAAGATTGGAAATACCGCCTGATGAGTCGACTTTGGAGCCATTTGAGCCCTGCTGTCGGCCACTACCGTGCCATGGGCCAAGTGTGAAGAAGAGGCAGCTTGTGGATCAAACTGTGACTGATTTGTACTGCTAAGCGCTTGCTCAACAGCGAAGTTAAAGGAAATATCTGCAATTGACGCCGTTTCGCCACCAACCACAGCAGCTACAACAACAGTGTTTGTACTAACATGTGGATTGTTTGATCCAACCGAGGCAGCAGTACATGTCCAACGTATGACTGAAGAAATTATAGATTGCGGTTCCTGCGAAGCACACTCTTCTATCCGTGAAGTAGTCTCGGTGGACATGAGACCCACCGTGTCTACACACGGAGAATCACGGTCCTGTGATCCACGTTGGTCGGTCTTATGATTACACAAAGGAGAGACAGATACCGGTATATCGGGTTGACCCCTTTTGTTGAGTCGATTACTCTCAGTTTTAAATAGCAGTATAGCCTCTTTGGCAACTTCTGCAAACAATTTTTTGTCAAAGATATCACTTTTCTTCTGCTCATGGAATAGTCTGTGCGAAGCATCGAGCCGCTTAAACCCCTCGTGTTGTTCATGATTCAAACCCTCACAAGTGTGTTCCAGGTGGATTAGTTTTGCTAGTATTAACGCCACCGTTGTTGATAAGTCCCTAGTTGCTTCATGCATACTTTCATATAGTTTCATAAACGGTGCCATCGAAATGGCTGCTGAAGATATTAAAATTGATTGAAGATCATGAGAAAACACTGAGCTAATTTTATCTGAAAGGGGCTCATGGGCCTGAGCGAGAGGCGTCGGGGTGTCTCTGCTCTGCCAAATTTTTGGAAACGGGCGGTCCATAATGGAAGAGTCATGAGAAATTTCTAGACAAGCCTCGTTCGTTCCAGAATACTGAGTCGGCAAATCGGATGATTTATCTTGCCTTGCTATTTGTCTTTTTGAGATAAAAGCAGCTGACAAGAGACATCGTCTAAATTCAGGTTATTCTCATCGTGATCGTTTGGTTTAGTTCTTTTATAACGTACATCATTACAAATGTCACCATTCACTTCATTTACATGACTGTGCCGTCTTTTCACAGGAAGTTGGCCAGTTGTAGTAGGAGTGTCCTAACACCCTCTGTGAACGATCTCATTGCGTGTTTTATTCATTGCTAATAGGTTTGCCAAAACCTTGTTAGCAATTTCCAGAGAGCATCTTCTATTTTGTATACAGTCACCTTTATCAACTCCAAGTTTGCATATTTCAGTGCCGGGGGTCTGCTAGTTCGTATCATCAGAAGGGCTGGAATGGCGAAACACATCGTCTTGCAAAACCTCACACTGGAGGCTGCCAAAAGCTCTCACTGGTGAACAAGCGACAGAGGAGGGCGCTCGCGAGCACACACTAGCTCCAGCAAACTCGCCACCCTCCGCAAGACCCGGAAGTGTCCGCAGTTCATCAGAGCAACCCACCACCTCCATCCCGGCAACAACCACGCAGCCCGCTCCGAAGGCAATGCCTCAGGAGCACAAAGGGATCTCCACCGACGCCGACCCCGACTCCAGGCCGCCACCATCTTTACCACGCTCAGCGGTGCATGCCTCAGACACGGCAGCTACGCGAGAACGAACACAGCCAACCTCGCCATGCAAAGCACGCGCTGCTGCGGAGACAGGGCCGCTACATTGTAAGTTTTCAAAGTTATAATCAGCAGTTACGTTGCGAAACGGTGTATTTTCCTGCGCCCCATCACTCAATGTAGAAGGAACCATATGCTATGACACAGCGAACAAATCTGTGACTCCTGAGACCATCTCATCAGGGAGCTTGTGAACGGGGCTTTTTGAGATGTCTTCACTACCCGTGTTGGACGGGATGACCGTCACCACAACAGAGTTACTAGTATTATTAACTTGACTGCCGTCAATTGTACACGGGTACAGGGTAGAAGGCGTGTTGAGCACCGTTGCCTCAGTGTCTAATATGGTAGAGTCACACGAAAAATAATGACTTACTTTGGTAGCAAGTCCACGTTGGAGAAGTGGGTCGATCAAAGCACAGCCTCCTGCAGCACCTTCACGTTTTTTTTGGGCTCGTGTCCTCAGGGCAGGTGAGGGTGATGTTGAATCCGACAACATTGTTGCTGACCTTACTGTCTCACCAACTCGCCACAGCCCAACAGCCAGAGCAGCTCACCGCCTTTCACTTCGCCGGGCTTAACGCCGCAAGGGCGCACGAGGCGGCCTTAAGTAGTCAGCTGACCCTCAGCTGACTACAGGTTTTAAAGGCACACGCACCTCGGTAGAAGAAAGAAAGTGACTCCCAGCAGAGTGTCTCAGAATGTCCAGGTAGTAGTAATCACAGGGCACTCGCTACAGCCCAACAGCCAGAGTAGCTCACCGCCCTTCACTTCGAAGGTCTTAACTTTCTGTTTATCCGAATTTGTTTTATTTGCTGAGGATAACTGTGTTGCAGCTTGGTCATCAGGTAAAGGTTGTGTAACCTGATGTAAATGCATTTGGTTATCATCTTTATTAGCATATAGTTGTATTTTACAACTTTGTTTTGCATATATATTACCTATTTGCGTGCATGACGTTTTAGTGCATTGGACATACGGATCTCGAGGCATGGTCACTGCTGCGGTGTATATGTGTTGTTCAGTCAGTGAAATATGTCTTTCCATTATTTGCATAATTAAATCAGTTTGGTACTTTACTTTCTGGTCTAGGGTTTCATATAATTTTGCAATTAAAAGTAGAGCCGTATTCATAGCTGAAAGTGTATTATTTACAGCCAACTCATTACATTGCCTATTATGACATTAATGTATATTCAACTAGGTACCTACAATGGGTTTAGTATGTCTCGGTGTAGGATTCACAAAGGATAAAGATAGGGCGCAGGACTGATTCATCGAAGGAGCAAACATAACAGGTGATTGAGACAAATTATCATCATTTACCATTTCTCCATCTAATCGATTGTCAGGTTGTATGGGAGTTGTAATATGGTTAAGCTCCATGCCATTATCCTCTGGCACTCTCGAATCCTTCACACCTCCCGATTCAGAGTGTATAAATATAACATTGGCGGGACACGACTTTTATAAAAGTTGAATATTGATGCAATTGTCATTCTCACTGGTAGTGTGCACCATTGCTATCACCAATGTATCTGTATTGCCAGGCTCCCGCCGTTGTGGCTCTATCTGTAGAGGCGCCAGACTAGATAGCGGGAGGAGGCTATGGCAATTAGGAGCCCCTTCTATGAGATCTTGACTTGCTTTTAAAAACGCAGCCTCTAACGCTGAGTCCATAAGCTGTACCACAGTCACATCGTCTGAGACAGCATTATTCTCGTTATTATTTAAGGTAGCAGTTGCATGATTTTGAACAGTTTGTACCATTTGTGATGGCCCGTTCGTCTCCTTGGTCAACAACGAAGGCACTGGAATAGCGCTATTTGATCGGCAAAACGAGTGAATGTCGAGTCCCATTGACAATGATCCTCTCTGGGATTTCATGCAGCGCGTTTTGACTGTCGCCGTTGTAATGGAATTGCGCAATGAATTTTGTGCCAAAACAGACAATGATTGGTTCCGGGAATCTATGTGAGGCATCCCCGATTTCAAGGAGTAAATGCCTGAGGCCATTGGCACTAATTGCCAAGAGCACTTGTTAGAGTACAAAATAGGTTTGTCTCACCATGTTACAACTGAACAATTCACACATGCAGCGTGAGGAGTCGTTCACCGCTCACTGCTCATCAGCAAAGCAGCTAAGCAGAACCAAGCCAGCACACTCCTGACACTTTCCTGTGCACTTCCTTGTGTGCGTGCCCCCATGACAGTTTTTAAAGGGATCACGTACAAGAGTGGGTGCCGCTTGCCAATGTTGTTGAAATCACTCCTAAAATCAGTAAGTATCACAGGATATTTACCAAGTATAAAGCAGCACGAATCAGGCACAATCCTTGCACTTTCCTGTGCACTTCCCTTGTCACTTCCAAGCCACTTGGGTGATTTATTTATGTTGAGAGAAGTGTATTGTGTTGTGCCATGGATAAAGTGATGTTTGACATTTCAGTGCGAGTTTCGTAAAATCTAATTCAAATACATATAAATATATTTCTGTACACCGGCCTGGTTCTTGGTACATTGGTAACTCAGGGGGAGGGATGCAAGGGGTATTAGATAAATTGGAGATAGGACTGAATAAAAAGAGTCAACATCAACTGTTTATTGTGTGACACGTAGCTTGGGGAGGGAAGGAACTCCCTGTGTCAAGGGTGGCCTCTCAATAAACCATTACAATCTGATGTCCCCTGCCTATTGGATAATACCAAATAATTATTGGTGAAATTGTTCTTGGTCTCTGTGATACAACATTGACTTATTGGTGAATAATTTTCACATGTATACAAAGTGTATGAGTACCCCTAGCCCATACATGAAACAGAAAACACACAATTTAGGCTCATAAGCCTTAAAATAATGTATCAAAACAAGTGTCGCTTTCAGGTTTCCACCCCAGATTCCCTAATCCGAGGCCCTGTTGCTGTAACAAAAGGTGACATCTGTGCTCAATGCCAGGCATACAGCTTATATGACTATTAATTCTGGTCCACTTGTGTCAATAATGCGGGCTGCTAACTCCTGTCTTTATAATCCCACTGTTGTCCTACACAAATGGGTGCTATTCATGGATCAATATAAACATCTACCTAAAAGGAACTCAATGCTAATGCTAATCGGGTCAAAACTCCCATCAAAGAAAAAAAAAAGACTAACAAGTATGAATGAATTTGGCCCTTTGACACCTACAATTAAAAAGTGATGTGTTCTGACAAACCGCAAAGCAGCACCTTCCACAAACAGGTCCTCTGCCACAGTGCTTCTTGATATAAAGACTGCTTATGCCATAAACATGTGTGTGTTCATTTGCAGCAATTTCTTGCTGCAAATCATATTTCATTTACAATAATAAATACATGTATTGTAAAATTAAACAGTATTTTTACTCGCCTAAAAATCAACTGGATGGGATTGAGAACTTTGTTTTTGCTCCCAAAATATTTCTTTACTTCCAATTACAGAAAATAGGTAGCAAAGTACTCTACCCTTACATTGTTACCTGGAGCCTGGCTGGATTACTTGGGTGAGGCAAGTCTTGGGTTTGCGGAACACTTCCGTTACGTGCCACCATGTTGTGTCTCTTGGCTGGAAAATAAAGAGCCACCCCATCCTTCTTCCTCTGGAAATATCCTGCATCTCCAAACACTGAAAACAGCACTGGCATTTTGACTGCTCATCGTACCTTGGACGCTAAGGGCACTATTCATGGAATAAATTGCTTGGAAATGCGGGACTTTGCGTGCCATTCAGTGTGCAAAACCCTGTGAATCGATTCATGGAATCAACTGCACAGAACGTTTCCGGTACTTGCATGGAGTCCCCGCCTGCCCGGAACGTTCCTACGAGTGGTTGAGTACTTTGCACGAGACTCCAAGCAGAGTGTGGGCCGGGAATACCCAGCGACCCAAATAGGGGGTGGAACATGCAGAATTAAGAAGAACACGTGCAAATGTCGTTCTGTTGAGGGACGGTCCACGGCTAAGTAAACACATGCCCATTCCAATGCAAATCCAACCATTTTTATGGATTTCAATGCGGAATGCTGCGTCACAACAAAACATACCAAACCATGTTTGACCCATCGTACACGTGATAGCAGGCGTAAACTTCAATGCGCATAGAAACAATGCAAAGCATGCAATGCACACTAAAGCAATGTCTACAGCCACAGTGAACTGAGCAATAGTAGGAGCTTTTGGGCACGGACACAGCAGGAGGTGGAGAATGCCCAGGGCCTGAATCTTCACACCAGGCACAAAGCTGTTTGGGATGCCGGATGGCCAGATGTATGCCAGGTACAGCCACCCCCAATATAATTCTAGACCTCATAAGGAAGTGGGAAGATGAATTTGCATCACCCAACATCTGCTCCCCGGCTCTTACACCCCCTAGCAAAAGTGCTGCCTGCACTCCATTTCATTGTGACTGGGTACTTTAAGCGAACCACTGTAATAGTTGGTGGGAT
This sequence comes from Ambystoma mexicanum, assembly GCF_040938575.1. Lineage (NCBI taxonomy): Eukaryota > Metazoa > Chordata > Amphibia > Caudata > Ambystomatidae > Ambystoma > Ambystoma mexicanum. Next base: position 99,034,319 of record NC_090941.1, on the reverse strand, counting down.
ATCGCAGGCCACCGAATCCCGCTGTATACACCAAGTATTGTCATGCATAACAGTACGTGCATTAGTGCGCTGGCACATATTTATGCCCTGAACACTGACAGAAAGGCAGACAGTGCTCCAGGAATTCATGCAGTGACAGAGCACATTTCCCAGAATCGTAAGCACTGACACTCCATTAATGTACAGGTAGTGTGTGATGCCAATGGAATAATCATGGAATTGTATGCCATTTTCCTGGCAGCACACATGATATCTACATCTTGCGACAGTCACCACAGCACCGGGACCTGGCATCTGGAAAACATGGCAATGCATGGATTATTGTTGAGTATGAATGTTCACGCACATGCATGCATGTGTCACACTGGTATAACTTGACAATAAATGACAATCACAACCATTTACACATTTCGAAGGGACAGTGCCTACCTGCTGTCAACATTCATGATGTCACCAATCCAGAATCCCATAACACCAGCTCCGGTAAGATACAATACAGCACATGTAGCCACTAGGACCATATTGGAGCACTCATTTGGAGTGCTGAAGTCACAGTTCGGCTCCCATGGCCATTCTGGTGGGGTGTTGCTATATGCACCAATGGTAGTATGTAAAATCATAATGGCTTCATGTGTACTGCAGAATGTTGCCACACAGCACGGTGTACCAGTGGAAATGCAGGTGGGACACCATCCTGACCAACATGCACCACCCTTGCCAATGGTTGGCAAAAGGGCATGTGGAGAGGTTACATGCACCCAGCTGGTGCAATCATACATCACAGAAATTCCAGCCCCTGTGAAGCACACACACTGAATCCAGGTGCCATGCAATGACGAATTGGGGCCTGTACTCTGTGCCCACAGCAACCCCCTCAGAATGTGCCTCTGGGAGGGCAAAATTGTGTGCGTCCATTAGACATAAAACAACATGCACAATCTGAGCCCCAGATAAGATTTGTAAGTGGGAGTTTAACACTCCCTCTTTGATTATTTGGGAGTAAAATGATTTTGGATGAAGTGAAAATGTACACATTTGCAAAATACATAAACAAGTAAAAGACATTTTGGAACTGAAAAATGTATCAACTTGGCAACATTAAAATCTCAGCACCCAGTCATTCATGGACATCCAGAGCACCATGTTCACTAATTCCAAACTGCCATTCACAATACTATTGTACACATGTGGGACTATGTTCACTGCAGGCTCAAACCTATTCATGTTGCTGTGAACGTGAAAGCAGGGGTGCAAGATTATGTTACATACATACTGTGAACAGGATGACTTTGGACCCCCTGTTAAAATTACCACTGAGTATGAGCCAATTTCTAAGTGAGAAAATGTGATTGATACACTCCAAGCCCCTGATTCACAGAAGCGTCAAATAATTTTAAAATCCTATAGGGAAACACTCGGCGAATCATGCCCCTAATCTGTATGGCTGTGCAAAAATTACGAACACAGTTTTACCACCTTGAACCAACAGTGTCTATGTAGAACACTCAAAAGCACAATCAACAAAGTACCTGACCACCGTGACATGGACAACAACTGGTGTGCATGTAGACACCAAACCACACCAATGAGACTAGGAAGGCATAGTACACAGTGGATGCAAACAACAAAGACATGCAAGGACAACCCTGGACCCACTATACATGTTCCACAACAATAAACAGGTTGAGTGGCCACCCCATTCTCTGACACAAACTATGCTCACAATAAATAGTCACATCAAAGCTGTTATGTAGATCCAAAACAATGCAAGTACACTCCAAGAAATATGCACATCTCACCCATTATCCTTGGGTGCCGCACCAGCTGGACTGTGAAATTCATGGAGGTCCCCCTCTGTCAGCCTGGAAACCACCAAACCCTGATGGTGGTTCCTGTACATGCATACAGCAGCAACTTCACCTTCAATCCCAGCAACCATATTCCCATGCTGAATGCCTCTTCAGAGTGATACAAAACAATGTGAGGGCAGGCAACACATCCACACGCCCAAACATATAGCAACATGTGCCCCCCTGTGTGACATGCAACAAATGCAAACAATACCTCACCGGCCACCCATCACCATGTGTCCCGGCACGAATGCAGCCAGATCCACTCACCTCACACCAATGCAACATGGACAGCCCACACTGAGACACCTTACCCAGCCACCACACCTACACTGCCCCCCCAAAGTGCCATTCTGTGAAGGACCATCTAACACTTACCCATTATCATGCTGATGGGACATTCAGAACACTCACATCTGGCCACAGTCAGTATGATACTGAGAGGACCCCCAATAAGATAGGATGGAAACCCAGGATCACCTTGGAAGTACTCCCAATGTTACAATATGGCATCCCCTCATTAACATTGCACTGGGACAGTTCTGTAAACAGTGGCCGTGGGGCTGATGATGCAAAGTCCAGAAGATGTGAAAGAAAAATATCAGCAATTACACAGAAGAGAGGATCTGGCAGAAGGCAGCACTTCACAGAGGCAGCTGTCATATGTGTAGGCAGGGCATTGAGGTAATTGGCATGAAACACACAAGCAGACATGAGAATGCAATGGAGAAACAGAGGCCAAGGACACCGACACACAAAAAGGATCAGGCAACTGGAAAGTGGACGGGAAGGCAGACTTCACCGGGACTGGATTGAATTGGGTCAAATGTGATTTCAACTGAAGGCAGCATGTAGATGCACTCAGCATTTGTCAACAGGCCTCATTAAATCTGGTGGTGTACCATGCATGGTACATGATCACCATGGAAAAACAACCCCTAGACAATGGTGTGTGTCTAGTGTCTGTGAAGAACATGGCATCCCACACATTGACAACAATGTTGTCATGTGTCTGCATTTGTCTTGGGACAGCACCACCAGAAGGGGAAGAAGGAATAAGATTGGACTGCCAGCGTGGGTAGACAAGATTATTGAAAAATCATTGTATGTGATGCTATGTGGCAGGCAAGACACATGTGAAAAGTGCAAGGAAACACTCACCATCACACACATCATCATGTGTCACAGCACACAAACAGCCAGGCCTACACCCCTAATGTCAACTCACCAACAAAGGCCCTGCAGTGACATCCTCCCTCACAACTAAGACCCCAAAACCAGTTACCCCCTGATTGGCTTGAGAAAACAGAATGCATAGACACACCAGCCAACCATCAGCATGTGCCACAGGTACTCATAATGCTGGACCCGTTCACCTCAATACAAGTAAAAGAAAAGTGACCCCACACAGTGCCAGACTCCCTGCCACAAACAACAACAGTAGTGATACCCTGAGTGGCCTTCACTTACCTGCACAGGGTACCCATCTCGCTTGCATCTACTGAATCCCAGCTGGAAATACATTTTCAAATTGCAAAGACATGCATTGCAACAACATATAGATACTGGACATCCATGACAACTCATGTATGGACCAAGAAAATAGTCATGGACCACCCAGTGTCGAAGGATGACACAGTGCATGAGGGAGACAGGACACAGAGTGACAATTGCCTAGCAGTGCAGTGGAGCGAGAGAGAGAGATAGAGAGATGGACATGTGAAATGCAAAGCAAGGAGGAGACTGGCTGGGGGGTAGATGAGGATGGATGTGTCTGACATCCAGTGGATGAGGGCAGAGAGATGATGTTCAAGAGAGCAAGATGTAGACATGAACACTTTTGCAAGATGCAGCCTTGTCAGAGAGCCAGGAAGGAACAGAGGTGGAAAAGTACCACATGTAGTGGGCAATAAAGGACAAAAGGGGGTGACGGAGAAGGGCAGACTGGCAAAGAATGGGCACATTGGAAAGGACAATCATCAGCTCTACATCAGACAAACCACTCATAACAACCACCATGGCATACAAAGCAGAAAAAGGCCCATGTACGCTACATCCCCACAAAGAATTTCCTACAAACACATACCCATACGCTACCCCAACCAACATTCACCCATGTTGGACACCACTGTAAACTGACCTCAAGACAACATGCCACTGTTCACTCTCCCCCAACAGACCAAACATCCTGAGTGAGACTGTCCCAGTAAGTGTGCATGGATTCCCGGGTGCACTCCTAACTCACACGGGGAGAACAAATGAAGACAAGCTGTGGGGATTGGATGATGTAAGACATGCATGGCCCACAATATGCAGGCAAAATATGCGCTCACTGACAGTGCCGGATGAGATGAACAATGAATGGAAACCAAAAAAAATGCAACGCACCCCAGTGTAGATAACCAACAGAAACTATGTACAAAACGTCACATGATTGGGTAACACAGATGCTGTCTGCCAGGGGTACACATGCGCACATCTGTACAACCCTACATTGAGCAAGTGCGACAAATCTGTCCTGTGGAGTGAATGTACACGGTTGGCCAGAATTGTGTCACCAGAGGCTACGTCATGAAGCATTGCAGTGGAGGATGAGAAGACCTGAAAAGCAATGTGTGTGGTGCATGTGGAACAGTGGCAGGGCTGGTCATGTAAGTGGACAAGGGAGTGGATTGGGAAGTGGCACAGGTCAAAGAGTAGTGTGTATATGTAAGTAAACCTCCATGGTCTGGTAAGATACATGGGGCTAGCAGGAGGACTTTTAGGGTGGTAATAAGGACATATCATCACGGTCAGTGCGGCAAGTGTTGGAGAACCAAAATACAAAGAGTGCAGATGCACAGAGAACACATGTCGGCAATTAGTGAGAACAAATATGAGAAAAAAACACTGCAAAGGCAAAGCAGTCTGCCAGCCAGCACAATTAACTAGGACCACCCGCTGCATTCATAGAGACGACATGCAACTTTGAGGTTATCAAAAATGCTTCCTATATGTGAGCCCAAAGACACGGGGCAAAACCCCCTGTATCAAGGGCTCAAACCTGTTTTACACTCTCCCTTCTTATTTAAGTTGAGGCAAACTACCTGAAATTCCAGTGATACTTCAAGATTTACCTTTTCTGCTATGTGTATATCCCAAAAGTTAAAAACGTCTCATTGTGGTTGTGCAGCTGAAATTATAACCTTCAACTTTGGCCAGCCAGATGCAATGAATGCCAAAGAAGTTGATGCTTCACAAAAAAAACTTAGCAATGACTGTTTTCTTTCAGCTTTAAATTGATTTGAAGTGGGAAATAGTGAAAATTGCAGCTTCTGCTGAATCATAATATAGTGACGGAAACTATGTGCAAAAAATTGCAGTGGAAATCAGAGCCTGATTCACAGAAGCATTTACAATGGTCCAATCCTAAATTAAAAGACGCAGTGAATCAGGCCCTTTTTTGCAAACCGAATGGAGATTTGTACTACAGTTAACTCTCAAATGCGAAATGAGTGTGTATGGAGGTTTGGAAATAGCAGTGCAATGCATGTTAGGAACACATGTACACTCTCAAATGCAGATTCTCAACGAAATTGCAAGTCACTTGCCCCTAAAGTAGATTGCTCCTGTTCCAACCTAACATACAGTACGGTAGATTGCAGACGAAGGGACATCAACAGGTACACATTTTACTTTAATGAACAGTTTTTCCTGCGAGTGATTTACCTGTGTCAAAGGTTGACACCAGTTTGAGGTAAAACATGAAAAGATTATTTTTCGGCCGGGCAACCAGGGGACACATAGATGGAGAAATCAAGATAGTGCTCCTCCGTGATCCTGACCCCCTAAATCTGCAAATGTGCCCCCATTTGCCCCCACCTTAATGGCCCAGTGACACCAGATAATGGGGTCAACCAGAAGAGAGCCTGAAACGTGAGAAATCTGGAGCAAATTGTCGCAGGAAGTAGTCCTGAGCCACTGAGGGAGTGAAGATACGAGGTACAAACGAAGTGTCCTTCCAACGTGGGTGCACAAGATTACGCCCCCCACAGCACTTTAATAATGTGAACGACTAATGCTGTGCAGCAGCATCAACCTGTGGAGCCCACACTATGGGACCAGGCATTCATGAAGAGTCCCACGTCACCTCACAGGCCTGTGTTGAAACGGCCGGGTCATTTGAAACAAGACTTTAGTGCTGGCGGACAGTGATCATGAATGCCCATGATTCGGAGGTGGACATACGCAGTCCGTGAGAACGACCAGTAGCATATTGAACAGAGTGGTGGAGTGGTGAGAGCGGGAGGTGGTTTATGCGCCACCAATCAAAAAATCTGCAATCATTGGTTGCAGTCCTTTGTGTCTCCCCAGCGTACCTTTTTTCCTTGTTACGTTTCTTCGCCCATCCACGCCGACGCACCTTGTCATGACAGTCTGCAAACACGGACTTGTGCAGATTGCCTAGACTGCCTACAATATAGCAACCCTCGGTGTGGACTCCGAACACTGTTCTCACCAAAGCATGTGTCCTAAACCCTCAAGATATCACACCCCTGCCGCTTTTAATTAAACATGTGCCCCAACCACACTGATCCTCGCTGAGGACCCCTGAGGGAGAAAGGTTGGATACCGCACAAGTCAGAGGGCCCACCTCAAAGAGGAGAAACAGCTCCTCAAGTCCCAGCTGGAACTGGGCCTGATGTGACCAACCACAGTTTAAATACTACGTGATCTGGGCACTGAGGAAATGCCCACATGGAGGAGCTGACCTGTTAAGTAGCATCTCAACACTGCGGAGCTAACATGCAGATATGCAGTATCTACCCCTCTCTAACAGGTTAGCCACTCAATAGCCATCACATTTGCTTCACATCTTGTGTAACACCCCCTCCCGGCTTCACACTGCTGACTTACACCTACCCCCTTGCTGGATAAACTAATAAACCACTATGTGAATTACCACTTGGAAGTTGTGGGCTACAGTGGCTTCATGTAACCAGGAGTCCCATCAAAGTGATATTATTCCAGAATACGGGAGACCAGGTGACACACAGAACGTCAAGAGGGTATCTATAGAGAGCGAAAACAACAGAGTTTGGCCTACGAGGTGTGGGCCCGCTTCCAAGGGGCGTGTGCCTTCCTCGTTGGCCCAGAAGACCTGCTGCAGCACGTGGTATGAAAGAGGCTAGACATCTAAGAAGAGGCTTTCCTTTTGGTCCCATAACACACTAGAGAGTGTGAACCTACACAGGTGCCCGGGACGAAGCAGAGAACCACTGTGAAACCTCAGGCATAAGAGGAAACCTCCCATGCCGGGAAGCACTTTGGTGCGCCGAGACGTGCAGCCCTAGGGGACCGGAGAGAACTCCAGACATGATCCCTGGGTCTGTGAGCCCATTCGGTCCTGATGGTAAGAGGAAGAGGTGACATCAAACCAGGGGGCAGGGGGCCTTGGATCAACTGTCAAGGGACAATCCTTTGAATTTCTGACTCATCACAAACACCCCCTTTCTCCTGAAAATATTGGATAGGGTAGCTTATCAACAAATTTCAGAACACTTAAATCAGCATAACATCCTGCACTCTCGCCAGTCGGACTTCAGAAAACTTTATGGTACTGAGACCTCGCTCCTAGAGCTTTAATCTAGGTTATTATCACAAATGAATAAAAGTAAGCTTTCTTTGATCATATCACTGGACCAATCAGTGGCCTTTGATTTAATTGATCATACAATATTAAATACAAGGCTGAAGGAAGTAGCCAACTTTTCGGAGCGAGCAGTGCCCTGGATCGACTCTTTCCTTGAACACCGTCTGAGTAGCATGTGTTCGGACATGGCAGAAGCAGATCTAATCGCAATCCTCTAAAGAGTCCCACAGGGGGCCATGTATTTACAATCTTTTCATGGCTCCCTTTTTCTTCATGCTTGAGCAGGAGGGTGTTGTCTTTTCGAACTATGCCGACGACACCCAATGCATAGTTCCATTGACAGGCAAACACGGACAGGATGAGTTCGAAGTAAACAGAGTTTTTAGCTTGATCGAAAAGTGGATGTTAGACAACTACCTCACACTTAATAGGAGTAAAACCGAACTAATGATGGTAGGGAGCCCACATGCTCTTAGGGCTTTAAAACCCTCCTACAGTGCCTTTAAGTTAGGGGTCGACATTATTAATCCTCTCCCTAAAACCAAAATACTGGGAGTCACTTTAGATCAATCCCTTAACAAGAAAGTGCATGTGTCTTCCGTCATATCTTCATCAGTATACTATGTAAAACTGTTGTCACACTCGAGGACTCTTATTTCCCAAAAAAGTGCTGAAACCATCCCTAGAGCAATAATAGGAGCAAAGTTGGACTATTGTTGCAGTCTTTTGCTGGGATCCAGTAAGGGGGTCATACAGAGACAACAGGTGGTCCAGAATATGGCTGTGAGAGAGGTAGTTGGTCTCTCAAGGCATGTGCACATCACAGAGGCCAGGCGAGAACTCCACTGGCTGCCCGTGGAATCCAGTATTGAATTTAGAATGTTGGTGATAACATTTAAGTGCAGAATGTTGATGATGCTTCTGTATCTCCAATGTTACATCACAGACACATTATTTAGGAGATCCTTAAGGTCAAACTCTACAAATCTCTTAGAGCAACCTAGAGCTAGGACATCTAAGGCAGAAAATGGGGCCTTAACATTTAAGGCGCCAAGTTTGTGGAATAATCTACCAGATAATCTGCGCAACATTGGTAGCCTCGTAAAATTTGTGAGGGCTCTTAAAAAATTCCTTTTTGACTGAGAGTACTAGCTATACTCCTCTAGTTCTTCTTCTCGTTTCTGTGGTTTTTAGGATCTAGTTTTATCTGCATAGTCTTTTTCTTTTTTGGCCTAGGTTGCTCATATCATTAGGCCTGTGTCGCCTACCCTCTCATTTTTGTTGTCCGCGCCTTCATGCCTGCGGGCCTATAGTGCGCTATATAAATATCCTGTAATGTAATGTAATGTAATAGGTTGGGGGCGTAGGGTAACCTCCTAACACATAACAGGAGAGTGACACACTGTGTGGCCGAGGCCTGGGTCGTGTGCCTGCCCACCTCAGACTTACTGAACCAGACATAGAGACTCTGAGTTGATGAATGTTGAGACCCCCCTAGTAAGGGATTGCTCCCATGAACACCAGCATACCCTGGCTTGCCTTGAGAGGTCATATACAACATGTGGTCCATCTCTAGAGCTCTCCGTTGGTGGCTACACATAAGTACTCCTGACAGCCCCCTGTGTCGCCTACCCACACGTCAAGAAAGGAAAGGGACTCTTAGAGACCGGGGCGCAGCGAAGAGACCCCTGAAGGGCCGAAAGAGGAGAATGATCCCTGCCTCTAGGAAATTCATCAAATACAATGCTTCCCCATCTACTGCATTGTGAAATTATTCCAGAAATTGACATTCAGATGGTGCAGAGAGACGCTCGCATGGATGAGTCCTCAGGGGTCAACACTGTCCTTTGCACTGCAGGGAATCAAAGTGCTGAGGGGCCTCTTATTGGGCCTAAAGGACTACCGGAAAGTTTGTCAATATTGAAAAGTGTTAGAATTGTTAGATATGGGTGGTGTTTAGCTGACTGGGGGAGGCAATATCAAGGCGCAAAGAGCAGGGGTCAAGGTTTTGGACCTCGCTGGTGGCTCAGATTTGCCTAGTGACAGTAACTGGGAGAGACAGAGCACCGTGGTGGGAGGGATGTGAGGGCAAGGGAGGAGGAGGGGAATGGTGAGGAGGGCATAGGGAGGGATGGAGGGTAGAGGTTAGGGAATCTGGGGGAAATTGTTCAAGTGGAATGGCTCGAGAAATGTCCACTACCAAAGCTGAGCTCACTGAGCTTGAGGGGTTCGTTTGGCACATGGGGATATGCTATGATCATAAGCTTCACGTACGCCCGTAGTAACGGGAGCTTGCAAGGGTGACAATCTCTGTGTATGTACTTTGCATGTCAAAGGGCTAAACTCTTATTACGAAAAGGTCTCTAGTCGCCAGAGAGTTTAAAAGATCGGGAATGGATGTCCTATTTTTGCAAGAGACGAGATATCAGAAGGGCGATGAGCATAGGATTCCATATGGCCTTATAGGTGGTGCATACTGGGGCTTGGGAATACTTAAGGAGGCGGGGGTTGGTATCCTGATACAAAAAGGGATCCGTATGGAGGTCACAAAGAGGTGAACAGACATGGAGGGGAGGGCACTGCTGATATCGGGCCTAATCCAGAACATAAGGGTTACCTTTGCAACAATTTATGCTCCTAACCAGGGTCAGAATAAATTCCTAAGAAGGACCATAGAAAAAAAGGATTGGGAAGGCACATGGACACCTTATACATGGAGGGGACTTTAATGCATGGATGGACGTAACCCTAGATATACAAGATAGAGGTGAAGCAAACTGTGAACCTCAGGGTCAAGTGGACGCTGAGTTTACCATGGCCATGGAGCTCTATGGTCTGAGGGACATCTGGAGGTACCTACACCCACAGGAAAGGGGATTCACTTTTTACTCCGCTCCACATGGTATACTCTTATGAGAATCGATGATTTGTATATGTCAAGTGATTTGTGGGAGGTGGTGGGAAACTCTGGAATTCGTCCAATTTCATGGTCTGACCACAATATGGTTTCAGCTGACATCAATTTGGAAAGACTATGCCCCCGAAATTCCAAGTGGAGATGCAATGATTCACTATGGAAGGACCCAATTTTTAAGGAGCAAATGGAGAACGATATCAAACAATTTTTTACCACTAATGATACAGGGGAGGTGAAGATGGGCGTAGTATGGTACGCGGCCAAACCCACGTGGAGGGGTATCCTCATCAGGGAGGGGGCCTGTAAGAAAAGAGAGCGTGCACTCATAGAAAAAGCATTAAGAGGCAAAATAGAGGTGATTGAGAGGCTCGCTCTGTCCTCCCCGTGGACAGACAGGACCGTCTTATGGAGTCTAGAGGTTTGAGAGAGGAACTGAAACTATTGGAACAGGGAAAGATAGTCCGAAACTTGCAGCTCCTTAAGCAAAAATTTTATGAGAAAGGAGAAAAGGCCGAGGCTCTCCTGACGGCTAGACTATGTAGACAGCGAACCAAAAGGTTGGTTACTGAAATAGAGGGAATAGATGGTAACAGCACGGACATGGCAGAAGGAATACAGGAAGCCTTTGTTTCATTTTATGAAACCTTACACAGCAGTGAAGGGACAGCACCCGTAGGGGCCATTGATAAATATCTGACGGACTCTCACCTTCCTTCCCTACCAGAATCGGAGGTAGATGTCCTAGAATCCCCGATCATGGGAGTGGAAATACAGAAAGCCATCGGGCGTCTCAAGCTGGGGAAAGCACCTTGAACATTTACAGCGGCCTTGCTCCTCTTCCTAACACTACTCTTCAATGACATTATGGAGACAGGAAGAGCACCTGACTCCTTTGCCCAGGCCATCATCACAGTGATACCAAAAGAAGGCAAGGACCATAGACACTGTGGCTCTTACCGCCCGATATCACTCGTCAAAATCGATGCAAAGATCTATGCTTGGGTTATCACAGCTAGATTGGAGGGCCACCTGCCAAAATTAGTACACTCTGATCAAGTGGGTTTGGTCATGGCACATCAGAGGGGGGGCACCATGAGGAAAACACTCCACCTGATAAACGAAGCTCAGGGGATGCAGGGGGCCCCAACCCTTCTCGCAATAGAAGCTGAGAAGTCATTTGATATGGTGGCATTGGACTATTTACATGGGGTCCTGTCGAAGTTAGGTCTAGGGCAGAGACTCCTCCGGGGTATCAGGGCGATTTACTCCTCCCCGAAAACCTGCATTGCAGTTAACAGGGATATTCCAATGGTTCACCTTAGGGAGAGGGAACAGGCAAGGTTGTCCGTTGTCCTCATTGATACTTGTTCTTTCATTGGAACCACTTGCTCAAAGATTAAGACAAGGTCGGCGAGTAGAAGGGATCTCAGTTGGGGAAAAGATATATAAACTGGGGCTCTATGCGGATGACATGCTACTCCACGTGGTGAACCAGCTAACATCCATTCCAGTGGTGATTGAGGTGATTGAAGTGTACGGTCGGCTCTCCTGGTTGGGGTGGCTTAATGCAATCAAAATGGTGGTTCTCCCCAAGATCCTGTACGTGTTCCAGATGCTCCCCATATAGATGCCTGAAGACTATTTTGTGAAAATGAAAGGCTCCCTCTCACGCTTCCTATGGCAGAGCAAGAAATCCAGGGTCTCTAATATGTTACTCAATGTCACCAGGGATAGCGAAGAGGTGGGGCTCCCACACTTACATTCATATTATAAAGCTGAGAATTTTAATTCCACATTTTAGACAACAGGAAGACTTGCAGTTGGTGGGTCTTGATAACCAACACTTGTGCTCTTCAACATTAGGCGAATGGTTATGGGTACCCAGGCCAAAGTTACTTCAGAGGATACGGGAGCACACCACTCTGGGAACTGTGTGGAGCCTCTGGAGGCAGGGAGAAGGGCTTGAGGGTGTCACAACTTGGCCGTCCCTACTAGGGCACCTTTGGGGCCAGGAATTTGGGACGCCATCCTAAACCCAGAGAGGTTTCAGACCTGGTATGAGGCTGAACTGGAGATGGCGGGGCAGCTGTGGAAAAAGGGAACCTTTATCACAATACAGGAACTGTAGGAAGCACTGGGTTTTTTTATACTTACAGTTTAAAGGGGTAATGTTCAGGAAAATCTGGAAAGACAAATTACAAAGAGAGCTCAATCCCTTCGAGAAGATCCTAGATACTGGATCCAGCACCAGTTGATTGATAGGTGCACTCTACAGGGCCCTGCTGGAAACAAAGAAATCCTGCGCTGACAAATTAAGGGAGAAATGGGAAGTCGATCTGGGGAGGGAGTTGTCTCTGTGTACATGGCAGAAAATGTGCAGGAGAGCCTCAAAAACATTAATCTCTTGCCAATACAAACTTCAGGTCATTAAACTTCTCTATAGGTGGCAATACGACCCGGTTAGGCTCTCTAAAATGTATCAAGGAGTGAGCCCTATGTGCTGGCATGAATGTTGGTCAAAAGCTGACTATTGGCATATGTGGTGGAGATGCACAGCGGTCCAGTCGTACTGGGATGAGGTCCTTAGTTGGATTAAAGATCTAGATAGGGTTAAGAGGGAGAAAGTACCAATGTTATTATTATTCGGCTTGCAGGAGCAGGATGACAAATTCCCTAAGTTACCGAAGATGATTCATGGTCTGCTCCTTGCTTCCAGGGCATGTCTCATAACATTTTGGAAGAGAGATCTCCTCCAGACGAAAAACGTAGCCTGGAACTTGTACCGGATGCACCATCTAAACGCAGCCATCCATGGAGATCAGAATGGGTTGATTTCTGGGCAAAATTTAACCAGTGAGACAGTGGGCATGGACCCAGTCAAGTTAACTCAGACATTCTTAAGCCGTAAATGTTTGTTTGGAATGGTTTATATGCATGGAGAGAGGTGATTATCCATGTGTTAAGCGGAGGTCCCTTTGATGGCGTCAGCAGCTAAAGTGGTACTTAATTGAGCCTTTGGTGAAATGAGAAAGGGGGGAGATGGTGGGCATTGACAAGAGAGGGGGGGCATTCAGAGATGCACTTGCATAGTTTGTTTGCCTAATAATACCCTGTTGTGTTAGCCGGTCCGATAGCACAGCGAGTAGAGTGCTTGCTTTGACATCTGTGCAGAGCCTGCTAAACCCGGTAGGGCCAAAGTCAGCCTTTCATCCTTCCGACGTCGATAAATGAGCACCACACACCGTGTTTAATAATAAGCACTGCTCAGATACCTGAGGATTCGTAGGACTATATACATGCTAAATTATTATTATTTATGTCTCTGTTGTTCCACCCTGTGGGTGAGTTGTTGCAAATGTATAATGCGATTCTGAAAATCCAATAAAAATTGAAGAAAAAAAAAAAGATTATTTTTCACATTTCAGCTTCTAATATTAAAATGTTCTACATGGAATGTAGACTTGTTGATTTGCTATTTTTGAGTTAATCATGTTCATTTGCTGTGTATGCGATTGTTGGTGAAGTAGCATGCATGTGCTATTTGCGCGTGGCCAGAGGCACAGAATTTGTATCCTGGACATTACATATACAAATGGATTCCATTGTGAACTGCTCGTCAGAGTCTACATCTAAAGGTGACAGGACGAGGGGAGAACCAGTTGCTCAGAATAGAAAGGACATACCCTAGCAATTATACAATCCTCACACCAATGGTCCCGGCCCTTCAAATATTGCCTCTGGATTTAGGGGATTTGTGCTGAGCAACCCTACCACTGCCAGAATGGCGAGCGGGTCCTTCACTGTGAAGAGGAGAAGTGCACACGTGATTTGCTCTATGGGGCAATCAATACAAGGAGTAGCCTGTGTTGTTCAGAAATTAAATATTGCCTGCTTAGAAGGGGCAGTTTGTATGCAGTTCAAAGCTGTGGCAGGTTCAATCATGTATGCATGATTACACAAAAATACAACTCATGCACACTGTCTCAAGGAGTACAGCAATGTGTTGTGGCCTGGGTCATACCATTGCTAACTACTTGTAAAAGAAATACTGATATGAGAGGTTTTCTTAAACGTTGTAGGTCTTTTAGGAGGATTTAGGTGGGGCACCAGATAACACGCATGCTGATAACTTGATGCCTGCGATGAGAGAAGGATTCCTCTCCTTTTGACACTTTTTAATACTATATAGATTTTAAGATCTTATGGAAATGCCTATACATTTCTTATGAGTCGCACACCCAATGTGTTCAAGATAACAATCTGTTCGTCAGAGGTACAATTCTTCATACATTGTGAAAGCAATAAGAAGAGACTATTATGAGTGTGTGTTCAAAAATTACAGTAATTGTGTACAATTCACATCACAACGTAATCATATCTACTATGGCCGTAAACTTTATAATTGTCATATATGTCAGGATCCATTGGGTGCCTGGACATTAAAATGGGACCAATTGCCAACTCCTGAGTACTCGGAAAGTCCACGGGTGGCAAGGTCGCAGGTGTTTGCACATGCCAGGGTACTTCTAAGTGTTTCCTTCCTGCATACCATTGAAGCCACTCGCCCTCCTGTATATATCCAACGGATCCTGCCAGCAAGGGTGGAGGCTTACGGGGGGCAAGGTCATGGGTGTTGTGCATGCCAGCATATTAGCGGCCTGCAACAAATGTAGCACTGTTTTCTGCAACAGAGATGAGAGCGTGCAGAGACCAGGCATTTCCAGAAGGGTGGCAGGCTTGCTATCTTGAAGTCCTGATCCGGCCCACGCTATAACAAAAACAGTTGAAAAAACTGTTGGAGGATACAAAATGGAGGAGGCGATGGAGCCCCTAGCCACCTTACCCTTCCCCCCCCTATTTCTCTGCAAGTCTGCTCTCCTCTCCAACTTACCAACCCACCCAGAACCTAAAGCAATGCGCAAGATCAAGAGGGTAAGAAGAAAGAGCGGGGGGGGGGGGCTGTCAAGTATCCATGGACTTTGGCGGTGGTGGTACTATTGGCAATGAATTCTTGCTTTGGGGGGGAGCAACCAGGGAGACAACTTTAGAGAATCCCAGGAGTCCACCTAATCCCATGGATGAGCCTCACCCTTATCCATTGTTTGAACGCTAGCCTCATTGCTTTGGAGGGGGGACCAACTGCCATGTTTTCCCGAGCTGTCTCCAATTGGAAGGGATCCACTAATAGTAGGGGTAACCCCATTGAAACAAGCTCTGGGGAACATTCCCAAGGCATGTACCAAGAGGAATCTACGTCCAATACAAGTCTGTCCACCTCTGCAGGGAATTCAGCTTGTACAGATGCGGCTGCCAATTATGGAATACTGGGCACTGAAACAAGGAAACTGCCCCCAGGCATAGCCAAACCCCTCTAAGATCCACTGGTCCCCCTGCTGGCTCCGACTGCCTGCATTGACATGCCACCAAGGCTTCTACAATGTTCTGGCCCCTGATCCACGGTTGACTCTGGGCCCCACTGTAGATGTCTTCTCTCCACTTTCACATCCTCTGACAAAAATGTAATGGATATGGACATTGAAGGACCCACTGAGAAAAAGCCATCTCCCAGCTCCACCTGTAGCACATGGAGTGAGATCATGTTGAATGTGCATTTGGGCGCCAGTTCTTTCCTTCATCTAACACCACTATGGGCATTCAAGCCCCCCATCCAGGAGAAACCACCCTCTTTGGATGCTTCTCATCTGGAGGAACATACCGCCAGGGGGTTTTCCTGTAAACATGTGCTTTCGGAATTGACAGACATAAAAAAAAAAACTGTCATTGGACTTAATTGAGGCTCAGGGTATGGGAGGGGTGTGAGGAAGGGAAAGGATCCATCAGGGGATGCCTTGGGCATTGCCCCTGCTGTTGGTGTGCCCCATCTTTTGTGTCCTCGGCTGACTATTTCTCCTGGTGTTTCCAATGTTCCAACACTGATGAGGCAGTTCCAGTCTGTCCACCCACTAATTTCAAATGCACCGCGAGAATCCCTAGAGCCCCCTTTCCTAAGCCCCCTTCCTCAGTGGCCCACACTCCTAACTTCTCGAGTACTAAGCGCCCAATGAAATACCAGCTGGCGCTCATATTTACCACTTGGGGGAGCACTCGGCTAAGAGTCTCGCTTACGGGGGGGCCAAGTAGGTCCACTGTGTTTCTTCATGGGGTACCTAAATCGGCCATAGATAGGCGAGAACAGGGGGATGCCCTCTTGAATAAATGCCTTCACTGGTTTCACTCTTCTGGGGGACTGTGCCTTTGTGACTAGGGATGCCATGGTGGGGTGCCATAAACTGACTAGTAATCAACCCGTAACCTCTTTTAAATTGGTCTTCAGGAACGAACGAATGGCCAGAGATGTTTTGAGGTGTTTTGATGGATATGAACAGTCACCCAGAGGTGGGATTATAGTCAGCCTGTTCCTGACCCTGGAACAGTGTGTCCCTCTGCACATAACTTTTTGAACTTCTTGGGTGAAACTCACCCCCCTGGACACTTGGCATCCTGGGAGCTGAAGTGGCACCGGGTTTGTGGTACTTTGTACAGAGAACTGCTTAATGTCGCCGAACAAGAGTCGATTTCTATTCTTTAGCTCCAACAGATATGAATATTTTTTTTTTAATATATTTTATTGAAAGACTACAGTTTTGACAAAAAGAAAAAACTTTTGTTTGAAGACATTGACACATCATTTCTATGCAATAAACACAATGGTCTACCGGCATCTTTATGTGCTACCGAGATTTCAGTTTGGAGTGTCTTTATAGTCCAAAGGAAACTTCAGAAGCATAGTTAGATAATTTACAATGGCACATACATGTTTGTTGTTTTGTTCAGAGGAAATCATGTCCCACCATGTCGCCATGTTCTCATCCAAGGGGGCAAATTTGCCTAAATAGGCAGTGCGCTGCTCGCATATTGCTGGACAATTTAGGATTAAATGTTTCAGTGATTCTACAGCAGCAGCACAAAAGCGACATAAATTATTATTTATATTGGGGTGTTCCCTTTGATATAGGATTTCCTTCGAGGTCAAGGTGTTTAGCCGGAAGCGTAGAAATTGCTCCCGATAGAAACGAGTATAACATTCTGACAGATATTTCGCTTGGCAGTTGAGTTTTTTTTAGCATTACCTAGCCATTGAGCAGTTGAAATTGCTGAACATTTTTCAACATTAGCGATCCACGACCAAGTATCAAATTTTCTTTTGGAAAGTTTGGGACGAGATAATAAATCAAAGTTATTGATTTCTGCAGCCACGATCCACGCTTGAACTTTATTGAGTCATTGGTCTAACAGTCGGCTGGTGTGTGAGTCGTCAATAGGAGTAAATATATTATAGGCTGGAGCCCCACTCACCTCTTTTATTTTCCGCCATAGCAAGATGGACTTCCATATCATATGGGTGAAGAGGGAATTCGATGATAATTCATGGCGTATCAAGATGATTGACACACAGTCCAGAAGATTCAAAAATCGTCTCCAGAAAAGCCCCTCTAATTGGTTCCATTTTTGCTCACTGATGTTCCAGCCGGCTTCTGCGCCGAATGTTAAGATAGGAACTACCTTATGAAGGTAGAACGTTAGAACCGGCGTTAGCGAAAATTTTCCAAAGTTATTATTGAGCTTTGCCGCTTGGATCGCCAATCGTGCTGCTTTCAATAATATGAATATTTCAACCTCTCCTCTATCTCCTGTTCTTGTTTTTGTTTTCACCTGTGATAATGTTATGGTATTTTAGAATCGTCTTTGTTAGGATGTACTTTGATGGCCCAGGGCCGAATAAAGTAGTTTGATGATGATGACGAGGCCTCTGTGGATGAGTTATATCAACATCTAAAGAAGGGAAGAGTAAGAGAAGAGTTGGTGTACTATGTTGCCAGGGAAAACGTGGGGAACAGCTGTCCATGTGTGAAAACAGAATTCCCTCGTATGGAAACTTAGCTAATTAATAACAGTATGTCCTATGATACAGAAAAGCATGTTGGTACCCTGGAACGCAGCTTTCAAAGACCAGCGTCACTTTACTGCAAAAGTTCACAGGGGTGTCCCCAATGCTTTGACAGGGAGGATTCACAACCGACCCCCTCCCGAACAGTAAAATGGGATTAGTGGAAGAGGGGAAAGGAGAGCAGAAAATAAGTTTCAGAAATATGACCCGCAAAACAGTGACTGGTCTGCATGTTCCAAAAGGAATCTGCCCTCTCGTATCCAGAAAACTGAATCCATTCTTTCCAAATGATACCCAGCGGACCCCAGACAGTAGTGCTGCGTTCACGTGCGTGCAGGATCAGATAAACAAAGTGTGCTCACCTACTCCAAGAACCTACAGTCAATGCATATCTCGTGCTTTATAGCTTACTCAGCTGTGGAAAATGGACTTTCCCCAGCTCAACATTTTCTAAACGAGGCTAACTATAAAGGTTTGAAAATGTACGCACAAATCTGATTGCTTAAAAAAAAAATACTGATCTTGGCATTACTATACTGTTTAGACTGTTTCCCCCAGACCCGTAATAAATCACCTGCAGAGCACGGGCAACATATCTGCTTTGCTGCTGTTACATAACAACACAAAAACAAACAGCACAGCATGCACCTGGACGTAATTGCTCATCTGTACTTCCCCCAAAGCAATAAACAACCCTGACAGAAATCAGCAAAGTGCAAGACTGTAATATTGCTGCAAATACTGAGCGGTACATTTAACTATTGGCTTACAGGGCTGCATGGATTCCAGAATGTATACGAAAGTTCTCATTCAGCAAGTTATTATCCTCTCCCTAAATCTAAAGGAATGCTTAAGTGCATGCCTTTACTCCTTTAGAGCGAAAATGGATGAATGCAATGGATAAAATAGGGAAACAACAGTAACGTGCAAAAACGGCCAACTCCCCCTTTTCCCTTGCCAAATCCAAGTCCATATGGGGTCTCTAAAAGAATTCCTATTGTGGGTGAAAAGCTACACAGGCACAAACAGCACATGTGCCCACCGGATTCGTTCACCCTCATCCCGATTTGCAAAGAGCCAGGGGTGCTGCACACCACACTTTTCACAATCAAATGGGGCCGATTTGCAGGAATAAGATGGCCAGTGTCAGGAGGACCAAATGACATGGAAAGGCGAAAGGGATTTTTTTCATATTTTTTTTTAACAAATGTTGAACAACATTACCTGAAATTGGTGCTAAGCAGAAAGTTACCACTCTTATGGAAACATGTTAACAGAGCCAACCGTGTTCTTGCAGATTTGTTCCAAACCGTCCACATGTGTAAGAATGTGCTTCGATGGTGAAAATAAAAAACTAACATCTATTCATTGAGAAGATTGAGCACATTTACATCTCATTCATCACTTAAACTTTGAAAAACAATCAAAAATGTGTCATAAGTTAAGCATATTTTATTATTCTTGTGCTCAGTGTAAAGAAATTAGATATAAATACTGTACATTAATGTGTGTTATGTAAACAGTAGTATTGTAAGAGAAATTATTGAAAAGGTTTCTCATGTGGGCACTTGGATTTGTGAGGTGGGAATTAAAGGACACTTCAAACCCAGTCCAGCACGAAATAATGTAAAAGATTTAAGACAAAAAGCATTATGCAAAAATATACAGGCATATACATTAAAAACATGTAAGAGGACATAGGGCCTCATTCTGAGTTGGGCGCTATGGGTTAACATGATGCCAGTGCAATTAAACCCTCACCACCAATTCAGAGGCCCCTTAGCGGGACCCGCAAAGGACATGTGGTCTGACCACACGTCCTTTGCGGGTCCTGCTCATGGACCAGGGCGCTAATAACAGGCCCGCTATTTGTGGGCCCGTAATTGGCGCCTTCCCAATTCCCATTGAGCCATATGGGGGCTCAAATGGAGAATGGTCTACAGAATGGGGACTTACCGGGTCCTCTAAAGTCGAAATGACCCGGTAAGTCCCCATTCTGTCAGACCGGACCTGGACCCGGATTTGGAGGCAGCCATGGCGCTAATAGCGCCATGGCTACCTCCAAACTCGTAATGACCCCCTTAAACCAATTGAAAACATAGCCAACTGAATCGTGTGGTTTATAAGCAGAGGAAATGCATGACTAATTCCCAAGAATAATATTAAGGCAAGTACAGAAAAAACCTTCTGAGAAGTACATTATTTAAGTTTATTACCTATGTTAGGAGGGTTCATCAGAACCTACTCTGGTGAGGGGTTCTCAGAAGCCAACTAAAATGTTCAACCAATTTCACACTTAAGTCTTTTACCATACTCTCAGTGGTAGAGTGGCTGAGCAATCAGTCTCAGACTCAGGAGGAACAAGGCTTGGTGTGAAGTAGAGTTAACAAGAGCAAAATCGGTTATGTAACAGACGACGACATAAGTAATTCCAAAAACATACTCTTTATTTAGGCTCAGGCCATATTTAAGCAATATTAACAGGCCCGATAATGCCCTCCTCCCCTTCACAAGGGTAATATTGCTATTAGTATCCAGCATGATGTACGCAATACTAATAATGTGTTTTAAAAAAATATTTAAATAAAGATGGCCACCATGAACCTGAGAAGGGATACACAGTCCCTTCTCCATTTTCCTGACGCCCGTTGACAAGGCTGCAGGGATGCACTGGGAACAATGCAATTCCCAGCATTGGGGCGAGGGACCAGGCCATGGAAAATAAGTGGGGCAGGGTGGGAGGGGGAAAATATTAAAAAAAGGGGTTGGGAAGTCCTGGCAGGGGGAAGATGGCAGCCTCCCGCTATGAGGAGATTTGGGGCAACGGGATTACCATATGGTAATGCCCCCGTCTTGAGCCTCCTAATTGGCTGGGAGGATGACATACCCAGAACCCCCCCACCCTCCCCACTGGATACTAATTATATTAAACAAACTACTGGTGAGTAAAGTCACAATTGAACATATGTACACCACATTTTGGTAACAACAAAATAATAATCTACTACTTTAGTGTACAACAGATTTCAGTAAGGACATTCACACTGTAAATGTCTAGAGTGGGAGAAAAGGGGTACCACCAGTTTTACAAGTCTTAGGCAACCCCTGCATCTTACACAAAACACATCAGAACACTATCTTTGTTATAGTATACTCTACCACAAGCAGGTGGTTTTACCAAGCAAGTTATTGTAAGAAAGTCACTGTAACCAAGTCCCAGAGTGTCCTGCAGCTATGTAGGGGTATGATGTCAATCAACATGCCAAGGATGACAGAAGGGAGAACTCCTGGCCCAGGCTACATCACTCTTAGCCCTGTAAAGTAGCTACTATTAACTTCAGGGCTGTAAGACTAATGAAAGTCAGTAATATAAGGTACCTAAAGCTTCAGACTCTGACTTGAAATGCCACATAGATCAAGGATCAGGGGATATGTGGACAAAATATGCTTCACCGTGGACTTTGCTGCAGGAGGTTCACAGGATTTAAGTTTGGAGCAGTCTAGGGATGATTAGGGTAAAAAAAGACCATAGGACAGGCTCAGGAAGGCTTGAATGTGGTTCCAGCAGCACAGGGGGAACTCTCCGGATCAGCAGACATGTGCGCACATTGTTGTGATCAAGTACAGGGGCAGTAGGCCCCCAGAAGCAACACTCTTAGACTTCTGGTTCCATCAGACCCTTCCTGGTGGCGAGATAGCAGTAGGTTGACAAGGTCTTAGCAGAGCACTGAGGATGACAGAAAGGCTTCTAATGATGAGGCAGGAATGGGCCAATTCAAAATTGTACTCCAGTCTCAGTCAGTTGCAAGTCAATGATGCCCACCTTGCAAGAGTGATGGATGCAAATCAAATCCTCAAAAAGGTTGGTCCCACCAGTAAGGGGAGGAAGGCACCCATTCCATGTCTTCCTCATTGTTTGGAAAAAAAGTTGTTTGTAATGCAGTGTTTGTATTGGCCAATGTTGGTTGCCGCAGAAAACATCCAGTGGCTCGATGGAGAATTCATATTATTGACAATATTGAATGGGTCCAGGTCCTGCACGATGCCCAGCCCATCTATTGAAGTGTGCTGCAACAAGCAAACAGGGGTAGGCTTTCCAATGAGGACACCCCACCACTTTGCAGCATTATTGTACTAGGAATTACAGGTGGACATTACTTTCAATAGATCCGTTTTGGTTTGGTTGGTGTTACCATATAAGCTGACTGTTTGTCAAAATGTCTTCTTGTTTTTGTGATAGGCCTAGAAATATTACAGACTTTTTAAAAAAAATGTATTTTGGTTCTCTATAGAATAAGGGATGCACTACAACTAACAGTAAGATTGCAATTCTTGATATTTCTTGAAAGCATAATTTCTTACCTTATTTTCTAGGCCTAGCACAAATACTATTTTCAATTTTCCTTTAGATGGCAATAATTTGACAATGTTAATAAACCTCCTGATGATCCACTGGAACCACAGCGGAGAAACACGTGTAGAGGTCACAAATAGATGTTGATACTATGTATGTGATTAAGAGACGCACAATTTGGAACATATCACTTTATGAACAAGATCCACTAATGTCTTGAATTAAATGGATTTAAATCATCCTTATGATTGCAAGTGTGTTTTTTTCTCAATAAATTGCATGCTGGCACATACTGGATCACCGTTTCAAGCAACAAATCCTTATACTAATATTGACCAGCAACAATATGGGGACATTCCTTTGCTGATAGCTGCAAAACTATAAAGACATCAAGCCTGTGATTCAGAAATTTGATTGACCATTGTCTGCAATTTCTTTTACCCAACATATGCAATAATAACTAAATAAGAAACACTACAAAAGATGTGTTTTTGAGGTGCAAAAAGGGATTCATGTGACCTAACCAGTCAATAGGGCCCAATATGGACCAGGTGGGAAGTGCAGGAAAGGCATGGTATCACAAGTATGACTCTGTCACAATAGATACAATTTGTCAAACCTTTCTTGAAAAAGTTGGGGTCAGAGAAACTCGTATTTTGCCCTATGACTAAGATGGGATTAGTCTCAACCATCAAACGATATACAAAACAGTCCTGGTGGAGTCCATCAAATCAAAATGGACTATGCTAACAAAACCTAATGCCTGCCCAATCTCTTGTACAAAAAGTGTAAAAAGGAGACATGTATGCAAATGATAAATCAGTGTTCTAAAGAATAAAGGTAGTTTAACTAGCTCTCCTCCTCACTTTATACCTCATGGAGTAAGGCCTGTCAGTGTAGGCTCAGTTGCTAACACTCTAAGCAGTTCATAACCGTGGAATGAGGCCCGCCTGACCTTTCACGTTAAAGTCTCATCTTGACTTTCAAAATTGCATTCCCAATGTAAAGTTCACAAAGGTCCCCCTCTGCCGGGCTCAGACCTTACAGCACACAGTTCATGTTGGTCACCCTCTGTCAGGCTCAGACCTCTCACATCACAGTTCAACACAAACACCCCGGGGAGCTCCCTTCCCCAAGCTTATTGTACTTCAGGTCTCCCTCAATCGGGCTTGGACCCCTTCCGATGTCAAAGACTTTTTAATGTGCGGGGCTCTCTTTACAGAGCACTGCAGGACCACTTTGACTCAATGCTCACATTTATTCACTTTTGCTGTTCGCTTTACAACTCTAATGTACCTTCACAGAGACTTTCAAATGGGCTACTTCCTTTCGCTGGACCACTCTGTTACTTAGTATCGCTGATCTCACAGCCACCTTTCACTTCAAAGTTAATTCACAGGTATGCCTTTGTTCGCATCTCATCCCCATGTGTGCAGCCTTCACTTGTGATATAATGTTGCTACTTCATTTGCTTTAATGCACACCAGTCTCTTAGGTCACTTGCCAACTCACTGGCTCTGTGCGCTTCTTTGTTTTGAAATTTCCAAATTCACAAGTCAAGGTTAGTACTGCAGGCTAGGCATCGCCTCTCCAACTCTGCCACTCACCCAGGAGGGTCACTGGCATACTTGAAACACAATACAATCTTCACTTGTGGAATCTGGCCTTCTCCATGTGTCTTTTGAAGTCTGTCGGAGGCAACAACCTCCAATAAGGAACCTTTGGGGTTTTCAGCCCGCTTTTCTTGTCCCTTGGTCAGTTGCTCTGCTCTAGTAGGTGTGCCTTCATCCTGGATGGTCTGCTCGTACCCTTGTTCCACCTTGCTCAGAGTTTGTCTTTAGGCGTTGCCTTTTACTCGTTTGAGGAGAGCTAACTGGTATCAGGTATATGCACTAAATGTAAAATGCCTGACTTTCCCTGACCGATTAACAGGACATGTCCATTACAATGTGAGTTGGTCTGGTTACTCTGAATCACCCTCTTCTTCGGCCCAGTGTTTGTGTAAAAAGTGGGGTGAAGTTGGGACTTGAGAAAATCCTACACAATAGGATGGGTTAGATTAACAAAAAAGGGGGGAATACAGCAACACACTATCAACAGTCTCACCCCCACTCCCTGAAGACCCCTCTCCCAGGTGATCCTCCTGCACTGGTCCACACCCAGGAACTGGATTCAAAAGCGATGGCCCTGTCCTGGCCTCCTGGATAACTAGCAGGTGAGATACCCTTTGATTTCTCACAGCATTTATCAGACAATAATACACTTGGTGTCTTGGTGGTTTGACCACAGTGAACCCGGCTTGCCTGTGCTGTTCGATGTTTCGATTTGGTTCAAAAAGCGACAGGAGCAGTTTTTAAGCAGTAGTAGTTGTCGAGTCAGAGTCGAACTGAAGGATGCTGCAGTTCAAAGCATTACTCGATGATTGTGGAAACCACCATGTTCCAATAAACAGTGGATGGGCTTACGGCAGGGTGCGCAAGGTGAGGTGGTCCGATGCAGTGCTTGAAGGACAATTCATTTCCATGTGACTAACAAAGAGAAACTCAAAAGCGAACAATTTATTTTTAATAAAGTGGCAAAGTAAGGTATCCAAATGGAAAAGGTCTCACAAGACCTAATATTACAAACAAACAGCAGAATGTTATTCGTATGTTCTAAAAACGAGAACGAGATTTCGTTTTGATTTTGTAAAGTTTTGGAGAGTAGCAACGGGTAAAAGATGCACTGGAAAGGAGTTTTAACCTTTTTTTTTAGGCCTAATAAACACACACACAAAGATTATCCAACAAACACTAAATGCTTGGCAAAAAAGACCACTACAGTCCACCCATAAGTAATGAAAACACATGTTGTGGTCCTCCCCAGCGGACTGTTGCTTTTACAAATTAATATAACCCAAAACATTAAAATGAAACCGACATAGGTCTCTTAAAGGGTCATCATATCTTGAAGGATCGCATATTATACAGTGGCTGACTGTGGGATGTGCAACACAAACATGATTTCATTCGGCCCTGACATTGAGAAGTGGATTGCGCTTCTCCACGGGTGGTCACTAGACCACCAATATAGGTTAGTGATGGTGCTCTCATGTTTACTTCACTGAAACTTCACGTCTGTGGAATCAGCTGCTTAAGTTCACTATGGCAATGAGCAAAACGCCCTTTACTAGAAATTAAAACATACATTTCAATTGTTGATTAACTTCACAGAAAATTATTCTTTTCAAAATGTGTTGCTTTTCAAACACCTTCCATGTGCTGTAAATATCGATTTCCAATGTTAATCAAACTACAAGGCAAACTAGTCACAGTATCAAAGTGGAATTTACAATTTTTTAGAATTGTTGCATGCCCCAGCTCGACACATTCATGTCTTGCCATTGCTTCCTCACGGGAGCCATGCACATATTAACGATAGTAAATTGATTTTGAAAGTGTAATTTCTTAGCAGACCATTAGCCCTGCCCTTTATGTGGTGTAAAACATACAAATACAGAATTATTGTATGTCTTAACTACCAGCTCTGTCTGTAGTTCAAACATAATGCATTGCCGCCATATGTCATCAGATGTTTTCTTGGTCCTGGTGTTCTTCCTAATGTTTCACTGTAAGATGACAACATCTAATAACAGTTTATAATTAATATAAAAACGTATTATTTGACAATAATGCAAGCATTATTGCTTCTTATTTTCTAGACATAGGTTTATCAAGCCAGAACATTGGCAAATACTTCAAAGTGATTATTATATAGCTCTGTCTATAGAAGAAAAAAAAACAATCTTGGCAGACATGCCTCCGAAATCAAATGATATACGTAGAAATGCTGACTGGTTTGACTATGAACAGGGGTGCTATCTTTACTTTGATTTGTATCATTATGGAAATAGCTGATGCATACACAGAGCTCCACAATATATATTAGCTACCTACTTAGGAACATATGTAGTTATGCTTAAATGCATACGAAACACAATCAACAGGGGAACATCTATGATTGCAAAGGTAAAAAGTCATGCTTACATGTCTGAACGGTGAGATTATCGTAAAATGTGAAACAGTACTGTATGCATGTAGTTGAGTGAAAATGCAAAAACAATTCTATGCAACTTTGAACTCCATCTGTGGGAGATGATTGATCAAATGGCCGTGTTTGTGTATTTCTTTTCTGTTGTCATTATCTGACAGTGGAGGTTTCATAGCTAAGTCGTGTCTTATAATCACACAGTTATTTTAGTAGTTATCAGGCATTATTGTCAACCTGATTCTGTTAACAAAGACTTAAACGATTGGGGTGTTTGCTGCTCCTTACAGTCAGATCACATAGATTGCAATCATGTTATCACGCACATGCTTTTCGGATGAGCTATTGCTTATTATTTATGCAACTTCCAACTACTGGAGAATCATCTTAAACATAGTGCTTTGCATTCTTCAAGCTGACTAAAATAATTAAATGCATCTGTAATGCATTCCCAATATCTGACATTCTTACTTAATGTTCAACTGAACCACTCATACTTAGGAATAGTTTAATAGTTATTTAGGATGAGCAATGGAACCCCATAATTACAGTTCACTAACACAACCTAAATTGGAAATCATTTTCAACCACGTGTGATTGTCTTTGTCCTCAGCACAATGCCACTGGCAAAAACATTAACATATATTTAAAAATATTCTATTTTTAGTCAAAAGATACACAGACTGATTCATGCTATTTTATGCATGCTGAAAAGTAACTTTGCACATTTTTCAACACGCAAAACTCTGTTCTGTGATTCATGGATCAGACTTTGGGCCTCATCAAGAGTCTGGCGGTAACACTTAAATCCGGCGGTAGCGCTGTTAACACCGGATTTAAGGGTCCGTCAAATCAGGGCTTTGGCAGATTTCTCCCCAGCTCTGAGCACACTGAGTTACCGCCCAACTCGTGATGAGGCCCTTTATGTGTATTTCAGAGACTTTGCGTGTGTCCATCAAGACTGTGTGTGCAGTTGAGCACTGTGCCGTAGGCCATAGGCCATGCAACCAAAAATCTAGGCACTGGCCAAAACCACCACAGAACAATACGGCCATGCACCCAAGAATCTGGCCACTGGCCACAACCTTTGTAATAATATGTGTATAGAAATGGTATTCGGCTATTGGAAACAACCATTAAAATAATATGTGTATAGTAATTTTTCATACTGTATGGGCAGTGTATAGTTTTTGGAAAATAGTGACACAATACCATTGAAGTGGAAATGTTACTTTTCATTGATGTAGCATTGGGGGTACAGGTTGACTGTGTTGTACATGGTAATGCAAGAGAAATCTTTGCTTCTAATTCTGTGAAAAAAAATAAAACATATTATAATATGTTAGGTAGGAAACTTCACAATGTCACATTGTATACAGTCTCACATATTTATGTACTTTTTAGACTCTCAAAATTAATATAACATTCCAAGTACTATGCTTCAAACAACATTACTGTGCATTTTGCACAGTTGCTGTGTTTGGTTGCATAATCATTGGGTTTTTGAGAAAAACAATCCATGTAGGATTAAAAAAAAAACTAGTTCATTTATTTGATGTTACGTGTCGTACTTTGTTTGTTTGAAGTGTGCAGTACTTAAAGGAATGTTTAAGGTGCACACATATGTGTATTTATTGTTACAAGCAGTGTTGTAGTAGGAAGAATTGTAATGGTGTATGTGTTTTGTTTTTTTAAATTGCTGGTGGTATGGCTGCAGTTAGATACCAGTTGGCATATTCTAACTGTTTATATTTTTGCATTTTTGAAGCTTATGTTTGGATGCACTTTTATTCCTGTTGGTGGATTTTATGCCTTTCACTATTAGAAAGTACTATTGCAGTGTGCTGGGTGCAGATTGATATCAGTTGGCATATTCTAACTGTTGATAGTTTTACAGTGTTGAAGGGTATGTTTTGAGGCATTTTCATTCCTGTTGGTGGATGTTAATTATGTCAATATTGCAAACTAATATTGCAGTATTATGGGTGCGATTAGATACCAGTTGTGTATTCTAACAGTTGATACTGTTATAGTTTTGCCGGTTATGTTTAGAAGTACTTTCATTCCTGATGGTGGATTCAAACTATTTCACTATTGTTGTATTATGGGTGCAGTTAGATACCAGTTTGCCTATTCTACCTGTTTACAGTTTGATAGTCGAGAAGGGTATTTTTAGAAGAACTTAGATACCTGTTGGTGTCTAAAGTGCACTAACTATGATGGTTTTACAGGTTAATGACTACATTTAGGTTTAAGGAATATTAAGTAGGCATCTGTTAGATTAGCTGGTAATCTATGTTTCAGAGTAATGGAAGTTTAATTGCATTCAAACCAACTGCATGTTTTTTTTTATGTATGCAGAATAGTGAACTGCAGTGGTTGTGGCACCAGTGTGGTAGATTATGCCTACTGTTGCAAAGGTGTTCTTGCCAAGAGATACTTGCCCATGTGTGATGCTAGTAAGCTTGCAGTTGTTTTTGGTACTATCTAAATTTCACCGTAAAAACATTACTATTACATATTGCCTAGGAGAGTTTATGTGTAAGGTGGAATGATTGTCTGAATTGTGAACAGTGCATAATATGCCATGATTTATAAATACACAAATCGTTCATTGTGACCAGCTTCTGTGCAACATGGTAGCAGAGACTGCTTGTATATTTCCACTTGTATAACATCTGGAAAGTGTCATTTATAGATCTATTTTTGCTTTCTAGTATTTGCAGCTAGTATATTAGAAATGCTTGTGGATCTTCCGGTGTGTTTATGGTGAATCTAACCACTCTTGCAGAGTAGTCCAATTCTTGCCTCATCTCTGAGACACTGTAAGTCTGGTCAGGATTATTTGTGGCATTTCTAGGACGGATGAGCATTTGCAAACACAACTGGTCTGAGTCGTTTAAGTACATGTTTTGAACAATTGGTGGTGATTGGAACAGAAGATTGATTGCTACATTTGCAGAGCAATTTACACCAGTTGTGTTGGAAAATTGAAATGGACTGGAGAATTCTCTCTCTGTCTCATTTGTTGGACTACACTTCTTTTTTAGAAGACATATTTGTCTTTGTGCTGTTGGATGTGCACTTGCATTTCCACTAGATAGTTTCTGGTTGAGCTATTTGATAGAGTAGCAGTTGTTATTACTTTCTTTGGTGGTATTGTTGGGAGATATCTTATAAGTTCTGTTTGCATTACTTTTCTTTTAATGAGTTTACCTTTTTGAGGAACAGGGTACATATCTAGATGGGGTTCGTAGAGTATGTAGTCTGTTGTAATCTAAGATGCAAGGAATGTGAGCCTTGAATTTGATTGCATTAATATTGACTAGAAACATAGTCATTTGAGTGTACGTAGATGTGACAGTGCTACATAACTCATACCTTCTTTAATGTCTGTGCTGTCAATGTCAATCAGTGCCTGATCTAGGATTAGTTAGACCTTGTGATTTGTGAATAGTGACTGCATATGCAAGAGACAGAGAGACTTGTCCTCTGCATACATAAGTGACTTTGAAAGAAGGAATTGTGCTGTTGAGCCGCCTATCCTTTTTTATCATCTGAAAGTTTGTCAAAGTGGATGTTGACAAACTGAATGTTGTTGTCATGTGGATATGTCTGGAAGCCAACAACTGTACCAATTGCTCTATGAACTAAACCATGCCCCATGTCAAAGTTATGTTTCCGAATTACTCTGAATTTTAAACACAATGGTAACATTTTCATCAAACCAGCTGTGTTGGAGATACATTTTCTAAGCTATTCAGTCATGCTGTTGCTTGTTGACACACAGGGATTATCAAGCCGTACAATTCCAGTTTGTCTGTGGAGCTAATATGCCGTATTAGTTGCATTTCTTTTTTTAACATTGTCTCATTGAATTGTGTACAGTTTGCTAGGGTTGGCATTAAGGACATACTGTTTACATTTGTTTGGGCTAATTGTTCCATGACATCAGGAACAGATATGTCATGGCCATATAGCTCATTGATGAGTCTACTCTTTCAGACAGATTGTGCATATTTAGAAAAAAGATCAGTCCAAATGGTTTTTAAAATGTTAGTATAGGTGCAGTCTGCAGACTGACACATGTATTGATTTAGTTCTCTGTATTGGAAATGTAGCCCGCAATTTGCATTTACTATGCTGCCAAGTGTGTTGCGGCATTGTTTGTGTCCTAAGGTTTCAAAAATAGGGTCACCTTTCACTGTTGTTAATTGTAAGAGATCTCAAAAAACAATAATGTGTTTTCCCCCAAAGAGTTCTTTGCAGTCCGTTTTAAGGATTTCTTGTAATCTGAGGTGAATTAAAGCCAACATTTGGTCGGAGAACATGCTCACCTCATCTATTAGGAGCATTTTCTTTTGTTTCAGAATTCTACTTAGTTCAGTAGCAGCTTCTGTTGATAGTTTGTAGTTCTCTGATTTGTTTTGGTGTTCATTTTCATTGAATGCAGCTTCAAATGAGTCATGGGTTCCCAATACAGTTTCTTCTTTTTTTCCATGGTTTAAAAAGTTGGAGTAGGGACATGTAGTAAAGTTTTCCATGTTGAGGAGCTTTAAATGATAACTTTATATGATTAAGCTTAGTTTGGTAAATTGGATGAGGCTGCCTTCACAAGTTTTGACCATGTATGTTCCACTTTTTTCATCTGGTTTAACATTATTCTTGTAGGAGAAATGTTGGGCTATGTGGTATAGGCACATGTTTTCCAAAGCAGTACTTCTGTCTGTGTAGTATGTGTCTAATACATTTTTTTTCAATATGTCCTGGCTGTTGGAATCCTTCTTGGCTATTGTTTCTATGTCTTCGTACTATTTCAGCACTCTTTTTTCTGGATGTAGCAGGACCAAGGCTTAGCCAGACTATGTGTTCAGATTTGCGATATAAGGCTGTGCCTGTTTACTGGTGTGCAGTTTCTTACCATACACACTCACTATGGGAGAGCATTTTTACACCAAAACTGTACAAATTTTGAGACAGTGTTTTGTCAGATCATATGTCATCCCAGAGGTCTTTTAGCTCTGTTTTCTCAGCTTTGGTTACGTAGGCTGTGACATATCTTGCAACAGCAGTGGAATTGTCTCCAGTGTATTGTATATCTATGTTTGCATTCGACAAGAGGGCAATGATTGCATTGGAATCATTGATGTACTTTGAAGCTTTGTTTCTTTTAATGCAGTATGTATTTTTAGGCAATTTGCCTTTCACACTGTGTCTAACAGAAGACATGAAGCTGTTTACATGTTCTTTTTCTGAAGCTGGTCTAGGGAAACCAAAGTGGCATATGGTGTAGCATTGACCTTTGTTTTTATATTTGCATCAGCAATATTTGCCACACTTATGTTTTTGGAAGCGTAACATTTGTGTATGTAGCTCACTATGTGTGGTTTCTATAGGGATGTCACATATTACATATTTGTGAATAAACTGCAAAACAGTGGCATCACTGTCATGACCAAATTTAGGAGCATCTTTTATCCACAAAAGCAAGTGGATGTGTGGCACTCCTCTGGATGATATTCTTTTCTGAAAAAGAAGTGTTCGACTTCTCTGAGGGGAGGAATGGTTTTATTACAGATGTAGAGTAGCATGGCAATAAAGCAGTGGTGAAAGTATATTGATACATTTACAGGGTCAGGAGAGTGAGTTCTCCTGGTGTTTTTATATCTATCCCTGCTTTGTTTTGGTTTGCTATGCATGAGAAGTCGTGCAAGTCCTCCCCTGCATATTCTACACAATTAAGCGACAAACCATGTGTGTGGGCCAAGGTTACATAGCATACATTAGCATGACATTAGAACCAGTACTCTTTTGTACCACACATGTTCGCCAAGAGATTGGGATATTTAACTGAAAAATGTAATCTTTGTGTTTTATCTTTTGAAATAGTTGGGTAGCAAACATGTTTAAAACATTTGAACCTGTTTTCAATGTATGTGCGACTCAGTAACATAGATTTGCTAGTTCACTTTCAAACAGTAGGTGGAATATGCATTCAATGTTTGATCTGAATCTGGGGTCTTCAGAATACATTATTTGTAGAATTGATGGCCACCCTCACTTCTAATTTTGCCATAGCTATAAAGGCCAAGGGCAACGTAAAAAAGAGAGGATGGTTTGACGAGGCATGCAAAAGGGCAAAGAAATCGTTGTTGAAAACCTTAAAGGACCCGACAAGTAGTAGAACTGAGATTGCCCATGCCAGGAAAACCTACCAAAAGGAGCTAAAGAGAAGGAAACTTGAGATAGAACGGGCAGCCTGGGAAGGTTTTTTGAATGCCGCCATGAAAGGGGATCAGAAGGCTTTTTGGGTATATGTAAAAAGTGGGCCGGAGGGGTGTTGGTCTAGTGTGGGAAGTTTAATTTAATTTATTAATAATGTGTTACAGTTTATATTTAAACTTTACACATAATGATACATTTTATAAACATAGTAAAAAAAAGAATTAAAGATAGAATTTAAACACAACTAAAACTAAAACTAAAACCTAAGCTACGAAAAACAATCTCATAATACATATATTACTTATCTAACTAAAAATAAATTACAGTTAAGCACAACTCAAGCATGTTCTACTTATTGTTCTAATCATTAATCGTTAATAAAATTGCTCCTACGAAAGTATAAAGATCACCAAACCTCTAACAGAGTCAGTATCATAGTATCAGACAAGTTCATATATATATATTCAGAGTTCTTTCGATTACCAACCAGACTCTAAAGGTAGCAATCTGCAGCTGCCGACAGAATTGCTATAGCTTACTATGTAAGTATCCATCATGTTTACACATTTAGTTAATACATGATTAGCGGTTTCTTTGCATCCGTTATACTTACATAGTCGGCAATACCTCTCTGTGGAAGATAAACCATTATATTTACTTTTGTTAGACACCAGCGGTAAATTATCAACCCTCAGTAAAAGTAAAAATCGCCTGAGTCTACTTGATGGACAGAGGGTTAAATACGGCTGCATTTGCTTAAAGGAATAGAGCATGTAGTGAATGAATTTGTATTTTGGAAGCTTATCCAGATGTGCGTAGTTTTCCAGCCAGTCCCAGAGGGCAATTTTTTTGGACAGTGCATTTTTTTGGGGATCATCAAACTTCACTCCACTCTTAGTCCAGTTCATTAACCTCAAGAAGGCTTCAGTCTCCTTTTTGAGATGGCATTTGGTAGCTTCCTTTGTAGCTTCAATGGCAAATTATTTCAATAACCGATTCTCTGGTTGATTAGAAATCCTAAGATAAAGTTCGGCTCTCCTTTTCAGGACGATGGAACCTAAAGAGGAAACCCCCACTTCAAATCTTAACAATGCCATTGGAATAGATTGGGGGAGCCCTAGGATTCTTCTCCAGAACTTCCCCTCTATGACTTGCAGCCAGCTTAAGTCCATTTGCAGCAAGGCTTCCAGCCCATAAACAACCATAGGGGTTAACACCTGGGTATATAATTGACGGAAGTATGGGAAGTCGTACTTATGTGGAAGAAGGGGCCTGGCTAACTCATTTTGGGAACCTCTTTGGGTCAGAACGTCAAGAGGCCATAATAGATCATGTAGGGCCATGCCTAAAGTTTGAGGTGGAGGAGACGGTAAAGGCAATCAAGCTCCAAGCGCATAACCGAGCCCCTGGTCCGGATATGATCCCTTCAGACCTATTCCAGGATCCAGTAGATTTGTGGGCTCCACTTCTGACTGTGGTGTTTAATGCTTGCTTACAATCGGGGTCCTATCCGCCCTCGTGGAAGAAGGCGATAATTTTTCCAATTTTTAAAAAGGGGGATATTTATAGCCCCGCTGCATATAGGCCAATATCATTGTTGGACTCCTCGTTCAAAATTTCTGGGAGAATATTGTTGGCCAGAATCGAAACATGGATCAAGGAACAGTCAATTCTCTTGGATATTCAATTTGGGTTTCGCCCAGGAGTGGGCACAATAGAACAGAGCCTTAATCTTTATTTGCTGGTGGCCAACTCAGTCTTTTGTCGGGCGAGGCAGTTTATCTGGCTTTTATGGACCTAAGCACGGCCTTTGATAAAGTAGATAGAGCAAAGCTCTGGGCAGTGCTTGGGTCCTTAGGGTGCCCCGGAGATATATTGCGGGTACTGGTTGACCTCCACACAGATAACGAGGCCTGTGTATGCAGTGACCCGGGAGGGCACTGTACGGCCTGTTTTCGGGTGGGGTGTAGTGTGAGGCAGGGCTGCGTATTGGCCCCTATATGCTTCTGCCTCTACATTAACGGCCTTTCACAGGACCTGATCGATATATTGGCTGATTTTCTGGTTTTGGGGGGAAGGGGGTTCCCAGTATTGGCCTATGCGGACGATACTGTTCTATTAGCAAGAACACCAAGGACTCTACAGGTTTTGATTAATGCCTATTCAACCTTTATGGACAATTTGGGCCTAAAAATAAATACCAAGAAATCAACAGTAATGGCCTGCGTAGGTAGAAAACGTTTGGTGCCCATGAAACCTATGCTCTGTGCAGGGGAAATCATACCCAGAGTTAAGGCCTTTGACTATCTTGGAATAAGCTTTTCAGAGGCCTTAAATGGTAGGGACCATGTGGCCAAACAATCTGTTAAGATGAGCCAACAGATAGGCGGAATCTTTAGATGTATGTCAAAGTGTGAGGGCCAACCTTTGGATGTGATTTTAAAGATCTACGGCACTCAAACTGTGGCCTCTACTATGTATGGCGCAGCAATCTGGGGCTTCCAGAATGTGGCGGAAATCCAGAGTAAAGAGAGAAAATTCTTTAAAAACCTGCTAGGGCTCCCGACCATTGTCTCTGGAATAGCCATCCACAGAGAACTGGGCGTGGAGTTTTGGGAGGACCAGTGGGCGCTGGCCCCTCTTTTACTCTGTGTTCGGTTGTGGGCCAACAAGCAAGCTTCCCTTTGTCATTTTATTATACGCACTGTGCTGGGTAAAGTTGGCTGGAAAAAAATCCCCTGGCTTGCTTATGTCTCTTCAACTTTGTGTGAAGTTAACTTAGGTGCCCTCTTTCCGCCTGCCTCACTCATAACTAAGAGCGAGGGGGCAGTATACAAAGCAATGCTGGGAGATATTGCAGTAAGGAAAAGAATCTTGTTAGAGTATGGCCACAAATCTGGCCAATTTCACACGAACATTAGCAGGCTAACTGGAATTCAACCATATCTGATATGGAGCCCGTTTAAAAAGGATAGGTGATTGATTACGAGGGCATGGTTTGATTGCCTTCGGTTGAAAGGAAACACTTACAAGTGGAAGGGTTTTCCCGATTCAGCGGGTTGCCCTGTTTGTGGCCACTATCGAGAGGACCTTCCTCATCTGCTGTTCTTCTGTATAGGGTATGTTGGCATACGTAAAATGACCTTGATTCCGGCCCTCAAGAAGACAGCGATTCGTTCACACAGGGCTGCATTTATGTTTCTTCTGAGTGCCGAAACAGTTTTCACAGCTTGGGCTCTTTTGACGCTCCTGAAAAGAGCGATGTACTTCAGCAATAGTTTACTGAAACTGCAAGGTGGTGAAAGTTAGTGTTATGAAGCTTAATACTATGGGTAACGGGATAAATGTTTGAGTATTGCTTTCTGCATCATCCTACTATCTAACTTTTAATGTAGCCACTGTTTAGGAAATCTTTTGCTAGCTAATTTTACTGGTATGCTGTCTTTTGAATTGTCTACTGATTTTTATCTTTTTATGAAATTCTAATTTGGATATGTGTTTTAACTTGTATTTCTGTTGTTGAATGGATTGTTTTATACATCCGAATAAACTTGTTTGATTGATTGAATACATTAGTAAAGAATGGTATTCTGATGCTGTTATTTGTGTGCATCTTTCATCCATTCGTCTGCCTTTTCCTGTAGGAAACAGTAGAGAAAGGCTTGTGCTTCAACACTTTTTTCCCTTATGCTGATTGGGGATCTTTTGCCGTGATGCATTTGATATGTTTCAAGTGCATCGTCTATGGTGTCTTTGAAGTGTAGTGGGTGAATTGTGTACTGGTCTAAAATATTGGATGCTGTAATAGGATCTAGAAGTTCAAATTGGCCAGTTGGTGAGGAATCCTGAATTATTTTGGTCGTTTCCCTTAGGTTTTGTTCAATGTTTATTTATTTGTAGTACTCATTGTTCTCTTTAAGATATTGTAGTGCTTCTCTTACTTTCTTTCAGTCTACTAGTTGTTGCCAAATGTTTTTGTCTTTTGTTGGTGCCATTCAATAGGATAATCAAAAATTGATTTATTGGCTGTTGCACTCATAGAGTGTCTACATTTTGTTTAATATCTAAGGACAAATACACTACTTTGCTACAAAAGCCTTTTAGTAATTCAGAAGTAGGCAATTTGGCTGTTTTGGGTTGAAGCCGTAATATAATTGAAATGGGTGTACTGTTTGGATTATAATGCTTTCATATAAATTAAGCTCTTGGAGAGGTTTTTGGAAGTGGGAACATTTCCAAGTTATTGGTGATATCCTGTGAAGGCATTTGGTTATTATCAAGCTTTGTTTTGCAGTATGTGCAAAGTATTGAGGGATTAGTAATTTTGGATTTGCTTTCTGCCATATGGTATAGAGCTAATTGGAATCATTGGGATTCCTTATAGTCTACAATTTTGTACATTATATTTACAGTTTTGGTGATATTTTATAGAAAGGTCTGCGACAACACATACATACTTGGTTTGGTTCTTCATCAGATGTACTTTTAAAGTTTGCTATTTCTTTTTTGTACGTGTTTATTAGAAGATTGCCATTTTAAGGTTTTTGCTACTCTTCTCTAAAGTTACTGGACTTTCTAAGTGAGCTTCACTTCCAAAATATTTACTTTTGGTGTGGTCTCTTTGTTGAAGGAGTTATTTGGCTGTGTCATGTAAAATAATGTTATTAAAATGTTTCAGCTCTAAAGCAGGACTTTTTGCATATTACAGTCTCGGGACAAGATTCTGTATAGTGGAATGGTGTGTTGCTCACATTTTGATGTTATGGAATGCGCTTTTGCAAACAGGTCTTGAAATGCAGGCTAATGAATGTCCTTGCAGTCCAGTGTAATTGCTCACTAGATATGAGTCCATGGTTTTCAAAATAAAAAAAGAATTGTATTTGAATTTTCTCTATTACTTTCACATAGTGATTTAGTATTAGGCGTAAAGATTTGAGGGATTCTTTCTGTACATGACACATTGAGGTGCCGGGCCATTTGTAGAGTGGAAGGTGTCTAGTGAACAGTGGTAAACAATCTTTTTTGTGCAGTGTTGGGATGTACTCTTTTGAGAATGAGAACATTTATTCTCAGAGTGTATTTTTTTTGCAGTGGATGGCAGTTCTTTGCCAACTATTGAAATGCATTTGTCCTTTATAATGTAAGGAATGCTTTGAAGAGGTTCCTGTAAGCCTCCAATGAGAACTATGAAAAAAACAAGATAAAAGGAAATAAAAAGATAGAAAAAGGTATTTGTTTACAAGCCCCTTAAAAAAAGAGACACCATTAAAGAGTAAATATCTTACCTTGGGTTTAACTTGCCTTTCCATCCCCTTTATTTGGACCATCTGTCCGAGGACACCGCGGTAGTCTGCGGACAGCACGTGCACATTTAGAGCTTTTGAAGATGGCAGTCATGGAAATGAGATGGTGGAGTCCAGGGGATTGGCTAATATGGTTTTCTGGGTGTGGTATGCAAGGAGAGAGTGTGGGAGAAGGTTTGTTTGCAGAGAGGAGTGCAGTTAGCTATGGCTATGGCTGTGTCTTTTAGGAGGCAGAGTGTGTGGATTTTGGGGAACTCGTGGATCCATTGGTTGCAGGTGTATGCAGAGGAGTGTGGAGTGTCTGAACATCTTGGATTTCATCAGATTGATGTGAAGTGGTATGGAGTGTTCGGCATGAAGTTAGTGGACCTGCTCCCATTTTGTGTCAATTTAGTTACACTCCAACAACCGGACATTATTATTGTTCATTATGGAGGGAACAGTTTAGAAACACAAAAGACAGACCGACTACCCCTCTCTCAAGGTCTGGCAACACAACAGGTTCAGGTGCTGAGAAGCTGGCATATATATATACAACTATTGTTTTAGAAGAGACAGTTGGTGTACAAAAACCGTAATGCAGATATCAATAAATCTCTTTAATCGTTTAAGATAAAATTTGATAGAAAAAATATACACTTTATAGGCTTTCTCATATCCCACTCATTCCATTCATACCAATGCACTCATTCTGTGGCATCCGGGTTCGGCAATTGACATTTTCTTAACACATATTAGTTATTTTTAATATGTATGACAATTGGAAAACACACAATTGGATTTTCTATAGGTCGACATATGTTTCGGCCCCTTTTTTTTCCTAGTCCCATCGTTGTCTACGGTGGTCTAAATAGTCAATGTTGGGCCATCTTCAGGACACTGATGATTTAGTAAAAGCTTAACGTCTTCACCCTTTTTCCATATGAAAAGCCGAATCTGTGGCCGAGAACGTAGTTGTGGACCACGGAGAAGAAATAAAAACATGGAGGGTATTTTCTGTATTACCCTAGTCTATCTCCCTTTTCACAAGTGGGTGGAGCTTCAAATCTCTTTATCTCCATCTCATTTCATGGGCAAGTTTCAAGAGGGACTTGCTTCCTTCGACACTTGAACACGAGGTGTCTTTATAATTAGTTGGGACGAAGCAGCGAGGTTGCTCGAGCGGCGTCTGCTGGCTTGTAAATGAGTCGCGTTCCATTTACAAGCCAGCAGATGCCGCTCGAGCAACCTCGCTGCTTCGTCCCAACTAATTATAAAGACACCTCGTGTTCAAGTGTCGAAGGAAGCAAGTCCCTCTTGAAACTTGCCCATGAAATGAGATGGAGATAAAGAGATTTGAAGCTCCACCCACTTGTGAAAAGGGAGATAGACTAGGGTAATACAGAAAATACCCTCCATGTTTTTATTTCTTCTCCGTGGTCCACAACTACGTTCTCGGCCACAGATTCGGCTTTTCATATGGAAAAAGGGTGAAGACGTTAAGCTTTTACTAAATCATCACTGTCCTGAAGATGGCCCAACATTGACTATTTAGACCACCGTAGACAACGATGGGACTAGGAAAAAAAAGGGGCCGAAACATATGTCGACCTATAGAAAATCCAATTGTGTGTTTTCCAATTGTCATACATATTAAAAATAACTAATATGTGTTAAGAAAATGTCACTTGCCGAACCCGGATGCCACAGAATGAGTGCATTGGTATGAATGGAATGAGTGGGATATGAGAAAGCCTATAAAGTGTATATTTTTTCTATGAAATTTTATCTTAAACGATTAAAGAGATTTATTGATATCTGCATTACGGTTTTTGTACACCAACTGTCTCTTCTAAAACAATAGTTGTATATATATATGCCAGCTTCTCAGCACCTGAACCTGTTGTGTTGCCAGACCTTGAGAGAGGGGTAGTCGGTCTGTCTTTTGTGTTTCTATTTCCCCTTACTCTCCCTGTTTACAGACCTGACCCCCCGTAAACAAAAAATTTGGGAGTACCCACTATAATACCTACTCGGGAACAGTTTAGGCCATGTATCTGGAATTTCACTGCAGTTTGGAATGAAGGAGACATTTGGGAAAATGATGGACACGTTCCCGAACTCCGAAGTCATTTTTTTGCGCATTTCCCTGAGACAGATGTGGCTGTGCTCCAGTTCATTGGGTCCGCAAATGGAGAAAGCCAGGAGCAATGTCAACAAGGCTATGCATTTTTGAAATATGTTGACATGACGTCTTCCGATAATTAAAATCTTAATGTTCTTATCACCAATGTTTTTCCCAGAAATGGAATACATCTTACTGCTGCTTGTAATCAGCTTGTTTGCAAAAAATCCAAAATGCTTCGAAGCACTTCTTGCAAATATAGCAAGCATGTTGCATTAGGTGTTGCCTACTTTACTTTAAAACTTGCAAAAACACTTTAAAAAACAAAAAATAGCCACTACCTTCCCAGGCAAAATAGTGCAATGTTTTTGATGCTACCATCGCCTACATATTTTGGGTCTCCATGGACAACCATGCTGTCCATGGACTTCACAAGCTGCATAGAGCCTGCACCTTTTTTTGGTATTTCTATTTTTCAACTTTGGTTCTGAATAGAAAATGTTTGTATTTTTTGTGTTTTATAATTATTTGGCTTTTTTTACAGGACATACAAGGGAGGGGAGGTAAGGGAAGGCAGTGTAGGGAAGGGGAGAGAAGGGAAGGGAGTGTAGGGAAGGGGCACCAACCACAGGGACAAGAGTGCAGGTGTAGAGAGGAAGATGTTGGCTGGGCCTCACTTAGGTGACAGTGTTTCTTGTGCTCATAGACCATAGTCTTGAAAGCACTTTGAAACTGCTCCCCCCTGCAGTGTGGTGCATAATAGTGTTTATAGAGCACTGTCACTGCATTCTGTATGGCCTGCAAAGCGTCCGCAGGGATCCTCTGCCCCACAGGAGTTTCTCTTGTGGTGGCAGGAGCAGATGTTGAGGATGGGACATTGGATGTCCACCTGCATACCCCTTCAAAAGGTACAACCCTTCAAACTGCTGCATTGTGGTTGGACCTTAGGTGTCACTGCAAGGAGGTAGTCCCATAGCTATACAGAGCAGGTTTTCCAT
Source organism: Ambystoma mexicanum (assembly GCF_040938575.1). NCBI lineage: Eukaryota > Metazoa > Chordata > Amphibia > Caudata > Ambystomatidae > Ambystoma > Ambystoma mexicanum. Next base: position 98,992,962 of record NC_090941.1, on the reverse strand, counting down.
GACTGAGTATAACATCGCACTCAGTGCATCAAACCTTGTCTGCACACGCCTTGGGTACGCCCGAATGGTGGTAAAAGCTTCCACACCCAAGACTCACGCTGGCAGCTGGTGACAGGGATGTCCACTACCATATCCTCTTCTTGATCCCCTCTGCATCCCCATGCCTGTTCCCCTTTCTAGGCCCTCCAGATGGTGGGGTGGTGGTTGCGGTGGTGGGACAGCCGCATCATTCTCAAAAATGCAAAGAAAACAAAGATAGGGAATCTCCTAATAGCAGCAGGTGCTCAGTCCTGGAAAGCCAGAAACACAATGAGGAGCAGCAGTGGGTGTGCCCTTTATAGGGGTGCTGTCTACGGACAATGCGACTGTCTGCAGACACTTCAACCCACAGATAGGGCTCAAAAAGTTGCAAATAGTTTTTAGATTGACCAGGACTTGGTCTGGGACCTCTGCAAGGGTGAAGTTACAGGTCAAAACACCCTGGATTGGCCAAAAATGCACTTTTTAACTGTTATGGGGTATGCACAGTGTCTGCAGATACTCCTGACACTGAGCGCAGGTGTGGTCACATGACGACATCCCTGGATAGGACGGCTGTCCACAGGACAACTATTACACGGGATATGTTGTGCGCATGCACCCAGGTGTCCACAGTACTAATTAAAAGAGCGAGTTGTGCAGGCAGACAGTTCCAGACAGGCAGTTGGTTCAGGAGCACAGGAGATCAGATGCGAATGTGCCCAGGTTTTCCGCAGGACAGGGAATGGGCCCTCAAACTAATTAAAAAGTGTATCACGACCACATGGGCATCTCCGGACTGGCGCAGTGTTCATAAGGAACAGGAGATCAGATGCACCTGCACTCAGCTGTTTGCAGGACCTCCAAACTATTTAAAAGTGTGTCACAGCTTTCCGGACATTTCCGACACAGGCGGAGTTCGTACAGCCTAGGAGATCAGATGTGCATGCGCTCAGATTTCCGTAAGACAGAGGTGGGGCCCCCAAACCATTTAAAAGTGCTTCACAATCTGTTGCACTGTCTGCAGACTCCAAACAAGGCTTTAAAAATAAAAAAAAACACATGCGCACCAACAGTACACACAGATATTTAAGAAGACAAACAAATACATTCAATTAGGAAAGAGAAGGGGTAGCAGAATGGGAAACATATATGGGGGAATTGGGGTTTTCTATGGACTGTTGATGAGGGGAGGAAGGGATTGAGGTCTCATCATAGCATCTTTGGTTGTAGAAATTTGGTGGGGATGATTGGCTGGGACAAGAGGAAGGGGTACAGGTATAAGTGGGGCAGTGGAATTGAATATTGTCTTTAATATGACTTTTGACAAGTGTCATTAACTGAACAAAGTTAGTGTTTAATTCATCCATTTTTGCTGACAAAGTGCAGCAATTGGACTTTAGGAATGTCTCTGCACATCTTCATGGTCATTTAGTGGTAATTCAGTGCCACTTTCTTCATTTGCACTATGTACTGTTAAAAAGAAAACCATGTTTTAATGACATGTGAAACAATTTACATCACTTTTTCTACTTTACAAATTGTATTCTCTACCATTGGAGTTATTTCCTTCACTCATTTCATCATGGGGAAAATGTTCTTCTAACCACTCCAGGGACTTGTCATTTCTGTTTAAGGGAAGAAATACTGATATTTCTTACAAGCCATGTACATACAACAAAATCTAATGTTATAAGAAGAAATATAGTGTACGTTCTACTTTTTGTAAGCATTTTTTCTGAGTAGCTTGGAGTTCTTTCTGAGTGTGCACGCAAGGTTGCAATGAGGCAATACTGTTAAATGTACAGTTCGCTTGTGTCTTTGGTGCATTTCATTTTGTTTGTGCAACCTATGATATTGTACTTCTGGTTTCATAAGTACAGAATGTGTATACATATCTAATTTCTGAATGTGCTGCATATATCTGTTGTACTTTAAAGTACATCTTTGTTTGTTGCAGGTTATTATAATGTAAGGTAACCCCAATTGTTATTGGGCAGTGTGAGTGCAGTCCGGGGTCCATGGACAGTCGCACAGTCCGTGGACCGTGTGGCTCTCATGTTGGGACTTGGGGGTCAGTATGATGTAACGGACAGCTAGGAAAATTAAGTGTATCCTGGTAAAATCCTATGAAATTCATTGAAAAAACAAACTTTGTTAAAGGGAGTTTATGGTTAAGTTGCACCAATAAAAACCTAACAAATTTAATGGGAAACATGTGTTAAAGGGATATTAGGGTTACAAGTAAAATCAAAAACCCCACAAATGAGCCAGTTATGGTAAGCTAAGCAACCATAACTCGTGCCACCACCGTGCCCTGCTAAGACTAACACCCAGTACATCAAAGATGACCTCACAAATGACATTGATTACATCACATATCTGGGTGCCTTGTTTTTGTTCACCAACATATCTAGGCCAGGTGTTATTTTTTACTCATAGTCAGAATATTGAAATTCAGCATACCGGTCTGGGGTGTACTAGCGATAGTGACATCTGACCAGCCCCACCCATTCGCCCAGCCAGGGCAGGGTCCGGCCCTGTGCTATCAGTATAGGTCATTTCGGGTGATTGTATACAAACAAGATGTATAAAAGTAGCGCATTTTCACTTTGGCTTGTTCCAGTAAATTGTTCGCTACAAAGATATTTATATTAGTAGATAGCACCTTTCTGAAAACAATCTTGAGGCAACTAAGAATTGCCTTGTTATCAACCCAATGGTTTATTTTCTTTAATACCAATGAAGAGAATATTTTGCTGGCAACATCTGTAAGAGCTAACAGTCGATAATTTACAGCATTGTTCCACAATCCTTTTTTAAATACAGGAATTAGATGGGACCTCCTCCATGAATCGGGGACTTTCACATTGCCTAGAATTTCCTTAAACAGGTTCTTCAAAATATCAGCCCACAACATAGGATTGGATTTTAGTATTACATTACAAAGACCATCTGGTCTGTTAGAGATCTTTTTGCATGTATTATTTGATATTTCCTGGTATTATTTGTGGTATAGTGGTATTTTTGGTACTTTGTGGTATAGTGGTATTTTTAGTATAGTGGGATCCTAACTTCAGAATACAGCATGATAATTGTTACTTTACCGGAATCACTAACTGTAATCAAATAATGGACTTAGTACACTCTAAACAATTAACTCATCCCATTCCGTGGTATCTTATCTACAATACCACATTATGCTCTTTTGGCTTGCATCTCAGAATACATTTACCATGTAAAAGAAACACAAGCAGTCATTCAGAGCCTCTCAGAGTAACACAATTTACAATGACTAACTTGGCTTTTTATATTTTATCACACGTCCTGCAAATCTCGGTATACCAAACCAATAAAGCTGATCAGTAAATAAGTACACTGAGGCTAATTCATCTTTTTCGAATTGTTATTCTTTATCGGAAGTTAGAAATATGCAAGTTACACAGAATGGCATGTGGATCCATGTTACAACTCAAACACAAGTAAATCTTTTCCTGCAATAGGTTTCAAAACATTCTATTTGAGATAATGCCCAGAGTTCTGCTAACATTGGCCTTGAACTTTGCAACAAAAATTGGCAGAGCACAGGCTTCTTCACATCCGAGTTTCATCACAGAAAGCCTGGAGAAACATGAAAACAGTTTTGGATACACATTTACAATGTCATTATCCAGCACCTAACAATGAAATAATTTACCCGCATGACACCATCTAACATTAAGCATTCACTCATCAGCACGCTCCTGAAATTGACAGAATTTACCAAAGAAACCTTTAATCATGTGTCTCTCAAACTGCTCACGACCCCATTTTAATTGTCGGACTGAAGTACTCTTATTTGGTCCAATCCCTTTTTGCCTGGAACAAACCCTCTATCAGCCTTTCTGCTCCTGAAGTCGTCAGAGGAAAAGAGCACCTGGAACAAACCCTCTTTAGACAGCTGCCAGCTCCCTAGCCAGTGAGTGAGTGAGTGACCCAGCCCTTTCTGCTGCAAGTCTTTTGCTAAGACTTCATGTGTCATTCAAACCACCTCCCTTTTTGTCAGTCAGTTAATCTAAGAATATTCTAACCGTGTCCTTCCTTCACTGCTTAGAAGTGGAAATAATAGCTATATCCAAGTGCTGTCTTCTTGCTCTGAAAGATTTTAAACAATGCAATGGGCTTCATTACGACCCGGGTGGTAACCATGGCGCTAGTAGCGCCATGGTTGCCGCCGGTATTTTACCAACTCCGCCATGGTGAATGGCGGAATTACCGCCCCATTCCAAGGTTGGCAGGGCGGTAATTCCCCATTCACCATTGCCCTTCCCCATTCCCATTTTTCCCCCATAGGGCTCAATGGGAATGGGGAAGGCGGTAATTACGGTACCGCAAATTGCGGTACCGTATTTACCTCAAAAGTCCCTTCGCGGGTTCCTTCCTTAATGGCTGGTAAAACCAGCCATTAAGGTCGGGACCCGCAAAGAGTCCTCGTTATTAGGCAGTAAGGTTTAACCCCTTACCGCCTGGGACGTAATGAGGCCCAATGTCTTTAACAGAACGGATCTCATATTCCACACTTCTGATTATTCACGCCACCATTCAGACACAGTGCAGCTTTAAACCTGCACATTTAGTTTATTACATTTGCAAACAACCATGCTTTTCCAGAAATCTGTACCAAGTTTATAAAACCGGCATGGACTGGTTTGCACCAAATGTTAGTATGGGAATCTGTTATATGTCAAATAGATAAGGTAAATTGTTACGTTAGTTTCATGTTAGTTTTATTTTGAATGCAACTCAGCCCACAACCATGGTATCGTAGAGCAAAGTGATTATTTTTCCTGCATGTGTTCTGCGCATTCCCAACATTGGCATCTATTAGATTCAGCCTGAGTCTCACACCCTTGAGTCACACACATGCGTCTCACACTCAAGGCCGTAATTAAAATGTAGTCCTTTCCAGAAATGTGGATGATGAAACGTGGAACTACCCTTGTTGAAATTCAGAATAGGGAAACATATTTGCCTGTTACATTTACCTACACACCCTCCTTTTTCTACTGGGACACCACCAACATCACTGTAGGAAGAAATATATGTTCTAAAATACAGGTGCTTCTCCCAATTGTACCTTCTATTTTCCCATGGCCATTAAAACAAACATCATCAGCTTCATCTTAATTGTAAGTACAATCAACCATATCAAAATAATAACCATATTTACCTCTTTAATAACCTCTTTCCATCCACGTCCCCCAAGTGAACCTATATGTCTCTGTCAGGCCTAAGCTACTTACAGTAATGTTATCTTTGTTCAGAATCATTCTAAGCGTGTCTATGCTTTTATGTTTTATGCAAATTGAATATCTGAATCAATGCAAATGCATTTTTTCAAAATAAATCAATATTCTGCACTTTGCCATCCGCATGAAACAGGATCAGTCCGCCACCAACACCACTGTATCTTTAGGGATAGATATTTAGAACATGCTATGCTGCAATTGTTTGACTATAAAAGAACCATGATTAAGGTGAGTAATTGTGTAATTTGTGAAGTACTCACTAACCATCTACGCTTAATCAATCTAGCATGGGCCTACTCCTCAACCTTTATATTACTTAAAACCGGTATCCAGTCCTTATTTTGAAATACAAAGCATCGAAAACAAATCCATTGAATACTTACCATAGAAAAGCCATTCCATTGAATGGGCATTCCGTAGAAAATAAATGTGATGTTTCCATCGACATTTTATGGGTAAGTATTGGGTTGGGGTGGGGCTAGGGTTAGTTTAAGGGTTAAATTAGGGTTGGAGTTAGGGTTAGGGTTGCGGGCTATGGTTAGGGTTGGGGTTAGGGCTAGGGTTATTTTAAGGGTTAAATAGGGTTAGGGATGGGGCTTGGGTTAGTTTAAGGGTTACATTAGGTTTAGGGTTAGGGTTGGGTTAGGGTTAGGGGTAGGGTTGGGGCAATGGTTAGGGTTGGGCGGCGTAGGGGTTGGGGGGTTAGGGGGAACCCCAATATAAACAAAAGAAAACTTTACAAGGGGCTGGCCAGTGCTGAAATTTCAGCACTGGACAGCACCATGTAACTTTTTAAAGTTAGGTAAAATGCATGGAAATGCTACTTTTTACATGCAAAAGTGAATTTCCATTGAAACCAGTCCATGAATATTGTCGATGGACTGGTTTGGATGGAATTGCACTTTTACATGTAAAATATAGGTTTTTGATGCTTTGGCATTCGACTGTTTGTAGTCAATGCTTTTGCAAGTCGACCCTTTATTTTCGAGGGAATCACTATAAACCCTTAAAACCACCTCACACTCCTCAGACACCCCATCGTCTGCCCTCACTCAACAAATAGCACCCGATGTATTAGATATAAATATCTTTCCTGGACATATATATAAATCTGCTCCTTCAATTTTACACAGGTATCTCATGTTTGTATCAGATACAAATCAGGTTCCCATGCTTGAAATGCTACCATCTCCAGAGTGCCAATCTTGACATATTTGTCATCTTGCCAAAAGCCTACATTGTGTACCAGCTGAGTTTGATAAGTTAATTCTGGGGTAATAAATGGAATGCACAGTAGAGAACCTATTTCCATCCCTTCCATATTAATATATAATGGTATCACACTGCCCATCTTAAATGCAATTCTTTCTTGGAGTATCTCCACCTCCCTTTATGTAATCCATGCCATCATTAGACTAATGATATCAGCTGACACAACATACAGAGGTAATGGCCTGAAATCAACTGAGACACTGCGTTTTTAAACTTCTCGTAAATACTTTGTCATAATGCTTTCAAATGGAGTTACCACACTTAGAAGGTTATGCAGAAATGTATTGTGTTTAACAATACTATTGGTACTATTCTCTAATATTTTTGCTTTCTCATTAAGAGCCACAATTGTTTCATTCACGTAACAGATCACTTCACTCGGTCCATCCTTGAGCCCATCTAAAGTTTGTTGCAATTCTTTCAAATCATAATACAATTCATGTGCCTTGTTACTCAATGTGTTTACTTATACAGACAGCTTTGGCTGGAAATATTGTTGTGCCCACCACAGCACATCACAATTGTTCCCACCAAAAGACCAGCCACCCTTTTTCCCCTCCTTTTCTTAATGCTAGATGAACTCATATAAGTCTTTTCTAACTGCAACATTATTCCCTTGGTTGCCCTCTGAGCCTCCTCATTATGGGGCCGCACCAATTCCTCCACTTGCTCTGATTTTATTTCTGATCCATTAATCATTCTATCAATCACCAGATCAGGTCTTAGGCTAATATACATATTCTGGTACAACAACCTTCTATTCCCTAATATAAAAACTGGTGCTTCTTCTACTGCAAGTCCTGAGACTGGTCCCGGTTCTATCTGAACTTGTGCTTTCACAAACATGACACATTGAGTGTTCATAACTACTGACACCAAAAGGAACCAAAAGATTTCCATTTTTGTTCTGCTATAAAGGAAACACAGCCAGTCACACCTCTCTCTGTTATCAGGATTTTCATTTGGCTCATCATCTTCACCCCATTTTTCAGCCCAGGATTTTTTTCCAGGGGACTCCGTCCACATGTAACCTCCAGGAATCCGAGGCTTCCAGGGATCCGGCGCACTCTAACTCCCAGAGCACTAACGGGAGAAGTAGTTATTTTCTAAAGGAAAGAGAAAAAGACAACTTCAGAATCAAGTACATCAATCCATTTACTTTCCCTTTTCATGTGGATAGCACTTTTTACATAAAATACCATATAATGCAGCGAGGACATCTGTTTAGGACCATCTGAAAATAACACAAATTAAAACACACTAAAACAACACAGTACTTTGGTTGTGTTTGAAACAGTGGCCTCACAATCTAAACACAAATCTAAATAAGAAAAATGCAAATTAACTAAGCCTTTATCTATTTACAATACCTCTTTCACTTAGTTACCTATTTATATTTTTTCCACTAACTTGATATATCTTCCCCTTTTATCCATTTAAACCCCATTTTTGATATCACACTATTTACACCTATTCACCTGCTACAGTAATTCTATTTAATATGTAAGCAATTTCGTTTCATGTCATTACATGTCTCACTCCCTGCTAGTCTCAGTTCGCTCTAGCCTCTTCACCTCATGTTTTGGGTGGAAGGACTTAATCTGATTACGATGAACAGACTGTTCCACTGTAAATTCTTACTCGTTTCTAGCAATTCTGTAGACCACAGGTGAAACCATATCTGCAATTCTATATGACCCATGCCATGCTGCAAGAAATGTAAACTTTTTATGCCTACCTTTCACAAAGTTACATTTGTAGACCTGGTCTTCTATCTCATTTCCACACATATGTCTTCCTATCGTAATATGACTTTGCATTGTCAGCAACCTTTTCCAAATTCTGCTGTGCAAAAGCAAATGCATATTGCAAGTGCTTTCTTAGTTCTTCCACATATTCATGCATTGTGGACGCATTTACAAGTACCTGTTCATTTGTTCTGTAGAGCAAGTGTTGCGGCAAAACCACTTTCCTACCTGTCAACATTTTGTGGGGCTGATATTTGTTGATTAAGTTGGCACCGACCTGAGAGCCATTAATACCAAAGGAAGACGCAGATACCAGGTAGATCTTGCTTTAGCTACAAACATTTTCAAAATGTCAACTATCAATTTGTTACACCGTTCAACTAACCCCTGAAGAGGAGGGCTGGTAAGACATGTGTAGCTTCCTCTTCACACGCAAGACTTGCCACACTTGTGTCATTACTGCTCTAGTGAAATGACTTCCACAGTCTGATTCTATTCTTTGATGTAAACCAAATGTCCACTGCAGTCTGGAGCTGGAATGCACTCCACCCATTTAGACATTAAACAAATTACCATTAACATCTATCTGTTTCCCCTTGCTGATCTCCACAAAGGCCCTATAATCTACTTGTAAATCAAACAATGGGAGTGTAAAACCCATTTTCATTAATGGTGGTCTATGAGCTGGTGACAGAGGCTGAAACTGTGCACACACTAAACACCCTCTTGTGTAGAGATCAAAATCTTGAGACATGTCTGGCCAAATTTGCAAAGTTTTCTGTGAACATCTGTGCCCTGCAGTTATGGCATCGTGGGAATGATGGAACATTAATTCCTGAAAAGTCAAAGATACTACCCATTGGATTTGGCCTGTCACAGATTCTCTAATCATCAGTCCATCTTGTAACCTAATTCTCTTTTTGTTTTTCAAGAACACCCTCAATTCATCTTTCCCTTTGCAGTCCTCTTCATTCAGAGGACTTTTTTCTGCATCTAGCAAATGGTTGTTAAATGGGCCTTGAATAAGATCCACCTTTTGTGCCTTAATCAAGTCTTGATCTGGAGTATCAGAACACCCTTGTAACACAGGCTATTCAACTGTTTCAGCGTTTTGGAGCATGTTATCACATCCACTTGTATTTCACCAAGTGTTCAATAGAAAACAACTCCCCCATTACAGCTCCAATGTTGGCTAATTGACTACCTTATCATTTCCTTCCTTATCCTCACCTGATGTTTTCAAATGACCACATATTTTCCTCCAGTGGATTATCAGGTAATTTCTGACACAAGTTTGTTTATAGCTTGAATCATCTTGCCATGTTTAAGTGGCTTCTTGTTATATGTGAGCATGCGTTTCACCTTCCAGCTAGGTAATATTCCACAAAACTATTTGGCACATAATCAGAATCAGTGACTAAAACTAAGTCTATTTTCCACTGCTGTAGATATTGCCTTATGAATGACAGCCAATTCTGCCACTTGACTGCTTTTGGGGCCCATCCTCATGCTTACTCTTGGAATGCTGTTGCATTTAAACCACACATTTCTTATTTCTGCACAAGTTATTTTTCATCATTGTCAGGGTGAAGGGCTGGGGCAGACGAGGACACATGCAGCAAGTGAAATGCTGAGGAGACTGGGTTGGACAATAGGATCTTTGTTTCCCAGCAGAACTGGGAATTCTGGTAATTCCTTGCTTTTGCGCAGTGTGGCAGCTGAGAGTAATTGCAGCATGCATTAAAAGCCAGCTGCCCGTGCCAGGTGCAGATTATTTTGATTTCAGCACAGGCGGTTATGGCACGTGAGACGAGCCATGGGGCAGCAGCAGAATGCTAGAGGTCTGGGCAGTGAGGGGGAGATCCGGGCAACATTGCAGTGACTGGAGGCATGTCCACTCTCAATGCTGAACTTCTTCTCATCCGTTATTACATTATTGTTATTTTTTTTGGGAATAACGACAATCTCTATTGAGTTGTTATCACATGCTCAGCATAAGGAAAATGTTTGTTGTTTAAAAACAAACGTTGTGAGTCAAGAAACAATGATAAAAGGGATGATGCATCTGCTGTAGGAAGCATGTTACTAATTTGAGTTAGAAAGTTGTTTGTGCTCAGATAACACGTGTAAGTTGCACTGGAAAATATTAAGGTCATTATATTACTGTTTAAAAACTGATTTCATGTTCATTTCATGTTTGCTTTGCTTGCCGCTGTAGCCATTCGTGTGTACATTCATTTGAGAAAACTTTCCCAGTATTTTCCATCTTGCTTGCTAAGTGTTGTTCATGCTTCATGCCCATCTTGTTTCATGTTATATGGCTGTCAAAGCTATGTGTTCTCAAAAGTGAGGGACAGGTACATGATTATTACAGAGGTTCTCAGGTACAGGAGGTTAGGAGCTTAGTAGGGGTCAGCTAGGAGTAGGGGTTCAGGACTGTGTCAGGTTATTCATGTACCTGTATTTTTTCCTAACCTCCCCTTCCCCCTACGTATCCAAACAGGTTTTCCCTTCACCTTGTTCTGGTTTTCCTAACTTCCCCACCTATTCACAACCTCTCCCTAATCCCTCTTCACCACTTTGAGTGCCACATGGCTGCCTCTGGTCTTGACTTTCGGGCGCCCATGCGAACCAAGGTGGGACGGTCGAATCCATTCCGCTTCTGTGGTTCAGGGCAGAGTGGTTATACTCGCGTTCTTTGTGAGTTTGACATAATGATCCACCCCACAATGGGTTATTTATTACCACCCAAGGCAAATGGAGATGATGCCTCCACCTTTAGCGGATGTGCTAAAAGCACCTTTAGCGGATGTGCTAAAAGCACTCCAGGATATTCAGATCACGTTAGCGCATTTGAGACAGGAGTCTATGGCATTGAAGTCTCAAGTGTAGGGTTTAGTGGCACAAGGCACACCATTGGAAGGGGTTAGTGACGGTCCTTCTTTGGGGGCAGTTGCAAGTCGAGGATCCACTGTGATTGTGCAACTACCAAGTAGTGTTCAGTTGGCCAAAGGTTTTCAGGTGACCCAAGGAAGTATATAATGTTCTTGACTCAATGTCTTTTACATTTTCTGTGTAAACCGGCAGTGTGTGAAACTATTGAGGCAAGAACATCCTTTTTGATATCCTATTATGATGGCAGATTCCGCCTGGGTGATGCTGACTTGTTGTTTTATAATTGGAATGGTTTTTGTCAGAGTTTGGGAGGTTGTTTGATAGGAGGGAGTTGTTGCTGGTCCAGGACAAGGAGTTATTAGCTCTGCCAGGGAGCATGTGACTTAGTGACATACGTGACACAGTTCAATCGATTGGTGATTAAAACAGACTGATCAGACAAGCAGACAATGTTATTTTACCAAGGCCTACAGGAGGAATTGAAGGATGCTATTGCTCAGTTAGAGCAACAGCCTGCTAGTTGCACCACCATGATTGATTTGGCATTGCGATTGGATCACCGCATGAATGAGCGTAAGGGGGACAAGAAGAGACCAGAGGTGATATGATATGATATTTTATTTATATCGCACTCATACACAAGTGTTTCAGAGCATGACCAAGCAAAGGGAGGGGAACATGGGAGAACAAAATACGATCTTACTTGGCCCAGTGACATTAAGAATGTGCAAGTTATGGGAAAGGGAGAAAATGCATGGAGGGGAGGAGTGGAAAGTGCAGACAGAGGAGAGAACAGAATAAATAAGTGGGATAAATAAATAAATAAGTGCAAACAAAAAGGTGGTGCAGCCAGACACGTGGCAAGTGCATGATTAGTCAGATGGGGTATATCTGATAAGTGCAGAGGACGAGTGGTGGACTGTATGGGTACAGATACAGATCCCAGTGCCAAGGGTGGCCAGAGGCAGTGAAGGAGGGAGGCAAGGTGCACAGTTACCTGGACCTGAAGGACAGAGGGTAGCCAGGTGCACAGTGCCAAGAAAGGGAGAAACAGATCAGCAGGGGAGAGTGGGGCAAAGGCAGAAGCAAAGAGGAAGGTCTTGAGGTGCTTCCAGAACTGGAGATGGTTCTCCTCAAGTTTCAGGGTGGCGGGGAGGCAAGGGAGGCCTCAGCCGAGGACAGAGATCTGCCCCAAGCTTGTTTCTTTGAAAAGTGCCCACCCTGAGGGAATTAGACGTAGAGGAGTGAAGGGCTCGAGAAGGAAGGTATTTACGGAGGGATAGTTAAAGGTATTTTGGTTCCAGGCCCCAGAAATCCTTGTGAACAATGCAGAGGGTTTTAAATTTGATCCTTGCATCCACTGGGAGCTAATGAAGGGATTTCAGAGCTGGAGAGATACGATCCCAGGGCTTGAGGACAAGGACAAGTCTTGCAGTCCTGTTCTGGATTAGTTGTAAAGGACGTAGAGTGGAGGCAGGTAGATTTAGAAAGAGGCTGTTACAATAGTCCAGCCTGGAGAGAACCAGAGCTTGGGAGACTGTGAGCTTCTGGGGGAAGGAGAGGAAAGGCAGAGTGCCTCTAATGTGGTGCAGTATGGAGTTTGACTTTTTAGAGACATCAGAGATGTGTGCAGAGAACGAAAGTGTGGAGTCAAATATGACCCCAAGGTTCTTAGCCTCAGAAGTAGGGGTGGGAGGAGGGCCAAGGGAGGCCGGCCAGAGAGTGAGGGGAAAGGATGGTGAAGGTGTACCGATGAGGAGGATCTCAGTTATGTTGGCATTTAGACAAAGATCGTTGGCAGCACACCAATTTTGAATGGCGGAAAAGCAATCAGAGATGATGGAAGGTGAGGAGGTGGCTGAAGGTAGCCTGAAAATGAGTTTGGTGTCATCAGCATAGCACTGGAAGTTTGAGGAGAAAATGCAAATGCAGTAGGTGAGACTTGCCAGATATTGGTTGTATTGCAACATGTGTTAAAAGCCAGCTAGCTGACTGCCTGTGCCAGGTGCATATTTTTTTGAGTTCAGCACAGACAGTTATGGCACGTGAGAAGAGTAATGGTGGGAGTAGCGGAATGCCAGAAGTCTTGCCAGTGAGGGGAAGACCCAGGCAGCTTGCCAGTGATTGGAGGTGTGTCCACTCTCACGCTGAACAACTTCTCATCTGGGTAGTCCTGTGGGCTCCCAGACAAAAACCTAAGTGGCCTGCGCTTCTGTTTTTATTACATTATTGTTTTTTTAATTTTTTTTTAGGAATATCAGCAGTCTCTATTGAGTTATTATCACATGCTCAGCATAAGGGAAATGTTTGTGGTTTAAACCCACATGCTCCGAGTCAGGAAAAGATGATAAAAGGGATGAGTTATGACACGCTCAGAATAAGGGAAATTTTTGTTGTTTAAACCAGCACACTCTGAGTCAGGAAAATACAATAAAAGGGACGATGGGTCTGCTATAGGAAGAAGCAGGTTACTCATTTGAGTTAGTAAGGCGTGTGTACTCAGAAAGCTTGTGTCAGTTGCACCAGACAATATTAAGGTCATTATGTTATGGCTTAAAAGCTGATTTTATGTTCATGTCATGTTTGCTTTGCTTGCCCTTGTGGCCATGCTTTTGTACATTCATTTGGGAAAGTTTCCCAGTATGTTCCATTATGCTTACTAAGTGTTGTTCATGTTTCATGCCCATCTTGTTTCTTGTTATAAGTCTGGCTCTCAAAGCTATGCATTCTCAAGAGTGAGGGACAGGTATGTGATTATTACAGAGTGTCTTAGGTACAGGAGGTTAGGCGCTTAGTAGGGTTTCAGGACTGTATCAGTGTATTCATGTATCCATTTTTTTCTACAGTCCCCCCTAACTATCCAAACATGTTTTCCCATCACCTCTTTCCAATTTTCCTAACTTCCCCCACCCTATCCTTCACCTCTCCAGAATCCCTCTCCCCCTCATTGGCTACCTATGGTCTTTACATTCAGGCACCCATGTCAACCACGTTGGGAGGGTCAAATCCATTCCTTTCGGCTTCTGTGGTTCAGGGAGAGTGTTGATACTCTCTTCGTTTAAGCGTTTGACAATCATAATTTCTACATGGTATGGACATCCATCTACATATACAGTTGGTAAATCTGTACTTGTTGTTGAAAGCCTTATGTTGGGATTGCTCAAATTCATTTAAACTTGTCTCTAGCTCTGTGTCATCGGGTGCACAGACAGCTGCACAATCATGCAAGTCTGCTAGCCCTTAAGCAACTGGGCTCTTTTTATTTTGTCCATATCTCACTTCTACTGGAAATCCCAGAAGCGCTAATGTCCATGAAGTGATTCTTGACTGGGCCATATTCCCTGATCTGATCCTGTTACTTTGCAAAAGTTGCAGAGGCTGGTGATTTGTTTCAACTATAACCCTCTCCCCTTGAATTATGAGACAGACATGTTGTAATGCCCAGACAGTGGTCATAAGTGCATTTTATTTTACTATCTATACCTGTGACAATGCCTTGCAAGCCTATGCAATGGTTTTGTTAATTGCATCATGTTTGTGATAAAACACTGCTGACATACATTGATCTGTGAATCCTATTTCTACAAATAAATCCTGGCTTTTTTATTGTATATGCCAAATATGGTGCTTTCATTAGACACCCTTTTAGCATGGCCACCTCCTCACTTGGTTCCTTTTCCCATTTCCAAGGTTCCATCTCATCAAAGGTTGTGTAATCTCTGCATTATTTTTAATACACTTTCTCTTGTAACGTGTCATTCCTAACAAACTTTAAACTATTCAAGTTAGTGGGATCTTGTAGTTTCTGAGTTGCTTCCACCTTTGTTTTGTGGGTTTAATCCATGGTTTTTCACTTCATGGCCTAGGATGTTTACCTTTCTCTGCACCACTGTGCTTTTTGTAAAGATACTTTTGCCGCAGTCTTTTGTAGCTCATTGAGTAGATGTCTAACCTCATTGAAATGGCTTTTCAAATATTCATTAAGGATTAGCACATCATCCACATAAACTAGTGTTCCTATTTCAGCTGCATCTGGGAGTACCTTGCTCAGGAATATCCTAAACTCAACACTAATGACATACCCAAAAGGGGTCTGGGACCATGCATATTGTGATTTGTCAAATGAAAATGCAAATACATTTTGAATGTCTTCAACGAGTGGCACACACCAGTATCCTGCTGCAAGATCTAAGGTGTTAAATATCTTTGACCCGTGAACCTGGCAAGGTCCTGATGAATAAATGGAAGGGACCACCTTGAAACAAGTACCTTTTTTGTTTAATTTTCATAGGTCTGCACAGAAACGCCATTGGCCATTGGGTGTTAGCTCACCTTATATAGAAGTCGTTGATGTATTATGAATAGGGCTAATGATTCCTTTAGATACTACATTTTGATTATTTCAGCCAGTGACTCCATACTTGCCAAGGGCAACCTATATTGGCTCACAAATACTGGCCCTCTAGCATGCCCTTCTGGTAGTGTGGCAACATGCAAATCGGTCAGCCCATAGTCACAGGCATCTTTGGCAAAAACCTGTTTGCATAAATATTTTCCTCAATTGGTCTTACTCTTCTTTATTTGTGCAAGCATCTGAAGCTTGAATATGCTCCACTAACATTTTAGAAAACTATGGGAAATCCTCCAAAGGAGGAACTTCTGTACTTTCCTCTAACCGTGTGGCAGTGTCTCTTTGAAGAGTTGCTACATTCAAATATTTTGGAATATTGACCTCCACTTCAATATGGTGCTTTTCTCTTTTAGATTCACCTAATTCGATTAGGATCCAATCATCCTGATGACAGCATACCATTTCATTGGCTCATAAAGGTACACAGACTGAACTTTAAAGATTCCCTTACGCTTAGACTCCAATGATTCTGGTAATTCACCCTGTGCAGACACATAGCTTTCAGGGATATTCCCGATCATCCTTGGATTAATGAAATCAGCAGTGTGGTAAGATTTCTGTACTGCCATTCTGAATGCTGTATTCTCTTTCAAATGAAGCTCTTGACACCCTTTATTGTCCACCAGGATTTGAATTTGTCCATCCCAATTCTCTATCAATGCTGTATTTTCACAACCTAAACATTGCTGTTTTTTGGATTAATTTAGGGACACCAATGCATCATATTCTTTTATCTGTTGTCCTTTCCTGTATTGTAATGCCAATGTAAATTGTCTTGTAAATGCAGGAATGGTAACATCCTTTTTCACTTCAAACTCAATTGCATATTGTGGTAGTTGGGCACAATGATAAGCTTGTCTTGTGTCTTCAAATTTAGGTGCAGTTTTACCTAATCTTGACCAGAACCTTTTTATTCAGAAAGTCTGATACAATACACATTCTGTGCATGATGTCATTTCCCAAAGAGAATTTGTTTTGTGTTCCGCTCACGATCAACACATTGTGATGAATGCTTTTAGAGCAAATTGTAATCTTTAGCATGCATCTTCATATAATTATTTGCCCCAACTCAGGGTCATTTACGCCAAATATGTGTTTTTTTTATTTTAAACTTTGGGATCTCCTCTCAGTTAAGTGTTTGACAGAGGACCGTTTTACTAATGTAACTCATTTCACTCCTGCACAAGCGCCAAAGAGGATTCAATCATTTCACAGAATTCCCATTCACATGGATCGAGATCCATGGCTGCCCTTCTCCCATGTGTATTTCTGCAGTTGTTGAAACGTGTTATTCCTGATCTAACTCTGGGGTTATATTTCATTTGTATTTTTATTTTATTGTATTTATTCATTTAGATAAAACATGTTTTCATCTATTTCTGTTTGACAGTTTTTCTAAGGGTCTAAATAAATCTCCAAAGACTGCTTCTTTTTTTCTCCTCGCATTTCATCCTGACACATGAGAATGACAGTGACACTAGGCACACAGCCATTATGAAGATATACTTCCACTGCCTGTTCTGATTTAGCAATGGTGTGGCATTGTTTTGCACTGTTGCTTTGGGTCATTATTTTCTTAGGTTTCAATGGCTTATAAGCTAAAGGCCACAATACCCCATTTACCCCATCAATGAGGGGCAATAAACTCCTCAGGCAATTTGTCCCTGTGAGGAAGGGTATTTGATTAATGGGTGTGACCAACTCATCCTGTCTCATCAGACAATTCCCTATCTTTATGTGAACCTCAGTAACACATTCAAAAGGTATTTCTTCCCCATTGCAATTGTGCATGGGCCCTTCACTTTTCCTCACCTTTACATGATTTTGTTGGGATCTCCCTTCATTGATACTTTCCAACAGTTCTTTTGAAATTATTGTTGCTTGGGCACCTGTGTCAATCATTGCAAATGCATTACATTTTTCTTCAATAGTGATAGGAGCATATTACCTATCCTCAACCTCTTCTAGTACACATAAAAATGTGAATTTTTACTAATTTCAGGACTTACTTTTCTTAGTTCATTTTTACTTTTTGCTAGGCAATTGGCCAAATGCATGACATTTTACCCTCCTTTTTGCCCACTTATTTTGAATTTCTTTGTCTATTCTCGTGGGCTCAGAACCTATTTGGAGTGTAGCCACTGACAGCCCCTCTGACTTGGGAGCACTCGTGTTCACACCCCAATTTCTCATTGTGCCTTTCCCATTGTCTGGGTCCTCTCTACTTACTCCCACATTGCAACCTATTGGCTGTTTACTTTCGCAAGTGTCCCATGACAGCATGTCAGTTTCCCTTGGAACATCCATTGCTCAAAATACTCCTCAGGTGACTGACCTGCCCCTGCCTTTTGGGAAATGTCTTCCTCTCTCGGGGCACCAACATTATTTTGATTATAAAGAAAGGATAACCTGTCTTTTGATCCTAATTCTTCATTCTGTGTTTCATTTTCGTATTGGATATTCTTTTCAAATCTGCTTCTCTGCTCTTTGGGTGTATCTGTTAATTTTCCTTTTGTTGCTTTGCATCTTCAAACGCCTGAATGGTCTTGTTAAACTCCAAATTGAACGATACTCCCTTTTGTGTGTGTTATAATTCCCTGTCTCACTTTCATTTGTTTATTTTCTTGATTTTAAATCGGCTAGCAATTCAGTATTTTTATTCAAAGATGATTCATGGGCATCTGTGTTTTCATCAGGGGAAAGGTGATTCACTATTCACTTGTTGTCACTGCATACAAGATCACTCATATGGCCTTCTGCACTTTCACTTGGCTGTTGCTTTTGAACTTCACATAACTGCACATAATATTCCTATCTTATCCGATAACATTTTGACTTGTACCTATACGCATTGACACCTGTCAATGTCTCTGAATTCCTCTCTTTGTGGTCTGGGCCGGTAATGATGAAACTCGCCCTAATAGGCCTGTTTCGATATCTTTCAGGAAATTGATTTCTATTTGTGTTGCCCCTGAATTCATGTGACACAGGAGGTGGAGAGATAACACTTTGACCATGGTCAAACTGTGGTGGGGACCGATTATATTGGCGAGGTACGTAATTCATATTTTGTCTTTCATTTGGTGGGAAATGTTCCCTATGCTGATTTACATTTTCAATGAATCTATCCACACATCATGCTGTTTTTTGGTGGCCATATACCTTTGTATTTGGGTGAAATCTACTTTGGGGTTCCTATTGTCTGGTATGGGCCATTGTACATTTGATTTAATTTTTATTTAGGCCTGGCATATCATGGCAAAATCCAACTCTGAGAAAACTACCAAGGTATCTAGGACTAATGTAAGAACTTCTGTCACTGGGATCAATGGATTGGAACATAGGGGTATAGACTGATGTCCTCTGTGGAGCCACGCCCCTTTGATTAGGTGTCATGTCGCTCTTTGAAGGAGTTTGGCCAGATTCTAGTGGCATCTTTACAGACTTTACCTCCAAATTTGCTGGTGTGGATTCCTTAGACTTTAGGTTTGCCTCTTTATTCCTAGGCCCCTCCTCTTTCTGACCAAATATCACTTCAAACAGTTTGGTCCCTGTTCTACTATCAATTCTAGTGGTTTTCACTGTCAAATTCATAGATTAATTGGGAGACAATGGCCCTCATTCCGAGTTAGGACTACACCATGGAGTAAATAGCTCCATGGTTGGCAACCATGGAGCTATTTACTCCATGGAATACCGGCATGGTGAATGGAGTAATTACCGGTCCATTCCAAGGTTGGATGGACCGGTAATTCCCCATTCACCATAGCCCTTCCCCATCCCCATTTCTCCCCCATAGGGCTCAATGGGAATGGGGAAGGAGGTAATTACGGCACCATAAATTATGGTGCCGTAATTTACTCCAAGGTCACTTTGCGGGTCCCGTAATTTACTCCTGCTAAAAGCAGGAGGTAAAGAGGGACCCGCAAAGGGAACTCGGAATACGGAGGTAAGGGATTACCACCATCGGTGCATTTACAGGCACCGGTAATCCCTTACCTCCAACCTCGGAATGACCCCCAATGTCTTTTTGGAGCCCATAAATGTATGTGTTTTTAAATTCTACTGAATTAGCTTTAAATGTCATGACAAAATGTGAAAAAGTATTTTTAAGTTTTGAAAGAACTGGCGAGGGGATTCATTTTGTTGTGCCGCCATACTATAAACAGCATTCTTGGCTTCCTGTACAGACTGAGAAGGTGTCTAATCTCCTTCTCAGATTCTGCTGATGACAAATGTTCCTTTTCATTGAGAACACAAATTATACTAGCAGACACTGTATCTAAAGATAGGTGAGACAACTATCTATATAGTTCCCCAGTAATCTGAAGAGTCCTGAATATATCATGAACCGCCTCCAAATGATCTTCCATGCAGCAATCCCCTCCCCTTTTGAATGGTTTAATCAAAGTCTTGATAGATTTCATAATTTTTAAAGGACTACATTGTGCATACTGGTATATGTCATTTTGACACTCATCCCTGTTCTCTTGTGGGCAAGAATGTGTGTGAGTAGTTGCAGGTGACTCAGACTCTAACATTGGGTTATAACCAGATTGTGCCATGTGGACAGCTGCTGGTACATTTCCTTGGACGGGGCTATGATTGAATTCAGCTCCAATTAATGTAGTACACTGTCACTTTTCCTGAGACTTGAGAGAAAACATATTTGCTGTTCCTGATTTTTGCACTGTCCATGAAGGTATTTTTCATGACAGACTGCAAAATTCTCATGCCTGACTTTATTGATTATTGCTTACAATTTGTTGATCTGTGTCTGACAAAAATCAAGCGCTTTAGTGTTTCCTTCATTTACATCCAGTAATTAAAATATCTCATGTTCCATGGCATGACATTCCTTATCTTTCTCACTGTTATCTTCTGTAAGGGTTTGAATTTCATAAAATGCAACATCTTTATCTTGCCTTATAGCATCCAATATTGTTTTTAAATGGGTTAATTCATGTTCTCTCTCATTAAGTTGTTTCTCTCTCTGAGCCAATTGAGCAGCAAGGTCACTACATTTAGCTTGAAGTCTAGTGTCTAGCTCTCTGTGCTTTAATTCAGCTTTCAATTGCTGAACCTGATCACATTCATTGTCCAAACTGCACTGTAATTTTCTAAATTACCTCACTGGCTCATCCAAGGACACAGAGCTCGGAGAGGCTAGCATCCGCAGGTGCCAACTGGTACCAGATAAAGTTTGTTATGCCCCATGTCAAGGTTGAAGATGAGTTATGGAATTGTTTTCCGTGGTGCTTTAGGAGAGGGAAGCGCTTTGCTACTTGGGCTTACCGTCGGTCGACCCCGCCGGCAACCAATGGTCACTCATCAACGCGCAAGCGCTAATGCTAGAAGGTTCGAGAAATAGCAACCCCTTTTGAGGAGGGCATATAATGCAGGGCTCTGGAAAGGTCAGGTGGAAAAAACACAAAGACCTCAGTCGGAGGGGGGATACCTTGTTCCGAAATACCTGTGGGCTGTTGTGCTCTTGGCCTGGAGGTTACCGGGGTCTTCCAGCCGCTTCTGGTGAGATGAGGAATTCAGTTATGCCCATAGTGATGTATTCTTGTTAGCTTATTATCTTTTCTGTGATTTATTTCTGTGTTATCATTTATTGCTTTATGTATGTTTAACTATGAATAAATAGCTGTATAAGAGCACTTATTCTCTAACTGTGTGTGTGCGTGTGAGTCATTGTTTCTGTCTACCTGCGTTCAAATTATTTGCTCTGCTCTGCAATGTGCTGGTGATAAATAACTGTCCGTGCACTCTTGGCGAGCAATACATTTTTGGCGTTATCAACAGCATATTTGTGATGAATAGCTCCAAATATAAAAGAATCTGTGTTTGAACACAGACAGGCTCTGCTTACATTACAAGTGAAAGTTTTTTTTCATTTGGCAGTGAGTGTCAGAATGTATTAATCTGTGTTTTTTGTGTGCATGCTCACACGAGTGAAGGAGTGACAGCAGAGGGAAAAAAGAGGTTTTTCAAATGATTGTAATGATGAATAGTGTGTTCCGAAAAAAGGGAGCTCCCGCTGGCAGTGGATGTCCCGATGTTATGATTCTAGGGTGGGCAAAGGATCCATATGATAAGTTGGCCCCACTATGGGCGTGCAGTTCGTGGTTAAGCAAACCATGGGATAATATTTAAGGGGAGGCTGCTCCGGCAGAAGTCATGTTTTGCTTACAACATGTTTCAGTGGAAAGAGGAAGGGAATGTGCTACGCTAGGCAGGCGGGGTTGGGTCCTCCTGCATGCCTACAGAAAGTTACATCAGAGAAATGTGGAGTTGAAAGAGGAAATCTTGAGATTAGAAAAAGAGTTAGCTGCTGAACGGCAAATTGCGTTAATGCAGCAATTACAAATTAAGCTTTTTAAAGACAAGGCGGATAAATATCAAACCATTGCAGAGAGGGCAGCAGTCAGAGTGGCCCGTTACAAATATAGGAAAAGATGAGGGGGGTCACCCAAAGGAAAGTGGCAGCTTTAATTGCCACAGCAGGTGTAGATTGGGACCCCGAGAGGTGGGATGGAGACATTTTTAACTCAACAAGCCCCGAGAGCAGCTTGGAGGGTGAGTCGGACTCTAAAGCAGAACACAATCAAAAGACAATGACGGCTAAGCCGGTTAGAAAATGGCGTGCTGGACCCCACCCGCAGAATCCTGCAGGCAGGGTTGTGTATTTAACCACGCTGGAAGATTACACTCAGCAGGAGGTTGGGAAATCATTACTCATTTGAGGCAAAACTCAGGGGAACCTTTACTGACATGGATGGTGAGATTGCTAGATGTAGGTGCAGCAGAGCTATTGGTAAACGCAACAGACTCACTGCGCTTCCTTCCTTTGTCAACTGACACCAGTAAACAGGAGGTCTTAAGGGTAGGGCCACCCCCTGAGGTTGATGGGCAAGCTTCACAGGTGTCTTTGTTGTACCTAGCAGCCCAGGAATGTAACTGCAAGCATCCTATTACCACAGACTGGCCTAGTGAGGAAAAGAAGTGGTACACTTTGAATAGGCGATTCAAAAGGTCAGAGAGCATGCTATGAAGGAGGCAATTCACGTAGATGCACCAGGACACACGGGGGCTGTGCCGCTTTCAGTTTCAACCAGGAATATGGTGATAAGAACTGCCCCACCCGCATACAAACGTAGGTACGACGGGCAAACACACTGATGATGTAGTGGATGCCATCTGGCAACTGGCAGACTTAGGGGAGTGGGACAAGAGTGAAGCCAAGCCGCGAGAGAGAGAGGGGTGTAGGGAGAGAAGAACTGAAGGCAGGAGGCAAGATAGTAGAGACTTCTGAGTGTCCAGAAAGGACACGTTTTTGGCCTTGTTAAAAGATGGTGTGCCACGAGAAGAAATTGATGGCATTGAAACTAGGACAATGTATGAACTATATACAAAGAGAGGGCTTGCAGCCAAAGAGCGCTATAAACAGGTCAAGAAACAGGTGGTGACTAAGACACAGAGGAACACCTCACCTTCAGCCCCTCCTAAGGAAGAACAGGAAGAAGGGTCTATGGGGATTCCTTCCCCGTACCAGCCAACATAGGCTGATTTAAGGAAGGTGGTGAGTGCAATGTTAGAGGCAGAGTCGGATTTCACTCATTCAAAATTTGACTAGGGTTACGGCCAAGCTCCGGCAGCATTTGATAGGTGGCCCCATGTTAATGTTAAGATTTTTTGGGGGCCGGGAAATATGCAAGGGGTGCAAGCATTGATATACACTGGGCAGAGGCCTCTCTGATTCATGGAAATCTAACACAATTTAAAGGCAGATGCTTTACCATTACAGGTCATGGGGGTAAGGAGACCCCCGCAGTACAAACAGAAATGGAGATGAAAATAGGCAGATTGACAAGTCAGAAATACCAAGTGTTGATTGTCCTGATACCTGAGTACATAATTGGATTTGACATTTTAGAAGGATCGACTTTGGGACTTGGAGGCAAAACGTATCAGTTTGGGGTGAGTGCATTGACCTGCACCCGCATTACTGTAGGCAAATTGAAGATGCCTCCAGTGCAGGTGCCTGTGGCAACCAAGTGGGTAGCGATGAAACAATACCGGCTCCCGGGGGTACAAGGAAATTTCAGACACCATCACAGGGTACGTAGAGGCAGGTGTGTTATGCCCTATTATTACCACATGGAACAACCCGCTCTGGCCTGTCAAAAAAGGGGACGGGTCTTGAAGGATGACTGGAGATTACTGCAAGTTAAATAAACACACACCTACCTTAGTGCCTGCAGTCCCAGCAGCCATTATTTTGATTGAAAATGTCCAAAAGTTTGAGGGGACCTGGTATGCAGTGGTAGATTTAGCCAATGCATTTCGCTCTGTGCCAATTGCTGAAGAATGCCAAGAGCAGTTTGCATTCTCTTGGAAGCTGTTTCAGTACACCTTCACCAGGTTACCTATGGGGTACATACATAGCCCGACCATCTGCCACCTGCTGGTGGCAGAGCACTTAGACAAGAAACTGAGTAAACCTGACATACACATCTCTCACTACATTGTGGATATTTTGATTCAGGGCAAGGATGATCAAAGTGTGCGAACCAAGTTAGAAGTCATTATGGAAGGATTGAAGAAGAAAGGGTGGGAAATTAACCCAAACAAAATTCAAGGGCCATCTGAGACAGTGATATTCCTAGGGATTCAGGGGCATAATGGGCATCGAGGGATGGTGCCGAAGGCCCAACAGAAAATACTTGAGTTCACCATTCAAATGAACAAAAAGCAAGCTCAGCAGTTCATAGAGCTGTTTGGGTTTTGGAGGCAGCACATTCCCCATTTAGGGCAGATACGGGCCCCCTCTGCAAAGTGACACGAAAGAAATATGAGTTTCAGTGGGGGGAGGAGCAGCAAAAAGCATTTGATTTAGCAAAAGACACCGCTCAGCAGGTTCTTGATTTGTGGCCATTGAAGGAAGGGAAGGTGGGGGTTGCAAAATTTCATTAGCAAGCAGCCAACATACCACCCTCAGATTACATACCACTGGAAGTGTCTGAGAAATATGAGTTTCCCGTGAAATGGGGAGTACCTTATTGCAATCTGACCGAAGAGCAGACAGAGCATGCCTGTTTCACAGATGGCTCGGCTGGATTTGTGGGAACCGAGCAATACTGGAAGGCGGTGTCATATAATCCCAAAACTAAAACGATTTTAACAACGTCAGGGAAAGGAAAGAGCAGTCAGTTTGCAGAACTTTACGCAGTTTACCAAGCATTGAAATAAGAGACAATGTCATTTGTACACATATTCATGGTCAGTGGTGAATGGGTTGGCAGTGTGGCTGCCAACCTGGAAAAAGAATGGGTGGAAGATTCATTCAAAAGAGTTGTGGGGAAAAGAACTGTGGCAAGATATTGTGAAAATGTTATCACAAAGTGAAGTCACTGTGTATCATTTGGATTCGCATTGTGCTACAGATTCATTAGAACGTTGGTTTAATTCTGTTGCAGATGAACACACCAAGATTTCATCTGTGGATGCAGAGGCTCAGGACGATTTGGAGGGTTTGGCCAATTGGGCTCACCAGAAATGTGGGCATGTTGGAGAAAAAGCTACTATCAGGTGGGCACAAGCTCGAGGAATTAGTATTCCTTTAGAGGTAGTGAAAACAATCATTTTGCAATGTCTGTTGTGCCAACACCAACAGCATAGGCTTAGCCCTCATATTGTCCAGGGCACGTTGCGGAGAGGAAAGTTGCCAGGTCAAATTTGGATCAATTATATCGGCCCTCTGCCAATCAGCAAAGGCTGTCAGTATTCATTCACTATTGTGGATACATACTCTGGATACATGATGGTTTTGCCGTGCAAACGTGCTACACAACTGAATACCATTATGTTGTTAGATCAGATCATGTTGCATTATGGTGTAACTTTGCAAATTCAAATGGACAATGGGTCACATTTCAAAGGCAAATTAATTTAGCAATATTGTCAGCAAAAGAGTATTGAATGGTTGTACCACGTCCCATACCACCCAGAAGCGTCAGGTTTGATTGAGAGAATCTATGGGTTGTTGAAAGAACAGCTGCACAAATCTGGAGATGGCAGTTTAGCAGGCCGGAGTGATTGTGTGTTTGATGCGGTGCAAGTGCTAAACAATAAGCCAGTGAATAATCATGAGATTCCATTGTTGCGATTAATGACTCCTGCTTTACAGATTCAACCCAACTCAGTTAGAGAGACCCTATTGTACTGGGAAAATACCCTGGGTTCTTTAGCTCCCTATCGAGCGTCTCCAGAATCAGCAAGGGTAGACTTGCATTCTCATGAAGAAATCAGATTAGAAACAAGAGGGATTGTTGTGATTGAAAAAGGGACTGGAGTGCAGATTCCACCTGAACATATGGGATGGATTGGCCCTAAATCTGGATTATCATTGAAGGGAGTTCAAGTGCTAGGAGGGGTCATTGATGCTGATTACCAAGGCGAGATCAAAGTCATCTCAATGAATAGTGGAGACCAACTGTTTCCGATTCATAAGGGCGATCGGGTGGCCCAGCTGATTATTGTTCCTGTTAAGTTGTCACGATCAAAATGGGGAGCCTCCCACAGTGTTAACTACTCATGGGGATCGTGGTTTTGGCTCTTCAGACAGTATAATACCCGGTGCAAAAGTATGGGTCGAAAGACCAAGTGGCCCACCAGTGCCCGCAGATGTTATTGCATCCGGCAAAGCCCAGGTAGTCTTAGTAATGGAACTCGGCAAAGAAAAATGTCAGTATGTACCCGCAGACAAAAGTTACCTAAGAGATTGATTTTCAACACTGATATCTCTTTTCTGGGTTTGCCTTTTTTGATTCTGTGTCTGGCTGGTGTAATTGTGGGACTAAATGGACTCCGTTTGGGAGAGTCAAACGGCATGCTGCTACCACTGAGAAATGCCACATCTTTGCCAGTGATACATGGGAAATTGATGATGAAGAGCAATGATGTCCGAAAGCAGCCCAATGCCGATGCCAAAAAGCCATCCAGACCGAAGAACTGGATTTGTGGAATACAGAAAACGCGTCAGAGGCAAGCGCAAACAACCTTGATGACAGCTATGCAAGAGATGTCTTTAGGGCGGCGATGTGCACCGATGATCGCCCAAACCGAGAACATGTGAACATATCTCGCTCAGTACATCCTGAACATCTCCCATTACTGCCTAACTGACGTGCATCATGCAGAAGCTTTGCTGACTACCTGTTTAGTAGCGGTGCTGACGCGGGCTCCAATCTTGAGGCACATTTTCGGCGTCATGCACAATGATTCTGCAGTTCAAGATTCCGATGTCAGACAATCCTTTTCTGTCTATGAGTACTGCAGGTTTTGCCAGGAAACAGATCGCAAGTGGAGAAACTTGACACAAATGATAACCTGCAATATAACTCAAGGCGATGTGTGTTACTTTATTACCTGCAATGCAAGAGAAATGTGCACATGCCAACAGCTGAATTTAACCAAACAGAAAAATCAGACTGCATTTGAGAAGAGATTGTGTGCATGAGTTCCTAGCACATGTGCCAATTTGAATAACGCCATGACCTGCAATCACACAGTGGTAGCTGCTAGTTATTTAAATCATGTAAAACTTCCAATAGGATGGTTTTTCTCATGTGGCAATATCACATACACATACATTCCAGCTAACATTTCCGTAGAACCATGTGCCTTAACTCAATTAGGGCTGATGATGTTTCCTCTACACCCAGCAATATATCGAAGCAAAAGATCAACTTTCGAATCTGTGGGTCTATCTCCAAATTATGATTCAAAGGTACATTTGTTATCAGAGGCTGAGGTATTAGCATTGGCCCTGTCATTAGTGGGAGTTTGGGGTTTAGCTGCTGGAGGTTATATATCTTAAATCAAATTAGCGTGTTTAGTAGTAAAAGGACTTAATCATGCTTCTCAAGCATCAGAAGAGTTGCTTCTTGATAGCAAAGTTATTAGAAAAGCAACTTTGCAAAACAGGGCTGCCAAACAGGGCTGCCATTGATTATCTATTGCTGAAACATAACTTGGGTTGTAAAGCAGTTGAAGGTATGTGTTGTTTTAATGTGAGTGACCATTCACAATCCATTGAAAGTCATATTCAAGGTTTGAGGGATTTAATATACCAAGTGTCTCAAGATCGTACTGGGAATTGGTGGAATTTGTCATTTTCATGGATTCCTGATGTTGGTGGTACACTGTGTTATGCCTTTGCTTGCATTTGTATTATATTATCTATTATAATTGCTGGCTGTTGTTTTATTCTATGTATTCCCAACTTAGTTATGATGTTTCGTCGGTTTCAGAGACCAGCTGCTCTGCCACTCGGCTATGGAAGATAAATATCCAAGGGTTGATTGTGATGCTTGAGCTTAACTATGGTGCTGGTTCACAGTGCATTCGGGGGGCACTCAGAGCCATAATAGATATTTATTCCATGCCTAAGTGGAAGCTGCACTTGTACACATATGTTCAGCTTGGTTAGCAGTATTTCACTGAAAAACATGTTTTCAAGTTATTCGTTGCTTGTGTTGGTCTGCATGGCTCATCCAAGGACACAGAGCTCGGAGAGGCTAGCATCTGCAGGTGCTGGCTGATACCAGATAACCTTTGTTATGCCCAGTGCCAAGGTTGAAAATTAGTTATGGAATTGTTTTCTGTGTTGCTTTAGGAGAGGGAAGTACTTTGCTCCTGGGCCAGAAGGTTCGAGAAATTGCCACCCATTTTGAGGAGGGCATATAATGCGGGGCTCTGGAAAGGTCAGGCGGAAAAAGCACAAAGACCTCAGTCGGAGGTGGGACGCCTTGTTCTGAAATATCTGTGGGCTGTTGTGATCTCAGCCTGGCTGTTACCGGGGTCTTCCAGCCGCTTCTGGTGAGATGAGGAATTCAGTTACGCCATGGTGATGTATTCTTGTTAGCTTATTATCTTTTCTGTAATTTATTTCTGTGTTATCATTTATTGCTTTATGTATGTTTAACTATGAATGAATAGCCATATCAGAGCAGTTATTCTCTAACTGTGTGTGTGGGTGTGAGTCATTGCTTCTGTCTACCTGCGTTCAAAGTATTTGCTCCGTTCTGAAATGTACTGGTGATAAATAGCTGTCTGTGCACTCTTGGCGAGCAATACACAATCTTACTGTGCAAGTGCATGAACAAGGTGATAAGGGCAGGGGAGGGGGAGTAGCAGGTGAAGTGCAGAAGTGGGGAGCCTCCATGGGTGTGGGCCGGCAAGTGCTGGTTAAGCCGAGGAGGCAGTACCAGGGGGAAAAGGGGAGGGAGTGCAGTGGACAAGAGAACTAAGTCAGAATAGTCCAGGAGAGCGACCCCACGGGCAAGTGCTGCCAGAGGATGCTGTGGGGGACTGGATAGGGGTGATCTGGCCTTTTAATGACTCTGAAGGGAACAGGCACCAGTCCAGTGGCAGACTGAGAGTTTAGCATGAGAGGGGAGAGGGAAGGAAAAGGAGAAAAGGAACATATTAAGAAGTTTCTGCAACTTAAGAAGATCTGGTTCAAGTTTGGGGGGCCTGTTCCTGAGGGAGGCTCCAGCTGAGGAGAGGGATCTACCTCCCACTCTCTGCTTGGAGAAACGTTTGATCAGCAGAGAGTTGGTACCAGTAGACCAAAGGAGTCTGGCTGGGAAATATTTAGGGAGATGAAGCTGGATGCCGAGAGTAGGATGTATTTGTTTTCCAGTATTAATCAATTTGCATTAAGATCCCTGCAGATAACATTCAAATACTGGTTAGCCTCTATCTGTATGCCCAACAGTTCATACACCTTATATTGGATATCCAAAGTGACAATTCCTCCTGGAGGATCATAGAAATTTACCATTAGCAGCTTATGATGGGGTTCAACTTGCAATTCAATGGCTTTCTAATTCTTATTATTATCTTGTAATGGCATCTCTCTTGATTTCAAGCCATTGGTTACCAATATAGCAAGACCACCAATGGGCAACCTTTCCCCCCATATTGGCATATCGCACGTGAGCTGTACACCCATCAAACAAAGCATCTCCCAACAACCAAGTCTTCTGAAGTAGTATAATATTTGCCTGGAAAAGATGTTTACTGAAACCATCTTGGCTAAATAAGTGGGCATGAACGTAGCCACTCCAAATGGGACTTTACAACAGGATCACAACCATCCAATGCAGATTGTGGTGCCACTACATTCTTACAAATTGGTGCCTTCGCTATACCCCCTTTTTATGTTGAAACATTTGTTCTTTAGGGATGAATGGTTTATTAACAGGACAGTCCAATTCATAGCCCCATTTAAGAAGAGATTCAGTATTTGTCCTGATCAACCTGCCCACTTCAGAAGAAGAAAACACAGCTCTAGTTACACAATTCGGGTTAGGTTCTAAATGCTCAACAAAAGCAAATTCACTTTTAATTACCCTCAGAGCAGGAAGATTACTAAATATATTGAGCAAACATCCTCTATTTACCGGCTGTTCAGATCCTTCAAAAAGGTGCACTATAGTAATCTCCATTGCTGATAAAACAGTCACAACCTCTGGGGGTGAATATCAAATACAGCCGTTAGGTTAGGTTGTCTCATAGTCATATTAGGAATGGTCCTAGTTCAAGTCCTCTCATGGACCTCTTCAGGCACGGCTGATGGGTCGCCTTTACATTTCCCCCACCACGTTCCCACCTGTAGTTTGTGCATGCCACCATCTTCGTTGGGGTCTGTGGGGCTCTCCAAGTTCACTTTGAGGGGACAACACAATAGGGGTGGATGAATTTTGAAAATATGTCAGAAAAACAGAAGGAGGATAGTGTGAGTTGGTATGCAAGGAATGACATGATATCGGTGGAGGGACAGCTTGCTTTGCACGTAACTGTTTTCATATAACTGTGCACCCACGCACAATTGTGAAATTATGTGGGGTCTGGCACAGGAAAATATCACGTGACACCCGGGAAAATGCACCTGGCTTCTTACAAGCAGTGCAGGTGACCACTGTCTGTCCCATGATAACCGTAGCATCTACACTATATGTTGCTGGATACAAAACATCAGTCATGCTCACTTGTCCATTGTGGTTAGGTTGTGACTTCATGTTCCAACATAAATGAGTATTTTGGTCAGCCCATATGTTTATTCGGATCAAATAATCCATCAAACACATTTAAAATACAAAAACACAATACATGATAACATTTCCGTTCTCTCTAAAGATCCAAAGTTGAAAAAAAACAATCAGGACACCATTCACAGTAAAGATAATAAGATGGTAGCAAAATGCAAACAGTCCTTCAGAGCCAACGTCCCACGTAAAAAGATCAATCTAAGTACAACTCTCTTAAAAAAAGATAAAGGAAGACTCCTCGAGCAGGAGCTCGTCATCTGTGGCCTGCGCTGCATAGGAGCAGTGCCCCCATCACCCTCAGTCTCAGGTAAGCCTGTGGGCCTTTCTCATTATGTTCAGTTGTCCCAGCTGATCCCCGCAACAAGCGACTTGGAGCCTGCAGCCCTGATCTACAATTCCAGTGTACTTGATCAATTGGTGAGCATCCAACTCAATATACCAACAATTTACTTGAATTAACCACGCGGGTTAAAACAGTCAAAGATGGCCGCTACCGAAAATATAGCACCTTTTGGTCTTAACACACCATTCTAACTACGTGATTGGCCGCCTTGCAGCATTTCTATCGAACCAGTGGACACCGGCAGGCAAAGCCGGCCAACTGCTAATGCACAACAGTAAGCGCCTGACTGAGCCTGACCGAGACGCTGTGCGTCTTGGCCAGGACCCCTACATTTACTGTTGAACCAGCTCTACACCATCTCGTTCACCCAGGAGCATCATCTTCCCAGAGGAACTCTGTTTGTGACTTTTCCTTCCAAACCCACTACCATCTCATGGTAAGCACCTTGACTGTTGCTCCCTGCCTATCCATACCATTGTGCATATCATTTATACCTCCTGTGACTATCGAAAATTCACTCACGGCATCACAGCATAATGCCTAGCACATGTGCTACATCGTGAATATGATCACCTGACTCCTCATAAGTTGTGTTCCACAGATTCTGAAATAACGTATAGCAGCTACTTTACCTGTTCTTGCAAGCATAGCAGTCACACATTGACATCCACTGCCTAGTTGCTAACCACAATCCTGAACACGGATTTGTGCTCTATATACTGCTACATTAGCCTGCTGCCTGTCCCTGTGAATGTAGCCAGCTAACATTTTGCTATGGTAATGTTTCTCATGTATATGCACAAAATTTGATTCATAGTTGTCACCCCATTGATATTTGACAACTGTGGATTGCTTCATACTGTATTTATGTCTGCCTCTCCTGACGATCGATGGGTGGCTCCTCACTGCCATCCGTGCTTTTGTATACTTAACAATTTTACGTCGCAGCGTTAAAACTGCCTCTTGACATTCACATTTGGTTAAGTGTCCTATGGCATCTAGCTAGTATGAGACCTGCATGCCTTTCCGGCTCTTTATAATGTATATTCTCACAGTGCTGATTGAATGCTTGATTGCATAGCCCAACATACTTGTGCAGTCCAATAGATATACCTCTGGCACTATTGTACCTTCTCCACTTGCAATTGTACTGCATGTTCTCACAGCTCCAATTGACTGCATGTCTGTATAGCTTAACGCTGAGATGCTGTTCAATAAACATAGTTCCAGCAATGTTATGCCCTTTCCTCTTGCAAAACCTCCTGCTCCTCTAACTTGCTCCAACAACTATAACTTAGTCATGCAAAAACCCTGGTTTAACACTGCAAGTGCACTAATCAGCTTGGTAGTCTACACCTTTGCACCATGGAAGACCATGCCTTTGGCACTACTGCACCGGGCTACGCGAAATACCCTCAACTGAATGCCCAGATTTCACTAAAGAGACCTAGACTCACCTTAAACATGGCCACTAAACTACCCTGATCAGATAGTGTCAAGCCTACCACCTTCCTACCTCAACTTGGCCAAACTATCACCAAACCTAAGAACTTGACTTCATCTACGCCGAACTATGCCCAACTACCTACTCTGGACCAATTGATAAAACTTGACGGCAATAAAAACCATAGGTATCTACATTGACTCTTCTCTCTCACTATCAAGGCAAATTAACGATACAGCCTCTACCACAGCGTACACATGCAAGCTCATTAACACTAGACATAACAAAACTAAACTACTGCAACGCCATGTACCTAGGCACTAACCAAAACAACCTAAAAAAGCTACACATTTTTCAGAATAACGTGCTTAGAGCAGCCTCTAATTTTCCAAGATGACTCCACATCTCAGAGCTAAGACGCAGTGTTCACTGGCTCTCAATCAATCAAAGAATTAACCTTATCACTTACCTTTAAAAGCCTAAATAATCTAGCACACATATACCTCTGGGACAAATTCAAACTAAACTCCTCGGATCGACTGTTCAGATTTCTACAAGCTAACTGCTTTATCATCCCTAGGTTTAAGCTTCAAAATGCAGGGGAAGCAGTTTCATGGTCCTAGCAGCCAAAATTTGGAACACCTTTCCTCCCACCCTCAGAGCTGAACCTTCCTTCCATGAATTCAGAAATAACGTAAAACCTTGGCTCACTCGGAATGAAGACTAAAAACAAACACCTAGCCCTAGCACTTTCCCTTGAAAGCCACTTCCCCGCCGGGATCAATACTCTTTTCTATGTCTGTATTCTGTATTCTGCATGCTTATTCAATGTCATATGTAAATATTGCTATTTGTATTTGTAAATATAGATACTGTGTAAATGTAATCTATGCTATGTAACTGCAAGAAATGTGCCCAGATGCCCCAGGGCTTTGCACGCTATACAAATACATATAATACAATATAATATAATATAAATTGTTATGAAAAAATACAAATAGTTCATAAAATCCCATACAAATTCATTTGGGAAAAGTGAATAATGTCAAAGTCCTCGATTGACGATATTCATAAAAACAATCGCTAATGCAGAAAAAGAGTAACAAGATACCCCTGGTTAGATAGCCCTGGTTAATTAGAGCCAATACTACATCTACATTTGTAATGACTGCCTATTCATTCCGGGTCAATTAGATTAGCAGCCCCTTTCTATAATGCATGGCTCTTTTTAAAAATGGTAATAATGCCCACACTGTTAAGACAGAGTCAGCAGTCAGAAGGAACAGAACAGCCAGCCTATAGGAGCGACTGTTAGCGGACCGAAGAACCAGCAGTAAAGTTGACCGTCTGATATTGTTGTAGCCAGGGCAAAACAGTAACAAGTGAAGCATATCCTAGTCAGGGTATCCACTCCATTTGGCTGCAGTCCCCCTCAGCTAAAGACAGTAAAATCTAGCACGGGTGATCAGCCAGTGATCTCTCTTTGTGGCCCCCCAGATTAAGTAGGGCTGAATCTCTTTCACCCGGATAATCACTGCATGTACTTTATTAGAATTCATAGCAAACTCCACGAAGGCCCTTTTTGAATAGATTGCCTCTACCATGATACATTTATAGGATCTCATCTGGGATTTTGTCAACAGGTTGTCTGGGGAGAAGGATCCCAGATGTTGCCATGGGACAAAGCTTTAACAATATAATCAAGCCATAGTATTTTTGTCCAACCATCCCTAGCCATTAATGACCTAATTATGAAGTGGCAAAGGGTAGCACATTCATTCGGCCAAAGTCGGATCCAAAATGTTATTGGTGCCGGGGACCACTGGTCCTCCCAGAATTGCATTCCCATTTCCCTATGAATAGAGCTACAGGGGCAGGATCCCGGGAGTCCCAATAGCCTTCTGAAGAATATGTTCCCCTTCACCTGGATATTGTGTGCTGACTGGAATCCCCCAAATATGGTCACAGCTTTTGTTTGACCAGAATAGATTTTAAGGACTACTTCTAGAGGTTGCCCTGGCAACAGGACAAAAAGCATGAAATCTGCCCCACTTGCTGACTCAGCTTGGCTGATTGTTTTTTGATATGGGTGTTACCCATGAACGACTCTGATTATCTAACCCCCCAATAGTCAAACTTCTTGACTGTGGGGATTTTCTCCCCATTGCACAACATTGGGGGCATATTTTATGGTCTCTTTAGTCCCACACGACCCATTACTGCAGATTTCTTGTTAATTTTGAGCCCCGGATTTTCCATAAAGGCGCGTAGGCGGAGATCAGAATCTGGAGGGCCCTCCATGACCTGGCTATTAACACAGTATCATTCCCATACGCCAGGACTGGGAAGGCCTTGCTCCCCAGATATGCATAGTCTGCCTGCGTATCCACCAAAGCCCTAGAGAATCCATTAATGTAAAGGGTGAAAAGACTTCGGGCCAAGACAAACCCCTGCAGACTCCACACCCTACCTTAAATCACACAGTGCAATGTCCTCCAGGACCACTGCACACACAAGCCTCATTCTCGCTTTGCAGTTCCTCTAGCACTGCCAAATGGCCCCTGTACTCTGTAGGGTTGTTTAGCGTGTTTTGGGAGCACAGAGCACAGCACCACTGCACAGGATGAATGTATAGCATGTTTTTTGAAGTGCAGCACCACTGCATGGGTTTGGTGCATTGCTATAAGGTGGTACAGCAAAGCATGTGTTGCCAGTGTAACATGGACATGTAAATGAAAACAGG
The DNA here is from genome assembly GCF_040938575.1 of Ambystoma mexicanum. Lineage (NCBI taxonomy): Eukaryota > Metazoa > Chordata > Amphibia > Caudata > Ambystomatidae > Ambystoma > Ambystoma mexicanum. Next base: position 98,957,678 of record NC_090941.1, on the reverse strand, counting down.
CTATGCAATCAAAAACGATTTCTACATATAAAATGCAAATACTTTTTTTTCACAAGTTAAAAGCATATATTTTTTTTACCTGAAATTCCTCTGTTGCAGGAGACACATTTGAGGATTAATGAACTAACCTCATTAACAAAAAACTAACATGCTAACTCATTAATAAAATAATGTGCTCTCCAGTGCAAAATGGATGGAAAAGACAGGCTCTGAAAGTCATTTTATACGCGCATCCAGATTTTTTTTTCTTTTTGCTGCTCTGTGCTGCTCTGTCCACAGTATTTGCAGGAAGCAAAGACTCGAATAGCAGGAAATCAGTTTTGTTACAGTTGCTTACTGTAAAAGATTTCTATTGTGTGCAGGAGGAGGATAGAACATGAGGGATTCTTATTGGACAAGCATCATATTAACCAAGTTTTCCTGTAGAATCCGGGGGGAGAAGAAGGCAGAATACATTTTTACACAGCTCGGAGAAAGACCTGACTGGTGGAAAATGTGGAGTTCCTGATTGAAAAAGAAGATCCCAGCTGCACTGCTGCAGAGACTGGGAATCCCAGACAATAATCCCCGGTTTGAGTAACCGCAGATTCCTGTTCTCACTGGGGGTGCTTGAAGAGTGAATTGCCACATCCAGAAGATGACCAGCCAAAGAATTTCACATGCGGAACAGATTAGGTAATTATACATTGCAAAATACGGGGGAAGTGTGCATGAGTGCGAAACTATTCAGTCAGTGTAGAAGAAAGAATTCCAGTGTTTTATCATCAGGTTTAATGTTGCGACTGTTCTCGTCGCCCTCTTCTCATTGTGTTACAAATAATGTTGACTGTGCTGTTTCATTTATTTCTGTAAAAAGAGTAAGATCGTGTTTAAATGCAATTTTTATAATGCACAAAAATATCTGAAAGCTGACGGGTAGTGTGTTTTATTTTCTCTTTCCTTTGTGCATTTACCATTACAGTGCTGATGATGTGGGGAGATGTTTAGACAGTGCAATTGTCATTTTTAAGGTAGCTAAAAATAAGACTTTGCTGCAGCTGTGTGCACGATTTCATTCAGTATGAGCAATTATAAATAACTGTGTGTGTGAAATAGCCTGCTGAAGGTAAATGAGTCGGCAGAAATAGAGACCCGGGACATAGTTCACTGTTGTATATAAAATAGTGAGTGTTGTACCACATGTTAGCTCGCTGTTGTAAATAATTCAGTGAGAATTGCCCATGGTGGCACACTAAAAATGAAAATGTGGTATTTCTGAAATGTAGGCCTGAGGTCTCTCTAGTGATCACACGAACAATCTAAACAAAAATAAGGGGTTCTGGATATTGGGGCCACAAATAAAACAAAGGAATTATGCTCACCAAAAATACCACCAACCACGCATACCAACCACGCATACCAACTGCGCATACCAACAAATGTATACCATATAAATATGTTTGTGTACTGAAATAATGCATATCCACTGTATTATTATTATACATAACCCAATCTGAATACAAGGAGTGATTGTTGCTAAATTATTTTTTCGGCGGTAAGAAAATACCGCCAGGTCCCAAATCTACACAAAATACCCAACAACTCACCATGGAGCTGAGCACGGCCCACAGCTTTGATCTATCTACTTTGTTGAATGCCATGATCAGATCCATGAAGGCAAGATGCACTCCCTCCCCCTACAAACAACTGAGTTGGAAACGAGTAAGTACAGATTGAGTTCCATAGTACCCAAAGCCAAACTGGATATCGGAGAGGACCGCCCTCTCAGATATCCAGGCCTCAATATGCCTCAATATGCCCCACAGACCCCTATTGAAGATCTAAAGGCGGTGTCTAACAGTGAGATGGGTCTGTAGGACATAGGGCTTGCTTGGTCTCCTTTCAATATTAAAGTAATTATATAGCACTTTTATTGAAAGAATTTTACAGCAGTTAGAAACAGTATAATAATTAAGAGAAAATGCAATAAAAAACCAATATGAATCACAGAATAGGTTCTAGAGCCAGCATTACAAATGCAATGATGCACTATACAACACACTTCATTATGAGTATGGTTATAAAACCAGTAGTAAATCAGCCCAACCGATTTACCATTACAAACATAGACTATGCACAAATTAACTGCAAGTTACAACTACTGAAACTGCATCAGCGAAAATCATACGTCTGCCCGGTGGAAAAAACATGCCAAATGCTAATCCAGCCAAGTATTGTTGCTGCCGTAAACCAGTACATTTGCACACAGTAATACCTTCAAAAACAAGCAGAATTAATGCCCTATGGATATAAAGTCATTGTGCAAATGGAAAGCTGAGCCGTGGCCAGTATGGAAAATGCAGTTCATCCTGAAACCATCACTTCACATTGCCAGCCAACAAGCAAACTTACCAGAAGCATGCGGGAGACAAGGGCAATGGTGCCTAAAATGAGGTTCTGCAAACCCCACCTCAGAAGGAGAGAGCTGCAGATCATAGTAGGTAAGGTGGTGTTCAATGCAGAAGAGTTGTTTGAAAGCCAGCAGTGCAAGACACCCCCACTCCCCCCGCCCAAGACTACCATATGGAACCAAGTAAGGGACAAGGTAGTGGCAGGGACCACGGTGCATCAGGATGTAGAAGATTGCCAGAAACTATGAAATGATCTCAAGATGCATGTCCACAATCTCCTTGCCACTCACTTTCATGAGGCATTTGGATCCTCTGCACCTTCACCAAAGGATGTGTGTGTGTCTTTATTGGGGGTGAGATGGAAAGGGAGGAAGGGAGGGGTTGGGGGAATCTCTTTGGCATGTAAGTGTGCAAGTGTAGACGAGTGTGTGAATGCCTGTTTGTGGAGGGTAGAGGGGGAATAGTTTTGGCAGGGAAGAAAGGGAGTGGGGTCAGCAAAGGGGAATTTGGGGAGTGAAACCTGCCATTTAAAACGAAAGCCTGCTTGTGCGGGAGAGGGTAAGGGGTGGTTGGTTTGTTTGTTTGTTTATTTATTTATATAGCGCACCAAACCTGCAGTTATCTGGGCGCGTTCGAGGTTACATACAAGCGTAAAGCATTACAGATTAAACATATACACAGGATAATTTACATTGCATTATACATATTTACAAGGATTACATTACAGATATTTACAAAGATGATGGGCTAATACCAAATTACACATCGTGAGAGAAGAGGCATGTTTTTGTTGTTTTTTTTTCTAAATCTGTAGTAGGACGGTTCTGCTCTTAGGTCGACAGGCAGGGAGTCCAGAGTTTAGCTACCAGCACAGGGAAACTACTTCCATCTGCTTTCTGAAGTTTGTATCTAGGAACCTTGAGGCAGTTTGATTGTAGGGTTCTAGTAGGTGGTGCTGATGTACTTTTGGAGAATGTGTCTGCTAAGGATTAGGTGCTGAGTTGGAGAGGCATTTGTCCGTAAGGGATGATGATTTGAAGTTGATTCACTTTATGTGGGTAATTCATCTGGTGGAATTAGTGCTGCATGAATTACTGCCAGACCTTTGGGACTCAGAATTAGCCACAATGGTTAAATTAGACGTAATTTAAGTTCTCTTTTTTGTGTACCACTGTTCACATACGAAGGCCTAATGTGTTCGGACATAAGTGGGGTGCACCCTGTCTATTGAACTGTTTACAGATATGAAGTCATCATCTGGCCAACACAGAAGGTGGGTTCTGAATATGTTTTACAAAGGTAGCGGGCGCCCCTCTCTCGCAAGAACAGACATGATAACCTGTTCAGTGGATATGTCCTCAGCCATGTGTCACATGACAAGAGAGACAAGACTTGTCTAGCAGACACTGGAGGAGTCACATGCTCATATCTGTTGACATATGTGTGGGTGTGTGGTGACATCAGTGTTTGCTTTCATTTTTTTGGATTCTATGTCATTTTGGCGACATGAGTTTTTTTCGATGGAATGTCTACAGAAACAAAAGGGGACAAAGCTGTTAGGAACGCAACAACAGAGCCCAGTATGCAGTGATGTAGGCAAAGGGTGATAGGGCAGGGATGCGAGCAGCAGCAGACAGGCAGAGGGCCATAGGTCCGAGGGGGGAAGAGAAGTCAGGGAGGGCTATGGAACAGTCAGGGAGCAGACATTGCAGACATTGCAATCTGGGGGGGGGTCAGAGAGGTGGGCAGCAGCAGTAAGCATGGGGACACAAATTCATGTAGGAAGAAGCAGTAGTAAAGGAAGAGGCCACAGTGGCAAATGCAGAGAGAAGAGTGGAATAGGTGTGTAGGGTGACAAAACAAATTAGGTAACTAGCAGCAGGGGCTCATGGCAGAATGTGTATGACGTGCTGATGGAGCTTATGATTTCAATTGCAGAAGAAATGCTTGCTACAACAATTTTCGGTCTACATTGTTGCGCCCTACCACTCCCATATTTCTTTCCACATTATGCAAGCCCAGAATCAGAAGTGGAACAACATGGTCATTCCGTGTGGAGTTTACATAAAAAATGGCATCTATGTTTTGAGTGTGACACGTTTTTTTAATTTTTTAATTCAAATGTAATCATTGAAAAACTGCGTGGGCAGATTAAAATGGTGTGTTAAGCCTGAACACACATTGGATTTCTCAGAAGTACTCTCCTCAGCACATTTTGTACACTCAGGGAAATAACCCCCAACATGTTTGCAAGGGAGCATTGTATGAATTCAGTAACGTTATCTATTTTTTTTTTAAAAATACATTATTCACATAATTTTGGAATCTTAAGTGACTCAAAGCATAGAAGATCTTCGGAAAATGCTATGGAAGAAAACTTATCGTATTTCGAATGCGCTTTAACCGAAGCACACATTGGCATGGTAACGTGTCCTAAAAATCGCTTTTCATGTCGCCACTGTTTTAATCTGGCTTGATGAAAAATAGCATATCTTCTCTTAACGTATTGACCCAATTCATGCTTAATGCAATTACCGGTTGCACTATCCTTTCAAACATTATAAACATTTTATCAGCCTGCAGGTCATCCAATATTTAATTCCGTCTCCATTGTATTTTCTTTAATGATGTATCAATAAGAAAGATTTTATTTTTCAGAGGCTGATCATATTTTTCATCATGCCGGAAGAATGCGTGATTAGTTTTAATAATGTTTTTCAATGACATTGACATGGCCCTTACATTGTAATCCGGACATTTTAACAATATGCTAGTCAACATTCGAGTGCAAAACAAACAAGTCACATGATTAAAAGAATTGTGATCTGTTCACTCTGTATAAGAAAACAAGTGCTTGTAATACAGTGAAACAATATTTTTCGGAAAGTTCTCACGTTATTACAACACTCAATTATCGCCTTTGCTCTGAGAAGCTTTCCATTTCATTGTGTTTTCTTTTGCTTAAATCACCCTATAACATCAAATTATGTTTGAAGTTAATGCAAGGGCAAATTCGATGCATATGGTCAATAGCAAAATAGATCTTTCACTTGTTTTATGTGTTTTCCATTTTATTGTTATCTTCTCCTTTTGTTAGTTACATTTAAGCATTAATTACATATTAATTAATATTTTTATTTTGTTATCGTGTCGATTGTGGTGTTACGAATTTATTTTCGGAAATAAATTAAGCATGCGATACATATACTAACAAAATAATGTATATTTTTATATGAATTATTTTATTTTGCAACGCATATCGAAAACAATTAATGATAAAAGTTGACCGTAAAATATGTACATAGTTAAAATTGGTACATTGGGGGTTGTAGAGAGGGGAGAACACTTTTTACGTAGGAAAAGTGGCCACATGCAGCACACCTGTGGAACGTTGGAGGCCTCATTGTGCTTGGATCTGCAAGATAAGAGAAAGGGTGTGGTGTGAGTGAGATAGAGGGAGAGGGAATTACTGAAGAGTTCAAGTGTTGAGGGTCGATGTAGCGGAGCCCTGAATGCCGGTACAGTTCTATGGTTGTTTGTGGGAGGGACACTTAGGTTGTGTTTTATTCTGAGGAAAGAAACCAAAATCCTTTACATGACATCACTTGGAGACTGTTGGGCATGACAGAGCTAAATATGTGATCTCTGCCATTGCCCTGTCATGATTAATGTGGTATCAGTAGGCATGAATCTGCCAGGTGTGCTGTGGTCTGTGTGTAGTGTAAAGTTGCCAAATGCTGAAGAGGCGAGTCAGTTAGTTGGGGAAGGAGAAGAGAATATGATTAATTAATATGTTCATTATTGTAGTCCAGTGTGAGACTGAACAAAGTGAGCTTCAGTCTGAGGTTTACATAGCAATGGAGGTTTAATTTTGTTTTCCTTGTTCTGGCTCTCAATCTCTCTCTCTCTCTCTCTCTCTCTCTCTCTCTCTCTCTCTCTCTATATATATATATATATATACAGTCACTGAAAAAACTTTGTCAAACGGGCGTTATGGATAAATTGCACTAATACAAACCTATGAAATTCAATGAAAAAACGTACTTAAAGGGACGTTATGGTTAAATTGCATTAATAAAAACCTATAAAATTCAATGAAAAACATTGTTAAGGGGACGGTATGGTTAAGTTGCACTAATAAAAACCTTTGAAATTCACTGAAAAATGTGTGTTAAAGTGACGTTATGGTTATGTTGGACTCATAAAAACCTATGAAATTCAAAGAAAAAACTTTGTTAAAGGGACGTTATGGTTTCAAGTAAAATCGAAAAAACCCAGCAATTCAGCAGTTATGGTAAGCTAAACAACCATAACTTGTGCCACCATCGTGCACTGCTAAGACTAACACCCAGGACATCAAAGATGACATCACACATGTCATTGATGACATCACTGATGACATCACATGTGAAATACATTTTGATGAAAAGTCCCTACAAGGATTTGTGTTTATATTGTTGGTAACAAGATGTCATGGGTGATCGGGAGACCTATCATGAACTACTTAATCTATTAAAGAATGTACTCGTCTAATATCATTGTATAAGATTGTTGTCATTAATACAGAAACCTAATCATATATAAACATAGGCAATGACTGCAGCAAGCACTATAGAAGTACAATATTTATAATCTTGTAATTTTGGATAGTACAATAATGAATGCTACCGTATCAGAGTTTTGAGTAATGTTAAACATGTAATAACTAGCTAACAATTCAAGACTTACAGCACTTCTGCTGGTACAAACAATACATATGAAGAACCACAATGCATACAAATCAGAGGCACATACAGAGAAACTAAAGTAAGGAAGAAACAAACTGCATCATCAGAAAATGTTAATGACATTAAAGGTTATCTTCATGTATACAAATGAATTGTGTGTTTGAGGCCTGCTCATTTCCCTATGTATGTGCACCATGAGCTGAGACCAAACCCTAAGGAAAGTACTTAAAGAACATATGACAAGGTTAACGTCTAGATATATACCACCTTTTTCAATGTTATTATTCTGACTGCCAGTGAACAAAACCACCTGGCCTATATATGTCAATAAACAAAAACAAGTGGCCCAGATATGTGATGTCATCAGTGACATGCAAATTCGACACTATGCCCAACATTTTTAAATTCAAACCCTACCATCTTTTTCCTTTTCTCTTTCCCCATAGGGTAACTTGATTCCACCCCGATGAAGATGGCAGCATAAGACCACCGAAACGCGGTCAGCAGTAAGGGGGTTCTGCTTCTGGATCCATAATTGGACATATAAATAACAGTCGTTTTGGATTCAACGGATTGTCTGGAAGCACACTGACCCCCAAAAACACTAAAGTCTAACTTAGTAATAGCCCAACGGCAGACCCAATGAGGGCTTTTTACACTAGCAAAAGTTAAAGAAATAAAAGTTTGACCAATTGTTACTAAACCCTGATCCCATATTACACTGGCAAACAGGAGGTTTAGCCCTGAATCAAGACTACAGGCTGTATGTGTATACACATAGATCAAGGGTATAAAAAGCAACTCCCCTTTGTAATGGATCAAGACCCAAATTTGTCTTTGCGATTGCCAAATCATGTTTATGATGTTTAGAACTTCTCTTCAATTTTACTTTTATAAAAGTTATGTAACTCTTTTCTAATATGTCTGTACGTAGAGACATTCATTTCCTCTCCCCTACCAAAGGGGTTCTGTCCACTTTCAACTACTATCTCCTTTGTTCTCCTTTCCTTATTTCAATAATAAGGCTGGAAGATCATTTAGCTGTTCATTGTTTATATTTTGTGTTTATATACAAAAAATATTTTTTTGCCTTTTATGCAACTTGATATGTACAAGAATTACAACAACTGTATATCCAAAATGTTACGCCACATGTGTTGTTTTTTCATATAAATCATGCATTGAATGATAGGTCAGGATTAGATTTGGTACAACCCCGTCCAAGAGGTACTTTACTCATTTAGCACATGCCTAAGGTCTATAGTACCGTGTTTTCTGCAGCATTTTGCCTTCTGTTACTTAGTACTTTAGGTGCCCAGCTGCTAAAAAGTCCCCAAAAGGGCACCGCAACTCCTCTTTGGCAAAAAAAAAAAAAAATACAAATAACAAACACAATTGAGGCAACTTTGGATGCAATCTTAGGGCTTTGCTCACATTTGGCACAAGAACAAAGCAAAATAAAAAACATACTGGATAAAGTAGTGGACATTAATCTGACCAAAAGCCAGATTGGATCAGAATTGCACTTTTCCAATGATGAGGAGTATAATCAGGATGACACAGAACCATATTATGATACCCCATCTTTGTTCTCCTCACTTGGCTTAGTGAATACAAAGGAGATCTAAGAAGAGAGACTGGAATCTGTGGAGATGACTAAGGAAGGGCCTGGCCCAAATATGAAATGATAAGAGAAGGAATGGAAAAATGCAAAGAAAGGGTGTTAAGGTCACACAGAAGATCAATGGTGTACACCCGAGAAAAAATGACCAAACCCTTACTATTAGTAAGTATCATGAAATCATCTGTGTGGAAAATCACGACAGGTTTGAACTAGCTAAAAATCCATGATCCAAACAGAAGAAAAGCGGGTGTAGGTCTAATGCAGGCAGACCCCCAGGGTCATTGGATTTATGGCTAGCTCATCAGGAAAGTGGACAAAGCAGGGCAATTGTGGTAGAGCAGCATCCTGCCATACAAGAAGTTGACAAGGTGGGAAATCAATGGGTGATGCAAGAAAGTACCCTGAACAAAAGAAAGGTGAAAGTGGACCAGTATAAATCATCAGAGGCCAGTAACCACTTAACGAAATGCTGTGGTGAAAAGGAGACCCTGCACATTAAAATAAGAGCAATGACCTATACAAATGGAGATGGCTAACTGCCATAATTGTGCCAGGATACATGGCTGTAGACCTCCCATGGAATCGGCTGAACGCCCTGTAACATAATCTATACGACTTGAGAAAATCTATACTTCACGGGAAAGCCGTTTCCTAAACCGAGTGCACATTCTCTCTCTGCTCCAGCTAATACCAGAACTGCAAATTATCACAACACATGATATAAAGATTACTGTGTTGCCAAACTGGATAGCATCACTAACTGAGCATTTATCACTTTTGTATCACTGGCGATAGTGCATCTTATATCCTCCTTCTCTAATCAGATTCATGATCTAGGGTTTCTAATACAATAAATGATATCCTCCCAGATAACGCTATTGTACACTGACAACAAACAAAATGAGAAGAGAAATAATGAGATATGGCAACCGGAAAGAAGACAATTGGACATACCAGCCACTGGTGCACCCACCCAGTAGAAATCCATAATTAAATCTGTGAACTTGTTCCAATTGCAGGAAACCTGGATTCTGGATTTATTGGTGAGTGATGGATACAAGATCTTTACATGTAGAGCCTCAAAGTGTAAGGAGGGAAAACCAAAGGAGGCCTGAGTAAACCATTTTAAAAAGGCCTGGAGTTTAACACAGAGTTTGCTAGCAAAATTTGTATCTGTGTAAAGATTGCAGATTTTCCCAAAAGGAATTTGAATACTTTGGCCATTACCCATTATGCCCCACCCCCCCCCCCACGGATGGATGCGGTACTTCAAGCCTACAAAATCATCTAATAATGACTCTTAGGAAATGGAAGAAAAATTCCCCTATAGGAGCAGTAATTGTAGCAGGGGAATTTAATGTGCAATGCATTTCTGTGGATGACTACACTATAGACATACATCAAACCGACCTAATTGATTAAAGAAACTGTAGGTTAACGTACACTCAGAAAAAGCTACTAAATAAGGGGAGAATAATGGTCAAACGTGTTAACAGAATATGATTTGTTAACACTGGTACCCACAAACAGTGTTTCTCTTCCAAAACTAAGTACTTGGCATAGCAGAAGTAGCATGTCCTGTTTGGGTCTCATTTTCATTTCTCAGCTTATGCGTTCCCAGGTGCAGATATATGATGGAACATTTAATGATCTGAGTGATCATGCAGTGCTTACAGTTTCGATAAGGGTGAACCAAACGGTGACCTATGGTGGCCCGTTAGCACAAGTCTCAGGTAACCTACAAGGCAATCACCTTAGATGGTCCACAGTAAAAGTTAACAGAGCAAATATGATATGATAATCAGTAACTATTGATTCCAGAAGCACCTGGCCTGATAGTGAATCGGGGAACATTTATCTGCTGATAAATAAGATCATTACATATGTAATATATTGTGGTTTATTTATAAGGCCTACAGTGGGCTTTGATATTGAGACTCATAATACAAAGAAAATGTATCACAGAGCCATACTTAATATCAAACGCTACGGTAAATTAAAAGAACAAGAAAAGACGATCACATCAAAAACACTGGGTATTAACTCTAAACAGTGGGTAAAGTCACACAAAGGCAGTAAAAGCTTGTCTAATTGGACATTCATTTATCACCCTATAAAATGCCACAATGCAAAAAATGTTGGTATCTATACCTTACATATATTTTGGGTATGATACCAAAGGAAATTACACCAATTAATGAAGTAACTTGGTGCAGGCATATAGATACACCATACTGGGATAGCAAATTTCACATGCATGTGATAGGAGCAGAAAAGTATCTTGAAAAAATTGAAAACATATTAATTGATGAGGAAGGTTTTTACACAATTATCACCAAGCTCAAACCATCTAGGGCACCTGGCCTAGATGGCTTGGCACGTATTGCTGTGAAGAAAGATCCGATAGTCGGGCCCAAACTATTGTTTGAATGGTTTACTTGTATCATTGATCCATCTCTGCTGTACTGCATGAATGCCCTTACATGACCACACGCGCAACTGTCAGAGTGTCACAGGAAGGAGCCCTGACCAGAGTGATTAAAAACAAAAATTAACCTATGGTTAAAACAGGGTTGTGTACTTTCTTTGGCACTGTACAATTTGTACGTTTCTGACCTAAATACATACTTGGAAGGATGCAGAAACGTTCCACCTAAAACAGCCGGGAGGCCGGTGGGATGACTGGCCTATGCAGACGATACAGTCCTTATCAACAGTCACCAGTGGGCCTGCAGAGATCCATCATCACACTTCACGAGCACGCCAAGGAAAATTTCCTAAAGAAAAATGAAAATAAGACCAATGTGATGACCCTTGGGCAAAAACCGCATCACAGTCCATCCTATGAATGGGAAATGGGCAGAAGATACCTTGAGAGGGTGAACTCATATGTTTATTTGGGGTGGCCGTTATGTTCCTTCCCTGCTAATAAGTTCTACAAAGATACTCTCCATGCAAAGGTCATGCATGGTCTGGTGGCATGTCATAAATAATTGTATAACTAAGAAATGTGAAGTTTCAATTGAAGGCCTATTGGAGGTGTATCACAATAGTATTACTCCTTGTGCCATGTGTGGCTGGAAACTCTCATGGCAAAACACATTGGATGGATGAACGGCCTAGTAGAGAAACTTCTTTGTTCCATTTTAGGACTTCCCAGGATGGTCCCTGTAGAAGTTAAATACCTGGAATTGGGGCTGACTTCTCTTCACATGCAGATGGCATGTTGTAAATTATACATAACACTCTTGCATGGTGACGAGAAAAGGGAAACATTGATTAATCGTATGGTGAAACATATGAAGGGTAAACCTACCAACTTGTCCCTTAGGGACTTGACTAACACGACATTGATGACAAGATCAAGGCATTAAAATTGGACAGAGTATTGAACATTGAAGCCATAGCTAACAAAAAAGAGATATGCTGAATATACGACTCAGGCACTTTTAGCAAGGGGCCTCATTACGACCCAGGGGCTAAGTGTTTAACGGCGCCGTAAAAGGCTGCGGCACGGTTAAACACTTAGCGCCTAATTACGAGTTCCCTTTGCGGGACCCGACCTTAACGGCTGGTCTAGACCAGCCGTTAAAGTAGGGACCCGCAAAGGGACCTTGATGGCAATTACGGTACCACAATTTGCGGTACCGTAATTGCCGCCTTCCCCATTCCCATTGAGCCCTATGGGGCAAAAATGGGAATGGGGAAGGGCCATGGCGGCATTGGGAATTACCGCCCCGCCAACCTCGGAATGGGGTGGTAATTCCCCATTCCGCCATGGCGGACACCGGCATGGACCATGGTGCTAATAGCAGCATGGTTTAGCGCTGGAGTCCTAATGAGGCCCCTTATCTTGCTAAGCTCTGCTGCACTAAGCTCTGGTGCTTTGTTGTCTATTAGTACAATTAAAAATACTAGGTGCGTGGGTTGGAATCCCATACCTATCACGTATATGTTGTCTGTGCAATAGCCTTCTAGACACTTCTAGACGTATTTTGATAAGTTGAATGGAACTTTTCAGTTTATACTTGAAAGGATATAGTGAACTGTGTCACAGTGAGACTAGCATACAATCAGACCACATTTAGGTCTACAATATAATGCACTGAATCATTGGTGATCACAGCAGCAGCTTATCACATTTGAATGCAGGCACTACCTTAAATGCGTGAAAATAGGGGAAACAATGCATAAGGGAATCGGATAGTGATTGAGTATTCATTTGCTTGTATTGAGACAGTGCAATTTGTACTTTTTATGAGACGTCATAACATTGATGAATTGTTGCATTATGGGACTATGCACTTAATGTTTTAATTATGAAAGCACTGGTTTTGTTATGTGAATATTTATGTGTGTATGTATTACAAGATTTTAAGTGTAAAAGGCTTTGCCATAAACACTAAATAAAAATAAATAAAAAAGTTTTAAAAAACTTAGGAGAATCGACTTGACTTCACATTAAATCTACCATCCATTTATGAACGACGTATTCAAGCAGAGCATGTACCATGCATTGAACTCATCATTGTGACTGATGCTTCAGGAGCAGCTTAGCAGCATTTTGCTCTATGTCCTCAGCATGCATTCGTCATTGATGGAGATATATATGGTCTCAAGGCTACAGCCATTCATGGTTTCATATCTGTTACGTGGGATTGAAAGATACAGTATTGTGGTGTGTGATAGAGATTGGCATCTGCAGTGGCAGCTTGCATCTGGCATTTGACAACTGAAGGTTTGTTCAGAAATTCAAAAGATGCCTATTGAATTCTCTGAAATTGCGTCTCTTTTGGGTTCCTGGAAGGGCGAAAAATTCCTATACCATCATAACTCACTCACACTAAATTAATGTGTTTGTGCTACAAAGCAGCATGCACAACATTGTGTTGCAACACTTCCTGTTCTTTACCTTTATGGTTATTCTACAGTATGTTTTTCTTTTCTCCTTATCCCTGGTGCAGTGACCCTATCACTTGAGGTTGATTGATGTTTATGGACTTTCTGCCACATGGTTTGTTTGTCCATTCAAGGGCCCCTGCACCCTGGTAACTTTGCATGCATGTGTGTTCATTGTAGCACAAGAGAAGGGTCAGGAAAGTCTGCATACCAAGAGCAATAAGGGACCTGCAATTTAAAGAGAAAAAATGATAGGGTAATGATAAGACACTGACACCCCAGACTATGGGAGAATATTTGGGTGTCAAAAAGAAATTCTGATTGAAATAACTGAGGAGTGCAGCTTTTGCTGTAGAGTGTTACCGATTCCATCCATGCTGCAAGAGCAAGTGTGAGCTGTAGCAAGTGTCCCATCTAAAAAAAGAAGAGAGAATAAGAGGGGCATTTTGGTTGCTAGCTTTTAGACAGTGTGCAACCTATAAAGCAGTATTCTCTCCATCAGTTGGTTCTTGGTAACATTGGAAGACCATTCAAGCGGTTCTTGGGAAACCAAGAGCTAACAACTATCTGGGTTCCTCTTGCTCCAAATCCCAGAAATGCATCAGCAAACAACACGTTGCCATGCAGGTCTGTTGGATCCACCAGCCGTAACACAACAAATATAAGAAAGAGAATAACACACCATCCCAGTATTGAAATCAAGTGAAAGTGGTTCAATCTTAATCTATTTGCGTAGCAGTCTCAGCAAGACCTGAAAAGAATATTGATTGTCCACAATCTATGCATGTTTGAGCAAAGAAAATGAATGATTTTATTTAATTAGCAACTAAGGGGCAAAGGCTAGTTACCAGAGTGAGTATGGCAAACCAGAATCCTGCTTTGGCTGGGTTAAACTCTTTTACCTCTCACGTCATCCATGCAAAACTAGAACCTTCCCACTCTGGCATCCAGGTGGCCACCCCAAATGGAGGTCCTGCGTATCCTTGACATACATATAAGATAGGAATATCTGCGACAGGACAAGATCATCCAGTTGTCAAAAATTACATTTGAATAGCACTGGGCTCTTTGAGGAACCTTGCGGTACACCACAGATGATAGGGAGAAAGATTGTTTCAAAAGGTGGCATGTCTATGAGTCTTTCTTTATCAATCAAAATGGATCCTATATAGGACAACGAATGGCCTCTAATACCTGAACAGAAAAGTGAGCCCAGGAGATTTAGTTGGTAGATAGTGTTGGATGCAGTCAAAAGCTTTAAAAGAATGAGATCTCCAACACTGCCCCAATACTTAACTACTGTGCGGTCATCCATGACAGTCACCACTACATAATTGGTGTCCCAGCATTTGCTAAAAGCCCAGCTGATCATCATCTAGAACGGTCCATTTTCACACAAAAGGAATGAAGTTGATCGTTGATGATAGATTCACAGCCCTTAAGAAAGATAGCATTCTGGTTGGCAACCAGACTGTTTGCTATGATGTGATAGTTTATTTATATAGCCCCCTTTACACAATGTGTTTCAAAGCACTTCAAGGCACGGGAGGGAACATGGCAAAATACAATGACATTCTTACAGGCCAAGAACAGTAAGGATGTGAAATTAACTATCGTACTCGGCCTGATGACATTTTAGATAGTGCCAGTGCTCAGACATAGATAAGGAAGGGAGGGGGCGAGTGGGAAGGAAATGGAAACAGACAGGCAACTTTTGTACTAGGCCTGATAACATTTCTAGTAGAGCCGGAGAAAAACAAAAGAAGAGGGAGAGGGGGGCAGAAAGGGAGGGGAGGAACAAAACAAGTGACTATCATACTGGGCCTGATGACTTTTCAGATAGTGCTGGAGGGGGTGGGGTGAACCAGTAAAGGTAGGGGGGAGGACACAGACGAGGTTGCTATCATACTAGGTCCAGGGACAATTCTGATAGAGTAAGTGAATAGAAGAAAGTAAGGGGAGGAGATAGGAAAATGGAGAAAGGGAGAGGAGGATGGAACAGAGAGTAAGCAGTCAAAAAGAGTGGAGAAGCAAGAGGGGAGAGCGAATACAATTGCAAAACTCAGTAGTGTCGCAAGGCAGGATACAAGATGAAGATGGGAACAGCATGATTCAGGGCCACAATGAGGTCAAGATGCAAAGGAAGTCCAGCATGAGAGTTGAGAAAGGGTAACCCACTGTGAAACAATTAAGTCCATAAAAGTCAAGTCCAGCATTGGCCACAAGACGGTGATGGTAAAACCAGAATGTATCAGGACAGACTCCTGCAGAAGTAGGCTGGTGGGGGTGAGGGGCAGGGTAGAAGAATCAAGCAAAACAGGCAACACCTGTGTGCGAGAAGGAAGGGGTGCACAAGGAAACATCAGCGTGGGACTAGAGGGGGTGGGGATGGCCTGTGGGAACAGAGGGAGTAAACATATGTTGGTGCATGCTTACCTGCTATTGGAGCAGCAGGGGTTCGGGTCCTGGGTCCTCTGGGTCCAAACAGGTCCAAACAGGAATTGCCCTTTTCTTCATCAGCCCTTCACTTCGGATGCCCGGGCGAGAGACGTTTGTCTAAGAGCTAAGTGCAAAAAGAAAGAGGCAGGGCTAAGAAGGTGGCCGGTGCTTAGGCCAGGTGACCTAGATCCACTTGGACCTAGATTTGGAGTTGTAAACATTCTACTGGTGTAATAAAATGTCTTAACAAGGTCTGCCTTCAGCCACTCAATTTATAAGCACTATATGTGTCCTTCACTGGAGTCCTATTTAAATCAAGTATTGGTATGCCATTTATAACTTCAACAATGTTGGTTTAGTGTGTTAAGAAGAACTTCAAGGTGTTTTTGCAAATGTTGTTGATCCCCCAGCCATTGTAGGTGCAAGGAGTAGTGGATTATGTTTGATGGTGCTGAGACAAAAGCCTTCATATGCGCCTTGATCAAGGTGTCTGTTCAAGTAAGAAATCAAGATGGAGGTCTCAGTTTTGGGGCGATAGAATGCTACATTTAGATTGGGTGTCAGTAGCATGTTGGATATTGTGAAAGGTAGGAATTGGACATAAAAAGTCCAAGTATAGTCACCATGCAATCATTCTTCTTTCAATCTGTGAAATTCAGGAATAAAACTATCAAGCTCACATTGGTTTTCTTCCAACTACAAGTACCAAACCACAAAGGCAATATTATTATCTCACTAAATACTCTCCCTCTAGACCACTACACTCCTCTGGCACCAACTCCTGTGTGTAAAGCGGTTTGCTAAACAGAAGGCAGGGTGTTGTTCACTCTCTTCAGCTGATTCCTCACTTTGGAATAGCCCCCCTCCTGCACCTTGAGCAGGATCTTCTCAAATTACGGAAGCTCCTTAAGACCTTCCTCTTTTCCTTCTTCTCCCTCCTCTGCTACTCTCACAGTTGCTGGGCACAGTATTGGTGTGCTGGGCCCTTATGCATCTCAGGGCCCTGACCTCCCACACCAATTCTTCCCAGCTCCTGTCTATCCACAGCACTTGCATCTGCTCACCCTCCACTCTGGTGGTTTGCGCGTATACCTCCTGCGCCCCAGTCTGTGTAGCACTAGACATTCCTAGCACTTCATCTGTGGCTCACCCATGAGTTCGGACTCCCCAGCACTTCCCCCCCTCTTCCCACTTCCTTGCTGCACTTCCATGTTCTGAATACTCAAAAGTCATAGTAGGTTTGTCCCTTCCCTCTTGCCCCACTGCTCTTAAATATTGTGTTGTAATGTATTGTAATTTATTTCCCTCCCTTGTTCGCCCCCTGCCCGGTGGGTGCTTTGAAACAGTATGTTCTTATTGTAGAAGCGCCTAACAAGCAAACAATAAATAAATAAACAATAAATAAATTATAAATATGGGTCTGGATAAACATTCAAAAAGAGAGCATTAGTCTGATAAACAACAGAAGACTAGAAATATCCCATTTGAAACCATCAAGTGGTACGTCTGCCTCCACATCATCATAGAGTAGTGCTATACTTAGTGCATGTAGTGGAGTGCACCAAACATGCACAATGGAAATAATAACAATGTGCAAAGCTCTAAGCTATATCACTGTCATTAATAACCCATTTTATAGTACCTAACTTATTAACCTCAGATAGATGCAAAGCTGACCTAGCCATTGCATGGGATTCAAAACTTGCAAAGTGCAGTTGGCTTCTACGTGCGAGGCAGTAACTTAAGTGCCCAACTACTTCACAGATGGAGACGCTGCCTGGAAAGATTGTGCCAGTTGGTGTCCATCTTATCTAGGAGCACTTGAATCACAACTGATGAACAACAGCCCTAACAAATGCTGTGGGAACTTAACTTGTGATGGAGATTATCCATGTCAAACTGTAATAAACTGAAATGTCTACAAAAGTACATATTTAAGATGGTTGTCCTCAGTGGTATCTGGAAAATGTTGCAGGCAATTGGTGCAAAATATGCGCTACTTTGCCACACTACAGGACCACTACAGCGTCTAGTCTGTGATATATTTGGCATATCTAAAAATAACAGATCTTTAAGCTTTTTTGGGCAAGTTTCCAAGATACTGAAAGGTCATGTTGCGATGATTTATCGCATTTTTGTATTACCAAAATCAGCGATATCCGCCATAATATTTCAATAACTACTCCAATGGCTGATAGTAATAATATTGAATGTAATTTTCATCGGAATTGCCTGCCTGGTCTGTCTTTCCTTCTTTCTCAGAAGAAACAGTCCTTGCAGCTATCCATAAGATCAAATCCTCCTCTCCCTCTGATGCTATTCCGGTAGTTATAATGAAAACTATTCCCCCGTCCTTATAAGGGAAATCACGGCAGCCATTAACAACTCTTGCCAGTCTGGGATTATCCCCCCAGAACTGAAGGCGGCCCGAGTGATCCTCTTGTTAAAGAAGCCCACTTTGGACACTACGGTCCTTGCCAATTTCCATCCTATTTCACTTGTTCTTTTTCTTGCTAAACTATTGGAATCTTTGGTCTCTTCTCTACTCTCTTCTTACCTTGAATCCTTCTCACTTCTTAGCCCTGTTCAAGCTGGCTTTAGACCTGGCTGAGGGACAGAGTGTTCTGGTCTCTGTCCAGGACTATATGTCTAGGCTGGTGGACTCAGGTGGGGTGGGAGCCCTGATTCTACTCGATCTATCAGCGGCTTCGACACTGTCGATCACCCCATCCTGTTGTCCTGTCTTGCCTAGATGGGTATATCTGGTCAAGTACTGGCCTGGTTCACTTCATTCCTGGCTGATCGCACCCAGACCCTCTCTATGCCCCCTTTTCTATCCACTCCCTGTCTTCTTAGCTGTGGAGTGTCACAGGGCTCCTCTCTATCGCTGATCCTTTTTAAAATCTATATTTGGGCCTTAGTTGGTCTCATCCAGTCCTTCGGCATCAGGTGCTATTCGAATGCTGACGACACTCAGATCCTGATCCATTTAGATCTAGATCAGGCTGAGAATGCGTCATGTCTGTGCGAGTGCCTGACTGCGGTGGGGAACTGGATGAACCACAATTGGCTCAAGCTGAACGGCGATAAGACTGAGGTACTGGTCGTGGGGTGTCCCCCTAATCCATCACTCTGGGTATCTTCTTTCTGGCCTACATCTTTGGGCAACCTCCCCATTCCTTCTGGGAATGTTAAGTATTTAGGGGTCACACTGACTGCTTCTCTCTCTGTGGAGAGTCAGGTTGCCATGGTATGCCAAACTGGCCCTCTACAGCTGAAAGTTTTAAAAAAAGTACTGCCCTTATATCAGAACACCTTCGGCCCCCGTCCGTGGCTGCCCCTATATTATCTCGGCTGGATTATTGTAATTCCTTATATCTTTCCCAACCGAGAGGTCTTATCCAGAGACTACAGCGTTTACAAAATCTGGCAGCAAGAGCAGTCACTGGTTCCCCTTATGGGGCACACATCGCTCACGCCCTGTGTTCTCTTCATTGGCTGCCAGTTCATCAGCACATACAATTTAAAGCTCTGTGCATTGTACATCGGTCAATCCACAATGTTGGTCCAGAGCTTTTAATTTCCAAGTTTGTCCGTTAAATCCACACTCGCCAGCTTCGCTCAGCATCAGCAGATGTACTTGTTGTGCCATCTTTCAATCGGGCGCGGACAGGAGGCCATTCCTTTTCTGTAGCTGCTGCCACTGCATGGAATGAGCTACCTCCTTCTATAAAGAAATTAGCCAATCATCTAGCTTTTAGTAAAGCAGTTAATACCTTTCTCTTTTAAGTTGTTTTTTTTTGCTGGCATCTCTCTATACTTTGTCTACTACCTCGCCTCTAGTGCCAAAATGCTCCGGGCGACCGGTGCGCTTAAGAAATTCCAAAATAATAATAATAATAATAATAATGTTGCAGATCTCTGCAATCAGTTACAGCATGTATATACTGGAGTCGTGCATGATTATGCTACAGCAGTATTTTATTTTAACGTGTGCTCACATTTTGGCAATTAATGAGTCCAATCCAGCAAATGACATCAGGAAATGTGTGCAGGAGATATCTTTAATGTGGGGGTGTTCTTTGTATTTATATGCTCCAAGTAGGACCTGGAATTTAAGTGCATGCTACCTTTGGTGTTGCCTTTTACAATTCAATGTCAAGGTACAACTTTACTTAAACCTCAAATGCCATTATAAATACCCATAAACAAATCTGCTCTGACTTCAGGGAACCAATGACATTGTTTTCCCATCCTGGTCTCTATACTGGAACACGGCATACAGTTCAAAAACCCATTCATTTGTTTTGGAGTCATCGAAATAAGTACCTATGACTAAGGGTAAAGCAGCAACATAAAGGAAGTAATGTTACTCCTCTATTCACAATCCCCACAGACATGGAAGAAGAATTCTGCCACATCTTACTTTCTCTGATCACTCCCATATCCCTGTGGATTAATCAATTTCTGATGGCGGCCAATCATTTGCCTTTATATGCTTTCACTGCTTGACAACGTCCTATCTGACAGTGTATGGCTTGACAATCCCAGACTTAATGTCCCAGGGTTCAATTTAGGAGAAATATCTGTTCCCATAAGCAAACATTATTTTGTGTTTGATGGAAATACATTTGGGAATACAGAAATACACATTTAAAGTCCATCACACAAGCATATACAGACTAGTACTTGCCATTTGCTTACCAATATTTTGTAACCAATCTATAATCTCTTTCAGTATTTTGTGCCTTGCTATCGGCTACTCCTCTGCACTGCAAAGGGCTCAGGTCAGAATATTTGAGTCTACATGTATAAAAGCAAATATGAGTGCGACCACATCCTTCTGCCTAGTATATGCCTCATCAATAATACATGTCAATTATATTGGTAGATTCTTCCATAGTTTCTATAGTTTCCTCCTACTTCATCATTTCACTAAGCTCTGGAGATGACAACAGTATTAAATGGTGCCATATAAAAGTATATTTACAATTACATACAGACAAATGATCAAGTGATTAAAAGTCACTGCTGCATGGTACAATATGTATGCACGGAAGTCATAAGTCACAAGTGATAACACCGAACAGGAACTGCCCAAAATATTAAATTAAAAAACAAACATAATAAATGAGTGCACACGGGGGGAGCCCTGATGTGTAGGTATTTCTTGTCAGTGCCAAAACAATTGAATATAATGCATTGTGATGCAGCAAAGATAAGAAGATGAAGTTGTGGTTGTGTATATTCTGGTGCAAAATATGGCAGTGAGTAATCCCATGATCATTGGGAATGTTGTGCAAAAAACAACATACTTCATTGCCTACTGTATGTTCGGCTTCCTGGAAGTGGGAGTGTAGTACAGACCTGGTAGTGTTAGATCACAAAATAAACAGAGGGAAAAACAAAAATGTTAACTTCTGAATCACTCATATGAACGTGCATATCATTTCCATCAGTACATATCTCTCTCCAAAGTGTGGTGTTTAAAGACAGCCCATTGATCAAATGAACAGATAGCCCATGTTGGCCCAAATGTGCTGCAATACATTCTTGTCATGGGAAGGCACACTGGCAGACTGAAAAGCCAGGCTCAAAACCTCAACACAACCAATGTGCCTAGTGAATTTAAAAGGGTAAACTTCTGCAGTTGAAGCAAGGAACATGTAAACATGGAAGCAGGCTGCAGAAGGTATTTATAAAGGCACATTGTGAATGCCAGAATGAAAAGGAGGATTTCATTCACAACTGCCACATTAAAGTTGTGTTCAAATAAAGAGAAGTATGCGTAGTCCAAAGGCCTTTGCATGTGATTGATAAAGCCGGGAAAAATGAAAGGCTTATTCTACATGGAAAGCATGGCATTTCCAACCACAGAAAATGCAATGTCTAAAAGTGCGTGCATTTTACAGCTTGAAATGAGTACATGGAGAAAATTGTTCCCTTGCCAAAATGAACATATCATGAAGAGCAAAATAAACAGTGATGCAAGATGCATTTTATTAAAAATAAATACAAGCCCCCGTGTGACCAAAGAAACGTAACCTTCACAAATATAAGTGTCTGTTGAGAGGCATGACTGTAAGTTTCTACTGCCTGAGAATTGGGCAGTTTCGTTTCAGAATGCTTGAGTGACAAGGAAGGAATTGTATGAGGCCTGTTCTCTGAGATAAGACAAAGGATCATCCATTAGCCTTGAGAGAAGAAAGGTTAATGATGTTACCCCACTCTTAAATCAACAATTAGACAGCAGATCCTGGAGCAGATGTTTCAAGCACAATAAAAACCCTGACAAGAAATTAAACCTACCGGGGCTGTTGATGGTTAGAATATTATACATGTAAATATATGACCATTCGTTTATATTAGAAATCATGTTTTGCCTATTTACCTATGAACCATTGGTTTATATCAGAAATCATGTTTTGCCCACTAACCCATGATAATTACAGAAATGGGAATATCATTGTAAAGTGTTTACGAGGCTGGTATGTTGATTCAATTTGTATAAAAATGTTTGAAACCCTGTAACAATTGAAAATGTATTTCTAGCTCCCCAGAAAATGTCAAAAGGCCAACTCTCTGGAAGGTAATAGATTAATGAATGACGTAACTGCATATAATTTGGTGACATTGGGCCACAACACAAGTTGGGCAGAGTGGTAAAAATGCAGTGGTAATTCTGTTAATGCTGCGACTATGAGTTGGGCTGAATGTTGGAGATTGACCTCCAGCTTTCAACTGGAAGAAAATCTGGGCACTTTCTGTCCATTTTTGTTGCTTTTACCGCTGCACTATTAGCGATGCTGTAATAGCACCAAAAATGCCCCATTGGGTCCAATGGGCCCAATATGAATGGTGACTTACTGTCCCACTGCAACTAGGGATCCGGCACTAATAGTGCCGGACTGAGTTGTAGTAACAGTATTTCCGTTGGGCGGTCTCCTGGCAGAATTACAGCCAGGATGCCAGCCAATTGTGATCAGGCCCAATATCTTTATTTCTTGTGAGTAAAGTGCGATAAAACCGCTAGTCAGACCTGCAACCCCCTGCGAAGATGGCCGTAATTTTAATGAGTCTGGCATGATTTGCTCAATCTAAAAATATATATGTTGTATATATGTTGTTACGTTTATTTGTAAGACCCACATTTTTGTCACTTAGGACTTTTTCAGCGCAAAATCACATGTGTAAAAAATATTTTCATGCTGATGGGCTGCCTCATAACCTTCACTGGCTCCCACTGCATGCACAAATCACCTTCAAGTCTTAGTATATCATCTATAAGGCAGTCACACTCAAGTCACTCCGCTACCTCACAGAGATACTCTGCATCTCCGTCAAACAGTGCACCACCAGTAGCCAGGACACGTGCACACTTGAAATCCGTTGCTGCAATAAGGAAAGGACCAGAAAACAAGCCATCTCTGCCTATGCCCCAAAATTATTGAACTTCCTCCCCGTCTGCCTCAGACTCACCTCCACGCTCCTACAATTCAGAAAAGAACTCAAGACCCACCTCTTCAAAGAGTCTTTCCTCCTCAACACCTAGGCCATCACTTTGCCCCTCGCACCTTGTGCCTTGCTAGACGCTGCCCGCCACTCTCATCCCCACCACATGGTACAGCTCTATCCCTCCTCTGTCGTCCTCTGTATCCTACCCCCTGCTGTATATCTCTTCTGTTGTTACCGCTGAAAAGTACTCCTTTATGCATTTGTAATGTTGAACACCTCTGTAAAGTGCTATGTTATGTATCTGTTTTGGTGTATACCTCTTTAATGTGCTCCGTTGCCTCTTGAAACTAGGTCCCAGCTCAATAATAATAATAATAATAATAATAATAGTAATAATAATAATAATTATTATTATTATTATTATCACTTTGCAATATTTCAACCATAGAACACCAAGGGCCTATTGGCAGAGAGGGGCTGGGCCTTGGGGAGGAGAGGGCCGCCGTCAGGTCCAGGTGTCATGTCTTCGGGTCGTACCTCCGGCCATGTCCCGTCACCCAGTCACGGGGCCACTCTCCCTCTCCTGTCTCCCGGGACTCGCGCAGGCAACCCAGTCTGGCTCGCGCGCTGGCAAAACAATCACCATACTCCTTTCAGTCGCGCTTACGGCCGTTTCTCCCTTGGCAGTTGCCATGGAGATTAGGCAGCCGCTCGAGCGGTAACACACGCGCTCGTACCGTTGTGGCCCGGTCACGTGACTTGTCTATACGGTCATGTGCCCCGGGTTCACGGTCACGTGGCTCCATTCAATGTCACGTGACCAGGAAGTAAAACGGTATTTAAGCTGTTCAGTACCTGTACTCCACGCTTCACAGCTGATTTCCTTGGAGACCCTGTCTGGCTGACCTATTCGTGTTACTTACCCGGCTTCCTTGAAACCTCGTTCTTGCTTTTTGGACTTCTTGTGGATCACGTTTGGCTGCGACGACATCGGCTCCTCTGTTCATCACGGCTTCTGACCTCGGACTGAATCACGGACTCCCTCTGGATCTTGCTCTTTGTTCTTCCATTTTTCGGACGGCTCTTCCTGGCTTCAGACCCTTCTTTTGCTCAACGGATTCCTCTTGGATTTCCCAGATCGCCTCGCTGCACGGTGGGTCACGCCTCCCAAGTGGTGGTTGTCATCCGACCGATTGGGACTCTTTACTCCACTACAACCCTCTCCAGGTGGAGACTGGCGAATGACAATTGGTCCTATCCCTGAAGGTGGGTCCCTTGCCTGCGTGAGTCCTGGAACCATCCTCCCTTTCAGGTTAAACGTCCTTTTCACCAAGGCCCCGGTAAGACTCTGATTGTTCTCTGTTTGTAATACATGTAGTGCCCTGCCTGCTTGGATTGTAATCATTGCCTTCTTTCACAGCTGCCTTGGGGTTCCTAGTACTTCGGTTCCGGCTTCGGATCTTCTCCACCTGTGGCCTCAAGGGTTGCACAGGGAGTGATAAGTGATTCTCCCTGTGTGGCACTTGGGGACGGAGGTCTCCTATATCTTCACGACTATCAACGCACAACAGACTGTGAAGCCTAGTCGTGTAAGACATGGAGGGTGCCGCTGAAGACCCCCTGGCCGCTGTCATCCAAGCACTTGACATGGTGGCTGCTAATACAGCAGTCCATCAGCGTCTCGACCTACTACAGAGTGCCCAGCATCCCTTACCCGCAGACCCGGAGCTGGTTGACGCCTCTCCGGCGTCGGTACCCCTTGCACACCCACTCCCGACTCCCCCGGCTCCCGTTCCGGTGGTCCTACCCTCTCCCTTTCCTTTGGCTGCCCCAGAAAAGTTCCATGGGGACCCGAGGAAGTTTAGGACTTTCCTTAACCAGTGCAAATTGCACTTTTTGTGTCGACCCCTTGCTTTTCCTGACCCCACCACCAAGGCAGCGTTCACCCTATCTCACCTAGCCGGCACGGCTGCTGCTTGGGCAAACCCGCTGTTAGAAAACGATCATCCTGCCCTCTATGATTTTGACCAGTTAATATCAGAAATGCGTAAACAGTAGACAGGTCAGATGGCACCTGTTCTTCGCCGCTTTTGACTTTCAGATTAAACATCGCTCTGGCTCTGAGCATAGTAAGGCCGACGCTTTGTCCCGCTCCCCTGGGGGGGTTTCGTTACCAGTGTTTCCTGACCCACTCTTACCCCGGGGGCATGTTATTTGCACTTGTACACCTCCCCTACCGTTACTAGAGGAGATCCGCTCTTGGGTCAAAAAACACCCTGATCATTTGTCGGAATGGGATCCCACCTTTCATAACGGTCTGCCGTATGTACAGGACCGCCTAGTTCTCCCTACCCCTGACACCAGAAACCTAGCCCTGGAGTGGTCACATGACGCCCCGATCAATGGTCACCCGGGCCAGGCCCGCACCTTGGATCTCTTGAAACGCTGGTGTTGGTGGCCTTCCATGAGACGGGACGTGGGCTGTTACGTCGACTCATGCTCAGTTTGTGCTCAGGGCAAACATCGTAGGGGTCGTCCGTTGGGACTTTTGCGCCCCTTGCCCTTGCCACCAAAGCCCTGGCACACCCTGAGCATGGACTTCGTGACCGACTTACCCAGGATCCAGGGGTATGACACCGTGTGGGTAGTGGTCGATGTCTTCACCAAGATGGCCCGTTTCGTCCCTTGTCATGGTATCCCTTCCGCCCCTGCCTTGGCCAAGCTTTTCTTTGATTCCGTTTTTTGCTTACACGGCCTTCCTTCTGTCCTGGTGTCCGATCGTGGCTCTCAGTTCACTTCCCGTTTCTGGCGTGCCTTGACCGCTCTGCTAGGTATCGATGCACGGTTCTCCTCCGCTTACCACCCCGAAACCGATGGTCAGACGGAAAGAACAAATCAGTCCATGGAACAATATCTACGTTGTTTGATGCTGCAGCAGCAAACGACCTGGTTGCAGAACATCCGTTATGCTGAGTTTGCCTATAACAACGCTACACACTCTTCCACTGGTTTCTCTCCGTTCTATGCCATGTATGGTCAGCATCCCCGATGCCTCCCTGTCCCCGACATTTCACCCTCCGAGAACCCTGCCGCAGCAGCCTGCATTCGGGATATGGCGACCCTCCATTCCCAGGTCCTCGTTCACCTGCAGGAGGCGCAGGCTTCCATGAAGGCCTCCTCGGACGCTAGGCGTACCATGGCGCCTTTGTATCCCGTTGGTTCCCGGGTTTGGTTGTCCTCCCGACATCTCCACTTGAAGGGCTGTCGCAAGCTGTTGCCCCGTTTCGTGGGTCCTTATGTAGTTTCCCGGGTCATCAACCCGGTGGCCTATCGCCTGGTTCTCCCTTCCTCTTGGCGGGTTCATCCTGTGTTCCATACCTCCCTCCTCAAGCCCTGTCCCTCCTCAACACGTCTTCGCCCCTCTCCTGCCCCTGTTTCCCTGGGGGTGCCTGATGTTTTCGAGGTCTCGAACATTCTGGGGTCCCGTTTCCTTAGGGGTCGCCTACAGTACCTGGTCGATTGGTTGGGTTATGGTCCAGAGGAACGTTCCTGGGTCTCTGCCTCGGATGTCCAGGCCCCCCGGTTGGTTGCTCGGTTCCATCGGGAGCATCCTTCGTGCCCACGGGGTCGTGGGCCTTTGGGGGGGGGCTCTGTCATGTCTTCGGGTCGTACCTCCGGCCATGTCCCGTCACCCAGTCACGGGGCCACTCTCTCTCCCTCTCCTGTCTCCCGGGACTCGCGCAGGCAACCCAGTCTGGCTCGCGCGCTGGCAAAACAATCACCATACTCCTTTGAGTCGCGCTTACGGCCGTTTCTCCCTTGGCAGTTGCCATGGACATTAGGCAGCCGCTCGAGCGGTAACACACGCGCTCGTACCGTTGTGGCCCGGTCACGTGACTTGTCTATACGGTCATGTGCCCCGGGTTCACGGTCACGTGGCTCCATTCAATGTCACGTGACCAGGAAGTAAAACGGTATTTAAGCTGTTCAGTACCTGTACTCCACGCTTCACAGCTGATTTCCTTGGAGACCCTGTCTGGCTGACCTATTCGTGTTACTTATCCGGCTTCCTTGAAACCTCGTTCTTGCTTTTTGGACTTCTTGTGGATCACGTTTGGCTGCGACGACATCGGCTCCTCTGTTCATCACGGCTTCTGACCTCGGACTGAATCACGGACTCCCTCTGGATCTTGCTCTTTGTTCTTCCATTTTTCGGACGGCTCTTCCTGGCTTCAGACCCTT
The DNA here is from genome assembly GCF_040938575.1 of Ambystoma mexicanum. Taxonomy (NCBI): domain Eukaryota; kingdom Metazoa; phylum Chordata; class Amphibia; order Caudata; family Ambystomatidae; genus Ambystoma; species Ambystoma mexicanum. The sequence goes on along the minus strand of NC_090941.1, from coordinate 98,929,902 downwards.
CTTTTGCTCAATGGATTCCTCTTGGATTTCCCAGATCGCCTCGCTGCACGGTGGGTCACGCCTCCCAAGTGGTGGTTGTCATCCGACCGATTGGGACTCTTTACTCCACTACAACCCTCTCCAGGTGGAGACTGGCGAATGACAATTGGTCCTATCCCTGAAGGTGGGTCCCTTGCCTGCGTGAGTCCTGGAACCATCCTCCCTTTCAGGTTAAACGTCCTTTTCACCAAGGCCCCGGTAAGACTCTGATTGTTCTCTGTTTGTAATACATGTAGTGCCCTGCCTGCTTGGATTGTAATCATTGCCTTCTTTCACAGCTGCCTTGGGGTTCCTAGTACTTCGGTTCCGGCTTCGGATCTTCTCCACCTGTGGCCTCAAGGGTTGCACAGGGAGTGATAAGTGATTCTCCCTGTGTGGCACTTGGGGACGGAGGTCTCCTATATCTTCACGACTATCAACGCACAACACCAGGTCCAATGGAAATTCAGAACTAATAAGCTGACAATTTCTAATTTTAATATTACAGAGGTGTGGCTTAGAGGGTAAAAACGCCTTGCATAATGGGAGAGAGGGAGCATTGCCTAAAAACCAGCTGGGTGAATACTGAGGAGACTGGCCTAAAAATCATCTGAGTGAATACTAAAAGAAGGAGGCAGAATTTAACCTTTACAGGGCAGCTGCCTAACCATCATCTGGCTATTCAAATTTGCTGCAGGATTTACTTTGCCTGGGAGACAACGCTTGAGAAATACCCACACCAGGAGAGGCCAGAGAGGCTGGATAGCGGGGATTGAGCCTGGGGAATGTCACTAACTAATGGTGGATTCTGATGTCCCTGTCCTGTCCCTGTAAGAGGAGCCCTTATGACTGCTCCAGAGAACCAAACCCTGAGACTCCAATGTAAGTAGTTTGTCCAACAGAACCAAGTGTGTTGAGGTTCTGTCTGAGTTAATATCTTCCCCTTAATTAGTGGGTGGGGGGCACCCTGAGTAGACCCTTAGCATATTTTAATGAATAATAATTTGATTAACTTCCATATAGTACTTGAACGAGGGTGAGCTTGGGGAGCTTGAAACCTCCAACTTCCTTCCTAGTGCTAATTCAAGTTATAATTATTTAAATAATTGAGTATCCCGATTCCCTTACCAACTCCAACTCAAGTCAAGTCAAGTCAAACATGTTTATTCGAAATTTAAATCAAACAATCATTTAATAAACAAATACATACAATCAATAAAAATGTGCAATTCCTAAAAACTAATACTTATGAGGTTAAAATGAGACAAACAGATAAAATTGACCAATAACAAGTTCACATTCATTAATTTGTAGGATCCTATTTAAGCAAGGGCACAATAAAAATCAGTATGCAAAGTATATCCACTATATAGATGGTTCATAATTTGCTTTTGTCTTCCTGGGGCCTAAGCAAATTTTTCCTGAAGTACATTGCTTTTTTAAAAAACACAGTCAGCGCTAAGTAAAAAAATAAGTGCAGCTTTGCGGTGACGTATCTTCGTTTTCCTTAGGGCAGGTAGCAAAGTTGCGGACCCCAGGCAAAAAAACATAAAATGAACTAAATCTTTCAGCTGATGTCCACAAACCGGACAGCCGGCCCCGTCTTTGGATCCCTTCCACCCAGCTGTAATTGTAATTGTAAATTGTAAATTGTAAATGTGCCCTTGTAATAAGCCACCTATCCTTTTTATTAGGGCTCCATATTAAATAGGGTTGGATCTCCGAGGGCCTACTAATCATAGAGTGGTATTCATCACATTTGTTGCGGTATTCCCAAAGTGTTCTTTTCCTTACTATGGCCTCTCTGACCACAGTTTTGTAACAAGCCCCCTCACTCTTGGTTATGAGTGAGACTGGTGGAAAAAGATCCAACTCTCCCTCAAGGGAAGGGCTGGCCATGTCTAATAAAAACGAATTTCCCAACTTTCACCACTCCCAGACCTCTTTTGGGTTTTTGGTGCTGGGTAGAGAAGTGGTTTGCTAAATGAAACCAAGTGTAATTCCTAATTGAAAAATGCTAACTCTTTCCTGAGACTAAGAAAGTTATCCTGATAGAAGAATGATGTTGTTTTACTTTGGGATGCAGAAGGAAGAAGGGTTCTATCCATCCAAAGTAATATCAAAAGTCGTTTGTGATTTCGAAACTGCTTGCATTTTCCAGTGTGCAAAGGCTTTAAACATACAACGTTCTGCATGTGTGAAATTGCTTTTTAAAAGAGAACATGTTGCATTTGATTTAAATCTAAACCTTATAAAGGAATGCTAGTACTCATGATTTGGTATTGGTCCAAGGTATTTAATTTTGACATAAAGGGGTTCGTGGGACAGAAGGTATGAACCGTGTATCTGTTCCATGTACATGAGTCCAAAACAAGGGAACTTGTATTGAAGCTTTGTTTTCTGCTACCGAGAAGGTGGTGTGTGTAATCATTTGGTGTAAATATTTAACAAACCTATTATTTAATAAATATATATTCTTGCTGTGCCCTTGCCTGGTTCTTAGCTCATTGGTGGCACAGGGGGAGGGATCTACGTGGCTCTATATGCAGAGGGAAAATAAAAAAATTGCATTGCTGTTTGACCTTTTTAACTTCTGTGTGCCTACAGGTAGCGTGACAGTGAAACAATGCTTTATGAAGCATCATTTGTCAAGCCTAATTAGTCAAACACAATAGGGAAAAAAACAGATTCTAATAGTGCCTCTACACTAGTGAGTAACAGTCTTGGTTGGGTTTTGTGATAGGGGATTTGAAACCACATGATTTTTTGGGACTATATAAGTAACATCCAAAGAGGGATACCTTCTATACTCCTAGAAGTTGTCTACCTTCAAGGAATGGGCTAAGAAGTAATAAGTGGTAATATACAATGGGAACACACACCAGATGCCTTTTCTGACAAATCCAAAAGAAAATTATACATATTGCTCTATAACAAAAGAGCTGGATAATTTTGCAAGATGCTAGTTAATTATGCTAGGTAAAAGGAATGTCAATACCTATCTTTATTAAAAATCGAATAATTGGGGGTACATACAGGGCTATAAAAAAGGAGTCTGAATCAATTTGTAAGATGGTAGTTGTTTATGTAGAACATAGAAAATAATTCACGTTTATTATAGTTTAAAATGTTGTAATTTAGTTTAGTGAATTTGATAGCGTGCAACCGATACAACAAACAGAGGAGAAAGCAAAACATAAGTAACCTTTGAGTCACAAAAGATTCCTGAAACAAATAGTCGTTCCATTAACAAGTGAGAAAGCTTTGATATATCTACCAGTGCAGACAAAGTAAATCCAAGAAAGTGCTCACATTGAAGGTGTTCATTGTATACAGAGCACAACATAATGAATTTGGTCTAAGCATACCAGCACGTGCAGTACGCTGAATAATGACTTTATTTTAATTCAAGGACACTGGATGCAAGTAAGCCAATATAAAGTTAGAGAGCATACATGCAAAACCCTAATTACAAGGAAAGTCGGCCAGATGAAATGTATTATATGTTCAAGATGACAATATTTAAAAGATGAATTGAAATGCACTCTTTTAAAATAATAGTTTTTTGATAAATTGCGCTGCACAAGAAAAAAGAAAACAATAATAATAGAGTCATGCCATGAGCTAAATTAAAGCCACATATTATATAACAGATCAAATGCGAGATCCTAAGCATGAGCACAAATTGATTTATTGAATATTTGTACACAGACATACACCAGTTTGGTTGTTTTAATCCACAGTAAAGATAAAAGGCAACACGTGAATAAGGAAGAACTCAACACTTAAAAATATGTTTTTTCTAAAATAAATGTACAGTTGCCATATGTAAACAATATTCATGTGTAAAACATCCAAGATGACAGACTGGCTGTCCGTGGATGGAGCTTGGTTTACATAGGTAAGGGTAATATGTAATTATAATGCTATTTTTACCCCTGAAAGAAGGCACATTACAAGGCACAAAGAATGTTCAGGTTAGTGCATCATTTGTCAGTCTGGTCATAGTAATTTACAAGAAATACAACTGTAGATATGAATCATTGAAGAATAGAGACTGTGATCCACAAAATGCACCCCCCCCCCGCCCTTGTGTGCATTTTCTTATTTTGAGGTAGCTTCAGGAGTATGTCAGGGATGTGTTGTAGTTCCTGTGTTGTTTGCAATGTATATCAATGGGCTATGAGGGGCACTGGTATACTGAAAGGCAGATTACCCAAGGGTGGGCATAAAACCCCTTCCTGTACTGGCAAACGCAGACGATACAGTCTTAATGACCCCCATCGCAAAAGCGTTGCAGAAACTAATCAATGTTTATACTATTGTTATGTCTGATTTGAAGTTAACAGTCGATACCAACAAATCGGCACTACCGGCTTGCTTTTGAGGGGAGCGCAAGAACATCAAAATATGTTAAGTAACGGTGCTATCCCACAAGTGTCCATATTTGATTACTTGGGTATTTGTTTCACTGAGGACTGGCGGGGGCTGTCTCACATTCAGAAGCAGAGCGCTAAAATGAAACAGTCATTGGGTGGCATTTCTCGATTTGTGAATATGTGTCAAGGCCACCCAATCAACCTCATTCTTGAAGACTATAAAGCACAAACCTAAGCCGCAACCAATTACGGTGCAGCTCTGTGGGGCAACAAAAAAACATCAGGCATCGAGGTAACTGAAAATAATTTCTTGAAGAAACTGTTGGCCCTGCCGTGCTCTGTCCCGAATTTTGCAGTACACACTGAACTGGGTATTAGTCACACTGGGGACGATTGGCACATGGCACCTCCATAACATTAGCTATATGGTCAAATTCAAGAGATACTCTCACCCACAGCATTATTAAAGGCTTCCAGTCGGGGTCCTTTTGGCGCAGGATCCCATGGCTGAATTTCATTTCAAAGAGTCTATCACAGATGAATTAACACCAGCTGACTCCAATATGTACAAGAGGATGATCCGCACAATAATGTTGAACAACTGGAAAACATCAGGGCTCTTAGCGACCTCAAACAGGAAACATGCATTAATTACACAGTTAGATGTCATTCAACCATATCTGCTGCATAGTAATACAAATGCAGATCAACAGTTAGATGCCATTCAACCATATCTGCTGCATAGTAATACAAATGCAGATCAACAGTTAGATGCCATTCAACCATATCTGCTGCATAGTAATACAAATGCAGATCAACAGTTAGATGCCATTCAACCATATCTGCTGCATAGTAATACAAATGCAGATCAACAGTTATATGCCATTCAACCATATCTGCTGCATAGTAATACAAATGCAGATCGTTGGACACTGACCAGAGCCTGTTTTAATCTCTTGTGGCTCAGAGACAACACAAAGAGCTGGGCAGGTTATGAGCAGTACACTGTCTGCCATGGATGCAGCGCAGGAAAAGAAGACCTGTTGCACTTATTTTATGTTGGCCATTTTACCATGATATCAGAAAAAAGACCATTCTCCCATTACTGATGGAAGCTAATTTTAATCAATGTCTACCTGCTTTGAATATTTTATTATCTGCCGGAACAACTGCCATGGCATGGGGATGCTTGGAATTTTTAAGGAAATCATGGAAAAGAAGAAAGCATCTATTGAATGACGAATTTTAATCTGCATGTTTTTATTCACTGCTGCTAGTCAACCAATCTGATCATTTTAATTCTTATATTTCAATGTTTTAATTGTGATTGATTTTACATGCTGTTGTACTGTTTCTGTTGTGGTTTATGGATTTTTATCTGAATACACTTTAAATGGTTGTTTTACATCCCTTGTCACAAATGGAAGGAATAATAATTCCCCTCCCCTGTTTCCCTGTTCTGTGTCCCTTATCACCCCAACCAACATGAAAGGAAAACAACTGAGTGCCCTGCTATGGCCCCACAGCTTACTGTGGAATACTAAATTTGATGTGGTATCATTATGAAATGTGAAAGGATTGTATTCATGTTTTGTATTTGTTTTTCTTCCGTACACACTTTTGTATGTTCTATTCTTTTATAAATTAGATGCATTTGTAAAGATTCAAGGTTACTTGTTTAACCATGCAACCAATATGACAATGTCATTTGTTTAGTTTATAACCCCTGGTTTGACAGGAAGTCATTGAGAATGTCTGTGGCTCTTCTACAGGCCGAATGGAAAAAATACAGCGGGTTTCTTCGTACCCCTTGATTTGCTTCCTTATTTTGGTTGGTGTGGATTATTGGGAGCTTGTTTACAACTGTCTCCATATGAGCTTACTTTCTTAGGCTAAAAGGGATAATTTAATCCACACATTTTTTATTTATTTATTTTTTATTTGTAAAGTGCCTCAGCCTGAGGTCATCAGGGTGCTGTTGCAGCAGACCAGTTACATGTAAGCATAGAGGCAGGCAGATTAGTGTCAGTATGTCCTCAGGAACATATATCTTTGATCTCCTTTCTGGCATGGGTGTGAGGTCGAGAACAGTTCGGTCTTGGCCCAGGTACTACAGTGACTTGGGGCTTTGCGGAATGGCCAGTAGGATGGTTCTGCTCTTAAGGCAGGGGAAAGGGCATTCCAATTGAATGTTGCCACAGTTGGGACGCTTGAACCTCCACCCCAGTTTATTTTTACTCTCAGTAGGGATAGACAGTGGGCGTAGGCAGTTCTGGTTGTTCAGTCGGATTTGCATCTCACAATTCTTTGGGACAGGTATTGTGGTGCTGTGTTCGATATACATTTGTGTGTGACTGAGAGCACTTTGAAAATTATCCTTTTCCCTGATTGGTCGCCAGTGCACTTTCTTTCGCATGGCAGAGATGGGGTCTCTTTTTGGGAAGTTGAGTGCAGCCAAAAGGGCATTGTTTTGGATTGTTTTTAATTTCTTTAATATCCGCTTGGCGGTTCCTGCAAATAGGAAATTGCAATAATCCAGTCTGGCCCCTGTGAATGCGCGGGCAAGTGCTAGGCAGCTTTCTGGGGTCAGTAAGTGCCTATCTGTGTTGATAAGCTTGGCTGTGTATGCTGTTGATGAGACGATCAAGTTCACTTGCTTGGAAAGGATGAATGTTGCATCAAAATGGAACCCAATGTTTTTACTGATGCTTTGGTGCAGCGTTGTGTCCCATCAATGAGGAAGGCTGAGAATTGGGGGTCTAGGTTCCTAAGCATCATTGAAGACCCCACCTATACAATTCTGTTTTGTCATCATTTAAGCAGAGGAAATGTACTGCCATCCAGGATTGTACTGTTGAGTAGACACTATTAACAGTGCAGGAATCTTCTTCGAATCTGCCTGTCAGTGGTAAAGGACTTGAGTGTTAGTGTAGGATATGCCAATGCTGTCTAAGAGGTCAAAGAAGGGCTTGGTAAATATGTTGTACAGGGCAGGGGAGATATAGGAGCCTTGTGGGACTCTACAGGGGTTGAGTATAGGTGGTGAGCTGGCCAGGTCAGAGAAATCTCTAGTGGATCCAACGTCTAGAATGGATGCTATCAATGACATTGCCTCTGGTGAGAAGTTGTCTGCGTCTAGGAGGTGTCTGGCATAGGGTTCCGTGATTGCCCAGATCGAAGGCATCTGAGAGGTCTAGTAAGAGGCGCAGAGCAGGCTTTCCCTCTTCTTTGATCATGTCTAGATTTTTTTTTTAATCAAGGAGTGAGGTTTCCGTGCAATGTCCCAATCTGAAACCTGATTGGCGCATCTTTAAGTAAGATTGCATCTGGATGTATGCTGCTCTATATAGGATTTTTAGGAGGAATGGCACCATGGTGATGGGGTGGTATTTGTTCGGGATGGATGGGTTAAGGGTTATTTATTTAGCAGTGTGAGGACCCAAGATTCTTGAGGCTTTGTCGGACTTGGTTACTTGTGACGGAGGCGTTGATGAATGTAGTGATAAAGGGTAATAAGGTTTCTGCACAGCCTTTAATGATATTGGCTGGGCAGATGTCTCCTTTACACCTGGATTGTTTTAGGTTTTTGATGACGTTGGCCATGGCCAGTTGTGTTATTTCTTTAAAGTGGAAGGGAGGGGTTTTGGGCTATTTAGCGGGTGAGCATGATGGGGTAGTACTTTGATCAGGGCTTGTCTCCTTTCTGGATTCTGCTGAAGAGTGTTGATCTTCAGGCACATGGCATCCTGGATCTTGCAGCACCAATTTCCATCTTTGGGGATGGTGTCTGGGGGGAGGAACGAGGGTACTTCTAGTTCCCTATGGATTTTAAATAGTTCTTGGGCGTTGGAGCTGGTGTTGGCTTTCTAGCATAGTAACAAAAAGGTAATCTAAGTCCTTTCCAAGTATCCTTCCTAAATATTTCATTGTCTTAGCCTTTCATATGTACTCTACTCTGAGGGATGGTCTTCCTTTTGTCCATATTTCAAATACAAATATTGTTGTGACTTTTCAGGGCAGCCTTCATTTACTCTGCAGGGCTAGAGAGGAACACAATATGTCATATGCATATGCATCTAACGTTAACTTACATTGTCAATGCTTTGCCCCTACATGGTGATGTAAATTCTACTTAGTTCTAAAAAGGGACTGAGTGCTCACACAAAAAACACTAGAGACAGGCGTCATCCCTGTGTTGTCCCACTTCCCAACTTAAAACCTGCAGATCATGCATCATTTGCATATATGCAATCCCACAGTCCTTTGTAAAGTATGCGGTTCAGTGCTATAGACTTGTTTAGGCCAAGTCATCTTGGGAATCCCAGAGACAGGTCTGAGATATGCCTGTGCAAGCTGATTGAAAGTCTTCTCTGCATTTAATAATACATGTACCAATCCTTTTTTGCTGTTCCCTTACACATTAATCTGACATGTAGAGCAAGCTTGTGTTCAGGAATCTTGCCTCACTTTCAAAATCCCCTTTTCCTCATCAGTGATCAGATTTAGCAACACCGTTTTAACTTTTATGTCAGCACATTCACAAACAACTAACCCCTTTTTTTCAGCAGGGGAACTGTTTTAGAATGAATTCACACAGAAGTGGATTTTATCTGTTTTCTCAAGAATTTCACAACAATTGGTGCCTATATAAAGGTGCACAATCCCACCATACCAAATTAGCCATTATTAACATATTAAAGGGGTCAGCTAATTTTGGTTATACTATCTCAGAAACACAATCTTTCAAAATTCTATGTTGATTGCATCTGGACCTGAGATTTCCTTTCTTGCAAAGTCTATAGGGCTGATTATTCCACAGTTTTCAGTTTGCCCAGGGTCTGGCTAACATATTTTCCCCTATCTTTAATCACTTTATACAGGGTGCCTTGCAAAAGAACTCCATTCTTTCGTATGGCCTGAATTTCAACTATGAACTATATATTTCGCCTTGACAAGCAGCACAATTATTACAGAGTGTGCAATTAAAGACCCCTAATTCCTACAAAATGCTAAGACTTTGTTTTAAAGAAAAAAAGAAATTAGGCCAATGGCTTACCTGATTCATAAGCCTTGCAATGATCCTGGAACTCATCCTTAATAGCAGCATTCATGCAGACTTAATTTAAGTCCAGTTTTAACTTGGATTCTTATATGTTTCTATGAGAATGACATACTATTATGTTCCCTGCTTCCGTTTACACTTTCCCAGAAGGCTTTTATTCTCGTCTCCTTGAGGAAGTTTTGAAAGTATTTCATAATAATGCTTAGGTTTGTGCCATTAGAGTTTTTTTTATCAACAATGTACACTATGAATTTACAGCTTCTTTATGCTTTCCAGATCGCTATTCCTCACCATCTCTTCTCAGTGGCAGACCTTGAAACATCTCCAAATTACATTTCAATAACTCCCACAATATCAATCCAAAATAGCCCACTTACTAATAACATGCACAGCTTTCCAGTGTATCTCTTTCATCATTTCATAACAGCACCACTTTGCTTTGAATCTTAAATGACAAGCAAAAGTTATTAGAGGGTGGAAAGCTCAAGAAATCAAAGTGATGAAACAACATAATGAGTTCATATTTTGTAGCAATCTTACATGTTTATTAATGAGAAGACAAGGAGCAGAACTAACGTAATGAAGGTGGGTGAGAGTGGGTGGTGGTTTATACTTTGTTTTCAGGCCTAACTTGATTTGATGTGTTTACATATGTGCTTTACTCACACAAATTGTAATGTTTATCTCTAAATATGCAAGCATTTTAGGCAACCAGTTTTTAAGGTCATGTGCAAACCACCATTGACTGTGGACAACTATCATTAACCAATGATAACCGTTGACTGTAAATGGCACAGGGACCAAATGCAGATAACCATTTGTCTCATTATGTCCATGGAATCATAGAGATATTTGATTCTTTCTGATCCTAAAGCCATGGATCAAAAAGAACATTGAGATGTTCTGGCATATGTGTTTATTTCTTGTTAATTTTTTCTGTGGATTGTTAACACGTTGTATTTTAAATTGAGAACTATATATAACCATAGTAATCTGTAACCATGCTGGAATTACCCTGCTCCAGTAGATATGAGTACACCACTCACACAAACATTTAACAGAACATTAAACACAAAGCTAAAGAAAACATATTACAAAAGCTATGAAATCTGACCCTTTGTTCCTGCTTAGCAGAACGTGGTTGCTGTATTGAAGGTCCACACCTTCAAAGGACTCTTGAATATTACGAACACTTACATTATTTACATAGAGAAAGGATCTTAACCATCTCATGTGGAAAGGAAAATGTATGTTTTCTTGTAAACTCTTTATCCATGTTGGCATTAAAAGATAATTTTAGTCAATGTAGATTAGGGAGACAAAGCTAGTATACAGATGCTAGAGTATAAATTAACTCTTAAGATCAGGTGGGAGAGGGACCAGTCGTGATTAAAAGATAAAAATCAATTTTAATAGTTAGTTATAGGAATTAAAATACATAATTAAATTTGTGGTCCACAATACAAAACTCGACATACCATATAAAACAGGGGATACGTAACAGGCTTAAATAGCACGTTAAAACAGGTTCACAGAAAAAACATACACAATTGATACTGATAAAACAAATAGTAGTGTACCAAGTTCTATTAGAATTGAATGTATCTTAGATTTTGGTCTCTGTTTTTAGTCCAGAGATAGTCTCGACATGTTTCTGTTCTGAAAACATAGGTGTAGAACATTCATCAGGAGAGAATGGTTATTAAGGCATAACCTAATTCTAATTGGATTGTAGTTCTGATCAGCGTCTGTCTCATAGCATCTGTGGGGTTAAAAACATAAAACAAAAATTCAGCTTGTAAATAGCTAGATAATTTGATAGGTTCAATTGAACTGGGGCACCAGAAAAGGGAATATTTACCTTTTGTAGTGCTGGTGGGGGCTCAATACTTCCGTTGGTCAGTAGGTATAGGAGGATGAATCAATCCTAAAAAGTATGTTTAACACTTTAAGCATAGTTAATTGCTTTTAAAAAATAAGCCTATTGTGTGCTCTAAACACAATTACAGAAACAGGCGGCTATCCCGCTGTGAATGACTTAGATGCCGGTGGGATAGAATAGCCAGTATTAACAATTAAAAGGGAAGTGGATGAAAACCTCCCTGTGGCATAGAGATGGTGTGGTAGCTAGAATTGGCTTTTAGTGGCATGTACAGAAGCAGATTAACAAGGGGGTCCTGGGTGTCCCTCTGCCAGACATTAGTCCTGGTTATGAGAGACTTACCCAGAGTCTTTAGCTCACTATCTTTCACAGATGGTCAGTATGTACAGAAGCAGACGCTGTCCCTTAATGAGCATTGTTCAGTAGGATAGTATCAGGACAGGGCGATTGTCATGCAGAACAAAGAAGTAGGTGTAAATCGAGTGGTGAGGGGGTAGTAGCCAGAGTGGTAGTAAGTGCAGGGTGCCTCCTACATGAAAAGCGAGTTATGTTGAAAATTCAGAGCTCCAATCCTGTATGGATGAGTCTATTGAGTCAAATGAGTATTGGAAATTCCCATAGTCTTATAATTGTGAGTTCTAGGCTCCAAAATTCAGAAATCACCATTTACTGGGCTTGATCCCAACCCATGTTCATCTAGCTTCACAGCTGGAACTCTGAATTTTCAACATAAGATCAAGTGTGATCATTTGACATTGAGATCTCAAATTTAGGAGATATAGGGAGTGTACATGGGCCTTGAAAATGACCGGTGGTCGAAACACGTGTCGGCTGTGTTTTCTCTAGAAGAATTTAAAACATTAATATTGAAGAAACACTTGGAGTGACTTTATGAATAATATTTAAAAAAATATAAAAAATTTAAAACTTAGATCAAGTGTATGGTGTGAGCGCAAGATATCCTCCCGAACTACAATCTTTAGTATTTAATACACTCTGCATTACTCCTCTGGCATACTGGAATAAGGGCAATAAAGGCATTGTTTAAAATTAACATCCATCAAGAAAATTAAGATGCACAGGAGAACTGAGAGGGTTTGCTATCTCTAAGAAAGACTCTTCTAGTGGCAGTTTGCTGACTGTATTGCACTTGTATCGTCTCGGGTGGATGGCTCATGGGGCAACATTCTCGCCTTGGAAGCAACGTGACATGGAGAAACACAGGTTTGATCCCCGGGTCCGTGCTTAGAAACTTCTGGGTATTAAGCGTGTTATAAATAAGCTATCATATCATATCACATCATGAATGTAATGAAATACCAATTCACCTTAGAAAGTAAGAGTAGCATAGACACCATGGGCCATTTAATGCTCCATGGTAGATTGGCAAGAAATGTTATTATAGATCTAGCACTCACATGGATAAGGTCCTATATGTCCTGCTGTACACTCGTAGCGTCCCTTGCCAACTTGTGTTCTCCTGATGAGAATTTGAAGTGTGTTGCCAAACAGTGTTCTTCCCTTTCTTTACCTTTAATCTTTTGTATATACAGTCCATGCTGAGAGAGCATGGAATGTATTTTGTTCCATACGCAGATGACACACAGCTTGACCTTCATTTTAGGGTGAACCTCAAAATCGTAACTAAGGTTTTTTTCTAGATGAATGATGTGTGTAGTTTGATAGAGATAAATAGTCTTAAATTTAACACCAAGGGGACCGATATGTTCCTCTGTGATGTGAATAAAGTTTCCTGGATTCCAGGAATACGTCTATCTGTTGTTATTTGTTGGGGCCCTGTTCAAAACCAGTCTCACAGGTCAAGAATCTCAAAATTCTGGTTGTTTACCAGCTAACCCTGCTATGTGTCCAAGAAATGTTAGTTTCAGCTGCGCCCACTCAGGAGGATCCTCAATTTCATTTTGACTTTCATTACTTGTACCGGGCAATGGGTTTTATTTCCCCAAGGCTAGACAACTACAGGGACATCCCCAGAATTGATATTATATGGCTATATGCAATGCTGAAAGCTGTTGCATTGCAAGCAATGGCCTTAACATGATAAATCATATATCTCCTTCTTTTAGGAGCCTGCATTGACTGGGAGTGGTGAAAATGATTTTGCTTCAAGCAGTGGGAACTGTTAATAATGATGTAGGTGGATGTGGGCTTCTTTTTGTGCACATGCAGTTCTGGCCATATAAACCCAACAGATGTCTCTACTCTGCCAAACTTAAACATTAGGTGGTGCCTAATGAGGGGGTGCCATAACATTTCCTACCCAGGACCATTTAAAGTTCAATCTCCACATGGCTCTGCTAATACAGGATTGCAGATCCACAACGCACAGCTGGCCTCCACTGAGTGACTGACCTTCATAGTTGCTTTGCTGGCATCCAGACCCATCATACGTTCATTACACACCTTCAGGGATCTCAACATCCTTGCCCTTGGCAAATGATTTCAAGCAAACATTTTCTGTGAATGTCACTTCTTTAAGTCACCTTACACGGGACTATTCAAATGCCTCTGTGTAAACACCTGTTTTAGCTTGCGACTCTTTGACCTGCACAACATAAACAAGAACTATTTAATTCTGTGGCATGGACTGCGACCTTGGACAAGGTCCTTTTAAAAGGCAAGAATCAGAAATGATCTCTTTGCCTCATGTCATGGTGATGCAAACACTCTTTACGCTCCATAATTATGTGTGTTGATATTGTTCAAACTCATGCACTCACAAATAGACTTTTATTTCTTTGGTAAAATTAAATGCAACCGACAGTGGATTAGGACACACGCATGTGTTATCTGGACACTATCAAGAACCATAGCTGCTTAAGCTCTATGCCATAACGCAAATCTCCGCCTAGTTGATAAAGGGTTTTAGCTGGTGGCTGCCCTTCATTTGCTGATTGATCATTGTGGTAGAGACAGATAGGTGACAGCAACATGTGCAGATTATAAGGGTTCCACTGGGGCAGGCGTAGACTATAAACTAGGATAGAAGCTGTGCAGTCTTTATAAATGATTGGTAGGGGAAGATGCAAGGTGGTATTCTGCAAGTAATCTTGTATGGCCTTTGGATAAATAAGTGTAGGAATATTCCTACATCACATTCTAGTATAAGTCTGTTATGAAAGCCAATGTCTGATCAGTCATGGATGTTACGTGCAAGCAAAAGATAAATATACAATGTCTGTAGGTTTTTAATGTTGCCAAACAATTGTGCAAGATAAGAACAGTGATTCACAGATCAATGGTTGCCAGCAGTAGAAAATACATGTTGCCATTATGTGTCCAGGTCAGCAGCTTTAAGTGTGTTAAAAATGTAAATGTCTTCTAAATAGTAGTGAAGCACAGTAGTGGCTTTGTTGTCAAGCAACTACCCAACGGTGGTCAGAAGATAAATGGAAGGGTAGTTGGCTATTCTTCAACATGCACCCGATGCCAGACACATGTTGATGAAGCAAGAGTTGAAAAATAAGGTTTGCATATCCTGGACTGCTGGATGGTCCAATGTAATGTCTGATGTGTATCCTCCAATCAATTTGAAGTGGCGTTCGTAGGAAATGGGAGCAAAGGTGATGAACCTCAAATTGAAAGGCACGTGGAATTGTGGGGAAGGGTAAGATCGTCCACATTATGACCAGGAGATGGCCGATTATGCTTGACTCAGCTCACTGTCATAAGCTGATATCTTGTTCATCGAAAAGAAAAAATATCATATCATTGTATCCCTTACGCTTGGAGTCAGGATAATGTTTGTTAAATGAGAGGGAGGGGCAGGAAAGGGTGGTTGCCAGAAGACCTTTTTTCGACCTTAGCTGAAGGATTCAATGTCATCCATCTGTGTAAAGAGTAATGGCTGTCTTGACATTAATGCAACTTTTAAACTACTGTTCTACATTTATGTGCGCATAATGGGAAATATTTTCCTTTTAAGCTCCCTAACCCTTATTTCAATCTGCTCATGGACGTCATTTGGGGATTGCCAGGGGTAGCAAGTGCTACCCCTGGCTCCCCCCTCTGCTACCCCTAGACCTGTCCTTGCAACACCACGGCCACTGGACAGAGAGGCAGCGCTAAGAGGAGATATCTGCTTTGCACTTGAAAAAGGTGGTTGTAAATGCAGCTAAATGTGCCATATTTTTTTTTCACCTGGAATCTTGCTCTCATGAGCTGGAAAAATGACAGGGATGCAGCAAAAGACATGACGTCACTATCACTAACTGGTTGGCAGTCCATTAGTAAAGAATGCCTGAATGGTTGGGTTCAGAGACTGTGCAGCTCATACCCAGTACTGTAACAAAAGAAAGGGAATGGGGGCTAGGTTAAGCTAGCTGGACATTGGTAAGAGCAGCCTGCAGTACTCAGTGACAGCATAGCATGAACACAAATCTATCAGTGTTTCTCGTTGTCTGATTTGCACATCCAGTGTGCCACTGGGCCGTGATGAGAGGGGTATGCCCCAGTGGCTTCCAACACCAATCCTGACCTGACCCAGATCTGCCAGACTTGCAGCACAGGAACACTGTAGATAGTAAGATAATTGATTTACATGAAGTTGCCTGGCGCCTTTGAAGTAAACCATCTTCTGCTTCCTCAAGCACAAAAAAACATATATTTGGAAGGATAGCTCAGGGGCAATGCAATTTCTTAGGGAATAAGTGGATGCACAGCAACATGAGTTCAGATCATATTCCAGGGCTTAGAAGCTGGAGGAGGCTGGCATTAAGCAAAATATAAATGACCAAAGAAAATAATTAAAAGGGCCTTTTCTAGTGGTGATGTCATGGAGCTGCTGCTGCTACTTTTTACATTTTAAAATTAAAATAAAAATCCCTGAAATTACTGTGACCTGCAACACAACCTTCCCCTCTATCTCCAAACTAACAAAAAATAAAACAGGGTTACTTACCAAATAATCAAAACAGAAAGGTGACTGCTGGAAGGTTTCAAATCATTCTTAACGACTGGCATAGAACTGGGCAGCCCTCCAGACCACCGTTCTTCAGCCTGCCAAGTCACTACAGAAGGTAAAAGACCATATGCAAATCACGCTTGTTCCCACCCCAAAAGGGGCAGTCCAGCCCGAACTGCTAGGTCAAAACCTTTATGCGTGAGACCACAAACATCCCCAGGCAGGTTCCAGCTGCATTGGGTGTCATCGGGGAGGACTAGCCTAGGTCTGCAGGCCCAGCAGGCTTTTCTAGGGGTGATGTTGTGGAGCTGCTGCTACTGTTCAAATTTTAATATAAAAAAACCTGCAATTACTCTGATCTGCAACACATTTTTCCCCTCTGTCTCCCATCTAACAAACTAACCATTGGTTACTTACTAATTAAGCAAAACAGAAGGTGATGGTTGGAATGTTTCAAGTCATTCATAACCACTGGCACAGCTCTGAGCAATCCTCCAGACCATCGTTTTTGTAGTTGGACTTGTGTTGGTCAGTTGCTGTTACCAGTCCGTGTCAAGACACTTGACATGCACTGGATGTCTGCGCTTTCAGGGTGTAGGCCACTTTGAGATTCTCTGTCTTTTTGCAGTTTAGCCTGCTTGATGTACAATAGTCCAGGCTGTCGTGTTGGGCAACTGCTTGGATTCACAATAATTTGGTAATATGGCCTATACACACTGATATAATGCTACATATGGGGATCCATTCTTGTATGAAATGTAAATCATATTACAGTGACATCATAACCATATTGTTCTCAGTGTATTGAGGAACAATGCTATGTGATGTCACGTCCTGTTTTGTCAAGGGGTGAAAGGTTGTGCACCATCACTTCCTGTGATGTCACTTTAAGGTGGGATCAAATTGCATTACTTCCTGTAATGTCATCAGAGGTCAAGGGTTGTGTGATATCACGTCCTTTACCCCTGTCATTTAGGTGGCATCCCTGAATCTGCTTGTTTTTTCAGTAGCCTTTCAAAAACAATTAGTTTACACTTTCCCTTGTAAAGGGGATGTCACCAGCACAGCATGAATAGTGAGCTTGGCTTTCTTAGCACATATCACCAAGGGGGACCGGTTACTGCATGCAAATGGTCCAACACAAAATAAAACAAGTACACTGGAAAACTTTTCAAGGCTGTTAACAATTCAAGGTTTGATGATATATTTTTAAAGTGAAGAGTAGGAGATCTGTGTGGCAATAAGCTTCTGGGACATGTTGCTGTACAAACTAGTTCCCGTGCTGCTAGAGTACCCACCTCCTTGAATCATAACCATATCCTTAGCTCTTAAAAGGATGCATTGAACTCAAGATCATTTAATGTGAGGTTGTTCCTTCCCTCAATCCACAAATTTGGCATGATTTATAAAAATTGTACCTTTAATCATATGTGGTTTTCAGACAAAACAGTGTAGGGCATGTGGACCAATGTATGGTAGACAATGCTGCAGACTGCAAGCATACATTTTTTGTTCTTGATTTACTGCCACTTTTAAAAACACGATGATCAAAATTGTATTTAGCTGACAGGGAACAATGTTGATATGTGTTGGTGCTGGTTGTACAGTGCTCTTCATTCCAGTGAACCAGAGTTTGATCTTAAAGAAGAACACATAACATCCCCCTGAGGGTGTCATGTGGTCTCAAATAGGCCAATAGCCGATACATAAGAGAGTGCATCGAAGGCATACTTAGAATAAAGAATTATACTATTCAGGTCCACCACAACAGTTCATGTGGTCACTCGTCAATAGATGTCAGAGCTCAAATTGCACAAAAAAAACATATTGTATGCACCTCTCCCCTGAAAAACAGTCCACATTGCATATCATGTCATACAGATTCTCCGTGTGTCATGGATTTGTTTTCCATTGAAGTAGTGTTGGGTATCAGTGTATTTGGGAAAACTTCTAAAATAAAACTGTTCAAATAGGCACGTGCATATCAAACAGACCAGACTGTAAAAGCACACAGTGGTGTGCATGACATTATACGTGAATGTGTGAGTGCCTGTGTGTTTGTCAAAGCAACTGCTGCCCCCCAGAAGTCCAGGGAGGAGCAGGGCTTCTTCGCTTTTACTCTGCCCCTGCACTACTACTAGATGTACAGAGCTCCCAGTCACAAAGGTGGAATAGGCATAGCATGAATGCTATACATCCTTCACCTCTGAGGTGGACTGTGCCATATCCAAAGCACAAACAGCACAGTAGCTACCAAAATAAAAGAAATGTTCAATCAAGCTTATTTTGATCAGACTTAAATTAAAGGTTCAAAAAATGATTAAAACACTAGCAAAGAACCCCTCTAGATAGATACAAAGAGAATGCAGACTTTGAGAGAAGAAAGCACTCATGGGCCCTCATTCCGAGTTGGGCGCAAAGGGATACCGGGCACCGTTAAGGACATCGGTGCCAGTAATCCCTTTGCGCCCTATTCCGAGGTCCCTTAGCGGGTCCCTTCCTTAACGCCTGGTTTTACCAGGCGTTATGGATGGGGCCCGTTAAGGGACTTCAGAACTAATAACGGTACCGCAATTTGCGGTACCATTGTTAGCGCCTTCCCATTGGGCCCTATGGGGGCTGAAATGGGAATGGGGAATGGCTTTTTCAATGGGGACTTACCGTTCCTGCAAAGGTCTGAATAGACAAGTTAGTCCGCATTGAACCAGGGCGGACTCGGTACCAGTTTTGGAGGTAGTCATGGCGCAAATGGCCCAAACTCGGAATATGCCACAGCATTGAAAAAAATGAGTCTGCAGGGAAATAGTCTTGTCTTAAAATCAAGCCATTAAACAGAATCTAAATGACCCTATGATAGTTAGATAAAGGCCAACGGGGCCGAACCACTGATGTACACGCCAATGTCTTATTTCAGCATCTCAACAGAGTTGAGACGGACTGCTTGGTGATTTCCAGTGCTTCTAGTCAGTGACTCATCACACAAAGAATCTTGGGACAGGCTGGCAATGTTTCGGGCTGCATATATTTCTGCTCAAAGTGGCGTGGAAGCAGTTTGAAGTTGTAGAGAGAGCCAAAGCCAGATCCTTGTGTTCTTTGTGGAGTTGTGAGGGGCTCCACTAAGGCCCTGAGAAAAGGTGAGTTCTTCTGATTTTCCCAACTAGGGAGGTTGTCATGCACACTTGCAGGGTTGCCACTTCAGCAGGCAGAGTCCTGGAGCTGTGTTTTTCTCTAGAAGTGTGTTTGAAATGTTCCCCAGAATCAACCAGGGAGCATTTCTGCACACTCTTTGGGTGTCTTTGTCATCACTCAATGAGATTGCAATTTTGGGCAGACATTTCCACAGCACGGTTTCATCGAGTGAAATCATCTTCAAGTTAGTCCAAGATCATTCAAAGTTGATTTCCAAAGCTGATTCGCAAAGAGATCTAAAAGTTGATTCAATTAAGAGGGTCTCCCCCATATATAGTCATCTTGCCACATTTTACTGGTCCACCTTAAGCCTTCTGTGTGGGGCCAATCCTGGCTGCTGAAAAAAGGGTTATATTATGTGATGTCAGATCCCACTGTGACTCTACTGCAGGAAGATAGGGGAGTCTGAGAAAAAGAGTGGGGTATGGACATTTTCAAGATGGCAGGCCTTTTCTTCATTTTATAGGTACTCTCCCTGCAACAGTGTACTTACCCATCACCCCCATCTGCTCCAAATCAACAGGACTCCCGCAATTAGCTCCCTATTGTGACTTCCCATTAAGTTGCAGAGGTCCCTTTGAAGCTCCTTATTCCTATCCCAATCCAAGAGAAGGTATGACCTGTTCTCCTGGGAATGGTGCCAGAGCTCCCCAGCAGAAGACAGAGGACTTGCTGTAATGGGCCATCCTCTTTTGTTAGTGAAACTCCCAGGGCCATATGCAAATACACAAGTGGCTAGCTGCATAAATCTGTGGAAAACGTTTAGGGTGAATATAACACGTCCGATTTGGTCGCAAGACAATGCTGCACAAACAAAACACTTGCAGTTAACAATAAAAGTTGTGCTGCAGCAAAAGTTTTTCCAATTTCGGTGCCCCCCTCCCCACCTCCCCTTTAGTTTCCCAATGCAGGGGACACCCCCGCAACCTCTGTGCCCTCTCCACCCCCCCCATTCCCTAACATCTATGGGTTGGGTCCAATCTCGCCACCTGGACCGCTGATGTCGTTTTTTTCCTGATCCCCCTCACCCACGCATAACATTCATGCAGGCGCATCCACCTCACCCACACCCATACACAGACACCACTCATATCCCAAACCCCCTCCTTACCTTCGATACTGCGGTCTCTTCCTGCCTCTGCTGTGTGCAGTAAATACATATGCAGTCCCCGACAGGCTGCGACCTGATGAAAGAGGCCTGGCTGGGAATTTCTTTTGATGAAATCGGCTGATTCGGTGGAAACTTAGTGGATACATTAAAGACAGATTGGGTTGTGGCAATTTAACTCTGTCTGCTCCATAGCCAATATATCTAACTAGATATAGTTTATATTTATATGCAGACACACTCATATCACCAGACAAATTAGGATATGCATTTAAATGTACTTCCAATGTGTGTGCCCACAATTGTAAGGTCAGCCATGGCTGTTGGAATTAATTTGATTCAAGCAGACATTTTGGGAAGGTACATTTTAGGTTGTATCTGCAATGTGGCCAAATCACTACACGTGTTCTATATACTTTTCAGCACGGAATATTGAAAAGTGTTGTCTATCTAGCAGAGCATGCATTCTGTGAGAGAAAGCCACCATTCATTTTTTCAAAAATCACAAACATCTCAAAATTGCACACCCTTGCAAATGGTCGTTTGCCACAGTGTTTGTTTCTGTTCATGTATCTTTGTGTCTCTTGGGAGGCCCCAGATTGAAAGTTCACGGTTTGAGAAACGTGTACATCAAGTATGTGTTAACATGTGTACTTTTTGCTGAATGTGAGGGTCACATATATCCGATATGAACCAGAAACTGGCAGGTCCGAATCTACCTAAATCAGTCATTCATTAATCCATTGATACGTTAATCCGATATGACAAATTTTATGTAAGAGTTCAGATATCACAGGTGACATCACAGATGGAATCACATATGGTATCACTGCTTACATTATCCACATCACTGGAAACTACAGCACACTGATATATTTATAAATGAGAACATCTTGGATCGCATAGGAAACCGTCAGAGCAAAGACATCTCTTTTCAGGACATATGATGAACATATTGTATAGGCATATGTAAACTGCATGTTAACAGCAATTGTAATATACACATGTACATGTTATGGCTGGTCATGCCTCAGACCCCACAAGGACTCTTGACTTTTTGGGACAGCCTGGTGGGGCCTTAGGCATGACTGCGCCCTGGGCAGTGTCTCCAGTGATCATGGCCATATGCCATGGACAGCGGCCCACAAACCGACTATTGGGGTCAAAGGGCCATTGGGCATGGTGAGGATTAGGGTATGGCTGAATGCCCATCCACAGAGCAGTGTTGGCCAGTGGACCCACAAATCTGGTACATTTGCTACTGTGCCTGCCTGCAAAACAGACCACCTAGTTGTTAGTTTGGTTTGCTTAACAGGGTCTTGGGTGTGGATGTCAACCATGCCTAAGTCAATGTGGCACCAGACCATGTCTATGGTGGTCATCAGTGTACTTTAGTTTCCAGTGACATCACTGATGATGTAATACCTCTTGTCACAAGTGAGGTAATCTATGATGCCATCAATGTGCTCATGGACTGCAACAAGGGTGATTAAATTTGATGTGAAAGGGTCTGCTAGGAAAATCTAGACTGAAAGGTTTCCATTCAACCCTGTGATCCCCTATGGGCACAGTGGATGAATAGGCTGAGTTGCACAGAGACAGAAGGGGAAGTACAACATTATTCGTACAAGCTGGTTGGTTGGTTTGTTGGGGACTGGGACGTTGGTATACTGGGAAGAGGATCAGGTGGGAGTTAGGTACAGAAAAAGAGAGATATGAGAATTATATTATCAAGGTACCAATCATGAGGTTACACTGATTTGCAACACTGGTTCGCATTGTTTATTACATGTTAAGCTATGCAACAGAGGCCTTAACAGCACCTTACAAAACATAAATATTAGAAACACTGTTGTCGTGTCATTGAGATAAAGGAGCTCTTAACGTTTTCTGAAACATAGCAGGGCTGCTTTGAGTCCTTGTCACCTGTATTGTCCTTTGAGTGATTCCTAGAGATGCTGTGAAAAGGAAACTCATCAAAATCAGTATCATCATAATGAATGATGCATCTCATTAGAATAACATGACCATGTCTGCATCAACAATATAGGCCGTCTAAACTTTCAGATGTGAAATGTGTGATGTGCAATGTACTTAGTGTGATCTGCATGACGGAACTTGCAAGGCACAACATATGCCAAGCATACTTGTCAGGAAGTGCTTCGAGCTCAATGAGGAGGAAGTGCTTTGAGCTCAATGAGGATAGGCCTGTGTTAGCGCTATGCGCCTAATGGTGGACAGTAGTGTGATTTGGGAGTGTCTTGATTGAGGTTTAGACGTCAGGATTCAAGTTGTATGGGGTGGCATATGATTCTGGCAAGAACAGTGCACAGCCCTAAGATTTGGTTCCCTTTCACACCCCACAACCTAGTGGGGGTAATGGCTTTAATTTTCACTGAAGACTGTAAACAGGGCTATGCTGCATGTTGCAGTCTCTTTTCACTTGGTGCTTGCTATATTAGAAGTTTCCAATGGACGCACTTGGTTCATGATTCACAGAATTGCAAGCATGCTGCCAGGGACACAAGGAATTAAGCCAATGGCTCTGCAATGAACTAAGCCAATGGCTCTGCATAGTGGCCCAAGGAATTGTTATTTAATAAACATTTTTGCTCTGCTGTTCCTGCTCTATGGCAGCACTCGCAATGGAAAAAATATGGCCGCTAGACCTTGCACCATCGGATCATTTTCAGGCCCCAAACCCCAGAGAGGGTGCCACAGTTCCAATCCGGAAAGTTGTACGGTCTCAGCATGGTTGTCCCTACCTGCATGACCCTCTTGTGGGGCATGAAACACTGGTTGTTTCTCCAAGGTGACCCTTATATTCTAGTAAAGGAAGTCTGGGAACCCCTTACGTTTTGCTCATGCACACTAGAAGAGGAATCAATCACATTTTAAGGAGGGACTTTTTCTAACATCGGGTCTCATGGTTTTTGTGGAGATGATGGATCACTTTCGGTCTGTTATGCAGGGCAGTACCAAGGCATTGGGCAATGTCTCTGCAACGAGGGATGTTATGATGCTTAGCCTCAAATGCAAAATTCAGTGTTAGATATGATATTCACAAGATTGTTTAATTCAAATACTGCTTGGCGAAAATCCCCCTGGCACCCCAATGCTATTTGCTTCCAGAGAGTGAATCCTGAAGAAAGACAGAAAGTAGTATAATTAACAGCAAGGATTCATACTTTCTACAAATGTAACCCTCAATTCTGATCAGCTCATATACAGAGTATTAATCACACCTGTGCAGTCCTCTGTGGTATTCATGATATCTGTCAAACTGTGCAGATTTCCTACATATCATTTGTTCCTAGCTTGGTAAAGTAACCTCACACCCATGTGCACTGCTACAAAGGATCAAACTAAACTTGGGCCTCCTTGCTCTTTTTCCATCAGATGATTCAACTGCTTGCACCTGGGTGGTAATATTGTCCCTTGCCTCAAATTTGCATTCCCACCTAGTTGCTTGTGTTACACAGAATTCCGATTGTGCTCCATTTCTCAGTCCCACTTGACATTACATTCTATGTGTCTCTAGCAGCTGTGAGATAGATTTTCTCTACTGCTTCCCTTGATGTAAATCTGTTGAAGCTGAAAATGTCACCCTAGTGACTGTACCTACTAAACCCACCATGCCTTATTTTCTTGCCTGTCAGTTCAAACCATGAGCAAAGCTAATTCTCCTTAAACTGCATGAATGCCTTCACACAACACTACACTCTCTTCTCTCAACCGTAATGTTTGCATACAACTTGTGGGATAGTCTGGGATGCTGTCCTTTTCCCCATCTGCTTATTGAAATCAATGTATAGACATGTGTAATCCTCTCATTTGTGGCCTTGATAGTTGCATGCCCATTTTCAAACATGAAGGCACATTTTCTTCCTGGTAACAGAGAGAAGAAGACTCCAACTCAGTAAATTGATGCCAAACCTCGAATGGCTTTATCCTAGCATCCTTTTAAAGTTTTTCTGGCCACCAAACTTGGACCTCTCAATTTGAGATATAGTAGTAGCATTTTACTCTTTATACCTGTAGATCTCTCCTAAGCTAAGGATGTTGGCACATTTCCCTAAAGTGAAGACATGTCTCCTGCATTGCAGGATGGGGGTTGTAGGATATTTGCTGCTGAGTGTGTGGCCCTACATTGGCTACTAAGAAGGATGAAGACAATAACAACCTTTCTATGAATGAAGACTCTGCCAGTTTTACCTCTCTTCCTGAACTGTAAAAGAACATTGTTATTGATCAACTTCTCTGTGATGAATTCATATTGCACCACTGTGGAAACCCCAGTATTATGTCACCCATTTAGTAGAAGATAGAACAACTGGGTATGTTTCAGAGACAGTTGAGTAATGTTCATTTTTTAGAACATCTTTTATTTACTTGCTGCTTTATGCACTGATGTGTTTTTATTCTCCAAAATGTGTGCAGTATTATCTTGTGGTTAAAAAATATTATAATGAGGCACCTGATCATAAAATGTATCTTGGAATTGTTGAGAATGCCTGACAATGATATTGTTACTTGTTGTTTTAATTTATTTTTATTTCTGTGGTAATTGATCTAGTGTGCATTATAACTGAATGTGACAACTTTCAGAAGCAACATGAAATGACACGTTTATGAATTAATGACTGCATTCTATTAGTGGAAATCATTATCACTTTGATATAGTAAATTATTCTCTGCATCATACTACAGAATAAAGGTTCCACTACCCGATTGTGTTTCCAAGAAAGTGTAATTCAGTGTCACATAAAATGGTCGATGGACCAGATAAAGCACGTGACTGCAAGATGTATGGTCCTCTAAGATACTTGAGTTTCGAAATGAACTGTGGTAGGTATTATGAACTGGACACATTAGGAATGATCACGAAGGGTACATTTCCAATAATAACCAATGGCACAGTGATTGTGTGCACAGAGGCTGTAAAGACACATCCTAGCCACCACAATTAAAAAATCAAACGTATTGTTTTTGTCAAAACTTGTTTTTAGGATGAGCTATTTTTGGGAAGAGTCCATCCTAACTGGGATGGTCTGGCACACCTGTCCCCTAAAACAATGTATTTTTTTGTTATTAGTTGGTATAATAAAGGGCACTTGATTTTTCAACTTACATGTAAAATACAAAACTTCATACACCCATAAACTCATTCAATACCTATATTCAAGAAAATCATAAACATTTACATAATTAATATCAACACATTTCAACATGTTAGAAATTAAAATATATCTGAAAAATATAATGCATAATATAAAAAAGAAAGAACTAACATATTAAGAAAATTCAAGTAGATACAAATTATTACAGCACATATTTCACTCTATGGGCCTCATTACAACTCAGGCGGTAAGGGGTTTACGGCAGCGTTAACAGCGCCGACCCTTACCGCCTGATTACGAGGTCCCCTAGCGCCATGGTGCTTTTAACACCTGCTTTTAGCAGGTGTTAAAATCCATGGCGCTAAGGGACCATGGAGTTAATTACGCCACCGTAATTTACGGTGGCGTAATGAACGCCTTCCCCACTCCCATTATGCCCTATGGGGCAAAAATGGGAATGGGGAAGGGTAAATGGGGATTGGGGACTTACCGCCCCGCCTAGGTCGGAATGGGGCGGTAAGTCCGCCAACCACCATGGCGTAAACGTAGTTTATGCCATGGTGGTAAAGTCACGGCCCAGGCGGTAACTTACCGCCTGGGTCGTAATGAGGCCCTATATCACATCCTGTTTCTCAAAAATTACTCATGATTGTCGGTTTTTTCAGCAAATTTAAACTGTATAGAAAGTTAAGAATCGCATATCTAACAGTTCTCATAGTGGTATGAAACAACAGCTCCCATAGTCTGGTACTAGTAACAATCGAGTGCCCCTTAAACAGAGGCTCAAAATGTAAGATTCTCTGCGATAGTAACATTGGGCATTCAGTACATAGATGCATCCTCGTTTCAGGAGAAAGTTGACAGAAATTACATTGTATATCAGAGATTGGTAACAGTTTTTGTGTACAAGACTTCCTTAATGGGCCAGATGTGTAGGCGAAATCGCAAGAAATCGGCACGCTGTCGTGGGGCAGAAAACATGATTAAATAGCTCTCAATTTCACTGTACCGTTTCAGGGTGAATGGATGAGACAAGGAATTGTGGTATATAAGGCACGCACTCCTGGTTTTGATCCAGTCATATTCCCAAAGGTGTTTTTTGGCCTCATCTGGATTATCAATTAGCAATGCCATGGAGATACCTATATTATTAATGATCTTTTGCACCATTTGTCTTTGGGTCACAGCAAAGACATCTGTTGATCTCAAGAGGTACTCTGCTATGATGTATAAAAGACCAGGCCGATTTGTGACCATCACACACTTACCCTAGAATGTGCATAGCTTCCATTTGTATACTGCATAAAGTGAAAGTAGCCCGAGCTCATGTCTGAGAATACATATTGGTTCTGACAGTGGTATATTTAGGACACATTTAGGACACGCTTCCAGTAGCAGCCTTCTATAGTTGACCAAAATTGATAAGATTTACTTGTAAATGCCTCGGTACCATATAAGATTACCTGGATTAGTTTTTATTTATAGTATAGAATAATAGGGGTTATCGAGAATTTACAATACTTTGCTTTAATTAGACGTGCTTGTGATATGGCAGTTAATAATTTTTGCCTTACATCCTGATGATTCGAATTTGGTGATTAGTGCAGTTGGTAATGTAAGTGCCTAAATATATATATGACGTAACTGAAGTTCGATTGGTGTTTTCAAGGGGCCACTGATGAATGGCAACACGTTGATTGTGGTTGCCGAATTGTATAATTTTTGTTTTCATTAGATTAAATGAAATACAATTTTTCTGGTGAAAGCATCAAGAGCACTTAAGCAAACTCGCAACCCATTAGGAGTCTTTGAAAAAAGAACCATGTCATCAGCGTAGAGCAAGAATTTTACATGAAAGCCATAAAGTTTGGGAGAATCTGATACAATGGCTGCAAAACTAGCGCCCACGTCAGAAATGAAGAAGTTAAACATTGCAGATGCCAATAAACAGCCCTGTTTTAGTCCACGAGCAGTGTAGATTGGATCAGATAACAAGCCTTTGTTAGACAATTTAATTTGGATTGTAGTATCGGTATGGAAATCAATGAGCTATTTTAAAATGGACCATGGACACCCTTTCTCCATCATTTTTTTGTAAAGAAGCTCATGCAGGACAGGATCGAAGGCCATACGAAAGTATATAAAGGCAGTGTAAAGAGCCCGGTGTTGTTGTTGTGCTTGCTGTATAATACTGCTCAAGGTAATAATGTTCACTGCTGTACCGAGGCCTGGAAGAAAAGCTGTTTGGAATGGATTACGTAAGAATTTTGAGTCCAGCCATAGATTGAATTTATTCAGAATGAGTCGTACAAATATCTTACCCTGGCAGTCTAGAAGGGCAATGGGCCAGTATGATGCGGGATTATCTCTGCTGCCTTTTTTAAATATTGGAAGTATTACAGATTGCTTCCATGATTTTGTTATAACTCCTGTTGTAAATATGTGCATAAAGATTTGATGGAGTATCTGTGCCCATTCATATGGATTGTCTTTCAGCATACCTTTGTGTAGGCCATCTGGACCCGTGGCTCATGATTGACTCAGATTTGTAATACAATGCTGGATGTCTTCACTATCGATTGAAAAGTGATGGGGCATATGTTGACTGGTCAAATTTAGAGTCAGGTTTTCAAATGGAGAGCAATATCATTTTTTAAAGTAGCTTTTCCACAGCTCATTGGGGATGGCATTGATTTGTACAGAGTCTTGAGTTTTGGATGTCGCGTCATTCAAGCATACCCAGATGCCACGCGTGGATTTGGCCAAAATCTGTTGCAACATTTTTTCACCATTATGTTGATATTGAAGCAAATGGTGACTCTTCCACCAAGATCTATAGGCTGCTTTTATATGTAGTTTTGCTGTCGTGCGATTTGCAATTGGATGAAATTTCAAATTACGAATAGCCCATCGTAGATGAGCTTTCTTTAGCTGCATGAAATGAATCAAAAGGATGGCGGTGCTTGTATTTAATGCTTGAGTCTGGCATTATGGTGTGCTTGAAGACTTGCATCCTTTCAACATAGCAATCGGTATCATATAGTATGGGGGAATTTAAAGCCTTCCTCAGAGAATTGTTGTATTGATGCAATTTAGAAGGGTTCCCACGCAAACGGGTGCCTCTATTATTCACCGTAATGTTTGTGACATAGAGATTCCTTTGTGGTAGAATTGTAGTCTAGGGAATTCGGCAGTACATAATGAGCTTGTTGTGGCCGCTAAGATTTGTTTGTATGACCTGCATGGATTGGACTTTTGGCAAAAAGCTGGTGTGTACATAAATGTAATCTAGGGTCGCCCGCTGGTCCTCCCTGCCCCAGTGAATTGAGATGGAACATCACCTGGTATAGCACCATTCAACATGACAAATGCTTGTTCTTGCATGATTTTGGACCAGGTTATTTCATCGGATGCTAACCTCTTTTCCCCATTTGGAAGTAAATGCAGGTTGAGGTCACCAATTATGATTGTAGACTGTATATTCTGGTCCAACAAGAAGGCGTCAAGATGCCAGAGCAAATCTTCAAAAAAATGATCTACTGATAAGTACTGCCTACTCCAGTAGATGTTCATGATGACAATAGTTATGCTACCTCTGGTCAATTTTACAGCTTGGAAATAGGGAGAGGGCGAGCAGAGGTTTTGCTAATTGCCAAGAGGAGCCCGCCAATAGGGTGGCCCCTGATTTTCTTAATAGCTGGGTTGGCGACGATGAAGTGAGACTCCCATACAGGGGTCTCAATGAGCCAGGTACCTGTAGTGCAACTATGCCATCATTTGCTAGGCCATTGGTTCCAGAATTGATGATATGTTTATGGCCTCTTGTGTTCCATGAAACTAAACCACAAGAACTGACAAATGCATCATGTTAGGATTTCAAACTATATGACTGGACTGCCGGAATGTAGGTTGAATGATTTATAGTTTGTGGTGTCAAACCAATGTGACTGGGCTTGTATATATTAGCCTGTGGTCTTTCGGCAGAATCAGCTTTGGTGTTATGTTCTTGTAATAATACAAATCCTAGATTGAACAAGTTCATTCTGGCCTGCCACAAGATATTGGCTACTAGGTTAGATTTCACATGAATTCTCGCTTCTGAGAGATCATTCATGTTGGTAAATTCCACTAGATTGATGTCTGCTGTGGATGAAGCTGCTAACATTGAGACTTCACTGCAAATATTTAGAATGCTCGCTCTATTAAGGGCGTACTTTGGAAAAGGTGCGTCATGACATCTTATCACTAGACAACAATATTTTGGTTGTTTGTCTGTTTTGTCATTGTCCAGACAATTGCAAGTGGACAAATGTTAGTCTGGATTTTGTTTCTGTCCTTGGGGGGAGTCTACGTTCTATGAATGCACCTTCATCTGAGTTTGTCATATTAGATGGTTTCATCAGACCCATTAGCAGCAAGCTCACATCTGGAAAAGCTTCCTGTTGTGTGTTGTCAGCACCTGGCTTTTGACCATGATATTCCACAAAATAAGAGTCAATTGATGTCTTTATGATGTCTTGTATGTCTTGAATTGGCAAGGTTGCCTGGGCAGGGGACCCTGTCGGTGATGGAACAGAGCTTGTGGATTGTGACACGATCTGGGCAGGTGAGGGGCCAGGTATAATGGAATTAATCACAGACAGATCTTTTTGAAATGGTTGAGCTCTAGATGGTGCAGACAGTTGCGAGATCAAGTCACTGTATTTGACTAAAGGAGGAATTTGTGTAGCAACTTGTGAATTGGAGCTAGAGAACTGTTGCGAGGGAGCCATTTGATACACCTGTGAAGTGTTTTTTAAGGGGGGGTCCTAGATCATATAAGCATTAATAGAAACTCTGATCTCTTCTCTCAGTTCCTCAAGGGTCGGCGAGACGATTTGAGTTTTACCTAAGCGGAAAGTAGTGAGAAGCGATGGTTATTCACCAACTGTTTTATTACTAGTAAGGTCAATAGTGGATACTAGAGCGTTTGAGATTTCGGGATGAAGAATGGACATCACTGGACAGCCTGCTAAATCTCTTTTGGTTGTAAGTTCCACCAATTCATCTAGAGGTCTGTAGGCCATAAATGTTTGGGTAGTGGCCTTATTGACATCCGGTATTTCCTTAGCAGCTGTGCTGGGCTGGGGGTTTTCACGCCTGGTGATAATTTTGATGAATTTGCGCACTTTGACTTTTGATTGTGTGCGCCACCCTTTTCTTCCCAGTTTCACAGGTTTTCTCGGCTCAGTGTTACAAATCTGGAAGGATTGAGGTGTGACTTTGTTAACCTCCAGATTTGTAGACACTGGCACAAAGAGCTTAAAGATGTTCGGCATTGAAGTGGGGATGGTATTAACACTAGGAGTGAATATAGGAGATTTCGCCACAGTATCTTTAAGGGCGAGAGCATCCTTGTTGATATTGACTGTTGGAGGTGTGTCAAGCCTCGCTTGTTGAGTGTTGATGGCATAGCCAAAATCCACAGAAGCTGTTTTTGGATTCGTCATGACGTGTACGGGAAGAGACGGTATACTCAATGCGTGACAAGCCTTTATCGGCACAACTGGCACAACTAATGTGGACTGGGAAGCACTTCGTGCATCCGAATTCTGTGGTCTCAGTGACAATTGAGGGAGCTTAGCTGAAGCCTTATCGCACTGACCTAAATTATGTGGCTGCCTATTTGAATTGGATGTAAAAGCTACTTTCGAGGTGGTTGCTCCTTTGAGAACTTGTGCCAATAAAATTGTTTAGTGTGTCATCTTTGAGTCGAGAATTTCGTATAATTTTGCTATTGTAAGAAGAGCAGTATTCATAGAGCTGAAGGTGTTGTAGAGAGCTGGAGCTTCTGGAAAGGAGAAGCGCTTGGATTGTGTTTTGTTAATAAAGAATTCAGAATCCTGTGCGGCTTCTTGAAATCATGTGCGGCGAGGGGTGGGGGCAGTAAAGGATAGTGATTCTCTATGCAGTGGTGTTGGATCCAGTCAGGATTTCTTGTTGATTGATAAGTAGTTGCGTGCTTATTTTGGATTGGAGATTCCTGTACTGGTGAGAGGTTATTTTGAGCTGATGTAATGCTCTGGGTATGATCCTCGTGCAACTGGATCAGGTCACCAGTATTGGAGCAAATGTAGAGAATATCGGGAAATTGCAAAGGGGACTTATTTGATGTATCCATAAAGTCCATAGCCTCATCATCAACCTCCCATGCAATTGTTAAACGCTTGTGTGCAGCACACAGCTTGTGTTGAGCGGCCACTGTGCATCTGATTGGTTCCAACACCAATTGAGAAATTATGTGGTCAGATGGAGGGGGTAAGTTACAGGGTTGCAATTCGCCTGAGACGTAAGCTGAAACTAAAGTTATGTCAGTAACTTCCCCTATTAGCCCTTGCATGTTTGATGCATTGGAATCGGTCAAGTGTGGAGGGCTGTTACATAAGTTGGAACCACCCTGTGGGACTATTTCAGAACTTTGTGCTATCACTGTTGGGAGCGAGCAATCATTTATGTTTGTAGTGTTGCTATTTCTAATGTTGGTGCCAGTAGATGAATCAGCTCGTGAAAGGGTGGGATCACTAGATACTGGATCATTGGATTAATAGGTGCGAATGTCCGAGGTAAGGGACATCGAACGCTGCAAATTTTCTGCCCGCCGGCATCTTAAGATGATCAATGGTCAGCGGCTGGGCCGGAATAATGGCCGGCATGCCGGATTTCAATGTAAATCTCTTAGGGACTATCGTGGAAACAAAATGTGGGCTTACTTGAACTGAAACTGCACGTTAATTAAATAAGTATGGAAATACTTGCTCACACAATGAGGCTTTGCTTGCGCCTGCTGCCAGCTCGAAAGCTAGACAGCAAGACAGACGACTCAGCAACCACTCGCTCGAACGCGTGCGCTGAACGCGCGGGAGCATGGTTTTGTGGAGGCTGCTGGGAGGGAGGGTGGGCACAAAGAGGAACGAACTGACAGGAAAATCCACAAATGGATGACAGGATACAAAAGAAACCAATCAGTTATAGTAGATTAAATGAAAAGAAGTCCAATGTTCACTCAGGGTAACGCCAGCAAGACAGCCCACTCAGCAACCACTCGCTCGAACGCGCGCGCTGATTGTGCGGGAGCAGTGGTTTTGTGGAGGCTGCTGGGAGGGAGCATGGGCACAAAGAGAACCGAACTGAGGGGAAAATCCACAAAAAGGATGACAGAATACAAAAGAAACCAATCAGTTATAGTAGATTAAATGAAGAGAAGTCCAATGTTCACATAGCGTAACGCCAGCAAGCCAGCCCACTCAGCAACCACTCACTTGAAAGCAATGTAAAGCTTGCTGTTGCAGAGCAATTTCTGGATAATTTTAAAGTGCATCTACATCTTAATGGCATGCAAATTAAAGGTAATTTTGGCAGCAGCTTCTTCAAGATATTTCTTTTCTCAAATAAGTAACTTTCAAGTGAGCACTCTAACCTTCCTAGTATATTGCTAATCAGTCTCAGAACACTTTTCCAAACCAGTAAAAACAAACTACCATATCACCCGCATGGTCATGAGGTTGTATTGCAAGGGCTTTTGATGCATTCACATAATTCACAAATTATGTGTCCTTCCCATTAGTATTTGTAGATTTGCAAAATGTTATACTGCTGAAGAGAAAGGGACTTAAGATATAGGTTTGATTGAAACAATCATAACAGTGAAACTAAGGCCACAGTAAGGTGGGGAAATATTTTGGAACGTTCTGAAGATTTTCAAAAATCTCTAAAGTATGAATGCAAACTCCAACTGACATTTTGCCCATCACTCCATGAAATGTTTTTATCTGTATTGCCGTGGGTTGGTGGCATTGGGTAGCTTATTTCACTTTGTGAATTTTTAACTGTAGTTTTTGACTTATTAAACCTGTATTGCCTTTTGATCGAAGTGTCCAACAATCCATAACCTACTATAAACTCTCCTGGTCTGACCATGCTCTCCTGTCCTCTCACCTGGATCTCTTAGGTTCCCCAGCTAAGCCCCTGCCTGCATTGCCAGTCTCCTTCTCCTCCATTCGACTGATGAATCGAGTGTCAGTTGCTGCTTATGCCACCACTTTCGTTCCCCCTCCCATCACTGCCATGGTCACCCACATTGACTCTGCCCTTGCCATATTCACCTCTCTATCACCCACACCCTGGACATCATTGCCCCTGTCATGAGGATCTGCTTGAAGCCTTCCTTAAAGCAACACACCTGGTATGACTCTGACTTGACAGTGGTTGTTACATGGTGGAGGCCAAAACCATCTCTACCTAAACCATGAACAACCTTGTACATGTTTTTTATCTGTCTCACACCCTGTCCAACACATAGTACTTTCCGGACGGCTGTTGTGGACGGTTTGTCTTCGTTTTGAAAAAGCTCACCCTGAATAGGGAACGCCTGCTATAGCACTGTATTGGCTATCTGCAGGACCTTTTTTGAGCTTTGAGTTCTTAAATCAGAGCTATCCTAGGATGGTTCGATCTGTCTACGGGATATTAAAATAATTTGGACCCAAAGTAGAAGGTCAACTCTTTTTCCTTTTTTCCTTTTGTGTTTCAGCCCTAGGTGTTTGACTCTTTTTAAACACTTTTTCGCCCATATCTATCCAGGAGGATAGTAGTGACTTGGGACATACAAAGGTATAACAATTCTCAAAATTTTATGATTCTTCAAAAATGATTTCTCTTTACCATCTTTTCCTATCCCCATTTTTGTAAGCGTTGCACCAGCGCTACCTAAGGAAAGTTTCCACTTTAGGGATTAGGTAGGGACAGAACGTTTTTTCAATCTTCTGTCTTCCAGATCGACCATGTATTTCCCCAGTCACTGTGCACCGATGTTTCCTCTCTGGCTGAGGGATTATTCACTGCTCATTTGAAACCCATACACAGTTGTGTGTTGCCCTTTTTCGTGTTAAAACACTAGCCTGTTAGGGCTTCACCCTGTACACTGCTATTATCAGTTTCCCCCCCCCTTTTTTATGACACGACTCTGACTTAGCCTCTCTGAAATGGAAGTGCTGAGTTAATGAGCGGAAGTGGTGTGTATCAGGCACATCCTCTGACTGACTGCTCTGCCGCCCGCTCCAAAGGCAATACAGACTGTCCATACACTCGAAGAAGAGGTTCCATAATCAAGCTTGCATCTATGGGGCCTCTAGCAGCACAAGCAAAGTGTTTAAAATCTGCAAGGAACTTGCCAATCCTACTGCAGTCCCACTTCTTCCCTGCATCCTTGACCCTCTGTACTTCACTGGCCTCCCACTTCTTAACCAAAATTCAGGACATCCTGTCCTCAATCTGCTCTACTCTCTTCTCCCTGCCATCCCCATCTCTCAGGCCTCCCTTGTCCCACACTCCCCTTCCCTCCTACTCTCCTCTTTCTTGGGCACAGCACTGGATGAGGTCCTCTCTATGGAAGTCTCCTCCAAACAGGTGCTCTCCTGCTCCTCCATAGCTATCAAGGACAGCATTGCCTATCTTGCCCCAGCCATGGCTTATTTCTGTAATCACTCCTTTACTACTGGCTCTTTCCCTCTACCCCACAAGCACTCCCTTGTGCATCCTTTCTTCAAAAAGCCGTCTCCCGACCCCTCCTGCCTGGGTACCAACCACCCTATCCCCATTACCCCCTTCCTGGGTAAACTCCTGGAGAAGCTGGTCATCTCCCAACTGATCCAACACACAGAATGTGTTGGTTGCCTCCATGACTACCAGTGAGAGCTGCCAGAAGCACAGAAATGGCTCCACTGAACACCAGTAATGACTTGCTCTCAAATCTCGCTCAAACTCTCCTTCCATTCTTATCCTTCTGGATCTTTCCTCTGCCTTCAAAAGGGTCACTCATGCCACTGTGACAAAGCAGCTCAGTGACACCCTTGGCATCACTGGACTGGTTGACATCTTTCCTCTCTGATCGATCTTTCCAGGTTCAACTGGGCCCTTTTCTATCCCCTGTCACACACTTAACCTGTGGCAACCGCCAAGGCTCTATGCTCTCGCCGTGGCTCTTCAACATCTACCTTGCCCCTCTGTCCCAACTGATCTCCTCCTTTCCTCACTTCCAGTGTTATGCCGATGACATGCAGCTCTCCTTCAAGCTGCCCTCTACTGCCTCCTCTTCCTCCACTTGTACCCCTGACTGTCTCACTGCTATTCAGGCATGGTGCCCTGCCAATGATTTCTGCCTTAATGCCAGTAAGACTGAGATCCTTCTCATTGGGAACTCAGCCCTCTCCTTCCCTCCTACCCGCTGGGCGCCCTCTATGATCCCCCTCATGTCACTCTCTTGTGAGGCAAAAAACATTGCTGTCATCTTTGACTGCTCTCTCTCCTGCTCTCCTAACATTGCAGACCTTGCCAAGAAGGCCCACTATCGGCTTAACCTCCTCCGAGGCAGTCCCCCTTTCCTCACCTTCCCCCAGAAACTCAATGTCTCCAGAGCTCTGGTCCTCTCTAAACTGAACTACTGCAACAGCCTCTTCCTCAATCTTCCTTTATTCTCCTTTGCCCCTTCAACTAATTCAGTATAGGACTGCAAGACTTATCCATGGTCTCAAGTACAGGGACTGTGTATATCAAGACCTGAAATCTCTGCACTGGCTCCCAGTTTATGCTAGGATCAAGTTCACGACCCTCCACATCATTCTCAAGGTGTTCTGGGGTTTGGGACCCCGCTACATCCTACTCTCTCTAAATACCTCCCGGTTAGAGCCCTTTGGTCTTCTAGCTCCAACTCTCTGCATATAAGATGCTTCTCTAAGCAGAGAAAGGGAGGTTTATCTCTCCTTTCTGCAGGATCCTCCCTCTGGAATGATCTCCCTGCCCCTCTTAGGCTTTTTGTGTTTAAAGGTTTTATTTGTACCAAATCATACAAGGCATAAGAGGATTGTAATATGAGTATGATATGATATGGTATTTATAACGCGCCTATACAAGGTGTTTCAGTAACAAACATAATGAAAATAACATATGTAAACTCAGAACTCACTGTAGAAATATATATACGCCTGGCATGAATACGAGGTCAGTGTTTATAAAAACTCTCATTTTGAATAGGAGGGGAAGACAGACATAGATTGAGAACAAAACTTAGACAAAACCTATATAGAAGGGAGGGCGGGAGTGGGAAGGAATGGCATAGGGATAATGTGTGACATTTGTCTTACTGATAGCAGTTAAACAGGCATAACACATGCTAAGAATTCAATAAACAGTTTCCATTTCAGCTCATGTTTTAGCATTATAAACAGAGTCGAAGCGTTGCACCTCTCTAATCTGTGAATATTGCACATTGAGTTTTTCCAGTTAGACGTTATGGTTTTAATGGCAATTACAATAAATAGATTGAACAAGCAGAAATGATTTTCATCAATAACATCTCTAGTAGAGTGACACTTTCTGAAAAAAAGAACTTGAGGACAAAAGTCCCATTGTAACTTGAGGATGTTTTGAGTGCAATCCAAATACTGAGCCAAAAAGGTTAAACATATTTACAGTCAAGAACCATATGCTTTAAAGAACCTGGGCATTGTAGGCAACTCCAGCAGCTATAATTCTGCATATAGCCATATCTAAAGAGTAAGGAAGAAGTAATGAATACTCTATGATGGAAGACATATAGGGTTTGCAATAGACTTGCTGAAGTAGTGACTCTAGATATATGATTCCAAACTTGAAGCCATTGTGTTTGACTGGCCAGGGGAGCACAATCTTTCTGCCAAGCCACAGCACTCCCGCATAATTTCCAAGGAAGAGTTTTCTGAAAGAGATTTGTAAAACAATTAAGCAGCCATATTAAAATTATAGAAATATTGTAGCCTATAGGCATTAAGAACAGTATTTTTTCATATCAAGGAGTTACAGTTTTCCATAATGGCATCGATGATAGATAAGTGTTGTTGCACGTATAGGGTCAGGGCATGAAATTTAGCAGCAAGTTCATTAAAAGTAACTGGCATTCCTTGCACAAATAGTTTATCAATATATTTAATACCTAGAGAGAGCCATGGCCTCCAGAAAACTGACCCTTTCTTAATTTTGATTCATGGATTGAACGAAATGTATGGAAAAATATACTGGGAGGGATTTAAGGTGTGTAAAAACATACAGGTTTTGAGCAGATAGAATAATACACTAAGGTAGTGAGCAGATAGAATAATACTGGTGCACTTAATACATCAATTTTTCATCTTGATGAAGTAACAATGAGCACAAGTTAGGGGGGTCACCATAGCTCTCTCCAGGCATAGCAAATTAGGTATATCATTGGATTGTTCATGAGTGAACCACAACTGTATTTGTTTGAAAACAAAGGCCATATGATTTTTTTGGAAATCAGGAAATCCTACTCCTCCATAGAAACACGGTTTCTTAAGTTTGCATAGGGATGTTCTGTGTCTCTTTTTCCCCCAAATTAATTTTATCAAACAAGAATCTATTGATTTAAAGAAAGAAGAGGAAAAGGGGATTGGTACCATATAAAGGGAATACATAATAATTGGAGAAATCATCATTTTAATAGATTCTAATCTAACCCACCAGGACAAAAGAAGGGGGGACTAAGAGTTAGTATGCCAAGATATTTAATGCCATTGGGACACCATCGCATCCCTGAAGGTTGACAGTGATGTTTGGTGCAATGAACATTAAAAGGAAGAATTTCTGATTAGTTTGTATTCAGTTTATATCCTGAAGCTAAAGAGAATTGTGAAAATAGTAAAGAAGATGTTGTAAAGAAATAATCTGTGCTTTTGAGTAATAATAAGACATCATCTGCACATGCCGCTGATTTCATTTGTACATAACCATGCTGTATACTCCTTATATTGTTATTTTGTCTAATTCCTTCTAAGAAGGGTTCCAAGGTGAACATTAAAAGAGGTGGGGAGAGAGGACATCCCTGGCCTTTACCTCTGAATAAGGGGAAATATGAGGACATTTTCCCATTAACAGATATGGCTGTCTTGGGATTTGAATAAAGTACTTTAATCATAGAGAGACATGGGGAATCAAAACCATGCCATTTAAGGGTTTCAAACATATAGTTCCATTCAACCGGATGAAAAGCTTTTTCTCTGTCTCGGTCTACTGCAGCATAAGGATCTTTGGAGCCATGGATGGATCTAAAATGTTCAAAAATAGTCTTATGTTGAAGGAGGATAGTCTACCTTTAATATATCCTACTTGGCCTTGTTTAATTAAGTTGGGTAGCAGAGGAAGAGGTCTATTTGCCAAGATATTTGCAAACATTTTACATTCTGTGTTAATAAGGGAGATAAGTCTATAACTCTAGGGCATTTCGGGATGTTTATTGGGTTTGGGAAAAACTATAAGCATAGCTTCTAAAAAGAGCCCTGTGCTTTGTTATCCAGAATAAATTCAGTAAAAAGCTCACTAAATGTAGGCACTAAAAGGTTATCAAAGTGTGGGAAGAATTCAGTGGAAAAACTGTCAGGGCCAGGGGCCTTTCTTTTTTTAATTTATGGCTTTGCATATTTTGCTAGAAGAAAAAGAGGTATTGAAAGTTTGTAAATCAACAATTGGATAAGTTGTGTGAGGTATATTTTGAAGGCATTTCTCAATGTGTATGTTATTCGGAGGGCCCTCAGACATGTATAATTTCTGGTAGAAGCTAGAGAAAGCATTAATAATGTCCTTATCTGAAAAAGTGCTATTACCCATTTGGTCTTTGATGTCTGTATTCTGTTTTTTTTCTTTTCTGAGTTTCAAGTATGAGGCAAGAGACTGCTTAATCTGTTAGAAAATTGATACATGTTTGCTTTATATTTTAAAAGATTAACACAGGATTATTGTGTGACAATATTATTATATTGCACTCTGAGCTTAATAATGTTATTTAGAGTTACTTCAGAGTTAGTATGTGTATATTGAGATTCCAGGGTTTTCGGCTGTTTAAGAAAATTGTCTGATTCTTGTTTAAGTTTCCTTTTCTTATTTGCAGCAAATGATATAATACAACCCGTGAGGACCGCTTTGTAGCAGTCCCAATTATTAACATATTTATCTTGGGTTTTGTTCTCTAGAAAGAAATTGTGATGTTGTTGGGTAATGAAGGGTGTGAATGACTCATCTTTTAAGAGGGCCAAGTTCAATCTCCATCTATTGGACTTGCATGTATTTTGAGGGGAGGCTAGTTGAATGTGAACTGGAGCATGGTCAGAAAATGCAACACATTTGATTTTAGCATCCAAGAGACAACTAGCTAAGTATTTTGAGATGAATATATCATCTAATCTAGATAGAGTCTCATGAGGGTTAGAAAAGAAAGTGTATTCTAAATAAGAGGGGTGAGTAATAAGCCAGGAGTCAACAGGGCCCAGTTCTGAAACACAGTTGTTTTTGGCCCATAGATATTCAAAATAGTATATTCAATATAATTTACTAGTATTTTGACAGGCACCCATCTGCCAATGACATCAGATTCATCGCTATTACTTTACACTTGAACCATTTATTAATAAGAGTGATAACTCAATGTTTCTTCCCATTTGCTGTGCTAGAGAACACTTGACCAACCCAGTGAAGTTTGAGTTTGGCAGCTTCTGCTTGTGAGAGGTGAGTTTCCTGAATACAGGCAATTGATGGCTTAACTCTATAAAGCTGTGAGAGTATTTTCTGTCTTTTCACATGGTTGTTCAATCGTTTAACATTCCAAGAGGTTACATTAAATGCCATTGCTTACAATAGAATAGCACATATATCAGATTATGTAAGCTTATATATGTAGATGTAATTACATGTAAGTTGTATTAGCAAGGGTGTGCCCTAATTGTAGTATCTAACAAGCTATCAAATGATCTTCTTGTATATAAGATTTGATTTATCAAGGCACAAGGTGATAACAGAAAGGGAGAGACACGAGAGAGACATGGGGAGACAAACAACATTAATATGGATAATATATAACCATGAAAAGAGGCACCAACAATTATTGTAGCTGGCAAGATCCACCCACATTGATCCATATTGAGCAAAAAATTAAATAGAAGTTGGAGAGCCACTAAAAAGACAGCCACCCACACACTCGCCCCGGAAGAAAACATCACAATACTAATCCATTGTAACTCTTTATTGCATTATACAAAGAAATCAGATAGGAGGACTTAACGTGTCCATATCTTCTCCTTTATGGTGTTGAATGAAATGTCTCAAGTCTATTGGGTTTTGAAAAGCAGAGGTATGACCTCGAAGGGTGACTAAGAATGGCTGGATGTATGATGTCATATTTCGCGTTAAGCTGCTTTAAGGCTGGCCTGAATGCAAGTAGTTATTACCTTCTGGCAGCCGTGACGTTGGATACATATTGGTTAAAAACATCTTTTTACCATACCAAGAAAGTTGCCTAGTTAGTTTGCTTTTTCAAATATGAGCAGCACATGTGAATAGTCCAGTAATACAAAGATGAAGGTTCTGGAGGAGTTACTAGATGACTGTGCTGAGTTGATTGGGCCTATTCGGTGGGCCCATTAGATGGTCAGTTGTGCCAACGTTGGTAAATCCAGAAGCTTGGTGAGCATAGTATTTAGGAACAGGACTGGGGTAACTTCTTCAGTGCCTTCGGGAAGGCCTACAATACGCAGATTATTTCTTCTGTTTCGGTTTCCCAAGTTCTCGGCTTGGTTTTGCAAAAATTTGGCAGTGTTTTCGAGAATATGTACTCTGCCAGTAACATCCTCAGCATCACTAACTCGTCTTTCAACTTTGGTTATCCTTGATTCAAAAGCTGACCATTATGCTATAGTTTAACATTTGTGACTTCCATAAAAGGTTTCAAAGCTCTAATTTCAGTGAGGATAGCTTGCATGGTTGGGTTGAGAGATTCTTCCTTAGTTGTTGGTGAATCACTTATCTGCCTCTTTAGAGTATTAGAAGGAGATGAGGGAACATCCTTGATTTGACCTTTTATTGAGGCCATGATGAACTAGGCACTATAGCACCACCGTCATAGCCAGTGATGCACCAATTCTTGGTATTAGCGAAAAAAAGCCCATATAATGAATGATGAGGGACTTTGGAAAGTTTTTTTGTGAATGAGTGGTTTGAAAGCAGTTCAAATAACAGGGCTACTGTAAACTTGAAAAGCTGTCAGATGTTTAAATCCATAGTCTCGTGGTATTACCAGCAATCGACCATGTGTAAAATGATGACCTTAATACTTATACTTGATATATGGTTAATAGTTTGCTAAAGCAAAAATATATAGTAAAATTCATTTGGTGAGTGTATCCACGACGAGTTTATGTCTATCAAGCTTCAAATGTTGTTAGAAATGGTTATTGTTTATTTTTACATATGTCCAGAAGTCATCTATCTAGTAAGTACTTCCCATCACAAACCAGTGTGGAAAAACAAGTTTTGCATTCGGCATATGAGAACTTTAACTTAGTCAATGAAGTTGTGATTTTATCCGTCAAAGTGAACTTTTAAAATGTTCTTTCTGTGTGGCTGTTAATATATATAGACTGTGATGTATGTAAAGTGTGTTACTGGTAGGAAAGCGCTTCTTGCATCACGTCCAACCCAAGCAGCTGACAGGAGACTACGGGAATGCTGGTCATAGGACGTCGCTGTCGGAGGCTTCGCCCACGGAGCAGTTGAGAGGAGCAAACGATTCGGCACCACTACCTGGAAACAGCACCACGGACCACCAGGGATACGGTACACAATTGTTTAGCCAAATTCATGTATGAAAGTTAATTTTATGTTACAAGTAACTGTAAATACCACTGGAGCGGGAGCACACAAATCAGGTGACCCTCTTCAAAAGTGCTTAGCCATGTCCCCCACCCCTCTCAGGTTTGAGCCAGATCTTCTTAAGGTCCAGAAGCTCTGCAAGACCATCCTTTTCTCTTGTTCCTTCTCTCTTCCTCTCCTTCTCCCCTGCTAACACCAACTGCCGCAGTGACTGGCTGCCTGGTTCCCTCAGAGTTCTACAGGGCACCAGCCCACCCCACTCCTCGCATTTAGCAGATGGGCCCTCACCCCCGGCACCCCCATGCAATCCCTGGCACTCACCCTCCTGGTCTCCCCTTGGAACCTGCCTAGACCCTCTGGCCCTTTCCCCTCTCTCTCCTCTCCACCCTGCACTCCCATTTGTATCCTAGCACAGACCGGCACTTACCCCCCCCCCCACGTCGCACTTCTCGTTATTTCACTTGCACGTTCTGAATGTCACAAGGCCTAGT
The DNA here is from genome assembly GCF_040938575.1 of Ambystoma mexicanum. Classification (NCBI taxonomy): domain Eukaryota; kingdom Metazoa; phylum Chordata; class Amphibia; order Caudata; family Ambystomatidae; genus Ambystoma; species Ambystoma mexicanum. The sequence continues at coordinate 98,887,004 of NC_090941.1, read as the reverse complement.
AGGACCGTTAATGTTATCTCCCCTTCTTTCTTTGTCTTTCGGCACCTAGAAACACTATTTGTTGTATAGGCGCCTTACACATATCCAATAAATAAAATAAATAAACCGATAAGATAAAACACTCACTTTTGCTAGCCAGATGTTTAAAACCACTGAAAATTACAAGAAGTTCTCAAGCTCGAAATTGATCTGCAAAGGTAATTTGCTCATTACGTTCACATTTCATACGAGAAATGTTCGGCATCCTTTTTAATGCAGTATTATTATCTGCTCTCAGCCAGTGACGTTGAACTTACACCTAACATTATGTTCTGGACATTATTTTCTGGAAACTATTTTCCTGTAGTGGAATGTTGCAACGTACTGCATAGATTTACCAATGCCCACTGTGTCAGTTTTACACGCCCACTGACAATTGCACTGCATTTATACAGGCATGTCAGACGTAGACATGGATTGATAGCAGTGCACTGCCCTTGTGTGACTGCACCTGTCCTGTCAAGCATGGCCCATCTTGAAATCACAGTAGTGTGTCTATGAGACAAAGAGCAAGATAGCTTTCATAGCGGGTGCATGTGAAATGCCGAGGATCCTATAGGGTCCTGGTGTCATTGCATAATACCATTCGCAGAAGAACATGATGCCACGCAGTGCGAGCCAAGAAACGCAGTATAGAAATGTGCGTGAGTTCTACATCATTCAGTAAAGCGACTGTCACGACTGTGATTGTTTAGCAATTAATTACTGTTCCCTACACACATGCCATCTGTTATAGCAGCTGGCATGGCGGCTGTATTCCCATCAAGCACAGGGGTCTGATCCTCCTGAAATCTACCGGCAGTAAAGTCCAACTGACTGAGGAATGTCTGCTGTTTAGGGAAATGCTTTTATCTCTTTGTGTCCAGCGTCATGTTGTAACATGGATTCCCAATTTAGCGTTTCATTACGAGTTTTGTGGTAGTGGTAAACATGGCAATAATACCAACTGCTTTACCCCTCTGCCCGATGATGGCCTTGGAAAACCTCAGGCATAAAAACGCTTGCTTGTGAGTGAAGGCATTACCGGCAAGTAGTATCCCCATGCACTCACCTGCACTCACAATAATGGCTGTAATAGTGCAGGCGATATTAACAATTGTTTCAGTACCAGCGACCCCCTGTGAAAGGCTATGGGACTTCAGAATGGGGAGAAACTGTGATTCAAAATCAGCTGGTGAATTACCATTAACACTGGCGGCACCAGTAATTCAGTTTTGTCAATACCACCAGTACTGGTGGGATGCCTATTGTTAGAGGTATTGCCTCTTCTAATATTATTCATTATACTCCCTAATGCATTGTTTTTTAAGAAGAATTTCCATCAATGCATGATCTTAATCCATTCAGAGACATGACGAGGTTCCTTTCACATGAAAACCTTGACCAACAGTTTCTTTTCTAATAAAGTCTGTACTAACGGATGGCTGGTTTGTGGGGCACTTGATGGTCAAGTCTTCCAAATGGCTGTTCCATGTGAGTTTTGTCATGTATTGAACTCCGCCATGTTTGAATGATTAGCCATGGTCACGTCGGCAAACGCGTAATCCTCTTGAGAATAGCATTTTAGATCCCTCGTGTTGTCGCCATTGTTTCTTATTGTCACTTTCCCAGTGGGGCCTCATTATAAGTTGGCTGGTCCGGAAATAAAGTGCTGGTAATAATGTGTGTCAGCACTTTTCAAGACTGGCAAACTATAACTTTGCAGGTAAGGTGAAGGATTTTCCTCCAACTGAGCAAGTAATTGCTGATATTGCCGGTGCTGGCAATACAGATAAATCCCCCATGGATTCCTATTGGTCTCCATGGAATAGGGATTTACCGGTGTTTCCGCCACTTGGGATCTGTGGTAATTCCAGCAGACCAAATGGCAGAAATGGTAGTACAGTTTACCGGTATCCTGCCGGTATTACTCCATGGCAGGGATTAACCTGTATTACTTGCACCGGTATTTCCGGCGTGATACGAGCAAACTTGTAATGATGGCCACAAGTCTTGCCGTTAGACGTTAGAGACGTTAGAGACTATTACTTTGGTGCTTCTCAATAAAAGTAAAACAGAAAAAAGATATATGATGTTCATTATGTAAAAGTGAAGGATACACTACAAATAGCCCGGAAGACAGCTCGCTCAAACATGCTGTTCGCCTGCCATTCAACAGATTGAATTCTGACAAGGATGACTCAGACAATCGTCCTTTACAAGTTCTAATAGTAACACCTCTAATTGCAGTGCTTAGAAGCATGAATAATCTGCAATGAAGCGCTATTAAAAATGTATTATTAGTATCACTCATGGTATTGCCATGTTAAGAGAAAGAGGGACTCCAGGCATAAAGTATAATGACCTAATTTTGAATTGAAACTGTGCAGATAACACTGCTGCCTAAACACTTCCTGTATTGTTGCAGGTGCTCCACAACTTTAAATATAGAGTTTTTGGGCATTATTTATGCAGTAGGTCGTTTATTCTTCTGTGGCTGCTGTCTGGAAGTTTTCTGCTTGAAGGCTCAGAGATGTCAGAGGATATCTCAGGGGCAACACACTCGCTTTGGAAGCAAAATGACATGGAACAAAATAGCCTATTACATTATCAGGGTCGGATTGGACCCTCAACCTTTCGTCCTGTGGCCGGGCCAAAATCGTCCCTGGGGAGTGGGGGCCAGTTTCTGCCCACACCTGGGCCAGTTTTGAAGAAGAAGAAAAAATGTTGAAAAAAAATACTTTTTCAAAAAATAAATAACACCTACAATGGCATAATTCACCAAAGCAAGGTAACACGTTACCTTGCTTTGATGATTTGTTTGCATGCATGATGTGTGCATCATAAATTATGATGCATGCATCATTAACATGCTGCTGCAGCATGCAAAGTTGAGGGGCCGGGGCTGCTACCGGGCCAATGGCTGTCACCGTGCCGCCACTCCAGGGGGCATGGTGCCCCCTGGAGTGGCTGTTCTGTTGCATTAGTGATACATATGTATTGGTGATATTAGTGATAATCTACCAATTTTAGAGTAGAATAAGCATCCATTTTGAACTATGTATTTTGCCTTTCGCAGGTTGCAGTATGTAATAGCATGTTTTTTTTTTCTGCCATTGCCTCTGTTGCGATCATCACAACACATTCCATCTCGGTGGCCTCCATCACTTCACAAAATCCTTGTGACTAAAAGCTTCTGTACAGTGTAGAAATATTTGGCCATTGACCTCATTGTGCACAATGAATACTTTGTTGTAATGTGTCTATCTTTCCCATCTCCCTGGCATGCTGTTCAGGATGTCTGTTTGCATGTATGAGGTAACAAGTGCTCCGAGTATGGGATGTCCCATGATTGCACTGCTTTCCCTATTTTGCCAAACTCTGAAGCCTGAAAGTGGATGCATGCAGGCTTGACATGCGGCCAACTTTGCACCAGACCTGCAGATGAACTTAACTGGTCTGCGGTTAGATCTCAGATACCAGTTTAATGTTATCTACTACAGAATAATTGCTCATTTTACTATAGCTGATATAATAGCTCAGTGGGTTGAGCGCCCACTGCTGCGATGTGTGTGTGATTTGCAGGTTCGAATCCCAGCAAGGCCATCTCAGTCTTTCTCTTAGGTCGATAAATGAGTACCAACACAGGCTGGGTGAAATTGTATGCATATTTGTGCTGTCCAGTCATTTGGTCGACTACAAACTGGTCGACTGCAATTTGGTCGACGTCATTTGGTCGAAAACCAAATGGTCGAATTTTTTTTTAATTATTTATATATGTTTTGTGGGTTTTCGTGTAGAAAAAAAAAAAAGAAAGAAAAAAAATTGGTTTGGGGGGGGGGACCCCCCAAAAAAACAAAAAAAGGGGTAAAAATAAATTAAAAAAAAATTCGACCATTTGGTTTTCGACCAAATTGATTCGACCAGTTGTCCAGTCGACCAATTGTTTTCGACCAAATGACTGCCAACCATATTTGTTCTATAAAAAAGAGCTTAAGTGTAAGTTCTATACAATAACATATTATCATTTGGCCTTGGACTTCTGCTTGCATTCACAGTAATTTGACAATATGGATCTATACACACAGATATTAATGATACATATGGTGATCCATTCTTGTATGAAATGTATATCACCTTAGTGAAATCATAACCATATTTTTGTAGTGTACTTAGGAACAATGCTATTTCATGCCATTTCCTGTTTTGTCAAGGGGTGAAAGGTCATGTTTCATCGCTTCCCAGGATGTCACTTTGGGGTGGGGTCAAATGGCATCACTTCCGGTGATGTCATCAGAGGTCAAGGGTCGTGATGCGAGCGCTGGGGCACATTTTTTTGTGTGTATGGGCCTATTTCTTGTCTCAGTCCGACCATGTTATATATAAGTCATATGGCGTTTTTGGCTCCACCAAAGTACGTGGTTTGATGTATTTCAATGTGAGATTTGCCCTTCCCCAGACTCTCTTCATTCTGTTCAATTGTGTGAGCAAGTTCTCCGAGTGTGATACATTTCTGATACTATTTTTGCGGGTGTGAGCACTGGCTGATGTAAGGGGTCATGCATTGGGCGTATTGCCATATTAGGGGAACTCACTGTTTTGAACTATGCGGGTCTAAGTAATGATAGATGTCAGTTGTATGAGTGTGCAACTACTGCTCAATTTACATAGTACAAGTGTAGGCACTTTTTGATTTCAACTGTGTGTGTCTTGGCACTGACAGATGTGAGGTGTGAGTGTGTCTGAATTGCACGAGGGTGGACTGGCTTCTTCATCTATTTCATTTGAGTTTGCACTGAACGGCCGATGACAATCTCACTTGCCTGCGTGTTTTGCGTGTGAGCACACAGTGGAAGATAGTGGTGTGTGTGTGTATAAGTACAGGGAGTTGTGACCTCCTCTAAAGGGTAATGGCCTGGTATTACTTGAAACCTGCCTTTATGTACCCCTGAGGGAGTAGGATAGTGCAGCTATGCAGTGTTTACATCTGAACCATTGTGTATTATTCCTACAAGTCACTGGTTCAGGGCATGTAAATGCAAGAACCTTTTCTAATGGATGCATTTGGGGAAAATCACTCTGCTCTAATTAACATTCCTACCATGGGTCATTGGGCTGACTTTACCACCAATTCTTGTTTTTGTTTTTTAATTCTTTATTTTAATTTTAGTACTTAGAACAGGACTGAACAATAAATCACAAAATATCATAGCACAGCATAAAGGATATAAACATGTAGGAATAGAAAAAGAAAGAATTTAACGATGAACTAGTACCTACTCAAAAAAGCTCCCCAGACCTATGTATATAAACTCAATTTCCCCATTTTTCTGTATATAAATTTCTCAATATTCAATAAGCAGTTCATTTCTGTAATCCAATCCTCCAATATTGGTGAGACACACGATTTCCAGCTCCTCAAAATCATTTTTTTGCAAATAGAAGCACCTCTGAACAAAAATTTCTTTTCCGATAGTGAAAGGTCGTCAAGTAAATCATCGCAGCCTAGCACCATAGTCTTAAAATCCAAGTCAACATTTTGGTTCAGAACCCCGAGACAAATAATACAAACCTCATGCCAAAAACCACAAACCCTCACACAGTCCCACAGCAAATGTTCCATACTGCCTTTCTCACTCCAGCAACACCAACAAACATCAGAATCAGACAAACCTCTATTTTTAAGCCTTTCCGGGCTCCAAAAAACTCTATTGAGAATTTTGATTTGTCTCGACCGTTCAGTCAAACTTATCGAACAAAGCTTCACATTCGCACACATCACAAGCCACAGGTCAGAAGTGATTTCACAACCCACTCTTCTGCTCCATTCATTAATTAATTCAGTATTCTCCTTATTATTCGATACAATTCGATGATAAACCCTACTCGCAAGCGACTGAACGCCAGTAGTGAAAAGTTCAACATTCGCAACCCCGTCACAATGCACTTCACCAATACATCTCTTCAATTTCCTGAAGTCCAAGATAGAAACATTTTCAACAGTAAAAGTAGCACTTAACTCAGCATAGTCAATCCATTTTCCATCTTTAAAAACATCACTAATCCATTGAATTCCGCCAAGAAAACACTCCGGCCAAAACAACAACTTGCCATTGTCCGTTATAGCTTTATTCAACCACAGAGATGCATCAGGCGATTTCAGAGCAACCGAGCCACACATATCATAGATATTCTTCCAAACGTCTCTTAGAAACTCTGTCAAGGGGCATCTACTACCATGTTTGCTAACAGTCGTGAATATCGCTCTTGGGGCGAGTGGGCCCATCACACTTGCCTCTGCCATTGCCCACACACTAGGAGAATCCTTCAAAAAAGGAAGAAAAAATTGGCACGAGAAGGCCATATGATATGCCTTAAAGTTTGGGACACCTAGTCCCCCCTTCTCAACCGGAAGCTGGAGTTTCCAAAGCTTCAGTCTTGGCGGTTTCTCATCCCAAAGAAAGGACTGGAGAGTGGTATCAATCAACTTCCAAAAAGATTGACCAATTTTCAGGGGAAGCATACTCAGAATATAATTAATTTTTGGTGCAGAATTCATCTTTAGCGCATTTACCTTACCCCACAGAGATAGATGCCATACCGACCACCTTTGGACGTTCAATTTCAGTTCCTTACAAACCATACCCATGTTCTCTTCTACCATATCACTGACATCCGGAGTCAACCAAACCCCCAAGTACTTCAGTTTTTTCTCACACCATTGAAATCCAAACCCCACCACCAAAGACTTATCACAATGTGCAGTCACCGGCATTACCTCCGATTTAGACCAGTTAATCTTATATCCAGCCACTTCATGAAACCAATTAAGTGTATTCATCAACGAATGCAAAGACAAATCCAAGTTCCTCAAAACTAATAAAAGATCATCTGCGTAGAACCAAATCTTCTGTTCAACACCGTGAAAGGAAACACCTTGCAAATTCAAATCACCTCTCAATGCAATAGCCAGCGGTTCAATGGCTAGGACAAACAACAATGGGGACAATGGACAACCTTGCCTAGTGCCCCTATGTAAATCAAAAGATTCCGACAATAAGCCATTAGTTTTAACATCGGCTGTGGGGCGAGCATATAAAAGGGCCACCCACGCAATGTATTCTTCTCCCATGTTCATATTTCGTAAAACCATAAACAAATATTGCCAGTTAATTCGATCAAATGCTTTCTCATCATCTAGGGAGAAAATCGCCACGTCTTCATCTAAATCCCGTGCATGGGACATGGTCAATAACAAATTCCTGATATTACTGGAAGACCTACGGCCTTTAACAAACCCAGATTGGTCAGTGTGAATAAGCTTCGGCATGAGTTGTTCAATCCGTAAAGCAAGTAATTTAGCCAAAATCTTATTGTCAGTGTTTATCAAACTGATTGGTCGAAAATTTGACAGCAAGTTACCATCCTTGCCCTTCTTTAAAAAGACTGAAATAGTAGCATGGTTTGTAGACGACGGGAGAAGTCCAGCTTCCTTGGATTCAGTATACATATCCTTCAAAAGACCCAACACCTTCTCTGGCAGAATTTTATAGAACTCAACCGGTAAACCATCAGGTCCCGGAGTCTTCCCAGAATTCAATTTACCAATGGCAAACCTGATTTCATCAATTGTGACCTGTCTGTTCAACTCTTCCTCCTCATCACAATTAACCTTTGGAACATCCAACCTGTGCATAAAATGTTCACCTTGACCAGTAACATCAGATTCATTTCTATATAAATCAGCATAAAAGGTCTTAAAGACTGCATTAATCTCACGCGGATCAAAAGTGGTCACACCATTCCCATCCTGAACTGAAGTAATGGCACCCTCAGAGTGTTGTTGTCTCAATCTGTAAGCTAGCCACTTATCACACTTTTCGCCTCGTTCGAAATAAGTACACTTGATCCTATACAAATCGTTATTAGCTTTCATATTCAAAATGTCATCCAGTTCCCTCTTCAGCTTCCTTAACTCATTCCTCTTACCATCATCATTCGGAGCACACACCAATTCCCTCGTCACCCCAATAATACGAGCATCAATATCCGAAGTCAACCTATCCATTTTCTTCCTTTTGCTGCTAGACAAACTTAGAGCAAGACCCCGCATTGTACATTTAAAGGCCTCCCAGATAGTTCTTTTACTAAGTTCTTCCGAAGTATTTTCCAACACAAAAAATTCAGCTTCAGTCCGAAGCTTCTCCAATAGGACATCATCATATAAAATTGATGTATTCATTTTCCATTGAAACGATCTACAGCACTCAAAGTTCAGAGCTACCCTCATAAAGACAGGAGCATGATCAGTAACAGCAATAGAGCCAATACTGCTGTCTAACAAATTCGCGGTCATCCCACCCGCCGTGAGTAGCATATCAATTCTCGAATAACTAGAATGCGAGCCAGAATAAAAGGTAAACTCCCTTACATTAGGGTGTTGCAGCCGCCAGCAATCTTTCAAATCAAAATCCTCAATAAGATTCCTAAATGAACGATAATGAATATCTTTCCTCTGAATCATCCTCTGAGTTGAACGATCAATAGAAGGATCATAAACCAAATTAAAATCGCCTCCAATCAAAATATTGGAACAATCCAGATCAAGCAATAATTGCGACATATCCCTATAGAAGGAACCATCATCCATAGATGAAGCATAAACACTGCAAAACACATTCTTAGTCCCCTGAATATCCATCAAAAGAGCAATCATCCTGCCTGCTTTATCACTGCAAGTTTTCAAAATCTTAATCGGCGAACCTTTTCGAACAAGAATTGCAACACCCCTGCTTCTACTGGAATAGCATGAGGTGAAGGCACTGCCAACCCACCTCTTCTGTAAAACACTTACATCCTCTTTCAATAGGTGAGTTTCCTGCAAAAAACAAACATCACATTTCATATCCTCAATACAATTAAGAATCTTCTGCCGTTTCACCGGATTATTCATAGCATTAATATTGCATGAGGTGATCGAAAGACACGATTCCCTGCTAGCAGACATAGTGAAAGGTCCGAAATGAAACCAAAAAGTAAGCACTAGTTCAAAAAACAAAAAAACCAAAGAAAATCCTAACCCCCTAAAACAGAAATATGACGCCAACGTTACAAGCGCTCAAGAAAAAAAAAAACCCCAATACCCCTGGCACCCCTCCCGAATAAGATTACAATTGCCCATACATGAACACAAGCATCACTGCTGAAAACCAAGAACCAAATTGCAATCCCTAAATCCATATACATACCTCAACAAGAAAAAGCAACCACAAAGCAATTAGCCAAACCATCTGTAAATAAATAAATAAACAATACATGTCCCCTCAGCCCAGCAGTCAAAACAAGCTGATACACGTAGCCCACAACAAAAGGCACATCCAGATCACGGCAGCAAAGGCACAGTACCCCAAAAGGGCCAATAAAATCTCCCCAGACATAGCAGATAGTGCACCGCCGCAAACAGTCAAACAGGTGTGCAGTATGATACAATGAAGAGCTGCATTTTCCCCATATCATAACATGAGCCGACAGCCAACAAAACACTTACCACACCACATGCCAGGAATACATGGAGATGCGAGAGTACTCAACTCAAGAATAAGATCCCCATCATTACTTAAGCCCAATGATGGAAACGGTATATAGCAATTGGCCCTGGCCACATTGTGCTAGTATCCAGAAGGATAGTTTATTGTATATATAAAATAAGCAATATCACGTGTTTTTGAAAATAAAACCATAGCAAACATTAACTAACACCGCAACCACCATCATAAAAGAATTGCACCCGCTACCCCCCCTCAAACTGACACAAACACAGGCAACCATTGAAGGAACTAGAAGCGGGGGCACACTGCAAGGGCACTGCAAGGAGGTGGCAAAGGCAAAGGGGGACAATAGATCAAAGTATTAATTTCCATGTCCGCTCCAGTACTGGGCCAACATTTGATGCTCTGGTCCAAGTGAAATATATCAAAACGTAACTCTTGAAAACGAGATCCCAGTCATGTTAACATCACATGGTCATGTGATCCACCAAAACGATGTTTGTCACTAAAATCACCCTAACAAGTCATGTGTCATTTAAAATGCACTTGTGCTGGCAAGGGCCTCTTTTAAGTCTAATCAAACACCTTCAGTCTTTGCAGCCCCTCGCCTCCCGTCTCCCCAACAGCCGAAAATGGGCCAGAGAGAACAGTGCAGAACATGGTCATGAAAACGAAGGTGGGGAAGTTATCCATGGAGCCACTCAGCCTGCCAGTGAAAAGGTGAGGAGGAGTACACCAATGGTGAACGGGTTCAGAAAGTGGTCTTGCAGAACTTGTCCGTAAAAAGATGAACAAGCTGTGAACACAATAACAACCCAGAAGAGACAGGGCACAGGAGCACAGACACATGTGGAAAATCTAGGCAGCATGAAGCAGGTGCTTGCAGAAACATATCAGCCAGAAGCAACCAATGTGGAAAAAAGAAGAAAAAAAAAAAAACACCCCCACAGCAGCGTTATTTCAGGTGCTCCAACAATCCATGCTCAGTATGAAAGAAAGAAAATGCAATGTCTCCACTTCAACACGTTGGACAGTCAGATACCGTGATCGACCGTAATGTGGTGACAGCACTGGGGTCCAAATAGAGTACCATGGAAAAGTGTCTGAGAGTCACTAAACGGTGACAAAGGAAGATGATAACGTGGAAATGTAAGCCCCACGGCTGGAATGGAAATGGCATTCGCCAAAATAACAATACCCTGCAACCCTGATGCAGGTAGGCCCTCCCAAGCATGCTGGAAGGAGATCACGCCTCGGGAGTTGAGCATAACGTGACACCAGACCCCAGCACAAAGGATTTCACTGGAGGAAGGGGAGGGGACTGTATATGTATGCGCACGTTCCCCAGAGAGGGCCCTCGTACACTCGAGCATTCTCCTTCCCCCAGCAAGCCCTGAGAGAACAAAGGTCAGCCAGCATAACAGCTGGAGAGCGCAGGCATTCCAACGCTGCTCTCCCGCCCCCGTAAGCCCTGCACACTGGAGCAGACAGCCGCCGTGCTCCCATGAACGGCCCCCCTCCTCATAAGCAGTTGATTCCTCTCTGCTGCCACACACAGTCTCAGTCAGGGAACAGGCCACGCAAAGAAAGGAGGAGAAACGTCTATCCACCATACACCTCACCGTGTCCATTCCATGTTCTGCCATTCGAGCGACGCTTACATTCCCCAGCAGCTCCACAATAAAACGTTTCCATTTTCCGGTGAGCACACGTATCCTGAGACAGACATCCGGGCACGTGACTGATCAGCTGGTCAGATGAACGAAGGTTCTTTCTTCAAGTAAACAAGCTTTCTCCAGCAATTCCGAGCCAAGATTCCATGAAAAAAAAAACGTTTAACTGCAGCATATAACAGGCGCCATTTTAATGCTAAAAAATACAACTCCAAAAACACTGAAAACGGAGTGTATTCGCCAAATAACTCAATTAATCAGCAATAATACGTGTCTTTTGAAAATCCTCCAGCCAGGAAAACGCCTCCTTAGGGTCAGATGTAGTTTTATCACCCTCTGGCAGCATCAATGTTAATAAATTAAACTTATTCAAGTAGACCCTCACTTGAAGCTCCCTTGCCAAGTCTTTCACACCTTTAAAGGCTCTCCTAGCCTCCACAAGTTCCTTAGGATAGTCAGGATAGGTATACATTGATTTACCTTTGAAGGAAGCTGTTCCTCTATTCCTAGATGCAGTCAAAAAGGATTCCCTTTTCCTGGAGTGAGTGAAGGATACCAATATGTGCCTAGGTCTGGAACCAGGGGCTTTACCGACTCGGTATGCACGATCAATGTCATTTTCACTGATGTTATCCACTCCATAACACTCTTTAGCAATCTGCATAACCAGTGGTATCAATTCCTCAGCCTTGGGATCAGCATGTTCCATAACTCCGACCAATCTGATATTCCTTTCCCTCAATTTCAAATCCATTTCCAGGCGTTTGCTTTTCTCACTCTGTAAATCCGTTTTCAGGTTTTTATAGGCTCTGTAACTCCCTGCCATCTCAGAACCCATATTAGAAGATTTTTTCTCCAATTCAGAAACTCTTGTATCCAGGTGTGCAACTGTTAGATTCATCTCAGCCATGGTTGTCTTCACTTCAGCCATGTCCAGAGCAACTTGTCTCATCAGTTTGAACAAATCCTGAATGCTGGGATTCTCCTCATCCATATCTGAAAGCTGCTTTTGTTTTTTAGATGAAGGATTTTCAGGTTCCTGAATTTTCTTCTTAGAATTCATATTAGTATGAAATAGCTTCAGGGAGGGACCAGGAGCTGCAGGTTCAAGCTGCTTCCACCTTGGCCAACATTCAGGAATTTCTTACATTTACCACCAATTCTTGGATAATGTGTAAAGGGCATGGTTTGTTCTCTGGTGGGTTTGCTGAGAAGATTCTCCAAGACCTGATTAATGTGACACATCATTATTTCAAATTCAATCAGCCCTGAATAAGCCGCCTTTGTATCCCCTTGAACTGAAGCAGAGACCCCAGTGCATATTGGCATTCATTTGGGCACAGCCAGTTTGGACATGCATATATTTTACAGTGACATGATGGCATATGTGTGGCCAAGTCAGCATGGGTATGAGTTTTAAAGTGGCATGCTGGTATATGGGCATAGCGTGTATGAGCAAGTGTTTCATAGGCCCATTGTGACATACAGTTGGGGGTACCCTGTGTACTTTACAGTATGCTTTACAGTGGTATTGTGGCACATATTTTGATATAGCCAGTATGGACAAGAGTTTTGCAGTCCTATTCTGGCATATATTGCAGACCGGGGAATCGTGATCATGCAACTTAAAATGGTATGCTGGCAGGTTTTTGGGATCAGCCAATGTGATCAAATGTTTACAGGTCTATGCTGGCATATACTGAAGACAGAGACATCATGAACATGTACTTTACTGTGGCATGCTGAAATATATTTCGGCACAAACAATACGAATTATTACCATGACGATCAGGCATACTTTGTAGACAGATGCATCATGCGTATACAATTTATTGTGAGATGGTGGCCTATATTTGTGCATTTCCGAAAAGCACATGTGTTTTACTACAGCCAAACTGGTATGTAATTGGGTATTTGCAAGTATTTTATAGGGTTGTGCCAGCATATATGATGGCCATAGTCATCATTAACAAAGCCAACATGGCTGTGGGAATAATCAGTGGTGGCAGAGGGGTAGGGGAGATGCCCGGACATTCTGATATGAGTGTTTGTGTTCCTTTTCCTGTCTGAGTGGCATTGTGGAGAGACTAAGAAGAAAGAGGTGGGTACAGATATTCATTCGCACTTCCCATCATCATGCAGCCAATTAGGAGTGATTATCAAAAAATCACCTTTCATGTAAGGCAGCGACTAGATGGGTACCCCTAAAAAGTGGCATCATGCAGTGACCTTTATGGAAGAAGCATGGTATACTTTCTAGCAAGCAGGTTTTAGAACGTATGAACAGCTTGGAAATGTGTAACATGTTACGTCATGTTTGCCTGTAACCTTTTTCACCCATTGGAGTACTTGGTGATCCAAACTCTCCACCTTGCAACCGCTGCGTGGCTATGTAATGGGAACATCTGTGTAGTCCATTCTGTTGAAAATGAATGTGGCTGTTATTGTGAATGAAATAAAAAAAGTAGCAATGCAGTGATAGCCGCTTGTCAATGTCTGTGTATTTTGCCTCGAGCCAATCTGCCTGTCGTAGAGGTGGTTGTGGCAAGAGCCTTGTACATCAATTTGTGACTGGTTAATCACACATTCTGTTTCGTTATTTCTCTTGGGGTGTACTTGGATGTCAGAAAATCTCAGAAATGTAGTGCTTCAGTTGAAGTAAACTGTTTAACTTTATACTAATTGTTATTTAGCTTAAGAGTGCAATGATGACATTACAGATGGCAAGACTTACATCACATGTGTTAGGGAGAATTCTCCAGAACAGCTCATTTCCCTTACCTACTGAGTCCTTCAGCAGCTTTGTTGGATTTCTAGGATTTCTTTTTTTCACCTGGTAAGTGTGTGAGCCTGTTTTCCCACTCTTACATGTGTTTTGCTGTGTGTTTTACATGTTTGTGTTCATAGACTGTGAAGTCTCACCTACTCCATAGGCATCATCTTTTTACTTTGTGTCTCACAGCACCTTTAGTGCAGTGACACATGGTTGTCTTTTTAGACTTCCCACATTAAACTCCATTTCTGGGACTGACTAATGTCTCCCAGAGCATGTAAAGTTACCATTGACTTTATTATTCTTTTTAAATTCACAGACTCAGTAAAAACTATCTTCCATAGAGTACTGGAAAGGGTCAATAGTTATCCCTTTTTGTCTGTTTCTCATGGAACATTATTTCGTTCCCCTTTCTTCAAGATTTGGCTGGTGGCAGTGGTATCTACCATTTTTTCCTACCGCGGGCTATGAAAAAAGCCTTGGTACTGTTTTAGCCTATGTTAGTAGCCTCAAACTTTAATCCGCTGGACCTCTTTTAATTTCATTTGGTTCCGGCTGGGTTTATTCGCCATTTATTTTGGTAAAGATCTTTCTTGTGTTTTACTCTGCGCACCAAACCAGGTTTGGTTCCTTTATTCACCATCATTTGGTGAGCTTCTGCACAGAAGCCCTCCTTAGGCACCTGAGAGTCTAGGTAGAAAGGATGTGAGGGATGGGTTTTAGGCCCCCTGCACCGGGTCTCCTTGGAGACCCAAGTCACACTCTTGTTTGATTGGCTAGGTGACTGTCCTGCCAGGACAGCCACCCTGCTGTGTGATTGACAGCCAGGCTGTGTGAATGGGGCAAAACTGCATAAAAAGAAGGTCTCTGGGACTTGGAAGGCAGAGTCACCACAGGATCGAGAGAACCGAAGAGAAGCTGAAGGAAGAGGACTACTGCAACTACTGAACCTCCCGGTGAAGCTCTGCTGCGTGTCCGAATCTCCTACACTTCGATGACAGAGAAGATCTGCAAGGAATCTTCTTCCCTTGAGCTGGTGGGACCAACCAGTTCGCCAAACACCAAGAAAAGCCTCCCTCCTCTGGTCGAATTTTCTGTGCATCGCTGCAGTGAACCGGATAGCCAGAAGGGCCAGACCCGGTTTGGGTTTTAAGGAGCGCACCATTTATTCGTTGCTTTGCTCTGCTGCTGGTTTCTTCCCTGGGAAGTTCAGGACTCTCCAGTCTTCCTGCTTTGTGTCAATCCGACAGTCACTTCAGGAACCGTGAGCCTGCAGGATCTGCCAGGAACTTCTGCCTCAGCTACAGCATTCTTCTTCTACTAAGGTACTGTTCAAATACGGTCATTTGTTCCGTCCGACCATGGTGAAAGTGTTTGAAACTTGCGCTAATCCGAGGACTTGTCCTTCTCTACTCTTTTAAGTAACTTTTCTTCCCACCAACTTCATTTCGAACTCTTGGCAAAGACTTAATCGCAAAGTACTCTGAACTGTGTGATCCTCTGCAAAGACTCTGAACCATTAACATTGGCCCAGGCCGTCTGATTTGAATCCTAGTTGTAATAAGCCTTTTCTAGATTGCCCTGCCTATGTACATGTTGGTGCTGCTTGATTTTGAATAACCTTGTCTTTCCCTCTCTTTTAAAATTACTGGAGTGCATTTTGCTCACACTTCATTTTGAGCTTAACTTGTACAGAATTCATTGGGTGGTGTGCAGTGTATTAAGATTGTGATTTTCTGCTGCTTTATATTAGTGAACTGTTTTACAAATGATGGTGTAAATAAATGTATATTATTTTACTCAGAAACCCTGAGTCCGTGTTTGTTTAAACCATAGTAATTGCTGTCCTTTGTTTAACTTCTGATACTGCTCACTTTACTCTTGAGATAAGTCTGGCTGCTCAGCCACTGCTACCACTTTACTGTGTAGTACAGGCTTGTACCAAGGGTGAATTTGTACTGTCACGTTTAGTCTTAATTGTGTGTGGTGTTCCCAAAGGGTAATGCATATGATTCTGTGTAAAAACATGAAAACAAATGTAGTAGTAGAGATCATGGGAGATACAGCTTAACCCACCCTTGACATTCAAAGAAAAAGGTTTAGTTCATTCACAGTTAAATGAAATCAATGTAATGCAAGAAGATCCTTCAAATTCGCTACAAAAAGCATTAGTTGAAGTGATGTTAAAGTGTGACACTTCTGCAACAAATCCCCAAATATGTTGCATTGTTGGACGCTATGCATCTTAGTTCCGAGCCCTCATTGCACAGCTCATGATCACACTCATGACATCATGGATAACATCAGATATGATTTTTTTTAAATGCTTATGTCATCCTCAATGACATTACTGGAAGCGAGGGAACACTGGTGACACCTCATATGATATTAGCTATGATCATATTGACTGCAACACTGGAAATAAAATGATGGTGAGAAAAATGCATGTGCTTTTTCCAAGAGATATGACAAATATTCTATAGATATACATTTAACATATGCTAACAGAGGTGCAACCTACACAATGAGTTTGCCATGAGTGATAAATAGTAGACACCAGCAGTCATGTTATACTACGCCACCACTTGAACAACAGACTGTAGCAAATGGGAGGATATTACAAAATAATCACTTCAGTATAACTCTTTTTTGATCAAGCACTCTATATTGCAAATATGATGCTATGTGTTAAGGCTCTGTAATTCAGGGGATGTCCCGATTAGATGATCTTTATAGGTCCATTCTCTTTTGTCTTTCTGTAAATATGATAGGAAGGTATTCAATGTCTGGATTTGCCCTTTAGCTACAGACTTTGGGGGGTCCATTCATCAGCTGCTCCAATTTTAATTTCTCTTACATGCACCAACCATGGGATCAAGGATATTTTTGTTCAGATATGATGAAGTACTCAAAGATTCCTTAGGTCAATGTGGCCCTTTTGTTTGTCCATATGGAAAACATTATAGAAATTGGGGCAGCGGGGTGTTGTCCTCCAAATGGCATGTCATAACTTAATTATGAAAGTCATATATTAGTACTATAATCAGTGATGCCTGATATATTTTAAGCATTACATTTGCAGGTTTAATCCCTAAATTGTACAGCAAATCTAAATATTACATATCCAGCTTGTCACATAGAGGTTGCTGTTTATTAATATGTGCAATGCCACAAAAGATTTCATTAAAAAACAATGAAATGTTGTTACCTGTGGTAACATACTACTCTTAAAGGTATATATTTCCTTTCATTTCAACTAACTAAGCATGGATGAATTGTTCATAATGATTTTGGTTTTCGTTGTGTCATGAAGATGTCACGGAATTTTTAGAGGAACATGGAGGTACAAGTGATCAAAGCTGTATCACTGGCATAAGAAAAGAGATCTGTTGGCTTCAAATGGAGTTCTAGTATATCAGCTCCTATTTATTCAACCTACTCATTTGAAGTGCTGATGTTTGTTAGGGCATCATTCTATTTCAATCCCATTTGGATTCTAGGCTCTCTGACATATCAGCGGCTGCAGCCAAAAGGACTTCAACTAAAGCCACACTGCCAGAGCAACCCCTTTTGAGTATGTATTCCTGTAGTAGTCCATATGGCTCCCAGGTCAAAGATGCTTTTTACATTATAACAGTGTTATATTAACCTATGTTGGTTTTAGGGAGTAGGATGGTAGCAGATGTAATTTAGTTTTGGATTCACCAGGGGTGCCGATTAACTGCATTAGTAGCCCAATGTTCCCATTGAGGTATAATATATTTTATAAAATCCTACCATGGGGTATTACATTTTTGGGCCCTCTTTTGTCTTGGGGAGCTTCAAGGGAGGCCTACAATGAAAGTTGTGTAGATAAGGGGTCATACTGAATCCATCCCTGCAAGCTCTGTCGTGGTATGGGCTGATTTAGGCCAGTTCATGTCCTGAGATGCAACAATTCACAAATTGTATTGAAGTTTGTTGGTTCTGGGGCCAACCTGATGGGCTGCACCCCAAATCTTCCTTTGAGTGCCCCTGTGTCTTAGTGGTGACTGGCTGAGGCCAGTCTACAAGTGAATGGGTTATTTAAGGGAGACCATGGGCCTCATTACAAGGTGGGAGGTAAGGGATTACCAGTACCGGTAAGGGCACTGGTACCGGTAATCCCTTACCACCCTATTACGAGTTCCCTTTGCGGGTCCTCCCTTAACGCCTGGTTTTACCAGGCGTTAAGGATGGGACCCGCAAAGTGACTTTGGTGCTAATAACGGTACCGCAATTTGTGGTACCTTTATTAGCGCCTTCCCCATTCCCATTGAGCCCTACGGGGGCTCAAATGGGAATTGGGTAGGGCCCTGGTGAATGGGGAATTACCGCCCCACCAACCTTGGAATGGGGAGGTAATAGCTCCATTCACCAGGGCGGAGTCGGTAAGGATTTGGAGGCAGCCATGGCGCTAATAGCGCCATCGTTACCTCCAAACTCCTAATGAGGCCCCCTGACTTTAACTCAGTTCTGCTGAGTTTTTGTGAGAGTTCTCTTGAACTCAGCATGTTGACTTACCTGCTTGATGAGTTTTTGACAATAAACTGTTGTAGAAATGTTGAGGCCCAATTTGGCTATATTGGCTGCTATTGTGTCCCATGCCCTTACCTCCAGTTTAGATGATTGGCTGCTGGAGAGCCTTCCTGGGATTTACTTGTCCTTTCACTGGTCCTCATTGTTTACTGGGCTGGGGATTCAATGCTGGACTGTCTCTATGCCATTTCACTGCCACTTTCCTGAAATACCAACTTGGTTGTCCGCCTCGGTGTAGGAAGCTGCCATTATCCAGCAGGGTATTGGAATGCCAATGCCCTATATCTCCTGTTTGGATTGTCCATTCATGGTTACCTTTCCCATTGTTTTCTTTACATAACCATTTCCTTGCTTTGGTTGCCCCTAGATTTCCTCCAGCCACCATAAAATGCTTGGTTTGGTTCCCCCATCCTCCTGAAGTCATCTTTGATGTTGTCTTCACTCTCAGATTGCAGTAGCCATGGCAAAGAAGGCAGAGAACTCATGTTTTTGCTCAAGCTCCTTGCGTGTAAACTGCCCTGCAAAAGAAGCTCTTGTTTCTCCATCCAGATCCGTATGTTTCATAATCACGACAATGAGTATTTATCTTTGCATCATGGAATGATGGGTAACATTGTGATTAGTCCCCTTCTACAGCATTTTTGCCATGTATTTGCATTGGCCCAAATCCTGTTTTGCTTCTATTTATTCCATTGGCTGCTGAGTATCAAATCTGGCATTTCAAAAGAATCTCCTCTGGTGTCCCAAGAGAACAGTTGCTGCCTTCTGTGCACCTATAAAT
Organism: Ambystoma mexicanum; assembly: GCF_040938575.1. NCBI lineage: Eukaryota > Metazoa > Chordata > Amphibia > Caudata > Ambystomatidae > Ambystoma > Ambystoma mexicanum. The sequence goes on along the minus strand of NC_090941.1, from coordinate 98,867,654 downwards.
TACCTTCCTTTTCCCCATAACCACAAATGTGCCTACTGAATTTGTCCCGTAGATTCCCATGGGGAACTTTTGAACTTGCCAGAAAACTCTCCTAAAGTGACTAAAAAGGTATCTACCTGCATTTTGACATTGTTCTTGTGTTTCCTTTGGGCCATAGAGTGTTGGCCCAGAAACTAGAATTTTAGCCAGATCCATTGATTGTATTAACATTTTTGGAGACTAATATTCCATTCTATCTATGCTCTCTATGAAAGTGCCTTGTTACATTGTATAACTGAAAAACAGTAATGAGTCTGGTGCTATAAGTCGCATAGTTTTCTAACCTTTGGTGGTCACTGGCTTTATGTTCAAATGTATTTAACCCCTTTCCCTCCTCTAGGTACAGTATTTGCCATGTAGTGTGAATCTGTATTACTAATAATACATTATCCTAGAGGTCCAGCAACTACTGTTAGTGTGTTCTTTGTTGGCACATACTTTTGACTTTATTTCAGCATGCTCCGATTGTCTATAATTCCCCTTGTCTTCCCAACTCTTAGACCAATGATATGCTTATCAACAGGGAGTGGACATCATAGATACTGTAGGACTGGGTTGGGTCTTAGTTGGCCATTACTGTTTTAATATATACACTATGGGGTCATTACCAAAGTAGTAAAGAGGGGGGATAGCTCATGGGAAACTGGTTTGTCTTGGAAGCGAGACAACGCATCGCAACACAGGTTTGAAGCCTTATCCCAAGCTTAGAAAACAATCTCTGGTATTAAGCGTGTTATAAAAGAACAATTATAATTATAATTACGAATTTGCTGGTATCCTGGTGGAATTACCGACAGGGTAACAGCAAACGGTAATAACGTTACCTTCGCCTGACAAGCCGGTAATACCGGCATATTATGAGGTCAGGTACCGGCCGTAAATATCTATCCATGTATTTTGCAGGTATTACCAGCAACAGTATCACTGTAATGGAAATACCAGCCATTTTTAGTTGATAGGAGTTGGATTTACCTCTTGTAGTTTGCTGGTTGGGTAAAAGTGCCGGTAGATGTTATTACCAGAACTTTATTACCGGACCGGCAAACTTTCTATGACCCCCTATGTTTTACAATGTGTTATCTTTAACCCAAATACTTATTGGACCTTATGGATATATATGAATGATTTCAAAATAACACATATTGGTTCATTTCACCAGTGTTGTGTGTTTTTGGTTAACTGTGTGGAATAATTCTATTTTACTCCCAGTCTTCCTACCTCCCTTGAGTTAAGCCTAACTTGTCTGCCATTGCTTCCCCATTACATAGTCTGTTCTTTCCTTTTGATGGGAATCTCTGATCTGCCTTTAAATTACATGTTTACACAGCCCCGAACAGAGGGCCGTTTAAAAATCTCCCTTCAAAATGTATACATTAAATAATAATGGGGAGAGAATGCATTCTTGTTAAACACCTCTTTCAAACAAGAATTACAAGGTATACACTACACCCCTACCTTACCTCAGAATGGAGGTGGCGTTCTAATACAGTATGAAGAACGATTTCAGAATTATCTCAAGCCTCCCATTGAACTCATGATTGTCCACAGCAAACATCTGTTTACACAGTTGAACACAATGAATATATTCATGAAGGGCTTATATATTTGCATCTTCTTTAAAAGAACATATTTATGTATTAGCAAGTAAACTGTCCCGGCCATGAAGGGCTGTGAGCCAACTCTCACCTTACATCCACGGCACAGGAAGAAAAAGCAGGTTTTACAACCACATCGTTATGCTGCATCCTGTTCTATCAGCGTCGGTTATTGCCATGCAAACGCTCAGTGTAAGCATCATTTTGTCAAGTTACGTTCTAAGGAGTGCTGCGTGTGTTATGGTCATGTGATCATATCATGTGTCTTACTACCGTTGGTCGCGGGCAATGAATTGTATAAAGCCCTCCTCCTTTTCAAAAACTCGCTTCTGATTAAACTTAAGTACTGCTATTCGCTTTTCTGTTTCATCAAATTTCGACCACGGTTTCCTAGACTTCTCTAGGCCTGCTGATTCTGCTTTGTCTTACTGCATGCATGTTACTAGACCACTGCCTGCCTACTGCATTGCCTGCCTAGCGGATGTCTGTCAAATCTGCACTGTAACTGACTCAGCGCGTCCCCGATCACTCTCCGGTCATTTCCCTCTCCATGTTTTACTTAACACAGGAGACTCAAAGACTTACACAGGCGACTCAAAGACTTTGGTGCATGAAAAAATGACTGTTCCATCTAGGCGTAACTTACTGCAACGCTTTCCTAACCTTTGAGCTCCACCTTGCTCAATTTCAACTGCAACTAATCTCAACCACGAAGTTCCATCTGGATTTCTTTGCATCGTTTCTTGGCACGTTAAAAGGATGCCTTGCAGTAACTCGCCAGTGTACCAATCAGGCACTGGTTCCGTTCGGGGTAGTGCCCATATTAACCTTCCTTCACTTTTGTTAGCTGGACTTCCTTCTGGACTGGTCACGCTCTACACAAATTTGGTAAACCCCTGCAAGCTGTGTATTATTAGTTATTACTTTCACAGGAAACTGTTAGTGACTGTTTATTTCTCTTCTGTTCACTCCTTTCCTTTTATAAGGTGGAACGAGTTTAAAATGCTTTATCAAGCAGTATCACATGGGTGAATAATCTTGCCCAGGGATATAGCCATATTGGAGCATATCTCATGTATGCTAATCATTCCACTACAGTGATCATGTTTGTGCTGTATTGTACATCCAATTCTAATCCTCTACCATTTTCCTTTCAGCCTGAGTTATAACGGTGTGGTTCTCCCACTCTTTCATTTGATTTTCCCTTTGTCCTGTTAATTCCACACAGCAAAGGAGTGTATCTAAAGGAGGATCTCCCTCATATCCGAGTGAGGAAGAGACACCGGCCAGGCCGGCCCGGCTCTATCTTCTATTACCCAGTCTAAGGGATCTGTCTAATCACTACTTCGGGTCAACTGGGTGAGTGCTTGACAGAATCAGAAGCCATGGAAGCATCTGAGACTCTCACTAATCTCATGCAAATGGTTGCAGACCTCCGAAGCGACATGACCTCATCTCATGATGCTTTGCGTGCTTAGCCCCAGCGCATCGACTCCTTACAGGATCTCACACGGGGCCCCATGCATCGGTGAGCCTTTTGGTGCCAGCGCATCAGGGTCAGCTTTTCCATTGCCTCGACATGAACCCATGGCAGTTCTTATGTCGGCCCAGTTTCCTTTAGCTCCACCACAACGATTCACTGGTGATCCCAGAGCATATTGCACGTTTATAAATCAGTCCAACATGGACTTCCTCTGTCGGCCAGCCTCATTTCCCAATTCAACAACTAAAGTGGCTTTTGTGTTATCATATCTTGGTGGTACTGCAGCAGCATGGGCCAATTCCCTGCTAGAGTCCAACAGCTACTTACTGTATGACTGTAACACCTTGATTAGTGCTATGAACAGGGTCATTGACACCAGATACAAGTCTCAAGCCCCTGACCTTGAATTTCTCAATCTCCATCAGGGTACTCACTTATCTGGCCAAGTTCAACCAACCAGCAGCCAAAGCGAGCTGGCCAGAGGAAAAGAAGGCTGCAGTATTTTACAAAGGCCTCTCCTATGATTTCAAGGACACAATATCCACTGCCCCTGTAGTCCTAACTGAATTCTCCAAACTCCTGGATTTGGTACTATAGGTTGATGCTCATAACGCAGAAAGAAGTGGAGAAAAACAGGCTATCCCTCTGGCGGTCACACGTCCAGAGTTTTCACTTCCTGCACAGTCCAGACCTGAACCCATGCAGATCGGGGGAGTCTGTGGTCCTCTGTCCTCGGTCGAACGAGAACACAGACATAAAAACAATCTGTGCCTGTATTGTGGGTCTTCGGAACATCTCCTGGAATGTTGTCCCAAAAAGCCACCACGCAGACAGGGAAACGCCAGGGCCCAGCAACAGATAGAGTCCCATTGCCGGGTATTTCTTTAATGGACTCCCCGGATTCTGAGGTATCATGTTGGTTCTGTCTCTCAGTCTCCCTGTTTTGCCTTCTGGTTCTCCGTTGCATACTTATGCTGTCCTGGTTTCCGGTGCCAATGGTAATTAAATGGACCTGACCTGCCCTTTGCCTGACAAAGGCGTTCGTATGAGCTCATCCAAGGTCAAGGCAATTCTGAACTGGCCGGTGCCCACATCTGTCAATGGTTTACAATCTTTTCTGGGCTTCGCCAACTTTTATCAACATTTCATCCACTCCTACTCTGTGTTGGCAGCACCTCTGATCTCATTAACCAGTTCCAAGATCTCATTCTCTTAGATTGATGAAGCCCAAACTACTTTCGACACTCTGAAGATGTCATTTACGATGGCACCGGTCCTGCAACATCCCAATCCCGATCTCTCATTTCTGGTAGAAACGGATGCTTCTGGGCTGGCATTAGGTGCCATTCTCTCCGAACTATGTCCCTTCACAGGGGAGGTTCTTGCCATTGCATTCTATTCCTGTTAACTCTCCTATTTTGAGAGAAATTGCACTGTTACTAAGACAGAACGGCTGGTCTTCAAGGACGCATTCACGGAATGAAGACATCATTTGCTAGGAGCATTAGACACTGTCATGTTTTACTCGACTCATCATTCTCTACTGGCCTTTAAGACCATGAAATGCAAAACTACTAGACAGGCACATTGGCTTTTGTTTTTCTCATTATTTGACTTTGTCATTACCTACTGTCCTGCTGCCTACATGCTGACACAGTTAAGAGGGACTTGGTGGCTCTTCTTTTTCTTTCTCATCACTTAGTGTGTGGCTGCACACCCCAGCCTACTCTAAAAAAGTCAATACAGGATTGGATCTCCCTCAACCCGGTTGAGATTCAGGATTTGAATGTGAAAATCTGTAACAGTCTGCCTTAAATACAAGGTCGGATTTATGTTCCTACCAATGAGACCCATTCACAGGTCTTGCAGTGGTCTCATGATTCATTGTTCGCCGCCCATCCTGGTCGCCGGAAATCTCTCGATATGTTGTGAATATGGTGTTGGTGGCGTCTGATGTCCCGCAATGTGGCTGATTAGGTGTCGTCCTGTGCAGTGTGCAGGCAATGCAAAATCTTGCGCTCTAAACCTATGGGTTTGTTGTTGCCTCTGCTCCATAAGCCGTGGTACATGGTTTCGATGGATTTCATCATGGATCTCCCTTTGGTCCGGGGTACGATACCATGTGAGTCGTGATGGACTTCTTTTCGAAAATTGCCCTTTTCATTCCCTGCAAGTGACTCCCATCGGCTCCCACTCTTGCTATCAGCACGTGTTTTGGTTCTTTGGTCTCCCGTCTGTCATTGTCACTCACAGAGGCTCTCAATTCACATCTCATTTTTGGAAAGCCTTGAGTGACTCAATTTCATATTGATGAAAGATTCTCCAGTGCCTACCATCCCCAATCAGATGGCCAGACTGAACGGATTAATGCAAAATTAGAGCAATAGAATTTGCATACAATAATGCTCTTCATGCTTCGACAGGTGTTTCCCTATTCTTTGCCATGTATGACCAACATCCAAAGGCCCTAGCCCTGGACCCGTCCATCCCTGTGGATAACCCTGCTGCACAGTATTAAGTTTGTGACCTGGCAATGCTTCACAATGACATCAGGACCCATCATAATCAGGCACAGGCGCGACCCAAGCGTTGTGCGGATGTTCATTACTCAAAGGCTCCTGACTATCCGGTGGGCATACATGTCTGGCTGTCTACCCTTAATCTCAAAATTACAGGTAAGAGATCTCTTCTTCTAAGCTTCATTGGTACGTATACCATCATTGCTTTGATCATTCCAGTCGCAGTGCATCTGGATCTAACAACCTCTTGGCGGATACATCAGGTTTACCACGTCTCGCTGATAAAACGCTGTCTGCCTACAACACGTCTTCCTTCTCGACTGGCTCCAGTGGTGGTGAACAGTTCTGAGGACTATGAGGTGGCAGCTATCCTTGATATGGAGTACAGGGCTGGATCCCCATACTATCTGGTGGACAGGAAGGGATACGGCCCTGAGGACAGAACCTGGGAACCTCTTTCAAATATCCATGTACCGGTTTTGCTGCAGCGTTTCCATATATTGAAGGGAGTGGCAGACCCTATGGGGGTGGATACTGTCACAGCCATGAAGGGCCGTGTGCCAACTCTCACCTTACATCCAGAGCACAGGAAGATAAAGCAGGTTTTAAATTCACATCATTATGCTGCATCACCATAACATCGGTGTTGGTTATTGCCATGGGAACGCTCAGTGTAAACATCCTTCTGTCAAATTACATTCCAAGGAGCGCTGCGTGTGTTATGGTCATGTGATCATATCATGTGTCTTGCTGCGGTCGGTCGCAGGCAATGCATTGTATAAAGCCCTCCTCCTTTTCAAAAATGCTGCTTCTGATTCAACTCAAGTACTGCTATTCGCTTGTCTGTTTCATCCAATTCCTTGATGCCTGCTGATTCTGCTTTGTCTTACTGCCCTCACGTTACTAGACCACTGCCTGCCTACTGGATTGCCTGCCTCGCGGATGTCTGTCAAGTCTGCATGGTAACTGACTCAGCGTATCCCCGACCACTCTCCAGTCATTTCTTTCTCTGTGTTCTACTTAACACAGGAGACTACAAGACTTTGGCGCGTCAAAAAAACTACTGTTCATTCTACGTGTGACTTACCGCTATACTTTCCTAACCTTTGAGCTCCACCTCGCTCAATTTCAACTGTGACTAATCTCAACCAGAAAGTTCCATCCAGATTTATTTGCTTCAATTCTGTGCTTATTAACAGGATGCCTTGCATTAACCCAATAGGGCACCAGCCCGGAACTAGTACATCCCTTATTCTGTTTGGGCTAGTGTCCATACTAACCTTCCTTCCCTCATGTTTGTTAGCTGATCTTCCTTCTGGACTGATCACGCTCTATACAAACTTGGTAAGCCCCTGCAAGCTGTGGATTATTAGTTATTACTTTCACTGGAAACTGTGAGTGACTGTTTATTTCTCTTCTGTTCTCTCCTTTCCTTTTATAAGGTGTAACGAGTTTATAAAGCCTTATCAAGCAGTATTCCACTGGTGAATAATATTGCCCAGGGTTGTAGCCACATTGGAGCAAATCTCGTGCATGCAAATCATTCCACTATAGTGATCATGTTTGTGCTATATTGTACATCCAATTCTAATCCTCTACCATTTTCCTTTCAGCCTGGGTTTCAGCGGTGTGGTTCTCCTGCTCTTTCATTTGATTTGTCCCTTTGTCCTGTTCATTCTAAAACAGCAAAGGGGTGTTTCTAAAGGAAGATCTCCCTCATTTCTGAGTGAGGAAGAGATCCCAGGCAGGACGGGCCTGGGTCTATCTTCTATTACCCACTCTGAGGGATCTGGCTAGTCACTATATCGGGGCGACTGGGTGAGTACTTGACATAGAGGTCCAAAGCTTGTTTTCAAAATGTGAAGACATTCAATGAAGCTTAAATATATGTCCTGCAATATGTTCTCACTGGTCCATTCTTGTAGGTGAATATAGATTGATCACGCATATAATCTTGTGATACTGCCCAACAGGAAGTTTGGCTAAAATGTATAATGTGTGTCACCTTTTTTATGAATGGGTAAAAGTATCACAATTTCCAAAGTTGTGGGGACCATATCTTCTAGAACAATTGCATTTAAAACGAGCCTGCCCACTATTGTATATAATGTATACAATAGTATTTTCAACATCAATTGATCGACTTTTCGTCCTAAGTTATTTGTTTATTGAGAATAAAACAGAGTTAAAACAATAAAATGAATATCGTTGTACTCTTTCCCTGATTGCCGTACAATGATTAAACTTCAGGTAGGCTTGGTGTGGGGATTCAATTTGAGAATCCTCTTTATCAGGGAGAGTGCCCATTATTACCATATGCCAAAATGTATAGGGAGTTTGTAGAGTTACAAACATTTTAACATTCTGCCAGAGTTAGTCAGCAATGTGTATTATGAGTTCCTTTCACAGTTTCTTATGTTCTAGTCAAGTACCATGTAAGAATCTTCTATCAACTGCAAAACTGCTTATGGTGTTACAAAGGTTATGTTTTACAATGTTCCATCCCTCAAATAAATACTAATTTATTGCTGATGTTTGTTGGTTGAACAGAGCCTGTTATCCCGTGGCCTAATTTGTGTGACATTCTTCATAGACTGGAGTATTTTATATGGACTATTTATTGTGTCGAGACACATTTTTTATGTTTTCATGGTTTTCTCAAATTATGCTATATGATGATTTCATCAGAGCAAACTGAGTTGGCAAAGGTACAGCGTGCCAATCAGAGCCCTATAATCTCAGGGGTGTTTCAGTAGCCTTTTTAAAAGCAGAGCTCCCTTCCTTTTTCTCCATGGGCTGTCCATATATATCACTGAAAACAATGTCACATGCATTTCTTTCATGCATGGTGGTCACTGGTATTCTCTCCTCATCCATAGTCACAGGAATGTGTCACTCTCAGTTCTTGAATGTATTCCCCTTCCTTCAAACTCTGGGATTTCCCCTTCCCTAGTATTCTTTACCTCATAGTAACCATAAATAATCTATGAGGTTTTCCTGACTTTTTTAAAATCTAAAATACACTTTTCTGATATTCTTTTGCTGATTTTGACCAACTATTTAGAGCAAAATGATGGCGGAAAGACCCCCGACATGTCCCCGTTTAACTCTTTCTTAAACCAGAAAAAAAGTCAGGGAAAACCTCAGCATGTGTAGAATATGTGGAAATTTGGGAGATTTGGAGTTTACCCAAGGAAGTCAACAGTGATTGCCTTTTGGTACATTACTTCTTAGGTTCTGACTGGAGCAGAGACATTACACAGTGGCAAGATACTCAAGAAAGAGCCTACTGCATCTAGCATATCTAAGTGATGAAATATAGCTAGATATCATGGTTCATCACTTAGAAATGCCAGCTGAAATGGCCTCTTTTGGATGTGTAAAATAAGACAGAGAAGATTAGTGGCTAAAGCAACTACTCAGCCACACTCTGTGCTAACCCATCAGTTGTTTCAACCACAGAGGTGAAACAGGCATAGCCCGAAAGATATACCTCCTTTGCCATTTGGGGTAGCGCAGGCTCAGGGCAGGGTCAACTCTTCAGAAGGGGTGTGAGCTGGTACAGGAGCAAAAGAAACAACTACAGTAAAGGGGACCAAAGGAATGTCCAACCAAGTTTCTAAATAAATAGGATACTTTATTAAATTAACAAAAATGTCCACACCTAATAAACACACTACTGGCAGCCTTTGAAATAATGGGACACTATGTGTGTTGGCTGTGGTGCTTGCAGAAAGAATTTAGAAACAACGTTATAAGATATATCTTTAAGTAAAGCAGAGGTTGGGGACTTACAATTCACAAGTACACTTTAGGGCAGACCGCAGGGACAGGGCCTCTCCAAATACCTTCTTGGTCTGGGGGTGAACAGCATCAAGTGTGACTTTTTTGCTTTGATCCAGGAGTCTGGGCATTTTTAGTGCCAAGCCAGGGTTGAGTTGGGTTGCAGAGATGATGGGTTACAACAGTGCTGTGCAAGAGTCAGTGAAAATGACTTGTGGTTTGAAGATGCTGGGAATGACACGTATTGTCATGTTTGTGGCACTGTAAGACTCAGTGGACTCAGTTTCCGGAAAGCCAAGACATGCCTTTGGCGGTGAGTGGTCTCAACATGGCATCATGATCCTACAGTGGCAATGTCTAAGAGCTGGAAGAGGCTGGGAACTAGGCAAGAGGTACCGAGTTGGGGATAATAGAGGACTCACTTGGTCTCAAATGTCGAAACAGTGAACATTCAGCATTGGTGGGAAACAAATCTCAAAAAAGAGGGGGTGGTCAAGTGTTGAGGTTGAAGATGACTCCCATAGTTTCCTTGCAGCAGCTTGGATGGCACTGAAGTTGCCCAAACAGGTGTCAAACCAGTTCTGAGGTGCATGAGGAGCCAGAGGTCACTTCCTTAGATCTTTAATGCCCGAAGACCCATTCCAGGTTCCCAGAGCTATGGTAAGCACTTTCCTTTGCCCTTACCAACTACGAAGATTTTAGCGGTCACCTGCATGTCCAAGGTACCAGTGTCTCAGTTGTAGTAGTTTTCCAGCGTCTGGTCATCCAAATAGTCACTTGGGATGGGTGGGTCACCTCTTCCTAGGACCTCGTTGTCTTAACCTCCATGGCAAAAGACTTGGGAGAAGACTGTTCCGCCAAAATAGTTCCAAGTGAATAATTTCACGACTATATTACAAAGATGTATCCACTGGTGAAAAGGTCACCCCCTTACATAGACAAAATGCTAGATCAAATTGGTCCACCAGAAGCCTGCTGTTAAGGGTTGAATGTTGACTGCTATAAAAAGTCTCCTTTGTTTTCTGAGGCCATACCCAGAGTGCCTTGACTTGAGGAAGTGGGGAGGGGGACAGACATTTTGTGAGCCCCAGAACAATCCAAGATCTCATGATCCCTATGTGGACTGACGCTCTGTCCTCTGCATACATCTGCCCATTCCTTTGTCTGCATAAATCGAAAGGTCTCCAGAAATCAGCACCCTTGTTTGTGGTGACCATTGCAATGGCAGGACTGAATTTGCATCACTGTTTCCCTGGAAACCTCTGCGAGAGAGCTCCTGGTTCCTGGATGAGGTGAAAACCTACCTGAGAGGGATCCAAGAGGTGGCTTCCTGGGTGGGACCATAAATATGTTTTGTTTTGCGAGTGCACCCAGGCTAGGCATCTGCATACACACCAGGCCCCATCATGAATGAGTCACTGTCGGCCAACCTTACAATACAATGGCATCAGATGTTTGTGACTTTAAAATTGAGTTATCCCAGTAGCCACCATGTCAAAACAAGACATGCCTTATGCATAGTTTTTAACAATTGCTGGCAATTTTCAGAGGTACACACACTTTTATGCTTAATTGTTCTCAATGGCGCTCACCTCTCCCAAGCTTCACTTTCCCACCTTCATCCCTCCATGCTGAGCTTCCTTCTCACACCATTGTTAAACATCCCAAACTGCAAATCGCTCATCCTACACCTAATTTTAGACCCCCAAACTGACCCAATGTTTCTACTCATCTACAGGCTACAAACCTAAAACTCAATCTTCGTAGACACTTTTGTGGACGCCATCATCAACATGGCCATTAAACATGATCACCTGATCATACTTGGGGATCTCAACATCTGGGTCAAAGAAAATAACATATACTCACCCAAAACACTAACTAAACAACTAGTGACAACAACTGGTGAAAGGAGTGACACACATAGCAGACCACACACTAGATGCAATCTTTGGCAACAAAAACCTGGTCATATTAGCACCTCCGATGCAAGTGCTCTTGAGAGACCAATTCATTATACCGTTTGTGATCCAAACGCCAAAAAGGATACCTGACAACCTCACAAAAAACCCTCTAATTCTGAAAAGAAACTGAAGAGCCATTAACAGTATGGATCTAAACGCAAGACTGAAACCTGCAAAACTGGCAATTACCATCCCTGACTCAGCCAGCATAGATGAAAGAACAGACAAAAATCCAAAAATGGATCACAAAAACACTAGATGACATTGCACAAGAAAAACTTTTGACCCTCTCACTAAAGAAAATAATGGCATGGTGGTTCACACTACTGTGGGTTATTTTTCAGCACCAGGATATAAGTGGACTTACTCTGGCTGCCAGAGGTGGACTGGCCTATAGGGAACAATGGCAATTTCCTAATATACCTCTGCACCCTGGACCTCTTTTGTGTGGTATTTCCAAATGTTTCCATAGGAAAACGGTTGGACTTGCTAAGAATGTGCATTATGAGGCCTCTTGAAAATTATTTCCAGGGCCTCTTTTGGATCCCAGTTCACCCCTGCTGGCTATGTTGGGCCCAGAGGTTCAGGAATATGAAAAGCAAACTATTTAATAAAAGACCAAAAGGGCAGCATTTAACTCTCAGCTACCAACAAATCTAAATAGTGGTTTCAGAAAAAGGAAAATAAAAACAAATGGTGCCCTGTGTTCGGGTGACCAGTCTGAAAGAAATTAGGCCTACTTTCCGTTACAGGTGACAGATGCACTAAAGTGTGGATTGGATTTGCTAAAACAAAGAACTGCCATTCTGAAGGCTGTGCATTTTGCAGCTTGTATTGAACTATGAACACATCAAACATGAAACTCCATTGCCAGACTAATTTACATATATATGAGAGTGTAAGGTTGGACATTGATGGCATGGTGCGGGAGAAAAATACATATGCTGTGCTGTAACGTTTTAAAGCAGGTCTCACATAAAGAAAGAAGTTTAAGTTTAAAAATGCTAATTTCTGTTCACAAGACCTTACTTAAGCCTGTGCTGGAACATCCAAAGAATCCTTACCTCATCATACCACTCAGGTCAAACACTCTTTCACCGCTCTATCTAGAAACCATTTGGAGCTCAATGGAGCCAGGAAGGGGACAGAGCCTGTGCTTGTGACAGAGGTTTTTAGGGTGAAACGACCAACATTGAGTAAATAAAGATGAAGCCCATGAATGTTTAATTCTGTACAACACTCAAAATTAAATTCAATTTGAGTGGAGGCCTTGAGTTGCCTGACAGTTGACATGTAGCAGGGGAATGTGATATGATTCAGGGGCCGGCGTTATACCCATCTGTTCAAGCAGATAAGGAAACACATGCTCAGTTCATTACTCTTGAAAGCGATGTTAAGTGGTTTTATTGCACACTAGGTTAACAAAAGCTAGAATGCTAAGCCACCCAGAGGCTTGTGAACAGAAATATGCCGTTTGATTGAAATAATTATATGCATATGATTAAAGGGTCTCACAGGATCATATGGGGAGTCATATTTTGCACAAAAACTGGGGAACCATAATACACACAGGCATGGTTCAGTTGTCTTTGGGAAGCACATGAGGAGCACTAACTGTTGCCAGGATTTTCCTCAAAAGTTCACCTTGGGAACCACAGTTATAAGCTACAATGTGATTGTAGCTTCCCAGAAGAAGTTAGACGTTAGAGGAACAGGAATATTGTAGCTTGTTGAATCAGATACCTGTTGGTAAAAGATCAAGATTTTCACTGAAGTCCTTTTGGAGGATATTGTACAAATCTTCCATTCACACAGCAACTAAGGATGAATTAGAGGTAAGATGCTATGCCTTGTTTCGGTGGAAAAGCGATAGATATCCAATTATGATCAGTAGCCAATGAGCTACTCCCTCCTAATTTAGATATTTTGGGGCGTGGTTACCAGGGTTAAGAGTGGATGCACAGTGGAAAGGGGATCATCATATCAGAAAGAAAAGGATTAGACACTGGAGATCTTGGGAAAAGAAAAGGGGACACTGGGGTGAGATCTTGAGAGCTGTTCAGTTGGGCAGACAATAAGACAAAAGGATGAGACAAGGAGAAAGGTGACACTAAAATCTGTAGGAAACCTGGAGATGGACTGAGACTGGGGGCCATCCATATCCACAGGCAGAAGGGCTGATGCTGGAAGCCATCCATACCTCCGGATAGGAAGTCCAACTAGGTCACTTTACGTCCCATGAGAAGACCCAGGAGGCCTGATAAAGGACCTGGGGAGATTCTAAAGTAAGTCCATGATTCCAACAGAACAAACTCATGGTGGGGTTCTATTTGAATCAATGACTTCCCCTATAGAGACATTCTTGGGTTGGGCATACATAAGTAGATGCCTAGCCTTTCCAGAATATTTAATAATGTAATGCATTCCTACATAGCCAATGGACACTGGAGTGATTTTGGGGAAATTCTAACTCTTCAACATCTTTCCAAATGCTAATAATGATATAGGGCCACATTACGACTTTGGCGGTAGCCATGCCCTTAAAAAGGGCATGGCTGCCACCAAAACTAGGTCCGGGTCTGGGTTCCCTGAATGGGGAATTACCGGGCCATTCCATGTTTGGAGGGCCAGGTAATTCCTCCTTCAGGGAACCCGGGCCCGGACCTTCCCCATTCCCATTTGAGACCCCATAGGGCTCAATGGGAATGGAGCCAGGGAGCTAACAACGGGCCGATTTCGACCGGCCCGTTGTTAGCTCCCTGGTCCCCTCGCGGGACCCGGTAAGGACGTCTGGTTTCCCAGGCATCCTTACCGATCCCGCGAGGGAACCTCGTAATCAGGCAGAATGGGTTAAACGGGTCCGCCTCCATTAGCGGCACCCATTAACCCATTCCGCCAGGGTCGTAATGAGGCCCATTGTCTTTTCAAATTAATTGTTGATCACCGATTGCCCTTTTGTCAATCCCAAAAATCCCCTAAATCAGAGGGCTTCATTTAATAAAGCTAAATTCTGAATTGTTTAACACTCCGCAAACCCTGCACGAAAGCAGATGGGTGTCTCAATTGGTGTTATCAGTGTTGGGTAAAGGAAATAAAACATATTTAAAAGCTCATTCTCCACAGAGAGTGAGAAAGGAACTCCAAATTGAAGGGAGACTTTCAATGCACAGTGGTAAAGGAAAAGGGATGGTATCTCTCCAGCTCTGAAATCTCTTCACTGGCTCTCAGTGGTTGCAAGGATCAAATTCAACACCCTCTGCATCGTCCACAAGGTTTTCTGTGGTGTGGGACTGCTCAAACTCCAACTTTCTTTTCAAAAACATCTTTCTTCTCAAACTCTACGCTCATCCACCTCCAACTTTCTGTGGCACAGACACTTCTCCAAGCACAGAGTTTGGGGAAGATCTATCTCCTCGGCTGGGAAATCCCTCTGGAACAGCCTCCCTTCCTCTCTCAAACTTAAGCAAAACCACCTCCGGTTCCGGAAGCAAATCAAGACCTTACTTTTCACATATGCTTTCTCTCTTCCTCTCCCCTGCTGATGCACATGACTGCTTTGCGCACTGGTAAGCTGGTCACCCTTTGAACTCGGGCCCAGGCTCCTGCAGTCCAGTTGTCCTTGCACTGTCTCTGGGCTCCCCAGCACTTAAGGCTCTGTATCTGCAACCCTACAGTCCCTTCTCTCTGCTCTTGTGAGTTAACTTGACTCTCCCCTTCCCATCCCCCTGGCAGTTCTCCCCTTACCTCTTACCCGCATTTGTGCGATCTGAATGACACAAAGCCTAGTAAGATCATTATTTTTTCCTCCCTTTGTTTCCCCCTGCCTGTCTTGTCGCGCCTGGAAAAACTTGTGTACAGGCACGTTATAAATGCCATATCATATCATAACATATCAAGTAAGCACACTTAACAAAGTGGATGAATAGTCACAGGCATGTACATTAACAGAGTGCAACTGTGGAATGATTCATAGTAAATATCCTTTGTTGGTGATGAGCACACATTGACCGAAGGCTGTGAATAAATGAAATCACAGGTTTTTGTTTAAGATGTAAGCAGCACTGTAGGGTATTTTGTGGAGATTTGGGGCCTGACGGTATTTTAATATCGCCGAAAAATAACTGAGCAATAATCACTCTTTGTATTCAGATTTGGCCATGTGCAACAATAATACAGTGGACATGCATTATTTCAGCACCCAGACATGCATATTTGGTATACGTGGTTGGTGGTATTTTGGTGAGCATAATTCCCTTGTTTTATTTGTGGCCCCAATGTCCAGAATCCCTTATCTTTGCTTAGATTTTTCGTGTAATCACTAGAGAGACCTCAGACCTACATTTTAGGAATACCACATTTTCAGTGTTAGTGTTAGTGTGCCACCATGGGCGATCTCACTGACTTATTTACGACAGAGAGCTATATGTGGTAATTTTGTGGTAATTTCCACTACCTTATATACAGTAGGGAACTATGTTCAGAGAGTCTCTCTTCCCATTGGCTCATGTACCTCCAACGAGCTATGCTACAATCACTCACAACTGTTCATACTGAATCTGATCATGCAAAATGACAATTGCACTGTTTAAAAATCTCCCCTCATCAGCACTGTATTGGTAAATAGAAGACACACCACCCGTCTGCTTTCAAATATTTTTCTGTATTATAAAAGTTGCATTTAAACACGATCTCACTCTTTACAGAAATAACTAAAACAGCACATTAACAGCATTGTCTGAAATACACTGAAAAAAAAAACTGGCAGAGAACAGAACATAATTTGCAACATTAACGTGTGATTAAGGCACCGGAATCTCTTTTCCTACTCTGACTGAACATTCTCGTCTCGTACACACTTAGCTCCCACACTTATGTAATTACCTTATCTGTTCAGAGTTTTCTTTGGCTGTTCTCTTTCTGAATGTGGCTCCCTTGAAGATTAACCCCAGTAAAAAGGAACGCCTGCCTTCTCAAACCGGGGTCATTGCCTGGAATTCTCAGCTTTTGCAGATAGGAATGCTCCAACCAGGAAAAGGTCTTCCTCCCAGCTCTGCCAAATCTTGACTGCCCTTCTCTCTCCTCAAACTACCCCCAGCAAAACTCTGATCACTCCCTCTAGCATGATACTTGCTATGACGCTGCTCCAATCAGAATCAATCATGCCATCTCCTCCTTCTCTACACAATGGCTCATTTTTATAGTAATACTTTGTAACCAACTGATTTCCTGTTCTTTCGAGCTCTTTTGCTTCCTGTAATTATGTGGACAGGGCAGCAGAGAGGAGAAAAAAATGGATGTGCGTTTAAAAGTTCACTTTCAGAATAGGCCTAATTCTGCAGTGGAGACACATTTTTATTAGTGGATTATGTTTCATTAGTCAGGCTAGTTATCAGTAAGGTTAGTTATTATTTTCAAATGTGTCTCTCGCACCATAGGCATTTCAGGTGAAAATAGTGTGCATTTTTGAATGTGCACGTGTGCTTTTAACTGTAAAAATAGATTTGCATCTTATATGTTAAAATCGTTTTTGACTGAATGGCCTGTCTTTCCTTGTTAATCTGGTAACACATATAGCAATGCACCGCACCCTTATGGTGGTGCTGCAAAAAAAAAAAATTGCTACCTGTGCAGTAGTGCTGTACTCTGTGCTGTTTGCTACCTGTGCAGTAGTGCTGTACTCTGTGCTGTAACACGCCAAATATCCTTACATACCCTCCTTTTGTTTTTAGAATCTGGCTACGATCCAAGCCAATTCCTAAAAACAATTTGTTCTTTTTCTTCTTTTCACAATATAGCAATCCAATAAAATGAATATTCATGTGCATCAATGAAAAAGTTGCAATCAATACAGTATTCATCTGAGTTCATTAGTTTACAAAATGTTCTACATTTGCCTTCTCAGTGGAAGTGGCATTAAAACAACTAACCAAAACAAATAATTAATATAACAAATTAAAATAAATAATTAAAATAATAAATACGTGGAACTCCATATGTCAGCACTCTTGTCTGCCTCTGATATGTCCCGACCAGCGATGTTATTTGGTTCATTCGAGTACACTTTCATCTTGGCAATCTTAGATCCATAGGAGTCATCTTTTTTAGCATTCTGGTTATCTTGTCTTCACCTCCACCTGGAGGCAGGCATCTTTTGGTCTTCATCCAGGGGACTCCAGGACTCCATCGTCCTCCGTGGCCTCTGATCCCGGAACCTCCGACCAAATAATGTTAATTTTCTAAATTAAATAGAAAATAAACAAATTAAGTACATAGCACAATACTAACTTCACCCTTTTGCCAAAAATAAAACATGCTTGGTAAAAATATTTCGTTTTTCTTTTTCTGAAATTAAACACAAGTTAAAAGAAAACAAGCACACATAAACAGCATTCAATATTTAATACATTTTCTCTCTGCACACCAACCATGAGCTTCCGTTATATGTGCATTTATTTATTTATTTATTTTATATTATATATTTTTACATATACTACAGTGTTTATGTGCCATCATAACAATCAACTTTTTTAACTTCTTTGTCACTGCCTCCTGATTACACCCATTTATTTTCTCTTTTTGTGTTCAAGGGACTTTATCTGTTTCTACATGCTCAAGCTGCCTGATCTCATGTCTGGGATGGCATGGTTTGATTTGATTTACATGGACAAACTGCTCTATTGCTGTTTCACCTTCATTTTTCAAAATTTTATACACTACAGGAGAGACCTTATCTATAATTCGAAATGGCCCCTGCCAGGCTGCTAGAAATTTAGAATTTTTCTGTTTACTTTTTCCAAAATGAAACTTGTATACCTGATCCCCTACACTGTATTCCTTTATTTATGTCTTTTTATCATAATACGATTTTGCACTGTCAGCAGCTCTTTCCAGATTTCTCTGCACAAAAGCAAATGCATGTTGCAAATGCCTCCTCAGTTCATCAATATATTCATGAACTGTGGATGCACTCACAAGGGTTTGCTCATGTGTTCTGTATAGTAGGTGTTGTGGTAACACCATTTTCCTACCTGTTAAGACCTCATGGGGGCTAACACCTGTTGCTTTGGCAGGAGTCGACCTGATTGCCATCAAAACCAACGGTAAACGTAAATCCCAGCTCGAACCTGCTTCTGCCACAAATTTCTTCAAAATATCCACAACAGACCTATTGCTTCTTTCAACTGTACCTGAAGACGCCGCCCGATATGCGATATGTAGTTTCCTTTTCACACCTAGTATTTGCCATACCTTACTCATTACAGTACTTGTGAAATGACTTCCTCTGTCTGACTCAATTCTTTGTGGCAACCCAAACCTTGAGAACACATGGTTCACCAGCAATGTGGCTGCTGTTTGCGCACTACAATCTGGTGCAGGAATGCATTCAATCCACTTCGACATCAAACATACCACACTCAAAATATAACGGTGTCCCCTGCTCGACCTTTTTAAAGGACCTACATAGTCTATTTGCAAATCTGACCATGGGAGAGTTAGGCCTCTTTTCATCAATGGTGCTCTATGCATTGGTGAAGCAGGTTTAAATTGGGCGCATACTAGACATCCTCTAGTATATAATACCACATCTTGGGACATATGTGGCCAGTAAGCATAATCTTTTAGTATTTCTAATGTTTTTTGTGAACCTCTATGGCCTGCAGTTATGGCATCATGTGCATGGTGTAGCATTAGTCCTCTGAATGAAAGGGGTACTACCCACTGTATTTGTCCTGTTATGGACTTTCTAATCATGAGTCCATCCTGTAATCTAATTCGTGTTTTGTTCTTTAATAGCACCCTCAACTCTTCTTTTCCCATACAGACATTTTCTGTTAAAGGATTTTGTTCGGGATCTATCAAATGATTATAATAGATTCCCAAAATGTGATCATTCTTTTGTGCCTCAATCAAATCTTGGTCTGGCGTGTCATGACTCCACTGCACCACCGGTTGATCTACCTCCTTTGGTGCTTTAGAACGTGTGACTGCATGAATTTGTATTTCACCCATTAAATAATCAATAGGTAGCAATTCTCCCATCACTGCCCCAATCTTAGCCAGGTGGTCTGCCTTATCATTTCCCTCCTTATCCTCTCCTGGTGTTTTTAAATGCCCACAAATTTTTCTCCAGTATATTGTTAACTCATTCTCTGACACCAATTTGTCTATGGCTTGTATCATTTTTCCATGCTTAAGTGGCTTTTTGTTATATGTAACCATGCCTCTTGCTTTCCAACCAGGCAAATACTCCACAAAGCTATTCCGTGCATAGTCAGAATCAGTCACCAGGACAATTTCACTGAACTTTTTATCAACTGCAGTAACAATTGCTTTATAAATGGCTGCCAATTCCGCCACCTGACTGCTCCTATCTCCAATCCTCATCCCTATACTGGGGACACCTTCACATTTCAACCAGACATTTCCTATTCCTGCCACTAACTGTTTATTACTGTCATTTTCAATGTGAAAAGCACAACCATCCACATATACAGTTGGCAAATCCTTGCATGTTTTTTCATCAAAAGCTTTGTGTGGTGATTGTTCAAATTCCTGTAAACTAGTTTCTACTTCCATTTCATTTGGTATTTGTTCAGCTGCACAG
This sequence comes from Ambystoma mexicanum, assembly GCF_040938575.1. NCBI lineage: Eukaryota > Metazoa > Chordata > Amphibia > Caudata > Ambystomatidae > Ambystoma > Ambystoma mexicanum. The sequence goes on along the minus strand of NC_090941.1, from coordinate 98,847,666 downwards.
TCATGTAAGTCAGCTAACCCTTGAGCAATTGGGCTCTTTTTATTTTGTCCATATCTCACTTCTACGGGAAAACCTTGTAATGCCAGCGTCCATGAAGTGATTCTGGATTGTGCTAGATTGCCTGATCTAATTCTTTTACTCTCTAAAAATTGCAAAGGTTGATGATTTGTTTCAATAATCACCTTTTCTCCCTGAACAATGGGGCGGAAATGTTGTAGCGCCCACACAGTGGTTAATAGGGCCTTTTCACATTCATTAAATTTCATTTCAACTTGGGAAAATGCCTTACTTGCATATGCAATGGTTTTGTGATTCAAATCGTGTTTTTGTGATAACACTGCTGACATACAATGTTCAGAAAAACCTATTTCTATAAAGAAATCCCTGTCCTTTATGGGGTATGCTAAACATGGTGCCTTTACAAGACATTCCTTTAATTTAGCCACTGCATCAGACTACCCCTTTTCCCATTTCCAGGGAGTATTCAGTTTAAGCAGTTTAGTCAATGGTTGAGTGATTTCTGCATAATTTTCAATGAACTTTCTGTTATAGCCTGTCATCCCTAATAAACGTTTGACTCCTTTCACATTTTTAGGATCTTTTAATCTTTGTATGGCCTCTATTTTCTTCTTTTGTGGATTTAGCCCATGTTCAGTCACTTCATGTCCTAGAAAGTTCACTTTTTTCTTGCACCATTGTGCTTTTTGCAAAGATACTTTGGCGCCTGCTTTCTGCAATTGGCCAAGTACATGTCTTATTTCATCAAAATGGCTTTTCAGGCTTTCATTTTTTATCAGGACATCGTCCACATAAACTATTGTTCCTCTTTCCGCTGCATCCGGCATGGCCTTTCTCAAAAATATGCCAAATTCACTCCCACTATTGATGTACCCGAACGGAGTTCTAAGCCAGGCATATTGAGTCCTGTCAAATGTAAAAGAAAATAAATGTTGTATCTCCTCTGCCAATGGCACGCACCAATATCCAGAGGTGAGATCTAATGTGGTAAATACATTTGAACCATGTACCTGAGCTAGGCCCTGATCAATGAATGGCAGTGGCCATCTAGATATTGGTACTCTTTTATTTAACTCTCTCAAGTCTGCACACAGCCGCCATTGACCATTTGGCTTCAACACACCTAAAATAGGTGTATTGGATGTGCTATGAATGGGCCTGATGATTCCCCGTGATTCCAAATTTTTAATAATCTCTGCCAATGATTCTAAACATGCCAGCGGTAGTCTATACTGGCGTACACACACTGGGTTTCTACTACACCCTTCTGGTAGTGTGGCCACATGTAAATCAGTTAAACCACAATCATAAGCATCTTTTGCAAATACATCCTTAAACTCCATAAATATCTCCCTCAGATTGTCCCTCTCCTCATTGCTTTCACATGCATCCGCTAAGGAGATCTGCTCTTCTACCATTTTGGAAAATTCTGGAAAATCTTCTGGTAAGGGAATCTCGGCGCTTTCCTCTAACTGTGTGGCTGTGTCTTTTTGTAAAGCTGCCACTTTTAAATATTTTGGCATATCAGCTTCCACTTCAATGGGCTGATTTTCTGTTTCATGTTCATTTAAATTAAATATTATGCAATCCTCTTGATGGCAGCACACTGTCTCATTTGAATCATAAGGATACACAGAATGAATTTTAAATATTCCTTTGGGCTGAGAGTCCAGGTGTTCTGGCAACTCGCCCTTGGCATCTACATATTTTTCAGGAATATTCCCAATCACCATGTTATTTAAATCTGCCGTATAATGTGATTTTTGTATGGCCATTCCTAATGGGGAGTTTTCCTCTAAATGAATATCCTGACAACCTTTATTATTTACCATAATTTTTACAGATCCCTCACCAATGTCTACCAATGGAATGTATTCATAATCCAGGCCTTGCTGTTTTATGGATTCATTCAGGCATACAAATGCATCAGAGCCTTTCATCTGCTGTCCATTTTTGCATTTCAGTGTTATTGCAAACTGTTTTGTAAATGCAGGAATAATAGTATTTTTCCTCATTTGTAATTCGATTGCATAAGGAACCAGTTGTGCACAATGATAAGCCCTTCTTTTGTCTTCAAACTCAGGTGCCGGACCACCTAGGCGTGACCATATTTTTTGATTAAGGAAATCTAACACCATACACATTCTGTGCATGATGTCATTTCCCATGTAAAATTCATTTTGTGCTCCACTCACTATCCATACATTATGGTAAATTGTTTTCTGCCCAATGCTAATTTTAAGCATGCATCTGCCTGCAATTCGGTTTTCAAAGTCTGGACTGTCCAAGCCAGAAACATATTGGTTTTTAATCCTAAATCTCGGGATTTCTTCCCTTTCCATTATTTTTTGCAACAATTTCTCATTAATGAAACTCCTTTCATGTTCAAGCGCTAAAGTGGCTTTTATTGTTTTAAAATAATCATTTATACCAACATGAACCCATGGTTGCTCATCTTCCATGTGTATTTCTGCCAGAGTGGTAATGTGTTTTTCTGAATCTGTTTTAGGAGCAATATTCTGTTTGCACGTTTTCTCTTTTAGATAAAACATAATGTGTGCTCATCTATGGCAGTCTGCCAATCTTTCCTTGGGTCAAAGTATATTTGTACAGGTAGTTTTTCATTGTCGCTCTGCATTTTGTCTTGACACATTAATATGACAGTGACACTAGGTATGCAGCTATTCTGGAGATATACCTCCACAGCATCATTTGTTTTGGCAACGGTGTGACATTCATTTATATTGCTGTTTTGTGATTTTAGTTTCTTAGACCTCAATGGTTTTTTGGTTAAGGACCACAGCACTCCATTCACCCCATCTATGAGAGGAGACAATCTTTTCAGGCAATCTGTCCCCATCAGAAATGGAATTTCACAAATAGATGTGATCAATACCTCTTGTTTCATTCTGTGCTTTCCTATTTTTATGTCAACCTCAGTTACACCTATGATGGGCACCTCCTCCCCATTAAAGTTATGCACTGGGCCTTGATTTTCCTTCACTGTGATCTGACTCTGTGGAGGTCTCCCTTCATTGATACTCTTTACCAGCTCCTTGGACATAATTGTGGCCTGTGCGCCAGTGTCAATCATAGCAAAGGTGTGGCATTTTTCTTCTACAGTGATGGGTGCATAATATCTGTCCTCAACTTCCTCTAATACACATAAGAAATGTGAATTCTTACTGATTTCAGGGCTCACCTTTCTCAGGTCTTTTTCACTTTTGGCTAAGCACATTGGTAAGTGGAAAGACATTTTTCCCTCCTTTTTACCCATTTCTGCGCGAGAGGTTTTATTCATTTCTCCATGTTCAGAGGTTTTTTGGAGTGTGGCCACTGTTCGCCCATCCATCTGGGTAACATCAGAGACCACATTACAATCCTCCAACTGAACATGTGTAACAACATCATTCAGCAATTTGTCATTTTTTAATTCTGTGCATTTGCAATCATTTAGTGTGATACCAGCCCTTTCAGCCTCTTCAAAAATATGTGGCTCAAAGAATTCTTCAGGTGATTGACTTGTACCCTCCTTGTGAGTATTTCCTTTTTCTGTCTGTGTTTGGTCATTGTTTAGCTTGCCCAGGGAAGGAGCTATAGCATCCCCACTTACTCCCTGTTCACTGGTATTCCCCATGCATGAGTCATTTTTCTTAAATCTGTTCCTTTGTTCTTTTGGAATTCCTAATGTTTCTTTTTCATTTGTGCCAATATTTACTGTTTCATTTAGCTCTAAGTTAAACCGTACCTCTTTTTTAGAAGTATTTGCACTTTCTGTCACAATTTCATCTACTGGTACTTTCATTTTTAATCCATTAGGCATCTCAGAGTCGTTATGCAAAATTATATCAGAGCAATCTGTCATTTTGGCACTGCAGTTATCATGAGTACTTAGTCACTTTTCGGAAGCCCCCCGGTCATTGCTATGGCCATCAGCCCCCTCTTTGGAAGGTTGTTTTTGCGCTGTATAGAGCTTTCCTATTTGCTCAGCTAACATTTTCACTTGGGCCTCAAAGCACTGGAACCTTTCCATCTCTCTAGGATCCTCTTTCTGTGGCCTAGGTCGATATTGGTTGTTTTCCCCCTGATTGGATCTATTCTGATACCTCTCAGGTGATTGATGTCAGTTGGGATGGTTTCTGAACTCTTGATTCATTTGTGGAGGGGAGCGGGTTGCACCCATCCTTTGATTATAGTCCCCTGGTGGGGAATCATTGTACTGGCGTGGACTGTAGTTCACGTTTTGCCTCATGTCCTGTCTCTCAGATTGTGGGTACTGGCCCCTATGTTGATTTCCATTATCAGTAAATCGATCCACATATCGGGGCCTATCCTGATTACCATATATCATGGTGCTGGGATCAAATCTGCTCTGTGTCCCCAATGACTGGTAGGGACCATCATTTCTTTGATCTTGATTTTGTCTCTGGTTATTGTTCATACCTGCCATATCAGGCCGGTATCCTACCCGGGGTCTGTCCCCTAAATACCTAGGGCTGATGTAGCTCTCTCTATTACTAGGATCATGTGATTGGAACATTGGTACAGGAAATGGCGATCTTTGTTGATTACCCCTTTGTTCAGGTGTCACATTATTTTTACCTTGGCTTTGAGCAGACTCAAGGGACATTTTGGCTGACCTGATTTCCATTACTGTGGCTGAGGGTTCTTTATATTTAGGTCTAGTATCTTTCATTTTATCACTTTCTCTACCCTGACAATAGAGTACCTCATATAGTTTTGTGCTTTGATGTACAATCCATTCAAGGGACTTGTCACGGTCAAATTCACGGACCAATTGGGATATGATGTCTTTCTGTAGCCCATAGAAGTATGCAGTTTTAAACTCATTGGAATTTGAGTCAAAAGATACATCAAAGCGAGAAAATGCTCTTTTTAAGTCTTGTAAAAATTGGCGAGGGGATATATTAGGTCCAGCAGTAATTGTGTACGCGACTTTCTTTGCCTCCTGCAATGACTGAAAAGGAGAAAAATGACGCCTAATTTCTTTTTCAAACTCCAGCCATGTCATATTCTGCTGTTCATTTAATCCCCTTATGATGCTGGCCGTCGGGGCATCTAAAGTTAAATGAAAATATTGTCTGTACTGTTCCTTAGGTATCTGGAGTGCTTTAAAAATGTCATGCACCGCTTCTAAGTGATCCTCAATGCAGCATTCACCTCCCTTTTTAAATGGTTTGATCAGGGCTTTAATGGATTTCATTATTTTTATGGGGCTACTTGTTGCAATGCATGGAATTGCATTATTTTGTGATTCAATCCTGTTTTCAGGTGTATGCGATTGGTGGCTGCCCCCAATGGGAGTATCAAATCCCCCAAGGGCGCTGCAACCAAGTTCAGTCACCGGCCCAGTCACTGGAGCACTAGCTCTTTGGGCAGAGCTAGAATTCACCTCCACTCCATTGAATGTGGTACCCTGCCGCCTCTCCTGGGACCTGGGAATGCACATTTGCTGTTCTAAGTCCTTACACTTTTTAAGGAGTCTGGTTGCTTCATTTTGCAAATAATTATTTTCATCACTCATCTTATTAATCACCTCCTGCATGTCGCACATTTGCATTTGGCATTCATTGAACTCTCTCTTTATTTCTCTTGTCTCTTTCTTGAATCATTTTAATCATTTCTTGTTCTGCACTCTGGAGATCACCTTCTTTTTCACAATGTTCTTTTTGTAAAATCTGCATTTCTGAAACAACCTCATCTTTATCCTGCCTAATGTGATCCACTAAGGCTTTTAAGCGTGCCAATTCTTGCTCACTATCTTCAAATTGTTTCTTGCTTTTGGATAACTGAGTATCAAAGTCTCTGCATTTTAATTGCATGTCTTTTTGGCATACATCCAATTCTGCTCTCAACATTTCCTGATTTTTACTTGCCCCATCTAATTCAGTCTTTAACCTGTTAATTAGCTGAGTATCATTCTCTTGCATTCGCAGGGACTTGTTTAAAATAAACCATATTTTGCCGCATAGCCGTATTAAACAGTCTTTCTCTGCACTTTTATCGGCTGCATTCAATAATCTTGTAAGGCAGACCTGAATTATGCTGCCTTCTGCAAAAATATTGTCTAATTTTTCTTTCTGCACCTCACCCTGAATGCGGTTACTCCATTCTAACGTGCTATTCGATGACCAATTCCCATGTGCAAACAACTTTGCCTCTAAATATTGCACTAGATCTGAGAATATGATTTCCCTTTGTGACATTCTGAAATTCGTTTTTAGTGGCACACTGCTATTATAAAATGGGTTCCCTTTAATGTGCAAATGGCAGTGTGAGACACACTTGCCACGCCCAGTAGGTACTCTATGATCACTTTCCCGGCCTGCAACGCACCATAAATATGTAGGGTATTTTGTGGAGATTTGGGGCCTGACGGTATTTTATTATCGCCGAAAAATAACTTAGCAATAATCACTCTTTGTATTCAGATTTGGCCATGTGCAACAATAATACAGTGGACATGCATTATTTCAGCACCCAGACATGCATATTTGGTATACGTGGTTGGTGGTATTTTGGTGAGCATAATTCCCTTGTTTTATTTGTGGCCCCAATGTCCAGAATCCCTTATCTTTGCTTAGATTTTTCGTGTAATCACTAGAGAGGCCTCAGACCTACATTTTAGGAATACCACATTTTCAGTGTTAGTGTTAGTGTGCCACCATGGGCGATCTCACTGACTTATTTACGACAGAGAGCTATATGTGGTAATTTTGTGGTAATTTCCACTACCTTATATACGGTAGGGAACTATGTTCAGAGAGTCTCTCTTCCCATTGGCTCATGTACCTCCAACGAGCTATGCTACAATCACTCACAACTGTTCATACTGAATCTGATCATGCAAAATGACAATTGCACTGTTTAAAAATCTCCCCTCATCAGCACTGTATTGGTAAATAGAAGACACACCACCCGTCTGCTTTCAAATATTTTTCTGTATTATAAAAGTTGCATTTAAACACGATCTCACTATTTACAGAAATAACTAAAACAGCACATTAACAGCATTGTCTGAAATACACTGAAAAAAAAAACTGGCAGAGAACAGAACATAATTTGCAACATTAACGTGTGATTAAGGCACCGGAATCTCTTTTCCTACTCTGACTGAACATTCTCGTCTCGTACACACTTAGCTCCCACACTTATGTAATTACCTTATCTGTTCAGAGTTTTCTTTGGCTGTTCTCTTTCTGAATGTGGCTCCCTTGAAGATTAACCCCAGTAAAAAGGAACGCCTGCCTTCTCAAACCGGGGTCATTGCCTGGAATTCTCAGCTTTTGCAGATAGGAATGCTCCAACCAGGAAAAGGTCTTCCTCCCAGCTCTGCCAAATCTTGACTGCCCTTCTCTCTCCTCAAACTCCCCCCAGCAAAACTCTGATCACTCCCTCTAGCATGATACTTGCTATGACGCTGCTCCAATCAGAATCAATCATGCCATCTCCTCCTTCTCTACACAATGGCTCATTTTTATAGTAATACTTTGTAACCAACTGATTTCCTGTTCTTTCGAGCTCTTTTGCTTCCTGTAATTATGTGGACAGGGCAGCAGAGAGGAGAAAAAAAAATGGATGTGCGTTTAAAAGTTCACTTTCAGAATAGGCCTAATTCTGCAGTGGAGACACATTTTTATTAGTGGATTATGTTTCATTAGTCAGGTTAGTTATCAGTAAGGTTAGTTATTATTTTCAAACGTGTCTCTCGCACCATAGGCATTTCAGGTGAAAATAGTGTGCATTTTTGAATGTGCCCGTGTGCTTTTAACTGTAAAAATAGATTTGCATCTTATATGTTAAAATCGTTTTTGACTGAATGGCCTGTCTTTCCTTGTTAATCTGGTAACACATATAGCAATGCACCGCACCCTTATGGTGGTGCTGCAAAAAAAAAAATTGCTACTTGTGCAGTAGTGCTGTACTCTGTGCTGTTTGCTACCTGTGCAGTAGTGCTGTACTCTGTGCTGTAACACGCCAAATATCCTTACAGCACCCGTTTACATTGCTGTGATATTTACTACAGAAATAATTTTCTTTAAGACCACTTATTTGTTAATCTATTCAACAAGAGCTTGATATATACATAGTCTCACATGGAATAGAAGAGGGGATTCATATGTGCTGAAGGGACGTATACTGATTTGTAGAGTTTCCCTGTTTGCAACACTAAATATTGCAGTGAATGTCTTTCCATTTCGGCTGCACCGCACAGGCAAAATGGTAAGAAATGCCCAAACATGAAGAAGTAATGCGGCCCGGATGCCCTCTCGGCACCCGAGCCGCCATTGCCATCAGGGCAGGATTTATTGATTTTCCTTTTTGTGCATTTATTTTCATTATGTACGCGCTGCACAGGCAAAATGAAAAGAAGATGTTATTTTTATTTATTTTTTTACTTGGCATTTCACCCTGCACCGCGATCATGTGGACTGGATACTAGGCAGGCATGGTGGGGCCCAAGGTAGGCCCGTGGCATGCAGGGGCAATGGCCCAAAACGAGGGAGGCTGAAAACCCTGTTTGAGCCCGGGTCGGCTCGGGCCTTGCCAGACTGGCACACCTCTACTCTGTATTCAGGAATTCATACTGAGAGGGAAGAGGATGCAAGAATCTAGAAATCAGATTAAGCACACTATCTGAACAAAACCATTATCTGAAAATGTCCTTACAATAGAAAAACCATGTCGAGTTGGAGCATTTGGAGTCGACTGCGACATGGGGTCATTGCCTGTTTCGGTCGTTGTTGCAGAAAATTAAATAGAAACATCATATTAAAACACAGTTATTAATCTACTTTAAACATGTTTAATTAAGTTCTTAATTATACACAGACAGTCTAGTACATGTGGTACACCATCGCTTTCCCTTAGAGCTGACATATGTGGAATGAATGCCCAAACACAGAACGTGAGACACGACGTGGAGAGATGACAAGTCCTTCAATATCATTGGTAAGAGACATCAGCTGATGGTTCCCCCTCAAAATGCTGCAGGTGCATGGTCATATCACCATATCTAATATATATATCTAATATACAGCCTACTTTTAGCATATGATTGTATGGGGATGGGGCTTTAAAAATAAAAAATGACAACTTGATTGACAGCTCATCTAACTTAAAATTTCTAGACTGACGAGTTATAAAATCACATGCTGGTGTTTTTTTTTATTATTGTAGGAGCAATTTGAACAAGTTTCTTACCCATGGTAACGTTCTTTCGACTGTATGTTATTCCCACATATTCCTCATCTTATGATATTTCTATATCCAGGTTCAGCTGCTTTGGAAATGTTTTCCAGCAGAGGGCACTGCGCGTCAATGTCGGTCGACTCAATGTCCCTCAGAGGCCTCCATCTCGATGTCAACTGCATCGATGGTATAAAGCGTGCACAGAGCAACCATTGGCTTCAGTTCCGTTTTTAAGGCATGTATAGGATATCCTACACCCGACAGTTACTTATGAAAGAGTGAAGACTGCAATCACATGGAAAATTCTACTGCGGGGCAGGTTGGCAGGGGTGATGAGGAATACATGGGAGGAGCATTAAGTTGAAAGAACGTTACCATGGGTAAGTAACTTGTTCTTCGAATGGATTGAGTCCTCCGATGTATTCAGTTGACGATGTATTCCTCCTGTTATGATAAACTCCCAAAGCAATATATGTATTTCTGGAGGAGGTAGTCAGAATGTTCAGACTCATAATAATTTAGGAGTTCCTTCATAGTTCTGTGTGCACAAAATGTAGCACTGCCTTTCCAAATAAACCTTCCCGACTTGAGGAAGAGTCCAGATTGTAGTGTTTGGTAAAGGTGTGTACGGACAACCATGTGGCTGCTGCACAAATATCCCTAATTCGGACACCCCTCTGTAATGCAGAGGAGGTAGCGATGCCACTGGTTGAATGAGCTCTAAGACCCTCCTGGGAACCTTGCCTGCGTATCTGTAGCATTTAGATATTCCCAAAATAATCCATCTTGACAAGGTTTGTTTCCAAATTGCCATACCCAACTTGTGCCCCGTGAAACCTTCAAAAAAGTGATCAGCTTGTCTTTTCTTAGACATCCTGGAGATGTAAAATGTCAGTGCATGCCTAAGATCAAGCCTGTGCAATTTCTCCTCTTCCTTTCCAGGATGAGGAGGAGCATATAATTAAAGTAAAAAAATTGAACTCAGAGACCATCTTAGGCAAGAAGGTCGGTTTCACCTTAAGGACCACCTTGTCCTTATAGAAGATTGTATAAGGAGGCTTGCAGGGCAAGGCACGAAGTTCACTCACTCTTTGGGCTGGTGTAATATCCACTAAAAGGATAGTCTTTAAGGTTAATAACCTTAAAGGACAGGTATGGATAGGCTCAACAGGAGCACACATTAGAAATCTCAATACCAAGTTTAGTTCCCAAGTTGGGTCTTCAAATGGGACTGGGGAAAATGTATTTGTCAGTCCTTTTGAGAATTGTATCACAAGGGGAATCTTGAAGAAAGATACATCTTCAGAGGAGCACTTAACAATAGAGAGAGCTACAAGATACCCCTTGATTGTACCAACCTTGAGCCCAAAGTTGGCCAGGTGTAATAAAAATAATGATAACACCATAGGTGTACTGCATGTAACAGGATCACAACTGCATCAGTACAAGGACTTTGTTGCTGGCCTTCTGGCCGAAAGCAACATTTCCATTACGTCTTCCTGGAGGTCTCAATCCTTGTATCTCAACCTCTCAGAAATCATGCATTGCATGAAGGTTGAGAGTCTCGACCTCTGGATGGAGAACCCTCTCCTCTCCTCGCTCTCTCCTCGCTCTCTCTCTCTCGCTCACTCTCTCTCTCTCTCTTCACCCTTTTTGGAACCTCACAAGTGGATCTGTTTGTGACCAGTGTCTGAGAGAGAGAGAAAGAGAGAGAGAGAGAGAGAGCGAGAGAGAGAGAAGGTCCTCTCTTTGCGGAAGACCTATTGGAGGGCAGATGGACATGTCCAGAAAGACTGGGTACCACGTCCTCCTGGCCCAATCCGGAGCAATTAGGATCATGGATTTCCTGAACCTTCTAAACCTCCTGATGACTTGATGAATGATGGAAATTGGAGGAAATGTGTACAGGAGTGGAAAATCCCATTTCACTACAAACGCGTTTCCTAGAGCTCCTCTTAGGGAAATGTCCTTGTTCAGTACCGTTTGCACTTCCGGTTGACACCGGTCACGAACAGATCCACTTGTGAGGTTCCAAAAATGGTGAAGATCTCTTGAAGGAATTCCTGAGCTAGTTCCCACTGATGGGAGACTGTACTCTGCCTGCTCAGATCATCTGCCGCCGTATTCTCCACTCCGGCTAGGTGAACTGCTGATAGGGAGATTCCATCTTGATTTCCTGTTACCAGAGCTGCATTGTCTCTCTGCAAAGTGGTAGTGACCCTACACCTCCTCTCATGTTGAGGTAATACATTGCCACAGTGTGGTCTGTCATTATCAGGGCATTATTTCCCCATACAGAGGGCAGAAAGGCCTCCAATGCTAGTCTGATTGCCCTCAGCTCCAACAGGTTGATATGTAGCTTGGACTCCAACAGAGATCAGGGACTGTTGATTGTCAGGTTGTTGGTATGTGCTCCCCACCCTGTGAGTGAGGTGTCTGTTGCTACCTTTATCTTGGGCCATGGTTGCCAACATGATTCTCCCTTCAAATTGTTGTCCTTGCAGGCCCACCACAGGAGATCCTGAGCAACTCTGTTTGAAACCTGAAGGAGATCTGACATCCAGCCTGAGAATTGAGACTATTGAGTCCTGAGATCCCACTGGAGGGATCCCATTCGCAGGCATGCCTCTGGCACCAGACAAATGCAGGATGCCATGAGGCCAAGCTACCTCCAAAATTCAAAGGCCGGGAGATACTGGGCACTCTGGAATTTGGTGACCATCTGCAGAATGTCTTGGTGACGAGGCTTTTCCCAGGGATGCATGCAGGACTGCTCCAATGAATAGGAGCTTTTGAGATGATATCATGTGTGACTTCTTGAAGTTGAGGAAGAAGCCCAGTCTGTGAAGGGAGTGACAGGTGGAGCCGAGATGTTCCAGGGCCTGTTCAGGGGAACTCGCACTGATCAGCCAGTCATCCAGGTAGGGTTAGAAGGGAAATCCCCCTCTCCTGAGACTCTGCTACCACCGCCATTATCTTGGTGAAAACCCTCAGGGCAGGAGTCAGCCCAAATGGCAGAATTCAAAACTGATAATGAGGACTGTTAATTGTTAGCCAACAAACAGTGGGGAAAGCCTTACTTATAGATTTTTAGATCCTCTTTTAGTTCCACTGTTCCACTCTTTAGTGGTTATTGGCTCTCATGGTGATTTAATAGGTTGTCCACTACTTTCTAGCTAAACCCTGTTCACCATAATTTGAATTATGGGAAAAAGAAAAGCCAGGGAAGAAGGGAGAGCTGGGGGTGAAAAAAACAAAAAATGCAAAAACAGTTAAGGCTGGAAAAACCCCTGTAACCATCTCTTCCTCCCAAAGATCCCTTGACTCCTATATGGATGTAATGGGCAATAAAATTGTAAGCCGTATGAATGCAGCAGAGCGAGCCTCTCAAGAGGCAGGTCCGCTGTTAGAGGGCCATTGTCAAGGAAATAATGGGGCTATTGGCCTTGAACTGTTGCACTCCGAGAAGAGGCCTGGGGTTGTAGAGGGGGGGTCACAGAAGGAATGGGACAGTTCGGGAGTATGACCAGGAATTAACCCCATTGGGCATCTCGAGGGTGAGTAGTCCAACACTTGAGGCTCACCATAGTCTGACCCTGGACTCCTTGCTAGCATGTGAGGGAGATAAGGTGTGGTTGGAAGCCCTTCTTGATGATAAACTAAAACCTCTCCAGTTGATATTGAACTCCCTACGGTGAATGAAGGATGGGGTCTTGAATACGTTAGCAATTATGGATGATTCCATTGAAGCTCTCTGATCTGGCTAAAGGAGGGTTGGATGGGGTGGTCGATGCTGGGTCTTGTACTATGTGCGAGCTAAATAAGGGAGGTCGCCCTTTGAGCTGTGACAGGGCTGTGGAAAAGCAAGGTCAGCAACAAATACCTGTTGCTGTAAGAGTGGATGTGGTAGAAGGGTCAACAGCCAAAAAGGTGGGGAGGGGGTCTAATTGCAGCGTAGAGATGGATAAAGCCATGGAAGCAACAGTACCTCCACAAGGGACAGGGGACCAGACAATTCTCAACCTTCCTCCCGAGGCGGTTCCCTATGTGGGGATTATCACTGGCCTGCCTGGACTACCAAAGGGCAGGTATGAATCAACTCTCTCCCTAAATAATAAGGCATTGCATTTGTTTAACTCTAACTTGATGGGGCCCAAGATAGATCCCGCCATTATCCGTATGGCCAGAAGAGTGGGCTGGGTTGGTAGTAGGCCCAAAAATCTGTCAGGTGTTTGTGTAGTGGTGACCTTTTCCGATGCAAAGATGGCCAATTACCTTTTAAACTCCAACCTCGCACAAGTTCTTAAGCCAAATGGAAGTCAACTATTTGGTAAGCTTCTTCCCTTTGACTATTTTTATGTACAGGTAGGGGGGGTAGGGGCAGGGGATGTGGAGTCAGTCCTTTGGGAGCAGAGTAGGGGGGGAGTGAAGGGAAAGGAAACTCCTCAGTCCACCCGGAACCAGACTGCCAGATAGTGGGTGGCTGGAGCAGGATCCCATTAAAGAGAGGGCATACTGCTGATAAGGCAAGGGACCCCCCGGTTCTTTGGAACTGGCCAATCAATTTGAGATCCTGACTCCGTGCGAGGATCTGGATTGACAGATGGTTGCACCTGGAGTTTTCCAGGCCTTGGTAAGCAGTGTGGGAGAGCAACAGCTTGTCCCCATTCAAACCGACAGTGCTCTGGTAAGCAAACAGGGTGATTTCCGTTTGCTTTCATGGAACATTGCAGGATCATCGGGAAAGCTGAGTAATGGATCCGTTGTCGAATTACTTCCAGCTAATGAAGTGGTATTGTTACAGGAAACCTGGGAGATGGACACCCCACACCTAGATGGCTTTGTCTCCTTTGGAATCCCGGCTAAGAAAAAGCCAAGGGGTAGATGCTATGGGGGTTTGTGTATCCTGATTAAGTCCTCCTTAGACTGTAGGATTAAGATGATTGACACAGGGATGGATTTCCTACAGGTGGTCTTCTTGTCCACAGTAAAAGGGGATTCGATTTGCATCATGAATTTCTATAACAGCCCACACATTTCGGAGGCGGACAGATTAACCAAAGTGAAGGGGTTAATTGAGGACCTACTGTCCAAGGGTAGGCATAAAAATGAACTCTATATTTGGGGAGGTGATTTTAATATTAAAATGGGAATGGGTGTGGATAAAGATGCATTAGATCCTCTGGAGGACTTGTTGGTAAATATCCCAGCTCCATGTATGAGGGATGAGAGAGTGTGCTCCAAGGGATTGCAGATGTGCTCCTGGTTATTGGAATGGGGTTTACGCACAGTTAATGGTCACATAGCTACGGATATTCCGGGCAAGGTAACCTTCAACAACCATATGGGCTCCTCAACAATCGACTACTTTTGTATTTCTGTTTGCCTATGGGAGCGTACCACAAGCTTTGAGGTGATCCCTAATGTGAATAGCGATCATCACCCTATACGTTTGTCCCTTGTGGGTCTGTTGGGGGTAGGGGTTTTACAGGACAATGCACCCTGCCCTATAAAGGGGGTGACCATTGGATCCAGAAGAATTAAATGGGGGACCATTGTAGAGGAGGGATTGCATTACAAATCAATTAGGGAAAATGATAGGTGGATATTTTGGGGGATACTCTACCTGCGAAGTTAGTTGTAGATACATTTGTGGAATTAGAGGGGTCTCTTACTATCAAATTTACAAAAGCAATCAAGGCCAGGGGGAGAACATTGCAGAGGGGTTGGTTTGATGAGGCCTGCAAAGGGGCAAAGAGAGCACTATTGTTTACCCTCAAGGATCCAGCATTGAGTGAAGAGTGTTAACTCAGGTGAGAGCCCATTATCAGAGTGAGCTCAAGAGAAGAAAAAAGAAAATTGAAGGGGTGGCCTGGGAAGGCTTTCTGGATGCTGCCAAAAGAAGGGTCAAGAAGGCATTTTGGGAGTTTGTGAAGGGTGGTCCTACTGGTTGTGGAACACATATGGACAGTGGGACCCATTGGTGGAAGGGGAATGGATAAAGTACTTTGGGAGCCTGTTTGGGGCTGCTACCATCGAGGGGTATGGAGATTTAGCTGTATCATCTTTACAATTTGAAGTGGAAGAGGTCATGAAGGCCATTCACCAAAAAGCCCATAATCGGGCACCAGGCCCAGATATGATTCCCTCAGATATGTTTCAGGACCCCGTGGCCTTGTGGGCACCACTCCTAACAATTGTGTTTAATTCATGTATGAAATCTGGTAATATCCCCCTTTGTGGAAAAGGGCCATCATTTTCCCCATATTTAAAATGGGGAATATGGCCAGCCCAAGCACATATAGGCCAATCTCACTGTTGGACTCTTCCTTTAAAATTTTGGAAGAGTATTATTAGCCTGCATTGAAACCTGGCTGGCAGAACAATCCATATTATCAGATATTCAGTTTGGGTTCTGCCCAGGAGTTGGCACTATGGAGCAGAGTCTTAATCTACATCTCCTAGTGGCCAATTCGTTTTTTTGTAAGGGTGAGGCGGTGTATTTAGCGTTTATGGACCTGAACACGCCCTTTGACAAGGTTGACAGGGCAAAGCTCTGTGCTCTGCTGGGGTCCCTGGGCTGCCCGGGGGACATCTTGAGGGTGTTGGTCGATATACATACAGACAATGAGGCATGCGTGTGCAGTGGACCGGGGGGTCACTGCACGGCATGTTTCAGTGTTGGATGTGGTGTGTGGCAGGGCTGCATGTTGGCACCCATATGTTTTTGTTTGTACATTAATGGTCTCTCTAGAGACCTTATCAACATCCTGGCTGCTTTTTGGTTTTAGGGGACGGGCCTTTCCTGTCTTAACGTACGCTGATGATACAGTATTGATAGCCAGACACCGAGAGCTTTACAGACCCTGATTAATGCCTATAAAATATTCATGTGCGAATTGGGGCTAAAAATCAACACCAAAAAATCTGATGTGATGGCATGCGTGGGCAGGAAGAAGCCTGTGGCAATGAGACCGATGTTATGTGTTGGAGAGGTAATACCCAGGGTAAAGGTCTTTGACTATCTGGGGTTAAGCTTCTCGGAAGCTCTAACTGGAAAGGTACACATAGCCAAACAATCCATCAAAATGAGCCTGCAAACAGGGGGCATTTTCCGCTTCATGTCAAGGTGTGAGGGAGAACCATTAGAAGTGATATCCAAGATTTACGGTGCCCAAACATAGGCAGTTACAATGTATGCACCCCATTATGGGGCTGTCAGAGGGCTGACAAAATTCAAATAATAGAGAACAAATTTATCAGGTAGATTGTTAGGGCTCCCTAATTCTGTAGCAAGCATTGCAATTCATCGCGAACTGGGAATGGAGTTTTGGGAAGAGCTGTTGGTGTTGGCCCCAATTCTGTTTTTGGTCCGGTTGTGGGCAAATGAATTTGCCTCTCTTTGCCACTTCATCATCCGATTTGTATTGGGAAGGGTGGGGTGACAAAAAATTCCTTGGCTGGACTACATTTCTAAAGCCCTTGGGGAGGTCAACCTCAGTACTCTTTTTCCGCCTGATGTATTAATAACAAAGGATGAGGGGAAAAGTTATAAACTGGTGCTGGGTGAGTCTGTCACGAGGAAAAGAATACTCTTAGAGTATGAAATGAAATCTGTCAACTACACACAATGATCAGTAGGCCCTCCGCAGTTCAACCGTACCTAATCTGGGGCTCCCATAAAAAAGACCGGTGGTTAATTACCAGGGCTAGTTTTGACTGCCTCCTTCTGCAAGGAAATACAGCAAATACAGCCAAATGGAAAGGGTTTTCGGACTCTGCTAGTTGCCCCGTGTGTGGACACCTGCATGAAGATTTGGCGCATGTATTATTGTTTTGCATTTGTTATGCTGGGATACAGAGAGTTATTGTTACTGGCCCTACAAAAGGCAGAGATCCAAAGGAGGCTTTTAATGTAATGGTGGAACAGAAGAGGATGATTTTCCTTAGTGATAAACCATTTTTCTTTTTAAGGAATGGAATATTGGAACAGTGGTTTTGTGCAATTTCATAATGTCATTTTTTACTACAAACAGATTTATTAATGCATCTTGTGGACTTTTGTATTTGACTTTTAAGGACAATCTTTTTATAAGAAATTGGATATTTTTTGGTTGTATGTAATGTTATGTTATGTTATTAACGTTTGTAAAGCGTGCAGTCACCCAAAGGCATCATGGCGCTGGAAGGAAGCTACCCAGTCAGAGAAGACCAGTGGAGTGGTCAGGCATAGAACAGGTTGGTTTTCAACGCTCTTCTAAATCTGAGATGGTTAACAGTGGCCCTAAGAGGTTCAGGGAGGCTGTTCCAAAGTATGGTCGCGGTAACAGAGAAGGCTCTACCACCGAGCCTTGCCCGGTTAAACCTAGGGACAGTAAGCAGGTTAGAAGTAGCAGAGCGGAGGTCCCGGTCCGGACAATATCGGGTGAATTTAAGCTGCAAAAATTCAGCACCCTGACCGTGAATAGCCCGGTCAACAATACACAGAGATTTAAACTGAATTTGTTGGTTCACCGGGAGCCAATGCAGTTGACGAAGCACTGGTGTAATGTGGGCACCATAAGGGGAGCCAGTAGCCAGCCTAGCTGCCAGGTTCTGCATACGCTGAAGGCGATGGATAAGGGATAAGGGTAATGTTGTTGCTTTTGCATGTTTAATGGATCTTTGCATCCGAATAAACTTTTTGACTGACTGACTGACTGACAATGAGATCCGCGAATGGCGAACCTCGGGTACTATCTATGCTTGTGATGGATTGGCACATGAAAGTAAGCATCCTTAAGGTCCAATGATACCATCCAGTCCTGAAGCTGGAGGGTCTGAAGGATCTGAGAAAGGGTAACCGTTTTGAACTTGTCCTTCCTGAGGAATTTGTTTAATTCTCTTAAGTCCAAAATGGGTCTCAATCCTCCATCCTTTTTTGGAATTAGGAAGTACGGGGAATACCAACCCTTGTTCCTCTCCTCTACAGGTACTGGTTCTATAGCACCTTTCTCTAGCAGGGTTAAGATTTCCTGCATAAGGAGCAAAATCTGGAACTTTAAAAGAGCCATTCCCCGGTGGATGACTCAGACTTTTTTAAAAAGGGAAGGCAGTAACCATGGGCAACTGTTTCCAATGTCCATACATCGGAAGTAATGCCCGGCATTCTTTCAGATGCAGTGAGAGTCTGCCTCTGACTGGGGTCTTGTGTACTAAGATCTCAGAGCGTTTTTGAGGTGGCTGGAGCAGTGGCTGATTGTAAAGCATCCGCTACCTGGGTGGTTCTACTACCTCTTCCCCGTCCACCACAGGAACATCTTTTCTGACCTCTTTGATTGGACAGTCCTCTAACCCTTCCAACTAAGGAGTAAAAGTGAAAGGACCTACCCCCACCAAGGTGTGTCGGTTGGGCAGTTTTGTGTCTGTCTAATAGCAGGACCAATTGACCATATTGCTGCTTTAGCAGTCTGCAATTTCTACAGGCTCTCGTCCGCCTTTGTTACCAAATAAATGTTTGCCATCAAAGAACATTTTAAGCAATCTGGATTGCATATCTGGAGCACAACCAGACTTTCTAAACCAAGCAAACCTTTGCATAACTGTACTAGCTGCCATGGACCAGCTGATGCTGTCAACAGTGTTGAAAACTGTCTGGGGGATTTTTACATTGCATCTTTCTCATCCTTGACTAGATATAAAAATCAGTCTCTTTCCTCCCCTTCGGGTATATGATCAGCCGCCATTGCTACACATCCCCAAATAGTGTGAGCAAATCTGGCCAATGTGCGCATAGCATTTGCTGATTTTAGGGCCATACTTCCTGCTGTTCCCGCAGCGAAAACATTCTTGGCCTAAGCGTTGTAACGCTTTTTATCTATGTCTGGGGAATAGTCAGAAATGCATTCTGTTTAGAGGCTGATGTGGCAGCGTGTACCACTAAACATTCAGCAGTGGGATGCTTTGTCAAGTAACACCCTGTATTTTGATGTTCATTTTTTAATAACTGCTGGAATTATTTCTGGCATCTCCCAATTTCTACTCACTCTCCTTTGCAATGCCACATGAAAAGGAAGAATAGGATCGTCCTGGGGTCCTTTATCTAGGATTTCAGTCAGCTCATCCAGTTCATACAGTGGTGTGGGTCTTTTCCATCCCATATATTCTACCACCTTGGACATTAAATGTCTATAAGACCGTTCAGCATGGTCTGTAGGGTCTGGTCTCCCAAACTCTAATTCTGGGGATGTATCTAGTCCACATGCATTTTGCAGGGACTCCTGTAAGTTTTGTAACCTAGATTCCTCTGAGATCAAAGGCTCAGGGACCCCAGGTGCTCAATACTGAAGACCAAACGGTTGTGAATCACCCAAAGAATGTTCTGCTTCCTCATAAATCAAAGAAAGTGACTCAAAGAAGTTCTTTCTTGGTTTTGGTATATACACCTTTTCTGTGATCCTTGATGGCGGTACCGAAATCGTTGAGACTGTCAACTTCGACGGCTTTGATGCTTTCGGCATCGAGGACTTGTCTAACGCTATCAGCATCGAGGACCTGTCATGGTCTGATGAGGAGTCTTTCGGTGCTGATGGCATCAATGACTTCTTCCTCAAGGAAGATTTGTCTCGACTCGAGGGTTCCTTCCACTGCTCTCAAGGAGATTTTTCTTTGCCTTCCGAGGCCTGAGGGTGCACAGCTTTTGTTCTTATCCTTTTTTTGGTTGAGATTTTTGACTTGAGCATGACTTTCATAGGTTTTCAAGGGGGTCAAGTATGCATTCTCAAAAACTTGCATCATTTTTATGCTGAACTTCTCCCACTCATTTGGAGAGGCTGATATTGTCAGGCATTTAACCCTGTCTGGGGGGAAACTCAATGACGAAGACAGTGACCTATGGTGCCTTTTTCCTCAAACGTCAGGAAAATGACGAGTGGTGACCCTCTTGCAAGGTTATTAGTAACACAATCATGTGTGAGGAACAACATGTTATAGAAAATCAAAATCATTTAATGTAGAAATCTCCAAGATGATATCACATCAAATAGGAGGGAACTTGTGTTTAGAAGTCACTCCCACTCTACTGTCCTCCTCACAATAGGTCCAGTGAGTATGAATGGGATGGTTTAGGGTGATGTGACTTTTCAACACTGTCCGATCATATATGAAGACCAAACAAAATAGGGAAATTATACACACCTCTAAAGGTTTCTAATCAATACAAGTCCAAACCATAGACTGGAGGGGACTCACTTACTCACTGATGGACTGACTGAAAGACTGATTGGAAGGAGATGGACAGAAACATTGACAACAAGAGGAGGGAGAAAGGGAGAATAAATGTGTCTGTTTTTCTTTGGATACATGTTGGATTGTTAGAAGGCCACTGTGAGAGGATTGGATTTCAGCCCCAGCCCTTCCTCAATGAAAAAGGAATATGACAGGCCCAATGCAGAAGAAGAGAAACCAGGCTATGGAGGGAACACAACCCACCTCGATGCATGATGCCCAGCTGTTATCAAAAGGGGAGAATCCAAACATTTCTTCAAAGGGTAGCCACCTGCTTATGAGAAAGCCTAAAAGAAATTCCTATGTAAGTATGACACCAAGCGGAATATATAATTCTATGGACAGGTATACTCTAAAGGGGAGGAGATTAATTACCAGGCCAGCCTATTTGTGAAAATTCTGAGGGGGCAGAGGGTAAATCAATTGACTGTACATCCTGGTAAATTAATACATGTTTCAGAACTGTAAGTGCTTCTGGAATATTTTGATTTCATAAAATAGACCAAAATGGTATGCATATTGGGATATTCCAGGCTACTTTTCTGTGTAATGGCAGAGTACAGAATTGGAGTCATATAATATTTCACTGTGCACCTGCCTAGAAAAATAATGTCATTGAAGTTATTTCATGTTTAGATCACAGAGCATGGTCCAGTTACTAGTTCCGAACAACTCACGGAAATAGGAAGTGTGTTTTTAACTGCCACTCATTATTGGAACTTTAATTGCCCATTGAACAATGACTGACACTTTTTACACAGTAATGCAGTTGAAACACCAATAAATGGAACCTTTGGCAACATACTTGTTAAATATGCATGTTTTTATTGTAAGCAATTTACATGTAGAAATGACAAGTAGTCTGTCCTAAAATTGAGGTTTCTGGAATGATGTTTGAAATACTGGCATGTTTACTGAGTAAGGGGGAGGTGTATTTTTTCTATGCATGAAAAATAGATAGACTTACATAGTGTAAGGAAGGCATGGTTATCAGAAGTACGTCAGGCACAAGGAATACAATCCAAGGGTGTATATTGAACAGTATATGGATGGGGAAATGCCTAATCTAAACCCAAATCTAAGATGGGAGCAATCTACGACCATCAAAGTAAAGAAAGTGCTGTCCTAGTGGTGTTGTGTCAAAACAAAATGGCCTATACTAATAAACCTATTGCCAAATCCTTACTCTATATAACAAAAGGGTGTGGGGCAATGATATGTATAATAAAAGTGTGTAGTGCAAACTGAAATGTCCAAAACGGTTTTGGTAGTTCAGGACTGCTGAACTAATGCACTCCCTTCCCCATGTTACATCATGGGACATCGTGGAACAGTGGCATGAGTGCAAGCACCCCTTGAGTATATAGACATCAGGAAGCAGTTTCTTCAGAAAAGGCAGGATCCCTTGAATCAATATCTTTGGCTTGGCCTCACAAGACTTTTCCCTAGCTCTCACCAATCAGGATTCCCCACTTCTGCAGCTTTCGCCTGTTACCCATTTGTTGGGTTCACCCTCGTCTTTACACCACTGTTCAGTCCCTTTATCAAAATGCAGGATTCACCTTCCCTTGATTTCACTTGGCGTTATAACACTCTGGAGCTCTCAATGTCTTTTTTAAATAAGTATTTGGTTCACTTTCACCGATTCACTCAGGTCTGCCTCCTCTGGTTCAGACCTTCCTCTGTAGGCAGTTCTGGCTTCCCTCAATTGGTCATGAGCCTTCAAACGGCTAGCATCAAACTTTTTACTTTGCAATCTTTCATGCTTTCATTTCAAAGTACTTGCCAGTCCAATACAGAGACTTCTGATAGGCGATCGCGTCTCGCCGGGTCACTCTGTTATATTGTAGCTAGTGTGTTAGCTTCAAGAACCAGGTTTCTCTTTCTCATGGCTACCGTCCTGCGCGCATCCCACAATACAGGGTACAGTTCAAAGGTTTGTCCTGGCCTCCTCTCCCGAGGACTTCTGTTACCTGCAGTTCTTGGTTAGCATCACAGGGCTAATAATTTGTTAGGTTAGCTTTATACTTCGTTTCACTTTTTTGTAAAGACTTTCAACTGTACAAGGGGGGCTTGTACCCTTGACTTTATCCTTGTATGAACACTTTGACTATTCGCCTCCTTTCTCTTTTTTCTTTTGTGGCTTCTCTCACACGCACAATCTCGGCATGCTTCATTCTTGCTACAACGTGCTTTCGGTCACAGTTTCTCAACAACGTAACAAGCACTGCAGATGTTAATGTCCTTTTCATTTATCAACACAAGCCGGTCTCCCATTTCACTCACCGGCAATGGCTGATACAGTGCATCAAGACCTGTGTAGTAAAGGCTTTAGACCCAGCGTGGCTAACTTCCTTTCAGATCCTCACACCGCACATGAAGGAGGTACCACCATGACCTTCTGCAGTAATGGGAGTTGCCTATTTGGGATTCTGCAGTGACCTTCACCCAGAAGCTTGTTGGACCACAACCTTTCATTCACCTTCCGGTCCTGTCTGCTCTGCTTCCATGGTCGCGTTGTCTTCCTGGGATTTCCTGCCTTTTCATTCTGCTGGTCTTGCTTGCTTCGGTTGCCCTTCTCGCCTTGCTCGCTGGGTGCTCTCATGTGCCACCTTCTATCCAAGTGGGAAAAAGTAACAGCCTTCAGGTGCGAGTCATTAAGGATAAGTGCCTGACTCTGAAGTTGGGACATATCAAACGGACTGGATGTGTGTGAGTCTGTCTTTCCCTGAAGCACTTTGTCCATACAGCAGAATATGTGTAGGAAAGGGAGTCGGGGGGGGGGAGTGAGGTTCCTAGATAGTACATGGAATGAGGTGTTCTACAGGAGATTGATGACAGGAATACTGTGTCTCCCCTCCAAGTGCCTCACTCCAACTCCCCAGTGACCCCTTATCCAGGTGATCCTCCCACACTGGCCCACCCCCAGGGTCTGGATCCAATAGCGATGGCTGTGCCCCGGCCCACATGGATGACAGATCCCAAGGCACTGGTCGGTGAGAGACCCTTTGGTTCCTCACAATAGGCATGGATGCTCTGAGTTATACTTTTGTTTTCCATCATTTTCCTTTCATGTGGTCATTTGTATAGCACCTTTCACCCTGGGTATGGTTGTAATGAGCAGTAGGTTGAACACCCTTGGAGAGATCGAAGTCCGAAGTATCTGAAAGTTAGGAGTTGCTAATATGCATGTGAGCATAATGGTCTTTAAAGGTTGTGAGGGCTTGGCCGGATCCCTGCTAGCCACCCATGTCTAATTGGCATGTGTATGGGTGGAGAGAGGTACACTAGGGAAATAAGCTGGAGGGGTGTGTGTTAGAGTGTCGGGGGGAAATTCTGCCGGGGTCGGCCGGGCCGTCCGCAGACCTCCGGGCAGGGAGGCCCCAACTCCTCCCGTATATCCCAGATGAGATAGAGTATGAGACACACGCAAGAAGCAAGGTGACTCTGCTGTTTATTAGACAAAACGGCAGGGATGGGTCAAGGAGCGTACGCGTCCGTCCTGACACACACACAATCGTAGGGCTCGCAGGCCCTTTTTACCTTGGTATGACGCGCTACTTGCGTCACATTGGAAAGTTAGCAAAAAACCTATCGCCACTCTTAATTGGTTACTCGAGTGGTAGGGTTAGTATAGCACACGTATAGAGAACAATGTTAGTGGTCGAGGGTTAGTCAGGTGATATATCTGGGTTGTCCCTACGATTAGATACATGAGAATTGTTACATGAAGACCCCTGATGATTGGTTAAAGTTAATGGCGTCAGTGATAGGAGCCCCATGTTCTGATTGGTTCGCCCGCGAGCTTCCCAGCCTGGGACCATCGCTGTTCCCAGCTCTCGGTGTACCTGTCATTTGCAACAATGTTTCACTATGGGTACGTGCAGACAATGTGAGGACTTATTCATAGCTGGAAGGCCGACTACTCCCACTGTCGCAGATGTCCATTGAGCCTTTTAATTGTATCTGCTTATGTCTTGTAACGAGAGATCCAGACGCTTTCTTTCTCCTGGGCTTGGCATCCTGTCAGGTTCGGCTTGGTCACGTGAGGTGGGACCGTGTTTGAGGCATAATTCTGCACAATTAATATTGTTTTTCCACTGTGTGCCTGGTTTAATTTGCAGGTGTGACTTTAACGTTGGTGTGCGGCGTGCGAGGTTGCAACATCGTGCCTTTGATGATTTGCTTTCGGAATGTGGGTTTGCAACATTGCGACCTTGGCTGGTTGCTTCGCCGGGCTCATTCTGCAGGATCAGCAATCTGACTCTTGTTCTTTTAACGTCCATGGAAGCTCTTGCTTGTGGCCTACTTAGGCCTGGTGTATAAGTGGATCCGTCTGGTGCACAGGCGCTTTAGGTTACAGTACCATATAGTTTTATGACCAGTATCGTGTCTTCATTATATTTCTCATTGTGGCAACTGGTTTTAGGAGAAGCGTGAGCAAGCTTTTTAGATGAGTTCATGACGCGTCTTGCGTTTCTGCATTTTGAAAGCCTATGTAGAAAATAATAAAGATGCACGTCCGTGAGTATGTCTGTCGCCTACGTCATAGCACTGAGTATATTCTTCGTGTAGATTGGTGCGGGAGTGTCCAGTGTGTATATTTGTACAGGTGTGCTGACCGTTGGCTAGGTCGTCATGGCATCTCTAACGACGTGTAGGTTTTAGTCTAGTTGGTCCGTGCCGCAGGTGTCGGCATGGCTAGTGCGGGCTGCTGGGCAGGCAGATGGAGACATCCGTATGTTCCTGTACCAGGGTATTTGGTCGTCTGGTAGATGGGCAAACTCTTCTCGTGGCGGGTGTCTGGGTCGTGACCCTTTAGGCCAAGCGCGAGAGGTGAAGGACGGGAGCCTGGTCTTCCATTCTCCCACTTCAGTCCCCCCTCTGGTCGACTTGTCGACCACAAACATATCCTTTTCGTTGTCTCCTCTCACTCTCCATATCTTAGTTATTCCTCCTAAATGTCCATAGTGATTCACATGATCTTCAAATGACCAATACATATATTCACAGGTTCCTCCAGGAGTACAGTATACCCATTTCCCTATGTAGCTCCTGGGGTTTCTTGGGTTCTCGATCTTCACCGATGGTGGGTCCAGATGGTTGGTGACGATCTGGTTGCGTAACCTCTCCCTCTCTTGTATTGTTATGCCTGTGTGTTGGCCGTCATCTGCTGGCATCAAGGGGTGCATACCGACCATTTCAAGCAACTCGTCAGTGGTGCGTGCCTTCCGGGCCTTCCAAAATCTTATTATGATCAGTGTAGCTCCAGCCAAAATAGTACAACCAACTATAATTTTTAGTCCATCTGACAGCCAAGATGGCATCCATGACCATAATAGTGAAAACCAGCTCTTATCCTTGTTTACACCGTTACTTTCATCCATCATTTTGGAGTGCATCTGGGCGAATTGTGAAACTGCTTCTGTCAGTGTACCATTGTCAGCATCGTTGGCAGGAATGAACGTGCAGCATGATTGTCCTATCTTTGCACAAACTCCTCCTTCCATGGCTGTGAGGAGGTCCAATACATATCTGTTCTGGAGTGCTACCATCCTTATAGCTCGCAGCTCCTCTTTTATTGCGTTGAATCCATTTACTGTAGAATTGATGGTCATCATTAATTCCCATCTAGTTATCTGGAGCCATTTTGCGTTTGCGTAGGCCTGCAGTCCCGGATGTATTATTGAGGAGAAAAACATAGCTGCTCTGCTGAATAGTCTGTGTTCTGGCGGGATTGAAGTGAGTGCCGTTTCCGACCTTCCCCATAGGTAATTTCCTGTCAGAGGTTCTCCTTGTCTTTTCCTTCTGTTTAGGACGGTATCATTGCTGTTGGTCCTATTCCCTTGCTCCTCCTGAGGTGGTGCAGATCTCTTCCTTCTTTTGTCCCCTTCATCCATTTTGGGAAAGTTCGCCACATTCACATGCTTCTTTGGTACCACTAGTGATGGTACATTGACGTGCACCATTGTGCACACACCATTCCACAGGGGAGGCAGTGTATGGTATGCCTTTTCTCCACAAGCCCAATAATGGTCCATTATTACTGCTGTTCCTGCTCCCCCCTCAGGTAACTCCATCACGTTTGCACAGTTGGTGTTGTATCCTACGTCCACCTCTCCTTTATGTTGGTAGCATACTTTGGGCGCAGTCAGCGGCAGTATTGTTATTGGGTCTTCATCCGTCTCCACCCATGTGAGCATGGGTACGTACTTGATCCACGTCGTCCAACATCTGTGGTTGTGTGCCTCGATAGTTGAAATAGTTTCTTTTGTTACCAT
The DNA here is from genome assembly GCF_040938575.1 of Ambystoma mexicanum. Lineage (NCBI taxonomy): Eukaryota > Metazoa > Chordata > Amphibia > Caudata > Ambystomatidae > Ambystoma > Ambystoma mexicanum. The sequence goes on along the minus strand of NC_090941.1, from coordinate 98,820,889 downwards.
GTTGCTGCCAATCACTCCTATCTCCCAATTGTTATCTAGGTACACCTTCCCTGTTATCGTCACCAGTGGCCTTTCCCAACATCCTGGTTTACCAGGAACTTCAGTGGCGTACCAATCACATGGTAGATACTGCAGTGTTACTTTCTTTGTTTCCCCTTTTGCAGGACCACTTGTTATGTATTTGAATGCTTCAGCATGTAAACTGCTCTTGTGGTAACTCAAATAGGTCTTGAGGAAGTTGTTTTCATATGGGTATGAGTCTCGTGTTTGCCACACCATATGCACCACTGTCCCTTGGTATCTTCCTTTTGTTTGGAACAGTGCCAAGTATATTATGCATCGTGCTGTCTTTTCATCTATTTCTGTGGCAACAAATGTTCGAGAAGCGCTCATGGCGTATGGTATTAATGAGCAAACGTAGCAGCTGTCCTCTGTTGTCTGCTTACCAATGCGGGTCATGTGTTGGTACCATATGTTGTTTGAGACGTGTGCTGAATCTTGTATATAATTATCAATACCTTTATTATCTGAGTATGTGCTGCGTTTAACTCTATTTTGCTTGTGTGCAATTTTACTAGTATCACCTGACGTAACACCAGTTGCAGCAGGGGATGAGGGTGTATTAGGTTTGGGTGCAGCAATAAGATCAATAGCATAGCTGTACTGCCATACAGAGGCAGCCAAGAACCCGGTGATCATCAAAATCCCTATTAGTTTTATTACATATGCTAATTTCACCGGCATTTTGCTCTTACCTTGCTGCAGTCCTGGCAGCGTATTCTTGCGACGTTAAAGTTGCCCGCCTGAAAATTCTCAAAATGCTGGTTATTAAATGTTAGTTATTGTTTTTCTTTAAACTCTCCCTATCAAATAGTCATTCAGTGCCCAGGCAAAGAGCTGTTCCCACGCTACTCTAAGTGATCTATCTCTTAGGACAGGCAAGTATGGGTGGAGGTGGGGCATTGAATATTCTATGGCCAAGAGGAATGCTGTGTAGTAGACACGTACGCTTCTCCTTTTCAGGTACGTTGGCCTTTTCATTTCATATACAAATTGGTGTGACAATTCTTCCGGGTAGTTATCGTCTGGGAGTACCATCTACTCCTGGGCAGTAAATCTGTTAGTTATCTATTTTCTTAACAATACAATAATACGCAGTTCCTGCATGTGCGAGAGAAGAGAAAAGAGAGCATTCACTTGTTTACATGTGTAATTGTGCAGGCAATGTCCTTCAGTTCGGTTATTACTATATTGGGAGTAGGAGTCAATGGGCAGGGGGTTTGGGCTCAGCTGGTGGAAGTATTTTTACTCTTTGAGCGTGTGACCATGGGGTGGGCAGTATGGGGATCACCCCTTTCTTCGTCAGTTATTGTCTTCGGGGAATCTGGGTAGTGACAGGGTATGGGAACAATTGGGCCGTTGGCTGTGGTAGAACTCTCTTCCTCCATTGGTGATGTTGTTGTTGTTCTCCCAATGGACCTGTCGGTGGCGCTGGGGCGGGTCTGCAGTTTGTAGATCTTTACATCATGTAGGTGGTTCCAGGCACGCTTGTCCTGTAGCTTTACTGCTCTTGTTGATACTTCCTCTACCAGATGGGGGCCAGTAAATCGTTCATTATTCCACTTCCTGTTGAAATTGCGAAGTAGCACGTGGTCACCTTTAGCAATTTTACACAGGTTTTCCTTTTCCAATTCTTTATCCGCGTCTTCTTGTTGATTGCTGTTAGACCCGCCCCGTGTGCGCTCGAGCTGTTGAGACACAAACACTACACTAGTAATCAAAGAAGACACATATTGGTACATTTCATCACCTAGAACACTCGCTGTATTTTCGTGGTCGGTAAATGCTCTTGATGTTGGCGTTAGGGGAAGGCGCATTTGACGTCCGGTAACCACCTCGTGTGGGGTGAGGTGGTGGTCGGACCCTGGTCTATTCCTTAGTTCAAATAGGGCTAATGGAAGGCAATATAACCAGCTTTTCTTTGTTGTTTGTTGTATCTTTGCAATTGCCTCCTTTAATAGGCCATTCAGGCGTTCACATACACCGTTGGCCTGTGGGTGGTAGGCACATGCAAATTTATGTTTTATGTTCAGCAAGGATGTGATATGCTGGAACATTTCGTTTGCGAAATGTTGGCCATTGTCTGACCTTAACACCTCGCACACTCGCCACCTGGGGAAGACCTCCCTCACTAGGAATTTAGCTGCTTTAAATGCATCTGGGTGTGAACAGGGCCCTGCTTCAATCCACCTAGAGAATGGGCATACTACTACAATCATATACCTATTACCTTGACATATGTTGATCATATCAACATAGTCAATATGGAGATGCCGAAAAGGTCCCTCTGGCCGGGGTATAGTACCTCTTATTACTTTTAGGGTATGGCCGGCCATAAACTGTTGACATGTGAGACAATTGCTGATAAAATTCGACACATGAGAATTTAACTCGGGGCAGAACCAATCTTCTCTAATTCGTGCTGCAATTACTTCCTTGCCTGTGTGGGCTGGGTGATGTAGATGGCTCAGGGCGGTGTTCAAAAGTGCCAATGGTATTACAACCTTTCCAGTGCCACCCTGGCGCCATAGTGCGTCGGTTGGTGACATTGTGCATCCTCTTTTTACCCATATTTCTTTTTCGGCCATTGGTGCAGCCGCTTGTAGCTCCATAATCTGCGTGGCTGGGAGATGGGTGTACCCTTCTCTTATCAACATCTCCTTAGCCATTCCCCTCCCTCTCCCTCTCTGTGATTCTGGGGGGTTCCATATCTCACCAAAGTATGCAGCATACTTCGCATGTGCGTCTGCTGCTGCATTCCCCTTTGAGACGTGGTCTTCACCATTGGTGTGTGCGGTGCATTTTACTAGGGCTAATTCTTGGGGGTCATTTATTACTTCAATTAGTTCAGCCAATAAGAGGGCATGTTGCACTGGAGTGCCATCAGCTCTCCTAAACCCTCTTCTTCTCCAATTCGACAGCCCTGAGTGGACAGTGGATGTAACATATGCACTGTCGGAGTATATGGTTACTCGTTTGTCAAAGCTTTCCTTCAATGCCAATATTAGTGCAACCAGTTCTGCGGCTTGAGCGGAGTAATGCTGTGGTAATTGTACACATTTCATAGCCACACACACCGGTACCTCCATCATTTTTACCACTGCTGCCCCAGTTCTCCTTATCCCATCACTTTGATCAATAGTTGATGACCCATCAATAAACAAAAGCTCACCTCCCTCTAGTGCGTTTTCTTCAACCTTTCTAGTACATGAGTACATTTCCGTTATTTGCGTACAGTCATGGGCATAATCTCCCTCCTCAATTACTTCTGCTAGGAACCTTGCAGGGTTAACCGTGCTACATCTAACAATTGATAGTTCAGCTCTAGATAGAATGATCTCATAACCTGATGCCCTCTGCGTGGTTAGGGTGGACTTAGGTTTATTCAATATTGCAAATAGTGCATGTTCCACAAACAGTGTAGTTGGGCACCCCATGGTTATTGCTGATGCTTTTTCCACTGCAAAAGCAGCTGCAGCGAGACCTTGTTCGCAAGGGAAGTGACCTAACATTACAGGATCCAAGTGACCGCTGTAAAATGCTACTGGTTTGTAGCCCATGCTTGTTTTTTGAGCCAACACTGCTTTCATTACTGCTGAGTCGCAATGTGAAAATATAAAAAATTGTCGCTCATAGTCTGGGGATGCCAGTACTGGAGCAGTTGATATCGCATCTTTCAATTCATCAAAAGCCTCTTTCATTTCCATAGTCCACCCCAACTTTTTCTCCCCTTTATTAGCTTCCCTTAAAGCCTCAAGCAGGGGTCCGATGTACGAGCAGTAATCAAATACCCATGCTCTACAGTAGTTGCACAGCCCTGGGAATTGCTGCAGTTCCCTCACAGTTTGTGGCATTGGAGTGCTTGAAATGGCCTGTGCTCTTTGTGGTGCAATCTTTCTTCCATGTTGGGATATAAGTTGACCAATATAAAGTACCTGTTCTTGACAGTATTGTATTTTTTCCATGTCTACCTTGTACCCTTTTTCAGCCAATATTGTCAACATCTTTAAGGAGTCCTCTCTGCATTTACTTTCGTTTGTACTGCAAATTATTATGTCATCCACATACTGCAACACTGTGCTTTCCACTTTAATGTTACCCAAATCCATCTGTATTACTCTATTGAAAATTGAGGGTGATTCGCAATACCCCTGTGGCAATCTGGTATGTTTCCACTTTGTATTTCGGTAAGTGAAGCTTGTCAGATCTTGTGAGTCTGGGTGCAATGGTATTGAGAAAAAAGCATTTTTAAGGTCGATCACTGTAAATCGTGATGCTTCTGCTGGAATGCCACACAATATTGTGGCCGGGTTTGCTGTTACGGGATATTCTGCTTCTACTATGTTGTTCAAGGGCCTGAGATCCTGTATGAAGCGGCAAGACCCCCCTTTAGCCTTGCGCACTGGGTACACAGCCGTGTTGCATGGTGATTCTGAGGGGACCAATATGCCATTGTTTATAAGGGCCGTTATGGTTTCATATATGCCCTCATCTGCCTCTTTTGACAGTGGGTACTGTTTCACTCTGGGGAGTATTGCACCTTTTTTCAATGTTATCCTTACTCCCCCTATGCTTTTTATGCACCCCACGTCATAAGGGCTAGTAGTCCACAATGATTTGGGTACCTTTGACATATCCTCCTTAAAGAAGGGGACTGGGGTGCATGCCGGTGCCTCAAGTGCCATCGCAATCTTCTGTGCTACTTGTTTGTGAGCCACTCTTAGCCATATTTCTACACTCATCATGAACACCATTTCACCTTCCTCCTTTTCGTCTGAAAACAGCTCCTCATCTGACACCTGGGTTAGCCTGCATCCTTCTGCTAGTGCTATCACTGCCCTCCATGCTCTTCCTTCTTTGTCTTGGGCATGCACAGCAATATAATCAGCCGTTGCAATAATGCTCTCAATGGGGGGGCGTGGCCAGCAGGCGTAGGATGAGGACGTGATTCCTCGCTGCTCCCGGCCGCCAGCCTAATCCTACATCCATCCTGCGACTAGAATTATAGATAAAAAGCCCTAAAATACTACAGCGACGTCCGAAATCCTGCTGCTTCGAATCGGAACATTGCGGACCCGAATCGGTGCGGGCTTTGCGAGATATAGCCCTCAGCGCACTCAAATTGCGGACCGTTACCAACATCCAAGATGGCCGCCTGAGGGCGAGGGAGGCAGAGACTGAGAATCCTTGAAACCACGGCCACCCCAGGAAACTGCGAAGTGAGCGCGGCCTCCCACACGCTGGCTGCGACGTACGAGAGCCTGTGGGAAACTATACCGTCACCTCGCCTGAAGGGGTGAGAAGCCAGCCGGCAGCTCCAACAATACGAAGGCGCCCTCCCCCGCCGTGATCCACACCTCCTGATACGGGCGCGGCACGATACGGGCCCCACCAGAGGATCACTGGGACAAAGCCGCTCCGGTCCCAGTCAAGCACCCGCTGAGCTCCGACGGCGACTCCTGATCACCCTCCCGGTCGCTCGCTGAGGACTCGGGCCAAGCGGTAAGGAGAGGGGGAGACGGGGGATTGGATCCTGGCATCCTGTGAGACTTTTCCCGGCCACATATGTGCAAACGCCACGCTCTGGGCCCGACGTGTGTGTCGCAGCTCCTGAGCGAAACTCCGAACCCCGGAGAGATAGGCCTTACCGGCTTACCCAAAACCACCTAGTCGCGGTGCACAGAACTTCGGCCCTCCGACCGAACCAGACCCAAATCTGTGGGCTTCCCCCCGACACGTGTCCAGCTGCGTGCACATGGACTGTGGATGCCCCTCTCCCGAAGGGCCATCAGTGGAGCCTGCCATAACCATTTCTTCTGCCTATTGAACACCAACACTTGCTTCCCTGCCCTCTAACGAGAACCTTTGCCACCACCTCCCCACCTCACCTACAATGGGGAAAGATAAGCCTAGGAAGACCTCCACTCAAAGCCGGATTGAACAATACGCAACTACGCCACTCACCCGCTCCCCGGAAAGACCAACGCAACAGGACTCAGACCCCATGGAGGATAGTATCTCCCTCAGAGATATAATGGGTGCTATTGCCAGTTCTAGAACTTCCATGGAGAAAAAGATGGACAGCATTGGTGCGGATGTATCCCTGCTAAGACATGATCTACAGAAGCTGACCTCTCGTACTGGGGAAGCGGAGATGCGGATCTCCGAAGCGGAGGACAACCTTTGCGGTGTGAACCGACAGATGTCCGGCATGTTGGCACGCATAAAGCTCCTGGAATCGAGAGCCGATGAGAGTGAGGGCAGATCAAGACGGAACAACGTCCGCATACTGGGTATTCCGGAGAAAGCAGAAGGAGATTGCATGGAACTTTTTCTTGAAGGGTGGCTTGCGGACATATATGACCTACAATCCTTCTCCAAATTCTTTTCCATCGAGCGAGCCCACCGCATCCCCACAGGCAAGATCATCCCAGGAGCACCACCACGTACAGTCATTGCGAGGTTTCTAAATTATAGAGACAGGGACACAGTACTGCAACTGGCGAGGTCCAAAGGGACTATTACATACAATGGCTCAAAGATTGCCTTCTTCCCTGACTTCACCAGAGAAGTACAGAAAGCGCGCCAATCCTTTGATCCCCTCAAAAAACGCCTGCAAGCAATGGGAGTCAAATACGGGCTAATATTCCCTGCCCAACTCAAAATATATCACAAGAACACGACAGTCCACTTCACTGATCCCAAGGAGGCGTGGAGCTGGGCTGAAAGACACATAGACGGCGACTGGAGTACTGCCGGGAGAGGAGGGAGAGAACGGAATGGACCGCGCCCTGACCGACCGCCTGATCGGGAACCGCAGCAACAACAACAGGACGGAGTCCCACAACAAGCAGAACTTTAGTAGACATCACTAATATCTGGGATATCCAAGCCATCACTATGACCCTGCAGGGATGCTGTACTGTACACTGTAAATGCGACTAAGATAGCAATTCCGGCTGGCGGCCGCCCACACAGCGCCCCCCCCCAGCCCCTGGACACCAAACCAAACGAACTCGGAACACCACATAGCGGAGTTCCAACACCCTGCCTTGTGTCTCCCCCCCCCCGGGGCGTAACAACTGGCACATCTGTGCCCGAGACGCGGATTGCCACGAGGCAGGCAGATGTAGACTATTGTTAAATTGTTTAAAAGTTAACACTGGGTCGACAGATGCTTCAGTTGTGGGTGGAGTATGGGGAGGGGGGAGTTGGGTTTTTTTATGGTTATTCAATGTTTGACATACAGAGGCAAGACGAGTATGCTATACGGATTGAATACGACGGAAATACTGTGCATGCAACCAAGGAAATATATCTGTGTAAACAAACTGCCCATTGACAATGGCAACCCGAAACACTGCAACCCAAAGTAATCTTAAACTCCTGGCATGGAATGTGAACGGACTGGGCGCCAGCATCAAAAGACGGCTAGTCTTGCAATATCTAAATAGACATTCCCCAGACATAGCCATACTGACCGAAACACACCTGGCCGGAACCACATGCACATTTTTTCAAAGATCTAATTACCGCACTGCGATACACGCAGGCTTTTCTATGGGAGCGAGAGGGGTCCTCGTACTAATCCACAATAGGCTTCCGCTAGTGACCACAGACGTGTTGCTGGACAGGGGAGGCCATTATGCATTCATTCAGGCAACACTATGGAACCAAACACTGGCACTCATGGCAGTGTACTCCCCGCCAGCTCTCCTCAAAGATCTGCTAAACGAAATCACCCCCATCCTGGAAACGAGAACTGCAGACACATTGGTGATAGGGGGAGACTTCAATGAGGTCATGGACTATACGCTTGATCGCACGCACCTAAGGACCAGGAATCCCGCCACCACAACCAAACTGGCCTCCTTCGTGTCGGCAATGGGCCTCTGTGACGCATGGAGGGCCCTTAATACACAGACTCGTCAATATTCCTTCCACTCGGGGGCCCACGCCTCGATGTCTAGGATAGACTACTTCTTCCTCCCACACCAAAGTGTCCACCAAATAAACAATGCATCCTTCCTTCCCCGAGGAATCTCTGACCATTCCCCATTGCTGCTGGAGCTGGAAACGGCCAGACCGAGACCACCCCCCTCATGGCGCCTAAATACCTACTATTTGGGATTCCCTGAATTTCAGGAGATGGTAGAGACCGCCACCTCCGACTACTTTGAGCTTAATATAGACTCAGTTGATAACCCCAATACACTATGGGAGGCATACAAACCAGTCCTCCGCGGAGAAATCATATCGTGGACGTCCCATAAGAAGAAGAAACAGCGCGAAAAGATCGTCGAAGCTGAATCCGAGGTAACATCCAAGGAACTGGACCACATTGCCAATGACACCCCGGAGTCAAACAGGGCTCTACTGTTGGCACAGAGGAAGCTCCATAACTTATCCTTGGACTGTGCCAAGAAAGCACACGCAGCAATGAAGGCGCGTGTATATGAAACAGGCGATAAAGCAAGCAAACTGCTTGCGTGGCTGGAAAGACGTGATGAAGGACAATCAAAGGTGAAATGCATCAGAACCCTAAACACAAACCTAGTCTATGCCGACGCAGAGATCGCTGAACGCTTTGCTGAGTTCTACGAGAACCTCTACGAACCCCCCACCGATACTGTGGATAGTACCATACTAGATGATATCGTTCTCCCAACACTCACCCCAGACCAGACCACTGCCCTAGATAGTAAAATCACTACTACCGAGATATCAACTGCCATTATGCAACTCCAGGCCGGCAAGACCCCGGGCCCGAATGGGTTCCCGATTGACATTTGGAAAAAACTACAACATCTGGACATACCCGCACACTTGCTCAAGGTGTTTGAACACTCTCTAACCCAGAATGAGCTCCCACCCGACCTTCGCAAAGCTACCATCGTAGTGATCCCTAAAAAAGGCAAACCCCCAGAAGAATGCACATCCTATCGTCCCATATCCCTTATCAATAGCGAAGCAAAAATTCTGGCCAAAGTTCTAGCCAACAGATTACAACTAGTCATTACATCACTGATCCACCCGGACCAATGTGGCTTTATGCCCCAGCGGTCGACCAGAATGAACATTCGCAGATTACACTTGGCACTAGAAAGAGCCCCGGCCCTGCAGCAGTCTCTGGCTCTGTTGGCCATAGACTTCGAGAAAGCATTCGACTCTGTTCACTGGGAGGCGCTATGGGCCATAATGCATAGGATGCACTTCGGAGAACCGTTCATAAAATGGGTGCAACTCCTATACAAGAACCCAATAGCCGAGGTTAAAGTAAATGGGTGGCCGTCGCGCACTGTCCGACTAGGGAAGGGAACCAGACAAGGTTGCCCACTTTCGGCGATGGTGTTCGCACTAATAATGGAACCACTAGCAGTCCTCCTGAGGGATTCTTCCGCATGGACTGGCTTTCGTTGGGGTCCGGGCTGTGAAGATAGAGTTTCCCTCTATGCAGATGACCTCCTAGTATACCTGAGCGACCCAGCCTCTTCATGCCCTGTGGTCACGCAAATCCTAATAGAATACGGATCCTTTAGCGGACTTAAAGTAAATTGGTCCAAATCTGTGCTGTTCCCGGTTAAAGGGATAGACTGCGTTCCGACAGCGGGCTCCCCATATAAGGTTGAAACCAAACAGTTCCGATACCTGGGTATTTTAATCGCCAATGAGTTAAATAACTATGTAGAACAAAATCTACGCCCAGTTACTAAAAGATATAAGCAAGATGTAACCCACTGGCAGGCACTCCCGTTGACACTGTTAGGAAAGGCAGCGCTCTTCAAGATGCTGGCCCTACCCCGCTTTTTATATGTTCTTCAGAATGCCCCCCTCCACGTTCCCGCTACAGAATTCCACAGTATAAATAGCACAACACGTATACTCCTCTGGGGTGGGAAGCGCCCGAGAATTGCCCTCCACACTCTCCAACGTTCGGTTTGGGAAGGGGGGATAGGGCTCCCGAATATCCAGATTTATTACTGGGCATCCCAGATGGCAACAGTCAATGATATTCTACACGGGGACCCGAGCATACCTCACATAAGAGCCGAACTAGCGGCGAGACATGGAATGTCCCCACTTGAAAGTCTCTACTGCAAACAAACTCACCCACCTGCACACACGATAGCAGTACACACAGCCCTGATATGGAAAGAAATACACAGACACTTGGGTTGGGACAAGAAAATCACCCCACTCCAGCCCATCTGGAACAATGCTCACCTTTCGAATCTTGCCAACCTCCCGAAATGGCCAGCCTGGGTCGTAGCTGGCATACAGACGATCCAACTGATAATTGTAAACGACCGGCTGATGCCGTTCCCCGAGCTCGCAGCGGCACATGGCTTGCCGGAATCTGAACAGTATCACCACAGACAGCTACAACACGCACTTGTCGCACACAGAGCCCAACTTGTGGACATGCCGGAATGCACACCTATTGAAAGAAATATAGTAATGGACAAGGTGAACAATAAAGTCACGTCTACCATGTACAATGTTGTTTCTTCATTCGGCATGAATGAACTTCTGACCCTGAAGACGAAGTGGGAAAATGACATTGGCCCCATATTACCGGAAGACTGGATTGAAATCCTAATGTATCCTAGAGAATGCGCAATCTCGGCACGGATTCGTTTGGTACAGCTTAAAATACTACATCGGATATATTATCCTCGAATAACACTCTACAATTGGGGTAAATCGACCGACCCCAAGTGCCTACGCTGCAAACAAGAAGAAGGATCCTTTTACCACATCCTCTGGCAGTGTGCACGCATACAACGCTTCTGGCATAAATGTAGCGCAAGGCTCTCTCGGGCCATGTCCCGCCCAGTTCCGACGGACCCTAAACTCATGCTCCTAGGTATTACAGACGACCTAGAACTGTCACGATTCGAAAAGCTACTTGTGTCAACTGCCACAGGAATTGCGAAAAGGAACATCGCGCAATTATGGGGTTCAGAAAACACCCCGAAATATGATCACTGGCTATCGGACGTGGATGCAATCATTTTAATGGAACGCAGAGTCTACCAAGCCAGAGGTTGTCCGGGCAAAGCGGACAAGATTTGGGGAAGATGGGAACAAACAATGTAAATCTACTGTAATAGCGTTATTGTGCATTGGCGTGCAGTCCCGCAAAATCCATGCCTGCTAACACCATGCTTTGGGGCATTTTCACGTAACATGACTAGCCAGGAATTGATTGCCACCTCAACTGCTCATATACTTTATTTCACATGTGTTGCTATGCTTGCCTATGTCCTCCAGTGTATTCGTCCAGGCTACCCTGCCAGCCGTATGCAAAGTCTTGTAGTCTTGTAGTTTTGTTGATTTCTTGTTGATTTCTTGTTGTTTCTTGCACAAAATATAATAAAATATGTTATTAAAAAAATAATGCTCTCAATGTCCATTAGAACCACCTTTCCTTCTGGTTCATTAACAGGTGTTTCTGGTCTGAACAGATAGGCTGCTGGCCTCCTCCATATTTTCCCTTCTATCCCTGGCATCCATGCAAGTGCCATATCTGTTCCATACTGGAATAGTTCGCCATCTACTGGCTCCGCCCTAATCGCTATCTGTCCGCAGTATGCTTGCATAATCTGTCGTGCTGTGAGCATGTTAATCCCTGGAGTAGAGCAAATGATGCCGTCCTCTGTAAAGGAGATCGTCATATTCAACCTGTTCATTATGTCTCTCCCCAGTATATTTACTGGTGAGGCACTATAATATAAAAGTGGAACTGACAGATCATAATCTCCAATAGATAAGGGAATGTTATCAGTAAAGGGAACCAACCCTCTAGCCCCAGAGAATCCTTGGGTGTTCATGGCTTCGCCTGACATCTTAAATTTACCTTCCCTTATGCAAGACCGGGTCGCCCCGGTGTCAACAAGGAATGATAATTTTTTGTCACCTATCGTTACCTCTATGCATGGCTCCTCCGCACTATTAGGTGTTACTGACAGGATGGGACACACCAAGGCCGTCTGTGGGCTGTCCTATTGAGGGTACAATGATTGGCCATTTCCTGTGTAAGGGTTGTGTCCCAAGACCGTCACCCTACCCAATTGTGTTTGTTGTGTTTGGGGTTGTTGTGTCATCGCTACCTGTTGTTGTGGCAGTGAATATGTCTGTGGCTGTTGTTGTGTTATTTGTTGTTGTTGTTCATTTCCCTGTTGCAACGTCTGCTGTTGTAGTAGGCCCTGCTGTTCTTGTGAGGGCCTTGGTTGTCCCTGTTCACTCCATGATGGTGTTCCTGGCCTAACTCTACACGTGCGTGACATGTGTCCTAATAATCCACAACTCCAACACACTGGTGGTTCCCTACTCTGCCATGGGAAGCTCCCTGGGTTGTCCTGGTATACTGGTTGCCCTGTGGGGTAGGAATGTCTAAGTCCTCCCACCTGCTGTTGGGTGTTATATCCGTATCCTCTCCCTCTCATAAATCCTCCTCTCCCCCTGTTATAATTATAATACCCAGCTCCTTGCATGGGGTACCCTCCTCCCATGTTGGTTGTGTATGGTTGCAGTGGCGGCGCCTGTTGTGTTATAGTCTGTGAAGGTGGTATTTGGGCGGAATCTTGTGCAGCCACTACTTGTGTGGGGCTTTGGGCCATTGTTGTGGGCGTAGTTATTAGTGCCCCTTCCATTGTGTATTTAGTAAGTTTTTTCTGTACTAGTTTAGCCTCTTCTGTTTTCCTGTCCTCTTCCTTTTGTTTCATTTTTCCTTGCCATGTCCTGCAGTGATGTACTCTAGTCAGTTGTATTTCTGGCCATGGTTTTGCTTCCATTCCCACTACTTTCTTTAGTTGTTTCTGGACTCCTTCTGGGAGCCCTTGTACTAGTATATGATAAAATATTGCTGGTGTTTTATCCCATTGCTCTCTAGTTTCCATGCGCCACTTCTCTTGGATCTCCTGGATATAATCAACAGGATCTTCAGTCTCACGCATCTTACGGGAGGTAATTGCTCCTATGTCTGATGTGTCTGGGTACTGTACCCTCAGTGCCTGCCATAGTGCATGTCTGCAGTTTGCGAATGGTGCCCCATCATGCGATGTGTTTGTTATTGTTACCCCATGGAATCCCGCTCTCTTCCAAATGTCATCCGCTCTATCCCCTAATATTGATATTAAAAGGCCCTTTACATCTCCTACTGCCAGTTTATGTCCTGCGGTGTGTTTTTCCATTTCATATATCCATTTACCCGCACCTCCACTTAATGATGGAAGCCTGCATTTTATATTTTCTTTATCTGTATGCTTCCAAGGGACATACTGTGGTCTAACCCCTCCTCTCTCCAAAAGTGGCATCAAGTTGTGTCTCGTTTCACCCTTTATGTTCCATAATATCGAGTCCTCACACCCTTCCTCCTCTTCCCTTTCTTCTGCATCTTCAATTTCGTCCTTATTACCCCTGCTCGTAACTCTTTCTTCTCCATCTTTTCCCCTCCTTCCATCATTTCCTGTATTTAATGTGGGCATGTGTATTTGTCTGTCCTGCCTGCGACTAGGGAGGTCTCTAAGCCGACATGCATAGGGTGTCAGTTCCTCTGTGAAGGGCGCGAGTTTTATTTTGCGCAACGAGCGTGAGGTGGTTGAGCATGTAGGGTGCGATGGGGGAGGGCGTGATGGGGATGGGAATGGTGTGGCTTCATGTGTCTGTCTTTCCGCTAGTCCTTGCTCTCCCTCCTCACTTCTCTCCAGCTCATCCTTTCTCCTACTGATCCATGGCGAGTCTATGTTGGTTCGGGTGAGGTATAGTTTGTCTAAGCTTTCCCTTTCACTTTTTCTTCCTTCCCTCTCCACTCCTTCTTCTTCCTCACTACAAAAGTCAGTCATAAACGGCACCCCCCACTCTGTCTTTTTCGCTTTTATTGTTACTGTTTGTAAGTCTATTAGGTCCAATTCTCCCTTTTCTCCTTTACCAACTGCTCCCCCTTGTGCTGATGTTGTCGCTACTTCTGTGCTTCTATATACATCCCCCCATCTTTCACTCTCCCTACTCCTATCTTCTCTTTCTCCTACACTTCTCTCCTCCATCTCCCTACTATTTTCCTCCCTTTTCCTTTTTAATTCCTCCATCACTTCACTGCTCATCTGTTCCAATATTCTTTCATCCTCTTTCTTCCTTTCCCATTTCACCCTTTCTCTTTCTACTATACTCTCTATTACCTTCCCTTCTTCATATTTCTTAGTTGTTTCTGATATTAACCTCCTCTTCCACATTGCCATTTCTTTTTCTTTTTCTTCTTCTTCCCTCTTCTTCTCTCGCAGCACTACTCTTGATACCCTTTCTGCTGCTGCTTTTACCCTTTCAGCTTCTTTCCTTTGCTCCTCATTCCGTTCCCTTATCTTTTCCAATTCGTTCTTACCTTCTTTCCTTTTCCTCGCTCTCTCTTTCTCCTCCCTCTCGAGCTGTTTGATCAATTCATTCTGCTCATCCCTTAGCTTTGCTAGTCGTTCCTCCAAAATCTCTTCCTTTTGCCGTAATAGCGCAGCGGGAGTGCCTGGAAAAAGTAAAAATAAAAAAGGCGGATCTTAAACAGATCTCAGCAGTGCCTCCAACTTGTCGGGGGGAAATTCTGCCGGGGTCGGCCGGGCCGTCCGCAGACCTCCGGGCAGGGAGGCCCCAACTCCTCCCGTATATCCCAGATGAGATAGAGTATGAGACACACGCAAGAAGCAAGGTGACTCTGCTGTTTATTAGACAAAACGGCAGGGATGGGTCAAGGAGCGTACGCGTCCGTCCTGACACACACACAATCGTAGGGCTCGCAGGCCCTTTTTACCTTGGTATGATGCGCTACTTGCGTCACATTGGAAAGCTAGCAAAAAACCTATCGCCACTCTTAATTGGTTACTCGAGTGGTAGGGTTAGTATAGCACACGTATAGAGAACAATGTTAGTGGTCGAGGGTTAGTCAGGTGATATATCTGGGTTGTCCCTACGATTAGATACATGAGAATTGTTACATGAAGACCCCTGATGATTGGTTAAAGTTAATGGCGTCAGTGATAGGAGCCCCATGTTCTGATTGGTGCGCCCGCGAGCTTCCCAGCCTGGGACCATCGCTGTTCCCAGCTCTCGGTGTACCTGTCATTTGCAACAATGTTTCACTATGGGTACGTGCAGACAATGTGAGGACTTATTCATAGCTGGAAGGCCGACTACTCCCACTGTCGCAGATGTCCATTGAGCCTTTTAATTGTATCTGCTTATGTCTTGTAACCAGAGATCCAGACGCTTTCTTTCTCCTGGGCTTGGCATCCTGTCAGGTTCGGCTTGGTCACGTGAGGTGGGACCGTGTTTGAGGCATAATTCTGCACAATTAATATTGTTTTTCCACTGTGTGCCTGGTTTAATTTGCAGGTGTGACTTTAACGTTGGTGTGCGGCGTGCGAGGTTGCAACATCGTGCCCTTGATGATTTGCTTTCGGAATGTGGGTTTGCAACATTGCGACCTTGGCTGGTTGCTTCGCTGGGCTCATTCTGCAGGATCAGCAATCTGACTCTTGTTCTTTTAACGTCCATGGAAGCTCTTGCTTGTGGCCTACTTAGGCCTGGTGTATAAGTGGATCCGTCTGGTGCACAGGCTCTTTAGGTTACAGTACCATATAGTTTTATGACCAGTATCGTGTCTTCATTATATTTCTCATTGTGGCAACTGGTTTTAGGAGAAGCGTGAGCAAGCTTTTTTAGATGAGTTCATGACGCGTCTTGCGTTTCTGCATTTTGAAAGCCTATGTAGAAAATAATAAAGATGCACGTCCGTGAGTATGTCTGTCGCCTACGTCATAGCACTGAGTATATTCTTCGTGTAGATTGGTGCGGGATTGTCCAGTGTGTATATTTGTACAGGTGTGCTGACCGTTGGCTAGGTCGTCATGGCATCTCTAACGACGTGTAGGTTTTAGTCTAGTTGGTCCGTGCCGCAGGTGTCGGCATGGCTAGTGCGGGCTGCTGGGCAGGCAGATGGACACATCCGTATGTTCCTGTACCAGGGTATTTGGTCATCTGGTAGATGGGCAAACTCTTCTCGTGGCGGGTGTCTGGGTCGTGACCCTTTAGGCCAAGCGCGAGAGGTGAAGGACGGGAGCCTGGTCTTCCATTCTCCCACTTCAAGAGGATAAACAATTATGTGTGTAGCTATAGTTCGAACGTTTGTGGTGAAAGATAACTATATTCTTATGGCAGTGATGTTGTGCAATGTGTCATTCGAGTTGTATGTGAAAATGGATGAATGCAGGAGTGTGGTCACGCCTTTGGCTAATTTAAAAAGTATGGAGTGCAAGTGCAGAAAATGCATTGGTTATATTCCAAAACATCTTGGTTGAGAAATGATGGGGGATGCATTCTGTACATCCAGCTATTATTATGTGATATAAGACCCTTCTTAACCATAAAGGCAGCATTATGCCATCACCTGCGTTACCTGTAGTGAAACACATTCTACAATCACCTAGCAAACATAAATTGGTTGCTCTCATGGGCTCGCCAAAGTGAAGCACCCTGGTCAACTGCACAACCCTTTCAAGTGCTATACAAAGGATATAGCCTGAGACTCAATAATCTAAGTGGAAAACACTACACACTCTCAGAATCAATCTAAGTGCATCATATTGCACAAACTCAGTGTGTATCTAAGTCCAGTATGCTGGCCACTCCCAAGGCCGTCTAACTATAATGCAATACCCCATCAAACTGTTCAGGTGTAGAAAAAAAGCCCATCCCCAGTGCATTGGAGAGTGATACATTGCCCACCCCTAAAAAATCCAAATGCATCCTCCAGTTCACCCCCAAGTCCCTCCAGGTGCAACTCAGGAAATCATCCACGTGCAGCCCATTTGCCCACCCTCAAATCCAGGCCGGTGCAATACCTAGCAGACTTTCAGAGTTCTTCCAACTCTGGGATGGTGGATGCCCCAAAGACTCCTTTGGGAGCTTTACTGTGGCTATTCTGATGGATGGGGGGAACAGTGGCCCAGGGGAGAGGAAGATTGACAGGGCAGGAGAAGGACCCAGGTTAAAGATAAAGGAGTGAACCAAAGTAGCTAAATGGAGAAGCAGTGGCGTGGGGGGTTAACTGCTGCAGGCCAGTGCATGTGTGTGAAGGGGGTGGCAGGGATTTAGATCATGGGGTGCCAGGTTTTAAGGGCCTTCCTGAAAGATAGGTGGTTCTCTACGAGATGGAGGGTGAGAGGAAGGGAGTTACAGATGATGGGTGATAGGACAGAGAAGTATCACAGAACCTGATCTTAGGGTTTGGTTGGTGTGTTAGAGTGTTAGTTTGTTTTGGAGGAAGGGAAGGATCACAGCAAGGCACAGCATGAAGCAAGTTTCAATGTATTCAGGTACACAGAAGTAAATTAGGCATTGGAAATATATATTAGTGCCTGGGTTTTATTTGAGCACAGTGTTCCACCTTACCTTTTTGTAGCTGTAGAAAGTCTCATCATGTGTCCCTGGCCAAACAGGGGAAAATAGGGACGTGGGAGCAGCTCAAGGGAGCTGTCCTTTTCTGTGGCCCTTTGCTGGCTGCCTGGGCAAAGGCCGCCCTGGGAGGGAGAGTTAAAAGGGTGATTCCATCCACGTGGGGTAAACACCTCTGGCCAATACGGCCTCTATGGGTAGGGAGGAGGGCTGAGAGGGAGGAAGAATTAATGAGGGAAAGAAGGCTCAGTGGAATGGGCAGGAGGAAAAAATAAAAAATTAAAAGCACCAAAATAAATACAAATGGGGATCGGAGATCATCTCTAGATGTTTGCAGGTCGGATTGCTCAGGAGAATAGGGCAAGAGGACTCAGAACACTGGAGTACAGCAAACAGCGATTCTGGTCACATGGGGTAAACAACTGTGTGCGAATTTCAACCAGGCCAAGAATTCCATCGGCAGCTCAGACTACTGTAGAAAGTTGCATAGCACTGGTGTGTACTTCAGCATGGGCATATACCTTAGCAATGATGTGGGACAAAGATGAGAATTCATAGAAACCAAAAAAAGGATAGCTTGAATTGGTTACACAGCATTACGTAGCATAGCATAGGCATAGTGTAGATTGTAGTATAGAGGCTAATACCTTAACGCTACTCCCTAACATACTAATCAATAACCTCTAACCCATAACCCACTAATATAATTAGTGATTAGAATGGGACAGCTCATTCGATAGCAAATGGTGCCAACTCAGGGTGCAAACTTAGGGTGCAATGTGGGGGTGTAGATGGAGACCGCCGGCACAGACTCTGCAATGCTGTTTAGAAATAAAATTCAGGAATTACAACTGCCTTTGCGATCAGCAAGTGAGGTTAAGGAATATGATTAATCATTCTACCCACGCAGCCATTGTTTGAGCTGCCAGCGCAGGAAGCCAGAATGAAAATGTTACATGTAGATTCCGGTCCTATTGAGCTGAACTCTGTACAAGGGTGATCAAAATGTAGTCATTGGCGCCCCTCTGCAAGAACAAACATATCCCATTGACCTGTTCTTTGGGAAGGTACCCACTTGAGTGTCCACAGCCACACTTCAGCTCACTTTACCTTTCACAGATGGGAAATATATATGTGTTTGTCCACCCACATGGACAATTCAGCACCGAAATGCTATGGCAATTCCCTGCTGAACAAGTTTACCAACAGCAACCCCATACACGTGTTTCAGCCTTGTTGGGCATCTTCAGTGATGTGGAGCAGTGCCTTTCCAAGCACAGTGAGCAAGGGGTCCATGTCTGGATGACCCTGGGAAACTTAGGGTGACTAGACTTAAGGCCCTTGAAATAATCAAAATGTCGTCATTGGTGTCCCTCTGCAAGAACAAACGCGGCCCATTGGCCTGTTCTTTGGGAAGGTACCCACTTTGTCACGCCCACATGGGCAGTCCAGCACCGAAATGAGCTCTGTACAGGGGTGACTGTGAAAAAGAATAGGGACTTCTGAAAGGTTCCAGAAGGCTTGGCCATGCCAGAGGAGGTGCAAGATTGATGGGATAACATCACTGCCGGGGGCTGGAAGATCATATACTTTCTATCGAAAGATATAGGAGAAATGGGTTGGCAGAGAGAGGAATTAAAATGACAGAGATAGAGGAGCTGGGGTATTTTTGGGTCAGGCCTGAGAGCAAGAGGAGAAAAAAAAAGAAAAGACAATATCAGAGAGTTTGGCGTTGTGCTGAGCCAAGCTGTTGCGTGTGCTGTAGGAGGAAGGAGGAGGGAGTAATTCACTGAAGGGTAGCTGCCCGGAGCAGGGTCAGGGCCTGTGTGCTTTGGAGAAGGGGTTGCTGTCTGTGATCGGCAGGCTCAGAACGCCATAAAGCTCTTGGTAAGCATCAAGTGACAAACAATGAGAGATTTTGGCATGTGTTTTAGATAATCTTACACTCAGCAAAAAGTCAAATTAGGCATCAAGAAAACACCTTTGATCTTCAATCGGTGGAGAGCAAATTAATTTTTCAATGCAAAGCTAGTTGTTTTTAAAAAGAAGCGAGTTACTGCGCTATCAAAGCTGTAAGTGCAACAGTTATATCTAAAGATTGACATTGACAAAACAATATATGTGTTCTGCCAATTTAAAAATTGGAGGCTTGCCTGGCTGCTTGTGGAGGAGAGCCTTTCACTTGGGGTGAAAGAAGCAAGGGAAAGTTTCTGAAATTTCTATCGGCATAAATGCATTGCATCATTTCTTACAGATTGTGAAACCAGTAAATACAGCTGAGTGGGAATATTTGTCTTTCTCTTCAGATTACTTTCAATGTTACAATGATCTCACATTGTGTTTCTTTCTGGGTGTTTTTATTCTGATCTGTAGACAATCTATAAAGTGTCTTATAAAATAATGAAGACTGCACATGGATGGATATTTTGGGGTGGCATGTTTATTTGGTAATATGTAGAGTCTAGAATTTGGTACAACCATAAACACAAATGCATGAGAACAATTTGAGTGATCTCTCATAAGTCTGGTAGTGACCTTAGACAGAGCCAGAATAAAAGGATACCTTTTGCAGTGAACAGATCACCACGCTTGGAATCAGAAAAACACATAAGACAGTACATGAGATTGTAGAGGAATAAAGATAAAATATCCAACATATTTTTGCTGTCCATGGGTGTGCCACTTTTGACTTAAGGTACAGGTGCTGGGCATGGCCCTACATAGTATGGTCATATTGTGTTGTGCTAGGTGCACTTTAAATCTTATTCATTTTGTCATTCCCCTGTTTGTATTGCATTGTGTGGGAAAGTGGTATTGATTGTACTGGGTGCACTTTCAGTTTCTCTTTACTGCCTTGGTGGAATTGTTCGATCGTTAATGTACAATTTTGACAGAGACTGAAGTTGGATTTGCCGACCTGTGCAATTAAGCAGAGGCTAAACTATTCACCTTGGCCACGTGGTCATCTGGCATATTGTCAGGTTGGCGAGAGAGGATTCATTTTGAAATTGAGAAGGAATGTTTCAGTGAGATATTTGCTTAAGTGAGCATCTACAGACGTGCCTTGCCCTGCTTTTCCAGGCAGGTGATCATAAACAGGAGGTTGACTGCCTTATTCGCTTAGGTTCCATACTTTGGTTCTCACTACATAAACTTATTAGATTGTGGGCAAAATTCTATGAGGTTAGTGCAAAAGTACAGTGTGACTTGTGTGAGCAAAAAAAAACATTTAAACAGGGTGAGTATTGCCTGCAGGCAAAATGTGACAATATAAGTGCACAATTGGCGAAGAAAGAGAAACGGTTTTCGGAGTGTGAGGAAGAGATTGTGCATTTAAAAATAGTTTTGGATGGTGTTCAAAAAGATAGGGATCTATCACTTCAGTACAGACACTCAGGAAGTGTGGTACTCAGTCATCTAAAGAATTACAGTCAATGGAGGATGAGATTTTCAGACTTATGGATGGGAATGAGAAAAGGATTGATACAGTTGATCCTTGTAAAATGCAAATTGCAGATTTGCATGGGTACATTTTTCAATTAAGGTGAGATCATTTTGCACTATACGGTCAAACTCAGGATCTCAGTGTGCAACGCAGGGAGATAAGGTGACGCAATTCAGGTGTCAGAAGATGAGGATGAATGCAGTCAGTCTGAGAAATGGGCCAGCTGTTGTTCACTCTGCAAGAGCTGGCTGCTCTCCAGTGCTTGTAGCTGATCCAGCCTACCCCAAGCAGAGCAAAGGGGGGCAAAGTGAACCATTGTGCAATACATCATGCAATGCACTAAGGATAGTGAAGTCTATCAAAACTTTAGTCAAACAATTCAAAAAGGATTCAGGCATTTCCATCGAAGATCACCTAGAGAGTGTAACTGACATCTTTCAGACATTTGAAATTCCCAGTGCCCAATACGGCAGGTTCTTTTATCTTCCCATGGACACTGCTTCTGGAAGCTTTATTCAAGGTTTAAAGGAGCAGAAACATTTGCCATGGGGGGACTTTTAAAGAGAGAATAGGAAAAACGTTTCTCCATATCATTCTATCCAAGATGCTAAGAAGGCAACATACAGCATGACTCAGTTAGATGAGTCACCCCAGCCAAAATTTGAAAAGAGTATTCTCAAATTTTTATATGGCATGTGGGCCTAATTCAATTAAATTCACTTCCACATTTTCCTATGGATTGAAGTGGGACATAGTTTCTCAGCATGCTCGGGAATTTAATCGAGATAAAACCTTAGAATGGATCATTAAACAAGCCACTAAAATGTATGAAATAAAATATCATGAGAAGGGAGAGGTTAGGAGTAAGGAACCCAAACAAAAAATGAAATAATCTACTCCTGCAATTCTAGAGGTAAAATCTGGGAATATGTCATTTGAGACAGCTCAAACTTGAATAAGGAATAACATACCACATAATCAGAGGGGCATGGCCATGCAAAGGCAGCAACACCATAAACACCCCAAACACCTGTATTCCAATCCATAGATCCCAGAGACAGAAGCTCATAAATGAGTCTTTGGCCACTTGGAAACTCGTCAAAGGTGGGATTTTCCTTTGATAAGCTGGGGCCGAATAATACACAGAATCAGAAGTATAATGGGCCATAGTAGGCGTGAGGGCCCAGAGTAGATTTGACCCTGCCACAATGGTGTATGGAAATCAGGCAAGGCCAAGGTATATAGATAGGTTCATTAAACATGGGAGCCAACAAAGGGAACAACTCCAGCCAAATGAAAGACAGAATGTGAACTATGCCCCTCGACAATATGGTCAGTCGTCGTCACAGGTTGACCATAGTCAGAAGACAGCCACCCCTCGCTCTCTACCCCCTGTATCAGGGGAATTCAGGGGAAACACAAACAGATATCAGTCTCGTGAAAGGTACCAGAACCGACCTGTCAAGGGGAATTCAAACAGAACCGCCTAAAGCACAGAGGGATGAGTGCATGGATATTGACAGATTCAAGTGCTTGGAGGCACAGGTAAAAATGCTGTCTGAGCAGATAGGAAAATTGTGCGCAGTAGAGAATCAACAGCTGAATGAAAGTGCAGAATGTTACAAGAGTGACATTGCATGGGGCATTGATAAATGACTAATTAGCCTGGCTTTTCACAACAAACGTTTAACTGAAGAGTATTTCAAGCCACAGATGTTTCATGAGGCAGAAATAATAGATCCAGTAATAAAAGGTAAGTGTCACACGCTGAAGTTCAGTCAAATGAAACTTCAGCGTAAATACAGAACAACTGGGCTCCAGAGTGGAGGTAAGTGGAAGAGATCTACACAATGGGAAAAAACAGATGTGGAATGGGGGATGAACACTGGTGGTCCCGAGACAGAAGAGCAGTCAGTGGCAACACTCCAAATGAATTCTCAAGACAAAAGAATAAACAAAGACATTAAAAGAGAGATGGTCAAAAAGAGGAGCAAAATGTCATTGGATATGTCCTTTCTCCTAGCAAGAAGCCAGGCAGGCTTAAGGAAGATAAGCCCTGAAATCAGTAACAATTTACATATCATGTGTACTTGAAGAATGTGAGGATAGATGCTATGCCCTTAATACTGTTGAAGAGAGGTGTGACACATTTTCAATGATTGACACAGGTGGCAAGGCAACAGTGATGTCAAGGAAATGTATGCGAAGCAAAAATTCCTTAGGTTCAAGTTTAAAAATGATAGGCGATATGAAACAAGTAAAGTGATAGGTGATGCCATAAAAACACATGAAGAGTTTGCATTGCTGGACTGTTATAAAAGTGATCATGTCCTTGCAGAAAAGAATACATTGCAAAGACCATTCACTGAAGAGTATTTCGAGCCACAGATGTTTCATGAGGAAGAAATAATAGGTACAGTAAAAAAGAAGGTAAGGGTCACACGCCAGAAACTGAGGCGGACACTGATAGATCATGCAAAAGGGGTTTATTGGATAAGTAAAACTATTATTTATAAGTATAGGGAATGGCTGCGAGCCCCACCGGAATCTAGCTCTGCTCCTCGCCAACTGCCCATCCGGTCTTGCACTCCGCACGTCACTGCCTTCCATAGCAAGCCATCCCTCACGCGGTGAGTGCCAGTGGACAGCTGGGTCTACTACTACACCTCTTCTTTTCTTCACAAAAGCACTTTCACACAAAAGTTTGTTACTTTTCCTTCTACTCGAAATCATGCAAATGTCGAGGTCTGCAACACGTCCTTTCCCGATCTTGACTGGTGTGTGCTTCCTCTGGTAACACTAGGAAAAGAAAACTCTGAAACATTCTTCTCTCTCTCCACAGACACTTTCTTCACCCTCACATCAGTACCACCTGTTCACATGCTGTCACCTACTCCACCATTACCTCTCTCATTCATTGCCTTCACTACAAACACTCTCTCCATATTCCATACACATCCGTCCTCCACTCTTATGGCATGCCTAAACAGCTCAATTACTCTCGTGGTTTTGGACCATTGGCATGGTCCACCTCTAAGAGCAGGGGGAAGTTTGATCCTTACTAATTCTGCCATCACAGGAGCTGTAATTGTGCTACTTCTAGATTCTGATTTGTCATGGGCTATCTTGTTCCTCAACTGGCTACTCTTTATATTCTCATAAGCATACCTGAGTTTCTTCCCCATATTAGTGTCCTTCCCCAACCAGGATGGCACTAATTTCGTGTTTGCCTTGCAACCCCAGCTAAACTCAAACATGGACATTCCAGTAGTGCAATGTGGAGTAAATCTGTGTGCGGCAATTGTGTCTCTCACAGCCCTCTCCCAATCTAACCCATTCGACCACGCCCAACAAATTGCTTCTTTAAGTACTTTATTAAAATGCTCCACCATGCCATTTGTTTGAGGGTGATAAATGGCACTCTCTCTATGCTCAATGATATTCTTTCTACAATACTCTTCCATTTCCTTAGAGCGAAACCGATTTCCATTATCAATGATGATGGTCTTGGGAAAACTCTCTCTCTCACATATTTCATCCAAAAACTCTATGACAGTTTTTTGGGTGATGCAGGATTTAATCAATACTTCCACCCACCCGCTTTGCAAATCAATCACAACCAAACAAAACGGTTGTTTCCCATTGCTCCATATCGGACCTAGAACATCAATGCCCAATTTATCACAAGGTCTTTCAGGAATTTCCATCAAAACCATAGGATACTTCGTACTCACACATACTTTATCGCTTCTATTGCAAAGGATACAGTTATGAGTCAATCTTTCAATCCTGGCCACCAATAATCGCCTCTTATCCTTTGTTTTGTCTTTACTATTCCTTGGTTGCCCTCATGGCCAAGGTCCATCAATCTCCGGCGTACACCCACAGGTGGAATGATTCTGTCACCTTGCATCATCATCTCTCCTTGCACATTTAATTCACCAATTATTATCCAATAATTCAGTAAACCTGATTCTTCAAATTGTGACTTCTTAGAGGAACACTGACCTTCTATTATTTGTCATAGTTTATTTAGTGAAACATCTAGTGCCATCGCTTCTTCCCATTCCTCACATGGTACAGGCACGGTATCTATGCTGAGAACTACATTAGAGTCATCCTCCTTACCATTGTCTACTTCAGAAATATTTGTGAGATGGGACAAACAATCCACAGCAATATTCTTAATTCCTGGCACATACTTAATCGTACAATTGAACTCCTGTGACAGGGTCACCCATATCCTGATTCGACTCAAAACTTTATCAAGGCCCTCATTACGACCCTGGCGGAGTGGGTTTACGCCAGCGGTATTCGCGGCGGACCCGTCCGCCCTACTACGAGTTCCCGTAGCGCCATGGAGCGTTTTCCGCCTGGTTTTTCCGGGCGGAGAAATCCATGGCGCTACGGGACCTTGTTGTTAATTACGCCACCGTATTTTACGGTGGCGTAATTAACGCCTTCCCCACTCCCATTATACCCTATGGGGCAAAAATGGGAATGGGGAAGGGTAAAATGGGGAATGGGGATTTACCGCCCCGCCAAGGTCGGAATGGGGCGGTAAATCCACCAACCCCCATGGCGGTATCGGCAGCTTTCCGCCGTGCTCCATGGTGCATATTGCACCACGATTTCCGCCAGGGTCATAATGAGGGCCCAAGTCCTTTAGTCATAATTATCTCGATTAGTGGTTTATGGTCAGTGCGATATTCTACATCCATTCCCCAGATGAAATTTCTGAATTTATCTGCTGCCCATTTAATGGCCAAAGTCTCTTTTTCTATTGCAGCATATGATTGCGCAGCTCCCTTCTGAGTCTAGAAGCGAATGCTATGAGAACTTCTTTCCCATTGACTTCCTGAGTGACTACGGCCCATAGGCCCACATTACTGGCATCAGTGGTAATAACTGTCTTTCAATCACTCCTAAAAATGTTTAAAGCCGGAGCTCTGGCTAATGCAGCTTTGATGATGTTGAATTCATCCTCAAACTCTATGTTGCAGTTGAAAGTCCCCCTTCTTTTGATGAGTTCACGCAGAGAAACAGTGTGGTAAGCACAATCATGAATGAACTTAGAATGATATTCTGCCATCCCTATGAAAGTTCGAACATCTTCTCTTGAAACTGATCTAGGCATACATTTTATTGCATCAGCTAATTGTTTCCTAAGGCGTATGCCCTCCGCTGAAATGGTGTGACCCAAATATTAAATTTCTGACTTATTGATTTTGCATTTTTCCTTGCTCAGGATCATCCCTGCTTCATGTAATTTCCGACACACATGTTCCAATCTTTCATTATGAAGTTTTAAGTTATCTGCATATATCAATATATCATCTTGGAAACATGATGCCTTCATCTCCTCCAAATAACTTGTGCAAGATTTTCTGAAATACAGAGGCAGCAGAAACAAGTCCAAACGGCATCCTCTTGTATTGATATAAGCCTTAAGGTGTAATGAACGCAGTTAACATTCTAGATTCCTTGTGCATTTCGACTTGATGGTAATCTGACGCTAAATCTTAAGTACAGAAATACCTTGCTCGGCGGATCGTGGATACACTTTCTTGTATGTTTGGAAGCGGATGTCTATCGGGAATCATGCATTTATTGAGCTCTCTCATATCTATGTATATCCTGAATTTGCCTGTCTTCTTCCTTAGTACAACCAATGGCGAAACCCACTCACTGTCATCAACACTTTCTATGATTCCCTGATCCTCCAGAGCCGTTAGTACTTTCTTGACCTCTTCGCTCATCGACAAAGGGATGCTGCACAACTTTTGCGCCACAGGCCGGTGAGCTGTCTTCATCTTAATTTTGTGAACAAATCCACGGAAACATCCAATCTCTTCTTGAAACACTTCTTTCATTACGTTTTGTATCCCATTGTCTTTTGTACTGGTATTTTCCACTGAGAACAATGACTCATCAGCGTTGGGGTCCAGTTTTACTTAAATTTACGCTGATGGGTCCAACATAATAATGGTGTCCTTTAGTGATAAATATCTTTCCATTTGTGGTTCTGTCTTTGAATTCAAGTGTTCCCCAGAACCATCCAATCATCTTGATTTTCACTCATCCATATGCTTTGGGTTGATATCAACCTCATGTAGAAATTCATGCTTCTCTTTGCTCCAACAATTCTGTGCTATAAGAGTATATTTGGCTCCAGAATCTATCATCATACTCACTTCCACACCATCTATGCATACTGTAGCTGTAGGACTCTCCATCTCCTATTCATCATTGTCATCTATAACCATGAAAACCCATTCCTCCCCTTCTTCATCACTGGGACCACTTCCTATCCAATTTATGGATGCATTCTTGATCTTGCAACATCTCGAGAAATGGCCCTTCCTTTTACATTTGCTGCAAATGATCTTCAAAGCAGGGCAGTCAGGATCATCTGCCCAATGATTGATCACATCTGAAGCATCTGCCTGGACTTCTCCTTCTTGGTCTGTTTATTTTCCGTCCCCGAAAAGATGTCCTGCCTCTCCCATCGTCTCACCAAGATGATCTGTGTGTCCTTCCTGATCTCCTTTGTTTTCTAGTACCGTTGTCTTGAGCAATTGAGTCATTCACATTGGGCGTACTCGAGGGTATCACATTTGCTTTAGCAACTTCTGCTTTAAATATCAAGTGTTTTCACTCTGTTCTCTAATAGTTTTACCCACTTTTCTGTGTGTTCTATTTCTTTTGCTACACGCACAACATTATCCAATGATGGGTCGTCTTCCGACCATAATCTCTCCCTTACTTTGGCATCATCGCATTCCAACATAAACAGATCCCTCAAACGTTCATCAAGCTGTTCATTAAAATTGAAGGTCCTTGCCATCTTTCTCAAACTCGTAATGTATTACTCTACGCTTTCCCCCTCTTCTTGTGCCCTCATTGCAAATTTATAGCATTCTAGGATGGTACTAATTTTTTTCTCATAGTGTTTACTAATTTTCCTGATAGTTCTTTCATATTCGTTAAGATCGATGTCTTCATTCGCAGGAAGGTCTGATGAGTCTTCAAATTTGTATTGTCCTGCAGGACCCAGACAGTGTAACAACAGAGACCTCCTCTTTTCAATGCTGCAATGCTGGCCACAAACAACACCGGCATAGTGTTCAAAGGACTTAATCCATCTCTTCCACGGTATAACAGTGTCTCCCACTTCAGGCAGGAAAAATGCAGGCGGGGGTACACTACTGAAAGACATATCGATGATAATGTTGCAAAATGCTGAAAGTATATATTTCTTTTTGTATATATTCTAGTTTTAATTTCTTCTTCGAAACAACAACCACTCTATATCCTAATATTTGGAATTGTGGATTGTAGATGTGAGGTCTGCAGTAAATACAGAATGTGGACCGTAGTTTGGTCAATACGGCAAAATGCTAAAAGTATGTATTCCTTTTCTTTTCCCCTTTATTTATTCTCTATGTTCCTACTGTACTTATTCCTTCTTTATTTTTCTTGTTTTATTTTTTTCTTGAATTATAGGAGGGAGTTCTGTATCAGAAAGCAGAATGTGGATCGCAGACGATACGAGAATTGATGTATGTTCAAATGTAGTTGCTTTTCGGTGATGGGTCAATCTGTTACAATGTTAATTCAACAGTTCCTCTCCTTCGTTTGTAATGTCTTAAAAGAAACAAATGATCGACAGTGTAATACACCGGAAGGTGAACACGTAGTTACTGATTTGCGCTGCCCTCAATTGAGATAGATGTACTTGTATATTATAAACACATCATTAAATGCCCCTGATACGAATGGTTTAACGGAAACCAATAGGGCAGCATTATGTTTTCTGACATACAGGGTCCACTCCTCTAATTTGCGTGTCACAACGTAACTCAGGGAAGGCAGAGAACCTTGGGCTGGCTTCAACGATGTGATGCCTCGAGCCGATAAGTGCACCATGAAGGACGATCACACGGCAAGGTTCTATGAGTGTCAACCACACCCTTTGACTGTTTAAATATGTAGAATGTCGATTTCATCAACTTGAAAGTTACGCAAAGCCAACCTTTAACTAGGTACATATATTGCTTATGCTCTGTCACTTTCTCCACGCCTGCAAGCTATACTTGTAAGATGCTTCTTGTGGGTAAAAATGTGTGCTGTTTCTATAAAATGGCAGGGGAAAAGACTTGCGGCCATTATAATATTCAAGCAGAGGTGTGCAGTGGGTCAACCAGGTGCTGCAGAGAATCACACATTCCCACCACGCTGTGGATGCTCGATGCCCCTTCGGCAGCAGGACGGTGGGGCTCGCTGCAAGGCAGAACCCTTGTCGCCACCTGTAGTGTGCTGAGATGAGGCAGACACTGATAGATCATGCAAAAGGGGTTTATTGGACAAGTGCAACTATTATTTATAAGAATAGGAAATTACTGCGAGCCCCACCAGACTCTGCTCATCACCAACCGCTCGTCCGGTCTTGCACTCCGCACGTCACCGCCTTCCATAGCATGCCATCCCTCACGCGGTGAGTGCCAGAGGACAGCTGGGTCTACTACTACAGGAGCTCAGTTTTTTCATCATTCAGGCATAGGTTGAGGTTAGCCATTTATAGTTTTAGATAGTGCTGTAGACAGTGTTAATTTTGACAGTTTCAGTGGCATAACTACCAGAAGGAGGGATGAGAATCTGAGTATCGCCAACAAAATTGGTGTAGAAGATGCCCCTGGAGTCTATGGCAGTACAGGAATCCCACCACACTGCTGATCTAAATAATACATTTATTGATAGCATCCCTGAATGCTATGTCACTTCACAGGGTGAACTGCCCAAATCATTAGATTCTAAACCAAAGGGGATTTTCATAATTCAGCCTCTTTACTCTTATGAATCAGATGATGTGATTTGCTATCATCAGGGTAATTGCATCTTAGTTAAGGTGTGTGAATCTAAAAAGGAAGAACAAAACAATGAAATGCAGCAAATTCAAATGGAAGCTAATGTGCCAAGATATTTGACGGTGGTGTCTCTCCTAAGACACACTGCCATGCAGCTAGGGAAAGCTCAGAAGTTCCTCTGTTGGACGATTTCCCAGAATTCTCTAGGATGGTAGAGGAGCAAATTCAAGCTGCAGATGCTTACACACATGAAGATGAAAGAGATCAGTTGAGGAATATATTCATGGAGTTCAAGGAGGCATTTGCCAAAGATGCCTATGATTGCAGGTTTAGTGATTTGCATGTTGCTACACTGCCGGAACAACATGATAGGGAGAGAGTATTTGTGTGACACTGTAGGTTACCATTGGCCTGTCTGGAGTCCCTAGCAGAAATAATTAAACATTTAGAATCCAGAGGAATCATTAGGCGTATTCACAGCACATGAAATACTCCCACATTATGTGTGCTAAAGCCCAATGGTGAATGGCACTTATGTGCAGACTTGAGAGAATTAAACAAGAGACTATCTGTGTCAAGGTGGCCACTTCCATGTATTGATCATGGGCTTGCACAGGTTAAAGGGTCAAAGGCATTTACCACTTTGGATCTTACAGCAGGGTACTGGTGAGTGCCACTAGCTGAAGATATACAAAATGCATTTGCCTTCGTATTTAATCGATTGCAATATGCATGGAATCTTACCCCGTTCGGGTACATCAATAGTGGGAGTGAGTTTGGCATATTCCTGAACAAATCACTCCCAGATTCAGCTGAGAGGGGAACTGTGATTATGTGGATGATGTGTTAATCAAGAATGAAAACTTAAATTCACTTCAATGAAATTATACATGTACTCAGTCAGTTA
Source organism: Ambystoma mexicanum (assembly GCF_040938575.1). Lineage (NCBI taxonomy): Eukaryota > Metazoa > Chordata > Amphibia > Caudata > Ambystomatidae > Ambystoma > Ambystoma mexicanum. Next base: position 98,790,171 of record NC_090941.1, on the reverse strand, counting down.
CAATAGGCTGGGGCAAAGGTATCTTTACAGACAGTGCAGTGGTGTAGAAAAAGGGTAAAACTTCTGGGGCATGAAGTAACAGAACATTGGATTAAACCCACAAATAACATAGCTATTGACTAGATTACTGAAGCAAGGGGTACCCTGGAAATGGGGAAAGGAACCATGTGAGAGTTAAACATATAGGCCCTCATTACGACCCTGGCGGAAATCGAAAAACGATGGCGGAAATGTAATACCGCCATCGAATACCGCTCGGTGCGATTATGACCCGTCACCGTAAAGTACGATGCCATTACCGACACCGTGGTGAACGCTAACTGCACCAAGTACGCGCAGGCGCGCCATGCAAAACCGTAATTACCACCATGGCGCAACGGTACGCGAATTCTGACCCTAGCGGACATTTACTTAACGCCATCAAGCATGGCGGAAAGTACCATTCCGCCATGGTGAGAAATACGGCATCGTGAACCAACCGTAAATGGCCCTACTGGGTGCCTGTACACCACTCCCTGCCCACATTGCACAACTCCTCGTAGGTGCAATGAAGTTACACAATGCAACCAGTGAAATGTACAAGTCACCCATGCATGCCAACGAACAAATGAATGTAGGGGCTCCAAGTGCCTTGTGAGTGGCCATCCATATTTGGCATGGCACCATTGCCGTACTGATGCAGCACAGGCATGTGAAGGTTCAAGTACAGCAATATGAACTGAAACATGAGACAAAACAACAACAGGCCCCCATCGCTTGACACCAGTGTAAGGCAACATTCAAAGCAGTATCCTGAGGGAGACTGCACTAGCCCTGTACCCTTGCCAGTAAACAAACCAACCATCAGCATAAGCATGTACCACACAAGTTGGCAGAGTGACTGAGCAGCCAGGCTCATCTCAAGAGGGGCCAATGGGAGCTGCAGGGCACAGATGGCACGAATACAGAAGCTATTCCAATGGACATGACCTCAGTCTCCCTCCAAGAAACGCACGCAAACACAGGCACCTGTGACCAGCCATTTTCTGATAATCACATCATTCCACCAATCCACCTGGCTGACCGGCATCTGTTACACAAAAGCTAATCCCCCGCCCCTGAGCATGACATCATTAAAACAGTCATAATGGCAGCCCCCATCCCTGACCTTACTCGGCTTTGTAGGCAAACGCGGCCAGTACAGTACCACGCAACTATACTCAGAAGCCGGAACCCAATGCAGATCTTCTCACAATACATCGCTCCACAAATAGGAATATGCTACATTACTTGAAAAGAATAACGCTACACGGTTGATATCAGAATCAAATTTTAATGCACATCAAATTCACCAAGCCCATACAGCTATTAGGTCATAAACTCCAAAATATTTTTCATTACTGTGGGCTGCATCCGCAATAAATGACCAGCTTCTTCTTGTGTGACGCCCTGTTCCTTCCTGGTACACAGGGGCTACATTCACGTTCAAGAAGGCAACATGGAAGCGCCTAGAACTGCAGGGCCGTCCCATTAGGTAGGCACTAGTCCAGCTGAAAGGTTGATATGTAGCTCCTAGCCACTAGTACTGCGTAAGGGCATGTGGCCCATTGGCGATCGTTCCATACGATCGTAATGGTGCTCCACTGATTAACTCGAAGCAGCAGGTGTCGGGAGTAAAAGCCATCTGCAGGAGTGGCATACAGATGGCAGCGGCAAAAGGGGAGGAGATACCTGTCACCCAAATGAAATGAAAAAGAATAGTATGGGCATCAGAACTTCATTTGTATTACTCACTTCAATGATCACACTAAATCTACAGCCATATGCATGCTAGCCCACTCAAAAGGATTATTTCCACCCAAAAATCACTTGCGAATCATGACTATATAAATCGAGGTGAAAACACTATTACAAACGAGTGTTTGTGTGCATGCGTCTGTTAAAACAGAATCCATTAGATGGGATTAGTAACGTGCATAGATACAAGTGTTTGAAGGCGCGTCGAGACAGGGAGGGTTCAACAAGGGCAGATAGACGATGGTCCCACTATGGCAGCTCTGCATCACATAGCGCAGGGGAATGGGATACATTGCAAAAAGCCATGTACATGGCAAACTCTCAATTAAATCATCTGTCCATGCATCCATACATCATTCCCTCATCCCGGTATAAAAACGCCTGATTATTTACTCACATCACATTTGAAATTTCCATTGAGTCTGTGCGTAATGCAGTCTGCAAAATCCACTGTGCTCCAGCCCGGAATTCTAGTGTTGTGAAGTAACATGTATTTGGGAACGTCCTGCCTTATCGTCCACTACGCTATTGCGCATCCCATACTATTCATATCAATCATTGAATTCTCGCCATGGCCCCTGTCCCAAGGACATTAAACAATAGAACGTTATATTTGCAGTCAGACCTGTGGGCGTCTCCTCGCCGCTAGCTGAAAACCGAAAGCGCTGTCCTTCGAATTCCTCATTTGCAACATCACGTCGAAAAGGCATCTGTGACCGCTTGAAATCACAAAATCATCCATGTAGTGCGGCAGTGTGTGAAAATGGCAACTGGCTTCACTCACAAATGGGACGCCCCGCCCGTCAGTGAACCTCGGTACAGTGCTGCATGAGGGTCCACCGTTAATTGAGTACTACATTCCACTGACCCTTCACAAGTTTGTTCGCGACTGCAAAGATAGTATGTGAAACAATGGGACCATAGCAGAATGAACATATAAACCAATATTTCACTGCCATCGGGATTAAATACATGATTGTAATAGCAAGATGCCATGCGTCACATTGCAGCGTTGTGTGCGGGACGTGCTCGCCCAAAGGGGATTGCAGCTGGCACAGGTGGAATGAATCACCACAGGTGGAGGCTATACAGCCTGAGAACACATAAATTGCACACCCAACCCCCTCCCACAACCACACCCACTCCAAAATGCTACCGGCAGGACTAGCGATGTTGGCCCTGGGGGACCTGATAGCACTGCAAGTACTACAACTTCAAGAAGAAGACGAACACCAACTACAACAACAACCGGCCGCACAGAGGAGACGCAGGAGGAGGAGGAGGGCAAGGCAGGGCCAGCAAGGGCCACCAGCACAGCCACTACCACCACGCAGGCAGCCCGCAATCCCACGCCTCCGAGCTCATCCGTTCAACCTCACTGCTGAGCAGATCCACACCCTCTACCGTTTGTACGGGGACACCATAACCGCCATTGTGAACATGACACACGCTGACCTTGTCAGCATGATAGATAGCCCAACCGCCATCCCACCCCTACTGAAGGTGGTGTCTGTACTCCACTTCCTGGCCACAGGCACCTACCAGCACACAGTCGGACAGTTGCATGGCATTTCACAGCCACTGTTGTCACGGACACTATCGCAAGTGCTCGATGCCCTCCTGAAGCACGCAGGCGACTACATCTCTTAACCACGCTCGGAGCAGGAGATTACAAACACAAAAGTGGGATTCCATGCACTGGCCGGCATACCGGGTTGCATTGGTGCCATCGACTGCACCCATGTGGAATTGGTTGTCCCACATGCCATGGAGGCCCAGTACCGCAACCGGAAACAATATCATTCTCTTAATGTACAGATGGTGTGTGACTCCAACAGGATTTTTACACATTGTTGTGCCCGATTTCCTGGATCAACCCATGATTCTATGGTCTTGAGGAACTCTACAATACCACGCTACATGGAGCGACACGCAGGGAACAGATCCTGGCTACTCGGTGAGTCTCATTTCATGCATGATAATGTGGGGTATGTGATGCGGCAATGACCTGGCAGGAAGGGGGGGGGATGCGTACGTAGCAATGTCATTCCACAAACATCCTTTATTGTCCACATACAGGTGATGCCGGGTATCCACTGAAGAGATGGCTCCTTACACCACTCCGGAACCCACAGAACCAGCATGAGGAGGACTACAACCATGCCCACTCACGTACCCATGTAGTCATTGAACAGGCATTTGGCCTACTGAAGGCTCGTTTCCGCTGCCTCAGCAGGTCTGGCGGGGCACTCCTGTACCGCCATGAGAAGGTTGCAAAGATGGTCATGGCATGTGTCATGCTACACAACATGTGCGTACGTAGAAATGTGCCCATGCCCCCTGACGCAGAACTGCAAGCACCTGAAGATGGTCATGATGAGGGTGGGGATGTGGCAGCACCTCAAGGAGTCCGCGAGGCACAGGAGGGCCGTGAAATTCATCAGAATATCATAGATTCATGCTTCTAGCACTCACGCCTGGTGGCTGATACATGGACACGGGACTTCTGGCACTGTGTGTGTCTGGAACATGCACAATGTGGACTGTACGCCAATAATGGCCTCGTACACAAAGATCAATGTCCACACATCTCATTGGATGATTATGTAATGTTTATAGCATATGTGAAATTATATTACACACCCCATCGACCCGCCACCCAAGAAAGCCCAACACCCCCCCTCCACCCTCCTACCTCCCCCCCGAACACCAGTGTCCAAAGATGCTCATTGTCAGTGGGCAGACGCTATTGCAAGCCCCCTCTCCGGGTATCAGGGGCACCCCTGCCTGTGGAGCGCAGGTTCCTCCCAGATCTACGTTGGGGGCTGCCCTGGACGGAACTTGCAACGGATGATGTCTCTGCCTGCTCACGTCCATGCATGTCCCTAAGGGTTTGTGAGAGCTCAGTGAGCACACGGCGCACAGCGGCAAGTTCACCACATACGTCCTGGACGTCGCATGCAGTTCCCCCCTCAGGCTCTCGGTGCTTCTCTCCATTTGTACCCTTAGTGTCTCTGTACTTCTCTCCATTTGTGCCCTAAGTGTCTCAGTAGATGTTTCTATGACTGCCTTAGAACCCCCACATTAATCAGCATGGTCCTTGAGGAGCGTGGCCAGTTGCTGCTTTTGCACGATCACCTGGTCGAGGGACTGTTGCCTCTGCTGGGCCATGCCCATTTGCGGTGGTGTCACAGAGGGGCTGATCACCTCATGTTACCTTGCCACAGGGCTTGTGGGGGATGGCCAGTCGTCGTCTTGTGGGTGCCCCTGCGTGGTATCCTCATGGTGTACGGGATGAAACAAACAGGGGGATTGAGACAGGTCATGGATGGGTCCTACATCGACAGCACCGTTTTCTGTGTCGGAGCATGCTGCCATTATTGTAGTGTCACCTATGGTGCTGCTGCCACCAGAAGCAGTGCCTTCTGTGGCATCCATTGGGGGGACCTGTGGTGCTGGTGTTGTGGGCATGCTGGCTGCTGGGGTGCCTGTTGAAGTCCCCTCCTGTGTGCTGCCACTTGATTTGTGCTGCTGCCGTGTCTTGATCCGTGCAGCTGAGGTCGAGGGTCTTTGGCCGTTGGTCTTGGCCCTCTTTGCAGGTGTGCTGGTAGGGGTGTCCTGGAGCTCGTCGTTTGAATTGGACCCTGTGGTGGAGTAAAGGAGGGCGAGCGTTATTTATGGGTCTGTGGAAATTGGAATGGCAATGTATCACATGCATTGGGGTGGTACCTGAGGGTGATTTGGGTCAGGGCCTTGGAGGTGGTTTCATTTTTGTGTGGATTGAGGATGCAGTTGTTTTGCAGCCTGCAGTTAGGGTGTGCATGCTGCACGTGTAGAGGGTGTTTTTAGGATTTTTGATTATTTATGTATTTAATGTGACTTTTAAAGTGCGCTATCAGGCCAATGTGTGTGGACGTTCTCCTGGACATGTGTTTCTGTTGCACTATGTGGACACATGGTACTTCACATGATTGGACATTGTGGATTTAGCATTGTTTTATTTGGCCCACCTACCTGATTCTTCGGATGTCTGCACTCCTTTCTCCATCCCTCCGACTCCCTCTATACTCTCCATTCCAATGGTGGAGGCACAGATTTCTTCCCAGGGGGTCAACTTGATGGGTGATTCCGATCCTCCCCCGGTAGCTGTGGCAATGTTACGGTTGGCTGATAGTATGCTCCGTACGCGTATCCGCAAGTCGTCCATTCGCTTTCTGCATTGCTGTGGGTTGCGGGGTGCGGTCCCCACCGCACTTACCCGCTGTGCCACCAGGGCCCATATGGCCTTCTTGTTCGCAAGTGCCGTCCTGGTCATTTGCGTCGAGAAGACGACGGCAGCATTCTCCTGGAGGGTCTCTGTGAGCACGGTGAGTTCCTCATGGGAGAAGTGGACCTGCCGCTTGCGGTCGCACGCTTTTTTAGCAACTTTTCCCATTTTGATTGTTTTAACTGGGTGGCTCACGGGTTGGGATGTGTCTCAGGGTCGGATTTGTAATGGTTGTGTTGGGATTCTGATTTTGTAGGTGTACGGCGTGCTGTTTCCCGTTCCGGCCCCATGTTTTTACTTCCGTTTCCGTATATTAACGGTCACCGTATTTTGCGATTACCGCTCATTACGGTGACCGCTATGATGGGTGGCGGAATTGCACCTAGGGCGCCGTACGACGGCGGTGAGGGGCGTTTTGGGGACATTTCCGCCATCGCGGACTTTGCACTTCCGCCATGGCGTAATGCTCGTGCCCGATGGGTCAGAATTAGCCGCACTTTACTCCATCGTGCAATGGCGGAAACGGTATTTCCGCTATGGTGGTCAGGTCAGTTACTTTCCGCCAGGGTCGTAATGAGGGCCATAATGTTTAATAAAATCCCCATGTTTAGCTTATCCAATAAAGACCCAGGATTTTTTCATAGAGTTAGGATTTACAGATGAGTGTATGTCAGCAGTCATATACCATAAACATGATGCAAATAACAAAACAACTGCATATGCCAGCAAATCATTATCACAGGTAGAAATAAAATGTAGCAATGTGCACTATTGACAAATCTCTGGGCATTAAACCATTTCCGCCCCGTTATTCAGGGGAGTGGGTGATTGTTGAAACAAATCATCAGCCTCTGCAATGTTTACAGAGTAAAATAATCAAGTCAGGAATTTAGCCCAGTCAAGAATCACATCATGGGCATTGGCATTGCAGAGATTCCCTGTGGAAGTGAGATGTGGCAAGAATAAAAAGAGTCCAGTTTCTCAGGGGCTGGCAGATTAACATGATTGTGCATCTGTCAGTACATTTAATACAGAGTTAGAAACAAATTTAACTGAATGTGAAAAATCTCCACACAATCTCCACTACAGAGACATGTAGACATCTTCCGAACGTGTATGTAGATGGATGTGCATACCATGTGGGGGTGATTCAGAAAAAGAATTAGTGGAAGGAATAGAGAATGTGTGGGTCAAGTGTAATGGCATCTGAAGAGTCAGCATGAAGTCAGGTGCCAAAAGCCGTCAAGTTGCAGAGTTGGGTGTTATCTATAAAGCAACATCCACAGCAGTAGAAAACAAATTCAAAGGGGCACGCCCACAGAAGTGCCTCTGCCAGTGCCTGTTGAGCCTGGAAAAGATTGGAAGAGTGTTGTGAGCCTTCAGCTACAAAATCTGCTGCTCTCTTCCACGCGCCCAAATTCCAGCAACTACGAGCTGCAGTGGCCGTGCCCCCTTAATACAGCACACTCTCTATTTAAGGCACGGGCACGCGCCCCTGTGCGCACCTCCCCTGGAAGTGCCTCTGCAAGTGCCTGTTCAGCCTGGAAGAGATTAGAAGAGCTTTGTGAGCCTTCAGCTATTAAATCTGCTGCTCTCTTCCATGTGGTGGAATTCTAGCAACTACGGTGTGTTTCATTTTACTAACTACAGTAACTCTGCTTGGACTTGGGCTGGACTCGAGTCAAAAATATAATATTTACCTTGTCTTTCTTCTTGCTTCATTCCATCAGAGCTGCAGTGGCCCAGCCCCCTAAATACAGCACACTCGCTATTTAAGGCACAGGCACATGCCCCTGTGCCCCTGTGTGTGCACCCCCAGAAGTACCTCTGTGAGTGCCTGTTGAGCCTGTTTGGCTTTGGTTGGTGAAGAGGGGCCTACTCTATGGCTCCTGCCTTGATACTAAACACCAACTTGCTTCTGGTATTACACGCGCACCGGTTGGTCCCGACCTTGTGTTCTGTGATGATAGCTGGCTGGCAGCTGCAGGAGGAGCACACAGCGCGGGAAGCCTTCACCGCCCAGAGGTAGGAGGCATAAACAGTTCTGTGCAAAAGCTATTTTTTTTATATATAGCTTGTATGAAATTGCAATATTTACACCAAAGGAGCAATTGCAACAGTTTTGGTAAGCGCAATAAATAGATATGTGTATTTTCTAAAAGGAGTAGTATTTGACACCAGTATGGACGACTTGAATCATCCTTTCATTGGTTGTGCAAAACAAACATCATCTGCTCATCACTTTAGTAGGCTCCCCACTATGGTTGGGGGCTTACGAATTGGCAAGCGGTTGAACAAATCCGAGAGTGACCCTCAACTGGAGGCCCTGGAGGCATCACATCCTCATGCGCTTGACCCCATTGGGAGACAAACTCCAACTCCACTGCCATGCATACACGATCAGCCTCCGATAGCGTCACCAGAATCTGACAGATTTCAGGAAAGCAGGGGGGAGGTAGTCAGTGGCCCACCTGATACACTGGTGAATACCAATGTGCAGCTTCATACACTGTCACACAATCAGGCTGCCGACACCAATTATTCATTAAATGAGGTAGAAGATGTACAGGCACCTAGAGAAATAGATTTACATTCCACTCATATATCTAACTCATTCATGCACGCATTCAGCCCTGAACGTTTCACCAATCACATTCCAGATGTGTCTATCCTAGCCCCGGCCGTACAAGCAGAACTCAGCAGACGAATCAGGTTATCGCTTGGCCCAGCCACACCAGCTTCACATTTGCCCCCCAATAGGAAGGACGGAAGTTTGTTCAATCCACCCTATCCAAGTTGCCTTGTTTATTTAAATTTACAAGGGAAAACAATCCCAGGGGAAATCAAATGCTTACTTCCAGTTACTCGACTTTCCCTTCAAATGATACAGAGCAATATAAGAACATCAAGGCCAAAGTAACAATGTACACACTCAACGTTGCCAGCAAACTCACAACAACACAGAGCGGACTCTAATCTCTGCACTCTGCATAACATGAGTACCCAATCTCATGATTTGAATGAACCTGATTATTCTTTGTTTCCTGTTCTTACATGCATTCTCAACCTCTTGGATAGAGGTCATGAATTAACCCACCTTGAGCTAAGGACCATCAAGGGACTCATTTCTGACATCATGGGGAAACTGCACACATTGGAGGGTTTCATGTATGCCCAGCAATATAGCAATCATCAGAAAACTCCCTCAAACTGTGATCAAATGTATTTGAGATAAGTTGGGGTAAATTGTAGCAGCTCCCAAACACACAGCCTCACAAACAGAGCAGAACAAGTTAGTGATAGGCATAAATACATTGTATGCAGCTGCTCTTCAACAAACCACATGGGACAAAGAAAGTAGATCTGAAGGTGCTTCTAAGACATTAATACAAACTGTCATGCAGAATGCAGAACAGATAACAGACATTATGTTGTGCATAAATAATCTGCAGGGATATCCCTATGTGGAGGGAGAACTGAATAAAACAGGGTCTGTCTCCATTGAGCAGGACCCGGTGGTAAAGTCTGAAACACCAGACAGTCTGGCCACATTCGCGGATATTATTGATGGTAATCTTGGAGCATGTCCCGTTTTATTTGAAACTTAGGACAGAACCCAGGAAAATGAAAAACATGAAGTTGCTGCTATTCAGTATACACATAGGTTAAAATGAGCCCAAGCAAAACGCTAAAGAAAAAAAAGAAAAAAAGAGCTAATGCCAAAAATCAGTGGGCACAACTCAAATATTAAAAAGATGTGCAACGTATCTAAAGAAGATGAGATAATTAATCTAAACCAACTGGATGAAGAATCAAAATCACATCTAAATATTAAAGAAAATAGGGCAAAACAAATAGATCTAAGGACTATGTCAGGAAGTACAGCTCCCAATGATACTTCAACAGGCAGGGCAAGGCCTAGCAAAAAGGAATCCCCAAAAAAACAACCTGATGATGTAAAATCCATTGACACGATTATGGTTCCACAACATGTATTAAATAATGAAAACAAAACTAAAGCAAACACAGCTATCCAAATTCTATCCTCTATTTGCCAATAAGACGGCAAAGGGCTTTGTAGAGAAACAAACATCTGGCAAAAGCAAGTCTACCACAGAAAATCCTACTGCATCAAGCAATGAATCTGTTCTGGAAGCAAAAATGCTACGGGGAAATAATGCAACTAGCCCTGCAAAAGAAACAACCACAGTGCCACGGTCAGCAACAGGGGCTGTCACATGATACATTGGAAGCAAGTGACAAGCTGGGTGACCCGACAGAAAGTGATAAAAATAGGGCAAGAGGTACAGATGAGACACAAAGTCATCTAAACAGCACGTCTCCAAATGAGGTCTCTGCAAAGCAATTGTCTTTCCGACTTCCCAAATATTATGGTTTGGTTGAGTAATCCCACAATAAATGGAGACAGCGCTTAAACCGCAACTATATAATCTCTACTTTTAAAAAATGTCCACTTTTGAGAATGTTAATCTCTGAAGACATAGGCCCTCATTACGACCCTGGCGGAAAGGGAAAAACGATGGCGGAAATGCAATACCGCCATCGAATAGCGCTCGGTGCGACTATGACCCGTCACCGCAAAGTACGAAGCCATTAGCGACACCGTAGTGAACGCCAACGCTAACTGCACTAAGCACGCGCGCGCGCGCCATGCCAAACCGCAAACACCACCATGGTGCAACGGTACGCCAATTCCGACCCTAGCGGACATGTACCTAACGCCATCAGGCATGGCGGAATGGACCATTCCGCCATGGCGAGAAGTCCGGCATCGCGAATCAACCGTAAACGGCCCCACTGAGTGCCTGTACACCGCTCCCTGCCCACAAAGTACAACTCCCTGTAGGTGCAATGAAGTCACAATGCAACCATTGAAATGTACAAAGCACCCATGCATGCCAACGAACAAAAGAAACACAACAGGGGCCAATGGGAGCCGCAGGGCACAGATGGCACGAATACAGAAGCCATCCCAATGGACATGACCACAGTCCCCCCCCCCGAAACGCACGCAAACACAGGCACCTGTGACCAGCAACATTCCGAAAATAACAACATTCCACCAGTCCACCTGGCTGACCGCCATCTGTCACACAAAACCCAATCCCCCGCCCCTGAGCATGACAACATCCAAACTGTCATATAGGCAGCCCCCATCCCTGACCTCACGGGCTCAGTAGGCAAACGCGCCCAGCACAGTACCACGCAACTAAACCCCGAAGCAGGAACCCAATGCAGATCTCCTCACAATACATCGCCCCACATATAGGCACATGCCACATCACTTGCAAAGAAAAACGCTACACGGCCCAAATCAGAATAGAAATTTAATGCACAACAAAATCACCAAGCCCATACAGCCATCAGGCCATGAACTCCAAAACACATTTCACCATTGTGGGCTGCATCCGCAAGAAAAGACCAGCCACTACTTGTGTGACGCCCTGTCCCATCATGGTACACAGAGCCACAATCACGTACGAAAAGGCAAAAAGGAAGCGCACACAACCGCAGGGCCGTCCCAATGGGGAGGCACTAGTCCAGCTGAAAGGCCGAAATGTTGCTCCGAGCCACCAGTACTGCGTAAGGGCATGTGGGCCACTGGCGATCGTCCCATAAGATCGTAATGCTGCTCCACCGATTAACACGAAGCAGCAGGTGTCGGGAGTAAAATCCATCTGCAGGAGTGGCATACAGATGGCAGTGGCAAAAGGGGAGGAGATACCTGTCAACCAAAAGAAAAGAACAAGAACAGAATGGCCATCAGAACTACATTCGAACAACTCACTTCAATGAGCACACGAAATCCACAGCCATATGCATGCCAGCCCACTCCAAAGGATCATCAACACCCCAAAGCCACTTGCGACTCATAACCATCTATACCTAGGTGTAAACACCATCACGAACGAGTGTACCTGTGCATGCGTCTGCCAAAACAGAATCCATCAGATGGGAATGTTAACGTGCATGGACACAAGTGTCTGAGGGCGCGTCGAGACAGGGAGGGCTCAACAAGGCCAGATAGACGATGGTCCCACTATGGCAGCCCTGCATCACATAGCGTAGGGGAGGCGGATAGATCCCAAGAAGCCCTGTACATGGCAAACTCTGCACCAAATCACCTGCCCATGCATCCATTCATCATTCCCTCATCCCGGGATCAAAACGCCTGAATTATTACTCACATGACATTAGAAACGTCCATTGAGTCTGTGCGTAATGCAGCCTGCTACATCCACAGTGCCCCAGCCCGTAAATCCAGTGTTGTGAAGTAACATGTATTTGGGAATGGCCGGCCTCATCGCCCACGTAGCTATTGCGCATCCCAAACTATTCATATCAATCATTGCTCCCTCGCCATGGGCCCTGTCTCAAGGACATAGAACAATAGAACGTTACATTTGCAGTCAGACCTGTGGGCATCTCCTCGCCGCTAGCTGGAAACCGAAAGCGCCGCCCTTCGAATTCCTCATTTGCAACATCACGTCGAAAAGGCATCTGTGGCCGTTTGAAATCACTAATTATTCCATCGAGTGCGGCTGTGTGTGAAAATGGCAACTGCCTTCACCCACAAATGGGACGCCCCGCCCGTCGTTGCAACTCGGTACAGTGATGCATGAGGGCCCACCGTTACTCGAGTACTACGTTCCACTGACCCTTCACAAGTCCGTTCGCGACTGCACAGATAGTATGGGAAACAATGGGACCACAGCAGAATGAACATATCAACCAATCTTACACGCCCATCGGGTACAAATACATGATTGCAATAGCAAGATACCATTACCCGAATTGCAGCGTAGTGCGCGGGACGTGCTCGGCCAAAGGGGAGAGCCGTTTGCACAGGTGGAATCAATCACCACAGGTGGAGGCCATACAGCCTGAAAACACATAAATTGCACAGCCAGTCTCCTCCCACAACCACAGCGAAATGCTACCGGCAGGACTCGCGATGTTGGCCCTGGGGGACCTGATAGCACTGCAAGTGCTCCGACTCCAAGAAGAAGACGAACAACAACTACAACCAGCCGCACGGAGGAGACGCAGGAGGAGGAGGAGGCCAAGGCAGGGCCAGCAAGGCCCAGCAGCACAGCCACTACCACCACGCAGGCAGCCCGCAATCCCACGCCTCCGAGCACATCCGTTCAACCTCACTGATGAGCAGATCCACACCCTCTACCGTCTGGACCGGGACACCATAGCCGCCATTGTGGACATGACACAGGCTGACCTAGTCAGCATGATAGATAGCCCAACCGCAATCCCACCCCTACTGAAGGTGGTGTCTGTACTCCACTTCCTGGCCACAGGCACCTACCAGCACACAGTCGGACAGTTGCATGGCATATCACAGCCACTGTTTTCACGGACACTATTCCAAGTGCTCGATGCCCTCCTGCAGCACGCAGACGACTACATCTCCCTACCACGCTCGGAGCAGGAAATTACGAACACAAAAGTGGGATTCCATGCACTTGCCGGCATACCGGGTTGCATTGGTGCCATCGACTGCACCCATGTTGAATTGGTCGTCCCACATGCCATGGAGGCCCAGTACCGCAACCGAAAACAATTTCATTCCCTGAATGTACAAATGGTGTGTGACTCCAACAGGATCATTACGCATTGTTGTGCCCGATTCCCTGGATCAACCCATGATTCCATGGTCTTGAGGAACTCTACCATACCACGCTACATGGAGCGACACGCAGGGTACAGATCCTGGCTACTCGGTGAGTCTCATCTCATGCATGATGATGTGGGGTATGTGATTTGGCAATGTACTGGCAGGAAGGGGGGGGGTGTGCGTACGTATCAATGGCATTCCACATCCTACGTTTATCGTCCACATACAGGTGATGCTGGATATCCACTGAAGAGATGGCTCCTCACACCAGTCCGGAACCCACGGGACCTGCATGAGGAGGACTACAACCATGCCCACTCACGTACCCGTGTAGTCATAGAACAGGCATTCGGCCTACTGAAGACTCGTTTCCGCTGCCTCAGCAGGTCTGGCGGGGCACTCCTGTACCGCCATGAGAAGGTTGCAAAGATGGTCATGGCATGTGTCATGCTCCACAACATGTGCGTACGTAGAAATGTGCCCATGCCCCCTGACGCTGAACTGCAAGCACCGGATGATGGTCATGATGAGGGTGGGGATGTGGCAGCACCTCAAGGAGTCTGCGAGGCACCGGAGGGCCGTGACATCCGTCAGCATCTCATTGATGTATGCTTCTAGCATTCACGCCTGGGGGCTGATACATGGACACGGGACTCGTGGCACTGCGTGTGTCTGGGACATGCACAATATGGACTGTACGCCTATGATGGCCTAGTACACAAAGATCAATGTCCACACATCTCATTGGGTGATCGTGCACTTTTTATGGCATATGTGATATCATGTTGAACACCCTATCGACCCGCCACCCAAGTGAGCCCAACACACCCCCTCCACCCTCCTACCTCCCACCCGAACACCAGTGTCCAAAGATGCTCATTGTCAGTGGCCTGTCGCTATTGCAAGCCCCCTCTGCGGGTATCAGGGGCACCCCTGCCTGTGGAGCGCAGGTTCCTCCCTGATCTACGTTGGGGGCTGCCCTGGACGGAACTTGCAACGGATGATGTGTCTGCCTGCTCACGTCCATGCATGTCCCTAAGGGTTTGCGAGAGCTCAGTGAGCACACGGCGCACTGCGGCAAGTTCGGCACATACGTCTTTGGACGTCGCATGCTGTTCCCCCCTCAGGCTCTCGGTGCTTCTCTCCATTTGGACTCTCAGGCTCTCGGTGCTACTCTCAATTTGTGCCCTTAGCGTCTCTGTACATCTCTCCATTTCTGCCCTAAGTGTCTCTGTTGATGTTTCTATGTCTGCCTTGGTGCCCCCACATTCATCGGCATGGTCCTTGAGGAGTGTGGCCATTTGCTGCTGTTGGACGATTAACTTGTCGAGGGACTGTTGCCTCTGCTGGGCCATGCCCATTTGCGGGGGTGTCACAGAGGGGCTGTTGTCCTCATGTTGCCTTGCCACAGGGCTTGGGGGGGATGGCCAGTCGTCGTCTTGTGGCTGCCCCTGCGTGGTATCCTCATGTTGTACGGGATGGGACAGACAGGGGGATTGGGACAGGTCATGGATGGATCTGACCTCGACATCCCAGTCTTCTGTGTCCGAGCATGCTGCCATCAATGGGGTGTCACCTATGGTGCTGCTGCCACCAGAGGCAGTGCCTTCTGTGGCATCCATTGGGGGGACCTGTGGTGGTGGTGTTGTGGCCATGCTGGCTGCTGGGGTGCCTGTTGATGTTCCCTCCTCTGTGCTACCACCTGATTTGTGCTGCTGCCGTGTCTTGATGCGTGCAGCTGAGGTGGAGGGTCTCTGGCCGTTGGTCTTGGCCCTCTTTGCAGGTGTGCTGGTAGGGGTGTCCTGTGGCTCGTCGTTTGGATCGGACCCTGTGGTGGAGTAAAGGAGGGCGAGGGTTATTGATGGGTCTGTGGGAATTGGAATGGCATTGTATCACATGCTTTGGGGTGGTACCTGAGGGTGATTTGGGTCGGGTCCTTGGAGGTGCTTTGATTTGTGTGTGGAGTGAGGGTGCAGTTGTTTGGCAGCCTGCAGTTTGGGTGTGCCTGCTGCACGTGTAGTGCGTGTATTAGGGGTTTTTAATTATTTATGTATTTATTGTGGGTTTTAACGTGCGCTATCAGGCCGATGTGTGTGGACCTTATCCTGGACATGTGTTTCTGTTGCACTATGTGGACGCATGGTGCTTCACATGGATGGACTGTGTGGCTTGTTATATCTGGCCCACCTACCTGAATCTTCGGATGTCTGCACTCCTTTCTCCATCCCTCCGACTCCCTCAATGCTCTCCATTCCGATGGTGGAGGCACAGATTTCTTCCCAGGGGGTCAACTTGATGGGTGATTCAGGACCTCCCCCGGTGGCTGTGGCAATGTTGCGGTTGGCAGAGAGTATGCTGCGGACGCGTATCCGCAGGTCGTCCCATCGCTTGCGGCATTGCTGTGGGGTGCGGGGTGCGGTCCCCACCGCACTTACCCGCTGTGCCACCAGAGCCCATATGGCCTTCTTGTTTGCAAGTGCCGTCCTGGTCATTTGCGTGGAGAAGACCACGGCAGCATTCTCCTGGAGGGTCTCTGTTAGCACGGTGAGTTCCTCACGGGAGAAGTGGACCTGCCGCTTGCGGTCGCACGCTTTCTTCGCTGCTTTTCCCATTTTTCTTGGTTTCGCTAGGGTGGTTGACGGGGTGGGGTGTGTCTCAGGGTAGTGTTTTTAGTGGTTGTGTGGTTTTAGTGTATTTATAGGTGTACGCCGGGATGTTTCCCGTTCCGGGCCCGTGTTTTAACTTCCGTTTCCGTATATTTCCGGCCACCGTACTTTGCGGTAGGCGCACACTGCGGTGACCGCTAGGAGGGGTGGCGGTATTGCACCTGGGGCCCCGTACGGCGGCGGTGTGGGCCGTTTTGGGGTCTTTTCCGCCATCGCGGACTTAGCACTTCCGCCATGCCGTGGTGCTCGTGCCCGATGGGTCGGAATGGGCCGCACTTTGCTCCTTCGTGCAATGGCGGAAATGCTATTTACGCTGTGGCGCTCCGGTCAGTCGATTTCCGCAAGGGTCGTAATGAGGGCCATAGACTGGATTACCCTCAATGGTAGTAATAACTATTGCATGATTTGTGGCATTCACTCCCACACAGTGATGAAGTTATTATGGGAGCATAGGCTGAACTTGGTTCAGTTGAATCTAACGCTTCTTCTATTTAACTCCAAAGCAGATGCTCTCGAGTTTGTTGAAACTGATGAACCCTTGGTTAAACCAAACCAACCTAAGACACTGCAAGATGTAGCGACCGTCACACAAAATTCGTAATTGTTGGTGCAGTTTTCCACCATCGTCAGTTTGGTCAAAGATAGTGCTTGATTGGAACCGCTAACGAATAGTGTCCTACAAAAACAAAAAGCAACCTTAAAACCGTAGCCAGCAACGCATTTCTATTCAATAGAGGAATTTGTGCGGTTTCAACAACTTATACGCCAGGTTAAAATCCCTGGCTCCTGCCTTAAAGCCCTCAATTTTACTAATTCAAGAAATATAGAGGACCACGCATTTTAACATTAATGGCTATACAACCTATACAAATGTCGCCAAAGTTGGCGTTGTAGGAAGACTTTCAGGGGGATTAGCAATATTGGTCAATAATAACCTGAAAGCCAAATCTACCCTGATACAAAGCTCAGATGAATTACTGTCAATAGAACTGAGACCTAGTGATGAAATGCCAATGGTATTTTTAATAATATGCGCATACTGGAACCCGTTTAAGATTTCCATGAGCTTGCAAATTGACACCCTACTAGAAGATGAGTTTTCTCGTTCTCCTACTGCCTAGGTCATCTTAGAAGGTGACTTAAACTCTTCTTGCATCAATATTTTCAATGCCTCAGGTAGGCCACCTTCTTCTAAAAATCAAACTCTGTTAAAACAGAGAGGTCAATTGTGGTGTGAATTTCTAGAAAATTGGGAAATGCATGTAGTTGACATGATTACTGGCACCCATAGTGGTACTTGCCAATGTGGCAGGTTACATTCCTACATTGATATTTTTTTTGTTTCTGACAAAATGAAATGCGTGAATTCTGTGAACAGGTCACAGTTGAAAATTTGGACTGAGGGTATAACATGGTCATTACATTAAATATAAACAGATCAATCGGCATGCATCAAATTGTACCATCACTTGTGATGACAGAAATTGATTGATATGCCATTTCTGTCAAGTGGAATACCACACTGTGTCGAGATTTAATTTACAGAGTAAGTAGGGACATTATGCAATCTGGCGATGTAAATCCTAGCGGGGGAGGAGGGTGAATGCATAGATGCATTGAATGCTTTGGTAATAACATTTTGTGTGAACAAACTCGCAAACATATAAGAGGATAATCTCAGAGTCCATACGTACTCTTATAATGTGGTTGTGACAAGCCAGAAACATGGAAAAAACAAACATATTAGGAAATTGAAATGTCAAACATGCTAAAAATTGGGAATATAAAATCTCTAAAAAAAACTATGTGTCAATCACATAGAAATAAAATAAAACTACTTAAACTCCAGCTACATAATCTAAAAAATCAAAGATTGATTGCCAAATTATGGATAAAAAAAATCCAAAAATGTATGGCCATTCCTGGGAGCTGCCACTGCTACAACTACAAACGTGCTCAATACATTGATAACAGCGGAACAATGGCACCGGTTCATCTTGCAAAAATATGAGCTACCTCCAA
Source organism: Ambystoma mexicanum (assembly GCF_040938575.1). NCBI lineage: Eukaryota > Metazoa > Chordata > Amphibia > Caudata > Ambystomatidae > Ambystoma > Ambystoma mexicanum. The sequence continues at coordinate 98,771,789 of NC_090941.1, read as the reverse complement.
ATCACAGAGATGTGAACTTTAATATTGCATATCTACCAGCCATTACAAAATGCCGGTGGAACAAAGAAGAGGTACAAAGGGCAATTGAAAATCTTAACTATTTTCAAGTGGCGAGTCCTGGTGGCATTCCAGCCTGGTTGCTAAAAGCAGACCCCAAGTTCTGGGCTTCCATACTTAAAATAAAATGTGATCACATTTTTCAAACAAAGAGAATTCCGGAATCTTGGTTCAGTGTTATCAATGCCTATTTATAAAAAGTGGGACCTCAATGTGCTGGATAATTATCACCCGATTGCACTGACGGACGCAGCCTCAAAGGTTTTCTTGATTTTTATTCTGATGGAACTGGAACAATTTATGAAGAATCATAACATACTATCACATTTCCAAGTTGGTTTTCGCAAGTTGATGGGGACTCCCCTTAATGCAACTATTCACGCTCATATATTACAAAATTCTAAGCAAGCAAATGCAGGTCCTATCTGCATGGCCTTATTGGACATGTCTGCTGCATTTGATAGAGTTATTGTCAATAATACTCCGTACAAGGGAAGAGAATTCGACACTCTCTCCCGAACCACAGAAGCCGAATGAAGTCGACCCTCCACCCGTGGTTGGCACAGGCACCTGATAGAATAAACAGGACACCACGTGGCAGCCAATGGGGGGAAGAGGAGTTAGGAAGAGGTTGTGGATAGGGTGGGGGAAATTAGGAACACCGGTAAGAGGATTAGGAAAACCTATGTTGGATAGGACAAGGGAAACAACGGGAAAAAACCTTACCTATTTTTCCTCTGAACACGTTACACCTGTATCCAGCATACCATACGCAGAATATAGACCTAAGCTTTGAAACACCTTGATACGTGCATGTAACATAGTCTTAGACCTGTCCCTATGACCTCAAAAACACAGAGACATAGATGATACTCTGCACATATCATACTTGGGAGAAAATCCCACAATGAATTCAACAAAACACATGGCCCGTGGGCTTACAGAAAAAACAATGAATATGAACACGTAACATGAAACATGGAACATATTTTGCAGCAACATAAATAACAAATAACATATGCCCCTTATAATTTTAGAATGTGATTTGTTGTTATATAATGCAGTAATGGCTGTTCCACCCGCATTGATCAATGAACTTTTGTGAGCAAACAAACCTCTAGCACTGGATTTTCAAGGAGGCAAGATACTAGAAACAAGGACAAAACTAATTTATGTCCGAGCGTTAAACGCGCCGTTTCCACACACAGCAAATAACACCCATAAGAGCGTGATTCTTCCAGCCGCCACTCACTCTGTACTTAACTCAAGTCCGGGAGACCCGCAAGCCTTCCCAGACGTAGCAGTCTTCAGCTTCTAAAATGGGTTCTGCAGCCGCCTGTTGTCCGTGTTCCCGTAGAGAGTTTTCACATGCTGCTGCCGGTGTCGTAGCTTCGCCTGCTCCTGCGTCAATACACAAAATAAGCCACACCTGCCGTGGCTCTGTAACTCCTTATAAACGTTTGTTAATCCTTACCAGCTGTGTCAACGGCCGCACGACCGCAACTACAATTCTCCCTAAAGCGTGCTGGGAAATGTAGTTTAGAGTTGAACTCGTGAATTCCACAGACCTCTATCGCCTTTTGCACACTCCTTTCTTGCACCAGCCCTTTTTCCTGACATTACCTCCCCTCTCACAGCCCTTCCTCAAACCAGCCTTGGACATGTGGCGCAAGTAAAATTGTTTCACCAACATAGGAGCATGCACTGCTTCTGCTGGCTCCCAAGAACAATCCTCCGGTCCACAGTCTTTCCATTGAATTAAATACCACATCTTCTGACCCTGTTTCATGACATCCAAAATTCGTTTCACTTCATATTCCACCTGTCCTTCTTTCATGATTGCTGGTGGTCGTTTAGTTGTCATCCCAGGAGCTGCGGGTTTAAGAAGAGATACATGGAATACTGGGTGTATCGCTAGATTCTTAGGCAAACGTAATTTCATAGCAGTTTCAGAAATACATTGAATAATGGTATAAGGCCCAATGAACCTAGGCATACATTTTCGTGATCCTATCATGGAGAGGTTTCGAGTTGAGAGCCACACTCTATTTCCCACTTGATATTTAGGACTTTCCTGTCAGCTTGTGTTTTATACATTCTTTTGGCATGTTCCAAATTGGTTCGTGCTTTTTGTCTGACCTCCAAAAGCAACTGTTTGCGCTCCTGCAATGCTGGTATACTTTCTATTTCGGGCAAATGTTCAGGTAACATATTCTGCTCCTGACCATACAGGCACTCATTAGGAGCCATTCCCAAAGAACTGTGAAAGGTGTTATTGTATGTGAATTCTGCTAACCAAAGAGCTTGCACCCAGGATTCTCTTCCATCCCCCAAATACCCTTGCAAATATTGCTCAAGAGTTTGATTCATTCTTTCCGTTTGACCATCTGTTTCAGGGTGATAGCTGGTGGATAGAGCACAGTTGATTCCGAATAGTCGGCAAAAAGCACGCCAAAACCTGGAAGTAAACTGAGAACCTCTGTCTGAAACAATGCTTTTAGGTAGACCATGTAATCTCACTATGTGTTGTAGAAATAACTCAGCCAATTGGCCTGCTCCCGGTATTCCAACACACGGCACAAAATGTGCCTGTTTTGACAAGAAATCCACTACAACCAATATTGTATCAAAGTGATTGTCAGGGGGAAAATGTGTGATGAAATCCATCGAAATATGAGTCCAGGGTTTCTCAGGCGTCGGTAATGGCTGTAGCAAGCCTCTTTTCTTAACATGATCTGCCTTATTTCTTAAACAATTTTCACAGCATACCAAATAAGTCATAATGTCTTGTCTTAATGTGGGCCACCAAAAATATTTTTCCAACATCGCTTTCATCTTTTTCTGACCTGCATGTCCCGCCAAGGGAGAGTTATGACACCAAAACAAATCTTTTTCTTGCAACATCTTGGTTGGTAAATACAACCGACCCTGATGATATGGTAAACCATTCCGTACTGTCCTAGTCGAATGACTCCTTTGCCACTCTTGCAGTTGTCTAGATGATACTGCTTTCTTTCCCTGTTCAATCAACTTCGTGGTAATAGTCCCAATAATCCTATCAGGTGCAATGATCGTCTTTGTTTCACTTATTGTATTGTCTAAATTCTGCTGCCGGGACAAAGCATCAGCTTTACCGTTTTTCTTTCCCTGCCTAAAAGTCACCACAAAATCAAATTCATTGAAATATTGAGACCATCTTAATTGTTGTGGACTTAAAGATTGAGCTGTCTTAAAGTATTGTAAATTTTAATGATCTGTTACTATCACCACCTGATGTTTTGCTCCCAATAAGTAATGCCTCCACTCAAAGAATGCTGATCGGATAGCCAATAGTTCTTTATCAGTGATGGAATAGTTTTGTTCGCATCCAGACAATTTCCTAGAGAAAAATGCCACAGGATGCCAAACTCCATTCTCATCCTTTTGGGAAAGAATAGCTCCTATGGCCACATTGCTGGCATCTGTCTCCACCTGAAAGACCCTCTCCGTGTTTGGAAGTCTGAGTACTGGAGCAGTGGTAAAGGCTATTTTCAATTCGTGAAACACTTTTTCTGCTTCAGTACTCCAATGAAATTTCACTGCCTTTTTGAGTAATTGTGTAATAGGGGTAACAATGTTTGAGAAATTGCTAATAAACCTCCTATAAAAATTAGCAAAACCCAGAAAAGACTGAATATCTTTTATGCATTGAGGAGATGGCCAATCCCTGACGGCCTGCACTTTTTTAGGATCCATCACAATTCCTGTTGCCGTCAGAATGAAGCCCAAAAACTCCACCTGTCTCACATGGAAGGCACATTTCTCTAGCTTAACACACAGTTGATAAGCTTGCAACCTGTGCAACACAGCTTGCACATGCTGCACATGCTGTTCTAGAGACTCAGAATAAATCAAAATGTCGTCTATGTACACAATAACAAAAACATCAAGAAAGTCATGCAATACCTCTTGCATAAAAAACTGAAAAGCCGCTGGGGCATTACATAGACCAAAAGGCATAACTAAATATTCAAATAACCCAAACTTTTTCGGAAAGCTGTTTGCCACTCATCACCTTCTTTCACCCTTATCAGATGATAAGCTCCTCTTAAATCCAACTTAGTATAAATCTTGGCTGTCCTTACTTGATCTAAAAGGACTGCAATCAGAGGCAATGGGAACCTGTTCTTAATTGTCACCTTATTTAATGCACGGTAATCTATGCAAGTTCGTAAAGTGCCTTCTTTTTTTGGAACAAAAAACAATGGTGAGGAGACCGGGGACGTAGAGTGTCTTATAAACCCCTTAGCCAACATCTCATCCAAATAGTCACGTAAATACTTATTTTCTTTTTCAGTAAGAGCGTAAATCCTGCTGCAAGGTAATTTTGCTCCTTCCTCAAGATCAATCACGCAATCATATGGTCTATGAAGTGGTAACTGCTCTGCTACCCTTTTGTCAAATACCTGGACAAATTCTTGATACTGTGACGGAATCTCTCCACTCATGGCCCCCACCACCTGATTGTCCAATCCTTTCTCTACCTTTCTCTACCATAAATTGGACAAGTCCTACTTCTGGTACCATATGTTCCTGACAACTTTCCTCCTCAAACCACAAGACGTGTCTTACCCAGTCAATCCGTGGGTTATGTAGCACCAACCATGGCATACCCAAAATCAATCCGAACTTTGGGGCTGCAATTAAATCAAATGTGATTTCCTCCTTATGCCCAGATGTACAAATCATCTCCATGACTTGTGTCTGTTTCCGGATGGGCCCTGATATTAGTGGTGAACCATCCACAGATTGCACTTCCTCCATCTTTTGTTTATCAACCAAGGGTAATGCCAACCTTTCAGCAAATGAAATATCCACAAAATTGCCTGTAGCCCCAGAATCTACCATGGCCATCACTTCTTGTTTAGTACACGCAAAATATAATGTTACCAGAATATATAAATGAGAAGTTTTACTTGCCATCGTATTTGCCACCAATCTTGGGAACCTGACTTCGTTCGGGCCTGACACCTGTGTTCCCCCTAAGGTCGGCCCAACTATTTTCCCGACTCACTTTCTTTTGCAGGGGTGTTGGGACAGGTACGTATAAAGTGTCCCGCCTGCCCACAATAAAGACACAATTTATTCATTTTACGTTGTTCCTTTTCTAAGGCTGATAATGGTCCTCTAATACTGCCAATTTGCATAGGTTCCGCTTCACTCAGTTTTCCTCCTCTACCTCTATCCAACCTCGCAAATGGTAATACTTCCGGTCTTTTCTTATCCCCTTTTCGCTCATTCATCCTATGATCCAATCGTAATGCCAAGTCAATCATTGCTGTACAAGTACTTGGTTGCGGCTCTACTTGAGCAATAGCGTCCTTGAGTTCCTCGCATAACCCCTGGTAAAATAACACTGTTTGCTTAGCCACTGGCCACTCTGTTTCGATTACCTGCCTATTAAATTGTGTGACATAAGTGACCAAATCCCTTGTTCCTTGCTTCAATCCCAACAACTCTTTGTCCTGTGCTAAGGACACTTCTCTTCTATCAAATAGTCTGCCAAATTCTGCCAAAAAACCATCCCAATTATATAGCAATGGATCATCCTTTTGTACCAAAGGCATGGCCCAAGCCGCTGCATCTCCAGTTAAATAGGATATTAAAAAAGCTGTTCTCGCCTGTATACTCTCAAAAGCTGTGGGTTTACACAAAAAATGTAATCTGCATTGCGTGAGGAACGTCATGTATTTGCGAGGATCTCCCGCAAACCGCTCCGGCGCTGCTAGAGGAACACTGCTCGGAGGTTTCACAATGATCGTTGGATTTTGACTTGTGGACGCTCCCTGAATTCTGTTGCCTTCCAAAGGAATTCCCTGAGCTACCAAACTCTGAACTTGTGTTTTTAGATTATCTGACTCTTGTCTGGCATGTGCCAACTCTAACTGAATATCCTGAAGAGCCTTTAGCACATCGGCTAAAGGCGGAGGTGTCGCGTCCATTTGGCTTGGGTGGTTGTAAGTATCCCATTATGGGGGTGGCTTATTATGTCAATAATACTCCGTACAAGGGAAGAGAATTCGACACTCTCTCCCGAACCACAGAAGCCGAATGAAGTCAACCATCCACCCGTGGTTGGCACAGGCACCTGATAGAATAAACAGGACACCACGTGGCAGCCAATGGGGGGAAGAGGAGTTAGGAAGAGGTTGTGGAGAGGGTGGGGGAAATTAGAAACACCGGTAAGAGGATTAGGAAAACCTATGTTGGATAGGACAAGGGAAACAACGGGAAAAAACCCTACCTATTTTTCCTCTGAACACGTTACACCTGTATCCAGCATACCATACGCAGAATATAGACCTAAGCTTTGAAACACCTTAATACGTGCATGTAGCATAGTCTTAGACCTGTCCCTACGACCTCAGAAACACAGAGACATAGATGATACTCTGTACATATCATACTTGGGAGAAAATCCCACAATGAATTCAACAAAACAAATGGCCCGTGGGCTTACATAAAAAACAATGAATATGAACACGTAACATGAAACATGGAACATATTTTGCAGCAACACAAATAACAAATAACATATGCCCCTTATGATTTTAGAATGTGATTTGTTGTTATATAATGCAGTAATGGCTGTTCCACCCGCATTAATCAATGAACTTTTGTGAGCAAACAAACTTCTAGCACTGGATTTTCAAGGAGGTAAGATACTAGAAACAAGGACAAAACGAATTTATGTCCGGGCAGTAAACGCGCCGTTTCCGCACACAGCAAATAACACCCATAAGAGCGTGATTCTGCCAGCCGCCACTCGCCCTGTACTTAACTCAAGTCTGGGAGACCCGCAAGCCTTCCCGGACGTAGCAGTCTTCAGCTTCTAAAATGGGTTCTGCAGCTGCCTGTAGTCCGTTTTCCCGTACAGAGTTTTCACATGTTGCTGCCGGTGTCGTAGCTTTGCCTGCTCCTGCTTCAATACACAAAATAAGCCACACCTGCCATAGCTCTGTAACTCCTTATAAATGTTTGTTAATCCTTACCAGCTGTGTCAACGGCCGCACGACCGCAACTACAATTCTCCCTAAAGCATGCTCGTAAATGTAGTTTAGAGTTGAACTCGTGAATTCCACAGACCTCTATCGCCTTTTGCAAACTCCTTTTTGCAGCAGCCCTTTTTCCTGACAGTTATAAGAAATCTTCTCTGCCAAAAGATGCTCAAGACGGAGGTGCCGTCTATGTTGGTTCGCTTAACAGTAATGTTACACCAAAATACCACCTTTCAAGTATGTATTACTCAAGAGGGTACACTAACTAAGCCCATACCGACTTTCACGGGGGTGAAGCAGGGGTGCAATCTAGCTTCTAAATTATTTAATGTGTACCTCTGCGATCTGGACAGTATAAGAGAACAAAATAAAATATTTGTAATAAGACTGGGCCCACTTCGATCGCATTGGATGGGCTTTGCAGCTGATCTCATTTTTTTTTATCACCCCCATTTGGAATACAGAACAAACTAAACCAATTTGATATCTATGCTGCCAAATACAACTTATTAGTAAATCCATCCAAATCAAATATAATTATTTTTGCTGAAAGTAAAAGGACCAACATAAGCAAATGGACTATTGCAGACACAGATTGAAAGATCCATCACAGTAAAATATCTTGGAAATGCAATCTCTGACAGCACCTTTCTGAGTATGTGGGAATTGAATATCAACCTTAAAATGAGTCCTCTCCTTTCTCAGCTGAAAATTATAAGAAGGAAGTACTGTAAATAGTCCCTGATGCTAGTGCTTGAATTATACTCATTAAAAGTCAGACCCATCATATTGTATGGACTGGATTTTTGTCTGTTGAACATAGACATGATTCTCGACAGTGTACAGGGGAAGGTATGGAAAGATATGTTGGGTTTATCCCTTGCTATACCCAACTCCATCATAAGGCATGAGCTAGGGATGAACTCACTATAATCCAAATTTCACTGCGGAAGCTTAACAGCTACGCCAAAATGTTGAATCCCTTGAGTAATTCAATGTACCAAGCTCTTGCTAAAATGCTTAAGGAGGGCCAACCTAAATCCATCGTGAGGTTTGAGATGAGGATGACATATCTACTAACAAAGATAAATGCAAGTTCAGCAGATCTTGTCTCCTGCCTGCCGTATATTTAAAAAATAACTTTTGACTAGATTGGGCAGTCATGATTGAAACCCACAACATCTATAAAACGTATAGCTAATATGTGAAATTCGCCAAAAAAAGAAAACCACATGCAAATTATCTTCTATGTTTCCCATGCAAAAAAGCTCACAAATTGTACCTCCCATTTCGCTTGAATCAATTCCACACTCAGGAGCGCTGCCATAACTAGCAAAATCAACCAGAGGAAGCGAAAATGGGTCAGTGTCAATTTTGTAGAGAGAACTTCTATCAGGAAACTCTGAAATACCTACATGCCGATTCATGGAATCAAACGGCGCACGCGTGCAAAAACGTGCGATTCGCAGTGAAATAGCAAAAATCGCAGTGCAAGTGCGATTATCGCACAGAAAACATCGCACATCTATTCATGGAAGTCCGTGCACGCGTAAAATGTGGGATGTGCGCTGAAAAAGTGCGCGGCGCACGCTGGCGCACGCTGGCGCACCCTGGTGCACAGGTCACCGAACGCTGTGCGATAAGTCCACAGCGAATTTGCACATAGCGCGGCGCACATAACAAAAGTAGACGTAACATGGGGCGTTACACGCAGAATGGGGAACAACTCGTGAAAATGTGGGCGTCATGGGGGAAGTACAGAAGGCAAGTGCGCAGAACGCCCACACGCTCGCCTACAACACGTATTCATGGAATCGAATAGGGAAAAACAGCGCACGGCCAAAGACGCGCACAGGCCCATACATGTCCGCCACACGAAAGCAGGCGGTAGCGTCCCTGCGCAGGAAAAAAATGTGCGCCAAAGTTCTACACGCACGAGAAGTTCCACACGTGATCGGGCCTGGGGGAGCGGGTGCGTGTATCTCAGAGGTGTGCGAGAAGTCCCACACGCGATCGGGCCTGGGGGAGCGTGTGCCTGTATTTCAGAGGTGCGTGAGAAGTTCCACACGCGATTGGCCTGGGCGTGTGTATTTCAGGGGTGCGCGAGAAGTTCCACACTCGATTGGCCTGGGCGTGTGTATTTCAGGGGTGCGCGAGAAGTTCCACACGCGATTGGCCTGGGCGCGTGTATTCCAGGGGTGCGCGAGAAGTTCCACACGCGATTGGCCTGGGCGGGTGTATTTCAGGGGTGCGTGAGAAGTTCCACACGCGATTGGCCTGGGCGCGTGTATTCCAGGGGTGCGCGAGAAGTTCCACACGCGATTGGCCTGGGCGCATGTATTTCAGGGGTGCGCGAGAAGTTCCACACGCGATTGGCCTGGGCGCGTGTATTCCAGGGGTGCGCGAGAAGTTCCACACGCGATTGGCCTGGGCGCCTGTATTTCAGGGGTGCGCAAGAAGTTCCACACGCGATTGGCCTGGGCACGTGTATTCCAGGGGTGCGCGAGAAGTTCCTCACGCGATTGGCCTGAGAGAGCGTGTGCGTGTATTTCAGAGGTGCGCGAGAAGTTACACACGCGATCGGGCCTGGGGGAGCATGTGCGTGTATTTCAGAGGTGCGCGAGAAGTTCCACACGCGTTTGGCCTGGGCGTGTGTATTCCAGGGGTGCGCGAGAAGTTCCACACGCGATTGGCCTAGGCGCGTGTATTTCAGGGGTGTGCGAGATGTTCCACATGCGATTGGCCTATGTACGCGATTCCATTGGACCAAAGGCCCTGACAGCGCAGGCGCGTCTGTGACGTGACACGCGCGGGCGTGTCCCTGTACCCGAGGGAATGTTACAAGACCAAAAACTGCCCGTCCGAGTGTCAGCCCATGTAATTGGAGGATAGTGCCTCAGAGCGTATACGCGGAAGTGACGTTGGATGTGTGGTGCGGTTTAAAAGGTACGTGTAGTACGTCATTTCCTTGTACGTGCTTCCCGTGGAGAGCGAGTGGGTGAAATCTGTACTTCTTGTCGGTTCACACGCGATTTACTTCACAGCGTTTCTAGTTCGTACTCCCTGTTACCTCTGTCAGTATTTTTCAGATTTTCTCTTCGACCTGTTTCCTCAAACAGCGTTGACTTCTCATTTTGTCCTGTCTCCTCAGACAGTGTACAAATCTTCTTTTGGTGGGGGTGTTGCCAACACGCGCGTATTTTTCAAGCTCTTTTCCCAGGCAGACGGTGAGTCGCGCACGTATTTACCAACTGTGCTAGCCCTGTGTGTAGCGTACCCCTTCAGAGGTCATTGTAGGCTGCGTGTGACACGCATATGTTCATTTTTGTGTTTCTGGGTGCCACAGTGTAGTGCAGGTTCCTTTTCCCACGCACGTGGTCTACGAGGGGTCGCGTGCACGTCATTTTCTGTTTTAGGGGTGCCTGTGCATTGCGTGACCCGTCATCTTTCCATAGGGGTTCCATACAGCCTTGCTAGAGCACTTGGGTACGAATTCCATCTAGTACCCTACCCCTTTGACCCCCAATTGCCCAGGACAATTGTCCACTGCAACTCCCATACGCACAACTCCATCAGTGCCATGGCTGGGAGGCGAGCAAGTGGTAAGGGTGGCAAAGGTGGCCGAGCCTCAAGAGGTGGGCGTGGTGGGCATGTTAGGGGACGTGGCCAGGATTTGCAGACTCCCCCTAGCCCCGCACATGTGGAGGACCAGTCAGGGACACACATCCCCCCCCATGGTTGAGGGAAACGTGGCTGACACCATCCCTGCTCAGCCCTTGTTGGACCGGCCCGTTGTGGCACCTGACGTAGCACAGGGTGACTCCCAGGCTGACTTCCAGGTTGCCAAGTCTAGGCCACGGCTGGCGGCGCAAGCCAGTGTCACCAGGCCACGTGGTACAGGGGCAGCCATGTCATCTGCTGCCCCGAGTAGGCGGGGTGGGGAGGCTGCAGGGGCAGCTGCAGCTCCGTCCACCCCAGCTCTGACTCTCCCAGCCAGGACAGTGTTGGTCCCGGTACATCAGACTGAGGTTCCCCCTGCCATCATCACACTTCAGCTAATGCCTGCAGAAAGTCATGTGGTCAGTGTGCCATCGCACACTACTACTACACAGTCCACCGGTGCTCCTGCCTCTAGTGTCCAGGGCGGCGTAGGGCACTCCGGATCCCCACCACCCACAAAAAGAAAGAGGAAGAGTGCTTGTCCAGTACAGGCTGATGACCCCGACACGGCTACACGGTCCGGCACGCCAAGGAAGCCTAGCTTCAATGATGCCGAACTGGATGCACTTGTGCAGTATGTGTCCGAACATGACGCCGAAATGTTGGTCACTTCAGGGTGTAGGATTACACATGCTCGACGTCAGGCACACTGGCAGTCCTTTGCGGACAGCATAAGTGCCCTTGGGTTTATGAGGCACACAGCTGTTGAGTGCTACAAGCGCTGGAACAACCTTAAGCGTAGGGCAAAGAAAAAGCTGGCCTCAAGTCATGCCGCAACACTGGTGACTGGAGGTGGGTCTCTACAAGAGGCCATTGAACTCACACTACATGAGCATGTTGCTGGGACCTACGTCACGGAGGAGCAGATCCAAGGTGTGGGAGAACTGGCAGATTATGAGGCATTGTCCGGTAAGTGCACATGCATGTGTGTGTGATCCATGTGTATGTTGTTTGTGGGAGGGGTTCTGGTTGAGTGCCAGGTCAGGGTGTGTGTGCCTGATTGTTTTGGGCCACCCATGTGCTTCATCCAATCCATTCGGTGCCCCGGGATTTGGGTATTACAGTATCCCTTCTGCCCACAGTAGGCGTTTTGCACTACATCGCACCAGTTGCCCTTGAAGTGGCATCTTGCTACAACATTTTTCCGTATTTAGCTGTGTTCATTCAGGCTGATTGTAGAAATTCACCTGGTTCTACTGCGCATCACTCTGCCCTATTGTCACATATATGACATGCCTATGGTACATGCCATCTGTGTGATGGCATGTGTCATGTATGTGTATTGGACATGTCACTCACAGGCCAATGTGTGATGGCACTGCTAGCCAGCATGCAGCTGATGTGTTTCTCTCCCATCTTGGTGTCATCAGTGTCTGACATTTTCCTCCCCTTCCAACTCATGGACAGTGCATGCATGGGAGGGTTATAGTCATGTGGGACATGTGTAAATCAAGTACTGGTACTGTAGCTTGTCTGGCCTAATAGCGTGCCATGGTGCTAATGCCCGTTTCCATTTTTTGTCTTTCATGTTTTTGCAGAGGATGACGCACCTGATGCTGTTGAGGGAGAGGAGATGGTGCAGGCCCAGGAGGGATCTGAAGCACGACCAGGCACCAGTGGGGGACATGGTTTGGTGATGGGGGAGAACCCTCTCTTGCTGCAGGCCATACTGTCCAGGGGTGTCCCTGGCTGCACCTCCCCAGAACTCTTTTCAGGTGTTGATTCGGATGAGACCTATGTGGATTCGCAGGTATGTGTTCATGGAAGGGATACTGTTCTGTCCGACCCACCTGCACCAGGGGTAGAGCCCACTATGGGGATGTCAGTGTTGGTAGGTGCGATAGTGGTGGTTACGGATGCAGGGCCACACTCCGCAACATCTGATCCTGTTCCTGGGCCAGCAGTTCAGAGGGGAAATGCAGTCCTGCAGCCTCAGGCAGTGCCGACACAGCAAGGTGCAGTTCGCCTTGCCCCAGACAGGTGTGGTGCCCGCCAACGCGGTGGCCGTCCGCCACTGGGCAATACTGCATGGGAGCAATCCATTTACGGTATGGCCAACCAACAGGCAGCATCATCAGAAATGATTGCTCAAGCCATGGAGAAAGTGGCCACTTCCATTGTCCCCCCAGAAAGGCAGATGGAGCTACTACAGCAGGCAACAGACTCCATTTGCCAATCAGTCAGGGAGGACATGTTTGTGTCCAACAGGGACAGACAGGCAGCCCTGGACAATCTGAGGGAATCAATTTCTATAGATGCCCAGGGACAGAGGGAAGCCCTGAGGGGAGAGGTCCGGCACCTCAGGCAGACTCTTGTGGATCTTGAGGCTTCCACTGTCACCAGGACGGAACAGCTGCTGGAGCGCGTCACCCGTACGCTCTCAGCAGAGATGCAGGCAACTCGGGCGGAGGCCAGGGCAACTCGGGCGGAGATCCGGGCAACACGTCGGGTGTTGCATGGGGATCTCCGCACCATATCCCTCCAGAACGAGGGCGTCCACGCCCGCATGCTGGCTGCCATGGAGGACCAAACTAGGGCTTTGCGTGGGCTGCATCCCATAGCACCACCACCTCCTGTGGCAGCAGCAGCAGAGGTTGAGGAGAGCGAATCCAGCAGTGAATCTCCCACAATTTAGTAGCCGTGCAGGCCATGAGCCCATGGAGGTGTTTTTTTTTCCCAACATTCATGCAGGTGGCTGTTGGTGGGCACCCTGTCCTCGGACCTCCTGGGTGGCCTCCCCCACCCCCCCTGGCCCACACATGGCCATTTTTGATTTTTGATTTTTTGTTGCAGTGTGTTGCCTTGTGTGGCTCCCGTGGGCATCCACTGTATTCCGGCTGGGCACATGCAGGCTTGTCCTGAGTTTGGGTTAGATGCTTGGGTTCATGAGACACACCCCTCCTGCTTCCCATTTCCATGGGCTTGCAAAGGGTGTGCCCAAGTGACTGACTTACACAGTGACGTTGGACTCCCACGACATGTGTGGGCAGTCTGTAGTCAATGCTGTGTTCCTAGGTCATATTGTTGTTGTATTGTGCACTGCATGGTGTATTGATGTGTGCTTGTGCATCCATGTCTCCCTCCTAATTTGCAGGTTCATTCCTCATGTCTTCACAAGGCCGTCCACTTTGGAGATGGAGCTCATGTTGTGAGCAGTGGACTTCCAGATGTGCGTGGCAACAACACTGTACAGTTGGAGGTGGTGGATGTTCTGGCATTCTCATGTTGTAAGACTACGTATCCTTTGCCTTAGTACTGTCATGTTTATGCTATGTCGATTGTATTGTGGAAAGTATTTGGTCATGTGTGTTGCTGTTTCTGCATTTATGTGGGCATAGTGTGTGTGGCCAGTTTCCATTGGGGACACTGTACTTTGTGACACCTGTCATGTTTGGGGGATGACTTTTTTTGCTCTCACATGGCACGTCATGCCATGGTGTGTTGGGTGGCGGTGCTGGGGAGGGGTTGGGTGACATGGCACTGTTGTCATGTTGTGTCTTGCAAGGGGGTAATGATTTTAGCAGCATAGAAGTGTGTCTTTCGAACACAGCATTGGTGGTGTTTGTGTAGGTAGGGAAGCACACAATGGAACACTTCCAGATGTACAATCTCAGGCTGGTATGGTTGTGACAGTTGACTGTCCATTGACACCTCATAATTGTCAGTTACAATCATCATTGATTGTCAGCTGGTATGTGCCAGGGCTGTGTGCACTCCACAGGGGTGTGATTTTATGTGAAGTAATTAGCCACGAGCTGCGTACGGGCTGCCTCACCCCGTGCCCTTTCCCCTCCCATGCGCAGTGTGCATGCATGTGGTTGGGGATGTGGGGGCACCACCATGTCCACGGCCAGGCCCCGGTGTGTTGCAACTTTGTGCAGGACACATGCTGCCACTATGATCCTGCACACTACTGGGGGAGCGTATAACAGCTGCCCGCCAGAACGGTCAAGGGAGCGGAAGCGTGACTTGAGCACTCCGAATGTGCGCTCCACTATGCCCCGGGTTGCAATGTGGGCTGTGTTATATCTTACCTGGGGTGGCGTGGTGGGGTTCCGAATTGGCGTCATCATGTGGGTGCTGAGAGGGTAGGCAATGTCCCCTGGGGAGGTGGTGATGGGTATCATTAGTGGGGTTGTGACATTACTCAGTATCTGACATGCATGCATGCGCAGTGGCATTTATACTCACCGAGCAGCCATGTATCGCCATGCCGCCCAGCTTCTATGTCCCGCTTTAGGGTAGACATTCTGTAGATGAAACTGTCGTGGGTGGAGCCTGGATAGTTGGCGTATACTGAGGTGATGATTCCCTTGGCATCACATACTACCTGGGCGTTGATGGAATGCCAGTGCTTGCGGTTTCTATAGATGTGCTCAGTTGCCCTGGGGGGACGTAGAGCCACATGGGTGCAATCAATGGCACTTAGCACTTTGGGGAATTGTGCCACCCTGTAGAAATCCTGGGCGAAAGCCTGCCTT
This sequence comes from Ambystoma mexicanum, assembly GCF_040938575.1. NCBI lineage: Eukaryota > Metazoa > Chordata > Amphibia > Caudata > Ambystomatidae > Ambystoma > Ambystoma mexicanum. Next base: position 98,756,494 of record NC_090941.1, on the reverse strand, counting down.
TCTGCAGGTGTTCTGGGCAGGTATATGTGCCTGCGGACTGATGGGCGTGCAGTGATGATGGCCAAGACCTGGTGTAGGCAGCGTGACTGCGTGGCCTGTGACATCCCCCCCACTATGGCACTTGTCCGCTGAAATGATCCAGTGGCCAGGAAGTGCAGTACATTGAGGACCTTCTCCAGGGGGCTGAGTGCTTGCGAGCACAGGGTGGTTGATGTGAGGTCATCCTCCCACTCACTGACCAGGTCGAGTATTATGTGAGGTGGAAACCTGTACCTCCCATACACATGGTCATCAGGCATCCCAAAAAGGCTGGTTCTGGGTGTAAAAATTCTGGCCCGGACTATCCTCCTCCTCCTGCGGTATCCCACGGCCACTGCTGCTAGCAACGGTATGTTCATCCTGGCGTCTGAGCTTGTTTGTTGTTTGCGTGCACTTTTATGCTGTGCGGGTGGATGTACGCCTACTTCCTGCTGGCGTACGTGTTTCCGGATTGGCCACATTCGATTCCATGAATACGTGTTGTAGGCGAGCGTGTAAAACTTCCTGCGCAACCCTGGAATACCCGCACCCAGCCCAATAACGTGTGGAACTTCTCACGCACTCCTGAAATACACGTACCCCGCTCCCCCAGGCACGATCGCGTGTGGAACTTCTCGCGCACCTCTGAACTACACGCGCCCAGGCCAATCGCGTGTGGAACTTCTCGCGCACCTCTGAACTACACCCGCCCAGGCCAATCGCGTGTGGAACTTCTCGCGCACCTCTGAACTACACGCGCCCAGGCCAATCGCGTGTGGAACTTCTCGCGCACCCCTGAAATACACGCGCACAGGCCATTCGCGTGTGGAACTTCTCGCGCACCCCTGAGATACACGCGCCCAGGCCTTTCGCGTGTGGAACTTCTCACGCACCCCTGAAATACACATACCCCGCTCCCCCACGCCCGATCGCGTGTGAAACCACCTGCATGCCCCTGAAATACACGCGCACAGGCCATTCGCGTGTGGAACTTCTCGCGCACCCCTGAGATACACGCACCCAGCCCAATCGCGTGTGGAACTTCTCACGCACCCCTGAAATACACGTAGCCTGCTCCCCCATGCCCGATCGCATGTGAAACCACCCACGAGCCCCTGAAATACACGCGCACAGGTCATTCGCGTGTGGAACTTCTCACGCACCCCTGAGATACACGCACCCAGCCCAATCGCGTGTGGAACTTCTCACGCACCCCTGAAATACACGTAGCCAGCTCCCCCACGCCCGATCACGTGTGAAACCACCCGCGAGCCCCTGAAATACACTTACCCCGCTCCCCCAGGCACGATCGCGTGTGGAACTTCTCGCGCACCTCTGAACTACACGCGCCCAGGCCAATCGCGTGTGGAACTTCTCGCGCACCTCTGAACTACACGCGCCCAGGCCAATCGCGTGTGGAACTTCTCGCGCACCCCTGAAATACACGCGCACAGGCCATTCGCGTGTGGAACTTCTCACGCACCCCTGAGATACACGCGCCCAGGCCATTCGCATGTGGAACTTCTCACGCACCCCTGAAATACACGTACCCCACTCCCCCACGCCCGATCGCGTCTGAAACCACCTGTGAGCCCCTGAAATACACGCGCATAGGCCATTCGCGTGTGGAACTTCTCACGCACCCCTGAAATACACATAGCCCGCTCCCCCACGCCCGATCGCGTGTGAAACCACCCGCAAGCCCCTGAAATACACGCGCACAGGCCATTCGCGTGTGGAACTTCTCGCACACCCCTGAGATACACGCACCCAGCCCAATCGCGTGTGGAACTTCTCACGCACCCCTGAAATACACGTAGCCCACTCCCCCACGCCCGATCACATGTGAAACCACCCGCGAGCCCCTTAAATACACGTACCCCGCTCCCCCAGGCACGATCGCGTGTGCAACTTCTCGCGCACCTCTGAACTACACGCGCCCTGGCCAATCGCGTGTGGAACTTCTCGCGCACCTCTGAACTGCATGCGCCCAGGCCAATCGCGTGTGGAACTTCTCGCGCACCTCTGAACTACACGCGCCCAGGCCAATCGCGTGTGGAACTTCTCGCGCACCCCTGAAATACACGCGCACAGGCCATTCGCGTGTGGAACTTCTCACGCACCCCTGAAATACACGTACCCCGCTCCCCCACGCCCGATCGCGTGTGAAACCACCCGCGTGCCCCTGAAATACATGCGCACAGGCCATTCGCGTGTGGAACTTCTCGCGCACCCCTGAGATACACGCACCCAGCCCAATCACGTGTGGAACTTCTCACGCACCCCTGAAATACACGTAGCCCACTCCCCCACGCCCGATAGCCTGTGAAACCACCCACGAGCCCCTGAAATACACACGCCAGGCCATTCGCGTGTGGAACTTCTCGCGCACCCCTGAGATACAAGCACCCAGCCCAATCGCGTGTGGAACTTCTCACGCACCCCTGAAATACACGTAGCCCGCTCCCCCACGCCCGATCACGTGTGAAACCACCCGCGAGCCCCTGAAATACACTTACCCCACTCCCCCAGGCACGATCGCGTGTGGAACTTCTCGCGCACCTCTGAACTACACGCGCTCACGCCAATCGCGTGTGGAACTTCTTGCGCACCTCTGAACTACACGCGCTCACGCCAATCGCGTGTGGAACTTCTCGCGCACCTCTGAACTACACGCGCCCAGGCCAATCGCGTGTGGAACTTCTCGCGCACCCCTGAAATACACGCCCACAGGCCATTCGCGTGTGGAACTTCTCACGCACCCCTGAGATACACGCGCCCAGGCCATTCGCGTGTGGAACTTCTCACGCACCCCTGAAATACACGTACCCCACTCCCCCACGCCCGATCGCGTCTGAAACCACCTGTGAGCCCCTGAAATACACGCGCACCGGCCATTCGCGTGTGGAACTTCTCGCGCACCCCTGAGATACACGCACCCAGCCCAATCGCGTGTGGAACTTCTCACGCACCCCTGAAATACACGTAGCCCGCTCCCCCACGCCCGATCGTGTGTGAAACCACCCGCGAGCCCCTGAAATACACGCACCCAGGCCATTCGCATGTGGAACTTCTCGCGCACCCCTGAGATACACGCACCCAGCCCAATCGCGTGTGGAACTTCTCACGCACCCCTGAAATACACGTAGCCCACTCCCCCATGCCCGATCGCGTGTGAAACCACCCGCGAGCCCCTGAAATACACGTACCCCGCTCCCCCAGGCACGATCGCGTGTGGAACTTCTTGCGCACCTCTGAACTACACGCGCCCAGGCCAATCGCGTGTGGAACTTCTCGCACACCCCTGAGATACACGCGCCCAGGCCATTCGCGTGTGGAACTTCTCGCGCACCCCTGACATACACGCGCCCAGGCCATTCCCGTGTGGAACATCTCGCGCACCCCTGAAATACACGCACCCAGGACATTCGCGTATTGGACTTCTCACGCACCCCTGAAATACACGCACAGGCTCCCACAGGCCAATCGCGTGTGGAACTTCTCGCGCACCCCTGAAATACACGCGCCCATGCCATTCGCGTGTGGGACTTCTCGCGCACCCCTGAAATACACGCACCCAGGCCATTCGCGTATTGGACTTCTCGCGCAACCCTGATATACACGCACACACTCCCCCAGGACAGATCGCATGTGAAACTTCTCGCGCACGCGTGTTACCGGAACCCGTAATACACGTTCCCCGCTTTGCGTTTGCTGTTTGCCAGTCCGGTAAACTGGTACAGGGTTGGCGCAGCCCTTTGCGATGGTTTGGCAACCTTGATGGCTTTTCCTTGCGCGAGGGCGTTCTTGGGGGTGTAACTGGCGCTGCTGCAGGGTCGCTGCGCCACTCTGAGCCACGTCTGCTTTTGGATGCGAGAATCCATGAATACGCTGTGCGTGGAAATGGATTTTATCGCACGCGGCTGGCGCAGACATTCGCACGGGCACGCTGTGCGCCAGCCGCGTGTGACACTTTTGTAAGGAATTACATGAATCGGCCTGCTAGTCTTTTTTTGTCAAAAATTTGAACAGCACAGAATGAAATCACTTGGTAAATTGGGCATGGGTGATACAGCTCATTCGAAAGAATGGTTATGGATAAGGCTTATGTGGGATGAGAATATCTCCCTGTTACTAGCACTGACTATGTTGCTCAAAAAAATAAATGAAGAACTATCAACGCTTATAGAGGGCTGATACATATAACGACGATATAATAACATATAACAACGATGCCAGCAACCATTGTTTGTCCCCGCTATCCATACTGAATCCAATCAATGTTGATTTAATCATTCTCTGCCAATTACTAATGACAGAGAATAACCTCACAAATTCTGTGATGGCCCATTCTAACAAGGCAAAGATTTCTGATTTGCATATTTGTAATTGCTTCATGATTAATGAAAACAGAAGGCATCGAGGATGATGCAACGTGCTTGTATCATTAATTACAAAAGTGACATATATCACTCTGCATTAGCACACCGAATTAGAGTGCTCATGTGTTTTTACATTTTTAGTGGACATTGGATAAATGCCAGCAGACGGCATCTTGAAGAATGTAATCGCACATAAATGCTACCACTCAGCCTCAATTTGGCAATGCAAACACATTTATTAATTTTTACTGAAGGTACAATTGAGATAGTGAACAAGTTTCTATGCACTGATATATAATGAACATATGAATGTGATAGACTCTGTATGGATAGCATCTTGTATTTTTCTACTTTTCTATATGTGATAGAATACATAATGATTTTAAATTTGCAATTTTAAACAAATACTTACAAGTTTTTAGCTGAAGCAGGATCCAGTTGGTATTTGTAACTCTCTTTGGTGCTAATGGCTATTAGGCCAACATTGTCAAAATCCACAAACCTAACACCACACAAAGTTATGACAGGTGGAAAAATGGTTTTGCCACAGCATTTGTTATACCAGACCAATGAACAGGTTCTGATAAATGCAGCCACAATTCATGAATATTTGGAAGAGCTGAGAAAGCATTTGCAGCATGCATTTGCATTTGCGCAGTGGTATCTGGAAAGAGGAACCTACAGTGCAATATACTACAATATAAATACATCTCTGAGAGAATATGAAGTAGGTGATCCAGTTTTCAAGTTTGACTTTGCAAAAGGTAAACACATGAATAACAAATTTCTATCATCCTGGCACATCACATACAAAATTGTGGACAAAGTTTCACCTGTGGTCTACAGAATTAAGTTAAAGGAAAGATAGCTGACTGTGGAACAATTTGACCATGTTAACCAAATAAAGCCATTTCACCTGAAACATGAGGTGAAAAGGTTAGAACAAACTGGAGAAAGTATTAGGGAATGAAAGGTGTAGTTGTACACTGAAATCAAGGCATATTTTCTGAGAAGGGATTTACTGTAACAGGTGAGTAGATGCACCATAGCATGTAAGTAGGTGTGAATGGAATCATTAAGATAAGGGGGGTAACAAGGGGCGATACTTCAGGTAAATAGGTGTGCATGAGGGTATGATGGGAGGTGTGAAAATAAGTATGAACAATAAAAGAATTAAAATCAGGAATGTTTAGGCTTGTAGTATTGTATTTTTAGGCTAATGTAAGGTAGTATACACTTTGGCTTTCAAATAGGCGGAACAAATGGGGGATGTGTTTGAATTGTATGTTTTCATTAATTTTAATCCATAAATTTGCTTTCAGAGAGTTGTTGAGGGGGTTGTTTATATGCTGTTTAACACATGCTTTCATTTCCAGGAAAAAGAATGAGAATGAGATGTTGTATAATGAATTTGTATATTGTATAATACACAATATTTCTTCCAGGTCATGAAGGGAAATGGAGTAATGGCAATAAAAGAAAACAACATTTTTATTGGTACTTAATCTGTCTATTTCTCTTCTGATTTAGACATTAGTCAGTTCTTTCACCAGTGCTCCTGGAGCTGGGTGTCATCGTAGGGGACCCGTGCAGTCCGCCGGACTGGATGCCCCTGTACCATAACCCCCTGGACCGAAGAAGGGGGAACAGATGGACGAAACCCCACATATAGAGGATGAAGACTTGCTTCTACGTCCAGGAAAACTGTGGCATGGACACAGGCAGTCCTAGTAAATAGGCACTTTGCAAAACTACCAGGGCCAACTTTAGGCCTTGAGATGGATCTGCCGCCACCAATTTAAGGTATTGGTCATTTTACAATCAATTCTATGCTAGTTTGTTTGATCCTTGCCTCCATCTATCTTTGCCTCATGAACACTTGAAGGATGAGGAAGTATGTTGGATGAAAGTCAGTTCTTTCAATCTAGAGACATTTGTTTTAGTTTATTTCTAGGTGTTATTCCCATGGACATATAACAGGTATATGGACAAATAGAAGGTGCGTTTTTTATTTTATTTTTTTAGTAAAAGGACTCAAAGAAGGACTCTACAACAATAAAAAGGACAGTTAAAATCATGTGAAAAACTCTTATCCAAAACACGCAGCAATCCGGCCAGCGTTATTCAAAACATGTTTGCCGGTTATTCAAAAGGTTTTAACTGTACTATTGTTGTTAACATTGGAGCGTGGTGAGCCGGTATATTGTCAGATTTTATTAGTACCTCGTACATGCATCTGGGGTGTTAGTTGAAGAATCCCCAGGCCTCATTCTCAGAAATAGGTTGATATACCAGAACATGTATACCAGCATGAATACAGATTTGGTCCTGGAAAGATTCCTTAATCCAACAGAAATGTTATCTGCCCAAGTGAGAGAGTGGGTGCAGATCCAAAAAGAAAGTGCCAAAAGGGCAATGAAAGACTTAATGTTACAGTTAGCGAAAATGAATCCATCCCATTATAAGAAAAGAAGGGGTCGAAGAATGGATGACTTTCTTGTTGCAGTGATTGCCACGATAATTGTTGCTATTTTGGGGACAACCATCTCCAACTATTTCTGTTAGTACTTTGGGTGGGAAGGCCCAAGATCTGGGGCAGGATATGAAGAAGATTCAGCCAAGAATAGATAATCTAAGGATAATGGAACATATTATAAACACTGTTGTAAAACATGACAAAATGATAGAAGATATTTTGAATGTGGTGAACACTATAGAAATCATATTGAAACAGTTCCTAAGAGAATATACAAATGGAATGTCTCAACTGATAGAAGGGCACATTCTGCTGTACTTTGTGCCATCTGATATCCATCAAATGATGGCACTAATCACACACAGAGAGGTGGAAACAACCCAGGAGAAAATTGCATTTGAAACAGGGAGTACAATGCCCTTGTACAAAGAAGTAGAAAGAATGGAGGTAGGCTTTTTGTTGTGTATTCCATATGTCACTCAAAAGGTGGCGGTGCTGGGGAGGGGTTGGGTGACATGGCACTGTTGTCATGTTGTGTCTTGCAAGGGGGTAATGATTTTAGCAGCATAGAAGTGTGTCTTTTGAACACAGCATTGGTGGTGTTTGTGTAGGTAGGGAAGCACACAATGGAACACTTCCAGATGTACAATCTCAGGCTGGTATGGTTGTGACAGTTGACTGTCCATTGACACCTCATAATTGTCAGTTACAATCATCATTGATTGTCAGCTGGTATGTGCCAGGGCTGTGTGCGCTCCACAGGGGTGTGATTTTATGTGAAGTAATTAGCCACAAGCTGCGTACGGGCTGCCTCACCCCGTGCCCTTTCCCCTCCCATGCGCAGTGGGCATGCATGTGGTTGGGGATGTGGGGGCACCACCATGTCCATGGCCAGGCCCCGGCGTGTTGCAACTTTGTGCAGGACACATGCTGCCACTATGATCCTGCACACTACTGGGGGAGCGTATAACAGCTGCCCGCCAGAACGGTCAAGGGAGCGGAAGCGTGACTTGAGCACTCCGAATGTGCGCTCCACTATGCCCCGGGTTGCAATGTGGGCTGTGTTATATCTTACCTGGGGTGGCGTGGTGGGGTTCCGAATTGGTGTCATCATGTGGGTGCTGAGAGGGTAGGCAATGTCCCCTGGGGAGGTGGTGATGGGTATCATTAGTGGGGTTGTGACATTACTCAGTATCTGACATGCATGCATGCGCAGTGGCATTTATACTCACCGAGCAGCCATGTATCGCCATGCCGCCCAGCTTCTATGTCCCGCTTTAGGGTAGACATTCTGTAGATGAAACTGTCGTGGGTGGAGCCTGTATAGTTGGCGTATACTGAGGTGATGATTCCCTTGGCATCACATACTACCTGGGCGTTGATGGAATGCCAGTGCTTGCGGTTTCTATAGATGTGCTCAGTTGCCCTGGGGGGACGTAGAGCCACATGGGTGCAATCAATGGCACCTAGCACTTTGGGGAATTGTGCCACCCTGTAGAAATCCTGGGCGACAGCCTGCCTTTCTGCAGGTGTTCTGGGCAGGTATATGTGCCTGCGGACTGATGGGCGTGCAGTGATGATGGCCAAGACCTGGTGTAGGCAGCGTGACTGCGTGGCCTGTGACATCCCCCCCACTATGGCACTTGTCCGCTGAAATGATCCAGTGGCCAGGAAGTGCAGTACATTGAGGACCTTCTCCAGGGGGCTGAGTGCTTGCGAGCACAGGGTGGTTGATGTGAGGTCATCCTCCCACTCACTGACCAGGTCGAGTATTATGTGAGGTGTAAACCTGTACCTCCCATACACATGGTCATCAGGCATCCCAAAAAGGCTGGTTCTGGGTGTAAAAATTCTGGCCCGGACTATCCTCCTCCTCCTGCGGTATCCCACGGCCACTGCTGCTAGCAACGGTATGTTCATCCTGGCGTCTGAGCTTGTTTGTTGTTTGCGTGCACTTTTATGCTGTGCGGGTGGACGTACGCCTACTTCCTGCTGGCGTACGTGTTTCCGGATTGGCCACATTCGATTCCATGAATACGTGTTGTAGGCGAGCGTGTAAAACTTCCCGCGCACCCCTGGAATACCCGCACCCAGCCCAATCGCGTGTGGAACTTCTCACGCACTCCTGAAATACACGTACCCCGCTCCCCCAGGCACGATCGCGTGTGGAACTTCTCGCGCACCTCTGAACTACACGCGCCCAGGCCAATCGCGTGTGGAACTTCTCGCGCACCTCTGAACTACACGCGCCCAGGCCAATCGCGTGTGGAACTTCTCGCGCACCTCTGAACTACACGTGCCCAGGCCAATCGCGTGTGGAACTTCTCGCGCACCCCTGAAATACACGCGCACAGGCCATTCGCGTGTGGAACTTCTCGCGCAATCCTGAGATACTTGCGCCCAGGCCTTTCGCGTGTGGAACTTCTCACGCACCCCTGAAATACACGTACCCCGCTCCCCCACGCCGGATCGCATGTGAAACCACCCGCATGCCCCTGAAATACACGCGCACAGGCCATTCGCGTGTGGAACTTCTCGCGCACCCCTGAGATACACGCACCCAGCCCAATCGCGTGTGGAACTTCTCACGCACCCCTGAAATACACGTAGCCCGCTCCCCCATGCCCGATCGCATGTGAAACCACCCACGAGCCCCTGAAATACACGCGCACAGGCCATTCGCGTGTGGAACTTCTCACGCACCCCTGAGATACACGCACCCAGCCCAATCGCGTTTGGAACTTCTCACGCACCCCTGAAATACACGTAGCCCGCTCCCCCACGCCCGATCACGTGTGAAACCACCCGCGAGCCCCTGAAATACACTAACCCCGCTCCCCCAGGCACGATCGCGTGTGGAACTTCTCGCGCACCTCTGAACTACACGCGCCCAGGCCAATCGCGTGTGGAACTTCTCGCGCACCTCTGAACTACATGCGCCCAGGCCAATCGCGTGTGGAACTTCTCGCGCACCCCTGAAATACACGCGCACAGGCCATTCGCGTGTGGAACTTCTCACGCACCCCTGAGATACACGCGCCCAGGCCATTCGCGTGTGGAACTTCTCACGCACCCCTGAAATACGCGTACCCCACTCCCCCACGCCCGATCGCGTCTGAAACCACCTGTGAGCCCCTGAAATACACACGCATAGGCCATTCACGTGTGGAACTTCTCGTGCACCCCTGAGATACACGCACCCAGCAAAATCGCGTGTGGAACTTCTCACGCACCCCCGAAATACACATAGCCCGCTCCCCCACGTCAGATTGCTTTTGAACACACCGGCAAGCCCCTGAAATACACGCGCACAGGCCATTCACGTGTGGAACTTCTCGCGCACCCCTGAGATACACGCACCCAGCCCAATCGCGTGTGGAACTTCTCACGCACCCCTGAAATACATGTAGCCCGCTCCTCCACGCCCGATCGCATGTGAAACCACCCGCGAGCCCCTGAAATACACGTACCCCGCCCCCCCAGGAACGATTGCGTGTGGAACTTCTCGTGCACCTCTGAACTACACGCGCCCAGGCCAATCGCGTGTGGAACTTCTCGCGCACCTCTGAACTACATGCGCCCAGGCCAATCGCGTGTGGAACTTCTCGCGCACCTCTGAACTACACGCGCCCAGGCCAATCGCGTGTGGAACTTCTCGCGCACCCATGAGATACACGCACACAGGCCATTCGCGTGTGGAACTTCTCACGCACCCCTGAAATACACGTACCCCGCTCCCCCACGCCCGATCGCGTGTGAAACCACCCGCGTGCCCCTGAAATGCACGCGCACAGGCCATTCGCGTGTGGAACTTCTCGCGCACCCCTGAGATACACGCACCCAGCCCAATCGCGTGTGGAACTTCTCACGCACCCCTGAAATACACGTAGCCCACTCCCCCACGCCCGATAGCCTGTGAAACCACCCACGAGCCCCTGAAATACACGCGCCAGGCCATTCGCGTGTGGAACTTCTCGCGCACCCCTGAGATACAAGCACCAAGCCCAATCACGTGTGGAACTTCTCACGCACCCCTGAAATACACGTAGCCCGCTCCCCCACGCCCGATCACATGTGAAACCACCCGCGAGCCCCTGAAATACACTTACCCCGCTCCCCCAGGCACGATCGCGTGTGGAACTTCTCGCGCACCTCTGAACTACACGCGCCCAGGCCAATCGCGTGTGGAACTTCTCGCGCACCTCTGAACTACACGCGCCCAGGCCAATCGCGTGTGGAACTTCTCACGCACCCCTGAAATACACGCGCACAGGCCATTCGCGTGTGGAACTTCTCACGCACCCCTGCGATACACGCGCCCAGGCCATTCGCGTGTGGAACTTCTCACGCACCCCTGAAATACACGTACCCCACTCCCCCACGCCCGATCGCGTCTGAAACCACCTGTGAGCCCCTGAAATACACGCGCAGAGGCCATTCGCGTGTGGAACTTCTCGCGCACCCCTGAGATACACGCACCCAGCCCAATCGCGTGTGGAACTTCTCACGCACCCCTGAAATACACGTAGCCCGCTCCCCCACGCCCGATCGTGTGTGAAACCACCCGCGAGCCCCTGAAATACATGCGCACAGGCCATTCGCATGTGGAACTTCTCACGCACCCTGAGATACACGCACCCAGCCCAATCGCGTGTGGAACTTCTCACGCACCCCTGAAATACACGTAGCCCGCTCCCCCATGCCCGATCGCGTGTGAAACCACCCGCGAGCCCCTGAAATACACGTACCCCGCTCCCCCAGGCACGATCGCGTGTGGAACTTCTCGCGCACCTCTGAACTACACGCGCCCAGGCCAATCGCGTGTGGAACTTCTCGCGCACCCCTGAGATACACGCGCCCAGGCCATTCGCGTGTGGAACTTCTCGCGCACCCCTGACATACACACGCCCAGGCCATCGCGTGTGGAACATCTCGCGCACCCCCTGAAATACACGCACCCAGGACATTCGCGTATTGGACTTCTCGCGCACCCCTGAAATACACGCACAGGCTCCCACAGGCAATCGCGTGTGGAACTTCTCGCGCACCCCTGAAATACACGCGCCCAGGCCATTCACGTGTGGGACTTCTCGCGCACCCCTGAAATACACGCGCCCAGGCCATTCGCGTGTGGAACTTCTCGCGCACCCCTGAAATACACGCACCCAGGCCATTCGCGTATTGGACTTCTGGCACAACCCTGATATACACGCACACACTCCCCCAGGACAGATCGCATGTGAAACTTCTCGCGCACGCGTGTTACCGGAACCCGTAATACACGTTCCCCGCTTTGCGTTTGCTGTTGCCAGTCCGGTAAACTGGTACAGGGTTGGCGCAGCCCTTTGCGATGGTTTGGCAATCTTGATGGCTTTTCCTTGCGCGAGGGCGTTCTTGGGGGCGTAACTGGCGCTGCTGCAGGGTCGCTGCGCCACTCTGCGCCACGTCTGCTTTTGGATGCGAGAATCCATGAATACGCTGTGCGTGGGAATGGATTTTATCGCACGTGGATGGCGCAGACATTCGCACGGGCACGCTGTGCGCCAGCCGCGTGTGACACTTTTGTGAGGAATTACATGAATTGGCCTGCTAGTCTTTTTTTGTCAAAAATTTGAACAGCACAGAATGAAATCACTTGGTAAATTGGGCATGGGTGATACAGCTCATTCGAAAGAATGGTTATGGATAAGGCTTATGTGGGATGAGAATATCTCCCTGTTACTAGCACTGACTATGTTGCTCAAAAAAATAAATGAAGAACTATCAACGCTTATAGAGGGCTGATACATATAACGACGATATAATAACATATAACAACGATGCCAGCAACCATTGTTTGTCCCCGCTATCCATACTGAATCCAATCAATGTTGATTTAATCATTCTGTGCCAATTACTAATGACAGAGAATAACCTCACAAATTCTGTGATGGCCCATTCTAACAAGGCAAAGATTTCTGATTTTGCATATTTGTAATTGATTCATGATTAATGAAAACAGAAGGCATCGAGGATGATGCAACGTGCTTGTATCATTAATTACAAAAGTGACATAGATCACTCTGCATTAGCACACCGAATTAAAGTGCTCATGTGTTTTGTACATTTTTAGTGGACATTGGATAAATGCCAGCAGACGGCATCTTGAAGAATGCAATCGCACATAAATGCTACCACTCAGCCTCAATTTGGCAATGCAAACACATTTATTAATTTTTACTGAAGGTACAATTGAGATAGTGAACAAGTTTCTATGCACTGATATATAATGAACATATGAATGTGATAGACTCTGTATGGATAGCATCTTGTATTTTTCTACTTTTCTATATGTTATAGAATACATAATGATTTTAAATTTGCAATTTTAAACAAATACTTACAAGTTTTTAGCTGAAGCAGGATCCAATTGGTATTTGTAACTCTCTTTGGTGCTAATGGCTATTAGGTCAACATTGTCAAAATCCACAAACCTAACACCACACAAAGTTATGACAGGTGGAAAAATGGTTTTGCCACAGCATTTGTTATACCAGACCAATGAACAGGTTCTGATAAATGCAGCCACAATTCATGAATATTTGGAAGAGCTGAGAAAGCATTTGCAGCATGCATTTGCATTTGCATTTGCGCAGTGGTATCTGGAAAGAGGAACCTACATTGCAATATACTACAATATAAAGACATCTCTGAGAGAATATGAAGTAGGTGATCCAATTTTCAAGTTTGACTTTGCAAAAGGTAAACACATGAATAACAAATTTCTATCATCCTGGCACATCACATACAAAATTGTGGACAAAGTTTCACCTGTGGTCTACAGAATTAAGTTAAAGGAAAGATAGCTGACTGTGGAACAATTTGACCATGTTAACCAAATAAAGCCATTTCACCTGAAACATGAGGTGAAAAGGTTAGAACAAACTGGAGAAAGTATTAGGGAATGAAAGGTGTAGTTGTATACTGAAATCAAGGCATATTTTCTGAGAAGGGATGTACTGTAACAGGTGAGTAGATGCACCATAGCATGTAAGTAGGTGTGAATGGAATCATTAAGATAAGGGGGGTAACAAGGGGCGATACTTCAGGTAAATAGGTGTGCATGAGGGTATGATGGGAGGTGTGAAAATAAGTATGAACAATAAAAGAATTAAAATCAGGAATGTTTAGGCTTGTAGTATTGTATTTTTAGGCTAATGTAAGGTAGTATACACTTTGGCTTTCAAATAGGCGGAATAAATGGGGGATGTGTTTGAATTGTATGTTTTCATTAATTTTAATCCATACATTTGCTTTCAGAGAGTTGTTGAGGGGGTTGTTTATATGCTGTTTAACACATGCTTTCGTTTCCAGGAAAAAGAATGAGAATGAGATTTTGTATAATGAATTTGTATATTGTATAATACAAAATATTTCTTCCAGGTCATGAAGGGAAATGGAGTAATGGCAATAAAAGAAAACAACATTTTTATTGGTACTTAATCTGTCTATTTCTCTTCTGATTTAGACATTAGTCAGTTCTTTCACCAGTGCTCCTGGAGATGGGTGTCATCGTAGGGGACCCATTCAGTCCGCCGGACTGGATGCCCCTGTACCATAACCCCCTGGACCGAAGAAGGGGGAAAAGATGGACGAAACCCCACATATAGAGGATGAAGACTTGCTTCTACGTCCAGGAAAACTGTGGCATGGACACAGGCAGTCCTAGTAAATAGGCACTTTGCAAAACTACCAGGGCCAACTTTAGGCCTTGAGATGGATCTGCCACCACCAATTTAAGGTATTTGTCATTTTACAATCAATTCTATGCTAGTTTGTTTGATCCTTGCCTCCATCTATCTTTGCCTCATGAACACTTGAAGGATGAGCAAGTATGTTGGATGAAAGTCAGTTCTTTCAATCTAGAGACATTTGTTTTAGTTTATTTCTAGGTGTTATTCCCATGGACATATAACAGGTATATGGACAAATAGAAGGTGCGTTTTTTATTTTATTTTTTTAGTAAAAGGACTCAAAGAAGGACTCTACAACAAAAAAAAGGACAGTTAAAATCATGTGAAAAACTCTTATCCAAAACACGCAGCAATCCGGCCAGCGTTATTCAAAACATGTTTGCCGGTTATTCAAAAGGTTTTAACTGTACTATTGTTGTTAACATTGGAGCGTGGTGAGCCGGTATATTGTCAGATTTTATTAGTACCTCGTACATGCATCTGGGGTGTTAGTTGAAGAATCCCCAGGCCTCATTCTCAGAAATAGGTTGATATACCAGAACATGTATACCAGCATGAATACAGATTTGGTCCTGGAAAGATTCCTTAATCCAACAGAAATGTTATCTGCCCAAGTGAGAGAGTGGGTGCAGATCCAAAAAGAAAGTGCCAAAAGGGCAATGAAAGACTTAATGTTACAGTTAGCGAAAATGAATCCATCCCATTATAAGAAAAGAAGGGGTCGAAGAATGGATGACTTTCTTGTTGCAGTGATTGCCACGATAATTGTTGCTATTTTGGGGACAACCATCTCCAACTATTTCTGTTAGTACTTTGGGTGGGAAGGCCCAAGATCTGGGGCAGGATATGAAGAAGATTCAGCCAAGAATAGATAATCTAAGGATAATGGAACATATTATAAACACTGTTGTAAAACATGACAAAATGATAGAAGATATTTTGAATGTGGTGAACACTATAGAAATCATATTGAAACAGTTCCTAAGAGAATATACAAATGGAATGTCTCAACTGATAGAAGGGCACATTCTGCTGTACTTTGTGCCATCTGATATCCATCAAATGATGGCACTAATCACACACAGAGAGGTGGAAACAACCCAGGAGAAAATTGCATTTGAAACAGGGAGTACAATGCCCTTGTACAAAGAAGTAGAAAGAATGGAGGTAGGCTTTTTGTTGTGTATTCCATATGTCACTCAAAAGGTGGCGGTGCTGGGGAGGGGTTGGGTGACATGGCACTGTTGTCATGTTGTGTCTTGCAAGGGGGTAATGATTTTAGCAGCATAGAAGTGTGTCTTTTGAACACAGCATTGGTGGTGTTTGTGTAGGTAGGGAAGCACACAATGGAACACTTCCAGATGTACAATCTCAGGCTGGTATGGTTGTGACAGTTGACTGTCCATTGACACCTCATAATTGTCAGTTACAATCATCATTGATTGTCAGCTGGTATGTGCCAGGGCTGTGTGCGCTCCACAGGGGTGTGATTTTATGTGAAGTAATTAGCCACAAGCTGCGTACGGGCTGCCTCACCCCGTGCCCTTTCCCCTCCCATGCGCAGTGGGCATGCATGTGGTTGGGGATGTGGGGGCACCACCATGTCCATGGCCAGGCCCCGGCGTGTTGCAACTTTGTGCAGGACACATGCTGCCACTATGATCCTGCACACTACTGGGGGAGCGTATAACAGCTGCCCGCCAGAACGGTCAAGGGAGCGGAAGCGTGACTTGAGCACTCCGAATGTGCGCTCCACTATGCCCCGGGTTGCAATGTGGGCTGTGTTATATCTTACCTGGGGTGGCGTGGTGGGGTTCCGAATTGGTGTCATCATGTGGGTGCTGAGAGGGTAGGCAATGTCCCCTGGGGAGGTGGTGATGGGTATCATTAGTGGGGTTGTGACATTACTCAGTATCTGACATGCATGCATGCGCAGTGGCATTTATACTCACCGAGCAGCCATGTATCGCCATGCCGCCCAGCTTCTATGTCCCGCTTTAGGGTAGACATTCTGTAGATGAAACTGTCGTGGGTGGAGCCTGTATAGTTGGCGTATACTGAGGTGATGATTCCCTTGGCATCACATACTACCTGGGCGTTGATGGAATGCCAGTGCTTGCGGTTTCTATAAATGTGCTCAGTTGCCCTGGGGGGACGTAGAGCCACATGGGTGCAATCAATGGCACCTAGCACTTTGGGGAATTGTGC
The DNA here is from genome assembly GCF_040938575.1 of Ambystoma mexicanum. Taxonomy (NCBI): domain Eukaryota; kingdom Metazoa; phylum Chordata; class Amphibia; order Caudata; family Ambystomatidae; genus Ambystoma; species Ambystoma mexicanum. The sequence goes on along the minus strand of NC_090941.1, from coordinate 98,739,677 downwards.
CACCCTGTAGAAATCCTGGGCGACAGCCTGCCTTTCTGCAGGTGTTCTGGGCAGGTATATGTGCCTGCGGACTGATGGGCGTGCAGTGATGATGGCCAAGACCTGGTGTAGGCAGCGTGACTGCGTGGCCTGTGACATCCCCCCCACTATGGCACTTGTCCGCTGAAATGATCCAGTGGCCAGGAAGTGCAGTACATTGAGGACCTTCTCCAGGGGGCTGAGTGCTTGCGAGCACAGGGTGGTTGATGTGAGGTCATCCTCCCACTCACTGACCAGGTCGAGTATTATGTGAGGTGTAAACCTGTACCTCCCATACACATGGTCATCAGGCATCCCAAAAAGGCTGGTTCTGGGTGTAAAAATTCTGGCCCGGACTATCCTCCTCCTCCTGCGGTATCCCACGGCCACTGCTGCTAGCAACGGTATGTTCATCCTGGCGTCTGAGCTTGTTTGTTGTTTGCGTGCACTTTTATGCTGTGCGGGTGGACGTACGCCTACTTCCTGCTGGCGTACGTGTTTCCGGATTGGCCACATTCGATTCCATGAATACGTGTTGTAGGCGAGCGTGTAAAACTTCCCGCGCACCCCTGGAATACCCGCACCCAGCCCAATCGCGTGTGGAACTTCTCACGCACTCCTGAAATACACGTACCCCGCTCCCCCAGGCACGATCGCGTGTGGAACTTCTCGCGCACCTCTGAACTACACGCGCCCAGGCCAATCGCGTGTGGAACTTCTCGCGCACCTCTGAACTACACGCGCCCAGGCCAATCGCGTGTGGAACTTCTCGCGCACCTCTGAACTACACGTGCCCAGGCCAATCGCGTGTGGAACTTCTCGCGCACCCCTGAAATACACGCGCACAGGCCATTCGCGTGTGGAACTTCTCGCGCAATCCTGAGATACTTGCGCCCAGGCCTTTCGCGTGTGGAACTTCTCACGCACCCCTGAAATACACGTACCCCGCTCCCCCACGCCGGATCGCGTGTGAAACCACCCGCATGCCCCTGAAATACACGCGCACAGGCCATTCGCGTGTGGAACTTCTCGCGCACCCCTGAGATACACGCACCCAGCCCAATCGCGTGTGGAACTTCTCACGCACCCCTGAAATACACGTAGCCCGCTCCCCCATGCCCGATCGCATGTGAAACCACCCACGAGCCCCTGAAATACACGCGCACAGGCCATTCGCGTGTGGAACTTCTCACGCACCCCTGAGATACACGCACCCAGCCCAATCGCGTTTGGAACTTCTCACGCACCCCTGAAATACACGTAGCCCGCTCCCCCACGCCCGATCACGTGTGAAACCACCCGCGAGCCCCTGAAATACACTAACCCCGCTCCCCCAGGCACGATCGCGTGTGGAACTTCTCGCGCACCTCTGAACTACACGCGCCCAGGCCAATCGCGTGTGGAACTTCTCGCGCACCTCTGAACTACATGCGCCCAGGCCAATCGCGTGTGGAACTTCTCGCGCACCCCTGAAATACACGCGCACAGGCCATTCGCGTGTGGAACTTCTCACGCACCCCTGAGATACACGCGCCCAGGCCATTCGCGTGTGGAACTTCTCACGCACCCCTGAAATACGCGTACCCCACTCCCCCACGCCCGATCGCGTCTGAAACCACCTGTGAGCCCCTGAAATACACGCGCATAGGCCATTCACGTGTGGAACTTCTCGTGCACCCCTGAGATACACGCACCCAGCAAAATCGCGTGTGGAACTTCTCACGCACCCCCGAAATACACATAGCCCGCTCCCCCACGTCAGATTGCTTTTGAACACACCGGCAAGCCCCTGAAATACACGCGCACAGGCCATTCACGTGTGGAACTTCTCGCGCACCCCTGAGATACACGCACCCAGCCCAATCGCGTGTGGAACTTCTCACGCACCCCTGAAATACATGTAGCCCGCTCCTCCACGCCCGATCGCATGTGAAACCACCCGCGAGCCCCTGAAATACACGTACCCCGCCCCCCCAGGAACGATTGCGTGTGGAACTTCTCGTGCACCTCTGAACTACACGCGCCCAGGCCAATCGCGTGTGGAACTTCTCGCGCACCTCTGAACTACATGCGCCCAGGCCAATCGCGTGTGGAACTTCTCGCGCACCTCTGAACTACACGCGCCCAGGCCAATCGCGTGTGGAACTTCTCGCGCACCCATGAGATACACGCACACAGGCCATTCGCGTGTGGAACTTCTCACGCACCCCTGAAATACACGTACCCCGCTCCCCCACGCCCGATCGCGTGTGAAACCACCCGCGTGCCCCTGAAATGCACGCGCACAGGCCATTCGCGTGTGGAACTTCTCGCGCACCCCTGAGATACACGCACCCAGCCCAATCGCGTGTGGAACTTCTCACGCACCCCTGAAATACACGTAGCCCACTCCCCCACGCCCGATAGCCTGTGAAACCACCCACGAGCCCCTGAAATACACGCGCCAGGCCATTCGCGTGTGGAACTTCTCGCGCACCCCTGAGATACAAGCACCAAGCCCAATCACGTGTGGAACTTCTCACGCACCCCTGAAATACACGTAGCCCGCTCCCCCACGCCCGATCACATGTGAAACCACCCGCGAGCCCCTGAAATACACTTACCCCGCTCCCCCAGGCACGATCGCGTGTGGAACTTCTCGCGCACCTCTGAACTACACGCGCCCAGGCCAATCGCGTGTGGAACTTCTCGCGCACCTCTGAACTACACGCGCCCAGGCCAATCGCGTGTGGAACTTCTCACGCACCCCTGAAATACACGCGCACAGGCCATTCGCGTGTGGAACTTCTCACGCACCCCTGCGATACACGCGCCCAGGCCATTCGCGTGTGGAACTTCTCACGCACCCCTGAAATACACGTACCCCACTCCCCCACGCCCGATCGCGTCTGAAACCACCTGTGAGCCCCTGAAATACACGCGCAGAGGCCATTCGCGTGTGGAACTTCTCGCGCACCCCTGAGATACACGCACCCAGCCCAATCGCGTGTGGAACTTCTCACGCACCCCTGAAATACACGTAGCCCGCTCCCCCACGCCCGATCGTGTGTGAAACCACCCGCGAGCCCCTGAAATACATGCGCACAGGCCATTCGCATGTGGAACTTCTCACGCACCCCTGAGATACACGCACCCAGCCCAATCGCGTGTGGAACTTCTCACGCACCCCTGAAATACACGTAGCCCGCTCCCCCATGCCCGATCGCGTGTGAAACCACCCGCGAGCCCCTGAAATACACGTACCCCGCTCCCCCAGGCACGATCGCGTGTGGAACTTCTCGCGCACCTCTGAACTACACGCGCCCAGGCCAATCGCGTGTGGAACTTCTCGCGCACCCCTGAGATACACGCGCCCAGGCCATTCGCGTGTGGAACTTCTCGCGCACCCCTGACATACACACGCCCAGGCCATTCGCGTGTGGAACATCTCGCGCACCCCTGAAATACACGCACCCAGGACATTCGCGTATTGGACTTCTCGCGCACCCCTGAAATACACGCACAGGCTCCCACAGGCCAATCGCGTGTGGAACTTCTCGCGCACCCCTGAAATACACGCGCCCAGGCCATTCACGTGTGGGACTTCTCGCGCACCCCTGAAATACACGCGCCCAGGCCATTCGCGTGTGGAACTTCTCGCGCACCCCTGAAATACACGCACCCAGGCCATTCGCGTATTGGACTTCTGGCACAACCCTGATATACACGCACACACTCCCCCAGGACAGATCGCATGTGAAACTTCTCGCGCACGCGTGTTACCGGAACCCGTAATACACGTTCCCCGCTTTGCGTTTGCTGTTTGCCAGTCCGGTAAACTGGTACAGGGTTGGCGCAGCCCTTTGCGATGGTTTGGCAATCTTGATGGCTTTTCCTTGCGCGAGGGCGTTCTTGGGGGCGTAACTGGCGCTGCTGCAGGGTCGCTGCGCCACTCTGCGCCACGTCTGCTTTTGGATGCGAGAATCCATGAATACGCTGTGCGTGGGAATGGATTTTATCGCACGTGGATGGCGCAGACATTCGCACGGGCACGCTGTGCGCCAGCCGCGTGTGACACTTTTGTGAGGAATTACATGAATTGGCCTGCTAGTCTTTTTTTGTCAAAAATTTGAACAGCACAGAATGAAATCACTTGGTAAATTGGGCATGGGTGATACAGCTCATTCGAAAGAATGGTTATGGATAAGGCTTATGTGGGATGAGAATATCTCCCTGTTACTAGCACTGACTATGTTGCTCAAAAAAATAAATGAAGAACTATCAACGCTTATAGAGGGCTGATACATATAACGACGATATAATAACATATAACAACGATGCCAGCAACCATTGTTTGTCCCCGCTATCCATACTGAATCCAATCAATGTTGATTTAATCATTCTGTGCCAATTACTAATGACAGAGAATAACCTCACAAATTCTGTGATGGCCCATTCTAACAAGGCAAAGATTTCTGATTTGCATATTTGTAATTGATTCATGATTAATGAAAACAGAAGGCATCGAGGATGATGCAACGTGCTTGTATCATTAATTACAAAAGTGACATAGATCACTCTGCATTAGCACACCGAATTAAAGTGCTCATGTGTTTTGTACATTTTTAGTGGACATTGGATAAATGCCAGCAGACGGCATCTTGAAGAATGCAATCGCACATAAATGCTACCACTCAGCCTCAATTTGGCAATGCAAACACATTTATTAATTTTTACTGAAGGTACAATTGAGATAGTGAACAAGTTTCTATGCACTGATATATAATGAACATATGAATGTGATAGACTCTGTATGGATAGCATCTTGTATTTTTCTACTTTTCTATATGTTATAGAATACATAATGATTTTAAATTTGCAATTTTAAACAAATACTTACAAGTTTTTAGCTGAAGCAGGATCCAATTGGTATTTGTAACTCTCTTTGGTGCTAATGGCTATTAGGTCAACATTGTCAAAATCCACAAACCTAACACCACACAAAGTTATGACAGGTGGAAAAATGGTTTTGCCACAGCATTTGTTATACCAGACCAATGAACAGGTTCTGATAAATGCAGCCACAATTCATGAATATTTGGAAGAGCTGAGAAAGCATTTGCAGCATGCATTTGCATTTGCATTTGCGCAGTGGTATCTGGAAAGAGGAACCTACATTGCAATATACTACAATATAAAGACATCTCTGAGAGAATATGAAGTAGGTGATCCAATTTTCAAGTTTGACTTTGCAAAAGGTAAACACATGAATAACAAATTTCTATCATCCTGGCACATCACATACAAAATTGTGGACAAAGTTTCACCTGTGGTCTACAGAATTAAGTTAAAGGAAAGATAGCTGACTGTGGAACAATTTGACCATGTTAACCAAATAAAGCCATTTCACCTGAAACATGAGGTGAAAAGGTTAGAACAAACTGGAGAAAGTATTAGGGAATGAAAGGTGTAGTTGTATACTGAAATCAAGGCATATTTTCTGAGAAGGGATGTACTGTAACAGGTGAGTAGATGCACCATAGCATGTAAGTAGGTGTGAATGGAATCATTAAGATAAGGGGGGTAACAAGGGGCGATACTTCAGGTAAATAGGTGTGCATGAGGGTATGATGGGAGGTGTGAAAATAAGTATGAACAATAAAAGAATTAAAATCAGGAATGTTTAGGCTTGTAGTATTGTATTTTTAGGCTAATGTAAGGTAGTATACACTTTGGCTTTCAAATAGGCGGAATAAATGGGGGATGTGTTTGAATTGTATGTTTTCATTAATTTTAATCCATACATTTGCTTTCAGAGAGTTGTTGAGGGGGTTGTTTATATGCTGTTTAACACATGCTTTCGTTTCCAGGAAAAAGAATGAGAATGAGATTTTGTATAATGAATTTGTATATTGTATAATACAAAATATTTCTTCCAGGTCATGAAGGGAAATGGAGTAATGGCAATAAAAGAAAACAACATTTTTATTGGTACTTAATCTGTCTATTTCTCTTCTGATTTAGACATTAGTCAGTTCTTTCACCAGTGCTCCTGGAGATGGGTGTCATCGTAGGGGACCCATTCAGTCCGCCGGACTGGATGCCCCTGTACCATAACCCCCTGGACCGAAGAAGGGGGAAAAGATGGACGAAACCCCACATATAGAGGATGAAGACTTGCTTCTACGTCCAGGAAAACTGTGGCATGGACACAGGCAGTCCTAGTAAATAGGCACTTTGCAAAACTACCAGGGCCAACTTTAGGCCTTGAGATGGATCTGCCACCACCAATTTAAGGTATTTGTCATTTTACAATCAATTCTATGCTAGTTTGTTTGATCCTTGCCTCCATCTATCTTTGCCTCATGAACACTTGAAGGATGAGCAAGTATGTTGGATGAAAGTCAGTTCTTTCAATCTAGAGACATTTGTTTTAGTTTATTTCTAGGTGTTATTCCCATGGACATATAACAGGTATATGGACAAATAGAAGGTGCGTTTTTTATTTTATTTTTTTAGTAAAAGGACTCAAAGAAGGACTCTACAACAAAAAAAAGGACAGTTAAAATCATGTGAAAAACTCTTATCCAAAACACGCAGCAATCCGGCCAGCGTTATTCAAAACATGTTTGCCGGTTATTCAAAAGGTTTTAACTGTACTATTGTTGTTAACATTGGAGCGTGGTGAGCCGGTATATTGTCAGATTTTATTAGTACCTCGTACATGCATCTGGGGTGTTAGTTGAAGAATCCCCAGGCCTCATTCTCAGAAATAGGTTGATATACCAGAACATGTATACCAGCATGAATACAGATTTGGTCCTGGAAAGATTCCTTAATCCAACAGAAATGTTATCTGCCCAAGTGAGAGAGTGGGTGCAGATCCAAAAAGAAAGTGCCAAAAGGGCAATGAAAGACTTAATGTTACAGTTAGCGAAAATGAATCCATCCCATTATAAGAAAAGAAGGGGTCGAAGAATGGATGACTTTCTTGTTGCAGTGATTGCCACGATAATTGTTGCTATTTTGGGGACAACCATCTCCAACTATTTCTGTTAGTACTTTGGGTGGGAAGGCCCAAGATCTGGGGCAGGATATGAAGAAGATTCAGCCAAGAATAGATAATCTAAGGATAATGGAACATATTATAAACACTGTTGTAAAACATGACAAAATGATAGAAGATATTTTGAATGTGGTGAACACTATAGAAATCATATTGAAACAGTTCCTAAGAGAATATACAAATGGAATGTCTCAACTGATAGAAGGGCACATTCTGCTGTACTTTGTGCCATCTGATATCCATCAAATGATGGCACTAATCACACACAGAGAGGTGGAAACAACCCAGGAGAAAATTGCATTTGAAACAGGGAGTACAATGCCCTTGTACAAAGAAGTAGAAAGAATGGAGGTAGGCTTTTTGTTGTGTATTCCATATGTCACTCAAAAGGTGGCGGTGCTGGGGAGGGGTTGGGTGACATGGCACTGTTGTCATGTTGTGTCTTGCAAGGGGGTAATGATTTTAGCAGCATAGAAGTGTGTCTTTTGAACACAGCATTGGTGGTGTTTGTGTAGGTAGGGAAGCACACAATGGAACACTTCCAGATGTACAATCTCAGGCTGGTATGGTTGTGACAGTTGACTGTCCATTGACACCTCATAATTGTCAGTTACAATCATCATTGATTGTCAGCTGGTATGTGCCAGGGCTGTGTGCGCTCCACAGGGGTGTGATTTTATGTGAAGTAATTAGCCACAAGCTGCGTACGGGCTGCCTCACCCCGTGCCCTTTCCCCTCCCATGCGCAGTGGGCATGCATGTGGTTGGGGATGTGGGGGCACCACCATGTCCATGGCCAGGCCCCGGCGTGTTGCAACTTTGTGCAGGACACATGCTGCCACTATGATCCTGCACACTACTGGGGGAGCGTATAACAGCTGCCCGCCAGAACGGTCAAGGGAGCGGAAGCGTGACTTGAGCACTCCGAATGTGCGCTCCACTATGCCCCGGGTTGCAATGTGGGCTGTGTTATATCTTACCTGGGGTGGCGTGGTGGGGTTCCGAATTGGTGTCATCATGTGGGTGCTGAGAGGGTAGGCAATGTCCCCTGGGGAGGTGGTGATGGGTATCATTAGTGGGGTTGTGACATTACTCAGTATCTGACATGCATGCATGCGCAGTGGCATTTATACTCACCGAGCAGCCATGTATCGCCATGCCGCCCAGCTTCTATGTCCCGCTTTAGGGTAGACATTCTGTAGATGAAACTGTCGTGGGTGGAGCCTGTATAGTTGGCGTATACTGAGGTGATGATTCCCTTGGCATCACATACTACCTGGGCGTTGATGGAATGCCAGTGCTTGCGGTTTCTATAGATGTGCTCAGTTGCCCTGGGGGGACGTAGAGCCACATGGGTGCAATCAATGGCACCTAGCACTTTGGGGAATTGTGCCACCCTGTAGAAATCCTGGGCGACAGCCTGCCTTTCTGCAGGTGTTCTGGGCAGGTATATGTGCCTGCGGACTGATGGGCGTGCAGTGATGATGGCCAAGACCTGGTGTAGGCAGCGTGACTGCGTGGCCTGTGACATCCCCCCCACTATGGCACTTGTCCGCTGAAATGATCCAGTGGCCAGGAAGTGCAGTACATTGAGGACCTTCTCCAGGGGGCTGAGTGCTTGCGAGCACAGGGTGGTTGATGTGAGGTCATCCTCCCACTCACTGACCAGGTCGAGTATTATGTGAGGTGTAAACCTGTACCTCCCATACACATGGTCATCAGGCATCCCAAAAAGGCTGGTTCTGGGTGTAAAAATTCTGGCCCGGACTATCCTCCTCCTCCTGCGGTATCCCACGGCCACTGCTGCTAGCAACGGTATGTTCATCCTGGCGTCTGAGCTTGTTTGTTGTTTGCGTGCACTTTTATGCTGTGCGGGTGGACGTACGCCTACTTCCTGCTGGCGTACGTGTTTCCGGATTGGCCACATTCGATTCCATGAATACGTGTTGTAGGCGAGCGTGTAAAACTTCCCGCGCACCCCTGGAATACCCGCACCCAGCCCAATCGCGTGTGGAACTTCTCACGCACTCCTGAAATACACGTACCCCGCTCCCCCAGGCACGATCGCGTGTGGAACTTCTCGCGCACCTCTGAACTACACGCGCCCAGGCCAATCGCGTGTGGAACTTCTCGCGCACCTCTGAACTACACGCGCCCAGGCCAATCGCGTGTGGAACTTCTCGCGCACCTCTGAACTACACGTGCCCAGGCCAATCGCGTGTGGAACTTCTCGCGCACCCCTGAAATACACGCGCACAGGCCATTCGCGTGTGGAACTTCTCGCGCAATCCTGAGATACTTGCGCCCAGGCCTTTCGCGTGTGGAACTTCTCACGCACCCCTGAAATACACGTACCCCGCTCCCCCACGCCGGATCGCGTGTGAAACCACCCGCATGCCCCTGAAATACACGCGCACAGGCCATTCGCGTGTGGAACTTCTCGCGCACCCCTGAGATACACGCACCCAGCCCAATCGCGTGTGGAACTTCTCACGCACCCCTGAAATACACGTAGCCCGCTCCCCCATGCCCGATCGCATGTGAAACCACCCACGAGCCCCTGAAATACACGCACACAGGCCATTCGCGTGTGGAACTTCTCACGCACCCCTGAGATACACGCACCCAGCCCAATCGCGTTTGGAACTTCTCACGCACCCCTGAAATACACGTAGCCCGCTCCCCCACGCCCGATCACGTGTGAAACCACCCGCGAGCCCCTGAAATACACTTACCCCGCTCCCCCAGGCACGATCGCGTGTGGAACTTCTCGCGCACCTCTGAACTACACGCGCCCAGGCCAATCGCGTGTGGAACTTCTCGCGCACCTCTGAACTACATGCGCCCAGGCCAATCGCGTGTGGAACTTCTCGCGCACCCCTGAAATACACGCGCACAGGCCATTCGCGTGTGGAACTTCTCACGCACCCCTGAGATACACGCGCCCAGGCCATTCGCGTGTGGAACTTCTCACGCACCCCTGAAATACGCGTACCCCACTCCCCCACGCCCGATCGCGTCTGAAACCACCTGTGAACCCCTGAAATACACGCGCATAGGCCATTCACGTGTGGAACTTCTCGTGCACCCCTGAGATACACGCACCCAGCAAAATCGCGTGTGGAACTTCTCACGCACCCCCGAAATACACATAGCCCGCTCCCCCACGTCAGATTGCTTTTGAACACACCGGCAAGCCCCTGAAATACACGCGCACAGGCCATTCACGTGTGGAACTTCTCGCGCACCCCTGAGATACACGCACCCAGCCCAATCGCGTGTGGAACTTCTCACGCACCCCTGAAATACATGTAGCCCGCTCCTCCACGCCCGATCGCATGTGAAACCACCCGCGAGCCCCTGAAATACACGTACCCCGCCCCCCCAGGAACGATTGCGTGTGGAACTTCTCGTGCACCTCTGAACTACACGCGCCCAGGCCAATCGCGTGTGGAACTTCTCGCGCACCTCTGAACTACATGCGCCCAGGCCAATCGCGTGTGGAACTTCTCGCGCACCTCTGAACTACACGCGCCCAGGCCAATCGCGTGTGGAACTTCTCGCGCACCCATGAGATACACGCACACAGGCCATTCGCGTGTGGAACTTCTCACGCACCCCTGAAATACACGTACCCCGCTCCCCCACGCCCGATCGCGTGTGAAACCACCCGCGTGCCCCTGAAATGCACGCGCACAGGCCATTCGCGTGTGGAACTTCTCGCGCACCCCTGAGATACACGCACCCAGCCCAATCGCGTGTGGAACTTCTCACGCACCCCTGAAATACACGTAGCCCACTCCCCCACGCCCGATAGCCTGTGAAACCACCCACGAGCCCCTGAAATACACGCGCCAGGCCATTCGCGTGTGGAACTTCTCGCGCACCCCTGAGATACAAGCACCAAGCCCAATCACGTGTGGAACTTCTCACGCACCCCTGAAATACACGTAGCCCGCTCCCCCACGCCCGATCACATGTGAAACCACCCGCGAGCCCCTGAAATACACTTACCCCGCTCCCCCAGGCACGATCGCGTGTGGAACTTCTCGCGCACCTCTGAACTACACGCGCCCAGGCCAATCGCGTGTGGAACTTCTCGCGCACCTCTGAACTACACGCGCCCAGGCCAATCGCGTGTGGAACTTCTCACGCACCCCTGAAATACACGCGCACAGGCCATTCGCGTGTGGAACTTCTCACGCACCCCTGCGATACACGCGCCCAGGCCATTCGCGTGTGGAACTTCTCACGCACCCCTGAAATACACGTACCCCACTCCCCCACGCCCGATCGCGTCTGAAACCACCTGTGAGCCCCTGAAATACACGCGCAGAGGCCATTCGCGTGTGGAACTTCTCGCGCACCCCTGAGATACACGCACCCAGCCCAATCGCGTGTGGAACTTCTCACGCACCCCTGAAATACACGTAGCCCGCTCCCCCACGCCCGATCGTGTGTGAAACCACCCGCGAGCCCCTGAAATACATGCGCACAGGCCATTCGCATGTGGAACTTCTCACGCACCCCTGAGATACACGCACCCAGCCCAATCGCGTGTGGAACTTCTCACGCACCCCTGAAATACACGTAGCCCGCTCCCCCATGCCCGATCGCGTGTGAAACCACCCGCGAGCCCCTGAAATACACGTACCCCGCTCCCCCAGGCACGATCGCGTGTGGAACTTCTCGCGCACCTCTGAACTACACGCGCCCAGGCCAATCGCGTGTGGAACTTCTCGCGCACCCCTGAGATACACGCGCCCAGGCCATTCGCGTGTGGAACTTCTCGCGCACCCCTGACATACACACGCCCAGGCCATTCGCGTGTGGAACATCTCGCGCACCCCTGAAATACACGCACCCAGGACATTCGCGTATTGGACTTCTCGCGCACCCCTGAAATACACGCACAGGCTCCCACAGGCCAATCGCGTGTGGAACTTCTCGCGCACCCCTGAAATACACGCGCCCAGGCCATTCACGTGTGGGACTTCTCGCGCACCCCTGAAATACACGCGCCCAGGCCATTCGCGTGTGGAACTTCTCGCGCACCCCTGAAATACACGCACCCAGGCCATTCGCGTATTGGACTTCTGGCACAACCCTGATATACACGCACACACTCCCCCAGGACAGATCGCATGTGAAACTTCTCGCGCACGCGTGTTACCGGAACCCGTAATACACGTTCCCCGCTTTGCGTTTGCTGTTTGCCAGTCCGGTAAACTGGTACAGGGTTGGCGCAGCCCTTTGCGATGGTTTGGCAATCTTGATGGCTTTTCCTTGCGCGAGGGCGTTCTTGGGGGCGTAACTGGCGCTGCTGCAGGGTCGCTGCGCCACTCTGCGCCACGTCTGCTTTTGGATGCGAGAATCCATGAATACGCTGTGCGTGGGAATGGATTTTATCGCACGTGGATGGCGCAGACATTCGCACGGGCACGCTGTGCGCCAGCCGCGTGTGACACTTTTGTGAGGAATTACATGAATTGGCCTGCTAGTCTTTTTTTGTCAAAAATTTGAACAGCACAGAATGAAATCACTTGGTAAATTGGGCATGGGTGATACAGCTCATTCGAAAGAATGGTTATGGATAAGGCTTATGTGGGATGAGAATATCTCCCTGTTACTAGCACTGACTATGTTGCTCAAAAAAATAAATGAAGAACTATCAACGCTTATAGAGGGCTGATACATATAACGACGATATAATAACATATAACAACGATGCCAGCAACCATTGTTTGTCCCCGCTATCCATACTGAATCCAATCAATGTTGATTTAATCATTCTGTGCCAATTACTAATGACAGAGAATAACCTCACAAATTCTGTGATGGCCCATTCTAACAAGGCAAAGATTTCTGATTTGCATATTTGTAATTGATTCATGATTAATGAAAACAGAAGGCATCGAGGATGATGCAACGTGCTTGTATCATTAATTACAAAAGTGACATAGATCACTCTGCATTAGCACACCGAATTAAAGTGCTCATGTGTTTTGTACATTTTTAGTGGACATTGGATAAATGCCAGCAGACGGCATCTTGAAGAATGCAATCGCACATAAATGCTACCACTCAGCCTCAATTTGGCAATGCAAACACATTTATTAATTTTTACTGAAGGTACAATTGAGATAGTGAACAAGTTTCTATGCACTGATATATAATGAACATATGAATGTGATAGACTCTGTATGGATAGCATCTTGTATTTTTCTACTTTTCTATATGTTATAGAATACATAATGATTTTAAATTTGCAATTTTAAACAAATACTTACAAGTTTTTAGCTGAAGCAGGATCCAATTGGTATTTGTAACTCTCTTTGGTGCTAATGGCTATTAGGTCAACATTGTCAAAATCCACAAACCTAACACCACACAAAGTTATGACAGGTGGAAAAATGGTTTTGCCACAGCATTTGTTATACCAGACCAATGAACAGGTTCTGATAAATGCAGCCACAATTCATGAATATTTGGAAGAGCTGAGAAAGCATTTGCAGCATGCATTTGCATTTGCATTTGCGCAGTGGTATCTGGAAAGAGGAACCTACATTGCAATATACTACAATATAAAGACATCTCTGAGAGAATATGAAGTAGGTGATCCAATTTTCAAGTTTGACTTTGCAAAAGGTAAACACATGAATAACAAATTTCTATCATCCTGGCACATCACATACAAAATTGTGGACAAAGTTTCACCTGTGGTCTACAGAATTAAGTTAAAGGAAAGATAGCTGACTGTGGAACAATTTGACCATGTTAACCAAATAAAGCCATTTCACCTGAAACATGAGGTGAAAAGGTTAGAACAAACTGGAGAAAGTATTAGGGAATGAAAGGTGTAGTTGTATACTGAAATCAAGGCATATTATCTGAGAAGGGATGTACTGTAACAGGTGAGTAGATGCACCATAGCATGTAAGTAGGTGTGAATGGAATCATTAAGATAAGGGGGGTAACAAGGGGCGATACTTCAGGTAAATAGGTGTGCATGAGGGTATGATGGGAGGTGTGAAAATAAGTATGAACAATAAAAGAATTAAAATCAGGAATGTTTAGGCTTGTAGTATTGTATTTTTAGGCTAATGTAAGGTAGTATACACTTTGGCTTTCAAATAGGCGGAATAAATGGGGGATGTGTTTGAATTGTATGTTTTCATTAATTTTAATCCATACATTTGCTTTCAGAGAGTTGTTGAGGGGGTTGTTTATATGCTGTTTAACACATGCTTTCGTTTCCAGGAAAAAGAATGAGAATGAGATTTTGTATAATGAATTTGTATATTGTATAATACAAAATATTTCTTCCAGGTCATGAAGGGAAATGGAGTAATGGCAATAAAAGAAAACAACATTTTTATTGGTACTTAATCTGTCTATTTCTCTTCTGATTTAGACATTAGTCAGTTCTTTCACCAGTGCTCCTGGAGATGGGTGTCATCGTAGGGGACCCATTCAGTCCGCCGGACTGGATGCCCCTGTACCATAACCCCCTGGACCGAAGAAGGGGGAAAAGATGGACGAAACCCCACATATAGAGGATGAAGACTTGCTTCTACGTCCAGGAAAACTGTGGCATGGACACAGGCAGTCCTAGTAAATAGGCACTTTGCAAAACTACCAGGGCCAACTTTAGGCCTTGAGATGGATCTGCCACCACCAATTTAAGGTATTTGTCATTTTACAATCAATTCTATGCTAGTTTGTTTGATCCTTGCCTCCATCTATCTTTGCCTCATGAACACTTGAAGGATGAGCAAGTATGTTGGATGAAAGTCAGTTCTTTCAATCTAGAGACATTTGTTTTAGTTTATTTCTAGGTGTTATTCCCATGGACATATAACAGGTATATGGACAAATAGAAGGTGCGTTTTTTATTTTATTTTTTTAGTAAAAGGACTCAAAGAAGGACTCTACAACAAAAAAAAGGACAGTTAAAATCATCTGAAAAACTCTTATCCAAAACACGCAGCAATCCGGCCAGCGTTATTCAAAACATGTTTGCCGGTTATTCAAAAGGTTTTAACTGTACTATTGTTGTTAACATTGGAGCGTGGTGAGCCGGTATATTGTCAGATTTTAATAGTACCTCGTACATGCATCTGGGGTGTTAGTTGAAGAATCCCCAGGCCTCATTCTCAGAAATAGGTTGATATACCAGAACATGTATACCAGCATGAATACAGATTTGGTCCTGGAAAGATTCCTTAATCCAACAGAAATGTTATCTGCCCAAGTGAGAGAGTGGGTGCAGATCCAAAAAGAAAGTGCCAAAAGGGCAATGAAAGACTTAATGTTACAGTTAGCGAAAATGAATCCATCCCATTATAAGAAAAGAAGGGGTCGAAGAATGGATGACTTTCTTGTTGCAGTGATTGCCACGATAATTGTTGCTATTTTGGGGACAACCATCTCCAACTATTTCTGTTAGTACTTTGGGTGGGAAGGCCCAAGATCTGGGGCAGGATATGAAGAAGATTCAGCCAAGAATTGATAATCTAAGGATAATGGAACATATTATAAACACTGTTGTAAAACATGACAAAATGATAGAAGATATTTTGAATGTGGTGAACACTATAGAAATCATATTGAAACAGTTCCTAAGAGAATATACAAATGGAATGTCTCAACTGATAGAAGGGCACATTCTGCTGTACTTTGTGCCATCTGATATCCATCAAATGATGGCACTAATCACACACAGAGAGGTGGAAACAACCCAGGAGTAAATTGCATTTGAAACAGGGAGTACAATGCCCTTGTACAAAGAAGTAGAAAGAATGGAGGTAGGCTTTTTGTTGTGTATTCCATATGTCACTCAAGAATTAATTTTTCAGACCAAATTGTTTGCAGGGGGACAAATGCATCAAAAGTGTGACTTGTGGAATGGTGGCTTTTCAAGATTGGGAGCCAGATTGGTATTTAGTTCCAAAATGAGACACTATTTTTGAAGACCTGAGATACATATGTCCGGAAAAACCATTTATACCTGACATATCAAATGCAATTTGTGGGTTAGGGGGAGACCATTGTATTGCTGAGGGGTGTGAAGTGTCTATAGGTAGCACAAAACATGACGAGTTTGATAATGCCAAATTAGTTAAAACTGATGGCTGGTTAGTATGTATGCATCAAATTTTACAATGGCCCACCGCAATCATGGTTCACTTTGTATTAAACCATTACAATACAGGGTGTTTTAAATGATTGTCCCACAGGACGCAGTTTCACATGGATGGTGACCTATGGTGACCTATGGGAAGGTAAAATAGAGAATACATATTTATTACAGAAAGATACATTTCCCATTGATCCTGACATTGAATATTTACTGAGACATCAAAATGTGCACACGGTTAAAGTGAATATGCAGAGAGACAATATCACTAGGAGTTGAAAAAAGGAAGAGCCAGTTGAATGTGTCATAAATGTTTTAAGTTTAAGGCCCAGGTTGTTCTAAATCTGCTTTATTCTTACGGATTAGTGTTTCTGTAGGAGCCCATGTTTATTCAGGTTGCTACAGAAACAAGGGGGCGGGCTATTTAAGACATACAAGTGGTGCAAATTTCAACTGGGCCAATAATTCCATCGACAACTCAGAAAGTAGATGTTGGTGCACAATCAGCACTCGTGTGTACTTTGGCATGGGCATATACCTTAGCAATGAAGTGAGACAATGATGAGAATTCATACACACCAAAGAAAGGATAGCTTCAATTGGTTACATAGCATTACATAGCATAGCATAGTCATAGTGTAGGTTGTAGCATAGGGACTCATACCTTACCACTTATCCCTAACATACTAATCATTAACCTGTAACCCCTAATACACTAATATAATTAATGATTAGAATGGGACAGCTCAATCCATAGCAAATGGGGCAAACTAGGGTCCAAACTGGGGGGTGTAGATGGAGACTGCAGGCACAGACTCTAAAATGCACAAATTAAAACTGCTTGTGTGATTGGGTTGTGAGGATGAGGAATTTGAAGAATCATTCTACCCAAAACAGCCATTGTTTGAGCTGCTAGTGCAGGAAACCAGAATGAAAAACTTACATGTCGATTACAGCTCCAATTGAGCCGGACTGTGTACAAGGGTGACTGTGAAAAAGAATAGGGACTTCTGGAAGATTCCAGAAGGCTTGGCCATGCCAGAGGAGGAGTATAATTGGTGAGATGACATCACTTCCGGGAGCAGGAAGATCGTATACTTTCTGTAGAAAGATATAGGAGAAATGGGTTGGCAGGGAGAGGACTTAAAAAGGGCTGAGAAGAAAGAGCCAGGGTCTTTTTTGGTAGGGTCGGGTAGGACGAGGAGAGAAAAAAGAAAAGAAAATATCAGAGAGTTTGGTGTTGTGCTGAGACAAGCTGTTGTGTGTGCTGCAGGAGGAATACGGGAGTGCTTCACTGAAGGGTAGGTACCCGGAGCAGAGACAGGGTGCCCATGTACTTTGGAGAAGGGGTTGCTGTTTTCGATCGGCAGGCTTAGAGCACCATAAAGCTCTTGGTAAGCATCAAGTGACAAATTAAGAGAGATTTGTACATGTGTTTTAGATAATCTTACACTCATTAACAACAAGTCCAATTGGGTATCAGGAAAACACCTTTGTTCTTCCTTCACTGCAGAGCAAATGAATGTTTCTATTGGAAGGTAGCTGCTTTCAAAAAGAAGGGAGTTACCATGCTCACAATGCTGTAAGTGCAACAGTTATATCTCAAGGTTGACATTGAAAAACAACGCGTGTGTTCTGCCAAGTTAGAAAATTGGAGGCCTGCCTGGCTGCTTGTGCAGGACAGACTCGCTTGCGGTGCAAGAAGCAAGAACATTTTTCTGAAATTTCTATGGGCTTAAATGCATTGCATCATTTCTGACAGATTGTGAAACCAGTAAGTGCAACTAAGCAGTAATATGTGTCTTTCGCTTGAGATTGCTTTCAATGTTACAATGATCACATATTGTGTTTATTTCTGTGTGTTTTTATTCCGATCTGAAGAAAATCTGTACAGTGTCTTATAAACTAAGGAAGACAGTACATGATGGATTTTTTTGTGTGGCATGTGTATTTGGTAATGTGTGGAGGATAGAATTTGGTTCAAACATAACCGCAAATGCATGATAAACATTTGAGTTATCAGCACAATATACAGTCCTGTAGTGACCTTAGACATAGCCTTAATGAAAGGATACATTTTGCAGTGAGCTGATCTTCATGTTAGTAATCAGAGAAACACATAAAACAGTGCAGGAGATTGTAGAGGCATAGAGATAAAATATCTGACACACCCCTGGTCAATCCATCCTCTCTGGGCGGGGAGGAGGATGTAGGGAGGCAGGATTGGGATGAGGCTCCATGGAGTAGACATATGGAAAGAAAATAAAAGACAGGCCCCAAAATATCATTCAACTGGAGAGCGCAGCTCACCCCAAGATGTTTGCAGGTCAGATTGCTCAGGAGACCAGGGCCAGAGGATTCATACCGCCGGAATACAACAAACAGTGATTACGGTCACATGGGGTAAACATCTGGCCCCTCTGGGTGGGAACAAGGCTGGCAGAGGCAGGATTAGAATGGAGCTGAAAGGGAGGTAGAATCAATGAGGGAAAGACGCCTCCATGGAGTGGGCAGGAGGAAAACAATCAGTTAAGGGATGAAAGGAACCAAAAAAATAATACAAATGGGGAGCAGAGCTCACCCCAAGATGTTTGCAGGTCGGATTGCTCAGGAGAACAGGGCCAGAGGGCTTGCAACACCGAAGTACACCAAAAGGCAATTCCGGGAACGTGGGGTAAACACCCCTGGCCAGTCTCTCTGGGTGGGGAGTAGTGCTGGGGGAGGTGGTATTGGGCTGGGGCTGAGAGGGAATGCTCTGTCCTGAATCCTCATTCACTTTTCAATGCATCGTGAATATGCGCTCTGGGTAAGAAAAATGTACATATGGGGATGTCTATTCTTTAAAAAGATTACAGACAATTTGTTTAACCAGTACCGTTAGATCATTCATCATTGTAGTAATCACTGACAGTGAGATTTCATAAAGAATGGAAAAGATGTATGGTATATTAATAATAGAAATCTTTTTTAAATATGCATCATAATTAACATATGAGCGAGAGTAATTGTCGAGTGTCATTCAGTGAATAATAATAAAGAGTATAGCAGGTGATTACACTCAGTGAGTGGAGACCATATTTGGAAGATATTTTACTGGACTTGCCTACATACCTGTCAGAGACTTTCCTTCTAGCCTGACCATAAATAGGGGATATGTTATTATGACTGGGGTATCATAGTTCACTGATACAAAACAAATCCTGGGGTATACTCATTTTATAATTAATGAACCAACGACAACAGGGATGTCATTTGGGGGTCACCCACCAGTGGTTGCAGCTGTGACTCATGAGGTCTCCCTGGCTCTTTGTTTTTGGATTAGCTGGCTTTCTTGTTCAGGCATCTTTAAAAAAAAAAAAAAAACAGGGGGGGTTTCACAAGTGTAACACTTTGAGCAGTGACCCTAAATAAGAAAGAATAGGAATAGCACATCATTTACCTTTCTGGAATTCTATACAATAATTGCTAGACTCATTAAAGGTGTATTTCAGGCACTCTTCAGAGGGTGAGTTATTGATATAGTCTGTTCTTAAACACCTCAAATTTGCAACGCATACAAAACTTCCAACAAGCATTTAGAGTAGAATAAGCATCCATTTTGGACTATGTGTTTTTCTTTTCACAAGTTGCAGTTATAGCATGTTTTGTTCTGCCGTGTCTCTGTTACGATCATCACAAGACATTCTATCTTGGTGTCCTCGTTCACTTGACAAAATCTTTGTGCCTTAAAGCTTGTGTATAGTGCAGAAATATTTGACCATAGGAAATCAAGTGGCCATGATTTCATTGTGCCACAATTAATGCTTTGTTGTAATTTGTCTACCTATCCTATCTCACTGTCATGCTGTTCAGGATGTTTGCATGTATGAGGTAACAAGTGCCCAGAGTGCGGGATGCTGTGTGAGTGCGCTGCTTTCCTTGTGCTACTCTAAATTCTTTAACACACAGTTATGCACCCTCACAATGGTATGTATTTTGACAACTTTGTACCAGACTTGCAGATGATCTGGCCTGCTGTTAAATATCAGTTACCAGTTTAATGGTATCCACTACAGATTGTAATTTGCTTTCTGAATTTGAGAGCATGCAGACATGTAATTGCTCATTTTACTATAGCCAGTAAGATCACTATAGCCGTAAAGATAGCTCAGTAGGTTGAGCGCTCCCTGCTGCGATGTGTGTGTGATCTGCAGGTTGCATGTTCGAATCCTGGAAAGGTAAACTCAGCCTTTCATCCTTCTGAGGTTGATAAATGAGTACGAACACAGGTTGCGTGATATTGTATGTATAGTTGTTTGATATAAATCGCTTAAGCATACGTCCTATATAATAAGAAATCATTATCATTTGACTTTGACGTCTGCTTGCATTCACAATAATTTGGTAGTATGAGCATATACACACTGATATTAACAATACATAAGGTGATCCATTCTTGTATGAAACGTATATCACATTACAGTGATATCGTAAACCATATTTTACGTATGGTACTTAACAACAATGCTATGTGATGCCACTTCCTGTTTTGTCAAGGAGTGAAAATTCATGTTCCATCGCTGTGATGTCACTTCAGGGTTAGGTCAAAGGACATTATTTACTGTCATGTCACTAGAGGTCAAGGGTCGTGTGATGTCACTTCCCCTGGCATTTTGGTGAAATAACTTCCCTGGAAGACAAAAACAATGAAATAAAATGTGTGATAACCAATTTTAGCTGGGCCAAAGCAGAAACAAAAACACCACAAACAAGTGTGTTTCTGTCATCCAAAATCAAAATAAAATGTAACTGAACGACTGAGTGAAACAAGTATGCTGGAATACTTAAAAAAAAATATTGCTCAATACAGGAAACTGTAAAAGGTACAACTGACTTATTTTCAAGAAATAGGAGGGAACAATCAATAGACGAAACCAGAATTAAACCAGGAGAGTGCACAGAAGAAACAATTGTCAGTGACAATGAAAAAGAAGGGGAATAAATCGACACAATGGTATGGAACACGCCACACAGATGGTGGGTGTCCTCCATGAAGGACACTTGTCGATATAATTGAGGGTTATACGTGGACTGGTAAATGGGGACAAGATTCCCTTCAACTAGATCTCTTGCAGCTCCTTTTGATACTAAATAACAAGGGGGAAATCTGGACCCCTGTGGAACACAGTACTGCATGATAATGACGCCTGATCTCAAGTTTCAACTTCTAGCATTTGTAAACACTCCTTGTAGAAAATGAAGCCATCTCAACTACTCATGCTAGATGATACAAACACAATATTATCCACACTGTCAAAATCCATTGAGAGACACAGGAAGACCAGAAAGTATATTCCACCTCCATCCACCACTAACCTAGCTTCTGGACACACCTATGTGCTTCAGCTGGACTGGAAGCCTCATTTACAGGCCTAAGCAAAACATGTGTTGACGCTTTGCTTTGAATTGGAGGCAGCGTGCCTTTAATGGCACTCAACAGGAAAACGTGAGAGAGCAGTGATTGTCTGAACGTTAACAAAATCAAATCAGTAGATATTTAAAAATCCTTTTTTTTTAATGAATCCTGTGTCTTAACAATGTTATAGACTGTACGGATTATGCTCTCTGTCAAGGTATACGTAAATAAAGGAGGCCATGTAGGCATGATATCCTTGGCAGAGAATGCAATTATGTGAGCAGTACTGGAATTATCATTGTATGATAAATAGAATTCATGACACCTAAACACTTATGATCTGATAAATGGAAGAAACGAAATCTTCCCAAAAACAAACTCACCTCAGAGTTATTGAACATGTACATCCGAATATGTGCACACACATTCAATAACCATAGGCAGCTTCTGTATTTTCTGTGCACAACTGAATTAATATTAGGTACGTCCTTCACAGGAAGGAAACCATGAGGGTGGGAAATAGACGTGCGGCGCTCCTAAAATCTGAAACAGATGTCTTGGGCGATGCATTGTGGAGACAATTGGATTTTGAATAGATAATCCTTTTTCTGCGTTGACGATAGAGTGAAAAAAGACATGTCAGGGTGTTTTTAATAGTGGAATGACTCTTGTCGTTCACCATGTCCTCTCAGCATTCCTCATGACCTTGTCCTGTCCCCTTAGATCTTCAGAATACCAAGTATAAGACATGTAACTACCAATAGATTGGGGGTCATTACGACCTGGGCGCAAAGGGATACCGGGCACCGGTAATGACACAGGTGCCGGTAATCCCTTTGCGCCCTATTCCGAGGTCCCTTTGTGGGTCCTTCCTTAACGCCTGGTTTTACCAGGCGTTATGGACGGAACCCACAAAGGGATACCGGAGTCAATAATGGTACCGCAATTTGAGGTACCGTTATTGACGCCTTCCCCCTTCCCATTGATCCCTATGGGGGCTCAAATGGGAATGGGGAATGGCTTTTCAAATGGGGATTTACCGGTCCCGCAAAGGTCGGGATAGAACGGTAAGTCCCCATACCACCAAGTCTGTGGCGGTATTGGTGCTAGTCATAGCACCAACCTTGGAATGAGGGCCATTATTGTGATTTTAGGGAGGGGTGCAGATCATCACCCATTTGTATACAAACTTGATGCCTGTTAATAGCGTTTTAGTATGAAACAAGATGTGCATTGAATGAATGAGATAAAGAACATGATCAGAGCTTAGTATCCCACGTCAGCAAGAATTAGAACCATTATACTTCCAAGACGACGAGGGGGCTGAGTTCAGAAATGGTAAGTGACATTAAACATTAGATATAATTCCATTCGAAGATATATTAAACTGAAAATAAAAGTCCCTTATAACAATGGCATCATTATAAGGTTGCCGGTCTGGGAAAAATGGTACTGGTAAACTTGCCGGTACCATTGTTTCCGGACTGGTAAAATATGAGTTCTGTGAGTCGGTGCCTTTCCGCCCGCCAGATTGCACCTCGCAGACCTTGACGGATGCACCGGCACTGTTGTAAACAGTGCCGGTGCATCCGTGCCCCCCATTCCCATTGAGTCCAATGGGACTCGAATGGGAAAGGAGATTTTCTTTTGCCGGTGCCTTGCCGTAGGGGCCGCCGGGGCCGTAATGCCCCGGTAAGTCCCCATTGCTGGGCACCGGAAAAGAAATGACTCCGGTGGCAGCCGTGCCGTTTTTACCGGCACGGCTACCGGCAGACTCATAATGAGGCCCAACATTTGGGAAATAGGTGAGAGTCTAGTGGCAAATAATAAGAGACATTTCTTCTCTGGTCTAGCTGAGTACAAACTCTTGAACATAGACCCCGTTGAATGTGCAGAATCCCATAGAGAAGGCTATTATGATCGTGCCTTATTCCGTTCTCTGAGAGGAGCTCTCACTCTTCTGGCAAATGTGTGCTTTCATAAATATTTCTCTGTTGCATTGAAAGCAGATTGTGATCTGTTCTAAGAGACAAACAGCACACGACAAAATGGCGCATTGTTATTCTGATCACCACAGACAGTTCAAAGCAAACTGAACTGTGAATTGATCCAAGCACTTTGCTGCTCGTTTATACTATTCGCACGTGCGTATACACAGATAACCCATATCGAGCACATCAGAGAGATGCCGGACTACAGTGTACCGACTGACGACAAGAGTTATAATCCCAAAAACACATTGCAGCTCTTGCACAACTCGAAGCCCTCGAGACGGAAAACTGTGAAGTGAGCTTGTCTTTTAAAAGGAACGTGTGTTCTTCAACTTGAAACCCAGAGCCTGTTCTCACTCGGGAATGCCATTCATTCCACTCGTTACAGTAGCATAAACACGTAGACCAACTTCAATGAAATAACCTCCAGGGTATTCTTTTGTTATTCTCCGAGTTAGCAAAAGACTCTGCGTATGTGCAGCAAACCCAATTCAGTCCACATTGAAAAGAAACCATAGCTGAAAAAAAGGGAAAGACAACGTTGTTGCTTTTTTTTGGCCTGGTAAAATTATACACAATACGAAGAAAAAACCTGATTCCCTGACTCCCTAGAACAAGTTTCCCTTATGCGCCCTTCACAATTGCATTTGTTATTTTCTCGCTCATATCAGCAATCCTCGATTCTTTTTACCTGGCCACGGTGGCTGTGCTGCTTCGGCACTTCGGATCTGTCTCTAGAATGGCTTTACAGAGACGAGCACGTCCACGACCAACCATCTCGGAACATGAAAATTGAAACATTGCACCAATGCATTTTGCATGTTGTCATTGTATTAGGGAAAGATCAAAAATTGTATTTGAGGAAAAAAAGGCTTTAAATGTATTTGTGCGCCCGGGAAAAGTTTACCGTAGTGGTGCAAAGGCATGGCATCAGCCCTGGAGCAATATTTGCTCTGGTCCAAAAATGCATTAAACTATACCTTCATGGTCCAAGCCCATACGTGCCAGAGCTGGGGCACTGCCATGTCGCCACCCCAGACCCTCTGAGGGCGCGGGGAGGCATGGGAGTGCCCCCTTGAACATTCAGTCGGTGCTGTTCTACAACGTGCATCCCCAATGGGCCATGCAAGGCCGGGGAAGCAAAATGCCCATCGCATTGCATGGTCTATTTGGCACGTGCATTGGGACACAGCAACTGTTAATGCAACTTGTCCCCTTGATGAGGCAGCCCAGGGCAGCCCAAAGCAACTGGGGGATCACTCAGTGTTTACATTGGGCTGGCTTAGCTCCTCCATAATGGGCACCGGTAGGTCGGCGTCTCTTTCCCCATTATGGACGAGCTTGCCCTGCTATTTGCCCTAACATTTTTTAGCTCACAGTGGCTATCTCGGGTGGTGCTGTAATGAAAGTGCCATTGCTGTTGCCAATGCAGCACTCCACTTGTGAGGCAGCTCTACTTCTCAAGGAGATAATGCTGCCTATCCTGCTTAGTTCAGAAACCATTTGTGTTCCATGTTCAGATCTTTGGAGTGAAGGTCAACTAGCTATTAGACGCCTCATTAGCTAAGCCAACAATGGATACCATAAGCCGGAGAATCCTCATAGACAGCAGCCCTCTTTACCAAACATGTGCATTTGCAAACAGTGCTTGTCTATGTGGAATTACAGCAGTGCCAGAACAAAAGACTGTCTTTTCTACTCCAATTGGACTAGAATTAATGCATTGGCACATCTGCAAATTATATTTGCAATTGTCTAAATGTTTGGTAATTTGGCACCAAGTACATTAGATTGAAGAGAGAAGACTGCATCAGGACCGGCCTTACTGAATATAAATGGGGTGCAAATGGTTTTTCCGCACCCAAACATTGGATTTGCACGTGTGCAATTGCTTTGGTGCTCTTGCCTTTATCTGCACTGCGTTTGCACTAGATCTAATGCAGTTGTGCACGCGGAAGCACTCCCCATTGAATATGTATTCCACTGACTTTGAAAAGTGCTTTTATTTATTTATTTATTTCCTTTGAAAAGCGCACATAGAACCCGGAGGCATTGAGGCGCTGTTGCACATACAAGTCATGATACAGGTGTGGGAAGCACAAATAGTTATACAGTAGGGTGTAGGTGGAACTGGCAGGGAGATAAACTTACGGAACATTGTTATGCATTGAATAGAGTTACATACATATTAGTCATTCTGAGCATAGCGAGGTAGGGAGACAATGGTTAATAGGTTGTAAGGGAGGGGAGGTCATGTGAAGAGCTGGGTTTTGAGGGCTTTTCGAAAGTTTCCAATCATGCCTGCACATTTCTGGTAATCTGACCCCCTCCAGCTTATTTTGGGATGATGGTGCCTCCCATTGAACTAGGCTTCGATGAACACGCGCTTAACAGTTCATTATTGCGTGGCGATTGGTAAGCAAAATGTATACTGAAGCTCAAGCTGCATCATTAATCACAGTAATTACATCCTAAATCATTAATTGCAAGCATCATGTCAACAGGTAAACAACATTGTTAGTGATATCATCCATCTTCCCTCATCTCCTCGATGATGAAGACTCAGCTCCATCATCGATGCTTCTAGAACATTGGCTTTATAGCACGCGCAGGTACAGATCGAACACAGTTGTTTGTCAAAATAGCACAGTCACACTGAACTAAAAATATTATGGAGTAAAAAGGATCATTGGACGCATGAGTTAGTGAGGTGGTAAACCAGTACCAACACAGCGTTAAGTGGGAACACGGAAGCAAAGCAAGCCAGTCATGTAAAAAAAAATAATAATAATAATAATGATGTGCGTGGGCACATCCTTTCCGCGTGCAAATTGCAACCTCGCAAACTCTAAAAATGAACAAGAAAAAAAGGTTGTAACGCACTTCAAAAACACAATCTAAAGACAGAGCAAATACCACGACAACACTATGGTGGAGAGGCTTTACAATCAGTCACTTTGAAGGATGCAGAGAAGGAGGCAGTCTAGGAGGTTGCTAGCACACTGCACCTTCCCTTTAAAGGAAAGGGCTTCAACGATGGACACAGTAGTGTTTGGCAGAGGGGAAGGAGAATGTAATTGGGAATTTGGAGCGCCATTTTAAGCGTTTGGTAGGCAGTTGCACAGTTGGAGCTCCCATTATTGTGTGACAATGTGTAGTGTGCAGTGTGTTTGTTTTTCCAAATGTTTTTTTTACCGATCAGCAATTGCAGTAAAATAGTAGTGCAATCTCATTGCATAAATCTTTCTACAATTAATTTACTCAATGCACATATATTTATCATTATCATTTAAATAGGTAAATGTTATTACATTTTAAAGTGTCATCCCCCGATAATACATAATACATTAATATTATATTATATTTATACTAAATCTCTATTCATAGTAAACAGACGTTTTCAAGGCTAGGCATATGTTCCAAATAATATTTTGAGATTTACGTATAATCGGGCGACATCGATTTGGGGGAAATATTCCACCCACCTCAAATATGCCACGCATAATATTTGTTTATTTCATAAAGTTATGTTTATTAATCTGGGACCCAGCAGTTTTACAGTATTGATTGCCTACAGCCTCCCTCCCCTTTCAAGACAAGAAATACACACATTTACACAACAGGTCTATTTATCAACAACAAGAAATAAACAAACCAATTTCAAATATACAGCCATTATTATCTTTACCATTCTCTATTAAATCCCATTGTCAATGGTTACTACAGTGATGAGTGATAAATATACTTGTCAATTTAATTATCACTGCTGCATTTAACTTGAACATAGACTTAGACTAAACACAAATGCATAACCATATGTACATTTGGATTACCCAGACTACACCTTCAACATGTGTTTAAAAGTGAATCAAGATTCAGGGCAAAGTTTTCATTTTCTAGAAATCAAAATGAACTCCAAAGATCCCTGCCTATGCAAATCTCTCTTCTTTTCATTTTTTGACGATAGACAACTCCTCCTTTATGATTAGACAGATCTATATTTAAACCAGCATTTTAGTAATCTCAATTTAAAGACAGCCTGCTTTATTGCTGCCTGTGGATCTCTTACAAAAAGAAAACAAATGTATTACGTGGCCTGTAATAGCAGCCATGTAGTTATGGTTAAATTGTTAATCCCGTAGGAAGAGTACTTATTGGGCAGCTTATAACTTTGCTCCCCCTGGAAGAATCCTCACCAAACTTTGCAGAAAAGGTATATGCCCCAGTCTGAAGTTTTTTTGCAAAGTTTGATGAGGTTTGGTCCAGAGGGGGCAAAGTTATAGGGGGGGTCCCAAAATGTATTTTTTTTCCCACAGACATAATGGGAAAAAACTTTGCTCACGCCTACAGGCCAAACCGCTGGACGGATTTTCAGCAATTTTGAGGCAGGGGCGGCGGTTTGGTCGCAAAAGCATTCTTTTGTTAATTTGCTGTAAATCCGTCAAGTATTTGTTTTTAAACGACCAAAACATAAGGCAAAATAATTAGTGATATCTATGTCCGCTCCGCGGACACACTTCTCTGTTAGCTCCTCGGACAGGACACCGATTGGCTAATAGACTTGCATCATGTCCGCGGACACACAACATGTTCGCTGATTGGTTGGCGTGAAGTGTGAGGTGTGTCAGATTTTTGGAAATGACCACCATCTTGGATTCACAGACATCGGCCGCTGTCCGTGGACATTGCTGTAAAAACATATTTAAAAACACAACATTGCTCTTGTCAAAATTATCATATAATCTCTGGGGAGGTGAGCGGTCAGGAGGATGCGATGGAATATGGCTGCACGAAGCAAAACAACTGTGTGTTTTGCCGCTGAAGTCCGCAAACAGTTTGGATTTTCGCGAACAGTCCTGAGAAGTTCGGGGAAACTTCAAATGTTTGGGGGCAGTTTTTGGATGGCATATAACTTTGGCACCACTCCATGAAACCACATGAAATTTATTCCCGTCCTGATTCCGAATGTGTTTGCAAAGTTTGGTGTGATTCTGTCAAGAGGGGGCAAAATTAGAGGAGGATCTCAAAGTAATGTAAAGGCTTATAAATGAGGTGCCATTTGACAAATGTACACTTAATTTGGCAAACTGATAATAGAACTAGATATTAATGTGTTTGCAAAGTTTAGTGGGATTTTGTCAAGGGGGGCAAAATTAGAGGAGGGGTTCCAATATAATGTAAAGGTTTATACATGAGGTGCAATTTGACATATCGACACTTATTTTGGCAAACTCATAATAGATCTAGATATAAATGTTTTTGCAAAGTTTGGTAGGTATTTGTCAAGAGGGGACACAATTAGAGGGGGATCCCAAAATATTGTAAAGGCTTATAAATGTGGTGCCATTTGACAAATCTACACACAGGTTTGCAAAAAGATTATATATCTAGATATAAATGTTTCATAAAGGCTGAATGGATTTTGTTTTTTGACAAGTGTCATAATGTAGGTACAAACAATAGTGATGTGTGACTGAGGTGTAGCCTGTGGCCATGGGCTGTGGCCAGATTGTCCGGGTCATGGATTAAGGTCATGATCCGGACAATCAGGCTAGTGGCCATGACCACAAGGGACAACACATGGGGTTAAAGTGGCCATGTCCAACTGGGACTGGCTTTGTGGTAAATTATTCGAACTTGGGATAGGTTTGAAAGGAAAGAAAAAGGTGCTTGTTGTAATATGGTCATAAGGTTCTCTTTTCGCCTTCTGCACGCTGCCATGGAAAGCGAAGAGGGGCCTGTACGGAACCCTGCCTTCCCTTTCCATGGTTGCCATCTTAGAAAAGGATTTTCCTTCCTACACCGGGATGCATGTTTACTTGTAACAATAACATCCCTTTAACAAAGTTTTTTCACTGAATTTGATAGGTTTTTAGTAGCGCAACCTAACCATAACGTCCCTTTAACAAGGTTTTTTCCATTGAATATATAATATGTATGTTTGCTATATTCCATTCATTCATGTTCACATTGAATTACTATGCAAAAAGTGTACATTTGTCTGTTTTCAAAAGGCAATTAAAAGTAGAAAGATGGGTGGCAGTTAACAAGCCTCTTACTTTCTCCTTGAGTGTTTGAGCTAGTAACAGGACCCTGCTCCATGGCAAAACCCAGGGAATTAATTCAATTATATTATTTTTCTAGGCATCTGCAAAGTGAGATAGTATATGGCTCCCATTCTTTAGTTGGCCATTGCACCCAAAATGGAGCCAGGAATCTCCCCGTACACTTACCATCATGGTCCAAATTCTCAAATCCAAAGTTTCCTGAAGCACTTACACTTCTCAAGTATTTACTAATTTCCTGGGTTGTAAAGTCAACTTATATACTTCCACCTACAGTACTTTAAAAAAAATACGGGGCTGGGATGAATCTATTCCACTTTATAATATATCTCCCAATACAATGATATCACCCTTAGCATTAATAATAATAATAATAATAATAATAATAATAATAATAATAATAATAATAATAATAATAATTTAGCATTTATATAGCGCTACAAACCCTCAGGTATCTAAGCACTGCTTATTATTACCCACGGTGTGTGGTGCTCATTTATCGATCTCGGAAGTATGAAAGGCTGAGTTTGGTCCTGCCGGGATTCGAACCTGTGTCAGCAGGCTCTGCACTGATGCCAAAGCGAGCACTCTACTCTCTGTGCTATTTGACTGGAATTAAACTTATATGGGACACTTTATTGGCTGTCTCAGACTGGTAGGCCCTCTCAAGGAGTGGTTTAATTCTCCCCTTTTGGAAACAGATGGGCCCCAGTCAGTCAGAAAGGTGGCCCAGCACCCTTTCACAGCCGCGTGTCTGTATTTCTTCATTGGGTGTGTCTGCATCCCATTTCCCGCTGAGCAAGGCTTGCGGTTCAAATCCTTTGAAGCCTCTTTCAGTAGTCTGCTAGCCATCCGAAATGGGTCCGGAGGACAGCAGGCTATTCCATTCTCCTTTCTACCTATCTTCCTATTTTTTACATTACACACTTATGATTCTCAAATGTAGTATATTCCACAAGTGATTAAGTTACTAATTAGTTTTCCAGGTTGCTCGCAATCAGGTGATTCAAATAAGGCGATTTTCTCTGAATGACATATGAATTGTGTATCACATATCTTTGTTTTTCCTCCTCTGATACTTTCACTCAACAATCCTATTACCATCTCAGAATAATCACCAAACCGGTAGGGACACTACTATATATGAATCATTGACGTGTGTCATTTCTGGATAAAAATATCGACATACATCTAATTTATATAACTAAGAAATCATGAAAAACAATATCATTTTAAATTCATCTGAACACGTTTTTCACCCTAAACAATTTAAAGGAAATACTAAGTTTTTTAATTTCTATCACAGGTTATTTTTACTTTTTTACTTATTTAACAAAATAGCAGCACCCCCTTCCTAGCTTGGCAGCAAGCATATTGTATCAGTCCCTTTTAGGCTCAGAGCTGGGTCATTTATGACACCTGAGGGGCATTGTTATCCCATCATCAGTGACCAAAGGCGATTTGCAACTAGTCTGCTCAGGGCCATTTTCTCACAGTTCCCTGCCCCTTCAGTGATTCCGGAAGGTGTGAATGGTGTCCCCCAATAGAAGATCTTTTAAATGGGAACTCCTGATAACACTATGATGCCTCTTCTCAGAAAACGTTGTATTTTTATGGAATTGTTGATAGGCAAATGGGATTTGTTAATGATTAGCATTTGTTTTCCTTCTAAGGTATGTTCCTAGAACAAAAACAGCATTTGGCACTTGGGAGATCCCAGGCACTGTCAAAGCATTTATAGTTGAGCCTCACAGGTCTGAGTTTACACTTCCTTTGAGAGAACATCTGCCAGCCTTGTGGATGGAGCCAGGGAAAATGCTATTTTGCTTTCTAGCCCATGTTTCTGTTTCATTCATCAAATGTGATATGTAAAGTATTTGTTGCTTTCCACACTGTAATGGTTACATGGGGAACATTATGACATGTTAGAAATCAGGCTGCTGTCAAAGAATTACACTTCGAGTATCGTTAGGTTTTTTCTTTTATGATGCTGATCCTCAGTCTGGCAACGATGAAAGTAGAAATAAGGTAGGCCTCAATTTCGATGTTCACTTTGTTGTAACATGCTGTGCTTGTCATCCAATATTTAACATTTAATAAACAGCACTGTATAACCCAAGTAACTGAACAGATTTACAGGGTAATTCATAGAATTTCGCAGAAAAGTGTCGCAAGCGGCTGGCGCAGAGTGTCCGCGTGCGATTGTCTGCGCCAGGCGCGTGCGCCAAAACCGATTTCCGCGCACAGCGTATTCATGGATTTTAGGCTCCCAAACCAGCCGTGGCGCAGAGTATCGCAGCGACCCTGCAGCAGCGCCAGTAACGCCCCCAAGAACGCCCTCGCGCAAGGAAAAGCCATCAAAATCGCTAAATCATCGCAAAGGGCTGCACTAACCCTGGACCAGTTTACAGGGCTGCCAAACAAGGAACGCAAAGCGGGTAACGTTCATATCAGGGGTACGCGGGAAGTTTTACATGCGATTAGCCAGGGTAAGTGTATTACAGGGGTACGCGGGAAGTTTTACACGCGATTAGCCAGGGTACGTGTATTACAGGGGTACGCGTGAAGTTTTACATGCGATTAGCCAGGGTACGTGTATTACAGGGGTACGCGGGAATTATCACACGCGATTTGGCTGGGTACGTGTATGACAGGGGTACGCGTGAAGTTTTACACGCGATTAGCCAGGGTACGTGTATTACAGGGGTACGCGGGAATTATCACACGCGATTTGGCTGGGTACATGTATTACAGGGGTGCGCGGGAATTATCACACGCGATTTGGCTGGGTACGTGTATTACAGGGGTGCGCAGGAATTATCACACGCGATTTGGCTGGGTATGTGTATTACAGGAGTGCATGGGAAGTTATACATGCGATTAGGCTGGGTGGGTCCTCACAGGTGTTCCCTGTACACCCTCCACGGCCCCTGCAGGCAGCCCACAAAACAGGGGACTACCCTGCACACCTGCTCATGTCTCCCACCCCCCCGCCCCCCCAGCAGTGTGGGGCACCCTCCACCAGGCCCCCACTCATGTCCCCTATCACCCCCACACCCAGCAGTGCAGGGGGAGCCTCCACCATGCCCCCACTCATGTCTCCCACCCACCCCACCCCCCAGCACTGTGGGGCAGCCTAAACCAGGCCCCCACTCATGTCTCCCACCACCCCTACCCCCCAGCCACCATGGGCAGCCCCCACCAGGCTCCCACCCATGTCTACCACCACCCCCACCCCCCAGCAGTGCAGGGGCAGCCTCGACCAGGCCCCCACTCATGTCTCCCACCCCCCACTCCACCCCCAGCACTGTGGGGCACCATCCACCAGGCCCCCACTCATGTCCCCTATCACCCCCACCCCCAGCAGTGCAGGGGCAGCCTCCACCAGGCCCCCACTCATGGCTCCCACCCACCCCCACCCCCCGGCCACCATGGGCAGCCCCCACCAGGCTCCCACCCATGTCTACTACCACCACCACCCCCCAGCACTGTGGGGCAGCCTCCACCAGGCCCCCACTCATGTCTCCCACCACCCCCACCTCCCAGCCACCATGGGCAGCCCCCACCAGGCTCCCACCCATGTCTACCACCACCCCCACCCCCAGCAGTGCAGGGGCAGCCTCCACCAGGCCCCGACTCATGTCTCCCACCCCCCACCTCTCCCAGCAGTGTGGGGCACACTCCACCAGGCCCCCACTCATGTCCCCTATCACCCCCACCCCCAGCAGTGCAGGGGCAGCCTCCACCAGGCCCCCACTCATGTCGCCCACCCCCCACCCCCCCAGCACTGTGAGGCACCCTCCACCAGGCTCCCACCCATGTCTACCACCACCCCCATCCCCCAGCAGTGCAGGGGCAGCCTCCACCAGGCCCCCACTCATGTCTCCCACAACCCCCACCCCCTAGCAGTGCAGGGGCAGCCTCCACCAGGCACCCACTCATGTCTCCCCCCACCCCCACTCCCCAGCCACCATGGGCAGCCCCCACCAGGCTCCCACCCATGTCTCCCACCACCCCCACCCCCTAGCAGCGCAGGGGCAGCACCACCAGGCCCCCACTCATGTCCCCTATCACCCCCACCCCCCAGCAGTGCAGGGGCAGCCTCCACCAGGCCCCCACTCATGTCTCCCACCACCCCCACCCCCTAGCAGTGCAGGGGCAGCACCACCAGGCCCCCACTCATGTCTCACACCACCCCCACCCCCCAGCAGTGCAGGGGCAGCCTCCACCAGGCCCCCACTCATGTCTCCCACCCACCCCACCCCCCAGCACTGTGGGGCACCCTCCACCAGACTCCCACCCAGGTCTACCACCACCCCCACCCCCCAGCAGTCTAGGGGCAGCCTCCACCAGGCCCCCACTCATGTCTCCCACCCCCACCCCCCCAGCAGTGCAGGGGCAGCCTCCACCAGGCCCCCACTCATGTATCCCACCCCCCCAGCAGTGTGGGGCACCCTCCACCAGGCCCCCACTCATGTCTCCCACCCACCCCACCCCCCAGCACTGTGGGGCACCCTCCACCAGGCTCCCACCCATGTCTACCACCACCCCCACCCCCCAGCAGTGCAGGGGCAGCCTCCACCAGGCCACCACCCATGTCTACCACCACCCCCACCACCCAGCAGTGCAGGGGCAGCCTCCACCAGGCCCCCACTCATGTCTCCCACCCACCCCACCCCCCAGCCACCATGGGCAGCCCCCACCAGTCTCCCACCCATGTCTACCACCACCCCCACCCCCCAGCACTGTGGGGCAGCCTCCACCAGGCCCCCACTCATGTCTCCCACCACCCCCACCCCCCAGCCACCATGGGCAGCCCCCACCAGGCTCCCACCCATGTCTCCCACCACCCCCACCCCCTAGCAGTGCAGGGGCAGCACTACCAGGCCCCCAATCATGTCCCCTATCACCCCCACCTCCCGGCAGTGCAGGGGCAGCCTCCACCAGGCCCCCACTCATGTCTCCCAACACTCCCACCCACCAGCCACCGGGAGCAGCCTCCACCAGGCCCCCAGTCATGTCTCCCACCAACCCCCACCCCCCAGCAGTGCAGGGGCAGCCTCCACCAGGCCCCCACTCATGTCTCCCACCACCCCCACCCCCTACCAGTGCAGGGGCAGCACCACCAGGCACCCACTC
Source organism: Ambystoma mexicanum (assembly GCF_040938575.1). Lineage (NCBI taxonomy): Eukaryota > Metazoa > Chordata > Amphibia > Caudata > Ambystomatidae > Ambystoma > Ambystoma mexicanum. Next base: position 98,704,886 of record NC_090941.1, on the reverse strand, counting down.
ATGTCTGCCACCCACCCCACCCCCTAGCCACCATGGGCAGCCCCCACCAGGCTCCCACCCATGTCTACCACCACCCCCACCCCCCAGCACTGTGGGGCAGCCTCCACCAGGCCCCCACTCATGTCTCCCACCACCCCCACCCCCCAGCCACCATGGGCAGCCCCCACCAGGCTCCCACCCATGTCTCCCACCACCCCGACCCCCCAGCACTGTGGGGCAGCCTCCACCAGGCCCCCACTCATGTCTCCCACCACCCCCACCCCCCAGCCACCATGGGCAGCCCCCACCAGGCTCCCACCCATGTCTCCCACCACCCCACCCCCTAGCAGTGCAGGGGCAGCCTCCACCAGGCCCCCACTCATGTCTCCCACCACCCCCACCCCCTAGCAGTGCAGGGGCAGCACCACCAGGCCCCCACTCATGTCTCCCACCACCCCCACCCCCCAGCAGTTCAGGCGCAGCCTCCACCAGGCCCCCACTCATGTCTCCCACCACCCCACCCCCCAGCACTGTGGGGCACCCTCCACCAGGCTCCCACCCATGTCTACCAACACCCCCACCCCCCAGCAGTGCAGGGGCAGCCTCCACCAGGCCCCCACTCATGTCTCCCACCCCCACCCCCCCAGCACTGTGGGGCACCCTCCACCAGGCCCCCACTCATGTCTCCCACCACCCCCACCCCCCAGCCACCATGGGCAGCCTCCACCAGGAACCCACTCATGTCCCCTATCACCCCCACCCCCAGCAATGCAGGGGCAGCCTCCACTAGGCCCCCACTCATGTCTCCCACTCACCCCACCCCCCAGCACTGTGGGGCAGCCTCCACCAGGCCCCCACTCATGTCTCCCACCACCCCCACCCCCAGCCACCATGGGCAGCCCCCACCAGGCTCCCACCCATGTCTACCACCACCCCCACCCCCCAGCAGTGCAGGGGCAGCCTCCACCAGGCCCCCACTCATGTCTCCCACCCCCCACTCCACCCCCAGCACTGTGGGGCACCCTCCACCAGGCCCCCACTCATGTCCCCTATCACCCCCACCCCCAGCAGTGCAGGGGCAGCCTCCACCAGGCCCCCACTCATGGCTCCCACCCACCCCCACCCCCCGGCTACCATGGGCAGCCCCCACCAGGCTCCCACCCATGTCTACTACCACCCCCACCCCCAGCACTGTGGGGCAGCCTCCACCAGGCCCCCACTCATGTCTCCCACCACCCCCATCCCACAGCCACCATGGGCAGCCCCCACCAGGCTCCCACCCATGTCTACCACCACCCCCACCCCCAGCAGTGCAGAGGCAGCCTCCACCAGGCCCCCACTCATGTCTCCCACCCCCCACCCACCCCAGCAGTGTGGGGCACCCTCCACCAGGCCCCCACTCATGTCCCCTATCACCCCCACCCCCAGCAGTGCAGGGGCAGCCTCCACCAGGTCCCCACTCATGTCTCCCACTCCCCACCCCCCCAGCACTGTGGGGCACCCTCCACCAGGCTCCCACCCATGTCTACCACCACCCCCATCCCCCAGCAGTGCAGGGGCAGCCGCCACCAGGCCCCCACTCATGTCTCCCACAACCCCCACCCCCTAGCAGTGCAGGGGCAGCCTCCACCAGGCACCCACTCATGTCTCCCACCACCCCCACCCCCTAGCAGTGCAGGGGCAGCACCACCAGGCCCCCACCCATGTCCCCTATCACCCCCACCCCCCAGCAGTGCAGGGGCAGCCTCCACCAGGCCCCCACTCATGTCTCCCACCACCCCCACCCCCTAGCAGTGCAGGGGCAGCACCACCAGGCCCCCACTCATGTCTCCTACCACCCCCACCCCCCAGCAGTGCAGGGGCAGCCTCCACCAGGCCCCCACTCATGTCTCCCACCCACCCCATCCCCCAGCACTGTGGGGCACCCTCCACCAGGCTCCCACCCATGTCTACCACCACCCCCACCCCCCAGCAGTGCAGGGGCAGCCTCCACCAGGCCCCCACTCATGTCTCCCACCCCCACCCCCCCCAGCAGTGCAGGGGCAGCCTCCACCAGGCCCCCACTCATGTATCCCACCCCCAGCAGTGTGGGGCACCCTCCACCAGGCCCCCACTCATGTCTCCCACCCACCCCACCCCCCAGCACTGTGAGGCACCCTCCACCAGGCTCCCACCCATGTCTACCACCACCCCCACCCCCCAGCAGTGCAGGGGCAGCCTCCACCAGGCCCCCACCCATGTCTACCACCACCCCCACCACCCAGCAGTGCAGGGGCAGCCTCCACCAGGCCCCCACTCATGTCTCCCACCCACCCCACCCCCCAGCCACCATGGGCAGCCCCCACCAGTCTCCCCCCATGTCATCCACCACCCCCACCCCCCAGCACTGTGGGGCACCCTCCACCAGGCTCCCACCCATGTCTCCCACCGCCCCCACCCCCTAGCAGTGCAGGGGCAGCACTACCAGGCCCCCAATCATGTCCCCTATCATCCCCACCCCCCAGCAGTGCAGGGGCAGCCTCCACCAGGCCCCCACTCATGTCTCCCAACACTCCCACCCCCCAGCCACCGGGAGCAGCCTCCACCAGGCCCCCACTCATGTCTCCCACCAACCCCCACCCCCCAGCAGTGCAGGGGCAGCCTCCACCAGGCCCCCACTCATGTCTCCCACCACCCCCACCCCCTAGCAGAGCAGGGGCAGCACCACCAGGCACCCACTCATGTCTCCCACCCACCCCACCCCCTAGCCACCATGGGCAGCCCCCACCAGGCTCCCACCCATGTCTACCACCACCCCCACCCCCCAGCACTGTGGGGCAGCCTCCACCAGGCCCCCACTCATGTCTCCCACCACCCCCACCCCCCAGCCACCATGGGCAGCCCCCACCAGGCTTCCACCCATGTCTCCCACCACCCCGACCCCCCAGCACTGTGGGGCAGCCTCCACCAGGCCCCCACTCATGTATCCCACCACCCCCACCCCCCAGCCACCATGGGCAGCCCCCACCAGGCTCCCACCCATGTCTCCCACCACCCCCACCCCCTAGCAGTGCAGGGGCAGCCTCCACCAGGCCCCCACTCATGTCTCCCACCACCCCCACCCCCTAGCAGTGCAGGGGCAGCACCACCAGGCCCCCACTCATGTCTCCCACCACCCCCACCCCCCAGCAGTTCAGGGGCAGCCTCCACCAGGCCCCCACTCATGTCTCCCACCACCCCACCCCCCAGCACTGTGGGGCACCCTCCACCAGGCTCCCACCCATGTCTACCAACACCCCCACCCCCCAGCAGTGCAGGGGCAGCCTCCACCAGGCCCCCACTCATGTCTCCCACCCCCCACCCCCCCAGCACTGTGGGGCACCCTCCACCAGGCCCCCACTCATGTCTCCCACCACCCCCACCCCCCAGCCACCATGGGCAGCCTCCACCAGGCCCCCACTCATGTCTCCCACCCCCCACCCCTCCAGCAGTGCAGGGGCAGCCTCCACCAGGCCCCCACTCATGTATCCCACCCCCCAGCAGTGTGGGGCACCCTCCACCAGGCCCCCACTCATGTCTCCCACCACCCCCATCCCCCAGCCACCATGGGCAGCCCCTCCAGGCTCCCACCCATGTCTCCCAGCACCCCCATCCCCCAGCCACCATGGGCAGCCCCCACCAGGCTCCCACCCATGTCTACCACCACCCCACCCCCCAGCAGTGCTGGGGCGGCCTCCACCAGGCCCCCACTCATGTCCCCCTGCCCACAGGCCTTGACAATCTTCAAGCATGGGCCTCATGGCCAGCCACCACAGCCCAAAGACACAACCAAGTATTACAATGGAAACAATGTAAATGAACACATGTGTCTCACACACACACAATGGTTGTAAGTGAACCTGAAAACCCATATCATGACATGCATGAAAACAATGAGATGAAACCACACATTGAAGAATGAATAAAATCAAAATAATGTATTAAAAACAACAGTAATGGCAATCAAAATTAAACAAAATAAACAAGTAAAAAAAAACAAATTAAGCTGGCTGTCCCTTTTCAAATTAAAATCAATAAATGATAATCCAAAACAATTTCTTCCAAAGTTCAAGTCCATAAAAAGGAAATGAAGGGAAAAAAGAAATAGAAAACCATTGCTCCATGGAAAAAAATATTCATAGTAAAAAAAATATCAAATGCAAAGTCCAACTATGTACAAAGTATTCAGGGTCCATCATCCCAACAGAAGAAATGAAACCTACCGAAAAACCTATCTAAAATGGAACTATATACAAAAGGTGGAGCAGTGTCCGTCGACTCCAAATAAAAATAAACTATAAAGGAAACCTATCACTAAATAACTATATACAATGGCGGCGGGCCAGTCCAGCGGCTCACTCAGTGGTGTTCCGGGCCAGGGCATCATCGAACTCCTCGTCTATGTCCCGGAGGCAGTCCTGTTCCATGGCCCCGAGGGTCTGCAGGGACGCCGACATGTTCACCTCCAACTCCCTGCGGATTGCCTCGAGGCACTCGGCCCGCCTCAGGGCCCTCCGCATTGAGTTCTCCGCCCTGACCATCGTGAGCCACGCCTCTTCCGCCCGCCGCCGCTCCGCATCTATGGTGTGGCCCAACCGCTGCCACACGGAAGACACTTCCCGTCCAGGGTCCTCCTGCCCTCCGGCTGATGCCTGCCCTTCCGATGTTGAAGGCCCCGAGCTATTGTGGCTCCCACCTACAGCCTCCTGCTGCTGAAGCTGCTGCTGTCCATGTGCCCTGTCCGATGGTGCCTGCACATCCTCCTCCAGCTGGGGTGCAGTCGTTGATGTGGCCACCCCTGCTGGACGTCCGACTCCCGACTGTGGCAGGGATCTGTTGTCCACCAGCCTGGCCGCACGATCGGAGGCAACTCCACAGGGCACCCAGGTGACACATGGGTGGGAAGATGGCATGGAGGACGACTGGGGCATAGGGGGTTCCGTGGAGGAGGGGGTCGGAACAAGGTCCAGGAAACGGAGGAATCCAGCCCTGGTGAGCTGTCCCAGTGGGTCAACGCAGTCAATGAGCCATGCGAGAAGACGTGCAGACTCATCATGAAAAGAGTGTAGGTCAGCTCGCATGGGCCGTTGACGCAACGCCACCCCACCCTGGACAGGCTCAACCTGGTGCAGGATAGCCACATCCGCAGGGAGAGGAAGGCCAGGTGTTGTAAGCCAATCCCCTCCCTGAGAACGGGTCTGGAGGTAGGCATCCCCGCTGGTGCAAGATGATGCAGTGACAGGAGCAGGGACAGGATTGCACACAGGCACCTCTGCGGCAGCCTGTGCTGCCTCCTGTCCCTGATCCTGCACTGCACCACTAGCACCAGTGGAATCCCCACCTCCAGACCCCGCCTCTGTCGCTTGCACGGCCTCCTCCTCCTCCAAACCCCCCACCAACCTGGATGACTCCGTGCCATCTTCCTCCGTTGGGCCCTGTGGGGTCCCTGCTGCCCCTTCTGCTGCTGAGGAGTCCAACTCCAACCTCCGCCTCTTGGACCTCCCCTCGGCAGCAGCGGCCTGGGACACGGCACCAGACTCCTCACTCTCCGACGAGATCAGAACCTGGGAGGGGATCCGGCCTTGCGTCTCTGGCTGGTGGTGCGACCCCTGCCGCTGTGCTCCACAGCACCTTCTCCGCCCTCTTCATCAGTTGACGCTGCAGACAGGGAGAAAGAAAACACAGGCATCAGGGCACTGTACAATGGACTCATACACACATGACAGTTATACATGAGTGGCATTGGTAAACCTCAGACATGGCATCACAATCCCCAACACACATGTCATTTCAACTTGCACACATGAGCCATACCACAGCCATATTGCAACAGCCAGCACCATCCATTCACATACAACAGCATGAGCAGCCAAAGGTCATCCACACATCACATGCAACATAGGGAGTACACTACACATGCACACACACCACCAAACTTGCATGCATGTGTACACCTCCACCAACTGTCGCAGTGTTCTGATCGACATCCATGTCACACCTGACAATCATTCCTCCACATCCTGTGCCATGCAAGCCCACACACACAAGCACCATCCATGTGTCACACATGAGACCCCTCGCATGTGTCACCCTCACGGCCCTGTACACCCCCCCCCCTACTTGCCCACATAAAAATACATGTTCAACCTGCACACTCCTGGCACACCACACGCACAGGTTACAATCAGTATGCATGTACACTTACCGCTCGACTCGAGACGGGTCTGCCTCTCAAGGACCTGGACGAGGAGCGCTGGGGATATGCATTCCAGGACCCTCATCTGATCTTCCGACAAGTGGCCCTGGCGCCCCTTAGCATCCGCTGCCTTCAGGAGGCGCCGGGCCTTGTTGAGGGTCCTGGACCTGAAGTCCTCCCAGCGATTCCTGACATGTTCGTAGTCGCGGACTGCCACCTCCTCCGCGTTGGTGGCAGTCACGATGTCCATCCAGATCCGAGTCCGTCCTTCCTTGTCGGCGCGCAACCTTCCGAAGAGGGCATCATACTGCCTCAGGACATTCTCCTCCAGGACACCAACTTTGGTGGCAGTGAAGCTGGTGCCCCTCTGCCTCCTTGGCCGGGGGTTGCCACTGGTGCCAGATGTTGCAGTGCCCGACATGGCAACCCCAGAGGCAGGAGTGGGTGGGCAACTGGGTCCTGGGGCTGGGCTGTGGGGCGATGGAAAAGCAGTCGGGAGTCTTCGGTTCCAGCAGGGGTGGTCACAGCAACAGCACCCCTGGCTGATGTGCAGGCAGCAAATGTCAGGGCACGTGGGCAGCAGGCAGTCAGGAAGCAGCAGATGGCAGGTGGGAGCATGCTCAGGGGTCTGGGGGGCAGTAATTCAGCCTTCTGGGCAGGAGCGTGGTCTTCCGTGTGTGAACGTGTGGCCAGCTTGATATGGAGTGATTTTGCACGTGAAAATCCAGCACGTCTGCGTGTAATTCGAGGAAAGGCCCTTAGCGCGTAAGCGCGTCAGCACACGTCTGTACATTCATTGGCCCAAAGGCCACCTGCGTATGCGCGTCTATGAAGTCACGTGCACATTGAATATGGCACACATTTGAAATGTTGCGTGTTAAAAAAATGAAAGACACGTCCGAGTGTCAAAGCGTGTAATTGGTGGAAATGGCCTTAGCGCGTACACGCGGAAGTGACAAAGCATGTAATTGGTGGAAATGGCCCTAGCGCGTACACGCAGAAGTGACAAAGCGTGTAATTGGTGGAAATGGCCCTAGCGCGTACACGCGGAAGTGACGCTGGACGTGTGGGCCTGCATAAAAGGTACGTGTAGAACACCATTTCCTTGTATGTGCTTTTTGTGGAGAGCGAGTGGGTGAAATCTGTACTTCTTGTCATTTCACACGAGATTTACTTCACAGCGTTTCAAGTTCGTACTCCCTGTTACCTCTGACAGCTTTTTCTCTTTTTTCTCTTTTTCTTGTTTTCCTGGGCCTGTTCCCTCAAACAGCGTTCCCTTCTACTGTTGTCCTGTCTCCTCAGACAGCGTACAATTCTTTTTTTGGCCGGGGTGTTGCCAACGCGCACACGCGCTTCTTTTTCACGCTCTTTTTCCTGGCAGACGGTGAGTCACGCACGTATCTAACATCTGTGCTTGCCCCGTGTGTAGCCTACCCCTTCAGAGGTCATTCTAGGCTGTGTGTGACACGTATACGTTCATTCTTGTGTTACTGGGTGCCACAGCGTAGTGCAGGTTTATTTTTCCACACACGTGGTCTAGGATGGGTTGCGTGCACGTTATCTCCCTTTTTGGGCTTCCTGTGCGTTGCGTGACCCGTCATCTTTCCCCAGGGGTCACATTCAGCCCTGCTAGAGCACTAGGGTACGATTACCATCTGGTACCCAACCCCGTTGACCCCCAATTGCCAGGACAATAGTTTACAGCTACTCCCATACCACATTAACATCAGTGCCATGGTTGGGAGGCGAGGAATCCGTAAGGGTGGCAAAGGTGGACGAGCCACAAGTGGTGGCCGTGGTGGATCCGGTAGGTGACGTGGTCGTTACTTGCAGGGTGACCCTGTCCCCCCATGTGTGGAGGACCAGTCAAGGGCACCCATAATCCCCCCCACCCCCCCCTGGTTGAGGGTGATGTGGCTGACACCATCCATGCTCAGCCCTTGTTGGACCAGCCCATTGTGGCACCAGACCTGGCTGACTCCATGGCTGACTTCCAGGTCAGCAGGCCTATGACACGTGCGCTGGTGCACGTTGATGTCATCAGGCCACGTGGATCAGGGGCAGCAAGGTCATCTGCTGCCCCAAGTAGGCAGGGTGGAGAGGCTGCAGGGGCAGCTGCCGCTCCATCCACCCCAGCTCTCACACACCCAGCCAGGACAGTGTCGGTCCTAGTCCATCCTGCTGACATTCCCCCTGACACCATTACACTTGAGCCAATGCCTGCACCAACTCCCATGCTGAGTGTGCAATCCCACACTCCTGATACAGAGTCCACCAGGGCTCCTGCCCCTAGTGTCCAGAGCGGCGTAGGACACTCAGGATCACCACCACCTTCCAAGCGGAAGAGGAAGAGTGCTCATCCGGCACAGGCTGATGCCCCAGACACGGCTACACAGTCCGGCCCATGGAGGAAGCCCAGCTTCATGGATGCCGGACTGAATGCACTTGTCGAGTGTGTGTCCGCACATGATAACGAAATGGTCATTGTTGCAGGATCGAAGACCACACCTGCACAACGCCAGGCACACTGGCAGACCGTTGCGGACATCGTAAGTGCCCTTGGAATCGTGAGGCGCACAGCCAATGATTGCTATAAGCGCTGGAATGACCTAAAGCGCAGGGCAAAGAATAAGCTGGCCTCAAGTCATGCCGTAACTCTAGTGACTGGAGGTGGGTCTCCAGTAGAAGACATGGAACTCACTCCACATGAGTCAGTCGCTGGGACCTACGTCACGGAGGAACAGGTGTGGGAGATCTGCCAGATTATGAGGCATTGTCCGGTGAGTGCACATGCATGTGTGTGTCATCCATGTGCATGGTGTGTGTGTGAGAGCTTCTGTTTGTGTGCCAGGTGAGGGTGTGTGCGCCTGAGTTGTTTGGGTCACCCATGTGCTTCATACAATACATTCTGCGCAGCAGCATTTGGCCATAGCAGTATTCCTTCTGCCAACAGTAGACATCTAGCCCAACAGCACGCCAGTTGCCCTTGAAGTGTCACCTTGCCACAACATTGTTGCTTATGTTTCTCTGTTCATTCAGGCAGATTGTTTGCATTCCACCACTTTTACTAGGAATTTCTCAGTCATCTAGTCACATGTCTGACATGGCTATGGTAAAGTGGAGTGACTTTGTTACCTGGATATCATTTGTTTAGACATGTCCCTGTGCAATCGGACCATTTTGGACTGGCAGCTCCAGGTGAAAAATCACACCTGTTTGAATTAGAAAAGCTATTACATGAGGGAACTGGACTGAATGAATAAGTGCTGCCCTCCTCTCCATCTTCACTCAATAGCAATGGTACATGCCATCTGTGTGATGGCATGTGTATTTCACCTGGCAATCACAGGCCAATGTGTGATGCCACTGCTAGGCAGCATGCAGCAAATGTGTTCATCTTCCATCTTAGTGTCATCAATGTGTGCCATTTTCCTCCCCTTCATAAGCATTGAGGGTGCATGCATGGGAGGGTTTTAGTCATGTGGGACATGTGTCAATCAAGTACTGGTTCTGTTGCTTCTCAGCCCTCATTGTGTGCCATGGTGCTAATGCCTGTTTCCATTTGTTTTCTTTTATGTCTTTGCAGGGGAAGACGCACCTGATACTGTTGGGGTTGTGGAGATGGTGCAGACCCAGGAGGGGTCTGAGGGCCGACCGACCACCAATGAGGGACGTGGTGTGGTGGTGGGTGAGAACCCACAACTGCTGCAGGTCGTGCTCTCAAGGGGTGTCTCTGGCTGCACCTCCCCCGAGCTGTACTCAGGTGTTGATTCGGATGATGAGACCTACGTGCCATCGCAGGTGAGTGTTCCTGGGAGGGATTCTGTTCTGTCCGACCCACCTGCACCAGGATTAGAACCCTCAATGGGGATGTCAGTGTTGGCAGCTACGCCTTTGGTGGTTACGGATGCAGGGTCACACTTCGTGACATCTGATCCTGTTCCTGGGCCAGCAGATCAGAGGGGGAATGCAGTCCTGCAGCCTCAGGCAGTGCCGGCACAGCAAGGCGCAGTTCGCCTTGCCCCAGACAGGTGTGGTGCCCGCCGACGTGGTGGCCGTACGCCACCTGGCAATACCGCATGGGAGCAATCCATTTACGGTATGGCAACCCAACAGGCAGCATCATCAGAGATGATGGCTGAGGCCATGGATAGGGTGGCCACTTCCATTGTACCCCCCGAAAGGCTGATGGAGCGACTACAGCAGGCAACCGACTCCATCTGCCAGTCACACAGGGAGGACATGTTGGCGTCCAACAGGGACAGGCGGGTGGCACTGGCGACTCTGCAGGAAGCCATCTCCATAGAGTCCCAGGGCCACAGGGAAGCCCTGAGGCTGGAACTCCTTCACCTCAGGACGACTCTTGTTGAGCTTAAGGCTTCAACAAACCGAAGGACAGAACAGCAGCTGGAGCGTCTCACCCGAACGATCTCAGCTGAGATGCAGACAACTAGGGCGGAGGTCCGGGCATCCCGTGAGTTGTTGCATGGGGACCTCCGCACACTCATCCTCCAGCACGAGACCTACCACACCCGCATGCTTGCAGCCATGGAGGAACAGACTAAGGCCTTGCGTGGGCTGCCTCCCATAGTGCCGCCACCTCCGGATGCAGCTGCACAGGGTGAGAATAGCGACAGCAGTGATACTCCCACAATAGGGTAGCCGTGTGGGCCATGAGCCCATGGAGGTGTTTTTTTTTTTCGCAAGATACACACAGGTGGGTTTTGGTGTGCACCCTGTCCTCGGACCTCTTGGGTGGCCTCCCCAACCCCCCCCGGGCCCATTAATGGCCATCCATTTTTTTTTTTTTTTTTTTTTGGGACAGTGTGTTGCCTTGTGTGGCTCCCGTGGGCATACGCTGCATTGTGGCTGGGCACATGCAGGCTTGTCATGTATTTGGTTCAGATGCTTGGGTTTTTGTCACACACACCCCTCCTGCTTCCCATTTCCATGGGCTTGCAAAGGGTGTGCCCAAGTGACATTGACATACATGGTGACATTGGACTCCCACTACAGTCAATACTGTGTATACATTCCTAGTGCATATTGCTGTTGTGTTGTACACTACATGTTGCATAGATGTGTAACTCATCATCCATGTCTACCTCCTAATTTGCAGGTCCTTTCCTCATGCCTACACAAGGCCCTCTACTTTGGAGATGGAGTCCCTGTTGGCAGCAGTGCACCTACAACTCTACATGGCAGCAACACTGTACAGTTGAAAATGGTGGGAGTGCAGGCATTTCCAGGTGGTGAGACTACTAATTTCTTACATTTGTAATGTCATGTTAATGGTAGTTTTGAGGGTCATTAGCTGATAAGTGTTATTGCTAAATACCTGCTCAAGTGTGTTGTTGGTCCTGCATTACTGTGAGCATTTCAGGTGTCGCGAGTTTCAATTAGGGACACTGTACTTTGTGACACTTGTGTCATGTTGTGGGGATTACTTTGTGTACCCGCACATAGCATGACATGGCATGGTGTGTTGTGTGGCGGTGCTGGGGATGGGTTGGGTGACATGGCACTGTCCTCATGTTGCATTTTGCAAGTGGGTATTCATTTTAGCTGAATGAATGTGTCTTTTCACGAAACTGCATTGGTGGTGTCTGTGTAAGTAGGGATGCACACATTGTAACACTTCCAGGTGAACAATCTCAGGCTGATATGGTTTTGACGGTTGATTCTCCAGACATTTAGGATCATTGTCATGTTGAGTCATAATTGATTGTCAGATGGTATGTGCCAGGGCAGTGTGCACTCCACAGGGGTGTGATTTCTATGTGAAGTAATTAGCCACTAGCTGTGTACGGGCTGCCCCCCCGTGCCCTTTCCGCTCCCATGCGCAGCGGGCGTGCATGTGGTTGGGGATGTGGGGGCACCACCATGTCCACGGCCAGGCCCCGGCGTGTTGCAACGTTGTGCAGGACACATGCTGCCACTATGATCCTGCACACTACTGCGGGAGCGTATAACAGCTGCCCGCCAGAACGGTCAAGGGAGCGAAAGCGTGACTTAAGCACTCCGAATGTGCGCTCCACTATGCCCCGGGTTGCAATGTGGGCTGTGTTATATCTTACCTCGGGTGGCATGGTGGGGCTCCGAATTGGCGTCATCATGTGGGGGCTGAGAGGGTTGGCACTGTCCCCTGTGGAGGTGGTGATGGGTATCATTGGTGGGGTTGTGACCTTGCTCAGTATCTGACATGCATGCATGTGCAGTGGCATTCATACTCACCAAGCAGCCATGTATCGCCATGCCGCTAAGCTTCTAGGTCCCGGCTTAGGGTGGACATTCGGTAAATGTAGCTGTCATGGGTGGACCCTGGATAGTTGGCATATACTGAGGTGGTGATTCCCTTGGCATTACATACTACCTGCACGTTGATGGAATGCCAGTGCTTGCGGTTCCTATAGATGTGCTCAGATGCCCTGGGGGGACGTAGAGCCACATGGGTGCAGTCGATGGCACCTAGCACTTTGGGGATTTGTGCCACACCGTAAAAATCCAGGGTGGCAGCATGCCTTTCTGCCGGTGTTCTGGGCATTTATATGTGCCTGCGGACTGATGGGAGTGCAGTGATGATGTTCAAGACCTGGTGTAGGCAGCGTGACTGCGTGGCCTGTGACACCCCACCCACTATGGCACTTGTCAGCTGAAATGATCCAGTGGCTAAGAAGTGCAGTACATTGAGGACCTTCTCCAGGGGGCTGAGTGCTTGGGAGCACAGGGTGGGTGATGTGAGGTCATCCTCCCACTCACTCACCAGGTCCAGTATTATGTGTGGTGGAAACCTGTACCTCCCATACACCTGGTCATCAGGCATCCCAAAAAGGCTGGTTCTGGGTGTGAAAATTCTGGCCCTGACTATCCTCCTCCTCCTCCTTTGGTAGCCCATGGCCACTGCTGCTAGGAATGGTATATTCATCCTGGCATCTGAGCTTGTTAGTTTTTTGCGCGCAAATTTATGCGTCGCGGGTCGACGTATGCCTGCTTCCTACTGGCGTACGTGTTTCTTTGCGAGTGTTGTAGGCGAGCGTGTGAAACTTCCCGCGCACCCCTGAAATCCACGTACCCAGGCCAACAGCTTGTGGAAATTCCCACGCACCCCGGAATACACGTGCGCTGATGTACTCGCGTGTGTAAGTGCCCGTGCACCCCTGAAATACACGTACATAGGCCAATCGCGTGTACGCGCACTTTTGTCCAATTACACGCGATGACACTCTGACGTGCAGTCTTTCCACGTGTGCTCCGTAATCACGTGCTATGAGGGAAACACCCATGCGGGTCACGTCACAGACGCGCTTACGCGCTGAGGGCCTTTGGTCCAATAGAATGGCGTATGCGTGCTGACGCGCTTACGCGCTAAGGGCCTTTCCTCGAATTTCACGCTGACGTGCAGGATTTTCACGTGCCAAATCACTCCATATCAAGCTGGCCACGCGAAAACACACAGAAGACCACGCTCCTGCCCAGAAGGCCGAATTACTGCCCCCCAGTGCCCCGAGCAGCCTCCCACGTGCCATCTGCTGCTGCCTGCCTGCCTGCCTGCTGCCACCGTGCCCTGCCATTTGGTGCCTGCACATCAGCCATCTGCAGGGTCCAGTTGCTGTGTCCACCCCTGCTGGAACAGAAGACTCCCGACTGGGATAACATCGCTCCACAGCCCAGCCCCAGGACCCTGTTGCCCACCCACTCCTGCCTCTGGGGTTGCCTTGTCGGGCACTTCCACATCTGGCACCAGTGGCAACCCCAGGCCAGAGGGGAAGAGGGGTACCAGCTTCACTGCCACCGAAGTTGGTGTCCTGGTGGAGCATGTCCTGGGGCAGTATGATGCCCTCTTTGGATCGTCCTGCGCCAGCAAGGAAGGACGGGAGAGGATCTGGGCCGACTGTGTGGTTGCCATCAACGCAGAGGGGGTGGCAACCCGCGACGTCCAGAAGATCAAGAAGCGCTGGGAGGACTTGAAGTCCAGGACCCTCGTGAAGGCCCGGCGCCTCGTGGAGGGGGGCCAGGGCCGCATGAGTTCCATCCAGATGAGGGTCCTGGAACGTGTACGCCCAGCGCTCCACGCCCAGATCCTTGAGAGGGAGACCCGTCTGGAGTTGAGCGGTAAGTGGCCAAGCATTGCTGTGTGAGACAGGGCATGTTGCGGTGTGCTGGTTGTCTGATATTTGCCTGTATGTGTGACATAGGCCATGTACGCATGTATGTGTGTAGGGACATCATGGTAATGCATGTGCGACCAGTGATGTGTGAACCACATGGTCGTTGCATGTGTTTAAATGCGACATGGGGAGCCCTATGCAGATTTTACACATGAGAGCATGCCAGTCTCTGTTCCTGGACATGGGTGGGGGTGAGGGATGGGTGCTGATGCCAGGTACATGTATGGTAGCCATGTCTGTGTGCCTGACCTGCGTGTCTGTGACTTGTGAATGCCATGGATGCATGGCACATGTCTGTGACAATGCACAGATTCACTGATGCAGCCTAGTTATCCTTGTATCCGCTGTGTTTGGGGTGTATGAGGCCAGATGGATGTGACTGAGGTGAAGTGTGTGCATGTGATAGGCATGACCCATGATGCATGTGAGTTCCATATCATTGTATGTTTCAAGAGTCCATTGGACATGTATGGAAATGTCCATGGCATGCACCATGCCTGTTACTGTGTGTGTTTTGCCTGGACTGACCCATGTGTTGTAGAGGGACATGATGGAAGTGTACTTTGACAGTGGTACTCATCTGCTATTGCTTCCTGTGTAGGGGACCATTGTACTGTACCCTGATGCTTGTGTTCTATGTCTCCCTCTACGCAGCGGCTAGTGAAGAAGAGGGCGGAGACGGCGCTGTGGAGCAAGGCAGCGGGGATGCCCCCACGGCTGCAGCGGAAGGGGTGGGTGAGCCCCCACAGGGGCCTGCTACGGCGGAAGACGGTGAGGAGCCATCCAGGTTGGTGGTTTCCACAGAGGAGGAGGAGGCCGCCACTGAGGCACACATGGGGCCTGGTGGGGGTATCCCTGCTGGTGTAAGTGGTGCAGTCCAGGGGCAGGGGCAGGAGGCAGCACAGGTCACCGTGGAGGGGCCTGTGCATGTCGCTGTCCCTGACCCTGTGAGTGCACCACCATGCACCAGCAGGGATGCCCCGTCCGAGGCCCGTCCGCAGGTAGAGGGGATGTCCATGTCACCTGACTCCCCTCCACCTGTGGACGAGGGGACCCGTGGCCGTATGGAGAAGGTCCTGATTGGGGTCGCGATGCGCGCGGGTGCAATTCGTGATGACGTGCGTGCTTCCCGGGAGGAGCACACACGTCATCACGAAGAGCACCGTGCCGACGTGGCCCAATTGGGATCTTCCATGTTCGGGGGTTTCCTGCATGTGTCGGCCAATCTGGCGGCCCTCTCCTCCTCTGTGGAGGCTATACGCCGGTCATTCTCCTTGCCGTCTTCTGGCCCAGATGCCACCAGGGCCCCCTGTGGACCTGCCCTGACCAATGCAGCCAGCTCGGTGGGGATCCCATCCCTGCCACAGTCGGGAGTCGGAGGTCCAGCAGGGGTGGACACCACAGCAACTGTACCCCAGCAGATGGAGGATGTGCCGGCATCATCAGGCAGGGCACGTGCACGACGGCGTCGGTTGATTCCATCAGCCTGGATGCCGTCGTGCTGGCAGAGGCGGTTGCGTCGGAGGGAGCAGCAGAGTCAACGTGGGAGGCATCATGGCTCGGGGCCATCAACATCGGAGGGGCAGGCATCGGCCGGAGGGCAGGAGGACCCAGGACGGTAAGTGTCTTCCATGTGGCTGCGGTTGGGCCAGCAGATAGGTGCAGAGCGGCGGCGGGCGGAAGAGGCGCGGCTCACGATGGTCAGGGCGGAGAACTCCATGCGGAGGGCCCTGAGGCGGGCCGAGTGCCTCGAGGTAATCCGCAGGGGGTTGGAGGAGCAGATTGCATCGTCCCTGCGGACCCGCGGGGCCATGGAACAGGACCGCCTCCGGGACATCGAAGAGGAGTTTGACGATGCCCTGGCCCGGAACACCACGGAGTGAGCCACTGGACTTGCCGGCCGCCTTTGTATATAGTTCTTTAGTTTTAGGTTTCCTTTGTTTCTTCTTATGATTTGGAGTCGATGGACACTGCTCCACTTTTTGTATATAGCTGCATTTTAGTTAGGGTTTTTTGTAGGTTTCCTTTGTTCAGTTAGGCTCATGGACCCTTGGATGTTTTGTACATAGTTCTTCATTGGATTGTTTTAATTTTTTTGTTTTTATTTATTCACCATGGAGCAATGGTCTTTGCATTTATTTTTCTTTCTCGGATTGATTTTATTTTTAATGTGACTTTGGACAACATTTTTTTGAATTTGGATTTGTAGTTTTAATTTTTTTTGACGGACATGCAGCTTATCTTTATTTTATTGCCATTGTAGTTTGTTTCATTTCATTTGCATTCAATATTTTTTAATACAATTTTGTTTTCATACTTCACTGTGTGGTATCATCTCATCGGTTTCATGCATGTCATGTTGGGTGTTTTCCCATTCAATTGCAACCATTGTGTGTGACGGACATGGGTTCTTTTGCTTTATGAACATTGGGGGTCTAACATGTATTTTCCATTTCAATGTGGGTGAATGGGTTACTTGGTAGGGCCTTTTGGCTGTGGAGGCTGACCATAACGCACATGATTGGGGATTGTGAGGACCTGGGTGCAGGGGGACATGAGTGGGGGCCTGGTGGAGGCTTCACCTGCACTGCAGGGGGGTGGGAGTGATAGGGGACATGAGTGGGGGCCTGGTGGAGGCTGCCCCTGGTGGCTGGGGGGTGGGGGTGGTGGGAGACATGAGTGGGGGCCTGGTGGAGGCTGCCCCTGGTGGCTGGGGGGTGGGGGTGATAGGGGACATGAGTGGGGGCCTGGTGGAGGCTGCCCATGCACTGCTAGGGGGTGGGGGTGGTGGGAGACATGAGTGGGGGCCTGGTGGAGGCTGCCCCTGGTGGCTGGGGGTGGGGGTGGTGGGAGACATGAGTGGGGGCTTGTTGGAGGCTGCCCCTGGTGGCTTGGGGGTGGGGGTGGTGGGAGACATGAGTGGGGGCCTGGTGGAGGCTGCCCCTGGTGGCTGGGGGGTGGGGGTGATAGGGGACATGAGTGGGGGCCTGGTGGTGCTGCCCCTGCACTGCTAGGGGGTGGGGGTGATAGGGGACATGAGTGGGAGCCTGGTGGTGCTGCCCCTGCACTGCTAGGGGGTGGGGTGGTGAGAGACATGGGTGGGAGCCTGGTGGATGCTGCCCCTGGTGGCTGGGGGGTGGGGGTGGTGGGAGACATGAGTGGGGGCCTGGTGGAGGCTGCCCCTGCACTGCTGGGGGTTGGGGGTGATAGGGGACATGAGTGGGGGCCTGGTGGAGGCTGACCCTGGTGGCTGGGGGGTGGGGGTGGTGGGAGACATGAGTGGGGGCTTGTTGGAGGCTGCCCCTGGTGGCTTGGGGGTGGGTGGTGGTGGGAGACATGAGTGGGGGCCTGGTGGAGGCTGCCCCTGGCGGCTGGGGGGTGGGGGTGATAGGGGACATGAGTGGGGGCCTGGTGGTGCTGCCCCTGCACTGCTAGGGGGTGGGGGTGATAGGGGACATGAGTGGGGGCCTGGTGGTGCTGCCCCTGCACTGCTAGGGGGTGGGGTGGTGAGAGACATGGGTGGGAGCCTGGTGGATGCTGCCCCTGGTGGCTGGGGGGTGGGGTGGGTGGGAGACATGAGTGGGGGCCTGGTGGAGGCTGCCCCTGCACTGCTGGGGGGTGGGGGTGATAGGGGACATGAGTGGGGGCCTGGTGGTGCTGCCCCTGCACTGCTAGGGGGTGGGGGTGGTGGGAGACAAGAGTGGGGGCCTGGTGGAGGCTGCCCCTGGTGGCTGGGAGGTGGGGGTGGTGGGAGACATGAGTGGGGGCCTGGTGGAGGCTGCCCCTGGTGGATGGGGGGTGGGGGTGATAGGGGACATGAGTGGGGGCCTGGTGGAGGCTGTCCCTGCACTGCTAGGGGTTGGGGGTGGTGGGAGACATGCGTGGGGGCCTGGTGGAGGCTGCCCCTGGTGGCTGGGGGGTGGGGGTGGTGGGAGACATGAGTGGGGGCCTGGTGGAGGCTGCCCCTGGTGGCTGGGGGGTGGGGGTGATAGGGGACATAAGTGGGGGCCTGGTGGAGGCTGCCCCTGCACTGCTAGGGGGTGGGGGTGATAGGGGACATGAGTGGGGGCCTGGTGGAGGCTGCCCCTGGTGGCTGGGGGGTGGGGGTGGTGGGAGACATGAGTGGGGGCCTGGTGGAGGCGGCCCCTGGTGGCTGGTGGGTGGGGGTGATAGGGGACATGAGTGGGGGCCTGGTGGAGGCTGCCCCTGTTGGCTGGGGGGTGGGGGTGGTGGGAGACATGAGTGGGGGGCTGGTGGAGGCTGCCCCTGCACTGCTGGGGGGTGGGGGTGATAGGGGACATGAGTGGGGGCCTGGTGGTGCTGCCCCTGCACTGCTAGGGGGTGGAGGTGGTGGGAGACATGAGTGGGGGCCTGGTGGAGGCTGCCCCTGCACTGCTGGGGGGTGGGGGTGATAGGGGACATGAGAGGGGGCCTGGTGGTGCTGCCCCTGCACTGCTAGGGGGTGGGGGTGGTGGGAGACATGAGTGGGGGCCTGGTGGAGGCTACCCCTGCACTGCTGGGGGGTGGGGGTGATAGGGGACATGAGTGGGGGCCTGGTGGTGCTGCCCCTGCACTGCTAGGGGGTGGGGGTGGTGGGAGACATGAGTGGGGACCTGGTGGAGGCTGCCCCTGCACTGCTGGGGGTGGGGGTGGTGGGAGACATGAGTGGGGTTCTGGTGGAGGCTGCCCCTGGTGGCTGGTGGGTGGGGGTGATAGGGGACATGAGTGGGGGCCTGGTGGAGGCTGCCCCTGGTGGCTGGGGGCTGGGGGTGATAGGGGACATGAGTGGGGGCCTGGTGGTGCTGCCCCTGCACTGCTAGGGGGTGGGGGTGATAGGGGACATGAGTGGGGGCCTGGTGGTGCTGCCCCTGCACTGCTAGGGGGTGGGGGTGGTGGGAGACATGGGTGGGAGTCTGGTGGAGGCTGCCCCACAGTCCTGGGGGGTGGGGTGGGTGGGAGACATGAGTGGGGGCCTGGTGGAGGCTGCCCCTGCACTGCTGGGGGTGGGGGTGGTGGGAGACATGAGTGGGGGCCTGGTGGAGGCTGCCCCTGCACTGCTGGGGGGTGGGGGTGATAGGGGATATGAGTGGGGGCCTGGTGGTGCTGCCCCTGCACTGCTAGGGGGTGGGGGTGGTGGGAGACATGAGTGGGGGCCTGGTGGAGGCTGCCCCTGGTGGCTGGGGGGTGGGGGTGGTGGGAGACATGAGTGGGGGCCTGGTGGAGGCTGCCCCTGCACTGCTGGGGGTTGGGGGTGATAGGGGACATGAGTGGGGGCCTGGTGGAGGCTGACCCTGGTGGCTGGGGGGTGGGGGTGGTGGGAGACATGAGTGGGGGCTTGTTGGAGGCTGCCCCTGGTGGCTTGGGGGTGGGTGGTGGTGGGAGACATGAGTGGGGGCCTGGTGGAGGCTGCCCCTGGCGGCTGGGGGGTGGGGGTGATAGGGGACATGAGTGGGGGCCTGGTGGTGCTGCCCCTGCACTGCTAGGGGGTGGGGGTGATAGGGGACATGAGTGGGGGCCTGGTGGTGCTGCCCCTGCACTGCTAGGGGGTGGGGTGGTGAGAGACATGGGTGGGAGCCTGGTGGATGCTGCCCCTGGTGGCTGGGGGGTGGGGTGGGTGGGAGACATGAGTGGGGGCCTGGTGGAGGCTGCCCCTGCACTGCTGGGGGGTGGGGGTGATAGGGGACATGAGTGGGGGCCTGGTGGTGCTGCCCCTGCACTGCTAGGGGGTGGGGGTGGTGGGAGACAAGAGTGGGGGCCTGGTGGAGGCTGCCCCTGGTGGCTGGGAGGTGGGGGTGGTGGGAGACATGAGTGGGGGCCTGGTGGAGGCTGCCCCTGGTGGATGGGGGGTGGGGGTGATAGGGGACATGAGTGGGGGCCTGGTGGAGGCTGTCCCTGCACTGCTAGGGGTTGGGGGTGGTGGGAGACATGCGTGGGGGCCTGGTGGAGGCTGCCCCTGGTGGCTGGGGGGTGGGGGTGGTGGGAGACATGAGTGGGGGCCTGGTGGAGGCTGCCCCTGGTGGCTGGGGGGTGGGGGTGATAGGGGACATAAGTGGGGGCCTGGTGGAGGCTGCCCCTGCACTGCTAGGGGGTGGGGGTGATAGGGGACATGAGTGGGGGCCTGGTGGAGGCTGCCCCTGGTGGCTGGGGGGTGGGGGTGGTGGGAGACATGAGTGGGGGCCTGGTGGAGGCGGCCCCTGGTGGCTGGTGGGTGGGGGTGATAGGGGACATGAGTGGGGGCCTGGTGGAGGCTGCCCCTGTTGGCTGGGGGGTGGGGGTGGTGGGAGACATGAGTGGGGGGCTGGTGGAGGCTGCCCCTGCACTGCTGGGGGGTGGGGGTGATAGGGGACATGAGTGGGGGCCTGGTGGTGCTGCCCCTGCACTGCTAGGGGGTGGAGGTGGTGGGAGACATGAGTGGGGGCCTGGTGGAGGCTGCCCCTGCACTGCTGGGGGGTGGGGGTGATAGGGGACATGAGAGGGGGCCTGGTGGTGCTGCCCCTGCACTGCTAGGGGGTGGGGGTGGTGGGAGACATGAGTGGGGGCCTGGTGGAGGCTACCCCTGCACTGCTGGGGGGTGGGGGTGATAGGGGACATGAGTGGGGGCCTGGTGGTGCTGCCCCTGCACTGCTAGGGGGTGGGGGTGGTGGGAGACATGAGTGGGGACCTGGTGGAGGCTGCCCCTGCACTGCTGGGGGTGGGGGTGGTGGGAGACATGAGTGGGGTTCTGGTGGAGGCTGCCCCTGGTGGCTGGTGGGTGGGGGTGATAGGGGACATGAGTGGGGGCCTGGTGGAGGCTGCCCCTGGTGGCTGGGGGCTGGGGGTGATAGGGGACATGAGTGGGGGCCTGGTGGTGCTGCCCCTGCACTGCTAGGGGGTGGGGGTGATAGGGGACATGAGTGGGGGCCTGGTGGTGCTGCCCCTGCACTGCTAGGGGGTGGGGGTGGTGGGAGACATGGGTGGGAGTCTGGTGGAGGCTGCCCCACAGTCCTGGGGGGTGGGGTGGGTGGGAGACATGAGTGGGGGCCTGGTGGAGGCTGCCCCTGCACTGCTGGGGGTGGGGGTGGTGGGAGACATGAGTGGGGGCCTGGTGGAGGCTGCCCCTGCACTGCTGGGGGGTGGGGGTGATAGGGGATATGAGTGGGGGCCTGGTGGTGCTGCCCCTGCACTGCTAGGGGGTGGGGGTGGTGGGAGACATGAGTGGGGGCCTGGTGGAGGCTGCCCCTGGTGGCTGGGGGGTGGGGGTGGTGGGAGACATGAGTGGGGGCCTGGTGGAGGCTGCCCCTACTTAAAGAGTTGCAACAGTGTAAACCCATTAAACTCCTCTCTACTCTTCCACCTTTCTGCCTCCTCGATACTCCACCGCACGCTTGCACCTCCAGCCAACCTCCTGTACCACACACTTGCCTAACGGTCAATTCCATCCCTTTACTTTCTCATGTTGCTTTTCTACCTGCAATGTTCTCCTTTTTAATTTCCTTATCCTGAACTTTTTTCCAAACCCCTCTCGATACACTCCACTGTCTTGCTTCCAATGTCCTCTCCAACTAACTCTTCAATACACTCCTCCTCAAGTCTCCTTCCACCTTCTTCTCATCTTTTACCTCCACCTCCAACCACCTGAAACCTTCAGGTGTTCATCCACGGCCCCCCATGCGCTACACCTGCTCCTTCATTTCTGCCACCTTCAACCTACTTTTCGGATTTCTGGCTGCCTCTTACCAAGCTCCTGCCAACTGCTTTCGCGTATTCTGTCCTCAAATCCAACCACCTACAGGATTCAACTAGACAACTTCAAAGCACAGTTTCACTACTGTACTGGGAGATGGCATGTATATTGCTCTTGGACTGATGTATTTAGCCTGATTGGCTGGCGCAGTCACATGACACATCTGAACAGGCTACGTGGCAGGGAAACAGTGCAGAATGGCCCCTATCGAGGAAGTCTCGTTTTTCCACACACTTAATTCATGCCCAATATAAAAAATCACTTTTAAAATGTATATTTCCAGGACAAATAGAAATGTCAACCTGCCTGTCACCACTGAGGCCACCTGGCTTTATCCTAATAACTTTAGAAGAGCCCCTCTACAATTTATTGTAAATTCTTAGTGCCAAGCCACCCCGAAACTGAAGCTCCATATGTCAGCTCAGCAGTTACCTTAAAAGAATATACTTCAATAGGAAGTGCACAGGTTTGCCACCATATTTGAGACTGGATTTCAGTAGGCCCTTGCCAGCACCCATGTCTTCACTATTAAGATAATCAAAATGTTTCCTCCATGTCAATCTGGAATCAAAGGCAGCTCAGATATGAATAGCTCAATGATTGAAAATGTAGCTGCCAGTTGAACAAACTATTTGAAAGAAGCAGATCTCATGATGTTAGTTTCATCATGAATAATTAATAATCTATCTGAGTACGCAGATAGACCATTAATTGTTTGTTGGAAGACAACAGTGCCTTAAATAATTTCACTGTGTCACTAGCAAATATATCTAAAGGATTCTTCCCATCCATTGTAGGTGGCAAGGGGTCAACAACAGCTAGCATTGATGGTATGTTCCAATATAATGATGGAATAAAAGCAGTGCAGTCAAGCAACTGTGTTTAACATTGATCTAGAGAATTGACCAGTGTTCTCTAATTGAACTTTGGCCCATGTCCTAGAACACAACAGTTGGATAATTCTCAACAAACACTAGTCAATACTAGAATTTCAAAGATTTGAGCAATTGGAAACTCTGTCCACTGTGTCAAACACTTCTTTATATATTCATGGGCTATTTTCCTTGGCCCATTCTTCCAGTTTGATTATCAATGTCTTTGAAAAAGCTTCACTGTAACATCCACAGCATTTAAAATATGGGAAATGTTGTGTTGCATGGGGACACTGTTTTGATAGATGGGGCTCAATAACTGCTTTTCCAATAATCAGGCATGAACCCAATCCTAAACAAATTAAATATTTGGTGAAGAATACTAACCTATTACAGAGGTTCAACCTTAAAGGCATTGGGGTAGAGCAATAGGACCTAGACCCTCTAGGACTGTACAGTTTTAACCAATTCAGAATTTTATTTTCAATTTTGCATAGACAAATTTAAGAATCTCTTGGGTCTGCTAGTACAAGTACATTTTAAGCAAGTCTGCAGTGCTTGTACGTGTGTTTTGAATTGGCAGTTTCTCGAATTAGATTGTTCAGGGATCACGTTAGTTCCATACATCTTTTTGATGTCAATCTCCAAAAGGTTAGATAATATTTTCTTTCAATAATATCAATCACCCCTAGCTATATGCAAATATATTTCATTTAAAGATAATTAATGTTCTTAAAATGTTAGAGGGGAATTGGTTTTTTGATTTTCCAAAGCTAGCTATTTTTCTAACTACAGCGACAGTGCTCAGGTAACCTCATTGAGACATGTATTTAACTAAATAATCCATGCTTTATTTGGAATCATCATATGTAAACTATCTACACTGCTAAATCATAATTTACTTGCATCTAATTGCCATTGTCTCATATGACTATAAACCATCTTCTTAATAGCCATATGTTGGGGTCTAGATTTGTTTACAACGGTGGTTGGGATTAAAGAATATATCATTTCCTGTGGAAAATGGTCATTCCAGGATTTAAAATGAGTAAAAAAGCAGACATTTCAGGGAAAAGAAAATAATAATCTAACGTTGACTTCAAGGTTGGGTGTAGTTTAGCAAAGCTTCAGGTCTAACCTTTGGCATATGCCAATTTAAAGAGTGATGTTGAAGCTGCTTTAAAAAATCAACAGTTATTCATGTCTTAGATTACTTATGAAGTGTTGAAAACATGGCTAACTGTCTATGTAGAGGTTATTTCACAATCTAGTTTAATAAAATCAAATAAACAGGGGTTTGCACCATATTAAAATACTAAGGGGGTAATTCATAGAATTCAGCGCACAAGTGGCGCACGCGGCTGGCGCACAGTGTGCGCGTGCGAATCCCTGCGCCAGCCGCGTGCGCCAAAACCCATTTCCGCGCACAGCGTATTCATGGATTCCAGCCACCAAAACCAGCCGTGGCGCACAGTGGCGCAGCGACCTTGCAGCAGCGCCAGTTACGCCCCAAGAACGCCTTCCGCGCAGGGAAAAGCCATCAAAATCCCCAATCCAGCGCAAAGGGCTGCGCTAACCCTGTACCAGCACGGCAAGAGCCTGGGGGAGCGTGCTACGTGTATTTCAGGGGTTCGCGTGAACTTTCTCACGCGATCGGGCCTGGGGGAGCGGGCTACGTGTATTTCAGGGGTTCGCGTGAACTTTCTCACGCGATCGGGCCTGGGGGAGCGGGCTACGTGTATTTCAGGGGTTCGCGTGAAGTTTCTCACGCGATCGGGCCTGGGGGAGCGGGCTACGTGTATTTCAGGGGTTCGCGTGAACTTTTTCACGCGATCGGGCCTGGGGGAGCGGGCTACGTGTATTTCAGGGGTTCGCGTGAACTTTCTCACGCGATCGGGCCTGGGGGAGCGTGCTACGTGTATTTCAGGGGTGCGTGAGAAGTTCCACACGCGATTGGCCTGTCCGCGTGTATTTCAGGGTTGCGTGGGAAGTTCCACACGCGATTGTCCTGGGCGCGTGTATTTCAGGGGTGCGCGGGAAGTTCCACACGCGATTGTCCTGGGCGCGTGTATTTCAGGGGTGCACGGGAAGTTCCACACGCGATTGTCCTGGCCGCGTGTATTTCAGGGGTGCGTGGGAAGTTCCACACGCGATTGGCCTGGCCGCGTGTATTTCAGGGTTGCGTGGGAAGTTCCACACGCGATTGTCCTGGGCGCGTGTATTTCAGGGGTGCGCGGGAAGTTCCACATGCGATTGTCCTGGGCGCGTGTATTTCAGGGGTGCGCGGGAAGTTCCACACGCGATTGTCCTGGGCGCGTGTTTTTCAGGGGTGCGCAGAAAGTTCCACACGCGATTGTCCTGGCCGCGTGTATTTCAGGGGTGCGTGGGAAGTTCCACACGCGATTGGCCTGGGCGCGTGTATTTCAGGGGTGCGCGGGAAGTTCCACACGCGATTGGGCTGCGTGGGGGTATTAGGGGTGCGCGCAAAGTTTCACACGCGATTGGGCTGCGTGCGGGTATTACAGGGGTGCACACAAAGTTTTACACGCGATTTCAGCAGGGTACGTGTATTTCAGGGGTGCCGGGGAGTCCTACATGTGATTTGCCAGTGTGGGTCCTCCCAGGTGTTCCCTGTACACCCTCCACGGCCCCTGCAGGCAGCCCACACCACAGGGGACTACCCTGCATCCCTGGTCATGTCCCGCAGGCAGCCCACCCAACATGGGCATGCCCCCCAGCAAAGGCACATGTCTCCTTGCACCAATGATCACCAACTCATGTCCCCTTGCACCCCCACCCCCAGCATTGCGGGGCACCTGCCAGCAGGCCCCCACCCATGTCTCCCAGCACCCCCACCCCCCCAGTCACCATGGGCAGCCTCCACCAGGCCCCCACCCATGTCTCCCAGCACCCCACCCCCCCAGTCACCAGGGGCAGCCTCCACCAGGCCCCCACCCATGTCCCCCACCACCCCCACCCCCCAGCAGTGCAGGGGCACCCACCACCAGGCCCCCACCCATGTCTCCCAGCACCCCCCCAGTCACCAGGGGCAGCCTCCACCAGGCCCCCACCCATGTCTCCCAGCACCCCCACCCCCCCCAGTCACCAGGGGCAGCCTCCACCAGGCCCCCACCCATGTCTCCCAGCACCCCCACCCCCCAGTCACCAGGGGCAGCCTCCACCAGGCCCCCACCCATGTCTCCCAGCACCCCACCCCCCCAGTCACCAGGGGCAGCCTCCACCAGGCCCCCACCCATGTCTCCCAGCACCCCCACCCCCCCAGTCACCAGGGGCAGCCTCCACCAGGCCCCCACCCATGTCTCCCACCACCCCCACCCCCCAGCACTGTGGGGCACCTGCCAGCAGGCCCCCACCCATGTCCAACTCATGTCCCCCACCACCCCCACCCCCCAGCACTGTGGGGCACCTGCCAGCAGGCCCCCACCCATGTCCAACTCATGTCCCCCACCACCCCCACCCCCCAGCACTGTGGGGCACCTGCCAGCAGGCCCCCACCCATGTCCAACTCATGTCCCCCACCACCCCCACCCCCCAGCACTGTGGGGCACCTGCCAGCAGGCCCCCACGCATGTCCAACTCATGTCCCCCACCACCCCCACCCCCCAGCACTGTGGGACACCTGCCAGCAGGCCCCCACCCATGTCCAACTCATGTCCCCCACCACCCCCACCCCCCAGCATTGCAGGGCACCCTCCACCAGGCCCTCGCCCATGTCCCATCCATGCCCCCACCACCCCCACCCCCCAGCACTGTGGGGCACCTGCCAGCAGGCCCCCACCCATGTCCCATCCATGCCCCCCTGCACCTGGGTCCCAACAATCCCCAATCATGTCCGTAATGGCCATCCTCCCCTGCCAAAAGGCCCAACCAACTATCACATCCACCAACATATCAAAGGCAATTACATGTTACACACCCAATGTAAATAATGCAAATGAACACATGTCTGTCACACACAATGGCTGCAAGTGACTGTTAAAACACCCAACATGACATGCATGAAAGTAATGAGATGATACGACACATTGAAGGATGAAAATAAAAATGTATTGAAAATCAACAAGAATGGAAATGAAATTCCAAAAAATCCAAAAATCCATAGAAGAACTATATACAAGACAATCCCGGGTCCATGAGCCCAACCAAATGAAACCTAACTATGTCAACTAACTAAAAACTGAACTATATATAAAAAAGTGGCGCATTGTCCAATCGCAACCAAATAAAAAAAAAAATAATTTAAAGGAATCCTACCACTAACTATATAACTATATACAATGGCAGCGGGCAAGTCCTGCGGCTCACTCTGTGATGTTGCTGGCCAGGGCATCATCGAACTCCATGTCGATGTCCTGGAGGCGGGACTCTGTCCTGGCCCGAGGTCTCGCAGGGATAACCCCATGTTCACCTCAAACTCCCTGCGAGCTTCCTCGAGGCACTCAGCCCGCCTCAACGCCCGACGCATGGAGAACTCCGCCCTGACCATGGTGAGCCGCTCCTCTTCCGTCCGCTGCCGCTCCGCACCTATCCGCTGGACCAACTGCTCCCACACGGAAGACACTACCATCCCAGGGTTCTCCTGCCCTCCGGCCGATGCCTGCCCCTCTGATCTTGATGGCCCCGAGCCATGATGCCTCCCACGTCGAGCCTGCTGCTGCCTCCGACGCCACTGCCTCTGCCAGCACGACGGCATCCAGGATGATGGAAACCACCGACGCCGTTGTGCACGTGCCCTGCCCGATGATGCCGTCACATCCTCCATCTGCTGGGGTCCAGTTGCTGTGTTGTCCACCCCTGCTGGACCTCTGACTCCCGACTGTGGCAGGGATGGGATCCCCACCGAGCTGGCTGCATTGGTCAGGGCAGGTCCACAGGGGGCCCTGGTGGCATCTGGGCCGGAAGACGGCAAGGAGAACGACTGGCGTATAGTCTCCACAGAGGAGGAGAGGGCCGCCAGATTGGCCGACACATGCAGGAAACCCCCGAACATGGCCGATCTCAATTGGGCCACGTCGGCACGGTGCTCTTCGTGATGACGTGCGTGCTCCTCCTGGGAAGCACGCACGGCATCACGAATCACAGCCGTGCGCATCGCGACCCCAATCAGGACCTTCTCCACACGGCCAGGGGTCCCCTCGTCCGCAGGTGGAGGGGAGTCAGATGACATGGACATCCCCTCTACCTGCGGACGGGCCTGGGACGGGGCATCCCTGCTGGTGCAAGTTGGTGCACCCACAGGTTCAGGGACAGCGACATGCACAGGCCCCTCCACGGTGACCTGTGCTGTCTCCTGCCCCTGGACTGCACCACTTGCACCAGCAGGGATGCCCCCACCAGGTCCCATGTGCGCCTCAGTGGCGGCCTCCTCCTCCTCTGTGGAAACCACCAACCTGGATGGCTCCTCGCCGTCTACCGCCATAGCAGGCCCCTGTGGGGGCTCACCCACCCCTTCCGCTGCAGCCGTGGGGGCATCCCCGCCGCCTTGCTCCACAGCGCCGTCTCCGCCCTCTCCTTCACTAGCCGCTGCGTAGAGGGAGACATAGAACACAAGCATCAGGGTACTGTACAATGGTCCCCTAGACAGGAAGCAATAGCAGATGAGTGCCACTGTCAAAGTACACTTCCATCATGTCACACCACAACACATGTGTCAGTCCAGGCAAAACACACACAGTGACAGTCATGGTGCGTGCCATGGACATTTCAATGCATGTCCAATGGACTCTCGAATCATACAATGTAATGGGACTCACATGCATCATGGGTCATGCCTATCACATGCACACACTTCACCTCAGTCACAATCATCTGGCCCCGTACACCCCAATCACAGTGCATACAAGGATGACTAGGCTGCATCAGTGAATCTGTACATTGTCACAGACATGTGTCATGCATCCATGGCACTCACAAGTCACAGACACGCAGGTCAGGCACACAGACATGGATACCACATATGTATCTGGCATCAGCACCCATCCCTCGCCCCCACCCATGTCCAGGAACAGAGACTGCCATGCTCTCATGTGTGCAATCTGCACAGGGCTCCCCATGTCGCATTCAAACACATGCAACAACCGTGCGGTTCACACATTACAGGTCGCACATACATTCCCATGATGTCCCTGCACACATACATGCGTACATGGCCTATGTCACACATGCAGGCAAGTATCAGACAACCAGCACACTGCAACATGCCCTGTCTCACACAGCAATGCTTGGCCACTTACCGCTCAACTCCAGACGGGTCTCCCTCTCAAGGACCTGGGCGTGGAGCGCTGGGTGCGCGCGTTCCAGGACCCTCAACTGGATGGAACTCATGCGGCCCCGGCCCCCCTCCACGAGGCGCCGGGCCTTCATGAGGGTCCTGGACCTCAAGTCCTCCCAGCGCTTCTTGACCTTCTGGATGGTGCGGGTTGCCACCCCCTCCGCGTTGATGGCAACCACACAGCCGGCCCAGATCCTATCCCGTCCTTCTCTGTTGGCGCGGGACGATCCGAAGAGGGCATCATACTGCCCCAGGACTTGCTCCACCAGGACACCAACTTCGGTGGCAGTGAAGCTGGTGCCCCTCTGCCCCTCTGGCCGGGGGTTGCCACTGAGGTCAGATGTGGATGTGCCTGACATGGCAACCCCAGGGGCAGGAGTGGGTGGGCAACTGGGTCCTGGGGCTGGGCTGTGGAGCGATGTTATTCGAGTCGGGAGTCTTCTGTACCAGCAGGGGTGGACACAGCAACTGGACCCCTGCAGATGGCTGATGTGCAGGCACCAAATGGCAGGGCACGGTGGCAGCAGGCAGGCAGACAGCAGCAGATGGCACGTGGGAGGCTGCTCGGGGCACTGGGGGGCAGTGATTCGGCCTTCTGGGCAGGAGCGTGGTCTTCCGTGTGTTTTCGCGTGGCCAGCTTGATACGGAGTGATTTGGCACGTGAAAAATCTGCACGTCAGCGTGTAATTCGAGGAAAGGCCCTTAGCGCGTAAGCGCGTCAGCACGCGTACGCGATTTCATTGGACCAAAGGCCCTTACAGCGTAAGCGCATCTGTGACGTTTTGCGCACGGGCGTTGCCCTGGCAGGGCTTGGAGATCCCGCGTGCCTTTATGTTCTGTACGTACTTTTCGTGCGGTGCGTGTGTTTTCCATCCGTTGGGGTTCACACGCTATTACTTCACAGCGGGTGTTGGCTACGCGTTCTACTACACGCAAGGCAGACGGTGAGTGGTACCCCGCTCCCCCAGGCCCGATTGGGTGAGAAAGTTCACGCGAACCCCTGAAATACACGTAGCCCGCTCCCCCAGGCCCGATCGTGTGAGAAAATTCACGCGAACCCCTGAAATACACGTAGCCCGCTCCCCCAGGCCCGATCGCGTGAGAAACTTCACGCGAACCCCTGAAATACACGTAGCCCGCTCCCCCAGGCCCGATCGCGTGAGAAAATTCACGCGAACCCCTGAAATACACGTAGCCCGCTCCCCCAGGCCCGATCGCGTGAGAAACTTCACGCGAACCCCTGAAATACACGTAGCCCGCTCCCCCAGGCCCGATCGCGTGAGAAAATTCACGCGAACCCCTGAAATACACGTAGCCCGCTCCCCCAGGCCGGATCGCGTGAGAAACTTCACGCGAACCCCTGAAATACACGTACCCCACTCTATCGCGTGTTTAACTTCCCGCGCAACCCCGAAATACACGTGCCCCGCTTGCACAGGCACTATTGCTGTATGTTGCCACTTTTGTAATGCGCAGGGACGCTACCGCCTGCCTTCATGTGGCGGACGTGTTTGGGCTTGTGCGTGTCTTTCGCTGTGCGTGGCTTTGCCCTATTCGATTCCATGAATATGTGTGGTTCGGGTGCGTGTGGGCGTTCCCTCTGCTTCCCTGCAGTACATCCCCAGTTACGCCCTTGTTTTCGCGAGTTGTTCCCCATTCCGCGCGTTATGCCCCGTGTTCCGCCCACTTTCTAGTGTATGCGCAGAGGTTGTGCGCTTTCACTGTGCGCGTCGCGCACGTCTTTCGGGATGTTGCAGTGACGTGTGCGCCATGCACGGGTTTGGCGCACATCCCGAGGAAGACACGCGCAGGGACGCGTAGATTTTCGGCGCACGTTTGTTCCATGAATCGGCCCCTAAGTGATTAAGACTACATCATATGGATTGGGGCTGACTTATTTGGACCACACGGAATAAATACAAAGCTGATTTAGGAAGAAGGAAATACTATTTATGCATCATGGTATGCTTTATCAAAGCACTTTAAAACACGTTTAATCTACAATAGAATAGAAAAACACTCTAAGGATACTATCTTCAACTGGAAAGAATGCATCATACTCACCATTCTGACCTTAAAGTCCAGACCACCCTTTTGTTTTTGGGGAGACGGTGAGCTTACTTACTGAAAACTACAACAATTTCAACCAAGATATTAGGAGAAAAAACGTTTCTTCTGGGTAGATCACTTGGAATCTTGAAGAGGAGAAAACACAATAACACAACAGTGGGCAAACAGTGTCAATAATTGTGCCAGTGCAACTAACAATTACAGTAACCTGGAGCAGCCAAACACTGCAAATGGAGAAACAATGGGTACTAGTATGTTCCTTTGGATTGCATACTGGAATTGTTTAGGGATAAGAGAGCAACTCTCCACTGCTTCCAATGTATATGGAAACGGTAGACCAGGTATGTGGATGAGGTAAGTTTACGTCCTCTTTTTTTTAAATCCCACACTTACACCAAGGGGGCACATAATGCTCTGGTTTGTCATGGCATTTCTTTCCATCACGAGAGATTCCATTGTAACAAATGACTCTAGGTACAACTTTGGGCTGAGTTATAGATATGATGCATTTAATTATTGACAATCTCGAAAACATGGTGGTCCACAAACCCAATATTTTTTGAGACAATGAGATGGGTACACTGACATTATTATGCAGTAATACTGCAGGCTTCATTTGGAAAATACATAATGTGGAGTTGCTCTTGCATGTGTCCCACACATTTAAAGCTTCCCTCCCAGAGAGATGAAGCATCATATGCATAAGGAAAGCAGATTTTAATCACTGTCCATGCCAGCAGCCACAACATTTAAAGGTAGTGTAAAGGCATGCCTAACAATATGGATATCATTGAATTTACAGTCCAAGACCACATCTTTGAAATTAACGTCAAGCACATTAAGTTGTTATTCAAGTCGACCAGCACTGTAGTTCTGTAGTGCTGATGAACCTGTAATACACATTTTTATTGAAATAATAATAATAACACGGTTAATAATAGTATTGATAATAATACCAATAATAGTATTGTAATAATAATAATAATAATAATAATAATAATAATAAAAATAATAATAATACAAATAATAATAATTATAATATACAGTGCTGCATGTTGGATTCCTTCTGCTTCTAAGTGATGTACTATCAGTTGGAATAATTACCCAATTTAATTATAATCACTTTATTGGCCTCAGAAGGATGAATGGCTGGGTCTGACCCTTGGCTGGCTGCTTACTTGCAAACTTAACTCCTTGCAAAAAGGGATCCTTGTCTAAGCTATAAAAGGTGTAAATTCCAAATTTCCATCAAGATCCCAAATTCCTAAGGAACGGTGCTGCCAGGATATGCACCCTGATATCTATTTAAGTACACTCAGCAACACATTGAGAGGCCTTATAAAGAACAACACTCATACATAAGACATTGGAGCACTCAACAGCCAAAAAACCTCAGAAATACAACCTCATCAGGTCAATTGTATATATGGCCATTGAGGAGAATGTAAAATAAATTCCCATCCTCTGTTGGTGCCCATAGTTATCCACTTTACAGGCCAGAGAAGCCATCATCATTCAACCTAAAAAAACAGGTCATCCATGAGTCATGGTTAACTGCTTTGTGTGCCCTGCTCCTCCCAAAAGGAGTGCAACATTAAAACAAGTTTTTGCAAGGCCACAGACAGACATCTGACAAATGTTCCTAATGGCAGCTTTGAACATGTGCACATCTAACAATAACATGGGCAAGCCACCAGGACTGTGATGCCATCAAGTCTTATACGATGGTTCCACCATAAGCACCTAGGATGGGCAGAAAGTCACCCACTGTGTATAATAGTTTTGTACTATGTAAATTCTTACACACCAACACTTTCAGCTTTCTCTCTTTATTCCTACACAATGCAATTCCCATTTTTCATTTCCCCAATCCCAACACACCAATTGTGTTTACCTTCCTCAGCAAATTCTGATGGCACCGTCATATAAACCACCTTGGGATTTGAAGTAAAAATGTTCCTTTTCAGGAATTTTCAGTGCCACTTGTGGAGAACATCTGAGCACAAATCAATACTTCTACTAAGCAGCTTCCCCCTTGATTGCCACGTGATGCTTGTGGTGCAATACTGGGAGAACATGGCAAGCCACCAAGCTCACCACTTGGCATTTCACGACCTCAAGCATATGTTTGTGGATATTTTGCAAGTGTCTTCAGCTTGACACAGATGCAAAAGTGATGTGAAGGGTACCACCTCCAAAAAAGGAACAAAGGTGTCCCCTAAGCCACACTCTTATCTATTACTGGATACTACTGTCTGCTGTATCCAGTGAAAATCATCTCATCAAGCAACATGTCGCCAGAGGGCACAATTTCCCCAAATGTGCAACCTGGCTGAGATCAAACACTTTCCCCAAGTTTTCTAGACTGGTGTTTAGAATAGTAAATGACACTCCTCCTAGTACATTTGGGGAAAGTATTGTAGGGTTCAGGAAAATTAATTGTCTTCCTGACTACATTTTGCAAGTGAGATATTCACATGGAACCCAGTCTGCAATCTATTTTACTGATTGGTGCTGAATTTAGTGATAAATGTGCTCGTTTGGGTAATGCCAGAACTCATGCCCATGTCACTGCTCAGATAACAGCTGCCAAGACTACCAGCTCTGCCACTACTCAGACCACCACTGTCAGCACTGACAGTGTTTCGACTGACACTGCCACTACTCCAAACATCCCCGCAACTATGGCTTCAACAGATCTGCCAGCACTGCAATTCCCACACCAGTGCCCTTTTCACCCCAACCCCTGTTCCACCCACGATGCAACAGTCATCTCAATTGGCCAAAATTTGCAGGATCCACTCCATGAGGCCCCCTGAAAGAACACTCACCCACATTCTTCTAAAGCTATACTTACCCATCTCCAATGGCATTTGAGACAAGGTATTCTGCTTTCTATTACATGGGGAGGCTGTGCCCGTGGTGAGGGTTGAGCATGGGACGACCAGATACACTGCATATGTTACATGTAGTCCTGTCCAGTGCACACTGGGCATGCATGATGTTCACCAGAATCATCATCATCATCA
This sequence comes from Ambystoma mexicanum, assembly GCF_040938575.1. NCBI lineage: Eukaryota > Metazoa > Chordata > Amphibia > Caudata > Ambystomatidae > Ambystoma > Ambystoma mexicanum. The sequence goes on along the minus strand of NC_090941.1, from coordinate 98,670,539 downwards.
TGATCACGAGGTTGTAATGTCCTCCAGTCCTAAGGATACAAATGGTGAAGATCGTGTGGATTGTGAGGGGTGGCGCGATTTCACTGCTGATAACATTAGCATCACAACAGCAGTAAGGAATACGATCTTACTGGATAGGCAGCTATGCTGTCTCCATTCAGAAGCGAAGGAACAAAGATTGTAATGTCCAGGTTTTACTAATTGTTGGTGACAAATTGTTTAACAGTTCTATGTAAAAAATGCCGCTGTCAGAACATAGCAATGCGAAAGTCCACCATGTAAATGACCCTCCCCCGCAAGGGCACTCTCTGGCAGTGTCATTTTCAGGGTGTCCCCTCACCACGGCTGTCTTGATATGCTGCTGAGGTTCTCATGCCCCCCCCCATCCAGCCTTCCTCTCACAACTCGCTCCCTCTCTGCACCCTTTTCCGATACTTACCATTTGTTGTCTGAAGGCTGCCAGTGTCGGGCCATGCACAGCGCTGCTTTGACTTACGGTCTTTACCTTTGAGGCCTCTAGACCGCAAAAGGATTAAAAAACAGAAAGCCCAGGGATCAGCAAGCAGGAAGAACTCGTAGTGGAATACCGTTTTTTTTTTTTTGGTTAATTATCTTATTGCAAGTGCTAATTAAAAGTCAGTTAAGTGAAGTTTAATTGCATTATATATTGATTTAGAAACGCAGATTTACATTTGCAATGGGTTATTAATTGTTAGCATGACTTTATTGGTATTATGTAATGACATCGGAAACATCCCTTGTTCACCCAGCGGATCTCGATCTAGCTTATACCTATGACCGCCCACTCCCCCCCCCCAATCAGCAACCTCCACTGTGAGACTTGACAAGGCAACCTGGCTCACCATCTTAACTTCGAGTCCTAATGGATTTGACTGCATATTAAAATGTATGGTGCTGCCAGGTAATGAGACTTTGGTCAGCACAAGTGCGTCCCTCTCCACCTCTCCCCTCCTTTCCTACCGCCACCCCCCTCCTGGGTGGCTCTCCGAAGCATTCTGAATAGTTGTGTCTTACAAAACCACAGTAAGTCTATAAATAAATACATACCAATACATTTTGCAGAGCAGAGATGTTTGTTGGATAACATTGAGATAGAGTTTATGAATTTTGAAAGGCATTCAAAGCTTGATTATAGAATGTACTTATACACAAAGGAGCGAGCAGCTGCATTCCTTTTTTGTCTAAAGAGTAATTTAAATTAAGCTATCTATATCAAGCATTTAAAGACCTAGCTCTCTCTTACTCTCATTTTTTATTTATTTTGTGGTTTCTAGGCGCAGGATCAAGTTTCGAACCTGGTAGCATCGCATTGGCTTGTTTCCAAGACAAACGTGTTGCCCCTGAGCTATCCTTCCACCTCCATCTGCTCTGTGTCTCTATCTGTCTCACTCTATGTCTCTCTCTCTTTTTTTGTGGGTGAGAGTTGAGTTGCCAGGTGGGAAACTGCTTGAGTCAGCCAACCTTTTGCTGACACCTGTCGACTAGAGAGGTAAAAAACAGATGTATTGAGGCGGGCATGTGTTTTTTTTTTTCAGCAAAAGCAGATGTGAAAAACAAGAACATATATTATTTAAATCTACTAAAATTGCAAAATGGTTCCTTTTAAAATGTTGCAATTTTATTATGACTTGAGGTATATATGTTATTCATAATGAGAAAGTTACACTTGTCATACTGAGGAAAGCACATCATCACAAATTTGAATAACCATGTAACCTATTATCTGATAGAACGTTTTAATTACTAAATGAATCGGTACACTCCAATTGCACTCTTTCGAACGACTCCTATGAGAAAATGGAAGGGTACAATTATAACAAGTGTTCCAGCCTGCTTTGCATGAAATCAGAGAGCATTTTGAGAATATACGAATAACAACATATCTTCATATTTGACTTATATGTCTGTGATGTACGCCTAAATCACTATGAATGTAATGTACACTAGGCTTATTGGTCCTTTAATCACATCATCCACCCGAACATTAACATGTTTGTGACAATGAATTCAATATACTGATTATTTGCATTTTACTTTATTTTATTGTATGTGCGCTTTAGTTTATCATAATCCCCTTACATACATGTAAAACCTGTTCAGATTTTTAGCAAAATATAAATGTACACAATGCAAATTACATTGATCAAGCTATGGACATAATCTGAAATACAGTTTATGGATCATATAAGGCTAAAATGATCTGTGTGAAGTAATCTTGTTTAGAATTGTATACAATTTCAATATTCTGCAATCGTCTTATCATAGCTAAACATAATGAAATGGTGTTCCAAATCATAATTTATACCCAACATGATTCCCTACTTAGTTAGTCTGAATAATATAAAAAAAATGTAAACAAAATGTCCTTGTGACATAAATAGTGTGCAGATGAGTGCCTGTAAAAGTTAAAATTATGAGCTGCATGTAATATATATGAGCCTGTACCTTGTATTTCTGGTGTGTTTAATGAATTTAGTGAAAATAGCATTGTGACAAAACGAGTTCTGCCTCGCAGGACTACGAGGACAGAAAGAGCAACCAATGTATGGTTTTCCTCTGAACTACAAGACCTAAAAAGTATTAAGATTAAAGCTCTATATAAGTGGGAAAGTTCCTTGACAGATCATGACAAAGAATCCTATAACTCAAATGTAAAACGCTATAAAAATGCTGTCACTTTGGCTACAAAAAGCCTATTTAGATGACTGCATAAATAAAGCACAGTCTAAACCTAAGGAACTTTTTAAAGTCTTTGCAGATCTGGAAACAACTAAAAACATTGAGGCAGATACGATTATTAGAGATACCAACTGATGCAACCTAGTCCCAGAGGCCATGGATGCCAAACTTAATCAAATTAAAAATGTCATCCTTATAGCAAATAAGAGTTCTGCGCAAAAAGACCCCGATATAGTCAGCCCTAGATATATAAGGAATTGAAACCAGGAGAGTTGTTTTCATTTAAATCTATTGACGATTATGAACTTACTTTGATTATAGAAATAATCAAGTCATCAAATTGTAAGGGGGTGTCCCAATAGTCAGTAATATCCTCTTCTTCAACAGAGGACTCAGAGTCTCCCACCTCCCCTACCTCCTCACCTCTGTTTTTCCACCTGAGTGCAGGTTTCTTTTTTCCTCTTGGCCCGGGTCTCTCCTTTGTTTTATGAAGATATGGGCGCCCATGGAATGATGCCACAGTGACACCTAATAGGTTATCTGTGGGCAATCCTCCGTGGTAGCCGAAATGGGGAAAAAGCCAGAGGCATAAAAATTCCTGACGGAGTCTTCAAGGCAAGGCGATGAAGAAACTGGGTTCTGGCTATACTGGTGTACTAATCCATGTGAGAAGACTGAAGTACGTGGACAGACTAAGTGTAGATGTGCTGGAGAACAGTGGCAAAACATGAAGTATCAGCAGAATCTGCCGACAGTTCGGGAAAGGTATCCCAAACAGGAAACAGCACCAAGGGATCCAGAGAGAGCAATCCGGTGGCAGGCCGAGGTCAGGTACACAATAGGCGAACAATGACAATGGTAAGACTGTGGCAATCCAAGGGCAGGCCAAAAGTCGGTACACGGGAGACAGAATTAATAAAGGTCAAAACAGTACAGGACACCGAAAGAGGAAGGAATACTAAGGAAAACAGGGTAAGGAAGGGAAACTGGAGAAAGGCGAAAGACAGGAAACGGGAGAGGAGGAAGGAAAACAGAAGGGAGGAACAAAAATAGGACCAGAAACAGGAAGCGAAAAAGAGGAAAAACAGCTGACTGAAATCCGAGCTGGAAGCAAGGAACACGGGAGTGAAGGCAACAGAGTAGGCAGACAACCTAAGGATGTTGCAACGCGTCCGAGAGCCGGAAGTGACGATTGATAACAACCGGCGTCGGACGTACAGCAACAAACAACTAGACCTGTACGCGACGATGTGTAGTACAAGCTGGAACCTTCAATGGCAGACGTCGTTTCCATCGGTTTCATACACGCCAACTCCCCCAGGTCGTGACAGGAGGATGTATGCCCTTTATTAGCCATTAAGGCATGCTCTGCTGCCTTGATCACCACTCTTTGCCGGTGTGTCAATGCGTCATTCAGAGACTGCTGTGTGCCAGTTTGTACCAAGAATTCATGGATCACTCCGCTTTTGAAGAAGCCCGGCTGAACACCACGTGATCCATTGAACTACCGCCCTATCTCAAATTCCCCTTTTTTGTTAAAAATCCTGGATAGGGTGGCATACATGCAAATGCTGGCTCATATGAGATCCCACTGTATCTTAAATCAGAGACAATCTGGTTTTAGAGAGAGACATGGGATGGGGATTTCATTGCTGGATTTGATATCCAGACTTCTACGTCACATAGATCAAGGAAATACAAGCGTGCTTATTCTCTCGGACCTATCTGCTACCTTCGACCTAGTTGACCACTCATTGCTGGTCACCAGGTTGGAGGAGGTAGCTGGATTTCCATCTCAGCAGCACAACGGGTCATATCCTTTTTGGGGGAACATCACTGGACAGTGAGTAATCCTTTGGCTGATGAAACTCCAAGGGAACTTATTCAGGGGGTGCCACATGGTGCTTGCCTTTCCCCCTTATTTTACAACATATTCACAATTCCATTCTTGGACTTCCTGGATATCAATGGCATTGAATTTGCAAACTATGCAGATAATACTTAGTGCATCAGACCCCTCACTGGTATTTTTTGTGAAGATGAACAGAAATATATAGCCTTATTGGTGACTGGATGGCTGTTAATGGCCTATCACTCAATGCAAGTAAAACAGAGCTGATGCTCGTGGCAACTGAAATCAAAAATTGCCAAATGGAAAATAGGCAGTTTCAAGTACATATTGATGGGTGTACCATTGTTGTTAAAAAGAAGGTTAAGACACAGTGTATCTGGACTGTAACTGGAATATGAAGGCACAGGTTTACAGTCTAGTCGCCTCCACAGCTTAATACATCAATCTCTTGTCCTATGCACGTCCCTTTCTGTATAGAACAAGATGAGAAACTTTGGCACCTGTCCTCATGGGATCTAGATTAAATTACTGTAGCAGCCTACTGCCTGGTTTACCCAACTGTGATATCGACAGACTACAAGTAATCCAGAATAATGCAGTGAGAGTTATTGTTGATCGTAGCAGAAGGGATCATATCTCAGATGCGAGAAGGGATTTACATTGGTTACCAATTAGGGAGAGGATTCAGTTCCATCTTATGGTGATTACAAATAATTGTCTGGAAGAATGTCAAGCCAACATACTTAAACACTGAACTGGTATTGTAAACTAGAAATTACAATCTAAGATCTAACAATCGCTCACTACTAAAAGTTTCTGCCTGTAGGCTATCACAGGTGAAAACTCGAGCCTTTTATGCTGTAGCACCAGCATCCTGGAACGGTTTGCCCCATAACCTTAGACACATGACCTCCATCATGGTCTTCAGAAAGGGATTAAAAACCCTTCTGTTTAATTAAAAACCTCTCTGGTTGTTAACTCTGCTCATATTTTATCTTTGTTCGGCTCCTGATGTCTGTATTCTGTCCACGATGACTAGCACCCTTAAGCCTCCGGGTCAGTGGCAGCGCTATATACATTTATTGAAGTAAAGTAAAGGCTACAACACATACTAAGTCCTCACACTTCTGCAAAACAAGACGAATCCCAATCAAAGATAAAACAGAGACAGTTAAGAGATATACCTCCTTCGTCTTTTGGGACAACGTGGGCCGAATAAAGACTATGCTCACAAGAGGGGTGTGAAAATGATCCAGTATCAAACTGTCATGACCACTGTGAGGATGCACACGTTGTGCCACAAGCAGGCTCCCACCAGAAGCCTGAGGGCCTAAAACTACTGCAAAAGGGCTCCTGGAGCCAGTCCTGGCACCTTTGGCACCAGACACATATGTAGGAAGGAAGGGCTGTTCAAACTAGGTCCCATTTATGTACATGGGCTTCAATCCAACATGGAAGCACCCACACAGTCTAGTTCTAAGGACCAAGCCATGAGGTCTAGTGTTTTGCTGTGGCAGGCCTCAAACTACTTTCCCTGGTACTACTTTACCTCGGCTATATAAACCACACCCTGAATGCAGAACATGCTTCGTGCTATTATGCAACCAGCAGCGTGACGCTCACCGTGTCCAGCTCCTGGCCTTCAGCATCTTCCTGTAATCCTGCAAGAACAAGAACAAGATTATTCTGTTTTAGCTGAGAAAACACCATCCAGCACTCAGCATCTCAACTGGGCTGCAATCTGTGGAAACCGAGAGAAGAAGAAACATCACTCACCTGTGAGTACCAGCCTAAGGACTTCTGGCAAACTACTACCACAGCTGCTGTTCGAACATTGTGACCTGCAATAACGAGAAAGGGAAAAACAATAATCGAACGTGCGCTACCAAAACATCAAATTCCATCAGTTTTACATGAATTCCATTGCGCTACGCCACACTTCAATCCGGAGCACCACAGCAACATCTGCAAAGGAATAGAGACATATTCAGGTTCGATTTCAATATTAAACAACCGCACATCGCTGTACTACCTTGACGGATTCCGGGGGCCTGTTTTTCATCGCGCTCTCATCTACTCGCAGCACCACAGCAGCCTGTGAGGAGAAGAAAAATAAAACACAATAAAGGCGCTGCGCTTCGCGATTTCTCTTACCTAGAAACGTGCCTCTCCATCCAGCACGCCAGCATAAAGACCGTCGCACCTGAAAAGAAGGAGATAAAGACAGTAACGAATTCCCACCATCAACACAACAAAGACTTACAATTAACAAACCTACCTGCCTACCAGCAGATTCGGGGTCACAGCAGGCCTGGGCCCAAGGAAGGCGTAGTGCACCAGTGAAGCAACTCGGGCAGCTCGCCAACAAACGTCAAGCGCCCCAGCACAAGAAACACAGGATGGATAGGTCACCCTACAAATAACTAAGATTCATTATTCAACACTGGGCAACTACACATCCAGTGTTCCAGATCTCCGAGCCTTCCAGACGCCCCCAGGGATATCAGGTGAGCGTAACACAAACCACACAGCAAAGCATAACACTCACAAATAAAGGGAGTGGCATATATATATATATATATATATATATATATATATATATATATATATATATATATATATATATATATATATATATATATATATATTACATGGCCACGGTAGTGGCCATGTAGTTATGGTTAAGTTGGTGTTTCCATAGGAAGAGCACTGTTTGGGCAGCTTATAATTTCGCTCTCCCTGGACGAATCCTCACCAAACTTTGTAAAAAAAAGTATTACGGTCAATCTGAATTTTTTTGCAAAGTTTGGTGAGGATTCGTCCAGGGGGGGCAAAGTTATAGGGGGGTCCCAAAACTTTTTTTTCCCATAGACTGAATGGGAAAAAAAATGTGCTTGCGTCTACAGCTCAAACCGTTGGACGGAGTTTCACCAAATTTGGACCAGGTGCAGCGGCTTGGTCCCGAAAGCGGGTTTTTGCAAATTTGGTGAAAATCCGTCCAGTAGTTTTTAAAAAAATGACCAAAAAGTAGGTAAAAAAAATGTGTGATATCTGTGCTCTGATTGGTCCATTGACTTGCGTGATGTCCGCGGACATGCGACGTGTTTGCTGATTGGACGGCGTGAAGCGCGTCAGATTTTCGGTAGCGCCCGCCATCTTGGACAGCGCAGTGAAACTTTGTTCAAAATTTGTATTTAGTAGAGTGTGTTGGTGTGTAGGAGTGTTTGGGGAGGGTGGGAGTGTATGAGAGGATGAAAGTTGTGTTTTTTTTTTATGTGTTAGACATTCTTTTTGTGTTTGATTAGTCTGCGGACAACACTCGCGGTGTCCGGGGAAGGTTCGTAGGGGGTGTCCTGAGGACACTGCCCGTATTGTTCTCTGTCAAGTTGAATGTGTTCTAAGAATACTCGCGGTGTCCTGAAAGGTTCACAAATAAACAAAATGGGGGTGTTCTGAAGACGTTTCTAAGAACACTCGCGGTGTCCTGGAATGTTCGTAGGGGGTGTCCCGAAGGCGTAGTCCGTATTGTTCGCTGGCAAGTTGAATGTGTTCTAAGAACACTCGCGGTGTCCTGAAATGTTCGCAAATAAACAAAATGGGCGTGTCCTGAGGACGCTGTCCGTATTGTTCTCTTTCAAGTTGAATGTGTTCTGAGAACACTCGCGGTGTCCTGAAATGTTCGCAAATAAACAAAATTTGCGTGTCCTGAGGACGCTGTCCGTATTGTTCTCTTTCAAGTTGAATGTGTTCTGAGAACACTCGCGGTGTCCTGGAATGTTCGTAGGGGGTGTCCTGAAGGCGTAGTCCGTATTGTTCGCTGGCAAGTTGAATGTGTTCTAAGAACACTCGCGGTGTCCTGAAATGTTTGCAAATAAACAAAATGGGCGTGTCCTGAGGACGCTGTCCGTATTGTTCTCTTTCAAGTTGAATGTGTTCTGAGAACACTCGCGGTGTCCTGAAATGTTCGCAAATACACAAAATGGGGGTGTTCTGAAGAAGTTGCCGAACACTTGTTGTATCCTGAAATGTTCGCAAATATGAATGGGTGGTTTTGGATGGCAAGTTGAATGTGTTCTAAGAACACTAGCGGTGTATTGAAATGTTTGCAAATAAACAAAATGGGGGTGTCGTGAGGACGCTGGCAGTATTGTTCTCTGTCAAGTTGAATTTGTTCTAAGAACTCTCGCGTTATTCTGAAATGTTCGTAGGGGGTGTCCTGAAGATGCTGTTCGTATTGTTCGATTACAAGTTGAATGTGTTCTTAGAACACTTGCGGTGTCCTGAAATGTTCGCAAATAAACGAAATGGGGGTGTTCTGAGGACACTGTCCGTATTGTTCGTTGTCAAGTTGAAAGTGTTCTAAGAACTATCGCGTTGTTCTGAAATGTTCGTAGGGGGTGTCCTGAAAACGCTGTCCGTATTGTTCAATGGCAAGTTGAAAGTGTTCTAATAACACTCATAATGTCCGCGGACATTAAAAGTTTCCATAGACCATAGTTGAAATGTTTGACTCTATGGATGTGATATGATGCGGTGGTTGTGGCCAGGGCATAGAGTCTTGGGTGCATGGCCATTTGGCCATGCCCCGAAGACTCTATGCCCTGGCCACAACCACCGCAGCATATCACATTCATATTTGCTTATAACTTTGGGTGAAAAACAAATATATAAGGAACAGAGGTATTAGATACTATGGATGTGATATGCTGAGATGGTTCTCCTTATTATTGTTTACTTACTGTTTGGTCTAGTAACCAGAGTACATGTATTTCTTGTTAATTTCTGTGATAAAAGAAAATAGAATGTTAGTATTAGTATTTTGTAATGACTTATTACATTGTATAATCAACATACCCTCATATTTAGTAGATTACAAATCAGAGTACTATGCAAATTGCTCAGTTTCTGTGTTTGTTGTTAAAATCATTGGGTCTGTGGGAGAAAAAAAAATCCATGTTGGTTTAAAAAAAAAACCTTTTTCTGTTATGCTACAGTTTATTTGTTTGTTTGTTTTCAGTGTTCACTTGTTGTTTCTGGCTAATGACTTATACTTTGGCTTGTTGCATTTTTTTGGAGCAGTAACATATTATTTATTTGTTTGGATATTATATAATTTTGGAGCAGTTAGATACCAATTGGCGTATTCTTACTGTCTATTTTTTTGATATATTTTAGTGGTATTGATTTATCTATTTGGATATTGTTAAATTTTGGGACAGTTAGATACCAATTGGCATATTCTAACTGTGTATTTTTTAGTCTAATTTAGTGGTATTCATTTATCTGATTAGTTGTTATAGAATCTTTGAACAGTTAGATAGCTTTTGGAGTATTCTAACAGTTTGTATTTTTTAACACAAGTTTACTTAGGGTTTAAATACAGTTTAGATATCAAATTTTGGCTTTAAGAACATCAAATAAGCGTTTGTAAGATTTGCTGGTAATCTCTGCTTTAGAGTAATGGTACTATCATTACATTCCAACCATCCATATTTCTTTTTTATATATGCAGTGTAGTGCCCTGAATTGGTTGTGGCCCCTGCGTGGTAGATTATACCTATTGTTGTGAAGGTTTTCTTACCAAGTGATATTTGACCAAGTGTGAATCCAGTCAGCTTGCAGTTGTTTTTGGTACCATCTGCATTGTAACGTAGAAGCATTAGTATTATGTATTTACTATGTGTTTGTATTACTAACATGGAGCGATTATCTGAATTGCAGGTACAGCATAATCTACCATGGTTTGCATTTTGTACAAGTCGCTGAAATTGAATGGATTCACAATTTGGTATTAATATATATATGAAGCGTTCATTGGGGATTTCTTCTTGTGTCACAAAGTTGCAGAGAGTGCTTGTATGTTTCCACATGTATGAAATCTGGAATATATCATTTATAGGTATGTTTTTGTTTTCCAGTACTTGTAGTAAGTACATTGGTTACCAGTCATTTGGTCGAAAACCAAAGGATCGAATGCCATTTGATTGACCGACCCCCCGTTTTCTTTATTAAAAATATTTTTTAACCAACCAAAACTAAAAAAATATATATAAATAAATAAATACAAAATGTGAATGTTTTTTTTCAACCATTTGACTGGACATCAGTACATTAGAAATTCTTGTGGATCGTCCTGTGAGTTTATAGTGAATTTCACCATTCCAGCACAGTAGTCCAATTGTTGTCTTTTTCCATAAACACTATGCGTGTTGTCAGGATTTTTTGCTGCATTTCTGTGAAGTACTAACATTTGCAAACACAATGGGTCTGTACTGTGCAAGTAAATGTTGTCAACAATTGGTGGTAATTGAAATAGAATATTAATTTCTACATTTGCGTAGCAACTTACACCAACTATATTTGAGAATTTAAATGGTCCAGGTAGTTCTGTATCTAACTGCTTTTTTTGGAGTTTGTCTTCCTTCTTTAAAGAAGTACCTGGTTTACTTTCCCTAATTGATTCTTTTTTGCTTTTGGTACTTGATGAAGTATTAGTTTCTTTTACTCTCTTTGGAGGATTTGCAGTGACATCCCGTTGCATTTCTGTTTGATTTATTTTTCTTTTGTAACGTTTTACTTTTTGTGGAATAGAATATGTGTTTAGGTGGGGGGTGTATAGAGAGCGAAGTCTATTGTATTCTAAAAAGCAAGGAATATCAGCGTTTATTTTACTTGCATCAAAGTTGATTAGAAATAGACCGTCAAGTGTACGTAAGCGTGATAGTGCTACGTAGCTCATGCCTTCTTTAAAAACTGTGTTACCAATATCTATCATTGCTTTGTCCAGGGTAAGACCTTGTGATTTATGAATCGTGACTGTGTATGCAAGAGTTAGAGAAAATTGTTCTCTGCGTACATATATAGCTTTGAAGAGAAGGAATCTAGCTGTTGAGCGTCCTATCCTTTTTACTTCTGAAAGTTTGTCAAAGAGTATATTGACAAACTGAATTTTGTTGTCGCGTGGGTATGTTTGAAAGCCAACAACTGTACCCAGTGTTCCGTTAACTAGTCCTTGGTCCATGTCAAGGTTACGTTTAAGCATTACTCTGCAATTTAAGGATAATTTTAATACATTTTCTAAGCCTGCTGTGTTTGAGATTGATTTTTCTAAACTCTTTAGTCTTGTTGTGGCTTGGTCACACATGGGTAGTGTCATACCATGTACATCTAGTTTGTCTGTGGCGCTAATTTCCATGATTGGTTGCATTTCTTTACTTAGCATGATTTCATTGAATTTGAAGCAGCTTGCAAGAGTTGGCATTAAGGCCATACAATTGACATTGTTGTGGGCTAATTGTTCCATAACATCTGTAGCACATGCATTATCACCATAAAGTGCATTAATGTGCTGGGTTTTCAATATTGCTTCTGCTTCTTTAGAAAGTATACCAACTCTGATACTTTTTAAAATGTTGGCATAAGTGAGATCTGCAGATTGCCGCATGTTTTCTGTTAATTCTCTGTATTGGAAATGTTGCCAAAGGTTGACATTTCCAATGCTGCCAACAGTTTTATGACAGAGTTTGTGTCCTAATGTTTTAAAAATAGGCTCAACTTTTACTGGTGTTAATTGAAGCAGATCTCCAAAAACAATAATGTGTTTTCCTGCAAAGAGCTCTTCATAGTCTGTTTTGAGTACTTCTTGTAATCTAAGGTGAATCAAAGCTAACATCAGGTTGGAGACCATGCTTAAAATGTTGGCATAAGTGAGATCTGCAGATTGCCGCATGTTTTCTGTTAATTCTCTGTATTGGAAATGTTGCCAAAGGTTGACATTTCCAATGCTGCCAACAGTTTTATGACAGAGTTTGTGTCCTAATGTTTTAAAAATAGGCTCAACTTTTACTGGTGTTAATTGAAGCAGATCTCCAAAAACAATAATGTGTTTTCCTGCAAAGAGCTCTTCATAGTCTGTTTGAGTACTTCTTGTAATCTAAGGTGAATCAAAGCTAACATCAGGTTGGAGACCATGCTCACATCATCTATTAGCAGCATTTTCATTTGTTTCAATACTCTGCGTAGTTCCATTGCAGCTTCTGCAGAAAGTTTGTAATAGTCTAATTTGTTCTGGTGTTCTACTGGTAACAGTAGTAATCGGTGTAATGTAACACCACCTATGTTGTAGGCAGCTAAACCAGTGGGGGCAGTGACAACAGCTGACAGTTTGTTGTTTGTCAATTGTTGAAGGAACTTACTAATGATTTTCATTAGGAATGTTTTGCCAGAACCAGCTTCACCACTCACGTACAGTAGTATAGGTTTATAATTATGGCAGGAACATTCTTTATTTTCATGTTTTACAGCATGTGCAATTTGTTTTGTTACTTCTTGAAAAATGCTACGTTGCTCATTGTTTAGTTTTGATTGTAGTATAGTTAAGTCTTCTTTATCTTCATTCTGACACATGGTGTTTTCTACTTCTATCATAGCTAATTCTGCCTCATTTATTATTAGTGGTTCTCCCAGTGGTTCTTGGCTTCCTGTTACAGAAGGTGGACTACTGTCAGGAGTGTCCTTATCTAGATGGGCTTGGAGTTCTTCTTCGTGTTGCTGTTCATTGTGCAACATTGTTTTGTACTGTGTAAAGTTTACATCAGTTATAGTGCTTTCATTTGCTTTGAAAGCATCCTCATATGAGTCATAGTTATCTAGTATGTGTTCTTCTTTTCTCCATGGTTTGAAGAGTTGTAGCAGGGACATGTAATATACTTCTTTATGTTGAGGAGTCTTTAATGACAATTTGATATGATTAATTAAATTTGGTTTAGTGAGTTTAACTAAGCTGCCTTCACAGTTTGTCACTCTATATTTACCATTTTTTTTTCATCAGGTTTCATATTATTTTTGTATGTGTAGTTTTGGGCTATGTGGTATAGACACATGTTTTCCAAAGTATTACTTCTGTTTGGGTATTATGTGTCCAATAAATTGTTTTTTAAAATGTCTTGGCTGTTGGGTTCACGTTTGGCTATTGTTTCTATATCTTCATATGATTTTAGAACTCTTTTTCTAGATTTAGCTGGACCAAGACTTAGCCATACTATATTTTCAGATTTACCATACAATGCAGTACCAGTTAAACAATCAGCTGCTTCATATGATCCACATTCTCTATGGTTGAGCATTTTTATGCCCAAGCTGTATAATTTCTGAGACACTGTTTTTTTCTGATGACAGGTCATGTTCTGCTTTAGTTAAGTATGCTGTGACATATCGTGCAACTGCAGTAGAATTGTCTGCAATGTACTGCACATCTATGTTTGCATTCCATAAGTGGGCAATGATTGCATTATAATCATTGATATATTTTTCTTCTTCTTTTCTTTTTATGTAATATGTATTTTTAGGTGACTTACCTTTAACACTATGTCTAACTGAAGACATGAGGTTGTTCACTTGACCTGTATTTGTAACTGGTCTAGGGAAACCAAATCGGCATTTGGTGTAGTATTTCCCTTTGTTTTTGTATTTGCGATGACAATATTTTCCACATTTGTGTCTTTGAAATTGTAAAATTTGTGCATGAAGATCACTATTTGTGGCTTCTGATGGAATTTCACAAGTGACATATTTTTGAATAAACTGTAAAACAGTGGCATCACGGTCTTGACCAAATTTAGGAGCTTCTTTAATCCATAAAAGCATGTGGATATGTGGTGCTCCTCTGGCTTGGTATTCTTTTCTCCAAAAGAAGTGTTGCACTTCTCCAAGGGGAGGAACAGTTTTATTACAAATAAAATGTAGCATAGCAATGAAGCAATGGTGAAAATATCTTGAAACACTAACAGGATCCAAAGAACAAAGTTCTCCAGGTGTTAGTATATCTATGTTTGTTTTGTTTTTATTTGATATGCGTAGTAAATCATGTAAATCTTCCCATGCATATCCTGCACAACCTAATGCAACAAACCAAGGGGGTGGGCCAAGGTTTCTGATCATACAACGTACATCTCCATGACGTCGAAACCAGTACTCATTAGTACCACACATTTTTGCTAATAGATTTGTAATATTTGATTGTAAAACCTCATCCTTTTGTTGCACTTTTTCTAATAATTGTGTAGCTGTCATATTTTGAAAGTGTGATCCTGATTTTAATATGTGTGCAACTCCTAAACATAAAGTTGCTAGTTCACTTTCAAAGAGTAGGTGTAATATGTATTCCACATTTTGTCTAAATCTGGGATCTTCAGAATACATCCGTAATGAGCGGTATTCTGAAGCTGATATTTGAATAGGTCTATCATCATACCTTCCTTCTTTGCCAGTAGGAAAGAGTAAATGAAAGGCACATGCTTCTATACTTTTTTCCCATATGCTGATTGGTGATCCTTTTGTTTGACACATTTGGTATGTTTCCAGTACATCTTCTATGGTGTCATTAGAGTGCAAAGGATGAATTGTATAATGGTCTGTAGTATTTGATATTGTAGCAGGATCTAGTAGCTCAAATTGACCAGCTTCTTGTGTTTCTTGAATTATTTCAGTTGTATCTTTCAAGTTTTCATCAATATTAATTTCTTTGTAATATTCATTATTCTCTTTAAGATATTGGAAGGCTTGTCTAACTTTATGTAAATCTACCAGCTGTTGCCATATTTTTTTGTCCTTTTTAGGTACTCCATTTACTAAGATAATTAAAGATTTCTGCATTGGACGTTGCACTCCTAGAGTATGCACATTTTCTTTTAGATCTAATGGTAAATAAACTACTTTTCCACGAATGCCTTTTACCAATTCAGAGGGAGGTAATTTTGCTGTTTTTGGTTGAAGGCGTATTATTGCTTGAAATGGGTGTACTGTTTGAATTATGATGCTCTCATATAAATTAAGTTGTTGTAGGGGTTTTGGTACTGGGTATAATTCCAAATTATTTGTGATAGTACGTGAAGGAGTTTGGTTGTTGTCAGGTTTTGTAGTGCAGTAACTGCAAAGTATTAAGGGGTCAGTTATTTGGTATTTGTTTTCTGCTACAAGCTAGAGAGCTAATTCAAACCTTTTAGAATCTTCATTGTCTTCTATTTTGTATGATAGGTCTACAGTTTTTGTGTTACTTTTGTAAAAAGTTCTACGGCAACATACACATACATGGTTTGGTACTTCAGCTGATGTACTTTTAAATTTTAGTATTTCTTTTTTGTATGTGTTTAGCAAAAGGTTGCCATGTGTAGAATTGTTGCTTAATTGGTTTAAAGCTATTTCATTCTGTAAATGGCTTTCACTTTTAAAATATTTGTTCTGGATATAGTCAATTTCTTCAAGTAGGTCTTTTGCTGTACCATGTAGAAGGATGTTATTTAAATTTGCTAGTGCTAAAGCAGTACTTTTACCATAGTACAGTTTATAGACTAGATTTCTTATAGTTAAGTGATGTGTTGATATCCTTTTGATATCATGGAAAGTAGTTTTACAAGTAGGTCCTGTAATGCAGGGCAATGAATGTCCTTGTAGTCCTGTGTACTTGCGCACTGGACATGTATCCATATTTTGCAGTCATTTAATTTTGATTTTGTCTTTGCTTTTTACATATTTATTGAGGGATTGCCGTAAAGATTTGAAACATTGTTTGGGAATGTTACACATTGACGTGCATGGTCATTTGTAGACTAGACGTTCTGATTCAGTTGAATGGAGGAGTAATTCTAAGTTTTCAGGGCATATTTTTGTAAGGAGTACTTCTTGTTCCATTATGGTATTATTCACTTTTTCATAACCTCAACCACTGCTATGTATGGCAATTGTTTTGTTTGCTTTTGTTTGTACGCTTCTTCATTAAAATATGGTTCTGTGCTCGTAGCGTGATTCCATTCACCTCCGCAGATACTTAAGAAGTTCTTTCTGTTGACATTTCGCTTATTGAGAAGTCTTTTTTGTAATTTAGTTATTAGTTTTGTTAGTGGTTTCATTTTGTTTAACACTAAAATAAATAACTTTCTTTTGAGAAGAATTGCTAAATAACTTTCTTTTGAGAAGAATTGCACTGTCCATCAACGCTTCTAAGATTAATTTCCTATGATAAGTTTTAAGCATTGAACCTGATTTCTCTCCAAGTTTTTATAAGATTTTGAAGGACTTTGTGATGGTACATTTTGGCTAAAATACTTTTCTTGGTATGCTTACTTTGCATTTTATCAAAGTTTAAAGAAGCAGTTTTATCTGTAGTGATAGCTGATTTTCTGTTAATTGTTCTTTGGTTTGTTTTACATTTTGATAGAAGAGGCAAAGTTTTTGTACTTGAAACTTCTTGTGTTTCACTAAATGACTGTATTAGCTGTTTTGTTTCAACTTTTTTTTTACAAATTCTGCTAGAGATGGATGCCTATGTTGGACAGTTTTATTTTCATTTGCTCTACTTCTGTGTTGCTTTCTATGGACTTGACTTTTGGTAGGCATTCTTTAGGGTCTGTTAAAAAAATAAAGATGGTATGGGTTGGGGTGTACTACAATGTATGTGTGCTGTATGCATGAGTGCTTGAGTAAGATGATAAAGATGTATGTAATGGTGTGTGATTGGGGATTGGGAACTACAACTAGTAGGGATAGGTATTCTTGAATTTATGTGTTACTAAACTGGGGTTCAGATGACAAAAAAAGTAAGCTAGTGGTGTGGAAAAGTACAAATAGTAAATCTAATGTATACAATTAAAACAGTTGTTTGTTCTATAATATGAAAATTGTAGCGGTTCAGTTGGGTAATTTGTGTGTCCAAAAATAGGAATTTGTGGGCCATTCTGGCTGTAAATCGCTGTTTAAGACGTGGAGATTTTTTGACAAAATGGTACACAATCTCTATTTTTAGGCACAATAATAGCTTGTATTAACTTTACAGTATGTTTGAGTAATAATACAAATATTATGGTGATATTCTACTTACTCTTTTTCTTAATTTAACAGGTAACTTCTTAGTTCTTCTTTGTTCTTCAAATTCGGCTGCTTCTTTTCAGGAGACTGGTCTGCACTGCAATTGTAAAAGATTCAAATTAGTAATTTTGTTTGTATATAGAGCTGTTTTTAATTTAGATATTGATTTTTTTAATTGAAATCCTCAGCGCCTTCTTCAAAACCATTAAACTAATTTATTTACATAAGATACATTGCATCAGTTCAGTACATATGATATGTTCTTAATGAACAAATTGTATTGAATGACTAACTGTAGCAAAAAAATATCTTTACTATGTCTTGAGAAATGTATAATATACCAGTGAATACCACTATTTCTGTAACTAAGCTGTTCTAGGTAATAGCGCCTCAATGGCATGTCTAAATTAAAGTAATTAAGTAAATAAATAAATAAAAACAAAAAAATATGAAATTGTATAAGTATTTTTTAAAGATTTAAACATAGATTGTGCTTGCATGCAATTTTGTTTGAATATATGCAGTCTATATATTTCATTTAAAAAATGTTAGTTTAACATGATTTGAGTGTGTGTGTATAAAGAAAGTAAATAGTATAAAGTTTTATAAGTGATAGTTGATTTTAGGAAATTGAAAAAAATACAGTAAATTCATTTTACAGATTACACAAGCTAAAAGTCTGTTTGAAAATGTGTTCATCTACTGTACAGAAAATATGCATACCTGAAGTTTGTGTTCATGCATATGGATTTGCATGGAGCTGCAAGTAGAAATCTTGGAGACTTGTACAGTATTTCTGGTAGATGGTGCTTGCCAATGATATGAGACTTGTACTCAGAGAGATTCACTGTACATTTGCATTGCTGATCTATGATGATGCAGTTAGATGTAGACGTCTTGAATGTGATTGGTTCATGGTCATGTGACTTCTTACCTACATCCAATGAGGGAATGGCAGAGAGAGTGAAGTGGAAATGGTAGAAGGGCTGTTCATGTTACGATATGTCCGCGGATATGGCGGTAGTTCACGGACATCAGGAGTTACATCCGGGGATTTCTGGGTTCAGAAGTCATGCAAATGAGAATGAGTACTGAAAGGGATTGGTCAGGACAGTTTAGTGGGTGTGTTGTGCCAGAAGATAGTTTCTCATATACTGTTTTTGCTGAGAGAACAACAGATAGCTATGTCTGTGTGTTTTAGGAAAAAGATTGTATGGTTTTTGGGAGATTCATGGATATATTGGTTGAAGGTGCATGCAGAACGCTGTGGAGTAGCTGTAGATCTTGGATTCCCACATGTTGAAGTACACTGGTATGGGGTACGTGGAATGAAGTGGTTGGTCTACCTCTCTGTGCTACTTTGGAGACAGAGCAACATCCAGACATAATTGTAATTCATTGTGGAGGGAACAGTTTAGGACATGTGACTGGAATTTTTTTGCAATTTGCTATGAAAGAAGGACTTGGGAAGGTTATGGACATGTTTCCTAATTCTCAAGTGATATTTTCACGGATTGCGCAGAGACAAATGTGGCTTTGTTCTTCTTCGTTTGGTCCACAAATAGAAAAAGCAAGGCGCAATGTTAATAAAGCTGTTTGTGCCTTTCTAAAAGATTTTGGCATGTCTTCTTTTCACAATGAAAATATTCTGTTTCGTAGTACAAACATTTTTCGCATAGATGGAGTCCATCTTACTTATGGTGGTAATCAGATTTTTCTGAGAAATGTACAAAATGCATTGCGACCTTTTTTGGAATTAGAACATCCATTTTGAAGTAGGTGTTAAGCATTTATAATTTTTGACTTACAAACACCTCCCAAAGGCTCTTTTCAGAGCCACCACTTCCTCCCAGAGAAAATTGCAATGTTTGTGATAGGGTAGCAACCCAATTTTTTAAATGTTCGCGAACTGTCCGCAGACTTCTAAAAAATACAAAGGGCTCTGCTTCATTTATTTTCACTTCTGTTTTTTAACTGTGAAATGCGGCTCTGAAAAGAGCCTTATTTTTTTTAATTTTTGTTATTTTGTATTTTTTTGGTTTTTTTATACACGACACACTAGGAGAGGAGGGGAAAGGAAGGTAAAGGGGGGGACAACATCCACAGGGATAAGAACGGGTGACCAGAGAGAGGAAGATGTAGAGTGGGTTTTATTTGGGTAGTGAGCAGATCTTCTCGTGCTCTGAGACGATAGGCTAAAAAGCACTACGAAGTCGCTCCCCCCTGCAGAGTACTGTGTCACAGTACATACACACAACTGTGACCCTTGAAAGGTAAGGGCCATCAGCATTCTGTATGGCCTGTGAGGCAGCTTGAGGAAGACGCTGTCCCACAGAGGTGGTCCTTGTGGTGACCGGATCAGAAACAGAGGATGAAGTAGAGGAAATCAACCTGATACGTTTTTCGCAAGGTACAACCCTGCGAATAGCCCCAGATTGAAATGACCTCAGGTGTCGCTTCATAGTAGTGGTCCCAAAGCTGTACTTACCGTGCTTCCAGCGACTGAGTATCATTTTGCACTCATTGCAGGTAACACTTTTCGCACAAGCCTTAGGTCCATTCCCATGAATGGTAAATAACCGCCACACCTAAGACCCACGCCTAGTGCGGGTAGTAGGGATTTCCTCTACCTCATTCTCATCATCCTCTTCTTCCTCCTCTGCATCCTCACTCCTGTTCCCCTCTTCAGGCCCTTGGGGAGGTGGTGGTGGTGGAGGGGGTGGGGGTGGTGCTGAAGCAGGTGCAGCACCAAGTAGTAGTAGTTCAGCCATGGATGCCATCTCGATGATGATGTAATCTGCAGGTGGCAGAAAAAATTGCTGTGTTCTGAAGAATAGCCAGAAACACAATGAGAATAAGCTGTAGGGCATGGTCTTTTATAGGGGTGCTTGTGCACGGTCCACGGACATGCGCGCTGTCCGTGGACAGATCGAACACAAACAAAAGTTCGAAAAGTTTCAAAAGGTATGTAGAAACTCAGGATTACTATGTGGGACTTGTGCCATGGTGAGATTGTATTGAAAAATATTATGGATTAATTGAAAATGTACTTTTAAATTGTTCGGGGACACGAACAGTGTCCGCATTCAGAACACGCGAGCAGCGAGGGCGCGGTCATATGATCCATTTGCGAACTTGTCCGCGAAGGAAGCGCATGTCTGCAGGTCAACAAATGCATGGAGATTGGTTAGCGCATGCAAGTTGATGTTTTACGGACACTGTTCGGGTCCTGAATTAATTAAAAATGCGTCACACGTGAAACGAACATTTCAGGACACTGCGTGTGTTCTTAGAACAGTTTAAACTTGCTAGCGAACAGTAAGGACAGATATAGTGTTCTTTAGGACACTTAAATCTTTTTTTTTTACGAACATTTCAGGACACCGCGTGTGTTCTTAGAATAGTTTCATCTTGCTAGCGAACACTACGAACAGGTGTAATGTTCTTCAGGACACCTCCATTTTCGTTTATTTATGGACATTTGAGGACACCAATTGTGTTCTTAGAACAGTTTCAAGTTGATGGCGAACATTACGGACAGATATAGTGTTCTTTAGAACACTTTAATTTTAGTTTTTTTATGAACATTTCAGGAAACCATGTTTGTTCTTAGAACAGTTTCAACTTGCTAGCGAACAGTACAAACAGGTATAGTGTTCTTCAGGACACCTCCATTTTCGTTTATTTACGAACATTTCAGAACACCTGCACTGTCCGCGGTCACTTACATTGTTTTTAAAAAAATATAAAAACTGAAACTATTTACAACACAATATAAAAATGTAACTTTATTTAACATATATTAATAATTTATGACAGAGAAGGTGAGGCAGAAACAGAAACAAAAACAGGAGAATTAGGGGTTTCAACATGATTGTTATTAGGTGAAGAAGGGATGGAAGTCTCATCAAAACATTTTGGGTTATGGAGAGGGTTTGGGGATAATTGACTGGGATATGGTGAGGAGGGACAAGTACATGTGGGTTAATGATACGAGGTTTTTGGTTAAAAATGATCTCCCACAAAAGTTTTCAATTTATTAAACTAGTCAACAATAAATCAAATTTTTCTTCTATACTGTGAAAAGTGTTATCCATAACAGGTTTTTCAGAAGTATTTTCTATTTTGGTATGCACTGTACAAAAAAATATATATATATGTTAAATGTATACAATATAATAATAATTACATGGTTTATATTATAAAGTGTTTACCATTAGTTTCACTATCTTGTGACATTTCTTCATGTAGGAAATGCTCCTCTAGCCATTCCAGAGTAGTAGACATTTCTGTGAGAAAAAAAACAAAAAGATAATATATTTTTTTATCTAATACAGAAAGTTTATAAATATATGAATAAAATTAAGTACAGGTAAGATATGTCCTATGTACTCAGTGGGTCTGCTCTTGTTCTCAGTTCTGTCGTGTCTGTGAGGTAATTATGTTGGAAGCCAATTTATCTTCTTGTGATATATTCCATTTTAGAACATAGTGCATTTAAATGAATGGTTAGTGTGTTGCATATATGGGTTACATTTCTTATGTATTAGTACATATAATGTGTTTGTGTGCTCCTCTTTGAATTTGTTAAATGTTCCTATGTTATGATATAACAATCAAACATACCCACCCAGAGTTTTTAGGTAGTGGTACTGTTCTTCGAACATGTCCGCGAACATTAAATGGGTTCGCGGACATCAAGTACAGTAGAAGAGATTCAGTCTGTTCCATATGACATGTATATAAAGTCAAAGTCATTATTGTTAAATTGCACTACTAAAAACCTATGAAATTCAGTGAAAAAACTTTGTTAAATGGACGATATGGTTAAGTTGCACTACTAAAAACCTAAGAAATTCAGTGAAAAAACGTTGTTAAAGGGACGTTATGGTTAAGTTGCGCTGCTAAAAACCTAGGACATTCAGTGAAAAAACTTTCTTAAAGGGACGTTATGGTTAAGTTGCGCTGCAAAAAACCTTTCAAATTCAGTGAAAAAACTTTGTTAAAGGGACGTTATGGTTCCAAGTAAAACCGAAAAACCCTTGAAATTCGCCAGTTATGGTAAGCTAAGCAACGATAACTCGCGCCATCACCGTGCACTGCTAAGCCTAACAACCAGGACATCAAAGATGACATCACAAATGTCATTGATGATATCACTGATGACATCACATGTGCATTTACCTTTCATGAAAAGTCTGTACAAGGGATTCTTAGTGTAATGTTAATAAAAAAGTGTCAAAGATTATTGGAATAAATATCAAGTGCTAATCAGTGTATTAAGCAATGCATTGATATAAATAGCATTCTGTTATGAAGTTCCATCCAGTATACTAAGGTACTCATGTAGAAACATAGGCATTGTGTGCAGCATACACGATGGAGGTGCAATATTCATAAGCTTGCCATGTTGAATAGTGAAATGATAACTGTTTTCATATTACAGTTTTTGCGTACAGTGAAACTTGTGATAAGTAGGTAATAAAACCCACTTACTACATAATTGCATTATTATAGACAAATCACAAAGAGACAACACCACATACAAATATGAATATATACAAGGGAATTGAAGTAAGAAAAAAACAGCAATAGTAGCAGAAAGTGTTCATAACCTAACTGATTACCTTTATGCAGAGAAATGATTGCTCTGTTTCAAAGCTGTTACTTACCCTATCTACATATATCACATGATGTGTCTAGACCCTAAGGAAAATAGTGTGAGTACAACATATAAAAATATGAGTATATACAGGGGAAGTACAGTAATAAAAAAACATCAAAACTAACAGAAAGTGCTGATAAATCTACTGATAATTTTAATGCACAAAAAGGATTGCTGTCTTTCAAGGTTGTGTCTTCCCCTATGTATATGTTTCATATGATATGACTGGACCATAAGGGAATTATTGTAAGAACATACTTGAAGGATAAGTCTACGAATATAGTACATTTACAATTTTTAGTTCCTGACTGTTACTGAAGAAAATCATGTGGCCTAGATATGTCAGGAAAGGAAAAAAGGGGGAGTCAGACATGTGATGTCATCAGTGATGTCATCAATGACATTTGTGATGTCATCTTTGATGTCCTGGGTGTAAGGCTTAGCAGTTCACGGTGGTGGCGCGAGTTATGGTTGCTTAGCTTACCATAACTGGCGAATTTCAAGGGTTTTTCGGTTTTACTTGGAACCATAACGTCCCTTTAACAAAGTTTTTTCACTGAATTTGAAAGGTGTTTAGCAGCGCAACTTAACCATAACGTCCCTTTAACAAAGTTTTTTCACTGAATATATATATATATATATATATATATATATATATATATATATATATATATATATATATATATACACTTTAAACATCTTCAAAAATAACTAAATAGAAAAATTGTACACAAAACCCACCCCTGAGGAAAGAACACTGAATATTCAAGGATAGACAAATGCAGCACCCTGTATAATGAATCATGGGAGAAAGGCAAGTAAAAACCACAATGTTCTTTTAAAGAATAGTTATTGCTGTAAAAACAGGACATAAGTGACTTAACTAGTCTCTAGGGTCCAAAAAATGGACGAGGTTGCCAGTTATAGAACTGTAAAAACACAGCCCTGTAGAAGGAACACAGAATATGCAAACATAGAATAGATGCAGAAATTTGGCCAATGAGATGGGGGAGAATATGCACCTAAAAGACCACAAAGTTCAATTGACATGTTCTAGAGGTTACAAAAGGGATTTAAATGAACTATCCAGTCTCTAGGGCTCAAAGATAGAGCAGGGGCAGATATATTATTCAATAATACTTCTGCAAACGTCTTGTTGGTTCAAAGGCATCGGACCAGGCTTCTCAGGGTCGATCAGGGGTCTTTAACAGTTTGAAGATGTGTCAGGAACAGTGATCCAGTGGCCAAATGGCGTCAAGACATGGTAGAAAGGTAGGTTGCTACGCTCTCAAGTCGCCTGCCTATGTTGTGCAGATCGGGCCATCACAAGGTCCGGTTGGCAGTCGAAGTTTGATGGTGGTTTGCTGGTATAGGATGAACAGGTGAGTCTATTCTGTGCAGAGGCTTGGAGGTCACTGTTCGGGAGATACTAGGTTTGGTTTGATCGACTTACAGGCATGACGATGGCTAGGCTAGTGCTTCAAGTATTAACAGGTGTTTGTTTAGTTTCGCCGGCATGTGTTTTGATCTTAGAGGTCATTATCCATGTAAGATAGGTTTGGTACGTCTGGCTAGTTGTCTCAAAGTGAGGAGGGGAGGCCCCTTTATTGATATCTGGTGGGTAATTCACAGTTCAGGGTGGAGGTAGAGCCTGATTGTTGCTCATTCAGGTTCTCTCGGTCGGTGTCACTGTTTACAGATAACTTTAGGTTAAGTAGCTGAAAAATGGCACAAAATAACAATAGTACAGAGTAGTATAATTCGTTTTTAATAACATAGGCAATTATTGCATTGTAGCTTTGGTTTTTGACAGCATTGCTGCACATAACATTGTATGCCTTGCATGCACTCATCTCATAGAGAGGATGCATCATATTATTTTTCATGTAGCACATTGCCCCATGTCTGCGAACGGCACCCAACACACAGCATGACACCATACTTATTACACTTTGCCTACACAACATGATTGCAGATGATACATGGTGCATAGCACCACATTCCTGCATGCATCCCACTTCCCAGAAAAACCAGAGCACATAAGCTCATGATACTTCATTTTCAGTTTACATGACAACTGCATAGAAGGTTCATAGCACATACAGTTATATTTTCACAATCTGGGACAGCACACACACAACCCATGACGTCATATGTTCTTTCGTGGCAAACACATGCACCTTTTTTCATCAGCATTTTTTAGAAAACCTAATGTGGAACACACAACACTACATGATTGTGCCTTCTGTACGTAGGGATATTAGGAACAAGAGCTACACCATTTCTGAGGAGGGCTTAGTCAGGGGTATTGAACTGCTATTAAGTAGACCATAGCTGTTAGTTGGGAGTACTTCATTGAATTTCATCCTGTCCTACAAACAGGCTGATTACTCAAGTGCAGGTGAGGAGGGGTATGAGATAGTTGCCAACTTATTAGTCAAAGGGGAGCAGTTCTCAAGTGACAAAGGCCAAGTCCCAGACAGCACATGCTGCCTTGTCAGATAGGGAAAGAGTACATAATGTTTGTGATGGCCACAGTAAAGGCTGGGAGTACTTTTCAGAGTTCCATGTAATAATGTTGCCACAAAAATATCGCCATGCAAAAATATCGCTGAAAAATTGCCATTTTTTGTGGCGACATTATTGCATGGAACATGCGGGGGACACCCCTGCAACCCCCAAACTTTTATTTTCTTTTCTTTTTTTTTCTTTTTTTTAATATTTTTTTTTTTTGCCCCTGTCCCCATATATATGGTCACCCATATAATATCGGCGCGACCTTTTCCCGGCGATATTATTTACGGCGACCATATATATGTGGATAATATTACCTGATACCCTTTTCAGGCAGCCACAACGTGAAATTGGCTGAATAATATGAAGACATCTGCAGAAATTATGGTCCAGGAGCAATGCTCAGCTGTATTTTTCTAGAAGGCAATTAATTGCAGGGGGGGTTACAAGAAGATGGTGTATCAGGATTGGCAGCATGTATCGAGTTGGGAAGCTACATAATGAGCAGGAGAAGACAGTGGGCATGGGAAATAAATAAAGGAGGTGTGTGCCATGTTGCTTTGTGGCTCATTGTTCAATCTCAGTGGGATGTTGCTGCCCCATTTGTCTGAGGTAGCATGGCCCTATCCGAATCAAGCCCTTTATCAAACTGTTACTTTAGATGGGATTGTTGCATTTTTTGCTGACCAAGAATGGGGGGTGAGATCAGGTTGGGTGGGTGATGTTCTTTTAAGTGACAAAAAGATAACTGCCAGACGTATGTGAGTAATGTTCATGGTTGTTTATGGGACTAGTGATGACCAGCCAATGATAATGTAAGGATGATATTTTGACATTTCCTTTGCATATGCTAATGATTTGCTTGTGGTTATAACATGTTCACACAGATTTATTTTCCTGGGATCGAGCCCACACTACTCCGGTTCAACATTGATTGCTCACGCATATCGAGTGATTTGGTGCTATTTAAACGTCAGCTTTACATTAATTCAGTTACCTCTGCAGATATTATCAAGTGAATGTGAGTGACTGCTAATGATCACTGCCAAAGTCTTATGTGAGGAAATTCAACCTCATCAATCAAATTTGACCATGAAAAACAGAGGTGTTCATAAATGAAGATAGCCTTGAGAACGACGCTTGAGTCGAAACACGTGTCGGCTGATTTCAAATTAAATATTCACTGTTGAAAATTCAGCATTCATTATTCTATTTGAACTTTCATTATTGAGTTTACCTATGCACTCAATCTCTAATAGAACTAGCGCGGAGTTATAGTCATAACCAAACCAGTTAGTCTATATTTGATAGGTGATAGTGGGTACGCCTATTACTTGACTAATACACCTCAGCTGCAGTTCATAATCACCGATCATATTGGGCAGAAGCGCGATTCAAATACCTTTTACCCATCAATACTTTATATTAGGCAGGTCTTTGGTGTCTGTACTGTAATTGTGAAGGTTAGGTAGAACATCAGTTATATTGTGACCCCGTTGTACCATTTCTTTTACTTCCTGGTTTGCTTTAAGCATACTGTGAGGCGTTATTTGAACGAGTGGGTATAGTGAGAAAAATAAATGCATGAAATCTTTAGAAATCCCCCACCAAATACATAAAAATGCCATATGCCATTTTCCACCTGCGAGGCTATTCCTTACATGTGATGTTTTGGTGGGTATATACTGGTACAATTGGATACACTTGCCAGGCGATAGCTGCACTTGCTCATGTTAGATTACATTGTACCATTGGTCAATGCAGTAGGCATAACATGGCATGATTTGGGCTTCTCAGGCTGCAGGTGACAGTATCTGCACATGTGTGGGAATAGCTTCCATATGTAACAGGCGAACGAACGAATTAGTAGTGCATGTTAAGCTGCACTTGGCATGCTGCAGTAAAACACTTTTTTTTGCTTTGCCAATGCTTATGTTCCGCAAAATACCGCGTGATGTCACACATGAGCATAATAACGTGAAAATACGTTCAGAATATCTTTTGTCGAGTATGAGCAGAAGACGCGTTTTTGTGAGCCCTGAAAGCGTTAAAAAAATTGCTCGTCAAAATGCATGATTAGCAAAGACATGCAGCAATGCTGGTAAGAGTGTGATTCTGGAACTTTCGCGACAACGGCTTTTTTCTCTAGATCTTCTAAAGCGAAGGAAACTGCAAACCGTAGAAGGTGAAAGGGGAGGGCGGAAATACATGGGAAACACGCACATCATTAAGTCAGTGATTTTAAAACAGCAACTCGCATAACACCAACTGGAGACTGCATCTCTATAGGAAAAGATTGCTATAGCGCCCAGCTTCCATTTCACTGCTCTGCAGAAACGCCGAACACCATTCCTAACCGTTAATCGTTTTTCTGTTGACTTAAGTTACCCGTTCAATTCTGATGAGCGGACGTCAGTCAGAGACCGAGTCTAATCAGATCTATCACAGACACAGCAGGTGCGTCTTTTCATTCTCTCTCTTTAATGACAGAAGCCATGTCGTGCCTATCGTTCCTGAAATCAACTAGCCAATTAAGGTCAATATACCAGCAGGCGCAGTGGCCTACATTGTTTTATCACAAGGCGCCCACGGTAATGCATTTCCCTCTACCATGCATTTAATGACTGAACATGACAAAAAAACACTACTACAGTTCCACTATGATATATAAACATAAACTCTTTTGTGCTTAGTGAATAACTCGTATGTGGCCCATTCTGGATAAAGACATAATGGGCCTGATTCAAGGAAGTGTTTTAGAATGGCGCAATCCCATAGGAAAACGTTCCATGAATCAGGCCTTATATGTGTATAATGATCTATATGAAATGGATATCCTCCCACCCGGAAAATACCTTCTACTTAAAAACTCGGAGATCGCTTTACGAGTTTGGCAATAATGCTGCCACATTCAAGTCCCAGTACAGCATGCAGTGACATATATGGGTTGAGACACCTACCATGATGCGGAACATCCAACAGGTGGCAGTACAAATACCACCTGTTTTACCGTTACCTCGAATCACTACTTTTGCCCAGTAAGTCATTAATTCTTGAAACGACTAATGATGGTACTATTTTATATGAATCAAAATGTATTTAAATTATTACAATGATTTATAATTAAGAAAATACATTGTACTCTATTACAGAATGTAATATAACCCAGAATATATTTACTTCTACTTTTATCAAGGTCTAAAGTGTGAATTGTATTGCAAAAGTGCCTAAAGTTGTAAAGTGGAAGTCAATAAGAGTAGGGCGGAAACAGTAAATCAAGGGATAATCATTAATGCCACCCCTTTTTCCAGCCACTCTATTACAGGTCGGATACCACCTTCAGAAATCCATCAGCAGAGAATGCTGGGAATTCTACTGCAATATCCTGGATATAGATCCATAGCACCCGCATTCCTGAAATATGGTCAGCAGAAAATGCTGTAATATTACAAGTTGGAAATCAGCCTACTATCGAGCCAAAACGCCGGAAAAAATACTGCTAGCCAAATCATTAAACAAGTAGCACAACTATAACACTGGTCAGGAAACAACGCCTCATCACTTCTATCTAAAACATGAGGCATGCCCAATCTAGCATTGATAATGTCTTACGGAAATGCCCTACATAGGTAGCTGTACCAGGCCAGTAGAAGGAAAATGAACGCAGCTGAACAAAATGGCGTGGCTCCTGGTAAATTTGTATTAAACACAAAATGTTGGCTGTACATTTAATCCATCTCCAATAGCTGACAGCAAATCGTCCTTATTATCACTTGGTCCCTCCTGCCACTTGAAGCTCCCAACCCATCACCCTGCCATATTAGGACATGTGACAATGGACTCCACAGTTCTGATCTTACGTTTGCCCTTCAATAGCCCTCTGGGAAGTGTAGTGTTCAATTACATCAAATGTATCCGATGGAATCAAACATAAACTGCCTGCAGATCCTTGCAGACAAACAATATGACTGCAGGCATATGTTAGATGGATCATCAAGCTATCTGCAGACAACAAGCCACACCCCTTTCACGCCATATAACCATGCCATAATTTTATCTGATGGGAAAGTCATATCCCAAATGCTGGATTAAATGAAGACCAGAACAGTGACACGTGTATAACCAGTAAAGCAGAACACTGGCATTTCTGCTGCAGATAACTCAGAATACTCCCTAGCATCTTGCCCAATCAGCACCACCCAGGATCCTCTGCGGTACCAGAAACAATAGCATACTGACGATAACCTCAGAGCATGTTGATTGATTTATTATTTATCATGCGCTTATACACAAGTGTTTCAAAGCACAACTATGTATGGGAGGGGAAGACATAGGGAAGAAAAGACAACACGCTCACTAGGTAAGGTACATTCAGATCATGGGGGAGAATTGAATAGGAAGTGCCCACTGAGATGGGCTCAGACCCGCTGATGGCGACACCCATCTACCCTCATCAATGGAGAGAGCATGTCTGTTCAGTCCTGGGAATATCAGCAAAGAAAACATGTAGCCTAACAGTGTGAGTGGCAATGCCAATGTGCACCATGAATAAGCCTTGCAAGATGGATGTACAGGAGGGATTACGTTCATCAGCTATATACATTCTCTGAACTTCTTCTACAGCAAGTGACAACACATGGCATTCAACTTAAGGGACACCTACTTCTTACCTCCATAATGAGGAAAGACACAGACATGAACACAGGCCATAGTGAATGTGTAACAGACCAATTCAATATCCTACTAACAAGATAACATTATGAGTACCCCCTCTAGCTTAACACCTCATGATTCCCGTTGTCATAATGGAACATCCAATGACCCTTTGTAGCCCAAACCCCTGTAATACAGAACTGTAGGCAAAATGGCAGATGCTAATCCCTCCATAATATGGTCTCATGCACACCAAGTGCTATTAGCACATCTTACATCCTGAAACCCCACCCACCCAGTGACTTACGTTGGCGCCTTACTCCCTCCACCTCCTACTGTGGCATCTTACCAACCCTGGCTGAACAGCATGCAGGCCTTTGTAGGGAGAAGTGTTTGACGTGGTGATGGTCTCTGCCCCAAAGTTACCATCCCCTAAAATGTTTAGGATGCCACAGGGTAGGCCAAAGTCCTGTGCCATGTTCGCTGTGAACTTCCTGGTGAGCTGAGGCTGCAGTGACAGCCTTCAGGCAGCATAGATGGCTGAGGTGTCTTCCAGTATTGTGCCCCTTTCACTGATGTGTCCACAGAATGCACCTCCACTTGATGGGCCACATGTACCCTTTGTTCCTCCAGCCACCTCTCTGTATCACGCAGCCATGATACAAGGACCTGGGCTTTTTTGGGCTCGAAGTACTGTGGGTGTGGAAGCAATGCCTGTGGAGGCAAGTAAGCTGGCTGGGGGATTGTGGCAATCACCAACGTTTGGGAGTGGGTCTCCTCCTCAGATGCAGTCTCAGAGTCTCCCTTTGCACAAGCAAAAAAACAACAACATTGGTTTATTGACATAGTGAATGAGAAGTGTGCCTGCAACTCCATTCACGGTGAGTGTGAATATCCTATCCCTTGAATGTGAGGCTCTAACAACCCTCTGCACGATCACACACAAGGTAATCGACTGGAACCCTGGACAAAGTCATGATGTAGCACTGCAGTCATGTACTTACCATTCGGTCCATGCATGTTGATGTTCTAATTTCCTATGCTGCCTATGTTATGGTGCCTTGAACAAGGTAAATGAATATGAGCACTGGGGGGGGGTGGTTTAACGTACAGACGATGTGCAGTGGGCCCACCTAGGAATGATTGTGACTACTTTTAGTAATGACTTTATGTGAAATATCTCACTTTTGTAGATTTGTTTTTGGAGAAAAATCCCCTGAATTAACATCCACTCCCATCCCCCAGAAGGACAATCCCACCCCGAAATGTTAGGACAAGAAATAGGCAATTTTTAAACTGAACATGCTGTATTATTTAAAATAATGACTACAAATTAAAGATGGTCCTCTAACTTTAAACGTGGAGGAACTCACCCATGATATTCCACACAAATACAGGCAGTTTGTCAACAGAAAAGAAACACAATCTGCCTATTATCTCACAGTACATTACATTTTGCATTCCAAGTCCAAATAATGTTGCAAGACAAAAATACATAATTCTTTCAAATATGAACATTCAAAATATCACTACTTGGTGGAATCACATTGGAAAGAAGAAACTTAACCATCTAGGAAATCAAGTGTATAATACATTGCGAAGAACATATAGGAATTCACATATCATTTTATTTAAATAATTAAATAATCCTTTTATTATATTGAAATAAACACAACAGTGACAATATGTTCAGCCATTGACAACGTAGTGAGGAAACCCTGTGCTCTGTGGTTATGGCGCCAAAGGAGCAAAGACATTTTTCCATCCATGTGTTCCATAGTTATACATGCAAATGAACAGTTCCTATACAGATCCATAGTTTCTATACATCTCTCAATTTCTTTCACCATCATACCTTACCCAGGGAGACCACTTTCAGGTATCTGACTGGTGTGGAATCTGTTGACCTATTCATCTAATAGTGCTGGTAGGCACCTCATATGTCCCTGGACCTAGCAGAGACCGACGCTAAACCCCTATACCCCTATAGTCTTCCTCCATGTAATAACAGTATGCAATGTCCCGCATCCAGGTTTGTACTGATGGAGGGGGGCCTTTCCCCCAAGCTTTGGCAAATGCAGTGTTTTGCCGATACCAGCAAAAAACCCCACCAGACATCTTGGGTCCTGGTACAACCTTTGTCTAACCCAAGAGTGCAACCATGGGAGACTTCTCTATTTATTTACCAACAATCTCATGGATTCTCTCGAAGACTCCGGAGCTAAATATGGCCACTGAATCACACTCCCAGGCCAAGTGTATAAAAGTGGCCAATGCACACAAAGGCAAAAACCTGCCATAATGGGGTTAAGAGGCAGAGGGGCAGCCAGGGGTGAAGTGACAGGCCAATGCCTTTTTAGAACTGACACACGGGACAGGCGGTGGTTCACAGGCTCTGGGTGCAGCAAGGGAGCATGGCAGCACCAATCCCGCTGGGGGACAAGGAGAATACAGATCTCTGCCTTGCACCAGTGAATGTCGCCGCCGCACTTGCACTGTCCGCCTGGAGCCGCGGACCACTTGGAGTTAGTTTTCCCATCCCACCCACCCTTTTTTAGGAGTAGAGAGGGGTGCGGGTGGGGCCGGACAATGGGGACACTGAGATCCCGTTTCGGAGCACTCTGGAGCTGGAATGATATTATATGGCATTTATAACGTGCCTATGCACAAGTGCTTCAAGGTGCAACGAGGCAAGGGAGGGGAAGAGAGGGAGGACAGATAACGATTCTACTAGGCCAGGTGTCATTGCCCGGGTGTTGCATGGTGGTGAGGCCTTGTCCCCTCCCCACCATGCCCTTCTTGGGAGGCTTTAACGGGAAGCAGCACCGTTTCTTGCAGGGCCCAGCTGTCCCCTGATACTGCCGCCCCCTCCACTCCTTGGAGCCTCAGGTTGCCATGCCTCATTCAGGTGATCCAAGGAGTGGAGGGGGCGGCAGTATCAGGGGACAGCTGGGCCCTGCAAGAAAGGGTGCTGCCTCCCGTTAAAGCCTCCCAAGAAGGGCATGGTGGGGAGGGGACAAGGCCTCACCACCATGCAACACCCCGGCAGGGCAGAGAGCCACGGTCCACCAGCGCCACTTGCCAGTAGGAAGTGTTGAAAATGATGTATTGATTATTGATAACTGTGTATTGGAATAATGTCACATTTTTGGAGTGCATTTATGTTAGCAGTGAAATTCAAATGTGGCAGTTTTGGCATCATACAAGATACTTGTTACGTGTATTCACTCTTCTCTTGGGCATGCTCCCCTGCTCAGCCCACACACATCTCACTCATGCAGTGTCTGGGTTAAATCTGTGGAGTGACGCTGGTGCGTAATATATTTGATGCAGGAATTTGAAATATAAGATGATGAAATGACTTTTGAGAGCAACATATTTTGTTTGTGAACAATAGCACCTCAACACTTGGCTGGTATCTGCTGGTGCTATGCCCCTTTCCATTTGCTGCAAGCCTTTTCCGACCATCCCACAGTCTTCTTTAAGATTTTGGCATGCAGGCTAGAAGTCAACCGGCCCTCACCCTTTACCCTTATGACCTAATGTAGCAGCTGTGTGGTATGTGGCTGATTTGGAAACAAGCTAAATTGTCCCTTGACCACATTTCAGATCAGGAAATAAAGGAAGATATCCAGAGTATAAGTTTCCCCGCAGTTCCTTAGATTTATCCAAGGGTACACATTGGTTGTTTGGGAATATATCATAGAATTTGGTAAAGCCCAGCCTCTCTATGCATTAAACGTATATTTGGTCACTGGTCAAAGAGATCCCCAGTATATGGGTGATGGGCAACACGGGGAGTAGAGTATTTTTTGGTAATTGTTACTGCTATTTTAGCCCAGGCTATGCACGTTCAGGCAACCAGGTCGACAAAGCCAGCCTTCCTGGGAGAAGTCTTCAAAGTTAGCCGACCTAAAGAGCATCAGGGCTGCTATATCCGTCTCAATCTAGACATGAGCTCTATCAGGATGAGGGTAGTAACAGTGGGACAAAAACAGTGCCTGGATTCAACATCTGGGAGGGATAGACTGCCGCTAGCAAATGGGGCACCAACTTATCCAAGCTAAGCCTTGCGGGTTTGGTGGCCTAGATGAATTATGAGATTATGCTCTTCAATGTTTTAAGGTGTGTGCCTGGGGGGTCAATAGGGATATTCAGGAACAGATAGAGACATTTCAGGAGTAGAACCCTTTTATTGAAAAACATTCTCCCAAAAAATTATACTGGCAGGTTTTTTCCACTTAAGAGTAGCTTCTTTGGCACCTGCTAGGGCCATGCCATAATTCTCCTGTTAAAGCACCTCCAGATTCTTAGATATCTCCACCCCAAGATACCTAGTTTTGACAGCATGCCATTGGAATCCCAATCTGCCCAGGGATTCCAAGGTCCGGTCGGTCAGGGGGAAAAGGACTGATTTCAGGGTGGTAATCTTGGTCCCAAGAAACATTTCCAAAATCTAGAATATCCTGCATCACCGGCTCCAGGTTATCCTCAGGAAAATAAAAAAAGGGTCATATCATCAGTCTAGAGTGAAATTATTAGTTTATGCAAGTATAAATGAATGCTATGGTGCACGTGATGCTCCCTTATCAGGCACGCTAGGGGTTCAATAGTCAATGCAAACAATAAGGGGGATAAGCGATACCCCTGCCATGTTAACAGGTTTATAACAATATTAATGTTTGAGCATCCAAAGCACAATGCAAAACCTATGTTACTAACTCTATTACCAGGCCTCTAGCTGCGAATAGTATTGTCCCAAATGTTACTCATTAATAGAACTACCATTTTACCATAAGGGACATTATTACCATCATTAAGATAGTAAATGAGTCTAGAGTTCCTGGCCCGTATGGCTCCTGTAATGCGCTACTAAAAAAAATAAAAATAACTCAACTGGGTGGGATAAAATACTCCATCTTTTAATAATTTATATAAGTAACACCAATTTGTTACTGAATAGTTGGACCCAGAGCATTGTTAATGGATTCATAGGCGTGGTTCTAAAAATGACCCCAACAACAATGTCATATTGGCCATGCTTGACACCTCAGCAAAGATATTTGCTTCAGTTCTCTTAGACAAATTAAACAAGTTGATTAATACTAATAAATTGTATTTATTTCATTTAATTCGTCATTTGTAAGGTGCTTTATACAACATAATTGTGTTTCACAATAAAGCACAGATCACAAGGATCCAGAGAGATTGGAGCCATTGTGAACAATCTCTGTATGGTAGTTTTATTAACTTCAGCTCAGTGTTTGATACCGTGAACCGGGAACTCCTTTTGGCAGAAGTTATATAATTGTGGAATCCCAGCAGGTGTCCTGAGCATGATCATTGCTTTACATACCAACACTACTGTTAAAGTTAGAACTAACCAAGCAGGATAACTTACCAAATCCATATTGACTAATAAAATAAGGCTGCATCCTAGCCCTCACACAGTTCCATGTCATTTCACTGACTGAAAACACTTTGAAGTAATGTCCTTCAATGGTATTACTTTGAAAATACCCTCATTT
Organism: Ambystoma mexicanum; assembly: GCF_040938575.1. Lineage (NCBI taxonomy): Eukaryota > Metazoa > Chordata > Amphibia > Caudata > Ambystomatidae > Ambystoma > Ambystoma mexicanum. The sequence continues at coordinate 98,634,766 of NC_090941.1, read as the reverse complement.
CCCCCTTCTCCTCCACTCCCTCACTCACCCCAAGCAAATCCCCACCCCCATTTTACCTCCTTCCCCAAAGATACATATATAATTTCAAAGTATTTCGAAATAATAGCATTGAAGTAAATTACTTCGAAGTGCTTGTTGTCGGGAAAACCATGAGATAACCCTCACGCTACTTAACGTATATCTGGCGGTTCTTTCAGAGCATTGACAGGTGCCAATTCCTATCCTCCAAAATTAATCACCTTACCCCTGCAATGGATTGGTCATGCCGATGATTTGTTCATTATGCATCTAACTCCCAGAGGACTACACAACAGCTCACTCACCTGGGTAAATACTTGTTAGAGAATGGCCTTGTCATCAACACTAGCAAGACTAGGATCATGTGTTTCCCCCGCATAATAAACATAGGAAATGTAGCTTGGTTTGGAAAATAAATGAAGTCCCATTAGAGTGTGTGGATCACTATAAATATCTGGCACTAGTGTGTTTGGTAGGTGGCGGAGAAGGACAAACCAATAAGAACCTTATTTCTGTAGACAGAGGATAATGTCAAAACAGTTTTAGGCACATGCGCATTTTGTAGGCAGGAAGAAAACAATAGCAGTATTAGTTACACATGTTTACCAGACATAGGATAACAACAAGGCAAGTGTGCTTTAAAAGTGTATAAGTCCAAAACAGTGAGAACTCCATGTGCATGTTCTATACAGAGGAGAACACCAAAGACACACATTTGTTTTAAAGGTTGGAAGAATACAAAAGGTTTGTTAGGCAGATGCATTTTGTATACAAAGTACCAAAGTTCATGCAACAAGTCGGACGAACACAAAAGTGACCTGCTTCTGGCCCTCAGACCCTTTCCTTGAACTGCATATTTTTCCAAGACATGGACTTGCATTACAATTATATCACATTAGAATACTTGCATTAAAGATTGGTGGAACTTCTTTTTGCCAGGCTGGGTGTGTAGGCAGTCCTACCAAGGTGGTCTGGAGTGCCTCAATGGGGTTTATCAGAGAAATGCTGCCCTTCTCTTTCCATCACCTACTTTTTTTCTAAGTGTTCTTTCCCAGGGTCTCCTTTGTTCGGACTATCCCTTCAATAACCTCCCTGATCCCCGCTGTAGTGGAAGGTCATGAACCACCACCCACCTCTGCAATTTTCTCTGTACCAACCTGGCCCGCTTGACACTCCCTAAACTTTCTAGCACAGTTATTGGCTACTCTTCCTACCTCCTTGGGTATTCTAGTGTTATCTCCATACCTGCACAATCAATGTTTCTTCTCCAAGATGGTTTTACCCACCTTGCTTTCTCCAACAATATCTCCCTTGCATTTCTCCAATTTGATATCTCCTACGCTGTTTTTCTTCAAAATGGTGTCTCCGTCCTTACTATGCAAGATGGTATATCCATACTTGCTCTATATTATTATGCCTCCCTCGTACCTCTGCAATGTAATTCCTTCCTTCCTTCCTTCCTTCCTTCCTTCCTTCCTTCCTTCCTTCCTTCCTTCCTTCCTTCCTTCCTTCCTTCCTTCCTTCCTTCCTTCCTTCCTTCCTTCCTTCCTTCCTTCCTTCCTTCCTTCCTTCCTTCCTTCCTTCCTTCCTTCCTTCCATAATCTCTCTTTCTTTCTCTGCCATCCCAATTTCTGGTGCTTTCCTTGCCTAGTTGATATTGCTCTCTTTCTTGTCCAAGTGTATAACTCTCCTTCCACTTCAGTGGACCATCTACCTGCTCCAACACACTAGAATCTCGCTCCACATCCACTGTCAGGGGTCGCGAACGTGGTGTTGGTGCTAGTGCTACCTATAATGTTAATGCCACAAGTCACAGAAAACATACCAGCAAGAAACAAAGTGTAACCATAGCAGCAGGAAAGAGGAAAATGCATAACCATGGCAGGTGTCATGTGTGTCACAAATGCAGGTGCAGAAGAATGGGGAACGCAGAGACAAGCTGAAATGACATGTCAGAACTACGTTGGTCCACAACACAGGGTCAGGACACGCCAGTGTTAACGCGCAGGCGCACACCACCACCCAAGTATGCCACTTGGGCTGAAGACCTCGGTCTGAACAGACACCATCTGCAGAGCTCTGTGTTTCATAGAACTTGTCAGCAAGCCTTAGCGGGGTCATGCCTTTGCCTGTCATCACGCCAGACTGTACATTAACCTGCTATACATGAGATAAGTAAAGCGGTTCAGCTGCTCCGCTACTAATCATAGAAGGCAGTGGAACGGCTCCTCTACTAACAATATAATGTGGTGCAGCCGCTTAACTGCATTTAAACCATGTTTGGATTTACCATATTAACCACGCTCAGAGCTCCCAACTAACAAATTGGATTTAAGGGCATTTGCGCTTGTCAGGTATGGAATATGACAGTGTTCTCTGTTTCCCCCAGACTGTACATTAACCACAAAAGGCAATGCTTAGAACATAGCTATCTTCTGACAAAAGGACATCCCACAAAGGCACAAGAGCTGATGAAGCAAAAGTCAAGTGGTCAATTATTTTTCAGATTTTTCTATGCTATATTTAGTATGTTTTCTCCAGTGTCCATGTGTCAAGTTGGCTGATGATAATAGCTCTTGGGTGATAAAATAATAGCTCTTGCCAGCATGAGGTAGTTGGTCGGAGCCAGGAATTGTCTACTCAGGGAGATGAGTTTTGTAGTATAGGCTGTGGAGGAAGCCAAGGCGTTGATGTTCTTGGTCATGATCAGCTCGGCATCCAAGTAGACCCAAGGATTTTGACTTGTTGTAGAACTGGGATGATGGAACCATAGATGGTAAAGGAGGAGTAGGTTGAATTTATTTTATTGAGACCATTAGATGGACCCCACAATAACTAGCTTTGTTGTATCATCTTTCAAACAGAGATTGTGAGTGGCCATCCAGTTTTGTATAGTGCAGTAGGTCTTGTAAATGGCGATGGAGTCCTCTGTGTGACAGCCAGTTTGTGGTGAGTATTTGAGTAATGTCTGCAAAGTTAGTGTAAGGGATATTGAGAAAGTGAAGGATGTCAAACAGTGGCTTAGTGTAGCTATTGTAGAATTTGGCGACAGACAGGAACATTGAGGGACACCCAAGGGGACTGAAATTGGGTTGGCAACACATTTACCAATGATGATTCTAGAGGTACATTCACCAAGGAAAGATTTGATCCAGGAGGTGGCCCCAGCAGAGAAGAGAAAGTGTGAGACAAGGTGTTGGCAGAGGGTGTTGTGGTCAGCTAAATCACCCGCTACTGACAAACCGAGGAGGAGTATGGAAAAATTGTCAGAATCCCCGATGTTGTCTAGTTGAATTTTAAGGTAGGCAAGCAAGGCAGTGTTGGTACTGTGTTTGGATCTGAGCTCTGATTGCCTGGCTCCTAGGAGATGTGGTATTCTAGGAAGTGTTGAACTTGAGAATAAGCAATGCAATCAAGATATTTGAGTAGGATCCAAGTGTAGGGCCCATTTCATCATCACCTAACATGGGGTTGTTCTTGGCAGATGGTCTGCTATTGGACTTGGGGACTTGTTTGCACAGTTACTTTCTTTATGCCACCAGCACATTTGGTTTATCATGGTCATAACTTCCAGGTAAGGGTCATTGTTTTTCTGTGCTGTATTCATCATCTCCCACAGCTCGCCACAATTCATAAGACCTCAACCACCTCCTCTGATGGTGTTCCCTGGTGGCAGTGCAAAATACTCCCCTGTGAAGACTGTGTTGGCTGTGCTGGGAGGAGATAACTTTATCATTGGGATTCCTCCTGTGTCTGTCTGGCCTCTTCATATTGGCCAGCACATGTCAAGTCTCCTACTCCAACACCTCCATGTCCCCGTCACCCAGGAAGGTCCACCACCTGCTAAAATCTCTCCAGCGGCTGGTCCTCACACCGTGGCTCCGTCTAACAGACCCTGTTCAACTGCTATAGATTTCCATGTTGGGTGAATGCACTTTCTTCTCAATGGTACCACCCAGAAACAGGATATCCAAATACCTTATGCTAAAACATTGCCCCTTCTTCATGGTTGGATTCCACAGGAGGCAGTGCCGCCCAGCCTCCAATGAAGCCTCTAACACAAAGCCTCTCTCTTAAGTCTGTGCACACAACTTCCGCCTTGGCCCTCTGCCTGCTCTCTCACCCATTCTATTGAGGCCTCTCCCAATTCCTCAGCTTCCTCCCACAATTAGAGAAAATGCATTGCTGCGTTGAACTGGTACCAACAAACAGAACAAGGTTAATTTGCTCATAAATCATGAAGACATCCTCCTCCTTCATTTAGGAGAAATACAGCTTGATCCTCTGTGCTACCGCTTTATTCCTCTCCAAGAATGTGCTTTTCTCTATGAGAGAACTGGCAAGTAAACCTCAAACAAGGGGACCAAGAAAACCTCAAGATACCCTGATAACCCAAGAAAAAGTAAAACTGTACTAGACAAACAATACTACAACCAACACAAGAGCAAGTTCTAAGAAGAAACAACAACAAAGAGGCAGGAGGAAACTAGATAATGGTAACAAATATTGCAGGTTGTGTTTTTTTGAGGATTGGTTGAGGAACAGCAAGGTAACATGTAAACACACAAACGAAATCTATGAACTGGGATGAAAATGTTAAAAACTGTAATAGAATATTATGTTAAAAATGAACTCCCAAGTGGAAAGTATGAAATAATTGGATGGGCAGAGAACACTGAAGTGCATTCTGTAAGAGGATTCAATTCAACACTACAGCTAAGTCAACGCCTAGTCTATAATACTGAATGAAAACCCTTATTGATATATCTTTATGTCCAGTTCATGCGTTCTGGATGACTACCCCTATATAACACCCCTCTCTTGGAATCCCCCTGGCCCCACTGAGCCAAGAAGTAGTTCTGTTTTGCAAATTAAAAGGTTTAATTGATAATTTAAACAATATATATTATATCACGCTTTATAATAAATTAATAATTGAATATCACACTTAATCTGATATGATAAAGATTAACAACGGAGAATCTGGCACTAACACGCTTCTCTATAATCAATAAGGAGTTGACATGAAATGGATAAGATAGCACACTGGTAAATATGGACAGAAGAATAATGTGGTAGAGAATGCTTTATAGAGTTCAAGGAAATGCAAAGTTGAATGAATGAAATGCAGTATAGAAAATACTCAATATGATTTCAACAAAACAATGTAATCACTTTTCTCTGGCAATCCCCTCCCCCCCTTGATGCAAGGCAAGGAAATGGAAGGAAAACACACAGTTCTCAGAAATGCAATCAAATGTGATTCAGTTCACCCCAGCAAGCTTAGACTACAGAAGTTTGAAAACACAGGCCCAAATTGCTTTGATATGTGCTGGCAATGAATTAAAAAATATGCTAAAATGCTTTTAATTCCCTTTCAGAGGTTCAGGGTGAGTGGTATCTAGTTAATATTAGCTCCGGCTCACACTAGCAATGATGCAGGGATAGTTAGCAGGTTAAACGAATTTCTGGCAAATGGAAGGCAAGCAGCAGCTGATTTTACATGTGGAGAAATTTGCAAATCGCGGAAAAATTCGCGGATGCGTGTTCCGCGATTGCGGTAAAACTATAGGGGGTAGGAATGCGGTTCTTAGTGCGATTAAAAGCTTAGCTTCTCAACTTTCAGATGAAAGTTACTGCAAGTCTCTAGCACAAACGGTTGCGGAGATATGAGCAATTGAATAAAGGTCGTTTTTCAGATTTGAAATTTTAAAAGCTCAAAAAGACAAGTGCAGCTTGCAACTAGAAAATGACAAGTGACAGCTTTACAAATGACAGGTGACAGTTAGGAGACAGTTCTACTTAGATTAAGCTAGATTGAATTAGATGAATTTAAACTAAGAGCTTTGGTTTGGTACAGTTTGGCGGTACTCACAAGAGATTTTAAACAGGAAGGCGGCTTTGTCACGATCTGGTCAACAGGTCTGGACTTCGGACGGTCTCTGGGCACAGCGTCTGGTCTCTGGAACTGCTCACAGCATCGGGGTCAGCACTCTGGATACAATGGCCTGGTCTCTGCTAGTCACCGGTTCTCTGGGTCGGGTCCTGCCTTCTCTTTGGATGTTTCTGTCACCGGGTTCTTGCAAAAGTTCTTGGCAAAATTCAGACGGCGTCAGCCGGCTGTCTGAAGAGTTCAGTTGCAAAAAGATTGTTAGGCCTGCTGACAAATACTCTTGCTGGCAGTGACCTTTTTGGTTAAGGTTCTGAAGTCTCTGTTTATCTTGGAGTCTAAGTGTTGGCTCTTTGAAGTTTGATGGAGGTAAGTATGGATTTTTCCGGCAGAGCTTCCCGCGGCAGATGGAATTGAAGGTCCCTATCTGTCCTGTCTGTCTGCTTTTATGTGTTTAGAATGTGGGTGTGTTCTAGCATCACTGACCCTACCTCTCTCTCAGCTTCTAATTGGTCAAACTTCCATTTCTCATTTGATTGGGGAAGGAAGTGTGTGTCAGCGTGATGTCATTTTATGGCTTGCAGAGAGTCCACTCCTCCTGTCAATTTACACACAAATCTAGATTTGAAACAAATACATATTTGCAGAGGTACATATTGTTTTAAAATCATATGCACCCATCATGCATTACAGGAGGTATACCCTGTTCCAACTCTGCTCTTCCTGGGAGCTTGCATTCAGAAATGGCACATATTTCACTTTTTAACTGATTTTGCAATTTCTGACATTGACCCAACTTTACATACATGTGCGCAGGGAGTATGGACATTAACTGATGAAGTTTCAGATTTTTAACATGCATACATTTAGAGTAATATCCACTTTTCCGCTGACACCCCCCTGAACATACCACCGGTTCTAAAAACCTCTTAAACTGTGGGCAGAAAAATCACAAGAAATATGGTATCATTTATAAAATTTTCACATGTCCGCTCTATGAATGATCCATCTTTTTAAAGTTATGTTCTGGCTCCAAAGGGGTGTGGTTTACCCTCAGCACAAGGTTGAATTTCTGGTTTTTCCAGTTCTGCCAAGCCAGCTTGCTCTCACAGGCAGTGCCCCTCCCAGCTTCTGCCAAGAGGAAGCTACATTTTACGACCGCTGTAATAAAATCTTTGCATGAGTCAAGACAGGCTTTGTTCAGAGCTCCTGTAGAGCACAGGTAATTCAATTATCAGATAGATGGCATATCCTTAGTGTGAGCAGCAAAAGGGCAGCTAGGCCTGGGAACACAGCTGTGACTCAAGTTTCACTCCTGATGGGGGTAGTTGTCAAGCAAAATCAAGTTCCTTAAGCCAGACTTTCAGCTAACTGTCATGTTTTTTGTTGCTTTTTAAATTAACTTGCAATTTTACACATGCAGCTAGAATGCTGATTCTAAGTGCAAAACTATGACATTTCAACAGTTACAAAGGCATGTGACACCAAACATAGGTCACTCATTTAATCTAAACATTTTCGATTTTAGTGTCTTTAAATCCAGTGCAACTTAAACTCTTGACTCCATAGCTCAGCCAGTTTTGTTATAAGCATTGTTCTGGGCTCTTCATTTCCCAGATTTTGTAGGCACACAAAACTCCATTCTGCCAAATGTCTGCTGGTGTTCAGTGAATATTTTGCACATATTGTAATGTTTGAAAATAGGCATTTTGAGCCTGCCTTCAGAGAAACACAGGGTGGTTTTAAAACGCCGGCTTTTGGATAGTGGTGAGTACTGGTACTGCACCCATTTTTGGGATTTAACAAATGAATTCCCCACAGTTATGGGTTTGCTTTTGGCAATCAGCATTGCCATTCCCAATGGTTTCAGACTACTGTGTGGGTAGTCCAATGGTGGTTTTAGGCAGTGTCCTTCTGTGCCCATAACATCGGCAAAAATGGGTGGCAGCCTATTCTTCATGCACTTCCCTGGGCATTTCCTAGGAAGCTCTGGCCATCATGATGTTTTCCATGTCAGTACTGCACAGTTTTGAGGTATGGCTCGGATGCATGGGTAAATACATCCCACAAGCCCCCCTCTTGCGATGGCCATTCGGTTTCACTGATGGGATTCGCAAGACCTGGGATGTTTCCTCATCTTCTTCCAATAAATGGCACAGTTCAGCATCTTTTCCTCCATCCGGTACTGATCGATCGGTTCTCCTCGCCGGTCCTGATGGGAAGATTGGGCGGTACCCCGGGCCCGTTGCGTCTCTGCTCGCGGTCTCCGGATCGTCCTCCTTGGCCCGTCTTCAGGTTTTCTTTCTCCTAGGACGACAAAGGAAGAGCGGCAATACCTACTCATAGACGTTTTTCCACCACTGTTGAGATAGTGGGGCAGCATATGCATTTCATCATAACGAAACATTACATTCTTATTTTGGAAAAAAAACAGTATAACTAAGAGACAGTTTCATGCAAATCACAATATTTTAGAGACTAGATGTGGTATGTTTTATGGTTGGAACTGAATTAGTCTGAGACAATACCCGCTAGGATTTCAGAGGATTCCTCCAGTTGTTGCAGAGCGTGCCTGGGATGGCAACATTTCAACTGGTTTATGTGGACCCACTTGTCTTCCCCCGCTGCCAAAGGACCTTTGGGGATGTGGATTTTGTAGGCCACAGGAGAGATTTTGTCGATGATCTCAAAGGGTCCCTTCCATGTAGGCAAAAATTTGCGCTGCTTGGCCTGGTTCCTTTGGAAGTTGTATAGATAGACCCGGTCTCCCACCTGATATTCCTTCCTGGAGGTTTTCAGGTCATAGTGGGTCTTCATGCTATCAGCTGATCTTTCTAGATTCCGCTGAGCATAAGCAAAAGCATGTTGAAGGTGTTTCCTTAAATTCTCCACATACTCATGAGTTGTGGAGGCATTTATCAGTGTCTGCTCTTGGGTCCTGTAGAGCAAATGCTGTGGAAGCACCATCTTGCGCCCAGTCATCAACTCAAATGGTGACATTTTGGTTGCAGATGAAGGGGTAGATCTGATAGCCATTAGGACCAGAGGTAATCGGATATCCCAACTTGGCCCAGAATCTGCCACAAACTTCTTTAATATGCTCACAATTGTCCGGTTATATCTCTCTACTGCTCCAGAAGAAGCTGGTCTATAAGCAATATGCAGCTTTCTCTTGACCCCCAGTATCTCCCACATCTTTGTCATTACTTCACTGGTGAAGTGGCTACCTCTGTCTGACTCAATCCTTTGAGGTAGACCAAAACGGGAAAAGATGTGGTTAATCATCAAGGCAGCTGCAGTTTCTGCCTTGCAATTTGGGGCTGGGAGACATTCCACCCACTTGGTAAACAAGCATGTCACAGTCAACATGTACTTATTCCCCCTAGCCGAGCGAATCACAGGGCCTACAAAGTCGATTTGTAAATCTGACCATGGCAGTGTCATCCCCCTCTTTTGTAAAGGCGCGCGGTGCGTGAGGGATGATGGCTGAAATTGTGCACACACAAGACACCCCTTCAAATATTGGTCGAGGTCCTGCCCCATGTGTGGCCAGTATGCAACCTCTCTTAAGATTTCCAATGTTGTGTGAAACCCCCTATGACCGGCAGTGGCCGCATCATGGGCGTGACTTAACATCAGGCTTCGGAATGAGGAAGGAACCACCCACTGATCATGGCCAGCTTTGGATTTCCTTACCAACAAACCGTCTTGGATCCGGAACATTTTTGGCCATTTCATCAACACTTTTAGGTCCTCTTTCCCAATGTAATCGGTATCCGTCAGGGGAAAGTTCTCGGGGTCCTCAAGGTGCTGGTAAAATTTACCAATAATTGGATCCCCCTTCTGAGCGGTAATCAAATCAGCATCAGGGGTCTCCTTACTCCATTGTGCAATTGAAAGGTCGTTGTGAGCATTTGTCTGGGACCTAGTGATAGCAGTGACCTGGATTTCCCCCAACAGGGACTCAATCTCAATTAGATCCCCTTGGATGGCCCCGGTTTTGGCCAGCTGATCAGCTAAGTCGTTTCCAGTTTTGTCTGGTCCCTCTACTTTGGAATGACCCTTGATCTTTTTCCAATAGATGGTCATCTCATTCGAGGTGACCAGATCATCAATGTTTTGGATCAACTTCCCATGTTTCAAGGGTTTGTTGTTAGCACATAACATGCCTCTGGTTTTCCAATTAACCAGGTGCTCCACGAACCCGTTCCGTACATAATCCGAATCTGTGATTATGACCAGTTCGTGGAGTTGATGCTGGACAGCAATGAGGATGGCCTGATGCACAGCCATCAATTCTGCCACCTAACTACTTCGGGGACCAATTTTGTATCCAGCGGAGGGTTCTGGGGACTCATTCACCCATGCATTCCCTACGCCGGCCACCAGTTCTTTCTCCCCGTTGTTGTCAACATGGTAAGAGCATCCATCCACATAGACAGTGGGCATTCCCTCACACTTGTCCTCTTCAAAGACTTTGTGTGGGGAATTAAGGTATGCCTCCGTGTTGTCCTTTATTTTTAGACTTTCGTCCTCGAGACAGTTTTCTCTGGCACAATCATGCAAGTCAGCCAGACCTTGCGCGAGGGGACTCTTCTTGTTTTGGCCATATCTGACCTCCACAGGAAAGCCTTGCATTGACAGAATCCAGGAAGTAATTCGGGAATTACTCACATTTCCGGCCCGGATTCTGTCACTTTGGAGATATTGCAGAGGCTGGTGTGGAGTCTCCACTATGATGTGTTCCCCCTGGATAAACGGGCGGTAATTCTTCAATGCCCACACCGTTGCCAGGAGTGCCTTCTCACAATCGTTGAATTTTTCCTCCACAGAGGATAAAGTTTTGCTCGCATAGGAGATTACTTTATTGACCTTGTCATGCTTTTGGTATAATACTGCCGTCAAGCACGTATTAGAGAACCCCGTCTCCAGGAAAAACTCCTTGTTTCTGACAGGGTAAGCTAGGCAAGGCGCTTGTGAGAGGCTTCTTTTGAGTTGTTTTACTGCCTCGGCTTGTTCTGGACCCCATTCCCACTTGACCCCCCCTTTCAGGAGATGAATCAGGGGTCTGGTGATCTCTGCGTAGCCCTCAATGAACTTTCTGCTGTAATTAGTCAGTCCAAGGAGGCTCCTTAGTTCCCGCAGAGTTGTGGGGTCTTTCAGTTTCTGAAGTGCTTCCACTTTCTTTTCCTGGGGACAGAGACCCTGAGGAGTAATCTCATGCCCCAAGAAATTAACACGGGTTCTACACCACTGTGCTTTCTGAAAGGAAAGTTTTGCTCCGGCGGCCCTCAACTGCATCAGAACATAACGGATCTCCGCTATGTGTTCTTCCACAGATGAACTTTTGATGAGGACATCATCTACATAAGCCAGGTTACCCCTCGCACCCAGGTCGGGCATGGCCTTATGTAGGAAAATGTTGAATTCATTGCCGGAGTTGAGGTATCCGAAGGGAGTCCGGGTCCATGTGTACTGCTGGCCCCCAAAGGTGAAAGCCAGTTTGTATTGGTCCTCCCTACTGACAGGCACGGTCCAGTACCCATTGGTCAGGTCTATTGCAGTGAATACCTGTGACCCCTGGATCTGGGCCAGCCCTTGGTCAATGTAGGGCAGTGGCCATCGGGAAGTATGGACCCGTTTGTTGAGCTCCCTAAGGTCAGCACAGAGTCTCCACTGGCCGTTTGGCTTCAATATTCCCAGCACCGGATTATTGAAGGTGCTGTGGACTGGACGGATTATTCCCCGGGACTCAAGGTTCTTAATTATTTCCGTAAGGGACTCCATTGATGCGAGAGGCAAGCGATATTGCTTCACAAACACAGGAGTCATGCCAGGGTCCGTGGGGATTGTTGTTGTGTGGATGTCAGTGCGACCACAGTCATATGAGTCTACCGCAAAGAGATCTTGGAAATCCAAGAAAACTTGTTTCAACTTTTGCTTTTGTTCCAGAGTCACACAGGCGTCAGCTAGGTTGACTCAATCTTCCACTAACTGCCTGAAGCCTGGGAAGACTTCTGGTTTGGCTATCTCCGCGGCCTCCTCCAGCTGGGTGGAGAAGTCCCTGGTCAGAGTGCTGATTTGGACCGGAGGCTTCAGGTGGGAAAGGCAGCCCTCATGGACCTGGAAAATCACCTCATCCCTCCTGAAGTCACAAGTCACATCTTCCTTACCATAAGGGCAAGAAGTGTACACCAGGAAGTTCCCCCCATGCCGGGTAAAAATCCTGTCTGGTGTTGTATTGTCCTCACTGTCACTGTCAAAACAGTCCTTGGGGATTGGCCCCAACGGTTCGTTACCTAAATCAATGGAAAAATGTCGGTCATCAACCGCCATTCCAATAATGGTGCCTGCGGCTAGAGTAATACTCTTTAAGTCGCTGTTATCCACCTCTATTGGAATGGTGTCATGTTCTATGCTGACTAATGGAGTTGGGTTTACCCCCAACCCTTGCTGTTGGAGAGAAGCATTTAGATGTATGTAAGCATCAGGGTTTTTCAACTCTTGTCCCCTTTTAACTTTCACTTCCAGGGAGAATTGTCGGGTCCTTTCTGGGATGGTGACTTCCTTTTTAGTCTGAATTTCAACTGCATAAGGTAGCAATTGAGCTGACCTAAATGTTTTTTCTGGGTCATCAAAGCCCATGGGATTATCCGCTAATCGGGACCAAGCTTTGAAGTTTATTAGGTCCAAACTAATGGCAAAGCGATTGAGAAGGTCACTGCCTAAGTAAAAGGCGGCAGGGACGTCTCGCACGACCCAACAATTGTGGACTATGCTCTTGTTGCCAATGGAGATTTTGAGCATACACCTGCTTGGCAGGAGCTGTTTGGAATTAGGTGCTTCAAGGTCCATTTCCCATTTGTCTATCAGTTTGAATGTGGGAATGGCTGGATCTTTTGGGAGTTGGCGGAACATGGCTTCGCTGATGAAGCTCTTACCGTTGTTCACACACACTCGAGCGAGAACCGAGTCCTTCCCATCATTTAACTGGACAGGGATGAACAACTGCTCTCCAATTTGCTGAATATCAGCCAGGCTCTGAGCTGATTTCACATCTTTCTGGACTATAGGAGTGGGAGTTTCAGATTGTGGATTAGTATAGAATCTCAGAGTGTTTCCTTCCAGCGTGGAATACCACTTTAGACTGGAAGGAAGGTTGATTTTCAGAAATAGAGAGGACCCCCCATCACCAGTCTGTTGTCCTACTGCTATTACTGTCACGTCTGGAATCTGGTTGTTCTGGAAGTGAAATTCTACTTGGTCAGATTTTTGTTCAACCATGTGGCATGTGCCGTTTAAACTAACATGGTTGACACTCTGTTTTAATTTTATTGGTCGGCTAGTCTGGGTCCAGAGGACCTTGTTTACACAATCTATTAGGGGTGACAACCTTCTCAGGAGGTCATTCCCTAGTAAACAAGGGGTGCCCTCTGGGGTCACAACTATGACCGGGTGTTTCAACTTATGTCGCCCAATTTTAATGTCCAAGTCTGCAGTCCCCTCAACGGGAATTTCCTTCCCGTCAAAGTTCTGTAGTTGTCCCGGAAGAGAGGTGAGAGGAATTTGGTAATTCTCTCCCCTTCCTGCATTCAGTTCGTCAAAGGCCCTTCTGGACAGAAAGGTAGCTTGAGATCCAGTGTCCACCAGTGCCGAGATTGTACCCTGCCCCTGTACTTGAACCGGGGCATAATATCTTCCCTCCTTCTCCTCAAGGGGGCACAGGTAATGTACATTTTTGGACAACTGGTGGGCTAACTTTCTGGTTTTGGACATTGCTAGCGAAGAGATTTGGGCAGAATTCTGTGGAGAGTCTTGGGAATCTGAAAGAAAAATTTGGCAACTGGAGATCAGAGCCATTGTGGGTTCCCCTGGCTCCGGTTCTGGGCCACCCCCCCCTTTTTGGAGGCAGTCACCAGGATGGGTTTGAACCAGGGGATTTTCTTGTTGTTGGTTCTGGGATGAGATGGTGGGCGGCGGTAGCTCAGTCTCCACATCTCCCCAGTCTGGATTTGCATCCCTAGGGACCCATTTTTCTTTGGGAGCAGTTCCCCCCTCTCTGAAGGAGAAGATCCTTTTCCCAGGATCCTCTGAGGATCCCTCTCCCTCAAATTGGAAGATCTGTACCTCCTCCTCAAACTGAGTCTGTTTGGGTCTTTTGTTTCTCCTACCCCCCCTCTGCTCCTTAGGAGGCAGACTTTCAGGGGCAAGAGATTTTGTTTCCGGTTCCTGGGTTTCCAGGGGCTGTTTACAAGTGAGGAAGGAAGCTTCCTCCAAGGCTTTACACCCCCCTTCCCTTTGTTCCTTCTCCCTGGGAACCGGTGAGTTATCGGGGTTCTGCCCCTGTCATTGTTCTGGAGCACCAGGTCCAGAGTTGGGTGCGTTCTGCGCCGGCACGCCCATCTGAGGGTTCTGCTGAGCCCTCAGTATGTGACCCAGATCCCGCGCCATGTTTTGAACCTGGCGCTCTAACTGGGAAACCCGCTCAGGCTGATACGGGGCCCTGTTTTCTCCCCTGGGCTGATCCCGGGAAGGGTAGCTGTCCCTCCTCTGGTAATACCCCGGGTTGGGAAGATTTGGGTACCCCTCCACCCTTGGCCTCCCCTCTCCCGGATTCAGTGGTCTGGGCTCAGGGAATTGGGGAAAGAAGGATGGATGGTTTTGGGGCTGAAAGTCGGGTGGATATCTGGGGAAAAAGTTCTGCCCAGGGTTTGGTAAATTTCTGCCCTCCTGTGGGAAGTTTGGAGGGAAGTTCCCTGGGTTAGGTGCTTGGCTGGATCCCCCCCCTTGGGCTGGAGGAGTCCACACATAACCCAGGATGGGTCGATTTCCCTTGTAACGGGGACTTACATAATCAGGAGAGCGAGGGACCCCATTTGTGGGGCTGCCTCCTTGGCTCCCTGTCTGTGACTGACCCGAGGACCTCATGGGCCTAGCATTATTAGGTGCAGGTAGGTTTTTAGGCCCCCCCATCTCCAAATCCAAAACGGGGGTGACCTTTACCTCTGCCACCTTGGCAGCAGCAGGGGTGCTGTTGGCTTTGGGGTTTTTCTGGGCATTACTTTTGCTATCTATCGGTTTCTGCACCTCATAGATCCGGGTAGCCTGTTCAATGACCCAGTCTAAGGATCTTTTCTCGTGAAAATCCCTCACGAGCTGGGTCATGATGTATTTGGGCAAGGCATGAAAAAATGTATTAACGAATTCTCGACTGTCTGTGCGCACCCTTCTGGTGGTCTGCGCAAAAGCACGCTTTAACTCCTGCACAAATTCTTGTGGGGCCTGATCCTCCCCACATTGCAAATTGTAGGCCGCCTTGCGAGCCTCTTGAGGATTTCTGTGAACAGAAAAATGTTTCAAGATGGCTGCCTTATAGGTGGACCATCTTAAATGATTTTGGTCCTCCAGCCCCGCAAAGAAACTGGAGTATTCCGGGGAGAAGGTCCACTTTACATATTGAATACAGCTTTGGCTGTCCTTCAAATGGAAAGTCTCCATCATTTGTTCAAACAACTCTAAGTGCTCCCAAACAGAATACTTAGCGTTCTTATGGTAAGGCGTGATGACGCTCCTGATCGCCTTAATCTGCTTTAAGGGGTCCTTAAGCAAGGCCCTTTTTGCCTTATTGGCCTTTTTGGTTCGGGTAACCCTTGTCCATTCGTCCTCGGACTCAGAGGCACTGCTCCCAGAGGTTCCCATCTGTTCTTCCAGGTTTTCCCGGATTCTGCGAGCCTGGGAATGGCTGGCAGAATGTGGGGACCTGGTCTCCTGTGTCCTGCGCAGTTCAGAGGAGTCTTCAGATTCCTCCTTGCTGCCAGGATTTGATGGGTACCCCCTCCACTGACCTAACTGGGCAGAGGTTTTCAGGATGCCCTTAATGGGCCTACTCTCCTGGGGTTCCCCACTGAACTGTACTGTACTTGGGTGCCCATACCCGGATGCCCACCCCTCCATTCCTGAGTGGTACTGGCCTATGAGCCCCATACTCTTAGCTGGATAGTAATCTGCCATCCCTGTGGCCCTGTGCTCATGTGCGCCAGGGGACATGGGGGTGGTAGAGTCCAGGGACTGGGGGAGATGAAGGCCCCTGGTGTTAGGGATCCTGCGGTTATGGTCAGGAGTCTCTCTTTCCCAGCGGACCTCATCTCTATCCGCCCCTGCTCCCTGTTGCAATGCAAGAGCCTGCATTTGTGCTTTCAGTTCCTCTGTTAAGGCCTTACTCGACTCTATCAGTTTCTCCTGCATCACTACCTGTTGCTGGAGCCTCTCCTTGTGCTGGCAGAGAGCCTCATTTTCCCTCTGTACTTCCTGGTTGGTCCTGGAGAACTGGGCCAGTCTTTGCTGCAGGAGGGTTACCTCCTGAGCTGTGTCCCTATTGGCCTGCTCCTTTCTTGCTAGAGCATCCTCCACCCTCCTGGTGTGCTCTAGCAAGTTCTGGTGTTCTTTTTGGAGGTCACCCAGTCCCTGGTGGGCCAGGTGATTTTCTTCCATTTTTCTTTTTAAATGGCAGACTTCCTGGCCTAAGGTATCCCTTTCCTGACTAAGAGCCTGCATCTGTGCCGCCAGGTCGTCCCTTTGCCTTTGGAAGGCACCAGCATTCTGGCGCTCCTGATCAAACTCTGCCTGGGTATCCAGGTCTTTCAGAATTAGTTTGTTGCTCTCTGCCTTCACTCTATCTAGGTGGCCTTGCAGGGTGACTACCTGCTCAGCACATACCCTGTTGAAGTCCAGTTGTTGCTCCAGCTTTTTCTGGTTTTGCAGTAGGGAGTCCAAACCTTCTTGGTATTCCTTCTGCAAGGCCAGAAATCTGGTATCCTGTTCTACCTTTTCCTGTTGCAGCACATCCATATCCTTCTTTATTTTAATGATGTGCTGCCTACTATCATCTTCTGACTCCTGGCTCCTCTGCAGCCTCTGCTCAGAAGAGACCAGGTCAGATTGGACCTTCTCTAATACCATCTGTTGCCTATTTGCCAGATTTTGGCTTTCAGCACATCTATCCTGCATGTCTCCCATATATAGGTACAGGTATGCTGCTATCCTGGCAATCTTGTCGTGTTCATCTTTGGCCTTAGGAGCCATATATAGTTCACTCAGGGCCACATGTAATGGACCCTGATCTCTCCATAAGTCTGACCCTGTTTCAGTGACCTGTCGCGTGATGGCCTGCAACCAGGCATCCTGGCCCTGTTCGGTCCATTCACCTCTCACAAATAGCTTATGCAAGAGGTGCTCTCTGGCTATTTTCATATCTACCAAGGTCGTCATTCTAGAGATTGGTCTCTGTCCTGACTTACAGAAGTTAGTATTTTATTTTTGCAGAACAGAACTTTTCTTGGAGTGTCCCTTTTGAGGAATGCTTTACAGCGTAACACAGCGTGGTGATCAGACCGGATATGCGTATCTGGTCAGCTGGCACACTGTATTAAGCTGCACAAGTGGTATTCTAACCCAAACGTCCGGCCGAGCCCCCAATTTGTAAGAGGATTCAATTCAACACTACAGCTAAGTCATCGCCTAGTCTATAATACTGAATGAAAACCCTTATTGATATATCTTTATGTCCAGTTCATGCGTTCTGGATGACTACCCCTATATAACACCCCTCTCTTGGAATCCCCCTGACCCCACTGAGCCAAGAAGTAGTTCTGTTTTGCAAATTAAAAGGTTTAATTGATAATTTAAACAATATATATTATATCACGCTTTATAATAAATTAATAATTGAATATCACACTTAATCTGATATGATAAAGATTAACAACGGAGAATCTGGCACTAACACGCTTCTCTATAATCAATAAGGAGTTGACATGAAATGGATAAGATAGCACACTGGTAAATATGGACAGAAGAATAATGTGGTAGAGAATGCTTTATAGAGTTCAAGGAAATGCAAAGTTGAATGAATGAAATGCAGTATAGAAAATACTCAATATGATTTCAACAAAACAATGTAATCACTTTTCTCTGGCAATCCCCTCCCCCCCTTGATGCAAGGCAAGGAAATGGAAGGAAAACACACAGTTCTCAGAAATGCAATCAAATGTGATTCAGTTCACCCCAGCAAGCTTAGACTACAGAAGTTTGAAAACACAGGCCCAAATTGCTTTGATATGTGCTGGCAATGAATTAAAAAATATGCTAAAATGCTTTTAATTCCCTTTCAGAGGTTCAGGGTGAGTGGTATCTAGTTAATATTAGCTCCGGCTCACACTAGCAATGATGCAGGGATAGTTAGCAGGTTAAACGAATTTCTGGCAAATGGAAGGCAAGCAGCAGCTGATTTTACATGTGGAGAAATTTGCAAATCGCGGTAAAATTCGCGGATGCGTGTTCCGCGATTGCGGTAAAACTATAGGGGGTAGGAATGCGGTTCTTAGTGCGATTAAAAGCTTAGATTCTCAACTTTCAGATGAAAGTTACTGCAAGTCTCTAGCACAAACGGTTGCGGAGATATGAGCAATTGAATAAAGGTCGTTTTTCAGATTTGAAATTTTAAAAGCTCAAAAAGACAAGTGCAGCTTGCAACTAGAAAATGACAAGTGACAGCTTTACAAATGACAGGTGACAGTTAGGAGACAGTTCTACTTAGATTAAGCTAGATTGAATTAGATGAATTTAAACTAAGAGCTTTGGTTTGGTACAGTTTGGCGGTACTCACAAGAGATTTTAAACAGGAAGGCGGCTTTGTCACGATCTGGTCAACAGGTCTGGACTTCGGACGGTCTCTGGGCACAGCATCTGGTCTCTGGAACTGCTCACAGCATCGGGGTCAGCACTCTGGATACAATGGCCTGGTCTCTGCTAGGCACCGGTTCTCTGGGTCGGGTCCTGCCTTCTCTTTGGATGTTTCTGTCACCGGGTTCTTGCAAAAGTTCTTGGCAAAATTCAGACGGCGTCAGCCGGCTGTCTGAAGAGTTCAGTTGCAAAAAGATTTTTAGGCCTGCTGACAAATACTCTTGCTGGCAGTGACCTTTTTGGTTAAGTTTCTGAAGTCTCTGTTTATCTTGGAGTCTAAGTGTTGGCTCTTTGAAGTTTGATGGAGGTAAGTATGGATTTTTCCGGCAGAGCTTCCCGCGGCAGATGGAATTGAAGGTCCCTATCTGTCCTGTCTGTCTGCTTTTATGTGTTTAGAATGTGGGTGTGTTCTAGCATCACTGACCCTACCTCTCTCTCAGCTTCTAATTGGTCAAACTTCCATTTCTCATTTGATTGGGGAAGGAAGTGTGTGTCAGCGTGATGTCATTTTATGGCTTGCAGAGAGTCCACTCCTCCTGTCAACTTACACACAAATCTAGATTTGAAACAAATACATATTTGCAGAGGTACATATTGTTTTAAAATCATATGCACCCATCATGCATTACAGGAGGTATACCCTGTTCAAACTCTGCTCTTCCTGGGAGCTTGCATTCAGAAATGGCACATATTTCACTTTTTAACTGATTTTGCAATTTCTGACATTGACCCAACTTTACATACATGTGCACAGGGAGTATGGACATTAACTGATGAAGTTTCAGATTTTTAACATGCATACATTTAGAGTAATATCCACTTTTCCGCTGACACCCCCCTGAACATACCACCGGTTCTAAAAACCTCTTAAACTGTGGGCAGAAAAATCACAAGAATTATGGTATCATTTATAAAATTTTCACATGTCCGCTCTATGAATGATCCATCTTTTTAAAGTTATGTTCTGGCTCCAAAGGGGTGTGGTTTACCCTCAGCACAAGGTTGAATTTCTGGTTTTTCCAGTTCTGCCAAGCCAGCTTGCTCTCACAGGCAGTGCCCCTCCCAGCTTCTGCCAAGAGGAAGCTACATTTTACGACCGCTGTAATAAAATCTTTGCATGAGTCAAGACAGGCTTTGTTCAGAGCTCCTGTAGAGCACAGGTAATTCAATTATCAGATAGATGGCATATCCTTAGTGTGAGCAGCAAAAGGGCAGCTAGGCCTGGGAACACAGCTGTGACTCAAGTTTCACTCCTGATGGGGGTAGTTGTCAAGCAAAATCAAGTTCCTTAAGCCAGACTTTCAGCTAACTGTCATGTTTTTTGTTGCTTTTTAAATTAACTTGCAATTTTACACATGCAGCTAGAATGCTGATTCTAAGTGCAAAACTATGACATTTCAACAGTTATAAAGGCATGTGACACCAAACATAGGTCACTCATTTAATCTAAACATTTTCGATTTTAGTGTCTTTAAATCCAGTGCAACTTAAACTGCTGACTCCATAGCTCAGCCAGTTTTGTTATAAGCATTGTTCTGGGCTCTTCATTTCCCAGATTTTGTAGGCACACAAAACTCCATTCTGCCAAATGTCTGCTGGTGTTCAGTGAATATTTTGCACATATTGTAATGTTTGAAAATAGGCATTTTGAGCCTGCCTTCAGAGAAACACAGGGTGGTTTTAAAACGCCGGCTTTTGGATAGTGGTGAGTACTGGTACTGCACCCATTTTTGGGATTTAACAAATGAATTCCCCACAGTTATGGGTTTGCTTTTGGCAATCAGCATTGCCATTCCCAATGGTTTCAGACTACTGTGTGGGTAGTCCAATGGTGGTTTTAGGCAGTGTCCTTCTGTGCCCATAACATCGGCAAAAATGGGTGGCAGCCTATTCTTCATGCACTTCCCTGGGCATTTCCTAGGAAGCTCTGGCCATCATGATGTTTTCCATGTCAGTACTGCACAGTTTTGAGGTATGGCTCGGATGCATGGGTAAATACATCCCACAATTCGCTGGGATTCTAAATGTTATTACACGTTTCCACAAAATATGATACTTTCAAACCAAGTAAAAGGAATAATAAAATATGGTTCAAGTAAAATCAAATATATTAGCAGTATAGATCATTAAGACTTTATGTGTTAGACTGGACATTATGTCCATTGTTATGTAAGACTCTTTAACATGTTCTTATTTGTTTATGTATTCATGTATTTATCAGTGTACTCATTTTCTTGTAAATCTAAGACCACACAATGAATAGATAATGGACAGAGGCAGTTAATGCATGGACAAGGTGGTTTGGTCAAGAAGAAGATCAATGAGAGCATGCTTGTTATCGAGGCTCAGTTAAATAGCCAGCTATTTAGGAGCTTCCTGAATTTCATCATAGCAGTAGCTTAAAGAATGTACATGTTCCCAGTTGGCCTTGGCCACCATTAGGAAACTGCACCTTTGGAGAGTTTTGGATTTAACAAAAAGTAATAATATAGGCTGCACTACAAGTTCTTTGAAAATTATTGCACTATAGTATACATAAAATGGAAATTAAGCATATGTGCAAACACTTTTGGGCCGTTAGCTATGGCAATAGAACATACATTCGTAGATGTTCACAAAAAAGAATACATGTAACCAGTGGTGCACTCTCCCAGATAAATTATCTGAATAATGATTCACAATTGAATAATTTGTACAAATATGCTTTTTTAATAAAGATCTGATCATATGTTCATATTTTGCTAAAAGTAAAACAAATCCTATTTAAATCAACGAAAAGGTCATGAAATAATAAATGGGTTGTACAGCAGAAGATAATTATTCACATAAAACAATCCCTGAATCTAAATTAGAATGAGGCAATCTTTCTAACAATTGTTGATGCTATACCATCAAAATGATAGGAGTTGATAAAAACATTTACATAGCAATTCAAGTATTCAATAAATGTTTTTGAACGTTTAAATCATGCCAGATATGCTGTACTGAGGTAATTTTAAGAGTTTGGGGAATTAAATCACCCTTGTTTACTTAAACGATTTGAGCTTTACTGTCTCTATAAAACAATATGTATGAGATTTAGAAACTCTAAAAAATAATTCCACACTACATGTTATCACACCATTATCTCATTATTCACTAATATTATCTGTGAAGCAGAACTATTTTAAAATCACTTCACTTTGTAATTCCATTCAGGTCTCACTTCAGTAAATTAATGGTAACTATTATTTAACTTTCATTAAAATGTTCAGAGTGTTTAATTGAAGCCTTACTTTGAACTCATCTCATTCAGTTTGTGTGAAACAATAATATGTAGTACTTCGTACCAACCCACTCCCGAAATAAATATTAATGTTAAAAATGTTTTATCAACATTCAATCATTCCTGAATTGATCTGACAGACATTTCGTTTTCAAATGTTTATTCTGCCCTTCTAACAGTTATTTCTATGATCACAAAAAACTCTGTCAGAATTGTACTAGTAGCTCCAAAATCTGAAATGTTCATAGCCATTGATTTCCAATAAACTTGTTGAAAGAATAATCCTCTCACTTATAAGCTCATCACAGTACTTCAAAACAATTACCACTTCGGCATACATGGTAATCTTAGACTCAACTGATGCAAATCATGTTGCTTCTGCCTGTGACTCTGGGAGGTAAGTTGCATATAATTCTGTCAATCATGGTGGCCATTTTGGAAAGCTGATATCGTTTATAATGCTCCACTGAACTTGTTGCTTTTGCGCTGCGATTTCAGCATAATGTTCATTGCCGAGGTAACAATAAATGATTGCTTGTAATTTTAAATATAGCCATCATGAATACAACAAATGTCATCAAGAAAGGGAACTATGATAGCCATCATTGTCATTGTTACAAGTAAATCATGTCAGTAGCTTCATAATGTCTTAAGTAGCATTTAATAAAAAACGTATTCCAACATTAACCATGAATGTTTTACATTCCCACACATTTCACAATGATTAATGCTAGATGTTGATCCGTCAAGGTTTACACAAGAAGACTAGGACAACTTAATCATTTTAAAGTGCAGTAAGTCAATCAAAGTAAAAACACTATTCTCCTAAAATATTCATAGGACATAGGGATCTAAAATACCTTGAAACATACATCATAGCATGATCAGCATCATGTTCAAGGTACGATTTGTCCAGGTAATAACCCTACAAAATATTCAAAACACATCACATACAATTAATATATAAAAGAAAAACCCATACAACAATACATATATCAAAACAGCAATATCTCCCATTATATAAATATGATATCTGAAGCATGCATACAATCATGATTGTACAATTACATTCTGAAAATCTAATTAAATAAAAAATAAACATATCTCCAACTTAACCTAATAAAGAAATAAGAACTTCAATGTGTCTATTTCTGAAGAGGAAAATAATGTCTACAACGTAGGGAGTCCCAGTGCAAGTTCTATTTGATTCTTTTATGTTTACAAGTATCTTCTGAGCAATACATTGTAGAACCCATTGAAGAATGTCATAATATTTTTGATAAATGAATTAGATATATATTTCTTTTATTTTAAGCAATATATGAACTTATGATCAGATTTTTCTTTAAAAAAAACATGAATATCTTAATTATTAAAAATGTAAATCTATATTGAGATTCTTTATCCCGGCAAGTACAACACTCTTCGCATCCGTCCTTTTGTATTACATTGTATAAAACTCTGCAGACTATCACAAGGTGGTACATTTTGGGAGCATGTGAACAGCTGCCTAGTATTACTCCCACCTTTGTAAATTACTAGTATTGTGTTGTAGACCATGATTAATAAAGAAACACTTTTCGTATGCTTGCATGGCTTTGGAACAAATATTATGGTTGGATTAAATGTGTAAGTTAATTATTTTATTGCTTTTTTATAGCACGCCTAATACCATACCTGAGTTCAGTTTCTAAGCGCAGATCCGAACCTCTGTTGGTCTGTGTGGTCTTGCTTCAAAGACCAGCGCATTGCCTCTGTGCTATCCTCCGTTCACATTTAGACATGTAGCCTCTGTTTCACTGTACTTCTTGTATTCCAACTAATACATCCAAGCAGATTAGAAGTGCGAGACTGATGATTGTTTCACATGCTGGGAGTTCTGCCTTTTCCAATCAGGGTGTATCCATGGGAGGAGAGGGAATATGTGTGAATGAAGGTAATAGGATGAGGAAGAGTGAAAAATGAAGAATTGCTGATGGAGAGAATAGATACGAGGGCCTTGAATAGCCTGTGACTGTCAACCCTTCCTTTATGTAGGTCTGTTCGCCATTTCTACAAGATGCATATCACAACAGCAAATCCTGGCTGAGTAAGTGTCAGATCGAAGATAGTTCTGTCTTAGACTCTGAAGGGAGAGTGGCACCATGGAGGCTCCAGGGGCAGATGTCAGGACTCGATTGGAGAAAGCATGGTGTATTATTTTGTGTAGCAGACAACTAATATTTCCCTAAGCAGGATTCGGAGGCAGTACATGTATCCCTAGAAATCAGCCCATTTTGTTTACATCTTGTAATGAGATCCAAATATGACATCCCTTAATTTATTTGTAAGACCAGTCAGCCTGTAACTCCAAACTAGTAGCCATGCTCAGCTCTGCCTGCCTTTGAAGCACAAACCAGTGTAGCTTTACTTCTTATGTCAGAGGGATGCATAGCGCCTCGTGTGGTTCATTTACAAGTTATTACTATTGCAATACCATAGGGTAGGAAGTCATACTGAAAGCTGGGAAGGCTCTCTTTCATGTGTGTGTATTCTGGGCTAAATAAACATCTTGCAGAGATGCCCCAGGAATGTATTGTTATTATTGAAGCTAACAATAGATTGGATTGCACACTGAAGTCTTTACGAAATTCTGCATGATTTAGCATTGGCTAGACCCTTTAGGCTGCGATATGGATGACCGGAATTCAATTTAAAATATGGTGCCTGATTCAATATTTATTAAAGACTATAACGTTGACTTAATAGAAATAAAATAAGGTAAGTAAAATGTAACTCTTGTTTGGAACTCCTTTATTGCTTTATTTTGTAGCAGGAAATGGTGATCCCAAAGTCTATATAGATTGAATTAGAACATGTAAATGTTATAGCTGTGTACCGTTTCTCAATATACATGGGACCCTCTTATCAATAATGGGAAAGGTGGAGGCACTGCATTGCGTTGCATTATCAAAATCATGCAATTTGATAAAATAAAGGAAATTAGCCCTTGGAAGCAGCTAGGTTGGGTCAGAGTAATTTACCACACACTGACCTACAGGAAGGGCTTACCATCATCAACCATTATAACGCACCAGTGTCAAGAATGCAACAAATGTCTGTAGATTCCTCTGATCCTGATGAGGAGGAGGAGGGCAATGCCACAGTTACACAGACTGCAGGGAAAATAAAGTAAAGCTGCTCCCCGGCCTCTATAAAGTTGAAAGCACCACAATTATGATCTGACCGAGCAAAATGGCGTGGCCTGCAATCTAGACCCCCAACATCTCTCTGTGTAGGGGAAATGTATGCCTAGGAAAACCTGGCAAGGAAAACCTGGCAGTGGCATGCCTACCTGTGATGAAGTTCCAAGCCTGGCCCTTGAGGTAAAGGGTGGGGTACACACGGGGTGTGCGTGTCTATATCTGCAGAAATAAGTTAGGTCAGTGATGGTCTGGCAAGACTTTGACACAGAACGCACTCAGGTCAACCCTCTCCTTTTACGAGAGTACCCAGTAAATACAGTCCCTTAGTTACCTTGCCAAATTTACAATTCCATTGCTTCCAATGTATGCCACTGGTAAAGCAAAACCTTTACCAGAGATGTTCGAGCATGGAATTACTAGAGCTATGAGAGAGCGCGCATCCTCCAAATACCCCATGCAAATATAAGATGCATATGATACTAGACTCGGTAATATTGACTTATACACTCGCATAGGAAATGCAAACAAACTGGTCTGCAGTGATTTATAGTTTACTTATCAACATGTGGTACAAAATAACCTGCATAAACAGCAAAGTAGTCAAACTAGGGAGCTCTGATAAACTGGGCACGCTCAGAGTGGGGCTTGAAGGTGTGATAGCTTTCAGGAAGGCAGGGGCATATATGAGATGCAGCACCACTGTTAGCTATTGTTAACCAAATTTACTGGAGAATACCAAACACATGCATCTGGCCAGAATTGAGTGGGGCAGTCACTGGTGAGTAGGGATAGACCTGATTATAGCCTACTCAGCGATGTCTGAAGATGAGAGCATTTGGAGGCAGTAGAAAGTGTCAAGATAGACGTGGAAAGCAATGGGTGTGGGCAGAAGAGGTGGAATGGAGAAAGCTACAGCAGGAGGCTGCATAGAGGAGATAACAGACAAGTAGAGGAGGCTGCAAGATGTAGTGAAGCGTGGAGAAGAGGGAGAATGCAAGGAAAAAAGTATGGAAGAGATGGACGTTCAGGAGGAGGTAGATAATCCAAAGTCTGCGAAGAGTAAGAGGGGTGGAGAATTGTGCAGTAGAGATGAGATAGAGGACCATCAGAAGGAGTGATATATCTGTAAGGAGAGTTACCAAAAAGAGAAGGAATGTGTAGCGTCGTAACATCTGGAGGAGAGTGAAGAATTTGGTAGTAAGGAAAACTGAGGTAATTTGTGACAGCTGTAAGTGAGGAGTAGTTTAGAATTACAACATAAGGAGAAGGAAAGCAAAGATCAAAGAAAATATGGTTGCAGAAAAGAAAAAGGAAAGACATCCCAGAGGAATCTGAAGCAGATAAGGAGGAGGAGGAGGAGCAGGCATAGTGCATGCCTATCAAGAGAAAGGTGTGAAATGGGAGAGGTACAAGCACACGGCTGAGCATTACCTATTCATAGGGGAAGTACGAAGCCCAAGGAAAGAAAAGGACATGAGGATTAGACAAAGGGCCCATAATCCTGAGACTATGTTTGCACTTAGTAATGAGAGATACACACAGGGTATCGGGTGCTAGAGTGAGGGCTCTCAGACAGGAACGTAGAGAAGGGCCATGCATTCAGCCTTAGAAATTGTACTTCACTAACAGTTTTTAAATAAGAGAGATTCCTATTGATGAAAAGCCTACATGCCAGAGATTAGGCTAAGAAATTGCTTGAGCAATCCTTCAAAAGAGCTAGGGTAGCAGACAGAACGACTTTATTGGACCAAACTCGGCATACAAAATGCAAGGATATATTGGTCTGCGCTAATAATTTCTGTGCCAAAACTATTGCCATTAAGCAATTGATCATGACAAATTGGCATTTCATAAAGTTAGAAGATCCTAGTTTACAACGCCCACTTTTTGCTTACAAAGAAAGCAGAAATGTCCACCAATCATTAGTCTATACAGTCAGGGTTGTAAATTCTTAAGAGAATACTCTGCCATATCCATGGGATTTGCCAGTGATAGAGGGGCATTAGGCATGTAGAAGCTGCCCTGTATGTAAATTCACCCCCAGAACCACTTTTTTTTAAACTGTGGCGGCCAGAAAATCCTACTAACTGTAAAACCGCTGGTGTCATATGTGTAATTGTGCCCCGGAAGGAAAGTCTAAGTTGATTAAAAAAAAGAATCAAGTTAACACAAAGATCATTGAGTATAGATCAATAATTTGTACAGGTAACATAAACACTGCACTAGTACAGCACTATAACGATAAGAAGACCACAGAGAACGAAGATAAGATAGAAATATAAGATACAAAAATTCTCCTGAGACTCATGAGGAGGGGCAATTAGCATACAATTAGGCAAAAGAGAACATTTATGGGTGTACCATATGCAATAATTCGTTAATGGTCTTAATGAGCAGTTAGAATGGTACAGCTGGGGCTGTGTGCGTGATGAGCTTTTTTATAGTACATACAATCAGCCATCCTACTTCCGCAAGATCATAACTACATGATATCATGCAGCGGTTTACTACATGCATATTCAGTGAAATAGGTTTACATTTATTATCTCATATATTAATATAATTGTAGCAACAATGTTGTTCTTAATAACATCCCAGTAACAAGACAGCAAAACAAATTGAGCTTACAGCCCTTTGGATAGCACGCATGCAATAAATGGGAAGCAGAATAACTCCAACACCAAATAATAGAAACCAACTCAGAAGGATGGCAAAGGTTTCTGTTTTATTATCAATGTTCTAAAACAGGGAGTTATAATAAACATCAACAGATATTTGCTTGATTCTCTCACCATATTTCACAACAAATCACATCTTCATACTGAAAATTGGTCACACGTGATGTCATACTACGTGGCAAATAAGAAAAACCTACAAGGAATTGTGATAGGATCAAGGGAAACATCTAAGTATACCTTCTATAAGGGGTGAGGTTGTGATTGGGTGTCTACTGTCAGGTGGACAACTTATGCTTTCCTCTACTGCAAGTCATATTCAACACTATTAGGTACACAGTATATCATTGGCTTCCAAACTATAAGGCCCTTTGGTATACGGCCATCTACAAATGGTCTGCATGCTCGTGCCATGTCTGGAACATTCGGTTCACTTAGCAGCACATAAACTCATACCCAGCTGCCAGGAGGTGGACTTGACTTTACCTCCCCACCCAATAAGCCCAACGTCACTCATCACCCATGCCTTCTGCCATGAAGATTGTCTTTGAACTTGGCCTTGCAGAGTATTCTTGTCTCTGGGAATATAAGGTAGTGCAAGCACGCACTATCGTAGCTCTGGAACCTCATGCCCAACACTATTTCCATCCTTAGCCCACGTGACAGGAGACCATGATTTGGTCAATTTTTGCATTTTAAATGTCTTAAATGAATCAAACTTGGCATGCTTAGTGTTCTTTCATAGCACCTTAACAAGGGATGATTCAGCTTCACACGTTCACCACCTTCGTGAAGAGATAAACGGCCTCGGCTGCCTTCAGCCTTGACACCAGACCAGACAGCTTCGCCATTCAAGTCAGCGATCTCAGCCAATTCTTGCTGCAACACAGCCCTCAACCTTTCCTCTTCATGGGTCTGAGCTTACTAAATTCCTGACACCGATATCCAGCTTCTATACACTGGCAGCTTCGCCTGCTGTATATTCATTACATATAGCCAGCTTCTATGTTCATTTAGTCTACTTGCGTTGCTGCATCTGTACAGTTATTGAACGGCTTGCATTTTCTGCAGTACATCACGCACATGCAATCTTTTCACATATAAAAGTTTACTCGATTCTTAACTTTGTCATCAGTTTCTATAAGGTCCATGCATTCTCATCAGCCGGTATTCTCAAGGCATCATGCTCATCTTTTGTGACGTCACTAGCTCCTCTTTCATTCTTTTTCATATTCCTTTGGGGAGTGTCTCCCTCAGAGTGTTGTCTCTTCGGGAATACATTTGATAGGGCTTTCTCAGAGGGTACCTTCTTTCAAATATTCTCTGTGGTCTGGTCACAAATGCTGATGGCAAGCTGTGCATGATCTCAGGATCCCAACATGCTGGAAGTAGGGGGCAGGACTTCCTGCAGATGCATTCAGCTGCTCCTCGACTATCCCCCCAACTCTGGCCGATCCATCGACCACCTCTTGACCGGTTTCCAAATCATGAAATTTTCTCTTGAAGAAGTGCTTCTTTGGAGTCCAGATCTTCATCACCCCCTTCAGGGTGGCGGCTGATTTAACATGTTCGTCCACACTCCACATGAAGTAGCTGCACTGCCAATTCGGGCTACAAATGACCCATCATTCAACATACTTCTTATGATTCTTCAGATACAGGAACTTTGTTCCCTCAGGTGCTGCAATGCTGGCCTTTATGTATTTTCTGATATCTTCATCAGTCAACTCCTTGGCTTGGATCTAAACCCTGATTTGACATCGATCATGATCTTCATTCTTACTGCTTTTTTTGATGTATTCTTATATTGGGCGATTATTATCTTGATTATACAGAATCCGAACATCACCATGAGCAATATTGCTCCAAGGAACTTGAAGATGTTTGCCATCCAATGCGGAATCCATGAGAATATAAACACAAACCAGCTGTCATCTATAATGTCCTCTGCCTCTTCTTCCATCTTGGCACGCAGGTTAATCAAAAATGTCATGGCCTCTGTCAAGGTCCTATTCTTGTCATTGTGAGAAGGTGTGAACGTGCAACATGATGGGCCAATTTTGGCACAAACTCCTTTTTCCATCACTGTGATCATGTCAAGGACATATCTGTTTTGCAGGGTCATCAGTTGTATGGCTCTCAACTCTTCCTTGATAGCAGTGAATCCCTTTATGGTGGTGTTGAGTGTCTGCAGAAGTTCCCAGCTGGTAATTTGTAAACATTTGGCACTGGCCATCGTCTGGATCCCAGGCATGAAGATAGTTGTGACTATCAAAGCAGTCTGACAAAACAACCTATGCTCCTAAAGAATGGCTTCAAAGGCTTCTATTGATTTAGCTGAGAAGTAGTTCTCTCTTCTGGTTCGATTGAGGAATTCAAGCGCTCTTCTTTTTCTCAAATGGGCATCTACCTTCAGAAATTCTCCCCAATATTCAAGTCACTCTGAGGAATCACCAATGCTGGAACATGGATGAGCACCAAGGAACACATCCCCCCCCCAATCCTTGAGCAGTTTCATGTAGGCCCTGGGCCCACAAGCCCAATATCGATCCGTAAAAACAGCTGTCCCAGCTCCGATTCTGGAGACATCAACTGTAGTTTTGCAGCCTTTGTTATCTCCCACACAATTTCTTCCTTCTCTTTGGAAGCACAATGTTGCATTTGGCAATGGAATCACCATCATTGGCCTGATTCATTTTATATCCATGTCAGCAGTTTGGCATGCTTTGCCCATGACTTCAAACACCCATTGTTTACTATTTGCACCTCTTGCACATAGTCTGACTTCAGTAGGTGAGCTGCACAGGACTTCAGTCCTGCTTCCCATCCCCTCTTGGATTCACTTGTCCATAGATAGACTTGAGTTTGTTCCCAACATCCAGGCGATCCAGCTAGGTGTTATATCAGGTCATTCCATTCTCTTCATGTCTCTCATAACTACTTCTTCCTGTCCGTCTGCAGGATACACAAGCATCTTGCTCTTCCATCCAGGTTGATTTTCCATCTGTGAAGTCTTGATATAATCAACCTGAAATGGAAATGACTGTTTCAATCTCTATATCGCAAAGTAGCCTGGCTTCCCTGATACTGTCCTCTGGTCAGGCATGCTGCAAGCTGAACAAGCCATTTGGCATCATGTACTGGAATATCTCTGGAAATTTAAGTTTGTGCTGCATTCATGCCATAGGGTATGAGAGCACAGATGTAGCAACTCTCCTCAGATGTTCTTTCCCCCACATTTTTCATGTTTTGATACCACATGTTATTACCCACGTCTGCCGCATTGTCTAGATAGGCATTTATCCCCTCTTAATCTTCCTCTGCACTTCTCTTATGTCTTCCACATGGAAAAGCCGTTTAATACTCATGAAGCAAATCAAGAACAGTTCTCCCCCTTGGGAGAACTTTAGGGGTCTCTGTGTCAGTGGAAGTGGAAGTAACTAAATCAAGAGCAGCTGTTTCAGTAGGGAGAACCATGAGGACCTCTACCTCAGTGGGTATACTAGTATGATAGAGACTGTGAAAGAGGAGAAATAGAAAGGCAAATAGTGTGATTGTTCAGGCATATGTTACACACGATTATATACCAAAACATAAGAAACTTTTGGGTCATTTTGGTATCCGTTCATTCTCTAGAACCATGTCAGTTTACACATTCCTCATCTTTTAATACAAGTTATCACATTACTGTATACTTGTAATTGCAGTATCTGTTCATTGATCACAATGAGCAGCCTTCTTACCACAGGGCATTTTTAGGATCCTGTAAAAAAGTGTGAATATCAACATATCTTCTGACAAGAGCAGGATAAGCTTGAAGTATAAATACAAAAACATCAAGCACAAGCCTATGCACATCACTGTCAGTGAGAACCATAGAGGTTAACTTTTTAGAGTATGCACCACAAAATGAATCTGGACATTGAGCTTGTTTCCAATTTCTTATCAAGAATTGACGTTTAGGCATAATTGTGATGTTTCAATGTGATTCTACGGTTCATTTTTCAAAATTCCTGAGATTCTCAGCAAGGGTTTCACTCCTGCTAAAATGTCTTTTCGGAATGTCTGTTCGAGTTCAGTCCAAATGCAAATTCTGCATCAGCAGCTGGTCGGCGTATTTCTTCGTCATTTATCAAGTCTGCACACACGGAAATTGTCCTTGCCATGCTTCTGGATTGGCAAAGGTGGAAGGGCGCACCTCACATTTATAGGCTTCTACATCACTCAAGTGAAGCCAAGCTCATCTCCCTTGGACTTTCACAGCTGAAGGGGTTATAAAAGAACCATGAAAACGTGGCTCATGCCACTTCCGGGTGAAGTTCCTTATTAAAATCAGTTATCCAACATATAGCGTGGGTGCATATATAAGTTCACCTGATCTGGTTGTTGAATTGTCTTCATCTGTGTTCTGAGACCTACCCCTCTGATGCTTGACTTGATCCGAAATGAGAGAGATGCTAGAGGTCATACATGTCAAACAGTCATTTAATTTAACACCTAACATTTCAGCTACATCCTACCCATCACTTCTACTCCTAGACAGAGGTGTCAGTGGTGTTCTCATTCGTCACCCTGTCAATAGTTTGTGGGGTGTGAGGTGATGGTCTGAACCAGGCTAATTCCTAAGGGCATATAAAGCTAAGGGTAGACAATATAGCCATCCTTTCTTCAAAGTCAATGTAATCTTGGCAATCCTTTCTTTAAGGAGGTTGTTGAGTCTCTCACATATCCTGTTTGCTTGCGGGTGAAAAGCAGAGGAAAACTTGTGTGTAATATTTAGTAAGAGCCCTATCTGTTCAAAGACCTCATTAACAAAATGTGGCCCATTGTCGGATCTCAGAACTTCACACATACACCCCCCACCTTGGAAAGACTTCTTGTACTAAAAACTTAGCTGCCCAAGTGGCATCAGGGTGTGTACATGGACCTGCCTCCATCCACCTGGAGAAGGGACACACCACCACAAATAGATACCTATATCCGTTACACACATGCAGCATATCTACATAGTGGATATGTAAATGCTGAAATGGACCAGTCGGTCAAGGTATTACCCCTCTAATTGTTCTCAGTGTATGCCCAGCAGTAAACCTTTGACACACAATGCAATTCAACATGAAGAATGCAACATGCTCTAATAGATTTGGAATTAACCAGTCTTCCGCAATCACTGCAGCAAGACTCTCCCTAGTCAGATGCATGGGGTAATGCAGTGGTTCAAGCACAACCTTTAATAATGCTACTGGCATCACTGGTTTTCTAGTGCTACCGTGTCGCCATAATGCTTCTGTGGGGGATAAAGAACACTCCCTTCATTTATACAATTCTTGCTCTTCCTGCAGTGCACTCCTTGAATCTCAATTAATTGAGTCATTGACAACTAATTAAACCTTTCTTGTATTACCATGGTCATGACTACCTTTTATTTAACATTCATAGTATCATAATTCAAAATATCTGGAGAATCTTCTGCATCTGTGGTTTAATTCCTTCAAGAGATAAAATCTGTTTGCTTAGTGTGAGCTGCGCACTTAACGACCACTATGGCCACTGAGAGGTGTAGTGCCTTAATAAGCCCGTCCAATAAGGATACGTACTGCACTGGAGTGCTGTCTGCACGGGCATAGCCCCTCCTTTTTCCAACATGCCAACCCTGCGTGTATGGTTGATGTCATGTAGGTGGAGTCACTGTACATTGTCACTTCCTGCCCTTCATGTTCTGCAAGTGCGACAATGAGTGCTACTAATTCTGCTGCTTGCGCTGAAAAGTGAGACAGTAGCCTTGCACTTGCCACAACTTCAAATTCTCCATTTAATCTGTGTCTTATTACCGCAGCGCCGGAATGTGTTTCCCCACTAGTTTGATACATTTTTGAAGAATCATCAATAAAGAGAATCTCCCATCCTGCTAAGGCATTTTCTTTCAGAGTATTTTATCATACAATTCAACATAATTAGCACAATCATGCACCTGATCACCTTCTGCTACTGGCTCATAAACGTGGCAGGATTCACTATTTTACATCTGACAATTTTAATCATTGGGTTCGAAATCATTACCTCCTAAGCTGAAGCTCTTTGGGATGTCAATTTACCTTTGGGTTTCTCTACAATGGCAAACAGAGCATTCTGCACAAAAAGGGTAGTAGAGCAGCCCATCACCTTACTTTGCAGATTTCTCAGTTGCCAACGCAGATGGCTGCCAATGTCTGTTCCCAAGGAAAAGTGCCCTCTCACAATCCCAGGTGATATACTAAAGTCTTGTAGCTCAATGTAGTTTTCTGTGTAAGTACTGCTGTCTTTACTGTCCCATTTGTGTGTGAAAAAAGGTAAAATCCTCAGCATAATTGGGAAGTCCAAAAACAGGGGCTGTACAAATTGCTTTTTTAAATTTCTCAAACCCTTCCTCCATTCCGACAGTCCATTCTATTTTCACTTTATTCACTTGTGCCTTCTTTAAAGCTTGCAAAAGAGGTATCATGTATGAACTGTAACCAAACACCGCGGCTCTAACAAAGATGCATAGCCCCAGAAATGGTTGCAACTTTTTCACTGTGTTTGGTTTTGCAGTTTTCATAATTGCTTCAGCCCTTTCAGTTGTCACCTTCTTTCCTGCATGTGAAATCAACTGCCCTATTTATAACAGTTCTTCTTGACAATATTGTAACTTCTCCTTGTCTACTTTGTATCGCTTGTCTGACAGAATAGTCATCAATGGAATAGAGTCTTGCCTGCACTCATCTTCCGTGTTGCTACAAATTAAAATGTCATCTAGGTACTGTATCACCACACTCTTAAGATCGATATTGCCTAGATCCATCTGTAGGACTCTGTTAAAGATTGATGGAGACTGACAGTACCCCTGGGCCAAACGAGTATGTTTCAGTCAAGTTTGGCAGATGTAAAGGAAGTCAAGTCTTGTGAGTCTTTGTGCAACGGGATCGACAAAAACACATTCTTCAAATCGATCACAGTGAACTATTGAGCTTCTACGGGGATACGGCATATTATTGTTGCCAGATTAGGAACTTAAGGAAACTCTGCTTCTACAATCTGGTTAATCAGTCTTATATCTTGTATAAATATCCATAACCCTCCTTTCAATTTTTTTTTTTTTATCGGATACACTGCAGTATTAGACGACGATTCCGAAGGCACCAGAATACCTTGTTTCTTCAGTGCTGAAATAGTCTGAAATATACCTTCACCAGCCTCTCAACACATGGATTACTGTCTTGCTTGAGGTAAAATCGCCCCGGGCTTCAGCTTTATTTTGACTTCCACTACTCTCTTTAATAGGCCTACATCGTAAGGGCCAGTGGACCAAAGGACACTTGGCACCTTCTCCAAGTCTTCCTGAAAATATGCTGGACGCTGCCGCATTATCGCCATTCTCTGTGGGACTTCCCTTTCCTCTAGTCTTATCCAGTAGGTAACACTCATAAAAACACTGCTTCATTGTCTGTTTGGTCTTCCCTAAACATGTCATCATCAGTGATGTCAGTCAGTCTGTACCCTTACTCGTGGGCTGTTACTGTTCTCCATGGTCTGACCTCATCGTACATTCCTTCAAGCATCAGCATTTCTCTTCGTACTATGGCTGCTTCTAATTCTATAGGGATTGTCTACCCCCCTCTCCATCCATAGGTATTTGTGATCTGAACAAAAACTCATCAGGTATCATCACCATTTTTCCCACTAAGCCGGGTAGCCATGTCAGTAGAATGCTCACTCCATACAGAAACACATGTGGATCTACTGGAACGCTTCACATAGCCACTTGTCCTGTGAATGCCAATATACATTTGCCTACATTTAAATAGTGTATTCCTGGAGTGGAGCACGCTATCCCTTGATTAGTGAATGAAATCATCATGTTAAGTTTTGTCATCAAATCTCTTCACCATTAACTGATGTATGGTGTGAATATAACAATGGAACAGACATGTCACACTCTCCAATAGAGACTGGTTATTTGTCAGTAAAAGGAACTCAACTTGTAGCTCCAGAGAACCTTTGAGCATTCATAGCAATTCCCGACATTGGATAGTTTCCCTCTCATATACATGAACAAATAGCCCCACTATCTACTAGACAAGTAAAGGATTTTCCTCCTATCGTCACATTGACCCTTGGTTCCTCTTGGGGGTCTGGTGTCACAGATAGTACTGAACACATCAAGTCACCATGTGAGCTGTCCTATTGTGGGTACAGGTATATTCCGGTCCCTGTGAAAGGATTTCCTCCTACTACAGTAGCACCTCCTATTCTCGGTGTCAGCACTTGTCTTGTGTTTATGTATGGCTGTGTCTGCATGGGGGCTTGTTTGCGACTGCCCTTGCAGTGAATTCATTTGCACTTGCTGTGGTTGCTGTACCTGCTGTACTCGCGGCACTTTTGTCTGATACAAGGTCTGATCTTGGGCAAACCCTTCCCTAGTTTGTATGCGACACGGTGGAGGATACGATGTTCCCCCTCTTGAGAATTGAACATTTTGTACATTCCCTTGGTTACCATGTGCGTGCAATGTGCCCTGTCATTCCACAAGTCCAACATACTGGGGGTGCTCGTCTGACAAGTCCCCCTTGGTTAAATCCTCCCTGCGTATACTGATTCTCATTCTGTGTATTCTGAAACCCTCCTTGATTATTCTGGAATCCTCTTCCTTTCCCCTATAGCCCATACATCTGTCTTGTGGCATAAACCCATACCCACCTTGATCCATTGGGCGCTGATTGCTTCCTGCATTCCCAATCCTTCTCTGTTCATCAATACCACCCTTGTATGGCATATTTTGACAATTTCTGCTTGGCTTCCTTAACATTCCTAGCCTCATCTTTTGTTCTATTTTTCTCCTACAATAGCTGACAGTGATGCACTATTGTCAGCTGTATCTGAGCACATGGTTTTGCTTCCATTCCCACTTGTTTCATCATCTGTCTCTGTACTGGCTCAGGCAACCCCTGACATAAAATGCCACAGTTTTTTCCCACAGCGCTCGAGTTTCAAGCTGCCATTTCTCCTGAACATCCTGAATGTAAGCAATGGGGTCTTCATCTTCCTTCATTTTACGTGTCATGATTGCCCCCATATCTAATGCATTGGGGTACTGTAGCCCGAGAGCCCTCGACACATCTGCTTTGCAATTATTAAATAGCGCTCCGTCATGCACTGTGTTTTGTGCTGTCACACTTGAATACCCCGCTCTCCTCCATATGTAATCAGCTCTATCCCCAAGAATAGCTGCCAAGAGACACTTAATATCCCCTATGGCCAGCATGTTTCCTTCTGTCATTTTTTCTAACTCAAAGATCCATTTCCCATCCCCCAACGTCAAACTCAGTAGCTTGCACCTTAAATTTTCCTTATCCATCTGCGACCATGGGATATATTGTGGTCTTGTACCCCTGTTTTTCAATAAGGGAAACTGCGTGAACCCCAACCCACAGTTAGCTCCCATCATTAGTCTATCCATGGCAGGGACGATTGTCCCTGACCGGTTTATAGTGATAATACCGAACTTTAAAATCTCGGGAAAAAAAATCTCGAAAAAAAAGGACGAAAAAAAAATATCTAATTTTTTTTATGACATTTTTTTTTCGAAATGGGGGGGTTCCCCCCGCCAACGCCCCTTTTTTCCTATTTTTTTTTATTTTAACCCTTTTTTTTACTTACCTGACCCCAAAAACACATATAAATAAATAAATAAATAATTCGAGATTTTTTTTTTTGAGATTTTTTTTTCGAGATTTTTGTCATTCGGTATTATTTTTTCGCCCTTTTGACTGACCACCTCCCTGACCATCTTCTCGCCAGCAGTGACCTTAACCTGCTCACATATGTTGGCGATTCTCACTATATCATCGTCCTCGGGGAGCTCTGGATATGGTATGGGATCTGGCATCCTGTGCTTAGGTTGTTCCAGATCTGACCATCGTAATTCGTTATCCATTTGCAGGCTTCCTTCAAGAGCACACGCACTCCCTCATCCTGCCTTGAGGATGGACTCCCTTCTGTCATCTGACAATTCTTGTCCCCAAAAAGTGTGGCTATCATCCCCTTCACCCTTTTCTAGGTTCAGTCTGCTTAAGGACAATGCTCTATGTTCGAGACAAAACAGATTTTCTTCTGCACTTGGTGACTGAAATGCTAGGGATTGATCCCTCTTGCCTCTACTTCCATATTTGCTACCTTCCTTTAATTCTTGATAGACCTTATCGATCCTATCCCCAATGCTTCCCACATCAACATTTTCTTCTTTCAATACCACTCTAGATGCCCCTGACGTTGATTCCTTTAAAGCAAGGACCTCTTCTGTTCAATCCCATTGTATTGCTCGTCTTGGCCTTAATGGTTCTTTAAGAATAACACTGGCATTCAGGCCCCATTATCTTCTCCCTCGTTCTATTTCTTCATCCAGTTATCTTCATATTCTCGCCTCTCATCTAATTCCATATTCCTCTTGCCTTCGTTCTTCCCACGTTACTCCTTCCCTTCTTTATTCTTCTTCCCTTTGTCTCTGTATTCTTGTATCCCTTAATTTCTTTACTTACTCCTCTTCTCTCTTCCTTTCTCTTCTATCCCTGTCTTCGATTGTTCTCTGCCTATTGTCATACTTTCATTGCTCTTCTGCCCATCCTCCTTTTTTCTCTTGCTCTTGCTCCTCCCGATACATCTCTTGTTGCCGCTCCTTGATCATCCTCTTTCAATCTCTTCTATCATTCTTTATCCCTTCCATCTTGTTTGTCCTGATCTTCTCTTTGCCTAACTGCCTCAATGTTTTTTCCCATCTAATTTGAGCAATATGTTCCACCCATCCATTAATTCTGCACAAGTGCTATCTCATCAGCTTTATCCTTCTCTCCATTCCATCTCTTAATTTCTCTTTCTATTTCTGTCAATGGTCTTCATTACGACCCAGGTGTTAACCATGGCACTATTAGCGCCATGGTTGACGCCGGTACCTTACCGATTCCGCCATGGTGAATGGCGGAATTACCGCCCCATTCCAAGGTTGGCAGGGCGTTAATTCCCCATTCACCATTGGCCCTTCCCCATTCCCATTTTTACCCCCATAGGGCTCAATGGAAACGGGGAAGGCGGTAATTAAGGTACTGCAAATTGCTGTACCGTAATTACCTCCAAGGTCCCTTTGCGGGTCCCGTCCTTAACGGCTGGTAAAACCATACCATTGCGGAAGAAAAGAGTGAGTGTTTGAATATATTGGTCCTCATTACGACTCATTTCTCATTACGGGTCGTAATGAGGACCAATATATTCAAACACTCACTCTTTTCTTCTTTGTCTTGTATGATCTTACAGATCTCTTATTTTCTCATATTCCCCTCTGGGATATCATTGCTGTTATAAGCGGGCTGTTCGTATATTGGTTTACTATACCCTGTCGCTGCTTTCAACTCCTTTAGAGGATACAATCCTATTTCTTCTGTGCTATCACCTTTGACTCCGAGCAAGGTAAGGGGAGCTGAGGGCTCAACACCTTCCCTCCTTACACTGACTAAGCATCCACTCCTCAGGTGGTGGATCCTCTCTCTCTTCCTGGTACATTTTCTAGAGCTCTAGAATAGCAAACCATTTCTCTACTTTCTTCCCCGTGTGCGCAGCATGCGAGTATGTGGTCATGCATTGCAATACAGCTTTTGACAGTGGTCCCCCCTTGTGGATCTGGCATGAACATCATCTGCCGTGCCTTTCACCCATTCCGCACTATACTGTTTGAGCTTGGGCATGTGCTTTGGCAGTGTTTTACATTAGTGCATAAGGGGAGTGTCTCCCATGATGACAAGTCTCAAATGACTGTCAGAACCTACCAGACTTTATACGTTTGCTTAAACCACCACTTTTTCAACACCTTTTAAAACAACAAATATGAGCGTGCACTATCAATCGCCGCTCAAGCCAACAATTACTCAATTAGCTACCTCTACCTCTGGATTGGTACCAACAACTTTGCTAGGGTAGTCACTATAGCACCTCACCTTTTTTCCAATGACTTCACAACTTCTACCGTTCTCCAATAGTTTTATTCAACAAGACAATGGGCCTCATTACGACCCAGGCGGTAAGGGGTTAACGGCAGCGTTAACAGCGCCGACCCTTACCGCCTGAGTACGAGGTCCCTTAGCGCCATGGCGCTTTTAACACCTGCTTTTAGCAGGTGTTAAAATCCATGGCGCTAAGGGACCATGGAGTTAATTACGCCACCGTAATTTACGGTGGCGTAATTAACGCCTTCCCCACTCCCATTATGCCCTATGGGGCAAAAATGGGAATGGAGAAGGGTAAATGGGGATTGGGGACTTACCGCCCCGCCAAGGTCGGAATGGGGCGGTAAGTCCGCCAACCACCATGGCGTAAACATAGTTTACGCCATGGTGGTAAAGTCACGGCCCAGGCGGTAACTTACCGCCTGGGTCGTAATGAGGCCCAATATATATACTAGTCAACTTTACACATTACAATACACTGATTATACTTTCTTCTCCATCACCTTTCTTAATACCCTGGGCAGTGTTTGAGATGTCAACTTACACAAACCTGTTCATGCGTTATATTATTCTGCTCTACCCCCATGTGGATTTGAGACATCTCCTTCTGAAACTCTCTTGAGTTTAGGACTCTAGGCGCGATCTCCTCTTCACACAATATTTCCTGTTACTTAAAATTGTCACAATACCATCCCCTTCATTTACCATTCCCCTTAGTCTACTAACCATTCGTTCATTAATTGACTTGAGGCCTTCAGTAGTGACTCCTCCTCCAACCGACCACTTTGCCTTCCATCTGCAGAGTGCCCGTGGAAACCAGGCAGGGAGTTTGTCAAAGTAGGACCTGAAGAGTAGGTTCACCAGTATATGTACTTCCTCAATACACTGTTAAAATGAAGAAAAGAAACTCCATCTATTCATTCATTAGGAAGGGCTGGATGTAATTGTTTGGATGCCTTCACCAGATTGAAACAACATTACCAAGCATTTATAATAAGATACCAATTTTGCTTCACCAGACTGTACTCTCAGACTACATTTTTTTTTAAACTGCATTTAAGCTAAGGACTTTGGGGGCGATTCATGGAATTTTGTGCAGAAATCATGCATGGGCTGTGCTCTGCGAAGGGCACTGTGCGAGCGTGCGCACAGAAAGAAACAATCATGCAATGGGTATTCATGGAATTGTTCGCCCAAAGTAACCATACTCGCAAGTCATGGTTGGATCACCCCTGACATGCCCACACGCAAAGCAGGAAACTGGCAGATCAGTAGGACCTTTGCTTGGTCCCCCAGGCGCTACTACATTTATCCTCCAAATAATGCGTGGGGTCCCCCGTAAGCAGTCCTGCGAATCGGGGAGCATGCCTGGCGTCCCCCGTAACTGTATCCGGCACCCCAACAAAATGCATGTGAAAAATCTTAACTCGGCAATTGCTTGGGAAATGTGCGTACAAACCCACGTAAAAAATTTGTGTACCCTGCTACACAGTGTATGTGTACCCCTACGTTACATCAGAAACCCCATTTACTACGTGCACTCTGAAATATAACATGTGATCCCACCTGCGAGCTGAAAATCCTACACACAAGTGTACCTACACCAGCCTTTGGGTGGCAGATCATATGAAGGGCTTGCGTTGGCATTTCACAGCCGAGATGTTGCACAATCAATTCCATGAATACATCTCTTTCTGTGCAATAGTGGGCATGCAAGGGACTCCCTGCAGGTCGTCCCACAGATGCCCACTTCTTCTTTCTGGTGTTCCACCCGTTTCCAAGCCCTCTGTGCAGGCCATGCCCACCCTCTGCTTGGATCTACACACAAGGTCCTCGACGGAATCCACAGACAGGTATGGGCACGCAGATTGGGTGCAGATTGGGCACAGATACCCTATTTTCTGTGCAATAAATTCCATGAATCAGCCCCTTTGTCTCGTGCACAGATTAAAACATGTGTACTACTTCATTTTTATAATTCAAAAATGTCAACTTGATTGATTTGCCTTACCTAATAATTGAAAACCATCCACTGTTTTCTTTATAAACATACTCAATTAGAGTAATATTGATGTTTACTGATGACAGAATAATTCAATTAACATGCATTATTGTTGTGGATGCATTTTTTTTAAACAAAACCTACAACAGGTTCGTCCACGCACAATTCTCAACTTTAAAATACATGTATTTTTTTAAGGTTGGCCTATTAGTTAATTCTGTGTTATTGGCATGGCAACGAGGTTTACTCAACAGAGCAGCAACTTTCGTGTCACATAAAGTTTACATTTGAATATAAAATGTTGATTTTCGCAAGGTAATTCCGTCAGGGGAATCATGATTGTATTAAGTGTTTTCGAGAGGCAGATTGCTTTCGCTGTGCGGGCATGAACATAGTGGGTGGCAATGAGACGGCTATGCAATTATGTGGTTTAACACGTGAAGGAAAGCATCATAATAATGCCATGCTTTACAACACTTTAAGTATATGCTTATGTGCTGTACTGTTTGCGTTCCTCTCCACGTGCATGCCACCTTAAATGCTTCCAAAGGAATGTGATTATTTTTGTTTGCGAGGTTTCTTTTTGAAATGAGATATGCTGGCACTCGCAACATAAACCTGAAACATGTCTCTTGGTTTTGCTTTCTGTTTGAGGATTATTTATGGGTCAGAGACTCCTGCTTCTACCCATCCTTGCTTTTATCTCCTGTCCTATTGCTTTCACCTCAACCCCTTTCCATCTCTCAACTAACAGTCCACAGTGCCTCTTATCTCACCAAGGTCTACTGCCCTGACATCTCCCAAACCTTTTGCAAGGAAAGCAACTGAGTGCACTCCCAATTTTCAAAGTGTAGCTAAGTATGCCTAACAGTTGAAGAATGTGTGGGTGCAGGGTGGTAACACTACTAATGACACGTAGAGTAGAAAACACAAGTGAAAACAGAAAACATCTCCAAAACTCATCGAGACCCCGTCTACTGCACAACCCTGAGCTGTATAAACAGTAAATAGTACAAAGAAAATGACATGTGTAGAACATACATTTATGACATCAGGGTTTCAATAGAAATGTCCACTTCTTAGGGGAATGATCATTCATGGACTCATCATAGTCGTTATTTGCTTAAATTGCATCTTCTTTTAATTGACACAGTCTTTAAAACCTAACTCATCTCGGGAGAAAACTCCTTCGTCAGGGGTTAGCTACAAAAATATTCTAATACAAAAATTAACATGTATGTAGAGAATGTCAAGTAAAGTAAATTACAGTCATAATAATTCTAGAGGGCTTCAATACTCATTAGTATCAATTC
The DNA here is from genome assembly GCF_040938575.1 of Ambystoma mexicanum. Classification (NCBI taxonomy): domain Eukaryota; kingdom Metazoa; phylum Chordata; class Amphibia; order Caudata; family Ambystomatidae; genus Ambystoma; species Ambystoma mexicanum. The sequence continues at coordinate 98,591,669 of NC_090941.1, read as the reverse complement.
AACTAAAGAACATAATTCAATCCACACCCACTAAAACAAATTATTAGGCATTCCATTATAATGACATATGTTATGTTATTTTAAAGGATATTTATACCACGCACTATCACCACCGGAGTGCTCCCCTGGCGCTCTGGCGGATCTGAAAGTTAAGAGGGTAGGGACGGTTAGTAGGGTGCAGCAAGATAAAGGAAGAGTGAGAGTGAGATTTGTGGTGTCTTGTTGGCAGCTTCAGTTCGGTTAGCACTGCTCACTGAGCATGTGTGCGGTTTCCGGATCTGTGGGCTCCATGTGCTGTTGCAAGAGACTATAGGGCCTGATCATGACTTTGGCGGTAACGTTGGTGGTATTAATGCCGGCGGTATTAGCCCTACCGCCGAACTCCCCGGCGCTAATATTGGCGGATCACAAGTTTGGCGGGAAATGTAATTCCCCATTGAGCCCATTCGGGAATGCCCCATTCCCCATTGGGCTCAATGGGGAAAATTTGCGCTCTTACCGCTGGCTGATTGCCCGCCAGCGGTAATAGCGCACATTTTTGGCAGATTTCCCCCCAGCCAAGAGCTGGGGCGAAATCTGCTGAAGTCCTGATTTGGCAGACCCTTAAATCCGGCGGTAATAGCGCGACCGCTGGATTTAAGGGTTACTGCCAAAGTCGTGATGAGGCCTGGTTTGTTTTGTTGGTCCAGTGTAGAGAAGTGCTTGCGGTGCAGGAGAGTGGTTGTGTTTGATTAGCATTTGAGAGGCATGTTCCAAGAGTTGACGTTTTAGTGGACGGGTTAGTGTGGTTCTCTTGTTCTTTCGGGCATCTGTCTTGGGTGTCTTTCTTTGACCTTTATGTTTGCTGCAGCATTCCTCTGTGGCATATATATATATATATGTATATATATATATATATATATATATATATATTCAGTGAAAAAACTTTGTTAAAGGGACGTTATGGTTAAGTTGCGCTACTAAAAACCTATGAAATTCAGTGAAAAAACGTTGTCAAAGGGACGTTATGGTTCCAAGTAAAACCGAAAAACCCTTGAAATTCGCCAGTTATGGTAAGCTAAGCAACCATAACTCGCGCCACCACCGTGCACTGCTAAGACTAACACCCAGGACATCAAAGATGACATCACAAAATAGTGAGCCAGACATGTGATGTCATCAGTGATGTCATCAATGACATTTGTGATGTCATCTTTGATGTCCTGGGTGTTAGTCTTAGCAGTGCAAGGTGGTGGCACGAGTAATGGTTGCTTAGCTTACCATAACTGGCGAATTTCAAAGGTTTTTTGGTTTTACTTTGAGCCATAACGTCCCTTTAACAAAGTTTTTTCACTGAATTTCATAGGTTTTTAGTAGCGCAACTTAACCATAACGTCCCTTTAACAAAGTTTTTTTACTGAATATATATATATAGTGATCAAGTGCTCAGTGTAGCGTGAAACGCGTTGTCTGCAGGTCGTATACCACGGCGTCCTGCCTCTGTTTGTCTGTGTTCGGCTGCACATTGTACCTTATGTTTTTTTGTACAATTTTCTTCTTTTTTTAAAAACATTAAAAGCATCCGTATCCACAACACTGTGTTTTTCTTGTGTTTAAACCAGGATTTTGGAGCCTGCAATCTATGCCTGGCCCGCAGGAGTACGGTTCGCCATTTCCTCCCTCTTGTCCGATATATATATATGTATATATATATATATATATATATATATATATATTCAAAGAAAAAAAACTTTGTTAAACGACGTTATGGTTCCAAGTAAAACCGCAAAAACCCCTGAAATTCACCAGTTATGGTAAGATAAGCAACCATAACTCGCGCCACCACTGTGCACTGCTAAGACTAACACCCAGGACATCAAAGATTAGATCACAAATGTCATTGATGACATCACTGATGACTTCACATATCTGGGACACTTGTTTTTGTTCCTTGACATATATAGGCCAGGTGGTTTTGTTCACTGGTAGTCAGAATAATACAATTTAAAAAGGTGCTATATATCTAGATGTTAACCTTGTCATATGGGAAAAAAAGATATGTTGGGACCCCCCCCTATAACATTTGCCCCCCTGGACCAAACATCACCAAACTTTGCGAAGTTATAAGCCGCCCAAAAAGTGCTCTTCCTATGGGATTTATTACACAGCCACAGTAGTGGCTGTGTAGTTATGGTTAAGTTGCTGTTTCCATAGGAAGAGCACTTTTTGGGTGCCTTATAACTTCGCTCCCCCTGTGCGCCAGTTTATGGTCATGTGGCATTCTCCAGAAAGTGTGCAATGAAGTCAGATGTTAGTTTACATTATGGTTACGTGCCACTACTAGAAACCTATGAACTTAAGTAAAAATACTTTGTTAAAGGGACGTTATGGTTAAGTTGCGCTACTAAAAACCTATGAAATTCACTGAACAAACTTTGTTAACGGGACGTTATGGTTCCAAGTATAACCGAAAAAACCTTGAAATTCGCCAGTTATGGTAAGCTAAGCAACCATAACTCGCGCCACCACTGTGCACTGCTAAGACTAACACCCAGGACATCAAAGATGACATCACAAATGTCATTGATGACATCACATGTACAGTTACTTTTCATGAAAACTCCGTAGAAGGTATTCTTATTATAATGTTGACCAAAAAGTGTCAAGGATCATTGGAATAAATATCAAGTGCTAATAAGTGCATTAAGCAATGCGTTGATATAAATAGCATTCTATTATGAATTTTTATCCAGTATACTAAGGTACTCATGTACTGAGTTAATAAATGTCAAGAAGCCTTCCAATTCACTAGTGCTTTCAGTCCAAATCCCAAACACATCATCACTATAACATTTCCAACATGTGATCTTATCCGATCATCTTAGATTATAAAATATTGAAACTGTTGAAACCCCTAATAACTTTGACTATTGTACCACAGACAAGTTGCTGACTAATATGTCACAGGAACCCTGATACGAACCATGTTGCCCTATATTGATACGGAGCACCATGCATACTGCAAACTCTCCCAGTACAGACCCACACATTCAACAACATCCTATCATCCTCATTGCATGTTACTAACTTCCTTGTACAGTACATGGCTAATTTGAAAATGTTTGATATGCACATAAATATTTCAATACTCTTATAACGCCCAATATTAAGTGCAGCATGTACGCCAGTGTTAGGCTCAAGACCACGTGGTAAGGGTACCGATTTACAAAGTTTCTACCGTGTCAATCCTGATATGCACCTGGCATGTATTGTACTGCGACCCAATGTTACTTCACCTCGTTTGCGTAATTGTTGTTAAGGTGCCTGCACCAGTCCCGATACATTTGAGATTACATCTAGATAATGTTTAGACCATTACCTCATCTGTGTGCTACTATACCACTGCACAGCTGAACTAGCCTACTGTGTGCTACTATACCACTGCATGGCTGAACTAGCCTACTGTGTGCTACTATACCACTGAAAAGCTGAATTAGCTTATCTTAGCATATGATGTGCAACACCACTATCTGCCTTATGGTCGTCTTGTGTACATTAGCGCTAATTGAGTGCCGGCCCACCCTGAATACTTCCCAGAATACTTTGACTAGACCTCACCAGGCTACTACCCAACCTAAAATGAATATAACATACACCCCATGTGACTTCTTGCATAGAAACCTTAAACTATGCTCAAGACTACCGAAGATATATGAACCATTAGCTAGACTATCAAACAATTATACCTACCATTCCAAACACACATCTACCAAATCGAGCTTTACTAACCTTAGCATCACCTCTGCTGTGAACACTAAACCAATTAAACCTAATCAAAGTCATAATACAATGACCTTTAACCACAGTAAGACCACGCCTACTGCTACTTTAGACTCACCCACCCACCAGCCTAAGGGAGCTCTTATCAACGCAAGATCCCTAGTAGCACATGCTACAGAAATTGCTGATTTAATTGAAACAGAGAACTATGACTTCCTAGCAATCACAGAATCCTGGCTGCACCAGGCAGCAGGCCCCTCTCTGATAATCACTGTGCCAACAGGTTATACTATTTTAAGAGAGGATAGAGCTAACACCGAGGAGGGGGGAATAGCAATTATAGCTAAATCCTCACTTGCAATGAGATTAGTAGCTCCTATGCACGCTAACTCATGTGAATCCTTGACTATAAAACTACCTATCTCAGATTCACAAACTATTGTCATACACCTAATTTACAGGCCTGAGGGCCCCATTGGCTCCTTTGAAGAGGACCTATCTGACAACCTAAAAAAAACATCCCAGGTACTGCTACTAGGAGAATTGTACTTAGGCTATAATGACCCTAACGACTCTCAGGTGACTACTATCGCTAATGCCTTATCCAAACTGGCTTTGAACAAAAAGTAACTCAGCCCACTCACGTCAAGGGCAGAACACTTCACTCGGTAGCCGACCACAATTGTAACATCAATGTCACTACCATCAGCCCCCAGGCTTGGACGGACCACTCTCTCATAGACTTTACTATAGACTCCAAAACGATGTATAATGCTAACAACCCCATAGCGCCCTCTTTGCCAACCAGAAACAAAAAGAATATAACTTTGGATAGACACATTCCACTGATACTTCCCACTCTAAACTCACTCCCAAACTCACTTGACCCCTCCACCCTAGTGAATAAATTCAACAAAGTTGTATTAGAAGCTCTTGATACCATGATGCCCAACAAGGCTGAAACACGTGTATGGGGTTACTGATGGTACTCTTGCTCAGAGGAGAATTGCCTAGCATTTCGGCGCTGGACTGCCCCTGGGCAGGACAAAGGCTGATATGCGGGGAAGTTTCTTCTCTGTGAAAGGGACAGTGAGCTAAAGACTTGGTAGAGTCTCTCCAAGGGGTTATTCACCCATGAACAGGTAATTGGGCTGTGTTTGTGCTGGTAGAGAGATTCCTAGACCCCCCTTTGTTTTGCATAAATTAACTTTGGGTTTTACCCTAAATTAACAGGGCGATCCAGACGTGGACCCCTTGCTCACTGTTCTTAGAGAGGCAACAGTTTCACCTCACTGATGATGCCCAACAAGGCTGAAACACGTGTATGGGGTTACTGATGGTACTCTTGTTCAGAGGAGAATTGCCTAGCATTTCGGCGCTGGACTGCCCCTGGCAGGACAAAGGCTGATATGTGGGGACATTTCTTCTCTGTGAAAGGGACAGTGAGATAAAGACTTGGTAGAGTCTCTCCCAGGAGTTATTCACCCAAGAACAGGTCATTGGGCTATGTTCGTGCTGGTAGAGAGATTCCCAGACCCCCCTTTGTTTTGCATAAATTAACTTTGGGTTTCACCCTAAGTTAACAGGGCGATCCAGCGGTGGACCCCTTGCTCACTGTTCTTAGAGAGGCAACAGTTTCACCTCACTGATGATGCCCAACAAGGCTGAAACACGTATATGGGGTTACTGATGGTACTCTTGTTCAGAGGAGAATTGCCTAGCATTTCGGCGCTGGAGTGCCCCTGGGCAGGACAAAGGCTGATATGCGGGAAATTTCTTCTCTGTGAAAGGGTAAGTGAGCTAAATACTTGGTAGAGTCTCTCCCAGGGGTTATTCACCCAAGAACAGGTCATTGGGCTGTGTTTGTGCTGGTAGAGAGATTCCCAGACCCCCCTTTGTTTTGCATAAATGAACTTTGGGTTTCACCCTAAATTAACAGGTCGATCCAGCGGTGGACCCCTTGCTCACTGTTCTTAGAGAGGCAACAGTTTCACCTCACTGATGATGCCCAACAAGGCTGAAACACGTGTATGGGGTTACTGATGGTACTCTTGTTCAGAGGAGAATTGACTAGCATTTCGGCGCTGGACTTCCCCTGGGCAGGACAAAGGCTGATATGCGGGGACATTTCTTCTCTGTGAAAGGGACAGTGAGCTAAAGACTTGGTAGAGTCTCTCTCAGGGGTTATTCACCCAAGAACAGGTCATTGGGCTGTGTTTGTGCTGGTAGAGAGATTCCCAGACCCCCCTTTGTTTGCATAAATTAACTTTGGGTTTCACCCTAAGTTAACAGGGCGATCCAGACGTGGACCCCTTGCTCACTGTTCTTAGAGAGGCAACAGTTCACCTCACTGATGATGCCCAACAAGGCTGAAACACGTGTATGGGGTTACTGATGGTACTCTTGTTCAGAGGAGAATTGACTAGCATTTCGGCGCTGGACTTCCCCTGGGCAGCTCAAAGGCTGATATGCGGGGAAATTTCTTCTCTGTGAAAGGGACAGTGAGCTAAATACTTGGTAGAGACTCTCCCAGGGGTTATTCACCCAAGAACAGATCATTGGCTGTGTTCGTGCTGGTAGAGAGATTGCCAGACCCCCCTTTGTTTTATTTAGCTAGAGGTTTGAAGATACTCTCCATCTTAAATTTAGGTTTAAGGAACTCCTTAGTCTTTAAAGTACTCCATCCATTGTTAAATGTATATTTCGGTGATGTATTAATGATATCAATGATCTCTCTCATAGTATCCTGATCAAGTAAAAAGTATGTGAATTGATAAGATATAGACAAAATGTGTATGGGAGGTTCAGGACGGGGTATCTCAGTTGATACAGGGGCACATTCCTTTGTATTTCGTGTTGTCTGAAATCATCTGGCAAATGGTGGCACGGATAACCTGAGGAGAAATAGAAACAATGTAAGAAAATCGACTTTGAGATGGGAAGTGTGATTCTCTTGTACATAGATATAGAGTGAGTGGCAATTGGGTTTCTTTTGAGTATTCCATATATCCCTCAGAATTGATATATCAAACCACAATCATACATAATATAGGCTCCGGGCAGAATGATAAATACATCAAAATTGTACCTCCTGAAATGCTGGTCTTCCAAACATTGTAGACGGGTTTGTACCTCTTTTCAAAGTTAAATACTTGTTTAAAGTTCAAGGAGCAAAATTACATATGCCCAGGGAAACCATTCATACCGGATGCAACAAATGCAATATGTGGGTTGCAGGCAGATCAGAGTGTTACAGATGGACGTATGTTCTCAATAACTAATCCAAAATCTGAAGTGTTAGCACATGCCAAATTAATTAAGCACATGTGCGTAGCCAGGACATGTGCAATGATTTATACAGTCACACACCTCAGTCATGGGTCATTTGGTTTCAGGCCATTGCAATACAATGTGTTCTTCATAACAGTACCTAAGGACGCTGTGGTGAAAGTTGGAGATCTGGCAATGTTTCATGTAGATGGTGATTTATGGGAAGTGGGAGTAGAGAACATTGAGTTATTCCAAATAAACACATTTCCTAGGAATCTTAACATAGACTATCTCCTGAAACATAAGGAAGCACACACAATCAAGTTGAATATAGAAAAAGATAACATCACAGAGAGGGACCTGAGTTTGACAGATGAAGATGTACACACATGGGGGATTTTGCACTATATAGAGAAGGGATTGATATTTTCAGATGTGTCTATAGTGGCCAGCATAATATGGTTGGCAGCGCTTATGAAAAAGTTACATAACAAATCAACTTGGTTGACAGCAATGGAAAAGAAAAGAATGGAGCTGAATGTGGGGGGGGCTTAATTCCTAGCTTTGGTAGTTGGTGGTTCTGCAGTGTCCCCATGTTTTATCAGTGTCCTCTGCAGAAATGGGGCAAATGTTAGAATATTTAGGAGCTGAAGAAACTGTGTGTTGTTTTCAGTGTTTAGTTTAACATTTGACATTAACACTAACATTGGGGGAAGTAGAGTGAGCTAGATGTGTGCCACAGACCACAGACATGCATGAACATTTGCAGATTCTGAAAATAAAGCAGAACAAAAGCTGAACGTGAAGGAAGGATTTGTGGTATGTAGCACAATGTAACAGCGCGATGGGCCTTGAAAATAGAACACTCTTTGTCTGTGCTAAGCTGGAGGGATGGACGGAAGGGTAAAGTGAGAAATGCAACATTGGTAGGACATTTTGCTAAGCGGGACGCTGCTCAAAGAGTGCAAATGAGGGGAGATGGGTGTTAGAAGGTTCTGGCAAGTGAAGTGGTCAGAGCTAACATCAGGGAAATGGCTGGGAAATGTTAAAGAAAATGTACAAAATACATATGGAGGAGAAAGTGTTGAAGGTAGGTTTCAAATAGAGGGAGAGAAAAGGGTGGTGGTCAGACTTCCTGAGAGAAGGACTGTGCTGCGTAGCTGGAGATTTGGCAAGGCTCATGTGCTGGGCAGCCGATCAGTGTAGCTGGGAGTTGAGGCAGACAAGTGAATCCTTTGAATGCTGTGGTTCGACTTCAGAGCAGTTTCCTGGCAGAGATGGGCTGAGACGTACCTAGCTGCAGGAAGAGAGCTGGTGAACAAAGGCCAAGGCGGCTTTCTGAAAGATAGGGAGACCAGAAATCATTTGGATAAGGAGTATACATAGGCCTCAATTAATTGGGACCCCTCCTACCAGGTAGTTGGCAAGGTGTCAGACTGGACAGAAAGGGCATAACTTCTTTAATCTTTAGGTGCCGAAAGATTAATGTTGTAACCGGATCCAACATATTGAAGAGGAGTCTGTCTCTTTAGTGCAGATGGGGTCATAATCTAACAACCCATCCAATGGTAAGAAAGAAGGTGAACAACCAAAAGCTGAAACCATATTCCTATTTTATTGCTTTTATAACAAATAAATGTAGGTTAGGGGCTCAGAGGTTAGATAGAAAAACACTTGTTTTAAATGTCATGCTGAAGAAAGTGTGTTTTTGCACATGTGCCTATGTTTATTACAAATGTCCTCATGTCTAACAAGTGACCTAGTTGAATAGTCTGTCTGTTCGTGCTGATGAAATTTGAATATTACATGGCCTGTGGTAGCGGCTGTGTAGTTTTGGTTAAGTTGCTCAACTCATAGGAAGAGCACTTTTTGGGCGGTTTACAACTTTGCCCCCTCCCTGAATGAATACTCACCAAACTGTGCAAAACAAATATACAGCCCCCTCAGATTGAGTCTGCTATAGATGCAATGGAAAAACATGTTTGCTCATGCCTACAGCCCAAACTGTTGGATGGATTTTCACAACATTTCTGGCAAGAGCAGCGGCTTGGTCCCAAACAAGTGCTTTTGTGAATTTAGTGTAAATCTGTCCAGTCGTTATTTTTTTAAATGGTCAAAAATGAGGTCTAAAAAGTTTAGTGATATCTGGGTGCCCTCCTTGGACGGGCCTTTGATTGACCCAGGGGACGACATGATGTTTGCAGACATTGGACACACCCAATGCTTGAATGTTGAAGAGCGTGAGGTGTGTCATATTTCCAGAGGCAGCCGCCATGTTGGATCCGCAGAAATCGTGCAGTGTCTGTGGAAGGCGCAGCAGGGAAAAAGTCTGGAAAACTAATTTGAGTTATTTGGTGGTGGAAAGAGGGAATGGGAAGAGTGGGGGAGAGGAAAAATTATGATATGTGACATTTTTTATAGGTGAAAAAAGGGCGTGCAGGTGTTGTAGTAATTTGCGGCCACAGAGGTAGTTCGCGGACAGCGCAGTGAAAGGACGGCTTGGGAAGCACATTTGGAGTTATTTGGTGGGTAAAACAGGGTTTGGAAAGAGTAGTGGGTTGGAATAAAGAGGATAAGGAGCTTTTTCTATTGGTGGAAAAAAGGGTTTGCAGATGACACAGAGCCGCTGTCAATTTCGGTGTGCGCGGACATAGTTTGCACTGGAATGGGGTTCTGGGCAAGTTTGGTTATTTCAATATGTATTGTTTGTACTTGTTATACTTGTTATATGTACTAGGACCAGTTTGTTTGTCTGTCCTGTCCCCCCCACGGTCTTCCATCTCCCCCTCTCAAGCTTGATCTCTACTGTACCACTTCATGCACTTACAGTAGGATACATGTCTTCAGGCCTAGTATGCTAGTTTCTATGTTTAGTTCATTCAGAAATTTCAAGGCCTAAGAATGATTACTGTATTCCCTTGTTACCTTCCTGCCTAAAAGTGCTTTGAAGCACTTTACCTGCGTATAAGCGCTATATAAATAAACAATAAATAAATACATTATAAGTACTGTAGAAGGAGTATACAGTACTTTTAATATGATGTCATAATACAATTGAAGTGCAGTACAATTGAGGGTAGTGGCCATGCCTCCAAGAATGTGCCCACCGGCTACACACAATATATTAATATGTGTATAGTAATTAAAGGTACGGTAGGGGGAGTATAGAGTATTTGTAATATGGTGGCATAATGCAATTGAAGTGCAGTACAATTGGGGCTAGTGGTTATCGAATATGTATTTGTTTGGAAACATAACACATAGGATTACATTTGGTAGGCTTACTTAGTTGGAGATGGTGATGAAGGAGACATCTGTGGTTCTTTGTGAAAAAAACACTGTATATTATGTTAAGCAGGATATGTAAGTGCTTTGAAACACAATGTGTATAGGTGCTATATAAATAAGCTATCATATCATATCATATCATAGTTTGAAATGTTTAATTGGATACAATTTCACATGTTTATTTACTATTTAGATCCTCATAAACAGTACATTCTATGTACTATGTTTGGTACAACATTAGTATGTGCTACACCATTGTACTGACATTAAATAATCATTAGGTCATTGAGAGAAAAAAAAATCCATACATGGTTAAAAAATAAACTACTACATTTATGTGAGTATAAGTTTGACTGTATGTTTGTTTGAAGTGTGTTGTATTTAAGGGAATTATTAAAGTGCTTAGATACCTGTTGGCGTATTATAAGTATATGTGATGTGTTGTAGTAAGAAGAATTATGATGGCGTATTTGAAGTGTAGTGCAATGAACAGAAGTTTTAAAGTAGTTAGATACCTGAGGTACTTGGCCATGTGTGAAGCTAGTAAGCTTACAGTTGTTGTTGGTACCATCCACCTTGTACCTTAAAAGCATTAGTATCTTTAGATATTGGCTATGTGAGTTTATTTGTATGGCGGAATGATTGAATTGCAAAAAATGCATAATATGGCATGGTTTGCATTTTGCAGAAGCTGGTGAGATGGAACTGATTCACAATTTGGTATGGATACATACACAAATCGTTCATAAGAGATGTTCTCTTGTGAAACATGGTTGCAGAGACTGCATGTATGTTTCCATGTGTATGAAATCTAGAAGATGATATTTATAGGTATGTTTTTGGTCTCTAGTACTTGTGTTTAGTACATTACAAATTCGTGGGGTTCTTCCTGTGTTTTATGGTGAATTTCACCGTAACTATACAAAAGTTCAATTATTGCCTTATACCAGGGACACTGTGGGGCCGATTCATGGAACAAACGTGCGCCCAAAATCCATGCGCAAGCAGGCGCAAGGGAGCGCAAGTGTGAGAAACGCAGCGCACGCGCACGCGTGCGATTCAAGGAAGACGCTGCGCGTTTCCCGCTGTCCGTGCACCCAATCCAGCCATGGCGCACGCAGGCATACACGCGTGCGCTACGCGCACAGCAAAAGCGCACATAGCGCGGCGCACACAACCAAAGTGGGCGGAACAGTGGGCGTAACACGCGGAATGGGGAACAACGCGTGAAAAAGAAGGCGTAACTGGGGAAGTACTGCAGGGAACTACACGGAATGCCCACACGCACGCGAACAACCCATATTCATGGATCCGAATACAGGAAACCCGTGCACGGCAAAAGACGCACACAGGCGTCTACGCGTCCGCCACACGAAGGGAGGCGGAAGCGTCCCCGCGCACAGTACAAAAGTGCGCGCAAGCAACAAACACGTATATACAGCTACGATGAATGCCCCATTTGTCGCAGCACTGATCGTGGGACACCGCAGGAGGAGGAGAATAGCCAGGGCACGCATTTTCGCACCACGGACAAGCCTTTTTGGGATGCCTGACGACCAGGTCTATGGCAGGTATAGGTTTCCACCCCACATCATCCTAGACCTGGTCAGGGAGTGGGAAGATGACCTTACATCCCCCACCTTTTGCTCCCAAGCATTGAGCCCCTTGGAGAAGGTGCTCAATGTCCTGCATTTTTTGGCCACTGGGTCATTTCAGCGGACTACTGCCATAGTGGGGGGGTCTCACAGGCCACGCAGTCACCCTGCCTACACCAGGTACTAGCAATCATGACAGCGCGCCCCTCAGTCCGCAGGCAAATATGCATGCCCAGAACACCCACAGAAAGGCAGGCCGTTGTCCTGGATTTTTTCAGGGTGGCACACTTCCCCAAAGTGCTCGGTGCCATAGATTGCACCCATGTGGCCCTACATCCACCTAGGGACACTGAGCACATCTACCGAAACCGCAAGCACTGGCATTCCATCAATGTACAGGTGGACCTCTGTCTATGCAAATTACCCTGGCTCCACCCATGACAGTTTCATATACAGAATGTCCACCCTGAGCCGGGCCCTGGAAGCTGGGCAGCATGGCGACACATGGCTCCTAGGTGAGTACAAATGCCCTTGCACATGCATGCAAGTCACACACAGACAAACACCCAAACCCTAATAATCTCAACTATTATCACCTCCCCAGGGGACAGTGCCTACCCTCTGAGCAACCACATGATGACGCCAATCCGGAACCCCACCACACCACCCCAGGTAAGATACAAGGCCGCCCATATTGCAACCAGGGCCATAGTGGAGCGCACATTCGGAGTGCTCAAGTCACGTTTCCGCTCCCTTGACCGCTCTGGCGGGCAACTACTCTATGCACCACCAGTAGTGTGCAGGATCATTGTGGCAGCATGTGTCCTGCACAATGTTGCAACACGGCAGGTCGTCCCGGTGGACATGGTGGTGCCCCCACATCCCCAACCACAGGCACAGGCGCTGCCCATGGGAGGGGACAGGGCACGTGGCGAGGAAGCCCGGACCCAGCTTGTGGCCACATTTTTCACCTAAACTCCCACCCCTGCGGAGTGCACACAGGCCTGGCACATACCAGGTGACAATCGATGATGACAAAGAGACAGTCAACTGTCACAACCCTACCACCCTGAGATAGTTGCCATGGAAGTGCCACATCATCTGCATCCCTAGCTACTTAAACACAAGCTATCCTGTGTGACCAAAAGGCACACATATGACATATGACATGATATGGCCTATACGCAAGTATTTCAAGGTGCGACGAGGCAGGGAGGGGGGAACAAGGGAAGACAGACAACGGTACTACTAGGCCAGGTGTTATTTAGATTGTGCAGGTGCAGGGGTAGGGGGAAGGGAAAAGTGCAAGGGGAACGGGAGGGGGGGGTGCAGTACAGGGGAAGTAGACCAAAAAACAAATACATAGGTCAGCTGGTGGCAACTGCAAAGGTAAGTGCAGACAAGTGCTGGGATGGGGGGGCTGTAGGGATAGAGAGACAGTACCGCAGTGCAGGGGTTGCCAGGGAGGCAGTGCAAGTGGAGAGTGGCTGGGCCAGGGACCGAGGTCGGTGAGAGTGGCCCAGTTGCAGATCCAGTGCAGTTCCAGTGAAGAATTCCGCAAGGGAGAGGCAGAGAGAAAGCAGAAGCAAAGAGGAAGGTCTTGAGGTGCTTCCCGAACCGGAGATGGTTCCCCTCAAGTTCAAGTGAGGCAGGAAGGCTGTTCCAGAGGGAGGGCCCTGCCGCGGAGAGAGTGTTAGGCGGAAACCTGTGCAGTTGCCTCTGGGACCACTGCAAAAGATTTAGGACTACAGGTGTTTGGCGGTGAACCCACTTGGTAGCAGTCTGTACCACACAGATTCACTTGGTAGCTGTGGCTGAGCAGTCAGACTTCCCTCAAGAAGAGTTAAGCAGTATGTGGAGTATACAAGATAGGGCAATTCTTCGCAGCAAGACAAGCAAACACGCAACGAGACTTAGTGTAAAGATATTAAGGTATTTATTTATAGCAGAACATCTATGAAAAACACTATGGCGAATCACGGCAAACAAATCAAACACAATTACTCTACGGAGTAGAAAACGATCAATCCCCCTAGCAAAATATCGACAACTCTAGGTTCTACCGGTACCACTTATTTTCAGACAGAGGTGTATACCTCAACCTAGATGACACTCGAATATTTGTTAGGACGGGAGAGAAAAAGATAGGCAGGTTATGCAGTCAACACAGTTCAATCCTACGTGGATAAAATGCAAGGCAGGAAGGCAAGAATCGCAATAGATCATAAAGTTCAGAGGCCAGGCCCACTCGGAGAGAGGCAAGGCGCGATGTCCCAAAAAGTCTCTAGTGGAGATGCATTCAAGTCTGTATAGCAAATTGTTATCGGCAGGTTGAACCAGTTCAGAACAAAGGATGAGAAAAGCTTGGAGGCGACCCAACGGAGCGGAGAGGATTAAGACACCTCACTCGAACCGATCGGAAGGGAAGCCAGGCGGGCACGGTACCTTGTTGTGGAGGGCAGCTCTGGCGGGGGCAGTTGTTCCTGGTGGTGGATGCACGTTGGGTCTTTGCCAAGAGTAGAGATGATCTCGTCGTCGAAGAAAGTGAAGTCCGGTGCACCACCAGGGAAGAGACCAGCCGCGGAGTGCTCCGTCACAAGGCACCACCTTTTGGTCGCGGTACAGGGGTAGTGGCTATCCGGTTGCTGAGGTGCTCTGCACGGGCAATTCGACCACTGCGTCCTGAGGCGAATAAAAAGCAAAGGGGACTGGTTGTTCCCACCAGTCAGGGGAAGAGACTCTCCGGCAGGGAGATCTCCTCTGTCGTCGGGAAGTGGTGAGTCGGTTCCGCAGGGCTCCACCGGAGGTGTCGTCGTGCAGGTTGGCTCAGCTTTACCCTCGTTGGATTCTTAGGTCCTGTGGCGACTTAGCTGTCAATCAACACATGCTAAGTGGTGAGCGGGAACGCTCACCACTTGGGCCAATCACTCCAGAGTGCGACCTGAGTTGGCAAGGCAACTCGGTCCAGGGTGCCTAAACCCCCTCCCACACCCCTGTGGTAACCCAGACAGAATGGCACCACTTTGGAGGGTCTCTGTACAGAGCCCGCCAAAAGTGGGACAAAGGGCTCGACCTTTGGTTTAGGAGTCACAGAGACGAACACAGACGCCATTTTATAAACCGAGTTCTGGCAGAAAATACCATCCGATAAACTTATTTAAGATAAGTAGACCGGTGGTACGTTAGAGATTAACGAGAAAAAGTACCAATCTCCAACAATGGGACGAATCCCATAGGGTTATGTCCGGGGTCGAACATAACAGGTAGTTTCCACTGCCACCAGCCTAAACTCGACGAGGGGGGACGGGACAGTGCCCCCTCGAGTAACAGGTCCAGGAGTAATCAAATTACCCCTACTAGTACGTCCACAATAAGATGGTTGGTACTAGTCCTGTTAGTAAATTTAGGTCTAGTAAAGCCAATGGTGACTTTACATGCCCGGGGAGACAGTAGTCAGTCCCCGGGTATGGAGTCTATGGCGGGGGATCCGCTAGGACGCCCCCATGTTACGGCACGTAGGGTGCGGTGTAACACACATAGAAAAACATATGAGACCCTATGGAGTAAAAGACCCCATAGCCCATAGAACACATTGACATCCAAAGGAATTACACACATTCATGTCCAAGAGTGGGAGAAAAAGAGTCTCACTCTTGGCAGGATGGAAAAACAAACTCCCGAAATCCAGCAAAGCTGCTGGGGAACTCACTAAGTTAGGAAATTCAGCCTAAACAGAGAATTCTCCCTAACAGAGAGATCTACCCCCAGCTAGTTGCTCTGAGAAGCGGATGACCCTGACATGCAAGGTGTGCATCACACACACCTGCAAAACAGGCCATGGCCATCACTGTTATGTCACTCAAACCCTCCCAAACCACAACATGACATGGCAAGCAATACCCATAGACCAACACAGTAACAATAAGGTACACATTGCCATGTCCAAAATGTACAGTGGGATCAGACAATGATGCCTGACCTGGAATCAGATGAAATGACAGACCAACAACCTCCCACCCAAAATAAGTAATTTCCAAATGCATTACAAGAGTTGTAGACGTAACATAACAATGAATGCCTGTCTACATGCACATTGTGCATTGCAAAATCAACACTGCAGCTTCTGTGTGCTGTGTCCTACTCCTGCAACACACTGCTCAGCGCACAGCACAGTGAACAGCCGTTGTGTGTGATGCACACCCTGAGCATCACATCTAAGCGACAGACCACATCAAAAAGCAAATTAGGCATGTACAGGATCCATAATTGGTCACAGAACATGTGCTGCAGGGACACAGTGGCCACCAGAAGGCAAACATGTACACGTGGATATGCAAGGGTGGGAGTAAATGTAGTGCATCAGAGTGCAAGTGTGTGGGTCTGCAAGGACATGCACTCAACATATGCATATGCACTCAAGTGACCATCAGTGTTCTCTACACATCACATGTGAACATTCACCATGTGTACACCCCAGCATGTCAAACCACAAATATCCCCTCGCACCTGAAAGGTAAACACAACACATGAACAGGCATTGATCAGCAGAACACAACATGTACATAGGATACCACCATTACAATGTCAGAGTTCCCATCACACTGCAGGGCAAGGCAACTATCAACAACAACCCCCCCACCCTCACAAATGACCATGACCCACTGAACAACTGCACCTGGGTCATGGAGCCTTCAACCCTCAATTTCACCTGGCCACAGGATCACCTTTACCCTTCTTCACCATCTCCCACCTTGTGTGTAAAAAGGTGCCTGCACCCTCAGAATCCACACTCATTTCCAAAATCACAAAATCCAAGGCATAAAAACGAACCCGAACACCCTCCACTAGATGACTTGACGTAGCAGTACCTCACAAAGGCCAAGTACTACCACAATCATGCAACGACCAAGGTAGCACAGTAAAACAATGTCACAACAGGATGTGAACCATGTGTGGTACATAACATAGGATGATGCACCATGAACGGATGTGTACTGTCACAGGTCCCGTGTACTGGCGCGGGAGTGTCACAAAACAACCACCCCCACCGTGTCCCGGGTGCCTGCAAGGTCAAACTCACACAGGCCCCTGAGACCCTGGTGGGGGGAAGGAGGTTCAGGGATATGCAGTCGGGACAGGTGTTGGCACACTGGATAACTGGAATGAGTGGCAGGAGAGGGAAGGAGGAATGACACATGAAAGTAGGGAATGCACGAAAATGTACTACCTGCATGAACACATACACAATCCAAACAAACTTGGACATCATTGTCATGGCCTTCTGTAGTCCAGGCTTAGGAGTGGTACGAACCAACCACCCCCTCTAGGGTTTTGGCGCCTGCAAGTTCGGGGCTTACACAGGCATCCGCAACCCCAGCAGGGAAAGAGGGTTAGGGAACATTGCTTGGATAGGTACGGGAAGCAGGAACACCGGGTAGAGGGTACAGGGTTCAAAATTGCATAGGATTCCGAGTGATTAGGGGGAAAAAACATAACAAATTGAATCACACATACATCCATGCATTAGTGCACCCCCCAGCAAGCCTATGCAGAGCAGTTTGAAAGAAAAACAACAAGACACTTAGCTCTGGTTTTGAGTGCTGGCCTCCTGCCTGCGCACTCTCAGGTCCGGTTACAGGAGCACTGCAATGCTGCAAAGAGAGCCACAGTCAACAACCTGTACGTGCCAATTACACAAAAACACACCACCAAACATGCCCCATAGCAACAAACTACTCTACAAACAGACAATCTGGTGTAGATGCTTCGTACCCATATATAACATTACCCCTGTGACGGGTCATACACAGTCAATGCAGTAAGTCAGCCACCGGTGGGTGCGTGGCAAATGGAACACCAATGTGTCACAATTCACACAACATGCAATGTTCCCTGGGTAAGCAGACAGACCCATATAACAAGCCATGACTTCAGAGCAAGTTGCGTACCACCATGACCGAAACAAAGTTGGCAGTGCATGTATCAAAATGTACATGGAAATGAAATGCACTGCACCCGAGTATGTCCCTTGCTGTATGTCCCTGTGAGCTTCCCCTTTCCATGTCTCGGAAGGCTACATGGTTGATACAAGTGCCTCAATGGACCTTGGTGTACCGGAGGGTATGTGCCACTGCCCCTGCAGGTGTCCCAGACAACCTTACAATCAACAGCCATCAGTCCACCAACACATCTGAGCTGCATTGTGTGCTTCAACACCAATATTCGTCCAAGCTCACCCTAAGTGCTGTGACTAAGCCTGCATGTGCAACTCGCCTGGTGCAAGCTTTGCTGTGTTGTGGCCCCCCTGTGCTGCTCACCTTGCCTGGAGTTCCTTGGAACACGTCAGCAGTTCTAGGATGTAGGTCTGCAATCCCTGTGCCTCTGCTTGTGCACACATGTGCATGTGGGCACCAACAAACGTGTCCAGAATTCAGACGTCCAATGGGCCATGTCTGCTGGCAAAGGTGCTCTGGAGGCTCATCCCCCTGCAGAAAGGGCATGAAACACATGATTAATGCTTCAAAGTCATCTGTGTGTGTCTCTTCAGGCATCTCATTACTTGACCATTTCAGAGAGTCACATCATAAATCACACCATCAGTCCGTCTTTCACATCCAAAGTGTGGAACACTATCTACAGCATGAATTGCAACAAGCACGTGCACAGTAAAGATAAGAAACATACCACACAATGCATAGCAATTAATGTACACATTAATCATGAAACACCCCATCTAGCAAAAGGTGAACAGTTGACAATAACACCAAAATCATCCCCACTAGGGGTGTAAACACAAGTCACACAGCACCAGACATGCCACAGATATGACAGTCCAAAGCCCTTGTGTAAAAGTTTGTGACACCGAACCATCCTTGCGAGCCCATGGATAAGGGAGGCAGGAGTGGCATATGTGAGTCAAGGACCCCAAGCAGCAAACACATACACAAGATAAGCCTGAAGGGCCCAGCTGGAACAGACAGTGGATGCCTTCAAAAGCCACAAATCACCGCACCGTCACATGAAAGTACAATAGACAAGCAATTTTAAACTATATTAACTATTAACTAATTACACTAACTATGGAAAACCTACATTACCTAATTAAACTAACTATCAAACAGAAACTTCACTAACTAAACTAAAAGAAAAATCAAAAATGGCCACATACGACCCTGGGGGAATGGCCACATGCGATGATGCTGAGCCAAAAAAAAACCTCCATGGGCTCAACGCCTGCACAGCCCGACCTATGTGGGAGATAGATGGTCGTCCGAGTCTGGCTCATCCTGTAAAGGAGGACGTGGCACAGTAGCCTGGCCACGCCTAGCCACAGCTTTCCCCTCGTCGGCAGCAAGTCTGCCGGACGGGTGAGCCTGGTTCTGTGTGGCGATGTGACGTAGGTCTGCATGCAGAACCTCACGTGATACACGTGCTTCCTCTTGCAAGGTAGCACGTGTAACACAGAGTTCCTCCTGCAAAGCCTGGCTGGACAACCGCTGCACCTCCCGGCAAGCCTGTAGCGAAGCCGACATGGTACGCTCAAGCTGTGCA
Organism: Ambystoma mexicanum; assembly: GCF_040938575.1. Taxonomy (NCBI): domain Eukaryota; kingdom Metazoa; phylum Chordata; class Amphibia; order Caudata; family Ambystomatidae; genus Ambystoma; species Ambystoma mexicanum. The sequence continues at coordinate 98,572,206 of NC_090941.1, read as the reverse complement.
AACCTCTCCTCTGCCTGCTGCCTCTGGGACATCATAAGGACACCCAGAGTGGATCTGAGGGAAGCATACTCCTCCCTCAGGGCATCCATATGCGCCTCTGCGTGAGCAGCAATTGCTTGACGCAGAGACGACATTTCAGCCTGGCGTGCCCTGTCTGAGGCCGCCATGCCCAGCCTGAGCGAGCGGGCCGTGGACCGTGCCGCCTGCTGCTGGAGAAGCACCTGCCTAGCAGCGGGGAGCACAGATCGGGCCACACGCTCCATGCTCTCAGCGATGTTCTCCATTGCTGCCCCCTGCTGTTCTGAATTGGCAGTCATGTCTTGCTCCCACTCAGTATACTGCGGTTGCGCGCGGCGACAGCATTGCCGGCTTGACCCCTGCGGGACCCAAGGACCGGGGGTCCTCGCTGTGTTGGCACCGCCCGCGGCTGCACGACTACATGCCCCCGTCGACGTGATGTCCCAGGCACATCGGTGACTGGTGTGGAGGGTGACCCTGCGTCCCGATCCACCACGGGCGGAGGAACCAAGACTGTCTGATCCCTCAGTGCAGGTGTCGCAGACAGAGGAGTGTCCACATCAGAATCACTCACACCTGACACATGGACTTGATGCTCATCCAACTCAACATGGACGTCAGAGTCGTCATCAAGGCTGGACTCATAGGCAGCCAGAGACAATATGGACTGTAGAACTTGGGGGTTTTCGTGGCCTACCACCCCACGACCCCCACTAGTGCCGGGTTGATGTAGTGGTAACAACCCTGTGTCTGGCATGACAACACCATCCTCCGCCTCCATTGTGTCATCACCTGAAAAATAGAGAGAAAAAAGGTCACTACACATGTCAGAAGCACACAACACACACACACACCGACAGCAAACGCAGACATGTGACACACAACATATAACCTGCCGTGCATGCTGGGTCAACTTTGAATTGCTTCTGTGATCAGACCTGTTGAAAGGTGGCAGTTTCCATGGAAGTGGGTCTATGCAGTGCAGAAAATGTGTACGCCACTCACTAACTACATGTACAAGGACTCCATGGTGTGTGCCAGGAAATGTGAAGGCAGTGCAATGTCAAATTCAGACATCACGTGCATTGTGCATTCAATGTGTACCATATCTAGAAGCCAAGCACCTCTCCACCCCAGTACCAAAGCAGGGATGCCTAGCATGGTATCAAAAGGCTGACCATACACCTGTGTATTGACAGGCAGTGTTGACTGGCATCAACAGCTGAATGTGATTCAAGTTACAACACTGCAAATGATGCTGGGACAGTAAGCAGGACACATGATGAAAACTCTGGATTCCGCCCATGTGTGAAGAAGACACAACAAGAGTTGGACAGAGTCATTGGCCATTGAACAGGCTGAGGCCTGTGAGCCACACAGATTGTCAGACCCTAAACATGTGTGCAACGCAGGACTGAGCCACAGTTGACATGGGAAGGCTGATGAGATGGCAGGCAATGTATGTAACCAAGGACTTGTATTACAGTGATCATCCAGTCAAGGACACATAGGGGCATGCGTGCAATGCACATGGAGTATGAATGGGCACTCATGTCCCTGCGGGACATCTGACCTATGCACAGTGCAAGTGAGATACCTTGCATCAAGTACTAAGGCTGTACCACACGGCATATGTTTGGCAGATTCTACGCTGGAAGTTAGCATCTACACAGGACGCATAAACAAGAAAGTACACATTGGCAAGATTGAAGAACACCAGTGCAAAGGTGGAACTGGGGTGCAGAGTGGCGGAGGAGGGGCAAGGGAGCATGCCTACATGGAATCCCCGCATGCAGGCAGAGGAGACATGCATGACGGAAGCATTGCATTACTTACACATCAGAACCATGTACACGTCACATGTAGCGGCAATCATGGACAACACATCCCACAAGTGAAACACACACGTCCTCAACAAACACGCATCAACACTCTGGATTGGGCATCAAAGTCCAGCATCTCTCCCACTCCTTCGACCAATTCAGGTGGTATGAACTCCGCAACGAGTGCCTCATGCGGAGTGAGCTCTTCCTCCTCTGGTGCAGGCCCACCGCCAGTCACCAGAGTCAAGTTGTAATTAGAGGCACGCTTAGCCTTAGTGCTGTGTTTGATGTCATTCCAACACTTTTTGCACTCTTGCGCCGTGCGCACCTCATGGCCGAATGAACTGACATGTTCCGCAACATGCTTCCAGTGGGTGTCACGTTGGGCAGATGTAGTCTGACTATTGGCACCCACTAGCATGTCACGGCTGTGGCCCCGCACGTAGTCCACGAGGAAGTCCAGTTCCTGCTTACAGAAAGGCTTCTTCCTCGACGTGCAGGAGGTTGTGGCTGTGTGTGGGGTCCCAGCCTGTGCTGCAGGTGCAACCTTCCTCCTCTTGGACTGTGGCGCAGACCCTGGCTGGCTAATGCCGCCCTGACCAGTATGGCCAGTGGGTTCGGTGGATTGAGCCAAGGGAGTGGCAGGTGGAGGGATGACCAAAGGCCTGACTTGTGTCAGTGGCAGCTGGGTGGCCACTAATGGACCCTGCGCAGCAACATCAGCTGTGGCATGGTCATTGACCGCAATGGTCCTGGTTGGCAGACTCACAACCGGGGTGCTGTTGGGTGCATCTGCCCCTGCACTTGCCAACACCCGGCTGTTCGGGGCAGCAGATAACATGACTGCCCCAGGGACACGTGTCTTGGTCTGAGCAGCCCGGCCTGCCCCTATGGTTCCCCCCCTGGCCTGTTGGAGATCTACCAAGGGCTCTTCAAGTGCCACCGCAGCCTGCGCTGGCAGACCCCGAGCCTGGGTGGCGGTGTCCAGAGCTGCACCTGCAGCTACCACTACCCTTCGGCCCGTGGCAGTCGATAGAACGGACTGCCGGGTCACACGGGCGGCAGTGCCAGATGCAGAAGCTGCATCCCCCGGAACCACAGGGGGTGGTGGCATGACTGCACTGACACATGGCACAACATTGTGCTCAAGTGATGCACCCCTGCCTCTTCCCCCTCTGTGGCCGCCCTGGACACCCTGGAGTCCCCCTACTCCCTGGTCACCACGGCCACGTCCCCGACCACGCCCGCCACGAGGAGGATGCCCAGCTGAGGCGCCCCTCACCTTTGGTGGCCTCCCAACCATGGCACAGATGTAGTAGTGCCGGCACAGATGGAGTGGTGCCAATGGGAGGTGTACACCACAATTGACCTGGGCAATTGGGGTGAAGGGGGTGGGAAGCAAAATGTTAACAGCCCCCCTGCACCTGCAAGGCTGTATGTGACCCCGGTGATGTAGTGACAGGTCACGCAACGCTCAGGCACCCCAAAACTGCAGTAAAACCGTGAACGCAACCCTGCAGCCTACGTGCGTGGATTCAACCTCCCGCAGTACGTGGTGGCACCCAGTAACACGAATAACGCGTACGCGTGGGACACGCAGGCTACTATGACATGGAAAATGGGTGCGATACACAGGGGCACCCGCAGTGGGAAAAAGAGCATGTGCGACTCACCGTCTGACTAGCGCGATGCAGAAAAACACGCGTAGCCAATACCCCCGCCAAAAGAAGAGATACGTTCTTGATAGCTGTGAAGTTGTGATGGCGCGCGAAACAACAGGAAGCAGCAACACACGTCGGTCTCCACGAAAGGCACGTGCAGCGAACTGCTGGGCCCGCTCACCTTTAACCCGTGCTGAGGGAAACGCACGCGCGCGTCACGTCACTTACGCGCATGGGCCCTTTCCTCGTATTACACGTGGACATGCAGTTTTTCACGCGCGCTGAAATGCCCATGCACGCCTGTGCGCGTCACGTCACAGGGGCGCTTGCGCTTGAGGGGCCTTCTGTCCAATGAAATTGCGTATGCGTGCAGACGCGCTTACGCGCTTAGGGCCTTTCCTCGAATTACACGCTGACGTGCTGAATTTTCACGTGCCAAATCACTCCGTATCAAGCTGGCCACGCGTAAGCACACAGAAGAACACGCTCCTGCCCAGAAGGCTGAACTACTGCCTCCCAGAGCCCCGAGCAAGCTCCCACCTGCCATCTGCTGCTGCCTGACTGCCTGTTGCCCACATGTCCTTCCATTTGCTGCCTGCACATCAGCCAGGGGTGCTGTTGCTGTGACCACCCCTACTGGAACCGAAGACTCCCGACTGGGATTCCATCGCTCCACAGCCCAGCCCCAGGACCCAGTTGCCCACCCACTCCTGCCTCTGGGGTTGTCATGTCAGGCACTGCAACATCTGGCACCACTGACAACCCCCGACCAGAGAGGCAGAGGGGCACCAGCTTCAGTGCCAGGGAAGTTGGTGTCCTGGTGGAGCAAGTCCTGGGGCAGTATGATGCCCTCTTCGGAAGTTCCCACGCTGACAAGGAAGGACGGACTCGGATCTGGACTGACATCGTGACTGCCATCAACGCGGAGGGGGTGGCAGTCCGCGACTTCCAATATGTCAAGAAGCGCTGGGAGGACTTCAGGTCCAGGACCCTGAACAAGGCCCGGCGCCTCTTGAAGGCAGCGGATGCCAAGGGGCGCCGGGCCACTTGTCGGAAGATCAGATGAGGGTCCTGGAACGCATATCCCCAGCGCTCCACGTCCAGCTCCTGGAGAGGCAGACCCGTCTGGAGTCGAGCGGTAAGTGTACATGCATCCTGATTGTGAGCTGTGCGTGTGGTGATGTTTCAGTAGTGTTCAGGTTGCACATCTGTTTGTATGGGGTCGAGTATGGGTGGGGGTGTACAGGGCCGTGGGGCTAACACATGCGAGGGCTGTAATGTGTGAGACATGGATGGTGCTTGTGTGTGTAGGCTTGCATGCCAAATGCAGTTGTGTGGGCACACATGTTTGGATGAATGTGTATGTAAGTAGACATGTCCGTGATGTCACGCATGTATGTTGTTTTCAGCTGCATGTATCAGCACTGTGTACATGTGCATTTGTGTGTATTTGACAAGGGTGAACATGACATGGATGCCCATCTGAACACTGCGACACTTGGCAGAGGTGTACACATGCATGCAAGTGTGGTGGTGTGTGTACATGTGTGGTGCACTTCCTGTGTTGCATGTGATGTCTGGCTCAGCTTTGCCTGCTCATGCTGTTGTATGTGTATGGATGGTGCTGGCAGTTGCGATATGGCTGTGGTATGGCTCATGTGTGCGAGTTGAAATTACATGTGTGTTGGGGATTGTGATGGCATGTCTGAGGTTTGCCAATGCCACTCATGTACAACTGTCATGTGTGTATGTGTCCATTGTACAGTGCCCTGATGCCTGTGTTTTATTTCTCCCTGTCTGCAGCGTCAACTGGTGAAGAGGGCGGAGAAGGTGCTCTGGAGCACAGCGGCGGGGATCCCACCGCCAGGAGACGCAATGCCCGGCTCCCCTCCCATGTTGTCATCTCGTCGGGGAGTGAGGAGTCCAGTGCCGCGTCCCAGGCCGCAGCTGCCGGGGGGAGGTCCAAGAGGCGGAGTTTGGAGTTGGACTCCTCGGCAGCAGAAGGGGCAGCTGGGACCCCACAGGGCCCAACGGGGGAAGATGGCACGGAGTCATCCAGGTTGGTGGGGGGTTTGGTGGAGGAGGAGGCCGTGCAAGCAACAGAGACGGGGTCTGGAGGTGGGGATCCCACTGGTGCTAGTGGTGCAGTGCAGGACCAGAGACAGGAGGCAGCACAGCGCGCCGCGGAGGTGCCTCTATGCAATCCTGTCCCTGATCCTGACCCTGCATCATCTTGCACCAGCAGGGATGCCTACGTCCAGACCCGTTTTCAGGCAGGGGATGAGCAAATGACAACTGGCCTTCCTCTGACTGCGGACGTGGCTATCCGGGTCCGGGTTGAGCCTGTCCTGACTGGTGTGGCATTGCGTCAACGGGCCATGCGAGGTGAAATGCAGTCTTTTCATGAGGAGACTGCACGTCATCTCGAATGGCTCGTTGACCACGTCAGCCTACTGGGACAGGTCACCCAGGCCGGATTCCTCCATTTGATGGGGTTTGCTACGACCCCCTCCTCAACTGAACCCCCTACGCGCCAGTCGTCCTCCGTGCCATCTTCCCACCCATCAGTCACCTGGGTGCCCTGTGGAGCTGCCTCTGACGGTGCGGCCAGGCTGGTGGAGGAGGCATCCCTGCCACAGTCGGGAGTCGGATGTCCAGCAGGGGTGGCCACATCAACGACTGCACCCCAGCCGGCGGAGGATGTGCAAGCAGCAGGAGGCAGTGCACGGGCAGAGGCACAGCAGCAGCAGCAACGTGGTGGGAGCCATGAAGGCTCGGGGCCTTCAACATCGGAGGGGCAGGCATCGGCCGGAGGGCAGGAGGACCCAGGACAGAGAGTGTCTTCCGTGTGGCAGCGGTTGGGCCACGCCATAGATGCGGAGCGGCAGCGGGCGGAAGAGGCACGGCTCACAATGGTCAGGGCGGAGAACTCCATGCGGAGGGCCCTGAGGCGGGCCGAGTGCCTCGAGGCAATCCGCAGGGGGTTGGAGGTGGACACGTCGATGGCCCTGCGGACCCTCGGGGCCATGGAGGAGGACCGCCTCCGGGACATTGAGCAGGAGTTCGATGATGCCCTGGCCCGGGACATCCAAAAGTGAGCCGTCAGACTAGCCCGCTGCCCTTGTACATAGTTATGTAGGTAGTGTTAGGTTTCGTTTGTTTTTTGATTTATTTTGGACCTTTTGGACATTGGCCACATTTTTGTATATAGTTTATTTTATTAGTTAGTGTTGTTAGATAGGTTTCATTTCTTTTGTTGGGATAATGGACCCTGGCTTGTTCGTCTGTACATAGTTCACTGTTGGATTTTATTTTTCTTTCACAATTTACCCATGGAGCAATGGCTTTCAATTATTATTTCCCATTGGATTTTCTTTTGTGGACAGTGACTTTGGACACCATTAATTTGGATTATGATTTTTGGTTTTGCTTTTTTTCACGGACATGCTTCTTTTCATTTTTGTACATTCCCATTTCTGTTTCTTTATTTTTTAATCTATTTATGTTTCCTTTAATACATATTTTTTTATCGAATTTCAATGTGTAGTATCATCTCATTGGTTTCATGCATATCATGATATGGGTTTTGAGATTCACTGACACCCATTGGGTGTATGTGAGGGACTTGTGTTTGTTTCGAAACTTGCAATTGGTGTTCTGTCATGTAATTGCCATTTCTGAGTGGGTGGATGCAATACTCGGGTGGGTGTTTTGCATTTGGAGGCTGACCATAGGGACCAGGGATCTAGATTGTGATGACATGTTGGCTGGGGAACATGAGTTGGGGCCTGCTGGCAGGTGCCCCACAGTGCTGGGGGGTGGGGGTGGTGGGGAACATGAGTTGGACATGGGTGGGGGCCTGGTGGAGGGTGCCCCTGCACTTCTGGGAGGTGGGGGTGGTGGGGACATGAGTTGGACATGGGTGGGGGCCTGCTGGCAGGTGCCCCACAGTGCTGGGGGGTGGGGGTGGTGGGGAGCATGAGTTGGACATGGGTGGGGGCCTGCTGACAGGTGCCCCACAGTGCTGGGGGGTGGGGGTGGTGGGGAACATGAGTTGGACATGGGTGGGGGCCTGCTGGCAGGTGCCCCACAGTGCTGGGGGGTGGGGGTGGTGGGGACATGAGTTGGACATGGTGGGGGCCTGCTGGCAGGTGCCCCACAGTGCTGGGGGGTGGGGGTGGTGGGGAACATGAGTTGGACATGGGTGGGGGCCTGCTGGCAGGTGCCCCACAGTGCTGGGGGGTGGGGGTGGTGGGGACATGAGTTGGACATGGGTGGGGGCCTGCTGGCAGGTGCCCCACAGTGCTGGGGGGTGGGGGTGGTGGGAGACATGAGTTGGACATGGGTGGGAGCCTGGTGGAGGGTGCCCCACAGTGCTGGGGGGTGGGGGTGGTGGGAGACATGGGTGGGGGACTGGTGGAGGGTGCCCCTGCACTGCTGGGGGGTGGGGGTGGTGGGAGACATGGGTGGGGGCATGGTGGAGGGTGCCCCTGCACTGCTGGGGGGTGGGGGTGGTGGGGAACATGAGTTGGACATGGGTGGGGGCCTGCTGGCAGGTGCCCCACAGTGCTGGGGGGTGGGGGTGGTGGGGAACATGAGTTGGACATGGGTGGGGGCCTGGTGGAGGGTGCCCCTGCACTGCTGGGGGGTGGGGGTGGTGGGAGACATGGGTGGGGGCCTGGTGGAGGGTGCCCCTGCACTGCTGGGGGGTGGGGGTGGTGGGGAACTTGGGTTGGACATTGGTGGGGGCCTGCTGGCAGGTGCCCCGCAGTGCTGGGGGGTGGGGGTGGTGGGGAACATGAGTTGGACATGGGTGGGGGCCTGGTGGAGGGTGCCCCTGCACTGCTGGGCGGTGGGGGTGGTGGGAGACATGGGTGGGGGCCTGGTGGAGGGTGCCCCTGCACTGCTGGGGGGTGGGGGTGGTGGGAGACATGGGTGGAGGCCTGGTGGAGGCTGCCCCTGCACTGCTGGGGGGTGGGGGTGGTGGGGAACATGAGTTGGACATGGGTGGGGGCCTGCTGGCAAGTGCCCCACAGTGCTGGGGGGTGGGGGTAGTGGGGACATGAGTTGGACATGGGTGGGGGCCTGCTGGCAGGTGCCCCACAGTGCTGGGGGTGGGGGCGGTGGGAGACATGGGTGGGGGCCTGGTGGAGGGTGCCCCTGCACTGCTGGGGGGTGGGGGTGGTGGGGAACATGAGTTGGACATGGGTCGGGGCCTGCTGGCAGGTGCCCCACACTGCTGGGGGGTGGGGGTGGTGGGGAACATGAGTTGGACATGGGTGGGGGCCTGGTGGAGGGTGCCCCTGCACTGCTGGGGGGTGAGGGTGGTGGGAGACATGGGTGGGGGTCTGGTGGAGGGTGCCCCTGCACTGCTGGGGGTGGGGGTGGTAGGAGACATGGGTGGGGGCCTGGTGGAGGCTGCCCCTGCACTGCTGGGGGGTGGGGGTGGTGGGGAACATGAGTTGGACATGGGTGGGGGCCTGCTGGCAGGTGCCCCACAGTGCTGGGGGGTGGGGGTGGTGGGGAACATGAGTTGGACATGGGTGGGGGCCTGCTGGCAGGTACCCCACAGTGCTGGGGGGTGGGGGTGGTGGGGACATGAGTTGGACATGGGTGGGGGCCTGCTGGCAGGTACCCCACAGTGCTGGGGGGTGGGGGTGGTGGGAGACATGGGTGGGGGCCTGGTGGAGGGTGCCCCTGCACTGCTGGGGGGTGGGGGTGGTGGGGAACATGAGTTGGACATGGGTGGGGGCCTGCTGGCAGGTGCCCCACAGTGCTGGGGGGTGGGGTGGTGGGGAACATGAGTTGGACATGGGTGGGGGCCTGGTGGAGGGTGCCCCTGCACTGCTGGGGGGTGGGGGTGGTGGGAGACATGGGTGGGGGCCTGGTGGAGGCTGCCCCTGCACTGCTGGGGGGTGGGGGTGGTGGGGAACATGAGTTGGACATGGGTGGGGGCCTGCTGGCAGGTGCCCCACAGTGCTGGGGGGTGGGGGTGGTGGGGAACATGAGTTGGACATGGGTGGGGGCCTGCTGGCAGGTACCCCACAGTGCTGGGGGGTGGGGGTGGTGGGGACATGAGTTGGACATGGGTGGGGGCCTGCTGGCAGGTACCCCACAGTGCTGGGGGGTGGGGGTGGTGGGAGACATGGGTGGGGGCCTGGTGGAGGGTGCCCCTGCACTGCTGGGGGGTGGGGGTGGTGGGGAACATGAGTTGGACATGGGTGGGGGCCTGCTGGCAGGTGCCCCACAGTGCTGGGGGGTGGGGTGGTGGGGAACATGAGTTGGACATGGGTGGGGGCCTGGTGGAGGGTGCCCCTGCACTGCTGGGGGGTGGGGGTGGTGGGAGACATGGGTGGGGGCCTGGTGGAGGCTGCCCCTGCACTGCTGGGGGGTGGGGGTGGTGGGGAACATGAGTTGGACATGGGTGGGGGCCTGCTGGCAGGTGCCCCACAGTGCTGGGGGTGGGGGTGGTGGGGAACATGAGTTGGACATGGGTGGGGGCCTGCTGGCAGGTGCCCCACAGTGCTGGGGGGTGGGGATGGTGGGGACATGAGTTGGACATGGGTGGGGGCCTGATGGAGGCTGCCCCTGCACTGCTGGGGGATGGGGGTAGTGGGAGACATGGGTGGGGCCTGCTGGCAGGTGCCCCACAGTGCTGGGGGGTGGGGGTGGTGGGGACATGAGTTGGACATGGGTGGGGGCCTGGTGGAGGCTGCCCCTGCACTGCTGGGGGATGGGGGTGGTGGGAGACATGGGTGGGGGCCTGGTGGAGGGTGCCCCTGGTGGCTGGGGGTGCAGGGGGACATGCGTTGGTGGGCAGTAGTGCAAGTTGACATGTGGGTTGGCTGGGGGGCATGGCCATGGTGGATGGGGTGCCTGCAGGACATGTGCAGGGTAGGCCCCTGTGGTGTGAGCCACCTGCAGGGGCCGTGGAGGGTGTAGAGGGAACACCTGGGAGGACCCACACGTGCAATTCAGGTGTGGTGCTCCCCGCGCACCCCTGTAATACACGTACCCTGATGGAATCGCGTGTGATACTTTCCGCGCACCCCTGATATGCACGTACCCTGCTGATATTGTGTGTGTGAAACTTCCCGCGCACCCCGAAATACACGTAGCCAGGAGATTCGCGTGTGTAACTTCCCGCGCACCCCTGATATACATGTACCCTGCTGACTTCGCGTGCGAAACTACCCACGCACCCCAAGATACACGTAGCCAGGAGATTTGCGTGTGTAACTTCCCGCGCACCCCGAAATACACGTAGCCAGGAGATTCGCTTGTGGAACTTCCCGCGCACGCAGAAATATACGTAGCCAGGACATTCGCGTGTGGAACTTCCCGCGCACCCCTGGAATACACGTACCCTGCTGATATCGCGTGTGAAACTTCCCGCGCACCCCGAAATACACGTAGCCTGGACATTCGCGTGTGGAACTTCCCGCGCACCCCTGGAATACACGTACCCTGCTGATATTGCGTGTGAAACTTCCCGCGCACCCCGAAATACACGTAGCCTGGACATTCGCGTGTGGAACTTCCCGCGCACCGCTGGAATACACGTACCCTGCTGATATTGCGTGTGAAACTTCCCGCGCACCCCGAAATACACGTAGCCAGGACATTCGCGTGTGGAACTTCCCGCGCACCCCTGATATACACGTACCCTGCTGAATTCACGTGTGAAAATTCCCGCGCACCCCTGATGTACACGTACTCTGATGGAATCGCGTGTGGAACTTCAAGCGCACCCCTGTAATACACGTACTTTGCTGAAATCGCGTGTGGAACTTCCCGCGCACCCCTGAAATACACGTACCCTGCTGAAATCGCGTGTGGAACTTCCCGCGCACCCCTGAAATACACGTACCCTGATGGAATGGCATGTGAAACTTCCCGCGCACCCCTGAAATGCACGTACCCAACTGAAATGATGTGAGGTACTTCCCGCGCACCCCAGTGATACACGTAGCCCGCTTGCCGTGCTGGTACAGGGTTAGCGCAGCCCTTTGCGCTGGATTGGGGATTTTGATGGCTTTTCCCTGCGTGAGAGGCGTTCTTGGGGGCGTAACTGGCGCTGCTGCAGGGTCGCTGCGCCACTGTGCGCCACGGCTGGTTTTGGTAGCTGGAATCCATGAATACACTGTGCGCGGAAATGGGTTTTGGCGCACGCGGCTGGCGCAGGGATTCGCACGCGCACACTGTGTGCCAACCGCATGCGCCTCTTGTGCGCTGAATTCTATGAATTACCCCCTGTATGTTTTGTCAGGGTTATTTGTGTCATTTCAATGAAGTGTGAGCATTTGCAAAAACAACCGGTCTGCTCCGTTTAAGTAAAGTTTTTGAACAATAGGTGGTAATTGGAAGAGAAGATTAATTTCTACATTTGCATAGCAATTTACTCCAGTTGTTTTGCTAAATTCTAATGGACCAGAGAGTTGTGTTTCTGTACTATGTGATGGGCCTGCACTTGTTTTTTTAGAAGGAAATATTTGTCTTTTTGTCTTCAGATGGGTTGGCAGTTGTTTTTTGTTTCTTTGGTTGTATTGTTGGGAGATAGCTTATAGGTTCTGTTTGTAGTGCCTTTATTTTTAAAGGTTTTGTTTTTTGAGGTACAGGGCACATATCTAGATAGGGGGTGTACAGTCCATGTAGGCTGTTATATTCTAGGAAGCAAGGAATGTCAGCACTTATTTGTTTGAATCAAAGCTGGCTAAGAATAAACCTTCAAGTGTAAGCAGACTTGAAAGTGCTACGTGATGCATACCTCCCATAAAGACTATTCTGCCAATGTCAATCAATGCCTGATCTAGAGTTAGACCTTGTGATTTGTTATTAGTGACAGCATATGCAAGCGACAGAGAGAATTGTTATCTGTGTACGTACATGTCTTTGAAAAGAAGGAATCATGCTAGTGTGCAGCCTATTTTTTTAACTTCTGCAAGTTTATCAAAGTGGGTGTTGACAAACTGAATATTGTTGTCATGTGGATATGTTTGGAAGCCAACAACTGTGCCAATTGCTCCATTGACTAAACCGTGTTCTACGTCAAGGTTGTTTTAGAACTACTCAGCAGTTTAGACACAAAGTCAACATTTTCTCCAATCCAGCTGTGTTCGAGATACATTTTTCTAAGCTATTTATTTGTACTGTTGTTTGTTGACACATAGGAAGTGTCATGCCATGCACTTCTAGTTTGTCTGTGGAGCTGATATGAAGTATGGGATGCATTTCATTTTTCAACATTGTCTTGTTGAATCGACTACAGCTTGCAAGGGTTGGCATTAAGGACATTCATTTTATATTTTGTTGAGTTAATTGTTTCATGACATGAGGATCATATGTGTTTTGTCCATATAGCTCATGGATTACACTACTATTTAAGATGTATTTGGCATCTTTAGTAAGCAGACCAGTTCTAATGCTTTTTAAAATGTTAGCATAGGGGGAGTCTGCAGAGTGACGCTTGTTTTGAGTTAGTTGTTTGTAGTGAAAATGTTGCCAGTGATTTACATTTCCAATTCTGCCGAGCGAATTGCGGCATTGTTTGTGTCCTAATGTTTTGAAAATAGGTTGACCTTTTACTGGTGCTAACATAGGAGGTCTCTGAAAACAATTACATATTTTCCTCCAAACAGTTATTTGTAGTTGGTTTTTATGACTTCTTGCATTCTGAGATGAATTAAAGCCAACATGATGTTGGACACCATGCTTACTTCATCCATCAGGAGCACTTTCATTTGTTTCAGAATTCTGCGTACTTCAGTAGCAGCTTCTGCTGATAATTTGTAGTATTCTAATTTGTTTTGGTGTTCTACAAGTAGGAGTAGTAGTCAGTGTAAAGTTACACCTCCTATGTTGTAGGCAGCTAAACCTGTGGGGGCTGCTACTACAGCCGAAAGGTTGGTGTTTGTTAAGTTTTGTAGAAATGTGCTGATTATTTTAATTAAGAATGTTTAACCAGAACCAGCTTCACCACTTAAAAATAGGAGCAGAGGTTTCTAATTTTACAGCTACAGGTTTTAGTTTCATGTTTAAAACCATGTTCAATTTTTTGAGTGACTTCTAGAAAAATTTTGAGTTGTTCATCATTTAGCTGTGATTCGAGTACTGACAAGTCTTCCTCAGATTGTTTATATTGATACATGGTATTTTCTACCACGGTCATGGCTATTTCTGCTTCATTTAGAATGAGTGATTCTCAGAGTGGTTCTTGGCTTCCTCTAAGGGAAGGTTGACTGCCCTCAGGAGTGTCTTTATCTAGTTGAGCTTCAATTTCTTCCACTTGTTGACATTCATTGGATAACATTTGTTTCTATTGTTTGAAATTGTCATGTGTTATACTGTTTTCATTTGCTTTGAATGCAGCTTAAAATGAGTCATAGTCACCTAATAATTCTTCTTTGTTTCTCCAAGTTTTAAAAAGTTGGAGTAGGACCATGTACTACAGTTCTCTATGTTGTGGAGATTTAAATGATAACTTTATACAATTAATTAGACTGGGTTTGGTGAGTTTCACTAGGCTTCCTTCACAATTTGTGACTGAATATTTGCCAGTTGTGTCATTTGGTGTGACATTGTTTTTGTAGGTGTAGTTTTGGACAATATCGTGCAGACACATGTTTTCCAAAGCAGTAATGCTGTTTGGGTAGTATGTGTCAATTAAATTGTTTTAAAACATGTCATGACTGTTGGGATCATTTGTGGATATGGTTTCTATCTCTTGGTCGGATTTTAGTGCTCTTTTTCAGGATGAAGCTAGACTAAGGCTCAGCCAGACAATGGGCCTCATCATGAGTTGGGCTGTAGCCCTTAAATGCGGTGGTAACGGTATTATCACCGCATTTAAGGGCTGACCCTATCACGAGTTCGGCGCTAAATCGGCTGTTTTACCTTCAGCTTTTTTCTGGAGGTGAAAATCCCTGTTTGTGGCTGTATTACAGCTGGTTGTATTAGCCCACAGTATTAGCACCAAAAATCCCCCACTGGATCCAATTGACCCAATCAGGAATGTGGATTTACTGTTAAGGCCCACCCTGTGTTCCAGTGGTAATACCACCGGGCCGGTCGGTGCTAGGGCTATTACAGTCGGCGGTATTACATCCGGGAATACAGCCCACCTCGTGATGAGGCCCAATGTGTTCAGATTTGCCATATAAGGCTGTACCTGGTAAACAGTCTGCAGCTTGGTAGCACCCGCATACTCTATCAGAGAGCATTTTTATACCGAAGCTGCACAACTTTTGTGATAGTGTTTTGTCAGATGATATGTCATCCCAGAGGTCTGTTAGATCTGTTTTCTCAGCTTTGGTGAGGTTGTGACATATCTTGCAACTGCAGTGGAATTATCTGCAATGTATTGTATGTCTATGTTTTCATTCCACAAGAAGGCAATGGTTGCATTGTAATAATTGATGTACTTGCATTCTTCGTCCCTTTTAATGTATGTATTTTTAGGTGAGTTGCCTCTTATGCTGTGTCTAACAGAAGACACCAAGCGATTTACTTGTCTATTTTTGCAAACTGGTCTAGGAAAGCCAAAGTGACATTTGGTGTTGTATTTGCCTTTGTTTTGATTTCTACATCAGCAGTATTTTCCTCACATATATTTTTGGAAGCATACATTTTGTCTAGGTAGGTCACTATATGTGATTTCTGAAGGAATGTTACTGGTAATGTATTTTTCAATAAACTGTAAAACAACGGCATCACTTATGGCCAAATTTAGGAGCATCTTTTATGCACAAAAGCATGTGGGTGTGTGTTGCTCCACTGGATTGATATTCTTTTCTCCAAAAGAAGTGAAAGAAGTCATTTTGGTTTTCAGTTCTAAGAAGTTTTGCAAGTCATCCCATGCGTACTCTGCACAATTTAAAGTAATAAGCCATGTGGGTGAGCCTAAATTCCGTAGCATACAACATACATCAGCGTGACATCGGAACCATTATTCTTTTGTACCACACATGTTTGCCAAGAGATTTGTGATACTTGACTGCAAAACTTCATCTTTGTCTTTTATTTTTGAAGCAGTTGGATACTGTATATGTTGAAAAAAATGTGAGCTTGTTTTTAATGTGTGTGCAACTCAATACATACAGTTGCTAGTTCACTTTTGAAGAGGAGGTCGAAAATGTATTCTACATTTTGTCTGAATCTGGGGTCTTAAGAAAAAAATTCTTAAAGAGCGATACTTCCTCCTTTTCCTGTAGGAAAGAGAAGATGAAAAGAACATGCTTCTATACATTTTTCCAATATGCTCATTAGACATCCTTTGGCTGGATGCATTTCATATGTTTCTAATGCATCGTCAATGGTGTCTTTGGAGTGTAGTGGGTGAATTATATACTGGTCTAAAATGTTGACTGCAGTAACAGGATCTACACATTCAAATTGGCCAGTTGCTGGTGAGTCTTGAATTATTTGGGTGGTTTCTCTTAAGTTTTCGTCTATATTTATATCTTTGTTCTACTCATTATTTTCTTTTTGATATAGTAGGGCTTGTCTATCTTTGATTAAGTCAACTAGTTGTTGCCCATTTGTTTTATCTTTCGTTCATACACCAATAACTAGTACAATCAAAGTTTGATCTATTGGTCATTGTACTCCTTTCTACATTGTCTTTCATATCTAATGGCAAATATACTACTTTGCCACGGATGCCCCTGAGTATCTCGGATGGAGGTCATTTGGCTGTAACATATCTTGCAACTGCAGTGGGTTTGTCTACAATGTATTGTATGTCTATGTTTGCATTCCATAAGAGAACAATGATTGCATTGAATCATTGATGTACTTAGATGCTTCGTGCCTTTTAATGTTGTATGTGTTTTTAGGGGATTGGCCTTTTATGCTGTGTCTAACAGAAGACATCAAGTTATTGTCCCTTTTTGCAAACTGCTCTAGGGAAGGCAAAGCGACATTTGGTATAGCATTTGTCTTTGTTTTTATATCTACGTCGGCAGTATTGGCCACACTAAGGTTTTTGAACGTGTAAGATTTGTGTATGTAGGTCATTATCTGTGATTTCTGAATGGATGTCGCAGGTAATGTATTTTTAATAAAATGTAAAACATTGCATTACTGTCATGATCTCTGCTTCCAAAAGGTCAGGGTTTTCCCAACTCCCTTGGAAGCAGATCCATAACCCAGGTTCCGAGAGTCAACCAGTCCCAATTGGGACCTTTTGGACCCAGTCCTGGCGCCAGTGGCACCAGGCTCATAAATATGCCCAGTCCCAGCGCTGGAAGCGCCAGGCTCATAATGCTTGGGTGGACTTACCTGCAGCAGACCATGCTGCTTACTTGCCTGCCAGTTGAGCCTCTGATCCCCTTCTGTTTGGAACTACTTTTCCTGTTGGGTGGGGCTGGAGCCATTCCCTAGATTCAGAACACTGGAACTCTTCTGGAAAGCAGGAACTCTTTTCTTACCAGGAACTCTTTTCTTACCTAGGCGTGGCTGTGGAAGGAGACACCTAAGCACTACAGGAGGCTATTTAAACCACACCCGGTGGATGAATCTTGCTTTGCGTTATTCTGCACCCTCTGCAGCAGAACGCTCATCGTGTCTTCTGCATCCAGTCCTGGGCCTAATGAAAAAGGCTTACCATCCTGAATCCAGTCTTCAGCAACACCTATAAAGACAAGAAAGAACAGGTTAGCATTCCGGCATCTGAAAGGCAAAGGCTTACCTACTCTTCGTGCGCTCCGGAGGTCTTCACACTGCATTCCGGCATCTGAAAGACAAAAGCTTACCAACTCTTCGCACGCTCCGGAGGCCTTCGGCGCTGCATCCCACATCTGAAAGACAAAACAAGGTGCGTTTAAAGACATTGGGGAACTTTAATACTCACGTGCCATCACTCCTTTCCACATCTAACCCAGTGGGTATTCCGGCACCCTGCAGCCGCTCCGAACTCGTACCTGCAAAATAAAAAGACAGTTAGAGCGCACCGTGAAGCAGGCAACAAGCGCTTACTTACGTGCTTCCAGGCGCTTCTATTCATCACACGGGCTCCATCTTCAACTCACTTCAGCCCGTCATCCGCCATCGCCGGAACCCTGCAAAACAAGAGACATCATTAATAAAGACTTTAAAGACATTTGAATGACTCGAAACTTACCGTTCGTGCAGTAAACGACGGCCAGCAGTCCTCTGAAGTCAAGAGGCCTGCGCTACCTATCCAGTGAAGAAACTGGTTACAGCACCCTGCCCCGAGGCAGATGGAGAGCTCGGCATTCACTTACCTAAGGTGAGAGCGTTAACCTTTGGGGGTCTACAGGAGAGGAGAAGAGGAAAGAGATAGGGACACCCCAATAACCCCAGTTCATTAACCCCATATTTTCTATCTGCAGACATCTTACTCTACAAGTCAGGCATACAGTGCACAGAGGTCCAGCCCAAAGAGACAACCGGGTGCTACACATCACCTTTGAAGATACGGTAGTCGCCCAGCCAAGACCGGCGCCTCTGCGAGAATCAGGTGAGCGTTACAGAACGCAAAGCCTACCGCAAAACTCTCGCCCAGGCGCTATGGAAACCTCGGATACTGACCACCTAGCCCGGTCACTTGGGGAACTAAGGGCAGAAGTGCATGCAGCTCGTCAGGAAACAAATGCTCTAAGAAGGGAACTAATTATTTCCAAGGAGAGAACAGATGATCTTGCTAGACAATTGCTACAGTCACAAGCCGGACAGACCCCGTTACCTGCATCAGGGGCAAATCTTCCTTCAACATCCTCTATGAATCCAGTGCAGATCAACCTACCTGGGAATGTACCTCTGGCTCCGCCCGAACGATTTTCTGGTGACCCAAAGAGGTTTGCAGTATTTATCAATCAGTGCCGGTTGCACTTCTTATGCCGGCCAGCAGCCTTTCCAACTGATCAAGCTAAAGTAGCTTTTGTACTTTCGTACCTTAGTGGCAATGCGGCAGACTGGTCGATCCCTCTAGTTAATCAAGATGATCCGGTTCTCCATGATTTTCAAGCCTTTCAGCTTAGTATGGAAAAACTGTTCGCAAGACATTTACAGGGGCAGGCCTTGGACAATGAGCTTCTTTCGTTGCGACAGGGTAATCAAGACCTTTTGGCTTATATTGCATCTTTCAATAGACTAGTAGTGGAAACTCAATGGCCTGAGGACAAAAGGATTACGCTGTTTTATAGAGGTCTACGTGGAGAGCTCAAAGACGTTTTAGCCCAAGTAGTGAATCCCCCACAAGACTGTTCGGATTATATAGACTTGGTCGTTCAAATAGATCACAGACTGCAGAACAGGAAGGCCGATCGTTCCAAGTTTGATGCTCGAGTATTTTCCAAACCGCCAACTCCTTCCAAAGGAGTAGACTCCGGGGAACCCATGCAAATAGGGGGTCTAAAGGTCCTCTAACACAAAGGGAGCGGGAAAGAAGAAAACAGTTGCAATTATGCTTATATTGCGGAAACTCAGGGCACTTTCTTCGAGACTGTCCGGTGAAACCTGCCAAGAAGGCAGTAGGAGCTGCAGTTACCAAAGTTACAAACTCTGAGCAGGGAAACGACCTCGCCCGACAAGAATAGAGGTCCTCTTGCCGAGCGTGAAAACCAGTTCCGTGACCTCGCATTTCGTGATACCTATGGTCCTCATTAGCCCTGATAATCCGGATCGATTACATGCAATTGAAGCTTACGTCGACAGCGGTGCCATCGGCAATTATGTGGATCATGAAATGGTTTTGAGGATGAATCTAACTCTTTGTCCCAAGGCTGTAAAGGACGTCATTACTACGGTGGATGGTACAGAGATAGCCTCCGGGCCAATAACGCATACCACTCAAGAGGTGACGCCAGTAAGTCAAGATGGACACCATGAGAAGATCGTGTTCGATGTGATCAAGGCCCCTCAGTTTCAGATTATTCTAGGAATACCTTGGTTAGAGAAACACAATCCTCTGATCGATTGGCGAGCAAGAACGGTCCAGTTTCCAGAATGTGTCTCTACTTGTCACCCTCCACCTGGTGTTGCACTGGCAGCAATTTCTTCAGAGACTCCCCAGTTACCTCCCGAATACCTAGAATACCAAGATGTTTTCCGGAAGGAGCAGGCTAACTCTCTACCTCCTCATAGGTCTTATGACTGCCAGATAGACCTGATACCTGGATCTACTCCTCCTTGTAGTAGAATTTATGCCCTCACCGAGCCTGAGAACCTTCACCTTCGACAATACCTGGATCAATACCTGGCAAATGGGTTTATTCGTCCTTCCAAGTCCCCTGCTTCTTCAGCTTTGTTCTTCGTTCCAAAAAAGGAAGGAGACCTTAGAACTTGTATTGATTATCGCTCCCTGAACCAGATCACCGTTAAGAATAGATATCCGTTACCTTTGATCCCTGAACTCCTGGACCAAGTCAGAAAAGCATGCATATATACAAAGCTGGATCTTAGAGGAGCTTACCACTTGGTACGAGTAAAAGAGGGCGATGAATGGAAGACGGCCTTCCGCACCAAGTATGGGCTATTTGAATATCAGGTCATGCCCTTCGGACTTTGCAATGCCCCGGCCGCCTTTCAATATTTTATGAACGATGTCCTCAGAGAGCTCATAGATGTGTGTGTTGTTGTTTACATTGACGACATTCTCGTTTATTCTTCATCGGAATCTGAACATCGGAAACACGTGAAAATGGTCCTCGAAAGATTGCGTCAACACAAACTTTTCGCTAAGTTGGAAAAATGTGTTTTCAACGTGACTGAAGTTGAATTCTTGGGATTCATATTATCACCTGGCGGAGTGCGTATGGATTCAAAGAAGGTCGATGCAGTTCTCAAATGGCCATCACCATCCTCCGTAAAAGGTGTGCAAAGCATGTTAGGCTTCGCTAACTTTTACCGCAGGTTTATCCCCGAATTCTCTCGAATAGTCCAGCCCATCACTGCCTTGTTAAAGAAAAACAAACGTTTTGAATGGTCTACCGAGGCGGAACAAGCTTTCCAGGATTTGAAGTCTAAATTTATCTCTGCACCAATCTTAAAACACCCTCGCCCCGAACTCCCCTACATCGTGGAAACTGATGCTTCTAGCCTTGCCATGGGGGCAGTTCTATCACAAAAGGACCCGGTAACCAATCAGTTGCATCCCGTGGCATTTTGGTCCCGCAAATTCTCGCCTCCTGAAATCAATTACACGATTACTGACAAGGAACTTCTGGCTATCAAGTCTGCCTTTAAGGCTTGGCGGCATTATCTGCTGGGGGCCCGACACACCGTTACTGTGATTACGCATCACCGAAACCTGCAATATTTGAAAACCGCAAAAGCCCAATCCTCTAGACAACTCCGTTGGGCATTATTCTTTGCCGAGTTTGACTTCATAATTACCTATCGACCTGGTACAAAGAACGGTAAAGCTGATGCCCTTTCTCGGATGGGAGTGGAAGAACACTTGATCAACCCTAAACCTGTACCAATCATTCCCGAACAAAGAATTCTGGGTGTAATCGCCACAGAATCCATAGAGGAAGTTAAGGATAAAGCCAGGCAACTTGTAACTCCAGCAGACATACAGAATTGGCATCTGCAGGGAAAGGACTTTGCAGTAAAGGACAACTTATTGTATTTCCAAGAACGATTATACCTACCCAGCACAGATTTACAGAAAAAAGTAATCTCTTGTTATCACGACTCTTTAATGGAAGGTCATCGCGGTATGGCCAAGACCTCAGAAAAGATCAAGCGCTACTTCTGGTGGCCGTCTTGGAAAAAAGATATCAGAGACTTTATAATGTCCTGTGGAGTATGCGCCCAAAACAAGAGTCAAAAGGAAAGACCAGCAGGCCTCTTACGCCCTATTGACATCCCACCTCGCCCTTGGCATACGCTTTCTATGGACTTCATCACCGATCTACCTCCATGCTCCGGATACAATACGATTCTAGTAATCGTGGACTTATTCTCCAAGATGGCGCATTTCATTCCGCTCAAAGGCTTGCCAACAGTAGCAACTCTGGCCCGAGAATTTCTCGAAAACATCGTCCGACTGCACGGTTTTCCTTCGGTTCTAATTTCGGATCGAGGTAGTCAATTTATTTCTCATTTTTGGCGAAGTTGCTGTGGGTCGGCTCAAATTGATGTGAGACTATCGACCAGTCACCACCCTCAGACCGACGGACAAACCGAGAGGACCAATCAAACTCTGGAACAGTATTTACGCTGCATGCTGCAACAAACTGAAAAAACTTGGAAAGATATCCTTTGGATAGCCGAATATGCCTACAATAACTCTGTCCATTCGGGAACTGGGAAAACCCCGTTTTTTCTTTTGTACGGCAGTCACCCTCGAACCTCGGAGTTGGATCCCCTCCAAGATCTTGAAACACCAGCAGTAGACTACCTGCATTCTACAATCACCCAAGCCTTTAAGGAAGCTCTTTCTCACCTTCAAAGGGCTAAAGAACAATACAAGAAAGGAGCAGATCAACATCGGAAGGAAGCCCCTCACTATCAAGTAGGGGATCAAGTCTGGTTATCCACCAAATATCTATCTCTAAAAGGGCCACGCACATTCAACCCAAGATACCTTGGTCCCTATTCCATCACTACCATAGTAAACCCAGTAGCGGTCAAGTTGGACTTGCCCCCGCACATGAAGATACATCCGGTCTTCCACGTCTCTCTATTAAAACCCGTGCAACCTCAAACCCGACTAACCAAATCTCCAAAACCTATCCTAGTTGATGGAGAACTCGAGTTTGAAGTCAAAAGCATTCTGGACTCCAAGATCTCCAGATCTAAACTATTCTACCTAATTGACTGGAAAGGCTACGGCCCCCAAGAGAGATCCTGGGAACCTGCTGAATATGTTCACGCTCCTCGCCTAATCAAAAGATTTCACCGAACATTTCCTGACAAGCCAAAACCCCCGGAGAAGCCCGGTTTGGGAGGGGCCTTGAGGGGGGTACTGTCATGATCTCTGCTTCCAAAAGGTCAGGGTTTTCCCAACTCCCTTGGAAGCAGATCCATAACCCAGGTTCCGAGAGCCAACCAGTCCCAATTGGGACCTTTTGGACCCAGTCCTGGCGCCAGTGGCACCAGGCTCATAAATATGCCCAGTCCCAGCGCTGGAAGCGCCGGGCTCATAATGCTTGGGTGGACTTACCTGCAGCAGACCATGCTGCTTACTTGCCTGCCAGTTGAGCCTCTGATCCCCTTCTGTTTGGAACTACTTTTCCTGTTGGGTGGGGCTGGAGCCACTCCCTAGATTCAGAACACCAGAACTCTTCTGGAAAGCAGGAACTCTTTTCTTACCAGGAACTCTTTTCTTACCTAGACGTGGCTGTGGAAGGAGACACCTAAGCACTACAGGAGGCTATTTAAACCACACCCGGTGGATGAATCTTGCTTTGCGTTATTCTGCACCCTCTGCAGCAGAACGCTCATCGTGTCTTCTGCATCCAGTCCTGGGCCTAATGAAAAAGGCTTACCATCCTGAATCCAGTCTTCAGCAACACCTATAAAGACAAGAAAGAACAGGTTAGCATTCCGGCATCTGAAAGGCAAAGGCTTACCTACTCTTCGTGCGCTCCGGAGGTCTTCACACTGCATTCCGGCATCTGAAAGACAAAAGCTTACCAACTCTTTGCACGCTCCGGAGGCCTTCGGCGCTGCATCCCGCATCTGAAAGACAAAACAAGGTGCGTTTAAAGACATTGGGTAACTTTAATACTCACGTGCCATCACTCCTTTCCACATCTAACCCAGTGGGTATTCCGGAACCCTGCAGCCGCTCCGAACTCGTACCTGCAAAATAAAAAGACAGTTAGAGCGCATCGTGAAGCAGGCAACAAGCGCTTACTTACGTGCTTCCAGGCGCTTCTATTCATCACACTGGCTCCATCTTCAACTCACTTCAGCCCGTCATCCGCCATCGCCGGAACCCTGCAAAACAAGAGACATCATTACTAAAGACTTTAAAGACATTTGAATGACTCGAAACTTACCGTTCGTGCAGTAAACGACGGCCAGCAGTCCTCTGAAGTCAAGAGGCCTGCGCTACCTATCCAGTGAAGAAACTGGTTACAGCACCCTGCCCCGAGGCAGATGGAGAGCTCGGCATTCACTTACCTAAGGTGAGAGCGTTAACCTTTGGGGGTCTACAGGAGAGGAGAAGAGGAAAGAGATAGGGACACCCCAATAACCCCAGTTCATTAACCCCATATTTTCTATCTGCAGACATCTTACTCTACACGTCAGGCATACAGTGCACAGAGGTCCAGCCCAAAGAGCCAACCGGGTGCTACACATCACCTTTGAAGATACGGTAGTCGCCCAGCCAAGACCGGCGCCTCTGCGAGAATCAGGTGAGCGTTACAATTACTATCATGTCCAAATTTAGGAGCATCATTTATCCACAAAAGCATGGGATGTGTTTGGCTCCTCTGGATTGATATTCTTTTCTCCAAATGAAGTGTTGACCTTCTCTGAGCGGCGGGGTAGTTTTATTGTATGCATTGTGTGTCGTTTTATTGTAGACACAGTGTAACAATGCAATGAAGTGATGGTGAAAGTACCTTAATACATTGACAGGGTGAAGAGAACAGAGTTTTCTGAAGTTACAGAATTTTCTAAGTCAACTTCAGTTCCAAAGTATTTACTTTGGATGTGCTCTATTTCTTGAATCAGTTGTTGGCTATTCCATGTAGGAGAATGTTATTTAAATTTTGCAGTTCTAGATCAGGAATGTTGCATAGTATACTCTATGTTCAAGATTTCGTATAGCAGAATGGTGTGTTGCTAACAATTTGATGTGGTGGAAGGTACTTTTGCAAGCAGTTCCTAATATGCAGGCTAATGAATGTCCTCCGAGTCCTGTGTAGCTGTGCACTGGACAAGAAACAATGGTTTGTAAAGTTTTCATTTTACTTGTGTCTGTTAGTTTCACCGAGTGACTGACGAATTGTCATAAAGATTTAAAGGATTGTTGGTGCACGTTACACATTGAACTACATGTCCATTTGTACATTGGACAGTTTGTTTGGATGAAAGGAGCATTTAGTTGAACGTTTGTTGGGGATGTTTTTTTCTATAAGGGTTTCTTTTGCCATAATTGTGTCTTTTACCATATCATACGCTGAAACATTATTGTCTATGAGAATTTTTTTTGTTTTTGTTTATAAGATTCTTCATTGAAATATGGTTCTGTGCTGCTTGGGTGAACCCATTCACCTGCACAGAAGTTTGAAAAGGTCTCTATATTGACACTGCGCATGTTTAGAAGTACTTTTTTTAATGTATTGTTTAATTTAATTAGTGGTTTCATTCCGTTTAAAATTAATACACAGAATTTTCTCTTTAGTAGAAAAGCGCCGTCAATTAGAGCTTTGAGGATCAGTGTCCTGTGGTAGTTTGTAAGGGTAGATTGTAACTTTTCATCTGCTTTTATAAGATTGTGAAGAACTCTACGGTGAAACAATTTTTGTAACATACATTTTTTGGATTGCTTTTCCATGACTATGTTCACACTGGTAGATACAGTTTTAGGTTCATTAGTAGGTCTGATTTTCTCTGTACATATTTTTTTACTTTTAGTTTTTGCAAGAAGGGCTTTACCTTTTTTAGTCCTGGCTCATTCAGTTTTGTTGAGTGAGGTTAATATCTCTTTTGTTTTAATGTTTTCTATAAATAGTTTTAGAGGTGGATAACTGTATGGTTTGGTTTTATTCTTATCTCCTCTAGTTTTCCATACTTATCTACAGAGTTGCTTTTTAGTAGGCATTTTGTTGTGTCTGTTGGGAAAAGAGAACGTTTGCATTTGAAAGTTGTCCAATGTATATGCATGTACTGTGAATGGGAATGTGGGTGTGATTGAAGAGCTTAATACAGTGCTGTTTGATTGTGAGATGACATATCAGGTGTATTTATGAACATTTTGATAGTAATAGTCTGTAGAGGTGTGATGGCTTTGGGTTGGTGAGTAAAGGTGTGGTGTGATTGAATCAGTAGGAACATTGTGCTGGTTTCATTAAAACAGCAGGTGTTGCAGTGGTTATGTGTAGATGGAATAGTAAGAGTATGAATGGTACAGTATAAGGAGTTAGAGTGAAAAAAAAGTTGGTTCGAAAAGAGTAGTCTGGGGTAATTTATAGTGGAACTGTGCTTTACATACATATACATGGTACATTAATGTACTTAATTTGTAGGGAGTGAAGAGTATTCTTTTTTCGGTTCTTGTCTTCGGCAATGTTCTTCTTTCCTGTAATTGTAAAAGAAAGTTAGTGCGGATATGTGGTAATGGTGAAGTACTTTGAGTAAGCAAGGTTGTTATTTATGAAGGTAGGAGGATTTGTTGGGAAAAACTGTTAATGTAATTGCTGGATGTTTCAAAATGTTTGGTTTTCGGAACATTTTCATGAAAGTTAAGAAATGCGTATGTGCATTTATAAAAGCTGTGTGTGTATTGTTTTGTAAATGAGAAGAAAATTTGATGGAAAAGATTTGTAGTACACTTTTAAATGGCACTTGGTGTATGGTAGTTTAATATGTTAGGAGTATATGCAATACTTGTTTGTTTATTTATTTATTTATAAAGCGCGCCACACCCTGAGGTACCACATTACAAGACAGCTTAGAATCACGAATTAGTACATACAAAAAGGTCATAACAGTAAAATAGGTACATATAATATTTGAAAAGAGAAATGCCAGAAGGCTATAAACAAGGCAAATCAAATGATGTGACAATAAAACATCTGTAGAGAGGAAATTGCAGTGGTCAGAGGACAAGTACATAATTAGGCTGGAAGTGAGGGCGGATTCAGCCACTCTAAGTATTCTGGGAAGATAGACAATTTTTAGTGATGGACCTAAAGCTTTGGAAAGACTGATCAGTATGTAAATGAATAGGAAGGGCATTCCAGGCTAGGGCGGCTTGAACAGGGAAACTGTTACCTCCAGCTCTTTTCAGGTTAAACCGTGGAACATTAATCCAGAAGGAGTTGATGGACCTAGCTGGTCAGGATGAAGTTTTTTTTAATGATTTTCTGGCTTAGGTATTGTGGAGCAGCCATATATAGACATGTATGCGTAATGGAGACTAATTGTAAGTTGATCCTATCCTTAATGGAAAGCCATTTGTTTAGGATAAGTTTGTTTGCTCCTGCATAAAGTGCATTGCAGTAATCAAGTTTTGACAAGATTAACATTCTCGCTAGAATAATGCAACGGTTAGTTGAGAGGTATGGTTTCCATGCATGTACAAGCTTACATGTATAAGAGGTGGCCGAGGCCATCACATTAGCTTGTTTACGAAGGTTCAGAGTAGAGTCAAGGTAGAAGCCAAGGGTTTTTGAATCCTTAATAATTTTGATGATGTTGGCGTCAATATTGAATGCAGAGTATTGGGCATCAAGTTTGTTAAGGTTTGTAGGGGCACCTAGAATCAGAATTGCTGTCTTCTCATCATTCAGGCAGAGGCTATAGATAGTCATCCATGCCTGGATGATGAGATAGATTTTGTTTAGTAAGGTAAGGTCTGTATCATAGTTATCAGATAGGGATATACGTATCTGGGTGTAATCAGCATAGGTTGTGTAGATGACACCCAGGTGATCCAGTTTGTCAAAGAGTTGCGTGGTAAATACATCATACATGGTTGAAAAAACGCACACACCTTGTGGTACTCTGCATGTAATAGGATTGGGTCCGCAACATCGGACTGAGAAAAAACTCTAATCGATCTGTTACTAAGAAAGAATTTTATCCAGTCTTCAGCTACTTGTGAGAAGTTTGCTGCGGATGAGAGGTGTTCACAAAGAATATTGTGGTCCACCAAATCAAAAGCAGCTGAGAGGTCAAGAAGGAGGAGTAGAGCACATGGTCTGTTGTCTTTCAGTTGATCAATTTGCATTTTCAAGTCGATCAAGGCAGTTTCAGTTCCATGGAGAGGCCTAAAGCCCTATTGTCTAAGCCCTAAAACATTATTTACATCTAGGTAGTGCTGGATTTGAAGGTATGCCACTTTATTAAGTATTTTAAGTAAGAACGCGACAGTGGTGATCGGCCTATAATTAGTTGGGATCAATGGGTCGTGGGATGCTTTCTTAAGTAGAGGCAGAACCCACACGTTCTTGAGATTTGTTGATACTTGGCATGTCCTAAATGAAGCGATTATTAATTTTGTAATAAACAGGGAAAGGTCTCTGGCAGCTTCTTTGATTATTTGGGCGGGGCAGAGGTCACCTTGGCATCTTGATGGTTTAACGGATGCGATCATTTTTTCAACTTCGGCTGTGGTGATTTGAGCAAATTTGAATTCTTGAAGTTTATTGAGGGCTGGGTATTTTAGCGGTCTCTGGGAAGTCTGAGTTACAGAGGTTTAGCCTTTTGGTAGCCGTTTTGTTTTGGAGGGTGAAAATGTTGTTAGAAAGAGCATTTTGAATGTCCGTGCACCATGCTTGGATTTTTGGGCATGATTTGTCAGGGGCAATAGGAGATTCTAGTTCCCTAAGGATTACAAATAGTTCCTTTGTGCTGGAACTGACCAACTGCATCCTTTCATTATAGGTTTCTTGTTTGGTATGGATGATTTCAGCTTTGTAGTTAGTAGTTATTGCAGTCACCTTATCTTTGTTTTCTTTTGAGGGTAGGTTTTTCCATTTGGCTTCCATTTTCCTTTTTTCAAGCCTTATGGCTTTTAACTGAGGGTTAAACCAAGTATTAAGGTGTGCTTTAGGTTTGCTGTTTCGGAGTTTGAGTGGGGCAATAGCGTCTAGGGCTTGGGTCATTGTGTTGTTGTAAAGGTTGACGAGTTCTGCTGGGTCTTGTGAGTTAGATAAGTTTAAGGTCGGGAGCAAGATAGGCAGCAGTTTGTCCGTAGTAATATTTTGTTTATTTCTGGTGAGGAGAGGTGGGGCCATTATTTTAGGTGTGTTAGCTAGCCTATTGGTGTATATGGTAAAGGAGATTAAGTAGTGATCTGTCCATGGCTGGGGTTCGATAGTTGTGATGGAAGTTTCACAGTCGAAATCAGCCACAGAGTCTAGTGTTCTCCCTTTCTCATGGGTAATTTGGGAGACTCTTTGCGTGAAATCTATTTCAGCTAGAGAATCAGCAAGAAGTTTAGCTGAATGGTCATTTGGGTCCTGGAATCCTAGATTAAAGTCACCTAACAATAATATTTGTGATGAAGGTTTGGTTATGTCCGATAGTATGGTAATGATGTCCTCCTCGAAAGACCCAATAGGGCCGGAAGGTCTGTATATAAGGTGGATAGTTAAGGAGCTAACTTTGGAGGTGGCTATTTTGACTGTTAAGAGTTTGCATGATTTAATCGTGGGGGTAGTTGTTACTCTAAGCGCTAGGCTTGCCTTAGCAATGAAGGCAACCCCTCCACCTTTTATTGTTTCTCCATCAGCCCTTACAATAGTGTAGGAGTCAGGGATGGCCAAAAGGAGTGATGCTCCTGCAGCAGCATGTAGCCAGGTCTCAGAGATAGCTAAGAAGTCTAGATCTCCCTTGTTGATAATGTCTGCTATATCTCTAGCATGCGCAATGATGGCTCTCGTGTCAATTAGAGCACCCTTAAAGCACACTTGCCAACATGATGCATTCTAATCCGCAGGTATTTATGCAGTGCTAGATTTTTTGTTTGATTTCTGGGACTTGTAGTTCCTCTTTTTCCATATAAAAGTTGGAGTACAAGTCCCGGATTTTAGAGGGATAATTAGGACTGCATAAGCAGCTAAAGATTGGAATGGGTTATTTTAGGAAGTATACATGTCCTGTCAATATAATAAACTTGCGCAAACTGACTGCCAATTAGAAATGGTATAGAAATCTATTGTACCTGCTTTTATTTTCTTAATGAAAAGGTGACATACTGTTGCTATAAATGCACATATGCATTTTCTCTTACTTTCATTAAAATGCTTTCAAAAAGAAATATTTTGAAATGCATAGCTTTTTATATGTGTATTTGATTTACATGTCACAGTTTCACATCTTCAATTCCAGTCCTGTTTTTTTTCTTTGTATTTTGGGATTTGTAGTTTAGAGTAAAATTGGAGGTGACAGACAGAAAAGGAAAAATTCAAGACTTAATAAGCACCTATAGATTTTAATGGGTGATGTTGGGATGCATGCATGTACTGCCAACATATTCATAAACTGACACACACCAAGTACCACTTAAAAAGTGGTCTACAATTCTGTTTTATCTGCTTTTCCTTTCTTTTATGAAAACGTGACACAGTGCTGCTAGAAATGCACATATGATTTTTTTTATTTAATAAAAATGCTTCTAAAACAAACATCTTGAAATGTAAATCATTCTAATTGTTTGCTGCTTCATGTGATCAGGCGATGAATGCTGCAATGCATGGCATTTGTTACAGTGGTTAGAAAAGAGAATATGTTTATTGAGAAGCTTATTACAAGGTAAGTAGCAGATGTGCTCTATATTCATATATGTTTATATTTGGGAAAAAGTTGAAACATATTTTTAAAATATAAGGATACCTGTACTGTATCTTTTTAGATGAAGATCTTGTTGAATGTGAAAATAGAAATCTTGGACAGTTTCACAGTAGTTTTCGATGCAGATGCCTTTCATTAACAGGAGATATGTACTCTCAGAGTTCAAGTGTACATTTGAAGGGTTGAACTGAGATGACAGGGTTAGGTGTAGAGATTTTGGATTTGATTGGTAGATGGATGTGTGACTCTTTGAAAGCAGTCAATGAGGGAGTGTTGATAACATGAAAGTGGTAAGGATAGAAGGGCTGCCCATGTGTTACAGGGTTTTCGGACACTGCTGTAGTCTGCGGACAGCACATGCCACATCCGGGTCTTTGAAGGATGCCTGGCACGGAAAGGGGACATCCGAGACAGCAGACAGTCGTGATGTCCGTGGCTATCAAGGGATCAACCAATCAGGTTTCCTTAGTGTGGTGTACAGGAAGAGAGGGTAGCAGGCGTTTTCTTAGTAGGAGTTGTGGGATCACTGAAAATGGCTATGGCTATGTCTTTGAGAAGGCAGAGTGTGTGGATTTTGTTTGGGGGACTCTTGGGTCCATGAATTTGAAGTGTCATGGAATGGAATGTGAAGAATAAAGTGGGTGGACCTGCTCTCATTTTCCATATATGGTTGAATTGAAACATACAGACATTATTGATATATTACATGATAATTCATTTATAATACACCTGTAAACAAGTGGTTCTAGTCACAAAATATTATTATTCTTCATTGTAGAGGAATCAGTTTGGGTTATGTGACTTGAAGGAGACATTGGGAAAGTTGAAGGAAATGTTCCCAAATTAGAAAAATATTTTTTCTCGCATTGCTCAGAGACAGAGTTGGACGCGTTAGAGTTTATTTGGTCTGCAAATGGAAAAAGTGAGGCTCAATATCAATAAAGCTGTGTGTGCTTTTCTGAGATGTTGGCATGACATCTTTTCATAAAGAGAACATCACATTTGATATTGCCAACATTTTTCTGAGACATGGAGTCCATCTAACTGATGTGGGTAACCGGATTTTTCTGGAAAACATTAAAATAGCTTTGAAGCAGTTTCTGTGAAAGTTAGAAGAAATAATTAAGTTCATTGAAATGTTTCTAAGTTCAGTTTATAAAACCAATAAAATATATAAAAGCCAAAAAACACATAAAAGGTTATTTTAAGAGCCACCATTTACTATCGCACACCACACCTGCAATTTTGTCTGATGTCTGCGGACTACCGCGCTATCTGCAGACTATGCAGGCTGTGTAGGGGCCTGTGACTTTTTTCTCACTTCTATTTGTCAACTGTGAATGGTTGCTCCTAGAGTTTTTTTTTGCAGGAGAGTTAAGGTTTGGTGTGGATGGCAAGGGAGGAGAGGGAAAGGAGGGGACGGAATGGGCACCAACCACAGAGAAGGAGAGGCAGGTGGCAGGGGAAGATGTTGGGCGTGCTGTAAATTTAAGGTAGGGGGTAGTGTTTCTTGTGCTCCTTGACAACTGCCTCAATATCACATTGAAACTGCTGCCACTGCAGAGAGGTGTGGTGCAGTACATACAAAACACTGTGATCCTCGAAAGGTAAGGATCTACAGCATCTAGTATGGCCGGAGAGGCGGCTGATGGGATCCTCTGCCCTAAAGAAATACCTTGTGTGCTGGCCGAGGAAAATGGTGCAGTAGAATATAGCCTTTCTCAGTGCAACTGGGTGGTTAGAATGGACGTGGCAGCACATTAATGTGGTCCAGAAAGAGTAGTGCCCATGTTGTCCTTGACTGGGTTTCACACCACACTCAGTGCATTCAACATGGGCAGCCTCCAACTTCAGGACCCAACCCATGGTCTTAAAGAACCACCACACCCAGGACTCACTCCGGGTGCTGGAGGTAGGAACTTCCTCTACCTCATTGTCGTCTTACTCTTGATCCTCCTCTACATCATTGCACCTTTTCCCCTGTCCAGGCACGTCAGGTGGTGATGGTGGTTGCGGTGATGGTGGTGGTAGGTGGGGAGGTGCAACGGCCATAGCAGATGCCATGAAGGTCTCCACATATTTGCAATAAAGCAATGCAGCAAAGCAGGTGCTCTCTCCTGGATAGCCAGATTGAGAATGAGGAATAGTAATGGGTGAGTCCTGTCAGAGGTGCTGTCCGTGGTCCACGCAACTATCCACCATAAACAGAGTCGCAAAAAGGCCATGAAAAGTAGTAAAAAGTTGCAAGATCAAGCAAGAATGGGCCTGGGAGATGTGGACGAGTAACAGTTCAGCTTCAAACACCCTATATGGGTGGAAAATGTACTTTTAGACAGTGGGCCTCATTACGACCCAGGCGGTAAGTTACCGCCTGGGCCGTGACTTTACCACCATGGCGTAAACTACGTTTACGCCATGGTGGTTGGTGGACTTACCGCCCCATTCCGACCTTGGCAGGGCGGTAAGTCCCCAATCCCCATTTACCCTTCCCCATTCCCATTTTTGCCCCATAGGGTATAATGGGAGTGGGGAAGGCGTTAATTACGCCACCGTAAATTACGGTGGCGTAATTAACTCCATGGTCCCTTAGCGCCATGGATTTTAACACCTGCTAAAAGCAGGTGTTAAAAGCGCCATGGCGCTAAGGGACCTCGTACTCAGGCGGTAAGGGTCGGCGCTGTTAACGCTGCCGTTAACCCCTTACCGCCTGGGTCGTAATGAGGCCCAGTGTATGGTTATGGACACCATTCAGACCCATTCGGGGACGACCTGTCACACCGCACAGCTGTGGTCACATGATGCATTCTTGGGACGTACGCGGTGACAGCGGCTGTCCACAGACGCCCTTCGGCAGGAATACCAAGGCGCATGCGTAAAGATTATAACATTATAAAAACAACCCCTTTTAGTGGTATTTCCCTCAGTGGCCCTACTTACGTGGAGAATAACCACAAGTGAAAGGAAAGCAGCTGTAAAATATGTCATCAAGAGGGCAAAGTATACAAAAATGTATCTTGCAGGCAGATCAATGAGAAAATATCAAGACATAGATTTGCACACATCCTTACTAAAACATGCCCAAGAGGACCTAAAAGCTGTACGTTTTTGAAAGGAGATCATTACAGCAGAGAAGTAAAGAGGATTGATAAAAGCTCAATATAATATTCTTAAATTTACATCACAGTGAGATAATTCAAAACGTAAGGAGAAACAATTGGAAAGAAGATGTTTAATGGAATTAAAACAATTCTGTAATAAAATATGGATACCTCAGATTATCTGCAATCTTCGACTCACATGCAGGAGATGACTATTTTTGCAATGACCAAAGCAGATTTTTGTCTCTTAATTTACAGCATGATGACATTTCAGCAAACACCAATCACATGTTTGTTGTGCACTATGCTCAGCAATGGTAAGAAAATTTGGAATGAAAATGGACAACAACCTCACACTTGATCCACAGGTCAAATCCTAGCCAGAAGTTGTTTCTCCAAGCTCCACATGCTGCACCGCATCTTACCCTTTCTTAATTCACCCATCTTAATTAACGCAAATTGCCAAACAAAACGACGTCAGACTCCCAGATTACCTAATGAGAAAACGTCAAACAGTCCAAATTTCTTCAGCATGAACACCTCTCAGAATTAAGCAATTGTAACATATCACACCAGCATTATGTACTCTCCACTGGCTATCCAACAAAAAAAGGCTGCGTTTCAAAAGATTGTGCATAGCCAATCATTCATACCATGGAGTGGGCACTATTTCCTTCAGAAGTAAATTCCAACACTCCACTCCTTGCAGAACACTTAGGGGGTAATTCATAGAATTCAGCGCACAAGTGGCGCACGCGGCTGGCGCACAGTGTGCGGGTGCGAATCCCTGCGCCAGCCGCGTGCGCTAAAATCCATTTCCGCGCGCAGCGTATTCATGGATTCCAGCCACCAAAACCAGCCGTGGCGCACAGTGGCGCAGCGACCCTGCAGCAGCGCCAGTTACGCCCCCAAGAACGCCTCCCGCGTAGGGAAAAGCCATCAATATACCCAATCCAGCGCAAAGGGCTGCGCTAACCCTGTACCAGCACAGCAAGCGGGCTACGTGTATCACTGGGGTGCGCGGGAAGTACCTCACGCGATTGGCCCCGTGCGAGCAGGGTACGTGTATTTCAGGGGTGCGCTGGAAGTTTCACACGCGATTTCATCATGGTACGTGTATTTCAGGGGTGCGCGGGAATTTCCACACGCGATTGGGCCCGTGCGAGCATGGTACGCGTATCTCAGGGGTGCGCGGGAAGTTCCACACGCGATTCCATCAGGGTATGTGTATTTCGGGGTGCGTGTGAATTTCCACACGCGATATCAGCAGGGTACGTGTATTTCAGGGTGCAGGGGAAGTTACACACGCGATTTCCGCAGGGTACGTGTATTTCAGGGGTGCGCGTGAAGTTCCACACGCGATATCAGCAGGGTACGTGTATTTTAGAGTGCAGGGGAAGTTACACACGCGATTCCAGCAGGGTACGTGTATTTCAGGGGTGCGCGGGAATTTCCACACGCGATTGGGCCTGTGCGAGCAGGGTACGCGTATCTCAGGGGTGCACGGGAAGTTCCAAACGCGATTCCATCAGGGTATGTGTATTTCGGGGTGCGCGTGAAGTTCCACACGCGATATCAGCAGGGTACCTGTATTTCAGGGTGCAGGGGAAGTTACACACGCGATTTCCGCAGGGTACGTGTATTTCAGGGGTGCGTGTGAAGTTCCACACGCGATATCAGCAGGGTACGTTTATTTCAGGGTGCAGGGGAAGTTACACACGCGATTCCAGCAGGGTACGTGTATTGCAGGGGTGCCGGGAACTTTCACACGCGATTGGTGGAAATCCACGTGTGTTCTGTCATCACGTGCAATGAGGGAAACACCTGCGCGCGTCACGTCACAGACGCGCTCACACGCTAAGGGCCTTTGGTCCAATGAAATCGCATATGCGTGCTGCCGTGCATACGCGCTAAGGGCCTTTCCTCGTATTACACGCAGACGTGCAGTTTCCACGCGCGCTTACACGCATGGCCCTTTTCTCGTATTACACGCAGACGTGCAGTTTTTCACGCGCGCTGAAATGCCCATGCACGTCTGTACGCGTCACGTCACAGGGGCCTTCTGTCCAATGAAAATGCGTATGCGTGCAGACACGCTTACGTGCTAAGGGCCTTTCCTCGAATTAAACGCTGACGTGCAGATTTTTCACGTGCCAAATCACTCCGTATCAAGCTGGCCACGCGTAAGCACACGGAAGACCACGCTCCTGCCCAGAAGGCCGAACTACTGCCCCCCATAGCCCCGAGCAAGCTCCCACCTGCCATCTGCTGCTGCATGACTGCCTGCTGCCCACATGCCCTGCCATTTGCTGCCTGCACATCAGCCAGGGGTGCTGTTGCTGTGACCACCCCTACTTGAACCGAAGACTACCGACTGGGATTCCATCGCTCCACAGCCCAGCCCCAGGACCCAGTTGCCCACCCACTCCTGCCTCTGGGGTTGTCATGTCAGGCACTGCAACATCTGGCACCACTGACAACCCCCGACCAGAGAGGCAGAGGGGCACCAGCTTCAGTGCCAGGGAAGTTGGTGTCCTGGTGGAGCAAATCCTGGGGCAGTATGATGCCCTCTTCGGAAGTTCCCGCGCCGACAAGGAAGGACGGACTCGGATCTGGACTGACATCGTGACTGCCATCAACGCGGAGGGGGTGGCAGTCCGCGACTTCCAAAATGTCAAGAAGCGCTGGGAGGACTTCAGGTCCAGGACCCTGAACAAGGCCCGGCGCCTCTTGAAGGCAGCAGATGCCAAGGGGCGCCGGGCCACTTGTCGGAAGAACAGATGAGGGTCCTGGAACGCATATCCCCAGCGCTCCACGTCCAGCTCCTGGAGAGGCAGACCCGTCTGGAGTCGAGCGGTAAGTGTACATGCATCCTGATTGTGAGCTGTGCGTGTGGTGATGTTTCAGTAGTGTTCAGGTTGCACATCTCTTTGTATGGGGTCGAGTATGGGTGGGGGTGTACAGGGCCGTGGGGCTAACACATGCGAGGGCTGTAATGTGTGAGACATGGATGGTGCTTGTGTGTGTAGGCTTGCATGCCAAATGCAGTTGTGTGGGCACACATGTTTGGATGAATGTGTATGTAAGTAGACATGTCCGTGATGTCACGCATGTATGTTGTTTTCAGCTGCATGTATCAGCACTGTGTACATGTGCATTTGTGTGTATTTGACAAGGGTGCAACAGTGATGCAACATGGATGCATGTGACAGCGGGATGTGGAAGCCTGATTGGCAGATTTGACATGGATGCCCATCTGAACACTGCGACACTTGGCAGAGGTGTACACATGCATGCAAGTGTGGTGGTGTGTGTACATGTGTGGTGCACTTCCTGTGTTGCATGTGATGTCTGGCTCAGCTTTGCCTGCTCATTCTGTTGTATGTGTATGGATGGTGCTGGCAGTTGCGATATGGCTGTGGTATGGCTCATGTGTGCGAGTTGAAATTACATGTGTGTTGGGGATTGTGATGGCATGTCTGAGGTTTGCCAATGCCACTCATGTACAACTGTCATGTGTGTATGTGTCCATTGTACAGTGCCCTGATGCCTGTGTTTTATTTCTCCCTGTCTGCAGCGTCAACTGGTGAAGAGGGCGGAGAAGGTGCTGTGGAGCACAGCGGCGGGGATCCCACCGCCAGGAGACGCAAGGCCCGGCTCCTCTCCCATGTTGTCATCTCGTCGGGGAGTGAGGAGTCCAGTGCCGCGTCCCAGGCCGCAGATGCTGGGGGGAGGTCCAAGAGGCGGAGGTTGGAGTTGGACTCCTCGGCAGCAGAAGGGGCAGCTGGGACCCCACAGGGCCCAACAGGGGAAGATGGCACGGAGTCATCCAGGTTGGTGGGGGGTTTGGTGGAGGAGGAGGCCGTGCAAGCACCAGAGACGGGGTCTGGAGGTGGGGATCCCACTGGTGCTAATGGTGCAGTGCAGGACCAGGGACAGGAGGCAGCACAGGCCGCCGCGGAGGTGCCTGCGTGCAATCCTGTCCCCGATCCTGTCCCTGCATCATCTTGCACCAGCAGGGATGCCTACGTCCAGACACGTTTTCAGGCAGGGGATGAGCTCACGTCAACTGGCCTTCCTCTGCCTGCGGACGCGGCTATCCAGGTCCGGGTTGAGCCTGTCCGGGCTGGTGTGGTGTTGCGTCAACGGGCCACGCGAGGTGACCTGCAGTCTTTTCATGGAGAGACTGCACGTCATCTCGAATGGCTCGTTGACCACGTCAGCCTGCTGGGACAGGTCACCCAGGCCGGATTCCTCCGTCTGATGGGGCTTGCTCCGACCCCCTCCTCAACTTGACCCCCTACGCGCCAGTCGTCCTCTGTGCCATCTTCCCACCCATCAGTCACCTGGGTGCCCTGTGGAGCTGCCTCTGACGGTGCGGCCAGGCTGGTGGAGGGGGCATCCCTGCCACAGTCGGGAGTCGGACGTCCAGCAGGGGTGGCCACATCTACGACTGCACCCCAGCCGTCGGAGGATGTGCAGGCAGCAGGAGGCAGTGCACGGGCAGAGGCACAGCAGCAGCACCAACGTGGTGGGAGCCATGAAGGCTCGGGGCCTTCGACATCGGAGGGGCAGGCATCGGCCGGAGGGCAGGAGGACCCAGGACAGAGAGTGTCTTCCGTGTGGCAGCGGTTGGGCCACGCCATAAATGCGGAGCGGCAGCGGGCGGAAGAGGCATGGCTCACAATGGTCAGGGCGGAGAACTCCATGCGGAGGGCCCTGAGGCGGGCCGAGTGCCTCGAGGCAATCCGCAGGGGTTTGGATGTGGAGACGTCGACGGCCCTGCGGACCCTCGGGGCCATGGAGGAGGACCGCCTCCGGGACATTGAGGAGGAGTTCGATGATGCTCTGGCCCGGAACATCCACAAGTGAGCCGTGAAACTAGCCCGCTGCCCTTGTACATAGTTTCTAGGTAGTGTTAGGTTTCATTTTTGTTTTGATTTTATTTGGACCTTTCGGACATTGGCCACATTTTTGTATATAGTTTATTTTATTAGTTAGTGTAGTTAGATAGGTTTCCTTTATTTTGTTGGGAATATGGACCCTGGATTGTTCCCATGTACATAGTTGACAGTTGGATTGTATTTTTTTTTCTATTTTTGACCATGGAGCAATGGCTTTCTTTTTCATTTCCCATTGGATTTTGTTTTGTGGACATTGACTTTGGACATTACTTTAGATTTTTATTTTTGGTTTTGCTTTTTTTGACGGACATGCTTCTTTTCATTTTTGTACATTCACGTTTCTGTTTCTTCATTTTTTATTCTATTGATGTTTCCTTTAATACATATTATTTTTGGTGAACTTCATTGTGTGGTATCTCATTGGTTTCATGCATTTCATGATATGTGTTTTGAGATTCACTGACACCCATTGGGTGTATGTGAGGGAAATGTGTTTGTTTCGGAACTTGCAATTGGTGTTCTGTGATGTAATTGCAAATTATGAGTGGGTGGATGCAATACTCGGGTGGGTGTTTTGCATTTGGAGGCTGACCATAGGGACCAGGGATCTAGATTGTGATGACATGTTGGCTGGGGAACATGAGTTGCACATGGGTGGGGGCCTGCTGGCAGGTGCCCCACAGTGCTGGGGGGTGGGGGTGGTGTGAGACATGGGTGGGGGCCTGGTGGAGGCTGCCCCTGCACTGCTGGGGGGTGGGGGTGGTGGGAGACATGAGTTGGACATGGGTGGGGGCCTGCTGGCAGTTGCCCCACAGTGCTGGGAGGTGGGGGTGTTGGGGAACATGAGTTGGACATGGGTGGGGGCCTGCTGGCAGGTGCCCCACAGTGCTGGGGGGTGGGGGTGGTGTGAGACAGGGGTGGGGGCCTGGAGAGGCTGCCCCTGCACTGCTGGGGGGTGGGGGTGGTGGGAGACATGGGTGGGGGCCTGGTGGTGGGTGCCCCTGAACTGCTGGGGGGTGGGAGACATGGGTGGGGGCCTGGTGGAGGCTGCCCCTGGTGACTGGGGGGGTGGGGGTGGTGGTAGACATGGGTGGGGGCCTGGTGGAGGCTGCCCCTGGTGGCTGGGGGGTGGGGGTGGTGGGGAACATGAGTTGGACATGGGTGGGGGCCTGCTGGCAGGTGCCCCACAGTGCTGGGGGGTGGGGATGGTGGGGAACATGAGTTGGACATGGGTGGGGGCCTGCTGGCAGGTGCCCCTGGTGACTGGGGGGTGGGGGTGGTGGGAGACATGAGTGGGGGCCTGGTGGAGGCTGCCCCTGATGGCTGGGGGATGGGGGGTGGTAGACATGGGTGGGGGCCTGGTGGAGGCTGCCCCTGGTGACTGGGGGGGTGGGGGTGGTGTGAGACATGGGTGGGGGCCTGGTGGAGGCTTCCCCTGCACTGCTGGGGGTGGGGGTGGTGTGAGACATGGGTGGGGGCCTGGTGGAGGCTGCCCCTGGTGGCTGGGGGGTGGGGGTGGTGGGGAACATGAGTTGGACATGGGTGGGGGCCTGCTGGCAGGTGCCCCACAGTGCTGGGGGGTGGGGGTGGTGGGGAACATGAGTTGGACATGGGTGGGGGCCTGCTCGCAGGTGCCCCTGGTGACTGGGGGATGGGGGTGGTGGGAGACATGAGTGGGGGCCTGGTGGAGGCTGCCCCTGGTGGCTGGGGGATGGGGGTGGTGGTAGACATGGGTGAGGGCCTGGT
Organism: Ambystoma mexicanum; assembly: GCF_040938575.1. NCBI lineage: Eukaryota > Metazoa > Chordata > Amphibia > Caudata > Ambystomatidae > Ambystoma > Ambystoma mexicanum. The sequence continues at coordinate 98,532,511 of NC_090941.1, read as the reverse complement.
GGAGGCTGCCCCTGGTGACTGGGGGGGTGGGGGTGGTGTGAGACATGGGTGGGGGCCTGGTGGAGGCTGCCCCTGCACTGCTGGGGGGTGGGGGTGGTGTGAGACATGGGTGGGGGCCTGGTGGAGGCTGCCCCTGCACTGCTGGGGGGTGGGGGTGGTGTGAGACATGGGTGGGGACTGGTGGAGGCTGCACCTGCACTGCTGTGGGGTGGGGGTGGTGGGGAACATGAGTTGGACATGGGTGGGGGCCTGCTGGCAGGTGCCCCTGGTGACTGGGGGGTGGGGGTGGTGGGAGACATGGGTGGGGGCCTGGTGGAGGCTGCCCCTGGTGACTGGGTGGGTGGGGGTGGTGGGAGACATGGGTGGGGGCCTGGTGGAGGCTGCCCCTGATTGCTGGGGGGTGGGGGGGTGGGGAACATGAGTTGGACATGGGTGGGGGCCTGCTGGCAGGTGCCCCTGGTGACTGGGGGGTGGGGGTGGTGGGAGACATGGGTGGGGGCCTGGTGGAGGCTGCCCCTGCACTGCTGGGGGGTGGGGGTGGTGGGAGACATGGGTGGGGGCCTGGTGGAGGCTGCCCCTGCACTGCTGGGGGGTGGGAGTGGTGTGAGACATGGGTGGGGGCCTGGAGAGGCTGCCCCTGCACTGCTGGGGGGTGGGGGTGGTGGGAGACATGGGTGGGGGCCTGCTGGCAGGTGCCCCACAGTGCTGGGGGGTGGGGGTGGTGGGGAACATGAGTTGGACATGGGTGGGGGCCTGCTGGCAGGTGCCCCACAGTGCTGGGGGGTGGGGGTGGTGTGAGACATGGGTGGGGGCCTGGAGAGGCTGCCCCTGCACTGCTGGGGGGTGGGGGTGGTGGGAGACATGGGTGGGGGCCTGGTGGTGGGTGGCCCTGCACTGCTGGGGGGTGGGGGGGTGGGAGACATGGGTGGGGGCCTGGTGGAGGCTGCCCCTGGTGACTGGGGGGTAGGGGTGGTGGTAGACATGGGTGGGGGCCTGGTGGAGGCTGCCCCTGGTGGCTGGGGGGTGGGGGTGGTGGGGAACATGAGTTGGACATGGGTGGGGCCTGCTGGCAGGTGCCCCACAGTGCTGGGGGGTGTGGGTGGTGGGGAACATGAGTTGGACATGGGTGGGGGCCTGCTGGCACGTGCCCCTGGTGACTGGGGGGTGGGGGTGGTGGGAGACATGAGTGGGGGCCTGGTGGAGGCTGCCCCTGGTGGCTGGGGGATGGGGGTGGTGGTAGACATGGGTGGGGGCCTGGTGGAGGCTGCCCCTGGTGACTGGGGGGGTGGGGGTGGTGTGAGACATGGGTGGGGGCCTGGTGGAGGCTGCCCCTGCACTGCTGGGGGGTGGGGGTGGTGTGAGACATGGGTGGGGGCCTGGAGAGGCTGCCCCTGCACTGCTGGGGGGTGGGGGTGGTGGGAAACATGGGTGGGGGCCTGATGGTGGGTGCCCCTGCACTGCTGGGGGGTGGGGGTGGTGGGAGCATGGGTGGGGGCCTGGTGGAGGCTGCCCCTGGTGACTGGGGGGTGGGGGTGGTGGGAGACATGGGTGGGGGCCTGGTGGAGGCTGCACCTGCACTGCTGGGGGGTGGGGTGGTGGGAGACATGGGTGGGGGCCTGGTGGTGGGTGCTCCTGCACTGCTGGGGGGTGGGGGTGGTGGGAGACATGGGTGGGGGCCTGCTGGCAGGTGCCCCACAGTGCTGGGGGGTGGGGGTGGTGGGGAACATGAGTTGGACATGGGTGGGGGCCTGCTGGCAGGTGCCCCACAGTGCTGGGGGGTGGGGGTGGTGTGAGGCATGGGTGGGGGCCTGGTGGAGGCTGTCCCTGGTGGCTGGGGGGTGGGGGTGGTGGGAGACATGGGTGGGGGCCTGGTGGAGGCTGCCCCTGCACTGCCGGGGGGTGGGGGTGGTGGGAGACATGGGTGGGGGCCTGGTGGTGGGTGCCCCTGCACTGCTGGGGGGTGGGGGTGGTGGGAGACATGGGTGGGGGCCTGCTGGCAGGTGACCCACAGTGCTGGGGGTTGGGGTGGTGGGGAACATGAGTTGGACATGGGTGGGGCCTGCTGGCAGGTGCCCCTGGTGACTGGGGGGTGGGGGTGGTGGGAGACATGAGTGGGGGCCTGGTGGAGGCTGCCCCTGGTGGCTGGGGGATGGGGGTGGTGGTAGACATGGGTGGGGGCCTGGTGGAGTCTGCCCCTGGAGACTGGGGGGGTGGGGGTGGTGTGAGACATGGGTGGGGGCCTGGTGGAGGCTGCCCCTGCACTGCTGGGGGGTGGGGGTGGTGTGATACATGGGTGGGGGCTGCCCCTGCACTGCTGGGGGGTGGGGGTGTTGTGAGACATGGGTGGGGGCCTGGTGGACGCTGCCCCTGCACTGCTGGGGGGTGGGGGTGGTGGGAGACATGGGTGGGGGCCTGGTGGAGGCTGCCCCTGCACTGCTGGGGGGTGGGGGTGGTGTGAGACATGGGTGGGGGCTGCCCCTGCACTGCTGGGGGGTGGGGGTGTTGTGAGACATGGGTGGGGGCCTGGTGGAGGCTGCCCCTGCACTGCTGGGGGGTGGGGGTGGTGGGAGACATGGGTGGGGGCCTGGTGGAGGCTGCCCCTGCACTGCTGGGGGGTGGGGGGGGGGGTGGGAGACATGGGTGGGGGCCTGGTGGAGGCTGCCCCTGGTGACTGGGGGGGTGGGGGTGGTGGGAGACATGGGTGGGGGCCTGGTGGAGGGTGCCCCTGGTGGCTTGGGGTGCAGGGGGACATGCGTTGGTGGGCAGTAGTGCAAGTTGACATGTGGGTTGGCTGGTGGGCATGGCCATGGTGGATGGGGTGCCTGCATGACGTGCTGGGTAGGCCCCTGTGATGTGAGCCACCTGCAGGGGCCGTGGAGGGTGTAGAGTGAACACCTGGGAGGACCCACACGAGCAATTCACGTGTGCTGCTCCCCGCGCACCCCTGTAATACACGTACCCTGATGATATCGCGCACCCCTGTAATACACGTACCCTGATGGAATTGCGTGTGGAACTTCCCGCGCACCCCTGGAATACACGTACCCTGCTGATGTTGCGTGGGATACTTCCCCCGCACCCCGAAATACACGTACCCTGATGAGATTGCGTGTGTGACTTCCCGCGCACCCCAGAAATACACGTACCCCGCTCAATCGCGTGTGTAACTTCCCGCGCACCCCCGAAATACACGTACCCCGCTCAATCGCGTGTGTAACTACCCGCGCACGCCCGATATACACGTACCCCACTCAATCGCGTGTGTAACTTCCCGCGCACCCCCGAAATACACGTACCCCGCTCAATCGCGTGTGTCACTTCCCGCGCACCCCCGAAATACACGTAGCCCGCTCCCCCAGGCCCGTTCGCGTGAACATTTTCATGCGAACCCCTGAAATACACGTAGCCCGCTCCCCCAGGCCCGATCGCGTGAAGAAGTTCATGCGAACCCCTGAAATACATGTAGCCCGCTCCCCCAGGCCCGATCGCGTGAAAATGTTCACGCGAACCCCTGAAATACACATAGCCCGCTCCCCCGGGCCCGATCGCGTGAAAATGTTCACGCGAACCCCTGAAATACACGTAGCCCGCTCCCCCGGGCCCGATCGCGTGAAGAAGTTCACGCGAACCCCTGAAATACACGTAGCCCGCTCCCCCGGGCTCGATCGCGTGCAAATGTTCACGCGAACCCCTGAAATACACGTAGCCCGCTCCCCCAGGCCCGATCGCGTGAAAATGTTCACGCGAACCCCTGAAATACACGTAGCCCGCTCCCCCAGGCCCGATCGCGTGAAGGAGTTCACGCGAACCCCTGAAATACACGTAGCCCGCTCCCCCAGGCCCGATCGCGTGAAGAAGTTCATGCGAACCCCTGAAATACATGTAGCCCGCTGCCCCAGGCCCGATCGCGTGAAAATGTTCACGCGAACCCCTGAAATACACGTAGCCCGCTCCCCCGGGCCCGATCGCGTGAAGAAGTTCACGCGAACCCCTGAAATACACGTAGCCCGCTCCCCCGGGCTCGATCGCGTGCAAATGTTCACGCGAACCCCTGAAATACACGTAGCCCGCTCCCCCAGGCCCGATCGCGTGAAAATGTTCACGCGAACCCCTGAAATACACGTAGCCCGCTCCCCCAGGCCCGATCGCGTGAAGGAGTTCACGCGAACCCCTGAAATACACGTAGCCCGCTCCCCCAGGCCCGATCGCGTGAAAATGTTCACGCGAACCCCTGAAATACACGTAGCCCGCTCAATCGCGTGTGTAACTTCCCGCGCAACCCCGAAATACACGTGCCCCGCTCGCACAGGCACAATTGCTGTATGTTGCCACTTTTGTAATGCGCAGGGACGCTACCGCCTGCCTTCGTGTGGCAGACGTGTTTCGGCTTGTGCGTGTCTTTCGCTGTGCGTGGCTTTGCCCTATTCGATTCCATGAATACGTGTGGTTCGGGTGCGTGTGGGCGTTCCGTCTGCTTCCCTGCAGTACATCCCCAGTTACGCCCTTGTTTTCGCGAGTTGTTCCCCATTCCGCGCGTTACGCCCCGTGTTCCGCCCACTTTCTAGTGTATGCGCCGAGGTTGTGCGCTTTCACTGTGCGCGTCGCGCACGTCTTTCGGGATGTTGCAGTGACGTGTGCGCCATGCACGGGTTTGGCGCACATCCCGAGGAAAACACGCGCAGGGACTTCCATGAATCGCACGCGTGCGGGTGCGCCTGTTTTTTTGCGCTTGCGCCTGCTTGCGCCTGCTTGCGCCTGCTTGCGCCAAGATTTTCGGCGCACGTTTGTTCCATGAATCGGCCCCTTAGTTCCAGCAATGCTGCACTAGTGCTATTCCCTAATTTCAACAAGAAACAGCAAGGAGATCCTGTCTTTCAGTTCTATCCACAAAACAGTTGAACAACCTACCCAAACCTCTCCGCCTGGAGGAGAACCACCTGCCTTTCAGGAAAAAGCTCAAGACTTAGCGTTTTAACCAACCACTTTGACAGAAAGAAAAAATAATAGCAGCAGTCTCAAAACTGTGCACCAGAAACTTGTGTTCTAATTTACAAGATGCATTTTTCTAAACTCTCAGCACTACCATCTGCAGCAAAACACGCTGACTCATGGAAACTCTCAAGCATGGCATTTGTCTTCACCTTTAATCTCAGTGAAATCTACAACCATAAGCAAAGAAGTGACAGCACCCGTGCCCACACTCTCCACCCCATCTCTCAAATAACTCCTCACTTCTAAAATCTTGCAGCCTTACACCTTGATCCTGATTTTAATCTAGTGTACTTAACACATTTAGACCTATCCATCTTCTATCAACAACCATGCTGTCAATTTGTGTACTCCACAATCCAGGGCATGCCCATATGGCTAACCTGCTCAGTCGGTACCAACCACAAACAATTTAAGAGATGTTCATCTCGAAACACAGGTAACCGGTATTTCCGGCATGCATCCATCAACACCAAAGGGTTTGGCATCTGCATTCCCGCTGTTTGACTAACACACCTTGCCCTCTATTCTTACAGAGCCATACGCAGTGAGGACAACATTATTGGCAGAAGAGCGATATAGAAGACCACTTAAGATTACATTACAACACATGAAATTACTAGCTGACAGAACCACTTCTTCATCCTAAGCCACAAAATCTCGAGAGATATAGAAGAACGAATTAAAAACCCCTTTATAGTAGCACATTTATCAAAGCTGGTAATTAATTAAGATGGGCCAAGCAGAACCGGAGACTGCCAAAGACTGTATAGACCTATGCACCTACAAGTAGAGGTGCTCAAAATGAGCATATGCAATGGGGGACATTGACTTTGGATGTATATTTCTTTGTTGAATATTTGTGGCAGGCTCACTGTTGTATACCAAAAATATATGTGTTTGTTTATTTTCTTCTTCTGTATTTTTTAATGTTCATTCAAAAGGTTACAGTATCGAAAAGAGTTAAAAAATAATTCATTAATTTGCGAATGTTCCATTTTGATCTTTCAGTGGTAGCGCATTTCTCCGCAACTGTGTTAGATGTGCTTAGCATATGATTTCCAATATCAACTGTTTCTTGTAAAAAGGATAACCATGAGAAATATTGTATTTTCTCCCAAGTTCCCGTTTACTGTTTCTGATTTAAACATGGGCACGGACTCTCAGGCATTCAAGACTATAAGCTCAAATTTATGGTCAATCAAATAAACTGTGAATCTCTGTCAAGGCTCATATCATGCAAACAAATTCTTCAATGTTCTCTGGTGAACTCAGCTTCATGAACCCTTCCATGCCCAGTTGCATTGACTCAACTAGAAGTAAGGAGCTGGGGTTTCAGTGACCTTCCTTACTAGCACTTCTAATGATCAGATATCTACTTTAAACTAGTTCACCTATGATGAGCACCACTGATAAATGAATGGACACATGCAGGGTGATCTGGCAGCAAAGGGGATAGGATAGGCAAGCTCAAAACTCCATCCAAAGTTTTAGGAATTCACCTTTCTGCACCAATTTCTCAAGCCACTGGAGAACTTGCTAAATGATAGATCAGTCAATTACCCAAGCACAAAAATGAGCAAATTTGTGAGGGGAAACAGTGTGGCAAGCTGCAGTGGAATCCTGCATGTACATGTGTGATTGTGCACGCTCCAGCAGCTTCCACCACAGCTGCTCCTCTGGCCTAGCCAAAGGTGTAACAGCTTAACATTGCCTAAATCTTCTTTTAATCCAGATCAAAGTCAAAGTTTAAGAATGCCCTGGTATTTTGTTGTTATAACGATTTTTCTGTGACACAATAATTTAAGCCTCATTTTACATGGAATGCTTTACCCAAAAGTCGACGTTTGCTTACACCACAATCACAGAAACTAAACCTGTTTGGATTAACACTGGCCTTCACTTTTGACTTGTCCATTTCCAACATCTATATGCCAACAAATGCCTAGGGTAAATGGTATATGGGAGAACGTAGCTATTACAAATTATGAAACAGACCTTTTGTCTGTTGTGAAATTATGTATTTATATTTTCAATTAGGAAATTAATTGTAGTACTACAGCCTAGTAAAAAAGAGCGATCATGATCCTATCCATAGCATAAGAGGGACTTTACGGGCCAAGAAATCTGAGCAGCCAGGGTCTTTGGGTCAAGCCGAGAGTTAACTGGAGGGGTTATTGTGGCATATTCAAATCCCTCTCCCAATCCTTGCCTGCTCAATGAGCTAATCTGGTTCTCCTGCTTTATATAAATCAGTGACAGTGACCCCTTCTTAAGGTAAAGAAAATCGTCAAGACAACTGTGGCAAAAAGGACATTTAAAGCCTCAACCCCCAACACACACCAGAGGCTGAGTTCACTTGCAACATCCTACACTACACAATATTATTATCATTATGGCATTTATTGAGCACAGACCTAGCTTCGAGAAGCAACCCAGTGCTTTACAGTGGTATACAACAGTACAGATAAATAATGAAACACTTTTCAGAATTAACAACAGAACAGGTATACAGTGGGGGGTAGGATACAGAGGAGCACTAAGGAAGGGTATAGCAGAACTGCGTGGCATGGACGAGAGGGGCAGGGGGCCTCTAGCAAATCAGTGGCAAGAGGAGCGATGTGATGGCCTATGTGTTGAGGAGGAGATACTCCTTGAAGGTAGGTCTTGAGCTCTTTTCTGAATTGTGGGAACGTGGGTGAAAGTCTGATGTTGATGGGGAGGAGGTTCCATAGCCTTGGGGCATAGAAAGAAGGCTGGATTTCTGGTCCTTTCCTCCTATTGCAGCATGGACTTTTGCAGAGACTCATCAGACAGCAGGAAACCCCCAAAAACACTGTTGAAAGGGAGTGCAGCCTAACAGTTTTCACAGCTGGATTCCACATGCCATCAGGGACCCTTGAGGAGACTCACCGGCAAAGCAGACTGTAGGAGCAGATGAAGACATTGGGGAACCCTGAGAAATGGACACAGTGCGCCAAGCTGAAAGCGGTAGGGCCCCTGATTGCAAGATAGTCACAGGAGGAAGTTATGTTAAGGATCACTTTTAGCATGCATGTTCATCAATGGCATCTTGGTGTGAAGAGAGGCACAGAAGCAAAGCTTAGAAGAGTAGGGATTTCAAAAGACACCTGAAGGCTAGATGGTTTTCAGTGCACCTAAGAACCTGTGGTAGACCATTCCACAGGGTGCCAGCAGCAACTGAGAAAGCATGACCGCCTATTCTAGATGAAGCCATTTAGGGACAACTACCAAATGAGCATTGTTGGAACGCAAAGTGTGTTCAGAAATGTAGTGCGGAAATGTATCCTGTAAATATTATGCACATTGATAGTAGTAGGCCTGATGAACTAGGCAGAGGGATTTAAACTCAATTCTGCTGGCCACTGGAAGCTAGTGAGGGGACCTAAGCACTGGCCTGATGTGGGCTCAATGTGGAGTGGAGCTATAGACCCGGGTGGCTATATTTTGCAGAAGTTGTAGTCAATGGATTTGACCCCATGGTTTAGCCAGGTAGAGGGAGTTCCAATAGTCAATACGACTATTCTCAAGTGAAGCCACTACCAGAGGGTGCAATTGTGTGGGGAGGAAGAACAGTACCTTACGGAGAGTTTTCAGTATAAAATAGCTAGTCTTCCACACTGCATCAATCTGTGAGGACAAAGAGGGATGCAGCACCAAGTGAAGATGGCCAGCTGGAGAGAAAGAAGGAACTAGACGCAGAGGGGGCACCCACCACTAGAATCTCAGTCTTGTCCCCATTGAGTTTTTGCCAGTTCAGATCGATCCACCTTTTATCATCTTCCAAGCATAAATAGAGGTTTGAAGACAACCCAGCCCACCGAGATCTAAACGGACGAGGATCAGGGTCAGCGTACGAATAATAACAAAACCTGTGAGAGTGGATAAGATCCAAAAGCAGGCACACATAGATGTTGAACGAGGTTGGGCACAAGGGTGAGCCTTGAGTAACACTGCATGAAAGTGAGCATAGGGAAGAGAGAAAAGGAGAAAGAAGGAGTGATTGGCCACTTTCTGTCAGGAAAGAGGAAAACCATGCCAGGACGGGATGGTACTAGAGAGACCTGCCAGTTCCAGGCAGGATAGAAGAATAGAGTGGTTGATGGTGTCAAATTCTGCTGACATATCAAGTAATATTAGGGCTCTCACCCTGCCTTGGCCAGTCAACATGGCTAGATCATCAACTACAGACACTACGATGCTCTCGGTTACACGTCCTGGCCGGAAACCAGACTAGAAGCAAACAAAAAAAGGTGAGGTGTCCAGAAAGGAAGAGAGAAGCGGGGAAGGTGGAGGAGAGAAATTGGACGGGAATTGGCTAAAACAGAAGGATACAGTGAGGGTTTCTTTAGGAGGGCAATCACACTGGCCTGCTTAAATTCAACTGGAATAATGGCAATTTGGCACGACCAGTTGACTGCTTGGGTAAGCCAGGGGACCAAAGAGGTTATAATTTCCTTAATCACTGTTAGAGGCACAGAATGAAATGGAGAAGAGGATTTCAGAATAGCAATTGCCTTAAGTATTTCCTCAGAGAAAGAGACAGGAAAAGTTGTCCACAGACAAGGTACAGGCTCCTCAGGCAGTAGACTGGGGCAGAAACTGCCTGACTCCTATCCTTCGAGATACCAGAGCGAATAGTGTCAATTTTATTAATGACAAATTCAGACAAGGAATTACATAGAGCCTGAGAGGGGGATATACTAGGGATGAAGCGTGCATCCGAGGAAAATGATGAAATCACTGAAAATAGTTACTTCGTGTTGTTATGAGCAAGCTCTATTTTAGATGAATAAAACATCTTGTGGCATCGTTATTGGAAACATGATAGTCATGAGTAGCCAGCTGGAAGGCAGCTTTTAAAGATGGTTGATAGGTCAAACAACATCTGCGTTTAGACTGTCTTGCCTTAAGCTGCCAGGTTTTTAACTCTTCAGTAAACCATGGGGAAGAAGGGTGTTTCCTACTGGAGGAACAAAATGGTGGCGTCCTGCCACATACATTTACATCACTTTGCATTATAATTTTCTGCAAAGGTTATCTCATTTGGCATGCTGAATATCAGAAACACTGTATACTCATGATTATAAGAGATATAAATACAAAGGGAATCTCAAGGTTGACTTTTAGCTTATTTATTTGACTAAGGTCAAAGCAAAAGATGGAGTAAGGGTTCAGTTTCCCTTAATATTTAGTGATTTTTACGAACAACACTTGCCTTCAGGTTGGCAAACATATTGGAAATAGAACAAAACAGAAAGCAAATAATAGACACAATTCACAAGTTATTTGTACATGGTCATAGAATTGCTAGTGCATGAACATAAGAGCAGGGCAGTTATTTCAGCAATTATGATCAAGAAAATACATAAATCATACAACTGTGAATAATAAACCAGAGTTAGGTTTTACGTCTAGATATTGATCAGATGGTGTGAAGGGACAGGCATATCTGAGCCAGATGGGGTGTGGTCCCGTGACGTTTCGGCGTAAAACGCCTTCTTCAAGGGAAAAAACCCAGTCTCCCTACATGGGGGAATCAAGTGAGGAAAGATTTAGTGTAGTTAAAGCACTATGGCGTTGTTGCAAAAACACAACGGGATATTAGCATCTCATACAAACAAAAATAATTTAATTGAGATTAAAACGCCCCCCGGCGGGTAGAAAGAGTTAAAATGAATACTCAAACTTGTGGCTTGTGCTAGACTGACCTGAATGCATTAAAGTTGAGAATGGGGTCCAACTTCCATTGGCGTAGATTAGGAAAGGTGGCCTTGGGACAGTGTTTGGAAGGCAAATGCTATTCTGTGCCTGAAAAATAGGGAGAGAGAGAAAGGAACATGCAGATGGTATGAGTCAGTGCAGAGACTGGAGTGTGCCACTAATGGATAAAAACAAAACTGTGTGTGCGGACCAGCTGCTTAAGTAATCCGCACCACAGCTCCAAGTTACCTGATTATGTAAGTTGGTAAATTTTAGGCGAACTCGGGGCATGTAGAAATGCTGTGGGCCAATGCCGGGACGCTGGCAGTGACGAGAGGCTTTTTTTCTGTCAACTGCTGGCTGCAGAAAAATGGGGAGGCTGCATGTGCCACGATCTGGATGCTGAGTAACCCACTATGCAAAAGAAGAAAGGAAGAAACAAAGACAAGATCAGCTGGCTGGCCGACCTAAGTAGCGTGTTGTGAGCCCTGTGTCAGTTGTGCCCCTGCATGGAGGCAGCGAGGGCCCCATGCACAGGGGGGGGGGGTTTCCCCCCAGTATTACCTGAAACAAACGGGGTCCTGGCGAAAGGTAGAATCGTTGTGTGGCGGCGGGATGAATCACCTGAAGCGCGCCGTGTCAGCGTTGAAATGCTAGAACTGGCATTTAAAAATGGAGCTGTGTATAGACAGGCACTGCGCATGCGCAGAGCATAGAAACGGGCTCCTGCGTATGTGCGAGTGTGGAGTGTCACTGGTATCGTGCATGAGCAGAAATGCCGGCGATGTGGTTGTCATGGAGGAGGAGAGGGACGCTTTTTTGTCCGCGGCGTCTGTCTGTAGAAACCTAGACAATGTTCCGTAGCGGATTGTGGGCGCATCGGATGTGCCGTCTGAAGTGGCTATGGGTCAGTGAAAATGTGCCCCATTCTTAGGGAGCGTCTCGTATCAATTGCAATTAACTGAGCCGTAAAATGTGTGTAAGCTGTTTTTCAAAATTCCATGTTTGAACCATTCATGAGCCTCAAGCAATTTATGTAAAGTGCATATTGTATACAGATACGGTTGGATCCATACATCAAAGGACCACAGGGAGATGCACAGCAAAGTACACATAAATGCCCTGAGAACAAAGTCTTTAAGACAAAAGATACACACATAGATCAAGGCCTAACAAGTTAAGCATCACATTATGTCGTCTATTGTACATATAATGTAAAGTGCATCCTATATGCAGATAAGGTTGAATCAATACATCAAAGGATCACATAGAGATGCACAAAAACATATGCATCAATGCGCTGAGGACCAAAAGCCAAGAGTGAAAAAACACACAAACAGATCGAGGCCTAACAAGTGAAGCATCACATTATGTAAACTTTTGTACATATAATATACTGGGTGAAAAATAGGGACAAAAGGATGGACCAGAGCAAGGCAAGAAGCGAAGTGGCATTCTGGGCAGCGTAGAAGATTGGGCCTGCCTAGAAAAGCTACATAGACCCCTTGGGTGTGTATTATAGTGCTATAGGGGTCTCAGAGAAAGTAAACTTTAGCTGTAGTTTATGGGTACCGCCTCATTAAGACCTCTAGGTGTGGCTTTTAATTTAAAAATCCACCATGCTTCTTTGTGGTTAAGTGCATTGGTGGTGTTGGTGTTGTTAAGGATAGTGTCAACAACCCACCATTTCATGTCATCTACTCCATGTTGATGTTCAATGTAATGTGAAACCAGGGGCGCTGTGTGTATCCTGCACCGGATGCGTGACCTATGTTCCCCTATCCGTTTGTTCACTTGTCGTTTGGTCTGACCAACATATCTCATTTCGCATGGACATTCAATAACATAAATGACGTTTGAAGTTTTGCAATTGGAGAAGTGTTTTATCTGCCAATCTTGTTCCCCAATCTTGAAGGATGTCGTTTTTTTGGTTAATTTGCACACGTTATAGGTACCACATGGATGGTGTCCTACAATCTCTCGCATACTCCACATTTCTGATCTTTGTGATGTTTTATTAAGTCTGGAGTGGGTAAGTATGTCTTTTAGATTTTTACCCTGCTTCAGTGCCATCCGTGGTAGTGGTTCATCAGGTAGGCTGATTTGTATAAGAGGCCAACATTTTTTAATAATGGCCTTAACATGAGTGGTGTCAGGACCAAAAGTGGTCACACAGGTCATCTGTTGTGTCGTGTCCGGATTCTGTATTCTTGGAGAGAGGAGGGTTTCTTGCGGTATATACTGGAATCTTTTCCTTGTGTTGTTAACCAGTTTTTTGGGGTACCCTCGATTCCGTAGTTTTGTCTGAAGTATAGATGCATTCGCCTTGTACTGTTCTAGCTCTGTGCAATTGTGCCTCAACCTTAAGAATTGTCCGGATGGTAAGTTGTTTCTGAGGTTATTAGGGTGAAAGCTACTATAATGAAGAAGAGTGTTGCGGTCAGTTTCCTTTCTAAACAGGGAGCAGATTAATTTGTTCTCCTTGACCGAGATGGTTAAATCCAAGAAATTGAGGCTTTGGTTGCTTTTCTCCAAGGTGAATTGAATTTCGCTTGTTTGTTCATTCACCCATTTCAAAAAGTTATCCAAAGATGTCTCATTCTCCTGCCAGATGAAAATAATATCATCAATATATCGGAACCACTGTGAGATTTTGTCACGGAAAGGATTGTTGGCGTGAAAAATGAACTGTTGTTCGTACTCTGACATATAAATCACTGCCAGGCTGGGCGCAAATGCGGCGCCCATTGCGGTACCGGTCACCTGGAGGTAAAAGATTTCATCAAATGTAAAAAAATTATTGCGAAGGGCCAGTTCAAGTAGTTCTACTATGAAGTTCGTTGGTACTCGGGTCTGTTTCATGTTGTGTGTGAGATGATGTCTAATACATTCAATGGCGGAGTCTTGTGGGATGCTAGTATATAAGCTGGTGATGTCCATTGTTACTAGTATTTCTTCTGTGGGAATCAAGGGCTGATTTTCAAAGATCGAGATGGTTGCCATTGTGTCCCGCAGATAGGTGGGTGTCTCCTGACTCAGGGGTTTTAAAAAATAGTCCACAAACTTACAAATTGGTTCGAGGATTGAACCGCAACCAGATACAATGGGCCCTCCCGGCGGTTGATGTTGATTCTTATGGATTTTAGGGAGTGCATAAAAGGCAGGTATTCTGCCTTCAGATGTAGTGAGAAAGATTGCCTCCTTTTCGGTAATCCATCCATATTTCTGATGCGAAATTCACGGTCTCCTGAATCCTTTTTTTTATTTCCAGTGAGGGATCCCTTTTCAATTTCTTGTAGTTTGTTGGAATGTTCAAGAGGTTTTTAACCATACTCTTGTACTGGTCCATGCTTTGGATGACTATTCCTCCTCCTTTGTCTGCTGTTTTTATGACGATTTGTTTATTCGTAGAAAGGCTTTTCAGTGCTTTGTGCTCTTCAACAGATAGGTTTTGTCTCTTTTGTTCCTGTTGGTCTTGGAGTTTGGTCATTTCTTTTTTGATGCATTTCTCAAAAGTTATGATTGAAGGTGATATTTCATTCTCTCTTGGGTTGAAATTGGAAGGTAGCCGTAGGCCTGAGTCCTCCTCTTGTCCTCCTGGTTCCTTGTCTTTGAAGTATAATTTTCGTCTTACTTTTCTAAAGAAAGTTGACAGTTCTTGGTCGAGGTTGAACCAGTTGGTTCTATCAGAAGGTACAAAAGAGAGACCTTTAGCCAGAACCACACTTTTGGCCCTTGTGAGTTCAAGGCCTGATAGGTTGAAAATTGGAATATTCTCTAATGCCTCCATTGGTTGAGTCGTCTCCGTCCTGGTTGCCCCCACTGTTTATAGTTGTAGGGGTAGTAAGGCATTGGCATCTGTGGTGGTGGACCCCAGTAGTGTCCTCTGGGGCCCCCCACCCTAAAAAAGGAACCTGGGGAGGTGGTGGTGCAAGTTGGCCTCCAGATTGCTGTCTCCCTGGATTTTGAGATGATCCATCGGAGGACCCTGAGCTTGAAGTTTCAGAGAACGTGACCCTCTTTCTTCTTCCTCTATTGGGACCGGTTTGATTGGCCGCTTTTTCTCTGTCTTTTTTATCCTTGTAATCTGGTGCTAAGTATGGATATACATTTTCAATCTTAAAGTTTTTGATGTCTTTGGCCAACTTCTTGTGCTTTTTTTCCAAGGTGGAGGCCATAAATTTGTCACATCCTGTGTTAATATCCTTTAATTTCTCTCGGGCATTCTGTAGGTCCTCATTGGTGAGGAACTTTTCTTCTTCATTTGCCAGCTCGATTTTAATTTTGGCATGAATTCTTTGTGCTGTGCTAATGGTTAGCACCATTAAGTCCCTTGAACATTTGGTGGATATTTTGCTAAATCCGATCATATATTCTTTATCTTCTAAGAACAACGCCAGTTCATTACGAACTAAAAGTCCCTGTGGGACCATATTGACTCTTAAGTACTCTCTCAAGAAGTGTCCATGGACCTCTGTCCGGAAACACTTTTTCTTGAGTTTGAGTAAATCATCGCCAGATGCTGTGGCGGCTATATGCTGTTGGGCCCCATCTAGATTGAAAAGGGTGGGGCCCTGAATGATGTCTGAGGTTTCTTCCTCTGAAAAACTGAGGACCTGTTCCATTATGGATGGAACAGAAGTGCAAGAACAGGTCAGTGACTGGGAGTAGCACAAAAAGGAGGGGGCAGAGTTAAAAGTACAGGGAATCAATCAAATGACTCGAAAGGACAAGTTTAGGTGTCCCTATTATAGCGGATGCTATATCTTAAAGGTAGGTAGCAGGAGGGACTGCTCAGAGAAAGTGGTAGGACTTCAGAGCCACAAGTATTTGAAACAAAATGGTGGCGTCCTGCCACATACATTTACATCACTTTGCATTATAATTTTCTGCAAAGGTTATCTCATTTGGCATGCTGAATATCAGAAACACTGTATACTCATGATTATAAGAGATATAAATACAAAGGGAATCTCAAGGTTGACTTTTAGCTTATTTATTTGACTAAGGTCAAAGCAAAAGATGGAGTTAGGGTTCAGTTTCCCTTAATATTTAGTGATTTTTACGAACAACACTTGCCTTCAGGTTGGCAAACATATTGGAAATAGAACAAAACAGAAAGCAAATAATAGACACAGCTCCATTTTTAAATGCCAGTTCCAGCGTAGCATTTCATCGCTGACATGGCACGCTTCAGGTGATTCATCCCGCCGCCGCACAACGATTCTACCTTTCGCCAGGACCCTGTTTGTTTTAGGTAATACTGGGGGAAACCCCCCCGTGCATGGGGCCCTCGCTGCCTCCATGCATGGGCACAACTGACACAGGGCTCACAACACGCCACTTAGGTCGGCCAGCCAGCTGATCTTGTCTTTGTTTCTTCCTTTCTTCTTTTGCATAGTGGGTTACTCAGCATCCACATCGTGGCACATGCAGCCTCCCCCTTTTTCAGCAGCCAGCAGTTGACAGAAAAAAAGCCTCTCGTCACTGCCAGCATCCCGGCATTGGCCCACAGCATTTCTACACGCCCCGAGTTCGCCTAAAATTTACCAACTTAAAAAATCAGGTAACTTGGAGCTTGCTACCTGTGGTGCGGATTACTTCAGCAGCTGATCTGCACACACATTTTTGTTTTTATCCATTAGTGGCACACTCCAGTCTGTGCACTGACTCATACCATCTGCATGTTCCTTTCTCTCTCTCCCTATTTTTCAGGCACAGAACAGCGTTTGCCTTCCAAACACTGTCCCAAGGCCACCTTTCCTAATCTACGCCAATGGAAGTTGGACCCCATTCTCAACTTTAATACATTCAGGTCAGTCACTGGCTAGCACAAGCCACAAGTTTGAGTATTCATTTTAACTCCTTCTACCCGCCGGGGGGCGTTTTAATCTCAATTAAATTATTTTTGTTTGTATGACATGCTAATATCCCGTTGTGTTTTTGCAACAACACCATAGTGCTTTAACTACACTAAATCTTTCCTCACTTGATTTCCCCATGTAGGGAGACTGTTTTTTTTCCCTTGAAGAAGGCGTTTTACGCCGAAACGTCACGGGACCACACCCCATCTGGCTCAGATATGCCTGTCCCTTCACACCGTCTGATCAATATCTAGACGTAAAACCTAACTCTGGTTTATTATTCAAAGTTGTATGGTTTATGTATTTTCTTGATCATAATTGCTGAAATAACTGCCCTGCTCTTATGTTCATGCACTAGCAATTCTATGACCATGTACAAATAACTTGTGAATTGTGTCTATTATTTGCTTTCTGTTTTGTTCTATTGCCAATATGTTTGCCAACCTGAAGGCAAGTGTTGTTCGTAAAAAACACTAAATATTAAGGGAAACTGAACCCTTACTCCATCTTTTGCTTTGACCTTAGTCAAATAAATAAGCTAAAAGTCAACCTTGAGATTACCTTTGTATTTATATCTCTTATAATCATGAGTATACAGTGTTTCTGATATTCAGCATGCCAAATGAGATAACCTTTGCAGAAAATTATAATGCAAAGTGATGTAAATGTATGTGGCAGGATGCCACCATTTTGTTTCAAATACTTGTAGCTCTGAAGTCCTACCACTTTCTCTGAGCAGTCCCTCCTGTTACCTTCCTACTGGAGGAACATCTTAGTGGTGTAACTTCATCTGCTACAGCAAGCAGAATTTTAGCCAGAAGCAAAAGATCCACTTTGGGAGCTGCTTGGCACCTCTCACTAACCAACCTTGAGAGATGGGCAGGACCAACCGCCCCCCAGTTACGTTTCTTAGTTGGAGGGGGTTTGGCTAGACAAGCAATAAAGGCAGCCGAGACCTCAAATGGCATGATAACATGATCAGACCATAAGACTTGTTGAGCTGGAGCATCAACTATTAAAGAAGTAGGTGAAAGAAAGCAGAAGGAAGCCGTCAGTTGCATGAGTGTATGCAGGGATCAACTGTGGCAGGGCCAGAACCTCAAATTAACTAAAGAATTGGGCCAGTACTGGAGGATGGGTTAGAGTGAATCTAATGTTGAAGTCCCCCAACACAATTGAATTAGAAAACTTGATTTGAAGTGAAGAAATCAGCTCCAGATAAGGGGTCAGGAAATCGGCATAAGAGCCAGGTGGGCTATATAGCATTAATAATGTATACTTTCAGAAGAAGAGACAACGCAGCACACCAACAGGGCTTCCATTTTGAAGTCATGCAAAAAAGAAATTAGCATAAAAGACAAACTAGATTTAAAAATGATTGCAATTCGACTGCCCGATCGAGGAGCTTCACAATCTATATTTAAAATATTGTAACCCTAAGGGTGGGTTCACAAAATAGCAGTGGGCAAATTCGCTGTGAGCCATGTTTCAGTTAGGCATAGAAGGTCTGGGAGAGATTCAGAAAAAAATTAATGAATAAAAATGTCATGTGCCACTAATGATCGTGTATTGAGTAGGCATGCCATGCCTTACACTTGCTGCTAACAGCAGTCTCAATACTAGTTGTGTCAACAGGAATTGATGTGCAAAAGCTAGGGGTGGGTGGGTTGTATCTAGGGATGCAAATTGCAATAGAGCCTGACGTGTGTACCTACCTATTACCAGTGCTTGCCAGTACTCAGTATGGGCGGGCCCAGACGGGTGCATCTTCGACACAACGTGCCTTTCTCGCTGTGCACGACTGCTGAGCTATCTGGAGGCAAAGTTCTGAAATACACACACCGTATTACCAGAGCAGGTCCCTTCCTCCTGCCATTAGGCAGTGAAGAAGCACTTCCTGTTAAGTGTGTGGAGGTGAAAACGCAAAAGAGGACTATCACTGCTGACCCCTAGCCTCAGAGTCCTAGTGAGGCCAGGCATCCTCATCACCTATGAGCTGGAATACAAGGAAATAATTAATGAAAAATAAAATATAACTAAAACAATAAAAGCACTCCTGAGAGCGTGAATGGTATGTCAGTGGCATCCAGTCACACGCTGTAGCCTGTGTCTAAAACGAAAGTAATTCCCAGCTAAAAATAGCAAAGATTGCACAGGAGACAATTGCTTTACCGTGCACATATGACAAAGAGAGAGAGAGAGGAGAGAGAGAGAAAGAGAGAGAGAGAGAGACAAATCTCACACAGCAGATAAATAGGCCAATATGGTGAGATCAAAAGCAATGGCGCACGGCAAGATTGTGGGGATACTGTGTCAGGTTTTCCCAGCATGTGTGCCCAAGGATCCTATGGTCCTGTGAATGTTAGGCGGCCTGAAAGATCTAAGGAGCATAAAAGGGCTACAGGGTCTAAGCAACGAAACTGCTTGTTAAACCTGCAGAGCCTGAGAGACCAGAGCATCCTGTACCCATGAACCTGCTATAAAGGGTCCAGTCCATTATATGGCAGAAAGAACTGAGCAAGCATCAGAATTGTGAGACATCCGAGCTTGTAATTATTTCCCTGGGAGCTAAAACAGCATTAATTGGACACTATTTCCCTGACACAAGTGCACTTGGCATTCATATAGCTATGAACTGACATGAAGTGGGAACTATATCCCTTGGACAAGTCAGCTGGGCAGTATATTCTCAGGAGCCGACCAACAAATGTGCTGGGCACTACATCCCTGTGACCTGACAAGAAGTGGGCTTGAAACTAAATCCCTGAGGCAAGGCAAGTGTGATGCAAAATATATCCCTGGGTGATGCCAATAAGTGATCCAGGCATACCTGAATTAAGTGAGCTAGGAACTATTTCCATGGGAACTGAAATAATTGAACCAGGCAGTATATCACTGGAAGGAGTACACATAGCAAAGTAGTCATCGCTGAGATTCAGGGTCAAGAGTCAAGAAGCACTATAGGCACAATATCCCTCACACTGTGTCAAGTAGTGTGCTCGGTATTATATTCTTGACGCTGTATTTGAGAATCAGGAATGAATTATGCTGGCCACTATACCCGGCTACTGACTCAATTATTGTGGGATATTCCTGAGACTGTACTTACAGAAGCAATCCAGAGGGAAAACAAAATCCCTGTTGGAGAGACCCTGGCTACATGCATGTTGAATCCCTTCCTATACATTATGCTGTTCAGAGAGAGGAACATAGTTTTCAGTTGAAGTGAATAACCTAGTACCAACATGTGTGTATCCCACTATCCATCCTGAGAACAGCCTAAATCATTTAAAATATCCTGGAATAAGAATAATGAATTAGACGAAGCTGCAGAGGGAGGCAAGGATCCCCACTATCCAGTAGCACCCTGTTTTACTCCAGCGTGTCCTTTCCCTACAGCTTTTGCCCAGGCTGTTCAGAAACAGAACCAACCATTCCACTTGTAGAGGAACCCCTAATCCCATATGACATGTATCTCATTACCTATACACTGAAAAAAAAACTACATGGTACTCCTCACTGATGAGCCCCAACAAGGCTGAAACATGTCTGGGGATGCTTGTGGTCTCGTGCAGAAGGGATGTGACCCAGCAGTTCAGGCTGTACTGCCCCTTTTGGGGTGAGACCAAGCCTGATTTTCACATGTTTTTTTCCCTTCTGTAATGGCTTGGCAGGCTGAAGAATGATGGTCTGGAGCATTGCAAAGAGCAATGCCAGAGGTTAGGATTAATTCCAAACCTTCCAGCCATCACCTCTTTTGTTTTGTACAATCTTTGACACCATGTTTTTGTGTCACCTGTTCTATTGGTCCACCACTCAAGGCAATCGTAGATGTTTTTTCTCACGATCTGTCCGATGGATTAAATGTATCATTACTCAAGTAATGTATGGATGTAACTACATTATTTGTTAATTTGTGCATTCATTTATGTAAAATAAACACATGCTCATGTTGTATATATTGTTTTGATTTAAGGAAATGTGCTTGAATCATGTTACTCTGAAATACAATTTCAATTATTGTTTGACTGATAAAACAATAAAATAATGTTTGCTTAGTTGTAAGTGCACATTGTACTAAAGGACGCTGAAATACACAATATGAAAATAGTATGTCGAGATGCAACTGAACAGTAGCATATATTAATTATACAAACACATACCTTTTATTTGTATTGCTATAAAAAGAACAAACCTACAGTTCTGCTATTGCGGATAGTTCCCAGGCTGTGCTCTGATCCTGGGTGTATAAGTACGTACAACTTAAATGATGGAATAGTGAAGGAGCGAGAGATGCTTTATCATAGTCTTTCTTATGTCTAGCTATTGCTAAGTGTACAAAATAGCCAACAACTCTAAGATTGGGAGCACCACATGCTGTCCATGACTTGCAGTGCACTTCATTGTAGACAATGTGTTGTCCACCTATGCACTTTTTTTGTGAATGATTTCTCTTCACTTGATAGTCAACCTGTGTTTGTTCTTGTTTTGTTAAGTAGGTGGGGGTGTATCACAAAGGTTGTCATTCATAAGAACATGTGGGAATGTATCCAATAATCCCAAAATAATTGGGCAATCAAAAATCAGTCTATTGCCAGTCTATTGTCCCTTTTTCAATAACATGTTTTCAAGAACATGTTTTCACTTACATCTTTTCATAATTTTTATCACATTTACTCCACATTTTCTTTCAAACCACTGTTTATATTTCTGAGCTCCCGCATTCTTTGCAGGTTTTATTTCTCACTAGGTTTGTTTAAAAGGACCAGCCATAAGTGATCCACTTTTTAACAATGTTTGTGTGTTTTCTGTCCCCTGTCCCACCTCTTTGTGCACCTTTGGTACTCTCAAGGGAATTAAATTATTCCAATAATGTTACCGATCTGAACTGTTTCAGCTGGGGTAAGTAGAAGTACCATTGACAGGTTACATGACCCCTTTTTTCCCTGCCAATGTGTTATTATTACTCAAGAAATGACCACATTTCGCTCTTTTTTACCTCTTCTCCCCACATGTCCTGTGTCTCTACAGGCTGGTTGCTTTATGGTAATATTTGTTTAGACACCTCTTACTACTACTTTCAAATGAAGAAGGTGGCATACTTCCAAGTGACTAACAAATAGACGGTTCTGTATATTACTCTTTAATTTTACAAATGTGCTTTTAGAATGTAGACATTTGGGGCCTGATTCACAGCACATTTTCCTATGGAATTGCAACATTATACAACGCATCCGTGAATCAGGCACTTGTTTCATTACCCAACATTCGCTTGTTAGCATGTTCCTATTTTTGCAGTGTTCGTCAAAAATATTTGTATTATATACACAATATTTATGTATGTCTTGTGCATTGTTATATTATTTTTTTGCAATTAAATGAACTGAGAGATTTTTTTTTTTTTTGCACACTGCTAAATCGCATTCCGTGTTGTCCTTTTGTACAAATATTGACATCTCCAGATTTGCTCCACTTTGAAGGCTTTGGTAATCAGTTATAAGTCAGCATACACATGGATCTCCTTTTTTGTTCCTTCCATCTACGTACATACATGGAAATGTTGACACAAACATTGCATAAAAAACTCACTTTCTGAGACTACTGCTTCAATTGAATCCTCCAGCCCGCGACACTTTGCTTGGGTCTAATGGACAAAAACCACACCCCTCACCCTTGATCAGGAAATATTATCCCCACCAATAATATATTGCCATATATATGGTCGTGAGTAGGCCATAGGTGATATTATTAGTGGGGAAAATGTATAGGGTCATTGGTACCAGGGGTTGTGGGGCTGTCCCCCGCAGGTTCCATGGCTTAATATCGCCACAAAAATATGGCAATCTTTTTGTATGGCAATAGTTTTGCGGGGATATTAACACATGGAACCTCCCCATCTGAGGACTTTGCACCATATTTCAAGGTTGATGTCACCAACCATCCCTCTTTTCCCCGTGTGCCTTTCCTCTCCTTCCTTCATGTACCATCACACTTCCCCTTCCTTATCTTCTCCTTATGTGTCTTGTATGCCATTGTCCTTCTTTTCACATTCTATATGTAAGTCCTCTATGGTCTGTATGCTGTGCATGTGTCCCCAGTTTTTGTTGTTGTTGAAATCTCTCCTGTCATCACCTGAGTTCATCCATTATATGCACTTTCTGATATATTCAGCCAATTGCAATTCCATGGGGCCCACCCAACAGGGCTCCCCAATTTTAGTATATGCCTGCGAAACCCATTCTTTACAGATCCTGCCTTTGGAACTAAATTGCTATTCATATTCCATGTGCATGGTAAAGAAAGCTTGGTTTGGCATGTCCTGTTTCCTGATGATGCCATCGGCTTTGGAAGATCAAGGTTACAATCTTCCAGCTATCATACTGCATTTCCACTGAACTTCAATGTGCGAATATCATTTTATGGCTGTTTACTTATTAAATATAACAGCAAATGTTCTTTTAGATGAACACTATACCAGTGGGACTCTCTTTCGATCGTTCAGTGCTAGCCTGTTCCTCCCCAACTGTGTTAGATGTGCTTAGAATATGAATTCCAACATCAGCTGCTTCTTGCCAAAATGATATCCCTCGGAAATATTGGATTCTCTCCTAAATTGCTCTGCTCCGAACTACACTGTTTCATTTTACTTAGACAGCGTGTTCAACATCATTAATGTCCTTATTTTCTGGGGACCTTTAACTTAAAACATCTCAATAAATGCTTCTGAATAGAACACGCTGCACATCTCTTTCATAATGTCCACTTTCACAGGACCACTGCCTTCATGAATGTGGAGGACCAACTTAAAGGACAGATGGCTTTCCCTTTAAGACCCTTTTAACTGAGCGACATGGATCACAACATGTGTGAGCATCGCTGCCATGCAACCCACATTCCAATACGAAATTGCCTCAGTCTGTAATGAGCGTTGATGCTAAACATTCGAAGCACGTGAGGCCATTTCCCATGCATTAAGCACAAGTAGCAGTAGAGCAACAAGTTTCATTAGTTTCTTATTTACTCAGCACTCACGTATACACCCAAACATTCTAAATTGCAGAAGAATTCGGTTTACATTCGGTTTATTTTGATTGCACTATCCCTAATTCCAACCCTTCCCAGTGAAAGTGAGCGTCCCCCAACAGGCATTTAACTCCCCATGAGAGTCAATAATGGACACCCCCAAATGAGACCAAGTGCGGGTGAAGTGAAAATGTAAAGGTTTATCTAAACCAATATAGGGCAAGCAGAGAACTCTGCAAACTCCGAGACCGCTCTGCCAAACATCAGTAAACCATTCACATTTATTACAAAATCGCGTCATGGATGGCATAAACTATAGGGGATATAGAGTCGTGGGGATTGGGTGGCGAAGATTAGCTACTATACATTGTATCCGGGTGGTGCTCCATGATTAGCGGAGATCTACGTGGTGCCAGTGTGGGGTGCTCGGGTCAGCTGGACTCATCTGGGTGGAGCGCGGGGTCCAAGGAAGTCCGAACTGTTACAATTTATGCTACATAACAGTTGCCCTTGTGGCCACACATAATTTGACCATCATCTATCTAAGTTGACATGTGATAGACCTACTTTTAATCGTTTGACATGAACAATAAAAGTGAGAACACATAGGCCCAGGAGGCAAAATTACTCATAAGATTAGGGTGTCACATTTGTTGATCATTCTGTTATATCTCCTAAGGCAATTATTTATTATTTGTTTGTGTGAGAAGAATATATTGCCACATAGGGGCTCAGGGGTGAGCTGGGGCAGTACACTTCAGGAAAGGCATGCACTCTCACTTCAAAAAGCATTATGATTAAGATGAGGGGATCACTGCCCATATTTCATTAACCAGAGTGTGGGGGTGCCTGGCAGATTCATGGTAGCATTGTGAGTTACGGGGCCTGAGGGGAGGGTGCAAGCTTGGTACAGGCTCAATGAAAGGGATGAGAGGTTATAGTTGTAGTATCACTTGATTTGCAGGGCTGAAGCTTCGAATCCTGGCCCAGCCAGAGGGGGATGGTAGGTGGGGGCTGCTGTGCGTGTTGTGGTACCTGAGAGGGGTGAGAGGAGAAATGGCCCTGTAGTATGTTGGGCCGTATATTCGCTCTGTTGTGAGGGGCACATACATAAAGCTTGCATTCAATTGAGGTAGAAATAGGTTAGTGTGTGCATTGGTGCAGGAAAAGTCTGCAATGTTCTGCTTATAATATGACGTGCATATCCCAATACTCAGAGAGTAAATAAATGCTACAGAGGACACTATTTATAAAGTCAACACCCATTACATCAAAACCATACATATTGCAACACTTAATTGAATACATGCACAATTGTACATTTTTAGGAAATCATAAAGTATATATGGATATCATATATTGCTTTGTGTATTGTGCAGCAGCCATAATGCCTGATTAGTAAGGAAAAAGGCTTGAACATATACTTCATAATTTCGTGTGTGATCTGGGATGGGTGAGGGCCATCTTATTTCAATATGTACAATTAATCTCATGGGCTCGAAGCAAATGTCTCATCCCTTTAAATGGCTTAGCTGCAAGGTGAAACAGGGTGGCACACGGGTTTAGCATACATGTCTGGCATTTCAAACGCGGATCAGGGTTGGAGGTTATCCACAGCATATGCCATGAATGTGGGGGGGCTGCAAGAGGACAGGATAAGTTTTATGGAGGCAGCTTGTTTTTCTCAGACCCCAGTTTCAGCCCGGTCATCTGCGGATCAATGATGGACTGCAAAAGGTCAAAGATACAGTGTTTGTAATGTAGCTTGTTCGCGCCTAGTCTCCAGTGAGAACAAGCCTGCAACAGAGCCACCAAGGAGAGGAGGGCGAGGGAACACCGGCCCGCTGTGCGCAGTCTGGAGGGGAGAGCTGTAGCCCTGCAGACTGCTTGTGCCAGTGAGGCCTGAATTATTATGTTTAAAATGGAGGCTGAGTGTATCACAAAATGGAGTCCGGTACCATCCTAACAGATGAGCATTGCAGTGCTGTGTTGGTCCGCAGCCATCCTGCATCCCTGGCCATAGGCACACGGGTGGCTGCTGGACGAGTCATAGTCTAAGTGCTTGGGAGAAATGGAGGGGAGGGGGGACATAAAAGACCTTTCCTTCCATACACCAGCAACCAGCCTGTCATACGCACATTAGTACAATGCTTCACCTTGTTTTAGCTCCAATTCCATTCACCTAGCCCTAATCTAGCAACACCTTACAGCCTCCATATCAGCCTGGGATGTTCACCTATCCAGTATTCTCTTCTCCCAACCTGTCACAAAAATATAGCAGATCCAGTCAAAGCCACTTAGTTGTAATGTCCGGCCTCCAAAATACTCTGGGATTTATCTTTGCAAGAATTTGCCAACAACAAATGTCACATTCAAGTATATCATGCCAGGTCACTATAATTCTCTCCTCTATAGAAGTAACAGGATATCCTGCACATTTAACTTTCAATTAGAACCATTCAATATAATGTCCTGCTCCAACCAACTGTGCAATTCTCTTCTCCTTGGTATGCTCAGCCTCCTAGTAGTTACAACAAAAATATTGAATGCTCCATTACAATGACTGCATGATAATCTCTTGCCTCACAATAACTCTGGGGTTTCTTCCTCTATAGATCCTGACAACAAATGTCATGTGTGAGAATGCCATGCACGTTGCTCACTGGGATTAACTCCTCCCTAATAGTCACAACAATATGTTACTTGTGTTTCACATGCAAGCACAGCACTGAATGTAATCTGCCTCCAACCAAGCCTTGCTTTTCTCCGCTTTAGTATTCGTGTCTACCTAGCACTAGACAGAAATGATGGTACACCTAGTTACCGACACTAAATGAATATCAACCTCTTGCCTCCAACTAACTTTGTGGTTTTCTCCTTCCTAGTGTTCTCTTTGAACTAGATGTCAGTAAAAGATGACACTTGGTACTGAATTTAAATCTCTTGCCTCCTTCCAAATTCCAAATTTGATATTCTCTCCTCTCTTGTAATCACTCAAAAATGGCACACAAATTACACACTCATCATCAGCCACAGCATGTCATTTCATGCCTCCAAACAACTCCTGGATGTTATCCTCCCTAATTTTAAGAGATAAAAAATGCTGCATTTATTTGGAGCATGTCAGGCAATTCGGGCACATGGATGGTCTCTACCTGAGTGTTCACAAAAAGATGGCACTTGTGTTGCACACTTTTTACAGCCACTGAATGTAATCTTCTGCCACCAAATAACTCTGGGATTACCTCTTCCCACATATTCTCACCTCCACAGTAGAGAAAAAGATGACATATCCACTTACGTCCACTGAATGGTACTCTCTTGCATTCTAGAATGTTCCCTTCCCTTGTATTCTCTCCTTCCAAGTAATCACAAAAGATGTCTCGCATTTTACAGTGAATCATTGGTAATCATGGATCCGTCATGTTCTCCTCCCTAGTATGATCTACCGTTCAATTGCTACAAAAATGTGTCACAATCATTTACAGCCAAACAGTGAATAGGTGCTCAGCGAGTTGCTCCTCCTTAATAATCACGACAATAACTATCACAAGGGTGTATCTCATACAAGGTGGTCCTTAGTATTCTGTATTTTCTAGGAGTCATAAAAAGATGGCTTACTCAGTTAAAGTCACTACATAACCAACACATACAATTTCATATTTTCTCCCTCAACAAAACCCCATTTTAGTTTTCTATCCCATTTCAGATTTCTAACTCTCTGTCAATTAAACTACCCAAATCAAAGGTCCCTTCATATCTGAAGAAATTAGGCAGGCTGCCAGCACCGTCAGACATCTTGATTTGACTGCAAGATGAACCATGAGCAGCAAGAACACATAGTACATAGAACATTTTGCTGAACCACTACAAAACGGAATAGGTGGTGGTAGGCAGTGTAAGTCCTCCCCGTGTGTTAGAGGTAATAGGACTCCATAGGGATTTTGGCAGAATTAACACTGGTGGTTTTTCCACCAGCGGTAAATCCACAGTTTTTGCTGATTTGTTTGCCAGTAAGGTGGAGGATTTACCTCCATCATGATGATGGAGGTAACTCCTCCATTTCATGGCTAAAATTGGGATTTCACAGTGGTAAAATTGCTGGTAAATCCGTTACCACCACTTTTTTGCCACTTCAGTGTGGCTCTTAATGTAGTCTGTGAGGCCTAACACACCTGAACCACAATACCCAAAATCTGACAGAAGTCTTTAAAAATGTGCATTTCAAAATCAGCAGGAATCTAGGTGGTTCATATTTAACTTCAAATCTTTGGCCCAGGAATACCACAATGAGATTGGCACGATCAGAATACTTCAGCACTTATGTTCTCTTCTGGTTTGACCAAACGTTGTGGGCTGGGAACAACTAGTATGCACAGTAACAACAAAAAAAATCTATATTTATATAGCACACACCAAAAACGCTATTGCACTTTGTTGTTTGAATGATGTGTTATTGATAATCACATGTCAATGTTTTTACCGACTTCAAAGGGTTGGTGCTTTTAGAATTGTATCACCATGACTGCTGCCACATTGCTGAAGAATTCTTGAAATCCCGACGGGACACATACCTTGCACATGGCATGCCCTCATCAGCAATAGTTACAACACAAAGCTGATGAACTGCTTACTATTTGACTCACAGCATTTAAACATGTTCCTCATGAGACTACGTCCTGTGAAAGTAAAAAGGGCTATCAGTGTACTGCTTGCTATAATGGTTGTTCAAGGGAAGAGTATTGTTGAAATATGCCTTCGCAGAAGGTTCTCTCTTTTGATATTCACGCCTTAGAGCCTCACATGCATTTATCATAAAGGTCCTGAGAACACAGCCTATTTTTGAAACGTATTGACGTAGATGCATTGATGTGAGCTTTTTGTGTTATACTGGGGAAACCATGGAAACTGAAATGGTAATAATGTATTGAGGTTTTCTTCCCTAAACATATAAGCATTCTCGAAATACAAACTGAAATGGGAACTTAATAAGCTCTTTGTTTTAGATTTTGAAAACACATACAATGAAATTTAATATGAGGTAACAATATTTTCAAATCTGTGTAGAAAATGATTATATTACTTTGGCTTTGTTCAGCCTTTTAAACATTTAAGCCAAGCAAATATCCCTAAAGAAAATGATACAGCATAGTTGTGTGTCTACATGTTGTCCTACCAATGTTGAATAATATCATTTAAAGTTTGCTCCTGCCCAGTCCTCTTTCCTTAGAGAGGTTTGATTTGTTTTCCAACTCACTGTATTGCACTTTCATTGCATAATAAATACACTTTTCAACAAATAATGGAATATGTTCTTAGAAACATAGGCCATTTTTACACAAAAGGCCAGCATGAATCAGTAAACTGAACGTGAGGCTAACAGATGGCTGTCAACCCCACCCCCACCCCCTTATGTATTGCCACCAGTATCAGCAGAAGGCTCCCCCTAGTGGGAGAGAGTCGACCAACAGGAACTTCCTTTCACAACATTATGCAGAAAGGGGCCTCAAATAGCCAAAATAGCAGACAACTATCTCGTATGTCTGTGTATGATAATCTTGAATTATGCAACAAGCAAGTGTAGAAGAACCAACATCTTTCTTATGGTTACATGTGAATCTATTGAATGGTAAAACAAAGAATGCATTTTGAACAACACTAAACATCTACAATGTTTTCCATTGTTTTCTGGGGGGTTCCCCCCCAAGCACCCCCTTTTTTTTGTAATACTTTTCTCCCACCCCAAAAACAACAATTCCCATTCCCAACCACCTGTGTATATATTTTATTTTATTCGTTATTGCTTTGCAGAAATTAAGGATGGTGTGTCTCTCCTATTGTGCAAGATTTTTCCTTTCCTGTGATAGTCTCGTTTTTAATTTATGAATGGCTGTGGAATACCAAGGGTTAGGAAATGCATTTGTTTTAGTTCTAGATCAAAGAGGGACCACGCAATCAAAGACTGACTGATGGTTAAGTATGCAAGATAGGAAAAGAATCACCACATTTAATGTTAGTTGCAGAGACAAGGTCTCTGAGAGGTCCTCTCATCAACATCCCTTTCAACCACATAGAGCGTTTGTCATGAACATGTTTAAAGGTAATTGGGTCAGCAATGATACCCTTTCCTATGAAAGTACTTGCAGTTCAGATTAATTGTTACTGTGCAAACAAATCAACTCCTTCACCTTGCATAGAACAGGCTCATTCTGCATGTGTTCTATGATCCGGGACAGTCAAGCTGGACTTAAATGCATGTGTGAGGAAGTTAACCTTCTCCTCTCCTAGGGATTTTTTATCCCGGTATGGATGCACTGAATATATGGAAATGCAATCTGCAGGGTTGAATTCACTTCCAGGCTTAGCGTGATGCAAATGTCATACTCCTCTAGGTGTAGGCCCCATCTCTAAAATCTCTTATCTCTACCAATTGAAAGCCAGCAGGCAAACCCCCCCAAATTCCCCCCAGCCAAAGGCTCCACTCCTAAGGCTCCTGTGTGGGCCTGTCCGGTCTGAGGAGGGCCTGGAGAGCCACACACTGACATCTCAAACCATGATCCATCCCCCGTACAAAGTCCTGGACTGCTCCACTACCAGTGGTTCAAAGGCCACCCAAGATCCATGCAGTCATGAAAGTGAGTTTGGCTGACCTCCACTACTAACTCTCCTGAGACATTGTCAGTGCTTATTATCTCCTCCATCCTCACCTAACTAACTTCTTGCCTTTCGCTGCATATGGTACTCTCTCTTGTGTTTTGCATTTCCTTTGCACCATCTGCACTGCATTGCTTGCTGCCTTCCTCTAAAGTTGATTTTGGGGCGTGCTTTTTAAAACCAAAATTTGGGTTTTTATATTACCTGTGCACCATCTGCATTGCATTGTTGCTGCCTCCATTTTCTTTTCAATCAAACTATGTGTGTATAGTAACATCTCTGTGCCACTCTTCAAATACAATGCCATTCCTTCTGGTTTCACTTATTCTCTCCGACTGAACCTACCAGGCCCTCTAGTGATTTTTGCCTGAACTGTGCAGTGCTGCCACTCCTACCTCATTCCTTGGCTAGAACCTCTGCCCTCTTATGGCTCGCTCCATCTCTCTTATATTCTATAACTGCTACACTATCACCTATCCCCCATCTCTCTCCAAGTCTGTCAGGAAAAAGCACAAAAAAGACATCCTAAGTGCAAACCCTGGACTTCCCATTGCAGACACTGATGTCAGTGCTTCCGCGAGAGAGGTTTTCACTGATAACCTTTTCTTTGTCCCTTCTCCTGATCTCTGGACTCCTCGTCTCATCTCCACTCTCTCTCCATCCTCAAGCTCCTCTATTAATGGTGGCACCAAGTGGGAAGTCCTCTTGGCTGGCTTTGCATCCTCTTGTTGCTTCATTAATGTCCATCACACTGGCACCATTCTGGTTCAGGGTCCACAACCCAACCTCCTCTTCTTTGACTGAATAACTTCCTTCCTTCGCCTGCACCTCCCCCTTCTACTCTCTCTCTCCCTCCTCTGAATGGTGTACCACACCCCTGTATACCTCTTCAGAAAACCTTCAAAAGTGCTGACCTCCTACATCTGGCGACTCTTAATTGCCACTCAGCAAACAAACACTCCTCTGACATTTGTGTGCTTCTTGAAGACATTGACCTTGCCATTTCCACTTTTACCGAGACTTGGTTCAATGCCAGCTCAGTCACTGCCTTAGACTCCCTCCTCCCTGATGGCTTCAAGATCATCTCCAAGCCTCATACTCACCGCACAGGCTGGAAGTTGCTTTAATCTTCCCTGAGTGGGTTCCTCCCTTCTTACCTATCCAGGTCTATTCCTATTGTGAAAGCCTGGTTTGCAAGTTGGTCAGCTCTCCCACCTCCACCCTGACCATTGCTACCATCTACTGGCCTCCAGGCGCCACCTCCCTATTCCTCTCTGAATGTGCTGACTTTTGCTCTTCTTTACTTCCTTCTACCTCTAATCTTCTCCTCATGGGTGATTACAACATTCAACTGGACTTCCCTAGCTCTGTATTCACTGACCTCTGCTCCTCTCCATTCTCCCTTCTGGGCCTACTCATTCAGCTGGACACACTCTGGACACCCACATACACTCTAACTCCTCTCTCTCTCTCTCTCTCTCTCTCTCTCTCTCTCTCTC
Source organism: Ambystoma mexicanum (assembly GCF_040938575.1). Classification (NCBI taxonomy): domain Eukaryota; kingdom Metazoa; phylum Chordata; class Amphibia; order Caudata; family Ambystomatidae; genus Ambystoma; species Ambystoma mexicanum. The sequence goes on along the minus strand of NC_090941.1, from coordinate 98,500,758 downwards.
TCTCTCTCTCTCTCTCTCTCTCTCTCTCTCTCTCTCTCTCTCTCTCTCTCTCTATCTCTCTCTCTCTCTCTCTCCCTCCCTCTCTCTCTTTCTCTCTCTCTCTCCTCCCCACTAATAACCCCTCTCTCCTGGCCAGACCACACTTTCCTCTTCTCCCATATGGGTCCCATTGCTCCCCCAAAAGTCACACCAACCTCGTTCACTAACACCCGCCCGAAACAAGTGACTGCAGCTGCCTTCTCCTTCACCTTCACCCCCCTCACCCTCCCACCACTGACTCTACCTCTGATTCTTCCCTCAGAAACCTCCATCTTTCCATCACTAACACTCTTGGCATTCTTGCCTCAGTCATGAGGATCTGTCTGAAACCTGCCTCAAAGTGTATCACTTGGTCCAACACTGAACTTGCAGCCTTGAAACGAATCTGCAGGTTCAGCAGAACGGAAGTGGCAATCCTCAGGCTCATCGTCTGACAAACTGGCCTGCCGCCTGCTCCAGAGGCAATACAGACTCGCCATACATGCAAAGATAAGAGCCCACATTCAGGCACGGGTATAAGGTGCATCCAATAACACGGCTGAACTTTTCAAAATCTGCATGGAACTAGCCAACCCCTCTGCAGGCCCCTCCCCTTTCCCAGCCCCTCTGCAATGCACTGGCCTCACACTTTGCAACCAAATCTCATCACATTCTCACCACCCTTTCTACACTGCCTCACAACCCACCCCACTCCTGACTCACCACACCCCCACCCTCCTCCTTCCTCATTTTCCTCCTTCACTTCTGTCACACCTGAAGAAGTTGGAAGCAAATTTGAGTGGGCACCACAGGAGTATCGAATCCTTCTGGCGTTATCAAAAGTTTCTAGTGTGATAAGTCTTTGTTAGGAAGTTAGATCCTCTATGCAGGAGCTGGCTGAAAAAGGCCTGGAGACACCCAAACCCAAAAAATACAGCAAGAAACAAAGATTAGGTGAAAACCCAATCATACAGCTGCTCTCTGGAATCCCATACTGGGTTTTATATTAGTTGTAATTTCACTATGTATAGTTCCTTCGATCCAATTCTTGAAAAAAAACAAAAGTCAAATATATAGTGATTTTTCAATGTTGAAAATTATTTTATAGAAAGAAGTGACTAGTAGCCACCCAAATTGTTCTTCGTGAGGAAGAGATTGCCATAAATCACTCTATCTGAAGACTTATTTTTGTGCCAATGCATTTCGGAATATAACAAATTCCTTCATCAGGGCAAGTCTAAAACAATAAACACATAACATTCACATGCAATTGTGCCAACCATCCCAAGATTAATATCCAATATAGAATAATTCCCACAATAGAAACAACGTAAGTATATAAATATCAGTATGAACAATCATCATCCAAATAGTTGAAAAAATATGAAGGTAAACACATACCCGACAATGTAATGAGCCGGATCAGAAGGCAGGTCAAAAGATATAAAATAAGAAACAAATCAGTACAAAGGCAAGTAAAGTTATCCTATAACAAAATGGAGGGAATCGGGTCCATTACCTGATGTAGGTGAGTAATGGCGAAATCTATGTTTCAGAGGTCAGGCTTCTCCACCGTGTACGGCGAGTAGGTGCTGTGAATGGTAAAGTGAATATATATAAAGGACCTATTCAAAGTGTAGCTAAACGCTAAATAGAAATAAACAGGCGTGAATTGTAACTCACCATATGTAAAGAACGAAGCGGAAAAGTTCTCTCAGCGTCTGCTCAAAGCAGACTGTCTTTGTTGCATCGGCGCGTTGCCGAGCAACCTGGTTTAATAAGACACGTGATTGAAGGCAGAATGTCCTCCTTGCATCGGTGCGCAGCCAAGCAACTCAGTTGTGTAAGACACGTGATCACGGCTCTATGAACACGAGCCGTGACCCGTGTCCGAGAACTGATCAATAAACTCAATATGATCAAAATATCTAATTACTGGACCTCCTGGGGCAGTAATGATAAAAGTCATCGCCTAAGAATCAAAAAAGAAATAAGTAATCTGTCATCCATGGACATAGAAAAAATACTAAGATCGAATGAACCCATTTGGATAAAAGTAATGGCTGTTATATGATCACCTCAGATGAGGCTATACTAATTATGAACGTACCTAAGTAGTATGGATGGAGCCTAGGGAGCAACCCTAGGGCTGTACCTTATATTAATAGTATGTGCCTTAATGCCGCTAGTGGTGTCGTCTAGACAGACTGCACCTCAGGTCCTGGGGGAACTCCAGGATGCGCAGCATGCAGGACATCTTTTAAACATGGGAAACATCTCTTGTTCATATACATTCAAGTGACCCTCAACATTCAGGTCATATACGTACTGGTGTCAATCTAAACCAAATGATGCTAAATGCAATGTAAGAAAACAATTAGAAAAAACAATTAGAGAAAACAGTGAAAGTTGATCTCCTCATTTAACCCATTGGGTGCCAGACTGCCAAGTTTGTCAATCCAATATGTCTCTCTGCGACTCAAACGTAGGCATAAATCCTCATGAGGGCTGTTCTTGGTTAAAGCTTCCAAAATTACAAATTTTATTTGGGACACGTTATGTCCATTGGCCATCCAATGTCGTGCCACAGCTGAATTAATGTTTGCATTACGAATACAAGATCGGTGTTCACCCCACCTCAATTTAGCTGTTCGGGTTGACTGTCCCACATAAAATTTCCCACACGGGCATTTAATGCCGTAGATGATATTACTACTGTCACATGTAGCAAAAGTCTTAAGCATAATCTTCTGCCCCGTCCTTGGATGGTTAATGGAGTTTCCTTTAATAACAAAATTACAGTTGACACAATGTAAACAAGGATATGTCCCAGTTCGCTGTGTCATAGGTTCCCTGACTGTAGGTTTTGTCTGCACCAATTCATCCCTTAGGTTCCTACTGCGTTGGTATGCAAAGATTGGTCTTTCACTAAAAATATCTTGAACTCGAATATCATTCTTGAAAATCTCCCAATGCTTCATAATAGTTTTCTTGATTTTGTTACTTTGCGTAGAGAACTTGGATACAAATACTGGTGACTTCAATTCTCTCTTACTTTTGGGATTCTGTTCTGATAATAGAGTCTCTCGTGATATGGCATCAACTCTGTCAGATGCCAGATCGAGTTCACCCTGCTTATATCCCCGGGCCAGAAATTTTTCTTTCATTTCCATCTGTTGCATTCTGTAGTCTTCAGGATCACTCACTATTTTCTTGACCCTAAGTAATTGGCTGTACGGTAGATTCTTCAGTAGGCTCGGCTGATGGAAGCTGAGTCGGTGCAGGAGATTATTCCGATCAGTCTCTTTCCGAAACAGTGAAGTGCTGTAGATAGTGAGTTGTTTTCTGACTTGTACATCAAGGAATGTTATGATTTCATCTGAGATCTCTCTAGTGAACTGTACCCTTTGGTCGATGCTGTTTAGATACACAAAAAATGTTTCAAAAGACTCTCTGGTTCCTTTCCAAATTCCAAAGATGTCGTCTATGTATCTCGTCCAGATGCGGATGTCCTTGTTCCATTCCTGTTTATTCAATACATGGTCTGTTTCAAATTTATACATGAAACTGTTGGCATATGAGGGTGCCATGGTAGCTCCCATTGAAGTCCCTGCAGTTTGTAGAAAAAATTGGTTGCCATATTGAAAATAGGAGTTCTCAGCAATGAATTGTAATAATGCCAGTATGAATTCCTTCTGGGCCCGTATCTCGGGTGCTTTCAGTAACAGCCATTCTACAGCCTCCATTCCCAGGTCGTGGGGTATAGAGGTGTATAAACTCTTCATGTCTATAGTAAACAACAGATCTTCAGGCAAAGGTGTCAATGAGCTAAGCTTTTGCAGGAAGTGGGTGGTATCCCTTGTGTAGGTGTTGGTCTCTTGTATCAATGGCTGTAGGAAGAAATCTATATAAATCCCTAAAGGTTGGTTGATGCTCTCTATCCCTGCAACAATTGGTCTACCTGGTGGTTTGATGGCATCTTTATGGATTTTTGGCAGCGTATAGAAATTAGGTATTCTAGGATGTTCTTTCGAGATAAATTTTTGTGTATGCTCGTTGATCCAATCCAATTCAAATGCTTTATCTAGGAGGCTCTTCAAATTCTGTTTAATCGAAAGGGTGGGGTCATGGTCCAAACTAGCATATGTAGTCTGGTCTTGGAGCTGTCTTCTACATTCAGCATCATAGTCACATATGAGCAAGGAAGAGGTTAAAGAGCCAGAGTATAGAGCCTGGGGGCACTCCACTGGTGGAGATGGAAGTAGGAGGGGAGAAGGGGCCTGGGATGACTTGGGAAGAGCGGTTAGTGAGTAAAGAGGACAGCCATTCTAGTACCTGTTCTGAGATACCAAGTGTATCGTGGAGCCTTGTATGAAGATGGAATGGTTAACAGTGTCAAATGCAGAGGAGAGATTGAGAAGGATAAGGACAGCTGGGTAGTTGGAGTCCAGATATGCAAGCACTTCTTCACATGTGTTCAGAAGAGCAGTTTCTGTGGCCTCTGGGTGCATGGAATCCAGGTTGATGGTCATGGACGCCACCAACGAGTTCAGTGTGAGAGTTCAGTTGGGGCAAGGCCAGCTTCTCAAGTAGCTTCCCTGGGAAGGGAAGTTAGGGTCATTGGATGGTTTTTTCAGAAGTGGGCACACTTTCAGAGTGCTTAAGAGGGGAGGAGAGAGATACAGTGATAAAAGAGTGATTGCAGAACTCAGCGAGAGCAGGGGCAAAAGAGCCAATGTTATCCTTGATGGCCCTGGATGATCAAGGGGAGACTTAGAAGAGACCTTCATGGAGTGGACAACTCTGGTAACTTCTTCTTATACGAAAGGAGATAAACAGGAAATTACACGCAATTACCCTTGGACGATATTTCAAAAACCAACGCATCCCAAGGGGGCTTCGCATACAGCTCCGACCGACCCTATGCAAAGAGAGTAAAGAGTTTGTTCGAAGGTGGGAATCTATACTGAATAAATGTTCACTGGACCTCATCTTGCTAACTATCCAAGAGTTATCAAAGAATTTAACAACCCTGGGTACAGAAATTCAGGAGATAGAGAAGGAATTAGTTGATACACTTGGAAGAGAGGAATATGACACTTTACTACTAGAGATTAACACTAAACTTGAGAACTACAAATCTGAATTGGAGCAAAAGAAGATTAAAAAATTCAAGTTCCGATTCAGAAGCCCAGAGAGAGTCTGATATTCCAGCAGAACAAACCACAGAGAATCTTGCACAGACAACAAGCCCTTTGGCACAAGCTCTGTCTGCTGTATCTTTTTTAGGCGCCCGCCGAAAAGAACCCGCAGGGGGAGGAGGCAAAACAAGAAACAAACCCCTAACGAGATTACAGCAGAAGAAAAGTTAGTCGTTAACATTTCGGGGGGGCGACTCAACAAGGCAGAGGAAGAGACTCTACAGAAAGGTCTAAGCTTCGTACCGACTTAAGGTACCACCTTGTTTGACACGAAGATAGAACTATATAAGTTTGTTCGTAAACTTAAACTTAAAGTCTTCTTTAACGAGTTGGAGACACAAGAAAGTCCGACCGAGATTCCAGACTTTCAAGAATTTAGAGTCAAAAGTGGATTTGTTCCACCCATTACAGTACCATCCATAGAAATATTCCAGAGACTAGTCACTCGGGACCTTGAACGTATCAGCTACAGAAATCCTCCGTACAGGAACTTAAAACCACACGAGATGAGATTGATTAGAGACCTGTTTAGTGACAAGAGTATTACCATTCGTCCTGCAGATAAGGGAGGAGCCTTGGTTATTCAGAATACATGTGACTATGATGCTGAATGTAGAAGACAGCTCCAAGACCAGACTACATATGCTAGTTTGGACCATGACCCCACCCTTTCGATTAAACAGAATTTGAAGAGCCTCCTAGATAAAGCATTTGAATTGGATTGGATCAACGAGCATACACAAAAATTTCTCTCGAAAGAACATCCTAGAATACCTAATTTCTATACGCTGCCAAAAATCCATAAAGATGCCATCAAACCACCAGGTAGACCAATTGTTGCAGGGATAGAGAGCATCAACCAACCTTTAGGGATTTATATAGATTTCTTCCTACAGCCATTGATACAAGAGACCAACACCTACACAAGAGATACCACCCACTTCCTGCAAAAGCTTAGCTCATTGACACCTTTGCCTGAAGATCTGTTGTTTACTATAGACGTGAAGAGTTTATACACCTCTATACCCCACGACCTGGGAATGGAGGCTGTAGAATGGCTGTTACTGAAAGCACCCGAGATACGGGCCCAGAAGGAATTCATACTGGCATTATTACAATTCATTGCTGAGAACTCCTATTTTCAATATGGCAACCAATTTTTTCTACAAACTGCAGGGACTTCAATGGGAGCTACCATGGCACCCTCATATGCCAACAGTTTCGTGTATAAATTTGAAACAGACCATGTATTGAATAAACAGGAATGGAACAAGGACATCCGCATCTGGACGAGATACATAGACGACATCTTTGGAATTTGGAAAGGAACCAGAGAGTCTTTTGAAACATTTTTTGTGTATCTAAACAGCATCGACCAAAGGGTACAGTTCACTAGAGAGATCTCAGATGAAATCATAACATTCCTTGATGTACAAGTCAGAAAACAACTCACTATCTACAGCACTTCACTGTTTCGGAAAGAGACTGATCGGAATAATCTCCTGCACCGACTCAGCTTCCATCAGCCGAGCCTACTGAAGAATCTACCGTACAGCCAATTACTTAGGGTCAAGAAAATAGTGAGTGATCCTGAAGACTACAGAATGCAACAGATGGAAATGAAAGAAAAATTTCTGGCCCGGGGATATAAGCAGGGTGAACTCGATCTGGCATCTGACAGAGTTGATGCCATATCACGAGAGACTCTATTATCAGAACAGAATCCCAAAAGTAAGAGAGAATTGAAGTCACCAGTATTTGTATCCAAGTTCTCTACGCAAAGTAACAAAATCAAGAAAACTATTATGAAGCATTGGGAGATTTTCAAGAATGATATTCGAGTTCAAGATATTTTTAGTGAAAGACCAATCTTTGCATACCAACGCAGTAGGAACCTAAGGGATGAATTGGTGCAGACGAAACCTACAGTCAGGGAACCTATGACACAGCGAACTGGGACATATCCTTGTTTACAGTGTGTCAACTGTAATTTTATTATTAAAGGAAACTCCATTAACCATCCAAGGATGGGGCAGAAGATTATGCTTAAGACTTTTGCTACATGTGACAGTAGTAATATCATCTACGGCATTAAATGCCTGTGTGGGAAATTTTATGTGGGACAGTCAACCCGAACAGCTAAATTGAGGTGGGGTGAACACCGATCTTGTATTCGTAATGCAAACATTAATTCAGCTGTGGCACGACATTGGATGGCCAATGGACATAACGTGTCCCAAATAAAATTTGTAATTTTGGAAGCTTTAACCAAGAACAGCCCTCATGAGGATTTATGCCTACGTTTGAGTCGCAGAGAGACATATTGGATTGACAAACTTGGCAGTCTGGCACCCAATGGGTTAAATGAGGAGATCAACTTTCACTGTTTTCTCTAATTGTTTTTTCTAATTGTTTTCTTACATTGCATTTAGCATCATTTGGTTTAGATTGACACCAGTACGTATATGACCTGAATGTTGAGGGTCACTTGAATGTATATGAACAAGAGATGTTTCCCATGTTTAAAAGATGTCCTGCATGCTGCGCATCCTGGAGTTCCCCCAGGACCCGAGGTGCCGTCTGTCTAGACGTCACCACTAGCGGCATTAAGGCACATACTATTAATATAAGGTACAGCCCTAGGGTTGCTCCCTAGGCTCCATCCATCCTACTTAGGTACGTTCATAATTAGTATAGCCTCATCTGAGGTGCTCATATAACAGCCATTACTTTCATCCAAATGGGTTCGTTCGATCTTAGTATTTTTTCTATGTCCATGGATGACAGATTACTTATTTCTTTTTTGATTCTTAGGCGATGACTTTTATCATTACTGCCCCAGGAGGTCCAGTAATTAGATATTTTGATCATATTGAGTTTATTGATCAGTTCTCGGACACGGGTCACGGCTCGTGTTCATAGAGCCGTGATCACGTGTCTTACACAACTGAGTTGCTTGGCTGCGCACCGATGCAAGGAGGACATTCTGCCTTCAATCACGTGTCTTATTAAACCAGGTTGCTCGGCAACGCGCCGATGCAACAAAGACAGTCTGCTTTGAGCAGACGCTGAGAGAACTTTTCCGCTTCGTTCTTTACATATGGTGAGTTACAATTCACGCCTGTTTATTTCGATTTAGCGTTTAGCTACACTTTGAATAGGTCCTTTATATATATTCACTTTACCATTCACAGCACCTATTCGCCGTACACGGTGGAGCAGCCTGACCTCTGAAACATAGATTTCGCCATTACTCACCTACATCAGGTAATGGACCCGATTCCCTCCATTTTGTTATAGGATAACTTTACTTGCCTTTGTACTGATTTGTTTCTTATTTTATATCTTTTGACCTGCCTTCTGATCCGGCTCATTACATTGTCGGGTATGTGTTTACCTTCATATTTTTTCAACTATTTGGATGATGATTGTTCATACTGATATTTATATACTTACGTTGTTTCTATTGTGGGAATTATTCTATATTGGATATTAATCTTGGGATGGTTGGCACAATTGCATGTGAATGTTATGTGTTTATTGTTTTAGACTTGCCCTGATGAAGGAATTTGTTATATTCCGAAATGCATTGGCACAAAAATAAGTCTTCAGATAGAGTGATTTATGGCAATCTCTTCCTCACGAAGAACAATTTGGGTGGCTACTAGTCACTTCTTTCTATAAAATAATTTTCAACATTGAAAAATCACTATATATTTGACTTTTGTATTTTTTCAAGAATTGGATCGAAGGAACTATACATAGTGAAATTACAACTAATATAAAACCCAGTATGGGATTCCAGAGAGCGGCTGTATGATTGGGTTTTCACCTAATCTTTGTTTCTTGCTGTATTTTTTGGGTTTGGGTGTCTCCAGGCCTTTTTCAGCCAGCTCCTGCATAGAGGATCTAACTTCCTAACAAAGACTTATCACACTAGAAACTTTTGATAACGCCAGAAGGATTCGATACTCCTGTGGTGCCCACTCAAATTTGCTTCCTGCTTCTTTCCTTCCCTCTTTTGATAGAGAGTATAGAAGCCAGAACAAGACTAGCTGTACTTGCACACAACGAGTATGTTGGGAGGGAAGGAACAAGCAAAAACTGCAGGACATTTTGGGATGCATTGTTACCTCAAGGGCTTCACAAAACGAAGTAAACAATGGGTGGTTAAGCCAATATACCAGGATATGAAATTCAAATTTGTGGAAGATTTGACATTGAATGTGTTGGCCATGCATACTCATGGTATCGATCCAGATTTTGTTCCTAGGACACATACAGTGCCACAAAACATTGCAAACGAATCCTTTTCCCCTAAAGAGGAACTTGTAGAAAAGTTGACTTCCCAATATAAATAATTAGTAGCTGTCTTCACAATCTGCTCACAGAAACATTTTTGATGTGTTCCCCAATGTTTGTACATTGTACATCAACAATTGAATGCTATTAGACTCAATTTCAATGCTACAAAAAGTATAAAAAAAATGCAGATTCAATTTGTTTTATGATTCTTTTATTTATATCATCCACCTTCCTTTCATCAATATTTAAGTTCCTCGAAAGATAAGACACATGTCTGCGATTGCTATTCGTTATATATTTGAAAATGGAATTGCCCTAACACATTGGTTCTGCACTGTCCATTTTGGTTTCTGAATTAATGATGGGCAAATTGAATATTAGCCATCAGTCAACGGGACACTAAGACTTGGTGTCTGACAAACCCTTCATTCTTGACCAAAACCACATACACATATGCAATGCTTGGCACTGGCACTGAAGCCTATGGTGGGTAAGGTTTTCATAGCAATGATCAATCGACTGACCTGTGTCAACCCCCTTACTTCCAGAATGTTCTGCCTTAGCAGTTTTTACATTTTTTTAAACACCTCTGCGATCAGGCCCCTTTTTACTCTCTCTGATACAATTTCAGTATTTTGATGTGTGAGTTTTTTGGGTTTCTCCAAAACTCTACATAGCACACCATTGCGTGCAAAATATCATTTTCAACAAAAGTATTGTCTTTGTCAACATTTTGGCAATTAGTGCCTGCTGTTGCTGGGTTTCCATACAGTTTGACTCCGTGTTTTGATTTGCACGCACCCCTCCTTGTGTCCTTCCCTTTTGGTTTTCACAGCCCCTTCCAACACCATTCCTCTTCTTCCCTCTGCCTACCAACTCCCTGGTGCTCTCTGTCTCTCCTCTCTTTTGTAACTGTGTCTCTATCGACAACCCTGCTCTCCTCACTAAATCTGGTAGGAAGAAGTTTACGAAAGACCTCTTGGTCTCCAACACCTGCCTCCCTATTGCTGATACCTACACCTGTGCTACATCCAGGGAAACCCTGTGTGACATACTCTTTGTCATTCCCTCGCCACACTTATGGACTTTACATATGGTCTTTGTCATCTCTCCTTTCTCTTCGTCTCACATTAATGGTGGCAGCCGATGGCAGGCCATCCTGGCCCCCTTCCACTCTGTGCAAGGTCATCGTTAATGATGAATTAATGCCTCTTAATTTAGAAGTCTCCTTGTTAAAGTGTCCTTGTTGGAGAATTTAACATCCAACTGGATGTTTCGTGTACTTCCTCAGGACACACAGAAAACTGCTCTCCTGAACATCCCTTAGTACATGCTTTTCAAACTTCATTCCTTCACCCCCTGTGTCCTCATCTTATTGGATCGCTACTCTGCCTTTGACACAGGAAACCCAACCATCCTTTACAACAGTCTCCATGATAACCGGGCTTGGCTGACTTCTTTCCTCTCTGATCGACTATCCCTTTTCCAATTTGGTTCCTTCCTCTACTCTCTGCTTTTTTCTCCCCTTATACCCTGCTGATCTGCTCACTGAAACTGTGCTGGTTGCCAGGATACCGTCTGACCCGGCTACCCTTTCATCTTGGGGCCAGTTCCGCTCCCCGCCAGTTGCCCACCTGCACTGCCCGCCTGACAACTCTTGCACTCGGGGACTGTTTCTGTATCCCTACAGCACCCTTACACTAATTGACACCTGTTGTCTGCACGTACCCTTGCACTTTCCACCTGCTGTCTGCGCTTTTTATTGATTGGATTCCTTTATTTGTTGGGACTGTTTATATCCTATGTACTCCACTGGCCCTCTCAACCTTTCCCACAGCACTTTTACCCTTGCCCCCCTTCCTTTTGCGCTTTTGCGGTATCAATGTCACCTGACTAGTAAGATCTTTGTCACTGTCTTCCCTCTGTCTCCCCTCCTTGCCTCATCGTGCCTTGAAGCACTTGTTCATATGTGCGTTATAAATGCCATATCATATTATCATATGATATCGAGGTCTGTTCTGTACCAATTCATAGTTCTATACCATGCATATTATAGAGTATGTGATTTCTTGCTGAAATTCACGGTACAAAGGATAGAGTCTAGCAAGGATAGAGTCTAGCAAGGAATTCTATGTTGGCTAGTTTGGCTTGCGCTCACAGGCCGTTTTCAGATTTCGAAAACTGATCTGCCGTGAAGAGCACACCCTGCTGCAATAGTAGGAACAAATTATTCATCGCCTCAGGCCCCTTCCTGACTTGCTACGGGCTTTCCAAGAAGATAAGCTTTTTGCTTGACCGTTGCCATTGCGTGACTTTGCGCACTACTGCAATGTTCAGCACAAGGCTACAGACTTCTCAGGTCCGCGTTTGAAATTCAGGTGAAAGAATCTGAAAAATGTGCTACACGGACTACCGATTGAGACAAGGCATAGTCAGATCATAAATACAACTAACCGGGTATGGGCAAGCAATGTGACCTGTCTCACTTGAACCTAGACAGGGCTGCCTCAGGTGGAATAGATGGTGTGAACGGCTGTCCGATGGTACTCTCAGAACCTAATGAACACAAACCTCTTGTGAAAGGAGCAAAGAAATAGGTTGCTGGATTTCACAAGGTTAACTTTTTCCACAATGAAATAATAATCACCAAATGTAGCTGCGGTTCGTGAACATTGAGACTCCAGATCTAATGCTTTTGTCTATGGAAAGGCCACAACGTTGTGAATGATATCACATATAGGTTCATTACCTGCACTTACTGATGAGTGAGACAGTATTCAAGATCGCGTGGCATTGGTGGATGCCAACAGTTAGTTTATTTTTCTTGTGGTTTTCGAATGCCATATGCACCTGCTGTGTTCAGTGCTCCATGGAGTGAAAGTCACTTTGTGGGATGATGTTTGTGGTGAAAAGAAATGTATCGGTTCACACTGCAGCATCTTCTCCGGTATGTTTTAATATTGTCTCATTCATTCTCAAAAACGAAACCTACCAAACAAAAGCACAAGCTTGAATTGTTATGTGACTGCCCGGCTAGAAGGAAAGAAGTTGTGGTATACCCACAAAAATGATAACATTTATTATTATGAAAGTGGACATTGGAACATTTAGTTGCAATTTATGCAAACCCTTGTTCAGAGCGGACAATGCACGTTATGCCAAGAAAATGGAACAACCAAACTTAATGTGAGTTAAACTATAAAACATATTTTTGCAATGGAAAAAGAGGAAATTGTTCTTTTTGCATATTGGAGAATTTAGCGACGTGCGAAAATGCCATTTTGACATAAAGAGTGAACAGAATATGTTGTTCCATATACAGCGCCAAATTTAAAATACTGAGTGCGTAATTAGCGGTTTATTTCTAAGTCTACTAATAATTGTTATTGGTGTTTTGGTTAAGTTGGGATGAGTAAAGTTTGGGAGTTTTGGCCTGTATTGATTATTGACATTGTCATGGGTTGTTTGTTGGAGCATATTGCAACGATTACTCATAGACGAGACAAAAGCACAACCCGTATGCAGGCTAGTGATATCTAAACCACTTTGTCCCATGAAATATCAGGGTGTGCAATCAAGGTTGCATTATTGAAAGGGCCGGGGTCAGAACATTTTCCAAGGGTAATTGGTTCGCTTTTCTATAGATAATATTCCCAGTTCTGTTACAATGCCATCTGTCCCATTTATGAGTCACTTTATCCATACCTTTCAGAGCTATACTGACTTCTCAGTGCTAACCTTTCATGCACATCGTAGTCTAAAATAGTCCCCCACGTTGCCTGTGTGTGTTCATTGTGTGTGGTTTGTGTTCTGTATTTTGTTTCATCCAGTGCAGAATTACAACATAAATCAGTATAAAGAACGGATACTAAAATATATTTTTATTCTGTTATCTACACATATATATTGTACCATTCTGCGAATGCCATAGTTTCCAGCTGCTGTGGGATGGCTTTGTCAACCAGTAATGGCAGATACGCCTAACTGCATCATTGAGCATAACCATAATGTGGGACGATAGACCGGGACCGATATGCCCTTTGGCGGTACCAGCGACAAGGAGCAACCTGTCATTGTTTACAGTGCAGCAAGAATCTGATGCATCAAATCCACATCTTCTCCTGAAAGGAACACCATGTGCATCATTTTAAACTTTTGCCACTCGAGCCTAAAGACACCCAAGTATTGGTGGTTCATCGCAATCAGTGGATCTCAATGTGGATTTTGGATCGTTATTTGATAAATAAAAGCGCTTGAAAAATTGCAGATTAATGAAGTTTTATGTAAAGTTATTAGATGCAAATTAAATTTGGGATGTGCTGTGAGAGTGTGTTGAGCTTGAGTGTTCTGCGTCAACTGATGTTATTACGTGGATGATGATTGGGCGTGTTTGGCTATGCTACCCACTAACGTCATGAAAATAGGTGGAGCATATTGTTTAGAATAGTGATGTCAGCTTCAGGGGTGTGGGATATGATTTAGTGCCTCAGGGGCACTTGAACTTAGAGCAATGGATCCACGGATAAGATTAGCACAAGATGGACACGCCCGATTCCTTGTTTTCGCATGTGTAAAAGTGAGGAAAACCAAGGTTAGATGCATAGGAACATTTTTATGATCGATCAGCCTATGCTGAATAACACATGCCCAAACGATCGGGACAATAATATTTTTGGCGCACTATCCCTTTAAATGTGGTTTGAAAATATTGCAAGAACCCTGTGGAGAAGGTTTTGATTGTACTAATTTTTATGACATGGTAGAACTACACCTGGTTGGAAAACTGCCTTAAAACAGTCTTGGTTTATATTTCTTTTTGGAACCACTATTTTCTTTTAAGAAGATATTAGCGGCATGGCTACTCCCTTACCGCATACCGGGTCCGGGTAGGCGGTATGGGGACTTACCAGCTCATTCCGACCCTGGAGGACCCGGTAAGTCCCCATGCCAAATACCATTCCCCATTCCCATTCGAGCCCCCATAGGGCTAAATGGGAATGGGGAAAGAGCTAATAACGGTACCGCAATTTGCGGTTCCGTTATTAGCTCTGAAGTCCCTTAGCGGGTCCCGTCCTTAATACCTGGTCAGACCAGGCGTTAAGGACGGGACCCTCTGAGGGATCTCATAGTAGGGCGCTAAGGGATTACCGGCACCGGTGCCCTTACCGGTGCCGGTAATCCCTTAGCGCCTAACGTGTAATGAGGCCCTGTGTCTCTCTTGATACAATGCCTGTCTCCGAGGCCACATAGAATTTTATATTAATATGACAGACGTTTAACTGATCGGTAAAGAGCTAAATGCAGTCTGGGAGGTGTTCCAAAAAATATTAAATCATCAATAATCCATTCAAATAAATGATATTCTCAGAAGTTTTTGATGATACATATAATTAGACTCTATATTTCAAAAAATATGTTTCCTAAATCCCCACAATACTATACCAGCAGAAACATTACCTGGGACCGCAGCATTGGGAACATGCCCAAAACCCTCAAAAGTAATCAGTAATCTCGGGATCTTCGTGAACAATCATTTTACCCTGAACCCGCAATTCTACTCTAGTGAAAACATGTTCTACCATCTTCATTCAATCATATGCATACTGCCATTCCATGCTGCTCCAAAAAACATATATACTGGGGGTAATTGTTGGTGAAAATTAATGAGGGCTTCCACAGGTTTGAATGCAATTGAATGTGAGGTGACAGAGCAGACGTCTGGGCCTGGGGAGCGGGGGCTCTGGGGTTGTAGGGGTGTCCCCCACATTGGGAACTGAGAGGGAAGGGGTCACAGAAAGGGTAAGATGTTTCCCTGCAGCGCCTAAATCGTGCCCAAGCAACTGGGCTTTGATGAAATCGGCCTGTGGGTGAACACCATAAAACCGCCTGTAAGTCTGTTGTGGAGGTCATTTTTTCGCTTTTGGACAGGTTTAACGCAGTCCCGCAAGCTTAGCGTCATACATTTCATATAAGGTGAGAACCAACATTTTTTACTCTAATTTCAATGTTTTATTTCTTAAAGTAACCTCCTCTCTGCCTCGATGTGGGTAGTATCACTCACATCCAAATAGACGAACTTCTGTTGGACTTCCACTTGTTTTTGTTTTTAAGGGAGTTTCACTCATTCTTCGTTTTATCTATGTCTATATTTACTTACCACCCCCTTAAATGTTTGGACATAAACATGGATTTGATATATAAGCGCCTTACAAATGCACAATAAATACAATACTGAAATAAGCACTTGTCAAGTCATGTTTTGTTATGCCACATTTGCAAAGTAAGGTTGCTTGATGCAAGGCTGACAGTTGCTGTGAAGCAGTGGGAAGCTGGCCCGTAGCATTCCACCCCCCAAATAAATACATAATACACATTATCTGCACTCAGTTCATGTAAAGGGCCAAATCAGCCAATATTGTCCTGCGAAAAGTAGACTCTACAACTCTTCCTGAAACTCTGATTACCATGCAGGCCACTATTACAAGGACAAGATAACCTAAGCACAGGTTGAGAAAGAGATACAATGCTGGATTATTCAGAATAACTCCCAGAAGAGCCCAACCTCAAGCCAAGTCAAATTCAACCTCCCACATAACCATTACTTTCCCCATAAATCTTCTAGCAGCCCTCAAATACCTCGAGACAGGTCAGTCCAGGGCTCCGCTCCAAGTAGAGCCACAAAGAAAAATCCACCCTCATTTAAGAGCCCCCATTGTTGCTGCCAGTGTCCTGTCGAAGCAACCTGTCTATATGTGGTTGTGGAAGCAATAGGAAGACTTTTTGATCTCCTGCTGTTTTGGGTATCCCATGAATACAACTAGACAGTATGAACGGTCTAAAAGCTTTTACTTAAAGTGCCGACAACCTCTACATATGGGTTGACAACAATTACTCTAATTTAAGACTCTCATACTCCATTGCAGTGGCTTGTGTACACATTCACTACATACATGTGTTCATTCATTTCCACATGAGGCCAACCTGGTATGGCTTGGGGTGAGGGCTTAGGGAGAGGGAGATCCTCTCCATCAAGCTCTCCATTTCTGCCCCCAGAACTCATTCTGTAGACAACCACTTCCTGGCTCTGTCACCGTCATCAGTGGGAAAAGCTTTACCAGCAACACCATGTGGCGATCAGCAGATGGTGAGCCAATGTTTTCATCTCCTAGAAACTCTTGAGCTCACCCGAAGGCCACCACACATCCCCAGCATAACTAAATGGGATACCACCACCACAACACCAGTAATGGTCTCCAGGAAATATCTGATGGTTCTAAGGGATGGTCTTGTCCCTTCTTTTGATGACATTTCATTCAGGACAAATTATTTAAACCTACGCATGTATCCCAAAGGTCTTTATCAGTCTCGCTTATGTTGTCAATTCCTTAGATGTTGGGTATGTATGTAGCTATCTCGAAGACTTTTCTCTCTCTTCCCCTTTCCCACTCTCCTTGGCCCCATTTCCTTTACACTGCACAAGTTAAGGTCTGGCTGCCACTCTGGGTGGAGTCACAATGAGCCCATACAAGTTCAAAGCTCAGTGTTTTTAAGAACTCTAAGGTGGAGATGTACACAGAATAAAAGATAAATAACATAACACGATGCACATATCAGCATGGAAGAGTACCTCACTAAGACATGTCAATGAATCCAGAACACGGCAATTATACTTCTACACAGACTTAACAAGAAGTAGTATACAACACCAACCCAAAGAGCTATCCACTTGCTACAGGTCCAAGACGAATCCACTTCAAAACATGCTGCACCAACCACAAACCTGTGAAGAAGTGGAGCGAAATCCATCATCCGAGAACGTCCAAGAAGACCAGAGGGTGACAAAAAAGATTGGTTTCTCGACCTTTAGTTTCAGGAATCTAATTGGCTGGGATACCACCCAGCAACCACAGCCCAACCCTGCATGCTACCCCACCCTGAAACTCAGCCATGAGCCCACAACATTTACTCATCCATTGGAGCCTCTGCAAAACAACAAGGAATGCTATTCAGTCTCTCCCAACACAATGAAAGTAGCACCATAATATGACTTTAGCTCCTTTCTTTATAACAGAATATGAAACTTACTATGCAATGGTGTGTGCTACCTGAGCTCCATTCTAGCTCACTCACAAGCTTCTCTCCTAATAGCATACCATACAATGCACCATGGTGTGACTGCACTTAAGTATGTATGAAATATGGAATATGAAACACTATTGGTTTTATAAAGTCCCACTGCACCATTTTCTAACCCGTCTCAAAACGGTTTTATGTGATTTTACTGAACAAAATGACAAAGAGGTATTTTTAAGCAAAACTTTTACATCGAAAATATGTGGGGTCCTCCCAATCCCCCATTTCCCTACACTTTAAAACCCCACAACAACCCCCTCCCCACCCGTTGTAACCCCTTACCCCACCCCTTTAAATATTGTTTTTAAAAAATCAGTATTTTTTCGATGTAATTGTTTCTCTGAAAAATACCTCCTTGTAATTGTTTTCGTTAAAATCAATGGATACGTCTCAAAACCCCTCCAAACACAGGGCATACAGCAGAATGCTACACCTCCACAACCAAGTGACAGTACAGCCCACCCCCAAAGCATCTTAGAACGTTGGGCACACACGATCTCCTATCAGGAAACAAACACCTCAATGCTCTTGACACAGAACACCTAGAAACTCACTTGCACACAGAACTCAGGGCACCTATGATCGTTAACGATTAACACAACAGCAGAACTTTCTTGCATTTCCCCAATACCTCAATAACAACATCTACCCACTTTCTTTTAGATCCACCAGAGCACATGAACACCATGAAAATTGCAGTGGTGCCCTTACAAATTCTAACAGCATAACATAACATAGACACTGCCAAAAAACAAAGATACTTTTTAAATAACAGTCTGCAGAACCCTAAATCTGTGACACAAAATTGAGGAAAAAGACATAAAGACAGAAGGAAAATGGCCTACAGAACAGTACCCTACTGACACAATCTACCATCAGAGGACACACATTCAAGAGAGAGTTTGCACCAGGGAAATGGATATGTGTTTCTGTACCAAAACACAGAAACATCAGATTTACATTGAATGTGACATTTTGCGTTGACTGTCACCAAGCTTACAGTCTAGCATGTCACCTCCTCTTCACAATACCCCTTCTGTGGCTTCCCTATTGTGCTCTATTTATTATACATTTACGCCTTTCATTGTGTCATAAGCCTCTCCAGTCCACGTGCTCAAGAGGTGTTCTGCTGTGGCCCTCCTTCCATCAGACTCCATGAATTTAACCTCCTACTAATGGTGTGCTGTATCACATGTTCACAGGCATATTCCAGCGAATTTCCCCTTTTCTTCCTTCAGACATCATACTGCCTCATTGAACTCCTCATGGGGTTCCAACCTGTAACCCTCTTGTCTCCCAACCTCTTCACTTTTCCACAAATACCAAAACGGTGCCACAGCACCATGACCTGATTCATGGCATGTCCATTTTAATTAGATTCCCACAATAACACATTCAATTCACTAAGGGACGTGTGACCTTATTCCTGAAAGAACACCTTTGGTTTGCATTATTCTAATACATTTCAACCAAAACTTGCCAAGCACAGTACATCTATTCATGTGCAGTTTACATCCTGTTAAATAAGGACAGAATAGATTTCAGATGTCATACCGATCGGAATGTTGAGAATCCATATCTTCCCGCAGTCCAGATACCACCAAATCTCAAATCTTAAATTTGTCAGGATATTAACAGATGTTTCCATATAAGAAGGGGCTCCCAGTCCATAAGAAACCTCACCACACTGCTAAACACGCCTGTGACAACACAGGATACAATTGATCATGCAAGAAAAATGGATGACCATATATAAAAAAAAACAGTTAAGCACTCGCAGAGAGATTTAAAGACAGCTCTCATAGCTGCTCAGCTTTAGTTACCACTTTCCTGCAAGGATTTTATATATATTTCCAATTTTACCACATACCATTTTATATTAAACCAAGAAAAAGACCCTCTCTTTGTTGTGGCTCACACCCAGCTTATTTATTTACTATTATTTATTTATTCATTGTATTTATATAGTGCCTTTATTCAAGGTGCTCTACAAAGGTATAAACAGTAAAAAAAAACACTAGCACATGACAATTTATGCATGAAGAAGAGTGAAAAGGCATGAGACAGCCAAAAGTCAAGAAAAGTTGTGGAAAGGAAAGGTAACCTGCTAAAGATGCAATTTAAAATGTTTCTTAAAAAGAACACGATTAAATCATGGACAGAGGGTAATATAAGGGAATTAAAGAAACCAAGTAGTCAGGAGCCATAGCATGAACACACTTAAAAACAAGATAAGGCAAATTAAATTTGAATCTAGATCTCATGGGAAGCCTGCAAAGGTTAATACAAAATTGAGATATATTTGAAGAGTACTGCCGTCCAAACAGTAGCATGACTGCTGAATGAAGTACATACCAGAGTGGACAACGAATATTGGCTGGTAGGCCGATGTATAAAGAATAACAATAGCTAAGGTGAGAACAAACATACAATTGTAAAAGTTGAGTAGAGGAATATGTTAGAAGGTGACACATTTTCCTGATATTATGAAGATAGAACTAGCAGGATTTTGAGATGGTAACAATTGGATTTTGGAGAGACCCAAAGATAAAACCCAGGTTACAGGCATAGGGAGTGACTAGAACATCAAGAGGGGAAAACAAATGGACACGATTGAGATGGCGGAGGGAAAGGCAGGGAAGAAGATCATTTCTCTTTTCTCAGAGGTAAGACATAAGAACTGTAAAGATATTCCATTTTTCACAGCAAGAAGACAATGAGATACATTTTGGTTGATGGTGTCATCAAAGGAGGGAAAGGAGAGAAAGATCTGGGTATCATTGGTGTAAATATATGCCTGAAACCCAGAGAAGAGATCAAAGATGGCCCATTGGCCCACCACTCCAGACTACGATTGGCCTTGCCTGGCCACAAATGATGAAGTCCCTGGGAGCCAGCAGGCAAAGCCGCTCACCCTTGAAAGACTACCTTTAAGGATCCATTATCCCGTCTGGCTGCCTGACTTTCTGCAGGCACCTCCATCGTGCCACCACAGTCTCAGCCTGCCTGAAGTAAGACTTGCTGGGGGATATAGTGTTTTCATAGATCATTGACTCCCTGCTAAATGGCCACAATTGTTGCAACATGTCCTCCAGGGCGCTGCTGGCCTATTATCCACCTCTCAAGACTGCCGATTTGCCTTGCCAGGCCACACATGTTGAAGACACTGGTAGTCTGCAGTCAAAGCTGGCCACACTTGAAGTACCACCTTTAAGGCTCTAGATCCTATCTGGACCTGTCCGGCCATGCACAGCAACCCAGAATGATGGTACATGAGTTCTTGATCACTAAATGGCACTTTAAAACTTAACTTGCAACTACTCATGCCATCTCAGTATTTTATCACTTCATTACTGCACTAAAATCCTTTTTTAATGCCCCAATCCCTCTAAGCATAAGAATGATTCCCTTGTTCGACCACCGCGCCTTCTTGAGAGCCTGGCTCACCCTAAAAAAAAAACATTGCAATGAACTACTGTAGAACGGTGAGGAATCTATTTGAGGTACTTGTGAAACAGAACTCTGCGCCCTTTGTCTTGATTTAGGCACTTGGTATATGAGGTCGCATTGACCCGGGTAACAATGGAGTCTGTAACGCTCATCTGATTCTCGCAGAGGTGCCGGTCTTGACTGGGCAACTACCGTATCTTCAAAGGTGATGTGTAGCACACGGTTGGCTCTTTGGGCTGGACCTCTGTGCACTGTATGCCTGACGTGTAGAGTAAGATGTCTTAGGTAAGTGAATGCCGAGCTCTCCATCTGCCTCGGGGCAGGGTGCTGTAACCAGTTTCTTCACTGGATAGGTAGCGCAGGCCTCTTGACTTCAGAGGACTGCTGTCCGTCGTTTACTGCACGAACTGTAAGTTTCGAGTCATTCAAATGTCTTTAAAGTCTTTAGTAATGATGTCTCTTGTTTTGCAGGGTTCCGGCGATGGCGGATGACAGGCTGAAGTGAGTTGAATATGGAGCCCGTGTGATGAATAGAAGCGCCTGGAAGCACGTAAGTAAGCGCTTGTTGCCTGCTTCACGATGCGCTCTAACTGTCTTTTTATTTTGCAGGTACGAGTTCGGAGCGGCTGCAGGGTGCCGGAATACCCACTGGATTAGATGTGGAAAGGAGTAATGGCACGTGAGTATTAAAGTTCCCCAATGTCTTTAAACGCACCTTGTTTTGTCTTTCAGATGCGGGATGCAGCGCCGAAGGCCTCCGGAGCGTGCGAAGAGTTGGTAAGATTTTGCCTTTCAGATGCCGGAATGCTAACCTGTTCTTTCTTGTCTTTATAGGTGTTGCTGAAGACTGGATTCAGGATGGTAAGCCTTTGCCTTTCAGATGCCGGAATGCTAACCTGTTCTTTCTTGTCTTTATAGGTGTTGCTGAAGACTGGATTCAGGATGGTAAGCCTTTGCCTTTCAGATGCCGGAATGCTAACCTGTTCTTTCTTGTCTTTATAGGTGTTGCTGAAGACTGGATTCAGGATGGTAAGCCTTTTTCCTTAGGCCCAGGACCGGATGCAGAAGACACGATGAGCGTTCTGCTGCAGAGGTTGCAGAATAACGCAAAGCAAGATTCATCCACCGGGTGTGGTTTAAATAGCCTCCTGTAGTGCTTAGGTGTCTCCTTCCACAGCCACGCCTAAGTAAGAAAAGAGTTCCTGGTAAGAAAAGAGTTCCTGCCTTCCAGAAGAGTTCCAGTGTTCTGAATCTAGGGAGTGGCTCCAGCCCCACCCAACAGGAAAAGTAGTTCAAACAGAAGAGGATCAGAGGCTCAACTGGCAGGCAAGTAAGCAACATGGTCTGCTGAAGGTAAGTCCACCCAAGCATTATGAGCCCGGCGCTTCCAGCGCTGGGACTGGGCATATTTATGAGCCTGGTGCCACTGGCGCCAGGACTGGGTCCAAAAGGTCCCAATTGGGACTGGTTGGCACTCGGAACCTGGGTTATGGATCTGCTTCCAAGGGAGTTGGGAAAACCCTGACCTTTTGGAAGCAGAGATCATGACAGTACCCCCCCTCAAGGCCCCTCCCAAACCGGGCTTCTCCAGGGGTTTTGGCTTGTCAGGAAATGTTCGGTGAAATCTTTTGATTAGGCGAGGAGCGTGGACATATTCAGCAGGTTCCCAGGATCTCTCTTGGGGGCCGTAGCCTTTCCAGTCAATTAGGTAGAATAGTTTAGATTTGGAGATCTTGGAGTCCAGAATGCTTTTGACTTCAAACTCGAGTTCTCCATCCACTAGGATAGGTTTTGGAGATTTGGTTAGTCGGGTTTGAGGTTGCACGGGTTTTAATAGAGAGACGTGGAAGACCGGATGTATCTTCATGTGCGGGGGCAAGTCCAACTTGACCGCTACTGGGTTTACTATGGTAGTGATGGAATAGGGACCAAGGTATCTTGGGTTGAATGTGCGTGGCCCTTTTAGAGATAGATATTTGGTGGATAACCAGACTTGATCCCCTACTTGATAGTGAGGGGCTTCCTTCCGATGTTGATCTGCTCCTTTCTTGTATTGTTCTTTAGCCCTTTGAAGGTGAAAAACAGCTTCCTTAAAGGCTTGGGTGATTGTAGAATGCAGGTAGTCTACTGCTGGTGTTTCAAGATCTTGGAGGGGATCCAACTCCGAGGTTCGAGGGTGACTGCCGTACAAAAGAAAAAACGGGGTTTTCCCAGTTCCCGAATGGACAGAGTTATTGTAGGCATACTCGGCTATCCAAAGGATATCTTTCCAAGTTTTTTCAGTTTGTTGCAGCATGCAGCGTAAATACTGTTCCAGAGTTTGATTGGTCCTCTCGGTTTGTCCGTCGATCTGAGGGTGGTGACTGGTCGATAGTCTCACATCAATTTGAGCCGACCGACAGCAACTTCGCCAAAAATGAGAAATAAATTGACTACCTCGATCCGAAATTAGAACCGAAGGAAAACCGTGCAGTCGGACGATGTTTTCGAGAAATTCTTGGGCCAGAGTTGCTGCTGTTGGCAAGCCTTTGAGCGGAATGAAATGCGCCATCTTGGAGAATAAGTCCACGATTACTAGAATCGTATTGTATCCGGAGCATGGAGGTAGATCGGTGATGAAGTCCATAGAAAGCGTATGCCAAGGGCGAGGTGGGATGTCAATAGGGCGTAAGAGGCCTGCTGGTCTTTCCTTTTGACTCTTGTTTTGGGCGCATACTCCACAGGACATTATAAAGTCTCTGATATCTTTTTTCCAAGACGGCCACCAGAAGTAGCGCTTGATCTTTTCTGAGGTCTTGGCTATACCGGGATGACCTTCCATTAAAGAGTCGTGATAACAAGAGATTACTTTTTTCTGTAAATCTGTGCTGGGTAGGTATAATCGTTCTTGGAAATACAATAAGTTGTCCTTTACTGCAAAGTCCTTTCCCTGCAGATGCCAATTCTGTATGTCTGCTGGAGTTACAAGTTGCCTGGCTTTATCCTTAACTTCCTCTATGGATTCTGTGGCGATTACACCCAGAATTCTTTGTTCGGGAATGATTGGTACAGGTTTAGGGTTGACCAAGTGTTCTTCCACTCCCATCCGAGAAAGGGCATCGGCTTTACCGTTCTTTGTAGCAGGTCGATAGGTAATTATGAAGTCAAACTCGGCAAAGAATAATGCCCAACGGAGTTGTCTAGAGGATTGGGCTTTTGCGGTCTTCAAATATTGCAGGTTTCGGTGATCCGTAATCACAGTAACGGTGTGTCGGGCCCCCAGCAGATAATGCCGCCAAGCCTTAAAGGCAGACTTGATAGCCAGAAGTTCCTTGTCAGTAATCGTGTAATTGATTTCAGGAGGCGAGAATTTGCGGGACCAAAATGCCACGGGATGCAACTGATTGGTTACCGGGTCCTTTTGTGATAGAACTGCCCCCATGGCAAGGCTTGAAGCATCAGTTTCCACGATGTAGGGGAGTTCGGGGCGAGGGTGTTTTAAGATTGGTGCAGAGATAAATTTAGTCTTCAAATCCTGGAAAGCTTGTTCCGCCTCGATAGACCATTCAAAACGTTTGTTTTTCTTTAACAAGGCAGTGATGGGCTGGACTATTCGAGAGAATTCGGGGATAAACCTGCGGTAAAAGTTAGCGAAGCCTAACATGCTTTGCACACCTTTTACGGAGGATGGTGATGGCCATTTGAGAACTGCATCAACCTTCTTTGAATCCATACGCACTCCGCCAGGTGATAATATGAATCCCAAGAATTCAACTTCAGTCACGTTGAAAACACATTTTTCCAACTTAGCAAAAAGTTTGTGTTGACGCAATCTTTCGAGGACCATTTTCACGTGTTTCCGATGTTCAGATTCCGATGAAGAATAAACGAGGATGTCGTCGATGTAAACAACAACACATACATCTATGAGCTCTCTGAGGACATCGTTCATAAAATATTGAAAGGCGGCCGGGGCATTGCAAAGTCCGAAGGGCATGACCTGATATTCAAATAGCCCATACTTGGTGCGGCAGGCCGTCTTCCATTCATCGCCCTCTTTTACTCGTACCAAGTGGTAAGCTCCTCTAAGATCCAGCTTTGTATATATGCATGCTTTTCTGACTTGGTCCAGGAGTTCAGGGATCAAAGGTAACGGATATCTATTCTTAACGGTGATCTGGTTCAGGGAGCGATAATCGATACAAGTTCTAAGGTCTCCTTCCTTTTTTGGAACGAAGAACAAAGCTGAAGAAGCAGGGGACTTGGAAGAACGAATAAACCCATTTGCCAGGTATTGATCCAGGTATTGTCGAAGGTGAAGGTTCTCAGGCTCGGTGAGGGCATACATCCTACTACAAGGAGGAGTAGATCCAGGTATCAGGTCTATCTGGCAGTCATAAGACCTATGAGGAGGTAGAGAGTTAGCCTGATCCTTCCGGAAAACATCTTGGTATTCTAGGTATTCGGGAGGTAACTGGGGAGTCTCTGAAGAAATTGCGGCCAGTGCAACACCAGGTGGAGGGTGACAAGTAGAGACACATCCTGGAAACTGGACCGTTCTTGTTCGCCAATCGATCAGAGGATTGTGTTTCTCTAACCAAGGTATTCCTAGAATAATCTGAAACTGAGGGGCCTTGATCACATCGAACACGATCTTCTCATGGTGTCCATCTTGACTTACTAGCGTCACCTCTTGAGTGGTATGCGTTACTGGCCCGGAGGCTATCTCCGTACCATCCACCATAGTAATGACGTCCTTTACAGCCTTAGGACAATCAAACTTGGAACGATCGGCCTTCCTGTTCTGCAGCCTGTGATCTATTTGAACGACCAAGTCTATATAATCCGAACAGTCTTGTGGGGGATTCACTACTTGGGCTAAAACGTCTTTGAGCTCTCCACGTAGACCTCTATAAAACAGCGTAATCCTTTTGTCCTCAGGCAATTGAGTTTCCACTATTAGTCTATTGAAAGATGCAATATAAGCCAAAAGGTCTTGATTACCCTGTCGCAACGAAAGAAGCTCATTGTCCAAGGCCTGCCCCTGTGAATGTCTTGCGAACAGTTTTTCCATACTAAGCTGAAAGGCTTGAAAATCATGGAGAACCGGATCATCTTGATTAACTAGAGGGATCGACCAGTCTGCCGCATTGCCACTAAGGTACGAAAGTACAAAAGCTACTTTTGCTTGATCAGTTGGAAAGGCTGCTGGCCGGCATAAAAAGTGCAACCGGCACTGATTGATAAATACTGCAAACCTCTTTGGGTCACCAGAAAATCGTTCGGGCGGAGCCAGAGGTACATTCCCAGGTAGGTTGATCTGCACTGGATTCATAGAGGATGTTGAAGGAAGATTTGCCCCTGATGCAGGTAACGGGGTCTGTCCGGCTTGTGACTGTAGCACTTGTCTAGCAAGATTGTCTGTTCTCTCCTTGGAAATTAGTTCCCTTCTTAGAGCATTCGTTTCCTGACGAGCTGCATGCACTTCTGCCCTTAATTCCCCAAGTAACCGGGCTAGGGGGTCAGTATCCGAGGTTTCCATAGCGCCTGGGCGAGAGTTTTGCGGTAGGCTTTGCGTTCTGTAACGCTCACCCGATTCTCGCAGAGGCGCCAGTCTTGACTGGGCAACTACCGTATCTTCAAAGGTGATGTGTAGCACCCGGTTGGCTCTTTGGGCTGGACCTCTGTGCACTTTATGCCTGACGTGTAGAGTAAGATGTCTTAGGTAAGTGAATGCCGAGCTCTCCATCTGCCTCGGGGCAGGGTGCTGTAACCAGTTTCTTCACTGGATAGGTAGCGCAGGCCTCTTGACTTCAGAGGACTGCTGTCCGTCGTTTACTGCACGAACTGTAAGTTTCAAGTCATTCAAATGTCTTTAAAGTCTTTAGTAATGATGTCTCTTGTTTTGCAGGGTTCCGGCGATGGCGGATGACAGGCTGAAGTGAGTTGAAGATGGAGCCCGTGTGATGAATAGAAGCGCCTGGAAGCACGTAAGTAAGCGCTTGTTGCCTGCTTCACGATGCGCTCTAACTGTCTTTTTATTTTGCAGGTACGAGTTCGGAGCGGCTGCAGGGTGCCGGAATACCCACTGGATTAGATGTGGAAAGGAGTAATGGCACGTGAGTATTAAAGTTCCCCAATGTCTTTAAACGCACCTTGTTTTGTCTTTCAGATGCGGGATGCAGCGCCGAAGGCCTCCGGAGCGTGCGAAGAGTTGGTAAGATTTTGCCTTTCAGATGCCGGAATGCTAACCTGTTCTTTCTTGTCTTTATAGGTGTTGCTGAAGACTGGATTCAGGATGGTAAGCCTTTGCCTTTCAGATGCCGGAATGCTAACCTGTTCTTTCTTGTCTTTATAGGTGTTGCTGAAGACTGGATTCAGGATGGTAAGCCTTTGCCTTTCAGATGCCGGAATGCTAACCTGTTCTTTCTTGTCTTTATAGGTGTTGCTGAAGACTGGATTCAGGATGGTAAGCCTTTTTCCTTAGGCCCAGGACCGGATGCAGAAGACACGATGAGCGTTCTGCTGCAGAGGTTGCAGAATAACGCAAAGCAAGATTCATCCACCGGGTGTGGTTTAAATAGCCTCCTGTAGTGCTTAGGTCTCTCCTTCCACAGCCACGCCTAAGTAAGAAAAGAGTTCCTGGTAAGAAAAGAGTTCCTGCCTTCCAGAAGAGTTCCAGTGTTCTGAATCTAGGGAGTGGCTCCAGCCCCACCCAACAGGAAAAGTAGTTCAAACAGAAGAGGATCAGAGGCTCAACTGGCAGGCAAGTAAGCAGCATGGTCTGCTGAAGGTAAGTCCAACCCAAGCATTATGAGGCCGGCGCTTCCAGCGCTGGGACTGGGCATATTTATGAGCCTGGTGCCACTGGCGCCAGGACTGGGTCCAAAAGGTCCCAATTGGGACTGGTTGGCACTCGGAACCTGGGTTATGGATCTGCTTCCAAGGGAGTTGGGAAAACCCTGACCTTTTGGAAGCAGAGATCATGACAGAGTCCTTGATTCCTCTACTCCATTAGGAAGGTGCAGTTTGTGGAAGAGAAAAGTTACCCTTAGGGTAATTGTAGTATTTCTGAAATAATATTTGCTTCCAAACAATATCAATTGGTGAGAGATTTATTGCCCTATATTGATGACACGTTTTTCGACGTCTACAACGTCTTTCTCAGATCAGGGCTTCAAAAATTAGTATAAAATGTGATTTTTACAATTTAAGAAAAACAAAAACAAAAACAAATAGTCCCAAAGTTGGTTGCAAATAGCACAATCATTGTCATGTCGTTTGGTAAATAGACAAATAGAATTTCACAATGCCATGTTTGTTGTTAAGCAAAATAAGCATTAATGCATACATTGTACAATAAACAAAATTAGAAAACACGCAACATGGCCATGTTAACAGGAGGGGGAGAGGGGTAGGAGGTTTGAGGGAAAAACAAAGAAAAGAAAGAAAAAGAAAAGAATACAATTATATTACCATTCATAAGTATGGTAGAAAAAATTGAGAGCCTCTTTGTCATCTTGATCATATTGGCTTATTTCCTCTTCATTATATCCTTACCCGATAGTGATTACGGCTTGAACATGTTCTCACAGTCTTTTCTTCCAGTCATGGGATAATCCCTGTCCTAATAATAAATACATTTACACTCACTTGCTGATGGTACTCTTGTTCAGAGAGGAATTGCCATAGCATTTCGGTGCTGGACTGCCCTTGTGGGCGGGACAAAGACTGATATGCAAATGGATATTTCCCATCTGTGAAGGTACAATGAGCAAAAACCAATGGCTGCGAACTCTCAATGTGGTTAATAACCACTGAACAGGTTATAATGCCTTGTTCTTTCGAGAGAGGGGCGCCTGCTACCTTTTTTGTATTTATGAAAGGAACTTGGGGTTGGTCACCCTAGGTTACCTGGGGGCAACCAGACGTGGACTCCCTGCTCACTGTGCTTAGAGAGGCTCAGCTTCACCTCACTGATGATGCCCAACAAGGCTGAAACACGTGTATGGGGTTGCTGATGGTACTCTTGTTCAGAGAGGAATTGCCATAGCATTTCGGTGCTGGACTGCCCTTGTGGGCGGGACAAAGACTGATATGCAAATGGATATTTCCCATCTGTGAAGGTACAATGAGCAAAAAGCAATGGCTGCGAACTCTCAATGTGGTTAATAACCACTGAACAGGTTATCATGCCTTGTTCTTTCGAGAGAGGGGCGCCTGCTACCTTTTTTGTATTTATGAAAGGAACTTGGGGTTGGTCATCCTAGGTTACCTGGGGGCAACCAGACGTGGACTCCCTGCTCACTGTGCTTAGAGAGGCTCAGCTTCACCTCACTGATGATGCCCAACAAGGCTGAAACACGTGTATGGGGTTGCTGATGGTACTCTTGTTCAGAGAGGAATTGCCATAGCATTTCGGTGCTGGACTGCCCTTGTGGGAGGGACAAAGACTGATATGCAAATGGATATTTCCCATCTGTGAAGGTACAATGAGCAAAAAGCAATGGCTGCGAACTCTCAATGTGGTTAATAACCACTGAACAGGTTATCATGCCTTGTTCTTTCGAGAGAGGGGCGCCTGCTACCTTTTTTGTATCTCTCAGACAATGAGTCTGTGTTTCAACATAAAAAATCAACAAAATTGTTGTGATTCCCTAACTGAACATTATTGTATAATGCATTTATAGAAATTGAGCATTATAGTGTTAGTGTTCTTATTCTCTCTTGACTATGGCTTTGCACGGGCTCAAATATTCTTTTACTTAGCTGTCATGGTTTCCCACATTCCGTACGTGGCAAAAAACCTTGTTTATGTTTGTTGTGTGCCTTGAGGTTTATTTACATCTCGCGTGTCTTATTCGCCTTTGGGCTTAACAGTCTATTTCAACTCAGTACGTAATCAGGGACCATGAGGGTCCACGTGTTGCTATTCTGTTTCAGGGAGTGATGGTGGGCTAGTATTGTTGTAAAATGTACCTTCGTCATCTGCGTGTTGTGCCTTCCTGTCCTCGTGTTACTCTGTCCGCCCAATTGCAGTTTGTTTATGGGCTTGCGTTGCTAAGTGCATTAGTCCTTCTGCTCTTTCTATTTTGGCCGCCATATTTTGGGGTGATTTCAATATGTGGTAAAGTGTCTTGTGTTTACTTGTCCCAACTCGCTTCGTTTAAAGAAGCACGTCTATACAAAACAATTTCGGTTGCTTGTGGTGTTATTCATATCATTAACGAGAAATAGCAGAATTAACAGCCGTAGAAGGTCATAGTGATCAAGTGAAGATTGACTATCATTTACCTTTGATAGAAACATTTAGCAAAGTCATTAGAGTCATGACTAGAATTGAATGAGTGAATAGATGTAGGTAGAGCCAAAAGTTCATCAAGAGTGGAAAGTAAGCATCTAGGATAAGTCAGCTGAATAAGGGAACAAAAGTAATTTTCCTTAGCCTGGGTCCAGGAAGTAGAAAAGGACTGATAAAGAGAAGAGAAGATTTGGAAATATCCATACAACCCAGCATAAAGAAATCCTTCATTTGTTTTAGAGAGGTAGACAACCAGGGGCAAGGAAGTCTACCCTTAGAAGTGCATGGTGACGAAGGACAAAAGACATCAAGAGATGAAAGGACTGCTGAGTTAAAGTCATTAATAATGTCATCCAGAATAGATGATGAATCATTTACAGAAGGATGAAAGTTTATAAGAAATAGAATTAATAAGGAGAGAAGGTTGCAGATTCAAAGATTGGACCAGGAAAAAGTAGATAAAGGCAAAAAAGAAAAAGTGCCACCTTGTCATGAGTTGGAGGGGAAGTAACAAAGGACAGATTATATGCAGAAGACAGAAATAACAAAGAAGATAAGGAAGAATCAGAAAGAGAAATATGGATATAGACGTCGCTTCCAGCAAACAGTGACAGGGAGTAAGGAAATGACAAAGATAGTAGGGTATTAAAATGCTCGTAAAAGACAATAAAAAGGGTCCAGGAGGCTGATGATAAAATAAGAAAATGAGGAAAGGTGAGGTGCTGAAGTAGCAGGAAAACAAGGATGGAAAAATACACCAACCTCATCACCTGAATGAGAGATCTAGGTGGGTGCAGAAAAGAAGACTTAGTAAATGTAAGACCAGCTTGAGAAGCAGAGTCATATTGATTAAGGCAAGTTTGAGAGAGCAAAGGAAATCAAATCATAATGAAAAAAACAGATCAAGCACAAGATCAGTTTCAGAAGAGAACAACCATTCCAGAGTTCAAAATTCACATATGTTGGACAATTATAGCACATTTTGGGATAAGTGAGATTAGAGTATTTATGACATGAGGGCTATGTCTAGATTTGTGGATTGTGTAGTGGACAGGTATGTGCATGAGGTAGAGAGAGAACAGTATAGCGGAGAACTATAGAGTGACCACCATCATGGACTATCATTCCAAACATCATGCATAGTAGGGGCAACAGATATGAACATTGAATTCCTTCCCTGACCATGACTAGAATGAATAGGGGCAAACAGGGAGTGAACATGCCCTTAGAATGACTGCTTTTGAAATCAGATGCTTGGGCAAGGATGCCCTGATGGAAGTGGCTTTGTGGATCGTATGCATGTAACATGACCCCTAATCTAGGGCGCATTAGAACCAATGTTGGTGGGCTGGGCCACAAGCACCATCTGCGAGATGGGAAAGCGGCAAGGCAGCACATGCTGTTCCGCAAGAACAGCCAGATCCACAAACCAAGAGTGACTCTCCATCTGTCATTTCACGCAGATGGTGAGTGAGCCCAGGCCCCCCAGAGGGGTGGAGATCAAGGGTCCTGATCATGTGACCAATGCTCCAGGGTGACATGAGAACTGATGTTGGTGGGCAGGGTTACAATCGCTGGCCGTGAAATGAAAAAGAGGCAAGGCAGCACACGCCTGTCCCCAGGAACAGCCAGCTACAAAAACGAAGAGTCACTTCAGGCAGATGGTGATGGAGACCAGACCCCATGTGGTTGGGGAATCAAGGGTCCTGGTCATGTAAACCATGCTCCAGGGCCGTGTGAGAATTGATGTTAGTGGTTGGTCATGAGATAGGAAGGCAGCAAGGCAAAACACGCTGGTCCCCAGGAACAACCTATCCACAAGCCAACAGTCACATTAGGCAGATGGTGTGTGAACCCATAGCCCACTGTGTGGGGGGATCAAGGGTCCTGGTCACATCACCCACACTCCAAGGTTATATGGGAACTGAAGGTGGTGGGCAGTGCCACAAGTGGCAGCTGTGAGATGGGAAAGCAGCAAGGCAACACATGCCAGTTCCCAGGAACAGCCAGAGCCACACACTGAGAGTCACTTAAGGCATATGATGAGTGATACCAGACCCCCAGGGGAGGGCTGGAGATCAAGGGTCCTGATCAAGGGTCAACTCACAAGGCTGCTACCTTTTTATCAAAGTTGATACAAGTGGATCTTCTGCACTGATAATGCTTTGGTTATGATACATATACAAGCATGTTTAAGCTTATTTATGATTCTAGCCATCAGTAGTATGTGCTTGACTATATCTTGGGGAGGCCATGAGTGCCTAGACTGCTGGTCAGTAGGTTGCATATGGCTAAAACTTTGCACATGGGCAGTGAAATTACGTCTTTCATCACACATCACAGACACTGGAGTAGCTTTGATTTTGAAGGTCATGGATTTACAAGAAAAAGGGGTGTCATTGTTCTTCTTCCCCCTCAAAGCAAAGGGTGAGGGATCTAATCCAATATAACTGTCACCCCTGGGTCTTCATGAAGTGTCAGAGTGGTGTTGAATTTGAAGAAATGTAAATATGTTTCTAAATGCCCACTTAAAGATTGAGATACAACACAGAATCATCCTATGATGTCAAATCGTGTTCTTTGTGATGTGTTCTTTCTCCTCTGGATCTAAGGGGTGCATACCATCATGTTCTCATCAAAGGTCACAGCAGAAGATTTGTGGTTGAAGGTCCCCACTATCATTACATGGCAATGTCATTTGTATCTAACACAGCCATTAGTGGTGGGCACATTGGATCAGGAAGGAACATCCGTTTCCCTAAATCTAGATGAACAACTGATTCATTTATCAAAATTGGAGCACATCCAACTACATATCAGAAATGAATTATAATGTTCTTTAAACCTTGGTGTTCTTCATGTTATATGAGAAGTTACACCTAGACCCACGTCTAGCTGTGGAATTAATAGATAGCTGATTTTTAACAAATCTGGTATTAGTTCTCCTTTCAAGTGAGTGATTATTGATGTTGAAGAACAGCCTGGAGGGCCTTCTTCATTGAGAGAAGACTATGGCTCACCAGTTTCTTTATTTGTATGGTTAACCACACAGCCGCATGTGTCTTTGTAGCACCATAAAAAAGCTCACATGCCAGTCCTCTGATTTCCTATTAATACTGGCATTTGATTTCCAGGCTTCAGGATTTGAAGCAGATAGTGTCAATCCATAAATCACCGAGTGTGAGCCTGCACTAGTGTTTAAAAATGTCAACACTTTTGGCTGGGGGAAACCCTTCTGGAAGAATAAATCCACAATAGATGACATGGAAGATAATCCAGGAAGTCATGAAATGGAGAGAATAGACAACATTGAGCCTTTATTTGAGTTCTTCAAGAGAAAGCGATCAGATTCCCAACAGATAATACAACTACAATGACATATGTAAATCATCAGGGTTGAACTGTATCCAGATTATATAGGACCTATCATATACCATGCAATGCTAGACAAAGGAGGACCTGCTATCACTTACATCAGCCCACGTCATAGACATATGAGTAGAAATATATGTGTGTACAATATGGGTTGTATTTTCCCATGACCCCAGGAGAGGTCTCTGCATCCAAGTATATTGCATCGAATTTGTGGGACAATTTGTCATTCTATGATAGATCTCTTTGCCTCCTGGAAGACTAATCTTCATTTCATGGTCTGTTTTGGTTTGCATAACCAACTACAATGAGGGTAAGGCAATCTCCCTCCCACAGGACTTTAAGGACTTCTGTACAATTATTCAGTGGAGTGGTTCTCACACCCTATAGTTGTGTGCCTTACTTGTATATAATGCAATGTGCAATACTGTGCACGGGGCAATATTTTTGGTTTAGGGAGGCTGCATGTCTCTAAGAGAAAGCCCATAACCTGCAGCTGATACTTAAACATGCACACTCCCAATCAGAAAAACAATGAAGACAATAAGCCTCATTAAGAGTTTGCTGGGAAATCAGGTAGTACCGACAGGCTGCCGGCAAACTAGTCTTTCTGTTACCAGCACCGATATTCCGGTCTTACCAGGATATTACAGGTGCTGGCAACACCAGTAAATTCCCATTCCATGGAGTGCATGGAATGGGTCTGCCCAAATCACTGGTGCCGGTGATTGGGGCAATTCTTTGCAGGTAGTGGCCTGGCATGTCAGACCTGACGGTAGTTCACTGCCATTACCGCCAAACTTGGAGTGTGCTGGTCCAGCAAACATGTTGATCCGGTATTACCTGCATTTTTACCGGACCGGCACAATTGTAATGAGGACTATTAAGTAAATTATACCAAAGTGTATCAAGTTTCATTAAAAGAATAATATGCACTTCAGCATCTCAAGTTATATACTTGTGGTGTGTTTGTGAATAGTGACAAAAAAATGATATTCACAAGCTGCCTAGTGACATATATATGGACATAGTATGGCCTCGCCATCACGAGGCTCGACAGACACATTGTTGTCTTGCTGCTACTTATGCACTTTATTTGGGAACATTACCTGCTCTTGCACTTTGCTGTCATAGTACAAATAAGGGCATGTATATGTGTTATACAGTGTCCATTGACTGTCTCAGCAGCTTAGGCTGGATTTTAAAGTGGGATGAATGGTTGTATCATTCATTTTTGTATATGATGAGGTGTGCCCTAGTTTTACCATTATTATTGCGGTTCCACCTTTTATTCTTGTCACTACCTTTTGGAATCCTATTTGTCCATTTTAGCTATGTTATATATAGGACCTACTATTTTCCGCAGTCTGGTATTACTACTATATTACCCCCTATGATGATGACTTCATCCTCATTCCTGCACTAGCACTTTAGTCCTGTGTCCTATTTATATTTCATAATCCTTTTTTAATTATTACATTTATCTGTCGCATTATTTGGGTTTTGGTTGTTATTATCCGCAATTTGCTTTGTGCACATCTCTTATGGCTTCAGTGATGCCTTATCTTAGCTTGGATGTTTTTAATACTGTATTATTGCCATTTTTTTACAATTTGATTGCCAATACGGGGTACTGTTTTTTACTATGTGCATGTATATTGTAATCCAATAATTCTTAGTCACATTCTTTTTTATATCTGCTTTCTTTGTTGATTGTGTATATTTATTTTTACATATAGTATTTTGTTATGGTTGCTGATTCTAACTTTATATAGATTTTGCTTTTCATTTTCTTGCCGTAATGTTATACAATTGCAGATTTTCATGTGCACTATGCACCCAGTCTGTGGCTTTATCCCTCATTTCAAATCTATTGAGGGTGTGTTTCAGCTCCTCTATTTTTCCATGTACCTTACCCCTTTCCATCATGGCCGCCTGCATCTCCAAAATAGAGGTGTGTGCTCTATGATCATATTATACATCAGGAAGCATGATGTTTTGATGGGGAAAGTAGAGACTATGGTGAGATAGGGGCTATCTCTCTCAACCACTGTGAATAGTGAAGGACAACAAACTGTGATTGTCTAATAAACCTGTACAACATTTATTGGCTACACGTTTTAAGCACTAGTATTGTTTAAAGTATATACTTGTTGCATCCTAATGTGATTAGGTTTGGCTAGGTTAAGTAAAACAACCAATTATGCCATTGTAGTAATATGTTTTTGTATTGTATGTACCCCCAGCTATAGAAACCGGAACCATAGAGAGAAGTCTATAGGAAGCACAAGACAATTTTCCGCCCCTGAAGAATGTCCAGTTAATAGTAACATCAAGGACAGAAACTTATATAAGTCGGGCTAAGTTGTTGTACACAGTAGTAAATAAGAAAAATTGAGTTAACTACTGTGGAGAGTGTTCAAGGATCTGTATAACTTGAGTGTGTGTGGTGAAATCACCACTTTTAAACATTGTATATTTTTTATGTGGTGTAATGCATTTTTTAGAAAAATGTTTGTTGATACTTGTGCTGTTTAGCAAATGAATTAAAATATGATATTTCAATATTGGATACATGTCATTTATTAGACTGACACAGCCTATATTTGGCTGAATAAGCTTTGTGATCAGGTTTCAGATTGCTGAGGGTAACATGTTTTGTTAATGAAATATGTATACGTCCCTTCTTTGCATTAAATAGATACTATTCTCGATAAGCTGCAGGGGTTGCAGAGTGGAAGAAGGAAGATTAAGGAAAAGGCTGTTACAGTAATCAAGCCTGGAGAGAACCAGGGCTTGAGTCACATTGAGCCTCTGAGGGAAAGTGAGAAATGGTAGACTTCCTTTGAGAGGGAAGACCTGATAGTTGGACTTCTTGGCAATTTCCTGAGTGTGACAGAGGAAGGAAAGAGAGGAGTTGAAGATGACTCCAAGGTTCAGTTGAAGGCAGAGGCGGAGAGCCCAAGGAGGAAGGCCAAATTGAAGGGAAGAAGGAGGCAGCAGGGGTCCCAATAGGAAGGATCTCAGTTTTACAGGCATTGAGGCAGAGATAATTGGATGCTCACAAGGACTGGATGGCAGATAGGCAGTCAGGGATGATGGAGGGTGCAAGAGGGTCAGCAGGGTGTCTGAGGAAGTGTTGTGTGTTGTCTGCGTAACACTGGACGTTGGAGGAGAAAGAGGAGATGTGGCATGCAAGGAGAGCAAGGTAGAACTATATAAGTTTGTTCGTAAACTTAAACTTAAAGTCTTCTTTAACGAGTTGGAGACACAAGAAAGTCCGACCGAGATTCCAGACTTTCAAGAATTTAGAGTCAAAAGTGGGTTTGTTCCACCCATTACAGTACCATCCATAGAAATATTCCAGAGACTAGTCACTCGGGACCTTGAACGTATCAGCTACAGAAATCCTCCGTACAGGAACTTAAAACCACACGAGATGAGATTGATTAGAGACCTGTTTAGTGACAAGAGTATTACCATTCATCCTGCAGATAAGGGAGGAGCCTTGGTTATTCAGAATACATGTGACTATGATGCTGAATGTAGAAGACAGCTCCAAGACCAGACTACATATGCTAGTTTGGACCATGACCCCACCCGTTCGATTAAACAGAATTTGAAGAGCCTCCTAGATAAAGCATTTGAATTGGATTGGATCAACGAGCATACACAAAAATTTCTCTCGAAAGAACATCCTAGAATACCTAATTTCTATACGCTGCCAAAAATCCATAAAGATGCCATCAAACCACCAGGTAGACCAATTGTTGCAGGGATAGAGAGCATCAACCAACCTTTAGGGATTTATATAGATTTCTTCCTACAGCCATTGATACAAGAGACCAACACCTACACAAGGGATACCACCCACTTCCTGCAAAAGCTTAGCTCATTGACACCTTTGCCTGAAGATCTGTTGTTTACTATAGACGTGAAGAGTTTATACACCTCTATACCCCACGACCTGGGAATGGAGGCTGTAGAATGGCTGTTACTGAAAGCACCCGAGATACGGGCCCAGAAGGAATTCATACTGGCATTATTACAATTCATTGCTGAGAACTCCTATTTTCAATATGGCAACCAATTTTTTCTACAAACTGCAGGGACTTCAATGGGAGCTACCATGGCA
Organism: Ambystoma mexicanum; assembly: GCF_040938575.1. NCBI lineage: Eukaryota > Metazoa > Chordata > Amphibia > Caudata > Ambystomatidae > Ambystoma > Ambystoma mexicanum. The sequence goes on along the minus strand of NC_090941.1, from coordinate 98,462,864 downwards.
CCCTCATATGCCAACAGTTTCATGTATAAATTTGAAACAGACCATGTATTGAATAAACAGGAATGGAACAAGGACATCCGCATCTGGACGAGATACATAGACGACATCTTTGGAATTTGGAAAGGAACCAGAGAGTCTTTTGAAACATTTTTTGTGTATCTAAACAGCATCGACCAAAGGGTACAGTTCACTAGAGAGATCTCAGATGAAATCATAACATTCCTTGATGTACAAGTCAGAAAACAACTCACTATCTACAGCACTTCACTGTTTCGGAAAGAGACTGATTGGAATAATCTCCTGCACCGACTCAGCTTCCATCAGCCGAGCCTACTGAAGAATCTACCGTACAGCCAATTACTTAGGGTCAAGAAAATAGTGAGTGATCCTGAAGACTACAGAATGCAACAGATGGAAATGAAAGAAAAATTTCTGGCCCGGGGATATAAGCAGGGTGAACTCGATCTGGCATCTGACAGAGTTGATGCCATATCACGAGAGACTCTATTATCAGAACAGAATCCCAAAAGTAAGAGAGAATTGAAGTCACCAGTATTTATGTCCAAGTTCTCTACGCAAAGTAACAAAATCAAGAAAACTATTATGAAGCATTGGGAGATTTTCAAGAATGATATTCGAGTTCAAGATATTTTTAGTGAAAGACCAATCTTTGCATACCAACGCAGTAGGAACCTAAGGGATGAATTGGTGCAGACGAAACCTACAGTCAGGGAACCTATGACACAGCGAACTGGGACATATCCTTGTTTACAGTGTGTCAACTGTAATTTTGTTATTAAAGGAAACTCCATTAACCATCCAAGGATGGGGCAGAAGATTATGCTCAAGACTTTTGCTACATGTGACAGTAGTAATATCATCTACGGCATTAAATGCCCGTGTGGGAAATTTTATGTGGGACAGTCAACCCGAACAGCTAAATTGAGGTGGGGTGAACACCGATCTTGTATTCGTAATGCAAACATTAATTCAGCTGTGGCACGACATTGGATGGCCAATGGACATAACGTGTCCCAAATAAAATTTGTAATTTTGGAAGCTTTAACCAAGAACAGCCCTCATGAGGATTTATGCCTACGTTTGAGTCGCAGAGAGACATATTGGATTGACAAACTTGGCAGTCTGGCACCCAATGGGTTAAATGAGGAGATCAACTTTCACTGTTTTCTCTAATTGTTTTTTCTAATTGTTTTCTTACATTGCATTTAGCATCATTTGGTTTAGATTGACACCAGTACGTATATGACCTGAATGTTGAGGGTCACTTGAATGTATATGAACAAGAGATGTTTCCCATGTTTAAAAGATGTCCTGCATGCTGCGCATCCTGGAGTTCCCCCAGGACCCGAGGTGCCGTCTGTCTAGACGACACCACTAGCGGCATTAAGGCACATACTATTAATATAAGGTACAGCCCTAGGGTTGCTCCCTAGGCTCCATCCATCCTACTTAGGTACGTTCATAATTAGTATAGCCTCATCTGAGGTGCTCATATAACAGCCATTACTTATATCCAAATGGGTTCATTCGATCTTAGTATTTTTTCTATGTCCATGGATGACAGATTACTTATTTCTTTTTTGATTCTTAGGCGATGACTTTTATCATTACTGCCCCAGGAGGTCGAGTAATTAGATATTTTGATCATATTGAGTTTATTGATCAGTTCTCGGACACGGGTCACGGCTCGTGTTCATAGAGCCGTGATCACATGTCTTACACAACTGAGTTGCTTGGCTGCGCACCGATGCAAGGAGGACATTCTGCCTTCAATCACGTGTCTTATTAAACCAGGTTGCTCGGCAACGCGCCGATGCAACAAAGACAGTCTGCTTTGAGCAGACGCTGAGAGAACTTTTCCGCTTCGTTCTTTACATATGGTGAGTTACAATTCACGCCTGTTTATTTCTATTTAGCGTTTAGCTACACTTTGAATAGGTCCTTTATATATATTCACTTTACCATTCACAGGACCTACTCGCCGTACACGGTGGAGCAGCCTGACCTCTGAAACATAGATTTCGCCATTACTCACCTACATCAGGTAATGGACCCGATTCCCTCCATTTTGTTATAGGATAACTTTACTTGCCTTTGTACTGATTTGTTTCTTATTTTATATCTTTTGACCTGCCTTCTGATCCGGCTCATTACATTGTCGGGTATGTGTTTACCTTCATATTTTTTCAACTATTTGGATGATGATTGTTCATACTGATATTTATATACTTACGTTGTTTCTATTGTGGGAATTATTCTATATTGGATATTAATCTTGGGATGGTTGGCACAATTGCATGTGAATGTTATGTGTTTATTGTTTTAGACTTGCCCTGATGAAGGAATTTGTTATATTCCGAAATGCATTGGCACAAAAATAAGTCTTCAGATAGAGTGATTTATGGCAATCTCTTCCTCACGAAGAACAATTTGGGTGGCTACTAGTCACTTCTTTCTATAAAATAATTTTCAACATTGAAAAATCACTATATATTTGACTTTTGTTTTTTTTCAAGAATTGGATCGAAGGAACTATACATAGTGAAATTACAACTAATATAAAACCCAGTATGGGATTCCAGAGAGCGGCTGTATGATTGGGTTTTCACCTAATCTTTGTTTCTTGCTGTATTTTTTGGGTTTGGGTGTCTCCAGGCCTTTTTCAGCCAGCTCCTGCATAGAGGATCTAACTTCCTAACAAAGACTTATCACACTAGAAACTTTTGATAACGCCAGAAGGATTCGATACTCCTGTGGTGCCCACTCAAATTTGCTTCCAACTTCTTCAGGTGTGACAGAAGTGAAGGAGGAAAATGAGGAAGGAGGAGGGTGGGGGTGTGGTGAGTCAGGAGTGGGGTGGGTTGTGAGGCAGTGTAGAAAGGGTGGTGAGAATGTGATGAGATTTGGTTGCAAAGTGTGAGGCCAGTGCATTGCAGAGGGGCTGGGAAAGGGGAGGGGTCTTCCTCACGAAGAACAATTTGGGTGGCTACTAGTCACTTCTTTCTATAAAATAATTTTCAACATTGAAAAATCACTATATATTTGACTTTTGTATTTTTTCAAGAATTGGATCGAAGGAACTATACATAGTGAAATTACAACTAATATAGAACCCAGTATGGGATTCCAGAGAGCGGCTGTATGATTGGGTTTTCACCTAATCTTTGTTTCTTGCTTTCTATACTCTCTATGCCAAAATGCAACCTTTTGAACCAGTACGTTAGGTACATATTGTGGAACACCTCCAAATCTCCAGTATGACTGAATTCTGTGAGTCCTTTCATGTCTCTGGAAAGCGTTTTATCATACACAATCTTCTCAATAGATTTGTGTGGATATGAATATGGCACCAACCACTTTCTTTTTTGTTTCTGCTCCTCAGATAAAGGTCTGTGTGCACATTAGTGAAAATGTTGGTTTTCTGTCCATGAGTGTACATTGGAACAATGGTGTATCAATGAATGTCATTTCTCCAGTAGAATTTCTACAGACCAAACACAAGTTTTGGAGCTCCACCATATATGGTTGCCGATAGACTGACACCACTTTAAGATTTCTTCAGAACCCTTTTTTGTACCAGCAGTTGTAATTTTTTTATTGACTGATTTGGCAACGTTCCATACATAGAATTGATGACAAATGTGTGGAAACTGCTCTTGCATGGCCTTGGCTATTGAAACATGCCTGTCAGTGGCTATCAGCTCTATTTGCATCCCCCACAATTGAAGAAATGGCCACAGAAGATGTACATTCGGACACCTGCACTATCTCCAAACTCACCATTGTTTTACTTTCCATGTCTTGAAAGTGGTATGTGCAGTACTTTGCTGAAAATCCTGTGCTGTTACACTGTCCGTCGGCAGCTAGCTAGAAACGTTTGCCAGAGAATGTGCTTTCAATTGAAATCTGTTAACTTTCCAGGCTTCACTAATGGAGGGGAATAATAATTCCCTTAGATATTTGAAGTACTGGGTTTTAGCAAGGAACTCAACGCCCACAAATTGTCAGAAACTGGAAATCTTACCGAAAGTAGACCCACTGAAAAGTAAAGATGCTGAACATAGTAGATTTCCAGCTGGCACTTTGCCAAGCATCGGTTGAGTGGACCATGAGAATGTACTATGGATGTGGACACAGCTGGCTTGGATTTTTAGGTTATTGCCTTGTAATCCACAAGATACATTCACCAATGGCTGCCTGCATATGTTGCCCCTTAATGTATGGACACATTTCAGCATCTGTACAATCTCTAGCAGGCAGCTGTCAAATACAATGAATTTTGGCTCCTTTATCAGCCAATCGTCCGGCATTAATGTGGTTTGTGATTTGGCTGTGGTAGACATATTGAAAGAACTCGGCAAACTGAAGTTGTGATCTTTAGGAAGTTCCACGGTCAATTGCGTTGCAGCTTCAGTCTCTGTTATTTCCTGTTGCAATATTTGCATACAAATTGGAGAAACAGATATAATCAAATGTTTTTTTGGTGGAACATTTTTGGTGGGTGTAGATTGTGTCAAGGGGTCTGCGAGGAATTGAAATACGTCTTCATTGTATTTAGTCTCATCTTGTCGAGTTGTCACGTGGTAGCAATGGTCCATGGACACTTTGCACGGATCGCTGGTCACATTACCTTCAGTTTCCAGGCCATTGTGCATAAGTATCACAAGTCTGCTTAGTGACTGGACCATGCTGCGCCCCAAATAGTAGTTGCTCCTTTGTGAAATCAGTTTGGCAAGCAACATCTTTTGTTCCATTGGTTGTCTGTGTCTTTATACTTCGCTCAATGTTTAGGTCACATACTTTATATACAAAAAATGTTATATACAAAAACATTATATGAATAAATCAACAGCTTAAAATGTTCTACAAAGCAAACCTTTTTGTTTGTTACCCTTGTTTTCTTTATTTTCTTGGAAACCGTGGCATTGTCTTTTTCCACCGCACCAGCAAGCTGAAAAAAATAAAGTTTTTATATGGTTTACATCCAGCACATTTCATTTTTATGGCAAACCAACATCTGTCCATATCTACAAACTGATCTATCTTGATTGTATAGGAAAAAGTACAATACTAAAATGTATTCCAAATGCAATGTGATATCGAATAGTATTCAATATTAGGTTATGTTTACTTCTGGTCCATGTGCCTCCTCTTCTATTTCAACACCTTGTGTACATTCCTTGAACAGAATATTCATTAAAAAAAGGGAAAAGTGAATTGTACTGGAAATTAGAATCTTTCATTGCACTGAGAACTTACAACCAAAGTATTATGAAATGAGTAAGAACCGTATACTACAAGGTTTGTTCTCGCAACACTAAGAGAACATTCGTATGAACATACCCTCATAAACAGTCATAATATACCTTTCACATTGCACCTGATAACGTTCAGAGATGAAACATGTGCTTCATCAGATTTCACCGTGAAAAACAAACATGATTCTAATGTTGCCCTCAAACTTTTTGTAATGTATTCTGCATTAGGGAGGACATATGCATACCCCATACTCTGGACCAGTTGCAAAGGGTGAAGTTATTGTGGCCGAAGTTCCAGCATCAACCTGTAACACAGTACTTGTTTTAGTATGGGTAAAAACAGCAAAATGGAAATGTGACAATGAGATTCAAACAATTGTACATATAGAGGGACACCCATACATGCCACTTAATGTTACTTTTAATTTCATTTTAAATTGCAAGAATAACGCATTTCGTAAAGGACAAGTATAATAAAATGACTTGATAGGTGAGCAAACTTGATGTTGACTCTGAAAATGAAATTGATGCTGAATCTTGTTTCTTCATTTTTCAGGCATTTGTCATAAAGTGGGCCAAGGGGAAAAACATAGTCATAGTAGATGTGTGGGCAAATCCAAAGCTCGAGAATATCACTTTGTGCATGACAGTAGGAATCACCATTGGGACACTGGACTTGTCAGAGGTTTCTTCACTTGTGAGGGTCTGTGCATCCATCAATGTACTCTATGCCAAAAAAGGAACATGTCAAGCAACCGATTACAAAAACACAATGCGACTTTTAAAGGGCACAGTGGCATTGTTTTATAATGGTCATAATTGTTAGATTTGTTAGAGGCTCAAAAAAGTGGGGACTGATGTACTGTAGTGAAATCTAGTATAGTAAAAATTCAATACTATCTTGTAGCAATGGAAACCTTAGTGTGATGCTTTTGAAGTAAATATACACCGAAAGCTACCATTTCAGTACACTGCCAAATTTTGATAGGGAGATCATTGATAAAACTTATTTATGCAGCCCATCATCCAACATAACAACTAACACAGCTAATTCATCACGCAGGACTCACCGGAGGAGCGTGTGCATAAATTTGGTTGGAATTGCATGTGGAAGCAATTGACAATGAATTTGGGGTCGACGCTTCTTAGTGTACTCGGATCGGTCTTACATATCATCGGTAAAGTGCCGGCTACAGATGCGGAATCGATTGGACCTCATGTCGCTCAAGACAGCCTGGGCTCTACTTTCAATCTCGTCCACCCGAAAACCACAGTTTTTAACCCATTCTCTTCTTAAATCAATATCCTTCGAGAATGTATGCAGGACCATGCTCAGACATTTTGAATGGCTCCTAGAATGGCAACCGAGTACCATGCAGGCCGGCATTCTTCAATTGTCTCTTAGGCCTCTATAGAAATATTTCATCATTCAAAAAAATCACTGTATGCCAGCTTTCTATGCAATATTCGTTTTATTCAAAGAGGGAAAACATGTTTAGCATTTTAGAATGAACACAGCGGTAACTGTCTTACAGATATGATTGGTATAGCGATATTGATAACGTCTTACTCGTCTGTTGCATGTACTTTCATACATCAAAAGGGAACATGCTTACAAACATGTCCCATGAAATATTCGATTCTATTGGAATGGACAAAGATCCAATGTGGTATTTTTCAAGATGAAAATACTTGAAACATTAGACAATGGTGAAGTCATTGGGCTAAATGAACATTACAATGGCTGGTAGAATTGGCAGGAATAGAAAAACAAATTGAGATCGGCAGCAGATGAATATACAGAAGGAAATTCAGTGACCTACCACCCTTACCTGGATGGACAAATAAGCCGATTCAGCAAGCAGGGGAGCAACTATTCAGGGAACAAGTTGCATCACATACAGATACCTTACTGAGCACAGAGAAGTTCTTCTGTTAGATGTCATTGTGTTTATAGAGGATTAGCAAATAGGGTGTGTATGTGAATGTGTGACGTGTTTGTTGCGGGGTCTTGCAGAGGGGAGTCTGGAGCCACTGGGTCTGGGGAGGCCATGAGAACAATGGTCACTGTGCAGAACATCCCTTTTGAAGTGTACATGGTGTTTGGCACCTTGGCCGTTCACACCCACCCAGCTACCTTGCTTGCACATGGCCACGGGTGCGAAATGCCATTGATACTGGAGATGGGAAGGATGGGCATGGGGCGAGTGGAAAAGGCCCGGAAACTGCTGAAGGGAGACACACTTATGTGGATTGCAGGGGCGAGGTCTTGCAGAGGGAAGTCTGGAGACATTGGGTCTTGGGAGGCCATGAGAACAATGGTCACTGTGCAGAAGATCCCTTTTGAAGCGTACATGGTGTTTGGCACTTTGGCCGTTCACACTCACCCAGCCCCCTTGCTTGCGCATGGCCACCGGTGTGAAATGGCATTGATACTGGAGGGGGAAAGGATGGGCATGCGGTGAGAGGAAATGGCCCAGAACACTGCTCAAGGGAGATACACTTGTGTGGATTGCAAGGGCGAGGTCTTGTAGAGGGGAGTCTGGAGACACTGTGTCTGGGGCCTCCCATAAAGCCAACATGTAAATGAACGGTAGGCCACTAGCCTGTACTACCTGTGGAAGAGAAACATACATACTGTAAGTGTTCTAGCCTTACTTGAAAATGCATCTTGAATTCTCTGACATAGTTCCCCTTACAAATATATCTTCATTGATGAATGAACTTGTTCTTTGGAGTCTAGATACATTCCAAGAGTGAACACCCATTCAATCCATAACGGTTTAGGCCAAAGAGAAATATTGTTTCTTAGTTGAAAGTGAAACACATGTAAGCAATGAACACTGCACTTTTGGGGAGGGTTTCTGGGGAATGGGGAGGTGTTTTGGGGATGGTGTTTAGTTTTTTTGGGGGAGGGTTGTTTGCATTTATACATGTAATAGTTGTTCACTTAAAGCAATTCTCAGACATTCCTTATCGTGTGCAAGTGGTTAATTAATAATGTGACTATCTAAAGAGGTGTGTAGCAAGTGAATTTCAATTGTCATCAAAAGAAATTGTCAATCAATTCTTGCCGAACCAGACATCCATCCCTACAGTCTTCCAGCTCACTGTGTCACAGCACAGCACCCAGATAGTGAGCCCTCCTCTTCTGGGGGTGGTATGTCCTCATCAGGGGGCGGGGGAACATCCCACCTGATGCAAGTGTTGAGCAGCATGCCCATGGTGTGCTGGAAGGTGCCAGTTGCCAGGACATGGGTAATTCTGTCTTGATGTTGATCCTGCTCTCTATGTCATTCCGGATCAGGGTGAGAAGCTCAGTAATGGTCTCACTGTTCAGTCGGTACAGGGTAATTAGCTAGGTGTCAATCAATGTCCTGGTTGTGGGCCAGACCCAGGGTAAATGGGTGCTCGTCTTGCATGCACCTCCTCATCCTCCGTTTCTCTGCGTCCTGCTCTTTCAGCCTCTGCAGCTGCGTGTCCATTTGCACAGAAGCTAGTGGCAACACAATGGTGTTGGGGAGTGTGTTTGGAGAAGGTGTGGCCCTTATATACCCTTCCTGAGTTGATTGGGCGTACCTGTGGCATCATTTCCATCACCTGTATGCATTAACCTCCACCTTTTAGGTGGCAGTAAATACACTGTGATTTTGGTGATATTTCTGCCTGCCACATTTCACAACTTGTAATAAAGCGGTAATACCGTTTTGGGATTTGGGCAGTATGGCTGCCAGCGGTAATACCACTGGTGGTAATACCATTGGTGTTAATTTCACCAATTTGTTGGAAAGGTAAAAGTGGCACTAATACTGCTGCCACCACTTTTAACTTATACCACCAGACTTATATTGAGCCCCACAGCATGCTAAAAGATAAATTATGTGTCCGCCTAGGTGCATTAAGTACAAATGAGCTTATGCCAACGAGGATATGTATTGAGGCTGAGAGTCGAAGAGCCTGATTTACAAATTCTGCAATCCCATAGGAAAACCTTTTGTAAATCAGGTCCATAACCTTTCAGGGGATGTGTCTATAGGCCAGATAACAACTTACCTTTTTAAGGCCTGCTAAGCCTTGGTGTTCCTAAATCTCCCCCATTATGAAATGGATGGATGACATATGATTCGTTGGGATTTTTTGTTGTTGCTGTTTAGCCTTCCTAAACAGAATAATGGCCAGGCATGACTTCTCTCTTTTTAAATATATTATTGATCATTACAGTTTGTTTTGAGCACATTGCTTTCGTTCATTTCATGATGTACGTTCCATATGTCCAATCTATCGTGTCACTCGTTCTATATTACAGAACACAATTTGTGTGTATTGTCAAATGTATCTTTTTGTTTTTTCTTGAGAATAAATCTGATATATGCTGTCTATTGATTCATGAATCTTTAAATTTTTAATTTTATTTGGTGAAAATGAAATATCCCAAATCCATGTAGGACCTATTGGTCTACAAATAATAATTAAAAGAAGTCATAATTGGAATATGTCTACTCACTCTATATCAGATTAATTTTATTGGTGTTGATTTAGTCCACTATGGCCACCCTTTTCATTGACTGTGTGGTACATAATATCAGATCTTTAAATGGTTAATTTTGGGGACTACCCCCTTTTTTGTTTAGATTGTCATTGCTCATTTGTCCAACGGGTGCTTTGGAGTCTTCCTTTTTGATATAGCCAAACAAGTTCATGTACATTTCATGGCTGCTCCTTGCGGCTTCATCAGAATTCAGTACAAATCCACTGCACAAATGCATTGTGTATTCTAAGAAGTTGCAGCAGCTTTACCAAATGCTCTACAACACACCTTTCGTACAGCATGATTTTAAATGCTGCTCAAATATTTCTAATAGAATGATATGTAAACTGTCAAAAATTCCTAAGAACCGTCTTCCCTTTTTGGCCCGTTTTTACAGCACAACAATAACTGAACACGCAAATTGTACTTTATATAACATATACTTTCCTTGAAATGCTTCCTTTTGGATAGTAATTGTCATAAATGAACAAATCTCCTGGCATTTTCTCCACTATCCATCATGCACTTACCACTTACTGGATATCGCCCAGCCTTACCAGCTCGCACCGGGAACAATTCATGCCCATTAGTCGCCACTGAACTGACCGCGGACTACAATTAACAACTATTATATTGAAAACTGCAATAGCTGATGTTACATTTAGGCTATTACCGCGCGGGCTGGGCGTTCTCGCGATACCTAGATTTCATTGTAGACATATTCGGAAGTTAACAGCCAACACTTGGATGTGTGGCACGGAAAAGTCAAAAGCCATGCGCAATATTTTCCGCAACATGCTCAGTCACATAGCTCGCAACCATTTGTGTTGCAAGGGCGGGTGAAATCACCCGATTTTGTTTTTGGCGGGTGAGACGCCCATTGGGATGAATGGGCGTGCAGGAGGCTTGGCGGGTGAGTCAGCCCTTTACAAGGCGGGTGACACCCGCCAAAAGCGTGTGAGTTGAGAGCTATGCAGTCATATACTTATACTTGTGGTGCTACAACCAACGTGAGAACGCAGTCTTATGTTTTGTCAAAAAATATACAAATAGAAGCCTTTTAGGATTCCAGTTGTGGGCCAATTACAATCAGCGGAATAGGGGTCATCCCCCCCCCCGCCCCACACCAACAGAATAAACAAGGGTGTAAAACGATTGTACCTGTTTCAACATCTTTTTTTTACCACTGTGGAGTATTTGCTAGGATTTTTCAGGTGGAGTGAGGCACAGAACTTGAATACGGTATCCGCATGCCTGCATAAACACATTGGCCCTCATTACGACCCTGGCGGAAAGGGGTTTACGCCGGCGTAAAGCATGGCGTACCTTTCCGCCTGACTACGAGTTCCCGTAGCGCCATGGTGCTTTTTTCGCCTGCTTTTTCCAGGCGGAAAAATCCATGGCGCTACGGGACTTGTTGTTAATTACGCCACCGTAATTTACGGTGGCGTAATTAACGCCTTCCCCACTCCCATTATACCCTATGGGGCAAAAATGGGAATGGGGAAGGGTAAATGGGGATTGGGGACTTACCGCCCCGCCAAGGTCGGAATGGGGCGGTAAATCCGCCAACCACCATGGCGGAGTTGGCAGCTTAGCGCCATGGACCATGGTGCAAATTGCACCATGGTTCTCCGCCAGGGTCGTAATGAGGGCCATTGTTTCACGCTAGTATGACATATTAATGAAGATAGAAAACCATTGAATTCCTATCCGAGAAACATGGGGCATTAGCGGGAGGAGGGGAGAGACGCACGGGGCATGAGCAGGGGTGTGGGGGGAAAGGAGGGAGACACGAGGCATGAGCGGGGGGTGGGAGGAAGGGGAGAGACACACGGGGCATGAGCGGGGGCTGGGGGGAAGAGGAGAGAGAGACGGGGCATGAGCGGGGGTGGGAGGGAAGGGGACATACACACGGGGCATGAGCGGGGAGTGGGGGAAAGGGGAGACAGACACGGGGCATGAGCAGGGGGGTGGGGGGAACAGTAGGGAGACACGGGGAATGAGCGGGGGGTGGGGGAAGGGGAGAGAGACACGGGGCATGAGCAGGGGGTAGGGGGGAAGGGGAGAGAGACACGGGGCATGAGTGGGGGGTGGGGGGAAGGGGAGCGAGACATGGGGCATGAGCAGGGGGGTGGGGGGAAGGGGAGAGAGACACGGGGCATGAGCGGGGGGTGGGCTGGAAGGGGAGAGAGACACAGGCATGATCAGGGGGGTGGGGGTGTGGGGGGGAAGGGGAGAGACACACGGGGCATGAGCAGGGGGTGGGGGGGAAGGGGAGACACACGGGGCATGAGCGTGGGGTGGGGGGAGGGGGAGAGACACACGGGGCGTGAGCGGGGTGTGGGGGGAAGGGGAGAGACACATGGGGCATGAGCGAAGGGTGGAGGGGGAGAGACACACGGGGCATGAGCGGGGGAAAGGAGGGAGACACGGGGCATGAGCGTGGGGTGGGGGGAAGGGGAGAGACACAGGGCATGATGGAGGGGTGGGGGGTAACACAAGGGAGACACGGGGCATGAGCGGGGGTTGGGGGGTAACAGGGGAGACAGGGCATGGGTGGGGGGGTAACACAAGGGAGACATGGGGCTTGAGCGGTGGGTGAGGGGTAACACGAGGGAGACACGGGGCATGAGCAGGGGTTGGGGGGTAACACGCAAGACACGGGGCATGAGCAGGGGGTGGGGGGGTAACACAAGGGAGACAAGGGTCATGAGCTGGGGGTGGGGGGTAACACAAGGGAGACACGGGGCATGAGCGGGCGGTGGGGGTAACAGGGGAGACAGGTCATGAGTGGGGGGTGGGGGGGAACAGGGGAGACACGGGGCATGAGCGGGGGGTGGGGGAAGCAGAGAGAGACACGGGACATGAGTGGGGGGTGGGGGAAAGGGGAGAGACACACGGGGCATGAGCAGTGGGTGGGGGGAACAGTAGGGAGACACAGGGAATGAGTGAGGGGTGGGGGGAAGCGGAGAGACACACGGGGCATGAGCGGGGGTGGGGGGAAGGGGAGAGACACACAGGGCATGAGCGGGGGTTGGGGGGATGGGAGAGAAACGGGGCATAAGCAGGGGTGGGGGGGAAGGGAAGAGAGACACGGGGCATGAGCGGGGGTGGAGGGAACAGTAGGGAGACACGGGGAATGAGCGAGGGGTGGGGGGAAGGGGAGAGACACACGAGGCATGAGCAGGGGTGGGGGGGAAGGGGAAAGACACACGGGGCATGAGCGGGGGGTGGAGGGAACAGTAGGGAGACAAGAGGTATGAGCGGGGGTGGGGGGAAGGGGAGAGACACACGGGGCATGAGCAGGGGGTGGGGAGGAAGGGGTGAGACATACAGGGCATGAGCGGGGGTGTGGGGGAAGGGGAGAGACACACGGTGCATGAGCGGGGCGTGGGGGGGAAGGGGAGAGACACACGGGGCATGAGTGGGAGGTGCGGGGGAAGGGGAGAAACACATGGGGCATGAGCGGGGCGTGGGGGCAACAGTAGGGAGACATGGGGTATGAGCGGGGGTGAGGGGAAGGGGAGAGACACACGGGGCATGAGCGGGGGGCGGGGTGGAAGGGGTGAGACACACGGGCATGAGCGGGGGGTGGGGGGAAGGGGAGAGACACACGGGCATGAGCGGGGGGTGGGGGGAAGGGGAGAGACACACAGGGCATGAGCGAGGGGTGGAGGGGGGAGAGACACACGGGGCAAGAGCGGGGGAAAGGAGGGAGACACGGGGCATGAGCGTGGGGTGGGGGGGAAGGGGAGAGACACGGGCATGATGGGGGGGTGGGGGTAACACAAGGGAGACACGGGGCATGAGCGGGGGTTGGGGGGTAAAAGGGGAGACAGGGCATGGGTGGGGAGGTAACACAAGGGAGACATGGGGCATGGGCGGTGGGTGAGGGGTAACACGAGGGAGACACGGGGCATGATCGGGTGTTTGGGGGGTAACACGCGAGACACGGGGCATGAGCAGGGGATGGGGGTAACACAAGGGAGACACGGGGCATGAGCGGGCGGTGGGGGTAACAGGGGAGACAGGTCATGAGTGGGGGTGGGGGGAAACAGGGGAGACACGGGGCATGAGAGGGGGGTGGGGGAAGGAGAGAGAGACACAGGACATGAGCGGGAGGTGGGAGAAAGGGGAGAGACACACAGGGCATGAGCGGGGGTTGGGGGGATGGGAGAGAAACGGGGCATAAGCGGGGGTGGGAGGGAAGGGAAGAGAGACACGGGGCATGAGCGGGGGGTGGAGGGAACAGTAGGGAGACACGGGGAATGAGCGAGGGGTGGGGGGAAGGGGAGAGAGACACGGGGCATGAGCGGGGGTGGGGGGGAAGGGGAAAGACACACAGGGCATGAGCGGGGGGTGGGGGGAACAGTAGGGAGACACGGGGTATGAGCGGGGGTGGGGGGGAAGGGGAGAGACACACGGGGCATGAGCAGGGGGTGGGGAGGAAGGGGTGAGACACACAGGGCATGAGCAGTGGTGGGGGGAAGGGGAGAGGCAGACGGTGCATGAGCGGGGCGTGGGGGGGGAGGGAAGAGACACACGGGGCATGAGCGGGGGGTGCGGGGGAAGGGGAGAAACACATGGGGCATGAGCAGGGCGTGGGGGGAACAGTGGGGAGACACGGGGTATGAGCAGGGGTGGGGGAAGGGGAGAGACACACGGGGCATGAGCGGGGCACGGGGTGGAAGGGGTGAGACACACGGGCATGAGCGGGGGGTGGGGGGAAGGGGAGAGACACACGAGGCATGAGCGGGGGGTGGGGGGGAAGGGGAGAGACACACAGGGCATGAGCGGGGGGTGGGGGGAAGGGGAGAGAGACACGGGGCATGAGCGGGGGTGGGGGGAACAGTAGGGAGACACGGGGTATGAGCAAGGGGTGGGGGAAGGGAGAGACACACAGAGCATGAGCAGGGGGTGGGGGGAAGGGGAGAGACACACAGGGCATGAGCAGGGGTTGGGGGAACAGTAGGGAGACACGGGGAATGAGCGAGGGGTGGGGGGAAGGGGAGAGAGACACGGGGCATGAGCGGGGGTGAGGGGGAAGGGGAAAGACACACGATGCATGAGCGGGGGGTGGGGGGAAGGGGAGAGACACACGGGCATGAGCGGGGGGTGGGGGGAAGGGGAGAGACACACAGGGCATGAGCGAGGGGTGGAGGGGGGAGAGACACACGGGGCAAGAGCGGGGGGAAAGGAGGGAGACACGGGGCATGAGCGTGGGGTGGGGGGGAAGGGGAGAGACACGGGCATGATGGGGGGGTGGGGGTAACACAAGGGAGACACGGGGCATGAGCGGGGGTTGGGGGGTAAAAGGGGAGACAGGGCATGGGTGGGGAGGTAACACAAGGGAGACATGGGGCATGGGCGGTGGGTGAGGGGTAACACGAGGGAGACACGGGGCATGAGCGGGTGTTTGGGGGTAACACGGGAGACACGGGGCATGAGCAGGGGATGGGGGTAACACAATGGAGACACGGGGCATGAGCGGGCGGTGGGGGTAACAGGGGAGACAGGTCATGAGTGGGGGTGGGGGGGAACAGGGGAGACACAGGGCATGAGAGGGGGGTGGGGGAAGGAGAGAGAGACACAGGACATGAGCGGGAGGTGGGAGAAAGGGGATAGACACACAGGGCATGAGCGGGGGTTGGGGGGATGGGAGAGAAACGGGGCATAAGCGGGGGGTGGGAGGGAAGGGAAGAGAGACACGGGGCATGAGCGGGGGGTGGAGGGAACAGTAGGGAGACACGGGGAATGAGCGAGGGGTGGGGGGAAGGGGAAAGAGACACGGGGCATGAGCGGGGGTGGGGGGGAAGGGGAAAGACACACAGGGCATGAGCGGGGGGTGGGGGGAACAGTAGGGAGACACGGGGTATGAGCGGGGGTGGGGGGGAAGGGGAGAGACACACGGGGCATGAGCAGGGGGTGGGGAGGAAGGGGTAAGACACACAGGGCATGAGCAGTGGTGGGGGGAAGGGGAGAGGCAGACGGTGCATGAGCGGGGCGTGGGGGGGGAGGGAAGAGACACACGGGGCATGAGCGGGGGGTGCGGGGGAAGGGGAGAAACACATGGGGAATGAGCGGGGCGTGGGGGGAACAGTGGGGAGACACGGGGTATGAGCAGGGGTGGGGGAAGGGGAGAGACACACGGGGCATGAGCGGGGCGCGGGGTGGAAGGGGTGAGACACACGGCATGAGCGGGGGGTGGGGGGAAGGGGAGAGACACACGAGGCATGAGCGGGGGGTGGGGGGGAAGGGGAGAGACACACAGGGCATGAGCGGGGGTTGGGGGAAGGGGAGAGAGACACGGGGCATGAGCGGGGGTGGGGGGAACAGTAGGGAGACACGGGGTATGAGCAAGGGGTGGGGGAAGGGAGAGACACACAGAGCATGAGCGGGGGGTGGGGGGAAGGGGAGAGACACACAGGGCATGAGCGGGGGTTGGGGGAGACAGTAGGGAGACACGGGGAATGAGCGAGGGGTGGGGGGAAGGGGAGAGAGACACGGGGCATGAGCGGGGGTGGGGGGGAAGGGGAAAGACGCACGGGCATGAGCGGAGGGTGGGGGGAACAGTAGGGAGACACGGGGTATGAGCGGGGGTGGGGGGGGAAGGGGAGAGACACACGGGGCATGAGCGGGGGGTGCTGGGGAAGGGGAGAAACACATGGGGCATGATCGGCGTGGGGGGAACAGTGGGGAGACACGGGGTATGAGCAGGGTGTGGGGAAGGGGAGAGACACACGGGGCATGAGCGGGGGGCGGGGTGGAAGGGGTGAGACACACGGGCATGAGCGGGGGGTGGGAGGAAGGGGAGAGACACACGGGGCATGAGCGGGGGGTGGGGGGGGAAGGGGAGAGACACACAGGGCATGAGCGGGGGGTGGGGGGAAGGGGAGAGAGACACGGGGCATGAGCGGGGGTGGGGGAACAGTAGGGAGACACGGGGTATGAGCAAGGGGTGGGGGAAGGGAGAGACATACAGGTTATGAGCGGGGGGTGGGGGGGAAGTGGAGAGACACACGGAGCATGAGCGGGGGGTGAGGGGAAGGGGAGAGACACACTGGGCATGAGCGGGGTTTGGGGGGATGGGAGAGAAACGGGGCATAAGCGGGGGGTGGGGGGAAGGGAAGAGAGACACGGGGCATGAGCGGGGGGTGGAGGGAACAGTAGGGAGACACGGGGAATGAGCGAGTGGTGGGGGAAGGGGAAAGACACACGGGGCATGAGCGGGGGTGGGGGGAAGGGAAAAGACACACGGGGCATGAGATGGGGCTGCGGGGGAAGGGGAGAGACACACGGGCATGAGCAGGGGGTGGGAGGAAGGGGTGAGACACACAGGGCATGAGCGGGGGGTGGGGGGAAGGGGAGAGACACACGGTGCATGAGCGGGGAGTGGGGGAAAGGGGAGAGACACACGGGGCATGAGCGGGGGGTGCGGGGGAAGAGGAGAAACACAATGGGCATGAGCGGGGTGTGGGGGGTACAGTAGGGAGACACGGGGTATGAGCGGGGGTGGGGGGAAGGGGAGAGACACACGGGCGTGAGCGGGGGGCGGGGTGGAAGGGGTGAGACACACGGGCATGAGTTGGGGGGTGGGGGGAAGGGGAGAGACACACGGGGCATGAGCAGGGGGTGGGGAGGAAGGGGTGAGACACACAGGGCATGAGCAGTGGTGGGGGGAAGGGGAGAGGCAGACGGTGCATGAGCGGGGCGTGGGGGGGGAGGGAAGAGACACACGGGGCATGAGCGGGGGGTGCGGGGGAAGGGGAGAAACACATGGGGAATGAGCGGGGCGTGGGGGGAACAGTGGGGAGACACGGGGTATGAGCAGGGGTGGGGGAAGGAGAGAGACACATGGGGCATGAGCGGGGCGCGGGGTGGAAGGGGTGAGACACACGGGCATGAGCGGGGGGTGGGGGGAAGGGG
Organism: Ambystoma mexicanum; assembly: GCF_040938575.1. Classification (NCBI taxonomy): domain Eukaryota; kingdom Metazoa; phylum Chordata; class Amphibia; order Caudata; family Ambystomatidae; genus Ambystoma; species Ambystoma mexicanum. The sequence continues at coordinate 98,445,128 of NC_090941.1, read as the reverse complement.
AGAGACACACGAGGCATGAGCGGGGGGTGGGGGGGAAGGGAGAGACACACAGGGCATGAGCGGGGGGGGGGGAAGGGGAGAGAGACACGGGGCATGAGCGGGGGTGGGGGGAACAGTAGGGAGACACGGGGTATGAGCTAGGGGTGGGGGAAGGGAGAGACACACAGAGCATGAGCGGGGGGTGGGGGGAAGGGGAGAGACACACAGGGCATGAGCGGGGGTTGGGGGAACAGTAGGGAGACACGGGGAATGAGCGAGGGGTGGGGGGAAGGGGAGAGAGACACGGGGCATGAGCGGGGGTGGGGGGGAAGGGGAAAGACACACGGGGCATGAGCGGAGGGTGGGGGGAACAGTAGGGAGACACAGGGTATGAGCGGGGGGGGAGGGGAGGAGACACACGGGGCATGAGCGGGGGGTGCTGGGGAAGGGGAGAAACACATGGGGCATGATCGGCGTGGGGGGAACAGTGGGGAGACACGGGGTATGAGCAGGGGTGGGGGGAAGGGGAGAGACACACGGGGCATGAGCGGGGGGCGGGGTGGAAGGGGTGAGACACACGGGCATGAGCGGGGGGTGGGAGGAAGGGGAGAGACACACGGGGCATGAGCGGGGGGTGGGGGGGAAGGGGGAGAGACACACAGGGCATGAGCGGGGGGTGGGGGGAAGGGGAGAGAGACACGGGGCATGAGCGGGGGTGGGGGGAACAGTAGGGAGACACGGGGTATGAGCAAGGGGTGGGGGAAGGGAGAGACATACAGGTTATGAGCGGGGGGTGGGGGGGAAGGGGAGAGACACACGGAGCATGAGCGGGGGGGTGAGGGGAAGGGGAGAGACACACTGGGCATGAGCGGGGTTTGGGGGGATGGGAGAGAAACGGGGCATAAGCGGGGGGTGGGGGGAAGGGAAGAGAGACACGGGGCATGAGCGGGGGGTGGAGGGAACAGTAGGGAGACACGGGGAATGAGCGAGTGGTGGGGGGAAGGGGAAAGACACAAGGGGCATGAGCGGGGGTGGGGGGAAGGGAAAAGACACACGGGGCATGAGATGGGGCTGCGGGGGAAGGGGAGAGACACACGGGGCATGAGCAGGGGGGTGGGGAGGAAGGGGTGAGACACACAGGGCATGAGCGGGGGTGGGGGGAAGGGGAGAGACACACGGTGCATGAGCGGGGAGTGGGGGAAAGGGGAGAGACACACGGGGCATGAGCGGGGGGTGCGGGGGAAGAGGAGAAACACAATGGGCATGAGCGGGGTGTGGGGGGTACAGTAGGGAGACACGGGGTATGAGCGGGGGTGGGGGGAAGGGGAGAGACACACGGGGCGTGAGCGGGGGGCGGGGTGGAAGGGGTGAGACACACGGGCATGAGTGGGGGGTGGGGGGAAGGGGAGAGACACGCGGGGCATGAGCGGGGGGTGGGGGGTAAGGGGAGAGAGACACGGGGCATGAGCGGGGGTGGGGGGAACAGTAGGGAGACACGGGGTATGAGCGAGGGGTGAGGGGAAAGGGAGAGACACACGGGTTATGAGCGGGGGGTGGGGGGGAAGGGGAGAGACACACACAGCATGAGCGGGGGTGGGGGGAAGGGGAGAGGCACATGGGACATGAGCAGGGGGTGGGGGAAGGGGAGAGACACACGGGGCATGAGCGGGTGGTGGGGGAAAGGAGGGAGACACACGGGGCATGAGTGGGGGCTAGGGGGAAGGGGAGAGAGACACGGGGCATGAGTGGGGTGGGGGAAGGGAAGAGACACACGGGGCATGAGCGGGGGTGGGGGGAAGGGGAGAGAGACATGGGGCATGAGCGGGGGTGGGAGGGAACAGTAGGGAGACACGGGGCATGAGTGGGGGGTGGGGGCGGAAGGAGGAAGACACGGGACATGAGCGGGGACGGGAAAGAGAAACGGAGCATGAGCGGGGGTGGGAGGAAAGGGTAGAGACACACGGGGCATGAGCGGGGGGTGGGGGGGAAGGGGAGAGAGACACAGGGCATGAGCGGGGGGTGGGGGGAAGGGGAGAGAGACACGGGGCATGAGCGGGGGTGGGGGGAAGGGGAGAGAGACATGGGGCATGAGCGGGGGGTGTCGGGAACAGTAGGGAGACACGGGGTATGAGCGGGATTGGTGGGGAAAGGGAGAGACACGGGGCATGAGCGGGGGTGGGGGGAAGGGGAGAGAGACACGGGGCATGAGCGGGGGGTGTGGGGGAAGGGGAGAGAGACACGGGGGTGGGGGGAAGGGGAGAGAGACATGGGGCATGAGCGGGGGGTGTCGGGAACAGTAGGTAGACACGGGGGATGAGCGGGGGATGGAGGGGAAGGGGAGAGACACACGGGGCATGAGCGGGGGGTGGGTGGTAAGGGGAGAGACACACAGGGCTTGAGCGGGGGGTGGGGGGAAGGGGAGAGAGACACGGGGCATGAGCGGGGGGTGAGGGGGAAGAGGAGAGACACACGGGGCATGAGCGGGGGGTGGGGGAAAGGAGGGAGACACACGGGGCATGAGCAGGGGGTGGGGGGAAGGGGTGAGACACATGGGGCATGAGCGGGGAGTGGGGGGGAAAGGCAGAGACACACGGGGCATGAGCAGTGGGTGGGGGGAAGGGGAAAGACACACGGGGCATGAGCGAGGGGTGGGGGGAACAGTAGGGAGACACGGGGTATGAGCGGGGGTGGGGGGAAGGGGAGAGACACACGGGGCATGAGCAGGGGGTAGGGAGGAAGTGGTGAGACACACGGGGCATGAGCGGGGGTGGGGGTGAACGGGAGAGACACACGGTGCATGAGCGGGGCGTGGGGGGGAAGGGGAGAGACACACGGGGCAAGAGCGGGGGGTGCGGGGGAAGGGGAGAGACACATGGGGGATTAGTGGGGGGTGGGGGGAACAGTACAGAGACACGGGGTATGAGCGGGGGTGGGGGGGAACGGGAGAGACACACAGGGCATGAGCGGGGGGTGGGGTGGAAGGGGTGAGACACACGGGGCATGAGCGGGGGGTGGGGGGAATTGGAGAGAAACACGGGGCATGAGCGGGGGGTGGAGGAGAAGGGGAGAGACACACGGGGCATGAGCGGAGGGTGGGGGGGAAGGGGAGAGAGACACGGGGCATGAGCGGGGGTGGGGGGAACAGTAGGGAGACACGGGGTATGAGCAGGGGGTGGGGGGAAGGGGAGAGACACACGGGTTATGAGCGGGGGGTGGGGGGAAGGGGAGAGACACACGGAGCATGAGCGGGGGGTGGGGAGGGAGGGGAGAGGCACACGGGGCATGAGCAGGGGGTGGGGGAAGGGGAGAGACACACAGGGCATGAGCGGGGGGTGGGGGAAAGGAGGGAGACACACGGGGCATGAGTGGGGGGTGGGGGAAGGGGAGAGAGACACGGGGCATGAGTGGGGGGGAAGGGAAGAGACACACGGGGCATGAGCGGGGGTGGGAGGAACAGTAGGGAGACACGGGGCATGAGTGGGGGGTGGGGGGGAGGAGGAATACATGCGACATGAGCGGGGACGGGAAAGAGAAACGGAGCATGAGCGGGGGTGGGAGGCAAGGGGAGAGACACATGGGGCTTTAGCAGGGGGTGGGGGGGAAGGGGAGAGACACACGGGCATGAGCGGGGGCTGGGGGGAAGGGGAGAGACACACGGGGCATGAGCGGTGGGTGGGGGGGAAGCGGAGAGAGACACAGGGCATGAGCGGGGGTGGGGGGGAAGGGAAGAGAGACACGGGGCATGAGCAGGGGGTGGGGGGAAGGGGAGAGAGGCATGGGGCATGAGCGGGGGGTGTGGGGAACAGTAGGGAGACACGGGGTATGAGCGGGGGATGGTGGGGGAGGGGAGAGACACACGGGGCATGAGCGGGGGGTGGGTGGTAAGGGGAGAGACACACGGGGCATGAGCAGGGGGTGGGGAGAAGGGGAGAGAGACACGGGGCATGAGCGTGGGGTGAGGGGGAAGAAGAGAGACACACGGGGCATGAGCGGGGGGTAGGGGAAATGAGCGAGACACACGGGGCATGAGCGGGGGGATGGGGGGAACAGTAGGGAGACAAGGGGCATGAGTGGGGGTGGGGAGAAAGAGGGAGACACGGGACATGAGCAGGGGGAACAGGAAAGAGAAACGGAGCATGAGCAGGGGGTGGGAGGAACACACGGAGATTCAGCGAGGGGGGGGCATGGGAGACATGGGCCATGAGCGGGGGGTAGGGGGAACAAGAGAGAGACACAAGGGCCTGTGCCTCACTGCCTTTTCGTGGCTGACGCAGCCCACATTAAAACTGTGCAGGCAGCAGATCCTGCTCCGATAAACAAAGATGGCGGGCATCTCTGAAAATAGACGCACTGCAAGCTTCACGGCAGCCAATAGAAAAATCATGTCAGATGTCCGCGGACATCACGCAAGCTGCTTGCCCAATCACTATCGGAGCGAACAGGGAAGTGTGTCCGCGAAGCGAACACAGATATCACTAATTTTTTCTGACCTACTTTTTGGTCATTTAAAAAAAAGTTACTGGATGGATTTTCGGGACCAAGTCGCTCCTCCTGGTCCAAATTTGGTGAAAATCCGTCCAACGGTTTGGGCTGTAGGCGCGGGCAAATTTTTTTCCCATTCAGTCTATGGGAAAAAAAAAAAGTTTTGGGACCCCCCTATAACTTTGCCCCCCCTGGACGAATCCTCACCCAACTTTGCAAAAAAATTCGGTGTGGGCCATATACTTTTTTTGCAAAGTTTGGTGAGGATTCGTCCAGGGGGAATGAAGTTATAAGCCGCCCAAAAAGTGATCTTCCTATGGAAACACCAACTTAACCATAACTACATGGCCACTACCGTGGCCATGTAATATATATGTGGCTCCATCTCCTTCCTGGGCCCTCTGCCCATATGATTCCTAGAGCGCAGCTCTGTCTGCCCCTGCCCTCCATGACCCAGCTAACATGGTCAGAACACCTTGTACACGACTCAGGGTAATAGGGTGAAACAAAGATGGAGAATAGTGTGAAAGATATTAGGAAACGGCATCGGATTGGCTTGGATAGAGAGATAACAAGAAAGGAAGAGACCAAGATATTTAGAGCCAAATGAGAAAAATATAAAAAGACAAAAAAGGAAAACAGAAGCTCAGAGGGAAGGTTTTTGAGGTAGATTATTAAACAAGCAACCACATGATTCCTAGAGTGGTGATCCGTCTGCCACTGCCCCCCATGGCCCAGCTAACAGGGTCCCAACTACTGGTGACAAAAGGAAACACGCCCCTATGTATGAGTGCATTGCTTCAGGGGCATCCAACCAACTCCTAGAAAAAGAAGGGAAAAGTGTATTCTGCCCTCCACTGATCCTGACGTCTGAGGAAAAAAAGTTATTCCGCCCTCCTGAGATGTCGGGTAGTCTGCCATAAAGAAATATATATAGGGTATTCCGACCTACAGGATATTCCGCCGTAGTGACGATCCTGACGTCCAGAGAAGAAAGGAGAGGGTACAAGGGTATTCTGCCCTGAAGAAGTTAGTTAAGTGTATACCACACTACAGGGTCTCCGGCCTTACCACCAATCCCAGCGTCTGGAGAAGAAAGGAAAGGGTAGTCTGCCCTCAAGAGTATAAGCGTATACCACCCTGAAGAAATCAGTTAAGGGTATTCTGCCCTACAGGGTATTCCACCCTAAAAGATGACAGACCTGTATGTCCTCCGCTGATACAGACATCCAGGTACCAAGGTAAAGGGCATTCCACACCCCCAGGAAAAAGGGGAAGAAATTACGTGATGAGCCATTAAGCCAGTGTCCTTCCAGCCTGGCAAGTACTAGGAGCACTTTGCTCAGGGGGTGGTGGGCACATCCAGCTACGTCAGCAATCAACTGATCCCTGGCTATTCCCAGCTGTAAGGAACCCAGCAGGTAACCAATCCAGAGTCAATGACTGCAGCAACAGCGGCAAGTTAACTTTTGCGCCAACACAGAGTGTGCCGCGAGACTGAAAGGGGTGGAGGCAGGCCACACTCCTCCACAAAGTGGACAAAGTTAGTAGATACCCACCCGGCTTACTGCACAATAGAACAAAAATGCATGAGGCCACAACGACCCAGCACTTCTGCCAAACAGGCAGAGAAAAATAGGGAAGTGTTAGATGAAGAAGTCAGTATGGCGCTAAGGCAGTCAAAGAACACACAAATAATCAAATAGAAAGTGTTACAGTAAATGGTTCAGAGTCTTGCATGACCTGGGGAAACAAGTACAGAAAGGCATTCCTGCACTCCAGTCACAAAGCACCTCTGAACAAAGGCGGCCCTGGCCTGATGCGCTGCCATCGTTCAAAAGCCACGTCTGGGGGAGAACACAAACAGAAAACAGCAATCCACTTGGTTTCCAGCATTTCACCATCCAGAAACAAGTCTGCTATTTCTGCCCAAGGGCACATCCGCCGACATATAGGCAAGACACACTATCAATTGTAATCCAAAAGGCCAACCCTTCGTCTGATATGGTGAATACCCACAAATCCTGACAAGACATCCACCACAGAGGTCACGAGACGCATACAAAGAACAGTTTGATCCAAATCCACTGCACCCACCCACTGTTCTTGAGGATACTGCACACAGAACACAGTGATGCTCCAGGGCAAATCCTTATGGTGAAGGGCACCATATACAGCACAATGCAGCCATTCACCCCAACGCCCAACAGGCAGTAACCCATCAGAAGCAAAGGGTGCCGACTGGGAATGTATCCTGCTCCTACATCTCCAAGAACAGAACAGAGCGTAGGTAAGCATCAAAGGAAACTCACAGGACACTCCTCCCCATACGACTAAGCACGCACAACACAGTTTGGCAGCAGGGCATCTTACCACACAGATCCAAAACATTTGAATACACCTTACCATGAAGGGGACAACCCAAGCCATGAAGGGGACAACCCAAGCTCTTGTCTAAAGTACCCAGTCCGTCCAATTATCAGTGCACACTACCAGGATGCATTGCACGAAGACACACAAAGGGTATATTCTGCCCTGCGCCCGCACACAAGACCTCTGCTAGCTGGAAAACAAAGGGGTGTGTTGGTTCTGCCATGCAAGTGAAGAGCGGGCGGAGTGTGGAAAAAATAGATTGTCTACAGTAGGAAGACATGGTTGCTAACGTTGGTGGAAAGTGATATCAAGCCAGTGAATAGCTCTACACTCCTGTTGTGTGAAAGGCTGTTAAGAGAAGCCAAGCGACATCTCTAAGTACAAAAGGCAAAGGGACAGGAATGGTTAATGTGCAAACTGAGCTACTGGCAAAAGAGACAGGGGTGTACAAGTGGAGAGTAAAAAGGACTACCCGTACGGGTGCTATTAATCAGTGGAGAACCCCTTTGGAAGGTATGGGATCTAGGAAAGACCAGAAGCAAGAGATGAAGCTCCACATACCCAGGAATTAATGGTAGATCCTGTGTTGCCTATCACGAGGAACATGACAAGCCAATATTTCCCAGTGGAGACAAAAACAGAAGAGAGAGGATCTGGGACCACCAAGGAAGCACCTACTGCTACAATGGAACAGAGCAAACAAATAACACAGGAACCAAGGGTGAAGAAACAGAAGATTTGCAGGGTCAAACATAAAAAAGAACCCACATATATACGAAGGAAAGGGCATGGAACTGTGCAGAACAGGATACACGTCAGTATCCAAAAAGACCAGCAGTCGCAAGTCAAGTTCTGACAATGGCCTGAGCAATGAGAGGCTCAGGGTGATGACCAAAACCAGGAGAACAGTCTAATAAGAGATGCTGACAGCTCAGCTACAAACAAGGCAGCTCAGGATGATCTACAAAAGAAAAACATGAATCAGAACATGGTACAAAGTAAAGTTCAACAGCAGGATACAAAACTCTGATGAGAAGTGATAGAGGAATATCTGAGTGAAAGAATGTCTGGAACGTGACAATGTTCGACAAAAAGTACGGACCACTTTGACAGCAAAAGAGAGTGAAGGTCAAAACATCTGCAATAAGCCTGATACAAGGCAGTAGGAACAAAAGCAGGAACATAAGGTGGTTCATTTAATGGAAGATGAAAGAAATAGAGTAGCAGAGACATATATCAGAATTCATGTTCAGGAACTGATGGGCCAGGTCACCAATGCAAGTGCAGGTGAACAAATGCAAAGAAGCATCCACAACAATGTCAGGAAAAGAACAACCTTGGAAGAGATATTACAAAATGAAGATACTTGTCTTGCAAAGAACATGGAAGACTACAAGGGTCACAGAGACGAGAGTGAACAAATAGAGGTGAGGAAACAAGAATAAGAGAAATTGAAAAGGGTGGAAGAGCGTGTGAAGATGAACTCGTACAGGGTGACCATGACCATGATAAAACTGAACCTTACTATGCAAGTAGAAGTATCCTCTGAAAAAGATGAAAGGATTACAGTGACGGAAGAGCTCCCGCATAAATGACATGGAGAGCTACCGAACATCATGTCCAAGAAGGCACAACTGAAGTCCAATCTCCAAAAAGGAGTTAAAGTGTTGAAGTGTTGAAGGATGAGCAACAGAGGATGAGAAGCAATGACTTATATACAGGGAACTGGAAAGCCATGGCTGTATTGGCATCAACTCTGGAAAAGTGGGAGGAGAAATTGACCAACACTGGAAAGGTAAAACAAGGAACATGTGCATGTCAGTGAGAACGAAACCAAAGAAAGGTGGAAGCCACGATCACTTTGAGGTAGTTCTCCCTCCAGCTTGAGACATGGTGAGTGGCTACAAGAGTCTGTAAGGCTGGCAGAAGTGTTACTGAATAGATATTCTGTCGCAGAACGTGGTCATAAATGGGGATAGATGGCTCAGTGAAGACTGAAAGACGGGGAAGTGCTAACAAGCGGGTTACAAAGACGAATACTGCGGAGACCCCTTAGACTGTTGGAACAAATCTGACCCCCACAAAGGATGATACGGATGATAAGCAGGGGTTAGGGGGAGATATTGTATGGTGAACTCGAGAGGACTACCTTAAACGAGCTATGATTTTAAGGGTCCAACAGAAGAGGGGCCCTGGGGGAACGCAAAGTGTTTCCCCTGGGGTGATTTCTGGCACTGCACAGGCCAGCGAGCTGGCCTGTGCATAGAGTGCCCTCTGGGTTATTTAAGGGGTCAGGGAAGGTTCAGGGAAGGTTCGGGAGCAGGTGACGGTTGGGACATTAGTTTGTCCTGGTCGCCTGCTCCAAGCCTTCCCTGCGTCTGCCCAAGTTGGAGTTGGTGTAGGTGAGGTAGGCTGCTAGTTAGTTTGGGAGGTCTCTAGGTTTGTTTATTTTTAGCAATATATATTTTAAATATATATATATATAATTATATAAAGTCAGGCGCTGGTAATATGTTGTTCCCCATTCCCATAGAGTCCCGTAGGACTCTATGGAAATGGGGACCACAGAAACACCGGCACCAGTAATAACGGTGCTGGTGCTTAAGTGAAAGTCTGTGGGCGGGTGCCAGTACGCCCAGCAAGTCAGACCTGCCAGGCGGGAGGGCACCCGCCCACCAGACTTGTCCTTTTTCCTGTCCGGAAACAACAGTGCTGGTAAGCTTACCGGCACCATTGTTTCAGGACCGGCAAAGATTTAATGAGGCCCAAAGTCAATTTAGTTGGACCTTTTACCATCTTCAGAAAGATATCATGAATTTGGTGGTAATTGCTGATGTGTTTTCAAAGTGTGAGATGGCAAAATGTTGAAGCAGACTAATTCAGAAATTATAATACGGTTTTAAAAGGAATTATTTGACATGGAACAGTTTTCAAGAAAACTGCAGTCTGTTAATTGTGTACTGCTTACTTTAGAAAACATTAAGACATTCATAACAGAAGATGGTGCCAAATACATTGAAATATTTATATTATAAAGAACCCAACATGTAATTTGAACACTTGGGGCCTCATTATAAGGCTGGCGCTCTCGTAATGAAGGGGGCCGGTACGGGACCGGCCCACTTCATTCGGGAGCGCCGATTGCGAGCTTCCCATTGCGGAACCCGGATCACATGCCTTGTAAAACCAGACATGCTTTCCGGGTCCCGCGAGGGGAAGAGGGAGGCAATAACGGGCCAGATGTAATCTGCCCGTTATTACCTTCCTCCCCATTGAGCCCTATGGGGGCTGAAATGGGAATGGGGATGGGTTCCTGCAAGGAGGAATTACCGGGTCCTCCTATGTCGGAGTAATCCGGTAAATCCCCATTGCAGGAACCCATGTAATGGAGCCCAGAATGGAGGCAGCAATGGAGCTAATAGCTCCATGGCTACCCCCATTCTCCTAATGAGGCCCTTGGATTGATTTGTTCAAAAAAAGGTCACTGTGAATGGGAAGGACTGGAAGTGTCTGTGTGACTGAATAGTGACATCTTTCAATGTGTCACACTATACTATAGGTAGGCCACCTTTTATTGCATTGAGTGGAATGAAACCTAACAACTGTGTTTTTCCAGCCTGTAGCAAAAGACGTAATTTGAAGAGATCTAGGCCCTGATTCATAGAATGTGCTGCAGAGAAGGCGCAAGCGCCACGCCCCGAGAAGGAGCGTGTGCCCGCCGTGGTGCAGAGAAATGTTTGCGCGGCACGCGTATTTATGGATTTCCCGAGGCATCAGTAGCTGTGGCACAAGGAGCAGCAAGCTGCGAAAGTAACGCCTCCAACACCTTGCAATCCCTGGCCGCACCCAGCCAAATCATGTGAAGACTCTGCGCAATCCCTGGCTGCACCCCAGCGTAATCGTGCGAAAACACCTCCCAATCCCCAGCCAAATCACGTGAAAAATGTGCGTGATCACCGGCCGCACCCCAGCGTAATCGCGCAAAAACACCTCGCAATCCCCGGCCGCACCCCAGCCAAATGGCGTGAAAACTTTGCGTGATCCCCAGCCGGACCCCAGTGGAATTGCACAAAAAACCTTGCAATCCCCAGCCGCACTCCAGCCAAATCGCATGAAAACTCTGCGTGATCCCCAGGCGCACCCCAGCGTAATCATGCGAAAACACCACAAAATCCCCAGCCGCACCCCAGCCAAATCGCATGAAAATTCAGCACGATCCACAGCTGTGATGCACCATTAATCAGTGAAAAAATGTTGCAATGCCCGACTGCACCCCACCCAAATTGTGCGTCTGCGCGTCACAATCTGCAGCAAGCAGACCCCTCCAGACGGGACACCCCGACCCCAGCCCCCATCACCTGTGATACCACCCTGCAGGCAGCCCCCTCCACATTGGACACCCCAGGCCCCATCACCTGTGACCCCACTCTGCAGGCAGCCCTCTCCACATGGGATACTCCCACCCCAGCCCCATCACCTGTGGCCCCACCCTGCAGGCAGCCCCCACCACATGGGACACCCCAGTCCCATCACCTGTGATACCACCCTGCAGGCAGCACTCTCCACATCGGACACCCCAGCCCCCATCACCTGTGATGCCACCCTGAAGGCAGCACTCTCCACATGGGACACCCCAGCCCCCATCACCTGTGACCCCACCCTGCAGGCAGCCCTCTCCACATGGGACACCCCACCCCAGCCCCATCACCCATGACCCCACCCTGCAGGCAGCCCGCTCCACATGGGACACCCAAGCACCCATCACCCGTGACGCCACCCTGCAGACAGCCCTCTCCACATGGGACACCCCATCACCCGTGATGCCACCCTGCAGGCAGCCCCCTACACATGTGACACCCCAGCTCCCATCACCATGACTCCACCCTGCACGCAGCCCCCCCCCCCCAAACTGGACATCACCTTCATGCTATACGCTGACATAGAGACACATCATTACTCCATCGATGGTGTGTCATGCACCTTGACTGCCGTGTTGTGACACCACCCCGAATAGTCATTGGAAAAGTGTATCCTGCAAACACAAATAAATGCATACAAAAGGCCCACATCAATGAGTGTGGCCGCTGCTGAAACACAATTGCTGTCCGCAACCATCTCCCAACATACACATGTAACAATTTAATGGTAAAGTGATGCTCTGCTGTCCATGTGACAATGTCATGTCAAAAATCCCCATGGAGAAATAGACAGACAATGACAGAATAAAAAGCAGCCTCAATGTGTGTCACATGAACAGACACTGTCCAGGCGTGTCACAGCCTGAGACTCAATGAGCTGCTATTGCCAGAACAGATTTCCCAATAAACACATCACTGTTCCTCCCATGTGTGAAGGATATGATATGAAATCATATAAAATGATATGGCATCCATAATGCGCCTATACACATGTGTTTGAAGGCGCAACGAGTCATGGGAGGGGGAACAGAGTGTAGACAGAGACAATAATCTAGGCCAGGTGACATTAATACCATATCATATCATGTCACATACAATGTACATGGCTTTGGGACTGTAGTCATCAAGAACCGTCTCATGCTAATAGACAGTTCTGGCTTGCCTATACAACGTGGCATCTGGGTATTTACATCAGTGATATTAGTGACTCCACTATGCCAGTCAAGGGCTGTGTCTGAAACAGGTGCTATACACCATGCACTGCATGTGGTGTTAGGTCCATCCACACATGTCCGTGGGTGGTTTCATGCTACCCATACCTTCTATTGACACTGGCAATGGCGGGACATTGTGCCATGAGTGACATAGCTTGTTAATGTGTTGCAGGACACCATTGTGATACCTATGTGTGTGGGCTATGCTATTCACATGTCTCTTCATGTATTTTTCTGTCCATGTGCAGGTGATGATGCACTGGATGCAGAGGAGGAGCTTGAGGAGGAATAGGATACTCAGCCACAACCAAGCACCAGTGGAGGACGTGTTGTGGCAGCCTATGAAAATCCACTGGTGCTACAGACCATCCAGGGCATGAATGAGTGCGAGTACACTCTGATGAACCCAGTGGGTCTGGTGGTGAACCGGATATGAATTCCTCTATGCTGTCGCAGGAGAGTGCATCAAGTGTTTGTGCTGTTGTAGCCCAAGTGTCTGCAGGGGGCACGTCCCCACACAGGGCGAGTCAATGTTGTCACATCCGTCTGTGGTGGTTACAGCTGCAGGGTCACGGTCCACAGTATTGGTTCCTGGACCTGGGACAGCTGAGCAAGGGAGAGATGCAGTGCTTTAGCCACAGACAGTGGCATCACATCAAGGGCCATGCTCCCTTGGGTCAGGCTGGCGCAGAGCCCGCAAACGTAGTGACCTTGTTGCGGCGGGAGATACAGTGTGGGAGCAGACCATGTATACTGTTGCACAACAACAGGGTGCTTTCTATGAGATATTACTTAGGCCATCGATATGGTGGCTAATTCCATGATCCCACCAGCAACATATTTAGAGCACCAGCTGCAGGCATTGCGGGCCACATGCCGCTCACACAGGCTGCGCATGGAGGCCAGCAACAGGAGCCGACAGAAAGAAGGGAGGTATCTGCAGGCATCCATGCTTGCAGAGGATCGGGCCCACAGGGAAGCCCTGAGACAAGAGCTTCTGTTCCTCAGAGCTACAGAGGCAGTGCTAGATGCAGCCCGCAGTACACAGTTTGAACAGCAGGTACAAATGTTGACTCATACCATCTCGGAGGAACTCTGTGCATCCCGTGAGGTGTTGCACGCAGACCTCTGAGGCTTCATGTTGCAGATGCATTCATCTCAGTCCTACCTGGCTGCTGCCATGGAGGATCAGGCAGTGCCATAAGTGGTGAAACTCGTTTACCACTAACACCTTCAGATGTTACACAGGAAGGTGGTGACAGCAGCAGAAGCCCTGCCAATCCATGATGGCTGTGCGGCCCAGGAAACCATGGAGGGGTATTTTTTTCTCATTATCCACACATGTGGGTGTTGATGTGCACCCTGCCCCTCCACCCTCCTGGGTGCCCCCCAGACCCTTTCCAACATGGACATTTTTTATTTTTATTTACTTGTTTTTCCCCTTCTGAACCTTGCTGACTTTACTGCCTATTTTCCCCTAGTTATGTTAGTTGCTGTTCTTGTCCTCACATGTGCATCTGTTATTCCTCTGTTGAAAGTTAGGCTGCTGGGATTCCCAGCAGGCAATCTGTGCACCTTCCCTTTCATTGTCTTACCCGTGGTCTATTGTGAGTTTAAGTTACAGTGTATTGCATTCTGCGGCCTCCAAGGGCATCCACTGTAGGTTCTGGCTGGACCCATACTGGCTTGTCTCATGTTAGTACACTTCTTGTTTTTGCCGTGGGGTCCAGACACAGAAGCCATTCCTGCTTCCCCTTTCCATGGGTTTGCAAGGAGTGGTGCCTGTAAAAGTAACTTACCCAGAGGCATTGGGCTTCCCTTATACCTGTGGGCAATGTCAAGTCCAACCTGTGTATACACCACTAGTGGGATTCCTAATTGTTTGTCCAGTGCATGGTTCCCATCCCTTTTTGGTTGAACATGGCAATCTATCCTTTGTTCCTCTTCCATCGTTATGAATTACCTTGCCTATCTCCATTCTTGTTTGACTTCCTGCTGTGTGTGATTACCTGCCCTCTTAAATTAGCATATCCAAGCAAAACCTACCTGGGTGCCCTGTGCAAGTTACGACACATTGAGGTACTTGTGGAAATATGATGTGTCACTGTCAGACAGATTCACTGTTAGGTCCAGTGTTTATGGTATGTTGTACTAGGCAATTACTGTTCCTGTCAACATTATTATGGAAATGTATGAGCGTGTGTTTTTTCACAACTTGTTCCATGCATCGTTGAGCGCTTTGTGACACTAGTGTTATGTGTTGGCCATTTATGTATCTCGTTTGGCCCACGAGACCACAAAGTAACCGACCAGTGGTGTAACACAAAATGTGGGGGCCCCCCTGCGAGCCATGCTGAGGGGGACCCCTTCAAACTCGGCAACAAATCACGGGTCGTGCCACACTCTGGCCGGCCTAGATTATCATGCTTGCACAATACGCATGAATGTGCTGCTGAAGGGGTATGCCACACACTGTACTAAGAGAAAGATATAAATATGTGTTTTAATGCAATATTCAGCACACTTTCTGAGAAAAATTGGCTAAAAAGCCAGAGTGTTTGCAATTGTTTTGTAGGGTAACACCAATCCAATACTTTCAAGTCCCCAACAGTGCACAGGAACATTAATGCGATGCTATTAAAAATGCCATGCCACATTGAAAACATGTCCCACTGGCTGCACAATGTAGACTAGTGTAGACACGTTATAACATTACAGTAAAACATGCCAGGACACATTTAGACATACCTACACTTGTTGCACCACAATACCAGTCGAAGCAATAACACTCATCAAGAAAAGAGCACACATTGAAGCGCGGGTCTCTGCTGCCTCTAACAACATGGCCAAACTCTTAAAAATCTGCATCGAACTGGTCAATTCTGTTGCGGTCTCCACCTCTCCTGTTCCCTCCCAGGCCCTCTGTATGTCTCTGGACTCTCACTTCTCTGCTAAAGCTCAGGACATCCTGTCCACTATCTCCTCTTCCTCTCCCTCGGCCTCTCTCGGCCCCCCTTTGGCCATCTCTACCTCTCCTCCTCCTTTCTCCTCTTTCTCTCTGACCATACCTGACAAGGTTTCTAGACAAGTCTGATTCATGAAAGTCTCGTCCAAACAGGTGCTCCCTTGCTGCTCCAGAAACATCAAGGACCCTATTGACACCCTCGCTGCACCTTGGCAAATTTCTGTAATCACTCTTTCACCACTGGAACGTTTCCCTCTCCCCTTAAGCGCTCCCTTGTGCACCCACTCCTCATGAAGCCATCTGACGATCCTATCTGTCCGGCAAACTATTGCCCAATCTCCATCACCCCATTCCTGGGCAAACTCTTGGAAAAGAGCTGGCCATCTCCCAGCTTACTCTCCACATTGAATCCGTTGGTTGTCTCCATGACCATCAGTCTGGCTTCAGAGCTGCCAGTGGCACCAAACTTCTCTCCTGAACACCAGTGAAGATCTGCTCTCTAACCTTGATTCCAGCATTCCTTCTGTCCTAATCCTTCTTGATCTTTCCTCTACTTTCGACACAGTCAACCACGCCATCCTGATCAATCGACTACATGAGAACCTGGGCATCACGGATCAGGCCCTGGAGTGGCTGACCTCCTTCCTCTTGCACTGCCCCCCCCCCAACTTGGTCCCTTTCTCTCCACCACCTCTCTCTCTACCTGTGGTATTCCCCAGAGCTCTGCTCTAACCCTGTTTTTTCAGCCTCTATTTGGCCCCTTTAGCCCACCTGATCTCTACCTTCTCCTCTAACTTTCAGTATTATGGGGATGGCACTCGGCTTTCCTTCAGGCTCCTCTCATCTTTTGCTCATTCCTGACTGTCTATCTGTGATTCAGGATTGGTGCACCTCCAACAATATCTACCTTAGTGCCATTAAGATGGAGATCCTTCTCATTGGGACCCCTGCCCCTGCTTTCCCCCTCTCACTCAGTCTAGCCACCCACCTTAGGCCCTCTTCCTTCGCCTTCCTGCGAGGCAAAAAACCTTTTGTGTCATCTTTGACTCCACTCTCTCTTTCTCTCCAGGCATCTCGGCCGTTGCCAAGAAGTCCCACTACCTACCAGCTGCTCCTCCTCAAAGGGACTCTTCCCTTTTTCACTTTCCCCCAGAAGCTCACTGTATCCAGAGCCCTGTTTCTCTCTAGGATGGACTACTGCAACAGACTCTTTCTCAAACTGCATTCCTCTACTCTCCACCCTCTGAAACTAATCCAGAACAGGACAGTGAGACTTATCCTTGGTCACAAGCCCAAGGATAATATCTCTAAAGCCCTGAAATCTCTCGACTGGCTCCCGGTGGTTGCAAGAATCAAGTTCAAGACCCTTTGCATTGTCCACAAGGCTTTCTGGGGTCGGGCCCACACTACAGCCAACACTCTCTTCCAAAATACCTTTTTTCTTGAGCCCTTCCCCCAGCTACCTCCAACTCTCTAAGGGCTAGATGCTTCTTCAGGCAGAGAGTGGGGGGTGGATCTCTCTCTTCTGCAGATGCCTCCCTCTGAAATGGCCTCCCTGCCCCTCTCAAACTTTAGCGGACCACCTGATGCTCCGGAAGCAGCGCAAAACTTTCCTCTTCTCCTATGCTTTCGCTCTGTCCCTCCCCTGCTGACCTGCCTGTCTGCTGTACCGACTGGTTGATTGGCTACCCTCAGTCTCACTGAGTCCAGGCTCTTTCTTGATCAGTCACCCTTGCACTGCCTGCGGGGCTACAGCACACTTAGGGGCTACAACTGTAACCCTACAGTCCTTTGTTCTCCTTGCACTACCGAGAGCTGCACTGTCCTGGCTGCACTTACTCAGCGCATTACAGTCCTGTTTTCCCCTCCCTTCTTCCTTGCACTTCCCCCCTGCCTTTCCCCTTCCATTTCTCATTCTCTCACTTGCACGATTTGAATGACACAAGGCCTCATTTGTCTTGTCCACCCTCTATCTTCACTCCATTGCTTGTCGCGCCAAGAAACACTTGTGTACAGGTGTGTAATAATAGACTTATATCATATCATTTTATCACAGATGCTAAAAAAAATATACAATGCTGCAGTAAGAAATGGCTGGCCTGGCAGCACCCAAATGCCAATCTAGCCAGGTAATTACACTTAGCAGGACTGCTTTATCAGTAATGCGCAGTTAAAAAAAAGTCATACCAAACTGAAGAATAACTAGACTGGGTGCACCAAAATGCCTCTCTAGCCACTAATACCACATATCATGCCTCCTTAGCCTGGACATGGACAACCATTATGATTTATCACACAATACCACCGCCCACACATCCCCTCTCCCTCCCATGCTCGACCCCAACCTCCAAAATCAGCTCCTTGGCCCAGAATTACTTTCACATCCCTCTTCCTTGTCTCAGAGCTTACGTTTGAGGCTCCTTGCCTCAGAGGTAAGTACTGGGATGAGGATGAGTGGGACTAGGAGTAATGAAGATTACAGGTAGCTAAGTCAGGCATTACCTTCATGTACCTCTACCTCATCCTAGTACTTGTGTATGAGGCATTCTGCCTCATTCACAAGTACAGGGACAGGAAGAATAGGGCTAGGAGTAATGAGGATTACCAATAAGTAATTAAGGCATTAACATCTTTTTTATGGCCAAATATGAGGAGGAATACGTGTTTTCCGCACTCAATCATTGGAGAGACCAAGTACATCACTGGCACAGGAACATCGATGATGTCATCTTTATCTGGACTGGAGAATTGAGTCAATTCTTATTGTTTTGGGAATGTTTAAATTCCTGCAATGCATACATACAGTTTACCATTGAATACAGTAAGTCAAAGGTCCCCTTTTTGGATCTCACTATTCAACATCTCAATGGTCAAGGGCTTAACAATATTCAGTTGACTGGGCTGCAGCACTCACCCCCAGAAACTTTGGGCTATGTTGACTCAACCTGGCTGACCTTCAGAGCAGTTACCGGACAGAACAGGACACAGCTTTTAAATGTCACCTGGGTTTCGCTCTTAACAAGGGCCCAGCAGTTACTAACGTAAAGCATTTCACTGTTAGTACCTGCGTTCAAATGGCAAATTCTTTAGGAAATTGAAATTGGGATGTGGATTTAGTACTTTCATGCCCGGAAAGTGATTGGAAGGGTAGAAAGGGAACAGGACACTGTTCTTTCTCACAACAGTTCATAAGTGGGTGCTTTCACACTTAAAGGAGAGCGTTAACTGCTTGTAACATTGAAGCTTCACTAGAATAGTCTCATTAAAATGCATAAAGAAGTTAGATGCCCCCACACAAATAAGTTTGCCTCCCCCACCACCCATGAATTTAGTGCCTCTCCCAACATTTGAAGGATCAGCCCCCCGAAATGTAGGTTTTGTTGTGCCCTTGAACACAAGCACAAACACTATTCACCATATACACGCATGCATGCCCAGCCATCCTTACATTTAAGTGTGCACCCTTTCACCATACAGGGACACCCAAGCAGCCACCCATGCATTTAAGTGTGCACCCTTTCACTTTACACGCACACATGCACACCCAGTCACCCATATATGTGTGTGTACCCTTTCAACATACACTCACACAGGCAGCCACCTCCACATTTAAGTGTATATACACTCACCCACACACACGTCATTGGGTTGAGGGGAGCCCTATTATTTCAAAAAGCAATTGGGCCTCAGTATAAGTTTGCTGGTCCGGTAACAACGGTACCAGTAAACTTGCCGGTACCGTTGTTACCAGACCGGCAAACTACAAGCTCTGCTCACGGGTGCCTTCCCTCCCGCCAGGTCTGACATGGCGGGCGTACCGGCACCCGCGAGCAGAGCATGTCGGATACACCAGCACCATTCTGAATGGTGCTGGTGCATCCAAGCTCCTCATTCTCATTGAACCCTATGGGGATCAAATGAGAATGGAAGCATTTTTTTCTGGTACCCGTGAATGGGCAATTACCGGGTCCGGCGGGGCCTTAATGACCCGGTAATTGTCCATTCGCGGGTGCCGGAAAAAAGCACAAGTTTGGCGGCAGCCTGCAGGTTTTACCGGCAAGGCTAGCGCCAAACTTGTAATGAAGCTGATTGTTTCTTTTTGAAATCACTCTGACTTCATGAAGAAATTATTTCTGTTAAGGACCGAACCATAACGGAAATCATTTCTTTATGAAGGCAGAGTGACTTTATCAATATACTATTTCTTTTTGAAGTCATAGGGCTCACCAGAAATCCTTTACAAGATCAGGTTCCCACAAACTTTATATTAGAACTAATGACGATAGCCCTTCAACAAACACTTTTTCACTTTTGACAAACAGATGTACCTCCAAATCAAGGGGACCGCGATGCTGGCAGCATTTTCCCCAAGTTTGGCCATCTTTTTTATGGCCAAATATGAGGAGGAATACGTGTTTTCCGCACTCAATCATTGGAGAGACCAAGTACATCACTGGCGCAGGAACATCGATGATGTCATCTTTATCTGGACTGGAGAATTGAGTCAACTCTTATTGTTTTGGGAATGTTTAAATTCCTGCAATGCATACATACAGTTTACCATTGAATACAGTAAGTCAAAGGTCCCCTTTTTGGATCTCACTATTCAACATCTCAATGGTAAATTAGTCTGTGATCTCCATCGCAAGACCACAGATAGAAATACTCTTCTACACCACACAAGCAATCATCCGATGCACACCAAACAGAAACTGCCTTATGGCCAATATCTACGGATACGTATAAATTGCACATTGCGAGAGGATTTCCGCACACATGCAGAAATGTTGTCCAAAAGGCTACAAGAAAGAGGCTACCCAAAAAGACTTCTGGACCAATCGGCTAAAAGAGCCTTAAATACCAATAGGGAACTACTCTTGCAGCCTAAAGAAGCCTCGACAGAGCAGGGGGTCGTTCGCCTCATCTGTGTTATGAAATTCCCCCGCTTTGGTGCATCGGCTGTAGGTTGCCATGGAGACATGGACTCACAGCCGCACAAGCCCGTCTCCGTGGAAGTCATGTGACTTCACGGCCATGTTTACGGTGGGATAGGCTTCGCCCCCAGGCACTGAAGAGATGTTCAAAAGAAGCTCGCGTGGACTCGAACACCGATTCTCATTAGCATTACTGAGCCGGACTGAACTTCCCTTGCTGATAGCTTATTCGACTTTGGAATTCCTTCAACGACTCTTCTTTGCCTGCTCCTCGGATTTGTCGCCTTGGTTTATTCGGCCGCGACTTCATTCTGCCTGCCGAATTCCCGTCTCCGACTCCATTTATCTGACGGAAGTGGTCTCGTCCTGCCTGCCGCCCCCCTCGCCTTCGGGCTCCATTCTTTCTCTGCTTCCGCTGACTTGGCAGTGAACTCCTTATCACTGTGTTCCCTTCCAGCCTTGCACAGCGGCGCAGTGAACTCAGCCACCCGGGACACCCTCCTCTTCCTATACTTCTGTATTCATCAATTCCACGGCTGCCTGGGAAAAAACTATTCTTTTCCTCCATATAAAGTAAGACTGTTTGTTTTTTCTTTCTTCTATCTTTTTATGCACAGACTGTTCTATACAGGAGACCTCAATCAGATTTGGGCATTTTTCTTATGAAAGTTGAGACTTTGAATTGCTGGTTGTGCCTTGCTTCCCTTGAGACCATCCTACCTGGAATACCTTGACTTCAACATCACCAGTGATAACGTGCACTTGAACGCTACCCTGAACCAGTGCACCATCCCGGATCTAGTTGCATCCCTCGTGCCGTTCGGGGTAGTCTCCCTTACTAATTTCCTATTTTTGTTTTATCCTGACGTTGTTTCTTCCTACATCCAAAAACCTTCCTATTAGGGTAAGCCTTTCTACTATTCTGTACATTCTTGGATCTTGATGGTTATATTAAGGGTTGATCCATCTTCCTTTCCCTTTTCTAGTAGTTGCATCTCGACCACTCCTTGTGATATCCTTACAGCCTTACCAAGCCTCCTTCAGGTACCATACTCCCCTGCTAACACTGTATATTATTGCGTCACCCAAACATCGCCTTATAACTGTGTTTCTTTCTCCACAGCTTGGTTTAGCAGTGTGGGTATCCCCGCTCTTTTGGGTGACCAATTCCTTTGCTTGTATTGAATTAACAACAAAGGTGTGTGTTGCATTAAAGAGCTCCTCGGGTTGAGGAGGTCTGGTTCTGGAGAGTTCATCACCCTGAACATGCCAGCTTATACTGAAGGTTTACCGGAGCGGCTCCCTCTACACTAGTTTCCCAAGGTTGAGCAACGCCCCGACCTGTTCAACTAGTGGTGAGTAACAATCTGTGTACTTATGCATGGCAAACACACTGCAAAGATTAAGAGAATCATTCCGAAGTATTGGCATATTGACAAACTTAATCTACCAGAGGACCTACCGCCAAGATTCGCTTATAAAAGGGCCAAAATCCTTACAGATCATTTGGTGCATTCCCTTTTTCAAGCGGATTCTCTGAAAGCAGGACAAAGAACATTACGGCCAATACAAGGGCACCACCCCTGTGGGAATTGTGTGGCTTGCCAATTCAAGAGCAAAATGAAAACCTTCAAAATTGGCAACAGGGAATGGGGATTGAAAGACTTCACTAACTGAAACAGCTCCCAAGTTATTCACTGCATAGGATGCCCATGCGGTTTAAGGTACGTAGGTCAGACAGTGAGATCAGCGCAACTAAGGATTACGGAACACAGATCCAAAATTCGGTGCAAAACATTGTCAGCACCTTTGGTGTCACATTTTGTAGAAGCCAGACACTCACCTAATGACATCATATGGTGGGTACTAGAGAAAGTAAAGGGTGGAGCTGATTTATCACACATTCTATTACACACAGAATCCAGATGGATTCACCAATTAGACTCCTATCACCAGGGATTAAATGAAATATTTCAACCAGTGGTGCACTAAAAGGTCCTTATTTCTAAGAGTGTAAGGAACTTACAGCCCAGTATACGAATTCCAGCCTCTGCAAACTGAGAGTTTGCCCACTGACACAGGCATGGTACACACCCACATGAGACGGGCACATAACATGCTCACAAGGGAGTACACAATCCAGATGCACTGTGCATAGACCACATCTGCTTTGAGACCCCTTGGTTTTTCCATTCCAAACGAGGTCAGCACTTCATGACTCTGACCATCTTCTATCTTTTTTCTTTCTCTTTTACTCTAGATTGGCACTGGGCAGCGCCATTCAATTTGGCTGCATTACATATGCCCACTACTACGAACAACACAGCATTTTCATAACTCACATAACAAACTGATATAGGCACTAAGCACGTCAACAAGGGAGTGCACAATTCAGCTTGCACTACACAAAGGTGGCACCTTTCAAGATCGCATTGCCCCTCTTTATTTGAAATGGGGTCAGCACTTTAAGCTTTTGACTCGCTTTCTGAATGATAGCGATACTAAAATTGGCCCGCAGCACACATATCTAAACACAAACAATATGGTGGTGAAAAGCGCACAGGTAAGCCCGAGCAGGACACCGCTGCTGACTCCAAGAGACATTTACCCGCAGCAAGTGTTGTAATGGCAGCACCCATGTCACTATGACAACAGCACACAACAGGAGGCGTAGACCTTCCCATGACAGGACTTCCGGGGTCACGTGCGCCAATCAGGTCGCAACACCTAAGCCTGAAACTCCAGAGTAACGAGCCACTCGATGCAGAGAGACGCTGGAAACAACTCGATACGGACACACATGACTGCAACTGCATCCTGGCGGCACAACGAAGGGCGGACAAAGGTAAGCAAGAGTTAACAGCCCCAGCCATGCACCACAAATCCTCTACCCCTGGGACAGGCATGGAGTTGACTACTGTGAAGAGAACCAGAGTCTTCACAAGGCATATGACATGCAACAAGAGCCATAACACTTTTCCATAGCAGCATTATTGCATTCTTGAAAAATGTGCTTGGCACTATACTCGCACATAATGCACATTTATCACCCTGACACTAATGACGGTCTAATGTCTTACAGGCCATAGACCGGAGGGGACCACATCGGAACAACTACGGCATTCCGGGTGCAGCACGACCAGACAGTCTTCCACGTGCAGGTACAACATGGACCTGTATTCCTTGCTCACCCCACGTATTTTCTAAACCAGTAGCGGCAGTTAATACATAGTTTCACATGGGTTTGCTTGCTTACTTTTTAGCTGTAGGCGATCACCACTGGACCATTCCAGAGCTGGAGACGACTTTTGCACCACCTGGGATGTTTTTCCAGCCACCTTTCCAGGCCTCTTCACGTTAATAGAAGCCTGGACCCACTGCCAGGTAATCCACCAGGGTCCACATTTGAAAATGGCGCCCCTATATTTTACACTTCCCAAACCACACCATCTGGTTTACTCTAACCCAAGTTTTTCCATCTCTATTGTCTCACCCCTACAGGGACAAGAGTCACCATAATTAGGAAAGGGACTCTGGACCACCTACTTCAGAACTTTTGGTACATAGAGGTGTAACGGCAGCCGCGCATTAGGTTGAGGGACCACTCAGGACTCCAGTCCAAACACGACCCAAGACTTGGGATGATATGATCGGCAGGTAAAGCCACAACCGATACATCAGAGGTCTCATTCACACTGTATGGAGTCAGTTATATACTGACTAACATTGAGAGAGGGAATTTAAAACCACCCTCTTTTTTTCTTTTTTATATCCACACAGGGTCTTCGAATAAGACGCCCTGATAAAGGCGGACGAACAACAAAGTTAAAGGACCGCCGAAACGTGGAAAGCTTGGTTGAGAACCAAGCCCCACGTAGGCAAAGAATTCTTTTACCATATAAGACCCAGAGACATGGCTAATTTAAAGCCCCAGAACATAATTTAAAGAATATTTTTCTTTTTGGAACTCTCACTAACTCTGGCCTCATTTTCCTAATAGAGTCATTACAAGGAAAAGATATAGGGAGCCCTTTTCAAGACACCCACCACAGGGGCTCTAACCAGGAAACTCAATTTAAGTTTTTACCTTTCAAAATTCACTATTAATGTCACACTTCGAAATTTTAATTTTGTTTGTCAGATTGTTGAATGTTTTTTGTGATGAATCATGAAGATAAATGCTTTTTCTTTGATTATGATATGTGTATTATGGAACACATTACGGATATCTACGTTGAACACTGAGTATTCTTGTATTAATGTTTTTTTATTTTTTGATTAACATGAATTAAAAAGCACATATTATCTAAAAATGTTTTCTCTCTCCAACTAGCTCAATTATTCTAAGACGATCATAAGTAATCCAATTAGATGATTGATGCAACTTAAAGGTCACCTGGAAAGCAATAACTGAGTGATCACCCCTAAATTCTCTTTCTGTTGAGATTATTTTGATTCAGGGTGGGATATATCTTTATGTATAGATTTGGTTACAGTTGCAGGGTCACGCTCCACAGTATTGGTTCCTGGGACAGCTGAGCAAGGGAGGGAAGCAGTGCTTCAGCCGCAGACAGCGGCATCACATCAAGGGCCATGCTCCCTTGGGTCAGGCAGGTGTAGAGTCCGCACACGTAGTGACCTTGTTGCGGCGGGAGATACAGTGTGGGAGCAGACCATGCATACTGTTGCACAACAATAGGGTGCTTTCTACCAGCAACATAGTTAGAGCACCAGCTGCAGGCATTGCGGTCCACATGCTGCTCACATAGGCTGCGCATGGAGACCAGCAACAGGAGCCGACAGGAAGAAGGGAGGTATCTGCAGCCATCCCTGCTTGCAGAGGATCGGGCCCACAGGGAAGTCCAGAGACAAGAGCTTCTGTCCCTCAGAGCTACATTGGCAGTGCTAGATGCAGCCCGCAGTACACAGTTTGAACAGCAGGTGCAAATGTTGACTCATACCATCTCGGAGGAACTCTGTGCATCCGTGAGGTGTTGCATGCAGACCTCTGAGGCTTTATGTTGCAGATGCATTCATCTCCGTCCCGCCTTTCCGCTGCCATGGAGGACCAGGCAGTGTTATATGTGGTGAAACTCGTTTACCACTAATACCTTCAGATGTTACACAGGAAGTTGGTGACAGCAGAGGAAGCCCTCCCAATCCATGATGGCTGTGCGTTTCAGGAAACCATGGAGGGGTATTTTTTTCTCAACATCCACACATGTGGGTGTTGATGTGCTACCTGCCCCTCCACCCTCCTGGGTGCCCCCCCACCCCCGGTCCAACAGGGACATTTTTTATTTTTATTTACTTGTTTTTCCCCTTCTGAACCTTGCTGATTTTACTGCCTATTTTCCACTAGTTATGTTAGTTGCTGTTCTTGTCCTCACTGTTATTCCTCTGTTCAGAGTTAGGCTGCTGGGATTCCCAGCAGGCAATCTGTGCACCTTCCCTTCCATTGTCTCACCCGTGGTCTATTGTGAGTTTAAGTTACAGTGTATTGCATTCTGTGGCCTCCAAGGGCATCCACCTGTAGGTTCTGGATGGACCCATACTGGCTTGTCTCGTGTTAGTACACTCCTTGTTTTTGCCTTAGGGTCCAGACACAGAAGCCACTCCTGCTTCCCCTTTCCATGGTGTTGCAAGGAGTGGTGCCTGTAAAAGTAATTTACACAGAGGCATTGGGCTTCCCTTATATCTGTGGGCAGTCTAAAGTCCAACCTGTGTATACACCACTAGTGGGATTCCTCATTGATTGTCCAGTGCATTGTTCCCAGCCCTTTTTGGTTGAAAATGGCAATCAATCCTTTGTTCCTCTTCCATCGTTATGAATTATCTTGCCTATCTCCATTCTTGATTGACTTCCTGCTGTGTGTGCTTACCTGCCATCTTAAATTAGCATAGCCAAGCAAAACCTACCTGGGTGCCCTGTGCAAGTTACGACACATTGAGGTACTTGTGGAAATATGATGTGTCACTGTCAGACAGATTCATTGTTAGGTGCAGGGGTTATGGTATGTTGTACTAGGCAATTACTGTTCCCGTCAACATTATTATGGAATTGTATGAGCGTGTGTTATTTCACAACTTGTTCCATTCATTGTTAAGCGCTTTGTGACACTAGTGTTATGTTTTGGCCATTTATGTATCTCGTTTGACATTGCATGCCATGGCAGAGTGTGGCGATAATTTTACATGACGTGTGGGAGGGTTTATATGACACAGCAGCAATTAGATGTGCAATTAAAATTCTGACATGGGGGTGTTAGTGGCATACTCCCTCTTCTATGTGTTACTTTTGTACACACCAGTTTGAATGAGTTTAAGTTCTAAGGGATGCACACAATGTAGCACTTCCAAAGACACATTCTCAAGGTGGTTTGGTGGGCACAGATGATTGTCCCTTTGTCATCATTGAATGGCACCTGAAATGTGCCAGGGCTGTGTGCACTCCGCAGGGGTAGAATTTTAGGTGAAAAATGTAGCCACAAGCTGGGTACGGGCAGCCTCGCCACGTGCCCTTTCCCCCTGCCAAGTGCAGGCGATGTGCATGTGGTTGGGGGCACTACCATGTCCACCGGTACGCTGCGCCATGTTGCAACATTGTGCAAGACACATGCTGCCACAATGATCCTGCACACTACTGGTGGTGCATATAGCAGCTCACCACCAGAGTGGTCAAGGGAACGGAAGCATGACTTGACCACTCTGAATGTTATGGCTCGAGTTGCAATATGGACTGTGTTGTATCTTACTTGGGGTGTTGTGGCAGGGTTCCATATTGGTGTCATCATATAGGTGCTGAGAGGGTAGGCACTGTCCCCTGTAGAGGTGAGAATATTTGTCAGTGGTGTGCGTTTGTGTGTGTGTGTGTGACATGCATGCATGTGCATGCAGGGGCATTTATACTCACCAATGAGCCATTTGTTGCCATGCCTCCCAGCTTCCAGGGACCGATGTAGGGGTCACATTCCGAATTTGAAACTGTCATGGGTGCACACTGGATAGTTTGCATATACAGAAGTGATGATTCCCTTGCCATCAGATACAACCTGCACATTGATGGAATGCCAGTGCTTGTGGCCCTAGGAGGCTGTAGAGCTACATGGGTGCAATCGATGGCACCAAGTGCTTTATAGGGAAATGCACCACCCCGTCAAAGTCCTGCACCACGGCCTGCCTTTCTGCTGGTGTTCTGGGCATGTAGCTGTGCCTGTGGAATGAGGGGCGTGCAGTCATAATTGCAAACATCTAGTGTAAGCAGTGTGACTGCGTGGGCTGTGAAATGCCCCCAACTATGGCAGTTGTCTGCTGAAATGACCCAGTGGCCAGAAAATGCAGTACATTGAGGACCTTTTCCAAGGTGCTCAGTACTTGGGAGCACAGGATGGGTGATGTAGGGTCATCTTCCCACTCCGTGACCAACCAGGTCTAATATGATATGTGGTGGACACCTATACCTGCCATAGACCTGGTAATCAGGCACCCCAAAAAGCATGGTCCTGGGTAGAGAAATCTGGGCCCTTGCCATCTTCTGCCTCCTGCGGTGTCCCCCAATCACTGCTGCGGGAAATGGTACATTTATCATAGCTGTCTACGCATGTTGGTTGTTCGCACTGCTTTTTATGCGCTGTGACAGCCAGCTTTCTTGTGGCGGGCGTGTTTCCAGATTTGCACGTCTTTTTCGGCGCGCCGCAGAGCCATGTTCAATTCCATGAATACAGGTTTTTAGCACGCGTATGGGTGTTGCAAGGATTTTACTGTGGTACTTCCCTCGTTACGGCCTCATTTTAGCTTGTTGTTCCCTATTCCACGTGCTCCGGCTCCCTTTTTAGGTGACTGCGCAAGACACTATGCCCCTTTGCTAGGAGTCACATGCAAGGTGATCGTACTATCGCAGCAACGTGTTGGACCCGCACGGATTCTTCGGATCACTAGTAAACCCGCCGCAGTGTGTTTCATGAATCGACAAACACGCAAGTCCCACTGTTTTGGCGCAATTAATTCCATGAATCGGGCCCTTTGACTCCCCGCCCAATTCTTACTTAGATGCCCGTGGGACTCAGTTCTTATGAGTTTCTTTTTCTTTGCAAATAGAGTATTAAGGTCTTTTCAAACTGTAATGCTTTAATTTTGTATCCCGAACAAAGATGTTTTCTTGCCTTCTTTTTCTGCACGACGAGACCAAAATGCCTGTTTATGCAACACGCACCACTCAAATGTAAATTAATCTGTCGTAATAACCATCTGTGTTTTGTGTTTTTTGCTCCTAAAAAGAATGTCCATGTCATTCAGTTAGACTAATATTATTACATGAAGTCACCCTTGTTTTGCCACCACGTTGCTTTTTACACTATTACCCGTTAGTGTCCAGTACAAATCAACTCATGACGCATGCGCGCCCCTTTTTCCAAAACATAGCGTCTCCAGTAATGCTGCCATTACGCATGCGCCACACCTGCCGTAATTGTTCTTACACTACGTGCCGCCTCCATTAGTAATCATTTGGTTTCCGGATTCGCAAGGTAGATGTTTCTCCGCCTCACGCTCCTTTTTCAGGCAAGAAATCGAGCCCGCTATGACCCATCAATAACTTAGCTAAGATCATTGTTAATACAGAACCGCACTGTGATTATTTCGCTCAAACTAAATTCCACCATCTTGTTTGGCATACTTTAGCCCAAACCACCGCCGCACCGCGAGCACAGACCTAATCTGATGGCAGGCCCTAGCCCTAACTACTACCATAATCACATATAACCAACAATAGACAGTACAGACGTGAACTTCCCTCACGCTTTACTGGATATTCTCAGTTTCTGCACCATAAAATCCTGTTTTTTTTATTGATAATGCCCACGGAAATCACAATTCAACACAATACCACCCTTTTTGAGCCCTTTTAAACAATAAGGACACTTCTCTTTAAATCGTTTTTAAGCACCAGGCAAAAACACCACTTTAGCCAGTAAAATATATCCTTTTCCTTCCTACACAGTGGCATAGGCAAAGTTTCTAACCTGAATAAACATCCAAGTACACGGCAATTGTACCCGTGTGATAAAACAATTCGAAAAAACATTTCTATTTTGGACCGCATACAATCAACCAAGGTATGGTATACTCTTGTTATTTGTTCCATTAAGTATGATCCTTCATACCACCCAGGCGCATTCATTGCCATCTTTTTCCTATTGTAGATTACCTCCATGGATACCAACCCAATCTAATTGTCTTCCTGAATTCAATTCAACCGTTGACAGAACATAGGTAGGTTTCCTATAGTGCAGTACCTTTTTCATTCGGATTCCCCCGTGTGGTCACAATTCCCCTTAACATACACTCCTGTCCCTCACAATAGGCGCTCCCAAACATGTCCTGATGAAAGTTCGGACCCTTCATCTGTGAACATTTCTACTCAGTGAAGGTTGAATACACGCCGAACCAGAAACACCCATAACAATGTGTCGACCACTATGACATACTACCTATCTGATTGTAGTATTTGAAATCCACAATACATGTTACTAACCCTCACCTACCAAACTGTGATTTAACAACAGTTTTGTACTCATTTCCATTTTTTGTGTTTTTCTATTACAAGCCAAACGAGGCTTGCATGTGATCTTTTGTTTCAAACATGTATTATTTACTATGAATTCTATATTCTATATGTATGTCTGAATAAACAAAAATTTCTATCCTCTCCCATTTTTTGTGACTTTTGATAGCTAGCATTTAAAAACTAGCTTCCTGCCTTTTGAAAACCTGCCGCAGCCTAAACGGTGTAATAGGGGTAGCTTATGACTCTCTCTTCTCCCTGTAATTAATGCCTTTTTGAGTCAAGCCCCTCTTTAACAAAAAAGAAGGCAACTAGCCCCTTTTTTCTATAGTCTCTAGGACAACCCTTTGGTTGTTGGGCTTCATTAATTGTCTATCCAAATAAATGGAAAATGTCAATATTGTTAGTTTTACTGACGATTTATATAAAAAACTCCTAGAAACACCTCACTGCTGGGCAACAAATCTCTGGTTGTCACACCAGTCCAGAATCCCTCAAATAATGTCCTTGATACTCTATTTGCAAAGAAAAAGAAACTCATAAGAACTGAGTCCCACGGGCATCTAATGCTCGAATACCTGAAAGCAGGCGTGATCCCAGAAGGTCTCCAGGTTAAGAACATTCCAAGAGTCTTTCTCGACAACCCCCGGTTCATGACAAAATTCAGTGGAGTGGGCAATAAATGCTCCCGTGACTGGGTAATCCTGGTCATAGAAACCGCCGAAGAAGAAACCAAAAGCCAAAAAGAAGCACTCAAAACTCTCGAAGAGAAAATCAAACAGAAAACATAATCCCAGACATCAAAATACAACTTGAAAAAATCGAAGAAGAAATTAAAAAATTTGAAAAATTCACCATCGACAAGAAACTCTGGAAGCTCCAAAACGACGTTAAGAATTACAAAGAAGAAAGAACATACCCATATCTAGTACCTGGTTTCTACAATCAGATAAACCAAAACCCTCAACAAAACACACGTAACCCATGTCGACCTCAGAAGAAATTAGTAACTTTTTCCAATAGCTCCAACAGTAGTGGCTCCAATAGCGACTCCAGTTCTGCAGCATCTGCACCTTCAAGTTCAAATCAACAACACCCTTTTCAGGGACGGGGACAACGAGGCCGACCGAGACTATATCAACAACACCCCATGCAAACACGGCAATGGATGGCCCCAGGGAACCAATCATGGTAATACCCATCTTTAATCTCAGCGACTACATCCTAACCCACGAAGAAACCAACGTTCTAAGCAAAGGACTAAGTTTTGTCCCCACTACACCAGCCAACAGATTCCAAACGGAAGTCGAACTCCGCAAATTCTTCCGGACTATCAGACTTAAATTCTTCTTCATCAACAAACCAGAAAAAGACCCTCCAAAATCCACTGGCTTAAGACCGCCTTCGACTTTTACTCCACTATCTCACATGGTCTGGCCAGAAATGCTGGCTTTCGAAAACCATATCCTTCTAGAAACTAACAAACTCTTCGAAAAAAAATCAGATACCCAGACAATCTTAATAAAAACGAACGCATAGCGCTGAAAAACCTTGAAAACAATCTCACTTTTCTGATTAAACCTGCCGACAAAGGCAGAGGTATCGTCCTATGGGCCAAAACTTTATACAACACAGAAGTCCTTAAACATCTCAACAATACCAAGTTCTATCGCGAGATACCGGCCTATCCTACCACCAGACTCCTTAACGAAATAGAAAGTCTTATGTGCCATGCACTCCAAGAAGGCTGGATAGACGACGATGAAAAATTATTCCTGATAAACCGTCATCCGATACTACCCGCTTTTTATCTACTACCAAAGATCCACAAAGACGCCGAGAATCCACCAGGTCGTCCTATAGTACCAGGTATAGGATCTGTCTTAGAACCGCTGTCAATATACATTGACCACTTACTACACCCATTCATTAAACAAATGAGGTCCTATGTGCAAGACACTGCATCGACCATCAAAAAACTTGACACCCTAACCACCAATTAAGAAGAATTTGTTGTGACCCTGGACGTCGAGTCACTATACACTAGCATTCCCCAACACGAATGCATCGATGTGTTGGCCACATACCTTGATAAAAGAACCGATATGGAATCACCTACGTCTTTCATTCTTGAATGCATCCGCATCGCGTTAACCGAAAACTACTTCATTTACGAAACATCTTTCTACCAACAATGTAACGGAACCTCAATGGGAGCAACTTTCGCACCAGACGTATCCAACCTGTTCATGGACTTTTTTGAAAACAAATGTATCTATGACATCAATAACCCTTTCAAAGAAAAAATTAGCTTCTGGATAAGGTACATCGATGATATTTTCATGACATGGAAAGGAAATAATACAGAACTAAAAAGTTTCTTCACATGGCTCAACAATCAAGATCCCTGCATCAAGTTCACAATTCAGGCAGACAAACACTCTATTCCATTTCTAGACCTCACAGTCTAAAAAACCACCACCAACACCCTAGCAACAACCCTCTACAGGAAACCAACAGCCAAAAATACACTTCTGGAATTTAAGAGCTTCCACCCTCCTTGTCACGCCCCTACGGAGACCTTGGTCACTCTGGCATAGATGGTCGATTAGACGGGTTGCGGCCATCTTTACTCCCAAGATGGCCGCCGCTACAGAATGTGTGGGTCTAGGCTTGCACCATTGCCGCGCGCTGGAAGGACCGCCCCCCGACTCCGGAGCCGGTTCATCTGGTCCTGCGAACAACGCGCGGATGCGTTGCTACTCTTCAACAACAACGCTTCGTGAGTTCGATACTAGGATCTATTATAGGCTCGTTTGTTTGTAATGTCTTCCGTATAACTCTACCCTTTCCTCTCCCCTGTTTTCAGACTCGCTTCCTTCTCCCAACTCATACACGACATCTAAGTCTCGAGTGGTTTCCCTCTGCATCAATCGTTCCGAATTGAAGCTCACTGACCGGTTCGCTAGTGAGACTCCCTCCCTGGCGTGCGGTACGTGAATATTGCCATTCAATCCGTAATATATCAAAGGTTAGAAATAGACCAGAAGTTACACCTAATATTCTCTTACCTGTGCAGAGAAATCTGAGAACCATTTTCTTTCGGGAACGTCCTCGAAGTTACTTCTGTCCGCGGCTCTTCGGAAGACCTGCAATATAGCCTTATAGGTGCTTCCCCCTTCCCATCAGGTACTCCTCATTTCCTCAACCTATATTCTGCTTTCTAGTTTCCTTGCTCCAACTTACCGCTTTCCTCTGTCTCCAATCAGACGGCCCACTCCAGCAGACGTTCTGGTTACCAAGAACTTCTCCGGACAGACGACATCCATCCAGTGGACATCGACACAGGGTTTTCTTCCCCAGAGGGTTTCCCTGGAATCCTTCCCTTCCTTAATCTTTGTATTTGAGGCGGAGGAAGGGTCTCAGGGAGGCACTCATTCTCTACCCCTGTCGGAACCATTTCCGAAGAAGGAGGCGAAGGAGGGAGAACGACGAGTGTTTCTCTAAGGTAACCTTTCGGTCATTCACATCTCTCGTAACAGTCTGAATTATTACAGTTAGCAACGCCTAAATATAGAAGGAATACTGGGGCTTCCCCGGTGCTGAACGGTTGCCTTGGAGAACTCGATAGTTCTAGGTGATACCATGGACGCTGCCCAACAGCAGCAATTGGTTTCTGCAGTCCAGTCTCTGACTGCGGAAGTTCAGGCATTAAAGCAGGAAAATGCCTTTTTGCGGCAACAGGTTGGAAGGGTACCTAGTTGTTCAGAACTACCTCCAGGTCCCATTCCAGGGGGTTTATATGATGGGAATCCTCACAAGCTTAAGGCCTTTATCGAAGCATGTACGGTCCAGTTCTCATTTAAAACGGCATTCTTTCCGAACGATCGAGATAAGGTGGGACATATGATAGCTAACCTGACTGGACCGGCATTAGCATGGGCTACACCACTGGTTGTGACAAACAATGCTCTGCTAGACTCCTATCCTGCCTTTCTGAACAGTCTTAGGTCCATGTTTAATAGACAAGAGATCACTGTTTTTTCCCAAGAGCAATTATTAGACTTCAAACAGGGATCACAGGATCTAATGTCGTATATCACCTCCTTTAAGCAGCTTGCTGCTGGAACCTCTTGGGCTGATGATGCTCTGATAACACTATTTCGCAGGGGTTTGAATGAGGAACTTAAAGACGAGGTGTCTAGGGTTTCTCGACCCCCAAACCTAGCGGAAATGATTACCTTAGTGATGCAGATGGACTACCGTCTACAGGAAAGACTCAGAGAACGACGTCGTAATCGTTCTGTGAGACCATTTACTATGCAGCCTTCTAGTCCTATGAAAACCCCAATTGATGAACCTATGCAGATAGGAATCACAAGAGGAAGAGGTAGACTCACCTTGGAAGAACGTAATCGACGGAGGGCGAAAGACTTGTGTATGTATTGTGGTTCCAAGGACCACCGAGTACAGGACTGCCCCATCACCCCTATCAAACGACAGGGAAACGCTTCTTCCCAACCGCACGGGGAACCGCGGCTAGGGAGCCAATAACGGGTTCCTCATCCATGTCAGTGTCTTCTCAAGTCACAGACACTCCTGATCCTCTAATGATTGTCATACAGGTTTCAATGGAATGGGGCACCTCCGAACCAATTTTGGTTCCAGCATTGATTGATTGCGGAGCTGCAGGGAATTTTGTAGACACCCATTGGAAGAATGACAGAAGTATACCATGTTCCCTTAAGACCATTGCTGTTCCAGTAGAATCGGTTGATGGAAGTCCATTGACTTCCGGTCCTATCCGGGAACAAACAAGACCTATTCGAATGAAGATTGCGTCTCATCACGAGACCATCGTATTCGATGTCATTCGCACCGCACATTACCCCTTAATACTGGGTTTACCGTGGCTTAGAGCCCACAATCCATACATAAATTGGAAGGCCGGCACCATTTTTCTAGGATCAGAACATTGCATTACACATTGCCTTTCTGGTGGAGCGTTGGGGTTCTGTTCTACACACCCCGTCCAAGAAAGGAATAGCACTACTTCAGTGTTACATAACATACAGGAGATTCCTCCTGACTACCAAGAGTTCCAAGTAGTATTCTCCAATTCAGAGTTCGCTGAATTACCTCCCCATCGTAGAGATGATTGCGCCCTAGAACTAGATCAGGGTGTTCCAATCCCTTTTGGTCGCATGTATATACTATCAGCACGCGAACGGGAAGTCCTGAAGGAGTATCTCCAGAAGAACTTACATAACGGCCTCATTCAGGAATCCACTTCTCCTGCTGGCGCCTCGCTGTTCTTTATTCCTAAGAAGGATTCGACAGAACTCAGACCATGTGTAGACTATCGGGGTTTGAACAAAATCACTACTCCAGATCGCTACCCGATGCCATTAATCCCAGATATTCTTGAGGCAGTAAAGGGAGCCAAGATATTTACCAAGCTAGACCTACGCGGAGCTTACCATCTTATCCGAATCCGCGCAGGAGATGAATGGAAAACCGCCTTTCGTACTCCCTTGGGCCACTATGAATATAAAGTAATGCCATTCGGACTTTCCAATGCGCCAGCTGTTTTCCAACGTTTCATGGATCACATATTCTCGGATATCCTTCTACACACCGTCATTGTCTATTTGGACGACATATTGGTCTTCTCAGTTTCCAAGTCGGACCATATCCGACATGTGAAGGAAGTATTACAGAGACTGGAGGAGAATCATCTTTTTTGTAAACCTGACAAGTGTGAGTTTCACAAGGATAAAGTGGCGTATTTGGGTTATATACTATCCGCTGAAGGAGTTGCCATGGATCCCCGAAAAGTCTCTGCTATAAAGGAATGGCCAATTCCACTATGTGTTAAAGATCTGCAGAGATTCTTAGGATTCGCCAATTTTTATAGGCGTTTCATTCCCCACTATTCGGAGAAGATTCTCCCGATGACGACTCTCCTTAAGAAGAATGCAAGGTTCTTTTGGTCAGACAGGGCTCTAATAGCCTTTGAGAGTCTCAAGGAAGAATTCACCAAGGAACCTATACTCCTGACCCCGGACCAAAACAAGAAGTTCATCGTAGAATCAGACGCCTCGCATCATGCTATAGGTGCCGTTCTACTGCAAGAAAATGAACAAGGAGACGAGTGTCCTGTGGCCTATCTATCTAAGACGCTCTCGCCTTCGGAGATCAACTACTCGGTCCTCGAAAAAGAATTATTGGCTATTAAGAGAGCCTTTGAGGAGTGGCGACATCTGCTGCTAGGGGCCAAATATGCCATCGAAGTACGGACCGATCACAGCAATCTCCGAGTCTTACAATACTCTCAAACACGAAATAGTCGCCAAGCTCGTTGGTCTCATTTTTTTTCACCCTATAATATCATCTTCTCCTTCATACCGGGAAGAGTTAACCTCAAGGCAGATGCATTATCCAGAAAGGATTACAACTCTACCAATCCTTTCCGTTCTGAACCCTTGTTTCCCAAGGCCAGATTTTTGCAGGAAGTCACCACCTTTCTTCAACTAGTAGCTACGGAGACCTCTCGATTTATACAGACTAATCCTCGGTTTGCCGCTATCTGGAAGCTTAACTCATCTCAGGGATGTTTCTATAGAAACAAACAGTTATTCATTCCCTCCGAAGAACTGAGAAAAGTGGTACTTCAACTCTGTCATGATTCTCCGATGGCTGGACATCGCGGTATGGCTAATACCAAGGAATTGATTCAACGCCATTTTTGGTGGCCAGAGCTGAGCCGAGATATCAGAGACTATGTGACGGCATGTGCCATTTGTTTACAGACAAAGACCTCTCGGTCTGCCCCAGTGGGTCTCCTATCATTGATGCCGATTCCTGATCGACCCTGGCAGATAATTTCGACAGATTTTATAGTCGAACTCCCTATCTCGGAAGGTTGTACAGTAATCATGGTTACCATAGACTACTTCACGAAGATGGCACACTTTATTCCTTTACCTTGCATTCCCACTGCAGCTCAGATGGCGAAAATTTTCCTTTCGCGGATCTTCACGCTCCATGGGCTTCCAGAAACTATCGTCTCCGATCGTGGTCCCCAATATACTTCACGTTATTGGCAACAGATATGTAAAAGCCTCAAAATCTCCCGGGCTTTGAGTTCTGGCTTCCATCCTCAAACTAATGGCCAGACGGAACGCCTGAACCAGACATTGGAGGGCTATTTACGCTGCTACATTTCAGCTTCACAGGACAACTGGGTTTCTCTATTACCATTGGCGGAGTTTGCCTACAACAACTCCCGTCATTCCGCCCTGGGTTCCAGTCCTTTTTTTTGTTCCTATGGATTTCACCCTTCCTGTTTTCCTACTGGACTTCCTTCTTCGTCACGATTTCCTGATGCGGATAACCTACTTCGAGCTATCCAGACAGGTCATTTGGCGGCGAAATCTTCGCTACTTGAGGCTCAGGATAGAGTCAAACGGTTTGCGGACAGGCACCGTTCTCCAGCACCCTCCCTGAAGGCGGGAGATATGGTGTGGCTTGCCTCTCGTTTCTTACCACGGCATCTGGTCCCGTCCAAGCTGTCTCCTAGATATTTCGGACCTTTTCCCATTTTACGGGTGCTGGGCTCCTCTGCTTTCAAAATCAGGCTTCCCCCTTCTTGGTCCCGTATTCATCCCGTGTTTCACGTGTCCCAACTTAAGAAGGATGTGTGTGATCGATTTTCAAGGTTAAGGAATGCTCACCCTCCTCCGGTGTCTACCCCGTCGGGTCCTGAATATGAGGTGGCGGCTATTTGTGACTCTCGCATCTTTCGGGGTCGCCTGCAGTTTCTGATTGACTGGCAAGGTTATTCTCCGGCGGACCGTTCCTGGGAACCTGCATCTGCAGTGCATGCACCGGCCCTTATTCGCCGTTTCTTCCGTAATCATCCGGGGAAGCCGGGGGGCCCTGCCCTTCGGAGGGGGCATACTGTCACGCCCCTACGGAGACCTTGGTCACTCTGGCATAGATGGTCGATTAGACGGGTTGCGGCCATCTTTACTCCCAAGATGGCCGCCGCTACAGAATGTGTGGGTCTAGGCTTGCACCATTGCCGCGCGCTGGAAGGACCGCCCCCCGACTCCGGAGCCGGTTCATCTGGTCCTGCGAACAACGCGCGGATGCGTTGCTACTCTTCAACAACAACGCTTCGTGAGTTCGATACTAGGATCTATTATAGGCTCGTTTGTTTGTAATGTCTTCCGTATAACTCTACCCTTTCCTCTCCCCTGTTTTCAGACTCGCTTCCTTCTCCCAACTCATACACGACATCTAAGTCTCGAGTGGTTTCCCTCTGCATCAATCGTTCCGAATTGAAGCTCACTGACCGGTTCGCTAGTGAGACTCCCTCCCTGGCGTGCGGTACGTGAATATTGCCATTCAATCCGTAATATATCAAAGGTTAGAAATAGACCAGAAGTTACACCTAATATTCTCTTACCTGTGCAGAGAAATCTGAGAACCATTTTCTTTCGGGAACGTCCTCGAAGTTACTTCTGTCCGCGGCTCTTCGGAAGACCTGCAATATAGCCTTATAGGTGCTTCCCCCTTCCCATCAGGTACTCCTCATTTCCTCAACCTATATTCTGCTTTCTAGTTTCCTTGCTCCAACTTACCGCTTTCCTCTGTCTCCAATCAGACGGCCCACTCCAGCAGACGTTCTGGTTACCAAGAACTTCTCCGGACAGACGACATCCATCCAGTGGACATCGACACAGGGTTTTCTTCCCCAGAGGGTTTCCCTGGAATCCTTCCCTTCCTTAATCTTTGTATTTGAGGCGGAGGAAGGGTCTCAGGGAGGCACTCATTCTCTACCCCTGTCGGAACCATTTCCGAAGAAGGAGGCGAAGGAGGGAGAACGACGAGTGTTTCTCTAAGGTAACCTTTCGGTCATTCACATCTCTCGTAACAGTCTGAATTATTACACTCCTAGTCTCAAAGAAAATCTCCCATTTGGCCAATTTCTGCGACTAAGGCGTAACTGTACGAAACGAGAAGATTTCGAAACAACTAGCAGAGAACTTATCACAAGATTTAAAGAAAGAGGCTACCCCAACCACACGATTCGTCAAGCCAGAAAACGAGCAAAAAACAGAAGCAGACAATCATGTCTTGAACCGACCCCTTGAGAGCCTTGCAAGGACAAAATCACCTGTGTCACTACCTTCTCACCACTCAGCAATGAAATAAAGAAAACTATACTTAAACATTGGAACATTCTCCAAACAGATTCATTTAAACCCACCAAACCCCGTTTTGCATTTAAACGGAGCAGAAATCTTAAAGATCATTTGGTAAATACCTATACAGAACCGACCAAGCTAAAAGAACAACTCACCCTATGGAATCTACCTGCCATCAAAGGACACTTCAAATGCGGCTCATGCTCAGTCTGTTCTCTAACAAAAAACATGAAATCCATTGATCTAAATGGAAAAAATAGGAATTTCGAGTCATTTACCAACTGTAAAAGCAAATGGACAGAATACGCAATTCAATGCCCCTGCAATTTGCTATACATCAGCAAATGTAAGAGAGAAGTCAGACAACGTATTTGTGAACATCGCTCATGCATCAAAAATGCTGTTCTCGACAAACCTATGGTGGCACACTTCCAAGAGAAACATCACACCCACAATGACATTTTCTGGTTTGTTCTAGAAATAGCCAGAAACCCATTCAGAGGTGGCGATAGAGACCTCTCACTTTGAAAGCTAGAGTAGAAATGGATTTTCCACCTCGATTCTGTCAAACGAGGCCTTAATATAGCCATTGAATGGAATCTTTTCTTCAAATAAATCCCTATTTCTAGCGAAGTTTGTCATATGTTTTCTTTTAACATGCCTTGTGAAGTATTTTAACAACAAACCACTGGTCTCACCCCGCCTGAATACAAATTATGGTTTTTGTCTTTTCAAACTGTAATGCTTTAATCGTGTATCCCGAAGAAAGATGTTTTCTTTTTCTGCACGACGAGACCAAAATGCCTGTTTATGCAACACGCACCACTCAAATGTAAATTAATCTGTCGTAATAACCATCTGTGTTTTGTGTTTTTTGCTCCTAAAAATAATGTCCATGTCATTCAGTTAGACTAACTTTATTACATGAAGTCACCCTTGTTTTGCCACCACTTTGCTTTTTACACTATTACTCATTAGTGTCCTCATCATCACCCATGCATACAAATCAACTCATGACGCATGCGTGCCCCTTTTTCCAAAACATAGCGTCTCCAGTAATGCCGCATGCGCCACACCGGCCGTAATTGTATTTACACTACGTGCCTTCTCCATTAGTAATCATTTGGTTTCCGGATTCGCAAAGTAGATGTTTATCCGCCTCACGCTCCTTTTTCAGGTAAGAAATCGAGCCCGCTATGACCCATCAATCACTTAGCTAAGATCATTGTTAATACAGAACCGCACCGCGATTATTTCGCTCAAACTAAATTCCACCATCTTGTTTGGCATACTTTAGCCCAAACCACCGCCGCACCGCAAGCACATACCTAATCTGATGGCAGGCCCTAGCCCTAACTACAACCATAATCACGTACAACCAACAATAGACAGTACAGACGTGAACTTCCCACACGCTTTACTGGATATTCTCAGGTTCTGCACCGTAAAATCCTGTTTTTTTATTGATAATGTCCACGGAAATCACAATTCAACACAATACCACCCTTTTTGAGCCCTTTTAAACAATAAGGACACTTCTCTTTAAATCGTTTTTAAGCACCAGGCAAAAAAAAACCACTTTAGCCAGTAAAATGTATCCTTTTCCTTCCTACAAAGCGGCATAGGCAAAGTGTCTAACCTGAATAAACATCCAAGTACACGGCAATTGTACCCGTGTGATAAAACAATTCAAAAAAACATTTCCATTTTGGACCACATACCATCAACCAAGGTATTCTATTCGCTCATTATTTGTTTCATTAAGTATGAT
Organism: Ambystoma mexicanum; assembly: GCF_040938575.1. Classification (NCBI taxonomy): domain Eukaryota; kingdom Metazoa; phylum Chordata; class Amphibia; order Caudata; family Ambystomatidae; genus Ambystoma; species Ambystoma mexicanum. The sequence goes on along the minus strand of NC_090941.1, from coordinate 98,404,215 downwards.
CCTTGATACCATCCAGGCGCATTCATTGCCATCTTTTTCCTATTGTTGATTACCTCCATGGATACTAGACCAATCTAATTGTCTTCCCGAATTCAATTCAACTGTTGACAGAACATAGGTAGGTTTCCTATAGTGCAGTACCTTTTTCATACGGATTCCCCCGTGTGGTCACAATTCCCCTTGACATACTCTCCTCTCCCTCCCAATAGGCGTTCCTAAACACGTCCTGATGAAAGTTCGGACCCTTCATCTGTGAACATTTCTACTCAGTGAAGGTTGGAGAGATGTGTTCCATAGACTTGAGGCCAATGATAAGTCTTGCAGTCCTATTTGGGATTAATTGAAGAGCGTGGAAAGAGGCAGATTAAGAAAACAGCTTTTGCAGTAATCAAACCTTTAGAGAACCAGAGCTCTGGAGACATTGAGTTTCTGGGGGAAGGTGAGGAAAGGGAGAATGCCTCTGAGGATGTGAAGTTGACAGTGGGCCTTCTTGGCAAGGTCAGCGATATGAGGTGAGAAGGAGAGAGAGGAGCCGAAGATTACACCCATGTCTTTAGCCTCATACGAGGGTGAGGGGAGCAGGCCCAAAGAGGGTGGCCAGAGTGCAGGAAGGTAAAAGGGAGTAGGAACATGTGACACACGTCCCTTTAATTTAGCAAAATACCAGAACAGGCTTTAATTGCCAGTTTTCTCAGGGATTCTCAGACAATAGGTGCATTAAAATGGTATCAACATGATATGATATGATATTTTATTTATATCGCGCTCATACACAAGTGTTTCAGAGCGCAACCAAGCAAAGGGAGGGGAACAAGGGAGACCAAAATCAATGATCTTACTAGGCCCAGTGACATTAAGAAAACGCAAGTGCATGGGAAAGGGAAAAGGCGGAAAGTGCATGGAAGGGGGAGAAGTTTAAAATGCGGAACAGAGGAGAGAACAGAATAAATAATAAGTGCACTAATTAAATTAATTCAAGCAGTGAAAAGTGGAAGTGCAGCCAGCAGCAAGTGCATGATTAGTCAGATAGGGTATATCTGATAAGTGCAGAAGACAAATGGGGAACTGTATGGGTACAGATACAGATCCTGGTGCAAGGGGTGGCCCAGAGGCAGTGCAGGATGTAGGCAGGGTGAGAAGGTACCTGGGACCGTACCGAAGGACAGAGGGTCGCCAGGTGCACAGTGCTGAGAAGAAAACAGATCAGCAGGGGAGAGGAGGGGGAAAGGCAGAAGCGAAGAGGAAGGTCTTGAGGTGCTTCCAGAACCGGAGATGGTTCTCCTCAAGTTTAAAGATGGCCAGGAGGCTGTTCCAAAGGGAGGCCCCATCCGAACACATAGATGTGCCACCAGCTTGTTTCTTTAAAAAACGACTGAGCCTAAGGGAGTTATAAGTAGAGGAGTGAAGGGCTCAAGAGGGGATCTATTTACGGAGGGATAGTTGAAGGTATTTTGGACCCAGGCCCCAGAAAGCCTTGTGGACAATGCAGATGGTTATAAATGTATTCATTGCATCCACTAGGAGCCAATGAAGGGAAGGGATTTCAGAGCTGGAGAGATACTATCTCAGGGCTTGAGGCCAAGGACAACTCTTGCAGTCCTGTTCTGGATTAATTGTAAAGGGTGGAGAGTGGAGGCAGGTAGATTTAGAAAGAGGCTGTTGCAGAAGTCCAGCCTAGAGAGAATCAGAGCTTGGGAGACAGTGAGCTTCTGAGAGAAGGAGAGGAAAGGCAGGGTGCCTCTAAGGAGGTGCAGTAAGAAGTTTGACTTTTTAGAGACATCAGAGAAAAGTGTGGAGTCAAAGATGACCCCGAGATTCTTAGTCTCGCAGAAAGGGGTAGGAGGAGGGCCAAGGGAGGCCGGCCAGAGTGTGAGGGGAAAGGATTGTGAAGGTGTACCAATGAGGGGGATCCAGTCATATTGGCATTTAGACAAAGATCGTTGGCGTCACATCACATCAAGTTGAATAAGGTTGGTGAAGCACCAAAGAGCAAGGTAAGGAGAGCTCCCATAAGACCACTGGACCATCTTCACATCATATTACAGGCCATGATTAAATGAGGAATGATAGAGGAAAATAAATGTTCTGACAGGGTAGCTTCTGTTTTTTAAAAGTTATGAAACTGGACAATACCATGAGACTATGCATAGATTTAAGATAGTTTAACTACAACATACTGGTTGACACATACCCACTTCTGAATATAATAGAAATGATACAAAATGTTCAAGATGCCGCCACATAATATTCAAGATGCTGCCATATTCTTGACCATAGATTTAAAGGAGTGCATATCACCAAATTAAGTTAACACAAGAATGTAAACATCTAACACTGTTCATCACAACATGTGGACTTTTAAAATTTAAAAGGGTGCCTTTTGGTTAAGCATCCACCGCCTAATTTTTTCAAAAATTGATAGGGAAGTTATTTAAAGTCATTCCAGTAGGTACACATTTTAAAGATGATATGGTGATGTATAATAAAGATGAGGTGGAACATATGCAAGATTAAAACAAGTACTAACACCATTTCAAGAATATGGTATCACTGTTAAATGGCAAAATCACTGTCAAAAGATGGAATTAGTCCCAAAGAACTTCTCAGCAGAAGTGTTATTGGTGAACCTGAGCCAAAGTATAGACATGAACTAGTATCATTTTTTGGGTTGAAGTGAATATTGCACCAAAATCATGAGAGATTTTGCCTCGATCTTTGACCCTCAAAAAAGGGAGTTAATGAGAAAGGGAGTGAAATTTGAATGGCTAGACAGACAGAAGTTTAGTTATGAAAGAGCCAAATACTGCCTAATTAGATCTTCTACGCTGAAACCATTTGACACATGGAAAACACAATAATCACAGTCGATGCCGGCATTAATGGCCTGGGAAGCATTCAAGCCCAGGAAGATGACAAAATGGGTGAAATGACAGTTAGCTTTGTTTCAAGTACTTTGACACAAGCAGAGAGAGGCTATTCATCATCAAAAGAGACCCGTTGGCTTGTGCTTCGGGTATACAAAACTACAGAAAGTTAGTGTGGGTTGCACCATTTATAGTACGTTCAGATGACAAGCCACTACTTAAGGTACTGACTGGGTGTGGAGCAGAAAGAACATCCCCTAGACTCTTCAGAACTGCTTCAAGATTGATTGATTATAACTATGGAATACAATTCAAAGATGTTCAGCATAATAAAATTGCAGACTGATTATCAAGATTGCCACTTACAAGAATAGGAAGGGAAGAAGTAGAAATGGATGATACAATGTTGATTTTTGAGGTATGCGTGTCAGTGGGCAGTGCTATAACATGTGACAGTTGGATGTATGCATAAGAAAATGGCAATGTAATTGAAGAGGTATCTAAGTATCTGATAGATGGTTGGCCATTGATGAAAAATCAAACAGGAGAACTTAAGCCATATGGTATTGTGGCTGAGGACGTATCCACAGAACACACACTACTGAGAACTGGGCAGAAAGTGGTGCCATCCAAGGATATAGGGTGAGATGGCATTGCCAATGCCCATGCAGGACACTCAGGGATGACAAGCACAAGCAGTTGTGCAATGGAACATTTCTGGTGGCCGAGCATATATAGGGAGATTGTCAGGGAATGTCTCCAATGAAGTGAGAGCAATAAAGTACTTGTTACCAAGAAAGCACTGTTGGTTTCATCAACATTACAGATAAAGGCTGGGAAATCATATTCAGGGACATAATTGGAGCTTTTCCTGGAGTAAGGGCAGACAAGATAAATGCATTAGTCTTGATCAATTATTATAACCATTGGTCTCGAGTGTAGGTTATAAGGGAGGTTACTACTGAGGTTGTGATAATGTTTCTACAAGATATTTTCTAAAGGGGGACTGTTTCAAATGTTGCTGATATTGGGACACAATTTGTATCTAAAAGGATAATGCCATTTCTGTGACAAAATGATATTAAGCACATAAACATTCTGTTATACCATCCCCAGGCAAACAAATTGGTGGAAAGGTTCAACAGGGAGTTCAAGAATGTGTTTCAACTTTGTAGAGTCTCAAGCCTATACATAGATGAGGAAATGGTTTCAATTGTATACACATGCAGAGTAAGGAAACAGACCAGTAAATGAAAGATACTTTTTGAGTTAATAAGGGGTTCAGTATCATAGAGATGCAATATATCCCAGGTGAACTGAAAACATGATATATCGAGAAGGCATTACACAAATAACAGTATGAATTGAGGTGCATTGGAAAGCAGAAAAAGCAAAATGATAGACAGATATGATTCTAATAACAGTACAAGTTATTGTGGATCAAAGAAGGCAACATGGTTAAGATTAAATTACTGTTTGGGGTATCTAAATTGTTTCAAGATTTAGCAAACCTATTAAAGTATTAAAAGTCACAAGGTCCAGTGTGATTACAACCGATGAGCGATTTTGAATAGGAAACCAAGTTCAAGACATTGTAATCAATGTTTGGGTCCATTTGTTGAGAGGAAGATGTGTTATATCATATGTATAGCTATAAGATACAATGTGGGATGTATGGAATGGACCCATATCTAACATAAGGGGGTACTCTAGAAGGAAAGGGAGCAAGACAAAGGGAGCTGGTCAAGAGAGGAGGGCTGTGACTGTCTACTCTAATACTGAATTGTAATACAGAAGAACAAAACAGAAAGATGAAACACATCCACTGGTTTCCTCGTATTTCCTGGAATGGGCTACATAGAACATTTTTTTTTAACTTTAAACTATTCACATTCTCATTTTGCACATACATCATATCAGTATTTAATTTAGATATTTCAATATTTTAACAAAAACCTTTCTCAGGAGCATAGCAACTACAAAAACACATTCTTCTTTGTGGTTGATCCACATATACAACTTGCCATTCTCAAAGTTTTGACCACAATGTACTTGAATAATGGGACAACTCAGCATTGTCTAAGATTTTTGAGTGAAGGGCCCAAAAATAATGTGAACTTCATCTTCACATTTACAAGCACATACAAAATCGGATAGGGGTAAAATTTCAATTAAAAATGTCAAACACTTATTTTGAGTATAAAGCGGTCCTGTCTGATCTAAACATAACTCCTGACCTATAGATTGCTTACATGTTACATAATTATCTCTAAGAGAGATGCCCCTAGATTTTGCAAGCGTGTCATTCATGGTCTAGACCCAAAATGCCTATTTTACTTTTTTGAAGAAATAACTATTAATATTGTCAGGTCTATGCTGTAGATGGCCCATCTTTAAAATAACTGATTTCACATAAGCAATGCATGGCAAAGATTTTGCCCATTTGACCTCTAACACGGCCAACAGTGCTTCTGTGTAAGTTTGAAGTAAAGTATTGGACTACAATTTGAGTTCTAACATTAGATGTTTTAATTGATTCTCATATTCAATTGCCAGTTGATGCAACTCTATTCATAAGGGAACAACAGGGGTCCCATGGAGGGCTAACAGTTTGTTTTAAAGGTTTTTCTCACTAGGCAATTTAAACCTCTATGCTACTTTAAACTTTGTATCCCTTTAATAAAGAAAGGCATTGAAGATCTTCTCTTAGATCACAATGAGCTCACTTTTGAGGAGTTGGCGCTTCCTGGACCCATTTTATTAACGAGTATTACCAAGTAATTGAAGTGGTTATATGGTTAAATGCTTCCTACAACTCATAGGTGGTAGATTAATTAATGAATCAGCCTTGATGCCAAGTGTGGTGGGTTGGAAGAAAGAATCTCAGATGTTGAGTACATTTTGTACACTTTTTTTATAGAAATTATAAGAAGAATGCCTATCTCTCCCTATAGCTAAATGAATACCTACCTATTTAAAGAAACTAAAGGTGCTCGTCAGATGTAGGGAATCCCAATGTAAATATGTCCTCCATGCAAACTAATTCTACTTGTCCCTACCACTAATTATGACTAAAGTAAATAGGCCAACACATGTCTCTTCTTCTCCTGGTCTTCTCTTCTCTTTGGATAGTCTTTTTTATATACATGGTTCCTCTTGGTACATATATTTCATAGCATAATCTCATTTGATAGACTCTCTCATCATCTCTTGTAGTTCTTCAAAACAACTCTTGGGTTTTGCGCTTTCTGTGACACTATCTTTGAAATAATGTTCCTTCCAATAGTTCCTCATACTCCTATCATCACAATCTATTTGCTTAGTATTTCCTAAATTATGATAGCCTTTTTTCCCTTCTTGTCTTCTCTTGCCAAGAATTCTCTTTCTGAGGCTGTCTGTACATTTATCTTGTTCACTTGTGAGTTTTATCTTGCTCTTCTCATTATGTGTTGTAGAGTTGTATTGTTGCCAGGCTTCACATTTGAAGATATAGGATGATTGCCCTTCCTTCCAGGGTTTTAGTTTCCAGTCTCTGTTGGCTCCCCACAATTTCAGAGATTAAGCTTCTCTTAAAATATATTGATGCAGTTTGTGCCTTTGCTGGAAAAAAGGGGATACATCTGTCAGCAATAATTTAAAAGGAGGCAAAATGTCCTGTGTTAATTAAAAGTGCTAAATTGGTCCACTCTAAGATTACATTTGATTATGAGTCTAGGAGCTGCTTACAAGGCTCATATGAATCAAAGTTTGCACTACACAGTAAAGGGCATCAAATAATCCATCAGTATATTATGGTGAAGAGGTTAACTAACTAGAACAGTATGGAGTTGAGAGAACATCTATCAAGGATGGGGGGGGGGTGTTTTGACTCCCAATCAATTTCCACAAAGCTGCAACTTCTACAAAGAATATAATTAGTGAACAGCACTCTAGTTTTTGTTGATTTAGTCAATCTCTCTAACACATTTGATAAATGAGATGTCCTTGAGGATTCTGATTTGGACTGTGTGATACACAATGAGAGTGTGCTTCTCAATTCCGAAGCCATACCCAACACAGTAATGGTGTGTTGCCCAGACATATCAACTCTAACCTCACAGACTACAGTCCTTTTCTCAAGTCACTTCAGGGGTTTGACACATCCCCCTGCACATTATGTTCATTTTTGTAAAAGGCCTTAGTTGAAATCAATGTTATTATGCTAGAATTGAAATTATAAATTTTAAAATTGTGGGTTAGGTATGACGGTAACAATGCATTCTTGGTGGGTAAAGCGATTCCAGAAAGCATTGCTACGGTTTCTTCTGCAACTCTGACGAAAGTGTCTGTAAATACAAGTACTGAAGGGTATGTCAAGATGTTGGGAGAATGAGACATCTGGCAATAATGAGCAGGATCCCTTGCCCCCTACCATACATTATCATAAACCAACTCTAACCGCAACACACAGTTAATCTGTAATGAACTCCCTAACATCACACTATTCCTCCTACTATCACCAGGCTGGAAGGCTGATGACGCAAAGCAGGGCCGGATATGTACGTTTTCTCCTATTTCACAAATCTAGCCATTGCAAGGAATATCTGTATCTATCCTTCTTTATCTAACTCTACACGTCTTCTCGTAATCTCCACTCTGCCTCCTCAACTACCCGTTTGGAACCGAAACCTCCCTGTGCTTCCACTACTTCTGCTCTTTCTCTATTCATGCTCCACTTCCCCCAGATATCTGAGAACCATCCCACGCTGATTTGTTAAAAACTAAACTAAAAGCCTACCTCATCACCTCTGAGATACTCTCTTAACCTACCTCTCAAGTGCCTCCTAACTAACGTGGTTCCCTCGCCTGTAACCGGTCTGTCTCTCACTTTCTCTGCTTCCACCCTAACACTTCACCCATCATTGTCACATTCATAACACAGCTGACAAAACCACCTAACTGCTCTTAAAAATGGCTAGTGTTAATTGTCCTTAATCTATGTAAGTGCACCCGGGTATTGTCCTCAGTGACTGTTCCATTTACTACCCTCACAAAAAAATCTAAATGAACTCCATCTAAAGCCTTGCTTAGAGAAAATTCTGTGCTCCTTTCAGGATCAGGATTCATGTGCCGAATTGCTTGACAAATACAACAGATACTTACACGAGTTAGTAGAAACCGCGGCGCCGCTCACCACCAAACTAACTAGGAGGATTAGTAACAACCAAAAATGGTACACACCAGAGCTTCTTCTATTAAAGAAGGAAAAACGGAATCTGGAAAGAAAATGGATCATAGATAAATCGGCGGATAGTAAAGAGAGTTGGAAAAGGAAGGATAGGGTATATAAAGAGAAAATTAAGTCAGCCAAGGCTAATTTCTTCAACAAGGAAATTGAGCATGCCGATAACAATACAAGCAAACTCTTCAACATTTTGAAGAGTATAGAAAAACCTACATCTCTAACTCCCCCGTTTACGCCATCTGAGGAGGACTGTAATATGGTGCTCAACGCATTCCAAGCCAAAACGGAAAAGGCGAGACAAAATATTATCAAGGCCAGAACTTCCTCTAATCAGGAGATCTGCCCCACCGAAGGAAACACACCTGTCAGAGAACAACTCTTTAAATTTGACCCTATTTCCGAAGCAGATATGCTAGAGGTGATGAACAATATGAAACCCTCTACTTGCGCAGAAAATATTCTGCCCCCTGGCATCATTCTTAAACACAAGGATATATTTGCTCCCATCCTCCAGAGAATAGTGAACGCCTCATTTCATGAGGGCACGGTGCCTAAAGACCTGAAGAGAGTCACCATCACCCCACTTGTTAAAAAAGCGGGTCTAGATCCCAAGGATCCCGCTAACCTTCGTCCCATAACTAACTCGAATTTTGTTCTCAAATTGTTGGACAAGGTAGCCACACAGCAACTCCAACACTTTGTTGAGAACCAGGGGCTACTGCACCAGCAACACTCCGGCTTTAGAGCATCCCACAGCACTGAAACCGCTATGCTAGACTTGCAGAATCAGATGCTGACTATGCTGGACGATAACAAATTGGGGATGCTTATGCTTTTAGACCTTAGTGCAGCGTTTGACTTGGTGGATCACCACCTTCTCATCAAGGCGCTAGGGGAGAATGTTGGCTGCTCGGAGAGAGCCATCGACTGGCTCCTATCCTTTCTCTCCAACCGTCAAGCAAGAGTACATTGGGGTAGCAGTTTCTCCGTCCCATGTGACATCATATTCGGAGTGCCTCAAGGGGCCAGCTTATCCCCAATGCTTTTCAATATTTATATGCGCACTTTGTGCAGCTTTCTGGTGAAAGCCGGAGTGTCATTTACTAATTATGCAGATGACACCCAACTCATACTGGAGTTGGGGGGTAGGGATCATGCCATGGACAGTGAAGTGCTCTCCAGGGTTTACAAGTTAATAGACGACTGGATGCAGGCAAACTGGATGTGCCTGAACGACTCGAAAACTGAATTGATGTTGTTTGGCTCCAGTCGTCAGTTGGAAAAACTAGGGGCAGAGTACAGCTCTTTTCAAATAAAAAACGCCATTATCCAGGTGGTTCCCAAGGTGAAGACTGTGGGTATGATGGTCGATTCAGTTGTAGACTCTCACGCCCAGATTAACTTCCTCCAAAAAAATTCAGCCTACTATCTCAGGCTTATGAAAGCAATCATACCACTACTTAATGAAGTAAACAGGGCAACGATAGCCAGAGCCATCATTCTTTCACGGCTCGACTATGGTAACGCCCTGTTGCTGGGGGCCGCATCCAGGGATCTATCCAGTTGTCAAGTGATCCAGAACAACGCGGTCAGATTAGTAAAAAATCTAAAAAGAAAAGACCATGTTACGGAAGAGAGGCGTGCTCTGCACTGGCTTAGAGTAGAAGAACGCATCAAGTTCAAAACTCTCTGCCTGGTACATAAGTGCCTTTATGGCACAGCGCCTGCTTACTTGAAAACACACATAGTGCCCTACCACCCCAGCAGAAACCTACGCTCGGGTGGTAAATGCCTCCTGCATGTGCCCAGGTTCAAGCTAAAAACAGGGCTGGGCAGATCCTTTCTTGTGCTAGCTCCTAAACTGTGGAACAGCGTCCCCGAACCCCTTAGGTCCGAAGTTAATCACTCTGCTTTTAGGAAGATGTTGAAGACACACCTTTTTAGATGAGATCTTGGACGCAGGACTTTCTTAGAGACCTTGCAATGCAATAGTACTTGTTCCCATCGTCTGTCTCATACGTATTGTTCGTCTTGTAGTACCGGTGTTTTATGTACAAGCGCCCTGATGCCCTCGGGCTACCGGCGCTATATAAAAAACCAAATACAATACAAATACAATACAATACAACCTCGTCAGAATGTCAATCAAACTCATCCTTTATAAAAAAGCGTATTGCTTCCCATCAAATATGTTTTCTTATATATTGTATGTTCTTTTGTTCTTATGTTCCTCCATATATGTAAATAAATCATTTAAAAATAATGTCTTTATGGACTGAGCCAGTAATAGTGCTGACTAAGCCGTACAAAGCTCATTCTCAGATGCCATCAAGATGCTACAATATCAGTTCCTTCCTGGATAGATCCATTTATATAAACAACACAGTTTATCTGTTTACCATTCCAACATTATAAGAAAATGGGGCTGGGAACAATGGATGAACAAGAACATTCACTGTTGCGACTTATGAGAAGATGTTTTAATGTAATATTAGATGATATATTGGGGGTGTCTCATATATGATCTGAAAATTGGCAACATTTTGATTGTTTTTCTGGACATTTAGTACACCTTACTAAATGGAAGATCTTTTAGCAAGAACATATATGTCTTTTCCGCCAAAGTTTACCAAGGTTCACATAAATCCTTTACTACCAGAGCTAGCATCTGATACATACCTTGGATGTGCCCAGGTCTACTGTGCCAGAAGCCTACAATTACATGTGATAGTATTACATGCAGTTGTTTGACAACAGACATAACAAGCAGTCTTAAGAAATTCCATGTACCCATTCAAGGGGTTGCATTTTGGGACCGGGTCAACATAGTATTCTGGAGCATGGCAGGACTTAAAAAGAACATCACTGATAGTGATTTAATTGAACATATTAGCAAAATGGATTTCCTCTGTTTCCTAGAGGCATGTGACCGCTATGTGTGGAAGGTTTCTTGATTGTTTCCCAGCTCAGCAAGGCCCCAAGCACCTTCCTAGCAGTGGCCTATCAGTTTGTATTCATATAAATGTTAATCTGGGGGCCATGGCTGTATGAGCCTTCGAACGTGATCTCATGGCTATTAGCGTAGTCTTCTCGGGAGGTGTATAAACTACAGTCTATGTGGTGAGGAAGGAATGAGAACTATGGATATGGTGGAAAAAATGATATCCAACTGAGGGTTCAATACAGGCATAAACTTCTCACCCAGTAACTATTTTACCAAACAAGTTTAATGTACAGCTTGAGCCACTTCCAGGCCTTGCAGATGTGATGAGAGAGGCAGCTAAGCCCCTGAGAATACCGTCACCCCATATAGTAAATTCAGATAGGCCATATAAAGTTGTGCAAACGAGTTCAATGGGACTTGCCTTCAAATGTAACATTTAAGAAAACAATCATTGATTGAATATATTCTAGTCTCTATCAAACTCTGGCAGAGTCTAGTCCAATTTGAAATAAATTACTCTCTTGCAAGTGATCATAATTAGGCTATATTGACCTTGAGAATAGATATCTACAGCATTAGTCCTAGGTATGCAGCGATTCATTGGAGGCTATAAGTGCATTAAATGGTCTACTACTGATAGAATGAACATATTTCCCAAATTGTACAACATGTTTCCTCTGACCATGGAATCAATTTTGATTAACTTAGTAGTATACCCAACGGAAGTCATTGATACATTCCTAAAATAATAGAGTTAGCACAGGCATTATCTACGAAAAGCAACACTGGATCGAGAACAAGTAGTCCTAAATTGTATGATCATCTCTGAATACATGAGAATAGGCCTGCTTCATAGCTTATTGGTCTGGTTTATCAGCAGGAAATGTACATCAAGTTCCACTTGAACACAATAGACTTTTAAAAGTGAGGCATGGCATAGAGTCACAAAAAAGCATAAAAGCCCCAGGCTCTGGCTGTGTGCCAATCAACATTTATAAATATAAGACTACTGTATGTACCTGTGCATTAAATCCTGAAAAAATAAATGTGACAATAATTACAATCTTTTAAAAAGCCCACCGAGTTGATGCAGGGAATTATCGTCCAATGTCTTTGGCATACAGCACAAGCAAGATAGTTGTGTTTGTTTTCAATAATCACCTGGAAGTCTGGGTAGCAGGAAATACAATTCTCAGTAGATGGCAGCTGGATTTTCGGGCAGGCCGTGGCAAAATCTTGGCAAACTCAGGGCCTTGAAACGTGGTTTTCCAGGGGAACTTTGTGTTTTGTTCCTGGTGTCGAGACTCTTAGCATGAACTTTGGCCGGTCCTTCTTCAATCACATTGATGTTCAGCTGATTTTGTGCGTTTGCGGTGCACGTTTACGTGTACACTGCACGGTTCTGTAGACAGACATGATGACAGTCTCATCAAGTGTTCAAAATCATTGATCAGGTTGGTCTCTGTTGTGAGTTGCTTATGTAAATCAATGCTCCTGCAGGTCACTGTTCCGAGTCACTGATCGTTTGGTGTGCTTTGCACTCTAAAATTAACTGCACTGATAATGGGCGTGTTTGGCTGGCTTACATACTGCGGAGCAGATGTGGAGGGGAAGTGAGAGTTGGTGTTCTGCAGCATTATGGGACCTTCTGTGTGCTCTCCCCGTCTGTCGCCTGCCCTTTGTGTGGTGAGTATGCTGTGGTGCATCATAGTCCAGATATCATGGAAACAGTGCATTCTAGTTCCTTGAAATGCGGTTTTTGAGCCTTCAAACTTTATTCCTGGCATTGAGACATTTAAAATTAGCTTTGTCCAGTCTTTCTATGACCACATTGATGTTTTGCAGTGCAAATATCTCAGAAACAGTGCGTCCTAGGGCCTTCAAATGTGTTTTTTTAGGTCCCGTAAGGACCTTCACCTTCTGTTAATCGCATCCAGATGCTTGAAAAAAGCTCTGTCTGGTCCTTCTATGACTCCCTTGATGTTTTGCCACTTCCAGGCAACCGTCTCATATGTGCAAGGGCTGAAATCTGGGGAACGGGGTGTCCACAGGTAATGTAGCCAGTGATATCCAGAGGGTCCTAACAGGCAACTGTGCAACATTTGGTGCATATTGTTGGAAAGGTGTGCAATTGTGTTAGACCAAGCAAACAAACAAATACACAGATTTTCAGTTTTATATATATAATAATAGTGTTATCTGGGGCTCAAGTGGTGAAATCTCCTACAAATTCCCAGTTGAGGAGGGGTTGCAAAAAGTATGGCCCCTTGTTTTTTTTTTGTTTATGCATCAACAAACTTTCTTAAGCAATTATGAGTTCCAATACTGATGCTCAAGAACTGAATGGGCAGAACATATTAATTTTGCTTTACGCAAATTTAGCTATTTTAATCTTAAAAACACTCATGGGCCTGACAAAGCAAACATGTTTATTTTGTTAATTGCGTACCAAACAAAACTGATAGTCTGAAAAACAAAAATAAATCTTAGGCAATTTAAAATCATGATTGGTAATGTCATCATAGAAGAAGTTTCATATTTTCAATATTTAGGTTTTAGATTTAGCAATGACGGTGGCTAGGACACAGGGAAACACATCGACTAGTTCCTGCCGCAAATGAATACCACCAATGCTGAATGGTTCCATTCAATTCAGAATAGATCCATTAGCTCTGCTTTTCAGTGTGTAAGTCAAGATTTGGTGAATTATCGTTATGGGGCAGAAGCATAGGGTTTGGTAGAAATGTCCTAAACTAGTTGGATCTGAAAATCAGTTCTTGAAAAAACTGCTGGTGATTCCCCAAATGTACCTATGTATTATGAATTGAATTTCATGAAAATATACAATGAATAGTCTGTTAGATGCTTATTGTACTGGGTTCGCTTGTGAACTAACCAAAACTTATCTATCTTATATATAAATATATAAAAGCCAAAAGTTATGTGTGGGGTTGTGAGTTTGTGACGCAAAGCATTGTTCCTTATACAATTCCACACTGTTTTACCAATCTGCAAAAAATCGTGCATAGTTACCTGCCAAAACCCTGCGGACATTACTGGCTACATGACATTTGGACACCATATCCCTTTCCCCGTATTTCGCCAAACAATCCTTATACAAGTTCACACTGTGTCACCAGTTCTGCACCACATTTTGGGTACTTACTCGTTAGGACCCTCCAGACATTACTGGCTACACGACATTTGCATATCCCAACCCTTTCCCCAGACTTCAGCAAATGTCCAAATGCTTTTGTGGCTTTTGTGGCTTGGCAAAGCATAGCACCTTATGCAATTCCACACCATTTCACCGATCTGCACCAAATGTTGTATACTTACCTGTTAGTACCCTTCAGCCATTACTGGCTTCATGACATTTGGACACCCCACCCCTTTCCCTGGATTTCAATAAAAAGCCAAATTGTTGTGTGGCTTTGTAGCTTTGTAGCCTGCCAATGGAGCTGTAGACCATGTTCACCGGGAAGGGAACACGGTTTACGTGGAACATGGTCTGATGTGGCATTTTTGCCACATCAGGTCAAATTCCTTTTCCAGAAGATTTTTGTGAGATGGTCCTGTCGATAAAGTCGTAAACCATGTTCACCGGGAAGGGAAACAAAACATTTTGTTTCTAAATAAGCTTTGCAATGCCTTAAACAGTGTTCACCAGGAAGGGAAACAAACATCTTTGCTGCATCAAGTGAAATTACTTTCCCAGAGGAGTTTTGGGAGATTGTGCCTGCCGATGAAAAAAATGTTGTTTCTCAGCCGGTGCCGACACAAGGAACAAACCTTGAAAACCACGTTTCAAGGCCATAGGATGCACAATTTCTGAGATATTTCCACCACAATGCACTGCACCGATCTGCACAATGCAAGGGTAAGATGGAACAGCAAACTACAGGATCATTCATTTTCAATAATTAATGAGAGTGTTATCATGTCTGTCTGCAACACCAGTTAGGAGAACGGGAAGGTTTGCTAGAATTTGATAAAAGAAGAGCGTTTGGATGGTCTCTGGTGTGGTGGAATTGAACGTATTTGCTTGCTAGCTCATGTAAAATAATATTATCTGTAGCTAGGTTTTAGAGAATTCATATGCAGTACTTTGAGCCTAAACAAAGCTTTTGGTAAGAACTTGAGAGCAGCATTTTGTAAAAAGGGGAAACATGACAGTTTAAAGAAGGTGTCAACTAGCCCACTTGCTTTATGATATTTTCAATTCAAAACTGCAAGTGGTTTAGAATCTTACTTAGACAGTATGTGTACAGTTGAAAACAGATGGAAAACTGCTGTGCCTTCTGACTGTTTTTTTTATGACATGGTAAAGAAGAGCCATTACTAAACTTTCCTTCTTTTGGTCCAAAATGTAAATATGTAAGGCGGTTGAACCTAATCCATGTTTAAACAACTGGAATTAGAACTTTGCCACACGACATTTGTGTTTCTCATCCAAACTCCCTGATGTTTTTAGTGTGGCCACTTCCAATTCTAAAGCCTGGGTAAAAAGATCAAAATAAGAATGTCTTGTATGTTACGTGAGATTTCGTATATTTTAAAATGTCTTTTTTTATCTTCTAGGTATTCCTTTTTTTTATTTACAGTATTTGCTGTATGCTTTCATTATTATATAGTCAAAAAAACGCTTTCTCTGGATTCTCTATTGAATAGAAAGTAAAGACTATGGGCCCATTCATGGAACTGTTTTGCACGGTTCAAAGGGACTGTGCACTGCTGAAAAGTGACTTTGCCCTGCCGACACAAACCCTGATTCATGGAACTGCAAAGTGTATTTTGCAGTGCAAGGTCAGTGCACTCATGTTTGCAGTACAACATGATTTTGCACGGACTTTGCACTGCAAAAATGAAGATGAGTATTGGGCAAATTGTAAGACAGCTGATATAGTATGGCATGGGAGCAGCTCTTTAAGGTTAAAGCCTTTGATTACAGTAGGATCACACTTTTGATCCAGGTCTTTCAGTCATTGCCCGATTAACGCAGATACCAGATTCCTGGTGCCAATCAATAGTGTTCCCCATGTACAAGAAAAGACCACCCAATGATGTGAAGCAGCCAATCAGCCTGATTGATATGAAAGTGAAGTCCTCTGCAAAGCCTTACAAACTGGAAATTAAATTCCTCTGAACAACATTACACACGAAATAGCAAGCTTGGACAGAGGAAAATGGAGTGCTGAAAATCATGCAATATGAATTCATGCAGGCCTGGCATTCATTGATCAAGCCTTCTGTGCATTACTTGACTTCATGGCATTCTTGGGGGGGGGAGAGGGGAAACTGAGCAACACTTAAATTGAGAGGAGGTTGCTGGAGGCCTTCAGATTTATGTTAACTAACACCAACTCAACACTTTGCTTGAATCATGCATGCAAACTCACACTTACTTCAGTCCCACTAGGGGTGGTAAGCATGGCTGCATTCTATCCACCTCCTTTTGTTCCCCGTATAAATACAAGATGTGTATGGCCTTGTTGCAGGCATTGCCAGATGTTCCAATCATAGAGAAGTATAAGAAGCCTCTGCTCCTCTCCGCAGATGGCTCAATCCTCCTTGAAAGAACTGTAAGCACATTGCAAGTCCAGCTTGGCCAAATTCACGAGTATTTCATTGTAAATCAGCAGAAGGTTAACATAAAAAAAGTAAACGGTTATGCTTTAAACAAATACATATATGTTTGGTGGGGAGAAAGTGATGAATGTTGCTGTCTTTCTTTGACATTACTATTTCCAACATGGGACCATGGGGTCGTGGGATCATGGGTGTCCCATATGAAGTCAACAGTTGATAAATCACGTTCAGCCTTCAACACAATAATATGTTTCCTAAGTAATTATGGAAACACAGTGACTGCAAATGTGGATGAAGTTCTGGTCTTAAAGGCATGGTCCAGTAAAATGTTTTATTGTCCCTACAGGTCGGCCATGTTTTTTTAAGCCTAAGTGGCTCGATTTTAGAAAACTTTCCTATGGACCTTACCCGAGTTTTCGTCCATTAAACGCACGCGAAAACAGGCACCAGGGAGCCGCCATTTTGTGATAATCCTATCACTTGCCGCATCGCCCTGGCTGACCTGCTTCTGCGGCACTAAATCAAATCCCCCGCCCCTGAGCCTGTCATCAGCAGACCCGTACCGCCCATTTCCCAACGCCAAAGCACGTCTCGTGTCAACAATCGCTGCGCCTCAGCTAATGACGTGTCGACATGGAAATGGCAGGACGCCTCTTTCCTCAATAAGTATAAACAGACCGTTTCCCAACACACAGCAGCAGATTTTCGATTCCATTCCTCTCTCTGTGTTACTTTGAGTATTCTGTGACTCGTTTCTGTGCTCTGGTCAGCTACCTTCGCCGCTTGTAGCCTGTGTGAACACCTGTACCATCTCTGTAAATTATTTTACTTTGTTTACCATACAATGGCTACAATAATGCTCTACATGTACGAGCCCGAGTATACCGAGGAGGAACTACTGGAAAGGGAAGCACGCGAAAACGATGGGGATTCGGATGGGAGTTGGGAGGACGATTCAACAGATGAAGAGCCTGGGCCTAGTCGCATGGACAGCGTCTCCACCTGGTGCACATGCAATCGGTGCGAGCTAATGCCAACCGAGGACGAGAACTGCTGCTGCCGAGAAAACTCGGGATGCCTGGCCTACATTTCAGAAGGCGAGCCACGACCGCAATGCATCATCGATCTGCCAGACTTCAGGGCAGCCTGCCTCACACGGGCCGTGTTGAGAATAATGATGGTGCTTATGCACGAACTTCGCGCAACTGTTCGTCCTCGTAATCCGAGTAACGAGTAAGTATACTCTGCTTGTCATACCACTCCTATTTCATGTTCTTCTGCTATATCCAAAATGATATGTTCATATCATATTAACTCATGAAAGTCGTTCAATTGTGTGCATTGTCTAGATAGCATTTGTCCGTGCAGAATGCCATTAGTTACAAGAATTGTCATTGACAACAAACGTTTATTAAACTTATCTTGGTCATTTAAAACCAGTTTGTTTCATTCCTTTTCACAGGTGGTACAGGCTGGTGGCCTATCGTTCCTTTACATGGTGGCTCCACGGGAGGCTTGGACACCGCGTTCGAAGAGTGATACGCGCCTGTGCCGTTCGTGCCAAAAGAGAAACGTTCCCGAGTGACAGCGGTCAGTACAGGGGATTTTCTCTCGCTGTGCTGCAACCTGACCTGTATAATCTTTAAAGTCTTGTATTTTTGTGTCATGAAAATAAGATACAAAATAAAACACCACATTTATTTTAACAACGGTTGTTTCGATTTTTTAAATGAATCAAGTGTGTCTCCATTCAAGGATGGACGTCAGACATCTGTGCTCCGAATGGGTGAAGGTCTGGTCGCTGTGAAGCAGGGTGGTCACTATCTATCTAAGCTAACATAACATATTCTCGATAATGCATGCACTAAATAACACTTGTTCAAAGTCTTTCAGTAGGTTATGTCTCTATAAAAGTCACACATATATCTATACTAACAATTACCATTGGATTATACAGGCCTTAGGGTCTTGACCACTTTAATACACCGGTTGAAGTGTGGGTCTGTGCTCACAAGAATCTCCGTTATGTGGAATTTGTTATTGATAAGCAACGATATACTATCAAAGGCAGTTCGCACCCATGGATGAGCGCTGGCATGTGGGGCTGTCTGGGGCGCGAACGGCCAAGGTGCCAAACAACATGTACACTTCAAAAGGTATCCCACGCCAAGGGGCCATCGGTCACATGGCCTCCTCAGACCCCGTGTCTCCAGCCAGGCCTCCCCTTGAAGCAGGCCGCCCCCCTGCAATCCACATAAGTATGTCTCCATTCAGCAGTCTTCCTGTGCCTTATCTGCATGCCCCAGGCCCCTCCATCCCACCCACCCTCTATCAAAGGCGGTTCGCGCCAGTGGATGCGCGCTGTCAGGGGAGCGAAAGGCCAAGGTACCAAACTACATGTACACTTCAAAAGGTATCCCACGCCAAGGGGCCATCGGTCACATGGCCTCCTCAGACCCCGTGTCTCCAGCCAGGCCTCCCCTTGAAGCAGGCCGCCCCCCTGCAATCCACATAAGTGTGTCTCCATTCAGCAGTCTTCCTGTGCCTTATCTGCACACCCCAGGCCCATCCATCCCACCCCCTCTATCAAAGGCGGTTCGCACCCGGGGATGAGCGCTGGCATGGAGGGCTGTCACGGGCGCAAACGGCCAAGGTGCCAAACAGCATGTACACTTCAAAAGGTATCCCACGCCCAGGGGCCATCGCTCATATGGCCTCCTCAGACCCCGTGTCTCCAGCCAGGCCTCCCCTTCAAGCAGGCCGAACCCCTAAGACGAGGACATACATACGTCATTCATTCACAAACACACCTCTGTTTCTAATACTTTATAAACCACTTGATATGTCTCATGAGAACATCTTTGTGCTTTGCAAGTCAACTCCTGAACGTGCTACCTGGCAACCACTGAGATCTACGCTAATCTGCTCGTCGTCGTGCTATCCGTGAACTTCTGTGACCGCTTAGAGCAAACACATCAGTGTGCTACCTGTGGCCACCCACCTATTCTCCTGCAACATACTGCTCTGCTTGCTGAATCCAACTGTTTGTTGGTCAAGGTAAGGCCATGTATCCTAGTCATATTTCGCAGATTTTTAAATTTCTATCTATTTGCGAGTAGAGTACACAATAGTGCTATGTTCATTGGTCTCATTGCTATTGACTTGAGTTTCCATTGCTATGCTATCAATAGATATATTTATTTTCATCTTTGTCTATTGTCATCGAATTGCATCCTTCGGGGTCCAGTCTATAATGTAAGCATGTTTCCTTCTCGTGCAAGACAGAACATCCAAGGAACGAGTCACATGTTCAGATTTTAGTCACATCATTTATACATTTCTGCAACTTATACAAATACTAAGCCGCACATAATGAACTGGTATAGTTCCGGCGACCAAAACAAACCTTGCATTGATCATTGTATGATTCATTTACTTTGTATCAAATCTTTATTCATGAACATTGTATAATAATGTCGATATTTACTTTTCAGATTTATCAACAATGCCTGCCTGTTCGATTAGCGGTTGCCCTTCGAAGACCCATGCGAAATCTGAAGGCACTACAATGCATGTATTCCCGAAAACTGTTGATCGAATAAGAGAATGGGTCAGACATTGCGGTTATCCACTGGATGAGCTGGAAAGTAGAGTCCAACAAGACTTACAGGACAAGAGGGGTGATCGATACCGCATCTGCAGCCGGCACTTTTCCTTGGACATGTACACAACATCTTGGGTAACAAAGAAGAATAAACGACGAACGACACGGAAATTGCTCAAAAACGCTATTCCTACTCTATTCGTCCACATTCCGGCACCGTTGAGTCAAGTGTCCGGATTTAGCTTTAGGCCTTGCGGTAGAGTGTAGGTAGCCGAATTGATTAATTGATATTCTAGGTGTTCTATCCCTTGTAATAATTTCGATATTGATATGAGTGTATAGCTTTTTGAATAATGACATTTTTCAATATACTCTTTTTCGATTTCATAACCCACAAACGAAATGTATGTATATGGGAACAGGGAACTGTGCTGTATTGAGCATTTTTCAAGTATTCTGTCGCCTTATATGGCTATTTTTAATATTGGCATTTCATTATCAATCATTAATTTACCTTTACAACTTCTTGACTATCCCTTGCATCTGAAGCAAGAACATTCTACATCCTTGACGTGGTCACAGTTATCAACCACTTCTAGCGTGTATCAGGTAATCTTACTAGGCTAATCCGCTACAGACTTGTTTTATGCATGTCAAGTAATAGTTTTATACTTTCCCTGACCTGCCGCCAAAAATTAAATGTCTCCATAGTTATGATTCTTTGGGGCTGCAAAGCTCGCAGACAACGGGGACAAAATTGGGGGCCTTAGAACGCGCCAAGCGGGCCGTGGCATTTGGGAGAGAAGCCAGTTCGCATTTGCACATTGTGGCACACTACATAGAGGGATTCTAAACTTCAAGTTCTCACAGATGCCTTTACTATGGGATGTTGCAAATAAAGAATGCGAAGGACAGCGGCTTTGATGTTCATCTCGCGCCCAGAAGAGGCCCACAAGTCGCACTGGAAGTATAAGGGTCTATTGTTTTTTGACCTTGAGACAGGGACCATGCCGAAATAACTTCATTTGAAGGGGGTGCGCAATAACGTAAGAGACGATAAGGCAGAAAATTCAGAAACTAGACCGAGTTCCATTTTAGTTCAGTATACGAAAAATCGTTGTCAAGAGCACGGTCGGATTTACAGACTGCATTATGCAGAGACACAATGGAAATTTCAAATATAATGTGAGTACATCTTTAGACGCTTTTATACCGGATGAAGAATTAATGAATGGATGCATGAATAAATGAATGAATGAAGAGCTAGGAAAAGCAAGGAAAACGTGTTCGTAGTGGGCACATGGGCATGCAGGTCCACAGGTCTCACCGATCTCGGTCCTTGGCCCAGCCACTTTTCCCTGCACTGCCTACCTGCACTACGGGACTGTCTCTGTATCCTTCAGCCCCTTCTCCCACCATTTACCTTGCACTTGCCACCAGCTGGCCCTATTATTTATCTTGTATTCTACTAACAATGTACAACACTTTTACCCCCCTCTCCCCTTCCCCTTGCGCGATCTGAAAGACACCTGGCCTAGTAGGATCGTTGTCTGTCTGCCCTTGTTCCCCCCCTGCCTCGTCGCGCCTTGAAACACTTGTTTATAAGCGCGTTACAAATGCCATATCATATATCATATCATTCCACACGCATGTAGACTAACTGTCGTTTCTCATTGTGTGTTGGCCTCGATTTATTTCGTTACTTTTCGCATTGATTTTAGAGCCAAACATACTCCATTGAACTATCCTTGCAAGCAAATAGTTTCTGATCGGCCGTAATAAATGAAATAATTTTTTTGTTTTCATAACAGGTATTTGCTTGTTTGAGACACTGGCAGACGGATTCTTCAATACCTTTACGGTGGACTAGCGAGTAGTTGATGGAACAGCCTTGCGGTTCACCGTGCTTACAAAGTGCTTCTTTTAATGAAAAGCAACACCCTGTGTACCATAAAGGAACAGCGCGTGACTCAATATAAACTTAGACGGATTTGCAGATACAGATAAAAGAATATAAATGGCTTTAGGAGTTCATATGGCAATTACTGAATATTCTCTAAACATTAATGTCAAATAAATGTACTTTACCAAATGTACCGTGTTGCTGTTTGATTTTAAAGTACAGTTTCATATTCCGAATTGTGGCGCGCTGTGTTGTGAGATGGTCTGTGTTGGTTTCTGGGTTCTGTGTGGAGTCGCGTAGAAGACGACTGGGCGTGTTTGCCTACGCAGCACAGTAACGTCACGGAGAGACGCGGGGAATATGTATGTTTTGATAATGTCAGGCTCAGGGGCGGGGGATTTGATTTACTGCCGCAGAAGCAGGTCAGCCAAGATGCGGCAAGTGATAGGATTATCACAAAATGGCGGCTCCCTGGTGCCTGTTTTTGCGTGCGTTTAATGGATGAAAACTCGGGTAAGGTCCATAGGAAAGTTTTCTAAAATCGAGCCACTTAGGCTTAAAAAAACATGGCCGATCCGTAGGGACAATAAAATGTTTTACTGGACCATGCCTTTAAGTGTGAAAAGAGTCTATGACTACCCTTTTTGCATAGGAATGCATAATAGCCCAGTACATAAGGGTCTACAACCACAATTGGGGAATATTGGCATAGAGAGCAACACTGTGGTCTGGTTCAAAAACAGCAACACCATTTTCAAAAGAAGGCTATGAAAAACACATTTGCATTGTTTAGGGAAAGATGTTGGTTATGCACCAATTTAAGAGAGAGTCTGAACGTGGCTGTATAGAGTGTGGAGAGAGGCCTCATTCCGAGGTGGGCGGTAAGGGTTAACGGTCACCAGTAAGGAGACCGGTGCCGGTAAACCCTTACCACCCAATTCTGAGGTCCCTTAGCGGGTCCCAGCAGGAACGGCTAGTCTGACCAGCCGTTCTTTACGGGACCCGTTAAGGGACCTTAGAGCTAATAACGGGCCCGCAATTTGCGGGCCCGTTATTAGCTCCTTCCCCATTCCCATTGAGCCCTATGGGGGCTCAAATGGGAATGGGGAATGGTAAACTGAATGGGGATTTACCGGGTCTGCACAGGTCGGAATATCCCGGTAAGTCCCCATTCTGCCATACCGGACCCGGGTTTGGAGGCAGCCATGGCGCTAATAACGCCATGGCTACCTCCAAACTGTTACCTTAGATTGTCTTTTGGGGCATGAACCAGAAACAATGAGTCTGCCAAAAGTGTTAGCTCGAACAGGGCCGGGAAGAGGAACCATAAATCAACAGATTGACATCTTGAATAGGATGGTAATTCTACTTGAGCTGTTCATCCCTTGCCGATATCAGCCTTGGGGATTGTCTTGATTGCATGAAGTATTTATACACAATGGGCCTCATTAGGAGTTTGGAGGCAGCCATGCTGTACTTACTGGCATGGCTACCCCAAACCGGGTACCTGGTCCCAAAAATAGGGAATTAGCGGGCCATGCCAACTTTAGTGAGCCTGGTAATTCCAATTCTCGGACCCGGTACATCCCCATTCCCATTTGAGCCCCCATAGGGCTCAATGGGAATGAGGAGGATGCTAACAACGGACCCGTTAAAGACGGGTCCGTTGTTAGCATCCTGGTTTGCTTGCGGGTGGCGGTATGCACATCTGGTCTGGACCAGACGTGCATCCCGCCACCCGCAAGGAAACCCCTAATGTGGCGGCCCGTATGAATGGTGCCGGTACCTTACCGGCACCATTCATTCTGTGGCTGCCAGCCTCCTAATGAGGCCCAATGGGTCTTCCCCTTGTTTTTTTGTTTTTGGGAAGCCTCACTCGATATCGAGGAGCAAGTATTATACAGAGAAAATGCGAGTGTTTGGCTACCCCTCTCTCTATTTTGCAGACCAGTAAACCTCCTCTGGACACTGTGCAGTTGTGGAACAGATGCTGCACATTACCTCTAATATTTCATAATACCAATGTATTCAAAAACATATCAAAAACATATCATTAAAAAAACAAATCACATTCAAAAACCAAAAATATGGTTCTTAAAACATTACACAAGTTACCACAACAGAGAGTGGTGTGCACACATACATTACATTGATATGACATATAGCAGCAAATAATTTAAATAACTTTAGACAAGTATGTAAGTGGAATTATGCCTACTCTGTAAGGTACATAAATGCCACAGAAGTGCAAAACAGTGCAAAAAAGGGGTGTTAGTGCAATAAAGTGCTATATATGCAAAACAGCAGATTTGACATTCATATACGTAGGTATGAGCATACAGACAAAACCTATAAAGTGAACCGCCTAAGTAATTATTCTCGGTATTTGCCCATAGTCAATCTAGCTATGGTTAATTTAACTACATGCCAAACTTTGGTTTTGGCCAAAGGTCTTTCCTTTGTGCCAACTACAGACACCGATTGGTATGGAATGGAAACAGAGATACAACGTTTCTTTCGGAGTTTAAGACTCTGCATGTTCTTCATGGACCACAATGAACAAGAAAGTGACGCAGACACAGGCTTACACCCACAGTCATCCTTTACACCATCAGATAACCAGATTCCAGAGGATTTATTGATTTTTGAGAGATGTGTTCTCAAAGAGATAAAACAGATGAGGAAAAGTAAAAATAGAATACACCCAAATCTGGCCATGGGCGAAAGAAAAGCTTTGAAAGACCTATCTGAGAACCATGATTCGGTAATAAAACCGGCAGATAAGGGGGGGCGGCATCGTTATAATGACCAATGACCAATACATCCACATGGTTATGTCCCTACTCAATGATGCTGCTAGTTACCGCACCCTCAGGAAAGATCCGACAAAAGAAATTAAAATAGAGAGCTCAGAAATGGTCAATTTTTACCTAGAAAGGGACTGGATCACGGATAAGGAAGCCGCCTTTTTGACAACATCACAAGACCGCACCCCGTGTCTATATACTCTTCCCAAATTTCACAAAAACTCACAGGATCCACCAGGGAGACCCATTGTCTCGGGATGTGGATCTATTCTGGAACCCATTGGCCGTTTCATTGACTTCTTCCTTAAACCATTAAGTACAAAAACGAAATCATATCTTAGGGATACCATGCACACAATTCAAGTCTTTGAGAATCTCTCATTTGACCCAGAACACCAATGGTGATCATCATAGATATCAAATTTTATATACGTCTCTACTGCAAGAGGCGGCTATAGACTGTATTTATGAAAATCTGACCAGGGAGAATGTTCAACTGCAGGTCCCACCAGAATTTATTATCGAATTGGCCACTTTGGCTCTTGGTAAGAACTTCTTCACATTCGACAATCAGTTTCACTTACAAATCAAAGGGACAGCAATGGGCGCTACTTTTGCCCCAAGCCTAGCAATCCTCTTTATGGCATCTTTTGAGGAGCAGTTCGTATATAGTCAAATCAATCAATGGAGCTCGAAAATCGTTCATTCGTATCTATATATTGATGACATTATTTTCATTTGGACTGGTGATGAGACATCTCTTAAAGATTTTTGGGAGTGGCTCAATACATGCAACAACAATATCCAATTCACGCTGGAATACAGTAATGTCCTAATACCTTTCTTGGATATGCAAATTTTATGCCAAGGGGACAAACTTATTTGTAACCTGATTAGGAAAGCCACAGATCGGAATACACTCCTGCATTACCGAAGCGACCACCTGCAACATATTAAACAGAATCTCCCATATGGTCAGTTTCTATGGGTGCGAAGGAATTGCTCCTCCTTAGAAGATTTTTACGTTAATGCAAGGGGCCTTGAAAGAAGACTACGGGCACAAGGTTATCCCAAGAGATTGGTAAAAAATGCAAGCAAAAGAGCCAGGTTTACCAACCGAGATCTACTCTTGATACCACAGGCGAATACTACCCAGCCCAAAGAAGAGAGAGTGACTTGTGTGATCATACATGGCCCCATTTCTTTTGACCTCAAGAGAGTGATTCGCCAACATTGGCCCATAGTGAGACTACATTTCCCGGATGAACCCGTACCAAGGTTCGCCTTCAAAAGAGCAAAAAATATCAAGGAGCATCTGGTGCACTCTACATTCTCTCGAGACACACCTCGCACAGGGCTCTGGAACTTACGGAAGATCACGGGTCACTATCCATGTGGTTCGTGTTCTGTATGCAAATTTACAAAGAAAATTCAAACATTCGGAATTGGCAACAAACAATGGACTCTCAAACATCAATCGAACTGCAAGAGTAACCAAGTGGTTTATTGCATTGAGTGTCCATGCGGAATGTTGGGACCCGCATTTCAGAACATCGGTCCAGAATCCGATGCAAGAATGTCACAGCCCCCTTGGTAACACACTTCCTGAACAACCACCATACACCAGATGATATACTTTGGTGGGTCTTGGAGAAAATCCAAATGGGCCCTAATACTCAATATGGAAAAGAGATGGATCCAAAGATTAGATTCCTTCGAAAATGGACTGAATGAACAATTCTTTCCTGGATAACAGACCTATGGTGTGAATCTGCCCAATGTGTGCTCTGCTCATATATAGCCTCTGGTCAAAAATGGTACCCGGGACTTGGTTGATACACACATTGTACTGTACGCACAAGTATCATAGGGACTCATGTTCCCCCAACAGGAGTTTTGAGGTCATCTGTGTAGTCACTCAATGCACATTCTGCATAGGACTATATGGCCCTCACAGATTTGGTACCTCTTGTGAGTACACACCATTACCTTGCCATATTTTGTGGGAGATCGTTCCTGTATAATGTCAATCTCCCCTATGGACACCAGGATATAGCTCTAAATTTCTTTTTACATTCATCCTACTTTTTGATTCCTTGAGCAAGCCAGGTGATCTGGATGAGTACATGCTCCACGTCACCGGCTTACTCAAGATAGAGCCCTTTTTGTACGCCCCCATATTAGGACACCCCGCATTTCACAGCACAAACATGGGAGTCTGCTTCACGATTCACCTGCAAGCACGGACCGATGTCCCGGCTTCCAGCTAGGGGCTCGGCTGCTTTTCAGGGCTGCCTACTTTGCCGTGACGCAACATATAGTTTTTCGCTCTATCTACAGTAACAAATGCCGGCATTCTTTGTTTCCCATGCAGATGGGACAAGATTGCCCTGCCTGCATTACTGCCTACTGCAGACGTGAACCAATTGTTCTGCATGTTGTCAGACCCATGTGACCTCGTTACCACAGTAACCCTTCATTTACTTCCGTATACTGATTGATACCATAACTCTAGGACACCGTGACTCCCCGGGCCCATCTGCATCACTGCCTACTACAGACGCGAACCAATAGTTCTGCAAGATGTCAACCACACATGACCTCATTACCACAGTAACCCTTTATTTACTTCTGCACATTAAGCAATGCCGTATCTCTGTGGCACCGTGACTTTCCGGCCATAGACTCTTCGAATTTTGAGGCACGCGCATTCCGTATGGCATTCGCACGTCTACATTTCCAGGTTTGACTGTGGCTCGCAGACAGCCATCTTACTGCATGAAAATATATGGTATACGAGCATAGAGTACATATACATTTCTCTGTCTGAAGGGACTTCAAGTTTATAACGAATTCATCATGTTTACCTTCCCTCCTTGCCGCCCACTCATACTTACATCCAGGACTACAGGATGTACGGATGTACGGACATAGAGTATCTATGTATATATATATTTCTCTGGCTGAAGGGGGCCCCCATTTTACAATAAATTCAGCATGTTTACTCTCCAACTTAGGTGCACCACACCAAGAGCAACTCAGGCTCGCCATGAAATCTGGTCACTTTTGAGACGACAAAGTACATACATCTGGCAACTGCTACAAACAACCTTTCTCCTGTAACACAGGTACCATGGAACTTTAAGTTTACTAAGTATGGGACCTATCCAGAATTATACTCCATAGGTCATCTGTAACTCTACTTTTCAATTTTAGGTGCTCTAGATTGTGCATAGATGCAGGCTAGGAATGGTATTTCGACATCACAGCATCTATAGACACTGACCGCAACGTGAGCAATCTATTCTGCACCACATGTTGACACTTGGATATTTTTGAGGTGAGATACTACTCGCCCCTCTGTCCTTGCAGGCCCCATTGTTTTACAATAATTAATATGGTAACCACACACATGGGGCAACCTGGTGGGGCGGTTGACCTGGAATTCATGTGGATTTGTCAGAAAAGGGTAAATACAGCTGGGATTTCCTTTCTCCCTGGATGATATTTCTTCCCTGCTGTTAGAATATCGCTGTATAGGGGAATTAACACATAGCTTTTAGTTGTCCAAATCAGGAAGATACAAATATATATATATATTTTTTTAACTTGAATATTTCTATAATCCCTACACACGTAAGACTTCTTCCTAGGCAAGTGGTCATCTATACCCACTCTCTACATCTTCTTATGAGTCTTTCCTCCTTTTTTTTTCTTTCTGTTCTTTCCTCACAATCACAGGGTCCTGTTAACTACTGCCCTGATGAAGGCGGATCTTCCTGTCTGAGAATTTGAACTCATATGTTCATACCGCCGAAACGTATGGTCATGAGAGGGGAGTGAAGATCTTTTTTAGACCGAACTACGGGTTTGGACCACAAGCTATAACAGGTCCAACAACCGAAGGAATTTCCTTTGGCCCCCCTCCTGCGTTGACAGACTGACCCCGGTTTAAGAACTATCTTAACTCTGGAATACCAAAGAGAACTCATCCTTCTCTCTGTCTTAAACCAATCTCTTTTGAATTTATAGCAGTGTTTGGGTTTAAGAAACTTTCTGTTTGAAAAGGAATTGAATAGACTCCACATACATGGTTTTTAGGCTATGTGCATCCTTTTGTAAATATCGGCCAACTGTAGCCAATGATGCTTGTTTTTCTTAAGTATTATGCATGACTATGTTCTTTTTTCTTATGAATGACTTTATTATTTTCTCGAATAATTTTTTCTGTTCAATTTACATATTCTCACATATCTGCTTCTTTATATGTTAAAGTGCCTTCATGAGTTGGGCTTTTATTTATTGTACACATTTGTTTTTCGTTTGATTTTCACATTGTGTGTTCTTTTTTATTGCATTTTGTTGAAAATAAGATGTGACATAATGTTTACACATTTGTGGCTGACATGGTGTTGTTCTTTACGTGAGGGGGTATTAATTTAATTTAATTTGATCTTTTTTTTAACTTAGGTTGGACTAGGAGACTTGGTTTGAATGATTTAACCTAGTAATCAATCTTTCACGTAACAGTCCCCCCTTTTTTGTGATATAGTATACTCCTGCCTAAGACTGTTACTTTTCCCTATGGGCAGACCGACGCCACAAGATAGTGGGCCATTTGTTGCAGATTTTTTTTCTTTCTTCTTTACCTGACACAAGATTGTTTAAAGAAAGGGACACATTTCAGGCTGGCAATGTTTTGCATTGTGTGGGTGAAAAATGCAAACATGGACAGTAAAAATGTTTTTTAATCTTATATTATATTTCTGCCATTTGGTGATTTGATATCAGTAGCGTTTTGCAAATTGTGATAAGCTCCTTGTACTCCAAGGAATTTGTTAAATATTTCTCAGCTTTTTTAATCCCTTTTCAGACAAAGGTACAAGTAAGTTGTTCTTTATCTGATTGTGAACCTCTTGCATACATGCACAATGTGGAAACGATCCACTCCTGCAATATTTGCAAACTATCCCTCAGCTCCTTTGGTAGTCATTTCAACTGCCCTTAAACTTCCATGTTGACCAACACTCATGCAGCGTACAGTGGTGATGAGCATGTGCTCTTCCACAGAATGCACCACTGCAGTGAGGTGCAGTTTTTGCTGCCTTATGGCCATCTACCAATACAGATATTGTGTGTCAGCATTAGACCCTTGGTGACTACCCACATAATGTCACACCCAACAAGCTACCAACACTACCATTTGTGATGGGTATGGTGCTGGTGGTGGGAACACGGCCCTGCTAGTGGATCTGTCTCACTGGTACTAGAAGGTCAAAGGTGAATAGGTCTTGTTGACCTGCAGTGAGATTGTACCTACACCCACCTAGGACCCTCCCCTTCCGATCAGGGATACCCCCTAACAAGATCTTCACTTCTACCTCAGAATGTTCCACTTCTTCTTGGTTGTTAACTCCCCACCCCTTCTTTTGAAGCGTTGGCTCCTCCCACCTGGCTAGACCACCTTACACCTACTAAGTTGTTGTGCCACCTGCTTCCTGACTCTGAAATCTCTTCCATAAACCTCCAGATTTTCTGATGGACTCACCCAAGGTTTTCCTGTATTGTTTCCACTTCCTTCCAGTGTTTTCTGACCTATGTTATCGAATCACCCACCTCCTGTCCTGTGTCTTCAGTCTATTGCTTTCATCCTTGCACTACTACAATATTGTTCAACCTCCTTCCTATTGTCCTGTTGAAACAAACCTGCTTCAATAAGGTTTTCCCAATATCCTTCCTCTAGCTAAACTTCTCTTTACAATCTTCACTGACCTTCTTCGTAACTCCACCAACTGCCACTGCCCTAACACCAACATCCCTCTCAGCTTCACCTCTGTCAAGATGTAAACCATCTCCTCCTTAAAAGCAACCACATCCTTCAAAAAACTCACTCCTGCCTCCTTCTTACTCTCCAACCTCACCTTGTTCTCTGACCCCATCTAAGTTCTCAACAGCTTTCCCCACTCCATCTAGCAGAATGTGTCTCCCACATCCAGATGATGATTATTATTATTATTATTATTATTATTATTATTATTATTATTATTATTAGTTTCTTGTTTTGTGCCACATGCCTGTACGCCTCAGGGTGCACAATGATCACAAACATTACAAAAAAACAAAAAGCCAGAATCAGTTAAAGAAGGAGCAATAGAGTATCATAACACGTTTAGCCTGGCTTAAGGTAAACAACTGTATTTTTACTGCCCCCTTAAATGCTGCTAGAGCGTTGGAGAATCTCATTGTCAGTGGAAAGCACATTCCATTCTCTGGGGGCCTGTATAGGAAAGCTGACACCACCAAATTTGGCCAACCGAAAATGAGGTTGTTTGAATTTGTGATTCTCATTGGATGCCGAGCGAGATGATCGA
This sequence comes from Ambystoma mexicanum, assembly GCF_040938575.1. NCBI lineage: Eukaryota > Metazoa > Chordata > Amphibia > Caudata > Ambystomatidae > Ambystoma > Ambystoma mexicanum. The sequence continues at coordinate 98,372,909 of NC_090941.1, read as the reverse complement.
CAATCAACCGTTCTCAGAGATATTAAGGGGCAATAGAGGTCCAGCACTTATAAGATAGTGCTAAGATTTTATGGGTGATCCTCTGCTTGATAAGCAACCAGTGCAGTGTCCTTCTGGAGTCTGTAATGTGGTCTTGTTTACATAGACCAAAGACTGTTGCACTGCACTATTCTGGGTAGTTTGAAGGGATTGAAGATTAACCTGTGATGTCCCAACTAAAAGACTGTTGCAACAGTCAAGTCTCGAGTTCACCAAGGACGACACCAGAATTGATCTATTACTTAGCAAGATGTATGGTCTGATTTTATTAAGCAGCCTGACCACAAAGTCACAGGATTTTAATTTATATTTTTAAAGCGCTCACACAGCCCGCGGGCATCGAGGCGATGTTACAGGAATTGTTTGTTTTGTTGCATTATAGTTTTTTTTTGTCTTAGTTGTGTTTTTATAACACGCTTAAATACCCAGAGGTTTCTAAGCGCGGACCCGGGGATCGAACCTGTTTTGATTTGTGTCGTCTTGCTTCCAAGGCATACACGTTGCCGCTGAGCTATCCTCCCGGGATAGGATGAATGGCCATACAACACATGGGACTTCATGCTCAGTTCTGCATCCAACTGGATGCCCAGAGTTTTGACACAGTCAGTAACCATGATCTTCCTATTATTGATTTTGAAGTTTTTATGAGATACATCCAGTTTCTTGAGTCATTGCCCAGCAGCCACAATAAGTAGCTCCATCTTGTTGTCTTTAAGCACCAAGGAATTAGTCACCATCCAAGACATTCCAAATTGCAGCATATACACCATTCAGGGTTTCAGTGTCTTGAAAATATGTGCCTGATAACTCAAGACCACCTGGGTGTTGTCTGCAAAGTTGGTGTATCGGACACCCAGGCAGACCAATGGATCAAGCAGTGTTATTTATGCACTTATGCCGCCATGTTGTCCATGCTCCTTCCACCAACCTGCACTTTGCCTGACCCTGAGAACTCTTACAACTTTGTCATCATAGAAGGGCTGTCTCATGAGTGGCCTCTCCTTCTTCCTTAATCAGCCTGTTCAGCAGTGGGATTTGTTATGAAAGAGGCTATGTCATGGAACTCAGTTCCCTGCCTGAACTTCCTGTTCCTTAATACAGCTTGTGGAACACTTGCTGGGGCATTTGAGTTAGGTAAATTTCACAAGCTGCATGTTCTACCATTTCCTTACGTGTGTTCCTCCCTGAAGCTCTGGAATGGCTTTCAATGACTTGTCTGTGTGATTTCAAACAGTTTCACATTTCCACAGATTTGCAGACCCAGATTTGGGTCTGTGGATCAAGACTGGGTCAATGGACCCAATACAGGTCTGAAGAACCTTGGCATCTGAAAATTATCTTTGCTAACCTATGTCAAACTGTTTTCTTCCCCACATGTTCTATATATCTACCCTAGCCATAGTTACTCTTGGGCCACAACAGTTTAATCTGGGTTGTGTGTTTTCAGGATGCTTCACCCCTGTTTGCAGGTTTAGGACCTTCATAGGTTAACCCTAAGGGAGACCTAGTGGTTGCCTCTAAATATCTGCCATGGAATTTTGGAAGAAACGTAATGTTAGCCATGTGAAGAGTTCTGGCACACTCACTGGGCAGCCACACACTTCCCAAAGAGATACCCTGCATCGTGCCTCTGGGGCTGCCATCCAGACACATAGGTGTGTCTGCAGGTCCCAGAAACACCATTCGGTTGGCTTCCCGTGCCAGTCAGGATGCGTTGTCAAAGGTCAGGCTGAGAATTGGATTGCCTGCACAAAGGCAACTTTCCCAGATCATATATCATTCAGTCTGCACTCAAAGATTCATATGTTTTTCATAATGCCACATGAACAGTTGCATCTTTTGCAGCATTAAGCAAACTAGATTGGTATACTATGAAGACACTGGATTCATCTTCAGTGTCATAAGCACACCACATGCAGGATGTGTCTTATCCTGTGAAATAACAGTGCTGGTAGCACCATCACAGGAAGCAGCATTCCAGGCACTTTCTTTGCCGGTGGGAGACTGGCTAGAGATATTTATTAACAGTCTTCATCTTTTCCAAGAAACTGGAAATTGATTGATGGAATGGATCACAATAATCATTACCACTGACATGGCTTTGGACTGTTTGGGTTTTCACTCTAGAGCATTTCACTTCTAGAATGCAAGAACAAAACATGGCTACGATTTCTGGTGTTCCCATGTGAGACTAACATGGCCTGTCACTTCATATAGAATCCTCCACTTGGTGACATGGCCAAGACACATTTTGATATGACAGGGCACCTTCTGTAAATGACAGGATAACAAATGATGGTATGTAAGGCTAGCAAGAGCAATAAAAGGAGTAGAGATGTGTACACCTTGAATCCTCCACTTTTAGTATCCATTCCAAGTTAATCTCCAGAACAGCAATTCTCATTTATCTACCATCATAAAGCACACTTGAACCTAAATCGTTTAAGGTGCTTCGGGTGCTTGCAGCGCTTGCTGCTGCCATCTGAGTGCAAGCTGCAGGTCAAATGTTGGCAACCTGGAAGAGACAGCCGTTCCGCTCTGCCTTCTGAGGATGGCGAAATCAGTCATCTAGAGTTGAATCAAGACCTCCATTCTTGTGTGCAAGCGGAAAACACTGATATGATATGGAATTTATAACGTGCCTATACACAAGTGTTTCAGGGATCTGGCAGCCTTGATCCCTGGTGGCATTCTGTAGATCCCAAACAGACACAAGTGGGTGAAGGAGCCAGTCCCTTAGATTTGAAATGTTTGGACGCCATGGGAGAAAAAAACTGAGTAGAATTGTGCAGGCAACAAGCAACAGGTCTAGGAAAGCATACCTCAAGGCCAAGTCCAATGACCCCCTGATCACCACAATCACAAACTATCTAGAAGATTTTTTACACTGACCAGGGACATGCCCTAGAAAACACTACTTAGCCACCAGATGTGGTGCTGTATAATTTGATGTGCATCTTAGTTAGCAGTGGACCATGGCTCGCAAAAACGGTGGCATGAACAATGAGCAAGGAAAGGTAAGATTCATAGCCTGTGTTGTGCATTTTATCAATGATAACTTGCAGGATCATGTAATGTCCAAACATTGTTATGCAACCATGTATAACAGAAAGATATCCAGTTTATGTTCATCAATACAACAGAGTGTGCACATATCAGAACAGCAAAATGTGGCAGTATGACTCTGGACAATTGAAGAAACAATGACTGCAGGCTAAGTCAAGAGTGGCCAGGGCATGTGTGCAAATAGTCCACATGCAACTGACATTTGCATGCATAAAGTAGTTTCCTTATACATCTTGTAGGCACTCTAGATATCTAACATTGTAGCAACGTTTGGGATATAACTTGTGTAGGGCTTGAGATTGACATTTGTCAATCATGTAATTTCATGTAATGTAATTGTCATTAGTATGGCGCCTTTTCCCATTGGTATGGTCTCAAAGTGCTGTGGGTGACCAACATTGGGGGATCGAAGTCCAGGTATGGGAAATTCATCAGAGGAGTTTAGAATGTGTGTGTGCACTTTGTTCACTTTAGCCAATACGAAGCTAGGTAGAGGTGCCCGAGTCCCTGCTAGTTACCCATGTCGAGCTGACATATGAATGGGTGCTGTGAGATAGTCTGGAGAGTATAAGAGAGCAGGAGACACATTATGTGTGCAACTAGACTGAATCTTTGTCATGAGGGATAGGTATATTTCTTAAGGCAAAGGTGTTGCACGATTTGTCTTAGAGGAGTGTATTGTTAGACAGAATTGCATGCAGTACCCTCTGGGACCACCACATTGTTCTTGCCTTTAACAGATAGAGACCTGACTTTACACATATCTTTCAGTTGATCTACTGTAAGAATGATCAGGGCTTCCTGTTTGAAGTTATCCATATTTGGCATTATGAAACAATTGTTTTTCTAGTGGCGCTTAGCCTTGTGAAGGTTATTTGAACAAAAGTAAGAGCAGCACTCTCAAGGTAACAACTATACTTCATCCTTACCGCTGTACACCAGTGTTAGACAGAATCACATGCAGTACCTTCTGGGACCACCACATACAATTATGACTACAGGTGTAAGCCAAAACAACCTTTGGTATAAGTCTGTACCACACAGTTTTTGTTAACGAGCTGAGCAGCCAGGCTTATCTCAAGAGTGAATGTGAGCAGTACAAGAGGTTACACAGAGGTCTTTCAATCACAGTGGTTCAAGTAGACACTTATACTCAAGGTTTCTTGGTAAAACACTTATTAATTTACACAATCATTTAGAAAACATTCACTAGAAGGAGGCAACTTAATATTATACACAAACACACTTCAGTACTGAACTAATAAGTTTCTGAACAAGTTAGGCTCGCCTGAAGTAGGAGCAAAATGGCACTTCAGTTACTTTCAATAGCAGTGCAAATAGTTTCAGTTCACAAGAGGACTCAATTCTGTTCAATAGGCATAAGCCAAAGTCAATGGACTAGTGTCTTGGATAGGAAAGAGCAGTTCTTGTAGTAAACGGTAAAGTCTTTGCAAAAGTTCTCAGAAGTAGTTTAGATGAAAAAGAATCATATGTTGGGTTACAAGCTGATTAGGCCTGCAAGTTGGGAAAGTTTCACGAACGTTCACTGAAAGAGTGGCATTCTTTCAATCGGGTTGGCACAGTTCCTTATAAGAAGAAAAAAATGCAGCTGAAGACGTTGGTTCCTGGTCCTGCAGATCTCACTGTTTCTGAGCCTCAGTTGTGGGGACAAGAGGGAGCACGTCGGGAGATTCCTGCACTACACATTATTGTCAGAAAACGCTGACAAGGTGGAGTCACTTCCGTTCCAGTAGCTGTAATTCAAGCACACAAGCTGGTGTCCCTCTCACTGGTTAATCCGAACCAGCCTTGAGAATGGTATCCAGGTAGCTTACGAGTTGATTGGTCCCACCAACTCAAAGGAAGAAATCGTCCTTTAAGGGGCTTCTCTGTCGAGATGAACTTGGCAATTCGGACCTGCAGCAGGGCTTCACCGGGCAAACCAACGGTCCAGGAGTTGCAGCAGCCATACACTTCCAGCTCTTCTTCGGATTTTTTCATTCCAGTGGTTGACTCTGCTTTCCAGTCCAAGAGACTCACCTTTTAAACAGTTCTCTCCCTTTCATTCCATTCTAGCTGTCACTCACCCAGCAGGTTGGCTGTCCTTGCCGGAGCGTTAGCCAGCCAATCACACCAGAGTGTATTTGGGTCTCCTAGGAGACTAAGCACAGGGAGTTTTGGGCACCTCCCACACATCCTGCCCACCCCAGACACTCAGACGTGAGAGGCGGTCTTCAGTCCTGAAACCCGCCAAAGGCAAACGAACAAAGGGACCAAACCTGGTTTGGCGCGGCGCAGAGACACACTCTGGAAGGACCTTTCCAAAAAGAAACGGTGAAAAAAGAAGACCGGTACCTGTTTAAACAAAGGGGCTTAATGGTCATCTTGAAAAACACGGGTCCCGTGATTTTTAGGTACCGGTGTTCACGGTCGAGAAAATCATGGTAGTTCATTGTAAAACCACTGCCAACAGCCCTTTCAATAGGAAAGGGTAGCATGTGACTGCTACATGAGTATTTAGCCACAGGGGATACTATGTAACCCCTCCAGCACTACATTGTAAGATGGTGTGTGCTGGTTCTAGGAATTTGGAAAGACTAGTAAAGTCAATTTCACTTTACACTCTCTGGGTAACAATAGTTCATCCCAGAGAAGGTATTTAAACCTTTGGGAAGTCTAAAAGACATCCCTGTGTCACTGCACTGAAGGTGCTGTGTAACACACACGAAAAGATGATGCCTATGGAATTGTCTAAAACTCCATAATTAAAGAACAGAGGTGTAAAACACACATCAAAATACATGAAAGAGTGGGAAAAAAGCTCACACTCTTACCAGGTAAAAAAATCAAGTCCTCAAAATCCAGCAAAGTTGCTGAGGGTCTCTAAGGTGATGGGAATTAGCACATTTATGAGAATTCTCCCTAACACTCGTCCCCCTCAGACTAAAGGTCAGGAGGATTTAATCCACTCCTGGATGAATCTCCTTACTCAAGTCGGTCAACCATTCTGGAGAGACCATCAGCATTTTTGTGATTACACCCTGACCTGTGTTCAATGGAAAAATCAAACCCCTGTATGATGATTGACCATCTTAACAATTTAGGATTTACCCCCTTCATCTGCAATAACCATCTGAAGGTTTGGTGGTCAGTCTGAATCACACAAGTAGATCCATACAAGTATGGTCTAAACTTCTTCAGTGACCACACAATAGCAAAACATTCTCTTTCAATGGTTGCCCACCTTGTTTCTGGTTCCTTCAGCTTTCTGCTGATGAAGCAGATGGGGTGCTCCCTACCTTTCTCATCCAGCTGACTCAGAACTGCACCTATACATGTATTGGAAGCATCTGTTTGTACAATGAAGATTTGGCTCTAGTCAGGAGCTCTTAAAACTGGAACTTGACAAAGGGCTTTCTTAAGTCCTTCAAATGCCTTGGTGCACTCCTCATTCCATCTGACCTTTTTGGGAAATGTGGGTGAGGAGATCACATTCAAGGGAGAAGCTATGGAGCCATCGTTCTCTATGCATGTATCGCTCACCTGGTATCCACGGGGACGTCACTCAGCCTGTTCTGACCTCTTACGACCTCAAACCCTTCCCTGGAGGCTATTCGACTGGAGACTGGGCCTGAAACACATGATTGGTAGAGTTTATCTCCCTATTGTCTCTGTGTGACCTTCTTTCCTGGGGTCCAACCCTTCCCTTTGATCCACAGCTCACCTTGTTTTCTTGGATAGTTTGCTCTCTGTCCTGCTTTCAGCACAAGGGCACGTTGATTGATGCGGGCTCGTTGCTGCCTAGGTACTTCACTGGCAAGAGTCCGACAGGTAAGTATAATGAGTCTTTTGAACAGTTCTCTAACTTTGTTCCTTTCCTTCCTTAGATGATGGCCGGCGTCCGGGGATGGCGGCGTGCTGCTGAGATGAGTAGCGCTGAAGGTGAGCGAGAGCGCGATGCACCCCTTTCGTATTTGTATTGAACTGAGTTCTTTTTCTGTGTCTTTTAGGTGCTGCGACGTTTTCAGCGTGGATGCCGGTTATGAAGAACAAATGCGGTGAGTAAGCGTGGTATGCAGCGCCTCCAGATGTTTACATACTAACCTGGAGTGTCTTTCCCCTCTTGCAGATGGATGAGAAGTTCCGGAGACAGAGTTCCCCCAGAGTGGCTGGTTTTCAGGTAAGCGTTTGAAGCTCGAACAGTATTTAAAAATAAGCGAAGATTTGCAGAAAGCTTACTAATGCCTTTTTTCTGTTCTTTTCCCTTTTCCTTAGGAAGCGGCGTGCCGGGATGGGAAAGACAACGCCGAAGATGCCCGCAGAACAGAAGGAGCGATGAATGATGGGCAGAAATGCTGCAAGGTAAGGCTGTTCCTAACAGTGTTCTTGTTCTTGCAGGAGCTGAGCGCAGAAGAAAGATGCAGGCCTACTGGTGACCGATCCGAACACGGTGAGTGTCACGCTGCAGGTGCAGAAAACGCAATGCATGTTTCTCAGCCTGGGCGTGGCTTAAATAGTCTCTGGGTATCGCAGGTGTCTCTGGGCTGAACCACACCCAAAAGACTAGACTGCACATGCAGTTCTGGGAACCGAAATATGTGGGGGCATCCATCTTGTCCCCATCAATGCACTACAAGTCCAATCCCCAATGTTATCCTATGGGAGTGAGTGAGTCTGGTGCCAAAAGCGCCAAGTCTGACTCCAAGTGGGTCGTTGGAGGGATGGAGAGGCCCTTGAGGGCCATGTAGGTGATCGTGGCCTGGCTCCAGCCTGACATCTTGGAGGGCTGGGGACATGAGGGGCAGGAATCATGACAATGAAGTTCCTATAATAACCAGCGAGACCTATGAAGGCTCTCACTTGGGTTTGAGTAGTAGGGGTGTCCCATTCTTGTACAGCTTGTACTTTGCTAGGTAATGGCCTTATTTTACCTCCTCCTACCTCATGTCTAAGGTAGACCACTTTGCTCTGACCAATTTCATATTTACTTGCCATTATGGTCAGATGGGCCTTCTGAAACAAATCCTAAGTGATCAACATGTATGTTCTTTGCAAGTAGGGCTGAACATTGCAATGTCATCCAAGTATGCCATGCAGAAGTCCTCCATCCCATTCAGAACTTGATTAACCATCATTTGAAATGTTGCAGGTGCAGTCTTTAATCCAAAAGGCATTACTTTAAACTGGTAGAGGTCTGCTGGGGTTGAAAATGCAGTTTTCTCCTTGGCATGGTCTGTCAGGGCTATTTGCCAATAGCCTGACGTTAGGTCAAATGTACTGAGGTACTTGGCCGAACCAAGTTTGTACACCAGTTCATCTGTTGTAGGCAAAGGATGGGCATCAGTCTTAGTGACTGCATTTAGAGCTCTATAGTCCACACAGAATCTCAACTCATTGGAACCTGACTTTGGTACTAGTACAACTGGACTAGACCATAGACTGGTAGAGGGTTCTATTACCCCGAGATCAAGCATCTTGTTGACCTCTTCCTTTTTGTGGGTTCTTACTTGGTCTGACACCCTACAACCTCTGCTTTTAACAGGTAAACAGTCACCAGTGAGAATATCATGCTGGCCCCAAGGGATCAAGCCTGCTGTTAGTGAAAACAGGGAGGCAAACTGATTTAACAGAAACTGGCACTCCTCCTGCTGTTCCAGTGTCAGATTAAAAGTGAGATTAACTCCTTCTATTTTCTCATCTAAAGGTTGTCTTCTGAGGAGATCAGGTAGAGGTTCACTCTCTTCCTCCTATTGAGCTGAAACTCGAAGCAAAGCTCCCACTTCTGGTCTTGAACACAGGCTTTTAGATGGTTGGTGTGAAAGACCCTGGGGGCCTCCTTAGGGTTGACTAAGTCCACCAGATTGCTGACCTCTCCAAGTTTTCCCACAGCCTTGAAGGGTCCTATCTATTTGTCATGTAAGGCCCTCTGCCTTGTAGGTACCATAACTTAAACTTGCTGGTCTTGAGTAAAATCAGCCATGTTGGCCTTCTGGTCATAATATATCACATACAGGGGTAGCCGCCTGACGATAATTAACGCATATTTTTAATGCTGTATGCCATTATTCAAAACACAAGGGGATTAGTTGGTGTTTGCAAAGGTCACCACTATTCTGAACTTGTGTCAAAGTCTAAAGGATCCCAACAGGGAAAGGCGTTCAATGCACATTCATTTGTACATGTAGACACAAAATTTGTACATGGTGTAAGTTTATTACAACAAATATATTCACCAGGGTTTAATCAAGGTAAAAAAATTGGATGCTTACAAGAGCAATCAAGTAACATTTTCTAGGAACAAAAGCCCTAAAAAGCCTTCTGCTGCGAAAAGTTTACAGAAGTATAGGTTGTTCACATATATATATATATATTCCATCAAAACATCACATTAGTTGTAAACTGATGAGTATAAATGCAAAATAGAAAAAACAAACAATTAAATGCAAAAGAAAACATAAAATTAATTTACAAAAAGTTAAGTGCAGTGAGGTATGGTGATAGACTGTAGTAAAGCAAGAACATGTCCTTATAGAATCAGGGCAAAACCTTTATGTATCTGGATATTAGTCTATTAGACTGTAGTAAAGCAAGAACATGTCTAATGGGCGCTTTTCTTTAGTGCAAGCGCAAGCATATAGAAAAGGTACTTGTCCTTATAGAATCAGGGCAAAACCTATATGTATCTGGATATTAGTCTATTAGCTATAGGTGACCAAACCTTGGTCTACGTCGGGAACAGAAAAAAATCCCAAAGGTGTACTTGGGGCCAACACGATTGAAGCTGGACCCATGGACGTTTCGGCTTCCAGGATCTGGTGCCTTCTTCTGGGCCAAAGGATTGTGTCTCCCTATGGGCTTCATTCAGTCCTTTCTCAATGGATCGCAGCTTAAAGACCCACCATGCTTCTTTGTAATTGAGGGTATTTTTTATATTCACTGTGTTTTGGATTTTCTCAAAGACCCACCACTTAATTTGGTCTTGATTGTGTTGGAATTCTACAAAGTGGAACATATAGGTAAGCACTCCATCTTCTGTCATTTTTTGCTATTGGAATTATCACAGTGCTGTTCAGTATTTTGCAAACATTGACAGGGGGATCCTGTTTCCCCCTCCCCTTTCTTACTTCTGGTTACAGCTACTCGCAGGAAGAGATGCCCTCCACCTGGTCTCTTTAACTCATGATGCATCTACCTCTTCACTGATGCTCGTACTAGGATTCAGCAGAACACATCACTACTGAGTTTCTTCCCCTCTCCCCCTGGACACAAGCTCAAGGTTGGCTTGCTTTTCTGTTTTTAATTTTACAATTTATTGCTTTTAACCACATAGGTCTGTGCATTTGACACTACCTGTGACACCCTTGCACTTTGTGCTAAGTCTAACACTCCCTCACCTTGTGTTTACCACCCATAGGGAGACACAATCCTTTGGCCCAGAAGAAGGCACCAGATCCTGGAAGCCGAAAGGTCCATGGGTCCAGCTTCAATCGTGTTGGCCCCAAGTACACCTTTGGGAATTTTTTCTGTTCCCGACGTAGACCAAGGATTGGTCACCTATAGCTAATAGACTAATATCCAGATACATATAGGTTTTGCCCTGATTCTATAAGGACAAGTACCTTTTCTATATGCTTGCGCTTGCACTAAAGAAAAGCGCCCATTAGACATGTTCTTGCTTTACTACAGTCTATCACCATACCTCACTGCACTTAACTTTTTGTAAATGAATTTTATGTTTTCTTTTGCATTTAATTGTTTGTTTTTTCTATTTTGCATTTATACTCATCAGTTTACAACTAATGTGATGTTTTGATGGAATATATATATATGTGAACGGCCTATACTTCTGTAAACTTTTCGCTGCAGAAGGCTTTTTAGGGCTTCTGTTCCTAGAAAACTTGATTGCTCTTGTAAGCATCCAATTTGTTTTACCTTGATTAAACCCTGGTGAATATATTTGTTGTAATAAACTTACACCATGTACAAATTTTGTGTCTAAATGTACGAATTAATGTGCATTGAACCCCTTTCCCTGTTGGGATCCTTTAGACTTTGACGCAAGTTCAGAATAGTGGTGACCTTTGCAAACACCAACTAATCCCCTTGTGTTTTGAATAATGGCATACAGCATTAAAAACATGCATTAATTATCGTCAGGCGGCTACCCCTGTATGTGATATATTGTTACCTCAGCCTTAGGTTCCGCAAGTTAGGCTGTCCCTCCAGTTAATAGGCCTTCTGGTTATGCCAATGCTTCACCAGAGCCTGATCTGCGTTTAAGTTATCAGATGCTTCTGTCATCATGTGTGTCATTCTCCTCCAGAGACCTAACACATAGTCAGTGACTCTCACTGGCTTGGAAGAAGGAGCACCCTCCAACCCCTCCTTAGGTAGGGTGAATTGATCTCTAACTGGATGACCATAGAGAAGCTCAAAGGGACTAAACCCAACTCCCTCCCGAGGGACCTCTCTATAAGCAAATAGAAGGCATGGCAGTAGAAGGTCCCCCTTTCTTTTAAGGTGTTCCTCTAAAGCACCTATCATGCTCTTCATAGTACAGTTAAACCTCTCTACCAACTCATTTGTCTGTGTATGGTAGGCAGTTGAGAACTTGTAAGTCACTACAGAGTTTTTCCGCATGGCCTGCATGTAGTGGGACATAAAATGTTATCCACTGTCAGAGGTGACTTCCTTAGAAGAACCTACCCTGGTAGAAATACCAAGTAGGGCCTTAGAAACAGCCTGGGCTGTAACAGTCCTCATAGGTATAGCTTCAGGATACCTAGTAGCATAGACTTCTACAATCAATATATATTGATTGCCTGAAGAGATTGGAGGGTCTAAGGCACCAACAATGTCAATTCCTACCCTCTCAAAAGGGACTCCCACCAATGGGAGAGGGAGGCACCAAAGGTGCCACATTCTTGGCTCCACTCTTGCCAGATGTCTGACAAGTGTGACAGCTACTACAGAATGTATCTACATCAAACCCCAATTTAGGCCAGTAGAAATATAGAGAAAGCCTTTCCTTGGTCTTCCTGGAGTTCAAGAGACCAGCCAAAGGAATCTCATGGGCTAACTGTAGGAACTGGCATCTGTCTCTAGAGGCACTACAAGTATTCTGTAGTCACCTGGGATAGACTCTGTTGGTTCACTGTAGAGGAGGCCACCTTCCCATGCTTCCCTGGCTCTTGCCCGCCAAGCGGGGAAGCTGTCTGTTGGCAAAGACCTTCAAGAGTAGGACACTCTCTCTGGCCTCTAATGAAATCTGCCCTACAGGGGCCACCTTCTGCCAGTAAAGACTGCAGCTCAGAATGGTCTTTAGGATCCAGATCTCCAACAGGGGTAAGGTCTTCTTCCAGTTCTGAATCCTCAGAAGCTGATTCAACCTTTCCTGGTTTTTCCTCACACTCAGCCTCAGCTGGTGGAGCAATCACTGGTGTGACTTAGGACAGTCCTCTCAGGGATGCCCTTCTTGGTAGCACAGCAGTGCTTTCTGGCTTTTTCCTTGAGGCTTTGGGTTTCCTCTTTGTCTCATTCGTCTCAGAAATAGCAGTTAGTAATTCTTGTGGGCTGGGTGTTATAAGGTACTCTCCCTGGCCCTACTTTTCTGCTCCTGTTTCCTCTTAGTGGGAGGCCTGGGGGTGCATGATAGAACTCCAAGAAATGTTAGGTCCTTCCCCAAAAGGACTCTCCCAGGCACCTCACTTTGCACACTAACAGGTATCTTGACAGTCATGATGTTGCACTGGATGAGAGCTGGTAGTCTAGGAAGCATTTGGACAGGGCCTCCAGCAAGTTTAGTGAGGCTTTTGGGTGCCTTAGCAACACCGGCAGCCTTGAAAAAAGATGCATCCACTACTGTAATGCTGGCCCAAGTGTATCTAATGGCAGGGTCTCCTGACCATTTAAAAGTACACTGTCCTTGTAATATTATTTTGTGTTATCTGAAATTGAATTATAGACATCTAAATTCTGCTGTTCCCACAGACCCAGGGACACTAAAGAAAAACTGACGGAGACTCCAATGGGGTCTTCAGCTGGTACTTCTAAGTCAACACTTGTCACATGTACTTCTTCCTCTGGGAAGAAGGCTAAGGAGGCAGTGTGGACCCCTGAAGGTTTACCCTTGCAACTGGGATCCCCTTTCTCATGGTCGGTAGACCCACAAGAATAACATTTTCCAAATGTTTTGACAAATGGGGGTTTCTGCTGACCTCCCTTTGGTTTGGCACCAGAAGTTTCACTAGCCTGATTTGGTTTCCCTTGTGGCTTTCCGCTCTTATGTTTGAGGCCCCTCTTTTGGATTGGAGGTATTAGAATTCTATTTGCCATCTTTCTTTTGCTGCTTCCCATCATCCTTCTTCTGAGTTTCCCCAGAATCCTTGTGAGTAGCCCTGTTGGTAACCCACAAGTCAGCAGCCTTTTCTAACATCTTTGGATCAATTTCCTTAGAGTCAGCCAAGTGCTGTCTCAGCTCAGGGGAGCAGGCATAAAAAATAGATTCCAACAAAAATAGATTTCTCATTCCTTCAAAAGTGTTAACTCTGTAACCCTTTACCCAACCATCTAAGTTCTTCATGTTAAGATGGATTTCTGAACTCTGTCCTGGAGGGGCAGAGGTTCAGAAGGCCAGCCTAGTTTCTTGGAACAGGGTAACCTCTGGACAAGCCAGACCAATCAGGGTAGCGATGGCGGCGGTCAAGACTAGGGGCCTCATTACCACCCTGGCGCTAATGGGTTAACGGCGCTGTAAATGGCTGCGGCGCCGTTAACCCATTAGCGCCTAATTACGAGGTCCCTTTGCGGGACCCGACCTTAATGGCTGGTTTTACCAGCCGTTAAAGTAGGGACCCGCAAAGGGACCTTGGTGCTAAGTATGGTGCCGCAATTTGCGGCACCGTACTTACCGTCTTCCCCATTCCCATTGAGCCCTATGGGGCAAAAATGGGAATGGGGAAGGGCCATGGAGGAAGGGGGAATTACCGCCCCGCCAACCTTGTAATGGGGTGGTAATTCCCCTTTCTCCATGGTGGAGTCGGTAACTTACCGGCATGGACCATGGTGCTAATAGCACCATGGTCTTCCGCCAGGGTCGTAATGAGGCCCTAGGTCTCAAGAGGGGTGAGGGTGACTCAAAGCCCCCAATGAGCACACAAAGCAAGGACGCTTACAAATTACTCCAGACAGGTGTTATATTAAAAATATAGACACATTTATTACAAGGCCTTTGTAACATCGATCATAGCAAAGAATCACAGTAAAACTCCAATACACCAACACATCACAAGCAATACAATATATATACAAGACCGAGCGGTCTAAAGAGTTAGAAGCACGAAATTTGCAGACCACCTAGATGGGGAGGAAAACAGACAGTGCAAGTAATCGTTAGACCCAGTTCCACATCAGATGCCACCTAACTAGAAGGAAGTCCGAGCCCTACGAAGAGTGGAGCCTTGTGCTCAAAATTACCTGCACACGTGGGTGCCAACGGGTAAAGGAGAGTCTCTTCAGGGAGTTCAGGCAGTTCAGAGAGGTGAACAAAACGATGATGACCAGTTCCCCACTACTGAAGCGCGGCCTCCACTTGTGGGCAGAAGCAGGGTGCGAGTGCGGAAAAGGGTTGCTGTTTACGACAGCGGTGGAGAGCCACAGGCTCCTGCGGGAGGCCCACCGGTTAGGGTATTGACTACTCACCGGTCCCCGATGCAGGCAGACCCAGGCTTCTCCGGTTCCATTTCGGTACTGGCAGGTTCAGATGCGATCAGCAGGATGTCTTTACGCCGTGTAGATTCCGCGACAGCAGGAGTCAGGGTCGAGGGTGTCCCAAATGCAGCGAACACGCACAGGTTTGTTACCACAGCAGGGCAACTCGACAACCGCATGTATTCTGGTCCCAAAGCACACGTCTCACTTCAGACCTGGGAATGCCAAGTGTACAAATCGTGGGAGAGTTCTGAGGACACGGCATTAGCAATAAGCCAGACGGCGGTGACAGAGCAAGGTTCCTGTGTAGGCTGATCAGTCCACTGGATGGCTCAGGGACGCTTCCGAAGGCTTACGTACAGGATTTGGTGAAGATGCCGAGAATAGTTGTTCCCACTATTCTAAAGGGTCGAAGCGCCAGTACAGGCCTTCTCGTTCGATTAGAGGCAGAGGGGTCTCACAGGATGACAGCAGTGCAGGGTGCCAAACCTTCAGCGGGTCACCAGCGATTCCTCGACTCAGCTTCTGAGTTGCAGGATACTTGGCTCCTTATCCTTTGTTCGTGAGAACTCAGGAGATCGATCTGGTAGTGGTGTTTCCAGCCTCCTCTTATCCAGAGTTCCCTTCGCGCCAAAACGGAGATGACCCAATGGGAGATCTGCTTACAAAACACTCACACCATACGTGGACCTATCACGGTGGTCCCAGGCTTTCAAGACACTCTAGGCTGTGTATTGGGAACAGACATCCCAGCCCACATCCTGGAGGCACACACAAGGCATGCAGAAGCCCGCAGAAGCGTTGTGTTTCGCGGGAAAGTGCATGACCAAATAAGGACTGCCCCGGGTTGGCTCGACCTGGGGGAAGGTGAAGGAGCAAGACGGTCAGCAGACAGGACAAAGAGCCTCGTGGCATGGCCATTTTTGAGGCCAGGCTACCCATTTGGGCCAAACGCGGGAAGCGCGGTTAACATGGCAAAAAGGGGTTCAAAACACAAAGAAACGATAGCTGCCACCAGTCACGTCCGTGACACACTTGCACATTTCATGATAAATCCAGCGAGAGTTTCTAGGGCCATTGGAATGACTAGAGGCCCAAGAGCGCGGTAATGTAAGTTACAGTGCACTCTTCTTTCATGCTGCTCAAAAGCTGCAACATGAGGAAAGGACTAAGGGAAACAAAGTCTCCCGGTACTGACTGTCTTAAGGGCATGTCAGTTTCCCCATAAGAATGGAGCGAAAGCCCAGAGGAGTGCGGCGGAAGGCTGCGCTTCTCCGGCAAAGTCTAGATCAGGGTGTAAAACAACAGCAAAAAGTTTGGGGGTTGCCACATGGAAGGAAAATTACCTACAATTATGAAATCTTTCCTAATACTTCAAACATTCACATACCCAGTTAGCCCAAGGGCTACCATCATGCTTTATGAGTGTTGTAAACCTCTTAAGGTACTGGGAAGGATTTTTCCCAAATCTAGCTATCAAAGCTAGCTTCACATTTTCATACTCCAATCTTTCAAGTTCCCCCACCTACATTACAGCATCAGTTGCAACCTGGGGGAGTCTAGACAAAAGCCAAGGAATCAACTGATTCCCTGTGAAACCCTGAATTCCATAGGTATATTCAAAAGCAGCCAACCAATCCAAAATATCAAGTCCCACCTCATACATACTCACAGCTTCTTTAGGCATACAAGGTCTCTTAGGACTGGAAGACCTAGAAGACTCAGGGATAGAACCATTTTCAAGAGACAATTTCTTCATTTCAAGAGCACGATGCATTTCCATTTCTCTGAGTCTGATTTCTTGATGTTTTACTGACAGTTTGCATTTGGATTCTTTTGAACTCTAACTCAAGCCTCATTTTTTAAAGAGAGACAAATTCTGGACTCAGTACTGGACCTGGTAGGGTCCTTGTGGCTACAGGTTGGGGGCCTAAAGCAGGTAGAGGTGCAGTGGGGCTCACATCCTGAGACTCCTCTGGCTCTTCTAGCTCATCAATAACATTAGAGTTGGAGTTCTCGTCAACACTATCCACATTTGCTGAGAGGGTAGGGGTTATAGCTCTACCTCCCAGTCTTTGATGATTCAACAATTTCTCAATCAATTCATTTTTCTTGCTTTTAACAGATAGAGTCCTGACTTTACACATATTTTTCAGTTGATCTACTGTAAGAATGATCAAGGCGTTCTGTTTGAAGTTATCCATATTTGGCATTATGAAACAAATGCTTTTCTAGTGGTGCTTAGCCTTGTGAAGGTTATTTGAACAGAAGTAAGAGCAACACTCTCAATGTAACAACTATACATTATCCTCACCGCTTGCCACCAGTGTTAGACAGAATTGCATGCAGTACCCTCTTGGTCCACCACATACAATTAGGACTACAGGTGTAAACCAAACCAACCTTTGGTGTAAATCTATACCACACAGTTTTTGTTAGTGAGCTGAGCAACCAGGCTTATCTCAAGAGTGAATATAAGCAGTACACGAGGTTACACGGAGGTCTTTCAAACAAAGAGGTTCAAGTAGACATTTATATTCAAGGTTTCTTGGTAAAACTTATTAATTTATTACACAATCATTTAGAAAACATTCCCTAGAAGGAGGCAACTTAATATTATACACAAACACACTTCAGTACTGAACCAATATGTTTCTGAACAAGTTAGGCTCCCCTGAAGTAGGAGAAAAATGGCACTTCAGTTACATTCAATGGTAGTAAAAGGGAAGTTAAGTAGAATAGATCATAAATACTTTCTAAGGCAGTGCAAATAGTTTCACTTCACAAGAGGGCTCAATTCAGTTCAATAGTCATAGGCTAAAGTCAATGGACTAGTGTCTTGGATAGGAAAGAGAAGTTCTTGGAGTAAACGGTAAAGTCTTTGCAAAAGTTCTCAGAAGTAGTTTAGATGAAAAAGAATCATATGTTGGGTCACAAGCTGATTAGGCTTGCAAGTTGGAAAAGTTTCACAAACTTTCACCGCGAGAGTGGCGTTCTCTCAATCGGGTTGCCACAGTACGTTAATATGAAGAACACAATGCAGCTGAAGACGTTGGTTCCTGGCAGGTCCTGCAGATCTCACTGTTCCTGAGCCTCTGTCGTGGGGACAAGAGGGAGGACATCGGGGGACTCCTGCACTGCATGGGATCATCGGAAAACGCTGACAAGATGGAGTCACTTCAGTTCCAGTAGCTGTAATTCAAGCACACAGGCAGGTGTCCCTCTCTCTGGTTAATCCTAACTAGCCTTGATAATGGTATACAGGTGGATTACAAGTTGATTGGTCCCACCAACTCTAAGGAAGAAGTTGTCCTTGAAGGGGCTTCTCTGTCGAGATGAACTTGGCAATTTGGACCTGCATCTGCTAATTGAGATGTGAAACATGCTGTGAAGATCTGACACCACGGGTACCTTTGCACATGCATGGATCCCTTAGAAGTAAGGGCTCCTAGGACATGGCCCATCTGCCACTACCCATTGACAATTAACGGCCACACAACTGCAATCATGTATATGCCTATACAAATAGGAGATTGAGCCCTGTTCACTTGTGCACTGGATTAATGAATGAGTAATCGATGTTTCAATAAAACATGATTGAAAACCATTGTTGGTGCTTTGCTTATTGTTAGAGGTCAGCCGACATGTGTTTCGACCCTCTTGGGTCTTTATCAAGGCTGTGATTCATGTGATGACACTGCCATGTGTACATGCATATTTCCACACCGAGTTACGTGATTCCCAGATTTGAGGTGAACATGTGTGGTGAAAGGTGATTATATAATACAGTGGTACACGCTGCGGGCGGGTGCCGTTCTGCCCACCAGGTCTGACCCTGGCGGGCTGGATGGCACCCGCCCACAGAGTCGTACTGTGCCGGTCCCGTAACATTGGTGCCAGTAGGCTTACCGGCACCGTTGTTACCAGTAGGCTTACCGGCACCGTTGTTACCAGACCGGCACAGTTGTAATGAGGCCCAATGTCTTGTTGTCGGTAAATCTGTCCCACATATTTTGTCTCTGTAGAGAATTGATGGTAGAGAATTGATGGAAGAAGTAAGATATATATGTGGCGAGGTAGGGAGCCCATTACTGGGGAGGAATCTGTTTTACTTAACTTACTCAAAATCACGAAATTAGTCAACTTACATTGTAAATGTAAAAGAAAGGAAGAACACGTCTGGGTAAATGGTCATTATTTGAGAACTAATCTCAGAAGTCCTGTCAGCCCTTCATCTTCGTTATTTCCTTGAGATGAGTGCTACTAAAGTGGGTTATAAAAGACGTATTAATAAAGTACTTAGAAGTGTGAGGCTTCTGGGATGAAGTGCTAAATTAGAACACAGGGTGTTATTATTTTAATACATTAGAAAATAATACCTATATGGAAGACACTTTCTCAGCCCGTACTGTGTTTATATGAATATGAATGGTAGGTTTATCAGGTCTAAAAGATGATGGATAGATACAAATCATGTACAATAAAGGTTTAAAGGAAATGTTGGTGGAACATCCTTGGCATTAGTCACTGTATTCTCGTTTTAACATTGAGAAAATAATTACACCTTTCCGCACTTCGCAGAGAAGCAGCCTATAATTACTGGCTGTTGAAGATAAAATGATGTTGTTTAGAAACAAAGAGGCAAGCCCAAAGTTTAATTAAAAAGGGATTGGAATTTACAGCAATATTTCAACATGTTCCAGAGATTGTGCATCACAAATAGAGTACCATGCTATAATGCTGTGCAAGCTGCTAACTTGTTTTTAGCAATGAGTATTGGCATGACAAGTAGTCTGCATGCGTGTTCAGTGTAAATGGCTCTCTGAAAACCTTTTGGGCAGAGGATTTGCATGGATGCAGTTGATATCCATGACAAATGCCTTAGTAACCCTGATGTTGCTCTTGGAACAGATCAGAAGTTGGAAGTGTTTAGGAAGTCTTCTATGTGATTCATTAATTTATTTGTGCACCAATTTGTAAACCTGTTTATGAAATGTTCAATAAGAATTATTTAACTTAAACAAATAAAAGAGGTTGGAAGGTCAGGATACCGAAAGAAAGCAAACATGGGCAAGGGGCATGTGTTACGTTCTGAAAGCACTCTAGGTGAAATATGACCCCTCAATCACTTTGATAATTTGGTGTTTACTTGTTTCTCAATGCACTCAAATGATTTTCTTTATTTTTGTCATAAGCAATCATGCTCGTCTCACCTCAGTGCTGAAGAGAACTCGAGTGCATGTTCAGCAGCTTTGCGGGATCAATTCTGATTGTTGCATTCCGTGTTAATGCTCCCTTGTTGTCCAGTACACTCCATCATGACGTTTTTCTGAGGGGTAGGCAGGCATAAAATAAATAATGTGCACCATATAGTCCTTATCTGATAAATAAAAGATTGTCCATAAAGTTCCCAGTCTATATGAGCCTCATTATGTGCATGCCGGTCTGGTTAAAATGCAGAGAAAAGTGCCGGTAATTCCGGATCCCAGCATTTTTACCGCACCAGCCGACTCCAAGTTTGCTGGTAGGGGCAGTGAACTTCTGGCATGCCGGACCTGTCAGGAATTCAGGCCCATACCGACAAATAATTTGTGCCATTGATAGGGGCAAACTCATTGGGAACTTAGTGCTGTTTCCAGAACTGTAATATCCTGGTAAAAAACGTGATATCAGGCACCAGTAGTGGTAAGGCAAGTTTGCTAGTGACCCACCAGTAGCACTGGTGGGTTACCGGCAAACTCGTAATGAGGGTCATGAGCCTGTTTCGTATTCTTTCCTCTCTTCGGTTTGTGTGCTTTACCATAGGATTCAAAGTGTTCTTATTCTACTGCTGCAATGTTGGGCATGACTGTTTAAGGCAACATTGTTGTGACTTGATTTTCTTCCATCCTATTTACTGTCCCCTCAACAAAACCCATGAAATTGAATAAGAAACCATTAGTTAAGACAGAGTTGAGAAAATCTGATTATTCATAAAATCCATGAAATTTGTACGGTGTCAGACATGTTGAGCATCTTAACTTGGAGCCTCCCCCACCCCCTTGTAGCACAGCCTCTGAACGTGTACATGAGATCACATGAGGAATCAACAAAGAGATAAATAATTCCATAATGGGGCACATCTCCAAGGGTGACTCAGATTTGAGATGGCCATCAAGTCTAACACCCTCAGAATTTCTTGGGTTTTTCTGCGATAAGTCGGGTCATCTTAACTGTCTTAAATAAAGATTTTCATGGAATATACAATAATAACTAATAATAATATTACATCCTGATAATGTCTGTTGGAGCCAGAGCCATCTAATGTAATGATCCTACAGTAACAATTGATATTGATTGAGTTTGTAGATTTTACCTCACACAGGTGCTTATGCTCGTTTGTTCTAAACTGATAAGGGATACACATCAATCAGAGGAAGCATGTATTTCACAAGTGCCAGTTATCAAGGTGCATATTGGATACATAACTCTAATAATCTTTTGGTGACGGTTTCCTTGTAATGCTTTTTAGACCACCCCTGAAAGATAGCATAATAATTGAAAGATTAATAGGAGCACATTAGAATAATTTATACGTGAACCATAAAAAATGTAACATGAATTAAATTATAATGATTACAACAAAAGTCATCAATGGTGAATGCCAATAACACTGTATAAACAAGGCCACGAAACAAGCTGTGAAAGAATACACCATGCAGAAGTAGCCACACATGGTAAATGCATATCATTGTCTTAAGAAAATGGGCCTCATTATAAGTTTGGCGGTAGACTTGCCGGTAAAACTAGCAGGCTGCAGCCAAACTTCCGAAAAATTCTGGCACCCGCAAATGGGCAATTACCGGGTCATGACGGCCATGCTGGACCCGTAATTTCCCATTCACAGGTGCCGGAATGGAATGCTCCCCATTCCCATTTGAGCCCCATGTGGCTCAATGGGAATGGGGAGATTGTATGCACCAACACCATTAAGAATGGTGTCTGCATCCAACATGCGCTGCTTGAGGATACCGTTATGGCCGCCAGGTCAACCTGGCGGCCGTAGTTGCACCCGCAAGCAGAACTCGTAGTTTGCCAGTCCAGGAACTACGGTACCGGCAAGCTTACCGGTACCGTAGTTCCCGGACCAGCAAACTTGTTATGAGGCCCTATATATGCTTGTTACAAACAAAAACAAAGATTGATACAATTTGATGTAACATACACATACTGATAAACCAATTACATCTGAAATAAAATGTTTGCATAGTACAAATTAAGTGAAAAATGCTAATTGCTGTGGTCTAGAATCTTTGCTTGATGTTAAGAAATCCCTGTGTGTATTTAATTCATCATTTGAAGACTCTGCTTCCCTGCTGCTTTACTCATCGAGTTTAAAACTAGGAAAACAATATTCTCATTATTTTGTTCATTATTTTGTTAGGGAATCACGTAAAATATTGTGCCGATAGATTTTAGCAACAGTGTATTGATTTTAGGCCCTGTACCTATTTTAACATTATTCCGTTTCTGTCATATGTGATTGAAAGTACCTTTTAGTTAGAAACAATTATCTGAAATGTCAGTGTTCACACCTTGGTATTCAAGACACATTAAGAGCAGAGGCCTAAATCAGAGTCGTCTTTAGGTTTCCAACCACATCAGTGCATCTGAGAACATAACAACTTGAGTTCCAACCCCATCTGTCGTCTGTACCGCTCAGAAAGAAAGCTAAATTCTTTCCAGGGACAATGTTATTAAGAACATTATGAAGTGGAAATATATATATGTATATTTATTTTACAGGGCCTGCATTAGCAGCCCTTTAGTTATGGTTACATTGCTCAACTCATTGGAAGAGAGAGCACTTTTTGAGCGGCTTATAACTTCGCTCCCCCTCAACAAATCCTTACCATTCTTTGCCAAAACCGCTGGATGGATTTTCACCAAATTTGCGACAGGAGCGGTGGCTTGGTCCCAAAAGCGTGCTTTTGTAAATTTGTTGTAAATCCGTCCAGTAGTTTTCTTTAAAATGGGTGAAATGTAAGTAAATAAAATAGTGATATCAGGGTTCGGTTCGCAGACTCAATTCCCTGTTCGCTCTGTGGACAGGCTTCTCATTGGTCTGGAGGGCGGTGTGATTTCTGCAGACATAGGACGCACCCACTGATTGGTTGGTGAAAAGTGTGAAGTGTGTTATATTTTTCCAAAACGCCCGCCATGTTCTATCCGCAGGTAGCTGCAACTGTCCGCAGACAGCGTGGTGGGGAACAGTGCTGGGACACATGTTTTGGGTCAATTGGTGCTGGAAAGAGGGGCTGGGAATGGTGGGGGAGTGAAAGAAAGATGATATGGGGCTTTTTGTTTAGGTATAAGAAGAGCGTGCAGGCCGCGGCAGTCTGCAGACACTGCGGTAGTCCGCAGACAGAGTCTTCAGAAAGCAGCTTATCTGGTGACTGCAGGCAGGCTTTATTAGGGTAGGGGAGTGGAATGTAGATGGTATTAGGATGTTTGTATAGGTCAAAAGGTAGGTCATGCACCCGGGAATCTAGGCTGTGGCACAACCACCACAGCATAATACGGCCGTGCAACAAAGAATCTAGCCACAATCATTGTAATAGTAAGTGTTCGGTGGGCAGTTGGAGAAACACGTTTGGGTTTATTTGGACACTGCAAGAGGGCTTGTTAGCGTAGGGGAGTAGCATCTAGATCATATGGTGATATTGGCATTGCATTGGTGAAAAATAGGGTTGGCGGTCTATTTTGATGTCTGCAGGTGGCATTTGCATTGGGAAGTTAAGGGCAAGTTGTGGTGTGGTGGTTGTGACCAGTGACCAGATTCTTGGGTGCATGGGCGTATTATGCTGTGGTGGTTGTGGCCAGTGCCTAGATTCCTCGGGTGCATGGCCACAACCATTGTATTAATATGTGTACAGAAATTGAATTTGGTCATTGGAAACAACCGTTCTAATAATATGTGTATAGTAATTATACATAGTGTGTAGGCAGTGTATAGTTTTTGTAACATGGTGACACAATATCATTGAAGTGGAAATGGTACTTTTGATTGATGTACCATTGGCGGTACAGGTTGACGTTTTTGTACAAGTTAATGCAGAAGAAATCTTTGCTTCTTTCTCTGTGAAAAAAATTACCATAATGTATTAGGTAGGATAGTTCACAATATCACATTGCATACAGTCTCACATATTCATGTAGTTTTTAGACCCTCATTATAAGTACATTCCAAGTACTATGCATCAAACAACATTGTTGTGCTTTTTGCACAGTTGCTGTTTTTGTTTGCATAATCATTGGGTTTTTGGAGGAAAAAGTCCATGTAGGATTAAAAAAAACATGTAAATTCATTTGATGCTACGGGTCACACTATGTTTGTTTGAAGTGTGCAATACTTAGAGAATGTGTAAGGTGCAGAAATAAGTGTATTTGTTGTTACAAGCAGTGTTGCAGTAGGAAGAATTGTAATGGTGTAAGTGTTAGTTGTAGATACCAGTTGGCATATTCTAACTGTTGATAGTTTTATCGTTTTGAAGGGTATGTTTTGAAGCACTTTGATTATTTTTTTTGATGTATTCTAGCTATGTGCTATTTAATAGTAGTAGTGGAGTAGTATGGCTGCAGTTAGATAGCAGTTGGCATATTCTAACTGTTGATACTTTTACAGTTTTGATGGTTATGTTTGGAAGCACTTTTATTCCGATTTGTGCATTCTAGCTATTTTGCTATTCAAAAGTAGTATTGGAGTTGTATGGCTGCAGTTAGATACCAGGTGGCGTATTCTAACTCTTGTAGTTTTACTGGTCAGTGAATAAAGTTTGTAGACCCTCATAATCAGTACATTCTAAGTACTATGGGTGAAACAACATTAGTGTGTGTTTTGCAGAGTTGTTGTTTCTGTTTGCATATTCATTGGGGAAAAACATCTATATAGCATTACCAAAAATGTACCATATTCTGTTGGCATATTGAAAGATATTGAAACTGTTTTCCATTTCTAAAACAGCATTGTAGCACTATGGATGTAGTTAGATACCAGTTGGCATATTGTAACTGTTTATAGTTTTACTGTTCCAAAGGGTATTTTTTTAAGCAATTGGATACCTATTGGTGTGTACAGTGCACTAACTCACGATAGTATTACAGATCAGTGACTAAATTTAGGTTTAAGGAATATTAAGTAGGCATTTGTTAGATTTGCTGGTAATCTATGTTTTAAAGTAAAGGAAGTGTCTTTGCATTCAAACCAACCACATCTTGTTTTAATGTATGCAGTATAGTGACCTGCAGTGGTTGTGGCACCAGTGTGGTATATTATGCATACTGTTGTGAAGGTTTTTTTGCCAAGAGATATTTGCCCGTGTGTGACGCTGGTAAGCTTGCAGTTGTTTTTGGTACCATCTACGTTGTACCTTAAAAGTATTACTATTACATATTGGCTATGTGAGTTTATGTGTAAACAATTGTCTGAATTGCAAACAGTGCATAATATGCCATGATTTGCATATTGCACCAGCTGATGAAATGGAATGGATTCACAATGAGGGATAGATACATACAGAAATTGTTCATTAGGGATCTGCTCTTGTCCAACATGTTTGCAGAGAGTGCATATATGCTTCCACATGTATGAAATCTGGAAGATTTCATTTATAGGTATATTTTTGCTTTCTAGTACTTAATTAAGTACATTAGAAATTCTCATGGATATTCCTGGGTGTTTATGGTGAATGTTACCATTCCTGCACAGAAGTCCAATCTGTGCCTTATTCTTGAGACACTATAAGTGTTGTCAGTATTTTTTGTTGCTTTTCTATGAAGGACAAACATTGCAAACACAACTGGTGTGAGACGTTCACGTAAATGGTTTGCACAATTGGACCAGACCAGCCGTTAAAGTCGGGAGCCGCAAAGGGACCTCGTAGTAAGGCATTTAGGGGTTAACGGCGCTGCAACCTTTTACGGTGCCGTTAACCCCTTAACGCCTGGGTTGTAATGACCCCCAATGTCAATATTTTCTCCACACCATCTGTGTTGGAGATACATTTTTCTAATCTATTTAGTTGTGCTGTTGCTTGTCTACACATAGGGAGTGTCATGTCATGCACTTCCAGTTTGTCTGTGGAGCTAGTATGCACTATTGGTTGCATTTCTTTTTTTTGATATTGGCCATCATCCCAAGGTTGGCGCTCCGATAAGAACGGCACCGGTAAGGCAATACCGGCATCCATTACCGGGCCGGTGTATCATGACCCAAGATGCCGTTGCTACTGGCATCGTCAAGGACCCGCTGTGGCTGTGCACCACCATACCGGCATGCGGGCAACGCGCAGATGGGGAGGCCTTAATACCGGCATGCCGCAAAGAAGGGGACACCACTAGTCGCACGTACAAGTACATATCGGCATCGAGATGCCGGTAAGAAGGGCCACCATGATGCCGGCAATAATGGCATCGCGGACCACCCGTAAACTGCAAACTGCTGTTTAACCAAGTGCCACAGGTGCACACAATCAGCACAGGTGGAAGCAATGGAGTCAGGGTCAGCACAAAAGGAGCACACCCACACACTATGCCCCCTTCCAAGCCAAAATGCTACCACTTGTACTTGCCATACTGCGCCTGGAGGACATGCCTGCACTGCTACTCCTTGAACAGGCAGTACAACAGGAAACACAGATGAGATGCAGGAGGAGAAGGAGGGTGAGACATGCGCAGAAAATCCCACCAGTGCAGGCAGTCACTCCCCGCAGACAGCCAACAATCCCACGTATAAGGGCCAATCCATTTGACTTAACCCCAGCACAGATCCACACCCTGTACCGCCTGGACGGAGACACCATCACCAACATAGTGGAATTAATACAGTATGACTTGGTCAGCCTGATCAACATCCGCACAGCCATCCCCTCTTTGCTGAAGGTGACATCTGTGCTCCACTTCCTGGCCACAGGCACTTACCAACACACAGTGGGCCAAATGCATGGCATGTCCCAATCATGCTTCTCTGTCGTGTTAAACCAAGTGCTGGATGCACTACTGAAGCACGCCAGTGCCCACATATCCTTACCAAGGACACCACCGGAGGCAAATGCCACCAAAATAGCATTCCATGCACTGGCAGGCATGCCCAATGTAATTGGTGCCCTCGACTGTAAACATGTAGAGTTGGTAGTCCCACATGCCGTGGAGGTGGTGTACTGCAATCGGAAGCTATACCATTCCATCAATGTGCAGATGGTGTGTGATGCCAGCCAGATAATAACACATTGCTGTGCCAGATACCCAGGATCCACGCATGATGCCATGGTGCTGCGGAACTCCTCACTACCCCACTACATGGAAGGAGACGTTGTACGAAGTGGCTGGCTGTTGGGTGAGTCTGCCCTCTGGGCCATGGGGGCAGATGGATTGGGGGGTACATGCATATGCAAGGGGAATGTCCTCTGGGCCATGGGGGCAGATGGATTTGGGGGAATGGAAGTTTCTTAAGTCATCCGCCGACACACAGCACTCACATTTGCATGCAAAATGCCCTTAGCCAAGACATACATTGGGTGGCCTGGTGGTTTAAAAGCCTAGGACCCTAGGTTGTGTATGTCACACAACGCTCCCGCTATGGATTGGCATGTACTGTACAGGGCTGATAGTCATGTGGATGTGGCTGCCAATGACGAGATGTGCATATGAACTTGAATGATGTACAGGCTGAGCACACCTGTCAACTGAGCCTCATCCTCACACATACCTCCTTCTGCTCCCATGCAGGTGATGCTGGATATCCTCTGAAGCCGTGGCTACTCACCCCTGTCAGGGACCTGCAAAACAGGCACGAGGAGGACTTCAATCATGCACATACACATACAGGTGTGGTCATTGAGCATACGTTTGGCCTTTTGAAGGCACGGTTTCGCTGCATCAGCAGGTCGGGAAGGGCACTCATATACGGGCCTGAGAAGGTGGGCAAGATCATCACGGCATGTACAATGCTGCATAACATGTGCATCCGGCGGAACATACCCCTGCCACCTGACGTGAAGCTGCCACCACCTGGGGAAGTAGAAGGAGAGGAAGGAGTAGAAGTAGGACATAGGCAAGGACGCGAAACATGTGAGGGTCGCGCAGTGCGCCAAATGGCCATAGACCAATCATTCTGATGTACTTTGATGCAGAGGGTGCCATGTGTTGTGGACTGTGGGCACTGGGTGTGTGGGCACATGTGCATGAATCACCATGAACCAATAAATTGACATACAAAACATCAGCAATGTCCACTCATGTGATGTTTGCTACACAACTGGTGTATTAGTGAGGAATTTAGTACAACATGATTCAACAATCTATGCCCCCACCACCGCTCCACCTCCCCCCACCCTACTCCCATGCCCCCAAACACCCCAGTACTACACACTACACCCGCAACCCCTCCACCTCCCCCCACCCTACTCCCATGCCCCCAAATAACCCAGTACTACACACTACACCCACCACCACCCAAAGTCAACTATGGCACGATATGTTTCTGGATGTATACCCAAAGAGATTCTGCAGGGTGGCCCTGCAACTGTTGAGCCCCCTTTGGAGGAGGGGGTTGGATCTCTGAGCGGCGGGAACTCCACAGGGACATGCGCACGGGGCTGGTCTGCCTCGAGGTCGCTGGCGTGGATGATGCGGTTGACCCAGATGGTTGTGATCCCAGGGGCAGGGTTTGCCGTTGGTCCATGCTGTCAGCAATCCTGGTGAGGATCTGACCCAAGGCATTGAAGCCATCACGCACTTGCTGTGCACTTAAGTTAATGGCCTGGATTACAGCTGCAGTGCTGTCCTGGATGATACGGCGTGTTGTCTCCCCTTCAGCAAGGTACAGCTGCACATAGCCTTGCATCACCTCCTGCCGGGCCTCCATCCTGGATAGACGTCCCTCAAGGTCCCGTATGGCAGTGTGGGTTGTAGTCGATGGGTGAAGCATGCAGCATGAATCATGGGGCTGTGCATGGCCGGAGACCACTCTCCATGGCTGCCCTGGTCGGATGAGTCCCGCTGAGGTGTGTCCTGTGGGGTGGCCTGCAGGCTTGGTGTGTGCGCTACAGGCTATGAGTGGACAATGCCTGCATCGCCCTCATTGTCCGGCTCAGCTCCCTCATCAACACTATGATCTGCCGATGCAGCCATCTCCCCAATTGTGCTGGCAGCAGCAGACTGTGTGCCTTCCTCCATGCCTGCTGTGTCCTCAGCCAGTGTGGATGGTGCGACCAGGGGTGCAGGGGCAGGTGTCTGCTCATCCTGTGTGGTTGTCTGTGTGGCTGTATTGGCACCGGTTGTTCACCCGCTTCCCGCTTGGCCCATCCTTGGTCCACTTGAGGTTGATGGTCCTGTGTCATCAGCATGCCTCCTAGGCCTTTTGGCTGCTGTTGTGCATTGTGCACTCCCATGTGCTTCATCACTGTCTGCATCCGTACCTGTGGGGGACAGAGAGTGGCAGGGCATCAGTGATTGTGGCGCTTGCATTATGCATGCATTGGTCTTTGGGCATGTGGCGCCATCTGATCAGTTGCATTCCTGGCTTTGTAGGGGACTGTGTAAATGCAATGTTGGAGGGTGCATTTTGAAATCCTAGTCGTGTTCACATGTACACCATGTTGGCTGCTGTTGGGCCTTGATGTGTGTTGGGAGTGTCCTCCTGGGTGACACATGCCCGTAATATGTGCGTCAGGTGTGTATTCATGTATGGGGGCAACATGCATTGGGATGGGATAGTGGTGGACCCGGCATGTGTATATGGATATGTGTAGGTGTGCATGATGGGCCATGTATCGGCTGGCGGTGCTGCCACATTTGGGGGACAATTATTTTGATTAGTTATCGTGTTTTTGTAGGAACACTCACCTTCATATGCCGATGTTGGCACGCAAAACTCAGCTCCACCAACTCCTTCGATTAACTCCACGTCTATGACGGAGCTGCAGGTCTCCCCCCATCTGGCCAATTTCAGTGGTGAGTCTGGTCCTCCTCCTGTTGCCAGCCCCTGGCTCCGATTGGCCGACAATATGTGCCGGACTCTCAGTCTGAGGTCGTCCCACTGTTTTTTACAATTGCGCACTGTGCGTGCAGTGGTGCCGACTGCACTTACTTTCTGGGTAACTTCTTCCCAGATGGCCTTCTTCTTTAGCTGGGCTAGACACCTGAGGTCATTGCAGAACACCACTTCAGCATTTGACACTAGGGTGTCGGCTAACATGTTGAGCTCATCGTCCGTGAAACGTGGTTTGCGCAGGCGGGCCGTGCCTTTCTGGGTGGCCTTCAACATGTTGTCCGTGGTGGCCTAGGAGTTGTGGTGTAGAAGGTCCTGTAGGTGGAGGATGCAATGGATTGTGTTTTTGAAGATGGCCGCCATGGCATTTCCTGTTACGGCGCAATGACGTTACTTCCGGGTCCTGTATTAAGGGACCCGTTATTAGCACTATGTTCATAACAGTAGCGCTATTTAGCGGTTGCCGAGGCCAGAGGCATTCTGTGCGTATTGGTCGATGCCACTATCTGGGGGTTTGAGGGTCGTTAACGGCATGCCGGTACAGCCGTTACCGGCATGCAGGGGTGCGCATGCTCGTGCACTCTTGATCACCCGCTATTTGCGGGTTGGTGCCAAGCCAGACATGGTATTACCGCCATGCCGGTACGGGCTGATTTTTAGCGCCAACCTTGCGATGAGGCCCATTGTCTGATTGAATTGCATACAGCTTGCTAGGGGTCGCATCAAGGACATACATTTTACTTTTTTTGTGCTAATTGTTCCATGACATCAGGAGCAGATGTGTCATGCCCATATAGCTCATGGATCAGTCTACTATTTAAGATAGTTTGTGCATCTTTAGAAAGAAGACCATTCCTAATGCTTTTTGAAATGTTAGCATAGATGAGGTCTGCAGACTGACGCATGATTTAAGTTAGTTCTCTGTATTGGAAATGTTGCCAGAGATGTACATTTCCTATACTGCCAAATGTGTTGTGGTATTGTTTGTGTCCTAAGGTTTTAAAAATAGGTTGTCCTTTCACTGGTGTTAATTGTAGGAAATCTTCAAAATCCAAAGAGTTCTTCGTAGTCTGTTTTGAGGTCTTCTTGTAATCTGATGTGAATTAAACCCTACATTTGGTTGGAGACCATGCTCACCTCATCTATTCAGAGCATTTTAATTTGTTTCAGAATTCTGCGTAGTTCAGTAGCAGCGTCTGTTGATAGTTTGTAGTGCTCTCATTTATTTTGGTGTTCTACTGGAAGGAGCAGAAGTTGGTGTAAAGTAACACCTCCTATGGTGTAGGCTGCTAAGCCTGTGGGGGCTGTTACAACAGCTGAAAAGTTGTTGTTTGTTAACGATTTTATGAATGTGCTGATAATATTTATTAAGAAGGTTTTGCCTGAACCAGCTTCACCACTTACATAGAGGAGTACATGTTTTTAATTTTGACAGCTGCAAGTGTTACTTTCATGCTGTAAACCATGCTCAATTTCTTTAGTCACTTCAAGGAAAATGCTACGTTGCTCATCATTTAGTTGAGATTTCAGCAGTGCCAAGTTTTCTTCTGATTGCTTATATTGATACATGCTGTTTTCTACTTCAGTCATGTTAAATTCTTCATTTACTTGAGTGGCTCTCCAAGTAATTCTTGTCTGTCTGTAACGAAGGTTGACTGCCCTCAGGAGTGCTTTCTTTTAGTTGTGCTTGAACTTCTTCCTCTTGTTGGCTGTTGAGATCATTTTTGGCTATTGTTTCTATGTCTTGGTACGATTTCAACACTATTTTTCTGGATGCAGCCGGACAAAGAATTAGCCAGGCTATGTATTCAGATTTGCCATATAAGGCTGTGCCTGTTAAATGGTCTAATGCTTTGTAATATCCACATTCTCTATGGGAGAGCATTTTCATGCCAAAGCTGTACAATTTTTGTGACAGTGTTTTGTCAGATGATATGTCATCCCAGAGGTATTTTAACTCTGTTTTCTCAGCTTTGGTTAGGCAGGCTGTGACATATCTTGCAACATCAGTGGAATAGTCTGCAATATCTTGTATTTCTGTGTTTGCATTCCATAAGAAGGGTATGATTGCATTGTAATCATTGAAGTCCTTTGAAGCTTCGATTTGTTAACCCTAGAAGTGTCACAGGCCGATTTAATCAGCCCTCAGTGAAACTCAGTGACACTGACAAATGCTTGGGCAGATTCTAGCAGCCCAGGGCTCTGCCTGCCAGTGAGAGGAGAATTATGCTGTCTCTACCTAGCCAATCCCTGGCTTTTGCCAGTATTGGTAACAACAGCCCATCCCATTGTATACATTTTGCAAGGGTTTGGCTTTGAGATTTAATTTTGTAAAGTCCTCCCCGTGGGCTGCATGTCGCATCACAGAAAAGCCGATCTGCAGAAAGGACAGTCCTCGAAGGTGAAGTCCTTTCAATTATGTTCTGCTCAGACAGTAGTATTATTTACTTTTCCTAAGCACTGAAACCTTCATACATAATTTAAAGGATCTTATTTTTATTAATAAAATTGTGCAACAAACATGCTCCTTTCCTCCTGGCAAGTTCATTTTTCATCCACCCCTGCCTTGTTCATGAACTTGGCTTGCTCCATTTCAACTTTCATTTTGGGCCTCCCTGCCCCATCCTTTTGCTACACTACATGTGCTAACAGCAGCTAATTTGGTGGAGAAGGTCATTTCATTTGGTGCACGTTGCGTGCATCTCTGCTTGCAAAACCTGCAGCCAGCAACACACTTGAGCGAGCCCTTGGCATTTTCTGTCACAGGCCTCGTATGCCAATAGGAGCTCAAGAGCTGTGAGGGTCCAGGCTCATGTGCAACAGGAGCTCTGTATCTGCTGTGAGGTAAATGGATCATGAAATAACCCTCATCGCCTCTTTCGGTAAGAACGCCCCCCCTTCAAACTTCAGAGGTCTGTTTTTGTATGTGCATGTCCCCTGTGTATACCGATTATAGATTAATACAGGCATTTACTTGAATTGGGTGATCTGGGTCATGTGTGTGCAAACGTACATTATCTGAATTAGCTACCTGCTACGTGTGCATGTGCACTTTTGAGAACATGCTGTTTTGTGTGTGCTTTGCACGGTTTCGTGCGGGTGTGCATTATGCAGTCTATCCTCTCGTCCTGTATTTTGGGTAAATGTAGGCCGCCACGAGAAACAGTGCCACATGACAGGCTTCAGGTTTGTTGTAATCTGCTGCAATCATAGGTCTGCAGTGTTTTCTGATTGTCATACAGCTGTTTTATTTTTTAAATGTATGATACAGAAATGTGTGAACATTTATTTAGCTTCCAACCGTGACTTTAGGAAACAAGTGGTGATGTTTGTCATACAACACGGAGGCATATTTTTGGTTACATGTGTAAAGAGGCATACTTTCTTCTTGGCTGGACACCAACTTGAGTACTTCTGGACATGATCATGGAAAGATTTAAAAAATCCTGGGAAATATGAAGCTTTTCACTGTCTATTACAGTTTTACTTTACACCTGCGTTAGATGTCTATAAATGTGTATGCTACTTGATGTCATGGCCAGGTGGCCAGGTAATTCAGTGTATAATGCACCTATGGCTCAGCTCTGTGCATGTCCTTACCCGTGGGAGGTTCTAATCATTGCAGATTGGCTCATCTTTTTAATGTTAATGAAATGAGTACCGGTGCTTCGGTGGAGCGGATGGGCAAATGACAGCTACCTGGACACCTGTGCTCATTCTCAGCATCCTTGTGTATTCCTAGTATGTAGTAGCGTAGGGAAAACTCGCCATGTATGCCTCACTTTCGGTCCCAGCCGTTGTTTTCCCACCTTTGTAAAGCGTGCATGCGCCCCATACGAAGTTTTGTGTGCAACACACCAGTGCAAATGCCATGGTGGAAGTATTGTCATCATGCAAGCTAGTATGAAACACTCAATTGTGCAATCAGAATAGGGGTTTAGCCAGGGGGAGTATCCACCATTGCAAGCACAGTTAGAGGGGTAAACCATGAAAATAACCCTGCCCCCCCAAAAATGCAATGCATGCGATTCCATACAGTGTCATTTGCACCTGCCCAATCAACTTTTTTTGTAACATTAGTGGCAGATGGCATTTTAAGATTTACACATTACAAAACAAAAAAACCCAAAAACTGCAGGACTGTTACTGATGCAGGAAACCCATCTATTAGAGCTATGTGGGGCAAAATATATGCGACCCTCCTAATTTGCATATGGATTGCACTAACACAAGTAACTTCGCAGAAAAGGGCATTGCAAGGAGCATCATCTGTCTTTGATACCTGGAGGCACCATGAAAATGACTTCAGAAAAAGGTGCCATAATTACGCCAAGTGGCACACTGTGGTGCAAAATACCTATATTGCACTATTATTGTGTATGAAACAACTCAATAGTAATTAGGGTTTTTTATGGTGGCACAATATATATTAACATATGCTATGAAGTGAATCACTTGCAGAGCTGCAGATAAGACATAGTGTGATCAAATGATTTCCCCAGGATCACACACTTTGATTAAATGGTGAATGCGAGATGTGGGCAATTTATATTGCTGTGTTGTTAGAATACTGACTGGCAATATGGGGGCAGCTGCTGAGTCCCCTTCTGATGCTCCCTGTCACCTAACCTTACCCCTCTTTTCTCCCTCCATATCATCTGCCCCTTGTCCCAGGTGTAAGCCTTCCTCGCAACCACGTGACAGCCCCTTCTGCCCCTGTCTCCTGTCACTTCTTTTCTGTTTTCCAGTCACCTCTTTTTTCTTTGCCATGTCTCATATCCCCCCCTCCCATGTTACACATCCTTTCTCCTTCCTGTCTCCCATGTGTCAAGTCCCTTCTCTTTTGCGCCACCTGCCACTTCCATGTGGTGCCAACAGCCTTTTCCTCACCTGTTTCATCAGCCCTCCCATTGCATGTGCCCATTCCCCCATGTCAGCACTCCCTTCTCCCCTACTCTCCTGCTCCCTCATCCTGCCACCTGCCCCTTCTCACCAATGTCACCTGTGTCTTCTCCGTAATATAACCTCCCTCATACTATCTGCTCCATCTTGCCCCATGCAACCAGCCATTCATTGGGGCTTTGTGGAAAAACATGTCAGTTCTGGGGAGCTGGCATTCAGGGGTTTCACCCATTCCTCTAAGTCACTGACCTTTGTCCTTCTCTCCCCTGCAGTGAACTAGGCTTCAGCGTATCACAGTCCAAAGCTGGAGGAGTGGAGCACCCTGGGCAGGAGCCACTTTGAACACCTCATCCTCAGCCTGGAGAAGACCCCTGTGGAACAGGAGGCGAAGTAAAACCAGGTAAGAGAGCACTCCTTCTGGCTTTCCATGGTATGTGGGCTGGAAGGTGCAAAAGAGTGCAGTGGGTAAAGGTGGCAGAAGAGGGCTGCAGCTGGTGGGAGAAATGCACCAGCTAGGCATTGTACATGCATTTCTAGGACTGAGCATGTGGGAGCATTGTGCTTTTGGATGACATTCCATGATCCACCTTCACCAAGGTGTGTCCTTGAGCAGGTGACCTGTGTTTGTGCATGTTTTTCAGCCATGCCTCTAAGCCACTGACTTATGTCCTGTCCCTTCCCCTGCATTTCCACTGGCATTTACTGATTTACATTATGTAAAGTTGACCACTGACACACCCTCCTAACTGGTCTCTGGTGGAGGAGAATGGTTCTAACTATTGTGTATTTGTATGACTTATATACATAAAGCAATTGTGTTTCAAAGCACCCAAAGGTCAAAGGGGTTGGGGAGACAGGGGAATGAAAGCAAAATACAAAAACAATGAGGCACAAAGACCGAGGTAGTCCTACTAGGCCTTGTGAACACTCAGAATGTGCAAGTGCAGAGAGAGAAGGGACAAGGGAGGGGGTTAGTGTTAGAGGTACCACTGAGGTGGAAGTGCCAGAGAGTCAGTTGCAAGGCAACAGGTAAGTGCCTGACAGAGTCCACTTGGTAAAGGGTGGTCACCTGCCAATACAGAAACTGCAGGCCTATGGGACAGCATAGGCCAATAGGTGCCAAAAGGCAAATGCAGGGGGATGGCAGAGACTGAAGGTGATTGACATGCAGAGAGTTGGATCCGGAAGATCGTAGAGATCTGGAGGGAGAGTATTTGGTGAGAGCAAATTGTAGATAGCGTGGTCCCCGACCCTAGAAAG
Source organism: Ambystoma mexicanum (assembly GCF_040938575.1). Classification (NCBI taxonomy): domain Eukaryota; kingdom Metazoa; phylum Chordata; class Amphibia; order Caudata; family Ambystomatidae; genus Ambystoma; species Ambystoma mexicanum. Next base: position 98,336,905 of record NC_090941.1, on the reverse strand, counting down.
TCTTGTGGATGATGCAGAGGGATTTGAATTTGATTGTTGCAGATACTGGGAGCCAGTGGAGCGATTTTAGGGCTGGAGAGATATGGTCCTTGTGCTTGAGGCCAAGGATAAGTCTTGCAGCCCTATTCTGGATTAGCTGGAGGGGAGAAAGATAGGAAGAGGGTACATTAAGGAAGAGGCTGTAGCAGTAGTCTACCCTAGAAAGTACCACAGCTCTAGAGACATTGTGCTTCTGGTAATAGGTGCCTTGATGCAAGTGTCTGGACCCACTGTGTGGTGACTGATGTGGCTAGTGATATTTTATTCTTGGTGAGAAAAAAATGGTGTGCTATGTGGATGTTTACAACTGAGGTGGCAAATTACTTTTTAGCTAGCAAAGTACATTTTTGCAACCTGATAATTAAAGAATTGGGGAATCAGAGAAAACTCTGGGAATACACATGCTTTATTTGATCACTACATGGCATGCTAGGAATTGTGAGACACAGAGGGGACCAGAGAGTTTTATTTTTGCTGCATGTCTAATCAGGGGGAATTTGGCTAGGTCCTGAAATACCTTAAAATGGTCTTTGCTTTCTAAACTGTATCAAGGCTACTCTTCTCACTCCATCCGCACCCACTCTCATTACTGGGTTGGTCTTAAATATGACTGTGAATATCTTATAGCTTAGAGTTGTTATGACGTCTGAGGTATGCAAGTGACAGTTCGCAATATGCTTGTACCTCCACCATCTATCCTTATCCAGGTTAGGTCTGCCAAGTTTAATCGTGTAATGGAAGGTATAAAATTACCAATGATTGGTGGCGTCTGGTTGTGTGTAGTGTAACGTAATTGGAGATTTGAAGGTGGGTCAATTGGTTGGGGTGAAGTTAGGGTTTGGGAATAGTGAGGACTCTTTGTTGGTGTATGGTGTATATGTAATTGGTTGAACTGTTAACCTGCTGAGACATGGAGACTGGTGAACTGAAATCAGCTGAAGTGGGTTGGGGGAGGAATTGTGCCTCTTTTGTAAGACTGTGTTTTCTTCTCTCTATGCTTTTGGAATTACTTCACTTCACTGAGAATGATGGCTGTGGATGTCAAGGCACACTACTGGATAAATTTACAGGCAAGAGTTGAAGATCATTGAAATCAAGTCCCAGGTAAGTTGGTGATAGATGGGTATACCTACGTTGTGGGCACGATGTGGTGACTTTTGATGCAGCATTTACTAGGAATCCGAGTTTATTACCTGCACTCTTCTTGCTCTATGAATGTGATTAATTTTCTCTGGTTTGTCTGCTCCTTGTAAAATGATCATTTATATGAGGGCTTGCCACTAGAGTAGGACCATGCAATTTGCATCTATCCATCCAGCCCGTTGGAGTGCCTGATGACACAGTGACTTCTCCCCACTTGCGCTCCCCTGGGCAGCTGGTTGATGGCAAAATCGCTGCAGCCGTCTTTTCTCTTGAAGGAGGACCGGGACATCGTCTGCTCTACATTGCACACCACAGACCAGGGCTCACCACTAGATTAGGCCCATGCAGTTTGTGTCTATCCAACCTTCCCATCAGAGCGCCTGACGGGCAATGAGTTCTCCCACCTTGCTCTCCCCTGGGCAGCTGGTTGACAGCAAAATCTCTGCATCCGTCTTTTTTTTGCAGATGGACCTGGGCATCGTCTTCTCTACACCCAACATAGTAGACCACAGATTGCCACTAGATTAGGCCCATGCAGTTTGTGTCTATCCAACTGACCATTGGTGCACCTGACGGGCAGTGAGTTCTCCCACCTTGCGATCCCCTGGGCAGCTGGTTATTGGCAAAATCTCTGCATCTGTCTTTTTTTTGCAGGTGTACCCGGGCATCGTCTTCTCTACACCCAGCACAGTAGACCAGGGATTGCCACTAGATTAGGCCCATGCAGTTTGTGTCTATCCAACCTGACAATCGCTGCACCTGACGGGCAGTGAGTTCTCCCACCTTGCACTCCCCTGGGCAGCTGGTTGACGGCAAAATCTCTGCATCCGTCTTTTTTTTGCAGGTGGACCCGGGAATAACCTTACTCATCATCTTCATACATAGAAAGCATTGCTTTCTTCCAAGTCTGTGTTTTCCCCTTTGTATATGTTTCATATGCTGTGAGTGGACACTAAGTGACTTACTGTAAGAACATATTTGAAGTATAAGTCTACAAATAAAATATATTACTTTTTGAATGTTTAGTTCCTCACTGTTACTGGTCTAGATATATCAGTAAAGGAAAAAAGAGTGAGCCAGACATGTGATGTCATCAGTGACATGTGTGATGTCATCTTTGATCTCCTGGGTGTTAGTCTTAGCAGTGCACCGTGGTGGCGCGAGTTATGGTTGCTTAGCTTACCATAACTGCCGAATTTCAGGGGTTTTTCGGTTTTACTTGGAACCATAATGTCCCTTTAACAAAGTTTTTTCACTGAATTTCATAGGTTTTTAGTAGCGCAACTTAACCATAACCCCCCTTTAACAAAGTTTTTTCATTGAATTTCATAGGTTTTTATTAGTGCAACTTAACCATAACATCCCCTTAACAAAGTTTTTTCACTGAATTTCATAGGTTTTTAGTAGCGCAACTTAACCATAATGTCCCTTTAACCAAGTTTTTTCATTGAATTTCATAGGTATTTATTAGTGCAACTTAACCATAACCTCCCCTTAACAAAGTTTTTTCATTGAATTTCATAGGTTTTTATTAGTGCAACTTAACCATAACGTCCCCTTAACAAAGTTTTGTCATTGAATTTCATAGGTTTTTATTAGTGCAACTTAACCATAATGTCCCTTTAATAAAGTTTTTTCTTTGAATTTCATAGGTTTTTATTAGTGCAACTTTACCATAACGTCCCCTTAACAAAGTTTTTTCATTGAATTTCATAGGTTTTTATTAGTGCAACTTAACCATAACGTCCCTTTAGCAAAGTTTTTTTCAGTGAATTTCATGGGTTTTAACAAGTGCATGCTATTTTCTTACAACTTTGTAAAATCATACTTACCCAATATAGTAATATTTGTGTCCCATTTACAAAGTGTCACCTTAAAGCTCTGCCATTTCCCACCTTCCGTAATCATTTTTAACACTTCTATACACTTTTTGCAACTAATTCAACTAGTTTTGCATCCGTAAACGTCTACGAACATCTGACTTCATAGCGGACCTTCCGGACAGTGCCACATGACCATACGCTGGCACGTGGCATGAAGACATGTCTGAGTACCCGTCCGCACTTCACGGTAAGATCTCTGCTTCGCGGACAGTTCAGAACTGCATGTTCTACTGATCTAGGAACTTTCAACTTCAAAATGTCCCTTGCACAGCTCCTACACCTATTCCTACTCATTATCCATTAACAATCTAGTACAAAGTACATACTTTAGCAAAACTGCTATTTATCTTAAAATGGCATCAGCTAATGCCATCCCTCCTCCCCAAGAGCCGTCACCACTGCTGTAATCAAGGAGCATGAGAAACACTGCCCCCTACCTTAGAAATAACACATGCGTAACATTTTCCCTTGTCCACCTACCCCTCCATATTAGTGTTTGGTTCCTCTTCCCTCATTTCCCTCTCCACCTTTTGTTCTCAACTCTCCTGCCAAAAAAAATACATCCAAAAACAACAAAAGACATATTCCTTTAGGAACCACCTTTCACAGTTAAAAAATAGAACTAAAAAAGATGTATAGACTCTATCTAGTTTATATTCTCAGTAAAGTACATAGACTCAATAAGATTTTCCAACATTTCCATTTGAATTTTGTGTTATGCTAATGGGAATATTGTGGCGTTCATCCTCCGTTCCAGGAACTGGATTGGTGGATACCGGCCCAGCAGCCCAAGTTATCAGCCCAAGCGAAGCGAGGGTGGATAATGAGGTCTCTGGATCATTAACCCCCTATTCCACCCCTGAAATGGGGGATGAAGGCCATTAGCACCCCAGGTTCCCAAAGCGGGAACCCGGGGTGCTAAAAAACAGGAATTTTCTTCCTACACCAGGAAGCCTGCGGCGTCCCGGTGTAGGAAGGAAAATCCTTTTCCAAGATGTCCACCATAGAAAGGGAAGGCGAGGGTTCCATACAGGCCCCTCTTTGCTTTCCATTGCAGCCTGCAGAAAGCAAAAAGAGAACCCTATGACCATATTACCACAAGCACATTTTTCTTCCCTTTCAGATATATCCTAATTTTGAATAACTTTACCACAAAGCCAGTCCCAGGTGGACATGGCCACTCTAATCCTATGTTCTGTCCCTTGTGGTCATGGCCAGTAGCCAGATTTTCTGGATCATGACCTTATTCCATGACCCGGACAATCTGGCCACTGCCCATGGCCACAGGCTACTCCTCAGTCACTAAAGGTATACCGCTATTTTTTGTAGCTACATTATGACACTTGGCAAATAATAAAACACTGGCACATTTGCAAAACCATGCTTGTAAGTCCTTGCCAATGCTTCTTATGCAAGTTCGCTGGAAATCCACCTATGTTTTATTTTTTCAAAAGTGTCAAATATATGCACATACAATCGTCATATAACCTAGCCCCCAATTGACAAAATTCATTCAGACTTTACGAAAACATCTATATCTAGATCTATAATCGTTTTGCAAACCTTTGGGTAGATTTGCCAAATGACACCACATTTATAAGCCTTTACAATATTTTCGGACCCCCTCTAATTTTGCTCCCTCTAGACAGAATCCCACCAAACTTTGCAAAAACATGTATATCTAGCTCTATTACCAGTTTGCCAAATGTAGTGTAGATTCATCATATGGCACCTCATTTATAAACCTTTGCATTATTTTGTGACCCCCTCTAATTTTGCCCCCTCTTCACAAAATTCCACCAAACTTCGCAAAAATAATCATATCTAAATATATGATCAATTTCCCAAATTAAGTGTAGATTTGTCAAACGACACCTCATTTATAAGCCTTTACATTATTTTGCGACCCCCCTCTAATTTTGCCCCCTCATGACAGAATCAGGCCAATCGTTGCATACTCAATCAGAATCAGGTCAGGAATATACATGCAAAATTTCATGCAGTTCCATTAAGAGGCGCCAAAGTTATAAGCCATCCAAGAACTGCATTTCACCAACCCTGTAATGCTGAGGTGTCCCCGAACTTTCACAGGACAGTTCTGAACATCAGGACTGTTTTTTTGCTTCTTGCAGCCATATCCCATCCTCATCACCCCTCAACTCCCCAAAGATTATTTCATAAGTTTGACAACTGCAATGTTGTGTTTTTTAACATGTTTTTACCGCGATGTCCGCGGGCATCGGCGAAGTCCAGGAATCCAAGATGGCGGGCATTTCCAAAAATCTGATGTACTTCACACTCTTCACCATCCAATCAGCGAACACGTTGCATGTCCGTTGACACGATGTAAGCCGATTAGCCAATCAGGACACTGACCGCGGACCGAACAGGGAAGTGTGTCCTCGGACAGAACATAGATATCACTAATTTTGTGTGACCTACTTTTTGGTCATTTTAAAAAAAAACTACTGGATGGATTTTCACCAAATTTGCGAAAGCACGCTTTCGGGACCAAACCACTGCTCCTGGTCCAAATTTGGTGAAAATCTGTCCAGCGGTTTGGGCTGTAGGCGTGAGCAAATTTTTTTCCCCATTCAGTCTATGGGAAAAAAAAGACATTTTGGGACCCCCCTCTAAGTTTGCCCCCCCTGGACCAAACCTCACCAAACTTTGCAAAAAATTTCAGAGTGGGCTATATACTTATTTTGTAAAGTTTGGTGAGGATTCGTCCAGGGAGGAATGGAGTTATAAGCCGCCCAAAAAGTGCTCTTCCTGTGGAAACAGCAACTTAACCATAACTACACAGCCACTACCGTATATATATATATATATATATATATATATATATATATATATATATATATATATATATATATATATATTCAGTAAAAAAACTTTGTTAAAGGGGCGTTATGGTTAAGTTGCGCTACTAAAAACCTATGAAATTCAGTGAAAAAACCTTGTTAAAGGGACATTATGGTTCAAAGTAAAACCGAAAAACCCCTGAAATTCGGCAGTTATAGTAAGATAAGCAACCATAACTCGCGCCACCGTGCACTGCTAGCGCAACTTAACCATAACGTCCCTTTAACAAAACATGCCAAATCTTTTAGAAAGGCACAAACAGCTTTATTAACATTGTGCCTTGCTTTTTCCATTTGTGGACCAAATGAAGAAGAACAAAGCCACATTTGTCTCTGCGCAATCCGTGAAAATATCACTTGAGAATTAGGAAACATGTCCATAACCTTCCCAAGTCCTTCTTTCATAGCAAATTGCAAAAAAAACAAAAAAAAATTCCAGTCACATGTCCTAAACTGTTCCCTCCACAATGAATTACAATTATGTCTGGATGTTGCTCTGTCTCCAAAGTAGCACAGCGAGGTAGCATGTCCAAACACTTGATTCCACGTACTCCATGCCAGTGTACTTCCACATGTGGAAATCCAAGATCTACAGCTACAACAGAGCTTTCTGCATGCACCTTCAACCAATATATCCATGAATCTCCCAAAATCTATACAATCCTTTTCCTAAAACACACAGACATAGCTATCTGTTGTTCTCTCAGCAAAAACAGTAAATGAGAAACTCTCTTCTGGCAAAACACACCTACTAAACTTTCCTGACCAATCCCTTTCAGTACTCATTCTCATTTGCATGACTTCTGAACCCAGAAATCCCCGGATGTAACTCCTGATGTCCGCGAACTACCGCCATGTCCGCGGACATATCGTAACATGAACAGCCCTTCTACCATTTCCACTTCACTTTCTCTGCCATTCCCTCATTGGATGTAGCTAAGAAGTCACATGACCATGCACCAATCACATTCAATACCTCTACATCTAACTGCATCATCATAGATCAGCACTGCAAATGTACTGTGAATCTCTCTGAGTACAAGTGTCATATCATTGGCAAGCACCATCTACCAGAAATACTGTACAAGTCTCCAAGATTTCTACTTGCAGCTCCATGCATATCCATATGCATGAACACAAACTTCAGGTATGCATATTTTCCGTACAGTAGATGAACACATTTTCAAACAGACTTTTAGCTTGTGTAATCTGTAAAATGAATTTACTGTATTTTTTTCAATTTCCTAAAATCAACTATCACTTATACACCTTTATACTATTTACTTTCTTTATACACACACACTCAAATCATGTTAAACTAACATTTTTTAAATGAAATATATAGACTACATATATTCAAACAAAATTGCATGCAAGCACAATCTATGTTTAAATCTTTAAAAAAATATGCTATTACCTAGAACAGCTTAGTTACAGAAATAGTGGTATTCACTGGTATATTATAAATTTCACAAGACATAGTAAAGATATTTTTTTGCTATAGTTAGTCATTCAATACAATTTGTTCATTAAGAACATATCATATGTACTGAACTGATGCAATGTATCTTATGTAAATAAATTAGTTTAATGGTTTTAAAGAAGGCGCTGAGGATTTCAATTAAAAAAATCAATATCTAAATTAAAAACAGCGCTATATACAAACAAAGTTACTAATTTGAAGCTTTTACAATTGCAGTGAAGACCAGTCTCCTGAAAAGAAGCAGCCGAATTTGAAGAACAAAGAAGAACTAAGAAGTTACCTGTTAATTTAAGAAAAAAAGTAAGTAGAATATCACCATAATATTTGTATTATTACTCAAACATACTGTAAAGTTAATACAAGCTATTTCTGTGCCTAAAAATAGAGATTGTGTACCATTTTGTCCAAAGATCTCCATGTCTTGAACAGCAATTTACAGCCAGAATGGCCCACAAATTCCTATTTTTGGACACAGAAATTACCCAACTGAACCGCTACAATTTTCATATTATAGAACAAACAACTGTTTTAATTGTATACATTAGATTTACTATTTGTACTTTTCTACACCACTAGCTTATTTTTTTTGTCATCTGACCCCAGTTTAGTAACACATAAATTCAAGAATACCTATCCCTACTAGTTGTTGTTCCCAATACACAATCACACACCATTACATACATCTTTATCATTTTACTCAAACACTCATGCACACAGCACACATACATTGCAGAACACCCCAACCGATACCTTCTTTATTTTCTTCAACAGACCCTAAAGAATGCCTACCAAAAGTCAAGTCCGTAGAAAGCAACGCAAAAGTAGAGCAAATGAAAATGAAAGTGTCCAACATAAGCATCCATCTCTAGCAGAATTTGTAAAAAAAGTTGAAACAAAACAGCTAATTCAGTTTTTTAGTGAAACACAAGAAGTTTCAAGTACAAAAACTTTGCCTCCTTTATCAAAATGTAAAACAAACCAAAAAACAATCAACAGAAAATCAGCTATCACTACAGATAAAACTACTTCTTTAAATGTTAATATAGTGCAAAGTAAGCATACCAAGAAAAGTATTTTAGCCAAAATGTACCGTCACAAAGTCCTTCAAAATCTTATAAAAACGGAAGAGAAATCAGGTTCAATGCTTAAAACCTATCGTAGGAAATTAATCTTAGAAGCGTTGATGGACAGTGCAATTCTTCTCAAAAGAAAGTTATTTATTTTACTGTTAAACAAAAGGAAAGCACTAACAAAACTAATAACTAAATTACAAAAAAGACTTCTCAATAAGCGAAATGTCAACAGAAAGAACTTCTTAAGTATCTGCGGAGGTGAATGGAATCACACTACGAGCACAGAACCATATTTTAATGAAGAAGCGTACAAACAAAAGCAAACAAATAGAATTGCCATACATAGCAGTGGTCGAGGTTATGAAAACGTGAATAATACCCTAATGGAACAAGAAGTACTCCTTACAAAAATATGCCCTGAAAACTTATAATTACCCCTCCATTCAACTGAATCAGAACGTCTAGTGTACAAATGGCCATGCACGTCAATGTGTAACATATCCAAACAATGTTTCAAATCTTTATGCCAGTTCCTCAAAAAATATGTAAAAAGCAAAGACAAAATCAAAATTAAATAATTGCAAAATATGGATACCTGTCCAGTGCGCAAGTACACAGGACTACAAGGACATTCGTTGGCCTGCATTACAGGCCCTACTTGTAAAACCACTTTCCAGAATATCAAAAGGATATCAACATTCAACTATAGGAAATCTAGTCTATAAACTGTACTATGCTAAAAGTCCTGCTTTAGCACTAGCAAATTTAAATAACATCCTTCTACATGGTACAGCAAATGACCTACTTGAAGAAATTGACTATATCCAGAAAAAATATTTTGGAAGTGAAAGCCATTTACAGAATGAAATAGCTTTAAACCAATTAAGCAACAATTCTACACATGGCAACCTTTTGCTAAACACATACAAAAAAGAAATACTAACATTTAAAAGTACATCAGCTGAAGTACCAAACCATGTATGTGTATGTTGCCGTAGAACTTTTTATAAAAGTAACAAAAGAACTGTAGACGTATCATACAAAATAGAAGACAATGAAGATTCTAAATGGTTTGAATTAGCTCTCTACCTTGTAGCAGAAAACAAATACGAAATAACTGAGCCCTTAATACTTTGCAGTTACTGCACTACAAAACTTGACAACAACCAAACTCCTTCACATGCTATCACAAATAATTTGGAATTATACCCAGTACCAAAACCCCTAGAACAACTTAATCTATATGAGAGCATCATAATTCAAACAGTACACCCATTTCAAGCAATAATACACCTTCAAACAAAAACAGCAAAATTACCTCCCTCTGAATTGGTAAAAGGCATTTGTGGAAAAGTAGTTTATTTACCATTAGATCTAAAAGAAAATGTGCATACTCTAGGAGTGCAACGTCCAATGCAGCAATCTTTAATTATCTTAGTAAATGGAGTACCTACAAAAGACAAAAAAATATGGCAACAGCTGGTAGATTTACATAAAGTTAGACAAGCCTTACAATATCTTAAAGAGAATAATGAATATTCCAAAGAAATTAATATTGAAGAAAACTTGAAAGATACAACTGAAATAATTCAAGAAACACAAGAAGCTGGTCAATTCGAGCTACTAGATCCTGCTACAAAATCAAATACTGTAGACCATTATACAATTCATTCTTTGCACTCTAATGACACCGTAGAAGATGTACTGGAAACGTACAAAATGTGTCAAACAAAAGGATCGCCAATCAGCATATGGGAAAAAAGTATAGAAGCACATGCTTTTCCTCTACTCTTTCCTACTGGCAAAGGAGGAAGGTATGATGATAGACCTATTCAAATATCAGCTTCAGAATACCGCTCATTACGGATGTATTCTGAAGATCCCAGCTTTAGACAAAATGTGGAATACATATTCCACCTACTCTTTGAAAGTGAACTAGCAACTTTATGTTACAGAGTTGCACACATATTAAAATCAGGATCACACTTTCAAAATATGACAGCTACACAATTATTAGAAAAAGTGCAACAAAAGGATGAGGTTTTACAATCAAATATTACAAATCTATTAGCAAATATGCATAGTACTAAAGAGTACTGGTTTCAACGTCATGGAGATGTACGTTGTATGATCAGAAACCTTGGCCCACCCAATTGGTTTGTTACATTAAGTTGTGCAGAATATGCATGGGAAGATTTACATGATTTCCTACGCATATCAAATAAAAACAAAACAAACATAGATATACTAACACCTGGAGAACTTTGTTCTTTGGATCCTGTTAATGTTTCAAGATATTTTCACCATCGCTTCATTGCTATGCTACATTTTATTTGTAATAAAACTGTTCCTCCCCTTGGAGAAGTGCAACACTTCTTTTGGAGAAAAGAATACCAAGCCAGAGGAGCACCACATATCCACATGCTTTTTATGGATTAAAGATGCTCCTAAATTTGGTCAAGACAGTGATGCCACTGTTTTAAAGTTTATTGAAAAATATGTCACTTGTGAAATTCCATCAGAAGCCACAAATAGTGATCTTCATGCACAAATTTTACAATTTCAAAGACACAAATGTGGAAAATATTGTCGTCACAAATACAAAAACAAAGGGAAATACTACACCAAATGCCGATTTGGTTTCCCTAGACCAGTTACAAATACAGGTCAAGTGAACAACCTCATGTCTTCAGTTAGACATAGTGTTAAAGGTAAGTCACCTAAAAATACATATTACATAAAAAGAAAAGAAGAAGAAAAAGATATCAATGATTATAATGCAATCATTGCCCACTTATGGAATGCAAACATAGATGTGTAGTACATTGCAGACAATTCTACTGCAGTTTCACGATATGTCACAGCATACTTAACTAAAGCAGAAAAGACAGAGCTCCAAGGCCTCTGGAATGACCTGTCATCAGATAAAACAGTGTCTCAGAAATTATACAGCTTGGGCATAAAAATGCTCACCCATAGAGAATGTGGATCATATGAAGCAGCTGATCATTTAACTGGTACTGCATTGTATGGTAAATCTGAAAATATAGTATGGCTAAGTCTTGGTCCAGCTAAATCTAGAAAAAGAGTTCTAAAATCATATGAAGATATTGAAACAATAGCCAAACGTGATCCCAACAGCCAAGACATTTTAAAAAACAATGTATTGGGCACATACTACCCAAACAGAAGTAATACTTTGGAAAACATGTGTCTATACCACATAGCCCAAAACTACACATACAAAAATAATATGAAACCTGATGAAAAAAAAGGTAAATACAGAGTGAAAAACTGTGAAGGCAGCTTAGTTAAACTCACTAAACCAAATTTAATTAATCATATCAAATTGTCATTAAAGACTCCTCAATATAAAGAAGTATATTACATGTCCCTGCTACAACTCTTCAAACCATGGAGAAAAGAAGAACAAATACTAGATAACTATGACTCGTATGAGGATGCTTTCAAAGCAAATGAAAGCACTATAGCTGATGTAAACTTTACACAGTACAAAACAATGTTGCAAAATGAACAGCAACACGAAGAAGAACTCCAAGCCCAACTAGATAAGGACACTCTTGACAATAGTCAACCTTCTGTAACAGGAAGCCAAGAACCACTGGTAGAACCACTAATAATAAATGAGGCAGAATTAGCTATGATAGAAGTAGAAAACACCATGTGTCAGTATGAAGATAAAGAAGACTTAACTATACTACAATCAAAACTAAACAATGAGCAACGTAGCATTTTCAAGAAGTAACAAAAAAATTGCACATGGTGTAAAACATGAAAATAAAGAATGTTCCTGCCATAATTATAAACCTATACTACTGTACGTCAGTGGTGAAGCTGGTTCTGGCAAAACATTCCTAATCAAAATCATTAGTAAGTTCCTTCAACACTTGACAAACAACAAACTGTCAGCTGTTGTCACTACCCCCACAGGTTTAGCTGCCTACAACATAGGTGGTGTTACATTACACCGATTACTACTATTACCAGTAGAACACCAGAACAAATTAGACTATTACAAACTTTCTGCAGAAGCTGCAATGGAACTACGCAGAGTATTGAAACAAATGAAAATGCTACTAATAGATGAAGTGAGCATGGTCTCCAACCTGATGTTAGCTTTGACTCACCTCAGATTACAAGAAGTACTCAAAACAGACTATGAAGAGCTCTTTGCAGGAAAACACATTATTGTTTTTGGAGATCTGCTTCAATTAACACCAGTAAAAGGTGAGCCTATTTTTAAAACATTAGGACACAAACTCTGCCGTAAAACTGTTGGCAGCATTGGAAATGTCAACCTTTGGCAACATTTCCAATACAAAGAATTAACAGAAAACATGTGGCAATCTGCAGATCTCACTTATGCCAACATTTTAAAAAGTATCAGAGTTGGTATACTTTCTAAAGAAGCAGAAGCAATATTGAAAACCCGGCACATTAATGCACTTTATGGCGATAATGCATGTGCTACAGATTTTATGGAACAATTAGCCCACAAAAATGTCAATTGTATGGCCTTAATGCCAACTCTTGCAAGCTGTTTCAAATTCAATGAAATCATGCTAAGTAAAGCAATGCAACCAATCATGGAAATTAGCGCCACAGACAAACTAGATGTACATGGTATGACACTACCCATGTGTGACCAAGCCACAACAAGACTAAATAGTTTAGAAAGATCATTCTCATACACAGCAGGCTTAGAAAAGATATTACAATTCTCCTTAAATTGCAGAGTAATGCTTAAACGTAACCTTGACGTGGACCAAGGACTAGTTAATGGAGCACTGGGTACAGTTGTTGGCTTTCAAACATACCCACGCGACAACAAAATTCAGTTTGTCAATATACTATTTCACAAACTTTCAGAAGTAAAAAGGATAGGACGCTCAACAGCTAGATTCCTTCTCTTCAAAGATATGTATGTACGCAGAGAACAATTTTCTCTTACTCTTACATACGCAGTCACGATTCATAAATCACAAGGTCTTACCCTAGACAAAGCAATGATAGATATTGGTAACACAGTCTTTAAAGAAGGCATGAGCTACGTAGCACTATCACGCTTACGTACACTTGACGGTCTATTTCTAATCAACTTTGATGCAAGTAAAATAAACGCTGATATTCCTTGCATTTTAGAATACAATAGACTTCGCTCACTATACACCCCCCACCTAAACACATATTCTGTTCCACAAAAAGTAAAACGTTATAAAAGAAAAATAAATCAGACTGAAATGCAACAGGATGTCACTGCAAATCCTCCAAAGAGAGTTAAAGCAACTAATACTTCATCAAGTACCACAAGCAAAAAAGAATCAATTAGGGAAAGTAAACCAGGTACTTCTTTAAAGAAGGAAGACAAACTCCAAAAAAGCAGTTAGATACAGAACTACCTGGACCATTTAAATTCTCAAATATAGTTGGTGTAAGTTGCTACGCAAATGTAGCAATGAATATTCTATTTCAATTACCACCAATTGTTGACAACATTTACTTACACAGTACAGACCCATTGTGTTTGCAAATGTTAGTACTTCACAGAAATGCAGCAAACAATCCTGACAACACGTATAGTGTTTATGGAATAAGACAACAATTGGACTACTGTGCTGGAATGGTGAAATTCACTATAAACTCACAGGAAGATCCACAAGAATTTCTAATGTACTTACTACAAGTACTGGAAAACAAAAACATACCTATAAATAAAATCTTTCAGATTTGATACATGTGGAAACAATCATGCACTCTCTGTAACAATGTGACACAAGAAGAAATCCCCAATGAACGCTTCATATATATATCAATACCAAATTGTGAATCCATTCTATTTCAGCGACTTGTACAAAATGCAAACCATGGTAGATTATGCTGTACCTGCAATTCAGATAATCGCTCCACGTTAGTAATACAAACACATAGTAAATACATAATACTAATGCTTCCACATTACAATGCAGATGGTACCAAAAACAACTGCAAGCTGACTGGATTCACACATCGTCAAATATCACTTGGTAAGAAAACCTTCACAACAATAGGTATAATCTACCACGCAGGAGCCGCAACCAATTCAGGGCATTACACTGCATATATAAAAAAGAAATGTGGATGGTTTGAATGTAATGATAGTACCATTACTCTAAAGCAGAGATTACCAGCAAATCTTACACACGCTTATTTAATGTTCTTAAAACCAAACTTTGATAACTAAACTGTATTTAAACCCTAAGTAAACTTGTGTTAAAAAATATAAACTGTTAAAATACTCCAAAAGCTATCTAACTGCTCAAAGATTCTACAACTAATCAGATAAATGAATAACACTAAATTAGACCAAAAAATACACAGTTAGAATACGCCAATTGGTATCTAACTGTCCCAAAATTTAACAATATCCAAATAGATAAATCAATACCACTAAAATATATCAAAAAAATAGACAGTTAGAATACGCCAATTGGTATCTAACTGCTCCAACATTTTATAATATCCAAACAAATAAATAATATGTTACTGCTCCAAAAAAATGCAACAAGCCAAAGTATAACGCATTAGCCAGAAACAACAAGTGAACACTGAAAACAAACAAACAAATAAACTGTAGCATAACAGAAAAAGGTTTTGTTTTAATCCAACATGGATTTTTTTTTCTCCCACATACCCAATTATTTTAGCAGCAAATACAGAAACTGAGCAAATTGCACAGTACTCTGATTTGTAATCTACTAAATATGAGGGTCCAAAAAAAAAAAAGTATGTTGATTATACAATGTAATAAGTCATTACAAAATACTAATACTAACATGCTATTTTCTTTTATCACAGAAATTAACAAGAAATACATGTATTCTGATTACTAGACCAAACAGTAAGTATACAATAATAGGGAGAACCATAGCAGCATATCACATTCATAGTATCTATACCTTTTTGTTCCTTATACATTTTTTTTTCAACCAAAGTTATAAGCAAATATGAATGTGATATGCTGCGGTGGTTGTTGCCATGGCATAGAGTCTTGGGTGCATGGCCAACCACCTCAGCATATCACATCCATAGAGACAAACATTTCAACTATGGTCTATGGAAACTTTTAATGTCCGCGGACATTATGAGTGTTCTTAGAACACTTTCAACTGCCCAGCGAACAATACAGACAGGGTTTTCAGGACACCCCTATGAACATTTCAGAACAACGCGATAGTTCTTAGAACACTTTCAACTTGACAGCGAACAATATGGACAGTGTCCTCAGAACACCCCATTTTGTTTATTTGCGAACATTTCAGGACACTATGAGTTTTCTAAGAACACATTCAACTTGCCATCGAACAATACGAACAGCATCTTCAGCACACCCACTACGAACATTTCAGAACAACGCGAGAGTTCTTAGAACACATTGAACCTGACAGAGAACAATACGGACAGCGTCCTTAGGACACCACCATCTTGTTTATTTGCGAACATTTCAGGACACCGCGAGTGTTCTCAGAACACATTCAACTTGGCAGCGAACAATACGGACTACGCCTTCAGGACACCCCCTACGAACCTTCCAGGACACCGCGAGTGTTCTTAGAAACGTCTTCAGAACACCCCCATTTTGTTTATTTGCGAACATTTCAGGACACCGCGAGTGTTCTTAGAACACATTCAACTTGACAAAGAACAATACGGACAGCGTCCTCAGGACACCCCCATTTTGTTTATATGAGAACATTTCAGGACACCGCAAGTGTTCTTAGAAGCGTCTTCAGAACACCACCATCTTGTTTATTTGTGAACATTTCAGGACACCGTGAGTGTTCTTAGAACACATTCAACTTGACAGAGAACAATCCGAACAGCGTCCTCAGGACACCCCCATTTAGTTTTATTTGCGAACATTTCAGGACATCGCGAGAGTTTTTAGAACACATTCAACTTGCCAGCCACAAACCCCCATTCATATTTGCGAACATTTCAGGACACAGCGAGTGTTCGACAACGTCTTCAGAACACCCACATTTTGTTTATTTTCGAACATTTCAGGACACAGCGAGTGTTCTTAGAACACATTGAACTTGACAGAGAACAATACGGACAGCGTCCTCAGGACACCCCTACGAACATTCCCCGGACACCGCAAGTGTTCTTAGAAACGTCATCAGAACACCCCCATTTTTTTTATTTGCGAACATTTCAGGACACCGCAAGTGTTCTTAGAACACATTCAACTTGACAGAGAACAATACGGACAGCGTCCTCAGGACACCCCCTACGAACATTCCCCGGACACCGCGAGTGTTCTTAGAAACGTCTTCAGAACACCCCCATTTTTTTTATTTGCGAACAATTCAGGACACCGCGAGTGTTCTTAGAACACATTCAACTTGCCAGCCACAAACCCCATTCATATTTGCGAACATTTCAGGACACAGCGAGTGTTCGACAACGTCTTCAGAACACCACCATTTTGTGTATTTGCGAACATTTCAGGACACCTCGAGTGTTCTTAGAAAACCTTCAACTTGACAGAGAACAATACGGACAGCGTCCTCAGGACACCCCCTACGAACATTCCCCGGACACCGCAAGTGTTCTTAGAAGCGTCTTCAGAACACCCCCATTTTGTTTATTTGCGAACATTTCAGGACACCGCGAGTGTTCTTAGAACACATTCAACGTGACAAAGAACAATACGGACAGCGTCCTCAGAACACCCCATTTTGTTTATTTGCAAACATTTCAGGACACCGTGAGAGTTCTTAGAAGCGTCTTCAGAAAACCACCATCTTGGTTATTGCGAACATTTCAGGACACCGCGAGTGTTCTTAGAACACATTCAACTTGACAGAGAACAATACGGACAGCATCCTCAGGACATCCCCATTTTGTGTATTTGAGAACATTTCAGGACACTGCGAGTGTTCTTAGAACACATTGAACTTGACAACGAACAATACGGACAGCGTCCTCAGGACACCCCCATTTTGTTTATTTGCGAACATTTCAGTACACTGCGAGTGTTCTTAGAACAGTTTCAGCTTGCTTGCGAACAAAACGGACACATATTGAGTCCTCAGAACACCCCCCATTCAGTTTATTTAGAACATTTCAGAACACCCGTGATGTCCGCAGACAAATCGAACAAAAAAAGAACATCTAACACATACAAAAACACAACTTTCATCCTATCTCATACACTCCACCCTCCCCAAACACTCCTACACACCAACACACTCTACTAAATCCAAATTTTGAACAAAGTTTCACCGCGCTGTCCGCGGACGTCTGCAAATCCAAGATGGCGGGAGCTACTGAAAATCTGACGCGCTTCACGCTCCACGCCATCCTATCAGTGAACACGTTGCATGTCCGCGGACATCACGCATGCCGATTGGCCAATCAGGACACTGTCCGCGGAGCGAACAGGGAAGTGTGTCCGCGGACCGAACACAGATGTCACTAATTTTTTTGACCTACTTTTTGGTCATTTAAAAAAAAACTACTAGACGGATTTTTGCCAAATTTGCAAAAGCACACTTTCGGGACCAAGCCGCTGCTCCTGGTCCAAATTTGGTGAAAATACGTCCAGCGGTTTGGGCTGTAGACGCGAGCAAAAAAAATGTCCCATTCAGTCCATGGGAAAAAAAAAAGTTTTGGGACCACCCCTATAACTTTGCTCCCCAGGACGAATCCTCACCAAACTTTGCAAAAAAATTCAGAGTGACCCAAATACTTTTTTTGCAAAGTTTGGTGAGGATTCGTCCAGGGAGAGCAAAGTTATAAGCCACCCAAAATGTGCTCTTCCTATGAAAACACCAACTTAACCATAACTACATGGCCACTACCGTGGCCAGCCATGTAATATATATATATATATATATATATATAGTTTTATATATATATATAGTTTTATATATATATATATATATATATATATATAGTTTTATATATATATATAGTTTATATATATATATATATATATATATATATATATATATATATATATATATATACACTAGCTAGGGGGTTGGGGGTGCACTCTGGTTCCCAGTTTAGTATACATTCCACAGTTCAGTTGATCTTCTCCTTCAAGCACTTTCATGCATCTTGCAATCTTCATGGAGGCAGTTTGTTTAGGTGTTGCTAGTTAATATCAAATGAGGCCTCAGGGAATTCTAGTTGCAGTAGTCAATGCAGGTAGCCAGGAACCAACTCGCCTTCCAATTACATATTGTAAATCCCACAGTGGGGGGAGAGGGGAAAACCAGCAGTGTGGCTCTTCTGAGTGAGGCATGTGTCACCCCAGTGCTGCCACCTCTGGAGTCCGGAACTCCCCAAAAACATTTTTTCAAACCAGGAGGTGAGTGGCGAATTCTGGTTTCCAACTTAGTATACCTTCCGCCGTCCAGTTGATCTTCTCCTCCAAGCGCGTTCATGTCGCTTGCAATCTTCAGGGAGGCAGTCTGTTCTCAGGAAATGTTGAATAAAAAGTGCATACTTTTTATTCTCGTTTACATTTTCTGTGTGCAAAATATGCTTAATGATCTTCTAAACATGTTCGGTCTTAGTGCTGGACAAAGACAGATGCCATCAGATGCTTTTCCTGTTGAAGTTAGAGAAGCGTCAATTACCTCCATAGGGGGTTTTGACAGTGATCCCAGCTGTGTCTGTGGTTGGCCAGGCTCTCTTACAATGATTGTTTGTGGTGCTTATGACCGAAGTGGAATGCATTTAAAAGTATGAAATGTGTTTAAAATTAGGAGGTAACTAAGCCCACAGCAGGGGTCTGTAACATGCTGCTCTCGAGATCGTACTTATTTTACTACAACACCCATGATTCCTCAATATAATAAATACATGTCCTGGTGGAAGTAGTTTGCAAACCACAAGATCTTCAGTTTGAAAGTTTGTACTGCCCTGGAACTCTTGCTTTTTCATGCCACACTTTGATTGCACTACATCATTTTTCCAAGCAGGCTTTGCCCATAGTGAATGGCTATTTTGAAAGAAGAGGAAGTGTCATTCATGATTACTAACAGCATCTACCATTTCTCCATTTAAAAAGCATTCGATATGAATGACCATTATTGGGTGGTTACTCTTATTCATGTGCACTGGGTGCTGCTTGAAAATGGGGCTGAGCTTGCAGCCATGGAGAACTGAAATAGATACATTTACCTGCTTTCTTTTTTTTTACCTTCTTTTTATTAGTGGTCAAATCAGATACATCAGCGCCATTTCCACATCATATTCAACACATCGTACAAGGATACATCTCTCGATTACATCAGTGCAATACAAATTACATGGAAGTTTTGTCATCAGAAAGCATGTCACATAAGTACATCCTAAAGGGGGCCCAGATGTCCTTGGGTCGACTTGTCACAGGTTGGGTCAAGACATACTGTTCCTCGAATTCATTAACATGAGGCAATTCACGAAGAAAATAGTTCATGTTTGGTAGTGTGGGATTTTTCCATGTTTGCAGAATACATGTTTTGGCCACTGCACATGCGACATTAAATAACCTTCTAGTTGTTTAGGAGCACTTACCAATGTCCCCAAACAAGTATTTCTGAGGTGTCAGATCAGGGGGAATCTGTGTAATTTCTTCCAACATTCCGGCCACCATACCCCAAAACCCTGCCACCACCGGGCACTCCCAATACATGTGGAAGGATCACGCCTGAGGTGCCTTACATTTGGGACAGTCCCCCGAGCTGTTAGCTGTACATTTGGCCACTTTAGCCGGAGTATAATGTAACCTATTCAGAATCTTAAACTGGATCAGGCGCAGACCGGCATTGAGTGACACATTTTTTTTGAGCGCACAGTATTTGCCCCATTTCTTCTCCCAAATGGACATCTGCAAGTCCTCCTCCCATTTGTCTTTGATCTGGTTTGTCGTGGGGGTGTGAGTCTGCACTGACACATATAACTTGGAGATCCCCAGGCCCTTTCACGTTGTGACCAATTGCATACATGGATGTAGGGGGGGTTCGTCCAGGAAGAGCGGCCATCACTTATGAAATGCAGATCTCATACGATAATACTGAAGTGTCTTAAGTGGCCCTCTACCCACCACACTCACAAAAGTCCTCCAGAGTCACACATTTCTCATTGAGGAACATGCCCCCCATTCTAATTTCTCTATCGGTATCCCATGTGTGCTGTAGATTTATATTGTATGTTTGAGGGATGTCCGGGAAATTCCAAACGGGAACCTCCGGGTTATAGGGTGTTTCTATCTTTAGCCTCTTGTATATCACCCCAAGCCCAGACTGTACAGCTCACTGGATCATATTCACATGTGTCTTTGTGGCATGTGTTAAAAATAACCGACTGATTGTCCATGGGAGATGTGGTGTGTTTCTCTATCCATGCGTGGGGTGACCTATCTGATGTATCATACCAATATTTCACAAATTGTGCTTGAGCAACGAGGTAATAAAGCTCAAAATCCCGGGCAGCAATACTACCGGTGCAGTATGGTTCAGTCATCTTTTCCCATCTCATTCTAGTCATCTTCCCATTCCAGAGAAACGCCACAACCATGGATCGGAGTGTAGCAAAAAAGGCCCTGCCCGGCCATATGGGCACATTCACAAAGAAATATAATAATTTGGGGAGAACGATCATTTTAAGAATTGTGACCCTAACATACAGGGAGATGGGAAGGTGCCACCACATCTGAAATGTAGTATTGAGCAATTGTATTGCATTTTCATGATTGTCGGAGTACAAAATGTGTCTACTTCTAGAAACTAGGACTCCTAAGTATCTAATATGTTGTTCTGACCACTTGAGTCCACTTGTCACATCTGAACATTTGGTAGCAGGGGTAAGCGGGAATATTTCCGATTTAGCATTAGTTATGGTATAACTAGAATATTCAGCAAACTCATGTATATCTGCCATGATGGGTGCAATGTTTTTTTTAGGTTCTCGGACATACAGTAACTTGTCGTCTGCATATAACGAAATGAGTTGGGTGGAGCCTTTCATTTTTATTCCCTTATCTCCATGTCTTAGTCTGACAGCCACTGCCATAGGTTCTATGGTTAAGGCAAATAATGTGGGCGAGAATGGACAGCCCTGTCTAGTGCCCCTGCCCAATAAAAACAATTCAGAAATGGTCCGGTTAGTTAGTACTTTAGCACCTGGGTCAGTATACAGCAGCTTTACATAACTAATAAAGTTAGGTCGTATTCCAAATGCCTCCAATACTGGTAGGAGGTAAACCCAGGAAACTGAATCAAACCGAATCAAAGGCCTTTTCGGCATTGAGAGACACAGCCACTGCGCACTTCTCCAGGTTTAAATCTTAGCGTCGGCATTGATGAGTGAAAGGGGTCTGTAGGACGACATTTCCTGCGGTGGATGTCGAGGCTTAGGCAATACAGTTATTATAGTTATTATATACAGTTATTATAGCCTCTCAAATTGTTGGGGGCAATACGTTCCTCTCTAGGGCGTCTTCCCACGTCTTCAACAGTATAGGAACCAGTTCCGTATGGAACTCTTTATAAAATTTGGCACCTATCCTGAGGGCCATGTCTAGTGACATAGGTCCCGATTTTCCTAGATTTCATTGGGTTATTCAACCCACAGACATTCCATGACAATAAATTAATCTTTAACCCATCACCGGTGTTGTATGTATAAGTATGGTGAGGAAATCTTGTCCCTAATAATTCTTGCATTTGTATGACGAGGGTAGCACCAGCATCCGAAAGACCACACATTTACTAAACATTGAACATTCAGTTCCCCCAACTTCCTACCGGAGACCCATATTGTCCAGTAGGCACACCATATCCTTCCCCCCACCCACATCATCCACCCCAACTTGACGATGTTCCCTTTTAAACTGTGGGAGCTCTCCTAAGGGTGCCACATTGCCACCACATGGCCACCAGATCAGGCTCATGCCCGGCTATAAACAATACTTGGAGCCTCCCACTGGAGCCAAACAACATTCTAAACCACAGAAAGGATATCTGTACATTCCTTGGTCAATCATCAGGATCACGTCTCTCTGCCTCAGGTGAGGGCCTGTCATTTTGGTCCGGTCAACGGTTTCTGAGGGGCAAGGGTATAGATGCCTCAACACAGGCCAAGGCAGCAGCTGGTGTTTCAAATCAATGCTCCCTCCCCCCATGTTGGATTCACATCTTGGATGGAAATATAAATGCCTATGGGACTTGTCATGCCCTCAGCAGCAGCTTGACTGGTTCATATGATCTCTGACTGGCTTGCACTCCTGCACAAATCCGGGTAAACATGGATACGGCTTTCCTCGTACTGCAGTGTACCTAGCTCTCTTGCCAGTTTAAGGATTGTATCCCTGTCTCTATAATTGAGGAGGTGTGCAATGATCGTGCGAGGCAGAGCCCCGGGCTTCAGCGATGCGCTCTCTCGACCAGAAAATGATCAGAAAAGGAGAATTCGCCGAAGAGAGTTGTAAGGATGGATTCCACCTGTTGCTCCATCACGCCTTTACCGAATTTCTCAGATGTACCCACAATCCAAATATTGTTCCTCCGGGATTGCGATTCGAGATCCTCACATTTGTTCTGCATCTTGGATAGGCCCTCTCTGAGTTGAGACATATCGCGGTGGTGCCGGGTGATGGTATCTTCGTTGACGCCAATCCTGCTCTCTGCCTTGGTGATTTGCGAGCTTTCCTTGTCTAGCCTCGCTTTTAATTACCCTATGGTAGCAACAATGTCGTCAAGTTTGACCTTAATAGCTGGGAATCCATTTGTACTATGGCCATCAACCGGTCTTCTCTGTCGCCACCATGTATTTCTGACTGGGAAATGGATGCAGCTGGTGCAGGATCTGGTGTCTGACTGTTAGTGAATGAGTCAATCAGTCCTTTCTTATTAGCACCTGTTCCGTCCATTTTCTCGTGTTTCCGTGTGTTCCCCATATCGACTGCCACAGCAGGCAAGAGTGCAGCAAGTTGTCGACAGGAAGTGGCAATATTGATCCTGAGGCTGTGGTCAGTTTATATTTCAATGCCACTCAGAGGTTTCCCCATTGTTGGCAGGGGGTTCATGCACACCCTAGGCCACCACCCTATGCGTTCTCCCAGGCGACGTATTGACTCAGCTCAACAGATGTTTCGCTCAGGAACCAGGATTGCCTTGTCCCTTTAATTGCCTAATCAGGACCAGTCCGCAGCTTGTGATCTGTTGGGCGTGTGCAATCGAACAATGCCACCTACCACGGTTGCACAAGAGTTCAGCACCAAACATGCCAAGCAGTTGTATCTGAGTTTCGCGCAGTTCAGCAGAGCAGCTTCGCTTGAGTTCGTAGAGAGATTTAATCAATAGATAGAGGCGAGTCCTGCCCTTGTAAGCACAATGTCAGTAGGAAGCGAGTGGACTGTGTTCTCCCACGTACTGAGTTACCAGCTGCTCAGCCATTACCATGTCCTCATCACAATTTTATAGGATCGTATCAGTTCCCTCTGTAAGCCTCGTAGGCAACCACCATATGTGGCCAGATCCACTCCTGTCTTCAATATATATGTATCTTACAACTGATTGCTCACATGTGCTTGGAGTTGAGCCAGTGTTCATCCCACAATTGCATCCATCAGGAGTAGATCACACAATAGTCCACTGCTTTAGGTCTGTGTGTATTGGCAGTCGACACAATACCCCAAACCGTGATCAGGATATTAACTGCGCGTTTCCTGAGCAAGGTGAAGCAGACGCCTCATGGTCAACCGGGCCTTCACTGCTACACTGGGTCCAACTAGTGATCTGTCACAGTCCCCAAGCCTTCCAAGTGGATTGCGTACTCCCATGTGCCAACCCAGTGCATAGGAGTTATGAGTATGGTATCCGCTGTAGTTTATAATTATGTGGGTTCTGTATCTTGGATCGGGTTCCAGATATGGTTGAATCTCTGAAAGACCCTGCGTCTACAGCTGCAAACAACCAATAGGCATCAGGGGCCCCTCACTCCCAACAGGTATTATGGAATCCACAATTATGGTCAGGCAGTCAGGCAAGCACATCACAATGAGTTCCCAGTTATCAGCTGACCCTTGATCCACCTTGCACTTCTAGCTGCCAGGCCCGAGCAGGCTGATAGAGTTTGCTTATGTTGTCCACCTCTGTCTACAGTAATTTATGCCTTGGCTCATTCCTGTAAATTGCTCGTGGACTTAATTGCGTTATCTGCCCCAGGGATCACCTCCGCCAGCACAGACGTCGTGGCTCCTGAGGAAGTGTGTAATAACTGTCAGCTGCAAAAAGCTGGTGTTGTCAACTGCAAAAAGTCCATGGCCTGCACTTCAACAGGCGCACCCTTCAGCCGTCTTCAACAGTTCCCGCTTCTCGCTTGAGTAGACACGGGTTCCAGCGTCCGGCTCTCTCCAAGCAAGCAGCGTCTTCAGCACCCCTCCGACAGCTCTCCCACTCATCTCAGCGGCACAATAGGGAATTCCAGAGCCCACGAACGGCCTGCTCCTCCACCCAATTCAGAAGGATTTTAGACACAGTGGCATCCGAGGGTTGTGCTTCGTGGTTCATAGTCATTTTTTCGAAAACAAAAATGTCGGAAAAACAAAAGTAGAATTTCTTTTTCAATACGTATTTTTTGTTCGAAATTGGGGGTTCCCCTCCCAACCCCCCTTTTTTCTATTTTTTTTTTATTTTACCCCTTTTTTTTAATTCCCAGACCCCAAAATAAATATATAATTAAAAAAAAAAGAATTCAAGTTTTTTTTTTGATATTTTTTTTCGGCATTATTGTCTTTCGACATTATGTTTTCGAAAAAATGACTGCACACCGTGCTTCGTAGCAGCTCCAAATTTTCACTTAGTGTGCTCTATGGCCTGAACTGCAACCCAGCCTGATTTCTTGCTCCGTGGGTGGCCCCTTGAGAGAATAATCTTAAATTAGGATTCATGCAGGTCAGAGCTCTGGACTCAGGTGGCCATCTTTGATGTGTGCAACAGCACCCACCTACATTTACCTACTTTCTGTCAGCAGGCGTTCTGACAGGGCTCTCTGTGTGAGGCGAAGTAGACTTTTAACCCCAATTTTTGTGACAGAAAATGTAGATCTATGTGTTGGTTTATAAGTGCGTTTTGGCGAAGTTAAATTATAATTTTACCACTCACTACAGTAATAGATTGTAGGGACTGTTCATGAAAAGACAGTCACACACAACCCATTCAGCTAATTTTTGTCTCTTCTCTAAGAAAGTACTGATATTCTTCAATAAAATACCCAAATCCACCCACAGTCCCCAAATTTGACACTAATGCTAAATGGCTAGTCATGCTTTTTGCTGGCTCTCCCATTTCCATGAAATGGCCATTGGCAGATTCAAGAGGTTAAAGTTAATGTTCTCCAAGCCATCTTACTTCCATGCTCCCCTGTCCTCCGGTCATTGTTTCCTCCCCTCCACACCCTCCAAACCCACTCAGCTTATTCTTTTAGCTGCTGCACAACTGCCGCCACCACTCCAGCCTCCATCCTGGGCCACTGTGGAAATGGAAGAGGGACTCAGCATGGAGCCACAACTTCCATCTCCACGGCCCCATCCTAGGTTAATCTTTTGTTTGAATGGGAAACATCCCATTTATTCCAACAACATAAACTGTTATTAGCACCCTCGGTTTCCGGATTGGAAACCTGAGACACTACTGGCAATGACACACAATCCACCTGGACCCCTCTCCGAGGCCCTCTCTGAGCTCAGGCCTATATTGTGGGCTCAGGGCCATTACCACACAATCTGGCATGCTGGATCCAGTGTTATTGCCATACTACAGTCACATGTCTGTAATGTATGTCTGGTCTATGGTTTTTGAACGAAACAAAAAAAGCACTTTCAGTTAGTGATTTTTTTATGGCCAACAGTCAAATGGCAAAACATCTCAAAATAGCTATACCGCTAATAGGAAAGTATGTACCATGGCTTTGAGATGACATCACACTTGTCTGTACCAGTTCCACAGTTTTAAAACAATTGTCACAAACCCATTAAGAATGATTGCTCTAAGGTCAAAGATCAACAATAGTTGCCACTTGACTTAGCTATCCAAATCCTGGGCTAGTGCATACCAATACATTACTCATGGCTTCACATTTTTATGAATCTGCTCAAGAGTTGTGAAAATATAACCAAAAATCATATTTAGAATAGTTTGAGATCAAGGGTCAAATTAAATTGCCACTCTGACTAGCTACAACATGTATGGGATAGTACATACCATAACCTTTTCAGTGATACCCCACACATTGCAATCAAATAAATGGTTGCTGAGAAATTACAAAAAACAGTTTGCAAATGCTAATTTTAAGGTCAAAGGTCACATTTGCTACCACCCCATGCCCTACTTGACGCATAGAAGACAAAGTAAATGACATGACTATTCTAACAACACCTCATGTGTAAATGTTCTACATGGTAGCATAAGAAAAACGTTTAGTTGAATGATTTAGAGGTCAGAGGTCAAAGGTCAAATCCCAAAGCATCTCAAACTATCTGTACCTTTTATACGAAAGAGTGTACCATGGGATTGAGATGACACCACATTTGTCTATATCAAACCCAGTTCTAAAGCAATAGCAAAACACACATTGAGAATACTTGTTCTAAGGGTCAAAGGTCAATGATAATTTCCACTTCATTTATATAGCCAATAGATATGATAGTACATACAAGTACATTAGTGTTGACTTCACCCTTTTCTAAAACTGTTCAAGAATTGTCATAATATAACAAATAAATCATATTTACAATCCTTTTTTCTGAGCTCAAAGATCCAACAAAAAGGCTACTTTGACTTTCTGCCCCATTGATGAGTAGCACATACCATGTCCATTACAGTGATACCCCATACATCTAAATCAAATGAATGGTTGCAGAGAAATTACAAAAACACTTTGGAAGTGCTCATTTTAAGGTCAACTGTAAAATGTCATACCTCCTACACACTACTTGATGCCTCCAAGCCAAAGTAACCAACATGACTGTTCCAATAACACCTCTTTTATATAATTGTGCTAAAAGGTAGCAGAGCAAAAACAACAAAACATGTTTTGGTGGGAGATTCTAAGGTCAAATAACAAAACCTGAGCCTTTATCTGATCCATAAATTAAAAAGCACAAATCAGGACTTTCAAAGAGACACTCATTTATCAAAATCAGTCCCACGGTTGTATAACAATTAAGAAAAAACACTTAGCACTTGATTATTGTGAGGTCAAAGGTCAAATGTCATAACCTCTCAACATATTTGACAATGGATTATGGAGAACAAGGCATTAACTTTCAAAAGACACCGCAATTAAGACAAACAGACATAGGGTTACAAAGATATGATGACAACATTTAATGTAGTGCATTTTAAGGTCAAAGGTCAGATACAAAGACTCTGTGACCCATTGGCTCACATACAGAGATAACACGTTTGAAAATTGTCTGATGACTAAACATACATACCAGAACAAACCATTTACTAGACTTTACTGAGTTCCAGTTCTGCAATAGAGATTCTTGCAGGGAAAACAGCAAGGGAAATAAACAATGTTGGCCATTTTTAAATGTATGTAAGACTTCCCAAAACCTCTGAGAATATTTATTTTCCTTTGCATCATATTGCTCCTAAGTAAAACCTGATTTCCCTAATGATGCTTTTAAATTATTGGTCTTCTCCTTTGCCTTTTTTCATTATATTTGTGGATTGGAAAAAAAGTTCACATTTGACACTCATTTACGCTAAGCACTAAAAAATAAATAAATAAAATAAAACATGAAACTTCAGTTTTTTTGTCTGAGCAGCAAACATAATATACTTGGAATTTGCCTATCTACCTACTGAAAACGTTTTCTGAAAGTGCTATGTTTGTCGTCAGAACATTTAGGGCCTCATTACACGGAAGGCGGTAAGGGTTAACGGTCACCCGTAAGGGTACCGGTGACCGTTAACCCTTACCGCCTTACTACGAGGTCCCTTTGCGGGACCCGACCTTAACGCCTGGTGTAGACCAGCCGTTAAAGTTGGGTCCCGCAAAGGGATCCTGGTGCTAATTACGGTACCGCAATTTGCGGTACCGTAATTAGCTCCTTCCCCATTCCCATTATGCCCTATGGGGCAAAAATGGGAATGGGGAAGGGCCATGGAGAAAGGGGGAATTACCGCCCCGCCCACCTTGGAATGGGGTGGTAATTCTCCTTTTCTCCATGGTGTTACCGGTATGGTACTGGTATGGTACCGGCAGCAACCATGGTGCTAATAGCACCATGGTTTACCGCCTTCCGTGTAATGAGGCCCATACTCTTTACAGTGATATGTGTCCACCATATTGAATTATGTCATGTGACCTCAGGGTGTTTTTTGGCTAATTTTATAGAGA
The DNA here is from genome assembly GCF_040938575.1 of Ambystoma mexicanum. Classification (NCBI taxonomy): domain Eukaryota; kingdom Metazoa; phylum Chordata; class Amphibia; order Caudata; family Ambystomatidae; genus Ambystoma; species Ambystoma mexicanum. Next base: position 98,308,008 of record NC_090941.1, on the reverse strand, counting down.
ACAATATACTGAAACAAAAAATGTATGGTTATCCTATAGTATTATCGATTACTAGTGAGCTAGAGCAATTTGAGATGAAATAGCTAAGAATCAGAGAAAATAGCATTGCACAGAGTGTTTTCCATTGGGCACTAATAGGTTTAATGCAGTATGTGTTTATAGGTGATTTGCCTTTCTCACTGTGTCTAACAGAAGACATGACGTTGTTTACTTGTCCTTTTGCTGAAACTGGTCTAGGGAAACCAAAGCAGCATTTGGTGTAGTATTTAGCTTCGTTTTTATATCTCCCGTGTTATATATCGGTTGTATTTGCCACAATTAGGTTTTTGGAAGCTTAACATTTGTGTATGTAGCTCATTTTGTGTGGTTTCTGAAGGGATGTTGCAGGTTATATATTTGTGAATAAACTGCAAAACAAATTTAGGAGCATCATTTATCCACAAAAGCCTTCGGATGTGTGGTGCTCCTCTCCTCCACTTCTCAGAGGGGGGAATATTTTTATTACAGATGAAGTGCAGCATGGCAATAAAGCTGCGGTGAAAGTATCTTGATACATATACAGGGTCCAGAGAGCAGAGTTCTCCTGGTGTTTTTAGGCCTATCCCATCTTTGTTTTGGTTTGCTATATGTAGGAAGTCGTGCAAGTCCTCCCATGCATATTCTTCACATCTTGAAGTGACAAACCATGTGGTTTGGCCAAGGCTCCTTAGCATACACCATACATCAGAGTGACGTCGGAACCAGTATTCTTTTGTACCACTCATGTTTGCCAAGAGATTTTTGATACTTGACTGCAAACCTCATCTTAGTCTTTTATCTATTGACGTAGTTGGGTAGCAGGCATGTTTAAAACATTGGAACCTGTTTCCAATGTGTGTGCAACTCCGTGACATAGAGTTGCTAGTTCATTTTCGAGCAGGAGTTGGAATATGTATTCAACATTTAGTCTGAATATGGTGTCTTCCGAATACATTTGTAAAGAATGGTATTCTGATGCTGTTATTTGTGTGCATCTTTCATCATATCTTCCCCCTTTTCCTGTAGGAAAGAGTAGAGCAAAGGTTCATGCTTTTACACTTTTTTTTCCCATATGCTGATTGGTGATCCTTTGGCTTGACACATTTGATATGTTTCTTGTGCAATGTCTATGGTGTCTTTGGAGTGTAGTGGGCAAATTGTATACTGGTCTAAAATATTGGATGCCGTAATACGATATACAAGTTCAAAATGGCCACTTGGTGAGGAATCCTGAATTATTTTGGTGGTTTCCCTTAAGCGTTGTTCCATGTTTATATGTTTATAGTACTCATTTTTCTCTTTAAAATATTGTATGGCTTTTCTAACTTTGTTTAAGTCTACTAGTTGTTGCCAAATTGTTTTGTCTTTCGTTGGTACACCATTCACTAGGATAATCAAAAATGGATCTATTGGCCATTGCACTCCTAGAGTTTCTACATTTTCTTTGAGATCTAACGACAAATAAACTACTTTGCCACAAATGCCTTTCAGTAATTCATAAGGTGGCCATTTGGTTGTTTTGGGTTGAAGGCGTATTATAGCTTGAAATGGGTGTACTGTTTGGATTATAATGCTCTCATACAAATTGGGCTGTTGTAGAGGTTTTGGAAGTGGGAATATTGCTAAATTATTAGTGATAGCCCTTGAAGACATTTGGTTATTATCAAGCTTTGTATTGCAGTATGTGCAAAATATTGAGGGGTTTGTTATTTTGTATTTGTTTTCTGTTATAAGATATAGAGCTAATTGGAACCACTGGAATTCCACATTGTCTTCTATTTTGTAAGTTATATCTACAGTTGTGGTGCTCTTTTTATAAAACGTTCCGAGACAACATACACATACTTGGCTTGGTGCTTCAGCAGATGTGCTTTTAAACTTTTCTATTTCTTTTTTGTGCATGTTTATTAGAAGGTTGGCATTTGTAAGGTTTTCACTACTCTTCTCTAAAGTTACTGAATTTTCAAAGTGATCTTCATTTCCAAAATATTTACTTTGGATGTGGTCTGTTTGTTGTAGTAGTTCCTTGGCTGTGCTATGTAGGAGAATGTAATTACAATTTTGCAGTTCTAAAGCAGGACTTTTTGCGTAGTACAGTATCTGGTGTGTTGCTAACATTTTTATGTGGTGGAATGTGCTTTTGCAAGCCAGTCCTGAAATGCAGGCTAATGAATGTCCTCGCAGTCCAGTGTAATTTTGCAAGAAAGGTTTTATTCTAATGTTGTCTTTTACTTTCACATAGTGATTGAGGAATTGGTGTAAAGATTTGAAGGATTGTGTCCGTATGTTACACATTGAGGTGCAGGGCCATTTTTAGACTGGACAGATTGGTTCAGTGGAATGAAAAGTTGATTGTGAGTTTGTTGGAGACATTTTTCGAATGAGGGTTTCATGTGCTGTAATGGCCTTGTCTACCATTTCATACCCTCTTCATTGAAATATGACTCTGTGCATGGAAGTTTGCAAAGGTATCTATGTTGAGATTGCACATGTGTAGAAGTGCTTTTTTATTTTACTGATTAATTTTAAATGAATATAAACAATATTTTTGAGGTGTATTGTGCTGTCAATGAGTGCTACCAGGATGATTAGTCTTCTGCAGTAATTTGTAAGGGTTCAGCGTGACTCTGGAACATTTTTTGTAAAAAGAAAATTGGAATGCTTAACTGTAGCTATGTTAACATTGGTAGATGTAGTGCTAGCTCTATAAATAGTTGTATTCTTCTTTACAGATTTGTTTTTTATTTGTACTTTTTGGAGAGCGGCCCTGGTTTTTTTGCTAGCTGGTTCCGTTTTGTTGACTGACTGACTGTATTAGAATTTTTGTTTAAACATTTGCTATAAGTTGTGCTAGAGGTGGATGAGTTTAGTTTTATCTGCTCTATTTGTTCCATTATTTTCTACAGAGTTGCGTTTTAGTAGGCTTTCTGTTTTGTCTGTAGGAGAAATAAGGAAAGTGGGTTTTGAAAGGTGTGGAATGTATTTGTGTGCATTGTAAATGGTGTGTGAATTTGAGGGCAGACATGAATATAAATAGAGAGCTGTGTGATTCTGCAATGGGCTGTTAGTTCTGGTTCGGAAGGTTCTAAGAGTTGATGTGTGAAGGGCTTGGGTTAGTGTTTAACATAGTGTAGTGTGTATGAATAAGCAATGTTGTCACAATAATAATGGATGTTATGATACTGGTATTCAGATGAGAATACAAAGAGTGTACCTGCTGAGGTGCAATGAGTAAGAGTGCAGCAAATGCTGTTGGTTTGAAAAGAATGTGTAGGCTTGTATATGGCTACACTGTAGTGTAAGAGTAACATAAAGAATACTACTACACTAGTGCACTCACTTTGTAGGATGTGAAGAGTAGTTTTCTTCAAGTGTTGTCTTCTAGGCGGGTTGTTGTTATCTTTCAGGAGGCTGTTCTTCACTGCCATTGCGAATGAAGAACATTAGTGTGTAGAAACGACATTGTTTTGCAATGTAAGAGGAGTTGTTGGGAAGAATAGTAAGCAAGATTGGACGTGATTAGAGTATGGTTCTAAAACTACAAAATACATATACATACACATATATATATATACATATACATATACATACATATACATACATATACATACATACACCATCTAGTATGTGTCTATTCACCACCAATTTGATTGCCTACTTCCTGATTAGCCTCAATCTTGCATTACCAACCAAGATGGCTCCATACTTACCCAACTTGCCAGCCCCATCCAGGTCTAACAACCAAGTACCATACATAGACCTAAACGACCCTCAGGCACTGCTACTGTCCAGGTACCCACGCACCACTATAGAAAGGAACTTAGGACTTAGAGCCAGACTAGCAAAAATCCATGAGCCCCCTGCCCGCTCATTGTCCTTCACACAAAACTCTAGAAAGTCACCACTCCAACCTAATCCCTCCACACAAACCAGTAACCCATCACAAAACCTCTACTCTACACCCCTCCATAACTCCCTCATCCAGGGCACTCCTGAACCTACACAGGACAAGCGCCACACTACTACTTCATAAAATTCATCCACTACTTCAAAAAACCCAGTTTGCCCTAAAATTAAGGGAGCCTTAATCAATGTCAGATCGCTAGTAGCTCATGCAATAGAAATTGCAGACTTAATCCTTACTGAGGACCTCGACTTCCTGGCCATCACTGAGACTTGGTTACACCCAGCAGCGGGCCCTATACTTATGCTGGCAGTCACAGATAATTACTCTATCTTAAGACAAGACCACCCCAATACCAGAGGAGGTGGTGTCGTCATCATCCATAAGTGCAGTCTCGCCATGATACTAGCTACCTCTACTGATGCCCTCTCTTGTGAAACACTAGTAGTCAAACTACCACTCACCAACACCCAAACTCTTAACATCCACCTGATCTAATGCCCACCAGGCCCCATTGGCACCTTTGAGGAAGACCATAACTCTATTCTATCTAACAACCTTAAAAGCTCCACTCAAGCTCTCACATTAGGAGACTTCAACTTGGGCTACAATGACCCGGATGACCATCTCGCCAGCGCCATAGCCAACACTCTCACTGAACTATACTTCATGCAAAGATGCACGACACCCACGCATGCAAAAGGCAGAACAATCGACTCGGTGGCTGACTACAATTGCCTAGTGAATATCACTAATATTTCACCTCTAGCCTGGACTGACCACCACTTGGTATCATTCATGCTCTCCACCGATCGACCTCCACCCCCGCCCATCATTAAGGCCCCACCCATTCTCACCAGAAACAAGAAGAACATGACAGTAGAAAGACTTATCCCTAACCTACTTCCCACACTTAACACACTTCCTGACAACCTGGACCCCGAGTCCCTGGTCGAAGAATATAACAAGATTATGGCCACCTCGCTGGACCGCATCGAACCCCCCTTAAACTTAGATCTAGTAAACCGAAAACGCACCGCAATAAGTGGTACACACCATTCCTCAGAAATCTAATGCAGCAAAAAAGAAACTGCGAGGCCATTTGGAAAAAATCCCCTTCAGTCTCTAACAAATTCAAACTCTCCAAACTAGCTGCACTCTATAAAAAAGAAATCTACCTGGCCAAACGAGCCTCCTTTGACTCTCATATATCCCAAGCTAAATCCAACATGAAAGAACTTTTCTCCATCCTTAAAGAAATAGAAACCCCCATAGCACCCCTTGACATATGCACCAAAGATAAAAACTGGTGCTCAAAAATTCAAAGTGCCCTAGCAAATAAGATTGTGACTCTTCAAAGTAAAATCTCCAGCAAAAGAGCCACCCTGAATGACACCCTCAACTCAAAGATTCTGGATAAACTCATGCCCACAGACCCCACCCGCTTCCAGTTCTCCAAAGTCAACATGCTGGAAGTTGAAAAAATTATCCTGTCCCTGAAACCGTCTAACTGCCAGGGAGATCGGTGCCCAGCACAGCTCATCAAAGATGCTGCCCGTGAACTCTCCCCTTTCATCACAAAATTGATAAATGCCTCCTTTGCTACTGGCTCCATCCCTAAAAACCTAAAACAATCCTGGGTACTCCCACTACTGAAAAAAACCCACACTTGAACCAGCCATACCTACAAATTACCGACCTATAACGACTGTTCCCTTTTACTAAAAATTCTGGACAAGGTTGCCTATGTACAAATACAGAAGCACTTGGAAGAACACAACCTCCTAGGATCCAGACAATCTGGATTCCGTCCCCAACATGGGACCGAAACTGCTCTTATTGACCTGAAAGCACAGATCGATCTGCTCAGAGACAATGGACAAGCTGCCCTACTCCTCCTCCTCGACCTATCTGCAGCATTTGATTTGGTTGATCACTCTGTCCTATGCTCACACCTCCACACTTCAGCTCACTTTTCCACTGAGGCCATCACCTGGATCACATCCTTCCTTAACGGCAGGACTATGAGGGTCTTCTCTCCCACAGTAGCAGCCAACCCTATACTCATCACCTGTGGTGTTCCTCAGGGCTCCGGTGTCTCCCCCACACTATACAACATATTTACCAAGCCCCTTTTCGTGAATTGGATCATCTCGGTATCACCTACACTAACTATGCAGATGATACTCAGATCCTCCTTCCGCTTTCAGGAGATTATGAAAAGGATTTGGCCTTGCTAAATAGGGTGTACATCATCATCCAGGCATGGATGGCCACTCATGGACTATGTCTGAATGATGATAAAACAGAGCTTATCATCTTAGGTACTACATTCAGTATAAAGAAACTTGGCCCTGCCTATAATTCCTTCATGATTGACGGGAACAACATCAAAGTCGGACAGGAGGTCAAAACATTGGGATTCTACCTAGACTCTACTTTCTCCCTCAAAAGACAAGTGAGTTCTCTTGCATCCTCCACGGTTTATACGTGTAAATTAATCCAGCAGCCAGACCCTTCCTGTCTAACTCGAGCTGCCTGACACTTGCCAGAGCCCTCATATTGTCTCACCTCGACAACTGCAATGCCATGTACTTGGGATCCACCAAGGCCACCACCAGTAAATTGCAAACCCTCCAGAACAACGCTCTAAGAGCAGCTCTGGGCATTTCCAGAAGAGAGCACATTACAGGATTCAGCCAACAGAACAACTGGCTCTCCACTAGAGATAAAATTGTCTTAAAAAGGGCATCACTCACCCACAAGTCCCTTAACAATGCTGCCCCAATCTACCTGATCAACAGATTCCACAGACAATCCTCCTTAAGACCCGTCAGAACTGTATACAAAGACTGTTTATCTGTTCCCCACTACAAACGGGCAACTATAGGGGGCAACAGTTTCCCGGTAAAAGCTGCCAAGCTCTGGAACTCGCTGCCTCCGAACCTTAGAACAGACCTACCCTATCAGAACTTCCGATCCAAGGTAGTCTCCTGGCTGAAATTGGAGACCCATTAAGATAATTAAGTGTCCTGCGCTACCCGTACACATTGTAACCACCTGTGCCTTCTTGCTTACTTGTACATTACGGCCCTATAATATGACTGCTGATTTGTATATAACACTATGTACCTTATTTTTGTACATGTATATTCTCTGTGTATTGTAACCAAGCTTTGAAATTTCTTCTAAATGCTGCGCCCTGATACCCCCGGGTACGCTCGCGCATTATAAATCATAAAAATAAACAAACAAACAAACAAAACTGCCATTGCTGCAGACGGGTTGCCATCAGATTCCCAAAACATTGTTTGGCAGCTAGCTTCTCAGTGTCACTAGGACATGACAGGTCATGTGGGCCTTGAAAGTCATTTGGTGGAAAATTGTAATCTCTTTTTCTGTGGAGTTATTGATATTGATATTGATATTTTATTTATATTGAGCTCATACCCAGTGTTTCAGAGGACGACGAGGCAAAGGGAGGGGAACACGGGAGGCCCAGTATCATTGAGAACATTCAAGTGCATGGGAGAGGGAAAGGGGAAACGTGCCTGGAGGGGGTGGCGGGAGTGGTAAGAGTGAAGCAGAGAAGAAACAGATAAATAATAAAGAATACATTCATACATAAATAATAAAGTAATAAAGGCAACAAACAGTGGTAGTGCAGCCAGCAAGTGGCAAGTGCTTGGTTTATGGCAGCATACAGGGTATGTATTATCAGTGCAGGATGAAAAGGGGGGGACTGTATGGGTACAGATACAGGCCCCAGTGTGAGGGGTGGCCCGGAGGCAGTGCGGATAGGTGGCAGGGTGAGCAGGTACCTGGGCCCGGAAGACAGAGTGTAGGCCAGGTACACAGTGGCGAGAGAGAACAGATCAGGGGAGAAGGGAGGCAAAGGCAGAAGCAAAGAGGAAGGTCTTGAGGTGCTTCCTGAACCAGAGATGGTTATCCTCAAGTTTCAGAGTGGCAGGGGGCTGTTCCAGAAGGAGGCCCGGCCAAAGACAGAGATCTACCCCAGCTTGTTTCTTTGAAAAACAACAGACATGGAGGGAGTTAGAGGTAGAGGAGTGAAGAGCTCGAGAGTGGGGGTATTTGCTGAGGGATAGCGGAAGGTATTTTGGCCCCAAGCCCCAGAAAGCCATGTGGACAATGCAGAGGGTTTTCAATTTAATCCCTGCATCCACTGGCAGCCTATGGAGAGATTTCAGGACTGGAGAGATATGATAACAGGTCTTAGGGCCAAGGACAAGTCTCACAGTCATGTTCTGAATAAGTTGCAGCGGGCGGAAAGTTGAGGCAGGTAGATTTAGAAAGAGCCTGTTACAATAGTCCCACCTCGAGAGAGCCAGAGCTTGGGAGACAGTGAGCTTCTCTGGGATGCATAGGAAGGGAAGAGTACCTCTGAGGAGGTCCAGCAGGAAGTTTGACTTTTTAGAGACATCAGAGATGTGTGCAGAGAAGGAAAGAGTGGAGTCAAAGATGACCCAGAGGTTCTTAGCTTCACAGGTGGGGGTAGGAGGAGGGTCAAGGGAGGCCATATTGAGGGGAAAGGAGGTTGCAGGTGTGCCAATGAGGAGGATCTCTGTCTTGCTGGCATTCAGGCAAAGATCGTTGGCGGCACACCAATCTAGAATTTCAGTTAGGCAATCAGAGATGAGGGAAGTAGAGGAGGTGGCCAAGGAAAGCCTGTTAATGAGTTGAGTGTCGTCAGCATAGCACTGGAGATTGGAGCAGAAAATGGCAATGCAGTGAGCGAGAGTTGCCAGGTATTAGTTGAAAAGCCACGGTGAGAGGTTAGACCCCTTGGGAACACCACAGGTAGAGAGGGAGATAGATGATAGGAAGGACACAATTAAGACCTGCGAGGGTCAATCAGAGAGGAAAGAGGTCAACCAGGCCAGAGCCTGATCAGTGATACCCAGGGTATCACAGAGATGGTTGAGCAGGATGGTCTGGTTGACCATGTTGAATGCCGAAGAGAGATCAAGAAGGTAGAGGACAGAGGGAATGTTAGAGTTAAGGTTAGAGAGCAGGTCTTCACAGATTTTCATGAGAGCAGTTTCCATGCTTCTGGCAGCCCTGAAGCCAGACTGGTGGTCGTGGAGAAAGCCAACTGAATCAGAATGAAGGTTAAGCTGAGAGATGGCCAGCTTTTCAAGGAGTTTGCCCAGAAAGGGAGTAATGGAAAATGGGCGATAGCCAGAGAAGAAGGTATCAGCTGTGGGTTTCTTCAGAAGATGATGCACAAGGGAGAGCTTCAGAGAGGAGGGGAAGGATCCTGAGGCAAAGGAGAGGTTGCAGAAATCGGCAAGGTCAGGAGCGAGGGTATCAATGTGGTCCTTGATGTTTTTAGATGAACATGGATGAACCTGTTTTGACGAGACTTTCATAGATCGGACTTGTCTAGCGACCTTGTCAGGGGAGAAAAGAGGAAAGGATGAAAACGAGGGTGGGAGGGTGGCTGAAGGAGGGTCAGCATAAACAGAAAAAGAGTGGAGAGGAAGGGGAGCGAAGGAGAGGGTGGACAGGATGTCCTGGGTTTTTGAGATAAAGTGAGAGGCAAGGGCATTGCAAAGAGCCTGGGAGGCAACTGGGGGACTAGAGACTGCAGCAGGGTTGGCTAGCTCCTTGCAGATTGTAAAGAGTTCAGCTGAGTTGTTAGATGCCGCAGAGACATGGACTTGAAAGTTGGCTCTCTTTTTGGTGAGTTCAGAGAGTCAGCATTTCCTTTGGAGGAGGCAGCAGGCCAGTTTGTCAGAGGATGAATAAGAAGTCCTCCAGTTCCTCTCAGCCACCCTACACTTACATTTAGGTGTAGCTAGGTCAGAGTCATACCAGGAATTGCACTTGGCTTTAAACTTCAAACAGATCCTCATGACAGGGGAAAGGGCCTCCAGTGTATCAGAAATAGAGGAGTGGAGCAGAGACATGGCTGTGTCAGGATGTGAGTCAGCCAGAGGATGAGGGAGGGAGAAGGTGGCAGTGAAAGCCTCAACTGACACACCCTTCATGAGTTGCACAGCACCGTATGGGAATGGGGATGTGGGAGCACCGGCATCATTGGTAATGGGGCCGGTGGTTCTGTGATAAGTATGCCCCACCGAGCTGGAGCTTTGAAAGTGTTAGAGTTGTTGTTGCACTATTTGTATTAGAAATGGTGCACTGCAAGTCCCAGTTTGTAGAGAAAAAAATTTAGAAGCCAAGAAGCATGTACAGATTAGATAGGAGAATGTTAGATAGCGATTATGCATGTGTGGAAAGTTAATGAAATTGCACATACTCAGTGTCATTGCAACATGTTGGAGAAATATTTTCCTTTTTTTCATGTAGTTATTAAAAATTGCACACAGCATTGTTGTAAATGTACATATGCATTTGTTTGTTTTCCTTGAAATGGTGCTGAAATTAATAGTTTCAAACACATTGGCTTTTGTTGTTTTTCATTCCATGTACATGCCTTGCTTTAGTAACATAAATGCAGTTTTTCTTCGTTTTGAGTGTGCAATATGGGAGTCTTGGTGCAGTGTTTTAAAAGTGACAGAATGAAAAAAGAAAATAACAGTTTGTACATTAGAATGGGTGATATGGGCAAGCATGCATCGCTTGGTAATATATTGAAATTTCACACAGGAACTGGCACTTAAACATGCTGTGGAAAAGTTTCAAATGTGGTTTTCTTTTGTTGAACAAAAAGACAGATAGTGCTGCTGAAATTGCAAATATTTGTTTTGAAAGAGTTATGAAAATCTGCAGTAAAAGAAAAGTTTGCAACTACAAAGCATTGTAAGTAAGTGTCATTTGATGTCAGGAGGTGGGACAAACAAGAGTAAGATTATTCAGTGGGTTAATGCAGGGTAAGTGGTAGGAAGCCTGTTAATATGCACTTGGAAAAGAGTTGCAATTGTAATTTTACAAATATATGCATACCTGTACATTGTGTTGATAGATGCAGATGTGTATGAATCTGGAAGTAGAAATCTTGGAAAGTTTTACAGTAGTTTTTGATGCATGTGCTTTGGAATAACATGAGACCTATACTCTGAGTGTTGAACAGAACATCAGAAGTGCTGAAATGAGATGACAGAGTTAGATGTAGAGTTCTTGGATGTGATTGGTGGATGGGTGTGTGACTGCTTAACAGTTGTCAATGAGGAAGCACTGCAAAGAGTGAAGTGGAAAGGGAAGAAGGGCTGCCCTGTGTTACGGGGTCTACAGACACGGTGGTAGTCTGCGGACAGGATGTGCCACATCCGGGTCTTTCCAGGATGCCTGGCATGGAAAGGGGACTGTGGGGATTAGCCAATCAGGTCATCTGGTTGTGCTTTATAGGAAGAGAGGGTAATCATTTTTTTCATTGCTGTGTAGTGAAGATGGCTGTGGTTGCAGAGATGGAGAGACTCCGTGTGTGGATGGTGGGAGATTGTTTTATGACTAATCTGCTGAGGTATACAGAAATATGTGGCATTTCTGCCAACCTTGGATTGGAGGCTTTGTGTTGTGGGGTGCCTGGGCAAAATCTGAAAGGTGTATTTGCACTTTGTAAAAATATGGCTGTTTCTAACACTCGGGATGTCTTTGTGGTGCAATGTGAAGGACTCGGGTTACATTAGTGGAATAACTTTGCAGAGTGCAGTGAAGGAGTTGCTGAAGGCACTAATGCAGCTCTTTCCATGTGCAAAGGTGACATGTTCCCATATACCACCTATGGCTCTATGGACCTACCCCAATGTCTTCTGTCCTCAGAAAGACACAGAAAGGCTGAACTGGATATCCCAGCCCCTTTGATGAGTAGCAATTACCCTTGCCATGGTTGGGGATGCAGATTTTACTCATACATCAATAATTAAAATGACTCAGGTAGTTTGGAAAAACTAAGTCTGTTTTAATAACAAGTAACTAAAACAGTGAGTACAACGAACATCAGCACTCGCTTGATCCTCTTACTCAACGAATCTTACAAAAATTGAGGTTATGTTAAACAAAATCATCATCAGTGGGATGTTGAGCGGGGATGTTGATCTGCATCATTACCAACGTCATCTTCCGTAGCAAACTACAAAAACCTATTGAAGGAAGTTATAGGCTCTAAGTGAATATCTAAGTATAAGTTTCATATCAGTATAGAACAGTGAAGGAAAGTGAATGGGTACTTAACATCAGGTGGGGCAACTAAGCCCTTCCCTTAAAATGGCAACTACGAACGTCACTAAATACATGACGTCCCATTGGCTACACAAACTATAGGACCCTTAATTACGTGGCCCTCTACAATTGCTTTGCATCTAACCCCCATCAGTACTTTTCCACCTACATCTGGCAGCTTACAGACTGGACATCCAGGTGCTGGTGAGCTCGTCTTAACAATAGCTTCCCACCAATTAGCAAATCAATCCATCATCACCTCAATGGTCCAGTGTCAATTAGGGCTTTGAAGCCTGGCCTTGAGTTTGTACTGTGCTCTTAGACATTATGAGGAGTGCAGGCCCTCGTCCATAGGTGAGACAACCTTGTTCTTCCAACTTATCTAATGTCAGTTAATTCCAGTTTGATAAAATCTTGGCTTCTTGCCTCGTCCAACTTCTTCTGCTGAGATTAATTTTGTAATTTGATTTACTTTTTAACTGTGACACAAGGCCGAAATGAGGCCTTCTTGCTAATGTCCAGCGCTGCTTGTAATGTGTAGTGGAAACATCCATCCTTTACTCGTCCATATAAATATACATATATATTGGCGCTTGCCGCAATCTATTTACTATAAAGCTAGCCCCAAGATTACGTCGTCTGCTTGTGTTTCTTTTGCATCTGTACATGTATAAACTAGCCTGATATCTACATCTGTTTCTATGGCATAAGCTTTTTCACCTTGATCCCAGGATGTCAATTATCCTTGATAGTTTCTTGATGCCTTGTAGAATATCTGCATTCTCTGGTCTCTGCAACTCTTCTACAGATGTCAGCTCAATTCTGTGTGACGTCACCAGTCATCTTTGCCATTTATCTGCTCTGCGTCTTCAGGAATCACATTCAAATGGCCATCATATTTTCTTGTATGCAGGTACGGTTTTCTCAATGGGTACCTTGCCTCCCAGATCTTCTTAGGTATTGGTACTTTCACTGGTACTGCACAGAGCCCATACCCTTCTCTTTGTCTGTTCAACTGCTCTGTGCATGTCTCATACTCTGGTTTCCAACAGACAGGTACTATGGGTGGGGCGTTTGGAGTAGGGGTACTTGGCTCCTCCTCTACACTCCCCCCGCTGGGCGATTAATCAACCACTTTGTCATCATCCTTTACATCCAGGCACCCTTTTCTGAAAAAGAGCTTTTTAGGGACCCATATCTTTATGACTCCCTTCAGGCATCCAGTTGATTTAACATGCTAATCTTTATTCCATGTCATAACACTACATTGTCCACTTGGACGGCAATAGATCCATCTTCCCACAAACTTCTTATGGTTCTTTGGATAGAGGAACTTCGTTCCCTCAGGTGCATGAATACTGGGCTTCACAAAGTCTCTGATTTCTTCATCTGTCAGGTCTCTGGCTTTCCATCCTGACTCAACATCGATCATGATCTTCATCCCTATGGCTTTCTTTGCTGTCTTCGTGCACTGTGAGATTATTATCTTGACCACATAGAATCCAAGCAACATCAACACTATCAGGGTTCCAAGAAACTTGAACATGTCTGCCATCCATTGTGGAACCCAATAAAATAGCGATCCAAACCAGCTATCAACAGCAATGTCTTTCAATTTGTCTATCATCTGGCCATGGAGTTTCGTCAGCATGTCTATGGCCTCTGTCAAGGTTCCATTCTCATCATCATGAGAAGGTATAAATGTGCAACATGATTCTCTAATTTTTGCACAAACACCTCCATTCATAGCTGTGATCATGTCTAACACATATCTATTCTGGAGATTCATTAGTCTTATGGCTCTCATCTCTTCACTGATTGCATTGAATGCCTTTATTGTAGTGTTAATTGTCTGCAGAAATTCCCACCTGGTTTTCTGTAACCACTTGGTGTTTGATCAAACCTGGATTCTCAGCTTGAAGATCAACGTGAACACTGAAGAAGTCTGGCTAAACAATCTGTGCTCATGTGGGATAGAGTCAAAAGCTTCTATAGATTTGGCTGAGAAATAGTTCTCTCTCTTCATCCTCTTTATCAGCTCCACAGATCGCTTCTTCCTCAGGTGAGCATCTGCTTTTGGAAAACTGTCAAGATTCTGATCACTTTTTGGAATCACTAATGCTGGAACACGGACATTCACCAGTGTGCATATTCCTCTGCAGTCTTTAAGTAACTGCATGTATGCCTTGGATCCATAAATACTGCTGTCCCAATGTTCATTCCTGGAGCTTCAAATATTCGACCACATTTCTGGTTCTCTCCCATTGTTCTTGTTCCATTATTCCTGAAACACGGATTTGCACTCTCTAAAGGCACTATCTGCAAGGGTCCTCCTTTGTCTTCGACCCACGTCAGTATCCTTGCAAGTTACGGCCATAATGGTTTACACAACATTTGTGCATTTTCAATCGTTGGCTGGTAGTGACCCATTATTACCCAGTCTCTGCAGATCACCACACCTTCTTGCCAGTCATCTAGTGATAGGACAGTTCTCCTTATCTGCATCTGGCATCTGTTCTTCCATCTATGAATGTCTTCTGCAGGCTTTCCTGGAACTTTCAGTATTTTATTCACTTCTCATCTGATTCCAGTTCCTTTTACTCCAGGCTTCTCATATCTGATCACAAGATTGCTAGTCTGGTCTTTGTTCCTTGTTTTTATTTCTTGAATATAGTCATCTTCCTCTCAATTTGTCCATTCAGTTGCCCATTTGAGAGAAGATGTTCGACCCATGAACTGTTCTCTTGTACTACAGAATGCTAAATGCACTATGCAGTGTGCAGTTAGGACATCTATTTCAATAGCTATGAAGATTTTCGACTTTCCCATGCTGTATGGCAGGAGTGCACATACACAGCATTCCTCCTTTGAAGTTCTTCTCCCAACTTTCTTCATATGTTGATTAGGGGTGTACCGAAATTCGGCTTCGAGTAATTATTCGGCCGAATTCCGGCTGAAATTAACTATTCGGCCTCCGGCCGAATAATTAATTAATTATTACTCGAAGCCGAATAGGTTCCCCTTTGCGTTTTGTCAACTCTCTTCTGTCCCGATTTCCTCTGCCTTTGCTTTTTGTACATTGGCGGAAGAAGAACCCACTGCCAATGATGTTCTGAAAGGCAATTTACTTTCAGTTAGCACTGGAAGCAGGCACGCTGTCGCGTATTGCGGGCGGAAACCCAGGAGGTCCCAGCCCATCCAATTATAGCACAGGGAGCGAGCGAGCGTTCCGTCTGTGGCACTTTGGCTCTCGAGATTCAGCCGTGTCTGGGGTTAATGGCCACTTAAATAATGGTGTGTGCACGAGAGGCCCCCCTTTAGCCTCCGCAGACCAACAAAACTCTTGGTACATTGAGGTAAGCATCAAACAGTCATGCGCATCAGAAAAACAGCTGATAGAAAACGCTGTACAGTACAGAGCGTGAGGAGTTCTGTGGATGTTATTTCAACAATGGAATGCGTCGCTGGCTGCTTCCCTGTTTGCTTTCTGTGGCACAGATGAGGAGTGAGGGCAGGGGAGGTGTACCAGCGAGGAGGTGGGAAAGTTAAAGGGGGGCCGCCTGTCACATATTCAAATCATTTCCCAAACTGCATGACAATGTGTGCATGCTGGGGGCTCATGGGGTTGGGGAGGGAGTAGCCTCTGATTTCTTGTCCAGACATACCGGGGGCGGGGCCTGCAGCTGTCTCCCAGGCTCTCTGGTTTCACTGCATTTAACATTCCATGGCAGCCGAGAGCAGCTATTATATTCCAAGGAGGCACCCCCTGGAGCAGGGAGGGCCTCCCGCTGTACTCAGGGTTCGGGCACTTTGTTGAGGATTCCTCCAACGTAAAGACTGCTAGAGAGGAGCTCTAATGGCTTAAGAAAGCACGGCAGTGATGTGCTCTTTAATCCTATCCCTGGAGGGCGGCACACTGCAATTCTTTCTCTTTCCTCTCTCTTTTTTCTTTCTTTCTTTCTCTGTTTTTTTCTCTTTTTTCTTTCTTTCTTTCCTTCTATGTCTTTCTTTCCTTCTGTTTCTTTTTCTTTCTTTCTTTCTTTCTTTCTTTCTTTCTTTCTTTCTTTCTTTCTTTCTTTCTTTCTTTCTTTCTTTCTTTCTTTCTTTCTTTCTTTCTTTCTTTCTCTTTCTTTCTCTGTTTCTTTCTCTTGTTTCTCTTTCTTTCTTTCTTTCTTTCTTTCTTTCTTTCTTTCTTTCTTTCTTTCTTTCTTTCTCTGTTTCTCTTTCTTTCTTTCTTTCTTTCTTTCTTTCTTTCTTTCTTTCTTTCTTTCTTTCTTTCTTTCTTTCTTTCTTTCTTTCTTTCTTTCTTTCTTTCTTTCTTTCTTCAGGGTCCTCCCCTTCTAAAACTTAGTTACAAGCTTAGCTAGAGCTATGATCCATTTACAAGCATGTCTTGCACTGAAGCCCTGTAAAAAAAGCATTGGCAAAGCCAACAGTTTTGGCTTGTTAGGCATACCTTGACACAGTGGTAATCTACTATTCGGTAACTATTCGGCTCCGGCAGAATACTTTGGTCTTCTATTCGGCATTCGGCCGAAAGGTAAATTTACTATTCGGTACACCCCTAATGTTGATACCATATGTTATTTCCCAAGTGTGCTGTGCTGTCCAGGTAATCATTTAATTCATAATTATCTTCTTGGGTGCTTCTTTTAGGCTTCATTATTTTTACGTGAGCTTCTATAATCATATCATGAAGTGTACCAGCAAAGCCTCTTCCAGCTGGCCTTATAACACGAACATCCATCAGTGTTTCCTGTATAGGAGAAGTTTCAGCAAGTTTCATCCTCTCAACATACCCTTTAGACATAAAAATGTCTCACAAAATCTCCATGTGTGACTGTCTTTTGGGGATTATCTTTGGGTCATTTAATATATGACCAGGTGTATTTGCATTCATTACTGGTGTAGGCCCATCCTCTAACAACCTTTTGTCTTGCCTGTCTTGCCAAGCCTGTCTCTGGCATCCAAAAAGAGTTTCTAAGACACATTTTGTATGTGAATGATTAGTAATTGCACTTATCTCAGGCTTAGGCAATTTGTTATCTTTCTTTGGGACAGGAATGACTACATAGTGTCTGGGCTGCCTAGTAGTTGCCACATCTACATTTACCTTCTGCTCAGGATCATGGACAGGAGTCTTAGCTCCATTTGCACCAATGTAGAATGCTGTGCGCACAGTCAGTGAAAGCAGTACAATTATGAACACAAGGCAAGTGTAAATGACACAACGGTAAATTACTTTACAACATCTACTTCGTGTGCACCGTAAACGTCTCTCTGTGTTAGGCATGATGGTGCTACTATTGATGCTGCCCATCTTTATTGCCTAAGGAAGGAAAAACTCAAATTTTAATAAATCAGCATTGTAAACTGCCTCTGGAAGCTGTTGTCTTGACTCAGCAATTCGTCCCCAATCAGCTATCTGCTTGCTGGATGATACAAACAAATTCAATTACTATATTTCTGCAACCAGTCTTTCACCAGCCAAAATGTAGATGCCTCTCCAGTATGAAAAAAAAACCTCAGTATGTCTAAATGAGCTCAATGTCATATACCAGCTCCCAGTCGATGCCTCAAATCTGTTTCAGCCCTGACGACATGTTGAATTTCTTTCAGCATGAAACAAGAGTCTTTCTTTATCAGCAACCTCTCGATCTGTCCCTTGAAGGAAAGTTTCACACAGACCTGTGATTTTGCTCAGAAAATATGTTCACTTGGATTATAATGCCTTCCAAGATCACATTCAAGTGTGCAGTGTTTCTGGGATCCCCTAGAAAAGTGAGTACATCAGTGTGCCTTCCAACAAGATGTGGGTATTCCTCAATCAGACGAAAGAACACCACAATGACTAGTCTATGACCTGCATCACTTGATAGGTGCATTTGTGCTCCCCTCACTGTACTCAGGCATTTGCAAAATGTGTTCAGTGATAACTATAAGCAATCTTCTTATAATTGGGATATTCTTAGGATCTTGTAAGAAAGCAGGAATGCGATTAGTTCTCCCCACCAGCAAAGGGAAAGAGCACAACACCATCTCGAAATAAGTAAGAACCAGCCGGGAAAGGTCATCACTGGGTAACACCATAGGTAACTCCAAACAGCAACTCAGTGTGAAATTAATCAGTGTACTGCACCCTCTTCCAATTGCTGTAACCACAATCAGAATCTGGCATTATCCTCTGTTTTATCAAGGCTTCAGCATGCCTCAGTCCAAAGTTTTTTAACAAGCTTCTCTGTGGCTTTAAGCACAAATAATTTTTCCTCAACCCTTTAATGACTGCACAGAGTATTCAAAACAAGCCACAGTCTAATGAACTTGTTTTCTTTAGTTGACAGCTTTTGTGTCCTTCTTCCTCTTCATAGATCTTGTATGCATGTGCTGTGGTTCTTCCCCGATGCTTGTACTTGCTTCCTGTAGGGGTGTAGACAGAGAGGTTTCTCCAGCAAAGATCTTTACATCGCCTAAAAAAGTCCAGGCATGCCTGCCCTGAACTTTGACAGCAGATGGCATGACGTCTTCCACGATGAACGGGCTGTTAAAACGGGGTCCGTCCCGCTTCTTCCTTGTATGATTGCAGATTAAGACCGCATCTCAGGGGAAACGTTGGGGAACACATAATTCTTGAGATTCACTTGTTGAAGCATCTCCTTCTGTGTTCTGTACTGCCCTACACCCTTGTTGCTGCAGCTTCCCTGAAATGACAGAGATACTTGAAGTCGTACAGTTCCAATAGTCACACAATTCCATTCCTAGCAAATCTGCAGTTGGCTGAGCATCACTTCTAACTCTGGATGGAGGCAATAGGGGTGTCCTCATTTGTCTCCCCGTCACTATCTTGTGGGCCGGGAGATTGTGGTCAGAACCTGGTTGGTTCCTTGAAGCATTTTGGCTATTCTTTCCTTGAGCAGGCCATTGAGCCTCTCACAGATCCCATTTCCATGTGGATGATAAGCCGAAGAAAATGTGTGCTTTATACCAGGCAACAAGCTGATCTGTTCAAATGTTTTATTCAGAAAAATGTTGGCCATAGTTTGACCTCAGTACCTCACATACTCCCCATCTATGAAATACTTCCTGCACTAAGAATTTTGCTGCACAGGTGGAATCCATTACAAACTTGTATCATGTCGACATAGTCGGTATGCAAATGCTGAAAAGAGCCATTAGGTCTCAAAATAACTCCTCTAACTGTGTGCAGTGGATGCCTAGCTGTTAATGTTAAGCACAGAAGACAATTCCCTACACTAAATGCGACATGCTCTAACAGATTTGGTACAAACCAATCCTTAGCAAAAGTTGCAGCGAGATTCACCCTTGTTGTGTGCGCGGGTAAGTGTAGCTGTTCCAGAACCACCCTTAATAGGGCTACATGCATCACCGGTTTACCAGTGCTGTCTTGTCACCTCAATACTTAAGAGGGGTTTAAAGAACACTCTCTCTGTGTCCACAAATTCTTTTCCTCTTGAGGGGCTTGCCCTTGAACTACTACCGACTGCATTTTTGACAGGTTATTATAACTTTCAGATACAGTCATCATAACAACCATTTTTTTCATTTACATTAGGAGTTTCAACATTCATCATTTCTTTATCTGAATTTGCTACGCGTCTGACCCCAACATCTGCTGGTTGTTTTCCACGTGAGATACAATCTGTGCTGTACTGGCGTGCCGTCCGCTCAGAGGTAGCCCCTCCTTTTCCAACATGCTAACCCTGCGTGCACCGTTGATGTCACATAGGTGGAGTCTCTGTACACTGTTACTTCCTTGTCTGCATGATTCTCGAGCGTGAGTATCAATGCCAATAATTCTGCGGCCTGTTCTGAATAATGCAACAGCAATTGAGTACTTTTAAGCACCCAAATTTCCCCATTAGCTGTGTCCTTTATCACAGCAGTACCTTTATATCTGTGTGCATCATTTTGATTGATCCTTGAAGAACCGTCAATGAAAACAATCTCTCCTCCTGCTAATGCGTTCTCTTTTATTCTAGGGATTTCATCACAGAACTCTTCATAGTTTGTGCAATCGTGTTCAGGCTCCCCTTCTGTTATTGGCTCAGCTATAAACATGGCAGAATTCACTATTTTACAACAGACTAATTTAATCGCTGGATTCCATATGGCTACCTTATAAGCAGAAGCCCTTTGAGATGGCAATGTGCACTTTGGTTTCTCTAAAATAGCAAATAATGCATGCTCAACGAATAACGTCATGGAACATCCCATCACAATACTTGCAGCCATCTCTACGGTGAACGCAGCAGCTGCTAAACTTCGTTTTCACATAAAATTACCTCTCATTACTGGGTCTAAGATTCCACTGTAAAATGCAAGGGGCTTGTACCCCAATATGGTTCTCTGCATGGGTACTGCTGTCAGAACAGTGCCATCTGTATGTGAGAATAAAAAGAATTCCTCAGTATAATTAGAAATCCCTAAAAATGGAGCTGTGCAAATTACTTTCTCAATTCGTCAAATCCTTCTTCCATTTCCTCAGTCCACACAATTTTTTCCTGAGTTGTCTGTGCTTTCTTTAAGGCCTTCAACAAAGGATTTATAAACGAGCTGTAGTCAAAGACCCATGCCCTGATGTAATTACATAATCCCTCAAATCTCTGCATGTGTTTTATTATGTGTGGCTTTGCAGTTTTCAAAAATAGCCTCAGCTCTTTCAGGGGCAACCTTCTTTCCTTCATGCGAAATCAATTGGCCTATGTATAGCACTTCTTGTTAACAATATTGTAACTTTTCTTTGTCAACTTTATATCCTTTGTTAGCTGAACAGAATCCTGTCTGCACTCTTCCTCTGAGATGCTGCAAACTAAAATGTTGTCTACATATTGCATCACAACACTTTGTAAAGTAATATAGCTTATGTCCATCTGAAGGACCCTATTGAATATTGATGGGGACTCAATACCCATGTGGCAAACAAGTACTTTTCAGACGTGTTTGTTTAAAGGTAATTTACGTAGGATCCTGCGAGTCTTTGTGCAATGGGATTGAGAAAAAAGTGTTTTTTAAGTCAATCAGCGTGAAACATTGTGCTTCAACAGGTATATTACATAAGATTGTAGACGGGTTAGAAACTAGAGGGAACTCTGCCTCTGCAATCTGGTTTGTAGGGTGTAAATCTTGTATTACTCACCACAACCCCCCCTTAGATTTCTTGATAGGGTACACCGCAGTATTGCATGGTGACTCTAATGTCACTAGAATACCCTGATCCATCATGGCAGAAATTGTCTTAAAAATACCTTAATCTCGAGACATAGGATACTGTCTGTTGCAGTGTAGTCTTGTCTTGCCACTGGCCTGTGTGCTTGCTGTAGAATATTGGTGCATGAATGTAGCTCAGGAGAATGTTGGGTGGATCTGTGTGTGAATGTTCTATGAGTGTCAGTTGGGGGCCTGAGCTTGGTTGAATGAAAGGCTGGCGGTTCAGCTCCTTTATAAGTAATGTTATACCTTCCCATGTTCCTGTCTATGTCTACGCATGCTGTAAATACAACAAGAGTTATTTTTCAGGTGGACATGTTATATGCTACGAGTTTCATGAACAGTATAAAAAAAGTGTTTGTTTTTTCCTTGAGGTTTACAAGTGTGTTTAATGCGCACAGTGGATGATTTACATAGAGTGTTGAGCCTTAAACTTTTGTTTGTACAGGTGTGTCTGCTAATTGTGAGCATAATTATTGGATATGCATACTTTTGGAGTTTTGGAGGCATTTTTACGGATTATGTTATGTGGATGTAATATGGTACTGGTGCTGATATCACTAAGGACTTAATATGAAATACAATGTAGTAAAAAGAAAAATGCAAATGTTGGTGTGTTTGGGCCGTTGTCTCGTGCATGTGTGTATGTTGTGGCCTAATGTTTATAGTAGTACAATCTATGAATGATACATGGTAACAAAGTAAAATGAAATTGATTTGCAAAGTGGAGAATGTTGCAAAGGTAAGGTGAAATTAATAAAAGTTATTGTTTGTCAATATGGTGACTACTATGAAAGGGTAAAGTGAAATTGATATATGTTGTCGACTGAAAGTGGTTGATGTTAGTTTTTTTCCTTGGGAATACATGACACTGGTTTTCACCCAATTTGAAGGTTGTTAACATTATTTTAGGCGGCCACACTGCATGTTTTTGCAAGTGTGGTTGGTGTCATGTTTAGAGGGGACATCCACCAAATATTATAATTTCTTTTTTGGTTGGATGGAGCGACAATCTTCATTAATTGCGCACTTATATAAAATGTGTGAGGTTTGATGCAATATGAAAATGCAAAGTTGTATGGGGACATCCACAAAAGTTTGGATGGTCCGTCAATCTTCAGTAGTTGCGCACTTATTAAGTAAAATATAAAAGGTGTGAGGTTTATAAATGTGAAAATGCAAATGCAGTTAAAGGGCAGTAAGTAGAGTAAATAATATTAAGTAAAAGTAGAAAAGGCACGAGGATTTATGCCAAATGGGAAATTCAAATGTAATTAAAGTGCACTAAGGAGAGTAAAGAATGTATAGGTTATTAGGGTACCCGATTGTTTTGAGTTGTTATGGTTTTTAGTTATTATAGCTATGTTAGAAAAAAAAGTTAATGCTACCAGGAGCATTTCTTTTGTTTTTTGGTGTCTTGGCATGGGTCTGGTAGTGTCTGATTTGGATGATATTTATGATAAGTAATGTGTGTGTATGTTCACCATGGCTGGTTGGAGTTTGCTTCTAGCTGTGGTGGTAGCTGTTTTTTGTGTGGATGTGATTCTGTGGGATGCCTGAGGGAGTCAAGTAGGAGCAATTTGTGTTTGGATGAGACGTGAGGGTTTAGAGAGGAAGAGGTGTGATCCAAGTTATCCCATATGCAAATGTTGTCCTGTCATGGCAACACCTCTTTTTGTTTGTTAGATTGTTGGACTTGGACTATGTTCCATTGAGTGTCACCGTTGTGGTGACACCGGGTCTGTGGTGGGGCAAATGCGTGGTCTCCCCCTGTTTTTCCCCACCCGGATTTATGATTGATTTCCTGGGTTGTTTATGGTTGGTGCCAGAGTGTGGTAGGCTCTGTGTTTGGATGTGTCAGTTCCAAATGGAAGGTGTTTGTTTTGGTTAGATGGTTTTGGTGATAGGGAGATGTTGTGGTGAGTCTGTGGTGAGAATCTGTGGTGAGTCTGGTATGAAAGGGAGATGCTGTGTCTGGTGAGTCTGGTATGAAAGGGAAATGTTGTAGTGTAGTCTTGCCACTGGCCTGGGTGCTTGCTGTAGAATGTTGGTCCATGAATGTAGCTCAGGAGAATGTTGGGTGGATCTGTGTGTGAATGTTCTATGAGTGTCAGTTGGGGGCCTGAGCTGGGTTTAATGGATGGCCGGTGGGTCAGCTCCTTCATAAGTAATGTTATACCTTCCCATGTTCCTGTCTACGTCTAGGCGTGCTGTAAATACAAGAGTAACAGCAGTAATGTACAGATTGTACATATGTGAAATAAAGCCTACCTGGAACCAATCTAGACTACAGCTGGTCTGTGATTCAGAAGTGCACTCTGAAGGTCTAGCATAAGGCTTTACAACACTGTCGTGCTCAAGATAAAATTCCTGGTTTCATTTTAATCTTCACTTCTCCAACCCCCTTCAGTAGACCTACTTCATAGGGGCCGGTGGTCCATAATGAAAGTGGGACTTTTGCCGTGTCTTTATCAAAATACTCAGGATGTTTTTGTGCTAACATCATTTATGAGGAACTTCTATTTGAATTGCTCTCACCCAGTAAGTGATGTCTATGTTATATATTACTTCGTCATCAGATGGATGATTTCCAAACAGATCTTCATCAGTGATGTCCGTCACTCTGTAACCCTTCCCCATGGCAATTACTGCGCACCAGTGTCTGCATTCATCATCATTTCCGTCAAGTATAACCATCCTCGCACTATGGCTGTTTGTATCTTTAAGGCAAAGACTCATCCCTCCTCTTCAAGCATAGGTATTCTTGGTCTGAACAGAAATTCATCTGGTGTTCTCATTATTCTGCCTGCTAGGCCTGGTAGCCATGACAACAGACTGTGTACTCCATAGTGAAAAACCTCTGGTTCTAACATTATTGCTCTCACAGCTATCTGTACTGAAAAAGCCATAATCATTTCTCATACGTTCACATAATGCATTCCTGGTATTGAACATACTATGCCTTCATCAATAAATGAAATGGTCATATTCAACTGTGTCATTAAATACTGTCGCAATATATTAACAGGGGTTTGCCTCGAATATAGCAATGGCACCTTCATGTCACATTCTCCTATAGAGACTGGTAATTTTTCAGTGAAAGGAACTCTGGTTGTAGCTCCTGTGAATCCCTGAGTATTCATGGCATTGCCAGACATTGAGCATTTTCCCTCTCGTATACATGAGCGTGTTGCACCCGTGTCTACTAAAAATGAAAAACATTTGCCTCCTACACTGATGTCTACCCTTGGTTCCTCGTGAGGATTCGGCGTCATGGATAGGATTGAACACATCAGGTCTCCAAGTGAGCTGTCCTTTTGCGGGTACAGCCTCATTCCGTTACCTGTAAAAGGATTCCCTCCATCGACAGTGACACCCCCTACTCTAGGAGTTATTAACTGTCCTGTGCTTGTGTTTTGCTGAAGCTGCATAGGTGACTGCAGTGACTGTCCTTGTGGCAGACTAACTGCTACCTGCTGTGGTTGCAAGCCTTGCTGCACTCTCAGCGCTTGCTGCTGCATCGTTTGATTCTGAGCAAATCCATCTCCATTCTGCTGTGAATATGCAGGTGGATTTGACATCCCCCCTCTCAAAAACTGGCCATTTTGCACAAACCCTTGACTTCTACACATGCAAGCAAAGTGCTCTGTCATTCCACAAGTCCAACAAATACGCTGTGGTCTTCCAACCTGCCCATTTAACATATTCTGAATACCATCCTGCATATTATGAAACCCACCTTGGGTATTCTGAAAGCCTCCCTGATAATTCTGTCAATTCCCTTGATTACCTTGCCAACCTCATCCTCGGAATCCTCTTCCCCATGGAGTAAATCCACTGTTGTTTTGATCAAACTGCCTTTGATTATTCACCTGCGGCATGTTCACTGTTTGCTGTGAATTCGATCCATCTACACTCGGTACTCGGTAACATTGCCCCTTCAATGGCGTACTTGGACAATTTCTTCTGCACTAGTTTTAACTCATCGCCCTTCCTAATATCGTCTTTTTCGCAATTCTTTTCCTGCAGGAGTCTGCAGTAATGCGCAATGGTCAGCTGAATTTCCGACCACGGTTTTGCTTCTATACCTACTAACGTCTTGAGCTGCTTTTGTACTGGCTTTGGCAGCCCTTGGCATAATATATGATAGAATACCGGTATAGATTTTTCCCAAGATGTGCGTGTTTCCAAACTCCATGCCTCCTGAAAATGTTTTATTTAAACAAGCGGGTCATCCCTGTCCTGCATCTTTTTCATCATTGTAGCTCCCATATCGGACGTGTCCGGATACAGTACACTAAGCGCTTTCCAGACTGCTACCCTACAGTTATTGAAAGGTGCTCCATCGTGAGCAGTCTTAACTGTAGTAACACCAGGGTACCCTGCATTTGTCCATCAGCTCACACACCAAGTATGGTCATTAGGAGACCCTTAATGTCTCCTATAGCAAGTGTGTTTTCTCCCGTCATTTGTTCTAACTCATGTATCCATTTCCCAGCGGCAGGAGTTAAAGTCGGGAGTTTACACCTTAAGTTGTCTCTATCCATTTGAGGCCATGGTATATACTGTGGTCTCGTTCCTCCTTTCTCTAGCAAGGGAAACTGAAAAGCCCCAAACTCATTTTCACCTCTCATCATTTGTCTGTCCACCGCAGGGATGATATTCCTGCCTTGTCTTCTCCCTGGCAATGATCTTAATCTGCTTACATAAGTCAACATCTCTCCCCTCTCACCATGGAGTTGCCCTTTAGGTCTATCTGACTGTGTCAATGGTTCTGACGCCCTAGGTATAGGTGCGTTTAAATCTGACTATCTTACTTCCTTATCCATAGGAAGGCATCCCTCAGGACCACATGCGTCATCTCTCTCTTCCCCATGTCTTTGTCTGAAATGATGTGTGCCCAACTCTTGCAAGTTTTCTCTTCGTCATCTCTATTTAGAGTTAGTCTATCTAGAGACAGCTCCTTATGCTTCGTACTACATGAGGCTTCCTCTGTGTCATACAACTGAGTGCTCTCAATTCGATCATTATTTCCCCTCCCCCCTTAGCTGTTTCTGAGCTCTCATTTCATGGTATACTTTATTGATCACTTCCCCAATGCTCCTAGAGTAAAACTCGTCTTCTAGGTTTGTTGTAGATGGACCTGGTAATGACTCGTATTCTGGAAAGAATTCCTCTATATCCTCCCATGCTACTTGTGGATTAGGATCTCTTTCTTCCTTTTCCCAGCGATCAAGATCGCGTGCTCTCTGCCTTCTTCTGCATTCCATATCATAGTCAAATTATCTTCCCTTTCTCAATTCCTCTCTCACACAGTCTTCCTTTTTTTCTTCACATCCCTTCTCTCATTTGCCCTTCGTGACTCCTCATCCCTTCTTCTCTGTATTCTTTTTGCTCTTATCTTTTTCTCTTCCTCTTCTATTCTTTTTCTATCTACTCGTTCCTGCTCCAATTGTTCTTTGTCTATTGTCACATCTCCTTTGCTCCTCTGCTCTCTCTTGTTTTTTTGCTTGCTCATCTTGATATAACTGCTCTTGTCTCTGTATATCTTTCCTTTTTGCCCCTTCAACTTTCAATTGTACCTCCCTTTCTTTATCTTGTTTATGTTGCTCGTTTTGATCTTCTCTTTGTCTTATGTCCTCGATGCTTTTACCATTGAGTTTAAGCTAAATATGACCACCCATCCATTTGTTGCGTAAGAGCGCTACCTCATCAGCATTATCTATTTCTCCTTTCCATCTCTTTATTTCTCTTCCTATATCAAAAGACGTACTTGCTTGATCACTTCTTTCCTTATCATGTCTCTCCTTGTCCCGCGGGACCTAAGAGATTACGTCTTTGTCAGTATTTTTCTCTGGACCCTCATCACTACTTTCCGTAGGTGACTCATATGCCAGGTTGCTATACCCTGCCGCTGCTTTAAGCTCCCACAATGGGTATAACCCATCGTCTTTCTTATTCTCGTCTTTTATTTCAGATGTGGCAGGTGGAGCAGAGGGCTGTTCACCCCCCTCTTTCCATACATTAAGTATCCAGTCTATAGGAGGCGGCTCATCTCGCTCCTCCTGGTACATTTTCCAAAGCTTTAAGCTTGCTAGGCGCTTGTCTAGCTTCTTTCCAGTATATGCTGTATGCAAATATGTCCTCATATGCTACAGGACTGCCTTCGATAGTGACCCTCCTTGCGGCCACGACATAAACATTTTGTCTGTGGTTCCTTTAACCAATTATGCACTATACTGTCTAGGTTTGGGTGCATGTTTCGGCAATTGCTTGCAGAGGTGCACAAGTGGAGTAACATCCTCCATCCTTAATCCTTCACTCTTAACTTGTTAACGCTCACTTGCTTTAATCACAGATTACAAAAATATGTTTCAGGAAAACAGCACAGTATCAGCGAGCACCAACCGTCTCCAGCTCCAATCCCTTTGGTCACAGTTTTTACTTTAATCTTGATAAAAACAACCACCAAGTATAATAAAATCAATCAATTTCTTTTTCAACTTCACGCTTCTCTATTTATCATCAATTTTCTCCAATTATGACGTCATCATCAATACATAAATACATAAAGCAAACAGACAAACAGACATCATCAACTGGTTACATATATCTATCTCCAGAGCCCTTCTCTGGGATCTGTCTTGCCCTCTAAAAATGCTCCTCACGGAACTTAAATCAATCTCTTTAGGACCGTCTTAAATCAGACCCATTTTCTACATCATCCGGTACAAGATTCTAGATTAAGATTTCTTCTAACGCTCTTTAAAACGTAGGTATATGGTGTAACCTCTTTATTGTGGCCTCTCTCATGATTCTTATTGCTCGGCCATACTCAAGTCTATATCTATTCAAAATGTTAATACTCTTATTCTCACGTTATATTTATCCCGCCACCCTCCGTTACTCTCTTTTTCCCTTATCGCTTCCCTTTATTTACTATGCATGAATGCCACTCTCCTCAGTTTCTACTCACCATTCGCATGTTCCTCTTCTGATTCTAGGAATCGCATGCCTCTTTTGCCGTCTCTTCAAACTGTCATCCGATCAGCTTCTCGTAGACGTGGGAGGGAATACTATGGAAACTAGGGGACCCGTCACACCCGCCATGCAAGGTCTTGATAATTACACTAAGCACTATCTACGGGGAGCTTCACGTCTTGTCAGCCGAATGGCAAAAGTCGTGTGATATTTCTAGGACTCTAAAGTTTACTTATGTCGATGAATTTTTTAATAAACCATCCTCTGCTACCAAATGAACTGGATATCCGAGCCCATTGATGAGTAGCAATTACCCTTGAGATGGATGGGGATGCAGATTTTATTCATGCATCAGTAATCGAAATGACTCAGTTTGGCAAAAGGAAGTCTGTTTTAATATCAAGTATCTAAAACATGGAGTACAACGAACATCAGCACTCGCCCCAATTCTCTTACTCAACAAATCTTACAAAAAACTGAAGTTATATTAAACAAAATCGTCATCAGTGGTATGTTGATCTGCGTCATTACCAATTTCATCTTCCGTGGCAAACTAAAAAAACCTGTTGAAGGAAGTGATAGGCTCTAAATTAATATCTAAGTATAAGTTCCAAATCAGTATAGAAAGTGAAGGAAAGTGATAGGTTACTTAACATCAGGTGGGGCAACTAAGCCCTCCCCATAAAATGGCCACTATGAATATCACTAAATACACAATGTCTCATTCTACACAAACTATAGGACCCTTAATTACGCAGTCCTCTACAATTGGTTGGCTTCTAAGCCTGGTCAGTACGTTTACACCTACGTCTAGCAGCTTGCAGACTGAACATCCAGGTGCTGGTGAACTTGCCTTAACACTAGCTTCCCACCAATTAGCAAATCAATCCATCATCACCTCAATGTCCAGTGTCAATGAGCACTTTGAAGCCTATCCTTGAGTTTGTACTGTGCTCTGAGAAATTGTAAGTAGTGCACACACACTATGCCCTCGTGTGTAGGTGTGACCATCTCGTTCTTCCAACTTCATTTTTCCATGTGACTGCAGACCATGGAATCGAGCCGTTAAGTGTATTAAAATATTATTTTCTCATAGTCCTCTGACGTCTTTTGTTTTGATAAAGCCCTCTGAAAAGGAGTTTCTGTTCTTTCACACAATTTGTATCTAATGTCAGTTCATTCCAGTTTGATAAGACCTTGGCTCTTGGCTCATCCTACTCCTTCTGCTGAGATTCATTTTGGAATTCAACTTGCTTTATAACTGCAACACACTGAAATGAGGCCTTCTTGGTAATGTCCAGCAGTGCTTATAATGCGTAGTGGAAACATCCATCCGTTACTCATCGATATGCATATATATACGTATATATTGGCACTTGCCGCAATCTATTTACTATAAAGCTAGCCTCAAGATTACTTTGTCTGCTTTAGTTTCTTTTGCATCTTTACACATATAAACTAGCTTGATATCTTCACCTGTTTCTATGGCATAAGGTTTTTCACCTTGATCCCAAGATGTCACTTATCCTTGATACTTTTTTGATGCCTTATAGAATATCTGCATTCTCTGGTCTCTGCATCTCTTCTACAGATGTCAGCTCGATTCTGTGTGACCTCACCAGTCATCTTTGCCATTTATCTGCTGTGTGTCTTCAGGAATCCCATTCAAATGGCCATTATAATTTCTTGTATGAAGGTATGGTTTTCTCAATGGGTACCTTGCCTCCCAGATCTTCTTAGGTATTGGTACTTAAAATGGTACTGCACAGGGTCCATACTCTGCTCTTTGTCTGTTCAACTGTTCTGTGTATGTGTCATACTCTGGTTTTCAACAGACAGGTATTATGGGTGGGGTGGTTGGAGTTGGGGTACATGGCTCCGCCTCTACAAGGTGTCTTGTAAACCAAGGCATATCATCTTTTTTGTGTGCTGTTGGGATGTCATCGTTCCCAAATTACAACATGACGGATGATGGTGCAAGTCCATTTTTGTGTGTTTTTTTTGTGATGACATCACTTTAATGGATTGTGGCAAGGAAAATGTTTCTTGCTAATATCCAGAATGCACTTAGAACGTTCTTGTAAAGCAAGCAGAGTGCATTTAGTAGGTATAGGTAAACAAATCTGAAAAGCCCCAAAACCAAATAAAAAAGGCTCTTTCAGAGCAACCACTAAAGAGCAAATACCTTACCATGTGTTTAATTTGTCTCCCCACCCCCTTGAACTGGACGATCTATCTGTGGACACTGCAGTAGTCCTCAGATGGCACGTGCCACATCAATGTCTTTTGAGGATGCCAGGCATGGAAATGGGATTGTGCATTCCAGGGGATTGACCAATCAGGTGTCCTAGGTGTGGTAGCCAAGGAGAGAGTGTGTCAGAAGGTCTGTTTGCTGATAGGAGTGCAGATGGCTATGGCTATGGCTGTGTCCTTCAGGAGGCAGAGTGTGTGGATGTAGGGGGACTCGTTGATCCATTGGTTGAAGGTGTATGCAGAGCAGTGTGGAGTGGATGGAAATCTTGGATTTCATTATGTTCATGTGGAATCATATGGAGTGCGTGGCATGAAATGGGTGGACTTGCTCCCATTTTGTGTCAATTTGGTCATGCTCCAACATCCGGACATTATCATTGTTCATTGTAGAGGCAGTTTGCAATGAAGGAGACATTTGGTAAAATAAAGGAAATGTTCCCAAACTCTCGACAAATGTTTTCTCACATTGCCCAGAGAAAGATGTGGATGCACTCCAGTTCATTTGGTCCACAAACAGACAAACGGAGAAAGCGAGGCACAATGTCAACAAGGCTGTGTGTGCATTTTTGGGAGATGTTGGAATTACGTCTTTCCATAATGAAAATATTATATTTGATACTGCCAACCCTTTCCACAGAGATGGAGTACATCTTACTGATGCTGGTAATCAGCTTTTTTTGGTGTCTGTGGTCTACCGCACTACCCGCGGACTTCGCAGGCTGCATAGGGGCCTGCAACTTTTTTTGATACTTCTCTTTTTCAACTGTGAAAGGTGGTTCTGAAAAGAAACTTTTTTAAATTGGTTGTGTTTTATTTTTTGTTTGCTTTTTTTCACAAACGACACAAGAGAGGAGAGGGGAGGGACGGGGCACCAACCACAGGGAAAAAGGGGCAAGTGGAGAGAGGAAGATGTTGGGTAGGCTTCCCCCTACAGAGCTGTGTGTCACTGTACATACACAGCACTGTGACCCTCAAAAGGCAAGGGTTGACTGTGTCATGTATGACCTGCGAGGCTTCCGCAGTGATCCTCTGCCCCACATGAGTGTCTCTTGTTGTGGCAGGAGCAGATGATGAGGATGTGATAGTGGATGTCAACCTACTCTCCCCTTCGAATGGTACGACCTTTCACACTGCTCCCTTGTGATTCGACCTTAGGTGTCGCCGCATGGAGGTGGTTGCGTAGCTATAAAGACACAGTTTTCCATGACTGAGTGCAACTTTGCACTCAGTGCATCTAACATTGTCTGCACGCACCTTTGGTAACCTCCCCCCCCAACTGTGGTAAAAATCCTCCACACCCATGATTCATGCTGAGTGCTGGTGATAAGGATTTCCACTACCTCATCCTCTTCTGTCTCTTGATCCATCTCAGTATCTCCACACTGTTCCCCCCTCCAGGCCCTCCAGATTGTGGTGGTGGTGATGGGGCAGCTGCAGCAGCCATGGAAGACATTCTCAAAAAGTACAAAACAAAGCAGAGATAGGCAATATCCTAATCAGCAGCAGATGCTCACTCCTGGACAACCGACAACCAGAAATACAATGAGGAGCTGCAGTGGGTGTGTTCCATTTAGGGGTGCTGTCCGCGGACCATGCAACTGTCTGTCTGCGGACACTTCAATCCATAGGTAGGGCTCAAAAACAAAAATAAAATCCATGAGCAACCAGGACATTGTCTAGGACCTCTGCAGGGGTGATGTTTTTGCTTATAACACTGTGGATTGGCCATAAATGCACTTTTTAACTGTTCAGGGGTATGGAGAGTGTCTGCGGATACTCCCAAAGTGGCAGCATGGGTGCGGTCACACAATGATGTCCCCAGACGACTGCGAATAGGACGGCTGTCCTGCGGACATCTATTGCGCGGGAGACAGTGTTTGCGTGAGTGCCAGTGTTCATAGAACAGATGTGGGGCCCCCCAAGCTAATTAAAAGTGTGACACGTGTGATCGTACAGTTCCGGACAGCCACAGTGTTCGGGAGCACAGCGAGATCAGATGCACATTTGTCCAAGTGTCCATAGGACAGAGGCGGGGTCCCCGGACTAATTAAAAGTATGACACATGGGTTCGGACAGCTCCATACAGGCGTGGTGTTCGGGGGCACATCGAGATGAGAAGCGCATGTGTCTAGGTGTCTGCAGGACAGGGGCGTGGTCCTCAAATCATTTAAAAGTACAACACGACCTTGCGGATACCTTTGGACAGGGTCAATGTTCGGGAGCACCTCCATTTTGATTACAGACATTCCGGACAGTCGCGCTGTCCGCGGATCCCAAATGTGGCTTTCAAAAAAAAAAAACACACTCCAACCTTACATACATACATATTTATTAAGACAAAGAAATATAATCAATTAGGAAATGGATGGGGTAGCAGAATGAGAAACATATATGGGGGAATTGGGGTTTTCAACAGACTGTTCATGAGGGGAGGAAGGGATTGAGGATTCATTGTAGATTCTTTGATTTACGGAATTTGATGAGGATGATTTCTTGGGACAAGGTGAATGGACACAGGTAGAAGTGGGGCAGTGGTATTCAATATTTTCTTTAACATGATTTTTAACAAATGTCATTTCCTGTACAAAATTATTGTTTAATTCATCAATTTTTGCAGATAGGTTTAGTAGTTCATTTTCTACATGTGGTGTTAGGGGTTGTGTGTGCCCATCTTCTGGGTCACAATAGTATTTTTAGGCCGCTTCCTTCATTCACACTATGTACTGTTAAAAAAAAAAAACATAGCAACATGTCAAAATATTTAATCAATTTGTCTGGTTTATATATTGTATTCTGTACCATTAGAATTGTTTCCATCACTCATGTCCTCATGATGGACATTTTCTTCCAAACACTCCAGGGTGCTTGACATTTCTGTTTAAAGAAAACAATACTGCTATTTCTTACAAGTCATGTACATATAACAAACTGTAATGTTACAGAAAGCAATATAGTGTACTTACTACTTTCTGTAGGGGTTTCTTCTGAATAACTTGGAGCTGCTTGTGAGTGTGTACACAAGGTTGCACTGAAGTAATACTGTCAGATGTATGAACATGTACTTCTGGTTTCTTAAGTACAGAATTTGTACACATATTTATTTTTTGGATGTGCTACATATATCTCTTGTTGTTTAAAGTACATGTCTGTGCCTGTTGCAGGATACAACAAAGTAAGGTAACCCCTGTGCTTCTGGGCAGTGTGAATGCTGTCCGAGTGCACAGACAGTTGCACAGTCCGCGGACTCTGTGGCAACCGTAATGGGGACGGTGGGTCATTATGATGTAAGGGACATGTAGAAAAATGGCCAGTATTGTGGTAAAAACCCATGAAATTCAGTGCAAAAACCTTGTTAAAGGGACGTTATGGTTAAGTTGCACCAATAAAAACCTATCAAATTCAGTGAAAAAACTTTTGTAAAAGGGACGTTATGGTAAAGTTCCACTAGTAAAAACCTAACACAATCAGTGGAAAAACTTTCTTAAATGGTTATTATTGTTACAAGTAAAATAAAAAAAAACAGAACGTCACCAGTTATGGTAAGCTAAGCAACCATATCTCGTGCCACCACCCGCACTGCCAAGACTAACACCCAGGACATCAAAGATGACATCACAAATGTCATTGATGACATCACTGATGACCACAAAGTAGGTCTAAAAAAAATGGTGATATCTATGTCCTCTCCGCGGACAGACTTCCCTGTTCGCACCACGGACAGGACACCGAATGGCCAATTAGCTTGCGTCATGTCTGCGGACATGAAACGTGCTCGCTGATTGGTTGGAGTGAAGCATGAGGTGCTTCACATTTTCTCGATTCACGTGCCATCTTGAATTTGGGGACTTTGGCCGGTGTCCGCGGACATCTCGGTAAAAGCATAGAAAAAAACACACTTGTCAAACTTATCAAATAATCTCTGGGGAGGTGAGGGGTGATGAGGATGGGATAGGATATGGCTGCAAGAGGCAAAAAAACAGGCTTTTTTTTATTGCGAAAGGACGCAAACAGTTCAGATGTTCGCGAACAGTCCTGTGAGGTGTGCAGACACCTCTGGATTACAGGGTTGGTGAAAAGCAGTTCTTGAATGGCTTATAACTTTGGCGTCACTTTTTTAAACTGCACTTATATTCTTGACCTGATTCCGAATGAGTCTGCAAAGTTTGGTGGGATTCTGTCAAGAGGGGGCGAATTAGATAGGGGGTCCCAAAATAATATAAAGGCTTATAAATGAGGTGACATTTGACAAATCTAAACTTAAGTTGGGAAACTGAAAATAGATCTAGGTATAAATGCTTTTGCAAAGTCTGGTGGTATTTTGTAAAGAGGGGGAAAAATTAGAGGGGGTCACAAATTATTTTAAAGGCTTATACATGTGGTACCATTTCAAAAATCTACACAAAGGTGTGCAAAAACATGTTAGATATAGAAATACATGTTTTTGCAATGTTTGGTGGGATTTTGTCAGGAGGGGTAAAATTAGTGGCGGGGTCCCAAAATATTATAAAGGCTTATAAATGTGGTGCAATTTGACGAATCTACACAAAAGTTTGCAAGAGGATTTTAGATCTAGATATAAATGTGTTCATAAAGTCTATATGGATTTTGTCAAGTGGGGGCTTGGTTATATTGTTAGGTTAGTACGTGGGAGTCCTTTGCGTCCTTGGAACTCTTCGCTCACAAGGCAACAAGGGTTTAACTCCCTGCTGGAGGTGGCGTCATCTGCATAAAATCCCCCGGAAGCTCGGAGCGCGTGGAGTCCGTGGGAGTCCTTTGCGTCCTTCGCGCTCCGGTGTGCGGAGGTTGGGCTTTGTGTGGCTCACTGTCTACTGACTTTTCACCTGTGTTTATCCCCCCCGGAGCCCGGAGCTGTGTTTGAAACTGCCTGTCGACGGTGAGCGGCTCATACGCAGCATTCAGCGTTCAGCGTTGTGGTCTGCAGTGGCCTACGGTGCTAACGGGTCTCCAAGGTACAGCCATTAGTTTGTTTGTTTTGGAGCCCGACTGCCCATAATAACCGCAGGAGAGCGGGGGGGAGAGTCGGACTTTGGCAGCTCCCCAAGCTGTCAGGCGTCCCCCGCCCCCTGTTCTCAGTGATTTTGGGTCTCGGGTTGGATCGCTCCGCCTTCATGTCCTTCTTGGACACTTGACATTTGACTCTTGGACTCTTGGACTTTTGTGGACCCTCTAGGTTACACTGTAAGGTACTGTGGTTAAAGGAATGCATGGGCCCATATATATTAACAGTGGACATTAACAGTGGACTTTAATATCTGATAATATGGTTTTTAATATGGTTTTTGATAATTTATATTTTTATTTTATATTACGTGGCTCTTTTATTTGTTTTATTTGTTCTTATTCTTTTTTCTCTCTTAACTCAGAGCTAGTAGTAGGGAAGTAGTAGTAGTAGGGAAGTAGTAGGGTGGGGGCTGTGAGATACTTCTCTCCCTCTTTTCTCGTCTTTCTGTATTAACTATTTTTATTCTGCCCTATCCTGCTATCCTGCTACTCCTGTGTATTACTAAAAGCATAGATATATTTCTGGCTCACTAATCTGAGATCGTCCTTGCTATATTGCTACCACTGGGCTATACACCATTTGTTTTTGCTTTTTGTCTTTGCCTTGGCCTAAACTATATAGTCTGTTTTTAAGGCCTGTTGGTATTTTTCCCTTATTTCTCCCTTATTCATACTTTTACTGCTACTGCATCTCTCTCCATTTCTCTCTGGGAGACAGTACTCTTTTAGTCTGAATTAGTGTTCTACACTTGGGCACTACCAGTGATTCTGATTGCTCTCTCCGGTATTCCGGTATTGTGGCCAAGTGGGAATTTGGCTATTCTGGGCATCTGAGATTAACCTCTCACTGTCTATATGGGGAAGAGAAAAGCAGGGGATGAGGGACGATTAGGGGGACGGGGGGCCCTAGGGAAACGGGCAAAAAAAACGAAATGTCATGATTATAAAAACTACTAAAGCAATAAAAAATGTTAAACCAACTCCTAAAACAGCCCCCAATACTTCCCAAAGATCCCTGGATTCCTATATGGATGTTATGGCCAGTAAAATAGTAAATTGCATGAATGCAGCCGAAGTTGCCTCTAGAGAGGCCGTCTCTCGGTGTGAGGGATTGGGTATTGAGTGTGTGGTGGCTGAAGATAAAGGTGCTAAGTCTTTGGAGGTAGGGGGTGATGGGATGGGGGCTAATATTGGAGTAGGGACAGCCCAGGTGCCGACGTCACCTTTGCACACCGGGGAGGCGGTGCCTAGGAGCAATAGCAAAGTCCATGAGGAGAGGGACTCTGTGTCATTGGACTCCTCCACAGCTGGTGAGGGGGACAAAGAATGGCTGGAGGATTTACTGGATGAAAAGTTAAAACCACTCCAGCTGCTGTTGAACTCCTTGAGGGGGTTAAAAGAGGGGGTTCTAAATACTTTGGCTATCATGGATGATTCAATTAGGGCAGTTTCTCTTAAACTGTGTGATTTGGTTAGCAGTGTTGAAGAAAGGGTTGTGGCTGATAGGCCCTGTCCTTGCCCCCGAACTGCATCCCCAACTGGTAGCAATCCCTCTAGTGGGATCAAGGCTACGGTTGCACAAGATAGCCAATTAGCTGTCATTGTTACGGTGGAACAGGAAGCATCCTAGTGGCTCAAAAGGGGGTAAGTGGGCATGGAAGGGACAGGGACGAATGCAATTTGGAGGCAATTACATCTGCAGATGGCAAAGGGATTGGGCAGGGGAATGTATCAATTTTGAATTTACCACCGGAAGTGGTCCCCTTTGTAGGGATCATTACCGGTTTGCCTGGGCTCCCCATGGGGTATTTTGCATCAACTCTATCCCTAATTAACAAGGCATACTACTGGATAAATTCGAATTTGATGGGGCCTAAAATAGACCCAAAAATCATCTGCATGGCCAGGAGAGTGGGCTGGGTGGGGAACAGGCCCAAGAACTTGGCTGGGGATTGTGTGGTGATAACTTTTTCAGACGCACAGTTCACAGACTACCTTTTGAACACCAATTTAGCACGGGGCCTCAAGCCGAATGGCAATAAATTGTCTAGTAAACTTCTCCCTCTGGATTATTTTTATGTCCAGGGCGGGGGGGAGGTGGCGCGGAGACAGCTGATGGGTAGTAGGATTGCTAGGGGATACGTAGAGAAAAACACTGCCTCTGGTCGGCCGTTTCCAACCAATTCATCATTTGGCGGCTGGAGCATTATCCCAACTAAAAAGAGGCAGGGAAATGTTATGGAAAGGAACGATCCAGCCCCCCTGCCCTTGGATAACCAGTACAAGATTTTAACCTCTTGTGAGGATGTAGATTGACAAGAGGTTGTGGTAGAGGTGAGGGAACCGTTTGTATCCCTTGGGTGTCCTGCAAATAAGAGACCAGTGTTTTCCCTACTCTCATGGAATATAGCAGGCTCAATCAGGAAGATGAACATGGGGCCGGTAAATGAGCTTCTCCAAGCTAACTCAGTGGTCCTACTTCAAGTAACATGGGCCATTGAACCCCCGCACCTCGATGGTTTTATCTCTTACGGTATCCGGGGGAAGAAAAAACCTAGAGGTAGATATTATGGCGGCCTGTGTATTATGATCAAGGCGGCCCTCGAATGTAGGATAGAGGTGATTCCAACGGGGATGGATTATTTGCAGGCGGTGTTATTATCGACTGCAAAGGGGGTTGCAATTTGTATTATTAACTTTTATAATAGCCCCCACATCTTGGAATTAGACAGACTAACCAAGGTTAAGAGGTTTATAGAGGACTTATTGTCCAAGGGCAGGAATAAAACTGTATCATATATTTGGGGGGGGGCTTTAACATCAAAATGAGAGGAGGGGTAGCTATGGATATTTTGGATCCCCTGGAGGATATGGTAGAGAATATCCCGCCCAGGCATATGAGGGACGAGATAGTGTGCCCTAAGGGCCTCCAGTTATACCATTGGCTGCTGGAATGGGGCTTTCGAATAGTTAATGGTCGCCTAGCCCCGGATATTCCAGGCGAGGTGACTTTTAACAATCATAAAGGCTCGACAACAATAGATTATTTCTGCATCTCTGTGAACCTATGGGAATTTACTGAAAGTTTTGAGGTGATGGCAGACATACATCGTGACCACTTTCCCATCTGTTTGTCATTTAAGGGTTTGCTAGGGGACGGGGTCTCGAAGGTTATAGCCCCTTGTCCATTTTAATGGGCATCCTCATTGGCTCAAGACAAATTAAATGGGGGACAATTTTAGAGGAGGAGCTACACTACAAACCGATCAGAGAGAATGAAGCTCTTGTGATGGATATTTTGGGTGACCACCTACCGGCGAGGGTAGTCCTTGAGAAATGTGTAGAATTATTGGCTGCCCACACAACGAAATGTACCACAGCCATAAGGACTAGGGGGAACTCAATGAAGAGGGGGTGGTTCGACGTGGCTTGCAAAAGGACAAAGAAAATCCTGTTGTTAACCCTCAAGGATCCTTCCGGCAGTAGAACTGTGATTGCTCAAGTCAGAAAAGCGTACCAGCAGGAGCTAAAGAGAAGGAAACTTGAGATATAAGGAGTGTCCTGAGAAGGCTTTTTGAGTGCTGCCATGAGAGGGGACCAAAAGGCATTTTGGGAATTTGTGAAAAAAAATCCTGGAGGAGTGTTGGTCTAACGCGGGTAGTGGAACCCACGTGGAAGAAGGGGCATGGCTAACCCATTTCGGGAATTTGTTTGGGTCAGAAAACGCACAGGCTCACACAGACTTTGCAGGGTCTTGCCTGAAGTTTGTGGTGGAGGAAACAGAAAAGGCTATTAAGCTCCAAGCACATAATCGAGCCCCGGGTCCGGATATGATTCCATCTGATTTGTTCCAAGATCCGGTAGACATGTGGACACATCTTCTAATGGTAGTGTTCAACGCCTGCCTACAATCAGGGAAGTATCCATCCTCCTGGAAAAAGGCGATCATTTTCCCAATCTTTAAAAAGGGGACATGTCCAGCCCCGGCGCGTATAGGCCGATTTCTTTGCCGGACTCCTCCTTCAAGATTTTTGGGAGAATCCTGCTGGCCTGTAGAGAAACCTGCATGGGTGAACAGTCAATTCTTTCAGACATTCAATTCGAGTTTCGCCCGGGAGTGTGTACAATGGAGCAAAGCCTCAATTTGTATATTCTAGTGGCCAACTCAGTCTATTGTCCGGGTGAGGCAGTCTATTTGGCCTTTATGGACCTGAGCACGGCATTTGACAAGGTGGACAGATCTAAGCTCTGGGCCGTGCTTGGGTCCTTAGGGTGCCTTGGGGACATCCTATGGGTGTTGGTCGACCTACACACAGATAATGAGGCTTGTGTATGTAGTGGCCCAGGGGGGCATTGCAGGGCCTGCTTTCAGGTAGGGTGTGATGTAAGGCAGGGCTGTGTGCTTGCCCCTATCTGTTTTTGCCTCTACATTAATGGCCTTTCTCAGGACCTTCTTGATATTTTTGCTGACTTCCTGGTTTTGGGGGGAGATAATATGCTGCGCAACAGGGGGCCTCTAAAGTTAAGGTGGATTTAGCTGAATATCCCATGGTTTTGTTCTAATACGTTTCTTTTTACCTTAACTGATCATTAACTACCGTATTCTCATTGAATATATACTATAGGGTGGAATTCACCACCCTATAGTTAAGGTAAAATGAAGTTACATAGTAACTTCACAAAATGATTTGCTAATAGCTATTGACTCGTGCAAAGGATTTGGATGTCATTTTACAAAAAAGAAGTGTGTCGCACACTCCCAAAACCCCTCCCCCCAACAAGACGGGAAAGTTTCAGAAAGATTCTTTGAAAAATATTAAAGTTACTAAGAAAATAAAAATAAAATGCAGTTCAGCCTATTGCCAAATACTTTCCCCATAGACCGCACATCCAAAACCACTAGACCGATTTGGATCAGGTCTGAAACAACTTGGGTATGAAGAGTTAACTCACAATCCTTTTGTGGTTTGTGGTTATTCCTTTTGTTTTGTTTTGACAGAGACTAAAAAGTTGAAATCATCTTGCAAAAATGCTTAAGGAATTACAAAAAAAGTAATGCAAAGAAAGATCATAGCATTCCTGCAAAATATAGGGGATACATCCATTTTAGAGATCCTGAACGAGGTCAGCTGTCCTACCTCAAATCCCTCAAGTGCTCACAAAGAAGTGCAGTTGGCTAATAAATCACTACCCTCTACTGACATTCAAATATTAGGGTTTATAGCAGATGAATCTAACAGAAATCTAACAGAAATTCCTCCATCTACAAGTATGGAAGACCTCTCAATGTCTCCTAATGTCTTCCAGACTGACAACATGAACTCGTCCAGGTCCATGGATCTTTCTAGATTTTCATTTCATCCCTCTCCATCTCAGTTCCATTCACCACATCTAATAGAGCTTTTATCAGAGCAAAAAACATTGGGTCAGCCCTCCTTCCTTACCCAAAACTTTGTCCTGAACTCATTAGTTAAATTATATGAGAACATTTATGAAGATTTCAAGGATCAAAAAGCTCTTTACAAATCAATTAACTCTAAAATGTTCTTAATGGAATCCAAATCGTGCTGAACTTTGGGTGGAATCTGCATCCTACTTAGCTACTCCTGTAAACACTTCATGGATTACTCATTCTTCTAAGAATTACCCATCCTCTGAAAATTCAATGTTGTTCTAAACCATGAGTGAAGAAGGGATCTCCTTGAAAAAGACATTGAATCCTGATGCAAACCAGAAAACAAATCTAAAAACAAGAAGAATGTTTCCACAGAGAAACATAAAGGCTCTAGGATATTCCTTCACAAAATTAAGGCAATCTCAATCTATATTTCCAAATAATTCTAAAACTTCAACAGTTTCTTCTCATTCACCCACAAAAGGCACAACATTTCTTTTATGTCAGAAAGGGCCCGGTAGTGTTGGCTGTTAAGACCCTGATAGACTCTTTGCATGCAATAACATAACAACTTCCAAATCTCCCATAATACATTATATGACACCTATCATTGTAAATACTGGTCAGGAAGAAGAGGAACTAAACTTTAGTTTCCTCACTACTCATTCTTTACCAGATGACAAGATAGAGGAGAGTCTTACTGTGTCACCAGTCGACAAAGTACAAGCTAGTAATCAATTGACTTTTAACAGTTTTCAAAGCTTGTATCAAAAAGGGAAATCTACCCATGTACCAACTCAAAACTCAGGTATGCAAGGCCCAAATGACATCTGTTTCTTCATGTTAGAAGATAAATGCTTCCAGTCACTTGGAAAAAACACGATAAAGGAGCCTCTTGGCTTAAAACAACCAAACCTGAATTTAGTGACTGTGGATTGAAACAACTTACTACGTGTCTGGCTAGAAACATTATTTCCTTCTGATAAGCACATTATTTTAATCAGACAGACTAGATTATGTTTACTTGAGGATATCCCATAACTATGCATGATTTCATCCACTTACATCATATAGGTTGAATTAATCTTGGCTAACAGAGACGATTTAGTAACAGTTCATCTATGCCCCAGGGTAACAACTGTTCTTCTACTAGAGGAAGCCCATTCTTACAACATGTTAGGATATAGAACATCTATAGACCTGGGGAACTTATTTAGAGAAAGTATCAAGTAGAACATCCTTCACATTGCAGAACAAAATGGAATCATTGTGCAGTGATCATTGAGTTCATCTTGGCTTGGATACCTCTGCATCCAGGGGATCAGTTTCACATTTGCTTCCCTGCAATATCTGCATCCCTCCAAAGATCACGTACAAATCTGAATGCATCAATCTGAGGAAGGGATTCCTCACTGTGTACTCTGATCTCGTGAAAAAGAGAAAAATGTATCTTAGATTGTATGCATTTCTGGGGACTAAAAAGTTCAACAACCAAGTAGGCAATGACATTCCACTGCATCCAGCCTGGTCTAGGGGTCATCTAATTCGATCATAGATTATGTGTTTTTATCCAAGTCACTTTATTCATGTTTTTCCCTTGTAAGACTAGTAATCATGAACAGCTAAATATGACAATTAGCACAAATTGGCTCAAGAGTAGTCTCATATTATCCTATTTTTCTTGGAAGGTAAACCTTCAGCAAATAGAATACATACAATTTATAATTTTAATTCAAAGCTCATTTCATTACTGAAATGTTTTCTGGATACAACTACTGGACCTGCGGTAATTGAATTTAGCCTAGAATTCTCATGAGATCCTTTGTTTGAGGTAATTCCCATATTTCAAAAAGTGTTTTTACCTGCATACCATTGTTATGATGCAGTGCTAGCTTAAAGAAAAAGGAACTAAAATTACACTTGAGAATTTTAACGTGAAACCACAAACCCCACTCTCTAATTTGTCAAGAATCATATAAACAAACTTTTAAAAACTGGCTGAAATCTCACAAATCTTTATTTTAACCAAAAATATACTGAGGAAATGTTAAAGGGTTTAAAGCCTTCTAGTCTAAATAGTTTTTGGCAGCCATTAACAGATCTGAGTCTCTTCAACTGCAATTCCAAACAAGTACTATTTTGGAAGATAGATGGATACCTTACTTTTCTAAGATATACACACCACCACCTTTTTCCAATGTTGTTTGCAACTCTGTGGGAAACTACAGGTGGTCCCTGACCTTCAAAGAAGATCAGATGTATCAAGCGATTAGGGTAGCATTGCAAGTGCCAGGCCCCAATGGGCAATCAAAGCTGGATATTAAAAACAAACCACCCTTTGGTCCAAAGTATTGTTTGCCCAGTTTTGTTACGTCTTATCTTCCAAGACAATACAATAATCTTGGAACACTTTGATATGTGCACTTACCTTTAAAAAGGGAGACAGATGAGCCCCTATGATTGACAGACCTATAGCTTTGCTTGATAGTGCTGGTAAGAACATTTCCAATATAATTCCCAAAATTCTCAATTAGTAGATTGGGCACCACACATTAGGAAACACTGACCAATCAAGGGTCAGACCTGGCATGTACACTGCTTTAAACAGCTTTATACTGTCCCAATTACAACAGCAGTCTTGTGACTTTAGACATCTTATTTATTTAGCACTTGTTGATTTATCACAAGCATTTGATAGAGTAAACAAAAATCTTCTATTGCATAAACTATCTATCATGGGCTGTCGGACCTCCATCATACATTTTTCAAACTACCTACATTCTGACACAGTGATAAGGATTTGCCTCGATTCTGGGGGTTCCCTGTGTGACCTTTAATCCACCTATCATGGCCTCCCCCAAGGCTCTGTCTTGTTGCTCACACACTTAAGCTGATATATTGTGGACCTAGTTACTGCTCTGTCCTGCTGTGAC
This sequence comes from Ambystoma mexicanum, assembly GCF_040938575.1. Lineage (NCBI taxonomy): Eukaryota > Metazoa > Chordata > Amphibia > Caudata > Ambystomatidae > Ambystoma > Ambystoma mexicanum. The sequence continues at coordinate 98,264,135 of NC_090941.1, read as the reverse complement.
TCTTTCACTTCCAAGTTGGGACATCATCTAAAATGCCACTTGATGTATGCAGGTGATATAGTTCTGCTAGACCAAACGCCTAAATGTTTACACAGTTTTCTTAACATGTTGAATAACCACATGCAGGATATCAAATTTGAAATAAATTCACTAAGTACTCATTTTCTATGCCAGGAAGAACAGACCTTCAATATTTAAATAATGTATCAACAATACGCATGTGGAGGTAGTGAAAAACTGGATATATGTATGCAATAACATTGACGAAAACATAACCTCCTTGGCTACCTTCATAGAATGTTATACTAAATCTTAAGCTCACGCATCTCAAATGAAAATATTTCTTAAGGTGGTAGTGAGACGAAAACGGAGGATACCCTTGTTGATAGAGAAAACATGGCACAGGGTACTAAACATGCATATACATTCTTTGAAGACCCATAGAATATTTTCTGGTTTCCCATGGGGAAACTGACAAGAAAGGGGCACAGTGTCCCATGGGGAAACTGACAAGAAAGGGGCACAGTGTACGTACAGCACAATGGACTACTATCAACAATGAAGAGGAACACGTTCTTCCTCAGGTCCAACAGAACTCTCTTGGCTCTTTTGTGATGTTCTCCATTCCTTCAGTGATATTTTCTTGTTCATGCTTTGCACCTCATGTTCCAAGACTGGCCTACTGAACCACTTGAGATGTTTGCATGTCATGGACCACAGTGTGTAGAATGCCTTGTTCTCTGTTTAGAAATCAGACTTGATCATTGAGCACTGGTGTCACTTGGAATCTCTCGCTCAGTTTAATGTACTTCAGTGACCATGAATAAAAGGATTATCATGCAAATTGCATACTTTTGAATTTTAATTTGCATTGCTTTGCATGCTGCTTGGGATGTAAGGCAGTACAAAGTACACTAGCTGGTTGCAATACTGTAGCTATCGGGATGTGTGATGGAGTGGGAGGAGGGGGAGAAGATAATTTTGCTGAATCTGCTGTGAATCAGTTGATTATACAAGATGCTCTTTCAGAAACATCATGCTCCAATATTTCACCAAGACGATGTGGGTTAACACATCTGAGGACAGCCATTCCAGTATATAGGCCAGACGAAACATGCAATAGTAGGCCTCATCTGGGTCCCTTGAACTAATGATTCCATGCTCAAATATGCATGTGGATTTTAGACACCTACAGTATTAATTGCAAAAGGCCTTATTTGTTATGTTTTTAAATGCATGAAATTCAATAGTACAGAAGACGCATGTACAGCATACATTTTCATTTTTTTCTGAGATGACAGGATGATATGGGTGTTTTGGGGATTGTTGGCTAATTGACTACCAACTAATAATCACTAAAGAAATACAAATGATTGCTTATATCCTAGATTGATATTGAACCACATTTTAATAACATTGCTGATGGGATGAAAACAATTATTACAATGAGATTAGCTGTTAATAGGATCAAACCCCCAACTTATTTTCTAGGCAATTTTTCTAACCAATGATAAATGAATGAGCACATATGAACCTATTTTCCAACTGGATGCCTGCAAGCATTTTGTTAAACAAACTCAATGAGACTCACACAGCTGTGTCAAGAGATAATTGAAGATATTTGGGGGCCAAAATAAGGGTGATAAGTGGTGGTGCAATGACATTTTTTCACTAATAAAAATATGTCAGAATGAGGACCACAAGTACAGAACTTCTAAGACATACAATGATGGGTTGGTTTTTCAGAGTACCAAATAAGTCAATATTCACTCACTTCCTATTAGAACAACTTTGCACAGAGGATGTAAGTAGAGAAGCAGTAGCATCGGATTTACCGGAATCTGCATAACCAATCCTGCTTCAAAACACATGTATAATATAGGCTTGCTGCAGATGGTAAGGCAGATTGAGGTAGGGTTATGAATGGTAAACTTTTAAAAACATGTTCATCAATATCAATATATGTAATAGTGTGTTGCATTCTCATGTTAATCCTATGTGCTTAGTATAACTCTATTTTATAAACATCCATATGTTTTCTCTATGTTTCTATTCCGTAATTTTCCAGTTTGACAAACCTATGCATGTGTTGTTTATTAGTGAAATCAATAAATGACACACATACAGAGAGTATATTTCAACAACACTTGGTTCCAGGTTCCAGTGGCCTTTAAATGGTTTCTTAAATATGGGTTTCCACTGCAATGCTACAGAAACAGAGCCATTTAAGTTTCCAGGACAATGTACAACCAAGTGCAGAACAAGGTGACTGAGAATCATTCATGTGGAGACCTGGACTTGTACTGTAAGTAACCCCAGACCTGTTAAATGAAACAAACTCTTGAAGAGTCATCTAATTTCTCAATACATCAGTGACATTAACTACACTGCTGACAGCAGACATATGTTCTGTGTGAAACATTATTTTTCAGTTGTATCGTGATTTGCTTGTGTCATATAATATTTCTTCAGATTCCACTGATCCTTTTCTTTGTTCTTCTTCACTATGTTGTCCACATTTCCTCTCCTGCCCCTTTTACCCATCTCTGGGTTATTATTCCCACCACTCTCTCTGTGCCATTCTGGTGAAACGCATTGTGGTAACTACTTTCCTGTGCTCTTGCCATTACTTTCATCCTCATATAGATTACATGTTCACTATATGACAAGCTCAGGCAACCTCAAATAAATACGGTGTATTGGTGGATTTCTGTGATTTTTGCAAATAAAACACACATTAATGTTATAGAAGTTACTAAGCATACACATTACATAATTGGGACTGCATATTCATATAGATATAGATCAATATCGATAACATGCACAATGAGCATTATGGTTGGTTTAAAAAAGCAACAACGCAACCCATTGTTCTGACATGTGACAGTAGAATAGGCCATTCAATCTAAATTGCACATGACAATGTACCACCTAGTAGCCATCCCTGGAAATCCATTTCCAGGTCAGACAAATTGAGCAATTGATTGTGGGTATGATAATTATCTGAAATGCATGAATTTTTGAACAACCAAGGCAAGCCACAAAGCACTACTCCCTAAAAAGAAATACAAAAATAAAGTCAGCAGTGTCTGGCATCCTTGTAGAAAAGGCCATATCCGGTAAATCACACATTCCACAGCACCACCAATGAACAATCGCTGGACATTTACCTCCGAATGTGCCACAGAGTAATGCCTTGTGTGTATGCAATTTAGCTCAAGACATTCATTTTGCTAAAATAAGATTTCTCTGTCTATTAGGACAACAGTTTATTACACATAAGTGCTTGATGCTCATTAGGCAACATCAGGCTGACATGCTTGTGGCTAGTACAATGAGGTATGGTTAGCAAACAACATCAATGTTATAGTGAGTTTCAGAAATATGAAAACGTTCCTACCCAAAATGTGAACGCAGAATATATAAATTCAGTATGTCAAACACATGCCACAGGAGCACTCACTAGCCATTCCTGAACAATTACCTACAGTTCAGAGCTGTTGAAAAAAAGGCATTGTTGGTATACTAAATGGCCTTCTATATACAAACACCACCAACGATTGGTGGGAAATAAAATGCATGTTATAACCCTTCTTGTTAGCAGATAGAGAGAAAGAGTAAAGAGTAATGGCATCATATAAATTTTGACAAAGACCAACAACGCATATAATGCAAACGTTCCAGGTATACACATTTTTTGCACAGAAACACAATTGTGCACAATACCTGATCTTTAAAAATGCAGAAGATTGTTGAAAGACTGGCTTTGGAAATCATTTTGTTTTAACTTTTATTCTTCTATAATCTTTATTTTCTTATTCTTATTTTAAGTCTGTTTGTCTTTTCTTATATTATGCTACTATTGTACTCGGACATTTCATAGTTAAGGTAAGGGCACATTGCTCATGGATTTTCAGAAAATAACATGTCCTTAAAACTTTCGAAACCTTCCTAGAACAATTCAGAAACACTTCCACAGTACATCTTGGAAGGATCTACCGCTACATGGAAAATCCCAGAATGTGCCAAGGTATAGCTACATATTTTAAAATACAAATGTATTCATGTAAAGGACATACCTCAATTTAATGAGTTTTCAAACGTAAAGGATGTGTATAAAAGATGCCCATGCACAGAATGAATGCACATCTTTTAGACAAACTTGACGTGAATGTGCAGGATATTAACATTTGGTACATGTTTGTCTACGTGTATGAGACATGCAAGAGTTGTAAATTACAAACGTGTATGAAATCTAACACTAATATATCTCTATATTTATACAAGCTCACATTACAGCTAGACCTCACTTTAGCGTAACTTTCCATATGTGCTGGAGGTGTATAGGACATGTGCATTTCATATGTATATTTTTAATATTTATATTTTAAAATTTTTATTGGTTATTCACATTTAAACCTTTAACATACATGATACCATTCAGTTCCACCTTTTCACAACCCATACGGTTCACGGCTTGCAGGGTGGTATTTATAGTCCTCTATACCCCCTTGCTTGTTACAGGTTTAACCCACCTCCGTTACTGGACTGGATTTAAGTCATCAAGCACAAGTGAGACAAATTTCAAGGCATCAATGGTGCGACCAATTTTATCTGCTGTCATTAGCCTTTCCCAAATCTCCGTAGTCTCACTGTGGTCACAGAGTTGCAAATTTACACCTATATACCTTTCCCTTTGTTGCCCAACCTTGGGGCAAACAAGGAGCATATGATAAATGGTATCCACTGAGTCGAGATCTTTTCAGTATCTACAGCTAGCTTCCTCTTGTGTTATTTGTTTCCTTTGTAGCACACTTCTTTCGACGGCAGGATGTTTAGCCTACATCTTAGAAGGAGATCTCTGAAGTATGGGGAGGGAGACTTTTGAAAGTAAGATGGTATTACATTCAACGCCTTCCGTTCCCATATGATATTTGGACACCGTTTATTGTCACTTTTTAATTTTAAGGTCAACTCCCAGTACCTCTCTTTGAGCCTTTCCTTGGCCTTGTTCGGATCGGATTTCAACATTTCAAGTTTGATGTTATTTTGCTTCAAGTTGTTTTCGCACTCAAATTTCCAATTCTTGAGGTTTTTGTCTGGTTGCCTACCTGAGTCTCCCAAGATCTCAAAAGGCCCTGCAACTGGAGCTGTAGTTCCTATCTGATTAGATATGCCGGGAGGCAGTTGGTAATTTTAGAATTTTCTTCCAGAAGAATGCTTCACAGGTTTCCCAGATCTTCCAAGAGAGGTTCGGGAAGGACTCTGCCCCATAGGTTATCACTGCTTGAACCTTTTGCTTATAAAAGGTAATTATGGGGATCATAGAAAAGGTACCATATTGTTGACGTAGAGCCCTCCCTTGGTTTGTTAGCTTTTAGAGTTTCTCCTTGATTAGTTGGTAGTGACCTGATTCATTGATGTTTTTATTGATCAAAACTCCCAAATAGAGAGTTGAATCGACTACTGCCAAGCTCTGATTTTCAATTCTCCATTTGAAGGTCTCCTTCCTTCCTGAGAGCCCACATGCTGATTTCATCGCCAGCACCATTGACATTTTGATGTTCATTTTCATTCCATTGGAATCCAGGTAGTTTTTAAACTCCACAATGCGTCTCTGGAGTCCTATAGCAGTAGGGTCAATGAAGATCAGGTCATCCGCATAGATGATCCATGGAATTGCTGCTGTTCCAATCTTAAGAGGGAAGGCTATGACCTTCATTTGAGATTCAAACAGATCCGCTAGATAGAGGGCAAACAGGAATGGCAACTGTGCACACCCCTGTTTAATTCCCCTAAACGTTGGGATTTTCCTTGTGAGTTTCCCATCTCTAGTTAATAATATTTGGATTGTGGTGTCTGTATATAAAGATTTTAGAGCTTCTAGCATAAAGGACAGTTCCACTTCTCTAGTTTTTGCCATAGTAGCTCCCGGCTAATCCTGTCAAAGGCTTTTTCAAGATTGATAGATCCCAAATTGATGGCTCCTTTAGTATCCAGGGCTTTCTGTTTTAAGAGGTTCAATATGAACAAGTTCAGAGATGTCCCTACACCACTTACAAAAGCTGTTTGGCGTTTCTCTAAGATATCAGATTTCTTTTCCCAGGATTTAAGATCTCTTAATAGGAGTGATGAGAAGATCTTTCCTATTGAGACTAATAGATAAATGTGCCTGTAGTTTCCCGGCTCACCTCGATCCCCCTTCTTATAAATAGGCACAATTATTGCTTCTTTCCACGAGGGGGGATGGATCTAGTTTCCCTTATCTGCTTGAAAAGGAGGTATATTATTCCCGTCCACTCCTTGTTATTTTGTTTTAGCATGAAGTTCAGAACCCCATCTGGCCCAGAGGCCCTGGATGAGCTAAGTTTTTTGATACTCATTGAGATGTCGTCTCGATCTAAGTTCAAATCCCAGCCTTCAGCAGTGTGCAATCCTTGGCCCTTTATCTCCCCGTAGTCGTTGGTCTTTTTAAACAGGTTCCTATAATGATCTACCCAACGATCCTCAGAGACTTGATTTGTCGTTACGGCCGTTTGGAAATCCGCACCGTTATTGATGATTTCCCACAAACTTCTGGAGTTGTTTGCCCGAACCGCGGCCAACATTTGTTCAGAATCAGCTTGCAATCGATTAGCTTGTGATGATCTAACCCAGTTCTTATAGGATTGTTTACATTTCCTTATACATTCTGTCTGGTCCTTATTAATCGACTTTCTAAGTCGCCGGAAATATCTTCTATACCTCTTTCTTCTTTCCACGACATCTTCAGAGTAGGCATGTTTCCCTGTCACTCTATTTTCTTGTTGTTGCCCATTTTGGATTTCAAATTCCTTCAGTAGCCAAGTGTAGTCAAGTGACTCTGGGAATTCCAACACAAGGGAAGAAAGGTTATCTGCTAGTTTTGGGAGAATCTTAGGTTTTATTTTCAGTTTGTTCCTTCCCCAGCTAACTTCCATGCGTATGCTTTTCCTCCCAGTATCCAGCTTTCTTTCAAATTCCAATTCAATTTCTAATAAGAAGTGGTCGCTCACTAATTGTTTCTTAACTTCGAATGATTTAATCCATTTTATTGTGTTGGCCGCTACAAAACAATAATCCAAGCAAGCATTGCTAGAGCCATTTGACCATGTGTTTGCTCCGTGTAGATCACCCTTTGTCGAGCCGTTTAACATTCTTATATCTCTGATGTTCATTTTTTTTTTCAACGCTTTTCACTCCCTTTTAGAGCCTCCAACCTTTTTTCTTCCCCATTGCTCTCCAATAGTTTAACATTCAAATCACCACACAGCATTATCAGTTGGTCTTTTTCCTTCAACATTGATTCATCAATGGCTTTCGTAATGTCCTTAATGTATTGTTCCATAGGGTAGTTTTTTTCACTCCAATAGGTGTTTATTAGGAGTGGTTTCATCCTCTGGCCCTCAGTCTGTTTTTTGATTTCTACAACTTGTACAAAGGGATTTGGCATGTTGCAGGCTGTTACTTGTTGTCATGGGTACTAGCTTAGGTACCACTACCAAGTCACCTTCATATTCAATTCATGATGGCAAGAGGGGAAAACAGGCAGGAACACTGTGGGTGAGAGCATGGCGAGCAGGGATAGGGTTAATATCCATTTCACCCATTGGTACTCCCTGCGCCCATAGAATAACATGAGACTTCCTGTTTCCATTAGTATGGATCCTTTAGTGCCAAACTGGAACTAAGTTGAACACTCTAGTCTTCGGGCGTGGCTCTCTATAAAAGCCACGCCCAATGAGCAAGCCATGCTTCGTGTGCATTCTGTAGCTTCAAGCACACGCTTACCTGGCTCCTGACTTCAGAGACTACTGGATTCTACAGCTCTCGCGACCGGCAGGTCAATCCTCTTCTCTGCGGACTCTGCGCCTGAAAAGAGAAGAACATAGAGATTAGCTGACCGGCGGTTTTCCACTCACCTTTTCCAGCAGCCGTCCGGAGGTTCCCGCAACTCCCTCTTCCACTCACGGACCGACAAGTCACTCCCGCTCGTCTTCTCTGCAAGCACTTCCGGATTTTCCAACCCAGAGTAACTTCTGGCAACCTGCAAAGAGAAAAAACAAAGGAAAGACAGGTTAGAACTTGAAGACACATTGTTGGCAAAAATGTCCATAGACAATACCAACCTGAACATTTCGCATACTCTAACCCAGTAAAGCAACTGGGAATCCAAGGACATATATCACTTACCTGATCTGATTTTAGAGATCCAATTGTGCACATCTGCCATTCCGGCAGCACGAAGGGTCCAGTGAGGTAACTGGCCCTGGGACACTCTTCTGGAGCTTCAGAACTCCACTAACCAAATAAACAGTGGTTTGTACATCGCAGTACCAGTGCAACAACCAGCAAAACCAGCACCAAATCAGCGTGACAGCCAACTGGTCCTGCACTGTAGCGCCCCTACAGAGGAAGGACGGAGAGCTCACCATTCCAAACTAAGAGGTAGAACTCCCATACTCCAGGTGAGGAGAGAGCAGGGCAGAGGTCGGCGGACTCCATCACTCCTGCGGAGATTCAGGTGAGCGTGACACTTGTAGATCTCTGTTGATTTTCACCAAGGTTAGGAGGCCCGCACTAGGTCATCCACTATCTCCTTTCCTTGGCGGGTTCATGTATACTTCATATCCCTCACAGATGGCTTAGTCCTCAGCCAAGTCTCCTGTAGGCAGATGATCTCGTATTGGCCCAAGAAATTATCCTCTCCTGTGTACAAGTGCCTGAAACCTCTGGTGTTCCATGAGGCGCACAGACATGGTCCTGTGATGCCATTCTTTCCGATCTATTGAGTTTTTTTCATAGATTGTTCCCCCGATTGGCTCATTTGCCCCTCCATCCTTAAAGTTCTTTCTTTAAGAGTGTCAATTGATTTCCTCTGATCATTTGAATATCTAAAGTAAATTTTAAGTTCTTCAATTGACCTCTTTCAGCCAGGATCTTCCCTCCTACATTGTTAGACCGACCACTTATGGGGGAGTCTCTGCAACTTACTTTTGTTTGAGATGGTTCCATCCGCTATCCTTTCAACTTTGAAGTCGCAGGTGCAGGTTTCCTGTCCAACCTCGGGCCGCTTCATCCTTCCTTTGTCTTTACACTCTCGATCTTTGCTCCTCTGATCTTCTTTCCTTTGTCACCAGTGGATTATTGCTTCTTGGTCTACTGTCATAATCTGTTATTTCATAGCCCACCGATACTAGTTTATCTGACATTTCCATGACAGCATCCTTAATCAATTTTCGATTTTAGATGAAGAATTACCAGGTCAAGTCTTGATTCCCTTAGAAACTCCACAATGTAAATGTCCTCAGTGGTGACAAATTGGAGTAGCAGTATTTGCATGAAAATATCCATCACACTCCATCGTTTTAGTAAGAAAGATTTTGGGTCTTTTACAATTTTTTCCATGTGTACTCAAAAACTTCTTTCCCTGAGGTGCATTGCTTCTCTCTTTCTTCACATACACTTTTCTTTTCAGATTTCTTTAGGTGCGACCTAGATTTCAATTTTGACCTTTGCTCCTCCGAGTCATCTTTCTCCCTCCATTTGGTTAGGACGGGCATCATATGGGTGGATCCTTTTGCTGTTTTTTTGTCCTTCTCAGATTCTTTGATCCATTTATCTGTGTCTTTTCTTTCAGAATATATGTGTTTGGGGTTCTTCAACTCAACCGAGGGGCACTTTTTATCTCTAAGACTCACCTGATGCTCTTTACGTCTTTTCATGTTGGAAGACTTAGTTTTCATAGATCTGTTGCTGGTGGGATTGGCAGAACTCTCATTTGTCCATCAATTTCTACCCAGTCCAATGAACTGAGATTATTCCGCACCTCATCATCCTTATCTCTCTCTATAATTTCGATAATATCGCTGAGTCATCCGTCTGATTCCATGATCGAGGCCTCCAGATCTCGAGCATAATGACCTCTTCTTCTTCTTCGACCGTAGCCAGATCAAATGTGGAATCACAATCACCATTTCTCGCCTCAGTCTTTTTGCACAATGAGGATCTTCATCCATGAGGGGAGTTTTGATGTTCCATAGAAAAGCCCTTAAACCATTTGCTTTCCTCTTTCTTATTGATATTAGTTTTTTTCCCCACTTTCTCAGTATTTGGACCATCTCTACCATCTTCTTGGCTTGTCAGATTTGTCTGATCCCATGAAGATTGAGTAGTTTGTTTTATCTTGCTACTGGGATTATTTTGCTTGATTGTTTAGGGTCTGACAGTCGCGGTTGTAAGTGGTTCTCTATAGTAGTATTGTTTGGTACTACCAATCTCATAGGGCCGTTTTCCTTGGGACTGCTGTTGTGATCGACTTATCAATTTGCTTGTTATTGTCACTTGGACATTGGTGTGGTTGGTCTTGGGACATCTCTTTTTTATGCAGAGCTCTCATCCACTTAGAGTCCTCCATTACAGCTTCCATAAGAGAGGACTTGTCATTGGAGTCTCTTCATGCCAATTCAGTTAGTCTATTTTGCCAGGAGCTGGTAAGCTCTGCTTCCTTGTCAATACATTCCTCTTGTCTTCTCACAAACCATTCCACGTGGTTCCTTTTTTTTAAAGTTCACAATGTAAATTTCTGTTAGTGAGTCATTGATGTGTTCATATAGCTTGAGAAAAGGTGCCAGTGATTGTTAAAGCTGATGTCACTATGTTTTGTATATGTACCAATTCCACAGTTCTTTCTTTTTTTTAAATGTCAATAACTTTTTGTATCAAAGACTCTTCATTTAGTGGTACTCCTTGCCCTGATGGAATTTTACCTTTCATGCTTTCCTGAAGTGGTGGGCCATAGGTCGCCCTTGTGGCAAGGTCTTCATAGCTATCCAGTGGTGAGAAAGAGTCTAAATCCAGGGCTGCAATTTTGTCTTTTACAAAGGATAGACTCTTTCTCTTTTGTCTTTTTATTTTGCATGTCAATGATGAAATGTCTTGAATGAGTTGATCGGCCAGCGTAGCATTAATGAGCTCTTTTTTAGAGGGGCCCGGTATTTTACTGTTGCTCCACATCCTTGGTTCAGTGATCTCCTTTGGGGTAGCTCCATATCCCCCACCTCAGGGTTCCAGTTCCAAGTGTTGGGGGTTTTCGAGGTCCTCTATTGTGCGAGATTTACTTGGCAACATCGTCCAGTACCCAACTTCTTCCCATGCGTTGTTTCCTTTATGTATGCTGCCAAAATTAGTACTTTCTTGGTGGTCTGCTAGGGTTCCATAGTTGTCAAGTCGTCCCTGCTGATCTTCAGTCTCTTCTGGCTCATATATTATCTGTGATCTTTTATCCGGATTGCAGTCTATGTCATTGCTGGTACTCCCCAGAATTGCCTCTATTATGTATGAGCCATCCTCACTTCCGGGCGCTTTCTTTTCCCTATCCAGATTTTCCTCTTTTTTTTTAAAAGGTGAGAAGACCTCCTCCAATTTGCCAACATCTTCTGGCCGAGGCAATTTTCCAAACACCTTGCTCATCACATTCTCCAGCATTCTCTGTAACATGCTTAATACCAGAGACCAGTCTCTAAGTACAGTACTGTGATTCAAAACTGTGTGTTGATCTACCTCGTATTGCTATCAAGAAAATGTGTTGCCCCTGAGCTATATTCTCACCATATGCAACATGATTCTATGCCAGATGTTTGTATGTCACTCACTATCACACTTCATGCTCTTCTGCCACACAAGCTTATGACTCAGTCTTACATCAAATGCTCTTAGGTCACACGTACACTCATGCCATGAGCCTTTAACCTACACTGTCTTATGCCATGTGCTCGTATGGCATGCAATTGCATGCCACACATTGAAAACATACTCTTAAGCCACATGCACATGCCACAAGACCTCATGATGTTACACATTCTTATGCCACAAAATCTTATGTCATATACTCTTGCACCACATGATCTTACACCATGGACAATTAAGCCATGCACGAATTTGCTGTGTGCTCTTATGCCACACACTCTCACACCACACATTCTTATACAATACCATTTTATGCCATATTCACCTATGTTACATGCACTTACGGCACATGTTCTTACACCATATGGTGTTATATCACATGCACGTATAACACATGCACACACAAGCTTGCAGCACAAACTGTTGCACTAGACTATTTTAGGCCACAAATACCACATGCACTGACACTATATGCTTTTATGCTACATGCTCTTATACCACACGCTCCTGCACAACACACTCTCACAGCAGACAGTCTTGTGGCACACAATTTTCACATGCTCTTTTGACACCAATGCTTATGCTACATACTTTTATGACACACACTCTTACATCACATACCCTTACACCATAAACTCATAAATTAAACACACAACATGCACTCACATTCCACTCATTCATAAGCCATACACCCATTTGCCATACAACTCTACAATGAACAAGGAACACATCCCACACACTCATATTCCAGATACTCACAAAACAAACACTCATAGAACAGTCCTTTTCAATAGACTGATATGTTAAATACCACTTGTCATGCACGCATATGCCATATACTCATACATTATGCATTCACACTCCATATACTCAAATGCCATGTACTCATATGGCATACACTCCTACATCAGGGGAACAAATGACACGCACATATGATATATGCAATTCAGTCATACACCATACATTCACATGCTATACACGCACATGCCATACACTCATGCATGATCCACCCATTCATATAGAGCAATTGCTCATATGCAATATGCTAATTTGCAAATACATTCATATGCAATACACTTAAATGACATGCACTTATTCCACATACTCGAACACATTACATGACTTATTCCCCACAAAAACACTGAACACTATAATGTTATCTTAAGGTTGGGTTCTAAGTTATATGGAGTGAGAGTTAATACTTTTGTGTCATGGTTGAATTTGTCGTGGTACAGAGGAAGTGTGTGTACCTTAACATTATTATTTTGACCGTTTGTTGTAACCTTACCTCTTTTTCAAAACAGTTTTTTCTATTTTATATATGAATGCATGTTTTATTAAACAGTGGCCTTATGAACATGTTACCATGTTTGTGATAAACACAGAATGGAAATAAATACATACAATAAATAAAACAATTGATTTTAGACCAAAGCCATAGAAAGCCCAACATCTGGTAATCATTTTTAGGCTTGGAATTAATAAAGATTTAAATGGTTGCAAGAATAAAGTGAGTTTTCTTCTTTGCCAGTGGTATGAAGACATCTGTTGTAGCCAGTTTATAATAAAGAAGCTCTGCATTAATGTATTTTTAACACCATCAGATCACAAACTTTATGGATGAATCACAATAAATGATGTTGTATCTCATCCAAGAGAGACTTCCCTTGTTTTCACAGACTGCATCCTCCTATTTTATTATCATGAATCTAAATGATATATGTGCTCTTTCATAAGTAAAGAAGCTGATTGCCGTGGTAAGTCCTGACATGACATACCTCCCTCAAAACAACAGTGCAGCAAAGGCATACGTTTGTTGCATAGGCATTTTACGTTGCATTCTTCCACTGTAGTTTATGCTTCATAGAATGTACTTTCATTTGAAACCTCATGACTCTCTTTGACATTGTTTTGTCTATGTTTGTGTTCACATATTGTAGAAAGATTCAAGAATGCATGGCCAGATATTATGTTATTTTGTGTTATCTAATGTAGCATTTATGTAGTGCCTAAATGTCATTGAGACACTTTTGATTTTAATCTTTCAATCATGTTTTAATTTGATATAAGGACGGATAATGCAAAAACAAGGGGGTGCTGGGAGCCCTTCTACCAGCCATTAGTACCTGTTTTGAGAGTCCTAGCCATTTTCTTTACCTCACTATCTCTTTCACGGAGGAGAAATAGCCATAACATATCAGCCTTTATCCTGCCCTGGGGTAGTCCATCCCCGAAATTCCAGGCAATTCTCTTCTGAATAAGAGTGCGGACAGCAACCCCACACATGTGTTTCAGCCTGGTTGGACCTCACCCATAGGGTGGAGCTGTGCCTCTCTAAGAACAGTGCAACTGTTATATTTAATTATGTCATATGTAACCAAGCTGTTTGGTTTAATTGTTCATTCCACTTCACTCACCCTGGAACAGCCAATGGGAAAGAAGGTTTTACTGATACATGTGTCTATTGCTTCTGTCCAATAGAATTGGGTGAGAAGCCAGGTGACATTGCTCCTCCGCCGTACCCTGTGGACAAGCAAACTCTGCCTGGAGTGGATAGAAGACTGTACAGTACCCGAGAGGGAGACAACAGGTGCCCTTGTTAGCAGAAGGCCTGCCTGGCCCAATACATGCACATGATTCACCCTCCTGAGTGCAGGCCTATGTGAGGATATGCAGTTCGGGACACTTCGGATGACCCCAGTGAGCTGGTGCACCTGATACAAGAACTAAAGAGAGAGACTATAAATGCAGAAAGAAGAGTGGATACTCAAGTGAGTGATGTGATTTGTCCTGGCCAAGTTTTTCTTTCTTGTTATTTAGTAGAGAAAGGGGAGTGTTATGGGGGTGAGGCAGGAAGTAATAAAAGAGGGGCATCCTGCTGTGTGGGCAAGGACCATACCCTCCATCTGTGGTAAAGGGTGCGACGTAGAACATTTTAGAACTGCCATTTTGTATTTTTTCATTTGCACTGTACATATCACTTAGTTATGAATGCAGAGTGACAACTGGGATGAAACTTTGAATGTGGGATAAGATTGGGGGGGCTGAATTATGAAAGGTGCGTGTGTGTGTGTTTGGGTAATTTTGTGGTTTTTGTGCGTGAGCCCATTGTGGATTTGAATTCTGGTAGTGGTTTTGCAGTAGAGTTTGTATTCAGAGTTTCTTGCAACATGTAAAGAGTTTGCCAAAAAGGACGCAGCACTTGTGATATTGTTTTAAGAATTATTTTTGAATTTAAGATTATAAAGACTTATTTGTAATTTGTTTATTAATATACTAATAGCCAAAATTACTTTGTATATATAGATAACACAGATTCTCTGTCTCATTTAACACGTGATATCATAGAGACAAACACAATACATTTGCATTATGATAAAGACAAGTCTTTTAGCTCTCCAAGTACATCACATAAAATGTGATCAGATGGTAAAATTTAGTACAGAATGACTTCATAAAACCAAAACACGTTCATTTCATGTACAATTTCTAAAACACAAATTCACTCAGTATCCTAAAACATCATACCATATAGCAAAATACAATCAATAGCAGACAGATTAAAACCTATGAATTTTGTACTGTGATACAAAAATAAGTTTAGTGGGATTATTTAGTGCAGTAAGAGACAAAAGATAAGTACTCCCTTAGAACACCTGTGTAGACAACTACTCTTTAAAGCTAGCTGTAGGATAAACAAACCCTGAATACAAGCCCCTGTTTAGCAACACACCCTATGAAAGGAGCAAATACACAAAGTTAGAAATTAGTTTGATAATAGTGAAACTAGAAATCAAAGCGTGTAAAGCTTTAGGAGCAGCAAGTACACAAAGCAGAAGAAGAATTGCACAGGGCGACCCTTATAGGGAGAGTCTATTTCCAACGAGGAATACTGAGGCTTGGACAGCAAGAGAAGTACTATTGAAAAAGCATCAGGCAGTAATTAAAGATGTGCAAGTAGAAACCGAGAAACCAAAATAGCAGGGTATAGATTATAGGCTGAAACCAAATTGTAGAACAGTGGTTAGAGGGAAGAAGGGTAGAGCACAGCATAGCCAAAAGCAGGGAAAGGCAGTTCCCATTGATACAGAAGAGTAGGCAAATTATAATATGTGTCATGGTCACACATGGACAAGAATAAATTGATCAAGATATCACCACCTCTTACAGGAGGTGATGGTAATTGGATTAGCGCAAAAGAAACACAAACTGAAGGGGCTATTTTAGCAATTGGGGACATGAAAAACATACTACCTAGTATCACAGGAAGATCAGACAAGCACAATTTGGGAGCGAGCAGTCTACCAAGGGGTTAAGTTAGAAAGTGATGCACATGACAGTGCTCTATTTAACAATTGTCAAGCCCATGTATGGAATGCATGGGGGAGGGCACACCCTGATAGATCTGATGTAGGTGTTGTAATGGCACAAACAATTAAGCATAACAAAGACCCTGCATTATTTGTTCCGTCCATTCAGGAAATATAGCGAGCAGAGACAGGGGAAACATAGGAATAGGACATAACATTATTTTACCAAGCATTAAGGTAGGATATACCTACTGAAACTAGACAGAATTGTCAGCAAGGGAGCAAAGTCATAGGGAGAAATACAAACGTGTATAGTGCATTTTAGTAAGCACAAGCATGAAAAAGAAAATGCAGTTGTAGAAAAGTGCAGAAAATAGAAGTTAAATTGGTGCGGAAGAAGCTAGAAACAGCCAGTATGGAGGGAGCAGTAGTAACAGACCCCACAGATACACAATAGCAGTCCGGACCAGCACAAAACTGGGGAAATTCACATGACAACAACAACAGATGAGATAGGGGAGGGTCCAGGAAACACAAAACAACTCACAGAACAGGCAAAGGGGGACACTATGGAGGATTACGATCTCAATTTGGGGGAACATGTTGGACGTGCGGGAAGATGGGACACCTGTCAGGAGATTGTCAATGTAGATAACCCCATGAAATGTCATCCAGCAGCACCTCCAGCACCATTTTACACTCTAGGGACACGACAGGGATCCTATGCCCCACAACAGACTGCAACCCATTGCCAATGTATGCCCATGGGTTTGCCCAACACCAGAGCGTAGGACATATTCAAATGATCACTCCCACACATGGACAACCCATACAGTACCCCACACCTAATGCAATTCAGTACAGGCAACTTCAGTACCACAGGAGCAGAATGCCCTACTACATGGAACAGTTGTACACTACACAGGAGCAAATGTTATACGCAGCAGTACTCTCCCTCTTTTAGGAAACAACACCTACACACAATAGGATGGCCCATGGCAAGCATTGATGGGCACAGTTCTGTGGACATTGTAAGGGTTCCTTTAAAAGGAGATACACCCCACATTATAGGAAATAAGAACATAGTTGCACTGATACACCAGTGAATATATTAAGGAGGGATCTGCTTAAAAAGATTAACAATACCATTTCATTCATTGACAAAGGAATTGTGCGTTCAACACACCGCATCTCTTACAACAGAGTAGCCACAGTGCTAGAGGTATCTTGTGACACTAAAACAATTAGAGCACTACCATTACATGAGGAACTATTTGCATATGCAGGTACCATTTTGATTGGTTGATCACCAGGAATGCAGAATGTGATATTGTGCTTGCCAGTAGAATTCCTATTTAAAAAATCAGTACCACTTGAGGAAGCCCCAGGAACAATGTTCACTTTACAGATTGATGTAGTAAACACGAGGCGGGGATGGAGTGGAGAAGTGTGCCATGCATAAACCTTACACTACCACTGAAAAAAAAATTACTGATGAACAGCTATTTGCAAATTTGGACACAGATGTGGAAGTAGTCTTTGAAATTGGAATACCTTGTCATTTGGTAATACAACATACGGAAGTCAGACAGACATAAATGACAACAACCACCACACCCACACAAACACATGAGTTCCTAGTATAATGAGGACAAGCAATCCACATGATGAAGTGCTACTGTCCAGCATAGGGAAAACGGATATGATACTCCCTAGAGTAAAGCAATACCCATTATACAAAGAAGCCAGTGAAGGAATTTATGACACAATCAAAGCATTGCTGGACCAAGGCATCACTGTGCCTTTCGACTTACCTTGCAGCAGAACAATGTACCCATTTAAGGATGCAAAGGGGTTATCATTAAGATTCATTCAGGATATCCACCTTCTAAACGACATAGTTGAAGCCGAATATACGCTAGTGCCAAACCCTGCAGCAATACTATGCAAATGTACCTGCAAACGCAGTGTACTTCCCTACAGTAGGCCTCAATAACACATTCTTCAACATATTTGACAGTGTTTTCCTATCATGGAAAAGAGATTCCAACACATTAGGTTGCCCTAGGAGTACTGTGAATACCCCAGTGTCTTCAACAGAGTCTTCCAGATAGACTTAGGAACATCAACATGAACAGTACAGTGCTACAGTATGTAGATGACTAACTAGCGTACAGCACCACAGTAGGACAGTGCAGAAAGGAAACAATAAAACTCCTGACAATACTAGCAGGCAAAGGATACAAATATTGCCATAAAGAGGTGGTATACATGGGTCATATGATATATGCAACAGGAAGGACGATAAGGACAGATTGAGCCTCATTACGACCCGGGCGGTAACCATGGCATTATTTGCACCATGGTTGCCACCGGTAAACTACCGATTCCACCATGGTGAATGGCGGAATTACCGCCCCATTCCAAGGCTGGCAGGGGCGGTAATTCCCCATTCACCATGGCCCTTCCCCATTCCCATTTTAGCCCCCATAGGGCTCAATGAGAATGGGGATGGCAGTAATTATGGTACCGCAAATTGCTGTATCGTAATTACCTCCAAAGTCCCTTTGCGGGTCCCGTCCTTAATGGCTAGTAAAACCAGCCATTAAAGGAGGACCCGCGAAGGGACCTCGGAATAGGGCGGTAATGGATTACCAGTACCGCTGCCCTTACCGGTACCAGTAATCCCTTACCACCTGGGTCGTAATGAGGCCCATAGAGTCACAGTAGTGAGAAACACACCACTGCCCAACACAATGAGAGCGATACAGCAATTCATAGGAGTATGCAATCATTGCTGGGCATGGGTGTTCAATTATTTAGCACATGTTATTCTGCTATTGCAGGCACTTAAGGAATCATAGACGAATAACGATACAATTGTATGGACAGAGGAAATGGCAGAAAGCTTTGAAGAGTTCAAAAGAGCAATCAGCAGTGCACCTGTATTAGCGACACCAGATTACAAAAAGCAATATGTGTTATTTGCACACCCAAATGTCCAAGTAATGACGGCAGTACTAATGCAGAGATCATCATAGAAACACAAATGTTTAGCATTTTATAGTGACCTCCTAGGCACAGTAATGGAAGGACAACTTGAAGCATTTGAAATGCCAGCACATGAAGATTTTTACCATAATTAGTGATTATGCATACATGACATGTACAGTACATTCAGGTTTATCATGATAAAAGAGAAGGGGCTATAGAAGAGCAGATGGGCCCCCAGTTTAGCATACCATTTTCCTTGCCAATGGATAGATCATTAAGTGCTCAGAGCACTCCAAAGGAACATACTTAGTGTTACGAGGAAATGCAGCTGCTTATGCAACCACAAAACAAGTAGTTTATATGCCCTTTCTGGAAGAACATAAAAGTATCAGTAACTGCAGCCCATCATAGAGGATTACCGAAAGCATAGAGTTAATTATCATAGCAATATATATATAATTGAATTTGAGAAAAGCAGGACAAAAAATTGTATGTGAAATGAGAGGGTCCGTTCTATCACCTACGAGCATTGTTTGGAGACAAAGCAGTACAGGAATAGGACTTCATTTGATGTGTATGTCAAGGTCATGTCATACTGCAAAATTAATTTCTTTACAGATGAACAGCATCCCCAAAGGAAGGGCCCTGATAAATCAACACAGCTCAACAAATGTGCCTCTTTAGCTACAATGTGGCAACAAGGAAGGACAAGCACAGCACCTTAACTTGGATGAACAAGTGTCTCCAACATCGGAAAAAGCAACAAAAGGTGAGTATATCAAGTAACATTAGAGGGACATCCCGGATGAAAGTGAGACTCTTTGGACATAACAGAGCAAGTGCTACTGGAGAAAGCTCAGGAAAATCTGGTAGAAATATGGAAATGTGTTAATAGGAAAAGGTTGTCTATTTGTCTCTCCTTTTTTCTATCTTTTTAGCAAAGCTATTGAGATTAGGGCATAAAGGTACTGAGAACAATAATACACAAGTAGGAAATGCATGTGTATCTAGGAATAATGTTATGATAATACGACAAGTTAATGCAGAAGCAAGTTGAGTGCTGATTAAACATCACTCAGATGATGTAAACACGGTACAAAAGATGAAAGAGTTTAATAGGACATATGTAAATGAATCATGCAATATGTATGGGTTAATTCCAAATGCAGTTGGCACCACCAGTCTGTTCTTATCAAAGAAAGCGTCGACTGTAGAGGCGCAGTGCATAACACATTTAGTCATTTGCAAATTCCAGCAACACACAGTACATACATTGGACTTGAGAAAAGATACGCAGAAGAATGTAAAAAAAGGTGGAACACCATGAAGGCACACAGTGTCCAGGAAACAAAGGATGGTGATAAAAGAAGCAACATTTTGGAATACGAATTGGATATAGGGTCAGGCAGTATTCAGTGCTGAGGGGCTAATAGGATTTACAAAAGATGAAGTGAAGTGAAGAGACAAACTGTGTAGAGATGTATGGGCATTGCAGATAAGCAAATTGACAAGTCTATGTGAATATGAAAAACCCAGATAAAGTACAGAAAGTAACTCGATCTTCATTCTGTTTCAGCGGCAATAGCAGTGTGCCTGTGGGTATCAACACAACCTGCAACAAGATGTTTCAAATGCCCGCGTTAAGAGATAGCAACTCCACGGTAATGGACATTACCTGGCATTATGAGTCAAAAGCCTACTACAAGCTGCTACCACTTTGAAATAGTCACTGCACTCTTGTCACCTTGCATTCACCCATGATGGTCATCCCCAAAAAAAAACATGGAACTGCCCAAGAAGGAATCGCAGTACCCTGAGCAGCCCCCAACAAATGTAGGACACTTGGACTCACCTTGGGTGAATAGAAAGGAAAAAAGTGGATAATATCCAAAGGAATCTAATGAGGTACTGAATAAAATGCTACACCAAGTTTATTTTTGATCACCAAAACCGAGATGATCTTTGCCTCAATACCTGACCCTGGAATCCAAATGACTACAGTGGCTCAACTGAGGCTTGATTGAACTCTAAAAAAGAAATGAACCTGGACTCAATGCTGTAAGCAAAGAACTCTGTGTGCTCAAGCTCATAGCGCTTCAGAACCACATAGCTATGAAGCAGATGGCCCAATTGACAATGGACATGGAAGAAGAAGGAGGAATTGATGAAAACAATGAGTGGTTAGTGATGTTTACCTCGTAGATGCCCGGCTAGATGATACACATTTACCATATTTAATTTCCCATCCTCATCTTCATGATATTAATTTGGAGCAAAAAAACAAGTAATTGCTACATGTTGTGTGTCCAACCCAAATACAATTGTTCTTTACAGTAATACCTGGAAATGTAACTCCTCGGTGGAAAGATAAAAGCTGCACAACAGATGAGCCGTCACAGGTAGGAAGACACTGGAGCAAGTACCCCAGAAACATACACAGCTACCCTGACAATTACCTTTGATCACAATCCAAAGACCCTACTGAGCACTTTGAATGTTACATATACATCACTCTAGGATGGTCCCTTAGCTTTTCACGATGCACTCCTTGAGATTATATAATGTACGGTGGGATCTAAGGGATGTAGGGAACATATGGATATGCAGAAGTGTTTATGACTGGCCAGAAGAAGAAAATGAAAACTATGGAGAAGTTAGAGAAACATGCATCCCTGAAGAGATGAAAGGGAGAAGTTTAAGAGAGTATGAACATATGCATACCTTTATTCAGTGTTCTAAGCCTGCATGGAAATATAAGGGAGAAAGTAACTCTGAGAAACAACACACACAGCCTTGAAGCAAAGCAGCCCATTTAGTGCACAACTTTGCATGTAGGCCCAGCACAATTTGGCAGACACCTTTTACAAACAAGCACACATATACTTTTGACCTAATTCCACTGTATTTTGTATCATCTTAAGAAATATAGAAGAAGTGCTCAGAGTGATAAAATAAAAGAGTGGCGCCGGTTTGGATTAGCTAAATGCATTACACGACAACACCAGATTTAGTCAGCCTTTCTCTCTCAGAAAGAACCCTCCCCCACTTCCCAGCATACGATATCAGGCAGGTCCTTATGAAAGCATACACACACACATACTCACAGACACATATTATGCTATGTAGCCTTACCTAACTTTAGTTTGTGTTGGTTAAGAAAACATGTAGATAAAGTGCTTATATCAATCAATAAGTATGCACCAGTACAGTATATTACCAGAATGTACTACAGAAAGCCTTAAAAAATAATTCTCGCCATATGCGATTCTCCAACATCAGCGCACACTAGAATGCAGTAGTCAGAACCTTCAATGAAAGGCCACATTCCAAGGTTTGAAACAGTGCACAGTCACAGCCCTGATTCCACGCAGGAACTGATAAAGCGAACATTAATCAAAACAGCTTTTCCTAGGAGTTTAGCTTGCAATACTGAGTCATACAAATGCAACATTTAAAAGAAAGAGTTATAAAACCCTGGAGGTGAAGACAAGCCATTGTACATTAATTAGCCAAGGTGACACAGGCTTTCTGAGTTCTTACAAGCTCTGTCTCAGCAAACTATAACAAAGCTACACTTTTAGGCAGAGCAACCAAAATGAAACTTATGAGTTGGCAAGAGTGAGTGGTACAACGCACAACAATATGATCACAGAGCTGGGGCAGACATAGTACAAGAGTGCCTCCTACCAAATTAATTATAATTATAAAGTCCTCTGTGTCACAGATTTGATATCCACTAATAAGTTTAAAATAGAAATCACTGCTTATGCAGTTGTTCATATTTTCACATCAAGCTAATGCAAGAGTAATAGGGATTCTTCAAGAAAATCATAAATCACATGAGTACCTCTGCCCCGCACTAGAATTACGTGAGACCTTGCAACTAATATATTGGAATCACATTACCTGCAGATAATAGTGAATGCAGCCACTGTCATGATAATGTACACACATTTCAGCATATGCATATAAGCACCATTGCTAAGAGCAATTCTTGTGAGCAGCAGAGTCTCAAACATAAGGTCACCAACACAGTGTAGTAATTTCCCATTACATATGGTTCAAATATCAAAATGACTGACCTTCCAAGTGCAGCAGTGAGCGTGGCCTGGGAAGGTGATCCCTTAAACCCCAGTACCTCAACTTCCTATAGTTGTATGAAGGGAAGGGGCGTGGAGCTCCAGGGAAACATTCTGGTAGCCAGCATAGTGTTGTGCTGCCTCCCAGGAAGCTGCCCGTGTAGATCAGCAGTGCAGTTGCAGGTGTTGATTATCTGGAATTCGCTCTCCCCGGGACTCTCAAACTAGTAACGCGAAACACAAAAGAGGAGAGAAAGTACCAGAAGACACAGAGGAAAAGAGGAGAGTCAGAAGTTCAGATTTGCAGCAGTACCTAAGTCGCTTGATAGGGACACTAACAGGAGAATTTGAAGATGATATCTTTCTGAGTGGAGTAATAGCGGCCGAGCCTAGCATCGAGAGGACTGCAGGAGTTAGACAATGGAAGAGGAAATGAGGCGAGAGAAAGAACAGGTAAGTAATGCCTAGAGTTTGTACTCACGGAGCATCAGAATCAATAGCAGCGACACACTGAGTACAAGCCGATCTGAGACTAAATCTCCTTCCTGGTATGGAAATCAATGACGTCTGCAGCCGTAGGCACACTGAATGTGAAACGACTGCACTGTACCTTCGTACCATCAATGCCATCATGGGTGAGGGGAAAACAGAGCGGGAATGTAGCTTCCAATGGTGTCAGAGCGAATGGCGGCACATCCGGGGACATGCCACAGGGCAAATGAAATCATGCATGTGAAGTAATCTTCCCACCGAGCAGATCTACAAAATATTCTGATAGATAGAATTCATAATGATGAGGAAAGAATGCTGGTGACAACTGGGAAACGTTCCTTGAGGAAGGAAAATCAACAGTTGTATTTTATTATGTCATATGTAACCAAGTTGTTTGGTTTAATTGTTCATTCCACTTCCACCCAACCTGGAACAGCCAATGTTAAACAAGGTTTTACTGATGCATGTGCCTAATACTTCTGTCCAATAGAAATGTGTGAGAAGCCAGGTAACCTCACTGCACAATGAGCTAACTAGCCTGCCATGTGTTCAGAAAAGGCCAATAAAATTAAATCATGTATAGAGCAATAGTTACTAGCCAATCACCATGAAGAGGGTTGTTATACATGTATTGCTTTTTACTTTCTGAAAACATAATATAAGTATGTACTCACTCCATTAGCAATTGAATGTCTGTTGAATAATTCCACACATGCCAGTCTATTGCAATACACGTTTTGTTCCTGTAACTGGTGCATCTCATATTTTGTCTCTTTTGGATTTTTTTTTTATTGTCATCAGAAGGAACATGTCATACAATGTTGTAGCATTAATTCAATTGAGTGTATTAACTAGTGATTCTCAGAACTCCAAAAAGAAGGACAGAAAAGATTGAAAGATTTGGCAAAAGGCACTGCTGTACTATCAATGTGTAAAGACTACATAAATCTACACTGCACTTGACAGTTGGATAAAATAAATAAAGCATGTAGCAGAAAGTCTCATCTAAAAAACAAGCAAATCAATCCCTTTCTGACTAATTGCCAGGTGTGCCATATACCCTGTCTCACAAGATTTCTTAGTTTAAATCGTGCCATAACTATAAAACACAATTCACTATTTTGGTATACTTACTTGATTTGTAAAGTATGGTATCTTCGATCCCATAAAAAGGCCACTTAAGTTGTTATTGAGCGCAAGATAGTATTTTCTTTATGGAATGTTTCCAGTGCAGTCTTCACTCAAATAATAATATTCCCACTCTCTTATTATTATGGCAACGGGTAATTACTGTTTGGTAATCACTGTTTGGTAATAAATGGTAATGTTCCTGATCTTGTTTTTCTAGTTTAAAATGCATGCATTATTTTACCAATGCCTTCAAAAAGCACAATTGGTTTCAAAGACGTGTCAGCAAAGAAGTAAACTAATGTATGTCATCTGTGTGATTTAAATATAATCCATAAATTGGAATTATTTGTTGGAAGGTCTTGAATATACAAACTTGCGTCTGCAACCCCAATTACAAGAATATAGGAGTGGCCTTTTTGTAGGTGAACACACTGTTGATTGTGGCAGTGAAAAGTGTACCCGGCAATCTCCCGTAGATTTATGTCTACCTGTGACTGGGTGTCACTACCCCTTTCTCGATGATCAATAACCAGCATATACATGTAGGGAACACCATATGAGTCCCTGTGCACTTGAGTAGAGTATTCACCTTTCTCAACTGACATATGCCCTGCAACTGTACAATGAGAATTTATTTCTAAAATGGAAGCACATATAAGAAAAAAACCACTGTGATTCAAATGCATGTGTCAGGGCTATGCATGACTATCCCCACGAATGCAGGAATCAAACTAACAAAAATTGGTTGCTGTCGAGATCCTACTTTGTGCTTGGGATTAAGTGATTTAGCTCGACACCAACTGCTATCTTAACAACGCAAAGCAAATTATGCCATTGAACATGAATAACTGTAGACATATGCACCTTGTTATACTGTACTACATTATGAGTCAATTCAAAAGCCTCAAGAGCACAATAGGTCATTCTCTTTCTATATACACGCAATTGATGAAGTTACAGTCTTTGAATCTCATGTGAAAATGTGATTTATTGGACACCTCTCTTGATAATATTCAGGAGCTACATGTATCTTATCCCCATTGGTCCCTGTATATAATGGTGCATCAGACAGTGAAGCATAACTTGCATGTCAGTAGTATATCATGTGACCAAATCATAGGGAGGAGGTTTTCATTTATTGAAAATATTTAAGCAGAGCAATATTGTCACCGACAAAATGTCTCCAGAGTCTCAGACTTACAGAGGATGCAGCAGCTTTGATAGTGATTAATACATGATTTTAAGAAGGACCATGTAAGGTATTATCACTTTCAAAGGGCACTCAGCCATAATTGAAACAAAACCGGACTTATTTGAGAATCACATGCCTTGTCATGGCAGGTTGTTGTGCCCTGCACGGAAACACAAGGCAGGACACTGGATCCATATGCCAGCATCTGAAAGTGTTTGCCCATTGTAACAAGAGCGGCAAATCCAAAGGGTACAAGATGCAACTACAAGACAGGTGGTAGTAGTTCTAGGTATCTGACTTGAGACTCTGAGAAAGCTAAACAACACCCTAAACTATGTATGTGCTGGGATCCAAACCCAGGTGGCACTGTTTTAGAACCAGTTAAAAAGGGAGGAACTCCCACAGTTCCAAAGGTCCTGCACAATGAAATAATGCCACTTTGTAAACACATAGTTTGCGGTTTTCATTAAGCTCTATATTTCAGAAAGCAAATGTCTTAATGTTGCTCTGCTTTCAATTCAAAGTATAATTTGAGTACAACACACAAACACCACTTATAATCTGTCAATGTTTAGTGATTAATTCCCTTCACCAAGGCCGTTGAGTTATATGTAATTATATAATAAATAGAGTGCACATATATTACAAAACACAATACTAAAATTAATTCCAAAGACTAAGGCTTATCTGGCTTATCACTAGCAGTTTCTAATGGAAGATCTGGCAAGGTCAGGCAGTGTTTGTATGTGGCGAGTCCCTGTGTGCTGTGGTGCTGCATCATTGCAGTCTTTTTTTGTATTCTTTGTCTACCTTGTGTGGCCGTGTGCTTCCTCCTGATGCTGAGTTGCATACAGTCACAATGGACTTGTATACCAGTGGGTTTTTGAGAGGGGTTTGTTGTGCATACCATTGGTTCTTTGATATAGTACCATCAATGTTCTACAGTATACAAAACACATACTAAAATAAGCAACGAACCATTGTTATATCACAACTGCAAAACAGTATGGAGTACTTTAGTTTACTTTATTCCGTGAGGCATTAACAACGTGATAGCCTTTACAGGTTTCATTAGGAGTAAATGTTGCTTTGGCAAGGCGTTCAACAGTATCCAGGTGTACCTAATGTTTTGTCTGACAAGTAAATCCAGTTCAATTCACCAAATTGAACTAGCTGCACATCATACACTGAGTATATAGACCATTATGTGGTGCTAAAAGCTGATCTTAGAAATTATTTGTAAGAGACATAAATCCCTTAAGGGAGCACACAGTAGTACTCACTTGTTAGAGGCATCGTAACCTGTAAAGCATGTACCACGAGAAAAATATCAGTAAACCTGTTTTAAGATCTTCATTGAAGGGTTAGTCATTTCATTTTGGACCAATTGTCCACTAATTCATGCTATTATGTTGTAGTTTTGATCAAAGTGATTCAGTGTAACAGTGTTCAAAGATAGAGGTGTAAGATGTTAGTGATGCTATGCTAACTAGAATCTATGTGATTTAGTTATTGTTCGAGGATTATATGGTTTCTTGATTTGTTGTGGAATTGCTTAGTTTTGTATTGGAAGTGTTTTCATCCCAATGTGGGGTGGCTTGGTTCAGATAACTTATGAATGTCAGTGTTCCGCTACACAGCAACTTGCCCCATGATGACACCTCTGGTTTCTGTCTGATCTGCTGGTGGGAATCATTTTGTTGGCTGGAAGCCCATAGTTTTGAGGTTTTGAGTCCTACCAGGGGGTCCGATACCCTGGTGAAAATCATTTTGTTGGCTGGATAACCATTGTTCAGAGGTTTTCATTATTTATTTAATGTTTTGTTGTTAAAAATTGAGCGTAATGCATAGCATACATTAAAGCAATAAAAGCACAGAGCAATGGCAGAAGTTAAGATTCATTCTAATCCTATAAACCATCACCACTTGTGTTTTCCTAAAGTCACCCTAGTGGGACCGGTATGCCCAGATGTGGGCCCTGTGCCTAGAGACTCAAGCTACAACTCACTGATTTGGCCCAACAAGGCCAAAACATGTATGAGGGTGCTTGTGGTCTCGTGCAGAAGGGATGTGACCTAGCAGTTCTGGTTGGATTGCCCATTTTGGGGTGGGAACATGTCTGATTTGCATATGATTTTTCCCCTGGTGTAATAGCTTGGCAGGCAAAGATTGATGGTCTGGAGGGTTGCCAAGAGCGCCAGAGGTTAAGATTATTTCTAAACCTTCCAGCCATCACCTCTTCTGTTTTGCTAGAATACATTTAGCCCGGAACATGCATAGCAAACAAAACATGTTTAATCTTGTTCACATGAGTACTAGCCACACATAGGCACTAGGCACACATGCCTACACAGTCACGCCACTGACAAAGCCTGGAGGACAAAAAAACAAACTCTGAGGGAAAGCCACAGTGTCTCCACCACCAACAACCCATATCACAAGACCAATCACTGGTATCCACACACCCAACAAAGATTCATAATCAACAAAAATAAATACAACACTCAGTGACAATATGACTCTCGCCTGAGAATCACACCCTGCCAACACCCTGCCACAAGAAGACTGAATGTACCATGATGTCATGCCTGCGCCATGGGCGCATACATTGGCGATCAATATGGACAAATTGTTATTCATTTATCTACAGAAAACTCTTGGATCAACCGCTATTCACTATTTGGACTTTATTTCCCATTTGCAAGACTTTGGTGCTTTTTTATTTTTCCCAGAAAACTACACTTACCATAATGCACTTGGCTATAACCATCTATTCCTGGCTATTCCTATTTTTCTTCATCAGAACTACACTCCCCAGAAGCCCTAGGGATTTGCTCTGCTTCCACCAGCTCAGGAACAGAGAGGGAGGTGGCCGATTGTCTGCAGGTGTGCTGAGCCAGGTGCAACCAATTAGCCTGCCTCTGTGCTGGGCTGGGCAGTATAAAGGCTGCTGCCTGCGAGAGCTCAGTCTCTTGCATTGAGAGTCCTTCCAGCACCTTTTTGCTTCGAGCTACAAACTTTGTATGCTGTTTCCTGCTTTCACCTGCTTTTTGTTCCAGTGCCCTGGTGGGCTCCTGCCTTGCAGTCTGATACACTCTGCTGCCTACAGCCCTAGCCTTTTGGGCTCCCTGCCTCAGCCCTGCTCTTCCAGGTTCCTGCCTTGCAGTCTGCTACACCCTGCTGCCTACAGCCCTAGCCTTTTGGGCTCCCTGCCTCAGCCCTGCTCTTCCAGGTTCCTGCCTTGCAGCCTGCTACACCCTGCTGCCTTCCAGTCTCCGCCCTTGCCCTGCTGGGCTCTCTACATTGCAGCCGATCACGCTCTGCTGCCTTCCAGCCTCCGCCCTTGCCCTGCCGGGCTCTCCACATTGCAGCCGATCACTCTCTGCTGCCTTCCAGCCTCCGCCCTTGCCCTGCTGGGCTCTCTACATTGCAGCTGATCACGCTCTGCTGCTTTCCAGTCTCAGCCCTTGTCCTCTGGGCTCCCTGCTCTGCAGCCTGCCTCACTCCGGCTGCCTACAGCCCTTGTCCTCTGTGCTCCCTGCTCTGCAGCCTGCCTTACTCCGGCTGCCTACAGCCCTTGTCCTCTGGGCTTCCTACTTTGCAGCTTATCACGCTCCGTTGCCTACTACCTACTTTTTTCCGCTGGGTTCTCGGCCTAGGAGCCCTCTACAGTCCTCTGCAACCTTCTACGGTCAGCGGCCCTGCCCCTCAGGGCTCACTCCTTGCTGCCCGGCCCTTCTGGGTTCTTTGCCGTACAGCTTGCTTTACTCTGCTGCCCTAGGCCCTTTCCCTCTGGGCTCTCTTCATTACAGCCCTGCTCCTGTGGGCTTGCTCATTGCTTTCCTGCTCCTCTGAGCTCTCAACCTTGTTCCTTACTGTCCTCTGCTATTCAATCCTTTTACACGACTTTCCCTTCATTTCCTTCTGCTAGTTTGCTATCAACCTCATTTTCCTGGATTTGTCTGTAAGTATCTTCTCTTGTACTGTTTGTAGACCCTTTTGTACAGAGCGTGTCTGTTGGTTCCCATCAGTCAACCTCTGCCCCTTCCCTTGTCTCGTTTCTACATTACAGACACCCATAGCTGCTGTTCCAAGCCATGAGCAAACAGCGTGGGCCTCTGTTATAGCAAACTGTGCAGAAGGCTAGAGTATTTCCTAAGGTTCGTGGAATACTCTTTTCCTATATCTGCATACACCCCGAGAGGGAATTCATTCTGTACCTTTTTCCTTGCTACTCTTGCCTACTCTTCGTTCTCTTTCCTTTCTGCTGTGTGTGTACTTATCTGTCCACTTTATTTTGGCACAACCACCAAAACCCTTTCTGGGTGTCCTGTGCCACTCTTAATAGAGTGCCATCCTTGACACATGAGCCCTGTTTGCTAATCCTTAAGATTGGCACAACCTTATAACACATTAACAGAAACTAGCCACTGGCCCACAACTGTTCAAAGACCTAAAACCTTAAATCAAATACTGGATTTCTGCACTCCAACTAACACAAAACCGTCTCTAAGCAACAAATCCCTGCACCTCAAATGAACAAGATTTCCTCGCCAGACAGAAAGCCATACATGCCCCAATCACAAACCAGGTAGACAGTGCACACAAATGCACAGCTCATGGTATTTACTTGTCTGTATTGAACTACACAAACACTGTAACCTTGCATTTTCCCTCTCCCTCAAACAACCCCAACCTACCTACTCTCCTTCTCTACACTCCTCCAGACAACCAAGAGAGGATGTAATTCACAGCTGTGCCACGAACAAATCCTAATAGCATTAACATAGAATAACCACACATCAACAATTAGCACCAGTGAGCAAAATCCAAGAACACTGCTTCTTTTTATTTATTTATTTATTTATTTGACAAGCTGTTCATTACAGTTCAGAAAATGAATTATTGTTCGTGTAGGGATGACTAATACTGCAACATTATCTCTAGCAGCTGTTATGTGTATGGTGCGGAGTACTGTGTTTTTATCTATGACTGACATGCAACTATCTATACTGTAGCAAATGATTCGAGCACAACCCCTGTTTTCACTGGTATAACTTCACACTGCTGTACTCTTGTCTTAGAGTTCAGTCCCAGTATATACCAAGTTCCCTATAGAAGGGAGTTGTGTGCGTTACAACACTGTTAACACTTAGGTGTATACACGTGTTGCTTACATGGTGTTCTGTATAAAATATCCAACTCAGAGCACTGTGGGTGAGGAACAGAGAGGAAGGCATTGAAGCCGAAGGCCAACAATGTAAGCTCCAGTCCACCAGAAGCCCTGCACTAGAAAACCACCACAACTTTAATTGGTACAAAGGGTCAAGCCTATAATAAGGGTAAGCGGTTCACCCTAAAGACACTTTCATGTAAGGGTGGCCTTCAAGATGTGGGCACTCTGCTGAGAATACAGAACTGAAGATGCTGTCCACGTAGATATCGGGCCCTGTCAGCAAACCCGAGGGGTTGTGGGGCCATTAGAGAACTGCACCAACACAATTGCAGATGTAAGGCGAAAGTGTAACATGGAAGGAAGTGTAAGAGGAAGTGGAGGAAGGCCTAAACAATATGAGTAATAATGACTCCCCCCGCCCCTCCCAGAAAAGAGGCTGATCCCAGGGTCCAGTACGTAGAACCAAATCACAGGGAAGTGGATGATCTGTATGTGCACTTATTTTCAAGGAGGCTGCACATGTGTGAGAAGAAAAACAGTCTTCATATTCAAAGTGTCAGAAGTGGAGTTTAAAAACAAATCAGTTTGCTCCAAAGCAGACTCACAACCAAGGCAGACCTTTCTGCGGGAAAACTAAATGCTGATTTGTACAGTTGACATTCTTGGAAAACTCACACACTCCATCACTGGCAACTATGGCAGATCTTAATGATCACTGGGCAATCAAAGAGCACATGCTTGATGGCATATAACATAAACCTAAACTTGCAGAAATCTGAAGCCTCTGGAAATATGCGAGCCTTTTGAGTTGAATGATTCTCAAGCGGTAGCTATGAGGGGAATCCAAACACGAAAGAAGCACGCATGCAGCATTGTGATCCTCACCACGTAGACCGATGGGTTCAACAAATATATCCCTTGATTACCTGTCACTAAAAGACATGGGTCACTTTGAATTCCCACTTGCAACTTCCAGGTCCATTTGGCCACATATACTTGCAAACACCATGGGCCTCATTACGACTTTGGAGGTAGCCATGGCGCTATTGGTGCATGGCTGCCTCCAAAATCGGGTCCAGGTCCGGGATCCCTCAATGGGAATTACCAGGCCATTCCCAGTTTGGAGGGCCTGGTAATTCTTCCTTCAGGGAACCCGGACACGGACTTTCCCCATTCCCATTTGAGCCCCCACAGGGCTCAATGGGAATTGGTGCGGGAGCTTACAACGGGCCGTCATCGTAATCGGCCCGTTGTTAGCTCCCGCACGGCCCGTTGTAAGCTCCCTGGTTCCCTCACAGAACCCGCTATGGACGTCTGAATAAACCAGACGTCCACATCGGGTCCTGCAAGGGAACCTCGTAATAGTGCAGAATGCGTTTAACGGCATCGGCACCATTACCGGCGCCGTTAAACGCATTCCGCACAACTTGTAATGAGGCCCCATGTTTGAGGGTTTCTTTAAGGGTAAACTTTCGGGTGCACAATGGGGAACTCTTCTTTTGAGTGATTTTTGTACTGAAATGTCTATAAACAACTTGTCCATTGGTAACTTGTGTATCTTGTTTTAAGTGTACACAGACATACACTTGTATGGTGTTGAATCCCTGATCATATACTGTATTTTACCACACATTGTTAGTCAAAACGAATGATCACAAACATTGGCAAAGCCTGTTGGTCAAATGGGAATTGCTCTGCTGTGCAAGTTCAATTGATTTTTTAATGGTATTTTTTTCTATCGAAATCCTATGCGATCGTCCTGATGTAGCATTTTTTAAAACACGTTTTATGTTGTTTAAATTGCAGGAAATATGTTTGCTTAAAGCAATTTTAAAACGTCTGCATATTTGGTACTGGCTGCAAGGCCTTTCAAGACCATAAAAAGTATTAGAACACAACGTGCCTAATTGGATTTTAATGGAGGCTCAAAGGAGGAGTGCTGGCTCTTCAAGGGAGTTAGCTGTGAGTCAGAAGGACGCTGTCTGATTCCTGCATGGTAGTCACTCCCTCCCAATACAGTAATAGGCAAGTCTTAATTGCCACTAAAACACAACTAACCTCTATGTGTAAAAACGGTAATTGCCAAAGCACTTCAGCCTGCACTTGTTTTAGGACCTGGTCTCTTCGGAAACATAATCTCTCGCTGGAAGTGGACACATTAGCAACACACAGCACAATGTTGCTTTCCCTGCTTTATGACTCTGTTGATTGCAGCTGACTGAACTGTCCCTTGCACTGTTTTCGCTGCGTCGCTGAAATGGTCAATACGAGTTTTAATTGCCTACTAATTGCCTACCGAGGAAATGTGAAGAGCACAGCTTAACTGTGCGATTCCCGCGGCTGACCTCAGCTGGAAAATGAAATCTGATGCAGTGAATCTATAGAAATGCGCTGTATGTTGTATTGTCGTTTTTAGAGGAACAAGGCCGGATCACAGTTTCGACTGGAAAACCTATAGTTTGTCTGAGATCCTTAAAAGCTAATGATACAGGTGTAACGGTGTTGGATTCTTTATTAATCAGTTCGTCTCGTGTTAACGTTTGGTCGCAGAAGTTTTCAACATCATGTTTCCTGCTTCACGTTCAGATGTGATGTGATGTTATTATTGTTTTATGATAATTAGGTACTTGCCTCATAAAAAGTGTTCTTGAGAAGGACTCCAGCTATTCTATGCCCCCCTCCCCCGGAATAGCTTATTTTAAGATAAAAACAAGTTTTTATTTGACCAGCACCCATGCTGGTCAGCGTACTTTTAACTCCATGTTGGCCCTGGACTATCCTCCTGGACCATGGTGATGAGAAGGGTCTGCAGTGGCAGAAGATGGAGGAGGTAGAGATGCAGGGTTAGCTGGAGGTAGTACAGGCGTAGTAAGAGATAGAGGGGAAACTGGGTGGAAGATGAGGCAGCAATGGGAGGTCACCAGGAGGGGGAACATGAGGCAAACAAGGGGCAGCAGGACGTAGAACCTGAGAAGGAAGAAATGCATTGGCAGGAGCGGGAACATGAAGAAGCAGAAGAAACATGGCAGGTGGTACATGAGGCAGTGCAACAGAATGAGACATATGCAAGGCACAGCAGGAGTAAGAAGAGTGGCAAGAGGAGGCGGCCGAGGGGGAGCTGGTTCAGAGAAATGATGGTCATGGATTCCATCCTGTGGTGGGGCAAGTCAGCTAAAAGAGGGGACACATGAGAGGCATGTGCAGTTGTTTGCAAACTCTGCAAAAACTCTGTGCTGCACACTGCATGTTGCTGATAGGGCACAACTGCAATGCATGAACACATGTGGCAGTGTCATTAAATAATGGACTACATGCAAATGCCAGAATGGTAACTTGCCGGCATGTCCAGAGAGGTATGTCGCACTTGCACACAAAGCATGGTGGTGATGGAAAGAGGTCTACGCACAACCAGAGACACGACCTTCAGCTCGTAGGCAGTGTTGCCTCGGTTAGTTCTGCAAAACCCTGAACTGGAAAGGATGGGTGTGCCATATGTGAGATGCCAGTATGCTTGCCTGTTCTAGCATGCAGGTCCACGATCATTGCATTATAGAGTAGGGGCTGGAGTCGAGCACACTCACCACTTGGCTTCTCATATCTTCCACCACACTCCTTCTGGAGTCCTGCCATATACCACGGTTTCCCCAGCCATTTTTTATCACAAAGCCTTTGCAAAATAATTGGTCACACTTAGCATTGCTTTAAGCATGAAGTGACATATTCTCTATTTTGACAAGTGGCAAGCATGGTTATAAAGTAACCGCATGATTCACTTTTTTTAGGTGCAATTCATATTTTGGGAAATTTAACAACATGACTATCTTGGGATTTCAGTGACAATTTATGACCAAACACAAAGCTCAGAATCAGTCGGCAAGGTAAAGGATCCGCTGTTTT
Source organism: Ambystoma mexicanum (assembly GCF_040938575.1). Lineage (NCBI taxonomy): Eukaryota > Metazoa > Chordata > Amphibia > Caudata > Ambystomatidae > Ambystoma > Ambystoma mexicanum. The sequence goes on along the minus strand of NC_090941.1, from coordinate 98,229,158 downwards.
TTCAAAAAGTGAGATAAAACAATGTAGCATTAAACAAAGAGCTATGGAGCAGACATTGGTTGTAAGTGGCCAGCCAGATTGACTATTTAGAGGCTCCAGTGAAGTGAGGGCCTTTGTGAGGGCTGGTGGGCCATAGCCACCAAAGTCCACTGCACAGTGAGATTGTTAAGGCTGTCAGCACCCTGGGCCGATGTTTGTTGTATTGGTCCTTTTTTAATTGCTCTTTTTAAAAAATGGAAAGTCAGCTTAGAACTTTATGCATGTGCTGACAGCCCACAAAACAACTACAAACAAAGATGATCACTGGGGAAACAAAAACGGGAGAATGTGCCTTTTCTGTTTCCATGGCGACAGGGAGCAGATGGAATGAGGCATGGGATCGAGTGACAACTGACAATATAAGACTGAGATCCTGCCTTTTGGGACCCTTTCTCCCTCTTTCTTCCCCTCACTCTGACCATCCTCTATGGGCTCTCCCTCTTCTCCTTCATCAGAATCCAGAAACCTTGGAGTCATCTTCGACTCCTCTCTATCCTTCTTCCCTCACATCCAGGACATTGCCAAGAAGTCCAACTTTCACCTCTTTCTTCTGAAAGGAATTCTCCCATTTCTCACTTTCCCCCAGAAGCTTAATGTTACCAGAGCTCTGGTTCTCTCTAAGCTTGACTACTGCAACAGCTTTCTCTTGAATCTATCCTCTTCCTCTCTATGGCCGCTCCAGCTAATCCAGAATAGGGCAGCAAGACCTAGCCTTGGCCTCAAGTCCAGGGATCGCATATCTGCTGCCTTAAAAACTCTCCACTGGCTCCTGCAAATCCCTCTGCATCATCCACAAGGCTGTCTGGGGCCAAGGACCACGCTATCTGCAACTTGCTATTACTAAATATTCCCCCTCTGTGTGCCTCTGGAACCAAATCTCTGGACCCTATTCTCATCCAGGTGTTAAGTGCCGAAAAGGACGTTAAAAGGCTTAACAACCTTTTCAGTACTTAAGACCTATTCTGAGGGTGGTGCATTCTTCCGAAGTCTAAAGGAATGCACCACTTTCGGAATACATGTGGCGGTTGCTAGGATGGGTTGGAAGCCAATTCTTGCGGCACTCCTTCAGTTTAATATGTGTGCTAAACTAGCACACATTTACGGTACCCTTTTTGTGCCGTTAAAATGGAGGAGTCCCACAAGAAGCCTTGTTTGGTGTAAATGGAAGTGTCCATTCACCCGTGTTGTATATAGACACTTTCATGTACACCAAAGCAAGCAGCTTCAACGTTCAAAGCTGCTTGCTTTGGTGTACATGAAAGTGTTCATATACAACACACGGGTGTATATGAATACTTTCGTTTATCGTAAAGCGAGCAGGTTCAACGTTGCAGGATGCAACGTTGAAGCTGCTTGCTTTAAAGGAAAGTATTCCTATACACCGCACGTGTGTATAGGAACACTTTTGTTTAAACCAATGCGAGCAGATTCAACATTGCATTCTACAACATTGAAGCTGCTGGCTTTGGTGAAAATGAAAGTGTTCATATACACTGCACGGGTGTATATGAATGCTTTCCTATACACCAAAGAAAGCAGCTTCAACATCATGCGTTGTAGAAGCTGCTCACTTTGGTGTATAAGAAACTGTGTTCTCGGAAGCATTTTTGTAAAATAACAAATATGTTGTTATTTTACAAAAATGCTGCCGAGATTGGATTACACCCGTAATACCTTAGAACAGGCGCAATCCACAGAGAACACTGTCGTGCTCTACGAGGACACCCCGGCCCACTTGAGAATAGGAGTTGAGCATGGGTGTCCTCTTTTTGCACAGTGAATCGTGCAATTTGGCACCTTCGCTGTGCCAAGTTGAGAATATGCCCCTCTGTGTGTGAAGCGTTTCACTAAACAGAGGACCGGAAGTTGATCTCTTGCTTCTGCTGGCTCCCTCTTGTGGAACGCCCTACCCTTTCCTCTTCGTCACAAGCCGGACCTCCTCAAATTCCAAAGCTGCACAAGACTTTCCTTTTCACTTCCTCCTTCCTTTCTTCCCTCCTCTGCTAAACTCACAGTCGCTGTGTTTGGTGACCAGCGCCCTTATTTGTCCTCGGGGGCCTGGTCTCGCACACCCATCACCTCAGCTTCTGCGTACATGCAGAACTTGACTTGGCACCCACTGCCCTAAGCCATTGTAGGCCTGCACTTACCCGCTTATTGCAGCTCAATGTTACCTTGCACTTACTATAATCGGCACTTACATCTGCTGCTCACCCACCAGCACGGACAGTCCAGCACTTACCCACTTACCCCCACTCCCTCTCCCCCCCTTCTCTCTCTGCACTTGCACGTTCTGAACACTCACAGGGCATAGTAGGTTCCGTCTTTATCTTCCAGGGTATATGTTGTTTTTCAATCCAATGTTCCCTCCCTGTTGCCATGTGGGTGCTTTGAAACACAAATTACTTGTTGTATAAGCGCCTCACAAATGCACAATAAAAACATAAATAAATGCATGCATAAATATAGGGGATTAAAGGAGGATTGTAGGGGGTGTTGATGGTGTGTTGTAGCAGGGTGTGCGACAATGTAACAAAGGTGGAGATGGCCAGGGTCCAGCGGTAGTAAAAACAAAATGGCAGTTGGTGGAGTGGTACAAGATGCATCCAGGAAGGAATGCAATGTGAACTTACACCGTGAGTGGAAGCCTGTGTTACTAGCCTCTTGATTGGCAGGCACCACTTCCATGGCTGCAAAATGCACCGATTGGAACATGCAGGTTTTAATGTTAGTAGGGCATTCCAAATTGTAAGCAGCGCCCCACTTTTAGGTGCAGTATTACTTTAGTGTCATGAGCATACAGCTGGCATTCCATCCCATGTCAACTGATGACATCAAGAGGACACATATAGATATTAAACTACACAGATGAGAAAACCTAGACTTGAAACATGCTATCAGGTTAGAGATAAAAATTAGACCAGAAGCTTTTCAATGTAACTTGTAGATTCCTGTTTGCTAAAATGGCTTGAGAGATTCTTAAAGAGGCCTTCAATTTCAGACCGGGATAAGAGACTGTCTATCAAGATGATGTGCTCTATCACATTAGATGGACTATCTCATCTAGTTAGTACCAAAATCGAGATCCAGATCCAATCGTTGGCATCAGCAGCTTCTAATGCTTCTAATGCATGTAAGGCCGTTTCAAATCACAGTAGACCTGATCCTAATTGATTGATTTGCATTATTGTTCTGGCTTTACTATATAGTGCAGCTGTTTGCTGATTACCTTTTCCATTACTTGCCTGACAAAGGGAAGGTTTGACATGAAGTAATGGCTCCCAGTTGTAACCTATCCGTGTTGCATTATACAATGGTGCTCAAGGAGTGCATGCCTATTGCTTTTGGGACAGGATCTTGAAATAATGTGTTAAACAAATGAGAATACTGTATAAAGCAATGAATAATGCATACTAGCTATACAAAATGGTACAGTGAGGGCAGCCTAAAAGCATACATTAGCCGAATGATCATCAAATATTTGAAGATGCCGACGCTTCAAACAATATGCAATACAATTTCAGCGAACTATACTGCAGCACTGTCACCAACTTGATACGGTGAGTTTACTGTGGGAGGACGTGAATCTTTGGAAGGCCACCGAGTTGCCCTGTCTGATCGTTTACATCTGCTCTTGATGTAAAAGGGCAGAACACATCTCAAAATACCCCAGAGAAATACACTAGAGAGCTTGCGTTTGACCTGCTAGATTTCATTGAACTCTCTCTTGGCTGGAATCTGCTGGGCAACCTATCTTCTGGCAACTCTCTTCTTGACAGGAACACTGGCAAAGGGATGACACCGCTCAGAGCCTTTAGGCTAAGAGCATCTATTCCCACAATTCACAAACAAATAGGAGAAATATCAGCCACAATGTCGATGACTTTATGACTTGGCAATCACATAGTTCATGGTCCTAGTCGGCCACTGAGAAACATAACTTCGACATTGTGCTACCCCATAAGGATACGTGTTAATTTAGTTAGAAGTGAAATATGTGTTTTCAATGCATTTATTGTGAAAGGTCGCCCTTATTAAAGCCCCTCACTACTGTTTTTCAATCCGAGGTGATCCTCTATTAGTCCCACTACGTTCCTACACAACAATTAACACCACTAGCTTGTTCAATCGTATTGATAGATCATGGACAGGCACTGTCTCTTTCCTATGAGGTCTGGGCCATACCCACAAATCAAGAAATAATAGAATCTCCCCCTGATCTTTTCCAAGACACCTATGTCATTCCTGCAATGAGACGGCCAAATTCGTGTTAGGTGTCATTAGCATAGATTGAACACCCCAAAGGGTACATTCTCTGCATAAGAAGATAGAGGTAGGGTAAACAGCTCTCTTAAACTGGCTATGCATGCACTTGCTAAATCTAATTTCCTATAAGATATGATGGAGGTGCAGGGGCTTCCAAGCCCCTTGTCTCACTGGGTTTGGTGTGATCACGAAAAACTAGCAACTGTACATTATTTGCCGATCATCTGCACCAATGGCAATGCAAACACCAAGAACAGAAATGTGTCTGAGAAAGATGGATTAGGGGAATTTTGCTTATGTAAGGAGAGCAGCAATGTACAGTAGATAGTATTTTCTCCAAAGGTGGTAAATTTATTGCAAGATTGGAGGCATTTAATAGATCATCTGCACATAGAGCAAAACGTTTGCCGTACCCCCAATTCATCAACCTTCTGATACTGTTCATTTCTTCGATCCCTGGCCTATGACAACATACACGGCTAAACGTCCTGTGTAGATAGGCAGAGATCCTTTGAAATATATCCTGGCCATAAGGATTTTGAAAACCAGTTTGAGCATGCGTAGAAAGGTTTCACTCATGCACTCCTTCAAAATGCAAGCACACATTATTGATACGAAGGCTCCATGTGTCTAAGTAACAGACAAAGCAGCAATGTCCTTTGGAGGTTGTCATTCACAGCTCAGAGTCTGCTTTCATTAAGGAAAACAGGTCTGCCTGAAGGAAACCTCACCATTGCATTTGGGAACAGGAAGTCACCTGTTCGCACGAGAACATCCTCTATGACTCCCTTGCATTCACTGAAAAAAATAATGCTTGTTAAATTAAGGTAATCAGTCATTACAGGTATTTAGAAACATTAGTACACGATATTAGTACTATGCTCTCCCCCACTCTCCTAGCCACCCTCCTTCCCTTTCTCACCACCCTTACCTTCTCTACCCTTCCACTTCCAACCATGCTGCCCTCATCAATACTGCTCTCTGGAACGCCAGATCCATCTGTAATAAAACCGCTGCGACACTCGATCTATTCTTTCGTCTTAACCTTCATTTCCTCTGCCTAACTGAAACCTGGATTCCCCCTCATAATATCTCTGTCCCAGCTTCCCTAACGACCTCTTCCTCCTCTTTCCTCCATACTCCCCGCCCCTCTGGCCGCGGTGGAGGTGTCGCTCTCCTGTACAACCCCAAATACACCTCCTCCTCCTCATCCCCACCTCTTCCCATCTTCCCTTCCTTTGAATTCCTCTACAAATCATTCTACTCTCCCCACCCTATTTCCTTCCTGATCACCTATCGTCCCCCTGGCCCTCTCTCCTCCTTCTTTGAAGACCTGGATCACCTCCTCTCACTTATTTCTCCCTCCCCCTCTCCTCTAACTGTGCTTGGCGACTTTAACATCCATCTTCCTTCTCCCCCCCAATCTTCTCCGCTCCTCTCTATTCTTGACTCCTACCTCCTCTCCCCCCTTCCTTCTTCCCATACTCACTCCTCTGGTTCCACTCTTGACCACATCTTCACCTCCTCCTATCCCTCCTCCCCTGTCTCCTCTCTCCCTGTCTATCTCTTTGACCATGCATTACTCTCGTTCTCCCTTTCTCCTCGCTCATCTTCCACTATTACTATTCCCTCAGTTCCAATCTACTCACGTCGTGACCTGCGTGATTTTGACACTACCCTCGTCTCTTCCATCTCACCATGACTTTGCACTACTCTCTCCTGATGATGCTCTCTCTTCCCTCTCATCTTCCATCTCCACTGCCCTTGACCATCTCTATCCCCTTTCTCTCTTCCGCCCTACTCAGAAACCTTCTCAACCCTGGCTTACCTCCCATCTTCGTTCTATGCGGCGCCTTCTCAGGCGTCTTGAAATACTTTGGCTCAAAACGCCCTCGCTTTCTAATCAAACCTCTTACTTCTCTTACCATGCACTTTACAACTCTTGCCTTGCTACGGCCAAATCCTCCTACTACTCTAACCTTCTACAGTCTCAAGCCTCACATCCCCGTCAGATTTTTCAAACTCTTTCCTGCCTCCTCTCTCCTCCCTCTCCTGACCCCTCATCTAATTCCACACTTTCTCCCTCTGACTTCGCCAACTACTTTTCCTCCAAAATCATCACACTCAGGCAAAACATTAACTCCCTCTCTGACTCCCTCTCTTCTCCTCCCCCCTCTCCTCCTTCTTCCAGCATGTCTGTTTTCTCATCTGTTTCCCCTTCTGAAGTCTCCTCCCTTCTATCCAAAGCCCACCCCACAGCCACCCCCTCTGACCTTCTCCCCTCTGTTCTCATCCCTAAAATTTACCCTCTTCTTATCCCTTACCTTACCACTTTCTTCAACTCCTGCCTCTCCTCATCTATCTTTCCCTCTGCTTTCAAACATGCAACGATCATTCCTATTCTTAAGAAACCCTCTGCTGATCCACTGCTCACTGCCAGCTACAGACCTATCTCTCTTCTGCCTTTCCTTTCTAAACTCCTTGAACGCCTCGCCTACTCTCAACTCTCTTCCTTTGTCTCTACTTCCTCTCTCCTTCCTCCTTTCCAATCTGGCTTCCGTCCCAAAAATTCAACTGAAACTGCTCTCACCTCGATTCTCAACTCGCTCCTCTCTGCTCGCCATGCGAAGCAATCCTCCATACTTATTCTCCTTGATCTCTCTGCCGCTTTTTACACTGTCGATCATCCTCTCCTGCTCCACACTCTCTCCTCCTCCGGGTTCAAAGGCCCTGTTCGAAAATGGCTCTACTCTTACCTTTCCTCTCATTCCTTTGCTGTTTCATGGGGAGGCCAGACCTCTCGTTCCTTCCCTCTTATTTACGGTGTTCCTCAAGGCTCTGTACTTGGCCCTTTCCTCTTCTCTCTCTATACCTCCCTCATTGCCCCTGTCATCTCCTCCTTTGGCATCTCCCATCATTTCTATGCGGACGACACCCAACTCTTTCTCTCTTTCTCCTCCTTCCCACCTGACCTCCACCTTAAACTCTCCTCTTGTCTCACAGCCAGTAAGCTACCGGCACCGTTGTTACCGGACCAGCATACTCTGAGTTCTGCGGTGGCAAGGAAGTCCAGATCTTCTGAACGGATGATGCCAGCGATTTCAGTGGGGTGAGCAACACGGAATCTGACATTGAGTAGGGCTCCTTTGAGTGACCCGGTGTTTACATTGGTCTTTTTATTGTTGTGTTGATAGTGGGAGTGGAAGGTATTTTACTAGGTGGGGTGAGAAGTCTGCAACCTAGTCTATTATTACGGGTAATGATGTTAGGGTAGGCTGTGGGGCGATGTTCTGTTGTTAAAGTGAGTGAGTTCTGGTTGGTGTCAGGGTAGGCACCTGTGGTGAGGACAACGCGGTTAGATGGTAGGTTACCTGAAGTGACGCTAGTTCTAGCAGTGTGGTCTGTAAGGGCACTGTGGGGTACCCTAAGAACTGGGAGGATGTCTTTGGTCCCGATTTTGGTAATCGGGAGGGTGGAATGGCATGGAAGTACCATCCTCCAGAGAAAAAGAAAGACTAATAAAATACACTGCTAAATAGTAATAAGCAGTACACCATTTACATATGATAAACATATAACTGTAAGGGATCTAATGCATGTGGGTGAATACCGCAAACTTTAAAGATGGCTGATGTATTAGTTAGGCACCTTCCGATCATGCTCGTTAACCTCCCGTCACGTCATCTAAAGGAGCCAAGGGTGGTTCCCTAGCAACTCCTTACGGTTGCGACGCACAATATTCCCTTGCGTGCCTCGCTGCACTCATCACATTCAGAGCGAAATTTACACAACCCGAAGGTAAGAATTCGAAATGGAACGACATGAATGTTGTCATTTCAATTGTGCTTTTGATAAAAACCTCTCTATAGAGAGATAAACAGCCGAAAAAGAATGGGCTGCTTACTATACATACAGCAGATTCGAAAATGGTGACATTTATATCTTTTATTACTAATATAAACACAATTGCACTGTATTGGCGGGTGCTGGGGCACACTGATGCGGCAGCCGCTGGTCAGTCGGGCAGTTGCACCAGACCCGACCAGGGACATATGGCATGGATAATGCCGCTTCTAATGCACTCAGCCACATATTGTGAATAGACTTGTCATACACGATTTGGCACCCATTTTAAAAGACATCCTTTCCTTTTCTTCTCTGGTGCGTTGCTCTCTATGGGACTGATTATCCAAAAGAAGCCTGAGAGATGGACTCATTAGTAAAAGGGACCGCCCCATCCGCCTCCAACAACAACACATACAAGTCGTGGAGCAGTACACTAAGGTAACGGCCTACGCAGGCCATAATCTTCATGCAGGAATAGCCTAAACGCATGCTTCACTTTGATAAGGCAATGTTAAGGAAAATGTGAATATATCCATGCATGAATGTGAGTTGCCAACAGGTAGCCCCCCCTTCGAGGGGGACATAGCTGGGGGGAGCCTAATAATGGGAACAGGGCTCAGTCATAAGAGTTTCACTACTGTCTTTGAACAAATATTTTAGCACTTAGTGCTTATTAAACAACATCCATGATGCTACAGCTGGGTGATATCTGTTATCTAATCCTCTTTGGATGCCCCATCTTATTTGATGGACACCGTGACTGACTGCACTTACCCAAGTAATTGGTCCTGAAGAAGATGACCACATTAGCATTGTCATGGAAGCCGGTCGACCTTGTTATATTGCCAATATCCCCAAATGGCTCTAGGGATACAATGTACAAGTATTAACCATCAGTGCCGCTTGTCTGCATTACACAATATTGGCTAATTTTCATTTGTTGAAAGCTTTTTACTTAGAGATAGACCAAAAACCTTAGCCATGAGTAGCGAAGGTAGGAAATATACTATTCTCTAATCTCATTTTTTAGAGGTAACTTCTCTTTCTCACACTTTATGTACAAACTTCACTGAGGGTGAATAAAATATCGACACTGTGCCAGAAGTACTCCCATGTGAAATCATGTTCAGTGTGCAAGTGGTTCTGGGACTGGATTCCGGACTCTTTTAGCTTTTTTCAACACATTGATTGTAGTAGTAGGGGCAGTTATTCTATTAGATAGATGGTGCATGACTTCTCATCTTGGGACAGCACACCCCATGGGGATAGGGTGTGCTTCTGGTTAGGGATAGCGTGTAGTGGACACATTGGTCAAATTGAAAGTCGGGCGCTCCAAAAATGATGTGTGCCCTATTCTGTATTTGTGTAATACAGTATATACAAAGATCAGTTTAGTTTGATAGCAAATTAAATTGGAAAAGGAAATTCATTTGCATGTTCATTGTTTTAAGATTGGCTGTTTAGGAGGTAAGAAAGGGTGAACAAGTTGAGTCAGTGTAATGTATTAAGTAATGGAAAAGACAGAACGTGTTTTCCAAAGTAAAATACTGAAGCAATAATGGTGGGCCTCGTGGGCAGCACTGGTCAGTAATGGCCTGCTCACCTCATTTCACAGGATTGATCAAAACACTGGCATTCACGGAGGGAGACAGCTTGTTGCTGGGTGGTATGGCATAGTCTGCCATTTTTTCCATCAATTTCCAGCATGAGCCAGGTACATTGCGAACAATGTAAGCAAACAAATAGGCAACAGCATAAACAATGCAACACAGGAGATGGGAAGATAAAGAATAAAGGAGACTATGAAAAGTCCCTGACTCTTGCACGCCCATGCATGTATGGACTGGGAAACAAAAGAGGCCCTGGAAATAATGTTCAAAGTGGCCCCATATTACACAGGTTCAGCAAGCCCAACCCATTTCCTATGAGAAAATGTGGAAATAAAATAGGTTAACACACAAAAGAGGCACAGGATGCAGCGGCCTAGCGGGAAATCTCCAGAGTTCCCTATAGGCCAGTCCACCCCTGGTCATCACGCTGTCTCTAGTTGAGAGGTGTCTTCATGATTAACCATATTCTTTGGTTTTGCATGAGTTCCTTGCTTTTCTCTCCTTCTTAACTCTGATAGGTGATGGTACAAGAAGACCATATTTCAGCTCTCATTGCTTTAATTAATTATGTTAAGGAAGTACTGATTATTTGCATGTGTGGCTAGCAGGTAATGTACCAGCATAGATAGTGTAGGTGCCTTTCCCCGTCTTACTACGTGTGAGAGAAAATGAAATAAAATAACAGGCAAAACCCCTTGTCGGGCAAAGAGGCACTGAGACCCGGCTGCAAGAGTTCAAAGGATGGTTTATTTCTCCAGCTAGGAAATAACCCAAAAAACTCTCTAACCCATTTACCTCAGTGCCAACATTTATATTAGTTAAAGTAACTCTAAAAAAAAATACTAAATGGACCCGATTGGCCAGACGGTGTGGTGCTGTAGGTGTGGGTAGCATCTCTTCCTCTTGGTTGGCTGAGTAGCTGATGGACGCCAAACATCTTGCGCTCCATGGAGGTCAGGGTCCGGTCACTGTGGTCACTACCTAAGCTAGTATTGTTGCATACTAAATGACAAATTATTTAAAACATTTTATGCTACTTGTCACCTTTCTACATGAGTTACACACGATGATTATTGTCAGTACAATTGGGCCATTCATGGCTTAAATTGAAGGCCTTGACCTTTATTGTGCATGTAAAAGAATCAGGCTATGTTCGCATCTCTTTCTAGGTTTCAAATTCATTAGTGCAAGTAAAAGCATATATAATAATAAAAATGCTTAAGGTTAGTAGTGGGTGTGTTGGGTGGGTTTCGCAGCACAGGCGAGGGTCTGGCACTTCAAAGAAATAGCTTACAGGGGGTGCAGAGTCAGGATGACAATAAATTGTTTTAATGGGGGTGGGTAGCTTGCACGTTCATGAGGACGAATCTAGCAGAAAGTGCTTAGCTCATCTTGGTTCACATGCAGGTATTCAGGCAAACAGTGATCTCAAAGGAAGAAAACTGCAGCATATTGATTGTTGCAACTTTATCCAGCCTCAGCGTGAGAATGGAGGTGCAGAGCTTTTCCTTCGCAGGGGGAGTGCAAGGGTGGGGGCCAGCCAGCTGCCTGCGTGCCTTGTGTGTATCTCTGTCCTTGGCTGCTGCGGTGGAAAGGGGAGCTGAGCATTGCTGTACTATCGCGGCAAGGCCTGTTTACCCAAGATGGAGTCGAAAGGGGGCACAAAAAATGGATGCCCCGTGTCCTGCTGAGTAGTCCCATCTATGCAGCAGTCAACCGTGGTTAACTTTACCTAAGAGCAAGGGGCAATACCACTACCGGAGGCACGCGGTCCAAGCCTTGTACTGAGGAGCATACGACGCGAGGGGCCCTGAGGACCCCTTGCTCCCATACATTCCCCCCTTTCGTTACATCTAAAGTAACAAACTACTTTATCTTGTTCTTTCCATCCTCCCTTCGGTAGCGCTCAGCTTCAGCCTCAGCCTCATCCCAAGCAGGTGTACCCTTTATTGGCATCCATGCTTTACACACACTTCTTAAGCTGTTACCCCTTCTTGCATATTCTTCGGGGGTGACCATTAAGTATATCCCTCCATCCCCATCTAAATCTATCCATACCTCATTATACCACAGCAAGTTTTTTGATTCTCTAATGGTAGTGTAATGTAGATTATCAACCACGTCCCCATACTGTCTATAGATGGCAGTCATCCTATACTGTGGTGTGGTGTATTCTCCGGTTTGTACTTGGGCATCTATCATGGCAGCCACCGTTGTCTGTCGGCCCACTGTTACCATCATCATTGCTGAATTAGGTATTTTATTTTCACAGCATCTCAGTCCCAGTTGGCACACACAGAATATCAAAAGAAGAAACACTATGATGGGAATGAGTATCTTTGCTGCGATGTTCACCCACGATGGTATGCAGCTGAACAGATCGTCAAACCACGTGGTGTTGTCTACTCCGCCTTCTGCTCTCATTCTTTCTCCTAAATTATGCACTGCTGTTATCACATGTGACAGTGTCCCGTTATCAGCATCGGAAGTTGGTAGGAACGTGCAACACGCCCCCCAATTGTTTTGCAAACACCACCGTCCATCGCTGAGATAAGATCTAAGACATATCTGTTTTGTATCGTCATCAGGCGCAGTGCACGGAGCTCTATTTTTATGATGTTGAATCCTTCTTCAGTGTCGTTGGCCAGCTGGATGAGCTCCCAGCGTGTTATCTGCAGCCATTTCGCGTTTGCCCTTGCTTGAACGCCTGGTGCTAGGAACGATGCAAAGAATGTTTCTGCAGATGAGAAAACCTTATACTGTTGTGGGATTTTAGCAAGGAGTTCTGACGATTTGGACGAAATATAATTGGATCTTTTGCTGCGTCACAACTTGGTTTTCAAAGTTTCTTCTGACAATAGTTCGTATGCTGGGGGCTCTGTGATTGTCTCATCGGGCGCTGTCGATGGTTCAGCCGATTGCCCTGCTGCAGATGTGTCAGTCGATTGGCCTGCTGTTGATGTGTCAGCCGAAGGCCTTGCTGTAAACTGGACGTGGCTCTCTGGTATCACCATTAGTGCCTAGTGAAGTGTGGCTAAGGCACAAGTGCCCCTCCAGGATGCTGAGAGATGCAGGTAAGCTCTTTTGCCACAGATCCAGTATATGTACATTAAAGCAGCAGTGCCTTTTTTCATGACTGGCATTATTATTAAAGTCTTATTGCACTGCCGCACCATTCCCATGTTCACCTTCCCTTCTCCATGGAAGGAAAGTTTGTGCGGTATCTCCTTTTGAATCTTTATGGGTCTCTCCAGGGGTGTGACCCATGTCAGCTTGGTGATATGCTGTGTCCATATGGGGATGCACGTTTCTTTTGCCCATTTGTATGTTTCATCTAGCAGCCCTCGAAGCCCCTCAGCTTTGCATTAAATCGTTTCATAATACCACTTGTCATCTGCATATCTTGTGCCTTTTATAACGAATAATGGCTCCTGGAGGCAGATTACTCCTTGTCGTCTGCTGGTGCAAGTTTGTTCGTTTTCCAATTTTTCCATAGTGACTGTGTGTGCTTGAAATGTCTTTTTTATTCTACACAGCATCAGATGAATCAGGCATTGGGCCTCAGACAAGGGTACTTCCTGTGGGATTAACATTTTTGGGGTTTGAGTTGCATGAGGAATAAGTGAGCAAACGTAACAACTTTCGTTACTTGCTTGCTTTGCTGCGGTGCTCATGTCTGAATACCATTTGTTGGATTGGTCAGGGTGTCTGGGGTCCTCTATTTCATCTAACCCCAAGTTATGATAAATATCGTATCTGTTTTTTTCCCACCCCCCTTTTTCTCCTCCTTCTGTTTTTTAATTGGGTTACTGCTAGTAAATATTGCAGCGGGAATATTCTAGACCATGCTTCATCTATATTGTTTATTGTGACATGTGTGTATTCAGTGGCGGTTTCTGGTGCAGTGTGTGTATGCATGCTTGTATTTCTGGAATCAGTTAACCAATAGTAATCATCATTTACATTCCATCCAAGCCCCATTTCTTTGGCTCCAGTATTATTCAACAATGGAATAGCAGTTTCGTTTACGTGCAATTGTAAAAGGGGCAATGTTATATTTTTATCATTCAATTCAATGTTATAAGTGTCCTTAAAAATAGCCGTTGCTTCAGTCCATATTAGTTTAGACCCTGGTTTTGTCATATCAGTTCCGCTCCACCTTTGTTCATTTAATTTGTCACATATAAAACAACATTATACCAAATAAGATAAAATATCATTACTGCAAATAATATGGCATCATATTTTATAACACATTCCAAATTATTTAATCTACTGGCCCTAGTGGCATCCCTATTTCTATCTAACATTTCAGCTTGCTCAGCCATTTCGTCGCATTGGCTCATGCTGAACCTATGTGGGCGAGACAAATTCGTTAAGTCACATGGAAGAAAAATAATTGCAATTATTCATTTCTTTTTCATTTCTTTACTCAGTTAGGCATGTAACAATTCCTTTTCATTTCATCATGGAATAGATTAGGAAAAAATAGAAAAAACAACACGATTGATATGAAAAGAAAAGAAAAAGAGAGAGAGAGAGAGAGAGAGAGAGAGAGAGACAAAATATATATAAAACCTTTGCTTTTCCTCTATACTTTCCCTGTCTTAAGTTGCAATTGTCATCATGTCAGCCTGTGCCAGTGATGGCATCCACACAGTCAGTTTCATTTTGGGGAGGTGTAACACTGTGTGCCCTTCTTACGTCTGAGAGGTGCACGCAGTATTTTAACCCTGTGACCTTGACTGAGTTGGGGTGCTGTACACCACTGTGTATGGACCATGAAATCTCGGTGAATTCCACCTTCTCACAAAGTTTCTAATGAGAATTTGTGTCTCCTGGCATTAAAGGCCCCTCTGGGCTGTCTGCTGTCGGCATGGAGGTGTCTGTTGCTACATCTTCAGAAAATGGTGAAACAATTTGTTTTGCAATGCTGCGTACTGCGCGCGTTAGCTGTGTTAGGTATTCCTTAAATTCTTCTCCCAGCACTGTGGCAGCCCTGTGCGCATCAGACGCTCTCCTAACAGGGGAGAGCGGTGTGTGCATTCTCCTTCCCGTCACAATTTTGTGCGGGCTTAAATGATGGTCCTTGCATGGTTGGTTTCTGAGTTGGAACAGTGCTAGGGGCAGACAATATACCCAATTTTTTTTCAACGTGCTGCATAATTTTGATAAATTGCTTTTAAGCAGCCCGTTGATCCTCTCCACAACTCCATTGGCCATTGGATGATAAATCGAACATAATTTGTGTTTCACCCCCAGTAGGGACGTCACTTCTTTGAAGAGGTAATTTACAAAGTGCGTGCCGTTGTCTGAACGGATCACGTCGCAGATTCCCCACTGTGAGAATACTTCTCGCACAAGGAACTTGGCAGCACATTTTGCATCAGGATGGGGACAGGGGCCCTCTTCCACCCACCATGGAAAAGGGCATACCACCACAATTAAGTATCTTGCTCCGTTGCATCTTTCTCCCATATCGACGTAATCGATATGTAGTTCACTAAATGGACCTGTAGGGCGTGGCAAAGTGCCACCCAGAGTTTGCAATGTCATTCCTGAATTGTAAGTTTGCCATGTAGTACATTCAATCACAAACTTAGTCAAGTATTCATGTAGATTATGAACAAACCAATCCTCTTGGATATCTGAGGCAATGTGTTGTTTTGCAACGTGAGCAGGAAAATGCAGTTGTTGGAATGCTACTTCTAATAATTCTACGGGCATCACTACTTTGCCTGTCTTTTCCTGTCTCCAAATGAGATCTGTGGCTGATTGCTTACACCCTCGTTTGCCCCACAACTCTTGCTCTTCCGGTGGGGCCCTTCCCTGGGGTTCTATCAATTGTGCTATGGGCATGTTATTGTATGCATCTGCTGGTTGTTCTGCTGTGGTTGTTTTTACAATGTACTCGGATGTTGGTGTCTTATTGAAGTACAAGGCTTCTTTCGCTGCCGCGTCGACTGCCGCGTTCACCAATGAGACAGCGTCTGTGTTATGGGTATGGGCTTGGCATTTAACCACCACTACTACCGATGGTTCCGCTAAAGCCTCTATTAGTTCATTTAGCAACGTGGCATGTTGTACCGGGGACCCATCTGCTCTTCTGAACCCTCTCCTTCGCCAACGTGATAGCCCTGAGTGAACTATGGTGGTAACATAAGCTGAATCTGAATATATAGTCACGGTACAACCTTTGGCTGTGTGTAACGCACTGATTAGTGCAGTCAGTTCGGCTGCTTGTGCAGAGTAATGTGCACAAGCACTTCATATGTGTCTTCTTCCATGCGCATGTTTTTGCACAATCACTTCATATGTGTCTTCTTCCATGCGCACTACCGCCATCCCCACATGTTTCTCTCCTGTCTCTGAATTTATGGATGCTGACCCGTCTATGAAATATATTTCACCTTCTGTAAGGGCGTTTTCGCTTGCTTTGGGAATGTCATCGCCCTCTCCCTCGTATGTGCTACAATCGTGTTCCTGTAAATCCTCAGTTGTACATGGCTCTGTAATAAAGGTAGCTGGGTTCACTGTTTTGCATCTGACCACATGTACATTTGGACTTGATATTATTATTTCATAAGCAGAGGTGCTCTGTGTTGTGAGGGTAGATTTTGATCTTTCCAAGATAGCAAATAACGAATATTCCGCATATAGCGTCACTGAACATCCCATTACGATCGTGGCACTTTTCTCAATGGCGAAGGCCGCTGCAGCGAGGGCCTGTTCGCAAGCGAAATGTCCCTGCATTACTGGGTCTAATATTCCACTCTAGTACGCTAATGGTTTGTGGCCTAGTGATGTCTTTTGTGTCAATACTGCTGTCATTAATGTTCCATTGCTGTGTGAAAACAGGAAAAATTCCCCTTCATAATCTAGATTTGCAAGGACTGGGGCGTCTGAAATAAGATCTTTTAATCGAGAGAATTGAGCAATTGTCTCCTGTGTCCATTTTATTGGGGCTCTGTTCTTTTGTGCTTCTTTTAGTGCTTGTAGCATTGGCCGTGTAAATGCTACGTAATCGAGGATCCACGCTCGGCAATAGTTACATATGCCAAGAAATTTCTGCATGTCCTTCACTGTTTTTGGTATGATAATGTGTCGAATGGCTGCTGCTCTGTCTGGTAATATTCTTTTTCCGTCTTTAGATATTTGCTGGCCAAGATACACAACGTCAGCAAGGCAGTATTGTAACTTTCCTTTGTCCACCTTGTATCCCTTGGCAGCCAAAACGTTAAGCAGTGTTATCGAGTCTTCTCTACACTCTTCTTCTGTTTTGCTGCAGACAAGTAAATCGTCTACGTACTGTATTATGGTGCTCCCTACATCTATGTTGCCAATGTCTTCTCGTAGTACTGTGTTAAAAATGCTGGGGCTTTCGCAATACCCCTGTGAGAGTCTGCGATGTTCATATCTGTTGTTTCCTAATGTAAAAGCTGTAAGGTACTGTGACTCTGGTGCCAGTGGCACAGAGAAAAAGGCATTTTTCAGATCAATGACGGTGAAGCAAGTTGCCTCTTTTGGTATACTGCACAATATTGATGACGGGTTAGGCACTAAAGGGAACTCTTTTTGGATGACGTCATTGAGTGGGCGGAGGTCCTGGACCATTCTCCACGCCCCTCCTTTTCCTTTCTTAATTGGAAAAATCACTGTGTTGCATGGGGAAGTCGATGGCACTAAGATCCCTTGGCTTAGGAGTGCATTCACTGTTTCTCTAATACCTTCCTCTGATTCTTTGGATATTGGGTATTGTTTCACTCTGGGTGGGAGGGCACCTGGTTTCAGTTTTATTTTTATGGGAGTTACCTCATGCAACAATCCCAGATCGTGTGGTCCCGTAGTCCAAATTTCAGGTGCTACCCTGGCCATGTCTTCTTCAAATATTGTCAGTGGGGCTTTTATGTTAGCCATGAGTGGGTTGTGTATTTCTCTGTATTGAATCATAATGTCACATGGTATGCTTATTTCAATTATTATTTCTCCATCCCCTTCGTAATCAGTAAACAATTCTTCATCAGTAATATCTTTTAGCATTATGTTTGTCTCTATGCATAGCACACTTCTCCACTCGCATCCTTGCGTGTCCAGACCTATGACCACAATGCGTTTGTTGGAAACTTGAACTGCCTCAATTTCTATAGAAATGATTGTGCCTGGCACTACATCTGTTGGTGTGATTGGGCGGAATATGAAATCGGATGGTATTCCCCACTCTTTTTGTGTTATTTCAGGCACTACTCGGGCTAATACCTGTATTCCATAGACGAACATGTCCATGTCAATGGGAATCCCTCTTACTGCAACTTCCTTTGTAATCGTACTTATTAGCAAGAGTGCCCGTACAGGGCATACCCCTGGCGATGAGCACGCTATTCCTCTTTCAGTAAAGGCTCTGGTCATGTTTAACAAACTGAGTAGGTCTCGCCCCATCAAATTGATTGGCGCGTCTTCGTAATACAATAAGGGTGCATGCACTGTTTTCCCCCCACTGTTACATCAACATCTTTTGTATAAGGTACTTTTAAAATATCCCCAGAGAACCCCTGCGTCTCCAAATTTCTTACCGAGAGCTGAAACCGCCCTTCTGTGAGGCATGATTTTTCTGCTCCAGAGTCTACCATAAAGATAAACTGCTTGTTTCCTATCTCTGCCGCCACTAGTGGTTCCTCATTTGCACTTTGTGTGGTGGATAGGACTGGACACGCAAGTGCTCCCTGTGGGCTTTCCTAGTCTTGGTATTTTTGCTGACCTGGCATTGAAAAAACGTTGTCACCCACAACCGTTATGCCGTGGTATGGTGCGGGAGCACCGTTTGCAGCCGCTGCAAAAGGGTTATTGTTTATGTTCCCTACTGGGTTTTGTCTTGCCATGGGCTGTAGTGCGTTTTGCTGTTGTGGCTGCTGTTGCTGTTGCTGCTGTTGCTGTTGTGGGGCTGGCTGTCTCTGTTGCATTTGGGGGTCATAGCAGTATTGATCCTGTTGTCCCCCCTACCCATTGGAGCTCCACAAGGGCTACCTGGGTGTGGGCAGCCCCACCCCTGTTCATTGTTCATGGGCTGTTGCTGCTGTTGAAAATACCCTGATGGTCGCATTCTACAATCTCGTGAATAATGTCCCCATCTTCCACAATTCCAACACGACCCCTGTTGTCCTCCCCTTGGTCCTTGCCCACCATACCCTCTGTTTCCCATTCCTCCGTATCCTCCCCTTTGCCCACGATACCCAACTCTTCCTTAGGCCGGCCTGTTCTGCCACTCGATCCTTGGCATGGTTGTTCCTCTCCGTTCCACTGTCCTTGGTCCTCTCCAACCCACTGCGCTGCTATCCCGACGGGCCTTCCTCCCGCGTTTTCTTCTCCTTCGTTTCCTCTGTCTGCTGTTGCACTGGCAGTAATGGCGGCGACCTTCACTAATTTCGTCTGTACTAATTTCGCTTTGTCAGCCAGCCTCTTTTGCGTGACCTCCTTTTCCTTCTCTTTGATCCTCCTCCAGTGGTGTACAATTATGCTCTGAATTTCAGGCCACCCTTTGGGTTCGATCCCAGCTATTTTGTCCAAGGCCTTCTGCACCTCTTTCGGCAACCCCTTTTTAATGATAAAATAGAATAAAGATGTTGATTGATTCCATGTCGTACCGGTTTCGCTTCTCCATAAATCTTGCACTCGCAAAATGAATTGCGCAGTATCCTCGTTCTCCTCCATCGTACACTGCATCACTGCATGTAAATCTGGAACATCTGGAAATGCACGCCGCAATGCATCCTGCACTTGTGCTCGAACATTGTTAAATGGTGATCCATTGTGTCGGTCACAGCCCATTGTTACTCCCAGGAACCCTGCCCTTTCCCAGATTGTATCTGCTTGGTCCCCGATTGCTGAAAATAATAGACTTTTTACATCACCTATAGCTAACGGCACGCCTGCCGTGTTTTTCTCAAATACATGTATCCACTTACCTGCCCCTCCCGTCAGCGGTGGGAGGAGTTTTAACAGGTTGGTTTTGTCCATTTGGGCCCACGGAATGTAATTTGGCCTACCTGCTCCTTTATGTATCAGTGGCATTTGTAGTTTTTGTTTCTTTCCCGTTCTGCTTGTCTTCCCTTTTTTAGCTTTACTTACCAATATGTTTCCTATCCTCCCTGTTTGTTGTCTTAATCTACTTTGCAATAATGGTGGCGATAGTGTGTCTGGGTAACGGTGGTTTGGCAGTGGGGATCCCTCTGCGGCAGCTGCCTCTTCGTGTTCATCTAAATCGTCCTATATTTCTTCTATTTCTGACTCAAACTCGTTATTATCCTCCCAGTTTTCCTTGGGTTCACTTCCTGGTCTTCCACTCTGGTCTCCACTTTGCTGACTCTCTGGTGTATCTGGGCGTATAATTCTTACTGGCTTGTTATTCAATTGGAACAGGAACTGTCCTGACTGCCACTCTTGTTCTCGCCTCTGTTGTGATGACGTCCCTTGTGATACTATAGACAGGCCTGATACCGAGGCTGCTGGAGTTGCATTGCTTGCTGCCCCGATCGGAGGTGTGAGATCTGCCAATGACAGCGGGGTACCTCCCCTCCCCCTGGCAGCATTTGCCCTTTGTCACATAAAGCTCTTAACCGTGTTATTTCCATTTGTGCTTGTGCTAGCTGACGGTCCAAATCACCTGTTAAACGTGCTATATCCACAGGAGGCGCACTCGTGGGGCCATACAGGCCTCCTTTGTCATATGGTGGAGGTTAGGGGGCTGTTGCCTCGCTCTGGGCAGTGGCGGTGGGTGGTATATACAGGGGTTCACTAAACCCTACCGCTGGCCTAGTCATTAAGGGATAGATTTTTGTTACTTTGTTTTCAGTTTTAGTTGTTGAAAATTCCCCTTTTGGTGTCCCACCTACTTCTTCAGGGTTTTTCTGCTTTTCTTTAATTCGGTTTGTACCTACCTCTGCCGTGGGGGAAACTTCCTCAAACATTTGCCATAAATCTAACACTTCTCTCCGGTTCTGTAACTGTTTCCCTTTGTATCGCGCTAGCAAAGGTGTTGATACTAGGTCCAACACTCTTTTGTCAAATGATCCTCCTTCTGGCCAAATTGGTGTAACCCCATCTCCCTTTATCTCAGTGATCCACTGATCGTGATACTTCTGTATCCTGTCGCTATAAAGTGGAAGGTGCTGGCAAATATGTGCTAGTGGTGTTACTCCCCCCATGGCAATGTTTCTTTTCCTTTCTTGAGTATTCTAGTACCTTTGAATCTCTTCCCACCTCTTACTTGGTATATCAATTACAATATGTAGAAATAATACGTTCTTTATCAATGCTCACAATTACCATATGTCACATTAGCTTTCTGAGAGGTGTTACCTGATCACCTCTCACAGTTTATTTCTTCTGCTTTACCTTGTATCGATCACAAATTACTTGCGTTAAAATACTTTAGCGTGTTCAACAAGACATATACATAAAAGCAGACCAACACACATATAATCATGCAACATACACATGGACTGCCTATGCGCGTTTCTTCTTTCCTATTCCCGTTACTGACTCTGTTTTTTCTTCTTCCCTATACTACCTACTATTTCGCATTCACTCCATACCTCTTTCACCTTTATTATGTCTCAAGATTTCTCCCATGGAAAAAGAATATTCTAAAAACTACTCTGAGCCTACACGAGACCCCTACTATTTTTCTCTTTATCTCTATTCTGCACTTGGTCGGGACAAATGCTATGCGGTGCTGCCTTCTACCCCCTACGGGCTAGGATACCACTTCTCTTCTTCTTCTCACTTCTTACAACACCTAATGGCCATATAAAGGATAGATCAGAAATGCCGCACCGTCACTAACACAGACCCTATTCTTGGCTACCTTCCCTTTATTACTAATTCCCTTCTTCCCGTATTTCCCCTTTACCTTCCTTTGGGGTCTTTGCAACCGGGACTCCACGTGTTCAGTCAGGTACTCCGAGGGTCGCCGCTCGCGGCCGGACCTCGCTCAGGTCCGTCCCCCAACCAAGCCGTGGCCTGCCTTGGCGAGCAGCTTTGTAGATCGGGTATTCGTCAACCGGGAACTCTTGACCCTTTCTTCTTGGTGTGCACAGTCTGGTCAACCGTGGAGGCGATGGTTATACTGGGGGGCGCCCTGGATCTCGCTGCCGGGCGGCGCAGGCCTCAAGGCACCTCTCTAAATCACGTTGCGGGGGTCACCAAAAATGTAGGTGCCTTTCGCCGTCTTACTACGTGTGAGAGAAAAAGAAATAAAATAACAGGCAAAGCCCCTTGTCGGGGAAAGAGGCACTGAGACCCGGCTGCAAGAGTTCAAAGGATGGTTTATTTCTCCAGTTAGGAAATAACCCAAAAAACTCTCTAACCCATTTACCTCAGTGCCAACATTTATATTAGTTAAAGTAACTCTAACAAAAATTACTAAATGGACCCGATTGGCCAGACGGTGTGGTGCTGTAGGTGTGGGTAGCATCTCTTCCTCTTGGATGGCTGAGTAGCTGATGGACGTCAAACATCTTGCGCTCCATGCAGGTCAGGGTCCGGTCACTGTGGTCACTACCTAAGCTAGTATTGTTGCATACTAAATGACAAATTATTTAAAACATTTTATGCTACTTGTCACATTTCTACATGAGTTACACACAATGATTATTGTCAGTACAATTGGGTCATTTGTGGCTTTAATTGAAGGCCTTGACCTTTATTGTGCATGTAAAAGAATCAGGCTATGTTTGCATCTCTTTCTAGGTTTCAAATTCATTAGTGCTAGTAAAAGCATATATAATAATAAAAATGCTTAAGGTTAGTAGTGGGTGTGTTGGGTGGGTTTCACAGCACAGGCGAGGGTCTGGCACTTGAAAGAAATAGCTTACAGGGGGTGCAGGGTCAGGATGACAATAAATTGTTTTAATGGGGGTGGGTGGCTTGCACGTTCATGAGGACGAATCGAGGAGAAAGTGCTCAGCTCATCTTGGTTCACATGTCGGTTTTCAGACAAACAGTGATCTCAGAGGAAGAAAACTGTAGCACATTGATTGTTGCAACTTTCTCCAGCCTCAGCGTGAGAATGGAAGGGCAGAGCTTTTCCTTTGCAGGGGGGAGTGCAAGGGTGGGGGCCAGCCAGCTGCCTGCGTGCCTTGTGTGTATCTTTGTCCTTGGCTGCTGCGGTGGAAAGGGGAGCTGAGCATTGCTGTACTATCGCGGCAAGGCCTGTTTACCCAAGATGGAGTCAAAAGGGGGCACAACAAATTGATGCCCCGTGTCCTGCTCAGTGGTCCGATCTATGCAGCAGTCAACCATGGTTAAATTTACATAAGAGCAAGGGGCAATACCACTACCGGAGGCACGCAGTCAAAGCCTTGTACTGAGGAGCGTACGACGCGAGGGGGCCTGAGGACCCCTTGCTCCCATACAATAGTTTCTTCCTAATGTTGAAGCAGCCTCTACTTTTTAACTTCACTGAGTATTGGTTTGACTTGTCTCACCAATCAGGTGACAGGCTATGTAGTGGCACCTGGTATATCAGGGTTCCTCATCCTTATTCTTGGCTACTCTGCATCCCTATAGGGCACTTACACCATGTCCGGTAGCCATTTTCCATCATAACATGGTTCTGTGTCTTTTCATCCTTGATGTTTTTTTGGGACATCCTTAAATTTATTTTGCTTTTTGTAAGTCACAGGTTTGTTTTCTAAGGTTTCCTAGATCCCACTTCCAACTTGCCATGTGCTTGATCTCTTCCTCTTGTTTGGGCAGCCGTTCTTCCACTATATTCAGTCTCTCAGCGATGCCTGTCTTGCCCAAACTCACCATTTTAGGTTCTGTTTTGTCGCATGGTTCAGTGCATCTGTCATTTCTTTTTTGTTTTATTGCAGTTATTTTCTCCTGAGCTGTCTCAATACCAATGTCAGTCACTTGCTGAGCTTCTTCAGCTGGTGGGGTAGGCAGTTGTCACCCTGTTGTTTCATGTTGGTTGCAGTCCTAGATATTGCCTTCCATTACTTCCCCTTTGCTCTCTATGCAGGCTGTCTACTTTCCTCTCACCTCGAGCTCCTGGGGCCCCCGGCAAAAGCCTCTTCTCGCACTACCAACCTCCTTCTCAGTCATTTGACCAATGGAGCAAGTGTTAGTAGCTGCTGTTGCCTCCTCTTTTATTTCCCCGACCCTTGCTACTGACTCTCACTCTGACTCAGCCCTTGCTAAACCTCACCTCTCTATCTCCAACACCCTTGAAATCCTTGCCCCTGCCATAAGGATCTGCATTAAGCCTACCTCAAAGTGCAACAGTTGGTATGATTCTGACCTAGCCTCGCTGAAAAGCAAGTGCAGAGCTGCGGATCGGAAGTTGTTGGCTTCTCGCACACCCTCTGACAAACTGGCCTGTGCCTGCTCAAAAGGCACTACAGACTCTCCATCCGGTCCAAGAAGTGGGCCCATATTCAAGTCCGCATCTCTGGGAGCACAAACAACACGGCTGAACTTTTCAAAATCTGTAAGGAACTTGACAATCCTACTGCAATCTCTACTTCTCCTCTTCCTTTGCAGGCCCTCCGCACAGCTTTGCCCTCCCACTTCTCATCCAAAGCTCTGGACATCCTGTCCTCACTCTCCTGTACAACCCTCCCTCCTGCATCTGCACTTAGGCCTCCCTCCTTCTCTCCTCCTTCTCACCCAAAGCACTGACTGACGTTACCAAGAGTGATTGCTCTATGAAAGCCTCTTCCAAGCAGGTGCTTCCCTGCTCCTCTAGAACTATCAAGGACAATATTGCTGCCCTTGCTCCCTCCTTGGCTGAGTTTTGCAATCCCTCCTTTTCCACTGGCTCCTTCCCATCATCTGTGAAGCTCTCCCTTGTGCAACCCCTCCTAAAATAAACTGTGAGTAGGCACTTCCTGCCCAGCTAACTACCACCCTATTTCCCCTACCCCCTTCTTGGGCAAACCTTTGGTGAAATTGATCATCTCAAAACGAATCCATCACACTGGATCTGTTGGCTGTCTCCATGACCACCAGTGGAAACCACTCTGATGAACACCTGTGAAACCTCAACTCCAAAGTTCCTTCTGTTCTCATCCGCCTTGATCTGTCCTCTGCCTTCAACACCGTCAATCATGCCACCCGTCTCCGGGACGGGACTCTCTGGGCATCACAGACTGGGTACTGGTGTGGCTTACTTCTTTCCTTTTGAATCAGACTTCCCAGGTTCAACTGGCCCTGTTTCTCTACTCTACCTCGGTCTCTACTTCTGCCATCCTTTAGGGCTCTATCCTCTCACCACAGCTTTTCAACATTTGCCATGCCCCTCTTGCCCACTTGATCTCCACCTTCTCTCCTCACTTCCAGTGTTATGTGGATGACACTCAGCTGCCTTTAAGCTTCACTCCTCTACCTCCCTCTCTCATTCCCAAATGTCTGACCACTATTCAGCCATGTTGTGCTATTAATGATCTCTATCTTAAAACCAGTAAGACTGAGATCGTTCTCATTGGCACTTCCCCTTTCATTCCCCCTTACTCCATGGCTGCCCTCCATGGGCCTTCACCAGTTGCCTTCTTGTGAGACAAAGAAACTTGGGGTTATCCTCGACTCCTCTCTCTCTCTCCTTCTCACCTCATATCGCTGACCTTGCCAAGAAGGCTCATTTCCAGCTTTACCTCCTCAGAGGAATTCTCCACTTCCTCACCTTCCCCCAGAAACTCATTGTCTCTAGAGCTCTGGTTCTCTCCAGGCTGGACTACTGCAACAGCCTCATCCTCAATCTGCCTCTCTCCTCCCTCTGCCCTCTTCAACTAATCCAGAATAGAACTGCAAGACTTATCCTTGGCCCTAAGCCTAAGGACTGCATCTCTCCAGCCCAAGACATTCTCGACTGGCTCTTGGTAGCCACAAGGATTTCTGGGGCCTGGGGCCACACTATATCCAACTTTCTCTCCCTAAATACCCCCCTGATAGAATCCTTCGGTCCTCTAGCTCTAACGCTCTGCGGTCAGACATTTCTCCAAGCAGAGAGTGGTGCTAGATCTCTTTCTTCCCTCTGGAATGGCCTCTGCACCCCTCTCAGACTTGAGTCAGATTTCCTTAAGTTCTGGAAGCTTCTCAAGACCTTCCCTTTCTCCCCTCCTTCCATCCCCCCTTCCTTGCTAATGCCCCCCCCTGCTGCTTTGACTGGCTTTTTGGTCCCTTCCGAGTCATGCAGGTCCCAGGCACTCCCTCAACCAGTCTGCCTCAGCACCCCCTTCGAGTAGTTGCCTTCGGGCAACCCTCCGTGACTAGACTATTGAGTCTGGTCCTTCCCCCCTCCTCGCACTAGTTGACCCTTATCCCGTCCCCCGCACACTTGCCCTCTGGGCTCCCCTCCATCACTTACCCAGCCCTTGGGGCCCCCTCTATCCTGCATCCCGCCTCCCTTTACCCTCCTCCTCGCCCTGACCTGCTCTCCCCTCCTTCACTTCCTTTGCTGCACTTGCACGATCCGAATGTCACAAGGCATAGTGGGACGGAATATGTTTTTTATCCTCCTCTGTTCCCCCCTACCTCCCCTTTGCCTTGTAGCACCCAGAAACACTTTCTGCTGTATAGGCGCCATACAAAGGCTCAATAAATAAAAAAATAAAAATAGACTTTATTTCCTTAGGCCATTTTTTGTTCGGGCTAATAGGTGCGCTTGAGCGCCGCCTACAAGCCCAAACTATTGCATCAGGGTACAGATTGGAAGACATGACATATGAGGGACACACACGCAGGTGTTTGGCTATTTGTCCACTCATTGACTGTGCATGGCCATGCTAATCCCTATTGTCGTTCCCACCCAGTTCCTGCCCCTGCCCACCCAAAACTTCTCCTCTTGGGAAATCTTTGAGTTTCCACCAAACTACCGCTCATATTTTGATGGTAAGAAAATACCGCCAAACCCCAAAATTACCCCAATAAGACAGAATATCTTACATCCTCTACACCATGATGACCCCATTCGGCCGCAATTTACTGATGTGGCGCTTCACAGTGACATCACATTTCACCCAAGGTAAGGAAGGCCTGATGCCCTTCCTCCCAGCTCATATTCTTGCTCGACTGCTACTGGTGTTTCTATGTTCTCTGGCTACAGTTCACTGACACTGATGCAGCGCTACTCCTCTTTTGTGCTCTATATCTGGATTTGATCTTGTCGAGCATACACCACTAACTTTAACTAACTTGGTAAATGTTTTTCGTTCTAATCCTCGATGCCTGTCTGACCTTTCTTCCAAGACACTAACTGCATCTTGCTCTTTTAGGCATGGCCATTTGTCTTTTATTCTGTTCCTTCTAGAAATGTATACCTGTCTGTTCTTCGCTGATACAATCCCACATGTTGTTGCTTTCCCATATGTTCACCCTGCATTGTGTCTATTCTTTCCCTGTTGCGTGCATACTGTTGTAGCCCTGGTACATGTGTGTGAGATTTCTTCCGTTTGCACCCATCATAATGTGCCTAGTAGTTCCAACATCCCTACCTCCTGTAATCTCGTGTCTCCTCTTTGTTCTGCCAATGCTGCTTTGCTACTATGTGCTTTCATCCTCCTTTCTTGACTCTTCACTTATCCCTCGGTCTTATCTTATTCTCCCTCACCTTCCTGTTTGTATACTATCATCTATATGTCTGTTGCATCCCATCTTGCCTGAGACATGTCTGCCCCAGTTTTTCTGTCAAATAGCTTTTTAGTCGTAATTGCCTTCTGCATGCCTGATTTAGTTCCTCATGTATCAGGTGAGGCGTATCCATTCTGCATGCACTCATACCGACTTGTCATCATTGCATTTCTGTGTTTTCCTTAAAGCAGTCTACCTACTTATTCCTGCAATTCCTTTAACTTGTGTTGCATTTATTGTACTTCTCAAATCTTCCCCTCCTGCACTCCCCTTTCATACCTGCTCTCCCCTGTTTAATTCTCAGTGCTTGCACTTTCCAAATCGTCTCACGACCTAGCCAGAATGTTTGTTTGGTTCTCGCCTACTACCTCCTCCTGCACCTCCTACCAATCTCCCCTGCTCTCATGCTATAGCTCTTCCATTTTCCAAATGTTTCAAGAATATTTAAGAATGTTTTTATTTTTATTGTATCTCCTTTCCGCTCCCCTTTCTCTCCCCCTTGTCTTGATGCACCTTGAAATAAAATGTTTGCTGTATTGTGTGGATTACAAATAACCAATAAATACATTAAAAAAGAAAACAATACATTTGAGATAAATCTTCTTAGGCTTAAGCAGGATGTCTCCAGAGCAGGGAATTAGCTGGAAGGCGAGCATTAATAGTATTGATTGTGTTTAGGGAGAAAATGTAACAGAGTTGAGGGGTATGAAAGTCAAATAACATTTCATTGAGGGAGAGCAGGAACATGCAAGTAGCATTTAAATGAGGGACAGCTAGAACACTGAACTAAGGATGTAGTCTGTTTGGGACTGTTGTCTTCTAAACCCCAGTGACAAACTCATCTGGCATGAATACATCTGACACTTCTTGACAGAGTGAGTAGAGAATCATGTTATGTTATTTTATGTTATTGTTACTTGGACCGAGCACTACTGCCATTTTTCATGGTCTCCAGGCACTCAGGAGGATCTGAAAATGAAGGGGCTTTAGTGTGGTTAGTTGGTTAGTAGGGTTGAGAGGCACAAGAACAAGAGAGCTTCAATGCACAGTCAGTATCTCCAGTTCCAAAAGAATGGACACTGTGTGCTGGTATGGCTTCAGTTGATTGTCATTGTTTGATGTTTTTTGTGTTTGATTGTATGTGGGTGTTTCATGTGAGTGTTGGTGGTGCGGCTGGAGTTTAGGTATATTGTTGTGAAGGTCTGTGTTGGATGGTGGGTATACAGAGTGACTGAGAGTTATTGGTAGCATTAGGCAGGTGTTGTCCGGATTGCTTCTGCTTTGGGTTATCCTTTGGCTTATTTTGTTTCTTTTTGATTTTGCATAAGATATGTCTTTGGGCAGTCCAGTTTCATAGTGTTTTGTGCATTGTAGTGATGGGGTTTCTCCAAAGAGCCATGTTTTTAATTGCTTCTTAAATTGTAGGTGATCTTTTGTGGTTCAAATTTCCTTTGGGAGTGAGTTCCATAGTTGCAACCCTATGCAGGAGAATGCTGAGCCCCTAAATGCTTGTTTTGCATATTGTTTTAGTAGGAGGCAGATGTTGTTGCTTGATTTTAGTGTTAAAGTTGGTATGCAGATGGTAATTATTTCCGGTATGAAGGCCAATCCTTGGCCATGGATAGCTCTGTGTGTTATGCAGTGTGTTTTGAAGGCAATTCTTTTCTTGAACAGTAGCCAATGCAGAGATCTTGGTGCTGGGGTGGTGTGTTCTCTCCTAGTGAGTCTAAGGATTAGTCTTGCTGCTGTATTCTGAATTTGTTGTGACTTCCTCATGAAGTATTCTGGCATTCCGAGGTTGATGCTGTTGGCCTAGTCAATTCTTGATATGACGAGGGAGTTGACGGCATGTGCTCTGTGCTTGAAAGAGAGGTAAGGAAGTATCTTCTTAATTGTGTGTAGATGGAAGAAGCATCTATATATTACTGTGTTGATTTGTGTTTCTAGTGTTAGTTCATTATCCATTCGGATTCCAAGGTTTTTGACCATTTTAGATGCTTCTGGCAGGCTTCCTAGCTCGGTGGACCATGGGATGTGATTGTCATTTACTACAATCATGATTTTGGTTTTGTTCAGGTTGTGTTTAAGGCTGTTGGTGCTCATCAACTGGTTTGGTTCAGTGAGGCAGTTGGTGAGTGCTGGATTTTGTTCTTCACTGGAGTTGATTCTGTAGATGTTTTGAGTGTCATCTGTGTAGTTATAGCATGTGAGGCTATATTTTTGTATGAGTTTGAGCAGTGGGGTCGTGTAGATGTTGAAGAGTAATGGGGAAAGTTATGAGCCCGGTGGGAGTCTGTATGCTGTTTTCGGGGGTGTTGGCTTGAATGGTGCTATGCAGGTTGCTACTGTTCTTTCTTTCAAGAAGGATTTTAGCCAGAGGAGAGGTGTCCTGCCTATCCCAATAGCTTCTGTTTTTTTGATCAGTATATCATGGTTGACTGTGCCAAAGGCTGCAGAGATTTTGAGTATTATTAGTACTGAGTTGATGTCAGAGTCTGCATTGGTCTTGTAGAGAGAATTTCAACGATGACTCCACATTTTAGCTAGGCCTCCACATTTCAACAAGGATAAAAGATTGATCCCAGTAGTGAGAAAGTGTGTGAAATTCATGTCCGAGACACAGGTTGAATTTAGTATATGTCAGTATTGGGAATAAACAGAACATATGCCAGAAAAAGGAAGGTTTTGAATGTGGCATTGCATAACATGATGTTATCACTTTGCACCACTACACCACAGTTGTGTGGTGAGCTGCACTGTAAAAACATGAGACTAACATACGCTAACCACTAATATTCCATTCTAATATTCAGAGCAAGTCAGTTCATGACTTTTATTTAAACTTGGTGCAGATTGATAAACTGAATGTCCAGGCATTTGTGCTATGCAGAGTTGATTTAACCCTTTAAGTGCCATGGGCATTTCTCCCCAGTGCCAGGGCCTTTTTTGGTGATTTTGGTATGTGGCCATTCAATGGCTTGTAACTTTTTTGTTACATGAGATATCTCGGCCAAATTTGGCTCCTTTTTTTCCCACATGAAGGCGGTCGTAACGCCACCTAGGAATCCCAGGTTTCTGTAGGGGGGTGAGAGAAAATAAGGAAAAAGAAGCCTGTGGTTTTTTCCTTGTAAGAGCTAGGAACAAATGGTTTGCTGTGCTGAGTTCCCCATTTTCGTGGCTTTCAGGAACAGGTTGAGTGGAAATGGAAAAAAATTATTTTGATGTGGTTATCAACCGTTTTGTGAGAGGTAGGCGATTTTTGCCATTTTTGCCAATTGGACATGCATGGACGGAATGGAAGAAAAGGGCAGGAAAGCCAAATTGGAGGACAGAAAGGCATATATTTCTGAAAAGTAGACAACATTCCAAGTTTAGGAAGGGGTGATTTGCATAGGTCAGGCAACAACTAGGTAGGGGAAACTGCCATCAAATGGGGGAAAAGCGGTAAAATGACTGAAAAAAAAGGTATGTGTTGGACATGGTTGGCTTGGTATGGCAATGGCTTCTATGAATTTTGAGAAAAGCAATGCTCCGCTACATTCCCCCAACTCTTGCAGTTAGGAGAGCATACAATTTTTGTAGTGTTTTTACAAAACAAGCAATACCACAAGCCAAACACTGAGCAATGGTACACAGGAGTTATAGGGTCACGGCCTGACCAGACGCACTTAGCATGTGTAAATTGGGAAAACCAATGTGGTGAGGAATGGCAGCCATACATTTTTTGAAAGAGAACAGGCAGACCTTTTCAAGGGTAGGTGACTTGTGCAGGTTCCAAAAGTGTATGGTGGCTAAAGCAGTGACTAAATGTAGGTCACATTTGGGAAAAGAAAGGTTTGTGAGACAAAGGGCACCAGCAAATGGGTCAAAACATTATGAAAACCACACAAACACAACACATGGCCTACCGTCCCGCGTTCCCACAGGTGTCCCGATGAAAACGGTACCTCACATGTGTGGGTGCACCTACCTGGCCGCCAAGGGGAAAGCCTAAAACACAAGTAACCCCAAGTCTGTTTTCAGAGGAAAATCTCAGACATTCTGCCGACCGGCACAATGTACAGATATGGGCCTCGGGTGTCCAAGCAACCGAGGAAAACGGGGAACCCCATGCATTTCCGAAAAGAGGACACCCGTGGGAATCCGCAGAGGTATGATTTGTGCACATCGCCCCAGATTTTATTACCCAGACAGCCCCGCAAAGTCAGAAATGTCGGGAAAAAAACGCTTTTTCCGCACATTTCGCTCGACGCACCAATCGAAACACGCCCCCAACAACACATTGCCTACCGTCACACGTTCCCACAGGTGTCCTGATGAAAAACGGTACCTCACATGCGTGGGTACACCTACCTGGCTGGCAAGGGGCAAGCCGAAAACGCAAGCAACCCCCAGTCTGTTTGCAGAGGGGAATCTCAGCCATTCTGCCGACCGGCACAACATACAGATATGGGCCTCGGGTGTCCAAGCCACCGAGGAAAACAGGGAACCCCATACATTTCCGAAAAGAGGACACCCGTGGGAATTCGAAACACACCGCCAACAACACGTGGCTTACCTTCCCGCGTCCCCACATGTGTCTCGATGAAAACGATACCTCACATATGTGGGTGCACCTACCGGGGGCGCAAAAGGAAAAGGGTAACCCACTGGGAACCCCAAGCCTTTCGCCACTGCCCATTTTGTTCATGTGGGCAACCTACAGATTTGGGCCTAGGGTGTTGAAGCCAGCAAGGAAAACAGGGAACCCCATGCATTTCCCAAAAGAGGACACCCGTGGGAATCCACAGAGGTCTAACTTACGCAAATCGGCCCAGAATGTAATACCCAGAACCACCAGCAAAGACCCACATGGGAGAAGGATGCCCAAGGCCAGGGATATTACCGCCGACTTTGCTGGAGCCCTGGCTGCCCTGCGTTACAGCTTCTCCCCACCAAGGAGTCTCGGCAGTGTGCCAATACCTCCCCGAAGGGAAAAGCTGTAATGCAGCCCAGCCGCAACTCCAGGACAATTGGCGGTGATCTGCCCAGACGGGCCATTCCCACCCACACCACCAACAATCCAGCCCCAGTCTCACCCACCCCACTGACAGTGGGCCCTAACCATAGAATAATAAAAAACAGTACTCACATAACGTTGCAGCTGCTCGGGTAGAAAAAGCTGTAAACAAAACAAAGAACATGTGTTACCTACGGTCACACCAGCAAAATGTAGCCCTCCCCGGGGGCAGATAAGGGGGGGGCTTTCCTGCACTCCTCCCTGGGCTCAGGCGTCCGTTCCTAGGAGCAGATATCTGGTCCCAGGGAGGGCTGCATGACTTGGCACCCACTCCATTGCGGGTGGGGGAGTAGGGGGTCAACGTCCCATCCCATTAGAAAAGTCCCTGACCCTTTGGGGTGCCCCACCGCCCCCCCCTAAAAAGCGTTCCGCCATTTTCATTTTTTTCCTTTGGTAACCCAACTCCCCTTGGTGCAGAGGGTCACATTGGTGTGCCAATCTGGCGCTGGGGTGCCCAAACCTTACTGCCCCACCCACTGGGGGGGCCTGTCCCACCATTTTTGGGGGCCCTCTCCCCCCTCACCCCAAATGGGTGTCGAGGGCACCACATGCAGGCCTCCCCGGGCCTCCTACAAACGGCTGCGTGAGGTACACCCCACCTCCATTTGGGGTGGGGTGGGAGAGGGCCACCACAAAAGGTGGGGCAGGACCCCCAATAGATGGGGCAGTAGGGTTTGGGCACCCTGGGGGCAGATTGACACACTAATGTGGCCATCTGCACCAAGCGAAGTTGGGTAAACAAAAAAAATAATACAAATTCATAGGCTGCTTTTTAGGGGGGGCTGAGGGGCACCCTAAATTGGCAGCGAATGAAGTACTGCAACGGGGGGTGGCCCTCACCCCCCCACCCCAAATGGAGGGCCCCACCTCATGCAAACCTCCCTGGGGGCTGATATCTGCTCCTAGGAAGGGGCATCTGACCCCAGGGAGGGATGCAAGAGGTGCCCCCCCTATCTGCCGCCAGGGAGGGTTGCATGAGGTGGGGCCCTCCATTTGGGCTGGGGGAGGGCTGAGGGCCACCCCCAGTTGAAGTACATCATTTGCTGCCAATTTAGGGGGCCCCTCAGCCCCCCCTAAAAAGCAGCCTATGAATTTGTATTTATTTTTTTGTTTACCCAACTTCGCTTGGTGCAGATGGCCACATTAGTGTGGCAATTTGCCCCCAGGGTGCCCAAACCCTACTGCCCCATCTATTGGGGGTCCTGCTCCACCTTTTGTGGTGGCCCTCTCCCCCCCACCCCAAATGGGTGGCAGGGACACCTCATGCAGGCCTCCCTGGGCCTCCTACAAACGGCTGCGTGAGGTACACCCCACCTCCATTTGGGGTGGGGGGGAGAGGGCCACCACAAAAGGTGGGGCAGGACCACCAATAGATGGGGCAGTAGGGTTTGGGCACCCTGGGGGCAGATAGCCACACTAATGTGTCCATCTGCACCAAGCAAAGTTGGGTAAACTAAAAACAAAATACAAATTCATAGGCTGCTTTTTAGGGGGGCTGAGGGCCACCCTAAATTGGCAGCGAATGATGTACCGCAACGGGGGGTGGCCCTCAACCCCCCCACCCCAAATGGAGGGCCCCACCTCATGCAACCCTCCCTGGGGGCAGATAGGGGGGGGCCCACCTCATTCATCCCTCCCTGGGGTCAGATGTCCCTTCCTAGAAGCAGATATCTGCCCCCAGGGAGGGTTGCATGAGGTGGGGCCCTCCATTTGGAGTGGGGGGGTTGAGGGCCACCCCCGTTGTGGTAGATCATTCGCTGCCAATTTAGGGTAGCCCTCAGCCCCCTCTAAAAAGCAGACTGTGATTTTGTATATTTTCTTTTGTTTACCCAACTTCGCTTGGTGCAGATGGCCACATTAGTGTGGCAATCTGCCACCAGGGTGCCCAAACCCTACTGCCCCATCTATTGGGGGTCCTGCCCCACCTTTTGTGGTGGCACTCCCCCCCCACCCCCAATGGCTTGGGGACACACCTCATGCAGGCCTCCCTGGGCCTCCTCCAAACGGCTGCGTGAGGGACACCCCACCTCCATTTGGGGTGAGGGGGGAGAGGGCCACCACAAAAGGTGGGGCAGGACCCCCAATAGATGGGGCAGTAGGGTGTGGGCACCCTGGGGGCAGATAGCCACACTAATGTGGCCATCTGCACCAAGCAAAGTTGGGTAAACAAAAAACAAAATACAAATTCATAGGCTGCTTTTTAGGGGGGCTGAGGGCCACTGTAAATTGGCAGCAAATGATGTACCACAACGGGGGGTGGCCCTCAACCCCCCCACCCCAAATGGAGGGCCCCACCTCATACAACCCTCCCTGGCAGGAGATAGGGGGGGCCCCACCTCTTGCATCCCTCCCTGTGGTCAGATGCCCCTTCCTAGGAGCAGATATCAGCCCCCAGGGAGGGTTGCATGAGGTGGGGCCCTCCATTTGGGGTGGGGGGGTTGAGGGCCAACCCCCATTGCAGTACTTCATTTGCTGCCAATTTAGGGTGCCCCTCAGCCCCCCCCTAAAAAGCAGCCTATGAATTTGTATTATTTTTTTTGTTTACATTTCCCCCCACCACCTCACAAACGGATCCATGGTCTAGTGGGTTGCTGGTCACGGATTGAGCGCCCTGCACCCGATCCGTTACCAGCAATGCCTCATATGTGGTGTCCTTGGAAAGGGGAGAAAGTCCCCTTTCCAGGGACACCACTTTTTGATCAATCCCTGGTGGTCCAGTGGGCCCCAGGGCCCCAAACCCCCTCCCACCTCCCTCCATCCCTCGAATTATTTTTATTTTTTTTTTTATTTCACCCCTGGGGGCAGTGATGATCTGCCCCCAGGGGTCCCTGGTGCTGTGGCCCCATGCTTTGGGGCCATGGGGGAAGGGGGCCGCTTACCTAGTAAGCAGCCGCCCCTCCCCCCGCGTCGCAAACGGATCTTCATTTGATCCGTGACGTTGCTGCCCGTGGATCGAGGCGCCCTGCCCGATCCGCGGGCAGCAATGCCACACAATTGGTATCGTTGGAAAGGGGAGAATCTCCCCTTTCCAGTGATACCCGCCTCGATCTCCGGCTTGAAATACAGCCGGAGATCGAGGCTGACTAAGAAGGGAACTCACCTTCTTTATCCACCGCAGCAGCCGAAAATGGCTGCTGAGATGGATTTACTTTCAGTTTCACGCCGACGTGCGTTACGCACGCCGACGTGAAACTGAAGGTAATCCAGCCCCCTGGCAGTGAGGGGGGACCTCCCCCTCACATAGCCCGGGGGTTGGATTACAGTTTTGAGCGATCCCTGCTTTGCAGGGATCGCTCAAAACAAGGTGCCGAAAAGGACGAGCTATCTCGTCCTTGGCACTGCGTGCGCACTGTCAAGGACGAGATACCTCGCCCTTGGCACTTAAAGGGTTAAAATGCAAGCAAACAACTGTGGAAGTAATGGTTTTGCAGGTGATCTGGAAACTGGTTCCATTGTTCATATTGTATAACCGGAAAGGACAGATTAGGGATATGTACATTTTGCATCCACCGCTGCCGCTCTAATGAGGCAGGTTAGTCACGGCTTAAGAAGTTTCCAGAGAGATGGTTGAATGACAAAGGGAGGTGGTTCTGGTTCATAGATCACTAGTATTATTGTTAACTTCAATGCTTCAATTATGTTTCTGGTGCAGGGGGGGGTATTATCTCCTGGGCTGGGAGACTAAATACAACTCTCATTCCACCAACCTGTTGTTGCCAACCGGTAACCTCATTGCACTCTTTGAGGATATACTTCCTCCAACGTAATGTTCAGTGTGTAATTAGAGATTCAATAGCTCATCATGCAATATTTAATCCCTATAGGTAAGCACAGCAAAGCAAACATTTTAAGCAAATTTTAAACAGAATTTAAATCCTTTTTATTTGATGACAAATTGCTGGGATTGGGCAAAACCAGGATAAATTCACAAACCACTTTCCTTGTTGTGTAAATCAGACACATAGATCATATCTAGCCTTTCAATATTATTTGAAGTCTCATAACCGTTTCATCACTTTAAACCATTCATACAATACCCATTTAAACAATTTGAACAATAGCCAATGTGTTTCGGATTAACCATCCATCATCAGGGCTTGTATTTTCATCACAGTTTCACGGGAAACAAATTCTATTTCTTCTTTGTGTCTCAAGGGAATAGGGTAGGCTCAAAGTCACTCCAGCAGCGTAACAATCTTGTTGGGTAAGTACTCCTGAATGTCATCTAGCAGACCTGTTTGAATTCACAAACATTCTTCAACAAAAGGCCATCAACCCTGATGTCATTGTAAGAGGCAGGCATTTCTATATTTTAGCTAAGCAAGATCTACATTATGGCAGTCTTAGTTCAGAGAGTTTAAGTAGCACAGGGCAGGAAAGGAGTCTCTTTCCCTCTCGGGCTCCTGGGCTTGAAAGGGGCCCATAGGGTCCCTCGCGTTATGTAAACAAGGCAAATCACCACACACGATAGATACGCCAGACACGAGGTTGTATTCCCAAAGCTAGGGTTTATTGCAAAGCAAATAGTCTCAGTTGGCCAACTCGGTCTCACGCCCCGCAAAGTGTATCTCTAGACCTCAAGGTCTAGAGATTGGGTGAGAGAGCGAGAGAGCGAATTACGTACATCAGTTACATATATACAAAATGCATATCATACAATCAGCTGTGACATGTTTAACACCGCCCTTTATTGGGTTTCTTTGAACTTGGTTTGATGATGGACAATTTCGACGAATATGACACCTTCAAATATCTATTCTAGCAACAATATGCACCCTTGCAAGTGTAGAGACATCTTTTCTTTTTTGAACAGAACACAGTGCTTCTGTTCTTGCAAGCGAGCTACATACGGGGGAAGAGTCACATTCCAGACCTTGCTATCTTTGAGGTGCTATTCGTGTCCTGGGAGCTGACATGCTCTACAGGGCTTGGGAAAGGGGGGGCCGAAAGAAGAGCATAATTCAAGCCTTTAGCTGCTTTATTCTCACATTTTCTACCATATAACGACACTGGCTGGCAGCTGTGAAATGATTAAATGCCCTGCCGCTCTCCTTCAAGGCTACATTCAGGAGGGAGCTGGGCATTCCTCTCCGGAGCTGCCTACGTTGTGTTTCAACAAACTCCTTATTAGCCTTGCGGCCTTGCGGCCTTGTCCTTTCACGTACAGACAACAATGTTAACAGTCAAGCAGAGTAAGCAAAAATGTGCTGCGAAGCAGTTTGAACAGAAAGCAATGAGCAATCGTTAGAGAACAAAATGGCGATCCTTGTTACATCAAAATGGCCGCTCATTGGTCAAACTCGGAAACCTGTATTTCTATCGTTATGTACATGAGACGGTTGGTCTTCAGCCACCAAAATACGTTTGCCGTCAATCGTGAGAGGTGTCCATTTTTCTAGACCGACAAGCCCTCCTTTTGGCTGTATGCCAAGCGTCTCATTCATTCATTGTATCGTCCACTGATGAGGATAAGTCTGAAGTACCTATGTCTTCATTTTGCATGTTATTTTAAGCATCATCATCGTCATTAATTTCCATAGCCATTAATTCTTTCACTGTTTTCATTTCATTCGTGTCTCTGTCATCACGGCCATAAGTTTGTTTTCTTTTTGTTATCATATGCATACATCCCTTAGTACATCCCTCAGTTATCTTATTGCAAACTATTGGTAGGCACTGTATGCAACAACAGCACGTTATGAATATTCCAAACACTACTACTAATATCGCAATCAACTTCCATCCCCAAGAACGCAGTATTCCCCAAAACAGGACCCTATTCCCCAGTCCACTTCTCCAGTAGAGAGTTCGGAGTTTAGGACATGCATTTTTTTATTGCTTCAAAAATCGTAGAGGAGTAGTCATCTACGAATTCGCAGCACACTGATCCCACAATTTTGCAAATTCCCCCACGATCAACCAGGATTACATCGAGAGCCATTCTATTTTGCAGCGTCATTTACCTAATTCCTTTTTCTTCCAACGTCATGTTAAATAGTATATCTGTCGTTCTGTTTATCGTATCCTTTAATATTCTGGACAGTCGCCTTATGTTATAGGAGTTCACTATCTGGGACAAGAATGGTATGAATGATTTTGCTACGTCCTTCGCTATCAAAACACCTTTGCTACTCCTTCGGTTTCTATATCTGGATAGCCTGGCTATGTCTGCTGTTTCTAAGAGGAACACTCCCGGAAACAGTAGACCTAGGTAACATGTACCGCCCCAGTTTCTGGGCAACCAAGGATATGCTTTTTCTCCACATATAAAATAGACAGGATCTGCCACATATACTGGTTCTATTTCCCATTTTAGTACCACTGTAGTCATGCATCCAGTAAAAGTTCCTACTGAATAGGAGCCTTTGTTTTTTAGACAAAAAGGGACAGTTCTCGGGTTGTAATTCACCGTGTAAGAAGGGGGGATTGCATCTTTGTTCCCGTCTGTCCTTACACGAAAACTCATCACAGATGTTTCAACTGGTGGGGACAATCTATCTTGTCTATTTTGTCGTGTTATTTTTCGCGTACTTTTAGGCGTAGGTTCTGGGATCATCACTCGTGCTTTATGGAATATGGAACAACCCACAGACCTCCTAATTATTTCCTCAAACTCATTCATGTTTGTTCTATCTAATTGACCCGTACTACTCGTATTCCACTTCCCAGAAAACATGGCACTTAAAGATGCACTGCATGCAGAACTTAATGGTAATGGTTGTACATAGCAGCCTATTCCTTTCCCCGCATGCTGCGGTAAATGGGGGCATACCCAGCAATTATTTATCTTTAGAATTGCATGCGTCATGTTCATGATGAGTAATAATGTATTGTTCCCATTCCCTTCTCTGTGTCTCTCTTCCATTGGGGACAAGGTATAAGTAATCACCTGAACCGGGCTTTCAGTAGTGGACATATTAACTATTGGTAAGAACATTCCCAATGGGTGTATAGACTCCACATACCATAACACAAAGGCTGTCGTTATTGGTGCTACCACACTCATGAAGCACATGATTATTGTCAAGATCAGCATACAATTTTTTTCACAATGTGTTTTCCCTAAGTTTTCAGACTTTATAACTAACTCATTCTCAGCAGTGGTGCAGGAGGAGGCTGAAACCGGTCCTGACATTTTTCTCACCGTTCTTCTTCTTCCTGACAAAGTTCGTCGTGGATATCTCTCTTTGTCGCACTTGTCCGGATGTCAATAAGTTCAAAGGAATTGTCAACAGTTTAGTCTGCCAGCCCTTTGCAGCCTGGATTGCTTATTCGTTCTAGGCAAGATCACTTGTCCTCTCTCACACTGCTCAGGGGACTTCTGAACAGTTCTCTATTGCCTTTGTACCATGTGCGCCCAGCTTGTCTGCTCTGGTTCAGGACACATGTACTTTTTATGATTGCACCGAGGAGGCCCGAGTCTTGAATTGTCCAACTTGCACAACTCTCACGCTTCTCTCCTCTACACCTCTAGTTCCTTCTCCGTCCATGAGCGGAACCAAAGGTTAGCATAAACACCAAAGAACTGTGGATCACTCTGTCTTTCGAGGCCGCAAATCATATCGCCTCACTCCTGGTATTGTGTGATCAGTGAACAGTGCCGGTGCACTTCCAGATCCAGGCTCAGAGTCAGCCTGTGGCGCAATGGCAGATGCTGGTGTGCGCCGCAACAGTGATACGGATTCGGTCTTTGGCTCTGGCACAATGGCAAGTGCTGGTGGGCACCAAAGGGGTACACGTTTAGTGTCTGCCGTTATTTGCAATGCAGATTTTGTGTCAGTCAACAGTGATGTGGGTTCTGCTGGGCAACGTTGGGGCTCTCTTTGCACTTCCCCCTTTTTGGCAATCTTTTCAGGCTTTGTTTCGAGTTTCACTTCTCGCTCGGACAGATTTAGCAGCAGTGGACTGGCAGCAGCTTCTTTCGTTTCTGGGACCGCTGTCTCTTTCCGGTCGTCTGGATTGGGCAAGTCTTTCAGTGAAGATGGGATATTTTTGGCATGGGTGGCATGGATCCACACCTTCCTCCCATCCATCTATATCGCCGTCTGCGTTGCCAGAAGCACTTGATATCGGCAGCGCCACCTGGGTGCTAACAATGATTTTCTCTCAAAGTTCTTAAGCAGCACCTAGTCTCCTGGCTCCAGCGCGTGCCCTGGACCAGTATATCTTACGGGTAGAACCTCCTGCACCTGCTGATGAATCAAACGCAATTTCTGCATTAAAAGGCCACAATAAGTGCTAAGTACAGGATGCTCCACTTCACTCAGTCGCTTTGGCTGAGGTGCGCACCAAACATTTGCGGGCCTCCCCATCACTATCTCATACGGGGAGAGCCCAGTTCTAGCCTGTACAGACGTACACATGCACAATAGCACTATCGGTAATGCATCCACCCAACTCAACTTGCTCCCTGCACATATCTTGCTAATTTTTGACTTGAGGATTCCGTTGTGCCTCTCAACAAGACCAGCCGAACTCGGATGCCTCGAACTATGAAATCTCTTATCAATCTGAAGACCTGCACATATCTGTAATACCACAAATGTGGACTGTTATCTGACCATATGACACGGGGCAAGCCAAAACGGGAAAAGGATTCTTTAAGCATTACTTTTGCCGTACTCATTGCTGTGCAGTCTTTTAAGGGATATGCCTCCACCCACTTGCTGAATGCACAGATCACCACTAAGACATATTTCAAGTTTTGGCACCTCTCCATCTCTATGAAATCAAAATGGATTACCTGAAAAGGCATAGAGGGCGGGCCAAAACTGCCTATTGGAGTCACTGTTCCCTTTCCTACATTCTGTTGTAAACACATAATGCAGTTCTGCACCAACCTCTCCGCATTCTTCTTTATGTTTACATTCTTCCATAGCGTAGATAGGTGCTGCATTATTTTCTTGGCACAGATGTGGGTAGGGCTGTGAGCCATTGTGACCATTGCAGTTACATAGGAATTTGGCAGCATCCAGTTTTTAGTTCCCTTGTCCACCCAACAACCCTCTAAATCTAACTCAGCAGAGCCCTCTGCCCACCCTTGTATCTCATCGGCCGTGGCTTCGGCCTGCATTTCTTTGACAGTGGCAATTCCATCTTCTATCATACAGGGTACTTCCTCAGTCTGGACGTGTCATCATTTTATTATTCAAATCAGTGGCAGTTTGTTTCGCAATTCTGTCTGCACATGCGTTTCCCTCTCCCACTTTGCATGTTACCTTTTTATGTGCCTCGCATTTCACTATTGCTAGGTGCTTTGGAAACGTGAGTGCAGACAGCAATCGTACAATCAAAGGGCCATGTTGAATTCTGGCAACATGCGATTTCAAGAAACCCCTCTCAGCCCAGAGTCGACCAAACTTATGAACCACCCCAAAAGCATACTCACTATCAGTATATATATTCACGTTCCAATTTTCAGAAATCTCACAGGCTCTGGTCAATGCTATTATTTCTGCGGCTTGTGCCGGGTTGTAGTGGATTCTTTTGCTTTCTACAACGCTCTCTAGGGTAGTGATAGCGTAAGCGGCAGTTGACGTGCCATCAGGTAGTTTAAAACAAGAGCCGTCACAAAATAACTCTCCATTTGGGTCCTTTTGTGGGGTGTCACTTAAATCAACTCTCCCCTTCGTTTCTTCCTCAGTGACCATTAAGCCATCATGGGGTGGCGATTCGTTGTCACCAATTTCTTCTGTGGGTAGTGGCATTAATTCTGCAGGATTCAAAGCGCTACACCTCATAATTTGGATATGGGGCGCGAATAAGATAATTTCATATCTTGTCAGTCTAGCAGAGGTGAGGTGTTGCGTCTGTGTCCTATTTAATAGGGCATCTATGGCATGTGGCACCATCAGAATTAAAGTATGCCCCAATACCATCCCTTCCATTTGTTTCACCGACACAGCAGCTGCCGCGACAGATTGCAAACATCGTGGTAATGTGCGCGCTACAGGGTCCAGCGCAGAAGAAAAATAGCCGCACTGCCTATTTCTTCCACCTTGTTCCTGTGTCAAAACAGCCAATGCACATCCTTCATTCTCGCATACAAACAATCTAAAAACTTTTTCATAATTCGGTATGCCCAAAACTGGAGC
Organism: Ambystoma mexicanum; assembly: GCF_040938575.1. NCBI lineage: Eukaryota > Metazoa > Chordata > Amphibia > Caudata > Ambystomatidae > Ambystoma > Ambystoma mexicanum. The sequence goes on along the minus strand of NC_090941.1, from coordinate 98,186,619 downwards.
AGAAAATGCAGTTTTCAATTGATCAAACGCTCTCTGACATTCTTCATTCCACTGCAAAGGCATCACTGCATCCTTCTTAGTTAATAGCACCATTGGCTTCACAATCAACGCAAAATTACAGATCCACTGCCGGCAATAAGAAGCCATGCCTATTACGGCTCCGACTCCTTTCTGTGTCTTTGGAATAGGCATACAAGAAATGCTTTCTATCCGTTCTGGCGTTAGCCTTCTCCCTTCTTTCGAAAGTAGGTAGCCCAAATAAGCTACCTCCTTTCGATTATATTGAAACTTCTTCAAACTAGCTTTATGGCCATGTGACGCTAGGTGTGACAGTAGTAACACGGTGCTCTTTTTACAAATCTCTTCTGTATTGGCAGCAATCAACAAATCATCTATGTATTGCAATAGTACACACCCCACTGATAATTCTAGCATGCACTTTTAACGCTCTACTGTAAAAACTCAGACTTTCCGTATATCCTTGTGGAATGCACGTGAATGTAAATGATCGTCCCCCTAATGTGAACACAAACAAATATCTACTGTCCTTGTCCACCGGAATGCTAAAGAAAGCATTTTTTAGATCAATTACACTAAAGTATTCTGCTGAGGCAGGTATCATTGTCAATATTGTAGTGACGTCTGGGACCAAGGGAAATTGTGGATCTACTACTTTGTTTAGCGCGCGCAAATCAATTATGAAACAATATGGTACTTCATTGCCTCCTTTCTTATACACTGGAAGAATAGGGCTGTTACATGTACTGCCTGTAATTTCTTCAATTACCCCTAATTTCACCAAATCTGAAACAATACTTTTCAATCCTTTCTCTCCGTTAGCCGAAATTTTATACTGTGGAATTCGTGGCAGTATAACGCCTTCTTTCAAAATGATCCTCACTGGCTCTATCTTCAAGCATCCTACATCGTTGTCATGCATCGCCCATATACAGGTTGGCACTTTTCTTAACTCTCCTGGCAAAGTTTCAGACATGAATTCTGACACAGGGGCATCTTGTGGCCAAATCGTCAGAAACACCCCGTCTGACATGCAATGTATAATCGCACCTAGCTTTTTCAACAAGCTTAATCCCAACAGGTTCTCCCCACAATTTTCTGTTAGGAGAAAGGGACAATGTACAGTGATTGGTCCTATGGTAACTGGGACTGGTTGGGACACTGGGTTTATGACTGGTGTACCTGCGAACCCTACGGGAATATTCTTTTGTCCTGTCACTGGTATATCCAGAACCAAGTGATGGTCTATTGAACACCTTTGCGCTCCTGTATCTACAAGGAAGCGGTGCTCCTCATTCCCGACTCTCATTTCTACATAGGGTCCTTTCTGATTCACGGGAATAGACACTGGCTCCGACCCCTGCCCTGGGCTGTCCTATTGGGGAAATAACACATCATCCGATGTGTAGTCACTACTATTACTGTAATACGTATTTGGCTGCGTATTGAAAATGTTCCAATTCTTTCCTCTATTTCCCCCACTCTGATTCCCATACTGTTGGTTTTGCTGACCCTAACTCTGGTTAGGAGCACTTTGGCTTTGGGCTTGGTTTTAATTACCTTCATTATTGTGGTGCTGCTACATACTATTCCTATTTGGTCCATTCGCTCCTTGGTGCCCTCTTTGTTGTCTTCTCTGGCCAGATCCATTTCTATTCTGTGAATGTGGACATTGCGCTCGCCAGTGTCCTTCCTCCTTACAATATGCACACTGATTTGGTCCCAATGGCCCCCAATGCATATTCAAATTACTCCTCCCTTGTGCGTTCCCTCTTCCTCTATTTTACCCTGCTACTTGCTGCAGTAACACCCTTGTTTTCAAATTCACTCTATCTTTCTCCTCCTGGTCTTTTCCCGCATTCACTCTCGTCTCGTAATATTGGGCCATGTGCAGTACTTCACCCAGCGTTTTTGCTTGCCATGCACTTTCTGATGTCATTATTAGGTTCTGAATTGGAAGTTACAACCCCCTCACATATTTATCAACAAATAGCCTCTTCCCCGCTTCCGAGCTCACATCCTGCCCACTGAAGTCTGCGAATACTTCAGTGAACCTATAGAAATAATCTGTTGCTAACTCATCCTTGCCTTGCACACATGCAGTCAACTTGTCCCATTGAATTCTTTTCTCTGGGACAATTTCTTTTAATTTCTGTATTATGCGTGCTGGTAATGCTACCATGTTCGCTCCCGGTGTCCCTCCAACCACTACCATCAGGAAGCAGGTGAGTGCTACGCAGGGCAAGCCGACCCCAGATGCCCCCCCACAAAGTATTTTCTGTGCCCCCAGGCCCCTGTACCCTCTTTGCGTCCCCCTCTCCCCGCTCCTTCCTGGATCACCCTGCTCCCGCCTCCCATCCCGCCCCCCTTTCCCCATTGGCTAACTTGGCCCGTGGTCTCGGGTCTAGCGACCTGCGGTAGCCTCCCTGCTTCCTTTACCATTAAGAAGCAGGTGAGTGCTACGCAGGGCAAGCCGACCCCAGATGCCCCCCCCAAAGTATTTTCTGTGCCCCCAGGCTCCTGTACCCTCTTTGCGTCCCCCTCTCCCCGCTCCTTCCTGGATCACCCTGCTCCCGCCTCCCATTCCGCCCCCCGTTCCCCATTGGCTAACTTGGCTCGTGGTCTCGGGTCTAGCGACCCGCGGTAGCCTCCCTGCTTCCTTTACCATCAGGAAGCAGGTGAGTGCTACGGAGGGCAAGCCAACCCCAGATGCCCCCCACAAAGTATTTTCTGTGCCCCCAGGCCCCTGTACCCTCTTTGCGTCCCCCTCTCCCTGCTCCTTCCTGGATCACCCTGCTCCAGCCTCCCATCCCGCCCCCCATTCCCCATTGGCTAACTTGGCTCGTGGTCTCGGGTCTAGCGACCCGCGGTAGCCTCCCTGCTTCCTTTACCATCAGGAAGCAGGTGAGTGCTACGCAGGGCAAGCCGACCCCAATGGCCCCCCCACAAAGTATTTTCTGTGCCCCCAGGCCCCTGTACCCTCTTTGCGTCCCCCTCTCTCCGCTCCTTCCCGGCCATTTCCATCCTGGCCCAGGTAAGCGTGTGTGCTTGTGTTGCCCCTGCCCCCCCATGCCACCAATTTGGGGCTAGGAGACCCTTGCTGCCTCCCTTCTGCAGGGCAGCTTTCCTCCCTTAGTGCCGCCCCCTTTGTCCTCCCCTGGCCCTGATTCGTCCACTTCCCCTTTATCCCTGACTTTCCCAGGGCAGCCCTCTGCCCGGCAGCCCCTGTGGCGAAGGGCCCCAAGTCAAAGGGCGGCTCCTACAGAGGCGGCTCCAGGACGTGTCAGCAGGTGTCCGCAAGGGACGCCAAGGAAGCCAACAAACGCCAACATAAACCGTGAGTGTGGCATGGGTGGGGAGTAGAGCAATCACTCTACTCCAGAAAACCCCCGCCACTCTATCTTACCTACCAATAACAGAGTGCCATAATACTACCATGTCCACTCTTGGATGGAATTGTGAATGTTAGCATGTCCACTCGTAGTTGGAATTGTGAATGTTAGCATGTCCACTCGTAGTTGGAATTGTGAATGTTAGCATGTCCACTCTTAGACGGAATTGTGAATGTTAGCATGTCCACTTTTAGAGGGAATTGTGAATGTTAGCATGTCCACTCTTGGATGAAATTGTGAATATTGGCCTGCGTCGCATCTGGATGGAATTGTGAATGTTGGCATGTCCACTCTTGGATGAGATTGTGAATATTGGCCTGCGTCACCTCTAGATGGAATTGTGAATGTTAGCATGTCCACTCTTAGACGGAATTGTGAATGTTAGCATGTCCACTCTTAGACGGAATTGTGAATGTTAGCATGTCCACTCGTAGTTGGAATTGTGAATGTTAGCATGTCCACTCTTAGATGAAATTGTGAATGTTAGCATGTGAAAGTTGCATTTAGAAAGTGCGCCCTACAGCCTCTCTGTGAATTTAGAAATGTACCCAATAGCCTCTCTGTGAAAGTTGCATTTAGAAGTGTGCCCAATAGCCTCTCTGGAAAACTGATTTTAATAGTGCGCCCAGTAGCCTCTCTGGTAAATAGAATCTAGAAGTGTTCCCAATAGCCTGCCCACTCCTGCATTTCAATGGCCCGCAGTATAACGTCAACTAATGATTGCTAGCATACGCCACACTTAGATGGAATCTCTAACAACCTCTCTATGAAATTGAATCTAGAACTGTTCCCAATCGCATTTAGAAGTACGCCGGATAGCCCTCTGAGAAAGATACATTAGAATTGTTTGCATTTAGAAGCTCCCCCCAATTAGCCTCTCTGTGAAAGTTGAATTTATAAGTGTCCCCACCTGCATTAGAATTGTTCCCACCTCCATTTAGAAGTGCACTCAGTTGCATTTAAGAGGCTGCGCCCGTTAGCCTCTCTGTGAAAGTTGAATTTAGATCTGTTACCACCCGCATTAGAACTGTTCCCACCTCCATTTAGAAGTGTACCCAACTGCAGTTGGAAGTTGCGCCGGATAGCCTCTCTGAGAAAGTTGAATTAGAATTGTTCCCTCTTGCATGTAGAAGTGTACCCAACGGCATTTAGAAGTGTACCCAGTTGCACCTGAAAGTTGCACCCAATAGCCTCCCTGAGAAATTTGAATTTAGAATTGTCCCCACCTGCTTTAGAATTGTACCCAATTGCATTTAGAAGCTGCGCCCAATTAGCCTCTCTGTGAAAGTTGAATTTAGATTGGTTCCCACTTGCATCAGAATTGTTCCCACCTGCATTTAGAAGTGTACCCAGTTGCACCTGAAAGTTTGCACCCAATAGCCTCTCTGTGAAAGTTGATTTTAGAATTGTTCCCACCTGCATTAGAAGTATACCCAATTTTATTTAGAAGTTGCACCCAATAGCCTCTCTGAGAAAGTTGAATTAAGAACTGTTCCCACTCGCAACTGGAACTGTACCCCGCACCCTCTCTGAGAAAGTTGCATTAGAATTGCTCCCTCTTGCAATTAGAAGTGTATCCAACGGCATTTTAGGAGTGTACCCAATTGCTTTTAGAAGCTGCACCCAATAGCTTATCTGAAAATTGAATTTAGAACTGTTCCCACCTGCATTTAGAAGTGTACCCAGTTACACTTGAAGGTTGAAACTTCAAATGTAGTTGCGCCCATTAGCCTCTCTGAAAAGTTGCTCAACTCAGTAGTGTACCCAACTGCATTAAGAAAGTGTACCCAATTGCATTTAGAACCCTACCAAGTTGCACTTAGAAGTATACCCAATTGCTTAGAAGCACCAATTAGTCCTTGACTAGTTGAGCCCAGAAGTGTACCTATAAGTGTGAGTCACCGACCCTAGAACTACAATCAGAAAACCCTCCCAAATCAACCCAAAGCTCACACCAATCATAAGCGCACCAACTCCACCAGTGCCCATCAGAAACCCAAGACCACTCATCTCCTGAACCCCACTGCCGACCCGCCAGCACTGCCCATGCCCGCTCCCCCCACTACCACACCCCACCCTGCAATCACCCACCCCCCGCCTTGCCATCACACCCCTGCCACCCCCCCCCTCTGACCCGCCTACCCTCTCTCACACCAATCGCAGCAAAGAAAGCGTGCGGACCGGACAAGTGTGCGGACTGGACAAGGGTGTGAACTAGACGATGATAATGACTGGACGAATGTGTGGAGCGGACGAGTATGAGGAACGGACAAATATGTGCAACGGACGATACTTAATATGCTTTGGAATGAAGGAAACACTTGAAAACATACATCATACCACACCCCATGCTTACTCTCCCCCTTACACCACCACTCATCTAGAACACAGAGATACTATGACACCATTCGGTATAACTGTTCTCATATCTACATTCTCCCGCTTACTCCACATCACTCTAAGTAATCATTGCTGGTTTCACACCCCCCAGCCAGGCGTTCTCCTCAGGCCTAATGCAGCCACACTCGTTCTGGGTAAAACTGACCAGAGCGAACACATACTCCTGACCGCTCAACCACCACACCTACAGCTAAGAAGCAGCTACCACTCGACTTCCGCACCAGCTGCACACATACCTGGTGCGCACACGCACTTTTGGACTCCCTCTACTCTCTCTACTGACCTGAACTTCGGTTCCCAAGGGCGTTCAGCCTACCAGCGCCTTCAGACCATACCAATGGTATATAAGGCGCTATATAAATGCAAAATAACAATAACAATATATTCCTGTCTTCTTTTACCAAGTCCGCCCATGTGGCGCCATAGGCCGTTACGTCGTCCACCTTTCTTATTTGTTTCCATATGTCTGTTGGCAGGATCACTGGGAATATTAGGTCTATGTCACCCATGGTAAGCACAGATGATTGCAGGCAGGACTCTACTTCCTTGTAAAATCCTGCAGGATTCTTTCTTATATCCGGAATCTTCTGCTTTATGTTGTTCACCTCCTATCTGGAAAAGGGGGCATGCACATATTGGGCAGTATAATGGGCTGGCGTTACCAGCGCCGCTACGTTGCCCACTGCGGGAACTTCTGTTTTGGGCAAAAAGCTAGGTGGGACCTCCCTCATAGGGAATGCCCCACTTACTGTCCCTCCCCCTTCTCTCATGTGTAACAATATTCCCAGATCTAGCGATAGGGCTGTTTCTCCTGTCCCTCGCTCTAGTGCTCTCTTATATACTGCCATTATTTCGGGTGGGCTGGCCTTGTCGTTTTTTTTATCTTTATCTATTAAATGTTCAGCCATCAACTGCAGTGCTTTCCTTTTCATGGGCATGGAATATTCATCAAATATCTCATGTACCTCCATTGTGGGGATACTGGGATCCGACATCAATCTTAATGCCTCTCGTATACATACTTTCAATTTGTCGCCCCTCTGTACTGACAACATTGAATGTCGTCGCTGTATATATGGCTCTACTGCTTCCTCCCTATCTCTCCTGATATCCTTACCCCTATACCCAGGTGCCGTAAACATTTCACCATAATCATTATCCAATTCATTTTTAAACTCAAAAAGTCCATATACATGTTCCCTTACTTCTTCATCTCTTTCTCTACAGAGTGCTAATGCATTCAAATCTAACAATCGCTGCGGTGGTAATTTCCCAATTAACTGTTTCGATCTCTCCACCAAATATTCACCCATGCATTCCAACACTACCTGTCTTTCGTTGTTTCTTCGGAAGCCATACATCGAAGCCAATGCGGCCGTCCCAGCATTCCCGTCTATATACATCTCTGCCTGTTGCTGCAATTCCACCTTCCTTTCTTTGCTGATCGCACTGTGAGTTACTCTTGTGCATCCACTTTGTTCAGTCCCGCCTCTCGCCCCCGTGGTTTCAACTTCAACCCCTGGAGGGACGGACGGTACCGAGTCTGTATCTAGGGCGGGAGGTGCGAATGGGACAATAGGAACGGGGAGTGTCTGTTGTGGGCCTGGCTGGCTAATAGGAAGTGCTACGTGCACGGTCTGTGGCTGTGGGAGTGCTTGAGCTACGGGAGGGAGAGTTTGAGCTACGGGAGTGGCTTGAGCAATAGTTACTGGCATGTTTGGCCTCGCTTCTGATCTTGAACCTTGTTTTGTATGGATCAATATGTTTTCCATCACTTCATCTGCTATGGGCAATTCCTGTTGTGGGTATATTTTCTCTATGTTCAACTGGTCACGTCTACCTGACCTCCTTAGACTCTCCGTCCAGTCCTCCTCCACCTTTTCTTCCGCTACTTCATCTTTCGATTTAGGCCTGCGCGCATGCTTTGCTCTACTTCTAAATCGGAGCATTGCTTCCCTTCTCCAGTCCTTAACGATATCAAGTGCTGCGGGGCGCGCTTTCTTTCTAATCAACACCCTTTCCAGGTTATCTATTCTCGCTATCTCAAAACTACCATTTATCGGCCACTGATGGTCTATTTGCTTTCTGGTTTGCCTATGCCAAGTCTCACAGAATATTATCGCTCCCACACCATACTTCGCATACATCTCATACGCCGGCGTTCCCCCAGGTGGTGCAATTTGGCCATTCTCCAAAGGTTGTCTACCGCAACGGAAAAACCCTGCTAGGGTGGACAATACCCCAGGCATGTTTCAACCTCCCCTTGGTTAATCAATCTTACCCAGGGCGTTTGATTTTGCAAAGTCAACTCTCAACCAATATCAGTTTTCTTTAGGGTATGACTCACCTGATAAATCAAATTGTCCTCCAGGACACAATTCGTCTGTATACTGATGCAACCAATGACGTTGTGTCTGCGTTTCTTGGCTTCTGCCTCGTTTCGGGACCCTCGCCTCCTTGTTCTCTGGCCAAATACGTCGATCAGGGATCAGATGTGTGCAGATCTGCAAAGGAATCTCTCATCACTTCTACAGGGTGCCCTGAACACCTCTTGATCCCGGCTCGATCGTCCCATCTTCGTCATTCTCCTCCTTTACTCTATTACAACATACACGATGGAACAAGTAGGGGAGAGTCCCTATGCGTGCGCCATCTTGAAAGCGGCCCCTAGGGGTCCCTCGCGTTTATAGAAACAAGGCAAATCACCACACACGATAGATACGCCAGACACGAGGTTGTATTCCCAAAGCTAGGGTTTATTGCAAAGCAAATAGTCTCAGTTGGCCAACTCGGTCACACGCCCCGCGATGTGTATCTCTAGACCTCGAGGGACGCAAGAGAGCGAATTACATACATCAGTTTGATATATACAAAATGCATATCATACAATGAGCTGTGACATGTTTAACACCACCCTTTATTGGGTTTCTTTGAACTCGGTTTGATCATGGACAATTTCAACAAATATGACACCTTCAAATATCTATTCTAGCAACAATATGCAACTTTGCAAGTGTAGAGACATATTTTCTTTGTTGAACAGAACACAGTGCTTCTGTTCTTGTAAGCGAGCTACATACGGGGGAAGAGTCACATGCCAGACCTTGCTATCTTTGAGGTGCTAGTCATGTCATGGGAGCCGACACGCTCTACAGGGCTCGGAAAAGGAGGGCCGTAAGAAGAGCATAATTCAAGCCTTTAGCTTCTTTATTCTAACATTTTCTACTATATAACGAGACTGGCTGGCAGCTGTGAAATGATTAAATGCCCTGCGGCTCTCCTTCAAGGCTGCATTCGAGAGTGAGCTGGGCATTCCTCTCCGGAGCTGCCTACGTTGTGTTTCAACGAACTCCTTATTAGCCTTGCGGCCTTGCGGCCTTGTCCTTTCACGTTCAGACAACAATGTTAACAGTCGAGCAGAGTAAGCAAAAATGTGCTGCGAAGCAGATTGCACAGAAAGCAATGAGCAATCGTTAGAGAACAAAATGGCGATCCTTGTTACATCAAAATGGCCGCTCATTGGTCAAACTCGGAAACCTGTATTTCTATCGTTATGTACATGAGACGGTTGGTCTTCGGCCACCAAAATACGTTTGCCGTCAATCGTGAGAGGTGTCAATTTTTCTAGACCGACAGTAGTTGGTTCGGTCTTCAGTGTTTTCTGAAGTATCTTTGAGGAGTGGATTGATGTAGGCGGACTTGAAAGCTAATGACACGGCTCTTGTTTTGAATGAGTGGTTGAAGAGGTTGCAATAATATTCTGCTGTCGTTTTCTAGGTGAGGATGGTCATGGGCATGGGTCTACTAAAGCCTACTCTTGCTTTTGCTCACAGGCTTTTGAATGTATCTGACAATATCGAGGGAGGTGGTTTAGTCTAGTCAGTGGTTCTGGTGTTGGCTAGTTGAGGTGATCAGTGTTACTTTTTTGCTTACTTTCAATGATTTGCTGGATGCTGGTTATTTTATTTTTAAAGCCATCTGCAAGGTTGTCACACAGTTTGTGCTTAGGGTTCGTTTATGATGTTGTACATTTCTTTCTGGTTGTTGCCTGGTCCTGTGATCCGTTCGTTGTATGATTTTTATTTGCTTTGAGTATTTTGGCTTTGTATAATCTAATCTGTCATTGGTTTCTGATTTTATTGTGTTGTTAATAGTTTTTATCCATTCTTTTTTTCTAGTTTCCTGTTGGTTTATTAAGTTCTTTGAGGTGTGGTGTGAACCACCTTGGCATGGTTATCTTTAGTGACCAGGTGAAGGGTTTTTCTGGTGCAATGTTATCTAGTGTTTTCATGATTCATTTTTGGATTATTTCTATTCTTTCGTCTATGCCAGCCAAGCATAGGATGAGGATTGCCAGTTGTGCAGCTTCCAGTCTTGCATTTAAGTCCACACTGTTAATGGCTCTGCAGGTTCTTTCTTTTCAAAGTCTGAGGGTTTTTAGCAAGAATGTTAGGTATCTTTGTTGGCAGTCGGATTACAAGCAGTATAATGAGGTGGTCACTCCCGAGGATTTGCATCTGTTGTGTGGTTGTGACCAGGTTTTTGTTGCAGAAGATTGCATCTAGTGTGTGGGTTGCTCTGTGTGGCTGCTCCTTTCACCAATTGCTGTAGGTTCATTGTCACTTGTTGATTGGTTAGTGTTTTGGGTGTGTTGATCTCCTTTCTTGTAAACCAGATGTTGAAGTCTCCCAGTATGATCAGGTGATTCTGGTTAATGGCCAAGTTGGTGATGGCATCCATGAAGGGGCCTAGGAAGATCATGTCATAGGTCGGTGATATGTAAATAAGTAGAAAGGTTAGGGTTTTTTGGGTGTCTAAAGTTAGCTGTAGGATGAGTGATTTGCATTTTGGGATGTTTAACAGGGGTGCCATTTTTATTTTTAGCTGGTTCCTGTATGCAACCACAAGTCCTCCTCTTTTTTCTTCTCTGTTGGTATGCTTTAAGTTGTTGGGTTGGCAGTTGTGCACTATTACCTTGTAGTTTTCAGTTAGACAGGTTTCTGTGCAGAATAGCATGTCTATCCCTCTATCGCATAGTAGGTCAAATATGTCTGCTGTGTGCTTAGATATTAATCTAGGTTGTAGTGTATGTTTCTGTTTCTTGTGGTCTGTTTGGTTTTTGGCTGTGTATTTTGGTGGTTGTGTTGGTGTTGATAATTGTTTCCGCCAGGTCGCCTTTCTGGGTTAGTTGCCAATTTTTCTTCATTGAATAGTTCAGCCAGGCTTCTTATTGGGTTGGTGTTTGTATTCTGGCAGTTCTTCAGGATTCAACAGTGGTTGCATTGTATATGTCACATTTATTCCACCATGGATATACTATGAGAGAACTCCTATATATAACAATGGTTCTACTCTGGGAGTTCTCCTCGATTCATCAATGGTTATACTCTGAGAGTTCTCCTACATTCTACCATGGTTACGTTGTGAGTGTTACATGTATTCTACAATTGCTATACTCTAATATTTCACCCTGGGTTCAACAGTGGCTATAACCTGAGTGTACTCTTAATTTCAGCAATGGCTATAGTCATAGTTCCTTTAGAGTGAACAGACACTATAATCGAAGGTTTCTCTTAGTTTCCACAATAGCTATATTCTGAGAGTTCTCCTACATTCAGCAGTTGTTATATTGTAAGTGTCACTAGTGTTTGACAATGTCTATACTCTGAGAGTTTTCCTAGAGAGATATCATTGGCAATACTCTGGGTGTTCTACTGCATTCAACGGTGGCTACACTGTTGATTTCTCAGGTATTCAACAGTGGCTATATTCTGAGCGTTCTCCTAGAATCAGCAGTGGACATACCATGTGATTTCCCCTAGATTCCACAGTGATTATACTCTGAGAGTTCTCTTTGATTTAGCAATCAATATACTCAGTGAGTTCCCCTACATTCAACAGAGGTCATATTGTAAATGTCACAAGTAATCAGCAATGGCTATACTCAGAGAGTTCTACTAGATTCAACAGTGGCTGTATTGTAAATGCCACATGTAATCAGCAATGGCTGTACTAGGAGAGTTCTCCTAGATTAAATGATGGCTATGCCCTGAGAGTTCACCCAGGATCACTGTATTGGTTCATCTAGCAAGATTTCTGAGCGTAGTAGAATTTCAACAATGAATGAAATCAACACAGAACGAAAACCACAGAGCACAGGAACATTTGAACAATGCATGAAGTCAATGCAGTACTAAAACCAAAGAGCGCAGCACAATTTTATCACTGCATGAAGTCTCAATGTATTAAGTCAACGCAGTACTAAAAAGGCAAAGAGCGCTGAAAGGTTTTTAAAAACTGTGGAAGTTATAGATAATAGCAATGTGTAATAATGTAATAGTGGCTGAGTTTCAGGGGCTCAGTGATGGCTGAGCTCACAACTCCTGCCACCTTACCTTGTTGTTGCACTAGGATGTTTTGTCAGGCTTCTGGTGCAAACAGAACAAACAAGGGATGGGAGCTGCCCTAGGAAGCAGCCCTTTGCCTCTGGCCCAAAGCCGGCTACCAGACAAGGCTGCCTTGGGGCACTCTGTGAAGAGGGCAACTTTCTGGAGGAAGCAACCAATCATGGACCTGGTGGGCAGAAGTGGGACGGGAAGAGGACAGAGGAGGGAGTTGTGATAGAAGAAGGCAAAAGAGAGCAGGGAGAATGAAAACACATTAGAAACATTGAGAATGGCAGTCAGGAGGGACACTCACCCCCATCAGGTGCCTCAAACACGGAAGCAAGTACAAGGCCTGCTCTAATGGGCCTGCGGCTGCAAAGAGCATCTTGGGCTGACTGCTCTGAGCTCTATTCGCTTCCTGGAGGAAGCAACCAATCATGTTCCAGGTGGGAGGGAGTTGGATGGGAAGAGGACAGGGGAGGGTGGTGAGAGGGAACGAGGCAACGGGGAGTGAGGAGAATAAAAATACATTTAAAGAATTGAGATTGGCATGCAGGGGGGTCTCTCATCCCCATCAGGTGCCTCAAACATGAAAGTGAGTACAGGGCCTGCTCTCACGGGCCTGCAGCTGCAAAGAGCATCTTGGGCTCGATGCTCAGAGATTTGCTTTTTGGAGAAAGCAACCAATCACAGATTGGCTTGGTGGAAGTGGGTCGGGCAAAGGACTGGGGAGGGAGTTGAGAGGGAAGGAGGCAATGGGGAGCAGGAAGAATAAAAATACATTTGAAAAATTGAGGCTGGCAGGTGGTAGGGTCAGTCACCCCAATGCAGGTGCCTCAAGCATGAAAGAGAGCGCAGGACCCGCTCTCACGAGCCTGTGGCTTCAAAGAGCATCTTTGGCTCAATGCTCAAAGTTCATCACAAATGTATTAAAAGGCAGGCTGATAAACAATCTTAGAATTCTTTAGATAATATGGGGTATTTTTGTGCCAGTCACTTAGTGCCTCATTTTTTGTGTTGTGGCAAATACTTTTAGTGGCTAGAAAAAGTTTGAGGATTGTTTAAAGGCAGAATAATAATATATTTAGTGGCTGTAAATCAGCACACTTTTTTAAGCAGTCTCAAAATGAATAATTGGTAAAGCCAAGAGTTTTGTCATGTGAATCGGTTTTACATGTGGAATTCATAGTGTATCTCCAGTTTCATCAGTCCCATCACAATGTGTGCCGGAAATCCACTTACTACTGCATGTTATAATTAATATGCATCATTTGAGGAACTTTGGTACTGAAATACATATCCCAAGGTTTAATTATTTGTTTATTCTCCATGCGGTTGTTTGTTTTCACTGTAAATGTGCTGTGGGATGTTTTTACCCATGCATCCGAGCCCTACCTCAAAAACTGTGCAGTACTGGCATTGAAAACATCATGATGGCCAGAGCTTCCCAGAAAATGCCCAGGGAAAGGCATGAAGAATAGGCTGCCACCCATTTTTGCCGATGTTATGGGCACAGAAGGGCACTGCCTAAAACCACCATTGGACTACCCACACAGTAGCCTGAAACCATTGGGAATGGCAATGCTGATTGCCAAAAGCAACCTAGAATTGTGGGGAATTCATTTTCTTAAATCCCAAGAATGGGTGCATTACCAGTACTCACCACTATCAGAAAGCCGGCGTTTTAAAACAACACCAGGCTTTTTTTTTTGTGTAAAACTGAATAAATGAACCCAAAGCAGGCCAAAGAAAGACTTACTGAGAGGTGGATACAATGTAAAGTTATATTCTGAAGTGACTTGAAGGTTTATAACAAGACTGGCTGAGCTGTGGATTTCAGCAGTTTAAGTAAATTTGGACTGAAAGACACTAAAAATCTAAATGTTTAAAAGAAATGAGTGACCTACTTTGAGTGTCACATAGGTTGCAATTGTTTAAATGTCATAGGGCCTCATTACACGGAAGGCGGTGATCCAAGGTGCTATTAGCACCCTGGACCATGACGGTAAATTACCGGCACCGCCTTGGCGGAAAGGGGATTTACCGCCCCATTCCAAGGTTGGTGGGGCAGTAAATCCCCCTTCCGCCATTGCCCTTCCCCATTCCCATTTCTGCCCCATAGGGCTCTAGGGGAATGGGGAAGGCGCTAATTACGGCACCGCAATTTTGCGGTGCCGTAATTAGCTCCGAGGTCCCTTAGCGGGTTGGTTTTTAACGCCTGCAAAAAGCAGGCGTTAAAGCACCAACCCGCTAAGGGACCTCGTAGTAAGGTGGTAATGGTTAACGGTCACCGTTACCATTAACGGCGGGCGTTAACCATTACCGCCTTCCGTGTAATGAGGCCCATAGTTTTAAACTTAGAATCAGCATTCTAGCTGCATATGTACAAATGGTTAGTTTTATTTGAATGCAGAAAACTGGGTAACTAAAAGTGACATTAGCTGGGGCCTGGCTTAAGGAACTGAATTCTGCCCACCAGCTACCCCCGACAGGAGATGAGACTTGCACAACAGCTGTGTTCCCAGGCCTAGCTGCCTTTTGCTGTTCCCACCAAAAGGGATATGACACTTCTCTGATTGAATTACCTGGGCTCTGCAGGAAATTGAACAAAGCCCTGTCCTGACTCAGGCAAATGTTTTATTGGTGGGAGTCGTAAATGTGGCTTCCTCCTGGAAGGAAAGGGGAGGATCACTGCATGTAAGAGCAAGCTGGCTTGGCAGAACTAGAAAAACCAGAAATTCAACCTTGTGCTGGGGGGAAACCACACCCCTTTGGTGCCAGAACATAACTCTAAAAAGATAGATCATTCATAGAGCGGACTTGTGAAAATTATTTAAATGATACCATAATTCTTGTGATTTTTCTGCCCACATTTTAAGAGGTTTTTACAACCGGTGGTATGATCTGGGGGCAAGCTAGCAGTTAAGAGGGTATTACTTAAAATGTATGCCTGTTAAAAATCTGACACTTCATCAATTAATGTCCATACTCCTTGCGCACATGTGTGTAAATTTGGGTTAATGTCCGATATTGCAAAACCAGTTAAAAAGTGCAAATGTTGCCATTTCTCAATGCAAGCTCTCAGGAAGAGCAGATTTGGACAGGGTATACCTCCTGTGATATGTGATGGGTGCATGTGATTTTAAACAAATGTGTACCTGTGCAAATATATCTTTTGGGTCAAAATATAGATTGTGTGTAATTTGACAGGGGTGGGTTCTCTGTATCATAAACAGACCTCATCATGATGACACTTCATTTCATTCCCCCAATCTAGGGGAAGAGGATGAAGTGGCCAATGACAAGTGGAGAGGGGTAGGGTCTAGAAAGCTAGCCTCTCCACCCACTTTCAAAACACATAAGAGCAGAGAGTCAGGACAGATAGGGACATTCAATTCCATTTGCTGCAACGCGCTCTGCCGGACCACACAACATCCAGAAGATACTAGATTCAACACTTAGACTTTAAAACTCCAAAGAACTTGATTCAGAACTCAAAGCAAGGGCCTAAACCCACAAACTGAGAACTCTTCTCAGTGGGCCTCAGAATCCAGCAAACCTAACAGCGATAGCAGCATCCAGGAGCCGTGCAGATCAGCGCTGGGTCCAGAGAAAGCTGTGCAGAAAGATCCAGAAGCAGTGCTGTACCCAGAGAAAGCAGAGCAGTATCCAGAACCAGAGGCAGAGCAGAGCTGACCCAGACCGCTGTTCGCAGAACCAGAGAGCTGAACCAGACCGCTGTGCGCAGAGACCATCCGTGGCGAGTGAAGAAAACCTGACCAGATCCGTGGCGAGGCCCATTCTATTTCTAAATATATTGTGAGTACCTAGCAGAACTGTGCAGAACCAATCTCTTAGTTAAAATAATATAATTCAATCTATTTTAATCTAACCAGAATTGTCTCCTAACTGTCACCTGTCATTTGCAAAGCTGTCACCTGTCATTTCTAGTTGCTAGCTGTAACTTGTCACTTTGAACTTTTAAAATTTCAAATCTGAAAAACGACCTTTACCATATCGCTCATATCTCCGTGACCGTTTGTCTTAGAGACTTGAAGTAACTTTCCTCTGAAAGCTGGGAATCTTGGCTTTTCAACGAACCTAGAACCGCATTCCTATTCCCTATACTTTTGCCGCAATCGCGAAAAACGCACTCGCAAATTTTACCGCGATTTGCAAATTTCTCCATGTGTGAAAACAGCAGCTTCCTTGCTTTCATTTGCCAAAAATTCGTTTAACCTGCCAATCATTCCTAGAACATTGCTAAAGTAAGCCTGAACTTATTTAAACCAACTAATCCTCAACCTGAACCTCCAGAGGGAATTAAAATCATTTTAGCACATTTTCCAATATATTGCTATCACATTTTAAAGCATTTTGAGCCTGTGTAAAACTCATATCTACTCTCCTCTAAGCTTGCTGGGAAACTGGAACTCTGTATTACATTGTGATTGAATACCTGAACCATGTACTCTTCCTTCAATCTCCTTACATTGTATAGGGGGGGTGAATTGCCACAAAGGGAAAGTGATTACCTTGTCTTTTGTGAAACCATATCAGTTTATCTTCTATACTGCATTTCATTCATTCAACCTTGCATTTCCTTGAACCCTATAAAGCATTCTCTACCACATTATTCTTCTGTCCCTATTTACCAGTGTGGTACCTTATCCATTTCATTTCAACTCCTTAGTGATTATAAAGAAGTGGGCTAGTGCCAGATTCTCCGTTGTTAATCTTTATCATATCAGATTAAGTGTGATATTCAATTATTAATTTATTATAAAGTGTGATATATATATATATATTGTTTAAATTCTCAAATAAACCTTTTTAACTTGCAAAACAGAACTACTTCTTGGCTCAGTGGGGTCAGGGGGATTCCAAGAGAGGGGTGTTATATAGGGGTAGTCATCTAGAACGCATGAACTGGACATAAAGATATATCAATAAGGGTTTCCATTCAGTATCCCAGACTAGGCATTGACTTAGCTGTAGTGTTGAATTGAATCCTCTTACAAATTGGGGGCTCGTAGCCGGGGATTCCGGATTAGATCTATCACTTGTGCAGATTAATAGTGTGCCAGCTGACCAGATACACATATCCGGTCGGATCATCACGCTGTGTTACGCTGTAAAGCACTCCTCAAAGGAACGCTCTAAGGAAAAGGTCTGTTTTGCAAAAATAAAATACAAACTTCTGTAAGTCAGGAAGGAACTCAAATTCCAGAATGACGACCTTGGTAGATATGAAAATAGCCAGAGAGCACTTCTTACATAAGCTATTTGTGAGAGGTGAGTGGACTCATCAGGACCAGACGGTCTGGTTGCAGTCGCACCCCAGATCACGGAAACAGGGTCAGATACATGGAGAGACCAGGGTCCCTTACATGTGGCCTTGAGTGAACTATATATGTCCTCTAAGGCCAAGGATGACCACAACAAGATTGCCAGGGTAGCGGCATATTTATATTTACATATGGGAGCCATGCAGGACAAATGTGCTGAAGGCCAAGATCTGGCGAGTAGGCAACTGCTGGCATTACAGAAGGCCCAATCTGATCTGGACTCTTCTGAGCAGAGGCTGCAGAGGAGCCAGGAGTCAGAAAATGGTAGTAGGCAGTATATCATTAAAATAAAAGAGGACATGGATATACTGCAACAGGAAAAGGCTTACCAGGATACTAGATTTCTGGCCCTGCAGAAGGAGCCCCAAGACAGTTTGGACTTCTTACTTCAGAGCCAGAAAAAGCTGGAGCAACAATTAGACTTTAACAGGGCATGCACGGAGCAGGTAGCCACCCTGCAAAGTCATCTAGATAGAGTGAAGGCAGAGAGCAACAAGCTGATTTTGAAAGACCTGGATACCCAGGCATAGTTTGATGAAGAACGCCAGAAAGCTGGTGCCTTTCAAAGGCAGAGGGACGACCTGGCGGCACAAATGCAGGCTCTTAGTCAGGAAAGAGACGCCTTAGGCCAGGAAGTCTGCCATTTAAAAAGAAAAACAGAAGAAAATCCCTTGGCCCTCCAGGGGCTGGGTGACCTCCAAAAAGAACACCAGAACTTGTTAGAACACACCAGGAGGGTGGAGGATGCTCTGGCAAGAAAGGAGCAGGCCAATAGGGACACAGCTCAGGAGGTAACCCTCCTGCAGCAAAGACTGGCCCAGTGCTCCAGGACCAATCAGGAGGCACAGAGAGAGAATGAGGCTCTCTGCCAGCACAATGATAGACTCCACCAACAGGTAGCGATGCAGGAGAGACTGATAGAGTCTAGTAAGGCCTTAACTGAGGAACTGAAGGCGCAGGCTCTTGCATTGCAACAGGGAGCAGGGGCGGATAGAGATGAGGTTCGCTGGGAAAGAGAAACTCCTGAGCATAACCCCAGGAGCCCTAGTACCAGAGGCCTTTATCTCTCTCAGTCCCTGGACTCTGCCACCCCCATGTCCCCTGGCGCACATGAGCACAGGGCCACAGGAATGGCAGATTACTATCCAGCCAGAAGCATGGGGCTCATAGGCCAGTACCACCCAGGAATGGAGGGGCGGGCATCCGGGTATGGGCACCCAAGCACAGTGCAATTTGATGGGGAACCCCAGGAGAGTAGGCCCATTAAGGGCATCCTGAAAACCCCTGCCCAGTTAGGTCAGTGGGGGGGTACCCATCAAATCCTGGCAGCAAGGAGGGATCTGAAGACTCCTCTGAGCGGTACAGGACACAGGAGACCAGGTCCCCACATTCTGCCAGCCATTCTCAGGCTCGCAGAATCCAGGAAAACCTGGAAGAACAGACGGGAACCTCTGGGAGCAGTGCCTCTGAGTCAGAAGATGAATGGACCAGGGTTACCTGGACCAAAAGGGCCAATAAGACAAAAAGGGCCTTGCTTAAGGACCCCTTAAAGCAGATCAAGGCAATCAGGAGCGTCATCACGCCTTATCATAAGAACGCCAAGTATTCTGTTTGGGAGAACTTAGAGTTGTTTGAGCAAATGATGGAGACTTTCCATTTGAAGGACAGCCAAAGTTGTATTCAATATGTAAAGTGGACCTTCTCCCCGGAATACTCCAGTTTCTTTGCGGGGCTGGAGGACCAAAATCATTTAAGATGGTCCACCTATAAGGCGGCCATCTTGAAACATTTTTCTACTCATAGAAATCCTCAAGAGGCTCGCAAGGCAGCCTACAATTTACAATGTGGGGAGGATCAGGCCCCACAAGAATTTGTGCAGGAGTTAAAGCGTGCTTTTGCACAGACAACAAGAAGGGTGCGCACGGATAGCAGAGAATTTATTAATACGTTTTTCCATGCCTTGCCCAAATACATAATGACCCAGCTCGTGAGGGATTTTCACGAGAAAAGATCTTTAGACTGGGTCATTGAACAGGCGACCCGGATCTATGAAGTGCAGAAGCCAATAGAAAATAAAAATAATGCGCCCAAAAACCCCAAAGCCAACAACACCCCTGCTGCTGCCAAGGTGGCAGAGGTAAAGATCACCCCCGTTTTAGATTTGGAGATGGGGGGGGGGCTAAAAACCTACCTGCACCTAATAATGCTAGGCCCAGAAGGTCCTCGGGCCAGTCACAGACAGGGAGCCAGGGAGGCAGCCCCACAAATGGGGTCCCTCGCTCTCCTGATTATGTAAGCCCCCATTACAAGGGAAACAGACCCATCCTGGGTTATGTGTGGACTCCTCCAGCCCAAGGGGGGGATCCAGCCAAGCACCTAACCCAGAGAACTTCCCTCCCAACTTCTCACAGGAGGGCAGAAACTCACCAAACCCTGGGCAGAACTTCTTCCCCAGGTATCCACCCAACTTCCAGCCCCAAAATCCTCCACCCTTCTTTCCCCAATTCCCTGAGCCCAGACAACCGAATCCGGGAGAGGGGAGGCCAAGGGTGGAGGGGTATCCAAATCTTCCCAACCAGGGGTACTACCAAAGAAGGGATAGCTACCCTTCCCGGGATCAGCCCAGGGGAGAAAACAGGGCCCTGTATCAGCCTGAGCGGGTTTCCCAGTTAGAGCGCCAGGTTCAAAACATGGCGCGGGATCTGGGTCACATACTGAGGGCTCAGCAGAACCCTCAGATCGGCATGCCGGCGCAGAACGCACCCAACTCTGGACCTGGTGCTCCAGAACAATGACGGGGGCAGCACCCCGATAACTCACCGGTTCCCAGGGGGGAGGCACAAAGGGAAGGGGGTGTAAAGCCTTGGAGGAAGCTTCCTTCCTCACTTGTAAACAGCCTCTGGAAACCCAGGAACCGGAAACAAAATCTCTTGCCCCTGAAAGTCTGCCTCCTAAGGAGCAGAGGGGGGGTAGGAGAAACAAAAGACCCAAACAGACTCAGTTTGAGGAAGAGGTACAGATCTTCCAATTTGAGGGAGAGGGATCCTCAGAGGATCCTGGGAAAAGGATCTTCTCCTTCAGAGAGGGGGGAACTCCTCCCAAAGAAAAATGGGTCCCTAGGGATGCCAATCCAGACTGGGGAGATGTGGAGACTGAGCTACCGCCGCCCACCATCTCATCCCAGAACCAACAGCAAGAAAATCCCCTGGTTCAAACCCATCCTGGTGACTGCCTCCAAAAAGGGGGGGGGCGGCCCGGAACCGGAGCCAGGGGAACCCACAATGGCTCTGATCTCCAGTTGCCAATTTTTTCTTTCAGATTCCCAAGGCTCTCCACAGAATTCTGCCCAAATCTCTTCGCTAGCGATGTCCAAAACCAGAAAGTTAGCCCACCAGTTGTCCAAAAATGTGCATTATCTGTGCCCCCTTGAGGAGAAGGAGGGAAGATACTATGCCCCGGTACAAGTACAGGGGCAGGGTACAATTTTGGCACTGGTGGACACTGGATCTCAAGCTACCCTTCTGTCCAGAATGGCCTTTGACGAACTGAATGCAGGAAGGGGAGAGAATTACCAAATTCCTCTCACCTCTCTTCCTGGACAACTGCAGAACTTTGACGGGAAGGAAATTCCCGTTGAGGGGACTGCAGACTTGGACATTAAGATCGGGCGACACAAGGTGAAACACCCGGTCATAGTAGTGACTCCAGAGGGCACCCCTGGTTTACTGGGGAATGACCTCCTGAGGAGGTTGTCACCCTTAATAGATTGCGTAAACAAGGTCCTCTGGACCCAGACTAGCCGACCAATAAAATTAAAACAGAGTGTCAACCATGTTAGTTTAAACGGCACCTGCCACATGGTTGAACAAAAATCTGACCAAGTAGAATTTCACTTCCAGAACAACCAAATTCCAGACGTGACAGTAATAGCAGTAGGACAACAGACTTGTGATGGGGGGTCCTCTCTATTTCTGAAAATCAACCTTCCTTCCAGTTTAAGGTGGTATTCCACACTGGAAGGAAACACCCTGAAATTCTTTACTAATCCACAATCAGAAACTCCCACTCCTATAGTCCAGAAAGATGTGAAATCAGCTCAGAGCCTGGCTGATATTCAGCAAATTGGAGAGCAGTTGTTCATCCCTGTTCAGTTAAATGATGGGAAGGACTCTGTTCTCGCTCGAGTGTGCGTGAACAATGGTAAGAGCTTCATCAGCGAAGCCATGTTTCGCCAACTCCCAAAAGATCCAGCCATTCCCACCTTCAAACTGATAGACAAATGGGAAATGGACCTGGAAGCACCTAATTCCAAACATCTCCTGCTAAGCAGGTGTATGCTCAAAATCTCCATTGGCAACAAGAGCATAGTCCACAATTGTTGGGTCGTGCGAGACGTCCCTGCCGCCTTTTACTTAGGCAGTGACATTCTCAATCGCTTTGCCATTAGTTTGGACCTAATAAACTTCAAAGCTTGGTCCCGATTAGCGGATAATCCCATGGGCTTTGATGATCCAGAAAAAACATTTAGGTCAGCTCAATTGCTACCTTATGCAGTTGAAATTCAGATCAAAGAGGAAGTCACCATCCCAGAAAGGCCCCGACAATTCTCCCTGGAAGTGAAAGCTAAAAGAGGACAATATTTGCAAAACCCTGATGCTTACATACATCTAAATGCTTCTCTCCAACAGCAAGGGTTAGGGGTAAACCCAACACCAGTAGTCAACATAGATCATGACACCATTCTAATAGAGGTGGATAACAGCGACTTAAAGAGTATTACTCTAGCCGCAGTCACCATTATTGGAATGGCGGTTGATGATCGACATTTTTCCATTGATTTAGGTAATGAACTGTTAGGGCGAATCCCCAAGGACTGCATTGACAGTGACAGTGAGGACAATACAACACCAGACAGGATTTTTACCCGGCATGGGGGTAACTTCCTGGTGTACACTTCCTGCCCCTATGGTAAGGAAGATGTAACTTGTGACTTCAGGAGGGATGAGGTGATTTTCCAGGACCATGAGGGCTGCCTTTCCCACCTGAAGCCTCCGGTCCAAATCAGCACTCTGACCAGGGACTTCTCCACCCAGCTGGAGGAGGCCGCGGAGATAGCCAAACCAGAAGTCTTTTCAGGCTTCAGGCAGATGGTGGAAGAGAGAGTCAACCTAGCTGATGCCTGTCTGACTCTGGAACAAAAGCAAAAGTTGAAACAAGTTTTCTTGGATTTCCAAGATCTCTTTGCGGTAGACTCATATGACTGTGGTCGCACTGACATCCACACAACAACAATCCCCACGGACCCTGGCATGACTCCTGTGTTTGTGAAGCAATATCGCTTGCCTCTCGCATCAATGGAGTCCCTTACTGAAATAATTAAGAACCTTGAGTCCCGGGGAATAATCCGTCCAGTCCACAGCACCTTCAATAATCCGGTGCTGGGAATATTGAAGCCAAACGGCCAGGGGAGACTCTGTGCCGACCTCAGGGAGCTCAACAAACGGGTCCATACTTCCCGATGGCCTCTTCCCTACATTGACCAAGGGCTGGCCCAGATTCAGGGGTCACAGGTATTCACTGCAATAGACCTGACCAATGGATACTGGACCATGCCTGTCAGCAGGGAGGACCAATACAAACTGGCTTTTACCTTTGGGGGCCAGCAGTACACATGGACCCGGACTCCCTTCGGATACCTTAACTCCGGTAATGAGTTCAATATTTTCCTACATAAGGCCATGCCCGACCTGGGTGCGAGGGGTAACCTGGCTTATGTAGATGATGTCCTCATCAAAAGTTCATCTGTGGAGGAACACATAGCGGAGATCCGTTATGTTCTGACGCAGTTGAGGGCTGCCGGAGCAAAACTTTCCTTTCAGAAAGCACAGTGGTGTAGAACCCGTGTTAATTTCTTGGGGCATGAGGTTACTCCTCAGGGTCTCTGTCCACAGGAAAAGAAAGTGGAAGCACTTCAGAAACTGAAAGACCCCACAACTCTGCGGGAACTAAGGAGCCTCCTTGGACTGACTAATTACAGCAGAAAGTTCATTGAGGGCTACGCAGAGATCACCAGACCCCTGATTCATCTCCTGAAGGGGGGGGTCAAGTGGGAATGGGGTCCAGAACAAGCCGAGGCGGTAAAACAACTCAAAATAAGCCTCTCAAAAGCGCCTTGCCTAGCTTACCCTGTCAGAAACAAGGAGTTCTTCCTGGAGACGGGGTTCTCTAATACGTGCTTGACGGCAGTATTATACCAAAAGCATGACAAGGTCAATAAAGTAATCTCCTATGCGAGCAAAACTTTATGCTCTGTGGAGGAAAAATTCAACGATTGTGAGAAGGCACTCCTGACAACGGTGTGGGCATTGAAGAATTACCGCCCGTTTATCCAGGGGGAACACATCATAGTGGAGACTCCACACCAGCCTCTGCAATATCTCCAAAGTGACAGAATCCGGGCCGGAAATGTGAGTAATTCCTGAATTACTTCCTGGGTTCTGTCAATGCAAGGCTTTCCTGTGGAGGTCAGATATGGCCAAAACAAGAAGAGTCCCCTCGCGCAAGGTCTGGCTGACTTGCATGATTGTGCCAGAGAAAACTGTCTCGAGGACGAAAGTCTAAAAATAAAGGACAACATGGAGGCATACCTTAATTCCCCCCACAAAGTCTTTGAAGAAGACAAGTGTGAGGGAATGCCCACTGTGTATGTGGATGGATGCTCTTACCATGTTGACAACGACGGGGAGAAAGAACTGGTGGCCGGCGTAGGGAATGCATGGGTGAATGAGTCCCCAGAACCCTCCGCTGGATACAAAATTGGTCCCTGAAGTAGTCAGGTGGCAGAATTGATGGCTGTGCATCAGGCCATCCTCACTGCTGTCCAGCATCAACTCCACGAACTGGTCATAATCACAGATTCGGATTATGTACGGAACAGGTTCGTGGAGCACCTGGTTAATTGGAAAACCAGAGGCATGTTATGTGCTAACAACAAACCCTTGAAACATGGGAAGTTGATCCAAAACATTGATGATCTGGTCACCTCGAAAGGAATGACCATCTATTGGAAGAAGATCAAGGGTCATTCCAAAGTAGAGGGACCAGACAAAACTGGAAACGACTTAGCTGATCAGCTGGCCAAAACCGGGGCCATCCAAGGGGATCTAATTGAGATTGAGTCCCTGTTGGGGGAAATCCAGGTCACTGCTATCACTAGGTGCCAGACAAATGCTCACAACGACCTTTCAATTGCACAATGGAGTAAGGAGACCCCTGATGCTGATTTGATTACCGCTCAGAAGGGGGATCCAATTATTGGTAAGTTTTACCAACACCTTGAGGACCCTGAGAACTTTTCCCTGACGGATACCGATTATATTGGGAAAGAGAACCTAAGAGTGTTGATGAAATGTCCAAAAATGTTCCGAATCCAAGACGGTTTGCTGGTAAGGAAATCCCAAGCTGGCCACGATCAGTGGGTGGTTCCTACCTCATTCCAAAGCCTGATGTTAAGTCACGCCCATGATGCGGCCACCGCCGGTCATAGGGGGTTTCACACAACACTGGAAATCTTAAGAGAGGTTGCATACTGGCCACACATGGGGCAGGACCTTGACCAATACTTGAAGGGGTGTCTTGTGTGTGCGCAATTTCAGCCGACGTCCCTCACACACCGCGAGCCTCTCCAAAAGCGGGGGATGACACTGCCATGGTCAGATTTGCAAATCGACTTTGTAGGCCCTGTGATTCGCTCGTCTAGAGGAAACAAGTACATGTTGACCGTTACATGCTTGTTTACCAAGTGGGTGGAATGTCTCCCAGCCCCAAATTGCAAGGCAGAAACTGCAGCTGCCCTGATGATTAACCACATCTTTTCCCGTTTCGGTGTACCTCAAAGGATTGAGTCAGACAGGGGTAGCCACTTCACCAGTGAAGTAATGACAAAGATGTGGGAGATACTGGGGGTCAAAAGGAAGTTGCATATTGCTTACCGGCCAGCTTCTTCTGGGGCAGTAGAGAGATATAACCGAACCATTGTGAGCATATTAAAGAAGTTTGTGGCAGATTCTGGGCCAAGTTGGGATATCCGATTACCTCAGGTCCTAATGGCCATCAGATCTACCCCTTCATCTGCAACCAAAATGTCACCATTTGAGTTGATGACTGGGCGCAAGATGGTGCTTCCTCAGCATTTGCTCTACAGGACCCAAGAGCAGACACTGATAAATGCCTCCACAACTCATGAGTATGTGGAGAATTTAAGGAAACACCTTCAACATGCTTTTGCTTATGCTCAGCGGAATCTAGAAAGATCAGCTGATAGCATGAAGACCCACTATGACCTGAAAACTTCCAGGAAGGAATATCAGGTGGGGGACTGGGTCTATCTATACAACTTCCAAAGAAACCAGGCAAAACAGCGAAAATTCTTGCCTACATGGAAGGGACCCTTTGAGATTATAGACAAGATCTCCCCTGTGGCCTACAAGATCCGCATCCCCAAAGGCGGTTTGGCAGAGGGGGAAGACAAGTGGGTCCACATTAACCAGTTGAAGTGTTGCCATCCCAGGCCCACTCTGCAACAACTGGAGGAATCCTCTGGAATCCTAGAGGGTACTGTCTCAGATTAATTCAGTTCTAACTTAAAATATCCTACATATCGCCTATCAAATTCTGAGTTTCTCAATGTGGGTGTTTTGGTTTTTGAATGCAAAAAAAAATGTGCATGTTCATATGTTTTGACTATAAATTTATATGCCACCCCACAATATCAATGGTGGGGGAGAAATGTCCATGAATAGGTATTGCCGCTCTTCCTTTGTCGTCCTAGGAGAAAGACAACCTGGAGACGGGCCAAGGAGGACGATCCGGAGACCGGGAGCAGAGACGCAAGGGGCCCAGTGTACCGCCCAATACTCCCATCAGGACCGGCGAGGAGAACCGATCGATCCGACCGGATGGAGGAAAAGATGCTGAACTGTGCCATCTATTGGAAGAAGATGAGGAAACATCCCAGGTCTTGCGAGTTCCATCAGTGAAACAGAATGGCCATCGCAAGAGGGGGGGCTTGTGGGATGTTTTTACCCATGCATCCGAACCCTACCTCAAAAACTGTGCAGTACTGGCATTGAAAACATCATGATGGCCAGAGCTTCCCAGAAAATGCCCAGGGAAAGGCATGAAGAATAGGCTGCCACCCATTTTTGCCGATGTTATGGGCACAGAAGGGCACTGCCTAAAACCACCATTGGACTACCCACACAGTAGCCTGAAACCATTGGGAATGGCAATGCTGATTGCCAAAAGCAACCTAGAATTGTGGGGAATTCTTTTTCTTAAATCCCAAGAATGGGTGCATTACCAGAACTCACCACTATCAGAAAGCCGGCGTTTTAAAACAACACCAGACTTTTTTTTTTGTGTAAAACTGAATAAATGAACCCAAAGCAGGCCAAAGAAAGACTTACTGAGAGGTGGATACAATGTAAAGTTATATTCTGAAGTGACTTGAAGGTTTATAACAAGACTGGCTGAGCTGTGGATTTCAGCAGTTTAAGTAAATTTGGACTGAAAGACATTAAAAATCTAAATGTTTAAAAGAAATGAGTGACCTACTTTGAGTGTCACATAGGTTGCAATTGTTTAAATGTCATAGTTTTAAACTTAGAATCAGCATTCTAGCTGCATATGTAAAAATGGTTAGTTTTATTTGAATGCAGAAAACTGGGTAACTAAAAGTGACATTAGCTGGGGCCTGGCTTAAGGAACTGAATTCTGCCCACCAGCTACCCCCGACAGGAGATGAGACTTGCACAACAGCTGTGTTCCCAGGCCTAGCTGCCTTTTGCTGTTCCCACCAAAAGGGATATGACACTTCTCTGATTGAATTACCTGGGCTCTGCAGGAAATTGAACAAAGCCCTGTCCTGACTCAGGCAAATGTTTTATTGGTGGGAGTCGTAAATGTGGCTTCCTCCTGGAAGGAAAGGGGAGGAGCACTGCATGTGAGAGCAAGCTGGCTTGGCAGAACTGGAAAAACCAGAAATTCAACCTTGTGCTGGGGGGAAACCACACTCCTTTGGGGCCAGAACATAACTCTAAAAAGATGGATCATTCATAGAGCAGACTTGTGAAAATTATTTGCATGATACCATAATTCTTGTGATTTTTCTGCCCACATTTTAAGAGGTTTTTACAACCGGTGGTATGATCTGGGGGCAAGCTAGCAGTTAAGAGGGTATTACTTAAAATGTATGCATGTTAAAAATCTGACACTTCATCAATTAATGTCCATACTCCTTGCGCACATGTGTGTAAATTTGGGTTAATGTCCGATATTGCAAAACCAGTTAAAAATTGCAAATGTTGCCATTTCTCAATGCAAGCTCTCAGGAAGAGCAGATTTGGACAGGGTATACCTCCTGTGATGTGTGATGGGTGCATGTAATTTTAAACAAATGTGTACCTGTGCAAATATGTCTTTTGGGTCAAAATATAGATTGTGTGTAATTTGACAGGGGTGGGTTCTCTGTATCATAAACAGACCTCATCATGATGACACTTCATTTCATTCCCCCAATCTAGGGGAAGAGGATGAAGTGGCCAATGACAAGTGGAGAGGGGTAGGGTCTAGAAAGCTAGCCTCTCCACCCACTTTCAAAATACATAAAAGCAGACAGTCAGGACAGATAGGGACATTCAATTCCATATGCTGCAACGCGCTCTGCCGGACCACACAACATCCAGAAGATACTAGATTCAACACTTTAACACTCCAAAGAACTTGATTCAGAATTTGATTCAGAACTCAAAGCAAGGGCCTAAACCCACAAACTGAGAAATCTTCTCAGTGGGCCTCAGCATCCAGCAAACCTAACAGCGATAGCAGCATCCAGGAGCCGTGCAGATCAGCGCTGGGTCCAGAGAAAGCTGTGCAGAAAGATCCAGAAGCAGTGCTGTACCCAGAGAAAGCAGAGCAGTATCCAGAACCAGAGACAGAGCAGAGCTGACCCAGACCGCTGTTCGCAGAACCAGAGAGCTGACCCAGACCGCTGTGTGCAGAGACCGTCCGTGGCGAGTGAAGAAAACCTGACCAGATCCGTGGCGAGGCCCATTCTATTTCTAAATATATTGTGAGTTAAAATAATATAATTCAATCTATTTTAATCTAACCAGAACTGTCTCCTTACTGTCACCTGTCATTTGCAAAGCTGTCACCTGTCATTTCTAGTTGCTAGCTGTAACTTGTTACTTTGAACTTTTAAAATTTCAAATCTGAAAAACGACCTTTACCATATCGCTCATATCTCTGTGACCGTTTGTCTTAGAGACTTGCAGTAACTTTCCTCTGACAGCTGGGAATCTTGGCGTTTCAACGAACCTAGAACCGCATTCCTATTCCCTATACTTTTGCCGCAATCGCGAAAAACGCACTCGCGAATTTTACCGCGATTTGCAAATTTCTCCACGTGTGAAAACAGCATCTTCCTTGCTTTCATTTGCCAAAAATTCGTTTAACCTGCCAATCATTCCTAGAACATTGCTAAAGTAAGCCTGAACTTATTTAAACCAACTAATCCTCAACCTGAACCTCCAGAGGGAATTAAAATCATTTTAGCACATTTTCCAATATATTGCTATCACATTTTAAAGCATTTTGAGCCTGTGTAAAACTCATATCTATTCTCCTCTAAGCTTGCTGGGAAACTGGAACTCTGTATTACATTGTGATTGTATACCTGAACCGTGTGCTCTTCCTTCCATCTCCTTACATTGTATAGGGGGGGGGCTGAATTGCCACAAAGGGAAAGTGATTACCTTGTCTTTTGTGAAACCATATCAGTTTATATTCTATACTGCATTTCATTCATTCAACCTTGCATTTCCTTGAACCCTATAAAGCATTCTCTACCACATTATTCTTCTGTACCTACTTACCAGTGTGCTACCTTATCCATTTCATGTCAACTCCTTAGGGATTATAAAGAAGTGGGCTAGTGCCAGATTCTCCGTTGTTAATCTTTATCATATCAGATTAAGTGTGATATTCAATTATTAATTTATTATAAAGTGTGATATATATATATTGTTTAAATTCTCAAATAAACCTATTTAACTTGCAAAACAGAACTACTTCTTGGCTCAGTGGGGTCAGGGGGATTCCAAGAGAGGGGTGTTATATAGGGGTAGTCATCCAGAACGCATGAACTGGACATAAAGATATATCAATAAGGGTTTCCATTCAGTATCCCAGACTAGGCATTGACTTAGCTGTAGTGTTGAATTGAATCCTCTTACAGTGCAGATAGAATGATCATTGCAATTTTCTATGGCTGGAGCACTGCATGACATGTTTGACCTACAGGCAGGAGCAGTGTGCTCTGTGTGGCAGTTAAACATTGTTCTGCAGGGATATCCATTAAGAGGTTGGCACCTGCACAACAGGCCCAGTTCATTGAATTAATGAATGTATATATTGAAAGTCATATAGCATGGATATATATTTAAGAGGCACTAAACTATGTGATGGAGAATAACCATTGTGACACAAAACACGCTCTCTATATGTGTAAAGATGGATGCACGTACTATAGACCTTTTTCAATTACTACTGCACTAGATAGTTGAAATATTGAATGACACCCAATACATCATTGGGCCAGATGTGAGGCTAATTGGCTCAGTGAGCCACTTTTGGGATCCACTTTCTCCATAGTGAGGCACTAGACCGAAATCATGCTGCCCATGAACATGAGAATGTTAATGTTTATCTATATTTCTCCATGTGGCAAGCATATGGTGTTGCCTTCAGGTGGGTATGAAATAGGCATTCATGTGCAAAGCAGTCACGAACTTGGTTCAAATACAACCCCCTAGCATGGATTTTTGAATTGACATTGAGTTTTTTATTTTTATTTTTTGCTTTTGTGTACCTGATGACAGAAGGAACATAAAACATATATACCATAGGCAACTTGAGCTTGAAGCATTTGTACACGTTTGAGCAAGATATTGCCATGTATGTTGATCAAAGGCTTTCTGTATAATAGCAGAATTTCGCACTAAATTGATCAAAACTCTATGAGTCTGCACCCCTCACATCCCAAACCAACGTTTAGTTACCTCGTCCACAAACAGCAAAAAGCACAAATGTTCAATGTATGGTAGAAATACTCCCCTTTTTCAGAAACCCCTTCGCTCCGCTGGCTTGTGAGTGGTTTCTACATTGCCAAGCCAAAGGGAGTGAAGGGGATTCTGCACTTTGCAGGTGGGATTCGAACCCAGTGATTCAAGCAAGTGACTAATACTATTTTTCACATTGACACATTTGGAACTCCAAATGTGATGTGATGTAATGACCAGGAGATATGCCCTGTTTTAAAAAAGGCTCAGTATGAGCCAAAATACACAGGTCAATAAAAAGGGCCCTCCTACGCGAGATTGATGACATAAATATACACATAAGTGGTATAATTTTCAAAAATCGAATTTTGTAAAATAAGTGTGGCGCAGTCATTGTGTGAAAACCCCAGAAAATTCTACTAAAACCTCGGGGGTGGGGTAGTGGTTCCTCCGAAACTGCTTTCAGACAGACGCGACACCTACAAACTGCACATTTAAAAAGGGCGCAAGACCTAAGAGGTTAACCCCCAACAATTACCCCACTTCTACTTATGGTAGAAATACATTACACTAGGAGCATCAATTAACCTCACAGTTTTTGTACCAGGGGTTCTGTGAGATGACTTGGGAGATGGAGTTACTCTTTCCATCTATAATATTATCCAGGATTGGGAATCCATCCAGATATCAGATGGGGTTCTGGATGCCTTGACAATAAACTTGATATTTGCTTTTGCAAAATATACTTTAAAGACTACTTGACAATTGAAATAATGATCTGATATGAAACACAGATGCTGGACAAATCCCTTTGCACAAACAAGTTGGGACAACACAACATTTTAAGGTTCTTCCTAACAACATACTTAGCACACAACAGTGTGATTGATTCACTTTGTGTGCCATGCCCGTATTGTAAAGAGCTCTGCATGGACTCTTTATTGAAATTCTATTTTAGGTTAATGGCCTGTGTAGAGGAGGTAATTTCGGTGACCTAACCCAATAAAGCCATTCATGGATAGAGACATGCAATTGTGTAAATAACAAAAATCTTTATTTCCCCATGGCCAGTGGCAGCATTTCTCAAGACAACAGGATGAGGCAAGCTGGCAAGTCTCAGGGTTTTCCAGACATCCAGTATACATTTATAGAATGCAAAGCACCACACATCCATTCTGTTCTAACAAGAATCTTACAAACTAATTGGCCAGGTTTTTCACAAGTGAAATACATTGCACTTTCTTATTGGACACACATGATTCTTGAAATACATAATGATTTCCTCTTCCAATAATCTCATACTCTGCTGGTCAGCACAACACTTGTTTTTCCCAATTTACAATAAATCATGAAACATTGTTTTCCAACTTAGATCTGGATTGACACAGTTCTGAAGTGAGGCAGGCTGTAGCAAAACTCTGCCAAGGACACAAGGCCAGCTGTTGCATCCCCATTGGTCCATTTGTCTAGCTTATCTATTTCTAGTTTACCACCAATTTCATTCATAAAAAAGTCGCTTGCAACACAATGCTGAGATCATGTTTTTCTCTCCTATTTGATTCTGTGTTATACATGATATGTTGCCAAAATATTTCTACAATTTATTTTGTAATACATGCTGTGGCGTCCATTTTGGATGGAAAGGATACCTTTTGCTGTAACATTTCTGTCATGGGCTGTATGCTGCATATAATTCAGCATTACATTTTGCCTATATGTGTTTCTAATTTCTATTGAGTGTGGGTAATCTTCTTCATGTCTACAAGCAGTTTTACCTAATGTCTGTATAACTTTGTGATAAATACATATTTTCCTCATGTCTTATGCAGCAAAATGTGTTATAAGTGAAATGACATCACTTGCTTGTGTCATCCTTGGCTCACACTGTGTTTATCCTCACTGGCTCTGCATAGGGTATGGATGATACAGTTGTTTAAGTATATGTTTCTCATCTGGTTCTGAAGACTCTTGGGAGCCTGCTTTGGATGTTTATGCCCCCACCTTATTGGTTAGATTCCATCGGATGCACCCAGGGAAACCCGGTTGTTTCCGGCCTAAAAGGGGGCATACTGTCATGCATCCGGTTACCTGGAGGCTCTGGAATAGGTACAGATGGGGCCGCCATTAGTGGTTCCATCACGTTCTACTGAACGTTCTGGTTACGGTCTAGTCATTCGTTTGCACTATGGTGGCTGGGAGGTTCTTATACCGCTTCCTCCCAGCATTCTTTGCATTGCAAACACTTCACAGCATTTGCTCTGTTGCTCTTCGGTTCGTGAACGCTCCCAGTGATCTTTCCCTTTATATCCTGCATATTACTTTCTTTCTCCCTTTCCTGGATCGCGCACTCCTCTGCATGGTCTTTCCTTCCTTAACTTGCTGCACTGCCGTGCGGTTCTCCTTTGTCAACGCCTCTTCCCGAACTGCCGCAGCTTTGCTTTCGAGCTGTTCTGACCTGCTACGCGGCAGTCTGTTTTTCTTACTTTTAGTTTCTATTGCCAACAAGATTCTGTTTTTTTCCATGGCCGCTTTTCAACCTTGCCATTTACCGCCAAGTTGAATCTAAGAGCCTACATCACCCAGAATCCACAAGAACCTGTTTCCCTGACTTCTGATTCTTCATTCTTTGGAACTGCTTACCTGCAACCGCTGTTACTACTCTTCGTGGGGTTTTTTCGCCTTTGGCTTTTTCCCCATTGCGGTCTGTCTCGGTGAAGGGGCCACAGGGCTACAGCACATCGGTGGCCACTGTGGCTTCCCATCGAGACAGATCACCTCAGCGGAAGGAAGAAGAAAGATACAGGTACAGACAAAAAGAGGACGTATACGGATCAGACTCCAGCAGTACAGGTGAGGAGCCGGAGAGCAGTGGAACAGAGGAACTTGCACAGGTGTGTGAAAGAAGGGAACAGGTGTGTTACAGTTTATCTGTCCATAACTAGAGGAGGAGAGGTAGTTGCTTTTGGTCTACACCTCTTCAGCTGCGCCAATCTCTCTCCACAAACTGTTCCCAACTCTGTTTGTATGCTTGATGTGACATTCAAGTGTGTGCACTATTTGTTAGTACATATTTGGGGCATCAAGCCAATAATAAAGGAAGCACTACCTTACCCTTCTGTAAGGATTTTGCCTTTTGTCTTTTTGTGTCTGGAATAGGCATGGATTTGCATCTTTTCAGTGATGATTTCTGTCTACTCAGGATGCAAGATGCTTTGTGAGACATATAGTACTATAGATTCAGTAATAGCTGTTTATGAATTGTGGTTTATAGCAGGTTATTAGTGTTGTAAATGTTACTACCAAACTCATTTAATTAAATTGCATTACTGCATAGTATATCATCATCATCATCAAAAGCTTGCTTTATTCTGCTTTCCGCATAAAAGTGTACACATCATAACAACAGCAATACAATTAAAAGGATGAAAGACATGTATTTCTAATCACAATTAAAATATGGTCACATTTCTTTGAATGCAAGACCCATAAAACACTCTATGACAATCCATGTAATTTCAATTTCATAAATGTATCATCATTACAAATATATGTTTTTTTCTTGTTTCAGGTATGTCTAAACCTGGCA
Source organism: Ambystoma mexicanum (assembly GCF_040938575.1). Classification (NCBI taxonomy): domain Eukaryota; kingdom Metazoa; phylum Chordata; class Amphibia; order Caudata; family Ambystomatidae; genus Ambystoma; species Ambystoma mexicanum. The sequence continues at coordinate 98,152,368 of NC_090941.1, read as the reverse complement.
GCATACACAAATAATCCACCCTCTACAATTTAAATGCAACCATGGTATATGTGGAATATAAACTGTCATTCTAATGTGTTCATGAATGTTACACAATCTAATTAAAAGAAGGGGAACATCAATTGAAGTTCCATCACATGAACATAGAGTTATTTCGTCTACCATGCCATTGCGAAAATTCACTTATTTTGTAGGTACGAAAAATAATCTTGCCTTTGTTTTTGTCTCCTTAAAAAATGTAAACTAAAATATTTTAATTATGGTTAATAAAACAACATTGTTTTATTTGGTATATATGCTGCTCATGGATTTTAAATAGCTGAAAATAGTTGGTAAGCAGTTGGGCTGCTGTCTCTATTTGTAATGTTATAAAGCTGCTTCAGTTCTGTTTCATTTTCTGGCACAATGACAACCTGTTACCAAGGATGTCACTATAGAATTATAAAAATGTATCCACTAGAAAGGACAGCCTAGACAAGGAGCTCTCTGCTGTGGAAGAGAGTTGTCCTGGAAAGTTCTTAAAACACATCCATCCCCAAAATGGCAACCCCTGAAGAAGAGAAACAACTCAAGAAGGGCCATGTGTTACAAATAATGTCCACAGGGGATGGAAACAAGTGAGGAATGTTCCATCGCAGACATCTGCCAACTTAAAAAGAGCACACTTAACGAATATTGAGGTAGGAGGGGCAAAGGCCAACATTAACTCCTGCATGACTACATATAAGGTAAATACTGCCAAGTTAGATGGGTGAGTTTAAAGCTGAAGCCTGTGCCTAAAAGACAGCTATCACACATTTAAAGGAGGGCATGGTGGCACAGAAAACCTATGTCAAACATAGATAATATCAGAATGCAAATTCAAACCGGAAACCTATGATTCAAGGTTAATCCCTTAACAAAATGATTTCCCTTTGGTCGAAGTGAAATTAATAAATGAAATATTGCATATTACAATAGAATCAAATGCAGACTGGTCAACTGAAATGGAACGTTTACTTACAGGGTGGTAAGAAAAAAGAATGAACATGACACTTCTAGAAATATCCTGGTCAGCTTTAACCGAGTTAACACCAGAAACCTAATCCCGAGGATGGTAATATAAAGAAGGATCGTGAGTGGCATGGTCACCAAATGTCCTCAATGTTCAAGATCCACCTACAAAAACCATAGTTAAAAGAAAGGCTGTGTAGCATGATAATAAAATGTTAAAACAACTTTTTTACCACAGCTACCCATAAGATTCCAACCCGAACAAGGCCAAAAAGAAAATTGTCTTCATAGGAAATGCTTCCAATTTTGAAAGCTATAAGAAAGAAAACAAACTCAAACATAAAAACTTACAAAACTAACAACATTAGCAGTAACAGAAAAGATGCTAAAGGCTGATGGATCCTGACATGATGAAGGCTGTCATTGAAGTAGTGCCCCTTACCCGTATACAACTTTTATACTCAAAGAGGGGCACTTAACACGGTTTTAGGGGGTGCTGAAATATTCCTGATTTTCACAGGTAAACATAATTCATATCAGAGGAGTTGATTTCAAGCTTGCATTAGACAGTAGCTCACCCCGTCAACAAAAGAAAATGACCAAAACTCCAGAAATAGTTCATATGCAACCAACGGTGTAATTATAGAGAGACACTTGGAGTATCCACATCCCTGCAGTCAGAGACTACTACTTCTACTCTCCTAGACATTCATCCAATTCAAGAACAGGCTGTTTCTTGACAGATAAATCCACATCTCAGATGACATTAGACACTAATATTCACAAATTATCAATATATGACCATGTTCCTGCCAGCAGAAGAATCACTATTGGGGCAGATTATACAGAGAAAACATCTCTAATTTGGAGACTCAGCCATTGCTCCCGAAAGAAACATAACTGGTTAACGTGTTGATAAAGAGATGTCTGAGTTCCTCATGTCTAATGTGGGAAGGGTAGTGCACATGCAGATTTAGTGGGAAAGCTTATTGCAAGGATTTAAAGCATTTTCAGCAGAAAATATTGGACAGAAAGAAGACACTTGACTCAGAACCTGGAAAGGCTTATCCCAAAAACTAAAAGTTGAGGATAAGGTCATGAAGGGAGGAGAATAATCTGCACATGAATTGAGAGCATAGAACTCAAACTTTTTTGCCCTTATGCACTTAAGTCAGAAATACTGGCGGAAGGGAGGAGGGAAGAGTGATAACAACTTTGCTCACAAATCGACAGACAAGCAAGAAAAAATAACTTTGTAATAAAAAACAACCGGCAACCAATATGTGCCATGCAAGTAATATTAACAAAATATTTGCAAATTACTAGACTAAACTGTTCAGATTCGGACTGTGGAGATTATCCCTTTCATAAAAAGCTAACCTGGAAGCAAACATTCCCCCTGGAGAGGTGAAGAGGGTCATCATAGAGCACAGGTCAGGCACATCACCATGCCTTGATGGCCATACAGTATTATTAGCAAATATTCCATATTAGTAACCCGGCGAGAGACAATCAGAAGGCAAGAGCCATTCTGATTGGCTCTCGCCAGGTCCCTACCCGGCCGGGAATCCCTTCATTGGGATTCCACGGCCTTTGTTCCCAGTGGGGGGCGTGGCAGCCCCTCAGCCAATGAGGAGGCTCGAAGCGGGGCCATCCCCGCTCTGAGCCTCCCCGCGGCTGAGAGGCTGCCTTCACCCCCCACCGGGGACTCAGGTAAGGAATTTTTTTTTTCTAAATCCCCTCCCCCCCCACTTACCTTCTTGTTCCTGCATCCCCGGCGGGGGACGAGGAAAGCCTACAGCCGTGTGGAGACTCGGAGCGGGGCCATCCCCGCTCCGCGCCTCCACACGGCTGGAGGCTTCCCTCGTCCCCCGCCGGGGACGCAGGTACGTTTTTTTTTTTTTTCCTCTGCCCTCCCAACCCCACTTACCTTATTTTTGATCCTTTTTCGGGAGCGGACGCGCTTGGAACACTTGTGTTCCCAGCGCGTCCGCTCCCGATGCCCGCCATGGAAAGGGAAAACGGACTCCGTTTTCCCTTTCCATGGCGGCGGCCATTTTCTTGGTCGTTTTTTTTCTCCTGAAACGCCGCAGCGCCGAAACGCCGCAGCGTTTCAGGACAAAAAAAAAACCTTTTAGTGCCCCGGTCACTCGCTTCGCTCGGGTCCTTACCTATGGGCCCAGGGCATTACTTGAGACGGTAATGCCCCCGACGCTCGGGTTCTATTGCTTAATTAATACCACTTCAACTTTGTTTGAAGTGTTTAACAAGATACCAGATAGAGAGTTTTCACTGACAATAACATCATCACACGTGATTTTACATTAAAAAACCATCTGGGGCAGAAATGTTGTAGTTATAGAGCTAGGCCACAAATGTTGAAGCATGTGGATTACAAGCTTATCACAATCATGTGGAAGACATGCCTCAACATGATGATCATGTTATTCATAGACCTAGCTCAAAGAAATAAAACAAGAGGTTCCCAATGAGTGCAAAATATATACCAGGTCATTGGTACAACAGACATATCTTATTAATGCAAAGATGACAGTGTTATTAAATTTGATGCACAGAAGGTTTCTGCAGGGTCTCATAGAAATGTCTGTCAGTGGTTGTACAGTAAAAGCATTTTGGAGATAATTTCTACAATCCTGTGAAATATTTATACAGAGGTAGCCATTATCTAATGAACACAAATGTCCTTTTGTTTGTGAAGGTAAGGATACAGGCTAGGCCCTGTTCTACCTCATATTGGATACCTTGTAGATAATGTTTAGGAAGCTTCCAAATATTGCTGTATAACAGCAAGAACCTGAAACTCAAAATACTCCTGTTCAATGGTGATATGCTCCTAACCGTTGAGAAACCACAAACCTCAACACCTCAAATATTGAAATTATTCAATGGGGTATTAGTAAGTTGGAGCACATCTAGCATAGTACTAAATTCAACCACCAATCGATACCCGGGCGTGTCTTTGAAATTCGTCAAGGACTTGATCAAATACCTTGTAATCCTCTTTTCAATAATCAGTGAGAAACCACTTACAAAAATCTGGCTCTAAATCTGCTTGAGATAGATCAAGATGTGGAAGAAAGGCAAAGATCAACTCTCAGATTCTGGGGACAAATTTAAATGATCTGTTTTAAAATAATTCTCATAAAATATGTATGGCACTTGCAAAAAAATCATGTCTCTCTGCTAAGAAAAAAAACATAAGTTCATAAAAAAAATAGGGGCTTTGGTTTCTCAGATGTGTCAGTGTATACTAGCAAGTCTTAATTTTACATGAGACTGAAATCTACGAGAGCCTTTGAATTAAAAGTCAACAAAGAAAGGGAGCTACAGAGAGCTTATGACTACAAAAAACTCTGAAAAATACAAATGTATGCGTTATTCAAACACCATGAAAATCATAAAAAACCTGGATCTGCAATACTGACAAAGGATAATAGAAAACCTTCTTAAGCAGACCAAAAAACTCCAGATAAATATCAACTACCTACCAATCTCACCAATTTGTCCAACATTCTTGGTTCATAAAGGTATGATATGTTTGTGGGATACATGGATTGCTAGGTGGATCATGGAATTATGTCAGGTATCACATGCCATTTTCAGCTACCCTCAAGTAAATTGAAGAACTACCTCTGGCTAGGCCGGAGCGGACACAGGCACTATTTGATTACAAAAGTATCATCACTATTGAAATTATAAGCACTGTTCATCACAAACAGCGGATTTAACTCTAAGTCATATGCCATTCAGAAATGAACAATTCTAGAAGATAAATAATATATCTAAGAAAAATGCAAGAGCGACTTAGAACAAGAATAGAGATAACATTGACAAAAGGTGCCAACTTGCAGACTGTTTATACAGACGAATAAAAATAGTTATGCATACATTGGTCTCCACAAAAACGCATTAGCTTGTTTTAATACCCCACGACAGATGTTGAATTTTCAAAAAAACACAGTTGTCCTGGCCCAAATGCTATTAATATGCAGAAACATAATAATTCATGGCAGATTTTCAATATCATATGTCATTAGTCTTAAACAGGGATACTTGTATGGCTCCAAGACAAATGCAAAACATACGATGGTGTATTAGACTGTGTATTTAGAAAGGCTCTTTGGTAACATAACCTTGCTTTAGAACACTGTAAAGATGATCTTCTCTTCTGAGCAGTTTGTTTTCTAAAAGAAAAGAAAGAACTTGCCACTATGAATAGATTGGTTTACAGATTTTGTGAAAAGGAAGATACATTCAATGCCATTTGGGAGGCATTTTTTAAACAATGCATGTACACAAATTGTACCACTTATTGACACACCATGGGCCAGATTACAGAAACTTTGCACAGGTGCAAGTGCAAAGGTTGCACTGTGTTAGCACTAGAGCAAAGTTTGCCCTATTTCTAAAATACTGGGACACATTAAAAACTCATTGCCCCTTGACAAGTGCAGTTTAGCATATTAAAGCACCAGGGCAAACATGGCCTCTGTGCAAAAAATATTAATCTTTGATGCATTTTTGCCTCAGGGCAAAGTTTGCCCCAGTGCTAATACCATTCCGTATTAGCACTAGGGCAAACTTTGCCCTGGTGAAAAATGTAGTGAAAATTCATCCTTTTTGCACCAAAGCAATTTTTGCCCTGATGCTTTTAAATGCCAAACTGAACTTATCGAGGTGCAATGTTTTTGTAATGTGTCACAGTGTTTTTAAAAATAGGGCAAACTTTGCCTTAGTGCTAATACCGTGCGAACTTTGCACACAGTTTCTGTAATCTGGCCCCATAAGTGAAGATGGATGCTGAATACTGCTAAAATAGACATTTCACTACTTTAATACGGCATAAGCATGCATGACAAAGCTTCTGAAACTTGGGTTTTCATTAACTAAGAGCCTGATGTCAATTGATATGGTCTTATGATATGCAATTTATAGGATTTCGTTGCTAAATAAAATATATGTTAAACAAAGGATTGTCTTATATCCTATCTTGCCTAAAAGCTATTGACATTGGAGAGCCAGCTGATCTGCTCTCCACATTCTCTGCCCAAATGGCACACAATAAGCTATTGGGCTGTGTGACAACTGGGGTTTACCCTATGGTTACCCAAAGAGGTGCCAACGAAAAATACAATCATTCATCACACATGTTATTCCAAGCTTGAGGTATGTTTCTTTAGCTGTGGAATTTGGAACAATTAGATGTTTTTTTCATAAATTCCATATTCATTTTGCCATTCTTTCTGCATGGTTTTGTGCCCCAAATGGCCTAGCATGTTATAAAGGCTAATGTGTTGGCCTTATAAGCACCTAGTAATTGGATTGGATTGGAGATTTTACCCTCTCTGTCTAACTGTAATAGGGCACCACTGACTTGAAAATCTTTTACTGCCATCTTCATCTTGTAGTTTGCTTAGTTAAGCGGGATGGAGTAGCTGACTCCTAATTAATCATAATCCTCTACTCCTTTTAGGAAATTCTCTCCTATCCTGCTGGTCATTCTTTTCTTTTTACAAGGCCCCATTCACATGACTGCATAATTTGACTCTTCAAGTTTCTCATGTTTATAAACATACCATGCCGGTTTACCAATTTATTTAAGCAAAAGAGAATATGAGCTATGAGCACTATGTCAATATTGATTTTTGCTTGTTTTTCCTTCTGGGAACCACTGGCGTCGCTTGTAAGAGAAATCATTTAAAGCAATGCATACGTAAAGAGAAAACAAGGGGCTCACATGCACCCTTGCCTCGCCCCATAGAGGACTATTGGAACATGTGTGTTTAATTTATCATTTTAACCAAAATAAACAGGGCTCTCCCAATTAGAATAGTGATATGAAGAATAGCCAACACCAGAGGGTAAGCTTCATAATATGTTCATTTGAGAATACATGTTGCTACCCCCAGCACAGCCTCCTCACAGAAGCTCTGGCCATCCAACTGGTTTCACCAGAATACAGAACGGCACTCCCACAAACACATTCAATGCTTCTTTTCCATGTTCCAAGATACATCATAATACTTCTCTCTTTAATTAAACACACCCTCCTTTCACCATTGCAATCCTATTATTGTTCTAAACCTGGCCCCTTCTCACTCTCAGCCCACCATACATCACTCTCTCAACCTGCACCAGTTCCGAATACAGCAGATATACCTTTCTTCTTACCATAACTATTGTTGATTTTACCCAATCTCCACGCTGAACCAACAACTCCTTCTTCCCTCTCTGCTCATTCTCCTTCAACACCCATCTTTCATTATCCTTTTTTAATTTGCCTCTCAATTCTTCCACCACACAGTCTGATTCTTTCGTCCTTCACAGCCTGGGTGGAATCACTTTCGTATTAGTCTTTTGGCCTCTCATCTTTTCAAACAGTCTTACACCTGTGACAACATGCAGTGACATACCCAATGCATACAATCTCTCCTGCACCTCCACTCTTCTATCTTTGCCGCATGCACCTGCTATCCAGGTGGCATCCATGATACACCTATTTGTTATTTCTACCATGCTATTGCTCAGTGGGTGGTACAATGCTGACTTCTTAGGTTTTATTCCACACTTCTTCAAATATTCTTGGAAACAGCCACCAGTAAACTGTGTCCAATTATCACTAAGTATCCTACTAGGCACGCCTTCCTCACAAAAAACCTTCTGTACAATTCCACCACTGTTTCTCCACTGGTCTCTCGAACAATATTATACTCCGTCCATCCAGACAACATATCAATCAGTACTGTCATTAATTTTCCTCGTCCACTTCCCATTTTTATTGGGCCTAGGATATCCATGGCTAATTCGTCGTAAACATTGCGATGGTTACTGAACTCCACAAGAGGTTGTGTTCTAGCTACTTCTCCTTTGCCCACTTTATCAAATTCCACACAATCAGCCATCCTCCTCTCCACATCTCGCTCAAAACCTGCCCACTAATACTCACCTCTCAGAGCTCCATTTGTACGCAACACTCCTACATGTTACTCAAGCGCTAAATCCAAAATCTGTTTCTGCATGGCCAAAGGAACAACTCCATGCTCCCAGCGATATAACAACCATCCATCAAGCATAACTCATTGCGCACCTCCCAGATAGATAGTTCAGTCCGACTCAACATTCCCTTGTTTGGCCAACCCGATTCAACATAACCTTTGAAAAGTATTAAAACCTTGCCATTTTTCACAGCCTCCAACCACACATCCTTAAAATATCATCATGGTATACCAAAACTATATTCGAAATTATCTCTCTTCAACATTCCTCTTCCACCTGACTTCCCAGCCTTGATAAATGTTTGGCCATTGAATTGTTATGCCCCGCTATTACCTCCACACCAAACTTTTGACTGTGGAACCTTGTTACCCTGCTCGCCACAAGCCTCAAAACTTTACTCAATCCCTTTGATTCAAAAATACAATTGGGAGGTTTATCGTCTGTCTGTATAACAAACGTATTCCCAAAACAAAGTTGCAAAACTTCTCCATGGCCCAATGGCACGCCAAAGCCTCCTTTTCCAGCTCAGAATAATTTATCTGAGGTTTTCTTAACACTGTGGATGCAAGAGCAAAAATCTCTTCTGGACCATCCTCCTTAATCTGTGACAGAAATGGTCCCCACACCATTATTACTAGCATCCCCAGTGATGACACATTTCCTGTGTGTGCCAAAACACTTTAAGGCCAGTGCGAAGTTGATTTCCTCCTTAATTCCACAACATTATTTTTCACATACATCACCCCAGATAAATTCTTTCCCCTTCTTCAGTAACTGCCTCATTCCTGTCTCTTTATCTGCAAAGTTTTTGATGAATGTCTTATAAAATGTTATCATGACTAAAAATGATCAATGCTCATCTTAAGATTCCGGTCTCCCAATCATTTTTAATGCATCCCCCATATCACTCTTCGATCTTACACCGGACCCTGAAATGTCATGGCTAAGATATTCCACCTTGTCTCTTTTTACCACACAGATCTCCTCTCTTAATAGCACTCCTCTCTGTTCAAGAATCTCCAACGCCCACTCCAGAATCATATCATGTTCCACCTCAGTTTCACAAAAAATCAACATGTCATCATGAAAGAAAATACTCCTTTCATCCCCTTAAACAACTTGTCCATCACTTTTTGGAATACAGATGATGCTGATACAAGACCAAATAGCATCCTCCAAAATTGGAAGATGCATATGCCTTATGAATACTGTCTTCTTCCTACATTTGTCCTCCAGTTCTATCTGGTAGTAGGCGGAGGCCATATCCAGCTTGGATTCCTCTACCTACCATGAAGAGCCTTTCACTCATATTCGGCAAAGGGTGCCTTTCCACCACAACACACTGATTTAATTCATGTAGGTCAGTACACAACCCCATCCCTCCTGATGTTTTTTTTTTTACAACTAATTATAAAATCCACTGTACCCCACCTGCCCTTTCAATTACACCCAATTTGCAATTTTTTTCAAGCTCCCTCTTCACGCCTTCTCTGAACACTAAAGGGACAGCCTTCAATTTCACAGCAACAGGCAAACTTCCTTTCTTCAATATAATTTGATGTCTCATTCTTTTAACCTTCCCCACGCATTTCTTGAATGCATTTTAAAAATGTTCACTAACAGGGTCACTTACCTGCAACACTTGCTCAGACACATTTGGGTCCAATCTAATCTGCGATCTCTTTTAATCACACCACCATAACATAGTTGCACCTCTCTTTGTTACATACAACTTCCCTTGGGCACATCATCAATTAAAACCAAATTGGGCATCGAAATACCCTAACTGCTCAATCTTGTCAAGATTAAGCCTTCGGTTTTACATCTGCCTTAAGCAAATTCCATACATCACCTCCCACCACCCATTCAAACACATCCTTAGACATAAGAGATATTATTACTCTGGAATCAGCCATTATAGATACCTCCTTACCATTCACACAAATTAGAGCATATAGATTCTCACACTCCTCATCTACTCCTTGCACAACATTGACAACAGTATTTTCAATATGGCTGTCCTCTTCTTCAGAAAAAGAATTTGCGCCTGCTTCATCACATACAGTACTTTTCTCTGTGTGAATTTGAAGTTTTTGCAACAGTTAGCAAAGTGCTCTTTGTACAAAGTACATTTTGAGCACACCACCTTATGACCAGGACAGGCAAGGAAGGAGCAAAAATTGACACACTGGCACAACAAAGCATAATTGTTCCTCTCATTTCTGAGCTTTCACTCATTCCCCTTTATTCTACACATTACCCTTATAGTAGAATAAGTAGTAATAAGTAATAAGTAGTAATACACATTCAGGAAAGTAGACAGCCCTCTGATTTGCTGCAGCTCCATTGAACACGAAGCTAGCACTACCAGAAGGCGAGAGCTGGTGGAGGCCTTCTGCAACAAGGACCTCGATATAAGAGCCTGTCTGTGCCTGTCCGCATGTGGACGCTGGCCTGGCACCTTGCTACCTTTAATATTGCCTACAGCCGGAAGTACGTTATGTCCTGCTCTTATTATTGCGCACTGTTTCATACATGCTAATACTCTCCTTAGGGCCCATAGGGTCTCGCTAGTCTTGCTCCATTCAAACCTTATCTAACCTTGCAAGTGCACAACCACCCTACACCCGCCCCTTGATCATGAGATGCTGCTAACTCGTAGCTCTGCTGCTCTTCATTCAGACTGCCGCTAACTATACACCTCAGCATCCCACGAGTACGCTGCCATCTCTGATTATCCCTGCATCCAATCGCGCCGATTAGCACATATTATAAATTCACTCCCGGCACCTGCCAGCAGTTACATAACATCGCCTGAATACCATTCGTTGTATCACCAACTGCACCTTATTGACCCTGTATCTACTTGTGACTGCAACACCCTTGCCATTTAGATATCCTTGGTAGACATGTTATAAATTATATATATTCTGCCGGTACTAAATACCTATGTCTGCTTCTCTGGTACTAGGTAGCAAGGTTCATACTAGCCTATCTGGGACTAGCCTATGCTCCCTGCACATGCTGAATGACCCTGATCTGTACATGTCTAGCCTATGAGGGACTGGCCTATTTTGATTTATATGCTCCCTGCACATGCTGAATTACCCTGATCTGATCTGTACATGTCTAGCCTATGTGGGACTAGCCTATTTTGAATTGTATGCGCCCTGCCCACGCTAAACCAGCCTGCTTCTCTACCTTTCCTTACCCACCTACAACCATGTGCCTCCGAAAGACCCAGGCAACTTTCCTGCTCTGCCTTATCTTAACACTAATCTGCTGAATCATGTCCTTCTCTAAACATGTACCATGCCCCACCTTGGACAGAAATATTAGACTCAGAGCTAGACTACCACACCTCTACGAACCCACAGCTTATAGTAACAAAATCCTTAACGTCCAACCTAATTCTGTCTCGCAGCATCTTGAGCCACCCTCCAGTCTAACCACACCCTGTGATATCACGAACCTAGCCAAACTCATTCTTATAAAACTCCAGAATATGCCTAACTCAACCACGGTGTCTGGAGCCCTGATCAATGGCAAATCCTTAGTGGCACATGCAACAGAAATAACCGACATCTTATTCTCTGATGACATCGACCTCCTAGCTGTCACAGAATCTTGGCTGCACGAAGCAGCAGGATTCAGCGCTTTCCCTAGCCATTCCTGAAAACTACCAACTAATTAGAATGGATAGACCTAACAGTAGAGGAGGTGGTCTTGCCATTATACCAAAAACTAACCTTGCTCTAAGACTACTAACTCAACCCCCACTGAAACTATGTGAATTGCTCACAGCTAAACTGCCCATTTCCAATTGCTGTACCTTAACAATCTATTTAATATATAGGCCACCTTGCCCCATCGGTACCTTCGAGGAGGACCTATCCAGCCTCTTAACCAACAATACCAAGGATCCTCACAACTCCTACTACTAGGCGATTTGAATTTAGGTTTTAATGACCCTGAAGACAAACCAGCCCAATCCATAGCTACTATGCTAGCTGAACATGGCCTTACCCAAAAAGTCCTTACCCCAATGCACCACAAAGGAAGGACCCTTGATTGGGTTGCCACTTTGAACTGCGATACCACCATTACTTAAATTACTCCTCAACAATGGACAGATCACCATCACTAAAGATAAAGTTATGGCACCCCCCCTTCCTACTAGATAAAAAATATCACACTAGACAACCTCCTGCCACTCCTACTCCCACCATCAATGCTCTACCTAACAACCTGGACACCAAACTCCTTGTGGAGAGCTACAACAATGCTATGAATAAAGCCCTAGATACCATAGCACCATTGAAGATTCTAAAAAATAAACAACAAGCACACCTCAATGCTTGGTACACCCCTCACCTAAAAGAACTAAGAATGCAAAAAAAGGAAACTAGAATCTCAATGGTGACACACCCCGTCTGAAGAAAATAAATTGCAATTTAAACATGTTGCTAACAACTACAAAAAAGAAATCTTACTCACTAAAAAAACGTATTCAATGATAGGATGTCCAACGCTAGTTCCAACACCAAGGAACTATTTGCCATCCTAAGGTAACTGGAATCCCCTGTACCTCCACCCAACAACACCCCTAAAGATAAACAATGGTGCACCAGCATCCAAAATGCCCTAGCCAACAAAATAACAACTGTTCAAACTAAAATTACCAAAAAAAGCCTCCCTGTCCACTAACGAGACTCCACTCACTAACCCGCCACAGATACACCAGGCCCAGCTCCCTTCAAATTTGACAGTCTCCACACAGGAAACTGAAAAGATGATCACATCCCTCAAGCCCTCTAACTGGAAGGGCGACAACTGCCCAGCCCAACTAGTTAAGGATGCTGCAAGCGACCTAGCCCCCTTCATAACTAAACTGATTAATGCCTCCTTCTCCAGTAACACTATCCCAAGTAACTTAAAAGAGTCATGGGTTTTACCTCTACTCAAGAAGCAAACTCTAGACCCCTCTATCCCTACTAACTATAGACCCATTACCATGGTACCCTTCCTTCTTAAGATTATAGAGTGGCTTATTTAAAAATTCAGTGTTATATTGAAACTAACCATCTCCTATGTGCCCACCATTCTGGGTTTAGACCACAACATGGCACAGAGACAGCCTTAATTGATCTCAAAACACAAATTGAAGAGCTTAATGACAAGGGAAACACTGATATGCTACTGTCGGCAGCCTTTGACCTGGTGGATCACACAGTATATGTAAACACCTGGCATCGACTGCCCACTTCTCAAATGAGGCTATAGCTTGGGTCCAATAATTTCTAGATAACCGAACCATGAGAGTTTTCTCTACCTCAGCATCTGCGGATCCCATCAAAATAGCATGTGGCGTTCCTCAAGGTTTTTGCGTCTCGCCAACTATGTATAACATCTTTACCAAGCCCCTATTTGACAAATTGGACAGACTGGGTGTCACCTACACAAATTATGCAGATGACACCCAGATCCTCATTCCCCTTTCGGGCAACTTTGTCTCTGATACAGCCTTGGTAAATGAAATATATCTCATCATTCAGGCATGGATGGCTACTCATGGCCTATGCCTGAATGATAACAAAACCGAAATCTTGCTCCTCGGCTCTGCTACCAATTTAAAAAAAACGTATCCCAAACTACTCTGCATTTAACATAGATGGTAACATAATTACAGTAGCTAAAGAAGTGAAAACATTAGGTTTTTACTTGGACTTCACCTTGACGCTAAAAAACTGGCAAACTCCCTAGCATCCTCTACCGCCTATACTTGCAAGCTCATTAGAGCATGCTGTGCCTTCCTAACACAAGCCAGCTGTATTATCCTTACCAGTGCCTTGATACTCGGCAAACTCGACTACTGTAATGCCTTGTACTTGGGAGCTAACAAACACATCATTTACAAAATTCAAATTCTGCAAAATAATGTCCTCAGAACTGCCCTTAACCTACCCACCAGAGAACATATCCCCAACATAAGAAGAGAACAACGATGGCTAAACATTACCGACAGGATATCACTCGAAACAGCCTCACTAACGATCAAGTGCCTCAATAATGCAGCTCCCCCTTACCCTACAGAAAGAATTGTGAGAAAAACATTGACCCGCCCTACCAGAGCTGCCAACTCCTACTGCCTACTAATATCCAAATTCAGGCTAAAAAAAAAACTGGCAGCAGTAGTTTCCCGGTCAAGGCCGCCCAGTAATGGAACGCACTCCCATTTGACATTAAAATAGATCAATCTTAATACAGTTTCAGACGTAACATCCTCAAATGGCTACACTCCAATGACCCTCTGGAATAACTGTAAACCAGCCACTCTATGATTTCTCATTCTGACTCTAACACCACTCCGCTGCATACATGTATTTTCTCACTAGATTTGTCAATTATTTATTCTGAAATGTCATTCATGTACCCCTGTGCCTTACTATGTAACTAAATTTGAAGTATCCATGTATTCTGTTCTCTGTTGCGCCCAGTTACCTCTGGGTTTGGCGCGCCATACAAATAAATAAACAAACAAACAAACATAGGGTGTTTTCTCCTTTGACTTCTTCTTTTTCTTTCCTTCAGAAACGTTTAAAACATTAACCTTGACTTCCTTACTTTTTGCTTCAATCAATTTTGCCACACACCCCAGTGAATATTTCAGAGAATGTTCCATGTGCTTGGCAATATCTAGCACGTTATCAAGGCTTGGTTCATCCTTCAATCAAAGCTCCTCTCTAAATATATTGCTAAAGCAGTGGATCATAAATTGATCACGAATATGTGCATCAAACGAGCCACCAAGTCTACAAGAAAGAGCCATGTGGCAAAGAGCAGTGACATACTCTTCAACACTCTCACCTTGCTTCTGCACGCACAGTCCAAAGTTGTAATGTCCGAAAAAAGGATTTTCCTCCATCCAGACACTGGGAGTAAATCCTTAACTTTCAGGCCAAAAAATTGTTAGATTACCCTAGCAGAATTATCTTTCATGATAAATCTGCCAAAATCCTTTTGGAGACATCGGACTCCAAATATGGCGACTAACACTTTGCTTCGACAAGTTGTTATCCCGCTGTAAATCTGCAAGACTGATTTGCAAAAACAGTATTTGAGTTTGTTGGTAGTGGACAACTGATACAACTGCACATAACCCACCTCAGTCCACTTACAGCAGGAACTGCTGGTCAATGAAATGCCTCAAAACACTCTATTGAACAATAATCTTAATTCCAAGATTGTTCTCAAAAGAATGTCAAATATCAAGGGTTTGAAGAATCCTATAGAAATCTGTGTCCCATTTTTTCTTAGAAATGCCTGATACATTCCACAATCCAATTATAGTTTATTTACACATGTTAATTACTGATTCAGATTGAATTTGACAATCCTAAATGCTTGATCCACCACTTTTTACTTGGTACTGTTTTAGTCAGGGAATTCAGACTTACCTCACCGACCCAGGGAGTATATTGAGATGAATCATGTCCCAGATTCACTCCTTTTTTGATGTTGCATTGGTCAATATCATCTAAGTGATCTTCTCCCAAAAACTAGG
The DNA here is from genome assembly GCF_040938575.1 of Ambystoma mexicanum. NCBI lineage: Eukaryota > Metazoa > Chordata > Amphibia > Caudata > Ambystomatidae > Ambystoma > Ambystoma mexicanum. The sequence goes on along the minus strand of NC_090941.1, from coordinate 98,136,794 downwards.
TATATCTTCAAACTATTAACCGTGGGGAGTCTCTTCTATCACTGATCCAATTATCAATATTTGGGTAGAAGTATCTCTTTTGGACACCTTAGCCTTCCTTAATATAGTGTAGATTGAGGGTTGTGTATAATTGAATGGTCTATGTGGTGGTGTGTCAAAGTACTCTGATTAAATGTACCATCCCATAAATGTGGTTTTGAAATTACAATAGGGGCCAGATTATCAAAAAATGCACGCTGTGCGCTCTGAGTAAGTGCTGTTTAGCTTGGAATCCTAATGGATCACTTTTTTGTGATTACCAAAGAATGCATAGTTTTAAGCACAGAGCGACCGCACACATGGAACAATTATAAAAGAGGCGCTAAGTGATAATTGCTTAAATATGTGCATCTGCAATAAACATGCTATCATTTCAGACTTGCCTGCAGGGCTCAATTACACTGAAAACACAAACAACGGTGCCGACTGACATCTGCAGGAGGGATGGTTCAGAAAGCATATGATATGTTCGCTACTATTGTGCAAATGCACAGGGTCACTTTCAATGAATTTCACGTTGCGCATATGTTTTGTTTCTCTGAGTTCACAGAATGACACTGTGCACAATGAAGTCTTGGCTCAGCAGCCTACAGCAGCCTCCATGGGTATTAGAGTTTGCCACTCCCTTCCCTGCACCTCCACTTCCCTCCTACACCCCCGCACCACTACATACAACTAGCCAGATTGCAGAAAACACAACAATGTCACGTTAGAGTTCTTGTGGTGAGAGGGCAAAACATATTAATGTCACATGACCATTTAAACGAGCACAGATGAGTGAGGCTCCGGCATTTAGATTGGAAGGACACATGACCCTTTGCAGTAATTATTTAGATGCTGCACTCCTTTTCCCACTGACAAAGACACTGATGGAACCAGTCCTGAATTATCAGGCACTGGCGCAATGCATCCTGGAACTTGTAGTATTGAAGGGATTTAAATCGCAAAATGGGCAGAGGGTGGCAGCCTTGGGCCCCAACTGTCATACAGCCCAATGCAAGGTGGTGTGCAGTCAAAAAATCGAAAACATTTTGTCGAAAGTCATAATATCGAAAACAAAAAGGTCGAAAAAAAAGCTGAATGCCCTTTTTTTAATTATATATTTATTTTGGGGTCCGGGATATTTTCTCGATATTATGACTTTTGAAAAATGACATTCGATTATATCACTATAAACCATGCAATGTGGCTTGAAGCAACATTAAATAAGCCCCCTACCCTGGTCCCTCACCTCCACCTCAGCAGAGCTATCACATTTTCTTCTCCAAGTGGCTGTGCCTGCGGACATGAGACAGTCGAGAGCCATTCCTCTTTTTGTGTGTGGGGGGGGGGGGTTTAACTACAAATTCCTGGAACATAACATTGTTCAACAGTGAATCGCGCTCTGTAAAGCATAACTGCATGTGTTTTTTTTTATTGTTTCAGTACACAGGACAAGCTGCAGGAAACCCTTTAAAAAAACAAAGTAGCCTCAGATATAAGAAGAAAGGTAGGAGGTAATGCACCTTCTCTGCATTGGCCGAATATGCGAACATGGGACATTCTAACAAGACTTGATAATGGGGGAGAGGTGTAAAGCGTCCACCGGCGTGTAAATAAAGTGCGCACTGTCTGCTTGCGCCAACACGGCCGCATGGGATGCAACAGCAACACAAGTCATACAATAACATGTTCCTCGCTCATAAAATGAAGCTGCTACGGTGCGCCACTTTCTGATAATCAGGAAGAGGCGCAGCTGGCTCATGCATACAGAGAAAATGAAACGCAAACCTTTGATAATCTGGCCCCAGAATGGTGGTTCAAGATGGCGTTCACACAGATAGGACCCCTGACATTTTGCAAAATACAATCAACCTCCACATACCTTTGGCCACTTCCCCACCCATTCCTCTCTCTGTGCACTAATCAGAACCCTTGAATTAAAACAAAAAGGTCAACTATGCACATTCCTACACCAGTGAGATGGGTGCCTGATCAACTGTGCCTCTTCCCTTGTTCAATCTGCTTTAATGGGCTCTTTGTCTGAACTGACCCGTGTGATGTACATCCTAGTGGACGATGCAAATTGAACTTGGAATATTGCTGAAGTTAGGTAGGGACACTTTTGATTGGTTTATAAGAAACACGCATCTATTTATGCCATGGCCAGTGCTGAATTAAAAACCTCTACCTCTTAATTCAGGATTTTAGCCAGAGGGTGGGCGGAATTTCTTTAATTTAGAGCTACATGCTTGCTGTTGTCTTAGAACCAGCAGGCAAAGATGAGTGTACTTTATTGCAAACTTTAAACGGTCTTTAAACTGTCGCCCTTCATTACCATGGTTTTCTACTACAAATGTGATTATGCTAATAGAGGAATTTGAATTTTTATTGTCACAGACTTTTAGGATATTGCCCTTTTTTAGCTCTCGAGGGAAGGTAGAACTTTATCCAAATGTAACGTCTTTAGTTTCTGCTCTGGAGTGGGCTCAGGGAATGTCTTAACCTTCAGTGGTTCGTAGAAGGATTTTGGAAGAATTGTCAGTCACTGGATTCAGGGATCTAGTAAATGTTGCATGTTCCCACAATAACTGGAACCAGATTACTTTTTCAATTACTCTCCACAGTCCGTCCTCTCATTAATTAATGCACTCCCATTTTTGGAATATTGTTAAACTGTTTTTTGTTTGTATGAAGCTGATACCAACCCTCTTGTTCCAGACTGTATTCATATACATTTCTCAAAGGTGTGCATACTTTCTAGTGGCTGCTGCATTGTTCATTGTGTTCATAACCAAAAGTCTCAATTAATAATATTTGAATCTGGTTTGTTCTCCTTATGTATAATCTACTTAAAATATTGGAAAGATTTAAAATCTGATTCTCTAAATATGTCTGAGAACTTCATGCAGCCCTACCATTTCCACAGTGAAATAAACAATTTCCATCAGTGTCAGTGAAACATGAGGATTACATTGTATGGGAGTAAAGGGGGTTGGAAAAGGATTCAAAGCATTTTAGACAGGTAATGTGTTCCATGAATCCACCACCAGTTTCATGATGGTAGTTTTGTTTTCTTTAGTTGTGTTTATGGTACACATAATACCTTCCACAAAAAGTACAGACACGAATAGAGCAAACACATTATCACAAAAATAAGAAATAGAACACATTCTCAAATTCAATTATTACACAACATACAGACCACTTCATAATTCATAATAATAAAACCACATGTCTTATAAAAAGGGCTTTAAAAGTTCCTCGACTTGGTCAACAACTTTCAACAATTCATCAAAAATGAGCACTCAAATGTCACCAAACGAATAAAAGAGACATTTGAGCTCCCATCAGTAATCTATTCCCGAAGCTATTTGCAATCACGGCTGAAGAGGAGTGGACAAAAGGTCCCAAACAGTTTGCTCTATTAGTCGCTGTTGCTGTGCATTCCATTACCACATGATAAAGTGACTGTGCATTCATTGTAACAAAGTCTGCATGAACGTAGTTCTTTTGGGTCTTTAGTCTTGGGCCAATAACCTCTAACATAGGAAGACAATCTATTCGACATTGTAGGTGCCACTGACGAGCCTGCTGTGAAAGAAACGTCTGCAAATATGATCTCAGTTGCAGCGTCAGGACAAATAATAGACCTTCATTTCTGTATCATTTCAACATTTGTAAATTGTCTTTTTCCAAAATGTTGTCCCATCTTTTTGTAGCATTTGTGTCAAAGCCCAATAAGGTTCAGAATTGTCTAAATCTATTAGTTTCATGAAACTGACACACTTATTAAAGTTACTTAAAAATGTATTTGAGATAATTCTTATCATATAACATAACTGAGTAGATATACTCCTCACCACTGCTTGTCCAGTTTTAAGATAAAACGAGATATATTTAGGCATATATTGAGCTGACTAAGATTGCAAATCTAACATCAATCTAATGAATCTATTGGGAACAGATTTTGGTAGACCTAAGACCTTTTTCCAAATATTACCCTTCGAAGCCAAAGTGCTGAAGATATTGTTGAGGATGCCAAAATATCTCTCAAATGAATACATATTGCTGGAATGTGGTCTGACAAGTGTGAATAGTCGTATAGAATTGATGGTGGCCATGCTATATGTAAAATTGAATAGACTTACTAATGGCACTTTTGTGGTAAAGGTTATGGAACAATATGGCTGTTCAACCACCAAAATTAATTTTGCTACCATAAATAGATGGAGAGAGGTATATAATAAATGGATAAATTATGACAGTGCCAGCTGGTTGCTGTTCTCTATTGTGCAGATTAAGCAGAAATAAAGAAAACTAATCTGTGAAATAGACTATGAACAGTTGATAGTAAACCTGGGGAAAAAAGTAAACAGTGGTCCATTCCTTAATCAACTGACTTCCAGGAAAGTTAAACCAAGCTATCAGTATGCATACCCGGAGTGTAAAACGATTTGTTGCTACAAATGATTTGTTGCTACAAAACATCTGTAACGTACTAGTAATTTTAGGTGCGAAAAATGGTATCCATAAAGATGTTAGATAGTGTAGAATATGCAAGGTAAATACGTTGGAAACAGCCTATCGTATAATATGTGAATGTGAAAGCCTTGATGAAATATGCAGGAGATACCTAATGAAGTACAATAACAATATGTATAAGTGCAATTTGTCTGATATCGGGTTGAGACTCATGGCTGGAAATGATATGAATTTAATTTTTTATATGATGACGTTTTATGTGACGATTTTAGAGATTTTAAAAGAATAATCAAATGGTGTTTTGATGTTTTTATAGTGATATTTTAATTTGCCATTGATGAAGCTGTGTGTTTTTTTTAATTTTAGAATTCTCTGGAAATTATTTTGTGATTTTATGTGCTATATATGTAAAACTATAATTGTTATATGCATATTAAATACAAATAAATAAATAAATAAATACATATGCCTTTCAAGTCTATCCAAGAGTTTCCTGTGTGTGAGGGAAATCAATTCTATTCCGTAGAGTACCACAAGATGATACCTTCATACAACAGAAAGCAATTCGAGGGACAAGTGAATATGTTCACAGTCTACTCCTCAATAGGTTCATCATAGAGGTCCACGTTCTTAATTTTTCCTCCATTCTCATTTTGTGTCATTGGAGTACTTTTTTGAGTTAAACAAATAAACAAGATTACAGAGTGCATCTACCTCTGCTACTCTGACATCGAGGATTTACCATATATACTTGTTTCTCTTACATTTGTTGGTAATTGTCATGATTTGAGAATTCACTGGATTTAGAATAGGTTTATTCTGATAAGGATAAGAAGCCGTTCCATCAAAAGAGCGTTGAAGGCTCAACGGTGTGGAATCCAAGAGAATCAGATCATCTGCATACACAAAGCAGTTAGTCCTTAATAGACCAACGTTTAAAGAATAACCATGCCATTTAATACTCTTGTTCCAGAGGTCTGATATATACAAATTAAAACGTGTTGGGACAATCACACAACCCCTTTGTTCACAGTAATAGGACTAGATAAATCTCTGTCAACATTCAACCTCACTCTCACAGTATTACTAGAGTGGAATAGTTGTAACACACGCAGCAAATTTGTTTGTCTCCCCACCTAGTCAATTTTCTCCATATGATGGTTCGATCAAAGGCAGAGGAGAGATCTAATGCTGCGACATAAAGTGTTCTTCCCATCTCTCTACTCGCTTGTACCATACTGGAGGGTAGTATGAACCCACTTAGTGTTATTCCTGTTCCTGTTTCCTGTCTGCAGTAGGCTCAATGTGTTTGCAGTATCTGCCCACTTAGTCCAGTCTTTTAATAACATGTTTTCAAGTATGTTTGATGAGACATCTATCAATGCAATGGTTCTTTAACTCAGAGGATTGTTCCTTTGGCCTTTCTTAAAAATGGGAACAATTATTGCCTGTTGCCACGATAGCGGACACAGACCTGTCTAAAAACCTGAAAAAAATAACCAAAACAGGATATCTGACCATAATATCGGGTTGAATTTTAGCAAGCTATTCACCATCCCATCAGGGCCACAAGCTCTTTATTTAACTTTTCAATATTGGCAATAATCTCATCTTTGTCGAAATCATGCGACCACTCAAGACAAATACCACCATTATTCTCCACGCTTCCCACTGTTTACTGCTATGATCCCAAAAATGATGGAAAAGTGATGAACCCAATCCTTCTCAGCAATGCAAAAGGACTGCATGTTAATCTGACTTTCATGTGTCCCATTCAACTTCCACCAGATGGACCTTTTTTTGAAGAGTAGGGTACTTTTGCCCATGTTTGGATAGTGCATCTAGAATTACTTGGCTCATTTTCATATGGAATGGAAGGTGTGTACAGTAGAGATGATTTACCCAGATTGATCCACTTTGGGCTTGCCTCTTGGATAGAGTGTTTTCAAGCATCTTTCACCAGATTCATACTTCCTAATCGGTATAAATCCACTTTCTTATCTCTCTGTTTTGCTCTTTTCTCCAGTTCATGTTCTTAACTTTGATTTCTTTTCATATCATGTCCCATTACATCTACAGGCTTTTCCTTGTCCAGATCAGATGCATTAACATTAAAAATTATTTAAGCATGATGCAGACATTTGGTTACTAATGGTGACTGATCTTATTGATTGATCGGCGCATATAATTCTTTCCTCTGTGCTGGCCTGTGAACATTTTGAGTGGTAAATTAGGAATTGAATTATTTAAAAAACACATCAATGCTTCAATCTCCTTTAATTGTTTAATTACAATTCACAACTAATGTTATGCTGCTCATTCCTAACTTGCTTTTTAATACTGTCCGTTTGCATGAACATTGTCTTCTTGCTCTTACTTTTTCCCTGTGCTGGGTTAACAGCATTTTGTTTTGTATGTAGCTTAATGAATCCAGTGGTAGTTGAAGATGTTCTTGTTCTCTGGTTTCCTCTAATAGAATACAAAGTGTAGATATAATGTGGCGCTAAAACATTGTTCAGAATAAAATGAAAGGTTCCATCGTCAGTGTTATAAGGGGGGGGGTCACTTGATGCACCCGACAACATAGGCCTAATCCCTCCACCTATGGGAAAAGGGAATAATCCATGAAATCTTTTTTGGAAAGTCTCAGTAGTAAGTGTCATTTGTAAAGAGCAAATGACCAGACAGGTACAATAGAGCAAATATCAGAGAGGAAGCGAAATAGACGTGTAGGTGGTGTAATAGACAAAGTTACAGAAATAGGAAAGTGTTTAATTTCTTGCAAAATGTCAAAAGTGATTTGGTCTTGATGATCTCCAATTGCAAGGAGTTCCCTGACACCACCTCTTTTACTTGGTATGAGAATTCCAAGGCACTTTTCTGATCAATGTGTCCCGAATAATAACCAGGAATGTATTCAAAGAGCGATGACCTCTGTCCAGCACAAGCCAGAATACATATGAATTTATATATCTTGGTACTTTAATATGAAATATTTTTTGAGCCATAGTGAGGGTCTCAAATGTAAATCTGGTTTCTACTGGAACCCACTGGAGCATCTAGCGCAAGGCTGAAATAGGATAATGAATAACTGAGTTAAGAACTACTCTGGCCACTGTATTAAGTAGTACCTGACATCAATGCACTTCCTGGCTCCTGGGAACTGCACATGGCAATGCTCTTACTTTGCAACTGTAATAGCATGCCAACGTACGTTCATTGATCTTCCAGCAAGAAGGGATGGATTTGCGGAAGAAGATGAACTAATACAATGACATTGACTTGACAGGTGTGAGATACCTGAAGGTGTCTCCCTAGCTAGTCCCCAGGGATGTGTCATCCAGGTGGCCAGGACACGGCCATCGCTTTTGGATCCAGTTTCTGTGGGTGAGGAAGGCTCACATGGATGGGAGTCCTGGGGGAGAGGAAGTGGGACACAAATGGGTGAGACACGGTATCCCCCTTCTTTCAACACCTTTTCCTCCTCCTAAAAGATAGGATTTTCCGAAACACTGCCCCCGCTCCTTTACGACATTAACACTTTTGCACACTACAAACAACGGACTAACACCCAAGCCATTTACCTAACATGTCCAAATACAACGGTCAGGCATGGTCATGCAATTAACAAGAATCACAGGGATAAAAGGTGGAGCACAAAGGCACACTATGAGCAAGGTAGACCGCATGACGGAACAGCTACCCAGGCAAGGCAGTTCAAGAGGAGGAGAAAGGCGGTGAATATCGAGAGGCTGACAAGGAGAGGCGTGACCTTGCCCTTTCCAACCCAGACCTGCAAAACCTCCATAGAGGTAAATGTAAGACCACAGACAATATCTCAAGTGTATTCCAGCAGATGTCAACAGTACACAGAGCGTGCCTATGCTGATAAGCAGGATTGGGGGAGGCGCCTGCTACCATGGTACCAGCCTTGACTCCAAATATTCTGAAAAGCCGGGCGGTTCATCACAGCCTGTGAGTCGAGGGGAGAACCGATACACCAAACCAAACTGTGTTGAACGAAATTCGCAAAGTAGTTACTTAAGGGAAGTTCAAAGAACTGTTAGAATAAAGGGGAGAGCAGCTGCAGAGGGATCCGGCACATGTGAGTGCTTACTCAAGAAACTCTGGTCAATCGTGTTTTTGTTGAAACTGCTAATACCCGAAGGCCTCAGGAAGGCCACAAAGGGACGGTCAGAGTAGTCATACAGGGGTCCAGAAAAACCATCTGTACAGTTGAACGTCTTTGACCGACAGGTGATTGAGAAAGGCAAGATTGAAAAACTTGGCAAGAGTGAACTCGGCAGAGGGATGTCGAAAGAAAGGGAGTGAAGCCTGAAGAATTGTTTAATTGTTTAAATGTTTAGCCAGAACAATTATACTGGCATGGCTAGACTATGGCAACTCATTAATGCTCAGCGCAAATAAACAGTGCATCTCAAAACTCCAGCTTATTCAAAATAACATCATTACGATTATTAAGCAGAAATACAAGACTAATCACATCAGTAACACCAGAAGGCAGCTTCATTGGCTCAGGTTTGAGGACAGGGTCCTGTTCAAGGCGATGTTGCTAGTCCATAAATGCCTCTATGGGAGAACCCCAGCATATCTGAAATAAAAAATCACTAGATATCGACCAGGCCGTTCATTAAGATCTAAACATATGGGCTAAATCACTGTTGCCACCTGCAAGAGAGCCAACAGAATGGGCAAGACTTTCCCCATATCCCAATGGGGAGGACGGTAGCACCGGCACCATTCATGAATGGGGCCGGTGCTACCGTCAGGGTCTGCGAACGGGTGCCGTTTCTGCCCGCCAGGTCAGACTTGGTGGCTGAAAGGCACCCGCTCGCAGAACTCGGAGTATGCCGGTCTGGTAACAACAGTGTCAGTAGCTTATCGGCACCATTTTTACCAGACTGGCATACTTATAATGAGGCCCATAGACGTTTAAGTTGACCGTTTAGATCTGATTTTGAAGGAAATAATAGAACCACTTGATAGTCTTGGAGTACATATTTACAAGAAGGGGTCTGTCCAAAATGATGTGATGATCACTTATATCAAATGCTGCTGATAGGTCAAATTATATTCATTTGCTTGACCAGTCACCTTCAGTTGTATTCTCCTTAAGATTTAACAAAGGGGTTGTCCCTGAAACCTGATAGCGATCACCTAAGAACTTGATATTCCCCAGGCAGTCTCTTAGTTGCAGGGATTTTGAATAGTATTGATAATAAAAAATCTTGTAGCTCATCACACCAATGCTTGTCAAGGTTTGGGTCCTAAATGTGTACTTGCATGTGAGCTACGCTATGCAAGAACTCTAAAAGCATCATGGAAGGGTTTTGCACAGCAGATAACCCACAACATTGTGATTTGTCGGCCTCCAAGACTGTTGTTTTATATTCTTAATGGGCAAACGTTAGTATTCTTTCTGCAGCCTGTTCTTTGGTTTTTATGGTATGCACTCTTCAGTAGACAAGTAAGTGTTTTTTAATACTCCTAACATGTTTGGTTTACGTATGGCCAAAATGTCTGCAAAAGTAGAGAATGATTGATTATATGCAGTTCCAGAATGTGTAAATTGGAATCAATCATATTGCTCCTGTACAAAGCTCTGCTGCTCAATATGTTGAATATGACCACTCCTCTGCATCCTTAGGCTAGAAGCCCTCCAACCACCATGGTGAAATGTCCATACACATGTGTATCCTGGGCACATCCAAAGTTGGGGCATTTAAAAGTACAATTGCACTGCAATTTGTACTAGTCCACTAAACCTAAAATACTAGTGTTTATTGATTGCTTGCCCAAATCTTTTATTTACACGTTCTTTAGTTCATAGAACATAAACGTACATATATTAATACATATACACATTCTCAAAATGCATTCAATTTTTTTTTTAAACCAAATCATATCCATGATTTTTAGACATAATTAGGTAAAAAAGCACTGTCATAAAACATGAATGTCTGCAACACCTTAAAGCACACTAAAACCTCTAAAATCTTCCACTTTTTTTTTTTAAAAACGTCATCATACATACATACATATTTCTTCCATAAGGATTGTCAAGGAAATTCCTTTCCAATATATGTCTTAATAACAAGCCATATTTGGTACAAAGAGATGTATACTGAGGTGGAGTTTGTGTTAAGACAGTATGTCCAAAATTCCTGGTCCACGATTGCATCATAACTGTGAACCAGGTGCCCTAAATAAATCATGTATAACAGGCACAATTTTGGGTATTCCTTAAAAATGTGCTTCACCATTTCTTTGTTCTCAGGAATCATACAAATTCTGCAATATCTACACTCCTATTGCAGTTTCAACCACAGTTTCAACCATGCACCTGTAGTGGCGAGCACCGGGAGTTGAATAATCCAAATCAAAAGTCTGAGCCTCTGCACCTCTGGATCTGGGCAGAGTAATAAATAGGGTTGGGGTCTCATAAACCTATGAGTCACTAAAAACACAAGGGCATATCCTCAAAGTGTAGCTAAATGTTCATAATTACATACCCAGTCCCACTGCACTACCGTCTTTGCAAATACTCTCTTCAGAACATCGTGTTGGGTTCCACAATGGTAATCAGGAGGCCAATTCAGTGTGAGGAACAACATTTTTATCAATTGTAGATATTTGTGAACTTTATGTGTCCCCTCAAGACAGTAAGAAGCAATACAAGCCAGCAGAGTATCTTTACTAATGGTTTGTGTTCCAAGAAACAGCTCACCCTTGCTTTTTAGTATGATTGCTTTCATAGATAAGAGGCCTAATTCTAGGCGCAATTACTCCATCAGAGTCGAGTATGGTAGACTCAGCATGCTGCGCCAAAAGAAGCCTTCAATGAACCCTCCCCAAATCAATAATTATATATTTAAAAATATAAAAGGGTTGAACATGCTTGGTTTCTTATCCTAACATGCACACTTGCAAATGCATTATGACAAAGATGCTATGAATAAGAGATAACGGAGTAAAACTGCACAGAAGATGAACAGGGCCAAACAAAGAAATATCATACAAGTTAATGATCAGTACCTTAAAATGTTGGCTCGAGTCCTTAGCTCTGGGCCTATAGCAATCTTTGGACTGCTGAAATAACTAAATGATTCCGTAAACTGACACAGGCTCTAAATGCTTCAGACAATTTACACAGTAACCACCACCAGTAAATTGCAATCTGCAGCTGTAACTATTGTAACTTCTGTAACTTCTAGTCATGGATTTATGTCAGGCTCAGTGTCTGTCTCCCCCTTCTCCTCACCTGATTCTTCAGAAGTAAGTTCCTTAAGAAACGCTTCAGTCCTTTTCCATTCCTTCTTCACCTTCCGGGGGTTCTGAGCCTTGAATTTTATGTCCTTTTCTCTCGTGTAAATAAGGTCTGGCTCTACCCTCGGGGAACCCCAGGTGGCCAGCCTTGCTCCCAAGGAAAAAGCCGGAAGGCAGAAAAAAACCTGGTTAAGATGGTGGTTTCCGAGGATGGTGCAATATCCAAAGACCAACGTCCAGCAAAGGCAAAATACGCACTGGATGACAAAACTGAGATTGGCACTGAAGGTCCCGAGAAAGAAGTATACCAAAGGAAGTACAGCAGGAATTAAACAGGAAGATAGACCGGAATAACAGGTAAGGAAAGGTATAGGAGCTGACAAAAGGAAGAACTCAGAAATGGCACGTTAGAAAAGAAGGTGAGTACCTCTCTGAAATTAGCAAATTCAAAGTAGATGTAATACAGAACCAGCAGATAACTCCCGGGTGGCAGAGGAAAACTGCAATGATTACAGGGTGACAAGACAGTGCAGTATTAACGGACAGGAGCTGTGAAGGGGAAAGCAAAGGAAGAATAGTGATCGTAAACGTAGTTCACGCTCGAGGCGGACAAAGGCAACGAGCCAAACAGCAGCGCCGCAAAGGAAGTTAAATAAACAAAACGTCCGAGACGGACGAAGGCAGCGAGCCGAGCAGCAACACTGCAGGGAAATAAAAACAAACAAGCGTGCAAGACGGACGAAAGTAGTAGGCAGATACTGACAGAGAGCGTCAGGAAAAATAAGAAAAAATCAGAAGGCAAGGATAGGCTCAAATTCACAGAACACGAAGGAAATACCGGACACTAGGAAAAAAATAGGAATGCAAGAAAAAGAAAGCATATACACGCTAGACTAAAGAAGGAAAGTGATTGCAAAAGGCAACTGGAGTAACGGGCGTAGTAGCAGTTAAAAATACAGATACAACGCATGTGGGTGGGCGGAGCCGAAACTTATAGGGCAGGACGCCATGTTTAATGAGGACTAGAGCGCTAACCTGCCTTCAAATGTTCCATAGCTTCCACTGGCGATTCCTGACAGTTTGTGTAGGCCATGTTCTCCTTTCTCACCTGCACTCTCCCAAGCCGCCTGAACTGCCATTCACATGATGATGTACACTGACGTGCATTGGTACTTCTTTTACATGTGAAGGATTCCAACTTTTTCATGGAATGGGAATGTGCACCCCACAGGTCCTAATGCATGGCTTTTGTATGCTCCACTTCCCCAAATGAAACTCACAGGCATGTGTGCTGGATCCTGGCATTTCAGGTTTTAAAGAAAAACAATTTTTGCAGATAACAGTCCCTTCCTAGGTCACAGTCCATGGTTTTCATATCCTTCTTTTATTACTGCTTTACATAGAGAGCCTCTTTACAGTACCTCAAAATAATATTTAATTGTATTACTCAATCATCAACACTGTGTGGACAAAAAATGTTTCTTTTAGTGCTGGCTGTATATTCTGCATAATTCTTTACAAAAATACTGATTATGCTGATATATCTTTGCATTCTTGGACTTGTAGTTCTTAATTTATAGTGGAAAAGGAAAGCTGCACATACAAAAATGCAAGACATCCAATACAGACTTAATGCAATCCAGTTGTTTGACATGGGGCAAGGTAAGAGCCTGAATTAGTTTTACATTGTGAACCATGAGACACGAACTGTGAATGGTGTTCAAGAGAAGAAGATGAAAGTGCATGAGGGGCACAGGCAGGTTTATCTGTCCATTCTTGTTCACAGCTGCATAAGGACAATGACTTGACAAAGACCTGTGCAACCTTTTTAACAACATACTTGTTGGGGAACAATCATTTGATCACACACCTTACAGTGTAGACCATGGTAAAATAGTGGCTGTTTAAATAGATTCTGTAACCATAAAACGAAGCAGTATTTTAATTTCACAGGATTTGGGGATTCCAAATCACAGTTCTTTAACTAATATGTACAATCACATTGTTCAGAAAACTTTACAATATGGGAATAGAAGTGCCTGTCCTTGGCCCATTTACCCAAAAGACCTTGACTAGGCTGGTGTTTGATGGAGAATCTTTGGAATACAAGGCATCGCTTGATCAAGTAGTCCATTTGGATCTTCTCTGATAAGTTGTTAACTGAGTTTTTTCAGGCTTGTAGCTTTAGGAATCCCATCATTAACTGCTAATTTAAAAGAAAACTACATGCCATATTCAAAACATAATTATTAAGGCGGAACATATCATATGTCTTATTTCAGTTTAGATCATATTCAGTGTGAAAATGTCCACTAGATGGCAGCACTGACATTGCTTTTAATTTTCACTTGAATACAGGTCTCCAGGTGTATCAAGGTCAATGCTGCCATCCAGTGTAGATTTTCAAACAAACCCATCAAGGGAACATTATTTTCAGTGGGCGGAAATTGGATACAATTGTATTTTACTGAAATCTAAAAAGCCTTCATTTATTAAAAATATTGATGAGTAAACACATACATTAACACAGTGATAAAAGGCATACTGTACATGCTAAAACAAATCTACTGTCATCCAAGTGACGTTCCATCTGGAACAGCATTTGTGGTGTGTATGAGAGAGTTTTTGCATGTTAGTCCGAGGTGGCAGGGGAAACAAGTGTGGAAGTGCAATCAGTGATGGAGCGGGTGTCAAGTATGTCAGTGGAATTGTGACAAATTGACTTCTGCTCTGAAGGAGTATAAGGATGAGTAGGGGCTAAACCACCTGCTCAGTCCTCATACGTCTACAAGCCCACAGTGACTCCAATCATAGAGGTAAAACATGCAAACATAAGAGACATACCTCCTTCGTCTTTTGTGACACATTGGTCAATGGAAGGGGTCTGAAGAGTGGTGTCAGTGTGATTCAGTAGAAACCCAAACAGCAAAATATCACCGTTCAAAATAGATTCTAGAGAAAAACATATAATTTAATTAAACAACCATCTGCATAAATAAATACAGTTAAAAAGTACTGTATGAACTCACCACTGTGGAATGAGCAGAGAATATGCAAAGAAGGGAATATGCAGCATTTTGGGTGAAAGTGCAAGTGTGAAAGGACATTATACAACCACAATGCTCTTTTTTATTTTATGTTTTATTTGTTTAGTTGAGAAACACAACTTTTCAAATATCATACGAAATAAAAAAAAATAATTCATACAATTCAAGCTGAAGGTGAAATATGAGGTTAAAACAAAGAGACATCTAAACAATGAATATACAGAATAAAATTATGCCTATTTAACAAGACTTTCACAAGTAAAAACATGTGACAAATGACTAATATAAGGAAAAATGCAATTGAATATAGTTAAAGTCCGAATATATTCCTTACAATGACGGGTTTGAATTTATGCCTGCATATACAGTGTTATTCTTTTTTGCACCTCTTGAAAACTAGTCCAAAATGTATTATTCTACAATTATTTCAATTTAAACTTCTTTTTCATCAAGCTGTCACTGTTGCTTCTAGAAAGTGAACTATGGCAACTTTTACTGCCAATCTCGGACTTGAAAAGATTAGACGCCATATGTCCTCACGTCTAACACATTATTCAGATCAAAGACATGATGAAAGAATTTTTTACAGAATGATCTCTAGCCAGTACATGACACAATCAAATGCTGTAAAGTTTCACTGTGTTGTTTGTCTGGGCAGTAACAATAATACTTTTTGTCTTGGGGAATTTGTCTCCTCCTGTATAATACTTCTTGAGTGTGCCATAGATTAAAGCTGAACCACATATACTGCCTTCTGATATGGGGTGATGGACATTTAATAAGATATTCAGCCGTTACTCGATATTTATTCCTCCCAAAGAGAGTTACATTGAAATCTTTGTATGAATCAATCACAGGCTGTTGAGTTTAATATCCAATCACTTTGAAAATGTTTGAATTTTGCTTGTGATGCGTTATTGATTAAAAGGTCTAGATCTATGGAGGCATCAGCCATGGCATTAAATGTGGTTTTACACCAATTGCTGGAAGATTTACTGGTGGAAGCCAAGAGATGGCAGACAACAAAACTCAAGATGATGGACATTTGTAACCCCATTAAGCTTTGCGAAGCAGCAAACACATTTTCCACAGAACCTGTGAATATAAGGACAATGAGCCCAGGTCAAAACGTATCATGGGGGGAGGAGTGCACTTGGGTAAATGCAAGACCTGTTTCCAAAATCTGGACTCCATCTTCTCCCACTCCTCTCGAGTTTCAGGGAAAAATGCCTCCATCCCATAAATTAAGATTGGTATTACTTTCATTTGGTAAAATGTAAGTACGTGTTTGAGTGAATATTTACCAAATTTGTTTGTAATTTAGCTTGTGAAGAAAGGTCCTGTAATTTATATTGTAATTCCCACTTGTGAGATATATAGTTAATGGAATCGGACAGCAAAACCCCTAGATATTTATATTGCGGAACTACTTTAAGGTCTCTGTTTTGCAGTCGCCATCTATATGCATTATGTCCCAACTTGACATGGTTTTTACATACCAGCACTTGTGATTTACTAGTGTTTATTAAAAAGTTGTTTTCCCTCGAGCTTAAGCAACATGGTTTTCAATCCTGTTGGTGTCTGAGACAACATCCCCAAATCATCGGCATATAAAAGATGTCTAATTTTCTGATTTCCCAATTTAGGGGCATCGTAAATTGTATTAGTGAATATCTCACCCATGTCAAGTATGAAAAAATCGAAGAGGAATGACGCAATTGTGCATCCCTGTTTCACGGCCCTTTTGATGTCTATTGGGGCTGAAAGGCTCCATCAAGTGTTAATCGCACTTGCATAGTTGTCTCTAAATGGAGTGCCATCACTAGTGTCAGTATCGATGATGGGCAGTTATGTTTTCTTAGTTTTTCATATAGCAAATCCCGATCAATCAAGTCAAAAGTGGCCCGAAAGTCTATAAAAGCAAAGTATAGCGATTGACCTCGTGCAGCATATTGCATTTTAATCATATTTAGACATAGGATGTTAGGTACTGTTCCTATATCTGCAACAAATCCCAATTGAAATGGGTCTTTAAGATGATTTTGAGTAATCCAAACATTCAGTTCCCTTAATAGTAGTCTTCCATAAATCTTACCTGGCACATCCAAGAGTGAGATGGGCCTATAACTACTTGGAAATTGCAGATCGCCCTTCTTTAAAATTGGCAACACTATAGAGTGAGTCCAGGTCTTTGGGAGCACTTGGGCAACATTTATAGCTGAAAAGTTATCTAACAGTATGGAGGCCCAAAGATCGGGATGTAATTTTAGAGTGTGATTAGACAACCCATCAGGGCCAGCTGCACTTGAACTGCTTGCAGACTTAATGAGATGATATGTCATCATTATCAAAATTGAGATAGACATTTTTCATGAATTTAAGGGAGTCTAGGCTAATGCTTCCTTTGGGTACAGAGGTTGCTGAAGTATTGGATCCATTTTTGTTCATTCACGGCGCTAGATTGAATTGCTGTATGTGAGCATACTGATGTCTGATTGATTACATTCCACATTTTTGCTGTGTTTTTAGTGGCCAAAATTCTCAACATGTTGGCACCATCATTCTGGCACACTTGAGCTTGATGATGTTTCAACCAATTCACATAATTGGTACGAATCTTCCTGAGAAGAATTGTCTTCAGGTCACAAGGATGTTGCACAGCTTGCCTCAATTTGGCACGGTACAGAGTCTTTCTCTTTTTTACAGCCTGATCGAATACATGTAGATGGATTTATTTTTTTGTATTTTGCCATGCTTTAATTTTTGGTGTTGGAATAGCTGCATTGTGTTGCTATACTCTATTCCTAAATAACCCATTTTGCCATTGTTCTGATTATGTGAATTAGTAAGGTATTAATCAAAATTCTGCAACACTTTCTCCGACCATCAGAGTCGATTCAACCCAGGATTGACAAGTAGGTGAACACCCTGTTCTGGGCTTTGAGGTTCGCCGCCCCATTTCATTGCTAACATATTATTATCACTCCACTTAGAGTTTTGCACCTCAAAGCCCAGAACATACGATAGTAAGTTTTATTGACATATATGTAATCAATTATTGATTGACTCTGTCCTCTTTTCCACATTGAGTGGGGTGGTATATCCGTTTAAAACATACCATTCAACATATGAAGGTTGCAAGACTTACTGAACATATTCCACCGATGTATTCTAGCCCCATTCAATTTGGCAGATTCATCAAAACTATTAATGTTCAGATCACCAGCTATAATCAAGTAGTACACCGTAGAATCAAAATCAAGCAAATCCAATACCTTGACCAGATCTCTGTAAAAAGCATCATCGGCCAAGGCAACTGGGTTCCAATATATATTTAAAATGACATACCCACAATTTTGCACCTTCACCTTGACCAACTTCATATGGTTATTTGGCATATGCAACAATTCGGAGGAAAGTTCTTTCCTTATTTTGATGGCAATTAACGGACCAGAAGTAGGTCTACCAGACAGAGGTTTGCAAGCTGGATTCAGATAGATGTCACGTCCATCCCATACCGGGGTTGAAGTGAGCCACGTCTCCTGGAGTAAAACCAGGTCGGCTTCTCCCAGATGATTTCTATCGTTGTTGAGTAGGTGACTAAAACCTCTTGTGTTCCAACTCAACAACGTAAACTCTGTATTGGGGCTTACAATGTCGAGTTATTGTTGCTCATGGTTAGAGTGACACTGACAGTGAATTGATTTTGGTTGATCTATGTTTCCCTTTGCACTTTGCATCACCCTACCTGTTGACTGTCTCTTGTTTACAATATTGAGTGTGCTACTTGTGGCCTGCATTGGCTCAACTTTGAGATCAAAACCCATCTTGCATAGACTTTCTTTGGCTGTCCAAATTAAGTTTTGAACAACCTGTGAGTTCAACCACAATCTGACTGAGTTAAAATCCCTGGTGTTAGGGAATTCAACAAATTCAATGTTGGAAGAGTTAACATTCTCCAGCTGCACAACACCAGAAAAGATGGCCATTACGGATCTTCTATTGAGGTCATATTGCACACATGGGGAGGGTCTACAGACTAAGACCAAGGAGTACTTCACCAATCGTTCTCACGCCTGTATTTTTGTAGGTGCAGGGTGCTCAGTTTTACCAATCTTTTTTTTTTAAATTTGTTTTTATTGGGTTTTCAACATTAACAATTCTTGCATTAAAGCAGAACAGAAAAAGGTTACATATGTAAGCACAAGAAAAACATATTAGCAACACGCTTTTTCACATCTCGTATTAACATCAGTAAATGGTGCTTACTACTAATAATGCCCAGACATTAAGCAGAACCTTTCTTCTTCCTCACATATATAAACATTACTCCCCCTCCCCCCGCCCTCCCGCCCGGGAATGAGAGTCGTGTCGCGTAGGGGTTGAGGTGTCATGGTAAAGCGCGTATCTTCAGGGGATGAGAATTATGTAGTAAGATGCATTCAAGGGGTCGCCATGGGGGGGACATATTTTGATCCCGTGAGTGGCATCCCTGGCAATGAAGCGGAAGAAGGCCTGAGCCAGGTGGAGGGAGACCATACACGGGAAACAGGGAGTCAAGTACGTCTCCATCAAGGTGGGGGCACTTCATCGTCCAGTGGTGTGTGTTTGTTAGATGTGTGTGTGTTTAAGAATTCCGACCATAGGAGCTCACATTGTGTCGCCCTACCATGTAGGGATGCAGTAATTTTCTCCATGGTACATATATTCAGTACCACATTAACCCACTCCTTCTTAGTCGGGGTCGTGGAGGATTTCCAGTTAGTCGCAATTAGAGCTCGTGCTGCCAATAACAGATGGGGGGTTATGCCACGGACCCTCATCCATACATCGTCTATTCTCTCGAGGCTAAACAGGACCAGATGTGGGTCGGCAGTTCTATGTATCCCGTCCATGTGTCTGATCCACCCCAGGACCTCATCCCAGAAAATCTTAATCTTAGGGCATCCCCACCACATGTGCCAGTAGTCAGCTACCTGCCCACAGTCGCGCCAACAGGTAGGGGAGGAGGATTGGTACATCTTGGATAATTTATGCGGGTCATATTGCCAGCGGTGCAAAAGTTTAGTGGAGTGGAGCTTATATTGACATGATATGGAGGTACGTGTAGCCATAATACACATTTTGTCCCACTCGTCATCCTCTATTTCTGCCCCATATCGGTCTCCCATCGCCTTCTGAGTTTCTGCGTGGACCCACTACCCCCTTCGAGAATGAGTTTATACATGAGGGAAATTAGGCCCTTCCTATCAGTCTTGGAGTCTAGCATTTTCTCGAAGGGGGTGAGCTCTCGACTCAATTTTTCAATCCATGCTGCTTGTGTCAGTATCCCTTTGATTTGTAAGTAGTGGAAAGTGGACAATACTCCGATGTTTAGAGCTTCGGCTAGTTCTGGGAGAGTAATGAAAGAGTCACTGCGGAGAAGCTGGCCCACACTCTCCAGGCCCGCCACATACCATGCCTGAAATCTGTCGACATTAGGGATGTGGTTGTTGATACCCGGGGACCATAGGTGACTCAATGGGGACGCCCATGTTGTGATTCCCTTCATTCCTGGACCCTCCCTCCATATATCCCATATAGTGGCAAAGAGTGGGTGTTCCCTCGTTTTCTTTAGCACTGTCTTCCTCGGAGCCCATATCCATTCCCCAAGTGTCGCTGGGTCTAAGTAGTGATTGTCCATTGCTATCCACTGTGGCTCTTTGTGGCTGCGTAGGTGAGGGACAAACAATCGCAGCTGGGCTGCGGCATAGTATACTTTGATGTCAGGGAGGCCCACCCCACCTTTATCTTTGGGCAGGGTCAACGTGGTATAGGCGATCCTGGCCTTTTTTCCTTGCCACAAGAATTTCAGGATCTCCCTCTTAACCTGTGTAAAGTATTGTTCGGGTATTTTGATAGGGAGCATCTGAAAGAGATAGAGAAACCTCGGGAGGCAGGTCATTTTTATGGCATTCAGCCTGCCAAGCCATGAGATCGTCAGTTTATCCCATCTGGCCAGATCCACACGAAGTTTGATAAGAAGCTGGGGGAAATTCGCTTTGTATAGGGAGTCTAATCGTTTTGTGATATGTATCCCCAAGTATTGCATTGTATTATGCTCGATCGTCAGACCCAGAGAGGAGTATTTTGCGATATTTGCTTCTGCATCCCCCTGAAGGGGGAAGAGCGTGGATTTGGCGTGGTTGATCTTAAACCCCGATAGTCAACAGTAGTTTTCTAAGAGGGAGATGGCTCGGGGGACAGATCTCTCAGGGTTGACCACGTGTAAGAGTATGTCGTCGGCATACAAGGCCAGCTTGTATTCTGTGGGTCCTAGGTGGATCCCTTGTATGCCAGCTTCCCTTCTGATATTGTGTGCCAACGGTTCAAGTGATAGGGCAAAGAGAATGGCTGACAGGGGGCATCCCTGTCTGGTGCCCCGTGCCAGTCGAAACCTCCTCGAGTATTCCCCGTTCACAAATACTGAGGCTGTAGGTGACGAGTAAATTGCCTGAATTCCTTTCCGAAGGTTTGGGCCCAATCCGAATTTCTGAAGAACCTCCAGTAGGAAGTCCCTCTCTACCCTGTCGAACGCTTTTTCTGCGTCGATAGAAAACAGTGCAGGGGCAGTGTTTAGGCTGTGAGAGGCATGCACTAAGTGTAATGTCTTGCGCATGGTATCTGCGCCCTGACGGCCAAGTATGAAACCTACTTGGTCGGGGTGAATAAGGCGGGGCAAAAAGGATTCAATCCTAGCCGCTAGGACCCTAGAGTATATTTTGGCGTCTATGTTAATCAAAGAAATGGGACGTTACGATCCACATTTTTTAGGGCCTTTTCCCTCTTTCGGGATGACCGCTATGAGTGCCTTAGCAAACGAGTCCGGGGGGTTCCCTGTTTCTAGAATTTGATTAAATAGATCGACAAGAAAGGGTGTGAGTTGTGGGGCGAATGTCTTGTAGAAACCTGCTGTATACCCATCTTCTCCCGGGGATTTGCCTAACGTGAGTCTCTTAATGGCTTCCAGGATCTCTTCCCCCGATATAGGGGCATCTATGGTTTCTGATTCAGTGCGTGTCAGTGTGGGCATATCGATATCGTCTAGATAGGATCGAATACCAGATATATCCGGGTCCTTCTATGGAGTGTACT
The DNA here is from genome assembly GCF_040938575.1 of Ambystoma mexicanum. Taxonomy (NCBI): domain Eukaryota; kingdom Metazoa; phylum Chordata; class Amphibia; order Caudata; family Ambystomatidae; genus Ambystoma; species Ambystoma mexicanum. The sequence continues at coordinate 98,114,823 of NC_090941.1, read as the reverse complement.
GAGCTTCATAATAGTCTGCAAAGACTTCCGGGATAGAGGATCGATTCGCTTCCGGGCCAGATCCTCCGCTGCATATTTCCTGCACCCTGCGTTCTGCCTGTTGGGCACATAATCTGGCCGCCAACAGCACGTCCGCTTTGTCCCCCTTCTCGTAATATTTTTGCTTCAAGAGGAGGAGTTTGCGGGCTACTTGTTCATGTTCTAGAAGGCGCAACTCTTCTCTCTTTTTCTTGGCTTCCACAACTTTTTCGGGGTCAATAACATCCCCCTCCCTCACGCCCCTCTCCAGTTGGGTAATTTCCTTGCGGAGTTTATTTTCAATTAAGGACCTCTCTCTTTTTTTGTTGGCACCCTCTCTCATGAGAATTCCCCTCCACGTTGCCTTACCAGCTTCCCAGACTCCCTGTTTGGAAACCTCCCCAGTGTCATTTAATCGAAAATATTCCTCAATTTCAGTCACCATCTCTAGCTTGAATACGGGATCCTTCCATAATGTCTCATTACACCTCCATCGTCCGCATCTAACGGGCAGGGACCCCCAATCTAAGTCAACGATCACCATATCGTGGTCCGACCATGAGATCGTCGTGATCTCAGAATGTGAGGCTGTGTCATATAGGTCTCTTGAGGAATAGAGGTAATCAATGCGAGTGAGCGTGTTGTGCGGCGCCGAGTAAAAGGTGTACTCCCTCCCCATAGGGTGCATACATCGCCACATGTCAACCAGGCCATACAATTCCATCAGTGTTTTGAATTGTGCGTGATCTCCACCAAATTTATCTCGCGTTTCAGGGTTACCAGGATGCCAATCTACCTCAGGGTCAGCCCATAAATTGAAATCTCCACCAAGGACGACATGCCCCGTCGCCTCTAGCATGATTTTGGGGATCGTCTTGGAAAGGAACCTGAGCTGCCCCACATTGGGGGAGTAAATCGTGGCTATGGTTATAGACACTTTCCCAATGGTCACTGCAAACAGGAGGGCTCGCCCCTCCGCATCTGACCAGACCTTCGAGGCCTTAAAATCTATCCCCTTGTTGATGAGTATTCCCACCCCTCCCTTCTTCAGTGGCTCAGAACCCCAGAACTCTAACCCGGATCGTTGTCCCAGAATTACTCTTTCCTCTCCTCTCATGTACTTGGTCTCTTGTAAAAAAAGTATATCCATTTTTGACCTTCGGAATTCTGCGTTCCCACCCTCATGGCACCCCTGCGGCATGAATCAGCGGTCATGGCAAGAGCTGTCTGTGTGCCCGTAAGAACTCATTGACCATTTCAATCGCTCCCCTAGATATGCAAACAACCATGCAACCACTTTCCCTTGTATGACTTTAAATTGTAACTTTAGTAAGACACGTATCCCTGTCTCTCCTCCCCGCCCACCCCCTCCCCTCCCTCCCTGAGTTTGGTGGCGTCCGATTGGGTCCAGTTGAAAGCACTGGCCCGAAACCGAACCACCAGTGGAGACGGTTACCTCACGGTTCCCTTACACAATAAACATCAATGAGTTACTAATGAGCCCCCTACAACCTCTCCCCCAGAGTGTGCCTATTGGTGCATTGTAAGCGGGAGAGATAAACACAATCCCCGAACATTCTCCCTTTAATCCCTCATATTAGCATTCAATTCAATTGGATTGTACCATTTCTGTCCAGTGTCAACTGCCCCCTTCCGGGGAGCCATTTCCCCTACGATATTTTCTCGAGCCTTTCACCTTCCTTCTTTTCGGGCCCTGTGTCTGCCATTCCCCCTCCTTCCTGGGGGGGCTGGTCACGAGAACCCTCCTGGTCGTGCGAGCCTAGTAGATCTGCAATGCAAGCCTTTATGTCCTGTTCAGAGTTTAGTCTTATTCTCGTGCCCTCATGCTCAAAGGAAAGAGAGAACGGGTATCCCCATCTGTAGCGCGTGTCACAAGATTTGAGCCATGTGGTAAGTGGTTTGCACATCTTTCTCAAGGCCAAGGTCAGGGAGGAAAGGTCCTGATAGATGGTTATTTGAGCTCCACACAAAGTGATGGTGCCTCCACTCCTCGCCTTTTACAACACTCTCATCCTGTCCTGGTAACGGTGGAATTGCGCCAGGACAGATCGCGGGCCTCCAGGCGGCCCCTCCGCTCTGTGAATGCGCTCTGTCTTGGGTTTGTCAATATTGTCGTCGGCGACAAGGAGCTTGATAATGTCATGTAAGGTTGATTTCAGGTCCTCTTCCGTTTCCCCCTCTTTCTCCGGGATCCCAAAAAAGTGCAAGTTATTCCCGTTTTCTGCCGCAGGTGGGGGCGACCTTCCAACGCCTCCTCCACAATTTTCAACTCCGGGGGGGTACAAAAGCGGGGGCTCATTTCGCCTTTGGGGACCTCGGGACGGGAGCTCACGCAGGAGAGGTCCTCATCTGCGCGCCCCCTGGTGGCCACCCCGTTTTACCAATCTTGTCATGATCTCTGCTTCCAAAAGGTCAGGGTTTTCCCAACTCCCTTGGAAGCAGATCCATAACCCAGGTTCCGAGTGCCAACCAGTCCCAATTGGGACCTTTTGGACCCAGTCCTGGCGCCAGTGGCACCAGGCTCATAAATATGCCCAGTCCCAGCGCTGGAAGCGCCGGGCTCATAATGCTTGGGTGGACTTACCTGCAGCAGACCATGCTGCTTACTTGCCTGCCAGTTGAGCCTCTGATCCTCTTCTGTTTGGAACTACTTTTCCTGTTGGGTGGGGCAGGAACCACTCCCTAGATTCAGAACACTGGAACTCTTCTGGAAAGTAGGAACTCTTTTCTTACCTAGGCGTGGCTGTGGAAGGAGACACCTAAGCACTACAGGAGGCTATTTAAACCACACCCGATAGATGAATCTTGCTTTGCGTTATTCTGCATCCTCTGCAGCAGAACGCTCATCGTGTCTTCTGCATCTGATCCTGGGCCTAAGGAAAAAGGCTTACCATCCTGAATCCAGTCTTCAGCAACACCTATAAAGACAAGAAAGAACAGGTTAGCATTACGGTCTTCAGTGACAGCTCTTCACTTACCTGGTCCATCGGCTGTCACCAACGCCTCGCGCTGCATTCCGGCATCTGAAAGACAAAGGCTTACCTACTCTTCGTGCGCTTCGGCGGTCTTCACACTGCATTCTGGCATCTGAAAGACAAAAGCTTACCAACTCTTCGCACGCTCCGGAGGCCTTCGGCGCTGCATCCCGCATCTGAAAGACAAAACAAGGTGCGTTTAAAGACATTGGGGAACTTTAATACTCACGTGCCATTACTCCTTTCCACATCTAACCTAGTGGGTATTCCGGCACCCTGCAGCCGCTCCGAACTTGTATCTGCAAAATAAAAAGACAGTTAGAGCGCATCGTGAAGCAGGCAACAAGCGCTTACTTACGTGCTTCCAGGCGCTTCTATTCATCACACGGGCTCCATCTTCAACTCACTTCAGCCCGTCATCCGCCATCGCCGGAACCCTGCAAAACAAGAGACATCATTACTAAAGCCTTTAAAGACATTAGAATTACTCGAAACTTACCGTTCGTGCAGTAAACGACGGACAGCAGTCCTCTGAAGTCAAGAGGCCTGCTCCCCTTATCCAGTGAAGAAACTGGTTACAGCACCCTGCCCCGAGGCAGATGGAGAGCACAGCGTTCACTTACCTAAGGTGAGAGCGTTAACCTTTGGGGTTCTACAGGAGAAGAGAAAGGGAAGAAGAGAGAGACATTCAATAACCCAGTTCCTTAATCCCATATTTTCTATCTGCAGACATCTTACCCTTCGAGTCAGACATACAGTGCACAGAGGTCCAGCCCAAAGAGTCAGCCGTGTGTTACACATCACCTTTGAAGATACGGTATACGCCCAGTCAAGACCGGCGCCTCTACGGGAATCAGGTGAGCGTTACAGAACGCAAAGACTACCACAAAACTCCCGTCCAGGCGCTATGGAAACCTCGGATACCGACCAGCTAGCCCAGTTACTTGGGGAACTAAGGGCAGAAGTGCATGCAACCCGTCAGGAAACGAACGCTCTAAGAAGGGAACTGATTATTTCCAAGGAGCGAACAGATGATCTCGCTAGACAATTGCTACAGTCACAAGCCGGACAGACCCCGTTACCCGCATCTGGGGGAAATCTTCCTTCTACATCCTCTATGAATCCAGTGCAGATCAACCTACCTGGGAATGTACCTCTGGCTCCGCCCGAACGATTTTCTGGTGACCCAAAGAGGTTTGCAGTATTTATCAATCAGTGCCGGTTGCATTTCTTATGCCGGCCAGCAGCCTTTCCAACTGATCAAGCTAAAGTAGCTTTCGTGCTTTCGTATCTTAGTGGCAATGCGGCAGACTGGTCGATCCCTCTAGTAAATCAAGATGATCCGGTCCTCCATGATTTTCAAGCTTTTCAGCTCAGTATGGAAAAACTGTTCGCAAGACATTCACAGGGGCAGGCCTTGGACAATGAGCTTCTTGCGTTGCAACAAGGTAATCAAGACCTTTTGGCTTATATTGCGTCTTTCAACAGACTGATAGTGGAAACTCAATGGCCTGAGGACAAAAGGATTACGGTGTTTTATAGAGGTCTACGTGGAGAGCTCAAAGATGTGTTAGCCCAAGTAGTGAATCCCCCACAAGATTGTTCGGACTATATAGACTTAGTCGTTCAAATAGATCACAGACTGCAGAACAGGAAGGCCGATCGTTCCAAGTTTGATGCTCGAGTATTTTCCGAACCGCCAACTCCTTCCAAAGGAGTAGACTCCGGGGAACCCATGCAAATAGGGGGTCTGAAAGGTCCTCTAACACAAAAGGAGCGGGAAAGGAGAAAACAGTTGCAATTATGCCTCTATTGCGGAAACTCAGGGCACTTTCTTCGAGACTGTCCGGTGAAACCTGCCAAGAAGGCAGTAGGAGCTGCAGTTACCAAAGTTACAAACTCTGAGCAGGGAAACGACCTCGCCCGACAAGAATAGAGGTCCTCTTGCCGAGCGTGAAAACCAGTTCCGTGACCTCGCATTTCGTGATACTTATGGTCCTCATTAGCCCTGATAATCCGGATCGATTACATGCAATTGAAGCTTACGTCGACAGCGGTGCCATCGGCAATTATGTGGATCATGAAATGGTTTTGAGGATGAATCTAACTCTTTGTCCCAAGGCTGTAAAGGACGTCATTACTACGGTGGATGGTACGGAGATAGCCTCCGGGCCAGTAACGCATACCACTCAAGAGGTGACGCTAGTAAGTCAAGATGGACACCATGAGAAGATCGTGTTCGATGTGATCAAGGCCCCTCAGTTTCAGATTATTCTAGGAATACCTTGGTTAGAGAAACACAATCCTCTGATCGATTGGCGAGCAAGAACGGTCCAGTTTCCAGAATGTGTCTCTACTTGTCACCCTCCACCTGGTGTTGCACTGGCAGCAATTTCTTCAGAGACTCCCCAGTTACCTCCCGAATACCTAGAATACCAAGATGTTTTCCGGAAGGATCAGGCTAACTCTCTACCTCCTCATAGGTCTTATGACTGCCAGATAGACCTGATACCTGGATCTACTCCTCCTTGTAGTAGAATGTATGCCTTCACCGAGCCTGAGAACCTTCACCTTCGACAATACCTGGATCAATACCTGGCAAATGGGTTTATTCGTCCTTCCAAGTCCCCTGCTTCTTCAGCTTTGTTCTTCGTTCCAAAAAAGGAAGGAGACCTTAGAACCTGTATAGATTATCGCTCCCTGAACCAGATCACCGTTAAGAATAGATATCCGTTACCTTTGATCCCTGAACTCCTGGACCAAGTCAGAAAAGCATGCATATATACAAAGCTGGATCTTAGAGGAGCTTACCACTTGGTACGAGTAAAAGAGGGCGATGAATGGAAGACGGCCTTCCGCACCAAGTATGGGCTATTTGAATATCAGGTCATGCCCTTCGGACTTTGCAATGCCCCGGCCGCCTTTCAATATTTTATGAACGATGTCCTCAGAGAGCTCATAGATGTGTGTGTTGTTGTTTACATTGACGACATCCTCGTTTATTCTTCATCGGAATCTGAACATCGGAAACACGTGAAAATGGTCCTCGAAAGATTGCGTCAACACAAACTTTTCGCTAAGTTGGAAAAATGTGTTTTCAACGTGACTGAAGTTGAATTCTTGGGATTCATATTATCACCTGGCGGAGTGCGTATGGATTCAAAGAAGGTCGATGCAGTTCTCAAATGGCCATCACCATCCTCCGTAAAAGGTGTGCAAAGCATGTTAGGCTTCGCTAACTTTTACCGCAGGTTTATCCCCGAATTCTCTCGAATAGTCCAGCCAATCACTGCCTTGTTAAAGAAAAACAAACGTTTTGAATGGTCTACCGAGGCGGAACAAGCTTTCCAGGATTTGAAGACTAAATTTATCTCTGCACCAATCTTAAAACACCCTCGCCCCGAACTCCCCTACATCGTGGAAACTGATGCTTCAAGCCTTGCCATGGGGGCAGTTCTATCACAAAAGGACCCGCTAACCAATCAGTTGCATCCCGTGGCATTTTGGTCCCGCAAATTCTCGCCTCCTGAAATCAATTACACGATTACTGACAAGGAACTTCTGGCTATCAAGTCTGCCTTTAAGGCTTGGCGGCATTATCTGCTGGGGGCCCGACACACCGTTACTCTGATTACGGATCACCGAAACCTGCAATATTTGAAAACCGCAAAAGCCCAATCCTCTAGACAACTCCGTTGGGCATTATTCTTTGCCGAGTTTGACTTCATAATTACCTATCGACCTGGTACAAAGAACGGTAAAGCTGATGCCCTTTCTCGGATGGGAGTGGAAGAACACTTGATCAACCCTAAACCTGTACCAATCATTCCCGAACAAAGAATTCTGGGTGTAATCACCACAGAATCCATAGAGGAAGTTAAGGATAAAGCCAGGCAACTTGTAACTCCAGCAGACATACAGAATTGGCATCTGCAGGGAAAGGACTTTGCAGTAAAGGACAACTTATTGTATTTCCAAGAACGATTATACCTACCCAGCACAGATTTACAGAAAAAAGTAATCTCTTGTTATCACGATTCTTTAATGGAAGGACATCCCGGTATGGCCAAGACCTCAGAAAAGATCAAGCGCTACTTCTGGTGGCCGTCTTGGAAAAAAGATATCAGAGACTTTATAATGTCCTGTGGAGTATGCGCCCAAAACAAGAGTCAAAAGGAAAGACCAGCAGGCCTCTTACGCCCTATTGACATCCCACCTCGCCCTTGGCATATGCTTTCTATGGACCTCATCACCGATCTACCTCCATGCTCCGGATACAATACGATTCTAGTAATCGTGGACTTATTCTCCAAGATGGCGCATTTCATTCCGCTCAAAGGCTTGCCAACAGCAGCAACTCTGGCCCGAGAATTTCTCGAAAACATCGTCCGACTGCACGGTTTTCCTTCGGTTCTAATTTCGGATCGAGGTAGTCAATTTATTTCTCATTTTTGGCGAAGTTGCTGTCGGTCGGCTCAAATTGATGTGAGACTATCGACCAGTCACCACCCTCAGACCGACGGACAAACCGAGAGGACCAATCAAACTCTGGAACAGTATTTACGCTGCATGCTGCAACAAACTGAAAAAACTTGGAAAGACATCCTTTGGATAGCCGAATATGCCTACAATAACTCTGTCCATTCGGGAACTGGGAAAACCCCGTTTTTTCTTTTGTACGGCAGTCACCCTCGAACCTCGGAGTTGGATCCCCTCCAAGATCTTGAAACACCAGCAGTAGACTACCTGCATTCTACAATCACCCAAGCCTTTAAGGAAGCTGTTTCTCACCTTCAAAGGGATAAAGAACAATACAAGAAAGGAGCAGATCAACATCGGAAGGAAGCCCCTCAATATCAAGTAGGGGATCAAGTCTGGTTATCCACCAAATATCTACCTCTAAAAGGGCCACGCACATTCAACCCAAGATACGTTGGTCCCTATTCCATCACTACCATAGTAAACCCAGTAGCGGTCAAGTTGGACTTGCCCCCGCACATGAAGATACATCCGGTCTTCCACGTCTCTCTATTAAAACCCGTGCAACCTCAAACCCGACTAACTAAATCTCCAAAACCTATCCTAGTTGATGGAGAACTCGAGTTTGAAGTCAAAAGCAGTCTCCAAGATCTCCAAATCTAAACTATTTTACCTAATTGACTGGAAAGGCTACGGCCCCCAAGAGAGATCCTGGGAACCTGCTGAATATGTCCACGCTCCTCGCCTAATCAAAAGATTTCACCGAACATTTCCTGACAAGCCAAAACTCCCGGAGAAGCCCGGTTTGGGAGGGGCCTTGAGGGGGGGTACTGTCATGATCTCTGCTTCCAAAAGGTCAGGGTTTTCCCAACTCCCTTGGAAGCAGATCCATAACCCAGGTTCCGAGTGCCAACCAGTCCCAATTGGGACCTTTTGGACCCAGTCCTGGCGCCAGTGGCACCAGGCTCATAAATATGCCCAGTCCCAGCGCTGGAAGCGCCGGGCTCATAATGCTTGGGTGAACTTACCTGCAGCAGACCATGCTGCTTACTTGCCTGCCAGTTGAGCCTCTGATCCTCTTCTGTTTGGAACTACTTTTCCTGTTGGGTGGGGCAGGAGCCACTCCCTAGATTCAGAACACTGGAACTCTTCTGGAAAGTAGGAACTCTTTTCTTACCTAGGCGTGGCTGTGGAAGGAGACACCTAAGCACTACAGGAGGCTATTTAAACCACACCCGATAGATGAATCTTGCTTTGCGTTATTCTGCATCCTCTGCAGCAGAACGCTCATCGTGTCTTCTGCATCTGATCCTGGGCCTAAGGAAAAAGGCTTACCATCCTGAATCCAGTCTTCAGCAACACCTATAAAGACAAGAAAGAACAGGTTAGCATTACGGTCTTCAGTGACAGCTCTTCACTTACCTGGTCCATCGGCTGTCACCAACGCCTCGCGCTGCATTCCGGCATCTGAAAGACAAAGGCTTACCTACTCTTCGTGCGCTCCGGAAGGTCTTCACACTGCATTCTGGCATCTGAAAGACAAAAGCTTACCAACTCTTCGCACGCTCCGGAGGCCTTCGGCGCTGCATCCCGCATCTGAAAGACAAAACAAGGTGCGTTTAAAGACATTGGGGAACTTTAATACTCACGTGCCATTACTCCTTTCCACATCTAACCCAGTGGGTATTCCGGCACCCTGCAGCCGCTCCGAACTTGTACCTGCAAAATAAAAAGACAGTTAGAGCGCATCGTGAAGCAGGCAACAAGCGCTTACTTACGTGCTTCCAGGTGCTTCTATTCATCACACGGGCTCCATCTTCAACTCACTTCAGCCCGTCATCCGCCATCGCCGGAACCCTGCAAAACAAGAGACATCATTACTAAAGACTTTAAAGACATTAGAATTACTCGAAACTTACCGTTCGTGCAGTAAACGATGGACAGCAGTCCTCTGAAGTCAAGAGGCCTGCTCCCCTTATCCAGTGAAGAAACTGGTTACAGCACCCTGCCCCGAGGCAGATGGAGAGCACAGCGTTCACTTACCTAAGGTGAGAGCGTTAACCTTTGGGGTTCTACAGGAGAAGAGAAAGGGAAGAAGAGAGAGACATTCAATAACCCAGTTCCTTAATCCCATATTTTCTATCTGCAGACATCTTACCCTTCGAGTCAGACATACAGTGCACAGAGGTCCAGCCCAAAGAGTCAGCCGTGTGTTACACATCACCTTTGAAGATACGGTATACGCCCAGTCAAGACCGGCGCCTCTACGGGAATCAGGTGAGCGTTACAATCTTTACTTGATCTCGGATAGGATTGAGTTTATTTTTTTGTTCTAGAGTTTTTAAGGCTATTTCAAGTCGACGCAAAACTGCAACCACTATGCTTGAGCCATCACCATTTGGCTCAGCAGTCCCAGCTTTCACACCCTATTCTTCAGGTGTGATGAAAGTCGGTTTGCTGATGTGCTCAGAGGCTAAGAAACGCAGTTCCGGGGTCGATGTTACAGCCAGGTGCTGCCCAACCCCTGTTTTTTTTGGTTTGGCCTATTTTTAGGATTAGCCCATAGTTCTGCATGGCTTTGCTCGGGACCGCTTTTAATTAAATCGTCTTGAGCAAAAGATGTCTCTTTTACCCCCCACCAAAGGATATGGGGTGTATTATCAAGTGTCCGGCCATATAGGCATCCACGGCCTTGCAAATTTCCTGTCTATGATTATGTATTGCTGCATTATCCCTGTCAACTGCTAGGACAATGCCTGAGACTCTTGCGCATTTGGTATTTTTAGATTCCCCCCATTTTCAAGCAATCTGCTCTGGTAGCCTCCCTCACCTCTTTTATTAGAGCATATAAGGGAGAGTAATCCAACTTGTTCGTACTATTGGTTACTTTTCCCTCATTGTCCCTAATTAGCGATTGCTGCTTAGATTTTTTTTTGGTAGCCTGTGAAGCAGTTATGGCACTTTTCTTTGGCAAGGTGAGTGCTTTAAAGAACTGCTTCAAATTAGACCCGGCTAAACTTTTTCCTGTTTTCTAATTTTTGGTTAGTTTACCATGGGGGATATTTTTAGGATCTCTCACACCACCTGAATTGAAAATGGTGTACGCTTTTTCAGCAGCAATATCATTGGATAGCCGTGATGTGTTTTTCGTGGCTATGACCTTGCTGGAAGATTCCATACTGGTTTCCCCATGTCATAGATTACAGACTCAATAAATGAGATTACCCGCATAGGTTGTTCTGATCTTAGCATGGGTTGAGTCTTACTCAGAGTCACTGTTTGACAGGCCAGCGTTGCCAGTGGTACTTTTGGTTTTACCAATGGACTCGGGCTGAGGGATTTGCTGCTCAATAGCTGCCCTACACTGTTTTGCCATATTTGCATGTTTTCGAGCAAGTTAGCCTGTTTGCTTAATTTGCCCTCTATGGTCTCAAACAATTTGCCTAAGGATTCTAAAGCCATATTCATTGTTTGCAGTGTGACCTCCAATAACCTATCATTATTTGTCTCCACAATGGGCATGTTAGTGTTTAATGGCAAAGATTGCGGTCTTCTATGTGTTGGATGAATAAATGATACACTGCGTTCTGAACTAGTGTGGGTGTCATCTGGAGTTTCAAACATCACGGGTGACGCAAACAGATTGTCATGTAGGGTTTGTGCCAAGAATTCAGAGCCCTTAGCATCTAAGTCAATGATTACCACATCGATAGGTGACTCTGAGGCAACTCTGATGTTGAATTGTTTTGTTGTAGGCGGCACTGCATTTAACATGGTGATATCAGATATTGATTCATCACCCGTTATATTTCTGAATTTGGGTGAAAATTGTAAGTGAGCTATTGCAGCCGCTCTGGGAACCATGTGAATCTGATTGCTGGTAATGGCCTGATGACTGCGAGGTAATACTTGCATTCCATTACCAGAATTTGTACTCATTTTTTGCGGGAGCCTGTTCATAGTTTCTTTCATGGCCAAAGGATTATTAAAGGCATTTATGTTACACACGTCCTTATAGAACAATCAGATATCCTTATATTTACTGGCATGGGTGTAGGACATGGGGGGGGTAGGGGGACAAATCCCCCCCCACAATTTTAAGTGGGGGGATATAATGTCATTTATCCCCCCCGGAATTTGTGGCACTTCTGCATGTAATACGTCTGCAGCCTGCACGGCAAAATAAAAGTGGCCTTTTTTTGTTGTTGTTGTAATGCAAGCTCATGGGCTGTGGCCAGCACCATGTGGTTCTTTACTTCTGGAGTGACTGGCTTTCTTGTTCAGGCCCCTAAAAAAAGAAGAAAAAAAAGAACAGGGGTGCCACAAGCCTAACAGCACTGACCCTAAATAAGAAAGAATAGGGAAACCAAATAATGTGTCTTTCTGGAATTCTATACAATAATTGCTAGACTCATTAAAGGTTCATTTCAGGCACACTTCAGGGGGTGAGTCACTGATTTAGTCTGTTCTTAAACACCTCAACTCAGCCTTTCATCCTTCTGAGGTCAATAAATGAGTACCAACACAGGTTGGGTGATATTGGGTGTATATTTTTTCTATATAAAGTGCTTAAGCGTAAGTGCTATATAATAACACATCATTATCATTTGGCCATGGACGTCTGCTTGCATTCACAGTAATTTGGTAAAATGTGTCTATACACATCGATCCTAACGATACATATGTCGATCCATTCTTGTATGAAATGTACATCACATTATAGTGATATCGTAAACATATTTTTCGTAGTGTACTTAGGAACAATGCTATGTGATGCCACTTCAAGTTTTGTCAAGGGGTGAAAGGTTGAGTTCCATCGCTTCCCGCGATATCACTTCGGGGTGGGGTCAAATGATATCACCTCCTGGGATGTCATCAGAGGTCAAGGGTCGTGTGATGTCACTTCCGCTACCCCTGGCATTTTCGTGAAATGACATCCCTGGTCATGCGTGCAAAAGTACAAGTTAACTTCAGACTGACTGCAGCAGCGGGCTAAAACAAGAACTTCTGCTGCTTGCTCATGCGTGCCCCGCGCCTGTGCATTTGGAACGTACCCAGGCCGGGGAACTGCACGTTCCCCTGCGCAGTGCACTGCTGTCCAGCCTCATCTTCCAGAACGAAGGAGAAGCCAGGCAGCGACAACTGCTCCTGCTGAGAGTGACTGACAGACAGCGTTTGTTAATATCGAGGGAGACAGAGTGAGACTCGGACTACGACTCGACCTCTTGAGACCTCTGCTACCGTACTTAAGGCATGTCAAATGGCCCCTTCTCCCAGGTGCAGTGCAGGCCGGCATATGGAGGATCTATTAGGGGGAATGTGCCAACGTCCTAGTTATACAGTTTCTATACACCAGAGCGCTATTCTGGGAAGGACTCCATTGTTTGGAAAATTAAGCTATTTGTTTATGTTGAAGCTCATAATGGAGTGCATTGTGCAGTGTGGTCTTCCCGATAATGAGGGCATTCGTGAGGACAACAAAAGTGGGTGTGAAATGCAAGTTGCCTCAGCCTGTAACCGGAGCAAAGGGATGTGCGCACACGTCTGTGGATTCATTTGAAGCAGTTGAACGAACTACGGTACTGTGGTGACTGTGGCTGAGGGGAGGTGTGCGTCGCAGGGAGCGGTTGCCCCGTGTTCGGGGGGGGGCTTGTTTAGGCTCTGCAGAGCTCGAATTCGGATTTAGGAACCATAAGTGTATTGTGAGGTCAGAGCACCACCACCGCCACACCACCTGCGCCTTGTGGGAATTAAAAAGCCATGATAGGGAGATGACCGTTTGGAAATTGTGTCGACTACAAAGAATAGTCTGTATTACATGAATGCAGAAATGAGAAATTGCTTAGACCTGCACTGAAGGCAAATGTGTAAATACTACAAAGACCTGACCCCACAGCTCAACACCCCGAAAATAAGTGCATGCCAGTCACTTAGGTTGTGCTACTTACCTGGTGACAGTGACCTGAGACAGCACTGTATGGCCTTGTTAGCGGGCATCTTTCCCCCATGGACCTGCGTGTCAGTGCACATTCATGTCCATGCTCCGTTGCAGTTTGTTTTCCCTTGTGTTGTGTGTTTGCCTCCCAGAGGTCCCTATGGTATATGCAGTATTAATGCTGTTGCTGTGAGAAGAAGCATGTTGCCATCTTCCCTTCAGTTCCCTTATCACATCCAGAACAGTGCACTAGCTTATGGAAGTTCAAGTGGCTTATAATCCCATTATCCACTTGCCCCCCCTCAACCCCTTGCTGGGTCCATACCTGGACTTCATCACCACAGAGTGATAAGTGTATGTATACTGACACGGCATACAATGCAGGTGAGGCAAACATGTGATTTCAGAACAGTGCGGTGCAGGCCGGTATGGGGGGGCAGCATCCGGCAAGCGGCAAACAACATTATAATGTAAATAATAAATACAAGCATGTGTGCACAGCACTGGCTGGGCCTTGCCTCGACAGTGACCTGGAGAAGACCCCAAAATGAGGTACGACAATGGAACATGACTAATAGTTGCAGAAAAGCACCCAAGGATATCGAGGGTGCTCTGAAGACTGAGGAGAAAGTGCTGAGTAAGTGTACAGATGAGAGTTGTGGGGTTTTGGCCATGGGGGAATGGGAAGTGAGGGACTGGGGTGCAGTAGAAAGGGGGAATGCAAAGTGAAAAAGGGTTGAAAGGGTGGAGAGGACAGAAAAAGAGAGGAGCAAGGGAGGGGAGAGATGGGAACAAGAACAGAGGGCATATGAAAGATGGGGATGGTTTGCAGCATGGAGTGACCAGTGTGCGCAGGGGAGAGAGGGGTCCAGGAAAGACCAGAACACAGGGAGAGTGGTGTAGGGCTGAAATGGCAAAGTATGTGCTTCGGGTTTAGATAAAGCCATTGTTTTAGGGATGTTTGCATGGCACTGGCTTCACATTTCATCTCTAAAACTCAGGACATCCTGTCCTCTCTCTCCTCCTCTCCCATTCTTCCCTCTACTCCCTGCTCTTCCTCTGACCCTTCTTCGGCCACCTCTCTCCCTCCTTCTCTGCCTTTCCCCTCTTCTCCCGAGATGAGGTTTCTAGACAAGTCCGATCGATGAAAGTCTCATCAAAACAGGTTCATCCCTTTTCCTCCAAAGCCATCAAGGACCAAATTGACTCCCTGGCTCCTGCCCTGGCTGACTTCTGAAACCACTCCTTCACCACTGGAGTCTTCCCTTCAACCCTGAAGCACTCCCTTGTGCACCTTTTCCTTAAGAAACCCTCTGCCGACCCATCTTGCTCGGCTAACTATCGCCCAATCTCCATCACTCCTTTCCTGGGCAAACTCTTGGAAAAGCTTGCCATCTCCCAGCTCAATCTTCACACTGAATGTGTTGGTTGTCTCCATGATCATCAGTCTGGCCTCAGAGCTGCCAGCAGCATGGAAACTGCTCTCCTGAACATCTGTGAAGACCTACTCTCCAACCTTGATTCCAACACTGCCTTTGACACAGTCAACCATGCCATCCTGCTCAACCGTCTCTGTGATAACCTAGGGATCACCAGTCAGGCCCTGGAATGGATGACTTCTTTCCTCTCTGATTGACCCTCCGAGGTTCAACTTGAGTCCTTCCTCTCCTCTAGCTCTATCTCCATCTCTACATGTGGTGTTCCCAGGGGTCTAACCTCTCCCTGTCTGTTCAACCAATACCTGGCACTTATTGCCCACTGCATTGCCGCGCTCTGCCCCAACTTCCAGTGCTATGCAGATGACACTCAGCTCACTTTCAGGCTACCCTCAGCCACCTCTTCTCCCTCTCTCATCTCTAACTGTCTGCCCGCCAAACAGGAGTGGTGTGCCACCAATGATCTCTGCCTTAATGCCAGTAAGACCGAGATTCGCCTCATCAGCCCACCCGCTACCCTCCTTTCCTTTCAATCTCTGGCTGGCCTCTCTTGGCCCTCTTCCTGCTCCCACCTGTGAGGCTAAAAATCTCAGCGTCATCTTTGACTCCACACTCTCCTTCTCTCCTCACATCTCTGACGCTACTAAGAAGTCTCACTACCAGCTGCACCTCCTCAGAGGTATTCTTCCATTTCTCCCCTTCCCCCATAAGCTCACTGTCTCCAGAGCTCTGGTTTTCTCTAGGCTGGACTGTTGCAACAGCCTCTTTCTAAATCTGCCTGCTACTCTCCGCCCTCTACAACTCATCCAGAACAGCACTGCGAGACTTGTCCTTGGCCTCAAGCCCAGGCATCATATCTCTCCAGGACTGAAATCTCTGCATTGGCTCCCAGTGGCTGTGAGGATTAAGTTCAAAACCCTCTGCATTGTCCACAAGGCCTAGTGGGTTCTGGGGCCTCATTACCTTCAACTCTCTCTTCCTAAATAACTTCCTTCTCAAGCTCTTCACTCACCCGCCTCCAACTCCCTCAGAATCAGCCGCTCCTCCAAGCAATGAGTTGGTGGTAGATCTCTTTCTTCGGCTGGGGCCTCCCTCTGGAACAGCCTCCCTGCCTCCCTGAAACTTGAGGAGAATCATCTCCGGTTCTGGAAGCACCTCAAAACCTTTCTCTTTGCTTCTGCTTTTTCTCCTCCTCTCCCCTTGTGTCTTCCTGGCTGATACTGAAACTTCACTGGTTACCTGGCCACCCTCTGATCTCAGACCCAGGCCCACTTCGCTGCCAGTCGCACTCCTGCACTGCCTTCCTGGCAACCCCACACTTGGGGACTGTTTTCTGTATCCCTACAGTCCCACTACCAGCACTTGAGACCTGTTGTCTGCACTTACCCTTGCATTTGCCACCTGCTGGCCTTACTTTTACTTTGTTTATTTATCTCATTATCCCATGTACTGCACTGTCCCCTCCCAATAGCCCCTCTGCACTTTCCTACTTCCCCCTCCCATGCACTTGCGTGATCTGAATGACACCTGGCCTAGTAGGATTGTTGTTTGTCTTCCCTCTGTTCCCCCTCCCTTGCCTCGTCACGCCTTGAAACACTTGTGTATAGGCGTGTTATAAATGCCATATCATATCATATCATATCATACTACAAAGCCCTGTGTAGTTAATAACTTAATTGGAGCTGGGAACATACTACTGGTGTAATACAAATGTCTTATCCAGGGATGCCTTCAGCCACTCTATTAGCACTTTGCATTTCCTATTTCCTTCACTGAAGTCTGCTAAAAACCAGCAATGGCAAGTGTTTGCTTGTGTATACGTATTGAGCATTTGCCAGGCACTGCCATTAAATGTCCAGACACTTGAACCATTTTGCAGCTGCTATCTTCACAGGGTACCTAATATCACTATGGCGGTGCCTGGCAAGTGCCTTTTCCATGCCTACATTAAAACTGAAACGGTTGGTGTTGGCAACGCTTGTTTTAAAATAGGGATGCAACTGAATTTCTGGTACCCACCACAATCTGAATAATGAGTTTTAGACAAGTTTTAATAGAGGCCACCATAAGCCATCTGGGTGACTCAGAAACAAATAAAGCAGAGCCTTGAGATTCTCAACAGCACTTGCTCCGCTATCCATGTAAATCCAGTGAATACCCTGGTGCCGAGGTATGATTGCAGCTCATACACTGCTGAAAAGGGGCACACTCATGTTCCATCATTGAGGGTTCAAGTGGAATAGGATAGGATGGGTTAGCGAAACTACATAAAGCATCTGCACTTAAAGCGCATATGAGAGTATTATAAAAGATCTCTCTAAAGGACCATTGCTTGGAAACCCGGAGAAACACAAGAAGTGAAACGGATCATCACACCAACTGAGGTGGAAGTGAAAAACAAGGCCCATGGGGGGAATGTTATTAAGACCAAAGTATTTTCATACATTTGGGTAAGCTCCTGTACAATCTACTGCATATGACAGTGACGGGGTAAAGATGCAAAGGAGTATCTGCGAGCAGGCAATTCCTTACTCTCCCTGCCCAAGTCCCCAAGGTGTCCCCTGTCCCCCCCCAGATTTTATGGGTCTCCTACGCCCCTGTTTACCGGCATTAAAGGTGCTAAGTAGAGCCCTGCGAGAGCCCTTCCTCAGCAGTGTAGAACATGGGATACTGGAGGCCCGTTGGCGACCAGCAGGAGCCGCCACAGATTTTCCACGTTGGAATGCTGCATTGCCAATATTTGCAGGCATGTCAGTTTTAAGAGTGCGCAGGAACACTATTTTCACTGCACCCATGCCTGAGCACCGCGATACACCCCTCGGTCCCTGCCCCGTGGCACCGTGGCAAAGAGGCCAAGAGGTACCTCGCAGGTGCTTCTGTTTGAAGGACACTGACAATTGTAGTAATATAATGGAGCAGAATAAAAGCAATAACAACGCGGCTCTCCTGCCCTACCCAGCACTAAAGAGCCACATAAACTGCCCTTTCACAAACAGGGCTTCCACAAAGAGCGCGCGTGCAAAGGAGTGTGCGCTGCTGTTAATGAGTGGTTGTGGGTAAAGGGGGCGGGCTCTGAGCACTTAGAAATAAACGGAAAGTCCAGCAACAAAGCACAAAGCACCTACATCAAATACAAAAAAACATGTTGTAAATGCATGCTGAATGCCATGTTAGAGCAGATTCCAGATGAATACTCCACAGTTGGGGCATACCGTAGCAAGTCCTGTAGCTGGTTTCCACTCCAGCAACAGCCACTTAAACAGCCCTTCCACAAACAGGACTTCCACAAAGAGCGCGCGTGCCAAGGCGCGTTCGCTGCTGTTACCGAGTGGTTGTGGGCAAAGGGGGCGGGCTCTGAGTGCTTAGAAAAAAACAGAAAGTCCAGCAACAAAGCACAAAGCACCGTAGCAAGTCCTGTAGCTGGTTTCCACTCCAGCAACTGCCACGTAAACAGCCCTTTCACAAACAGGGCTTCCACAAAGAGCGCAATGCTTTTTAAAAGGATAAGGCTTTTGATGAAAAATCTGAACAGGTGGCCTAACCAGTGTCTAGTGCTAAACATGGTCCAGGGGGTGGCAGTTATGGCTCAACAGGACCTTTTTCAGATCTTTGGCGGTTCAACAGCATCAAACCAGGCTTCAAGCTGATGTCTAAGTGGATCAAACCTAGCTGGGTTGCAGCGAGTCATGTTGGGTCAGAAGCGAGCTGGCATCAAGTCAGTTTTAACACTGCAGCATTCCAGCGATGAAGGTCAGAGTGCTGACCAGAAGTGGTTTGAAGGGAAGCCAGTTTGAGACATGTAGTTACCATTGAGTAAGTTTGATGCATGACGCTCCATCAGTTTGGGTCGAACGTCAGAAATGATTTGAAGAGGTGAACCTGATGGTCCAGTGTGTGGTTCAATCAATCGATGGTTCGAGGTTGAGCCAGGGCGATTCATTTGGGAACTCCTAGTTGGCATGGATAAGTGATACTCCAGCAGTTCCAGTCAAATCCGGGACAAGCAGATGCCTCTCCCTGCGACACAGTGCTTCATCAATCAGGTTCGAGGTTTCAAGCACGCTCATTTGACAGTATTGTTGAATGTCAAAATCAGCAGCAGCAGGCCCCTCGGGTTTGATGGGATGAATGTGGTTTGTATGAGGTTTGACTGGTTTGATACAGCAGAACAGGGATCCTTAGATGATCTGGTCCTCCAAATTCTGTGAGCCCCCTGCATTGAGGGGTCTAAGACAGAAGAGAGGTGTTTTTCGGGTCTGTTCACCCAGTATAGGGAGATTTGGTGCAGAGCCAGAGGTCCTGTGTCACCTCCAATTTGCCCATAGAGTAGGTATGGAACATTGCTTAGCTCAGCGTCAATTTGCTCCTTCTACACCTAGTTGGTTAATGACTTTGTAAAGAACAACTCTTCCAAAAGAAATCTGAACTAATTATTCCTCAAGTGACTGTAGAAGAATGAATCAACGAAGGAGTGGGAGACCCCTTAATTTGAAGGCAAATGCCCACAGGTGATTGGTCTAAAACAAGCCTGCTTTTAGAGGTCTCATCCCTGTTCTTGAGACAAGTGGTCTTTGCCTTCTGGCATTATACAAATTGGCTTTGTGGTAAAGGAAATCTGAGGAAACAGGAAGAAAGAGAGATTAAAAGAGAAAAAAGATTGTGGAATTTTCCTCCAGCTGGTGTTTCAACACTAACTCCCTTATTTTTCCTTATCAATGGCATCAACAGTTATTTTTGTATGCAGCACACTGGTGTGAGTCAAGCCCTTTTTTGATGGGTGTGCCCTGCCTTTCCTGCTTCCCAGGCGAGCTCCTGCTAGGAGGCTGGCTCACAGGAGAGAGGTGTTAGCGAAACTTCACAATGGATCAAAGGCGAGGCATAGTCATTCAGTCTCCTGGCCTGTCATTTGTCAGGTTCAGGCTGTCTGGACAGAATGCACACAACCTTTCCACAGCCGAGCTCTGCTTACAGTGTTGAAACATGTATTATGTCTAATTAATGTTGCTGTAGTACGATGCTAGCCACCATATCCTAATTCAAGTATGATTTATATTTATTTACAACTGTCAACAGGACAGTGACTCTCATAGTTATGTGGTTTTGAGAAAAGGTTCATGTCCTAAATGCAACCCCTGTGCTGCAATGATTTGTCTGTCATTAAATGTGTCAGCGGCCCCTATACCCATTGAACTTGCTCTGACCCACATGTGAGGATGTGCTCCAGATAAAAATCCTAATTAAGTAGTGCACTAGATGGCAATCCTTCACAGGAGCATCTATGTGGATTCATTTATATAGTTCATTAGGAGCTTGCTGTGATACCTGTGCAACCTACGTGCACAAAGGCCAGTGTGATGAGCCTACAAGGTGGACTTTCTTACATCATTCCTGAAACTATTTGATCAATACCAAGTGTTTGAATACCATGCATGCCATTACAACAGAGGAATGTGGCAAGCAGTACAGATGATCTGCTCATCCTCCACGTTAATGATAGGGAATAGGTAGTTGGTCAAATTAGCAGCAGTGTCCCTCTACCTTGGAACCATTGGGATGGATTTTGGGATCCATGCTACCATGGTTAAAAACTGTGGCGAGGTGTTGCAAAGACAAATGGTGTTACTGGTGTACTGAGGTCAAGTAGACAGGTTTTTAGTGCTGTGGATGAATCTCCATATGTGATGTCAATGGGACAGGTGTTGTGCGGCTACCAATGAGTGCTGTAACCTAGGGGGCAAGACTTAGATCAGGCGGTCAGATTATTGAAAAGCCAAAGAATGTGAGTACATGAAACATCCATTGCAAATCAGAGACAGAAAGAAACAGGAAGAAGGAACGAGAGAGTGAGAAAGAAAGAAGAAAAGAAAGAAAGAAAGAAAGAAAGAAAGAAAGAAAGAAAGAAAGAAAGAAAGAAAGAAAGAAAGAAAGAAAGAAAGAAAGAAAGAAAGAAAGAAAGAAAGAAAGAAAGAAAGAAAGAAAGAAACTGATGTGCCAAATGTACTATTTAATGAACGCATTCAAACTAACAATGGTGGAATGGATTGAAACCTAATGCAGTCTTGTGTCTGAATGGCAATCATGTGCCATTGAAGCAAGTGCTTTAGGCTTGAGAGGCCAAACGTTAGTCCTTAGAAGTCCGCACTCTGGGCCTCAATATGAGGCTGGCAGTAACCCTTAAATGCGGAGGTAGCGCTATTAACGCTGCATTTAATGGTCCGCCAGATCATGGCTTCGGCTGATTTCCCCCCAGCTCTTAGTTACCGGCCAACTTTTGATGAGGCCCTCTGCCTGTAGTGAAAGGTTAAGAGATGGGTAAGTGAGCTAAGGGAAATCATCATCAGCTGAAGAGCAGTGTTGAACTGGAGAAGTGATAGGTTAATTGAGAAATAGAGCGAGAAAGCTCACCATGCACGTGTTGTGTGAAGTACGTAAGTACCAAAATGCCCCATGCATTCTGGGACATGTAGTCCTCCCCTGGAGAGTAAGTAAAAACCAAAATATAATAAAGCAGCCATAAGAATACGTACTTTAAAAACAGCAGGGTAGGAAAAAAGCAATGCATAAATAGTTAACGCAGGGGATTCAATAAAATAATAAACAAATAAGAAATAACACTGGTGTAAAATGTGCTATTTGATGTAGGCATTACATCTAGCACTAGTGTAGGGGTATCAGACCTGTGACCAAGCTCATTTGGAGTCACCCAATGTAGGCATTTACCCAGTTGATGATTTGCACGCAAGGTTGAACCCCATATCCACAATGTATCAGACAAGAACAGATACGCTTTTAACACTGCATCCACTCCTGTTGCAGAGAATGTGCAAAGGATGAATGTCTATGTTCTTGAAAGGGCCCCACCATTGCACTTTCTTCTGCCTTGCTTTGCGCCTGTGGCCAGGGACAAGCATGAACATTCAAGGACGTCCACCCCCATTGAAAAGCAAAGAACCAACTGGTTATGTATGATATGTTGCAAGGTTTTTATATGGCACCAATTCGTCACCGGAACTCTCCTATAATGCCTGGCTTGTCTGGATTTTGGCATAATGTGCCTCCACAGGGCTAACCAGATCTTAGTTTGCACAGCAAAGGAGTATGGGGAAGATAAAAAGATGGGAAATCAAGTGAAATGCAGCAGAAAAAATGTGAGGTGGGTGAATTAAAAGGAGTAACGTTTCTGTTGATGGTTTGATTGCGTGTTTATCCATTAAGGAGGACTTTACATCAGGATTACAGAAAGGAAGGTATGTTCTGAATGTGTATTGCATCAACAAAAGGTTCTATGTGAAGCAGTTTGGAGGACCAATGGGTACTTAAAAACTCATAGGAAGAGTTAGTGTGATGGGCTCAGGATGTGCTACAGTAATCCACTTGAACTGTGGTTACCTTTTAAATTGTTTCATGGGTCATGCTCCTGAATAGCAAAATGAGAGGGAGATGTGGCCTGGCCTAGAAAGTATGTGTGAAAGGTGCTTATGTGATATGATATGGCAAATATAACACACCTATACACAAGTGTTTCAGGGCAAGGTAGGGGAAACAGAAGGAGGACAAAAAAAACGATCTTGGCCTAGTGACACAATCAGATCACGCATCGCGATTGAGCCGCATGTTTAGCATCTCGCATAGCACTGTATCCTTGCCTGCAATGCTATTCTTGCTTATTATATGTTGCACCCAGAGAAATTGCACCATAGCTTAACATATACTGTGCTCCATTTATTAGCTCCATATTAGCTTACAACCTATTACTACTGTATTATGCATCTAACCTAGCTCTGTAACACTGCTAGTATGGCGCCCTCAACATTTATTGTACCTCTCCTATGCAAAGTGTTTCACAACCTATCATTGTGCATTCGGGGCATCTAGCATAGTAGCTCACATTACCTGTACTTTGCATCTAGCCTATACTGTGCTTAACTAGAACAATTGCTTCCATGACCTGCTTGTACCCTATGCTGACATTATGTACCTAGTACTCACTTTAGCATTGTCTTTTCCCAACTGCTTCTCAACAACCTGCTTCTAGCATTGCACCTACATGTGCTATCCTGACAACCTGTCTCTGATTCACATTAGCCTAACCATTCAGCTACATTATTATAGTATTCTCCAAGCTAGCCCTTGAAGCTTTACTAGGCCTCCTCTTACTGTGCTTACACCTGTTAGCATTGCAGCATTGCAGCCCGCCCTGTATTTCACCATGAAAATTCCCAGCCTCTCCATAGCCAGACCTACTCTTCCTCTCGCCATTACAAATAACTCCTCATTCAGACTCCATTAAACCTACCTTGTTCCTACCCAATTTGCTTCCTATCGTAGACAGCTGTCAAACCAAGCAAACCAGCCCTAACAACTTATCCACACTTACGCCCCTACAATGGATTGAGCGGTTGACCACTAAGCCTACCCCTAACCAACCATGCCGTGGCATCCATAGAAATAATAGGCTTGCCTCTAGGTTTACCATTGGTGCACCCTTAGTGAACATTTACCAGGAAAACTCACCCACCTTGAACACTCACCCTAGCCCTTCACAAAGCCCTCCATGTCCAACCACTACTTGCTTACCACCTAAAAAACCTAAACCGAAGCGAGATAATCTATTCATCCCAACACTGCAGCTCAACCAACACCCACAAGCTCTGATTAAGCATACTGTGATCAAAGGTGCACTGATAAACTCAAGAACTGTCGTTGGAACCGCAACTGACATAGCACACCTAATTACTGACAATGAGCTTGACTTCCTAGCAGTGACAGAAACATGGCTCCATGCTGCCGCTGGGCCATCTCTCATGTTGGCCAATGGATTCCTACACCATCACCCGAGTAGACACAGAAAATGCCAAAGGCAGAGGGGTCTCCTTTATAGCTCAAGCTAACTTGGCACTCAGACCATCGACCACCTTATCGCTTAAATCTTTAAATCCTACTAACTCCTCATAGTCAAAATAAAAACGTCCCACGCCAGCATACTCACTGTCCACCTTATATATAGGCCTCCTGGCCCCACAGGTGACTTTGAGGAGGACGTTATCACATTGTTGTCAGACAACACTAAACCAACGTCACAAATATTAATACTAAGTGACTTCAATCTATTCCTCTCTGACCCTAATGACCAGGCTGCCAAATCCCTGGATGAATCACTAAACGAATTGAATTTCACACAGAGAATCAACCAACCTACCCACACAAAAGGATGAACCTTGGATTGGTTAGCAGACTATAATTGTGCCACGTCAATTACCACCATTGAACAACAAACCTGGACTGACCATTCTTGTATTGCTTTTTCATTAACGCGACCCGTCCAGCTACTACAACTAAGACTATCACGCCTTCTCTACTTACTAAAAACAAGCGCAACATTACTGCTGAAAAACTTGCCCCTATCTTAATCCCAATACGGAATGCTAACAGCGCTGAAGACCCTGAAGAACTAATAGATCTCTTCAATAATACTATGACAATGGCCTTAGACTCTATTGCGCCTTTGAAACTCTGTAAGAGTAAGCCCTAAAGACCACCTTAATACTTGGTACGTACCACACTTGAAAGCCTTGAGATCTGAAAAAAGGAAATGTGAAGCGATATGGAAAAATGTACCTTCTAAAGCGAACAAAGACTTAGTGACTGAAATATCCACCCGCTACAAAGCAGAAGGAAACTTACGACAGGATCCAGAATGGCAGTTCCAGCATCAAGGAACTAGTCAGAATCCTAAGGGAATTAGAATCACCTATAGCCCCTGACGATTCTCCCCCTAAAAATAAAGATTGTTGCACTGGCATCCAAAAACGCCTTAGCCAACAAAATCACCACCTTGCAAAAGATAATTGCCCTAAAGAGACTTAACATAAATGGCACTGACACGCTTCAGAAACTGGACACCACCGACCTGACTAATACTGTACCAGAATTCAAATTCACCCAAGTCACGACTATGGAGATTGAAAAAATCATAACATCCCTGAACCCTTGAATTGCCAAGCGGACATCTGTCCTACCCAAATTATAAAAGATGCAGCGAGAGATCTCACTCCATTCATTACCAGGTTAATAAATGCCTCCTTTAAATCTTGCCAGGTCCCTTCCAGCCTGAAAGACGCATGGGTTCTCTTATTACTTAAAAAAGCTACCCTCGACCCTACTATACCAACAACTACAGACCGATAACTACAGTCCCCTTCCTACTTAAAATCATCGACAAAGCAGCCTACATCAAAATCCAGATGTATCTAGAGGCTAATAATCTCTTAGGGCTTAGACAATCGGGATTTAGACCTCTCCACGGCACTGAAACAGCGCTAATAGACCTGAAGACCCAGATAGACCTAATAAAAGACAATAGACAATGTGCACTACTTCTTTTATTGGACCTTTCTGCTGCCTTTCGACTTGTTAGATCACAAGATACTCTGTGAGCATCTCTCATCTGCAGCAAACTTCTCACCTGAGGCTGCAACTTGGATCAAGTCCTTTTTAAAATAACAGAATGATGAGTGTCTTCTCTCCGTCAGATGCTTCCGACCCTATTCCCATCTCTTGCAGAGTGCCACAAGGATCTTGCATCTCCCCCACACTATACTTGTGTTTACCAAACCTTTATTTGACATCTGCTACCATATGGGTGTCATCTACACCAACTATGCATGATGACACCCAGATACTGATCCCACTCTCAGGCAACTATGACGCGGACAATGACTTACTAAACAAAATCTTCCTCGTCATTCAGGCCTGGATTGCCACCCACAGCCTTTGCCTGAATGACGAGAAGACTGAAATTCTCATATTAGGTGCCCCTATTTACCCCGAAAAACTCAGCCCGAAGTACACCTCATTTAACAAAGACGGTAACTTGATCTTAACGGCTAAAGAAACAAAAACTTTAGGCTTCCATCTGGATTCCTCCCTGAACCTGAGGAAACAAGTTAATGCCAAAGCGACAGTGACCGCCTATACTTGCAAACCTATTTATGCATGCAAAAACTACCTTTCCACCAATAGCTGCATGATCTTAGCACGTGCTCTAATCCTGTCCACACTCGATTATTGCAACACACTCTACGCAGGCGCGAACAAGCAAGTGCTAAATAAACTCCAAACCTTACAAAACAATGCCTTAAGAACCACACTGGGCATTCCAAGAAAGGACCATATCTCTGAAACAAGATGGAGCCACACATGGCTTTCTATCCAGGACAGAATCTACTTTTAACTTGTCTCCAGCTCTCACAAAAGCCTCAACAATGGCCCTAAATACCTAATAGACAAAACCATTCCCAAAACATCAGCTAGACCCATCGATCAGCCAACTCCTTCTGCATTATTTTACCTCGCTTCAACTTAAAATGAGCCGGAGGCACTAGCTTCCCAGTACAAGCAGCATTAGCGTGGCATGTCCTCCCTTTCAACCTACGCTCTGACCTAAACTTCCATAGCTTTAGGCTCAATACTAAAAAATGGCTCCTCAACAAAAACAACACTGCCCTTCAGGGCCAGAGCTTGTAAATTACGACCCACCACACTGACTGAGCTTGCAATTTAGGATCTACTATGTACAATGCATTCAATTATAATTTTCATCGTATGTATTTTGTACCAAGTTCTATTGTAATGCTTGTATGTATTCCAAGATGTCTTGCATAGCGCCCAGATAGCCTAGGGTTTGAGGCGCTGTTTAAATAATAAAGAAACAAACAAACGCAAGTGCAGGGAGGAGAGAAGTGCAGGGATTTGGGGGTGGCTGGGAGGATGGACAAGTGCAGGTCAAGGAATCAGGGAAAAACAAGTAGTGCAGCCAACAGGTGGCAAGTGCACGTGTTAAAAGTGCAGACAAGTGTCAATACGTGCAGGAGAGGTGACTGTAGGGTTACAGATACAGACCACAAGTCCAGGGGGTGCCAAGGGGCAGTGCAGGTTTGCAGTTGGACAGGCAGGGAGCTGGGCACGAATTCAGAGGTTTTCCAGGTGACCAGTGTGTGTAACCAGTGTGTGTATTAGATAGGAGATCAGCAGTTGGAGAAGGGAAGATTAGTTAGGTCTGCTATGGATCTGTAATCAAATTCTAGGATATTTTGCAATCATGGCATTCAGAAGGAGGGGTGAATTATTTGATATTCTGAAAATATTTTGTCTGAGAGAGCAGTCACTGTATATTTCACAGTTCCTGTGCAGGGACTGCATGTACATGTATGGGCATTACCTTAAGGCTATATACCAGGTGTGGTGTTTGTGTAGCACTTAAAGTCACAGTGAGGCTACCTCACGTTATTGATGCATGATGAGTGACTATTTCAGGGGGCAAAGAAGGAATATAAATACTGGCGCACCCAACAATCAGCAATGAAAGTCTGCTCTGCCTCCAAACAGCCAGTTCTTTAGTATGAATAAACCAGAAGACACTTTCAGGTGAGGGTGGATTTCAGTATTCAAGTTCCCTAATGATGTTGTGTTAATACAAGCACAACCAGTCCATTAACAAAAATATGCAAGTGCGCCAAGCGCAAGAGAAACCAGCTTTATTCACTTTATTCAAAAACAACATGTTCACCGGGGTCAAGCAAGATACAAAAAACTCAATGAGCCCACATCGGGCTAAGGATTATAAGGTGTGATACCACACAATTTGCATAATTACAAAAAGCACCTTGGCAGGGGAGCCAGCCAATCAGATGGCTAGGAACGCAGGATTGACAGCTGGTACAAGCCTGCGCCCCATGCGGACTGACAGCCGGCTCTCCCCGCCACCATCTTCCCACCACTCTCAGTCATTTTTTTCTCCGCAGTCCTCTGCTTACCTTATTTCAGCACGGGTCCGTAGCCACATCCACTCCTTCTCGCATCCCACTAGCCGCCATGGAAAGTGAAGAGGGGCTCCGTATGGAGCCCCACCTTCCCTTTCCATGGTGGCCATCTTGGAAAAGGGTTTTCCTTCCTACAACGGGACATGCGCAATGTTCCGTTGTAGAAAGGGAAATCCTATTTTTTAACACCCCGGGTTACCGCTTTTGCAACCCAGGGTGCTAATACCCTTCATCCCCCGTTCCAGTGGCTGGAAATAGGGATAACGGCCTGGAGCCCTTATTATCCGCCCTTGCTTCACTCAGGATGATAACTTGGCTGCTGAGCCATCAACCCCCATTCCAGCCACTGGAACGGGGGATGAAAGCCATAATAAAATGATTGGCTACACTAATCAAAACTCCTATAGATCCCTATACATTGGAGTCTATCATTGGCTAATCCATTATGTATAATCTCACCCAGGTCCGACCCCTCGAATACAGTAATCATTAAAATAATATCACCACCGCACAATCTGATTGGCTGACACACTTCATAGTGACAGTGATAAGACTACTTTTCTGCCATTGGATGGCATCTCTTAAAGTGTCCTTAAATGTTGCAACCATCCTAGACAGTCCAATTATTATTTGATTTACTGTGGCTGTGAATAGACAGATCAGACCCCTGTTTCCAAGAACAAAAAGATACTCCCATTTAATTTCCCATGCCAGGCCCCCATTTGTCCTGGACTGCTTTCCTAACCTTGATTATTCCAGTTAGCAACTGTTGTCTCGATACTCGCTGCCAACGCAGGTGCATAATCTTTTAATTGGTTCACGGGATGAACAGTCTATTGCTTAGTACAGAGTGTAGTTGCACTAATTAGCCATAAGGGGCACTGTGTATACAACTTAGTTTAGTGTCTTTTGCAATGTTTGATCTTGGGGCATCATGTACCTGGCAGCTAGGCTTCTGTGCATTTATTCAATTTCTGTTTGGACCAGATATAATTGCAAAACAAAAGAGTTGATGGCTGGAAGGTTTAGAATAAATCTTGACCTCTGGCATTGCTCTGGGTAACCCTCCAGACCATCGTTCTTCTCCTGCCAAGCCATTACAAAAGGGGAAAAACCATATGCAAATCAGGCTTGGTCCCACCCTCAAATGCGTAGTCCAGCCCGAAGTGCTAGGTCACATTCCTTTTACACGAGACCACAAGCATCCCCAGACATGTTTCAGCCTTGTTGGGCGTCATCAGTGAGGAGTAGATTGGGTCTCTAGGCCCAGCAAGCAAGGGACCCACGTCTGGGCATACCCTTCCCACTCGGGGTGACAATAGCAAAACAAAAGAGTTGATGGCTGGAAGATTCAGTCTAAACCTTCCAGCCATCACCTCTTTGTTTTTGCCAGATATAATTGCTACATATCTGTTCTTGTTTTATGGCAGCAATATCTGTTTGACACTCCAACTAACACTACCTTCTAAAGTAACCTTAGTTGCCTCATACTTTCAGGCGAGTAAGGGCTTTTCATAAAGTTGAACAAATGTAAGGATTGCAATGCAGTAGCTCTAAAATAGCATGTTGGGCAATTTCACATGAGGCCTTTGCTGCAGAATTGCAGAGCCTCTGCTCAGTGCGACATTCATAGTTCATCAGAAATACTGTTTCTTCATGTGTGTAACTCTTAGTAATCTCCTTTAATCTTCTCTCATATTTCTGACGTCGCTAAGAAGTCACACTACCAGCTGCACCTCCTCAGAGGTATTCTTCCCTTCCTCTCCTTCCCCCAGAAGCTCACTGTCTCCCGAGCCCTGGTTCTCTCGAAGCTGGATTACTGTAACAGCCTCTATCTTAATCTGCCTGCCTCCACTCTCCGCCCTCTGCAACTCATCCAGAACAGAACTGCGAGACTTGTCCTTGGCCTCAAGCCCAGGGACCGTATCTCTCCAGGACTGAAATCTCTACACTGGCTCCCAGTAGCTGCGAGGGTAAAGTTCAAAACCCTCTGCATTGTCCACAAGGCCTTCTGGGGCCATGGTCCTAAATACCTCAACTCTCTCTTCCCAAATATTTTCCTTCCCGAGCCCTTCGCTCATCCGCCTCCAACTCCCTCATGGTCAGCCGCTTCTCGAAGCAACGAGCTGGGGGTAGATCTCTCTCCGCGGCAGGGGCCTCCCTCTGGAACAGCCTTCCTGCCTCCCTGAAATTTGAGGAGAACCATCTCCGGTTCCGGAAGCACCTCAAAACCTTCCTCTTTGCTTCTGCTTTCTCTCTCCCTCTCCCCTGCTGAACAGCTAATATTCTTCACTGAAACTGCACTGATTCTGCAACTGGACCACTCTTAACGGCCTCGGTCCTGGGCCCAGCCACTCTCCACTTGCACTGATGCCCTGGAACCCCTCTGCACTGCGGGACTGTCTCTGTATCCCTACAGCCCCCCCCCTTTTCCAGCACTTGTTCTGCACTTACCTTGCACTTGCCACCAGCTGGCCCTATTTATTTATTACTTTACGCCACTTACCTTGTACTGCACTTCCCCCCCTCCCCTTCCCCTTGCACTTTTCCCCCTCCCCCACCCCTGCACTTGCGCGATCTGAATGACACCTGGCCTAGTAGGATCGTTGTCTGTCTCCCCTTGTTCCTCCGCTCCCTGCCTCGTTGCGCCTTGAAACACCTGTGTATAGGCGCGTTACAAATGCCATATCATATCATATCATATCATTCTCAGTGTATTTAGCAACCTATATTTCGCAGTGATCTTCTCAGTGTATGCTGCAACATAACTCGCTCAATGTGGTACAACTACCTAAAGTGTTGCAAACTAATTCTATTCTACTTGTGTTTATGTTCTAATAAGACACTTCTCCCTATTCTACTTGTGTTTGAGCATTGTTTATATGTAAGCTTCTTAAAAAACAGTCTGGAATAAAAAGCCCTAAAACCGTTCATTTAAGTTTGCTCCCTTATCTTGTATTTGGACAGGTGCGGTGCATGAAGTGACACATGCCCCATTTGCACCATCACATTGGTAAAGCCCTGGGGTGTTGTGCAGCCTGCTCCCTTCTTAGGCAGGTGCTGGGCTTCTGAGAGAATAATCTTCATATAAACCTTCCCTTTCCAATCAATGGCCTAATTACGTTAAAAGGGAAGTGGCAGCACAGTGATTACACGATAAACAGCAGTTCAGAAGCCTGTATTAGCGATATAAGGGGCTACAAAAAAGTGTTCAGATGTCTTGGTGTGGTGACTAATTCAGCTGAGAAGAAAGCAAACAGTTGAGAATCTAATGAAAGACACCAAGTCAAGCAATCATCTCAGCATCAGAGCACTGGCTATCATAGGAGCGGGAAGAAGCTCTTCACAACTGGACTATGGAATCCCATGTTATTCTAACATTGAAACACGTCCTCCTATCACAGATAAAAACAACCAGCTAGGTGGTTCACACCCGTGATACAAACACTGAAGAAAACATACCGGAGGCTGGGCCATTCATGTGCGGAAAACTATAATGAACAAGACAACACAACATATCTTTGAAAGATCCAATACGAAAAAGCAAAAGCCCAAAAGGCAGCATACAACGAATTGTGGAATACATTGTACCTACAGTAGACAGCATAACTCTCCAGAGAGAACAAGAAGAAGACACAGATTTATGGTTTATTTTTAATTATATTGTCTAATGGTTTCTGCAGTAATAACATGTGGCCTTGTGTTTACTTTCATGCAAGAAGACTCAGCTGAATAATGCCAGGCTTCTAGTGAACAATATACTCCTATTACTTTGCAGCAGTTGCTGCAGAGTGGTAAAGGTTAATTCTAAGATGGCTGCCTGCAGCCCCAACCAGGAAGCAATTTCAAGGTACTTTTTGATCGCTCATTTGCATATTCCTATCTAGTCCATTTCAATTCTCCAAGGTGCCTCTGATGATTACTTCAATGTTTTCGGAATACAATGCTGGATGATACTACATCTTTAATAGTGCCTGGAGCTAACATTTCTTCAGAATGAATGTCCATTTTTTTAAAGCAATTATTTTCGCAAATACCCATTGGCATTATTCTAACCAGGATCCAAAATGAAAGCTAGCCTTTTTTTTTAATGCACATGTGAGGTCTTCTTCTTAGTCAATGTGCACAGCGCAATATTTCTATTAAACACAATTTCCTTAGTTTCCCGAAATGTTAACCGGAATTGCAGAGGCAGTGATCTATTAGAGAACTGTTTTATTATGCATTCACAAATGTGGAAACATTTCTTCTGAGATTGTTCTGTATCTCTGTACTGCATCTGGGGAATTGTGCTAATTCGAACCATAGATGAATGCTCACGAAAGTGAATAATATGGTTTGCATTTTGCATGTGAAGAGCTGTCTTGTTAAATAGAACAGAAGAGAAAATAAAAACATTACACATTCGTATAATGCAAGAAAGCTGATTCTCGGTAGCATGGTAGAACAATAAACACACATTCGCGCAGAATGCTTCAGTTTGCATTTAAGTCCACATTTACTTGAACTATTTGGCCAGCACCAATTTGAATGGCAGCCTTAGCATTCAGCAAGCAGCAAAAATACAGGTTCAAGTTACATTTGTTTATGTTTAAATTATCGGATAAAAATGCAGGTTTTAAGACAGCACAACATCACCACTGCGTTAGTTTCAAAACACCTAGATGCAACCGGAAATTACATACTTTGGCCACCATTGGTGTCCAGACCATAGATCATGGGGAAGGGGCAAAGGGGAGGGAGTAGAGGATAAGAAAATGGGCGACGAGTGAAAAATAGTTAAACAGAGTGGGTAATGCTTCAATGTTTCTGCACAGAGATCCACAAGCCTGGAATGTAAATGACATGGGTAACATGTAATGGTAGGTTAACAGGTGTTACATTTATTTTGTATTATTTATTGATTGATCATAGGTGACAAAGTCAACTTTACAATCTTAAAATATATACAACATTTCATGTTTTCAAGAAAAAAAAAAGAAAAAAGAAAAACATGTAATCAAGGAAAAACACAAGAACAAAAACAACACACATATTCAGAATCTCACAGCAATTCAAGTAATGCAGTTAAGTCAAATAAAACAATTAAAATAAGTTAGAATGTACTAAAATTGAAATCCTCATTTATGGGGTGTATCCCACTTAATAAAATCAATTCAATCCAGTTCAGTATTCACTTGTTTAAAATCTTCAACAATTATGGATCAAGTTATCTAAATTCATTCTTATTTGTGTTTATAGAACTCTCTTTACTTCTGGATCATTTCATTCTGGTATAATTTGATCTTTTATCACAATAGTTAGTTAACTTACATGATTTTCTAGATTCAATGTATTAATTCCTTAGGGCTAAGTTGTTCAAAAGATTTATAGCAGCGTATCTATGCAAGCTTATTTGACCGCTAAAGATGTATTCCCACAACTGATCTGCTGAGACCTCTCTCTATTCTTTAAATAATAAAAGATAAAAAGAAATAATGATTTTGTAAGAGCTATGCGTAGCGAACTCAGGGCTTCGCATTCAACTAATAGATGTTTCAATTCTTGTTGTTATCCTTGACACAAAATCGACAGACATTATTTTCGAAGTTTATCAGTTTACGCTTCGCCAATACATCACGATTCCACCATAAATTGAATCTTAGGCGCATGAAGTTTTGTCGGTGTTGGATGGAGGGGGATTTTTTAAATAAAGTTCTATATCCCCAAATGTTTTAAGGCCAAATGGATGTGTCACAAAGTCTTTGTAGCTCATGCATTTTTCACTTGTACATATCCAGTCATGCTGGAATAATTTAGTTTTGGCTTTTGTAGGATTTTGGATTAAAATCTCAATTGATACATCTTTGTGTTCTAGAATTTGTTTAACTTTCCTCCTCCATCCATTCACAAACATATCATTCGCTTGACACATGTGTTTCGACAGTACACCAATTACGCTTACAGAGGTTTCTGCTAAAAGGTACTTTCGATACAAGAGGACATTGCATTCCACAGATACCTTGCATTCAAGGAGATTAAGCCCAATTCATGTCTTATCATTAGACCTGGAGTACAATTTGGTAATTTCAGTAATCTCCCCCAAAATGTGGCTTCTAGTCTACTCCATGTAGTCTTGTGGAATCAGAAAATACAATATTAAGGCTTTTACACCATGCAAAGAGAAATACACCAACACAGGCTTGTAAAGATTCCCAGAATCTTTATTGCAATACTGTACAGTTTACAAAACAAAGTACACAAATAGCTATTTGGACGTCGATACATCACAGAGACCACCAGCAGGGTTCAATGTGAGCAGTGAACAGAAATTGCTAGCTGGACATCAGCGTATTTATACAGTTTCTTCATAACGATGTCCAGCCTCCTACAAGTTAATCATGTACTGGGCTAGGGTTCGCGCCAGGTTTGTTCCTAATTTACATATCTCATGCATGTGGTTTACTTTTTAATACATTTGCTAACAAACACTTTTATTCTGTGGGTTTAACTTTACCCTCTTTACACATTGGTTTTAATACAGGTCAAAAAGATGTTTCGCATGCCGTATTCAAATAGCGTTATTGTTCTTGTATACTTGTAGGTTAACATCGCCGATTCAAGTAATCCCCTGATCCCGAGGTCAACAAAGGACAAGGTCTAATAACCCTAACATGTAGCCTGCAGGCAGGTTGGACATTAACTCTCCTACAGAGGTTGAAGAGGTTAAAGTAAGGACAAGAGAACGCAGGTCGGCCATTTTAGGCCACAGGGTGACTTTGCACTATAAAATAAAATGGCGGCTTTAACCTAAAATGGAGGCTTGATTAACTTAAGGTCGCGACCGTGCAATCTGGATTTCCTCGCAAAGCGACTGGGCATAGGCCAACATATACAATGAAGACGAAACAATATTATATCAGTTTTAACAAACCCTCCTTTTGGCCTATGCCAAGCGCTAAACTGCCTTCTATCACTTTGCGAATAACTCCACATTTCAACGTCTATACACCCCGAATCATTGTCAGACATATCTATTGCCATTAAATCAGACACTAGAGATTATTTCAACACATACTCCTTGGAAACCTTATCTGGGGCGTATATTTTATGCCCTAATACACTTGTTGCTTGCGTGCAACACCCCCCTAATACTGAACATATACCAGAGAGACACTGTATACAACAACAAAGGAACAGAAAACTACCCAAGTTTCCCTCAGGAACATGCACTTCTGAACTAAGAACATGTAGATTTTGGATCGCCCTAAAGATCATTGGAGAGGAGTCTGGTACGTAAAACGCAGCAAGCGGACCCCACTAATTTACATACTCCTCCACGCTCAGCCAGAATGACATCTAATGCAATCTGGTTCTGAAGAGCTACTAATCTTATCGCTTTCTGTTTTAACGTCATATTATAGAGTATGTCAGTGGTCCGGTTGATGGTTCTCTCCAGTACTCTCGCTAGTCCCCTGATATCTTCTGAATTCGTAATTTGCCCAAAAAATGGCACAAAGGATTTAATGATGTCTCCTAGAGTTTGCGCTGGAGTATCCCCCTTCACACCTCGTCGTGGACGAGTCTTCGAAATTTCTGCAGTACTGGCAATAAATACCCCAGGTAATAGAATCCCTTAATAGCAGGTTCCTTGCCAATCCCTGGGCAACCATGGAAATGCCACATTACCGCAAACGAAATAGACAGGTTCACCTACGTACAGAGGTCTTTTCTCACTAGTCAAATTCGCAACGTTGGCGCATTTTCTAAAATTACCCATTGACCGTGTTCCATTCCTCTGTATGCAGAAGGATACTGAATCGGGGCTATGGTTAACAGAATAAGATGGAGGTGTGGCATCCTTATTGCCTATAGGAGCCATTTTGAAAGAGATCAAAGACTAAAAGGACGAAACAATCTATCAGAGGGCCTAACAGAAGCAACGTTTGGCTTACTCCTATTTGCAAAAAGCGAGCATCCCAGGGGCACCGAACCACGTTTTTCGAAACTATTCAAATGTATACCATCAAAGTTCCCTGAGATGCTGTCATTCCATCGGCCAAAGAATAGTGCTCTAAGAGAAGCATAACAAGCAGTTGTCAAAGGTAATGGATGAATGTACCAACCTAGCCCCTTATCCCCATGTTGCGGTAGATGCAAGCAGATCCAGCAGTTGGTCCTATTAAAAATTGCATGAATGGCATTCATTATTAACAAAAGAGTATTATTCTGATAGTTCCATCTATGCGAAGAATCTCTAGGCGACAAGGTATGCAATTGCACGGAAGGAGTGGGGAAAACAGATACATTTTCAACAGGTAAAAAGTCCTCTAGCGGATATGCTTCCTCCAGATACCATAACCCAAAACCAATAGTTACTAAAAACCCAGTTATTATTACAAAAAGGCAACAATACACTTTCGGGGTCCCATTACATGCTTGATCATTGTCTCTGCTAGTCACATATTTATCTAAAAGTTCGGTACGAGCGGTAGCAGGTGCAGGCATTGTAGTCTTCAATCGAAAAAACACCAATTGTTCGTTTGCTGGTGACTCCAGTCACGCGTCTTCTTAATGTCTTTCCCACAACCCTTAGCCAACAGAATCCTTTCGTACAGTCGGGCCAAAAGGCAGGCCCTCAAATGATTTCCTCAATCGCACAGTCAAACCGTGCCATACGTCTATTTTCTTGTGCGTAAATTATATTTCACAATTTCCAGTGCCGAAGGATCGGATAACAGTATGTCAGTCGCTTCCCACTGGAGGTGGCGAGTGAACGGAAATGGGATCAGAAAATGATTGATCCGGAAGTATCACTGTTGGAGAGTACGGAGACAAAATGGCCGTTTTGTCTGGCCTTACGAATTCTGGAACGGTCTCCGATACTCTCTTGTCAGTTGTTGCTGTTTCAGGCATGGTGGTTACAGCAGTGGAAAGGGATTCTGTGTCTTCTGTATCGTATGGCACGGGCTGCGGGATCCGTTTGGTATGTGTCGCATGGATCCAGTTCTTTCACCGAGCAGTCTGGGTGACAAGCAGGACCTGGTAGGGACCCCTCCACCGAGGTGCAAGGCAAAACAACCTCTCGAAAACTTTCGTGAGGATCCAGTCCCCCGGTCGTAGACTGTGACCAGGACCCTCGTACCGTACAGGTAATGCCTCTCGCACCTGGTGATAAATTGAAAATAGATTTTTAGTCAACTGGTTACAGTAATCTGAAAGAGGCACATTCTCTATATCCCGCAACGAGCGACTTTTTGGCATACCCCAAATATTAGCAGGCCTCCCCATTACCACCTCAAAGGGAGAGAGCCCAGTCTTAGTTTGAGGGGTTGTTCTCATCGACAGCAACACGATCGGTAAGGCGTCCGGCCATTTTGACTTGGTGCCAGCACACGTCTTAGCGAGCTTGTTCTTTATAATGCCATTATGCCTTTCCACTAATCCGGCACTTTGGGCATGTCTGGCCGAATGGAACCGTTTATCAATCTGTAATCTTTCACATATTTGTAGGATTACAGCAGCGATAACGTGTGGCCCATTATCTGACCAGATGACTCTCGGCAGCCCGAACCTAGGAAAAAACTCTTTCAACAGAGGTTTTGCCGTGGTTATGGCCGTTGCATCTCTAACAGGGAAGGCCTCAACCCACTTACTAAATGCACAAATGACAACCAACACATATTTAAGATTGTTGAAATGTTCCATTTCAATAAAATCAAAGTGGATAACCTCAAACGGAACAGAAGGTGGAGCAAAACTTCCTCTATACCATGCACCCTTGGACAAAGCGCTCTGCAATTTTAAAAATGTTATCATTGGCCCATACACCTTGTAACATTTTAGTCAATTTACGCGCACAGACATGGGTCGGACCATGAGCCATAATGTCCATCATTGTAATATAGGCGTCAGGGAGTAACCATTTTCCTTCAACATTGTCCACCCAACACCCATCATCATCCAATCTTCCTGCACCCTCGATCATTTATTGGTCTCCTCTATAGTAGCAGCTGCTTGAATGTCTTGAATGGCTTTTACAGAATCGATACTTTCACCAAAAGTGCAAACATTTACAGTTTCTCTTACAGCATACATTTCTGAACTAAAATCAGTGGCAGTTTGCTTAGCTATCTGATCAGCGAAAGCATTCCCTTTTCCTATATCATCTGTAACCTTTTTATGTGCTGTACATTTTATAATAGCTAACTGAACAGGGAGTGCGAGAGCTGAAAGTAATTGCACTATTAAAGTGCCATGCTGTATTTTTGTGCCATGTGAGGTGAAGAAACCTCGTTCTTTCCAAAATCTACCGAAGTTGTGAACTACCCCAGAGGCATACTGACTGTCGGTATATATATTTACTGTAAGCCCTTCAAAAAGTTCACAAGGCAGAGTTAATTCTATAATTTCTGCGGCCTGCGCGGAATTATACATAATTCTTTTGGTTTCTACAATCGTACTTAAAGTAGTGACGGCATAAGCAGCCGTGGATATACCATTCGGAAGTTTAAAACAAGAGCCATCACAAAATAGCTCTCCTTGTGGGCTATTCAAAGGCGTGTCTTTCAAATCGATTCCATCTTTAGTCTCTTGTTCTGTCATATAAACGCAATCGTGTGACGTTTCGTCACCATCAACAGTATCTTGCGGGACAGGTTAAAGTTCAGCCGGATTTAATACACAACACCTCTGAATTTGAATGTGGGGAGCAAACAAGATCAATTCATATCTTGTCAATCGTGCAGAAGTAAGGTGTTGTGTTTCAGTTCTATTCAATAAAATATCTACAGAGTGAGGTACCATTAGGGTTAACGCATGATGACCCAGGACCATTCCCTCGCTCTGTTTTACAGACACAGCAGCAGCAGCGACAGCTCTCAAACATCTCGGCAAAGCGCATGCAACAGGATCAAGGGCGGATGAGAAATAGCCGCACGGCCTATTCTTCCCTTCATGTTCCTGCGTTAACACAGCCAAAGCACATCCATCACGTTCATGCACATACAACACAAAGGCCTTTTCATAATTTGGAGTTCCTAAAACCGGCGCCGAACACAGCGCAGTTTTGAGCAAGTCAAATGCTGTCTGGTGTTCCAAAGTCCATGGCAATGGCAAAGAAATGCCCTTTTTTGTCAAAGCCAGCATTGGTTTAATCGTTAACGAAAAGTTAGGGATCCACAATCTACAGTAAGAAGCTATACCTATCAGGGCTTCCTTCTGCGTATTTGGGACAGACATGCCAGAAATAGTTTTTATTTGTTCAGGTGTCAACCGTCTTCCCTCCTTTGACAGGAGATAGCCTAAAGAGGCGACCTCCTGACAACAATATTGGAATTTTTTGAGTAAAGCTTTGTGGCCATGTTTTGCTAGATGACAAAGCAACAACATGTTGGGTGCCTTCTTTAGAGTCACTCTCAGAATCAGCAGCCAAGAGGAGATCATCTACATACTGTAGTAATGTGCAAGTAGTAGGCAACTCGAGAGTATCGAGCTGCTCTTTTAATGCCCTACTATAAATACTTGGACTCTTAGTGTACCCTTGTGGTGCACGAGTGAATGTGAACAAGCGTCCACCCAGGATAAACGCGAACAAATACCTACTATCCTTGTGTATGGGAATACTGAAAAACACGTTTTTGAAGTCAACAACGCTAAAGTGAGTGGCAGAAGCCGGAATCATAGTTAGTATCATTGTAACATCAGGTACAATGGGAAATTGAGGAGCCACAATTTTGTTAATAGCATGTAAATCAATTATAAACCGAAAGGAATCGCATTATCACCTTTTTTGTATACTGGCAAAATTGGGCTGTTACACAAACTACCTGTAATTTCCTCAATTACTCCACGATGTACAAAATCAGAGACTATACTGTGGAAAAAGAAAAATAATATGAGGCCGGGAAGCCCAGAAAGAAACACACCAACACAGGTTACAAAGAACATACAAGTGCTTTATTTAAAAGCTACAACAGTTACCAAGTCAATTGACAAACGGATAGCTATTCGGCTCTCAGAGTAACATAAAGAACTTCAACGAGGGTTCAATGTGTTAGTGAGAGAGACCGTACATTGGAATACCTGGGCCTTTTATACAGTTTGTCCAGCCCTTGGCAAACCCTCTCGCAGGTTAACCATTATATGAGCCGGGCCTATGGGTTCCTTGCCAGGTCAATCCTGTAATATATGCATTTCGATTGATTTCACTGATATAGTTGTACATTTACATATAGGTCAACGGTAGGACAAGGTCTCAGTTCGCGACCCCAACAAGTGGCCTGCAGGCATATTAATTATTCATGTGTACGGAGGTCACAACGGCCAGAATCTTACTCAGAATGTCATTCGGCCTCCATTTTGATATTCAGGGTGACTTCCATATAACAAGAGAACCTAAAAAGGCGGCTTAATCCAAGATGGCGACTTACATTGCTTTCTCTAAGGTCAAGACCTTGCCGTGGAGTTTGTTCGCATATGATGTTTAGACAACTTGGCGTAGGCCAATACACATACAATTGTTACGATAGGAGGCATATTATTGTTTCAATTCCGACAAACCCTCCTTTTGGCCTATGCCAAGTGCTAACATCATTTCTAATATCTTTGTAAAATAACTCCATGCATTGTCGTCCATACATCCTGAATCATTATCTGTAGTATCTATAGCCATTAGGTTGTTCATCAGAGCCTCTTGTAACACAAACTCTTTAGATGCTGTATCTGGGGCATACATTTTGTGCCCGATTGTGCTCACTGCCTGAGCACAACATCCCCCTAGCATTGCACATATACTAGGTAGACATTGGAAACGGCAATAAAGGAATAGCAGGATTCCCAAAATAACAAGTATACCATAAAGCACCTTCCAACCTCACGATCGTAGAGAATCCCAGAACCAAGCACTAATACTCCAATCTCCCACAGGAACATGCACTTCTGAACTAAGGATGTGCAAGTTCTGTATTGCTTTGAAAATTGTCGGTGAGGAATCTGGTACGAAAACACAGCAAGCGCACCCCACTAATTTGCATACTCCACCACGTTCTGCCAGTATGACATCTAATGCCATCTGATTTTGGAGTGCTACCAATCTTATTGCTTTCTGTTCTAGTGTCAAATTGTAGAGTATATCCGTGGTCCGATTGATGGTTCTATCCAGTACCCTTGCTAGCCCCCTAATATTTTCAAAATTTGCTATCTGTCCCCAAAAGTGCACAACTGATTTTGCTATATCTCCCAATACTTGCCCAGGGGTATCTCCGTTCTCGTCCCGCCGTGGGCGAGCCTTAGAAACTTACAATGTATTAGCTATGAACACCCCAGGTAACAGGATTCCTAAATAACAGGTTCCTGCCAATCCTTGGGCAACCAGCGAAATGCTGAACTACCGCAAACGAAATAGACAGGCCCCCCTACATACAGAGGCCTGTTCTCCCCGGTCAAATTTACAATGTTTACGCAACCTTCAAAGTTTCCCATTGCCCGAGTGCCATTTCTTTGTACACAGAAGGGGACTGAATCGGGGCTATGATTAATAGAGTAGGAAGGAGGCGCAGCGTCCTTATTGCCTATCGGAGCCATTTTAAAGGAAATTAGAGTTTGAAAAGGAAGAGATAATTTATCAGATGGCCTAATAGATGCAACATTAGGTTTACTTCTATTTGCAAAAAGCGAGCATCCCAGGAGAGTCAATTCACGTTTCTTAAAATCATTTAAATTAGTTCCATCAAAGTTCCCTAAGATGCTATCATTCCAACGGCCAAAGAATAGTGCTCCAAGAGAGGCATAGCAAGCAGTCGTTAAAGGTAAAGGGTGAATATACCATCCTAGCCCCTTGTTCCCATGTTGCGGTAAATGGGTGCAAATCCAGCAATTACTCTTATTAAAAATGGCATGCGTTGAATTCATTATTATCATTAAAGTGTTATTATGGTACATTCGTCTATGCTGGGAGTCTCTAGGTGACAAAGTATGCAGGTGTACAGAGGGAGTCAAAGCAGTAGGTACAATCTCAATTGGCAGTAGAGGTTTTAGAGGGTAAATTTCTTCGAAGTACCAAAGTCCCACAGCAGTAATTATACAAATTCCAATTACTATTAACACAACACAGCAATACGTTTTCGGGGCCCAGGCACATTGTTCGTTGTCTGAGTTGGTCACCCCCTTATTTACAAGTCCAATGCGAGCAGCAGCGGTGGAGGTGGCAGGCATCGTAGTTTCTCAATCGACGACCCCAATGTTCGTTGCTGGCGACACTACGGTCGCGCGACTTCTTAGTCCTTCCCCAACCCTAGCCAGCAGAATCCCTTTTTTCCTTCTTTTTTTTTTTTTTTAAAAACTTCCTTTTGCAAGAGAAAAACTCTCAATAACTTTTTCTTTCCAGATGCACAGGAAAAACCGGTGCCGTAGTTCTGTATTCTTCGTCGAAGGTCGTACCTGGTGGTACCCAGTACTGTTTGATCCGGAAATAGGGTAACGTCACTTCCTGAGGGAAGCAACGTATCGGAGGCGACGGAAGTCGCAGAACTTGAAACAGTGTTTTCCGGAAGTGACCTTTTCAAAGAGTGTGGAGACAAAATGGACTGTTCCCCAAGCTCCACGGGCAAAGAGAATTTCTCTGACACACTCACAGCGCTGTTTGCTACTCCAGGATCAGAGATTGTAGCATCAGCGAGGGGTTCTGCTTCTTCTGTAACGTGTGGCGTCGGGTGAGGAAGTTTCTTGACATGCGTCGCGTGGATCCAATGCTTCTTTCCAGCCACCCACAGTGCTGTCTGGGTGACCAACAGCACCTGATAGGGTCCCCGCCAGCGAGGCGCGAGACAGGAAGACCTTTCGTAGGCCTTCACCAGGACCCAACTTCCAGGCTGAATGTTGTGTCCTGGGCCCGTAAACCGTACAGGTAAAGCTGATTGGACCTGATGATAAATGAGATACAGATTTTTAGTCAACTGGTTCAAGTAGTCTACAAGCAATACATTTTCAACCTCCCTCAGGGTTTTGGGCTTCGGAAGGCCCCAAATGATAGCAGGTCTCCCCATCACTACCTCAAATGGAGAGAGCCCAGTCTTAGTTTGAGGTGTGGTACGCATGGCTAACAATACAATAGTTAAGGCATCTGGCCATTTCAGTTTGGTGCCGGCACATGTTTTGGCAAGCTTATTCTTTAGCATACGTTATGTCTCTCTACCAACCCAGCACTTTGAGGATGTCTAGCCGAGTGAAATCGCTTTTCAATGTGTAACGCTGTGCATATCTGCAAAATTACTGCTGCAACGAAATGGGGACCGTTGTCCGACCAAATTACCCTAGGTAGCCCAAATCGTGGAAAGAATTCCTTTACCATAGTCTTTGCAGTGGTCATGGCAGTAGCATCCTTAATGGGGAAAGCCTCAACCCATTTACTAAAGGCACAAATAATCACAAGAGCATATTTTAGATTGTTACACCGTTCCATCTCAATAAAACCAAAGTGGATGACCTCGAAGGGAACAGAAGGAGGCCCAAAGCTACCCCTTGGATTTACTGTCCCCTTCCCCACATTGTGCTGTAAGCAAATCATACAATTCTGAACATGTCGCTGTGCAGTCTTCAAAATTTTATCATTCACCCAGACTTGTTCTAACATTTTCGTGATCTGCTGAGCACACACATGCGTAGGATCGTGTGCCATCGTAACCATCGCAGGTACATATGATTCAGGGAGCAACCATTTCCCTTCAGATGTATCCACCCAACACCCATCGTCATCTAGTTTCCCCATCCCTTCGTCCCACTTTCTAGATTCTTCTATTGTGGCATCAGTTTGGATATCTCGCACAGACCCGATACCCTCATCCATTACATAGGCATCTTTTGTTTCCCTTAGAGCATACATGTCCCACATCATCTATGACCTTACGATGTGCTGCACATTTCATGATCGCTAACTGACTAGGCAATGCAGAATCTTGGTCCCATGTGAGGTTAGGAACCCTCTTTCCAACCAGAGCCTCCTAAAGTTGTGAGCCACCCCAAAGGCGTACTGGCTATCAGTATATATGTTTACTGTATGCCCTTCGGAGAGTTCACAAGCTCGGGTCAACGCTATAATCTCTGTGGCCTGCGCGTATTTATGCGGAATTCTCTTAGTTTCAACAACCGTACTCAATGTAGTAACTGCGTAGGCAGCTGTAGATGTACCATCGGGGAGTTTGAAGCAGAAGCCATCACAAAACAGCTCCCCTTCCGCATTGCCCAAAGGAGTATCTATAAGGTCTATCCTGCCCTTCGTTTCCTGTTCAGCAGTATACAGGCAATTATGTAATTCTTCGTCCCCGCAAACAGTATTTGCGGGAAAGGTAGGAGTTCAGCCGGATTAAGAACACAACACCTCTTAATTTGAATGTGAGGAGCAAACAGAATTAATTCATACATTGTCAGCCATGCAGAGGTGAGGTGTTGTGTTTGGGTTTTATTCAATAGGACATCTACAGAGTGAGATACCATCAAAATTAAATCATGGCCTAGGACCATTCCCCTCACTCTGTATTACAGACGCGGCAGCAGCAGCGACAGCTCGCAAACATCTTGGCAAAGCGCATGCGACAGAATCAAGGGCGGAAGAGTAGTAGCCACACGGCCTATTCTTCCCTCCGTGTTCCTGTGTTAACACAGCCAAAGCACATCCATCACATTCATGCACAAACAACACAAAAGCCTTGTCATAATTTGGAGTACCCAGAACCGGTGCAGAGCATAACGCAGTTTTGAGAATCTCAAATGATCGTTGATGTTCCGATTTCCATGGCAGCGGAAAAGAAATGCCCTTCTTTGTCAAAGCCAACATCGGTTTTATCACTAGTGAGAAGTTCGGGATCCACAACCTACAGTAAGAAGCCATATCTATTAAGGCTCTGACTTCCTTATGTGTATTTGGAACAGACATGCCAGAAATGTGTTTTATTCTTTCAGGTGTCAATCTTCTCCCCTCCTTTGACAGGAGGTAGCCTAAATAGGCGACCTCCTGACAACAATATTGAAATTTTTTGAGCGAAGCTATATGACCGTTTTCAGCCAGATGAATAAGCAACAATACAGTGCTTTCTTTACAAGCACTTTCAGAATATGCAGCTAAAAGTAAGTCATCGACATACTGAAGCAATGTA
Organism: Ambystoma mexicanum; assembly: GCF_040938575.1. Taxonomy (NCBI): domain Eukaryota; kingdom Metazoa; phylum Chordata; class Amphibia; order Caudata; family Ambystomatidae; genus Ambystoma; species Ambystoma mexicanum. The sequence goes on along the minus strand of NC_090941.1, from coordinate 98,070,009 downwards.
CAAGTAGGTGGCAATTCAAGGGTATCAAGCTGCTCTTTCAAAGCCCTACTATAAATGCTTGATCTTTCAGTATACCCTTGAGGTGCACGAGTAAATGTGAACGAACGTCCCCCCAAGGTGAACGCGTACAAATATATACTCTCATTGTGTATAGGAATACTAAAGAAAGCATTCTTTAGATCCACAACACTAAAGTCCATAGCTGTAGCAGGGATCATTGTTAGTATCGTTGTTACATCAGGCACAATTGGAAATTGTGGGGCGACAACTTTGTTAATAGCACATAGATCAATTATGAAACAGTATGGGATTGCATTGTCGCCTTTCTTGTATACAGGCAAAATCGGGCTGTTACATAAACTACCTGCAATCTCTTCAATCACTCCTCGATGCACAAATTCGGAGACAATGCACTTCAAAGCACGCTCGCCCTCAACTGATATTTTATATTGCGGAATGTGTGGTAGTTTAACTCCATGTTTCAAAACTATTTTAACGGGTTCGATCTGTAGCACCCCGACATCATTGTTGTCAACCGCCAACAAACATTCCGGAACAACGCTAAACTCAGGAGGCAATGGTCGAGTCAGAAACTGAGAATTGGGAAGTTGCTGTGGTGAAACCGTCAGTCGCACTCCGTCAGAGGAACAATGAATTACTGCATTCAGTTTCTTCAACAAATTTAACCCCAGCAAATTCTCTCCACAGTTCGAAGTCAGGAGGAAGGGACAATGGTCCGTGAAGGGACACAAAAAAACAGACACCGGCGAAGAAAACGGGTAAGCAATTGATATGCCAGAAAACCCTACAGAAACATTTGTTTGACCTGACAGTGGAATGTTTGGAACCCGGGAATGATCAATGGAGCACTTCTGTGCTCCAGTGTCTATCAAAAACTGATGTTTCCTATTCCCCACTAACAATTCAACGTAGGGACCTTTCTGATTAATGGGAATAGGTGAAAGTTCCAAACCCTGCTTCGGGCAGTCCTAACAAAATAAAATATCGTCGGAAGGAAGCTCTTCAGAAAGGTAGGCAGCAGAAGGGTGATCAAATATGTTTCCCGTGTCCACACTCGAAGTCTGATTTTCCCGTGAAAAAGGTTGCTGAGGATCTTGCGAGAACTGACCTCCATCAGGGCCCCCCGCTCCGGGACGACCTCTAGGTCGTCTACCCATACTCCCAAATGCATTGTTTGACCTTTGGCGAAGGACGGGGCACTGTGCTCGCCAATGACCTTCCTGGCGGCAATAGGCACATTGATTAACATTCACAGGACCCAAAGGAGCGTTTCCTTTTGGGACATACTGACCTCTGGTCTGTGAAGTACCTCCTCTGGGATTTCTAACAATTTGTTGTAACAATACTTTAGTCTTCAAATCTCCTTTCCTCTTCTCTATTTTCTCTTTTTCATTATTAACACGGTTCTCATAATACTGAGCCATGTGCAAAACTTCAGATTGGGATTTCGCCTGCCAAGCGCTCTCAGAGGACATAATCTGTGACTGGATGTCGGGCAACAATCCACGTACAAATTTGTCCACAAACAACCTTTTCCCAGACTCTGTGCCCAAGTCCTGTCCACTGAAGTCAGAGAATACCTGTTCGAATCTATTAAAGAACTCGGTGGCACCTTCAGTTTTTCCTTGAACACAGGCCGTAAGCTTGTCCCAAATAATTCTTTTCTCAGGAATTATGGTTTTCAATTTTGCGACAATTCTATCAGGCAAAGTAAGTATTACCTGAGGTGGTTTCTCACCAGCTGGTCTTTCCCCATCAAACCTAGTTATGTTAGCCCACCTATATCCCAACCCTGGCACATTGTCTATTGTTCGAACCTGCTTCCATAAATCTACGGGCAGGAGTACAGGGAATAGCAAGTCAATATCACTTAAGGTGAACACAGTGGACTGCAAAACGGACTCTATCTCTTTGTAGAATCCTGTTGGGTTTTTCCTAATATCGGGAATTGATTGTCTAATAGTGTTCACTTCCTGTCGTGAAAACAGGACGTGACCAAATTGCGATACATAATGTGCAGGGATGTCCACAGCGGGTGCACCAGTCCCAGCGTTAGCGGGAATCTCAACCTTTGGGACAAATGTCGGAGGAACCTCTCTCATAGGCAACTGAGATATAGGTAACTCTGACCGCTTACTAAGCAACAGAGCTAGGTCGAACACTATGGCAGCTGAAGAAGTGTCGGGCAAAAAAGCCCTCTTACAAATACCCAATAACTCTATAGGACAATTAACCTTCTTCCTTACACATTCATCCTGCAGGTACTGTACCATTACCTGAAGCACCTTCCTCTGCATTTCTACTGTATACTGACTATACGTGTCATATACTTCATCCGGCGGTATCGATGAATCCGAGATCCATCGAATCGCATCTTTGGTACAAATTCGTACTTCCTCAGATGCCGATCTACAACACGGAAGGAACCGTTTCTGTACATACATACTGTCGTCTTCACCATCCTCATCCCGTAATTTTTCAAAGTCCCTCCTATACTCAAACAATCTCTCAACATGACCATGTACTTTCTCCTCTGTGTCCCTCAACGCTTCTTTTTTCCAATTCTGCAAAACATCAAATGCTGCAGGTCTGGCCTTCTTTTTTAGCAAGACCGATTCTAGGTATTCAATACAGGGGATCTCGAAACTACCATTGATTGGCCACTGAAAGTCGGAGGCATGTCTGGTTTGTCTGTGCCAAATATCATTAAATACTATACTTCCAATGCCATACTTACAGTACATAGTACATGTCGGCGACCCCTCCTGTGGTGCCGGGCGGCTAAATTCCAAAGATTGTCGATCGCTGCGGAACAGAGCCCTAAAGCAGCTAGACAATTTTGCAGGCATTTCGCAAAAAATTGGTGTTACCTGGTCAATAATTGTGTCTGCAGATACAATACGCCAAATTCAAATTGTCAGGGTTAAATTAAGAGTCGTGTCACGACTGCACCTGACCAAACCTAAGGAGGACCGTACGGTTTACCAAAGAACTTATCTAACGAATTTCACCTTGTGTTTGGTGGTTTCGACAAATCTGCCTGCCTCAAAAATGGACCCTCGTCAAGATGCTGTGTCAGACCACACGACTATCGTCCAAGGATCGGATCGTGCAGCGCTGCCGAGGTATCGCGTCTCGTTCGGTCGGGCCCGCAGTATCACACCGTCCGATCCCGGTTCGATAGTCTGCTTCAACCTTCAATGATCCAGCATCAATCTTGAGGGTCCCTATTCGGGCACCAACTGTGGAAACAGAAAAATAATATGAGGCCGGGAAACCCAGAAAGAAACAGACCAATACAGGTTACAAAGAACATCCAAGTGCTTTATTTAAAAGCTACAACAGTTACCAAGTCAATTGACAAACGGATAGCTATTCGGCTCTCAGAGTAACATAAAGAACTTCAACGAGGGTTTGATGTGTTAGTGAGAGAGACCGTACATTGGAATACCTGGGCCTTTTATACAGTATGTCCAGCCCTTGGCCAACCCTCTCGCGGGTTAACCATTCTATGAGTCGGGCCTATGGGTTCCTTGCCAGGTCAATCCTGTAATATATGCATTTCGATTGATTTCACTGATGTAGTTGTACATTTACATATTGGTCAACGGTAGGACAAGGTCTCAGTTAGCGACCCCGACAAGTGGCCTGCAGGCATATTAATTATTCATGTGTACGGAGGTCACAACGTCCAGAATCTTACTCAGAATGTCATTCGGCCTCCATTTTGAATTCAGGGTGACTTCCATATAACAAGAGAACCTAAAATGGCGGCTTAATCCAAGATGGCGACTTACATTGCTTTCTCTAAGGTCAAGACCTTGCCCTGGAGTTTGTTCGCATATGATGTTTAGACAACTTGGCGTAGGCCAATACACATACAATTGTTACGATAGGAGGCATAATATTGTTTCAATTCCGACAATACATTTCAAAGCTTGCTCGCCTTCAACTGAGATCTTATATTGTGGAATGCGGGTCAATTTTACTCCATGTTTCAGAATAATTTTAACAGGTTCAATTTGAAGAATGCCCACATCATTATCATCAATTGCCCATAAGCATTCCGGAATATTACTGAATTCTGGCGGTAAAGGTCGAGTCAAAAACTGAGAGGCGAGTGATTGCTGAGGTGAAATTGTTAACCGAACTCCGTCCGGGGAACAATGTATTACTGCATGCAATTCCTTCAACAAATTTAACCCCAGCAAATTCTCCCCACAGTTTGTGGTAAGTAGAAATGGACACTGCTCCGTGAAGGGATCCAGGGTTATCGGTACCGGCAAAGAGACCGGACAAACTACAGGTGTTCCTGAAAACCCTACGGAAACGTTGGACTGCCCTGACAGGGGAATATTTGGAACCCGTGAATGGTCAATGGAACATTTCTGTGCTCCCGTATCTACTAAAAATAGATGCTTCCTATTTCCCACCACCATCTCAACGTAGGGACCTTTCTGATGAACGGGAATAGGCGTCAGCTCCAAATCCTGCTTCGGGCAATCCTAACGAAACAGAATGTCGTCAAAAGGAAGCTCTTCAGAGAGGTACGCGGCAGAAGGGTGATCAAAAATGTTTCTATTATCCACATTCGAAATTTGTTTATCCTGTGAAGAAGGTTGCTGTGATTCTGGCGCAAACTGACCTCTGCCAGGGCCCCCTACACCTGAACGACCTTTAGATCCTCTACCCATGTTCCCAAATGACCTCTGCTGCAAGGTCGGACATTGTGCACGCCAGTGACCTTCCTGTCGACAATAGGCACACTGGTTAATGTTTACCAGAGCCAGGGGCGTACTTCCCTGTGGAACGTACTGACCTCTAAATTGATTACCCCCTCTAGGGTTTCTAACAATCTGTTGTAATAGGACTTTTGTTTTCAGGTCACCCTTTTTTTTCTCAAGTTTTTCCTTTTCATTATTCACACGATTTTCATAGTACTGAGCCATGTGCAGTACTTCTGATTGAGACTTCGCCTGCTAAGCGCTTTCGGAAGACATAATCTGTAACTGGATGTCAGGCAGCAATCCACATACAAATTTGACGACAAACAGCCTTTTCCCTGACTCTGTTCCTAAGTCTTGTCCACTGAAATCTGAAAATACCTGTTCAAACCGATTGAAGAACTCGGTAGCACCCTCAGACTTTCCTTGGACACAGGCCGTAAGCTTGTCCCAAATGATTCTTTTTTCAGGAACTATAGTTTTTAATTTTACAATAATCCTATCAGGCAAAGTTAATATCACTTGAGGCGGTCGCTCGCCAGCTGGTCTTTCTCTATCGAGCCTAACCATGCTATCCCATGTATCTCCTAACCCAGGTACATCATCTACAGTCCTAATCTGTTTCCACAAATCAACTGGCAGGAGCACGGGAAATAATAAATCAATATCACTTAAGGTGAATACCGATGATTGTAAGACTGACTCTATTTCTTTATGGAACCCCGTCGGATTCTTTCTTATATCAGGAATAGATTGCTTTATGGTGTTCACTTCCTGTCTTGAGAACGGGGCGTGAACAAACCGCGATACGTAATGTGCAGGAATGTCCCCCGCGACTATTCCTCGTGCAGCATCCGCCGCAATCTCAACTTTTGGGACAAATGTCGGAGGGACCTCTCTCATAGGCAACTGAGAAGTAGGTAGCTCCGAACGCTTACTAAGCAACAGAGCCAAATCAAGCGCTAAGGCAGTCGAAGAAGTATCAATTCTGCGGGACAACAAATCTTTCTTTTTACACACTCATCCTGCAGGTATTCTACCATAACCTGTATGACTTTCTTTTGCATTTCTAAAGTATACCGACCATATGTGTCATATACTTCATCTGGAGTTATCGACATATCCGAAATCCATCTTATCGCATCCTTTGTACAAATTCGCGCTTCCTCACCTTTCAATTCACAGCGAGGAGAAAACCGTTTCTGTAAGAACATAATACATAAACTATCACCATCTGCTTCTTCATTCTGTAACACTTCCAACTCCTTCCTATACACAACAATCTTCTTGACATGCTCATATACTTTCTCCGCAGTATCTCTGGACAACGCTAAGGCGTTCAAATCCTGTAACCCTTGTGGGAGATCTACATTGTTTAATCTATTCCACATTATACTCAAATGAATCCCTAACCCTTCAATACATTTTCTTTCAGGAATACTTTTTAAATTTTCGAGTGTGGAAAAAACATCAGCTTGTTCACCCTTCTCCATACAATGTTTAGCCCAAGCAATCAATTCATTATTTTTATCTGGGGACACAGTATTATGAGTCACAACCCTTGATCCCGCGCCCTGGTCTACTACAAGCAATGCGGAATCACTTGGAAGAGGAAGAGTAGGCACATTTCGAATATCAACAGGTGGAGGCAAGGGGGCAGGCAAAGGAGCGACGGCTGGAAGAACAGCAGGAAGAACAACAGGGAGGACCGGAGGAACTATAGGAGAAGGAATATCAACAGGAAGGGGCAAAGCACCAGGAGGAGGGACGTACGGGGGTGGCACAGAGGCATCAGGCCTTCGTTCATGCAAAAGTTTATTCATCAATTCATCTGACGTATGAAAATCTTTTGAAGGGTACATTTTTTGAATGCCTAATTGAAACGCTCTGTCCGTGTTCCTAACTGACTCCAATTGTTTATTTTGATCATATAACCGTGCCTTTTCGACACTCGTCATATGTCGACGCATATGTTTCTCTCTACTCTTTTGTTGCTGCAAAGCTTCTGTTTTCCAACTGTGCAATGTGTCAAATGCTGCAGGTCTAGCCTTTTTCTTTACCAATACATACTCTAGATATTCTATACGAGGGATTTCAAAGCTACCATTGGTTAGCCAGGGAAGATTAGAGTTATGTCTGGTCTGTCTGTGCCAAATGTCATTAAATGCTATACTACCAAAGCCTTTCTTACAGTACATAGTACATGCAGGCGACCCCTCCTGTGGTGCGGGACGGCTATCTTCCAAAGATTGTCTGTCGCTGCGGAATAATGCCCTCAAGCAGGCAGACAATTTCCCAGGCATATCAGAGTTCTGGTGTTACCTGGTCAAATAATTGTGCTTGCGAGTACAATGCGCCAAATTCAAATTGTCAGTTTTAAATTAAGAATCGGGTCATGATTCACCTGACCAAAGGACTGGGAGGCCCGATCGGGTTACTAAGGACAATTCTAAGGACCCACGTGTCTGGTGATTTCGGCAAATTTACCCACCTCGATATATGGACCCTCATCAAGACGTTGTCTCGGTCTACAGCTCACCGTTTAGGGATCGGATCGTGCTGTTCTGTCGAGGAATTCACTTCTCATCCAGAGGGGCCGTTTCTGTTGGCACTGTCCGATCCCGGTCCGATAGCCGAGCCAACCTTCAACGAGACGAAGTCGATCTTGAAGGTCCCTATTCGGGAGCCATCTGTGGAATCAGAAAATACAATATTAAGGCTTTTACACCATGCAAAGAGAAATACACCAACACAGGCTTGTAAAGATTCCCAGAATCTTTATTGCAATACTGTACAGTTTACAAAACAAAGTACACAAATAGCTATTTGGCCGTCAATACATCACAGAGACCACCAGCAGTGTTCAATGTGAGCAGTGAACAGGAATTGCTAGCTGGACATCAGCGTATTTATACAGTTTCTTCATAACGATGTCCAGCCTCCTACAAGTTAATCATGTACTGGGCTAGGGTTCGCGCCAGGTTCATTCCTAATTTCCATATCTCATGCATGCGGTTTACTTTTTAATACATTTGCTAACAAACACTATTATTCTCTGGGTTTAACTTTACACTCTTTACACATTTGTTTTAATACAGGTCCAACAGATGTTTTGCATGTCGTGTTCAAATAGCGTTATTGTTCTTGTATACTTGTAGGTTAACATCGCCGATTCAAGTAATCCCCTGATCCCGAGGTCAACAAAGGACAAGGTCTACATGACCCTAACATGTAGCCTGCAGGCAGGTTGGACAGTAACTCTCCTACAGAGGTTGAAGAGGTTAAAGTAAGAACAAGAGAACACAGGTCGGCCATTTTAGGCCACAGGGTGACTTTGCACAATAAACTAAAATGGCGGCTTTAACCTAAAATGGAGGCTTGATTCACTTAAGGTTGCGACCTTGCAATCCAGATTTCCTTGCAAAGCAACTGGGCATAGGCCAACATATACAATGAAGACGAAACAATATTATATCAGTTTTAACAGTCTCTGTTATGACTTTTTCATTTCAGCTCTGTATAAAAGTATAGGTGTTGTCTTTTGTTGGTAGAAGTTTATGGTAGGGCTAATGGAACATTTTCCATATTTATTTTGGATGAGCGTTGCTTGTGACGTTGACATCTCAAGCTTGCTTTCAAGACATCTAATGTGTACTTGTTTATCATCTCTATCTGCCAATGTTACACTCAAATATAAATATTCAGATACTTGGTCTAATTTTTCTTGTTGCAGTTTCCACTTATGTTTTTTCGCCTGTGTCCTTCTATCGCAAACCAATACTTTCGTTTTTCCAAGTTAATGGTTAGATAGTTCTTCTTTACATACCCATCTAGTGCATCCAACAAATGTTTAAGGCCCTGTGGTGTCTTTGACATCAGAACCAAATTGTTTGCGTAAAACATGGCCGGGTTTACATCCTATTTTTGGGGCATCTGATGTTACCTCTTCAAATATTTTTTGTGCATCCGCAATAAAGAAATTGAATAGCATCAAGGCAAGGACACATCCCTGCCTCAGCCCTCTTTGTGTTTCAATCTCGGATGTCAGATTGTCGTCTAAGTCAAGTTTCCCCTGCATTCTTGTGTTTGTATGCAGTGCCTTAATGAAATTTATCAAGCAGGACGGGCAACCTGCGCTTAACAATTTATGAAACAAAAATTTTCTTGGTATCGAATCAAAGGCCGCCTTCAAGTCGGCAAATATAAGATAGATGGGTTGGTTAATGCTCTCACGATATGCTATAATTGCCTTAATGGTAAGTAAATTCACTGGCGTACCCATTCCTGGCACAAATCCAGTTTGAAATGGATTGCGCTGTAGATTATTTATGCTCCAAGCCTTGAAATCTCTCAGGACAAATCTAGAGAAAATCTTCCCTGAAACGTCAAGAAGGGCAATCGGTCTATAGTTGGTAGGACAAGACCGATCGCCCTTCTTGAAGATTGGAACCACCACAGAGTTTCACCATGATTCAGGGACGATGTTTGTTCTCGATACCTTTGAAAAAATGCTAAGTATTCTCGCCCAATGCCACGGATGTTCTTTAAGCATACGGTTACTTAAGAGCTATTCTTGGATCGTATGGCTCATAAGATGGATTCGCCATCATTTTAATATAATATGGCTTTATGTGCGCATATCCAATTTGTGTATTTACACTTCAGTTTTTTTAAAGCTAGTGCTCGCGTTAAACTTGTAAGGCTCATAGCCATTTTTATTTCTTTTCTAAGTAACATTTTTTGCTTTTGAATCTCTGGGTCAAATGAATGTTTTCGTTTGGATGATGATGTTTATGTTAATGCAACATGGAGTTTATATGCTTGTATATGCCAGGTATATTGTTATTGTGTCCATAGGCACAGGGGATTTTGAAGTCTTTTATGTAAAGACGTAAGCTTCCATTCATCCCACCTAAAACGTGTTTTAGCGTTATTAATATTCAAAAGCAAAGAATGTTGCTTCTTATCATGAACTTTTTCATCACATAAGTCGAATGACCACTTTGTTCGAAGCAGTTCATGATCACTGTTTTCCTAGTTCATTACTTCAAATTCCGATGTTCCGCCAAATGTTTATTTACCCATAAAGATATAGTCTATGATGGATTCACTTTTACCTCGTCACCATGTACTTTTTGGTGTAACATCGGATTTGAATGCACCATTAAGCATGTAAAATTGGTGATTTTTTATGACGCCCAACCATCTTTGGATGGTTAGATCTTTCTTTATATCGCTAGACGATAAATATTTCAAATTTAGATCCCCAACTAATACAGTAGTCGTGATTTCTTAATTCAGCAATATCAAGTCAAGCAATTGCCCCAAGTCTCAAAAACATTTCTCATCAGACATGGCCAATGGATATCTATACATGTTTATCAATGCTATCAAACCACCTCTATACTTGATTTTTACCAACTGCAGGTGGATACTTGGATAGCCCATGGGAAGATTTCAAACCCTTCACTCGTAATCACAGCTACTAGAAGTCCCGAGAAAGGGCAACCTTTATTATTAGGTTTGGCTGCTGACAATAATAACTCGTAGCCATTCCATGCGGGCTGTTCAACTAGCCATGTCTCCTGAAGGGCGATTATGTTTAACTCTGCAATCTCTTTTGAACTTTTTCTAAAAAGATGAGTATAGTCACGTGTATTCCAACTTGCTAACGTGACCTGCCCTGTCTGAGGCTGCTAGTCTACTTATGATCTCTCATGATTGATGTTATCATCTATATACATATTTGCCTGTGCTGATTTTGGTTTATAGATTTTTGGAGTTCTTATTGATGATGTCATTTCTTCTTACTGTCAAAAGAAAAACGTGGGACCGAAGAAGTGAACAAGTGCCGCGACGCAGAACCCAGCCCACAGAGGCACCGCTGCCAGATAAGAGCACGCAAGAGAAGAGGGCGAGGGCGGCCTAGGGTGACGCCAGTACGGGGCTGTAATTCGCAAACAGCCGCATGCCACTCCTTTTATCAACGCCGGGAGGATGAAAGGCTGAGGAATTGGAACTTTTTTACATGCGAACTCCACGGCACAGTGAAGTGCGTTGAAAGGCTAATGTTGCGTAAGCATTTGAAGCCGTGTCTTTTCTAAGACGTTTCCGGTTGCATGGAGATTCCCAATTTCTTCCTGCCATCTATATTACAAAGCTTCAAGCCTAAGAGAGCAGAATTTCCGCACACAAAGACTCTCCTGTTACCCCTGCTACTATTAATAAATTGGCAGCGAGGTTGGTACTACACAGTGATAAGAGCCGCCTTCAAAGAGCTGCCCCCTCTTCCTTGCATCAAGTCACACTGTTAATACTGTGATTTATCTCAGTAATTACAATTCCGATTGTTGTTTACAGTACATCCCCCCTGAAGAATTTCCTTTTAACAACCCTTTTGAAGAACTATGGGAATGAAACATGTCGGGTTTCTTTGGCTGTGAGAAAGATGTCATGGTTTCAACAAGGCATTAAGAGCTGCTGTATACTCAGAATTAATAATAAGATCTCATCATCAATTTAAGAGATTCATAATTAGACATCAGATTTGTGGTTTGACCTAAGATGCTAATGTTTCATATTTTATGTGTTGTTTAGTATACAATTGGATGTCTTTGTTTGTAGTGTTAATAACAACCACAAAAGAGTAACATTTGCTATATTAATTGTGCTTCTGTTTTCTTGCTTACTAAAGGTGCAGGTACTTTTCTTCACGTTGACACAGAACTCCTTTAGTTCTATCTTAGGGTTTCTGTTTTCTTTCTTGACTTTTTATTTACATTTAAGTGTTTCTCCGTTGCGCCACACATTAGAATTATTGTGGTTGATATGCTGTTTTAAAACAAATCTTTTAATTTGTAATGAATTTTGTAATAAAGCATAGCAATATATATATATATTTTTTCAATGATGGTTGTAAGTGTAATTTGTTGCAACTAAGGAGGGCAGGTCGTCAGGTATCCGAACAGTTCTTTTTGGATCCCTAAGGGTGAGGTCACGAGAGGAGCTAGGACTCTTTTTCTTTTGACAGTACGAGTTCATTGGGCACTGTCCTAGGCCTCTCCAAACAAAAAAACCCAGTCCTTTGGTAGTCCTTTGGTCATTTCTTCTTGCCAGGGGGATCTATTGACCACTGCAGGGTCTCGTGCTAGAACAAATCCTAGGGCAAACAGATACATTTTTGCCTGCCATAGGAGATTTCTCACAATATTCAATGGTATCCTTACTCTAACTGTTGTAAGGGTTTCATCATTCCAGGACTCTACTTGTCGGATATCAAATGTAGTAATGTCCTGTAGGTTTTCTATTTCTTTGAATATGGCCAGAATTGATGTACGGTTTAGATCATACATTGGGAAGGGAGCTTCTCGACATTTCAGTATATAACATTGATTATAGTATTTTGAATTCTTGTATTGGTTTTTTTCTTTTCCCATTGCAGAATAAGGGCCTTTTGTTTTTTGAATACATTCTGGGTGGTTCATAACCCCAGGCTTCTGAGTGTTCAAAGGTACAGTATTAGAGCTTAAAGCCTTTTGCCCGCATCACTTTTCCCCTATGGTCATTCTCTGTTGTTTCACAAAATCTTCAAATGACGCTTTTATCATAGACTGTATCTGGGGAAGCATGTCACCACTTACATTTACTTCACTAATGGGTGATTTAGTATTCACTCTTGGTGTTAATTTAGCTGTATCATTCACGCCATTCTTACCATTGGGAATCAATGAGACAACCGGTGCATTTAAAGTATTGGCTGCCTTTCCTGCCTCTACTCCTGCCACAACTATAGCAGATAACAAGTCATCTAGAGGTTTGTGGATCTTTACTTTCATATTCCTCTTGATTGTTTGACAAGGGTAGTCTACGGCTGGACTCGCTGCCCTCTCAAGGATTGCTGCTAGCTGTGCCTTTCTGCTGCCTCTTCCCCGTGACTTCAAAGGAAAACGAAAACAAAGAAGGGACTTTGTTTTTTTTTCTTCAAGCCCCTTGGTCCCGCCCTCCTTTCCCACAATCCATTTAATCCTGGACACCCACGCTTTTTGCGCGCGCGCGCTTGTTTGTGAAGCGCTGTTTGGCAAGGGCTGTCTACGGCTGGACTCGCTGCCCTCTCAAGGATTGCTGCTAGCTGTGCCTTTCTGCTGCCTCTTCCCTGTGACTTCAAAGGGTATGGGACTTTGCTGTTGACACGATCCGTGCAAGCCGGAAATAGACTGATTGACTATTTTTCTGATACTATTTTTCTTTCTCCCTAGAAAACGAAAACAAAGAAGGGACTTTGTTTTTTTTTCTTCGAGCCCCTTGGTCCCGCCCTCCTTTCCCACAATCCATTTAATCCTGGACATCCGCGCTTTTTGCGCGCGCGCTTGTTTGTGAAGCGCTGTTTGGCAAGGACTGTCTACGGCTGGACTCGCTGCCCTCTCAAGGATTGCTGCTAGCTGTGCCTTTCTGCTGCCTCTTCCCCGTGACTTCAAAGGGTATGGGACTTTGCTGCTGACACGATCCGTGCAAGCCGGAAATAGACTGATTGACTATTTTTCTGATACTATTTTTCTTTCTCCCTAGAAAACGAAAACAAAGAAGGGACTTGGTTTTTTTTTCTTCGAGCCCCTTGGTCCCGCCCTCCTTTCCCACAATCCATTTAATCCTGGACACCCGCGCTTTTTGCGCGCGCGCTTGTTTGTGAAGCGCTGTTTGGCAAGGGCTGTCTATGGCTGTCCACGGGTGTTGAGGGCGTTGAGGGTGCTCCATTTTGTTTGTTGTTGTTTTTTATATATATTATTGTTATTACTTTTTTCTCCTTTTTACTTTTCTTTTTTCTAATTTTTTTTTGCATAATTTACTATGTTTACCCATCTTCAGTCTCTCAAAGTAGGCATGCCCAATGATTCTGTAATTGCTGCTAATCTGACAAATTCTGTGATGAATAATTTTTGTGCGTTTCGTAGGTTGCTGTCCCTATCTGCCCCCCCATTGCAATCACAACGGAGACCCACAGATAATCTTCCTCTGTCAACCCATGGCTCAATTATCACGGAAAGCCACCACACTCGCACATCCCTTTGTCAACCCATAACTCCAGTGCACAGCACGTTTGGCACCTCTCAACATGTGGTGCATGCTCCGTGCCGTGCTGCTGGTCCCCGTCAATGGACAGGGTCTCCAATAGCCCAAATGTCACAACTTGTTTCTGATTCAACTTTGATTGCTGCCGATAACTATTGCTTCAAAATGCATGTCCTTCCAATAGCTCCTACTTTAGATACTATTCATGAATGTCTTACCCCTGCAAATAAGGAGACCATCTCCTCTTATGCTGATTTACCCCACTCCCCTTTTTCTGTGGCAAGTATCCACGATCTAGCCCAGCCACATGAAATCTCATCCATCAGTAATGCTCGAAGTGATGCTTCTCTTTACGCGCATCCGACTCCGCATGCGCAGCCTCAACCATCTTCACCGGTTTCTGCGTCTATCACTTTACCCACCATGCTTGAAATCCCGCTTGCTGCTTTAAATACCACGGTGTTAAGTCTTTATAAACTGTTTGAAAGCCTTGACGACAAAATTTCTAGTCAATCCTTGCAGATTGACACCATGTATGATTGGATAGCCTCCCTAAATCCTGTGCCAACTCAAGTGCCTGTTCATCCAGTCTCTACCCAGATGGGACCCTTTCCCACTGTTCCCTCATTTGAAGAAATCATTCGCCCCACTGAGGACGATATCGTTAATGAAGCCATTGTGGTCAATGATTCCTCTTGGGAGAACATCTCCACGACTCAAGGAAATCTACCTTACAAGATTCCTGAGTTGGTGGTTATTGACTCAATTCAACCAACTCCGTCTACTAGCCACCCTCCTGTTTCTTGTCCTGACATTGTTCGGGAGCCTTTAAAAGGCAATCGTCAAAAGAAAAAGAAATTGTCGCTTAGGCAATCACTTATCAAGAAATCTAAAAACATGATTGCCCCGAAGCTCCCGAAGAATTCCATTGTCTCTTTCTTAAACCTTCATCTGCAAGTTTTCCACAGTCTCCATCTACCAATCAACCCAAGCCAGCGTGTCAAATTGATAAGAGTGGTCCTTGTGGTAGTCCACCTCCTTTTAATAACTCTCATTATTCTCTTCTACATAATTTAATGAATGCTTTGGAAAACTCGGTGCCTCCTGCATGTTCAAAGGCTGCTACTTCTATCACTTCCATTCCAATTTCTGCGCCTGCTTTGATCACTTTGACCCCATAATTTGCCCTGATAATTCATCTACTGCAAAAATTGTTCTAATTAAAAATGCCATTGATGAATATCTTTCCCTGAAAAACCAGGCTATTCCTCCAACCTGTGTTCCCACTCAGTCTACCGATGCTGTTCCCCTGATTTCAACCAACAATCCTTTCAGAATGGCGCCTACAAGTACAACGCCTCCCCCTCTAGTTTCCATGTTACCCCCTACCAAAGTCCAAGATCAAGCTCCTAACAACATGCCGTGTGACAACTCTTTACATAATTCTGATTTGATGACCTCTCAGTTTAAATCTTTGATGGATGTTTTTCTTGAAACCCACGGTGTTCCATATATTGGTTCTTCCAATAATAATGCGCTGGCTATCACTCATGTCCAAATTGGTCCGCGCCCTGGTTCTTCAATAGCAGTTCCACATCAATCTCAGGACTCAATACGTAGCCTTCCTACTCGCCAGTCCTGGTCTGTCACCACCCCTGCATCGACAAAGTTGAACTACCACCCCCTTCCCCGCCCTGCCACCTTGCAGTCATCTAAAAATATGAACTTTAGTAAAATACCTCCCAAACCTCTATCTCAAGGCTCCAATACTCGTGCACCAAATGGCCACTAATTGTTCATGAAATGCCGTGGTGGTTCTCATCCTCTGTACGATCTCAATAGACAGTGTGTATTAAACATCCTGAATGATGTTCACACCTTGGAACATATCTCGTCAACAGACATTGACCTGGTGGAATTCATTGCGGATGCTGACTTCACCATTGTCCGTCTATGGATTCCTTCAGCTACTGTGGCGAAATTGCTTTGGGATGCTAAGCTGATATTGTTTGAGATGGGATTTCTTATCTCTCAGGACCCCGATCGATTACAATCTCTGTTCACCTCAACAAATTTATCGGCTAGTGACTCAGGTAAATCCCTTCAAACCACACGAGTTTACCAATCTACCAAAAATGGCTGTCCCAATTTATAACCTCAAGATCCTCCGAAATATCGTTCCATTTCATTAGGTTGTTGGAACACCAGAGGCCATGTCCATTTACAACATTCTATTGATGTGTTCACTCACTCTTATGATATACTGGCTTTTCAGGAAACATGCACTTATTGTGGCTGTAAGAGGTGAGAAAGGTCGTCCAATGTCGGGCCTCTTAGTAGCAGTTAGAAAATCTTCTGACCTAGAAATAGTTCCATGGTGCGCCTTTGACATCTATATACAATTAGTCCGAGTAATTGGTTGCGGAGGCAATAAGGCCATTTTCAATATATACCGGAATCCGGCAAAACTCTCTTTGAATTTATTCCTTAGAGAACTTTCCTATATGTTCGAAATAGTTGCTCAGGCATCTGATGTTACTGCCACTTTTCTTCTTGGCGATCTTAATCTTGATTGTTTTAATCCAACTTCTGAATCTACAGCCCAGGAGGTCCTGACTTGGTCTACCTTTATGTCTCACTATAACTTTATGATGATCAACGGGTCTATGCCTGGTGATCTTCCACCCGCAACTACTTGGCGCCGTGATTTAAGCACCAGTACAATTGATTACATATATGCTGATTCAAATTTGTTTGATAACACCACTTCACTAAACATCACACCTCAGATGTATAGTGACCACAAGCTTTTGACACTACATTTCCTAAGACCCCTGGCGTTAGCGCCTTTTTATACTAAAAGGTCCTCTCAACAACTTGTTATCAATTCCTCTGGTAATCGCCTCTCGGTGTCCTCTAGAATGTTTTGGATGTTAAAACAATCACTTGCCCCTTCTTCGGTGCCCAATTCCAATTCCAAGGTCGAATATACACACCTTTTACAACAATTTCAGAACAACATTCTTATCTCTAAACAGAGGTCGATTACTCACTTACACTCCTTTGATCATGAATTACATCATAGAAGGTCTAGTTATAGGCAAGAACGGAAATTATTGCTCTCCTCGTCACTAAGCTCTCGGTTTGACCATGCAAGGCAGGCAAAAACCCGCTATACCAACTGGGTCCGTGGACATAGAGCCTTGTTATTTCAAAAAGATAGTGAGCTTATGCTTAACATTCTAGCTACAAAAAATTCTGCAAGCGTATGGAAATTACTTAAGCATAAACATTGTAATCATCAACTAGATGCACAAGCCAATGGCGTGCAAGAAGCGCAATGGGTCCAACATTTCTCCGAATTATATTCTGAACCTGAGTTCAGTAATTTCAAATACCAAATGCAGTCCACCACGCAATGGTCCCTGAACTGCGAGATGCAAACCATTATTAATTACATAAAATTGGCTAAAAATTCAAGAGCTGCAGGACCTGATGGAATCAGCAATTTAATGCTTAAATCCAACATAATCCATTGGGCCCAAATTCTCTTCCTTTTATTTCAAAATATTTTGATCTCTCGAACACTCCCATCTTCATGGCACTCGTCTATTCTCGTGCCCATTTACAAGAAGGGAGAGCGTTCGCTCCCCGAGAATTATCGACCCATCGCGCTCCTTGACTCGCCGAGCAAGATTTTTGCAAAGTTTTTATTGCTTGAATTTTCTGCATGGATATCAATCCATCTACATCGCAATCCATTCCAAACAGGTTTTGTTGCGGAATGGGCACAGCAGTTAACTTGTTCCTTCTAAACTCCATTAAATCTTTGTGTCACATTCAAAAACAGCAGGTCTACTTTGCTTTTGTGGACCTGCACTCTGCATTTGACTCAATTTCTAGAGTCAAACTTATGTCTAAACTTATTCATGACAAATGTCCCCCCTCCATTACTGATCTTATTTATCACTTTCATTCTACTACCAGGGTTCAGGTTAGATTGACATTGAATGGCTTACTTTCCCATCCGATTCCAACCACACGCGGCCTTAAACAAGGCTGTCTGTTAGCGGCAGCCATTTTTAATTATTATATACAAGATATCAAATTTTCCTTTGAACCCATCCAATCAGATTCTCCGAAAATTAATGGTGTCTCAATTAAAGCACTCTTCTATGCTGATATCGTTCTCATCTCAAAGACTCCCAATGGTTTACAAAAACTTTTATCAGCCCTAGACCACTATGTCATAGAGAATGATTTAAAAATGAACTCCACAAAGACTCAAGTCTTGATGTACAACCCTCATTATGGTTTCCATACTCGGAAACATTGGCTGATTGGTAATAATATTTCTTTGTCCTTGGTTTCATCATATACCTACTTAGGTATTATTTTTGAAGCCTCTCTCCATCCATTGAAACACATGGCTCAGATCGAAGTTAAACTTCTTACAGCGATTTCATAATCATGTATTCTTCTTGCAAAATTTGGAAAATTTTCCATAACCCCGGCCTTAACATTTTGGCAGATGAAAGTCATTCCCACCGTATTATATGGTTTGGAAACAGGATCCCCCGTACCATCTACTACTCTTGATAAATGGGAGGCTAAATTTTGGCCGAATGTGTTGCATCTGTCGCAGAGTATTCCAATCTCATGGTTACGATATGAACTAGGCCTCTGTCAGCACATCTTAACTGGAAACAATGTTCATTTTTTAGGAAATGTCTAATATCATCTCGGATAGACAACCTACTTAAGGTATTGTCGAACTACATCTTGACGACAGATCACGTTTTTATCCGAAGATGGCTGTCAGCAGTTTACAAGATCTTGGCTGACACAGATATCTCAATTGAAATCCTTCTGCAAAATCCTGATAAGGCTAAACAAAAAATCCATCAGACCTCCTGGATCATGAATCATCAAAAATGTCCAACTTATAAACATGCTTCGAGCTTTCGTTTTCCACCACATACGAGAGGCACCACACAATCCTATTTATCAAGAGCCCCTTCACCAAAATATAGAAATTTAATTCTCCGATTCCGGCTACATATATGGGAAACGAGAGATCTGCTCTATACGCGTCACCTAATAGGACCTCTTCAAAACTTTTGTCGGTTTTGTCAAACAACCAAAATCCCAGAAACCTTAGCACATTTAATCCCTGCATGTCCAAATCTTACTAGTCTGAGGCAATTGCATTTTCATAAATACTGCCCTGGATACGCTATGTATGAACCTGATGCTTGTTGGGATCGTATTTTTGGCTCGACAGACTTGAAAATTCAGATAGCAACGGTCCATTTTCTTCTCTCTTTAAACTTAGATGAAGGGAAAATTCACTGAATCTGCGATTGATTATTCTTAGTTGAACCGAGCATGATGAAATTTATGTCACTGTGTCCTCTTTTTGTTTTTTCGAAGAAACTCTGATCAAATTGTGAATATCAGATTATTAATATCTATCTTGTATTTACTGTTGTCCACCCTGAATGGTCCTTAGAGAAATGATCTTAAATTGTTTTTAATATTATTTTAATCTACCATGTTCAGACTGTGTTGATATGTCATGTTTATTGAAAAGTTGTAACATAAAAATAATGCAACTAAATCAATAATAAAAAAATTAAAAAAAATTAAAAAAAAAGATTGTTTCTATTTTGCGTATATGCTTAGCATTCATTCTATAACGGTCCAAACCTTTCTTCTGACAGCTTAAACTGCATACCTCACCCATCTTTAATTGTCTTAGGGTTTGTTTTTTATTAATTGCTTTAATTGGTAATTCTTTTGTTGACTCCCCCCATCATCTTTACATCAGTGGTTTTGTTAGCAGCAGTGTTTTTGGCATTACACATATTAAAAGTGTTCAAAGGGCTTTCATGCTCACAGCACCCGGACTCAATCAACACTGCCACACCTTCTCTGACCCCTGTTATCACACATTCTGTTTGGGTCGGTACTAAGCCTACTACGATTGGATTGGAATGCAGCAGTGATTCATTTCTGTTCATAAGAATATTCTCTATGATACAATCATTCTGTGTATCATTTCTTTCTTTCTTAGATTGCTCATTGAGTTTTGAATCTAATACATTCATCCACATAATAATTCTTATTATTTGAACAGATTGGCTGTTTATCATGCAGTCTAACGTTTCATATAGTTTTGTAACTGAGAGCATTGTTACATTCATAGCATTGAGTGTGATCTGAATAAGTAGCGATTGGTTGTTGACATTACAATTGGGGCAGGGTTCAAACCTGGAATTTGGTTCTGTAATCTGTCGGTGAGGGCGACGCGGGGTAGGTTGGATATAAGATAGTGAGTGACTCGTGATGTTATGTAAGGTTTCATCAAACATGCTGCGTGAGTGATCAGAAGTTTTTCTTGGACTAGGCGGGACACAGGCAATTGGTGAAAAGCATGCCGGCATTCCCACTGAAACTTCAACTAACGGCACTTGAGAATTCAGTTTTGCATTACTCCCTTCTTTCCTAATTGAGTAGTCATAGATCTCTTTACCATGAACTTTGATTGGTTCCTCTAAGATCTGACTGGTGATTTCTACAATTACATTTTCAATGCAGGGAATACTTGAGGGCATATCTAATGCATCTAATAAACCCTCAGTGAATTCATTTGTTTCTTCAATCACAGTCACATTTTTTTCACTAGTAAGTACGTGTGTCTCTGTCAAAGAGACATTTATTATATTGGTCTTAATCAGAACGACATTATCAGCATCTGAACATTTTCTTAATGATGCATTACCTTTTTGTATGACATCATCACAATTTCCAGGTATACATTCTCTTTGTAAAGAAAAGCCCAGTATATCAGCCGTGGCACTTTTTTTTTATCAAATACAAAAGAAGAAACCCCAGCTAGTTTCTTTCTACTGGCAATCATGGGGGAATATTTTGCTGGGGTGGATTTCAAGGTAATTGCTGAATGTGAAATAGCGACACGCGCCGGCAAGTCTGTTTTCAGGGTATAAAGTCGCAGTTGCATGTGAAATCAAGCTTTCTACTGTGAGGATTCACACACTCACCCCTCTCAGCCCTAACAGCCACAACAGCTCTTACAATGCTCTTGCCTGATGCGCGCGAATGCACAAGCGTTTCAAAGAAATGGGATTGTGGGAGAAAAAAGGGTAGTGCTTTCACTCGACGCTCACAGTGCACAGTTTGTGTTTTGTTTTACGTCCTCTCCACCTGCAATATTAACAAATGGAGTCAACTAGGGTCTTGTACCAGCCAGGATACAGTTCTAATAGACGACGGTGAATAAAATCCAGTGTCGTTGAAGATTTAATTTCATACCATTTTAAGTCCTTCTTCAATCTCTAATTCAGTGCCAGATCCACAGAGCACATGAGCAGGCACCTCCAGCCACAACAGCTCTTAGAATGCTCCAGCCCCATGCGTGCGCGCGACTGCGTGAGCATTTCAAAAATATGGGATTGTGGGAGAAAAAAGGGTGAAGCTTTCAATCGACGCTCACAGTGCACAGTTTTTGTTTTGTTTTACGCCCTCTCCACCTGCAATATAAACAAATGGAATCAAATGGGGTCTTGTACAAGTCAGGATACATACAGTTCTAACAGACGACAGTGAATAAAATCCAGTGTCTTTGAACATTTAATTTCATACCGTTTGAAGTCCGTGTTCAATCTCTAGTTCAGTCTTATATCGACAGAGCACACAAGCAGGCACCCCCAGCGACAACAGCTCTGCCCGATGCGCGTATGCGAATGCTTGAGCATTTCAAAGGTATGGGATTGTGGGAGAAAAAAGGGTGGAGCTTTCACTCGACGCTCACAGTGCACAGTTTTTGCTTTGTTTTACGTCCTCACCACCGTTTGGAGTCCATCTCCAATCTCTAGTTCAGTCCCAGATCCACAGAGCACAAGAGCAGGCACCACCAGCCACAACAGCTCTTACAATGCTCTTGCCCAATGCGCAGGTGTTATTTAGTTTAGGGAAGATTTAATATAGATTTTCACCCTATTAGAATTCTGTATACACTTCAGCCACTCAGAAAGCATAAATTCCACGCACTTTAAACTGAAAGTTGGCCAGAATTTCTGCTTACATGCAAATGTACACTTTCAACGTTCCTTCTCAGCTCGCCACCACTACTTAACTTACCTGCTCATCACGGTACACTGCTCACCATCTCCCACTGCTGTGCCGATCCACAAGTTTAACCAGACAATGCTGTTGCACGTTGCCTCCTTTCTCCTACAGCACCCAGTTATCTAGGCACCCCTACATTACAGGAATGATGTGGGTTAGCACGTATGTGCTGCTTTCCTTTTGGTGCCACAAACCAAAGATTTCCTCAGGGGCCAGTAAGGCTGGCTTCTGGTCACCTACTGGCTGTAAAACAGTAACTAAGATTAAATAGTAAAAATTGCTCCCACACTGTCACTAAACATTAAATGTAATATTGTAGTGCATGGCTGTACTCAAATGACCCCTTGAGGAGCGGATGCCTCTGTTATCTGAAAATATACATTGTCCCTGATTTAATAAAATTCCAGCATATTAGTATTGGGAATGACAAGCCAAACGTCCAGCGGTGGAAAGTCCAAGAGAGACGGCTTGATATGTGAATGTTAATAGAAACATGGAGGAAGGTGAACTTAGAAGCACATATGACATCCTGGATCTGAGGCCTGCAATGGCACTTTCATGGCATCATTTCGAGGCGTTAGTAGTGGGTTTCCATGCAATAAAGTAGGTTGATTGAAGAATGCCTAATTTAGGAGTCCGACTGGTTGCTGTGCGCCCATGAAATAAAGTATTGCTGCCAAAGGTGGCTGAATATTCTTTCCCATCGATACTGCTTGGAGTAGCATTTCCTCTTCCCTTCGGTAATGTGATGGACATGATTAGGAGTATCATGGACAACGTTTTGGTACCCCTTATCATATAATAATGATGTGATTGTTCCATCTAATCCAAATGGTAAATTGGCTGCTCTAGCCGATTGATAGTTCTTACGTTCACATTTGGCAAAGTTTAATGGGTTTCCTTCGGACTATTCTTTTGATAATTCTACTAAGAGGAATTGTATAGGACTTTAATTGGCATGGGGATACAGGAATTCCTAAATGTCTCCATCAGATGCTAAAGCCAATCCACAACATTTTCTCTTTTAGTTTAATGACCTGTAGTTCCTGCAGTCTTGCAGAAAACCTACAAGTCAAATGTCAATCAGCTTGTAGTAGGTCATCTAATATATGACACTGCACTTAGGTTGCAATGGTCAGCATTTATATATTTGTATATCTGTCCCTAGAGCAACTCTTCACAGTTGAGTGTTCTGCAATACATTACATGCGCATTACATACATAGTTGGCAACCATATACATAATTAATGGCACAATGCTTAACAGGACTACAGTTGTGAACATTACATGTGAAAGGATAGAGTTATGTTTCTTAATTTGAAATGCAACATATTAAGTGGCTGCATTAAATACATATGACTGCCTGAGGAATTGGCCCTGTCGTCTTGAAAGTTACCAGACACAAATTTAGAGGCTGCCTAATTCTTCAAGATCCTGTGCTGTGTTGTGATTTGTTTTTTTTTTTTAAACTGCTTTGTCTAACATGGTATTGCTACCCCTCTTTAAGTACATGGGGGATTAAGCATTTGAGGTTATGCGATTAACCTGTGCAATAAATATGATGTGGCATAAAGCATAAACCTTTCTGCTGCACATAAGCAAAAGAGCATGGTGTGACACTATTTCATCCCCCAAATATGGCATGTGCTAAGAAAGTCTAATTATCTCCTGAAGAATGATGAGCTTAAACGCATATGAGTCTGAGCAGTAGAAATAGAATATATAACCTACATAATAGGACTATGCAGTCAAATATGCCACAAAGGAAAATAAAGAGATATATCTCATCTTGGGCCCACCTGATGTATCATGAAGTGGTGACCAGGCTTTCTGGTCATTAATGCACTGATATTGCCCACAATGTTGAACATATTCTTGGGGATGGGCATGCAGGGGGATAGGGAGGGTGACAATGAAGTGGGAAAACAGGAACACCCCCAGAGAGATCCATCTCCATTCTCTGATGTTTACAGTAGTGTAGAGAAGCAGATGTACATGCCATTCATGGAGCCCAGCCCCTCGCCTTATTCATATTCGAAGAGCAGCATGAAAGCACTGTGCATGACACGCATGACACCTGGTATCATCCCAAAACCACATCGAAGATATGACAGATGTTATGCGCTCAGACAACCGTACAGAATGTATCCTCAAACTTAAGTGGTAGAATGAAATCTTCAGACGCCACTGAACATAGAAAAACTAGAAGTAAAGTCTGACAGGTGTTAAGTGATGTCATGAAGAGACAAAGGCGCACTGAAATAATGTATGAATACTCAAAGAATGAAGATGTGACTGAAGTAACAATGTAAATGAACATGTGGATATGAAGAAATCATATATACTGAGAAGATAAGTAAAAAGAGATGCAGTAGATTTGTATATGCAGAAACGCAAGGTAGATAAAGAAATATAAAAGCTTGCTATACCAGAAAATATAACGCGGGTAAAGCAGTCATGTTGAGAAGATGGACGTTGGTTTCGTATTGAAGAATGTAAGATAAAAAAGCCAAGGAGAGAGACCAAGGCTGCTGAGCTGACAGGCTCTGAAATACAAATTTGTGCAAGAACAAAGATATTTGTTTGACTAAGGATCAAGGATGCTGCAGCAAGAAGCAACTGTAAAGTACAAAAGGAGTCAAAGAGGATAAGCCATGCACGCAGGACATATTTATCTTGGATAAAGTAAAGGAGAGAACATTTGCAAGTACCATGTATTGGATAGTTACTAATGCAGTAAGCATATGCAAGATGGAGCAACCATGTCTCCAGAGGCCAAGAAGAGTAATAACACCTTGTATAATTGAATCAAATAGCACCAAAAAAAGGAAATCATGGATAAATCATGGTCTCCTCACACGTGGCGCAAGACCAGAAAACAAGGCCTATTGGTAATGCTTCAGACATAGATAGCAATGTACCTTCATGCCGTTAAAATTTCTGGAGATGAGAACAGTCAATAAGGTCAACTACAAAGAAGAGGCCTTGGCTTAGGGCCTAAATGATGAGAGACGGTCCGCTAATTAACCAAGTGTCTGACGTGGTTCCCTGCCCCTGGGTTTTGTTTTGCTTATGTGCTCCTAACAATCTGAATATCCAAGGTTGGAAGCGGGTGCCAACCAGGATGGCATATGTGATGATGGACTTATACATTGTTGCATAAGCCAATATGCCGCTGTTATTGTATTATTATCTGTAGTTAGAGGTTGTTGCAGGCGTGCCTACTTGATAAGGGGCAGCCAATAACATAACTTAACAGGTGTATTTGTAAAGTGCACGTTGACACCCACAGTGGCGTCTTGACACTAATAACAGATGTTTATTGTTACCCAACTTAATGGTACTCATTTTATCAACCTCAGAAGGATGGAAAGCTGAGTGGACCTGTCGGGATTCAATCCCGTGACCTCGGGCCCCTGAAGTGGATGCATTAGTCCACTGAGCCACACTCCCAGCTTAGTACAATGATGTTTCTAGCACCTAAATAAGCTATAAGTATACATGTTCCCTTAACCTATCACTCCGCCCAATAGGTTTTTACTATTTACCATGTAGGATGACATCATAGCGCATGTATATTGAGGTATAAAGCTTTTATGTAACTGAAATGTATTCAAGAGAGTGTGAGCTGTGAATTTTTATGCTGGACAGATTTCACTTCTTTATTGAATTGATAATAAATCAGTTCATTGCCATATTCTTTGAGTCTATTTGGTTATTTTCACCTAAAATCAGTTGTTGCGGTAATCCCGTCCAGCACATGATACGCTCCAGGTGCTAACTCCTCGACGGTAATCATTAATGTCTATCAGAATGGCACATCCTGGTCCAATGCTTTCTGTGCATCAACAACTTCCTCCCTGCTTCTGCTATGCCGTCTGTGTCGCCTATGGCTTCCCTGCACCGACCTTTGCCTCCTCCTCCCTTGCCCTCTCCTCCTTCCTATCCTGCACCCCCTCAGGCTCCATCTACACCTCCGTAGGGCATACCTCTAATTTGTCCCCATCCCCGGAAGTCTTCCAAGGGTGGCATTCTCCATATTGCCACTCTCAACTCTCGCTCAGCTGTCAAACACTCCTCTGACATCTGCCACCTCCTTGAAGAGCTCGAACTCAATGTCCTCGGTCTTGCAGAGACATGGTTTATGGCCAGCTCTGTCATGAGCTTTGACACTCTCCTCCCTGATGGCTACAATATCCTCTCAGCACCCAGATCCAACCGCCTGTGTGGTGGCGTAGCCTTGAAATTCTGAGAGTGGATTCCTGCCTCTGTCATTCCTGTCCAGACCTACTCCTCCTTCGAATGCCTTGTCAGTAGGCTTTCTTTCTCTCCTGGTCACTCTCTCACCATTGGTACTTTCTATCAGCCACCTGGTCTGACCTCCCCTCCTCCCTCCTGGCCTCCACCACTCAACTGCTCCACCTTGCTGACCTCAACATCCACCTGGTTGCTACCTGTCCCTCCTCTGGACTCTTTTGCAACCTCTACGACTCTCTCTCTCTTTTTATTCTTCCCTCCAGCCTGACTCACTCTGCAGGGCACACTCTGGATGTCCTCATCTCCTCTGGCCTCCCACTCTCTAACCCTCTCACCATTCCTCTCTGCTGGAGCGATCAGTTTCTCTTTTCCTCCAATTTCCCTCTCTACTTCACAGGCAAAGCCGGCTCCAGCACTGTCACCTTCCTTCTCGGTCATCTGGCCCATGAAGAATGTGTCAGTTGAGGGTTTTGCTGACACTTTCTCTCCCCCTCCTCTGCGTCTCGCTGACTCTTATCCTGATACAGCCCTCTTCAAGCTCCACTCTGCTATCTCTGCTACTCTCGATGTTCTTGACCCTGTTATGAGTATACACTTAAAGCCCAAAGCCAATGCAGTTCTTGGTACAACTCTGAATTTGTCACCCTTAAATGCAAGTGTAGGGTGGCCGAGAGGAAATTTTGGGCATCTTGTCCATCCTCTGACAAACTGGCCTGCGCCTGCTCCAAAGGCAATACCGGCTCTCTGTCTGCACTAAGACGAGAGCCCACATCCAAGCCTGTGTCTCTGCGGCATCTAACAACACAGACAAACTCTTCAAAATCTGCAAGGATATGGCCAACCCAGCTGCAGTCTCTACTTCTCCTGTCCCCTCCCAGGCCCTCTGCATAACCCGAGCTTCTCATTTCATTTCTAAAACCGAGGACATCCTGTCCACTCTCGCATCCTCTCCTCCTCTCCTCCTCTTCTTCTGCTACCTCCAGCCCCCCTGTAGCTGCCTCTCCTCCCTCCTTTTCTTTCTTTCCTCTGTCCTCCTCTGATGAGATTCCTAGACAAGTCTGATATATGAAAGTCTTGTCAAAACAGGTTCTTCCCTGCCCATCCAAAACCATCAAGACGATGTTGACACCCTCGCTCCTGCCCTGGCCGACTTCTGCAACCACTCTTTCACCACTGAAGCATTCCCCTCCCCTCTGAAGCACTCTCTTGTGCATCCTCTTCTCAAGAAACTCACAGACGACCCCTCCTCCCCAGCTAACTATCACCCGATCTCTAGCAATCCTTTTCTGGGCAAACTACTGGAAAAGCTGGGCATCTCCCATCTTAACCTCCACACTGATTCTGTTGGCTGTCTCCAAGACTATGGGTCTGGCTTCAGAGCAGCAGAAAGCACAGAAACCGCTCTCCTGAACATCTGTGAAGGCCTGCTTTCCAACCTTGATTGTAATATCCCATCTTTCCTCATCCTACTCGGTCTCTCTTCTGCCTTTGACACGGTCAACCATGCCAGCCTGCTCAACCGCCTACGTTATAACCTGGGTATCACTTATCAGGCACTGGCCCGATCACTGGCTGATCACCTTCCTCGCCAACTGACCATCCCAGGTCCAACTTGAGTTCTTTCTCTCCACTATCTCACTCTCTACCAGTGGTGTTCCCCAGGGGTCTAAACTATCTTCCTGGCATTTCAATCATTATCTGGCACCCCTCACCCACCACATTGCTGCTCTCTGCTCCAATTTTCAGTTCTATGCGGATGACACTCAGCTCGTTTTCAGGCTCCCCTATGCCACCTCTTCTCCCTCTCTCATCTCTGATTGTCTGTCTACAATCCAGGAGGGTGTGCTACCAACAACCTCTGTCTTAATGCCAGTAAAACAGAGATCCTCCTCATCGGCACACCTGCAGCTTCCTTTCCTGTCACCCTCTGGTCAGCCTCCCTTGGCCCTCACCCTGCTACCATCTGTGAGACCAAGAACCTTGGGGTCATCTTCAACTCCACGCTTTCCTTTTCTCTACACATCTCTGACATCTCTAAGAAGTCAAACTACCAACTGCCACTGCTCAGAGGTATTCTTCTTTTCCTCTCCTTCTACCAGAAGCTCACTGTCTCTAGAGCTCTGGTTCTCTCAAGGCTGGACTATTGTAACAGCCTCTTTCTAAATCTGCCTGCAACTACTCTCTGCCCTATTCAACTCATCCAGAAAAGGACTGCGAGAGTTGTCCTTGGCCTCAAGCCCAGGGATCGTATCCCTCCAGCCCGAAAATCTCTTCATTGGCTCCCAGTGGCTGAAAGGATTAAATACAAGACTGTTTACATTGTTCACAAGGCCTTCTGGGGCCTGGGTCCAGAATACCTTCAACTCTCCCTTTGGAAATACCTTCCTCTTTGAGCTTGTTCCTCCTCCAACTCCCTCAGAATCGAACGCTTCCCGAAGCAATGAGTTGGGGGTAGATCTATTTCTTCGGCTGTGGCCTCCCTTTGAACAGCCTCCCTGTCTCTCTGAAACTTGAGGAGAACCACCTTTGGTTCCGGAAGCACCTCAAGACCTGCCTCTTTGCTTCTACCTTTGCTCTTCCCCTCCCCTGCTGATCTTTGTCTGCTTCAGCGTTTGGCTCCTGACTACCCTCTGATCTTGGTCCCAGATCCCGGCCCACCAAAACGGATTCCCGCACTGCCTCCTGGCAACCCTTGCACTTGTGTCTGTATCTGAAACCCTACAGTCCCATAGAGCCCCCTACAGCCCCCTCCTGCACTTATTGACACCCATTGGCTGTGCCTTATTCTTGCACTTACCACCTGCTTGCCACACTACCTGTTGTTGTTTGAATCATGGGTTCAGGATTTTCCACTCGTCCCCTGCCCCTTGCACTTTCCCCCTTCCCTCTCCCCTGCACTTTCACGTTCTCAGTGTCACTGGGCCCAGTAAGATCATTGTTGTCCTCCCTTGTTCCCCTCCTTTGTCTTGTCACACTCTGAAACACTGTGTATGAGCACAATATAAATAAAATATATCATATCATATCATATGAACACTTCTTTGAGAGAGACAGAAGAAAATCAGATGCCTGAGAGTTTTTCAGCAGTCTTTATTAGCTGTAGTTATAAAAACACGCTATGGACACACTCAAATACATTTTACATTGCCCCTGCTTTTATGGTCTGATGTACTCCAAGCCCCCATTAGCATAGCTGGCATCCACAATGTTCTCTGATGCACAAAACTGATAAGCTTATTTTAGAATTGGCTTGGAATGACTATGACAGTTCTCAACTTCTGCCAAGAACACCTTCATCACATCAGTGTCTACTCTTTATCTGATTTTTTGAGGTCCTGCCAAGTTAATTAGGGCCTTGTACTATTGAGAAATAGATATGCTTTATTATATGGTGCCAAATAATACAGCTGGTCTCCCAGAATGGTCTGCATGACACACATTTGTGCCCTCTTCATTAAGAACATTGATACATGTATCCGAGTTTCCCTTGCTTTATCTGGCTTCATCATTAATCTTGTCTGCTTTTCCTGCCAAGTTCCAAGTTTAACCTCACAACCCTAATTACCTCACTGTGACTATCTCCAATGTATCAGCCTCTGTTGCTTGTCTCTAAACTCTTGGCATGAGTCATAGTTGTTCACGCCTGCCTTAAGATTGGATACCATTTTGTACTTGAGTTATCCATTTTGAAATATATTTTTGTCTGACACTGTATTAATTCTCCAAGGAGCTATTATTTATTTATTCAAGCATCTGTCACTTTGTATTCCTCATTCATAATATATGTTTATATACTCATGGTATGTGTGTGATATTTTTAAAGCACCTCTCATTTCCTGAGTCATCCTACCCCAAATATGTGCAGAGCCATGTGCACTTTTTACCTTAAATAATGACACTATAATCCTGATTTCTGCAATAATAGAACCATTTGATCTGCCTATTATGTTATCTATACTCATTTGCGGGGGGAGCGGTTGGCACCGCCTATACATTAATCCACCAGCCAGAAGACCGTGGAGTTTCCTGTGGAGAGCGGGAGAAAAAACATGTGTAACCAGAGACGGTCGGTAGGTGCCCCATTGAAGACATTCCTTTACAGTCTCCAAAGTCGAGCCACAGATGGAAGGTGAAGTGGAACAGTCGATGCCGAAGGGCTCGAACTGAACAAATGTATATAATTAAAAGCACCAAAAGTCGCATGTAACAGGTGAGGGATCATATTGCCTGTTTATATATAGTGGGGATCGTAACAGGATTTGATTAAAGGAGAGATACCTTGTTTCATAATCTCAAGGAGAATAGGAGGGACCGAATTAAACTCCGGAACAGAGTGTTATTTAAGGGATTCCAATGGGTAAGCCAAGCAAAGATGCGCAACATACTCAAGATGGAGTAAAAAAGAGATGAAATACTTTTTCTAGAGACAATAAGGAAGACAATCGTACAATTATTGTGCAAATTGTTGTTTGGGGTTGTGAAAATATTAGTGAAAACAGTTGATGTATTAGGCATTAGTTTTGATAGTATAGGTTGTAAGCTGAAACTATAAAACAATAGTTATATATTTGACTGATTGTTAGATCCTAAAAAAATAATTGATTGGTGACAATCAATCAATCATAGGAGGGCAGTAGTTGAACAAAATAATAAAATAAGATTTGTAGATTGTCAATAATAAAATCATGATAGTAAGAATTGATAGAACATTAAACCAAGAAGTAAAAAGAATATTATTGTATAGGCTTGACAATTGTTTTAAGAATTGTTTTTGGAAAATGGGCAGCAATTGATGGTACTTGCCCAAATTGATGGATGTGGTCGAATTGATCAAAGTAATAAAAGACTAAAATAACCGGTATTGACAGTTAAAAATGGCTTGTCTTCATGGGGGACACTCCTCTTTTACACTTGTGCAAAACATTACTGAGATACACACCTAAGATTAGAAAATACCATCCTGAGTTGGTAAAATTCACGGCTGACAAAATGTTCATGCCTGGGCCCAAAGAAGGTTCTCTATCAAGAACTGTATTGCAACACATGACAACTTACCTGCATGCTCTATACTCAGGGATAAAGATACAGAAAAGATTAGCTATTTTAGAGCTATGAAAAATGGATGAGAGCGAGAGAGACAACCCACCTTTGGCTCCTCTTTCTCCTCCTAAGAACAATGGTATAACTGAAGAGAAACAGGGAATGTATCCTCTAAAAGAGTTAAAGGTAGCAACGGGGTATGTTAATCCAAAATATGTGCCCCCCCTTATAGTAGTGAGGATAACATGGAAGAGAAGAAAATTAAGGATTGTAAATATATGTCTGCACACAATGAACATAAAGAGTGTGATGAAAGAAGGGACAGGGAGATAGAGAAAGAAGAGGAGGTTAAGCGACAAAAACGAACAATAGACAGAGCTAGCAGAGTGACAATAGTACAGAATGAGGGGATGGGAGGAAATATACTACTAAAAATTAGATGGAAAGGGTATTGACAATGTCAAAGAAAGAGGGAACAAGAAAAGAAAGAAAAGGAACATGAAAGGGATATGAAGAGGACAAGGAAAAAGACAATAGCAAAAGAAATAAAAGCACAGAGAGTGAAAGAACATAGGTTGCAAAGAAGGCAAGGGGAAGAAGACAAGAAGGATTAGCGGACAAAGGGATGACAAATTAGATCACATTTATAACACACTTAATACCCAGTGTTTTCTAAGCACAGATCCGGTGTTAGAACTTGTGTTGCTCCCAAGGCGAGCACATTGCCACTGAGCTATCCTCCCGAGACATTGTCAATTGATGTATAATACCAATCGACGCACGAGAACAATGGGAAGAAGTGAGAGCGTCACAATAGCCGAGTAGGGAGCTGCAGGGGATACTGAGAATACAGACATGGGATGATGATAATGAAGCAGATGGCATAGGGAAAAGGTTTGGGGATCTATATAGGAAAATGAAGGAGAAAGATGGTTATGAGACCATAGGGAGTGTCAAAGGATCACCACCAAAAGAAACAAGAGGCAGATTGGATGACATAATGATGGACTGTCCTTAAGCTGACTAGGGTCCTCATCATAAGTATGCCAGTAATACTGCTACTACGGTAATTGCTACTGTACCGCCATACTACGAGCTGGGATTGCGGGTACCTATCAGAGCGGCACCCACGAGCACAGCAAGTTGGATGTACCGGCACCGTTGTAAATGGTTATTTGTTGTCCCCTTTCCCATTGTGCCCTATGGGGCTCAAATGGAAATGGGGATGAACCAGTTCTGGCACACGCGAAAGGGCAATTATCCGGTCCAGCACGGCTGGAATACCCCGGTAATTGCTCATTTGCGGGTGCCGGATCCGGTTGCGTGTTTGGAGGTAGCCTTGTCAGTTTTACCGGCAAGGCTACCTCGAACCTCGTAATGAGGTCCTAGATCTTGATGATGAGGAAAAGGACAACAGTCATACCAGTAGGTGTATAATGATGTCAGACGAAAAAAGGGGAGAAAATGAGAGAGCACAAAGAGAGTGAGCATGTTGCTTTTCAATAGATCTGAACATAGAAAGAAGGGGTAAAGTGGTCAGCCTTAGAAGATCCTAAAGAAAAAACACCAGAACCTACACCATATTCTGAATGACCACAAGCACAGTCACATAGTGCAGGGGCTATATCCCCACCTTATGTAAGTAAATTAAGGTCACTGCCAAGATGGAGACAAACAGGCGAAACTAGCCTCACCTTGAAGACAAGGAGCATAAGTGGATATTATTGTGGACCAGGATTTATGGAATTTACATTATTATAGAAACGGGGATAACCACGACAATATATGCCGTGGCCGCAAATGGATAAAGAAAATTTGAAATGTAAACTACCTAGTTTAACTGCAGTTGCAGGAAAATTGATTTATGAGCTAGAAAGAATCACAGCGGGAATGATATTAGCAGTGTGTCATGTAAAATGCCTACTAGCAGCTATTCTAGGGTAGATAGCTGATGGAATTTGAGACGAGCAGGAAATGCAACTCTGACAGTACAAAAAACGGCACATTACGGAACACCATTTAAGAATTATAGAGCAGATATTTGGAGGGCACTCAGAGTACAATATCCAGACACATCAGACATGGGTGCGATTATGACAAGGAAAATGGGTGAGGACAAAGATCCAGTTGCTTTTATTCCGGAGTTTCAAGAACATTGGGATCTTGAGACAAGAGAACCATGGGAGAAAAAAGTAGCATTATTTTATCATATTCTATGTCAGGGACTGCACAATCCAGTGGAATGGCAGATGAAGGGATGGAAGTGAAGCCATGGCCAGAAATAAAGTTGACTATTGGACCTCATTGTCGATTATTACAAGAGAAGAATAAGCAAGAATTTTGCCATAGAAGGAGCAGTGTTGACAAGTGGTGAAGGTGTGGCCACACAAGATTTATAGCCAGCACAGCCAAGCAATGCACGGTACCCTATAGATTAAAGTGGGTAAAAATGTTTGGCCATGAGGTAGAGGGAATGGACTTAGAGGATGAGGTGGATATCCAAACCCTCAAGGGGGAGCAGGATTTAATGGAGGACAACCACAGCAATGCTGGAACTGTGGGAGGGCAGGGCAAATAGCCTGCATGTGTAGAAGTAGAGGGGGCATGCAGCAGACCTGGAAAGCTCCAAAAAGAGGAATGGGCTATTCTCCACAGTATATTACAGACCTCGAAGAGTATTATGCACAAGATCACACACAGTATCAGACACGCATGCCGCAAACACAGCAAACGCAGCAGATCCTGCTGCAAACACAATCGCCACAAAGGCAACCACAGCAAGCGCCTATGCAAACACAACAAGCACGGACAAACAACCACAGTACGCTCTGATGTAACAAGCAATGGTGCCACAATGGAAGGCAAATTCAGAAGCCTGACAAGTGGAGATTCTGAGGATAGGGAGTAGCTGTAGTGGGAGGAAATTCTTTTACAGGTACAGGGATGAATTTATGCCAACAATTGGAGAACCCACAGAGACAGAGTGTCTTTATGTGTTCGGTACTATCTGTAACACCAGAACCACAAGAGGAACCCAGGGTCAGGGTAATGATAGGAGGCAAGACATGTTTGTTCCTTGTAGACAAGGGAACAACTTGTTCCTGTTTTCGAGAGGGAAAGTAACCAATGTCTGGGATTGCCATGAATGCACAGGCATTCTCTGGGGCTATGCGTTTGCTTGCTTTTACTGACATATTACCACTTTCCATTGGAGAACATGACGTGTCTATGCCACTATTGTATTCTCAGCAGGCACCAGTTAACATATTGGGATGTGTCTTAATGACAAAACTGGAGTTTTATGACAATATTCCCCATGTTAGAGAAAATGCTCTCGTGGGGTGGGGGGGGTGGAATTCTATTAATTGACGGTTCTTCACAAATTGATCAAACGGCAGGAAAAAGACATACTGGATAAGCAGCAGTGAAGTTAAAACTTGATGGTGAATTTGAAATAGTCACAAATGCAAGATCACCTTCACATTGCTCAGCAGAGACTGCAGGATTAGTGGTGGTTATCGATGCACTCCAGAGATATGAGGATGAGGAAGTGACAGTGTATTTTTACTCTGCCTATGTGACATCAGCTGTTCATGCAGGGTTGTCACGTTGGAAAAGGAGGGGTTTTCTACACACAGACAGCACACCAGTGCAACACACGTCTCTATAGGATTAGCTTATTGAGGTATTAAAGCTCCCATTGGCTATTGCCATGGTGAAATGTGCAGCTGATACTAAAAGGGCAGACTTGATTTCTCGCTGTAACGAAGCCCCAGACAAAGCCAAAGAGCAGGATATTTTCCAAATATTTCTAATTTGGAAGTAGAAGATGCTAAGCAAATGTAAGAACGTTGCACGCTGATAAAGGAAGGTTTTAATGTTAACCATTGCACTGTTAATTGAGCTGCAAGGTCGGGCTTCATAGGAAGAACAGGATTTATGGAAGCTATGGGGGTGTTCGTTATCCCCCAATGCGGGGGGCTCTATGGACATAGGATAGCACTGGAAAGCCAGTTATGCCTCTAGAATTATCGAAAGTTTTGCTGGATCAGCTTCACTATCCTGCGCATATAACCAGAGAGAATCTTGCTGCCCTGATTGCAGTAGACTGGTTTTCAACAAATTTATTAGAACACGTTGCACAGCTTATTGTGAACTGCATTTTTTGCCAGAAGTTCACAGCAGTGCATACCTTGCGAACAGTGAGATGATTAATCTCCATACCTAATGGTCATTTTCAGCATCTACATATAGATTATGTGAATATGTTGAAGTATGCAACGGCTACATATACATGTCAGTGGTAGCATGTTCCTTTTCCACATAATGGGACACATTTTGGGAATTAATTATTTTGAAAGGTAGCTCTTCTATTAGGCATAAAGCACAGGTTTTGTATGTTTATCACCCATAGGCGAATGGTATTTGTGAGAGGTTAAACAGACTCCATAAAGAAAGGCTAGCTAAAATCAAAATAACTTTGAAGAAGGGATGGCTACGTTGCCTACCCATTGCTCAGTTTTCCCTGAGAAATCAGCCTGGCTCAGATAACCACTTAACTCCTCTTGAATTAGTGACTGGCCACTGCATGAGACTACCCCTTGCTCTTCCCACTCAAATAAAAACTGATGCTCATAATGTAGCAAAAACATTAGGGGATGAGATGCATGATTATTTAACAAATATGTGCGCTAGTGTTTCTTTTATTTCTCAACAGGCAAAAAATCGGAGGGAAGGCATTGAAGAAGATTGATGAAGATGGCCAAACAGTTGATCCTATTGACTTGCTAAAATCACCTAGTTTCTATCCAGTGGACCAAGTGCTTGTAAAATGTTTTGTCTGCACTTGGAATACGCCCTGTTTTGAGGGACCGTACCTAGTAGACAGGGTCACTCCTACTGCTGTGAAACTCAAAGGAAGAAGAGCTTGGCTGCACTTGAATGACATAAAGCTTTACAAGGAGAGACTCTAACCCCTGCTGCACCCACTGACAGTGAAGCAAGAGAAGACGTCATGTGCATGCTGACAAGATCGGCTACCAAGAGCCAAAACAAAGAACAAATGGAATAAAAACAATAATTTGAAGTATCTGTTTTTCCCAAGTTCAAAGGGATACAAGCAAACTTTGCAGCATTCACAGACATTCCAAGATGGGTAAAAGAGACAATGCGTTAAACAACAACGAATATGAAGACTTCACATGACAATATGTGTTGCCTGATACGTTATACACATGTTTTCATGCTGTTTTCCTATACATACTTATATCTTATTCATCTTTAGTGAGACAACACTCCTATTATTTGCAGGATCATAATTGCAATAGTATTACACTTTCTGTTATAAAATTGTGGTTTATAAGAGTGACAGAAACTGACCAATTTGATTAAAGTGAATTGGAATTCCCATTATATAAGATACACATTGCTAGCAAGAAGACTGCCTACTGTACAGAATATAAATCGACACATGGACATTCTTGCAAAACTTCTTGTAGTTACATTTTGCACAATGTGTTCTCTTTACATTCTCTTACTTTTAACATTTCACCAAATGATGTTTTATAATACAGGTGAAGTTTTTAATAATGAGATATCCATTTCTATTCCTAACAAAAGCACAAGTGATATTTCCCTGATGTTTCATGCACAATCAACACAACAACAACAACAATAAAGAGATTTAATGTGATTAGAGAAGAATTGCAGGCCATCAGGCTCATGACGCTCCAGAACAGCAATGGAAGGAGGCTTGTGCACTAAGATCGGGCCTTCTTGCTGTAATTACCTACCTGCCCCAGATGGAGAAATATGAAACCCTGATAGAAGCAATAACTATGCTGCCGACCTTGCATACGAAAATGGTGGAAGAAGTAGATGAGGCCGAAGATGAAGATTAGTTCTCGTCTGTGTTCTCATGGGTTCCAACCTGTATGGCAAATGCCTTCAAACTACTGGGAGCAATGCTAGTGTTGGTATTGCTAGGATGCTGTCTTATAAGTATAAGCATAGGACAGTGCAAGAAAACAGTGAAATTTGGATGATTTGTGTGAATGCTGTAACTCATGAGCACACACAGACCAAAAGCACCACCCTTGAGCACCTGATAGGAAGTTCTCTGGCACCCCGGGAACAAAGTTGTATTATACCAAGGATCATAAGAACTATGTAGGACATTTGGTAATCTGTCAACCAACTAGGGAATGTTGCCACATGACCTGGAGTGTGGATGAACACATAAAGAACACAAATGACCTGAGGCCGGGTGATAAAGATATGGATTACAAAGAAATCACAGTGCAAAATAAAGGTGAAGAAAATTGAGAAGGTGGTTGAGGACTTGACCAGGGGGGGGACGTAAAGAAGCAGATGCACACATCACTCGTGGAGCGCACCCCCTGGCCTCCGTCATATTGCAAGAGCAGCAAGAAAGAACTGTGTCTGACAACTGGTATCATTCCAATAACGCATCGAAGATATGAAAGATTTTATGCACTCAGACAACTGTACCAAATGTATCCTCAAACTGAAGTTTAACATGTGGATATAAAGAAATCATATATACTGAGAAGATACGAATAGATGCAGTAGATGTATATACCCAGAAACGCAAAGTAGACAAAGAAATATAGAAGCTTGCTACAGTAGAAAATATAACACGCATAAAACAGCCATGTTGAGAAGATGGATGTTGGTTTTGTATGATAATAACCTAAGAAAAAACAAGGAGAAAGACCAAGGCTGTGATATATGATGGCTAGTTTATTTATATAGCACCCATACAAAATGTGTTTCCAAGCGATTCAAGGCAAGGAAGGGAACAAGAGAAAATACAATGAGATTCTTACAGGCCATGAACAGTAAGGATGTGAAATTAACTATCGTATTCAGCCACACGGCAAGTGCTACGACATAGATAAAGAAGGAAGGGGGAGAGTGGGAAGGAAATGGAAACCGACAGGTGACTACCGTACTGGGCCTGATGACATTTCTCGTAGAGCCGGAGAAAAACAAAAGGT
Organism: Ambystoma mexicanum; assembly: GCF_040938575.1. NCBI lineage: Eukaryota > Metazoa > Chordata > Amphibia > Caudata > Ambystomatidae > Ambystoma > Ambystoma mexicanum. The sequence continues at coordinate 98,031,731 of NC_090941.1, read as the reverse complement.
GAGGGAGAGGGGTGCAGAAAGGGAGGGGAGGAACAAAACAAGCAACTATTCTACTAGGCCTGATGACATTTCAGATAGTGCTGGGGGGGCAAGTAAGGGGAGGTGACAGACGAGGTTGCTATCATACTAGGTCCAGGGACAATTCTAATAGAGTAAGTGCATAGAAGAAAGTAAGGGGAGGAGGGGAGGAGATAGCAAAAGGGAGAGGGGGAGAGAACAGTGAGTAATCAGTCAAAAAGAGTGGAGAAGCAAGAGGGGAGAGTGAATACAATTGCCGAAGTCAGTAATAACACATAATGTTGCAAGCCAGGATACAAGATGAAGATGAGAACAGTATGAATCAGGGCCACCATGGGTACAAGATGCAAAGGAAGTTCAGCATGAGAGTTGAGAAAGGGTGACACACCATGAAACAATGAAGTCCATTAAAGTCAAGTCCAGCATTGGCCACAAGACGGTGATGGTCAAAACAGAATGTATCAGGACAGACTCCTGCAGAAATAGGCTGGAGGGTGAGGAAGGGGAGCAGGGTAGAAGAATAAAGCAAAACAGGCAACACCTGTGTGCGAGAAGGGTGAGGGGCACAAGGGAACATCACAAGGGACTAGAGGGAGGGGTGGCCTGTGGGGACAGAGGGAGTAAACACATGTTGGTGCATGCTTACCTGCTGTCTGAGCAGGGGGTCGGGCCCTGGGTCCTCCTGGTCCAAACAGGTCCAAACAGGAATTGCCCTTTTCTTCGTCAGCCCTTCACTTCTAATGCCCGGGTGAGAGACGCCCTTCATCTAAGAGTTAGAAGCAGGAAGGAAGAGGGAGGGCAAAAAATGTGGTTGGTTCTTAGGCAAGGACCTAGATCCACTTGCACCTGCTCCCCATCTGCTAAGGAAAATAGGCTGGAGGGCTCCTCAAGTAGGGAAAAAGAGCAGCAACCAGGAAGGCACCAGGTGGCCATGGCCTGCTAAGAGGGAGTAAAGAGCCGCAACCTGGAAGGCACCAGGTGGGCGGGGCTTATGCCAGGTGAACTAGAGCCACTTGTAGCTGCTCCTCATCTGCAAAGGAAAAGAGGCTAGAGGGCTCCTTAAGTAGAGAAAAAGAGTCAACCAGGAAGGCACCAGGTGGGCGGGCCAGTGGAGCTGACAGGCACTGAAATTAAAATTAGAGCAGGAAAAAATAATATTTGTTTGGCTACGGATCATGGATACCGCAGCAAGAAGCAACTGTAAGGTTCCAACGAAGTTGAAGAGGATATGATATGATATGGCATTTATAATGCGCCTATACACAAGTTTTCAAGGTGTTATAAGTCCTTTACGCAGGAAATATTTCTCTTACATTAAGTAAAGGAGTTAACATTTGTGAGTGCCAAATATTGGAGATTAAAAAATGCAGAAAGCATATGCAAGACAGAGCAACCAAGTCTCCAGAGGCCAATAATATTAACATCACCTAGTATAAGTGAATCAAATAGCACTAATTAAAAGAACAGAATGGACAAATCATGGTCTCCTCACATGTGGTGCAAGACCAGTAAACAAGACCTATTCATAAACATTCAGATGAAGATAGCAATGTACCTTCACTCCCTTAAATCTTTTTGAGAAGCGAACAGTCAAAAAGTTCTACTACAAAGAGGAGGCCTTGGCTTAGGGCCTAACTGATGAGAGACGGTAGGCTATTTGGCCAAGTGAGCAGTTGTCTGATGTTGTTCCCTGCACCTAGACTTCATTTAGCTTTTGTGCTGCCAACAAGCTGAATGTCCAATGTTGGAATAGTGTGCCAACCAATCAAGATGGCCTATGTGATGATGGACTATCTATTGTTGCAGATGCCAATTCCTACTTGATAAGGGGCAGCCAATGATGTTACTAACACATAAATAAGCTATAGGTATACATGTCCCCTTAACGTGTCCCTCCGCGCGTACTATTTGCCACGTAGGATGACATCATAGCGGACGCATATTGAGGTATAAAACGTTTGTGTAAATGAAATGTATATGAGACTGTGTGAGCTGAGATTTGTTATGCTTGCTAGATTTCCCTACTTAATTGAACTGATAATAAGGAAGTACTTTGCTATATTCTTTCAATCTGTCTGGTTATTTGGGCCTGAAATCAGTTATTGTGGTAATCCATTCCAGCACTTAAGATACCAGGGTGTACAAGCATTTAGCACAGAAGTCCACCTCTGCTACACATATGTCTCAGAAATGTATAACTATCCTTTCATTTGTAGGAATGCTTCACTGGTCAGTAGAAACCAGATCCTAAATCCTGACACACTTCCCCAACATGGGCCATGGGCTAGTAAAGTCACCACGATCTCTCCACAAGAGCACACAAGTCCTAGTGACTAGTGAAAAGGACCGTAAAGTTAGAGGGTTGGGCTCACAATTAATGGTATATCCAGATTGAAAGCAGAGGGCAGATATAACAGATCGTAACTATGTACAACAAGATAAGACAGGTAAAGAAACAATATAACCCGGACAACTGAGAAAACACTGCTAAAATGGTAAAAGGAGTAGCAAGCTGAAATGTGGGAAGTTAGCCAATCCTCGCGAATCCTACACTTTGTGCTCTACTAAGCAAGGCATTTGACATACGGTAGCTCAGAGGGCGATATCCAGAACCTTCAGGCAATACATATAAGCAATGTGGTGAAAGGAGTTCTTAAGGTCGGCCCAGCCTTCAGAGTTATATTTGGCCAAGGTGCACTGAAAGTGTGATGACTTTTGTTAAGAGTAGGGCAAAATGGGCTCAAGAAAAGGATATAAGGGAAGTAGATAGCGATAAAAGGAATGGAGTGACATTTGCCAGGAGTTCACCTCGGTTGTGTGAGAAAGGGGAAGACTCATCCGTGGCCTCAGTAATCAATGTGAGGGGGGTATAGGACTAGTCTCTAACACATAGTCTTCCAGTTGTCTAACTCTGGGCTTTGTTATGCAGAGCTTTAAAATGAATCCCTCAAAATGAAGAACAACTAATCGAAACATATGTGAATATTACATGAGTAGTACATTTTAGCAGGGCCGTGGACACTGCAATTAATTTTATCACTTCTGAAAGGGTGAAAGGTTGAACAGGCAGGCATACAGTACACTGGCATGCAGTTCTAGACAACTGGCACTTAACCCACTGAGATATCTTACCTGCTAATAAAAATTCTACCAAACCGTGCACATGCTGCAGTGGGGGTACATACATGAGCATTTGCATACTCGGGAAACTCCAGACCCAAGCCAACAACATTAAGAACGGAAAGTAACCAAGACTGTGAAATGAGGGTTTTGGTGTGAAATGTAATGTTTTGTTATGAATTAAGAAAATAATGGTGCCACAGAGTGCAAGGTCAAAGCAACTCCTTCCAAGATGTTGAGACTTCCCTCTAAAGTGTGAATCTCTGGGTGTCAAGATCTTTGATCGGGAGAGAGCGGGTGGTAAACAAATGTCAATACAGTCTCTCGCTTGGCTAGTGAAACGTGGTAACATAAAGGCGGTGGAGGGCTAACTGAAATTTGCTAAGAGCTAGCTGAAATGAATATATAGGAACCCCTGTGCCATTTTAAACTTGGTTAAAACAGTATAGAAACATTTTTGCAGTGAAGGTTTCAAATAACAGAACAAAACACAATGGTGGTGGTCAATGTTACTTGACCCGAAGTAGATGATATGATTTAATAACTGTGATTGCAGAAACATGATCCTAAGCAGGCAGAGATAGCTGATAATACCATCACATTTTCACACAGCACCACCTGGTGGATTATCCCCACTTGCAAGCACTGTCAATATTAGTCAATAGTTAGACTGACAGCCCCCCTATGCACACAGACACGTAAACTAGCATTATCTCTAACTCCAGTACACTCCCAGTTTGCAAATGTATGGATACTGCATTGAACATCCCCAAACAGCCACAAACAATAATGTAAAAAAGGCAGCCACTGCAGAAACACTGAATTTACAGCTGAGAAAAGACAGTACACATATCTTTGCTCCCTAGGATGTAATAGAAAGAAGTGGGATGAGGGCTGGGCCATCACCAGAGGATAGGCTTTCAAATACGTAAGGGCAATAGAACTGGCACAGTACCCCACAATCCTACAAGGTGACAACAGATTTGCTTATGGTGCTTAAAAACTACAGAGTGCAACATTATGCTTTTTACAGAGCTATTGAGACCTGACCTTTACAGTCTCTTCTCTTCATGGTGTAAACAATAGTTGTTACTATTATCCAAAACCATGGCACTCACTTAATGATTGTAGATCCCATCAGTTGCAGGCTTGCACCAAGATCACTAAAGCATGTGCTTGAATCGACCTGAGCTGTCTTATTCATCGGCTGAAAGCACACATACCCACAATGTGTCTTCTATTAATTGGAATATATTGAATCAGTTATTCACCAGTTTGTCTGCTGCATCCCCTTTATACCCCATTGGAAACGTTCTGAAAAACTGGTGGGACAAAGTACCTTGTTTGGCTCTGCAGAATGCTGGTAGTGTGCTTCGTGGAGCTGAGTCAAACCAAACAGCGGATGTTTGGCCAGGAGGAGAAATGGGGAGGTGTCAGTCACTTGGGTAACAACAGACCCCTCAATAAAAGCAAATTCCTCCTAGGCTCTATTTCCAAGATAGTGACACCTAGACCTCTTCCGCCACCATTGAATCCCAAAGGAGTCCTCTTAATGGGACCACAATGGATCCTGAACACTGCAAACACACTTGTCATGGGACCCATGATGTTTGGTGACCTATTCACTAGGTCACAGTCCACTACTGATTTGCAGAGAAATGAAAAATGTCTGTGATTCCAGTAACATGCAAATCATTCACAAACCACACAATGAAGCCAGGAATATGTTAGGAAACACACATAGGCCTGCCAAAGTGTACTTATCTGGCTTAAACTCCAACAGAGGTTTGTGCCAGATGAAGACAATGCTCTTTGACACATCATACACACATTCAAATTACAAAATTGTCACTGGGGTTTTTATAGGTTTAGGCTGGCCCCCACAGCCCAATGCATACCCACTGCAAGCCATGAGTCACAGCCAATGACAAGCCTACCTTAGCCCAGTAGCAAAGGTGTATATCCACTTTTAGAGTTCAACCCAGGGAAGCGGGTATGATTCCTATATAAATAAGGCAGTTCCCTCTGGCGGTGTGGGTTGGGAAACAAAAGGCTTTACTTCGGAGAAGGTTGGAGACTGGAGAGCAGCAGAGATGGTATTGTCTGGAGAAACTTTGCAGAGAATGGATAATGCAGCAAGGCCAAGAAAAAGGTGACTGCAAAGGTGGAAAGACCTGGAGGGATGGAAGAAAGAGAGAGGGTGAGTACACATCTAAGGAAGAGAAGGAGGAAGTAAGAGCAGGAGGGGATATTATGGTGCTAGTGAGAGATGTAGAGAAGGTGGTTGAAGAAAAGAAGAAGGTGGGTATGGGGGTCGTGGGACCTGCGTAGAGGAGTGTAGTGAGGCCCATAGAAGTGGTTATGGTGGTAATGAGACCAAAGCAGAAGCAGGTGGCAAGCGCAGATGGAAGGAAGGTGGCAGTAGTAACAGGAGTTTTGAACGTGGATGTAGGTAAAGAGATGATGGTTAAAGAGGATGCAAGACCTCAATGGAAGGATGCAGTGAGCTAAGATCCACTTTAAACCTTCATTATATTCCAACTTCTGCAACACGCTGTCGATCACAGGGTTAGATTCTCACCTCTCACTGTCTCAATAATCTTTCCAAACACATCATTCTTTGAATTTTCCATCTCCTATTTCTTCAATTCTGGATTGACGGTCCTCAAAGTTCCTTTATTTCTAATTCCAATATCAAAATCATAATAGATCTTTCCAAGGCGTTTGAGCACATTATAATATCAAGAAGGTTTAAAGTGTACCTGAGCCAATCAGAAGTAAATTGACTGGTTAGAGGATCGGGTGTGAAGTCTGGTGAAGTTTTGCCAAGTGAGCAAGGAATTGGTTTTGACAGGATTATATTAAATGCCCTGAGGAGGACCTCAGCAGGAGGTTTAAACACTTGCTGGTAACAAACGAGTAAAGAATTGTCTCATAATTGGAAATGTTATGAATTTACTGCAATTAACATGGAACTTAGACTTTGTTTTATTGTGTGGCACAACTGGTCTGGTGCTTTTAGTTGTGTAAATCTAGTGATGTATGGTTAGGGGTCACATTTCCAGATCAGTGTGTCCCGCTCTTTTAATTTGAAATAGGAGATGGCTTTAACATGGTCAGAGGAAGGCCAGTGGAGGACTTACCTATTCCATGAATAAGACTTTCATGAAAAGCTGTAGAAATGTTTTGCACTATACTACAGTATGATCCCTTTGATCACCATGCGATAAAAGATAATGTGTTGCTGGTGGTTCCATGGTTCTGCTGTGTCCCCAGGGGAGACAGACGGTTTGCAATATACGGCCCCAGGCTATGGAATAACCTCCCAAGGTAGCTAAAAAAAGGACACTCTCACCCAGTTCGGTAAAGCATTGAAAACATTCCAATGTAAATAATACAGTGATTGATATCTGGTGGTATCGAAACTTGTGCTCATGTCTCATAATTGGAGTGTATCTTATTTGTATCATCTGCACCTAGATGAGGTTAATTTCTGCTCAGTCTTGCCATACACAAATGCATCAAATCAAATCAAATTGTAGCATTATTTTTGCTGATAATTGCCTGAAGGATAGTGCCCTTATCAATTGCTGACCATCGAATCCTAATCCCCTTTGGGGCAGGCTCCACTAATGCCAAAACGGGATCAAAACTCTGTACCTTAGGACTAGATTTTCACAATATTTCACTGTTGAATGGTGATCACTACACAGGTCTTGCAGCACATACAAGTCTTATCATCTTGTCCATTGATTGTCTGGGATGCTAAAATAATCAAGGGATGCAAAAATAATCAAGGAATGTCTTTGGGTTAATGACCATTTACAGAGTGCCGGCCCCATTCAACTATCCATGGATAAAAAGCCATCCCCATTGAAACCAATCAGGAATCTATCATTAACTGCTCTGGTGTTTCAATATCCTCTGTCAGGTTAAAGAGATCGGGAGTGGGGGCCATTACCAATTTTTAAATCAAAATCATCACCCAGAATTATACAACCTTCCTAATTCCTGTCATCATTCAGCCAATCATCCAGACATTCTTTTACAATTCACATTGAGGTGTGCTTATTCTATTTTTGAGGGCTATTGTAGAATTTGAGTAGTGTGATCGGTTCCTCTGTCTTTGAGCAGATATTAATGGCTTAAGTGCAATTAGGATCACAATGCCCACCAATATTGGTGAAAGAAATTGATGATTTTACAAAAAAGCATAAGCCTCCAAAAGTCTACCCCCTGTGGTTCATTGCTGGTTTCATTTGATAAGTACACAATCTGTCAAGAACATTCTCATGCGTGGGCCAGATTTCTTGCAACAGAATAATATCATATTATAATAAAATATTTACAATCTCAGCTGAGACAACTTTTTTCACGGGCCCAACATTTTCAAACTTGACATAGCTAAATATTTCATTGACACATCCAGCGACTTACTTGACAGATCATACATAGCAAGCATCATAACAATAGTATAATTAGTAACATTTGAACATGGGGACGTTGTTTAAAGCTGTTCATATATGACAGGCATCTCGGGTATTGCATCAATTACAATATTGTTTCGCACATAAGGTATATCGCCACCAGAATGAGAGGAAATTCAATCTATATCCTCAAGACTGGAGAGACATATATATCTATTTTTGGACACAGTAATGCCGAGAGGACACATGGAACCATGGGGGAAAATTGTGCTATGTCACCTGCCTTTTGCTCTAAATTCATTCTCAATTGCATACTGTCCTTGGCATTATTCAAATGACCAATCCTGGTAGGGCACCTTGAGATGGATATACTAGTCTGCTGATCGTGTCTTGACTGTGAAACAGAATCATGGGGATATAAATAAGATTTTGGAAATATTTTCAGTTGATTCCTTGGTGAACACACTCCTAAAATAGAATTGATTTTAAAACTAGCAATTGGGGAATTTTCAAAGGAGTCCACAATACAATAACCCGTGAAGGCTTATTCTTTTAAACCAACCCAATTGACACAACTGCCAATTAAAATGATGCTTGGATGTATGCTGGGCCCCCCTTTTCATAGTGATCCAAAGGGTAATCTTACTATTGAGTGTTCCAATTGATTCTACACCTACTATAACCTCAACTGCCCCAACTGGTGGAAATGCAACAGAGGGTAAATGTAGGTGAGACCGTGTCAAAAACTGTGCAGCCTCACTTGAATCTTTATGATTATAGGATAGTAATGTTGGAGGTGAGATTACTGATGAGGCATGGCCACCATGCACATCTACTGCACTCCTTTTGTTTGTCTTGTGCTCTCTCTCCCCCAGAGACATAACAGGGAGTGGGGGGGTTGTGCTTCCTTTGCCATAATATTGGTGGGCATATCACTGGGTAAAACTCAAAACATTAACAGGTAAATATCTATGCCTTGGAGATGTGTTACTCGGTAGCTCTGAATGCATTAGAACCCTCTTTCTTCAAACCCCTTAAAATATCTAATCACAGATAGGAAACAGCTAGTTGTATAAAGTGTGGCCCATGATATCTGAGTGTACTCTGGGAGAACCAATGTAATCTGAAACCATAAAATCTGAAAATAGAGTATGGTAGACCTTTCCCTTTTGTTTAGAAATTTTAACTTGCACTATACATTAAGTGGTGGAGTGCTTTTGATCATTCATATGTCTTTCAACGCCACAGTGGGGGCCCACCATTGCCAGTAATGGCCCGTCAGGCGGAGCCAAGGTTGGCCAGAGTGATGCAAAGGCCTTGGCAAAGGCTGTGTGCCATTACCAGCCATACCTGCCCCCCACTGTGGAAGTGAAAGCCATTAACCGGGTGCAAATACTTTTTTTCTCCCTTGGGAAATGTGCGCCGCGTGCACAGCCAATCTCCCGAGGGAAAAGAAAAGTGAAAAAATATGGCCGCCACCATAGGGAAAGGGACTAAGTCCCTTTTCCATGTCCATGGTGATGGGCGGGAGATGGGAGGAGCGCTGGGACAGGAGCACAATGCTCCGCTCCAGCAGGTAAGTGAGGAGGGAAGAAAAGGATGGTAAATAAGTTGGGGTTATTTGGAGTGGTGGGGAGGTGGGGAGGTAATAGGGACATGTTGCCTCCCCAGATTAAAAAGAAAAATGAAAAATGGTGCCAACCTGGGAAGAGCCTCGGGTGGATTGAACAGCGGCCAGAGAATGTGTATTCTCACCCGCTGTTTCAGCAACTTGATTGGCTAAACTGTCTTCCCCAGGTGCAAATGGTACTTTGCATTTCATGCTAAGAACCTAGGGTTATATAAGATGCTAAGGCTTACCGTCCTCTGCCCTGATTTGGAAGAAAATAAAATGTATAAATCAGAGAAGTCTAATGATTTAGAAAACCACCCTTTAACAATGTAGTCCAACCCATGTTGAAAGGATGGAAATATTATCTTTGTTTAGTCATGAAATTGATTTTTTTTTAAAGTATCATTGGTTTGACCAAATAACCTGTATTGTCTCTCTTCTATCTTATCAAAAGTTGAAGAAAACATAACATTGACTAAACTAAGTGTGGAAATATATGAAACTGAAGAACTGCTAGGTGAGAATTAACAGGTAAATGAGGAGAAACATTGTTACATTGTCTAAATTAATGTACAGCACATCGGTCAAATCATTAAAAAAAGGTATGCTTCCACCTGACGTACAACTTAATTTACCCATTTGATAAAAGTCTAGAGGAATGTAAGGAGTACTTGGGTATGGAAGTTCAAAGGGATAACTGGCACATTGTACTTCTGTACATCTTCACAGTGTATATTGATATGCAAAATAGACTTCAACAAAAAAGTAATCTGATCCAGAACAAATTGGACTCCTTGGTGATAAACAAGCTCAACTTAATGTCCACAGCCAAGTGTTGGTGATGTTCCTCAGATAAGGGTATTCTGTCACATACGCTGGTGCACTGTACATGTGATGCCATCCCATAGAAAGATGTACTTGAACACATCTATATGTTGACTTGGTACAGAAATCGCCAAGATCCTTTGGTAAATCTTTTCAGCGCATTACCTCATAATATGAATATCTCATGCCCATAAAAATCGTTGTTTAGTGTAACACAGTGATCCAGTGGCACTGGCAAATACAAAAAGGTACTACGAATTGAAGAACAGATTGATGAAGCATGTTATGTTTGCACAGATGGTTAGATTGATTTCTTGCCTGCTGGAGTTGACAGTTACTTGATGAACTGAGAGCCCACTTTTATGCTCATACATGATCAAACATAGATCCCAATTTCTGTTACTTGATCTACCTCACTGATAAAACAATTAAAAAATTAATAAATAATAAAATGAATCCCATGCCAGGTTATACACCCCCTTTTAAAGTTTGAATGGGCTACTCATCTGTTCTAATATTTGAATCATTAATAACACTTCTCATTCATCGTGCAAATTGCATTGTTGTCACCCATCGGTAAATTGTGAACTCTTTCAGAGCCAGCATAGCTTGCATTGACCCACCCAAGTGCACACCTGCACACTTCACGTATACCAAATAAAGTAGTGACTTGTGTGAGGTTCTCATGGTTTCGTATCTGTTGATGCAAGATAAAAAAGTCTTGCTCAGTTTCCGGTAGGAAGTACTTTTAATCTAGTTAAGGTGGTAGCTCCAAGATGTGCATTAGAGGTGCAAAAGGGAATAGTAAACCTGATAAAATCATATGCAATGTGGTTAGAAGAGGCCACAGCAAGATAAAATGCAGCAGAGATAAGAGGGCTGAAAAATTCTAATAAGTGAAAAGGGCTTGTGGATTTTCTACTCTACTGTGTCCCTAACTAGTTGATGAAAAGGCAGATGAGGTTTCCACGTTTGACATTATTCATTTCTTCACTAGTGTCCAAGCCGCAAAACCTGTGGGGCAGTTGGCCGATCCGACTGCCTCGGCTTTGGATGTCGCACAGGCACTGTTTGCAAGGCTGCAACAAATGCTGGCTTCTTTCGTGCAACTGCTACCAGGACCTAGCATCTCAGGTGAGGCTGGATGTTTTTTTTTTAATGCTTTATTCAACTCACTCCTATACTTTGATGTTTCTGAGAGGAGGTGCATTCTCTCAGATGGATATACTCTCTTACAAGCACTGTTAAGGTATGAGATGGATTCCACTCTCTTACAAGCACTGATAAGGAAGATGATGGGAGCTCCTATGGCAGTACAGGAAATTCCTCATTTGCTAACCCTCCAAGGGATACCTGGAGATTTGTGTAACTTATCTTAAGAGTTCTCCAACATTAGAGAGGTTCCTCCGTGTTTCATTGAATACATACTCACAATCATGTGCTGCTATAATACTGCCCGGGATGAAATAAATCAGCTGATGAGAATAATTATGTCCCTGGATGTTATACAGATTAACACAACATGCTAATTGGCCAGTGGCAGATCTGGGTATGAGCAAGCTAGAAACAGGTTAATAACCGCCATCACTGAAATCTGCCCCCGAAAAAGCGATTGGGGAACATTGGACATTATAAATTGAATAAGGGCAAATCTGCCACAGTGTACTTAGATTAATTAAAGATAGTATTCACACAGCATTCAGGTATTACTAGGCCTGATGAGCTATTCCTTTGATTCTGGTTTTCTGCCTAAATTACAAGCCCAACTGAAGACCATCTGTATTGTATGGCAGAAAAAAAACATTATCATGACTGGTTTCAGTTGTGAATCAGTGTGTGGCTTGTCAGGAACAAAAGAAAGAGAATACTGAAAACAAATTGATGACATTACAATTGCAAAACCAACATGGGCAGGCACTGGCAACACCTCTAAAAATAATTGGTTTCCAATTAGGATTTTGGGTTAGATGTAGGGGCAGAGGAGCCCCACAGCAGGGATATTAGGTACAATACGGAGTCAGGGACAAGAGGGCTATAAAGGATATCAGGGATTTCATGGAGAGCAAGGATCTTAGTGATATCAGAGGGAAAAGGGACTATATTCATCCATCGGTGGGCAAAAAATGCAATTCTTTATGCTGAAAGAATGAATTCCCCTAGAGACCCCAGAAAGGTGTGTTTCCAAACCCCCAGGAACAGTGCCTTACCCCACATCCCCTAATTAGTGTTCTAAGCACCTCCCCTAACCATTATGTGGATTTGCCTAGTTCCTTCCTAAACCCCTATGCTACAAGATTTTTCCATAGCCCTTGTCCCAACCACCGGCAACTGACCCAAATCCAATATAACTAAGAATGAAACATGCCCCATCATTAACCAGGTGATGGATCAAAAATGACTATAAAGAAGGACGATATGACGTGAAGTAGAAGGGAAATCTATACCCTGCCTGTTTAATACTGATAATAGCAGATTTGCTATACAGTCTAAATGCATTCCCCATGTTCCATTAACCTCAGATACAGTGATGGCAGTAGGGATCCGGAGGTACATCAGAGGTCAAGCTTGGTCCTATATCGACAGGCATGCATTCCGTCTCAGCCCTTCTGCTCCTTTTATTTTATTAGGTAGGACCTTATCATGAAAACTCGAGTGTATGATTTACTGATAATCAAACAGCATGTTTCTTAGTATTTATACCCAAAATGTATACCCAAAATCCTGAAACAGTTTTAGCAGTATTCCATGTACCAGCCAACAAGGGACACTTTCAGGAATGGGAAGTGGCCAACTGCCTTACAGGATTTGATAGGCTTCATAACCATAGTCTCTGTGGTCAATACCCTGTAATGAGGTTGGAGACATTCATAAAGCTAAACTAGTAAATATTGAGGTTGATCTTCTAAGAGGTACCACCATATTATCCAATACCCTTTGAAGCCAGAAGCTGAGGAAGGTATTGCTCCAGTCATTGAATCCTTTTTTGATACAATACATTATTATTCTGACCACCACCCCATGTAATAATATCTAATATTGCCAGTGAAGAATCTTGGTAGGAACACATATAGTTTTGTGCAACACCTGGGATCTGTGAATTCAGTGGTTATCGCATATTTGTCCTCAACCCAACTACAATTGTAGCTTGCATACCACCAACTGCAACCCATTTCACAGTAATGGATTTGTTTTCTTCTCCAATCCTATACATGAAGAGAGCTGGAATGTTTTTGCTTTCTTCCATAGAGGAACCCAGGACACCTAGAGGCAGCGTCCCCAGGGCAAGTCCCCCACCCTGTTTGCCCAACAGTTAAAGAAATGTTCAATCACATCAGATTTCCCTGGAAGTCAGAGTTGGTGCAGTACTTAGATGACATTTTGCTAGCCTCTTCTTCTTGTGGGGCTTGCAAAGAAGACACCCAGGTACTGTTAAATGCTCTTGGCAAATAAATGCCATGAAGAAGATGTTACAGGTATGTATGGAACACTGTTCGGGTTGTGATATTGTTATGAGTAAACAAGTCATAACCCACTCCAGAATGGAGGCTGTATACACAGTCACACAAATGAGAGCTTTTCTTGGCATGGTGGGATATTCTAGGCAGGATTCTGGGTTATGAAGATCTTGTAAAACCTTGGTTTCACAATTGATGTGCTAATACAAAAACCTGGGTTTCATCAATGGCCTATTGCATACTACAGTAAAGAACCTGATCCATTAGCAGCTGGCATGCTGCAGTACAGCAGCACAACAATGTGAAAATATTGTGTTAGGGTCTCCTTTGGATACCACACTCTGTGGTGTCTTTGTCAATGAGAAAATACAAGACATGTACTTGTCCTAGACCAAAAAAATTAAGACTTTCTATTAAATCCCTCTAATATCACCCTGCCCGATGACCACGATTAAACTCAGCATCTCTGTTTACTTCTCCCCAGGATAAGGAGCTAAATGAAACAGAACCCTGTGATGTGTTGATATGATATAAACTGATTTTATTCCCTGAGAAGATTAGAGTGACACCCCTTTACACAACACAAACTTGATTTACTTAAAGGATGATTCATGCTATCAAGATCGAAATATACATTTGTGGCAGCGTATGGGGTCTTAGACCCAGGGATAGTTGTGGAAAGTTGGAAATTATCTCGGGTTACTTCAGCACAAGTGGCAGAGCTTGTGAAAATCACTAGAGTGTCCAAACTACTGACATATCAGCAAACTGTGAATGTATGTACTGATTCCAATTTGCCTTTGGAGTACCCCAAGATTTTGACACGCTGTGAAAGAAACAAGTCTTCCTGACATACTCAGGCTCACCTATCAAAGATCATCCGTATGTCAAGAACCGTCTAGACACCATAATTCTCCTTAAACAAATCGCCATTATAAAGTGTGCAGCTCACCAGCCCCGGACAATGAGATCATTTGTGAGAATTTTTTGCTTATTCCTCTGCCAAGCTAGCAGCCGTAATGAATTCCCAGGTTCAATATACACTGTCTTATGAGAAAGTGAAACATGCTCATTCTAGTGAAAAAGACGATTGGCCATGTAAAGGATGAATTCTTAATGCACAGATAAACAAGGTAGTTTTGTAGCGCGGAAGATGTTCCTGTCACACTTAACCAGATTATATCAGAGACAAGCACATAAAGGATAGTGATCTCCAACTAAGAAAGAAATTGGTTTGACCCTGAGTTTGCAGATTTAGCTCAATACATTTGCAGAAGGTGTGTCTTACATCTTCAAAATAATGTGCTAACAACTATCCCAGTCACACAAGTAGCACAGCTTCTCACACATCGACAATTTGTAATTCGCCAATTGGGTTTTCTTCAGCTGAAGTAACTTCAAATGTGGACTGGTCAAACTTGATGTTTTCTCTGGTTGCACACCAGCCAACGCCATTATCATTGCAAACATTCTCATCAAGGACTTCATACCAAGGTTTGGAGTACCACTTACAATAAACAGCAACAAAGGGACACAATTTGTAAAGCAAATAATAAGAGAGCATTATACTGCTCTCAATGTAAAGCATAATCACAACTATTGACACCATCCACAATCAGCAGGGTGAGTGGAGCACCAGAATTGAATCATTAAGAACAGCTTATCCAATCTATGTCTAGAGACATGTTTGAAGTGGCCTGAAGCGTTTCCTTTATTTCTGCTTACCATTTGATGTACCCAAAACTGGAAAATAGGGCTGAGTTGCCACATGGCTCTTTTTGGAAGACTAATAAGACTAGCTTCATATCCCCACAATTAATATGTATATGCTAACATACATTTGACAACTGACTTGCATGACTTTGATAAGACCCTAATTCGCTCCATTCATTCTTTTCATGAACATGTGAAGATGTACATTCTGAAGATGCCAACTGATGCCTGTCATTCTCTGGAGCCCAGCGAATACGTAATGGAGAGAAGTCGCAAGCGGAAATCAGCATTGGCAATAACGTGGGGTTGACCCTTGCAGGTACTTCTGACAAGCTCATATTACACTTCCAGTCAGCAAGATCCCTGCTTTTGTCCACTTAAGACAGTGCAAGCCAACAAGCCACAAGAGTAATACATATCATGGGACAGAGTTGCCAACTAACTGTGATCTTCTGCTATTTTGTTTGCACTGTCAAGCTATTTCCTTTCCTTAAGAGATTTACAATTTGTGCTAACACAGCACAAGCCTAGGTGAAGATTTTGACAATTTTGACATGGAGTAACCCCAGCAGAGAATCATGGCACTGGTATCCCCAGAGGTATTTTGCATTGCAGCATGGGGTGTTGTGTGACCTCCATGGGAGCTGGGAGTGTGATATCGATCTTCTCCTAGGATGTTTGCCTTAACCAGCTCAATGTAAGCCTGGTCATTTCCTATACCCTTTTGAGGTGCTCCCTAATTGGATCTCAGATGAGACATATGCCCGAACTTTAGCTGCAGAACAACCATCTTAACTCCCAGTGCAGTTGTGCAGAATGACACTTGTCAGAGGCAAGGGGTCAGCGTCTGGGCAAAGTGTACTTTCAAATAATTTGGAAGCATGCACAAGGAATAACACAATTTCAACTGGACATGCCAGGTGTCATATATGTCAAGGCAACACCACGAATCAAAAAGAGAATCAGAAACTACAATTCTCAGTCAAGCTTAGCAGTAAAATGTCAAAGCAATGGCCATCTTGAATAGGCCAGGACGCATGGGAGCAAAGATAGCTGAAGGAACTCTTTCGCCCCAGACATTGACTTCATCATTCACAGCTTACCCAGCCACCTCAACATTTGGTTCACATGTCGGGTCATGCCCCATGGAATGTAATTCATGACCCTTGTCATTGCAGATAATTATTGAGAACGAGTGGGGAATGATTCTCAGTTTATTTCTTTCAGCCCAATGAAGAAAAATCATAGCAGAATCAGACCCTGCCTGTTTAAACAACATTGTGCAAATATGCTAGGTGTGCTGTCACTCTGTATTAGAACAGAAAAGAGGTCTCAGAGCTCGGGGGTAATAACACTGATATGGGACCTTGTTTTGCAGGCTTGCCCACAGGAAACAACGCTTGTATAAGCATACAGCAGGGAACCTGAAGAAAACCCAAAGAACGGGGCCAATACATTCAAAGAAACAACAAGACAATCTTCGTGATGAAGTATTTCCATAACTTTCTCGGTTAATCCATCTTCTAACTGCAAACAACAAGCCATATCCGGTTGAGTTGGTCTCGCTTCATTACATAAACCTACATGGTAAATCCATTAGCAAAAAATATCCTAAAGTGCAAATGTCAATCATGTAGTACAATACAAACATTTCTTTAATAATCGTCAAAAATGAAATACATTTCATGTTACACCAAACAATTTATTTCATAAAGGATAAATGCACCATTCATACAGTTATAACATGTTCATAATCTACAATCCATCAAGAAATAAGTAAATACAATACCATTTAAAGTGCAAAGTGTGAGAACAATTTCATTCATTCAGCATCATTCAGATGGCATCCATACCATTACCCAGCAAACGTCAAAGAAATATAAAATAAACAAATCGCCTGCCAACTAGTAGAGTGGCAGTTCCTTTTCCTTAAATATAGAATTGTTGGACGAAAATACAACATATTTGTTTTTACTTTTCAAAGGGTGTCACTAAATTGGTTTTTACGAATTACTGAACATATTAGTAATTAAATGCCAGCCTCGTCTTCTTCAGGGCGATAATTATAAACTGCACAGATATTAAAAAGGAAAGCACCTGCTCAAATCAGCACTGAGCTCCTTATAACCAAAACTACCACATGGATACAGGTGGTGCTTGCAAAACGAGTGATAATGAGAGGACCAATTACCTTCAAACACTGAGCCGAAGAACTTAATTGCAACATACTGCTATTCTTATCTGCAAAAATACTGGGCAACCATGTAAGTTTGCATACATAATACTCTCAGAAATTCTGTCCACATTTAATTTACCCTGGAATATATTCCAAGCAGACAACCCACAAGGGTATTGCAGGGAGCAAAAAACTAAAAGCACAATTGTTTTCTAGTATCCTTTAGAAGCATCAGTACGGCATGGACTCAATAAGTACAATTCTGACATATCATTTACCAAAATCTTCCAAATGTGTGCTCTAAACATGGGCCAAATGAACTGGACTTTGTAGTCTCTTTCACCCAGCCCTCACTCTATATTTAATACTCTTTCAAACAATAATGTGTACGTGATATAGGAAACATTAATATCCCAACAAATATTGGATTGTTGCACAACCTTTTTTAAATTTAATACATAAGGTCACAACATTCAGCCAACATGTGTTTAGACCAAATATGGTCCTTTTCAGGGCTGATTATATTATAAATGATTTGGGCCAGATTATACAAATACAATGTTGTTCGAAATAACATTATAAATACAAAAATCAAATCCACGTAAAATTTTGTTTCAAAAAGTAATAGAAAAACAAACAAATGAATCAATGCAAAAAAGTTACTGGAAAACACAAACGAAACGCAAAACACAAAACGACAAGAACAAGTTGAACTAATTAGATCCATGTTCAACAATAATTATTGAACGTGCACAGTAAGTTACAAACACATCTCAAAGGGTTAAAAAATTACATTTCTGTTCATATAATCTAAAATTATTTAGATTAACACATATTTCAATGAAAGCCAAATTGCAAACACCAGTTTGTGCTGCACTGTTCCCAAAATACAATTATCTTGTCAACCAATAACCCAAATTGCATCAGCAAGTTCGCCCTTGTGAACACTCACAACTCTAACTTAAGTGTGTGTTAACACATACTAAACAAAACCTTAAGAGACTCCAAAGTCGCCGTTGCACCAAACAAACACTCCAAAGTGCAAAAAGCCAAATCTTACCAGCACTCCTTGTGCATGCTCAACACAAAAGCCCAAGATTAAAATGGTGCTTACCATGAAAGTTCAATTTTGCAGACATCCCTGAGCAACACTTAAAATATGACAGTGTAATACACATAGATAAAGAGCTATGTGTTTTATGTATGTAGATTACACTGTCATGTTTTAATTATTGCTAATGGATGGTATTTGAAATGTGGCTTTCATTAAAATATGTGTTCAACTATTTTAGAGTATGTGAACAAATAAAGTAAATATTGCTCAATATAAGTTAGCTGTCTCAATGCTTATTTGTAATATTTGAAAATATCCTTAATCACAATCCTTCCACCTTAGGCTGCCATCATCAGCGGGTTTCATTATGATTCGTAGCTAGTGTGTCAATGTATTCAATGATAGGAGTTCAGCCTTAGTCAGATTTTATTTGATGTGTTTTTTGGTCATGAGATGTTTATCCAATTCCTTCATCACCACAGAGAAAGTTAAAATTTCTTTCGAAATATCTTTTGTTCTAGGTAAAAAAAGATGATTTCAGTCAAAAGAGGTTATCAGAAATATCATATTGTCCTGATTCTTTATCATCAAAAAAGACTTTTAACATGTTCTCAAACATTTCTGTATTTCTCTAACAATTATTTACAATGGTGCCATTGGAGGTTATGTCTGAGAGTCATGTGACAGAAACACATAAAATACAAAACCATTGCACGTATACTGTGCCATGGCCCGGGGGGGGGGCTTTTGTCCCAGTGTACTGTAACACATGAATCCACTGCACTGCCTCCATATGAAACTGGGGAAGATTCATCTCTAGATTCTATGTCTCTTGCCTCTAGTCACAGGATATAAAATACTGCCACTCAGGAAACTCAGGGGAAGGAGAAAGAGAAAATACAATACTGTGTCTGGGGATATCCCCCTTTAGATACTGTAAATACAGACACAGATTTGGAGACAGAGGGAAACAGAAAAAAGGAAATATTCAAGCCCAGAACTAAGTATAAGAAAGGAAAACTGAATACAAAATATGACTTCACATAGGCAGAGTGGGAAAGCAAAAAAAGGGAAGCCTACATTAGAAACCTTAGATAGAGCAGATAAGGAATTATATTGGATGAACTAGACAGAGACAGGATCTACATTAATGGAAGAATTAGAAAGAAACACAGTAAAGGGTCAGCATTGCGGGAGTTGCTCCCTCATGCAGCAAACAGACAGAGAAGAGCGGATGGTATGTTTTGTTTTTTGGAGGACAAAAGGAGGAGGGTCTGAGTGAGCAAAATCACAGGACCAAGAGGGAAAAGTTTTAAGGAATTAGTGGAGGCCATGCGAAAGATGGCCAAGATTATGGATATGGAAATAGAAGAGGATGAAGAAGAAAGTTCAGAGGATGTCAGTAAAGAACGGGATTAGGAAAGTCAAGAGAAAGGAGTTGAGGTGGAAGAAAAAGGTATTGCTAAGCGAACCAGTAGTTAAGAAAAGGGACAAATATATGAGAATCAGATGGGTATGGCATTTTAGTCCATACAGGGAGTAGTTAAAACAGTAGGAAAGCAAAGGGTGAATGAAAAAGAAAATTTCCTATGCTGGAACTCACACTGTTACAGTGATTAGAAAATGATTCAATGGGGTTTTATTGAGAAACTTTCAGTTGGATGCTAGCAGGATGGACAGAGGGATTAAAACATCTTCTGATACAATGGCCCAGAGATGGATCATTCCAAAAATGATATATGGACACAGCTAGATTATGCATTCGAGAAGCATAGAGAGATTTTGAACAGAATTATGATTATATGAGCGAAGCATTGATAACTTGGGAAACGTATGAACAAAAGGGAGTTAAGGAAAACACAGTGCCTGTTATGATGCACTTTCCACTCATACAGCTCCCAGGAAATAATTTGCAGTATTTCCCATGGCCACAAACAGACAGGGAATATCAAAGTAATCACCTCTATCAGGTGGGGCATATAAATGGATATATCAGTTTGAAAAATAACTGGCTGGTGTACCCTGGTGTTAGGGGACATGAAGAGCCTACTTTCATTGCTTATTGGGGAAAAAACAAAACAGTTAATGGATCAAGCATGTTTGTACACAATCATAATTACTGATGATACCTATGGCTGTGCTGCATTTAATCAGTTCCGCACTTGGATCTGGGAAGCGCTTAAGGCTATGTATCCAGACAAGCCAGAGTAGGGACATTGCTTAGCAGTATCAGGAAACCAGGAGTGGACCCAACAGATTATATAACCTATATGCAAGAACAGTGGAGAGCTGAGGTAGGACAGGCATCGGATCAGACTGGGTAATTTCCGGCCTTGTTCTTTCATATTATAAAAAAGGGTTACCACAGCCGGTTCAGTTAGATTCAGAAAGGAAGATTGTGTTAGAGATAAAACCTTGGGCTGAGATTCATGCACATATAGTGCACTTTTTCAGAGGAATGCAGGCCAAAGGTAATGACAAACAAGATCAAAGTTAAGGGGAGAGACAAAGTTGATTCAGAAAAGAAATTCTAAAATGCTGGAAGGGGCATTGATTACTAGTCAATACAAGGGAATAGAACTATTGAACAATAGCACCTCAGTCTTAGTTTGGGCGAGTGCCCAAGCCTCTATTCGAGCATGGGAGACGATGGGTCTGGAATGAAGCAGGGAGAGGGAGATGTAGAGAGCCACAAGGGAATTATGTTCCCAGTTCTGGCATAAAACAGCATCAATCACAGATGGATCAGTGGGGAAGGGGTATGCCCAGACCACCCTAAGAATGTTGGTATTGTAACAAAGTGGGCCATGTTTCAGTGAATGGGCAAATATTTTCATTTTTAGCAGACACAGGGTCCACTCGCTCCTGTGTGAGGGAAGGGAGTTTCCACTGTCTTCTAGCGTAATGGATACACAAGGTTTATCTCAGTCTATCCACTTGATACCAATCACACAACCAGTAGAAGTCACTTTAGCAGATAAGTCTGTTTAAGCTCCTTTATTGTATGCTCCTCAGGCACCAGTGCATTTACTGGGTAGAAATCTGTTGGGAAAACTAAATATGATGACTACCTGCATGGAGGTGGGATTAATTTGTGAAACTCTGAGTATATACTGTCTCAAAGCGAGAATAGGGCTCATAAAGATTCAGGTAGTGGGGGTTCCTCAATCATTTGATATTTTTCTTCAGATATCCACAATATTGGCAGAGATTGAGGGGGCAGGTTGTATTGTGGAGACAATGACCCGGGTCACTTCAAGTGTATGTGATGGTAGAGAATGGACAATTGAGTGTAGCTTTGCAAATGCCTTGTCCTTTCACCCTCCAGGTGATTACCTGACCTGCTACGACTAACGAAATTAACAAAACTAACTAAATTAATTGTCATGTGGAACAGAGGCATTGAAAGATTCTTGCACAAGTGACACAACACATGAGGACTACTCATCCAAATGAAATGGGCCTATTGAGAGGAATAGGGCCAGTGAAGGTAACCTTAAAAAAAGAGCTCAGTTGCCCAGAGTTGAGCAGGATCTGATGTCTAGAGAGACAGAAGTGAGAATTGCAGCTACTATAAACAAAATACATAGGCAAGAGGCAACATATCAGACTTCTTCTCTGTCTAATACTCTGATATTTCCAGTGACAAAAGCACAGGTTCTTCATGGTGGATGGTGCAGGACCTTAGACCTATCAATCTTACAGTAGAGTTTTATGTGGTTCCAAATCCAGCTACCATTCTTGCAGATATTTCCGTCTGATTCGAAGTATTTCTCGTCCAGTGACCTTATTGCAGCATTTTTCAGTATTTCATTACACATTGACTCTCAGTATTTGTTTGCTTTTACCTTGAGGAGAGACAGCCATTTACCTACACCCGTTTGCCCCAGGGGTGCTGTGAGTCACCCAGTATATTTAAAGGGGCATGTTGCATGAATTTTTCTAATTTTCCAATATCATGTACTATTTTTGCAGTATGTGGATGATTTACTATTGTGTGGTGCTGATGAGGATACTTGTTTGAAAGACACGGTTACAGGATTTGGGTTTCATAGCAGAAAAAGGTCACAAAGTCAGCAAATTGAAACTGCAGTTTTGCCAGCCAGAAGTAGTCCACCTTGGTCATCATATTTCTGTAAATGGTAGGGCTCTGACATCTGACAGAATAGAAACAGTTCAAAAGAATCTAAGCCCAGTATGGTAAAGGAAATGCAGCAGTTCCTGAGATTGTGAAATTATTGTAGGCATTGGGTCATTGATTATACCAGGCTAATGAAACCTCTTTTGAATATTTTTAAAGAAGCTCAGACCGGATAAGCTATAGCTTGGACAGAAGGGGGATCACTGGTATCTTGTGTTCTAAAGCAGGCTATTATGTCAGCTGCAGTGTTAGGACCTCCAAATTACACTAAGATATTCTATGTATTCTCCCATTCAAGTGGTCATGTTATGACAGCAGTATTGACGTAAGAGCCACCTTAGGTCATACACCCTTGACATTGTACAGTGCTGCTTTGTGTTAGGTATTGCAGCGGTCATTAACATGCGAACAATCACTAATGACAGCCGCATTTGCACCAGAGAAATCATCTCCGGTGGTGTGGGGTCAGCAGGTTACACATTTTGTGGAGCATGCTGTAATTGCAATGTTTGAAAAGGCAAAGCCTACACATACTGTGCAGAAGGCCTCTGGATATGAGGTCATTTTATCTGCACCAAATGTGATTATATTAAGGTGGCACATTGTAAATCCGGCTTTATTCGTAGCGCAGCAAGTAGAGAGTGGAGAAGAAGTACATGGCTGTGGTACATATATGTCTCTTCTGATACAGCATTCACATGTGCATGAAGATCCTTTGCAGAGGTAGAGCATTCTTTATTGATGGGTCATCATATATCAAGCAGGACACACGGGTTAGCTATACAGGAGCTGTGGTAATTGAAGAAAGGGATTCACAGTATTTTAGAGTGAAACAGTTTTCAATTCCACCACATTTATCTGCTCAGGCAGAGGAATTAGCGGCCATTAATCTGGCTCTTGCTCATGCATGTGGACAACAGGTTACTATATATTCAGATTTTACTTATGTCGTATCAACAGTGCATTCAGGTATTCAAAGATGAGAAAGGAGAGGTTTTCAGAAAGCTTAAGTCTCTGCAGTTATGCATGCCACATTATTCCATCTTCTCATTGAAACACTTGAGTTACCCTCTGAGGTAGCGGTGGTGAAATGTGCGCCACATACGCAGGGAAAGCATTATATGTCCATTGGTAATGCATCAGCAGAATAGGCAGACAAAAGTGCGGCAACCGTGGATTTGGTTACACCGTCACCATGGAACAGGCGTTACTGGTGAGTACTGATTTTGATGTTGATGTTCCCTAAACACTGGGATCTATCTCTAGAAGCATTTATGGATATACATGGCCAGGCTCCACAGTTGGAAAAGGAGTTGTGGGAATGTCAATGATGTGGGTTGGAGGTACATGATGGGATATGGAGACATAAAGTTACACGTAAAGTAGTGATGCCACAAAGTTTGCTTATGATTGCTCTCACACAATTATATCTTCCAAATGATAAATCTCAAGAAAGTATGATATCTGCTTTTCAACTAGATTTGTTAATTTCAAATGTATCAGAGATGTACCTCAAAGAATGTAAGAGATGTCAACAATATTCAACTGGGCCTACTTGTAAAACAGTTAGAGCTACAAATGAAAAGCCAAATGGTACATTCCATTATCTTCGTTTTGATTTTGTTGACATGGTGGAGCGATGTCAAAGGCATAGGTATCTTCCTGTAGTGGTTTGTCCTTTTTCCAGCTGGATAGATGTGTAGCCATGCATATACCCATATGCGAAAAGTATGCATACATTTCTTGTAAGAGCGGCATTTGCTAGATTTTAAATGTGTTCTCAGAATAAGTCAGACAACAGGTCCTCATTTTGAAAATGAATTATTCAAATAGGTCTGTGAAATACTCTCAATCAAGCATAAATTGGCTGCTGTGTATCAACTGCAAGTGAATGGAGTGGTTGAGAGGAACGAATGGTCTTTTCAAATGCAATGTAAGTAAATTGTGTGCCACTTTAG
Source organism: Ambystoma mexicanum (assembly GCF_040938575.1). Taxonomy (NCBI): domain Eukaryota; kingdom Metazoa; phylum Chordata; class Amphibia; order Caudata; family Ambystomatidae; genus Ambystoma; species Ambystoma mexicanum. The sequence goes on along the minus strand of NC_090941.1, from coordinate 98,007,232 downwards.
GAAAGGATTGACTGCACTGCTTGCTTGTTGCTTTATTTTCACTTAGAAACAAAAAGGACTCTTACCACTATCTCACCCCCCCAATGAAATAATAACTGGAAGGCCCCTGGTCACTCCCCTGGCCATGTATTGCCATATTTATGATACGGAAGCAGGAGCTAACGTACTGGGAGATTATATGTTTGCATATTTCAGGGAGTTAACCAATGGAGTGAAGTTTGTCTCCAAACAGGTTCTTCCATACATTTCCAAGGAAAGTTGTGACAGACAAGAAATTCTGCTATTTATTCCTGGTGGTTTTGCATATACTTGAAATGTTGAGAGGAAATGGAAAGAACCCAGATACAAGGTGCTGTTTGAGGTCCTTATGAGCATGTTCCACAGCGGTGAAGGTGAAAGAGAGGAAGTTGTGTTACCATCTTTCCGATTGCATGATATCGAGTTCCAAAAAGATAGTCTTTACGCCCCAAACAGAGAGACATTATTCCCAAATAGGCAATGTCTCACTGTATCTGTTTTTATGTTTTTCATTTTGTCTGGGTTTTTTTTGTTACATTATTTTTATGATGGTGACCCTTTGGCTGGAGATTATGTTGCTTTTGATGTAAGGTCAGCAGTTTCTCCACATTTAATCCCAAACAAAACTAATGTGCATAATCATAGGGAGGATAACATATGGGTTCACCACATGAAGCCAATAGTCATTCAAAATACACATTTTTCATGTTTTAATTGTTTGGCTATTTCGCATGCGCCAAGTCAAAATATGTTGCTTAGCCTTAAGGAAATGTTGTATAATGATTCTAAATCTCTTTTGCATTGAGCACACCGTTGTTTACGTGGGCATGCAAAACATTCAGTATTTCAAGTCTTAAGCTTTTTAGTCAATGTCAACTGATACAATCTAGGAGGAGTGAAAAATACTCTTCATATTAAAGGTATGAAGGGTCCATATTTTAAATGTTTCAATGCATCTCTTCCGGGTTGTCAGTTTCAGCCTTTCTTAATTGCCAATGCAAGTTTATGGTGGGGACCAGGAGCATGAGTGAAGGTAATGTTTCCAATATTTTGCTGAGGAATGAGCATGTGGGAAAATGGTGTTGTCATCTCTGATACTGTTTTTAAAATCTGTAGTATTACTTGTACTAAATATGCTACTATGCTTATTTGGTTGGCTCCCACTTCACTTCCTACAATCTCCCTGAAGCTTGTCACACTCAATTGTGTTTCCAGGGTAATGGAACATTGTTGATAGGAATACATCGACGATGTATGACTATCCTGGATATCGCAGACTTACAAATAGGCATTACAGTCATCATGGATGTCTTCTGGCTCTGTGGAGGTTTGGCATATGATCAGCTGCCTCATTCCTAGTCATAGCTGTGTTCTCTAGTTAAACTGGACACTCCTGTTGGCATTGTTCTGATGCAAGCTCTTCACACCTTTTTTGAAAAAAGTGGTTCTGTCATGTTGTTCCATTGACACAAGAAGAGCAACTTTGTATCTGAAGTAGATCTTCCTGATGCTCATCACATTTTCATCAAAACAAAGTCCTTCTTTTCATCTGTTTTAGCTTCAAGTATTCAAACTGTGGGAAACGCTAAATGGCTGCAGAAGACAAGATATGTGATGAGGCAGTTTATCAATGCTACTGAAGATGGCCTTAAATCCATAAATGAGGAGTTTGGGGGCATTCATCTTACAGTTCTTCAGAATTGCTACATCCTGGACATTCTCACAGCATCATCAGGTGGGGTTATCAAATAGTAGGAAGCACTTGCTGTACTTTAATTTCTTAGAATGATGCAGAGAATGGCTCATTGACTCAGGCTATTACATTTCTTCATAATCTACAAAAGCACCTTTCTGCAGACTAAGGCACTACAGGAGCCTCAAACGCTGGTTGGTCGCTAAATGTGCCTTAATGGGCTGTCTCAATATTGAAAGTACTGTTGCCTTTTAATATTGTCTTTCCACTACTTTGTGTTTTGGCCCAGGTTTTGCTATCATGTATTTAAGGGATGCTCTTCCTCTGCAATCCCAATGATTGCTGCCTGAATTCCTGATCCTATACCATCAACTCTGATTCTACCTTCACTCTCATCTCAGCCTTCATGTCCTTGCACTCATACAGTGCATGGTCATTGAGGTGTGGACATAGAATCACCAAAAGGGGGGAATGAATGAAGACATTGGAATGAGGTAACTGGGTTTTCATTTTTGCAATGTAGTTGGCTGCCATTTTGATTAGTTGGGTAGCATTTTTGATTTTTCCTGGCATCCATTCTGTATTGGCATCCATTTTGTATGAAGTTATGTGATATTTGTGTAGGGTGGGGTACAGTGAAATAAGGTCTTTGGTTTCACAAACACAGCTGTATTGTCTGTTAAAATTCTAACTCATGAAGGGTCCTTCCTGACAAGACTGTGTTCATAAAGGAATGAACCACCGATTGTTAAGCTAACTCTGAACTGGTGATAAGGATGTGTAAACCCGACACTGCTTACGTGTGAGATCTGCTGACCATTGTATGGAACCTGGATGTATTGTCTATTGGCTTTGACTTTCTTGAGTCTTTGTTGCAGGCCTGCAAGTTGGAACAAACCACTCCTGGCCATGGTTAATAAATAAGGGACCTTTCTTTATGCCACTGTCTCTGTCTCATATTAATTTGTTCTCCGGTAAATCCCAGAGCAATCATCACAAAGAATGATTCAATGGGACATTGCTTATGAGGTCGTACAGGAGTACTTACATAATCCTTTCCTGTGCATCAAAGAAGATGTGTTGCACAACATCTGGCCAAGGATCCTCTGCAATGTCTCCAGAATTCCAGAAGACCTGTGACCTTGGAGAAACCTGTGGAAGTAAAGTGGGTGTAGTTTTGAGTGAAGGAGATGCACCTTCAAAGTTTGAGAACCAGTAAAAGTAGTATGGTCACCAACCAGTTAGATTGTCAGTGGTAGTAGGCTGCAACTCAGACTGGGTCACAGACAGAAACGTATGGGAAGTATGGAATCCTGGAAAGCATGCACATTATTTGACTTCTGCCACAGATATAACCTCTGACTTTTGGTTAAGTATTGGTTACAGTGGGAAAGTATTGCCCATCCAACCTCCCTAGCTCCAATGTCTAGTACAAGGGCATTTGTTACTAGAAGTAAAAAGAGTGTGCTGTGATGGGGTGGGGTGGTGAATGAATTCACATTGCTTGGTAAAGCTTTAGCAAAAAGATGGTTACTGTGTAGAGTTAGTATCAGCATGTTTTGCAGATTTTAGTTGAAAATGTTAGGTTTTCTGGCCTGCAGAGGAAAGGAAGACAGTAAGCCTGCTTACAGAGTATCAGCCAAAATGGCCTAAAGTTGTCCCTTTGAGGTGTGACAACTTATTACAATTGCGTCCAGAAGGAAAAAAACAGATTTTTGTAGGAAAGAATGTGCAGTTGATGGATGTTTTTTTCAATAGGAAGGAGAGTGTCTTTGTGGGAGATCATTGAACAGCCACCTTGAGTACTCGCTACGATGTAATTTGTTCAATCGTTATTAAAACCTCAGAAGAGCCTTACCTGAACAAAATTGTGTATCTGATACTTATTTTGCTTTTTTAATCGGTATAGTCTTCTGTTGTTGCCAGTGTTGCTGTAGAGAAAGTGGGGTCTATATCTCCATCAGTCCTTTGGATCTGTACCAAAAATAAAACCTGAGGTTTTGTATCCATCTTTTAAGCTACAACACATGTGGTAAGATTCCATTCATTTGCAGAATGAGTTGCTGGAAATGATGTCAATTCAAATTGAATACATGTTTTCTTCTAGACTTTGATTGCAATTTTGGGGAGTAGTGAAGTCTTGTCTGCTGTGACCAAGCTCCCATAAACCTTCCTTATGTAACAAAATAAGAACATTAAGAAAGAGAATGGTTTCACTAAAAGTGCAAAATGAGGGGACTGCTGATACATGTTTCTTTTGAATAAATAAATTAACAAACATATGGAGAAAAATAATGGGCAGGGTGTTCTGCTGCAGGAGGGATTGGGTATTGCCCCATATGGACTGCAGCAATAAAAACGTCAAGCTCCTATGACAACATCCTCCTCAAATCCCTAGTAATATTTGTTTTCATTTAGCTGACTTTTATTAAGTTTCCCTCTTTTCCTATTGGCTGAAGCAAACGCTGGTTAAATGACACATGTACAGAGTCTAAGGACTACATGCTCCATTACATCCCAAGTTACAGGCCTGAAACCAGCGGAACAAACCAGTTAAAAATGGAATGAACAAAGGACAGATGTGCTCAAGCAGTAAAACATCATGGGGGTGGAGGACCTATGCCCCTCAGATGATGAGAACTGGAAAAACTTCTCCAAGAGGGATTCCCTCCATCTAACAGGTTGCATTCCACCGGAAGTACATAATTACGCATTGCAACTGTTCATGTACATTGTAGTAGGACTTGTGTCTTTTATGAATGGATCCATTGTTTGGCAGGAGGTTACTAAATGTGCTGGAAGGCCTATATAGAGATGTTCTTGAATCTTCTGTGATCTGGTGACCATAGGCCTATAAAGGTAACAAGTCTGAATGGCAGGTCAGGTTAGGTAGATGTGTTTCATTATCCGGCAGGAAGCTGCATTTCTTGACTTGCAAGCCAAGGAATAAATCACCTGTTTTTTTGCGTCTACCTAAATTGAAGAGTTAGCATGGTTTTCTCTAACACCATGATTGTGAATGATTTTTACCTAGATATTATAGCCTACTCGGTATGTTTAGCTTCTGCACTTTCTGTTGGGGTGTGCTGCAGCATGTGCTACAATTATTTGGTAAGTTGCTGCCAATATGTGTGTCACGCTTAAAGGCACTCTTCCGATCCCCCTCCTCACCTGAATCGTCCGAAGAGTGCTTAGCTTCTTTTGATAGCCTCTTCCTTCGATCCTTCTTAGACTCCTTAGGTCTCTTTTCCTTTTTTGTGTGTAAATAGGGGTGAGCTCCTTCGGAGGCCACCTTGACCTGCTAGGGTACAGGTCCAAGGGGAACCCCAAGGAGCAAGCTCCCAAAACCTCCAGGGAAAAAGCCTTGAACGGCGGAAAAATCCCTGGCGAAGATGGAGATCGAGTTGTTGCAGTTCTTAAAGTGATAACAACCTCCTTGCGAGCATGTAGAATTTACATTCATAATTTCTTCAAAAAGGGAACTTCCAAGTTTCAAATTATGATCCAGAAGTAGAGAAGAAGAGTGAACTTCCAAAAATAAAGTGTAGCAACTGGCAAGCTACCAAGATATATATAGGATGCCTAAACGAAAAGATAACACAAATAGTATAAAATAAGAAAGGAGTACTAAACCACCACCAGATCAGGGAACTATGAAGAACGCGTTAGCCCAGAGTGGAATACCGAAATACAGAACACTGAATGAGGAAATGAATCAAATAGCCCAAAAAGATATAGACCGACGTGTGTTCACCAGTGAAATACAGAAAGGGAAAGAGAAGACTCAGAGTCGAACGTACCAAAGTACGGACGGAAAGGGGAGCAGTCAAAAAGAAATCGGAAAGGAAACAGAATACCGGCGCGTACAGCTGTACCACCCAGTATGGAAAAGGACAGTAAGAACAGAAAGAGGAGTCGTCAAAGGAGACAGAAAAGAAGCAGACTACCGGAGCGTACCGAAGTACGAACCGGTAGCGGAATCGAATAAGAAGTGTAAGAAAGGTAAGTAAACGGCGTAATGATAGAATACCATTAATTAAGGCAAGAAATTAAATGGAAATCTAAACCAAAAACAAAGTACGAATAAGATCGCAAGTAAGTAGACAAGGCAGAATAAAGAAGATTTAATAGCTGAAATGTAAATGAACGAACAAGAAAAAGAGAAGACAAAACACAGAATAGCACAAGGGCAATAATACGAGAAAGCAATTTGCAAAGGTCCGAAGCGGGTTCCAGACGGACACAATGCAAAGGCGTATCCGGAAGTGAAGCCCTAAGTACCTGTGTCCGCCATATTGGAGGAACACTAGACTGTTACTTGTGGTCTGTGTAGATGCAACAACCCAATCTGCATCTGTGCCAGCGCTTCTGGGAGCGGAGCGTGACAATGTGTGCAGAACAATGCAATCTTTAAGTACGACTTTACTGTTTGAAGATGGTAACTGGTGATAATTATTTCTCTTCATCACTTCTTCTCCCTCTCACTTTGCTTGCTACATTTAGTGAAACATTCTTAACTCTTTGCCTGTCCATTTCTGCTTCTGTGCTTCTGTGATTCTGTCATTATTCTAACAGTATCTCCTGCATTCCCTCACGTTCAAATCCAACATTTCTTTCTTTCTCTACACTCTCTGATGCTGATAAAACCCAATGTCTTCTTCGTTATCATCCTACTGTATCACCATTTCATCAGTTCCCTTGTCTCTTCTTCCCAAAGTTGTTCCACATTTAATCCCCATCCTTACTTGTCTTTTGAACACTTTAAAGGTTACTTCTACCTTTCCTTCTATTTTTAAACATGGTGTCGTCTTACCCATCTTGAAAACACCTAGTCTTGGGTTGTCAACTCCTGCAAACTATCGCCTCATATCACTCTAGCCATATATTTCTAAAATCTTGGAACAGCTACACACCTATCTCGATCACTTCACCCTTCTTTCTCCACTTCAGCCTGGTTTTCATCCTTTACATTCCACAGAGACAGCATTTCTCCCCGGCACTGACTCTATTCTTTCTGCCCGTCCAATTAAACATTTTTCTATTCTCATTATTCTTGACTTATCTGCTGCCTTTGACACTGTTGATCCTTCCTTACTTCTTTCTACTCTCCCATCTCTGTGAATCTCTGGCTTCGTACTTCAGTGGTTTCTTTCGTATCTGTTTGATCTTCACTGCTCTTTTTCCTGGGCTGGCAAACTTTGTGGCACTTGCTGTATGGTGTTCTCCAAGTTTCCAAACTCGGTCCCCTTCTATTTTCCCTTTACACCTCTCCAATTGGTTCTACTGCAAAGTCATTTGGCCTCTTTTGCCACTACTATACACACAACTCTCACATTTTCACTTCCTTTTCTAATGTTTCTGATGGTCTTAACTCTACCTGTCTTGCCTCTATTCAATCTTGGATGCATTCATATTGTCTTCAGTTAAATGTGTCCAGCATTGACATATTTTTTTAACCTGCTTCATCTATCTGTACTAGTTCGTTCACCTTCCTCTATTTTCCTTCATCCGTCCGCTCTTCCACTTAGCAACCTGCGTGGAAGGAGCAATGTTTGACTCCTCCACCTTTCCAAGACCACATTTCTGATATATGTTGCTCCTGTCACTATCCTCTATCTCAAATTCGGAAAGTATGTCCCTTTCTTTGTTTCCAACAAGCAAACTTTTGATCTCCACTTTGGTTTTACACCGCCTGGACTATTGTTCAGCCTTATTAATTGCTCTTCTGCACTAACATCTTGCTCACTTAAGATCATTCTTTAATTCTGGTGTCCGCACTCACTTTTGTCTCTCTTAACATATATTTTTTGCTTCTTCACTTCCTGAGCCTACCTGCGCCTCTTCCCACATTCATTCCTTTTCTTGATTAGCAGCCGAATACTGGAAGTCTTTACCTCTCTCTATTCGCTCCTTAATTTCACAGGTCCCTTAAATGTTATGTTTTGATTTGGATCGCTGCAAATTACTCAAACCTATTAGTACTGTGTAATGTTTATGGCCAGCACTTTGGCGTGAAGCGATTTAAAAATTAATAAATAAAAATAATCCACCTGCACATAGTTTTCCCCTTGAACACAAAGCAAAAGGATGCACAATCTGTGACACTGTCTCTTGCAACTTTAGTGACTGTGTTTATGGATAGTTTGTTTCAACAATTGAAAGACCTTTGCATTCCCTCTTGTTTTGCTGTTGTGACATGGTGCACTGGAAACAAGTTATTTGACCTTTTCTAGTGCCAGAAACATTGCACAGTGGAGCTTTGCCTTGTCTTAACTGTTCACGGTGTCAAGTGTTTGGATTTAAGAGAAATAGGAACATCATCCTAGCCAAACAAACACTGTGGGCTGTTTTTTTTTCGTATTTTTGTTTGCTCATAAATCAAAACGCAATACAGAAACTGCAGAGATGATGGCGTTATTTGACCAGTTCCATATGTTTGTCTGTAACTTTTCAAGACCGTATGGATCTCGCTCTGAAGCAGGGACGTGGTTGCATATCTCATGGTATCGAGAGATGGCTGAGGGAGCTCTGAGAATTAGTTCACCCATGACCACATTAAAGAATGCAACGAGAGGAAGGTTGGCTGTTCTACGTTAGGGATTCTCTAAAGTAAAGCGTGCATTATAAATGTGTTCATTAATTAGAATTGTGTTTATTCTCCCTTTGAAAGGGATTTTAGATTTTATATGCTACTAATCCTATGAACCCTTTCAACGGAGATAGTGTTGGTCAAGTATTTGTTGCAGTGTTTTTATCGGCGCTTGCCTGAAGGTGAACTTGACCGAAATAATGCTCACATCATTGACTTTGCAGAGTGGGATAGCTCAGCCATGACCCATCATTCCCACTTAAGAATGATAGTATCGTTCTTGGAAAATAGGGGGAATATTAACGTCTGACTTTACTCTTCTATGCATCCCATTCTTTCCAATGTGAGGGCTGCATTAATACTTCTCCAGCACGTGGCTTTCACACAGCCTCTCATGACTAATTCATGCTCTGTTACTGCACCTGGTCTCCCTTACTGTAAGAACATGACAACGCTTGAAGTGCGCCTTAAATAAACCACCGAAATGACTCATCACAGAATGTATATCTACGCAAACGAACTTCCAAACATCAGATTTGAGCATCCCCTGGTTTAAACCATGCCTCGGTGAAAATTAACGATGAATGCGGTCCTTAGAATTGAATGTACACGATGCAGTTAAGCGGGTCCCTTATATAGATATCAGACTCTGAGAAACTGTTACGCATTCAGCCGTTTCTATCCGGTCCATCAACTGCTCTTTAACATATTGGACTACGCCATTGATTTACTCAGCATGTCTACAGGCCTTGCGAAGCAGAACCGGTGCAGATGGCCCTGTGCAGCACAGTTTTCTACTGCCTCAAAGAGGCACATTATATCAACAGATGATTTGCTTTGGTTCATGGGAAAGAATCGGTGAGAAAAGTGATCTTTTCATGCAATGTGAAAAAGGAGAATATTAGTTGTGTCTCGTCATATCGCTACGTTTCCATCTTGCTTTAGCGTCAAATAAAAGCATTCTGACACATCACCACCCTCTTTCAGGCCTGCCTCGCAACTAATGGAGCCCAGAGCGGGACGTCAACATGGAATCATACCGAGCATCACGGACACACACAAGCCTTCCAGGGCCCCAAAACATGACCCCTCACACCAATTTGCCCCCTAATTGCCGCTCTAATTATACATAATAATACATGCCTCCATATTTGCTGCTGCCCCTTCTGTAAACTCTTTCATTGCACCAGCCCCCCATTTAACCCTTGTAACCCCACAGACTACAATTGCCCCCCGTGGCCCCTCTTCAGCCTCAATGTTATTTTCCCTCATGGCCTCTGTGCCCCTCTGACAGCAAGGGCCCAAACATGTTCCCTGTTGCCATTGTGATTGCAGCTGCACTCCCTTGGCTCTTTTCCCCCTCCCCCAACATTAAACGCATCCCTTGGCCCCTGTGGCCTCCCCTGACTGCAATTGCCCCTGTTGGCCCAAGTGTTCCCCTGACAGCAAGATCCCCTTGCGTCCTCTCTTACCCCATTTTGCACTACACTTGGCATCTGTGACCACTTCCCTGACTACAAATTCCCACCTTTGGCCTCTCGCCCCCCAACTGCAAGTGCCCCCATTGGCCTCTCTGCCCACTGACTGTAATTGCTTCCCTTCGCCCCTCTGCCCCCCGTATCCAGTTTTACACGTCTTTGCCCCTGTTAGCCAACTGACTTAAAGTGATCCCCTTGGCCCCTGTTACCACCCTGACTGCAAGTTCCCCCATCACCCTGTGCCCCCTGACTACAAGTGACCCCTCCTGTTCATGCGTTTTACCCGCTTGGTTTCTGTGACTTCCCCTTACTGCAAGAAGCTCTCTTGGCATTTATGACCACCCGCTGAATCCAAGTGCCTGTCCTTGGCCACTGTGTCCCCCCCCCCGAGCTGTAAGTGATTCCCCTGAACCCTGTGACCCCTCCTCTTTCTGAGCCGTTTCGCCTCTGTGCCCTTTGACTCCATTGCCTGCAAATTCTCTCCTTAGCCTCTGTGCATACTGACTACAATTGCCCCCTCCTTACCCATGTGACCTCCCTGACTGTATGTTTACCCACCTTGCCCCTGTGACCCCCAGTAAATGCAGTAACCCCCTTGGCTCCTATATCATCCCTACTGCAACTACCCACCTTGGTTCTTGTGAGCCCTTCGACTGTAAGCACACCACCATTTCCCACGTGACAAATGGAGCTGCATGCTTGCCTCCTATGTCTGTTTCTTTCACCCTCTTGGCACATCTGCCTGCCAAGTCTACAATTTACCCTCATGCCTTCTGTGACCTCCCCTTAACTATTATGATGCCCATTGCCGTCTGTGCTAGCCCCTGCTCCGGGCAAACCACCACCTGCCTCTTGCAACCTCCAGTATTCCAGTCTATCCCCTGAGCTGCCTCCTCCCCATCTTCAATACAATAACTGCAGTATGCTTGCTGATTTGTGGATTCTCCGCCTGTAATGTCTGGCCCACTCCACAACTGAGCAGATTTTGTCCTTCGGAGATAAATTACATTGAGGACCATCCAGGACCATGGTCTAGTGATAAGTGATCTGAAACAAATCAGAAAGAAAAGGCCCCTGACACAAATTAATTTAACCCTTCATGAACAACGCACTCTGATACAGCTGGTTGCCCTGAGTGATTATATTATAAAACCTTCAGATAAAGGGCCTATTATAGTTATAATGAATCAGAATGACTATATTAAAGAGGCTGAAAGACAACTAACAGATGGAACTTGCTATGCCAAACTGGAAAAAGACCCCTCAGGAGCCATCAGAGCTAAACTCTTTGAGCTCTTAACGACATGGAAAGAGATAGACTTGTTAGATGATGAAATGTGCACATTTCTACATCCCAAATTCCCTGTTATGCCAACGATTTATTTTTTGCCCAAAGTGCATAAAAGCATGACAAGTCCTCTGGGTAGACCAAATGTAACTCTCTGTGGGGCCTTACATGAAAACACTCCAAGATTTGTGGACGAAACATTGGTGGCTTTTGTGACTACTTTACCTTTATATCTAAGAGACATCAAAGATCTCTTAAACAAAAACGTGACATACCATGGGAATCCACTTTTCTGTTAACCACATTGGATGTAGTGTCTCTCTACTCATTGATCAAACATTGGGATGGCTTGCGACCATGTATTTTTTGCACACCAGATCAATGAATTACCTACAATATGGACGGATGATACTGGACATGATTAATCTTTGTTTGACGAAAAACAGCTTTCTATTTAAGAAAGAGGTCTACACTCAACTCCAGGGCCCAGCCATGGGCACTACTTTCGCCCCTGCATTCGAATTTAACAATGGGCTGGTGGGAGAAGTTTGTGGTATGGCAGCTCAGTACTAGCCAATACACAGCCAAAATTGCCCTTTGGCTACGTTATATGGACAATTTATTTATCATCTGGGATGGGACAAGTACTGAATGGTTGGACATTATTAAGATACTGAATGTTAATGAGGTGAATTTGAAGTTCACTGAGAGCCACAACAAGACTATCATATTCTTGGATATTCTTGTTACAGTGGCTTAGGTTGAATTGGTAACTAACTTATATAGAAAGCCCACTAGCTCCAACATACCATTACACGCTAAGAGTAATCACCTGACAGCCCTAAATTGGAGCATCCCCTATGGGGAGTTTATTTGCATATGAAGTAACTGATCCAAAATTGATACATTTGATAGTGAATGTGTTTGCATGGCTTCAAGGTATCAACATCGGGGCTACCCCCAAAAAATACTTGAAAGAGACTACATGAAAGCACAAGACAAAGACTGCACTTCTCTGTTGGTGTCCAACATAGTTTCCCAGAATGCCACAGACATGAGTGACACACGGCTTATTTTGACCTATGGTAATGGGGCACAGAATATCCACCAGGTAATGCATGAACACTGGCATGTGTTGAAACTAGAGGAACATTTTAACAGTGTGTGAAAAAATGAATATTACGTTTTGAAGATCTGCTTTGCTCAAAGATAATCTGGTGTCTAGCTTCATGAGTCCCACAGATAATTTATTGGGTCAATGTTGGCTTAATACTAAGATAGTGGGCTTTCAGAAATGCTTGAAATGTAAGGCATGCCAGTATGTAGTTAACGCTGCTAGATATCCACATCCAATTGTGGGTAAGGATATAGAAATAAGGTCACGTTTCACCTGTGAGACTGAGTATGTAGTGTACGTTATAACTTGCCCATGTGCCGAATGGTATGTTGGGAGCACCATTGGAAAATTAAAACTCAGGGTGCTCCAGCACACACGTGCAATTAAGAACATGGAATCATACCATTTGGAACTTCATTTCAAAGCAGTACATGGTGGCAAATTGGATGGCGTTGCCTATTTTGGTATTCATTCAGTGTTGAAATCACCCATAGCTGGTAATCAGGAGCTTTCCTCAAGGCAACTTGGAACCAAGTGTATTTTAGATCTGGAAACTAAGAGACCAAGAGGACACAACCTCGATGAAGAACTTCACACCCTTTTTGGGTCCTTTATATCATGTAGCTCTTTACTTTCTGTTCCTCCCGTTTTGAATTATGAATGTCTCCCACACATAGATTTGTTAAGCATCACTTTATCTTCCTAGTAAAATGAAGAAACACTGATCTTCAATAATTGCCCTTTTCCTGGTCCTTAAGTAGGGAATATTGAACTTTGGTAACGTGAGATTGTATATATTTTTTATATATACTTGGTTTTTATGAAGCTTTTTATGTATTGAGAAATGTTATTTGGATTTATATTATAGAAGTGTACGTTTGTACAGTTTGGGAGGGATAATTTCCATGTGACACACAGATCATGTACCTTTTTATACCAGCTACTGTTCTGCTGACAATGTGTGATTTTAAAGTTTATGTATATACTATTTTGACTGCAGGTCACAGACATCTTGTGACTGGTCAGGAACATGGATTTGGGATTATAATTAAGCACAAGACACTTTATGTAGGCTATATTTGCACGCACCATGCACTTTATTATATAGCACTTTATTGTATGGCACCCCATGCATACACCTCAGTAGCTGTTAGGTCTATTAATGCTACATAGCAACATCTTGAGGTCCTATAATTGTAACAGGACCTGTTTCTGTTCTTGAATTTTTAGACCTATTGGAACTGAACACAATCATTGATTGTGTATTTGGTATTCTCTACAGCTAATATATTGATATGAGATTTCTTGTATGAGATGTATCCATGGACGTAGAGCACTATGCACTTTATATTCATTGCTGCTTTGCTTAATATTGCACCTTCGTATAATTGCTGATTTGCTTATTTGCACATCTCCAATAATCCCTTAGAATCCGGCATTACTGTTAGACTACATATTGGATTTACCAAATGCACAGCCGTATTCAGAGAGATGTAATACAATATGTCCATGTGTGGATTAATGCTGTGTGTAGCAATAAGGAGGTTTCAGTTGGCAATGGCTATTGTTGATATTCCCCTCAGTGAATAATAATACCTGTATGTCTAGGTTATTTCATTCCTTTCTCCACCCTTCTCTGTTTATGGCCACTAGTGCTAGATGCTGCATTGTTATACGTAGAGAGGGTGGATAGTGGACCAAGCTTCCATTTTATGGTGGATGTTGTCATTCTAGAGGGTTTGGTGATTTAACACTAAAATGCTACATTGGCAACGACTTTCTATTGCGTAACATGGCAATTTGCAGCAAGACCTATCATATGGCAAATAGGACTTAAATGTGTTAGTCTAATGTTGAAACAAGTATGCATTAGAAACACTATACAATGTCTGACCGTATTACCATGCAGTCCATGTTCATCTAGATGGAGACACTCTTCTGCATTATACGACCATAGAGTTGTCAGAGTATAACATGGTTCATCATCTGTGTCAATATTCCCCACGTGATCAAGCGGTGTGTGAACCGCGAAACGCATCGTATATCTACTGTTTTCTTTTTTCCAAGGCACATATAAATAAAGAATATTATGTTGCCTGGACTTTTGTGGTGACTTTTCTTTGTGCTGTAAGGATGCATTATCCCCAGCTGCTCTCTGGAGTGCAATCCACATAGCATACCGAGGTACGTAGGTTTTTTCAACAAATATATATTGAGGGCAAAAATGTGATTTACAGGGACGTGTTTAAGGTGAGAACTTATCGCAACAAAACCTCTGAAATTCAACTAAAGCCACTTTAACTTCACACCGCCTGTTGCACTGCCTATGACCACAATGATGACATCACAGATCACAACAAAACCAAAGGAAGACTCAGGGGATTTTTAATGGCTATAGGGTTTGTCCCTGAAAAACGTTTTAGCCCTAGCAATACAACTAAAGAACCCAATAGCCTTTATGTCCTCTCTTCTAGATTAGACCGAAAAACACAATTCAGTCAACAAATATTGAATGTGTTATCCAAAAAACTTTTTAAACAAAAAATCAGCTAAACAATTATTAATGTTTATTCTTAAGCATTCACAATGTAATAATAACAGTAAAAAAGTGTATACAAATCATCAGTAATACATTCATTTTATGAAAAAGCAACAAGTGCATCTTATATAAAAATGAATCAAATTATATAAAAGACCTGATACAGAAGAAAATCTGGATTGGACTAACTACCTAAGGTTAGGGCCTATATTTCTAAAGGCTATCCTAGCTTATTAAACATATAAAGCTATTTGTGAATCCTTCTCAATAAAGGTCATATACAAAATGAATAAGTTGATATAACAAACTGTTGCCAAGTACAGTATCCTAAAAGCCCGACATGTTTCGTTCTGATGCCCTTGGCAAAAAATCACAAGAAGTTTATCAGGGGGCCAATGTAATATACTTGTATCACACAATCTTCAAAACAACCGCTGCTTCAACAAGCAGAATCATGTGACAGGTTCGGGAATATTCGGTTTGATACTAAAAGAGACAACACAAAAAAACTGCTACTATTAGTGCTGTTGATAATGATATAACCACCACCATGGGAATATTAATACCCCATATGAGGCTCACGGTAACGAAAACCCATTAGTGAAATGGTATGATCTGGTCAGGGTGCCTTACAAATAGATGATGATCTGTGGGAGTAACACGAAAAAGGAAGGATTTAAGTTCAGAAGCAGCCATTGGCCACAACATACAAAACTACATATGCTCTAGTCTTTATACAAATATTCATAATCACATATGTATGTTAACAGGACATCACATATACACCTGCAAGACAAAAAAAATGCAAGAATAGTCTACCAGAACCAGCTGGATCATTTTGTTTTCGCAACATGTTGAAATATATATTCTGCATGTTCCCCATTGCTTGGAAACCAAATGTGCAAAACCACATTTAGTTAAATGTGCATAACGCGTGTAAATTAAACTAGTCCGTAAACATTGGGTGCTCACCTGATGACATCGAGAGCACCGCCATGGAGTTCCTCAATTCAAACGGAGTACCTCCTATGTACACGGCAATTGCCTGTATAGAAATGCCTTGGAATTTCATTCCACATGCGCGACTCGATTAACTGTAACAGCAGCTGGAAAAATGAGTGTTACCATCACTGTCTGCCCCACAAAACAAATTGTCGAATGGGAAGTTATATATACTATTGCATACATTCGTACCTCACTTCCTGTTTTTCCTAAGCGCTTTAGTAATCGCATTCATCCTCGTACGACTGAAACAGACCCACACGTAACTAGCAGTACTATTACGTAGTTATTTTAAAAACAAGACGTTAACACGTCATCAGTACTGCAAATGCGGAGTGCTTCTGCTATTTTGCGGGAGTGTAAACTCATGAATCTCGCACCCATCTTTAAAGTGGCTATTAATAAACAGTAACCACCATTATTCCGCACTACTAGCTATAAGCCATAAATATCTTATTTACTAGCAATGGCTAATAAAGATTAGTATGGCTCTCACAGTCCGCTTAAAATTTATTTATGACCTTCCATACCCATACTGATATGCTCAGCTGATTATAAGTATGGCACTTGATAGTGTATACAAAAAAAGATGTTAAACTACACACACTCAGACGCACTTTGTCCTGTCAATCTTTAATAGCAGAATATATACTCTCTAACCACTATACCAAATAAGAGGCAGTTAATAAAGGCATATAAATTAAAACAACTGTTCATTGTACGTACAGTACATAGTGCTACAGGTTTTGCCACTCAGCCATTTCATTGAGCCCTACTTTGAAGGAATTGCATAGAAAAATCAGCCATTGTTCTTTGGCGTATAGTCTTTAGGTGGTGGAATCACCATTTAGCTGTGCAGGAACCTGTAATAACATGTTCCAATTCAATGTATCACTCTCATGTCCCATTGCAATGAAATGATTTACAAGAGAGGCCATGAGAACTTTATGTTTAATACAGCTCCTGTGTTCCAATATTCTGATCTTAATTTTCCTTTTGGTCATACCGATATACAGTTTAGCACAGGGGCACCAAATTGTGCATACCACCCGACTTGAGTTACAGTTTGTGAATTGTTGCTGGATCCAAGGTTTAGACAATCCTAGATCGATCTTATTAGTTCTGCTGGTGTAGATGCAATTTGCTCACATACCACATGGGGTATGTCCCAAAGGTTTCTCATGACCCCACATCTCTGTAATACTTTTCTGTGGATGTGTCGCACGAGAAACATCATTCTTTGTCAAAAGGTCCTTCAAATTGGTACCCCTTTTAAAGGAACATAAAGGAGGTTTTAAAGGACACTCGCCACCCATCAAAATATGCCAATTGCGTTTAATGATCTTGATAATTTGATTAGAAAGAGGGGCGAACGTGCTCACAAAAACAATCCCTCAGTCCTTCACTGGCTTCTCTCAGTATTCCAAGAGCGCTTCACGATTGTTATTCAACAACCTCTTCAAGTCTTTTTAACAATATCTTTGGGATACTTTCTGCTTATCAATTTATGACTCAAAATATTTATAATAAGGAAAGAGTTGGGTGAATCACACCCAACCAAACAACCGCTCACTAATCTCCTCACTGGAGGTTAACGTTAGTGTAAATAGATTCATTGTTATATGAAATTACTCAACCTTTGCTTTTAGATTAGCCTGTAAGGATTTACATATCAGCAATTGTAATATGCTCTGTTGCTTTGTGCATATACATGTAATACTTGTAATGGAAGAACCACAGTTCTCAAGTATCCATATTCGTAGAAGAGAGTTTTAATTCATTCCAATGCATTTCGGATATGCAAGTCTCCATCATCAGGGTTTAGTCTCTTATCTTAACCAGTATTCGGTATCAACATGATAAGAAAAAAGAACAGTGGATTAATTAAAACATACCACATGGGAAAATTACATAATTTCAAAAACAATTCCAGAATAGTACAAAAGGGCCTCATTCCGACTTTGGAGGTAACCACGCCGCTATTTGCGGCATGGCTGCCTCCAAAATCGTTCCGACTCCGGCCTGGTGAATGGAGTAATTACCGGTCCATTCCGAGATCGGAGGGACAGGTAATTCCCAATACACCAGGGCCATACCCCATTCCCATTTGAGCCCCCATAGGGCTCAATGGGAAGGGGGAAGGCAGCAATAATGGTACCGTAAATTACGGTACCGTTATTGACCCCGGTGTCCCTTTATGGGTCCCATCCTTAACGCCTGCTAAAGGGAACATATAGTAGGGCGCAAAGGGATTACCGGCACCAGTGTCATTACAGGTGCCCGGTATCCCTTTGCGCCCTACTTGTAATGAGGTCCATGGTCTTACATTTATATACATACCAAAAGTGGCATTGAGCATGGTGATCAATGTAAAATGTGCATTAAGCAAGTCAAATAAAAAAGTACAGGGAAAGTGGTAGAAACAAGGAAAAAAGGAGGCAAGGAGAAGAAAAAGGTCAGTTAGGATGTATGATAGTGTCTCATGGAAACATTTTCTATAAAACTTAAATACAATTGTGCACCTTAAACAACATAGGCCCACAGTGGGCTTGATGTAATGAACTAAATATAGTTCATGTGAACATTTCCTGAAAAGAAAACAAAGCCTGCTAAATATGCTATTACAGTTTGCAATGTTGCTGGTGCATTGAGGTTACTAGTTGTAAAATTCACTTACTTCCTGAATGGCGCATGCACCGTGCTGTGCCCTTCTCAAGATTGTATTCATTCAACCGCTTACTACACAATCTGTAAACAGAAGCATGTGTTGTAGAGATTAAGGTTGATACAGTCTATAGAATGTGTAAGTATATCAAGAAACATATTGTAGAAAAGGGCTTACATACATCCGCAGTGGGTGTCTTACTGTGTAAGTGTGTAGCCGACGCCGTGTATAGGAACGAGAATTAATTGTGCATGCAATTCTTTCAGCTGTGTTTACGTAGTTACTTTGGTGACCCTAGACGTCTGCAGCCTGCTCACCATCGTGTACACCAGCTGCATATGCCTTACGTCCAGACTCTGCAGTGAACAGTAATCGGAACATATGGGCCATCAGTATGAAGATACAAAGCGATGAAAAGCAATCGTATTAAGAATACAACTCAAAAGGAATACAGCTCAAAAGAAATGAATTAAAGGTGGATGTAATCACGGACGTGAACAAAGATATGTCCGCCTTTAGTCACAGACACGCCCTTGGGTACCAGGACACCAAGAACGCTATGATCTAGTGAAAATAGAGGTTGTATGTTATGCATCTGTTGATTCACAACCACAGCATGTGTATAATGATGAACATAGATTGAAACATGGTGTTAAATACCTCAAAGAATCACTATGCTGACTGGGGATTACTAACTATAAAGTGTTATAATCACGGACAGTAATATTTAGAAATCAGTTTGTGAAAACCTTGATTCTGTGAAATTACAGAGCTCGAAAATGGGTGGAGACATAAGAGCCCACCCCTGTTGGAGCTCATTGTATGTGTGTGCATAAAAATGGAAATAGAAATAGGTCTGTGCTCATGGTCACGCTTGCTTCGGTTGCTATAGTAAACCCTATTGATCCCACTCCTATTGGGGCTTATTGGGTGTGTTTGCATATAAAATATTGTATGCTCATAGATAGTCATGGTTCTGGTTGCATCATATAATACCTCATTATGAAGACCAACAGATCAAAATCTGCTGAAAGAAAAAGTACTAGAACAAAGTTAATTGTACCATAAGTAAATCTTGGAGAAATTGTTGAAAAATATATAAGAAAATGTATCAAAAAATAAATAAATAGATAAATTAAAGCAAACGATTTCAATACTCCAATACAATTTGTCAAATTTGAACAAGACAATTGACCTCATTACGAGGTGGGCGCAAAGGGATACCGGGCACTGTTAAGGACATCGGTGCCGGTAATCCCTTTGCGCCCTATCCCGAGGTCCCTTAACAGGTCCCTTCCCTAATGCCAGGTTTTACCAGGCGTTATGGATGGGGCACGTTAAGGGAATTCAGAGCTAATAACGGTACCGCAATTTGTGGGACCGTTATTAGTGCCTTCCCATTGAGCCCTATGAAATGGGAAAGTGCATGGCTTTTTCAATGGGGACTTACCGGTCCCGCAAAGGTCAGAATAGACCGGTAAGTACCCATTGAACCAGGGCGGACTCGGTACCGGTATGGGAGGTAGTCATGGCGCTAATAGCGCCATGATTACCTCCATACTTGTAATGAGGCCCAATATGTGTAACTATTATGTAAAACATGATTCAAAACAAGGAAAAAATCCATTGTGTTCAGATTTAAAGCAAGAACATTCAAATAAAACAAGCATAATTAATCTCGTTTTTAATTCCTGCAGGGCTTAAACAATCCAGTTTGTCAATCCAAAAGGTTTCTCTTTTGTCTAAGAGTAGGCCCATATCTTCATGGGGGTTAGATGTCCGCACCACCTCTAAGATCTGGAATCAGATTTGTGAAGGATTATGTTTTTTTCTGCCCAAAGTCTTGCTACTGTGGAGTTCAAATTAGTGTTCCGAACAGTGAATTTTGGTCGGTGGGTTTATGGAATGATCCGACGTGTCAGATATTTCTGGTCTTATCTACCCAAATTGTTATATCCAAAATCACTGATGACATCCCCAATTACATGTTGTATGAGAACACTGATGACATTACAAATCACATCACTGGTGCCATCACTGGTGACATTGTACATAACTGATTACATCAATAATGCAATTAGACATAACATCATTTCTAAGTTACTTCATGAAAGGTTTAATTACATTAATAAAATTTAAGGCCATGGACATGACCATGACAAAAACTGGGGTCACTAGCAAGCACCAAAGGGCATAGTGTGGGATGTATTGACCCACTCCGCTATGCTATGCGGCATCACTCTGATACTTATGGCACAAGAAACTGCAACAATGGCGGCAAAACTCTGGTGTGCGCCAAAAACCTACAAAAACTGCATGTTTAAACACCCAAAAAGATGGATGCACAACTGCCCCCCATGGTGCATGTGTGGTGGAATGGAGCACTCCCTGCAGAAACTGTGCCAGTGGGCTCCAGGACCAGCAGACAGAGTACAGAGGGAGAACTGTGCCTATAAATGACATTTGCTTTTTGTTGCTAAAAACTCCAAAATGCCTATAACACAACACTTCTCAACATTCAAAATCTTGCTTGCCGCTAAAATTCTAATGAAGCATTGTGAACATACAAAGTCCTAGTGTGAAGAACAAAACATTTCTTCAGAAAAACTGGATTGTCTGTGAACTGACAGCCCCTGTCAAAATTTGAGTGGAGTACCTTGGGCTACCTGAATGATAGCTGTCAAATGAGTTACTGATGAAACTTCAAAGTGATCTAAACTAAAAAGTCTGCCGGATTATCAAACATAACAAGGATTACGGCTAAAAAGAATACAGATCTCAGTTGCTTATTATCCCACAGAGTTAAAGTTAAGAAAGTAATGTATTTATGTTTGATGCAACAAGTTTGGTTTTTCCTGGATCTTTAATTAAGAATAAATTAGCTTGGCTGAGCTGCAACCCTTTGGAAGTGGACAAACAGGTTTCTTCCAGGGGGAGGGACATTCTCTCAGCAGAAACTCACAGGGAGATGATAATTGTGGGTTAACCCAGACTTTTGTCTACAGAAAGAGAATGAACAATAGCAGACGATTCAGCCTAGGAAACGGAGGTGTGAGAGGGTCGTAAATGGCTCCTGGAAGGAACTTCCCCAAGGAGGGGGATGCTCCTGGATTCCCAGGAGAGACAAAGGGGTGGAGCCAAGTGACCATTTGCTGTTAAGCATGAACAATGAACAATTTTTAAAGACTCATAACTTGTGATTGAAAGTGGTGAAAAATATTCCAAGGACATATCTGTTAGTCTAATTATTGGATGCACATTTTAAGAGGCGGCAGAACTGTGTGACATGTTCTGGACAGGAATGGCAATATATGTGGTTTTATGTGAAATGTATTAATCCTAGAATTGTGAAAATGTACATACACATCCCTATGTTAAACACAAATATTTGTCGAAATTTGCATAAAGTTTGGAAATTGTGTTCATAGCAAAAAGGACACAATTCTGTAGAAAGTTGAGACAAGATCTCACAGCTGCGGGGTTTTGAGGAACATATGCTACATACAATATGGAATCTTTGTGTGTGACTTGTGTAAAGGTGACCAATGTAGAAATGTGTATTTAGTATAATTTTGAGACCATTGGCTCAAGGGAGGTTTCTAAGAATTGTAAAGCAAACCATAAAATGTGACATCATCCGCCCTTGATCCAATCACTCAGTTGCAAGGCGGAGATGAGGTTTTGATCCAATCATAGCTCAGAGGGACAAGCTTAGTTAAGCCGCCCCAACACCCATTTGTGATGTCATTTTAAAGGATAAGTAGAGACAACTGACAACACATAGGGACTCACTTATTCACTAACTTTCCTGATTCCGCGAAGCACTCTGATCCAGCATTCTACATCCAGCTCTAACATCCTTCCAGATCCAGATGCCAAAACTCTTGCAAAGCAGTAGAGAACTATTGATTTGTGCAAGGCCTAAATCGTCAAACTTATTCTTGCAACCCAGTGAAGCGTTGTGGTGTGAGAAGGCCTTTTGAACTAGCATCCTGAAATCCTCTGGCTTGCTACCACAAGGCTTGCCTGAGGAACTCGCTATCCAGCTGATGGAAATATCCAAAAACAAAGAGGACAGATTCTGTGCAAACCCAGTGACCGGCATAGCTGATCCAGTACCGTGCCTGATGTGTTGTTCTTCCTAGACCAGATCCAATCCATGACCAGAACTGATGGTCCAATGTAATAACTTATCCTGTGAGTATTAATAGGAAGAAAAGTGACCCATAGTATATTTGCATTGTCTTATCCCAACCTCAACCCATCCTGTCTGTAAATTCAGAATCATAGTATTGTCAGAACCTTTCTTGCGCTGATTTTTCTCATTTGTTTTAAAAAATCATAAGTCATTAATGTTTTTGAGTGACTAAAGTGAATCCCACAAAGAAATTGAGTATCCAACATGTGAAGGTTTACACTGGCCACGTAACTGTGGAGATTCATGTGTGACGCCCTCTTTTTCATAGTCATAATATAGTGTAATCAAATCCATCTGTCTTTTCAAAGTGCATTTCTGTTTTACCTTCTCGCGCCTATTTTGTAAAAACGCCTCCCACTAAAACCTCTATAACTCCCTCAGTTTTTATGATAGAAACACAATTTCAAATCCTTCTTGTACCTAAAACCTTTAGCTATCCATAGAACCCAAAACGCATTGCAAAACAGTGTGATTATTCTGTTATCGCGAATATCGCGCAAATAAAAGTTTGCTGCAAATTGAAATTCTGAGATATTTTACACGTGTGAAATAGCTTTAATTTATTTCCCACTTGTACTTTGAGATTTCAAAAGTTTTCTTCTGACTAAATCATTGCTTGTGCTTGTTTGCAACTGTTCAAAGCATCTCCCATAGGAATTTATAATAATTTAAGTATTTCTGACCACATTTGGTGTTTTTGCCCAGCCAATTCCAAAGACAATTTAAAAGCCATTCTGACAGCTGAAAAGTCAATTCCGTTTTCTCTTGTGTTTGAAGGGGGAAGGTGGGACTGATATTCTGTTTGATTTGTGCTATTCCTGAATACCTGCTCTCTCCTCCCATCTCTTTAAATTGCCTATTGGTGTTGCAGGGGGAACCTCTAAACATAGTGCTAACTGTTCTAAACCAACACAAACATATTATTTTCTGTGCTGCATGTGTTTTGTGCTCATTCCTTGATTCCTAGTATATTAAAGATAATATTCAGTGTTCTGTCACCCCATTGGTGATTGTTGTTACCTATTAAAATATATTGTGATTACATTTTAAATACAAACATAAATATTTACCTTTGCAAACTAGCCTGATTCCTGGTTCAGTGTGACCGGGGGGCGGTGGGGGGGTTGCAGGAGAAGGTTCTGATATGAGTGGTATATCATTCAGAATATTGAACTTACAGATAAAAATAAATAAGGGTTTCAATTGCGCACTACATACTGGGCGGGATTTGGGTGTGTGCCGGATTGAAATCATGTACAATAGCTAGTGGTCGGTTAGTGTTCAAAAATACAAATGTACATGGATAAAAGCCATGCCTAGTGGCCCATCACTGTTTTAAAATATACAATGGGCAACGTTGAAAGCTGTAGTCAGTGGCCAGACCTAAAGGCCATTCTAATTCTCATTCATATGTTAGAAAATATAGTCAGCACAGTTAAATGCTGTGCCACTGGCTAGTATTGTGTTGAAGACCATGGCTAGTGTCTGGTTAGTATATGTAATATGCAGTGGGCATGGCCGAAGGCCATTGCTTATTGCATTTTATTATTTTAAAATATACAGTGGACATGGCCAAAAGAAAGATGTACTAACTGCTCATGGTCAAAGGCCATGAATAGTGAGGCCCATTTATATGTTAGAATATATAGTGGGCATAGCCAAAGATTGTGTCTAGTGGCTGATTAGTGTATATAATATACAGTGGTCACAAATGAAAGCTGTAGCCACTGCGGGAGGCCAAAATCTTCGGTTGGTGGCCTGTTAGTCTTTTTAAAATATACGGTCCACATGGGTGAAGACTGTGGCCAGTGTCCATGACTGAAGTCCATGATTAGTACCCATTAACGTGTTCAAATATATTTGTCCATGCACACTGAACATAGCTAAAGGAGATTGTTAATGCTGTCTACTGCTGTAAATTAATTAGTGATGTCATCCGTGATGTGATCTGTGATGTCATCATTGTGGTCATAGGCTGCTCAACAGGGGGTGGATAGTTAAGATTGCTTTAGCTGAATATCAAGGGTTTTATTGTGTTAAGTTCTCACCTTAACATCCCTGCAAATAAAGATTTTTCCTTGAATTTCAAAGGTTTAGTCACAATGTATTTATTTATGTATTTGTATATAGTTCTAGTAGAATGTTTACACAATTTAAATTAACTAACAGTTCTTATTCAATTATTCAATCATATACAATTCCAACTATTCAAACAATTCATACATAATAGATCATAAGTAGTAAATAAACATTTCACTCATAATCACAAATACAAATACAAATACCACAGTACAGGAAATGTATCAATTAAATAATTTAACAATCTCCTCATGGCTGTGACCTTTCAATTTCTACCTTTTTAACCAGTCATGGCGACAAGGGGAAGGGAAAAAGAAGAGAAAATGAGTGAGAGGAATATCACTAAATAAAGTACTAGTATAAGTGCTTATCATACAGCTCATCAAACATCATACCTTAAAATACATTCGATAAAACAATATATAGTCTATTTCCATAAAAATTCTTCTAAAACAAGCATATGATATCAGGAATTGGGGGGGGTGACCTCAGCCGTGCTTTTATTTATTATTTGTGTCAAATGGCAGCCGCTGTCGAATTATACACCACAGGCGGTAATGTGCAAGATATGAGCTTTCTGTTTCCGTATTTAAGCGATAGGACCAAAAGGCATATTCCTTAATAAAATCATAGTTTGACACCATATGTCCTACTTCAAATACTCAGTACACATGGCAGAACTTCGATTAATAAGTGCCTTGAGGTCTCCAGCATCCCGACGACTTTACACAGCTGACAAATTCTGTCCTTAAGCGAAATGCCCAAAGAACTTCCCAGGGTAACTAGCGTAGGCAACTGATGAAATCTCAGCTTTAATCAAAAACTCTGTGCCGATATATTAGGACATTGGGCCTCATTATAAGTTTGCCGGTCCATGAACTACGGTACCGGTAAGCTTGGTACCGTAGTTACCAGATCGGCAAACTAAGAGTTCTGCTCGCGGGTGCCATTACGGCTGCCAGGTCTGGTCTGGCGGCCGTACCGGCACCTGCAAGCAGAGCATGTCGGATGCACCGGCACCATTCTGAATGGTGCCGGTGCATCCAACCTCCCCATTCCTGTTGAGCCCTACGGGGCTCAAATGCGAATGGGGAGCATTCCATTCCGGCGCCCGCGAATGGGCAATTACCGGTTCCGACAGGGGCGTAATGACCAGGTAATTGCCAATTCGCGGGCGCCGGAAATCTTTGCAAGTTTGGCAGCAGCCTGCCAGTTTTACCGGCAAGGCTACCGCCAAAATTATAATGAAGCCCATTGTCTTAAATATCTCTCAGGTTTGAGATATTTATGCACTACCATAGCGGCATAGGTGTGGCTTCTGATCGTAGACAAATGGGTGTAATTATTAATCCAATCCCAATGGGATATTTTGTGCTTGAAAATATGTTTCAAACAAACAAAATTGGTCCCCCACGAAAAACCGGGAAACCAATAAATAGCCTCGTATGTTTTGTAAGCCAAAATGTCAAACTGACTTTTTCCACTGCAATGAGCAACAGGAGTAGAACCCAACAATACCAATAATTGGCATTCAAGAGAGGAATGTATGTTAATGTGAAAAACACCCCGTCTAATTAGCAACTCGCTTTTAAGAGACACCAATCCCAACTCTAGTCTTATGTATTCCACAGGAATAGATTGCCACAATCTCAAAATGGTTTTCCAAAATACTCCCTCTATTATACCCAGCCACTGTAGTTCTCTCATGGCAAGGGCCTCTAGCCCATATAAGACCACGAGGCAGAAACATTGCGTATAGAGGGTAAGCATTCCCTCTATCGAGAATCCTGCTGTGTTTCTAGCAAAGTTACAGATAAAATGGGTCATTTGCTTGGCCTTCGCTTTCTTCATAGCTACAATGCATACATAGGCCCTACCTGCACTCATATCAAGACCCAAATATGGATACAACATCACGTAATGCACCTTCCCAAAGGAAGTCAAGGGGTTTTCACCTTTTTTGATGTAACTAATAGAAACCTTAGTTTTCCCCATATTTATGTGCATCTCGTTTACGGCCGTATAACTAATCAAAGATTCGAACATGTCTTTAGCTCCTATATACGCATAGTTAAACATAACCAAATCATCAGTGTACAGCATACAGGGGATGGAGCTACCACCCACCTTTGGGTACATCCCCTATCTGTCGCGAACTGAACCGGGAGACCAGCCGTAAATAAATTGTAGAGCAGTGGCACAATAGTGCAAACCTGCATCACACCTTTCCTAACGGGGACTTGCTTAGATAAACTCCTTTCTTCGTTCAACCTCATGCGTGCTTGTATATTAAAGTGCAATCCTCTTAATATTGCTACAATCCAGGCCGTACACTCATATCAGAGGAGTTTATTCCACAGCCTGGTTTGATTGACTCCATCAAAGGCTGATTTATAATCCACGAAAATAATATACAGAGTACACCCACCTATTTGCATGGACCCTTGAATCAGGTGGTCCAACATTCTTAAATTATGGTTAGTACCACAACCAGGTCTAAACCCTGTCTACGTAAAAGGGAGTATATTTACCTTATCTGCCCAGATCTGCAGTTCACTACTGACTAATGTGGAGAAAAGAAAATCCTGCTACGTCCAATAATGATAATAGCCTATAATTATCAGGCATAAGCCGATCACCCTTCTCATGTACTGGCAACAATATAGATTGCTGCCATGACACAGCGATTGTTTGCATGACACACACCTTCTCAAATAATATACTTAATATACGTGCCCAAATCCCGGGGTTTTGTTTTAATGCTATAACCGCAAGACCATTTGGACCAGCTGCCCTGGAGTTCTTAAGGCCCTAAATCAAACAATATATTACCTCTTCCTCTATTTCCAGAGGTCAATGCCCTGGTACATGCTCCAGGCGGGTAGCTAAATCAACATCCCCATTTTGCTTTAACATATGGCCCACCCAATCATACTCACATATGGGATTGACTAGGCATTTATTTTGGCCACCCTTTGCCAAGGCTAGCAAATCACAAATGTTCTTATGATCAGCACTGGTAAGAGCAATGTACATTTCCTGCCAATTGGCGTTAAGTGAAGAACGCTTCCACCTTCGGAGACAGCCTTGATACTGTTTCTTAATCACCATAGTACAAGTCACCAGCTCGCCAGTCGTATTTACCTACGCATAGATTTTTTGCCATCTCTAATGACGATGTCATACTTATGCCACGGCTTATCACATATATAATCCTGATGATTTCTACTAACGGCGGCCACGGAAAAAGCTATGCTACTGATCCACAATCCAATTGCATAACAACTCATAGATTCAATTGCTGAGAAATCCTGCTACATAAGCTGCCATTCGCTGTAAATTCTTACTGGACCAGCGAATACAATTGCCAGCGTGGTAGTTCTGACATTAAGGCAGCAACTTCTAGTAAGTCTAGTGTAGTTTAGATTAATATACAACACTAAAATATCCTGATCTCTGCTCTCTATGGGTTGCACTTGGAGTTCTTGGGTTGCGATTAAATATGCATTATTGCCAAAATAATAATCTAAAGTGGCAGTAAACTTGTTTCCCCTACAGGTGCTCCTACCTGGGAGATCACCAACAGTTCTTCCATTTAGCATACACAATTCCATTGGTGAAGAAAGTCCACCCATTCTTTCTCTTTGCGGTTACTGCATCCAGGTGACATAACACATTTATTTGTAAATGTTACTGTAAGCAACAACTGTGCACTTTGCATTAAAATCCCCACCCAAAATAATCGTATATTCTAGGTTTTCCTCTACTCTTGCCAAAAAAAGCTCTACGAGAACCTCTTGGACATCATCCGAAACGTTAGTAGTAGGGGGTACATAGACATTAATCAACAAGAGTTTCCATTCAGTCTCCCGACCGTCCTGCCAAACCTCGACGGCAAGAACATTTTCCCCATCTGAAAGACATGTCAATCGGTGGGAATAGAAGCTATGATTGATACCTATTATAAGCCCCCTAAAGGGTCTGCCCTTAAGGCCCTTTTTCGACATTACTTGGTGGATATAGTGCCCTCCAGGAAGAACCAGGTTTCTTGAAGTATAAAAACATCATAACCCATCAGGGTTACCAATTACCCATTTTTCCGAAGAAGGTGGCTGAAGCCACGAGTGTTCTAGCTGCTGATAGTAATAAGTCAGTAATAGCTATCCTGTGACCAGTCGGAAGGCGCAGCAAGACGCCCTTCCTGGGGTACTGCTTCATAGTCCATACCCAGGATATGAATGCGGGCGGTATTTGTCCGCCTCAAACTTGCTGAGTCATAACACCAGGCCTGCTCTTTACATATTGAGGCCATCCCCTGGTGGCACACAGTTAGTTTCAAACCCATTTCAGCCAGTACATTTGCTTTAGCGTATAACAAGCATACAACTGCAAGGTTGGTGAATTCGATCAATGCCCAATTTGTTCTACTTCCCCATTTTGGGAGCTTTGATCTGGTCATCTCTTGCGAGACAATGGCAGACAGCCAGGGTATAGCAGCCAAAAGCTTCAATAGACCCAATCTTTTTAGAAATGGGCTCATTACGGTGGGATTGATCTCGTCCAGCCTCACTGATGCTCCCAGTCTGTTATTAATAATTCCTACCTGCCCCCCAGTGTCTTTATCCCTCCAAGCACTACCCATGTTTGAGGTGAGGGGGCCCACGAGGGTCACCCAGTCTGAGACCGCATATTTAAGGGCATTTCCTCCTGCATTCTTAGCAACTGGTTTTGTTCTATTCATCAAGCCATCCATCTTGCAGTTCCCTCTGAAGGGTTTGTTCCTTGAGGCGCTTCCAGAGTTAATGCTCAGAATAGGCATTTGGAAAACTTGTAGCCTGTTCACACAGCCTTTGTATTAGTACCAACCGTTTAGGCATTGCTGCACTTCTACAGGCCCATTTATCCAAAGGGCCCTGGAGGGCCACCACACGTCTAGTACCATCACCTTGCATTCTAGCTATCAAAGCAGGTGATTTCAGAGATTTAGATAAGTTACCAATTGGGGGCAGACCTCTTGGCTCACTATCCAGCCAATTAGGTATAGTGTGATACAACTTGTTATTGTGCTGCAGAACCTGCGCCTGGCCATCTGTAATAGGCGATTTCATCATTAAAATGTCAGCGCATAAAGTGTCCAGCGCATTGTCCTCGGTAGCGGGCGCAATATTTACTGAGTCTTGAGACTTCCATTTGATATCAGGGACTATTGGAAATCTCAATTGCGCCATCCGAGGTATTCAATGCTACTTCAGTCCCACCCTCTGCAAGTTTTACACTCCTTTCTGGACTTTGATTATCAGCATTTCTAGAAAACACAGGCTTCCCTGTAGAGAGAGGCGGATGGTATTGGGTATGTGTGGGGATGCGCTTGGCCATTTGGTTCCAGTATTCTGCACATCATAGTATGTATTATTCTCTGATCTGTAGCGACAACAGTACATGAAGCCAACACTGCCAGCAATTCAGGAAGTAGATCAAAATGCAGACACTTGTGCTCCAGCTCCCTTGGAGATGAACAGTGAGCTTGGCCGGCACTACTTTGAGGGCCCAAGAAGGCCCTTGGAGACCCCTGTATATTCAGATTAGGGCTGGCCGACAAATTAGAAGATGCAACAGTGTTCCTTGCTGGTAGGGTCGTTCCCAGTGATTTCCGTCTTATGCTTTTACATAAGTTTGACTGGGACCCGTTGTTGTCCAATGAATGTTGCGACCAAGATAACAACAGATCTTGGGCAGGTGTAATAGGGGGCTGATCCATGAGCTGGGAGCCCAATGCCAAATCCACACACTGGTCCTTGCAGAAAGCAACAGTCGATATCACTGCATGCTTAGCCGATTGGCCTTTACCAGCGAAATAAAACAGCGATGCTCTTTTGTGTAGTATCACTAGCTATTCCATTGATTGTTCCATCTATTCACCCCTTTATTGACTTAGGACCAGATTTTATAATTGTCCTTATTTGTGCCGGGCTTCTTTGTCGTTTTCCTATAAGCACTGTGCCACTACGTAATCCCCGGCTTAATGAGGGTTTTAACTTCATTGTGCTTTAAATTGTAGACAGAAGTACTCACAAAACCGTTTGAGCCAAACACTGTTTATAAAGCTAGCAAGGCAATCAAATCAATAGTGTACCAAATAGGTGCTCCAACGTGTTTTCTCAATTACAACCCAAGTGATGACTAATGGGTGCCTCTTCAACTCGGGTTTTATCCACATCAAATCAGTCTATCGGGGGCATGCTTTAAAATTGAAGTTTACTACCGACCATCTGCTTCGAGAAGGTTTCAGTCACAGATTGCGCATGGGATATAGATAACCTTAAATCTGCAAATAGAAATCTGTAAGTGGGTAATCAATGATGTATCATAAAGCAAGCTCTAAATGACACAACAAATGCACTCTCTCACAGTTTTCACTGAAAGTAAAGCTGTACGTATTTACTGATACTCACTATCTGATTTTAGTTCTGTCTCTCTTTTATTCAGAGTTTAACCTAGCAAAATACCAAGGGTTGGGGCTGAGCCCAATACAATAAATGGGTGCTGGTTAGGGTAACCTGTTGGGTAAAGAGTAAAGCCCAGAACTAAATAGGGAAAAGTGAATGATTTGGTGGTAAGAATCCTTATCTGTGTCTCTGGTTGTCAAATCTAAGCCCTTCCCTCTCTTAACCACAAAGGAGTGGAGTCAAAGCACACGTGTAGCAGGGGTGCCTGAGTAGTGGGGCAAGTGATGAGTGAATGCAGATTTAAATAGGTAAAGAAAAATGGTCAAATGGCAATCAAAACAGGCGGAAGAACCTCCATGTGTTTGCCTGCCCATTATATATTTATGCAGCTTAACAGTTCATCTTTTGATTATCTGCACTCATGGCACTATTTGACTTGACTTAACAGAGAAACTCAATTTCCTATTATAGGGGACATTTAACTTGGATAATCTAGGACCCCTTAATAGGGCTGTGGAAGATACTAAGAAACCAGCAGTACAGTGGGGAGCATTTGCCACAAGGCTTGAAGAGGTTACAGCTAGGAGAAATGACGGACCAATTAGAGCACTGAGGGAGATTAAAGATTGACCGAGGGGACAAATAAGGTTTTTTAGAGGTAGCAGAGGAATGGAAGGGGCTGAACTGCACCCCCAGATAGTTGAGAAGGAGGTGGCGATGGACACAGACAAAGCAGAGGAGGATTGAAAGGAGCCAGAGAGTGAGACGTCTGAAGATATACTTGATTTTTTCACAATTATAAGACCACTGTGACGAATCAAGGGTATTTGTTCCTTCTCCCGAGGGGGAGCTAACACCTTTGAGGCTAGGGAGGTGAGCCGGCTCTGCAAGACTCTCCCTAGGGGTATGGGCAAGTAAGATCTCAACAGGAGTGACTCCCGCTTAGGGAACAAGGAATCCCATTCCAATGATGCATTCCCAAAACCCATTACAATATCTGCACTTATGGGACTGATTGCAATGAAGATCAGTCTGTCATCCTTATGTCTGGATTCAGGCAATGTGGGAACAAAACAGCCAAACCAAAGAAAAAAGAGATGTCTCTATACAAAGAGATGTGTATATAACTGGGATGAATAGCTCTTTTGAAGAGATTATAGTACGCAGGGGACACCCCCTGACATGATTACACCTTGAACAGAGTGGCGTCGTGGAGCCTGCAACATTTGTGAAGGTGAGGAATGCCAGTGTGAGACACCAGGGAGCCAATGAGTCCTGCAATGGGCGAACCGTTGTTAAGACCTGTGCAAGGCGGTGACGTGAGCACTGCTACTTAGTGGTGGGCAAGATACCCAACTAACGATACCTTCACCACCACAGAAGGGAGCACTGCCATCTCCCTGCTGCCCATGTATGAAGACAGCACCCTACATCAGAGGAGATGAGAACTCTACCCCAGCAAAGCCAGGCACAGAGAAGAGCAACAGAGAAGCCGAATACCTGATTGCGCGATGAGCCCTGCAAGTTTCCCCTGCATCAGAAAAGGTACCGGGGAGAACAGGAGGGGTGGGAGGCTGACAGGGCACCATATTGGGAAGTGAGAAACCTCTCAAAGTCACAAGTTTAAAAGTCGAACATTAAATGAGCAGAATTGGACAAATCTGAAACCAATACAGGATGTGATGAAGAACGCTATTTGAGAAATAGACGAAAAGTGAAAGCAAATGCCATGGGAGGAAGGGAGAAGCCTCAAGGTACTAAGGCATGCGTATAGGAAAGAGCTCACTGCAGGTAAGTGTAGCAAGTATTGTGAATCAGACTGTCAAGGGAAAAGATTCATAAAAGAGAGAATACAATACCAAGAACCCATGAGAGAGGGACTGATAATTTAGATAACCTCATACAAAACCTAGGGAAGGTTAACCCTCAATAATATAAGATGTATACAAGTAATTAAGACAAGAGTGTGAGAAACTATTTCAAGGAAAAGTTTCATAAACCTAGTATTAAAGAGAATACAAGCTCCACAAGCACATGGGAAGAGCTACATGAGCTCATAAAGGAACCTCAAGAGACTATCAGGAAAGATAACTTAAAGAACCCTATATTCTAAAGAGAGACATCTGTGTATAAATAACCACAGGAGATAAGATACAGACTCAAAGAGAAAGCCACCAGGGAGAAAGAAAGAAGAGAGGGACGACCAGGAGAAGAGAGACATGCTGTTGGCCTATTATGATTTATTCATGTTAGTGGTAGGGTCAGCTAGAGGTAGGTTTGGGACTGAGTGCAAATTATGCTGTTTGACTTCCTGACAACAGACAAGCACTTTTAGTTAATTTAGATAGGCAGGGCAATACCCTTAGTAATAGGGAGAGATAGGTATTATTCCTTATATTTTAAGTAAAAAAAGGTAACATGTCCTCAATGTACTTGACTTCTTCTTTGCACAAGCCACATATTGTGTCAGAGGTGCGATGCTGATGTCCTGATAGAGGGAAAGACAGAAGGAAAATGTTTATGGCGCAACACCTATTGATAAGCTCCCTTACATAGGACTTTTAGGGGTGAAATATTCCTTAGGAGGGACATATGAATCTGGTACATCAGGGAACATAAACCCACCACTTTCAGTGCCAAATTGCCTAACGACTCTGATGTAGAGGAAGAAGTAGGAAACACCTATTCAGAGATGTCTTCCTCCTCCACACCTACAGACGTTGAAATGAGTACACTCAAATCAATCCTCGAAATGATTGTAGATCATCAGATCTAGGTGGATAAACATCTTCAAGAACATTTTGACCAACTAAGAGTTGGTTCCGGTCACAGCATAGTACCCCAAGGGGTAATCCAACTTTACCATGAAGGGGAAGAGTTAGGCACCTTTGTATACATTTTGAGAGAATATCTGCCTAATTTAATTGGGACGAAGGATTAAAAGTATGTTTTCTGGTCCCATTATTAAAGGGAGAGATAAAAGTGCTGTACCAATATATAAATCCCCAGGGGATGACTTTTTTTTTCGATGTAAAAAGGGCACTGTTAGAATGGGTGGTACAGATAGAAACCTTTTACAGCATAACATTTTGGGACATCTGCTAGGCAAGAATTAGTGTAGTAACACTGTGTGATACTACACAACTCGTGTCCTCTTGGTATTAGGTAACCCACCTATTGGTATAGGTCCGTACTACACAAGGTGGTAGTGTGACTGAGCAGCCAGACTTATCAGTTGAGGGGTAAATGTGAGCTGCAGAGCTGTAGCAATGCAATACGCCAATACAAGTATCCAAATAACACTTAGACTCAAGATTTTTAGTTCAAATAATTATTTCTGTATTCAACAGTCATTTTTAAATAATCATTCTTTAAAAAGGGCAATATATGTAGCAATCAAATACACTTTAAAATACTTTCTCAGAATCAACACAAAGCAAGTAGATACTCTTTAGAGATGCTTCATACCCACTTCCTACACCATGAGGTGACTTTGCTAACTAGGACAGTAAAGGCATTCATATATCACTTGTGCACTTTGCAAATGATAGGTTAAAGGAAGGAGAAAGGTTAAACAGGTTCTCAAAGAATGTGAGCTCTTTAAATCTCCCAATGAAATCTAGATATAAACCCTTCCCAGCAATATTAGTTTAAAACTAATG
This sequence comes from Ambystoma mexicanum, assembly GCF_040938575.1. Lineage (NCBI taxonomy): Eukaryota > Metazoa > Chordata > Amphibia > Caudata > Ambystomatidae > Ambystoma > Ambystoma mexicanum. The sequence continues at coordinate 97,972,458 of NC_090941.1, read as the reverse complement.
AATCACCTATGAGGGACAGTAAGAATCAAATCCAATGGAATAAAAGAGTCTCTAGGGAGCCAGGAGAGCCAAAGTCAATTGGAGCAAAGTCTATGGAGCTGAGGCACTTCTTAGATAGTAAAAGCCTTGCTCAAAGTTGTTAGTGAGAATTCTCTCTTTAGGCTGAATTTCCTAACCTAGTGAGTCCCCCAGCAGCTTTGCTGGATTTCTGGAGTTTGTTTTTTTCTCCTGCCAAGAGTGAGACTCTTTTTTTCCCACTCTTGGACATGATTTATGGTGTTCCTTTGACTGTTAATGTGTTTTATGGGCTTTGGGGTCCTTTACTCCATAGGGTCTCATGTGTTTTTACTATGTGTGTTACACCGCACCCTCAGTGCAGTAACACAGGGGTGTCATAGTGACATCCCACCATAGACTCCATACCCTGGGAATGACTACTGTCTCCCAGGGCATGTAAAGTCACCATTGGCTTTCATAGTCCCAAATTATTAACAGAAACCAGTACAAACCATCATATTGTGGACGTACTGGTCGGGGCAATTCGATTGCCCCGGGGTCTGTTAGTCGAGGGGGCACGTCTCCGTCCCCCCTGATCGAGTTTTGGCTGGTGGCAGTGGAAACTACTTTTTATATTTGACCGAGAATATTTTCCTATGGGATTTTCCCATTGTTCGAGGCTACCAACTTTAATTATTATAGCCTTGAACATACCGCTGGTTTATTTAATTAATATTAATTCACCGGTTGGTATTTTTTGCCAGGACTCTATTCTAAAATGGCGTTTGTGTTCTCTTCTGTGACTCCAACCCAAGTCGAGCCCTTTGTTCCACTTTTTGGCGGGCTTCTCCACAGAAGCCTCCAAAAGTGGTGCCACTCTGTCTGGGTACCACAGGGGGTGTGGGAGGGGGTTTAGGCACCCTGGACTGAGTTACCTTGGTAACTCAAGTCGCACTCTTGTGTGATTGGCCCAAGTGGTGATCCGGCCGGCTCACCACTTAGCATGTTTGATTGACAGCTAGGCTGAGTGAATGGGGGTATGCTGCATAAAAGCAGGGCTTTGGGGACTGGAAATTCAGAAGTCGCCACAGGACCTGAGAATCCGACGAGGGAGAAGCTAAGCTGACCTACCATGATGACACCACCGGTGGAGCCCTGCAGAACTGACTCACCACTTCCCAACGACAGAGAAGATCTCCCGGCTGGAGGAGCTTCTTCCCCTGACTGCTGGGCACAACCAGTTTTACCTTCCTTCTTTGCACCCCAGACTGGTTTGTGGTCGAACTGCCCGTGCCAAGCACCCCGGGGGCCAGATAGCCACTTTCCACTGAACTGCGAATCAACGGACCGCTCCTTGTACCTGAGAAACTCAGCGGCTGGTTTCTTCCCTGGCAGTGCAACGTACTCCTGTCTTCCTCCATGACGAGATCTTCTCTTCCCCCGGACGAAGCACCGACTTGCACCCACTGCCAGGAACAACTGCCCCCGCTGAAGTCGTCTCACCACTTTAAGGTACTGTGTCCGCCAGGCCTCCCTTTCTAAAGATTGCTACAAGGTAATAATAACTCCTTAACCTTCTGGACTGGGCTGGTCGCCTTGACCCTCTAACTGGTCCCTTTCTTTGGTCCAACTCCTTTTTGAACCTTTTCAAGACTTTTGTGCACTGCAACCGTGTGACCGTGGACACATTTCGTTTTGATCCTCTTAAAGCGGATCCAGCCTACTGACTCTGAATTCACGGTTTTACTTTGCCTTCCTCTCTTGTTATGTTCTCGTAAAAGCGTTGGGATCTGTTTCAATTTGATCTCTGCTTTTCTCCCCCTTTTCAAAACAAACTATTAGAGTGCCATCTATGTTAAGCGCTCACCGCTGTCTGAAAATGAGTGGGGCTTTACTTAAGACTTGTCTAATATTCTTTTAAGGGAGTGTATATCTTTTAGTGACCGTGTTTTTGAATTGCTTACTATTAATGCCTGTGTGTTTTTCTATATGTGGTTTTAAATAAATAATTATATCTCTTTTACTCCAAGCCCTGGTCAGAGTTTACTTGTTCTATTGTGTTCTCTTGACCTATTGTGAATACACTGTATACTGCCTAACTCTTCTTGAGGGAAGTCTGACTGCTCAGCCACAGCTACCAAGTGAATCTGTGTGGTACAGACTGCTACCAAGTGGGTTTACTGCCAAACACCTGTAGTCTTAAATCTTTTGCAGTGGTCCCAGAGGGAACTGCACAGGTTTCTGCCTAACAAAAGTTAGAGAGTTTGTTGAAGAAAAAACATTCTAGGGTCACAAGCTGTTATACTTGTGAAAGTTAAAGCTCAGGTCAACTCTAGAAAATGCAGCTACTGCATGTCTCAACTGAGAAGATCGAGTTACAGGCACTGAGGTAAGTACCAAAAGTCCGAACAGTACCTTTGGTTAGAAGAAGAAGGTCCAGCTGGTTTCTGTCTGGTTGCAGTGATGCAGATCCTGTGTTCCTGGGCCTCAGTCATGGGGATAAGAGGGAGGACGTCTGGGGACTCCTGCGGCAGCAATTCAAAGGTCAGCGGCAGCTAAGGGCTCTTTTCGGATCAGCGGCACTTCGCGGTTTCTGCGCTCGGTATGCAGCAACACTGCAGATCTTGGACACCGGTTGGGCTTCCTTCACTCCTTGAGTCCTTCAATCTGGTGAGGTGACTTGAGTTTTGGTCGTCATGCTTCTCAAAGGTCCTGGGGAGACTCCTGCAGCTTCTGGCCAGCTTACAGATGTTGGACTCAACTACAGATTTCTTGACCCTTGGCACTATCGGTTCCTGGAGCAGCAAAGAAGTACAGTCAGTTGTGGAAGTTTGTCTCGGAATTAGTTGGTCCCACTAACCCAAGGGAAGAAGTCATTCCTTCCAGAACTCCTCTTGTTGATCAGAAAAAGGAGTTTCAGTGCAGCAGCAGTGCTTCACCTGACAGTTCAATGGTCCAGGACGATGCAGCAAGCTTTGTTCACGGTTTCTTCATCGGATTGTTCTTCCCAGTGGTTGACTCTGTCTTCAGTCCCAAAACCATCGCCTTTTAAGCAGGTTTCTCCCATTCATGCACAGCCTAGCTGTCACTCACACAGCAGGGTGGCTGTCCTACAAGGATAGCCAGCCAGCCAATCAGGGCTGGGTACATACAGGATTCCATGGAGAGAAAGGGCAGGGGAATTTCAGGAACCTCCCTCACTTCCTACTCTTGCAGACACACTGGAGGCGGGTTTCAGTATTGAAGTCCGCCAAAGGCAAAATTAACAAAGTCTTTAAACCTGTTTTGGCACGCAGAGTTAAACCCAAGAAAGACCTCACAAATAGAAAATTGCAAAAAAAGAAGACCAGGCCATTTTAACACAATGGTCACCCATGGGTGCTATACTGCAGTTGAGGATTCAGCCTGAGGTAGAGAAACACAATGGTAGGAAAATTCATCCACTGCCACCAGCCATTTAAAGTAGTGATGATAAGATAAAAAATGTTACATGAGTAAGTAGTAAAAGGGGCTACTAAGTAAACCCCTAGCACTCCACATAAGATGCGGTGTGCTGGACCTACAAAGAGAAAAGTTAAGTAAAATCAATTTCACTTTACTATTCTTGGGAACAGCAGTTCACACAAGAAAAGGTATTTAAACCTTAAGAGAAATCAAAAGGATTTCTCTGTGACACTGCACTGAAGGTGCTGTGCATCACCATACAAACAGTAGATGCCTATGGAGTTTGTCAGACTCAAACAACAAAGGAAACACATAATCTAAATCATGTCAACAAATCATGTGAAAACACATGAGAGAGTGAGAAAAGGGCTCACTCACTCCAGGGTTAAAATTAAAAAGTCCTAAAGTCCAGCAAAAGAGCTGGGGGTCTCTAAGGTTGAAGGGAATTAGCACAAAAATGAGAATTCTCCCTGTCAACATCCAACTGCTTCAGAATGAAATCCCCCACAAATTAGCCGGCTGGCTAAAAAACCCTATCAGAAGTCATGAAAACCCTAGCTTTAGAACAATTTATCAGTGCCTACCTTCATCTCTACAGCAAGGTAGATTACAGCAGCATCAACTCTCAAATGGAGTCTGTCAACCAAGTAGCCCAGACCCATTCTGAGGCCACCAAATATATTAAACATGCATGTAGAATGATAGAACCAAAAAGGAACTTTAAAACCTCTCCATGGTTCTTACCCCATTAAAAAGCACCTTGAATCGAGAGAATACAGCTGCAGGAACTCTCTAGAAGAACTCTGTCCCTGCCAATATCTAAGGCCTGACAAACCCAGAGAGAGGAAACCAGGCAGATCAAAACACCCATTTCAATTCCTATGGTCGATTCCTATGGTTTGTTTCTCTTGTGGAGAAAAGGGGCATCTTGCATGGCTCTGCATTAAAAACATAGGAACTGAGGGAACTAGGCTGGTTAACAGCAAAATGGTGGGTCAAAGAAAACGGAAGGAAGAGGATAACCCAAATAAGACTGAGGTATTCTATTACACATCACAGACTCTGCAGATGCATGAACCTGTCCAAAACAAAGTGTGGGCCAAAGCCCTTATTGATGCTGTGTTCAAACAAACGGCTGGACAACCTGACCTTATGTCTCCTGAAGATCACCATTGGGGTCAAAACCATATGGATCACATGTGCCCATGAGGATGTGGAAACCTATCCCAAAGTCCCTCTGCTGTTAAACGTCAGAGATCACATTACAACGATGAGAGCTGCCATGATACCCAGTCTCCCTGGGGAAGTAGTCATTGGTACCGACTTCCCGAACTTTTCAGAACTTTTAAGACCTCCTGTATATCAGAATCTTGCAGTGAAGTATTCCCCTCTGCTGTCTTGGGAAACGTCGATCCAGCTCCCGGACACACGCATCTGAAACTCGGGAAAGAATATCTCCAACATGTGGCAACCTCTGAAACCACATGTCCAAGTATTAGGAAAAGACAACTCAACCCGATCTAAACAAAAACAGGATGTGTCTTCCACACGAAGATGGGGGAGCCACCACCATAAGGGGAAAGGTATGTGATGAATCGAGGGTAAACATTGCTTCTCCCTAAAAGGGAGCCACCCCCTTTGAGGATACAAAGGTGGGCTTGCTCCGCAAGACCCTCCATAGGGGTATGGGAAAGTGGAACGTCAATGGGAGTGACTCCCCCTTAGGGGACAAGGACTGCCATTCTGATGAGGAATTCCCTAGACCCAATGCCATATCTGCATAAATGGGACTGACTCTGATGACAATCAATCTGTGATCCTCATGTCTGGATTCAGGCAATGTGGGAACAAAACAGTCATACCAAGCAAAATATAACTGGAACAAATAGATCTTTTGAAGAGGGAGAGTATGTTATGCAGGGGATGCCTCTGATGTGATTACTCCTCGGAGAGGCAGACCAGAATACGTGGTCTGAGACTTATGGAAAGGTGAGCAATGCCAGAGCGAGAACCCGGTGCAACAACACAAGTCCTGCAATGAGAGAACTGTTGTCAGAATGGGCTGCTAACAACCATGCAAGGTGGTGGGGTGACCACGGCTACTTTGTGGTGGGTGAGATGCCCAACTAATGATGACTAGACCACCGGAGAAAGAAGTACTGCATCAGAGGAGCTGAGAACGCTATGCTAGCAAATCCTGAAACAGATAAAAGCATCCGAGAAGCTGAATATTCAAGCGTGCGCCGAGCCCCGTGATGTTCCCATGCATTGGAAAAGGTACCTGGGAGAACAGGAGAGGTGGGAGACTGACACAAGCGAATACCCTGGGAGGAAGGGAGAAGCCCACAGGTACTGAGGCTTGAAGAGAGGAGCAAGTCCATTTCAAATAATTGTAATAAGTATTGTGAAATCAGACTGTCAAGGGAACAGATTCATAAAAGAGAGAATCAAATATCAAGAACCCTGGAGAGGGGGACTGATGATTTGCATAAGCTCATGCAAAACCTAGGGAATGTTAACCCTCAAGAATATAAGAGATATACAAGTAAAGACCAGAGTGTTAGAAAGTATTTCAAGGAAAAGTGTCATAAAGCTAGTATTAAAGAGAATGCAAGGTCCACAGGTATATGGGAAGAGCTACATGAGCTCATGAAGGAAACATCAGAGAAAATAACTTTAAAAACCTATATTCTAATGAGAGACATCTGTGTGTCAATAACCACAGGAGATAAGATACAACCTCAAAGAGACGCTGCATGAAGAGAGACATTCTGTTGTCCTATTAATAGTTATTCATGTTATTGGTGGGTTAGCTGGAGTTAGGTTTGGGACTGAGCACAAATTATACTTTTTGACTTCCTGATGACAGACAAGCACCTTCAGTTCATCTAGATAGTCTTGTTGATCCCCTCAGTAATAGGGAGAAACAGGTTGTTTTCCTTATAGATAGGTAACATGTTCTCAATGTGTCTGACTCCTTTGTGTCTGACTCCTTCTTCCAAACTGCCACACCATTTACAGGCCCAAAGCCAGAGGAGACACAACAGAAGGCACTAGTGGTGGAGATGTCACCTTTGATGCCCTCAGCTCCTAGGGTGCAGGGGCTGAGTGGGTTGGGTTCCAATGAGACACAGGCATCCAGGGGGCCGCCACCCTTGTATGCCCTCTTGTTGACGAGTGGAGGTAGGATGTATGGAAGAAATTCACACCCCCTTAAATCTCCCCTCAGTCACGTACAATCTGGCCATGAGGATGGAGAGCAACAGCAGGGTTTGGTCACGGTCCATGTACCCTGGACAACCACAGCCCTCAGGATATTGGCTAAGGAGTTCCCCAATATATGGGAAAAGCCACAACGATTTGTGAAGGAACTGCAAACAGTAATGTAGTGTTATAACATGTTGTGCGCAGACATGAATATACTCATGAGAATAGTGATGCCACAGAAGGTGAGACATTGATTAGTAGAACGGGCAGTCTGGCCAGCCGCCGATCCAGGTACAGTGGAAAGGATAATGACAGTGATTGCAGAGGTGTATCCCAGAAAAACAGATTTGCCAAAAATATCAAACTGTAAACAGAATAAGGGTGAATCTCTCACCGATTACTTGTATAGACTGAAGGTGGTGTTCACTCAGCACTCTGGTATTACATGGCCAGCGGAGGAAGCTCAGGAGACCGTAGCAAAATCATTTGTTTCGGGTCTACACTTGCAGTTACAGATACAGGTTAAGAATGTGTGCATAGGCTGGCTAACCCAGACACAGATAAAAGCATCCGTAAGCGGAGCTGGTAATGGTGGCAAATCATTGCATCGCTTGTCAGGAATATAAGAAGGATATCTTGGATAATAAACTCATGACTTTACAGATGCAGAGTCTTCCGGGACAGGCGCAGGTTCAGCTCCAGGGAATGGCACACTACATGGGAAATCAGGTCCAAAGGGGGGTCCGACAAAGAAGCAGAGGCAGAGGTGCAGGACCGGGGTTTTTTCAAGCACATCAAACTCAGAAGGGGGGATATATGGGACAGCATCAGGAAACGAGACAATGGGTACAGTTTGATCAAGAGCAAGGGTGGGGAACACAAGATCGGCAGCTACAGGGAAACTGTACTAGCCAGGAGGGCCATTGGAAAAATAAGTGCCCATTTGGACCACAGAGACCACCAAGGTAACACTATTCTGAATAATGTCCAAATTGCACAGAAAGAAGGACTGGTTCAAAGCAAACAGTTCCAACAGGACTAGTGCCCCAATTTACAAACCCAAAAATTAACCCTTTCCTCCTGGAGTCCATTGAGGGTCAGTTGGGGATTTTAACAGATTCTAACAACTAGAAGGGGAAGGGACTCTTGAAGCACTAATGATCCCCGTTGACCAGGATGGTGTTTATGTACAATACCACATGCAAGGGGTATGGGTGCCATGTTGGTGGACACAGGGGCAAGTAGACCTGATTATTGAATAAGCGTTTTCCTCATGTTCCCATATTAGGTGAAACAGTGGCACTCATTACAAGTGTGCCAGTCCGGAAAGAACGGTGCCGGGTGTTGGTTCCGGACCAGCACACTACGGGTTTGCCTACTGGAGCCCCTGTGCCCAACAGTGCAGATGCTGCTGGACACAGCAGCCATGGTAGGCAGGCCGTCATGGAAGCACCGGCACCGTTATTAACAGTGCCGGTGCTTCTGTGGTCCCCATTCCCATTGAGTCCTATGGGACTAGCAAATGGCCTGGGTTGATGCTGCAGTAGGATTGGTCAGTTCCTTGTAGACTTTGAAAAGATTGGCCGTGTTGTTAGAAGCCACAGAGATACAGGCTTGAATATGACCTCTCTTCTTGGACTGGATGCAGAGTCTGTATTGCCTTTGAAGATGGCTGCAGGCCAGCTTGTCAGAGGGTGCACCTGAAGATTCCCAGTTCCGTTCCGCTGCTCTGAACTTGCGTTTAAGGGCACTCAGATCAGAATCGTACCAAGTCTTGCACTTTTTGGCAGGCTTCAGTCGGACCTTCATGACAGGGGCAAAAATGTTGAGTGTGTTGGAGATGGAAAGGTGAAAGTTAGAGAGGGCTGTGTCAGGGTGGGAGTCAGCCACAGAAGTCGAAAGAGGAGAGTAGGTGGAAGCAAAGGAAGCCACAGACATTCTGTTCATGGGTCGGGAGACCTTGAAGGAGGTCGGTAGTGCGGGTTGTGTTGTTGCTAAAGGAGAAGTGATCTTCAAGCGTGACGAGAGAAGAGAGTGATCAGTCAAGGAGAGTAAGGTAGTCTGAGGAATAGAGAGAGGGATGTCTGTGGAGATCAGAGCATCCAAGGTATGGCCTACATTTTGCGTCGGACAAGAAGGTAGAATGGAGAGACAAAGGTAGTCACATAGGTTGCGAAAAGGTCCTGAAGAGTTTGGTGAGTCAAGGTGTATGTTAAGGTCCCCCAGCAGGAGGAGTTGGGGAGAGGAGGAAAGGAGAGCAGAGGCCAGGTCCACCCATTCTGAGAGGAAGAGGGTAGACTAGCCCGGTGAATTATAGATGGTGGCCAGAGTAAGAGAGGAGAGAGAGAGAGAGCCTGCAGACCAGGCCTTTAAAAAGAGGAGTAGGCCTGAGTGGGAATTACAGAAACTGGGATCCACTCAGGAAAGATGAGGGCTACTCCACCACCTGGCCAGTTGGGCCTGGGCTCAGAGAAGATCTTGTAGCCTTCAGGGAAAAGTGTGTCAAAACCCGTAACAAAGCTGTCCTTAAACCATGCCTCAGTGAGAGCAAGACCATCAAGATCCAGAAGTTCAAGGAGTTGGCAGTTGTCAGAGTAGTGCTTGACAGCAGAGCGAGAGTTAAGCGTGGCAACATGGAGGAGGTTGCCATTTGTGAGAGACTTACTGGGGATACAGGGGACAGAAGTCCCCCCATAAGCAGAGAGAGTGCCTGAGAGATAGAGGTAGGAGGAAGCAAAGGACTGGAAGATGGCAAGGATGCCAGTGTGAAGAGTGCAGGCAAGGGAGCCAAGTGGGTTGAAAACCGCAAGGGATCCAAGGTAAGAGAGCTCATATGGTAAGGAGGAGGCGAGGGAGCCAGGGCAGCCATGGAAGCAGATGGCAAGGGAGTCTATGAGAAGGAAGGTGGAAAGTTGATAAGGGGAGGGAGGAGCCAATCAAAAAATAGGAGGCTGGTTTGAGGCCCTTATACCAGGGTGGTACCATTCCAATAGACATTTATGATGACCCTGGAGGTGAAGAAGAAGGCAAAAAGGACCTTCTAGCGGGTCACACCATTAATGTGTGAGAAAGAGTAGTCAGAGAGCAGCGCAACCATAAGAAGAGTCCATAGGTCAGGTGAAGGAACGGCAAAGAGGATGTCGGTGAGAGTCTCTCTGGCGGAATCACTGACGTAGGTGTCAGCGATAGGCAGGCCCGGGTTGGAGCTCATTGTGTCCTTCTTGAGTTTCTTCCTGCCAGACTTAGCGAGAGGTGAAGGATAGGAGATAGAGAAGCAGTTATGGAAGATAGGCGAGATAGAAAGCACCATAGAGAAGGGCACTGAGTGTTTTACACTTAACCAGAAGTACAGCTGAGGTAGGTGGGGGAAGTAGGCAGGAGGTGCACAAAAGAAATACAAACAGGACTAGGAAGAAAAACAATGGGAAATTTAAAGGGTGAGGGGCAGAAAACAGACAGAACAGAAGGCAAAGGGAGCGACCAGTCAGTGCAGTCACAGAAAGCAGAATATGATCAGAACCTAAACTTGAGTTTAAGCTCCAGTCATACAACAATAAAATGCAGAGTGAAAACACACCTAGATTTGATTTGAACTAATCAGTCACAAACAATACAATTAATGTGACACGGGTATTGCAGCAAAGCAGTACATAAGTGGGGGCAGTGGAGGTGATGGCTCAGGGAGTGAAAAATCAATGTGAACACTTTGACCATGAGGTACAAGGGGACATATTCGAGCAGATATAGAGCAATGAGAAAGACTAGAGGTGCTGAGGGTAAGAGTCAAGGAAGGATGAGGCATGAAGAATACATTGGCAAAACTCTGTCAGAAACCTTCTGACTAGTTCTACATAGTATCAAAAGTGCACATTCTAAGAAAGCTGATTTGAGTCCTTTTGAAATCATTCATGGAAGACCTATGAGATTTCCTGTAGTACCACCAGTAAAAACTGTACCAGATCATTTGAAATTATCAGATGATCAATAGTTGGAATATGTCAAGACATTAATGTCTTCTGTCAGTCTCATTCACAATTTAGGTTCAAGCTGCTCTGCCATGGGGACCAGACTCAACAGGTAATTCCGTTCAGCTTGGTAACAGTGTCCTGATAAAGGTATACCAAAGAAAAACAGCTCCAGTCCCCAGATGGAAGGGGCTCTTCCTCATACTACTCACCTCAAACTCAGGTGTAAAGGTTTAGGGCCACCCAACATGGGTGCATGTGAGTCACTGCAAACAGGTGGTAGCCCCCAACGTGTACGTACTGTTGTTTGGCTTATTTGTCTGGCTGAGCTAACTTGCACTAATGTAGTTATAGGAGATCATGACTCTTTTGTACAAACTATATTAGCTTGACTAACGTTGTGACATCTGCTGATGTCAGGGCCTGGCTATGGTATAAGAAACAATGGATAGGATATTTGCAGTGGGAATATGTGATCTAAATGGACCCTGGGAATGTGGAGTGGGTCTTTGCTTGGGATTTATATCACGGCCAGCTGTATGTCCAGTGGGGGGGTAGTACCATCTCCCTGTGAGGCTCTACCAAATTAGATGAGTGATGAAGATTATTTAAAAGTTCTGAACTCTGAATTGGAAGAGTCCACCGTAAAGCCCCAACCTAACCTTGAAATAGAGCTGCTATTACATCTACTAACATACCTGCTACTTTAACTGAAAAATCAACTGTTATGAATTCAGAGCTTTCACGTGTTTATGATCTATGGAAAGGGAACACAGTGGTGAAAGCATGAAGAGAGCTTGGAGGTAATGGAAGCTTAGCTCAAGATTTGGTAGACTTGCCCACGGCTATGCACAGTGTGGTGGTGTCAGGGCATTGTGAAATAAAAGATATCAGTGCTATAGTAGGTAAAGGGAAGGAACTCCCAGTGTGTTTGGATTGGTATTTACTAACAATAGTGGATGGGAAAATTAGTACCATGTCAGTGAAGGTGTGTTCAAATTCTACTGATGCCCATTGTCATTTTTCAGACAATCTAGACAATCAAACGTGTGCTTCGATTCAGCATTTGCAATCTCCAGAGATGGAAATCGGAGAGTTTATGAAATATACTCAAGTGTATAATCAACTGTTGTGGTAACACTGTATCGAATCCGGATAGTTGTGTAGACAGATTTATGATATTAAATGCGACTGTTGCCATCATTTTGTTTATTGTTCCTTTATATGCTTGCAGGTGACTACCCATTATTGTAATTGCACCAAAGGGGATGGAGTTTGGTTGGCACAACAGCTAGATCAGTTGTTTGAAGGACAGCAGAAAAGGGAAGTACTGAATAAAATGTGGAGTGGGGCTAAGTCTGCACTTGCAACCTGGGTTATATATAAGGTTGAATTGAACAACTTGAGAAGGCCATCAGGCTCATATCTGGGGCAGAGCTTACAAGTAGTGAGGCACAGATTGGCAAGCTTCATGTGATAGTCACCTTGATTCAGCTTACCAAAGGTGCCCTTCAGAGACTGAAGGATGGAGTGCTGGAAGCAGGAATTCATCTGGAGTGCAAAGAGATAATCTGAACGCCAAATGATATCGATCAGAGAAGATGTGTGACATAATAGTTGGCCCATATTGTTGAAAAAGACTCTGGGATACCTGGACATTTGTGCCAATGTAGTAACTTCTGAAAGTACAAGCGTTGGTACTGTGAAGATAAAGAGTGTTTGTTTACAGCGCAATGGCCAATCAAAGGACTTTGGGCACTGACCAGCAGAATACTGACAGCACCATGGGCAGGATGTAACTGGGAGTGGGCGACGCATTATGTAGTGTTTGATATCAAACTACCAAACAATGCCTACCAATACCTGATCTCCACCCCTGGGATGATGCCTAAACTGTGATTTAGTCCTGGTTCACACTGTAAGTTATGGCCTTTACAGTCCCCACAATTTCAATGTTTGACTAAATTAAGTGAGGATCAGCTAGTGTTAGTTGGAAACAGAGCGTGCTGGGAAGGTGATACATTTTGGTATGGAGAAGGCTGTTTCGATGAAAGGATCAATGTGTAGAGACAGTAGCACCACCAGAGTCTGATGTGCATTTCACATTCATACCAGTAGTAAGCAATTTACTTTGTTCCAGTCTGCTACAGAGAGGGGGGGAGTAAAGGTCTATCTTGAGTTTTGGAAGAGGTGGCCAAAGTTAGTGACACACAGATTTCAGGATTTGGAGGAGGAAGAAGCAGTGAGACATGTAACAGTTGAGACAAAGCGTTTCAAGTTGTTGGAGATAGTGTTTAATAAAAAGAAACAAGCATTTGAAGTGGCTCATTGCACAGCCACATTGCAGGAGATGTTTTGTATGCAGCAATTCAGGAAGTGTCTGAACAGCCTTATATTTCCACCACAGTATGTTTCCTATCAGTTTCTTGTATATTTCTAGTGGCAATAAGGTGTTGTACGAGGTGTGGTCACTATTCAGAAGCTGTGGAAATACAGAACAGACCCTCCTGCATCTCACCTCCTCTTTGGTCTTCCCCTGACCAAAGCCTCTCCTTCGTCGTGCTAGAAATACAGCACAAAACTGTGATGTAACAGAAGGAATTGGGGAAATTGTTGCAAACCCATGAAGATGATTGAATATAAAGTAAAAAGTAATGTGGTAGTGGTAGATGGTTTACCTGCACAAACGAAAAGCAGGAGTGGACCATAGTTAGGTGAAGGTCAGAACAGGATTTCCTGTGTAAATGAAGAACAGGTGAATTAGGGAATTAGTGCAGAGGGTATAATAAGTTCAGTTATATTAGTTGTGTATGAAGTGCAAACAGGGATCTGTGAACGTTGATGATCCCTGGGGGTAGGGGGAACACAATTTATGTTATGATGATGCCATAAAGACATGATAGGACAGTGAACACAAATGAGAGTAACCAATGATATGGGAGGAGTCTGAGGATATATTTGAAAATCTGAAGTGTCACTGTTTATTTATAATGCACACGTGTGTATTATTTTTATTTCAACACTAGAGGAAAATGGATAGGGATATCCCCATTTGTTGGCTTGAGGCAATGCTTATCCCGATGACCCTCTAGAGGGACATGCACTGTAGGACGACTGAGACAGCACTCTTAGGAGCCCTCAGGGTGACTGGGTGAAGGCTACCTAGTCACCATTTTCTGATTTTGCCGGCTGAGACCAGTTTGGAGAATGGGACCTTATTCTTGGCCGGAGGAACGTCAGGGAGTGGTGGACCCCCACCACTCACATGAGGAGGATGATGCCGGATATCATCAGACCAGAGCTGATGACCCAGAAGCAGAGGATTACGTGATAGTGAGAGACGGGATGGAAAGAAAAGATACACTATGAGGATATACAAGAAGGGCTATTGTTATGTTTGGGAGCAGGAGACGTCAAATGCAAGTGAGGTATTTTACAAGGGGCCAGACCATAGGGACACACAAAAGGAAGGTGAATTGGAGGAGGGTTGGGTTAGTTTGGGCTTTGGGCTAATTGGGTACCCTCTGTTTATGTGGTTTGCAAACCAGTAATAAAGGGTGTCTTACTATGTAAATTTCCAGTATGACTCATGAGTCCTTTTTGTTTACTTTATTTTGACACAGGCAATCTGTAACCTGTGAAACTAAGACAAAGTAAAGGAATTTTGAAGAGCTTTGAACCCAGTTCCAAATGATAGTTCTACAAAGTGAAGTGTTCAGGTGCCTTCAGAACAAATGCTGTGGTATTAAAGTGGATAAAAGCATGCAAAAGCTTAATGATACTATGGTAAATTACAATGTTTAGGCACCTACTTGGGAATTACATAAAGGCCCTCATTACAACTTTAGCGTTTGGGAAGAAAGACACGTTAATGTTGTAACTTTTTTTGGTGGTGATGGAATTATCAACATTTTTCCTGCACTGCCAAATTATAGGTGTTGGCGAATTTACCACTAGGGAAATTAACGCACAGTAAATCTGCCAATTTTTGGAGGAATAGTGGCAGATTCAAGTTCAGCTTATTGCTGCAGATAAATAGTCCACTTTACCTTAAAAAATCGGCAGATTCACCATGCAGTATTTCCATCTCCAGCAAATCGGCCGAAAATCCCTATGGAATCCTATGGACTAAAAAAATGCGGAATTACAGCAACCTATCGTTAATTGTAATCTGATGGTAACTGCACGAGACCTTTGACAGTAACATTAATCAAGTTTGGTGGTAATTCACTTGATTTACCTGGTCTAGATCATAATTGTTCTGCCAACTATTTCCCTGTCTCTCTTCTAACACAGTATTCTAAAATCCTAGAGTGAGTAGTATTCAATCAACTCACTGAGTTCCTTGATACTCAAAACCTCTGGGACCCTTTTTAATATAGCTTCCAATCTCTACATTCTAACGAGGCAGCTCTCCTCAATATCAGCAACTTCATCTCTTCATCTCGGCATGCACACCTTTCATCTATTGTTATTCTTCTTGACCTTTCTACTGCCTTCCATTCTGTCAACCACTCAGACCTTTTCTCCACATAATCTTCCTTGGGATCAGAGGTAGTGTCCTCACTTGGTTTGCTTCACATCATGCCCTCAGACCCTTTCAGGTGTCCTGGAACAGCCTTAGCTCCCCCACACAACCAAGGGGCTGCCCTTGGTCCACTTCTCTTCACTCTCCATAATTCAGCTCTTGACACAGTAATCTCCTCTTAGGGCTTCTTCTATCAACTCTTTGCTGATGACACTTAGATCTTCTTCTCCTTTCACTCCTTATCGAGTGATCTGTTGGCCAAAATTTCAAGCTGTCTCTCTGCCATCCAATATTCGATGGTGTCTCACTTGCTCATGCTCAACTACACCAAGAGTGAATTCTTTACTTCCCAGCCAAAAAGGCTAACTCTTTCCCTCTGCCTCGTCTTCTCTCCTGACTAGCTCTGCATCCTTAATTCAGCACTTTCTCCACCATCCCGTTTGTATGTCTTTCTGTCCTATCCGCCTCCCTGACATTTGTTTACACCTTCCTCTGCAACATCTGGTCTCCAAGTCACATTCTCTGACCCCATTGTAAAGGACCCATGTCCTCTGCTCTGTTATCAATGGTAAATTCTGTATGCGTTTTTGTGCCAAAAATACATTGCTTTCCCTGTGATTTTTATTAATAAATAAAATATTAATGATATACTATTTGATGTTTTATATAGCACAACGCATCATGTTTATTTTTATTTTATTGTGCATTTTTAAGGCGCTTATACAACAAGAAATTGTGTTTCAAAGAGCCCACAGGCCAAATGGGGAGGGAACATAGAAGTAAAAGCCAAATAGAAATAAGACTGATGTACAGGAAAGCGGCAGTCCAACTAGGCCTTGTGATCATACAGAATGTGCAAGTGCAGATAGACAAGGGAAGGCGGTAAGTGCTAGGAGATTCCACAGAGGGGAAGTGCCAGGGAGTCCTTTGCAGCAAACAGCTAAGTGCCTGGCAGAGATCACTTGGTAAGGAGTGTTCACCTACTAGTGTGATAAGTGCAGGCCTCTGAGGAACACAGGCCAGTGGGTGCCCAAAGGCAAGTGCTGGGAGAGAGGGGAGGCTAAAGGCAATTGGGGGGAAGGCATGAACCCAGCTGGACTCATAAGGTCCCAGACCACTGATCTCAGTGACTGTATGGTTTACAATGGGAGAGAGAGGGGGAAGGAAGAGGAGAAGAGGAAAATCTTGAGGAGCTTCTGGAATTTGAGGAGATCCGGCTCAAGATGGAGAGGAAGGGGGAGGCTGTTCCAGAGGAGGGAGCCAGCTGAGGAAAGAGAACGGCCACCAGCTTGCTGCTTGGAAAAGCACTTGACATTCAGAGAGTTGGAGCCGGAGGAGCGTAAAGATCTCGAGGGAGAGTATTTGGAGAGAGCAAGTTTTAGACAGAGTGGTCTCTGGCCCTAGGCAGCCTTATGGATAATGCAGAGGGATTTGAATGTGATCATTGCAGAAACCGGGAGCCAGTGGAGAGAATTTAGGGCTGGGGAGATACAATCCCTCCGCTTGAGGCCAAGGATGCATCTTGCAGCACTATTCTGGATAAGCTGGAGTGGGCGGAGAGAGGAAGAAGGGAAATGAAGGAAGAGGCTGTTGCAATAGTCCAGCCTTGAGAGTACCAGGGCTCTACAGACATTGAGTTTCTGGGGAAAAGTGAGGAAAGTAAGGATACCTCTAAGGAGGTGGAGTTTAAAATGGGCCTTCTTGGCAAGGTCCAAGGTGTGAGAGAGGAAAGAGAGAGAGAGAGAGAGAGAGAGGAGTCATTAAATGACTGCAAGGTTTCTGGCTTCAGATGAAGGAGAAGGGGGGGAGCCCATAGCAGGTGGCCAGAGTGAAGGGGGGAAAGAGGGCACAGGAGTCCCAATAGGAAGGATCTCACTCTTGCTGGCATTGAGGCATAGATCATTGGAGGCACACCAGGATTGGATCTCAGATAGGTAGAGGAAGTAAAGAGAGGATCAGAGAAAAGTTTGAAGTTTGAAGAAAAGTTGGGTGTCATATGCATAACTCTAGAAGTGGGGGGAGAAAGTGGAAATAAGGTGAGCAAGCGGGGCAAGGTAGACTTTAAAGAGCCAGGGTGAAAGGTTGGAGCCCTGGGGGATGCCTGGGAGGGATGGTCAGTGAGGAAAGAGGTCAGCCAGTCTAGTGCCCGCTCCAACATGCCAAGGGTATCATGGAGCTATTTTATGAGTGTGGAGGGGTTGACTGTATTGAATTCAGATGAGAGAACAAGTAGAATGAGAATGGTGGAGACTTAGTGTCAAGAGATGTGAGCAGTTCTTCACAGGTAATAAGAAGAGCAGTTTCCATACCTCTGCATGCTCGGAATCCAGATTGTCATGCAGGCAAACAACAAGCTCAGTATGATGCTGGGTCAGTTGGGGGACGACCAGCTTCTCCAGGAGGTTCCCAAGGAAGGGAGTGATAGAGATGGGGTGGTAGTTAGCCAGACATGATGGGTCAGCCGATGGCTTTTTCAGGAGTGGGCACACAAGAGAGTGCCTGAGAGAGGAGGAAAAATCCAGTGGCAAGAGAGTGATTGCAAAAGTCAGCAAGTGCAGGGGCATAGGAGAAAATGCTGTCCTTGATAGTTCTTGAAGAAGAGGAGGAGACCTGATTGAAGGAGAACTTCATAGAGCAGACAACCCTGGTGACTTAGCCTGATGTGATAGGATAGATGAAGAAGAGAAAGGCTAAGGGAAGATGGGAGGCCAGGGGTGGCAGGGGGATGGGAAGAGGGGAGGGAGAAGGGGGGAAAAGAGTGCTCAGGATGTCCAAAGTGTTTGCAGTGAAGTGGGTGGCCAATGCAGTGCAGAGGGCCTGAAAGGGAAGAGGCAAGGTGGAGACTACAGAAGGATTGGCTATTTCCTTACAAATTTTAAAGAGCTCAGCTGTGTTGCTGGGTGCTCCAGAGATGCAAGCTTAGATGTGGACCTCTTCTTGATTCAGAGGACCCAGGTGAGAGGAGAAAAGGGAGTGGCCTGACCAAGAGAGCAGGTTAGTGAATGAAGGGGGACGGAGAGCAAAAGATCAGTGTGGATAAAGACATTGAGAGTATGTCCAGCTGAGTGGGTAGCACCAGAGGGGAGAATGGAGAGGGAGAGTGAGATGCAGAGGTCATGGAAGAGAGTGGACGCCATGATTGAGGAAGCAAGGTGGATGTTGAAGTCACTCTCAGAGTCGTACCAGGTGTTACTCTTGGTGTCATTTTTCAGGCGGATCCTGATGCAGTTTTGCAGAGCTTTAAGTAAAAGGTGTTATTGGTACCCAATTTATGTTTATCGTCCCAGAAGGATGAAGGGCTGTGTTGGCCCCGCCATGGGACTCAGGACTATTAAGTGCAGGCTGGGCTGATCTTAGTGGTCAGAACTTCACTCTGTGATTTATGCACATGGTCATTTAAGGTCCTGTTCATACATTAACCATATCCGTCCATCTTTTGGTGGTACTGGGTGTCTTCTATTTATCACCATTATATGCAGTTTTATGTATGAACACTGGGGTTCAAAGAATAATTAGAGATATTGTTTACAGTGCATTAAACTGAATTCACTAGGGACAGTTAATCGTAGATGTTATCATACTTGCTGCACACAGCCAGAACGCACAGCTCTGCACACAACCTCCAATGACTGTACAAAGCCCTTGCTACATAAGACCTGTACATAAAAAAGGTCTCTGATACAAAATTGTGCAGACAAGAACTATGCCGCTCTTGGACTGCAACTAAAAAATAATTAACTAACCAGAGCTGGCTCTGTGCTGTGGCTGAGTACTGAGAATTTGCTTTTAAGGCAGAGTGCCTTTGGAGGGACATTACATTCCCATTACAAGAGGACATTTGGACACTACATATAAAGTCTGTTGGTCGCACCATATCGAAAGGGGATACGCAGCTATGTAAGCCCTTCTTGATATAAGCAGTGAAGCTCTTGCAAAAATACTATTAGAGAGACTGCAGGCACATGTTGATTGCCACTATCTTATTCCTTCTACACATAGGGGTAATTTTAAACTGGTTAGATTGGCAAAACAAGGCAGAGGTTCACGGGTAAAGTGCTTACGCTTTGCTTTACCGCTCCATCCCATTGTTACCTTTTCAAAGGACAAGAAGGTGCAGAAAGTGGGGTTTGCATCTCTGCCATGCCTTCCTCTTCTGTCTTGAGAGAG
Organism: Ambystoma mexicanum; assembly: GCF_040938575.1. Taxonomy (NCBI): domain Eukaryota; kingdom Metazoa; phylum Chordata; class Amphibia; order Caudata; family Ambystomatidae; genus Ambystoma; species Ambystoma mexicanum. The sequence goes on along the minus strand of NC_090941.1, from coordinate 97,953,150 downwards.
CAGTGTTTTATACCTGCAACATATTTTCAATGCTAAACTGCGGGTAGATTCTATAGGATTCCATTAGCAAACACGTCCACCATGTAAGGATGGGTAGTATTGGTCAAATAGGTTATGGCATGATCTACAATCTTTGGAAAACTGTCTGTGCACTTCTTCCTTGAAAGGTTATTGTGCATGTCCACACATAAATGATCATGGCCCTCATTACGACCCTGGCGGAGTGGGTCTACGCCAGCGGTATTCGCGGCGGACCCGTCCGCCCTACTACGAGTTCCCATAGCGCCATGGAGCGTTTTCCGCCTGGTTTTTCCGGGCGGAGAAATCCATGGCGCTACGGGACCTTGTTGTTAATTACGCCACCGTATTTTACGGTGGCGTAATTACCGCCTTCCCCACTCCCATTATACCCTATGGGGCAAAAATGGGAATGGGGAAGGGTAAAATGGGGAATGGGGATTTACCGCCCCGCCAAGGTCGGAATGGGGCGGTAAATCCGCCAACCCCCATGGCGCTATCGGCAGCTTTCCGCCGTGCTCCATGGTGCATATTGCACCACGATTTCCGCCAGGGTCGTAATGAGGGCCCATGTCATTTATGTTTGTACTTATTTTTTTAGCATTTTTACCCATTTGCACCCATTAGCTCCCCCCGCCACTGTGCCTCCATGCATGTTCCCTCTAATATTGACAAATGAGGGACCCATTTTACCATCATTATCAATAACTTTATTTCAACCTGGGGCCATAAATGTATATCATGACACATATAGATCATGACTAATAAATTATGCATTTCATCCATATTATAGTTAAATCATCACAGTTCCCTTTTTGCCCAGTTGTACCCCAAAGGGTCTCAGTTCATGGGAATGACTTATACACGAGAATAGGGCAGGGCAACTAGCTTGTCATTTGGCACGAGAGTTTAATCTAAGAGGAGTTACCCATGAAGTTTCCACAAGGGGTCTGTACTTGCAACAGAAAGCATGGGCCAGCGAAGTCGATTTCCAGGATGGGGATCAACATTTTCCCCGGGATGGGCTCTGACTTCAATCACGCTGTTAGCTGGGTGGGCAACATCTCCTGACAAATACCAAAATACTTTTTGCCACACTTTGCTCCCTGAAGTCAATACGCACAGATTCATGCGCTCTTTCTCCCTAGTAGGGCGACCTAGTACAACTTAGAATCTCCTCCCATATTACAAATATGCAGCCTGTATGGCCCGGATCCAATGGGCACATTTATTTGCAAGGGTTTCCCTGGTTTAGTGGTGATTTGGTGTCCAGTTTAGGAACTTTGTGTAAATGAATTTACCACCCCATGCAAGCCACTATCACCTTGCTGGGTTTGGCCGTAAGGTTAGGTGGCACAAGAGTGGTTCCGCTTCGTGACTTTCCAGTGGTGTCATTAGGCCTAGGGACACCATCTGTCCTCCATATGGGGGTTGCAAGGGTGGGAGTGGTGTGGACTTCTGTGTGCTCAGGGTGTGTTCACAGCCACTTAGCTCTATTGAGGCCGGGGGAGATTGCTCGCATAGGGTGCTTTCACATTTGGGGCTCTCTCTTTTTCCGCTAGTGCATCCTAGCCTGGTCTGGTTAGCGTTGGTATTTTTTAGGCAGGTGGCATTAGTTACTATCACCGGTGCATTTGAATCCCCCGTTAGTTGATGGCTGCCCCGTTTTCCCTCCTTTCCCATGCTCTTCCAACAGCAATACAAGTACAATCTTTATTGTTACCAGTTCAGATAGGACAGAGATGCATTAGCACACATAATCCCCTGTGTCCCCCACACCAGCCAGGACAGAAGTGGACATTGCTGTTCCAAGGGGGAGAACTAAGCGGGGGAAGTTGTTGCAGAGCTGAGTACCATTATTGGCCCCCCGTTGGTTTGGCCTGCATCAGCACATTCTTACTACCCACCATCTTGAAATTCCCCCCACCCCATCGACACCCCACCCTGAGGTTCGCTGGTTTGCATTAAGGCCAGAGGGGTTTTGTCTGTGCTATCTGTTGTTGGTCCGGTTGTGAATCCCCCCAACTAGTTACAGTCACCTCAGAGGTGTTTGATGTGTCAAGGTCATCCAGCCGACACTGGATAGGGATCATAGCAAATGGTGTCATTATCGTAGTCCTCAGGGGTTCCTGCAGCTGCACCAGGGCAGAGCCCATAAGGGGTCTCAGGCATGTGCCTGTGCTGCCTCCCTAGCATTGAGGGATTGGCTACAGTCTCACCTAGGTGGTCTATGACCCGGTGCATGTGACTGCTGACTACATCCCTATCACTGCTGCTAGTGCATAGGCCATCCTTGTTGGCCTTAGTGACGTGCACATTGTCTTTTCCCCCCAGGGGTCCAAGCTTGCAGGGACATTGATGTAGCCACGGAACTGATTAATCGCTCTAATGAGGATATGTGCCTCCTCTGCAGGTCATGCAGGGATGTTGGACCCGTTCTTAGCAGCGTCGGGTGTTGAGAGTGATGAGGGAGCTGCTGGGATTTTACACCTTAGAGTTAGGATTTTCTGTATGGGCACAGTAAGCCTCGTATATTTTCTGTGACTCTGGCCATTGAACCCTCATCCTCGATCACACTCAATACACCAACCTTTCAAACCATATTCCTCCTGCAGGGATATACCCATGGTCTTATATAACGTTCAAAATGTGTCTGTATTCTAAATTTCAATGTACAAAAATAAATATTTTATTATATAAAAAAAGAGATCACATTACAAATAAACCAATGACAGTTTTGTGTCCACTGAGGGTGGACTAATACTCACAAGCAATTTGTGATGGGGTTAGTAGAAGTGACTCAATATACTGGGGAAAAAAGTGTGCTGTGAACAAAGCTGCCACAAAATGCACTTCTCTCTTCCACAGATGTGAGTCTGGAATTAGAGCCTACATTCCTTTCATCTGGCCATATGCAATATTCATAGTCATCTTAGATATTTCCCTTTGGCCAAATGACATAGGCAAACACATGCAATACAGACACAGCTGGTAAGCTATATTGTGCTCCGGCTGAGATCTGCATTAATAAACTTGGTGCACGGTTGAAAACAAGACAATGTTGACAAGCGGGTGTATTGTCCTTGATTGTGGGTAGGTTTTGACTTGACCAAACCTAAGTTTATCTAGGCCTTCATCAGGACAAACAGAACGCCCATGTCCCCTTGGTGAAGTATTTATGTTGTGCATAAATGGACTCTTTACTTCTTGAGCTGTCGCTCTTGGGACTCTTGATAGATGTCCCTCTCACATGCAACAAATGCTGTTCTGGATATGATACTTATATCATCCGATTTAAATAATCAGTGTTGAATTCTTACTTGCACCATGTTTTTCAAAGACAAAAATGTCTCTGGGAGTTCTAATAGTGGACATGGGTAAACTCGGGCCATTGGCTTGTGCTTCTGATGCCTTATTTGTGTGTTTCTAGGCGTCAAGTAGTCATTATTACAGGATGCTTTTAAGTTGGGTTCCTCCTAGGCATTTGATGGTCCCACTATGGCAAACCATCCGGGTTTGTGGCCAATGGTACAGCATTATTAAAGGTACAGTCAAACCCACCATTGCATTAAAGTCACCCAATTTTCTACAGAGAGGTAAGAAAGATTTGTCCAGAATGATCGAGTTGTCCCGCTTGCAGTTTGGGGTAATGTCCACCATTTTTTAAGACATAATTCTATTTACAGCAGTGATATACAGTGCTGGCATTGTAGCTAGAGAAGGCACCAACCCGTTAACAGGATTTATGGTGGGTTCTGTGTGAACCTACAGGTGAATAATCACAGGGGACAGGGTGTGATGAAATGGAGGACTCTGTGATGCTGGGGTTGCCGAATTGTTTGGTAAGATTATGGGTGCAGTCCTGTTGCCAGGACTTTGCTGTGACTTAGGTGTGGGCAGTGATTGTGTAGTCAATGCAGATTTCGAAGACTTGCAGAAAGATGTCATTTTAACTTGTTTTTATGTTTTAATTTTGATGCAACTCTCCCTTGAACAGACCAGGCAGTACGTATTGTGCCGGTCACGGTTGAGGACAGTTTCGTTATGGTCGTGCAACGCATCACCTTCAATGCTCATGATACGGCAACTGCGCAATGAAGCGGCCATTGCGTTTAAGAACAATTGAATCCGACCAAGTGCCTAGTGTAACAGACCATGAAGTGTGAACAAACTGTGGTGCCATAAAAGGTTTCAACGGGTAGCGACCAAGTAGCAAAGTCTGAAAAATGGTCACAGTTGTAGCAATTATAGCACCATTGTTACTAGATTCAGAAAGTCAACTGATAACAAAGTAAAAGTACCTGCTCCGAGGTTAACAGCTCACTCGGCGTCCACGGAACACCTCCTCGAGTTGCAGCAATGTCAGTAGGCTGGAATCAGCTTTCGTTGGGGAGGTACTACACCTACATGACAACACCAGAACACTCTACTCACCGCACGCTTTGTGGTGCGAGAGGGTTTACACATCAGGTAATGAAGAAGAGTGTAGGCAGACTCCACACCAGCTCCTTCTTGCAGATAGCCAGTAACCAGCACAGCAGGCAACAGTGTGGCAGTGAGTGGCACACAAGTACACCAGAACACTCTACGCACTCCTATCCTATCTTCCTATTGGTGATGACAATGGCAACTTTTTGTCTACTGTTGGCACATATGGTGTGGTTGTGGGTCATTGAAAGGAGTTGGTGTCACGACTCGCTCCCTTCGCTCCCGTTCCCACCACTTGGGGGCATGATTTGGGGTTTATTCCCTACTGGACCTTTCCTCCGAACCTTATGCTACAGTGCTGTGATGAATTGGGAGCGCTAAATCCCTATTTTCCAAGCTACTTCCCTTCCGGATCCATTCCAGGTTTTTGGCAGCCAGCATGCTTCTTTAACCAAATGACTATGCTTCCCAGAATGCCTGGCCCACTGCTCCACCTCCACCCTTGCAGGACAAGGTTGGGTGGAGGATAGGCAACACCTGTGGCTGCAGGTGCAGCAATCAACACACCTGAGGCGTGTGCTCGTTAAGCAGCTTTAAAAGCCTCAGTCTTACTTCAGTCCAGCGCTGGTCATCGTTTGCAGTGTTCCTGTTGTGACTAGTCCCTTGTTCCTTGTTCCTTGCCTTGGTACCTGGTTCCTAGTTCCTGTTTTCTTGTTCCTCCGCCCTGAATCTCGGATTCATGCGCTAATTGATTTCTGCTCCCTTGATTCCCTTTTTGTCTTCCTCTGTTTGCAGGCAGCATTTCTCAGTGCTTTCCCCTTTTAGATGCAGCCCAGTTTGTCTGTGTTCTATATTTCTTTGACTCTGTCCTTTGCTGCTGTAAACCCGTATGCCTTAGCCTTCCTCTTAGATTAGCTTCCTGTCTTTTCCTTGGAGGGGTAGGGAGAAGTTTGCATTGGTTATTTCGTTTTTCCCTGCTCCTGATCCTTACTTTCTATTGGGATCCATTCCATGTTTTCCATTGCACTTCTGCATTTATTTCCCATTTGATTATTAGGTGTGGTATGCGGTTGTAGCTAGCTCCTGTGTGAATGCTTATGTTTTCCTCACTAATTTGTAATCACTATTCCAACTTAGGTATTTAGTTTTCCTCCCATTGCTGTTCTAGCCTTTCTGGGTCCCAGTTTCATCAACAGGATTCGTGGGCTAGCTGACATTCAAGAGGTTTATCTCGTCCTCGTGAGTACAGTTCTTTAGTTCCCTTATTTAATACCATCAAGAGTGTTAGTTCACAGATCCTGTCATTGCTTGCCCTCCACGTGGGTTTAGCGCTGTCAGTACCTGTAACAGCAATTGGGGGTAAGGCGCTTGCCGACTTTCCTCGCGGTCAGGTGCTTACCCCACATCCCTTTTCATATATTGGTTTTGTTGTCACACTCTATTTGTACTCCTGGGTTCTAGCATACATGAGTCGTTGTTCCTGTGTGCACGTAGTTTAATTCGAAGCTATTCACTGTGTGATTTAGTGCACATTTCCCTTGCCATATTCGCTGCCTTTGTACTCGCCTGACTAATCCTGACAGAATGACCAGCCAAAAATTCCCATTGAATATGGCAAGTTTAAGAAAGAAAGGCAGCAAGGCCTCTAACAAGTTTGTACAGAAAGCTTCCCCTACATTTACCTGTGACAATCAAATCACTAGTCCTGACTTAAATGAACTCCTTGTCACGAATGGGCATTTACGTGCAAAGTATTTTTCCCATAGGATGGCACATCCTACATTACCTGATCCTAGTTCTATCTTTTGTTTTGATCCCGATTCTATGTCAGCGCAAGCCTTAGCCGCAGAAAACAACACACTGTTAGACTTATTATACAAGAGTACCTCTGTTGTTGAACCCCATGATTCCAGTTGTGCTTCACCTCAGATAGAACAGTTTCATGATACAAACCTAAAGAATGGAGGGGTTCCTTGCATAACTTCTGTTTTCTACCCTCAGTCTAAAGCATACTCCTTTGCACAGGTACATACTGTAGCCCCTAATGCCAAGAGGTCTAATGTCAATAGTTTGCTTAAGGGAAACACAGACCAAGTTGGTAAGAGAAACTATAAATCACAGAACCTGCAAGCAGTAGAGGACAATGTACAATCGGTGCACATCCAGATTGCTAGTGCAGGATCCAGCCCTGATGTCACTATGCCTCCCCCTGTGCCTACTGATAGTGATGTACAGTTAATGCAGGGCATGCTAAGAGCTAAGCTTGAGGAGTTAAGACAAGAATTCATTTCTTTACAAGAGGAGAATAAAACCTTGCACTCTTTACTGAATACACCTCAGACTTTATCTGTTGATGTTGAGGAAGTGAACACTGTTCAGCCCCTGAGTGCAGAGACTTTGGTAAACCATGATATTTGTCAATATGTTAGATCTATTGGGAGTGAAGGTCTTTCGTCTAGCACAGCGCTTAATCTGGGCACAGTTTCTAACCATTGTTCTGCTGTTTATCAGGGATTGCAGTTAGCTGAAGATTTACAAGCCACTCCTCTACCTAAAATTTCCTGTGTAGCAGTTTGTCATAATTCTGAGCTAGCACACATACAAGCTTCTGATTTCCAAACACAATCCACAATGGTGGCATACACAGATTCAGTCACTACAGTAGGCTTAGGCCCTGCTCTTGATATAGCTGCTGAGACTGAAGTAGATGTTAAAGCTGATGTGGAAAACGATGTTACCTCTGGGTTCACTCTTCCTTCTGCCAATTCTGATCAATACGAACAGTCAGAGACAGTACTGATTTCATGTTCTGATGGACTCATTCCACAGTATACAGAACCAAAAAACCGGCAGGCGATTCCTGAACTGTTGATTGATAATCTGCCTCTTTCAGAAACTAAAACAGAGGAATGGACAATTGACGAAATCCTGATTAACAGAGACTTTACTATGGTGATTCCACTGGTTGATTTTGACTTCTACAAAGAAAGAGACTCTGTGTCACCCACTAAAGAAAGGGACTGCAAGGGTACAGCTCAGTCTTTGGTTACTGGTGCCAAGGAGTCTACTGCCCTAAAGGTGCCCTCCATTCCTGAGCCACCAATGTGTCTGTCAACTTCTGAGACTTCTGTCTGTCCTCCTACAACCATTGACTCTTCTATGATCCAATCCACAGCCCTACAGTCATCTTTGGCACACGTGTCTTCAACCAATGAACCGCTGCCATGTCTGCCATTTACTCAAGAGCCAGTCCCAAAGACCTGGACATGTTTGTATCCAGCAACCGAGATTGCTTCAGCTTGCATGCCTTCAGCCTCAAGGTTTCCACTGGCCTGCCTGTCTTCAGCTACAGTGACTCATCCTGCAGATCATCCTTCAGCTTTAGAGCCTCCGGTAGTCCATCAAAAGTGCATGTCTTCAGTCCCGGAGTATACTGAGTATTTGCCTTCAGTTCATGAGACGCCTGTATCCTGCTTAGCCTCGCTGCCAGTATCAGAGGTATACCTGTCTACACCATCAGATCCTGCTGTATTTTCTTCTGCTCCAGCGATTCCTCCTGAATCCCAACCATTTACTATCGATGAACGTCTAGCTTGCCTTTCTTTTGCTTCAGGAGGAGCACCAGAATGCCTGCCTTTTCCACAAGATGATTCTCCCAACTGCTTCACTTTAGCATCAGAGCCTCCTAAAGATGCAGCATCAGAGTTTGAGACTTTTGCCAGCTCCCGCTTCAGAGTCATCAAGCTGGACCAAGTGGTGAGTCAGAACCACTCACCTGGGTGTGCACAGGGGGTGGTGCAGACCGGCGTATTACCTACAGGACTTGTGCAACAGAATTCCGCCAAGAAGCACCAGTTGGGTGCTAGTAGCCAAACGAAGGGAATGACTGCTGCAGTTCAAAATGTGTCTGTTATTGCTCCTTCTGCGAGTGTGCCTGAAATACCAAGTACTGCGTCTATCACTCCTATCAGTATGCCAAACGTCCCTGCTGTTGTATCCCACGTGCAACAAGGTGGTTACATGACTGTCACCAGGAGTACCAGCCTTGTACAACCCATTGGACTTTCAGGTCTCCAAGGCGTAGAACATGTGCAGTCAAACCTTAGTCACTTTCAACCACAAGCCTTTTCCCAGATGGATGACAGAAGAAAATCTGAACCTCTACCTCAGCCGCCACCTTCTCTAATGGCTGAACATAAACCTTTCCTGAAGCCAGCAATTTCCTCACCTCCCGCATGTCCACTCTCGGGAGAAAGGCTAACAGGGCTTCTACCATTGTCTAAGGCATGTTGCACCAGCCTGCCTCCCTCCTCAAAGACTTATAAGGGTCCACTCCCAGTGACTGAGCTTCCTGGACCTTCCAACTCTGCTTCAGGTCCTGCAAGTCCTTCATGCCTTTCTTCGAACCATGAGTCTCTTCCTCACCAGAAGCCACCGTTTCCATCAGTGCCACCTCCAAAGAAAAAGCACTCCCATCATGGAAAGAAGATGTCTCGTGCGGGTGGCGGGCACCCGAAGACGGCCGTAGGAGGGGGTATACTGTCACGACTCGCTCCCTTCGCTCCCGTTCCCACCACTTGGGGGCATGATTTGGGGTTTATTCCCTACTGGACCTTTCCTCCGAACCTTATGCTACAGTGCTGTGATGAATTGGGAGCGCTAAATCCCTATTTTCCAAGCTACTTCCCTTCCGGATCCATTCCAGGTTTTTGGCAGCCAGCATGCTTCTTTAACCAAATGACTATGCTTCCCAGAATGCCTGGCCCACTGCTCCACCTCCACCCTTGCAGGACAAGGTTGGGTGGAGGATAGGCAACACCTGTGGCTGCAGGTGCAGCAATCAACACACCTGAGGCGTGTGCTCGTTAAGCAGCTTTAAAAGCCTCAGCTTTGACTCTGTCCTTTGCTGCTGTAAACCCGTATGCCTTAGCCTTCCTCTTAGATTAGCTTCCTGTCTTTTCATTGGAGGGGTAGGGAGAAGTTTGCATTGGTTATTTCGTTTTTCCCTGCTCCTGATCCTTACTTTCTATTGGGATCCATTCCATGTTTTCCATTGCACTTCTGCATTTATTTCCCATTTGATTATTAGGTGTGGTGTGCGGTTGTAGCTAGCTCCTGTGTGAATGCTTATGTTTTCCTCACTAATTTGTAATCACTATTCCAACTTAGGTATTTCGTTTTCCTCCCATTGCTGTTCTAGCCTTTCTGGGTCCCAGTTTCATCAACAGGATTCGTGGGCTAGCTGACATTCAAGAGGTTTATCTCGTCCTCGTGAGTACAGTTCTTTAGTTCCCTTATTTAATACCATCAAGAGTGTTAGTTCACAGATCCTGTCATTGCTTGCCCTCCACGTGGGTTTAGCGCTGTCAGTACCTGTAAAAGCAATTGGGGGTAAGGCGCTTGCCGACTTTCCTCGCGGTCAGGTGCTTACCCCACATCCCTTTTCATATATTGGTTTTGTTGTCACACTCTATTTGCACTCCTGGGTTCTAGCATACATGAGTCGTTGTTCCTGTGTGCACGTAGTTTAATTCGAAGCTATTCACTGTGTGATTTAGTGCACATTTCCCTTGCCATATTCGCTGCCTTTGTACTCGCCTGACTAATCCTGACAGTTGGTGTGGGTCATTGGAAGGAGTGATAACTGGTGCTTGTGGGTGCAACGGCTGACCACATAAAACAGGAGGAAGTGGAGGAAGGGGCAGGGGCGGTGGGAGATGGGTGTAAGGAGGAGTGGAAGGATTGTTTGAAGCCCAACCACTTGATCACAGGTACGTGGTTCTATGATGTGTAGAGGATTTATTGAGTGGCAAGGTGGGTGGATGTATATAGGCTACAGGGATGTGTGTGTGTTTGTAATAGAGATCCTGGCAAGCATAATGACCAGTCCATGGTGTATATGTTATCGACTTTGACTGGGTCATTCTATTTCCGTTATAAAATGCTTTGATGTGTTTGACCTGACAGACAGTATTGAAATATTAATGTGGCCATGTGGTCAATACAATACATCATAGAAATGTTGCATGATCCCTGAATGCCGATAGTGACAATGGAATGCTTATGGTGTAGCAATTAAGGTAATTGCAACAGTATTGTATTGTATTAGAACTTGATAAAGCGCAAACAAGACCAAAAAGGCATCAAGGAGCTGAGTAAGTGAGAGGCAAAAGACATTAAAGGGAAATAGAATAGGAAAGTTTTTAAACGTTTTCGAAAGGAGAGGAAATGAGGAATGTTACGAATTTCAGCTGGGAGAAAATTCCATAAGGTAGGACCGGGCACAGAAAAGGACCAGCTTCCTTCCCGAGTGTGAAGGACTTGGGGGATACACAGCAGAGAAAGATTGGACGAACAGAGAGTTCTGCTAGGGTTGTATCACATCAGTTTAGATTGTAGAAACTCTGCCCCGCCGTTGTGGATAGTTCAAAGCACAGGACAGGGGGCCTTAAACTGGATCCGACCTTCCAGAGTGAGCCAATGAAGATGAGGGAGAAGCTCCTGAGAATGTGATTCTGGGGGCATTCAGAGCAAGGCAATGAATCATTCTCTTATGATGTGCAGGCAGCACCTCAGCATGTATGGTTCCATTATGTTTAGATTGGCAGATGATGCCTGCTTTGGGATGTATATACATTTCCCATTGAAATTATCAAAAATGACAAAAATATGTGCAGTTCTCTTCAGAGCTTCCGAAGATTATGTGGCAGATTTAGAAACAACCTTCATGGAACAAAGGATTGCTTATTGCCATGCATGCATTCAGTTTACTTACCTGCATCCCCCATCCCCAATCCTCTGATTGCCTCTATGGCGCTGAGATAGATGAAAGTAAGTGAATGCTTCTCCCATGACAACAGCTCAAGAGGGGTCAGAGGTGAGCCATCTTCTGTGGCCAAACACTCGCCATAGTGTCTTGCAATCAGATTCTGCACACAACCCTGTATTTGTGCCACCTTGCATGTTGCTATTGCCAACAAACAGACATTGTGCAAAATAGCCTTCATGATCTTGTTGCACTGGGAGAATGAACATTTGTGTCACTCAGAACCTAGATGACCTGCTAAACTTTCATGGCACCCTCCAATAGTAATTTCAGAATTTCATCTAAGAACTTAGTACTCTGAGACAGAGGCATGCTCCTAGTGGGTGCCTGTTGGTATGGGACAACAAAGGCGGCATGCTGACCTGGCGATGGTGGGATATTAGTGGCTCAGGGATGCACAGGAGGTTTAGGGCAGCAGTTGCCAGATTGTACTGACAGGTGTTGTTGATGTGGTGACGCATTGATGGGATGTGCACTGGTGAGCTGTTGGGGCAGCAGATGTGTTGAAGGTCAGGAAAGCAGAACGGTGAACAAGAAACAGTCAGGGGGCATGAAGGCAGTACGAGGGTACATGTAGCAGTCAGCGGCAGAAAGGCTGTATCTGGGGACAAGAAAACGTTGGGAGCAGTAAGTGAGGACAAGTAACAGTAAGGGAAGCAGAAAGGTAAAAGGAGGACACACAAGGTCAAAAAGAGGGGCTGCAGGTCAATGAGAAAAGCTTCCTGGAACTAGGGGGCAGAAGGTCAATATGGGGGGCTGCAGCACAAGCAGGGGTGGGGTTTGCAGGTTACTAGGGGGCTGCAAGCCAATGTGTGAGATGCTGGGCAATGAGGAGTGCTTCAAGGCACTGGGGGGGGGGGGGCTTTAGGCATGTAAGTGGGCTGCAGGTCAATGAGGAATGGTGCAGTTTTCAGGGAAGCAAATGGCGGCCGTTTTCCCCTAAAGATGCAGTGAGGGGGGCAGCCTTTGAGCAATAGTGTCCTGTGTTCCACGCACCGTGCAGGCATATTCACGAATCATGGCTTTGAGTTTCTATGACCACGCATAAAAACAACCTACTCGCGGCTGACGGTGTCTGAGCCGCACCACTCAAGCATTTGATCTTCAAGGTAAGACTACCCGGCGGATATCGCAAAGCATGCGGACAGCCCTTTAGATATCCATACCACCGCAGCAAACACTGGAATTCCCCCGTATCACTCCTTGGTGGGGGACATCTGCGTGACACAGCATTTGACTGCGTTCTGGTTTCTCTCTTCCCCTTTCTCCTTTTTCTGTCTCTTTAGAGCGCACTTCCAAACATTATAAAACGGCATGCGCAGAATACCGTCACGGTGCACAGCAACAGATTCTTCTGTTATGCCCATCTCAATTTAAGTAAGCCACTGTTTTATGTTATCCATGTCATTGCACTTTGCTATTTTATATTCGGTTTCTGCATAGCTAGGTATGCAGCCAATAGCTACAATACTTAGATTTCATTCCTATGTTCTCCCCACAGCTGCCTATACAACCTACTAATTGTGCCCTTCCAGATTCACACAGGAGGCCAGTTTTAGTCTGAAGTCATTTCCTACATTGATGGAATACTGCACCCCATTGATGACAGCACCTTCCATTGGGGCATTATACCACACAAGGGATCCTCTACCAGGTTAGTGGTGCCAACCCAGGCATTGGGCCTCATTATAAGGTTGCCGGTCTGGGAACTACGATACTGGTATGCATGCAGGTACCGTAGTTCCTGGACTAACAAACTACAAGGTTCTGTTTGCGGGTGCCACTGCAGCCGTCAGGTCTGACCTAGCAGCCGTAATGGCACCCGCGAGCAGAGCATGACGGATGCACCAGCACCGTTAGAACGGTGCCGGTGCATCTGGGTTCCCCATTCCCATTGAGCCCTATGGGGCTCAATGGGAATGGGGAAGAATATTTTCTGGTGCCAAGGAATGGGCAAATACCAGGTCCAGCAAGGCCATAATGACCCGGAAAATCCCCATTCCTGGGCGTCGGAAACAATAAAATACTGGTGGCAGCCGTGCCTTTATGAGGCAGTTACCACCAGCCTCCTAATGAGGCCCATTATATCGGTTTGATTATGCCTCCTCAACACATGTCTGTTTTTTCATTGAACCCCCTGAACCCCACCCAGCCCTGCACATCTGTTAAAGCCAAGCAACCCTCTATTAATAACCTCTCTTTCTTGTAGAGACACATTCCTAGGCCCAGAAGAAGGCAGCCTCCACTGCCTGCCGAAACGTCCTTGGACCAGGAGCCTTTTGCCCCTCTAGTAGTCTATATTACACCATCAGGAAGTAACTTTTTTCCAACGTCGACCTTATATTGGTCTTTCTTTACTTATTGTGACTATGGTTTGGTTACATTTACATCCGGAACACATTTATGAACCGGTTTAGTGCCAATGATGGAATCCATTATAGATAGAAACTCATGGACCTTTGTTCTGACTGCATTGGCTCTAGCTCTATGGGTTGCTCACATGATACATGTCATGTATGTACCAACTGACTGGATTGAAGTGTTCACACCATGTCTGTTTGCAACAGGATTTTGAAGGTTAATAAAGCAGAACGTGAACAAGAAACAGTCAGGGAGCATGAAGGCAGTACGAGGGTACAAGTAGCAGTCAGTGGCAGAAAGAGAGTATCTGGGACAAGAAACATTTGGGACCAGTAAGTGTCATGACCTACAGAACGTGCCCCTTTTGGACTTCCTGGTCCTTGTCTCAACGGGGCTTGCACTCCCTGGTACTCCCAACATGGCCGTCCAGCGTGAAACACCTTCCTCGCTCTACACGTTGGATGTAGCGTGTTCTATTAATAGACCATGCCTCCTGCGGCTCCGCGCGTCTCAATGCTATTGCGAAGTAGTAACCAAACGTGTGCTCCATAGCTCCCGGTATTGTTATCCTTGGTTCTATCCCAACCAACCCCATTCCTAGACCCTTTCCCTTCTTTCTTGCTTCCTGGACTCGTGTGCTGAGTAGCGCACTCTCTTAATTCCCCGAATTCCTGGATCGTTGCATCCCGGAACTTTGAACGCACGCTGGAGTCGGAAGAGACTTGTGCAGCCTTATTCAAGACCCGATCCGTCCGCAAGAAGTCATCGACCAAGAAATCCAGCAAAATCAGACTCAGTTGAGAAGGGGGGAACTCGTTGACAGTTTGAGACGCCACCCGACCGAACTCGATATGGACATGGAAGCGGCCGTCCAGGACCTGATGCGCGGCATGCAAGAGCTATCAACCGAGGTACAGAATCTAAAGGCGGAAAACGCTGCTCTCAGACAATTAGTGCTATCCCGTGATTCTGCCACAAAAGAAAGTGTCTTGCTGGGCGGCATAGTGGACAAATACGATGGGTCGGCAAAAACCCTTTTTGGCTTCCTGGATTCATGTTTGGTCCACTTTACTTTTAAGCCCTACTACTTTTCGACTCCCAGGGCTAAGGTGGGTTTCATAATTTCCCACCTTTCAGGAAATGCCTTAACCTGGGCTACGCCCCTCGTTAATTCCGGCGATGCTCTCCTAGATGACTATGATGGGTTCATACAGGCCCTTAAAACCATGTTTGACCGCCCTGAGCAGGTCTATAGTGCCCAGGAACGCCTGTTAGACTTTCAGCAGGGATCCCAGGATATGCTCACCTATGTAACCCGATTCAAGCAATTAGTCAAGGAAGCTGATTGGTCCCCTGAGGCGAGTTTTACCCTTTTCAGGAGAGGACTGAATGAGGAGATTAAGGATGAGTTGGCCAGAGTGGCTCGCCCAAACTCATTCCAGGCACTAATGGACCTCGCCATGCAAATAGACTTTCATATCCAGGAAAGGAAGGCAGAGAAGAAGAAATCCAGAGGAAATCCTCCGAAAGTGTCCTTTGACAGCACCACCAAGACGGACACAGACCCAGGCTCAGTCACTGAACCAGAACCCATGCAGATAGGAGCCTTCCGTGGACCTTTATCCCCGCAAGAAAGGATGAGAAGGATTCATACGGGGTTGTGCATGTAATGTGCCTCAGACAAACACTTGGTTAGGGAGTGTCCTCTAGCCCCTCCTCGGCGTTCAGGAAACACCAGCTCCCGATCCTAGATGGAGCAGAGCTTCGGGAGAGAGATGTTTGCTCCACATCAATTCCATCCTTGAACTCTCCTTGACAAACGAATTTGGTGATACTACAGGCCTTCCTATCGCCCTCCAAGAATAAGACCTATTCCATTCTGGCCTTGGTAGACTGCGGAGCTATGGGAATTTTCATTGATCAAGACTGGGTTGTTAGTCATCATATTCCATACGAAACACGAAGTACCATGCAGCTGGTGTAAGCAATCGACGGAAGACCCCTCACTTCAGGACCCATAAGCCTGTAGACAAAAGAGATCCAGCTTTCTATGAACCATCACCAAGAGCGGATTAGATTCAACATCATTAAGACAGCTCATTACTCCATGGTATTGGGTATGCCCTGGTTACAGAAGCACAATCCGTATATCAATTGGACAGCAGGATCACTATTCCTAGGCTCAGAGTTTTGTATGTCTCACTGTCTATTCCTGGATCCCTCCTTGACACCCCCTAAAGAACCACCAAGAGACCTGCAAACACCACTCATGGTTTCCAATATCATACAAGTCCCTGAGGCCTATCAGGGATATGCTGATGTATTTTCAACTGCCATAGTCCAGGCCTTACCCCCTCACAGACCTGAAGACTGCGCCATAGATACAGATCCCTCAGCAGTGATTCCCTTCGGCAGAATGTTCATCATTTCCGAACCTGAGAAAAAGGCCCTCCGAGAATACCTGGATACCAACCTTGAAAATGGCACCATAAGACCTTCAAAATCTCCACAGGGTGCTTCGTTGTTCTTTGTTCCCAAGAAGGACACCAAGGAACTGAGACCTTGCCTCGACTCTCGTGGCTTATATCAATGCACTCTCAAAGATCGGTACCCACTGCCCTTGATCTCAGATATCCTGGAAGCTGTGAGAGGCGCTGTAATATTCACGAAGTTCGATCTCTGGGGTGCCTATCATTTGATCCGGGTCCGGGAAGGAGACGAATGGAAAACAGCCTTTAGAACACCCTTTGGTAACTATGAATATCTAGTCATGCCCTTTGGACTAGCTAATGCCCCCACAGTTTTTCAGCGTTTCATGGATAGGGTGTTTTCTGACATGTTATTCCTCTTTGTCATTGTCTATCTGGACGACATATTAATCTTTTCCAAGGATCTTCTAAAGCATGAAGAACATGTAAAGGCATTATTACAACGACTCCATGAACACAAACTTTTAGCCAAACCCGAAACATGCTTGTTTCACGTTACTTCTGTTCACTACCTAGGATTCATCCTTAGCCCAGAAGGAATTGGTATGGACCCTTCAAAGGTAAAGGCCATACTGGCATGGCCCGCTGCCACGTCCGTGAAACAAGTTCAATCCTTCCTGGGGCTTGCCAACATCTACTGGAAGATCATATCCACCTTTTCCGAGATTGTTCAGCCGATCGTTGCTCTCTTGAAGAAAGACACCCCCTTTATCTGGTCTACACCGCAAGATAAGGTATTCCAACGTTTAAAGGAGAGTTCACGTAAGCCCCCATCTTGGCCCAACCCAACATAAATCGACCATTCCTAGTGGAAACGGATGCCTCTAACTACGCCATAGGAGCGGTCTTGAAGCAAGAATTTGAGGATAAACTGGAACACCCCATTGCTTACCTTTCACGAACCCTGACTCCCAGCGAGATACACTACTCCATCCAGGAAAAGGAACTGTTAGCCTTCCACCAAGCCTTCACTGAATGGCAACATCTACTTCTGGGTGCTAGATATCCAGTTCAGGTCCGCACGGACCATTGGAATCTTCAAATTCTTCAGTCATTGGAGTGTAGGAACAGTTGTCAGGCACGTTGGGCCTACTTCTTTGCCCAGTACCAGTTCCACATCACTCATGTTCCCGGATCACAAAACCTGATTGCTGAGGACTTATCTCAACGTCCTGACTATGTAGCTACTGAAGATAGGGCATATCCTAAGATGTTTCCCCACATGATCTTTGTAGCTCAAACAGTCAATCTCCTGGAAGAAATTTGTGTGCAAACACAATCCTCTGATCTATGGAAGGATATTTCGAGGAAGAATCAATGGAACCTAAGAGTCAAGGAAGGATATTTATTCAAGGACAATGCACTGGTCATTCCTACACAGAAATTACAACAAAGAATAATAAACCTCTGTCATGATACCCTTCACTCCGGACATTGTGGCATAACCAACACCCTCCGCCTCATACAAAGACAGTTTTGGTGGCCTGGAAGACCAACGTACAGCAGTACATCAAGGCTTGTACTATCTGTAGTCAAAATAAATAAATAAAGATGATAACAAGAGACCGGCGGGTCTTCTACTGCAACCTACACTGCCAACAAGGCCATGGGAATTCATTGCTATGGACTTCATTGTGGAATTACCACCTTCCCGAGGATACACGACCATCATGGTTACCATTGACTTTTTCTCTCATATGGCTCATTTTACACCCCTGTGTAAGCTACCATCCTCGTCCGAACTTGCGGGAATCTTCCTGGAACACATATTCCGTCTGCATGGACTTCCTTCCAAGATCATATCTGATCGAGGACCTCAATACTTTTCACAATTCTGGAAACATCTCTGTCGCATTTTGGGAATCCAACGCGCCCTCTCATCAGGTTCTGATCCCCAAACCAACAGGGCCACAGAACGTGCTAATCAGACCCTGGAACAGTATCTTCGATGTTTTGCCAAGAAGGTTCAGGATGACTGGTCGCTCCTGATACCGTGGCTGAATTTGCCTACAACAATTCCGATCATTCAGCACTTAAGACCAGTCCCTTTTATTGTAGCCAAGGTTTCCATCCATCAGTTCCACCCTCTGTTCTCCCTCATCCTACACCGGTACCTACTGTCGACTCCTGGATCGAAACCCTCATCAACGTACACCAGGAGGCCAAAGAAAACTTAGAGAAGGCCAGAACACAGACTAAGAGGTATGCGGATTCCAAAAGAAGACCAGGGCCTTCTTATGCAATTGGTGATCAAGTCTGGTTGTCCTCGAATTTATTACTCCGACATCTATGGCCAAACAAATTGGCCCCTCGGTACTATGGTCCATTTCCCATCAAGGAAATTATAAATCCAGTCTCATACCGGATCAAACTACCAGACTCCTGGAAGAAAATACACCCAGTTTTTCACACATCCTTATTAAAACCCTACATCCAATCCTCCCGGAAATCCTGTAGACCCCCTCCTCTGCTGGTCGACAACCAACTGGAATACAAAGTGTCCCGAATTTGCGACTCCAGGTATAAACTGGGTCAGCTTCAATACCTGGTTGAATGGAAGGGATTTCCTCCTAGTAAAAGAACCTGGGAACCATTTCTAATCTCAAGACCCCTCGACTGCTCAGAGGTTTTCACCTCATACAACCAGGCAAACCTGGAGGAACGGGTCTTCGGAGGAGGCATGCTGTCATGACCTACAGAACGTGCCCCTTTTGGACTTCCTGGTCCTTGTCTCAACGGGGCTTGCACTCCCTGGTACTCCCAACATGGCCGTCCAGCGTGAAACACCTTCCTCGCTCTACACGTTGGATGTAGCATGTTCTATTAATAGACCACATGCCCCGCGGCTCTGCGCGTCTCAATGCTATTGCGAAGTAGCGACCAGACGTGTGCTCCGTAGCTCGCGGCATTGTTATCCTTGGTTCTATCACAACCAACCCCATTCCTAGACCTTTTCCCATCTTTCTTGCTTCCTGGACTCATGTGCTGAGTAGCGCACTCTCTTAATTCCCCGGATTCCTGGATCGTTGCATCCCGGAACTTTGAACGCATGCTGGAGTTGGAAGAGACTCATGCAGCCTTATTCAAGACCCGATCCATCCGCAAGAAGGCATCGACCAAGAAATCCAGCAAAGATTGGACTCAGGTGAGAAGGGGGAACTCCTTGAAAGTAAGTGGGGACAAGCAACAGTCAGGGAAGCAGAACGGTAAAAGGAGGACCCAAAATGACCAAACAGAGGAGCTGCAGGTCAATTAGGAAAGCTTCAAATAACTAGGGGGAAGAAGGTCAATATATGAGATGCGGGGCAATGAGGAGTGCTTCAAGGCACTAGGGGGGCTTTAGGCATGTAAGTGGGCTGCAGGTCAATGAGGAAAGGTGCAGTTCTCAGCGAAGCAAATGGCAGCCATTTTCCCCTAAAGATGCAGTGAGGGGGTAGCCTTTTCGCAAGAGGGTCCCGCGTTGGCACTCCCTGTTTGTATCAGCACACCTATTCCAATCTGCAGTGAACGTTATTTCCTCTCCGGTATGCATCTAAATTATAGGCAAGACCGGATGTGGAAATTATTCTGAAAGTGGCACCCATGTGGACATGCATGAATTTAACATCAGATGTGAATATCTGAAGCAAACCTCTGGAAAGAAAATGAGGTGTATATGCTTCCGGAGAACGTAGGAAGATGTAGGTGTTTGCACATGAGCACGAATTATACGCTCAGATTATGACCACCATGGACACACTTGTTCTGGTTCAGACCGCTATCTTTGGGGAATTCTGAAGGATAAGGAATACAAACAGAAGTTTCAAACAAGGCTGCCTCATGATCCCCTCTTTGTTAAATGTTATCTTTCAGATATTCCAGACTTAGCATTAGCATTCTCCGGCAATTGGCAGTTAGAGGTTCTAATTTATGGAGAAGAAACAATTCGACTGGATCAGTTGTGTATTGGACTACTGCTCTCCAATACTATTGCATTGTTAAAGGTTTTTTTGATTGATTGAAATTAAAACAAAATAAATAAAGGCAATGGGTGGGTATTGTGTGTCTGGCAGAAAACAAGAACATTGCAGTACATTGTAAATTTTCAGCGCCAATGAACATCAAATTAGTGTGGGACATCTTATTACTGCTTGAATGAAAGCTGCATAAATACATATTGTGCAGGGCAATATGCAAACTGCAATTGCTATTACAAATAACGAATCTACGTTAAAATAACAATACAAAATACGAGTCACAAAACATTGCATTTTTTTTTATTCAAACGTGTTCACAGTTCATCAAAAAAATGCACGGGACAACCCCCACACCCTGCCCAAAACCCCCTCACTTTAATGAATACCTCGACCTAACAGCCCCTCCATTTTATCCTTGAACTGTTATTAAATTCGATTAAAAAAGCGATGTTTTGTGACTCGCAGTGTTCGTCTAAAATAACTAGAATTGAATTTGCATTGTGTGTTCATGTGCATCCAGTTCATGAATAATGTATTAGAAGATGTATTAATAAATCAAACTATACCCCAGTTTGTACACAATATAGTATTATACATAGTAATGTTTACTCTGATAATGTTAATACGCTTACTTTCATAATATCCTAAATGGTACTATATTATGTGCATATTATCGTGCATTATTATTATTATTTCAGGGATCATATGTGGCTTTATACGCTCATGAACTATGATTGCCAACACATGTTTCGACCGTACAGGTCTTTTCCAAGGCATGCGATAATTAAAGTCTGTAAAGCAAGAATCTTGAAGTGTTAATCCAATACATTGATATGTGTGAGTATGATTATACCAATAAATAAGATGGTGTATCAACCAATTACAAGTCATAAGCGAAAATGAAAAAAGAAAGCAAAAAAAAAACAAAAATACAAATAATAGTACAACTTTCCAAAGTAATCCAATTCATACCCAAAAAATATTCTGTGGTCTCTTGTAGTTATTTTAGCATGCAATGCCACTTAGTCAAATTATCAATCAATGTATAACATTTTGATTGTTACATACTTGGTGGTACCACTGCAATCTAGCCAATCTTTAGATAATTTTACTGACCAAGGCATAAGCAAAGGGCGCTCACTTGAGCCTAAAGAAGATGCAATTGCTCACCCTGAGGAAGCTCCTAAAAAGGTTAAGGGTGGCATAAGCAAAGAGTGGTTTTGACCAAACGGGTGGGAGGGTGAAAGGTAAAGTTAACAGGTTATTGTCCTTACTTTATACACATTGTAACACAAAAATTAAGCAAAAACCAACTGTCTCGCAATTGCGTTATAGCTAGTTAGGATCCAGATACTAAACCCTAAGTGGTGAGGACCAATATTCGATTTCCAAGAAGGAGATACAAGGCTATGACGAGGGACAGAAAGGATAAGCGAATGTCTAACTATCCCTACCTCAACCCGAAGCCTAAGCTACGTCGCAATGGTGTTTCTTTAAGATTTTCTCCTCAATCCACATACCTTTGTATTGTATGTTTGGTGGTGTGTCAAATCTGAGAATTGGCTTCAATAAACCATGTGTTAGGTTCATGTACTATACAATGTAGTCATATAATGGGCAATTAGAGCATAGAGATTTTCTTGATACCAAGGCCAAGATAGGCCACCACAATGAAACTTGGTATAATCCGCTACTTTTTGATGGTGGCCCCAATTATGATAGATAGCCAGTTTCTGGAGTCCCAGACAGTTGTGATGGATTTCTTAACCCATGGTTAATTGCCATGTCACCAAAGAGATTGCACAGTCAGTTAATAATAGAAAGTGCGCCCTAGAGATCTCCAAGTGTGTGAGGCATGTCTTACATTCTGGAGCCAGTGGTAGTGCCATGGACTCATAACCATCTCCACCAAGTCTTAAATGATTTGAGTAATGTACAACCCCAAAAGGCCCGTGTAGGGAATGTTTTTTGGTGTGTTATAACCTCACTCTAGCAGACTGATGTTGTGCGTTCCTGCCAGGATACTGTGGACAAGAGGATCAAATTGGTATCTTCCCATTGTTAAGGGTACCCTTTCACATCGCCTGTTTCCCTCAGACCCGCGGGCTGCACTGGATGCATGAAGGTGGGTAGTGTAGTGGCGAACGTCTGCCAACTACAACAACCAGTTTAAATTGACACTGGTAGAACCGACGTAATCCGGGTACTTCGGGTTTGCTTGTGCACACCAATGTACTCACTTGAAGCAGATGATGCTCCATTTACTTCACTGGTTTTCTGTCATTTCCCAATACTTGTGACAAATGTGCTTTTTCTTCAGGAGTGCTAGTTTCCAATTCTGATAACGAGTCTCTCTCCACAGGTACTTCCATCATTTTCTAACATGCTTTCCTTGTTCTATTGCAGGCATTCTGGGGTGAAACAGAGGCTTTGCAGGAAATCCCAGATGACAGGCAAGCGGGTTCTCACTTGCGGCTGTCAGCACAATGTGTAGGGCGAGTAGTGCATTATGCGTGGCAGGAGGCGGGGGATTAGCCCACTGTGACGAATACTCGAGGGTTGCAGTGGCGCTCCTGGCTCCTGTGCCAGGAACAGCTGAGCAGTGGAGCGTGAGAACTGTTAAGAGGGTCGGAGTGGATTAAGACAAGAATGTGGGTAGGTAGGAACCTACCTGTTCTTTTGTCTCTTGTTTGCAGGTATTCAGGGCAACTCGGAGAGGAGGATCAGTGGAGGGTGAAGACAATCAGGTATCACTTGTGAACTGAAGCAACACCAAGCACTGGCTCTGGGTAAAGTGTGACTTACACAGCCATGGGGACGTCATGGCCCCCAGCAGGTAGCAAGGGGTGCTGGGAATTGTAGTACCTGAAACCACGTTTCCTCTGGGCCCTTAGTACGTGTTCCCAAGTGGTGCACTGTTGTGTGCCCCCGCCAGGGAGCTGTGTGAATGGTGACACCTTCTGAACTCGCCCAAATGGGGTAGCCCTGACTTGTTAAGGCTGTTGGAAGCAGGTATTCCACTCTCAAGTAGTTAAGTGTATTGCTAGTGATTATTTCCCTCTAACTTTGCAGATCAAGTCCCCTAACCCGTTAACAATGTTGGATCTTGATTTACCACATTTTTTTAAAATATTTTTTATACAGCGTTACAAGGGGTGTGACAAGAAAAACTGGGCAATATTATTTCCTCATCTGATATTGGCAATAACATTGATGAATTGAAACTATCTCAATATGATGGCACAGCTGTGATGAAATGTTATGAAATTCTATCCAAGGCAATCCGCTAGAAATGAGAGAATAGTTACTCTGAGATTTGTACAAAGAGTGTCACGAGTGCACAATGGTATGGACTACAGTGCAGACAAATGAAAGGGGTAATAAGTAAAGCAGTCAAGGAAGGGGGACTGAACGTGTGTCAGTTATATGCACTCATGTTAGTTTACTAAAAATGCTACATGGGAAGCAAAGAGAGCTGGTCATGAAGCAATGGGAGCAGATGGAGAAGGCTGTGCTGATGAAAGAATGCACGCTGTTCTCAACCTTGGTAGCAAAGGAATTTGAACATCATAACAAACAAGATGAGGGTTTAATCCCCCCAGATAGTTGGGTAAACCATTTCCAGAAAGTTTTCTTTGACCTTGATAGGGTAGTGTAGGGTATTTTGTGAAGATTTGGGGCCTGACGGTATTTTCTTACCGCCGAAAAATAACTTAGCAACAATCACTCCTTGTATTCAGATTGGGCCATGTACAACAATTATTCAGTGGACATGCATTATTTCAGCACACAGACATGCGTATTTGGTATGCGTGGTTGGTATGCGTGGTTGGTGGTATTTTGGTGAGCATAATTCCCTTGTTTTATTTGTGGCCCCAATATCCAGAACCCCTTATTTTTGTTTAGATTTTTCGTGTAATCACTAGAGAGACCTCAGGCTTGCATTTCAGGAACACCACATTTTCATTTTTAGTGTGCCACCATGGGCAATTTCTCTCTGTCTTATCTACGGCAGCGAGCTATCATGTGGTATTTTCACTATCTTATATACGGTAGTGAACTATGTCCCGGGCCTCCCTTTTTGCCGACTCATAGACCTCCGACAACCTACAACACACACAGTTAGTTATAATTGCTCATACTGAATTACATTGTGCACACGGCTGCAGCAAATTTGATGTTTAGCTACCTTGAAAATGACAATTGCACTGTCTAAACATCTCCCCACATCATCAGCACTGTATTGGTAAATATGAAACATAAATAAAATAGCACAGTAACAGCATTGTCTGTGATACACTGAAAAGAGAGTGGTGGAGATAAGAACTCAATTTGCCACATTAAACATGTGAGTAAAGCACAGGAATCTCCTTTCCTACACTGACTGAATATTCTCGTACACACTCAGCCCCCACACTTCTGTAATTACCTTATCTGTTCAGCATGAGTTTTCTTCAGCTGTTCTCTTTCTGAATTTGGCTCCCTAGAAGATTAACCCCAGTGAAAACAAGCGTCTTTTGTTCTCAAACCGGGGTTATTGCCTGGAATTCTCAGCTTTTGCAGCAGGAATGCTTCAGCCAGGAAACAGGTCCTTCTCCCAGCTCTGCCAAATCTCGACTGTT
This sequence comes from Ambystoma mexicanum, assembly GCF_040938575.1. Taxonomy (NCBI): domain Eukaryota; kingdom Metazoa; phylum Chordata; class Amphibia; order Caudata; family Ambystomatidae; genus Ambystoma; species Ambystoma mexicanum. The sequence goes on along the minus strand of NC_090941.1, from coordinate 97,928,450 downwards.
CTCCCCCTCTCCTTAAGCTCCCCCAGCAAAACTCTAATCACTGCCTCTAGCATGATACTTGCTATGACGCTGCTCCAATCAGAATAAATCATGCCATCTCCTCCCTCACTACACAATGGCTCATTTCTACAGTAACTATTTGTAACCAACTGATTTCCTGTTCCTTCGAGCCCTTTGCTTCCTGTAGTTATGTGGACAGAGCAGCAGAGAAAAAGAAAAAAAAATGAATGTGCGTTTAAAAGTTCACTTTCAGAGTAGGCCTAATTCTGCAGTGGAGACACATTTTTATTAGTGGGTTATGTTAAATGCAGTTTTATTAGTCAGGTTAGTTATTAATAAGGTTAGTTATTAATTTTCAAATGTGTCTCTTGCACTATAGGCATTTCAGGTGAAAAATAGTGTGCATTTTTGAATGTGCACGTGTGCTTTTAACTGTAAAAATAGATTTGCATCTTATATGTTAAAATCGTTTTTGACTGAATAGCCTGTCTTTACTTATATGTCCATGTTAATCTGGCAACACATATAGCAATGAACCACACCCATGTGGTGGTGCTGCATCAAAAAAATTGCTACCTGTGCAGTAGTGCTGTACTCTGTGCTGTAACACGCCAAATATCCTTACATACCCTCCTTTTGTTTTTAGAACTTGGCTAAGCTCCAAGCCAATTCCTAAAAACAACTTGTTCTTTTTTTTTCTTTTAAAATGCATGTGTATTGGGATATCTTTCTCTTCCTGACGTAGCTAGTAAAATCAGTAACATTTTCATTTTTACTGATAGCACAATCAACCATCCACCCATGATTAGCACCAGGACAGCCAAACCCACTATTGAGCATTCCCCCCAGGTTCCCCAAATAAATCTTTCCACTTCTATTATCCCCAGATTACTAATTGTAATATTGTTTTTTCTCAAATTCATTTTTATAACATGTCTTTCTTTGTGATTCAATAAATATTCCACATCCGGATCTATTGGAAAAGTATCCCTTTGAAAAAAATCGATATTTTCCACTTGGCTTTCCCAAACATCATTTGTTACATGAAACAATGTTAACCCCCCAATTGACACAATTGTATCCTTTGGAACCTGTAAATAAAAACCATTATATTTCACCTGTTTAACCACGTATGTTCCATGGTTTAAATGTACTACCGTCATGTTCTTTAAACAGGTGCTGACCAACCATTTACCTCTGACCATCTTAGCCTGTGCCATTTCTTCACTCCCCATATTGCTAATAATCACTTCACATCCTTCTGATATACTTGGGTCAGATTTCAAACCACAAATAGCATCTGTGGCATCAGGAACAAATGGTTTACCTGGACACATATAATTTTGTTCTTTAAATTTTACACATGTTTCCAGGTTTGGTATTAAATAAACTTCAGGCTCCCATGACTGAAATGCCACCACTTCTGGAGTCTTAATCTTAATAAATGTGTCCTCTTGCCAAAATCCCACGTTGTGTACCCACTTCGTTTGATAAATAAGTTCAGGGGCTACATATGGGATGCATAGCAAAAATCTGATCTCTAGTCTTTCCAAGTCCACATATAACGGCATTGCATTACCCATTTCGAATGCAATTTTTACCTGTATTATATCAATTTCCCTCCTGGTCAATCTTTCTATCATTTGACGAATAGTATCCTGCGAAACAAAATACAAGGGGATATGTCCTTGAATCAATTGTGAAACTGCAGTTTGAACTTCTCTCATATAATTCGTTTATAGTCTATCAACAGGACGCATTATGTTCAATATTTCATTTAAAGTTCTATCATGCTTAAGTATTATTTTAGTCGCCCGTTGCATTACATCCGCTTGTTCATTTAGAATGATTGCAGTTTCATTTATGAATCTTACTTGTTCATCCAGTCCCCCTCTAATTCTATCTAATGTTTTTTGTATTATTTCTAGGTCAATACTCAGTTGTTGCGCTTTAGTACTCAGTGTTCCTACCGAAATAGAATTGGCTGTTGATATTGTGGTACCTATTATGGCTCCAACTATAGACATTACCAATGATATCGCACCCATGTGGTGGTGCTGCATCAAAAAAATTGCTACCTGTGCAGTAGTGCTGTACTCTGTGCTGTAACACGCCAAATATCCTTACAGTAGTCAAGGCTGCAGTGGTAGGCTATACAAATCGTGATATTGTTTTCTCTAAGGAGGAAATATGTGCATGCATTAAGACTCTCTCCCTAATGGGAAAGCGGCTGGCCCGGATGGTTTGAGGTCAGATTTTTTTAATGCTTTCTCGACTGGTGGGTGCTGTTTTGGAAAAATGTTTAAATGCTATCAGCCAGTCAGGAGTGTAAGTGATTTCAATCCGGCACACACCTAAATCAACGTCTAGCCTGTAATGCACACCTGAAATCATTATTTATTTTTGTCTAAAAGTTATTGTATTATGAACGATGTACCACTCATATCACTGAATAATCTCTTTAATACACAAGGAGTAGTAGTGAGCAAACCATTCAGCACAGAAATAATACTTTCGCGTGTGTGTTCAGATCAAATTGCCGTGTGGTTACTAGTTCCCCCTGCACACCTCTCAACCCCCCAATAGGCAATGTAAAGAGATAGGAGGAGAGAGAGCAGGTATTCAGGAATGGCATAATTCAAACAGAATTTCCCCCAGCAACACAAGAGAAAACCGGAATTGATTGGCAAACTGTCAGAATGGTTTTAAAGTTATCTTAAAATGGAATGGGCAAAACACTGAATATGGTCTAAATTGCGGAAATTGCTATACATTCTTATGGGAGCTGCTTTGGATAGTTGCACACAAACACTAGCAGTGATTTAATACCACAAAACAGTTTGAAATCTTAAAATTAAGGTTGGGAGCAATCAAAAGCTGTTTTACACGTGTAAGAATTTCCCAAATTCGTGGCAAACTTTTCACTGCTCGATAATCGCGATAACGGGAGAACCATATGGATTTTAGATGCAAATGAAATCTGTGGATGTTAGCTACAAGCAGAAGTTGAAATTGTGTTTCTAGCAGAAAAACTGAGGAAGTTATGGACGTTTTAGTGGAGGTTGTTTTTCTGCGAATGCACTTTTAAAATAACAAAAAGAATTTCTTACACTAGGGGATGACTATGAATAAACAAATACCACAAAAGAACACAGCCACTTGATCAGGGTGACTGCCTGTAGTGTTCCTGCCTTCTTCAGATGAGAAAAGATCAGCGCAGAGATAGTTTTAACAATACTAGTACAGGAGGAAGATAGGAAGGATTGGATAGAGAGTTCAGACACTTCAAAAATACTCCTAACAATATCAGGTTCTGAAGACAAGATAGGATGGGTTTAATATAGGGATTAATCTAAGCAAGGTACATAGGCTAGTGACACAGTTCTATCTATAGATACTCACTAGATATGTTTTTAAATGGAACCAACAGGATTCTGGTCTGTCAAGATCCTGGTCAGGGAAGGGAATCTGGTTCTAGGACAGAAAGCTGGGCACATCGGACTGGACTGGATCTCCAAGGGCTCTGGTCACAGCATGGCACAGGACTGGATCGGATCTGCAAGTCACTCTGGTCACAGCACAACACAGGACTGGATTGGATCTGTCACTTTTGGTTCTGATGATAATTATTTTCAGTAGGCAAGCAGTACAGAGCAGCCCGGCTGTATTTTGATGCTCCCCTTAGGTGGTGGGTTTATGGTTCTGGAATTTAAGGCCTAGCTGAAAATGGTTCAGCTATGCAATGGGTTCTTTCTGCTTTGCAAAGTTTCTGGAGTCTGGAGCAAGGAAGATGGAGTTCTGCAGCAGGTTGTTCCGCCAGCATTCGGATAGTGGGTGAATCTGTCTGTCTTTATCTGCCCTCTGCTGTCTCCATTTAAGCTTTGATAAAGGGTGTGTGTGTGCTGGTTTAGCCTAAGCTTGCACCTTTTACAGGAATTGGTCAGGGTCTCCTCTCTGCCTTGATAAGAGGAGAACAACAGTGTGTCACCTTTATGGTGAGGGTTTATGAGGCTTAGAGTCCACCCCTATCCTATTGAACACAAAATATACTTTTGGCACAATCCATATTTACATAATTGCAACCTCTATAACAATCACATATCTAGATTACATATGTTGTACAGCAGCTACTCCTTTAAACCCCGTAGCTGTGGAATCTTGTGTCTGCTTTTCACAGAATTTTGCCCGTTTCATCCGGAACACAATGTCCAATTTATCATCAAATTTCTACAAGTGTGCCCGTATAAAATGGGCATAAGTGTATAACGTTTCATACTTCTAGCAGAAATACATTTTGTATAAAATCACATTTTCTGCAGTTTCTTTCCCGAACATGTCACAGAGTTCTGGCACCTCTTGAAACGTGCAGCCAAACTTTACATTAACAATGCTGTTATTTCTATATTTTGCACAGTTTTACATAGTAATTTATCAGCCTTTTTAACATGTGTCCTTTGTCTTTGTTATGCAACAAATGGTTGTTTAGCTTCACCCCTTTGGTCTCTCCCTGGGACCCAGGAGCCATTTCTGACTGTCTTCGCACTTAGCATTTCCTGCTTTGCAGCTGTTCATTGTTTCCTTTCCCACTGCAGAGCAAATTCTTCCCCCACCCTATAATTACCACTTAGTCGTGATTTCCTGCTGGAGGGGAAGAAGGCCTATGTGAGGAAACCTGTTATTCCAGTTTGGTTGGCTTTAGCCAGGCTTAAATGTAAATGTTAATTCTGTTGCATTTTTCCTTAACTTAAAACAAACTTGTGATTTCTAAATAGCAGCTTGAATTCTCATTCTAGATTTTAAACCCTGGGATCAAACAATTACAACATAGTTACTCTCAGTAACAGGCCATTTGGATTGCAAACATTTGATTTCAGTTTATACATGTTGAAAGTTTAATCCTGCAGGCTTCTGACAACTGTCATTCAGGCATCCACAGCCAGGCTACTTTTGCTGTGGAAATCCCTTGATGCGTTCAGCTTTTCAGGACATTGTAAATTCACAATGATTTCTTGAACTAAGTGAATTGTAGCACCCAGCAAGAATTTTTGATGTTTGAGGGTGTTTCGTACCGGCATTCTGCAGTTTCAGCAACAAAGAAAAGGGGATTTAAACCAAGATTTTGGGGTTTCATTAGCAGAGCACTGCCTTTTCCTTCTGTACTCCATTTTCACTTGTTGTGGAGCCCAGTGACATGTTTCAGGATTGAGATCTCTGTTCCACCACTGACACCATGCATGGCAGGTTGGGCAGCCATCTCTTTGTGGTTTGCAGAGCGTGATTTTCAGAGGTTTTGGCGCACAAAATTGTTTTGCGGCTATTTTACTATTTTTGGCACCATCAGAACACAGTGATGACGCATGGCAGAGCAAAAGTGGGTCAAGACATCCCACAGAGCCCCCCCTGCCAACTTGAGTTTGACCGCCCGTCAAGGGGAAGTCGGGAGATCGGGATGTTCTTTCTCTCTTTGGTCCAGGTGGAGAAAGTCGTCTGCTTCTCCTATCAGTGCTGGATCGACAGGTTCTCCTCGCCGGTTCTGGATGGGAGTATGGAGCGATACTCTGGGCACCTTGGGTCTTTCCTCCCGGTCCCTGAGTGTTCCTCCTTGGTACTTAGAAATTCTTGGTTCCAGTGCTATGAGACAGAACAGAGCATGGTTATGGAAATGTCCACACTACTATTCATGTAGCGGGGCAGATGCATACATTGAAGACAACTTACAATACTCCCCGCCTGTAATTCCTAATGATTTTAATAGGTGAATTATTCTAGGGGGCCGGAAATTTCTCCCTCTGGGTTTCCGATTGGCTCCTCTATTTGCCGCAAAGTATGCCTGAGATGGCAACTTTTCAGCTGGTTGATGTGGACCCACTTGTTTTCCCCTTCTGCCAAACTGCCCTTGGGGATGCAGATTTTGTAGGCGACTGGTGAGATTATGTCCACAATTTCAAAAGGACCCCGCCAACTTGGGAGAAATTTGCACTGTTAAGCTTGGTTCCTTTGGAAATTGTACAAGTAGACCCAGTCTCCTACTTGGTATTCTTTTTTAGTTGTCTTAAGGTCATAGCGGGTCTTCATACTGTCTGCAGATCTTTCTAGATTCCGCTGAGCATAGGCAAAAGCATATTGAAGGTGTTTTCTGAGATTCTCAACATACTCATGAGTTGTGTAGGCATTTATGAAGGTCTGCTCTTGGGTTCTGTAGAGCAGATTCTGGGGTAGCACCATCATTCGTCCAGTCATCAGCTGAAATGGAGACATTATTGTTGCAGAAGAAGGAGTAGATCTGATGGCCATCAGGACAAGGGTAGTCAAATGTCCCAACTTGGCCCAGAATCTGCCACAAACTTTTTAAATATGCTCACAATAGTCTTGTTGTATCTCTTAACGCCACCACTAGAGGCAGGTCAGTGGACAATGTGTACTTTCCTTTTGACCCCAAGTATCTCCCACATTCTTTGTCATCACTTCGCTAGTGAAGTGGCTACCTCGGTCTGACTCAATCCTTTGGGGTAGTCGAAAACGTGAGAAGATGTGGTTGATCATCAGGGCAGCTGCTGTTTCTGCCTTGCAATTTGGGGCTGGGAGACATTCCACCTATTTAGTGAACAAGCATGTCACGGTCAACATGTACTTGTTCCCCCTAGAGGAGCGAATCAGGGGCCCGATAACATCGACTTGTGAATCTGACCAAGGCAGTGTCATCCCCCTCTTTTGGAGGGGAGCACGGTGTGTGAGTAATGTTGGCTGAAATTGTGAACACACAAGACACCCATTCAAGTATTGGTCGAGGTCCTGCCCCATGTGTGGCCAGTATGTCATCTCTCGTAAAATTTCTAGTGTTGTATGAAACCCCCGATGACCGGCTGTGGCTGCATAATGGGCGTGACTTAGCATCAGGCTTCGGAATGAGGTAGGGACCACCCACTGGTCTAGGCCAGCTATGGATCTCCTCACCAACAAACCGTCTTGGATTCTGAACATTTTTGGACATTTCATCAACACTCTGAGGCCCTCTTTCCCAATGTAATCGGTATCTGTCAGGGGAAAGTTCTCAGGGTCCTCAATGTGTTGATAAAACTTACCAATTATTGGATCCCCTTTTTGAGCTGTAATCAAATCAGCATCTAGGGTGTGCAGTTGAGAGTTCATTGTGAGCATTTGTCTGGGACCTAGCGATAGCAGTGACCTGGATTTCCCCCAACAGGGACTTGATCTCAAGCAGATCCCCTTGAATGGCTCCAGTTTTGGCCAGCTGATCAGCTAGGTCATTTCCAGTTTTGTCTGGTCCCTCTACTTTAGAATGACCCTTGATCTTTTTCCAGTAGATGGTCATCCCATTCGAGGTGACCCGATCGTAAATATTTTATTTCCCATGTTTCAATAGTTTATTATTAGCACATAGCATGCCTCTGGTTTTCCAGTTAACCAGGTGCTCGACGAACCCGTTCCGTACATAATCCGAATCAGTGATTATGACCAGTTCATGGAGTTGCTGTTGGACAGCAGTGAGGATGGCTTGATGCACAGCCATCAGCTCTGCTACTTGACTACTTCGGGGACCGATTTTGTACCCAGTGGAGGGTTCTGGGGCATCATTTACCCATGCATCCCCTACGCCGGCCACAAGTTCTTTTTCCCCGTTGTTGTCAACATGGTAGGAGCATCCATCCGCATAGACAGTGGGCATTCCCTCACACTAGTCTTTTTCATAGAGTTTGTGTGGGGAATTATGGTATGCCTCCATGTTGTCCTTGATTTTGGAGACTTTCGTCCTCGAGACAGTTTTCTCTGGCCCAATCATGCAAGTTTTGGCCATATCTGACCTCCACAGGAAAGCCTTGCATTGACAGAATCCAGGAAGTAATTCGAGAATTACTTACATTTCCGGCCCGGATTCTGTCACTCAGAAGATATTGCAAAGGTTGGTGTGGAGTCTCCACTGTGATGTGTTCCCCCTGGATGGACAGGCGGTAATTCTTCAATGACCACACCATTGCCAGGAGTGCCTTCTCACAATCGTTGAATTTTTCCTCCACAGAAGATAAAGTCTTACTCGCAAAGGAGATTACTTTATTGACCTTGCCATGCTTTTGATACAATACTGCGGTCAAGCATGTGTTTGAGAACCCTGTCTCCAAGAAGAACTCCTTGTTTTAACAGGGTAAGCTAGGCAAGGCGCTTGTGAGAGGCTTCTTTTGAGTTGTCTTACTGCTTCGGCTTGTTCTGGACCCCACTCCCACTTGACCCCCCCTTGAAAAGATGGATGAGGGGTCTTGTGATCTCTGAGTAATCCTCAATGAACTTTCTGCTATAATTAGTTAGTCCAAGGAGGCTCCTTAGTTCCCGCAGAGTTGTGGGGTCTTTTATTTTCTGGAGTGCTTCTACTTTCTTTTCCTGGGAACAGAGACCTTGAGGAGTTATCTCATGCCCCAAGAATTGACATGGGTTCTGCACCACTGTGCCTTTTGAAAGGAGAGTTTTGCTCCGACAGCCCTCAACTGTGTCAAGATATAACGGATCTCCATTATGTGTTCCTCCACAGTTGAGCTTTTGACTAGAACATCATCTACATAGGCCAGGTTACTCCTTTCACCGATGTCGGGCATGGCCTTATGTAGAAAAATGTTAAATTCATTGCTGGAGTTGATGTATCCGAAGGGAGTCCAGGTCCAAGTGTACTGCTGCCCCCCGAAGGTAAAGGCCAGCTTGTATTGGTCCTCCCTACTGACAGGTATTGTCCAGTACCCATAGGTCAGGTCAATGGCAGTGAATACCTTCGACCCCTGGATCTGGGCCAGCCCTTGGTCAATGTAGAGAAGAGGCCATCGGGAAATATGGACCCGTTTGTTGAGCTCCCTTAGATCAGCACAGAGTCTCCACTGGCCGTTAGGTTTCAAAATCCCCAGCACCGGATTATTGAAGGTGCTGTGGACTGGACAAATTATCCCACGGGACTCAAGGTTCTTAATTATTTCAGTAAGGGACTCCATTGATGTGAGAGGCAAACGATATTGCCTCACAAACACTGGAGTCATGCCAGGGTCTGTGGGAATTGTTGTGTGGATGTCGGTGCGACCACAGTCATATGAGTCCACCGCAAAGAGATCCTGAAAATCTAAGAAACTTGTTTCAATTTTTGCTTTTGCTCCAGGGTCTCACAGGCATCAGCTAGGTTGACTCTCTCTTCAACCATCTGCCTGAAGCCTGGAAAGACTTCCAGTTTGGCTATCTCTCTGGCCTCCTCCAGCTGGGTGGAGAAGTCCCTGGTCAAAGTGCTGATTTGGACTGATGGCTTCAGGTGGGGAAGGCAGTCCTCATGGACTTGAAAGATCACCTCATCCCTCCTGTATTCACAGGTCTCATCTTCCTTACCATAAGGGCAGGAAGAGTACACCAGGAAATTCCCCCCCCCATGCTGGGTGAAGATCCTGTCTGGTGTTGTATCATCATCACTATCAATGTCAAAACAGTCCTTGGGGATTGGTCCTAACAGTTCATTACCTAAATCTATGGAAAAATGCCGGTCATCAACCGCCATTCCAATAATGGGGCCAGCGGCCTGAGTGATACTCTTTAGGTCGCTGTTATCCACCTCTATTGGAATGGCCTTGTGTCCTATGTTGACTAGTGGTGTTGGGTTTACCCCCAACCCTTGCTATTGAAAATGAGCATTAAGATGGACGAAGGCATCAGGATTTTTCAGTTTCCGTCCTCTTTTAATTTTTACTTTCAGTGAGAATTGTCGGGTCCGTTTTGGGATGGTGACTTCCTCTCCAATCTGAATTTCAACTTCATATGGCAGCAGTTGAGCTGACCGAAATGCTTTCTCTGGGTCATCAAAGCCATGTGATTACCCGTTAATCGGGACCAAGCTTTGAAGTTTATTAGGTCCAAACTAATGGCAAAGCGATTGAGAATGTCACTGCCTAAATAAAATGCAGCAGGGGTATCTTGCACGACCCAACAATTATGGACTATGCTCTTGTTGCCTTTGGACATTTTGAGCATAAACCTGCTAGGCAGGAGATGTTTGGAATTGGGTGTTTCCAGGTCCATTTCCCATTTGTCTAACAGTTTAAATGTGGGAATGGCTGGATCTTTTGGGAGTTTGTGGAACATGGCCTCGCTGATGAAGCTCTTAACGTTGTTCACACACACTCGGGCGAGAACAGAGTCCTTCCCCTCATTTAACTGAATAGGGATGAACAACTGCTCTTCAATTTTCTGAATGTCAGCCAAGCTTTGAGCTAATTTCTCATCATTTTGGACTATAGGAATAGGATTTTCTGATGGTGAATTTGTATAGAATTTCGGAGTGTTTCCTTCCAGTGTGGAATTTCACCTTAGACTGGAAGGAAGGTTGATTTTCAGAAATAGAGAGGACTCCCCATCACCAGTTTGTTGTCCTACTGCAATTACTGTCACGTCAGGGATTTGATTATTCGAGAAATGAAATTCAATTTGATCAGGTTTTTGTTCAACCCTGCGGCATGTGCCATTTAAACTAACATGGTTGACACTCTGTTTCAATTTTATTGGTCGGTTAGTCTTGGTCCAGAGGACCTTGTTTACACAATCTATGAGGGGAGACAATCTACGCAGGATGTCATTCCCTAGTAAACAAGGTGTGCCCTCTGGAGTCACAACTACGACCAGGTGCTTCACCTTGTATCGCCCAATTTAAATGTCTAAATCCGCAGTCCCCTCGACAGGAATTTCCTTCCTGTCAAAGTTCTGAAGTTGACCAGGAAGAGGGGTGAGAGGAATGTGGTACATCTCCCCCCTTCCCAAATTCAGTTGAGCTTGGGATCCAGTGTCCACCAGTGCCAACATTGTACATTGCCCCTATATTTGGACCGGGGCATAAAATCTTCCCTCCTTTTCCTCAAGGGGGCAAAGATAATGCACATTTTTGGCCAACTGGTGGGTAAATTTCTTTGCTTTGGATACTGCCAGAGAGGCAATTTGGGCAGGATTTTGTTTGGGATCGTGGGAACCTGTAAGAAAAAGGTGACAGCTAGATATGGGGGAAGTTTTGGGGTCCCCTGGTTCTGATTCTGGGCTGCCCCCCGCTTTTTGGAGGCAGTCACCAGAATTGGTTTGCACCGGGGGATACTCGTGCTGGCCATTCTGGGGTTTGATGATGGGCGGTTTTAACTCGGACCCCATATCTACCCAGTCTGGATTTGGATCCTTTGGGACCCATTTTTCTTTGGGAGGAGTTCCCCCATCCCTAAAGGAGAAGATCCTTTTCCCAGGATCCTCTGAGGATCCCTCTCCTTCAAACTGGAAGGTTTTCACTTCCTCCACAAAATGGGCTTTTTTAGGCTCTTTATTTCTCCTACCCCCCCTCTGTTCCTTGGGTTGCAGACTTTTGGGGCAGGAGATTTTGGTTCCGGTTTGTAGATTTCCAGGGGCTTTTCACAAGTGGGGAAGGAAGCTTCCTCTAAGGCTTTACACTCCCCTTCCCCTTGTGCCTCCTCCCTGGGAACCGGTGGGTTGTCGGGGTTCTTCTCCTGTCATTCTTCTGGAGCACCAGACCCTGGATTCGAGGAGTTCTGAGCCGCCATGCTCATCTTAGGGTTCTGTTGAGCCCTCAGCATGTGACCCATATCCTGTGCCATGTTCTGGACATGGCGCTCTAGTCGTACACCCTCCCTGGATGGTACGGCGTCCTCAAGTCTACCCTGGGTTGATCCCGGGAAGGGTAACTATCCCTTCTCACATAATACCCCTGGTTAGGATAGTTTGGGTACCCCTCCACCAATGGCCTCCCCTCTCCAGGATTGGGCTGTCTGGGCACAGGGAAGTGGGGAAAGAAAGAAGGGTTGTTTTGGGGGTTGAAGTTTGGCGGGTATCGGGGAAAGTAATTTGGTCTGGCATTTGGGGGATTACTGCTCTCCTGGGGAAAGTGAGGAGGGATGTTCCCTGGGTTTGATGTTGTCTGGTTGTATCCCCCCCTTGGGCTGGAGGAGTCCACACATAGCCCAGGATGGGTCTAATTCCCTTGTAGCGTGGGCTGATGTAGTCAGGGGAGTTAGGGGTCCCATTTGTGGGGTTACCTCCCTGGCTCCCTGTTTGGGATTGGCCCAAGGGTCTTCTAGGTCTGGGGTTGGTCGGATTCTGCACGGGAAGGTTCTTTGCCCCCCCATCTCCAGATCTAAAATGGGGCAAACGTCACCTGTGCCAACTTAGCAGCAGCTGGGGTGTTGGTCAGTTTGGGGCTCTTGCTAATATATTTTGCTTTCCAATGGCTTCTGTACTTCATAGATGCGCATTGCTTGTTCAATGACCCAGTCTAGTGATCTTTTCTCATGAAAGTCCCTCACTAGCTGGGTCATAATGTACTTAGGGAGAGCATGAAAGAAGGTTTTCACAAATTCCTTACTGTCAGTGCGCACCCTTCTAGTGGTCTGTGCAAAGGCACATTTCAATTCCTGAACAAATTCTTGTGGGGCCTGGTCTTCCCCACATTGTAAGTTGTAGGCTGCCTTGCGAGCCTCTTGAGGATTCCTATAAATGGAAAAATGTTTCAGGATGGCCGCCCTATATGTGGACCATCTGGAATGGTTCTGATCCTCCAGCCCCGCAAAGAAGCTGGAGTACTCAGGAGAAAACGTCCACCTTACATACTGAATAGAGCTTTGGCTGTCCTTGAGATGGAAAGACTCCATCATCTGCTCAAATAATTCAAGGTGCTCCCAAACCGAATATTTTGCATTTTTGTGGTAGGGCGTGATGACGCTCCTAATAGCTTTTATTTGTTTCAGGGGATCCTTGAGTAAAGCCCTCTTAACCTTGTTAGCCTTTTTAGTTCTTGTCACCCTGGTCCACTCATCCTCTGACTCAGAGGCACTGCTACCAGAGGTGGCTGTCTGGTCGTCTATGCTCACAAAAGAAAGACCTTGGCTGTGAAGCCAGCGGTGCGGGCTGCACTCCTATATACCACTTAGGTGTGGTTTCTTACGGTACTTAAAGTTCAACAAAGGCTTGCTGCTGTTTGTAAAACAAATGTTTATTTATTTAATCTTAATCTGTTTATTATTTTCATAAACTGCAATTCCTCCGAGGGAATTAGAGTTTTGAGGCTGAAATGTCACATTGAGGCCTATGCATTTCGGGTATAAAACCCTCCCTCAGGGCCTGTGAACATATATATTTTGTTATCTGCCTTCTGGTTAAATCTCTTAGATAGTTATAACAGTTAGCAACCACAGTATTCACAATCAGAGTATAGGAAATCAAAAATCAAGTAACAGAATAGTCATCATCAGAAAGAACAAAAGCATAATTGGCCATTCAAATTGAATTAGTGAATTTCAAATACATTACCAATATTATATTCCAAAGTAGGTAATGCGTTTGGTCATCATCCAAAATGTCCATCAATAGTTGGGAATGTGACGTTGTATGAAAGGTTTCCAAAAAAATAAATTATAATAAAGGACAAATTAGCATATTTCTACTATTAATGTTTGTTATTAGTGTAACTGAACACAAGGGAGAGGTCGAGGGACTGACCTGCTTTTCACATGCACGGAAGTCCATTTAGTAGTCTCATAGAGACAAAGCAATCAAACAGTACCAGTTTGCTGTTCTGAAAAAATAATAAAACTGAATTATGTGTTGCTCTTAACGTTGATTTTTAATTTTACGAGGTGCCGTGTAATAAGGTTCACATAATTACTTGAAAGTAATTCATACGGTAACATACCGCTGTTGAAAATGCCGAGCAAAATTGCTGTGATTGCTCGCATGTGAGTACAGGCTGAAAGAGTAATCTGGAAGGCGAGAATGCCTTCGTAAAGGCGTTGATCTGTGAAGGAAATGGAGCTTCATTAAGTGTAGCTCTTGGGTAATAGAGCGAGGGATGTCAAAGTTGCGTATCTGTTAATTTACCTGAAAAATGTAGTTTCAAGACGGGGCGGCAGGTCGCTTGTGGAAATGTACGAGTGCAATGCTGTGTGGCACGCGTCTGAACTCGGGCTAGTTCTGTTGTGTCAGGTTGCCCTAGAAACGGTAATCTCAACGTGAGGCAGTGTGCGCTGTGCTGCGTGTGTGTGGATCAAAATCTTGAAAAGGTGTAATTACGTGTGTGTGGAATAAAGCGGACATCTTGAAAAGGTGTAATTGGCCTATATAGATAATAGAAAGAGCGGATTATGGCATAATCACGTAGTAACAAACTAGTTACGTTATGTATGTATGTATGGTAAAATGAAAAAGATGGAATGATGGGAGAACTGGTGAAAATTACAATCAAAAAATAAAAAATAAAAATTGAATGAAACTAAAAAATGATGAAAATGGTAAAACAAATGCATTTAAATCAAACCGTCATGTTATCTAGAATTGGGAACCATGACTATTAACGTGGTGTAAACAAATAATACTGTCCATGTTCTTTAAATTCGTAGCTTTTGTGAGTAAATGCACTTAAACCCACCTGCTGGTAAGATATAGAATAATAAGTACCATACAAACTAACTGATAAAAAGATTTTTTGACAAAAACATTTTTGGGGATAGAAATATTCTTTGAACAAAAGAGTGCAAAAATCATTAGTCATTAGTTCATAAATGAATTGAAAAAGAGAAAGCATTTTTTTTTATAGGAAACAACTTAAGTCCAGTTCTTCATTCATCCCGTCGGGTGTCAGGGATCCAATTCTCTCAATCCTTGATGCTTCTCTTTGGGCTCTCAACTTCTTCATGTTCATATTTTGTCCTTTAGTGGAGATCACCTCAAGTACTGTGAATCGAAGTTGTGCCACTGTGTGACCATTCTGGTGAAAATGTCTTGCTACTGCTGAGGTTTGATTGTTCATTCGAATGCAAGATTTGTGTTCGTTAATACATACATGTATTTTGCGGGTGGTCTCACCCACATAATACCCACATGATACTTAGCACAAGGGCATTTAATGGCATAGATAACATTCTCTGACAAACACGTTGCATGTTGTTTTAATTGAATTTTCTCTCCGTCCTTGGGTGTGATATGAAAGGTCCTTTAATGATATTGTTGCAGTTGCCGCAACTCATGCATGGATGTGTTCCCGGGAATTTATCAACGTTTTTTTGTTTCGATCTTCTGTTGTGTGTATCGACCAATAAGTTTCGTAGATTGTTACTTTTCTGATATGCAAAAATTGGTGGTTTTGCAAAAAGCTCTTTGGTTCTTTGATCGTTCTGTAGAATGGTCCATCTTTTTAGGACACTGTCCGTGATTTGTCGACTTTGGATTGAGTATTTGGTTACGAAAACCAATTCTGGCTTTGGTCGTTCCTGTTTTTGGTCAACAATTGGGTGTGGTCTTGTGCATTTGTTTTGATCCTGGCCTCTGTAAGATCACCATCTGGATATCATCTTTCTTTTAATTTCATATGTAATTTATTGAGTTCCAGGTCACATTCTGTTTGATCGCTTACAATTCTTTTGATTCTCAACATTTGACCGAAAGGTAAATTGCGTAGAATGTTGGGTGGGTGGAAACTCATTCCGTGAAGGAGGTTGTTTCTGTCAGTAGGTTTAGAATAAAGTTTTGTCAAAATTCTTCTGCCTTCGATGGATGTTTGGATTCCCAATCTCCATAGTGAATTGTAGCCTGTTGGCGATATTGTTCAGATACAAAAGGAAGTTGTTCAATTCTTCTCGATTTCCTGACCATATTCCGAATATATCGTCAATATATCTGTTCCATTTTTTGAGGTGTATGTTCCAATCGGGGTTGTTGATGATGTGTCTGGTTTCGAAATCAAACATAAATGTATTTGCATAGGAAGGTGCCATGATGGCTCCCATGGTGGTGCCTGTTAGTTGTTTATAGTAGATCTCTTTATATTTGAAACATGAGTTTTCTGAAATGAATTTCAAGAGGATCATCAAAAATTCTTTATTGGCTCCTATTGGTCCTGTGTCTAGTAATAGATTCTCAACTGCTCTTTGTCCTAGATCGTGGGGGATGCTCGTGTACAGGCTAACTACATCGATGGTAAATAGAATGTCTTCTGTTGTGAGTTCTACGGTTTCCAAGATTTGTAAAAAGTGCATAGTATCTTTTACATAGGTTGGATAATTGGCTGTAAAAAGTAATCTATGTAAGTTCCTAAAGGTTGTAAAATACTTTCTGTTGCAGCTACAATTGGTCGACCAGGAGGATTAATGAGCTGTTTATGGATTTTCTGTAGAATGTACAAGTGTGGCATCTTGGGGTACGGAGTCCATAAATATGTTTTGGTTTTGCTGCTGATCCATTGGTTCTCTAGTGCTGTTTGGTCTTCTAGGCTCTCCAGGATTCGCCGAGCTTGGGAATGGCTGCCAGCATGTGAGGGCCTAGTCTCTTGAGACCTGTGGTGCTCAGAAGAGTCTTCTGACTCTTCCTTGCTCCCGGGATTGGCTGAGTACCCCCCCCCCAACTGTCCTAGCTGGGAAGAGGTTTTTAGTATGCTCATAGTGGGCCTAGTCATAATCATGGAATTCCCCTCCAAATATTAACGCCTGATCTCTTGGGAAGTTATATTTCTGAGGATCCATTTCTCTGATTCTTCCCTCACTGGACTCTCACTGATCAGAGCAGATGGACCTAGCACTTGGGAACCTGTACATAGAGGCCCGCCCATCCATTTCTGGGAGGCGCTGACCTACTAGCCCCATATTTCCCATTGGGTTGAAGTCTACCATCCCCATGGCCCTTGGTTCATGTGAGCCAGTGGATATGGGGGTGGCACAGTCCGTGGAATTGAAGAGATTAAAGTCTCTGGTGCCAGTGTTCCTGAGGTTATGCTCAGGGGTTTCCCTCTCCCATCTGACCTCATCTCTCTCAGCCCCTACTCCCTGATGACATGTAAGAATCCTACCCATTTGCTCTTCTATTAAGGCCTTACTGGTCTCTATGAGTTGTTCTTGTATGGCTATCTTTCTATGGAGCCTGTCATTTTTTTCACAGAGAGCCTCATTGTATCTCTGTCCTTCCTGTCTGATTTGGGAGCATTTGGCCAATTTTTGCTGCAGGAGGCTCACCTCCTTCCTGAGTCTGATCCTTACTAGCCTGATTATTCTTTGGCAGAGCATCTTCCACCCTCCTGGTGTACACTAACAGCTTTTCGTAGTCCATTTTGAGTTCACCCAGTCCCTGAAGGGCCAGGTGATTTTCTTCCACCTTGGTTTTTAAATGGTTGACTTCCTGGCCTAAGGCATCCCTTTCCTGAATTAGAGTACCCCTCTGTACAGCCAGGTCGTCCTTTTGTTTTTTAAATGCCCCAGCTTTCTGGCGCTCTTCATTAAACTCTGTTTGGGATTCAAGGTCTTTAATAATTAATTTGTTATTTTCCTCTTTTACATGGTCTATCTGGCCTTATAAAATGCGGATCTGTTCTGCACAGGCTCTGTTAAATGTTAATTGATGCACCATTTTTTGTTGGCTCTGTTTTGAAGAGTCCAACCTTTGCTTTTTGCAGTGCCAGTAATTTGGTATCTTGCTCTAACCTCTCTTGTTGCAGGAGATCCAGATCTTCCTATAATTTTGTCAGGTACTGTCCGGTTTCTCTCTCTGAATCTACTCTTTTGTAGCCTTTGCCCTGCAGAGTCCAGATCAGTTTGGGTCTTCTCTAGGGATTGTACTTGCCTTTTTGCCAGGTCTATGTTTTCGGCATATTTTTCCTGTATTACTCCAATGTGGAGGTACAGGTACGCCGCTATTTTGGAAATGTTACATTGCTCTTCTTTTACCCTTGGGGCCATATACAGTTCACTAAGTGCCTGGTGTAATGGACCCTAGTCCTGCCATATCTATTTCTGTGGCAGTGGCTTGTTGTTTGATTTCCCGCAGCCAAACATTCTCATACTGCTCAACCCATTCACCCCTGACAAACAATTTGTGCAGTGGCTGTTCTTTTGCCATATTAATTTCCACTGGGGTCGCCATTCCAGAAATATTAATTTCCTTCTGACTTATCTCAGGGTTACTTTTACCTTTGCAAAACAGGACCAACTCCTTTGAGTTCTATTGAAGGGTGTTTTTACAGTGTAGAAAAGTATGGTAGCCCAACAAGGTGTATGTACCCCGTCAGTTAGCACGCTGTGTTAGACTGTCACAAGTGGTATGTCTAATTCAGGATCCCGCAATGAGCCCCCAAGCTGTAAGTGATTTCAATCCGGTACCCACCTAAGTCAACGCCTAGCATGTTATACACAACTGAAATCCTTATTTATTTTTGTCTAAAAGTTATTTTATTCTGAACGATGTACCACTCATATCACGCCCCTCTCCTGGAACTCCCCCAGTCACACTGAACCAGGAATCAGGCTGGTTTGCAAAGTTAAAATATTTATTTATGTATTTACAATTTAATCACACTATGTTTTAATGGGTACACAATGATCACCAATGGGGTGATGTAACACTGAATAATCTCTTTAATACACAAGGTGTAGTAGTGAGCAAAACCATTCAGCACAGAAATAATACTTTTGCGTGTGTGTTCAGATCAAATAGACCTGTGGTTCCTAGTTCCCCCTGCACAGCCCTCAACCCCCCAATAGGCAATGTAAAGAGATAGGAGGAGAGAGAGCAGGTATTCAGGAATGGCAGAATTCAAAAAGAATATCAATCCCAATTTCACCCAGCAACACAAGAGAAAAACGGAATTAATTGGCAAGCTGTCAGAATGGGTTTAAAGTTATCTTAAAATGGAATGGGCAAAACACTAAATATGGTCCAAATTGCTGAAATTGCTATGAATTCTTAGGGGAGCCACTTTGGATAGAGGCACACAAACACTAGCAGTGATTTAATACCAAGAAACAATTTGAAATCTTAAAATTCTGGTCGGGAGCATTCAAAAGCTGTTTTACACATGTAAGAATTTCCCAAAAAAACGAAATTCACAGCAAACTTTTCACTGCGCGATAATCGCGATAACGGGAGATCCGTATGGATTTGGGATGCGGTTTTAGATGCGAATTAAGGCTGTGGATGTTTTGTTTCTAGCACAAAAACTGAGGAAGTTGTGGAAGTTTTAGTGGAGGTCGTTTTTCTGAGATAGGCGCAAGAACAGGAAACAGGAATGCACTTTTAAAATGACAGAAATAATTTCTTACACTAGAGGATGACTATGAATAAATGAATACCAGAAAAGAACACAGACACTTGATCAGGGCAACTGCCTGCAGTGGACCCGCCTTCTTCAGATGAGAAAAGATCAGCGCAGAGATAGTTTTAACAATACTAGTGCAGGAGGAAGATAGGAAGGATTGGATAGAGAGTTCAGACAATTCAAAAATACTCCTAACAATATCAGGTTCTGAAGACAAGATAGGGTGGGTTTAAGATATGGATTAATCTAAGCGAGGTACATAGGCTAGTGACACAGTTCTATCTATAGATATTCACTAGATATGTTTTTAAACGGAACCGTCAGGATTCTGGTCCGTCAAGATCCTGGTCAGGGAAGGGAATCTGGTTCTAGGACAGACAGCTGGGCACATCGGACTGGACTGGGTCTTCAAGGGCTCTGGTCACAGCACGGCACAGGACTGGATCAGATCTGGAAGATACTCTGGTCACAGCACGGCACAGGACTGGATCGGATCTGCCCCTTTTGGTTCTGATGATAATTATTTTCAATAGGAAAGCAGTGCAGCGCAGCCCGGCTGTATTTTGATGCTCCACTTAGGTGGTGACATTCTGGTTCTGGAATTTAAGGCCTAGCTGAACAATGGCTTCTTTCTGCTTTGCCAAGTTTCTGGAGTCTGGAGCAAGGAAGATGGAGTTCTGCAGCAGGGTGCTCCACCAGCATTCGGATAGTGGGTGAATCTGTCTGTCTTTATCTGCCCTCTGCTGTCTCTATTTATGCTTTGATAAAGGGTGTGTGTGTGCTGGTTTAGCCTAAGCTTGCCCCTTTGACAGGGATTGGTCAGGGTCTCCTCTCAGCCTTGATAGGAGGAGAAAAACAGTGTGTCACCTTTATGGTGTGGGTTTATGAGGCTTAGAGTCCACCCCTAGCCTCTTGAACACAAAATCTACTTTAGGCAAAATCCATATTTACACTGGTGCAACCTCTATAACAGGCCCAACTCATACTGCAGGGCACACTCTTGATGCTCTGATCTCCTCAGACCTTCCCCTCTCTCTCCCTCTTACCACTCCTCTCTCCTGGAGTGATCACTCTCTCCTCTCCTCCCACCTCATCCTCCCTACCCCTCAGGCCAAGCCACCTCCATCACTGCCACCCACCTTCTCGGTCATCCGACCCATGAAGCGCGTGTCAACTGAGGCTTTCACCGCCACCTTCCCACCTCCCCTCCCCTTTTGGCTGACTCTCATCCTGACACAGCCCTCCTCACTTTACATTCTGCCATATCTGATACTCTTGATATCCTGGCCCCTGTCATGAGAATCCGCCTGAAGCCCAAAGCCAAATGCAATTCCTGGTATGACTCAGACCTCATCACCCTAAAACGCAAGTGTAGGGTTGCCGAGAGGAAATGGCGTGATTCATTTACATCCTCTGACAAACTGGCCTGCTGCTTGCTGCAAAGGCAATACCGGCTCTCTGTCCTTACTAAGAAGAGAGCTGACATCCAAGTCTGCGGCATCTAACAACTTGGCTGAACTCTTTACAATCTGCAAGGAACTGGCCAATCCTGCTGCAGTCTCTACCTCTCCTGTCCCCTCCCAGGCCCTCTGCACGGCACTGGCTTCTCACTTCATCTCTAAAACTCAGGACATCCTGTCCTCTCTTTCCTCCTATCCTCCCACTACCCCCACTCCCTGCTCTCCCTCTGGCCTTCCTGCAGCCATCCCTCCACCCTCCTTCTCTGCCTTTCCCCTGTTCTCCGCAGACGAGGTTTCTAGATAAGTCTCGTCAAAACAGGTTCACCCCTGTTCCTCAAAAACTATGAAGGACCACATTGACTCCCTGGCTCCAGCCCTGGCCGATTTCTGCAATCACTCCTTCGCCACTGGAATCTTCCCATCCCCCCTGAAGCACTCCCTTGTGCACCCCTTGCTTAAGAAACCCTCTACCGACCCCTCCTGCCCGGCTAACTATAGCCCAATCTCCATCACTCCTTTTCTGGGCAAGCTCCTTGAGAAACTAGCCATCTCCCAGCTAAATCTCCACACTGAATCTGTTGGTTGTCTTCATGATCATCAGTCTGGCTTCAGAGCTGCCGGAAGCACGGAAACTGCTCTCTTGAACATCCGTGAAGACCTGCTCTTTAACCTCGACTCTAACACCCCCTGCGTCCTCATCCTGCTTGATCTCTCTTCTGCCTTTGACACTGTTAACCATGCCATCCTGCTCAACCGTCTCCGTGATAATCTGGGTATCACTGGTCAGGCTCTGGCGTGGCTGACTTCTTTCCTCTCTGACTGACCCTTCCAGGTCCAACTTGGGTCCTTCCTCTCTGAGATCTTTTTCTCTACCTGTGGTGTGCCCCAGGGATCTAACCTCTCCCCCTGGCTGTTCAACCAATACCTGGCACTCTTGGCCCACCGCATCGCCGCTCTCTGCCCCAATTTTCAGTGTTATGCGGATGATACCCAGCTCATTTTCAGGCTACCCTCGGCCTCCTCCTCTCCCTCTCTCATCTCTGAATGTCTATCTGCTATCCAGGAGTGGTGTGCTGCAAATGACCTCTGCCTTAATGCCAGTAAGACTGAGATTCTACTCATCGGCACACCCACTCCCTCTTTCCCTGTTGCTCTCTGGCCGGCATCTCTTGGCCCTCTTCCTGTCCCCACCTGCAAGGCTAAAAACCTCGGGGTCATCTTCGACTCCACACTCTCCTTCTCTCCTCACATCTCTGACATCACTAAGAAGTCACACTACCAGCTGCACCTCCTCAGAGGTATTCTGCATGTCCTCTCCTTCCCCCTCAAGCCCAGGGATTGTATCTCTCCAGGACTGAAATCTCTGCACTGGCTCCCAGTGGCTGCGAGGATTAAATTCAAAACCATCTGCATTGTCCACAAGGCCTTCTGGGGCCTGGGGCCGAAATATCTTCAACTCTGTCTTCCTAAATATCTTCCTTCTCGTGCTCTTCGCTCATCCGCCTCCAACTCCCTCAGGGTCAGTCGCTTCTCCAAGCAACGAGTGGGTGGTAGATCTCTGTCGTCGGCAGGGGCCTCCCTCTGGAACAGCCTTCCTGCCTCCCTTAAACTTGAAGAGGACCATCTCCGGTTCCGGAAGCACCTCAAAACCTTCCTCGTTGCTTCTGCTTTCTCTCCCCCTCTCCCCTGCTGAATTCCTGGCTGATACTGCACTGGTTACCTGGCCACCCTTCTTTTCTCGGGCCCAGGCCCTTG
Organism: Ambystoma mexicanum; assembly: GCF_040938575.1. Classification (NCBI taxonomy): domain Eukaryota; kingdom Metazoa; phylum Chordata; class Amphibia; order Caudata; family Ambystomatidae; genus Ambystoma; species Ambystoma mexicanum. The sequence goes on along the minus strand of NC_090941.1, from coordinate 97,906,139 downwards.
CCTCATCGCGCCTTGAAACACTTGTGTATAGGTGCGTTATAAATGCCATATCATATCATATCATAACAATCACATATCTACACTACATATTTTGTACAGCAGCTACTCCTCCAAACCCCCATAGCTGTGGGATCTTGTGTCTGCTTTTCACAGAAGTTTTCCCTTTTCATCCAGAACACAATGGGCCTCATTACACGGATGGCGGTGGACCAAGGTGCTTTTAGCACCTTGGTCCATGCCGGTAAAATACCGGCACCGCCTTGGTGGAAAGGGGAATTACCGCCCTATTCCAAGGTTGGAGGGCCGGTAATTCCCCTTTCCCCCCATTGCCCTTCCCCATTCCCATTTTTGCCCCATAGGGCTCTATGGGAATGGGGAAGGCGTTAATTACGGTGCCGCAAATTGCGGTACCGTAATTAGCTCCCTGGTCCCTTTGTGGGTTGGTTTTTAACGCCTGCAAAAAGCAGGCGTTAAATTCACCAACCCGCAAAGGGACCTCGTAGTAAGGTGGTAAGGGTTTACCGGTACCGGTAAAATACCGGTACCGGTAAACCCTTACCGCCTACCGTGTAATGAGGCCCAATGTCCAATTTATCAGCAAATTTCTAGAAGTATGCACGTATAACATGGGCATAAGTGTATAACGTTTCACACTTCTAGCAGAAATCCATTTTCTGTAAAATCACATTTTCTGCGTTTCTTTCCCGAACATGTCACAGAGTTCTGGCGCCTCTTGAAACGTGCAGCCAAACTTTACATTAACAATGCTGTAATTTCTATATTTTGCACACTTTTACATAGTAAGTTATCAGTCTTTTTAACATGTGTCCTTTGTCCTTGTTAAGCAACAAATGGTTGTTTAGCTCCACCCCTTTGGTCTCTCCCTGGGACCCAGGAGCCATTTATGACTGTCTTCACACTTAGCATTTCCTGCTTTGCAGCTGTTCATTGTTTCCTTCCCCACTGCAGACCAAATTCTTCCCCCACCCTATAATTACCACTTAGGCATGATTTCCTGCTGGAGAGGAAGAAGGCCACTGTGAGAAAACCTGTTATTCCAGTTTGGTTGGCTTTAACCAGGCTTAAATTTAAATGTTAATTCTGTTGCATTTTTCCTTAGCTCAAAACAGCTTGTGATTTCTAAATAGCAGCCAGAATTCTCATTCTAGATTTTAAACCCTGGGATCAAACAATTACAACATAGGTTACTCTCAGTAACAGGCCACTTAGATTGCACACATTTGATTTCAGTTTATACATGTTTAAAGTTTAATCCTGCAGGCTTCTGACAACTGTCATTCAGGCATCCACAGCCAGGCTACTTTTGCTGTGGAAATCCCTTGATGCTTTCAGCTTTTCAGGACATTGTAAGTTCACAATGATTTCTTGAACTAAGTGAATTGTAGCACCCAGCAAGAATTTTGGATGTTTGAGAGTGTTTTGTACCAGCATTCTGCAGTTTCAGCAACAAAGAAAAAAGGATTTAAAGCAAGATTTTGGATTTCCTTTAGCAGAGCACTGCTTTTCCCTTCTGTACTCCATTTCACTTGTTGTGGAGCCCAGTGACATGTTTCAGGAGTGGGATCTCTGTACCACCACTGACACCATGCAGAGCAGATTGGGCAGCCATCTTTTTGTGTTTGCAGAGTGCGATTTTCAGAGATTTTGGCACGCACAAGGTTTTGCTGCCATTTTACTATTTATGGCACCATCAGAACACAGTGATGCCACATGGCTGAGCAAAAGTTGGTCAAGACATCCCACACTAGCAATTCCAAGCTCCTGGGAAAGTGCCATGATAGTTCAAATGTTTAAAAAGGGCAGTATTAAACACCCAAACTGCTATCGCCCCAGTTGTCCTTTGGATATACAAGCAAGACTTTTTGCAAATGACTGACTTGAGGAGTCAGTGTTCTTAAAGATCATTCTGCAAGCCTCATAAGCGTTCAGGGTTCAGGAATGGGTTTTCATCCATTGATCATTGTCATTTTCTAAATATACTAATTAAAAAATATTGCTCTGTTAGAGGGGGTAGGCTGTATCTACCCTTTTTGGAGCTTGAGAAAGTGTTTGAGTCACTTGACAGGGAGGCCAGGTGGCAGAAGATGGCTGAATCAAAAGTATGTCTGTGCTTACTACAAATACTATATAAAGGTGTTATATGAACACTCATGCAGTAGTCAGGTGCTCAAAAGGCGGACATGTTTTGGTTGATTTTAGCACAAGTAGGGCGGTTAAGCAGGGGTGCTCTTTAGCCCCTCTTTTATTTACACTATGTTAAACAATTTTATTCACATGGTGCTTTTAAAGAATGCCCCCCAGTATATGCCCCTCAGATCTTTCCTGTACACGGATGACACTGCCTTATTTGGTCTAACTCCTGATGGATCACAGCAAAATCTCAACTACACAGGTAATTATTTTGGAACTCATAATCTAAAGTTAAACATGAATTTTAAAATATCATGTTTTTTGGGAAAAGCAAAAACAATCACTCTCTGTATTTAAATATGATGGAAATTGAGGTAATGGACACGTTCTGCAATTTCAGATTGTGGGGTAAAAAGACAGCCCCCGAGCGACAGAGATGGAGAGGCCATGCTAGGCCAAATAGTGAGAGTGAAGATGTTTAAGTGTGGAGTACCATTGAAATATAAAAGCTAGTAAACTACAATTTTGACATGAAGCCTACTGAATGAGAGAGAATGGGCCTCCTCCATTTTATTAGAATGTAGAAGTACTCAGCTGAAGAAAAGTGAAACTTAGAATTGGAATATTGTTAACTGCCTTCAATGGATTCCAAAAAGACATGTGGCAATGCAGATGCTGACTTTGTGTAAAGGCACATGTGCCAGATTTAAGACTGTAAAAGTGCACATGGAAGGAAATAAATACATTTAAAATATTGTGCATTTAGAAGCTAAAAGGGAGGAATGATGCCTTACATTTGAAAATAAATAGACTTAATTTCAGCACATAAAATGACAACATAAATATAGGGAAAGGCCTATTTCGTTTTTTGCATAAAAGAACACTTGTTTCTTATGTAACTGTGGCATATTTATGTGCAGAATACCAAGAATGAACTTGTTTCTGTTTATACAGCATATAAAGAAAGATGATATTGTGAACAACAGGCCCTGGTACAGTATTGAAAGTTGAATGTACACCGTAGGTAAAGGCAATATGCTAGTCTTTCAGAATTGTGAACTGCAACTTGTTTTTCTCTCTGAGCTAAAGCTTTGACCCCAAGACGTTTGGGGCTGGACCACCAATGAAACAGTTCTGTTTATCGGTCCAAATGTTAAGAATACAGAGAGAGAGATTCAAACTACGGTGATACAGATAAACATTGACCAACTGAAATGCTATTTAAGGTCAGGTTCCTCATAAAGTGTGCATTAGCTCTGAACAAAGACCGATTGAAGCTCAGGAGGAGAGGGTAGAATAAAAATTGGCCAGCCAGATGTTCTGATCTGGTCATAGAAGAGAAATGAAACTGCTGGCGGTGATCAGAAATGAAACCACCTCTCATATAATGCATTGCCATATGTTTAACATTGAAAACATTTTCCTAAATAAAAAGAGCAGTGTGTGTCCCAGAAGGCTCACCACAGGTTTATTTTACAAATCCAGTTGAAACCATGTAAAACCAAAATGTTTGTGATGTACATACTTTAAGTTATGATGAAAATTACGATTCTGGCATTTTCATAAATATGAGGAATTGGAAATTTTGATAGAGTGATAGATGGTGAAATGAATGTTGAAAGTATGTAGTGTCAGAGTTGTAACTATTTTGATGCAGCAGCAAACCGCAAAACACTGTGGCTCTACCCAGGAAAGACATGTGAAAATAAAATTAGTATTTTCCTACTCGCCATAAAATGTAGAATCCAAAAATCTATAGATTTATGTAGTTATCTGAAAAATTAGCATAGCTGCCATTTTGTGAGATTTTCAGAACCCAAAAAGAGTAAACCCACTTGTCATTTTGGGATGACAAATGTTTCTCCTCCCTCAGTCTACATCATACATATCTCCCAACTTCTGGCCCTATCAGCAACAGTGGGCGTCTGGTGGGACATGAAGGGAGAGTACTAGCCAATCCTTACCGTGGGAATTATGATAATGTAGGAGTGTCCTCAGTCCTATCAGAGATCAATTTTGCACCAGAACAGGGTTTTGCACTTGATTCTGAGAGGTAGCCTGTTGCCAGACTCTTGCGAGGAACAACTAGCAGAGAGGCCTGAATCCTAGTATTGGAGACAGTGACAGGGAAATCTAGAAGCTAGCTGGGACCCAATTAAAGGAGACAGAGGGAGTTTGGGTGCAGGAGAAAATCTTTGACTGAAGCCCTTGATCAGATCTGTGCAGTCCCCAGAGGTGTCCTGCTGTTTTCCCCTGACCAAAGCCTCCCATGTAAGTAGTGATATCCTAAATGCCATCAAAGTGTGAAGGGGAAACTGCCAGCCTTATTCTCCATCTCACACAGTGGGTAGGAGGGTGGCACATTATATTACATCCAATTCAGATTAATTCCACTATATAAAATCACCCTATGTATTTAAATTGAATTGTGTTGGGAACATCCCACCTTAATCCTTTCCATTACATTGTGGGGAGGGGGTGGCTGTGTAGATCCTAAGCGTCTTGTATTGAATGTAAATCAATTAATTCCCATACAGAAAATTGCAGGATGAGTGTTGTTAGTTTATGCCTCGTGTGTTAGAGCTGGTCTAGTCAATACAGACCTGGGGGGCTATCCTTCTGAAACCCCTGACCCCTGTCATGACGGTGGGTGTCCATAATAGCAAATAAGCAACCCTAAAATGATGCTATTCAAGTAGATGTATAGGGTGCAAAACGAAATGCCCCATTTATTTATTCCCTTACATCACAAACCAGAATTCTCAAGCCTTACATCTCAATTGCATGTGTTTTGCAAAACAAAATGTCCAATTGATTTCATTGCCTCTCAAACCAGAATCCCAAAGCACTGCCGGTCCTTGGTATGTGTGTTGAAAAACAATTTTTCCATTGTATTGTGAATGTTTTCTATTGGTTAATTTGCAATTAAATCTGATGTGAGTTTTGACTACATATTTCAAAATTCTTACTGTGTTATTTTAAGAACGGGAAGTAATTTGGAGCTGTGAAATTGTGTAGCTTCTCAGTATTGGTGGTTGAGCGTTTTGGTTGCTATTCCATTTTGTCAAACTTTAAATAAGTATATATATTCCTACTATACACTGGCTTGGTTACTAGTCGATTGGTGTCATAGGGTAGTTGTTGGGGTCGGTGCGAGATAAGTGGGAGGCCTCACTAAAGTTGAATCTGTATAAGCGTTTTGGGTGCGCGCCACCTTGTTGGGGGGGGACTCCCTGAGTTGAGTGTGACCACCTGATTAATCGCGACAGGATTATTGCTAGAAAATTATGGGAAATGGACAAAACATATAGATATGGTAGCCAAGAAAGGTCAGAAAAGGCTGAGTGGCTTACTAAGGTTGTATTATAAGTATGGAGGAGGAATTTTAAACAACTATTCAAATGTCTACAAAAGTAAGGTGGGGACACTGCTGTTAAACGCAAGCACGATTTGGGGGTATTTAGAATTCACCAAACCTGCTGTCATACAGAATACAATTTTGAAAAGGTTACAAGACTGCCAGAGGCACCCCAGACAGTGCTATATGCTTGGAATTAGGGATCTCAAAATTTGAAACACAGGCAAGTATTACCTTTGGGTCTTTTTTTATGAAGACGCAAATGAAAGAAGGGGAGTACCCAAATATCCAAAATGCTGTAATGCAAATTGTAAACTCACCTGCGAGAAACAGATATACTTGGTATAATAAGGACTGTATATTATTTGTGAAGTGGGGTCTTATAGATTGGAATATTTTGAAGGAAACCACTTGCGTCCAACTTAAAACTGTTTTAAAGCAAAGACCCCTATACATTGATCTGGAAGAAGATATGTAAATACCATACAGCTTAGGATCCGTAAAGCCGTACGCTGCTCTTCGGGCGAATACAGTCACAGGAGGGGAAGTGGTGTAACATTACGTCACCTGATTATAGAAGAATAGTTTTGATTACCCCCTAAATGTGCTTCCTCTAAATGCATGTAATAAATGGGTTAGGGGAAAAATTGCTAATGCCTGCTTTTGCGATATGGGTGCCCCAGAGGACATCGCCCATTTTTTCTGATCTGTAATTGCTTTGATAACTGGCGTAAGGAACTGCTGAAACCACAGTTTATCCAGAATAAGATTAGGCAGTGTAGGGAGGCAATGTGGTATATTATGAATGGCAATAATGCAGATGTTAATTTGAACCTCTGTGAATATGTTAGGGTTGCGATAATTCGTTGAGCAGGGTATATGAAATGTTGGGTTTTTGTTACTGATTTTAGGTAGAATTTTATAGAGTTATTAAATGCTCGGTTTGGCATAAGGGTTACACAATATTTTACAATCTGGTGACGGGTTGTACTTGAGCTTGTTTTCCAATTTTAACCTAAATGTATGTTTTTTTAATGTTAATGGAGAAAATACGAATTTCATAAACAAAACAGAGAGATGTAATAGTTACTCCTTCCAGAGGTTATGGTTTTGAAACATGCAAACGTTGGAGTGAACGTCAGTGTCAATTGAATGAAAGTTGACCATTCACTGGGACACTAATGTGTTTGTCACTACTAGTGAATGAGAACTATGGGCAATATTACAGGTCATCAATGCAAGTACAAGTGGTGCTAGGGTGAAATATATTTAAATGCATTTTTGCACCGTGAAAATTCCACCATAGTGCTAAGACGATGGAGATTTTTTTTTCCTCTAAGGCAATTTTTGCATGTCCATTGCATTTGCACTGATGCAATGTTTCTGTAATATAGCCCCACGTATTATACAACTCTGCAATTGCATTAAGCAGTCACTACACATTTGCAAACTAGCACTACAAGTAGGCACACCTGCAAAGTGTGCTGGCACCTCACCCCACAGATCTTATGAAAAATGTTGATTATTTTGAAAACAAAGCCATTACAAACGTGAGGCCAGTTCAAAATGGCTTGCTTTGGTTCAGCTGGACCTTTCTATCAGGGTCGAATGCATCTGTTTGAAAATGTATATGAGCATGTGGCCTGCCTTGAACTTCAGAGAAAGTTGCCAATGAAGAATGCATTCAGGTGTTAAAACGTGATGGAAAGCCTGCAGAGATGCAATGAACTTATACATGGTAATTGGAGAGAGGCCTACTTCGAGGGCCTATTTTCTCATTTTCATCAGTGTCACTCTGTCCTTCCTGCTTTCTGTGAATGACAGCGCCTGCCCTTTGTAGCCTGTTTCCTGAGTTGGTTTAAAATTGCTTTGGAACGGTGCAGGCTGCACACCTTTTGTAAAGTTCTGATAATGCCAGCCATTTTTCCTGCAGGGTAGGATGTCCTCAATAAGAGTAACAATATTATAAAACTATTATTTTCATTCAACTACTTATGGCGAGAATGGTTGTGTCTTTCTTTTTTAAATAGGAGAACGGAATGCAGCACAAATAATTCTCTCGCCAAATAGGAGAACGGAATGCAGCACAAATAATTCTCTCGCCAGCCCCTTTGCATTCCTTAGTGTCTAGACCATATATGTCGCTTTCTCCACCCACATGGCTCCAGGGGGTGCATTTCATGTCATTGTGAAATGTGTAAAAACGTCAACAACATTTCTAGAACTCTTTGAGAGCTAGCAACGTAATTGGGGCAGCAGCAGTTGATGCAACTGCTGTTCTGCACTTAAAAATGCATGAATGGGCTAGCATGATTCGGGCCCCAATTCATGGAACGTTTAGCATGGTGCAAAGAGTACTTTAGCAGTGCAAAGTGACTCTGATCCGCAAACATACTCTTTGCACTGCTCTGTCTATTAGGCCCGGTTCATGGTGTTTCATGGAATTATTTGCGTGTAAAACAGGGATTTGCGCGCCATTCTGCCCACAAATCCCCCTGTTTGACGAATGGAGATTTGCGGGCAGAATGACACGCAAATCCCCGTTTTACACACAAATAATTCCATGAATCAGGGATGTTGGCCGTGCAAAGTCATTTTGCACTGCACTAAACGTTCGATGGATTGCAGTTTTTTGGGCAATACAAGCTCGACTACATGTCCGAAGGGTAATTAGATAATAGGAGGCAATATATGCTGTCATGATGTTACGTGGAGTAGAATCGTGGGGGTCAAATGAAAATGCTTTTGCAATAAATGTAACGTGTCTTGCACCTGTGCAATTAAAAGAACATTGGTGGAACGGAAAGTCGCTTCTAGTGGAAAATATTACAGACACCCAAATGACATCATGTAATCATTTGCCAATTGACAAGTTAGCATTTCCATCCAACATCTACTGGAACGCTGTATTTGTGTTTGTATGATTGCATGAACGATGCCAAGCTTCTAGAGGTTTGCCTAAAGGCCAAGGATTAACCTCTTTTTAAGCAACTGAAGAAAAGCATACTGATTGCAGGGAATAAGAAGAGCCATAACTCATACTGGATGTTTGTTAAATCCTCGATACACCCTCCACAGGATCTGGCAAACATTGATAGTGGGACAGACACCTGGACGCGTGTAATGGAGCCACCCCCAGCCATGTACAGCAGGATGTGTATGAAGTTTAGAACCGGTATGCCTGACATAAAGCGGTGGAGTGGGCTGGTATGACATTCTAACCGGTAAAAGAAAGTGCTGCGGTGCCGATTCATGGAATATTTGCTCTGTTCAAAGTGAATTTGTACTGCTGAAAAGTGACTTTGCACGGTCAACACAAACCCTGATTCATGGAACTGTGCAGTGTATTTTTGCTGTGCAAAGTCCGGGCAAAGTCATTTTGTACTGCAAAAATTACTACTCGCTGACTTTACCCAGACTTTCCAAGGCAAAAATACTCTTTGAACGGGGCAACTATTCCATGAAACGGGCCCATGGAATTTTTGCACAGTTCAAAGTGACTTTGCACTCCTGAAAAATGACTTTGCACTGGACACTGATTCATGGAACTGTTCAAAGTGTATTTTTGCAGTGCAATGTCAGTGCAAGTGGTCATTTTGATGTACAAAATGTCTTTGCACTGACTTTGCACTGCAAAAACACATTTTGCACAGTTCCATGAATCAGTGTCGGCAGTGCAAAGTCACTTTTCAGCAGTGCAAAGTCACTTTAAAACATGCAAACATTCCATGAATCAAGCGTCCACGAATCGGGCCACAAACGACTCACTTTGTAGAGTAGTTAATTTTACATAAACAGAATTGGAACATTTTCATCGTAAACCTGATTTAATCTTGGCTCCCAAATTGTTTGTTCCTGGTCAAATCACATCCGCCCTATACATCCGTTTCCTTATCGTATTTATGTTTTTGATTAGTGGTTTCTGGAGCGTCACTTCAGAGTCCCTGAGGAAAAAGAATGACGCACTATTCCACAGTTATGTGTTCCCAAGCGCCCACCACCATCTTGGAAGGAAGGAGAGTTAGGGCCAAAATCATAGAAAAAGCGCTAAGTCCCTGCAAACTACTTAGCGCCATAAACAACATTGAGCCTACTTGCGTGTGCAAAAAGATCTGTGCAGTCTGCAGATTTATGGATTCCAAAGAGCAAAGTAACCTGCAGCGGAAACAAGGAGTTGCGCATGGAATGCCCACAACATGCCCCCATGCACACCAATAAACAACCATTGAGCCTGCCTTTGCACCACCATCCAGCACCCTGGTGAAACCATCCCCCACATGAACCGTCGCCTGTAACTCAAGTCAGCACCTGGAAAACTGTGAACCGTCACCCGTAACTCAAGTCAGTACCCAGTGAAACTGCGTGCTTTCACCAATACATTCAACCTGCACCTAAACTGTGGGCCTTCACCCCTAAGTCATAGGAGCCCCTTCAAGTCCTCACACCTGATAACGCCCTCACTGACCTCCACCCAACCCCCATGCAGCCCTGCTAGCCCGCCCTCCTCCCACCACCCCCACTGACCTCCACCCACTACCTCCGGTAGCCCCCTCAAGTACTGACACCTCCCACCACTCTCACTAACTTCCACCCCAACACACAGGCAGCCGCTGCTAGTCCGCCCTCCTCCTACCACCCCTACTGACCTCCATCTGCTACCCCAGCCAGCCCCCTCAAGTCCTCACACCTCCAACCACCCCCACTGACCGCTGCCCCCAGGCAGCCCCCTCAAGTCTTCACACCTCCCACAACACACACTCACCTCTGCCCCCAAACCCCATGCAACCCCCTCAAGTCCTGACACTTTCCACCACCCCCACTGACCTCTGCCCACTACCCCCAGGCAGCCCCTATTGGTCTGCTCTCCTCCCACCACCCCCAGTGACCTCTGCCTACCACCCCAGGCAGCCCCCTCAAGTCCTGACACCTCTGAACAAACCCACTCACCTACCCCACAACCCCCATGCAGCACCCTCAAGTCCTCACATTTCCCACCACCCCCACTGACCTACGCCCACTACTGCCAGGCAGCCACTGCTAATCTTCCCTTCTCCCACCACTGCCACTGACCTCTGCCCGATACACCAGGAAGTCCCCTCAAGTCCTCACACCTCCTACCACCCCACTGACCTCTGCCCACTACCCCAGGCAGCTCCCTCAAGTCCCCATACCTTCACCACCCCCACTCACCTCCGCCCCAACCCCTAGTCAGCCCCCTGAAGTCTTCCCACCTCCCACCACCCCCACTCACCTCTGCCCACTACCCCCAGGCAGTCCCTGCTATTCTGCCCTCCTCCCACATCCCCCACTGACCTCCACCCACTTACCCCAGGCAGCCCCCTCAAGTCCTCACTCCTCCCACCACGCCCACACACCTCTGCACACTGCCTCCAGGCAACCCCTGCTAGTCTGCCCATCTCCCACCACCCCCACTGACCTCCGCCCACTACCCCAGGCAGCCCCCTCAAGTCCTCACTCCTCTCACTACCCCACTAATCTCTGCCCATCACCCATGGCAGCCCCCAGCTAGTCGGGCCTACTCCCACTACCCCCACTCACCGATGCCCATCACCGCTGGCAGCCTCCTGATATTTTTTATTTTGTATTGGGCATTTGTATGGCACCTACACACAAGTGTTTCCAGGTAGCACAAGACAAGTTAGAGGGTGAGGGGGGGTGGAGGGGACATAGGAAAACAACACAAATTGTTATATTGGCCTCATGACAATCCTACCGTGCAAGTACAAGACAAGGTGATAAGTGCAGGTGGGTGGCCAAAGTGAGGTAGGTGGGCAAGTGCTGGTGGGCCAAGATGGCAAGGGCCATGGGAAATAGATGTGGAAAGTGAGGGTGAGTGCTGTGGACAGGCTGAACCATGTTAGGGCTAGTCTGGGGAAGGGAGCCTGAGGGCAAGTGCTGGCAGGGGATGCTTGGTGGTCTGGTCGGGGGTGTTCTGGATCCTGTCTGACTCTGAAGGGTCCAGGCCCCGGTCACAGTGGCAGAGGGAACGTTTAGCATGAGAGGGGGAGAGGGAAGGCAGAGGAGATAAGGAAAGTCTTAAGAAGATCCAAATCAAGTCTGAGGGGCTCGGGAGGCCGTTCCAAAGGGAGGACCCAGCAGAGGAGAGGGATCTACCTCCCACTCTCTGCTTGGATATACGTTTGTCCTGCAGAGAGTTGGAGTCAGAGGACCGAAGGACTCTTCCAGGGAGGTATTTAGGGAGGTAAAGCGGAATGCAGAGAGGTCCCAGGCCCCAGACAGCCTTGTGGATGATGCATAGGGTCTTGAATTTGATTCTTGCAGTCACCGGGAACCAGTGGAGAGATTGTAGGGCTGGAGAGATGCGGTCCCTAGGCTTGAGGCCAAGGATGAGTCTTGCAGTCCTATTCTGGATTAGTTGAAGAGGGTGAAGGAAGGAAAGAGGCAAATTGCGAAAGAGGCTGTTGCAGTAGTCCGGCCTAGAGAGACCTAGAGCTCTGGAAACATTGAGCTTCTGGGGGAAGGTGAGGAAAGGTAGAATGCCCCTAACGAGGTAGAACTGAAAGTTGGACTTTTTGCCAAGGTCTGTGGTGTGTGGAGAGAAAGAGAGGGAAGAGTCAAAGAGGATCCCCAGGTTTTTTCTCCTCACAAGTGGGTGAATGGAAGGGACCCAAGGAGGCTGACCAGAGAGTGGGGGGAGCAAGGAGCAGGCATCCCCATGAGAAGGATCTCCGTCTTACTGGAATTAAGGCAGAGATCATTGGCAGAGCACCATGCCTGAATAGCAGTCAGGTATGAGGGAGGAGGGGGAAGCGGTAGAGGATGGCCGCTTGAAGGAGAGCTGTGTATTGTCTGCATAAAACTGGAAATTAGGTGAGAAGGTGTAGATCAAGTGGGTCAGAGGGGTCAGGTTGATGTTGAAGGACCATGGCAATAGAATAATGCCCTGAGGAATGCCACAGGTAGAGAGTGAGGTTGGAGTGATTGACTGTGTCAAAGGCAGAAGAAAGATCAGGGAGGATCAGAACAGAGGCTATTCTTGAGTCCAGGTTAGAGAGCAGGTCTTCACAGGAGTTAAGGAGAGCAACATCAGCCAAACACATATGAACACATACAGCAATAGAGTACAGACTCAACAACAGCATACAACTCTCAAACACACATCATACCATGTAAGAAATCCAGCAACCTGTATTACAAAGCATGCATGTAGGCAAGCAACAGATGTGCAGGACAAAGCAGTAAATAAATGTGAATCGCAACGCACCTCACCTCCTAACATTGACAAGAGCCCACACATGTTCAATGGGCCTGGATGCTACAACTACCACTCACATGTCGCATGAGCACAAGTAGAGCAGCAAACATAACAGTAAGACCATGACACACATGGTGAGGCCCAGGGCACATGGCAGCCATAGAAAAGTATGCATTTGGAGAACTAGACAGAAGTAAATTAACACATGGACAAAGAGACTGCAGGAAGTGTGTTTCGAAGATCATACAAACTTGTATTTAAACTATTTACATGAAAACAAGGGGAAGGGATAACTTGTCCATGGATAAAAACAAGGAAAAGTCAAAATGAAACCTAACACTCTCAAAATTCTGTATACTGGCAGTCGGCTAGTCCATTGGTATGTCGGCCGGGGCTTCGACCAGGGACCCCTCTCTAACCACAATTTCCGCCTGGAAGTGGGCCACGGTGGTTGTTTGGAGGGCTTGTTGGCTTGCCATCCGTACCAACTCCAAATATTCTGACACCCTACAAGCTTCCTCCAAGATGTCAGCCAGCCTCCTTGCAACCCTCTCATCCACCTCAGCCCTGGGCCTCCTATTTGAAGCATCCCTGGCCTGCCACATCACCACCTCCTTCTGCCTAAAATACTCTGCCCTTGATGACACAAGGGCCTGGAGCTGCAGGTGCTCCCCCTGCCACACTTTGCCCATGTCAGGGCATGAAAGGGCATTACTTCCTTTGGGAGGCAATTCCCTGCAGAATGTATCTCCTCACCACTACCATCTGCTGCGGCCTGGATGTGTGAGCCCTCTGAGTTTACCCCCTCCAGCTTGATAACATTTGTCGGGGGAATACAGCACATTCACTTCCCTGAACTGCCAGCTGTCCCTCCACTGCCTGTTCCTTTGGTGGTGCATGGGCTGGCACAGTGACCACCTCATATGCTGTTCTTGGGACTTCCACCTCAATGTGGTACGTAGGCACAACCACATTGGGCAGTGGTGGTGAGACTGGTGCACAGGGGGCCGTGGTGGTATGTGGCATGGAAGGATCCCTTGAGGATGACTCAGGCACAGAGGAGGTCATGAAGGGGAAGTGGAGGAGGGGTCCATTGCACCAGCCATCCCAGAGAGCCCACCCGAGAGCAGTGCTGTTGCCGGTTGAGTCAGGAAGTGATACATGTCTTTGTGATGCTGTACAATCTCCTGGTGAGAAGCTTGAACAGCATCATGAATTGATGCAATCCACCTTGTGACCCCAGCCAGCAGGGGCAGCACCCAATAATGGATGGACACATTGGCTGCAAGCGGGACATCAATCTGGGTCAAGGCATCTAGGAAGGTGGTCACTGCCACAGCAAATTGTCCAGAGACAGGAGGCTTTGCAGAAACCTCCATTGTGGACTGCACATCCTCATGTCCCTGGGCCAGGGGTGCAGCCTGAACACCCTCCTCGATACCCCCACCTGACCCTGTGTGCTGGGCAGCAATGGTCTCCTCCTCCACCTCCATCAACCCTGATGACTCCAGAGCGTCTTCCTCCCTCGATGGCCCCTATGCCTCACCACCCTGTCCCACAGCTTCTGGGGTGTCCCCCGCCACAATCCCCTCCTGGTCTTATCCTCAGCAGCCTTGCTTCATGTTATTGGTACTCCCCCAGCCAATTAGTTTCTCAGAGGAGGAGGTGGTAATTGTGACTGGCTGGGGTCTGCACCTGGAGAGCCATTCCCTGGTCCTCTGCTGCACAGCGCTGCATCTGCCCTCTTCACCAGCTTCATCAACTGTGGAAAAGAGGGCATAGAACATTGACATCAGTCAACAGTGACAATGCATGTTTGGCATACACACCATAAACAGTACCATTAAGTCAGCATGGGCCAACCAGCAACTGCCACACACACAAACACGGCCATGCAATCAGCATGAATAATGACACACAAGTGTAGGGACAATGGGCCACAAATAGTGGCGTCAGTATATCTGTACTGGGACGTTTTTCCAGATCGACGTAATCCGAGTCGAGATGCCCATAACACAGGCATCACAAGTGACCCACCGCATCTGGCAACACTGTTGCCGATATCTGCAGAATCATGCAGAAGCTGTGCCTGAGATACCGGCCTGACATAAGTAAGTTCACATCCCGAGGTGCACGGACACGTAATCAACGGCATGGACATGCCGGTAACAGCGTGAAAACGATGCTGGAAACACTGGCATCGAAAACCAGGCATTAAGTGGATTCTGGTGTGTAGAAGCATGCCACAGGTGCTATAATCAGAACAGGTGGTCCCAATGGGTTGTGCCACAGCACAAAAGGACCACTGAAACACCCCACACCGATTCCAAAACCACAATGCTAGCAGTAGCTGTAGCAGTACTGGAGCTGTAGGCAATGCCTGCAGAGCTATTGATTGAAGAGGCAGTGAGACGCAGGTTGCAGCAGAGGCGCATGCGGAGGAGGGCCCAGCAAATCCCCAATTTGCTGCAGGTTTTACCCCCCTTGCAGCCACCAATACATTGCCTAAGGGCCACCCCATTCAGCCTCACCTTCAGTCAGATTCACATCCTGTACCGGCTAGACAGGGACACCATCACCACTATAGTGGACCTGATACATGATGACCTGGTGAGGCTCATTAATATCCGTTCAGCCACCCCCGCCCCTCACTGAAGGTAGTGTTGTGCTACACTTTCTTGCCACAGGCATATCAGCACACAGTTGGGCAGCTGCATGGAATCTCCCAACCCTGTTTCTCCCGTGTGCACTTCCAGGGTGCTTGATGCACTCCTGTGTCACGTACGGCACCACATCAGTTTGCCCCAGACTGTTGATGAGGTGAATGCCACAAAAATAGCATTCTATGCATTTTCAGGCATGCCTAATGTTATTGGTGTGGTGGACTGCACACATGTGGAGCTGGTGGCCAGACATGCTGTGGGGGCAGTGCACCACAACAGGAAGCTGTACCATTCACTCAACGCACAGATGGTGTGTGATGCCTGCCACCTCATCACCCATTGCTGTGCAAGATTTCCTGGCTCAACACATGTCTCCATGGTGCTGCAGAACTCCACACCGCCTCAGTACATGACAAGACACGCTAGACATCATACATGGCTGCTTGGTGAGTCCAACTACATGGCCATGTGTTGTGTTGAATTTGGGGGTGCAGTAAACAGCATAGTATACCTGGCAGTTGGGTGAGTCTAACTACAGGGCCATGTGCTGTGTTGAATTATGGGCCAGTATGACACCCATGACCAGTGGATGTGCACACTGCATGCATTAAGCCATCATTACTCCTACTGCAATTTCCTGAAACAATTACCAAACCTCCATGAAAGTGCACAGAGGCCGGATAGGGTGTTCAAAGTCAAAGGTAGATGAGGAATAAGAGCAAAGAACATTATTACCCACTATAACAACTCTGATAAACCTCATACATTGAAGGGGACATGACCCTAGTCAGCTTTATGAGTGCATGAAAGGTGGACGTATGTAGGTGTAACTGAAGGTGCAAAACAGTAGTAGCATGCCAGAGTGCAAGGCCTTGGCAGTCGTATCTCCATGTATGAAATACATACAGTGCATACATAACTACATCTATTTGGTACAGCGATAAACTCAAAACTACATGTACCAGAATGCACCACACCATAGTGACAACAACAAGCAAAAAGACAGACAAGCAAACCCACAATTCATGATGCACATCCATAGAATCTAGAAGCTACCACACCAATATACACATTTATATGGAATGCTTTTAGACCGAGAATTTAAAAATGAAAAATCACGTAACTATTTATTTACCACTAATAAAAGATTTTTAGGTGGGGTCCCCACCCGATTCGCTGTTTCTCACTCCTAAATACCCTCCCACAGCCTTTTTGAAACGATTTAAGCCTTTACCCCACACACACATATATTATCAATATGTGTTTTTGTCACATGGGTTAACATTTAAATGCATGTCTATATAAAGGGTTCGTACTAAAGACTGCATACCGTTACTACCACAGATGCACATATGCATATCATTTAAATGCTAAAGGTAATGTGGTACATGGACACATAGTTGAATTAAATTTGTAACACATTACTGACATTTACATCCATTCCATTTGTATCAGTTGTACGGAAACTGTCAGAGGTCATGTTGTCTTTGAATGGTCCATGTGAATGCAACTGCACAACACACACCCCACACACATCCTGACAAAGTTCCCTTCTGGTACACAAAAATGAACATATGCTTTGTAAACTCAATTTTGATTGTGCATGTTATTCCTCTCAAATGAACACTATGCAACCTGTGCCAACATGAAATGACCAGGACATTCACATGTACACTTTCTGTTGCTCCCATGCAGGTGATGCTCGGTATCCCCTGATGCCATGGTTAATGACCCCGTCAGGCAACCCCAAAACATCCAGGTGTACAACTGTGCCTTTGAATGTACTTGTTGCTCCGTTGAGCAGACTTTTGGCCTGTTGAAGGCCAGGTTCTGCTAACTCAGCAGATCGGGGGAGCGCTGATGTACAACCCTGAAAAGGTTGGAAAGATTGTAATTGCATGTGCCATGTTACACAACATGTGCATCAGGTGCAACTTCCCCCTGTCCCCCGATATGGACATGCTGCCACCAGAGGCTGAGGAGGACATTGATGAGGAGGAGGCTATTGCACAGCGCTGCAATGGCAGAGATGGACGTGCCACACGTGGGGAACTTATAAATCACTACTTTTGAGCACCTATTACACACACGGCAGAGGACATTGAGCACACTGGGCACTGGGCACTGTACATGAGTAAATTATCTCACACTGAAAGATCAATGTCCAGTCATGTTTTCTTTTGGAACACCAAATATATTGTGGAAAACATTATTTACAATGGTGTAAGGCCTTATCTCCCTGTACTATCCCACCCAAATATCGCTCCCCAAAGCCCTCTCCAACTATCCCTCCCCACACTCCCTCCCCAACTATCCCCACACCCCCTCCCCAACTACCTCTCCCCACACCCCCCAACTAACCCCACACTCCCTCCCCAACTATCACCCCATTTAAAAACATGGAAATACCAAGTACCACAAAAGGAAATGCACCAAACACGGGCTATAAAAATTCACAGAGCTTTTATTCTGCGTAGTTTACAAAGAAACATAGAAACAGATAGGTATCTGGCTCTCAACACCCCGCAATGAGTACCAGTCCATCAAAGAGAGGAGAGAGAGTGCTGGACATCTAAACATTTGTGTTTTTATACATTTTCATACATACATATTGTCCAGCCCCTCTACATGTTAATAATCTGTGGTCTAGAGTGCGTGCCTAGTTCACATACAGCTTATACAATAATATGCAGAAGGATTACATGAGTTTGCATTTCCATCAAGTTGCAATGGTGATGTATATTCTCGGATCCCACAGTAAGCCTTAGTCTATATCCCTTCACTATGTAGTTCAGCCTATGTCCACGCTTGGCGTTTGCATTTCATTGTCGCCGATGTGTATTAATGGATGAAGCTTGTTAGCGAAGACAATGCTAGGACAACAGTACATACATAGTACAAGGTCTCATTACCTAGTCTAAACAGTCCGCCCTCGGACAGTCTAACCATTAACAGAACTCAAAGGTCAGGAGGCTTGGTTGCAAGTTATAAACACAGAGAATCATACGAACAGAAATCAAAATGGCGGATCATTCTAAAATGGCGTCGAAGTTGATCCAAAATCGGAACTTTGCAACGCAGCTTTCTTCATAGAGCGACTAGGCCAATATAAATCAAAAGGAGGCACTAATATGATTTCCGTTTAACACCCACACTCCCTCCCCATTTATCCCCCCAACTATCCTCACACCCCTTCCCCAACTATCCCTCCCAGCCCCCCAACTATCCCGCCCACACCCCCTCCCCAACTATCCCTCCCACACCCCCTCCCCAACTATCCCTCCCCACACACACCCAATCTGTGTCCTATTTTCTTCCCCTTTTAGGCTGAGGGGTGCACCCTTCTGCTGGGCGAGTCAGCCGCTACGATCAATGCCTTGGGCAGCCTTGAAGGGAACTCCCAGTGGTCCAACTTGTGGAGGGAGCCAGTGGCATGGGCATGTGCCTTTGGTCCATGAGTGCCTGCACCAACATGGATATTGACTCAACCAGGGACGACATGACACTGTTGCCCTCCCTCACACGCCGTGCCATATGATATATGGTTCCTATGGCTCGGCCCTGTGCCTCTGCAGACGGCCAAGAAGTGGCCTGAATTGACTCCCACATGAGCTGGGCCTCATGCAGGTGTTGTAGCCCCATTAAGGCCATGGATTCCTATCGTGCCTCCATCCTGGTCAGGTGCCCCTCAATATCCCTGACATTGCGTAAGGGTGGTGGTTCTGTGGGTTGGGGGCCCATTGGGCCTACAGGGCCGAAGCCTTCAGCCTCCACATAGCTGTGGTTGCTATAAACACTTTCAACTGCACCGTTGTCCCCAATGTTTTCAGATAAACCCCCTTGCAGAGGGGTTGCTGGTCTGGTTGTGGGTGGGCGGGAGGTGCCACCTGGTCGGGTTGTGGCTGGGCAGGAGGTGCCACCTGATCTGGTTGTGGCTGGCCGGTAGATGCCTCCTGCATTGTGGGTGGCTGTGGTGCAGGAGTTGTTGGCCGCTGTCGTCTGCTTTTGGATGCAGTAGAGTCCTGGTGGGACGTGGTGGTTGCCCTGCAGTGTCGTGGGTTGGTGGCCCTGGATGTGCTGGGCTGTTCAGCCTCATTGGTAGATGATGTGTTTGCGGGGGTCAAAAAGGCCGGGCATCAGTGATGGTTGTGGATTAATCATACAGATATAAGTGCTAGTGCTTTCTGATGTAAATGTGTTGTCATGGACATGGTGGTGGCCATGGCAGGGTGCGCACATGCATGTGTCATGGATGCTGTGTGGGGCATTTGTGATGTGCGGACATGGAGTGTGCAGTGGCTGTTGCTTGGGGTAGCGGTGTTTCCCGGTTTGGGTGTTATGGGTGTGCCACACAAGCTGTATGACATGGTGTTGTGGCTAGTTGTGACACATATATGTTACACATGTGGCTACTGCTTATGGAAGTTGCTGCGTTGGTGATGATTTAGTGGGACGTGCCATGGGTATGGGACGAGTGAGCCACATGTATCAATGATGTGTGCATCTTGTCATTTGCTGGTGGGGGAGGTGCTTGACACTGACGTGGCTTTGGGCATGTTGTCTCCCAGCAGTGACAACAGCAGTTGCGCTGTGTCAGGGGGATGTGTGTCTGAGTGCTTGCAGGTGCATCTTGTGAGGAACATACAGGGGGCCTGTGTGTTGTGTGAGTGGTGTATGGATTTGGGTTGCGGGTAGGTTCTATGTGGACGTGTGCAACCAGCTGAAGTGGTGTGGGCTGCCAACAGGGTTGGGTATGACATACTTGACATATTGGCCGACTCAATTGCTTACAGGGTACAAGGTGTGTGATCTGACATTGAGTTTACGGGTACTCACTAGGCCCATCAGATGTTTCAACTCCAGCCTCTGCAGCTCCTACTCCCTCAATAGCCTCCAGGTGCATGACACTGCTGTATATTTTCTCCCAGGCCTGGAGTTTGATAGGTGATGCAGGTCCGCCTCCTCTGGCCATGCCCTGGGTGTGCTGAGCGTACAGGAGGTACTGCACCCTGATATGTACTTTGCCCCACCTCTTGCCGCAGTACCTGACTGTTCTGGTGGTTGTCTCGACCGCTGACACCTTCCGGGCCTCCTCCTCTCTGATGGCCTTTTTCCGCAATTGTGTTTGCCGGCATAGATCACTGCTGAAGACTTCTGCTGCGTTTTCCGCTAGCGTGTCCACCAGCATCTTAAGTTCAGCCTTGCTGAAATGTGGCTTGCGCCTCTGTGCAGATGGTAGCCTTGAGGACATGTGTGTGGCACTTTTTCAGTGCTTTGCTTGTGGCTCTGATTCCTGTGCACTGAGTATTGCAATGGATTGTGTTTTGTTAATGGCTGCCGGTACAGTTCCTGTTCCGGCGATCACTTTATTTCTGGTCACGGTAATACTGGTACTGGTAACAATGGTGCTGGTAGGTCCAGGAGAGTGGAGCCAGAATCGGAGTCAGCGGCAGCGAGGGTGCCAGTGTGGGATTATTGGGGGAGTTTGGTGGTATTACCGCCATGCCTGTGCTCCTGTTTCCAGCATGCCGGAACGCGCATGTGCTCTGACACGGAATCAACCATAGATTCCGGCAGCTGTGGCAGATGGACATGGTAGCACTGGCATGCCGGTATTTACGATTTTATACCGGCTAACATGTAATGAGGCCCAATGATACCTCACAGTCATGACACATGCACATGTCAACCCAACAAATTGTCCTGTGGCCACAAACACTTTGCAAGAAATCATGCTGTGGCACAATACCGCTGCCAAAGTGACACAAGTGTAACCTGCAGCCAGGGTACATGTCTGACCAAAACCATTGCATCTCTCACATAATCACCTTGCCACGTGGGTAAAGCTACAAACAGGATGGCCACGAGGAGTCACGCATGGGACAGGGAAGCTTTTGAGACATGGCCTACACAATGGCATACACATGTGTGCCCTCATTGTCCACCCAATTACATGTAGCAACATGCATCCCTAACAGCTTGACCTGTAAGCATGCAACATGTGCAGGCTCACATGGCTGAGGTACATGTGCTTATGCTGATGGCCCCAACACAAACACATGGCATGATCATACGTCAATTCTGGCTTCACATGCAGTGGGATGACAGATCACACTGTTGTCCCTGATAGGTCAATGCACCAACATGACATTGACAGACATCCATACACATGTGTCACTCTCAGCTGAAGAGTGTGGATGGCTGCACTTGCAAATATGCAACTCATAGATGTACCCTGCATGCATGTCCCTCACATGGCCACACCATCGTAATCTGGCATCTGTACTGTCAGAGCACTTATTCTCATCAACTCACAATGCATGTGCACGAGTACACCAAGTCACCAAGTACCAACAGTGAACATACCAACACATATGCCCAGCATTGGCAGGAGGCGGCATGCGCTGTGCATCACTGCAACACACATGTGGTATACAGAAGGGAGTACCTGCAACCATGCATGCCCATTCAAAACACACATACACTGTAGAGCAGTGCACCACATGGGTATTCAACAGCAGCTTCCAGACATCCTTGCCACTCACAGATCTGGGTGTGAAGTGCCAGGTAGAACCTCTCGAGAACCCACAGCTGGATGGATGACATCATGTGGCAGCCTGCATGGTGCACTTCCACAGTGGCACCTGTCTCGAAGACTGCCACTGCCTCAGTATTGCTCTGGGTCTTGAGGTCCTCTCAGTGCTTCCACAAGTCTTAAGGGAACGGACTGCCCCCTCTTTCACCTTGATGGCAGATGTGATGAGTACCCAGATCTGATGACGTTCTTCGGTTCCAAGCTGCGTCGCTGGTTTGAAGAGGGCATCATAGTTAGCCAGGACCGGATCCACCAGGATGCCAACTTTGGTGGAGGTGAAGTTGGCAGCCCTCTGCCTCAATGCCATGGGGGTGCCGCTTGATGCCAAGGAGGAGGATGATGCAGACATGGCTACCCCTGAGGTAGGTGTGGGCTAGCTGAGTGCTGGGTGCTGTGGTGGTGGTACAAAGAGGTGGAAGTCCCAAGATGGCAAATTAGGTGATCACAGGGCCGACACAGGAGAACAGGCAATGGCTAAACAGCTGGCACTCAAAGACAGTACTGGTGGGCAGCAGGCATCCACTCACTATCAGGCAGCAGCCGATGGTGAGGTTGTGAGGCAATACAGGGCAGGAGGAGTCAAATTACTGGCACAGTGGCAGGAGAAGATTGTGTCACATTTGAGGCAGAAGAAAACAAAGTAAGAGGCCTTATTGCGTATGTTGCATACTACACGCTGCATGCAGCACACCTGTGTGGATATTTAAGAGTTGTGACATGCATTACAATTTTGGGGTGATTCACAAGCCATTGCCTTCACGTTAAGCGTGGCACACTTTTTTGTTTGGGGGTCATATATGGTATTGCATATGCATTTTTTTGTTTGGTGTGCCTCTATGCATCGCACACCACATTTGTGGGTTTTGGGGTTCCCACACGGTATTGCTTATGCATTTCTTTGTCTGGGGTGCCTCTAAACATTGTGTACTGCATTTTTTGGTTTTGGGGTGCCCGTATGGTATCAGGTATGCATTTTCTTGCTTGTTTTGGGTGCCTCTAAGCATTGCGTACCACATTTTCTGGCTTTGGGTGCCTCTATGCATTGCGTACTGGAATGTTTGGTTTTGGGGTGCCCATACAGTATTGTATATGCTTTCTTTTTGTTGGTAGGCATTTCTTGGGTTTGGTGTGCTTTGGAGCCTTGCAGGACCACTCATCTACATGTCCATAATGTAGCCTGTATTTTTTGGTGGGGTGATACATTTATGAGGGTGCTTTTCCGTTTGCTGCACCATAAGTGGGAAGGCTCCGAAAGGGAGAGGAGGGGAACATGGTGAGGACATATGTGACCCAGCTCCATGAGGTGGACATGGTGAGCCTCAGCCCACAAGCGACACAGCACCTGGATGAAGATATGGTCTGAGGCCTACAGGTGGGCCAGCACCACCAAGGGCCACTAGGGCCAAGAGGGGACACCCTGCAGAGCAGGAAGAGGCCCCACCCCATGATCATGCACATGTGCAGGAGAAGGGGTCACTGAAGAAGAAGTAATTCACTGATGAGGAGCTTGACATTCTCACAGAGTATGCTCTGGAATACCATGGGGAGCTCTACAACTCGGCTGGCAGTACCTGTACTCCCATACAGCAAATGAGGATATGGCAAGAGGTCACTGACCGCATTAACACCTGTGGTGTGGAGAGGCGCACTGCTAATGAGGTCCACAAGTGGATGGATAATCTCCTTTGAAGGACTAAGGATAAGCTCAATGGCAACCTGGCCTCTGCCCAGGCCACTGGAGGGGACCATCAGAGGAGGAGGAGGTGCTGACTCCATCCAAGAGGTCGCATGGGGACTGATCAGCAGTGAGCAGGTGCAAGGCATGAGGGGCATGGACGCCTATGTCAACACATCTGGTGAGTGGCATTTTTGAGTATGGTATGTGTTGACAATTTTGCATGACATGCTCATATATGTGTTGGAGTACAGTTGGCTGCAGTTGGCAGACATAGATGGGCACTGCATAATTGGTACTGCGTACACTTCCATCACATGAATTGCATTCAGGGAGATGGTTGTGAGGTTTCCGTGCAAGATACATATTGGTGTCTCAGTACACAACACTACCTGCTGACTTTTATTGCTGTGCCAGTACATGTATGTGTGGAAATGGCTTTCAACAAACATATCATTGTTCACATTCACACTGACATGCATGTGCATCATCTACTGGGGAAGATAATCATGACTCACATAGAATCACAGCAATGTGTGCATGATGTCACAGTCATCCATTTGCTGGCCCTGGCTGTTGGTCGACATGGATGAGCAGCAATGTCTGTGCATAGACACATGAAGCCTTCTTCCAGACGGAACGAGATGTGGATGACCAATATTTGTTTCAGTGTGGTACATTCCACTTTTGGAGTGTCAATGGAGCAGCGGCCCTGCAAGCGTGCTTTGGTCAGTTGTATGTCACAGTCTCATCAACCATGTATCTGATAGGGGGCTATGTTGCAATGGTGGTTGGGGAGATCATGTCAACATAAAATAAATAAAACACATATCCGGACTCAATTTATTTTGGGTCCGCAGATATGCAGGTCACACTTCCACATGTTTCAACAAGAAAAGGTTGGATTATAGTATGGGCTCACTGATGATGAGCAGAACTCCATACTTCCACTGCTGGAATTCACTATGAATCATGTCTGAGTGTATGTATCTCCTCTTAATCCCACAAACCATGCCATGGTGCATGCCCTGATATGCCCAGCCATGACTGCACAGGTCACAGAATACCATTCATCTGTGCTATTCAGGTCACAGAGTGATCAGTTACAATGAGTGATGTATGTGTGGCTGGCCAGTTTGTGTCTGTATGCATTGTAATGCACATTGGCATGTTCTTCCAGGTACTCATGTCTCAGAATATTGTTGTATCTCTTTGTGCAGGCGATGATGCAGCAGACACTGAAATGGAGGAGTCAGAGGAGGCGGACCCACGGCAGACCACCAATAAAGGCAGGTTGTCATATCCCTTGAGAATTCCCAGGTGGTGCAGACAGTCCTTGCTAGGGTTGCTAACAATTCTGATTCTTCATTTTTTCACATGAAGCTTTTGAATCAGATGTGGAGGACACACTGGAGGTACATTGATACAGATGCTCTCCAGAGCAGTATATGAACCAAAAACAATATTAACAGTCAAGGTAGCTCCCATTATCCCTCTACTTAACAGGAACGTCGTGAGTGTTCTAAGAAACTGTTACAGTGTCACAAGGACCCTGTTCTCTCTTGGAATGCTGTTCCACAACTTTGGACCAAAAACTGCAAATCTTCTGCCTCCTCTCGATACACACACCGATGGACGAACAGTCAGGAGCAACAAATCTCTAGATTGTAAACACCCAGATGGTTGGTTGTGACAAATCTTGTTTCTCAAATAGGCTGTTGCCAGTTCATTTAAGCATTTAAAAATAAGTCATGCCACCTTACATTTAATGGGTTCCTCCACTGCCAACCAGTGCAGTGTTCGACGGGACGAGGATGCATTGGATGATTTGCCCAACCAGCAACCCAGTCAAATGGCCATGTTCTTGGCTTTTTGGAGCCTGTTCAATTGCTTAGCTGGAATGCCCATCAACAGACTAATACAATAGTCCAGATGGCTTTTCGTTAATGCATCCACCACTGTTGCATGATCTTCATCTGGGATGAATGGTACGACCTGCCTTAGCAGTCTCAATGAATTGAAAAATTGCCTGCACCTTGACTCCTGCCTGACCCTCGCTGCCAAGATTATCCTGTCAGCTGCAGCCTAGGTTTTTAACCTTGGAAGCAAACCCTAGCTTGGCACAAAGTAAATCGGGGACTGCCAATTCTTTGATGGTTGTGAGTAGATGTCTAGGTCCAAACAATATAAACTCTGTTTTGAACGCATTCAATGGAAGCTGATTAACAGACATCCACTCACCAACCTCCTCCAAGCAACTTTTGACCCTAATAAAGGTTTCCTCAAAACTTCCAATTTTGATGAAGATTTGGGTGTCCGCTGCATAGGAATGATAGTTCATATTGTGGCGCCTCAGAATCTCCACCAAAGCTCGTAAATACAAAGTGAAAAGTAATGGTGACAGTGAGGACCCCTGCAGGACTGCACATTCCATCATAGTGGAAACTGAGATGTAAACTCCATTTTGACGGATGGTCAGGAACGATTCAAACAACTTGATGGTGTGCTCAGAAACTCTCCCTATCACTCTCAGCCAATCAAGCAGGATGTGGTTATTGACCATATCAAAGGCCGCAGATAGGATCAGCATCACTATCAGTGATAGCTCTCTCCGATCTGCGACCTCTAAAATGTTGTCCAGGACCATAAACAGGGCTGTCTCTGTTCCAAACTTGGGTCTACATGTTGGTGTTTAGAACCTCCCATTGTTGTGAGATGGAGAGCTTGAGGGCTTTACTGGAAGAGGAGCTTTTGACTATAAGGTCCCACCTCCACCAGGATATGGACACCTTCAGGCAGATGCTCTCGCAGCACTCGGATGCACCACGAGTGAGCATACATGTGGACACTGTTGCCACGTGGGAGGAAGTTCATCATGACCTCAATGCCATTGGGTTGCTCATGCATGCATCTGTGTCACGAGTGGACGTAGCCACTGAAGACCAGTCATTGGCACTGTGCGGACAGGATACACCACCACCACCCCACCAACACCTGAGTATCCACCACAGGATGGCAGTCCCAAACTACCCACGCCACCTCTACCACCTGTCCGCTGATGTCCATGAGCCCATTGAGGGGGCGTGATTTGATTTTATGTTGACTCTTTTCAGTTGATTTATGGGGACCCTCACTTCCCTATTATTTTATCACCCCCAACCAAGATGGACAGTCTTTCTTTTATATTGGTCTTACCTTGAGTGATGTGCTTTTGTGCTCTGTTGGCCTTACTGAGTAGAGGACTGGACATGCTGCTATGTGCATTGGAGTCAACTGGCATGGTTAACGTGACTGCAACAGCCTCACACATACAGATACATATTGCACTCTACATTGATGTACACATATGCTGTCTGTGTTAATTACTCCTTTAGGTGGTCCAATCCAATGCCCTATGTTTTTACAGGGATCCTGCCTCATCCAGTACCTGCACTCCCTGAGAGGTCCACACATCACCCTTTATCCACCCTAGTCCCTATGCCTTCTGCCGGACACTGTCCCTCCATACCCCAATGCAGAGACACAGTGTTAGGTGGAGGTGGTGAGGGAATCACAGCCGAACAGCTCTGCCAGCAGGTATAGTTGTGCACGGTCAGTCATGTTCATGACTGGAGAAATTTACACCCCAATATTGGCATGCAGTGATACACATATGGCTCACGTGGATCATGTGATTTGGTGATGGTGACTGTCACTGAAGATGTGAGTTGTGCCACATGTCGGTGTGTGTGCATGTCCCCTTGATTAATCATGCATGTTCTATGTGTTTCTGGTTGCACTTACACAAAGGACAGCAGGCTTAGAAGTCTTTGCTGCGCTTATCCTCCTTGAGCCATAAGCAGCCTTTGACACTATCAACGACAGCATCCTCATTAACAGACTCCACTCTCTAGGCATCATGGACTCTGCATTTAGATTGATCACCTCTTAGCTCGCTGATCCTTCACAAACCTTCTTCCTACCACCTTTTTCCTCTCCCCACCCACCCTGTTGGCAACAGGGTCACTAGAGGTGGACTCCCTATCAACCATACTCTTAACCTGTACCTGAGCCCCAGCCCCACCCATATCTGCTCACATGACCGGTTCTGCTACAACTATATATATTAAACCCACATCCTTCCCAAGATGCCCAAGAAATCAGGTGCTCCCCATTGTGACCTCACCCCGGGCCGCACAGATTTCAAGACACTGCCTGGCAAATTACCACTGCCTCCTACATCCTGGTGGAAACAGAATCCTGATTTTCAGTAATACAGCACTCTTCCACCAACCTAGACCCTCGCTGTGCTCCCTAGACCACACTGCAGGGGCCACATCGAACCTGTATTTGATGCAGGTGCACATGGGTCAGGGATGAGAAGGTGCAGCATTGGTGCTCTGGCCAGGGCACATTTCTGCTTTTCCCTCTAGGAAGGGACAGTGTCACTACCAGGATGCCCGCGGTCTGCTGCTGGCCAGGAAAATGGTTGACTCACATTCAATGCAGGTTCTCGGGTTAGGTAGTGGCACATCCAGCCATCATGGAGCTCAGGCCAGGGCACAAGATAGCATTTCCATTGAGCCAGATAAGCAGGCACAGACCATTGCCTCCTGGCACAGAACAACCTTCTCTGCGTGGCCCCAGACATGAACGGCCCATGTGGTTTTATGGTGCAGGGAGGGTGGCTGTGGACAACCTTAGCTGGGCAAGCAGCTGCTAAACACATTGGAGCTTTGCAGCACCAGGGGCAAACCCCAGCCACACAAAGGGCACTGACCAGTGAACCATGGTTGTCAGGTTTCACGGTTCCATGCAGGATTCATTGATAAAGTCCTTATTTCTTTGCACAATGCATGCATACGAAAGCAGGCAGTGGGGTTTGACAGGCCGTGCACAGGCCTCTCCAGATGGCATGGCTCTGAGTTGTCTCAGCAAGTGCACTGAACATCCAGGAGTGTGAAACCAGGCATTGTGCACCTGCCTCTGGTGCAGTGTGCAAGCAATGTTACTCTGCAAAGTTCTTCACAGGGGATCCTGCCCACTCTAAAGGGCAACACTTAAAGGCATTGAGGGCAGGGACCTGCATGGCCAAGGGTGCTTCCTCACCCTTTGGTGTCACTGGTTAGACCATACTGTCAAGTTACCTTGTTCCATTAGGGCCAACTCAAGGCTGTCCAATTGGTTAACTTTCACACACTTCATGTCTATGCAAGCTGAGAGGGTGATTTTGGAAGCAATGCTGTGGATGGGAGTCAGGTGTGCACTTTGTGCAGGTTGGTTCATGACACTCAGAGGAACACAGGGTATGGTGACATTGGTGCAGGGATGTTTTCATTGTGTTGGGAGTATTTATGTGCGTTGGTCTGAGTTGTGCAGGTCCAGCTAAATGGGTGTGGTGGGAGACATGGAGATGGGAGTCTGGCAAGTCATTGCTTGTAGTTGTTGCATGGCATTGAGGGGGTCAAACATTGGTGGTGGTGTGTGTGTGTGGATGCAGTCCCTGTGTGGGATGTTTTTCAGTGTGATGGCTTGAGGTGAGCAGGTCCAGCTGCAATGGTGCAGAGTGAGACAGGACAATGGGAGGCTGATGAGTCATTGCTTGTGGTTGTTGCATGGCACTCAGGGGGGGGGCAAGGTACAGTGTCATTGGATGCAGTGATGTGTTACCTGTTCTGACCTTGTATTTTACTTTTTTCTGAGGCATTGTGCTGGGGGAGATAGTGGCTTCTATGCAAGGACACAAGGCTATGGAATGCCTGCACGCCATACCTCGGCAGTGTAGGGTGTTTTGAACACCTACAGAGAAGTGCAGTGCTAAATGACAGGCAACAGCTGGAGCAGACTCTCAAAGGAAAAAAAGATGAGGTTATATGGGCATCTTTCTTGAACTGAACTTGCACTTTTCTCAGTCTGTATGACTATTTCTATGCAGATGTGTTTTATGACTTGATTGTTAGTGGGGAATGGAGTAGTCACTCACCTGTTTATTGGGGTGAGACATGAATAGGGTGGCCAGAGCAGTCCTGAAAAGCATTTGTTCCCACTTACATTATATGCTGTGCATTTCTATTTGTGTTCTTCTATGTGTTGTTGAGTGTCTGAATGCACAATTGTTGGTGATGAGCATGTGAGTGATTGCAGGTTCCATCGATTGTGTTGTGTGCTTTTGTGTGAGCGACAAGGATACTGTTGTTTCCACTTGCTATGACTGTGTCAGTGGTTTGTGCAGCTGATGGCTAAGGACACACACAGCTTGCCTCTCTCAGACACACATTATCAAGGTGTTGTTATGGGCAAGGTGGATCACACCTGATTCATCATTGAGGGCACCAGGGATGTGGCTTCACTGTTTGTTCTCCACAGGAAATGCTATTTAGGTAAAGCAGGTTTTCACAACCTGATTCCATGTATCCTGTGCCTGGTCCCTTTGGCTTGTCAAGGATACGGGTAGGGCCTGTGGCTGAGGGCAATGCCCCTCCTGCAGCTCTACTGGTATGCCATTCAGCGTGGCAACATTATGCCGGACACAAGAGGCCATTATGATCTTGCATACTACTGGTGGGGCATAAAACAATACACTGCCATAGAGTTCAAGGGAGCGGAAGCGTGACTTGAGCAACCAGAACGTGTGCTCCACTATGCCCTTATTGGCAATGTGTGCTGCGTTATACCTTACCTCAGCTGGGTTGGCAGGATTCCTAAATGCATGAGCAGGAATGGTGAGAGCAGGTAGGCACTGTCCCCTACAAATGTGGAAATGGTTGTTATTAGCATTGATTGTCATGGTCCGTTATTCTGTCTTTCAAGTGACTGCTTGCATGTGCACAATAGTTGATACTCACTGATGAGCCAGGTGTTGCCAAAGATTCCCGATGCATGGGCCTGACATAGAGGTGACAGGTGGAAAATTAAGCTATCATGTGTGCTTCCTGAGAAATTGGCATTCACATGCATGATGACTCCCTTTGCATCACAGATGACCTGTAGATTGATTGAGTGCCAATGCTTGCAGTTGAGGTACCTGTGCTCAGTTGCTTATAGGGGGAGGTAGCACAACATGCATGCAATCACTGGCTCCCAGTATACGTGGGAACTGTGCTATGACATAAAACTCCTGGCACGCTCTTTGCCTTGCCTGCGGTGTGCGTGGCATGTATATGTGCCTGCGCACACATGATGTAATGCAACGCAATGCTTGGTGTAGACACATGCATTGCTTGGCCTGCAATGTGCCCTCACCAGTGGCAGAGGTGTGCTGGGATGAGCCTGTAACCAAAATTATAGGGCTGTCAGTATCTACTCAAGGGGTGTGATTGCATGGGAGACAAAGGTGGTGATGCAAGGTCGTCCAGCTACTCCCACACCAGGTCTAGGATATCATGGAGAGGGAATCTGCACCTTGCATACACCTCGTCATCTGGCATCCCAAAAAGTTTTGTGCAAGGATTGAAATTCATGTGCCTCAGCATCCTACTTCCATGAACATGTACTATTGCTGCCACTACAGCAGGATTCATCCTGGAGGTGCAATGTTGAAATGGTGTGCATTGAGTGCATATATATGTATCCTTGGCGCTTTATATGTTGCATTGTGTATCATGTGGCAGTGAGATGATGTGGTTTGCGTATGTTTTTTTTTTTTTTTTTTTGGCTCTGTCAAGTTCTAGTTAGTAATCCATGAATTGAGTTATATTTACGCTTCACTGGGCGTGTTATTTTTTTTTACGTCGGGCGTCCCTCACCATGCCCACGTTATTCCTTGTGCTTCCTCATTTTGCTCAAAGAATGGGGAATATGCATGTTCTGCTACCTATTTGTTTCTTTGCGCAGGCCCTTCCCACACTTTGTGCAGTGTATCACGCAAAACGTTCAGCACCATGCAAAGTCGTGAAGGACCCACGCAAAGTCTGATCCATGAATCCGCAACATGAGTTTTGCGTGACGGAAAGTGCTCTTTTCCTGCACCAAGTGCACTGGCGGGATGCATAACTTTCTATGAATCGGGGGCCTTAATCTCAAAAACAAAATAAAATGCTGAAGGCCCTGATCAATGGTGTACAGAAATACATTTGAATGCTGTTACTCTAGTAAAAGTCAATCCCGTAGTGCGAGAGTATCCTAAATAAGTGGTATGGTTGTTGCTGAGTACAGACTTGCGAGACTCCTGCTATAAGCACACAAACACTACAGGTCATTTCGAATCACACATAGACGCCACCGACATAAAAAGTTGTTTGTTTTGTGGCTGCCAATTGAAATAAATAAATCAGATCTAAAGCTGTGTCCCCTTGATGTGCCGCATGATCTCGTTTGTCGCTTGCTGTGGTAGCATTGTCAGTGACAAATCAGGAATCCGAAATAATGACGGCTCTTCCGCTACAATAATATGAATCATTGTCCTCAGGTAAGGGTTGCCTCACGCGCCACCAACTCCTCTCAGAGGAAATGGAGACAGATGGGCCCTTTTATTCAATTTGCCTGTGACGCAGCAATGTTTTCAGCAGCCATGCCGAGAAGTGGCGGGCGAACAGCATCGTTAGAAGATTTTCAAAGCATTGTTTTGTTCAAACTGAACATTGAGTGGGATCAACCTCGGCTGGTGTTTGTGATCCTTCCACCACTCAGATTTCGTCGTCTGCTCTGTATGTCAATCAAATTAATTTCTTTATTTCGGATTGACAAACACTCCATAAAAGTAAATATAATAAATACAACTACTACAAATCATACTCATAATGTATAGTATACTGCAAATAATTGAGAAGTTAGGTTGAAGGTATTTTACAGTGTTATATAATAGGATTTTTAAGATTATTTAGATGACTGTATGCATTATGTGCTCTTAAAAGTATTTTTTTATTCTAATATATTTTCTTTTCATGAATGTGTAAAAGGTTACATTTAATCAATAAACACTAAAAAATAAAAAACATAAAAAATCGTATACTAATGCCACAGATTGTAATCAGCACAATACGATATCATAATTACATAAAGATTCATCCTATTAATGATAAAAGCAGAAAGAATACAAATACAATAATTAGTATACACGTAAAACGTCACATTTATTCAGACAACTTTTTCTTAATCTCATGGAGTTAGCTAAATAGCGTTCCAGTGCATGGCTTACTGATGATTCCCTGCACATCATAAGAAAAAGGAGGGCAGGGCAATAACCTGAGAAATTCCTGTCTTTTAGAATCAAGGGAATTTTTCTTGACCGAATGACCTTCTATAGAGGGCAAAAAAACAAAACACGTGCCACGTTCTCCATCAACTTATTGTTTTTGCACCCACACAAATCATTATGCAATTTGTTCCATTTGCGTGTTTCATTTTTCAGTGGGAGCATGTCAAGTTTAAGTTTTGTTGGAAACAAACACTCAGCTGTGACCCTTAATAGGTAGGTCTTGCAGAAACTGCAAGACTTCAAAATTGCATGGCTTTGCACCCTCGGCTTCGCTAACTCCTGTTCTTCTCTTTGTCGTTTCCAGAACTTGCAGAAAACAATTTTAAGTAAGATTTATGAGTTTAAAATCAGCAAATATGCATTTTCAAACCAATTCTCCAATCTCAGGACAGTTACTTGTGTTTTAACATATCCAAGATCGGGAATCCGTTCCGCCACATCGCTTTTGCTGACATCTTCTAGGATGTTCTTTGTTAGGGAAGCCTGAGGGTTGATCAACAATGAAACCCACAGCAAAAGTGACCTTGGTCTCAGGTAAACTTTCAGATGCATAACACCCATTTCAAGATGTACTGAAGGACCATGGGCCTCATGACGAGTCCGGCGGTAACCCTGCCGGTGCTAGTGGCGGGTTGCCACCGGACTCGTAACACTTTTTCGGCACCTGACTTCCCAGTGCCACCAGGACATTACAAGTCCCGGCTGATCGGGAAGACAGGTGCCAGAAAATGTAAATCCCCATTACCGTGGAGTACCATAAAACTCCATGGGAGTGGGGAGACCGAAGCATCGCCACCGTTAGCAACAGTGCCGGAGCTTCAGAAAAATCTCTGCAGGCAGGTGCCATTACACGCGCCAGCTCAGACCTGCCGGGCACAAAAGTTGTAGTGTGAGGGTCTAAAAATGGGTGCTGGTACGGTACAACCGGCACCCATAATTCCAGAACGCCACACATAATGACGCGAGTACTTTCCTTAGGAAATCATTTTCACCCACTTCTAATAGATTGGTCTTTGAATAACCCCAAATGCCAACCCCATATGCCACGGTTTCCACAGATGTTCTTCTATATACATGTAGCAAATGGTTCACTGAGGCATACCCAGTATTCTTAGGAAAATGAAAGATGGCACCATTTGTCTGCTTAATACGATATTTGTCCCATATAATACCCAGGTAGCCAGCATTCTCTCCGAATTCCTTCTTTTCCTTTTTTCACACCAAATACCTGGGCCTTCGAATTCCTCCTACCCAACATCATCAGTTTGGATGTAGAGGTGTTTAGAAGTGTTTACTGTTAGCTCATGCATATCATAAACTCCATAAATATATTCACAAGGATGTGCAGACTTTGTCGGCATATAACAATAGTAGAAGCGGGCAAACAGCATCCCTTGGAACATACCCTACTTCATTGAGATTCAATTTTAAGTCTTTGCTAGTTATGTTTAAAAGAAGCGCGGCTAAAGGACAGCCTTGTCGCACTCCTCTCTGCACAGGAACAGAAGCTGACAGTTTACCAATAGGGCCGGTTTTCACTTTAATAGACAGTTGTAATTACAGTCTCTTTAAAATATTGAATAATACCAGTGGAATACCTTTGTCCCACAGTAATGTCCAGAGTTGTTCCCTAGCCACACAATGAAAAGCTAATGAAAGGTCCATGCATGCCGGGTAAATTGGATGTCCATGTCCTATTATTACCTTGCTAGTTAGCAAAAGAACGTTTATGGCCTGCTCAAATGTGCCTGTCCCTTCTCTAAAACCATATTGGGTGTCAGTTATTTGTTAGTAGTCCTTTTCCCAATCTAATACCCCATTATAAATGACCTTCCAAATAATTTGGCTGTTGCGTATATCAAGGATATTGACCTGTAAGAGGCAGAGTCCCCTCTATCTCCTTTCTTAAAAATGGGGACTAACATTGACTGCTTCCACAATTTGGGGACAACATTGGTCTTGTCAATTTCATTAAATAATATTGTTAGTAATGGTACTCAAAATCCGGCATCCATTTTATATACAACAGATGGACAATAGTCAGGGCTAGGCCTTTTTCCATTTGCAGCCTCAGAAATATGTTCTCGACTTCCACATTATTACATTTATGTTGATGCTATCTGTTGGCATGATCATTACCACACTTGGGATATCACTCTGATCTTCCATGCTGCTGGTTGTTCCATACTGCATGGAAAAATGTTTTATCCACACTGTCTCGTACATATTACAATGAAGGGCTAATGTTTCTAAATGGCCTTTTGTGGTCTTTGTAATGATACCCCAGTTTCTACTGTGGTTGCCATCTACTGCTGCCTTATTTAATGCCTCGTATACTTTCTCTTTCTGTTCCTTCTTGCCCTGTTTCAGGGTATCCACATAGGCCTGTCTCTTGGCTGTTATTGTCGCCATGTCTCAGATATCCTTCTTCAATTGAATTCTACTAGGAGTTCCAGTTTGGCTGTTTTACATGATTTATTGAATCATCCTGTACCCTTTGTTTTCTACTCCTTTGTTTGATTTCCTTTATCAAAAGGGGTCTCAGACATCAG
Organism: Ambystoma mexicanum; assembly: GCF_040938575.1. NCBI lineage: Eukaryota > Metazoa > Chordata > Amphibia > Caudata > Ambystomatidae > Ambystoma > Ambystoma mexicanum. Next base: position 97,870,733 of record NC_090941.1, on the reverse strand, counting down.
GTTTTAGAAAGAATGGGTGATCATTAAATGATCACTGCACACAGTGACAGCTCCTCACCTGCACATGTTGAGGAACTAAATAGTGACCATTTGCCACCAAAGTGTGTAACTGGCCATTTTCCTGTGTTTCTGTTGCTCGGGATAGAGGGAGAGTTGGGGGGACTTGTATCTTTTATCAGGGTCACACTCCTCACACCATCAAGATCATAGGACAATATCAGGGGATTGTGATAGCTTTCTAATCACTCTCCCTGCCTCATTGCCCAGGCCCAAAGCCACTCCGTGGCCCACACCGCAAAAAATCTATGGTGCTGCTTTTCCACAGGCCCCCTTATAAGTTACCCTCCCTGCAACATGCTAGGTCCTATAGCAATTCTGCTCCCTCAGTCCTTTCACATACATTTAATACAAAATGCTCACCCCTCACCCATCTCTCCTAAAATCAAGCAAGGATGCATGTGGGATGCTGAGCTACATATTATCTTCCTCATCAAAAGGAGCCTGATCACAATATGAACCAATCTTTAAAAGTTAAAATCACCTCCAGTAAAGACACCCACAATGTCCCTGTTTTCCATAAAGCTATCATATATTGACTTCAAGCAATCAAGCGATTGATCGTCCTTTGGGCCCTCTGAAGCATCATCGAACTACTCTATGATCAGTACATGAGAGGACATAAGTATCATTTTTACTGCCAAGATTGTGACAGTGTCTGAACATGTCCCAATCGAAGATATTTCCATTTTTCTGGAGACCCAGATCCAGATTATGAGTCCCCCTTATTCCTCCCTCTGAAGGATCTCATTATGTTTGAACATATGCAAATGAAACCCTCTAATTCTGGCGAGAGAAGCCACAAAAGTCAACAACTCCGCATCTGTCATTTTTTATGCCCAGCCAACAATGTTCCAGCTTCCAATCTTTACAGTTATGTGTGGTACCTTCCTTATAGTTGTGTGGTGACCTACTAACACTCTATCAGCAAACTCAGTCAACGGTGTAAAGAGCACAGAATTGCTCCCGTGTATGTGTGCACTGGAATGATAGGTAACATCCGTTCACCCATCAATCATCTTGAGTGTCTTTTACCTTCATCCACGGTCTGGAAATCATTCATGAGGGCTGGAGACCTAGTTATCCTCTCAGGATAGCAGTGATGTTCTCCATGGCAGATCAAAGCAGGCCCTTCACAAGGTCTGCTCCCATGCCAATTCATGTGATCCCAATGTGCCATTTGCACCATGATTTGCAGCACCTCCTCTAATCTGCCCAATCTGGTTGGTGGCATATTCGTTGTGAAGTTATATAATTAACCTAATGGAACTGCCTGGATTTTGGTCCTTTTTGATAGAGTGGCATTCATGTCCTTTCAAATTTGTTCTGCATAAATCGGTGACCTAAAATTCATGACTACAGAGTCTCCTTCTTGGGCTTTATATCCTTTATCAACCCACGGCACCATCAAAATATGACACTTGGCTCCCATTTTGCTCCTGATATCGTGGTAATATAATGCATTGTCTTATATATCAGTGCAATAGTTTCCTCAGTCCAATCTTCACTGAGACGTGCAAGTGCTATAGAACCACAACCAGGGGGATAGCTGCGATGGGAGATGTAGTCATATACCTTGAAGGTTACAAGTGGGTATCAGTGACTTTTTAATTTGTGGAGTATCACGGTTCATGGGTGCTGCCTTTGCTGCTCTATTTGTTGAAACTAAATGTGCCTTGGCTTGCATGTCTGCTCGGCCCTTCTCTGTTTCAGCCTCTTTAGATGATGTTCTTTGGGGGTCCTATGGGTTGAGCTCCTGCGACTTTTTGACCGTTATATCTTATTATTTGAGACATCATGGATGACATATTCCTTGTTGGTGAGAATTTTGTTGGCTGCACTCTCCCAGGAGCGTGAATCTGCAAACTTCAGATTGCAATGTTTTTACATCTTCGTTCACTTTATCTAATGCCTCTTTTATGACATTGTTCACTGTTTGCATTATGTAGGGCTGGTTGGCGCATAACCCCCAACTTATCAAGCAGTTCATTTTACTTGAAATAGTGGCCATGTGGTGCAAATAGCCCTGAGATGACGCTAGCAGAGGAGGAACATTATGCTCTTTATTTTTAGGGCTCCAACAGTGCTCAGCACCTCCCCCACAGTCCGAGTCCACACTCTCTTGCACACCTGACTTTGCAGCCACAAGGTCTAGTGTCACTTCTGACTCCCCAAGCTTAGGTAGTCCTCCCTTGTGTTCCTCAGTTCTTCTTCTTCGCAACGGCTCGGATTCCCTTGCTACGTCTGATTGGCTGGTGAATATGCATTCTCATTCTTCAGTCCCTCTCAATAGCCAAACAAGAAGATACTCGGAATCTTACTACTGCTCAAGTTTTTCTCCTCCGATCCAGGCACTGGCTTAAGATAACTGTGCGTGTCTGCTGGGACCAAAGGGCTCAGAGGCGCACCTTTTGGTGCGGGGTCTCAGTAAGACCGTTGCTGTAGAGTCCCAAAAAGTTATTGCTGGGCGCCCACCTCACCCCATCTACATTGGGGATCTTTCCTCGCATGTTGCCATCACTTGTCTTATTTTCTGGGTGTCTGCAGGGGGTGAGGGTGAGTCAAATCTGTCGTTCATTCTTATCGCCACATTAGAGTTGAGGGTTAGATGCTTGGTGAGTTAGAGGTCTGCTTCTTTCTTCACCCCAATGTTTTCCTGTGTTCTGAAACAACCCTGTGTGCAAGTAGAATTTTGTGAAAATCCAGGTAAATAAAAATAAATACATACATATTTTAGTGTGGCATGGCGCTGTCTTTGTCTGTCTTCTTAAATGATGTGGGCGCAGTGTTCATTTCATCCATTATATTTTTTACTACCAGTATAATGGGAGCACACGGTTCTGTAACACATTTGTCTAGATCAGATGGGATAAACAGCTTCCTACGCTGCAGGCAATTGGAAGATTGAGTAATCCCCAACCGCCATTTTAAGATCTATTCTCCGCACCTTCATGTCGTGTTCTTCATACAAGAAAGGGTCGCACGTAATAAAGTACTTCAAAATGTCTAAACATCTGCATATATAGCCCTTATGAGGCTTGTTTGTAGCTTACTGCTCCTCTTATCACCGTTGTAATAACGAACGTCTGTCATCATGAGAAAAAAGGCAAATACTTCCCCTTTACATTTTTTGTATTTTCTCAGCAACACGTGTTTTGTGTTTAATTCTCCTGCCTTAAGTTGAATTGGTATGCCCAGATATGTGTTTGGGATGCCTCAGGTGGTATGGTTATGTCCAGACATGGGTCCAGAGCTTGGACTGCCAAGGGTCACATGCTACACCTCACTGATGACGTGTAGAGTCCAAAGATAGTGTGATTGCTTGTGGGTTCGTACTTGAGGTATGTGAAGAAGCAGTGTTAGAAGTGTACCAAAAAAAGTAGTGGAATTGTGGTCTCGGCGGGGGAGAGGGTAGGCGAAAGCCTATTGCAACATGTGACACGGTGTTGCGGACGGGGCATTCCAATAGTCTAAGTGACAAGTAACTAAAGCTCCTATTACAATTTTACACTTGGACAGGGACATGAATTGACAAATCCTCTGTATAGAATGTTAAATATGGTCATAAAAAGTAGAAGAGTGGTAATCAGAAGGAATATAAGTAGTGGAACACCGCTCCCGACCGTTCCTGCTCACTTCGACCACAGTGACCAAGTAGTTCCGAGTGGACCTTTCCCTTTTGGCAAAAGGCCAAGCATTTTGTGAATATGGTTTTTACTTTTCGTTATACTATGGCAAGATGGAAAACAATGAAAATAACACCTGAGAAAACAATTGCCACTGGGTTTGAGTCCATGCTTTTCCATCCACACTCCTCAGTGTTTGTTTAGAAGTTGGCTTGCACTGCACAGTTATGCCCAGATGTAGGCACTGGTGTACTTCCTGACCCAAGCACCACCTTTCTAGCGACACCCATTGACCTATTCAAGGTCCACCTAGAGGTAGTGGACCTGTGACGCATCTTGAGATCATCGAGCGCCAGGAGACTATATTTGAAAAAGAAGTGAAAGTAATAAATATGATTTGGTCTTAGATTGTGAATAGTTCTGGTTTAGATGGTTATTACGTGTAGACTATTTAGTAAATGTGTTTTTAATGTTTAACACAATAAGTGACAAACTATGCATTAGCACTTTGTTCTTGCACTGGTGTTCTCTGTATGTACAATGTTGAAGCTTTTAAAACTTTGATTATGCCTCATGGAATGCCATTACGTCTGTAGGTTGGTTTTATGAAAGTGTATGAATTAAAATGATTAAAAAAAAAAATTGGCAGGAACATTCATTGTGTTTATATTATACCCATTGATGGAACAGCAGAATCGGCCGGACAGCTGTGAGTTAAGACTCATTTTCAATGTGTTTCGTTCTACAGTAGTGCAGCAGGTAGAAACACATGGAATGGAAGGCTGCCAGAAGAAGTCACAACTGGTTAGATCTAATTGAACGGTTTCCCATCAAATCATTCTTCGGAGTTGTGTTTACGTTGGGGCAGTGTATTTTCCTTTTTGATGCTAAGGAATCTTTAACTACACTTAGTGAGGATGTCTTTGTTTTTTTTCTCACGATTTTACATTTTTATTCCAAAATTACTATATGCAGCCAACACAAATGAGCAGAAAATTACACTATATAAGCAAACTATCAACAGCACATATAAAAACAAATTCTGCAAATGAAAGAAATAGACAAGAAAGGAAACAAAAGGTTAAAAGAAAGAAAGACAGAAACCAAGAAAGGACAGAGAACCAGAAAGCAAATAATTGGCCAAATGAATCATCAATGCAAAATCAATGAAATAACGAACACAAAGCACATTTCTTAGCTACAGAGACATCACATCACATTGTATACATAAAATGAAATTCAACCATAGACCTCCAGAAACCTGTTCCAAATGTTCCAGAATTTCTCAATATCATCTGCATTCTTGTACATTTCCTTCTCATAAGTTGAAACAGTCAAAAGTTCATCCACCCATTCACCAATGTTAAAGGAGCAGTTCGACTTCCATGATCTTAGTATCATCCTCTTGGCTACTGGCACGGAGAGATATCATCAATCATTGACACGTCCCCTAGAATCAGCAAGGTGGCAGAGAGGGGGATCGTACAACTCAAAACCAGACCCAATATCTCACAGATGCACTCCCAGAAGTTCTTCATTTTAGGACAAAACCATATCAGATGACTGAGGGAGCCTACAGCACCCTTGCACTTCCAACAGAGTTCATTGTCCATGAGTCCTCTCTTAAACAACCTGACTGGTGTCCACTAGAACCTAAAGAGCAGTTTTGTTTGTGACGCTCTGAGACCCCAATCCAGACTTACAATTGTGTATTCTCACAGCAGCGCTGCCAACAGACATAATCAATTTCTTCTCCTAACTCCTCTGCCCAGAGCATTGGCAGCCTCGAATCTTCCTTCCTGTACGATTTAAGAAATCTGTACATCATAGCAGCAGGGTGAGCAGCACTTCCACACAACTGCAACATAGAGCAGGCAACATTTGGTTCCAACAAATCATTACCACCAAGGCAAGCATTGACAATGGCTTTCAATTTTCTGTACTCTGAAAATGAACAACCAGCCATATTGTGAGTTTGACACAGCTGTGCGTAAGGGATCCAATTCCCTCCATCAATCAGATCAGAGAGGGACTTTATACCCACCACGAACCACTCTGGCCAGAAAAAATCTTCCCTTGACATTTCAGGGCCGGATTCAGCCAAATGGATGCATCCAAATGCAGCTAGGGGTCTGCCTTCATGCGCCTTGATATGCCACACCAGCAGTCTTGTAGAAAACCGGTCAAAGGATTAGCTGCCTTCGAGACATTTTCCTTTGAAGTCAGCAGAGCTCTTGGTTCCAACTGGGATATAGCACCAAATTACCACATTGCACACTGTGAACATTTGTCATCCGGAATAAGGAATTTGCAGAAATGTCGGGTCGAAAATGAAAGATGGTATTCACTGAAGTTGGGTAAATTCATCCCACCTATTTTCAACGGCAGCTGCAATTTCCATATATCTAATCTTGGTGGCTTCCCATTCCAAATAAACTTTTGCATAAGTTTGTCTATAGCTCTGAAAATATGACCAGGAACCTTAATAGGCAATATAGAAAGAAGATAGTTTACTCGAAGAGCCAGGTTCATTTTTATGCAATTAATTTTTCCCCACATGGACTGATGTAAGAGCTCCCACCTGCCTATGTCAGACTGTAATTTTTGGATGAATAGCCCAAAATTCAACGCTGGCAATTTCACCACATCTGCGCCAATCCAGATGCCCAAATATTTGATTCGATCACTACACCAACTGAATTGGAAATGTGCACAAGCACCACGCAGACACAGATCATTGAGGGAAAATTTCAGACTTGCCCCAATTGACTTTATAGCCAGATCCAACTGAGAATTCTTGAATGTCCTGCATCAAATAGGGTATGCCAGTAACTGGATCCTGGAGTACGACCAATAGATTGTTAGCGTACAACCAGAGCAAATTGCCACGGTCGCTACCAATTATTGGCTTAAGGTTCACATCTGCTCTAAGACAGATCACCAATGGTTCCATAGACAGGATAAACAACAGTGGAGAGAGAGGGCAACCCTGCCTCGTGCCCCTGTGGAGTGGAAATGCATCAGAAATTAGACCTTTGGTAAGCACATTAACTGAAGGGCACCTGTACAGAAGCTACACCCACTGCTGATATCTATCACCAAAGTGCATCCTCTTCAGGCAAGAGAACAAGAAGGCCCACTCCACCCTATCAAATTCATTCTCAGCATCCAAAGAAATGGCAGCAGTGGCTATTCTCTGTCTATGTCCACTTTCAATAGACAGCAACAAACAGTGAGGATGTCTTTGGTTCATACAGGTTTCATCACACCATGAGGCATCATCTCTTGTAGGATTCAGTTTGCTTCATTTTCCTGAAATGTACAGCAATTGGCAACCTTATCTAATATTATCATCATATGCTTAACCGTCTTCTCCGGTTAGTGTCAATTCCCAGTACTTCAGAGCAACATTTCAATAGACCTTTGTTTCTTTATCTGCATAAGTTGCAATCTCACCAACACATTGTACCACTTTTCTGCCCCAATCTATCCCTAAAGTAACCCAGTCCGATCCTTCTGAGAAGTTGGGTATAATTTTGCTACTCTGGCATCAGAGCTATTTAAATTGTTTATAGCAGACCTACCAATTCACTTGAGAGACGTCAACTCATTTCCTCCAAAACTGAATAATACACCAATTTCCTGCATAACATATGCCGATGACTTAGTACTACTGGATCGTACACAAGTCGGACTGCAACGATTGTTAAGCAAATTGTATGATTACCTGACAATGAATGACCTCGAAATAAACACGACCAAAACCAAGATTCTGGAAATTGGCTCTAAAGGTAACAGAAAAGACCGAGATTTTTCATGGTCCTTAAACGGTGAAAAAATAGAAAGAGTAACTTCCATAAAATATCTAGGAATACGCTTCAATAATTCCATCAGTGAAGGACCATGGATTGAAGATCTAAAAAACCGCATGAAAAGGCTGGCGCTGCAAGGAGCAAAACTAGAGAGAGAATACGGTAAATTCTCGTTGGCTCCTGTTATATTGTTCTATGTACAAAAAGTAACAAAACCAACAATAACCTTCGGAGCGGAAGCTGGGTGGAACATCTCAGAAACAACATGGCACCTGCTGGAAAGCCTATTTTGGCGTAGAGTGTTGAGTCTACCCAAAAATGTCCACGCTGCCGCAGTAAGGTACGAATTATCACTGAATTCGTTACACTCGAAGGTTATATGGAAATCGCTTACAACATGGAGGAAAATGAATCTGAACCCCCCAACTCCAGCATATGAGATCTTCAAAATGGAAACTGGAACTCAAATAAATCTGACAACTAAATGGAACTCCAAACTAATGGAAATCCTAATCGCAGCTGATATTAAAGAAACAGAACTGTTGAATACACCTCAAATTGCAAAAAAAAAGTTTGAACGATGGTCCTGGATAATTAACAAAGAAACGCGAGATTCACTCAAATCAATGGCAAGTCTAGGGCCAATCGAAAATAAACTAAACATGCCAGCTCGATTCCTGACACGATGCCCTTCAAAGTATCACCGTATGCAGTTTCTAAGACTGAAACTAAACATATTAAGAACAAAAGAAACACTAAAGAGGCAAAAAAACACAAAAATAAAGGACAGTTCCTGCAGATTTTGCAAAGATGGGACTGAAACCACCAAACACCTTATAACAGAGTGCACAGGAACAATCCCTCAGCGTAAAATACACCTGGAAAAGTTCACTCCGTTGAGGAATGACATTGACAGATGGTGGAAAAATCTGTTATCAGGCGAAAATATACAGCTAGTCTGTGCAGTAATAAATTACATGGACATGCTGTTGCCAAATCAGGAATTCTGGGACATAGACCAGAGAGTCGCCAAACCATAATCAAAGGCAAGCAGTAGTAACAAGGAATAAGGATGAAGCGTGGAAGAATGTAACAAAAGCCTTATCATAAAACATGTATTAGGCTGTAGTTTTACAATAAAAAAATTAAAAAAATAATAATTTTGCTACTAGGTAGCTCACTGTCATTCAATGGTGATCAAGTGCCTGCACCGGCATCCCCCCATTCCCCACAACCATTTCCCTGCACTTGGCTGCACAAAATCTTACCACATTTGTGCTGCATTTTGCAGGAAATAATAGAGTTAGGGAGTGGAGAAAGGCGAGTTCAATGGTTGTGGATCAGAGGAGGGCAGAAACAGTGGGTGTGCCAGGGGCTTGCTCTTGATAAAAATGCCACACAAAATGTGGTGTAATGTCCCATGTGGGGAAATGTCACAGATCATCTGCACCTGAACATTCTTTGCACAATACTGAGGAACCCACTAAGTAGGAGAGTGTGACTTACATATCCTTTAAAGCAGATAGACAGTCAGGATCCTGCCAATCGACCTCCAACCTTGGCACCATGACTATTGAAGAAATATGTTCATTGCCAATAGCATAACCCCACCCGCTGCATCATCCCCTTGAACCATCACCTTTGCCTTAAATGATTTATAAGTGTGAATGATATATCCCATTCAAACCCAGACTTGTTGATGCCATTGATTAACTCTGGATTGTTCAAAGGTGAAAGAACCCCCTTCACATTTCCTTTGCTATGCACCCACACCATTTCAATGGGCCTAATTATAACTCGGCTGGTCTGGAATTAACATGCCAGTAATTCCTTTTACTGGCGTGTGTCTGGACTGACAGAGTAAAGGTTTGCCAGTGGGGTGGCCTGATTTACCTCCAGCCAAGAGTTAGAGGCAACTCAGGCAACCCACCTGCAGAAAAAAGTCAGTGTTACTATGAACTTCATGGAATAGGGATTTACCTTTCGTTGCCAGCACCTGTAATATGCAAGTAATTCCGGCATATCAGGCACCGCTAATGGTAGGTATATTTGCCTGTATCCTGCCAGAATTACCAGCAGAAAACCAGCAAACTAATATTGAGGGCCAATGTGATTTAGGGCTGAAAACTGAAAAGTGCAGCCGACCGGACAAAGGTATTGGCACTCAAAGATTCATGAAGCCATGGAATGTTTTGGCTCCTTGTCATGTGTTGAGTTTTTGATTGTCCTGGGGTTAAAACCTTTTAATATGCACGACCAGTGCCCAAAGAAAATGTGCTTCTTGAAAAAACTTTGTCCACTATCCATTCAATACTTGATACTCTAAGAGAGGAGTTGGAGTGTGTGCGGGAAGGGAAAACTGATCTTATTGTGTCTATCAGCCGCTGATGATACCGATGATCACTGTATTCTTTTGTTCTGCCTTTAACTACAGGGCTTTAGAGGCCAGGGCCCGAAATTGATTGACTATTTCTTAAAAAAAACAATAGATAAGTTAGATCCTTTTGGCCTAAGCATGAATTTGGTATTACATTGATGGTAAATCTGCCAATTTACATCCAAATTGATTACTGTTACCACCACTCAGTATCATGGAATTACTACCGGATTATGGGTGTTGACACATTTGTGTTTGTCCCCATTTTTGAGTTCATAGACCTGCATGATGATTGTTTTACTGATTTATAATTTGCAGTAATTCTGAAAAGTCGATCTAATGATTTTTGGCAGTAACGTGGATGATTTACCTCCAGATATTTGCTGAAGATACTTCCTCCACCTTACCACCAAAACTCATAATATGGAATTGACGTAATGTGATAGAAAATTGTCAATAGTAGAAGTACCACTACTTTAATGCAACTTTTTTACTGAACCACCATACTGGCACTGAGGTCCATTGTCTCATCCAAGAAATCATTATCATGTGGACTCCCACAGCATTCTGCCCTCTCGTTGCTGCTTTTTAATCTCTACATGGCGCCTTACTGAATCATGCTGATGACAGTCAACTTGTTACACATCTGTCAGAAGACAGAGACATCCCAATTCACAGTTTTAGGATTTGCCATCTAGTTATACAGCATTGAATGGACATTAACTACCTTAAAATGAATCTAACAAAGGCAAAGGATCTGACCATTAAAGCCATTCCTTCTCATTGGGATAATACATTTTGACAGGAGTTACATTTTGACAGTACCTACACTTACACAATTCTGCTTCTCCCAACTGAAGACATTTTGGAGACTATTACATTACACTACCCTCACACTCTAAACTTAGATTAATAATGCATTCATCTTCACTTGTCTCGACTTTGGAAATAGCACATATCTTGGGAGTCAGCTCTAAAAATGCTTCCAGATTGTATCACGTACAAAACACCTCTGCAATACTTCTGCATGGATTGAGACAGTTTGATTATATTTCACCTGGATTTCTTGCCTTGTATCTAATGCAGCAGCACTTCTCACTTGTTACATCTCAAAGCGGTTTTCTATATAGGGCGAAGACACTTATGCACTAAAAGGTTGTGCCTTAGTTAACTACTCTACAACACTATAGAATGCTATGGGACCGGAAGTATTCTTGAAGAGGCAACTATACAGGAACTTTCACCAGATGCTTTGTCTGTGATTTACAAGACAGGGACCCTCTCTTATGAAACGCCATCCCGTTGAACCGTTCAAGTACAACAGATACCTTGTTCATGAACGGCGTGTCTTTAAAGGCCTCACCGGTCTCTATCCACTGTTTGCATGCAACCACCTGTTATTAACGACACTGATTATAGTTGACGGCCTAGAGCAGAATAGAAACACACCATTACTGTACTGTACATGAACAATGTATTTTAACACTGTCAAAAATATAAAACAGCTTTTTTAACCACTGAGGTTACAGATGTTGGCTGGTGATCACATTGAAATCAGTGGCACCCCCCATCGAAAGGATGAGTTGAGAGTCCAGACAAATACTTGATCTAGACAAAGCACACAAAACCCAACTCACCCAACAGTCCATGACAATTGTAAAGTTTTATTCTATTGATGTCATAATCCGCTATTTCCAAACCAGAGCGCACTAAGCAGAGTAGATATCTGAATTTGTAACTTGAATATTGTGAAGAGATGACAAAAAGAGATTAGAGCTGGCCACAATTTAAACATTATCTGCCTTAATCAGGGAGTAAATGAATGCACGAAGGCAGATTAAAGTACAGCAAAGAAAGGTGGAAGGAAATGTTAGAGTTCAGAAAGACAAGATAGTACAGATGATATATTTTATTTTATTTATTGAGCATCTGTTAGGTGCCTATACAACAAAATGTTTTTTTCAGGTGCCACAGTGCAAAAGTGGGGAGGGAGCAAGGGCAGTAAATAACAGTGGCAAAAACAGTAAATAAACAATTGCGGTCTTACTAGGCCGTGTGACATTCGGACGTGCATGGCATGGAGGGAGCAGGGATCGGCAAGTGCTGGTGGGAGCACAGGAGGGAAGTCCCAAAGGGTGCCAGGGTGGGAGGCTATTGGCTGTGTGCTGGGCGGAGGATTCCCAAGGGTGGGGTGTACAACCGCCAGGTGGTGGACCCAGAAGGGCAGTGCTGAAGGGAGGGAGGGTGCTGGCGTTGACACGGTAAAGGGTCTGGAACCTGTGAGGTTCATACACTTTTCATACAAAGTGCTAACTGTTTGTCAAAAAAATGTGAGCCATGCCGTGAACTACAGAGTCTCTTCGGTATAAGTCATCCCACTGCTCCGATTCAGCCTGAATGTTCAATGTTTAGCTGAGATACTGCATCGACACAATGGTGATTTTTACAATATGCGAAAGTCAACAAACCCTACTCAGACTGGCCAAAATACCCAAGGCGTAGCCAACAGATTCACAGTCTGGATAATTGCCTAATGTTTAATACAGCAAAGACCTAGCTTTCGTATGTATAAGTACCATCAAACAAACTCAATGGGGGATAACACCACCCAACCCACTACATTTGTGTTCTCCTAAGCCCACTTTCACAGGCCTGAACGTAGGTGTTCAAAGTGACCAATATGTTTAAAAGTAAAATCATATCAAATCAGAAAGTGGAGGGTTAGCATATGAGCACCAACAATTCCTAACGTGTACTTTGCAACAACCTACTGTTTCCCCAAAGCCCCACACACTCAACATCATTTACTCATACTCATACGTTCTCACTCATTCTCCTCTGATGTGAGTGCTCGTTCCCACTGTTGTGGTCAGTGATTGCATACCATGTGAGGGACAAGCCATTGCTGGATTACTGAAAAGGAATAACTGTGTCAAAAGGCTCGGTAGGCTGATTTGTGTAGGGAGAGAACTTGAGGAGGTGAAGAAGCTATTGATTCACAATGCACAACAAATACATGTACAATCGACTTCAAAATGGGGGTCCTTTAAATGAGGATGAATGGTAGATGTGGGATACACAAGGTGCGCAAACATCGGGCTTTAAATGGTTCTGCAGAGTATTGTGTTGAGTAGAGCCAACAATTACTGGTGCCATAATCAGTATCTACTTTCCTTTTACAACTTGCGTAGAAATACATCACTAATGTGAAAAGTTGCAAACACCATTCAAGAGGCAGTATTGGCACTCTTCAGGAGGATAACACCTCCATATCAATGAGCCACTAGAGTCCACCATTTGATACCTTTGCCAAGCCAAGCATGCAGTGCAAACCTCAACACTACGTACACGTTGTACATGTATAATGACGGATTCTGGTGACATATTGCATCGAGGGGTATCCAGTGACATCAGAGAGTCAACACCCACTTCCACTCAGCACAATATCCACGGACCTTCATTGCAAGGAGTGTAGAGAGTAGGCATGAATGAACTGCAATATGTACAACATGAAACTGGTTTCCCCACAGCAACACAACATTGAAGTTAAATAAATGCAAAAAGGCCATACATTAGTGCATATTTCAATGAAGTAGCATGCTGTTTAATTTTTCTAGCAGATAAAGAATGTTCCTCTGAGAAGAGAGAAAACTAAAACATGCCAATAACTTTCTAGGGGATTCAGAAACCATGCACTTTGAACCATGCACATTAGGCATGATTGCTCATCAACGTAAACATAGGATTTGACCACTTATCCTAAATACCTGTTCTTTTTTTCGTTTTTGTCTTTTTGGATGGGTTAACAAAAAAGATAGCCAGAGAGTCTGGTAGACGAAAGCACTTTGGCTTTCAAGGGGTTAAAAACCTTCATACTCTAATTTCAGGACGGACTCCACCACGCGTGATTGCACAGGTAGCAGCAGAGACCCTCAGCTACCAAGCTTTGGAACTAACTTCAGCTTCAAGCATACACAAGCTTTGATGCGATATTAACAAACAGTGTGTTGTACTATTTGCCAACAGGTAATCAAAAACAACTTAATGAAATCCAACTTTAAAAAAAGGCACTTTAAAGAAACCCATTGGTTGAGTAGATATTCAAACCCAACTCCACAACAGCTCCTTTTTGAGGGCAAACAGGCAACCCACTTCACTATCAATGCTGTGATTTTGTGACCTGCTCTAGCATACATGGCTGAAGCACAGAACATTACATTACCAGGCCAAACTCTTTCCCTGTGGAGAGAGTGGAGAGGTGACAATAGATTTTCTTTAGGCGTTTTGCAATACAAAAAAAAAAAAAGAAATCCCCTAATCACCTTGCTGAGATGACAAGTATTGTATGTCTCCTATTTTGGGTAATCGGCATAATATATGTCAGCGTATATCTCCACTGCTTTAGGGGTCTTCATTAACTACGTGTTCTCTTATTAGACACGAAAAGCAAACATGTTTATTGAATTGATTAGAAACTCGATAACACAACACATTACACACAGATATTTTAAATTATTACAAATTGCAGTAGATACTACTTTCGTTTTCACAATATAAAGATACACAGACTTCTGTTAAGCATTGCTTCCATCAATTGAAAAGAAAGAAATCTGCCATCGACCATCTAAGGCAGACCACCTACCTTTTATATGTAAGTCTCAAGCCCAAATCTGAGGATTACCGCTCTACAGAAACTCCTCTGCTTCCAGACTCCTCTCAGGAACCGAAGGAAGAGAACATGAACCTTAGCTCATCAGCAGAGTGTAGCAATGACATTGCTGCCATCGCTCTTCTAACCCCCTTTTCTTGCATGAAGAGCTTAAGCCACACCCTACAAAAACTGTACACAGACTACTATACAAATGGCCAGGAAGGAACAAATATGAAACTGTTTAATACAGTGTCATCTCACAAGATGCAGCATTGATTAGAAGGTAGTAAACCCCAATAAGATCCCTCTTGATTTTGATGAGAAAGTTGCTCAAGTTGAATTTTGTATACAATTCCATACTTTCAAACAATATGATGTTATCCAGGTAGAGCCCTTATCCTTGTAACTACTCATGGTGCAGGTATTCAGACATCACCCTTGCACTTGATGCATTATCAATCAGTTCCTTAGATTGAATGTTCCAGTCGAATCCAAGCCAACTGGAGGAAGAGTTTGATTATTGAGCTCGGCCCATTTCATGCTTCCCCTAACACAAGCTTTCCGGGGAGGTTATTAGTCCGATTTAGTCATGGTATCACTGTGCCTTTTTCTAGTTCTTTTAGGTTCGTTATGGCCTCTCATTTGAGTGCTGCCCTTCGATCTGACCAGACCCTCTTCAAAGGATAGCACCAGAGCCAGATTTAGTAGATCCTCTTTGTGCGGTATTCCTGCCTCTAGCTAGAGCATGTTTTGCACCTCTCCACATTTTCAGGATATTTCTTAAAAAGGAATTTCCTTTCTTTACTTGGTCTACCACAGATTTAGTTACCAGATACTGGCTGCATAGGTGGCCTCAGCCACTGACTTTGCCTTGTAGACCTAAGGAGCTCCAGGTGTGTCTGACTGCACATTTTGCCCTAAAAAGTACAGCATGCCCAAAACATGATGCCTTAATTGTGTTGCAGCCTTGGTACAGTGTTCTAGCCAGTCACGTCTGGCACCGAACTGAACACCCAGGTAACCAGACTCATGGACACATTTGAGTTTGATGCCACTCACTAGCAGGTGTTATGCCCTCCCCCTGGATTGTATTTAGTACCTACTGAAATATCTGCACTGTACCTCTCCAAGGCACATACCAGGTTCATCAGAGCTTTCCAAGTCCTGACCAAAAGTGTCACATTGTCTGCAAAGAGAAGTACAAGCATGTCCTTCCTGCCCACCCTGGTAACATTGTGTGAGATCCTAGACAAGGTGCCAACCACCCCAATGATATATAAATGAAACAGTAACAGGGTGAGCATGATTCACTGTTTTACCCCCCATCTGGATTGGAGATATTCATGACAACTCCTCTTTCAAGTCACTAGCCCTTGGACCTTGATTCAAGGGGACTGATCTGACCTTAACACCAACGTGTGGGCAGGAGCAGGATCCAGAAATGATATGTTCCAGTCAGGCAGTCACAGGTTGAGGGAGGGATACAGTTCAGGCCATGTTGGTCCTGCCCATGGTGCAGGAAACCACACTAGTCCTGCCCTCAATATGGTAAACTACAAAGGTTCAACTTATCAAATAGGATTTCACAGTGGTCTTACCCGCAACATGGCGTCCCACTGGGGTGACACTATTGGACAGGTTGTAAAAGGAAAGACTTGTTGTCATATGTTTGGTGTTGCTTGTAATGAACCATTATCATTGCCTCTTATCTGTTCCGGAAATACATAATTGGTAATATATTACAGACCCTTCAATGTCGACCCTTCAATGTCTTCTGGAAAGTGACAAAAGATCAATTCTTTTGATTATGCTTTCTGCATAGCAGTCTTCTGTGCAGCCCTGTTTTTAGTGTCTGTGCTTGGACAGCAGAGTGACCAATGGATCCTCAAAAATCAGCTTTCTCACATGCTGTTATTCAGGGGTCTGCTGTTGTGGCCCTTAGCCTTTAATAGGTACCAGAACTCCACAAAGTGGGGGAGTTTCTGACTCCAACCACTACAATTGGGCTTCCCGACCAGCTTGAAAGTCCAGGTGAGTGGTTTTGGACTGCATCAAGTGGTTTCATGAGACCTGCAAGGGACCACAGAATCCTAATACAGTGATAGGAGAATCACAACCACAGGCCACTTTTGTAGATGGAACTCTACACGGCAGGCCCAAAAGCTCACCCCCATCAGATCACAACATATAAAGGACCCCAAAGGAATACTACATTTTTGTGACATTGTTCATGGATTATTTTCTGTGTACATTATATAATGTTATAACTGTATTGAGGAAGAACACATGCCCCTATTATCAATGGGGCATACAAATAAGTGAATGCCCATAATGTAATGTGCTAGCATGTCAACCTCACTCCAGCAGTCCCTTCAGTCTAATTAATGACTGAAACCTGTTCAGTTAGCAAAGGGGTCACATGAGGATGTATTTTGGATACCTGATCATCTCTATTAATGAAATGAGCTGCAGAATGACATTAAAGCTATAACCGCTGATGTACCGTGTAAAGGTCCCCACCAGGAGTGAGTGGTGGTAAACCCATCGGGATACCGGGCATCGCAAATAGTGTTACCGCAACTCCGGACTGCGGTATTAGTGCCCAATCCCAAGTTAAGGTGGGGCGGTAAGTTTCCACCCATATTTGGTCCATTGGGGCAATTTTGGCACTATTAGCGCAGCGCTAGTAGTGCTGCAATAATAATGCTGAAAATGGGTAGAAAGGGACCAGATTTACCAACAGTTCAAAGCTGGAGGCAAATCTCTAACTTTCCGCCCAACTCATAGTTGGACAGAGCGGTAACGCAGCAGTAATAGCGTTACTGCCACATTTCTCATGCTCAGCCCAACTTGTGATGATGGCCCTTAGTCGAGATAAAGTTCCCTTTTCTCCTTTATCTTTTTCCTAAATATGCTTTGGACCTATTGTTGACAATTTCACACCTCCTTAGGATTTCTTTTTGAATTAGAAGTTTTTAAAATAACACAAAAGTAATTCCACAACACAAAAACCTTCCCTCTAAATTTGCACTCAAAGCTTACACACGGATGTGGACCTCTCCATTGAAACTTAATGTACGATTTCTGTTTATGTTAATACATTAAGGATTAAAAAGCCTTCCTGCAATCTCATACAAGGATAGCACTGTCCAGTGTATAAACAAATGGAAAAAGTAAGTTGAGAGTTCAAACTTCATGTGTAAATTGCGTGTAAAGATTTAGAGGGAAAACGTTTTTAGGATTAAATTACGTTTTATGGCTTGGAAATAATAAAGATAAGTACTATTGAAAATAAAACTTGAAATTCGCGTATTCAGGGTTAAAAAGTTGTTAAAGGACTTTATGCTAAAGTATGTTTGTAGAAAGAGGGCTTTTTGTAAGTGACATTTAGTTTAGTAATGTTATGAATTACCTTCAGAAATGAAAACTGAAATTTAGTGAAAACACTTTAGTTCACGAGACATTGTAGTGAAGTTTACCCTCTAAAAACATGTACATTGAGAACAAAAATAAAAATGAGTTCATGGGATGATATCATTGCAGTACTAAATCTAAACACTATACAATTTCTTCAGTTATGGTAAGCATTGCAGCAACAACATACATTCCTACTATGCATTATTCATTCAAACACACAGGAAATCAAAGATGCAATCACTGATAACAATACACATGGGTTATGTTTTGGGTGGTGCAGCCACATAATACATGTGCTTATATCATGTTTTAGATCTCTACAAGAATGTATTCTGATTTTGCAGCAAGCAACTAGTCAGGTGTACTCAACCTTTCTAAGACCAGATTTTCTGGTTTACAATTCCTATGAGCACCAGCTAAATTATAGGGTGGCAATTGTCGCCCTTTATTTGAGGTGAGTCGGACTCCCATAGGAACACCTCAAAATTCTATTTTTAATAACCTTTGATTTGAATAATGGATTTGAAAGTGATTAGGGACTCGTGCCCCCCTCCACACCTGGTCTGGTGTGGTGCCCCCTCCCACACCACACCAGACTGCAAAGTTTCATAAATTTACGTTAGGAAATAAGGAAGTTATGAAGAAGACACAAATACATGTTTTCCAAAGTTGTGGCCTACTTCCCACTCATTTTCCCATAGACAAACAAGGTCAAATGTTGTCAAAGCACACAGCCCAAACTGCTGGATGGATTCGTACCAGGTCCAAAACAACTTGGGCACAAAACGTTGCCTTGCGATCCATGCCTGGTTTGGGGTTATTCCGTGCAGTAGTTATGAAATGGATAGTTACATCTACCTGGCTTCACCATACTCAGACAAGACAGACCTGAACGAACAGGAGGCGGAGTAGCCTTCATCTACAAGGAGAACCTCCAGCTACGACCTGTTAGCCACTCCTCGACCAACAACTCTGACCTCTTATCGACCAAACTCACACTGTCACCCAACAGCCCTATCAACATTCACCTACTATATTGCCCCACAGGCTCCACCCCTGACTCTCAGGAAAACATCATCCACATCCTGAGCAATAATATCAAAAGCTCCACCAAAACCCTTCTTCTAGGAGACCTCAACCTGGGATTTAATGATGCTAAAGACAAATCTGCAGTCGCCCTCTCCAAGGATCTTGGTGACCTAGGCTTCACCCAAAAAGCAGAAAGTCCCACTTACGCTAAAGTCTGTATCCTTGACTTGATCGCAGACCATCACTGCCATGGACCGACCACAACTGCATAGAATTCTCAATTCCTATCACCAAAAATAAAAAAACTCAGACCCCTGCTGTCGTTGCACAAGTCAGAAGTTCCAAAAAACTCAAAGAATACAACCTGCGCCCCTTCCTCAACACCCCCAAACTTGCACCACCTTCCGCTAATGACCCCAACATTCTGGCAGACATCTACAAAGAAGTTGTCACTAAAGCTATCAATGAAATAGCACCCCTCGAATGGAAAAAAGAAGAGAAATCACTACACTCCAACTCCTGGTTCACTGAAGAACTGCACTCAATGCGATCCCTTAAAAAAGCAGCTTTAAAAACTGGCAATCTAACCCATGCTGCAGCACCAAAAATGATTTCTATTTAATCTCCAAGCAATACAAAACAGCTATCACTGCTGCCAAAATCAACACCTTCAACACACGAATCTCCAATGCCAAATCGCATTCTGAAGAGATCTTCGCCATCTTCAACGAGCTCATCTCCCCCCCAATACATCGGATGAAATAATTAAAGATGAAGCGGGGTGTGCCAGCATTCAAACTGCCATGCTACACAAAATTGACCTCCTCCAAAAGAAAATCAAAGACCATTGCAAAGCACTACCTCAACAGACAGGTACCATGCCTTCTAACGCCTCACCCTCCACCTCCAAGCCCACCATACCTGACTTCTCCTTCAGGGACATCACTGAGACAGTTGCCAATCTACTAAAAAATCTCAAACCCTCCCCTTGTAAAGGCGATATTTGCCCACCAAAACTCGTCAAGGACTGCGCAGACTGCTTTGCGCCACTCTTTACGGCTTTCATTAACGCGTCTTTCAAAACAGGCATTATCCCTGCTAGCCTCAAAGAGGCCTGTGTCCGGCCCCTCCTAAAAAAAACACACTCGACCCCCTACAACCTAACAACTACAGACCAGTTACCACAGTGCCATTCCTCCTGAAACTACTGGACAAAGCCGCACATTGCCAAATCCAGCACTTTCTGGAAACCCACTCCATCCTTGGGTCGAGGCAATCAGGCTTCCGGAAAGGACACGACACAGAAACAGCTCTGGTGGATCTGAAAAATCAGATCACCCAAATCATGGACAAGGGCAAGCCAGCTCTCCTCCTCCTAGATCTCTCAGCTGCGTTTCATTTAGTTGACCGCAAGACCCTCACCTCACACCTCACACTCTCTGCTAACTTTTCCAAAGAATCAGCGCGATGGGTCACCTCCTTCCTAGAAGGTAGAGCCATGAAAGTCTTCTCGGACATAGCCAATGCCACTCCCATGACAATCCACTGCGGGGTCCCTCAAGGATCCTGAACTGCACCCACACTCTACAACCTGTTCACTAAAACCCTTTTTGACAAACTAGACTCATACGGCATTACATACACTAACTATGCGGACGACACACAAGTACTTCTACCCCTCTCAGGTACATACCACAACGACGCTAAGGCACTCCACTCGATCTACGCCATCATCCAGGCCTGGATGGCAACAAATGGCCTCTGCCTTAATGGAGACAAGACTGAAATCATGATATTAGGTCAACAGAGCACCCTAGACAAACTGGACATACTGTATGCTAACTTCTCCATTGACAACTCTATCATCACAGTGGTAAAGACACTGGGAGTATACATAGACTCCGCTATATCCATGAACAGACAAGTCAGCGCAATCACCTCCTCTTCTGCGCACACCACTAAACTCATAAACGCCATCAAGCCATACCTCTCCAAACCCAACTGCCTCTCCATAGCCAGAGCAACCATTGGAGCCAAACTGGACTATTGCAATGCCCTCTTAGCGGGCACTTCAGCAAAAAACCTAAACAGACTCCAATTCACACAGAATAACGCTCTCCGGGCCGCCCTTAGCATCCCAAGAAGAGAGCATATCTCCCATGCCAGACTTTCAGCCCAATGGCTCCCAGTCAAAAAACGGATTACACTCAAAATCCTCACCCTCACGCACAAATGCCTCTCCCTCTCCGCCCTGTCCTATCTATCAGAGACCATCTCCAAACCCTCCTCCGCCCGACCCACCAGGACGCAATACACCAACTTACTCTGCATCCCACGCATCAAAAAAGCCAAAGCCGGTGGCCTAAGCTTCCCTTATATTGCAGCCAAGACTTGGAACGCTCTTCCTGCAGACATTAGAGCGGAACACTCGCTCCCGATTTTTCGTAGGAAACTGAAGACCTCTTTCCTTGCTCAAAAAATTGTGACCCCCGCCTTGCCATATAAATACACTGCATTGCTATTTGTACAAATATCATATTGCCATTGTAAATAATGTATTCTTTGTTAATATTGTATTATTATAACTGAGATATGTCTGTAACAACCGCCACAATGCCCCCGGGCTGACGTGCGCTCTACAAATTTGAATAAAATAAATTAAAATGGTGCATAGCAGGATCATGGTTTTTC
Organism: Ambystoma mexicanum; assembly: GCF_040938575.1. Classification (NCBI taxonomy): domain Eukaryota; kingdom Metazoa; phylum Chordata; class Amphibia; order Caudata; family Ambystomatidae; genus Ambystoma; species Ambystoma mexicanum. The sequence goes on along the minus strand of NC_090941.1, from coordinate 97,849,073 downwards.
AGAAATAAAAATGCTGCCATCTTATTTTTCTTTCGGTGCAATAGATATTCAAGGTTATAGCTGAGGATATGGGAAAATGAAACGCAGGAAAACAACTATTTGCAGGTCAAAAAACATGAAAACGCCATCAAACTAGAGGTGAGTCAGGGGTGGCTAAAGGGCACCAAGTGAAATGTCGGAGGTGGGGGTGTCTAGGGACTGACTTTGCAACACAAATCTTTCTATAGCCTAAGCTATAGCTGCGAATAGCCAACATTTCCAAGCAAACTGCATCACAGGAACAGCGCATGTTGTGGGGTAGGGGTAGAGGGCAAGGAAAGTGAGGAGGCCATCTAGGGAGCTGGCACAGATGAGGGGGGCACATGGTGAGGGCCTGGGGAGGCTGGAAAGCATATCTTCCCACTGTTTTTTCTGATATTCACGGCTATACCTGAGGCTTTAACGGACTACAGATAGCCTTAAAAATATTTTTAGAGCTATAGTGACATCAGTGGTGAAAAACCACTGGCCACGGCCAAAGCCATGGCCAGTGACATGATTGCCATCCAGGTCTCCCATCCATGCAGTAACTAGGACAGATCCTGCGTAGCTTCAAAGGGAGGAAGGGGCCAGCCTCCTCAGGCCATGTTTGCAGATAAATAAGCCACTCTTATAAAACAAGCTAGAGAAACAGGCCAGCCCTTTCCTTGCTTTGAAGCTAAGCAGGGTCAGTCTTGTTCATGGCATGGATGGACAACCAATTGGGCATCAAAATCATTTGTTTATTTAAACCGTGCTACTGTCAGTCCATGAATGTTTTGCTTGAAAGTTTTGCATTCACAGACCAATTTTTTGCCTTTTGCTGAAGTGCGTTCTGGTATTTGTAGTCTCCCAGTTAATAAAAACAAATATAGATATTTTTACAGCAACAGTGAGTTTCCCATCCCTTTCCCATCCCGGGAGGATAGCACAGCGGCAGCGTGCGCGTCTTGGAAGCAAGACGACACAAAGCAACAACAGGTTCGATCCCTGGGTCCGCGCTTAGAAACCTCTGAGTGTTTAAGCGCGTTATAAATACGTAACTAAGACAAAGAAAAAAAAACACAATTACACAACTAAGAAAAACTAACAATTCCTGTAACAGCGCCTCGATGCCTGCGGGCTGAGTGAGCGCTTTATAAATGTAAAAAAATAAAATAAAAAATAAAATAAAATTCAGTTACTGGGACAAATGCTGCTTAGCTTCAACGCGGGGAATGGGTAAGCCCCCTGTGACCATGTTGCCTAATAAATGAGCCCACCTTACAAGACCACTTAGGGAAACATGGCCTAAAGATGCTGGATCCTTTCTCACTTTGAAGCAGAGTCGGCCCCCGGTTTCTGCATGGATGGCAGATAGTCCACAGTCCTGAATGCTGTGTTTTCTTAGTTTTAAATCTCTCATAACACACAGCATCCACATTTCTTTTTAAACCGTGCTACTGTCAGTCCTTGGAAGTTTTGCACCCAGAGACTTTTGTTTGCCTTTTGCTGAATTGCATTCTGGTATTTGTAGTCTTACAGTCAAGATTCGTGGAATAATGCTACAATTGTACACTTTTTACCTAACATAGATCTATAAGGATGTATATATTTGAGTGACACTATGGCATGTGTACGTTTCAAGTTAGCTTTATAAAGCAGAGTATTGTTGAAAGTCAGCCATGGGGGTAAGGAGGGGAAATGATGAGGGGGCACATCATGCATGAGTATTTGCCCAAAATGTGGCAAGAGAGTTTGCAATTCTGGACAATGGTGCAGTTATTTTCCCCTGATTATGGCTGTTTCTCAGGGCACAAGTAAAGGACACATGTGGGCGAAGAGCCATTTCTACATATCTGTCTACAGTAACTGTTTCCTGCACTAGCACCTAAAAAATAGTAATTACAAATTCTTAACTATCTTCCCATATCTTATGAGAGACATTTTCTCTTCCACTTGTAATAGTTACTATACTTCGGTCTGACATTGCCGAATGTGTGTTGTGTGATCTTTCATCTACAGATACTTAACATACTTTAAATTGAATGTTCCACACATAGCAGTTTCTCTACTGTTTAAGCTATTTCTTGCTTCTCTGGTGTCATTTGAAACAACATGGACAAAGCTGCCTTTGAATAGCATTTAACTTCTGATTGGTTACTAAATCTACAGGGGGAGTCTGTCATATTTGTTTGACTTTCCAATACTTCTACATTATCGTATTTTGCAGACTTAACAGCAACTCCTTTATTGACTGTAGCTTCACCTATTGCTTATTTTATCTTGCTTAAAGTTTAGCAGTAAGAGGTCAAAGTGAGGAGCATACAGTACATGCAATCTATTATATTCTTCAATGCAGGAAATGTCAGCTATCACTTTCGATTCATCAAAGTTTATTAAAAATAAACATTCAACATTGTTTACGCATGACAGGACTACATATAACATTCCTTCTTTGAACACTGTATGACCAATGTCAAAAAGTTATAGTTTTGGTAAAGTTATAGCCATGCCGCTATTTGCGGCAGGGCTAACCCCATTCCGGGTAACGGGTCCGGGTTGCTGGAATGGGGAAATACCGGGCCATTCCGACCTTGCAGGGCCCGGTATTTCCTCATTCCAGGAACCCATCCCCATTCCCATTCAAGCCCTCATAGGGCTCAATGGAAATGGGGAGCATGATAAACATGAGCCTGTTAATGACGGGCCCGTTGTTAGCATGCTGGACCGTTCGCGTGACCTGCTAAGGACGCCTGGTTTTACCAGGCATCGTTAGCGGGTCCCGCGAGTGGACCTCCTAATGAAGTGGTAGGGGGTTAACGGGGCCGGCAGCTCTACCGGCACCGTTAACCCCCTACCACCAGGGTTGTAATGACCCCCAATATCTGCAAACATGTTCAATTTTTGAAGCAGAACAGGATTATCAGGGACTTCCATGTCTTTCAAGACACTTCTAGGAAGAATTATTTTTCTGTTGTAAAACCACTAGACTAGCACCCTCACCACCCACCTTATATATAGACCCCTGGGACCTGCTGGCACCTTCGAAGAAGACATCATGACATTACTGTCAGACAACACCAAACCCTCATCCCAAATCTTGTTGCTAGGTGATTACAATCTGGGTTTCCACGACCCACACTATACACAGCCATGGCACTATCCAACTCCTCACCGAATTGGGCCTGACCCAAAGAGTCAATCAACCAACCCACAAAAAAGGTCAAATTCTTGACTGGGTAGCTGACTTCAATACAGAGACCGCCATATAATCAATCCTACCATTAACTTGGACAGATTACTTTCTCATCTCCTTCACCACTAAGACCAAACGTGTAAAAACCAAAACCAATCAGATAGCGCCGCCCCTCCCTACGAGGAGCAAACGGAATATAACCACTGACAATCTCCTGCCTCTCCTACTACCTAGCCTGAACACTGCTACTGAATCAGCGCACCCTACCAAACTAGTTGAACTATACAACGCTTCCATGACCTCCGCGCTTGAACACTATTGCACTTCTCAAACTACGCAAAAGTAAACCTAAAGCCCATCTTAACACCTGGTTCACCCCCCATCTAAAAAGCATGCGCGCAGAGAAAAGAAAACTTAATGTCTTATGGAGAAATCGCCCCTCCAAAGAAAATAAACTCAACATAATCGAATCAGCAAGTCAATACAAAGCTGAAATCCTTAGAACTAAAAGAGAAACTTACAACAACCGGATCAGCAAAGCCAGTTCCAGTACTAAGGAACTTTTCACGATCCTAAGGGAACTGTAATCCCCCATAAACCCTGAAGACCCTTGCACCAAGGATAAAACTTGGTGTACAGACATTCAAAATGCCCTGTCTAACAAAATAGACACCCTCCAAAAAAAGATTGCAGCCAAAAGGCTTAATATTGCAAAACCTGTCTCAGCCCCAGATCCCGCAAAACCCCAATTGAAATGCATTCCTGAATTCAAATTCTAACAAGTTACAACCATAGATATGGAAAAAGTCATCACATCTCTCAAACCGTCCAGATGCCAAGGCGACATCTGCCTCCCACAAATCTTTAAAGAAGCTGCCACAGACCTCTCCCCATTCATCACTAAATTAATAAACGCTTCATTTCACGCTTGCAATGTGCCAACCAACCTGAAGGATGCTTGGGTCTTACCCTTGCTAAAGAAAGCTTTGCCAGACCCAACCATCCCCACCAACTACAGGCCAATTACTACAGTCCCGTTCCTCCTCAAAATTCTAGATAAAACGGCCTAATTACAGATTCAGCACTACCTGCAATATAATAAGCTCCTACGATTTAGACAATCGGGCTTCAGACCACTTCATGGTACTGAAACTGCTCTCATAGACCTCAAAATGCAAATTGACATACTCAAGGACAAAAGAAGAAGCGCCATGCTCCTACTACTTGACTTGTCAGCCGTCTTCGACTTGGTGGACCACACCATTCTTTGCAAGCACCTGTCCACTGCGGCTAACTTCTTGCACAAAGCCACTGATTGGCTCCAACCATTCCTTAACAACAGGTCGATGAGGGTCTTCGCTCCGTCAGCTGCAGCTGACCCAACCTAATCACATGCAGTGTCCCTCAGGGATCCTGTGTGTCCCCCACCATGTACAATATATTCACTAAACCGCTTTTCGACAAACTGGACCGTCTGGGGATCATCTACACCAACTATGCAGGTGGGAATAAAGACAGAGGGGATACAGTTGGTACATGGAACAATAGAGGATGGGGAACAGTGGATGGTGTGATAGAGGTTTGGATAGAATGGACAGGTGAGGGGAGAAAGGGTGGGGGTAACATGGATGTTAGGAGTACATATAGTGGAAGTATGATGATTTGCTGGAGAAAAGATGGGGAGAGTGATGGCAGAGGTACAGGGGATAGGTGGATGGGATCAGGGAGGATGCAGTAGGTCGGGTTGGATAGAAAGGATGGGGTACGATGGGTGCATGGGAGAAAAATGATGGAAGTAGCATGGGTATACATATAGCGAATGCAGGTAGAAACAGTGAATGTTAGGCAAATGGATGGATCGAAGAAAAACATGTTATAGGGTGGGTGGGTGGCTGATAATATAGAGGGATGGCATAGGTTGTGTGGGTGGGGACATAGAAGTCACTGGTAGGATGCTACATGTAGGGTGCATGTAGAAAAGATGAGAGTGTGAGGGATACAGCCAAAACAAATAGGATGAGTAGAAGGAGGTGGGGATAAGGTAGATGCAAGGGGGTACAGAGATTAGGGGAAGAATGCCTACACAAGGATACAAAAAGTTAAAAAAGTACACATGTACAAGGCCTACATTTGTCATGAATTATTTGCCCCTGCTACATATACCAGGTTTTAAAAGCCTGCATGTGTATAAGCAGCCAAATGTCAAAATGAAGTCACAGTATCAATCCAAAATCATTAACATGTGTAAAATGTATAAACATCACTACTACATGTACAATGAAGGAAGAAAAATAAAGTTACCAAAGCCACATTAACAGCATATAACCAATCAGCTTCAGTGCTTAATTTGTGCCGGTGTCAAGCCCCACCACTTAATTAATAGGCACGGCTGGGCACTGGCACTCCTGACACTTTTGAATTATTCATTGCGTAAGGTCTGCAGTACGTGCTTTCAACTTCTAAGAGTTACAGCCTGTATCCTGCTTACACAAACCCATGCCCATTCTTTGTGCCTTTCCTGTTTTAACATCTGGGAATGCATTTGCGAGGCCTTCCCGTGCACACTGACAATAAAAGGGTCTGCCTTTCTGTTTTGAGATCACGATAAAAAAGCTGCTCTGGCAGATTCTAAGTTTCGTTTTCAATTTTACATTTTTGTGGTGCTCATCATTTGTCTTCCTTTGTGCTCATCATAAGCACTGATTGCAAAGTCAATGTATGTGTAATGATATCAGCAGTCTCCCGTCCATATTTTCACAAGGATCTGGCACATTTATATTTATAAATACGTGTCTTGAGTAATTGTTTTTTTGCACATCGCTGTACATTGAAATGTTAACAGGCATGAATTTGCCCTGCTTAGATATAGTTGTTTGCGTGAGAATTGTGCATTAAATAAGAAAATCAGAGCTTTCAAGAGCACTGCTTGCAGTACTATGTATGTTCTATATGAGTGGAGCATGCACTTCTAATGCCCCTGCTATGTCTAAACTACGCAACTGGACAAGGCACTGTCAAGGCCCATACTGTGACTGTTAGATGTGGGGTGCAATTGCACTGCTGATGCCCATATTATGCCTATCCTACAAGAGGGGAGCAGGCACAATCAAGCCCATACTGCAGCTGTTATATGTGGGTTGAGATCGCACTGCAGAGGCCCATACTGTTGCAGACTTTCTTGGGGCAATTTGCACTTGGGAAACAATTCTGTGTCTCTTTTACATAAGGGGATCTTGCTCTGCCGAGGCAATTCATATGTTCTTTATCAGTGGAGCTTTATCTGCCAATGTTATATAGATTGTATGTAAGGCCCATGCTGCAACCATTTGATGAAAGCTTATACTGTTGATTCAATGTATTCTATCTCATGGATTCTTGCACTTGAGTGGCTCATGCATACAGAGGCTGTGTTAAGGGAAGGTTAGCTTACACCACTGAAGCCCACAGGGCTGTTTTCTACCTGAGGGTATTTCATAATACTGTGGTCGATGGTGACTTGTTATGAGCGAGGGAATCTTCCAATACTGCAGTCCATAGTGACATGGTTGTGAGGGAAACATTCACTTGTACTGCCCATGTTGATGTGTATAATATGTGCCAACTTGCACAACTGTTTCCAATATATGTTTCTGCATCGAAGTGGGCATGCAAGTAGCTGTTGGGATGTAGCTGCCCTGGACTCTGCTCTGCCGTGGACTTTGCAACGCTGTCTGCTGGTTCGCCGTCTGCAAGGGGAAGCCCTTTGCCGGCGTAACACACCCCCCATTGGAATAGTGATCAATCAATCTTGTATTTTGGCCCCGCCTCCCGCCTTACTCCTCCCGCCCTCCTGGCTCACCGCACTTCCTATATTAGAAAAGATGCACACACATCGCACGCGCGCATTGAAGTGGGCATGCAAGTGGCTGTTGGGCTGTTAGGATGGGAGGGTGGGATGGTGTGTCCTGTAGATTCTGTTAAACAAGGTGTACTCTCTTTCAATCTTGTGTTGTAGAACTTGGTGTACTCTGTGTTTCTTAGGGGTTGCATAAATTGTTTTGTTGTAGTGAGCTAATTTCAAATGGTTTCAAGCTTATGCAGTGGTCGCTCACTTTGTTCACTGGACTCTAAAAAAGTTAGTACTACTAAACCATCTCAATCAAAAAGGATGTTGTTGTCCAAGCGCGCTGGCAGTGCTACCGTGCCATGTGCAGGCAGAGTATCCTGCTTGCCCGAGACGATGGGCTCTACTGTTGCTCAGGATCTTGTTTGTCATGAGGTAGCATTTGCTTATGCTTCCTCAGCATGCGCATGGACGACCCGCTTCCTGCGGATAATCGTTCTAGTGAGGAAATAAGTTCTTTACCTTCTGATAACTCCATTCTTGCTCCAGTTGTCCTTGCAGTGCTTGAAAAATGTGTGCGTCTCTCTGTTGGTCCTTCAACCCCTGTTACTCTTCCAAGTTGCAGGAGAGCCGATGTGCACATACATTGCAAGGAAGGGGTTCCTCCTGATGAGGCCATTATCTCTTTTCCATCTGCGACTTGCAAAAAGAAATTATTAAATATTCCTTCATCTAGTCCATGTCTTCCGCCCCCCATCCAGGAATGCAACTTCATCCTCAAATCACGTTTTAGGACTTGTTTTCTCACCCACTAAAAAGGAGAAAGTACCACCATTGGGTTTTGATTTACTCGATCCCTCTGAGGACATGCAATCCCTGGAAGCATCCTATCCTGTTTTATCAAGGATACTGAATCTATTGGATAAAGGGCACGACTACACGCATTATGAGATCAGAGACTGTAAATCCTCACTGACTCAGATTCTTTTGAAAATTAACAAACTGGAGGGTTTTATTTTTGCGGATAGTCTTGGATGCAAAGGCGGAGAGCAGTTACCTGTGAAAGTGACTACCTCTTGTCTTGCTTCTATAACTACGCAAACGGACCCCCCACCAGAGATGGCGTACAACGTGCCATGTCAAGTGGACCCTCCCGCTTCCTATTCATTTCCACAATCCTTTGCTCAGACTGTAGCTGCTCCTCAGGTCATTCCCTTGTGCCAAATTTTCACTCAAGCTCAATTGTGCCAGAAGGTTGCATTCAACTCTGAAAAAATAGAGCAGGTCTTATTCTTTCTACAAGCAAAACTTGATGTGTGTGATAGCTCCCACCCAGATAGTCCCTCAGCTTTAACGAAATTGCTGGATGCAAACGCACAAACTATCTCTGTTTCCCCAGAAATTGCTACTGGGCATACGGATGTTCCTTCAGCAGGTGCAGATCAAACTTTTGCCTTGAGGAAGGAAAAAGACTCTTCTTTCAGGCCCTGAAAAGAAAAGCTGATAGGCAAATGGTAGCGCTAGCACCTAGCACAACTGCACCTTTAAATAAAAGTAAAAAAAAAAATGAAAAAACCTAAAAAAAATTCTTTGAGTACAATGCCACTTATGGACTCTAATGTCCATTTTGGCTATAATGAAGTAAAGGGCATCAATCTGGAGGAACTATCCATAGAGAGCAAAAATGCACTGCAACATCTTAGCCCTGATGAACAAAATGCTTTCATAGGAAGCTCTGGCTCTCTCACACTCCACAAAAAAAGCCTAAAGACTGCTGAATGTCTGGGCAATCTTGGTTCCGCTCCTTCCCTGAATATGAATCCGAATACAGCTGGCAAAGCACAGCCATCTTCACAAACACATTTATCGACTTTTTTCAAACCTATCAAGAACAAAGTCGCTCAAGCGGGGAAGGGTGCGGTTGTTAAACCCACCAATGGCAATCTGAACCAGGCTAATATCTCTTGCCAACTGGCTTCCGCGCCCACTGTTGTGGACGCACAGTCGAAAAATATTGAAGCATGCTCTGAGCCCTCTTCCAACCTGCCTATGGAGCACAGGCCTGAATTACATGATTCCAAAAAAGGGCCTCAGCCACAATCACCACGGCCCCAAGGATTGGTAGATGATGGTGTGGGGGATATGGGGAAGCAATCTACGACTATCATAGGATGGGAAACTGATCCGGACATTAATGGTGCTAAAACGCCTTAATCGTTCAGCCCTCCTACAAGCATTCAGTAGAATTCCTTCTCTAAGAACTTTGAATACTGCTGATATAGAATGGATTACTCTTCCAGCAATTCCCAATCATTGCATGGTGTGTAAAGTGTGTAAAGTGCAATCAGCCATTATTACAGACTTGGTGATGCAATATACACATGAACTACAATTAATTGGATTAATGCTGTATCTCTGACTCCATCGATGATGCGATTTGCTTTAATGAAACTCTAATTCCGGTTATCACCCTGACCTCTCCAAAGAAAAACTGTGGGGATGCCCAGGGGGAGATGAAATCTGCTGTGATTGCTCAGCTTGTCGGCCTATCTAACATCAGCAAGGATTGGTCTTGGTTATCTTCATTGGCCATTACACTGAACCCGGTTATGGATAACACCCACCAGTAAGCAGTCTCCTGGTTTGTTGATTTTGTCATGGAATTTGTGTGGGTTTACACATTTGTACTCATGGTTCAATACCCAGGCATTGTAAGTGATATCCTCCTATACCAGGAAACGAAGTGTGAACAAGAGAGTCTGTTGCAAGGATATGTGGTCTATCAAATTATGGCAAAACATGGTAATTCAGGGAGACCTTATGGAGGTATAGCCAGTTGTGTTAGAACCAACTTAAACATTCACATTGAAGCAGTATATAAATCCATGGCAATATTGGCTCTGTTAGTCTCTTTAAATGATGAACACCGCAATCCTCTGCTTATCATCTCACTTTATCATAACCCAGCTCTACAGAAAATAACAACTGTGTTTCAGGAGCTTGATGAGCTTTTTTGATGAAGCTATAGCATTGTATCCGACATGCAGAATACTGCTGGGCGGGGATTTCAATGCCTACTGCCTAAAAATGAATGTATATAACTCAGATGCTGAAGGACAATACCAAGCAACTCTCAGAGGGCATCTATGGCAAGTGTATTGGCCCCTTGGGATTTTTCCTTTCTTCCTTTTGTCGCTAGTGATGCCTGCCATACATGGAGGAGGGGTTTGATTTCCTCATACATTGACTATAATGCTATTTCAGCAAATTTACAGGGAAAGTGTAGCAAAATTGCCATCAATGATCCCGGCTTGGGGGACCATTCTATAATCAAACTAACTCTGGATGTCACTGTTGATACTCTAAGGAATGACATCCAACAGATTTTTTTGGAAGGGGATCGCCCTGGGTTGTCAATTCGTTAGTCCACTAAACTCTGTGACAAGATGAACGACAAGATTGTTGTCCAGCTCTCTAATTACAATGGCCTCCCACATCATTATTTATCTGCACAAGCTGAAGTCAGTTGGCATTCGAATGTCATCGCAAATGTGATAGCTAAATTGCGCAGGATGAATGAGGGGTCTTTGCATCGTATTCAGGACCGTGAGAACAAGGTAATACATACAGCCAAAAGGAATAAAAATGCTGCTCTTTGTGAACTTAGAAAGGCTATCCTCCCGCTGGAGGAATTTCTGAAGGAAAAAAAGGCAATCTGTAACGCATATCGCAATAAATGCCTAAATCATAAACACTATTTACATAATTTGAATAATCAAAAAATGTTTGCCACTCTTTGTCGCAATGATAGACGGTCTACATGGGTGATGCTTACAGCAGATACAACTACTCTATGCTCTGACCAGGCTTCGACGATATCTGCTGACACTTGGAAAAAAAAAATAGAATCTAAATTTTCCCTGCCTCCATCGTTTGCCAATGCGAAGAACAAGGCCATCGACATTTTAAGTCCATCTTTGCCACTATCCTCCATTGTCGATATTGAAAGTGCAATTCATGCTCTGAACTATTCTAGAGCTGCTGGCCCCGATGGCATTCCCCCTTGTGTCCTAAAACGCAACTCAGCACTGTGGGCCAAGATTCTTAAAAAACAATTTGACAATATCCTAATGAGCTCTTTCATTCCTCCTTGCTGGCTGTGCTCTATTATTGTTCCCTTATATAAGAAGGGCCTTAGATCTGACCCCTCCAACGTTCTCCCTATTGCCCTTATTGATGCCTCTGCGAAGGTTTTCGCAATTCTACTTCTGCGCGACTTACAAGCCTTTATTAAACAGCACAACATCTTGTCATGGTTCCAAATTGGGTTTCGGGCCCGGTTGGGGACCACCGTTAATGCAACAGTAATGGCACATCTTTTGGCAAAAGCAAAGGTTCAGGATTCAGGCCCTTTATATATAGCATCTGATATTGTGATCTTTGATCGCACTCCCACGGGTCTCCAAGTTAAATTGTCCCTATTTGCTTCCTATTGCAGTACCCACAATCTGCACTGCAATGTGGAAAAATCGCATATGATTATATTTAGGAACCCAAAGAGGAAGTTTTCTTCATGTAAATGGACCATTGAGAATTTTCCAATTGCTAGTGCTTCTACAATTCGGTATCTTGGTTACACAATTTCCAACTCCAATTCTCTTGCAATGTGGAAGGAGGCACTGAACTAAAAAGTAGCACCCTTTCAACCCAAAAGCACATGGTTTATTTGAAATATTGCACATTTTCAATAATCCCACTTATTCAATTTTATATTCTTAAAGTGGAACCAGTACTATTGTATGCCTTAGATATGTGCCTTGCAGATATTGGTAAATTCCTTGACCAACTTCAAGGAGGCTTATGGAAGGGGGCCTTGCGCTTAGCCAAGTCTTTACCCAATGTCGTACTGAGGCAGGAGTTGGGTCTTACCTCCTTGTCCACGTGTTACAACTGGCGGTTATTGTCAAACTTGGCCAAAATGCTATATCCTCCAACCAATTCTTTATATGAAGATTTAGGCCAGATTCTGACTGCTTCTAAACTGCCATCTATTGCAAAGTATTATGATCGAATGGTTTTATTACTTGCTGAAATTGCACTTAATCCCTCAGATTTGGAATTTAGATTGGTGCATGTCAAACCTCGCCTATTTGATCATGATTGGTGTACTACCTTAAATGCAATGGAAGCATTCAAACTGTACAAAGAAGCTGCAAAGTTCAGCACTGCAAGACTACCGCACAAACTCTACCTAATTCAGTTTCCCTGTAACAAAGCTAGAGATATTTATCTTCAATTTAAATTAAATCAAATGCTGACACTCAGAAGAATTGCGAGCTGGTAGACAAATGTGACCACAGATATTGAGCAGGGCTGCAGATTCTGCAATGATAGCAGGCAGATTGAATCCACTAATCATTTAGTTGTCTATTATGCACACTTTGAGGAAATTCGCCTACAATCATTTGAGCAAGAAAGAGTGGGTAGGAATCTAGCCAAAAGGGAATGGTGTTGGCTCACTTGTATGTGGGGCAACAGTACGAGATTGATTTTGCCATTAGCAGGTTCCTTACACTCATTAATCTTGAATTGGAAAGCATGTACATAAAGAGTCTGAAAGGCTGAATTATTATTGCTGTAAGTGGTTGCATTTGTAATGGTTGTTTTGCCATTTTGTTTTGCAAATGTATGCGTTCTTGTAGTAGAATTATCGCTGTTACTTCAGTATTACTCATCTTTAGTTAACAATGTACACTTTTATGCTTGTTTCCATTTTTCAATTTTATTATGCCTTAGAAAAAGCTATGGTTACACATATAGGCCTTAAATCCATTTTACTTATAATCAGTTATTTTATTATGCTGGCTAACATTCATAGTAACCGAACTGTGTCGTGGGAAAAAATTATTATGTTTTTAATTTATGCATGGAAAAGAAATCTTAAGCATGAAGTTGTAACTTAAAAGTAACACTAGAATGAAGGTTTCGGACGTTTAATCTTCATCACATCCAGTATGTGTTGAAACGTAACAGAGTGATGTGCCAACACGTGGTTCGACCTCTCTCGGTCTTTCTCAAGGCAAAACTCGTTGTTTATGGCAGTGTGTAAATGTCTTGGATATATTTTGACGCCCGAAAATTCTTCCCATTCCAAAATTTTTAATTTAAGTCAAACCGAACATTCTCATTCAATGAAAAACGTCCCGCCTGGATTGGCATGTCTTGTGTGTTGGATGTAACACCGCAGCACGCGTCGCTACCCAATCCTCTGCAACCTTCCGACAAAATGAAATAGAGCGCTGTATGTGCCCAATGCAAACAATCACGATCGAAGCCTATGGGTCTTCTGCAACCCCTTCCTGTTCCGTATAAGCCATGGCAGATGTTGTCTATGGATTTTGTGGTGGAGCTTCTTCCTGTTGACAGATTCGACACCATACTGGTTGTCATCGATTACTTTACCAAGTATGCCATTTTTGTTCCATGTTCTGGACTTCCGTCAGCTCCTGCTTTGGCCACTCTCTTTTCCGCGCATGTATTCAGACATTTCGGTCTCCCTTCTAGTGTCGTAAATGACAGAGGTTCGCAGTTCACTTCAAAGTTTTGGAAGGCCCTTACCTCATCTCTTAAAATCAAGGTTCGGTTTTCTTCCGCCTTCCATCCACAGACGGATGGTCAGAAGGAACGTCTAAATTCAACCATGGAGCAGTACTTAAGGTGCCTATGTCTGCAGTTTCAGTGCACGTGGCTATCCGCCTGTAAGGATATTTGGCGTGTTACAACACAGAGTACAGCACTACTGCACAGGTAGCAAACAGCACAGAGTACAGCACTACTGCACCGGTAGCAAACAGCACAGAGTACAGCACTACTGCACAGGTAGCAAACAGCACAGAGTACAGCACTACTGCACAGGTAGCAATTTTTTTTTTGCAGCACCACCACAAGGGTATGGTGCATTGCTATATGTGTTACCAGATTAACAAGAAAAGACAGGCTATTCAGTCAAAAACGATTTTAACATATAAGATGCAAATCTATTCTTACAGTTAAAAGCACACGTGCTCATTTAAAAATGCACACTATTTTTCACCTGAAATGCCTATGGTGCGAGAGACACATTTGAAAATAACAACTAACCTTACTGATAACTAACCTGACTAATGAAACATAATCCACTAATAAAAATGTGTCTCCACTGCAGAATTAGGCCTATTCTGAAAGTGAACTTTTAAACGCACATCCATTTTTTTTTCTGTTCTCTCTGCTGCCCTGTCCATATAACTACAGGAAGCAAATGGGCTCGAAAGAACAGGAAATCAGTTGGTTGCAAAGTATTACTATAAAAATGAGCCATTGTGTAGAGAAGGAGGAGATGGCGTGATTAATTCTGATTGGAGCAGCGTCATAGCAAGTATCATTCTAGAGGGAGTGATCAGGTTTTTGCTGGTGGGAGTTTGAGGAAGAAGAAAGGCAGTCAAGATTTGGCAGAGCTGGGAGGAAGACTTTTTCCTGGTTGGAGCATTCCTATCTGCAAAAGCTGAGAATTCCAGGCAATGACCCCGGTTTGAGAAGGAAAGGCGATCCTTTTTACTGGGGTTAATCTTCAAGGGAGCCACACTCAGAAAGAGAACAGCTAAAGAAAACTTCACTGAACAGATAAGGTAATTACATAAGTATGGGAGCTTAGTGGGTACGAGAATATGCAGTCAGTGTAGGATTCCTGTGCATGCCTTAATCAAATGCTAATGTTGCAATTTGAGTTCTGTTCTCCGCCACTCTCTTTGCAGTGTGTCATAGACAAAGCTGTTACTGTGCTGTTTTAGTTATTTCTGTAAAGAGTGAGATCGTGTTTAAATGCAACTTTTATAATACAGAAAAATATTTGAAAGCAGACGGGTGGTGTGTCTTCTATTTACCAATACAGTGCTGATGAGGGGAGATTTTTAAACAGTGCAATTGTCATTTTGCATGATCAGATTCAGTATGAACAGTTGTGAGTGATTGTAGCATAGCTTGTTGGAGGTACATGAGCCAACGGGAAGAGAGACTCTCTGGACATAATTCCCTACCGTATATAAGGTAGTGGAAATTACCACATATAGCTCTCTGTCGTAAATAAGTCAGTGAGATTGCCCATGGTGGCACACTAACACTAACACTAACACTGAAAATGTGGTATTCCTGAAATGTAGGCCTGAGGTCTCTCTAGTGATTACACGAAAAATCTAAGCAAAGATAAGGGATTCTGGACATTGGGGCCACCAATAAAACAAGGGAATAACGCTCACCAAAATACCACCAAATACGCATACCAACCACGCACACCAAATATGCATGTCTGGGTGCTGAAATAATGCATGTCCACTGTATTATTGTTGTACAGGGCCCAATCTGAATACGAGGAGTGATTATTGCTAAGTTATTTTTCGGCGGTAATAAAATACCGTCAGGCCCCAAATCTCCACAAAATACCCTACATATTTATGGTGCGTTGGCCGGGAAAGTGATCATAGAGTACCTACTGGGCGTGGCAAGCGTGTCTCACACTGCCATTTGCACATTAAAGGGAACCCATTTTATAATAGCAGTGTGCCACTAAAAACGAATTTCAGAATGTCACAAAGGGAAACCACATTCTCAGATCTAGTGCAATATTTAGAGGCAAAGTTATTTTCACATGGGAATTGGTCTTCGAATAGCATGTTAGAATGGAGTAACCGCATTCAGGGTGAGGTGCAGAAAGAAAAATTAGACAATATTTTTGCAGAAGGCAGCATAATTCAGGTCTGCCTTACAAGATTATTGAATGCAGCCGATAAAAGTGCAGAGAAAGACTGTTTAATACGGCTATGCGGCAAAATATGGTTTATTTTAAACAAGTCCCGAATGCAAGAGAATGATACTCAGCTAATTAACAGGTTAAAGACTGAATTAGAGGGGGCAAGTAAAAATCAGGAAATGTTGAGAGCAGAATTGGATGTATGCCAAAAAGACATGCAATTAAAATGCAGAGAGTTTGATACTCAGTTATCCAAAAGCAAGAAACAATTTGAAGATAGTGAGCAAGAATTGGCACACTTAAAAGCCTTAGTGGATCACATTAGGCAGGATAAAGATGAGGTTGTTTCAGAAATGCAGATTTTACAAAAAGAACATTGTGAAAAAGAAGGTGATCTCCAGAGTGCAGAACAAGAAATGATTAAAATGATTCAAGAAAGAGACAAGAGAAATAAAGAGTTCAATGAATGCCAAATGCAAATGTGCGACATGCAGGAGGTGATTAATAAAATGAGTGATGAAAATAATTATTTGCAAAATGAAGCAACCAGACTCCTTAAAAAGTGTAAGGACTTAGAACAGCAAATGTGCATTCCCAGGTCCCAGGAGAGGCGGCAGGGTACCACATTCAATGGAGTGGAGGTGAATTCTAGCTCTGCCCAAAGAGCTAGTGCTCCAGTGACTGGGCCGGTGACTGAACTTGGTTGCAGCGCCCTTGGGGGATTTGATACTCCCATTGGGGGCAGCCACCAATCTCATACACCTGAAAACAGGATTGAATCACAAAATAGTGCAATTCCATGCATTGCAACAAGTAGCCCCAAAAAAATAATGAAAACCATTAAAGCCCTGATCAAACCATTTAAAAAGGGAGGTGAATGCTGCATTGAAGATCACTTAGAAGCGGTGCATGACATGTTTAAAGCACTCCAGATACCTAAGGAACAGTACAGACAATATTTTCATTTAACTTTAGATGCCCCGACGGCCAGCATCATAAGGGGATTAAATGAACAGCAGAATATGACATGGCTGGAGTTTGAAAAAGAAATTAGGCATCATTTTTCTCCTTTTCAGTCATTGCAGGAGGCAAAGAAAGTCGCGTACACAATTACTGCTGGACCTAATATATCCCCTCGCCAATTTTTACAAGACTTAAAAAGAGCATTTTCTCGCTTTGATGTATCTTTTGACTCAAATTCCAATGAGTTTAAAACTGCATACTTCTATGGGCTACATAAAGACATCATATCCCAATTGGTCCGTGAATTTGACCGTGACAAGTCCCTTGAATGGATTGTACATCAAAGCACAAAACTATATGAGGTACTCTATTGTCAGGGTAGAGAAAGTGATAAAATGAAAGATACTAGACCTAAATCTAAAGAACCCTCAGCCACAGTAATGGAAATCAGGTCAGCCAAAATGTCCCTTGAGTCTGCTCAAAGCCAAGGTAAAAATAATGTGACACCTGAACAAAGGGGTAATCAACAAAGATCGCCATTTCCTGTACCAATGTTCCAATCACATGATCCTAGTAATAGAGATAGCTACATCAGCCCTAGGTATTTAGGGGACAGACCCCGGGTAGGATACCGGCCTGATATGGCAGGTATGAACAATAACCAGAGACAAAATCAAGATCAAAGAAATTATGGTCCCTACCAGTCATTGGGGACACAGAGCAGATTTGATCCCAGCACCATGATATATGGTAATCAGGATAGGCCCCGATATGTGGATCGATTTACTGATAATGGAAATCAACATAGGGGCCAGTACCCACAATCTGAGAGACAGGACATGAGGCAAAACGTGAACTACAGTCCACGCCAGTACAATGATTCCCCACCAGGGGACTATAATCAAAGGATGGGTGCAACCCGCTCCCCTCCACAAATGAATCAAGAGTTCAGAAACCATCCCAACTGACATCAATCACCTGAGAGGTATCAGAATAGATCCAATCAGGGGGAAAACAACCAATATCGACCTAGGCCACAGAAAGAGGATCCTAGAGAGATGGAAAGGTTCCAGTGCCTTGAGGCCCAAGTGAAAATGTTAGCTGAGCAAATAGGAAAGCTCTATACAGCGCAAAAACAACCTTCCAAAGAGGGGGCTGATGGCCATAGCAATGACCGGGGGGCTTCCGAAAAGTGACTAAGTACTCATGATAACTGCAGTGCCAAAATGACAGATTGCTCTGATATAATTTTGCATAACGACTCTGAGATGCCTAATGGATTAAAAATGAAAGTACCAGTAAATGAAATTGTGACAGAAAGTGCAAATACTTCTAAAAAAGAGGTACGGTTTAACTTAGAGCTAAATAAAACAGTAAAGATTTGCACAAATGAAAAAGAAACATTAGGAATTCCAAAAGAACAAAGGGACAGATTTAAGAAAAATGACTCATGCATGGGGAATACCAGTGAACAGGGAGTAAGTGGGGATGCCATAGCTCCTTCCCTGGGCAAGCAAAACAATGACCAAACACAGACAGAAAAAGGAAATACTCACAAGGAGGGTACAAGTCAATCACCTGAAGAATTCTTTGAGCCACATATTTTTGAAGAGGCTGAAAGGGCTGGTATCACACTAAATGATCGCAAATGCACAGAATTAAAAAATGACAAATTGCTGAATGATGTTGTTACACATGTTCAGTTGGAGGATTGTAATGTGGTCTCTGATGTTACCCAGATGGATGGGCGAACAGTGGCCACACTCCAAAAAACCTCTGAACATGGAGAAATGAATAAAATCTCTCGCACAGAAATGGGTAAAAAGGAGGGAAAAATGTCTTTTCATTTACCAATGTGCTTAGCCAAAAGTGAAAAAGACCTGAGAAAGGTGAGCCCTGAAATCAGTAAGAATTCACATTTCTTATGTGTATTAGAGGAAGTTGAGGACAGATATTATGCACCCATCACTGTAGAAGAAAAATGCCACACCTTTGCTATGATTGACACTGGCGCACAGGCCACAATTATGTCCAAGGAGCTGGTAAAGAGTATCAATGAAGGGAGACCTCCACAGAGTCAGATCACAGTGAAGGAAAATCAAGGCCCAGTGCATAACTTTAATGGGGAGGAGGTGCCCATCATAGGTGTAACTGAGGTTGACATAAAAATAGGAAAGCACAGAATGAAACAAGAGGTATTGATCACATCTATTTGTGAAATTCCATTTCTGATGGGGACAGATTGCCTGAAAAGATTGTCTCCTCTCATAGATGGGGTGAATGGAGTGCTGTGGTCCTTAACCAAAAAACCATTGAGGTCTAAGAAACTAAAATCACAAAACAGCAATATAAATGAATGTCACACCGTTGCCAAAACAAATGATGCTGTGGAGGTATATCTCCAGAATAGCTGCATACCTAGTGTCACTGTCATATTAATGTGTGAAGACAAAATGCAGAGCGACAATGAAAAACTACCTGTACAAATATACTTGGACCCAAGGAAAGATTGGCAGACTGCCATAGATGAGCACACATTATGTTTTTATCTAAAAGAGAAAACGTGCAAACAGAATATTGCTCCTAAAACAGATTCAGAAAAACACATTACCACTCTGGCAGAAATACACATGGAAGATGAGCAACCATGGGTTCATGTTGGTATAAATGATTATCTTAAAACAATAAAAGCCACTTTAGCGCTTGAACATGAAAGGAGTTTCATTAATGAGAAATTGTTGCAAAAAATAATGGAAAGGGAGGAAATCCCGAAATTTAGGATTAAAAACCAATATGTTTCTGGGTTGGACAGTCCAGACTTTGAAAACCGAATTGCAGGCAGATGCATGCTTAAAATTAGCATTGGGCAGAAAACAATTTACCATAATGTCTGGATAGTGAGTGGAGCACAACATGAATTTTACATGGGAAATGACATCATGCACAGAATGTGTATGGTGTTAGATTTCCTTAATCAAAAAATATGGTCACGCCTAGGTGGTCCGGCACCTGAATTTGAAAACAAAAGAAGGGCTTATCATTGTGCACAACTGGTTCCTTATGCAATCGAATTACAAATGAGGAAAAATACTATTATTCCTGCATTTACAAAACAGTTTGCAATAACACTGAAATGCAAAAATGGACAACAGATGAAAGGCTCTGATGCATTTGTATGCCTGAATGAGTCCATAAAACAGCAAGGCCTGGATTATGAATACATTCCATTGGTAGACATTGGTGAGGGATCTGTAAAAATCATGGTAAATAATAAAGGTTGTCAGGATATTCATTTAGAGGAAAACTCCCCATTAGGAATGGCCATACAAAAATCACATTATACGGCAGATTTAAATAACATGGTGATTGGGAATATTCCTGAAAAATATGTAGATGCCAAGGGCGAGTTGCCAGAACACCTGGACTCTCAGCCCAAAGGAATATTTAAAATTCATTCTGTGTATCCTTATGATTCAAATGAGACGGTGTGCTGCCATCAAGAGGATTGCATAATATTTAATTTAAATGAAAATGAAACAGAAAATCAGCCCATTGAAGTGGAAGATGATATGCCAAAATATTTAAAAGTGGCAGCTTTACAAAAAGACACAGCCACACAGTTAGAAGAAAGGGCCGAGATTCCCTTACCAGAAGATTTTCCAGAATTTTCAAAAATGGTAGAAGAGCAGGTCTCCTTAGCGGATGCATGTGAAAGCGATAAGGATAGGGACAACCTGAGGGAAATATTTATGGAGTTTAAGGATGTATTTGCAAAAGATGCTTATGACTGTGGTTTAACTGATTTACATGTGGCCACACTACCAGAAGAGTGTAGCAGAAACCCAGTGTTTGTACGCCAGTATAGACTACCGCTGGCATGTTTAGAATCATTGGCAGAGATTATTAAAAATTTGGAATCACGGGGAATCATCAGGCCCATTCATAGCACATCCAATACACCTATTTTAGGTGTATTGAAGCCAAATGGTCAATGGCGGCTATGTGCAGACTTGAGAGAGTTAAATAAAAGAGTACAAATATCTAGATGGCCACTGCCATTCATTGATCAGGGCCTAGCTCAGATACATGGTTCAAATGTATTTACCACATTAGATCTCACCTCTGGATATTGGTGCGTGCCATTGGCAGAGGAGATACAGAATTTATTTTCCTTTACATTTGACAGGACTCAATATGCCTGGCTTAGAGCTCCGTTCGGGTACATCAATAGTGGGAGTGAATTTGGCATATTTTTGAGAAAGGCCATGCCGGATGCAGCGGAAAGAGGAACAATAGTTTATGTGGACGATGTCCTGATAAAAAATGAAAGTTTGAAAATCCATTTTGATGAAATAAGACATGTACTTGGCCAATTGCAGAAAGCAGGCGCCAAAGTATCTTTGCAAAAAGCACAATGGTGCAAGAAAAAAGTGAACTTTCTAGGGCATGACGTGACTGAACATGGGCTAAATCCACAAAGGAAGAAAATAGAGGCCATACAAAGATTAAAAGATCCTAAAAATGTGAAAGGAGTAAAAAGTTTATTAGGGATGACAGGCTATAACAGAAAGTTCATTGAAAATTATGCAGAAATCACTCAACCATTGACTAAACTGCTTAAACTGAATACTCCCTGGAAATGGGAAAGAGGGCAGTCTGATGCAGTGGCTAAATTAAAGGAATGTCTTGTAAAGGCACCATGTTTAGCATACCCCATAAAGGACAGGGATTTCTTTATAGAAATAGGTTTTTCTGAACATTGTATGTCAGCAGTGTTATCACAAAAACACGATTTGAATCACAAAACCATTGCATATGCAAGTAAGGCATTTTCCCAAGTTGAAATGAAATTTAATGAATGTGAAAAGGCCCTATTAACCACTGTGTGGGCGCTACAACATTTCCGCCCCATTGTTCAGGGAGAAAAGGTGATTATTGAAACAAATCATCAACCTTTGCAATTTTTAGAGAGTAAAAGAATTAGATCAGGAAATCTAGCACAATCCAGAATCACTTCATGGACGCTGGCATTACAAGGTTTTCCCGTAGAAGTGAGATATGGACAAAATAAAAAGAGCCCAATTGCTCAAGGGTTAGCTGATTTACATGACTGTGCAGCTGAACAAATAACAAATGAAATGGAAGTGGAAACTAGTTTGCAAGAATTTGAACAATCACCACACAAAGCTTTTGATGAAAAAACATGCAAGGATTTGCCAACTGTATATGTGGATGGCTGTGCTTTTCACATTGAAAATGACAGTAATAAACAATTAGTGGCAGGAATAGGAAATGTCTGGTTGAAATGTAAAGGCGTTCCCAGTATAGGGATGAGGATTGGAGATAGGAGCAGTCAGGTGGCGGAATTGGCAGCCATTTATAAAGCAATTGCTACTGCAGTTGATAAAAAGTTCAGTGAAATTGTCCTGGTGACTGATTCTGACTATGCACGGAATAGCTTTGTGGAGTATTTGCCTGGTTGGAAAGCAAGAGGCATGGTTACATACAACAAAAAGCCACTTAAACATGGAAAAATGATACAAGCCATAGACAAATTGGTGTCAGAAAATAATTTAACAATATTCTGGAGAAAAATTCGTGGGCATTTAAAAACACCAGGAGAGGATAAGGAGGGAAATGATAAGGCAGACCACCTGGCTAAGATTGGGGCTGTGATGGGAGAATTGCTACCTATTGATTATTTAATGGGTGAAATACAAATTGATGCAGTCACACGTTCTAAAGCACCAAAGGAGGTAGATCAACCGGTGGTGCAGTGGAGTCATGACACGCCAGACCAAGATTTGATTGAGGCACAAAAGAATGATCACATTTTGGGAATCTATTATAATCATTTGATAGACCCCGAAAAAAATCCTTTAGAAGAAAGTGATTGTATGGGAAAAGAAGAGTTGAGGGTGTTATTAAAGAACAAAACACAAATTAGATTACAGGATGGACTCATGATTAGAGAGTCCATAACAGGGCAAATACAGTGGGTAGTACCCCTTTCATTCAGAGGACTAATGCTACACCATGCACATGATGCCATAACTGCAGGCCATAGAGGTTCACAAAAAACATTAGAAATACTAAAAGATTATGCTTACTGGCCACATATGTCCCAAGATGTGGAATTATATACTAGAGGATGTCTAGTATGCGCCCAGATTAAACCTGCTTCACCAATGCATAGAGCACCATTGATGAAAAGAGGCCTAACTCTCCCATGGTCAGATTTGCAAATAGACTATGTAGGTCCTTTAAAAAGGTCGAGCAGGGGACACCGTTATATTTTGAGTGTGGTATGTTTGATGTCGAAGTGGATTGAATGCATTCCTGCACCAGATTGTAGTGCGCAAACAGCAGCCACATTGCTAGTGAACCATGTGTTCTCAAGGTTTGGGTTGCCACAAAGAATTGAGTCAGACAGAGGAAGTCATTTCATAAGTACTCTAATGAGTAAGGTATGGCAAATACTAGGTGTGAAAAGGAAACTACATATTGCATATCGGGCGGCGTCTTCAGGTACAGTTGAAAGAAGCAATTGGTCTGTTGTGGATATTTTAAAGAAATTTGTGGCAGAAGCAGGTTCCAGCTGGGATTTGCGTTTACCATTGGTTTTGATGGCAATCAGGTCGACTCCTGCCAAAGCAACAGGTGTTAGCCCCCATGAGGTCTTAACAGGTAGGAAAATGGTGTTACCACAACACCTACTATACAGAACACATGAGCAAACCCTTGTGAGTGCATCCACAGTTCATGAATATATTGATGAACTGAGGAGGCATTTGCAACATGCATTTGCTTTTGTGCAGAGAAATCTGGAAAGAGCTGCTGACAGTGCAAAATCATATTATGATAAAAAGACATCAGTAAAGGAATACAGTGTAGGGGATCAGGTGTACAAGTTTCATTTTGGAAAAAGTAAACAGAAAAATTCTAAATTTCTAGCAGCCTGGCAGGGGCCATTTCGAATTATAGATAAGGTCTCTCCTGTAGTGTATAAAATTTTGAAAAATGAAGGTGAAACAGCAATAGAGCAGTTTGTCCATGTAAATCAAATCAAACCATGCCATCCCAGACATGAGATCAGGCAGCTTGAGCATGTAGAAACAGATAAAGTCCCTTGAACACAAAAAGAGAAAATAAATGGGTGTAATCAGGAGGCGGTGACAAAGAAGTAAAAAAAGTTGATTGTTATGATGGTACATAAACACTGTAGTATATGTAAAATATATAATATAAAATAAATAAATAAATAAATGCACATATAACGGAAGCTCGTGGTTGGTGTGCAGAGAGAAAATGTATTAAATATTGAATGCTGTTTATGTGTGCTTGTTTTCTTTTAACTTGTGTTTAATTTCAGAAAAAGAAAAACGAAATATTTTTACCAAGCATGTTTTATTTTTGGCAAAAGGGTGAAGTTAGTATTGTGATATGTACTTAATTTGTTTATTTTCTATTTAATTTAGAAAATTAACATTATTTGGTCGGAGGTTCCGGGATCAGAGGCCACGGGAGACGATGGAGTCCTGGAGTCCCCTGGATGAAGACCAAAAGATGCCTGCCTCCAGGTGAAGGTGAAGACAAGATAACCAGAATGCTGAAAAAGATGACTCCTATGGATCTAAGATTGCCAAGATGAAAGTGTACTCGAATGAACCAAATAACAAGCTGGTCGGGCCATATCAGAGACAGACAAGAGTGCTGACATATGGAGTTCCACGTATTTATTATTTTAATTATTTATTTTAATTTGTTATATTAATTATTTGTTTTGGTTAGTTGTTTTATTTCATTGTTTATAATTGACTTGAAAAATATAAACTTAAAGTAATGCCACTTCCACTGAGAACGCAAATGTAGAACATTTTGTAAACTAATGAACTCAGATGAATACTGTATTGATTGCAACTTTTTCATTGATGCACATGAATATTCATTTTATTGGATTGCTATATTGTGAAAAGAAGAAAAAGAACAAATTGTTTTTAGGAATTGGCTTGGATCGTAGCCAGATTCTAAAAACAAAAGGAGGGTATGTAAGGATATTTGGCGTGTTACAACACAGAGTACAGCACTACTGCACAGGTAGCAAACAGCACAGAGTACAGCACTACTGCACAGGTAGCAAACAGCACAGAGTACAGCACTACTGCACAGGTAGCAAACAGCACAGAGTACAGCACTACTGCACAGGTAGCAATTTTTTTTTTGCAGCACCACCACAAGGGTATGGTGCATTGCTATATGTGTTACCAGATTAACAAGAAAAGACAGGCTATTCAGTCAAAAACGATTTTAACATATAAGATGCAAATCTATTCTTACAGTTAAAAGCACACGTGCTCATTTAAAAATGCACACTATTTTTCACCTGAAATGCCTATGGTGCGAGAGACACATTTGAAAATAACAACTAACCTTACTGATAACTAACCTGACTAATGAAACATAATCCACTAATAAAAATGTGTCTCCACTGCAGAATTAGGCCTATTCTGAAAGTGAACTTTTAAACGCACATCCATTTTTTTTTCTGTTCTCTCTGCTGCCCTGTCCATATAACTATAGGAAGCAAATGGGCTCGAAAGAACAGGAAATCAGTTGGTTACAAAGTATTACTATAAAAATGAGCCATTGTGTAGAGAAGGAGGAGATGGCGTGATTAATTCTGATTGGAGCAGCGTCATAGCAAGTATCATGCTAGAGGGAGTGATCAGGTTTTTGCTGGGGGGAGTTTGAGGAAGAAGAAAGGCAGTCAAGATTTGGCAGAGCTGGGAGGAAGACCTTTTCCTGGTTGGAGCATTCCTATCTGCAAAAGCTGAGAATTCCAGGCAATGACCCCGGTTTGAGAAGGAAAGGCGATCCTTTTTACTGGGGTTAATCTTCAAGGGAGCCACACTCAGAAAGAGAACAGCTAAAGAAAACTTCACTGAACAGATAAGGTAATTACATAAGTGTGGGAGCTTAGTGTGTACGAGAATATGCAGTCAGTGTAGGATTCCTGTGCATGCCTTAATCAAATGCTAATGTTGCAATTTGAGTTCTGTTCTCCGCCACTCTCTTTGTAGTGTGTCATAGACAAAGCTGTTACTGTGCTGTTTTAGTTATTTCTGTAAAGAGTGAGATCGTGTTTAAATGCAACTTTTATAATACAGAAAAATATTTGAAAGCAGACGGGTGGTGTGTCTTCTATTTACCAATACAGTGCTGATGAGGGGAGATTTTTAAACAGTGCAATTGTCATTTTGCATGATCAGATTCAGTATGAACAGTTGTGAGTGATTGTAGCATAGCTTGTTGGAGGTACATGAGCCAACGGGAAGAGAGACTCTCTGGACATAATTCCCTACCGTATATAAGGTAGTGGAAATTACCACATACAGCTCTCTGTCGTAAATAAGTCAGTGAGATTGCCCATGGTGGCACACTAACACTAACACTAACACTGAAAATGTGGTATTCCTGAAATGTAGGCCTGAGGTCTCTCTAGTGATTACACGAAAAATCTAAGCAAAGATAAGGGATTCTGGACATTGGGGCCACCAATAAAACAAGGGAATAACGCTCACCAAAATACCACCAAATACGCATACCAACCACGCACACCAAATATGCATGTCTGGGTGCTGAAATAATGCATGTCCACTGTATTATTGTTGTACAGGGCCCAATCTGAATACGAGGAGTGATTATTGCTAAGTTATTTTTCGGCGGTAATAAAATACCGTCAGGCCCCAAATCTCCACAAAATACCCTACACGCCTTACCTCAAGCAGAATTTGCTTATAACAACTCCCTGCACTCAGCTGCGGGTTTTTCTCCATTTTTTGCTTTGCATGGGTTTCACCCTCGCTCTTTGCCACTCGAACCGACCTTGCCGTCCGGCAATCTGGCTGCCTTTGCCTGCATCCGGGAAATGGACCAAGTGCATCGAGATGTTCACCTGCACCTTCTACGAGCTGAAGCCAGGGCTAAGAGATACGCCGATGCCCGTCGATCTTCGGCCTCTACTTACCTGCCCGGTATGAAGGTTTGGTTGTCCACTTGGAATTTGAAAATTCCTGGGAAGAAACTATTAATGCCTAGGTTTGTGGGTCCTTACCTTGTTGCTTCTGTGATCAATCTGGTGGCGGTCTGCCTAACTCTTCCCCCCTCTTGGTGGATACACCCGGTTTTTCATGTTTCACTGTTAAAGCCTTAACGTGCTGGTACCAGGCTGTTGCATAGACCAGACCCAATCTTGGTTGACGGAGAGGAGGAATTCGAGGTTTCCGCTATTCTTGCCGTCCGGTTGTCTAGGGGCAAACCATTCTATTTGGTGGATTGGAAGGGTTACAGGCCTGAGGACCGGACCTGGGATTCTTTGGATCATATTCATTCACCAGATTTATTGCAATCCTTTCATGTTGCCAGGGGGTTGCCCTGGCCTTTGGGGGCGGATGCTGTAACATTTCGGGCCCCGCACTGTAGGCGCACGGCTCGTTTAAATACATTCAGGTGGTGTGCGTCTCCATTCCTCCAACGTTGGAGGTTGCCGTGGAGACGCGGGGCTCGCCTCTCTCACCTCGGCGCCGAGTCACATGTAAGTCAGCAGACGGCGACACACCGAGGCCGCGCCCCTCTTGCAAGGCATTGATAAACACCAGCCGTGCATCAGAACGCTGCTTCTAATTAGCGTTCCGCACTTTATCTAATACAAACCTTGATTCCTGTTTACCAGACTTCGGACCTCGACCCGACCTTGCTGCTTGTCTACTCCCTTGGATTTGTTGAACTGGTTCCTGTTTCCATTCCGGTCTTTTGGAGGCAATGCCTCCTTAAGTCTTCCCTGCCTACTGCAGCGTTCTGAACTTTCCTTTTTTGCACGCTGCCTCTTCCGCTGTTAAATTTCCGCTCAGAGCATCAGTACGCTTCATTCATTCTCACCTCTTGCGGCAACAGGCAACTTAACATCACCTCCAATACTTCTCTCCTGGAATTCATGAAACAGCCCTGTGAGCCTCAAGAAGAGATCTCAATCCTTTTTTTGCCAACGCTGTATTACCCCTGCAAAACGTTAATACTACCGCTTAGCAAACCAAGGGGTGAATTTCCTTTGTTTCTTGACACTCATTTTGAAATCAACTTGCCTGCTTCCAAGTGGACCTTTTGATATCATCGCCTAGTAGAGACTCTTTCTGTGTGGAACTTTACGCCTTGGAACCCTTGTGCACTGTGGACGCTATCCTGTTGTTAGTGCACCATCCCGGCTCTAGTTTGCGTTCCGCTTGTCGTCCGGGGTACTTCCCGCTACTAACCTCCCTATTTGTTATTTTCTCCTGTCGTTTCTGAACCACTTTGCCCTTCCTGCCTCACCAAGGGTAAGAACTCAATAGGGTACTTATTTAGGCATTATCCTATCACCAAAGGGGTTAACTGGTTCCTTCTTGTTTTTGTCTCCTTTTTTCCAGTTGTTGGCTATTTGGTAGAGATCCATTCTTATTGAATCCCAAGTTTCTGTTTAGGGGGATACAGGTAGATTAACATTCAACCCCCAATTGTTCTGAAGGGAGCTCCTTTTCATCTGACTAACCTGTTGTCGTTTTTCCTTTACAGTCTTGGCGTAGCGGTGTGGGTATCTCCGCTTTTTTGAGTAAACCACCATTCTGTCTGTCATCCTACACAACAGAAGGGTATATTGCTAAAAGGAGTTCTTCAAGTTGAGGAGGCCTGGTTCTGGGTGTATTCCCTATTGGGAAAAACACCACAGCTTGGGCTGAACTATTATCCGGAGCAGCTCCCTCTCATCTGTGCATTGAGGTCGAGCAACGCCCCGACCTGTTCAGCTATCGGTGAGTTACAGGTAGTGGCAATTAGATGGTGCTCTGCATGTGTTGCTTTCCCGCAACAACAGTCTCTTCTACTAACATATTGAAGGTAGCTTGTTTGTGTGCTTTTTATTCAAACCCACCATAACATAATGCAAATGGTAAACATGCACCCATTATTCAAGCTCAAGAATGTAGCCTACAGGGCCCTGATCATCCCCAATGAGGGTGCAGTTTGTATGTGGTTGGTTCCTGCATTCTTGGGACCTGTTGGAATTGGGTTAATAAAGCTATTTATAAAAGAGTGTTGCCAATCATGACAATTCACTCAGATGAAGCAAAATGCAATCTTTTCAGCTAAATTACATTCCCAAAGTGCATTGTTCTTTGAAGTTTCAGTGAGCGACTATATAGCGTATTAATAGGATAGCACCATTCAATTGAATAAAAAGCGAGGGGTCTGCATTCCAAAAAAAATCATTAAGCAAAATGACTGGCATCAAGATATTAAACAGAGTGCTCCAATAGTATCAAATACACATTTAAATTGTTTCACGCACATACATATTACATGGAGTGTTAATCCCCTCAGGATTCTGTCCAAGGCCAAACGCTCATGTTCACCCATATTTCTTGAAACATACTTTGTTAAAATGCTAAGATTTGAAATGCACTCTCTTTCATGCCTAGCCAATGTACCTGTTTACGCTGGTGGTTTGAGATTTAGATACTCCATCTAGAGTGGACTAAAGTGGCAGCTGCCAGCATTCACGAGGTGCAGAAGTGTTAAAATCTGCAAAAACACTCCCTTAAAACTGCAAAGACGCTCAGGTCCTATAAGGGTGGCAGAGGTTAGATTCACAACAGAATTAGGCGTTGATGTAAAATACAAGCACCTCTTCCTTTAGCTTCATCAAAAGACAGGGAATACCCTCTTCTAAGGAACATGGAATGCACAGAGCTGATCTCACCCATACTGGGACCTACATTAAGACCAGGCACTGAGGTGCATAAAGGAGAGTACATCTCAGGTTTAGGCCTTACATTCTGGCATATGAAATCAGACCTTTCCCTCAGAATGCAAGCAAATAAATCCTTCAAAGAATAATTTAAAACACATTTGCCCCTTCTCAGAAGTTCTTGGCTAAAAGAACACTGCAACATAATGGCTTCTGAGTAAACAATCTTCATTTTAGCAACTATTCAAATCATCCCAATTTTTCCTGAAAGGTTCCTATATACTAGCATAGGTGAATAATGATTTGTCAAAAATGTTGTCGCGGATCTGAAAGGTTGCACAAGTCCCTCCTCTTAGCTTGCAGGCACCAATGAAAAAGTGTCCCACGATTGCAAATGGCAATGCATTCTTTCTGTGACAGACTGTTTTAGTAGTACCCAAGGGGGAGGTTTTTGATAAAATGTGATGCAGATTCTGCATTAAAAAAATATTCATTCAGTAACACTGGTCAAAACAACTAGCCACAAGTAACTTATCTAAGTAGCCCACATGGGCCAAAAACGTGTCCCTCGTTGACCAAATAAACTGGCCCACACTAGCATTTTGTGTTTTTTATTCGGGCATTGCCCTATTGCCCTATGGGACAGTTCGACCATCCAAGTGGGGGGCTTCACAGAGGGTAACAATGAAAGCATCTAAGTTGATTACCTTCTTGCTTCCATAGGCATACCTGTTATTACAGATGTGTGTTTCCCAATATGAATTTCCCTCAATCACGCAGTTTTGTTTTTCGAAGTCCAGGTACGTGAGGTATTTCAGAATTATGGGATGTGGTATTTGTCAAAAACTGCATATTTGGAATGGTTTTACACCAGACTGGAACTAAGCCCATAATTAAAATACAGCTTATCACACGTGAAAACCAGATTACTGATGTGCAGAATACACTGTTCCCCACACACACCCTCTGTGTGCTGCCTAATGGTACTAAAGAAAGGATATATCTAGGTCACTCTCCTCTGTTACACTGAAAGGGGTGTGCCTAGGTTTGAGGGTCTAAGATGCACTACACCCTTAATTTAGAGTATGAAGAGTAACACTAGTATAGATTAACCTATACCTGCAGGGGGCAGCAGTACACGAAGACATGAACTACCTTTGGCTTTATGAACACACGCACAATATTCAATATTTACTTACCTAAGACTATGCCAGACTTTGTTAAAGAGAAATCCTGGGGTATTTCAATGAGCTATTGATAAAAAGTCAAGCAGTAGAGGACCAATCAGACACTGGCCAGGTTGCCGGAAGCAGGTGTGAAGCAATCTCTCAAGTAAACAGCGTAGTTCTTGACTAAGGAGTCATTCCTAGCTCCTGAAGTTACGGCTAAAAGGATGTTTTCTGAGTCAAATAATATAAAGGGACTGCACAATTTTAAAAAAAGCTACCATTTTAAGAAACGTGTGAAGCATTTTAATATTGACCGACTACAGTGAAACATTCAAAAAGGAATATGCAAACCTCATTACCTCTTTTCTAGTTAGTAAAGTACATTTGGAGCCGTGAAACGCAAAAATCGTAAGATTCATCATATGCTCCTTAAGCAAGATGTTCTTACTGTCGACAGAATTTACAATTGCCAGTGTTTGTGATAGCTTATAGTTTGACACAATCTGCTCCTGTCCAGATGGCATGCTTTGAACTAATGACTCTTAAAAATAATTTGCTTTCTCTGCATATTCCCTACCGTGCTCTGGATCAATATTGTGCAACACATTTATGACATTTATGACCTCAAAATATGTAGAAAATCTTAGGAACCGCCTTCAACATGCTTTCACATAAACTTAGAGGATTCAGCAGTGCATATAAATACCCATTGTGGCATAAATATTTAAGAAAAAGAATGAGGTAGACGATGAAGTCAAAGTCTACAACTTCCAAACAAACAAGGCACATTTTTTTTGTTTTTCTCCTGTTTGTACCTATAATTAATTTTATTTATTTACATAAATACATTTTTATTTATTTTCCCAGTTACACACAAAATCATCATTCATAAAAGGGATGAAACAGAAGAACGTTGTTTTATATTAAACAGCTTAAAATCTGCCATCAACGATCTGTCTCAAACTCATTGAAAGATTGTCTCAATCTGAGGATATTCTAACTGATGCAGTAGGGCACTTTACACAGCATGAGCAGTATTATTGTTACAAAAAGGTGAAGGTGTGACCATATATATAAAAATAGAAAAATAATATATTTGAATACGACACATTATCAAAACTTAAATGCCTAAAAGCCTGTCCTATGTCTAAAAAACAGTCCACAAGCTTACATACATAAAAAAACACATCTCATGTCTGTAGTCAATCCTCAATCGTTCAAACGTAAGTCAATGTCAACTACGTTAACACATCTCACCAGGCCGAAGTGGCTAAAACCCGACAAATTCTTTTCCATAGGATTGTAAGGAAGACGATAAATGCTTCCTGGGAGCCACTCATGAAGACATTCCAAAGTTCTTCACCACTAATGTTCGCCTCTATGCCAGCAGAAAGTAGCACCAGTAGGCAAATCTTCCCAACAGACTAGCATTCGGTCAGGAGATGCCTCGAAGCTTCCAATGTCATTTTTCCAAATAGGTGGTCGTTTCTAGGAATGTTACTCCAAGCGCCCACTATCTCAAACATCTTGACAACATTGATTTTCAGTCTAAGACAGTCACACATCAATGAGTTCTCCAAGAAGTGATGAATATAAGGTTGGGGATCAACCTGTCAAATTTTGAGTGTAATGCTTTCAAGATGGGTCACATCCCGTAATTTGCAATACAAATTAATTTCCAAGTATTTGTAGTTGGAAACATCCTTGACTGCAGTCCCCTCTATGTGCCAGTTTGGGCTCTGTCCCTTCTTGTGAGGAGGACTATAGATCAAGACCTTTGTTATCGCCATATTAACTTGAAGGGAATTTGCTCTAGAGTATTTATGTAAGGAACATAGCAAGGATTGTAACCCTCCCGGGGTGAAATCAAAGAGCACAAGGTCATCAGCATAACCCATCCATTGGATGGGAGTATCTCCTAATTTAGGAGTTATTTTTGTATTCTTAGTTTAACTGACAGCAATAGAAAAATGGAACACCAAAATGTTTTCTGCCAATTTAAAATACCTAATGATCCTTTTCTACTTGTCTAGAAATCCTGTATCTTCCTTGTTTACATAAGTGGAAGTAGTGACCTCACACGCCAAATGGATCACTTAGCTTCAGGGGTTAGAATTTCAACCTGGTGGAAAAAAGGAAATTGAAGGAGTCCACACTGACCATGACAGCATGAACACTATTCACACAGATTCTATTTCAACAATTCCAAGTACAGACACAACCCTAGTTTATGGAGGCTGGTGCATTATCTTTAGTGGGAAGCACAGTTGCTGTTGTGGAATATTTTGACTGAAAAAAGCTCATCCACAAGACTGTCTTCGATAACCTAGTGACATCAATAGGGATGAAAAAGAACATACTAGGTTATATGTAAACAATCATGTTACCTAAGATATTGTGACCAACATTGTTACGGAAAAGCTTAATATGATCCATGTGTCATGCAATTGTCTGGACAATCATGAGGGCCTCTGTGAGTATTTTAGTATCCATCACCTACTTAGTATCTGTATAAGCTGTGGAAATCAAGACCGGCGAGTTGCAAGAAGTGGCAGGGCAATTACACTCCCAGATGCAGTAAATAGAAAGACTACCAGTGATATTCTACCTGGATGAAGCAATCCAACTGCAGCTGTTGTCCCATTCCACCAAACGACAAGAAAACAATTCCAACTAATGTACTATACATTCCAAGAGCCTATAATAAGCATTGCCCCAGAAATATCTCAGTGAGGTACATGATGTGGAGAAAAGGTCCTATATGACAGTATTCCTCTATCCTAATGTACTTAAACGTTTGTAGAATTGATGCAAATATGTTTCCTTCTATCCCTTGCTGATCACCTTTAGAACATTTTCCTTATTTACCTGACAGTCTTGGGCACGTGCACTGTACCATCGTATGCAGTTTGTGGCAATTGAACATTTAAAAACTACCTGTTCAGAGAAAACCTCATATTTTTAATGCTTGGAATTAATTGCACTGGACACAAATGTGCAGTGGCGTATGTCACTCAGGGAACATTAATGTTCATGCCAGTTTCTTTTTCTCTAGCCCATATCACTGTACTTGGGGGAACTATATATATTGTACAGTGCCATAATTTAATTTGATCATGAAACATTAATGGTGATGCCAATTCCTTCTTCTCTATCACATATCACCAAACACATGGACAATGTTTTCTCTGTGATAGGAATGACATTGCTCTAAATCAATGGTGGGGGTTTTAAAGGAATAGTTGAGATGATCAAATGTTTCAATTCCACTTGATCATGGATTAAAATGTTCATTGCAGCATAAGATAAACATGCCTTGAGCTCAGCAGCCAACTTGAAAATCACTTGAAAGAGGAGGTTCGGCTATCGGTGTAATACACAGCATTGTTTTATCAAAACGCATGGGCACAACCTATGTTAATTCTTTTGTATTTGTATTTAATGACATTTATTGAACGCCATCGCAAAGGGGTATTACATAGCAATAAGAACAGTACAAGTGTAGAGGTTATAAGCTTGGGCAGTTTAAGAAGAAGAAAATAGAAGTAAAAGATTAGCTTTAAGATGTGACCAAAAGATGTGCAGAGAGGGAGAGGTACGGATATCAGGAGGAAGGACATTTGAGTTTTGGGGTAGGAGGAAAAATGTGCAGAAACACAAGGGATACATGGAGGGTTGGGAGAAGGAAGAAGATGCAGATGTTGAGAGAGAACAGTGCGTGCAAGGGTGTAAGGAGAGATAAGAGATGAGAGATAGGGATGAGCAAGCTCATGGTAACATTTCAAAACAATGGTAAGAAAGTTGAAATGGAGGTGAGAATCAAAAGGAAGAAGAGAGGTTGAGAGAAAATCACTTTTAAGAGAAGAACAAGGACACAGTTAAAAGTGGAGATGATTAGCAGAGTTAAAAATGTAGTGGTGAGGGGCAAGGTGATATGAAGGAAGGCCAACCTGTTAAGGATTTCAATCAGGCGACATGCATACCGTGGTCTCGGCCTAGTATGAAGCGCCTAACTGAAGTGCTTTTCTCCTTATTTATGTGGATTCAATTTTGGGATATCACAACCCCTTTTCAAATACCCCAGGTCACAATGGACCATGACCAGGCTGGTTGGTCAAATGTAATATTTATGTACTTAAAATTCAAAAGAAATCACACACTTTTTAATATGGGGCAGGAATCACCAATGGAGTGATAGTTACAAATGAAAATGTGAGCAATGCACTGGGTTTGACTTGTGGAGTGCATACACAGAACAACAGGATAGGAGCATGTTTGATTTAGGACAGATAGCACCCAAGTTAGGATTTCCCCTCGCAAAGTTCCCTCAACCCACAAATAATCAATTCTGAATGGAGATAAGGAAGCAGCAGGTGATCAGAAATATAAATCCGAAAACTGAATTCAAATCCGATCTTCCCTCCCCAAATAAGAGTGAATAACGGATTTGAAACCCTTGCAGTGTTAAAAAGGACACTCGGAAATGGATGAATAAAATAAGGAATGTGTGCAAAACCTTGAAACAAACACAGTTCTTCACTAAAGCAACAATGTACAGGAATTAACAATCACAAGCAATAGATTAGCAAGAGCATACAGTTCGAAAAATGAATGGAAGATTTAAAACAGTTTCACATCAAAATGACATGTTGGAACCTTTACAAATATTTCCATTTTCCGTCTAAATTTACCAAAATGGTTTCTTTGAAAAACAGGTGAAATATTGTAAATTGCAACGCGGTCTTTGGTTTGGGGAATAGCTATATATCACAGGTACACTACGCGAGTGAAATAAGTCTCTAGCTGGTAAATTGAATGAGTTATGCAAGATCTAAGAAGGTGCGATAGAAAAAAAAATGGTTGTGATGAGAATAGTTTTACTCTACACAAGAGTATTCAGGTTAGGCCACCAAAGAGGGACACAGTAAGCTCTAGGGTTGATTTGTGAGTTCAACACTCTCGCCCCAGCGCCCACCCTGGCGGAACCAGTCCGATCACTCGAAATAGGATTAATAGCTTAGGATTTCACAAGACAAAATTACTAAAGAGATGGCGCTAGCACTAGAAATCAATGGCAGGGTTGCAAGAATGATTGTGACTGTATGAACAAGGTATCAGGATAAGGATAGGGTGACTTAGAGAGTGGGATGAGGACAAAGACAAGATAGGCTATGGGTTTATATTGAGTGGCAATTGATACTCACAGTTCACTTTTAGTTGTTGGATTTTGGACAGTCAACGGTTCTGGTCACTACACGGCAGGGCGCCTGACAAACCCCTGGGCAGTTCTAGTTACCAGGTAGCACTTCTGAACTGGCAATTCTGGCCACTGGATAATATAGGTCATCAGGGTAGCAGGAATGCAGCAGCATGCAGTGAATGGCAGCAAGCCAGGCTAGATGAGGATGCCAAAGGTACCACAGTTTTGCCCTTGTTCATGGGAAATGTAGTGCTTTATTTTTTATTGGAGGACTTGCTGGGAATGGGATCAGCACTGCTTGGGTATTGCAGTGGGCCCTGGATTAGGATCAGCAATGCTTGGCCTTGTAGTTGGATCTGGATCAGGAAGATGATGGGTACAGGAAGGCAGTGCAGGAAATCAGGAAGAGTGTGTGTCTAGAGTCTTGTCAAGCACCCATATTTATCGTGCATAATTACATCATCAAAGTATAGACCTGGCAGGCTTAACTATGCATGCCCTTAAAAACTACTAGGATTGGGCAGGGGTGCTAGTCTCTGCCTTGCACTCAAATGGTTGGATTTCCAAGGGAATGATGTCAGATTTATGAGGTAAGTTTTACAATGCCCAAACACTTCCACATTTGCTTTACTTAAAATCTGATTTTGCCAAAAACAGACATTTATTCAATTGCAATCTCTTAGTAAATTATATACACAGGTTACATATTATGTGCAGCACATGTCAGTCCAATCCTCAAGTCTGTGGGATCGTGTTTCGCCCTTCTGATACATTTTGGCATTTTCTAGCATTAAAGATTTGGCCTAAAATTCCAGAACTTTATACACAGATGTGAATTATCCAAGGAATGTATGTACAAAAATGTATGTTTGCAACATTGATACTTTTCGATTTATCCTCAATACTTTGCCCTTTCTGTCCCCAATGTGTCAGTAACTTCTACCATGTCTCAAAAGAAAGCACAAAAAAATCACTTTTAAACTGTGACATTTATACAATTTTTCAAAGTCTTGCTGTAAATATATACGTCTTTAAAGTTTATTCCTGAAATAGTCTTTGGGACCAAATGGCAGTCTCTTTGTTCCTGGGTCAATTATGTTTCTGTCTTTCACTGCTGCCAACTGTCATTTCCTTTGGAGCATGGTGGGGGTTTCTCCCTTGATGGAAGTTATATTGCCCCTTCACACTTCAGACTTCCTTCCCTGGGAGCTTCATTGTTTGGGTCCTAGCAGAGACAAAAGTCTGTTCAACCCCATATTGCTGAAGACTGGCAGGCTTTCATTCAGCAGTGTACTGTTCCAACACACAGGCATTTGTTTTTCTTTATTTGCAAAAGCCCCTTTTTTTACATGTGGTGCAGCTGGCCTTTACTTCTTAAATTTAAGTTTTCATCTCCAGCAACCTGACACACTGTCTTGCAGCTATAGTTATTCTCTTGAATGCTGGAGTTGGTCTGCAGCACAGATACATTGAAACAAACATGGCTCAGCTAGTTACAGTCTCTCTCTGAACAGCTGAATTTTGGATACTTTTGCAAACAAAAGGAATGTGTTTCCTGTGTAAGTAAAAGTTACGTTCCTGGTTGATTTTCTTTTAGAGTTGGTTTGACTGGGCTCGTCAATTAAGAATCATGCCTGTTTTTTTTCTGATGCACAGTGAGACACATAGAGCTTGGTAGGGCTTATGAATCACAGTGGCTTTAAGGAACAGAGAGAATTTAGCATCAAAGCCACATTTTTTGAAGGGGAAAAAGGGTTTCTTTTCCATGGTGATTTTGGCTTTTGCCGCAAAGCTACGCTGCTTTTTCCACTTTCTTCCTTTTGTTTATGTGGGAACCCACTGGCAATGTCCTTTAATGTGACCCCTGGTTCCATCCTTCTTGATGTGTGCTTGGCAGGATGGTGCAGCCATTTTTGTTGTTGCAAAACGCAGTCATGGCACTCCCAGGAGCCAGCACAACCCTTTGTGGTCGTTTCTGCGTAAATGCAGCTTAGTGATGTAGGGCAATGCTGTTGAGTGGGCCAATATATCCCACAAACCAACAATGCTGAGCAGTAATTAAGTCTTGAGAAAGTAGTTGAAAAGAACATACGTTTCATAGCCTGGAAAGAGAGAAAAGGTTAAACCTTGCATAGATTAAAGAGATGGAAATGACAGGTCCAAGCACTAGCGGAACTGTGATGAGAAACGCTAAGCCCAAAATCAAAGATCACACCCAGGTTACAAGCTGTAGAGGACAGTGGTATCAGGGAAGGGGGAAATACATATGGGATATAGGAGATTGTGGAGAGGGGACTGAAGGGGGAAATAAAGAATTTCAGTTTTTAAGGGGTAGAGAGAGAGAAAACTACAGGACATTCAAGATTGGATTGCCGAGACGTAAGAAGAGATATGGTCTGGAGGGAGTCGGAAAAGGAGGAAAAGGAGAGAAAGATCTCTGAGTCATCCATGACAAGAGACATTAAAGCTGTCGATAAATGAAACAAGAGGGATAGAATAATTGGAGAATAAGAGGAGACCCAGTACAGACTCTTGTGGGATGCCATAAAGTAGAGGAAAGGTGTAAGACGTGTTAACAGCCCAAGAGACAGTGAAAGTATGATTATAAAGATAGGAGTTTAACCAATCGAAAACAGACCTAGAAAAACTAAGAGCCAAAGAGAAAGAGCAGAAAGAAACATAGGGTGCCACACTGTGTTGAATGCCGCTGTGAGGTCGAGAGGGATAAGGGTGGAAGAACGTTTACAAGAGTTTTACACCTGAAGAAAAGCATTCTCAGTGGAATGTGCAGGCTGATAACCCAATTGACTGGGGGGCAGAAGTGAGTGTTGTTGGATATGAGAGGAGATTTTAGTATAGACGGCTCCTTTAAGAAATTCCAAACTGAAAGATAGAAGGAAGATAGGGCGGAGATTTGATGGAATAGATGGATCCAAAGAGTGTTTTTTAAGGATGGAAATAATAATTGCATGCCTGAAATTTAAGGGGAAGATGGAGGTGAGAAAGGAGATGTTAATGATAGCAGTAAGATAGCGTATGGGTAATGGTTAGATCTGAGCATGGAAGGGAAGCAGGGACAGAGTCAAGATAGCACGCAGTAGGATGAGCCCGAAAAAGGCAAATAGATTTGTCAGAGTAAGTCAGAAGGGAAGAAAGAGGATGGGGGGACATTGAGACAGACTGGTGTTCAGGGGAAAAGGCCGGAGATATTTAGAGAAAAGATTGAGAAAAGAAGGAGTGAAGGGTGGAGACTTTTGATGTCTAATAATCAGCAAAGTCAGAGGCAGAAGGAGTCAAGAAAGTAGACAGATTGGGAGAGGGTGGAGACAGTAGTTTGAGGAAGAGTTGAAAGAGGCCACAAGTATGTTGAGACAGTGAGGCAGCGAGACAGGAGAAGTACAATTGTTTAGCTTTTTTTTATCAAGCTTCTGATGTGTTTATTATTTTCAATTCTTTATTTTTGATATATGGCCAGTGGATGCTTTTGCCTTTACTTTCTCTGCCCCTCCTACACCTGTGGCTGACTCACACCCTGAAAC
Source organism: Ambystoma mexicanum (assembly GCF_040938575.1). Classification (NCBI taxonomy): domain Eukaryota; kingdom Metazoa; phylum Chordata; class Amphibia; order Caudata; family Ambystomatidae; genus Ambystoma; species Ambystoma mexicanum. The sequence goes on along the minus strand of NC_090941.1, from coordinate 97,809,623 downwards.
AGCCCTCTCTAACCTGCATCTTTCTATCTCCAACACTCTGGACATCCTTGCCCCTGTCATGAGAATCCGTTTGAAGCCTACCTCCAAGTGCAACTCTTTGTATGACTCTGACCTCGCCGCCCTGAAACGCAAGTGCAGGGTGGCTGAGAGCAAGTGGAGGGCCTTGGGCGCATCTTCTGACAAACTGGCCTGCCACCTGCTCCAAAGGCAATACAGACTCTCTGTCTTGTTCAAGAAGATATCCCACATGCAAGCCTGCATCTCTGCGGCCTCTAGCAATGTGTTCAAACTCTTTAAAATCTGCAAGGAGCTGGCCAATCCTTCTGCAATCACTCTTTCACTATTGGACCTTCCCCTCCCTCCTCAAGCACCCCCTTTTGCACTCCCTCCTCAAAAAACATTCTGCCAATCCTACCTGTCCAGCAAATGACCTCCCAATCTCTATCGCTCCTTTCCGAGGCAAACTCCTGGAAAAGCTGACCATCTTCCAGCTTACTCCCCATACTGAATCAGTTGGATGCCTCCATGACCATTAGTCTGGCTACAGAGCAGCCAGAGGCACAGAACCTGCTCTCCTGAACACCCGTGAAGATCTTCTCTCTAATCTGTATTCAAGCCTTACTTCTGTCCTCATCCTCCTTGACCTTTCCACCGCTTTTGACACAGTCAACCACTCCATCCTGATCAAGCAACTCTGTAAGAACCTGGGCATCACGTATCTGGCTTTGGAGTGACTGACCAACTTCCTCTGGGGCAGACCCTCCCAGGTCCAATTTGGGTCCTTTCTCTACACCACCTCTCTCGTCCCTGTGTGGTGTTCCAGAGGGCTCGAACCTCTCACCATGGCTCTTCAATGTCTACTTGGCCCGCTTGACCCACCTGATCTCTACCTTCTCCTCTAACTTTCAGAGTTATGCAGATGACACTCAGCTCTCCTTCTGGCTCCTGTCAGCCTCCTCTCCTTCCTCACTCATTCCTGACTGTCTATCCATGATTCAGGATTGGTGCACCTCAACGACCTCTGCCTTAATGCTAGTAAGAAGGAGATCCTTCTCATTGGGACCCCTGCTGCCACGTTCCCTCTTTCACTCTGGCCGCCCTGCTTGGGCCCTCTTCCTTCACCTTCCTGTTAGACAAAAATGCTTGCACCCATCTTCGACTCTACCCTCTCTTTTTCTCCGCACACCACAGACCTTGTCAAGAAGGCCCACTACCAGCTGCCCCTACTCAGAGGTATTCTTCCTTTTCTTACATTCCCCTAGAAGCTCACTGTCTCTAGAGCCCTGGTTCTCTCTAGGCTATAATTCTGCAACAGCCTCTTTCTCAACCTTCCCTCCTCTACTCTCCAGCCTCTGCAACTAATCCAGAACAGGAATGCAATACTTAGCCTTGGCCTCAAGCCCAGGTCCTGTATCTCTCCAGCTCTGAAATCTCTCCACTGGCTTCGGTTGGCTTCAAGGATCAAATTCAAGACCCTCTGCATTGTCCACAAGACTTTCTGGGGCCAAGGCCTGCACTACATCCAACTCTATCATCCAAAATACCTTCCTCCTTGAGCCCTTCGCCCAGCTACCTCAAACTCTCTAAGGGTCAGAAGGTTCTCCAGGCACAGAGTGCGGGGTAGAGTGGGGGGTAGATCTCTTTCCTCGGCAAGTGCCTCCCTCTCAAACTTGAGCCAGACCACCTGAAGTTCCAGAAGCAGCTCAAGACCTTCCTTTTCTCCTCTGCTTTCCCCCTCTCTCTTCGCTGATGACCACCTGTTTGCAGCACCAACTGGTTGCTTGGTTACCTTCAGAGTCTCACTGGGTACCAGGCTCCTCCATGATTAGTCTCCTCTGCACTGCCTCCGGGCCTACCACGCACTTAGGGCCTCTAACTGTAACCTGTACAGTCCCCTGCCTCCATACACCTACCCAGAGCCACGATGACCTGACTGCATTTCCGTCTTCCCTCTCCCTAACCTGCCATTGTCACACTTGCACAATCTGAATGACAAAAGGCCTAGTAAGATTGTTTGTCTTGTCCTCCCTCTGTCTCCCATCCCTTGTCTTGTCACGCATGGAGACACTCTTGTACAGCCGCGTTACAAACAATATATCAAATCATATCAAAAGTGATCATATAGGATTTAGGGAAATGCAAATTCTGACTTCATTTTAGCCATTGTGTAATTTTATTGTTCTCTCTGGAAATTCAACAGGGGTTGGGGTGTCATAAAACCATCTATATCCTAGTTGCTGTGCATGGGTGAATAAATTATGTTTGTTTATTGCCCAGTAGCTTATAGATGGCTCTAAGAGCTGAAATAATTCCACAAAGACATGTTGTTTCTCTACACAGCAGTCTTCTGAAAAGATCCTAATAATGGTTATTTCTTCGATGGTCAAAGGCAAACCTCTTCAAAGTGCTTCTGAAAGATTTTCTGGGTATGTTTATATTACATGGTGACCTGATTAGTAACATCATACATTGCAAAGTTATGTTAGCAGGATATTGTAATGCCTATAGACGTGGAACATGTTACAAAGTCTAGAGTGAAAACTACATTGCTTCACCCGGTACTATTTAACTTACACTCTTTTTGCTTTGATTATGAAATGTTAACCAGTGATGTTTCAATGTATTCACTTTATTCATGTAGTAACAGTGTAGGAATGGTTAAGGTGGGCTTTGTATTAAATAGAAAATAGGATAACATTTGACCAGTGTGGGGGAAAGTGTGCAGAAACATTCTCTAAAAATATAAAATCACTCTAAATGTCTTGCTAGTTTGGTAAATTCCATTTCAGCAGCATACCTATAAAAAGGAGGTCAACATTAACAAATCCAATTCAACAGCATTTCTGTCCAGTGCAATAACTGCTGGATAGATTGATACCAGGCTTACCCCAGAGGTTCTCCTCTGACACAAATCCCATGGTTTTCTTGGCTTGTTGAGAATGAATCCAGTTTCTTTAAAAAAACACACAAAAACAAAACAACATGGCATGAATACAATTACTGTTGAGTAAGGGAGAGCCCTGATTTGTAGATGCCAGGGGGAAATTGTTCTGTATTGCAGCCATCTTTGTTCCAAAGCCACTTTTCCTTTAATGGATAATTATTAGTTATTCATGCTTTGCCAAGGTCAACCATTCACAGAGACCATGATGGGCCTGGTAAACCCATGGAAAACTATCCATGGCTCAGGGACCGACCACAGATAACCTTTGTCTAGTGGTGTCCATGATACTGAAGAGCCTTCGACAAACCATGAAGAACCATGAATAGACATAAGCATTTAAATGACCTGGCATGTTTATTTTTCTATGAACTGTTAACAATTAGTTGTTTAAAATTAAACAAATATGACAAGGTAAGGGGGGTAGTGTCCAAGAGACAGGGGTGGTCGACTTGGTAGCCATAGCTATCCTGGGGAGAACTCTCCTATACTTAATGTTATGAACCATCCTTCCCCAAACTACATACATACGTACTACAAGTCCCATGAGCTCATGTAAGGGGTGAGGTTAAAGGAGAAATGGAGCGCTAGGCCCAAATTGTTCCAGAGAAAAGGTTCTGGCCCTTAATTCAGGTAAAACCATCAGAAGACATGTGGAGAAAAACAGCAGTAATTAATGGGTGGGTACGGCAAACGTTAAAGCCTGTGAGTTAGTGGAATCGGCAAAGGAGTCAGAATTATGAAAGAAGCATTGCAAGGACAAGCAGATATGACCCAGAGCAAGATAAATCAACCGAAGAGCAATAACCCACAAGTAACCAACAGAAATAAACCGCTTTCATGGTTTCTGCAACTGATAAGATGGTGGGTATGTAATCCAAAGGAAACAGTGGGACGACATGACTCTGAGGGCAAGAACATGGCCACGTCTGAGATCGAAAAGGCAGCAGGCTTATTTGAAAGCTGGAAGTCCCTAAAATCAGGCATAGAAAAAGTAAAAAGCTTGTTGGACTAAAAAAACACCTGACCAGAAGGGCCTATGTGAAGAGGCCAGGAGAGGTGTTAATTCCCATGGAAGTAAAACAAGGAAGTCTCAGCCATCAATCTGGTGTAGGGGAGCTAAAGAGGTAGGATGCCAATGGAGTGTGAGATACCTGTGGATTGTTTTCTTTTTGGAGAACAGGTTTTTTTGGTGTTTTCTATGATTACTGCTAAAGTCCAGTCAGGGGGAGGAGATGGGGATTTTCTGGGGTGAACTTACTGTACCCATCATGGAGGAAGAAGACTTTGTTACTTGCTGAGGTTGTCATCCACAGCCAGGAGGAGAAGGAGAATTGGGTATCTTCTGTACTCAGCTTGTAGTAGGAGAACAGTGTTGATTGCTGTGGTTGCCATCTATAGGTAGACTGGAGAGAGACTGTGATTTGTAATATCTTATTTCCAATTGACAAGGGCAGTGTTTTCCAGGGACTGCTCTCTGGAGTGACACTGGACCCAACTGTGCATCATTACAAGAGAGACTTACTCAGAGAGAATTTGCTGAATGTGACATACATTTCTATTGGTTCATCCCATTTCCTCATCCCCCACCCTATTATATCCCTCATGGGTATGAGCTCCCCATGGATCCTATTAGTATTCCTATCCCACTAACTTGTCCTGAACCATAATTTTGTTAGTAATAAAGATTTATTTTAAAAATCTGGTGTGCAGTCGTCTTCTTTATCCCAGTTTTGTGACACAATACATGACTATGATGACTAATAATCCCCAGAAGAGCACTGTTCAATGAACGGAAAACTTTACTTCTTGGCAATGCCAAAGTATACCTATGAAACAAGCAATAACTGGAAAATTAATACAATGATAAAACATAGAAAACAGACCGTTGATGACAGATTGGTTTTCCTGTGGAATAGCAAGTATATGTTTAGTGCAGGTTTTCACTATTAAATTAGCTTGACAACATCAGGGTGACTTTCGTGAAATGTATACTGAAACAATCTCCCAACGTTAGATGAAATGAAACAAGTATATATCCACTGTGAACTGTGTTCAGAAGGTATTTGTTCATGTTGTAATTGTGCAAAAGAATATGAGCATGGAAATTGGCTCAGCCCTAGGTGACAGAACATTCAGTTCTCTATCATGGTAGCAGAGATCATCGGTCTACCCTGCATTGCATAAGATGAATGAAAAGCAGAACGTTGATGGCTGTTAGGTTTTGGATTAAGCATAACCTCTTTCACTGATCTTGGTAATCCTCCGGTCCATCATGTTTACACCAGACATATCATTATAGAAAGGCAAAGACCATATACAAATCCGTATTTTTCCCACCCCAAAAGGAGCAGTCCAAACCAAAACGTTAGGTCACATACATTCTGCATGATACCACAAGCAACCACAGGCATCTTTCAGGCTCATTGTCAATGAGGTGTAGCTTGGGACTCAAGGCATGGCAAACTCGGGACCCATGTCTTGGCATTCCCATCAAACTCAAGGTGACAGTAGCAAAAAAGCGCCGTAATGGCTGGAAGGTTTTAAGTTAATTATAACCTATGGAATACCCATGTACAAATCAGGCTTAATCCCTCTGCAAAAGGGGAGATTCAGCCCAACATCCTAGACTGCATGTCTTCTACATGAAGCCACATACATCCCCTGACACATGTAAGGCTTATTAGCCAGCTCAGTGAGGTGTGACTTGGGTCTCTATGCATGGCAAGCTTGGGATCTACATATGGGCATAACTGCCCTACAGATGGGGTCTTTAGAAAAACGTAAAGGTATTGATTGGAAGGTTGTGAACTAATCCAATCAACTGGCATTGTTCTCGGCAACTCCGCAGACCACTGTGTTTGAGCGTGCCATGCTATTATAGATGGTCTAGATGGTTGCCCAGATCGATGCAAGTGGTTATGATTGATTCTTAAAAAACAGCAATCAGCATTCATTTTTACATAAGATGTATTTAACGTGTTTGTCTTGGAAGCAAAACAACGCATAGCAACACAGGTTTGAATCCCAGTCTTGAGCTTAGAAACCGTTCTCAGGTATTAAGCGCGTTGTAAAAGAACAATTATAATTAAATTAACTAGATTGCTAGTGAATAAAGAAAAGGGTATTCAGTGGATATGGATTGTAACTAATTTGTATTTTGGAAGGTTGGTGTTTTGGAGTCGGGGTTCCTTTAATGGATGCTAAAAACAGTAGTTCAAAATGGATTGGAAACAAAACATGCAGAATTTGCTCATGAACACTAATTCAACTCCAATTAATAATTGTCCATAAAATAAAAAGGATACACTAAATCAAAGAGTCATGTCAATGTACCTTGGACAATCCATGGTCAAATTACTTAGAACACAAAAATGAGAGGTCACAGAGGATACAGTTGCCCCGTCCAGATCATCAAAGATGCAGCAAGAGACCTATCCCCCTTCATCTCCAAGCTAATCAACTTATCCTTCTCCACCAACTCAGTACCCAATAACCTGAAACAATCATGTGTTCTCCCTCTTCTAAAAAAACATCTCTGGACCCAGCCATTCCCACTAAATACAGGCCTATCACAACGGTTCCATTCTTGCTAAAAATCATTGATAGAGTTGCCTACCTGCAAATTCAGGACTACTTAGAGACCAACCAACTGTTAGGATTGGTCAATCTGCCTTTCGAACTCAACATGGAACAGAAAACGCCATTGTTGAGCTCAAAAGCCAGATTGATGACATTAAAGACAAAGGCAAGGCTGCCATCCTATTCCTCCTAGACCTCTCAGCAGCCTTTGACCTGTTCGAACATAAAATACTCTGCAACCACCTCTCTTCCGCTGCCCATTTCTCCCCCTCTGCTGTCATGTGGATACAGTCCTTCTTGGCCAACAGAACCATGAGGGTTTTGTCATCCGCGGCAGCAGCAGACCCCATCCCAATCACCTGCGGCGTCCCACAAGGATCCTGTGTTTCCCCCACCCTATACAACATCTTTACAAATCCTCTCTTTGACAAACCGGACCATCTGGGTGTCACCTACACCAACTACGTGGATGACACCCAGATCTCCTCACCATCTCTGGTAACTACAGTGTTGACATGATTAGGATCAACAAAATCTTCTCCATGATTCAGGCATGGATGGCCACACATGGCTTCTGCTTGAATGATGAGAAGACCAAACTTCTCCTTTTCGGATCACCTAATAACTTATAGAAACTTAGCCTGCACTACACCAACATCATTATCGATGGCAACACTATCCCCATCGCTAAAATTGTGAAAACCCTTGGCTTTTATCTTGACGCCAATACCAACCTCACTAAACAAGTAAACACGACCGCTTCAGCCACCGCCTACACCGGGAAACTAATTAGAGCCTGCAGACCTTTTTTATCCACCAGTATCTGCCTCACGCTGGCTAGTGCTCTTATACAATCCAAGTTAGACTATTAGAACAGCCTTTACCTAGGTGCCAACCAATCTATCATCAATAAACTACAGGTTCTCCAAAATAATGCACTACGAGCAGCACTAAACATCTCTAGGCATGAGCACATCTCTGCCACTAGAATCTCATGCAAATGGCTCTCCATTCAACAAAAAATGGACTTAAAAACCTTGTGCCTTACCTACAAAGCCTTAAACCACCTAGCCCCTCCCTACCTCACAAGCAAATTCACCATGAAGCCAACCCCCAGAATCGCCAGATCCTCCAATACTCTATGCCTCACAGTGCCCAGATTCACCTCTAAAAGAGCCGGCGGCTCGAGTTTCACGGTCCTCGCCTCTCAACTCTGGAACACCCTGCCTCTGAACATCAAACTGACCAAATCCTTCCAACTATTCAGGAAACTTGTCATTGGATGGTTACTGAATAAAAAACAACCTTAGTTTGATTTAGCCCACTACAAATTGTATATATTGTACATGCATAAATGCTGTAACTGTATGTCTAATTACCGCTGACTGTATATACTGTACATAACTTTACAAATGTATCATTACAATTTTTACTTACTGTGCCTTGTAACCTATCCTTAAGCACCCTTTTACTCCCGGGTCTGGAGTGCTATATAAATAAAATAAACAAACAAGCAAACAAACATATGGCAATGGACAGTTTTGGTTGCCCGTTCTCATATACCAATGTTCTATGGGCGAGGACTATGCACATAATGAATGTGGTTCATGGGCAGATGATGGGCAAAAATATATTGGACACAATTAATGCAAGTGAAGGCACACCCCTGAACGCTCACACCAGAGAGAATACAACCAACGGGGGAAGAAAGGCCCAAGGCGATCTTGTAAGGATAACAAGTTTTAATCTCACACAAAGATGAGAGCAACAGCAAAGAACTCTGCTGCCAAGAACGTTCTGCTGAAAAAGGGCACAGGCAGAGGCTTAAGAGGAGACACATCATCATTGGGATGCAATATATACTGTAAAAATCAGCGCGGCTGGTTGGTGTGTGCCTTTACAGGATCTGCCTGCTCCATAGGGGATGCCAGGACATTGGTTCAAGCCCAGTCTGTCCGTCTTCCATCAGGTGGGTACTGCGGAGATCATCGTCTTGTCACTGACGAAGGTCAAAGAACAAATTAAATACACTCCTAACACAACTTCATCATTATACTGTGCACCTGACAGGCTTTAAGACTGGCACAAAGGACGTTCTGGGGCACTCTGACCTCCACACACACATTTTACTCACTCCGCTTCACATCATCCGGCTCCAAGGTCTCCACCCTCGTTTTGAAATATAATTTACCCCCCCCCCCCACCACCTTGCAATACAAATCATATGATTGTAGCTCAAAGACGTGCAATGTCCATTCTCTTTGACCATTCAAGAGTTGTTACTTTATGGTTGGCGGCTCGTACGATTGGGAAGCTTGGCAAAGATCAATGCGGAACAGCATACCGAACAACGCACTTCTTGCGAAGGTACGAGTATGTATTTCTGTTATATGCTAAAATGTGGAGAAAGGGCGCTAACTCGCCATTAGTAGACTAAGGATAGAATACGATCCCTTTAAAAGATGCTGAAGGTGAAAGCATAGTTATGGAACGGAGTGTCTAAAATACTTTTGAACATCAGAATTCATTATTTTCATAGAATTCTCAGATGTTAAATTCTGTCAGACTACCAGATTGAGGCTTTAGTTCACCAGTTGTGGTTACTTGGCCCTTGGTACATTTTTTATACGTAGTTCAAACAAAGGGAAATACTTACCTTTTCCTTTTGTTTTGATTTACAGAAGCATAAAATAGGACTACTTCTGACACACCCGCAGTGGACTAAAGGAATGTGGACCCGGGGCTGAGTTGAATAGAAATTAGGTAAATTGTTCCTCACTTTAATTCAATCAATAACTAGGAACCTTATGATTTCTAGGGAGGGTATTAAGTGTGACATCAGTGTTGGGTTATAAATATGTTTTTTAATAGGTACACATGTGTTTATAGTATTTTTAGTAAAATATCTCAAGCCACTTTATGAGAAGAACATTCTCTATACAAGTCCTGAAGACGACAGGCGTCAGTGCCCATCGAAGGGTTTCTAGACAGCACAGCGTTGAAACTACAACAGAGGGTTGTTTATTAAGGCCACTAAGGAGGAGTTGCATGTTTCTTGTTGTCCTCCTATAAACACCTGTAGTTGGACATTACTTGTATGGTGTTTTTTTCCAGTAGAATGATTTAATGTTAGGAAAATAGATTTAGGTGTTTTGTTTCACCAGGTCCTAACATTCGCACAAAACCACTTGCACTGGACAAGGATGCAGTGTATACATTAAAGTAATTGTTATACATGCACTATTTTTATGTAAATTGTAATGAAAAGTGGTGTTCAATTATATATTCTTATATTGATAATTGTGATATATATGTATGCCTAATTTTGAAAGAAAATACGTATTTAAGAAAACGTTTTTTGATACAAATTGAGATTGATACATGAATAGCCCACACAGAGTTTTCCACTTGCTCCACCCCTAAGAAGTATTGGGTCCTGTTTCTAGACTAAATAAGATTCAATAATGGTTCCATGAGGCATCACATTTGGTTTGTGTGTGTAGGTCACTTGGTGCTATGGTATTCAGGGATCTTGGGGCTTAGTTAGTTATATGGGCTATAACTCATGGTTGCTGGGGATGGGCTGGGTCATGGTTTGGCCAGTATAAGATCACATGCACACCAGGCACCGGTCTCTGATCACAGGCTTATAAGGCACATTTCTCTCGAGTAGAAAAACATCTTTGTAACACTGTTAAAACAATTAATGAGTTTTAAGGCGGTTGGGAGTCTGGGTTGTCCTCAAGGGAGCTTGAGCATGGCTGGAGATTTCCCCTTGCCTTGCGATTAAGGCCCAGTGCATTAAATGCTGCATTCGCCGCACAGCCCTTGTCTCCTAACTATAGTTACTAACATCTACGCAAAAAGCCCTGACCTCTATCCAAAATGGCAGTCTTGCTCGTGTCCTGGGCTACACTACATAGGCTGATTATATTGGGGTGGGGTCCCACCACTGTCCACCCTTTCCCCTTACCCATCATAGTGCTTTGAATGTCGCTCGCCTTACTCTAAATCGCTTAGAGTGGTGGGATGGAGTCGCCACCTTCCCAACACAAGAAACATGAATCAACATATTTATAGAAGGGAAACTCAGTTTATCCATGCTACCCTGGAATATTGAAGAACAGGAACACACTATACTGTAAAAACCTTCTTGGAGGCATAGTACAATCTTAAGAGGTATGTCCTGACCCTAGAAAGGGAAAGCTACCGATGGGTGGAATATGCCATTATTTTCAAAAAGTATATGTTTCTGTGAGACAATGGACCAAGGTGAAGGACTATTCATATTTTCTTTTTTCATACCTTTGTGCTCTTAGGTTGACATTTGGAGTACCCTGTGTGAGAAACCTGAAATTGTCTTCCTGGCTAAACCCTAGGGATCTGCCATCCAGGTGGCCAGGACATGGCCATCGCTATAGGATCCAGTTCCTGGATGGAGGGTCCTGGGGAAGTGTTTACCTGAAATGCCCAAATACCAGGGTCAGGCAAAGTCAGGCAATTGATCAGAATCACACACACCTGACAGCACTTTCCCCTCCCAACAGGGATAAACATGGAGCAAAAGAGCACAGTACGAGCAAGGCAGACTGCACTACGAGACAACTATCCAGACTCAGCAGTTCAAGAGGAGGATAAAGGCGGCAAGGATTGAGAGGCTGAGGATTAGAGACGCAACCTTGTCCTCTTCAACAAAACCCCACAAACGCTCCGCTGAAAGAATCATAAGGCCGAGGACAATAGCCCAAGTGTGCTGCAGCAAATGTCAATGGTACACAGAGCCTATCAAAGCTGAAAATCGAGAGTGAGGGAAACTCCTGCTACTGTGTTACCGGCCTTGACTCCGGTTACGAGGAAAGCCAAATGGTTCATCACAGCCAGCGAGTTGAGAGGAGAGCAGATAAGCACCGGGCTGTGGTGAATGAAAGACACAAAGTGACAAGTTGAACGAAGTCCGAAGAACTGTAATAAGTGTTGAGGAGAGACCAGCTGTAGAAGGAACCGCCACCACGTGGATGCTAACTCAAGACTCTGGTCAATCCCTGTCTGAGTAAAACTACAGAAACCAGAAGGTCACAGGAGAGCCACCAAGATAGGTCAAAGTGGTCATACAGGAGGTCAAGCAAAACCCCTGTACTGTTGAAAGCCTTTGATCTACAAACTATAAAGAAAGCAAGAGAAGGGAATCCCACCACATGAGGAAGCAAGGGATGTGAATCCTGTGAACATTGAAAGTGAATGTGAAGTTGACAGGTGTGAACCCGGAAGAGGGATGCTGACGAGAAGGGGCAAAGTCTTAAGTCCCAAGAAAAAGTGTGTTGACAAGAGTGAACCCTGCCGCCGGATGTCCATTAGAACTGTTTAAAAAGACATTAGGAGTTGGGAAGAAAGGAAAAACCATAGTGAACCCAGTGGAGCGAGGCTTACTGTCGAAAGGGGGCCAAACCTGAACAAGGGAGATCCAGGGGTGAAGCTATCACCCAAAGTCCATTAAGAGAAGGAACTGTTAATTGATTTGCCAAGTACAATTTGTGGAAGGTCAGCACCCAGAAGAGGGGGACCCAGGCGTGAACCCATCACCCAAGAAATATGTAGAACAGAACTTTGTGATATGATTGGTTATTTATAACGTGCTTAATACCCAGAGGTTTCTAAGTGCGGACCATGGGATCGAACCTGTGGTGCTCCATGTCGTCTTGCTTTCAACGCAAGCATGTTGCCCCTGAGCTATCCTCTCGAGAAATGTTTGTTTGTTGTTTTTCTTGAGAAACCTATCAGGCCCGCTGGACCAGGAAACCACACACCAAAGGCCATGATATTGATAAGAACTGTTATAGGATCTAAACCCAGAAGAGGGAGATCCAAGGGGTTAAAACCAATCACCCAAGACACCAAGGAACAAGGGTCAGTGCCCAGAAGAGGGGGACCCCGGGGTGGAGAATCCTCACCCAAAGCAAAACCAGGAAACCAACATTAATTTTGTTAAAGGCACATTTGTTTAGTTGTTGAATGCGTCAGGCCCTCGAAGGCAAGAGACTTTCAAGAAAAAAATAGACTTGGCCATCAATGATCCTGATAGCTGCAAGTGGAACTGTCGACTAGTGCTGGGAAATCTCGAGTGTGTGCTGTGCTCCAAGGTCCAAACTTAACACATGCTCAAAATGTGGGGAAGGAAGACCCATCCTAACACATCCTGACATATTATTTATGAACACTTCTTTCTTTTCTTAAGATTTATCCCACACCCTCTTTATATTAGTTGCAAGGTTTGGCAATAGGTTTCGTAGTATAGGTCCTTTCATTTGACACAACTCCACAAGGACTACCATTTTTTTAATTTGATGGTTGACGCTTGCTCCATCTTAGATTTAGGTTTAGATTAGGTATTTTTCCAACCCGCATACTGTTTAATAGACAACCTTGCACTGTGATTACTTGTGTCTGTCTTTACTGTTGCCACCATGAGTTTCTTACACCTGTCACAAGTTTCACATTTGGGCTCCATTTTCTTATCAACTTCTAACCATTTGCACTTGTGAGCACCATCCTGAGTTTGCAGCTAGAAGCACATTGTCTGTGGTATGGCCGCATGACTTCAATATTATTAGGTAATGAATCGATAGTTTAATTTCATGCGCTGACATCACCATGATGACCTTGGCTCATAAGTCATAGATTGACAAACATTGGAGCTGCATGAATGTCACTGATCCACAACAGCCCCTTGTGCTTCCCCTGTTCATACATTGAGGTAGATAATTGATCCAAAGGAGTAAACTGGACTAAAGAGTGTTTCTAGATATACAAGAATATTTGGGGCACTGGAAAGCAGGTTAGGAGAACATAATCTATAAATAGGGGAGAATTTATTGTCTGATTGGTGGTTTCTTTAGTACCCAACTTAGAAGTCATGTTTTACACAATTATTTGATGGAACATGTACACAAATACCATTTACCTCTGTATTGAGTTACCATTTTTTACATGTGAGATCACTTGTTTGAAGACATACATTTTACCAAATATTAGTTATGAATAAGTCAATGATTTTAGTCACACGAGAACAAGAGTTTCCACTTGTCCATTCTGAAGGTTGTGTGAGAATTTACAAGATATGTAGAGCTAACACTCAAACCCATGTATGTTAACAGTTTTCTGCAATACTAAAACTAGCCACTGGGAAACAATGGATACTTCCAAATATGACCCACTTCAATAACCCAAACACATTATTGCAAGAGTCCTCAGCTTAGGTCCACGGGGAGCTCATCCCTTGGTCAATGGAGTATGCTGCTTAATCACACACACACACCCCTAATGATATGTGCTTACACTTATCTTGTTTTCAAAGGGTAAAATAAAAAAATCACATGTTCCCTGGATTGATTTACATTGTGTCCAGACACGTGGCCAGCCTCTAGTTTATTCTAGTTGCCCTTAGTGGAGGAGGCCCCTTAGTTTGTTTCTCACCCTGCCACTAGAGGCGTTGCTGGGGGGGGGGGGGCTGAGAGGGCTATATCCCTGGGTCTTTTGGTTGCAGCCTCCGATAGAAGCTCTGGGACTACAACCAAAAGGCTATAGCTAGCCTCGAATCCCACCAGGCCCGACATTAGCTTAGCCCTGGATCTTTTCCAGACCTAGCAACACCCCTGCCTGCCACACAAGTGGGTGGCACAATATTTGTAGCACTTCACAGCAACATAGGCCATGTCAGCATAACAGTGCTTTCTCCCTAAAGTTCTAGTCTATAGTAAATTATTGATGAAGACACAGAGTATTATCACCATAAAGCTTCCAAACAGTCAGACTCTGCAACCTTCTTTGGAAAATAGGTGAATCACTGATCTAAGAAACCACCCATTATTTATCATCCATCACTAGTAATGATGAAGCTCTCAACATGTGCACACAAAAATCCATGTGAAGGATTTTCACCACAACGTTGCAAAAACTATATTGGTCTCCAAAGTCCTAGGCAATTTAAAATGTATGCCTACAGGGTGCATTGTTTAATGCAACAAACGATGAACAAACAAGTGAAAGGAAAGCCTTACAGGAAGCAACTGAGCGGGTAAGATCATAACCGAAAATCAAACCTTATACACTCGCCTGCTTCTCTCTCAGACCCATTAGCAAAGACATTCAGGGCCCCTTTGAAGTCATTGAGTTCAAGAGAAACAAAACAACACGTTTCATGGAATACATTCATTGAATCCCTAAGAAAAAAACTATCTTCAACACTGAAACACGCTCAAGCTACAAGCAATACAAGCAAAGTCAAAGTGCCCCACCAACCCCTGTATCCTGACAGACTGCAGACATCCTTCTCCAAATTTACATTCTGCAATATTGTAAGGCATGCCCTGGCCCTTGAAATGGAAAGCTCCAGGTGGATGGATAATGACATTTTGTTTCAAAAAGTATATTTTGCTATTGGATCTATGGACCCCGGTGCAGGACTATTTAATTTTGATCATAGCCCTATGCTCTTAGATTGGCAATTGGAGTGTGCAGCCTCATGTCCCAAATGTAAGTGCAAGGCTTAGCAACTGCAAAAAACTGGCACCCGTGGGAACTACCCTGCAGAGTTTGAAGCTAGAAGCACATTGTTTATGGTATGGCCACATAACTTCAGCATTATTCATTTATGCACCTATAGTTTGATTTCATACACTGATATCACCATGATGACCTTGGCTCATAAATCGTAGATTGCCAAACAGCTGCATCAACCTCGCTGATCCAGAAAAGCTGCTTGTGCTACCCCTGTTTATAAAATGACTCACTAAATTGATCCAAACAAGAAAACATGACTAGAGAGTGTTTCTGGATATACATGTACATTCAGTGCACTGGAAAGCAGGTCAGGAGAAGGAATGAATGGACAGTGGAGAGTTTAGTGTCAGAATAGTGGTTTGCTTAGTACCCAAATTAGAAGTCAGTTCTTAGACAATTAGTTGCAAGACATTGCACACAATTACCATTTACACCTCCTTTGAGTCAGCATTCCATTCATTTGAAATCACATTCTTGATGACATATATATTATCAAATATATATTTGTTTAAATATATAGTTAAAATTAACTTTTTACACTACACATAAACGGTAATTATTAGTAAAATTCTTATAGATAAAACATATAAACAATTACATCTTACTATCAATAGTCATAACATTTCAATTACATATTACATATCAATTGTCACTCACCGGATGTCTACTCCCGGAGGAACTCAAGACGGCCCAGACCTGATTTGATTGTAGAACCCCGGTTAGACCTAAATAGGGGTCTCCTCTCTGTTGAGAGAATAAACTCTTTTCAATGATATGCCCCCCCACCGTTAGGTAACAGTCAAGGAGGCCGATCACTTGAAAGAGCGGATAGCACACCCACTAAGAACACCAACTGCAAACGAAAAGTAACACTGTTTAGTTGTATGATAATAGTACAGAGGAATTAGATCTTTATGAAGGTATAGATATACCTGAGCTATGGTGATGATTAATTTCTGACAACCCCTACCCCGATACCTAAAAGAAAGAACAACCCTGTAACTAGCAGATCACTAGAGGATGATGGGCATTCTTTGAAATAAAGAAAAAGGAATGTAGAGAAGGGAAGTTCTTACCAGTGGAATTAATTAAGAAGTCACTAATAAGTCCAACAACGAATAGGATAAAATAAAAAATGGGAAAGTTAGTAGAGGGACTATCCCGACGAAACGAGGGACGCACTGGAGTCGGGATGGTGCACGATGATGCAAAGCGTCCCGGAGTGCACTTGTATTGGACGTCTTCCTCGAGAAATAGGAACAGAGTAGAAGGAGTGTCCACGGAATCCTTAAGCAGGGGATGTAACAGTCTTCTCACAAGGCAGGGTGCGGGGAGTAGGTAACGTGCAATTGATAATTGTAACAAAAGCAAATACTGTGCAGTCTGGCAACTTTAAAGTAGAAAATGAAAGAGTAAGAAATACTTGCGGTAATCATTCAAGGCAGTCCGCTAGGCGTGCAGGGGTCCGGTACACAGAAGAATGAACCAAAACAAAGGGCAGTTCGATGCAGTCCGTTTAAACATGCAGGAGTCCGGTACACAGAAGAATGAACCAAAACAAAGGGCAGTTCGATGCAGTCCGTTTAAACATGCAGTGGTCCGGTACACAGAAGAATGAACCAAAACAAAGGGCAGTTTGATGCAGTCTGTTTAAACATGCAGGGGTCCGGTACGCAGACAGTAAGGTCAAGCCAAGGGAAATCCGAAAGGCAGTCCGTTAGGAGAAAAGAAGGTCGGAACCAGAAGTAGGCAAGACGAAACTTCAGTAATAAAGTGGGAGCAACTTCAATAGGAAGCAGCGTTCAGCTCGTCTTGCCGTGCAATGAAGGATTCAGAAAGAGGCTTCGGTTTCCCATTGGCGGTATCCAGGAATGGAGCGGGAATGCTGGGACATGTAGTCCTTTTAGTATTGCAGCCAGTAACAGCTGCAGAAATAGCCCGTTTCCACGGCAGCCTCCACTGCCTATAGAATGGTGCTGAAAAGCGCTGGATTCTATTTCCTAGATGAAAACCAGGTCCAACAGACGGATTACGCCGTGTCCGGCGGGTTAACCCCTTTAATCCTCGGGATACCGCAGAGCCCTGAACCATAACATCAATATGATTTAAAACTAGTTATTAAAACAGTTCATACCACAAATAAGATAGGTGCATCTGTATTGTAGACAGCTACAATCAATATTTCGGTATGCCTTGCTGCAGTACTGTAGTATCATACCGATGGCCTACAATGGCAACCTTCATTTGTCTGGTGATTCTACTATTTGCATAGAAGTCACTACTTATGTAGATCCATCATTTTGAGAGAGCAAGCATCAGGGAAAGACCTAAATAAATCTAAGCCGTGCGCTCAGCAGGTATCCTCTCCAATACGTTCCAGACTAACAACAAATCTTACAATAGGCAAAGGGAGGTTGGGCCCTTTCCTAGGTCTGAGCTCTCCTTCTTGATGCTGGATGTCTAGTTAACTATGGGCTGCACGGAGACTAACAAACAGGAACCTAGGCCAGGGTTCCAGAGTAATTAGAGAGTGCAGTGTGTGTTCATCACTCTCCACCTCCGCCAACTGTTATTGAAAACAGGATCACGCATATTTGTGGGTTACAGAGGATTTTATTTATAGAATTTCAGCCAAAACATGCTCCGACATGTATCGGGTTTCCTAAGTGTTTTTCATACGTGTATTTCAGTTTGCATTACAAAGAATACAGCAGGCCAGGTCTCCCAACTGCTGTGTTTAGTTTAGTTTAATTTAGTTTAGTTTAATCTTTATAATGTGCTAATTCACCCAAAGGCCTCACAGCGCACAGTAAACCAAACAAGATGAACAAGCACAAAAACAGTCCATATGAATCAATAAAAAGGTAATAGAAAGCTTAATCTGGATCAAGATTAAAGAGGAGGATCTTAACTCATTTATTAAACTCAGAGAGGGAGTTTGCCTTCCTCAAGTGGTCGGGAAACTTATTCCAGGCCAAAGGGGTTTTGTGTGTTAAACATAGTGACACCAAAACTCAAGAGCTTAAACCTAGGCTGTGTCAGTTTGGTAGGACAACAGGAGCTCTCAAGGAGTGTCCTAATGGGATGGAAGACAATTGGTTTGATAAATACTGTGGTGCCTCAGCATTACAGCATTTAAAAGGTAGTAACAGGATCTTATGAGTGACACAGTGTTTTATAGGAAGCCAATGACGCTCTAGTCTGGCTTCTGTGACGTCATCCCTACAAGAAAGACCAAAGAAAGTTCTAACAGCATTGTTCTGTGTAAACTGCTGAACTTTGAGAATGGCTTTAGAGGTTCCGGCCAATAAACTGTTTCCATAATCAAGGCGTTAGTTGACTGTTGTGTTTTAAAGATGCAAGCAGGCGTGATAATATTTATGGGAGTTTATTCAGGAAAGTCTCCGACGTTTTGTTTCCTCGTGTCACAGAGCATTCTCGAACCGAGGAAACGAAACGTTCGCAACTCACAGCATGGCATTCCAGACATTACACATTGTAACATCTCCCTTCCCAGACTCCCAAAGAAGCATGACAAACATAACTACATACATGAACTATGCAGGCGGGAAACAGGTGGGGAAAAGGAGAGGGCATGAGAAAACATATGAAATATAAGTTCAATACTGTGAAAATACATGAAATGAACTTCCCTAAGAAGACTAGGATGGGTATATAAGTTGTCAATAGCATATTAAGAACTAGTAATTAACATGCCCCATCCCCACTACACCCTTAATAATATACAATATAATAAAATGAAGAAAAAAAACACACAGAAAAGGATACACTCAGAAATCTCCAATGCATCGAGGACATTATGGTGCATATTGCTTGAATGTCTAGAGTATGTGAATATTGTGTTGGTTAATAGTCTAAAAATAAATGAAGTCTTCTCTCTAATTGGGTATAAAACTTCTTGGTCTTGAAGAGTGTCCAACATTTCTGCATGGAATTCTATGACTCCTTCCGTCGATTGACTCCTTCACCGTTTTTCTTTCTGTTTCTCTCTCATCCACAGTTTGTCTGAATGCATTAGGAGTAATGTTACTGTTCTCAGTCCAATTTTCCTTGCTAAAGTGATGTCATCACAAGACCACTTGTCTCCGCTTTCTAACACTACTGATTTCTTAAAACGCTTGATTATTTTCTGGGGAGTGCGGAACCTGGATTCTCCTTTCAAGATTCTTTTGGGCTCTTTTATTCTGATCCAGTCTCCAACTTCAACATTGCTCTCCTTCACATGTTTATGTTGATCATAGTACTTCTTGTATTGTTCTTGTCTTTTCTTGACTCTCTCCATAATTTCATCCATGTCAATGTTTGCACCCTTCTTTGTGGTCATCCAAGCCGGCTTAAGCCTGTTGTTGGCAACCCTTCCTCTCATTAAAGTAAACGGTTCCACACCAGTAACGGAATGGGGAGTGACTTTATAGGTGTTTAGTGCTTCTTTAAGAGTATCTTTCCATGACAAATTATTTACCACAGCCAACTGGATTGCCCCCTTTATGAAGCGATTCATCCTCTCCACAAGCCCGTTACTCATAGGATGGTACAAGGCTGTGGTATTGTGCCTGATGGCTCGATCTCTTAAAAAACTCTGTACTTCATTCGACACAAACTGGGCTCCATTGTCTGAAATCAATTCCTGTGGATCACCTTCTCTACTAAAAATCTCCTCTAAAAATTTGGTAACTTTGCATGCAGAAACTGATTCTTCTATGATTCCACACTCCACCCACTTTGACGTGTAATCAACCAACACTATAAAATATATCTTCGTAGGTTCCAATACTTCATAAGGACCGGCAATGTCAACAGCCAGCTTTGACCACACAGCATCAGGTACAGATACTGGTTGAAGTGGTGTGGCTCTTGTTAGTTTACTTTTATCACTCACTGCACAAGCAGAACATTCCTTAACTAGTGACTCTAAATCACCCCACATATTGGGCCACCAGTATGTCTCTCTGACTCTTCTCTTTGTCAAATTCCTGCCAATATGTCCCTCATGGGCAATGTCCATGATTCTTTTCCTCAATGTTATGGGAGGAACAATGTGATCGCGTCGATAGACACACAACTCATCACATGACAACTCATCTTTGATCCCTTCCCAAAGTCTGATTTCATCCTGAACATTCTTCCAACCATCCACAACTGCTTTCCTCAACAGATCTTGTTCCAGGTCTGATTTCGTGGCTGCCACCCATTCATCTTTTCCAAAACTGGGATGTATTTGTGCAATAATGGAATCCAAATCTTGATCTTCCACTACTCTCTCACCACTTGATTGTTCAACGTTCTCATCAACACACGGTAGGCGGGAAAAACAGTCAGCAACCTTATTTGTTCTACCTGGGGTATATTTTATGACCACATTATACTGCATAATAATTAATGTCCATCTTCTAATGCGAGGAGATGTTAAATGAGAATTCTTAGGGTTCAACACATGAACACGTGGTTTGTGGTCTGTTTTCAGTTCAATTGGAATACCCCAAATCATCCTTTGAAGTGTTCTAAAATCCACTTAACAGCTAGTGCCTCCTTCTCAATAGTAGAGTAGTTTCTCTCTGCTCCCTTTAAAGTTCTTGAGGCGAAAGCAATTGGAACAAGTAAACCATCATGGATCTGTTCCAGAACACCACCTAAGCCCACATTACTTGCATCTACTGATAACAAAGTCTTGGCACCACAATTGAACATTTTAACTGTGGGTGTTTTATTAATTAGACTTTTGATTTTGTCCAATTCTTCTTTACATTCTGCTGACCATTCAAATTTCGTGCCTTTGGTCATCAGATTTCTCATATGAGTGGTTGTGTCTGCATAATGGTCAACAAATTTGGAGTAATATTCCGTGAGACCTAATAAGCTCCGGAGTTGGTCTTTATTTGCAGAATCAGGAATTTTTAGAATGGTGTTTATCAGAGCTTCTTTCGGTCTTATACCCTTCTCACTGATGCAGTCGCCCAAGTATGTAACTTCTTTCTGCTTTATCTTGCATTTCTCTATCTTGAGAATTAGACCTTTCTGTTGTATTACTTCCAATACTCCTAACAGTTTGGCATCGTGGTCTTCTTCAGTCATGGCAGATACTAGGATGTCATCTTGAAAATAATGTACCCCTTTTAGCCCAGAGAAGAGATGTTGCATAAGTCTCTGAAATACGGCTGCCGCCGATGCCAATCCGAATGGCATCCGCTTATACCGAAGGCCCCCAGTGGTGTTATAAAAGATGTAAGATGTCTAGACTCTTCGTCTAACACAACTTGACGATAGGCAGATGATAGATCAAGCGTGGAGAAAAATTTTGCCGGTTCCATAGTAGTTAACATTTCCCCAATGTTGGGTAATGGATGGCGATCAATCCATATGTTGTTGTTGAGGTCTCTTAAATCTACGCACATTCTGATTGTCCCTTCAGGTTTTCTCACAATAACAATAGGAGAAAGCCACTCAGAGCTCTCGATTGGCTCAATAATGTCTTGAGAACATCACTTTTCTAACTCTTTCTGTAGAGCTTCTCTTGTACCAATCGGAATGTTCCTCACTCTGTGCAATATTGGTTTTGCACCTCTTCTCAGTATTATGCGATGCTTGAAACCCTTCAGAGCTCCTATATTGTCATTGAACACGTTGGGAAAACTCTTCGCAAAATTTTCAGCAGAGTCGCAAGTGTTGCTCGTTATGCTCATTATCGGTACATCCTCACCCAGGTGTATTCTGATCCTTAGCGATGCCTGCTCCCACCAACCAACTATTGAGAAGCCGTCCTTCGCCACAAATAGTTTACAAAAGGTCTTCCTTCCCTCAAAGCACAATTGTATCCAGGTATATCCAACAATATCAATGGGTGTCTTCCCGTAACCTGTCGCCTTGGCATTGGGTGTCTGGAGATCATTTATGTTCAAGTTCAAAACATTTATATATGTGTTCATATCTACCATGGTATATGGCGATCTTGTGTCAACCATTACCTGCAACGTAACGCCATTTATTGCCATGGGCACCCACGGACCAAGAGAGCTTCCAGTTGTTGTAACAGTCAATATGCACACCTCATCTTCAAAGCAGCTGGTGATCGCCACCAAGTCATTTGATGCAGCTGATTCTTCAAGTGCTCCCACACTTGTCATGGCTCCTCTGCCCAATTGCCTATTACTCCTTACGTTGTTATAGCGTGAACTGAATCTACCTCTACTCCTATTCAAATGGCCTATTTTCTAAGAAAATATAAGGACGTATGTGAGTCAAAGGTTTTGACACAAGGCTTTTATCTGAGCAACATCGGGCGTCATAGTAAGCACACCATCCAGGGAAATGCCTAAGGCTTCTACAGATTTAGCAACTTTAATGTTGTTAGTGGATGTGCAAAAACTCTCATAGTCGGGCCCAGTTTTTTTTATTTTACATCCGGACGCAATGATCAAGAGGTTGTTTTTTTCAGCAATGAGTGCGAGCGAGTTGGTAACCATCCAAGCCTGGATAGCCTAATTCACTGAGGTCACAGTGTTGGTGTCCCTGGTATAGCAGTAAAGGTGCCCAAGATACTATCATTTCCAAATGCCTATGTAGCGGCCTGCTTATGGTTTGTGACAGAAATGTGTCAGTGTTCAATGTCTCGCAATAAATGTAGCAAGATGAAGCTCATGTAATTAGACAACAACCGGCACTGTGTCAAGACATGTCTGTTCATTACTGCCAAGCCTTAGCTTTCACACAGCTGGCAGAGGCCTTTACGCCCAGGAATACCCTGCCATCTGCCTGTGACTGCTAAAGTCAGGAGTTTATTCATCTACAGCAGTAGAATAACTCTGTGCTGAATAGGCGAGGGATGTATAACCAAATTACAAGGGGGAGTGAGATATTTCCTATATAAGCTAGTAAACTCTTGGTAACTCCTTAGGCGGTGGATATGTTGCTGAGTTTTTATCAAGTCCTATTCCACAGCTTTGGACCTAAGGTCCTTCCACAGGGCATTATAACTGTATTGACAGCAGGACTGCCAGCCAATCACCTTAGAAAAGTGTTCATATTAAACATTAAGATTTCCTGTGGCTTAATTGGTGTTGCCCAGAATGGCCACCCCCTCACTATTTCCATTAGAGGGCACCTAGGGGCAGCACAACCCTTGATGTAAAGTATTATCTAAATGGTGGTGTCAATTGAGGTCAAGTCTAACTCAAGGCGGATCACCTCAATAGGTATTGCTTGTGCCACACCCAATATCTTTCTCCAGATCTGTCCCTCAAGGGTTTTCACCCAAGTACCATGATACTGAAGACAGGCCTCCAAACTGCAAGTCAACATAGGCATAATGCATTGCTTATATGCCAGTCATATCCTAACAAGGCCGAAACACGTGTCTGGGGTTGCTTATGGTACTCTTGTTCTGAGGAGAAGTGCCTAGCATTTTAGCACTAGATTGCCTTTGTGGGTGGGACAAAGAATGGTATGCAAATGGATATTTCTCCTCTGTGAAGGGTGCGGTGAGGTAAGATGTGGTTTTAGACCCTCCTGAGTGGAAGACATTCCATAGAACACAGTACTTGACCCACGTTCGTTCTCAGTAGGGGAATGCAACATTGCTTTGTAACCATGTAGAACAAGGCTGCATGTGAGGCAATACCCCAACATAGGGGTGCCCAGAAGGTCACAAACATCTAAGAGTAACTTCCGCTTTTAGATATGTATGGAACATCCGGGAAAGATTTGGTGTGGCATCATACATATCAAGCAGAAAGTGGTGAGGACTCACAAAAGGTAACGCAAGGATGACTTTTGTCCTTACACATTGAAAACAGCAATGCAGCAGTCCGAGTGTGAGAGGAATCACGTGACCAACCCTGAAGATTTTTAAAGCAGCTACTGCTTCTGTTTCTCCAATAACAGATACAAGTGGCTAAGAAGGCTCACCAGATTAGATTATAGATCCATGCCAATTTCATCCTCTCTTTTTAGGGACTGGATGTTAGTAACTGGCTTCCAGAAGAAATCAGTAAATTTGCCATAGTTACAATAAAAAAACTCATGCCGCTGCCTTCTGGACACTATTCTTCTTTTCCAATAAGCCATCAGTACTCAGTTTTAAATATTGCAGGTCTTCCATACAATTCTTCTCACAAATCTCTGAACGCATCATCGAAAATGATATACTTCGTTGTAGGTGAGAATTATGTTGTTAAAAGGAAGGAATTGTAAAATTCAGAAGGACATAGAATGCCGTTTAAATGGCACAACTTCCGGTGAGAGGTGGGTCAGATTGATTCCCCTGTGCTGCTCTCCTGGGGTCCTCACGTGCCGCGATAACACTTGCAGCCGGCAGGGCGGCTTTTCTTCTTTGTGTCCGCTCTTTTTTGATAAGAACTGTGCACACGAAGGAAGGGTGGGTGGCAGGTTGCGCTATTGGACTCTTTTTAATTTTTATTTTTATTTTCAATTCCACAGTTTTAATTTCACATTGCCGGGTTGACACTCGGACTGTGCTCAATAAAGGGAGCATGTTTTCCCTGTTTGTTGGTGTTTCCCCTTCTTGTTGTATCACCCCTCGGGGGATTTCTCTGTCTCCCTTTTCCGTCTCTCTTCTTCTTCCCCCCGATTGCGTGGTGTGTTGGGTGATACAGCAGTTAAGAGCACTCTTATTCCTACTACTGGGGGCCCCCCGCTATGTTGACATGATTTGAAGGCTAATGAGGTCCGGAACAGCACTCCATCTTTAGCCCTATAGCCCATGGTGGTTTTTGGTAATGATATGATCACACTAGACCAAACCCTTTGGGCTTGGCTGGTTGTGATGTGTGTATGTCTCTATTCTTCGACATACATGGCAACAAAATTAGGGAACAATATGTGTTTTGCATTACTGACATTGCAGCGGTTGTTGGTGGCTTCTGGGAGGTGATCACTCTTTGGTTTCCTTTCTCAATTTCTAGTGGTCGCTGACATCTTGGGTGAGAGACACTGCCCACTTCCAGTGAACTTGTCTGGGAATGACCTTAGCTATCCTGTGCTATTGGAGCAAGGCTTTCTGAACCCCTTGGACTATGACACATTGAAGGGGGAGGAAACCAATACCTTTGCGACCGAAGGTAAGTTTCGAACTAATGTAAATTGCGATGCAAATATACTCACAATATTGGGCCTGTGTCAAATGAACATGTGCGATATGGGCTTTTCCATTGACAGGATTAGTTTGACTACTGTGATATTCTCTGTTATTTGAGAAAACAAGGCTCTGATGGAACACACACACACTGGTCATTGCAGACACAACAACAGTACAAACAAGAAGGAAATTGATCCCTCGAACCACCCACGAGTACACCACCTTTGAAGCCTCTCCATTCTTTGGGTGAGAGATTAAAAGGAATCTATAGCTTCCTGATTACTAACATGCTGTGCCTTGTCCGTATCTCACTTTTTGATTTGAGTTTTGAATCTTTTTTAAGTTTCTGTTTTATCTTCTCCACTCTGTTTTTTTAATCGGATTTGGTTTTGATTTTAACTTAATGGGTGTGGGTATTGCACTATTGGGGTGGTTGTGAGGGACGGGGTGACATCCCATTGAGAGTCAACATCTTTTCCCTTTCGTAAATTTCAGGGAGTACCGGTTTTGGCCTTACCTGTTAGTATAATGGGTAGATTAACCCGAGAGTGGGACATGCCCGGAGGATATCTGTGCTTGTTCCCGTGACTAAGCAGTATGTCAGGTTTTTCATAAAGGCTGAAATAAATGTTAAGGAAAACATGAAAGAAACCATAAAGAAGGATTGTAAACGTTTTTTCTCTCTTTCTTTTGCTTTCTCTTTTCCCTTTTGCCTCTTGTCATCGGCAGAAGGTGGTTTTTCGAAAAGAAATATAATTGGATCACCATTATGGAACACCTGTGAAGCCAAAGAAACCAGCTCTTTTTAGTCGGATGAATTTTGTCATATTCACATCAACTTAAATTCTGTTTTTAACTTTTATGTATGTTTACAAATGCATATGTCCTGATGAGGTGCACCAGACGGAAGTTGCATAGACCGTTCTGATAGCCCGAAACTCGAGTCGACAATACCATAGAGCCTACTCCTCCCAGAGTTGGCGCTAATTTGGGTTTTCTTTTTCACAGTTTGATGTATGGGGACTAATATGGTTCCATGAACAACTATTTTGGAATACTTACCCATTATTTCTATCCCTCTGATAGAAATAAAATTGTTAAACAGGTACATTTTTAAGTATTAAAATAACAAACCCATATGGATGGGAAGTTCTGAGACACAGAACTAAAATATTAGGACTGCATTTTTTTTGCACAAGTATGAGTGGTCTTATGTATGTATGGGGATGAAAGAGTATGTAAGTAATGGTATGTGATGATGTGAGCTTTTTTCTGTTGATGTGATTAAATATGTGTTCTTGACAATTGATACATTTTTTATAGATGTGATATTAATGTATTTGATATGTTCTTTTGAAAAAGTTTTTTACAATTTAAAATGAATAAATAAATCTTAAACAATTAGTTCTGACACGCTGTCCTATGCCCAAAGAACACTCTCTTTAAATAGGGCTGTTTGTATTGGAAGGGGTTATGCAGCGTTTTCACGCTTAAATTTATAAGAATTAATCATAGGAGGTTGTGCAATTCTCCCACGGAGAATTGTATGTTTTTGTTTTTTGCGCGGCGTGTCAAGGTGTTCTCTTTTAGACGTATACCTATGCGCGTGGAGCGCTTCTCCTCGGTTCTTTCATGCCGCTATTCTCTTCCTGAGCCACGGAAATAACACAGCAATGTGGGGGCACGCGGATAGGTCGCAGCATTTCAGACCATCCTGTCAAAAAGCCAGTATTATTCTGAAGGCCTCGTGGCATGAGGAGCATTAAACACACCATGTCGTGCTGCTCCCGCGCTAACTCAGCGCCTCTGTCACCTCCGTAGTGTCATTTTATTTGCTGACCTCTCTCTCTTCAAAAGTCAATCATTTGCCAATACGTCAGTGCGCATCACCCTAATGAGGCTGCCTTCAATGAGGTTTTGGGGAGAAAGTTGCCAGATGGCCAGCAACACGACAAGTCGTGTCTGCTGAAATGGGCCGAAAAACAGCAGATGAAACCACAGATCGAATTGCTGTCTCATTTCAAAGAATGTGCAGAGGCTGCTTGAGGAATACTGATCCTTCTCATCCAGGCCTGCTGTGGTATGACAAGCTGTGGAAAATATATGGATGGAATAATGAGTAGACCTTTTTGACAAATGTATTCATACGCTTCTCCAACATAACATTAATGTAGAATGGTGTGTTATCAGGCACAAGTAAAAATCGCATAGCAACCAAGAATTGACAAGTTTCCAATTAGTTTACGTGTGCAGAGTCGTGTGTGGTTGAATTCTCGTGGTAGGAGTATCTGAGGAGCTGGACGACACTGGCGGGGTGAAAAGGAATACAATGAAGAGGATTAATGTACGGTATCCATGCTGATAGTGTAGGGCAGAGGTATTTAAAATGTGGGGCGCCCCCTCTCCAGGACGTCACAGCTGTATTCCTGGAGAGGCCTATGCTAAAAACACTTTTTTTTTAATTTAAATTTTAGGGAGGAAAGAAAATTCAGGGCAGAGGTGGGAGCCCTGGGCAGGTACAGCTCGTGCATAATGGGTTAGGGGACATCAACCAGGCGGTAAAATAGCTCAGCATGTTGACCGCTCACTGTTGCGATATGAGCATGATCTGCAGGTCGCAGGTTCGAATCCTGGCAGGGCCAACTCAGCCTTTCATCCTTCCAAGGTCGATAAATGAGTACCAATTTGGGTTGGTGATATTGTATGTAAATATGTGCTCTGTAAAGCGCTTTGGATGAAGAAGCTATATAAATAACACATCATTATCATTATGGAGGAGTCGAGGAGCCATCCCGGTGAAACACTGATCACTCTCCAGGTTTGGGGCTGTTTGGGCGCAGATGGCGCCTTGCTCTCAATTTCCCGAATCGCCTTAGCTGTATCCTGTATAGATTCTCCAGGCTACCCCCAATGTGTGAAATTCTGTCAAAGACTACCTCTATCTGAAATACCCACGATCACTGATTACCTTTTCATGGTGAGTCTCACAATCATGCACCTATGCACACCCTTCCCTTATTGTCCATCCGCTCTGACCTACTACACTGTTGTCCTCAGCGAAGGCATTTAGACAAGTTTAGAGGCTGCCTGCATCAAGGGCCTCTGCAGAACACCTGCCACTGTGCCCATTCACCCCTTGCTGCCTTTCAGGAGATGAGAAGGGCTGCATCAGTTTAGCGCGAGCTGTGCTCACAGACCATGCAATCCATTTAACAGGGGTCTGCCTCATGCCGAGGCCGCCCTCACAGCCCGTCCGCAAGATCGACACATTTGGAAATATCTAGCCCAAATCCAGCACCCAACTCAAAGCCAGCAGACAAAGCTAGGCTATACCCCCAGCGTGACTGGACTTCCACTCCAGCTGCATTAAGAGAGGCACCCTCTACTAATGCCTTACAAACAGGAAACCCAACCTTCCATATCTGCTATTTGAACTTCTGCACCTTTATGCCTCCAAGCATTTGACATTTTAATCTGGTTACATTACCCCTGCAAGCATCCGCTTATCGAACATATCACTGCGATGCCCATAAGCGCCTTACTTCCCATATGAATCCTACAACTATGTATTTCTGCACTTCCTATAACTATGTAACCTGTAATCACTGAACATGTAATTCTTATAAATGTAACTACATGCCTCTAGGCATCTCTTTTATCCATACCCGCACCTGTCATTAATGCTGATCTCCAGGATTACCTGCATTTCCATCTAAAGTAGCCCCCTGGACCTTGGTGTGAGGCTTTGCCAAGCTGTGCAACCATACCAATTCTGGCCAATTCTGGCCCTGTTGCAACTACCTGTTTTGCATTTGCATACACCAATTTTGTCACATATGCTTGTCTGCACGCCTGATGAAGTCACCTGCACCACGAGGTGATGCTTGGCAAGTTGCCTTCACACACCTATTTTATCCCATGAGCTTGTATGCACACCTGAAGTAGCCTCCCCCTTTACCAGTCTGCATTGGCACACACCTATTTTCTCCCTTTTGCTTTTCTGTACATTTCACGGTGCCCCCGCACCATGAGGTGAAGCTTTGCCGTTTGCATCCACACACCTATTATGTCCTATTTGCTTGTCTGCACACCTGATATAGCCCCCGAACCATGAGGTGAGGCTTTGCCAGTCTGCATTTGCACACCTATGTTGCCCTATATGCTTGTCTGGACACCTAATGTGGCCCCCCGCAACATCAGTTGAGGCTTTGTCAGCATGCATTCGCACACATATTTTGTCTGTAACCAACATGCATATTTCTGCTTTTCTCTAAATGTGCTTTGCACTTTCTGTAACTAGCACCTAAATGCTTCTGGGTTTTGTGTGCTGAAATAAATGCAAAAAATATATAAAATAAATAAAATGTCTGTATGTGCGAGGGGAAGCTCCTGCACTTTCTTGCACATACAGATAGAGCAGGCTGGAGCAGGGTGTTTCAGCAACCACAGTCAGACCCCTGTATGCATGTGCAGGAACCAGGAAGCTTGTGATTCCCGATTCCTGTTCATGATGCAGGAGCTGGCCCACTTGGGAGGATGCGAGTATGCTTGTGCTATTAGTGAGTGTATTATGATGGATGCTCATGGGAATGATAGAGTGTTTGCTGTGTGAATGCTGTGTGAATGTGTGTGTGTTTGTGTTGGTCCATGGAGCTGATTTTGGCTGGTGGTAAGGGGTCGTTGTACACCAAAGGCATTTTAAAAATGTATTTGTTGCACAATCCGCCTACCCACCTGCCAAAATCAGCTCTCCTTCTGAGGCACTGTAGAGCCGAGGGGACAGGGATAATATTTCTTTGCTGGACAACTATTATATATGTCCAATAAAATATGCTATGCTTTCCCCTGGGCCCTGTTGGGTATTTTGTATAGATCTGGGGCCTAGCGGTATTTTCTTACCACCAAAATGAAAATAATTCAGTAATAATCACTCTTTGCATTCAGATTAGATACTATAGTATACATACATTATTTCAGCACACTGATACATTTAGTGGTATGCATTATGTTGGTATGCGTTATTGGTGGTATTTATGGGTGAGCATAAATCCTTTGTTTTATATATGTGACCACAATATCCAGAACCCCTTATTTTTGTTTAGTTTGTTCATGTGATCACTAGAGAGACCTCAGGCCTTCATTTCAGAAACACCACATTTCCAATTGGAGTGCCACCATGGGCTGTTCTCTTTGACTTATCTACGACAGCAAGCTATATGTGGTATTTATCACCAACTTATTTACGTTTGGTGAGCTATGTCCAGGGCCTCTCTTTTTGCTGACTCATAGACCTTCGGCAGCAGGCTATTTCATTTTGTTATTATTATGTTCCATTCAGAAAACACACACACTCATACACTGAATGGATTCATGCACACAGCTACCGCCATGTCTTATCTTTTAGCAACTTTTAAAAATGACAATTGCACTGTGCAAAGATCTTCCCATATTACCAGTTTTATGATGATAGATGCACAAATTAAAAGATAAAAATGAAACACACTTCCCGCCTGCTTTCAGATAATTTTTTTTGTATTATAAAACTTGCATTTCAACACGAGCTTACTCTTTTTTTACAGAAATAAATGGAAAAACTCACAGTAACAACATTATCTGTAACAAAATGAAAAGAGAGTGGCGAGGAACAAGAATTCAATTTGCAACATTAAACATGTGGTTAAAACACAGGAATCTCCTCTCCTACTCTGACTGAATATTTTCTCACACATACACACAGCCCCCACACTTCAGCGAGATAATTACCAGGCTTGTTCAGCATGTAACTTCTTTGGATGGTCGCCTTCTGGAGGGGTTCACCCAGCAAGGACAAGCATTTGCTGTCACTCAAACTGGGACTTGTTGATTGGAAATCCCAGTCTCTGTAGCAGTATTGAATCTGCTTTAGGAATCAGGCATCCCCAGCTATCAACCCAGTCCTTCTCTGAGCTGTATCAAGCTGTGTCAAGATGTCCTCTGCCTTTCTCCCTCCCCGAGATTCTACAGGAAACCTCTCATTTCAGACCCCAGGGTGACGTGCACCCAATAGAAAACCATCATGTCCTATCCTCCTTCTTTACACAAAGGCTCACTTTTACAGTCGTAACTGTAACAAAAGTGATTTCCTGCTATTCAAATCCCTGCTTCCTGCAAATACTGTGGACAGAGCACAGAGAAGCAAGAAGAAAAAAAAATCTGCATACAGTCTGAAATGAGTTTCAGCCTGCCTCATTTTGCAGTGGAGAACACATTATATTATTAAGAAGTTAGAATCATGTTAGTACGGTTAATTATATTAGTTCATTAATCTTCAAATGTGTCTCTTGCAACTTAGGCATTTCAGATGAAAAGAAAAAAATAATGGTGTGCATTTTGAATATGAAAAATAAAATGTGCTTTTAAATGAGAAAATGGTTTGTTTTTAACCTGTGTAGCCTGTCTTCATTTACATATCCATATGTTGCACTGGCAACACATAGCTTGAAGCAATTGCATCAAACCCATGCAGTGGCGCTGCATAAAAAAAAAATGCTCAATAACACATGTCATGTCAGTGGTGCTGCACGAAAAAAATGCTATACATTGATCCTGTGTAGTGGCGCTGTACTCCAAAAACACACCAAACAATCCTACAGCCCCCCAGCACCTAGCATACACACATAATTACTAATATTTTTTATAAAAGTATGCTCTAAAATGCAACATTTTAACCCATAATTTTTGAAAAAGTCCCCGGAATTGGACACCTCTGAACCCCCTTTGTTTGCATCTGGCTCTCTCGCTATGCTCGGTTGCTCTGATATATCTGGGAGAAACAATTATGCCCCTCCACTTAAAAAATTCAACAGCCGCCACTGGCCCTGGGACTGTGATGGGAGTGGGGTGCGCCGATCCCAGGGACTGTGCTGAGAGCAGGCTGGTGGAGCCAGCGCATACTGGTGGAGCCAGGGTGGGGAGAGCCAGGGACCGGGCTAGGAGTGGTTGGAGGGAGCCCAGAGACTGTGATGGGAGCAGGTGGGGGCGCCCAGTCACTATACTGGAAGTAGGGTGTGGTGATGGCATGTGATAGTTCATAACCATTTGGACTTACTGTTCATTTGGTATTTTTGGGTGGCCCAGCCTGCCCACATTTTGCTCAGGGGGGCCTAGGCCAAAAAGGTTTGAAGACCACTGCTGTAAGGTATTGCATTATACATAAAACAACACTCCTTGAGTTAAAGTTCCCTCTCATTTTGGTATCTTTGGTTGAGCTCCAGGGTTACACCTGCCAGACATTGTGGATTTGAGATCACTGGACATGGCAACCAGAGACAAAAGATGTAATGATAATTCACCCACAGTGATTTCTTATGCAATATTGATAGACCACATTGAAGTTCTGTACCTTTATGGGGGCTACAAGTTCTTATAGTACACAGTAGAGTGCAACAGCTCAGGATTGCGTCCTGAACATGAGGTATGCTAAGTGTGGGGATGTATGGAATAGAGCAAACAACGTTGGATAAAGTGCTCTTTTGGGAGGCCAGTTCTTTCCTCAGTGAAGGGAATAGTGTGGTGATAATCCACTAGCATTCCTTTATAGGTCATATCCCCTGAATTCAAACTTACATTGATACGTAAAATTCTTCTAGGAGTACACCCCAAGATTGGTCAAGTCACTCCACTTTAGCAATAATTCTGGATTATGTCTGTGTAGATTAATGTTCAATGCTTCACAGGATAGTCTATACAATGATTTTGGGGTAGCACTGAGTGGGCGATGTTCTGGTAAAAGAATTGAGTGGCTCTAAGTATGCAAAAAGTTATGCTATGATAAGCTGGAAAAGGATGAGTTGGTATGTGTTTTAGAGAATTTTATTATTTAAAAAATAACATTTTAGATTTCGGATGAGCTATAGGAATTTTGTGATAGTCATATGTAGTTATAGAGGTTCATTACTATTAAGTGGAAATGTTTATTTTTTATCTGTGATGATTTTAACTGTTGTGTAAGGTTGACTAGTGTCAACCAGAATCACAATAAATACATAATAATAATTCTGGATTTTGAGGGCCATAAAATGGCGATAACAGATCTGGCTCCAAGTAACTAAACTCAAGCGAATCAAGGGGCTTTCACAAAGGCCAATGGACATTACCACCTGATAATGGTGTGGGGTGGGAGCCTCTAGATTCATAATAATAAATTAGTGATTTATATAACCCTCAGTATTAGATTACTCCAGCTTCTAAGAACTATAGTAATCCTTGTGACTATTATTAACGAGTTGTGATACTCAATATATTGACCTGTGGGGGCTAGGGAAGGGCTGAAGTCCCAAGCTGATTTTTCAAACACATGCAGCACATGATTGTCCCATTCCCAAGGGGATTGTGCTTGAGCTTTCACCTCGCTACCTAGTGAGTGTGGAATACTCTGTTTAAAACAAGGAAAGAGGAACACAAACCATTTGAATGTTGAGACAGAGAGCCTACACAAGTCATTGGCACTTGGCTTGGGGGCGCCAGACAAATAGTGACCAGCAGCACTAGTCTGAATCCCCCAGTATAAGCCCATATTCCAGGAGCGCTGATTGTTGCACCCCTTTGTGCCTGGCTGCCCGCTCAGATTTCTCCCGATCTTCCCTGCCTGCGTGCACACTTCTCCTTCCCCCAACCCACCTGCCTTTACCTGTTGCTCAGTCCCAAATTCCTCCTCTCCATCTCTCAAAAGCAAAAGATGTTAACTCCTCAGCCCCTCTCACGTCATCATGCTTTCCATCTGAGGTCATGATGATCTTTCCTTTGGTGGCGGGACACACCACCAATACACATCCATTCATTAAATTAAATATCATTTTTTGCCAGACAGAAACACTTTTAGCATATCACCCAATGTGTCAGGTGCTAATAGAATTAAGCCCTCTGTCCTTGTTTGGCATGGACAGTAGCAGCCCTAAGTTTTTGAGGGTGCCGTTGATTCGCTTGAGCCCACCCTGCCCATGGCTAGCAAGCTGTTACCAGCCAAGCCCACCTTAGAACCCAGGTCACTGTTGTCCTCTACCACTGTTGTCCTCTAACACTGGTTTGCCTGCAGAGGAATTGCCAACAATGCAATGTTCTAATTAAGCCTTACATCCTTAGGGAAAGATCAAGATCATGGGATCATTGCCTACCACCAATTTATTGCCAAAGTTGAAGCCGAGGTCTAAAAGTTGGAGATAAGTCACTACCCCATCGATCACAACCCTTCCTTATGTCTGTGAGGTGATTAGTGCACAGAGTAGTTGAACTAAAATAAAAGCTGAAGATCTAATCCAGACAATAAAGACTGTATCTGATTAATCTTATTGGTTGAGAGGAGGTCACAGGGTATCAGCAGTAGGTAAACTCTGTTCTGCCAATAGCCTTGGAAAGTGGCTTTCTGAACAATCAGCAGGCTATACTACTTCCTGCAACCCTCTTGAAAGATCCGAAGGTTAAAATCTAACTTGTGTAGATATACACTAAGGGTAATTCTGGGTCATATGGGTTTGAAAGACAGAGTTTAAGGTCTGAGCATAGGAAAGGCATTTACTGGGGTTTAAGTTCCCATTACCCTCAGTACTGCCCAACGTCCTCTTCTAAAAAGAAATGAGTGCCCTTCCCATGTTT
This sequence comes from Ambystoma mexicanum, assembly GCF_040938575.1. Taxonomy (NCBI): domain Eukaryota; kingdom Metazoa; phylum Chordata; class Amphibia; order Caudata; family Ambystomatidae; genus Ambystoma; species Ambystoma mexicanum. The sequence goes on along the minus strand of NC_090941.1, from coordinate 97,774,803 downwards.
TTAAAAGACATATAACATTTAAAGGAAGACACAAATACCAGAAAACATGTTTTTCATGTCGGCAATGACAAAATATAAAAAATGATGGGAGTAATAGTTAAAAGGAAAGGATTTTTCTAAGATTCAACTGCACATTGCAATGGAAATTGAGGGTGCAGTTTATAAGTTGGCCTTGATGAAAAAGACAACTGATTTCAATGTTGTAGACATTTAAGGTTGAGGTTTCTGTCGGAGGATCACAGAGTGAGGTTTTGGGAACGGAGATTGATTCAGTCTTTAGAGTTGGATGGCCAGCACTATGGAGAAGCACAGACCCTTCATCACTTGTGGTGTGTTGATGGGCTCAGTCACCTCTAACAGAGGATGTGATTTTGTGGTCTGTGTACCAAGCCACAGAACAAAATGGTGATATCCCAACCTAGTGATGGCCACCATTTGAACAACAATCACAAGCAGTGATTTGTATAGATGGTGCTGAATTTGGCTTGTCTCCTAATTGTTTGCAGCAAAGAGCCAAGGGTATTATTACCCAGTGGCCTGCATTCGTACCAGATTTGCTATACATTGGCTTCATGGACAGTCAATTTTATGTCAAGCACTCAGGATGAGTTATTTGTAGGTTTTTACATTTATAGTGGCATTACATTGATGGTTCATAATACCTTCGATGAAGAGCAAGGTGGAAAACCCTAAACCTTAATCAATTTTGTAAATGGAGAAAGTCTCAGCAGACCTAGTTCACTGCCCACTGTGTGGTGCAAAGGGTAGTTGGATGTAATTCCTCACTTTAGGCTGAAGTGTGCATAGGCAAATTCTGCTGAATATGCCCCTGTTTTTAAGTCTCTGCCCATCAACTGTCGGGGATGCTGGTGGGCTTGTGAGTGGTATGAACCTTTAGATAGCATTTTAGCTTCTTAATATAAGAGACAAAAACATTATTTGCACTCTGGGCGGACTCTAAAACCATCACAGTAGGAGGGAGAATTGGTAATGAGCCCCATTAAGTAAATGCAAATTGAAATAAGGCTGACAGGATGATGATCCAATTCCGAACATTTTTATAACTCAGCATAACAACTCTGTAAAGTAAAGGTACAGTGAACGGAACATAAATCTAATGTAAGTACTTATAATCCTAAATTACTTGTTGAAATTCATTATAGAGAAACGGGCTACGCTGACACAAATGCAGTGTATAATTTTAGGATGTGTAAAAGCAAAAAATAAAAAGAGGTAATTTATTTACACGTTTATACCAAAGAGAAAAGTTTTGGATTCATAAGTTGTCTGTACTTTCTCCCAAAGGGCTTAACAAGATTGGGACTTGGATTGCTTTCTGTAAATATGCGGGGTAACCTGTTGAGTGAATCATTATTGATTTGATTTGTCACATGTGTATACCTTATTCTGTTATCTCATGTCTCATGGATATTGAAATGTATGTATGTATGTACTGTTCATAATGCTTGCATATACTTTTTGACTTTATGTATTATTTGCTGATATTTGAGAACTATTTCTGATTTTGAAACATATCATGATACATGTCCCTGAAAGTATGTCTTTCGAATATTTTAGGTTGCCTACTGTCAGTTATGTATGGTGGCAGTAATAACTGTCTACCCCTTATTCTTGATTTCTCATTTCTGAGCCCTGTTATAATAATAATAATAATAATAATAATAATAATAACAATAATAATAATAATAATAATAATAATAATAATAATAATTGTGCTGCTCGATACAATTACCAATAGTTATGAAATTCACAGTTTATACCATATCCATTTCAACATGGAAACCATGTACCTTCTTATGGAAACTTCACTAAGCGTTCAAACACCTCAACAAAGCCCACTATGCAAGGTAGGCTCTCTTCTTCTTACATAAAGGGTAAGTGTTTACATCCCAAAATGCATTGGGCTTTGCAAATATCTCAAAACGGCTTCAAGACATCTAAACATAAGTGTCTTTGCATGTTGGTTGATGCATATTCCTGAATATGTACTGAAGGTGCACACTGTAGAGATATTGTAAGAGATTGATCCGAAATGAGAATATCATTCATTAATTTGTTAAAGTACTATATTTAAATACATGTAGTTGTACATTGAATTGATAAAACGTACAAGTGTGTCCTATATTATATCTGATAAAATATATCAAACTCCATAAAATTGTCTTACCTGCCTGTTATTTTTTAATATATTTTTGGTGTAATCATTTTGTTCATAGTAATTGACTCAAGACATCATATGACTATAGAATAAGTCTCTAAGGACTTTTTTTTTTTTTTTTAGATATTTCCACTTGTGAGTGTGGTATGGTTAATACTAGTTTCTCAGTGTAACAAATGTGTCTCACCAACCCGTTTTTAAACATAAGTGTGAACCATTTCATGCCTGCTTGAGTGTTAACCACACATCAGCTAATTTCTAAACACTCAAGGTAAGACTTATGTCCCCCCTCATTCAAGAATTGCCCTGGCTGCACGTGGGTTGGGGCGCAGGCCCTGACAGCTCCCGGGCCAATCATATATTTGCTGATATACCAAACCTGCTCTTGAGACCTACCTTGTATCTATTTATTTAGTTTGTAAATTAATTGGTATTATTGGTGTTTATTTCAGGTATTCACCACCGACTACTGTTTTAAGACTGTATTAGCGACTTTTAATTTTACTTTACATTTGAGCATTTATGCTTCTTACCCCTATACATTATTATGGGGAAAAGAAAGGCATATTTTGGACCAACCAAAATGCCTGGGAAGAAACGAAGAGAAACAAACAATGGTACCATATCAATTTGCTCTGGACATTTGTCTAAAGGAAGTCTTGGGTAAGCTCGAAAAAAAGAGTTATGAGGGCAGATAAAACATTGTTGAAAGATAATGTTAAAGCCATAGCAACAAGGAATAATGGTTGGGGGAATTAAGTAGTTGGGGGATAACATTAAAGGTACTTCATTATCTCTATGCACTGAACCCTTTCTTCCTGTCCTTTTGAGTGAAGCGATACGCTTCTCAAAACATGATTGTTTTGTGGGATTTAGATAATCAAGAGGAGATTTATCTACTTGAATTGGCAATGAACAAAAGTGTTGACATTCAATTAGCAAATAACCCTTAAGGAAACAAGTTAACTGGTAGACCCAAGAAGAGGGGAAAATGCTAAATCAGTGGAATTACATTATGAAATAGAGAACTGCAGCTATGAGTTCTGTGAAATGGGTAGTCTATTGAAAATGTTCTTGTTAATCAGAAAGTTGTGGTTAAGCATGAATCTTCAGCAACGTTACAGAAAATGCAATCATGTATTGCATGCTTGAAACACTGTGAAGAATGTTTTTTTACATGACATGCAAAGAAATGTTAAGAAATGGACGTCACTCCTTGGAGATAATTATTTTATGTCCATGTAGTTTCTACACAATAACAATGGGCCTTCATCCTTGGTACTATGTCTCCCTGGGGAAGGGAAATGTAGAGACTTCCTGAAAATATGTTTGAACACTGGCATAAATACTGCAGGTACAGAAGTCCCCCTTACCTGACCCAGGAAATGGAAAGACTAAGTCAATGTAAATGTCTCCTCAAGGTTTTATCAGTAAATTGAACACCACTCGAGTGGAGGGAGAATCATCAGTCAGATTAATCAAAATGTTAAGATTAACATTTGCTCAATTTACCATCTGCTGTGGCTCCCTTGGTTGGTGTTTTCGTAAATGGGTGCTATTTGCATGCTAACTCTTAGGAATCAACATCATCAATTAACAAAACCATGCGCTGGGTTCACACTTGAATAATTGGAGAATGTTTAAATCCCCAGAATCTGTTAATGCCAAGGAGTGTCTCCTTGGTTAGTCCAATTACAAAGTCAGAGGGTTTCAATTGTGTGTTAGATACCTTTGCAGATATCAGATTACCATTATACATGATTGGATATAATCTGGGTAGGGTTTCAGAGTTTAGAAAGACAGGAAGTGTACCTTTATCTTTATTTGTCAGGAGAATTAAAGAATAGGCCCTTTCAACTCAAATCCGACCCATCATTCTAGGGCCAATGGAAGTTGTCCTTTTAACTATGCCATGTCAAGTGGGTCTGAGGATAGGCAGGTGCCCACCATATCCAATGCTTGGAATTAGCTTCAGCTAACTATGGGTACTAAATGTGCCTTCAATAGGCAATGTAACCAAGTTCTAAGTATTCTTTCTACTCTGCGTGCCCAGCTACCCAAGGGTTTTCTGGCGCCCTACAAATAAACAAACAAACAAACTAACAAATAGGACAACTCTTGGATGTACATTGAGTCAACATCTATTTGAATTCTTTCAACATTGGAAGATGTAGTTTGACAGCTAAATATAATCCCCAGAGGCTTGCAACTGAGCACAATCAGGAATGCAACACTGGTAATAGGGACCATAGTGATAGAATTGGGAAAATATCAATCAACATCTTGATAACCATATTTCACAAAACAGTACCCCGCTGTCCCTCTTGTCATGCAATGTAGCTGGCTGGTCTAAGAAAGCAGAGAGCCCTGAAATGTTACCTTTTATTTTTAGCAAATCATGATATCATGTTGTTACGGGAAAATTGGGCTTCTTATCAAATTCATTCAGAGGGAAACATATCATATCGGATTACTGCCCCTGGACAACGACTTTGGAGTTACACTGGAGATTTAGTAATTTCTTTAAAATAAACTCTTTTTTTAAATGTGTCAGTAACTCAAATTGAAAATGACTCACTGTGTTCATTGATTCTTTTAATTGTGCTTGTTTATGGAACCTATATGTATTTAAATACATTTTATAACTGTTCATAGCACATACCCGAGCACCGAGCTGGAGATGCTCCTTCCTTCCTGTGGGCCCATGTGAACGTGTTATGCTGTTGCATCCATGCTCTGCGCACCAAATCCCACCCCAAACACACATTTTATTTTATATTTTTCCCACCAGCCCGAATGTATTTATTTCCCGACAATCTGCTTTAAATATTTATTTACCCACCAAGGCTACTTTAAATCATTTATTTTGCCTGCCCCTAGCTTTATTGTTTTTCTTTCCTCCCATGCCCCTTACCTCCCAACCCACTCCACTGTCCTCATCCTGCCCCACTGTCGGCCACCCGGCCTGTGATTGGATGCTTCCACCAGAAACTTACCCTCTTTACGGAGGGCTCCAGGGCAGTCTTGCCAAAGGCCAGAGTCAAAGAACAGCTTCCTGGGGCAATTCCCATCCCTGTTTGCCACTGAATCAGGTAAGATGGTACGGGCAGGGACCATAGCCATTACTTGCTCTGGTAAAAACCTGCCTCTCTTACTCATATTACTACCACTTGTTCCTAACAGTGTGATGTTTTCCTCTGGGCACTGATAAATAGCCAATGTGTTGTGCTGTGCTCTGGGCTGCCACTGTGTTAAACCTATCTGCACCCTTTAGATAGCCATGTGCAATCAATGTATTGTGCGTCGATGGAATTTCGGGGAGGGCAATGTATTGCACTTGGATACATTTTGGGGCAGGCAATGTGTTGCGCTTGGATGAATTTGGAACATGCAATGTGTTTTTACTAGATTGAATTTGGGGGTGAGCAATGTGTGGTACTTAGATGGAATATGGATATCTATTAGGATAGCCTGTCTATTAAGCTAGAAGTTTTATAGGGATAGCCTGTATTCTACACTTAGAGGATATATGATTGTAGCATGTCTATTGCACTCAGAAGATCTATGGATTACCCATTCTATTGCATGTAGAAGATACATGCAGGCAGCCTTGATATTGCACCTAAAGATTTCTAAGGGTAGCCTGTCTATTGCAATTAGTCTGGTATTCCACCTAGAAGATTCAGGATGTTATCCTGTCGTGTGTGCTTAGAAACTGATGATGATAGTCAATGAATTACACATAGAAGATATATTCAGGTAGCCTGGAAAATGCACTTAGAAGATTTCTGAGGTAGCCTGTCTATTGAATTTAGAAGATGCATTAGGATAGCATGTCCATTGCACTTAGCACTGATATTGCAATTAGAAGATTTATGAGGGTAGCCTGTCTATTGCACTTAGAATATGTATTGGGATAGCCTGTCTATTGCACTTAGAAACTGATGAGGATAGTCAATGAATTGCACGTCGAAAATATATTCAGGTAGCCTCGAAAATGCTTTTAGAAGATTTCTGAGGTAGCCTGTCTATTGCATTTAGAATATGTATTAGGATAGCATGCCCATTGCAATCAGCACTGATATTGCACTTAAAAGATTTAAGAGGGTAGCCCATCTATTGCACTTAGAAGATGTATTGGGATAGCGCCAGTTACGCTTGGAGGCTCTATGAGGGTAGCCTGTTAATTATACAGAAGATCTGGTCACACAGCTACTTAAAAACAAAGCTCCATCTGAGCCTAAAGGTACATATTCATGCACCAATTCGGTGGACATATGCCGCAGACACAGCTACCCACCTGTATGCATAAGAATACAACGATGACCTATGACAAAAATTCAGGTCCATATGGACATGTAACGTTTCAGCTTCATACACCAGACTAAAAAAACAAAGAACAACACCACTGCCATCAGAATGCAGTGACAACCTATAACAAAATTCAGTCTAACTGGACACATAACGAATCTCTTGCTCTTGAACACTCTCCTGAGCATATTAAAAACAATAGAGAGATCCCAACTGTCCGCTAGAGGCGGAATCCTACCTTGATTTTGGGAGAAACAAACTTATTCAATACATTGAAAGGTAGGACAATAGGTTAATTGTCAACAGCTAACAGCTCATCAATAACTACATCAGTTTAGGAAGAAATGTCAATTTTAATATTATCTCATAAAAATCAAGAGCCATTGTACATATAAAATACATAATCAGACACTCTAGAATGGTACACATATGTAACAAGACACAAAACATATAACAATTTCTAAAAAAAAATAGAGATAACCATTTTATCAATCTATATTCAGACCTATGCTGTAAATCCTTATAAAGTCGGGGTGGATCACTCGATGTAATTAATCTTGATTAATTAATTATTTCTAAATTGGGAGTTCCCAATTTAGAAATAATACTGAATTGATTAGTAGTATTTAATATCCCACAAAGGGGGTGTCCTAATTTTAATACAAGATTAGGTGAAAAAACATTGAGTTAGGATCGTAACCCTGACTTTATAAGGATTTACAGCATAGGTTTGAACATAGATTGATAAAATGGTTATCTCTATTTTTTAGAAATCGTTATATGTTTTGTGTCTTGTTACATATGTGCACTCTCCTGACCACCTGAACACCCATCCACATGCCTGACCTTCATTGGTAGTTTACTGAAGCTCGGCCAGCCAACGTAAATCCCTACCTTGGCCAAATGCATACACGCATTCTGATTATTCTGGCACTGCTCCCAAACCTTGGACTTCGGTCCCCTGAGGGCGTTCCCACCACAAGCGCGTTGAGGCCATACTAATGGGATAAAGGCTCTATATAAATGACAAACTACTACTACTATAGCTGGTCAATGAAAATTGCATTTTATTGGATTTTAAAAATACATGGGAAGATCCCTTCCTTGATGATAGAATGAACTATCCATGAAAGATAATGGGAGGGATTTTAACCTTCCAATTGGAAATGGGCCTATAATTGAGTTTTTTTAAGCAAATGAAGATATGGTCCACCATATTTCGAAACTGGGAATGCTGGACAAACATACCTATATGAAGGTGTTGAAATTCTATGACTTGTTAATGGACTGGTGTCTCTGTACAATCGATGGGCAATTTCCCCAGGACATGCCTGGTAAGTACACTATTAAAGCTCACCATGTCCCCTCCACTATTGATTACTTTTGCATTTTGATAGAAAGGTCGTATTTAGTGGAAGATGCATTTGTTATTGCTTAGATATATACATCCGTTTGATCTAAACATGAATTGCCAGATATCAGCAATAAATGGTATGACACCTATACCTCTAGAAGAGGCATCATCTTTTCCCTCAAGAAGAAGGGAAAGGTGGAATATTGAGAATGAATCTGCTATGCATGAGAAAGCTATTAAATCAAATATTAAGTTGTTTGACAGTCTACTCTGCTTAAATCCAGATCATGATGTTGCTTTATCAACAAATGATGCCACAATAAATAAGATAAATCCCTCTCTATTTTTCAAACACCATGAACAAAAAAACAGAGGATGGTTTAATAATGAATGCAAATTAGCTATGAACCTTATTATCTCAAGAAAATGGTTCAGCTAGATCTGAAATTTCTAATGCTCAGGTGATCTGTAAACTGACCATTGCTAGATATATGGCTGTACTGGAAAGTTGAACTTGGGATGAATGGAGGTGGGCCTCATTACGAGCTTGGCGGTAACCCGCTGGTGCTACCGGTGGGTGGCCGCCGAACCAGTAACACTGCTTCCACCACCTGAGATTCCGGTGCCACTGGGACAATAAAAGTCCTGGCGGCCAGTGATATCAGGCGGGGGGTGGGAAGTGCAAGTGCCCATTCCCTTAGAGTCCAATAGGACTAATGTCTTCAACATAATGCTTCAAAGGGTCACATTTCTGGAATGTACTGTCATATGTCATATTTAGAGATATTCCAGCATCTCTTAGTCCCTTCTCTGTAATGGATTTATGGGACAAAATATTGGGCAGAGATTTTTTAATACAGTTAGAATAGTGGACCTAGGATAATAACATACTGCCAAAAGTAAAACTCGAATTTCGTGAAGGCCTTTCAACAAATGAACATGCACTAAATTTATATTTGATTATTTCCAATTTCATCTATGTTAAGAAAGAAGTAGTGTGTTTAGAATTCATAGACTTAAATACAATAATTTGTAAAGTAAATAGAGCCAAACTCTGGTGTAGAGTGTAAGAAATAAAACATTGCGAGCTTTATGAAGATATTTCATCAATTTATCCTTTCTTCCTGGTGAATACTGGCACATGTCAGTGTTGTTTCCTGGTCATGCTGTCCTTTTCTATATGTATTAATGGACTTTATAGAAAATTAGTGAGCATTGGGCCAATGTTTCGAGAGTGGGAGGCACTGTAATCCCTATTCTAGCCTATATAGTTACACAGTGTTGTGGGCAAGAACTCCACATTTACTCAATGCCTAACAAATGCTTAAACAGCATTTACAACAAACCTGGATCACTAAATAAATGCATCTAAATTGGTTATTTTGGTTTGCAAATAAAACAAACAAAAAACACAGATTACTTATTTTTACTACGAAAAATTGTGTCATTCTTTTGGTATCCGAGTTTGAATACCAGGGCATGTACTTTTCAACCATGCTTAATGGCATTTCTCATATTAAAAAACAAAATGTAAATTGTACCTAGCCCTGTTTGCATTTAAAAATTCACATCTAGCCCTTGATTGCGCCCCACTCTAGAAAATTGAGCCTAGATAACCTGCACTATAGTACTGCAGCCATCTTGATGATAGTCTAGGGAGGCCTAACTGTCTAAATAAGCCTAGGGGGCCCTTGCTCATAATGCCCACATGCATGACTAACCCTACTAACGTCCCAGCACTCTTTCTCCTACTAGCAACACTACAAATCCTAACAACTATGTCTTACCCGACAAGTACTGGGCCTCCTCAAACTATACATCTAGGAGACCTCGGAGGTAGCCCCTGCCCTAGCATTCCTTGCATCCTAGAGGCTAGAAACGTTAGACTCTGCTCACTCCTCAGTAAACTACACGACCCACTTGCTAGATCACTACCACCAGCCAACACCAGAATCACCCGCCACACTATCCACAAGACGCCAAATAACAAATACGGATAACACTGATCCCGACCATTCCTGTACCAAACTGAACATCTCCAATAACTCCAAAAGATCGCACCAACGGCCACCACCCTCCACCACCAACGCTCCCGCTCCTCCACTTAAGGCAGCACTAATAAACACGAGGTCACTAATGGCACGTGTTACTGACATTGCCGACCTAATAATAACTAACAACCTTGACCTCTTAGCCATTACGGACCCCTACTTGCCCTACCTGTCCCGGACGGCTTCACTATAATCAGACAAGACAGAGCAAATGCACGAGGCTGCGGAAATGCTATTATCGCTAAATCTAGCCTCGCTATGAGACTTGCCCAAACCCATAATACACTCTCACGTGAAACCCTCATAACCATACTCCCTCTAACCAACTTCCAGACATTAACTATCCATCTCATTTACAGACCCCGTTGCCCCATTGGAACATTTGAGGAGGACATCCATACTCTCCTCTCTGATAATCTTAAAACCACGCCCCAACGACTAGTCCTAGGCGATTTCAACCTAGGTTTCAACAACTCTCTTGATAAGCAGGCCACAAATGTAGCTAATTCACTATCTGAACTAGGCTTATCTCAAAAAGTTAGTGAGCCTACCCACGCTAAAGGAAGAACCCTAGACAGGGTGGCAGAATTTAATTGCACAGCCAATATTACTGCCATTACGCCTTATCCTTGGACTGACCACTTTCTCCTGTCCTTCTCACTCCTCACCACTAGACCACTTCTGCCTACAATAACCACGGCTCCTCCCTGTGCAACTAGAAACAAAAAAAACATAACAAAGGATACTGTGATACCAGCTATCCTGCCCACCCTCAATCAGCCAGATGACAACCTTGACCCAAGTGTACTTGTCAAAGAATGTAACAAAATAATCCTAACCACATTGGACAGCATTGCACCCCTTAAACTCAGACCTAGCAAGCTAAAAGCACACCCGAACAAATGGTTCAGTCCCCAACTCAAAGACCTCAGACATTTAAAAAGGAGCTGTGAAACCACATGGAGACTTCTCCCAACCACCGCCAATAAAATAAAACTTACAAATATTTCCTCCCAATACTAAAAAGAGATCTTCCTCGCCAAACGCAACTCCTATAACAAACGTATCTCAAGTGCCAACTCTAGCACTAAAGAATTGCTCTCTATCCTCAAAGAACTTGAATACCCTATCATTACCCCCGAAATCTGCACCAAGGACAAAACCTGGTGCTCTGACATATAACAGCCCCTCTCAAATAAAGGAACCACCCTTCAAAATAAAATATCACAAAAAACAGTCCCTTAACCACCTACCCAACCATACCACTCCCAATGTCCTCTCCAAGGACACTCCAGTTAACTTAACCCCCTGTTTCTATTTCACTAAAATCTCTATCCATGAAGTTGAGAAAGTAATTCTATCACTTAAGCACTCCAACTCCCAGGCAGACCTCTGCCCAGCTCAGCTTATAAAAGATGCTGAAAGAGAGCTCACCCCTTTCATCACTAAACTGATTATTCCTCATTTTCTTCTGGCACCGTCCCATCTAATCTCAAACAATCATGGGTGCTCCCACTACTAAAAAAAACAAACATTAGATCTGTTATTACCAACTATCGTCCCATCACAACTGTACACTTTCTGCTCAAAATCCTTGATAGAGTGGCTTATCTCCAGACCCAAAAATGTCTAGAAGCGCATAAACTCCTAGAAGCTCGTCAGTCAGGCTTCCGACCACAACACGGAACAGAGACGGCCCTTATTGACCTGAAAGCACAGGTCGATGATTTGAGAGACAAAGGGAAAATGGCCCTCCTCTTATTACTAGACCTCTCAGCGGCATTCGACCTGGTAGATCACAAGGTCCTATGCAGACATCTAGACACGGCTGCCAACTTCTCAAAAGAGGCAATAATATGAATCAAATCCTTCCTGAGTCACAGAACCATGAGGGTTTTTGCGCCCTCAGCGAAAGCAGACCCTATTCCTATCAAATGCGGTGTCCCCCAGGGATCTTGCGTTTCCCCCACTCTGTACAACATATTTACCAAGCTCCTCTTTGATGATCTGGATCTTCTTGGTATCACCTACACTAACTATGCAGATAATACCCAGATTCTCCTCCAACTTTCCGGGGATTATGAAGAGGATTTGGCCGTGGTGAACATGGTGTATCTCATCATCCAGGCATGGATGGCTACTCATGGTCTATGCCTGAATGATGAAAAAAAGGAACTCATCATACTGGGCACACATGCCAACATAAAAAAAAAACTAGGACAGGATTACTCATCATTCATCATAAATGGTAATCTTATGAAGGTAGCCAAGGAGGTGAAAACTCTCAGGTTCTACCTCGACTCCACCCTATCCCTAACTAAACAAGTTAATGCCTTGGCCTCAGCCACATCCTACACATGTAAGCTGATCAGAACGGGCAAACCCTTTCTATCAGATGATAATTGCATTGTCCTACCTAGAGCCCTGATTTTATCTAGGCTTGACTATTGCAATGCACTATACATTGGTGCCAACAAATCTATCACCCAAAAAATCCAGATCCTTCAAAAAAATGCCCTTAGAGCAGCGCAGCATTAGGGGTGTCTAAAAGGTCTCATATCTCAGCAATAAGGCACTGAAACAATTGGCTCTCTACGCTGAACAGGATCTATTTACAAACAGCCTCCTTGACACCTAAGGCACTGAACAATGCTGCACCAGCTACCTTGTAAACAGAGTCCAAAGAAGAACCTCCATTAGACCAACAAGACTCACCAACACTAATTATATTGCTATTCCAAGATTTAGGCTAACCAAGGTGTGTGGTAATAGTTTTCAGGTCAAGGCTGCCCAACTATGGAACTCCCTGCCACACCATATTAGGGAAGATCAATCCTATCCTAAGTTCAGACTCAACTACATTAACTGGCTGAAGTCCAACAATAGCTAACTGATTAGTCACACACCACTGTTTATTTTTGTATATTTGCTCTTCTTGTATATTTGTATATTACACTTGTGCACCTCGCTATGCCTATTCTATGCACAACAATGTATTTATTCTTTGCATTCTCTTTTTTGTTTATAACCATGTAACCTGTTAACTAAGCCTTGCCTTATCTGTACTGCTTGCACCATGATACCCCTTGGTCTGGCGTGCATCATATAAATGAATAAACTTATCTAAACTAAAAAAGAATGAATTAGGCAGTAGGGGGTCTATTTCATTTTAGAAAACAGTTTAAAGTGCAGTGCATGGGCATGATTTTAAGAGTTTAAAACACCAAAGTTAAGGTGTTGGCTAAATAGGGTTCTGGAATATGAGGCTATACAAATGAGTCATTATTATAAACGAAAAAGGACACACTCTTTAGGAAATTATTAGGTCTAATAAGTTGAGCACAGACTTATGCAGTACACACTGACCTAGGATTAACACACTTGGAAGATAAATTGATGAGGGATCCAGTATTAATCCGGTTGCAAACTTTGTACAAAAAAAAGGCATCTTTGACACAAGATATTCACACTCCAGCCCATTCACCAATCCCCACTAACTAAAACATGCGAAACAGTCCCTGGTGAAAGCTAATCAAGTTTGTTACTTATCTTTTTTTCAGATAATTGATTATCGGTTTCTTTGTTACCTTAAAAATCTTTTGTCAGATTATTTTAACACGGAACATGAAATTAGGGAGCTAACCAAACCAGTTTACATAAATCAGGAGATTATTGGGCAAATAACATACAGATAGATGTTATGGAGTAATTTACATTGTAATCAAAGTGCCTGATCGGTTTCACAACTTTGGAAGATTTTTTTCAATTGTGTGTTCTTTTTTACCTGTTTATGACTACTTGCTATGACAAACCTTGCTACCTGCATTCTAAGAATTTTTTGTTGAAACTTGATACACCTTCAATGGGATGTGTGTTATTGTCTTATCTTCAGCTTGCACAGAAGAACTTTACTGCAAAAATGTCAATTGTTACCTTCCCTAGTAATGGGATGGGCTCTTTGGTCTTATTATTGACTGCACTAACACACAGGGGAACTTTCTTGTCACTTTTCAAAGTTTCCTAGTTTCTTAACATAGATTTGAAACTGTGATTCCATGTAGTTTTAAAGATGCATGCTAATGTTTAGTGACTAACAATCTCACCCTCAAATTTTGAGACAATTAACAAGCTATTTTTCAAGAACAATGTCTTTCATTAAGTATATTGGAATCAAAACAATGTGACAGGTGATTCCCCAACTGAATCACAATAGGACTTCATTTGCAACTCAGATTAAACCAGATAAAACATTAACTTTTCCATAGATGTACACACACAACTTGAAATGTACGCTATCAAAAAAATGAAATCAAGGAATCTATACAAGAGAATTGTGCTTACCTTGAACCAATATCCTCTCTGCAATCAAAAGATGAATCAATTCTTAGAAAAAAAATGAAACAAAAATATCGACTGCAGTTAAATCTCACATAGCATCTATCTGATTTAAATCTAAAATGTTGAATATGACCAATGACAAAATATGGATTCCCAGATTGGGCATACTCTCTACTTGACTTCGACTTCAATGATTTGCTATGGCTGGAAATGACTATGAAGACTTGTGTTAATCAAGAATGCTATTGCATTTGGAAAGCTATCACACTGGGTCCTATCTCACTATTTTCAAGGAATCAGGTTCACTATTACCACTCACTAGTTAAATGTATTAATTGGAGTTTTTTATGGTTAGGTTGTCTGTTTTTAACCTGTTTGTTTAAACTGGTCTATTTTGTTTTTTCTTTTACTTTCTTGATCTGTTTAGCCTTGTTCTTACTTGATCTGGGTTTGGTTGCCTTGTCTTTTTTCTCTTGTTTTTATTTATTGTGTGTGCTATTGTGTGTTTGTTTGCTAGTACTGTTTTTATGTGTGCCTGTTTGCCTATGGACCTAAGGCGCAGTATAAATGATGAAATACATAAATAAATACATTGTTTTAATTGCTCTATTGTCTATGGCAGACTCAATCAAAGGACATCGTATTCCATGTTCAATGTGAGAGGTCTACAGATTCGGAAGATCGCAAACTGCAAGAGAAAGTCCTAATTCAATGATGCTAACTAGGGTTTCATTTTTAATTACAAATCACAAAACACATACACCATGCACTTTAGTAAATTGTTCAGATATATAACATTTGAATAAGGCTGCAAACAATTGTTCCAAATGCTCTCTTGGTTGCAATGTATTCTTAGGAAAAAATGTTTAAATAATCATGGGGCATAGGTACTCAATTCAAAGGCCTAACATAGATGACAATACCAAATAGCCCCAGGCAGTTTCTCCAGGAATGCTCCCCTTCCAGTCTATGCACTTGCTTCACAATCCCTCAGAGCTAATCTGGTCCTGCTTTGGGAATGACCTTGCATTCAGTCACAGGAGAATGTGAGTACATTTGATCCCTAATGGTCATTGCATTTGATTGGTCTCTAAACTAAATGGAAAATCCACTCTGCTTGCATGGGAAGAAGTTGCAGGCATTGCTTTTCATCATTTGTTTCTTAGAGAAAAGTGGTTAGTAGAATTTCTTTTTTAACTTTGTTTTGCATGTTTAATGCTAATTACTTGTTATTTGAGCTGTGTGACACACCAAACAATCTGAGGGCTATACCGGTTCCTATAGCCTGAAGATTCTCTTATGACCCAACACCACACTCCAGTCTTCTAAAACTACAGAAATTAACTACATGGTATCCAATATCAATAAAATATTCTTAAGACATTGGTAATTACCCATTCATGTTACCAAACTATTGAATCTCTGTAACAATGTAGTTTTTGTTTGCTGTTGCATGAACATTGCTAACATCATCTGACACCTTCTCAACCATTTGTTCATCCCGTAATGCTTTTGCATACTTCTCTTTGTTTCTTTTAGCCTCCATTCCACATCTCATCCATCAGATATCCACATCACACCTTTCTTGGTTCATCTTCACTTCATTTAGCGCACCTGTTGTGTAATTTACTGACAATCCATTAAGGCCTATGTATTCTTACCATATATTTACCCCTGTCTCCATTCACATCTGCACATTTGTATACACTTATGCTCCCTTGACTTTAGTGCTCCCTTCCGTGTTGACAAGACCCTCTATCTTCAATATCTAGCCAATATGCCACAGCATCCCATCACTCACTGCTCACACTCTTGAAATCACACTTTCAACTTATCCACTGACTTACTATTTCTGTACCCCATCTACTTGTAATCTGTCTGCTGAACATATCTGATGAGTGCAGAAGAAGCTTTTCTATTCAATACTACTTTAAAACAAGATACTCTGGCAACACGGTGGGATGTTACCTTATAAAGACCACATAGTATCTTGTACTGTTGCTATACAGGTTTGATACTGACACAAGCTTTTCAAGTACTTCATTTTTGTGTCCATTCTGTCTCTTAATTTACCATTAAAATGTATGAAAGATATTGTCAGCATATCATTTATATATTTACCCAATATGGACTTATTAAAATATCAACCATAAACATTGGTAATCTACAAATAGTAAACCACTTGGCTATCATTTTCTAGGACATATGTTTCCCATAAATTCCACTATTTTGACAGCAATAAGTACACCATCAAATGTAACCTCCGACCACAATATAATGTATAATAGTGTATCCATTCTATAGCTAATAGCTGCTCTTTGATAACACCTTAAAGGGGACTTCAATATTCACACCCACTATGTCCCATGCCTTCTGGGGCAACACCCCAGATTCATAGGTTCTGCAAGTGTTCACTTTTTTGCCCACCTCATGATATACATAATGCTGTGGTAATTCACCCTTCTCTCGAAATCCCCATAAATCTGTGGTAATCAAAATCCTCTATTGTTTTCCTGTTTTTTTTAACATACATCAAAAATACTCCTGATGAGTTCAATGTGTTAACTAATCGCTAATTTAAGGTCTGGTCCATGCCACATTTTCTGAACCTTCCTAACATTTTCCAAATCAGCTTGTAATGTCCCTACATATAGCCATCATGTTATGCACATGAACTAAAGTAACCCCTACCTTAGGTTATAACGAAATTGTAGGTCACCAAGGGATGTTGTGACAGAATAATGGAACTTATTTATTTCAATGTTTGTTAAGCGCCACACACCAAAAGGCCTCAGAGAGCCAGGAGACAAAACACAATACAAAACATATACACACACAGCATTTCACCCCAAGAAGGCTTAATCTATCAGTATATTAAACAGATATGTTTTAAGATCCTTTTTCAATTTCAAAATACATGGACATGCATGCAATGCAAAAGGTAATTAATGTAATGCCTTGGGAGCCCAAGCTTCAAAGCTTCTGGTTCTGTATCATAAGTTTAAAATGGGTTTGACTGAGGGATGTGCCTTCATTAGAGTGTTAGGCTCTTACAGGGGTTTTTATGTGGGTCCGGTTGTTCAGATAGTTTGGAGCAGACCTGGCCACACATTTCTTAGGCAGTGTTAAAACTTTGGGCCTCATTACACGGATGGCGGTAAGGATTTAACGGTACCGGTAAAATTCTGGTACCGGTAAATCCTTACCGCCTTACTATGAGGTCCCTTTGCGGGTTGGGGGATTTAACGCCTGCTTTTTGAAGTGCCAGCCAATAGGCTGTTGCAATAGTCCAACCAGTTCCTCAAAGTGGTAGCCATAATTACTCTGTTTTCTATGGAAATATATGTACAAATTTGAGGAAGAAGCTTGTTTATACAGGTACATGACGACTTAATATAATACACATGTTTAGAAAATAGACTCCCAGGGTCTTCATGTTGGGTGCCACTTGAATGTCTCAGCCAGAAATATTAAAATGTGAATACCTTGAGTCTTTTAAAAACAAATCTGGACCCAGAGCCTACAATAAGGATCTCTGCATTGTCATTGTATAGCTCAAGGGAATTATTAGCCATCCATCACTGAACCATGGCATACATATTATGGATTTCACCCGAATCATAGTGAAAGTCTCTTGTTAATTAAACAAAAAATGTGGGAATCATCAGCATAATTAGCATGTACCATGCCAATGTCATCCAACAGATCAAAGGACGGTCTCATGTACATGTGAAAATGGGTGGGACTGAGACATGAGCCCTGGACAAACAATATTTCACTGAGGCAGGGCATGCTTGCGCAGCAGACATAGCCACTCTCACAGTCCTCAAACCCAAAAAAGATTTGAACCAGTCAGCTCAGTTCTCTAGACATCTGGCCACATCAACCAATCTCATAACCAGAACCGATTGATCAATAAGAACAAACATGGCTGATGAATGTTAAATTATCTATGGCGCCATCAGACTATCATCTATAATCTTGGTAATATTAGATTTTAAGTTCAAGAGTGCTGACTCAGTCCAGTGTCATGCTCTAAAACCTGATTGCCGATGTCCCAGTATATCATGACTCTCAATACATTTCTGAAATTTTAAGTATGCAACGATATCCCAAATTTCCTTACCGCCATCCGTGTAATGAGGCCCAAAGTTTTAACACTGCCTAAGAAATGTGTGGCCAGGTCTGCTCCAAACTATCTGAACAACCGGACACACATCAAAACCCCTGTAAGAACTGGCATATTTGCAATTGGTCTATAATTACTAGCCACCTTCGGATCCAGGTGTTCTTTTTTTTAGCAATGGTTTCATCCAAGCTTCTTTAAGGGATTCAGGAACAATTGACTCCAGGAAGGATGCATTAATCCACTGAGTAATGTGAGGATTGAGGAAGCAGAATATCAAGGCAATCTTGCATGGTTTGAGCCGGGCAAACCTCACCCACACATGAGGTGGGTTTAAGGTTAGAATTAATATTCTGTATTCCTCTTCCGAAACCCGACGGAATGAGAACAAGGGTCTGTCAGAATGAGTCTGCATATTTACTTGATGCTCTGGCAACTCCTGTATGGGCACCTTATCTAGGGTCCAATGGGATATAATAGACAGCTTGTGTTTCAGAATTTTACTAGTAACCTCATCTTGAAATTCTTGACACCAGGCATAAGTGATGATGTGTGGGCCTATCGACTTTGTCTTGCCTTCAAATTCTTTCAAAATGAAAAAATAACCTCTCTTGGTCATGATTTCACATTAAGAATTTTCATTGTAAAGAAGCTGTTTTTCCATAGCAATGCCATGCTTTTATTCCTTTACTGCCATTCTGTAGATTCATAATGATTCATTTGGCTTCTTGCGCCAGGCTCTTTTTCCTTGTCTCTTGGCTTTCCTAAATTCGATAATACTATCTTTAAACCAAGAGTGTTTCATGGTTTCAAACTTTAAGACTTTAGTTCTGTTAGGCTTAAGAGCATTGATTGCACCATCTAAAGCCTGCTGGATATATTCTGCAATAGTGCTGATATCTGAACTCAAAGGGCTAATCCTTAATGGTGTCAAGGTTTTCAAATTTCAAATGCTCTACTCTATTCTTGGGTTAGAGTCAACATGGGCAAGAGCTCCAGCCAACATTAAATGTGAAAAACAAATGGTCTGATCAAGGACATGACTCAGTAATTGGGGAAAGAATATCCAGATTGTATGATAAAACCCAGTCTAAGCAGTTACCACCGATGTGCGTGACTATGTTGTTAAATTGTCGGAATTCGACAGCTTCCAAAGCCTGCATTACTGATACTGCACCTGTGTCTGCTTTATTATTGGACCACAGATGAAAATCACCCAGCAGCAAGATATAACTAGCAGGTCTCTGATTTTCACCAATAGGCACAACCAATTGTTCTTCAAAATCTGGTGTAGATATGGGTGGCCAATATAAAATGCAAATACTGATCGTCGTAGTCGGATTCACACTCAGCTCAACACATAATACTTCACAGTTTTCAATAACTAGGCTATTGAATGTGTGTATATTCAAGGAGTTTTGGTAAATGGGGTCAAAGACAGAGATCCTTTGTATGGTCACAGAACAGTGACTTCCAGGATCCTTTTTAAGCATGGTAATGGGTAATGTATTCTTTATAATTCATGGCTACACCATCACCCCTTCAGTACATTTTCATGTTTTAATGCAAGAAGTCTTACAGTTGGTGATGCATATAATTGATGATGATGTTCAGATGAAAAAAAAACAACACCTGTAACTTGTAATATCTTGTAATAAAAATGTAGGCAATATAAAGTAACACTTTGTAAGATTGCTTTACGGTTTAATGAAAGGGTGATAGATTCTTGCTCTGCTATGTTAAACACCAGTACACCATTAACAGCTCCTTATCAATGACTGTCTATGAAGTGCAGAAAAATTGTATTTTAGTGTTCCAGCCTCAGCTTGAATTTGCTCTGTTCTGGCTTAAGCATCAGGCATTGCAACATAGCAAGTCACTTACAAGTTACTGCAATTACAGTAATGATGTCCTACTCTTCTGGCAGGTGCGCTTTGGTGCTACTGTAATGAGGAAGTTATTCACAGGTTTATGTACAGATTTTGCAGTCTGACATGCATTTTATTTATATTTGTAAATGTGTACAGAGGAACTTCGAACCCGTATATAGTTTTATAGTCTGCATTTCTGTTTCCTCCTCTGTGTTTTGTTGCATTTAATTTATAAAATTGGTCACAAACTACCACACTTCTCCACAAATAGGATTCCTGATAAACAATCCACAGTGCATTTGCTTTTTGCCAGTATGTGATGTTCCATTTTGGTCACCACTAGCGGTTTTACTAACGCTGTCCACAATGTCACATGGCGGCACCAAGCGTCTGTTACTGATCTGCTTCACATCGCAAATATCTAAACAAAGCTATCTAAGTGTGAATCCCTAGTGCATGCTGATCCACAAAGATGAGAACATGCATGCACACCTTGTTACACATGTACATTCACTATACCTATTCCATCCGAAGTAATCTCTGGGAATGTGTGACAATGCAAAATTGTGTGTCTCGGTGCATCGTCGTTCCTGGAATTCATTATTAACACCACACAGACACTTCAAAATAATGCCCTGAGAGCCGCCCGAAACTTCCCTAAAAATGCCCACATATAAGACCTTAGGAGATCTACCAACTGGCTTTCCACTAAAGACAAGATTCTCCTCAAAACAGCCTCCCTTACACACAAATGCCTCAACCATGCAGCCCCGCAATACCTTGTAGACAGATTCACCAGACAAACAGCCTCTCGCCCCTTATGAAAAGCTAACTCTAACCTTTTCTTAGTACCCAGATTCAAACTTACTAAATCTGGTGGGAGTAGGTTCGCTGTTAAAGCGGCACGACTGTGGAACTCCCTTCCAACTGCTCTAAGGGAAAATCTCCCTTACCAGCAATTCAGACCCAATCTGATCCAATGGCTAAAAGATCATGATGACTAACTTCGCCCTACTCTCATTTGGGATCTCATGTATATTTTGTATATTTGCTCTGCTCTGTCACATCTGCATTCTTGTTAACTCACTGTACATACTTCTGTGATTTTTTGACACTACATGTCTACAGCATTGTAACCGTAGCTGTACCCCTGTTTATTTGTAACATGTAACCTAAGTTGAACAACCCTCTTTCTGCCTTCGCGCCCGAATACTCTTGGGTCTGGTGAGCAATATAAATAAACAAACAAACAAACAAACACATGCATGCAGTGCACACCTTTATGATTTTCTCAGTAAAAGCTTGTGCGCAGTAGAAATTACATGGGGCACCACGATGGATAGTTTTCAGTTACTGCCCAATATGGTCTCACCAAATACTTTGGCGAGTGGATGACTATTATTTACTATACTTTGAGAAACCTAGACCATTCTAGAGAGGTGTAGATTTCTTAGCACCTGCGATCGTTCAGTACATTCCACTCCCATACAAAGAGGTTCTTATTCATCAATGAACTAACTGCCATAGTTACAATGGATCCATGTGATAGTGTATGAAAACCCTCATATTTTCAGTTGGCTGTTCCAGGATCGTAAATGCAAAGTGGCAAACAACATGCAGCCAACTCAATCCCTTCCTTTCTCAGCTTTTGCCCTACTCCTCTATCCCATTTGCTGAATCTCTCTCTACCATAATTACAGACTTAGATTACATGGAGCCATTTGTAAACATATGATTTGCAAGTCGCCCACCATGACCATATAGAGTAAAATATTGAATGATTTTTATATTTATGTCTTCCGCCTTTGATCCAATAGTTAACATTACAGAGTTGGCTTTTCATGACATGTCCCTGACACACTTAATTTTCTGGGAAGGATAATATAAGTTATTAGCACCCTGGGAGGGGGTGCTGACCAATCAGGATGCTCAGAATGCGGGCTGTTTTCTAAGGTACAAGCACACATTCTGAGCATGATGGTTAGCCAGTGCCCCCTTCCCTGCTCCCCCTTCCTCCTCACCTTAGCACCCCAGTAGTCCCCTACACAGGTTCTAATGGTGTATTTTGTTTTTATTTGAACAAAAAAAGTAAACTTCCCTTTAAAGCGAGGCCCAGCACCATGTGGCGCTGGTGCCCTTGAAGTCCCTTTTCAATGTTGATGTTGTCACTGTCATCAACAACGAAAACAGACTTCCAGCACACCAGCACTGCACAGCACCGGTCTGCACTGCAAAGGTAAGTTTCCAGTTGTTTTTATTTTAAAAAAAGACACCATTTGCACCTGTGTAGGGCGATATGCTTCTCAGTGGCATGGTAACCTTTTCGGTAATATGGCACCGCCACCCCCGTTAAGGGCCCCTTGCTGTGTACAGGCCTGTAACTTGACCAGCGGGCCATTACCTACAGGGTCGGCCTGCCACCCCGGGGTATATTGCCTCATTAAACATGACAAAGTGATGCCTTTTAAATTTCATTAATGTAAGGCTTCTATGCATCTTTCTAATGATGTTCCAATGCACATATCCCATTCACTACTGCCTATTCTTCTCAATTAAGGTAATCAGGTATTTGTGTACATTAAAAAACCATGTATAAAAATAGAAAGTTGTGTTTATTTCACCCTTTTTTAATGTATTATTGCACACTTTTCTACATCAAATTATCAATTCAGTGTCTTATCTCTGTCCTTTAAACCTGTCAGTTGTTGAATCTGCTCAGAACATGATCTCATCTGCTGTTCAGATTCTATATCACAGTCCTTGCTTTACAATTTTGGGGTTTTATTTTGTGTCCATTCTTAATCTTTTGGACAATGACAATATGACCCATGCAAACTCCTTTGGAGAGAATAGGGAACACTACTGTAATCTTTCCTGAAAATACATTCAAGTTAAAATGTCTTGTGGTCCTCACGTAGAAACAAATGCCTCCTTGCAGGATCTAAAACAAACATAAAACGTTTTCACCACACTGTATCAAATAGTTCTTACGTCACATGAAAACATAACCATGGACAAGTCAAGTATGCAGTTAGATTTGTTCATGATGCTTAATTATACTTTCATAAATGTGTTCCTAATCTAAAACAAACATCACCTTTTTTTAAAGTACCTCATTGAATGTTTATTTCTGAATTCTGAATAACATGTTAATATTTGTTTGAAAAAGTCACTTGTAAATATAAAGAGCCTCAACTAGGAAGGGGCAGTTTCTTGCAATATTAACAGATTTTAAGACTGCTAAAATAACCAATGAGACATGTTTGAGGTGGGTGAAAGCATATAAAACAGAATGAGAGCTAATATAATAGAGCAATAAATGGTGGAAATAGAAGTCAAGATTATTCAAACTGCTTCTTACACATATGTTAATGGTACACACATAATCAAATCAGGAGGCTTCATTATCCCATGCAACATACAAGTGGGTATGAACCCAAATATTGACTTTTGTTAATTACATAAACAGTGTAACTAATTTAAGACTGGTAATACAATCATTGTTTCAATAATTTAAACAATCAAAAATTGAAGTTAGGGGTTGCAAATATTATATCAGATATGGATTGTATCATTTAATTGGGACAACACGTGTAATTACTAGGAGATCAGAGAATACCAAGATGGTGGAAATTGAGTATTAATGTGTTGACAATTTCAACATTTTGCTAATGAGGAAGGAAAGGATAACATAGTAAGCTAAATGCAAGATCCGTTTGTCAGGGTATAGTTTAGGACATCTGTAACATTTTATTTAGAACCTTGATTAAAGAAAATCTGGTTAATAAGAAGAGCAAGTAAAACCAAACTTATTTTAAAGTAATGGAATGAAGTTGAGGACATGAAAGGAAAGTTCAGTTGCGGGAGTGGAATTTATGTTTTTTTTCACAAGTTTAGATGAGAAGAAAGAGGCATATGCTTGGATACTGGGTTGGGAAATGGACATTCTATTGATAAGAAATTTGAAGGAGGAAAGAAAACATTTTTGGATATGTCAGATAAAAAAGGAAGAGGGTGTACTTTTGTAGAAACCAATATCTTTGAAATGTGAGGACTACCATCTCCATAAAAGTGAGCTGCCCATGCCAGTATGGGCAATGCTTTAGTGCATCCTTCCTGAATATACAATTAACACTGTGGTGGTGGTGGGGGGGAATTTAATACTTCACCGCCAAAACCCCCAGCATACACGACTTTTTTGCACATACGCACTTTATTTGATCACTTTTAATGTTTTTCTTGTAATTGTAAATTGCAACACCAGTGCATTATGCTGGGGTGCATGGATGTCTAGGGCGTGTCACCTCATCTTTCAATTGGGGTCAGCTAATCAATGTTGGGGATTGAAACACCCTTCCCCACCTGCAGATTTAGCCTCAGTAGTAGTAGAGGTAGCAGCAGTTGAAGTGGTAGTAAAATGAGTACTATTATTATTAGTATCAGCAGTAGTAGTGATATATAGTTTCTTTTAAGCACAACCATATCATTGAAACCACATTCATGATGATTATAACTATTTACAATAAAAGGTCAACATGTTCTGCAAACAATATAGATCAACAATACTTTAATAAAATATGATGGATTGGAACATGCAGCACTAAAAGGGAAATGGCCTCAGGTTAATCAAATAGGAAGTATTCAGATAGCATAGATGTGCTCATTTATTTTAGGCGACCTGACTAGCTCTGAGGTAATGGTTCAAAATGTTCATAACATACCCAACAAGTTAAATACTTTATATATTGGGAAGCAATTGTATTTCCCTGTGAGTGCCTTGCCAACCATCCACACTTTTTAAAATCTGTTTCCTCAGTTTGGCTTCTTCATAAGAGCACAGAGGCCCTTTGGGTAGCACCTAATGTATCATAATTAACAAAGGACATACTCTTCTTATGTTAAATGCATGATATTGTACTGACTTTGTCACTGACTGAATGAACTGGGACTGGTCGCTGACCTTGATGTTTGAGCCAGTGGAAAGGGAGAATGCCCATAATGGGGTAGCCCAGGAACAGGACCTTTCATCGTATTACCATATTGGTGAAACCAGATGTCCTGTATCTTGTGCTCACCATCACTCATCACTTAGCAACTCATCCACCACTGCTGCATCCCCATAATCACATGGAGTTCAAGCAGGATCTGGGAACCACCTACATACATTTGACACCCTTGACCAAACCAATCAATCCCTCGACCAATTGGAATACACAGATGTTGATTATACAAGGAGAGGGAGAGGAGCCCTGAGGTACCCTCCAGGGAACCAGGTAGGTAGCAAAATGCAATTGCCTAACTGAACCTTTATGTTTCTTTCCATCATAAAATGGAATATCCATTCTAATGCTAACAATTAACAATGTTTCTTCCTATGGTGGTGTCCAACAGTTTATTTGATCTGCTATTTCACTTCAATTGCAGTTGTCATCTGACACAATTTTCACATTTTGTTGTGGTGACTGATGCCATTAATGCTTTGAACCTCATCCTCCAATTTGAATTAGTCAGTCACTGTGGGGATGTGATGAATTGGATGCTGCCTCGCAGGAGTACAAATATGAGTAGAGGTAAAATGGTCCACTTAACCCTCAAACGTCTACAAACCAAAACAGGATGCAATCATAAAGGTAAAACAGGACACATCAATAAGTATACTCCCTCTGCCTTTTGTGGTAATGCGGGCCGGGGGAAGGCTATATTATAGGGGTGTGAAGTAGAACCAGCACAGTATCACAGTGCACAAAAAGGGAATGCACAATCAAGGTCCTATAAAAATATGAACACTTTAATTAAACACACCATCTGCACATAGAACGAAAAAAGATTACTATACAAAAACCCACCCAAAGGAAAGAACAGAGAAGATGCAAAAGACTGGAGAAAGTAGCACTCTGAGTGTAGTTCCAGGGTGATAGGTAAGGTACTACCATAAAAAAGATATTGAGTTGAAAGCAGGAGTGATAGTGACCTAACCAGTCTCTAAGGTTCAAGTGGACTGTGGGGGCAGTTCAGTGTCAATAGTACTTCATGGTGGGTTCGAATATCAGATCTGGTATCGAACAATGATGCAAGATGATCAGGCTAGTTCGTGCACACAGGATCATGGAGGACTTGGCTGCAAGCAAGCATCGAGCAGGGGTGAATGCGGTGCTCTGTGCAGTCGAACTGCGTAGCTCAATGATTTAAGTCAAGTCTGTCTTAAGGCCACTTTGCAGTTGGCCAGGCTGAGTCACGCTTTAGCCACATGGAGAGGTCAGTGAGTGATGCTGCAGCGGTTTGAGTTGGCAGGCAATGGTCTTCGAAAAGGTGATTGAGGGTGTGTCGATGTGCGATCAATGAGGCAGCAGCTTCGGGCCTTGCAGGTGACATGTTTTGCTAGTACATGATGCATTGTCAAGCTCATTTAGATGCAGTGCAATAGTTTGGCTGATTGAAGGAATGCAGACACCAGCACATTCCCTATTGTTCAGTACACAGAGAACATGGAGTGACCACTTCAGTGCGATGGAACAGGGAGCTTCGGCTGGTTTGGCCCTCTGCTATTTGTGAGGCCTTTGCTACTGTCTAAAACAATCTTGCCTATCCTAATTCCACTCCCTTCCCTTCTACTGACAACAAAGACATTTAGACATGCAGCACCCTTGTATATGGCAATGCTTCCTGAATGGGTGTGCTCCTTTGATACCTGGGCCAAGGACAGCTGCCTGCTATGCATCCATCTCAAAGTGAGTGTGTTACCAGCCCTCACAAAGAGAATCAAACAGAGACTGGTTCCTATGGGTTCCTCTCCTGCTGTGTGGCAATGTCAGCCCATCTGACCAGAATACACATTCCCTTCAACACATTCCACAGCAGAGTTGGCTCAAAGGAGCTTACACAAGTACAACATCAATTGGGGTGTGGCGGCCATGATGTTAAGTAGTGCCATGCACTATGCCTAAACTCAGGCATAGCTTATTCTTAAAGATTACCCTGCCACTAGCATGGGGTACTTCTGATCATAATTTTGGTGCAGGGGGCATATCTTAAATGCTGCTCCTGGGTAGCAGTGACTTTGCCGTTGCTGCAGTCATCGAGTGGGTACCTTGCAACCTTTGAGCATGCCCTGCTCCATTAGCAGAATGGTTGCTGCGGATCATGCTACTGATTCAGCAGGGCACAAGAACACTATGCTTTTGGCATGGAGTTGTGACAAAGGAGGGTGTGGTTAGCAGATTACCCATTTGGATAGGGAATCACTGACATCATTTTAGGCCAGATGGCAATTCCTCACACGCCCCCAGCCTAAAAGGTTAAGACTCACCCTTCTAAGGGTCTGGTTCATCCTCCTGGCGAAATTACCTACTGCGCCCCAGTTTTTGTTGGATTTTCATGTCCAATCCCTGTAGGGGATACTACCCAAACTACCGCAAATGCATCTTTCTAGATGGTGGCTCAGTTACGCTTTTACTTGGTCAAGCACCTACTCAGGTACGCACAGTTTGCTCTACCCTTTTAGAGTTCAGCTGTGCTAAGACCACACCAATGTCAAATTTGCACGCGTCTATTTGTATGATAAACTCTGTCTGCAATCTGGGATCTTCAGAACAGGGGCCTGGCACACACCATCCTTCAAGCTCTGGAAGGATGATAGTAAAGCAGGGGTTCTAGTGACCTTTTTGGCAGCTTATTTGAAGTTACATCATTCAGGGGAAGGGCACGGGTATCATACCCCTTAATGAAAGGCCAGTAATAACCTGTGAGGCATCCAGGAAAGCCCTCACTTGAGTCTGGGAGGTTGTGACATCCCAGTCCACCACTGCCTGAACTTTGCTCTGTAGAGGCTTTTTCTTACCATCATGGACCTGGTGTCCTACGTAAGTTGCAGTACCCTGCGCCATCTGGCATTGAAGACCTTGAAAATGTGCCCCCTTCACTTTTCATTCCATATCCGAGCACAGATTTGGTGGTGCTGCAAAAGTTTCAACAAAGGTGCAGCCATCGGGTCTAATGGGTCAAGAGGATAATATAATGTAAGACATGTAGCAAGGAAAAATAATGAACAGGAATCCTATTAAAATGTTTCTAAACCAAGATTCTTCCCTTCTAGAGGGAACATTGTAAACCTTACTAGAAATTCAATAGTTGAATTGACTTTTAACCCCTCCTGTATTCAGGAATTATGAATATATTGCTATCAAGAAATCATTCTTGTAAAGATGGATCACCAACTAATTAAAAGTAAAAATGGACAAATATTTTACATCACATGATAATCAATACAGAGGCCTGAAAGCACAATAAATAGATAGTGAGATCTGTATAGGTGATACAATAAATAACTGTTGTGTGATACAATAGGTCTTAAGAATCCAAGACATGAGGCAGGTAAGGGTTTAATAAAATGGTCATGACAGAGCATGTTTTTTAAACCTCCACTTAGAAAAAATGTTACCTTTTATTGGACTGACTGAACAATCTATGCAGAGATGGAACAAAACATTAGCTTACAAAGTCCCACAGACATCTTCATGAAATGTTGCAGAGTGAAATGATCTGTAAACAAAACCCAGAGCACAGATCATTCTCAAAATGAAAAATAAGGATAATTTAATTTGCTAGAGGAACAGAATGAATGGGATGTGGGCCAAGCATTGCTTACTTATCTAAAAAACCATAAACACTCTTGTAAGTAGGAGACATAGGAGACACAGGAGATTGAAAACAGTACACATTCTGAGAGTTGCATTTAAAAGAAAAAGGAAAACGAGATAGTTTTCACATGTAACATTAAGTTAAGTACAAGAGCACCTGGGGACCACTCCGGTGGTGACAGTGCGCAGTACGAATACCTTTAACATTAACAAGCAGTCTTAAGGTCGGCCCTTATAATTTCCTAAAATTATTTTAAAAGATGTATTGAAGTGAGAGGTTTAAAAACACATTATTTGGGAAACGGGGTCCTTTTGAGTTGTCATCACAGTTTAAAATGTGTTTTGCAGCCTCTAAGTAGCATTGGGGTATTTCAGTGATTTCAATTTACCAGCCAAGGCTTCCTGGCTGGTATACAGTTTGGCACTACAGAAATTTGCTGTAAGGTTTAACTAAAACAGTATCCAATGTTACAACACTATGGGCCTGATCACGACTTCGGCGGTAACCCTTAAATCCAGTGGTAGCGCTAATACCGCCGGATTTAAGGGTCCATCGAATCAGGGCTTCGGCGGATTTCGCCCCAGCTCTGAGCTGGGGGGAAATCCGCCAAAAATTCACGCTATTACCGCCGGCGGGAAATCCGCCGGCAGTAAGAGCGCGAAAATTACCCATTGAGCCCAATGGGGAATGGGGCATTCCCGAATGGACTCAATGGGGAATGGGGAATTACTTTACCACCCAAGTCGTGATGAGGCTCATATGCCTGAAACTTCACAATGGTTTGCTGGCTTGCATACAGTTTAACAAATAAAAAAAAAAAACATTGGCCATTTTTGGATGGCGCAGTGTCTGATATTCTCTCAGCTTATCTCAAACATTTCAGTTTAGATGCTCAAGAATTATGTTGTGTCTTTCCTGTACTGAGCAGTAGTGTCAGGCAGCTGTTGTTGACTAATTGCGATGGACGGGAGTCTTCTGACTTTATTGTTGTAAGAGCATTGCTGGAACGGGGCTGAAAGCTGGCCATAGTGTGTCATAAATCCAATATCAATATTAAGAGCGCTGTCTTTTAGGTTAAGCATCTTCAGGTGATTGTGCTCCCAAGTCCTTCAATGTGTGTTATTTCAGAGGCCATCTTTTAAAATCATCACTGATAGATCCTGCAAGGAATACCCATACTGTTTGAAGTGTTGACCCACTAGTGTTTCTGTTTTGTGGTTTGAGATGGTGTATCTATGTAGATGCATGCTGTCATGCAGCCCATTGCAGGTCTCAAAACTGAACTAACGTGGCATCTAACTTTTTTTACACAGAAATTGTTAGAATTTATAGAATCCATACTTAGGTTTCTACATAAACGTGTGTTGTATTTCAAGAGTGATTTAGTGAAAATGTTAAGGGAAATGCTGACTGTAAAATATAGCAGTGCTGTGGGCATGCACATGACAAGTGCACCGCGAGATACTGTTAACATTCTTTTGGCCAGACTTTCAAAAACATGTTTTGGATTTTAATGTATTTTCAAATCATCTTTTTCCGCATAGAGGAAAAAAAACACGCACACTATCACCTGGGATTTTCCAAAAACAGTGGACCACGCAGACAAGCACACGACGAGTGCACCGTGAATGCTGTTTGGCTGCCCGTTACACAAGGCTGCAAGACGACTAACTGCTGACATTATTTCTTATG
Organism: Ambystoma mexicanum; assembly: GCF_040938575.1. Lineage (NCBI taxonomy): Eukaryota > Metazoa > Chordata > Amphibia > Caudata > Ambystomatidae > Ambystoma > Ambystoma mexicanum. The sequence continues at coordinate 97,744,244 of NC_090941.1, read as the reverse complement.
AATCTCGACTTTGAGCTTTGATTGTGCTACTTTTAGCATTCTACTGGTCCGACTTTCAAGAACAGCTTTTGGATTTTAATTTATTGAACTTCGCTGTAAAAAATATTCGAATTCCACATAGAGGAAAGAAACTACGCCCGCTATCACCTGGGTCATTTCACAAACACTGGGCCATGCGCACACATGCTTGTACTCACAACAATTGCACCGTTTGTGCTCTTTGACTGTCCGTTATCAAAGGCTGCGAGACGTATAACTGCTCACATTATTGTCTCCAAATCTCTCCTGGAGCTTTTTATGTGCTACTGTTAGCATTCTATTGTCTCGACTTTCAAGAAAACCTTTTGGAATTATTTAATTTATTTTTGCTATAAAAATCATCTAATTCCGAATAGAGGAAATAAACTACGCCCACTATCACCTGGGACATTTCAAAACGACCGGGAAACACTCAAATGCGCTCACGCACACGATGAGTGCACGCTATGGGAGTACTGTTGGTGCTATTAAGCTGTTCGGCTGGACGGTGTTGGTGGGAGTTGAGTATCTTGTTTGTATCAGCCTTGAAGTATTGTGTTCGTTGTAATAGATTAAACAGGGCAAGAAGAAAAAATCTGCTACTGTTATTCCAATTAATACAATGGCCCTCATTACGACCTTGGCGGAGATCCATGGTGCTATTTGCACCATGGTCCATGGCGCTAAGCTGCCAACTCCGCCATGGTGGTTGGCGGACTTACCGCCCCATTCCGACCTTGGCGGGGCGGTAAGTCCCCAATCCCCATTTACCCTTCCCCATTCCCATTTTTGCCCCATAGGGTATAATGGGAGTGGGGAAGGCGTTAATTACGCCACCGTAAATTACGGTGGCGTAATTAACAACAAGGTCCCTTAGCGCCATGGATTTTTCCGCCTGCAAAAAGCAGGCGTAAAAATCACCATGGCGCTACGGGAACTCGTACTCAGGCGGAAAGGGGCGCCATGGTTTACGCCGGCGTAAACCCCTTTCCGCCAGGGTCGTAATGAGGGCCAATGTCTTATGCGTATACAATAAAAACAAAGATGCCAAAGTCAGCGTTGCAAGAAACAGGATCATGTAATCAATGAACTCTTACCCCCTCTATTAAGGATAAGGGTTTTTAATAAAATCTAAGGTGGGATCCCCCAGGAACGAATGACACATTTAACGAAAGACATTAATTGTTACTTGGATCCACTGTGACAAGAGATACTCCTAAAAGACTGTCAATCATCAGATTTAACCTCAGCTCTCAACTTACAAGGGCAAGAGCAAGTGCAATGTCGCTGAACGAAAAGGGTTGGTTTCTAGCACATCCTCTGACAAAATGGCTTGTCACCTGCTCCAAAGGCAGTACAAACTCTCCATCCACTCCAAGAAATGGGCCCACATTCAAACCTGCATCTCCACAAACAATACGGCTGTACGCTTCAAAATCAGCAAGGAACTTGACAATCCTACTTCTGTTTCTACTTCTTCTCTATCTTCCCATGCCCTCTGCAGGGCCTTGGCCATACGCTTCACAAACAAAACTCAGGACATCTTGTCCTCTCATGCTTCTCCCTCCCCCAGACCCTCTCTGTACCCAGGCCTCCCATGGCCCATCTCTTTCCTTCCTCCTTTCTCTCTACCTTCACACCCATAGCACCGCATGAGGTCACCAAGACAGTCTGCGCTATGAAAATCTCGTCCAAACAGGTGTTCCCCTGCGCCTCTAGAACTTTGAAGGACAACATTTGCTTTCTAGTTCCCTCCTTGGCTGAGTTCTGTAAGCATCCCTTTGCCACTGGCTCCTTTCCATCACACCTTAAGCACTCCCTTGTGCACCCCCTCCTGAAAAAGCTGTCTGTGGACTCTTCCTGCCCAGCTAACTACTGCCCTATCTACACTACCACTTTCTTGGGCAAACTCTTGGAGAAGCTGGCCATCTCCCAACTAATCCTTCGCACAGAACCTGCTGTCTGTCTTCACGACCACCAGTCTGGCTTCAGAGCAGCCCGAGGCATGAAAACTGCTCTCCTGGACACCCATAATGACCTGCTCTTAAACTCTGATTCCAAATCTCCCTCTGTTCTCATCCTCCTCAACCCATCCTCTACCTTTAACACAGTCAATCACCCCACCTTCATAAATCGGCTTCATGAAATGGTAGGCATCAGTGACCGGGCACTGAATTAGTTGACCTTCTTCATCTTGAATAGGCCCTCTCAAGTTCAACTGGGCCCATTCCTCTCCTCTATCTCACTCTCCACCTGTGGTGTCCCTCAGGGTTCTATCCTGTTGCTGTGGCTCTTCAACATTTACCTTGCCCCTCTGTCCCACCTGATCACCTTATCTCCTGATTTTCAATGCTATGCTCACAACACTCAGCTCTCCTTTAAGCTAATCCAGAATAGGACTGCAAGACTTACCCTTGGCCACAAGCCCAGGGACTGCATCTTTCCAGCCCTAAAATCTCTCCGCTGGTTCCATGTGATTGCAAGGATCATATTCAAGACCCTCTGCATCATCCACAAGGTATTCTAAGGCCCGGGACCACAATACATCCAACTCTCTCCCTAAATACCTCCCTACTAGAATTATTTGATCTTCTAGCTCTAACTCCCTGCCAGTCAATGCTTCTCTAAGCAGAGCGTGGGGGTAGATCTCTTTCTTTGGCAGGAGCCTCCCTCTGGAATAGCCTTCCTGCCCATCTCTGTCTCTTTAAATTCCAGAAGCTCCTCAATACCTTCCTTTTCTACTCCCCCTGCCCCCTTCCACTCCCCTGTTAGCTACACCTGCCTCTATGTATGGTGGCCTGTATCCCTCATGAGCCTTACCGGGGTGAGCCCTCACTCAACCAGTCTCCCATTACCCTTACCAGCACTTACTGTTGGGCACCCTTCCCCGACTAGCCTCCAAGTCTGGTCCACCTGCCCTCCCTTGCACTAGTTAACCCTGATCCCCTTGCCTGAGCACTTGCCCCCTTGGGCGTCCATTAGAACTTGCCCAGCCCCTTGGCCCACTCCCCCTGCATTTCTCACTCTCCCTGCACTTCCTATTTCTGCACTTGCACGATGCAAATGTCACAATACCTAGTAGGACCGTTACTGTTATTTTCTCCCCTGAATCCCCCTTGTCTTGTAGCACCTGGAAACACTTTTTGATGTATAGACGCCATACAAATTCTCAATAAATCAAATAAATAAATACATAAAGAGAGCGAAGACCACAGTGAACCGCTGATTGATTGTGATGATATATCTGATTCAACAATACTAGCGCCTGACATGTTGAGGAGGAGGGATCTGGCTTAGGAAGCAGGCTGGTCCCAACAACAAAATTGGGTCAGGTTCACTTTGCAAAAGTGAACGTTAATTCTAATATTCAGTTTAACAAGGCCTTATCTGTGGAACCTTGTTTGTCTAATCAGTCTATGATTACGGATAAGGTTTTGTCACAACTTAATTGCTCACTATTGGATAAGGCGGTGGGTATTAATCATTCTCCTCAGGGGCAGACATCAGGGATGGTGGGGAATGAAGACATTTTAGCTCATGATTCTCAGAGAAATGATACCTTACCAGTAAATGAAATAATCAGGCTTACTCATTGTATGCAGAATCATTGGACTCGTCCTCAAATTCTTTGATTTCATTTGTTCAGCCAACTCCCAGAAAGTCGTTTGGTTTAATACCTGTGGCCACCCCTACATTGGACAGAACATTAATGGCCATGAACACTACGTTTCTATCCATGGCAAAACTGTATGAATCATTAAATGCTAAAATCTCTGATCAAGTAGGGCTGCTAACAATGCTTAACTCTAAGGTATCTTGCAGCACAGGCTGTCTAGCATCATTGGCACCCGTATCCTTTGAGTTACAAGAGCCTAGGCAGCACTCAGATGTTTTACTAGTGGTGATGTGGTTTCCCTCGCCTGAGTTGCCCCGGCCGGAGCAGGATAAGCTTTTACTGCTTGTTCAGTCTATAGTACCACATTGCACGCTTTACTACATTCTTGAAAGATCACTACTGGAATCTATATGAGCGTCTCAAACTCTAATTTTGAACCTGGTGGATGACGAAACCTTGCATCAATTATTCACTATATTCTCTAAAGGGAAAGGCTGGGGTAAAATCATAAACAAAAGGAAAACAACTAAAAATCAAAAACAAGCTGGCAGATCAACAACTTCAGGTTCTAGAACATTTCTACAAGCTTTGTCTACCCCACCAAGAGCCCAGGTAGAAATTAGGTGAAAAGTAAAAACAAAAAAATGAAGAAACAACGATCCAAACTTCCAAAAGCAGTGAGGATTGTGACTCCATCTCAATTGCAAGAAAGATAGCGTGAAGCGCTTCAGGTAAACACAAATGGCTCTTTGTCAATGGACAGCAAACCTTTGAATCTAACCACTTATTCAATCATGGAATTGAACAGTGAAACTAACTTGACTATGTTCCAGCGTGAAAGCCAACCCCTGAATCAGTTTGTGTTTAATCATTCTGCTCCTCTGTTTCAAAGCAGGGAGTTTACTCAGAGGACCAGGGAAAGTGTCAAACATGAGTGTTATCTGGTATCTGAGTTTCGAACACAAGAACAGAAGAGACTTTCAATTAAGAACTCTAATCATTTGTCACAAGCTCATGAGGCTGTAGATCATTTACCATCGCAGTTGGAAGATTATGAACACACCGAGACAGCAAGCCTTGATGTAATGTTGTGTGGACAGCCTGTCAATGTGGCCCCTTAGAGAGGAAGAGAATCTTAATCTACTAGACTTTCATCAGTGGCAAAAACCCCTAGGCTCAAAATGACAGCAATAACTTCTAATCATTATCTCCTCCTAGAAAGAGTGGGGGGTGCAGAGGAAGACTTGATTCTAAATAGACGTAACTTTTTTTGACTTTTAGCTATTATCCCATGTTTACGGACCATTCAACCAGGTGATATAGCCCAAGTTGAATGTGTTAATGACTATGATGTTCATAAAGTGATTTTGCATGTACCATCAAAATTGGTGTCAGAAATATTAATCTGTGCGAAAAACCAGTTTCAGTCTCTGGTCTATTATATTGGGGCGGTGAATAAAGTCCAATTTATGCAATCTGGAAGACCTTCTAGACCAGTGTCTGACTTTAGGGCAAGGTTGTCACCCTTTTTACCTTCGAAGGTTACTTGTCCCAAAATGAACTCTAAAAGGTCTTGTGAAATTGAGTTCATTAAATCTAACAGTTGTCAGAGGATTGGCCATGGGTGCCAGGAACTTTGATTCCAGGTGTACAAAACCAGTAACTATATAGAGAGATTTTGCCCCCCATTATGCTCCAATTGATTATGGTGACTATTGGATCATGGAATACAAGAGAGTTCAAACATGTATTAAATGAAAAAGCTAATCCACTAACCTCTCTGGATATTTTATTCCTACAGGAAACTTGGCTAATTTCTTCACCATGGTTCAATGGCTATTCCCTTGTTCTCTTGGATGCTACTAAGGAATTGAATGGGAAACTGGCTTCAGGATTGATGACTGACTGTCATAATGGGTTGGAATTTAGTCTAGAAACAAGAGTAGCTCCTAACCCTTTTTCAGAAATGACAAAACTATTTTAAGTAAACAAGGAGAGGTTGAAGCAAGGCTATTTTGCACTGATTAATCTTTACTGGAACAGGAAGCGTATGCGTTTGGATACATTTTTGGAAAGAGTAGTACATTGCTTGAATGTGGTGGCAGCCGATTCTAAAACCCTATATGTGATCATTGCAGGAGATATGAATTTATTGTGTATGCAGACTCAAATGTTATCTGTAACACAGAGAGCAAAAAAGTGGTAAGCCTTGATGGACGAGAGGGGAGTTTGTATATTGAATGTGTCCGTTAAGATTGACATCTCTACTTGTCCAACTTTGAGAAGGGAATATCCCTCAGCTATAGTTGATTATTTTTTTGTTTCAAGGGATCTATTTATGGGGATTGATGAATTCACAGTGGCACCTCAAGTGATTAGTGATCATGACTTGTTGACAGCCAAATTGAGTTTTTTATTATTGAATCACAAGAAGGACAATAATGGTCCAAAGGTCGAGGTTACCACTGGTAGAAATAGATTCAAGTGGAATGACTTCTCTTTAGAAACTTACTATATACATTTATTAGAATTACAGAAAAGACACCAATATTATAGATAAGTAATTTACTTATTTATTGAGAAGTCTGCTCACGTTAATAAGGGGCACTTTGTACATAAGCATATGTTTGATGCTAAAATCCAGTCTAGTAAAAGACCTTTGAGGATGAAATTTCGAGCCTCAGCTGATGAAGACAGGGTTACAAGAGTACGAGAGGTAGAACTCATAAAACAGAAGTATAGGAACTGGCTAAGAGGTTGCATGTCTCTTTTGGAACAGCAAGATGCTGAACAAATCTTATAACCTTTGGCTGAGAAAAATAGATCAGAAGTTTGGTCTTTTTTAAAAATTTAAAATAGTGATAAACAACTGGCCATCCAGATCAATCCCATTTCAGAAAAAAATGAGTGAACCATTTTTCTGACTAATGTGGTTTACCATTCAATTCAAAGGTACCCAATGTTTTGTGGGAAATTGTGAATGGAATTTGAAATGTGACTTGGATGACATCCTGAGGTTCATTACAAAAGCAAGTAACTCAAGGGTCCCTGGCCCTGATGGTTTATCAAATAAAATGTACAAACAACACCTGGAAGCGTGGGCCAGAATATTAGAATACCTTTTCAATCAAATACTTAGAACTAAAACTATACCTGTGTCATGGAAGAAGTCAGCAGAGATTCCTATTTTTAAGAAAGAAGACCGAGAAGTCCTTCAGAACTACCAGCCTAAAGCTGTCCTTGATCCTGAGAAGCTTTTTGCTTGCTTAATATTGAGGCGATGAAATGCAATGTGTGAATGAGGCTAATTTCCTGGAACCCTTCTAGTCAGAGTTTTTTCCAGGACTGGGCACTTCAATTAACTTGATGGTATTCAGCCTAGTAAAGAACAGCATTTATAGATTGTAAGTTAGCTTTCCATTGCATTGACTGATGAATTTTATTTGATTAGCTACATTACTTGGGCTGTCCAGTACATATTTTAACTATGATTGGTGAACTTTATTTTGAAACATCTATGCAAGTCACATTAAATCAGAAGGGCCTTTTATCAAAAAGGATTTGTACTTTTAGAGGGTTAAAGCAGGGGAGAATATTATCCCCTGCTTTATTTAAACTTTTTATAGCCGGGTTAGGGCTCATTTGTCTAAGGCTGCCTCTTTTCCACTGAAGTTGAACAACTTCCCGGTTTCATGGCTTCTATATGCGGATGATCTGGTCCTACTGGACCAGACACCAGTTGAATTACAGAGGCAGCTATCTATGTTGGGAATCTATGTGAAAGTGAATCATCTCAAAATTAATGTAACATAATCAAATGTGATGAATCTGTAAGTTATATTTTGGGGTTATACCTAATGTTGTGCTATTTTTATTAATGTGATACAGAGTGGTATTTTATGGTGGTAGTAACTCTTGTGGTAATTCATTGGGGTATATCTTTTTTCAGTGCTAATACTAACTTCATAATATTGCCAAACAATTGTTTTTATCAGGGCCACTCACCATAACAGACTACTGGACTTTATACACTCTGGGTACATAACCTATACCCCCTTCTCGCAGTATTTTATATACAATACTGCAATATGCCCGTGTTGTGGCTTAGTTTCAAAATACATTAAAGATTCCACAACCAAATAGTTGTACTCACACACACGCCTGGTACTTCAGAAATCTCAACTCATAAAAAAAAAACAATTTAACATGTTAATTACAGCCTGCAGTAAAATAGGCTTACTACCTGTTGGACCTCAGTCTTTGTGCTAACAACGGTTCCGACACATAATAAAAGTACAAGCCCAATTTGTTTTTTTCGTTTTGTGTGTTTATAAAATGTTAAAGTTAGGAATGTATCCAAATAGTTGCACTATGCTGTGCCATATTACTGTGGCTTATATTTGGACATGGATAAAATGCATTTCATTAGAGAACTCACACACATTAAATGTATTTTCTAAGAATAAGCTTCACTTACACATTTGTCACTGGCTGGCCAGCACACGGTCTAAAGTAACCTTGAATGTTTCTCTCACAATCTTTGGCAGTTAGAAGCTTGTCATTTAACAAAAGATCACTTCATAAATGGAAATCTACGTAGAATATAAATCATGAATTACTTCAAAAAACAAACATGTTTCTATCAAAAAACGTGTAAGTATTTCCCATGCATACTACATGCACCTCATTACGGCATAATTACCTACATTTGTTGGTGATATTTTTGTCTTAACTTGGCATGGAAACCTTCCTCAGCCTGCTTGCCCGTTCCACCCTGGGGACGCGTAGATAAGCACTTGCTCCACATCAAACGGCCCCCTGCACTGGAGTCTGTCTGCCTGCCAGCTAGCTGTCACCTTGTCTCAGCCTGAAGATATCTCTTCCAGCACTAAAAGGTGTCGGACCCAGCTACACCCACTTAAAGCCCTTTCAACAGCTCCCACTGTCACTCAAGAGATCCCCTCCCCTTACAGATCATGCCACATCACTCGATCCCCTGTGTTTTTCCTCATTGTACTAACTGCATTTCTGAAAATAAATGTAACATTTCTCTTTACTTCCTGATTCACAAGATTCTCCTCAGCAGAGCGGAACTTCATATTTGTTCAATTTACTGCACAATGCTCAGTCTGCACGAAATTCAATTTCACAAAGCACCATGCATTTTCCAAAATGTTCCAGGTTATTTCCACATAGACTAATTTTCACTAAATTTTAATAAGGGACATGTTACATGTTACTGGGATTGGATGAGTATGTTAATATATATTAGTATTAGTTTTGATGCAATTCAGTCAACTGAAATATCATCCTGAAATAATATGCACTTTTAAGCATGTGCTCTGCATTGCTGTGCTCTGTACATTTCCACCATGCACCTTATACATTAGAAACCATGTGCCTTGCACATTTTAGCATTTCTGACTGAGACTCACACTACAGCTATATAACCTACATGTGCACTACCACACTACAATAATAAGCCCCTGCCATTCTAAGCCCCTGCAATTCAGAGCCCCTGCAACTCCTACAGTTCTAATCGCAAAGACAAGTAGAAAGAATCTTCTTTGACTTTGTATCTGTATAAAGCCCCTCTAACAATAGTGAACAGATACAGATATGTAGGAGTTTCTACCAACGATAGTGCTATTGAGGCTCCATATACACTGGAAATAAGACAGAAGGTTATGCCTATGGTATCTCATGGGTTGATTATTCATAGGAAGTTTGGACGATGTTCATGAATACCAGTGGTAATTTACTATAACCAAAAGGTTGTACCAACACTGATCTATGGGGCAGAAACCAAACTACTGCATGGAGATATGGAATGGAAAAGGATTAAAGGTGTTTTTTGGAAAAAGATGTTGACACTCCCAATGAGTGTTGCAATTCAGATCAATAGTATTGAGTTGGTGTTGCTGTCCTTTGAAATTATGGCAAAGTGGAGAGGCTTAGCTTTGCTAAGGAAATGTTTATTCAGCCACAAGACTACTATTATTCATGCTATTGGTAATTTGTTGGAGATTCAGATTGTCTGTTGCTTACTGAAATGGAAGGGGGATTGTATGAAATGGTTAATCGCAGCAGATATTTCTCTTGACACTCTGTTGGTGACCCTAGACAATGCATAAAGGAAATGATGGGGATTAGATTGGATTACAGGTAGTGAGCAGTGTACACAGTATAACATTTTTAAAAATGTCTATAATGAAACAAAGTAATTGAACTGTATGCTGAAATATTTAACAACATTTCTGTCTCATAGCTATCGTATGGACTTTTAAAAGTTGCACTTTAACCTGTGGCCAACAAGAGACGTCAGAGGCATAAGGATGAAATGGCCCATGAAGGAAATATGTTGCTGTTTCTGTTCAAACCAGAATGAATTAGAAACCCAGAGGCATTTACTGGTAGCCTGTCCTAACATATTAGACAAAAGGATTTTATATTTGTTTAACTATTTTGGGAATTATAAGTACTAGACGGAAGAGAAACCATGGACGATGATTTTTAATGGGCAGCGTATATCCCTATTTTTAGCTACCATTAGCTTCTTGAAAGCTATTTTACCAAAAGGTCAATAGAATGGCAGTTAATATACATCATTCATCTTGAATTAGGTTGGGTTATCACATGGAATTGAATTAATTAATGTTTTTGAATGTAAATTGAATGTATTATTTTTATATGATTATAATGTTATGGAATTTTTAAGTATATTGTAAGGTTGACCTTTTTCATCCGTATCAATAATGTAACAAGTAGTGCTGTGACTTCCATGGAAACACCAACTGATCATGTAGACACTAAAAGCAAGGGATGCATTGCAAGTATAATACATGCTGAAAGAGTTAGTGTGGTAAATTTCCCCCTGATATAATCTGATGGTCAGGACCGTTCAAGGAAGGGGTGGAAAACACCCAGAAAAGGCAGTTTGACATAAAATATACCAATACATGTGATATTTGATCTCCAAAGAGATTCAATTACCATTCAAGGTATTGATTGTACCCTCCAATGGCCTCCTCCTTGTGCACCCTACCTGGTATTATTGGCCCATACGAAAGAATGTACACTTTGAATATTTTTCTTTATTGATGCTCAGGATACAGTTCTGAAGGGGCTCACTGAAACGTGCCACACAAATCCTTTAAGAAGCAGGAGATTTATAAATGTTGGACTTAATCCTAAAGATTTCATGAATTACTGTATTGTTTTAAATGTGATAAGTGGCAATAAAATGCAACATATTTTGCATATGTGTAGGTAATTTACTGGCACAGCATAAGAAGTAAGGTGTTATTCTCCTGCACCAAACTATTTGTATTACCTGCCCTTCATTAGAGGGCACTTCCATTGCATGGTGATAAGGTCAAAGGAGAGAAAATATCACAGGGGTAACATATTAATCGATTTAGGAACAACACATATTTCCTATTAACATTCCACCCTTAAGACATAACTCTTTTATTTTTATATGAACTTAAGATATTTGATATAGCATGAACCTTGTACCAAAGGGATGTTGGGGCACTGCTCAATTAATGTATCCCATGCATCTACAGGAATACATACAAAATACACATAAAGTAAGGAAAAACCAAATCTGAAATGTCAAACAAATCACAAAACATTAGCAGGTAGGACAAATATAAATGTGTCAGAAAGTACATTTTATGACCTTTGTGAGAGGTTAAAAGTGAACAAGATAGTATTATAATGCAAGAGAGAGAAAGCTTTCTAGAATCTTGAAGCAGCAACTACACAACTTTTTTGGGGGACTGTTTTCACCTTAGGCATCATCAGGTTCAACTGATGTTTAGTAGGTGAGGAGGGTGCCAGACCCAACAGCTGAAGTGTAGAATCTAAAAAACTGGTCTCATGTATAATTACAGCCTTATGGCAGGGGTAAACCGTCAACTGCTCTAGATAGGCATGAAAAACCTCTTTCCCCCTCAATTCTACACATACACACACCATTCATTTCATGTTCTACTCACCAAGAGTCAATTATTACTAGATAATGGCCATTATGAAATAATCACAGTTTAATAATAATCCTTTAGCATTGATCAAAACATTTTACCAATTTTCGTTAATGTTGGAAGTAATGGGTTGACACAAAGACACCTCTAAGAGAGAACCAAAACCAGGACTATAGGTGGGAAAATGTGTACCAACACAAACAAAGGGGATTTGTAAAGATTGGCAACATGTCTTGCAAATGTTGTATACATAATTATTGCAATAGACGTGGCAAGAAACACATTTTCAAATGGGGGGTTTTGCATTATTTATCGTTCCTCCATTTCCTACCCATGAATAGAGGAAATCTACTTGGTTACAATAATGTGAATCCATTGTTTTTAGAGTCCAGGAAAACTGTGACTCCCACAATATCTAACTACATTTAAGTGTTAAGAATGAATAAGTACAACTAAGTCTTGAACATTTTGAATGTTTAAAATAATCATTTTAAAAACAGCTATGCCACATGTCTAAACTGACACATTAAATAATATCTTTGAGATGTTGTAGTAGCCTTTTTTATCACAGTAAGTAAACAAGCTATAATAGATATAGTTGGATAATTCAATGCAAAAACAAGCCACAGGTTAGTTCTGGATTTCCAGATTTTGTGTCCCTAATGGGGAATGAAATAAGGAGAATTTCAACTGGGCATTTGACTGCTGAATGCATGAACATAACATTCTTAACTTTAAGTTAACCAATGGCTTAATGATATTATATTGTTTTCTTATAGCCCTGCATAGGGCACATTTAAATGATCAAAAACACCTTGCATAATTAAATGTTTTCTGCTAAATCTGAATTGTTGACAAACGTTCATTGATTCCAATGCCATTATTGGCATGGAGATTGATCATGATCCTATTCATATTTTCTTGGCTACTAAATTCCAGAAGATGAGGATAAATAATCGTGTATACAATAATAATAGGACATGAAGCGATTTGGAATAATTTTACAGATAAAGACATAATAAGGATTTGAATTGTGATTCCACCTGAATTGTTTCAACATTGTATTGACTATTTTTATTATTTTGTATTTAATCATATAAACGATTTTTACAAAATTTGCACATGTTTTCCTTTAATTCTAGCTTCTTTGTATTTATTGAGAACAGTCTTCTTCCCTTTGGATTTGGGCTTCAGTCTTTCTTTCTAAGTCAAGTTCATCCAGACATTTTGCTGCTGCTAATGTCAATGATGTAGAGCCGCCATTCATCATCTTATTCTACCAGCCCTCATCAGTTATCGTCTGATGTTTAAATCTGTGCATCCGAAGATAGGTTGATCTTAATTTATCTGTTCCTGGACAGATAAGAAGTAAGTGTCGCACTGTCTCGGTGTTATCCATCTCTGAACAGTATCGACATTTATTGTTTTCTGCTAGTTTTTGGAAAAATAGCACCTCATTTGTCTTTAGAATATTCAGGCGTGCCCTTAAAAAAGTTGCTCGAAGGTGTTTATTCGAAAATTTTGTTAGATAAGTTCTTACTTCATCTACTTTTTGTGTATTGAATGTCAGGTGCGATGAAGATGTATATTCACTTGCTCTGTCTAGAGTATCGATCCAATCTTGGGTTTTCAGTCTGTCTTTGATTTTTCCTGGGATTCTTTCAATGTCCCATTTCGAACACCCTAATTGTCCTGCCAAAGCAAGTTGTTTTTTATACCATGTGGTCAGTGAATGGGTCTTTTCACCTTCTATTTCTTTATAGATGATATCTAAGATGTGCGGACAAGGGGTTTGCAGTATTTTTCCCAAAAACAGCAAGCTGTTTCTTTCAATAACATATTTCAGTGATGACGGGCTTAGCTCCCGTCTGATTACTGCTATTGGTGTTGAGTACGGCAGCTTCAGTACTTTTCACCAAAATAGACCCTCGCGTCTGTCCCATATTGTAATTGCCAGTTGTAGTAGCGCCTCTGCTCCATAAGTTATTGCCGGCATAATTTTTGTTTTATAGAAGTTTAACGCTGGGAGAAGCGAAACTTACCAAATTTCTTATCCAAGATCAAAGCTTGTGCTGCGAGAGTTCTCGTCTTTGCAAAGAGATGTTCCTGCATACAGATTTCTATTTTGCTTCGGCAAATTCTTACTCCGAGATATGTAAAACTTTCTACAGTTTCAAGTTTCTCAGAGTTTATAAACCAATGGTATTTCTTCATTGCTCTTTTTGGCATATCGATTATCATTATCTTCGTTTTGTTCGTGTTAATGGCCAAGTTGTTCTTTTTTAGATAAGCCGAGAGGCTATCTAGTTGTCTTTGTAAGCCGATTGCAGTTTGATCCAGTAAAATTATGTCATCGGCGTACAACAGCCTTGTGACTTTGGACTCGCCTATTTTCGGAGGGAAAGAACGTGTGTCATTTTCTGACTCTACTATGTCAGCCATATAGGCTTTGTACAATGCTGGAGCCAGGGGGCAACCCTGCTTAACCCCTCTTGTAGTCCTGATTTCTTTTGACAACTGACCAGCCCCATTTAACCTTACTCTCACCGAAGTATCACTAGGTAAGGCTATAATCGGTGCTAGTATGGAATGTGGACATTTTGATCTTTCTAATTTCTTCCACAGTCTGTTTCTGTTTACCTGGTCAAAAACTTGCACTAAGTCTATGGAGGCTGTAAATGTTGGTAATTTGCCTTCCCAAGATCTTGCCTTCAAGATGCTGATCATCATTATGTTGATTACTGTACCAAGGTTTTTTTCGAAGCCCGATTGAAACGGATCAGTTGATTTTGCTTCTTTTTGCCATTCTTGCAGTTTGTCCAATATCAGAGAGCCGAATAGCTTTCCTAGCGCTATCAGCCTATAATTCTTTGCTTCGCTTTTTAAGCCCTTCTTAAAGATTGGAACAGCCATTTTCCAGGTTTGTGGGACAGATCTTGTTTCGATACAACATTTGAATATTTCCATGATGAGGACTGGCCAGACTTCTGGATCCTGTTTTAGTTGGGTGTTGGAAATCCTGTCTGGGCCAGGAGCTCTTGAGTTTTTTAACTTTCGTATTTTTTCCGTGATTGTTTCTCTGTTGAAAGTGATTAACCATTCACCCCTGGCCTTATTTATCACTTCCTCCTCCTCCTCTATGGCCTCAGCCAAGTTGGTGAAGTGTTGCGCCCATTTTTCCTCGCTGACACTATTCGGGATAGTCGTTTCCTTTGTAGTATTTGATTTTTTTACTAAGGACCAAAAGTCTCTTGAAGATCTTTTACAGACTGCCCTTAGCATTGTCTCTGCGTCATGTTGGTATAGTATCCTTCGATAGTTCTTCAGCCATGATTTATAATCTTTCGTTTGTTCTACTGCCAGCGCTTGGTTTTCTCTTGATGGATGTTTTTGTGCTCTTCTAACTGCCTTTCTTTGTAGGGCTCTCCTTGCCCTTATTTCCTCATCAAATTTATGAAGGTGTTGTTGCACTGGACATTTTCCCGTCGTCCTTGGTTTCAAGTACGGCACCAAGAGTGGGCGATAGTCCAAGGCAGATTAGCTATAATTTCCACACTCAATTTCCTTCTTCTGATTGTAAACTCTTGTGATAGCACTGATGTCTTTTTCTGTCAGTTTTAACCGGTTTCCTTGTGCATTTGTTTCAAGTTGGTATGGCATCGCTTTTTGCATCCTTTTAAGTGTAGACCACGTTGCTATAAGTAAATTGTGGTCACTTTTAGATGTTTTTAGTACTTCAAATGATTCCATTAAAGTGTACAGTTCCTTTGAGGCAAAAATGTAATCAATAGTACTTTTGTGTCCCAGAGATTCCCACGTAGCAACAGGCGGAAAAGCAATTTCTAAAGAGTTCACATTGTGTAGGTCCCATGGGTCCATTAGTTCTGACCACACATTACCTCTTTTTCTTGCTTGATTATTCTGCTTTGACTGATTTGTGTGACTTCCTTCTATGCCAGGACAACTGGCATTTAAGTCTCCACAAATCAGTGTATGGTTCACATCCAACTCCGTTGATGCCACTATTAGAATTTTATCCACCTTTTTTATGAAAACCTTAGTGTCAACCGCCACTGTATTCCAGTAGATGTTTAGCAACAATATGAACTCAAAGGGTTTACTTGTTGGGGCCCTGCAATGTCTGTCCCATTTTAAGATTATCGCTTGGATAAAGGGCAATGAGATCAATATTCTGTCTATTCGCAAACTCCCTCCTATGCGGACAGCTGTTAGAAGACCTGATGTTGGTCGACCCATCGTTCCTTTCAGTGCTGGTGAAAGGTGGGTCTCAAAGCCGTCGATGCTAGGTGGAGATTGTAGCCAGGTCTCTTGAAGGCTTAAAAGATCGAATTGGCCTATATTGATCCCTCCAACTTGCGTGAGGTGAATATGTACTCGAGTGTTCCATGAGCCAATAGTCAACTTTTGAACCATCGTTTCCTCCTCACGTGGTTCTTTATTAATGCTCGTGGCCTCGTTTGATGGTTGCTATGTTTCCGAATATCGGGCAAACGCTGTAGGTATCCATGCCCATCTTTTTGATTCTTTCTCTTTTACTTCTTGCTGTCCTTCCTTTGTTTGTATCAATTGTATTGTTTCTTTGTTCTTCGCGTTCGATGATTCCGAATGAGGCGTTCCATTCAGTGTCCTAGGTCTGGTTACTGTTGTTTCTCTGGTCACATCTTCTTTTCTCGTGGTTTGATTTCTCTTTAGTTTTTCTCTATATTTATTTCTTTCTATCGATATTCTGTTTGTTTTCTCTTCACTCTGCTGGGCTTTACTTCTAGGATTTCGACATCTCTCTTTACTACTCGTTCTTTGACAATTTAGCCCTCTTTCTTCAGCAGTTGTTTCCCTAAGTGAATATCCTCTCTTTTTGAGGTCACCCGCCACCGCCAACAAGCGATTTTTTACTGAGTGAGATGTAATATGTAAAAAAATGCTGTTTGTGCGACTTTTATGTGCAAATTCGACCACCTTTATGTCGTTGGTTTGAATGTCAGCATCTTTCATTGTTTTTTCAAACAATCTTAGTGTCGCTCTTCTGTTTAATATTGTTCTACCTCTCGAGCCCACTTCTTTTTCCAATTTCAGTGTCCTCCTTATTTTACTTCTGTGGGCAAAAATGGCTGATGTTCTTAGATCATTTTGAGATGAATATGTACTGGAAGTTCTTTGTTGATGTTTTTTGTTTCTTTCTAAGGATTTGGCTTCCAGGTTGGTACTTTTACTAGAATTGCCATGTCTTCGGTCCTTTGAGTACCCAGTTCTTCTAGATTCCTTGAAGTTTTCTCTGTGGTCTTTGTTCTGTCTTTCACTATTTGGTGTTCTTTCACTAAACATTTTGTCTTTGGCGTTTACACAATTTTCTCTTCGTTTCCTTTCACTATTTTTCCTATCGCTGTTACATGTTTTTTCCCTACCTCTTCTGTCCTTATTGTATCGTTCATTATTGTTTGGTGTTCTGTCGTTTAGTCTTTTATTAGGCGATGTCCGAGTCCTCTCTTGTCTTGAATTTGATGTACAGGGGCCCTTATTATTCGTTTCTCTGTTAAAGAGTCCTTTGTTTAATTTTACTCCAGAGATTCGGTCTAGAAAGCTCTTTTCTTCTACTGATTCCTTTCTGTTTTCTTTATTTGCATTTTTTTTGTATCTTCAAGTACTTCTTTATGTTTCAAACCAATCAGCCTCCGAGTTTTCTCTGTGATCTCTTCGTCTCTGAATGTCACCTTCCTTTTCTTTTGTTGAGGACGTGGAATTTCTGATTCGGAATTCTCGATTGAATAGACACTAATATCCATTAAGTCTATCGAGATGTTTATCTTTTCTTCTTGAGACTCCCCTATTCCTGGGGCTTTTATGTTTCCTTCTATAGTTTTCTTTTTTTCATGGGTTGTTATCCATCTTGTCATAGTTTCTTTTAATTTAGCTGAAGAGTCCATTTGAGATTGTAGTTGTTGCATTTTTTGATTTCTATTTCCTGGTATTGGCGTCTGTTTCTTTAACGACGTCTGTTCTATAAACTTAGTTTTATTTGTCCCAATTTCAGCTGGTGACTTTGAATTTTGTTTTTTCCTATGTCTTTCGGCTTAGAATTATGTTTGTTCGACTCTTGTGATTTATTGTTTTTCTGATGTGATTTAGTCAACTCGTCTTCTCCTGGATTTCCTTTATACCACTCGGTGTTTTCGATTGCGTGTTCTCCTCGTTTATTTGTAAACTGGTTGTTAAAGTAGTTTGCAAGTAGTTTTTTTTCTATAGATATTTTCTCAATATTATTTCGTGTAGTTTGTGTGCCTATTGACAACGACTTCTTTTTGAAGTGGAAGGCTTCTTGTCTCTGATGTTCCAATGAACTTATTAGTGTTTCCCTTATATCTGTTATTGTTCCTTGATCTCTTGTATTTTCCTTCCAGGCTTCTACGGCCATTATGTACCCTTCCAAGTGAGTCAGTTTTGAACTCATTGATGCTAACAACGACGTATGATCTTTTAATCTTTCGTTGAGCGATTCGTAGAGTTTTCCGAAGGGTGCCAGGGCTATTGTCACTGCCGACATTATTGCAAAAATGTCAGGTTTTTTATCAGGGGAATTTTTTTCTGAAGGTTTAGGGTCTTCCTTATTCATTTTTCCTTGAGTAGGCATTGGCAAGAATGATCTCGATATGTCCACTGGAAAATCCTCTCCATGATGTTGAAGTGATAGTTTCAGCTTGAGAGTTTTATCTCTTTGTTTTAAAGCTATAGACTCGATATATATTTTCGGGAGGTCTCTTTACTTTCCACCTCATTAATTTCTATTCTGTTTAGTGGCCTTGGTTCAATAGTCTGCTCAAGATTGACTGACACTTTTGCTGATGTCGTATTCTTTGTATTTTTCAAGAGAGCACTTATTTTTTTTTCACCGTTTACCCCTGCGCTTATGTTTATCCGCCGATCTTCTTGCGAGGGGCTCTCTTCATAAGTGCCTGGTGTTTTAGGTTTGCCAAAATGCCAACGGGCTTTGTTAATTAATTGATCCTCTGAAGGGGTTTCCATCTTTTTATAGCGTTTCTCGCAGGAGAGTAATGAAATCCCCTCTAATATTTGTGCATCTGATAGTTCTAATTGACTTGTGGATTGCGGTCTTGCCAGTTTACTAAAAAACTTACTAATTGAGTTTTTTTTTTGTTGTAGGCTGAGTTTGATCCATTTTTTTAGGTCTGGGCTTCATTATTCTTTGGTGGTTTGGTGTTGATGAAATTGTTAGAGTGGTTTTTGTTTGATTCTTGTTAATAAAGCTTTGGATTTTTGGGTTGTTTGATTTTTGTGCTGGACTATTCCTTTCCAGATTCTGCCCACCTGATGAAGCTTGCTCCTCTGATGAATAATTGAGAGATTGTTTCCTTTCACTTAGATTGTGTTTTTCTGTTTGTTCATCAGGTCCTGATACCGTCCTGTCTTGAGACCAATTGTGTTCTCTCAGTATATTGAGTTCTCCAATTTCCAGGTCTTCAAATTCTCCTGAATGTATTATTGTTGAATATATACAATTGTTCATTCTAAATTCTGATAAGTTCTGTGGGGGACTAGGTAATTCCCCCCTTGCTGTCACTGGATGAATTTCAAAGTCTGTATTAAACTTTAATCTATTTGGCCCCAACTCTTTTTATAATTCAGCTTTGTCTTTCTTTGCCTTAGTCGTTATTATTGTGTTTTTAGTTGATCTAATTAGATCTGTTTTCGTGACTTCCACCCTGGTCTTCTTTTTTCCAGTGATGTTCTGTGCTTCGAACTGTTCCACCATCTCAGTCTCATCGTTCCACTCTCTCTCCTGCAGCCCCTCCCCTTCCACTGGCCTCCCCATCTCCTCCACTCTCTTCTCCTGCATCCCATCAGCATCCCTGCTGCCTCCCTGGGGCGAAAACCAGCTCGCCGACAGGAGCCTGATCGACGGGAGTCCGGCCAGCTCTGCCGCCCTCCAGGGCTTTCCCGGCCCCTCCCTCCTCCTCCTCAGGCTCTGCTCCGTGGGGCCGCTCCAGTCCAGAGGCTCCGGTCCTTGCAATGTCTCCCCTCACTTGCCGCCACGGTGCTGCACTGCCCTCTGGCAGCTCGGGGCTCTCTCCCCGCCGATCCTCGCCGCCTACTTCCAGCGGCCTCGAGGCCGCGGTCCTTGCAGCGTCTCCCATCACAAGCCGCCATGGCTCCGCACACCCAGCCCGCTCCGGTGGCTCGGGACACTCTCTCTGCTGCTCCCCACCGCCAACCCCCATCCACAGTCCGTGCCCAGCACTCCCAGGGCCGCCACAGTATGGACCTCCGGCCTCTACAGCCCCCCCCGGGCCCACCCAGTCACCCCCCCAACAGGGCGAACCCACCCGCCCAGGCGAGGCAATGCCAGGACGGACCGGGCCTCCACCATCCGCCAAACCACAAAGCGGACTCCCACTCTGGAGTAAGTTATACTTGTGGAGGGATCTCAGGGGGGGCATTGGGGGAGAGTGTGGTGTTTTCGGATTGATTTGTGAAAAATGACTTTTGACTTGTGAAAAATCTTTTTTAGATCTTTTTGTGGTGTTGCTTATCGGCTCAGGGCTTCTATTTATTTCACTTAGTCCAGTCTGAGCATGGTGGAGAAAAGGGGGTACATTGAGGTTAGAGAGTTGAGGGATTATTTTCCTGTCCTCACTTTCTGGTGGGTCCTTAGCTATATATCGGCCACTTCTCAATAGATGCCCCTCTTCCTCTTGGGTTACCTGAATATCTTGGAAGTCTTCAGAGATGATCCTCTGCTTCACACTTGTTTTCATTGGCACCGTGGTCCTACCATCCTGTTTAGTCATGTCTGGTCCTCTGTCATTGGGCAAGCCTGGCCCTGCCAGACTGCACCTCCCCGCACCTCCCCGCACCTCTCCGCGGCCGCTCCGTGGCAGGAATGGGTTTTTAAACCCTCCTCCCTTCAATGACAGGGAAGAGAGACTTGGTTCTCTCATCAAAAGGAAAGGGCAGGGGTTCCTGCCAGACTGCACCTCCTCGCACCTCTCCGCCTTCTATTGACTATGAAAATAATACATAGGATGTAATTTGTGAATTTGTCTCATTGTCTGTGAAAATATTCAATGTCTTTGCTGAAAATTTCACTGATAAACTAGGACCACCACAAAGGCAAAATGGTTGTATAAGAATGAAGGAATGAGAAAACAAAGCAGGCAAAAGTATTGTTTTTATCAAACAGTGAATTCAAAAGGAGTGCATTAAGTGTACATCACTTCAAAACTACATGACAAACAACAATACATAATATTAGTCAATCAATCAACATTTGTTTATTAAGGATTTGTAAATGCGTCCATAAAATATCTGCATCAAAATCAACAACAAACAAAATAAAATCCTGTAAATGTAAAATCACGGAACAGTTTCATACAGTAGCAGAAATTAATTAAGATCACAAATAAGTAAAAATGACTGTCTTCTTTTCCATGCACTTTGTAAATATCACACACATTTAAAAGCACTAGCATCATTGGAACACCTCATGCCAGCCCAAATACTGGTTACTGCCTTAACCATAATGGTACCTGATCTGGCGCGAGTCAGTAAACATTGAAGGAAGAAATGAGTTACTAGATCAGGGTATGCAGCCAGGCCTCTCAAAAGAGAGAGGTAATGTCTCATAGAGGATCACAAAATGTTCAGATCCTCCCTCTTGCTACCCCCAAAGCAACAGAAGGTTATTATTTCCACATTCGCAGACACTCTGGCAAGAATGGAGGTATTTGTAAAGCAGCCAACCCATACCACAGATCCAAGAGATTTTTTAAACAAATAACAGCCATTTGATTTTGTGATGGTTATCCAATGACACTAGATGTTTCATCAGCATTTTTGTTTTAATTATCCTCTTGTCCCTAACAAAGGGACAACCAAAACACAGTGAGTTTGGTTAACAGGATGCCGGAGAGATGGGCATGCCCAGTTTCAAGGTGAGTAATGCATGATACTGTGGATGAAAACACACCCAGGTGGCAGGCAAGGAAGAAGTCCTCCTCCGCTTGGAGTAGGTCCAACTTGCCATACCCCATAATTCACCCTCTAGACCATTGTGGGCACACAATTTACTCTACATAGAGTAAGTGTTTGACTTGTATAAAATTGGTGGAGGCTCTTAGCAAGTCTGAAAATACTACCAATGACTTATTTCATTTTCCGCCTTTGTAAACATGGATTTTCCTCCCAAGTAAACTGATTGTTGTTAGTTATCCCTAAGCACTCAAAGGACTGGTAGACTTTCAGCCTTTGACCGTCAACAAGAATCTACAGGCCTTGAGGTAATTCTTTTTCTCACAAATCACTTAACATAACATTTGTTAATGTCAAACTTCAGTCCCCTCAGAGTCATAAAATGTGTATTATCGTAACAAGGGTTGTAGACAGTTAAAGCCTCATTATAAGTTTGCCGGTATCCTGCCGGTAATTCCGGTGAGATATCAGAAAAAACGGACGTATCGTTACCAGCACCTCATATCCTGGCATTACCAGGATATTACAGTTACCAGCAGCGTCAGTCATTCCCCATTCCATTGCCAGTATTACTGGTACTGGTAAAACCGGTGCCGATATTACATGTTATTTGCCAGCAGGGTCCTTACCTCCAGCTTTTCGCTAGAGGTAAATCAGTCATACCTCACCGGCAAACTAGGGCCTCATTATAAATTTGGCAGTGCACGAAAAGTGGCAGTAATGGAATTACTGACACTTTTACTGCCACTTGTCCTGCACCATCAAATGTATAATGAGGCCCTTAGGGTTTCTGGATAGGAGGGCTGTGTCATTTGCATAACTTAGTATGGGCACTCTCCGACCTTTACAGTGAGGTACGTCAGCACCAAGGGTCTCTAGAAAGCAGCATAAATGATTTATATAAAGATTAAAAAAGAAAGGTGCGAGTATGCGTCCCTGACGGACCACTTTTCCACATTGATACTGCTACACAGTTCTCCTCTTTTGCCACATTGGACCCAAACAATAGAGATAGTGAGGTGGGACTCTAAAACTCTCAAAGGTCATCTGGGAATACAAAGGTCGTCGAGATGCTCCAGAGGAGACCCCTGTCCACATGGTTGAAAGCTGAACTTAGATCCATGAATGCCACATAGACAGGGGTCTCCATGAGAAAAACACATTAAGAACGGAGCAAATAAAGATTAACATTTTGGTTAATACTGCCCATCCCAGGTCTGAAGGCCCACTGAGTATCAGAGAGGAAATTATTCTCCAAAACCCATTACTAAATAATAAGCATAAAGAGGATTACAATGGTAAAAGTAGTAAAAAATCCAAATTTTTCAAAATAGGATAATCAATTTGTCAGGTAAAAATACAGGAACCATATTTCAGGTAGAAGGCTTTGTTATGCTTTTATTTATTTATTTTATGTATTTATTTATTTATTTAATACACATTTAGCAACAAGCTTTGTGTATACAAAATATAAAACATACAATCCAACATTAATCTTGTTAAAATCCATACATTTCATAAAACATGTTATACTTCATTTAAATGTTTAAAATATAGCCAAAATCGTTAAGACAATAAAAAGGAAATAGTATTGCACATTTTTAAGCCAGTGTCTTCAAGATTTCAGTTCATTTCCTATAAAAGCTTACAATATAAAATATCAAGTTAAATCACATCCTTTGAGAAATGCAGGCCATTCCTTAGTAAGGTCATCTATGCAAATGCTATTATACTGTTTTAATTCTTTCCAACAGAGCTGGGCAAGGCTTTCACAGTCTAAAATCAAATGTTCAAGACTCTCAAGCGTATCGGTTCCACACAGCCTACAGTACCGTCTGCTGCACAGTATCCCAAACTGTGAGCCCTGGGTCAATAAAGCAAGGCTCACATAAATGTAAGGCTTATATATTGCCTTGCTTTAGAACTGTTTGGGTACGCTGTTAATATTGAGGCTTGATGTCTTTCTTCAAAATGTATTCACAGAATACACATATATATTGCGCCATCACTTCTAGTACAACAACATACCTCTTGCCATTTCATACAAGTGCATAGCATTTTGCCCAGGGTACCCAGTTTGAGATGGCTATCAAGTCTACAAAAGCTATCCACAAAACATCAATCATAGTCTCTCTACCAATTTTCAACATTTTATCACAGAAACAAATGATTTTTCTGGTTACGTCATAGGTGATTCCAGACATCTCTAGTTCCAGATATAATAATTCAACTGGCAAGGATGAGGGTAATCCAAAAGGTTTACAAAGTGCACCTGCTATTCCATAGAATATAATGGATCGCACTTTAGTCAAATATAACAACAAAACCGTCTCAAACGGCACACCACCTTGTTTGTAAACAAAACGATTTATCAACTCGAGAGCTTGATTACATGTGTTGGGTCAAATTTCAATGTGTCTCCCATTTTAGGTTACTCGGTAGATGTAGTCTTAGATATTTATAGGTATGAACCTTCTCTAGTTTCTCTCCATCCATTCAACGTACAAGTGTAAGTTCGCCCTTTGTATTGTTTTGGTACAAATGTCATGGTCTTACTCTTTTATATGTTTACTGCCAGGCCATTATTTTCTGCATATAAACCAAGAGCTTTTACAAGACGCTGCAGTACCTTAGGAGTATGGTCGACTAAGACCAAGTCGTCTGCATAAACTAGCCAATTTAGGACATAGCGACCAACCTTCACTGGGCATAGTAGAGAAGGAAGGAATTCCAACCCTATATCAGACAGATATAAATTGAAGAGTGTGGTAGCAACTACACTCCCTTGTTTAACACCACGTCGGGTACTGATAGATGCTGTTAATCGACCTTCACCATCTAATCTGATTCTGATTGAGGTATCTGTATATAGGAGCATTAACATCTTCAACAATGCGGGTGGTATATCTAAGTACGCAAGTTTTTTCCATAATTCCCCTCTTTGCCCCCTGTCAAACGCTGCTGAGAAGTCTATATTATTATATATATATTATGTTTTTTTAAAGCAACCTTTAACCCCTTGAGTGCCAAAAAAAATACGTCATAAAATGGGGGTGGGGACCCCTAGACAGCAGGGACTTTTTTTGTGGAGGTGTCGTTGGAAAGGAGAGATTCTCCCCTTTCCAACGACACCCTTTTTTTAAGCATTGCTGCTCCCGGATCAGGCGCAGAGCGCTCGATCCGGGGGCAGCAATGCCACTAGACACCAGGGATGTCTTTGTAGTGTGGGGGACACATGTATGGAGACCCCTGGGGGCGGATGGGTGACCATCTGCCACCAGGGGTGGGGGGGAATTAAAAAAAGCATCATAAAATGAAGCATGGGAAGGGGGAGGAGGGTGGGGACCCCTAGAAACCAGGGATTTTTTTTGTGGAGGTGTTGTTGGAAAGGGGAGATGCCACTAGACACCAGGGATGTCTTTTGAAAGTGGGGGGAGGGAGGCTGCTTACTAGGTAAGCGGCCCCATCCCCCACTGAGGCCCCAAAGCTTGGGGCCATATGTATTGAGACCCCTGTGAGCAGATGGGTTACCATCTGCACCCAGGGGTGGGGGGCAAAAAAAATAGATATCATGGCTGGTGTTGGGGGGCCTGTCCCACAATTTTTGGGGGCCCTCTACCCCTCCACCCCAAACGGAGGTTGGGGTGTACCTCACACAGCCATTTGTAGGAGGCGCAGGGAGACCTGCATCAGGTGCCCCCACCACCCATTTGGGGTGAGGCGGGAGAGGGCC
This sequence comes from Ambystoma mexicanum, assembly GCF_040938575.1. NCBI lineage: Eukaryota > Metazoa > Chordata > Amphibia > Caudata > Ambystomatidae > Ambystoma > Ambystoma mexicanum. The sequence goes on along the minus strand of NC_090941.1, from coordinate 97,718,887 downwards.
CCCAATAATTGTGGGACAGGCCCCCCAGTGGGTGGGGCAGTAAGGTTTGGGCACATTGGGGCCAGATTTGCACACCAATGGGCCCCTCTGAGCCAAGGGGAGTTGGGTTACCAAAAGAAAAAAAGTGAAAATGGTGAAATGCATTTAGGGGGGCTGTGGGGCACCCCAAAGGGATGGGGAATTTTCTAATGGGGCGGGGCAGTGACCCCCTCCCCCCACCCACAATGGAGTGGGTGCCATGTCATGCAGCCCTTCCTGGGCCCAGATATCTGCTCCTAGGAAGGGACGCCTGAGCCCAGGGAGGAGTGCAGGACAGCCCCCCTTATTAATCCCCATGGAGGTCTATATGAGATGCACCGCCCCTCCAATCGGAGTGGGCTACAAATTGCCCCCCATGCCAGCAGAACATTGGTGTTTCCCTGGGAGCGGATTCCTCACATGTGGGTTGTCCGTCCGCAAGTCCAGGCTCCACCTCCGGGGAGAAATGGGGAATCCTGCGGGGGCTCCCTGGAGCTGCTTCGGTGCTTGGGGGATGGTACACCCACATGGTACATGGGTGTCCTAGGCCAGGGACATCACCTCCAACTGTCCTGGAGTTGCGGCTGGGCTGCATTACAGCTTTTCCCTTCAGGGAGGTATCGGCACACTGCCGGGACTCCCTGGTAGGGAGAAGCTGTAACGCAGGGCAGCCAGGGCTCCAGTAAAGTCGGCAGTAATATCCCTGGCCTTGGCACCCTTCTCCCATGTCAGCCTTTTCCGGGGATTCTGGGTAATAAATTCTCTGTAGATTCCCACGGGTGTCCTCTTTTCGGAAATGCATGGGGTTCCCTGTTTTTCTTGCTGGCTTCGACACCCTAGGCCCAAATATGTAAGGTGTGCGCATGAGCAGAATTTCTGAAATGATGCTGTGCTGAAAGACTTGGGGTTACAAGTGATTTAGGCTTTCCCCTTGGGGCCCAGGTAGGTGCACCCACACATGTGAGGTACCATTTTCATCGGGACACCTGTGGGAACGAGGAACAGTAGGCCATTAGTTGTTGGCAGCGTATTTTGGTGGGTGAGCAGAGTGAAATGTGCAGAAAATGCATTTTTTTGCCACATTTCGGACTTTGCTAAGGTTTCTGGGTAATACATTCTGGCTCGATTTGCGCAAGTCAGACCTCTGCGGATTCCCATGGGTGTCCTATTTATGGAAATGCATGGGGCTCCCTGTTTTCTTTGGTGGCTTGTACACCCGAGGCCCATATCTGTACGGTGTGGCCATCTGGAAAAATCGTGAATTTCAGATGTCGGAAAAGATTTGGGGTAAGGGGTGTGTTCGGCTCTCCCCTTGGCGTCCAGGTAGGTGCACCCACACATGTGAGATACTGTTTTCATCGGGACACACGTGGGAACACGAGAAGGTTTGACATTTGTTGTGTTTGTGTGGTTTTGATAACGTTTTGGCCCATTTGCTGGTGCCCTTTGTCAAACAACCCTTTCATTTCCAAAATGTGCCCTACATTTAGTCGCTGCTTTAGGCACCATACACTTTTGTAACCTGCACAAGTCACCTACCCTTGAAAAGGTCTGCCTGTGTTCTTTCAGAAAATGTATGCTTGCCGTTCCTCACCACATTGGTTATCCTGATTTACACATGCTGAGTATGTCTGTTCAGGCCGTAAGCATCAAACTCCTGTGTACCATGGTTCAATTTTTGGCTTGCGGTATTGCTTGTTTTGTGAAACACTACAAAACATGTGTGTTTTCCTAACTGCAAGAGTCGGGGGAATGTAGTGGAGCATTGTTTTTCTCAAAATTCATAGAAGCCATTGCCGTACCAAGCCAACCATGTCCATCACATACCTTTTTTTCATTCATTTTCCCGCTTTTTCCTCAATCTATGGCATTTTCCCCTACCTACTTGTTACCTGACCTGCGCAAATCACCACTTCCTAAACTTGGAATTTTATCTACTTTTCAGAAATGTATGCCTTTCTGTCTTTCAATTTGGCTTTCCTACCCTTTTCTTCCATTCCGTCCATGCATGTCCAATTGGCAAAAATTGCCAAAATCGTCTACCTCTCACAAAACAGTTGATAACCACATCAAAATAATTTATTTTCATTTCCACTCAACCTGTTCTTGAAAGCCAGAGAATTAGGGAATTCAGCACAGCAAACCATTTGTTCTTCGCTCTTACAAGGAAAAAAAAACAGGCTTCTTTGTACATCATTTTATTGACATTGTTTGAAAAAACACAACATTTTTGCCCTTTTTGGTTATTTTCTCTCACTCCCCTATAGCAACCTAGTATTCCTGGGAGGCTTTACGACCGACTACATGTGGCCAAATTTGGCCAAGATATCTCATGTAACAAAAAGTTACAAGGCATTGAATGGTGACATACCAAAATCACCAAAAAAGACTGGGGGGAAAAACCCATGGCACTTAAAGGGTTTAATTGATGTTGTTTGCTAAACATATCTCAATGTTCCAACCATAAGGATCTCCAGAGTGAAATGCACTGATGATCGCTAAAGAGGGTGAAAAGCATAAGCGGTTGTGTGCAACCTTGAGAACTAACTGTCTTGGGTTGATAAATCCATGTTCATAAAAGGACTGCTTTCTAAGACAAAAACAGTTTTATGTAAACAAATTAAGTTTTTAAGCTACTTTGCATACACACAATGCATTGCTCAGTTTCTTTATTGGGAAGGTGAACTTTTATGCATGGCTATGTCGTGGCACTGTGACATGTGTAGCTTAGCTGAAATGGCATATTCTACTTTCAAGATTATATGGGTACAAGGGGTCTGTCTGCTGAAGACAGATACATCATTATATCCATATTTAGGAACTATCTGGCAAACAAAACACTGTGAAGGTCCTTCAAGGGAGGTTATTTTCTTTCAAGGAAACCCCCAGTATTGAGCCTTATTTGATTTTTATTTTTAACCATGCAATTAGTTGATGGGTTGCAAAGCACATATCTGGCTGCTACCTACAGAGAACACAATAGAACGATGAAAAGGAACCTGCGTGGAAAAGTTTCTTGGAGTTTTGATGGAATTAGACTAGATAATGCTTTGCATTTGTTTTTATTTCATCCTCATCATAACTTCCTTCATTTGACATTACTACTTACCATGTTACAATGGCTTATTTTCAGACTGTTTAATGTTGCTTATTATGTTCCGTATTATGCTATCTACAATCACATAAGCAGAGCAGATGGAGGTTTTTTAATCAGTTTTTTAGTAACATATGGTATTACAAATGTTTTGTTTTAGTTTTAATTACAATTTTTCAAATTGTGTGACATTATGTTATAGCTTATTTGACTTTCTTCTCATTATTAATCCTAAATCACAGGAATTAATTTTAAATGTTGTTATATAGTTTTATAACCAATGTCTAAATAAAATATGACGATGGTGAGCATGGACCTACACTAATTAATAATGTGATTCAGCATCCAACTGATTAAAGTCGACATTTCACCAGGATCAGTCACTAAATGACCTGAAATGAGAAAATAAAAAGGAAAAAAGGAAAATCCATTTGTAATGAAAACACAGATAACAGAATGGTGTGTAGTGGCCCTACTTGCACCGGTACTAAATTGGGTAGGTGTAAGCGAGGACTTTTTCCATCACAATAAATCACATGTGATTGTTTCATAGGTGACATGCTTTCTTTCTGCTAGAACTCCTTTATCTCCCAGTGGCATGACTCACCGACCTTCAGCAAGGCTTCGATCCACACATAAACCTCACACGCTCCTACAAAAGTGGCACGTTCCATGGCGTTAAGCGCAGAGAGCACAACCGGTTGTGCCACTAAACTCATGGCACAGAGCAGGTTGCAGGACTATGGGTTCCCATGATGCCAGGAACTAGGTCCTCTGATGTTGCAACGTCCCTGCATCACAACGCTACCCGGTAGCCCGCCGGACTCCACAAGTATTTATGTATAGTCAGCCACAGAGAGTTGTGCGGTGCTCCTTAACTGTGTGTTTACATGCAGTGAGCATGATTATTCTGTCAACTGTTGTGCTTTGATCCTGCTTTTTTTGACCCGTTTTGTTTCATGGATTGGTTGTTCTTGCTCCTTGCCTGCTGGGATGCTTGGACCTGCTCTTGGAATGATTTACTGGTTTCTGTGACCCGTTCTTTTGTTTACCAGATTCTGTAGCTTCTCCTGAACTGCTGTGATGCCTGGACACTAGGTAATTTTTTGATTCTTTGTTTTACCCATTTTTCTTGTTGTGAAGGCTGAAGAGTTTTGCTTTTTTCTTGGTTCTCATTACCAGAACGCGCCCTCGTGCAGTACAGGTCAGCTTTATCCTTCAAGAACATGCACATTCTGTATCCATCATCCTATGACGAAGTTGTCTTTAAGAATTACTACATCATTGGTACATTGGTAGGCGTGTTCTGTGTCTTATTAGGTTTACCGGCATTATTCATTGGAAAACAGGTAGGAGTTGGGGACAAGGGAGAGGGTGGTGGTGCTTTCTTGTCAACTATCATGCAAACATAGCACTGACAACATTTATGTTTATTTTTTCCCTCTAGCACTGCTGGTTGTTCCTGCCTTTTCATCTGAGCCCCCTGCCTGTCAGGATGTACTTTTCTCTGCAGGCTCTGCTCTTGGGGGAAAAAGTCTCCCTGTGAAAGGAAACCACAGTCATTGTATTTTGGTGGCTGGGGTTATCTGAAATCAGACATTCCCTTGACACCCAGTCTGCACAAGTGCAGATCCATATTTCCAAAGAGGCTGAGCATGAAGATATAAGATATCCTCAAAATCTCACAATCATGAATGGTGACAATCTCACCCCCTTCAATCATTTCATATAAATGAAGTGGGTGGGTGAGGCTAGAACATCATCTAATTTTGATGAAAAAGAAAACTGTGAATCAGGCCTAGTCTTAGGCATAGTTCATATGAATGTGATAACCTCTGTCAGGGAACATAGATTATATTGTTCACTTCAGAAATGTCTCACATATTGTAGACCATTATTTTAACTTAAATCAGAATATTTGCCTAATTGTTAATCACAAACAGTAATGTATGTGGGGCAATATATCCAGACTAACAATGCTTTAGTTATGGAAGACAATCACCTTTTATGACATATTTCTATTAAAATACATTGTTCTGACAAAAGCTGATACAATACATATTGATTGCATAAAAAATAATGAAAACAAACAGTGGCATCATGTAAATCAAGTTTTACAATCAGATTACAGGAATATGTGGTGAAAGAAATTACCCACATGTCCTGTTTTGTATTTGTATTTGTATGTATTTATTTATAAAGCGCAGCCAGGCCCGGGGGCATACGGACGCGTACGTTAGATCTGGTTACAGTTAAAATTAAAAACAGCCAACAAAGGGTTATGTTACAGTTACAGGTAGGTACATACTAGTGTTGCAAGTGCATACATACATAATCAAAGATGTCATACATACATAGTCTAAGATAAATACATTAATTACAAAAGTGTACAGTCAGCAGTCAATCCTGCTAGGAACAGGAGGTTAGGCTGTCATAGAGTCCATGTTGTGAAGCCAACACTTCGTGTTGTGTTTGAATAGGTTAAATGAAGGTTCTGCTCGCAAAAGCGCAGGGATTGTGTTCCATAATTTAGAAGCTTGTACAGGGAAGCTAGCTCCTCCCGAGTTATGAAGTTTGAATCTCGGTATGGACATAGTGTTAGCTTGTGCTGCTCTGAGTGGTCTTGAGGAGGTGTGAGGCGTAAGTTGGTTGGTAAGGTATGCTGGTGCCAGGTTGGCTCTGGCTTTGTGTGTAAGGGCCAGAGTTTTGAGGGCTATTCTGTGCTCGACTGGGAGCCAGCGTAGTTTGCGTCTGGTTTCAGAGATGTGCGCCTTTTTGGGAATGTTGAGGGCGGCCCTGATGGCATTATTTTGAATTACTTGAAGTCTGTTGATATTTTTGTGGCTAGTGCCTAAGTAAAGGGCATTACAATAGTCTATTTTGGATAGGACTAATGCTCTAGCAAGAGTAATGCAATTGGGTGAGGAGATAAACGGCTTACATGCAGTGATCAGCATACAGGTGTAAGCAGCTGATGATGCTACTGCATTAGTTTGTTTGGAGTAGGATAAGGTAGCATTGATGTAGATACCAAGGGTTTTGGTATTATTTGACACGGGGATGAGATTGCCATCTATGGTGAAGGATTTGAATGCATGATTAAGATTTTTGAGTTTGGCGTGGGTGCCAAGCATGGTCAGCTCAGTTTTTTCGTCATTGAGGCAAAGACCATGATGTGCCATCCATGCTTGAATTACTGAGTATATTTCATTAAGGGTTTTGCTGTCTGTTTCATAGTTGCCCGAGATAGGAATGAGTATCTGGGTGTCATCCGCGTAATTAGTATACGTGACACCCAGATAGTCAAGGATATCAAAGAGGGGCTTTGTGAATACATTATAAAGTGTCGGGGACACACAAGAGCCTTGCGGGACTCCACAGGGTACTGGCGAGGGTTCAGCAGAATCAGTGGGAGAGAAGACCCTCATGGTTCTGTTCGCCAAGAAGGAACTGATCCAAGCTGTGGCTGTGTCTGAGAAGTGTGCTGCAGTTTTCAAGTGGTGACAGAGTGTTTGGTGGTTGACCAAGTCGAAAGCTGCTGACAGGTCAAGCAGTAAGAGGAGTGCCAGTTTGCCATTGTCTTTCAGGATTTGGATCTGGGTTGTCAGATCTATTAAAGCAGTTTCCGTACTGTGTCTAGGTCGGAAACCTGATTGCCTAAGTCCTAAGAGATTGTTTGATTCTAAGTAGGCCTGTATTTGTAAGTAGGCTGCTCTGTCCAGTATTTTTAATAAGAAAGGTACAGTTGTTATCGGCCTATAGTTAGACGGGTTGGCTGGGTCAAGTGTAGGTTTTTTGAGGAGTGGTATGACCCACGCGTCTTTTAGGTTATCAGGTACTACTCCAGATTTGAAGGATGCATTGATGAGGTTGGTGATGAATGGTGCTAGATTGTGCGCGGCGGCTTTGATGGTCGGGGCAGGGCAGGCATCACCTTGGCAATTTGAGGGTTTGAGTTTCCTGATAATGTTTTCTACTTCCCAAGTTGAGAGGGGTGAGAAGCTGAAAGGTTTACAAGTTGACTTAAAGGTAGGTGATTGGTTATGTAATTGTTTGTAGTCCGGGTCAGCTAGTAGTAGGGATTTTTTTGCATTGATTTTAGATTGTAGGCGAACTATTTTATCTAATAAGGCCTTCTGAATATTACTACACCATAGTGCGTCAGTAACACATTTGTCTATAGGGGCAATGGGGGATTCTAATTCTTTCAGAATCTTAAAAAGTTCTTTTGTGTTGGATTCCGCTTGTGTAATCCTTTTGTTATAGGTGTCTTTTTTAGCAAGAAGGATGGCTTCTTTGTAACTGGAGGAGGCTAGGGTTAGCTCAGTCTTATTGGATGCTGTGGGATGTTTTTTCCAATGTGCCTCAGCGGTTCTCTTGGTTTTGCGTAATTCTCTTAACTGCGGAGTGAACCAGGTGTTAAGGTGACGCTGTGGTTTAGGTTTCCGCAATTTTAGAGGGACGATGGTGTTCAGTGCTTTGAGTATAGCCTGGTTGTAGATATCCACTAAAACTGTGGGGTCAGCATCCGAGTCAATATTGTTCAAGATGGGGAGTAATAAAGGTAGGATTTTGTCAGGAGTAATGTCATCAATGTACATGTTTTGAAATCATGTAGCTTTCATTTCAAGATTTCTTTAAAATGGTTGTTTTGCTCTTATTGGGTTCAATTGTATAATTCCCTGTGCTCAATTCCTTGTACCTACTATGTAAAGCATTGTGTGAATAATATATACCTTCTCAATATGTAATACTCAGCCCTGATTGAGTTTTATATTGTTTTCAGTGAGTGCCCTGTGTGTCTTTACTTGTCCCAGATTTATTGCACAGTAGATGGAGATGAAGGAGCAGCCCCAGTCATAAATTCCATTCATACTCTTACTGCACCCAATTAAATTTTAAATGAAGATTCTGTTTATTTTTTTATTTTCTTGGTTTGCATTTGATCGTGTTTAACATTAATCTAGTACCCCATGTAAACTTGAGAACATCATCAATTCCCTCATGCATTAGATACTATACATTTTTTGATTATCCCTGACATGTGCCAAACTAGCTACATCAGCTCAAAAATCATGAACATGTTTGTCTAACAAGAAAATGAATTCAGTTCTTACTTAAGCAATAGAACCAGAGGATGGGCGCATTACCGGTCTGGTCAATTAAAAGCCTGAACGAAGCAACGGCTTTCACATAAGCCCCGGGACATTAACAGACTGGTAATGCCACCCACTGATGTTTCTCTTGTTATTAGTACCCCAGCAAGTTTTACCAGGATACTAATTGTATTTTTCTCGAATTGACAAATGGCGTACAAACTGTTTCTCAACTTAAGAAAAAAAGGCACAAAAATCGGTGAGATGGGACTACACATTGTTGCTTCTCGATTTCCATAGCCGTAATACAAACGTACTAAAAAAAAAGTAAACAAAGAAAATGGCAACCAGGTAACCGGGAAAAGGGACTTCACATTGTCCCTTCTCCCTTCCCATGGCGATAAGTCGCAGAAGGGGAAGGATCTTCAAGTGACATGGCATGTGGAACTGCAGCAGATAAGGTTTGTCGGGCTGGTAACAACCCGGCTAGGGCCAATCAAAACAATATTCACAAACTGATTGTCTCTCGCCCGATACTAATAAGCAATACTGTAAATAGATGATCTTGTCATCCGCCGTTATGGCAGAGGACGAGATTGGCATATTCTTGCTCATTGGAATTGGCGAAACCGACATAGAGGGTTTTAGTCCCTCTTTTGTTTCCTTATGCACAGCTCTGTGCAGCATTTAATCTCCACCCACTGGAGATGCGTTGCGTTGCAACCCTCGATTCGGGACGCTTCCTGTTTCCGGGTCCCTCTCGCTTCGTGTTTCTGGCTTCCTTCGGTTCTGCCAGTGACTTAGCTGTTTCGCTTCGGCGATACTTTGCACTTGTGTGCATTCCTCCCTCCTCTGCTCCTCCTCTCTCTATGGCTCTCCGCCGTGCCTTGCTTACATATTTTTTCACTCGTGTTCAGTTCCGGCTCCACAGAGCCTCTCCTTTTCTCCTCTCTCTCTCTCTCTCACTCTCTCTCTCTCTCTCTCTCTCTCTTTCTCTCTCTCTCTCGCTATCTCTCTCTCGCTCGCTCTCTCGTTTCTCTCACCCTCAGGGTCTTTCCCTTTTACCTGGGTCTCCAAAGTGCCCTTACCTGCTCCCGGCGCTCCTGGACCTGGTACCTGGTGTATCCCCCGCCTCCTTCTCCTCCCTGCACAGCAAGGACGGCTACTTCTTCCGGCAGAGTCTTCTACTCCTTTTCACTCGTCCAGAATCTCCATCTACTGGACTGCAATTTACCTTCTGTGACATCGCTCCTTACTTCCTCCGGTTGGAACTTTCTCCACCTCCTCCAGTGAGCACCATTGGGGATTTTTACTTCTAAAGAAGAGCCTGTCTTTCCTCAAGGGTTTTTCCCTCTGGGGTTTTTTCCCTTTCCGGCTTGATTCCGGAAGGGGAGCCACAGGACAGCTGTTCCTTAGCTGTCACTGTGGCTTCTCTCCGTAACAAGCAAGTGCATCCCAAAAAGAAAAGAGACTACCTCACCCAGTGATGCCTACAGGAAACCAGTGAATCCAACAGCTCAGGTGAGGAAAACGTGGGTTTAGGGGAGGAGGGCAGCAGGAAGGAAACCTCGGCACAGATGTAATGATATTTAACATTCTGAAAACAATTGTCTATCATTTGAGTCTATTGTTTAGCTTTTTGGGATTTTTTGGGAGCAGCACAGTCTTCCAGGACACATTCTCATTATGTTGTTAATAGTACTCTGTGGATCCCTGTAATTCCAATATCTCTTCTCTGTCCTTAGACCTGTTCATATCCCCATCAGACATGCTAGTACAAACCCGTAGGGGGGGCAAAGGTATACTGGATTTATGTTGAAACTCAGAGGTATCTTTCTAAAATTCAAAAACAGCTCCTTTAAAAACCTCTTAAGACTAAATACATTTTCTGAGAAAACTCAGCTTTGAATTAAATAACAGGATATTTGCTTAAATAAAAGAAACATTGCTAAATTGAAACGCATTTTCCTAAATGTACCACATCTTTCTTGAATGATATAGACAGTCACAGATCGTTGGCTCTCATGCAACACAAGTTGATGACATGCTAAAGCCAGATCCAAAGTGGGCCAATGGAAGCCATTATCTCATGGTTATTTGGTAAACGATGGCTATCATCTGTACATTTTAATTTAAACATCTATTGACTATGCACCGTGTCTATACACATTAGTTTTCACTTTATTGCGCCTTGCTCAATGTAAGCCACCTAGTTGATCCAATTGACTCTAGGATTACTTGATTTCACTTTTAAGTATGTTATCAATCCCATCTCTGCACGTCATACCGCAAGTAAATTCTCTTTTTTTCAGCATAGTTGCATATTTTAACCTCATACATTTTCCTCTTCCTCCCTGAGCACCGATTTGGGCATCTCTTTGTATACTTTATCCAAGGATCCATGATTACGCCTGCAGGTCAACACATATATTTAATATGATTTGAAAACATTTCTGGTTGTTTAACACAGCATGGGCCTGATTTACAAAGCGTTTTTCAATGGGATTTTACCATTGAAAAAATAATTTGTAAATCATGCGCCATATGTACTGTTATTATCCATCAACAGAATGCTGATGTCCTTTTAAAACAAATCACCTAGAATTTAAACGTTCAGTCTTGCCTATGTAATGGGACACATATGGGCTCAGCTTCTCCCTTTTACTCAACCCCTAGAATGCTTAAACAAAGCGATATCAAATACAGAGTGAAATTCTGCTAAACTCATCTTGACCAAGCCATTTTTAACTCACACTACACAGTATCACCCCTTCTGTATATCCCCCTGCACACATGATTACAACAGTAGGCCATAATTGTAGAACAAATTGCCTCTGCATTCCCAGGTTTGTTTTCGTATTCATACAAATGCCCACAAATAGACGTTTCCCTTTGCATTCCTTGAAAAATGTATCCAGTGCTGGAGAAAGTTCAAAACATGCAACTGCAAAACTACTATTTGACCTGTCCTTATGTGTACTCTTCAGAACAGATTTGTCACTGTCTTCACTGCTTCATGACTTTACCTTCCGTCCTGTCACCAAATTCTCACCCACTTCTGATTTATTGTGTTTGTGCTTTTGCACACTCCCCACAAACATTCATCTGGAAGCCAACTTCTATGCTGATACATAACCAGTGTGTAGTAAGTCTTGTATTGCTAACTGTTAACTCCACGTTTAACTTTAGTCAATATTCTGATATGTTTCCAATTATTATTTTAGGGGCGAGTGTTATCAGCTTAATAATACTGTACTTCTGTGGTGCATGATTCACCCATTGTCTATGTGTATGTGTTATTAGGTTCCTGTATTAAGAACAACACTCCAATGTAATGTTTTTTTTAGATGAGGAAATTTTGTAACATATTAGGTAGTTCATAATAGGTCTCCCGATCACCCATCACATCTTGATGCTAGCAACATTCCAAAGACAAACCCTTGTAGAGACTGTTGAGAAAAATTAATTTCAAATATGATGTCATCAGTGAGGTCATCAACAAAAATGTTTATGTCATCATGATGTCCTGGGTGTTAGTTTTAGCTGTGCACTGTGCTTTTTATGATATGATAGGTTATTTATAACTCGCTTAATACCCAGAGGTTTCAAAGCACGGAACCGCGGATCAAACCTGTGTTGCTCCGTGTCGTCTTGCTTCCAAGGCGAGCACGTTGCCCCTAAGATATCCTCCAAACACACCTTGTGCAGCTTATGGTTGCTTAGCTTACCACAACTGGTGAATGTTAAGGATTTTTCAGTTTTACTTGTAACCATAACATCCCTCTGTTTTTTCACTGAAAGGTACCTACAAGGGGTTGTGTTTATAATGTTGGTAACAAGATGTTAGGGGTGATTGGAAGAACTATCATGAACAACTTAATGTATTAACGAATGTACACATCTAAAAAAAACATTATATTGGAGTTTTGTTGTTAATACAGGAACCTAATCAGACATACACAATAGCTGCAGCATCCACCATAAAAGTACAGTATTTTTAATATGGTAATTTTGGATAGTAAAATAATGAGTGCTACCTAATCAGAGATTTGAGTAATGCTAAACAGGGAATGAATAGCTAACAATTCAAGACTTACTACACACTTGTGTTAGTATAAACAGTACATATGTAGACCCACAATGCATTCAAATCAGAGGCACATATAGGGAAACTAAAGCAAGGGAGAAAGAAACAACATCATCAGAAACTGTCAATTACTTTAAAGTTCATCTTCATGTATATAAATGAATTGTGTGCTTAAGGGCTGCGAATTGCCCCATGTATGTGCAACATGAGCTGAGACCAAACCCTAAGGAAAGTTCTTTAAGAACATATGTCAAGGTTAACGTCTAAATATATAGCACCTTTTGAATGATCATATTCTGACTGTCAGTGAACAAAAACACCTGGCCTAGATATGTCAGTGAACAAAAAAAAAAGTCCTAAACATGTGATTACATCAGTGATGTCATCAATGACATTTGTGATGACATCTTTGATGTCCTTTTTGTAAGTCTTAGCAGTGCATGGTGATGGCACGAGTTATGGTTTCTTAGCTTACCATAACTGGTGAATTTCTGTTTTTTTTTGGTTTTACTTGGAACCATAAGGTCCCTTTAACCTTTTTTCACAGCATTTCAGCGGTTTTTATTAGTTCAACTTAACCATAACGTCCCTTTAACCAAGTTTTTACACTAAGGGGGTAATTCATGGAATTAAGTGCGGAAGTGGTGCACGCAGCTGGCGCACAGAGGGAGCGTGCGCCAGTTTGCACCTGCCGCATGCACCAAAACCCATTTTGACGCACAGCATATTCATGGATGAAAACGTGTGTAAAACTCCCTGTGCACCCCTCGGAATACATGTACCCCGCTCGCACCAGACCAATCGCGTGTAAAACTCCCCACGCCACCCTCGGAATATGCGTACCCCACTCGCTGCAACCCAATCGCGTGTAAAACTCAACACGCACCCCTTGGAATACGCATACCCAGCTCACTCCAGGCCAATTGCAAAAGTTCCCCCTGTGGTGTTGGCTGTCTGCAGGGGTATGGTCAGGGTGGATGGGCTGTCTGTGGGGCATGTACAGGGTTGTAGGGGGCTCCCCTGTGGTGTGGGCTACCTGCAGGGGGTGCATGTGGCTCCTCAACACATGGGTGGGCAAATATGGGGGTACGCGAGTGTGCTTTACACGCAATTCCGCTGGCGCGAGCGGGGTATGCGTATTCTGAGGGGTGTGCAGGGATTTTTACACACAATTGGGTTGCCCTGAGTGGGGTACGCGTATTTGAGGGGTGCGTAGGGTGTTTTACATGTGATTGGGTTGCCACGAGCGGGGTATGAATATTCAGAGAGGTGCGTGGGGAGTTTTACATGCAATTGGCCTGGTGCCAGCGGGCTACGCATATTCCGAGAGGTGCGCAGGGAGTTTCACATGCGATTTGGCAGTGTGGGCCCTCCCCATGCCCCACAGGCAGCCCACAGTGGACACCTCCACAACCCCTGCCCATGCCCCGCAGGCAGCCCATCCACCCTGACCTTGCCCTGCAGGCAGGCCACACGGCACCATGCACTTGGGAGCCCTGACACATGTCCCCCCACTCCACCCACAATGACGGGCACCTGCCAGCAGGCCCCGACACATGTCCCTCCACCCAAACCCCAGTGATGGGCACCTGCCAGCAAGCCCCGACACATGTCCCTCCACCCCATCCCCAGTGATGGGCACCTGCCAGCAGGCCGGACACATGTCCCTCCACCCCACCCCCAGTGACGGGCACCTGCCAGCAGGCCCTAACACATGTCCCTCCAGCACACCCCCAGTGACGGGCACCTGCCAGCAGGCCCGGACACATGTCCCTCCACCCCACCCCCATTGATGGGCACCGGCCAGCAGGACCCGACTCGTGTCCCCCCAAACACGTCATAGCAATACAGACCCCTGGCCCTAATGCCAACCCAAATCCCACCCACCTACCCCCAAGTACAAACACCCAATGATCCACTGGACCCACTCTCTAGTAAATTACCCATGCCATGAGAGTCTGAAAAGAACCATCATGCTCATTAATAAATGTTCTAAAGAGCCACACAGTGGCAACACATGACTGAGCCAATGCTCATGGAGACATGCACTAAATAAATCATAGTAGATGAAGAACAATGAAATGTGTTAAAAAGAAAACCAAATGACAAAATGAAAACCACATATGCAAATGAAGAAATAATGCAATATGAAAAATAAATGAAAATACAAGAAAAAATAAAAATCCAAAACATGAAAAAAGAAAAGTGGTCCTTCCCCTAAGTCCATATAAAGAAATCCTACATTGAAAAGCATAAAAAACACATTACACCATGTGAAGATCTAAAAAAGAAAGTATGTACATGTCTGGAAATATTGTAAATGAAAGTCTGAAGGGTCCATTATCCCAAAATAAAAGGAAACCTACAAGAAACCCTATCAAAAATACAACTATATACAAAAAATGGAGCAAAGTCCGTGGACTCCAAATCATAAAAACTAAATAACTATAGACAAAGGCGGCGGGCTAGTCCAATGGCTCACTTTTTGATGTCCTGGGCCAGGGCCTCATCAAACTCCATCTCGATGTTCCAGAGGCAGGCCTCTTCCCTGGCCTCAAGGTCTTGCAGGGATGCAGCCATGGCCTCCTCCAACTCCCTGCAAGTTGCCTCAAGGCACTCAGCCCACCTCAAAGCCTTGTGCATGGAGTTCTCCACCCTAACCATTGTGAGCCGTGCCCTCTCTGCCCGCCACCGCTCCGCATCTATTCGCTGGCCCAACCGCTGCCACACGGAAGACACTCCCAATCCTGGGTCCTCCTGCCCACCCGCCGATGCCTGCCCTGATGATGTAGAGGGCCCTGAGGCCTCATGCCTCCTATGCCGAGCCTGCCGCCACCAGTCTGCTGCCTGCCGCCACCACCACGATTTCCACCGGGTAGATGGCAACACCCGTTGTGCAGGCGCCCTGCATGTATGTGCCTGCACATCATCCATTGCCAGGAGTCCAGTGGCTGGGGTGACCACATGTGCTGGAACTCCGTCTCCCGACTGTGGCAGGGATGGTATCTCAACCAACCTGGCTGCATTGGTTGGGGCAGGTACACAGGGGGCCCTGGTGGTATCTGGGCCGGAAGATGGCTTGGAGAACGAATGGCGTATAGTGTGTAGAGAGGAGGAGAGGGCCGCAAGAGAGTGCGACACATTGAGGAAACCCCCGACCATGAGCCCTCCGAGCTGGCTCACGTTGGCACACATCTATTTGTGATGACGTGCGTGGTCCCACCAGGAACCACGCACGGCATCATGAATGTCATGTGTGCGCTACGTGACACCAAACAGGATGGGTTCAATCTTGTCACGGATCACCATGTCCACAGGTAAAGGAGTGCCAGATGATGTGAATCTCCCCCCTACCTGCGGACGGGCCTGGGATGGGGCATCCCTGCTGGTGCATGGTGATGCAGTCACAGTGTCAGGGACAGTGACATGCACCGGCCCTCCTGCAGTGACCTGTGATGGCTCCTGCCCCTGCCCCTGGACTGCACTACTTGCACCAGTGGAACCACTCCCACAAGGCCCCATCCCATGTGCAGCTCTGAAGCAGCCTCTTCCTCCTCCGTACAAACCACCAACCTGGATGGCTCAGCACCGTCTTCCATCATTGCCATCTCCTCTGGGGGCTCCTGTGGGGGCTCACCCGCCCCTTCCGCTGCAGCTGTAGTGGTGGACACAGCACCAGTCCCCTCACTCCCGGATGATAGAATTACCTGGAAGGGTGACTGGGCCTTGCATCGGCAGCCAGTGCAGTCATTCCCGCTGCTTTCCTCCACAGCGTTGTCTCCGCCCTCTTCTTCACTCACCGCTGTGTAAAGGGAGACATTGAACACAAGCATCAGGGTACTGTACAATAGTCCCCTAGACACAAAGCAATAGCACATGAGTGGCACAGTCAAATGTCACTTCCATCATGTCCCTCCACAACACATGGGTCAGTGCAGCCAACACACATGCAGGAACAGCCATGGCACATGCAACAAACATTTGCATCCATGTCCAAGGCACCGCCGAAACATCCACTGGGGCGCTGAAACTCACATGCATCATGGGACATGCTGATCACATGCACACACATCACCGGAGGGTCATGCATCTGGCCCCGTACACCCCTATACACAGTGGATACATGGAGGACTAGGCTGTATCATTGAATCAACACATCGCCATGGAAATGTATCATGCATCCATGTAGTTTCCCAGTCACACACACACTATTCAGACACACGGACATGTACACCATGGATGTCCATGACAGAAGCACCCATGCCTCACACCCCAAACATGTCCAAGTACAGACACAGACATGCATACATGTGCATGGTGCATTGTAACTCATACAACGTCCATGTGGGACAAGCCTCACTGGACTCATATGAAGATCCATCATGTCCTTGCACACACACATCCATACATGACCCATGTCACACATACAGCCAAGTTGCTAACTACCACCACACTGCAATATGCACTGTTCAAAAGGGAATGCATGGGCACTTAATGCTAAACTCCAGACGGGCCTGCATCCTGAGGATCTGGTGGTGAAGCAGTGGGCGAATGCGCTACAGGACCATCATCTGCTGGGTGGTAAGCTGGCCTAGGTGCCCCACTGCATCCGCTGCGTCCAAGAGGTGCTGAGCCTTCTTGAGGGTCCTGGACTTGTAGTCCTCCCAGCAATTCTGGACGTGTCTGATTTCACGGGGTGCCAACCTCTCCGTGTTGATGGCACCCACTATGTCCGTCTAGATCCTCCTCCGTCTTTCCTTGTCAGTGTGTGATGATGAGAAGAGGGCATCATAATGCCCAGGACTTGCTCCACCAGGATGCCAACTTCATTGGCAGTGAAGTTGGCAGCACTCTGCCTCTCTGCTGGTGGGTTGCCTCTGGTGCCGGATGGTGTTGCGTCGAACATGGCAACCCCCGAGGAAGGTGTGGGTGGACAACTGGGTCCTGGGGCTAGGCTGTGGTGTGATGGAACACCAGTGGGGAGTCTTCTGTTCCAGCAGGGGTGGTCACAGCAACTGGCCCCCTGCAGATGGTTGATGTGCAGGCACCAAATGGCAGGGCACTGTTGGCAGCAGGCAGGCAGGCAGCATCAGATGGCTGGTCGGAGGCTCCCCAGGGCAGTGGGGGGCAGGAAAATGGCCTTCTGGGCAGGAGCATGGTCTTCCGTGTGTTGTCGCATGGCCAGCTTGATGCAGAGTGAGTCTGCATGTGAAAAAACAGCATGTTAGCGTGTAAATCGAGGAAAGGCCTTTGGCGCGTAAGCGACGTGGCGTGTGCGGGCGTTTCCCCAGCACAGGTGAATAGTGAATCAGCACGTGCAAAAACAACACATCTGCGTGTGAATGCATGTAATCCGAGGAAAGGCCCTTAGCGTGTAAGCGTGCTAGTGACATTGCGCGCGCGGGCGTTGCCTTCAGCATGAGTTAAAGGTGAGTGCGGGCTAGCAGTTCGTTGTACGTGATATTCATGGAGACCGTCGTGTCTATTTACACTTTTGGATTTACATGCGATTACTTCGCAGCGTTTGAAGTTCGTACCTCTTCTTTTGGTGGGATGTTGCCTACGCACACAAGCATGTGGGGTTTTCCTTTTTTTCCACTCAAGGCAGACGGTGAGCTGCACATACTATTTTTTCCACTGTGGTTCCCCCTGTGCACCGCATACCGTTTTCAAGGTCATAGTAGCCCGATTGTTCCACGCGTACGTGTTTTGTGTGTCCCTGGGTGCCACAACGTACTGCGCGAGGTTCATTCCATGTACGTGGGCTACCGGGGTCGCATGCACGTTTTTCTTTAGTATTAAAATGTTTTTTCTTAATTATTGTTTTTTTAATGTTAGGGGTGCCTGAGCATTGTGTGACCCGTCATTTTTCCCCAGGGGTCACAGACAGCCTTGCAGGAGCACAGTTGTACCTATTGCATCAGGTATCCTGCCCCCTTCAACCCAATTGCCCAGGACAATTGTTGAGTGCACCTCCCATTGGCTATTTACCATCTGTGCCATGGTTGGCAGTCCTCCAAAGGGTAAGGGGGGGCAAAGCTGGGCATCCTCCCAGAGGTGTGCGTGGCCAGGCACATGGGCATGGAGACCAGGGGGCGCAGGGAGTCCAGGGTGTCCAGGGTTGCTACAAAGGGGGAAGAGGCAGGGGTGCCCCACTGGGGCAGGATGCCCAGCCACATGCTGGTGCAGACATGCCACCACCCCTTGTGGCTCTTGGAGATGCAGCTGTTACATCACAATCTGGTGCCCATATGACCCAACAGAAACTTTCATCTGCTGTCACAGGCCCACCGTTGGTGGTAGCTGCAGGTGCAGCTGTGGGGACAACCACCCGGGCTCGGAGTCAGGCAGCGCATGTTGTGTTGCGTGATGAGGACTCCCTGGACGATTTCCATCTTGTCAGGAGGTGCGGGTCACATGTGTCCAGTGTAGCTGTGACCGGGGCACACGTATCTGGGGCAGTTATGACATCTGCTGCTCTAAGCAGCTGGGTGGTGGTAACTGCATGGGCTGATGCAGCCAACTCCACCCCAGCAGTGTGTCAGACCCAAGCCAGACCTTCCGTCCTAATTCAAACACCCACTCCCTTGGTCCATTCCACCAGTACCACTACCCCACTGATCAGGGCCACTTTGGCCACTCAGGGTCAGTACCACTGCACAAAAGGAGGATGCATACTCCTGCGCAAGAGACTGAGACCCCAGACATGGCTCCGGCCTCCAGCACATCGAGGAAGAAGCCTTTTGGCAAGCAGGAACAGGACTTCCTTGTGGACTACGTGTCGGCACACCAACGTGATATGCTTGTGGGCTCACAGTGCCATACAACGCCTCACCAGCAATGGGTCCACGGGCAGCATGTTGCATAGGGTGTGACAGCCATGGGATTCCCGGTGCGCACAGCTCAGGACTGCTACAAGCATTGGAATGAGCTCCGACGATGTGCAAAAGAACAGCGTGCCTCCAATTATGCCATGTCTCGGGTGACTGGTGGTGGGCCAGCACCAGAGGAGCATGAACTCACTCAACTTGAGGAGATCGCTTCAGAGTTCATCCCGGCAGAACAAATCCGTGGAATAGGAGAGAGGATGGATTATGATGCATCGTCCTGTGAGTATTGATGTGTGTTACTCAATGACATGTGTATTTGGTGTGTGTGACCCTCCCAGCTACAACTTGAGTCCTTCCTTTCATCAATCCCCCTCTCTACCTGTGGTGTTCACAAGGGGTCTGACCTCTCGGCCTGGCTTTTCAAACAGCACCTGGCAGCTCTCGCCTACTGCATTTCCATTTTCTGCTACCACTTCCAGTACTATACTGATGACACTCAACTCATTTTCAGGGTGCAGGCGGCCACTTCTTCTCCCTCCCTCATTTCAGATTGCCTAATTGCCATTTCAAATCGCTGTACTGCCAACGATATCTGTCTAAATTCCAGCAAGACTGACATCCTCCTCATCGTTACACCTTCACCATCCTTTGCCCTCACTCTGTGGCCAGCCTCCCTTGGCCCTCCTTCTACCCCCACCTGCAAGGCCAACAACCTCGGCGTCACCTTTGACTCCACACATTCCTTCTGCGCACACATTTCTGACATTTCGTGAGATTTTAACTTCTTGCTTAAACTCCGCAGGGGTACTCTGCCTTTCCTCTCGTTCACCTACAAGCTCACTATCTCTCAAGCTCTGGTTGTCTCAAGGTTGGACTATTGTGACAGGCTCTTTCAAAATTCTACCTGCCTACACACTCCACCCTCTACCACTAATCCAGTACAGGACTGCAAGTCTTGTCCTTGGCCTCAAGCCCTGGGATCGTATATCTCTAGCTCTGAAATCCCTTCATTGGCTACCAGTGGATGCAAGGATAACATGTTAGACCCACTGCATTGTGCACAAGGATTTCTAGGGTCTGGGTCCAAAATACCTTCAACTATCCCTCTGCCAATTCCTCCCCTCATGAGTCCTTTGCTCCTCTACCTCATACTCCCTCCGGGTCAGTCGTTGATAGAAGAAACAAGCTGGGGGCAGTTCTGCCTGTAAGGCTGAGACCTCCCTTTGAAACAGCCTACCTGCCATGTTAAAACTTGAGGAGAAACATCTCTGCTTCCGGAAGCACCTCAAGACCTTCCAACTAGCTCCTGAATTACCCACACTTCTCCCAGGCTGAACTGCTTCCTCTCTTGGCACTGTGCACCTGGATACCCTCTGTCCTTCGGGCCCAGGTACCTGCTCATCCTGCCTTCCTGCTGCACTGCCTCCAGGCTTCCCATTTCAATGGGTCCTGTACGTGTACCCATACAGTCCCCCACTCTTCTTCTGCACTCATCAGATTTGCCCTTGCTGGCTGCACTACCACCTTTTGAATGCTTATTCTATCATTGGACTTAATTTTCATTCTTTGGTCTCCTCTGTTTGACACTTTCCACTTCTCCCCCTTCCAGGGACTTTACCCCTTTTTCCCTTCTCGATGCACATGCGTCTTCTCATTGTCACTGTACCCAGTAAAATAGTTGTTTTCATTTCATTGTCTCCGTTTTTCCCCTCCCATTGCTTGGTTGTGCTCTGAGCCACATGTGTACGAGGGAAATCTTGATGAGAAGTCATATCATGTAATATACATCCTTTGTCCTTGGTGCAGTGTGTCTCACTCTGTGCTGATGGCAGTGGCTCCCTGTGCATATGTGTGTACAATCATGCTCCATGTGCATTCCATGTATGCCCCTAGGTGCCCTTGACCGCCTGCTCATTGTAGTATGTCTCTAGGGTAATCCAAGTGTCATGTTATTTGGACAGCCATTTCATGCCCACTGTGGGTCTTTGTGTCATCACGCACAACTTTAGGGTATCAACATCTTTGTCATGCACATGGCTCCGCCTGTTACAGGCCCCCTGCCTCTCTTCAACTGATGTTGTGTCTTCTACATGCATGGGTGTACGACTGATGGTTCCTCATCTGTCCTGCATCATGTCCACTTCTCATCGGCTGTAGTGACATTTGACTGACAAGTTGCAATAAACACATGCCAACACTTTCTGCCAATGCACAGTTCTGTGGTGAACCTTTCATTGCCATGCAGTGCCTCCCTGCTACTCCCCAGAAGGTGGGGTTTTTTACGGTATCCATGCTACATAGTGCATGGCATTTGCACACAATGACTGCAATTGCCCTTACACTGCCGTCATGTTTGGAGATTGACATCACTACGTACGTGTTGATGTTAGAAGTTGAGGGGGTACACATGCACTGCACCACACACACCAACTCCTGTGCCAAGTTCAGCCCTTCTACATGCCAACACAATGCTGTGTGATAGTGACCTGCCATGTATATACCCATGTCCCTCCATTCACTGTATAGAAACGCACTAGTGTAGGTGCCTCCTGTGACACATGTACTCTGCATAGTCGATGGTTGTTGAGTGCTGCACGTGAACATGCATGTTACATGCGTCATGGTGTGTTTGTTTTATTGCCAGCTGTGGCTTTTTGTGTGTTCCCCCATGCTTATGCTTTGTGCCATCTCTTTGTTGCCATCTCTCATTTCTGCCTTGGATATGTGCCTGCTAGATGCTGTGTGTGATGCAGGTGATGGGCAACATGCAATACATGTGTTGGCTTCACAATTTCCTTTTCTTCTTTTGGGATACCCTTGCATTGCACTGCCACTGGATGCATGTCGGGGTTTGAGTTGCGTGTGACATATCTGCTTCATGTATTGGCTGTCAATGTTGTGATCTGTATATGTGTGGTATGTGCTACTGACATGCGTGTTCATGTTTCTTTTGTTTATGTTGCAGGTGATGACGTACTGAATCAGAGGATGAAGATGTCATCCCAGATATGGTGGTCAGTTCACATCAACAACCAGGCACCAGTGGTGGTCATGGGGTGGCTGCCCACGAGAACCCACTGGTGCTCCAGGCCATTGTGTACAGAGCGGACTCTGAGTCAGACTCTGATGGATCATCTGACCACTATGTTGAGCCGATCTGCATCATGACGTGTTGTTGCCGGTGAGTGAGCCTGTGTTGGATGATCTTCTGTCTGCGACACCTGCAGTAGGGATCCAGGCAGTTTGTAATGTCCGCCTGTGGTGGTTACGGGTGCAGAGTCACACTCCACACCAGTTGGCCATGTTCAGGTCATCAGAGGGATGCAGTCCTGCAGCCGTGGGCAGCACCAACCCAGCAAGGACCATGGATCCTTGGGCCCGGCAGGTGTAGTGTCTGGCAATGCAGGGGCCATGTGCAAGCATGGTCAACTGAGTGGGAGCATGCCATGTATGCCATCGCAGAGCAACAGGGGGAGCAGTTGAGATGATGGCTCAATGTATGGAAAGTGTGCCCTGTTCCACCCTCACCCCTGAAAGGCAGGTGGAGCTCCAGCAGCAGGCTACACGGTCCACGTGCCGCTCACTCACACAGTGCATGGCGGCCTCTGACAGGGCACACCAGGCTGAAATGGTGGCTCTGCATCAAGCACTTGCTGCTCAGGCAGAGGCACAACATGAGGCCCTGAGGAAGGAACACCAATCCCTCCGGTCCACTCTGGGTGCGCTCATGATGGGCGAGAGAAGGCGCGCAGAAGACAGGATGGAGCGGCTTGAAAGAACCATCTCAGCTGAACTCCATGCATGCCGGGAGGTGCTCCATTTGTCGTGTGAGGCCATGCAGGCAGAACTCCGTCTTACACATCAGTCCTTGCAGGAGGAAGCACGTGTGACACGTGAGGTAATGCATGTTGACCTACGTGTCATTGCCATGCAGGATCTGGTTTACCAGACCTGCATGCTTGCTGCTGCTGACGGGCAAGCTGTGGATAGGTGTGGTCAGGCAACTGTGCCACGTCCACCTTCTGATTTCTATCTAGAGGGTGACGACGACAACCGATCTCCCACATAGGTTGGGCCGTGCAGGCGCTGAGCTCATTGATTTTTTTTTATCTCAGCATCTACACATATGGGTGTTGAGGTGCACCCTCTACCTCCCCACTCTTGGGTGCCCCTCCACCCCCCGGGTCGTATGTGGACATTTTATTTCTTTTTCCTGCACATTCATTTTGTCTATTGTGCATTCATGTGACAGTGTGGTGCTTTGTGGCATTTGAAGACATCCACTGTGTGTTCCAGCTGGGCCCATTCAGGCTTGTCTCATGTATGTGTTTTGCCTTGGGTCCTGACCCATATGCTACTCCTGCTTCCCCTTTCCATGGGCTTGCAAGGACGGCTTGTTGTGACAGCATCTTACACAGGGGCATTGGGCTTCTGTCATATCTGTGGCTAGCCTGCAGTCCTATTTGTGTGTATACCCCTAGTGGCTATTCCGGATGACTTCTCCAGTGCATGTGTGCACTTTGTTTTCGTGAGTATTCTATTGACTGTGCATTTCATCATGTTGCTTGTGATTATTTTATGACTTGACTGTCTATGTTCATGCACTTCCTGCTGTAGGCAGTACCACCATGCACCCTTTGGCTGTGTAACACACACTGATGGTGGGAGGGGTCCATGTGCTGACAATGTTGCATTGTGACACTTGGCCTACAGTGATTTTGATATGCCACATGAATGCTGCACGCTGAGTTATCCTTGTGACCACATGTTTCATTGACCCTCAATTCCTTGCTTCCCCTGCTTTGGCCATCTTGCAGCCCTGCCTGGTGTTTTCTTGTGCCATTTGAAATATGGCCACATTGCTTTTGACTTGACGGTCCTGTTTGTGGCCTGGCCCTGCTCTCCCCTCCCATTGATTGCACTTGGCCTTTTGTGACAATCGGGCAACCAGGAGGCTGGAGCCAGCCACCACTACCAAAGGCCCACAATGGAGGCCCTGTCTACCCCTGTCCACCCCTGTTCACCACCCTTCTGGGTCACTTGATTGTCCCCCTGTCTCCCTGCCCCCCTGCCAATCTCCATCCGCCCCCCGCCAGTCTTCACCTGCCCCCTGCCAGTTTCCCTCTGTTCCCCCCTTCACCGTCACACCCCCTCCCCTTCTGCACCCTCTTCTTTCGCTCTGCCCCCTGTGTGTGCTTTCTTTCCCCCTCTCCCCCTTCCTGCCTTTGCACCTTGGCCCCCTCCTCCTTTCTCTCCTCCTTCTCTCCTCCTTCTCCACCTCCCTTTTCCCTCCTTCTTGTCCTCTGTCTTTTTCTGGCACTACCCCAATTGCCGTCAGGCATGGTGATACGTAGCTGCTTGTTCTTTGCAGACACTTCCCCCTTTGCCTCCGTCCATCCACCCTGAACTTCACATTTTTTAGTTTTATTTTGGCACTTACTTTATCATCAGTCCCTCCACCACTGATTACAGCTCATCTGGTCCCCCTTCCCCTTCTGTGTTTCTTCTCTCCCTCCCCAGCACCATCTTGATTCCATTGTTTGCAACTATTGCCGTCAGGCATAGGATTGTTAATGCTAATTTTGTTTTCCAACATTCTCTCCCTAGACTCTCCCTTATTGTTACAAAAACTTGTACTATGTACTTTGATTTGATTGTTATTTTTAACATTCTGGACTGTTTGAAGGACCTGTAGGAAGGTACTGTTATTCTCCCTTGTTCCCTCCCTCCATGAGGTGCTTTGATGCACTTTGCGTGTAGGCCCTATATGGATTTTCTATGAATCAGTGATTGCTCACTGTCTGCCATTGTCCATGTGGGGTACTCTGTACATGACATGTTCTGCTGGTCAATGGCTGATCCGACGTTGGGTTTGATTTTGAGGTGTCAGGGGATTGTGTGGTTTAGCACACAGGGGGGTCCTTGAGTGCAATATTCACATGTGATGTGTACAGGATACTTTCATTTCACATGCATGTATTTGATGTATGTCCCTACTGACACAAAGCACTTAGCCAATGCACCCCACACCAACTACGGCGACACCATGCACAGACATGCACCCAGATTGCCTTCTTAGGCATGCTGTGCCCCCACAATCCTTGTTCACTTCCAATTCATTGATCGTGTACATGCATGACAGGGTACTAGTTGGTTGATTGTACTTATTTTTCATGATGCTCAAGGGGTTTCCCCAACACAGTGCACACTCACTGTGCTATCCGGTGAGCGGTGTGTTGCAGGACACACACACCCACAGCACACAGTGTTTGTAATGCCAATTTGCTATTGTCCAATGTGCATGGCAACATGCATTCTGACTTTTGTTGCTTGCACCGCTTGTGTTTAAGTACCTAGGTATGCACACAATGCGGCACTTCTGTATACACATTCTCAGGGTGGTAATGTTGTGACAGTGAACTGTCCCTTTCTCATCGGCGATTATGACCTGGTATGTGCCAGACCTGTGTGCACTCCGCAGGGTTTGGATTTTAGGTGAAAAATGTGGCCACAAGCTGGGTACAGGCTGCCTCACCACATGCCCTTCCCCTCCCATGTGCAGCGGCTGTGCATGTGGTTGGGGATGTGGGGGCACCACCATATCCACCGGTACACCCCACTGTGGTACAACATTGTGCAGGACATATGCTGCCACAATGATCCTACACACTACTGTGGTGCATATAGTAGCTGTCCACCAGAGCAGTCAAGGGAGCGGAAGCGTGACTTGAGCACTCCGAATGTCCGCTCCACTATAGCCCTGGTTGCAATATGGGCTGCGTTGTTTCTTACCTGGGGTGGTTTGGTGGGGTTCCATATTGGTGTCATCATGTGGGTGCTCAGAGTGTAGGCACTGTCCCCTGGTAAGGTTATAATGGTTGTCATTAGTTGGCCTTCTGTATTTGTCTGTGTGTGACATGCATGCATGTGCACAGGCATTTTGCCATGTTTCGCCATGCTTACCAGCTTCCAGGGCCCGGATCAGGTCGGACATTTTGTATATGAAACTGTCATGGGTGGACCCTGGATAGTTTGCATAGACAGAGGTGATGATTCCCTTGGCATTGCATACAACCTGCATGTTCATGGAATACCAGTGCTTCTGGTTGCGGTAGATGTTTTCAGTGTCCGTAGGTGGACGCAGGGACATATGGTTGCAATTTATGGCACTGAGCACTTTGGGAAAGTGTGCCACCCTGTAGAAGTCCTGGACCAGGCCCTGCCTTTATGCGGGTGCTCTATGCATGTATATGTGCCTGCGGACTGAGCGGTGTGCAGTGATGATTGCCAACAGCTGGTGTAGGCAACGTGACTGCATGGGCTGTGAGATGCCCCCCATAATGGCAGTTGTCTACTGGAATGACCCAGTGGCCAAACAAGGCAGCACATTGAGCTCAATGCTTGGGAGCACAGGATGGGTGATGTGAGTTCATCCTCCCACTCAATGACCAGGTCTAGGATGATATGATGTGGAAACCTAACCCTGCCATAGACCTTGTCATCAGGCATCCCAAAAAGGCTGGTCCTGGGCAAAAAAATGTGGGGCCTGGCTATTCTCCTCCTCCTGCAGTGTCCCACAATCACTGCTGTGAAGAATGGGACATTCATTGTAGCTGTATATGCTTGTTTGTTGTTTACGTGCACTTTAATGCTGCACGGGGGCAAGTCCGCCTGCTTTCGTGTAGCGGATGTAGTTGTGCGTGTGCGTGTGTTTTGACGTGAGTGTGTTTTCCCTATTCCATTCCATGAATACGTGTTGTTCACTAGCGTGTGGGCATTGCATGTGTTTCTCAGCAGTACTTCCTACATTACGCCTACATTTTCAGGGGTTGTTCCCCATTCCCCATGTTCCACCCCCTTTTTAGGTATGTGCGCGAGAAGTTGTGTGCTTTCCCCATTCCTGTCACGCACGCATTTGGAAAGTCACAGTGACGTGTAAGGTAAGCACGGATTTGGCGCACATCGCGGGAAAAACATGCGCAGGGCCTTCCATGAATCGCACGTGTGTGATTTGCATGCATGCGCTCCCTTGCGCCAGTTTGCTCCACAAATTTCGGCGCACAATTATTCCATGAATTACCCAAAAAATGTCATAGGTTTTTATTAGTGCAACTTAACTATAACATCCCTTTAACAATGTTTTTTCACTGAATTTCATAGGTTTTTACCAGAACCACCTTAATTTGCTAAAAGTTCCTTATAGCTATTTTTAATGATTACAACTAAGAATCACTCACCCACAGTGTAGTTGATCCAGAGTCTGCGGACAGTGTGAATTTCTGCAGACATCAGGTAGCATCAACAAAACCCAGAAGCACAGGGAACAACAGAAGATGTTGTACCCTTTTTTAAAATATTTATTTTATAAATTATAACCAACAAACACCCTTCAAACAACAGAGACATATACATAAAACCACATTACTTATATTTAATATGACCAAATATACATATAATTTCAAAAAGTAAACAATTATTTTTTAATTTAGCACATAATATAATGGAATGCACAAAGCACAAACCATGACAGTACACCTCATATTATCACTTCAGTACAACTCTTCATACAGATTCAGATACACCTGGAGCTCATTCCAAAACAACCTCTTACCAAATATTAAGTACACTATTTGTTTATCTATTATTACCATTCAGTTTGTAAACATTTCTTATAAGCAATTATCACTATTTTCTTTTTTTCAACAGAAATGGCAAACACACTTGAGTGGTTGGAAGAAAAGTTCCCAAAAGAAGAAATGAGTGATTATGACATCTCTAATGGTAAACAATACATCTTTCAATAAAAACAAATCATGCATTTTATACAGAGCTAATTGACATAATAATTTCTTCTTTTCTTATAGTACTTACTTTATGTGAAGAAACAACACCCCGCTTAATTATGGATAATCCCAAAAATCACAAAGACATTCCCTATCCCCAACTGTACATAATGAAATCATGATCTTGTTTGCAAAATTGCATGAACCTAGTAATGACTTTAAGGAACTTTTTAATTATGTTACAAATCATGTTATTAGAAATGTTATCACTGTCCTTCCTGTACTTGCCCCCTTGAATCCAGCAATCACCCCATCAAATTCCCAAAATATAAATGAAAGACACTTGATGAAACTTCTCTCCCTCATCTAATGATGAACACTGTATAGAAATTCAAAATTCTCCCATTTATGTTTCCCATTCGGATATCCCATTCCGTTCATAAATACATTTATTTTTTATATTAAATATATCTTGTATGGTATTCTGTTATCATTTTATTTTCATTTTTAAAACCCCAAGTGATAGTGTGTGGAATGTAAGACTTTTTGAGGTGCCTGTTTATAAAATAGGGTGTCAGCAGACATCACCCTGTGTCCGTACATGTCCGTTTTCACATGAAACACTTTTATTTAGTCCACACACAGCATGCCCATTTGCAGACATCCATGCACATGCGCCTGGCATCTCATAACTGCCGAGGTCCTCGAACGCCCATCTGCACTGTGGATACTTCCAAGATGTCATCATGTCAGAGCAACCGTGCGGTGTGACGGCATGTCCGCGGACAGTGTCTATGACCGCAGACAGCTAAAAACTGCATTTTCAGCCAATCAAAGGTGTCTCAATTTGCAAGTTTACCCTTCCAGAGCTCCGAGACTCATTCTTAGTTGATCGTTCAACACTTTACACATTTCCAAGGCCTATTTTCGACTTGGTAGTCCTCAGACAGTCGAGCAGTCCACATACAGTTTTTTCTGAGGGGGCCCACCCTTTACTTTATGCCTTTCTCAATATAGCAATCTAAAAGAGAGCAGCTGACAGCACCTGGTTTTCAGAACAGCTTCATTTGCAACAATGGCATATGCTATGGACATTTCTCCTCCTTCCCAGAGGGCACCACCACATCAACTTGGAGCGCCAGTACAGGGGAACATGAATAGAGATGCAGAAGAGGGTGATGAGGAAGAGGAATAAGAGGTAGAGGAAGTGCCTACCTCCAGTGCCCGGAAAGAGTCATGGTTGTGGTGTTTTTTTACAACCTTTGTTGGTGTACCGGAGGTTCAGGCTGCCAAGGTGAAATGCACTAAGTGCCACCCAGACAACCTGGGCAGTACTACTATGGGACCACCTCCATGGACTGCCACACCAGACCAAACCATCCA
Source organism: Ambystoma mexicanum (assembly GCF_040938575.1). Classification (NCBI taxonomy): domain Eukaryota; kingdom Metazoa; phylum Chordata; class Amphibia; order Caudata; family Ambystomatidae; genus Ambystoma; species Ambystoma mexicanum. Next base: position 97,689,596 of record NC_090941.1, on the reverse strand, counting down.
GATGCTCTGAGAAAGGCAGTTACTTTCTTAGATAGAAGCAGGTTAACCACCTCTATCCCATCTTCCTCCACCGGTCCAGCCACCACAAAGGCTACTCCTGTGGGGCAGTGGATCCCGTCGGCCACATCACAGGCCATACAGGACACTGTTGACCCTTACCTTTCTCGGGTCACACTTCCTTCTTCCACCTTAGGTTGCCTGTCCTGTAAAAAACAAAAAAGTCACAAAAAACAAAATACAAAGATACAAAAAAGGTTCCTTTAGGAGGCACAGTTAAAATACAGAACTAAGAATAAAAATCACAGGACAGCATAGTCACTATGAATGTCCATGGACACCCGGAAAAATGAAGACTTGTGATGGGGAAGAAAAATTAATGAACATGTATTTCATTAAAAAAATGATGGCTCTTGTTTTTTTTATATACTGAACTAACATATGTTCTATTGAACTTCATTTTTATTCTAACTTTCACAAAAACTGCTTCTAATGTTGTTCTGTTTTTGTTTTTATTTACTACAACTTCTAAAAAATGATTCACAACATATTTCATGAGTTTGAAAAAACTGTTTCAGTGCATTTTGGATATTCAAAAGAAAAATCTGATTGCTGACATCAGTCAAATGCACTTCATCTCCTTGAAAAATATTCACAATATCAAACTTCATATTTTCATTATGAAAAGGTATTTGAAAACAAAATCAAAATATCGAGGCTGAGAACCCTAAAAGGAAATACACCGAACACGGGTTACAAAGAAACATACAAAGTACTTTATTTTATACTGAATCCAGTTACAAAAACAGAGCAAAATCAGATAGCTATCGGCCCTCAGTACAACAACACAAACTCCAGCGTGGTTCAGTGTGTTCAGTGAGAGACGCTGTACATTAGAATGCATTGGCTTTTTACACATTTTGTGAGCACGATGTCCAGCCCCACTTTGGGTTAATATTCCACTTAATACATCACCGATCTAGGGTTCATGCCAAGTCTTGAACAACCGCATATAACTGGTTCGCTTTTAATACATGTATCAACAAGCCTATACAGCAACTGTGTATTCTGGGAATTTCCATGTTAGTCTTCTTAAACATTAATACAACGTGGTTAAACAAGTGTTCTATGTTCAGTATTTGAATACATTGTTTTTATAGTATACTCGTGGATTTGTTTCTTTACACGAGTAATCCCTTAAACCCAGGTCAACGAAGGACAAGGTCTCAGTTTACGACATCAATAAGTGGCCTGCAGGCAAGTTACATATTAGCTATGTACAGAGGTCAAGACGGCCATGTTGTATTTTTGGAATGACATTGTCCACCATTTTAACTCACAGGGTGAATTTCACAAAGCGAATCCTAAAATGGCGGATTGACCTAAAATGGCGGCTTACATTGATTTTAGGGTCAGGACCTTGCAACACGGATTCATTTGCAAGCGATTTTCGAGCAGCTTGGCGTAGGCCAATATACATATATTCATTGCAATAGGTGGCACGATATAATTTCTCTTTTGACAGGTATAATTCCAAAATCCTGCAAAAACATACATACAGCTTTGCTCACATTGTGCCTTGCTTTCTCGATTTGTGGACAAAATAAATTAGAACATTTCCACATTTGTCTTTCAGCTATCCGAGAAAACATAATATTCTAACAAGGAAACAATTCCATTAACTTTGCAAATGTGTCCTTCATTGCAAACTGTTAGGAAATTCCAGTGACTTAACCCAAACTGTTAGCTCCACAGTGAACTACAATTATGTCTGGATGCTGGCCACTTCATTCTTTGAACTCTATACCAGCAAACATCAAATTCTCCAAATCCAAGATTCAGAGGTAATCCAGACTGCTGACAAAACACTTTCAACCAATGGATCCAAGAATTGGGCACCATACACATGCTATGCTTCCTCAGAGCCATAGCCATCTTCATAGCAAAAAACACAGCTAACTCGTGCAACCCTTTCTTCCTGTACACCACAACCAGGAAACCTGATTGGCTGATTCCCCCAAAATAAACAATTTGGAATTGAAGTTGGCTTAGAAAATTCAGTAGCTTCAGAAAATATTAGCGAAAATCTCAGAAATACCAACCTCGTAACAAACACATACAAAAAAGTAATAGCTAAGTTTCAAAATACATCGGCTAAAATACCAGACCAAAGTATTTGTTTGTTGTTGCCGAACTTTGTATAAAAACAGCACAAACATATTAGGTATGACCTACAAAAAAGAGGAAAATTAGGAATTAACTTCATATCTAACGACACAAAATAAATGCAAAATATCAGACCCCTTAATGGTTTGCACCTACTGCAATTCAAAGCTTGACAATAACCAAATCCCATCACGTGTCATCACTAATAACATATATTAATTAATATTAATATTCAAACTTCCAAAGGCTCTCTAGCAGCTTAACTTGCATGGGAGCATTATAATCCAAACAGTACACCCGATTCAAGCTATAATATGCCTTCAACCGAAAACAGCCAAATTGCGTCCATCTGAGTTACTAAAAGGCATTTGTGTCATAGTAGTATATTTGTCATTAGATCTTAAAGGAAATGTAGAAACTCTAGGAGGACCATGGCCAATATATCAATCTTTGATTGTACTAGTTAACAGTGTACCAACAAAAGACACACATATTTGGTAACAACTAGTCAACCTAAAAATATTTAGACAAGCTCTATAAAATTTCAAAGAAAACAATGAATACTACAAAGATATAAACATAGTGGAAAACTTAAGAGAAACCACCCAAATAATTCAAGATTTGCCACCAACTGGCCAGTTTTAACATGAAGATCCTGTTACTGCAGCCTAAATTTTAGGCCAGTATACAATGCACCCACTACACTCCAAAGACACCATAGAAGGTACATTAGAAATATATAAAATGCGTCAAGCCAAAGGATCCCCAATGAGCATATGGAAGAAAAGTGCAGAAGTACATTCTTTTCCTCTACTCTTTCCTACAGGAAAAGGAGGAAGATATGATGAAAGATCTTCACAAATTACTGCATCAGAATATTGTTCTTTATGAATGTATTCTGAATACCCTATATTCAGACAAAAAAGTAGAATATATTTTCTGCCTCCTGTTTGAAAATGAACTAGCAACTCTATGTTATAGAGTTGTACAGACATTAAAAATAGGTTCCAGTTTTCTAAGCATATTTTATTCACAGTTTATTGAAAAATAAATTACCTGTGACATCTATTCCTAATCCACACATAGTGACCTATGTACACAGATTGTACGCTTACCAAAACATAAGTGTGGCAAATACTGCAGACATAGATATAAAAACAAAGCTAAATACTATACCAAATGTCGATTTGCATTCCCTAGACGACTTTACACAAATGGAGAAGTAAATAGCTTGATGTCTTCTGTTAGACACAGTGTAAAAGGCAAATCACTTAAAACACACACAACATTAAAAGGGATGAAGCATCCAAGTACATCAATGATTGCAATGCAATCATTGCCCTCTTGTGGAATGCAAATATAGACATACAACACATTGCCGACAATTACATTGCATGATATGTCACAGCCTATTTCAACAAAGCTGAGAAAACAGAGCTAAAAGACCTTCGGCATGACATATCATCTGACAAAACACTGTCACAAATATTGTACAGCTTTGGTATAAAAATACTCTCCCAAGGAAATGTGAATGCTATGTAGCTGCAGACTGTTTAACAGGTACAGCCTTATATGGGAAATCTGACTTTTTGTCTGGTTAAACCTTGGTCCAGACTCATCGTAAATAAGAGTAATAAAATCCTACCACGAGATAGAAACGATAGACACAAATGATCCCAACAGCCAGGACATTAAAAAAAAAAAAAAAATTGACACATACTACCTAAACAGAAGTACCGCTTTGTAAAACATGTGCCTGTACGACATAGCCCAAAACGTCTCCTACGAAAACAATGTCACACCAGATGTGAAAAGAGGCAAATATTAATTCTCAACTTGTGAAGTAAGCCTAGTAAAATTACCAAAACCAGCCTAATTAATCATATAAAATTATAAATAAAATCTCTGCTACATAGAGCACTTTATCACATGGCCCTACTACAACTTTTTAAACCTTGGCAAAAAGAAGAAGAATGATTAGGTGACCATGACTAATTTGAAGTTGCATTCAAAGCAAATGAAAACAGTATTACAAATGTGAATTTCAAACAATGCAAACATTGGAAAATGAATGCCAACACAAATAAATGGAAGCTCTACTAGATAAAGACACTTCTGAGGGCAGTCAACCTTCCCTTACAGGGAGCCAATAACCACTTGCAGAACCACTTATTCTAAATGAAGAAAAAATAGCCATGACGGAGGTAGAAAATACCATGTATCATTCTAAACAACCTGAAGAAGGCTTGTCAGTGCTCAAATCACAGCTAAATGATGAACATCCCACCATTTACCTTGAAGTCACTGATGAAATTGAATATAGTGTTACCATGAAACTAAAACTTGCTGCTGTAAAAATTATAAAAATCTGTTCCTGTATGTAAGTGGTGAAGCTGGTTCTGGTAAAACATTCTTTATTAAACTAATCAGCACATTTCTTCAAGATTTAGCACACAACAACCTTTCAGCTGTTGTACTGTTATAACTGCCTCCACAGGTTTAGCGGCCTACAACATAAGAGGTGTAACTTTGCATTGACTACTGTTCCTCCCAGCTGGACACCAAAACAAATTATAATATTACAAATTATCAGCAGAAGCTGCTACGGAAATACACAGAATTCTGAAACAAATGGAAGTTCTCCTGATAGATGAAGTAAGCATGGTTTCCAACCTCATGTTGGATTTAATTAACCTCAGAATGCAAGAAGTACTAAAAACCAACCATGAAGAGCTGTTTAGAGGAAAACACATTGTTTTCGGAGACCTCCTTAAGGTAACACCAGTAAAAGGTCAACCTGTTTTCAGTTTAGTCAATGGAGCATTTGGTACAGTTGTTGGCTTCCAAACATCTCCACATGGCAACAACATTCAGTGTGTCAACATTCACTTTGACAAATTTGCAGAATTTAAAAAAAGTCTGCAGAATAGCAAGTTTCCTTCTTTTCAAACACATGTATGTACGCAGAGAGTAATTCTCTCTATCTATTTTATATGCTGGCACTATTCACCAATTGCAAGGTCTAACCCAAGATCACGCATTGATTGACATTGACAGCACAGTCTCTAAAGAAGGTATGAGTTACGTAGCTCTTTCACATCTGCCTAAACTCGATGGTCTATTCCTGGTTAACTTTGATGCAAATAAAATCTATGCTGACTTTCCGTGTATCCTAGAATACAACAGGCTGTGTGCACTGTACACACCATCTAGATATGTACCCTGTATCTCAAAAAAAGAAAACCTTTAAAAAGATTAATAACACCAACTGAACCTCCCCTCAGCCACGTCTGTTCCCCCTTAAGCACTCTCTTGTGTACCCCTTCTATAGAATCCCTCTGCTGATCTTTCCTCTCCGGCTAACTATTATCTGATCTCCATCACTCCTTTCTTTGGCAAACTCTTAGAAAGCTGGCCATCTCCCAGCTTAATCTGCATACTGAATTTGTTGGTTGAGTCCATGCCCACCAGTCTGGCTTCAGAGATGCCAGAAGCACCCATGAAGACCTGCACTGCAAACCTGACTTTCATCTCTCTTCTGTTCTCATTCTCCTCGATTTATCCGCTGTCAATTATGCCATCCTGATCAATCGTCTCTGCGACAACCTTGGTATTACTGACCAACCCTCTCAGGTTCAACTGGGGTTTTTCCTCTATTCTCTCTCTCTCTCTCTCTCTCTCTATTTGTGGTGTTCCCCAGGCGTCTAACCTCTCTCCCTGGCTGTTCAACCACTACCTGGCCCCTTTTGCACGCTGCATCACTACTTTCTGCTCCAATTGTCAATGTTATACGGGTGATACTCAGCCCTCTTTCAGGCTCCTCTCAGCCACCTCTGCTTCTTCTATCATACCAGACTGTCTGGCCGCAATTCAGGAATGGTGTGCTGCCTCTGCCTTAATGCCATAAGATTGAGCTCCTCCTAATTGCAACACAGCTCCCTCCTTTGCTCTCTCACTCTGGTCACCCACTCTAGGCCCTCTTCCTGATCCTTCCTGTGCGGCTAAGAACCTTGATGTCATCTTCTAATCTACCCTCTCTTTCTCTCCTCACATCTCTGACATTTCAAACTATCAACTGCACCTGCTCAGAGGTATTCGTCCTTGTCTTACTTTCCCCCAGAAGCTAACTTTCTCCAAATCTCTGGTCCTCTCTAGGCTGGACCATTGCAATAGCCTCTTTCTAAATCTCTATGCCTCTACTCTTCAACCTTTACAACTTATCCAGAACAGGACTACAAGACTTTCCCTTGCCCTCAAGCCCAGGGATCATATCTTTTCAGCTCTAAGATCTCTTCACTGGCTCCTCGTGGCTGCAAGGATCAACTTCAAGAACATCTGCATCATCCACAAGCCTTTCTGCGGCCTCGGACCACTCTACCTCCAACTTTCTCTTCCAAAACATCTTCCTTCTTGAGCTCTCTGCTCATCTACCTCCAACTCTCTGAGGGTCAGACACCTCTCCAAGCAGAGAGTTTGGAGCAGATCTATCTCCATGGCTGGGGCCTCACTCTGGGACAGCCTCCCTGCCTCTCTCAAACGTGAGTAGAACCACCTCTGGTTCCAGAACTAACTCAAGACCTTCCTTTTCGCTCCACGTTCTCTCTTCTTCTCACCTGCTGATGAACCTAACTGCTTGGTGCACTGGTCACCTGGTGACCTTCTGAACTCAGGCCCAGACTCCTGCATATGCACTAGGCCTTGCACTGCCACTGGGCTACCCAGCACTTAAGGGTCTGTATCTGTAACCCCACAGTCCCTTCTCTCTGCACTTGTGAGCCACCCGCTGGCTGCACTTGTAAGTTAACTGCACTTCGCCATTCCCCTCCCCCTGGCACTTCTCCCCTTCCCTCTTCCCTGCATTAGCACAATCTGGCTGACAGAAGGCCCAGTAAGATTGTTATTTTGTCCTCCCTTGTTTCCCACTCCTTGTCTTGTCATGGCTAGAAACACTTGTGTACAGGTGGGTTCTAAATGCCACATCATATCATATCATATAGCAGATTTCCAAGCAATGCCACTAAAAAAACACAGAACAACTGCTTCTCCATCAAATAATACAACCACAAAACTGTCTAGTCCAAAAATAACTGTACATCCATGAGAAGATAAAGATAGAAATGTCTCTTCTCAAAAAACAACTGCAGGCCCATCAAAGGATACAGTGGCACAACTCTTTGTTCTATTCAAATTCAGCAACACAACTGGAGCACATTTCTATGCAAATGTAGCAATCATTCTTCTCTTTGAATTGCCACCAATTGTTTACAACATTTACTTAAACTGCTCGGACCAATTGTGTTTGCAAATGCTTGTCCTTCATATTAATGCCACAAATAATCCTGACAGTACACAGTGTCTTTCGTCCAGAGAAGCTTCTGAACCCCACAGTCTCCCAAAAAAGTATGATTCACAACTGATTATTAAACAGCTGCAATCCCTACTTCTTCAGGGGAAAGCACAAGTGGATAAAATAAAAATGGAATCACCAATCTGCAGGAAATGAAAATCTTAAAACAGATTAGAATATTGCCTCCTTCAAACACCCCTCCACCTTCATAAACATTATTATACCTGTGTGTCCCCTGCAAGAGGCCTGGAGGATTTGGAATAGGTTTCAGGAACATTCTTAGGATTGGATCCTTAAAAATACTTTAAAGTCTCAAAGGATTACTGGATAAACTGTTTATCTTTCTTCTTTCTTTAACTCTTCTTTTAACTTGTATTAGTATCCTTCTACTGGACTTATTTCAATGACACTGCTTAGATATTGTATTTTTTATTAGAGATGTATTATTTTTTTTATGAAGTTTCTCCCCTCATGGACTCTGTATAGTGAAAACTAAAAACTGTGCATGAGCGTTTTAAAAAACAAAACTAGATTCAGTACAAAATTGTACTCTGCCGCCGGTTTAACTCCATTCTCCTGGACTCCTTGAAAAGAAAACACTAGCTGATACTTGCGCACGCATGCACTGCATTAAATAGAGAAAGTCAGATAATCCGAAAAGTTCCTCTATTTTATGCATGCATGCGCGATGCCTGAAACACTGGATCATCAGACTAAAAAACACAAAGTTCCCCATCTTCAGCGTGCATGCGTGATGCCTGCAACACTGGTTGTTACTCAAACTACGTGAAACTTCTCAGGCGCCCCTTGCACATTCACATCGCTTGAAATGTCTGAGGCAAGATCAAGTGAAAAAAAAGAATGAAAGCATTACATTTCATTTAATGTATGCGTCCTAGTGAATTTAAACAAAAAATTGACACAGCGCCCTCCGTTTCGATAAGTCAAGTTAGCAAGGCTACTTCTACTGATTCTAAACTTTGTAACCTTCGCTTTTACTCAGGACGTCTTTCCTGAAGAAAACTCACATGCAGTAACTTTCGGAATGACGCGTGAGAGAAACTGATCTTTCCTCAGATCATGAACAGAATCTCACAGTTCCATTCACATGGAGCTCCTACATTTTGGTGCAGTTCCATGAGCACCCTAACTAAATATTTAAACTGGAAATGTTTAAAAATTACAGATTCAGTTAATTAGTTCTTTGAAATTCTTTCTACTGAAAGCTTTTCTTCTTGCTTTTTCCATATAAACAAACGAATTGCTGCACTCCCACCAGATTCCCTGGTTGTCTTGTCCCATGCAGGAATGCAATGTCTCCTAGGCTTCTTTCCAGAAACTCTTGACAGGAATGTTCATACTCTAGGCCCAAATCACAGGATAACTTATAAAGCAGAATCTTCCTGATCTACACAGGACAATGAAAAGCAGTTTCAAATGCCTACAATATCATCAAAAGCCCATAGTAACCAATCAGTGTCCAGCCTCATCTCCTACACAACGGATTGGTAATCTCCCACTCTGTAACATGAGTAGGTAAGGGCCGACATATCTTGTGTCTATCTTTTCCTCAAAACGTTTTTAAAATTGCTGTATTCTTTCCCTGAATCATTATAAATCAAAACTAAGATGAAACCAATTAATTACAAACTCAACCCTGACAGTATCTAACTACATCCATAATACTGCAATATTACTTTTAAAACCCAAGACAGCTACAATTCACCAACGGTTACCTAACTACTTCAAAAGTACCCTTCATTGCAATACACTTCAAATATGTCACCACAGTTCGTGTTACTGAAATACTTCTAGAAACATCCAATATAATTACAATGTTACCACCAAATCTAACAAATGTCTTCTTAATATTCCTTCACCCCAGTGTACTCACTGAATTATAGTACAATAATCAGTTACAATATGCCAACTGGTATCTAACAAAATCTGAAATTCAATAATAGTACTTTTAAAATCCAAGACAGTTAGAAGACGCAAACAGGTATTTAACTACATGAAAACACCCTTCAATGTAATACACTTCAAATATGCCATCACAGCTATTATTACTGCAAAACCTCTTGTAAAGTATGTGCTACTACACATAACTATTTTGTAACATGTACATTCGTTAAAACTATGTAAATTAGTAGTTTTGTTTTAATCTACTATGGATCTTTTTTCTCCCAATGACCCATTGATTATTTCAAAATAACAGCAGTATAGCACACACTAATGTTGTACCAAACATAGTACATAGGACGGACTATTTATGAGGGTCAAACAAGTAAATGTACATGTAAAATTGTATGCAATTAAAGGTTTTAGACTATATTACTTAACAAATTACACTGTATTTTTTCATAGAAAAAGAATCACATATTCCAGCTTTATTACCATGTACAACTAAATAATCATCTGAAGTATTATCCTATTTATTATCTTCACAAAGAAACAAATACATATTCCATAAGCACTATCTTCTGTTGTACTAGAATCATAAAAGCCATATACACTTCAGTTATATCATTCCATCATATTGCAAATACTATATACTCCCCCGACAGCAACTATAATTACTATACACACATTACTATAGTGTGTGTGGCCTGTAATATAATTAAACCATATAACAAATACATACAATACATCTTCAAATAACAAGACTCACCCAGACAGAACCCCCTGTAATCTAAAGATATCCATAGATACTAAAATTGACCACAGGCTCAATGGCACCTGCACACCTTTTTTTCACCTATAAAAATAGATCCATATTAACTTTATTCCACTCCCCCCACTCTTTCCATGCCTTCTTTTGGCCAGCAAAGAATGCAACATGTGTTCCCCAAACTTTTTTTTCACTGCGCTGTCCACAGACAGTAAAATTGACTGCAGACACGACGGCACCTACACACCTTTTTTTACCTATAAGAACAGCTCCCTAGCAACTCTTTTCCACTCTTCCACTGTTTCAGGACCCTCTTTCGGCCACCAAATATCCCGAAATGTGTTTTTCAGACTTGTTCCTCACTGTGCTCTCTGTGGATCCAGCATGGTGGCCGTTTCAAAAAGTTGTCCACAGATCATGTTGAACAACCAAACAGTGTGCATCTTTTGTGTCCGTGCACACCAAGCCACCCTCTGATTGGCCCAGAGGTGTCTGCGGATTGCAAATCAGGAAATGAGTCAGCAGACCGGACCCAGTTATCACTTATTGTTATTACCTACTTTTTGGCAATTTTGTTAAAAAAAAATACTGCACGGAATGAAACCAAATTTACAAAAGCACACTTTTGGCACCAAGCAGTCGCTCCTGGTGGTGAAAATCTGTCTACCGGTTTCGGCTGTAGGAGCAAACACATTTTATTTCCATTGTGTATATGAGTATTTCCACACATCCCCCCTAACTTTTCTTCTGCTGTGGTCGAAACCAGAATTCACATAATCAATTTGATGGGGCTATATACTTGTTTTGCAAAATTTTGTGAGGATTTGTTCATGGGGGGGGGGGGGCAAAGATATAAGGAGCCTAAAAGCTTTTCTTTCTATGAGTTGAGCAACTTAACCATAAAGTGAACAATCTTTGTTGAAGGGACGCTATGGTTAAGTTGCACTAATAAAAACCTATAAAATTCAGTGAAAAAATGTTGTTAGAAGGACGTTATGTTACAAGTAAAACTGAAAAACCCCAGGAATCGACTGACATCCAGGACATCAAAGATGACAACACAAATGTGAATTTTCATTGGGTTTTAGGAGTGGAAATGTTTCATGATGTTACATCACTGTATATAATTCCTCATGTAACATATGTGAAAGAATTGTAGACCTCCTTTTACAAATGTTTGCAATGTATACTCATGTGTGTCATTATCAGCAGCGCATGTTGGGGATGCAAGTCATGGTTGAATTGCCTTAGGCCCGATGATTGACCATGATCCTAGCCCCACCAAACGACCCCATTTATATTTATCCACTGCACCTACCATGCATCCTAGTTTAGTGTCCATTAAATCCTCATAATGTGACCAATGGCCAGTGCTCATGGCTTGCAGCCATATCCAGTATCTACAATCCATGAGGCATGGAATTAGCTCATGCAGCATTCCCCAATAGGCAAATCAGAAGAGGCATTCGTCTTCACGAGGGCAAGACCCACTGTGCATGCACCAAAGTTAAATCACTATTTTTTGTACTTACATTTTGACACTTTGGAAAAATTTAAGACGGATTTGCAAAAGCATGCTTTCATGTCCACTTCAGGCTGGAGCCACAAGCTGAATTTCTTTTCCCATTCAGACCTATCCCGATTTTGAAAAATGGTACCACATAGCCAGTCCCTGGTGGCTATGCCACTTTAACCCCATTGCCAGTCCCTCATAGTCATGGCCAGTAGCCAGATGGTCCGGCGCATGACCACAGGCTATACCTCAATCACCAAAGGTATATCACTATTTTTTTGTACCTACATTATGACACTTTTCAAAAAATAAAACACGGACACATTTGCAAAACCATGCTTTCGGGTCCTTGCCAATACTTGCACGAGTTTGCTACAAATCATCCATGTCTACTTTTTTCAAAAGTGTCAAAATGTATGTGCTCCACTTGACAAAATCCATTCAGATTTTGCACAAACATTCAAGGTTGGGTCTATACTCTTTCTGAAAGCTTTTGTACAGATTTGTCAAACAGCAACAGTTATACAGTTATAAGCCATCTAAAAATGTTGAGACCCCTCTATTTTTGCCCACTCTTCACAAAATCCTACCGGACTTTGGAAAACCATTTAAATCGGGGCATGAAATCTTTCTGCAAACTTTTGTGCATATTTGTCAAACTACACCAAATGTATAAGCCTTTCAATTATTTTGGGACCCCCCTTCTTATATTGCCACCTCTTGGCAGGTCTTAAATGATATTGCAATATTTCATGAAGTTTCATTGAGTGGCGTTGAAGTTATTAGCCATCCAGAAACTGCTTTTCACTGACCCTGTAATGCAGAAATATGCATATGCATGGGTGTAGGCTGTAGGCGCAAGCACATTTTTTTTCCATTGTGTTTATGAGGATTTCAAAATTTTGGGACCCCACCTATAACTTTGCCCCCCCCCCCGGACGAACCCAAACCAAAATTTCCAAAATCATTTCAAGTTGGTCAGATACTTTTTTTTTGCAAGGTTTTGTGAGGATTGGTCGAAGGGTACCAATGTTATAAGCCACCCAACAAGTGCTCCTTCTACGAGTTGAGCAACTTAAACATAACTACAGTGCTGCTACCGCAGGCCCTGTAATATATTGAGTGAAAAAACATTGTTAAAGGGACAGTATGGTTAAGTTGCACTAATAAAAAACTATGAAATTCAGTGAAAATCAATTTGTTAAAGAGATGTCATGGTTAAGAAGCACTAATAAAAACCTATGAAATCCAATGAAAATCATTTGTTAAAGAGACATTATGGTTAAGAAGCACCAATAAAAACCTAAGAAATTCAGTGAAAAAACTTTGTTAAAGAGATGTTATGGTTACAAGCAAAATCGAAAAAACTCAGAAATTCCCCACTTATTGTAAACTAAGCAATCTAACTTGCCCCACCACCATGCACTGCTAAGACTTATACCCAAGACATCAAATATGACATCACAAATGTCATTGATGACATCACTGATGACATCACATATCAAATGAATTATGATGAAAGTGTTTACAATGTTGGTAGCAACATATCAGGGATGATCGGGAGTGCTCTCATAATGCACTTAATGTATTAAAAAATATACTAATTTTAACAAAATGTTACATAGGAGTGTTCTTGTTAATAAAAAAAAATGTAATAATATACACATAGAGGCAATGGGTGAAGCATACACTGCAGAAGAACAGTATTTTTAATCCGGTAATATTGGTCCGAAAAATAATGAATGCATGGCTATCACAATCTTAACTAATGTAAAACTTGTAATTAATAGCTAAAAATACAAGATTTACTATACACTTGTGTTAGTACAAACAATACATATGAAGATGCATAGGAATAAATGGTGAATTTCCTGCTTTTTTTTATTTTACTTGTAACCATAACGTCCCTTTAACCAGGTTTTTCCTATGAATTTATTAGTGCAACTTAAACAAAACATCCCTTTAACAAAGTCTTTTCAGATTTTGACTGACTGACTATTGTATGTACTCATAGAAAGAGCACTTTTTGGGTGGCTTATAACTTCATCTGCCCCCCCCCCCCCAGAGGAATCCTCACTAAAATTTGGACAAAAGTATATGGGCCCCTCGGAATAATTCTTCAAAGTTTATTGTGGTTTTGTCATGAGGGGGGACACATTTATAGGGGCTCAGAAAATGTGTGGAAATCATCATAGATGCAATGGAAAAAATGTTGCTCATACCTACAGCCCAACCGCTGGACGGATTTTCAACAAATTTGCGCTAGGAGCTGTGCATTGGTCCAGAAAGTGTGCTTTTGTAAATTTGGTATACATCTGTAGAGTAGTTTTTTTTTTAAATGGGCAAAAGTTGGTCAACAAAAATTAGTGACAGCTGGATCCAGTCCACAGACTCACTTCCCGATTTGGAATCCGCGGACATGTCTGGGCCAATCAGGGGACGGCATAATGTCTGTGGACATAAAACACGGCTGGTTATGGATGCTTAAAATCGCAAGGTTCATCAACTTGTTTAAACGGTGACCATGTTGGATCCACAGACAACCGCCGGTGTCTGTGGATACTGCAGTGGGTACAAAGTGTGGAAAACGCATTTGGGGTTACTTGGTGGATGAAACAGAGGCTAGAAAGTGAGGGGTGGAATATAGTCGATATGGAGCTGATTCTGAAAGTGAAAAATGGGTCTGTTGGTGCCACTGAGTCCACAGACATAGCCTCTGACCGCGGAGAGCGTGGTGAGAAGAAGTCTGGAAAACACATTTAGAGTTATTTAGGGGCCACAATAGGGTTTGGAAAGGGTGGGGCACTGCAATAAATTTGACATGGAGCTGTTTTTATATGTGAAAAAAGGGTGTGCATGTGCCGCCAAGTCTGCAGTCACTTTTAGTGTCTGTGGACACCATTTGGGGGTTCAGGGTGTGTCTTGTTATTTGAAGGTGTATTGTACATACTTGCTATATGGTTTAATTCTATTGTGGTGGTTGTGGACAGATTCTTGAGGCATGCCCCAAGAATCTGGCCACACACTCTATAGTAATATGTGAATAGTAATTATAGGTATTGTAGGTAGAGTATGCGGTATTTGTAATATGGTAGAATAGAATTGAAGTGCATATGCTATGTGCAATTCAGGATAGTGCTTATGGAACATGTATATGTTCATACTTAATATGGTTACTTAGTTGCATACAGTAATAAAGCTGGAATCTCTGGTTCTATTTCTGTGAAAAAACACAGTATAATGTGTTAAGAAGGATAGTTTAAAATCTTTAATTGCATATAAATATACATATTAATTTACTGTTTTTGACCCTCATAAACAGTACATTCAATCTACTATGTTTGGTACAACATTAGTGTTTGCTGCAGTGTTGTACTGGCATGAAATAATCATTGGGAAAATGCATCTATAGGGGATTAAAACAAATGTATTATAATTATGTGAGTGTAAGTGTGTTGGTATGTTTGCTTGGAGTGTGTTGTAATTAAGGGAATGTTTAAAGTAGCTAGATAACTTTTGGCATATTCTAACTATATTAGATTACAATACGTTTTGCAATAACAAGAACTGGGATGGCGTATTTGAAGTGCATTGCAATGAGGGGTACTTCCAAAGTAGTTAGATGCCTGTTGGCATATTCTACTATCTTGACAAATTACTATTGCAGTATTATGGATGTAGTTAGATTCCTGTTGGTGTATTCTAACTGGTTATTGTGCTACAGTTTCATTAGTACATTTAGGTTGAAGGAATATTAAGTAGGCATTTGTTAGATGTGCTTTTAACGTAAATTTTGGAGCAACAGAGGTGCCATTACAATCAAACCAATCACTTCTTTTTTGACATATGCAGTATAGTGGCCCAAAGTGGTTTTATCACCAGTGTGATAGATTATGCACACTGTTGTGTAGGTTTTCTTGTCAAGAGATACTTGGCCATGTGTGAAGCCTTTAAGATTATAGTTGCTTTTGGTACCATCTACATTGTACCTTAGAAGCATTAGTATCACATATTGGCCATGTTAGTTCATTTGTATGTTTGAACGATTGTCTGAATTACAAAAAGGTCAAAATATGCTATGATTTGCATGATGCAGAAGCTGGTGAAAAGGAATTGTATCAGAATTTGATATAGATACATACACAAATCTTTGATTAGGTATGTCCTCTTGTGAAACATGGTTGCAGAGAGTGCATGTATGTGTCCATCGTCTATGAAATCTGGAAGATTTCATTTATTGGGAGGTTTTTGGTTTCCAGTACTTATAGTGAGTACATTAGGAATTCTTGTGGAACTTCCTGTGTGTTGTATTATACCTGAGACACTGTAAGTACTGTCAGGATTATTTGTGGCATTTCTATGAAGGACGAGCATTTGAAACCTCAACTGGTCTGAGCCGTTTAAGTAAATGTTGTGAACAATTGGTGGCAATTGAAAGAGAAGGTTGATTGCTGCATGTGCATAGCAATTTACTCCAGTTGTGTTGCGAAATTTAAATGGATCAGAGAGTTGTGCCTCTGTATCCTTTGACGGGCCTGCAGTTGTATTTTAAGAAGACACATTTATCTCTTTGTTTCTAATAGACGTCCTGTTGATTTTGGACTAGACAGTTTTGTGGTTGCATTATTTGATGGAGCAGCAGTTGCTCTTTTTTTAGTGGTATTGAGAGATCTGTTATAGGTTCTGTTTGTATTAGTTTACTTTTATAAGGTCCAGGGTACATACCTAGATGGGGGTGAACAGTGCATGTAGCCTGTTGTATTCTGGGATCCAAGGAATGTCAGCTACGTAAAGTGCTACATAACTCATACCTTCTTTAAAGACTGTGCTGCCAATGTCAATTCATGCATGATCTAGGTTTAGACCTTGCGAATAGTGAATAGTGAACGCATATGTAAGAGATATATATGATATGATCTGGCATTTATAACGCGCATAAATAGTGTTTCAAGGCGCAACAAAGCAAGGAAGGGGGAGACAGAGACAGCAATCCTACTAGGCCAGGTGTCATCCAGATCACACAAGTGCATGGTGAGGGGGAAAGGAGAGTGCAGTACATGGGATAAGAGAATAAATAACAGAAAGTAAAAGTACAGCCAGCTAGTGGCAAGTGCAAGGGTAAGTGCAGACATCAGGTGTCAAGAGCTGAAAGTGGTACTGTAGGGATACAGAAACAGTCCCCAAATAAGGGGGTTTCCAGGAAGGCCATGCAGGTGTGCGACTGGCGGGGCAGGGGACCTGGGCCCGAGATCAGATGGTGGCCAGGTAACCAGTGCAGTTTCAGCCAGGAGAGTCAGCAGGGGAGAGGATGAGAAAAAGCAGAAACAAAGAGAAAGGTTTGAGGTGCTTCTGGAATCGGAGATGATTATCCTCAAGTTTCCGCGAGGCAGGGAGGCTGTTCCAGAGGGAGGCCGCAGCAGAAGAAAGAGGTGTACAGAAACAATTGACCCTGAGGGAGTTGGAGGCGGATGAGTGAAGAGCTCGAGAAGGAAGATATTTAGGAAGAGAGAGTTGAAGGTATTGAGGCCTCAGGCCCCAGAAGGCCTTGTCAACAATGCAGAGGGTTTTGAATTTAATCCTCACAGCCACTCGGTATCACAACTACAACATATGCAACAAATAGTAACTCTGTCACAGAAACCACTAACCTGGTCAGCAGATACTTTTAGGAAGACGTTGAAAATTCCCCTAGAATCTCTATTGCCCTCAGCCTGGGAACATAGGAACTGAGGACAGCAGAAATCCCAAAGAAACCCACTGGGGTAGAAAACCCTGACACTGCATTCTGTTGTTGCATGGAAAATCTCCCACTGGCATAGCGTGCGTAGGTGGATCAACTCAGGAGATACAGGTAGTAATGGCTGTCTTCTAAGATTTGGTCAGTGGTCTCTGTTAAGCTGAAAGGAGATAAGGTAAGTGAAGTGATAAACAAGAAAAATAGAAGAAATGTCTTAGTGATAGTGGAGAAATTACCTGGGGATGTGTGATATGTATTAAGCAGGGGAAAGCAATACTTCTTTCGACAGCTTTCGATGGTATTTGGCAGCGGAAGAAATGGAGCTGAGGTCTGGGAAGTAAGAAATACCGTAAAGGGTAACTCGTCACTCATGGAAGGATTTCTAAACTAAAGCGCTTCACCTACCTCGGAAGAACTGCGGAAGTGATCGATAAATCTAATAACGGCTGGCTTGAAAGTAGAGTCTACGGAAATGGAGTTAAGCGTTAATCTTTGATTGGTCTGGAGGGACCAAGATAGAACAGTCAAATGTTATCCCTACCGTCTCAAGACGTGAGTGAGAGCAGGGCGTTCCCGAAGTGAGACACGCTGGCGTGGAGAGGAGTTACCAGATTCCGGTGAATGTCAATGCAGGCTGCCCAGGTAAGCGAGCGGAGCTGGGAGGCAGATTCAGTGGCTAAATATCTAGTAAAGCAAGGATTAGTAGTTAGACAGATATAATAGGTAGACAGATATAATAGAAGTTTCTATGAGTATTCCTAGAAACAAACTTATGGAGCACCTTGTCAAAGAGTAGCGACGCATGGATGTGTTAGCGTCCCAAGTTGATATACGGTCACCTGACCGTCTGGAGGCGGAGACTCCGCTAGAAGAGAAACAGTATAAGGTTGGAGAACTGTACACCTGCAAATCTCCGCCATCTTGGGAGGAACTTGTGCCTTCCGATACCCGAGAAGAATAACCCGGGCACAAACATATTGTTAGGCAGAATTCACATAAATGGCTAATTTCCCTTACCTCTTGAGTCCCTCAGCAGCTTTGCTGGATTTCTAGGATTTACTTTTTTCAGCTGGTAAGAGGGTGAACCTTTTTCCCACTCTTACATGTGTTTTTCCATGTGTGTTTTTACCAATTTGTGTGTTCTTGGGCTCTGGAGCCTCACCTACTCCATGAGCACCACTTTTCAAGTGTGTTACGAAGCACCTTCAGTGTAGTAACACAGGGTTGTCTTTTAGACTTCCCACTGACTCAGACTACTGTCCCCCAGAAACATGTAAAGTTGATATTAACTTTATGTAGTCTCTTTAAACCAGACCCAGTACACCCCATCTTACATGGAGTATTGGAAAGGGTTAATTTGTATCCCTTTTTGTATGTGCCTCTTGGAGCCTTGTTTCGCTCCCTTAACATCAAGACTTGGCTGGTGGCAGTGGTAACTACTCTAACTTTTCTACCGCGATTATATTATATAAACGTGGTATGGTTTTAGGCTATTATATTAGCCTCGAACATAATCCCGCTTGACCAAATACATTTTATTTTGGCTCTGGCTGGGTTTATTCGTCATTTCTTTTTGTTAAAATCTTTCTCGTATTTTTTTCTCTTTTAAGGCACCCGATAGGCTAGGTAGGCAGGATGTAAGGGAAGGATCTTTGGACCCTTGCCATGGATTCCCTTGGAAACCCAAGTCGCACTCTTGTCTTATTGGCTAAGGGGACCCGCCTTGCCAGGCCAGCCACCCTGCTGTGTGATGGACAGCCAGGCTGTATGAATGGGGGAAAACTGCATAAAAAGCAGGTCTCTGGCACTGGAAAGGCAGAGTCACCACTGGAACAAAAGAACCAACGAGGAACTGGAAGAAGAGGACCCCTACCACGACTGAACCACCCTGTGAAGCCCTGCTGCAGGTCTGAATCTCCTACTCCGACGACAGAGAAGATCCTCCAGGAAACTTCTTCCCTTGAGCTGGTGGGACCAACCAGTGTGCCCAAACTGCAAGCCGGGACCCCTCCTCTGGTCGAATTTGCTGTACAGATCTACAGTGGGCCGGATAGCCAGGAAGGTCGGACCCTGCTTGGGTTTTAAGGAGCGCACCTTTTATTCGTTGTTTTGCTCTGCTGCTGGCTTCTTCCCTGGGTGATGCAGGACCTTCCAGTCTTCCTACTTCATGTCAGCCCGACAGTCGCATCAGGAACCGTGAGCCTGCCGGAACTACCAGGAACGTCCGCCTCAGCTACAGCTCCCTCTCCGTTTTAAGGTACTGTGCAAATCCGGTTGTCTGTTTCGTTCGACCATGGTGAAAGTGTTTGAAATCTTTTGCCAATCCGAGGGCTTGTCCTTCTCTTCTCTTTGAAATAACTTTTCTATCAAACAACCTCGTCCGGAATCTGTGCCACAAACTTTACCGCGAACTACCCTGAACTGTGTGATCTTGAGGAAAAGACGTTTGACCCATTGACTTTGGCCCTAAGCCTTTTCTAGCTAATCTCCTCACTGTAGCTTCTCTTGTTCAATTGCCTGAGTACTTACCTGTTGGTTTTGCTTAATTTCTAATAACTTAGTCTTTCCCTCCCTTTTAAATTGCTGGAGTGCCATTTTGCTCCCACTTCGTTTTGTGAGCTTAACTTGTCTGGAATTTGAGGGAAGTGGTGTGGTGTATTTATGATTGTGATTTGTAACTTGCTTAGAATAGCGAAATGTTATACAACTATAGAGTAAATAAATATATATTATTTTACTTAGAAACCTTGAGTCAGTGTTTGCCTGAACCATAGTCATTTTTGTCCTTTGTGTAACTATTTGTACTGCTCACTTACTCTTGAGATAAGTCTGGCTGCTCCGTTACTGCTACCACTATAACTGTATAGTACAGGCTCATACCAAAGGTGAAATTGTGCTGTCACTTGTATTCTTAATGTGTGCAGTGTTCCCAAAGAGTACTGCATATAATTCTGCCTAACCCATATCGACGGTGGTTTAGCCACCACCAAGACCATCTGGAAACAGGAGACATGACACTGGGAGCCAGTGCAGAGATTTCAGTCCTGGAGGGATATGAACCCTGGGCTTGAGGCCAAGGACAAATCTTGCAGTCCTGTTCTGGATGAGTTGCAGAGGGCACAAAGTAGAAGCAGGCAGATTTAGAAGGAGGCTGCTGCAATAGTCCAGCCTAGAGGGAACCAGAGTTCTGGAGACAGTGAGCTTCTGGGGGAAGGAAAGGAAAGGAAGAATACCTCTGAGGAGGTGAAGCTGGTAGTGTGACTTCTGTGAGATGTGAGGAGAGAAGGAGAGTGTGGAGTCGAAGATGACCCCAAGGTTTTTAGCCTCACAGGTGGGAGCAGGAGGAGGGCCAAGAGAAGCCAGCCAGGGAGTGACAGGAAAGGAGGGAGCAGGTATGCCGATGAGGAGAATATCCATCTTACTGGCATTAAGGCAGAGTTCATTGGCGGCACAGCACCCCTGGATGGCAGACAAACAGTCAGAGATGAGAGAGGGAGAAGAGGTTGCTGAAGGTAGCCTGAAATGAGCTGAGTGTCATAGCACTGGAAGTTGGGGCAGAGCATTGCAATGCGGTGGGCAAGAAGTGACAGGCATTGGTTGAACAGCCAGGGAGAGAGGTTAGACCTCTCGGGAACACCACAGGTAGAGTCAGAGCTAGAGGAGAGGAAGGACCCAAGTTGATCCTGGGACGGTCGATCAGAGAGGAAAGAAGTCAGCCATGCCAGGGCCTGATTGGTGATACCCAGGTTATCACAGAGACGGTTTAGCAGGATGGCATGTTTGACCATGTCAAAGGCGGAAGAGAGGTCAAGTAAGATGAGGACACAGGGGTAGTTGGATTCAAGGTTGGAGAGCAGGTCTTCACAGATGTTCAGGAGAGTGGTTTCCATGCTTCGGGCAGCTTTGAAGCCAGACTGATGATCATGGAGACAACCAGCAGAATCAGTGTGAAGACTGAGCTGGGAGATGGCCAACTTTTCCATGAGTTTGCAAAGGAAAGGAGTGATGGAGATTGGGTGATATTTAGCCGGGCAGGAAGGGTCGGCAGAGGGTTTCTTAAGGAAAGGGTTTTACAAGGGAGTGCTTCAGGGGGGAACGGAAGACTCCATTGGCAAAGGAGTGGTTGGAGTGCAGAAGTCTGCCAGAGCAGGAGCCAGCAAGTAAATGTGGTCCTTGATGGTTTTGGTGAGAGGAACAGGGATGAACCTGTTTTGATGAGACTTTCATAGATTGGACTTGTCTAGAAACCTCATCTGGGGAGAACATGGGAAAGGCAGAGAAGGAGGGAGGAGAGGTGGCCGAGGAAGGGTCAGAGGAAGAGCATGGAGTAGAGGGAGGAAGGGGAAAGGAGGGAGAGTACAGGATGTCCTGAGTTTTAGAGATGAAATGAGAACCCTGTGCCATGCAGAAGGCCTGGGAAGGGACATGAGAGGTAGAAACTGCTGCAAGATTGGCCAGTTCCTTGCAGATTTTAAAGAGTTCAGCGATGCCGCAGAGACCCAGGCTTGGATGTGAGCTCTATTCTTGGTGAGGACAGAGAGCCGGTATTGCCTTTGGAGCAGGCGGCAAGCCAGTTAGTCAGAGGATGTACCAAAAGCATGCCATTTCTTCTCAGCCAACCTGCAGTTGCGTTTGAGGGAGACAAGGTCTGCGTTGTACCAGGAGTTGCACTTGGCTTTGGGCTTCAGGCGGATCCTCATGACAGGGGCAAGAACATCAAGAGAATCAGATGTAGCAGAGTGGAGCATGGAAAGTGAGACAGCCAAAGGGGAAGGGGGTTTGAGAAAGTGGTAGCGAAAGTCTCAACTGACAAACAGAGAGAAATGTTCTCTACGTATGTGCATCTCTTTGAAAAGAAGGAAACTTGCTATTGTGCATCCTATTTTTTTAACTTATGCATGTTTGTCAAAGTGGATATTGATAAACTTAATGTTGTTGTTATGTGGACATGTTTGGATGCCAACAACTGTACAAATAGCTCCATTGACTATATCTTGTTCTACGTCAAGGTTATGTTTTAGAATTACTCTGCAGTTTAAACATAGAGTTAATACATTTTCTAATCCAGCTCTTTTGGAGATGCATTTTTCCAAGCAATTTAGTTGTGCTGTTGCTTGTTGACACATAGGGAGTTTCATGCCATGCACTTCCAGTTTGTCTGTGGAGCTGATATGTAGCATGGGTTGCATTTCTTTCTTGAACGTTGAATTGTTGAATTGTCTACAGATTGCAAGGGTTGGCATTATGGACATGTATTTTATATGTTGTTGAGTTAATTGTTCCATGACACCAGGAGCAGATGTTATTTGCCCACATAGCTCAAGGATTAGTCCAGTGTTTAAGATAGATTTTGCATCTTTAGTAATTAGACCAGTTATAATGCTTTTTAAAATGTTAGCATAGGTAAGATCTGCAGACTGACACATGTTTTGAGTTAGTACTCTTTAGCAAAAATGATGCCAGAGATTTGTATTTCCAATGCTGCCGAGTGTATTACTGCATTCGTTTTGTCTTAATGTTTTGAAAATAGGTGACCTTTAACTGGTGTTAATTGTAGGAGGTCTCTGAAAAGAATGACATGTTTTCCTGCAAACAGTTCTTAGTAGTCGGTTTTTAGGACTTCTTGCATTCTGAGATGAATTAAAACCAGTATGAGGCTGGAAACTATGCTTACTTCAACAATCACGAGGACCCTCATTTGTTTAAGAATTCTGCATACTTCAGTAGCAGCTTCTGCTGATAATCAGTAGTAGTCTAATTTTTTTTGCTGTTCTACTGGAAGGAGCAGTAGTCAGTGTACAGTTCCATCTCCCATGTTGTAGGCAGCTAAACCTGTGGTGGTTAATACAACAGAGGAAAGGTTGTTGTTTGTTAAGTTGTGTACACATTTGCTGATTAATTTAATTAAGAATGTTTTACCAGAACCAGCTTCACAACTTACATATTGGAGGAGATGTTTATAATGTTTACAGCTACACACTTTAGTTTCATGTTTACAGCCATTTACAATTTTTTCATGGTGAGTTCTCAATAATTTAGCTGTGATTTCAGCACTGACAAGTCTTCTTCAGATTGTTTAGATTGATACATGGTATTTTCTACCTAAGCTGTGGCTAATTTTGCTTTATTTAAAATGAGTCTTTCTCCGAGTGGTTCTTGTCTTCCTGTAAGGGAAGGTTGACTGCCATCAGAAGTTTCTTTATCTAGTAGAGCTTCAATTTATTCCTCGTGTTGGTTTTCATTGTCCAACATTTGTTTCTATTGTTTGAAATTGACATTTGCTATACTGCTTTCATTTACTTGGAATGCAGCTTCGAATGATTCATGGTCACTTAATAATTCTACTTCTTTTCTCCAAGGTTTATAAAAGTTACAATAGCGCCATGGAATAAAGTTCTCTATGTTGCAGAGATTTCAATGATAACTTTATATTATTAGTTAGGATGGATTTGGTAGCTTTCACTAGGCTTCCTTCACAAGTTGAGGCTGAATATTTGCCAATTGTCTCATCTGGTGTGACATTGGTTTTGTAGGAGTAGTTTTGGTCTATGTCGCACAGGCACATGTTTTCCAAAGCAGTAAATCTGTTTTGGTAGTATGTGTCATTTACATTTTCTTTTTAAAATGTCCTGGCTGTTGGATTCATTTGTGGCTATTGTTTCTATCTCTTGGAAGGATTTTAGTATTCTTTTTCGGGAGTAAACTGGACCAAGGTTTAGCCATACAAAGTGTTCAGATTTGCCATGTAAGGCGTTACCTGTTAAATGGTCTGCAGTTTCATAGCACCCACATTCTCTGAGTGAGAGCATTTATATACCTAAGCTGTACAATTTTTGTGACAGATTTTTGTGAGATGATATGTAGTCCCAGAGGTATTTTAGCTCTGTTTTCTCAGCTTTGGTGAAATAGGATGTGACATATCTTGCAATTGCAGTGAAATTGTCTGCAATCTATTGTATGTCTATATTTGCATTCCTCAAGAGGGCAATAATTTGTCCTTTTTAATCTTGTATATGTTTTTAGGGGATTTGCCTTTTACACTGTGTCTAACAGAAGCTCTTTACTTTTCCATTTTGCAAACTGGTCTAAGGAAGCCAAATACACATTTGGTATAGTAATTACCTTTGTTTTAATATCTATGCCAGAAGAATTGTTCCCACAATTATGCTTTGGAAGCGTACAATTTGTGTACGTTGGTCATTATGTATGATTCCTGAATGGATGTTTCAGATAATACATTTTTCAATAAACAGCAAAATCGTGGCAACTCTGCCATGGCCAAATGTGGGAGCATCTTTTATCCATAAAAGCATGTGGATATGCGGTGTTTCTCTGGATTGATATTCTTTTCTCCAAAAGAAGTGTTCCACTTCTCTGAGTGGAGGTGTAGTTTTAGTGCAGATGAAGTACAACATGGCAATGAAGGCATGGTGAAAGTACTTCAATACATTGACATAGTAAAGTGAACAGTGGTTTCCTGGTATTTCTATATCTATTCCCTCTTCGTTTTGGTTTGCAGTATGTAAGAAGTTGTGCAAGTCATCCCATGTGTATTCTGCACAACTTAAAGTAACAAACCATCTGGATGGACCTAGGTTGCTTAGCATACGATGTACATCAGCATGACTTTGGAACCAGTATTCTTTTGTACCATGCATTTTTGCCAAGTGATGTGTGATAAATGACTGCAAAACGTCATCTTTATCTTTTATCTTTTGAAGCAGTTGGCTAGCAGACATGTTTAAAAAAACTGGAGCCTGTTTTTAACGTGTGTGCAACTCCATAACATAGAGTTGCTAGTACACTTTCTAAGAGGAGGTGGAAAATATATTCTACTTTTTGTCTGAATCTAGGTTCTTCATAATAGATTTGTAAAGATATTATGATGCAGGATTTTGTGTGGAACTTTCATCATATATTCCTCATTTTCCTGTAGGAAAGAGTAGAGGAAAAAGAACGTGCTTCTACACTTTTCTTCTATATGCTCATTGGGTATCGTTTGGCTTGACACATTTCATATATTTCTAATGTATCTTCTTTTGAGTGTAGTGGGTGAATTGTATACTGGTCTAAAATGTTGGCTGCAGTAACAGGATCTACATGTTCACATTGGCCAGTTGGTGGCGAATCTTGAATTATTTGGGTGTTTTTCCTTAGGTTTCCCTCTATGTTTATATCTTTGTAGCATTTTTTCTTTGGGAGATTGTAGGGCTTGTCTAAATATGTTTAAGTCGACTAGTACAATTAAACATTGATGTATTGGCAGTTGTACTCCTAAAGTTTCTACATTTTCTTTAATATCTAATGGCAAATCAAATATACTTCTTTGCCACAGATGCTTTTTAGCAACTCAGATGTAGGCAATTTGACTGTGTTGGGTTGAAGGTGTATTATAGCTTTGGATTATAATGCTTGCATACAAGTTAAGTTGTTGCAGAGCCTTTGGAAGGTGGAATACAGTGATTAATGATAGCACGTGATAGCATTTGGTTATTTTCAAGCTTTGTATTACTGCACATGCAAACTATTGAGGGATCAGTTTTTGTATGTATTTTCTGCTGTTAGAAATAAAGCTAATTGGAACCATTGGGATTCATCATTGTCCTCTATTGTGCAGGCCATATCTACTATTTGTGTGCTTTTATAAAAAAAAAGTTCTGCAACAACAGACACATACGTGGTCTGGTATTTCAGCAGATGTGTTTTGAAACTTTGCTATTTCTTTTTTGTAAGTGTTTGTTAGAAGGTTGGTGTTTGTGAGGTTGTTGCTAATGTTTTTTGAAGTTACTGAATTTTCTAAGTCAACTTCAGTTCCAAAGTATTTACTTGGAATTTTCTCTATTTCTTGAAGGAGTTCTTGGGCTGTTCCATGTAGGAGAATGTTATGTAAATTTTACCGTTCTAGAGCAGGACTTTTTGCATAGTATAGTCTGTACACAAGATTCTGTATAGTCAAACAGTGTGTTGCTAACATTTTGATGTAGTGGAAGGTGCTTTTACAAGCAGTTCCTGGAATGCAGAATAATGAATGTCCTCGAAGTCCAGTGTGACTGCGCACTGGACAAGAATCAATGGTTGGTAAAGTTTTCATTTGAATTTTGTCTTTTAGTTTCACATAGTGATTGTGGAATTGTTGTAAATATTTAAAGGATTTTTGGCATACATTACACATTGAGCTGCATGTCCATTTACACACTGGATGATTTGTTTTGGCGAAAGGCAGATTTGGTTGAAAGGTTATTGGTGACGTTTTTCTATGAGTTTTTCTTTTTTAGCATAATTGTGTCTCCTCCTTTTTCATAGCCTTGGACATCTCTGTCTATGGCAGTTGGTGTTTTATGTTCTTGTTTATAAGCCTCTACATTGAAATATGTTTCTGTGCTGCTTGTGTGCACCCATTCACCTTCAAAGAAGTTTGAAAAGGTATCTATATTGATATTGCGCATGTTTAGAAGTACTTTTTGTAATGTAGTGAATCATTTAGTTAGTGGTTTCTTTCTGTTTAAAATCAATATAAACAACATTCTCTTTGGTAGAAATGTGCTGTCAATTAGAAGTTCAGGGATCATTCTTCTGCTGTAGTTTTTTAAGGGTTGATCCTGACTTTACATTGTGAAGGACTCTACGGTGGAACATTTTTTGAAAAATACATTTTTTAGGAATACATTTACTGTTGCTATGTTAGCATTGTTAGATATAGTGTAAGGTTCATTAATAGGTGTGCTTTTGCTTGTACATATTCTTTAAATTTTATTTTTTTGCAACAGGGGCCTTACTTTTTTTAGTTGAAAATAATTGCGATTGCGTTCGAAATAATATTTGTGTGCTTATGATCACCCTCTACTATTCTGAAAGTTGGCATGCAGCGTACACCCTTCCAAACAGCCCACCCAATCCAGGGCTCTGAACAAATTATGACAATGAATTGGGTTGGCTAAAGGTGATTTGCGCACTGCCTGCTAAAATAGTCACAAATGATATCATACATGAAATAAATTGGAATGTTCAATATGAGTCCTCTTAAAGTATCAATTTAATCATGGTATGGTCAGCCGACACATCTTTCGAACCAGAGGTAGCTCTCAAGGCACTTTTCTTAATGACACAACTCATTTCTGTAGAGCAGCTGGGTTCCAAATGTGCATTGAACAGCATTTGAAGGATACCACCAGCTAATGTCTGATGAACAAGCTCAATTTCAATATCACCCGAGCTGGGCTTATTGGGGGCCAGACATTCTTTTTAGTGTGAACAATGTCTGAGTGAATGAGTATATGATAGAAGGACAGACATGTTTTTTGCATAGCCAATGTAAACTTTGAGGGTCAACTAATAATCTCTTTTCAGTTTAGTTATGTTGGTTAAATAAACAGTGTAAGGCTTTCAGCAATTACATTCCAGTTTTCTACTTACCAATATTAGACTGCTGGATGACTGCTTATCAACTACGTGGTGGTTTGCTATTGAATGTGATGGAAGATTAGGCTAAGCAGCTGATTTGATAGAAACAGAAGAGCTGGAAAGGTCAAATAGTCTCTGGTTAATGTCTTCAGTAATTGTACCTGGTTGTTTTAATATTGCTATTAAACAGGATCTGGAAGACCTTAGGATCACTGGAAATCTTAAAATCTTTATGGCGCTGGGCCAGAATGCAAAATGTTAGATTAATTGATATAATAGCAATGGTTTCTGACATTACTTCAATTCTAATTGTATGGCCATTATGGAGCACCTTAACTGAATGACTATGCAATAAAGCTAATTTAATAACTCATATAGCCGTTGGGGTCTAAGAGGCTATGACCCAGCAGAAATGTGTGCATACTGGCCTCTTTGAAGTAACCTGCAGCCCGATTATTTTTTCTGCCATGTATCCTATATAGAGGCATATCATTTGGGGCATATCTCAAGGCTCAGACCCCCTCTGTGGCCAAAAAACATCCTAAATTAAGGGTAAGGGGTTCAGATGCTCGGGAGTGGATTAAACATAAGGATCTTCAGTGGACAATGTTTCAAATCGATTTAAACACATTATACTTTTGAACACAATGCGCCTATTATTAGGTTAGAGGTATGTGACGGTCCTTACCGGCATAGAGGAAATACTGTGCCCATGTTGTCTAGAGGCCGCTATTAGAGGGCTATTATGAATTCACGGGCATGAGCTTTGCGACATGCCGGTAACGACCTTACCGCCATGCCGCAAAAGACCCAAAAATCACCCTTACCAGTATAGTTTGAAGCGCAGATCGCTTCACCGCCATCCATGCCTCCGGCATTAGCGGTTACCGCTAACAGCGGTGACTGCTAATAAGCGGAACCGGAAGTAGCGTCGCCGAAGAGGACCCGGAAAGAGCACGGTGGCCATCTTTAAAAACACAATCCATTGCCATCCTCCGTAACCAGGACCCATATCACCACCAACCTGTTCCAACATATACTGCAGCATATTACAATGCCCAAGGCACTAAAAAAAGGCGCTGCACGCTTGCGAAGGAGCGCTTCTCAGAAGAGGAGCTCAACATGCTGGTAGATACCTTGGCAGAAAATGGGGATGTTGTCCTCTCCAATGACATGCAGTGATGCGGAAAAAAAAGAGATATGGGAGGAGGTGGCGCAGAAAGTTAGTGCCGTTGGCACCACCCCGCGCACAGTGAAGTGCTGGGATGACCTGCGCTTATGCGTCCACAACATCATCCCTGCTAACCGTAGCCAGGGGATGGCAACAGGTGGTGGTGCTGCCTCCCCCATAAAGATGACTCGCTGGGAGGAGACCTGTGCAAGCACCATCGGGGTGGAGGCAATTGAGGGAGTGGGGACATGGAGCGTGGAGCCCTATCATCGCCTGATGCAGGTAGGTGTCCCAAATGGACCACTGTAAATAATAACACGATGATGCCCACCTGAACTGACAGTGCAATGATGCAAAGCAGGGTCCACCAGACACATGTTTGCAAGACTGCCTACAGGCAGTGCACAGCACCATCTTGTCCACATGCATGATGCACCCCACATATCTTTCATCCCAGAAGCATCCCTGCATGACCCACCCAAAAGGCAAGCAACCCGTATGTCACTACCCCAGCACCAATTACCTGCCATTCCATAGAAATGCAGCTTCCTCAAAGCATGCCTGATGTATGTAGACCCATCACTAATGGTCTCCCTCTCTTGGTCCCCCACAGGCACACAATCTGAGAGTGGATATCAGGACCCCAGGGAGGATGCTGCGACACCAGCCAAGAAGTCCAGGGGCATGGAGGGAGGAAACCGTCCCTCAACATCCAGGGGAAGAGGGCAACAAAGACTACTGTGCAAGCCCAACCCAACCCAGGAACCTACAGCACAAATGTGCATTAGGGACACCACCACAGCACCGATACCAGCCACATCCACACGGGAGCAAGTGGCTGAAGGCATGGTCTCCAATGCAAGCAGTACTGTCGGGGAGACAGCTGCCACGGCAGCTGTGTCAGATGATGAACAACACACCCTGACACCCGGAACACCTACTGCTACAGGCCCCCAGCAGTCACCCCAACTCCCCCCACCCAGCAATCAGTATGCCAGCAGCAATGAGCTGTCTGCGGTGTAGTCATGGGCAGGGAGCTTCAGCCCCATGGGGAGCATGCATGAGGCCCCAACCATTCCAGATGCACCATCAACATCCGCCAGTGTCCAGGACAGGCAGGAAGGGATCGGGGCAATACAACAGTGCCAGGAGGAGCTGACAGGGCTGATGACCCAGCACATCACCGAATGTGGCCAGGCAAGGGAGGAAAGTCCACTTCAAAAGACATATGTAGCAAATTGGCAGCTGTGAGGCAGGTCCTCACCCAAATGGTGGCAGCATTGGAGGCCCTGCATCCCACACAGGTGGTTGAACAGCCAGGCACCTCCTCAAATGCCAGCTCCAGACAGACCAGCCCCCTGCGTAGGTCTGGCCGGTATTTGCGCAGGTCAGACAGGGGTGCACCCGATGCTGCCAGTGGAAAAGGGGTGTAGGTGAAGCCTGCCATCCCGAACTCATGAAGACTGATGGTGCGTGCAAGTGCACACCAGGTGTGGGGAAGTTGAGGGGGGAGAGGGAGGGGAGCGAGGGTGTGTGGGGAAGTTGAGGGGGGGAAGGGGGAGAGGGTGTGTGGGGAAGTTGAGGGGGATGGGGGAGAGGGTGTGTGGGGAAGTTGAGGGGGGAGAGGGTGTGTGGGGAAGTTGAGGGGGAGACGGAGGAGGGAGAGGGTGTGTGGGGAAGTTGGGGGGAAGGGGGAGAGGGTGTGTGGGGAAGTTGAGGGGGATGGGGAGAGGGTTTGTGGGGAAGTTGAGGGGGGGGAGAGGGTGTGTGGGGAAGATGAGGGGAGGAGGGGGAGAGGGTGTGTGGGGAAGTTGAGGGGGGAGGTGAAGGGTGGAGAGGGTGTGTGGGGTGGAGGGCTTGTGCACTTAATAAGAAATTATATTTCTTCAATACACCTCCCTGACACACCCAGTGCCCTGAGTCCCACCTCCATGTCACACTACGCATCCATGAGTGCTAGAAACATTGGTTAATCAATGTCTGATGCACGGCACGTCCCTCCTGTGCATCGCTGCCTCCCTGAAGTTCAGCCCCATCTCCACCCTCCTCATCCTCATCGTCAGGTGGTTGCAGTTCAGCATCAGGGGGCAGAGGCACATTCCGTCTGATGCACATATTGTGTAGCATGACACATACCATGATGATCTTGCTCACCTTCTCATGCCCATACAGGAGTGCCCCACCAGACCTGCTGAGGCAGCGAAACCGTGCCTTCAAAAGTCCAAATGTCTGCTCAATCACCACACAGATACGTGTATGCACACAATTGTAGTCCTCTTCGTGCCTGTTCTGCGGGTTCCGGACTGGGGTAAGGAGCCACCTCTTCAAGGGATAGCCTGCATCACCTGCATGTGTGCAACAATGGTTATGTGTAAGTGATCACATCATATGGGACTGTATCAATGACACCATAGCATGCATTTATTTCCTGTTTGCACCCACATATCCATGCTTGAATAAAGCCTCATGATGTAACTGCAATGTGTGAATTCATCTGATCGACAGGTGTGTGTGGCATCGTTGAGTGGGCGCATGGGTGTCCTATTCCTTGTGAGTGCTCATGCACTGTGGTAGTCCACGCCGGTTGTTCCCATGATCTGGGTGATGTGTAGTCAATTGTGCGCTTTCATCCTGTCACCGTTGATGGCAGACTCATGATGATCTCACTCTGCACGACAGATGTTGACATGCTGTTTTGGTATACCTCTGTATTTGTGTGGGTGTGTGTTCATGTATTTTGCCCTCATTTGGCTCCTTTGTACGCAGTAATGGACAACTGCCCTTTTTGATGATGGTATTTGGAGCTGTGCATTGGCCATACTAATTGCTTGTCGCTGCATTGTGTTGCAGGGGCTACTGTCTGATTATGTGCAGTGTACATGTTAATGTCTATGGAATGGTTGTAGCACTGCATCATTTTCATGGTAGGGCAGCTTACATCTTGCATTGTGGGGTCAAGTGTCAGGAACAGTCTGGCCTGCTTTGGGGTATGTGCATGGTCCATCCTCTCAGGTACTCTCAGCCAGGTGAAGTATGCATCTCCCACACATCTCAGCCAGGTGAAGTATGCATCTCTCCCCCCCATCTCAGCCAGGTGAAGTATGCATCTCTCCCACCCCCCTCTCAGCCAGGTGAAGTATGCATCTCTCCCCCCAATCACCTACACATATCGCGATGCCATGAACCTGACATACAACTCACTGAGTAGCCAGGATCTGTGCCATGCGTGTCCCTCCATGTAGCGTGGTATCGTGGAGTTCCGCATGACCATTGAATCATGGGTTGATCTGGGAAATCGGACACAACAATGTGTGATGATTTTGTCTGAGTCACATACCATTCGCACGTTGATGGAGTGGTATAACTTATGGTTGCGGTACACTGCCTCCATGGCATGTGGGACCACTAATTCAACATGGGTGCAGTCGATGGCACCAATGCAACCAGGCATGCTGGCCAGTAAATGGAAACCAACTTTGGGGTTGGAGATCTCCTGGGCTGTCCATGGTAGGAAAATGTGGTCGCCTGTGTGCTTCAGGAGGGCATCGAGCACTTGGTTCAGCATACGTGAGAATAATGGTTGTGATATGCCATGCATCTGTCCTACTTTGTGCTGGTAGGTGCCTGTGGCCAGGAAGTGGAGCACAGACACCACCTTCAGTAGAGGGGGGATGGCGGTACGGATGTCTATGAGGCTGGCAATGTCGTTTTGTATCATGTCCACAATGGTGGTGATGGTGTCCCGGTCCAGACGGTACAGGGTGTGGATCTGCTCAGGTGTTAGGCTGAATGGATTGGCTCTGATTCTAGGGATTGGGGGCTGCCTGTGTGGTACAACTGCCTGCAATGGTGGTGCATACTGTGCCTGCCTCACTCTCCTTCTCCTCCTGCGTCTCC
Source organism: Ambystoma mexicanum (assembly GCF_040938575.1). Taxonomy (NCBI): domain Eukaryota; kingdom Metazoa; phylum Chordata; class Amphibia; order Caudata; family Ambystomatidae; genus Ambystoma; species Ambystoma mexicanum. Next base: position 97,656,696 of record NC_090941.1, on the reverse strand, counting down.
TCTGTGCTGCCTATAGTTGTTTTTGTTGTTGTTGCTGGAGTTCCACTGCAATCTTGTCCTCCAGCCCCAGCATTGCTACTAGTTTTGGAAACATTTTTGTGTGTGACTGGGTGTGGGAAGGGATGGGGTGTATTCCTTTTGTGCTGGCCCAGTCTATATTGCCTCCACCTGTGATGATTGTGTGCATCTGTGGCAGTTGGGAACACTGCACATGGCCGTTTATGGGTGTTCCGCAATGTTGGTATTTGCTCCATGCCGGTAAGGTACTTTTCTGTCTTCTGTAGGCCGTTATTAGCATGTCCGCATTACTTGTGCTCAGCTCCTGTTTACGCCATGTCGCTATTGCCGGCATGTGAGGTCACGTGCCCATGCCCATGGCGCTATTAGAGGCACCGTTATTTACAGTACCGCTAATAGCGGGTTGGTGGGTCGTAATGGACCGTACCGTTAAACGATGCCGGTAATCCTTTACCGGCATCGTTTTTCCCTTACGTCCAATCTTGTAATGAGGCCCAATGTAAAGTTATTTGTTAGGGATTCTGGACTTGGACTCCTTTACTACCTCACTACAGGCCCAGCAGACCAACAAATGCCCACTGTAGCAGCCTTCAGAGAGTTTTCATCCTTTGATAGCTGGTTGCAGGCCTAGTTAGTCGGATGGAACCATACTGGTATTTCCTTCTTTTCCTGACAGTAATTACTTCTTGTTATTTTACCACAAAGTAATTGCTTATAGTTTTTATCAAATTGTTTAGGAAATTGTGGGAGAAGAGGAAATACGAGGGTGGAGACGAGTTGGGGCTAGGGATACTAACACAGGTGAAGGGGGGCACAAGGGAACCCCCCCAAATTAAAAAATTAAAATAAATGATGAAAACATTCAAAGAAATTGCATTCAGTAAAAGAACATGGAACGGGTCTAGCATAATTCTGCCCTAATTTCTTTGAAAGGTGTTATGGCATAGGATATAGACACTGTTGGGCACTATTGTGATTCATAACATCAGGATTTTTTTAATTAGAAGCAAGGCCTTCCCAGATTAGAGGATTATCCAAGTCACATACCAATTTCTCGATTTCACTGATGCGATAATTTGCAGCCATAGACGCTGCTGACCTTTCAGCCAGCAGAGGGGGAGGGCAGCAAACATTTCCTTGTGCTTGAACATGACGGCTCGGGTATGTCTTGAAGGGAAAGCCCTGTCAAGAACACCATGTCCGAGAGTAATAGAAACACACATTGTAAACATAATCAGTGATGAAAGAATTAACAGCCAAGCTGGCCAATGGCAAGCACATGGGCATCTACCTATCTGAGTGGGATTTGTTGTTTATTCCGTCTCCATTTTGAAAGGCTTTATTTGGTGTAAACAATAGACAAACCTTTAGCCACAATTATTCATAAAATAACAATCTCCATATGAAGACAGCAAAAGGTCCCATTATTTGATAAAATCTTAATTCCAGTCAAATTTTGCTCTCACTTAATATTTTTTATTTTTTTAGCAAAAGTTTCACCAGAGCTGGAGAAAGCGAAGTTCCATTTCCTCTGAGGAATTCTAACCACCAGTCCTGTGTAGTTCCCCAACTCTGCATCTTGGTAAATTCTTCCATGAGATTGTTTCGCTCATCCTTCATAGTTGTACAAAATAGAACTAAGTGCTTTAGTGACTCGACAGAGGATTCTTCCTTACACAATATGCAATAAGCTACTTTTTGGTGGCTAAGTAGCTCACCTGTTGGAAAAAAGTTCAATCTGAATCTCATCAGATTATCACTCAAGTACCAATTTGGGAATTGATCAAGGTATCTAGGTAGCAAATTTAGTTTTCTTGCTTCCGGAAATGGTTTCCCATATGCTTTCAAGTCCTGTCCTTCATCTTGTGTCGCAATCCCATCTTCTATATACAGTTTACGTTTGATGTTGTCTGGATTTTCTCTTAGAGATTTGTCATCTTCTCCCAAATCATCAAGAATGGACTGGCAGATTAATTTCCAATCCATCAAAGTCACTTCGCTATTTTGAGTAATGGCTGTTTTAAGTGCTGCAAATCCACCTTTGTCGGGTGCCTCTAGGCATTTTCTGTAAAGTGCTAGAGACTTCCAAACAACTGTGGTTTTCATGGGCGTCAGGCCTAGCTCCATTCGGAGTGCTTGCATAGGTGAACTCCTCAGCATCCGTAGTACTCTTTTCCAAATTATTCCTTCGATGAGGTCCCAATTTTCTGCACGAAAGGAGAGAATACACATTCTGCCCCATAGGTCAGGATTGGTAATACTTTCATTCTGTAATACACAATGAGAGGTCTCAATGAGTAACCACAATATCTCCTCAGAAGCAGTCTGCACTGGCTTGCCAAGATTTTAGCTTTTAATTTCAGGAGGGCTAGTCTGGGGGTGTCTGTTCTGCTCATGTTGAGACAGACACCTAGATATATGTTCAAAGAGACTTGTAGTATCTTGTGTCCTCTTACTTGCCAACAGTATATTTGTTTTCATTTGACACCTTGTTCACCGAAGACCATGATCCTTGATTTTAACAGGTTGATCTTTAAACCGTTCCGATCAACATCATTCTGTAAGGCCTCCAATTGGCGTTACAGTCCTACTGGAGTTTGGCCCAGCTGGACCATATCGTTAGCGTAGACTAAGCAACTTATTTGTATTCCTCCAATGTTCGGTGGAAAACATCTGATGTCAATAAATGCATCTGCAACATTCAAAGTGAACAGGTTAAATAGGTCTGGGACTAGTGGGCAGCCTTGTTTTAGCCGTTTATTTGTTTTTATTTCTTTTGAAAGCAAGCCCGATCTGTCCAGCCTTATCCGTATCGAGGCGTCTGAATATAGATCTTGGATGATTTCTCGAGTGATAGTTGGACAGCCCCACTGTTCCATTTTGGATGACAATGGAGACCTGTTCACTGTATTGAAGGCTTCAGTGAGATCGATGAATTCCATATAGAATTTCTTTCCTTTCAGTCGGTCCTCCTGAGACTTGAAGATGTTTATCAGAAAAATGTTTAAGGTGGTTCCTACACCTTTGGTGAATCTTCTTTGCCACTCATCTCGATGATTGGGTTCAGCACTCCAATTCCCTATTGTTCTCAAGGTATAGGAGGCAAACATCTTTCCCACAACATCCAGCAAAGCTATGGGGCGGTAATTACTTGGGTTTGAACAGCCCCTTTTTGAAAATTGGGTTGATCAGTGCAGCCTTCCAGGACCCTGGGATCAACTGTTTGTCAATTATGTGATCAAATAAGATTGTCAGGATCTTGGCCCATTTAGTCAGATTTTCTTTTAACATCGCGTTCGTCAGCCCGTCCGAGTCCGGGGTTCTTGATTTATTCAATTTGTTTTTTACTTCTTCAGTTGTCTCATTTGAGATATTTAAATGATTCTAGATTGCTTGTATTTATCTTTCATTACTTGGTTCACAGACTTCTGGGTCAAAGAATTTAGCAAAGTGGGAGGTCCAACTTGTGGCTGTGAGGGAATTGGCTGCAAGTGCCACCTGCGGAGCATCCGTATTGTTAATCGTAGACCATTTTTCTGCACTGTTTTTTGATCTGATGTTATGTAACATTTGTTCAGCGTCTTGATGTAAAATCATTTTTTTTCCGAAGTTTTCTCCAGTTTCTATATTTTTGTTTTAGCTTGTTTATTTTAATTGCTCTTTGCACTGGTGGTTCATTCTTTAAAATCCCAGTCTGTTTACTCATCAGTTTCTTATGTTCCCTTGTGGCCAAATCAAAAGTATGTTGATGCCTTAATCCTGGTTTATATCGGCCACCAATCCTAGTTTCAAAGACATTTAGGAGCACGGTCAAATCGACTATATTGCTCGAACTTTGTTCCAATCCTGAACGTATTGCAGACTTGAGGCTGTTCTCAAAGTTTTTTTATTGGGCCGGTCTAATTCTCAATCTATTGCATCCCAGGGTCACCTCCAGATCTATTGAATACTTCTGAGTTAATTGCAGCAGTTGACAGGCCCAGCTCACGCTTAATAGATTGTGGTCGCTTTCATTTTTTTTTCTTCAATAGTCCTTGCGATGGAATCATGTAGGACATTCTGTGATACACAGATGTAATCCAAGATGTAACTCCCCTTTTTCCCCCTGCAGGTGGGGACTCCTGGGGTATTACCTCCATTATCATCTGTCAAAATGTGTATACTTCTTGATGCAACAGCACTTATCCATTGCTTGCCCCGTGTTCTTGGTGCTGTTGTTTTTATAGGATCATCATCTGTGTCATATCCATCATTGTTCTCGCAGTGAGCATTTAGGTCTCCGCACAGAATTAAGTGTGGGTCACCGCATTTTTCTCTCAGATCATCCACTCATTCCATGACCTGGTCTGGAAAATTGTTCAATGACTTAATTGTCAGGATCCAATATAAATTAGTGATTGCAACAATTTTTGGGTCTTTATTTGGCCCCTTCAAAATCCTGACAACCACTGATTGCATGAAATTGTGTATATTGGTAATTCAAGAAGTTCGAAACCCAAGCAATTCTTGATTGCTATTATAGACCCAACATGGGTCTTCCTTTTGCTCCTTTAAATGCTGGTTTCAGGTGAACATTATATCCCCCTATGATTGGCGGGATCCTCAAACAAGTCTCCTGTAAGCAGATGATGTCATGTATGTTGATTGATACGTCTTCACAGTGCAAAAGATGGGAGAACCTCCGTGTATTCCAGCTTGCCCATGTGGACTGTGACATTAATACATCTAGGTGTTTTTAGCTCCACAGGCATACACTTAATTACATGTCCTAATAATAACCACAAGAGTTTAGTGGCATGATTAAAATGTAGCACAGAGAGTGGGCACTTGTGGCCATCAAAATCTGAAGCCTCTCAGAAATAATCCTATTTTCCCAGACCTTGACCATGGCTCACATTGTTCATGTACCCGAACAATGCTATAACATGTCTACAAAACCTCAAATATTGGAGTGTGGAGTAGAGGAAGCACCATTTAACATAATAAAATTTCTTTTAAACATTGAAAAATATCAGAGTAGTGGTGACAGCTTCTATGACATCCATGCCTGTAATGTCAAGCATGCAGTTTGCACTAAATATCATTATATCTGCACCTACGTTTTATATAACCTGCCTGTGATTTATTTTAGGATCAATCCCATCCAGTCTAATCAAGCAGATTTTATTAAATTATTCAATTAATTTTGATTGAAAATGTCCAATAACAAACTGTAAGAAATATTTCTCACATATGGCACAGGGATCACTCCCAGTCTCAGAGCTAGCTCACAGTGTTTTAATTTAAGGTGTTATTGGGCCTACAAACATCCTGCCCTCATCAAGTGTAGAACCTGCACCCTTATCAAGGTGTCCCTGACCAGATTTCACCCTACTCTCTAGTTTTATCTTCTGCTTATGGCAAGGACCTGAAGGCAGAATGTCTTATTTCACTAAACTCCCCTGGGCACTTCCTACTCTCCCCACGTAATGCAGCACTTATAGTGCTAATGGGATTTGGGATGATTCCTTACCAACATCCTGTTGGATTTAGGCTTCATTGAGCACATTCACTCTCACGTCTCCCTTTCCTACTATTTCTTCTGTAGCTTAAATGTTCGCACTGCTCTTAGGTCTTTCTTCCACCCGTTTATGTTCAATACTCACCTACTTTCTGTCCACCCTGCTACTCCCACCTTCAAACTACTACTCTTTCCTCCACACTACTACCCTTACCGCCACGCTAATACTCCCACCTACATACTACTAGTGCTCTCTGCTATTACTACACCTCCTTCCAAACTACTCATGCACCTTCCTTTCACTCACTACCATTCACATCAAACCAATTCTTAGACTCAAAAACCAAAGACAATAATGAATTTCAGGCATCAGAAGCTAGAATAAATACACATAAGAATTCTGGACTATTCTACAAGTTTACAATATTATTTAATACATATCATTTGAGTGATGTATAAAATATGGTATCAGAGAATAATTCTCTGAACTGAAAAAATTAAAGTAACATATTCGATGTGAAGAAGCACAACAGCAATATACATCATCTGCAACTGTGAGGAAAACATGTTAGTCAGATTAAAGAAAGGTCACTCCAGTTAAAATGTAAGTGGTATTTGTTGTCTAGTTTTTTTTATAAGAAATAATAAAATACAAAAAGAATATCTATTCTGAACCAAGCATCAGATCTTTGATCCCTTTGGAATTAGGTCATTAACAAAGATCTATTATATTTTTTAAAGAAAGCAATGGATATTTGTGAGATTTGTGATGATCGGACTGATATGGTCATTAAATGTGATGCATAACAATTTAATAAAATGCATGCATTTACACTAAATGAGTTAATTTCTGCACACTATATATTCTCAAGAGGTGTAGTTTACAATTTAGTTCTCTTCAGAACAGGTATGATATTTGTTTCGCTAAAGTAACGACTTTTTGACACATAATGAAGCTCAAAATAGGGATGGTACAGATGTGGACTTTACTTGTTTACAGTATTGGTCACTTCTTATACTAATCTTTTTACACACTTGCCACAAACATGCATACTCACACTGCAATGCCACTTCTACTCTCTTACCAATACTTCACATGATCCACAAGCCGCCTCCACCTCCGCCTCAGACCTCTTCTGAATAACCTGCATGCCCTGATTCCTGCTTCCTACTTATATCCCTTTCTCTTTGCCAGGATTGGATCTCTTTTCCTTGCGACTCTGGACCTGTCTTCCCCACTTGAGGCATGTGTGTGTGTAAACTGTAAAGTAAGAAGTAGCAGGCTAAGACCCACCCACTTTTTCTGTGCATGCTTGTCAAGCAATGGAAACAGCAGCCCTGGATTGCAAGTGTTAATGTTTGTGATCCGATTATTCAACGCCATTCCAAGGTAAGTTCTTTGACGGAGAGTGGGTATTCCTCCCCTTTTGCTCCCTGTTGGTATAGAGGGCCTCTGGGTTGTTGCACAGGCTGGCCGGTGTTGCTCTGCAGCTCCACCCAGTTCTGCAGACGGTAGCATATGGAGGTGACTTCTCTTTGTCACTGTCTCATCATCAAGAAGCATAGACTCCAGTGCACGTTTGTACCTGTGTCGCTGATTACCTTCTCGATGATGGCTCTCTGTCTCTCTGTGGGAGAGCACTGCAGTGGTTTGACAACAAATCAAATCTCTCCACTTGTTTTTCGTATTGATGTTTGTGTGTTTTTTTCTCTCTGGTTTGGGTGCTGCAGCTCTGAAAGCAACAGAAAGACACTGGAAAGGATCTGCATTGGAGATGAGGCGGGAGATAACAGTGGTCTACATAGAAACATGCTGGCACAAGGATGCGGCAGGGGCTGGGACACGAACAGCTGCCACAGTTCCCCTCAGGGGGAGGATTGTCTCGGGATTTCTTCCTATGTCTCCAGCCCCCGACTGAGAGGGGTTATCCACCCCTTCTTGACAAGGTCAGTGTAGTAGCCTTGTCACATATAACATGTAAGACTGTCATTAATATCGCAGTAAACACTTACTGCATCAATAAACAGTGAACTCCAAAAGTAGTTCATAATTCCATTCAATTAAATAAGTGACCGAACGTCTAGATGGATGTTAAAATATTATTTCACATAGAGTTAAACTTATTTTCGTTAGAAGAATTTCAGTAGATATTATCTTTTCCGTCAGGTTAGTGTATCATGTTTCTGAGCTTAATATATTCAGACCACTAAATTCAATGGGCAATATCATACTAACACTGAAATCATAACTGATGTATAATCACCTGAATATACAATTCCAATCAATATTGAATCAGGAATAAAAAGGACCTGCGAGTATTGTAGGACATGTCTTACAAATGGTTATTTGTCATTATTTCGATTTTTGGAGGTCGCCTAATCAAAAGACAAACATTTAAATAATGACATTTCTCCCTCTCCTCCTGACCCCACCACCCCCACCACTTGTGTGTGTCGCAGGGGCTGACAGTTCGATTTAGAAAGAACACTCTGTGCGGTCACAGAGCAGTCTTTCTATATCGTTTTTTTTTTTTAAATGCTCTATTGAGCTAATACCCTTACAAAGATGTGTGGTTAATCCTATATCTCAAATAGCAAAATAGTCCAATTAAAATATTGACAAGTAAAATGTAAACAAACAAATAAAGAAAGAAAGAAATATGGCTCACTATTAAAATAATTTGTATACATGTTTTGATATTGTCGGAATGCGATACAATGTAAGATAAAAAAAAAGACACATACCTTCAAGACCACTAAGGAAACATGGAAGTACAAGTACATTCATGATCCATATTTGAGACAAATATGGTATACCTTTTGCATCAGAATGGCTGAGGAAATTAATCCACAAATATAAATATTTATTTATTTATTGTACATTTGTAAGGCACTTATACATCAAGAAATTGTGTTTCAAAGCGCCCACAGGGCAATGGGGAGGGAACATAGGAACGAAAGGCAAATATAACAACAATGAAGAGAAAGAAAGTGCGGTCCTCTTGCACGGTGGTGATCCACACATTTTGGCTCACCATCGTGTAGGTGGTGAATAATTTGTTCATACATTGCCATGTGTGATTTCCATGTGTACATCTTCTGATTTGCGTATCGTGCATTTTCCCCATTTTCTCAAAATGTATAATTTGGCTGTAATCAAAGATGTGCACAGCCAACTACACCAAAGTTTGGACATCTCTTAAAGAGAAAGGCTTTGAGCCAGGTGAGACCCAAACACACTTGCTACTTTCGTCCTGGAGTATGGTGGGGTGGTGTAGGTAATTGCTCCTGTGTTGCATGCTGGCCTACTATTAAACCACACGTGGAGTCACCCTACTCCTGTATCCACTCCATCAAGGGACTTCCTCACATACTTGGGGAGAGGGCTCATCAGTAAGTAGGGATTGTTATTTTGTGTGAGCAATGGGTAAGCTGTGATGTGTAAGTTATTCTTGACCAATACTACAGGAGGCCCCAAAGGAGTGTTCTTAACTATTGCGGGTCTTTGGGCATGCCATGGCATAAAAGAGATAGATCTTAAACTAAACCTCTAAAGTTGAGGTGACATGCAGTAGGTGGATAAGCACTAGGAGTACCCTGTTCACAACATAGAAGTGCTCAAGAAATCAAAAGAACGAATACCTACAACAAAGGACTGATACAGGCTAGGATGCTTAATGTGGGAACAGTGGACGCTGATACATGCTAATTCTGTGCAAGCATGAAAGCGCATAAGTAACATTTGCTATGCTCCTTTTATTAGATAATATTTATTTGGGAAGGATCTTAGGCATATTTGCCCAGTTAATGGTAGACACAATCATTGTCCACGCTAGGCCTGCCATGCAAGGGATCACCTTCACCTATACCTCCTCTGCTGAGGAAAACAAGAGGTTTGCAGGTAATCATGAGTGCGTGGGAAGGTTAAACTAAACCGGGCATTGAAAAGTGGCTTACTGATCTGGCATAAATGGCAGATCAGGAGCATAACTCAGGAAGCCATTCCATCTATGGTTTTGCTGCAGTATAGTCGAGTGATCTTTGGGGTATCCTCCCTACATTTATCGAAACTCGGGAGGAAAGCTCTGGGGCAACATGCTCGCCTTGGAAGCAGGACGACATGGAGCACCACAGGTTCGATCCTGGGTTCCGCGCCTAGAAACCTCTGGGTATTAAGCCGGTAATAAATAACTTATCATATTATGTCCAATTTGGAAACTAAAGCATTGAAAAAAAAAAGAATGACTAACAAATAATATTAATCTGGTGGGATGCACAAATAAATGACAGAAGGAAGTTGTGCTTATAACAACCTTCCAACTTTCCCAAACTCATTGTCAATTAGCTCCTCTTGGATAGCTCACGAATTAAGTGGGGCCTTTCATATGGGGACATATCTCAATTTTAGAAGTGTAAAGCCCACAGCACGACCACCATCCCAGCCCGTAATCATTCTGAAGTCTATAAATGCCCATACAGTTGGGTAATGAAGCACACCTGTCATTACAGCGCTTACACATGAAAGGAATCAGCTGTGAACAATTATATATTGGCACACATTGAAATAATAATAATAATAATAATAATAATAATAATAATAATAATAATAATAATAATAATAATAATAATAATAGTAATAGTAATAATACATGGGGTTGTTTAATATGTTTATGGTTCAAGAGATCCATGCCTTACATTAGAAAATCACAATGGTGTCCAAATAATCTGTTTTCCCAATTTAGGAAGTTTCCCTAAAAACGTGAAATATATAATTGGTATGAAAAACAGCGTATGAAACAATACAGCGTACAGAACATGCGATCTACTCTTCATGGTAAGTGTACACCCGCTGTGCAGGCGCAACAGCTGACCCGTCATGCTCTGCTGCAGACTGAGATGGTATTTAAAGAAATTGGAATATTGAGACATTTCAAGGTAGCCGATACCATTAACAACGTTCACCTCCTGGGCCACAATACAGGAAAACTCTTTCAACGAAGTGCTTGCCTCGAACTCTCCAACCTATTGTTTGGTTGTTTTGACATTGTGTAGATGAAGCGGTATGTGAGTTGGCACTGTGCCAGTCAGTAATGGAGTGCTTGATTTGTTGGAATATATTTTAAGGTTTACTGAGAAAGGCACCAGAAAACTTCCCACTTTGTTTTCAGCGCAAAACATTTCAGAAGACATTGAGAGATGACCTCACTGCTTTCATTGGAAATGAGCCTTTGCATTAGCACAACAAAGTCAGATTGTTTAGTTGTGCACAATTAAACAAAATGCAATGTGGTGCAATTATTTTTTATCATACTTGAAATTGATAGAAAAATAATGCCAACAATACTGATATTGTTTTGATACAAATTGCTATATAAATTCTGCACTCCTCAATAGTCACATATTTCATTAACTCACACCAGAAGTGACATTTTGCTTCATATTAGGGCCTCATTACGAGGAATTCCATTAAAACCACTTCATTGTGGCAGTAACAGAATTACCACCATTTTTACTGCACTGCTAATTTCTGAGTTTGACCTTGAAGTAGAGGATTTACCTCCAACATGGTGCCGGAGGTGAACCCTAGACTGACTTTAAAGCCAAACATGTATTTGCTCTTTGGAATTACCACCTGCGGTATAGCCGCCAGAAATCCTGATGTAGTTCGACAGACTCCATAAATGGGGATTTACACTGCTATACCACCACACATGATCCCGTGGTGAGCCCATGGGACCGAGTGGTGCTAACACTCAACGATTTTGGAGGTAAATTGGCATATCTACTGCAACGTTCCACCAAACATGTAGTGAGGCCCTCGATTATTTTAGGTTTTGCCTAGTGGATGTCATGTTTGGGAATGACAGGGGAGCAACATATTTATTGTTATGCATAGTGGTAAATCACTAATATGTATGAATACACGTCTTCCTCAGTCATGTGGCATTATCACCTTTTTTTGTAGGTTTCTGACATTGTGATTTGTAGAAAGGGGAATATTCTCCCTGCGTGGGCCTTTGGTGCAGTCGGTTGCCTCTTCCATCAGTTTCATTATAAGTGTTCAGGTGTCTCACGTTTCATAGTATCAGAGTATAATCTGATCTACATGTTTTCTTTCAAGTCATTTTTCAATTTCTTTTCAGTACTTTAATCGTTATAATGCCTTGTGAACTTTGTTAGTGTTCTTAAATCATGACATTTAGTTTATTTTTTTGTTCAACAGAAAGTAACCTCACAATGACCCCCAGAAACAGGATGGAAAATATGAAGTGGATATTATCTGGAAATGTTAAAATTTATCTCAACTCAATGTACAATCTCTGGGTTTTCTTTTCTTTTGTTTAACCGGTGTTGCATGAGAATGCCCCCTGCTGTAGCATTGAAAGTTAGTGTGTGAGAATCAGCTAATGTTATCAGATAAATCAGTTTGTAGTGTTATGGTTGTTTGTTGCTAAAAATGTATTATCACACAGATTATATTAATAAAGAGAAATCCATCAATTTCCACCCATCAATGAATTGGGTCTATTTTCTCTTGGGTGTTCTTTCCATGATAGGTTTGTTCCTATTTGAAACTTGACTATGACTATAACCCCCACCTCAGATGCAGTAGTTGAACTTTCAGGGTTTATTCTTTCATATCTTGCCTGTTCCAGTATAGCATTTATGCAGGATTTGAGGCACCAATCTGCCCACTCCTGCATGGATATAGACTACCTAAGAAGAATTACCAAGGCATTCAAGTGATTATTGGGGCACTTGTTCTTGTGAGTCCCTACGTATCTGAATGTGACAGAAATAGGTTCTCGATGCAAATGAGGAATTCATTTACCCAAAAGGCAATTCATGAGAACTGGGCGCACTTAAAGGTTTCAAATTCAGTGCTCCTGGGGACTAGTTTTCATATAAGGCTAAAACAGAATGGTAAGCCTGTCTCCTGGGTGTCTGGGTGAGGGAACTGGCAGCTGCCCCTAAGTTGTTTTGAAAGGAAACTCAGTGGGAACTGGGAAAATAAAGATAGCAATAAAGGCAAAGTCACTAGATTTGTGGTGTTCCATTGTCAACAGTTTAGTTAACTATATTCATTCATTTTTCTTTCTTTCCAAAGGAAATTCACCACAAAAAAAAATTACGATTTTTTAGAGCGATCTATTCTTTTTTTATTCTAGGTATCCACATTGATTTCCATGAATATATCCCCCATCAGGGCCAATATGATCTTCATAAAAGTGTGGATGCATGCAATGACAAAGGGGCAGGATGCAAGGGTCATTACGAATGCCACTTCTCTTCCAGTGTGCTCTTTATATGCAGCACCCATCCAAGTTGATCAGGAGGTGCATATCCAGTTAGTGTGCCATGAGGGTGGAGCTGCTTTGAAGAAGGATACCAGTGTTGGCCCAATGGTTTGTGGCTAGAAATAGCATCTGCCAAGGTTGTCTTTGAAAACAGGTAGGTGGCACTCAACACAGTTAATCTCTGCCACTTTGACACCCAATTTATATAAGGACGTCTCATTGGTAGAATTATAAGGGGATCACATGTCTGTTTTGCAGGGATCCAAGCAAGATGGTTGGAAAGAGCTGTAGCTCCTAATGAGTGTCATCATCTGATCATATTATTGTGCTAAAAATGGAGGCCACAACTATTTCAATACCATAAGCCATCTTTGTTACTCTACTTACACACAGGGCATCCACAGGTAGACCACCCTCATGCAGGGTTCACCTACCAGCCTACTGCAGTGGGCATGTTTCCTGGAAGCCTTCTGGCTTGTCTGCACTGTGTATATATCAGATTAAGCAAGGCTCCCATACGATCGCCTCCTTGGAGGTGACCCTTGGGTACGGAGCTTGGTTTAAAATAATACGTGGGATCATCCATGCATAACCCTCATGGGATTCACTTAAAGCAACAGCCAGTGTGTCAGCTGAAACCCTGTGACAGCCCTTAGTATTGTGGAATGTTGGGTTGGTCTTGGGGAACACCTATGTTCCTCCTCAGGGCCCAGCATCACACCATTTGTGGTGGTATCTGGTCCTAAAACCCCCATCCCCTACTCTTAGGTACTGGCAACATAGATGGATAGATATCTGTGGCTTTCCGCGAAGCCCCTCAATGCTGAATTCATCAGGTATAAATATTTATAAATGTAGAGCATAGAGATTCTAAAGCCCCAGAGCCATTCCTATTTACCCAGGGCATCGACGGCCAAGCAATGCACCCAATGGCCTCAATCTTCTTCATTTAGTAGTAATGACTGCTGGTTTTCCATATGTGTTTATTCATCATTTTGCTTTTGTTGAAGTCACTCCTCAAATTGCGTTATATCTGTAATATGGATAACCTATTTCTTTAATCCCGGTGTAAAAAATGGTATTAGCCTATTTGAACTAATACATTTGACCTTTTGACCAAATTGACCTTTTCTGAGTGGTCCAAATTGACCTTTTTGCATCCAGTCCAAATTGACCTTTTTGTTTGAGGTCAAATAGGTTAATACCTACTTACTTGAACATGAGGTGCGGGGGTTGCGAGGGTGTCCCCCGATCCTCATGTTCATGTAAGTAGGTCAAAAGGGGATTACGGGGGTGTCCCCCGCATCTTTAACAATGGAGGTCAATTTGGTCAAAAGGTCAAACAAAACAATAGAACTTGGACATGTTGATGACTAACATTAAAGCTCAAATGGACTTTATGATATAGTTCTTGGTCCTCATGGACACACGTTATGAACTAACAGTCTTTCTTGAAGAAGTTGCTCTGCAAAAACAAATGTAAACATAACTGCAGTGGTTTTGTATTCCTGAATAGAGTAGAATCCTAAAAGGTTGTCACTGCATTTCGGTCCACAGCTCCATGTCTTCTACCTCCTCATCCCCGGGCCAGCATTTTCTGCTCCAGTGTTTCTTCTAAGTGTTGTGTAAACTTTGAGTTCAGCCACTAACATGTAAATCTGCTGCCACACAACAGCTTGTGTCCATTGGTTTGGGGATTGTGTCATTTGAAAAGTTCCTAGCTATGTGGCCTATAATTAAACTGCCAATTATTTATTTATTGTGTTTTATAGTACAATTGTACTTTTAACACAAAACATGCAATACAAAACAATTCATCACAATTCATCAAAATACTATAACACATTTAACAAAGCATTATTAAAATAAGTCAATCAATCAAACCACAGTAAAACCTACCAGATAAGATATACAAATACAAAATCCTTGTCCTAAAACTTCACCAAGTTAAAAATGCACTGCACATGCCTTTAAAAAAGCTAAAATGGGAATAGAAAAACACAGTTTATTACAATTGAAAATCCTCCTCCACAATGCTTGTTCAATGGGCCTAAAGGTCAAGGATAAAGTTTGAGCCCTCATAGTCCACAGGCTGGGGCACTGAACACACAAGTGCTTCAAAAACTCAATTTCCTTATGACAATGACAACAAAGTCTCTGGTCCCTAGGAGTGTTCTATCATTGACCCAAAACTTCTTGTGTTAACACCAGATTTAATCTGAATCTTAAAAGTTGAGACCTAAAGTGCCTTGAAGGAGGCTTTTTCAAATATGTAGAGACAGTATTAAAACGTTTAACTACCCAGACAAAATGATCTCAAAAGCATTGATATTGCATTAGAGAATCTCTTAAAATAACCCATGCATGTCTGGACAGTTTAGTCTTAACAAATGTTGGTGTGTCTCCCAGTTCTTCCAAGGATGCTCTTATTATTTCTAGTGTATTTAAACACTCAGAGCCCCAATCTACCAAGACTTTGCATGTACCGTTCTTCCATAAGGTATTCAGGCCCTCATAAATTGATGCAACCGGTGGGGCCACTATACTTGCAAACATCTGCAGCTTCCCCCATTCAATCAAGGTCTGAATAGGGAGTTGACATAATTTGTAAAGAATCCCCACTAATTGGACTGACTGGGGTAGATGCAGGAACCCTCGCCAAATTAGGCCTTCCAGTTCAGGCCAATTCATTTGCGTACTCCTTGATTGAGCTTGATTGAGCTCCATATATTAATTTTGACACCATGTGTTGCTTATACAATTTTAAAACTGGAACAATCGAAAATCGCCCAAATTTAGCATCAAAAGAGTGCAACTTAACAAATGTTCCAAAGAAATTAGCCTTGAGGGCCACCAAAAGCTCAGGACCATCCAAATTATCATAGACTAGTGTGCCTAAATATATAAACGTACCCGTTTTTAATTTCCAGGGAAACATTTTACCTTTTTCCCTGCCCCCTTTGAACACCAAAACCTTTGATTTTGTTGTGTTTATTGACAATTCCATGCCGTCAAGAAACTCTTCTACTGCACTCAGAGCTCTTTGTAAACCGATGGGAGTCAAATCGCAGATCACAATATAATCCATGTATAAAAGATATTGTATAATCAATTCACCCAACCTTGGAGGATTCGTTCTGACTTCCTTTAGATGACCAATATACCCAGTATATAAAAACAAAAGAGGAAGAGGGCCAACACACACCCCTGGCATAGACCCCAATTAGTCTCAATCCAAAATGTGCATCCACCAGAGGCATCAAGCATAACGCTGATTCTTGTACCCACATGCATTGTCTCAAGTATCCCACCAAAGGAGGTGTTCAACCCCTTTCATGCAATTTTCTCCATAGCAAGGCCCTATTTACATGTTCAAAGGCCTTGCTAATGTCCAGAAAGGCCAGAAAGACCAAATTAAATTGGGTTTTTGCTTGCTGGGAAAGCAAGTCCAGAACAAAGCTGTTAAACACTGTACCCATGCCTTGTCTGAAGCCCGTCTGATGGGGATCCAAGGAGGTAGACTCACAAACCCATCGTTGGAGCTCTTTGAGCAACATTTTGGCAAAAAAATTATTTGAGGCATCCAAGAGTGATATAGGCCTATAAAATAACAGTGAAATAGGGACGACCTATCGCCACCTTTGAAAATCAAAATATTAGTGGACGCAGACCAAGTTTCAGAGAACACTTTATTGTCAAGAATATTTGCCAATAAGTTTGACAGTAATTTAGACCAGAAAACCAAATTTGCTTTAAATGTGAAATTTGAGATGCCATCAGGGCCCAGAGCGTTAAATTGCTTGCTCCTTTTTATCAATAAAGTGATGCCCTCCAGTTCCCATTTAAGTGTCCCCTTCAATACGGCCTGCCACCATACAAGAGGCTTATAGTGCCCCAATTTCTCCCATAGATCAGTAAAATGCTTAACCAAGGTTTCCTCGAGAATTGAATGGGACTTCAAGAAACCATCTCTACCTTAAGGCTTAATTAGTTGGCAGAATCTACTTAAGTTATTCCCTGACAAGCAAGCCAACATCTTTTCTGCATCGTTAATATACAATGTAAATTGTCTCCCCTTCATCCAATATCTGTAGACTTGTCTCACCCTATGGACCTCGGGGGTCATTCCGACCCTGGCGGTAGGGGGTTAACGGCACCGGTAAGGATGCCGGTGCCGTTAACCCCCTACCACCACATTCCGAGGACCCTTAGTGGGTCCCACCAGGAGCAGCTGGTCTGACCAGCCGCCATTAGCGGGACCTGTGAAATTAGGGGGGATATCGCCCTGAACATTTCCATTCATAATTGACAAGTTCCATGCTTTCAATTCTTGATTGACTCTCTTACCCCTGGAACATGACCCCTTATCCAAACCCTTCCTATTCAATACCAAATACCAATGGTCGTCCAGGCATCTTGCATTGAAATCGACTAGTACTATCAAAGAGGCTCCTTCTTCCGGTAATAAGAAGGAAAGTGCCATCAAGGCCTCCTCCAATTGTTCTTTAACTGAGCTTAAATACCCATTTACTAAGAGGCATTTGCTAAATAACCCGTCCAACACCTCCTGCCAGGTTAGCAGAACCACCAACATAACATTCCTATCCACTTAAAGTCTTTGGATAGACACCCCATGGAAACGTTTAATAGCTGTCAGAAGCCCACACTAAGGCCCCCCTTATCGCGCTGTGAGGACTTAATGTATAGTTCTTCGAAACCCTTAATAATAATTGTTGGGTCCTGGAGCAGTGTTTCTTGCAAACACACTTTATCAAAGGACACAAACAGATCTTGGTTATTTAAAATGTTCTTGAAACCTCTGGAGTTCCAAGAAACCAGTGTCCAGTTAGACCATCGTGTATAGTGTGATTCACTACGTTCTTCTGCCCATCTATTGCTACCACCTTAGGGCCAAACTCCATTGGCCGTCCTATATGGGGGATTCTGCATGTTACCACTTGAGCTATATATGTCCCGCTATTGAATATTAGATGGGACTCTCACCCTTCTAAGCCAGTCTCGAAATATTTTGACGGCCCTGCATCGATAACTTCAAAACCCAGAACTAAAAAATACTCTTTTTCTGCCATAATGGCCTCCTTGGTGATATATGACCTCAAATGGAGTTTTACTGCATCCAAAGAATCCTCATAAACAAACTCCACAGTCATATCATCTGAGGTTAAAAGTCTTAGATTTGTAATTGCATGCATCAGGGAGAGAGTATAGTGCCTATTGAGGGGATATCTATTAGAAAAGCCAGCTTAAGTAAATAAACAACTGTTCGTTTACTGGCATATTTTGTTTCTGGGTGATTTATGTTGTTGGGGTTCCCTAGCATTAAATGTCACCCCTATCAGTACCTGACCACACTCAGAGATAGTATCAATTCTCAAATGTTGACTCTTTGGGTGACAAGCACATGCGACCGGCATGTCCAACTGGATCTTTCCAATGGCTTGAGCCCCTACTGACTCCATCACTACCACTGGTTTTGAGAATATTGCATAAAACCTTTTCTTAGTGGCTTGCCCTCTTTGTTCCAAAATCGGTGGGGCCTTACACATTGGTATCGGGTTAATCGGTCCCACCGAGAAAGCCACTGCCCCATCCCCAATAAGCAACATTTCCCTGCCCCTTGACCCGAGGGGCTTTCTGAGTTTATAGGCTCTGCAGAGTCTGCACCTCTCAGTGGAACCTGGATTTCTTCGTCTACTGGGTAGACCGACATATTACTCAGAACAAAAAAAGACTATCTTCCTCCTGACCCTTTACCTGGGGTACTACCCCCACTGGTGTGGTGTGTGCCTCGATGATTTTTTTTGTCCCTTTGCCTTTACTAGATTTAAAGAAGTCTCTTTTTTTTGGTCTGAAAGGCTCCTGTCAACTTGCATTTGCTTGTCTACCTCTATTCTTAACTTTCGCAAGAATTTCTTAAGCCCTTATTATTTTGTTTAAGGGTTAATTTCCATTTTTTTAGTTTTTTTCTCAGAGGATGCATTTTAATCCTACTTGTGGTACCTCCAACGTTACTGTTGACCTGCTGGGCATGCTTGGGACTACTTGTTTTAATTTCCCCCTCTTCCCGCAACATGCCCAGCAGTGACACCGATGGTAAAGGGCCCACAGCCACCTCTACATTTACAGCGGGATTAGCTGCTTCCGCCATTACTTGTGGCCCCAACGTAAAAGCCTCCCCTCCTAACGTCCCGTTCCCGCTCTCCAGGGATGGCATCATCTGGCAAATGGTCCCTTCAAATGGGTAGGGTGTTGTAACTAGAGACCACCGTTATATAACCCTCCAGAAGATGTACCTTACTCAACAGTTCCTTGACTGATTGCCTTAAATTCCAAATTTCAAAATTAAGCATTTCATACCCTCTGTCCATAGAGTCTAAAATTCGGGCCAGTATAGGAAAGGACAGCTCATCCACAACTGCTGCTTGGGCTTCTTTCCCACCCTGCTCAGACCCATTCCCTGACGTAGGCTCCCTGGGTGGTTCTTCCCCGCCCATGACACCCTTAACACTGTCACCCATCCAGTTGTAACAGTATAAAACCGATCTAGTAGAGGGCTGTACCAGTGGGGCATGCTCGTGTACTGAGACTTTCCCCTGCTTCTGGTAAAGCATTATTTCAGTAAGGCCCACCTCCCGTGCAGGTGATTCAGGAATAGTTCATTCATTGGTTTTAAAATCAAGCGATAGACGTACTCGCTTGGCAAACTCATGGGATGGTACCGGACCCAAGATTGAATCGTCTGAGACTATGTCACACTCCTGGAGCAATGCCCCAAAACCATTGAATTAAGATGTCCCCCTATATTTGTCAGAACCTGATTTATATTGCCCAGGACCCCTGTCACAGTCTCCTCTTGATTTTCTAACCCAAGCGCAGCGTGATCCAAAACCTCCTTGTCTGACATGGAATTCCAAGTACTACCCAATGGATTACCCAATAACCTTCTCTCTGCTTTAGGCAGTAGGGATATACCACAGGGATAACAGGCTTCTCGAATGTACCAATGCCCCACCCCTTCTATGGCACCCTTGTTACCCTGTTGGGGCTGTGCCACTTCTGGCAAACAGCCCATTATTCTGAGCGTAACTCCCATTATGGCAGAGCCACACTCCTTTTTGTTGGTTATAAAACAGTAAAACAAAAAAAACAAAAATAGATGTCAGTGGGAAAAAGGGGGTAGGGTATCCTTTACTGCTCTCAATCCCAGTATACAACTACGAAAACATAACGTACAGCTTGAATTACTACAATATCCTTGGGCCTTTAGGGAGGAACCACCTAAACAATACTATATAATCCACTAAGCAGGTAGACTTTTCTAGAATGACTAATAATTTTCTTTTTAATTTTTAAGAAGACAATAAAGTTAAGTGGTAAAATCACTCAATGGCCCTCATTACAACACTGGCGTTAACCCATGGCGCTATTAGCACCATGGTTGCTGTCGGTGTTGTAACAAGTCCGCCAATGTTCAATGGGGAATTACCACCCCATTCCAAGGTTGGCAGGGCGGTAATTCCCCATTGAACATTGGCCCTTCCCCATTCCCATTTTTGCCCCCTAGGGCTCAATGGGACTGGGGAAGGCGGTAATTACGCTACTGCAAATTGCGGTACCTTAATTACCTCGAAGTTCCCTTTGCGGGTCCCTACTTTAATGGCTGGTCCAGACCAGCCGTTCAGGTCGGGTCCCGCAAAGGGACCTCGTAATTAGGTACTAAGGGGTTAATGGTGCCGCAGCCTTTTACGGCGTTGTTAACCCCTTAGCGCCAGGGTCATAATGACCCCCAATAACAGTTAATCACAAACGCATGTAAACATAAAATCCATGAATACTGCAATGATAAGAAGAAACAAAGTACTGTGAAACAGTATGCTGGACCAGCCACAGTGGTCCTCCGTATAGATTAACCCAACAAGGGTAACCCCTGGGCCTTTAAATTAAGGAACTGACGTACCTAAAGTGTGTAAATACTTGAGAAGTGAACTAAGCCCCCATGGACCTTGCAGCCTCTTTAAAATGTATTTATTCTAGAGGAAAGATCTCCCGTGAGGCCAACAGCAGAACCAACAGACCACTAAATAAAAAGAAATTGCACTTTATGACTGATGACTTTCAGCCATATTATGCAACAGACACGGACACAGAAGAGCTAACCTAGAACTAGTTCCTAGACACACGCTGGGGAGCTCAAAGGCCAAAGCCTGCAATCACTCCCCACCACCTGGCACCAAACCCCCTAGTCCAGGTCGTACACACACACTGTTATAGGGTAAGCCGGGTACCAATGAGAGCCTTCACACACAGGTCCATTTGGTGTAGGCCGTATTAAACAGCAAGCATAAGATTGACTTGGATCAGATGCCTAAACACTCACAGGGAGCTCCAAGGCCAAAGGACCACAGTCACTCCCCAGCACCTGGCTCCTAATCCCCTAATCCGTCTGACCGCACACGCTAGAACAAAGCGGGCCAAAGTCAGGCAATAACTTACACATCCATATAGTTCCAGGACCAACGTCAGTAGGCAACAGTCAACCCAGCTAAACTCTACACGTGTTTCCATGCGATGTAGTACAACACTCTTACTTCTGCTGATGAAATATCCAATAAAGGTAGCAGGAGCAGCAGGCAGCGGGCACCGGACACCAGACATACTGCTTCACACACCGTGCTGTGCTCCGCATCAGTTTTGTGTATTTATTGGACCTCCTCTTAGTATCCGTCACCAAGATGATAGAAATAGAAACAGGACTCCTGGGACTCCTGGGCCCTAGTCCTTATTTCAGCTCCACTCAACACACGCCGTGCTAAATTAGTGAAAGAAAGTAGTTTTAAAAGCACAACACTGGTCTGCACCATAAAGGAGAGCGTTCCACCAACTCCACCAGAAACACTGCTTGACATACCACGTACACTGGCAATGTACGTGATTGAAACCTGCTCCCTTAAGTAAAGAGAGGTTTCCTTATCTTGGGGAGAGCAAGGGGCTACAATAGGAGTCTATATTTGTATGAGCCTCTTTTGTTGGTCACAAAATCCCCAATGTCAACACTGAGACTTGGGATGGCTTCTTGGTTGTTTCCAAGGGCCAACTGATTTCCATTTTGTTGAGCATTGATAGAGTGTGTCCATCTGGACAACCATCTCTGAAGTCTATTGATGTAGCTGGCATACTGGGCTTTGCAAATTAGAGAGCAGAAAGGTTATGAATGTTTTAATGAAAAGAATTCTTCTGGTGGTAATCTCCTGAGACATTTTCCCACCAGGTGATGTATTCAACACACCATTTGTCTTTGGGTTGCATGGGGTGATATGCAGAAATCTTGTAGCGTTTTGCATATATATTCTATTTTATAAAAACTGCTCCTCTGCTGGTTTCCCTAATCTAATACTTTGTTTCCTTATACCCTCCATTGTCACTCTTGTCTTTCCTCTGAGTTTCTCCTGTTTCCTTTCAAACTCCTCACTACCTCTTGTTTCTCTTTCAAACTACCTCTGATATGTCCTTCCAAATGCCTCTCTTTCTGTAGTTTCTACTTCAAATTCCGTCTGATGTCCCGTTTTGACCTCCTCTCCTACTCTAGAATCTTCATCAACATCTGCCAGCCGTTTCCTTATAAGTTTCTCGTTCTCTCTTGTAACCTCCTTCTGGTGTCTCTAACCTGTTTACTTGGGTCTCCCTTTCACTGCTTCCTCCTGATGGATCTCGCCAATAGCTCCACAAATGTCTTCCTTGTAGTTCCTTCACTGCTCCTCAATGTTCTGTCTCACTTTCTCATATATATCTCCTACTATAATTCTTGCCACCTCCCAGATGTACCTCTCTACAGCCTACTTGTCTTCAGCCCCCTTTTATTATTGTTCTCTGTTCTCTCAGTTATCCTCCAACACTCCTCCATTTAACCTTCTGGTTTCTCTCTCCACCTGTTCTGCGCAATTCCCAACCACCTTTCTTCCCAACCGTCTTAGTCACTTCTCTTCTACCTGCTGCTCTTAGATCTCTTATCTCTATACTCCTTGACTCAGCATGCCCCTGTCCCTTCACCACCACCTCCTCTCTCTACTTTCTTATTACTTTCAGCTCTGCCACCTCCTTCACCTGGTTTCTCTTCCTCCAGCACCTCTGTCCCTTGCTAACCATTCATCCACACTATCGTGGAACAGCCTTTGCTTCTTATAGGTTGCCAACCACTTCCTTTAGGTCACCCCATGTGGAATCAGGTACACCTGAATGTCATTATAGGTCCTGTAATGGGATTTAGTGCCATCTTTGGAAAAGCCAAACCGCTGAATTGTATTATTGTTCCCCACAATTGCAGCAAAAGAGACAGACCATAGTTTTGACCTGCCCATGCACATGCTCCTCTACATATGCATGAATACATGTAAGTGAGACACTATCTTGTAGGTTCCTCCTTTTTGCCCATTGCAGCTGGTTCATCTCTCTGAATTCTGATGATTCATCTGATTCATGTCTATGCGCTGAAGTAAAGTTCTCATACATTCTGATCCTTCTGGGTTGCTTCAAACCAGATTTGTTCAAATGTTTATTGAGGGTCAGTCATGTATCTACTCCATGGACATCTCTTTTTATTTGTTATTTTTAAATTACATTTTTATATTCATTTTCAAAAAAGTAAGTAATATTATATAAGACAGTGAATATTATAGCAGTAGACAATGGGCCTCATTACGACCCAGGCGGTAAGGGGTTAACGGCAGCGTTAACAGCGCCGACCCTTACCGCCTGAGTACGAGGTCCCTTAGCGCCATGGCGCTTTTAACACCTGCTTTTAGCAGGTGTTAAAATCCATGGCGCTAAGGGACCATGGAGTTAATTACGCCACCGTAATTTACGGTGGCGTAATTAACGCCTTCCCCACTCCCATTATACCCTATGGGGCAAAAATGGGAATGGGGAAGGGTAAATGGGGATTGGGGACTTACCGCCCCGCCAAGGTCGGAATGGGGCGGTAAGTCCGCCAACCACCATGGCGTAAACGTAGTTTACGCCATGGTGGTAAAGTCACGGCCCAGGCGGTAACTTACCGCCTGGCTCGTAATGAGGCCCAATGTCCACACATGCACATGACAGACTCCCAAATGTTGTTAATAACTGCAATCAGTGAAATAAGTGACAGAGGCCCTCATTACGACCCTGGCGGAAAGTGACTGACCGGACCGCCACAGCGTAAATAGCGTTTCCGCCATTGCACGAAGGAGCAAAGTGCGGGCCATTCCGACCCATCGGGCACGAGCACCACGGCATGGCGGAAGTGCAAAGTCCGCGATGGCGGAAATGACCCCAAAACGGCCCACACCGCCGCCGTACGGCGCCCTAGGTGCAATACCGCCACCCATCACAGCGGACACCGCAGTGTGCGCCCACCGGAAAGTACGGTGACCGTAAATATACGGAAACGGAAGTAAAAACATGGGCCCGGAACGGGAAACATCCCGCCGTACACCTATAAAACCACAAAAACCACACAACCACTAAAAACACTACCCCGAGACACACCCCAACCCGTCATCCACCCTAGTGAAACCAAGAAAAATGGGAAAAGTAGCGAAGAAAGCGTGCGACCGCAAGCGGCAGGTCCACTTCTCCCGTGAGGAACTCACCGTGCTAACAGAGACCCTCCAGGAGAATGCTGCCGTCGTCTTCTCCACGCAAATGACCAGGACGGCACTTGCGAACAAGAAGGCCATATGGGCTCTGGTGGCACAGCGGGTAAGCGCGGTGGGGACCGCACCCCGCAACCCACAGCAATGCAGAAAGCGGTGGGACGACCTGCGGATACGCGTCCGCAGCATACTCTCTGCCAACCGCAACATTGCCACAGCCACCGGGGGAGGTCCTGAATCACCCATCAAGTTGACCCCCTGGGAAGAAATCTGTGCCTCCACCATCGGAATGGAGAGCATAGAGGGAGTCGGAGGGATGGAGAAAGGAGTGCAGACATCCGAAGATTCAGGTAGGTGGGCCAGATAAAACAATGCTAAATCCACAATGTCCAATCATGTGAAGTACCATGTGTCCACATAGTGCAACAGAAACACATGTCCAGGAGAACGTCCACACACATCGCCCTGATAGCGCACTTTAAAACTCACAATAAATACATAAATAATTAAAAACCCCTAAAACACCCACTACACGTGCAGCAGGCACACCCTAACTGCAGGCTGCCAAACAACTGCACCCTCACTCCACACACAAATGAAAGCACCTCCAAGGCCCCGACCCAAATCACCCTCAGGTACCCCCCCAATGCATGTGATACAATGCCATTCCAATACCCACAGACCCATTAATAACCCTCGCCCTCCCTTACTCCACCACAGGTTCCGATCCAAACGACGAGCATCAGGACACCCCTACCAGCACACCTGCAAAGAGGGCCAAGACCAACGGCCAAAGACCCTCCACCTCAGCTGCACGCATCAAGACACGGCAGCTGCACACAACAGGTGGCAGCACAGAGGAGGGAACATCAACAGGCACCCCAGCAGCCAGCATGCCCACAACACCACCACCACAGGTCCCCCCAACGGATGCCACAGAAGGCACTGCCTCTGGTGGCAGCAGCACCATAGGTGACACCCCATTGATGGCAGCATGCTCCGACACAGAAGACGGGGATGTCGAAGTCAGATCCATCCATGACCTGTCCCATTCCCCCTGTCTGTCCCATCCCGTACAACATGAGGATACCACGCAGGGGCACCCACAAGACGACGACTGGCCATCCCCCACAAGCCCTGTGGCAAGGCAACATGAGGTCGACAGCCCCTCTGTGACACCCCCGCAAATGGCCATGGCCCAGCAGAGGCAACAGTCCCTCGACCAGTTAATCGTGCAACAGCAGCAACAGGCCACGCTCCTCAAGGACCATGCCGATGAATGTGGGCGCACTAAGGCAGACATAGAAACATCAACTGAGACACTCAGGGCAGAAATGGAGAGAAGTACAGAGACACTAAGGGCACAAATGGAGAGTAGCACCGAGAGCCTGAGAGTCCAAATGGAGAGAAGCACCGAGAGCCTGAGGGGGGAACTGCATGCGACGTCCAAAGACGTATGTGCCGAACATGCCGCAGTGCGCCGTGTGCTCACTGAGCTCTCACAAACCCTTAGGGACATGCATGGACATGAGCAGGCAGAAACATCATCCGTTGCAAGTTCCGTCCAGGGCAGCCCCCAACGTAGATCTGGGAGGAACCTGCGCTCCACAGGCAGGGGTGCCCCTGATACCCGCAGAGGGGGCTTGCAATAGCGACAGCCCACTGACAATGAGCATCTTTGGACACTGGTGTTCGGGGGGGAGGTAGGAGGGTGGAGGGGGTGTGTTGGGCTCACTTGGGTGGCGGGTCGATAGGGTGTTCAACATGATATCACATATGCCATAAACAGTGCACGATCAACCAATGAGATGTGTGGACAATGATCTTTGTGTACTAGGCCATCATAGGCGTACAGTCCATATTGTGCATGTACCAGACACACACAGTGCCACGAGTCCCGTGTCCATGTATCAGCCACCAGGCGTGAGTGCTAGAAGCATGCATCAATGAGATGCTGACGAATGTCACGGCCCTCCGGTGCCTCGCAGACTCCTTGAGGTGCTGCCACATCCCCACCCTCATCATGACCATCATCAGGTGCTTGCAGTTCTGCGTCAGGGGGCATGGGCACATTT
Organism: Ambystoma mexicanum; assembly: GCF_040938575.1. Lineage (NCBI taxonomy): Eukaryota > Metazoa > Chordata > Amphibia > Caudata > Ambystomatidae > Ambystoma > Ambystoma mexicanum. The sequence goes on along the minus strand of NC_090941.1, from coordinate 97,630,154 downwards.
CTACGTACACACATGTTGTGGAGCATGACACATGCCATGACCATCTTTGCAACCTTCTCATGGCGGTACAGGAGTGCCCCGCCAGACCTGCTGAGGCAGCGGAAACGAGTCTTCAGTAGGCCGAATGCCTGTTCAATGACTACACGGGTACGTGAGTGGGCATGGTTGTAGTCCTCCTCATGCTGGTCCCGTGGGTTCCGGACTGGTGTGAGGAGCCATCTCTTCAGTGGATACCCAGCATCACCTGTATGTGGATGATAAACGTATGATGTGGAATGCCATTGCTACGTACGCACACCCCCCCCCTTCCTGCCAGGTCATTGCCGCATCACATACCCCACATCATCATGCATGCAATGAGACTCACCGAGTAGCCAGGATCTGTTCCCTGCGTGTCGCTCCATGTAGCATGGTATAGTGGAGTTCCTCAAGACCATAGAATCATGGGTTGATCCAGGGAATCTGGCACAACAATGTGTAATGATCCTGTTGGAGTCACACACCATTTGTACATTCAGGGAATGGAATTGTTTTCTGTTGCGGTACTGGGCCTCCATGGCATGTGGGACGACCAATTCCACATGGGTGCAGTCGATGGCACCAATGCAACCCGGTATGCCGGCAAGTGCATGGAATCCCACTTTTGTGTTGGTAATTTCCTGCTCCGAGCGTGGTAGAGAGATGTAGTCGTCTGCGTGCTGCAGGAGGGCATCAAGCACTTGCAATAGTGTCCGTGAGAACAGTGGCTGAGAAATGCCATGCAACTGTCCGACTGTGTGCTGGTAGGTGCCTGTGGCCAGGAAGTGTAGTACAGACACCACCTTCAGTAGGGGTGGGATGGCGGTTGGGCTATCTATCATGCTGACAAGGTCAGCCTGTGTCATGTCCACAATGGCGTCTATGGTGTCCCGGTCCAAACGGTAGAGGGTGTGGATCTGCTCATCAGTGAGGTTGAACGGATGTGCTCGGAGGCGTGGGATTGCGGGCTGCCTGCGTGGTGGTAGCGGCTGTGCTGGCGGCCCTTGCTGGCCCTGCCTTGGCCTCCTCCTCCTCCTGCGTCTCCTCCGTGCGGGCGGTTGTAGTTGGTGTTCGTCTGCTTCTTGGAGTTGGAGTACTTGCAGTGCTATCAGGTCCCCCAGGGCCAACATCGCGAGTCCTGCCGGTAGCATTTCGGTGTGGTTGTGGGAGGAGACCGGGTGTGCAAATCATGTGTTTTCAGGCTGTATGGCCTCCACCTGTGGTGATTCATTCCACCTGTGCAAGCAGCTCTCCCCTTTGGGCGAGCACGTCCCGCACACAACGCTGCAAATCGAGGAATGGCATCTTGCAAATGCAATCATGTATTTGGACCCGATGGCCGTGTAACATTTGTTGATATGTACAATCGGCTATGGTCCCATTGTTTCACATACAATCTTTGCAGTCGCGAACAGACTTGTGATGGGTCAGTGGAACGTAGTACTCGAGTAACGGTGGGCCCTCATGCATCACTGTACCGAGTTGCAACGACGGGCGGGGCGTCCCATTAGTGGGTGAAGGCAGTTGCCATTTTCACACACAGCCGCACTAGATGGATTAATTTGTGATTTCAAACGGCCACAGATGCCTTTTCGACGTGATGTTGCAAATGAGGAATTCGAAGGGCGGCGCTTTCGGTTTTCAGCTAGCGGCGGGGAGATGCCCACAGGTCTGACTGCAAATATAACGTTCTATTGTTCAATGTCCTTGAGCCAGGGGCCATGGCGAGGAAGCAATGATTGATATGAATAGTTTGGGATGCGCAATAGCGACGTGGGCGATGAGGCCGGACGTTCCCAAATACATGCTACTTCACAACACTTGAATTACGGGCTGGGGCACTGTGGATTTTGCAGGCTGCATGACGCACAGACTCAATGGAAATTTCTAATGTTATGTGAGTAAACAATCAGGCGTTTTTATACCGTGATGAGGGAATGAGGAATGGATGCATGGCCAGGTGATTTGATACAGGGTTTGCCATGTACAGGGCTTGTTGGATTCTATCCGCCTCCCCTGCGCTATGTGATGCAGGGCTGCCATAGTGGGACCATCGTCTATCTGGCCTTGTTGAGCCCTCCCTGTCTCGACGCGCCTTCAGACACTTGTGTGCATGCATGTTAACATTCCCATCTGATGGAATCTGTTTTGACAGACGCATGCACAGGTACACTCGTTTGTGATGGTGTTTACACCTCGATATAGATGGTTATGAGTCGCAAGTGGCTTTGGGGTGGTGATGATCCTTTGGAGTGGGCTAGCATGCATATGGCTGTGGATTTAGTGTGATCATTGAAGTGAGTTGTTCGAATGTAGTTCTGATGGCCATTCTGTTCTTTTTCTTTTCTTTTGGTTGACAGGTATCTCCTCCCCTTTTGCCACTGCCATCTGTATGCCACTCCTGCAGATGGCTTTTACTCCCGACACCTGCTGCTTCGTGTTAATCAGTGGAGCAGCATTACGATCTTATGGGACGATCGCCAATGGGCCACATGCCCTTACGCAGTACTAGTGGCTCGGAGCAACATTTCGGCCTTTCAGCTGGACTAGTGCCTCCCCATTGGGACGGCCCTGCAGTTCTGTGCGCTTCCATGTTGCCTTTTCGTACGTGAATGTGGCTCTGTGTACCATGATGGAACAGGGCGTCACACAAGTAGTAGCTGGTCATTCCTTGCGGATGCAGCCCACAATGGTGATATGTGTTTTGGAGTTCATGGACTAATGGCTGTATGGGCTTGGTGATTTTGTTGTGCATTAAATTTCTATTCTGATATGGGCCGTGTAGCGTTCTTCTTTGCGAGTGATGTGGCATATTCCTATTTGGGGAGCGTTGTATTGTGAGGAGATCTGCATTGGGTTCCAGCTTCGGAGTTTAGTTGCGTGGTACTGTGCTGGGCGCGTTTGCCTACGGAGTGAGGTCAGGGATGGGGGCTTCCAATATGACTGTTTGAATGTTGTCATGCTCAGGGGCGGGGGATTGGGTTTTGTGTAACAGATGCCGGTCAGCCAGGTGGACTGGTGGAATGTTGTGATTTTCGGAATATTGCTGGTCACAGGTGCCTGTGTTTGCGTGCGTTTCTGGGGGGGGGGACTGTGGTCATGTCCATTGGAATGGCTTCTGTATTCGTGCCATCTGTGCCCTGCAGCTCCCATTGACCCCTCTTGTGATTCTTTTGTTCGTTGGCATGCATGGGTGACTTGTACTTTTCACTGGTTGCATTGTGACTTCATTGCACCTACGGGGAGTTGTACTTTGTGGGCAGGGAGCGGTGTACAGGCACTCAGTGGGGCCGTTTACGGTTGATTCGCGATGCCGTACTTCTCACCATGGCGGAATGGTACTTTCCGCCATGCTTGATGGCGTTAGGTACATGTCCGCTAGGGTCGGAATTCGCGTACCCTTGCGCCATGGTGGTATTTACGGTTTGGCATGGCGCGCGCGCGCGTACTTGGTGCAGTTAGCGTTGGCGTTCACTACGGTGTCGCTAATGGCTTCGTACTTTGCGGTGACGGGTCATAGTCACACCGAGCGCTATTCGATGGCGGTATTGCATTTCCGCCATCGTTTTCCGATTTCCGCCAGGGTCGTAATGAGGCCCAGATAGTCCAAAGACAGGTGAGTCTGTGTACAGGCAAATATATTCCTGATAGTACCATTTAATTAGACAATGGGCCTCATTACACAGATGGCGGTAAGGGTTTACCGGTACCGGTATTTTACCGGTACCGGTAAATCCTTACCGCCTTACTACGAGGTCCCTTTGCGGGTTGGGGAATTTAATGCCTGCTTTTTGCAGCCGGTAAAAACCAACCCGCAAAGGGACCAGGGAGCTAATTGCTGTACCGCAATTTGCGGTACCGTAATTAGCGCCTTCCCCATTCCCATAGAGCCCTATGGGGCAAAAATGGGAATGGGGAAGGGCAATGGTGGAAGGGGGAATTACCACCCCGCCAACCTTGGAATAGGGCAGTAATTCCCCTTTCCACCAAGGCGGTGCCGGTATTTTACCGGCATGAACCATGGCGCTAATAGCGCCATGGTTCACCGACATCCATGTAATGAGTCCCAATATCTTTTTCTTCAGGCTAGTATACTGAACTTCTGACTCTAATTAGTCCACTAAATACAATGGGTAATATCAAACCAACTCTATGGTTCATTGTAGATGTGTAAACATCAGCATATTACATTTCCATTAACAAAGGATCATCATTAACAAGGATGTGCTTAGGTATAGTGGTGCAATTTGCATTACATAGGTTTATAGTTAAATCTTAGATCTCAAACAGCAAACTTGTAAAAATGATATATTATTGAGAACAAAGTCAATACACAAATGTAAAAAAAAAACAAATAGGTAAGGGTATACTATGTAAATAATCTGGTGTCAATTCTTGGGTGCCCTCATATTGTAGGAATGTGATAGTATGTGGGATTCCGAAAGTAGACAATCCTAGAAGACTGCTAAGGTAACATGGGAGATGCATTTCATAATGCATATTTGAGACAAACGTAGTATTTATTAATCACTTTGGTTCAGAATGTCAATTTATACATATACAAATGTTTGATCTGTATCCTATAGGTGGTGAATTAAACATTCATGCAATGCCACTTTGGCCATACCTATATACCAATCTTGTTATTTGGTATAGTGGTTTTCCATTAATATCATGCAATGTATAATTTGGCCACCATAAACAATGTGCACAGCCATCTACTCCAAAGTTTGGGCAGTTCTTAAAGGGATTGGTCCCAAGTCAAGTCAGACCTTGTAACAGTCCTCTGTCTTAGTCTTGGGGAAAGGTAGGGTGATGCGGAGAATACTCCCTCTGCCTTCTTTCATCCCAGCATTGATGCACTTGTGGAGTCAACTGCCCCTGTGACCACCCCATACCTGGGAACAGGCAGGACACTTAATCACATTGAGAGACAGGGCTCCACAATAGTTTGTATGACAGAGGGGTTGGTGGTCTGAGTCTGCCATGAGTTAGATGCCATGTGTAAGCTATGCTGGACAGATACTTCAGGAGGTCACAGAGAAGCACTTTTTCACTCATCGCTTGCTTTGGTTCACAACAGGTGATTGGTGCCCCATGGAGTCAGATTTCTAAACAAGCTGTACTCCTTAATGATTGCATCATTTCTCTGATCAATGGTTAAGGATACAGCTCCTTCCCCATTATACTGTTTTGAAATGTATTTTTAGTTTTAGTCATGCTTAGGGCATGATGTCTAAGCAATAACTCAAGCCGTGTAATCTGTAGGGTGATGTAAAAATATTAACCACCATGAATAGAGCTCCTCATTCAGTTTGAATGCCTGGACTTTATGCCAGAATTATCTAATGTTTGGGAGCACATTGTACATAAAGTAATATTACTGCTAGACTATACTTCACCAATCTTGTTCCCATTGCCCGATTTGTTTGGTAAATAAAGCTGAATGTTCTGATACAGAATAATGATATATTGAGAAACTATGATAGACTACAATGCTTCTGGGCAGGGCCAGATATCGGGGAATATGAGAATGTCGACTAAAGGTTTAGGCCAGTAAGCATTTACCTTGCTTTAGAGATAAACCAGCCAATGGCTGGTTGTTATATTGGGAAGGCAGCATATTGTTTTAAGCTGCCACTCATTAATCTGATGAGGCAGCATCTCACGACGAAGCACCCTGCTAGAGCCTTGAGTAAGAGGTTGTTCTGCAACCTACTAAGAGGGAGTAGACAGATTAAAGTAAACAATATTCTGATACTATAAAGACTAGCTTTGGGGAGAACTCTTGGTAGGAGAGTAGATGACAGAGCTAGTTGAAGGAGGCAGGCAGAAGCTGGAGGACCACCCAGAATCAGCCTGGCACTCAGACTAGAATCACTCTATCTTTTGCCTGAATTTTAGAGCCTCTGATATTAGATGTGTTTGTTTATGAGTCTCAAGAGGTCTTTTCCTCAGTGATTTTGAGGTGTAGTACTATTTTTGACTGAGCTGTAGGGGAGGTATCCCTACCCAAGGCAATCAGCTCACTACCTATGGACAGATCACATTCTTAATTGGCTGTTGCTGGCTCCATGGTAAAGTCCAATTGACACTGAATCTTTTTGAAACATTTTTGCCTATTTTGGCTGATTTTCGTGAAAGGCGACTATGCTGAATTTGATAGGATTGTGCAGATCGCAAGGCTCCAGGCATCCAGGTACCCAGCTTCCAGCTCTCATCTCCTTACCTTCTAAGGGTAGTAGTGAGTGTGAAAAGCTGTTTTAACCATCATTAACATCACATTGGGAAATAGGAGCGGTCCATTGAGATCTATTGAGCTAGTTAATTACTTCTATAGTGGCTGTTATACTTCAGAAATGAGTGATTGGTCTAGAGTAGACATAGAGGCAATGACAGTGATAGCTGCACATTCATTAATAATATTTTGCATATTATGTGTAGTGGCATAATGGTAGTAATGTTTCTTTATTATTTATTTCTCATAATTAAAAGAAAAATGTTACACTATACAGGAGTGTGTAAGAGCATTTATTAAGTGTTCATTATTGAGAATCGTGTCAGAAACATGAGCATTATGTATGGGGTATCTATTTGAAGTACTGTATATTGATATGATATATATATTACATGGCCTGCGTTAGCGGCCATGTAGTTATGGTTAAGTTGGTAAACCCATAGGAAGATCACTTTTTGGGTGGCGTATAACTTTGCTCCCCGTGGACGAATCATCACCAAAAAAATGTATATGGCCCACTCTGAATTTTATTGCATAGTGCAGTGAGGTTTGGTGGGGACAAAGTTATAGGGGGGGGGTCACAAAATGTTTTTTTTCCCCATAGGCATAATGGGAAAAAAAATTCTGTCATGCCTACAGGCCAAACCGCTGGACGGATTTTCACCAAATTTGCAGCAGGAGCAGTGGCTTGGTCCCAAAAGTGTGCTTTTGTTAATTTGGTGTAAATCCATCCAGTAGTTTTTTGTTAAACAAACAAATCGTAAGACAACAAAATTAATGATATCTATGTCCGCTACGTGGACTCACTTCCCTGTTTGGTCCACGGACTAGCCTCTGATTGGCTGTTTGGTCCACGGACTGGCCTCTGATTGGGCAGAACAATTCATGGACTTTTGCGTGGTCCGCGGACTTCGGGACGCGGCTGCTGATTGGGTGGTGAGAAAACATGAAATGCGTCGGTTTTCCTGAAATGCCTGCCATCTTTTTGGGGTCTGTGGACAGCGCAGTGAAAACTTTTTTAAAAAAGCAGCATTGCACTTGTCAAACTCAACAATCTCTGGGGATGTAAGAGGGATGAGGATAGGATTGGATATGTCCATAAGAAGCCAAAAAACAGGTTCTTTCAGCCACGAAAGTCTGCGGACACTCCAGATGTCCTGGGGCAGTCCTGTGGTGTTTGCAGACCCTTCAGATGTCCTAGGACATCTGTACCTATTTCTGCATTACAGGGCTGGGGAAAAGCAGTTTTTCGATGGCTTATAACTTTTGCGCCACTCAATGAAACTGCATGTAATTTTGCAATTTTAATCTAGAACTAATCCTGAATGGTTTTGCAAAGTTTTGTGAAACTCTGTCAGGAGGCGGCAAAATTATAGGGGTGGCCCCAAAATGTTATTAAAGGCATATAAATTTGGTGTCATTTGACGAATCTGCGCAACATTTGGCAACACGATTCTGGATCTAGATATAAATGGTTTTCTAAAGATTGGTGGGATTTTCTCAAGAGGGTGCGAAATTAGAGGGGGGTCTCAACATTTTTAGGGAACTTATAACTTTGTTGCTATTTGTCAAATGTGGAAAAAAGTTTTGAGAAAGATTATAGACCCAACCCTCAATGTTTGTGTAAAGACTGAATGGATTTTGTCAAGTGGGGGCTAAGTTATATGACTATTGTATGTACATACATTTTGATACTTTTAAAAAAATAAAACATTGGTGAATTTCAAGCAAACTCGTGGAGAAAACTGGTAAGGACATGAAAGCATGGTTTTGCAAATTTGCAGGTGTTTTATTTTTTGACAAGTGTCATAATGTAGGTACAAAAAATTGTCGTATCCCTTTGGTGACTGAGGTATAGCCTATGGCCGTGGGCAGTAGCCAGATTGTCTGGGTCATGGCATAGGGTCATGACGCGGCCAATCTGGCTACTGATCATGACTGCTAGGGACAAAAAATGGTGTTAAAGTGGCTATGGCTACCTGGGACCGGCTATGTGGTAAAGTTATTCGAAGGTAGGATAGGTTTGAAAGGGAAAAAAAGTGATTGTAGTAATATGTTCATAAGGTTTTGCAGGCTGCCATGGCAAGGGAAGAGGGGCTGTGTACGGGTCCCTGCCTTCTCTTTCCATGTTGGCTGTCTTGGAAAAGGATTTTCCTTCCTACAGCGGGACGCCACAGGCATCCCGCTATAGGAAGAAAAATCTATGTTTTAGCACCCTGGGTTCCCGCTTTGGGAAGCAGGGGTGCTAATGGCCATTATCCCCCATTTCAGGGGCTGCAATGGACGGTAATGGTCTGTAGCCCTCCTAATTTATTTATTTATAATGCGCCAATGCCCGCAGACATCAGGCTGTGTGGTTACAGTATTTGTTGAGGAAAATGAGGCGGAGGAAGGCAGCTTACTACTTGATGAGAAAGGAACTACCTTTCTGAGAGCTTTGCGGTCATTGGATTTGGTGTGGCGGTGCATGGAGGTGGTCCCATAGGAGTACTGTCCAGTTAATCTGCGACTGAGTACAAAATATACTCAGTGCATTTCACTTTGGTAGCTTTAGCCTTTGGTACACTCCCAACAGTATCAAAGAACTGGCACACCCATGATTCGATCTTGGTGCTAGAAGTAGGCACTTCCTCTACCTAATCTTCTTGGTCCTCTTCATTGTCTTTGAAAGTACTGCACTATTTTTGTTGTGAAGGTCCTCCAGCTGGTGGTGGTGGTGGCTCTTGGGGAGGAGGGATGGAGTAATTGAAGCCATTTTTAAGATAAACAGCAGTTTTTATAAAATTCTTCCAAGTATGTACTGTGTATTAGATAGGTAATGGATAATGAGTATAAAAAGGTGCAGGAGGTGTGCAAGGGAAATTTTGAAGTTAAATGTTCCTAGATCAGTAGAAAATGCAGTTCCGAACTGTCTTCCAAGCACGGATATGATCACTAAGTGCAGACGCCTTTGCGAACACCTCACCATGCCACACGCAAGCGTATGGTCACGTGGCACTATCCAGAAGGTCTGCAATTAAATCAGACGTTCGCGGACATTTACGGATGCTAAATTATTGCAAAAAGTGTGCAGACGTGTTAAAAATGATGCTACAAGGTGAGAAATAGCAGAGGTTTAAGGTGAGACTTTGTAAATTGGACAAACATATTGATTATTGGCTAAGTATGATATTAGTAAGTTGTAGGAAAATAGCATGCGTTGGTAAAAACCCATGAAATTCACTGAAAAAACTTTGTTAAAAGGACAAAATTGTGACGCTCACCTGACTCCCACGGAGGCTCTGGCCTGGTTTGCGCTGCTGTGACCTCTTCTAAGGTGATGCGCAGGGTTCGGAAGACGGACTGGACCGAGCCCACAAATCTGGCTTGTCTGGCTCGCAGAAGTATCCTTCTGTAGGCGAAAATAGGGGATTAACTGTCTGCGGGGTAATGCAATCAGCCTCCCACTTTCCCCTCTCACCCTCCTCGAAACCCTTCTGTGATTCCTCGTAGCGTCTCACCTTAGGATCTGGAAGGACGAGCTCTCCATCCTGCTTCTGATGCAGGGGCGCGTTGGTATCCAGTTACTTCACTGGATTTTCGGACTGGTGAGAACCAAACTTGCTTGGCTTCCAGGTAAGTTTTTTGATAAGAGGTTCCCCTTGTGTCAATGCATTAATGTACTAATGCTAGTGTCTTTTTCCCCATAGGGGCCGGGGTACGGAATGCCGGGGAACAGGCACCGACCCGAGATGAGAGGTGAAATCCTTGTAGAAATCAGGTAAGTCTTTAATGAGCGTTTTTTGGTAATGTCTTTTCATTCGCTCATTAACGCTGATGTCTCTTTTCCCCGTAGGGGCCGGGGTCCGGAAATGCCAGGATGCGGCGCGGACCCGAAATGAAGAGGGAATGAATCAACAGGTAAGTCTTAACATGGAGATTTAGCTTTCCTTATTCCCTTCTCTCTCTCACCTTTTGTTCTGATCTTTTTCTCCCTAGGCGCTGCAGCGTGACTGTGAATCCGGATGATCGCTGCTGAACATGGAGGCGCCCTGTAAAGGTGAGTGGAATACGGCGCTGCAGCGATCGACGCGATGAGCTTTTAAATAAAAGTCTTCCTTTTCAGGATTGTCGGCGAGATGTCTCCAGGATGCGGCTTTAGCAGGTAAGGACTTTTCCTTCTTCTGTTCTCTTCTTCTCTTCCTTTGCAGGTGATCCAGGATGCTGGCAGGCGTGGCAGAAGTCTGGATGCAGGAGCAGACATGGTGAGCGTCCAGCTGCTAGATGCAGAACAACGCGAAGCACGTGTGGCTGTTCGGGTGGGGTTTAAATAGCCTTGGAAGAAGTTCCAGGTATGTATCCTTCCTCCAATCAGGTATGTATCCTTCCCCGGCCACGCCCGGATGGTAAATTAGACCCACAGGTTAACTAGTTCCTTTCAGGACTGAAGGAGGCTGGGATCCTGCAGCATGGTCTGCATCAGGTAAGTGCACCCAAGCACTTCCATAATGAGCCTGGCGCCTGTGGCGCCAGGACTGATGTCTTTTATGAGCCTGGTGCGCCAGGACACTGTCCAAAGGGCCCCTATATGGGGTTGCTGATCCTTCCTTGGGGACTGGATGTCCGCTTTCGGGGACGCAGGGCTTGAACTGGCTCCCCAGGAGCGGGCATCATGACAGAAATGGTTAAGTTGGACTACTAAAATCCTATGAAATTCAATGAAAATACTCTGTTATGGGGACATTATGGTTAAGTTGCACTAATTAAAACCTAGGAAATTCAATGGAAAAACATTGTTACAGGGACAGTATGGTTTTAAGTAAACCCGACTAACCTCAGAAATTCGCCAGTTATGGTAAGCTAAGCAACCATAACTCGCACCACCACCGTGCACTGCTAAAACTAACTCAGGACATCAACGATGACATCAAAAATGTCATTGATGACATCACATATCTGGCTCACTTATTTTGGGTTACTGAAAAATCTAGGCCAGGTGGTTTTATTCACTGACAATCAGAATATTAAAATTCAAAAGGTGCTGTATATCAAAACGTCAACCTTGTCGTATGCTCTTAAAGTACTTTCCTTAGGGTTTGGCCTCAGCTCATGGTGCACATGCATGGGGTAATAGCAGGCTTCAAGCACACAATTCATTTGTATACAGGAAGACAAACTTTAATGCTATTAACATTTTCTGATGATGCTGTTTCTTTCTTCCTTACTTTAGTTTCCCTATATGTGCCTCTTATTTATATGCATTGTGGGTCTTCATGTGTATTGTTTGTACTAGCACAAGTGTGTAGCAATTCTTGACTTGTTAGCTAGTTATTACATGTTTAACATTACACAATCACCCCTGACATCTTGTTAACAACATAATAAAAACAACCCCTTGTAGGTAGGGACTTTTCATCAACATTAATTTCACATGTGATGTCATCAGTGATATTTTTCCACTATTGCCAAGTGCCACTGCAGTATTATGGATATAGGTACATGCAGTTGCGTATTTATTGCTGTAGTACGGGCATAGTTAGACAGCTGTTGCCTTATTCTCACAGTTGGTCATTGAGGAGAGTTTGTAGACCCTCATACAAAGTACTTTTCTTTTTAAGTACTATGAGTGAAACAATACACTGGGCCTCAGTATAAGTTTGCCGTTCTGGTAACAACGGTACCGGTAAGCTTGCCGGAACTGTTGTTAATGGACCGGCAAACTATGAGTTCTGCTCGCGGGTGCTTTCCTGCCCACCAGGTCTGGCCTGGTGAGCGTACCGGCACCCGTGAGCAGAGCATGTCGGATGCACCGGCACCATTCACGAATGGAGCTGGTTCATCCAACCTCCCCTTTCCCATTGAGACCTATGGGGCTCAATGGGAATGGGGAGCATTTTTCCCGGCGGCCGTGAATGGCCAATACCAGGACCGGTGGGCCGTAATGACCTGGTAATTGCACATTCACGGGCGCCGGAAAAAAAATGACACCAGCGGCAGCCGTGCCTGTTGTACTGGCACGGCTACCACCGGTCTTGTAATGAGGCCCATTGTGTGTTTTCCACAGTTATTGTTTCTGTGACTATAATCATTGGGGAAAAACTGTATAGCAGTGTAACTGATACACTCATTGGCCACATGGTGTATGCAAAGTTGTTTGTGTTTTCCAGAGCAGAAGGTTATTTTTGTTTGCAGTTACATATCTGTTGGTGGGTATTGGGCAGTAGGCTATGCTACTTGTGTAGATCAATTATAACATTTTGGTTTCAAGAATATTAAGTAGGCATTTGCAAGTTGTGCTGGTAATCTCAGTAATGGAAGTATCATTGCATTCTTGGGGCAGTGATACTTGCCCATGTGTGAAGCTAGTAGGCTTGCAGTTGTTTTTGGTAAAATCTGCATTGTATCGTAAAAGCATTACTATTACATATTGGCTATGTGAGTATATATGTAAGTTGGAACGATTCTCTTAATTGCAAGTAGTACATAATATGCCATGATTTTCCTTTTGTACCAGCTGCTGAAATGGAATGGAATCATAGTTAGGTATAGATATATACACAAAGCGCTCATTAGGGACTTGTTCGTGCGCCACGTGGCTGCAGAGAGTGCATGTATGTTTGCAGATGTATTTATAGTTATGTTTTTGTTTTCCAGTAGTTGCAGTAAGTACATTAGAAATTATTGTGGAACTTCTTGTGTATTTATAGTGAACCTCACCATTCCTGCACAGTAGTCCAATTCTTGCCTTATTCCTGAGACACTGAATGTGTTGTAAGTGTTGTCAGGATTGTTTGTTGTGTTTCTATGAAGGAGTAGCATTTGCAAACACAACTGGTCTGCGCCGTTTAAGTAAATGTTTTCAACAATTGGTGGCAATTGGAATTGAAGATTGATTGGTACATTTGCATAGCAATTTACACCAGTTGCGTCGGAAAATGTGAATGGACCAGACAGTTCTATGTCTGAGTTTTTTGATGGAAGTTAACTTCGTTTTTTTTTAAGAGGTACTTCTATTTGTGCAGTTGGAGCATTTTCCTTTTTACTACACCCTTCTGTGATTGTGCTAATTGATGGCGTAGCAGCTGCTTTTAGTTTCTTTGGTGGTACTGTTGGTAGATCACTTATAAGTTGTGTTTGCACTAGTTTTCTTTTTCCATGTTTCCGAGCAACAGGGTACATTTTGAGATGGGGTGCGTAGAGTGCACATAGTCTGTTGTACTCTATGATGCAAAGTATGTCAGCCTTGACTTTGTTTGTATCAAAATTGACTAGAAATAGTCATTCAAGTGTACATAGCGTGAAAGTGTTACGTAACTCATGCCTTCTTTAAAGACTGTGCTGCCAATTTCAATTAATGCCTGATCTAGGGTTAGATCTTGCAATTTATTAATAGTGACTGCATATACAAGAGTTAGAGAAAACTGTTCTCTGCGTACATACATGTCTTTGAAAAGAAGGAATCAGGCTGTTGAGCCTCCTATCCTTAAAACTTCTGTAAGTTTGTCAAAAGTGGATGTTGACAAACTGAATGTTGTTGTCACGTGGGTATGTCTGGAAGCCAACAACTATACCAAGTGATACATTAACTAAACCTTGCTCCATGTCAAGGTTACGCTTTAGCATTAATCTACAGTTTAAACTCAATGTTAACATTTTCTCCAAACCAGCTCTCTTAGATATAGAGTTTTCAAAGCTAGTTTGTCTGTGGAGTTAATTTGCACTATTGGTTGCATTTCTTTTTTCAAAATTGTTTCATTGAATTGTGCAAAGCTTGCTAGAGTTGGCATTAAGGAGATACATCTTACCTGTTTGTATGCTAATTGTTCCATGGCATCAGCAGCAGATGTGTTATGCCCGTATAGCTCATGGGTGAGTCTGCTATTTAAGATAGACTGTGCTTCCTTAGGAAGCACACCAATCCGAATACTTTTCAAAAGGTTAGCATAGGTGAAGTCTGCAGACTGACGCATGTTTTGAGTTAGTTCTCTGTATTGGAAATGTTGCCAGATATTAACATTTCCTATGCTGCCAAGCTTGTTACGGCACAGTTTGTGTCCTAAGGTTTTAAAAATAGGTTCACCTTGGTGTTAATTGAAGAAAATCTGCAAAAACAATAACGTGTTTTCCTCCAGAGTTTTTTGTAGTTTTTCTAAGGACCTCTTGCAATCTTAGGTGAATGAAGCCAACATTAGATCGGAGACCATATTAACCTCATCTATTAGGAGCATTATTATTTGTTTCCGAATTCTGCCTAGCTCCACAGCAGCTGGAAGGAGTAGTAATCGGTGTAATGTAACATGTTGTAAACAGCTAAACCTGTGGGGGCAGTTACAACAGCTGAAAGCTTGTTGTTTGTCAATTTTTGGAGGAACTTGCTGATGATTTTTATTAAGATTGTTTTTCCTGAACCAGCTTCACCACTTACATACAGGAGTACAGGTTTATAATTTTTACAGGTGTATGTTTTTGTTTCGTGCTGTACACCATGCTCAATTTCTTCAGTTACTTCAAGGAAAATGCTACTCTGTTCATCATTTAGTTGTGATTTCAGTAGAGCAAATTGTTCTTCAGATTCCTCATACTGACACGTGGTGTTTTCTACTTAAGTCATGGCTAATTCTACATCACTTAGTATGAGTGACTCTCGAAGTGGTTCTTGGCTTCCTGTAACAGAAGGTTGACTACTCTCAGGAGTATCTACGTTTAGTTGTGCTTGAAGTTCTTCCTCTTGTTGGCGTTCATTGTCCAACATGTTTTTGTATTGCTTGAAATTTAATATCTGTTATAGTGCTTTCACTCACATTGAAAGCATCTTCATAGGATGCATGGGTGTCCAATAAATCTTCTTTTCTCCATGGTTTAAAAAGTTGCAGTAGGGACATGTAGTAAAGCTCTCTATGTTGCAGAAGTTAAATGATAGCTTCATATGTGTAATCAGGCTGCATTTGGCAAGTTTAACCAGGCTGCCCTCACAACTTTCACTATGTATTAACCAATTTTTCTCATCTGGTATAATATTATTTCTGTATGAGAAATTTTGGGCTATGTGGTATAGACACAAGGTTTCCAGAGCAGTACTCCTGTTTGGTAGTATGTTTCCAATAAAGTATTTTTCAAAATGTCCTGGTTATTGGGATCGTTTGTGGCTATTGTTTCTATCTCTTGTTAGGATTTCAGTACTCATTTTCGGGATGAAGCTGGACCAAGGCTTACCCAGACTATGTGTTCAGATTTCCCACATAAGGCTGTAAATCATCTGCATCTTCGTAGCAACCACATTCTCTATGGGAGAACATTTTTATGCCAAAGCTGTATCATTTTTGTGACAGTGTTTTGTCAGATAATATGTCATCCCAGAGGTCATTATGCTCTGTTTTCGCAGCTTTGGTTAAGTAGGCTGTGACATATCGTTCAACTGCAGTGGAAATGTCTGCAATCTACTGAACATCTATGTTTGCATTCCACAGGAGGACAATGATTTCATTGTAAGCATTGATGTACTTTGATGCTTTGCTTCTTTTAATGCAGTATGCATTCTAAGTTGATTTGCCTTTCACACTGTGATAACAGAAGACATGAAGCTGTTTTCGTGTCCTTTTGCTGAAAACTGATCTCAGGAAACCAAAGTGGCATTTGGTGTAGTATTTGCCTTTGTTGTTATATCTGCGTCGACAATACTTGCCACATTTATATCTTTGAAACTGCAAAAGTTGTGCATGTAGTGCATGTAGTTACTGTCATGATCCCAGTAAAGGAGCACAGTTCCCATGCAGGCATCACAGGAAAGCAAGGAACTTCACATCAGTCAGAATGTCAACAGTGGCTACAAGCCTGGCACAAATGGCATTTGTCTCATTCATAACATTGCACCTATAGGCTCACATAGCGCTTACATTGGTTTTCATACTCTCAACATGGACGCCGTCAAGTCCATTGTTAACTTACAACACATTCTGACAAGAATCATTTGAACACCGCAGACTTTCAAGTTAAAAGTCTTCAAACCAACACGCCTTGTAGAATACAGGATAGTAAGGTCCACAAAACATAAACACAGGTGCGAAGGGAGGCATTTTCAAAGGTGCACTGCTATACAGTTTCTTATCAGAAAAATATAAATTACAGTAGTTCTATTGTTATTATTGTGGTTTGCATAGAAAAAGAGTCCAGAAAGTGCCCAAATAACACATTCTCTGGCTGAGAAGGCATTACGCTCCAGCAGAGTCCCAGGTAAGCGTTACATAATGCAAAACCAGTACTTAAAATACTCCACCTTAGCTTAATGAAGGACACAGGAATTGATCATTTATCCCAGCTTTTGGGATGGTTAAGGCCAGAAGTCCATGAAGCTAGGTCTGAAACAAACTCTCTTAGGAGAGAGTTGGTGGTTAACAGAGAGCACACTGAGGAATAGGGTCGCCAATTACAGTTCCAAGCAGGACAAGCACCACTTCCAAATTTCTGCTCCCAGTCCTCCTCTGCAAGTCGTTTTACTAAGGAATATTCCCCTAGCAGCCCCAGAGAGATTTACAGGGGACCCACAGTTTTTTTGCAGTTTTTATGAATCAATGTAATTTACACTTTCTTGTAGACCTGGGGTCTTTCCTTCAGATCAGGCCAAGGTGGCATTTGTGTAGTCATATTTGGGGGGACATGCTGCGGGGTGGTCCATACCCTTAGTGAATCGAGATGGTCCATTACTGAGGAATTTTCCTAGTTTTCGGCAGGAGTTAGAGAAACCTTTTGCTCATCCTGCTCAGGGTCAGGTCTTAGATAAAGAGCTGCTCTCTTTAGGCCAGGGTAACCAAGAATTGTTGGCATATATAGCCTCTTTAAATCGATTAGTAGTAGAAACCAATTGACCTAAGGAGAAGAGAACCACACTCTTTCATCGAGGATTAAGTGGAGAACTTAAGGATTTTTGGCGAAAGTAGTGAATCCTCCTAACAGTTTTACCAAATTCATAGACCTGACCATACAGCTGGATCACTGATTGCAGAACCGGCACTCTGATCTGGCCTAATGAGAGGCTAAATCATTTTATGTTCGTTCAAAAGGCTACGGAACTCGTCAAATGACTGAAAGTCATCCTGATCCCATGCAGTTAGGAGGTGTTTAAGGTCCCATATCTAAGGAAGAATGAGACAAGAGAAGACAGAAGAATGTATGTCTCTATTGTGGTTCAGCGGGTCATCAATTATGAAACTGTCCAGTGAAACCGCCATGGAAACCAGTTGGAGCAGTAGAAAAGGATGACAGAAAAATTACAGAAAATGAACAGCCAGAAAATTCCAATGCCTGACAAGTATAGAGGTTGACTTGTCGAGCCAAAAGAAGGAAATTCCAATCTCTCATTTCGTTTTTCCAGTCATCATAAGTAGTGACCTTCAACCTTCTAAGATGTATTCTCTGGAAGCATATGTGGACAGTGGTATGATTAGAAACTACATGGATTATGAACTAGCAGGCAAGATGTGTATTGGTATACATCCAAAGGCTATTGTAGAAAATGTCACCGCAGTAGATGGAACTTAACTAATATCCAGACCAGTGATGAAGTGTACTGAAGTTTGCACCTTGCTTTGCCAGGAAGGACCTCAGGAAAATATATTGTTTGACCTAATTAGTGCTCCACAGTTTAAAGTGATTTTTGGAATTCCATGGCTAGATAAACATAATCCACAGATTGATTGGTGTGCCAAAACCATTGTTTTTACTGAGGAATGCAGGACTTACTGCTATGTTCAAGGCCGAACCCTGAAGAAAGAGTTTCCCGAGGTTTCATGTGAATGACCCACCTTAGGGTTGATAGGAACCCTTCCACTGGAGCACTGAGACGTTCAAGAAGTATTCAAAGAAGAACAGGCTAATGCCGCCACCTAATCGGCAATATGATTGCCAAATTGATTTGATCCCTGGCTCAGAAACCCATGCAGCAGAATTTATGACCTAACTGAACAAGAAAATATTCATTTGAAGACCTATTTAGATAATTACCTGGCCAATAGGTTCATTCGGCACTCTAAGTTCCCCATGGCATCTCCTCTGTTTTTCGTGCCCAAGAAAGAAGGGGACCTTCGTATTTGCATAGACTACCATGCCCTCAACCATATCACAGTCAAGAAACGGTACACCTTTCCGGTCATTCCGGTGTTAATGGATCAAGTTAAGGATGCCAAGATTTCTACTAAACTAGACCTTAGAGGAGCTTACCACTTAGTGAGAATCAAAGAAGGAGATGAATGGAAGACTGCTTTACGCGCCAAATACATATTGTATGAATATCAATTCATGCTCTTTCGTTCATGAAACGTCCCAGCAGCCTTCCAGAATTTTATGAACAATGTTTTATGTGAATTGCTAGATGTCTGCACCATAGTGTACCTTGACGACATTCTCATTTACTCGAACTCGGTCCATGAACATATAACCCATGTAAGAGCAGTACTCCAGAAACTGCAACAATACAAGCTCTTTGTTAAACTAAAAAAATGCTCTTTTCATGCAACCTCAGTGGAGTTTCTAGGATTTGTTTTGTCGCCTGTGGGAATCCAAATGGATAACCAAAAAGTTGACGCAGTTCTATTTTGGCCTTCCCCTACATCAGTAAAAGGAGTCCAAAGTTTTTTAGGATTTTCAAATTCCTACAGACGCTTTGTTGCAGGATTTTCACAACTGGTCCACCCAATAACTTTGTTATTGCAAAAGCAACAGACATTCTCCTGGACCAAGGAAGCAGAAGAGGCTTTCCAGGCATTATAGAAAAAATGTACCACGCCCTCCATTTTGAGACACCCAAAACCCTAGCTACCATATGTAGTGGAAACTGATGCATCCATTTCAGCAAAGGGAGCAGTACTATCCCAGAAAGGTACCGAAACTAGACAACTGCATCCGGTGGCCTTCTTGTCCGAGAAGTTCTCAACAGCCGAATTAAACTACAGCATCACAGGCAAGGAATTACTATCTATCAAATATGTGTTCAAAGAATGGAGACACCACTTGTTAGGGTCCTGGCATACTGTTACAGTTTTCACAGATCACTGAAATCTGCAATATTTGCAAAACGCCAAAGATCAGTCATCCCGTTAATTCCATTGGGCATTAGTTTTCATGGAATACAACTTTGTCATCACTTATCACCCATAGGTACGTAATGGCAAAGCGGTTGTCTTGTCAAGGATTGGAGAAAAATAAGAAATTCAAAGCACAGCAGAACCTGTAAACATAATTCCCGAAGAGAAGGAGCTGGAGTCACTGGATCCTCCGAAGAAGAAGACTTCAAGGCACAAATTCTACTGAACATGACCACTTCACAATTAGAGGCTTGGGAGTCAATAGGACCTAAGTTTTGTCTTCAAGAACGTCTACCTTATTTCCAGAGTCAGCTTTAACTAACCCATCAGGACTTACAAAAGAAAGTTATGGCAGATTACCATGGAGCCACATTGGAATGCCATCCTGCCATCGCTAAGACAACGGACAAAATCATTTCTGGTGGCCACATACATGTCTTTGAAAAGAAGGCATCAGACTGTTGAGCTTCCTATCCTTTTAACTTCTGAAAGTTTGTCAAAAGTGGATGTTGACAAACTTAATGTTGTTGTCACGTGGGTATGTCTGGAAGCCAACAACTATACCAAGTGCTACATTAACTAAACCTTGCTCCACGTCAAAGTTACACTTTAGCATTACCCTACAGTTTAAACTCAATGGGCCTCATTACGACCCTGGCGCTAAACCATGGTGCTATTAGCACCATGGTCCAGGCCGGGGTCCGCCATGGTGAATGGCGGAATTACCGCCCCATTCCAAGGTTGGGGGGGCGGTAATTCCCCATTCACCATGGGCCCTTCCCCATTCCCATTTTTGCCCCATAGCGCTCAATGGGAATGGGGAAGGCGCTAAGTACGGTGCCGCAAATTGCGGCACCGTACTTAGCACCAAGGTTCCTTTGCGGCACCCTACTTTAACGACTGGTAAAACCAGCCGTTAAGGTCGGGTCACGCAAAGGGACCTCGTAATCAGGCGTTAAGGGTTTAACGGCGCCGACACCTTTTGCGGCGCCGTTAAACCCTTAATGCCAGGGTCGTAATGAGGCCCAATGTTAAATTGTCTCCAAACCAGCTGTGTTGGATATACAGTTTTCAAAGCAAGTTTGTCTGTGGAGTTAATTTGCACTATTTGTTGCATTTCTTTTTTCGAAATTGTTTCATTGAATTGTGCACAGCTTGCTAGGGTTGGCATTAAGGAGATACATCTTACATGTTTGTATGCTAATTGTTCCATGACATCAGTAGCAGATGTGTTATGCCTGTATAGCTCATAGGTGAGTCTGCTATTTAAGATAGACTGTGCTTCCTTAGGAAGCACACCAATCTAAATACTTTTCAAAAGGTTAGCATAGGTGGTATTTCTGCTCAGAATAAAAGCAGAAAGCAGAAACCAACAGGACTGCCTCAACCGTTACCCGTCCCACCAGTGCTATGGCATACCACTTCTATGGACTTTACTATGGAGCCACCTCCTTATTAAAGGTATAGCACGATTCTTGTTGTGGTGGACTTATTTTCCAAGATGGCGCATTTCATTGCGCTTAAAGGGCTTCCTACTTCCTCACTCTTAGCAAAGGTATTCCTGGAACAAATTGTACGCCTTCATGGATTTTCATCTACTGTGATCTCTGATAGAGGGAACCAATTTGTATCCCAATTCTGGATAAAATGTTGTGAGTTGGCTAAAACTAAAGTGCGTGTATCTACCAATCACCACCCACAGACTGACGGTCAAACATAAAGAACCAATAAGAATCTTGAACAATACCTTCGATTTCTTCAACACAAGATAGATTGTTCTTGGGAGGAGGTCCTTTGGATCACAGATTATGCTTATAATAACTCTGAACACACTTCCACGGGCTATACTCCCTTCCACATACAGAACGGTTTGCTTCCTCGGACCTCCACCTTCTATCCCACAGAATCTTTAGAGGTGCCAGCAGTACAGAGTCTTCAAGATAACATTACCAAAGTACAAGAAGAGGTTCTATGACATTTGGCAGCAGAAAAGGAGAACCAAAAGAAATTTGCAGATAGACTTCAAAGAAAATCTCCAGAGTATAAGGTGGGAGACAAGGTATGATTGTCTTCCAAATACATTTCACTCAAAGGCTCACGTAAATTCCAACCTAGGTTTCTGGGCCCATTTGCGGTGGAGACCATTGTCAATCCCGAAGCAGTAAGATTAGAATTGCCATCCCACATGCAAATCCATCCAGTATTCCATGTTTCTTTGATAAAACCACTGAGTACAGTGACCAAATTACAGCCAACACCAAAATCCCTAATCATAGAAGATGAACCAGAATTCATAGTAAAGGAAATTTTTAGATTCTAAGATTGTCAAAAGAAAATCCTTCTACCTGGTAGATTGGAAAGGGCTTGGTCCACAGGATAGGACTTGGGAACGTAGCTCAAACATTCATGCCCCCCAAATTACTTCAGAAGTTTTATCAACACCACCCTACTAAGCTAGAAACTTGGGAGGGGTCTTGGGGGGGGAAACTGTCATGATCCCAGTAAAGGAGCACAGGTCCCATTTAGGCATCCCAGGCAAGGAACTTCACATCAGTCAGTGGGTCAACAGTGCCTACTAGCCTGGCACAAATGGCATTTGTCTCATTCATAGCATTGCACCCATAGGCTCAATTAGCGCTTACATTGGTTTTCATACTCTCAACATGGCCACCACCAAGTCCATTGTTAAATTACAGCACATACCACACCTATTACAGAGGGAGCTACTTAAGCCCCACCTCTGCTGGAGGGCTCGCTTTGTGTCGTCTCCGCTGACAGTGGGTAAAGCTATCGGCGACCTGACAGAACCTGTCAAAGAAAAGAGAGTTCAGAGACATTAGTTTCCACAGAAAATCCACAGAATTCCAAAGTTTTTGAAACGACTTACCGAACCGAAGTATTTCCGAAGAGTTTCTTCAGTCAGCTGTCTATTTCGTAGTTTCTGCATCTTCTGTCAGAAGTTCCTTCACAGCGCAAGCATCTTCTTCACAGCAGTCTTCGTCCACGGTTGCAGTGCCTTCATTCAGAGGCATCCTCAGTTGACTCTGCATCGTCCGAAGGTATTTCATCTACAGCTTTCCAAAAAGCTGCAAACAAAAGGTATTTTCATTAATGAATGAACTTATAGAAATAAGAAAGAAGAAGTTTTACATATGTTGCTTACCTGAACTTCCAGCAAGTTTCTTTCACTAAGTTGTTACCACGCTCGTCTCCGAAGACTGCACTTACTCAGTTAAGACAAACTTACGTTTGTTACACATTTCCTCAAACCAAATATAGTCGCTGCCATTCCGCAGCATTGAACCTTTTTGGAGTACCAAGAACCTCTGAAATAAAAGGGAAAATATTATAAAAAGAGTTCTCTCCAACGTAGTGACTGCTCAGAATCTGATTAACTATAATCTTTTTTCACCAAATACTTACCCAAGATAACTCTAGAAAAGCAAGGACATTATTCTGACAATAACCATCTGAACACTGCAGTCTTTCAAGTTAAAAGTTTTCAAACCAATGCTCCCCTGTAGAATACAGGATGGAGAGCTCCACAAAACATAAACACGTGAGAAGGGAGGGATTCTCAAAGGCGCACTGCTATACAGTTTTTTTCCCCAGAAAAATAGAAATTACAGTAATTATATTGTTATTATTGTTGTTTTCACAGAAAAAGAGTCAAAAAAGTGCCCAAATAAACAGATCCTCTGGCTGAGGAGGCATTACGCTCCCGCAGAGTCCCAGGTAAGTGTTACATTCATTATGTGCAGTTTCTGAAGGGATTTCACAAGTGACATATTTGTTAATGAACTGCAAAACAGTGGCCAAATTTAGGAGCATCTTTAATCCACAAAAGCATGTGGATGTTTGGTGCTTCTCTGGATTGATATTCTTTTCTCCAAAAGAAGTGTTGCACTTCACAGAGGGGAGGAATTGTTTTATTACAAATGAAGTGCAGCATGGCATTAAAGCAGTGATGGAAGTACCTTGACACATTTGCAGGGTCAAGAGAGCAGAGTCCTCCTGGTGTTTTAATGTATATCCCTGCTTTATTTTCATTTGCTATGCGTAAGAAATCGGGCAAGTCTTTCCATGTATACTCTGCACAATTTAAAGTGACAAACCATGTGGGTAGGCCAAGGTTGCGTAGCATACACCATACATCTGCGTGTCGTCAGAACAAATATTCTTTCATACCACACATGTTTGACAAGAGATTTGTGATACTTGACTGTAAAACTTCATCTTTCTCTTGCACCTTTTGAAGTAGCTGCATAGCAGATATGTTTAAAACATTGGAACATGTTTTCAATGTGTGTGCAACTCCGTAACATAGAGATGCAGGTGACTTTTGAACAGGAGGTGGAATATTTATTCATGTTTTGTCTGAATCTAGGGTCTTCAGTATACATTTGTAAAGAGCGGTATTCTGATGCTGTTATTTGTGTGCATATTTCATCAAACCTTCCACCTTTTCTAGTAGGAAACAGTAGAGGAAAGGCTTGTGCTTCTACACTTTTTTCCCAGATGCTGCTTGGAGACCCTTTGGCTTGCCGCATTTGGTATGTTTCTAGTGCATCGTCTATGCTGTCGTTGGAGTGCAGTGGGTGAATTGTATACTGACCTAAACATTGGATGCTGTAGCAGGATCTAGAAGTTCAAATTAGCCAGTTGAGGAGGAATCCTGAATTATTTTGGTGGTTTCTCTCAGGTTTTCTTTAATGTCTATTTATTTGTAGTATTTATTGTTCTCTTTAAGATATTGTAGGGCTTCTCTAACTTTGTTTAAGTCTACTAGTAGCTGCCAAATGTTTTTGTCTTTTGTAGGTACACCATTCACTAGGATAATGAAAGGTTGATCTATTGACCGTTGCAGTCCCAGAGTGTCTACATTTTCTTTAAGCTGTAATGGCAAAGAAACTACTTTGCAACAAATGCCTTTCAGTAATTGAGATGAAGGCAACTTGGATGTTTTCGGTTGAAGGTGTATTATCGTTTGAAATTGGTGTACTATTTGGATTACAATGTTCTCATACAAATTAAGCTGTTGGAGTGGTTTTTGAAGTGGGAATATTTCCAAGTTATTAGTGATATCCCGTGAAAGCATTTGGTTATTATCAAGCTTTGCAGTGCAGTATGTTCAAAGTATTGAGCGGTTAGTAATTTCATATTTGTTTTCTGCTATAAGGTAGAGAGCTAATTGGAAACATTGGGATTCCTCGGTGTCTTCTATTTTATATGCTATATCTACAGTTTTGGTTTCTTTGCATAAGAAATTCTGAGACAACATATGCATACTTGGCTTGGTACTTCAGTAGATGTGCTTTTAAACGTTGCTATTTCTTTTTTGTACATGTGTAATGGAAGGTTGGCGTCTGCAAGGTTGTCAGTACTCTGTTCTAAAGTTCCTGGATTTTGTAAGTGTTCTTCACTTCCAAAATATTTGCTTTGGATATGGTCTATTTCTTCCAGGTGTTCTTTGGCTGTGCCATGTAGGACAATGTGATTTAAATGCTCCAGTGCTAAAGCAGGACCTTTTGCACAGTATATTCTGTGAACAAGATTTTGTATAGTAGAATGGTGTGTTGCTAACATTTTGATGTGATGAAAGGTGCTTTTGCAAGCAGGCTCGGAAATGCAGGATAATTAATGTCCTCAACGTAATGTGTATTTGCGCACTGGACAGGCCATGGTTTGTAATATTTTTATTTTTAATTTATCTTCGGCTTTCAGATACTGATTGAGGAATTGCTGTAAAGATTAAAAGGATTGTTTTCGTACATTACACATTGAGGTGCACGGCTGTTTGTAGATGGGGCTGATTGGTTTGGTGCAATGGAGAGTTGATTGTAAGTTTGTTGGGGATATTATTTCAATCAGCGTTTCTTCTACCATAATGGTGCTGTATACCTTTTCATACCCATGGCCACTGCCATGTTTGGCAATTGGGTTTGTTTGCTCTTGTTTGTATGCCTCTTCATTGAAATATGGCTTTGCATTGGTTGTGTGAATCCACTCACCTGCACAGAAGTTGTGAAGTACTTTTTGTAGTTTACTAATTAATTTTGTTAGTGGTTTCATTGTGTTTAAAATTAATTAAGGGTGTACTGAAATTCGACTTCAAGTAAGTATTTGGCCGAATTCCGGTTGAAAATTAGGTATATGGTTTCGGCAGAATACCTAATGAATGCTTACTCAACGCTAACTTTACACCCCTATTGCGCGTGTAAATTGCTGTCAGTCTTGCATGCACCAACCCCCAAGAAATATCAGATGCAATGTGATCACATATAATGCGTGCAAGTAGCAGGGGACGATGAGTGAAAGGGGCCGCGTCCCAGAATTGCATGTTTCAGCACGTTCATGATTCTGGGCAGCGAGTCAAGAGCTGCAGAGCATCTGCATTAAATTGCCCTGCTCTGTGCAGTGCATCTTCTGCCCTGCGGATCGCGCTACTCTTGCAGTGGGTATATTGCATGTACTAATCCATTAGCACAGTTGTGCACTGTTGTGCTGAAGACAAACTTTAAACTGTGCTTAGAGAGAGAAGTAGATTTAAAGAAACATTGATAGGAAAGCTAGACAATGAATTCCAAGTCATATTATATATTACATTCACACAGATGTTGGCGGTGGGGTGAACTTTGTGATGGTTGTGTGAAGTGCCCAGGATTATCAATAACAAAACTGGCGGTAAAGTATAAAAAATGGTGGTTCATAAAATATTTATAGATGTTCTTTTTTTTGTTGCCATAAGATCGGGAATTATTCATTTTTCTTTGAAAACCGGGCCATTAAAAAGTACTAGAATTTTTGCACTGCATGTTTCATTTTAAATATCTCGATCCGCCTATTCATTTAGTTCTGAGGTGCATGAAGATATGCAACTGAGTTTACCTGACTGAATGTACAATTTTAGCTACGACTAGCAGCTTTGATTGATATTCAGGGCATGCATTTCAAATAGAAATAGCCACACAACTTAACTTTTAAAATAGTATTGGATTCTCTTAATGTTGAAGATGCAAATTTAACTGAACGTTATAAAGCTGCATTCACATGATTTTTATTGCAAACATGTGTTATTGGAAATACTTATTGTTGCCAATGTTTGTTCCTATAATAAGTCATCGATACCAGACATCTTGTGGCCTGTCTCCAATCACTGCGTTCCTGAAACCTTCGTTGTTAAAGGCCAGGCTGCTTAAATTGGCCATGTCCACCTTTCAAGGACATACTGCCACTCCCCTCCCACACCCCTGTCTCCTGTGCCAGGAAGGGGTTCTTCTTATTGGCAGCTTTCCCCATCTCAGAGCACAATGAAAGTCGGGCCTCTAAACATTCCTGGCCTGCCTCTGGAAGCTGCTCATTAGACGAGGAAAGATAATTAAACTTGCGCACATCTTCAAAGACCTCGCTCAAAAAGAAGTGTGAGATTCCTGTGTTGCATAGACTACTCGAGTGCCCTTGCATCATGGGGGAGTGTATGGGGGGGTGGGGGCCTCGCTCTGTATAGTAATGGGTAAGTCCTGTAAGAGGAGGGAAGGGGTGGGTGAATAGGAAAGGCGGGGTGCATGATGTGTAAGTAATGGTAGTCATGGTCTTGTTTACTTCATTATTGACAGAACTGTTGTAAAACATAGCACCCTGGTGTGGAGGAAAGGAAGGACCCATGTAGGGGTTTGATTTGGTGGGAGGTCTTGGCAAGGGGAAGGGGCAGAGAAAACATTGTTCCACTAATTTTTCTTTTACACTTCGACCACTGATCAAGGAGCTGTCTGCTCTGGTTACAGCCAGGTACAAATCACAGCTCTGTCCTGGCTGGGATCTGAAGCCCTGTGTTGCATCATGCCCCTCACACGCCAGCAGCAGACATGGGTTGTTTGCAAATCATAGGCCTGCTTTCATTTGTTCTGTGTCATTTTTAAGTGTTCACAAATGGCTCCAGATTGAACATACTTGCTAATAATATTCTCCAGGCATCTAGTGAGCAGATACAGCACATTTTGCATCCCTCACTCACAAACAACAGATGCAACACAAAAGACAGACAAAGGTGCACACTTCCCTCATACACAGAAAAGCTACATCCCAGTGAGCAGCAGCAGAATCTGCCCCAAAGGTTTGAGGCTACAACTGTGCAAGCTTCCCCCACATAAAGAGCAGATAGAGCACAGTGTTACACTCACCTGGTATCCAAAGGGACGCCACCCAGCCAGGTTACACGCTGGTATGCTTCTCAGCTTTGCCCTGATGTGGTCTGCTGGGAAGGTTCTGCCTGAAAATACAGGAGGACTGTGTTCAAGACTGACCGACTGGGGTAAGTATCCTCCCTCCACCCCCGTATGCTTTCAGTCCCTCTGGCGCCTTCTCCTCACGTTGTGGTACAATTAGGCGTGCTCTCTGTCCTGCCTTCTTTGCAGGGGCGCGTTGACTTTCATGGGCGAGTACGGTCCAGTTACTTCACTGGCGCTGGCCTGTTTGATATTGTTCAGGTAGGTCTTATTGCTGTTCTTTAGTTTTGTTGCTATCCTGCATGCCTTTCTTTGTTTAAAATGTCTCTTTTTTCTCCCTTAGGTATGTGGAGCTTCAGCACGGCGAACTGGCTTGGTTGAGCCCCGCTGGTAAATGATGGCGCAGTAAGAGCGCTATGATGCGGTAAGTAAGCGCTATGCGCAGCGCTGGGAAGTCTTGCCTTTGCTAACCTGTGTTTTCCTTCCTTGTAGGTCGCAGTGTTCTTCAGCATGAGTGGAATGTCCGGAGTGATACCAGCCGAGAGGCGACCAGCCAGGTAAGCCTTTTGAGCAGTTCGTAATTTGTAAATGTCTCTACAGCTTTCTTTAATGTTGCCTCTATCTTCCTCTTTCAGGTCGTTCTGTCCGGGATGCGTGCAGATTCGCGGTAGCTGTTCTCAGTAGCTGCGAGTGTTTAAAGATGAAGACTGCAGGTAAGATGCTGCTGCTAATGATGTTCCTTTTGTCTCCTTGCAGGTCCTGCTTCTTCGAGGGTCGAGGGAATAGCTGGACACGGTGAGCATCACGTTGCAAGCTGCAAAGTAACACGAGGCATGTTCTGCAGTCAGGGTGTGGTTTATATAGCCCAGGTAAAGTAGTACCAGGGAAAGTATCTCCATGCCTGCCACAACCAAAACACTAGACCGCATAGCTTGGTTCTTAGGGAACCAAGCTATGTGGATGCCTCCATTTTGGCTGACAATACAATAAAGTAGTTCCCAAGCACATTGTTGTTCATGGTGTATGAGCCTGGCACCATAGGGGCCAGGAATGGCCCCATGAGGACTTTTGAAGAGGATGCCAGGCTCTAGAGGCCCGAGTCCTGACTCCACCTGGCCAATGGGTTTGCCAGAGCGGGTTTTGGGTGAGGGTCGTGACACACAGCTACTTTCAGTGCAAGCTTCTCTCACATAAACTAAATAAATAGAGGACCAGCGCATACCACAGAAGCATATGTTTCTCCCAACCAAAAGCACACTAGGCACGGAGCACTATTTTCTGAAGTGGGCTTCACCTTTCACATGATGGAGCAGGGATTGATTTGAAAAGCCTGGGAAATTACTTTATTAAGTTGTTTCTTTGTTATTAGTGGTGCCTAATCCAATAGGCAAATGTTTAAGTAATTGGAGTTGTGATGGAAAGTTTTCGATTGAAAACTCCCACACAGACCCAGTCCCCTACTGAATTTCTTATTAGGCAACAACAGCAAGCAAAAATAAAACTCCCTTTCTAGAGCTTAGTTACAAGTATGATCTATTTATAAGCACTATGCATGTCCTTCACTGAAGTCCTGTTAAAACAAGCATTGGCAAAGTCAACAGTCATATCTCTACACATTTCCACTAGTAATCTACTATTTGGTCACTATTCGGGCTGGCCGAATACTTGGGTCAACTATTCGGTATTCGGCCGAATAGTAAATTTACTATTCGGTACACCCCAAAAATATAAACATTTTCCTTTTGAGGAGCATTGCACTGTCTATGCAAGCTTCCAGGATCAGTTTTCTGCTGTAAGTTTGCAGGGGTGAGCAGGATTTCTCCCCTGTTTTTATGAGGTTTTGAATGAGGGGCGAGCAGGATTTCTCCCCTGTTTTTATGAGGTTTTGAATGACTCTATGGTGGAAATGTTTGTAAAAGTAATTTTTTGGAATGTTTACCTGTGGCTACTTTAACATTGGTGGATGCTGTGGTAGCACTATTGGTAGTTCCATTCTTCTTAAAACATTTCTTTTCAGTTTTACATTTTGGAAAAGGGGTCATACTGTTTTTCCTGCTACCTGAATGCATTTTGCTCAGTGACTGTATACGCTGTTTTTTTTTAACTTTTTGTACAAAGTCTTCTAGAGACTGTGGCTATTTTGCATGCTTTGACTTTTATCTGTTCTATTTCTGCGTTGTTTTCTACAGTGTTGCTTTTTGGTAGGCATTCTCTTGTGTCTGTTGGAGTAAAAAGGAAAGTGTGGGTTTGGAAGTTGTGCAATATAATTGTGTGCACTGTGTATGAGTGTTTGAATATGAGGCTAGGCATCCATAAAGGGTTGTGCGATTGTGTACAGGGCTGTTACTTTTGGTTGTGAAGGTTGTACTGGTATGTGTGTGTGTTTCTGTGTGAAAGGATTGGTTCAGTGTGTATGACGGTGTACTGTGCCTGAATAAGTAAGGACATTACGAGGTTTTCACAAAACTAGTGGGTATTACCATACTGTGTTCAGATGATAATACAGAGAGTGGACCTGCGAAGGTG
The DNA here is from genome assembly GCF_040938575.1 of Ambystoma mexicanum. Classification (NCBI taxonomy): domain Eukaryota; kingdom Metazoa; phylum Chordata; class Amphibia; order Caudata; family Ambystomatidae; genus Ambystoma; species Ambystoma mexicanum. The sequence continues at coordinate 97,600,092 of NC_090941.1, read as the reverse complement.
CAACGATTATGGGGTGAAGCAACTGCTCTTGGGTTGGATAGCATTTTCTGGCCTACAATACACCAACACTGCACTGTCTGAGTAACAGGCAGAATAGTACTACAGTACTGAACTTACTTTGTTGGGTGTGAAGAGTGGGTTTCTTCTGGGTTTTATCTTCCACTCAAGACATCACTGGCTTGCAGGAGGCTGTTATTCACTGCAGTTTGCGAAAGAACGAAGTCAGTGGGTATGTGTGTTAATGGCACAATAATTGCAGTAGGAAAACACATTATTTAAGATTGTAGGAGGGTTTGTTGGCAGGAAAGCTTAGTATGTGTGTTCCATTGTACAGCATTGCATAGGAATGGGGATTTGGCAGCATCAGCATTGTTACTATGGGGGCAGTGGTCTATTGATAAGTTTGGCCTATGAGGCTGCACTTTTTGCAGGTGTGTGAGTTGTTGTACTGCTTGCTTTGGAAATGGATTAGTGAAGTCCTAGTAGGGTGAGAAAAAGGCTCAGAAAGATGTACAGATTAGAAAGACGAATGTTACCAAGTGTGGAATGTTATTAACTTTCCCACACATACATGCTTGCTACATGAGTGTAGAAATAATTTCCTGTTGTTTAGTTCATTTATCCAAATTTACAGATAGCACTGTTTCCAATGTACATGTGCATTTCTTTGCTTTCCTTCCAATGGTGTGTTACGTCAATTGTGCAATGTATGTACTTGCCATGCTTTCCTAACATACATGCAGTTTCCCTTTTCTGTGTGCATTTTGGCTATTTCACATGGGATCTGGCACTTGAATTTGTTGTGCAAATGCTTCCAATGTGGTCTTTTACAAAGCAATCATAGAAAATGCTGCTAAAATTGAAATATGTGGTTTGCAGCTGTTATGCAAGTGGGCATTAAAAGAAAAATTTGAAAGCACACAGCATTGTAAGCAACTGCCACTTAATGTCAGGAGATGGGATAAATGACAGTCTGATTATTGAGTAAGTTATGCAGGGTAAGTTGTAGGCACCCTGTTCATATGCATACACTCTATGTACTTGCTATGCTTTGGTAATATACATGCACTTTTCATTTTCTGTGTTCATTACAAAATATATGCATACCTGTAGTTTGGGCCGGTGGATGTAGATATGGATGATCCTGGAAGTAGAAATCTTGAAGAGTTGTACAGTACTTTGGATGCAGGTGACTGGGAATCACAGGAGATCTGTAGTGTGAGAGTTGAACAGTACATCTGCAGTGTTGTACTGAGTTGACAGTTAGATGTAGAGATCTTGGTTGTGATTGGTGGATGTGTGTGTGAGTGCTTACCAATGGCCAATGAGATAGTGTTGCAAAGAGTGAAGTGAAAAGGGAAGAAGGGCTGCCCTAGTGTTACGAGATCCATGCACACCACAGAGGTTCACAAATGGCACATGCCACATCTGGGGCTTCTCAGCATGTTTGGCATGGAAATGGGACTGCAGGGATTAGCCAATAACATGTTTAGGTTGTGCTTTACAAGAAGGAAGCGCAATATATTTTCTCATTGCTGCATTGCTGTGTTGTTTGTGAAGTGAAGATGGCTGGGGTTGGAGAGAGGCAGAGACTTAGTGTATGGATACTGGGAGATTGCTTTGTGGATGATCTAGCGAGGTATGCAGAGGTAAAAAGTGTTGCTGGTGATTTTGGGTTTCCAGGCCTGCAGGCTTTTTGATACAGTGTGCCTGGCCACAATCTGCAGGCACTGCTTTCTCTTTGCAGAGGCATGGGTACATTTGGTAGTCCTGATGTTTCGCTACTGCACTGTGGAGGAGATCATTTGGGCTACATAAGTGCTCCAACTTTGGTTCCTGTACTGAAGTTGTTGTTGGAAGAACTAATGCAGCTTCTCTCTACTGCAAAGGTGAAATACCACCTAGAGCACAATAGAACAATACCAATGTCTTTTAACCCCAGCAAAATGTTGGAAGGTGCCTCATTAATAGAGGCATGGTTATAGTTTTGCGATGTGCTGAGATGTCAGTTTTCTCTAATGACAACATTGACTCCCTTAGTGTGAACTATTTTACTTCAGACGGTGTTTCGTTGTCCATTCATGGAAATGCTCATTTATTTTCACATTCTAAGGGTTGCTCTGCAGAGGTTGATGTAAGACAGTAAGGAGAGGCACTAAGGAGGAAGAAACAGGAGGTGTTTCTTTAGTAGCACCTAAAAAAAGAAGAAACAAAAAAAGGCACCTTTCAGCCACCACCACAGAGGAAATATCCTACCCTGGGTTACATTTCTCTCCCCAACCCTTTGATTTGGCCGATTTATCTGCGAACCTTGTGGTAGTTTGCGGATCGCAAGTGCCACATACAGGGCTTTTGAGGATGGCAGGCCAATTTCCAGTGGATTTCCAGTGGATTGGCGAATAAGATTTGCTGGCTGTGATGTGCAAGAAGAGAGTGTGGCATTAAGGCTAGGGGATTGGCCAATAAGGTTTGGTTAGTTATATAGGGCCAACCAAAAAAATATATTTTTCCAAAAGTGCAGCCTACTTCCCATTCTTTTTCCCATAGACTAAAAAGGTACATTTTTGCCAAAGCGCACAGCCACAACTGCTGGACGGATTTGGACCAGGTCCAAAACAACTTGAGCACTAAACGTTGACTCGCAATCCATGCATGGTTTGGGGTTATTCCCTGCCGTAGTTATTTTAAAATTTGACAGAGAAGGGGGTGCCCTCTTCCCCCGAAATTAAAGTTATATCTGCCATGGTGCATTGCAGGATCATGGTTTTCAGAAATGAAATGACCGCCATCTTCTTTTTCTCTTGATGTGGGTGATATTTGTGGCTATAGTCGAGGTTATAGGAAAATGAAACGCAGTAAAAGCCATTTACAGGACAAACAACATACAAATACCATGAGGGTAGAGGTGGGGTATGGCTAGAAAGCACTCAGTGTAATTTGGGAGTTGGAGGGGGTCCAGGGACCGAGTTTGCAACACAAAGCTTTCTGTAGCCTGAGCAATAGACACAAATAGCCAACATCTGTAAGCAAACTGTGTCACCGAAGCAGCGTGTGCTCTGGGGTGAAATGGAGAGGGCAAGGGAGGTGAGGAGGACGTCTGGCGAGTGGGGGGAGCTGACACAGGGGCATTTTTTTCCTGCTGTTTTGTCGATATACGCAGCTATACCCGAGGTTACAAAGGACTACAAATAACCGCAGGTATGTATAGTTCGGTATGCACTGTTACCTTTTTTTTTAAGATACTTTTATAACAATAGTGACGTCGGGGGTGAAAAAAATCACTGGCCAGTGACTCAATTTCCATTGAGGTCTGCAATTCATGCAATAACCAGGAGAGACTCTGCTTCAAAGTGAGGAAAGGGACAGCCTCCTTAGGCTATGTTGCCTGATAAATGAGTCAAACTTACAAGACCACTTAGAGCAGTGGTATTCAAACTGTGGGTCGCGACCCCCTAGGGGTCCGCGGGTGCATCCCATGAGAGCTCAGCATGAAAAAAGATTTTTTTTTTTTTTAGATTGGAAGAAATGGGCAGGGGTGGCCCACATGGGCGGGCTGAAGCATGAAACTGTCTCAGGCAACAATGAAAAAGTGGCCCACAGCTGTAAATGGATATTCATTCCTTTAGTCACAGACTGGGCCTCATTACTACTATGGCGGACCAGTAACAACGGTGCTGGTAAGCTACCGGCACCGTTGCTACCGTTCCACCATAGTAAGAGTTGTGCTCGTGGGTGCTTGACAGCCCCCGCCAGGTCTGACCTCAGCTCGTCGGATGCACCAGCACCGTTATTAACGGTGCCGGTGCATCCGAGCTCCCCATTCCCATTTGAGCCATATGGGGCTCAAATGGGAATGGGGATCTACCGGCACCTTCGAAAGGGCAATTATCATGTCCGCCTAACTCGGCATGACCTAGTAATTGCCCATTCGCGGGTGCCAGACCTGGATGCAACTCCAGTGGCAGCCGTGCCGGTTTTACCGGCACAGCTACCGCCAGAGTAGTTATGAAGCCCACTGTTTCAATAGTACCCAAAGGGGTGCTTTGTGTTAAAATGTAAGTAAATTGTGATATATTCAGCAACAATGGTCAACATTACTAACTGCATAGTTAAGTAACTCATCAAAATGGTCCACATTGGCCAAAATGGTGGCCCATTTTGATTGGCCCAAACTAGCATTTTACATTTTTGGTACAGGCATTGCCCTATAGGCCTGTCCGAGCCTGGCGGCTCATCCATAATGGCAAGAGGCGCCCACCCAGTGGCCCCTCACCCATTATGGAGGAGCTAAGGAGCCAGCCCAGTGAAACAGTGAGCACTCCCTCAGCTGCTTTATCCAGCTAATGGAGTGCTCCTGGGCTGGCTGAACTGTCAAAGGGAAACACTGTTTCCCTTTGACAGTTCAGTTTAGTTCCCCAGCCGCACATGCTCACTGAGCCATGCAAGTGCTGGGGCGTTTTGCTTCGCCAGCATTGCATAGCTCATTGGAAATGCTGGCTGGGGCACTGCATGTCTGTATGTCCGAGGGGGAGCTCCTGAGCCACCTCGCACATACGGACAGAGCAGCTGGAGCAGGCCGTTTCAGCACCCACACACAGGCCAATGCAGAAGGTACGTTTATGTTCATTGTTTTTATTTAAACATGTGTATGGATGCGTTATGAGTGAGTGTATGGTGATGGATGCTCATGTGAATGATAGAGTGATTGCTGTATGAATGTGCAGCGCCTTGCATATACACATAATCATGTTCATTGTGTTAGGACCAGTGGGGCCCAGGGGACAGGGATGGTATCTTTTTACCGGACATCTATCATTCAAAACCCTCTGCCTTGTCCACAAGGCTTTCTGGGGCCTGGGTCCAAAATACCTTCAGCTATTCCTCCGCAAATACCTCCCCTCTCGAGCTCTTCACTCCTCTACCTCCAACTCCCTCAGGGTCAGTCGTTTATCAAAGAAACAAGCTGGGGGTAGATCTCCGTCTTCGGCTGGGGCCTCCCTCTGGAACAGCGCCCTGCCACTCTAAAACTTGAGGAGAACCATCTTTCTTCCTGCACTTATCAGACCTACCCTGTCTGCTGCCTTAAACGTAGCACTTGCAAATTGCTGGCTGCACTACCACTGTTTGTTGCCTTTATTATTTATTTATTGTTATTTATCTGTTTCTCCTCTGCTTCGCACTTTCCACTTCTCTCCCCTTCCATGCACTTTTCCCCTCACACTTGCGCGTTCTCAATGTCACTGGGCCTAGTAAGATCGCTGTTTTATTCTCCTCTATTCCCCTCCCTTGCCTTGTCACGCTCTGAAACACTTGTGTACGAGCGCGATAGAAATAAAATAGCAATGCCTGCCCCCTGGACTCCCAGCAACAATTGCAAACTGTTTGGCTATTTACCCATTTTTTGTTAAAAGTATGCTCTACAATGCAACATTTTAACCTATTATTTAAAAAGAAATTCACAGGGGGAAACCCCCCGAACCTCCCCTTAATGCCCCTCCACTTAAAAAAGATTCACCAGCCGCCACTGGCCCTCAGACTGTGTTGGGAACGGGATGGGGGAACCGAGGGACTATGGTGGGAGCACAATGGGCGGGAACCATGGGATAGTGATGGGAGCAGAGTGGGGAGAGCCCTGGGTGTGTGATGGGGTGGGGAGAGACCAGCGACTGGGTAGGAGTGGGATGAGGGAGCCCAGCGACTTTGATGGGAGCAGGTGACGGCGCGCAATATATACTGTCCATTTGGCATTTCTGGGGGGTCCCGACCTGCCCAAATTTTGCTCAGGGGGGCCCTGGCCAAAAAAGTTTGAAGACCACTGACTTATAGGAATGGGCCAGCCCTTTTCTTGCTTTGAAGCAGAAAAAACAAAAAAATCACATTTATGCTTAACACTGCTATCAGAGAACCCTGGCATTAACGAGTTTGAGACATAGCACATAACCATTGTGCTACAATGATGTTATTGTTTGGGTTTTCACAAGTTTCATAGTCAGCCATTTATCATTGAACGTATTAAATTATATAAGTACGAAATGTATGCCCCATGAAGCACCAAGTCGTTGTCGCATAGTGGTTAAATACTTGGCCTTAAACTCTGGCAGATAAAGGTCCAAGGCTGTATGTTTGTAAAAATCTATGGAGTAACAAAACTTTCAGGGAAAGAAAAAATTGTTGCAGGGACGTTAAGGAGAGAACTTAATGCAACAAAACCAGTGAAATTAACCTAAAGTCAACTTAACTTTGCGCCCCCTTTTGCGCAGCCTATGACTACAATGATGACATCACAGATCACATCACTAATTGCATGTTGATTGAGAACACTGATGACATTACAAATCACAAAACTGAAGCCATCACTGGTGACAAAACTAATTATATTGTATATAATTGATTACATCAATAATGTAATTAGACATAACATCATTTATAAGTAAGCTCATGAAAACTTTGATAACCTTAATACCAATTTAGGACGTGGACTACGCCATGACAAAGGCTGTGTTCACTGGTGAGCACCAAAAACCATAGCTAATCGTTGGTTAGTGTTAAATAATACCAATGTTCAAAGTTAAAAACCATGCCTAGTAGCCCATCACCTCTTTTAAACAGTATGTGTAGAAAAAGTCCCAAAAAAGAACATATGGTATAATTGTTCGAATTTAAGCTGCACCGAAATGTCATAGAGCCAAAAATGTCAAACAATTACACTGTACAATCCCATTATAGCAAACAGGGAGAGTGGGGATGCACGGGTGTCCCCCGCTCCCATGTTCACTATAATGGGTTTGGGGATCGCGGGTGTGTCCCCCGCTTTCGTGCAGGCAGACAAATAAAGTCATAAATTAAACATTAAAAAAGGAGCCTGCGGCGCTGGATCCCATCCACGTAAGTGAAGAAAACTAGCATTGCAGGGAGACAGGGGAGTTCACCATACACAATCCTGTAACGTACCTCTTCTTTTCTATCATTAATTCTGCACGCTAACCTCACTTTTAACTTAACATGTAATAGCGTTTACGCCTGCATATGTAATACTAACATTAATTTGTCAACAGTAAATGATTGTATAGTATTGTGTTGAAGACATGGCTTGTGGTTGGTTAGGTTATATAATATACAGTGGGAACGGCCAAAGGCCATAGCTAGTAGCTGGTTATTGTTGTATAATACACAGTTTGCAGGGCCAATTGCCATTGCTTATTGTATTTCATTATTTTAAAATGTACAGTGGACATGGCCAAAAGATGCACAAACTGCTCAAGGTCAAAGGCCATGGCTAGTGGCCATTTATATGTTAGCATATATAGTGGGCACAGCCAAAGATTGTGGCCACTGGCTAGTATTGTTCTAAAGTCCATGGCTAGTGCCTGGCCAGTGTATATACTATTCGGTGGACACAGTTGAAAACTGTATCAACTGGTAAAGGCCATAATCTATGGTTGGTAGCCTGTTAGTGTTTATTTAGTGCAGCTGGGTGATGGTTGTGACCACCATCTATAACTGAAGGCCATGACTATCACCCATTCATGTGTTAAAATATATGTGGCCATGCACACTGACCATGGCTGAAGGCCATGCTTAATGGTAGTTACTGTTGTAATGTAATTCGTGATGTCATTAGTGATGTGATCTGTGATGTCATCATTGTGGTCATATGCTGTGCAACAGGGGGTGCAAAGCTAAGGTAGCTTTAGCAACATTTCAGGGGGTTTGTTGCATTGCTCTCACCTTAACATCGTAGCAACTAAAGATTTTTTCCTTGGATATATATATATGTATATTCAGTGAAAAAACTTTGTTAAAGGGACGTTATGGTTCCAAGTAAAACCGAAAAACCCCTGAAATTCGCCAGTTATGGTAAGCTAAGCAACCATAACTCGTGCTACAGTGCACTGCTAACACTAACACCCAGGACTTCAAAGATGACATCACAAATGTAATTGATGACATCACTGATGACATCACATGTGCATTTACTTTTCATGAAAACTCTGTAGGAGGGATTCTTATAATGTTGACCAAAAAGTGCCAAGGATCATTTGAATAAATATCATGAGCTAATTAGTGCATTAAGCAATGCATTGATATAAATAGCATTTTATTATGAAGTTCTATCCAGTATACTAAGCAACTCATGCAGAAACTTAGGCAGTGTGTGCAGTATACATGATGAAGGGGCAATATTCACAATCTTGCCATGTAGAATAATGAAATGATAACTGCTTTCTTATTAGACTTTTGCGTACTGTGAAACATGTAATAAGTAGCTAATAAAACCCACTTAATACATAATTACATTATTACAGACAAAACACAAAGAGACAACAACACATACAAATATGAGTATATACAGGGACAGAGAAGTAAGCAAAAAAGCAGAAGTAGTAGCAGAAAGAGTTCATAACCTAACTGATTATCTTTATGCAGAGAAATGATTGCTCTGTTTCAAAGCTGCTACTTACTGTATGTATGTGTCAAATGATGTCAGTGAACCCTAAGGAAAGGAGTGTGAGTACAATGTATACAAATATGAGCATATACAGGGAAGGTATAGTAATAAAAATAAAACTATGAGAAAGTGCTGATAACTCTAATGATTATCTTCACGCACAGAAAGGATTGCTCTCTTTCAAGCCTGTGTCTTCCGCTATATATGTTTCATATGATATGACTTGACCCTAAGTCTACAAATTTAGTACCTTTTCAATTTTTACTTCCTGACTGTTACTGAAGAAAACTATGTGGCCTAGATATGTCAGTAAAGGAAAAAAAAGGAGAGCCAGCCATGTGATGTCATCAGTGATGTCATCAATGACATTTGTGATGTCATTTTTGATGTCCTGGGTGTTAGTGTTAGCAGTGCACAGTGGTGCGAGTTATGGTTGCTTAGCTTACCATAACTGGCGAATTTCAGGGGTTTTTCAGTTTTACTCTGGTGCTACATCTGCTTCAGCACCACCCCCACCCCCTTCACCACCACCATCTCCCCAAGGGCCTGAAGAGGGGAACAGGAGTGAGAATACAGAGGAGGAAGAAGAGGATGATGAGAATGAGGTAGAGGAAATCCCTACTACCCGCCCTCAGCGTGATTCTTGGTTGTGGCAGTTGTTTACCATTCATGGGAATGGTCCTAAGGCTCATGCGTACCATGTCACCTGCAATGAGTGCAAAATGGTACTCATCTTTGGGACCACTACCATGAAGCGACACCTCAACTCATTCCACACTAGGGCCATTCGCCAGGTTGTAACTTGCGAAGATCGTAGTAGATTGATTGCCTCTGCTTCATCCTCCGTTTCTGATCCTGTCACCACAAGGAACACCTCTGTGGGACAGCATCTTCCTCAAGCTGCCTCACAGGCCATACAGAATTCTGATGACCCTTACCTTTCGAGGGTCACAGTTGTATGTATGTACTGTGACACAGTACTCTGCAGGGGGGAGAGACTTCGGAGTGCTTTTGAGACTATCGTCTCACAGCACGAGAAGACCTGCTCACTACCCAAATAAAACCCACTCTACATCTTCCTCTCTCAGCTCGCCCTTTCTTATCCCTGTGGTTGGTGTCCCCCCCTTTACCCTCCTTTCCCCTCCTCTCCTAGTGTGTTGTATATAAAAAACCAAAAAAAATATAAAATAACAAAAATCAAAAACAATAAGGCTCTTTTCAGAGCTGCCTTTCACAGTTAAAAAATAGAAGTGAAGATAAATAAAGCAGGGCCCTTTGTATTTCTTGAAAGTCCGCGGACAGTTCGCGAACATAAAAAAAATTGGGGTACTACCCTATTGTAACCATTGCATTTTTCTCTGGGAGGAAGTGGTGGCTCTGAAAACAGACTTTGGGAGGTGTTTGTATGTCAAAAATTATAAATACTTAATACCTACTTCAAAATGGATGTTGTATTTCTAAAAAAGGTCGCAATGCATTTTGTACATTTCCCAGAAAAATCTGATTGCCAGCATAAGTAAGATGGACTCCATCTCTGCGAAAAATGTATGTACTACGAAACATAATATTTTCATTGTGAAAAGAGGACATACCAAAATCTCTTAGGAAGGCACAAACAACCTTATTGACATTACGCCTTGCTTTCTCCATTTGTGCACCACATGAGAAAGAACAAAGCCACATTTGTCTCTGCGCAATCCGTGAAAAAATTACTTTGGAGTTTGGAAACATGTCCATGATCTTCTGAAGTCCTTCTTTCATTGCAAATTGCAAAGAAATTTGAGACACATGTCCTAAACTGTTCCCTCCACAATGAATTACAATTATGTCTGGATGTTCCTCTATCTTCAAAGTTGTACAGAGAGGTAGCAAGTCCAACCACTTCATTCCACGCACTCCATGGCAGTGCACTTCCACATGTGCGAATCCAAGATCTATAGATACTCCACAGCTTTCTGCATGCACCTTCAACCAATGTAACCATGAGTCTCCCAAAATCCACACAATCTGTTTTTTGAAACACTCAGCCATAGCTATCTGTTCTTCTCTCAGCAAAAAGAATATCTGAGAAAACCTCTCCTAGACCAACACAGTCACTAAACTTTACTGACCAATCCCTTGCTACATTTAATCTCATTTGCATGCCTCTCCACCCCAAACTCCCTGGATGTAATACGCGTTGTCCTAGAACTACCGCCATGTCCGCGAACATATTGTAACATGGACAGCCCTTCTACCATTTCCACTTCACTCTCTGTGCCATTCCCTCATTGGATGTAGCTAAGAAATCACATGACCATCCACCAATCAAATCCAAGACCTCTACATGTAACTACATCATCATAGATCAGCACTGCAAATGTACGGTGAATCTCTCGGAGTACAAGTCTCATACCATCGGCAAGCACGATCTACGAGAAATACTATACAAGTCTCCAAGATTTCTACTTGCAGCTTCATCCATATCCATATGCATGAACACAAACTACAGGTATGCATATTTTCTATACAGTACATGAACACATTTTCTAACCGACTTTTACCTTGTATAATCTGTAAAATGAATCTACGATCATTTTTTAATTGTCCTAAAATGAACTGTGACTTCCAATCCTTTATACCGTTTAATTTCTTCATACAGACACACACACGCAAATAATGTTAAACTAACATTTTTGAAATAAAATATATAGACTACATATAATCAAACAAAAATACATGCACACTCTATGATCAAATCTCAAACAATAATATTTGTACAAACACATAATTGGTTTTAATTTTTTTAATTTATATAATTACTTACATTTATATAGGACAAGCAGGCTATGACATTGACTCATTATTACGTGGAAAAGCAGGCTATGACATTGACTCACTATTACGTGGAAAAGCTTAGTTACAGGAATAGTGGTATACAGTGGTACATTATGAATTTCACAAGCCATAGTAAAGATATTTTCTTTCCTACAGTTAGTCATAAGATAGTTTTAATGGTTTTGAGGAAGGCACTGAGCATTTCAATTTAAAGAATCTATGTCTAAATTAAAAACAGCGCTATATACAAACCAAATTACTAATTTCTTTCTTTTACAATTGCAGTGAAGACCATTCTCCTGAAAAGAAGCAGCCGAATTTGAAGTACAAAGAACAACTAAGAAGCAAACTGCTCATTTTAGAAAAAAAGTAAGTAGAATGTTACATTATTATTTGAATTATTACTCAAACATACTGTAAGGTTAATTCATGCTATTTCTGTGCCTAAAAATAGAGATTCTGCACCATTCTGACCAAAAATCCCCCCGTCTTAAACAGTGATTTACTGGCAGAACGGCCCACAAATTCTTATTTTTCGACACACAAATTACCCAACTCAGCCAATAGAATTTAGATGTTGCAGAACAAACAACTGTTTTAATTGTACAGCTTTAGATATACTATTTATACTTCTCCACACCACTGGCTTACTTTTATCTGTCATCTGAACCCCAGTTTAGTAACACATTAATTCAAGAATACCCATCCCTAGTAGTTGCACTTCCCAATGCACAATCACACACACCATTACATACATCTTTATCATCTTACTCAAACACTCATGCACACAACACCCATGCTTTGCAGAACACCCCAACCCATACCTTCTGTATTTTTTTCAACAGACCCTAAAGAATGCCTACCAAAAAGCAACTCCGTAGAAAGGAACGCAGAAGTAGAGCAAATGAAAAGAAAAGTCTCCAACATAAACATCCATCTATAGCAGAATTTGTATAAAAAAGTTGAAACACAACAGCTAATACAGTCATGTAGTGAAACAGAAGAAGTTTCTAGTACAAAAACTTTGCCTCCTCTATCAAAATGTAAAACAACCCAAAAAACTATTAACAGAAAATCAACTATCACTACAAATAAAACTTCTTCTATAAATCTTGATATAGCACAAAGTAAGCATACCAAGAAAAGTATTTTAGCCAAAATTTTCTGTCGCAAAGTCCTTCAAAATCTTATAAAAACAGGAGAAAAACAAGGTTCAACAATTCAAACTATCGTAGGAAAGTAATCTTAGAAGCGTTGATAGACAGTGCAATTCTTCTCAAAAGAAAGTTATTTATTTTAGTGTTAAACAGAATGAAACCACTAACAAAACTAATAACTAAATTACAAAAAAGACTTCTCAATAAACAAAATGTCAACAGAAATAACTTCTTAAATATCTGTGGAGATGAATGGAGTCACACTACAAGCAGAGAACCATACTTTAAAGAAGAAGCATACAAACAAAAGCAAACAAATACAATTGCCATGCATAGCAGTGGTCGAGGTTATGAAAAAGTGAATAATACCATAATGGAACAAGAAGTACTCCTTACAAAAATATGCCCTGAAAATGCAGATTTACCCCTCCATTCAACTGAATCAGAACATCTAGTGTACAAATGGCCATGCACATCAATGTGTAACATTCCCAAAAAAATGTTCAAGTCTTTACGCCAATCCCTCAATCAATATGTGAAAAGCAAAAACAAAATCAAAATTAAACTACTGCAAAATATGGATGCTTGTCCAGTACGCAAGTACACAGGACTACAAGGATATTCATTGGCCTGCATTACAGGACCTACTTGCAAAACAACCTTCCATGATATCAAAAGGATATCAACACATCATGCAAGTATAAGAAATCTAGTTTATAAACTGTACTATGCTAAAAGTCCTGCTTTAGCACTAGCCAATTTAAATAACATTCTTCTACATGGTACAGCAAAAGACCTACTAGAATAAATCGACTTTATCCAGACAAAATATTTTGGAAGTGAAACCCACTTACAAGATGAATTAGCTGTAAACCAACTTCGTAACAATTCTGCACATGGCAACCTTTCACTACACACATACAAAAAAGAAATACTAAAATTTGAAAGTACGTCAGCTGAAGTACCAAACCACGTGTGTGAATGTTGCCGCAGAACTTTTTATAAAAGTAACACAAAAACTGTAGACCTATCATACAAAATAGAAGACAATGAAGATTCTAAATGGTTTGAATTAGCTCTCTACCTTATAGCAGAAAACAAATACGAAATAACTGACCCCATAATACTTTGCAGTTACTGTACTACAAAACTTGACAACAACCAAACTCCTTCACGTACTATCACAAATAACTTGGAATTATATCCACTACCAAAACCCCTCCAACAATTTAATTTATATGAGAGCATCATAATTCAAACAGTGCACCTATTTCAAGCAATAATACGCCTTCAACCAAAAACTGCAAAATTACCTCCCTCTGAATTAGTGAAAGGTATTTGTGGAAAAGTAGTGTATTTACCAGTAGATCTAAAAGAAAATGTGCACACTCTAGGAGTGCAACGTCCAATGCAACAATATTTAATTATCTTGGTAAATGGAGTACCTACAAAAGACAAAACAAATTGGCAACAACTGGTAGATTCACATAAAGTTAGAGAAGCCCTGCAATATCATAAAGAGAATAATGAATATTACAAATAAATTAATATTGAAGAAAACTTGAAAGTTACAACTGAAATAATTCAAGAGACACAAGAAGCTGGTCTATTTGAGCTCCTAGATCCTGCTACAATATCAAACACTTTAGACCATTATACAATTCATCCATTGCACTCTAATGACACCATAGAAGATGCACTGGAAACGTACCAAATGCGTCAAACAAAAGGAATACCAATCAGCATATGGGAAAAAAGTATAGAAGCACGTGCTTTTACTCTACTCTTTCCGACTGGCAAAGGAGGAAGATACGATGATAGGCCTATTCAAATATCAGCATCAGAATATCGCTCATTACGAATGTATTCTGAAGATCCCAGATTTCGACAAAATGTGGAATACATATTCCACCTACTCTTTGAAAGTGAACTAGCAACTTTATGTTACGTAGTTGCACACATATTAAAATCAGGATCACACTTTCAAAATATGACAGCTACACAATTATTACAAAAAGATCAACAAAAAGATGAGGTTTTACAAGCAAATCTTACAAATCTATTAGCAAATATGCGTGGTACTAAAGAGTACTGGTTTCGACGTCATGGAGATGTACGTTGTATGATCAGAAACCTTGGCCCACCCACTTGGTTTGTTACATTACGTTGTGCAGAATATGCATGGGAAGATTTACATGCTTTCCTATGCATATCAAACTAAAACAAAACAAACATAGATATACTAACACCTGGAGAACTTTGTTCTCAGGATCCTGTTAATGTTTCAAGATATTTTCACCATCGCTTTATTGCTATGCTACATTTTATTTGTACGGAACTTTTCCTCCCCTTGGAGAAGTGCAACACTTCTTTTGGAGAAAAGAATACCAAGCCAGAGGAGCACCACATGTCCAAATGCTTTTATGGATTAAAGATGCTCCTAAATTTGGTCAAGACAGTGATGCCACTGTTTTACAATTTATTGAAAAATATGTCACTTGTGAAATAACATCAGAATCCACAAATAGTGATCTTCATGCAAAAATTGTACAATTCCAAAAACACAAATGTGGCAAATATTGTCATCGCAAATTCTACTGCAGTTGCACGATATGTCACAGCATACTTAACCAAATCAGAAAAGACAGAGCTCCAAGACCTCTGGAATGACCTGTCATCAGATAAAACAGTGTCTCAGAAATTATACAGCTTGGGCATAAAAATGCTGTCCCATAGAGAATGTGGATACTATGAAGCAGCTAATCGATTAACTGGTACTGCATTGTATGGTAAATCTGAAAATATAGTATGGCTAAGTCTTGGTCCAGCTAAATCTAGAAAAATAGTTCTAAAATCATACTAAGATATATAAACAATAGCCAAACATGATCCCAACAGCCAAGATATTTTTAAAAAACAATTTATTGGACACATACTACCCAAACAGGAGTACCACTTTAGAAACCATGTTTCTATACCACATAGCCCAAAACTACACATACAAAAATAATATAAAACCTGATGAACAAAACCGTAAATACAAAGTGACAAACTGTGAAGGCAGCTTAGTAAAACTCATCAAACCAAATATAATTAATCATATCAAATTGTCATTAAAGACTCCTCAACATAAAGAGGTATGTTTCAAGTCCCTGCTACAACTCTTTAAACCATGGAGAAAAGAAGAAGAAATACTAGATAACTATGACTCATATGAAGACGCGTTCAAAGCAAATGAAAGCAGTATAACTGATGTAAACTTTGCACAGTACAAAAAAATGTTGCACAATGAACAGCAACATGAAGAAGAACTCCAGGCCCAACTAGATAAGGACACTCCTGACAGTAGTCAACCTTCTGTCACAGGAAGCCAAGAACCACTGGGAGACCCACTAATAACACATGAGGCAGAATTAGCTATGATAGAAGTAGAAAACACCATGGGTCAGTATGAAGATAAAGAAGACTTAACGATACTACAATCAAAGCTAAACAATGAGCAACGTAGCATTTTTCAAGAAGTAACAAAAGAAATTGCACATGGTGTACAACATGAAAACAAAGAATGCACCTGTCAAAATTACAAACCTATACTATTGTATGTCAGTGGTGAAGCTGGTTCTGGCAAAACATTCCTAATCAAAATCATCAATAAGTTCCTTCAACAATTGACAAACAACAAACTGTCAGCTCTTGTCACTGCCCCCACAGGTTAAGCTGCCTACAACATAGGTGGAGTCACTTTATACCGATTACTACTCCTGCCAGTAGAACACCAAAACAAATTAGATTATTACAAACTTTCTGCAGAAGCTGCAATGGAACTACGCAGAGTATTGAAACAAATGAAAATGCTACTTATAGATGAAGTGAGCATGGTGTCCAACCTAATGTTGGCTTTGATTCACCCCAGATTACAAGAAGTACTCAAAACAAACTATGAAGAGCTCTTTGCAGGAAAACACATTATTGTTTTCGGAGACCTTCTTCAATTGACACCAGTAAAAGGTGAGCCTATTTTTAAAACATTAGGACACAAACTCTGCCGTATAACTGTTGGCAGCATTGGAAATGTCAACCTTTGGCAACATTTCCAATACAGAGAATTAACAGAAAACATGCGCCAATCTGCAGATCTCACTTATGCCAACATCTTAAAAAGTATCAGAGTTGGTATACTTTCTAAAGAAGCAGAAGCAATATTGAAAACCCGGCACATTCATGCACTTTATAGTGATAATGCATGTGCTACAGATGTTATGGAACAATTAGCCCACAAAAATGTCAATTGTATGGCCTTAATGCCAACTCTTGCAAGCTGTTTCAAATTCAATGAAATAATGTTATTTAAAGAAATGCAACCAATAATGGAAATTAGCGCCACAGACAAACTAGATGTACATGGAATGACACTACCCATGTGTGACCAAGCCACAACAAGACTAAATAGTTTAGAAAAATCAATCTCAAACACAGCAGGCTTGGAAAATATATTAAAAGTATCCTTAAATTGCAGAGTAATGCTGAAACGTAACCTTGACGTGGACCAGGACTAGTTAATGGAGCACTGGGTACAGTTGTTGGCTTTCAAACATACCCACGTGACAACAAAATTCAGTTTGTCAATATTCTCTTTGACAAACTTTCAGAAGTAAAAAGAATAGGACGCGCAACAGCTCGATTCCTTCTCTTCAAAGACATGTATGTACGCAGAGAACAATTTTCTCTAACTCTTGCATACGCAGTCACCATTCATAAATCACAAGGTCTTACCGTAGACAAAGCAATGATAGACATTGGTAACACAGTCTTTAAAGAAGGCATGAGCTATGTAGCACTGGCACGATTACGTACACTTGACGGTCTATTTCTAATCAACTTTGATGCAAGTAAAATAAATGCTGATATTCCTTGCATTTTAGAATACAATAGACTTCGCTCACTATACACCCCCCATCTAAACACAAATTCTGTTCCACAAAAAGTAAAACGTTATAAAAGAAAAATCAATCAAACAGAAATGCAACAGGATGTCACTGCAAATCCTCCAAAGAGAGTAAAAGAAAGTAATACTTCATCAAGTACCACAAGCAAAAAAGAATCAATTAGGGAAAGTACACCAGGTACTTCTTCAAAGAAGGAAGACAAACTCCAAAAAAAGCAGTCAGATACAGAACTACCTGGTCCATTTAAACTCTCAAATATAGTTGGTGTAAGTTGCTACGCAAATGTGGCAATTAATATTCTATTTCAATTACCACCAATTGTTGACAACATTTACTTACACAGTACAGACCCATTGTGTTTGCAAATGTTAGTACTTCACAGAAACGCAACAAGCAATCTTGACAACCCGTATAATGTTCATGGAATTAGACAACAATTGAACTACTGTGCTGGAATGGTGAAATTCACTATAAACTCACAGGAAGATCCACAAGAATGTCTAATGTACTTACTATTAGTACTGGAAAACAAAAACATACCTATACATGAAATCTTCCAGATTTCATACATGTGGAAACATACATGCACTCTTTGCAACAATGTGACACAAGAACAAATCCCCAATGAACGCTTTGTGTATATATCAATACCTAATTGTGAATCCGTTCCATTTCAGCAACTTGTACAAAATGCAAACCACGGTAGATTATGTTCGACCTGCAATTCAGATAATCGCTCCACGTTAGTAATACAAACACGTAGTAAATACGTAATACTAATGCTTCTACGTTACAATGCAGATGGTACCAAAAACAACTGCAAGCTGACTGGATTCACACATGGTCAAATATCACTTGGTAGGAAAACCTTCACAACAATAGGTATAATCTACCACGCAGGAGCCACAACCAATTCAGGGCACTGCACTGCATATATAAAAAAGAAATGTGAATGGTTTGAATGTAATGACAGTACCATTAATCTAAAGCAGAGATTACCAGCAAATCTTACAAACGCTTATTTAATGTTCTTAAAACCAAAATTTGATAACTAAACTGTACTTAAACCTTAAGTACACTTTTAGTAAAAAAATATAAACTGTCACAATATTCCAAAAGCTATCTAACAGCCCAAAGATGCTACAACAACTAATCAGATAAATTAATACCACTCAAATAGAGAAAAAAACAGACAGTTAGTATACGCCAATTGGTATCTAACTGTCCCAAAATTTAGAAATATCAAACAGATAAATCAATACCACAAAATTATATCAAAGAATAAACAGTTAGAATATGCCTACTGGTATCTAACTGCTCCAAAATTTTACAATATCCAAACAAATATCTAATATCTTACTGCTCCCAAAACCTGGAACAATCCAATGTATAAAGCATTAGCCAGAAACAACAAGTAAACACTGAAAACAAACAAATAAACTAGCTTAACAGAAAAAGGTTTTTTTTTAATCCAACATGGATTTTTTTCTCCCACAGACCCAATGATTTTAGCAACAAACACAGAAACTGAGCAAATTGCACAGTACTCTGATTTGTCATCTACTAAATATGAGGGTAAAAAAAATAAGAAAATGTTGATTGTACAATGTAATAAGTCTTTATAAAATACTAATACTAACATGCTATTTTCTTTTATCACAGAAATTAACAAGAAAAACATGGACTCCCATTACTAAACCAAATCGTAAGTATAACATGATAAATAAGACCATCGCAGCATATCACACCCATACTGGCTTATAACAATGTTCCTTATAAATTTGTTTTTGATCCAAAGTTTTAAGCTACTATGAGTGTGATATGCTGCGGTGCTTGTGGCAAGGGCATAGACTCTTGGGTGCATGGCATATGAGTGTGATATGCTGCAGTGGTTGTGGCCAGGGCATAGAGTCTTGCGTGCATGGCCAAATGGCCATGCACCCAACATTCTATACCCTGGCCACAACCACCGCAGCATATCACACCCATAGATTCAAGCATTGCAACCATTTTATTGTCCGCGGACACAAGGAAGTTCCTAGCACACATTTAACTTGCCAGAGGACGATACGGACAGAGTCCTAAGGACACCCCCATTTTCTTTATGTACAAACATTTCAGGACACCGCAAGTGTTCTTAGAACACTTTCAGCTTGACAACGAACAATACAGACAACATCTTCAGGACACCCCCTGCGAACATTCCAGGACCCCACAAGTCTTCTTGGAACACTTTCAACTTGACACCGAATCCATTCTGTTTATTTAAAAAAAAACACTGGACGGAAATTTGATGTAAATCCATCCAGCGGTTTGGGTTATAGGCATGCGCAAAGTTTTTTCCCATTATGTCTATGGGAAAAAACTAAAGTTTTGGGACCCCCCTATAACTTTGCCCCCCCGGGACCAAACCTCTCCAAACAGAGTGGGCCATATACTTTTTTTGCAAAGTTTGGTGAGGATTCGTCCAGAGGGAGCGAAGTTATAAGCCACCCAAAAAATGCTCTTCCTATGGAAACACCAACTTAACCATAACTACATGGACGCTACCGCGTCCATGTAATATATATATATATATCTGAACAAAGAAGAAACACTTCTGTCTCCACGTGGGGGATAGCACACACAGGAAAAATGCTCCAAGGAAATGACCTTGCATAAAAGTACCAAAGAAATGCAGTTCCTTGAAAAAGTTCCAGTTTTATTTTGACACACAGTCATTAAAAAGAAGGAAACACAGTACAACATGTTTCGTAGCGCATCCCTACTTGCTCACGTACACACAACTTGATACATAGTAATACTTTATAGAACATTTGCACAGTCTCTATGGTTCTTTCTCTCCATTGTCCTTTTTCTATGTTTGTTACCTGATGCTTACCACATGAACATTTGGTTGCAAAATGCAGCTGCCATTTGATAGTATGTTTCCAAAATGAAGGTTAATGCTTATTTAAATAAAGTGCATCATCCATCACTGAGTGTACCTTTCCAAATCTATTCAAATAAGATGCGCAGGAACTATTTTAATTGTGCACAAATTAAAATGAATTTAATACTTTTAGTAATGCATTAACATCCAAATAAATGATGCCTTGTAACATGTTTTGACCTATCTAAGTAACACCCAGCCTTACGGGCCAGCTTAGCCCCTTCTGAATATGCATGGAGCGACACAGTAAAAAAACACATGAGCCCCATTTAGTCATGACGTGAAGGATGTCTGTTTTATTGTGAAATATGAAAGGCAACCACAATATAAAAATCTGGTATGGGGAATGTCAAAGACTAAGAACTCTGACTACGAATTAGGTAAATATTCCCACTGTACTTTTGACAGTCTGAAGACCTCCTCTGTATAAATGACAGCATGTGTTTGTATAGCAGAATAATGAATGCGCAATATAAGACCGATGTGCACAAGCGTTTAGACATGCCGGATATCGGATCTCAATCCTGGACCCTGATACCCAGTGACTACTTTACCACCTAGCCATACTTTTACAATACACAATAATAACCTGAGCGATAACCTCCACACATATGCAATTGAATCTATGTAATCTAACCAGTTTCAACATTCCAGGGGGGTGTGGTGTATGGTACCCTTTAGTGCCCCCTGGAAAACTGGGCTCCCATATCCACTCTAAAATGGCGCCCGCTAAAACATCTAGCTGCCATGAAAATAAAGAATGTCCTCCCCACTCTGTTTCTAGCGTTACTGTGACTATGGTTGCTAAACAGAGCGAGACGCAGACTGCACTAGCAGCCACAGTCGCACACAGCGAACAGAAGGAGACTTTGCCTACATACCCATATCACAGAAAGGTATTTCTAACTTCATTCTTAAGCCCTTTTCCATCACATGAAGGCACAAAAGGGAACAAAACATTTTCCCTTCCTTTATACAGTGAGCAGCCACGATCTACGTGAGCCACACGCGGAATTCTGACTAAAACATCTACAGACTGTGCATAACCCAGGAACAAGGTACTGTCACATTGGAGTCCTTTATACTAACGTATTGAACCCCTGATAAGGCAGCAGCGCATTTGTGCACACATGTTGATACTCCAAAAATGCCCCCATTTTTTTCCCCAGCCACATCCCGAAATTACGGGCTCTGTTTGTTTGGACCAGAGGTGATGATCCGACAATAGACACCCACTGCAGCCGCTTGCCCCGCAGTACAGAAGCAGGGCCACTGATCCTCCACTTGAGAGGTGAGTCAACTATTGGGCCATCCATGGCCACTGATCAGTTTTTCTGTGTAGCCCATGGCGACAACCCCCTTTTAGAGGTGTTATACTCTAAGAGTTAGACTATAAATTAGAGAAGTAATAGCTCGACTTAGTCTGTGTTTGTTTTTTGTCTGTTAGGCCAAGGAAGTGAAGAAATTCCTTGCTGGCCCCTCCACTCAGATCCCAGCGTTGTCTAAACACTTGTACATGAACAAGGGTTCCGCTCCTGACGAATGTTCCGGATTTAACACAATTTTATGTGAACAGAAACATGTTGAGAAAGTGTATTGTCTATCTTAAAGACAGTGTTTAACCTGATGCAAATAACTAAAAGGTGAAAACCCTTTGCTATTTCAATATGCTTGAAAACTATTATACCACTGAATGTGCAACCTATATTGTTTAGTTACCCTGGCCACTTATGTGGCAATTTGGAAATGTGTTTTACCTTTGAGTAGTCAATTGAAATGTTGATCTCAAAATATTTTTAGTGAAATTTCATGTTTGAAGTCTAATGTTAAAACTCTTACTGATTAAATTTGTTTTTAACCACTGGAAGTAATCTCCCCTTTCAGTTACTCCTAATCCTACAGACCTGCCTATATCTTTCATATTGTTTCACAGTTTACCCCCACCTGGGACTAGATAGAGGCAGCACCCAGATATTTGTTTAATGAGTGCACACCCAGGGTTCCTTCCCTATCTGAAGATGCATGTTTTAATAGAAACAGGGTTGGTGGAAGGTTTGAGCAGTGGCCCATCAATAAGACATGGATGGCATTAGCAAACCACTCCTGTGTGAATGACTGCCAATAGCCGTCCACTGCAGAGGGTTGTTGCCCACTCTGATGCACAGTGATATGTGTATATGCTTTTCTCTATATTCCTACCAAAGCCCCTAGTGGGGGGGGGGGGGTCTAGGACACTCCCCTGGGGGTGGAGGAAAGGCTCTGTGAGATAGAGGTGAGAAGAATTACGCCAGTCTCACTTGTGTAATTCCTTAGTCTTTTTGTTCACAAAAAAAACAAATGTTCTCAAGCTTTGATTTTGAAATAATAAGGTTATCATAAAGGTACTCTTTTAGATTATCCCTCTCTTGCTTAGAACATGCACACAAGTTACCATGTCATCATGTTTAAAATCAACCATGCTCAAACTCCTATATAGAGATTGAACCTTATGTAGGGTCTTCAAAAAAAATGGAAAACTCTGTATACTGACATTTAAGCAAAGCAACTACATATGCAGGGTAACCCAGACAAGTAAATCTCTTTGTTCATAGCCAGAGAATGAGTATTTCAATGTAAGTGAGGGTTGTTGCCCGGTGTTTAAAGGCTTCCAAAAAGCAGTAGGCAGCTAGGGGGTGGGAGGGGGTGGGGTTCAATCAATTCAAAAACACAAAGCTTTCTAATTTCTTCCTATATGATCTCCAAGGTCTCCAGTCTGCATACAACAGGGACAGATGCCAAAACCATGTCATTGGTTGAATGCACCATGTCCCCGACAAGCATTTATATCACTGTAATAGTATTATTTTTGGCCCAAATGTAGACCATATTGATTCATAAGGCACCTTAAACCAACAACCCTGTCAACTCAAATATCATTATTTAAAACAACAAGAGAACCTCGAGCACAAGAAATGAGTTACACGTAGATAATATATTAATGCAAGCTGTACAAGAAGTGTAAGGAAGTAAAACAACCTCTCCCTATTTCGCCTTCCTCAATTGAGGTGGATGTTCCAATGTCCTCATACATTTCCAGGATGTGAAACACAATGATGAAGCAAATGTACAGTTCCCTCACAGTGCAAACATACACCAAGCTGCCACCAGCATCACATTTATCTTAGATAAAATACCACAGATCAACTAATGTGCATTGGTTTATAAGAACCAAGCAACACTGAATGTGTACAATCTAATATAATGATACATCTCCTGCCAAAGTGATCAAGTGAAGCCGCCCAAGGCCCCAGGAACAAAATCTTCACTTTCCCTTTCTTTCTTTCCTCGAGGTAAAGGTTAATGTGAACAACCAACCCAGTCAGTACCTGAAAGAAAGCTCTCTAGGCAACTGGAGAATTATTCTTTAATATATACTCAAAGTACCATGCAAAACAACACACATTATGCCTTCTTAATCTACGTGAAGACAGCTGCATGATGCTTAAAATGGGTAACATGTGTAGGAACATCCATAATACTGTTCTGGTCAGAAAATGGCCTTGTTACCAGACTACTCATGATTTGAATGACCTAACATTTAATGAAAAATAGGGACAGCAATGGAGTATTGACCCAAAATTGGAGCCATCTAGCTGACTGATTTTATTGCACAAGCTGGGGTAGGATCAATCCCATTTCCTTTCAGAAATCTGGCCATAGAACAAGCTTCACAAACACAATAGTTTAAGCATATGTTAGAAAACATTGAATTCAAATCTTTCCTTAACCTTCCCAGGATTGCTAATTCATGGCATTCCTTATATTGGATTATACACGTTTCACTGTATCCTTACAATGAGTATAAACGGACTTTAGGTAAGCATTTCCCCCTTAAGAATTTGAACCTTGTTAGACAGTTTATCTACCCTAGAAGTCCAAACTGTTCAACTAGTCTATAACATGACTTGGTTTGGGATGAAACCTATCATAATCAGTGATATATAAATGACCTGTGAATCTTCTTGTCTATCAAGAAGGGGTGCCTGTACTCTGAAGCCATCATGTAATCTCAAAAGAAAAAAAAGATCATCACTGTGTGCCAGTATCAATGTGCTTTTCCGAAGAATAATTGTAATGATCTTCGGACAAGCGAATTGATATAGGCACACAGTGTTGTTTTTTGTTGTTACTTCTCTAGGCAGGGGTTACCCTAGTAATGCCATAATCTGCAGCTGTTTCAGTCACCCTCACATAAGCAAGCATTCATTTCTAAAACCTAAGCGCCCATACACACCAGGACATACCCTGTGACACTTTTTTTTAATTATGTAATCTCTAATTAGTATGCAGATTTAAACAAATTTGCCTTTGTGCAATATCCTTATCAGAAGAAAAAAAGTACCAAGCTGTAAAACAATTCGATTTGCAAATGATTTTTGTGTTCAGTCTATTGTCATGAGACAGCATCCACAGAGACTCATCTTGCAAAAGGCTATAGTAGCTCCATGAATGAGGCAGAAACATAGAGCGGTTGCAATGTGAATTAGTTCATGGACAAAGTATTACTATACAGCCAGGCGATCATGCAAAAGGAAGGAAACCAGGCTTCACGGTGGTTTGGGTACCAAACATCAAATACCATAAACATTGAAAGCAATACGAAATGGTCCTAGTGTAATAGAACTGACTTTTCTGACCCCATTAATGACTATTGTGCAATTATTTTATTTGTCTTATGCCGATTTAATAAAATAAGTCTTTCAACCACCACTCTCAGGATCCTTTCTTCTAGTTCATCCCTTAATGTATTTCACTGATTTGGTACAACCTTCACATACAAAGCCCTGTATGCATCTTACTCTGGTCCTCTATTCTTGCTTCTCCATCTCAAAATAAATGAATATTCACATTATTATAATGTTTCATTATATAATCTGCTTGCACGTATATGGCACTGATTGATAACTGGCATAACAGTAGTTTGGCTAACCCTTTGCTCTGATGTATTTCTTTCTTTCAGTTGGCCATTTCAATGGCGGACAATCTGCTGGTCCTCATTGCCATTTATGAGGACTGGTGGGTTGTCTGCTGAAGGAATGGCCACCAACAGGCATTCTGCCACCTTTCCTCGAGGTATCCCCAGCCAGGAAGTCTAAAATGTCTCTTTTCCCACTGTTGGAAACCCACAGTATTTTATCTACACAACATTATAAATCAGAGATTAAGTAGCATGTACTAGTGTTACCACTGGAACAGCTGAATGCTGATATGAATAGCATTCGGGCTATTTTCCAGGAAGTGCAACATTGCTTCATTTATTGATGTGCCTGCCTCCCAGTCTACAGGTAAAGCAGTGACCAAGGCTTTGTATAAGGCTTTGGAAAAGTCCATATCTGTCTCTATAGATAATCTTTCTGAAAGCGTTGGGAAATCAGTTGCAGATGCCATGGCAAGAGGGTTGTCATATGATCAATAGACACGTGAACCCAAATTCCCCACTGTAAGAGGCAATGGTGATGTGCAGTGTACCAATCTATATAAAATATCTATGCAATAATTGGAAATAGCCTGTCTACATCCGATCAGTGTGATGAATGAATGTTACAGTGCAGAAACACCAGGGCTGAGATGATACGGGACCCGTTTTATTTGCTACCTAAAGACCACACAACACAGTGTATTTTTCTTCTTAAAAAGTCAGTAACATGGAGATTCCTGAGCAGCATGAAGCAGCATGATGGGTGCCCTGATGCAGACAGTACAAACACCTATGGACCTAAAGTTCAATATTGCTAAAGTACATGTTCATTGTAAGGATTGTTTTTGAACAACATTTTTTATTTCCCTTCCAGATGAACACTGTTGCATTAATTGCATTTGGCAACCATTTTTTAAAGCATAGTCTTGTGCCATTACACAGCCTTTTGGGTCGAGATTTGGAAGCAGCATGATGGGAGACCCAACTTTCAGTTGAAGGTGATGTGGTGGCATTCCTGGCGGGTCGAGTGAGTTGAGGAATTTTGTTGGATAGTTTGTGGCTTTGTCAGCATCCACCACTGTATCCACTGAGTTGTACTCAGTAGCTGAGCCTGGAAGCATATCCTGAATCTTATCCTAGGTCATGGACATAGAGTTTTGTTCCTCGTCTTGGGACTGGTCCTTCCACGACCAAATTGAGGTTGCGTTGATTTCAGGCAACCGTCTCATGTGTGAAGGTGCTGAAAACTGGCGAAAGGGGTGGGGTGTTCAAATGTCATGTATCCAGTAATGTCCAGAGGGTCCTGACAGGTAACTATGCAAAATTTGGTGCAGATTGGTGAAACAGTGTGGAATTATATAAGGACCAACACTTCGCCATGCCACAAACCCACAAATTACTTTTGCTGAATTCAGGGGAAAGGGGTGGGGTGTCCAAATGTCATGTAGCCAGTACTGTCCAGAGGGTCCTACCAGTTAACTTTGCAAAATTTGGTGCAGATTGGTGAAACAGTGTGGAATTGTATACGGAACAAAACTTTGCCACAAATCCCACCACAAACAAACACATTTTCACTTTTATACATGTAGATGTAAAATAAGAAGACGTGTGTGATACGTAGTCTCCATGTTCCCTTTTGGTTTCTTAAACATTGCACAAACACCTGCAAAGTCATGATGAGGAACAAAGCCATCACTGCAAAGTATATTTTCTAGAAACTCCATGAGAAGATGAATTACAGACCTAACAAGCAGGGAAGCAGGGATGCCTCTGAAAATACAGCACTCACAACTACAAACTACAGCTTGGATGACCCCACTGTAGTGGACCACCATGCTGACCCCAAAGCATTTTAGTTTTGTTATTAAGCAGAACACATATTGCATTTGCATTCATATTCATAACCATATATATTTAAATGTTTTCATTAAAATGAACACGGCTCATTGTTGTGAATAGCAAATGCAGATGTTATTTGGATTTCATTTTGGTTATACCAAGTAGAGGTTTGACATTTTATTTCTAATTATAAATAGTGCAGCTACGCAATGTTAAACAATAATGTATGATTGTTTCAGTGTTAGATGATACATCATTGGATATGTTCAAAACAGTTTCTACAAGTGCTTAAAGCTTTAGTTTGAAATATTATTCCATCATGTAGTTAACCATGTGTAAAGTAATTTGATATGTACATTAATCTTAGGATTGCTCATCAATAGCTACATCATAATTAATTACAGCCTTAAGATAGAAAAATAATAGCATTATTAGGAAAGTTGTGTAAAAACCCTATAGTTGGAGGATACCTCTTGGTGATTTCATTATAGTATAATATGAATAATATTTGTGTAGTTAATTTACAGTGAGACAATTACACAGTAGGATTTTCAGGGATACATGAAGATCAGTGTGATTGTAAATGTGTATTAAGAGGAATTGTTGGATCAAATGCTCGAGGTTCCTTTAAAAAGCATTACAAATGTAAGGGTTTATATTAATTTTGATGGGGCAAATTCCCAACAAACATATCATTTACATCGCCACCAATATATTGGCGTCATTCTGAGTTTGGCAGTGTCCTAAATGGCTCTAATTGCATTACTGCCTTTTTTTGGCAGTAATGGTATCACTGCCTGCCATTTGTACCACAGCACCAAATTCCGACTTTGACCTTGATGTGTAGGATTTACTGCCACCAAGATGCCTTACCTAAATGCTCCACTTCAATGCCAAAAATCACTGGATTTACTATGGGACGAATTACTGCCCATCCTAAATATGCCAGATCCCCAAAAGAGTCCCATGGGAAAACCGAATGGGAATAACACCAACATGCTGCCTGACTGAATGGCGGTAACAGTAAACAATGGGCCTCATTACGAGTAGCCCGGTAAAAGCGGGTTCATTACCGGCATGCCGGAATGAGTGGGTCCGTGCTCGTATGAACCCGCTAATAGCGGGTGATTACAAGTGCGCGAGCATGCGCGTTCCCCCATGCCGGTAATGGCAATACCGCCATGCCACTAAAGGGCCTCTAACTCCCCTATACCGGCATCGCGGGACCCGCCCATAGCAGTACTGCCTCATTCAAACCCCTAAATACCGGCACGGTAATACCACCATGCTAATACCGTGTTCGCAAAAAACACTGACCTGGAAATTAAGTCATCCCACAGGAACGGGAAATGGGGCGGCGGCCATCTTGAAAAACACAATCCATTGCCATCCTCCCCAACCACCAGTCCATTTGTGTTGTGCTGTGGCAGAAAATAACCAGGATGTCCAAGGCAACCAGGAAGATGACCCCCAGGAAGCGCAAACAGCGTTTTTCAGACACTGAGCTTAATATGCTCGCTGACACCCTGGCCCAGCATGCGGACATCATCAGGTGTACTGAAATGAAGCGTGCAGCCCAGATCAAAAAGAAGGAAGTCTGGCAGGAGGTCGCCCAGAGGGTGTCGGCAGTGGGAACCACCCCAAGGACTGTGCGTGACTGTCACAAGCGGTGGGATGACCTCCGCCACAGGGTGAGGAACATCCTGGCAGACAAGAGGAGGGCTGCCATGGCGACAGGCGGGGAGCCACACTCACCAGTGAAGCTGATGCCACGGGAGGAGACAGCCAGTACCTTCACAGATCCCGAGTCCATAGAGGGATTCGGAGAGCAGGAGGTGGGCACCGCATCATTCCCAGAAGAAGGTGAGTGACCCATCACATCCCTGTAGGGTAAACCATGATGTGGCACAAGTGACGTGGAAGTGAGACTAGGCAAGGCAATGCATGTCCCAGGCCCACATCAACATATCCAGTCAAGAATGTGTGCCACACCCTGCCACACACAAATGCATGCTGAGTGCCAATCCCAATCCCAACACATGTGCAACATGACTTGACCGTGCCCATGTAACTCACCACACAGACACCATACAAATGCCATGCCACCAGCCATGCATTGATTGCCCACATGCCCCCTCAGAACACCAAATGCCACACCCCTGTAATAATTGGATGCATGAATGTATGAACATATCACAGCGCAATAGATTATCGCTGCCATGTGACACCATCACTGATGACCTGAGGAAGATGGCAGGCAGGACAGGGGTGCAAGTGCATCTACTTCACGGCAAGGGACCAGGGCCACCGCCACCCCCAAGCCCCAGAAACTGGCCAGACCAACAGGTAGTGTGCAACACCGGGCAGAAACCCAGCAGGAAACACCTGCAGCCAGAGTCCAGCAGCAGCCACCCACAACAGTGGGAGGCGTTTCCATTCCCGCTCCGCCAACCACTGCGGACATTGCGGATGCTGATGTGGAGAACGAGGGTGACACAGTCGTGTCCACCACAACCAACCCAATCCCCATTACCAGCCTCCCTCCCCCTACAGAGGCCGAGAGCAGCAACGATCCATGTCTCCACGACTCGGACCTCGGAGAGTCCGACATATGCCTCTTTGAGGAGGACCGTTCCCTGGATGTGGGCCCCACGCAAGTGCCATACACCTCCCTGCCTACCACCACCCTGGCTACCACCACCCCGGCCACCAGCACTCCTGCTGCCAACGACTCCTTTGAGGCTCACCTGTCGAGGGTTGAGGCACAACAGGAGTCGATGCTTGAACTAATGCAGCAACAAATTGCCGATGGTAATGACTCCATGAGGGCCATCGCTACAGCCATCGCTGCAAACACTGCTGCCATTGAGGCATCCACAACTGCCATGAGGGAGTGTCTGGGGGCACTTACGCAAGCCCTGATGTCAAACCTGCTTCAAATGCAGCACCCACACATTGGGGCAGGCATGGGACCGGCAACTGACACCTCCACTGCCACAACCCCTTCGACCTCAGCCCAATCAAGCCCTGTGCGGATGACGCGGAGGAGTGCACGGCGCTTGGACATGGCACCCCGGTTCCCAAAATAGTGAAGAAGTAGAGTGGGCAGACAATGCCGTTGGACAAATGGACATTGGTCAAGGGACCAGTGCTTGGTGTACATTTGGGGACATTTGGGGTTTGTAGGGTGGGTGAGGGAGTTCACTGGAGTATTTTTGGGGTTTGTAGGGCGGGTGAGGGAGTTCACTGGGGTATTTTTGGAGTTTGTAGGGTGGGTGAAGTAGTTCACTGGGGGTTGTGAGGAGAATGTTTACATTGTTATGTGTCTGAAAAATACACCAGTTGTTTGCAAGAAAATCAATGGCTGGACATACTTCATTTTGTGCATGTACATTTAATGTGTGATGGTGTACAGTGGCTAACTTCTAACTGAACAAGTGTGCATGTCCACATGCAGCCAGTGTGTCACTGGCACATTAATTTCATGGTCCCTGCGTTTCAGAAGTATTCGTTGGATTAGTGCTTGGCGTACAGCATGACCATCCCGTGCATCACGTACTGGCAGGGGGGCTCCTTCGCCTCTGTCTCCATCCCCTTCATCCTCACCCGGCCCATGCATGTCAATGTCAGGTGGCAGTGGTACATTCCTCCGGACGCACATGTTGTGCAGCATGACACAGGCCATGGTGATCTTTGCCACCTTCTCAGGCCTATATAGGAGTGCCCCACCAGACATGTTTAGGCAGCGGAACCGCGCCTTCAACAGGCCAAAGGTCTGCTCAATCACAACACGGGTACGAGTGTGCACACGATTGTACTCCTCTTCATGGCTGTTCTGCGGGTTCCGCACAAGGGTAAGTAGCCACGGCCTCAAGGGATATCCTCCATCACCTGCAAGCAGATACAAATAGGCGTGTGTCACTCTGAACTGCCACCTTCAGGGAGCACATTCATGGCGGCAGCTATTTGTTGTGGGCATGCACATGTCCCTGTACGTATACAAAATAGTCACCTAGATGCAATCTATACAGTAATGAGGTGTGGTCCACTGGATGGGCTTAAATAGATGATGCAGGGTGTAATCATTCATGCTGAGGCACATGTGCTGTGGTAGTGCAACAATGTTTCGCCTCCAATTCATGCTGTATATTCTTCACAATGCATGGTCACACTAGCCACATTGCCACAGTTGCCATCCTGTTCAGTCATGCATTGCTTGCCATCACCATGGTGGCCTGGTTGTGTCTCTTACTTGTTGTCATCCATATGCATTATTTGTGATGTGTGGCCCAGTGATGTGTCATGTTCCGTTTGGCTGGTTCAGGTGAGGAGTGTTTAGCTGTGCATGCATTCTCCACTCACTGGCTGTTGCCATCCAGGTGCACTATCCCCCCCTTTCCCACCCAGGTGCACTATCCCCCCCTTTCCCACTCAGGTGCACTATTCCCCCCCTTCCCCACCCAGGTGCACTATTCCCCCCCTTTCCCACCCAGGTGCACTACCCCCCCTTCTGCATCCGCACACATCAGTACCCCACAGCACAGCCATGGGACAGTTGTGCAACTCACCAAGCAGCCAGGCACGTGGTCCAGCATGTCGCTCCATGTGACGGGGAAGCATGGAGTTGCGCAGTACCATGGCATCATGTGTGGATCCAGGAAATCGGGTGCAGCAATGGGTGATGATCTTGCTGGATGTTAGGTGGAAACCTGTGCAGTTCCCTCTGGGACCACTGCAAAATATTTAGGACTACAGGTGTTTGGCAGTAAACCCACTTGGTAGCAGTCTGTAGCACACAGATTCACTTGGTAGCTGTGGCTGAGCAGACAGACTTCCCCCAAGAAGAGTTAGGCAGTATGTGGAATATACAAAATAGGGCAATTTACACAGTAGAACAAGCGAACACGGAACAAGGCTTCGGTGTAAAGATATATAGTTATTTATTTATAAAAACACATCTATGAAAAACACTCGGGCACTAATACGGCAAACAACTTCAATCACAATTACTATCAGAAAAAAATCAATCCCCCTAACAATAGTTCGACAAGTCTAGGTTCAACGGCACCACTTATTTGCAGACAGAGGTGAATGCTTTAACCTAGATGGCACTCTAGTATTTGTTAGGATGGGAGAGAAAAGGCAGGGTATGAAATCAACTCGGTACCAACACTTTTACGAACAAATGCAAGGCAAGTAAGGCAGGGTCTACTGTAGATCGCAAAGTTCAGAGGCCAGGCCCACTCAGAGAGAGGCAAGGCGATATGTCCCAAAAAGTATCTCAGTGGAAATGCGCTTCGAGTCTTTGTCGCAAATGTTATTGAAAGATTGGACCAGTTCAGAACAGAAAGTTAAGAAAGCTTGTAGGCGACCCAATGGAGAGGCGAGGATTCAGACACCTCACGCTAACCGACACAAGGGAAGCCAGGCGGACACGGTACCTTGTTTGTGGAGAGACAGCTCCGGCGGGGGCAGTTGTTCCTGGTGGTGGATGCACGTCGGGTCTTTGCCAAGAGACGAGATGATCTCGTCGTCGAAGGAAAGTTGAAGATCGTTGCACCACCGGGGAAGAGACCAGCCGCGGAGTGCTCCGTCACAAGGCACCACCTTTTGGTCGCGGTACAGGGATAGTGGCTATCCGGTTGCCGGGGTGCTCTGCACGGGCAATTCGACCACTACGTCCTGGAATGAAGAAAAAGCAAAGTCCAGGGGAAAAAGACTCTCCGGCCGGGAGATCTCCTCTGTCGTCGGGAAGTGGCGAGTCGGTTCAGCAGTGCTCCAACGGAGGTGTTGTCGTTGCAGGTCGGCTCAGCTTTACCCTCGTCGGATTCTTAGGTCCTGTGGCGACTTCTGAAGATCCAGTTCAAAAGCCCTGCTTTTATGCAGAAAACCCCCATTCATTCAGCCTAGCTGTCAATCAAAACACGCTAAGTGGCGAGCGGTTTGGCTCACCACTTGGGACAATCACACCAGAGTGCGACTTGAGTTGGCAAGGCAACTCAGTCCAGGGTGCCTAAACCCCCTCCCACACCCCCTGTGGTATCCAGACAGAATGGCACCACTTTGGAGGGCCTCTGTACAGAAGCCCGCCAAATGTGGAACAAAGGGCTCAACCTTTGGTTTAGGAGTGACAGAGACGAACACAGACGCTATTTTACAAACCGAGTTCTGGCAGAAAATATCAACCGATAGATTTATTTAAGATAAATAAACCGGTGGTATGTTAGAGATTAACGAGAAAAAGTATTAACCTCCAACAATGGGAAGAATCCCATAGGGTTAAATTCGGGGTCGAATATAACAAGTAGTTTCACTGCCACCAGCCAAAACTCGACGAGGGGGGACAGGACAGTGCCCCCTCGAATAACAGACCCAGGAGTAATCGAATTACCCCTACTAGTACATCCACAATAGGATGGTTTGTACTAGTTCTGTTAGTAAATTTAGGTCTAGTAAAGCCAATGGTGACTTTACATGCCCGAGGAGACAGTAGTCAGTCCCCGGGTATGGAGTCTATGGTGGAGGTCCGCTAGGACGCCCCAGTGTTACGGCACGGAGGGTGCTTTGTAACACACATAGCAAAACATATGAGACCCTATGGAGTAAAAGACCCCATAGCCCATAGAACACATTGACATTCAAATGAATTAACCACATTCATGTCCAAGAGTGGGAAAAGAGTCTCACTCCTGACAGGTTGGAAAAAAACAAACTCCAGAAATCCAGCAAAGCTGCTGGGGGACTCACTAGGTTAGGAAATTCAGCCTAAACAGAGAATTCTCCCTAACACTGGAGTCACATACCATTTGCACATTGATGGATTGGTATAGATTGCGATTGCGGTACACCGCCTCTATGGCATGGGTGACTACCAATTCCACATGGGTGCAGTCGAGGGCACCAACACAATTGGGCTTGCCTGCCAGTGCATGGAAGCCTACTTTGGTTTCGGCTATCTCCTGGGCAGTCCGTGGTAGGGATAAATGGGTGCGTGCGTGCTTCAGGAGGGCATCCAGCACTTGGTTCAGCATGGGTGAAAATAGTTGTTGCGAAATGCCATGCAGCTGCCCCACTGTGTGTTGGTAGGTGCCTGTGGACAGGAAGTGTAGCACAGACACCACCTTTAGTAGCAGGGGGATGGCAGTGCGTATTTCTATGAGGCTGGCAATGTTGTTCTGTATCATGTCCACTATGGTGGTGATGGTGCCACGGTCCAACCGGTAAAGTGTGTGGATCTGCTCAGGGGTTAGGTTAAATGGGCTGGGTCTGGTGCGAGGGATTGGTGGCTGCCTACGAGGCACTGGTGGCTGCGCTGGTGGTAATTGCTGGGCCTGTCTCACCCTCCTTCTCCTCCTGTGTCTCCTCTGTGCTGCCTGTTGTTGCTGCTCTAGTTGTTGTTGTTGCTGTTGTTGCTGTTGTTGTTGTAGCAGTATGGGCATGTCCTCCAGCATGTTAAGAAAGGAAGAAGGCAATTAATATGGCAAGGGAAATGTGCACGGAATCGCACAGTGAACAACTTTGAATCTAACAACGTGCATACAATACCCAAGACTCGTGTATACTAAAACCCAGGAGTGCAAATAGAGTGAAACAATAATACCAATATATGAAAAGGGATGTGGGGTAAGCACTTAGAACATCCTTATGACTGAAAGGAAAGTCGGCAAACTCCTTACCCACTATGCTATTACAGATACTGATAGCGCTAAGCCCACGTAGAGGGCAAGCAAGGACAGGATCTGTGAGCTGACATTCTGGATGATACTGAATAAGGAACTTAGAAACAGTACTCACGAGGACCGGAAAGACCACTTGAATGTCAGTAAACCCACAAATCCAGTTGATCAAACAGGGACCCAGAAGGCTATAACAGCAATGGGTGGAGGATAACTAAATACATAAGACCCAAGTCAAGGGCCAAGTAGGAATTGTGATTATAGAATAGTGAGGAAAACAAAAGGCATTCACACAGGGACTAGTTACAACAGCACCCCACACCTAATAATCAATGGGAAATAAATGCAGAAGTGCAATGGAAAACATGGAATGGATCCCAATAGAAAGTAAGGATCAGGAGCAGGGAAAATGATATCACAAAAGGAAACCTTTCCCACCCATCCAAGGAGAAAAGGCAGGAAGCTAAATCTATAAAGGGAAAGACTAATGCATCAAGTTTTTCAGTAGCAAAGGACAGCATCAAAGAAACAGAGAACACAGGCAACTTGGGCAGCATCAAAGGGTGAAGCACAGAGAAAGGCTGCCTGCAGACAGAGGAAAACAGAAAGGGAAATCCAGAAAGCAGAAATCAATCATGCACATAAATCCGAAATCCAGGGAAGAGGAACAAGAAACAGGAACTAGGAACTAGGGACCAGTCACAACAGGAACACTGCAACAATGACCAGCGCTGGACTGAAGCAAACTGAAGCTTTTAAAGCTGCTTAACGAGCACACCCCTCAGGTGTGCTGCCTGCTGCACC
The DNA here is from genome assembly GCF_040938575.1 of Ambystoma mexicanum. Lineage (NCBI taxonomy): Eukaryota > Metazoa > Chordata > Amphibia > Caudata > Ambystomatidae > Ambystoma > Ambystoma mexicanum. The sequence continues at coordinate 97,564,515 of NC_090941.1, read as the reverse complement.
TGCAGCCACAGGTGTTGCCTATCCTCCACCCAACCTTGTCCTGCAAGGGAGGAGGTGAAGCAGTGAGCCAGGCATTCTGGGAAGCATAGTCATTAGATTAAAGTAGCATGCTGGCTGCCAAAAACCTGGAATGGATCCGGAAGGGAAGTAACTTGGAAAATAAGGTTTTAGCGCTCCCAATTCATCACAGCACTGTAGCATAAGGTTCGGAGGAAATGTCCAGTAGGGAATAAACCCCAAAACATGCCCCCAAGTGACGGTAACGGGAGCAAAGGGAGCAAGCCGTGACACAGTACCATGATTGCAACAGCTAGTGGTAGCATTTTGGTGTTGGAAGGGGTGTGGTGTGTGTGTGTGTGTGCTCATTTTATACTGGCCCTGCCTCCATTGACTACACCTGTGGGAATTGTGTGCACCTGTGGCAGTTGCCTTGTATCCTGATTGCTGTTTGCGGGTGGTCTGCGATGCCTTTATGGCCGGCATCGTGCAGCCCGTGATTACCGCTTCACGATGCCAGTATTTACATGTCTGAGTGGGTTGAAATTTCCCCCTATTACCGGCATGCCAGTATTTGCTCCCTGAAGGGGCGCGTGTACGCGCCTATGTCGCTATTAGAGGCACCGTTATTTAGGGTGCCGCTAATACCAGGTCGGAATACGACAGAGCGGTAAAACGATGCCAGTATTACCATACCATACCATACTGGCATCGTTTTTGCCATATCGCCAACCTCGTAATGAGGCCCAATGTTCAGTATTTTTGTGGAATTACTGTAGATATACCGTGAGACTTGTAATTACCCACTATGTAAGCCTGTCTTTAAATTGATTCTATTACAAAGAAAGTCGGAAGAGAGTATCAACATCTTTGTGGATGAAATGTGAGCTGAACCAGTCTTGCAAACGAAAAGAGTCTTGTCCATTAAATGTACTACTAAACAAAAGACTGTACTGTTACCTGAGACACCACAACCAAAGATTAACAGAAGAAAAGAAATAAGGCACTCAGGCAGAGGTTTAGTTGTTGTGCAAAGGTGATACTGCCTGGAACACATCACCAATATTCCTTAGAGAATTAAACATTCTTCTTTATTTACAAAAGCAATTGATATCAGCACTGAACATGACTTCTCTGAAGCTAAATGTGTTTCGATAAAAAGAGAATAATGGTGTGGGTGAAGGAAACTAAAGAAAAAAATACGAAATATCTTTGGTACGAGGAGCATTATAATGAGTGCTATCAGTGTGCACGTTATTGTAATGTGGCCAATTTCAAGGTGTTACCAGTTATCAGTCATCAAGGTAGCATGCCACAAGTGCAAAAGGAAAGAACATTGTGCAAGGTACTGTCACACATAAGTGAATAAAATATCTAAAAGTAAAATACTGTGGTCAAAGTGGAAAATACTGATAACAGTGCAGTAGCAGTTCTAGTCATCTTTAGACTATTATTGATGCCAATCGAATTGGGATTAAACTGTTGGCAGACTCTGTGGCAAAGTGCACAATAATGTGTGGACAGGTATTGAAAAATGCTTGGGTGGATGTTGGATGATCTCATTCCCACATGTATTAATCATGGGGTTTACATTGGAAAAGGCCAATAATCTGGCATTGCCAGGAGACTTGAAAAGCCCTACTCTGAAAGAGGTCAGATATTTTGATTTGATTTGATTTTTTACTTTTATCTCGCTCGTACACATGTGTTTCAGAGCACGACAAGGCAAGGGAGGACTGAAACAAAACAATGATCTTACTAGGCCCAGTGACATTGAGAATGCGCAAATGCATGGAAGAGGGAAAAAGGGGAGAAGGTGAAGGAAGGGGGGAACAGTGCAAAGTGCAGAGCAAAGGAAAAACAGATAAATAGTAAATAATAAATAAATAAATAATTACAACATGCAACAAACAGTGGAAGTGCAGCCAACAGGTGGCAAGTGCTGGTTTAAGGCAACAGACATGGTGAGTCTGGTAATTGCAGAAAGAAAAAAGGGGGGGACTGTATGGTTACAGATACAGGCCCCATGCAAGGGATTGCCAGAGGCAGTGCGGGTGAATGGTAAGGTGAGCAGGTGCCTGGGCCCAGGGTTCAGAAGGTGGGCCAGGAGTACGGTGCCAAGAGAGCAGAATCCGCAGGAGAAAGAAGGGGTGAAGGCAGAAGCATAGAGGAAGGTCTTTAGGTGCTTCCGGAACCGAAGATGGTTTTCCTCAAGTTATAGAGTGGCAGAGAGGCCATTCCAGAGGGAGGCCCCGCCGAAGACAAAGATCTACCCCCCATTTCATTTCTTCGAAAAACAACTCACAATGAGGGAGTTAGAGGTAGAGAAGTGAAGCACTTGAGAGGGAAGGTATTTACAAAGGGACAGCTGAAGGTGTACTGGACCCAGGCCCAGAAAGCCTTGTGGACAATGCAAAGGATTTTGAATTTAATCCCTGCAGCCAAAAGGAGCCAGTGGAGAGGTTTCAGGGCTGAAGAGATATGATACCACGGCTTGAGGCCAAGGACAAGTCTTGCAGTCCTGTTCTGGATGAGTTGCAAAGGGCGAAGAGTAAAATCAGGTAGATTTAGAAAGAGGCTGTTACAGTAGTCCAACCTAGAAAGAACCAGGGCTCGAGAGACAGAGAGCTTCTGGGGGAAGGTTGGGGTAGTAGGAGATCTGAGGGCAGCTGGCCAGAGAGTGAGAGGAAAGGAGGGTGAAGGCATGCCAATGAGAAGGATCTCAGTCTTGCTTGCGTTCAGGCAGAGATCATTGGCGGCACACCAATCCTGAATGGCAGATAGGCAATAGGAGATGAGAGAAGGAGAGGAGGTGGCCGAGGCAAACCTGAAAATAAGTTGTGTCATCAGCATAGCACTGGAAATAGGATCTGAAAATTGTGATGCGATGAGCGAGAGTTGCCAGGTATTGGTTAAACAGCCAGGGTGAGAGGTTAGACCCCTGGGGACCACCACAGGTAGAGATGGAGAGAGAAGAAAGGAAGGACCCAAGTTGGACCTGGGAGGGTCGCTCAGAGAGGAAAGTGGTCATTCAGGGCAGAGCCTGATCGGTGATACCCAGGTTGTCACAGAGACGGTTGAGCAGGATGGTATGGTTAACCGTGTCGAAGGCAGAAGAGAGATCAAGTAAGTGAGGACAGAGGGGATTTTAGAGTCAAGGTTGGAGAGCAGATCTTCACAGATGTTCAGGAGAGCAGTTTCCATGCTTCTGGCAGCTCTAAAGCCAGATTGATGGTCGTGGAGACAACCTACAGAATCAGAGTGAAGGATAAGTTGCAAGATGGCAAGCTTTTCTAGGTGTGAAAGGGAGTGATGGAGATTGGGCGATAGTTAGCCAGGCAAGAAGGGTCCACAATGGGTTTTTTGAGAAGAGGGTGCACAAGAGATTCAGGGGGGAAGGGAAGGCTCCTGAGGCAAAGGAGAGGTTGAAGAAACCAGCCAGGGTAGGAGCAAGGGTGTCATTATGGTCCTTGGTGGTTTTGGAAGAGCAAGGAAAAACCTGTTTTCATAGATCGGACTTGTTTAGAAACCTCGTCAGGGGAGAAAAGGGGAAAAGAGGAGAACAAAGGAGGGGGGGTGGCTGGCTGTAGGAGCACCAGAGTTCACAGAATGAAGGGGGGGGTGGATGAGAGGGTGAGAGGGTGGATAGGATATCCTGGGTTTTAGAGATGAAGTGGGAGGCAAGGGCCTTGCACACAGCCTGGGAAGTAACAAGATAGGTATAGACAGCAATAGTATTGGCCAGCTCCTTGCAATTTTTAAAGAGATCAGCCTAGTTGTTGGATGCCACAGAGACGCAAGCTTGGATGTGGGCTCTCTTCTTAGTGCAGACAGAGAGTCGGTATTGCCTTTGGAGTAGGCGACAGACCAGTTTGTCAGAGGATGAACAATATTCCCTCCATTTCCACTCAACCCTCCTACACTTAACTTTAAGTGAAGCAAGGTCAGAGTCATACCAGGAATTGCATTTGGCTTTGGGCTTCAAGCGGATTCTCATTACAGGGGCAAGAACATCAAGAACATCTGAGGAGTAGAGTGTAGACAGGGCTGTGTCAGGATGTGAGTTAGCAAGAGATGAGGGGGGAGAGAAGGTAGCGGTGAAAGCTTCAACTGACACACGCTTCATGGCACTGATGTCCGGGAAGGTAGGTGGCAGTGTCGGGGTAGGCTTGGCCTGGGTGGTAGGGGAGGGAGAGATGAGAGGAGAGAGTGATCCCTCCAGGAGAGAGGGGGCCGTCAAGGAGATTAAGACATAAAGTGTGTGCCCTGCAGAGTGAGTGCGGCCAGAGGAGAGGATAGAAAGGGAGAGGGAATCGCAGAGGTCTCGAAAGAGTACAGCAGGGTATGAAAAGAAATTGATGAGGCAAGGGGAGCGCCTATCAAAGAGGAGGAGGTTGGCCTGAGAGCCTTGGACCATGACAGTGCCATTTAGATAGACATTAATGATGACCTCAGATGAGCCGAAGTGGGACATAAGGGCTTCCCAGCGGGTGCCACCATTAATGGGAGAGGAGGAGACAGAACAGAGCACAGAGACCATTTGAAGAGTCCATAGATCCCGCGAAGGGACGACAAAGAGGATGTCGGTGAGGGTTAGTCTGGAAGAAGCGCTGGAATAGCTATCAGTGATGGGGAGACCTGGGTTAGTGCCCAAGATATCCTATTTAAACTTCTTCCTTCCAGACTTAGTGAGAAGGGAAGGGTAGTTGATAGAGAAACAATTGGAGTAGATAGGAAAAACAAAAAGTGGCATAGGTTAGTAGAGAGGGGAGCAGTGGGAAAATAGATAAATGCAGCAATATGGAGCAGTCACTAGGCCAACAGGTTACAGTGAAGTAATTAAGTTCAAGTAAAATGCAAAAGCACAGCGAAGTATGACTTTACAAAGTTACAAGCTAAAACACAGCAAAGTTTGACTTTCAAATTTACAAGCTATAGCACAGCTACGTTTGACTTTCAATGTTACAAGCTAAAACACAGCAAAGTTTGAATTTCAAAGTTACAAGTTAAATGCACAGCTAGGTTTGACTTTCAAAGTTACAAGTTTAAGCACAGCAAAGCTTGAATTTCAAAGTTAGAAGCTAAAAGCATAGCTAGGTTTTACTTTCAAAGTTACATGCTAAAACATAGCCAAGTTTGGAATTAAAGTAGAATCAGGTGCTATAGGTCGGTGCAGTAGTGTATATCAATTGAGAGCATAAACATTAGAGAGCAAGCAGAGAAGGGAAAGTGAAAGACAGCAAGGGGGATTAGGGTAGTTAGAGGTACTAACCCATAGAAAAAGAGGAGAGAATGCCTTGGTAGTTCAGACTACTGTGAAGAGTGAGGGTACAGCATCACGGAGGTCCGGGTGCAGGGGTCCGGTGAACAGTCACAAGTAGCGTTCTGGTAGCGGACAGGGGCCTTTGTTGAGGGCCTTAGTCAATCAGGCTGTCTCCCGCCTCCCGGTTCGTTCGATTGGCCTATCAAGCCCAGATAAGCCAATTGGAGAGAGGAGAGTAGCCAGGCAGAGCCACACAATGAGGGTAGAAAAACAGTGTAGCCAACTTGTAGGGGCCAGGACAAGCAAGAAAAGGAGGTGCCAGGACAGACAAAAGGAGAAGTTTAAATAGTGAACACTACCCTAGGCGTGGACACTAGCAAAGGAGAGATCCCCAAAATGATTCTAAGCAGTCGAACAGTAACTTATGCCATGCCTCTTCCACAAAATTCTTGCCAGTTTTTTTCTACCTTTCACAGAATTCAAGCATCAGGACAAGAAGTCCAGGAAAGGCTGAAGAGGGAGAAGCTAAGTCGAGTGCATAGCAACTGCAACAAGAAGCCTGCAACATGACCATTAACGAGTGGTTTGTCAGCCTCCATTGATATACTGCTTGCTGTACACAGACCAAGAGGCAAGAGGAGGGGAAAAACAATACACATACACAGTAGCCAGACCAGCAATGCAGAACAGATGAATAATGGTGACCGGCAGTGGCAAGCATCACTATCTCCCTAGATCACCAAGAACTTTTGAGGAGACCCCAAAACCCAACCCCCAAAGAACTTACCTTATGGACACCCCGAGTGGGTCACCACAATAGGACCAGGAACACTGGAATGACTGGGCATGTCATATCCACTATGTGGAGAAAATGGGTAGGGTTTAGCCTGCTACTTATGTCCGTCTGATTTCAACATACCATCAAGTGGTAAAGACAGGGCCAGATTGGAAAAGGTCAGAGAACCAATCCCAAAAAGGGCAAAGGAGATATGAGCTGGTCACAGGAAGCAGAAAGTATGAGATATTCAGGTGAGGACAGCACTTGAGGAGGACCAAGAGATTAGCAGAAGGAAAGAAGGAGCAACTGAGTGTGGAGACAGTTATTGGAGAAGGTGAGGTGTTGACTTAGGAGTGAAGGGGGTTATGCAGGGTTAGTGTGCATGATTGTGTGATGAGTGAGTAGTCGAGCTAGTGTAAGGAATGAACGCAAAGTATATGTAAAGGATGGTGTTTGCATGGGAGGTGGGCTAATTGATATGTGGTTTGTTGGATGGAGCTGTGGAAGGAGGACAGTAGTACTGAAAGGAAGAGAGTATTAGTGGGGAGGAGTAAAGTAATAGTGGTAAGAGGCAAGCTGTGGAGGGGGAGAGCTGTAGTGGGAAAGAAGAAAGTAGTAGTTTGAGAAGTAGAGAAGTAGAGTAGCAGTGGGAGGAGGAGAGAAGTACGCTTACTACCATATGGTCTACTGTAAACATTAAAGAGGAGACATTTAAACCAAAGCTTAAGTGAACAGTTAGACACTGCAAATCCCTGGAGTGTGTCTCCACAGCATGTATCACGGTACTAATTCATACAGAGAGCTCACCGGTGGATCGCCCTGCCCCACTCTTAGGTCTAACAGCAGGGATTATACATGCGGTGAAACCTTCAAACACACACTGCTCTGTAGCCCCTGACTCCTGAAAGCATAATACATCATAGTCTCTAATGGATTTTACCCAATCAGTCTCATCCGGATGTATCGAGAGACCCACATTGATCTACGATGCCACTTTGATGTTCCTTACTGTACGATGATTCCTATCTAAGGTAAATACTTTGTCAGTATCTAGGGGGTTAGGGAGGGGCAAAGAATATCAAAACAAGCTGGTAGGCTTCCGAGCAGCAGGGAGTAGGGCAGGTGAAGCTATCAGTTCCTCACATCTAGCTTGCACATATAGTGGAGGTCTTCCCAGGTGATTATAATGACCTTGCATCTATTGAAAAAACAACCCATTTTAAATAGTCATTCATCAGGGTCATTTTAATATAGTCAAGTACCCTTATCGGATCATGGCAAAAGCACCTCAAATTGATAATATATGATCTGATCGAAGAAAGGCACTGCTTCTTGTTTCTTATTCAATGCACACATTTGTTAATAAGGCTATCATATTCCCAACAACTCTGTTATAACTTTGATACGTTTGTTAGAAATACAACATTTTTTGTGGGCGCCTTTGCAACTTTGGCATAGTGCATATTCACAGTGGTAGCCTTTTTAGTGGTAGCCTTTTCGTAATACCAAGGGGTACCTTTATTCTCTTCCCTGGGTTACTAAGGACTACTGGCCTATTGGACATATTACTAATGGGGAAGGGATGATGTTTAGTGTGCTTCTCAATTATCTTGTTTACAGCATTAAGATCAGGTTTTACTCTCTGACGGGTCACCTCCCTATTCTCAGTCTGTCTCATTGGAGCTACCTCGGGCTCAGATAATGTCTGTCTCATATACCCTTTTGCTGCTTTTAATTCAAATACCAATTATTTTTAAGGGCCGCAGGTTCTGTTTTAGTCCATTGTAAACCCTTACACCATATTTCCCCATTTTTCACCATACCACACTGGCCATTTCCAAACGGTCCAACAGCACCACCACCTGTTGACAGGATGTTATTAGGTTCAGCAGTACAGTCAATATGAACCCCTTGCAATGGTGAAAAGCAATTTGAAATTGGAATTTGTTCATTGCTAATCACTAATGGTGTTGGGTGATCAGTCGGATCCACAGTAGGCCCTCCAGAGCATTACCACACCCTGCCTCAGATTGCACAGTTGGTGAGTGGCCAGGTCACTCTAATGTAGGATGGACTTCCATGGGAAATTTATAATTATACCTCCCATGCTGGTGGTCAAGCCGGGAGCCAGCCACAAGCTCACAATCAAAAAAGGCCCCCCTTCACAGGCTTATCATTAGAATTTAAAAACGGCAGTTTACTTTGGTGCAGATGTTCCTTGGTGTTTCCTTTTGCCCCCTCTGCCTCACACCTTGCCACAAGCCTGATTTGTATATGGTATTTACCCTTTTGTAATGGCTTGGCATGTGAACAATGATGGTCTGGAGGGTTGCCCAGAGCAATGCCAGAAGTTAAGATTAATTCTAAACCTTACAGCCATCACCTCTTTTGTTTTGCTGTAGTCACCCCGAGTGGGACAGATATGCCCAGATGTGTGTCACTTTCCTGCTGGGCCCAGAGATCCGCGCTACTCCTCACTGATGAGGCCAAACAAGGCCGAAATATGTTTGGGGATGCTTGTGGTCTTGTGCAGAAGGGATACGACCAAGCAGTTTTGTCAGGGCTGCTCCTTTTGGGGTGGGACCATGCCTGATTTGCTTATGCTCTTTCCCCTTCTGTAATGGCTTGACAGGCAAAGAATGATGGTCTGGAGTGTTGCTCAGAGCACTGCCAGAAGTTAAGATTAATTATAAACCTTCCAGCCATCATCTATTTTATTTTGCTGTAGCCACATATTTCCCCAAGAACCATTTTCAGTGATACCACATGAGTGCTCTCCTTGTTCAATGTCATCAAGCAATACCCATATCACTTCAATCAATAAATGTTCTTCTTTAATTTGGACAATCATGGTATATGTATATAATCTATTCAGCCTGTGGAGAATGTGTAGAATTATATGTGCAATTGACTCCACAACCATTTGTGGTATTAGTGGAACCAGTCAAATGATTTCTAGCTTAAATTCTGAAGTTGTGGAATATAAAGGGAATTACTTACAAATAATCTATAAATAGTACAGAAGATACACATTTCATTAGATGTGTCCCTCTCACCCTGCCCCACTCGCCTGCTCTTGCCCCACTTAGCCACCCTCCAACTTCACCTCTGTGCTGGCATCCTTCAGTAAAAATGTTGTGCTTCACCATTCTGTTCAGCAGCTTCCTGAACACAATCGATTCATATTTTGTAATGCCAGCTCACATGCTTTTTATTTGTGTTGTTCATGATTAGGGACCTGAAAATATCTGTCATTGTGAATTGTTACAATATTTAAACATCAATTGTAACCGTTTGCACGGCCAAAGGGCAACAAGCCTACTGTGCCAAATGCACAGAAGGGTCATCAGTGACCCTTCTATGCATCGAATATCTACCTTTGCCCAGCTCTGACTTGGACTATACTTTTATATTGTGTAAAAAGGCCAACTTCCCCCTAATTAGTGGCACCAAGAAAGAATGCAAAACATATATTATAAAAACTTTACACTCATAAACAGCAAAACAAATCGATCTTGCAAGAACATGGTGATTCTTGTTTTATTAATAGTTCACAAAATATTTCTTTTTAAATCTTCTCAATCTACAAATACGTTTTTTTTCCAAAAAATAGTCCTAAAAAGTACATTTTTTATGAATTCAATCAATATAGAGAAACCTTGAATAGCACGAAATGCAACACAGAAAGATGATTAAAAAAGGCCAAAGTGTGCAGAAGTGTTTGGCTGTGTGCTTGGAAGGACCATTGTTTTGGAGTTAAGCACAACTTGCTTGCATTTGACCCTGCCTTGAATTGAGGAGCTGCACCTTTAAGAAGGCCTGTCATTACGCCTTCAAATAGCTACGTGTTACGGAAAGCATAGTAAAGTGTGCAGCAGTGTTTGGCTGTGTACTGGGAAGGACCGTTGTTATGGAGTTAAGTACAACATGCTTGCATTTGACCCTGCTTTGAATTGAGTAACTGCACACTTCACCTGATAGGTGTGCATTCTGATTCCTCCCACATTCACACAGAAAATATAGCTTTGTCTTTCTCTTATTCCTGTAATTATTGCACATATCATTACTCATACATGTTATAACAAGTGTTACATTAGCACGTTTACGAAGCGTAATTCATACTAATTTTAAGTTCTATACTGGTTACAAAGAAGATGCACAGTCTACGCAGTACCATTCTTAAAGATGATTTAAAAGCCCCTGCAATTGAGGGACACTTGGAAAGCAGTGAAAACTGTCAAATGACACATCGTAACTTCTTTTGTCCACCCAACGCAATTATTGATACTCATTCAATACAGACAGACCGGATAAATATGGATCGCGATCTGTGCTTTAAGCTCTGCCTTTAATTGAGATGGAGGAGCTCTGAACACTCCCATCAACTTCCACTGACCTAGTGAAAAATACGCTAAATCAGAATTTGGAACTTACCATTTCAAACTCAACAATAAAACGTCATACAATTACCTGGATAAAAAGAAAATCAAAGATCCCATTGTTTAAATGAACTTGAATCTCCTTCCTGGGCAGTAAGTCCAATTCAACAAAATTGTCCTAATAAAATGGACTCAAATGAATCAAATAGGTGCATTCATATTTCTAGTGAAACGCATGAGACCTCAACACCTTAACAATGATATGCATGATCCTACTGAAATCGCTCAACATGACGACATTCTCTCCTCTCCACGTATGCCTATTATAAAAACAGCCTTATGATTGAGACTCAGTGAGAAACAAAGACATTTTGTGAACTCACTTGAAAAGAATTACCACAATGACCAACAACGATTCCAAGATCTGACATTGACAGCACTAAGTTTGGTGCTTAATTCTCTGGTGAATTGTTTCGCATCTTTAAAGGATGAAGTGCACACCCGTTCAGGAATAATAATGGAACTCATAAAGGAAGTGAGCAATTGCGGCTCAACTTTGGTTGGTCTGAAAGAAGGGTTGCACCACCAATCTGAAGTAATAGCATCACAATTTAAAAAGCATGAACGGGAACAAATGTATGGTGTGAAAAACAGAGTAAACAACCTCAATTCATTAAGGACTCATAACGATCTAATGTAGTCTGATATTAAAACCTCTTTTTTGGCTTCATAATCTGCAAATTCTGGTATAGTTGTTCAAGTGGAATCAATCCCATGTGAACTTTCAAATAGCGACGACACCCTGTTATCTGCTTCGGTGATGGAGGAATTCACATGCCTAGCCCAGACGGTGGATGTAAAAATAATAAATGATGAGTCAACTATGGGCAAGCTTGATCAATTGCATAATACCTCTAATTTGACCTCTCATCCACATCCAAATACAGCCTTGCCTCAAACAGGGAATGGTAGTCAATCTGACTTGATCCCAGAACCAGAACAAGATACTCTGCCTCAGATCAATGAGCCCCCAAATAAAAGAAAAATAAGAAAAAAACAAAAAGGATGCCCAAAAGAAAAGTGATTAGGATGACCAACTTCTAAAAACAACACACAACCAACAAAGTGGCTAACAAAAGAAAGCAATGGTTAGTCCCTGTGTCATTTTGGGGGCTAACGTTACACACCCATGATGCAATAACAACGGGTCACAAAGGTACATAAAAAACTTTGGAAATATTTTAAAGGAATACACTAATCAGGCACATATGTCCCAATATATGGAATTGTATACCCAAAGGTGTTTGGTGGGTCCTTAATTCCAGCCCGCTTCACCAACATGAAGAGCACCATTAATCAAGAGAGGATTGACACTTCCCTGGTCAGATTTTCAAATAGATTTCATTGGCATGGTCCATGGATCATTGCAGGGAAATAAGTACATGCTGACAGTTATCTGTTTAATGTCAAAATGGTTGGAATATATGCCTGCTGCTGATTGCAGTGCACAGACGGTGGCTACCTTGTTGGTGAATCACATATTTTCCAGGTTTGGATTGCCTCAGAGAATAGAGTCAGACCATGGAAGTCATTTTACCAGTTCAGTGATGACCAAGATGTGGCAAATGTTAGGACTAAAGAGAAAGTTACATATTTCGTATTAGCTATCCTCAAGTGGTGGGGTGGAAAGATGCAACAGATCAATGATTGACATGCTTAAAAGGTTTGTGTCTAGGATCTAGTTGGGATGTATGACTCCCTTTAGTACTGATGGCCATTAGAGTGACAACATAAAAATCTACAAATCTCAGTCCATATGAGAATATCACTGGCAGGAATATGATATTTCCCCAATATTTCTTGTACAGGACCAATGAGCAAGTCTTAGTAAATACATCCAGAATTCACAAGCATGGGGAAGAGTTGATAAAGCATTTACAAAACACATTTGCTTTTGCACAGTGAAACCTAGAAAGAGCAGCTGAGGGTGCAAAAATCATACTATGACAGAACGTCATCTGTGAGAGAGTATGAGGAAGGTGAGAAGGTATATAAGTTCAATTTTACAAAAGGGAATCATAAGAATGCTAAGTTAACGGTGTCCTGGCATGGCCCATTTAAAATTGTGGACAAGATTTCACCTCTGGTGTATAGAATACTGATAAAGGAAGGGGATCTGGTTGTGGAACAGTTTGCAGAACAGTTTCTTCATGTGAATCAAATAAAACGGTTTCGCCCGAAACATGAGGTGCAAAGAAAAGAACAAACTGTAGTAACCAATAAGGACTGTTAGATCTAATCATCACATCAGAAGCAAAGATACACTGTGAACTAGGTGAGTAAATCAGTTTGCGATGGTCCAAAAAGGGATGTACTTGCGATTAAGAGCAAAAGGATTCAACATAGCAGGTAAGTAGGTGTGTTTGGTATGCATGCAGGAGTGAATGGATTGCTGAATTTTCAGTTAAAAATAAAAGGGAAAACTGGAAGAAAAAAATGTTCATAAAGATATTGGTGTATGGCACTTATTTTGTTTGCCTCTTTCCTCTGTTTTAGAATTGATTAACCCAATTTCCTCCAAAAAGGTTCCCTGGAGCCAGACGTCCATGGAGGAGGACCGCAAGATTTGCTGACATAGACCATCAATTGGATGGTAAGTTATCCCCATACGTATTTTTCAAGATGAATTTTGATTTTACATACAGTTGAGAGAGCTTAGCCTCTGACAGAGTTCAGAGTGTTTTTCCGGTTCTTGTTTGGCCCCTTAGTTGGCTCCCAGTGTTTATTTATTTACACTCACTACTTTCTAAGCCATGTCGGGTTATTAAGAAACTGGGAGCTGGTAATTTACTACTAGCTGTGTTTGGCAAAACATCTGAACATGGTTCCTGATTGTCCTTTCTTTTTTCCTGTTTTCCTCAGGTAACACGTGGACCGACAAGGTGCTTTATCGTGGAAGCAATTTCAGTATAAATACTTTTAGCAACTCATTCATGCTATTGTATGTATTTCATTGATGATATTGTGGAACTCAAAGTACTTAGTTGAGGGGCTTGATCTTTCCATTTATCACAGGCTCACATTGCTCCAGTTCTTATACAGTGTTTAATTTGACAACATAGACTTGACTACCCCAGACAGTTCCCTGATGAATTTCCCTACACTTGAATCACACTTTTTGTTTGTTTGTTGGAAAGAAACATGTTGGATGAGTTGTGTTGAGAAGGGTGTGTATGAAGCCTTTTTTTGAGTGAGAGAATGAAATGTATGTAAAAACTTGTTTTTTAAAAATATTTGCATATTTGCACAAGCATACAGCACTTTCTGCAGACACCTCAGACCTGAGAGGGCTGTTACTTTTTCAAGCCCCCTACACCCACAAGACTTACTGTCTGTTTTATGTTTTGCACTGTTGTTTGTTTGATGTTGGAGCTGAAATACATGAGGGTCATAGTGCAGTAGAAGTAAACCACACTGCTTTATTTCCAGATCAATTGCCTGTCAGTACAACATAAATTGTGTATTATCTTTTTGATTACATATGTTTGACTTTTGTACATGAATATAATTGTATTTTTTAGTCTGTTGTTACTGTCTGATAATTTAATGAAATAAGAGGCAGTTCAACATTTACTAGCATTGTTCGGTCCTATTGTTACCTTTGAGAAGTGGAATCTAGATGCCGATTGACCCTAAGGTTGTTTACTAAAGGTTGTTGACCTTTCTGATGGTTGGTTACATACAGGTTTTCCTTTGCCTTTACCTCTTGTTGTTTTGTTGGTGTCCATGGAGGAGGTGCCAGGATGAAGCAAGATGGAATCCCGGGATAAAAAATGGAAGAGTCCAGCAGGGCGGAAAGAGTCTGGCAGATGCAAGGGGGAAATCTAGATGACTGCATGGTGCTCTACCCAGGGTGGGAGGAAACAGAGTGTCAAGAATCACGTTTTTCTATTTAGAAATATACTGGCTATTATAGTGTGCCTAGTAGCATAGACACGTGCCACACCAGCAAATGGACAAGTTCTGATGAAGCCGGGGCCTGCATCAGGAATTGTCTGAGATGCATTTTAGGCAATATACGACTCATGCATCAGAACTTTTATACTAGTGTAGATTCAGATTGGGTTTTGGAAAATTAGTTCAATTTTACAGAAATTAAATCAGCTCAATTAAGACCATGGTTTCAAATATGAAGGGAAGGGGCTCAAAGAGCAGTGAAAGATGTTTTAATGCAACACATCAAATATTAAGAGAAAAAGAGAGCTTAGAATGGCAGTTTTCCTGATAGCAACTATTGTGTTCACCATAATTGGGGCTATTGTGGCGATAACTGTGAACTGCGTTGTCAGTGAACACATTGGGGGACAAGGCCTGAGAATTAGGCCAATATTTGAGAATGATACAACAAAGACTGGACAAAGTTAGAGTGGATCAGAAGGTACTGGTTCAGTATGTGAAGCAAACTTTTCTAACTTTGAATGATCAATCAACGCTATTAGAGCATAGTATACATGTGTTGGTTAAGCAAGATGAGATAGTGGAGGATATTCTGAATTATGGGAATCCAATGGAGGGGACACTCACTAAATTTGTGCGGGAGGTTCACAATGGGGTATCCCAGTTGATGCAGGGTCATATTCTATTGTATTTTGTTCCATATGATATCAATCAGCAAATGATTACATGGATAACTCAAAGAGAGATTGAGATAAAGCAGGAGAAGATTGCATTTGAGATGGGCAGTGTTTTGTCTATAGATGTAGAAGGGATGGAGATTGGGTTCCTCTAGAGTATTCCATATATCGCCCCAGAATTTATATATCTGACCAGGCTAGTGCATTATGTACGATTATGGCAGAGTGATACATATGTACAAATTGTTACTCCTGAAATGGAGGCCTTTCAGACATGAAAAACAGGTTTGTACCTCATTCCAAAATTAGATACTTGTATAAAGTCAAGGAGCAAAACTACAGACGGACATATGCATATGTGGGGGGACATTGCAATGGACAGAAACGGGATTGAGCACTGTGTTCAACTTGGTCGACAGCAATGAAAAAGATGAAAATGGGTTTGAATGGGGTACATGATTTCTAGCCTTGGAGGTTATTTTTCTGCAGAGTTCCAATGTTTGATCAGTGCCCTCTGCATAAATGAGGGGGATGTCTAGCAGAGGTTATGGAGCTAGAGAATTTGTGCAGAATATTCTGTGTGTAGTGCAGTTGATGGGTTACTAACATTTAGGGCCTGATTCACGGAAGCGTTTTATAATGGTGCACAATGCTCTCTGAATAAGTCCCTTAGTATCAGGGACAACAAGGGAGGTGACAATGGTTACTAACACTTAGGACCTGTGGCCTAACAAATCTGGCCCATTCAATCCACCCCAAGACCGAGTGTACTAATATTGCTGCAGGCACACAAACACTATCACTGATTATCACCAGTTCAGTAAGTAAAGCAAAAGTGAAAGCTTAACAGCCGGCAAGTTTCATAGAGTTTGATGTAACAGTATCATGGCCCTTGAAGATAGCACGTTTATTTTTCATACAAAGGTGAATACAGGAAGGATAGAGGGGAGTAAGGTGTTGCATATTTCTCTGCCCACATGATGCAGTGATGAACACAATGCTGTTGAAATGTTTTAAAAGCCAGGAGTTGAGTCAGAGGGGCGTTGGAACGATCTGTCACGTGATGTGGTAAGAGGTGACATCATGAAAGGGGATGGAAAATTATGAGAGGTGCTGACATGTAAAATCATGCAATAGGATGGAAAATGTTAATGAATACATACAGAGCCATATGAAGGGGGGGGTGTTGTGAAAAGGCTTTAAAAGATCCTGGGAGAAGATAGCAGGGAAATTCATGTTCGGACTTTGATTTGGGCTATATTGTCTGGGTTCTTTCCCGGAGAGAGCTGAAAACCTTTGGGCCTTGGAGCAGACTGGCTTTGCTGTCTCTGAAGGAATCGAGTGAGACATCTTGGGACTGGCTCATTTGTTTTGCTACTACCAAATATAAAGCTTTTGTTTTTTGCAATTCCAGTTTGAACCTGGGAGAGTGTGAAAGGACAGGTCCTTGGGCTGCTGGTGGTCATGAATATCTGCTATCTTTTGGAAGCTGGTGAAGAGAACGGCACAGGGATCTTTTTAAGGCCGTCTCCTGACAGAGCCAGACCCAAGACGTTGCTAGCTGCCGAAAGCGTGAGACAGCCTTTACAGGAAGCATTCCAAGAGGCAGAGTGTCTAGGGTCCCCTTAATGGGAGTGAGTATAAATAGGTCAACAATCAATCAGGACCCCCTTATGCAGTATATTTTAATTGGCAAGGTGTCAAAGTGGACACAGAATGCAAAGCTCCCTCCCTCCTTGAGGTACCAAAGGACAAATGGATTAGCCAGAATCCAAAGTATTAGATGGGGGTCTAGTCTCCTATATAGCGGGGGGTCCTAATCTCATAATTATACTACCAATCTAATATTGGGCACTGGGCACAGGTATGGGTATAACCAACGGTTGAAATTGTCATATTGTATTGCCTTCATTACTAATGAATACCAGTTAAGTTTTCCTAGATCAGAGCAACTAACCATATATGTGCCCATTGTAAAATGCTTATTGATTCAGAATGTGTTTTTCTGGCTGATGAAACTGGATATCTAAATGAAAATGCCTAACTGTGAAAGTGTGCAGTGGTCATTTTGTTTCTAGTTCCTTTGGTTTGCACATAGAGGTAAATGCGCATCTAGAATGAAATGCACGGTACAAAGTCTGAAGATGCATAGCCAAGATCCTGTTGTATAAAACAGTGGCAGAAGGGGAAGTGCCAGGATGTCTCCTACATATTTGGTGAATTGGCAGGGAATGTTTTATCTAAGTGCATCAGTCAGGTTTGGCAGCATTGTTATCCCTGATAGTGTGCTGTCCTGGGCACACGATGGATCGTGTTTGCCAATAGTGCTGTGCATTAAGTGGTGTTGAAGTTGACACACCGTGCTTCATGCAAGCAGTGGGAGACATTTCCGAGATTAATGTTACCGATAGGCTCTCCTACACCATCCCCCACCAAATAGCAATGAAGGGGAGCAGGTCATAAAGTTGATTCATGTCTAAAATGATCCTGCGACACCCCTGGCATAACATGAGCTGGTAACTACAGCACAAAGGGAACATTTTAGCAGGAAAGATAAATATCCTGCAAATAGTCCCAGATGAGATTCTGAAAGCAAGCTGCCACGCCAGAGTCCAGAACGCTGCTGCCACGTCCCCAGCTACTTAACATTACAAACATACACAGAATCTTCCAGGAACCTCCTCGAAACGCCCTAAAACACCAGCCAGCACTCTGTAATTGGGGTGAAGTTTCAGCTGCTCCAGCATCCTGTGTCTCCTGCATATCCCGCCATGGCTATGCACATCACATATCACTCTTCTTCCATGCAGCCACCTCCTCCTGGCTCTGCTTACTGGAATAGCTAATCTTCCCAAGGACCGCGCCCGAAGCCCAGTGCCCACAACTTATTGCCAATTTAATTTCAGTGAAGGACCTAATGTCTAGTAAAAAAGCAATCCTCGTCTGCCTAACTCAAAAAGGGAATTAGATATTTTCACATGACAAATATCATGAAGTATGGATGTAAGGGGCCAATAGTATTACAGCTACCTAAAGAGAAATGTGGCAGGTATTTCTTTACTTTAAATTGGTTTCCACAGAGTGAGAAGGAAGGGTCTAGAGAACCATCCGATCTAGAATTACAGAATAGCACTGAAAACTGCAAGAATTGGACACAAGTGGCCATAGGTATTTCATGAGAGGAGATGGGACTTGCTTTTTGATTGTGTGTGTCCTACACATGGGGGAACCACGAACTGCAGCTGATACAGTTATACAATTAAGGTGCACTTCTGTAGTGTAATATGCAGAACTGCTACTTAGAAATCACATTTGACTAGCGTCAATATCTATACTCTGTCTAGATTATATCCAACTGAAAATGCCCAAAGGCATCTGTGACCTGACAAGCCAGTCACACATACATTTTTAAAGTGTGAGTGCTGAAAGGTATGTGAAGGAAATGTTAGACTAAACAGACAGATGACATTAACTCTTGAATCCATTAGGTTGACACAATTTATTCACGCTGCATTGTTCAGATATCTTGGAGGTTTAAAAGTAGGATCACACTCAACTTTGATGTGCTATTAACTCCGAGCATTGCATTTAATAGTGCACTCTAATGAAATTGATTTTTTTTAATAGAAGTGTATGTGGTTAATGGATTTCTCTTTGTGTTTGTGTTTCTTTAAAACATTAAAACTTTAGTGAATGTTGAAAGATGAATGTAGGTATGTCATGCACTGAATCAGAAGTGTGTGTACTGATGAAGGCAATTGTTTACATTTTTGTGGGACAGAACCTTCAACTGCACCACCATTAGGTTGACTTTTTTTTTTATATGATGTGTTAACAGAATGCAACACTGCCACAAGGAACATGTGGAAGTACTCAGAAATGTGATTGTGCTCTTCTAAGGAAGAATGAAAACTGCTTATCCCATGTGTCGGCATCCTTTTATGGTAATGATTCCGGTGTCCAGTCAATTGGTCGAAAACAAACTGGTCGACTGCAATTTGGTCGACACCATTTGGTTGAATGCCAAATGGTCGAATTTTTTTTTTTTTATATATATATATGTGTTTTGTGGGTTTTAGTGTGGGGAAAAAAAAAAGAAAAAAAACAGGGTTTCGGGGGGGCCCCCCCAAAAAAAAACAAAAAAGGGGTTAAAAAAAAAAAACATTCGACCATTTGGCATTCGACCAAATGGTGTCGACCAGTTGTCCTGTCGACCAAATGTTTTCGACCAATTGACTGGTAACCAATGATTCCCACTTCTTTTTAACTGTACTTAATATAGTGTGACTATTTGCACATACTAAATCCATTTTGAGGCATATTTAACAAAGGATCTATAGAAGTGTAGATAGTGATGTTTTATTGCATTATGCTTTGAGAAACTGTGAAAAATGAGTATATGCATTGGATTAATTACTAGAAGATACATTTAAATGTTGTCCAACACTCACTTATGTAGGTCGTTTGAAAAATTTATGATTTGTGGTGCATTATGGCTGCATACCAGTTTCCCTACTATAGTGTGATTATATACACTATAATGCAATGTAATTGCTTTCTAAAATATAGCTTAGCTTTACCATTCATTTTATGGAGCTGGTACGTCTGATCTAACAGCCCATAGTATACACTCCCACCACAAAATAACTCTGGAAGAACAAGCCGGTCAGATGAAATTCTTATATAAGAGATAAGGCTTTCCACAAAGGGCTGTACAAATGTATCCAGAAATATTAATGTATTTTCCAATAGTTATCCCATAGAGGAAGCTATTGGCTGTCCTGGAGGTCTTGATAAATCCTTGTGGAATTTAGGAACTAAGTACAGGATAGGGGTAACTGGATGATTGTCTCTGAGAAAGAGAATATCTTCACAGTCTAATAATCCTGCTCTACGACATCCATTAAGAAGTTCATCATAGATAATCTGTATGTCCTTCTGTAGTTCCTGTTCTGTGACTTGTTGGTATTCCCCAGTGTTGGAAACCTGGTTGTTAGCTTCTGTTAAGTAAAGATTCTTGTCCCACAAAACTATTCCTCTACCTTCATTTGATTGACAGGTTACAATGTCATTGGAATTGCACATTTTTGATCGCATAATATTGAGCAGTACTGAAATTGTGCTTATAAGATGGAATTTGTTGACTCAATTGTTTAAAGTCCTTAAGCACACAAACACATTGATATTTTCATTCATAATTGTGGGACAAAATGTAGACTTAGCCTTGGGATTGATCGCTATGCTCATTTTAGTGTGTATCCCATACTTGCTCAGTAATATAGCTGAGCTAAGATCTACAACGTCATCTTCCCCATCTTGTATACTGTCAAAATGTATCAATGCTGAAAGGTCTCCAAATAATAACGGACTGACTTGGTTTTCTTCAGTTTGGGTCCTCTGTGGATCTCGGTTGATTTTATTCAAGTGATAATTGGCCAATTTTAACTTTATACCACATTTAAATAAGTCAATCCTTGATTCAGTGAAGTCAAATGGAGAAGTTGGTGAAAAATGAAAGCTCCAATGGCAAAACTGATTCTTCAGTTGGTGTAATAGTTCTTTGAGACACATTGAATATCTTCGCTTGTAGGTCCTCTTGTGTAGCCATCTCGCTCTGGGTCTTTGACCACTCCCAAAGCGAGTCATCTGACTTGATGTTAACTCCTCTAGCTGATCATTTGCCACTTGTTATTTTCATGTGATGTTTCCTCTTCCTCTTCCTGGGGGTCTGCCTCTTACCCTTCTTTCCATTCTTTCCATTCTTCTGTCCGTATGTAGGAGTTTAAACATTTGTATGTCATCTTTGATGTCCTGGGTGTTAGCCTTAGCAGTGCACGGAGTTGACGAGCTATTGTTGCATAGCGTATTTCAAGGGTTTTTCGGTTTTACTTGTAACCATAACATCCCTTTAACAACGTTTGTCACTGAATTTCATGGATTTTTGTTAGTGCAACTTAACCATAACGTCCTTTAACAAAGTTTTTGCAGTGAATTTCATGGGTTATTGTTAGAGCAACTTCTCCATAATGTCCGTTTAACAACGTGTTTTCAGTGAATTTCATATGTTTTTGCTACTGCCTCTTTAATCTACTACAATTTCCCTATATTATACCCTTCCCCGCCCCTATATGACACATATGAAGTCCGCAGACCGCGCAGTAGTCCACGGCCCAGCAACCAACAAACAGATGTGCCTAAAATCACAAGTAATGTTTATAACAATGAACATACATCTTTTTGTACAAACACATTAAAAAGTGCATTTGTTTTTATTTAACACACTTTACAATGGAATGCACCAATCACAAACCATACATGTACACTTCATATAATGGCTTCACTACAACTCTGCATACAGATTGAGAAACACAAGGTGCTTATTGGACAACACATTCACACTAAATAGTAAGTGCATTGTATTCATTTCTCCATTATTAGCTTTCATTATATAAACATGTGTTATAAAACAGAAGCTCTTTTGTTTTCACACAGAAATGTTAAGCACACTTGAATGGTTAGAGGAGAACTTCACAAAAGGAGAGAAGAGTGACGATAACATCTCTAATGGTATACAACACATATTTTAATGTAAACAAATAACATAGTTGTAGACAACTTACAAAAATAATATTTTTTGTTTTTCCTACAGTTCATAGTTTTCAAGATTAAACCACACTCCATTTGAAGTATACACAATCCCCCGAATCACTAACAGAAGTCCTATTCTCAACTGTAAATAATCAAACCATGAACTTGTCCAACAAATTAGATGAACTTAGTAATGATTTGAAAGAACTTGTACCATATGTGAAAAATCATGAAATTAAAAATGTTCCATACCACTGTCCTTCTTGTACCTGTCCCCCTTGTCCCCAGCAATCATCCCCAGCCAATTCTGAAAATTCAAATGAAAGACGCTTTGATGAAACCTCACCCCCTTCCTCCCTTTATAATTATTGTAAAAAAGCTTCTGATTCTCCCATGTATGTTCCCCATTCTGATACCCCATCCCTTTCTTGAATAAACATACTTTTTATAATATAAATGTTTTGTTTACTGTTATTTAATATTTCCTATTTTTTTTTAAGCTGTTATTATAAGTCCGCTGACAGTACGACTGTCTGGGATCTCAGCACTCAAAATGGAGGTGGCACCGTACAGGTGCGATGTCCGGACATGTCGGTTTTCATGTGATGTACTTTTAAATAGTCTGCAAACACTGCACCTATTCTTCAGACACCTGGCGCATGCACCCTGCGATTCCCACCTGGAGGGTGTCCACAACCAGCCGTCAGGGCTGCGGACGGCAGTGGATGTCATCATGTGACCGCACCTGTGTGGCATGACAGTGGTGTCTGCGAACACTGTCTGTGGCTGAAGACAGTTTAAAAGTGCTTTTACAGCCAATCTAGGGCATTTCCACAGCTCCCAGACCCATTCTACGTTGATGTGGAATTTTTTGTACAACTTTTCAAGGCCTTTTTGTCACAATGTAGATTGCAGACAGGACAGCTGTCCATGGACGGTTCCTTAAAAGGGACCTACTATTTATTTTTCCTCATTTTCAAACTGGCTGTCCAGGATAGAGCATTTGTGAAACACCTGCTCTGCAGACTTCTGAAACTTTGCTGCAATGGCATCTACTATGGCCATCTCTACTTTCCAAGCACCCACACCACCATCATCATCTGGAGGGCCTGGAGAGGGGAACAGACATGATGATGTAGAGGAGAATCAAGAGGAACATGCAGGTGAGGTAATGGAAATTCCACTGTCCAGCACCAATAGTGAGTCCTGGGCGTGGCGGCTCTTTAAGACTGTGGGTGGGGTCCCGAAAGCGAAGATGGCCCATGTTGATTGCATTTAGTGTGGGGTGAAACTCAGTCGTGTACCAACACTTTTTTGGGACCACATCAATGCACTGCCATGTCCATTCTAACCACCCGTTGGACTGAGAAAGGCTGTTCCTTTCTCAGGGAGGAGCAGACTATCTTCCTCTGTGCCATCTTCTTTGCCGGTTCTTGCCAGCACACAAGGTACTCCTGTGGAGCAGAGGATCCCACTGGCCACCTCGCAGGCCATAAAGGATGCTGTAAATCCTTACGTTTTGAGGGACACAGTGTGCTGCATGTACTGATAACAGTTTTGCAGTGCTTTTGAGGCAGTTCTCAAAGAGCATGGGAAACAGTGCCCTTTACTTTAAATTTAAGACACACCCAAAATGTTCCCCTGTCCACCTGCCACTCCATCTCTGTGGTTGGTGCCCCTTCCTGCACTGCCCTCCCCTGCCCTCCCTTCCCTTCCCTTCCCTGCCCTTCTCCGCCCTTCTCCACCTAACTTCCCTCTCCTGCCAAAAAAACTGGAAATGCCCCCAAAAAATACATAATCAAAAAAACACACACAAAAAATGGTTCCTTTAGGAGCCACCTTTCACAGTTAAACAAAAGACCTGGCTCCAGTGCAGCCTGCATAGTCTGTGGACAGCACAGTAGTACGCGGACATCCACAAATTTCAAGTTGGACAACTGAAATCATATTAATTGTTCTGCATTAAAAAAAGGTGGCTATTAAAAGAACCTTTCTTGTGTTTTAGTTCAGTTTGTAAAAAGAAAAAAAGAAAAAATAAAAAAACAAAGAAAACAGTTCACTAAATTTCATTATATCTTCTCACTTTCACAAAAACTCCTTCAAAGCATTTTGAATTTTTTCCACACAAATCTGATTCCTCAAATCATTTAGATGAACTCTATCAAATTTGATGTTCTCATTTTGAAACAATGTCATGCCAACATTTCAAACAAAAGCACACACAGCTTTAGTGACGTTGCGCCTCACTTTTTCCACTTGATGACCAAATGAACTGGAAAGCATCCACATCTGTCTGCGTGCAATGCGTGAACACATTATTTTTGAATTAGGGAACATTTCCTTTAACTTTCCCAATGTATTCTTCATTGCAAACTGCAATGAAATTTCAGTCATATTCACCAAACTGTTCCCACCACAATGAATGATAATAATGGCCAGATGTTGCAATTGAACCATATCTGCACACAATGGGAGCAAGTATACCCACTTTATGCCTCTCACTCCATACCAGAATACTTCCAATTCAAGGAATCCAAGATCTATGGCTATTCCACAATGCATACACTCTGCCTGCTGAAAGACATTGCCATGGCCATTTTCAAACCTCTCAGAACTCCTACTAACAAAACTTCTGCTACCCTCTCTTCCTGTGCACCACACCCAGGAAACCTGATTGGCTGATCCTCCTATATCCGCAGACACCATGACTGTCGGTGGTCTCCACAGTCCCATTTGCATGCCAGCCATTCTTGAAAGATCCATACGTGGCACGTGATGTCTGCGGACTACCACGTTGTCCATGAACATCACAGCCACTGAAAGTTGTGGGGGAAAATGAAACACAATTTAAGTTATTTAATATTTAGTGGTGGCTATGATGTACAGTAGTAGTACTGTACACTGTACACTCTACATATTTCTTTACAATTTCCTTACAGGAACTTCTTCAATGCATTCCTAAACTTGTAAAGGAAAATTGCATTTCCGACATCTGTGAAGTGTACTCTATTTTGACAAAAAAAATCACATCATCAGAACTTATATTATCATTCTCAAAAGATGACATTCCTGCAGTATATACAAAAGCAGATACATCTTTATTTACAAGTTGCCTTTATTCTTTAATTTGT
Source organism: Ambystoma mexicanum (assembly GCF_040938575.1). NCBI lineage: Eukaryota > Metazoa > Chordata > Amphibia > Caudata > Ambystomatidae > Ambystoma > Ambystoma mexicanum. The sequence goes on along the minus strand of NC_090941.1, from coordinate 97,539,745 downwards.
GGACTGAAAACGTTTGTTGTACATCTCCATGTTCGCCTCTGATTATTTCAGAAATAATAATCTGAGCAGCAGGAATCAGTTATATCAGGCCTTTTAATAAATCCTTCTGCACAACTTGCAAAGACACTGGAGTCACCAACATCAAACTATCCCCTCCACAATGCACAATCACAATGTCTGGACATTTAAAATGAGCAATACTCTCACAGATTAAAAGCAAGCTTGCTTAGTTTAAGTCATAAACTGCATGCCAGAAAACTTCTACTTCTGACAATCCAATATTTCCAAGGATGCCATGATTTTCAGCATCAATGACTGAATTGAAGAGTCTCCCAGAATCCACACAGTCTGCCTTCTCAAACACGTGCCATAGCCATTGTCACTGCTCTCACAACTTGTGCAAACAAAACTCCCACGACCCTCATTTCCTGTATATCAAACCTGGCCAACCTGATTGGCTAATCCATACAGTTCCCTTTCCATGCCAGGCATCCTCAATACTACTGCAGTGTCTGCGGACGACATAACACAGGGGCAGCCCTTCTACCCTTTCCACTTTCATGTTCTCAACACTCATTCATTGGCTGCTTCAAAGAATCACACATCCATCCACCAACCACATCCAACACCTCTACACCTAAATCTGTCATCTCACTTCAACTCTTCAGATGTACACTTGAACACTCAGAGTACATACATCATGTTAATGAAAGACATCTGCATCAAAAACTACTGTGCGACTGTCCAAGATTTCTATTTCCAGATTCAACAAGATATGCATCTAACAAATCATAGTACAGGTATGCTTATATTTAAAAAAAAGTTTTCTTCAATTCTTTCACAATTATATAAATATATAAATGGCTCCTGCTACTTACCCTGTAATAAGCTTCACAATAAGCATAGTCTCTTGTTGAACCACTCTAGCAAATGCTATGCATTCCAGCATTCATTACCTGCTCTGCACTTCAAACGGTTTCTATTTACAATCTACACTTTCTTCCCACATGCTCATTAGGGATCCTTTGGCTTGATGCATTTGTTATGTTTCTATTGCATCAGCAATTGTGTCTTTGGAGTGTAGTGAATTGTATACGTGTCTATAATGTTGGCTGCAGAAACAGGATCTACATGTTAAAATTGGCCAGTTTCTGGAGACTCTTGAATAATTTGGGTGGCTTCTCTTAAGTTTTCCTGCATGTTTATATCTTTATAGTATTCATTGTTTTCTTTTAGATATTTTATGGCTTGTTTATGTCGACTAGTTGGTGCCACATTTTATTGTCTTTTGATGTCACACCATTAAATAGTATAATCAAAGATTGATCTATTGTCCGTTATACTCGTAGAGATTGGACATTTTCTTTTAGATCTAATGTTAAATACACTTCTTTGGCACGGATGCCCTTTTGTAACTCAGATGGAGGTAATTTGGCTGATTTAGCTTGAAGGTGTATTATAGTTGAAATTGGTGAATTATTTGTATTATAATGCTCTCGTACAAGTTAAGCTGTTGGAAAGCTTTCGGAAGAAGGAATATTTATAAGTTATTAGTGATAGCGCATGATCGCATCTGGTTATTGTCAAGATTTGTGTTGCAGTACGTGGACACTCTTGAGGGGTTAGTTATTTTGTGTTTAGCTTCTGCTGTTAGTTATAAAGCTCATTGGAATCACTGGGATTCTTCATTGTCTTATATTTTGTAGGCTAGATCTACTATTTTTGTGTTTTTTTTTAAAAACGTTCTGCAGCAACAGACACATATTTGGTCTGGTATTTCAACAGATGTGTGTTGAAATGTAGCTATTTATTTTTTGATATGATATGGCATTTATAGGCGTTTCAAGTCGCGACGAGGCTTGGGAGGGGAAACAGAGGGAAGACAAAGACAGCGATCCTACTAGGCCAGGTGACATTGAGATCGTGCAAGTGCAGGGAAGGGGTAAAGGGGCAAAGTGCAGCAGGAAAGGGCAGGGGATAGTGCAGTAAATAGCATAACAGTAAGACAAATAAAGACAATAAATAAATAAATAACAGTGTGGCCGGCTGGTGGCAAGTGCAAGGGTAAGTGTAGCCATCAGGTGTGAAGTGCTAGTCGGGGCTGTATGGATACAGAACAGTTCCCGAGTGCAAGGGTTGCCAGGGGGGCAGTGCCGGTGTGCAACTGGCGGGGAGGGGACATGGGCCCGAGATCAGAGGGTAGCCAGGTAACCAGTGCAGTTTCACATTCAGCCAGATGATCAGCAGGGGAGAGGAGGCAAGAAAGCAGGAGCAAAGAGGAAGGTGCTTCCAGAACTGGAGTTGGTTCTCCTCAATTTTGAGAGAGGCTGGGAGGCTCTTCTAGAGGGAGGCCCCAGTTGAAAAAAGAGTTCTACCACTAACTCGTTGCTTGGAGAAGTGACTGACTCTGGGGGAGTTGGAGGCAGAAGAGTGAAGAGCCAGAGAGGGAAGATATTTAGGAAGAGAGAGTTGAAGGTATCGAGTCCCCAGGCCCCAGAAGGCCTTGTGGACAATGCAGAGAGTTTTGAACTTAATCCTCGGAGCTACAGGGAGCCAGTTTAGAAATTTCAGCCCTGGAGAGATATGATCCCTGCGCTTGAGGCCAAGGACATGGAGATGTCCAACAAACATTTTCAGTCCACGATTTGAAGAATCAAGGCAGCTTGTCAATAAAAGTGTATGTGCTTTTTTATATGCTGCAGGAATGTCATTTTTTGAGAATGATAATATAAGTTCTGAAGGTGCGACATATTTTGTCAAGATGGAGTTCACTTCACAGACGTTGGAAATGCAATTTTCCTTTACAATCTTAGGAATACATTGAACAAATTCCTGTAAGGAAATTGTAAAATAAGATGTGGAGTGTACAGTACTACTGTGCATAAAAGCAACACCATTAAAGATGAAATAACTTAAATTGTGTTTAATTATTCCCAAGCCCTTTTGTGTGGCCGCGATGTTCGCAGACATTGCATTAGCTTGCGGACGGCACGTGCCACATACAGGTCTTTTAAGGATGCCTGGCATGGAAAGGAGACTGCAGAGTCCACAGACAGTTGTGGTGTCCGTGGACATCGGAAGATCAGCCAATCAAGTTTCCGGGGTGTGGTGCACAGGAAGAGAGGGTAGCAGGAGTTATGTTAGTAGAAGTTGTTGAAAATGGCCTTGGCAATGTCTTTCAGCAGGCATAGTGTGTGGATTTTGGGGGACTCTTGGGTCCACTGGGTGAAGCTGTATGCTCAGCATTGTGGAAAAGCTAAAAATCTTGGATTCCCTGAATTGGAAGTGTTCTGGTATGGAGTGTGAGGCATGAGGTGGCTGGACTTGGTCTCATTATTTGCAAATATGGTTCAATTGAAACATCCAGACATTATTATCATTCATTGTGGTGGGAATGTGACTGGAATTTCATTGCAGTTTGCAATGGAGGACACATTACGAAAGTTGAAGGAAATGTTCCCTTATTAAAAAAAGAAAAATAAGGCATTGTGCAGAGACAGATGTCGATGTGTTCCAGTTAATTTGGTCTTCAAATGGAAAAAGCGAGGCGCAACGTCAATAAAGCTGTGTCTGCTTTTGTTCGAGATGTTGGCATGGCATTGTTTCATAATGAGAACATTACATTTGATAGGACCAACATTTTTCACCGAGATGGAGTTCATCTAACAGATGTGGGTAATCACATTTTTGGGGATAAAAAGCAGTTTTTGTAAAAGTGAGAAGAAATAATGAAATTCAGTGAAATATTTTCTTAGTTCTGTTTGTAAAACCAAAAATAAAAAAATCTAAAAGCTTAAAACACAAAAAAGTTATTTTAAGAGCCACCCTTTTTGAACGCAAAACAATTAAAATTTCAATTGTCCCATGCCTTGAAATGATTAGATGTCCATGGACTACCATGCTGTCCACAGAGAATGCAGGCCGCACAGGGGCTCATGATGTTTGTTTGCACTTCTACCTGTGAAAGGTGGCTAGTATAGGAACAGTTTCTTTTTGGGTGGAGGGTTTGGTTTGGTATTTTATTTGGATTGTTCAGTTATTTTTGCAGAAGACGGAAAGGAAGGGAGGAAAGGGAGGGAAGGGGCCCCAACCACAGAGATGGAGGGGCAGGTGGACAGGGGGAGATGTTGGGCATGCATTAAATTTAATGTAGGGGGCAGTGTTTCTTGTGCTCTTTGACAACTGCCTCAAAAGCACTGTAAAACGATTCCCCCCTGCAGAGTGGTGTGTCTTAGTACATGCAGCAGACAGTGACCCTCCAAAGGTAAATATCCACAGCATCCTGTAGGACCTGCATGGTGGCTGGTGGGATCCTCTGCCCCCACATGAGTACTCTGTGTGCTGGCATGAGCGAGTGAAGAAGATGGCTCAGTTGAAGATAGCCTGCTCATCCCTGAGAAAGCAACAGCCTTTCTCAGTGCATCTGGGTAGTTAGAACAGACATGGCGGCGCATTGATGTGGTCCCAAAGCAGCAGTGCGCCCCTGTTCATGACTGAGTTTTACCCCACGGTCAATGCATTAAACATGGGCAGCCATTACCTTCGGGACCCCACCCACGGTCTTGCAGAACCACCACACTCAGGACTCACTCTAGGTGCTGGAGGTAGGCACTTCCACTACCTCATCTTTGTCTTACTCTTGATCCTCCTCTACATCATTGCACCTGTTCCCCTCCCCATGCCATTCAGATGATGATGGTGGTGGGTGTTGTTAAGAAGCAGAGATGATCATAGTAGATGCTATTGGAGCAGGTTTTCAAAATATGCAGATCAGGTGTTTACCAAATGCTCTCTCCTGGACAGCCAGATTGAGAATGAGGAAAAGTAACGGGTGAGTCCGTTTTGAGGAACCGTCCGTGGACAGTTGTACTGTCTGCAGACAATCGAGTCACAAAAAGGCCTTGAAAAGTTGTCAGAAATTGCCAGATCAACATAGAATGCATCTGGGAGTTGTGCAAGGGTAACGTTTCTGCTTGAAACACCCTAGATTGGCTGGAAAGTCACTTATTAAGTGTCCGTGGCCACAGATACCATTCATGGACACCACCGTCACACCACATGGGTGCGGTCACATGATGACGTCCACAGCCTTCCGCATACCTGATGTCCATTCGCGGACACCGTCCAGGTCAGAATCGCAATGCGCATGCGCCGGGTTTCCGTAAAATAGGTGCTGTGTCTGCAGGCTAATTAAAAATACGCCACATGAAAATGGATATGTCCGGACATCGCGCCTGTCCAGGGGCACCTCCATTTTGAGTCCAGACACCCCGGACAGTCATAGTGTCTGTGGACTCATACTCGTACTGGGAGTTTTCAAAAAATAAGGAAACATTACACAACAGTAAACAAAACATGTATAGTATAAAAAATATATTTATTTAGGAAAGGGAAGGGTTATCGGAATGGGAAACATAAATGGCAGAATCAGGAACTGTTGTACAGTAATTATGAAGATAGGAAGGGAGTGAGGTTTCATCAAAGTGTCTTTCATTGCTCAGAATTTGTATACTGTACAAGTTCTTACAAATCATTACTAAGTAAATCCAATGCGTGGTCTCTTTATGAAAACTATGTAATGTAGCAAAAACAGAAATTATTATTTTAGTAATGTGTCTACAAATTACATTATTTGTTTACATTAAAATGTGTTGTGTATACAATTAGAGATGTTAACGTCACTCATTTCTTCTTTTGCAAAGTTCTCCTCTAACCATTCAAGTGTGCTTGCCATTACTGTGAAAAAAGGGCTTCTGTATTATAACACATAACATAATGAAAGCTAGTAATAGAGAAATAAAATACAATGCAATTACTTTTTAGTGAGAATGGGTTGTCCAATAAGCACTTGGTGTTTCTCAATCTGTATGCAGAGTCGTAGTGAGGACATTATATGAAGTGTACAGTTATGGGCTGTGATTGGTGCATTTCATTTTAATGTGTGTTAAATAAAAATAATCATACTCTTTTAATGTAAGTGTTTGTACAAAAAGATATATAATCATGTTGTAAACATAAGTTGTGATTTTAGGTACATCTGTTTGTTGGTTGCTGGGTAAATCTTCTTTGGCTCTCCCCTATGATTCTGAGCCTAACATATGCAGACTAATGCACAGTCCACGGACGCCAAATTTGACATTTTGGGGCAGAGAGGGTGTATAATATATGACTTGTAGCAGATTAAAGAGGCACTAGTAAAAACTTTGAAATTAGCTGAAAAAACATTGTTAAAGGGACATTATGGTAAATTGCACTAACAAAAATCAATTAAATTCAGTGAAAAAATGTTGTTAAAGGGATGTTATTGTTACTAGTAAAACTGAAAAATCCTTGAAATTTGCCAGTTATGGTATGAACACATGAAGCTGGATATTACATGTTTCACAAAGACCATGTTGATTGTTCACATAGAATACAAACAAGGTTGATTACAATCTATATTTACATACATTCTCTAAGGTCATTTTGTGGTTACAAACTGTGTCCCTCATTAATGTTTAGACAGTGTCTATCACAGCCATATGTGATGTAAAACGGTCGGCCATTTTAGAACTATGGAGCAGTAATATGATAATGAACAAATGCCCATATTTATAACATTAAAACAGTTTGCATTTAAACAAAACAAAAAGGCTTGATGTTGTAAAATATGCTGAACATATAAAGTGCTTTGTGGTTTCAGTGCAAAAGAGATCATGTTTGTTTGCAAAATACATCAAAAATGATCCTTCAATTAAAGTGTCCTGTGCATGTTCATGTTAACAGCAGTGCAAGCCTCATGCAAAATGTCTTCAATAAAAATGATTAAATGCTGAGGTGACATGGTACTATACCACTTTGTACTATACCACTAACACACCTAAATCTAGGGTTGGATAAGTTGCATATTTAAGAGGGACACATTGTATATCATGCAAACATTCTTTCCAAAAGCTATACCTTCAAACAATTGTAATAAAAAATGTGGACATATTTCAATGCATTTCAACTGTGGTGGAATGATATCACTAAAGTGTGAATGCCTAAAGTGCAAAAAAGCTCATCAAAAGGATAAAGTGCATAGGACTTGACCCCGGAGGAAATTGTCACGACCTTGGGGAATTGGCGTGTGTGGAACCATTGGAAAAGAGGTCCGCCATTGAATGTTCCATCACATACTTTGCGGCGTCGTGTGCAGGTCTAGTTTTTGTTTTTCGCTTCGCGTCCGACGCCGGTTGTGATCTACCGTCACTTTTGGCTCTCAGACGCATTGCAACAACCTTAGGCTTTTTTTCTCTTGCTGTTGCCTTCGCTCCTGTGTTCTTCCAACTAGTATTTTTGCCCGCCCAACCTCTTTCCCTTGCTCTTTGCTATTTTTCCCTTGTTTTCTCCCTCCGCCTTCTTGATCCTACAGTCTCTCTCTTTTCCAGTTCTTCCACTTCCTTTGCCGTTCCTGTCCAGTCTTAGTTATCCCAGTCTGTTCCTTTTCCCATTTCTTTTTCCTTTCCTGCCTTTCCCAGTTGTGCTGTTTTGCCTACCAGTGTACGGCATCTTGCCTGCCCTTGGATTGCCACTGCTCAACCCTTTGTATCAATCTAATTACCAGTGTACCGAACCTTTGCTTGCCCTCGGATTTGCCTCTGCTCGACCCACTTGTGCCGTTTGCTTACCTGTGTACCAGATACTGTATCTGTCCTCGGATTTCTGCAGCTCAACCTATGTGTGCCTCTTGCTTGCCAGTATTACCGTACCCTTGTCTGCTCTCAAACTCCTGACTCCTCAAGGGATTACTGCTTCGGGGTGTACCCGGGAACCTAGGACTTACCTTCGTCCACTCTTGGAGACTTCGTTGGGGTTTTTGTGCCTCTGGCTTTTTCCCCATATCTGGCTACCACCGAGGATTGCCACAGCCCACCTATACGGTGACACTGTGGCGTCCTTCCGTGGGCGCCCTTATCTACATAAAAACAGGAGAGACCCGAGTCTAAAGGAAGAAAGAGCCGGAACCCAAGTGGAAAAGTAAAGGTGAGGAGGAAGGGGAGGTGGGAGAGACGAAGTACTCATTTGAAGAAGAGGATATAACAGACCAGTGTGACAGTTTGCAACGCCCCAAAACCAGCATGGCTACTCCACAACAAATACAGGAACTGGGTGGCAGCAGTCCAGAATCTCAACCTGGAAGTCCAAAATCTCAAGAGTGCCAACGCTACCCTACAACAATGGATGACCGAGAGGGAACAGCCTTCGACAGATCTACCCCCACTTCCTTTGGTATCGGGAAAATTTGATGGCATGCCAAAAAAAATGAGAGAGTTTTTGGACGCTTGTAACTTGCATTTTTCATTTGGAGCTCAGGCTTATTCATCCGATCATGCCAAAGTAGGGTTCATGATCACACACATGACCGGAAACGCTCTGGCATGGGCCACCCCATTAGTCAACCAAACCGATCCGGTACAGCAGGATTATAGCGCCTTTAAAACTCTGATGCAGCAGACTTTCCTTTGTACTGGAAGTACTTATTTGGCTTCTGAAGACCTTCTGGACATCAAACAAGGAAGTACCGACCTACTGTCCTGCATTACTTCCTTTAAACAAATAGCAGCTGAAGCCGGATGGCAGGAACAAGCACAATATGCCATTTTTCGGAGAGGTCTAAGAGAAGATTTGAAAGATGAACTGGCCCGAAAGGCTTGACCTCCCACATTTGCTGAGCTAGTTACGGCCACGCTCCACATTGACTTTCGTTTAGCGGAACATCGAGCTGAAAGGAAGAAAACCAAAAATGATGGCTTTTCTCCCCTGGAAACCCTTCCTCCTCTGCAGTCATCCACCTCCCGAATACCCCGAGATGAGCCTTTGCAGATAGGTACCAGCCACGCCCCTCTTACCCCTGAAGAATGTAAGAGGCGCAGAGATGGGAGCTTATGTATGTACTGTGGCACATCTACAGATTTGCTCCAGGATTGTCCAGATGTCCCACCCAGGCGCTCGGGAAACGATCGCCCTCGGTGAGTGTTGGGACTCACTACCGAGGGGCTAATTCCAGTCCTTATGCCACTCTCTCTGTCACTTCCTCTGACAAGACAGAGGATTCTCGTCTCATGGTTGTTGCTGTGACTCTACATCTCGGAGGTTCCGAAATACAGTCCCAAGCCCTGCTCGACTGTGGAGTGGCCGGGCTGAGCAAAAAGGATTGAACTGTAGCACCAAAACAGAAGACCAGAAGGTAGAGGGTGTAGATGGTGAACCCTTAAGCTCAGGCCTGATTACCCATACCACTAAGGAGCTCACCATGTCTATTCAATAACATTCTGAACACATCATCTTTGACATTATTCGAGCTGCACACTTCCCTCTTATCCTTGGTATTGGTTGGCTACGCAAGCAGAATCCCACCATAAATTGGACCAAGAACCTTTTAAGTTTCCATTCATCTCTCTGCAAGGCCGAATGTCTACTCGAACCAAAGTTTGAGACAGTAAAGACGGTGTGCAGTTCTGAGTCCAGAGTCGTTCATTGTCTGCCTAACCATCTAAGGGATTACGCTGAAGTGGTGTCTGAAAAGATTCCTTTTGAGTTACCACCTCACAGACCTGAAGATTGCTCTATTGAACTCAACCCAGGAGCCCTGGTACCTTTCTGCCGCATGTTTCCTCTATCAGTGGAAGAGAAGCAATATCTCAGGGAATACTTGGATAACAATCTTGCCAATGAATTGATCCACCCTTCGAAATCTCTGGCTGGAGCCTCATTATTCTTCATCCCCAAAAAAGGAACTCAAGAGCTACGACCTTGCATTGACTACAGGGGCTTAAACAAGGTGACCATTAAAGATCGGTATCCCATGCCACTGATAACAGATATTATCCAAGCTGTCCAAGGATCAATCATATTCACTGAACTCGACTTGCGCAATGCTTATCATCTGCTCCGGATTCAGACAGGAGATGAATGGAAGACCGCCTTTCGCACCCCTTTCGGCCTCTATGAGTACCAAGTGATGCCCTTTGGGTTAGTTAATGCTCCCTCGATATTCCAATGTTTTATGGATCATCTTTTCTCTGATTTACTGAGTCACACGACTATTATCTACCTAGATGACATTTTGGTATTCTCTCGCCCTCATGAAAAACATATCAGGCACGTTAATGAAGTCTTTCAGAGATAACGTGATAACCATCTTTCCATAAAACTCAACAAATGTGTCTTTTCTGCCTCCTCCATCTTTTATTTGGGGTTCATACTTTCCCCTGAAGGCATTTCAATGGATCCTCAGAAGGTCGTATCCATCCTAGATTGGCCCTCACCTAAGAATATTAAGGATGTCCAGAGATTTCTTGGATTGGCGAACTTTTACCGGAAGTTCATTCCTAATTTTTCTCAACAGGTTTTACCCATCACTACCCTCCTTAAGAGGTCCTCTACCCTATTCTGTTGGTCCCAGAATGCCGAAGACAGCTTTATTCATCTCAAACAATCCTTTTGCTCTGCGCCCATTCTGCGACAGCCGGATCAAGATCTCCCTTTCATCTTACAAACTGATGCTTCTGCTGTGGCCGTAGGGGCAGTTCTGCTGCAAAGACACCAGGATAAGGAACATCCGGCATCCTACTTCTTGAAGACACTTAACACCAGCCAAAAGAACTATTCTGTCATTGAACACAAACTGTTAGCCATGAAATTGGCTTGTCTGGAATGGCGCCATTTGCTTCAAGGAGGTGAACACCCCTTTACCATCCAGACCGATCATAAAAATATGCAGGTCTTATGACAGTTTGAATGCTACAATACCCGTCAGGTGAGATGGGCTAATTTTTTTGCACAGTTCAACTTTAACATCACATACATACCAGGCGAACAGCACGTGGTTGCAGATGCCCTTTCCCGACGCAGTGATTACTTCTCTGAAAATGAACATACTAAAGAGATGATGTTCCCAAAAACCAAGAGGATTGGAGTACTATCCATCTTCCTTCAGCAAGTAAGAGAAGAGTCCGGAGGACACTTTGAGGTTGAACAACATCACAAGAAGATCAACTATGACATTCAGGACGGACTCTACCTTGTAAAGGGGAAACTATATCTACCTACACAAACTCTAAGGATGACCGCATTGACTTGGTGCCATGATTCAAAGATCGCAGGTCATCGAGGCAGTAAGGGTACTCTAGACTATCTTCAAAGACACTTCTATTGGCCAGGTATGAAAGAAGACACAAATCAATATGTCCAGTCATGTGCCACTTGCCTCCGTAACAAAGCACCGACTCAAAGACCTTTGGGATTATTGGAGCCATGTGCCATTTCGACGGATTTTATTGTCAAATTACCCAGATCCCAAGGGTGTACTTGCATAATGGTCGTTGTTGATTCTTTTTCGAAATTGGCTCATTTTTCACCCTTGCCAGGGAATCCCTCAGCTACTGAGATGGCTGAGATCTTCCTAAGGATGTGTTCCGACTACATGGTATACCAACCAAAATGATCTTAGATTGTGGTAGCCAGTACACTTCCCAATGTTGGAAAGCCTTTTGTGAAGGGTTGGGGTTAGAAAGAGCATTGACTTCAGGTTTCCATTCCCAATCCAATGGGCAAACCGAATGTCTTAACGGCACCCTTGAACAGTATCTTCGATGTTTCATAAATCAGCAACAGGATAAGTGGGTCAGACTCCGTCCCACGGCAGAATTCTCTTATAACAACTCCATCCATTCCACTCTTGGGATGAGTTCTTTTTTCTGCACTTATGGGTGCCACCCACGTTCTGTTCTACCCATGGCGGGCCTTTCCTCAAACGTTCCCTCCATTGATTCTTCCCTCACACTCATTCATGAGGTCCATGATAAGGCCAAACAGTCTCCAGGAGGCTCGAGATCGCAACAAGACCCAGGCCGATAAACACTGTAGACCTGTCCCAGGTTGGGAGGTAGGATCTCAAGTAATGCTTTCTACTAAATATTTACCCCGATGGGTACGCCCTTCCAAGCTGTCCCCTAGATTAATCAGGCCTTACAAGATCACCCATAAGATAAACCCTGTGGCTTTTCGTCTCCAACTCCTTGTGGGTCTACAAAGAGTCCATCCAGTGTTTCACACCTCCCAGTTAAAACCCTTCCAGGCCGATAAATGGACACGTGTCTCCCAAAATACCCATTTACCCCCTGCTTCTTCCAAGGAAGAATACGAGGTCGCACAGATATGTGACTCTAGATATCGTCGGGGAAGGTTGGAATACCTAGTGCATTGGAAGGGATATCCCTGGTCAGAGAATTTGTGGGAACCCAAATCTCATATAAATGCCCTGCTTTTGTTGTGTAAGTTTCACTGGAGTCATCCGGGCAAACCTGGGGAGTGTGCCTCAGGAGGGGGCATACTGTCACGACCTGGGGGAATTGGCGTGTGTGGAACCATTGGAAAAGAGGTCTGCCATTGAATGTTCCATCACGTACTTTGCCGCGTCATATGCAGGTCTAGTTTTTGTTTTTCGCTTCGCGTCCGACGCCGGTTGTTATCTACCGTCACTTCCGGCTCTTGGACGCGTTGCAATGACCTTAGGCTTTTTTCCTCTTGCTGTTGCCTTCACTTTCGTGTTCTTCCGGCCAGTGTTTTTGCCCGCCTATCTTCTTTCCCTTGCTCTTTGCTATTTTTGCCTTGTTTTCTCCCTCTGCCTTCTTGATCCTGCAGTCTCTCTCTTTTCCAGTTCCTCTTCTTCCTTTCCCGTTCCTGTCCAGTCTTAGTTATCCCATTCTGTTCCTTTTCCCATTTCTTTTTCCTTTCCTGCCTTTCCCACTTGTGCTGTTTTGCTTACCAGTGTACCGCATCTTGCCTGCCCTTGGATTGCCACCACTCAACCCTTTGTATCGATCTCCTTACCAGTGTACCGGACCTTTGCCTGCCCTCGGATTTGCCTCTGCTCGACCCACTTGTGCCGTTGGCTTACCTGTGTACCAGATACTGTACCTGTCCTCGGATTTCTGCTGTGCAACTTCTGTGTGCCTCTTGCTTGCCAGTATTACTGTACCCTTGTCTGCTCTCGAACTCCTGACTCCTCAAGGGATTACTGCTTCGGGGTGTACCCGGGAACCTAGGACTTACCATCGTCCCCTCTTGGAGACTTAGTTAGGGTTTTTTGTGCCTCTGGCTTTTTCCCCATATCTGGCTACCATGGAGAATTGCCCACAGCCCACCTATACGGTGACACTGTGGCGTCCTTCCGTGGACGCCCTTATGTACATAAAAAAGGAGAGACCCGAGTCTAAAGGGAGAAAGAAGCCGGAACCCAAGTGGAAAAGTAAAGGTGAGGAGGAAGGGGAGGGGGGAGAGATGGAGTCCTCATTTGAAGAAGAAGATATAACAGACCAGTGTGACAGTAATCCATTAAAGTGCATATTACTTTAGCCTGAGACTCTCCAATAAGGAGCATGATATTGAAAGTACAATATGCATATCAAGAAATGGATGTAATATCCTCTTCCTTAATAAAAGCTCATAAGCTACTCTTCAACACTTGGTCCTAAAAACCACGTTCCTTATTAATAATACACAGAGCACATCATGTTATTTATTTATTTTGTCATTTTTATAGTGCACATAACCCAGAGGCATCTAGTTGCTTTTTGCTTAAGAAATTGGTTACATAGGTAACTTGTAACAAAAGGGTTTACAGTCTTTTTGCTTACGAAATCAGTTACACCGCTTACCTGTAGAAAAAGGCTTTACAGTCATTGCATGCATGTATAGTAATATAATTATGTCATGCAGGTAGCAGAATAAAGAATACATATTTTCTGTGCTGGTTTACAGGTCACTTACAGTACAGACAAGACATGAAGCAGTTGCCTAAGTTGTAGGTTACAGAGTATTCAGGCTAGAATGCATGAGTAATGGATGATGGCAGTCTGTGCTACAGTCACCCTTAGGTTGGTTAAGATCCTGGGCAAAAAGCCAGGTTTTGACTCCTTTACGGATGGACTATGGGTTTGTCCTCAGGGTCATAGGCATGGAATTCTAGTGTTTGGCCGCAATCACCGGGAAGCTTGATTCACCTACTTTTTGACATCTGAACCGGGGGATGGCGACTTGCCCCTCATAGGTTGAGCTAGTGGGTCTGATGCACTGTGTTTTCGTGACTTGACTTACAAGGTAAGCTGGGGCACTATTGTATAGACATTTGTGCATCAGTGAGAGGGTTTTGAATTTGATCAGATCTCAAAAAACATCATGAAAAACATATTTGTATCCACATTCAAATACAAATGGAATCACTCGCAGGATAACTGGAGGAACATATCAATAGAACCAGTAATACAACCACATTAACAGACACCCAACAAAGCATAGTGACGTACCACCGAAAACAGAAACATTAAAACTCTATAAATTTGTCACAATTGTTTCTACGGCACATGATGCAGTTCTTTCATTAAAAGCTCATCATAAAATGCTTAGAACCACCCAAATAGTCATTATATAACTTTAGAAAGTACCAGACAAAAACAGAAAACTATGACTTAAAAGAGACACAAGAGAAAAATAAAAAATAAAAATAAAAGAAACTACCCAAATTTCCATAGAGAGTAAAAAAAGGAAAAAAAAACAAGAAAACAAAAAGCAAAACCTATAAGTAAATACATTTTAAAACAAATCGGTAACATCGTCATCAACTCACCCAATAAGGTGAGGGTTCAAACCAAATTCCAAAACTACAATCGGATAAAAAGAGGTAAAGAAACAGAGCAGAGAGAAAGAGAGGACACTGGAATGTACCTAACGTCTAAATGCAGTCAGTCACTTCCTCTAACATCATCTGATTTCCAAAAAGTTTCAAAACACAGCCCAGTATCAAATATTCCCCTCGCAATCAGTGAAAATATAATTGAATCAATATTTCATCAAAGCAACAAGCAACAGATCTCTCAATAATCTGGTATATACAGTTATCAATGATTTATAAAAAAAAAAAGTGTACAGTTCTTTATCTATGTTGTGTCCAGATGGAAATGTGGTCTTGAAATCTAATATTGTCATTGGTTTCTGCTGTCGCAAAATCAATTCTCAATTCCCTCCCCGTGGTGATAGAGGTATATATGTAATCCAAAAAACTTGAAACCCTTCAAATCACTTTCACGTGCTGCGCTAAAATGTTTTTCCATGTGGCATGACTGATCACTGTTCTTAATAGCGCGTTTGTGTTGTAATATTCATAATATTAATTTAAAAACTGTGCTCCCCACATACCAATTCTGGCATAAACAGATGAGCTAACAAATTCTGTATTGCATGATATCTTATCTTTGATTTTCACTGTGTTTCAGTAAAGGATGTTCGAAACTGGTACAATTGTGGGCATATTGACATGCCTTACATATAGTACATTTCCAAAAACCTTCACTCGACACTCGCATCCACTGTCTCATTGAAAGTTTGGAAATGTTGTGCATGAAACTTGAGACTAATACATCTTTGAATGAAGTAGAGCATCTAAAAGAGGTGCAATGATTAGTTGCCAAAGCTTTCCCCAGGATTTTATCTCATGATAGTCCTGATGTTTTTAGATGCTTGGTCAAATGTAATAATAAACCTGCATTCATCCACCTCTTTGTAAACAATAGTCATTGGATTGGTATTTACCAACAAACTCTCACTTTGCATTTTCAGTACTTTCAAAAAAAGCATGCTCAATAACTTTTATAGGATACGCCTGGTCTTTAAAACCTTTAGCAGTCACACTACTTTGTTTCTCAATGTTTTCCATAGTAGAACAGTTTCTTCAAAGTCTCAAACATTCTGCATAGTGTATCCTCCATATTAGGCTCTTGGGGTGGTTACTGGTAGAACAGAGGGGAGTATTAGACCCGGTAGGTTTCCCATACAAGTTGATTTTCGGTTTTACCCGGTTTTTGTTCAACTACCACATCCAAATATACTTTCTTATTATGGCTATGGTACTAAGTGAATTTGAGGTTAAGGTTATTTTTCATTCAGATTTTTGACAAACCTCAACCACTCTCTTTTGGCCCCATTCCAGATGACAAATAAGTCATCTATGAACCGTAGCCATAATTCGATTTTGTATGTATATTGCACATTCCCATCTGATCACACAATACATTTCTCAAACCATCCCATTGTACGATTTGCGTAAATTGGCGCAAATGTAGAACCCATGGTGTTTCCCTGTAACTGTCTGTAAAAGTTTTCATCAAACATGAACACATTATTCGTCAGAGAAAGTTCAATCCTGCCTAGTATAATTTCAGTATGTTTTAAATAGTTTAGCGTTCTTGTTTTCAAATAATACTAGCAAGCTTTTAAACCTTTACCAGGTTGTATCGAAGTATACAGTGATACCACATCCATAGTGGCAAACAAAAATTGATCATCCCATGGAATCTCATTGATTTTCCCCAAAAAGTCATTTGTGTCTCTCAAAAAAGAACAGTAGTGTGGACACAAATGGTCATCAATCAATTTCGACATATTTTCATACAATGAACTCACAAAAGTAGCAATGGGTCTACCTGGTGGTCTTTTTGCATTTGTATTAATTTTGGAGAGTGGGTTTGTAATATATATATATATATATATATATATATATATATATATATATATATATTTCTTTGATTGATGTATATGTTTGCTGTCAATGAAAGATTGGAAGGCTGGACCAGATTCTGTGAAATTTCAGGTTGGTGCCAGGATATTCTATGAAATACCAGCTGAGTAGGGGCTGTGCCAGGCACATGTCAAACTGATGTCTATATAAGACCGGTATAGCTAGGACAGATTTTGAAATGTGTTAGAATCGAATATGAAAAGTTTGCAGAGCTTATGCAAAGTCAATCACATATCAGATTTTGAAAGCAGACCGTTTTTCTTCCGGATCTATGCCCTTGACCTGGAAATCAAATGTTGAATTGCATAAGAAAAAGAAAACCCTTTGCCATCACCATGAGTGTTTGATACACAATGAAAACATGTTCTCTTTTATGTGAAAGTGCAATGTTTAACCATCTCATGTAAAACATAATATTGCCCTGTAGAATCATGATAATAAACATTACAAATACCTTGTGGTTTGACATTAGTTGTTCTTGTGTAAGTAATGCTTACTTTTTTTTATTAGGCTTTTATTTGGTTTATAAAATACAAACCTTTTGCCTATATTTCACTTAACAACGCAGTTTCAGTTAATTCAATGAGTCACAATTTAAAAATTCTCTATTGAAATAAATATCTGTCATGCAGAAAAAAGCATAAAATATTTAAACATTTGTTATCCATTAGTATTCTTTTTATTTTTATATCCCTTTTTCTGTTTGTTAATCAACCTAAAAATGGTTTGCAAAAGTTTTACTAATGCTATTGAGGTTCATCTGCACTGTCTTCTAAGCAGCATTAGCCACCAGTACTCCGCTGTTTTGCTCACATAACTGGAGGTTATCTCCATCATTAGTCGCTCTCTAGTGGCTGAAACTGTGTGGCAGTTCATGTCATGATCTCTGCTTCCAAAAGGTCAGGGTTTTCCCAACTCCCTTGGAAGCAGATCCATAACCCAGGTTCCGAGTGCCAACCAGTCCCAATTGGGACCTTTTGGACCCAGTCCTGGCGCCAGTGGCACCAGGCTCATAAATATGCCCAGTCCCAGCGCTGGAAGCGCCGGGCTCATAATGCTTGGGTGGATTTACCTGCAGCAGACCATGCTGCTTACTTGCCTGCCAGTTGAGCCTCTGATCCCCTTCTGTTTGGAACTACTTTTCCTGTTGGGTGGGGCTGGAGCCACTCCCTAGATTCAGAACACTGGAACTCTTCTGGAAAGCAGGAACTCTTTTCTTACCTAGGCGTGGCTGTGGAAGGAGACACCGAAGCACTACAGGAGGCTATTTAAACCACACCCGGTGGATGAATCTTGCTTTGCGTTATTCTGCAACCTCTGCAGCAGAACGCTCATCGTGTCTTCTGCATCCGGTCCTGGGCCTAAGGAAAAAGGCTTACCATCCTGAATCCAGTCTTCAGCAACACCTATAAAGACACGAAAGAACAGGTTAGCATTCCGGCATCTGAAAGGCAAAGGCTTACCATCCTGAATCCAGTCTTCAGCAACACCTATAAAGACAAGAAAGAACAGGTTAGCATTCCGGCATCTGAAAGGCAAAGGCTTACCTACTCTTCGTGCGCTCTGAAGGTCTTCACACTGCATTCCGGCATCTGAAAGACAAAAGCTTACCAACTCTTTGCACGCTCCGGAGGCCTTCGGCGCTGCATCCCGCATCTGAAAGACAAAACAAGGTGCGTTTAAAGACATTGGGGAACTTTAATACTCACGTGCCATTACTCCTTTCCACATCTAATCCAGTGGGTATTCCGGCACCCTGCAGCCGCTCCGAACTCGTACCTGCAAAATAAAAAGACAGTTAGAGCGCATCGTGAAGCAGGCAACAAGCGCTTACTTACGTGCTTCCAGGCGCTTCTATTCATCACACGGGCTCCATCTTCAACTCACTTCAGCCCGTCATCCGCCATCGCCGGAACCCTGCAAAACAAGAGACATCATTACTAAAGACTTTAAAGACATTTGAATGACTCAAAACTTACCGTTCGTGCAGTAAACGACGGACAGCAGTCCTCTGAAGTCAAGAGGCCTGCGCTACCTATCCAGTGAAGAAACTGGTTACAGCACCCTGCCCCGAGGCAGATGGAGAGCTCGGCATTCACTTACCTAAGGTGAGAGCGTTAACCTTTGGGGGTCTACAGGAGAGGAGAAGAGGAAAGAGATAGGGACACCCCAATAACCCCAGTTCATTAACCCCATATTTTCTATCTGCAGACATCTTACTCTACACGTCAGGCATACAGTGCACAGAGGTCCAGCCCAAGAGCCAACCGGGTGCTACACATCACCTTTGGAGATACGGTAGTCGCCCAGTCAAGACCGGCGCCTCTGCGAGAATCAGGTGAGCGTTACAGTTCATCACCAGATGTTTTAATGACTCTTCTATTTCTGGGGTATGGCATAGTCTACATAGTGCAGTGGTATCACTATATCACCGGTTGGAAATAGATTCAAACAGAATCTTAATAATTGACCTCTGAATAATGCATTTGGGAAGATCACTAGATATTTTGCAATTGTGTTTAATTTTCGGTCTTCCAGGAAGGGTCTTCCGCATCGAGTGAATTTCTGTCTCTCACGTTGTGTGTTGATCCAGTCTCTGATATAGAGTTTCCGTTTGACTTTATCTGGGTTCACACACAACGATTTATCTCTATACAGTGATACCACATCCATAGTGGCAAACAAAAATTGATCATCCCATGGAATCTCATTGATTTTCCCCAAAAAGTCATTTGTGTCTCTCAAAAAAGAACAGTAGTGTGGACACAAATGGTAGAAGTACCTCATCAATCAATTTCGACATATTTTCATACAATGAACTCACAAAAGTAGCAATGGGTCTACCTGGTGGTCTTTTTGCATTTGTGGGTTTGTAATATATATATATATATATATATATATATATATATATATATATATATATATATATATATATATATATATTTCTTTGATTGATGTATATGTTTGCTGTCAATGAAAGATTGGAAGGCTGGACCAGATTCTGTGAAATTTCAGGTTGGTGCCAGGATATTCTATGAAATACCAGCTGAGTAGGGGCTGTGCCAGGCACATGTCAAACTGATGTCTATATAAGACCGGTATAGCTAGGACAGATTTTGAAATGTGTTAGAATCGAATATGAAAAGTTTGCAGAGCTTATGCAAAGTCAATCACATATCAGATTTTGAAAGCAGACCGTTTTTCTTCCTGATCTATGCTCTTGACCTGGAAATCAAATGTTGAATTGCATAAGAAAATGAAAACCCTTTGCCATCACCATGAGTGTTTGATACACAATGAAAACATGTCCTCTTTTATGTGAAAGTGCAATGTTTAACCATCTCATGTAAAACATAATATTGCCCTGTAGAATCATGATAATAAACATTACAAATACCTTGTGGTTTGACATTAGTTGTTCTTGTGTAAGTAATGCTTACATTTTTTTATTAGGCTTTTATTTGGTTTATAAAATACAAACCTTTTGCCTATATTTCACTTAACAACACAGTTTCAGTTAATTCAATGAGTCACAATTTAAAAATTCTCTATTGAAATAAATATCTGTCATGCAGAAAAAAGCATAAAACATTTAAACATTTGTTATCCATTAGTATTCTTTTTATTTTTATATCCCTTTTTCTGTTTGTTAATCAACCTAAAAATGGTTTGCAAAAGTTTTACTAATGCTATTGAGGTTCATCTGCACTGTCTTCTAAGCAGCATTAGCCACCAGTCCTCCGCTGTTTTGCTCACATAACTGGAGGTTATCTCCATCATTAGTCGCTCTCTAGTGGCTGAAACTGTGGGGCAGTTCATCACCAGATGGTTTAATGACTCTTCTATTTCTGGGGTATGGCATAGTCTACATAGTGCAGTGGTATCACTATATCACCGGTTGGAAATAGATTCAAACAGAATCTTAATAATTGACCTCTGAATAATGCATTTGGGAAGATCACTAGATATTTTGCAATTGTGTTTAATTTTCGGTCTTCCAGGAAGGGTCTTCCGCATCGAGTGAATTTCTGTCTCTCACGTTGTGTGTTGATCCAGTCTCTGATAAAGAGTTTCCGTTTGACTTTATCTGGGTTCACACACAACGATTTATCTGGTTCATTCAAATCTTTTAAAGTTTCTTGGCATATAATTTGCCATCCTGCTGATCCTGATTTTTGTTCAAAGCCTTGTTGATAACTTTAAAGCCACTTTTATCTAGAGGATCTATGCATTTTCGATAAAGAGTTAGGGATTTCCATGTTACAATTGCCTAGAGAGATATCAACTCCAGTTTCATTCATAGCGCTTGGATCAGTGATCCAGAAGTTATAAGCAGAACACACTTCTAAAAAATACCTTCCAGGATCGTCCGGTTCTGTTTTTAAGAGGTGAACATTGTTTGTGCTTTGTATGTTAAAATAGGGATAACTTTTAATCGATTTAAGGTTATCAGGGGTCTCATGGAGAACATTTCAAGAGGATTCGACCTTGGCTTTCCAAATTCACTGATTTTGCTTTTAGAGTGTCCACTCTTGGTTTGTCGATCAAACTTGTGTTTACACATACTCCTAGATATGTCAGTGCAGTTACTTGTGGCATTTTTTCTCCATTGATCGTCCAAATGTTGGTGTGCTTTCTTGAATTCATATTTTCTTCTCCAAATGTCGTCACTCTTGATTTTGTTGGATTAGTTTTTAGCCCATTTTTTTAATATATAGATGGAGTGCGTTCAGTTGGCGTTGCAAGCTGATTGGTGTTTGATCAATAAACACAAAATCATCCGCGTACAATAGACGGTTGATTGCAGTGGAGCCAATTTTTGGTGGAAAGTATCTTATTTCACCGAATGATTGATCAATATCAGCAGTGAACAGATTAAACAATTCGTAAGCGAGGGGACAACCTTGTTTTAATCCTTTATTTGTCACTATTGATTGGGTCGAATTCCTTGCTGGTTTACACGGACCTGGATCTAGGTGTTCAAATATAGTTCTTCAATTATTTGATGAATTGGTGGTGGACATTTCCATGTTTTCAACTTTTGTCAGAGATTTTGTTGGTCAACAAGATCAAACAGCTCGGTTAGGTCAATAAATGCAGCATAAATCTTTTTCCCTTTACTGTGTTGTGTTTGATCCTTCAAATTGTTCAATATGAATACATTTAGGCCTGTACCTATCCCTTTTACAGAGCCACTTTGCCAGATGTCCTGATGGTTCGTTTCAATGCTCCACAGATTCAGAGCCTTACGCAAAAAGGAAGCAAATATCTTTCCCACCAAATCTAAAAATGTGATGGGTCGATAATTAGATGATATTGTTCTTGGTCCTTTTCTAAAAATCAGGATTATAATAGCTTTTTTCCAAGATGGTGGAATTTCATGTTTTTTCAATATTATCAAAAAAGATGATGTTAGGATTGTGGTCCATTGCGCCACATTATCTTTCAAAAGAGCATTTGTTAGCCCGTCGGGGCCTGCTGCGCGTGATTTATTTAGCTTGAGTATTGCTTGATTCAAAATTGTGTTGTCAATGTGTAACATTTCCCAGCCGCTACGTGTCTCTTTAGGAGGATGCTGTTGTATGGTATGATCAAAGAATTTTGAAAAGTGTGTGATCCAAATCGATGCAGTGATTTGATTTATTTGCAAAGCATTTTGGGGAGTGTCAAAATTGTTAATCAATGACCACATCTGTACAGTATTTTTGTTCTTGACAAAATTTAGCATTTATAGTAATAGTGTTCTCATATAGCCTTTCCTCCAGTTCCGATATTTTTGTTACATTTTTTAACCAGTTTCACAATGTATTGTGTCTTTCTTTATTATGGTTAATTTTTCCTTCTTTACTTTTCTCTTTTGAGCTACAATTATCTGATTATAGTGCTGTTTGTGCTGATATTTTGATTTGTTGGAGATGTCATTTTTCATTTCAAATAGTTTCAACAGTGCTGTGAAATCAGATAGATCACTACTCGAAGAGACAGGCTTTCTGAAATAGATTTTTCCAGTTCTATTTAAAAATGTGTTAATTTTGGCCTGGTGTTATGTCCAACGGGCTGTTATTGTCACTTGCCATTCATTCAATTTGGCATAACCAACTCATCTGTAATAAATTGTGATCACTCCTCTGTGTCTCAATTACCTTAATGTGGTTTGATATTGTAAGATGTTTTCAGATACACAGACGTAATCAAGAATTCTGCTGCTTTTCGTTCCTCTCCATGTTGCGGAACCTGGTTTGCTGGTGTTCGGGTTGTCACTAAGAATGGTTATATTTCTTTTGGTCATTATTCTTCTCAAGGCTATACCTCTCTGCCTGGTTGTTGATACATGGGCTGGATCATCACCAGTTTCATACCCTCCTTGTTCCAGCACATGGAGTTCAAATGCCTGCAGATGACAATATGGTGATTCGTCCATTTTTCTCTAGCTTTATCCACCTGCAATTAAATCATTTCTGGAAAATTCTTCAGATATTGTGCTAGTGGGTTCCAATAAATATTGAAAATAATTAAGGTAATTGAATTGTTTAAATCATACCCAGACAACGTACCAACTATATATTGAATATGTGAGTTCACGATGTTCGAGTGGATTAAGTCAAAACTTAGTGTGTTTTTTAATTGCAATCAACAGACTTGTTGATGTCTGCCACAAGGGCCTTTAATTGCTGGATTTAGGAATACCGAATATCCATTGATAATTGGAGTGCTTAATAACCACATTTCTTGCAGGCAAACAGTGTCTTGAGTTAAGATACTTGTGGTAGTAGGATAAGTATAGTGGTTGAACCCTCTGGAATTCCAACTTGCTAGCATTAAGCCTGTGGCTTTAAGTTGGTTTGAGGTCTATGCATTTTTTCATTTTTGTCACAAACAGACTAGCAAGCAATCTCCAGTTTTCTACTGTCCCAAACTCAGATGTCTCTAATCGGCGAAACTCATTCTTGTTCTCCATTGAGCGATTGAATCTCTCATTTGGTTGGTGTATATGCTGTCTTGGCTGCAAGTGATCAAATTCGTTTTTTGCTGTTTAAATTCTTTCTTGGAATAGGCCAATACCGGTTTTTGATTTCATTTTCCTGTTGTTAGTAATTCCAGAGCTGAATCATTTATCTCTGTTATTTCGAATCCCATAGGGCGCAAATTCAATGCCTCCCTTAAGCAAATTTGTTTAATCATTATACTTTTTAAGTGGATGATGAATTTATCTTGTCATTCTTCATCGACAAATTCAATCATATTAAGGTCTCTAGTTGTTAAAGCTCTTAAAGCAGGCAGATGATGGAATAACCAGATGACGTTGGATCTATTTAAGATAAGACCATCATCCTCTGATGACCATACGTTCAACTAATATTGGACTCGAAAACTCTTTTTGATTTGAAACAGGTATTGGATAAAGTTTATTGTTTGATACTTCCTGATTGATCTTTTTGATTTCTTTTCATTTCATTATTCTCAATGGAGATGTTATGTAGTTGTCCTTAGGTGTTACACTTAGTTTTAGTTGTTGTGCAATTTGAGAATGCGACCGTAATTGTGCAACCTCCCAGCAGTGTGCCTTTGGCAGCCCCTGAGTGTTTTTCAGGGGATCCTCTCAAGTATATGATGTTACTTACCCAATGTAGACTGCATTTTCTATGTAAACCAACAGCCTTTGAAACCATACAGACCAGAACTTCTTTTGTGATATCATATTTAACAGGGGATGCAGCGGCTTGGCAATGCCACTGGTTCAAAAGGACAACCCACTGTTATATAATTGGGATGAGTTTTTGGCAGAATTTGGTAGGTTGTTTGATCGTCAGGAGGTGTCTTTGGCATAGGACAAGGAATTGTTGGGTTTGAAACAAGGTAGAAGGGATCTGGTGACTTATGTAACCCAATTTAATAGGTTGGTGATTGAGACAGAATGGCCAGTAGCTAAGCAAACGGTATTATTTTATCAAGGTTTGAGAGAAGAACTTAAGGATGCCATTGCTCAAGTAGAACCGCAACCTGGGACATGCACGGCCATGAAAGACTTAGCCTTAAGATTGGATCACAGAATGAACGAACGGAAGGGGGACAAGAAAAGACCGGAAACTGTACCCTTTGTGAGATTAGATAGGAGTAGAGGAGGAAGAGGGAGTGGAACCCATGCAGATTGGTAGCATTAGGGGAACCCTATCAGCAGCAGAGAAGGAGCAGCATAAAGCTAACAATTTGTGTTTGTACTGTGGGCAGGCAGGTAATTTCATACATACTTCTCTGAATACCCCTCAGAGAGGGGTGGGAAGTGATAAAAGCAAGACGGAAACGGGAAAAGAGATGGGCCGTCCGTAGGGGGAACACCGGTGACAGGCCCGAGTGAGTTAAGGTTCCCCAGATGGGTAGCAACGGTTGGTAATAAAACATCACCACTTGTATATATTGATAACGTTGTGTTTTGCTTTATCGAAGCAGGGGGTATTGGCAATGGTTGATTCTGGAGCTACGGGCAAATTTGTAGACATTACATTGGCTGCACAGTTAGGGTTGCCATTACAGGAGAAGGAAAAGGTGGAAGGAGTGCAGTCAGTGGATGGATCACCGTTAGTGTCAGGACCCATTCAGCAGCAAACAGAAAATTGGAGATGGTGTGTATGTCAGGTCATAGAAAAGAGATTACATTTGATTTGATCACCACTCCTCAGTTTGTCTTAATCTTGGGAATGCCATGGTTAGTAAAGCATAATCCATGGATTGACTCAGAGGAGCAAATGGGTGGTTTGAGGAACAGAAGTGTCAGGAGCACATGTCATCAGCAGTAGGACCCGCATCCTGGTTGGTTCAAAGGAAATTCACTGATCAAGTGGTGGGAGCAGTTGGATCAGGCATCCCTGACCAATGTAGGGAGTTTGCAAAGGTGTTTGATAAAGGAGGAGCCTCCTCATCGTACCTACGATTGTGTCATTGAACTGGAGGAGGGAGCAAAATTGCCGTGCAGTAGGATCTATGCTCTCACAGAAACGGAAAATAAATATCTCAGGGAATATCTAGACGAGATTCTGGCCAAAGGGTTCATTCGACATTCTACCTCCCCGGTCTCCTCACTGTTATTCTTTGTCATTAAGAAAGAAGGCACTTTACGAACGTGCATTGATTATCGAGCACTAAATAGGGTTACTATAAAAAATAGGTTTCCCTTGCCATTGATTTCGGTCCTGTTGGATCAGGTGCGGTCTGCTCAGATTTACACCAAGTTTGATCTAAGAGGGGCTTATCATTTGATCAGAGTGAAAGAGGGGGATGAGTGGAAAACAGCTTTCCGGACTAAGTTTGGATTGTTTGAATACCTGGTGATGCTGTTTGGCTTATGTAATGCCCCCACAGCTTTTCAGTTCTTTATGCAAGAGGTGTTGTGAGATTATATTGACATTTTTGTTATCGTCTATATTGATGATATTTTGATATATTCAGATTCTCCAGAACAACATGTAAAACATGTACGGGCAGTGTTGCACCGTTTACAAGAATACCAATTATGTTTAAATTTGATAAAATGTGCATTCCATGTAAAACAGGTGGAGTTTTTAGGGTTTATCCTGACTCCCACAGGGGTGGTAATGGATCCCAAGAAGGTGCAGGCAGTAACAGACTTGCCGTCTCCACAATGCATCAAAGACATCCAATCCTATTTAGGATTCGCCAATTTCTATTAGCGCTTTATCAGTAATTTTTCTAAAATAGACACGCCCATCACACAATTGCTTAAGAAGGCTGTGACTTTTGTGTGGAGTTCAGAGGCAGAGAGAGCGTATAAAGAATTGAAAGTGGCCTTTACTACGGCCCCTGTGTTAAGACATCCAAATGCAGAAAAACCTTTTCAGGTGGAAACTGATGCCAGTAATGTTGCCATAGGAGCCATATTATCACAGAAGGATGAGGAAGGGGTATGGCATCCAGGGCTTTTTTCTCAAGGAAATTAACAGGGTGTGAGCGGAATTATTCAGTAACGGACACGGAATTGTTGTCCATTCGGTCAGCATTCTTAGAATGGAGACATTATCTACTGGGGGCTAGGCATCAGGCGGTGGTGGTAACGGATCATAAAAACGTACAATACTTCAAGACCGCTCAAACCTTGAGTCAAAGACAGCTGTGATGGTCCCAATATTTTAATGAATTTGATTTTGTGGTGACATTCAGACCCTGGAGTAGGAACGGAAAGGCAGATGCATTATCCCGGCAACAAAATATAGACAACACAAGTTGTTGGGGCAGTTACTAAACATTTAACTGATCAAATGAAGAAAGTATTTCCCTCACGGCAATTGCAACAATGGGGAGACAGTCATCCGGCACGTACGGTGCGGGATGGGTTGCCTTACCACCAGGGTTATTTGTACCTGCCCGCACACAGATTGCAGGAG
The DNA here is from genome assembly GCF_040938575.1 of Ambystoma mexicanum. Classification (NCBI taxonomy): domain Eukaryota; kingdom Metazoa; phylum Chordata; class Amphibia; order Caudata; family Ambystomatidae; genus Ambystoma; species Ambystoma mexicanum. Next base: position 97,512,751 of record NC_090941.1, on the reverse strand, counting down.
AAGGCTTTATTTTGGTGCCATAATTCTCCACTGGCAGGACATGCAGGGCAGAGAAAGATGCAAAGTATGTTGGAGAAATATTTTTGGTGGCCTACATTGAGACAGGATGTGGAGAAGTATGTGGTACAATGTGAAAATTGTGCACGTAATAAGGCAGATCATGTTAAAAAGAGAGGTTATTTACAGCCATTGCCGACACCAGAAAGAGTATGGACTCATATTTCAATGGATTTTATCACTGATTTGCCTCCTGACAACAAGTTTGACACCATTTGGGTGGTAGTGGATTTTATGTCCAAACAAGCCCATTTTGTTCCATGAGTTGGTATTCCTGGGGCAGGAAAGTTAGCAGAATTGTTCTTACAACATGTTGTTAGACTGCATGGTTTACCAAAGTGTATTGTTTCAGATAGAGGCTCACAATTTACATCCAGATTTTGGCGTGCTTTCTGTCGGATGCTGGGAATCAACTGTGCTTTGTCCACTAGTTATCACCCCCAGACCGATGGACAAATGGAAACGGTGAATCAGACTTTGGAACAATATTTGAGAGGTTACTTGGGAGATGGCAGGGACTCATGGGTACAGGCATTGTGGTTGGCTGAATTTACCTACAATAATACCTTTCACAGTTCATTGGGGATGGCACCTAATGAATGTTTGTACAGATATGAACAAAAGATGATGCCTGAGCAACTACCGGAGATTGAAACAATGCCAGTACTACAAGACCGTAAACAGTTGCTTCTAGAAGTCAGGCAGAGGGCACGCACAAATTTGGAAAAAGCCAAAAAATCATATAAGAAACAAGCAGATAAGCACAGGCAAGAGAGCCCGCGGTACAAAATGGGGGATCTGGTTTGGTTATCCACCAGGAACCTATCATTGGTGGGATCTCGTAAATGTATGCCCAGATTTATTGGTCCCTATGATGTTATTAAGTGTGTCTCGGATGGAGGGGCGTGGCTAATGGCCGCGTGAGAGGACGCTCTTTTAGGGAGCTCCTGGGGATCCGACAAAGATCCGTGACATTGGGGGATCCTGGTAGCTGTTGCGGGCTGAGAGCGCTCCTATGGGTGCATGAATGCTGGGGGCATAACCAGTGTGCCCTGAAGACTCGAACGGTGGCCGGGACCAGATGCGGTGGCCCAAAAACGAAAAGACGGGTGTCTGAGTCCATATGACGGACAAGATGGCGGCCAAGGAACAAAGGGCCGGCAGCTGACCGTGAGTCGTTGGGACGTCGGTCGTCACGGCCGCGGCTGATCTTGCTGTGGCAGTGCAGGCTGCGGGTGGCTTGCCAAGAAGAGGATTGCAGTTCCTATCTGGAGCGAGGCCCGAAGAAATCCGAGGGCGAGCATTGGACCCCGCAAAGCGTGCAAAGAAGAAAGGAGATTCTCGGTGTCCCGGGCCGCGGGCCGCGGAGCGGGACTTGAGCAAAGTCCCTTGGCTGCGCTGTGGCTATTGAACGCGAGGACCGGTGTGGCGAGACTGTGTACCCGGGGATCGATGGCTTGCTCCGGGAGCCCCGGCTGGTGAGAAGACCTTAGAGAGTGCAGCGTGCTCGGCGGCCCCGGAGCAGCACCAAGACGGAGCCGGTGCCGGTGCCCTCCCTGGTGGTAACAGGGCCCATCACGAGGACACACTAAAGACAATCTCTGACGCCTGTGGTGGGGGCGAGCTGGATAGGAGTCCCCCATTCGGGAGCAACTGAGAAGCGCGGTGCCGGGCTGTGCCGGTCACCGCTGGGTGCGGGCGCGGTGGACGGCCTGGCTCGCGCTGAGCACCTGGAGCCCTGCCACCTGATTGGGAGCCCTGGGGGTGCTGTGCTAGGCCTGTCAGGGCCGGACTGGAAAAGCGGTCCTCGGCCCGCACAGAGCTTGAGGCCGGCGGGTGATGCCGGAGCGAGCCTCGCAATTCATAGTGCGTAAGGAGGCCGGAACAGGCCTCGCCCAGACCCGGCTCCCCGAGAAAGGCAGAGGGCCCTAAGGAGGGTCCCCCACATGATTGCTGGGGCTGCTGGAGCACCCTGGGGGTGGCGCCTGACCGGCTCCTTGTGGTGAGCCAAGATGGACTGGGCATACATCCAGACCCGGACAGTAAGGTGAGCCTAGGCCCCTGGCAGGATACGACCCCTGCAGTCACTGGGCTGCCACTGGAGTGGACTTGGGCAGGTGAGTGGATGCATCAGAGCACCTAAGAGAACTTGGTTGGGGAGAGCTTGGCAGCCAGGGGGTGCGGGATTTGTGAGAACGCGCGAGCCCTTGAGGGAAGACAAGAGGTGTCAGGAGACGCCTGAGGAACACACGCTGGAGATCGTGAATGGAGAAGACAGCGATGGGCTCTGATGGCGCACCCTGGTATGTGGCAGAGTGGGGCTGCACCCAAGCCGGGGCACTGAGCGGCCCAAACTAAGCACAAGACTGCGCCGGGGAGCGCAAACAAGGTCCCGGTAAGGCGGGACCTCACAGTGAGCTGCTGGAGTGACACAGTCAGCGTGAATAACTTTGGCGCATTTGTCTGGCTCCTAGACATGGTACCAGACAGCCCCTATGGCCTAGGGGTGTGAAGGAATACCAGGAGCTGGCTTCCAGACTGTTTGGCCTGGGGCTCACGGAGCAACGGAGCGTCAGAGCGTTGGGTCAGTGGGTGTACTGGACCACTGGCCATTGAATGGAACACAGTGGGGACCAGTAGAGCGGCACTGCGCGTGCGCAGGTACGTGGGAGGGCACAGCCCATTCTGGGTGGGAGCCGAGCGATAAGGACGTCCTTGGACACGCTAAGAGTGGCCTGGCGCCACGCTGACTTTTTTACAAGGGGAGGCGCTGCTGGGCCACGCCGTTATAGTATCGCATGATGTCTAACAAAACCGGCAGACCCAAAAGCAGACAACCCATGCTGGAGGCTTATGCCAAGACGCCTACAGGTGCAGAAGTCGGTAAAGGCAAGGACAATGCTGCTGTAGTGGAGGAGACACCGGGCACGATCCAGGAAGTGCTAGCAGCAATTGCAGACTTGAAAATTGCCTGGGAGACCAAACTGGGCAAGGCGATGAACGAACTGCAAGTGGGTCTGGACCTCAAAATTGGAGCGGTCCAGGAGGAAGTCAATTTGTTGAGACAGGATGTGCACACGCTTGCAGAACGCACCGGAAACCTGGAAAAGGAGATGGCTCCAAATACGGCGGCCCACGGATCGGAACTTCATGCTCTTGTGCAGCGTGTGGGCAACCTGGAAAACAGGGCGGAGGAGGCGGAAGGATGCGCCAGATGCAATAACATTCATATTGTTGGCCTGCCGGAAGGAATGGAGGGGCCCAACCCAACAGAATATGTAGAATCCATGCTTCTGCAGGAAATAACTGACAGAGCACTGACCCAGGGGTTTGCGGTTGAGAGGGCGCATAGGGCATTAACAAGGAGACCGCCTCCCGGGGCCCCCCGCGGCCGCTGATTGCAAAGATCTTGAACTATCGGGATCGGGAAAAGATACTGGAATTCTTCCGGAAGGGGGGAACGATAGAAAGGGGGCCGGCGAAAATCACGGCGTACCCGGACTACACTTTGCATGTACAGTGCAGCAGGATGAACTTCGGGGCAGTGAAAAGGAGGCTGAGAACGGCCGGTCATCGATATATGCTGCTCTACCCGGCCAAATTGAAAGTGTTCTACAAGAACAAAACTCTGTTCTTTGAGACGCCAGGGGATGCTATGGACTGGCTGGATGCGCAGGGTCGCCCTCAGGAACAGGATATCCAGACGGGAGCCGAAGTAGATAAGTAGCACGCGGCGGGGTCATCCCTGGGGACTAGACATAAGACACTGGGACTGGAATTCAGTATTAAATAAAGCTTGTGGGGATTGTGCTGTAGTAAATACATCCTGGTAAGATAATCAAATATAACGTTAAATTAAATAAAGCTTGTGGGAATATGTTGCGGTAAAAAGATGCTGCCGGGATCCGCCGGATGTAACTCTCCAAATTAGACAAATGGGGGCTCCTGGGAGATAATCCTCGAACCCCTTAGTTGTACACTTAGTTAGGTCACTGTTAGACCGATGACGCCCCGCAGGGTCCTTATTCTCAGTTTCGAGACAGGACCAAATGCGGGCATTTGTTGGGGTTGGGTAGGGCGGGGGAGGGGAAGGGTTGTGTGCAGTGGGGCAGAGTTTTGGGAACGGGGGGAGTTGTTGAGGGTGAGAGGGTTAAGAGCCGGACATCGGGTCATCAGGGAAGATATTGGAGGGGAGGGGAGGGTGGAGGGGGAATACTTCGAGTAGATAGCGTCGGGTAATCTTAGGGTGGTGACCTGGAATGTGCAGGGCCTCAACAGTTATCTAAAACGCAACAAAGTGATGATGTATTTAAAGAGGATGCACATTGATATAGCTTTGTTACAGGAGACCCACCTCACCAAGGAGAAGCTGGAGGTGGTAAGAAGGAAATGGAAAGGTAATCTCGTTGGTGCCACATATTCAGCATATGCGAGGGGGGTGATCACCTGGGTGGCGCTGCACGTGCCGTTCCAGATGCTCAGCTCGACAATAGACCCAGAGGGCAGGATGGTGGTGGTGGCGGGGATCCTGGAGAATAAGGAGGTAAACATAGTAAATCTTTATGCCCCTAACCATGATACAGCGGCCTATTTTAGGTCCCTATACAGTAAAATTAGCCCCCTGGTGGGTGGCGCGATGGTGTGGGGAGGGGATTTTAATTGCACCCTGAACCCCAGGTTCGATAGGTCAGACGACAAATCAGGGAAGCCAGTGCCAGCAGCTAAAGTATTGAGGACCTTATTGATAGACCTAGGTCTGGAGGATGTGTGGAGAAGGTTACATCCAACCGATAGGCAGTATTCGCACTATGCAGCACTGCATGACCTGCACACAAGGTTGGATTACGTGTTCGCTGCGGCAGAGATGGCAGGGGAAATGGTGGGGGCTGAACACAAGGCCAGGGTATTGTCCGACCACTCACCTTTAGTCGTGGAGTGGCAACATCAACCCCCCAGAGCGTGTATCCCGACATTGAGGCTCAGAACCAAGGCTTCGGGATGCAGAATTTCGAGAGAACCTAAGGGTGGCTATCGAGGAATACTTTGAAATTAACACGGGCAGTGTACGTTTGGTGGGAACAGTATGGGAGGCATTCAAGGTGGTGGTGCGTGGGGAAGCCATCTCAAAATCTAAAGGGCTCCAAGGGGGTATTGAACGGGAACTGCTGGAAACAGAAAGAGAGCTGGAGGACCTCACTTGTAGTGAGGGGACCGCTCGTGAGAACAGCACTAAGATAAAAGACTTACAGTTAGCTTGTATGGAACTCTGGGATAGATTATGCAAATTAAATTATAAGAAATACACAGAGAGGTTACACGGAGGAGGGGATAAGCCAGGCAGACTACTGGCCTGGCTATATAAAAATGAGACTCCCCGTTCAGTGATCAGAGAGGTTAGGGATGCGGAAGGTCGAACTTATAACACCCAAGAAGGGGTAAATGGGGAGTTTCTCAAATACTATAGGCGATTATATGAGGACACAGGAGAGGATATGAGCCAGGAAATACGGGAAACAATAGAGAATGTGGAGCTGCCCACCTTGGATGACCTAGAACGCGCAGATCTGGACGCCCCCATCACCGTAGATGAACTAGAGGCGGTGATACAACACCTCCCCACATGTAAAGCGCCCGGGTCGGATGGGTTACCCAGCGAATTTTATAAAACATATAAGCAGGAGCTACTCCAGCCGCTGCTGGCCATGTTTAATGAAGCCTATGAGCGGGGGGAACTGCCAGTGTCCCTCCGCGAGGCAGTGATCATCCCGCTCCTGAAACCAGGTAAGCCGGACACGGAGTGTGGGTCTTATAGGGCCTTGTCCATGCTTAACCAAGATAGCAAAATACTTACGGCAGTGCTAGCCAACAGACTAAAGAGGGTGATTGACAAGTTGATACACCCGGACCAAACAGGTTATGTCCCCGGTAGAATCATCACAGATAACCACAGGAGGCTGCACCATATTATTGATCAAACTAAAGAAGACTTGGGCAAGATGGCCATTGTGTCACTGGACGCGGTGAAAGCCTTTGATTCAGTGCGGTGGCCGTGGTTGAAGGCGACCCTGAAGGGGTACGGAATTGGACCGGGATATACTAGATGGGTCCAGATGCTATACAGTTCCTCGATGGCAAGGGTCAAAACTGGACCCACAATCTCAGACAAATGGCAATTCAGCAAGGGGACCAGACAGGGTTGCCCCTGGTCACCCATGTTATACATCTTGGCATTAGAGCCGCTGGCAATATGCCTGCGGCAACAATACGGGGAGGTGGGGATTCGCACGACGGGGGGTACACACTGGATATCATTGTATGCGGATGATATACTTCTCTACCTGCGTTACCCGGATGAAAACTTGCAATTTGTTTTGGAGGTGATGGACCGGTATGCCACCCTTTCGGGCATATCGGTGAAACCTGGGAAGTCTAGCTTGTTCCCCTTGGGAAGGTATAGGAACACCCCACCGGTGGGGCTACCTGTACTGCGAATACCCTGGCAGACCGCGACATTCAAGTATCTGGGTGTGAATATTTATCACACGATTGAGATGGAGCATAGACATAATACAGTGACAGCGATTGAGGGTATTAAGAATAGTATGGCGTTCTGGTCTAGGTTGCCCCTGGCCATGATGGGGAGAGCAGCTCTGCTCAAAATGGTTGTTCTGCCCAGACTCTTGCACTTTTTTGTGAATGTCCCATACTTGATCCCCAGACACTTCTTTGTGAGACTCCATGGCATGTGCAGGGGCTTCATATGGGGCGACTCCAGAAATAGGGTTGCCCTGTGGAAGTTACAAAACACTTGTGATAAAGGGGGCATAAACCTGCCAAACTTTGAACTGTATTACTTGGCGGGCCAGCTGATGTATGTGGCCAGGTGGCTGTCTGCGGAGGACTCAGCCGAAGCCAGGCTTTTGCAGGTTGACTCAGCCCCATACTTTCCAAGAGAGACAGTGTGGATGCACAAAGCTAAGATGGTGGGGAAGAGGAGACTATTGGAGTTTGGCTGGGAAGTTTGGCGCAGAGCATGGAAAACGGTGGGAGACCCAGACCCCCCCTCTCTCTGCAGGTCCCGCTGGTGGCCCTGTGTGGTGAGGACCCCCAATTGTTTGAAGCAGTTCGCAGATACTGGGAACCGGTGGCTCTAGCCACCCTCAGAGATATATTGAAGGAAGGGGACAAATTGGAATTCCAGAGGTTGCATGAGGAGACGGGGGTGCATAGCGGCCAATACATTACATACATCAGGCTCCTGAAACGGGCAAGGGGGAGGTGGCCTGAGACAGTGTTGGCGGAAGAACCTGATGCCACCCTGGAAATGATATATGATGTCTCAGAGGGTGGACATGAAATATCTAGGATATATGAACTCTTAAGAGCCAAGGCAGAGGGGGAGCTACTCCAGCTGAGGCATGATTGGGAGGAGGAGATCGGAGAATCCATGACCGATGGACAATGGGACAGAGCCCAGAAGTACCACAAAAAGGTGTCCCGAAATGCGAGACTCCAGCAGATCCAGCTGTATGTCACCCACAGAGCCTATTCGACCCCTGGAAGAATAGCCAAGTTTGGAGGCTCAGCTACACAGAAATGCCCAGATGTGGAGAGGCAGAGATGCTGCACATGTTCTGGGCTTGCCCAGAGGTACATAGATTCTGGGTAGAAATAAAGACGAAAATGGCCGGCGGGGGTGTGGTGCTGGATGTGGGGTCTGCTGGGGCATGTATGCTGAGAACAATTTCCCCGGCCACGTAATTTAAAGCATATTAACAAAATGAAGGACCTGGCATATGTCCTGGCCAAGCGCAGGATTGCAATGTGTTGGAAGGAGGCCCATGGGCTTAAAGTGGAGACATGGTGGGCGGACCTCTTGAGATGGGCGGAAGCGGAATCTGCGGTTTGGTTTGAAGCTGCCACCAGGGGGGGAGAAGGTCAGTCATGAAACAGAAGACTCAGACGAGTCAATAAGCACTGAGATTCCCGAAACTGCTCAAGTAGATTACACTGATGTAACGGCTCGGGTTTGTGGGGAGGGAGGGGGGAGGACGGGAAATGTATAATGTGTTGGTTTGACATTGATTATGGAAGTCCTCAAATTTGTAATGTTTGGCATGTTGTTTAAATAATAAAAACGAATTAAAAAAAAAAAGTGTGTCTCGGATACTGCAGTAAAGTTGAGGTTGCCAAAGACTTTGCCGGTACATCCGGTATTTCATGTATCTCTGCTTAAAACTGCAGCTTCTGGAATGAAGAATAAATGACCTCCACCTATGATGAAAGAAGGACACATGGAGTATGAGGTGAAACGCATTTTCGATGCTAAGAAGAAAAAACAACAGTTATGGTATTTCATTCAGTGGGTAGGTTATGGACCGGAGCATTGCTCATGGGAGCCGGCAGAAGCAGTGCATGCCCCCCGGTTAGAGAAACTTTTTCATCTAAGATATCCGCATAAACCTGGGCCTGGGAAGAGGCCTGGGAGAGGAGGTAATGTGAGGAATAAGGGCTGGAGGCACAGGAAAGTAACAAGTTGTGTCGCCCGAAATAGGGCTGGTGCATACTGAGAGAAGACTACAATTCCCAGCAGCCTGTGGGAGTCTGTAGTCCAGATACGGGCGCGTGATCACGTGCGCGCGGTCAGCTGCAAGGAATTAGGCAGCATAAAAGAGCCCCGGACTGGGATCAGGTGTGGCTTATTGTTGATGGTTGCGGTTGGTGCTAGGAGTCATAGAACGGTGCATGGCTGGAACTAATGGACGGCGAAGCACTGGCGTGGGAAAGGACAAGCTGACTGGGAATGTTCAGATGCTTGGGTTCCCCGGAGTGGCGAGCGGCCCGGTTGCTGGTATCGGTGTGCTACTTTCACTCCAAGAAGTCCCGCGGCGTCCCTCGGAGTTCAGATAAGTGATCTTTACATTGCGGGGAGGGCCTACGTCATTCCATATGTATCTTGGAGGAAGTAGGGTGTCTGTTATAATCATACTACAACAAGAGTCTGGGTCATACGAGATATGAGGAAACTACAAACCTGTTATGTTGGCAGTAATGCTATCTCGAGTGAGGTTAACTCGTGGCTGGCAATATTACAATAACGAGTGCTGCTAACTTGTGTGTTTAGAGTTGCCGGGTTGGGGAACTATGGAACCAGCTGGCGTCTCCTTTTTTCATGAATGAGATTACAGGAAAAGCGAAATGTATGTGTTTTATGTTGCTTACAAGCCTGCCCAAGGGGCCATGTGTATTGTGTTTCATGTATGGGAGACTCCCCATTGTCATGTGTTCATTCCGCTTGCTATGATATGTGTTTGTTATGTTACATTGTACTACTTATGTTTCATGTGCACACGTATTAAGGTGTGTTGATGTACAGTCTAGTTCTGCTCAAGTAGGAGACAGTAGGCAGGAATTAGATAGGGAGGGTTTTTTCCCTGGTGCTTCCCCACTCGCTATCCAACCTAGGAGAGTCCCTTACCCTATTCCCGGTGTACCTAACTTCCCCCACCCTATCCACAACCTCTCCCTAACTCCTCTTCCCCCCACTGGCTGCCAAGTGGTGCCCAGTTTACTAAGTCAGGCACCTGTGCCAACCACGGTGGGAGGGTCGAATACATTCAGCTTCTGTGGTTCGGGGGAGAGTGTTGATTTCTCTCCTCAATTATTGTCTGTTTTTGACAATAATGGGATCCAAGATTGTGTGCTATAGTGAAGCTACTTTTGCTTTACTTGTATCGATATTTTGTTGGACTCCACTTATAAAACCCTCCACATGAATCATTTTAGAGTGTAACATTGTCAACATTGTTGTTTGGTCTTTCTGATTTTTGCCAATTTGTTCATATAATTTCATAAAGGGCTATAGTATTGCAGTAAGGGTAGATACCAAAACAAACACGCTTTCACATCTGTGTACGTGTTCTCAGTTTCATTGACTATAGCTGCATTGCTATGATCGGCTGCGGGCGTATTAAGGTATGGGTGTATGTAGTATTCCTGGTTGGTGGCATTTATCTGCTCCGCGTTCAGAGTCGGGCAAGTTGGTTTTCTTAACAAGGACTCTCCCATCAGCGCCGCTCACCTGCCCGCATGTTGCAGCTCCGCCCAGGAGTTCACTGTTTCCCATGTGGGCCGGGGCTGTCTCCACCAGCTCTGCCATGTTCAACCTCAAAACACATGCCCCCCCACACATGCTCTAGCCTCCATACCACCATCCTCGGACTCTGCAGCCTCCCATTCGCACAGCCCGCTTGCTCAGGTAGGTGAGGGCTGCTGGAACTGTGAGGGCTGTGATCAGATAGCTCTTGCTCCTGATCCTGGGCCATTTGCTCCGTTGGATCTATATGCTGCTCATTAAGTTTTTTTGTTGTACCAGTGGAAGCTGTGTCTCTGATATCCTTACACCCGGACGTCAAATCTATTGTAGGCTGTATTACGGCTAGTAGTTCAGGGATCTGCCTGATGTTAATGTGTGATGCCGTTTGTGCGATAATATCAACTTCCACATTAAAACTGGGCTGATGTCGCAAGACCAGACATGGGTGTTTTTGTTGACTTTGTCATTGCTCAATAATGTTCAAGTCTGGTAAATCTACGTTTGGTTCTCATAATTGACTTGAAACTTGATTCAAAGGGCTCGCGCGTATAATAGTCATTGTGATTGATTCTGTATTTCGCACCTGTATTGTCTACTCAGTATTCTGAGATGTGTTTTCACTGCCAATATGGGGCATGGGCGCGAACAGCGTCATTACTCAAATGTTGCTACAGGATTACAACCAGACAATTGTTTTTAACAGAATGCAGACTCACTAACTTACAGTTCCCCGTTCACCGCTTACCGACTACCATTCTGTGGGACTGCAGGACTGCCACTCGTCGCGACTCTGCGCCACTCCACGTGTGAATGGCGTTTTTAAGGTAGAGGTAATAGAAGTGGTGAACAGACTTCAGTTTAACTCCAAAAAGCAGGTCAGTCCAAAATAACAATGTGCAGGACTGCCACTTGTCGCCACTACGCGCAGTTCCACGTGTGAATGGCATTTTTAAGGTAGAGGTAATAGAAGTGGTGAACAGACTTCCGTTCAACTCCAAAAAGCAGGTCAGTCCAAAATAGCAATATGCAGGACTGCCACTCATCGGCACTCAGCGCCACTCCGCGTGTGAATTCTTACTTTAACCTTGAATACTCAAGACACTCCTCTTAAAGGAATGGCTCCTCCCTAGCTCCTTGATCCGCACACCATCCACTTTTCACCATACCTGAGACAGGGTGATCTGATACCCACTGTTTCCTCCCCTGGTTACTTGTAGATCCATTGCTGACAACTAACCTCCCTCCCCTGTTGTTAGCTCCCAGTTCTCTTGATTCTCTGCTCCCTAACATTGTTTTTCATCCTATGATTTCATGATCTCTGTTGCTTCCTGAATCTAGGTCTGTGCTCAATAAATACCTGAATAATAATAATAATAGTAATAATAATAATAATTATCTATTTATAAACAAACAGAAAACCTGTATTTAATAAAACAAACACAGTGAATTTTCACCGTCAACATATAGTAAAGTTAAAGAGTAAAGGAGTGTGAACCTACTGCAGAATTTCTCTGCCAGGACCCTGTCAGTCTGTGATTGCTCTGGAAGCTCTGTCAGTTTCATGGGACAACAGCCAATTCCTCTCAGTGCTATAGGACACTAGTCAAGATACCTAATTCCACTGCCATTGCTATAGCACTCAAGCAGTGTGACCTTTCTGTTGAAGTACACATGCAATGCTATAGGGTTCTATCAGCGCAAATGTCCTCGTGAAATACAGTGGCAGTGCTATGTAGTCCCAGTTGTACAGAACTCCAGCTGTGTTAGCATCCTCCAATCATGAGTCTAGCAGTGCATTGTGGGGGATGAAGTGACCCTTTTTACAGAAGTTCCCTGCCATGGATATTTTCCCCGCAATATTGGTCTAGGTATAGTACAGACCTCCAGCATCCTGGTCCTTCTTCAGCAGCATACCGTTATGATCACAGGATGACAGCTATTAGAGCTTCCTTCGGCAGTTCTCTGTCAGGGCTACAGGATACAGAAGCTTGGGGTTCTCCCAGCCCCTGCCTGTTAGTCTTGTCAGACTTGTGTCTGTTTTCTCCAACAGTGCCCTGCCAGGGCAAAATGATGGCAGCAGTTAGAGCATCCCATAAAGGTTGTCTCTCGGGGTACAGTTCACCCACTAGAGTATGGGTTTCCTCTGGTACAAGACTATCAGTGCTACAGCACCCCAATAGTGCCCTGCTATAGGTCCTTAGCAGTTTGGCCATCATTCGTTGTTACTGTTACAGCATTCCAGAAGAATACATTCACCCTAAATACCCTGTCAGGGCTATAGGATTCAGGTAGTGTGAGCATGCTTCAGCAGCCCACTGTCAGTGCTATATACCACCCTACCAGTGTGTGTCTCCTCCAGCAGATCCTTGGAAGGAACATAGATGCACAGAGCAGTGTACATCGATCAGCAATGCCTCGTCTGGGCTATAGAGTTGTAGTAATGTACACTTTCTAGAGCAGTGTTTTGTTAATGCAAAATTATGCTTTCTGTCTCTCAGGCCAAAGGACTAAACAATACCCAGTCTTTAAGCATTCACAAGCTGTTTAGAAGAACTTTATTCAGCACATATAATATACAATGTTTGTATTAAATCTATTGTAAATAATTTGCAAGCTAAAATTAGAATTAAGATTATGGAATATAAATACATCATGTTCCCACTTGCTGAGGCCAAATGAAATTAAGACAGAATGTTCTACTTACTTAATGAATATTCATATCTGCATGTTTGTTCAATCCTTTTCTCTGGTGTCTCCCAGCCTGTGTGTTGTACAGAGAAAACCACTCTCTGGAGGGTTGCCTGCCTTGTGCCAGGTCATAGTCATAGTTTTTATATGCGGAGACATTATTTGTGGCTATATGTAAAGATAAACATTTTCTCATTCATCCACGTCCGCATGTTTAATTTGTAGTTGTTCTATCTAATGTGTGTTAAAGCTACTTTAGTCAGTGACTCGAGGCTCATATAAGCTGTGATCATTTCTTCAACACAACATTTACACATAGTTTATGTGAGCAGAGCATTCAAACACTTGTTAAGTAATTACAGTCTCAACTAAAGAGGTTACTTTGTATTTGATTCAAAATAGCACTGAATAGCACCAAAATGAACAAAGCCATTCGTTGAATATTTCCTAAATGGAAAGGCCAGACAAACTTCATAATAGTTAAGGTGAACGCTACTTAAGATCCCGAGCATCTGAGGATCTCAATTTCTGTTGGCTTTGAAAATGAGGACGTTTTTATTGGTGTGCCTTTTCTTATTCCACAATCATTCAACTTCAGCATTAAATTAATGTACATATCAATGAGTTGTTTTTAGTTCTGTTCTGTTAGGTGGCGTCAAAATTAATGTATTGGAGTACAACTAAGGGGGAGATGATATGTGATTGAGGGCCAGGAAGATTGTGGGGGTTGTTTGGATTTTATCAAACCACTCACTGACCATGCCCATGATGAGCTGTATAGTCATTAGTATCCACTACCTGCCTCTCAATGCTAAACACGCATCCTTTGGGGATTTCTGTGAGCTAGCCATATAAAGCAATAACATCAAACGTTGGACTGCCATTGTTGTTCCTAAGCAGTCTGCTGAGCGTTAATGGCTTAATTGCAGATCTAAACACACTACTGGAGTTAGAAAAATGACTTAACCAAGTGGGCCTTCAGCCACTTGATTTATATCAGTTCCTTGTACTGGAGTCCAATTAAAAAAAAGCACTGACAAAGCCAACAGCGTATTCCAGGCACATATATCACATGACCAGCTAATTACAACATCTTATACCTGTTGCCATTTTAAGACCATGAAGTAGCATTATGACAGGGCCTGGCAGATACATATGAAATGCCCACACAAAAGTCAAAACGGTTAAGCTAGTTTCAGTTTGTGTCCATACTTTACATTTTTTTTTTTTTTGACATTTCAAACTATCATTATGCTTCATTTATTTATTTCTATAGCGCCAGAAGACGTAGGCATAAGGGCGCTTAACAAAAACACGTAAGAACAATGAAGAGACAGGACAAGCAAAAGAGCGAGTAAAGGCAGGATGGAGGCATTAGTCGAATAGAACAGTTTTCAATTGTGTTTTCAAATGTACTACCACCTGACCCAGGGTTTTTCACATTCATAATACACAATTCAAATAATGATGTGATAACAATCCAGATCATATGATAAACAACGATGTACTCAGTGACAGTGTGCAGGTAGAATATATGGGTGACATGCATGATTCTTCATCTACCCCTTTCCCATTATCCATTGAACCCCAAAACATTTTGGAGGCAAGAACCAGCACTAGTAGTAATATGGACAAGGCTACAAAATGCTCTGGCATATAATAAGTCCCTCACCTCTCCAAACGGTAATATAGAAGATACATGTGTTAAAGGAGCTGCCTATATAAATCACTCATTACCGATACTTGGTTCGCCTGAGAGTAGTACGATGAGCGTGACGTCGAGCGAGATGTTTATGACGTGTGAATGTGTGTTAACTACCTTAATATCAAAATGTGAATATCTCAAAAAGAAAGTGGATATTCAATCTGTACTTCTACACAGAAGTATTAATCGGAGCAGAACAACAATTCGAGATTAAGCCTCTAATACGGAATTATCTCGAAGAATGATTAGCACAAATTACATCTTTACAGCCCCAAATGCCAACAGTAATGTAGAAACCCTGTCTACTAGCACTAATGCAGTCCTAAAAGTGTCTGTCCCTCTTAAAGGCGGAACCGCCAAAAGGAAAAAGAATGTTATCTCACATGCATCTATGTATGCTAAATGGGCCAAAACATGCAAAAATGCATGTGGTGTGGCTGTGGAAAAATTTCCAGGTAACTATTGATTGGTATGTGACTGAAGGAAGCACGATTAATACAAATCCTAAGAGTTTATCCTCTGGTCTGATTGGCTCTATACCCCCAGCAGTGAAGGATATGAAAATAGCAGATGCAGTGAATTCACAGCAGGTAGAGATATCATCTGACATGACCATGCCCGCTGTTACAACCCCGCATTGATGCTACCAAACAGTATACCTGTTTCAATCATCAATGCTAACGCACCAAATGACGAGCCTGGTCAGTCAAAACGAACAGATCTTTGGGCACCTCCATCTTGAAACTTGGTGAGTGTTGCTTCTTCCTCCCGGTTGGGAGTAACAATGAACAACCTGCAAATAAAACCAATATTCATAGAAGAGTACATTCCACCTTTAAACAGGGCTGCAATTTTAAGTATCTTTCACTCGGTTGCTGCTCTAAATGTAATATGTTCTGATGATATTAAAACAGTCGATCAGATTGATCATATATCCATGAGAATTTCCAACATATGGTTTAATTCTGTGGAAACGCTTGATTATATACTGAAATATGAGACTGAATTATACAGCCTAGGCTACAATTGTAGTATTGTAAACATTCCTCCAGTAAAATGAAGACAGTGGGCCTCATTACGAGTCCGGCGGTAACCGTGCCGGAAATTCCGGCAGGTTACCGCCAGACTCGCATTACCATTCCACCTCCGTGATTGCCGGAATCACCGGGGCATTACAACCCCAGTGGCCCGGTAATTCTGGAGGCAGAATTCTGTTAATCCCCATTCCCATGGAGTCCCATAGACACCGGCACCATCTGATAATGGTGCCGGTGTTTCCATGTTCGCCTGCAGGCGGGTGGTGTTAAATCCGCTGTGTCAGACCTGGCGAGAATGACAGCTCCCGCCTGCAGAACTCGAGATCAGTCGGTCCAGAAACAATGGTGGCGGCAGGATGGAAACTATGGAGTCGCCCCGGTAGCTAGTGTTAGTTCATCCACTTTGAATATAAACAACAGGAATCAGCAAGAAGCCTTTCTATCTAGTAGCAAAACATTGATGGCTCAGTTGGACACTTAAACCCTGAGTGCACAAGCAAAGATGATGGCTTTTGGCAATGGTTACTCTCAGTTTTCAAATCCCATTTTACCATGCTGAATCAATGACATCAATATCCTTTGCTCATGGAATACGAGGGGGTTTCGTACTTGCTTGGTAATGGATCTATTTTTGCTAATAGTGTTGCAAGAAACATAGCTTGTGGAACATTTATTTTTGGACGGTCGAATGACAGTCCAAAAAATTGCCACTAAAGGTCGTCTTGGACACCCAAAGGTGGGTTTGTGATATCCATTAGGTATCCCTGGTCACTCACTGAGATACCAAGTCTGTCTACCATGGTTCTAGCTGCTAAAATAGTCAGGGCTGAGTTAACTGTCATAATTGTCAATGTATATGATCCTCGTAAAGGTATTTCAACTCAAAGCAACATCACAGCAGTAAAATACATAATTGAAAAGTTTAAGCAAAGGTTCCCAATTTGGATCACAGGGGACTTTAATGGTGAAATAGAGCTATTCAACAGTGACATTCAAGTGTCATCAGTAATCGCCCCTATTTGTCAGGATGGTCCCCTAAGAAAGAAAAGTGCATGGATATCTATGTTTGAAGCACATGGATTTCTTTGACTGAATGGCTTCTGTGCTGGAGACACACAGATGGCTTTTACACGAGTGTGTGGAAAGAGTGCCTTGATGCTCGACTATGTGTTTGTGAACCAATCAGGTTTAGCAATTGTCAAGGATATGGCAATAGCCCCACGAGAAGAAAACAACAATTTACCCTTATGTATTCTTTTTAAATCCATGAGCACATCGGAAACCCATAGGGAACATGATTTGAATGGCAATATATTCATAAAGAGTGGAGATAACCATATTCAAAGGCATCCTTGTGATCTAGCCGAGGGCACATTGACTACGGACCAATTGTTACCGGTCTTTTTCCAGTGATATGTCCATTTATCCAACCAATATAGGTGAAGCTTTCTCATCTATGATTAGGTGCATAAAGAATCTGATTGGCAAACAAAAGATTAATAAAACTCCCTTTGAGTTTTCTAATAAAACTTATCACAGGAGAAATAATTTTGATTCAAAGATCAATGCTGCCAAAAAACAACTACCGGTGATCATTGCAGAATTGTTGTGTCCCACCAGGTTGCCTTATGCTGCCAATTAAACTAACATAAGAATCAAAGATGCTAAAAGGTTGTATCGTCAATGGCTTAATGATCACAAGACTCAATGTGAAAAATAAGGATGGTTACATATTGCTCATTCAGCTGTAACTAACAACAACACTGCAATTTGGAGAGAAATAAAGATGTCTAAAAGTGATATACTGATATACTGTTTTTGTGAAGAGGTAGGGGTAGAGAATGCTAATGCTACTGTATGGGAGGAAAGGTCTCCAAGACTCCCTTCCCCTACATTTCTACCAACTTGCAGGTTATGATTTGTCCAACAGCCACGCATGTGCCTGTGGCCAGGGATGAGCGATGGCTGCAGGCCGACATGTATGCGTGCAAGACACAGCCAGAAGGCAGATGCCAGACACCATGTGTGTGCCACACTCTGACTGTATTTTGTACAGGACACCTTAGGCCTCATAAACACCGGCAGCCTGCAGGGCTGCAGCTCTCCCCGCCAAATCTAGCACAGCGGTCCAGTCACTTCCCTCACCCTCCTCCCCTCGGCGTCCCTGCAGAGAGCCTGTTCTCACTGGAGAATAGATGCAAACAAGCTACAAGACAAACACTGTATCTTTCGCCTTCCGCAGTCCATCATTGACCTGTGAATGACCGGGCAAGAAGCTTGTGTTTGAGAAAAAAAATTAATCTCCACAAACATGCTCTGTCCCCTTGCACACCCTGCATTTGTGACATATGCTGTGGATAATACCCCCAACCTTGCTCTCCCTTTGAAGTAGCAGATACATACCCCATGCCTGTGCGCCACTCTGTTTCACCCACACAGCTAATCCCTCTGTAAAAGTTCTAAATCTTCTCCTGTAGTTGTGTATTAAAAGGCTTATTCGATGAAACAAAACAAACTGACTTATACCTATTTCACCATGCACAAAGCTATCATTTATATGTCTAGGCCCCATACTGTTGGGCAAATGTTATCCTTTTTCAAACACATAACAATGTAATCTATATTATGAAACAGAGCCTGCATACTTTTTTGATGTACCTGCGCACACACTGACCTAGTTCTACCTCATTCTAATGATTCACACGTACCCCCACAAAGTGAACGAGACCTAGCTTAACAGGCTACAGGGCCTTCTCTCCCCTCTCCTGCAGCGCCGCACACTCATCCCTCACCATCCTCCCCCTCTCGCTGGGCAGGTGGCTGAAGGCTCTTTTCTTTCAAAGATGCCCTGATGATACAAATGTAACCTCTCACCCTTCCGCTAAGTTCGCACCAAGCATCCACCCTCCCCACAGCCCCTGATGTCATCATGAACTCGCCTTGCACCCCCAGATTATGGTTAAAGAAATATGAGCAGCAAGCCCCTCACCCCAATGCCTTTTGAAGCAACAATTGCATGCCCCTCTTCAATGCACCAGCCCTGCTCACCTTGGACCTACAACCTTATGTGTGGCACTATATTCTCCTCACGATAACAACTAATAAATACGTGTCTGGCGAGATCTAAAGGAATGGTTGATGAATGTGACAACATAATCTTGTGAATAGGTTAGGCACCTGGACCCATGTATTCTTACTTTTATTGTCCAGGTCAAAATGCCTATTGATATAATTCTTAAATGCCAATATGAATAGATGACTGTTAGAGTATGTGTGGTCAAAAGGGCAAATGCTAGATAGATTAATTGTATCAGCTCAAGACATCATCTGACCCTGCGCTCCACCCCGAAGAGCCAAGCTGACTTGTCTACCCTGAGCTGGCACCACGTGGACCTCTGCTAATCCTGGAGCACCGGACATAAGGATCCCATAGTAGCCAGTCTTCACCACCCAATCCCCACGACTCATGAGCCCCCTATAGTTTACGTCACTGATGATGCAACTTTGTAATAAATATGAATATTATTCTACTGTTGGGCAGAGTGCTCTCAGAGTTTGCAGAGTTCTCTGCTTGCGGTATTCTATTTTGGATAAACTTTACGTTC
The DNA here is from genome assembly GCF_040938575.1 of Ambystoma mexicanum. Classification (NCBI taxonomy): domain Eukaryota; kingdom Metazoa; phylum Chordata; class Amphibia; order Caudata; family Ambystomatidae; genus Ambystoma; species Ambystoma mexicanum. The sequence continues at coordinate 97,493,563 of NC_090941.1, read as the reverse complement.
TAACTGCACCCTCACTTGGTCCTGGTCTCTTTCCCTCCTGGGGTGTGCCCACTGTTGACTCTCATTGGGGAGTTACTATTGCATTTGTGGGGGAGGCTCACTTTCACTACCTTAGGACCAGTTAATAGATTGGATTTAGTAATGACCATGCCAAATAATATCTGGACTTGTAAAGCAACCATACCAGATATTACACTCATTATTGAAAAGTTAAATAGTTTGCAAGCAGCAGGTTTGGATGGTACAAGTAATGGTCTGTTGAAGATGTCTGCAGTTACGTGGGCGTGTGACCTACATTTGGTATTTATAGATATTGGGAAGTCCAGGTTTATTACCTAATTCATGGAGGGAGAGTCACATCCTATCTATAGATATAAAAAGGGGCAGTTTACGGATCCAAAAAACTACTGTATGCTGGAAATTCTGGATATTCTGGCAAAAATCTTCACTAGGGTGCTCCATGTTGAATTGAACTTATGGATAAACACAAATGCTTTCCTAAGTAGATATCAAACTGGCTTTAGAACAAAATCTTCCACATCACATAACATCCTCATGTTGGTGTCTTCTGTGGGATATGCTTGGATACGTAGGCAATCCATAGTATATGCTGCCGACATTGAATTTAGTGCCTCCTTTGACACTGTTACTAAGCAACGTATGGTGGAAAATAGTCACCTGGAATATTCCTATGGGGTTGCTCAGGATGATCATGTTGCTGTATTCTGAGACCAGTATGAAAGTCTGCCTTAATGGACTAGGACAATTGTCTGCTTCTATTGCTACAGGGAGAGTGTTAAAGCAAGGATGTGTTATAGCTGCCAACCATTTGACTTCTATTTAGCTGATCTCCAAGTGCAATTGAACGACAATGATATCCGTCCACTTAAAGTAGGTTCTCATCGGCTCAGCTGGCTAGCATACGCTGATGACTTGCTGTTGCTAGATCACACCCCTATGGGGCTTCAGGCCCTGATCAATGGGCTAGGAGTATTTTCAAGTGAAAATGGCCTAAAGGTGAATATAGCAAGAAGCAAGGTCATTGTGTTCGCTGGCAAACGGAAACCATTGATGAGATCCAGCTGGCTCCTTGATGGAACTAAATTTGAGTGTTAAATCCTAAACATATTTGGGTCTCTATGTCGATGATACACTCAATTGGAAACTTCACTGGGAAGAAACGAAATGTAAATGTCTGAACATGATAGGTGCCATCAGCACTTTTATTAGGAGGAATGGTGTTTTCTCGATCAAAACTATTGTGCTTCTATGTTCTTCAAAAATTGTACATGTGCTGATTCATGGCATTGATATATGGGGCCATGCATTCACAACAGATATCATTAAATGTGAACCAAAAATGTTACACAAACTGTTTTGCACGACCATTCCCTACCTATAGAATATCTCTGCCTTTAATTAAATATGATTGGGATCTCATCTATCTTAATATATAAAACATATATGTGCTCTGTAAATTTGCAAGATCTGAGCAATGTCACGTCAATGGTTGACTACGTGAAAGCCTTCCTGTGCTTAGAGAGTTGTAACCGGAATGGAACTTTTGGTAACATTTTAACTGTTTTTAACCTGTGGAATAGTGGTTGTGATTTGCCTATTGTCCCAATCAATGTTTTTAAGATTAACAGGCCGATTCATGGAATTAATGTGCGCGGAAAAAATGGCGCACGCGTGCGAAAACGTGCGATTCGCAGTAAAATAGCGAAAATCGCAGTGAAAGTGCGATTATCACACAGAAAACATCGCACATCTATTCATGGAAGTCCGTGCATGCGCAAAATGTTGGATGTGCGCTGAAAAAGTGTGCGGCGCACGCTGGTGCACGCTGGCGCACAGGTCATCGAACGCCGTGCGATAAGGCCACAGCGAATTCGCACATAGCGCGGCGCACATAACAAAAGTAGGCGTAACACGGGGCGTCACATGCAGAATGGGGAACAACTCGTGAAAATGTGGGCGTCACGGGGGAAGTACAGGAGGCAAGTGCGCGGAACGCCCACACGCTCGCCTACAACACATATTCATGGAATCGAATAGGGAAAAACAGCGCACGGCCAAAGACGCGCACAGGCCCATACATGTCCGCCACACGAAAGCAGATGGTAGCGTCCCTGCGCAGGAAAAAAATGTGCGCCAAAGTTCTACATGCGCAAGAAGGCCCACACGCGATCGGGCCTGGGGGAGCGTGTGCGTGTATCTCAGAGGTGCGCGAGAAGTCTCACACGCGATCGGGCCTGGGGGAGCGTGTGCGTGTATTTCAGAGGTGCGTGAGAAGTTCCACACGCGAATGGCCTGGGCACGTGTATTACAGAGGTGCGCGAGAAGTACCACACGCGATTGGGCCTGGGGGAGCGTGTGCATGTATTACAGAGGTGCGCGAGAAGTTCCACACGCAAATGGCCTGGGCACGTGCATTCCAGGGGTGCGCGAGAAGTTCCACACGCGATTGGCCTGGGCGCGTGTATCTCAGGGGTGCGCGAGAAGTTCCACACACGATTGGCCTGGGTGCGTGTATTTCAGGGGTGCGCGAGAAGTTCCACACACGATTGGCCTGGGTGCGTGTATTTCAGAGGTGCACGAGAAGTTCCACACACGATTGCCCTGGGCGCGTGTATTTCAGGGGTGCGCGAGAAGTTCCACACACGATTGGCCTGGGCGTGTGTATTTCAGAGGTGCGCGAGAAGTTCAACACGCGAATGGGCCTGGGGGAGCGTGTGCGTGTATTTCAGAGGTGCGTGTGAAGTTCCACACGCGATTGGCCTGGGTGTGTGTATTTCAGAGGTGCGCGAGAAGTTCCACACGCGATTGGCCTGGGCGCGTGTATTTCAGGGGTGCGTGAGAAGTACCACACACAATCTCGTGGGTGTTTTCACACGCGATCGGGCCTGGGGGTGCGGGGTACATGTATTTCAGGGGCTCGCAGGTGTATTTACACGCGATCGGGCCTGGGGGAGCGGGGTACGTGTATTTCAGGGGCTTGCGGGTGTTTTTACATGCGATCGGGCCTGGGGGAGCGTGTGCGTGTATTTCAGAGGTGCGCGTGAAGTTCCACACGCGATTGGCCTGGGCGCGTGTATTACAGAGGTGCGCGAGAAGTACCACACACGATTGGGCCTGGGGGAGCATGTGAGTATATTACAGAGGTGCGCGAGAAGTTCCACATGCGAATGGCCTGGGCGCGTGTATTTCAGGGGTGCGTGAGAAGTTTCTCACACGCGATGGGCCTGGGTGCGTGTATTTCAGGGGTGCGCGAGAAGTTTCTCACACGCGATTGGCCTGGGCGCGTGTATTTCAGGGGCTCGTGGGTGTTTTCACACGCGATCGGGCCTGGGGGTGGGGGGTACATGTATTTCAGGGGCTCGCAGGTGTATTTACATGCGATCGGGCCTGGGGGAGCGGGGTACGTGTATTTCAGGGGCTCGCGGGTGTTTTTACACGCGATCGGGCCTGGGGGAGCGTGTGCGTGTATTTCAGAGGTGCGCGTGAAGTTCCACACGCGAATGGCCTGGGCGCGTGCATTCCAGGGGTGCGCGAGAAGTTCCACACGCGATTGGCCTGGGCGCGTGTACCTCAGGGGTGCCCGAGAAGTTCCACACGCGATTGGCCTGGGCGCGTGTATTTCAGGGGTGCACGAGAAGTTCCACATGTGATTGGCCTGGGCGCGTGTATTTCAGAGGTGCGCGAGCGGGTCCACACGCGATTGGCCTGGGCGCATGTATTTCAGGGGTGCGCGAGAAGTTCCACACACGATTGGCCTGGGCGCGTGTATTTCAGAGGTGCGCGATAAGTTCCACACGCGAATGGGCCTGGGGGAGCGTGTGCGTGTATTTCAGAGGTGCGCGTGAAGTTCCACACGCGATTGGCTTGGGCGCATGTATTTCATAGGGTGCGCGAGAAGTTCCACACGTGATTGGCCTGGGCGCGTGTATTTCAGGGGTGCACGAGAAGTTTCTCACACGCGATTGGCCTGGGCGCATGTATTTCAGGGGTGCGCGAGAAGTTTCTCACACGCGATTGGCCTGGGCGCGTGTATTTCAGGGGCTCGCGGGTGTTTTCACACGCGATCGGGCCTGGGGGAGCGAGGTACGTGTATTTCAGGGGCTCGCGGGTGTTTTTACACGCGATCGGGCCTGGGGAGCGGGGTACGTGTATTTCAGGGGCTCGCAGGTGTTTTTACACGCGATCGGGCCTGGGGAGCAGGGTACCACTCACCGTCTGCCTTGCGTGTAGAAGAACGCGTAGCCAACACCCACCCGCTGTGAAGTAATAGCGTGTGAACCCCAACGCCTGCAAAACACACGCACCGCACCCCACGAAAAGCAACGCCTGTGCGCGATACGTCACAGACACGCATACGCGCTAAGGGCCTTTGGTCCAATGGAATCGCGTATGCGTGCTGATGCGCTTCCGTGCTAAGGGCCTTTCCTCAATTCACACGCTGACGTGCAGAATTTTCACGTGCCAAATCACTCTGTATCAAGCTGGCCACACGTAAGCACACGGAAGACCATGCTCCTGCCCAAAAGGCCGAATTACTGCCCCCCAGATCCCCGAGCAGCCTCCCACGAGCCATCTGCTGCTGCCTGCCTGCCTGCTGCCACCGTGCCCTGCCATTTGGTGCCTGCACATCAGCCATCTGCAGGGGTCCAGTTGCTGTGTCCACCTCTGCTGGAACAGAACACTCCCGACTGGGATACCATCGCTCCACAGCCCAGCCCCAGGACCCAGTTGCCCACCCACGCCTGCCTCGGGGGTCGCCATGTCGGTGCAAACACCATCCGAGACCACTGGCGACCCCCAGCCAGAGGGGCAGAGTGCCACCAGTTTCAGTCATAAGGAAGTTGGTGTCCTGGTGGAGCTTGCCCTGGGGCATTATGATGCCCTCTTCGGATCACCACGCGCCGACAAGGAAGGACGGGACAGGATCTGGGACGACTTTGTGGTTGCCATCAACGTGGAGAAGGTGGCAACCCGCAACATCAAGCAAGTCAAGAAGTGCTGGGAGGACTTCAGGTCCAGGACCCTCATAAAGGCCCGGCGCCTCGTGGAGGGGGGCCGGGGCAGCATGAGTACCATCCAGCTGAGCGTCCTGGAACGCGTACGCCCAGCGCTCCATGCCCAGATCCTTGAGAGGCAGACCCGTTTGGAGTCGAGCGGTAAGTGGCCAAGCATTGCTGTGTGAGACAGGGCATGTTGCAGTGTGCTGGTTGTCTGCTGCTTGCCTGTATGTGTGACATAGGCCATGTACGCGTGTGTGTGTGCAGGGACACCATGGTCATGCATGTGAGACCAGTAATGTGTGAAGCACACGGTTGGTGTATGTGTTTAAATGTAACATGGGGAGCCCTATGCGGAATGGACACATGAGAGCATGCCAATCTCTGTTCCTGGACATGGGTGTGGGTGAGGGATGGGTGCTGATGCCATGTACATGTATGGTGTCCATGTCTGTGTTTCTGACCTGCGTGTCTGTGACTTGTGGATGCCATGGATGCATGACACATGTCTGTGACAATGTTCGGATTCACTGATGCAGCCTAGTCATCCTTGCATCCACTGTGTCTGGGGTGTACGAGTCCAGATGGATGAAAGTACGATGAAGTGTGTGCATGTGATAGGCATGACCCATGATGCATGTGAGTCCAAAAACAACATTGTATGCTTCAAGAGTCCCTTGGAGATGTTTGCTTATGTCCATAGCATGCGCCATGCGTGTTACTGCATGTGTTTTGCCTGCACTGACCCATGTGTTGTGGAGGGACATGATGGAAGTGATCTTTGACAGTGCCACTCATCTGTTATTGCTTCATGTCTAGGGGACCATTGTACAGTACCCTGATGCTTGTGTTCTATGTCTCCCTCTACACAGCACAAAGTGAAGAAGAGGGCGGAGACGGCGCTGTGGAGCTAAGCGGCGGGGATGCCCCCACGGCTGCAGCGGAAGGGGTGGGTGAGCCCCCACAGGGGCTTGCAACGGCGGAAGACGGTGTGGAGCCATCCAGGTTGGTGGTTTCCACTGAGGAGGAGGAGGCCGCTACTGAGCCGCACATGGGGCCTGGTGGGGGCATCCCTGCTGGTGCAAGTGGTGCAGTCCAGGGGCAGGGGCAGGAGGCAGCACAGGTCGCCGTGGAGGTGCCTTTGCATGTCACTGTCCCTGACACTGTGACTGCACCACCATGCACCAACAGGGATGCCCCATCCCAGGCCCGTCCGCAGGTAGGGGGGTGTCCATGTCATCTGACTCCCCTCCACCTGCGGACGAGGGGACCCCTTGCCGTATGGAGAAGGTCCTGATTGGTGTTGCATTGCGCATGGCTGTCATTCGTGATGAGGTGCGTGCTTCCCGTGGGGAGCACGCACGTCATCACAAAGAGCACCGTGCCAACGTGGCCCAGTTGGGAGCGGTCATGGTCGGGGGTCTCGTACATGTGTCGGGCACTCTGGCGACCCTCTCCTCCTCTGTGGAGGCTATGCACCAGTCGTACTCCATGCCGTCTTCCGGGCCCAGATGCCACCAGGGCCACCTGTGGACCTGCCCCGACCAATGCAGCCATCTCTGTGGGGATCCCATCCCTGCCACAGTCGGGAGTCGGAGGTCCAGCAGAGGTGGACACACCAGCAACTGGACCCCAGCAGATGGAGGATGTGACGGCATCATCGGGCAGGGCACGTGCACAACGGCGTCGGTGGTTTCCATCAGCCTGGATGCCGTCGTGCTGGCACAGACAGTTGCATCGGAGGCAGCGGCAGGCTCGACGTGGGAGGCATCATGGCTCGGGGCAATCAACATCAGGGGTGCAGGCATCGGCCAGAGGGCAGGAGAACCCTGGAATGGGAGTGGCTTCCGTGTGGGAGCGGTTGGGCCAGCAGATAGGTGCGGAGCGGCAGCGGGCAGAGGAGTAACGGCTCACAATGGTCAGGGCGGAGAACTCCATGCGGAGGGTGCTGAGGCGGGCTGAGTGCCTCGAGGGCCTTCGCAGGGAGTTGGAGCTGGACACTGCATTATCCCTGCGGGACCTCGGGGCCAGGGAACATGCCCGCCTCCAAGCCATTGAACAGGAGTTCGATGATGCCCTGGCCCATGACAACAACCAGTGAGCCGTCGGACTAGCCCGCTGCCCTTGTAAATAGTTATGTAGTTAGTGTTAGGTTTCCTTTGCTTTTTTATTTATTTTGGACCTTTTGGACAATGGGCCACATTTTTGTATATAGTTTTATGTTATTTTGTAGTATTTTTATGTAGGTTTCATTTCTTCAGTTGGGATCATGGACCCTAGTTTGTTTATCTGTATATAGTTGACTGTTGGATTTTTATATTTTTTTTTGGATTTACCCATGGAGCAATGGTTTTCGGTTTTGTTTTTACCTCGGATTTACTTTCTTGAACTGTGACTTTGGACACCTTTCCTTTGGATTATGATTTGTCGTTTTTCATTATTTTACGGACATGCTGCTTTTGGTTTTTGATTCCCATTGTCATTTGTTTATTTTTAATTCCATTTATGCTGTTTTTAATACATTTTTTTCATCAAACTTCAATGTGTAGTATTACCTCATTGGTATCATGCATATCATGATATGGGTTTTGAGATTCACTGACACCCATTGGGTGTATGTGAGGGCCATGTGTTCATTTCAAAACTTGCTATTGGGGTTCTGTCATGTCATTGCCATTTCTAAGTGGGTGGATGCAATACTCGAGTGGGTGTTTTGCATTTGGAGGCTGACCAACAGGGCCAGGGATCTAGATTGTGATGACATGTTGGCTTGGGGACATGAGTGGGGGCCTGCTGGCAGGTGCCCCGCAATGCTGGGGGGTGGGGGTGCAGGGGGACATGAGTGGGACATGAGTAGGGGCCTGCTGGCAGGTGCCCCACAATGCTGGGGGTGGGGGTGCAGGGAGACATGAGTGGGACATGAGTGGGGGCCTGCTGGCAGGTGCCCCGCAATGCTGGGGGGTGGGGGTGCAGGGGGACATGAGTGGGACATGAGTGGGGGCCTGCTGGCAGGTGCCCCGCAATGCTGGGGGTGGGGGTGCAAGGGGACATGAGTTGGTAATCAGTAGTGCAAGGAGACATGTGCCTTTGCTGGGAGGCATGCCCATGTTGGGTGGGCTGCCTGCGGGACATAACCAGGGATGCAGGGTAGTCCCCTGTGGTGTGGGCTGCCTGCAGGGGCCGTGGAGGGTGTACAGGGGACACTGCCAAATCACAAGTAGGACTCCCCGGCACCCCTGAAATACACGTACCCTGCTGAAATCGCGTGTGAAAATTCTCGCGCACCCCTGAAATACACGTACCCTGCTGAAATCGCGTGTGAAAATACTCGCGCACCCCTGAAATACACGTACCCTGCTGAAATCGCGTGTGTAACTTCTCGCGCATCTCTGAAATACACGCGCCCAGGCCAATCGCGTGTGGAACTTCTCGCGCACCTCTGAAATACACGCGAACAGGCCAATCGCGTGTGGAACTTCTTACGCACCTCTGAAATACACGCACATGCTCCCCCAGGCCAATCGCGTGTGGAACTTCTCTCGCACCTCGGAAATACATGCGCCCTGCTGAAATCGCATGTGAAAATTCTCGCGCACCCCTGAAATACACGTACCCTGCTGAAATCGCATGTGGAAATACTCGCGCACCCCTGAAATACACGTACCCTACTGAAATTGTGTGTGGAACTTCTCGTGCACCTCTGAAATACACGCGCCCAGGCCAATCGCGTGTGGAACTTCTCGCGCACCTCTGAAATACACGCGCCCAGGCCAATCGCGTGTGGAACTTCTCGCGCACCTCTGGAATACACGCGCCCAGGCCAATCACGTTTGGAACTTCTCGCGCACCTCTGGAATACACGCACACGCTCCCCCAGGCCAGATCGCATGTGGAACTTCTCGCGCACCTCTGAAATACACGCACACGCTCCCCCAGGCCAATCGCGTGTGGAACTTCTCGCGCACCTCGGAAATACACGCGCCCAGGCCAATCGCGTGTGGAACTTCTCGCGCACCTTTGGAATATACGCACACGCTCCCCCAGGCCAGATCGCGTGTGGAACTTCTCGCGCGCCTCTGAAATACACGCACACGCTCCCCCAGGCCAATCGCGTGTGGAACTTCTCGCGCACCTCGGAAATACACGCGCCCAGGCCAATCGCGTGTGGAACTTCTCGCGCACCTCTGAAATGCACGCGCCCAGGCCAATCGCGTGTGGAACTTCTCACGCACCTCTGAAATACACTCACCCAGGCCAATCGCGTGTGGAACTTCTCGCGCACCTCTGGAATACACGCACACGCTCCCCCAGGCCAGATCGCGTGTGGAACTTCTCGCGCACCTCGGAAATACACGCGCCCAGGCCAATCGCGTGTGGAACTTCTCGTGCACCCCTTAGATACACGCGCCCAGGCCAATCGCGTGTGGAACTTCTCGCGCACCCCTGAGATACATGCGCCCAGGCCATTCCCGTGTGGAACTTCTTGCGCACCCCTGAAATACACGCACCCAGGCCACTCGCATGTAATACTTCTCGCGCACCCCTGAAATACACACACACGCTCCCCCAGGCCAGATTGCGTGTGAAACTTCTCGCGCACGCGTGTTCCCGACACCCGTAATACGCGTTCCCCGCTTTGCGTTTGCTGTTTGCCAGTCCGGTAAACTGGTGCAGGGTTGGCGCTGCCCTTTGCAATGGTTTTGCGATCTTGATGGCTTTTCCTTGCGCAAGGGCGTTCTTGGGGGCGTAACTGGCGCTGCTGCAGGGTCGCTGCGACACTCTGCACCACGTCTGCTTTTGGAGGTGAGAATCCATGAATACGCTGTGCGTGGAAATTGATTTTATCGCACGCTGCTGGCGCAGACATTCGCACGGGCACGCTGTGCGCCAGCCGCGTGCAACACTTTTGTGAGGAATTACATGAATCGGCCTGTAAACGCTGGCTTAAGCAGAAGTTATTCAGTCACAGTTATGAAAGTCATATTGTTCAACTTTCTACAAAATCCGTCTGTTTATCAATTACAGCACCATCCGCAGCAGCAACCCAAAATATATCGATGCTTTCAGGGAGATTCAGACTGTGAGACACTACTTACTACTTGAATGTAATCACAGAGCAGTGCTTGAATTTGAAGGTGCTAAAAGCGGTATTTATCGCACTGCACGCTTCGGTAGACTATGTGGTGAAACTGAAATGGAATATCTCAAACCCATTCTGACTAAAAGTGCTAGTCTAAAAAGCATTAGAGCCAAATGTATGAAATGCTACGATGTTATGTTATGTTATTTTGCACTGATATAGCGCCTTATATACCATTGGTATGGTCTGAAGGCGCTGGTAGGTTGAACGCCCTTGGGAACCAAAGTTCAGGTCAGTAGAGAGAGTAGGGAGAGTCAACGGCGCACCGGGTATGTGTGCAGCTGGTGCGGTATTCGTGAAATAGCTGCTTCTTAGCGGTAGGTGTGGTGGTTGAGATCAGGGGTATGTGTTCGCTCTGGCAGGATTTACCCAGACCGACTGTGGCTGCGTTAGGCCTGAGGAGAACGCCTGGCTCGGGGGTGTGTAACCAGCAGTGTTTACTTAGAGTGATGGGGAGTGAGCGGGAGGTGTTGGTATGAGAACAGTTATACCGAATTGTGTCATAGTATCTCTGTGTTCTAGTTGAGTGGTGGTGTAAAGAAGAGAGTAAGCGTGGGGTGTGATATGATGGGTAACATGCTCTTTCAAACGTTCCCTGCATTCCAGACCATACTATGTACGTCGCGCAGTTCTATGCGCTCCAGTCCGTTCTATGGACTTTTATTCATTCCATGCATCCCCGTCAGCGCTACACACTCCGGTCTGCTCGACGCACTCATGCATTCCAGTCCGCCCCGCGCACTCCTGACTGCCTCACGCATGCACTCCTGTCTGCCCCACGCATGCACCCTGTCTGCGCCTGTACTTTGCATTCACCCACCGTGCGCAGTCACCCGCTCCCCGCATTCACCCACTCCCCGCACTCACCAGCTCCCTGCACTCACCAGCTCCCCGCACTCACCCGCTCCTCCGGACTCACCCGCTCCCCAGACTCACCCACTCCCTGGACTCCTCCTCTCTATATATTCATCTGCTCTATGTACTCATCTGCTCTGTGCACTCGTGTTTTCTACGCGTTCAACTCGTCCGCTCCCGCACTCATTCGCTCGCTTCACTCATATGCTCCCTGTGCTCAACAGTTCCTCGTACTCATCTGCTCGCGGTACTCATCCGCTCACGCTACTCATCCGCTCACGGTACTCATCCACTCCCCGTACTCATCCGCTCCCCGTACTCATCCGCTCAATGCACTCGTGCTTTCCACGCATTCAACTCATCCGCTCCCCGCACTCATCCGCTCCGCACACTCATCCGCTCTATGCACTCATGGTTTCCCCGCATTCAACATTAGTATGCACTCATCAGCCCCTTAGAGTCATTCGCTAATACGCAGTAATCCTGTTCTATAAATTCATTTGCTCTCTACACTCATCTGCTCTCTACACTCATCCGCTCTATAACCTCGTCCGCTCTAGACTGTACGATAATCAAATAGACTGTACTGATACTTCCATGCTCTAGCAAACGTTCATCAAGGGAAATTACTTACATTTTATGTATTTTATGGTGACATTTTCAGCCTGATTCATGGAATTATTTGCGTGAAAAACACAGATTTGCGCTCCTTTGTGCCTGAAAATCCCTGTTTGAAGTATGGGGATTTTCAGGCAGAAAGGCGCGCAAATTTGCGTTTTTCACGCAAATAATTCCATGAATCAGGCACTTTATTGGACGTCTACCGAGATTTTTTACTTATTATGATGTATGCTTTTCTATTTGATTTTGGACTATTGTTTTTTGGTTTTATCCATTTAACGTGCTAAAGGATTGTAAAATACATTTCTTGAGGGAGAGAGTTCCAGGCCTTAGTGGCAAGGAAGATAAGAGATCTTCAATTGCCACGAGTGTGGCTGGGCTTGGGACACACAAGAAGTTGTTGGTTACTGGATCTCAAGGTTGCCTGTGGTCATTGTTGTGCGCTAGTCATAAAATCAATGCAAATGCACACAACAAGGCTGTTGGTGCCTGTATGTACTGTGCAAAATTACAGAGCGCGCTAATTTCAATAGAAATAACATTACAATATAAGTAAAGAAAGAACTATCTATGTTTACTTCAGGCCCAGAGACCCAGATGACCCACAACACATGTTCCCATGCTCCTTGTTACTTAAATCCTGCTTCCTTCAAACAATGATGCTGAAAAACAGGCCATCTATGGTTCATATTTAAGTAAGTCATCTTTTGAATTCAGTGCCTGGTTGTAACCTGGATTAATCACACTACAGCACAACAAGTGACTTCCAGGGCAAAACAGCACTTTTGAGTACCTTCTCATACTAATCTGACACCTTAAATAGATAAATAAAACTGGCTCCACCTCCTGTTACCTGCCTCTTTTTCCACTTGCCTTGCTATACTAGTCATCTCTCGTAGAAATACAACAAGGCTCTGGTCACTGTAGATAATTCTGCAACTTCTAAACGAAATAATACAACAAAGAAATAAATACGGAATTCATTTTGAAATGCGATAACCTCAGTCCAGGTTTTGAGAGGTTCTGGTACTACTTTTTTCAGAAGATGCAGAATTCTTAAATTCAGTTATATTGAAACATGATAATATTATGAATTTGTAACTACAGCATAATTTATTTCACTTTTTCACTGCTAACAGTGTATTATAAAAATGTAAAAGGATTGTTAAAATGTGTTTGTCCTGTGAATTTCCACGAACAATCTCCTTTTCTAAGCTTTCCTTCCTAGATCTGCATGGACTAGGTAAGCCTCATCACTGTGGCACCCATGGAGAGACGCTGGGAGTCCCACATTGCCAATAGAGGAATATCAAGTAGGAAACATGCAAACCCATGAAGCTCACTGCCTCATAGTGGCACTTTGAGTGCTCAGTCGCTTGCATATGGATAAGAGTCCTTGGATCCTTGCCTATGTGGATCACTCTAGATCCCCCCCATACATAGAAATGAACCAACATGGAATTAATTACTCAGCTGCTTTTGCAATCCCTCAATCCATATCTATTATGCCTGGGATCTCCAGGCAGGCACTGGAAATCCAGTTTTAAAATAGACTGCGATATCATGACTTAAATGCTACACTCAATAATATCTGTCCACTCAGTGTTTGGATGGAAAATAACATTGCATTTATTCGGCCATGTTACTTGTACAATTGAATTATTCTGGCTCTTGTAAAGGGCAGGAAGCATTTCTCTAGAATGTGCTGGTTTTAACATTTAGTAACTCTTTGTCAGGTTTCTGGTATATTTCGACCTCCATATAGCTGAGTCCTAGGTTCCACCTAAGTCTCCAACATGACATTACTCATGACACGATCCAGAACTATGTAAGTTTGTATGTTGAGTTTGAAAGCGTGCACTGCTGCCCTTTTCTGAGTCTGCATACAGGCTTCGTGCTGGCCTCTGTTGTCCCTAGCTGACTGTTCCATATACCCTGTTTAATCAATTTCCCTAAATGATAGTGTCCACACAGATCCGTCCATCTGGCCCCTTCCAAACCAGGTTCATCGTCAAAGCATCATTGGCTGGCATCTGGCACTGACAGTTTCTACAGTTATCTGTCCCTCTGGCATCTTTCAAACCAGGTTTACTGCCTGAGGCTCAATGCCAGGCATCTGGAACTGGCAAAACACATGATGGGGATTCACAGGACCTTATGCAGCAGGAGCCTCCCAACGAATGCCATGTAGACATTCAACTGTCACCCCATGCCCATGCAGGTAATGGCAGCCCACGCTACATTTGTATTGCCTCGTGAGAAAGGTGCTCGTCAGATTTGTGAATAGTGAGTTGTGCATTTCACTTAACAACTGGATTTAAAAAAAACATGTTTCCATTTACATGATTCCCTCTCATTCAACTCCAATGGCTTCACATAACGTGTTCACTTAGTCGTAAATTGCCTGATCCTTACAATGTGCCCTGTGGGTCTAATTAGGGTTTTTTTGTGGTAAAGGTAAAACGTCCAGTATTTTTGTTTTACCATTCCACCAAACTACGAATTTCCAAGATTAAATGTATCTGTTACGCCTGCTTTTGTGTGGTGGTAATTACTGCACACGCAAGCATTACAGAATGCAGTAATTACCTTGTGTGGTAATACAGAGTCCCATGGATTCCAACGGGACTATAAAATGGGCAATACATTTCGGGTCTGCATGACTTGAAATTATCCGGACCAGTAAAGTGATGCATGCTTACTGCCCGGACTCTCTTTATAGGGTGCATAAACTCCAAGGTAAACTGACATATGATTTTGACCTATAATGGGAATTTTTACATCCTTTCAATTATTGTGACTTTTCTTTAAATATGTTGCACCCTGCTCCCTTTAATACATAAAATGTGCTTCCCTTGCTTCCCACAGAAGATCACACAGTTGTGGTAGGGGCTATGACGAATATCCACTTAGATTACTGCAATAATCTGATGGCAGGCATCCCAGCCAAGCAGCTACATAGACTCCAGAAGGCGCGGAATGCAGCTATCAGACTAGTGGGGCATAACGGACCAGGTTTCACTGCTTTGCAGGTCTCTACATTGCCTGGCGGTGGGGGACCAAATTAAGTTCAAAGTATCTTGTCTGATCTTTAAATGTGTCAACAGGCTAGCCCCAGAATATCGCAGAGCTAAAGTCCATCGTTTTCATCCAGCCAAAGCACTGTGTTCTGGGGATAAACATTTGCTGACTGTTCCACACACTAAATGCATCTCCAGAGGGGATAGAAGATTTGGAGTCTTCGGACCCAGGCTCTGGAATCATCCTCCATTGGAGATTAGAGCCTGCCAGTCGCTGGCACACTTTAGGAAGACCCTAAAAACCTATCTTTTGACTAGGTCCAGTTAGCTCAGGGATAGTGTGTGTACATGATCTGCTCAGTATCTCATTTGGGAGGTTTTCTTTTTCCATCTGTGCCCATATACAGTTAAGTCTTTTTTGGTGCGCAATATAAATAATCAAAATCTAAATCATAAATCTACTGTTTGCTGTCAGCAGTTGAAATAAAGTTACTACAAACATGCATCCTATTGTTTTTGGCAACCAGGATCATAAGAGGCACTGAATTGTTTGAGCGGGAAGGGAAATCCAGGTGACATTGTTACAGCCAAATCCCCTTCCAGTACAAGGCTTTATGATAGATGGGGAGATATGTCCCCTCATACAACCTGCTTCCTATGTCCATGGTGGTAAACAGGCATTAAGTTTGAAGTCATGTAATATACCTTCAAAGCCTACATTGAAACGACCTTCCCAAACCGATTCAAAAAGGCAATCATTAAAGTGACTTTAGCTCACCTTGTGGCATCACTAAGGGCCCGTAGAGTAGCTCAGGGGCAACACGTTTGTCCTGGAAGCAAGACAACACAGGTTTCAATCCGTATCATGCGTGTAGAGACTGGCCACCGGTATTAGACGCCTGAATCGATTCATTGATCTGCAGTTGAGCAATTGAGGTTGACTTTTATAGGGGGGGAAGAGTAGACAGGAATGAAACATTTTAAAACAGTAATGATCATGCACAGCAATATTTGAAAATATGTAATGTTATGGTAAATTGCCTTATTGAGCACACTGTCATTGGGTTGTCTCCTGCTGGAATTAACATATTGGTGGAGTAATGCATATTGGACAGCGTGAAGGCAGGAATGTATCAACTCTTCTTTGGTTAAAAGCAATGAAGCTGTTCCTGGGTGTCACAGGGTGAATAATTCAGGTTAAGAAAGTCTGTGATCTTCAATGAGTATACTTATTCTCTGTTCTTGACCGTACCTGTAATGCTCAACAGCAAAGTGAAAGGTCAAGTGAAGCAGGACTTTCGGGTCCGAAATGTACTGGAGGGTTTCCCACGATCACTGTAGAACGGGAATTGAGACAAAAGGAATAATGAATGCCATGGTATCAAGTGTAAGAGACAGAAAGGCTTCTGATTGGATGAGAAAGATACTGGTCTGTATTTAAGTGTAGGAAGACAGAGCCTTCAAGACTGTTTGTATGTCTTTTTGAATGAGAGCGATGTATTTGGAAGCTTGCAATCTGGTATTCAACAATTTTTGACCCAAGGCAGACAACTCTTATGTTCTTGTGGCGAGGAAATCGAATGGAGGTGGTTCATGTGGGATACTGGTCCAGTGTGGCTCTAGTGGTTCTTTGAGAAACAAGGACACTTGTGGCCCCATTGTTCATACTGTTTTGCAGAACAGAAGAACCGTTAGACATGGGATAAAGTGCAGTTCTCTTGTTCATAGGAGGTTCAGCTCTGGTTCTGGAAGGAGAAAGCAATGTCCAACATAGGCAATTCAGGGAGTTACAAGATGTACTCCTTGGTGAACTGATGTTACTTTTGGATTTCTCCGATCAACTTACACTGGACACACAAATCCCCAACACACACCCAATTCAGGTCTATCAGTTCCCACATCAGCATTGATTGCACTGCAACTGAGCCCTCCTCTTTAGTTTTATCACCCCCTCAAATCTACGGATAACCCAGACCACTTTAGGCTCCCCTCTGCTGCCTCCTCTCCTTCTCTCATCCCTGACTGTCTGTCTGCACTCCAAGAATGGTGCGCTGCCAATGATCTCTGCCTGAACATAAGTAAAACTGAGATCCTCCTCATCGGCGCACCTACACCTCTCTTTCCCTGCACTCACTGGCTGACCTCCCTTGGCCCTCTTCCTGCTACCACCTGCAAGACTAAGAAACCTGGGGTTATCTTCGACTCCACTCTCTCCTTCTCTCCTTCTCTCCTCACATCTCTGACATCTCTAAGAAGGCAAACTACCAACTTCACCTCCTTAGAGGTATTCTTCCCTTCCTCTCTTTCCCCAGAAGTTCACCGTCTCTAGAGCTCTGGTCCTCTCAAGGTTTGACTACTGTAACAGCAAATTTTTTTTAATCTGCCTACATCCACTCTCCATCCTCTCCAACTCATCCTGAACAGGGCTGCAAGACTTGTCCTTGCACTCAATTCCAGGGATCGTATGTCCCCAGCACTGAAATCTCTCCATTGGCTCCCAGTGGCTGCAAGGATCAAATTCTAGACCATTTGCATTGTCCACAAGGCCTTCTGGGGCCTGGGACCAAACTATCTCCAGCTTTCTCTTCTGAGGTATCTCCCACCTCCAACTCCTTGAGGCTTAATCACTTTTCCAAGCAAAGAGCTGAAGGCAGATCCATCTCTTGCGCTGGTGCCTTCCTTTGGAACAGCCTCCTTGCCTCTCTGAAACTTGAGCAGAACCATCTCAGGTTGCAGAAGCTGCTCAAGACCGTCCTCTTTATTTCTGCCTTCTCTCTTCCCTGCTGATCTCCTGTGTGTCACTGCACTGACTACCTGACTACCCTCTGAAACTCCATGCCCCTCAGTTGCACACAAGCACTGCTGACTGGCAACACTGCACTTTGGGACTTTATAGTCCCCTTACCCTGCACTTTCAATTACCTTCTGCCTGCACTTAACCCCTGGCTGCACTTCCTTATTTATGTATTTATTTTATTTATTCCTATCTATTTGTGTATTCTATCATTCTGTTTGTGTTTAGTCGATCTTAAGTCTTGCAGTTCTCCCACTCCCCTTCTCCCGGCACTTCTCCCACTTTATCCCCTACCTGCACTTGTGCCATCTCAATGTCACTGGGCCTAGTAAGATTGTTGTCTTGTCCCCCTTGGTCCCCTCCCATACCTCATTGCGCTTACAAACACTTATGTATAGGCATGTTATAAATAAAATATCATATCATATATTACTTCAGTGTATCAGATTGTGTTCTCTCTCATTTGAATAACACATCCCAATGTCACTGCCAAATCCATTGAAACAGAAACCCCCAAGACTTGGATACATCCATCCTGTGCCCTTCAGCACCAACAGTTTCTTCCTCTCCCACTATCCCTCTAACGATCCCCTTTCCTATTGACTTACATAATCATGTACAGTGGTGTCAACAAAAAATGGCAGAAGTTTGCTATATGAGACCACTTTGCATTGCATTACATGCAATAAACTACTCTACTTTTCCCATAGGTTGTACCTTGGTTCTCTCGTTCATTGAGCAACTGTTGACCTTCATCTATGCTACCACTGTTGCTCTTGGTGTCCAGCTCTTCTGCCCCAGTTTGTCAGGCAGATACCAATCAAAGATTCACTGTAAGAAAGGTTATTGGAAGAGTGACCATTGGTGTGTTGATATAATTCCTCTTCAGTGGGGTATCATCTTCTGAGTTTCCAGACTCCTCACCAGGTACAGCAAGTCAAGCTGCATTCAAAAATGGTATACCCCATCCAGATAGAGAGACCAACCAGATTTAAATTTTTGGGCATTTACCAGGACTGTCTCTCAAATGCGGTGTGAGATTTAAAGTCCAGACACCATTCACAAGCAGATCATATCTGGGTGTGGTAACTGTACAGCTTGCTCTCGGAGTCCAGCAGGAGCAGTCAACATATGTGACTAAATCTCTCTCGCGCATGTTTATGACTCACATTTGGACAGGATATTGAATTGCAAAGGGGTTGCTTGTAGAGATACGCCTGTGGTAGATATGGCTCTACCTCAATAGGATTATAAAAAAAAAGCTGTTCAAACCATTGTAACCCACAGAGTCAGCTTTGCAAAGACACAGTCACAGGGACCCAGAGTACTTGCTGGACAATGACCCTGAGAGCACTAGACCCGTGCAGACGGCACATTAAGTATCTGTGTCTGTCATGGGCCTTGCATGAGGATTCATCAGGAAAAAGGTTGAATTAAGCTAGGAAAATCAAAAATGCACAGGTCTTTGCACCAGAGTAGTAGGTCATGGAGCAGCAGGAACCAGCCTGTACATAGATAAACTGCATGGCAAGGAGCGTAACACTGACTCCACTGCCAAGTTGTCTCCCAATCCTGTAGACCCCTTCAGTGTCAACCGGCCCAATGGTTTCAATGCATTTAAAACGGGCATCAGGCCTCTGCCCTTAGCGATCCATGGGGATGACTATCAAAGGAGGGTGTTTTTTGTTATGGTGAAGGTAATGATGATTGGCATGTATGGGAGCGGCATGTGTTAGCATTTCAGTAGAAGAGATGGCTATCTGGGATGTTCATGGTGGTGTTGAGTAGAAGCAATAGAATCGTGCACTTATTTCATGTTTACTTTCAAATGAATCATGTGTTGATCTCCATCTGGACAAGCTTGTGTGTTAGGCAGAAAATAACTTTGTCATTTGGTTGGAGGCACATTTATGATGTCATATCATTGAATTTTACACAGTATTACTTCTAATAATCACACAGTGGGCCTCATTATAAGTTTGGCAGTCACCTTGCTGGTAAAACCGGCAGGCTGGCGCCAAACTTCCGAAATTTTCTGTCGCCCAGGAATGGACAATTGCCAGGGTATTACAACCCCAGCAGACCCGGGATTTGACCATTCCTGGGCGTCAGAAAATATTCTTCCCCATTCCCATTCGAGCCCCCATAGGGCTCAGTGGGAATGGGGAAGCTGCATGCACCGGCACCATGCGTGAATGGTGCCGGTGCATGCGCATGCTGCGCTCGCGGGTGCCGCTCTGGCCGCCAGGCTTCTCCCACTGATGATATAGCAGACTGATTTGCATCAGGTTGGTTCACTTGTTTTATGGTGTAGGCATGCAAAAATAGAAACTTCCCAGAGCAACTGACAGTGGTTATTACTATTTCAGAGCTTGTCATCCATCATCTGCTGTTGTTTATACTAAGTAAGGTCGTATCAGAGATAATATTAAGGGTTGAACACAAAATAATCAGCAACAAATGTCAGTGACGACACACTGGCGTTGACTTCTAAAAGGAATCCTTTGAAATAGTTACTACTCAAGAGGCATCAATGCAGTCTCTCAAGTGCAGAGAGCATAATATTGTGCTTGGTCAAAAAAGTGATAAGTTCATGTGTACACTTACAAATTAAAAGGCAAATTGCATTCAGTGTTCGATGTCCATTTCAGTAAAATGACTTATTCAGAAACCTGTAGTAACCATGTGGCTCAAATTGCCATACCAAAATGGCTGAGACAATTATAAACCACCACACATATTGGACAACACTGTTGTCCACAACAGTGTTTCATCAGATAATCAGGAACGGCACAGTGAAGCCAAACATTACAATCTGATTCTTTTATTTTTAAATGTGTCTATGTTAATTGTTATCTGTCATGGAAAGTATGTGTTTTTCGAAAAAAGTATGCTAGTGCTACTGCTACCATTGAATAGTGAGTCTCCATGAGTGGAGAAGAATATGCCCAGAAAGGGGACTCTTACTCACTGTGTCTTAGACAAGTGATGTGGCCTAGAGGTTTAGGCTGGATTGCTCTTATCTCTGGCAGGACCTAGTCTGATTTGCTTTTGGTCAGTAGCTTTTGTGGTGGCTATGTGGGACAACATAAATGGAATGGAAGCATCCATAACATGTTCCTGTGGTGGGTGCTGGCAAGCCTCATTGAATTCAACAGAAGTTGATGGCATGTGTCAGGAGTATGACAGAATAATTCATAGCCATGTGAGGCAATGACAGTGAAGCCAGTCCATGGATCAATGCTAAATTGACTTGACAGAATTTACAACGGTGCAAGTGTAAGCTTTGACACATTAGGGGTGTCCAGGAGACGATTGTAGATTCAGATCTATAAATAAGCATCAGAACCTCTTTTTTCCAATCCCATTTTAATTAATACAGTTATTTTCACCTCATTATACCCCTCCCATTTTCTCTTCATCGAGTGTCCTCCTCAGAACTCTTCTTTGCCTTCAGAATGTCTACCAAACTAGGATTGTGACCCTTTACAACTGCAATACATGCTCCATAAATGGGTGAGTAGATGACGCCTGCCCCTTTACCTCTGAACTCACAATGCGGGCCTTAGCTCTTTGAGTAGCAATTTCTGTATGTTTTGTTATCATGTGCATGTTGTTAATGCCAGAAGACATTGTGACTAGGAAAACCAAAAGGTGATGGCTTGACATGCTTGCGCCAACATTTATTGTACCACAGCGGGCCACCTAAATGGACTGACTTGCACCAATGCTCTCAAAAAGAATACTGCCCGACCTGCATCCTTCCCTAACAGCCTGTGCCTGTAGCATCAAGTTCCTGCTTCCCCTTCGTCTTATACTCACCTTCCAGTTTTGTTCCTAAAAGTACATTAACAGAACATAACAGTAAATTGACCTGAGTAGCATTCAACTCCATCTCTGTTTCACTTATTTGTGCCAATACAAAAGTAGAACATAGAACATCGAAAGGACTATTTAGAATAATCACAGAACAGCTAGCTCCCCTACATCATATAAAGCCAACTTATAGATTGGATGACAGTATTGAGCTCCAATCTCACCTGATCCAAAGGAGATAATTTTCAAGTAGGTTTATATACAGTGGTTATGATTAATAAGAGTGAACCATTTAGATAAACTCAGGTAAGTACTCAACCCAATTCAAACATGCTAGGTAAGGCACAGAGAGGGATCATTGAACCAGGCTCCATGACCAACGCTCTGGTAAGAGTGAATTAGGGTAAAGTATTTAGTCGTGGTTCCTTTTGTGAAGGTAGTCTAGACATCTAGACAACAGAGGTTATTTTCAGTCACAGGATTTAGTTATGGTCAGCTGCAGTGCTTAGGAATCAGTTCCAGACAGCTTTCAGTAGATCACCCAAAAGAGAAAAGGTGAAGATCTTTGCAAGAGAGACAGCCTTTGGACACCTCTAGGACACAAAGTTGGCAAGTTTCAGTGGAGGTCACCACTGTCTTTCTGCAGCAGACGATCATCCAATACAGCTTCCTTTGGTTTGAGACTGTTGAAAACACAGGAGCAGGCAACCACTGGCACAAGCTGAAAATCTGCAAAGTTCTGGGGGTCTGCTCGTAATGCAAATGACTGCAGCAAGGTAGCCCCGGAGAGAGCTGGTCAGTGCACATGTCGGTCCAGGTAACACTTCCGAAGGCTTGGCAGGCACAAATACTTGAGCAGGGGTTGATACTGGTCATTCCCACCAGTCCACGAGTAAAAGCAACAATGAAACCCTTCTTGAGATCAGAACAGAGGAGTAGGGCTTCACTAGGAAAACAAAGGAGCCAATGCTGGTCAGCCTTAGGGTCATCCTCAGGTCGTGAGCAGGATGACATTCTTTGTAGACATCTTCACTCCAACGATGATCAAACGAACAGCTGTAGGAGCCCTCCTTTTATCTAAGATTCTGGCTCAGAGCAAACCCAAGCCCATCAATGGTAAGGCTCTTCATCATTAACGATATTATATGGCATTTATAACGCACCTATACTCAAGTGTTTCAAGACACAACGAGGCAAAGGGAGGGCAAACAGAGGGAGGACAGAGACAACAATCCTACTAGGCCAGGTGACATTGTGATCGTGCAAGTGCAGTGGAGGTAGGAAGCGGAAAAGTGCTGGGTGAAAGGTGAGGGGACAGTGCAGTACATAGGATAACAGAAAATAAATAAATAAAGACAATACATAAGAGTGCAAACAGCATGTATCAAGTGCTGGTAGGGGCTGTAGGGATACAGAAACAGTCCCCGAGTGCAAGGGTCACCAGGGGGGCAGTGCAGGTGTGCAACTGGCGGGGGTGGGGGGACCTGGGCCCGAGATCAGAGTGTAGCCAGGTAACCAGTGCTGTGTCAGATTCAGCCAGGAGATCAGCAGGGGAGACGAGGAGAGAAATCAGAAGCAAAGAGGAAGGTCCTGAGGTGCTTTTGGAATCAGAGATGGCTCCCCTCAAGTTTCAGAGAGGCAGGGAGGCTGTTCCAGAGGGAAGCCCCAGCAGAAGAAAGAGATCTACTAGCAACTTGTTGCTTGGAGAAGCAACTAACCCAGTGGGAGTTGGAAGCAGATGAGTGAAGAGCACGAGAAGGAAGATATTTAGGAAGAGACAGTTGAAGGTATTGAGGTCTCAGGCCCCAGAAGGCCTTCTGGACAATGCAGAGGGTTTCGAACTTAATCCTCGCCGCCACTGGGAGCCAGAGCAGAGATTTCAGTCCTGGCGAGATACGATCCCTGGGCTTGAGGCCAAGCACAAGTCTTGCAGTCCTGTTTTGGATGAGTTGCAGAGGGCGGAGAATAGAGGCAGGCAGATTTAGAAAGAGATTGTTGCAGTAGTCCAGTCTAGAGTGAAGCAGAGCTCTGGAACAGTGAGCTTCTGTGGGAAGGAGAGGACAGAAATAATATCTCTGAGGAGGTGCTGCTGATAGTGTGACTTCTTAGAGATGTCAGAGATGTGAGGGGAGAAGGAAAGTGTGGAGTCAAAGATGACACCGAGTATATTAGCCTCACAGGTGGGTTGCAGGAAGAGGGCCAGGAGAGGCCGGCCAGAGAGTGACAGGAAAGGAGGGAGCAGGTGTGCTGATGAGGAGAATCTCAGTCTTACTGAATTAAGGCAGAGATCATTGCCGGCACACAACTCCTGGATGGCAGACAGACAGTCAGAGATGAGAGAAGGAGAAGAGGTGGCTGAAGGGAGCCTGAAAATGACTTGAGTGTCATCCGCAAAGCACTGAAAGTTGGGACAGAGAGCAGCAATGCGATGGGCTATAAGTGCCAGGTATTGTTTGAACAGCCAGGGAGAGAGGTTAGACCCCTGGGGAACTCCACAGGTAGAGATAAAGATAGAAGAGAGGAGAGGAAGGTGCCAAGTTGGACCTGGTAGGGTCAGTCAGAGAGGAAGGAGGTCAGGCAAGCCAGGGCCTGATCGGTGATACCCAGGTTATCACAGAGACGGTTGAGCAGGATGGCATGGTTCACTGTGTCAAAGGCAGAAGAGAGATAAAGTAAGATGAGGCACAGGGGGTGTTGGAATCAAGGTCTTCACGGATGGTTAGGAGAGCAGTTTCTGTTCTTTTGGCAGCTTTGAAACCAGACTGATGGTCATGAAGACAACCAACAGATTCAGAGTGAAGATTAAGCTGGGAGATGGGCAGCTTTTCCAGGAAGCTGCCCAAGAAAGGAGAGATAATGAAACAACAACAGTGGTCCACACCCTAGTGGGACCCTTCCATCCCTTGCACAACCTTTGTTATGTATAGGAGAATAACATCTATCAGCATAAGAGATAGTTGAAATCTAGTGTGCTTTTATACATTATCCTATTTATGATTCCCGACTCATATAGAAACCAAAATTGGTACGTGCATCGGTTGACAATGCGTGACATCATCACTTTAGTATGTGATGACATATGACAACAAATAACGGTCATTTTTGGATAATTCTAGTAGCAAAGTTAATGATTTTATTGGGTATGTGGAAGGGGTTGAGAATCCATCTTGGTGGCAGCATCAAGAGCTCTATAGTCCACAACGAACCTCAAATCTGTGGTGCCTGCCTTTGTTACCAAAACCACTGAACTGGACCATAGATGCTTAGAGGGCTCAATCACTCTAGATCCAATATCTTGCTGACCTATGGCAGTTATTTCCTGATACTTTTCTTTTGTATTGTATTATATTATATTGTATTGTACTGAAATCTGTAGAGCGCTAACAAGACCAAATGGCATCAAGGCGCTGAGAGGAGAGAACTGCAACCCGAGGAGTTAGAACAGGAAAGTCTAAAGGTGCTTAAGAATTGGGGCAACGTCAGAGATGTTTCAAATCCCAGAAGGGAGGGCATTCCACGGTGTGGGAGCAAGCACAAAAATGACTGTCCTCCTACTAAGGTATTTTGGAAATGGGTAATGCAAAGCAGTGATTGATTAGTTAAGTGGAGGACTTTGCTTGGTTTGTAGGATATGAGTCTGGAGTGAACAAGGCAAAGGGTTTTAAATTTATCTCAGCCCCTCACAGGTAGCAGTGAAGATGATGAAGAAGGTCCTTCGAGTGAGCCAGTCTGGGGGCATTCAGGGCAAGGCTAGCCACTGAATTCTGAAACATTTGGAGACGTTGAAGCAGTACTTCAGGTTGGGCGATGTAGATACCATTACAGTAATCAATTGATTCCA
Organism: Ambystoma mexicanum; assembly: GCF_040938575.1. NCBI lineage: Eukaryota > Metazoa > Chordata > Amphibia > Caudata > Ambystomatidae > Ambystoma > Ambystoma mexicanum. The sequence continues at coordinate 97,468,458 of NC_090941.1, read as the reverse complement.
TAATGGAGGCTGTGACAATTTTTGATCTTGAGTCTGATGGAAGCAAAGGAAGAACGTTTTTAAGTGCTTTCAGCTTAGCAAACCCTGATTGGCAGACCACTGAAACTTGAACTTCTCTGAAGCCTGAAGACATGATTTTAATTCCTAGGCTCTTAACAGCAGAGGAACGCCACAGTTTCTTCCCATGGCTCTTAGCCAGACATCTGCAAACTTTGCACTATGTTTTTTATTCTAGATGGGCATTTTCTCTATGTGCAGACAAAAGAAAAAAAAGACAAAATAATAGCCACCACACACTTTCACAGTTATGCACTTAGGCACCCTTATATTCATCCATCAGACAGAACATATATAGAATCACCTTATCTCATAATTAGTATAGTGGTGAGCATAGAAACATTGATGTTAAACATTTGCATTGAACGAATGAGAGAAACAGGAAAACACTTTGCATCAAATGAAAAATGTGCTGTTTGTGGATCAGCACAGCACTTCACACATGAGTGATTTGCCTTTAACCTGAGATACTTTGGCTATTAAAGCAAATGCATTATAGAAATAGCTTCAATTCCCATGTACTTCCCTTCTGTGTGAAAGAGGCCATCAGCTAACACTTTGGTTCCCAGCTACTTTGTTAACCCATTGGTCCAGAGTGGTTAAAAAAGGTCTGGCTTCCATGTCCAGTTTAACACCTTTGCCAATTACATGAACCCCTACAGAAGGGACCCTAATTCATTGATTGATTATGGCCATGTTTATACTCTCTCTGTCACTTTGCTTCTTCATCTCACACTTGACTCGCTAGGCCCTTTTATTTGCAGCACGCCCCCCACCCCCACTTTCTTGACACAGCCTTCCAAGGACTCCTTTCTGCAGCTACACCAGTCTCCAAACACACAGTTATACAGCATTGCCCCTCCATCCTCTTAGCCCAATCAGCTTCTCACTCTCCACAGCCAGATAGCAGACCCACATGAGCACCCATCGAAAGACCAGCTGGATCAGAAAGCCAGGAAGAACCCACCTCCTGCCCTTCTCCCTCTTTTAAATACTTTTCCACAATCCAGCCTCTTTCCATATGGCTCCTATGTATTGTTATGTGTTTTTCCCTCCTATCCTGTGATGTCACCTTTTACCACCCCTCATAATTTCCAGCCACTTTCATAAAGTTACTTCCATTTTCATCACATGAAGGAACATTTGAGAACTTTCCAGCACCTTCTGATTTATCTTGTGTAATTTTCAAGCCCAGGCCTGAACGAGCTTTGGAGAGCAATCGGAACACACAACCGCATAATAATGTTGCATCTCCTTCCACTCTTTTCCTGATCCACAAAATGCACGTTTTATTCTCAAGGCCCTTTCTCTGTTATCATCAGCATGCACTTCCTTGTGAGCACCGCTGTTCAGGTTTCCATTGCCCTATTTTTCTGAAACAGCCAGCAATGTTTGTGCACCTGCTGCATTGTAAGTACACACAGGGTATGTGGCCTACAAACCTAACCCACACAATTCACCCCATACTAGCTTCAAGCACCCAAACCCACCCCCCTTCATTGTTCCTAACTCTAATTGTTAATACCCATGTTGATAATCCAAAATACTACACACAGCATATGCTGCACAAATTCTTTAGCTCATAGCCCTTCATACATGTCCCCTTTATCATGAGGACACTGATCAAACATGGGTACTCTGCAGAACAACTAACTAATTGAACTAGAAATCATGTGCCCTATTCAGATCTCTCTACCCATTTGTCACTGCTCCTTAGCCCGTTGAAGAGATCAATACATGTATTGTGAGTGCCAATACCCATATCAGGATGGCAACCATAGGCAACCCCACAATGATCAATCCCCTTTTATGTCCTTTGCAACATTCCCAACATATACACATCTCTGTCTGTCAAACCCATATTACTCTGTTTGATTTTATCTTTTTGTATCATCAATTTGATTGTGTGTTTCAGGAGATAATCTATATTGGGATGTGTTTCTTTGGAATAACACAAAGTTTTCTATTCTCCCTTCTCATAGAGCACCATCTACATGAAACAACGTTAGGCCACCAACCGCTACCTTAGACACTGAGACAAAAACACATTTTACTGCCATAGCCTGACAACAAATGAAACATGATTGAGGTGTGTGATTGTATAATTCACTGCACATGACTAGCCACCTGTGTTTAATCAATTTGGCATATGCCAATTTTTCAGATTTTGGATTACTTATAGACACCACATATCACTATGTAACACTCTGATCGGCCAGCAACCCAGATAACACTTTTGTTGCATCAAGTTAGAATTATTTTCCTGGGCATATGTAGTTTTGCTCTTTGGACTTTACGCAAGTATGTAACTTTGTAATGAGGTACAAACCTGTCAACCACGTCTAGAAGGACACCATTTCAGGAGTCATGATTCTTGCATAATTATCATTCTGCCAAAACCACACATTGGCCCTCATTCTAAGTGAGCCAGTCTGGAAATAAAGGTGCTGGTAACAACGTTCGTGGCACCTTTTCTGTACCGGCCCACTTTGAGTCTGCAAGTAGGAGCTGTGAACTACCGGCAGGACCTTTAACTGAAGCACCAGCACCATTAGTAATGATGTCAGTGCTTCAGGGTTCCCTTTCCCATGGAGTCCTGGTAATGGGAACTTACCATTCCTCTGCTGCCTGTGATATCCCAGTAGCAAAGGGATATCAGGTGGCAGAAACAGTAAGGCAAGTCTGCCAGTAACCCACCAGTAGCACCAGAGTTTAACCGGCAGAATAGTAATGAAGGGCATTATGTACTATTTTGGTCTGCTATATCAATCCGGAGGTGACATAAGGAATACTTGAGAGAAAATCAATCTCCATCCCTTCTACATCTATATACTGGGGAATTACCCTTCCCATTTCAAATGCAAACCTTTCCTGCATTGTCTCAATTTCTCTTTGAGTCACCTGTGTAATTGTTTGCCGGAGGATATCAAATGAAACAAAATACAATGGAATGTGACCTTGATTCAATTGGGATACCACATCTTAGACCTCCCGCATACATTTAGTAAACATCCTCTCCATAATATTTAAAATATTCTCTAATATGCCATTCTGCTTAACCATCACATTAAAACCATACTGTAACAGTGTTGATTGATCGTTCAATCTAACAACAGTTTGATTCTCATACTGAACTAGTTTCTTCTGTCCTACTCTAATCCTTTTTTCTATTTATACATATTTTATATTCATCTATTCAATATTACATATTTACACATATTTCACATTGTGTGTCATATTATTTATTTTCCACATTTACACCTCCACCTTTCATTAATTCCTTCAGGCACACCACACCAAGTGCAGCTACTTTCCTGCTATGGTGAACCCTTTTACCCACTTTGCGAACTATCGCAATTGAGTTACTCACCCTGCTTCTGACATTATCATTACACCTCTTATTCCCTACTGGGTTCCCCAGTCTGCTCCATTCTTTGCACTTCATGCTTCATGATAAACTGTTTTATTTTATTCACGAGGACAAACTGTTCCAGAGTCAGAGCCCCTTCCTTTGTCATTACTCTGTACACTACAGGCAGCAAACCTTGTCACAATTTTGAATGGACCACACCAGGATGACATTAACTTTGAATTCTAGATCTTTCCTTTCATGAAATTGAATTCATACACCTGGTCACCTATTTCATACTCACTAACAGATGGCTTCCTGTCATAGTATGATTTGGCACCCTCAGCTGCCCTTACTAGGTTTCGCTGTGTGAATGCAAATGCATGTTGCAAATGTGTTTCAAATCTTTCACCTGCTTATGAATGGTGGGTGCATTTACCAAGACTTGCTCATTGGTCTTATATAAAAAATGTTGGGGAAGTTGCTTCAGCTACAAACTTATTAAGAATGTCAATTATTGATCAGATGCATCTTTCCACCCTCCACTAGTGGATAGATGGTAGGAAAAATGTAACTTTCCTTTGACTCCTAGAATCTTTCACATCTTGGTCATCACTGCACTGGTAATATGGCTCCCACAGTCTGATTCTATTCCCTGAGGCAAAGCAAACCTAGAAAATATGTGGTTCACTAACAAAGTAGTTACAGTCTATGAAGGTAAGCATTCTAACCATGTTTCCCCATGATGACTTTTGGACTGGACCAATGAAATCAATGTGTAACTCTGACCAGGGAAGTGTCAGCCAGCTTCTCATTAATGGTGCTCTATGTGATGGGGAGGTGGGCTGGAATTGTGCATACTCCAAACACACCCACATATACAATTCCACAACCTGCAACATATACTGCCAATAAGCATATTCTTTTAATATTTCCAACGTTTTCTGCGAAACTCTATGCACCACTGTTATCGCATCATGGGCATGAGGTAACATTAACCCCTGAAATGACACAGGGACCACCCATTGCATCTGAGCTGATGTGGATTTTCGCATGAACAGTCAATCTTGCAGCTGAAACGGTTTTTCATTCTTTATCATCACTCTCTATTTCTCTCTTCCCTTGCAGGCCTCCTCTGTTAAGGTATTCTTTTCTGCATCTGACACATGATTGTACAACATACCTATGCTTGGGTGTTTTATATGTGCCCTAATAAAATCCTGATCGCTGTGTCAATGCTCCACTGAACTACTGGTTGATTACTTGGTCCTTGAGATTTGGAACATGATACCACATCCACTTACTGTGCAAATGTTTAAGGGGAAACATTTACCCCATCTTCCCAAATGTTGGTCAATTGATCAACCGTATCATTCCCTTCTTTATATTCCCCTAGTGTTTTGGAATTATTTTATATCTTCCTACAATGAATTTTCATCTTGTTCTATGAAACAAGATTGTCAAAAGCCTGCATAAACATTTCCATGCCAGGCTGTATTTTTTTGTTACAAGTAACCATCCCTCTCAGTTCTACTCCTGTAAGTATTCCACAAAACTATTCTGGCATAGTCAGAATCAGTAACCAACGCTATTTCTTTTAATTTGTTTTCTACTGCTGAGGATTTTGCTTTGTATAATGCAGCCAACTGTGCCACCTGACTACTCCTGGGTCCTATCCTCAGGCTCACTCATGGGATACCTTCATGTTTGATCTACACATTCCCAATTCCTGCCACCAATTGCTTTTCAGGGTCACAACCCATGTGGTATTCACACCCATCCATATGTACAGTTGGGAAATGTCTACATGCTTCTTCATCAAAGGCCGTGTATGGTGATTGCTCAAATTCATTCAAATCGGTTTCTAATTCTGTATTATCAGTAGTATCTACAAATGCATATGAATGCCATTCTGTCAGCCCCTGAGCTACTGGACTTCTTTTGTACTGCCCATAACGCACTTCTACAGGGAACCCTTAAGATGCCATAGTCCATAACGTAATTCTTGACTTGGCTAGATTTCCTGATCTGATGCTCACACTCTCTAAAAATTGCAGGGGTTGATTGTTGTCTCAACAATCACCCGCTCTCCTTGGATAATGGGGTGGAAATGTTGTAATGCCCAAACAGTTGTCAGCAGTGCTTTTTCACATTCATTAAATTTGGTCTCTACTTTTGACAAGGCTTTTCTACCAGATATAATGGTCTTTTGAATTGAATCATGCTTTTGATACAAAACCACTGACATGCATAGGTCTGTGAACCCTATTTCTAGATAGAAATCCTGATTTTTCTTGGGATATGCCAATCATGGAGCCCTTATTAAACAAACTTTCAATTTGGCTACTACTTCACATTGTTTCTTTCCCCATTTCCAGGGCACTCCCTGTTTCACAAATGTAGTCAATGGTTGTGTGATTTCGGCATAGTCTGCAATGAATTTTCTATTGTAACATGTCATCCCTAACAAACGTTTCAAACACTTCAGATTTGTGGGGTCCTTTACGTTTTGGATGTCTTCTACCTTTTTCTATTGTGGGTTCAATCCCTGGTCTGTGACTTCATGCCACCAGAAATGTAGCCTTTTTCTGCACCACTTGGCATTCTGCAAACATACCTTTGCCCCAGCATTTTTGCGACTGGCTGAGTACAGGTCTGATTTCATAAACAAATGTCTTTGTATGTCCTCATTTGCCATACGGACACCATACACATAAAGCACAGTTCCTCTCTTGGCTGCAACTGGGAGTGCCTTATTCAGAAAGATTCCAAACTCACTACAATAATTGATAAAGCCAAAAGGGAGTTCTTTCAATGTGTCCCTTGGACGGTAAAAGCAAATTGATGTTGTATATACTTTGCTAAAAGCATACACCAATATCATGCGGTCAGATCTGTGGTAGTAAAGAGCTTTCACCCCTGGATTTGTGCAAGGCTTTGGCTAATGAAAGGGAGTGGCCACCTTGACAAAGGCACCCTCTTATTCAGTTCTTTCAAGTCTGCAGACAACTGCCACTGATCATTGGGTTTTAACACACCTAATATATGCATGTTTGAGGTACTGTAAATAGGTCTAATGATTCCTCTGGACTCTATGTTTTTGAGTATTTCTGCTAAAGACTCTAAACATGCCATGGGTAGCCTATATTGTCACACAAATACAGGTTCCCTACCATAACCTTCTGACAATGTAACAGCATGCAGATCAGTGTGCCCACAATCATGGGCATCTATGGTAAATTAATCCTCAAATTGTTGGAATATTAATTGGTCTTTTCCCAATTCACGTGTGCATGCATCCACAGCTTGGACTTGTTCTTCTACCATTTCAGAAAATTCTGGAAAGCCTCCAGAGGAGGAATCTCTGTGCTTTCTTCTAACTGCATAGCAGTATAGCTGTGGATAGATTTCACTCTCAAGAATCTTAGTATTTTAGCCTCCACCTCCATTTGCTGTTCTGTTCTCCCTCATTTTCATCCACCTGGAACATAATGCAATCACCCTGAGGATGACAACTCACATATTTTGGTTCATAAAGATACACTGACTGAATTCTGAAGATTCATTTTGGTTTGGAGTCTAATGACTCAGGCAGCTCTCCTTGTGAAGTGACATAGCTGCCATGAATATTCCCAATAGCTGGGTTGTTTAAATTTGCAGTGTAGGATGATTCTTGCATTGCTATCCCGAATATTGTATTTTCTATCAGGTAAATATCCTGACATCATTGGTTATCCACCCATACCTGGATGAGACCATCCCAACTTTCACTAAGGGTGTGTATTCACATTCTAGCCCCTGCTGTCTCATGGATTCATTGAGACACACACAGGCATCAGAATGCATAATTTTCTGTCCCTGTCTGTATTTCAATGCTATTGTGAACTGCCTTGTGAATGCAGGAATGGTAACATCTTACTTTACTTTGCACTGTGGTATGCTTGCCTATTATTTTAAAATGTGGGTGTGGCCACCCCAGTCTGTACCAAACTTTCTAATTTAAAAAATCCCAAACCATACTTATTCTGAGCATGATATAATTTCCCAGATATAATTTGGCCTTAGTTCCACTTACAATCCATATACTGTGATGGATGCTTGTGTATCCTATTGTTATTTCCAACATGCATCTCATCACAATTTTATGTCCCACATCAGGGATGTCTAATCCAAATATATGTTGATTTATTTGTATATTAATACTTGGTATTTCTATACTGTCAAACATTTGTTTGAATACTTTTTCATTGATAACACTTCTCCCCTGCTCTAGGGCCAATACTTCCTCTATCATTTTGGGATGTTTTTTCATGCACATTGTATACATGCCTGACCTGCATTTACGTGTATTTATGCAATGGTTGAAACATATTTTTCTTGATCTAACACCAAAGCATCACTTTGTCTAAAGTCTTCATCATTAGATAGAATCATATGTGTTGCCAGTTCTTCTTAGGATCTAGATGGATCTCTAATGACTGCTTTTCTACACTGCCCTTTCTGACTTGGCAATGGTGTGACATTCCTTTGCTTCACTAATCTGGCTCACCACAAGTTGAGGCTTCAAGACCACAGAACCCAATTTAACCCACCAATTAGCGACAACAGTCTTCAGACAAGCCGTCGCTATTAGAAATGGTGTCTCCTCAATTGGCGTGACAACTACTTGTCTCAGTCTATGCTTCCCTACTTTGATGTTAACTTCAGAGGCACCCTACACCATTATTTATTCACCATTGAAAGTATGCACAGGGCCCTCAATTTGTCTTAACTTCAAAATGTCCTGTGGGGGTCTACCTACATTTATGCTATCCAGCATTGTCATTGACATTACAGTCACCTGTGCACCTAAATCCACCATTTCACACACATTGCAACACTCTTCTACTATGATAGGGGCATTAAACCCGTCTTCACAATCCTCAAGTATACATAGGAAATGAGAATTGTTGCTGACCTCAGGGCTGATTTTATTTAAACCTTCCTGGCTTCTTGCCAAACAAAGAGGCATGTGGAAACATACCTTACCCCCATGTTTTCCCATTTAATTTCAACGTCCCTGTATATTTTTCTGTGCTGATATTCCATTTGAAGCTTTGCTATTGACTAGCTTCCATGCATAGTGGGCCCACCTGAATACTCACCCGATTCTTTAACAGCTTTTTCTACATTATTTTCATTTTCTTCACCTACTTTCCCTGTGGTCACAGGCTTTGTGTTTTCATGAGCATCATATGGCAGTATGTCAACATTTCGTGTATGGAATTCCGTTGGGGTGTTCGCCTCTCTGTGGAGATTTGAGCATGTTTAGATTCATCGGGTAATGAAACCGAATCACCTATTTTTGTATTTGTTTCTGTTTTCAGATGTCATTTCACTTAGCTGCATTTAATTTATTTCTGGTGTGTTCAAGGCACCATTTACCATGTAATTGCTAATTTTCTCACTGGCTATTAATTGTTCATTTGTATGCTCCTCATCCTTCCCATGTGCCATGTTCCTTCTATACTGTCTTTTAAGCCGCTGCTCTTTGGATTCTTCCTTTACATTTTGGCTTCCTTTTCCCCGCCTTCACACACCTGAGTGGATTTAATGCTTTGGGTTAACTTTTGGTGAAACCACACTTCTTTTTTGTGTATGTTTTAATTTCCTAGGTTATCATTTTATTGTCAAAACCCTAAATCACAGATCTGTGTGTTTAGCCAATGGTGAATCATGTGTGCCTCCGGTGTGGGATGTTTGCCTGATTAGTCATTTGCTGATGCCTTCTGCAATGTCACTTTTATGCCGTTCATTCTTACTTGTCACCTGTTTCTGATTCTGTTGACCAATGCACAGCTTCCCTACGTGATCAGCTAATTTGTTCACTTGTGCTTCTAAGCACTGAAATCTTTCTTAATCCAGATTATCATATCTCTGTGCTCTAGGCCTGCACTGATTGGAATCAAATTGGCCTGTCTTATTTTGATTTCTTTCAGGTTACTGAATTATGTTAGTGTTTCCCCTGAACTCCTGTGACAGATGGAGTGGAGAACATGGGGCTGTTCTCTGTCCATATTCCCCTTGTGTTGAGGCCTGAACATAGGAGTGAGAGCTGTAGGTTACATTATGTCTTTCAATTACTGCTCCTTTTGTTGATTCCCATTTTCAATGAACCTATCCACATATCTTAGCCCTGTTTGATTGCCATTGACATATATCATTGTAGCAGGTTTAAATATACTCTATGCTCCCAATATGTGGTATGGCCCAATATGTGATTGAATTTGGGTGCTATTGTTTCCTACGATATCATACTGAAACCCTAATGGCGGCAAATTGCTAGAAAGAGGTGCGCGAGAAGTTCCACACGCGATTGGCCTGGGCGCGTGTATTTCAGAGGTGCGCGAGAATTTTCAAACGCGATTTCAGCAGGGTACGTGTATTTCAGGGGTGCCGGGGAGTCCTACTTGTGATTTGGCAGTGTCCCCTGTACACCCTCCACGGCCCCTGCAGGCAGCCCACACCACAGGGGACTACCCTGCATCCCTGGTTATGTCCCGCAGGCAGCCCACCCAACATGGGCATGCCTCCCAGCAAAGGCACATGTCTCCTTGCACTACTGATCACCAACTCATGTCCCCTTGCACCCCCACCCCCAGCATTGCGGGGCACCTGCCAGCAGGCCCCCACTCATGTCCCACTCATGTCCCCCTGCACCCCCACCCCCCAGCATTGCGGGGCACCTGCCAGCAGGCCCCCACTCATGTCCCACTCATGTCTCCCTGCACCCCCACCCCCCAGCATTGTGGGGCACCTGCCAGCAGGCCCCTACTCATGTCCCACTCATGTCCCCCTGCACCCCCACCCCCCAGCATTGCGGGGCACCTGCCAGCAGGCCCCCACTCATGTCCCCCAGCCAACATGTCATCACAATCTAGATCCCTGGCCCTTATGGTCAGCCTCCAAATGCAAAACACCCACTCGAGTATTGCATCCACCCACTTAGAAATGGCAATGACATGACAGAACCCCAATAGCAAGTTTTGAAATGAACACATGGCCCTCACATACACCCAATGGGTGTCAGTGAATCTCAAAACCCATATCATCATATGCATGATACCAATGAGGTGATACTACACATTGAAGTTTGATGAAAAAAATGTATTAAAAACAGCATAAATGGAATTAAAAATAAACAAATGACAATGGGAATCAAAAACCAAAAGCAGCATGTCCGTAAAATAATGAAAAACGACAAATCATAATCCAAAGGAAGGGTGTCCAAAGTCACAGTTCAAGAAAGTAAATCCAAGGTAAAAACAAAACCGAAAACCATTGCTGCACAAGTTGCTAGTAGATCTCTTTCTTCTGCTGGGGCTTCCCTCTGGAACAGCCTCCCTGCCTCTCTGAAACTTGAGGGGAGCCATCTCTGATTCCGAAAGCACCTCAGGACCTTCCTCTTTGCTTCTGATTTCTCTCCTCGTCTCCCCTGCTGATCTCCTGGCTGAATCTGACACAGCACTAGTTACCTGGCTACACTCTGATCTCGGGCCCAGGTCCCCCCACCCCCGCCAGTTGCACACCTGCACTGTCCCCCTGGTGACCCTTGCACTCGGGGACTGTTTCTGTATCCCTACAGCCCCTACCAGCACTTGATACATGCTGTTTGCACTCTTATGTATTGTCTTTATTTATTTATTTTCTGTTATCCTATGTACTGCACTGTCCCCTCACCTTTCACCCAGCACTTTTCCGCTTCCTACCTCCACTGCACTTGCACGATCACAATGTCACCTGGCCTAGTAGGATTGTTGTCTCTGTCCTCCCTCTGTTTCCCCTCCCTTTGCCTCATTGTGTCTTGAAACACTTGAGTATAGGTGCGTTATAAATGCCATATAATATCATTAATGATGAAGAGCCTTACCATTGATGGGCTTGGGTTTGCTCCGAGCCAGAATCTTAGATAAAAGGAGGGCTCCTACAGCTGTTCGTTTGATCATCGTTGGAGTGAAGATGTCTACAAAGAATGTCATCCTGCTCACGACCTGAGGATGACCCTAAGGCTGACCAGCATTGGCTCCTTTGTTTTCCTGGTGAAGCCCTACTCCTCTGTTCTGATCTCAAGAAGGGTTTCATTGTTGCTTTTACTCGTGGACTGGTGGGAATGACCAGTATCAACCCCTGCTCAAGCCTTCGGAAGTGTTACCTGGACCGACATGTGGACTGACCAGCTCTCTCCGGGGCTACCTTGCTGCAGTCATTTGCATTACGAGCAGACCCCCAGAACTTTGCAGATTTTCAGCTTGTGCCAGTGGTTGCCTGCTCCTGTGTTTTCAACAGTCTCAAACCAAAGGAAGCTGTATTGGATGATCGTCTGCTGCAGAAAGACAGTGGTAACCTCCACTGAAACTTGCCAATTTTGTGTCATAGAGGTGTCCAAAGGCTGTCTCTCTTGCAAAGATCTTCACCTTTTCTCTTTTGGGTGATCTACTGAAAGCTGTCTGGAACTGATTCCTAAGCACTGCAGCTGACCATAACTAAATCCTGTGACTGAAAATAACCTCTGTTGTCTAGAAACTGGGGACTTATATAGGTGTACCTTTGACTGGGATCTATTGCTTGAAATAATGTTTGTGGTTCTGCCTTTCGTTGCATTGTCATGCTTTTTCCTGACCTAACTTTTAAAACCGCAGGAACCGCTGTTTTGTCCTTTCTTTTTGCTTTGATTCCTTTCCCTAATTTTTTTTGGGAGAACTAACCTCCCTTATCTTCATGACCTGGTTTAAAACCCAATGTATGCTTTTGTCATTTGAAAATTTGCGGGCTAACTGAGCTATTATTCTTTAAGAAGACCATGGAAAAACATGCTTTTGAACTCCACTGAGCTCACATCGCAATTCACATCAAACCTCAGAAAGGCCCATTTTAATGTTTGTCAGAACTTTCTCGGGCACTAATCGGGCCACACTGATAATGAATATGCAGTCCGTTTAGCATCTTGAATTAATTTAAATGGATCAAAGAGCCTTCTTCTTTCTTGCTGAAAATCACCTCATAGTAAAATCTTTTTCTCACAGAGACTTTTCAGAAAACTAGCATGTGCAGGATCAATGGTCAAATGAAAACAACAACTTTTTAGGGATTTTTAAAGTCTGGTAGATTTCCACCATGCATTCTATATGATTCTCAATTGGTACATTTTTAACTTTTTTTTAAAAGTTTCACTAAACTCTTGAGTGATTTCACAATTGTATGGATCGAAATGAAATTCATTTTGAAATTCATTTTGAATCACCTCTCTCTTCAGCTCAGGCGGGCACAGCTTGACTTTCCCTTTCCAACATTGGCAACTGGCCAGCCACTGGTAAGTGTGGCTCACTTGGCACTGTTCCCAGAGTGTGGCTTGGCATAGCCAAGAGCCATTCCCTGTAGCCCAGAGCACAGGGAGCGCTGAGCCTGCGTTCTGAAATCTGAGTTCCGCTATTTTACTTCTCTAAGCTGTGAATACAAGCCCTGTGTCATGGCCCTAAGCAGATAGCCATTGGGACTTCTTCTGGGGGCAGTGTGGCCGGCAAGTGCATGAGCCGCAAGAAAGACACTGTGCCTATGCGCAACAGGATCGGATTACGGGTTTGGTTGGCAGGGAAAGCAAGACTCATGGAGCGTTGGAGATTGCCATGGAAACTGGCTTCTTCCGTACGTTCACGGCGCACGTCTCACTTTCCAACCGATCATGTGATCCATGTGATCCTGTCGGCGAATAAGAGTTTGGCTGTACGTTTACTTGGAGCTTCTGATTGCGTTGCTACACGGAAGTGCTTCGTTCCTATACCTTCTTGTTTCCCATTTGATTTCCTTGTTGCCAAACCTTGCCTGCTACGATTGAATTTGCCTTGCCTTGCCCTTGTTTGTTTGTTCATTGTTACAGACCTTGGAACTGCTATTAGGACTTTCTCTGCATTACAGATTTTGGTACTTTTGTTACGAGTGGATTGCTTCACGGATTTCTCTGCTGATTTCCCTTCGGCCATTGATCTACTCATCTTGAAATGCTTTTGGACAACCCTTGGATTGCCTGGGATTTTCTTTGGGGTTTTATTTCCTGGATTTGCCTCTGCCTTGGTTGTTGGTGGCTCAAGCAATTACACACAGACTGGTGACTGCCTATAGTGTGTGATTTCTATTAGGCGTCCACGTGCCGGCGGGACTGGTGACCTCCATCAGGACTTGAGACTGGGTCACCTTAAGTTAGGGGTCCTCCTCCCGTTGGGGCAGCCTTATTATTTAACTGCCAACAACTGGGTATTTCTGGTCACAACTGGGGATTTCTGGTCCTTCTTCTACAGTGGTAAGTTTGGGTCTAGTATTCTTCTGTGTTGTACTCATATAAATATCTGGTTACTTACGGGTTCTACTTTGTTTTCTATAGGAACACCAATAGACCATAGTCATTATCATCTTGAGGGAGCTTATTCCTGGAAACTATTGATCATTATCCTAGTAAGTCTAATTCACATTTTGAGTTATTTCTACTTCAGGTGCATTAGAGATTGATATTGTAATTTCCCTTATTATAGTCGGCAGCTACCATCATCACTGTCTGTCTTCGCGAACAACTGTTGGCGGTGTATCCAGGAAGATTCCGTAACCTGTGGCTGGTGTTCCCTTCTTCCTGCTAATAGACTCCTCTGTGTGTTTTAATGACTCAGAGGGCTACATTGGTCAGAATAATTAGTCAACTACTCTACGTGAGCAACTTTGGTGTTGACGTATTCTTACACAATTGTGAAATCGGATACCCCTTATCCTCTAACTGAATCACCCTATTACACAATTCTGACAATTGACCCTGATATTTCAGTATATATTGCTCATCGTCTCGTCTTTTTTCTAACATTATGTGCAGGATAAACCAAAGTTTCGTGCCACTAACCTGTTAATACAATCTTGTTAGGATTTACCGTCATTGCAATCAAGCAACCTTGCAAGACACGTGTGCAATACTGTACCCGCTTCAAATAGTTTTTCTGGCTCTTCTTTCCCTATTTCAGCAACTAAGAAGTCTCTCAACACTTTACATTCCATGTACCCAGTGCAAAGATCTTAGCCTCTGCATATCCACATAAATCTGTCATTAATCTCAGCCATGTCCGCTTGGATAGTGTACATTGTGTCAACCTCAAGTCCACTTAAAGCACAGGACTATTGACAAATGCACTCCAACATGTGCCCAGCACAGAACACTATCAGAAATGCTAACACACCTGATTGATGCAATTAACTAAAAGTTCCCAGCCAATGTACCAAATATGTCAGATATTTCCTGACACTTTTCTTTTGCCACAGTTTATTCCCTGGGATTTTAGCTAGACATCTGCAGAGTTTGTATCCTGCTCTTTCTTTCTATATGGGCATTTACTTTAGGTGCAAATGAAATAAAGAAACAGACAGAATAAAAGCCACTACATGCCTTCACAGTTATGCACTTAGACACCTTATATTCAAACATCAGAGAGGACATATAGACAATCAAACTATCTCATAATTTGTATAGTGGTGAGCATAGAAACATTGGTGGTAAACATGTGAATTGAACACATTAGAGAACAGAAAAACACTTAGCATCCATTGGAAAATAAACTGTTTGTGGATCAGCACAGCACTTCAACTATAAGTGATTTATTTTTAACCTGAGACACCCTACCTGGCACTTTGACTATGAAAGCAAATGCATTATAGATATAACTTCAATCCTGATTAACATCCCCTACCCTTAGCTAACGTTGGGCTAGTGGCAAGACTAAATTTGTGAGATTATGGATTATGGAGATTGTGATTTTGATCCCTTCTCTTTGAAAGAAGCCCCCTGCTAATACTTTAGTTGCTGGCTACTTTGTTAAACCCTTGGTACCAGAGGAGTTAAAAAGGTTCTGCCTTCTGTGTCCAGTCTCACAACATTGCCAATTACATAAAGCCCTTCAAAAGGGACTCTAATTAATTGAATGATTATGGCCCTGTTTATACTCACACTGGCATTTTGATTTTTCAGCTCACACTTGACTCGACAGGCCCTTTTTTCCCTGCTAAGTCTGATCAGCACATCTGCCAGCACTGCCCCCGGCTCGACACACCCTTCCAAGGACTCCCTTCTGCAGCCTACACCAGTGTCCCGAGACACAGCTATGAGGCGCTACACCTCCTTCCTCTTAGCCGAGTCAGCTCCTAACTCTCCTCAGCTAGCAGACCCACTCAAACACCCATTGAAAGAACAGCAGGACCAGGAATCCAGGAAGACCTCCCCTTCTGCCTTTCTCCCCATTTTAAACACTTTCCCACAATCCAGCCTCCTTCCATATATATGGCTCCTATGTATATTTACATTTTCCCTCCTATCCTGTGATGTCACCTGTTACCACGCCTCATAATTTCAAGCCCCTTTCATGAAGTCACTTCATATTTCATCATGTGCAAGAACTTTCAAGCACTTTCCAGCACCTTTTACCTCTTAGTGGGGAATGTGTATCTGCCAGGTTGTGTGTTCTCAACTTATCTGACATTCTATAACTATCACCTTTGGTAGGCAAACTATCTCCGGTATCAATATCATTATGACATCAAAGTGTAAAGCCTGGAGTTGGTGACAAGGAAATTGCCTAAGTAATATTTTCAGCATGCACTGTTGTTAGAGTCAGCTGATGGGACAATTTGACACCATCAATCAAGCCATCTGAAGGACTGACTTGGAACAGAACAGGGACAGGTTTGGATTCCTCTTCCTCCATATCTGGAGCCACATGAAATAATTTAGGAGACTGATTAGGTATTCCAAATTCCACTAAATAGTTCACCTCATCTGGTCTTTCAACTCTCTGATAATGACCTGTCCATTTTCCATGCAAAGCTCTGAGCCTTACGGGATTCATTTTTAGGATTTCCTGGCATACAGTAAAATGATCAAGTGAAGCTTTCTGGTGAAATCAATGTTTCAACAGTACTTGCGCAGTCTTCACCTTATAAATGGCCAGAGACATCAGACGAGATATCCACTTTCTTATTCCTAGCTAGCACATGGTCTATCACTTTTGTTTTTATTGGAGGAGTGGTGGACTCCCATCATGACCAAGGTTTGACCACCAAAGGTTTTGGAAGAACGAGTTAGGGTCAGCACTTTCTGCCCGTGTAATGCGATGGGAGACAGGCGGGCATCAATAGGTATGTAGACTTACCGCCTGGCTATAGGTTCTCCAGAGACCACCATCTAGATGTCTAGACTGCAGAGGTTGTTTTTGGTTGCATATTTGAGTTATGGTTGGTCTCTGTGCTTAGGACAGCTTCTAGTATAACACGTAAATGAGGCAAGGGAACACCTTTTGCAGGACAGACGGCCATCATTGTTCCCACCAGTCCAGGGGTCAAAGCACCAATGAAGGTCTTCTTGAAATCAGAACATGGGACCAGGGCTTCAGCTGGACTACACTGGAATCCATAAGGGTCAGATGAAGGGGTCATCCTGAGGATATCAATGGGCTGCACTTCTCCAAGGAGGACTTGGGGCTCCAATGGTGATCTAATGAACATTTGCAGGGCCCCTCCTTTAATCCAAGATTCAGTCTGGGAGCAATCCCAGAAGGGGTAGAAGTTGTATAAACTTTATTCAGAACTCAATAACCGCTCACATTTTCTAAAACATACACATCATAGATATTCAAAAACAAACATATACATTTCAGAATGCTCGAGAAACTTGTCTAAAAATCACTCTTGCAAAACTGAAAATATCATGCATAAAACCTTCATTGTTAGAGTTCATATACAAGATCAAGTTTTCCAAACATTACCTAATACTCTTTATTATAAGATAAGACCTAAGCCATCACCTTCTAAAACCTATACAGAAAGTAGACATTAATGAGAAATACACAATATCCTCAATATCCTCATCTTTGTCCATACCGCAAGCACACAACTTGCCAATAACCAACCAACTAATTTAAGGTTAATTTAGTTGGCCTTACACTCCCACATGCATTTAAGAAGAGCATTGCTTTGCAGTTTAGACATGTTACTTAAAGCTGTGACATCCCCAAAGCCCTGCCCCTTCATCAAGGCAATCCCACTTGAATACCAACAACATTTTTACTGTGCTGGAAAAGACACAACCTCAGTAAGGGCATTGCTTATGTTATGCTTTGTAGGGTGGTCTAACTGGATTTTCAGAAAGAATTCTAAAAGCCTCCTTTGCGTCTGGCAGGTTATACTAAAAACCACTAAGCAGAGAAAGACTGGAAACCCAAGCACTCATACAATCAGGTACTGTACCAAATTAGGTGTACATGTTAGTTCAGGGACCGGTTGCAGCAGGTGAATGTAATGATGTGCGGGGTTTACTGCTCAAACCACCACCATTAAGTAAACAATACAAACAATTATACATTCACACTGCGCATATGTCCAAATTCTTGTTTAATGCTTGGACTCAAAGACTGAGTTCAGCTCTGAATCAGCCTGACACTTGTTTCGAGCAACAACTCTTCTCCTGAGACTGTGGTATCATGTTACATCAAAAATCAAAAACATTTTATATACACAGAAAACACCAGGTCAAAACAAAAAGGGTGGCACCAAGGTTGCATGCCAATGAATTAACATATTACAATGATTGGTGCCAAGATTGGTAAACACACACACTATAATATAGTTATGATACTTCATTACAACACCATCCAAAGAGCAAAAGAAATGCACATGGTTATGCATAAACCAAAATGCACATGAAAACAAGAAAAGAAAAACAAGGAGCAGAGAAAACAAGAAACACAAACAAGAAAAGGGAAATATAAATTTAATTATCTGGTTGCTATATAGTATTAATAGTTATCATGGGGTCTGTCATATCAAATCAACCAATTACACAAGATTAGTATAACTTGTACTCTTGTACTCTTGTAAACAACCACGAATCTAGATCAAAGAACATACAATTGATGAGTCCCATGCATTAATGCAAACTTATGATACATAAGGATACATAAGGATATTCCCCATGTGTCACTTTGAGCCAAGGGGGCAACGGCCTATCGATTTAAGCCATCCTGCAGTGTTTGGCCAAACAGGTAGAAAGTCACTCACCTATTCATATTAAAGGTGGGTGTAAAGTTGCCATTCTTGTGTTGAAAAATATATCTATACGTGCTATTTAGCCTTCAACATATTCAAAATGTCTGTCTAAATCACAAATAGAGAAACACATGTAATTCTCTTATATCTCTGACCTTGCCCAAATGGTACGGCTAAAATATTATTTCAACATCATGAAACATAGAAGTTAAAATCGTACCTAAATTTCTTCTCAATTGCGGTAAAGCAGATGTCTGTTCACAGAATTTGCCATACCAAGTACAGTTCCAAACAAATTACACAGAATCATTGTACCAATCGTTGAGGAGAGAAAGCCAGGGAAAAAGCAAAAAACAAAAAATCGCCCTGATAAGTTCATTATAACACACAAACACTTCCCAATTCCTTAAACTACCCTTTCCAAGTCCCTATACACACGCTAAATCGTGTTTACTCAAAGAGTGCACTTTTTTGATCAGTCGAACCTCTAACTCAAGGCTCAGAGTGTCTCCAGGAGTGGTGGGTGAGAACCATGACACTGCTCAAAAATGTGCTCTGCCGAACTTTCAGGACTGCACAAGTGAGGAAACCCCAGATCTCGGTTCCATAAAATGCTGGAATCTGGGTTTTGCACCTCCACACTATAAAGTAGGTGTCCAATCTTCTCCCCCTGCATCAAAAGAAAAAAAAAATAAGTTGCCCCCTCAAGCCAGGTGCAACCTGCTTGGCAACATTCTTTATATGTGTTCTCCAGCTAGCATTGTTAGCCAACGCCAACTCTAAATACTTGTAATATCTAAGAACGTCTATTTTTTCATTATTTAAAAACCAGCTACTCTGCAGCCCTCCCTTTCCAAAGGCCACGATCTCTGAATTTTGGCAAATTTAATTTCAAACCCTGATACTTGAAATCTGAATTTGTATATAGTAAACTCTGATGAAGGCCACCAAGAGTAAGGCTGAGTAAGACTGTATCATCGACTTGCAACAGAGTCATGAATTGTATCCTATTTAATAAGAGTGGGATAAGCCTAGCTGGTGAGCTATGAGTGATGAAATCTGATAAAAACAAAATAAATAATTGTGGGGCTAAGGGACAATCTTAGTTGATGTATCTGTATTTAGAATCAGAGGTGCTGAAATGAATGCAACATCTACCTACAGGAGCTGTGTCCTCCAGCTTCTATCAAATGGGCACATATGACCTTTGAACCTGCTCTGTGCCATTGGGGCGCAGGCAATGTAGCTCTGTCAGGGGGTTGCAAGGGCGCAGGTGTTTTTTCTCCTGCTTTTGGGGAGCCTGGAGTCCTCTTTCTTGCCCACTGCTGCTGGCGCTAAGCCCCACCGCCAACAAGGATTAAAACTGCAGACTTCACCCACGAGGGTGGAAGCCAGCGGGTTGCCAGGGCACAGATGTTTGCTCCCGCCTGGGTGTTCGCTCCTGCTGGTGGAGGTCCGATAGGTGAAAGAGGAAACTGCACTACAGAAGGACCACCGTGAGGGTTCGATGTGAGGTGAGTAAATCAAACTTTCTGGAGTGGTGCTCCCGGACTCCTATTGATTTTATTGCTTGAGAAGATTAGCCTCCCCGAGGTTGTTGTGGTGGAAACAGCCGTAGTCATGGAAAAGGGGGACCTTCTTTGTTCCCCCTCCCATCTTCCCATCTTCCTCAACAAATCTGTTCTTCTCTCGAACCTGCAGGGCCCCCTGGACACAAAGGCATATCAGAAACCCATAGTGGGCCGAAGAAAGGGTGGGTGCCTCGCAAAGCGAAGAAGAAAAGTCTGGATAGTCGAGCCAGCTCAGAGCGCTCTAACAGGGATGGAGCACGCACCTAATTGCCTGCCGACATTGCTTGTGATTTGGGGGGGGACACTGGGGAACCTGCATTCGAGACTCAAAGCACCCACAGCCCTCAGGGGGGGGGCTTGACCACAGCCATGTGGGATCTCTCTAGGTCCTGCACTGAACCCATTCAGCTCTTTCGCTAAGGCCAGCCTCCTCTCAGATGAACATGTGTCCACGATTAACCTGCTAACTCCTGGAGGTGGTCTCCATCGTGTGGTCACCACTGACCTTCTTGATACCCTGGGCAACGACTGTGCGAGGATTGCTATGGCTATATCCAAACTGACCAGAGGATGCGTTCCCATGACCCTGCCCCTGGTGCTGGCTCTTACCTACTCACCTTCTGGTCCAAACTCCGGCCTTGGCTCTACATGCTTCACTACAGACTCACGGATGATACCGGCCACCCCTGAAGCCTGTCTACTGTCCACCTTTGTCCCCCCGTTCGAAGATCAAATGGTCCTGGACTCGGATGGTCTGGGTGAGGGTAAAAAGTCTAGCCCTCCCTGTAGCACCTGGAGCGAGCCCACATCAGAAGCACTCTTGGGGGCAAGCTCCTTTCTACTTCTCAGCCCACTCTGGGTACCCAAACCCCCATCCCAGAAAACCTTTGCCTGCCAGTCTCCTCTCCTACAGCACCTATCAACTTCAAGCTGCTCCTGTCAACACCTGCTTTCCGAACTGGCTGACATTAAAAATACACTACTGGTTTTGATTAAGGGGGGCATGGGGGCCAGGAAGGTGCAGGGAGGGGTGGAGAGAGCTCCCAAGGAGCCCTAATCGTTCCTACCATGAAGAGCCAATCAGAAGTGGCACAAACCCTATTATCTATAATCTCCCATGGTGATGAAAGTTCTCCATCATACCAAAACCATCCAATTCGACTTGATCAGAGCTGCACACTTTCCGGTGATCCTGGGGGTGTCTTGGCTATGGAAGCACAACCCTATCATAGATTGGACAAAGAACCAACTGTCCTTTACATCTGAATATTGTCGACAGTCCTGTTCTTCTCGGACTCAGCATGCCACAGTCCACACTCTTCCGGATCTATCCCCAAGAACAGATGTCTTGAAGGTGAAAAGTATTCCCAAAGAGTACCTTCAGTTTCAGGAGGTGTTTCAGAACAATGGTCCTCAAGAGTTACCCCCGCACCGACCTGAGGATTGCGACATCAATCTACTTCCCAATGCTGCTGCTCCTTTTGGGCGCATGTCTTCCCTATCTCTTAAAGAGAAGAAGGCGCTTAAGGAGTATCTTGACACGAATTTACATCACAGACTTATCCAGCACTCACACTCTCCTGCTGGAGCCTCGCTGTTCTTTGTACCTAAAAAAGGATCAGATGAACTTCGACCGTGCATCGACTATAGGAGTCTCAACCAAGTTACTATAAGGGATCGTTATCCTATGCCGCTCATCAGGGACATAATGGAAGCAGTTCAAGGAGCCAAAGTGTTTTCCAAGATTGATCTTAGAAGAGCCTACCACCTTCTACGAGTACGCTCAGGAGACGAGTGGAAGTTGCCTTCTGATCCCCATTTGGGCATTATGAGTATTGTGTAATGCCATTTGGTCTGGTCAACGCGCCATCCATTTTCCAGGCGCTTCAGGGACCGCACCTTCTCAGACCTCCTATTTTACTGTACTATTATCTACCTTGATGACATTCTGGTATTTTCTGAAAATACTCAGCTCCACACTATTCATTTACATCAGGTCCTCCAGAGATTACAAGAGAACCGTCTTAAGGCTAGCGCAGAGAAGTGTGTCTTCAGAGCCTCTGAAGTTGCTTACCTTGGTTTCATACTTTCTTCTGAGGGTATTCGGATCCCGTTAAGATAGAGGCCATTCTGCATTGGCCCACACCTGGTTCTGTCAAGGATGTCCAAAGGTTCCTAGGACTTGCTAATTTTTATCGCAAGTTCATCCTAGGCTTTTCCGACGGGGTTCTTCCCATCACCAGGTTACTCAAGAAGTCTTCAATGACGTTTTCATGGACTCCTGAGGCTGACCAGGCCTTTCTGCAGTTGAAAGAGGATTTCTGCTCTGCTCCTGTTCTTCGCCAACCAGACCAAAAGTTAAGGTTCATAGTAGAGACTGATGCCTCAGCAGCCGCTCTAGCCGCTGCTCTTTTGCAGGAACATGAAGGTCTGGAATACCCCGTCGCCTACATGTCTAAGACATTAAACAATGGTCAGACACACTACTCGGTCATCGAAAAGGAACTTTTGGCCATGAAATCCACCTGTGAGGAATGGCGTCATCTTCTGCAGGGGGCTAACCATCCTTTCGAAATAAGAACGGACCATAAAAATCTCAAGATCTTACAGAATATGGAATTTGTCAATTCACGTCAGGCCCGATGGGCCCACTTCTTTACCCAGTTTGATTTAGTTTTGACATTCTTCCTAAGAACATTCTTGCAGATGCTCTTTCAAGAAGACTGTATCCAGGGGCTACCCAGAAAGAAGCCCTCAGTCTTATGCTTCCTGATGTCAAGGTCATCTGTTCCATAGAGTCTTTCTTGGAGGACGTTCACAATGCCACGCAGTCTGCTGGGACTCCTCCTGCTACTCCTCAAGCCAAGAACCTTCTTATCCAGGATGGTCTGTGCTTTAAGCAGCAACGCTTATTTTTGCCCAACCTTCAGACCCGTCAGACGGCGTTACGATGGTGTCATGATGACCCAGTGGCAGGACACAGGGGGGTGAAGAACACTCTGGAGCTGCTACGAGGCAGATTTTGGTGGCCCTGTATGACCAAGGAGGTCACGTCTTATGTTCTTTCATGTCCTGTATGCTGCTGGTCAAAGAACAACATTCAGAAATCTATCGGTTTTCTAAAGCAGGAAGAGGTGCCTAAGAGACCTTGGAGTATGATATCAACCAATTTCATTGTGGATTTTCCGCCTTCAGAGGGGTGTTCTTGTATAATGGTAATGGTTGAATGTTTCACCAAGATGGCCCACTTCACACCTCTAGCTGGTCTACCGACTGCAGCAGAGATGGCAGCGGTATTTGCTAGAGAGATCTTTCGCTTACATGGTACTCCAGAAAAGTTAATATCTGACAGAGGTCCTAAATATACTTCACGCTTTTGGAAAGAACTGTGCGACAGGTTGGGCATCGAACGTGCATTGTCATCAGGTTTCCATCCACAGACTAATGGGCAGACGGAAAGGACCAATGCCACCCTAGAACAATATCTTAGGTGCTTCAGTAATAGTCAACAGGACAATTGGATTGGCTTGCTGCACACCGCTGAATTCGCCTACAACAACTCCATGCACAGCGCCACTGGTCTCAGGCCTTTTTCTGTTCCGATGGGTTTCATCCTAGCTTTAATGCTTCTCTGTCTTTTCCCCCATCTGTTACTCCTTCTGTGGATGCTTTACTTACCAGTATATTGGAAGCTCATAAAACGGCTGTCCAGAGCCTACAGGCAAGCAGTCTTCGCTATGGTTCCCAGAGCAATCCCAAACCCCAGCCTTCTCCTACTTGGCAGAGTGGGACTAAGGATTGGTTGTCCACTAAGTACCTACCTCGCTGGCTTCGTCCCTCTAAGCTGTCGCCCCGTTTTCTGGGTCCCTTTCCTATTCTTTGCAGGGTCAATCCTGTGGCCTTCCGCCTACTGTACCCAAACATATGCACCGCCTTCATCCTGTTTTCCATTCATCTCTTTTGAAAGAGTTCAAGGAGGATCCCTATCATTGCCCTTTGCCTCAGGAGCCAGTACCATCTGGAATTCCTCCTGAAGAGTATGAGGTGGCCTCAGTGCATGACTCCCGCTATCGGTCTGGCCGTTTAGAAAACCTCATCCATTGGAAAGGCTATCCCCACTCCGAGGATTCCTGGGAGCCGGTTTCACATGTGCATGCCCCGGCTTTGGTTCAGAAGTTTCACCGTCTGTTCCCTGGAAAGACGGGTGGGGGGCGTCCCTTGGGAGGGGGCATACTGTCACGTGCCGGCTCCCGGCTGCCATTGGCGGCTGTGGAATGCTTGGCGTTGGCGGCGCCATTAGATTGTTCCAGGTTACTTTCTTACTTCCTGGTTTTCTGGTCTAGTCTTTCTGTCCTTTTGATCCATTTCCGTATTTAGCCCCGCCCCTCTCTGGGTTCGGCGCATTGCAACTTTGTCCCTTTCGCTCTGTTGCTGTGCTCCTGTGTTTCTCCTCGCGTTATTGCCTTGTCTATCTTGCTTTCTCTGCCTCCCTTCCCTGTGCTCGAGTATTTCGCTACTCAATTCCCATTACTGCCTCCCCTGGTTCTCTCCCTCTTTCTTGTCTTCAACGAAGCTCCGCTGCTCGGAGCGGTCGTGCTTCCTTTTCTCTGTTTGCCTTTTTTTTTCCTGGCTGCTGCCCTAGTCCTACGGATTGCCTTCGCTGCTTTCCGGCTCCAGTGGCTCCTTCGTTCCTGATTCCTGGCTCTTGACGCACTAGATTGTTTAACATACACCTTCTCGCAGTTCCTTCTCTTTCTGACATCCATTCCGGGTGCATGCCCAGTTTCTGCTTCAGATCTACGGCCATCAAGCCCTGTACTACTTACAACTCTGCAGCAGAACACTCTAGGACGTCCGCTCCAGTAGTACTTCGGGTTCTCATTCATCAAGTTCTGGACAACTCTGAACATCTTGGCAGTTTACTGCAGCAACATACTCAGAGAGTTTTTTTAAGTGGCTGCTTTTTTCCTCTCTCATTGGTCCCTGCGGTAAGGGGGTCCACTGCTTCCCTGTCTAGCAGGGAATCAGGGTGGCTTCCTACCGTGGAAGACCGTTTCTCTTCTCAAAAGAGAAGAAGTCAAAGAAGAAGCTCACCCAGCGAGAGACCTCATCAGAAGAAACAGGTAAGGAGGAAGGGGAGGTAGACATTGATATAACTGACAACCCACCGATCTCGGCAGAGCTTGACTCTCACGCCCAGAGGGGAGGGTGGGTAATCCTTCAATCCCATGTCATGACAGGTCTCTGCATAGGCATCATGCATCTGAAGGTTGTAGAAGCTCTACAGTGTTCCTCCTTGGTGTCCCAAAATGACCCTCTGGTAATAGAGAACCAAGGGACGCCCTCTCAAACAAATACCTCCATTGGTTACGGACTGTAGGGGATTGTGCGTTTGCGACCAAGGGCTCCATGCTGGATTGCACTAGATTGCCCACAGAACTGCCTGCCAAAACTGACACTGTTAAACTGGTATTTAGGGACGAGCACATGGCAAGGGTTGCTCAGGAAAAATGTAATCAACATGAGCGGACCCGAAAAAGTGGGATTATAGTCGGCTGTTCCCCCAATCCTGCCCTTGCGCCCCTCCCTGGCGATCTCAATAGCAACATACCTCTTTCTGGGGCGGACCTTACCCCCTTAGCCCTGAGGCGATTCGGGACCTAAAGGAGGTATGGGGTTGGTGGTCTTGAACCCAGGGAAAAAAATGGGGTGACTTAAGGAAGGTGCTGCTTTTTTTCAAAAATGCATCCCTGCCTTAAGCCATTAAAGGTTTTTATTGGAGCAGAAAGAAGGCCATCATTATTTAGTCTGATCTGGACACTCGAACCTTCATGCAGATGAATTAATATCGCCAGAATCTCCAAGGGCATACCCAATCTCTGCAACTTTGCCCAATGATGTCCACGAATCACGCGATCAAACGCTAGGGACAAGTCCATACTTGCCAGATATACTGGCTGAAAACCCTTTTTCCAGCCCATTCTTGTAAGAGACTTATAAGAAGGCCGCCAGCCATTGTGCCACATTTTTTCCTGAAGCCAAATTGGTTAGAGCACAGGATCAAGTTTCCCGATATCCAATCCTCAATTTGCTGCAGTACCAGGCTGGCAAAGATTTTTGAGTCTGCATCTAAAAGTGCGATGGGTCTATAGTTGGCCGGTAGCAATCTATCACCCTTCTTATATATGGGCACTATAAATGACATATTCCACGTTTGTGGGATAGATTTAGTGCGCTCGACATCCTTGAACAAAATTTCCAGTGCCTTGGCCCATATATCTGGGTCCCCTTTCATTAGACTGTTGGATATGCCGTTCGGGCCAGCAGCCCTCGAAGGGCTTGATAATGTGATTCTCCTCCTTATTTCCAAGGAGGAGAAATCACATTTCCATGTGAAACTTTTTAAAGATGTTACCGTAAATGTGCCCTATTCTCTCTTTGCGTACAAATTGGATATATGTTTCGCCCATACCTGTTTGTTTATTGGATTCAGGCTGCAGTCCTGAATCGGTGACAGCGATCCATTAACCAGTCGCCAAAATTGGTGAGCTGAATTATACGTCAAAGCAGCGAGCATGTCTTCGTTATCTGCTTGATACATTTTACACTTATGTCCCTGCAACCTGGTTTTATACTGTTGTTTCAGGTATCTCCCCCCTTCCTGTCTGGCAATGGGTGAGATTTACAGAAGTTTTAATTTCCTTAGTAATCTGCGGAGTATAAGCCTGACTTGCCTAACAGTTGTGTCATATTTATGAGCGTGTCATTTGATTACATCTGTTTTCCGTGGCCTTTTTACCGATTTATCTATCAACTGTTTTAGATGTAAACCAACATTTGCTTGCGAGAAACTCGCACAATTTTCTTCGTATGATGACCTGGAAAAAACATTTCTGAAAAGCGTGTTACATGCTTCAACATTTCCCTCATGCCAAATGATCCTATTCCCCCTTAAATTAGGAGCTAGATCCGTTGGCATATGGGCCTGAACGCCTAGTCCTCTATCAACAGACAGATGAAGCTCTAGCATGCCATGGTCACTCACTGGCGTTCTGCATATTTCAAAATGCACAATTGAGTAAGATAACACTTCCGAAGTGTAGATGTAATCAATCGCTGAAACCTTATCCCCCGAAAACCAGGTTAAATAGTCCACATCGCTCTTTAGCTGTTGATGCACAGATTTTAAGCCCCAGGATTTAAGAAACCAATTCCACACCTTAAAGTCGGATTTCCTGTCTGATGGACAAAAGGATGACATGCTCCTGTCCGAATGGTCTATTGTTACATTAGGAGGCACGATGTGGGGTCCTCTTATGTCAGACATCAGAAATTTCATATTCGTGTTTAAATCACCCATGACCATTAATTTAACCCCTGGGAAACGCACCACACAATTCTCCACTGTTATCTCAATTTTTAGCAATAGGGCATACAGATCATATGCAGGAGTCCAATAAACATTCCATAATAGAATGTATGGCAGCACAAGATTGTTTCGTATTTCTAATAAAGTGCCCAAGGCAAAAGGAGCCTCTCTAAAGATTTCTTTTACCACCATCCCACAATTAAGCTTAATCGCGGTAATTATGCCCCCAGAAGGGCGACCCACCAAACCTTTTGTGGCTAATAGATGTATACATTCAAAACTATCAAATTGTTCCATGGAAGTCATCCAGGAATCCTGGATACAGATTATATGTTTGGACTTTAATTTACAGCCTAACTCAAAGGAAGATGAAAGGTAGGAATGCCCTCGTGAATTCCAACAGATTAATGAGAGGGTGTTCTCTGTTCCTAATAATGTTGTTTGAGTGATTGGAGTTTGGAGATCGAGTCACGTAGGCTCAATGTCAACCATCTCCAACTTGTTTCCTGTTCCGGTGCACTCTCTAGTCCCCTTGTTTGAAAAGATCCTCCTGGATAAAGAGGCCTCGACATATCATTTATTTCACTTTCGGGAGGTTGCTTCAACCCATCACTAAAAATCAGAACGTCATAGCCCCTTCTATTAAATTGGTCTAATTCAGCTAATAGTTTATGAAAGACCAACTGTGAGTAGAAGACAACCCTAACATGATGATAGCAGTAAGGGTGAATAAAGTCCACCCTCTTAATGTCAGGGCACGACAACTCCGCCAACGACGGTATGTCATTGATGAGAGTTAAGATTCTAGCCCTATTCAGAGCAGGCTGTTTGCCGCAATCAAATAAAGGGTAGATTAGAATGTTAGGAAAATCCATATAGCACGATTTCCTCCATACTACATCCCTCAAATCCGTCTCCATATAGTGTTTCAGCGATTTTAGATTAAACCCCCCTGACCCTGCATATGGGTTTGCCTCCAACTCCCGAACGTCCAGAGAGTCACGCGGGGCCTGAGCCCTCGGTGAAGCTGTCTGTGCGTAAATCGGCAAGGAGTGAGCATTTTGGGAGTCATGTGGCAAAACTGTTTCCCCCACGTTTCCATCTAGCGGGGATATAATAGCATGTTTCTCCACTGGAGTTTCCCCTATTTCCACATTTAGTTTCTCCTTGTCCCGTTTAGGGTGTAGCATATCGTCGAGTGGGCTCCCCAAGTCAGGTGCTCTAGGCTTTAAATCGGTGTTTAGTCTAATCCTGAGCGCCGCTTCCACCGCTCTACTAACCATGAGGGCCAAGTCCTCATGCATCTTGGCGGGGGAGACTTCTGTCTCGATCTGAGGTGTCACCAATACTGGTTTCTGGGGAGCGTCTACTGGTATCTTATCTTCTTTGCCATCTGTCAATTTTGACAGAGCCTGCAGAGCTAATTTATGGAGACCCTCCAGTTCCTTTGTCCCGGGGAATCCCCCTGACATATTTTCCCCTAAATATGGAGGCTGATCCCTCGGCAAAAGGTCAACCGCAATTTTAAATATTGGGGGTCCCTCTTGTCGGTTACCAGCCATTGCTAGCTGACTTCCGCCCCACAGCAGAATTCAATGTTATTGGGGTATCTTTGGGTTTGCAAAAGAGACCATATATTTCCTTCTGGGGCATAGTTATAGGGGTATTTACTTCCAACTTCCACTGTCCCTCAACTAGAGAGCAAACTGAGGTCTTTGCATTATTTCATTTTACTATGCCTTGCCTGCTAAAAATAGGTGTCTCTAGAAGTGATTCAGTTTGCATTATAAGCTATTTCAAAAAGACTCTCTCATGGTTTAATAGATGGGCATCACAGACATTAGGACCCACCAAGAACACACATCCACATTTTTATTTGAAAATATCAGGTCACATTTATTGAACAAAATGGTGTAATTCAATAACAAATCAAAGTAAACACATCAAACTAAAAGTAACCATGGAAAATTGCATATTATAAACAGTATTTATATAGTATGTACCAGACAATGATCTACAGGGGCATGTCAGGTGAGCAAGGCAGCCTCCTCCCTGCCACACCCCACCAGGCGTAATACCAAGAGGCTGGCAACACTGCAACCTGCACCATCTGCCTCCTGATACAGCTCTCCCAGCCCTAGAATTGTATCCTACAAGTTATCACTCCCTCAACCCTCAAAAATGCAACAACACATAAAATGTTATGTTTAAAATGTAATTTTGTAAGAAACAAAATCTCCTATTCCTTGCTTCAGTATTCTGGGGGGGGGGGTCAATCTTTCACAACAAGATGGAGGTAGCACAAGCACCTCCTCCTGGGTCTGCTGGGAGTAGCCACAGTGTTCAGAAAGGCATTGTTGGTCAAACACCATCTGAGATGGTACAAAGACTGGGGGGCCCAAAGCTCAGCCCTGTCAGGGGAGGAGGAGGAGGAGGCATCGCCCTCGATTTTCCACAGCCAGGCCAAGAAAGGCATGCTGGGGACTTGTGGGAATAGGGGGAGTGGAGGTAAATGGGGAATGGTGGTTAGAGGAGCTGGAGGAAGGTAACTTGGGGTGAAAGGTGAAGGAGGATAGGATATAATAGAAAGGGAAGAGCAGATGTGAAGGGACGATAGGTAGATTGATGTTACAACACTATTTTACTTGCTGCTCTTTTTGTTCTGTACTGTTTTTTATAGAGGGGTGCAAATGTATTTTTCCAGACTTGGGAAAACATTTTTTGCTGGATCACGGATGTGGGAAATCTGGTTCAATGGCAGCACTTTATTTAGGGTCCTCCTAGACCCACTCCCAATGGAATTTGGGCCCCTCTGGTCACAATCCTGGCCCACCCAGTTGAAAATTCCTGGAGCAGGGCCTGCACTCCAGTCCGTTCCATGCACTCCATCCATTTTATGCACTGCTCTATTCATTTGTTCTACCCACGTTATCCTTTCTCTAAGCTTCATCCATCCACATACGTTGTCTTCACACGTTCCATCCACTTCATTGGTTCCACCCATTTCACACGTTCCATCCACTTCACCTGTTCCACCTACTTCACCAGTTCCACCTTCTTCACCGGTTCCAGGCACATCACCCGTTCATCCACCTTCTTCATCCGTTCTACCATTTCACACGTTCCACCCACTTCACCGGTTCCAAACACGTCACCCATTCACCTATTTCGTCCGTTCTACCATTTCACCGGTGCCAAACACATCGCCCGTTCATCCACCTACTTCGTCCGTTCTACCATTTCACCCGTTCCACCCACTTCGCGCATTCCACACTCGTTCATCCGTTCCTTCTGCATATTTCATCCGTAGAGTAAACTCTGCTGTAGGCCACCAACGGTAAGGCTGAGTAAGACTGTATAGTCGGCTTGCAATAGATTTCTGTATTTTTTCCTATTTAATAAGGGTGGGATAAGCCTAGCTCGTGAGATATGCGTGATGAAATCTGCCAAAAACAAAATAAATAATATGGGGCTAATGGACAATCTTACTTGATGTACCTGTATTTAGAATCAGAGGTGCTGAAATGAATGCAACATCTGCCTACAGGAGCTGAGTCCTCCAGCAACTGTCAAATGGGCACATATGACATTTGAACCTGCTGTGTGCCATTGGGGCGCAGGCAATGCAGCTCTGTTGGGGACTTGTGCAGAGGGGCACATGTGTACACTATGCTTTTGGCATGGAGTTTTATGAAAGGGAGTCTGGTTAACAGACCCACCCTTTGTGAGATGGAATAATTTCATGATTAAAAAATAAATAAAGCAAATACAAGGGTTTCTATGCCCTTGCCAGTGGCAATCCTTCATGTTAAGGGAACATATTTTCATGAGTTTTGTCAGGATCTACACTAGGATGACATATGTAATGAGATATATGTGTTGTATTCCAAACTATGAAAAGAAATGCAAAAACAAAATCAACGTTCAGCCTGAAAAATCCTTTTCACCAATAACCCTATTTTGAAGATATGAATCTGTGTTTGTGGCTCAGGGGTGTGGTGCCATGGGGTCGGGGAAACCAGTGTACCCAATGATTCTCTGTTAAATAATGATTTGCAACATTCATGTGTGTATTACATAATAGTACATGCATGTTCTCACTAGTCAGTCCATTTGTATTGGCTGCATTCTGAAAATGTTCATTCCTTTTTACTTCACATATAAAAAAAAACGATCGCTCCCCTTCTCAAGTTGAGATGAGACTTTTCGATAGAGAAGGAAAACCCAATGCCCTACACAATCTTTTAGGTCCCCAACGATTACAACCAGTTTTAAAGCCTCATAATGCGAGTTGATTGATTGAGGCCAGTATGTGACCAGCTTTTCTATGACTTTTTTTTTAGCAAAACAAAATGGAGTTTCCCATCGAACAAATAACATCTCTCGGGCAAAATGTAATTATTTTGCTTTCAAAGCAGAGAAAGGCCTGCACATTACTCATGAGCAACACAAAGCAAGAATAATGTTTGCCCTTCAGAGAATAGATAACACATACAAATCAAACGTAGGCTTGTCAATGCGTGGTGTCAACTTGAGTTGTAGAGGCTGATGAATAAAGACTACAGTACATACATCTTTTTTTATGTTTTCGAACAGACTTTATATTCCAAATTGGCAATCAAGTGTTGACAACAAAAGCTCTATTCTTTCCAGTTAAATTTTGTCACGATGTCACTGGAACGTTTCAGTCTTTTCTTTACCCAAGAATCACAGCAATTGTGGTAACACCCATGTGACATTTGTGACCCTGTCATGTGTGACACGTGCACGCTTTGGACATATCAAAGCCATGGGCACCCACTGTGAACTGGGATGCATAGATTGTGGTGAATATTGAAATGTTTGACTGTTATATGTTGGAATTAAATAATGTGAACTCGTTTGCAATCTTTAAAGCCTTTTCAACATGTCCATCAAAATTACTATATTCTCCAACAGAATGCACATTCAGATTAATCAAAAAACAACTAGAAGGAATGCCCACTATGTTTGTCAATCTTTGGCTGAATTAACTATGCATATTACAACATGAAACATTGAAGGGTACACACCTAAACTAAATTTACCTGAGAAATGTTGGAGACTGCTACTCCTACTAACAACACACAGCAAAACATACATTAATGTGCTAAATGTGGAAACATCAATAAAGTATTCTTATTTCCACATCCATTTTTCCTCATCCCAATGCGTAACCACGAAGGTGATCCACCTTCCAACAGAACACTTTCCCAAAACGACCTTTACCTTCATAGCCCTCCCCCTGCCATCCCAGATGTAAAGCACATGACCAGTCGCAGAATTCAGCCGTTTTGATTTCTTTCCTTCTAGAAGTGAACTCTATGAAGGCCTGCTTGGCTAGTCACCTTGCTTTGTGGGTATAGAATGCTGATTGTTTCCCCCTCAGTCACTGGCGGTTTTGGACTTTGAAAGGGGAGGTCAGCCCCGGGTTTGTTAAGTGGGTGGGACATATCTGTGAGCTCTAGCTAGGCAGGGCTCCATGGGTATCCAGGCCTTCAGCGGGCTGTGGACATCTCTAAGCATGCAACTGTGTGAGGAGCTATGTGATCTGGTGTTTATTTGTCCGGAGCTAGGACCTGCTGGAACACTACTTATTGGTGAATGGATTGCTGCTGCTCCCCAAGATTGAGTTATATGCACAGTGTGCACACAAGTGTCAAAGGAATGATGTGCATGAGGAGTCTGCTTGCTCTTCTGTGAAGCCTGTAATATAGCACCACACTTTCACAGGAGCACAGCAGCCTACCAGAGAGGCCACCACACCACTGTGTTTGACACCACACCACTGTGTTTGACAGAAGGCAGGATAGGCGGTCTTGTATCTGTGATCTCCCCGGCATGCACAGGCATTGCTAGGGGAGGGCTGAGGCTCCTATATCCCCGGGTCTTTTGGTTGTAGCCCCGGACAGAAGCTCAGGGGCTGCAACCAAAAGGTTAGTCAGCCCTGAGTCCTGACAGTCCCGACATTAGCCTAGCCCAGGATCTGCTCCAGACCTAGCAAAACCACTGCCGGCATGACTACTGGCCAAGAACTGCATCAGGTATCTCAGGTCATATTTTCAGAGTAGGGGAAAGGAACAGAGCCACACTGATGACTGATTTAATTTCTATGTTCAGCCACATACTGTGATGCAGGATGAGGTTCATGTCTGTGCCATAGTTGACAGAGGTTATGGACATGGCACGCCTGGGAGATGTAATGTTTGGGTTATGGCTGACTCCTGTTACAGGCTTCCATAACACATCACACAACTTCAAACATAGGGCCTACTGACACCAACAATGTCGACTAATTAGAGTGTACTGCAGATGTGTATGTGATCTTCAAGCTGAAATGCTGTAAAGTACATTTTGTGGCAGACAGATGGATTTCTCCAATGTACCTGAGTTGGTGTTTTGCTTCTGATTTCCCTGACAAGGACAGGAGAAGGGGAATGTAGGGTGGGGGATAGTATCCTTCTCCTGAGGTGGGGTGAAGACTTGACCAAGATTTAAAATGGTTTTAGTCATTCCTGGGATGATACATGGCAGCTCTCACAGGCCACTTAGGCTATCACCGTTCACAGGAGTTCTGCAGAAAATAACATACTTTATTATATGCCTTAAATTAAGGTGGCTGTACTGGTGAACTTAATCGACAGGGCACCGTCAAACTTCACTTGGTTGAGTAGCTGCATGTGGGGGGTTTGTTACTAGAGGCAGTTCAAAAGTACAAAAAACTTTGTGAAAATCATCAGGAACATTGTCCATACTTCAGTCAGAAATTCCATAGTTACAAAGGGGAAATGTGCTGGAACTGTCAAAAATTTTTCAAAATGTGCAGGTAATTTCTAAAATCTGCAGAGAATTTTGAAAGTCTGTGCTCAAAAGAAATCTGCATTCCCTGCAGAAAAATCTGCCCCAGACATTGGGACTGTGTAAAGGTTATCAAAATTCATGACTAGGGAAATTATATTCTTCAGTTGGTCCTTGGCCATAATTTTGAGCATAGTTTCAGGGGTATTGGCATATGGTATACATGTGTGCAGCATGGCGATTACCACAGTATAACTGCTTTCCACTCATTCAACTCATCTTGCGCTCTCTTCCCTGGGATCACTTGTTACATTGTGCTGCCTGTGAGGTTGATCACCACTTAGCGTTGCTTTGGGGAAGTTATACTTTTAGCAGGCTGGTGCATATTCGGCCTTTGGCCAAGCTATTATATAAAGTATGGTCAATCCCAGCACATTGTTCATCCTGTATGAGAAACAGCTCAACAACTGTATGGCTGGCCAGTGCTTGGTTAGTGCTGCACTGAGTGAGGATTTCTGGGGCAGCCACAAAAGATGGGAGCACGGGAGGTACCATCCCCTAGGTATGACGGGTACACCCTGATTCCTCCCCTGCCTTCCCTTGGTTAAGTGTCCCTAAGCTCCATTTTCTGAATGTGTTTATGTACAGACTGTGGGTGGGCATCTTATCTAGAAATTAAAACCGTCAATGTGAAGTTATGGTTCTAGCCTGGATAATGCTGGTCAGCTCATGTTCTTGACAGTGATCCATTAGAGATTAAATAGTTGTATCTGATTGGCCACAAACATGCACAGTTAGTTGAGTCTTCCTGTTGTAAATTAAATTATAACTGACAGTGTTACTGCTGGCCCCCGACTCCCTGAGAATGTATGCTCTTGATGGGTAGGCATTCACAAAATACCAGGTGGTGACATGTTGATCACCATCCCTTTCATTCAAAGATTTCTGCATAAACATGATGAATGTTTGCATTGTATACGTTGACATTGTACCCTTGTTTGAGACTGGAATTATTAATAAGTGGGGGTTCTACCCTTCCTCCACTGTCATCTACTAAGAGGCTGCAATATGTCTGCATTCACAATTTGCAGAGGGCTCTCTCTACTCTCTATACAGGCACCATTTGTTGATTGTAACCATAAGTGCAACGTAGGCTGTCCTTTCTGACCGGCATGAGGGTTTTGTTGACAAGTAAACAGATTGGATGTTCGCCAGTTGGGCTGTAACAATGTGGACCCCAGGGCTGGTGCCCTGCCTTCTGTGATCTGCCATTCTCTCACAAGTCACACCGACCTTCCTCTCACTTCAATTTAGAGTTGCACTTACAGAGGACAAACAAGAGAAAGAAGTGCCATCACCTGAACCTAAGTTCATGCAACACCTATGACTGCATCTCAGCACTCTTATAGTTATCTGGATTCACGGGTTGGCTGGTCATGCTCCACCATCTGCTAGGACTGTTTGCTGCTCAGAAATG
Organism: Ambystoma mexicanum; assembly: GCF_040938575.1. Taxonomy (NCBI): domain Eukaryota; kingdom Metazoa; phylum Chordata; class Amphibia; order Caudata; family Ambystomatidae; genus Ambystoma; species Ambystoma mexicanum. The sequence continues at coordinate 97,432,717 of NC_090941.1, read as the reverse complement.
GGTTCACACATTAGGGTTCCACTTTCACCTGTGTGGAATTCGGGGGCACTATGACATGGCTAGTATAATTAATGGGTCTGTGAAGCAGGAAAATGTTGGTATCAGGCACTACATATGAGTGCGCTTTATACAGTGCCTGTATTTTTTAGCATAGCCTGGTGGGCTTCTGGGCCACATGGTTGGACTAGTAGTGGGTTGAATCCCCACCTTGTTCACAAGCTCAATCCTATCCCTCATCTGCTACAGGTTATTTTAAGCACACACACTGATCCGATAGCAGTTGCACACACCCCTGACACATGCCTTTAGATGGCTGGTGATGCATAAGATTTTGTTTTTTCTTTACAACCTTAAGCAGGACTTGTGAGTTTGTGGTTTTAGGAGTCGTCTGGGGATATGTTTAATATGCCAGAATTGTCTATTTTTATATTTGATTTGGAAATCCTGTTTTGGGAGTCTGGGGGTATAGACCTATTCAGTGATTGATCAGTTTTGGAAGTGGATCTTCTTTCCCTCTTCTAGTCTGTCGCATACTTTCTGAATTGGCATCTCATTGCCATTTCCTTGCAGTGAGGATTGTTTCCTGCTAGCATTATTTCCAGGAATGCTTTCTACTTCTTTCCTGGCTTGACGGGTTGGGTGATGGACCCTCTTAGTAGGTCTCCCTCTGCTAGGGTTCCCTATGGGTATAGCATGGCATTTCTGCCAGTGATGTTTAGCTGAGATTTGGTTAAGATCCTGGGCATACTGATATGGGGCGAGGGGTCAAGTGCCCGGGCTGGCTTCACCTACTTTGCCTTATGGATTGTGGTTAATCCCATTAAGTGACCATTTAGTAATCTTCTTCCCTCCAGGGGCTTCTATTCTCTCATGCTTCCCAGAAGCCTGAATGTGTGTTCATCTTACTGTTGTCTAGACAGGCTGACCTGTCCTATAAAGTGGAGATTCCTGTCTTCACGTGGGAAATGGCTGTTTATAGCATCTTGGCTGTTAGTCACCCATTTTTTGGTCATGGTTCTCCACGGCTGTAAAGATACCCGTGGGATGTGTCTGTACTCCTGCTCTCTATATGGTAGAGGAGAGGCACAGAGGACCCCAGGCAAGATTCTCTATTCAGTAGCAATGGACGAGCAATCAAGGCCTAGCTTCTCAGGAGGTGATGCAGGCTGGTTCTTAAGTACAGTGTAGTCCCCGAACACCCACAAAGGAATGTCCACACACTGTATTACTGAAAACACAGTCTTTATATAATTAATATTCAAAGGTATGTACACGATCACAATAACGCACGTTGTACTGGGAAATCAACACTGGTAAATATATACAATTCTAAAGTGGTACCACCAATATTATCAGATCTCATTAATGTTCATCAACTGTACTGTTAGAATGTCACACAGATCAATAACAAGGACACCAGCAATAGAGATAGGAAAGAAGGCAAGATGGTTGAAACAATAGGCAGATTTCTGGCCCCTACCACTAGGCACTGTTCTGTGTCGAGATCCCCCCACCTGTGCAACCTGTAAAATAAAGATATATAGCACAAGCCCAGTCCATATATTGCTCAATAGTCTTGTTCTCTCCTATAATGTTTTTACCCCCCCAATGTACCTGGTGGAGTAGAGTTCTTCGAAGAAGCGTCGACGGATCCTTCTTGAGTGACCCCCTTTCAAGCAGGAGTCACGGATCGTCGAGAGGCGTCGAAGAAGGTGAACTTGGCGTTGACGACGTTGATGAGAAGTTCGAAGGTGCCGAGACCACGGTGTCGATCCAGGCGGTGCTCGTCAGCGACGTCCTGCGAGGATGAGGTGTACGGGGCACCTCGGCGATTGATTGTTCAGGACCGCAAAGAGTTTCAGAAGAACCATGGCCGTTGAAGTCTTTGTGTCCTTCAGGTGACAGGAAACCCACCGGCGGATTCTCCTCGGCGCGTTGGCGGCCTTGACTTTCTCCGGCAGGACAAAGCGCTAGACGTTACGGACAAGGGAGACCTTCGATTCAAATGTTCTTAGGCAAAGGAGCGGGCGGCTCTGGTCGTCAGCGGCACAGCGTCAAGTGGTCCCCGCGCCTGGGCAACACAACTTTGACTGGCCTCCAGCGGTTACACAAACCTGCAAACCCGGATCGACGGCAAAGGACTTCGACAGCGGCAAAGTCTGGGTGCTTCACTTCATTCTCCTCAGCGGTCCCGTCTCGGGTCGGCAGCCTTTCGAGGGTCTGACTTCCAGGGAGCTTCGGCAAAGGTTAGCGGTGCTCGATGGTCATTCGGAGCATGGGAAGAGGGTGCCTTACCAGGTCCTCTCTCGGATCAGTCTTCGACGAATTCGGCAGCTTTCAGATCACGTTGAAGCAAATGCAACAGCAAGTCTTCTTCTTCCAGCTGGGCGTCAAGGATCAGCAGTTCCAGTTACTCTTCGAGTGTAGACACAGCTTCTGAACAATTTCCAGTGATGAGAGGTCCCCAGATATACTATCCTGTCTCTCATCCACACTGCTGGCTCACACTCAGCAGCCAATCATACAGAAGGGCATTCATGCAGTCAGTCAGCCAATCATGCACACAGTGCATTCAGGCCATCCTCCTCCCTCTCAGACACTCACAACAACGAATGTGGTTTGGGACAAGTACCCAGCCATTCAACACTACACACTGCATTCAGGCCAGTTTCGGGCAGGGCTGTCTCAGTCTTTGTCTCTCATACCAGAAACCAGACAGCCACAACAAGAAGTGCATATTGGTCACACACTTCATTCACCCAGGTCCCACCCACAGGGCGTACCCACAACATACAGTCACTGGGAAGGCTCCAGCCAGTCTGGACTGGACTTCACAACAACACCATATAGGGAACTTCCACACAACAGCCAGCCATGGGGAAGGGACAGAGTCAGGGCTTCCCAGGACTTTGGGAAAACAAGGTAACAGGCAATAGAAAGAAAGAGGCCACAGGGGCCATCTTGTTTTCCATCAGGAATCAACTGATTCCAATGGCAGGGCCTGGGTATCCCAAAATGGAGGATACGCAATGCACCTGTCTAATTCAGCATGGAGCTGGCACCAGCCCATACACTAGGTGCACAGGGTTGTACCCCCACCCATGGGTGCCCATGGGTGTCATAAGGGTATCCCATGGGTCTGTTCACCAAACCAAAAGAGAGAGAGTTGCACCACCAGGAGTCCCACATGAACTCCTGCGTGGAAAACACGACAGAACACACGATAAAAAGGCAGTAAAGGACAAGGATACGGAAGCCATGTCCCTCCGATGCATTTCCAGCATCACAACAGCGTCTTTGGAGGCCACTTCATTTAGGCCAGGTGATTGCTTGATGTTGCACTTCAGTTGTATGTCTTCTGCCCATCAGGGTTCACTTGATGTGGCTCCTTCCCCACTTGCATCCCTCTTCTTCTGGAATTCCTTCATTCTGGTACTTCCAAGTGTCCTTATTTTCTGAAAGAAGTGGTTATATTAGTCTTGATGGTTTCCTCATTTTTGCAGTCACTGTGCTGTGGTGTTCTCATCTAGTGGTTCTCCTATCTCCTCAGACAATCTTCTGTGATTTCCTTTTGGGTTTCAGTGGCTAGCTATGTCAAGGGTGCTGTTCTAGGAGGGCCAATCTTGGATTATGTTATACTTCATGAGTAAGTACTGGGATAAGGAAGGGGACGTGAACGTGATGCCCTAATACCCAGTCCAACTATTAATCATCCAAGTACTGATGCCCGCCGCTCACTCTCCATTGGTGACATTGTTCCATTTAATTTCGTTTGGATAGGAGGATTCTGGGACTGATCAGTAGCTTTAGACCCAAGATAGGAGAGGGGGGCTGTTCTATCAGAAGGCAAGTGCCTTCTTGAGTAATTAACGGGATGAGGAAGAGTGTGAGTAATGACGATTACTGGTAAGAAATCAAGACATTCATTCACACCAGGGCACATGGGTCACTCTTGCCAGAAGTAATATTGGCAGATTGTCCATTTTTGGCGATTATGTTGATGAGGAACATCAGCACAGTAGAGGTTCGAGGAGGCGGAAGCAGTTATTATGGGTATACACAAGGCCCTCTTCTAATCATGCAGGTCAAAATGCCACCCGTATCCTTCAGTACAAATATGTATTTAAGGCTTTGGGTTAGCTAACTCCCTCTGCATCTCTGGAATATCCTCACTTTAGTTGTTTAAAATATATAGAACCTCATTATGAGTTAGGTGGTATGATATGATAGGTTATTTATAACGCGCTTAATACCCAAAGGTTTCCATGTGCGGACCCAGGGATCGGAACTGTGTTGCTCCGTGTCATCTTGCTTCTAAGGTGAGCACGTTGCTGCTGAGGTAACCTCCTGAGACGGCAGTAAAATTGGCAGTAACCGAGTTACAGCTAAATGTACCATTACGCCAATGTATGAGTTTGTGTTTTGAGTGGAGGATTTACCTCCAGCAAAACCCTTGAGGTAAATCTTTCCACTAAATGCAGAAAAATCCTCCAAATTGGAGGAATTACTGCGGCAGTAATTCTGCCACAGCAATTCTGCCAAAAAATCCCCATTGGGTCCAACGGACACAAAGTAAATGGGGAATTAAACCGCCACCACCACATGTAATCAGGCAGAAATTCTGCTTGACCAAGTGGCGGTAACAGCAATTCCTCAGGGCTATTTTTGGAGGATTTACATCTGTTTTTCCACCTAACTCGTAATGAGGCCCATAGTATAAATCTCATGTCAGCTGTCAGTTTTTGGTATAGTCCCCAAGCAGCTGGGTGTTAATGTTGAAAATGGCGAACTGTACTTGATGGTAACATGGCCGCTGCCCTCATTAACAACCCTTAATTCACTTAAGCATGTTAAACTAAGTACCAGCAACACAGACTTCTTAACGCCTAAATATTGCAAATTATAATGCCTGGAATTCTGCCCAAGGGGACAGCCAAGAGAATCTCTGGAACTGTAACCATTTTGCTGAACTACACTGTTGCTGTAATTTCATTCCAAATTCTAGTCAATAATATATACATATTACTGCAGGAGGAGTTGTTATAACTAACTAACATCCAAATTGTAAATTAAGGTATTTTTTGTGTTTGTAAATTTTCACAATATATTGGAATAAGGAAAATGTCACATTGTCCTTTGTACATTATCTCGATCTGCAGACAAGATTACAAAATCAATACAAAAAGGAATTATTATTGAGTTTTAGATTGATAAATATAAAAGAAATCACTGCATATTGTTAGAAAAGATTTTATTTTTGCAATGTTCCCCCATAGATGTATTTCTGTTTGTTTTGAACCTGGTCCTGATTTTTTGGAGCTAGGTGCAGCCTTCTGCTTTAATTCCCTTGCCGGTTTTCCTCAATATTATCTATGGAAACTGACTGTTTCAATAATAATCATTGCTTACTCTCATTGTTTTTTTCAGTGGGTGCACAACCGTGTTACACAGGGACTCTGATGCCACTAAGATTCCCTTCAATAGTCCAAAATCATAGGGACTACTTGTCCATAAAACACTTGGCACCTGTGCTAAGTCCTCTTCAAGAAATCATGGTCTCTTTTTTTTACCAGGGCCATCCTCTTACGGCACTTCCCTTTTCTCAATTCCGATCCAATAAGTATCCTGAGCATCTTTGAACAGCTCGTCATCCGTCAAATCTGTTAGACTGTGTCCCAGCATCCAAAACAATCACCGCCCAACATCCTTTCACCTTGTCATCAGTCCCGTGGAGAATTATTCTCTCTTCCATTACTATGACGGCTTCCAGTTCTATTGGGAATACATGCCCTTCCTCTTCCATGCAAATCTCTTGTCTAAATAGAATCTCTGTGGGTAGTTGCAGTATTATTTTTTTAGTATTATTATTTTTTTTATTTGTGTTAATCAAAAAAGATTTTTACTGAAAACAAAACAAAAGACGAAAAGTCACATGTTGTGAAAAGAAGGAAGGAGAAAGGATGAGTAGAAGTAACAGTAGGAAAAATCGAAAAGAAGTAAGGTCATCACAAAAAAGAATTGTTCAAAGTTCAGCCAGGACTAGTCAGTCTTGGATTTGCAGTGCTAGTCAAGATTTTCATGGTGGGTTGGAAATAGTTCTGTTTTCCAGGAGGCTCTGTCACCTCCTATCATCTTAAACCACCATGTCTCTTCATCCATCAGTAGAGGGTTGATGTGGAAATGGTTTAAGTATTGACTTCATATCGTGCGAGTCCCTGGCAAGACAGGAGCAAGTGGCGAATGGTCTCTTTTTTGTTTTCATTGCTGCAAAGCCGGCAGACACTGATTGGAGAAAGGCCTCTTATTGCCAAGATTTCGTTAGTTTCCAGCAAGTTCAATCTGGCTCTCAGAAGAAAAATAGTAGTTGCAGTATGTTGCCCTGTATCCCAGGGAGACATGCTAAAATGAGATTTATCTCATATTGGATCACCTTGGGTTTCATGAGTGCCCCCTCTCTGCTGTCTGGACACAAAATGCTAATACGAATTCTAGTGCATTCATGTAATGAATCCCTGGGGTGGAGCACACTATTCCCTGATCAGTAAACGATATGGTCACATTGAGTTAACTCATCATGTCCCTTCCCATTGTGTTAATTGATGTCTGGCGGGAATACAATAGTGGCATGATAAGATAGTCATCTCCAATAGTGAGGGGCAATTTGTCAGTAAATGGAACCACATTTGTGCCCTGAGAAAAGCCTTGTGAATTGATGGCAATGCCTGACATTGGGTATCTCCCCTTCTATGAGAAAAGAGAACAACATGTTATCACCTATGGTCACGCCGACTCATGGCTCCTCTTGCGGGTCAGCTGTAATGGATAGGATTGGACACATCAAGTCAGTATGTGGGATGTCCTATTCTGGGTATGGGTTCCTCCCCATTCCAGTGAAAGGGTTACCTTCCACTACAATTACATCCATTATTCTGTGCGTGGGGGGTCTGCACTTTGGTGTTTGGGTTCCGCGTGGCCACAGTAATCTTCAGTGCCAGTGCTTGCAGTTGTGCGCCTGTTGTATCTGCGTGGGTGCTTGCTGTGGTTGCATTGTAGGTTTTTGTGCATACGCCATTGCTTGCTGTGGCACTTGCATTTGTGGCATGTGTGTCTGATACTGTGTGTGATCTTGGACATAATAGTCAGGTTGCTTAAAGCTGTATGGTGGTGAATAGGTTGTGCCACCTCTAGAGTCCTAGCAGTTCTGTTGCATCCCTACCCTACTTCTGCATTCTCGAGTAATGTGTCCCATTTTCCCACCTGCCCAACATTGCTCTGGCGGTCCCATAGGTCTGGGCTGTCCCCTGTTAAACCTTCCTCCTCCTTGCAGAGTTTGAAATCCAAACCCTCTCCCTCTAGGCATGCCCTCTTTTCTCTGGGGCCAGTAAATGTATTCTCCCCTTCCTTCAAAGCCTCTTCCAGCCATTAGCTGACCATGCTGTGTGTCTTGCATAACCACTCCTTCTCCAGTGGTCAACATAGCCCCTTATACTGAGAACTTTGATAGCTTTTTCTGAACCAAGTTTGCTTCCTTTCTTCTGTGTTCCTTCTTATTTTCGCTTGTAATAACCGGCAGTGCAGAACTATAGTCAACTGTATCTCTGTTCATGACTATGCTTCCATCCCTACTAGTTTCTTCAACTGTCTCTGTACTGGCTCAGGTAGCAGTATGTGATAACAGTGCTATTGTCTTTGCCCACGGATCATGAGACTCAAGGTGCCAGTGGTCCTGAAGCTCCTGAATGTAGGTAACAGGGTCTTCATTCTTCAGTATTTTGTGTGTCATTATTGCACTCATGTCTGACAGGATATTGTACCCTAAGCACTCTCCATACTGCTGCCCTGCAATTATTAAATGGTGTCCCGTCATGTGCTGTATTCTGTGCAGTCACCCCTCGGTACCCCACTTGCTTCCAAATGTAATCAGCTCTGTAACCAATAATGGCAGCAAGCAAACTCTTGATATCACCCACTGCTAACGTCATTCCCGCTGTCATTTTCTATAACTCTTTAATCCATTGTCCTGCCCCTGATGTCAATGGGGGCAATTTACATCTGAAGTTGTCATTGATTATTTGTGGCTATGGTATATATTGTGGTCATCCTACCGTATTTTCTAGCAATGGGAAATGTGTAAATTCTACACTGGGTTCAGGCACAGTCACCCCTTCGTCTTTGTATTGGTCCGAGTTATGCTCACCCTCTTTCACCCTGGTAATGCTCTCAACTTCTAATTGTATGGGCTAAAGTCTTCTAAGTTTGGTGATCATTCTTTTGATTGTATATTGTGTGTCACAAGTTCATGCTTTTCTCCTTCTATCTGTTCCCCCTCTGACCACTCTTCCTCTCGTTCTGGGCTTGCTGCCGCGGAGGGACTACATGCATTTCTCCTCTCTTCCTCACCTTCACTTCCCCCTTTCCGTGTCTGACCCCATTGCCCCACAAATGTAATCACATTCCTCATCCTCTTCATTATAAAAATTCAACCTTTTTAAACACACTTATCCAGTGCCATCCCTTCATTGACAAGTCATCCAATGATCTCGGGTCCTCCCTCTGGGGAAACTGTGATCCTCTTTACCTTAAGCATAGCACGAATATCCCTCCTGCTCCAATACAGATTTCCAATCCTCCCTGCTCCCTTATCCTCATTGGTAGGGGTGTGAATTTTCATTATTTCTTCCATTTCTCCAAAGCATTTTTCCCAACTCCTTTCTCTTTCCTGCTCCTGTTCCTTACTTTCCTCCTTCTCTCGACAGATATGCTCCTTAACAAGCCTCTCAATGCCTTTTCTCCTCCTCTCTTGGCTTCACCCTATCTGTTTCTCCCTTTTCTCCTCTTCTTCCCTCCTTGATTTCTCTTCTGCTTCCATCTGTCTTCCCCTTTCCTCCTTTTTTCTTTGCCTTTCCCTGTATTCTCTTTCATTCTCCCTTTCCTCCACCTCTTCTATTGCCCTTTTCCATTCTCTTTCTTCCTCCTCTAACTTCCTGCCTCTCCTGCTCTTCTTTTCTTGATCCTTTGTATCACACATACGTTTCCTGTCTAGTTTAAGCAATATCTGTCCTCCCCATCCACTCACTCTGACTAGTCATTGTCCCTTCCTTGTCACTCTCTGATGGCTTTGCCTGCATTTTGCAGTGCTCTTTATATTAATTGTGCATGAGCACTGGCTTTTGATTACTTAACTTGGCTCCATTAATTGCATCTCCACTATTATATGCAGGAGGCACATGTACGGGGTTGGAATAGCCTGTTGTCACTATCAATTCTTTCAATGGGTAAAATCCCTGTCCCTCAGTTGGTGGGTCAGTGCTCTGGGAAGTAAGAGGGGGAGCTGTGGGCGCTTCGCCACCCACATCGTGTTGATTTAGTATCCACTTGCTAGACTGTTGCTCAACTTCTTTCCCTTATATGCAGCATCTAAATATGTGGTCATGTGTTGCACCACATATTTTGAAAGACTGCCCTCCTGGGGCCAGGCTTTAACCATCTTCCCTGCTGTTTTGTGAGCCCATTCCGCATTTTAGTTACAAATCTTAGCCTGATACCTGTGGGATGTTTTGACCCACTAGTCTAGGCCCTGCAACATCACTGTGCACTGCTTTCATCAAAAACAACAGAATGGCCGCCAGAAAGCCTTATGCGTGCTAAAAATCTGTGAGAAGTGCGCAGGAAAACCTGAAAAATAGGCCGCCAATCCATTTTGCCTATGTCAGTGGTAAAACAGGAGACCACACTGCCAAAACCATTGGGCTGCCCAGAGAGTAAAATAGAACTGCTTGAAAAGGCAGTGCTACATCCCAAGGAAAACCCAGAAGTGCCTAAAATCTGTTCTTCCTTGGCTTTTAAATTTGCAAAATAATGATTCTCAAACAGCAGAGAAGATCCAACATCCTTGTGGGGTGCTCACCATCACCTTATTTAAGGAACCCCCATAAGCACAATGTCAGGAGAAACACCTTTCATCATAAAAAAATCTACATTCAAAAGGTGCTTGCATGGGAAAAATATGTCAGGAAATGGGCGCAGTACCGCTGCTCGCCTGTGTGAGGAGCTCTCATTACTTATACTGTCAGTTTAAAACTTGTGTCTTAAAATCAAATGGTATAAAAGAAGACACTTGCCATCAATAGCAATATGGGTTGCTACAATTATATTTCTATGTTTTAAAAAGACTGGAATGAAGAGATTTGTGTGGACATTTGTAAAAAATGTAAATTGTATTTGAGAAAAGCCCATTTTTAAACAGTGTTTTAAAGTGAATTAATGGCAGCAACACTGGACTTCAAAGACATTCCACAGCTTCTCCCCAAAAAAAGGAATTTTCCTCCTGCTCTCTGCTCAGGAACTGGCATTGAGTTGTTAAGGGAAGTGGGAGGATATTTTGGCCTGTTGCTCTGAGTAGGAACAAAAGGCTCCCTTGACTGAAAGGAAATGCAAATTCGAGCATCAATAGAAACCAACTGCAAAGGAAGGGAGGCTCAGGTTGCTCTGGCCCAGCCAAACCTTGGAGGCGGAGCTAGACTGATATGTATATCTGAAACTTCAAGAAAATATGTTTTTGGAAAAAGACTCATAGAAGACTGTGTACAACTTCGAACAATGTGTGTTTTATAGGTTGTTAATATAAAAATGCCACCCGCAATTGGAAACTACTCTGAACCCTGTGCGATATTCAGAGACTGGACTATCAAAATGTTGATATTGTAGCAATTGTGATCATGATAGGAATATGAACGTTTACAGGATTATGCCCAGATGTCTTGCGCATGTACCAACCAAAAGCGTGAAAAACTGTCAGTTTTGAACTGAAACTCTCAAGAAGATGGGACTCAGACGGAGACTTGCTTTATTAAATATGTGATGTGGATATGTATTATTAGCAAGTTGGTGATATTGTAAATATGCTTTATATGAAAATATGAAAAATAAGTTTTCTGTGTAGAAACAAAGGGGAGGTTTTTCCCTGGATTGTAAATTGCAGCATCACCATGACACTTGGTTTCTTTCTCAAGTCAGGAGAGAGGGAATACTTTGACCAATCGGATCCCTAGAGGGCGGGCTTAGTATAATCAGTCTATACACCCCTTTGGGAAATAGATAAATGGGGACTGTTTAGGTCCTAGACACACACACAATCACCCATCAACTGATTTACTGGTGAAGCACTCTGCAGGAGAACCCAGATCAAGACTGCAGAACTCTGAAAGCAGAAGGCCTAATTCTAAAGCTGAACCCTTCTCAGCTTGGCCTTTAAAAATCTTGCAACCTGATTTTAACCCCAGACTTCCAAGGGGCAAATCAAAATTGAACAGCCTGGCTGTGCTGTTTTCTGCTTCTTGCCAAGAACTCTTGCTAGAACCCAGAGATCCAAACCAGTAGAACAGAGCTGAAACCAGATAGCTGTAAACTCCAGAACCAACCCTTCAGATCCAGAACCAGAGGCCGTGCAGAGACCAGAGTGCCATGCTGAGTGCAGAACCAAGCGCCTGAATCCTGTCCGGTGGCTAGCAGATTCCAGTCCAAAACCTTTAACCAGATCTTTGACGGGCCTATTCCAAAACCATAGTTGTGAGTATTTAGCATAGAATTGTCCATAGCCAATCTCTTATCCTTAAGTAATACAATCCCAAACCATTCTAGCATACCCATAACTGCATTGTAGAATCTCTTTTTTTCTGAATCTTTCCCTCATCCATATAGTTAATTGTAGTGGTAAATTCATCTTTGAGATAATATTTTTGCTGAAGAAGGACAAGTGTCTTGGCGGGCAAAAGTCAGAGCGGAGGCGCCGCTGTTCTGGTGGCTGTCCGTTGGGTATCTTGCATCTTCATAGCCTCCCTTAGTGTAAAGAATATCTGTTGGTAGATTCAAAAGTGCATCTTTTCATTTGAAAATCTTGACTCTTTTTGCAAAAAATCGACCTTTACTAAAACCTCTAACTTTTGAACCGTACATACTCCTCATAGTTTTTCTGTAATCGCGTTTCTCACACGCTGAAAAGTTTGCCGCGAGTCTGCGTTTGGCTCAATTCCACCACATGTAAAATAGCTATTTCTTGCCTTCGACCTCAACATTCAGTTTCCTATCGGCCAGTCATTCAATCCTCATTGCTAATGTTTACCTGAAGCTATCAAAAGCTGCTCCCACTAGTTTTGAATCCAATTTAGAGAATTAAATCAATTTTTAGGGTTTTTCCCATTCATTCAAAGCCACATTCAAAAGCATTAGACCTGTTTCAAAATCATTCCTTTCTCTCTCTAAGCTTGCTGGGGAAATTGGGATTGAAAATGCATTTGTTGAGTGTTTATTCCTGAATCCTGTTTTCCCTCCTTCCATCTCTATATTGCATATTAGGGGGATTGAGTAGTATCAGGGGGGAAAAGTGATTACATGGCATTTGATTGAAAACACAAACGTTTTATTTCTGTGCTGCATTAATTTCCTATCATTGCATTAGCCACACAAAGTTTTATTCTATGCTACATTATTCTTCTCATCCATACTCCTATTGATTAAAGAGATTGTTGATTGTAATACCACCCAACGCTGATCATTGTATAACTGTTAATTGTGTGATATCTAGATATTGTTCAAATTCATAAAAGTGTGATATAATTCTTGTTCAAATCCATCAAATAAATCTTTTAACTTTGCAAAATAACCTACTTCTTGGTTCAGTGAGACCGGGGGGGATTCGAAGAGAGGTGCGTGATATAAGGGTACATTGTTCAGAAATAAAATAACTTTAGACATACAAATATATAATTAAGGGTTCCAGCTGGGCATCACACGCTAGGCATTGACTTAGGTGGAGTGGTGGGTTGAAACCACTTACATATCGCAGAAGGGGTTTGCACAATGCATGGGGGGGAGTGTCTGCCATGATGGCATGACACATTGTTGACTGCCAATACTTACTAGACCTCAAAATGTTATTTTTTTGTAATCAAGATGTTTGTACTCTACTTTCATAATTTCCCATCAACAATAAATCTGTTCTCCACATTTCAACTCTCTTCTGATCTTTCTGTAATTCTCTACGGTTTTACCAACACCAGTTGGGGCACGAACCACAAATGCTGCCCACACACCGAATTCCGCTCTTTAAGGTGAAACCAAAATTCCACCTGCTCCTAAACAACAACCCAATATCAATGCAATCACTTTTCACAACCTCAAGCCATCTTCTCACCCTTCGGCTATTACCTCGCACCACTAAGAAACAAGATATTTTCTCTCACTTCACCACAATCTTTATGCCATCTACCACAGGCAGCCAAACACCTCCCATCAACCCCCCCAATCCTATTCACAACTTACTCCTGGAGAAAACCCTTCTGACAATTTCCCTCACACCAGAACAGAAAGAACAGACTTCTTCCGTCCACCTACTACTGGCGACCAAACTTCGCGCATCACCCTACTACCAGTGAACAAACTTTGCCCGCTACCCTACTACTGGTGGACAAACTTCACACGCCACCCTACAAACGACAAACAAACTTCACCCTACTACTGGTGCCAGTGATCTCTATACATATAAGACATATGAGTGCACTCTTAAAACAACACCATGACCAAAACTGCTACAAATATTAAGTCTGAATTGGTGGGAATCTGACCATCCAGCATTATTTGTTTCTGTGTTCTATCCAAGAAAACTGTGTCTCACAACTGGGATTTGTTATCGGCTGTGCTTTTGAGTGTCAATTCAAACCTTTATTTCCCTAGTAACCTTGGCAAAACATATGCAATTGTTGACTGAGTTGTTAATGTTTGGCTTTTGCTGCTAACTCGGCGAACCAGGTCCACCTGCATCTTCGAGGCGTCTCAATTTTTCCCATTCACCTGAACGTTGCTGTGCCATCCATCTTGTTTTGCATGGCAACTCATTTTAGTTGCATTCTGCATTAAGCAAGCGTTATATGTGTTCTTGAGCATCTTGTTTTCAGCGTATATAAGAAAATGTGTTTTATAGCCTATTTGATGCAAGCACATTCTTCATGTCTAAGTGCAATTTGACCTATAGTTCGTGTATCTTCGCGGTGGATTCATATGTGCTTCGTGTCTAATGCACCTATGTGTATCAGTGCTCAAGAGTGACATAATCTACTTTCATCACCTTTGTCACAGCATGTTCATATCCTCCTTAGCTTGCAGATTTAGCTCTTCTGCGATCCCTACAGGGTTAGTGACTGTAGGGTTGTCTCAGTGAGTACCATCTCTAAAAACTACGGTACATGGTGGGCAGGAGTCAGATACAATAAGTGATGTTCATCTGCCATTTGGGTACCATTGGTATGAGGGATGGGCCTACGAAATGAATGACACATTGATAATGACCAGGCTAAATCTCCTTCTGATTGCCAAAAGAACTAGTTGGCATAAGGCCTCTTGAAAATGCGAATATGACATGGGGTTGGATAAAGATCTAGTACATTTTCCTTTGATCTGCCCATTTTAAAAAGTTAAAAGGATGGTGTGGTTAAAACCATACTTCCTGGCTTACAATATTAGATCTTGTAAGGAAGATATGGCCTTAATCTTTAATTGTATTGACCCCAAGATTCTTTATGATCTGATTAGGTTCCTAAAAACGGCCTTAAATATGTGACTGCTTAAAACACAATCTGTGCATAGTGACTAATGATGCATCGTTGCAAGATGATTGTGGCCAAGAGGTGGAATAGGTAGAAATTTGGTTTATACTGAGTTTTTTTTTTATTATGGTTTTAATTTTTCCTGTAAATAAGTTATCAATGTGGCTGTGAAATGACTGATCTTTACTTGGATTGATTTTATTATGCGTGTATTGTTACTGGAGTAATATGAATACACTTTTAAACTGAAGCAATATAATATGTGCATCATTATTTGTACCGTCTCGTAGTACTCATCTTTTTGACCCAGGAAGGATGAAGAGCTGAGTTGAACAAAACAAGGTATATGTTAAGCTGTGGGCCTGGCTAATCATTCATATATGGATAATAGGCAAATATGAATTAGCCTTATTAACTATTAATGAAACCTCTTAATAGAATTGGGCTTTCTTGGTCATCAAGACACACATTTTAATAAATCAATTTTCAGACCATTCTAGCAATTTCTAACCCATTCTATACCATATTTCAAATATCAGAGTTAAGAAAAACAAGACCTGTAGAATGGTGACACTTAGTAGCCATAACTTTGTCATTTTTATATATTTGTCAAGAAAATGGCACCTGAAGTAAAGTGACTGATTAATGAACTGAAAACGTTTTAAAGAATGTGCTCAGTTTTCAACAGAAACTTTATATGCGTTGTTTTGCATTATTTTTTGTGAATGTTTCTGCATGTTTAGATGTGTTTTTTTGTTCTTTGCATTTAATGAAGTCTGAGCAAGGCATATATGTTTTGTGTGTTCTATATTTTTGCATATGATGAAACGGTTTAACAGACAATCTAGCCTTCAGTCATTTTAGGCCAGATGGTTGTTGGTATGTTGGCCAGCAGTTTCAGACCTGTCCCTTGGTCTTGATTCATGTACCCAGCCACTTGACGTTAACAAGAAACCTGAAAGCCTGCCTATGTAATGTTCATTATCCACTATATACCATAATCAATAGTAGAATATATAGCTAGCTGTCTACCATTGACCTTCATCCAAATCCTATCCCAATATGACAGACATCAGAAGAGCTGCAGATTGTGATCAATAAAAGTTGTATACACAATGAAATGTGGTTTTTAAAATTGCAATAATTTCTCAGAGTTGTGAGGCAGGCATGGTATCGAGCAGCAGAAACAGGCACGATGCACACAAGTTTCGATACCTTTATTTCCACTTTTGATTGGGATGGTAGAATTCATAACTGGCCCTAACTACAAAATGGGAGTCATCTCGACCATTAAACAATAAAAAATATGTCCAAGTAAGAATGCTCAAAATAAAAAGTCCTTTACTGAGAAAACCTAACCTTTCCCTCCTTCTTAGAATAACAAATGTGTTAATGGAATACAAAATGATAATAGTGTCTCCAAAGGAAATGTCAGAATGGCTTCAGTACCAACTCCCTTCCTCTGGTTCAACCCCACGGGGTCTAAAGAGTCTCTCAAAAAACAAAGGATGGGTAGCTGGCAGAGTTCTGTCAGTGTTACACACTTTGGCTTACTGGTATGATTTAACAGTTCAATCTTAGGCTTTCAACGTGGGGTAGTTCACTCACTTTTTTAGGCTTCGACCCTCCTTGCCATCAATACTAAGTTCATATAATGTCAATATCTTACAGTTTTGCACAAGCTTCACTCTACCATGCTCGAGCCCATCTCTCCTTCATGGGTGTTCCCTTCCCCATGTTTTATCCAATATAACTTTTCACTTTGGAAGACTTTCGAGACTGTAAGGAATTTACATAGAGCTCTGCATGACCACTTTGACCTCTCTTTCAACAATCCTTCAATTCACAATTTTCTCTTTTAGCACCAATGCCTCTTAGTACTTTTAGTTCTCATTCGCGTTCACTTGCCTTCTTGGCATTTTTCTAAAGTTCTTATATTTCACTTTTGCCCTCTTGGCATATTTCACAGTTCATAAATGTCACTTTCCTCTGATTCAACTTTCTTTTCTTATCGCGTTTTCCATTAATCTCTGCATGCAATATCATTCAAAATTCATAACATTTCACAGAGACTTTCGAATGTGCTACTTCATCTCACAGGACCACTCTGCTACTTTGTATCATTGTCTTTCAACAATAAATATCTTCATCCTCGTTTTATCGGCACATTCGTAACTTTCAACTTTCAAATTATAGTCACTTTCCCTTTAACATCAACCAGACTTTTGTTTCCATCGATAACTCACCAGCTATGTTAATTGGATTTCTTTCATCTCTTTCTTGCAGCTCAAGGCCGTTAGCAATGCCTCTTCTGCTCCTCCCCAACTCTGCCATTCACACGGGAGGGTCGGGGACCACTTTCTGTTCCTCTGCTTGTTCGGTTTTGCTCTTCGGACATTCATGGCCTCCCGAAAGCATGGAAATCTTGCCTGTCTTTCTCTTGATCATCTTCAGTGTTGGTCAGCCCATTGGACTTTCACCTTCCATGGCCTGGTATGCATCAGCCTTGGAAGAGCTGTTCCTTCTCGTACCCAGTGTTGTGTATGGTAATTAACACACTTGAGCGTAGTATATTATAACTACGTTAGTTTATTAGGAGGAGCCCCCTTGAAGGCCAACCATCAAACCTGGAGCGTCTTCGTGTATGGCCTCACAACATTCTGGAACCATACACGAACACGCTCCAGTTATTACAGAATGTTATAAAACACATGCAGCATGACGTAGTAGGTCATGCTGTAAACAATAGGGAAACTATCATAACATCTTCCCCTCTATAATAATTTAACCAACATTAATAGCCGAAGGCTGTTTAACAGTTATCTACATATTATGCATAAGTGCAATGTATGACTACAAATATATCGGAAACAAAAAGAAAGGATACATTTTGTCATGAGATTTCTTTGTTGCTTGTTGAGATGTAGTCTAAAATCTTTTAAGAGATCTCTAATAATACACATAGTCTTGATTTCGATTCCATATACTTTTCTTGATTCTCGCAGATGATAGATTATCTCCTACCCTTTCTTCCTCTTTATTCTCTTGAACATGCGACTTGTTCATGTATCTTAGTTCATCAGTCTTATCTTTGAATATTTCTCCTTTTGTCATCAATTCTCTCCTGTTCCTTTCAACTTCCTCCTCTTTAGCCAGGATAATGTCATCACATGACCACTTTTTCCCATCTTCTAAAATTACTGATTTTCCAGAACATTCCTTTATTTCTTGTGGAAAACGAAATTTTGATTCTCCCTTCATCACTCTCCTGGGTTCTCTCACTTTCACCCAATCTCCTTTCTTATAACTGCATTCTTTGACATGTCTCTGTGTGTCATAATAGTTTTTGTATACTTCTTGTTTCCTTCTTACTCTGTTGACTATCTCTTCCAAGTTAATTTCTTTATTTCTTCTTCTTGTTATCCACGCAGGTCTAAGTCTGTTTGTGGCTATTCTCCCTCTCATCAATGTGAAAGGTTCTTCTTCTGTTACTGAATGGGGTGTAACTTTGTACGTATTTAGTGCTTCCTTCAATGTCTCTTTCCAAGGTATGTTGTTGACAATGGCTAACTGAATAATACCTTTTATAAAACGATTCATCCTTTCTACCAATCCGTTTGCCATTGGATGATATAAGGCTGTGGTGGAATGTTTGATTGCTCTTTCCTTGAAAAACTTTTGAATTTCACTTGACATGAATTGGGCACCATTGTCTGATATTATTTCTTGAGGCTCTCCTTCTCTGTTAAAGATCTCCTCTAAAAACTTCATCACTTTCATTGCTGATATGGACTCTTCTACTATGCCACACTCCACCCATTTGGACGTATAGTCAACCAACACAATTAAATAGATTTTCTGTGGCCCTAAAGTTTCATATGGTCCTGCTATATCAATGGCCAGTTTTGTCCATACAGTATTCGGAATTTCCACTGGTTGTAATGGTGTGGCGTGTGTTGTCTTGCTTTTATCGCTCACTGCACAAGCTGTGCAATCTCTAACAAGGGCTTCCAGTTCACCCCACATGTTGGGCCACCAGTAAGCTTTTCTCACCCTTCTTTTGGTCAAATTTCTTCCTATATGTCCTTCATGCGCTATTCTCATAATTCTCTCTCTCATCTTCACAGGGGGAATTATACGATCTCCTCTATATACGCATGTAGTATCGCACGTCAATTCATCTCTCAATTTTTCCCAGGATTTGATGTTTTCTTCAACAACTGTCCACCCATCTTCAATGGCTTTCCTTACTTGTTTCTGTTCATAATCTTGTTCTCTCGCCTCAATCCATTCTTCTTTTGAAAAACTTGGATGTATATGTGCAATAATGCACTCCATGTTCTGATCATCTGTTAATTCGCTATTTCCTTCATCTTCCATCACATCTGAACTGCAAGGCAATCGAGAAAAGCAATCTGCCACAACATTCGACTTTCCAGGGGTATATTTTATACTGACGTTATACTGCATAATAATCAAGATCCACCTTCTTATGCGCGGTGAGGTCATGTGTGGATTTTTTGAATTTAAAACATGTATCAATGGTTTGTGGTCAGTTCTGACTTCAATCGGTATGCCCCACACTAGACTTTTAAAATGTTCAAGGACCCATTTAACTCCCAAAGCCTCCTTCTCAATAGTGGAGTAATTTCTTTCAGCTCCTCTCAATGTCCTGGATGCAAAAGCAATGGGAACCACTTCACCATCATGAACTTGCTCCAATACACCACCTAGTCCCATGTTGCTGGCATCCACTGATATTCTGGTTTTTGCTTTTGAATCAAACATTTTAAGTGCCGGTGCCTTATTGATCAGTGATTTTACTATTTCAAATTCATTTTTGCATTCTTCAGACCAAACAAATCTTGTACCTTTGCACATTAGTTTTCTCATTTGTTCTGTTCTGTCAGCATAATGGTCTACAAATTTCGAATAATACTCTGTTAATCCCAAAAAACTGCGTAGTTGATCTTTGTTGAGTGGGTCTGGAATCTTAAGAATGGTGTCGACCAGCGATTCTTTGGGTTTTATACCTTCATTGTTTATGCAATGACCCAAATATGTTACTTCATTCTGTTTTATTTTGCATTTATCAATTTTTAGTGTCATGCCTTTCTGCTGTATAACTTGTAATACCCCCAATAACTTGGCATCATGTTCTTCCTCGGACATTGCTGATATCAATATATCGTCCTGAAAATAATGAACTCCTTGAAGACCATCGAACAGGTGATGCATTAAACGTTGAAATACTGCAGCTGCAGAAGCTAATCCGAATGGCATTCTCTTATATCGAAATGCTCCTAGAGGGGTAATGAATGATGTCAAATGCCTGGACTCCTCATCCAACATCACTTGATGATATGCTGACGACAAGTCGAGTGTTGTGAACCACTTTGCTGGTTTCATCGTGGTCAACATTTCTCCTATATTCGGTAGAGGATGGCGATCCACCCAAATGTTGGCATTCAGGTCTCTTAGGTCAACACACATTCTAATTGACCCATTGGGTTTTTTAACAATAACGATGGGGAATAACCATTCTGAACTTTCTATTGGTTCAATTATGTCTTGCACAATCAATTTCTCCAGTTCACTCTTCAATGCCTCTCTGGTGCCAATGGGTATGTTTCTAACTTTGTGCACTATAGAATTTGCTCCCCTTTTAAGTATAATCTTGTGTTTGAAGCCTTTAAGGGTCCCTATGTTATCATTAAACACTTTGGGGAAACTCTTGGCTAAATTCTCTGAAGTGCTACAGCTACTCTCGGTAATGCAAAGAATTGGTACATTCTCTCCTGGATGTATACGAATCTTGAGTGCTGCTTGTTCCCACCATCCAACTATAGAAAATCCATCTTCAGCTACAAATAACTTGCAGTACGTTTTCCTCCCTTCAAAATTCAGATGTACCCACACATAACCAATTACATTGATTGGAGTCTTGCCATATCCCGTAGCCTTTAGTTTTGTCGGTTGTAAATCATCTATTTTTTTTTTTAGTACATTGACATACGTCTCTGCATCCACCATAGTATAGGGTGAACCTGTGTCCACCATAACTCTTAACGCTACTCCATCCAATTCCATTGACACCCATGCTCCAGCACCACTCTCAGTAGAAGTGAAAGCTAGTATCTGTACCTCTTCCTCAAATCTGTTTGATATTGCCAACAAACTACTTGGACCGCCTATTTCTTCCAAGGCTTTTATACTCGTCGTAGTGATGCCTCTTCCTCTATTGTAACGACCATTATACCTTGTATGTCGGTTATTGAATCTGCCTCTGCCTCTGCTATTACGACACAACTTCCCAAAATGACCTACCATTCCACACCTGTAGCATTCAGCCGATATGGCAGGACATTCTTTTTCCACATTGATGTGTCTCCAACGACCACATTTGAAGCAATTGTTAGACATCCTGTATGAACCATCTCTTTCTTGTCTCTGTCCAGCATCAGCATCTGCCTTGACTATTCTTTTGACCATGGCAATCAACTCTTCTTCATTCCCATACTGTCCATCTGTGACTCCACTGACCGACTTTATCTCAGCAGTCTCTATTTTGCTTTGAACCTCCTTCAAGCATTTTTCACCAAGCTCAATTGACCTGGCTATTTCAATTGCCTGATCCAATGTGGGATTCTTAGCTTGCCACAGACGTTGCTGTATGTGTGTATCCGCCACATGTAATACCAGCTGGTCTCTTAAATATTCTTCTGCCACTCCCGTGAATGTGCATGTGGCCATCAAACCTCTCAACGCAGCTATGTAGGCATCTATGCTCTCACCCTTATTTTGTTTCCTCGTGAAAAATCTGTATCGTTCCAACACAACATTGGTTTTGTTTCCAAAATGTTTGGTCAGTTTGGTAATTGCTACATCGTACTTTCTTGCTCCAGCTGATGATTCACCACCCACAACTACATCTGTGTGGTCCAAATCTGGCAAATTCCTGAAAATTCTGAGTGCCTCAGTACCTATACAGTTGAGCAATGTTGCTTCCTTTAAGTCATCATTAAACTTAGATCCCCCTATTGCTCTCAAGTATACTTGAAAATTGTCTTGCCACTGCTCCCATGGACACACAGGATTTCCTGGCAGTGCCAGAAACTTCATTGGGGGAACAATATTGTTTTGCATGTCGCCCTAATTTTCTTGTATGCGACTGGGTACCACTTTTTTACTGTAGTATTTACTTCATTGCATGACTTATATTTCCTTGGATGCATTAACAGTTATTTTTTTTTTTTTTTTTTATACTGCAGTGTTCCTTTTTTTTTTTTTTTTCTTTGAAGGATGAAAAAAATTGTTTTTTTTTTTTTTTTTTTTTTCAACTTTGCTTAAATAGCGTTAAATTTACCGCAGCGCGCATGCACAATATTAGATCAAAAGCGGCCGTTCAGTCTTTAACTTGTAGCGTGGTTCGCTAGCTGCGTTATTAATACGCAGCGTATTGTATACATTTGCACTTGTCCATCCTTGTTCATGTTGTCATGCCAACCATCCTTAAAGACGTGCGTCGGCACGTAGGGCACGCATACGGGTGATTTCCTCTAATGTTTGTTTCAGTTGGTCGCGGCTCGAGCACAGTTTAGAAGATGCATACGGTGCGTTAATTCGCCTGGTTTCACCTTAAACCCTAATTCACCTTGTTCTGTACCACCACACTCGCATGCACTTGCCTTCTTTTCTCGTCGTTTCATGCGTCGAATTGCGCAGGTTCAGTCGTCAATTTCTTCTCTTGTGTGCAACGAGTCTCCAATTCAGTCCCTTGTCGCATCTGGGGGCTCCCTCCCAGCTCCTCGTCGCCATTTGTTGTGTATGGTAATTAACACACTTGAGCGTAGTATATTATAACTACGTTAGTTTATTAGGAGGAGCCCCCTTGAAGGCCAACCATCAAACCTGGAGCGTCTTCGTGTATGGCCTCACAACATTCTGGAACCATACACGAACACGCTCCAGTTATTACAGAATGTTATAAAACACATGCAGCATGACGTAGTAGGTCATGCTGTAAACAATAGGGAAACTATCATAACACCCAGCCTCACTCAGCTTCTCAAAATGACATATCTCAAATTTTCAGTCTTCCCTAATTTCGAACTCCAAGTTCCACAATGCACTATTGCTGTTTTGCTCCCACTTTGCTACATCCCTGCAGCAGCATTTTGGCGAGGAGCACAATGTTCTTTGATGGAATGGTGCTGAGGTCAGGGTCCCACCACCTGCCCCTCAGGAAGCTGGGCTCCAGTAGATCACCCAGGGAATGAGCACTAGCTTGGATACCATCAGCAAACTCCAGCTGTCCCTGGTTTTGCTCTTTGGAGACACGGCTCTCTCGCCACACTGCAGCCTCCCTTTTATCTACTGGCTCAGTGCCTTGGCAGTCCATAATCCTCTAGGGTTTCCAGGGTTCTCCCACCTGCTGTTTTCTCCTGCTACCTTCACAGTCCTTCTAGCATCCCCAGCTCGTTCGTGCGTCTTCTGGCTCCATTTTTTATACTTGGTGGAAAAGTCAATTGGAGACAGACGTGAGCAGTTGCCTGGCCCTGCCTGACTCTGCCTGACACTGTTAGTGGGACATTGCTGTTCTATACATTTGGTTGCCCTTGTTTTTCCCCATGTTGTCTATAGGGGCAATCTATATGCCGCTTGGTTGTCTCTTCTTTGTCTCAGTACATGAGTAACTTAGTGCTGATATGGAATTATGGAAATTACAGTGTTTCCTTGAGATTATGAGTAATTTGGGTAATTTACTGTCAGAAAAAGAGGGAAAATCATATTGAGGTAAATAGCAGGGCATTGTGTTTAATTCCCTTGTTCCTTTTCTTGTAAGCATCCTTTTTATCTTGGTACATGTTGGAATTGGGGAGGGTGTAATGGGACAGGATTCTTAGTAGCTCATGCAGGCAGAGGAAATGTCGGGTAGGAGTCTATTGTAAAAAGGGGATACCATGTCTCACCTTTGGGCTCCTGCCCAATCCCTGATTATCTCCACCCAGATTATCCTTCCCTGCGTGTCCACCCCCAGGATCTGGATCCAACAGTGATGGCTGTTTCCTTGCCACCTGAGAAGAGGCTCCCCAGAGAGCAGATAGGGAAAAGCCCTTAGGTTTTCCACAGAGTTCAATTACATGCATAGTGTGTTGATATGTCGATTGCCACACCTTGCACATGCTGTCATATGTTGTGCAAAACATTTATTAAGTTTTTCTGGTGCTCCATATACATCAAAGGTGGCTTTAAGGTTCTGCATTTGATATTTGACCAGAAATGAACATATATACATCATGTGACAGGAAATTATTAAGCATTGTCCCCTGACTATAACTGCCAATAATGTTGTCCAGACCTTTCCCTGCCTCAAGCACTGAAAAAGCCTTTACCATTGACTTTTACACATGGGGCCTCATTCTATGTTTGCCGGTCTGGAAACAATGGTGCCGGTAAGCTTACTGGTACCGTTGTTTCCAGACCTCCAAACTATGGGTTTGCCTGCCGGAGCCACTGTGCCCAACAGGGCTGACCCTGCCGGGCACAGCAGCCATGGTAGGCAGACCCATCATGGAAGCACCGGCACCATTGACAATGGTGCCGGTGCTGGTGCTTCTGTGGTCCCCTTTCCCATAGAGTCCCATAGGACTCTATGGGAATGTGGACTTACATTTTACCGGAACCTGACTTCCCGGGTGCCGGGGCTCTAATCTCCTGGTGTTACCAGGAAGTCAAGCACTAGTAAATAATTACGGGTCTGGTGGTAACCTGCCAGTAGCACTGGCACGGTTAGTGGCAAACCCGCAATGAGTCCAATGCTATTTGAATGGATAAAGTTAATTAATGCAGGCATATTAGGAGGAACCTGTCATGATTTTCATCATATCAACTTGCCAGAACCTAACTCCATCCAAGAGGTAGACAGAATGTTCGACTTAGAAAGTGGCAGGCTTTGCAGTACAAAATAGTGCAATAACCAATGTAAGGTGATATAAAGTACTGGATCTCTGCATGTTATGACAAGGGAATCCTCTAAACCTAGCAGGCTTAATACTGGGCAGCATAATTGCAGTGGCATTTCCCCCAGAACATCTAGGAACCAATGTATATTCCCCTTGTGTAAATGGTCAACATTAAATGCTATCAATTTCCTTACACATGTTTATGTCTAAAACAACCAGCTTGTATACTTGCAGGCCGATTCATGGAATAAATGTGCGCCGAAAATTCCGGCGCAGAGGGGCCTATACGTGCGCTGCGCCGAAAAATAGCGAAAAGCGCAGGGAAACCAGCGCACGTCGATTCATGGAAGTCCGTGCGTAAGAAAAGCATAGGACGTGCGCTGAAAAAGTGCGCGGCGCACGCCGGCGCACAGGTCAACCAACGGCGTGCGCCACGGCCACTGCGCTATCACTCCGAGCGCAGCGCACAGCTCTAAAGTAGGCGGAACACAGGGCGGGACACTCGGAATGGGGAATAAAATGGGGCATAACACTCGGAATGGGGAAGAATGTGGGCGGCACGGGGAAGTACAGGAGGCAAGTGCGCGGAACGCCCACACGCTCTCCGGCAACACGTATTCATGGATTCGAACAGGGCAAAACAGCGCTCGATCAAACCAGCGCACAGGCCCAAAAACGTACGCCACAAGTAAGCAGGCGGTAGCGTCCCGACGCACTTAACGAAAGTGCGCCAAAACCTGCGCCAACAAATACCACCCACATACAGCAATGGGCCATACCGTGACCCCAAAGGACAAATGAGGTGCAAAGGTGTACGCCATTAACACGGACACCCACTGTTCAACAATTCGCGCGTGTGTGTACAACGGGTTGCGCGAGAAGTCACTCGTGCGATTGCCCTGGGTACGTGTATCCCGGGGTGCGGGGAAGTCCCACACGCGATTGCCCTGGCCACGTCGATATCAGGGGTACGTGTGAAGTTCCACACGCGAAAAGCAGGGTACGTCAATTACAGGGGTGCGCGGGAAGTTTCACACGCGAAAAGCTAGGCTACGGGAATTCCAGGGGTGCGCGTGAAATCCTACACGCGAAAAACTAGGGTACGTCATTTACAGGGGTGCGCGGGAAGTTTCACACGCGAATAGGCTGGGCGCGTGTATTACAGGGGTGCGCGGGAAGTCCCACACGCGATTACAGCAGGGTACGTGTATTTCAGGGGTGCGCGGGAATTTCCACACGCGAATAGCCTGGGCGCGTGTATTTCAGGGGTGCGCGGGAATTATCACACGCGATTTGGCTTGGTATGTGTATTACAGGGGTGCGTGCGAAGTTACACACGCGATTAGGCTGGGTGGGTCCTGTCACCCTCGACGGCCCCTGCAGGCAGCCCACAAAACAGGGGACTACCCTGCACACCTGCTCATGTCTCCCACCACCCCCACCCCCCACCATCCAGGGGCAGCCTCCACCAGGCCCCCACTCATGTCTCCCACCACCCCCACCCCCCACCATCCAGGGGCACCCTCCACCAGGCCCCCACTCATGTCACCCACCACCCCCACCCCCCCAGTCACCAGGGGCACCCTCCACCAGGCCCCCACTCATGTCTCCCACCACCCCCACCACCCCGCCACCAGGGGCACCCTCCACCAGGCCCCCACTCATGTCTCCCACCACCCCCACCCCCCCGCCACCAGGCGCAGCCTCCATCAGGCCCCCACCCATGTCTCCCACCACCCCCATCCCCCAGCAGTGCAGGGGCACCCTCCACCAGGCACCCACTCATGTCTCCCACCACCCCCACCCCCCCGCCACCAGGGGCACCCTCCACCAGGCCCCCACTCATGTCTCCCACCACCCCCACCCCCCGCCACCAGGGGCAGCCTCCACCAGGCCCCCACCCATGTCTCCCACCACCCCCACCCCCCAGCAGTGCAGGGGCACCCTCCACCAGGCCCCCACTCATGTCTCCCACCACCCCCACCCCCCCGCCACCAGGGGCAGCCTCCACCAGGCCCCCACCCATGTCTCCCACCACCCCCACCCCCCAGCAGTGCAGGGGCACCCTCCACCAGGCCCCCACTCATGTCTCCCACCACCCCCACCCCCCCGCCACCAGGGGCAGCCTCCACCAGGCCCCCACCCATGTCTCCCACCACCCCCACCCCCCAGCAGTGCAGGGGCACCCTCCACCAGGCCCCCACTCATGTCTCCCACCACCCCCACCCCCCCGCCACCAGGGGCACCCTCCACCAGGCCCCCACTCATGTCTCCCATCACCCCCACCCCCCGCCACCAGGGGCAGCCTCCACCAGGCCCCCACCCATGTCTCCCACCACCCCCACCCCCCAGCAGTGCAGGGGCACCCTCCACCAGGCCCCCACTCATGTCTCCCACCACCCCCACCCCCCAGCAGTGCAGGGGCAGCCTCCACCAGGCCCCCACCCATGTCCCCTATCACCCCCCCCCCCAGCAGTGCAGGGGCAGCCTCCACCAGGCCCCCACTCATGTCCCCTATCACCCCCACCCCCCCGCCACCAGGGGCACCCTCCACCAGGCCCCCACTCATGTCACCCACCACCCCCACCCCCCCAGTCACCAGGGGCAGCCTCCACCAGGCCCCCACTCATGTCTCCCACCACCCCCACCCCCACCATCCAGGGGCACCCTCCACCAGGCCGCCACTCATGTCACCCACCACCCCCACCCCCCCAGTCACCATGTGCACCCTCCACCAGGCCCCCACTCATGTCTCCCATCACCCCCACCACCCCGCCACCAGGGGCACCCTCCACCAGGCCCCCACTCATGTCTCCCACCACCCCCACCCCCCCGCCACCAGGGGCACCCTCCACCAGGCCCCCACTCATGTCACCCACCACCCCCACCCCCCCACCATCCAGGGGCAGCCTCCACCAGGCCCCCACTCATGTCTCCCACCACCCCCACCCCCCACCATCCAGGGGCACCCTCCACCAGGCCCCCACTCATGTCTCCCACCACCCCCACCCCCCCAGTCACCAGGGGCACCCTCCACCAGGCCCCCACTCATGTCTCCCACCACCCCCACCCCCCCGCCACCAGGGGCACCCTCCACCAGGCCCCCACTCATGTCTCCCACCACCCCCACCCCCCCGCCACCAGGGGCAGCCTCCACCAGGCCCCCACCCATGTCTCCCACCACCCCCACCCCCCAGCAGTGCAGGGGCACCCTCCACCAGGCCCCCACTCATGTCTCCCACCACCCCCACCCCCCCGCCACCAGGGGCACCCTCCACCAGGCCCCCACTCATGTCTCCCACCACCCCCACCCCCCCGCCACCAGGGGAACCCTCCACCAGGCCCCCACTCATGTCACCCACCACCCCCACCCCCCCAGTCACCAGGGGCACCCTCCACCAGGCCCCCACTCATGTCACCCACCACCCCCACCCCCCCACCATCCAGGGGCAGCCTCCACCAGGCCCCCACCCATGTCTCCCACCACCCCTACCCCCCAGCAGTGCAGGGGCACCCTCCACCAGGCCCCCACTCATGTCTCCCACCACCCCCACCCCCCAGCAGTGCAGGGGCAGCCTCCACCAGGCCCCCACCCATGTCCCCTATCACCCCCACCCCCCAGCAGTGCAGGGGCAGCCTCCACCAGGCCCCCACTCATGTCCCCTATCACCCCCACCCCCCCGCCACCAGGGGCACCCTCCACCAGGCCCCCACTCATGTCACCCACCACCCCCACCCCCCCAGTCACCAGGGGCAGCCTCCACCAGGCCCCCACTCATGTCTCCCACCACCCCCACCCCCCACCATCCAGGGGCACCCTCCACCAGGCTCCCACTCATGTCACCCACCACCCCCACCCCCCCAGTCACCATGTGCACCCTCCACCAGGCCCCCACTCATGTCTCCCACCACCCCCACCCCCCCGCCACCAGGGGCACCCTCCACCAGGCCCCCACTCATGTCTCCCACCACCCCCACCCCCCCGCCACCAGGGGCAGCCTCCACCAGGCCCCCACCCATGTCTCCCACCACCCCCACCCCCCAGCAGTGCAGGGGCACCCTCCACCAGGCCCCCACTCATGTCTCCCACCACCCCCACCCCCCAGCAGTGCAGGGGCAGCCTCCACCAGGCCCCCACCCATGTCCCCTATCACCCCCACCCCCCAGCAGTGCAGGGGCAGCCTCCACCAGGCCCCCACTCATGTCCCCTATCACCCCCACCCCCCCGCCACCAGGGGCACCCTCCACCAGGCCCCCACTCATGTCTCCCACCACCCCCACCCCCCCGCCACCAGGGGCAGCCTCCACCAGGCCCCCACCCATGTCTCCCACCACCCCCACCCCCCAGCAGTGCAGGGGCACCCTCCACCAGGCCCCCACTCATGTCTCCCACCACCCCCACCCCCCAGCAGTGCAGGGGCAGCCTCCACCAGGCCCCCACCCATGTCCCCTATCACCCCCACCCCCCAGCAGTGCAGGGGCAGCCTCCACCAGGCCCCCACTCATGTCCCCTATCACCCCCACCCCCCCGCCACCAGGGGCACCCTCCACCAGGCCCCCACTCATGTCACCCACCACCCCCACCCCCCCAGTCACCAGGGGCAGCCTCCACCAGGCCCCCACTCATGTCTCCCACCACCCCCACCCCCCACCATCCAGGGGCACCCTCCACCAGGCCCCCACTCATGTCACCCACCACCCCCACCCCCCCAGTCACCATGTGCACCCTCCACCAGGCCCCCACTCATGTCTCCCACCACCCCCACCCCCCCGCCACCAGGGGCACCCTCCACCAGGCCCCCACTCATGTCTCCCACCACCCCCACCCCCCCGCCACCAGGGGCACCCTCCACCAGGCCCCCACTCATGTCACCCACCTCCCCCACCCCCCCACCATCCAGGGGCAGCCTCCACCAGGCCCCCACTCATGTCTCCCACCACCCCCACCCCCCACCATCCAGGGGCACCCTCCACCAGGCCCCCACTCATGTCACCCACCACCCCCACCCCCCCAGTCACCAGGGGCACCCTCCACCAGGCCCCCACTCATGTCACCCACCACCCCCAGCCCCCCACCATCCAGGGGCACCCTCCACCAGGCCCCCACCCATGTCTCCCACCACCCCCACCCCCCAGCAGTGCAGGGGCACCCTCCACCAGGCCCCCACTCATGTCTCCCACCACCCCCACCCCCCAGCAGTGCAGGGGCAGCCTCCACCAGGCCCCCACCCATGTCCCCTATCACCCCCACCCCCCAGCAGTGCAGGGGCAGCCTCCACCAGGCCCCCACTCATGTCCCCTATCACCCCCACCCCCCAGCAGTGCAGGGGCAGCCTCCACCAGGCCCCCACTCATGTCCCCAATCACCCCCACCCCCCCGCCACCAGGGGCACCCTCCACCAGGCCCCCACTCATGTCTCCCACCACCCCCAACCCCCCGCCACCAGGGGCACCCTCCACCAGGCCCCCACTCATGTCTCCCACCACCCCCACCCCCCCCGCCACCAGGGGCACCCTCCACCAGGCCCCCACTCATGTCACCCACCACCCCCACCCCCCCAGTCACCAGGGGCACCCTCCACCAGGCCCCCACTCATGTCTCCCACCACCCCCACCCCCCCGCCACCAGGGGCACCCTCCACCAGGCCCCCACTCATGTCTCCCACCACCCCCACCCCCCCGCCACCAGGGGCAGCCTCCACCAGGCCCCCACTCATGTCACCCACCACCCCCACCCCCCCCAGTCACCAGGGGCACCCTCCACCAGGCCCCCACTC
The DNA here is from genome assembly GCF_040938575.1 of Ambystoma mexicanum. NCBI lineage: Eukaryota > Metazoa > Chordata > Amphibia > Caudata > Ambystomatidae > Ambystoma > Ambystoma mexicanum. The sequence goes on along the minus strand of NC_090941.1, from coordinate 97,402,375 downwards.
ATGTCACCCACCACCCCCACCCCCCCACCATCCAGGGGCAGCCTCCACCAGGCCCCCACCCATGTCTCCCACCACCCCCACCCCCCAGCAGTGCAGGGGCACCCTCCACCAGGCCCCCACTCATGTCTCCCACCACCCCCACCCCCCAGCAGTGCAGGGGCAGCCTCCACCAGGCCCCCACCCATGTCCCCTATCACCCCCACCCCCCAGCAGTGCAGGGGCAGCCTCCACCAGGCCCCCACCCATGTCTCCCACCACCCCCACCCCCCAGCACTGTGGGGAACCTGCCAGCAGGCCCCCACACATGTCCCCCTGGCCCCAGGTCCTGACGATACACAATCATGGCAGTAATGGCCAGCATACCCAGCACAAACACCCAGGCAAGGATTGCATCCACCCACATAGTGAATGCAATCACATGACACAACCCCAATGCCAAGTATGCAAAAGAACACATGTCCGTCACACACACATACACAATGGGTGCAAGTGAATGTCAAAACCCATATCATGACATGTAACAAACCAATGAGAAAATAACACAAGTGTAAGAAAATATAAAAAATGTATTAAATACCTAAAATAAGTGAACTTTTCAAACATACAACGATGTGGCTAAGTAAATAAATGGTCCATGTCCGAGAACAAAAGTGATAAACAAAAAAACAAAGGAATAAAAAATTAAAATGAATTTGTCCAAAGCAATATCATGTCATAGGAAATTAATGAAAAACCATTACGTCATGGTGAAAACAATAAGAAATCAAAAAAATGTATCTCCCAAAAAAACAAACTATATACAGGAATGTTCCAGGGTCCATGAGCCCAACACCAAAAATGAAACCTACCACTAACTAATGAAAAATATATGTACAAAAAAGTGGCCATTGTCCGAGCGGTCCAAAATAATAAAAATAAATAAAGGAAACCTAGCACTAACTAACTAAATAACTATATACAAAGGCAGCGGGCAAGTCCTGCGGCTCACTTGGTGATGTTGCTGGCCAGGGCATCATCGAACTCCATGTTGATGTCCTGGAGGCGGGACTCTGTCCTGGCCCCGAGGTCTCGCAGGGACAACCCCATGTCCACCTCAAACTCCCTGCGAGCTTCCTCGAGGCACTCAGCCCGCCTCAATGCCCGACGCATGGAGAACTCCGCCCTGACCATGGCGAGCCGCTCCTCTTCCGCCCGCTGCCGCTCCGCACCTATCCGCTGGCCAAACTCCTCCCACACGGAACACACCACCATCCCAGGGTTGCCCTGCCCTCCGGCCGATGCCTGCCCCTCTGATCTTGATGGCCCCGAGCCATGATGCCTCCCATGTCGAGCCCGCTGCTGCCTCCGACGCCACTGCCTCTGCCAGCACGACGGCATCCAGGCTGATGGAAACCACCGACGCCGTCGTGCACGTGCCCTGCCCGATGATGCCGTCACATCTTCCATCTGCTGGGGTCCACTTGCTGTGTTGTCCACCCCTGCTGGACCTCCGACTCCCAACTGTGGCAGGGATGGGATCCCCACCGAGCTGGCTGCATTGGTCGGGGCAGGTCCACAGGGGGCCCTGGTGGCATCTGGGCCGGAAGACGGCAAGGAGAACGACCGGTGGATAGCCTGCACAGAGGAGGAGAGGGCCGTCAGATTGGCCAACACATGCAGGAAACCCCCGAACATGGCCGATCCCAATTGGGCCACGTCGGCACGGTGCACTTCGTGATGACGTGCGTGCTCCTCCCGGGAAGCACGCACGTCATCACGAATCACAGCCGTGCGCATCGCGACCCCAATCAGGACCTTCTCCACGCGGCCAGGGGTTACCACGTCCGCAGGTGGAGGGGAGTCAGGTGACATGGACATCCCCTCTACCTGCGGACGGGCCTGGGACGGGGCATCCCTGCTGGTGCATGGTGGTGCACTCACAGGGTCAGGGACAGTGACATGAACAGGCCCCTCCACGGTGACCTGTGCTGCCTCCTGCCCCTGGCCCTGGACTGCGCCACTTGCACCAGCAGGGATGCTCCCACCAGGCCCCATGTGTGCACCAGTGTCGGCCTCCTCCTCCTCTGTGCAAACCACCAACCTGGATGGCTCCTCACCGTCTCCCGCCGTAGCAGGCCCATGTGGGGGCTCACCCACCCCTTCCGCTGCAGCCGTGGGGGCATCCCCGCCGCCTTGCTCCACAGCGCCGTCTCCGCCCTCTTCTTCACTAGCCGCTGCGTAGAGGGAGACAAAGGACACAAGCATCAGGCTACTGTACAATGGTCCCCTAGACAGGAAGCAATAGCAGATGAGCACCACTGTCAAAGTACACTTCCATCATGTCCCTCCACAACACATGGGTCAGTCCAGGCAAAACACACACAGTAACAGGCATGGTGCATGCCATGGACATTTCCATACATGTCCAATGGACTCTTGAAACATACAATGATATGGAACTCACATGCATCATGGGTCATGCCTATCACATGCACACGCTTCACCTCAGTCACATCCATCTGGCCCCAAACACACCGAACACAGGCGAAACAAGGGTAAGTTGGGTGCGTCACTGAATCTGTGCATTCTCACACACATGTGTCATGCATCCATGGCATGCACAAGTCACAGACACGCAGGTCAGGCACACAGACATGGCTACCATATATGTACCTGGCATCAGCACCCATCCTTCACCCCCATCCATGTCCAGGTACAGAGACTGGCATGCTCTCATGTCCAAAATCTGCATAGGGCTCCCCATGCCGCATTTCAACACATGCAACAACCATGTGGGTCACACATCACTGGTCGCACATGCATTACCATGATGTCCCTGCACACATACATGCATACATGGCCAATGGCACACATACAGGCAAGTATCATAGAACCAGCACACCGCAACATGCCCTGTCTCACACAGTAATGCTTGGACACATACCGCTCAACTCCAGACGGGCCTCCCTCTCAAGGACCTGGGCGTGGAGCGCTGGGCGTACGCGTTCCAGGACCCTCTTCTGGATGGAACTCATGCGGCCCCGGCCCCCCTCCACGAGGCGCCGGGCCTTCACAAGGGTCCTGGACCTCAAGTCCTCCCAGCGCTTCTTGATCTTCTGGACGTTGCGGGTTGCCACCCCCTCCGCGTTGATGGCAACCACACAGTCGGCCCAGATCCTCTCCCGTCCTTCCTTGCTGGCGCGGGACGATCCAAAGAGGGCATCATACTGCCCCAGGACATGCTCCACCAGGACACCAACTTCGGTGGCAGTGAAGCTGGTGCCTCTCCCCCTCTGGCCTGGGGTTGCCACTGGTGCCAGATGTCGAAGTGCCCGACATGGCAACCCCAGAGGCAGGTGTGGGTGGGCAACTGGGTCCTGGGGCTGGGCTGTGGAGCGATGTAATCCCGATTGGGAGTCTTCAGTTCCAGCAGGGGTGGACACAGCAACTGGACCCCTGCAGATGGCTGATGTGCAGGCACCAAATGGCAGGGCACGGTGGCAGCAGGCAGGCAGGCAGCCAGGCAGCAGCAGATAGCACGTGGGAGGCTGCTCGGGGCACTGGGGGGCAGTAACTCGGCCTTCTGGGCAGGAGCGTGGTGTTCCGTGTGTTTTCGGGTGGCCAGCTTGATACGGAGTGATTTGGCACGTGAAAATCCTGCACGTCAGCGTGAAATCCGAGGAAAGGCCCTTAGCGCGTAAGCACGCATACGCGATTCTATTGGACCAGAGTCCCTCAGCGCGTAAGCGCGTCTGACGTGACCCGCACGGGTGTTCCCCACTCAGCATGTGATGACGGAACACACGTGGAAATACTGCACGTCAGAGTGTCATCGCGTGATTGGCCTATGTACGTGTATTTCATTGCGTGTAATTGGACAAAAGTGCGCGTACACGCGATTGGCCTATGTACGTGTATTTCAGGGGTGCGCGGGCACTTACACACGCAAGTACGTCAGCGCACCTGTATGGCTGCTGCGTGGGAATTTCCACACGCTATTGGAGTGGGAACTAGATTCCAGGGGTGCGCGGGTCACACGCTGTATCCCGTGGTGCGTGTGAATTTCCACACGCTATTGGACTGGGAACTGGATTCCAGGGGGCGCGGGTCACACGCTGTATCCCGTGGTGCGTGTGAATTTCCACACGCTATTGGACTGGGAACTGGATTCCAGGGGTGCGCGGGTCACACGCTCGCCTAGAACACGCGCAAAGCATAAAATTGCGGACTTTAACAATACCAAGCTCAGACGCCAGGATGAACATACCGTTCCTAGCAGCAGTGGCAGTGGGCTACCAAAGGAGGAGGAGGAGGATAGTCAGGGCCAGAATATTCACACCCAGAACCAGCCTTTTCGGGATGCCTGATGACCAGGTGTATGGGAGGTACAGGTTTCCACCACACATCATACTGGACCTGGTGACTGAGTGGGAGGATGACCTCACATCACCCACCCTGTGCTCCCAAGCACTCAGCCCCCTGGAGAAGGTCCTCAATGTACTGCACTTCTTAGCCACTGGATCATTTCAGCGGACAAGTGCCATAGTGGGTGGGGTGTCACAGGCCACCCAGTCACGCTGCCTACACCAGGTCTTGAACATCATGACTGCACGCCCATCAGTCCGCAGGCACATATACCTGCCCAGAACACCTGCAGAAAGGCATGCTGCCGCCCTGGATTTTTACGCTGTGGCACGATTCCCCAAAGTGCTAGGTGCCATCGACTGCACCCATGTGGCTCTACGTCCCCCCAGGGCATCTGAGCACATCTATAGGAACCGCAAGCACTGGCATTCCATCAATGTGCAGGTAGCATGTAATGCCAAGGGAATCATCACCTCAGTATATGCCAACTATCCCGGCTCCACCCACGACAGCTTCATTTACCGAATGTCCACCCTAAGCCGGGACCTAGAAGCTGGGCGGCATGGCGATACATGGCTGCTTGGTGAGTATGTATGCCACTGCACATGCATGCATGTTGGATACTGAGCAAGGTCACAACCCCACCAATGATACCAATCACCACCTCCACAGGGGACAGTGCCTACCCTCTCAGCCCCCACATGATGACGCCAATTCGGAACCCCACCACGCCACCCCAGGTAACATATAACACAGCCCACATTACAACCAGGGGCATAGTGGAGCGCACATTCGGAGTGCTAAAGTCACGCTTTTGCTCCCTTGACCGTTCTGGCGGGCAGCTGTTATACGCTCCCCCAGTAGTGTGCAGGATCATAGTGGCAGCATGTGTCCTGCACAACGTTGCAACACGCCGGGGCCTGGCCGTGGACATGGTGGTGGCCCCACATCCCCAACCACATGCACAGCCGCTGCGCATGGGAGGGGAAAGGGCACGGGGGGAGGCAGCCCGTACACAGCTAGTGGCTAATTACTTCACATAGAAATCACACCCCTGTGGAGTGCACACTGCCCTGGCACATTCCATCTGACAATCAATGATGACTCAACCTGACACTGATCCTGAATGTCTGGAGAATGAACCGGGAATACCATGTCAGCCTGAGATTGTTCACCTGGAAGTGTCACAATGTGTGCATCCCTACCCACACAGACACCACCAATGTCGTTTTGTGAAGTTACACATTGAAGCAGCTAAAATGAATACCCACTTGCAAAATGCAACAAGAGGACAGTGCCATGTCAGCCAACCCAACCCCAGCACCGCCACACGACACACCGTGCCATGTCATGCTAATTGCAGGTAAACAAAGTAATCCCCACAACATGACATCAGTCTCACTATGTACAGTGGCACTATTAGAAACCTGCAACACCTGAAATGCTCACAGCAATGCCGGACCAACAACATACTTGAGCACGTACTACCATTAACATGACATCACAAATGTTACATATTAGTAGTCTCACCACCTGGAAATGCCTGCACTCCCACCACTACCAACTGTGCAGTGTTGTCGCCATGTAGAGTTGTAGGTGCACTGCTGCCAACATGGTCCCCATCTCCAGACTAGAGGTCCTTGCAAATTGGGAGGTAGACACAGAAGAAGAGTTACACATCAATGCAACATGCAGTGTACAACACAACAGCAATATGCACTATGAATGTATACACAGTATTGACTACAGACTGGCCACACAGCTCATGGGAGTCCAACGTCACTGTGTAATTCACTGTCACTTGGGCACACCCTTTGCAAGCCCATGGAAACGGGAAGCAGAAGGGGTTGTGTGTGACTCAAACCCAAGCATCTGAACCAAATACATTACAAGCCTGCATGTGCCCAGCCACAATGCAGCGTATGCCCACAGGAACCACGGAAGCCAACAGATCGAAGCCAACAGATCGAAGCCAACAGATCGTCCCAAAAAAATTGGGAATAAAAGAAATCAAAATAAAAATAAAAATAAGAAACAATCAAAAATGGCCATTGATGGGCCCGGGGGGGTTGGGGAGGCCACCCAGGAGGTCCGAGGACAGGATGCACACCAGAACCCACCTGCGTGGATCCTGGGAAGATAAAACACCTCCATGGGCTCATGGCCCACACGGCTACCCTATTGTGGGAGTATCACTGTTGTCGCTATCACCCTGTGCAGCTGCATCCGGAGGTGGTTGCACTATGGGAGGCAGCCCACGCAAGGCCCTAGTCTGCTCCTCCATGGCTGCAAGCATGCGGGTGTGGTAGGTCTGGTTCTGGAGGATGAGTGTGCGGAGGTCCCCATGCAACAACTCACGGGATGCCCGGACCTCCGCCCTCGTTGCCTGCATCTCAGCTGAGAGCGTACGGGTGAGAGGCTCCAGCTGCTGTTCTGTCCTTTGGTGTGTTGAAGCCTCAAGCTCAACAAGAGTCGTCCTGAGGTGAAGGAGCTCCTGCCTCAGGGCTTCCCTGTGGCCCTGGGACTCAATGGAGATGGCCTCCTGCAGAGTCGCCAGTGCCGCCCGCGTGTCCCTGTTGGACCCCAACATGTCCTCCCTGTGTGACTGGCAGATGGAGTCGGTTGCCTGCTCTAGTCGCTCCATCAGCCTTTCTGGGGGGACAATGGAAGTGGCCACCCTATCCATGGCCTGAGCCATCATCTCGGATGATGCAGCCTGTTGGGTTGCCATACCGTAAATGGATTGCTCCCATGCGGTATTGCCGGGTGGCGTACGGCCACCACGTCGGCGGGCACCACACCTGTCTGGGGCAAGGCGGACTGCGCCTTGCTGTGCCGGCACTGCCTGAGGCTGCAGGACTGCATTCCCCCTCTGATCTGCTGGCCCAGGAACAGGATCAGATGTCGCGGAGTGTGACCCTGCATCCGTAACCACCAAAGGCCTAGCTGCCAACACTGACATCCCCATTGAGGGTTCTGACCCTGGTGCAGGTGGGTGGGACAGAACAGATTCCCTCCCTGGAACACTCACCTGCGACGGCACGTAGGTCTCATCATCCGAGTCAACAGCTGAGTACAGCTCGGGGGAGGTGCAGCCAGAGACACCCCCTGAGAGCACGACCTGCAGCACTTGTGGGTTTTCACCCACCAGCACACCACGTCCTTCACTGGTGGTTGGTCGGCCCTCGGACCCCTCCTGGCTCTGCACCATCTCCACAACCCCAGCAGTATCAGGTGCGTCTTCCCCTGCAATGACATAATGACAAAGAAATGGAAACCCGCATTAGCACCATGGCACACAATGAGGGCTGTGAAACAAGAGAACCAGTACTTGATTGACACATGTCCCACATGACTAAGACCCTCCCATGCATGCACCCTCACTGCGTATGAAGGGCAGGCAAATGGCACACACTCATTACACAAAGATGGAAGATGAACACATTTCATGCATGCTGCCTGGCAGTGGCATCACACATTGCCCTGTGATTGCCAGGTGACACACACATGCCATCACACAGATGGCATGTGCCATTGCTATTGAGTGTAGATGGAGAGGAGGGCAGCACTTATTCATTCTGTCCAGTTCCCACTTGCAATAGCTTTTCTAATTCTGACAGGTCTGCTTTATCACCTGGAGCTGCCAGTCCAATATGGTCCAATTGCACAGGGACATGTGTGAACATATGATATCCAGGTAACAAAGTAACTCCACTTTACCATGGCCATGCCATACATGTGACTAGAGGACTGAGGAATGCCTAGTATAAGTGGTGGAATGCATACAATCTGTCTGATTGAACATAGGAAAATAATCAACAATGTAGTGGCAAGGTGACACTTCAAGGCCAACTTGGGTGCTGTTGGGCTAGATGTCTACTGTTGGCAGAAGGGATACTGCAATGGCGAAATGCAGCTGCCCAGGATGTCTTGCATGAAGCACATGGCTGACCCATTCGACATACAGGCGCACACACTCTCACCTGGCACACAAACAGATGCCCTCACACACACACCATGCACATGGATGACACACACATGCATGTGCACTCACCGGACAATGCTTCGTAATCAGGCAGATCTCCCACGCCTTGGATCTGTTCCTCCGTGACGTAGGTCCCAGCGACTGACTCATGTGGAGTGAGTTCCATGTCTTCTACTGGAGACCCACCTCCAGTCACTAGAGTTGCGGCATGACTTGAGGCCAGCTTCTTCTTTGCCCTGCGCTTTAGGTCATTCCAGCGCTTGTAGCAATCATTGGCTGTGCGCCTCACGATTCCAAGGGCACTTACGATGTCCGCAATGGTCTGCCAGTGTGCCTGGCGTTGTGCAGGTGTGGTCTTGGATCCTGCAACAATGACCATCTCGTTATCATGTCCGGACACATACTCGACAAGTGCATTCAGTTCCACATCCGTGAAGCTGGGCTTCCTCGACGGACCGGACTGTGTAGCCGTGTCGGGGGCATCAGCCTGTGCCGGACGAGCACTCTTCCTCTTCCGCTTGGAAGGTGGTGGTGATCCTGAGTGTCCTGCGCCGCTCTGGACACTAGGGGCAGGAGCCCTGGTGGGCTCTGTATCAGGTGTGTGGGATTGCACACTCAGCATGGGAGTTGGTGCAGGCATTGGCTCAAGTGTAATGGTGTCATGGGGAATGTCAGCAGAATGGACTAGGACGGACACTGTCCTGGCTGGGTGTGTGAGAGCTGGGGTGGATGGAGCTGCAGCTGCCCCTGCAGCCTCTCCGCCCTGCCTACTTGGGGCAGCAGATGACCTTGCTGCCCCAGATCCACATGGCATGATAGCATCAACGTGCACCAGCGCACGTGTCGTAGCCCTGCTGACCTGGAAGTCAGCCATGGAGTCAGCCAGGTCTGGTGCCACAATGGGCTGGTCCAACAAGGGCTGAGCATGGATGGTGTCAGCCACTTCAGCCTCAACGGGAGGGGGGGAGGGAGGGGGGATGATGGGTGCCCTTGACTGGTCCTCCACACATGGGGGGACAGGCTCACCCTGCAAGTTACGACCACGTCCCCTACCGGATCCACCACGGCCACCACTTGTGGCTCTTCCACCTTTGCCACCCTTACGGAATCCTCGCCTCCCAGCCATGGCACTGATATTAATGTGCGTATGGGAGTGGCTGTAGACAATTGTCCTGGGCAATTGGGGGTCAAAGGGGTTGGGTACCAGATGGTAATTGTACCGTAGTGCTCTAGCACGGCTGATTGTAACCCCTGGGGAAAGATGACGGGTCACGCAATGCACAGGAGGCCCAAAAAAGGGAGATGACGTGCACGCAACCCCTCCTAGACCACGTGTGCAGAAAGAAAAACCTGCACTACGCTGTGGCACCCAGTAACACAAGAATGAACGTATGCGTGTCACACGCAGCATAGAATGACCTCTGAAGGGGTAGGCTACACACGGGGCAAGCACAGAAGTCGGATACGTGCGTGACTCACCGTCTGCCAGGTAAAAGAGCGTGAAAAATGAGCGCGTTTGGCTGGCTAAACCCCCGCCAAAAGAAGATGTGTACGCTGTCTGAGAAGACAGGACAACAGTAGAAGGGGACACTGTTTGAGGGAACAGGCCCAGGTAAACCAGTACAAGAGGAAAAATAGAGAAAAAGCTGTCAGAGGTAACATGGAGTACGAACTGGAAACGCCGTGAAGTAAATCGCGTGTGAAACGACAAGAAGTACAGAATTCACCCACTCGCTCTCCACGAAAAGCACGTACAAGGAAATGGTGTTCTACATGTACCTTATATACAGGCCCACACGTACAGCGTCACTTACGCGGCGTGTACGTTCACCAATCACACGCTTTGTCACTCCTGCGTGTAGATCCATTTTCACCAATCACACGCTTTGACACTGGGACGTGTCACGCAACAATTTCCTGCACGTGCAGGTGACTATAGGCGCGCATATGCTGTTGACGGGTTTACGCGCTAAGGGCCTTTCCTCGATTCACACGCTGACGTGTGGGATTTCACTCCCTATCAGGCTGTCCACGCGTTCACACACGAGAGACCACGCTCCTGGCCAGGAGGCCAAATTACTGCCCCCCAGAGCCCTGAGCACGCTCCCACCTGCCATCTGCTGCTGCATGACTGCCTGCTGGCCACGTGCCCCACAGTGCTGGCGGGTGGGGGTGTTGGGAGACATGGGTGGGGGCCTGGTGGAGGCTGCCCCTGGTGGCGGGGGGGGTGGGGGTGGTGGGAGGCATGGGTGGGGGCCTGGTGGAGGCTGCCCCTGGTGGCGGGGGGGTGGGGGTGGTGGGAGGCATGGGTGGGGGCCTGGTGGAGGGTGCCCCTGGATGGTGGGGGGTGGGGGTGGTGGGAGACATGGGTGGGGGCCTGGTGGAGGGTGCCCCTGGATGGTGGGGGGTGGGGGTGGTGGGAGACATGAGTGGGGGCCTGGTGGAGGCTGCCCCTGGTGACTGGGGGGGTGGGGGTGGTGGGTGACATGAGTGGGGGCCTGGTGGAGGGTGCCCCTGGTGGCGGGGGGTTGGGGGTGGTGGGAGGCATGGGTGAGGGCCTGGTGGAGGGTGCCCCTGGTGGCGGGGGGGTGGGGGTGGTGGGAGACATGGGTGGGGGCCTGGTGGAGGGTGCCCCTGGTGGCGGGGGGGTGGGGGTGGTGGGAGACATGGGTGGGGGCCTGGTGGAGGGTGTCCCTGGATGGTGGGGGGTGGGGGTGGTGGGAGACATGAGTGGGGGCCTGGTGGAGGCTGCCCCTGGTGACTGGGGGGGTGGGGGTGGTGGGTGACATGAGTGGGGTCCTGGTGGAGGGTGCCCCTGGTGGCGGGGGGGTGGGGGTGATAGGGGACATGAGTGGGGGCCTGGTGGAGGCTGCCCCTGATGGCGGGAGGGTGGGGGTGGTGGGAGACATGAGTGGGGGCCTGGTGGAGGCTGCCCCTGGTGGCGGGGGGGTGGGGGTGGTGGGGGGCATGGGTGGGGGCCTGGTGGAGGCTGCCCCTGGTGGCGGGGGGGTGGGGGTGGTGGGAGACATGGGTGGGGGCCTGGTGGAGGGTGCCCCTGGTGGCGGGGGGTTGGGGGTGGTGGGAGGCATGGGTGGGGGCCTGGTGGAGGCTGCCCCTGCACTGCTGGGGGTTGGGGGTGGTGGGAGGCATGGGTGGGGGCCTGGTGGAGGGTGCCCCTGGTGGCGGGGGGGTGGGGGTGGTGGGAGGCATGGGTGGGGGCCTGGTGGAGGGTGCCCCTGGTGGCGGGGGGGTGGGGGTTATGGGAGGCATGGGTGGGGGTCTGGTGGAGGCTGCCCCTGGTGGCGGGGGGGGGTGGGGGTGGTGGGAGGCATGGGTGGGGGCCTGGTGGAGGGTGCCCCTGGTGGCGGGGGGGTGGGGGTTATGGGAGGCATGGGTGGGGGCCTGGTGGAGGCTGCCCCTGGTGGCGGGGGGGGTGGGGGTGGTGGGAGGCATGGGTGGGGGCCTGGTGGAGGCTGCCCCTGGTGGCGGGGGGTGGGGGTGGTGGGAGACATGGGTGGGGGCCTGGTGGAGGCTGCCCCTGCACTGATGGGGGTTGGGGGTGGTGGGAGGCATGGGTGGGGGCCTGGTGGAGGGTGCCCCTGGATGGTGGGGGGTGGGGGTGGTGGGAGACATGGGTGGGGGCCTGGTGGAGGGTGCCCCTGGATGGTGGGGGGTGGGGGTGGTGGGAGACATGAGTGGGGGCCTCTGGTGGAGGCTGCCCCTGGTGACTGGGGGGGTGGGGGTGGTGGGTGACATGAGTGGGGGCCTGGTGGAGGGTGCCCCTGGTGGTGGGGGGGTGGGGGTGGTGGGAGGCATGGGTGGGGGCCTGGTGGAGGCTGCCCCTGCACTGATGGGGGTTGGGGGTGGTGGGAGGCATGGGTGGGGGCCTGGTGGAGGGTGCCCCTGGTGGCGGGGGGGTGGGGGTGGTGGGAGACATGGGTGGGGGCCTGGTGGAGGGTGCCCCTGGATGGTGGGGGGTGGGGGTGGTGGGAGACATGAGTGGGGGCCTGGTGGAGGCTGCCCCTGGTGACTGGGGAGGTGGGGGTGGTGGGTGACATGAGTGGGGGCCTGGTGGAGGGTGCCCCTGGTGGCGGGGGGGTGGGGGTGATAGGGGACATGAGTGGGGGCCTGGTGGAGGCTGCCCCTGGTGGCGGGAGGGTGGGGGTGGTGGGAGACATGAGTGGGGGCCTGGTGGAGGCTGCCCCTGGTGGCGGGGGTGTGGGGGTGGTGGGGGGCATGGGTGGGGGCCTGGTGGAGGTTGCCCCTGGTGGCGGGGGGGTGGGGGTGGTGGGAGACATGGGTGGGGGCCTGGTGGAGGGTGCCCCTGGTGGCGGGGGGTTGGGGGTGGTGGGAGGCATGGGTGGGGGCCTGGTGGAGGCTGCCCCTGCACTGCTGGGGGTTGGGGGTGGAGGGAGGCATGGGTGCGGGCCTGGTGGAGGGCGCCCCTGGATGGTGGGGGTGGGGGTGGTGGGAGACATGAGTGGGGGCCTGGTGGAGGCTGCCCCTGGTGACTGGGGGGGTGGGGGTGGTGGGTGACATGAGTGGGGGCCTGGTGGAGGGTGCCCCTGGTGGCGGGGGGTTGGGGGTGGTGGGAGGCATGGGTGGGGGCCTGGTGGAGGCTGCCCCTGGTGGCGGGGGGGTGGGGGTGGTGGGAGGCATGGGTGGGGGCCTGGTGGAGGCTGCCCCTGCACTGCTGGGGGTTGGGGGTGGTGGGAGGCATGGGTGGGGGCCTGGTGGAGGCTGCCCCTGGTGGCGGGGGGTGGGGGTGGTGGGAGACATGGGTGGGGGCCTGGTGGAGGGTGCCCCTGGTGGCGGGGGGGTGGGGGTGGTGGGAGGCATGGGTGGGGGCCTGGTGGAGGCTGCCCCTGCACTGCTGGGGGTTTGGGGTGGTGGGAGGCATGGGTGGGGGCCTGGTGGAGGGTGCCCCTGGTGGCGGGGGGGTGGGGGTGGTGGGAGGCATGGGTGGGGGCCTGGTGGAGGGTGCCCCTGGTGGCGGGGGGGTGGGGGTTATGGGAGGCATGGGTGGGGGCCTGGTGGAGGCTGCCCCTGGTGGCGGGGGGGGTGGGGGTGGTGGGAGGCATGGGTGGGGGCCTGGTGGAGGCTGCCCCTGGTGGCGGGGGGGTGGGGGTGGTGGGAGACATGGGTGGGGGCCTGGTGGAGGCTGCCCCTGCACTGATGGGGGTTGGGGGTGGTGGGAGGCATGGGTGGGGGCCTGGTGGCGGGTGCCCCTGGTGGCGGGGGGGTGGGGGTGGTGGGAGACATCGGTGGGGGCCTGGTGGAGGGTGCCCCTGGTGGCGGGGGGGTGGGGGTGGTGGGAGACATGGGTGGGGGCCTGGTGGAGGGTGCCCCTGGATGGTGGGGGGTGGGGGTGGTGGGAGACATGAGTGGGGGCCTGGTGGAGGCTGCCCCTGGTGACTGGGGGGTGGGGGTGGTGGGTGACATGAGTGGGGGCCTGGTGGAGGATGCCCCTGGTGGCGGGGGGGTGGGGGTGATAGGGGACATGAGTGGGGGCCTGGTGGAGGCTGCCCCTGGTGGCGGGAGGGTGGGGGTGGTGGGAGACATGAGTGGGGGCCTGGTGGAGGCTGCCCCTGGTGGCGGGGGGGTGGGGGTGGTGGGGGGCATGGGTGGGGGCCTGGTGGAGGCTGCCCCTGGTGGCGAGGGGGTGGGGGTGGTGGGAGTCATGGGTGGGGGCCTGGTGGAGGCTGCCCCTGGTGGCGGGGGGTTGGGGGTGGTGGGAGGCATGGGTGGGGGCCTGGTGGAGGCTGCCCCTGCACTGCTGGGGGTTGGGGGTGGTGGGAGGCATGGGTGGGGGCCTGGTGGAGGGTGCCCCTGGTGGCGGGGGGGTGGGGGTGGTGGGAGGCATGGGTGGGGGCCTGGTGGAGGGTGCCCCTGGTGGCGGGGGGGTGGGGGTTATGGGAGGCATGGGTGGGGGCCTGGTGGAGGCTGCCCCTGGTGGCGGGGGGGGTGGGGGTGGTGGGAGGCATGGGTGGGGGCCTGGTGGAGGCTGCCCCTGGTGGCGTGGGGGTGGGGGTGGTGGGAGGCATGGGTGGGGGCCTGGTGGAGGGTGCCCCTGGTGGCGGGGGGGTGGGGGTTATGGGAGGCATGGGTGGGGGCCTGGTGGAGGCTGCCCCTGGTGGCGGGGGGGTGTGGGGGTGGTGGGAGGCATGGGTGGGGGCCTGGTGGAGGCTGCCCCTGCACTGATGGGGGTTGGGGGTGGTGGGAGGCATGGGTGGGGGCCTGGTGGAGGGTGCCCCTGGATGGTGGGGGGTGGGGGTGGTGGGAGACATGGGTGGGGGCCTGGTGGAGGGTGCCCCTGGATGGTGGGGGGTGGGGGTGGTGGGAGACATGAGTGGGGGCCTGGTGGAGGCTGCCCCTGGTGACTGGGGGGGTGGGGGTGGTGGGTGACATGAGTGGGGGCCTGGTGGAGGGTGCCCCTGCACTGCTGGGGGTTGGGGGTGGTGGGAGGCATGGGTGGGGGCCTGGTGGAGGCTGCCCCTGCACTGCTGGGGGTTGGGGGTGTTGGGAGGCATGGGTGGGGGCCTGGTGGAGGCTGCCCCTGCACTGCTGGGGGTTGGGGGTGGTGGGAGGCATGGGTGGGGGCCTGGTGGAGGCTGCCCCTGGTGGCGGGGGGGTGGGGGTGGTGGGAGGCATGGGTGGGGGCCTGGTGGAGGCTGCCCCTGCACTGCTGGGGGTTGGGGGTGGTGGGAGGCATGGGTGGGGGCCTGGTGGAGGCTGCCCCTGCACTGCTGGGGGTTGGGGGTGTTGGGAGGCATGGGTGGGGGCCTGGTGGAGGCTGCCCCTGCACTGCTGGGGGTTGGGGGTGGTGGGAGGCATGGGTGGGGGCCTGGTGGAGGCTGCCCCTGGTGGCGGGGGGGTGGGGGTGGTGGGAGACATGGGTGGGGGCCTGGTGGAGGCTGCCCCTGCACTGCTGGGGGGTGGGGGTGCAGGGGGACATGAGCAGGTGTGCAGGGTAGTCCCCTGTTTTGTAGGCTGCCTGCAGGGGCCGTGGAGGGTGTACAGGGAACAACTGTGAGGACCCACCCAGCCTAATCGCGTGTGACTTCCCACGCACCCCTGTAATACACGTACCCAGCCAAATCGCGTGTGATGATTCCCACGCACCCCTGTAATACACGTACCCAGCCAAATCGCGTGTGATAATTCCTGCGCACCCCTGTAATACACGTACCTGGCCAAATCGCATCCCTGTAATACACGTACCCAGCCGAATCGCATGTAAAACTTCCCGTGTACCCCTGTAATACACGTACACAGCCAAATCGCATGTGATAATTCCCGCGTACCCCTGTAATACACGTACCCTGGCTAATCGCATGTAAAACTTCCCGCATACCCCTGTAATACACGTACCCTGGCCAATCGCGTGTTAAACTTCCCGCGTACCCCTGTAATACACGTACCCTGGCTAATCGCGTGTATAACTTCCCGCCTACCCCTGTAATACACGTACCCTGGCCAATCGCGTGTATAACTTCACGCGTACCCCTGATATGCACGTTACCCGCTTTGCGTTCCTTGTTTGACAGCCCTGTAAACTGGTCCAGGGTTAGCGCAGCCCTTTGCGATGATTTAGCGATTTTGATGGCTTTTCCTTGCGCGAGGGCGTTCTTGGGGGCGTTACTGGCGCTGCTGCAGGGTCGCTGCGATACTCTGCGCCACGGCTGGTTTGGGAGCCTAAAATCCATGAATACGCTGTGCGCGGAAATCGGTTTTAGCGCACGTGCCTGGCGCAGTCAATCGCACGCGGACACTCTGCGCCAGCCGCTTGCGACACTTTTCTGCGAAATTCTATGAATTACCCTGTTACAGTATAGTGCCATTTTAAACTCATAAATAGAAGAAAATAAATAATGCCCTCACACATCTATTCAGCATGTAAATATGTATGATCCCATCGAGGTAATATAGGATCATTAAAATACAATAAGCACACCCTAATATCAACAGTATGAACAATAGTCCGGACTTTATTCACACTTCTGCAAGTATGAATAAAGTAAAACAAAGCAAAGCTTGGCGTTTGGCATTTTTAGGAGTCTGCACTGAGTGTGGGTTATTGTTATGTTCACCAAGTGAAATATAGATAGCAGCAGAATCACTGATTTCAATGGCCATTGAAAGATTGTAGATGACAAATGTCAGGGACAATCTACAGGTGATGATTGGATCCCCCCACAGCATCCCTGTGCCCTTCATCCCATGGGTCCGGGACTCTGCCCAGTGGTCCCCAGAATCAGACATGGCACTTTGCTACAGTGCCAATCACCACACCAGCCATCTAATGTATCACATAATTTAGCTTTCCTGACCCACTTTCTGCTCTAGCCTGTCGATTCTGACAATCAAACCTCCCAAGGATTCCACTAAAGAGCATCTTCAAGACCAGTGGATACAGACAGCATCCCTAGTGGACCCCCAATGAAAGGTTCATCTTTAGTGTCTAGTGGTATCTCCAGTTCACCTGCATCATTCATTTGGCTCACTGAGGCAAGGGGTGTGGTGGCTGCAGGACAGCTGTAGATAGTGGAAGCAGATTGGCTAGCAGGCTCTAGGATCAACTCCCCCATGCTTTGCGGTATCTAGACCAATGGCCAGCATTAAAGGTTCCTTGCATCATGTGCTACAGAGATTGTGTTGACTGGCTCTGTATAGTTGGTCAATGTAGATGCTGAAGTGCTGGTAGTGGCTGAAGCTGCAGATGTGCTTGTGGGGAAGGTGGCATCTTGATCTTTATTGCTATTCTCAATGCCAGTTTTGTCTTAGATGGTGGCTGCACCTGTTTGGGAGCTGAGTTATTTAGAGGGTCTAATGCACGATAACCAAACCATGCTAATATATTACCATGGATAATAACCAAAACATACAAACCATGAAGGCCACAGGAACTTGGACCATGTAGTCTGATTTCAATGAAGCAAAATGTAGAGTGCACGGTGTGCACGATATGGCATATGCAGATAAAAGCAGAATTTGATTTATTATTCAAGTACCATGATGCTGAACATAGGGAGCTAAATTAAAGTGAAATTAATAGAGATGTGTAAAACATAGGGACAATAATGCTACTGACATATTTAATGGCAAGGTGTAGTATGCTACTTGTATTGGTGCAGAAATGCAAGTATAAGAATGTAGCCTAGTAGTTTGGAATCTACACTACACTAAGGTTCCATAAGTGTCAGTTAGGACACACAGGATGAGAGAGAGACTAGAGAAGATGTGTATACCTTGAACTCCTACCCATTTCCTATAGCTTACCCTGTAACTACAATAAAGATACTTTTCTTTTTATAATAACTTGCCTCCAGCGTCACCTCTGGTTCCCTAGAACCCAGAATACTTCACAAGGCTACATGATATGACAGATTGTAATAAGAACAATAACAGGATGCACTGGTATTTCAAAATGCATCTGTGTTCATACATGCAAGCTCAAAACATAAGAATTTAAGCAAACCCAGCACATCACATCAGTCAACTACTCAAAAGGTGGAAGAGGGTCACATATGACTGGATTGTAATACAACCCACATGGCCTAGATTGGGGCTACCTCCTGCTTTTGGTAGTGGGTGAGCGTAAAGAAACACTGCATCATGGATTGTCACATCATTCAAGGAAAGAATGTGCATGTGCGGGAGGGCTGTTGTCAATCCCAAGAGTAGTGTGTGCATTAATAAAAGCAGTGGTGCTGTGTAAAATAAAGAGGTTGTTAATATAGGACACTCAAATCCATTTCAATCACTAACACAGTTTTTAAAGAAGGAAAGAGTTTGAACATCATTGGCACTTCTTGCGTTAAAAGGCATCAAGAGAGAACATCGTAAGAATTGAGGTGCTCAGCATAGTTGCAAACACCATTTATCAGAATTATGATATAGAACAATCCGAATGACACCACGAGATCTTTTGAGTACAAGTAAGCTTTTGAAGGAAATACGTGTTGCTTCCAAGGCATTAGGAAGCAGCACTTTAGCAGTCGTCCCTAATATGTTGTTTTTTTAAACGTGTAATAGAAGAGAGAGCTGGAGGAAAATTACAAGGGATTGTATACTTAGAAGGTAGCCAATGTGGGCAGCACTAGTAGGATGTATTTGAATGGGTGGGCTGATCCAAGCATATGTAAAAGGGCAGTCCAATGTGTAGAAGGGGAGTACACTGAGGGGTGGTTTTAAGAAGGAGGGAGAAAAAGAAAGGATGAGGCTGTTTCCTGTGTTACATGGATTATAGGTCCCCTGTGGAGTTCAGGGATTTTCGGTAGTGGTTACTTCAAAAACAGAGCCATTGAGCTTGAGCACACATCAGGGACGTCATTTCACCAAAATGCAAGGGGTAGCGGAAATTACATCACACAACCCTTGACCTTTGATGTCATCACAGGAAGTGATGTCATTTGACCCCACCCCGAAAGTGACATCAGAGGAAGCAACGGAACACGACCTTTCACCACTTGACAAAAAAGGAAGTGTCATCACATAGCATTGTTCCAAAGTACACTACGAAAAATATGGTTACGATATCACTGTAATGTGATACACCTTTCATACAAGAATGGATCACCATATGTATCCTTAATATCAGTGTGTATAGGCACATATTACCAAATTACTAAGAATGCAAGCAGACGTCCAAGGCCAAATGATAATGTGTGATTACATAGCACTTACGCCTACGCGCTTTATATAGAACAAATATACATACAATGTCACCCAACCTGTGTTGGTGCTTATTTATCAACCTCAGAAGGATGAAAGGCTGAGTTGGTCTTACCGGGATTCGAACCTGCAGATCACACACATTGCAGCAGCAAGCGCTCATCCTACTGAGCTATCTTAATGGCTATAGCTGTCCTCCCAGCTAAAGTAAAATGAGCAATTACATGTCTGAATGTTCTCAAAGCCATAAAGCAAATTATACTCTGTAGTGGATACCATTCAACTGGTAACTGAGATTTAACAGCAGACCAGTTCCTCTTAGGTCTGGTGCAAAGTTGGCCACATGTCAATCCTGCATGTATCTACTTTTCAGGCTTCAGATGTTGGCAAAATACATACCATTGGGAGGGTTTATAACTGTGTATTAAAAAACTTAGAGTAGTGCAGGGAGAGCAGCACACTCACACAGCATCTCGTACTGTGGGCACTCATTCCCTCATACATTCAAACAAACATCCTGAACAGCATGCCATGGAGATAAGAAAGATAGACACATTACAACAATGCATTTATTGTGGCCCAATGAAATCAAAGGCCACTTTATGTGCTATGGTCAAACATTTCTTCACTGTACAGAAGCTATTGGGCACAGTTTGTCACATGACCAAGGACACCAAGCTGGAATATCATGTGATGATCATAACATAGACAACAGCAGAAAAAAAAATGCTATAACTGCAACTTGCTAAAAGCAACATCCACAGTCGGAAATGGATGTTTTTTCTACTCTAAATGCTTTTTGGAAGTGTGTGTCTGCATTGTGGATTTGAGGTGTTCAAGCACATACTAAATCAGTGACTCACCCGTTGACGTGTGCCTGAAATAAACCTTTAATGAGTCTAGCAATTATTGTACATACTTCTAGGAAGAATAATGATTGGTTATTCCTATTCTTTCTTATTTAGGTTCACTGCTGAAAGTGTTACACTTGTGGAACCCCAGTTTTTTTAAGAGACCTGAACATAAAAAGCCAGTCACTGCAGAAACAAAGAAATAAAGAGCCACATGGCTCTGGCCGCAGCCAAGGAGCTTCAATAAAACTTTTTTTTAAAAAAGATTCTTTTATTAGGGGTAGCAAGGGAGACCTCAGGGCAAATGACGTCCCTGGCACACATCTAGATTTTTTCAAGGGATGCTTTGAGAGTTCGGCAATTAGAGATTACAGAGATGGCAATACGTGCCATCGGGCCCGGTCTGCAAGTGCGCAACTGTGAAAAAGTAAGTATTGTCCACTTGCACTGGATACTTATGGAAAGGTGTACCCATTCTTGTTTGGTTAAATGAAAACAAGTAATTTCAACTGAACTGTTTAGACATGCTTCTTCGAAGCCAGTGCACTGCTTCCAAAGAAACTGAAATCAACTCCAAAATACTAAGGAAATACACATATAAAAAGCTGTGATGAAGGACAGCTGTTGAACGCTATCACGCCAAGGACACATTGTTAGGTCGCTAGACATATTATCCACAATGAATCCTACAGTCACTGCTTGTGAGACGTGAGTGTAAAAACAATGGTTACTTTTGTATATCGTGTCCTTGAGGTTGCATCAGAGGTGAATTAATCAAAGCAGAATATTTCTCGTCGTTGTTTCTTTGTCTTTTCTTCGTATTCCCTTGTTTTAAAAGAACAAAGAGATTTCCTTTTAATTTTCAAGGGAAGTTTGGGTAACAATAAGTGTTGATGTGCTACAATTGCACATTAGTTTGCATTACGTACGAGTTGTAAAAGTGAGTCCATGTGTTCATAGTAATTGGTGCTTTTGCATGCATGAGTAAGTGGAATAAATGATATTTCAAAACAATATATTTTTCTAATCCATGATAAATGGTATTGCCAACATTATATTAGCCAAGTTACATGTGCTAGTCAACATCTTTGTTCACTGTATGTGACCAGGGGATAGCAAAATATTGTTATACGCACCAGAAACACGCATATGTGGTTGTCATTCTAAGGTTCATGGGTGTGAAGTGAATCGCTATGCTCCCACAAAGAAATTCCATAACTAATGTGCAGGACTTGTGAAAAAAACACATAACAAAAGCGTAATCGGCAATAGATGCACATATCCATCTTTTCTATGCTGATTGTTTTTTGGTAAGGCAGATATCAGTGGTTGCCATACAAAATCTCTTACATGGAGTATGGAATCATGCTATGGCAGCACATGGCACTATTTGGAAGGTGCTGTGTGTGCAGGACTGTTAGATTCCCCCATGCCACGTGTGAGTCGGTCTTCAACTGCTGGTTTGAATTTGCCACTCCAGGATCAAAGTTCTTCATCAAGGATGTATATGCCCAATATAAAGTCCCATAATGCGGATTGACAAGAAGCACTGGAGGTTCTAATCACTCCAGGCATGGGGTAACATGGCAGCTCTATTTTGGAGTCATTGTCATTTCTTGTGGAGCCTTACATGGCCAAATATGGGACACATTGGTAGAGTGCATGCAACACACATGCATTGCACGTGTGCTTCAGGTGTGAGGGCATGGTCATTTTGGAGGATTTCTCTATCTAGAATTTGAACTATATGATTCCTTTCACTATGGAATGTGGTCATGCACACAGTCTACTACACATACAATGTTTTTTACATTGTAGACACGTATATGTTGTCACAGGGTTCTGCCTCTGAAGTGAGCCCAGGCATATGTTGCAGTTCAATATCTTTATTTTGAGATTGATGAAAAGAACGGTCAGCTTAAAGGAAAATGTTATCGGCCCACACAAAAAAATGGTCAGGACAGTTCTCTCCTTTGATGGAATCAGATGCCTCTCCCCTCGGAGGCCTTCCTCTTGCCCAATGTCTCTTCCACTAGTTGAGAGTTTCTTGGCTTTCCTGCCTCTGCCTTCATTGTTGTAGTTGAAATAGTTCCAAATGGGGTTTATTTTTAAAAGTAAGTGATTTATGTACTATTTATTATGAATTGAATACATGTAGATCTTGTTTTGTCTATAGCTTTGCTTCCTTTGAAAGTGTCTAACTTAGCACAATTAATTGGAGCTACCTTTATGATAATCATGTCTTATTTGAGTTTGCACTACAAAAAAGGCCAACTAGTATTGCTACAATTACAGTCTCCAGTTTGTATTTGCTTCCTTTGAAAGTGCGCTTTGTGACCTGAACGTTTGAAATTGCCTGCAATTAGTTTTAGCCTAGCAGCCCTGCGAGCAGAGCTCTTGCTGCTCTTCCTGATTCCTGGAGGAGGTGGGGCCTATTACGCACACGTGACGGATCACGTGACTGCATCTCAGCACAAATTGCCGGCCCAACCACCCCTGCAGCATTAAGCCCTGGAGGCAATAAGGGCTGGAGCTTCTGTTTTGCTGTTTGGCTGTGACCTGTGGCCCTGTGAGTATCTAAGGACGGGGTCTTAGGTTGCCTTACCACACGCACCAACTTACACTTGTCATTAGGGTAAGGGGGAGAGTCAGACTCTGGCAGCTCCTTAAGCTGTCAGGCGTTCCTTACCCTGTGACTTGGTGACTTTTCGGACATCTGCAGACTTATGGAATGTTTTACTCTGTTATGAGCTCTCTACCACATTACTTAAATGATATTGATTTTTTGATACATTTCTCCTTTTTTTTCTCCTCATTTTATGGTAGGATCCATACCTGTGTGCTTTTAATGTGCATCAGTGGTAGCTTTTACTGATTTTATTTATTGACTCATTCTTAGCTCCCACTTCTATTCAGTGCATTCTATTACTGCGTATCATCACAAATATTTGGGTATTATTCTTCCAAACTATATTTTACTTGACGGTGATATTGATTCTAAGGGGCCAATTCATGGAACAAACGTGCGCCGAAAATACCAGCGCAAGCAGGCGCAAGCATGAGAAAGCAAGCGCACGCGCACGCGTGCGATTCAAGGAAGGCGCTGCGCTACTTTCCCACTGGTTGTGCGCTAAATCCGTGCATGGCATGTCTCCAAACAGCGTGCGCTAAGTGCACAGTGAAAGCGCACATAGCGCAGCGCACACAACAAAAGTAGGCGGAACAGGGGGCGTAACACGCGGAATGGGGAATAACGCGTGAAAAAGAAGGCGTAACGGGGGAAGTGCTGCTGGGAAGTACACGGAACGCCCACACGCACGCGAACCACACGTATTCATGCAATCAAATAGGGCAAACCCGGGCACGGGCAATGACATGCACAGGCCTAAACACGTCTGCCACACGAAGGCAGGCGGTAGTGTCCCTGCGCATTACAAAAGTGTGCACAAATAAAAAGCACGCATATACTGAGTGAGGTACGTGTATTCCTGAGGTTTGCATGAAGTTTTACACGCGAAAGGGCCCTGTCCAAGTGGGGTACGTGTATTCCTGGGGTTTGCGGGAAGTTTTACACGCGAAAGGGCAATGCCCGTGTGCGATACGTCACAGACGCACTTACGCGCTAAGGGCCTTAGGTCCAATGAAATCGCGTACGTGTGCTGACGCGCTTACACGCTAAGGGCCTTTCCTCGAATTACATGCTGACGTGCAAGTTTTTCACGTGCCAAATCACTCCGTATCAACCTGGCCACGCGTACACACACAGAAGACCACGCTCCTGCCCTGAAGGCCATTTTCCTGCCCCCCAGAGCCCCGAGCACGCTCCCACCTGCCATCTGCTGCTGCCTGACTGTCTGCTGCCCACGTGCCCTGCTATTTGGTGCCTGCACATCAGCCATCTGCAGGGGTCCAGTTGCTGTGTCCACCCCTGCTGGAACAGAAGACTCCCGACTGGGATACCATCACTCCACAGCCCAGCCCCATGACCCAGTTGCCCACCCACTCCTGCGTCTGGGGTTGCCATGTCGGGCACATCTCCATCTGGCACAACTGGCAACCCCCAGCCAGAGAGGCAGAGGGCCACCAGCTTCACTGTCACCGAAGTTGGTGTCCTGGTGGAGCATGTCCTGGGGCATTATGATGCCCTCTTCGGAACATCGCGCGCCAACAAGGAAGGACGGGAGAGGATCTGGGACGACGTAGTGGTTGCAATCAACGCGGAGGGGGTGGCAACCCCGACATCAAGCAAGTCAAGAAGCGCTGGGAGGACTTCAGGTCCAGGACCCTCCACAAAGCCCGGCGTCTCGCGGAGGGGGGACGGGCACGCATGAGTAACATCCAGATGAGGGTCCTGGAACATGTAGTCCCAGCGCTCCACGCCCAGATCCTTCGGAGGCAGACCCGTCTGGAGTTGAGCGCTAAGTGGCCAAGCATTGCTGTGTGAGACAGGGCATGTTGCAGTGTGCTGGTAGTCTGATGCTTGCCTGTATGTGTGACATAGGCCATGTATGGATGTGTGTGCAGGGACATCATGGTCATGCATGTGAGACCAGTTATGTGTGAACCACATGGTTGGTGCATGTGTTTTAATGCAACATGGGGAGCTCTATGCGGAATGCACACATGAAAGCATGGCTGTCTCTGTTCCTGGACATGAAAGGGGGGGGTGAGGAATGGGTGCTGATGTCATGTACATGTATGGTGCACATGTGTGTGTGTGTGCCTGAGAAGTGTGTGTGTGACTTTGAAACGCCATGGATGCATGTGACTTTGAAGGCATCATCTTGGTTTACAGGGGCCCTTCTACATGGATGTTGATGTTGATTGCAGGCGCCAGGACTGTTTCTGCATGTGGGCTGTGTGCATTCACCCATGTGTTGTGGAATGACAGGATGGAAGTGACATTTGACAGTGCCACTCATGTGTCATTGCTTCCTGTCTAGGGTATTTTGTACTGTACTCTGATGCTTGTGTTCTATGTCTCCCTCTATGCAGCGTCAAGTGAAGAAGAGGGCGGAGAAGGCGCTGTGGAGCCAAGCGGCGGGGATGCCTCCACTGGGCGGCAACGCAGGGCCCAGCCACCCTCCCAGGAATTACCATCATCCGGGAGCGAGGGGGCTGGTGCTGCGTCTGCCACAACGGCTGTGGCAGAAGGGCCGGGTGAGCCCCCACAGGGGCTTCCAATGGCGGAAGACGATGTGGAGGCATCCAGGTTGGTGGTCTCCACAGAGGAGGAGGAGCCCGCTACTGAGCAGCACATGGGGCCTGGTGGGGGTAGTACCACTGGTGCAAGTGGTGCAGTCCAGGGCCAGGGTCAGGAGGCAGCACAGGTCACCAAGGAGGGGCCTGTGCATGTCACTGTCCCTGACCCTGTGACTGCACCACCATGCACCAGCAGGGAGGCCCTTTCCCAGGCCCATCCGCAGGTAGGGGAGAGTGCCATGTCATCTGCCTCTCAACTACCTGCGGACGAGGGGTCCCACGAAATGTATGGGCTCCGTCCTGGTTGGTGTCGTGTTGTGCACGCGTGTCATTCGTGATGACGTGCATTCTTCCTGGGCAGAGAACGCAAGCCATCACGGAGAGCAGCGTTGTGACGTGGCACTGCTGGGATGGGCCCTGGTTGGTGGGTTCCTGCATGTGTCATGCACTCTGGCGGACCTCTCCTCCACTGTGGAGACTATGCGCCAGTCATTCCCCACACCGTCTTCCGGCCCTGATTCCGACCAGGGCCCACTGTGGAGATGGCGCGACCAACACAGCCAGCTTGGTGCAGCTCACATCCGTGCCACAGTCGGGAGTCAGCGGCCCAGCAGGGGTGGACACCACAACTGGAGACCAGCTGATGGAGGATGTGCAGGCACCATCAGACACGGCACATGGACAGCAGCAGCAGGAGCAGGCTCTAGGTGGGAGCAATGATGGCTCGGGGCCATCAACATCGGAGGGGAAGGCATCGGCCGGAGGGCAGGAGGACCCAGGAATGGGAGTGTCTTCCATGTGGCACCAGTGGGCCAGCAGATAGGTGCACAGCAATGGCGGACAGAAGAGGCGTGGCTCGCCATGGTCAGGGTGGAGTTCTCCATGCGTCGGGCTTTGAGGCGGGCAGAGTGCCTCGAGGCAACTCGCAGGGAGTTGGAACAGGCCATGAGTGCCTCCCTGCGAGGCCACGGGGCCAGGACAGAGGCCCGCCTCTGGCAAATAGACATGGAGTTCGATGATGCCCTGGCCCGGGACACCACAGAGTGAGCCGCTGGACTTGCCCACCGCCATTGTATATTGTTAGATAGTGTTAGGTTTCCTTTTTTTTTTTTATTTTGGTTGCGCTTGGACAATGCACCACGTTTTTGTATATAATTTTTTATTAGATAGTATTTTTGATAGGTTTCATTTCATCAGTTGGGCTCATGGACCCTGGATTGTTCATCGGTACATAGTTCACCATTGGATTATTCCCTTTTTTTTAATTATCACCATGGAGCAATGGTTTTCGCCTTCTTTTTTCCTTTGGATTTGCTTTGTTGGACTGTGACTTTGGACACCATTTCTTTTGGATTTCTTTGTATTATGATTTCTTGTTTTTTATTCTTTTACGGACATGCAGCTTTTCTTTTATTATTCCCATTGTTGTGTGTTGGATTTTAATTACATTCATGTTGTGTTTAATACATTTTTTCTTCATACTTCGATGTGTGGTATTATCTCATTGGTTTCATGCATGTCATGATATGGGTTTTCACATTCACTTGCACCCATTGTGTGTGTGTGACGGACATGTGTTCATTTACATACTTGCCATTGGGGTTGTATCATGTAATTGCCTTTTCTATGTGGGTGGATGCAATACTTGGTTGGGTCTTTGGGCTGGGGAGGCTGGCCATAAGGGCCATGATTGAGGATCTTCCTGACCTGGGGGCAGGGGGACATGAGTGGGACATGAGTGGGGGCCTGCTGGCAGGTGCCCTGCACTGCTGGGGGGTGAGGGTGCAGGGGGACATGAGTGGGGGCCTGTTGGCAGGTGCCCTGCACTGCTGGGGGTGCAGGGGTGCAGGGGGACATGAGTGGGACATGAGTGGGGGCCTGCTGGCAGGTGCCCTGCACTGCTGGGGGGTGGGGGTGCAGGGGGACATGAGTTGGTGTTCAGTAGTGCAATCTGACATGTGGCTTGGCTGGGGGGCATGCCCATTGTGGATGGGCTGCCTGCGGGACATGACCAGGGGTGCAGGGTAGTCCCCTGTGGTGTGGGCTGCCTGCAGGGGCCGTGGAGGGTGTAAAGGGACCATCTGGAAGGACCCACACTACCAATTCACATGTAGGACTCCCCACACACCCCCGAAATACACATACCCTGCTGAAATCGCGTGTGAAACTTACCACGCACCCCCGAAATACACGTACCCCGCTCACACAGGGCCTATTGTGTGTGAAACTTCCTGCGCACCCCCGAAATACACATACCCTGCTGAAATCGTGTGTGAAACTTCACGCGAAACCCAGTAATACGCGTACCCCGCTCGCACAGGGCCAATCGTGTGGGAAACTTCCCACGAACCCCAGTAATACACGTACCCTGCTTGCCGTGCTGGTACAGGGTTAGCGCAGCCCTTTGCACTGGATTGGGGATTTTGATGGCTTTTCCCTGCGCGAGGGGCATTGTTGGGGGCGTAACTGGCGCTGCTGCAGGGTCGCTGCGCCACTGTGCGCCACGGCTGGTTTTGGTAGCTAAAATCCATGAATACGCTGTGCACGGAAATGGATTTTAGTGCACGCGGCCGGCGCAGAGATTCGCACGCGCACACTGTGCACCAGCCGCGTGCGCCACTTGTGCGCTAAATTCTATGAATTACCCCCTAAATATCTAATTCTGTAGCTTTCCCCGCTGCTATCTACAGAGCTGATTTGCTGCTACTTCCTCTGTTTTTTTGGCACTTGATTTTCTAGGCTTAGCCCCTCCTTTGGATGACACATAAGGGCCTTAGGAGCCAGTCAGTTATGGAGGCTTCCTTTGACTCTATCCACTCTGCTGTGGCGGTTCCCTCTCCTGTTCCGAAAGAAGTTACCCCTCCTTTGAATTCCCGTCCTATCTCTCTGGGTAAACTTCCACATACACCAGCAGTCAACTCTTTGGAATCGATTCTTCCAAAAGCATGGTTCATGCTCAAATTCACTCACAAGATAGGAGTGAGGTACTTAAAATGATGGCCATTACTCCACGCACTTTAACCGATAATAGCTGTACTTTCAATGGGAAACAGGATATTTCCATTGATGCGCAGGAAGATCGCCTAGAAGCTACTATGGCTTTATATTTGGAGGATGGTGGCAGTTCATTAAGGACGAGGACCTGTTCTGACTAACCGAACAATAATGTGGTGAATTCTACCCATCTGACTCCCATACCGCCACAAACAAAGCTGCTCCTATCTGCCTTTATGCTGGATGGCTCTGGTTCAAATTTTATAGATCCTTCTGTTGCCCCTAATGGGGTTATTGCTCCACAATCTTCCCTATTAGAGGGCAACAATAATCACACTATTCCCCCCACCCAACCTCTCTCGGGAGGTGTCCTCTTTTGATGGGGTTGCTAATCATACCTCTTTTATTCAGGTGAACCTTTCTGCTATTCCTGCTGGTAATGCCGCAACTCCTACATTGAAATCTACAGTTTTCAAAACTCCACTCACAAAACCGCTGATCTACACTCCCAAAATAAAATCTAATATGGGCATTTTAGGTAAACCAATTCAAGGGAAAAAAATCTCCAATTATTTTGGGAAAAGGACAACTACTAGTACCCTTATTAAACTTCTGCATTCAGCTCTGACAGTGGCTACTATGGACCATCTGCACTTGGCAGATGTAGCAAAGAAATTAGAGACTGATGAGCCTGCAGACAATGATATTGATGATATCAGTATTATCGAATGTGCAGATAAGGCAATAGCCGAGAGTGAGCTGGAACCTAATTCTATTAATACCAATAATGTAACCCAACAAACGTGTGATGCTTCTTACGTGGGTTCTCCCTCCGAACTCACTAACTTTATCGATGAGTATGCAGAGAAGCAAAACTGGCTCAGAGAAAGGGGTTTTCTTCCAGATATGAAAAAGGAAAAGGTCAGTGAATCCATATTGCACCATACCCTCAAAGAGGCTGATGGTATAATAAGACTGACTCAACCTACTGTCTCCGCCTTGAATATGGTCTTAAGTTCCTTTGTCAGCCTTTATGACAATATTTGGGCAGAGGTTAGATCACACTCTCTTTTACTGTCTAGATAGGTTTGAAGAGTTGGTAAAAAATTATTAAGGAAGATAATCCTTCAATAACTAAACCGTGCCCGGATTCTGTTCTGCCAAACCAGCTTATTATGGAAGGGCCGCACGATAAGAAGGGCCTTAATGTGGAAAGTGCCGGCGCCTCGGGGGTAGATTTTAATTCGATTCCATCTTCCATTGCCTCACTCTGCCCAGAGAGGGGAACTTCTGTTCAAACCCTCGTTACCCCCTCTCTGAAGGATGAGGGTGTCCACCCGGATCACGCCCTAGGTGCAAAACCACCAATTACTCCTACCAACGTGACTATCAGTCCCCCCTTGGGAAAAGTCCCAGATGAGTTGGCCGTCAATTCCGTTGGGTCCATTCTTCTTGTGCATGCCTGTGAACCTACTACACTAGAAACGGTTAAATTATACAAGGGAGACATTGTTCCCCCCTCCGTAGACTCTAAACTTCATGTCAATCTGGAGAAGTCTTCTGACTTCATTGACATCACTAAAGAAACAGCACACTTAAAGGGTTTTGCTTATGTAGGTAAAAAAAAACCTACCCAACAAATGTAGAAAACTAAAAATCAGAAAAATATGAAGAAAATAAATTAATTTTGCTAATCAATTTTTTAAAAATCTGGTTTTGCCAAGTGTTTCCTCGTGTGCATCTACTATTACCCCTTCTAAGGGGGCTAATATTCTGGTGGAATCAGCAGTAGCTCCGATTGGTATTCTTACTGCTGCTCCTGCTACCGCTGGGACAACTTTATTACCTACAACTTCAGACTGAATCAATGGCAGTTAGTTCTATGCCGAATGACAAAATTCTCCCTGTGGTCATGGGGAATGCTGTGTGGGCTGAAGAAACTCATGCCATTTGCAATCCTAAAATAATCCTAACCCTTCCTGAGCCTACTGTTAATAGTGCTCTAATCACTCCGAAAGTTCAACTGAATGCAATTCCGTGGCCTCTTGTTCGGTTGTAGAACCCTTAATTATACCAGGTAACTTGCCACCCGGTTTAACTCCTACTAATCCTGTGTCTATTATTACTCCCATATCTGCGACCCTGGTTATTCTTGATATGGTGAAACAATTATTTCAGGAGCTTTATAGCACAAAACTCCCCATCGTGGTGGATGTTAATTCAACTTTAGGTTCAGTTCAGGCTAGGGCCTCCACAACTAGTTCCTCTAGTTTAGATGGTCAATTACGCTGCCCCCCCCCGAGGGTTATTTGGCTAATGCAGATTCTTTATTAGGGGAGCGTGCTATGGGATTTAGACTAGTGGTGGTTCTCTATGTTCCTAATTCTTTTAACTCTGCTCATCCAAAGGTATTAAATGGGGGCTCTTCCAATGGTCATGAAAGATCTCCTGTTGGGTCTCGTATCCCAAAATAGGACCTCTTTCAATGGTCATGAAAGATTTCCCATTGGGGTCCATGTATCCCAAAATAGGACCATCTTAAGGGGTGCAAGGGGTACTGATTTGGAAGTTGACCCCTTAAGTCAATTCACTAAATGTATAGCTGATTCATAACCCCAACCGTTGGGGGTTAAAGACTCCCTGGAGATCCTGCAATTTACTAGTCTCTGGGGTCAGGATATGCCTATATGTTTGAATTTTGGAAATATCCTAAACATTTTTCATCAATTTACACCTCTTTCTCTTATCTCGAGCTATGATATGGAAAGGATTTTCTTCCCCTCTAAAGATCGTGTAGATATGAGCAATATTGTTCTGAAATCAAGAGTGGTATTGGAATTTATAATGGGCCAAAAAGAGGGCCTATTGCAGCTTGGTTTTGAAGTAAGTTTGCTACAATCTAACCATCTATCCGGTAAATATGGAGGGTGTGAAGAGTATAGGGGAAACCTTACAATGCTGTATCGCCCGGAAAGAGCTCTGCAGCCCCAACAGAGACAATTTACACCCAGATTCAATGGTGATGCCAGAAACTGGGCCCAGGTTACCTCTGGCCTGTGGAAATGAGCACTTTCCTAGGAGTCTTGTTCCAGTAACTAATCTCATGGCCCCCAACAAATTTACCTTTCTTTCCTGGAATTCCAAATTTACATCTTTTAATCAATACTGATACAGTAGCTATGATTAGCGGCTCTGACTGTTTCTTCCTACAGGAAACTTGGCTGCTCTCCCTTCCCTTCATTGAGGGCTTTTAAATCTATTCCCAAAACACAAAATCTAGTTTGGGAGGGAGGGCTTCAGGGGGTCTTCTCATAGGAATTAGAGCTTCTCTTGGCCTTAGGAATGAGGTTCTTCCGGACACGCCATTTGGTATTTTGGCCTTGGAGTATACTTTTGGAGATGATCTGGTTAACTTTCCTTTGATTAACATCTATTGGCACAAGGGCATTGCTGCCCTTGAGCCCTTTTTGGAAAGTCTAATGGACATGGTTCTCGCTTGGAGATCCCTTCATCCCAGGGGGAAAGTTATCCTGGCTGGAGACCTTAACTCCGACTGCTCTATATCATCTGAGGCCAATTATGGCGATTTGGGATCGGTTCTGGAGGATGATAATCAGAGAGGCCAGAAATTTGCTTGGGGTAGACTCTGGAATCTTGCTTTGTATTCGGTGGGTTTAATTAGTCTTAATGGCTCCTACGACTCTACCCTCCCGCTCTGCCCCACATGGCATAGAGTTGTGTCAACATCTACTTTAGACTATGTCTTTGTAGACCATTATCTGTCTTCTCTCTCATCTGAGGTTCAGGTCTGCTTTAACCCAGGGAGTGATCATCGGTCTTTGTTGGTTACATTTCTATCTCCTTTTCCCATGAAGTTATTGCCCTCTGGGGGACCAAAACACCTTAACACTGTGGGACAAGGGACTGGGGTACGCTGGTCGTCTGCTAACATTATTCTCCTCAATTGTCAACCTATCTCTTCATTGAATCATACTTCCCTTTTGTGAAAACAAGCAGTCTTTAACACTGTATAATTTGATACTTTCCTGAATGCTCTCCATAGTAGTATCTATGACTCACTCAGGAAATCTAACCCCAAAAGACCTCATGCTCATAGGTTTGATCAGAAGTTGGACAATGAAAAGGCCTATACTCGGAAACTTATCAGAGAAGTCCAATTGCTTGATATGGACCGGGATAAAAAAAAGTAAAAATTAAATCCATCCGTCAAAAATATAAAAATTACTGCAAATCAAGAAAATCTAGCTTGCTGCAAAATGATGAGGAGCTTATGTTAAGAGTCCTGGTCAAAAGTGTCATGTCACGCGGGAGACTGGGGTCTGCCGCTCCCATTTCCTCCTGGCGAGTCTACCCGCGCGTTCGCGTCTGGGGACTCGCCGGGAGGGGAGCGACTGGTTACGGGGCCGGCGGCCTTCGGCGCATGCGCGGGAGACCTCTGTCTCGGTTCCGCGCATGCGCCGTGGACTGGGCTCGCCTCCTTGGAGGGGCTTGCCTTCCAAGCCTCGTTGTGGGTTCGCCGGCGCCCGGAAACGGAACGGCTTGTGTTCCAGGCCTCTCGGGCGCCGGCGGCCCATAAAAGAGGCCGCGAGTCAAAGCGGGTCGCGTCTCAACGCGGTTCGCCTCGCTCGCCTCGTTGTTCCTGCCTCCAGCACTTACCTGGGCCCTGTCTTGGGCCAGCCTGCCTCCAGTCCTTACCTGGGTCCTGTCCTGGGTCAGCCTGCCTCCAGCTCTTACCTGGGTCCTGTCTTGGGCCAGCCTGCCTCCAGTCCTTACCTGGGTCCTGTCCTGGGCCAGCCTGCCTCCAGCTCTTACCTGGGTCCTGTCCTGGGCCTGCCTGCCTCCAGTCCTTACCTGGGTCCTGCCCTGGGCCAGCCTGCCTCCAGCTCTTACCTGGGTCCTGTCCTGGGCCTGCCTGCCTCCAGTCCTTACCTGGGTCCTGTCCTGGGCCAGCCTGCCTCCAGTCCTTACCTGGGTCCTGCCCTGGGCCAGCCTGCCTCCAGCTCTTACCTGGGTCCTGTCTTGGGCCAGCCTGCCTCCAGCTATTACCTGGGTCCTGTCCTGGGTCAGCCTTCCACCAGCCCTTACCTGAGCCCTGTCCTGGGTCATCTACCACCAACTGTGTATCTGGGTCATACCCTATGTTAGCCTGCACTCTCCTGTTCCATCCTGGGCACGTTTAGACAGTTCTTTATTTGGCCAGACAGCAAGCTCCATCTGACCTCCCTCTTTCCTGTCTTGCCTGACTCTGAACTTTATCCTGTGTACCATTGGAACCATCAGCACCAGCCAAGCTCCTTTTGCCTACTGCGAATACCCTTTCTGCCACACTGGTCTATCTACCAACTGTCGCTGCACAGAGGTTCTTGGAAGATTCATGGTCTTGACAACAAGCTCCACCTGGACTATGGTTCCATCCATCTGAGCCTACAATCCTCTTGTCACGCTTATCTGGAGAGTGCCTTTCGTGACATTGGGAGTTGGTCCATCCTCCACCCAGTTCCTCTTTTGGGTGGTGGAGAGGCTGGTTCCTCGTGCCGCTAGTTCATCAGTTCCCGGACTCCAGACTGGCGACCTCTGCGAGACCAACCACCAAGACTGCAGGTACGCGGTCCTCTCGGGCCAACCAGCTTGACAGATTGAGACGCCTGCC
This sequence comes from Ambystoma mexicanum, assembly GCF_040938575.1. Lineage (NCBI taxonomy): Eukaryota > Metazoa > Chordata > Amphibia > Caudata > Ambystomatidae > Ambystoma > Ambystoma mexicanum. The sequence continues at coordinate 97,368,654 of NC_090941.1, read as the reverse complement.
TTCTGATTCAGAGATGGATGATTCGCAAGACATGAGGAACGAGTTGCTAGCGCTCAGGGCCGAGATGACCACCCTGCGTCAGGAGAATCAAACTTTACGTCAAATGATAACGCAAGGAGCACCCAGTACCTCTCAAGTAGAGGGATCATTGGCTCATACAACACCCATCAAATTCGACGGAGACCCTAGACGGGTGGCAGAGTTTTGTAACCACTGCAGGATACATTTTCTCTTCAGGTCTACCTACTTCAACAACGATAGGGCCAAGATTGGGTACATCTTGGGGAACCTAACTGGGAACGCATTAGCTTGGGCAACTCCGTTTGTGGTTACGAACAGTCCTATTTTGAATGACTTTGCTGCCTTTGAAAAGGCCTTCCTTGAGGTGTTCCAGACGCCGAACCTGGCCTCCGTTGCACAGAATCAATTGATGGACTACAAACAGGGAAGCACTGACATCATCACCTACATCAGCCGCTTCCGACTTTTGGCTACCGACTCCCAGTGGCCCGAAATTACACAGAAGACACTGTTTCGTCGAGGCCTGAGAGAGGAGTACAAGGATGAGCTACTCCACATCCCTGAACCAGAGAGCCTTCAACTCTTGATTGATCAGGTACTCCGTATTGACCAAAGGTTAGCCGAACGAAAGGCTGAGAGACGTCGGCTTGACAGAAGCGGTCCCAGGACGACAAGCTCACCCGCAGGTTCGTTCGGGTCGACCGAATCCGGACCTGAGCCCATGCAAGTAGGAGCCATGAGAGGACCTTTGACGGAAGAAGAGAAGAAACGAAGGAGGTCTTTGCGTTTGTGTCTTTACTGTGGAGCAGCTGGGCATTATTTGGGTACGTGCCCTTTGCGTCCGCAGAAGAAGAAGTCGGGAAACTAAGAGACCTGTCGTATACTGGAAGGGCAACGACAGGTCCTATCCCTTCCTCAGACCCTTCTGTTATTTGTTCTATTCGTCTGCCCATGCAACCAGCGTTGCTACAGACCCTGAAGGTCCAAATTAAGTTACCAGACAAGAACCTGGAAGTATCCGGTCTATTGGACTGTGGGGCTTCTGGCAATTACATTGACGAAACGTTCGTCTCCAGACATAAGATACCACTCATTTCCAGACACACACCTCTGTCTGTGGAGCTTATTGATGGTACTCCCTTGTCTTCTGGACCCGTTAGTCAGTTCACAGTTGGACTGGCTCGTCTGATTGCTGATCATTACGAAGAACTTGCCTTGGATGTTATTAAGTCACCGACCTACAAGGTGGTCTTGGGATTACCTTGGTTGCAATACCACAATCCTTTGATAGACTGGAGAACCCAGACCTTGACCTTTTCATCCGCAATGTGTGCTCAAGAATGCAAGCTACCGGTTCCCACCATGGCCGTTTCGACCTCTCTAGAAACAGACTGCAGTGGGGTCCATCTATGTTCCACGTCTCTGGTCCCACAGGAATATTCCGAATTTAAACAGGTTTTCTCTGAACCCGGCGACATACCCCTTCCTCCACACCGTTCCTTTGATTGCTCCATTGAACTGCTGCCGAACCACGTCATTCCCCATGGGAAAATATATGCCCTAACACGTGACGAGAAGCAAGTTCTTCAGGAGTATTTGTCAGAGAGTCTAAGAAAGGGGTACATTGTGCCGTCAAAATCACCCGCAGGATTTCCCCTGTTTTTTGTAAAAAAGAAAGAAGGTACATTGAGACCCTGTGTCGACTACCGGCAGTTGAACGACATAACAGCCAAAGACCGGTATCCTTTACCTTTAATTCGCAGTATCCTTGAAACCCTGCACACTGCGCGAATCTTCTCCAAATTGGACCTCCGCGGAGCTTATCATTTGGTGCGCATCAGGAGTGGGGACGAGTGGAAGACAGCTTTCAAGACATCTTTTGGGCATTTTGAGTACAGGGTTATGCCTTTCGGCTTATGTAATGCCCCCGCTGTTTTTCAACGATTCATGGACTACATCTTTGGTGATCTGCTAGGATTATCCGTCTGGGTTTACCTGGACGACATATTGATTTTTTCTAAATCCTTAGACGAGCATGTGGAACACGTTCGTGAGGTCCTTCGTCGGCTGTCCAACAATAACCTATTCGCCAAAGCAGAGAAATGTAGCTTTCACCAACCCAGCATTGAGTTTTTGGGATTTGTTATCAATCAGGAAGGTATTGGGATGGATCCCAAGAAGGTGCGAGCCATACAAGAATGGAAACATCCACACGATATCAAGGCTCTCCAACGCTTTTTGGGATTCGCAAACTTTTACAGGCGCTTTATTCCACAGTTCTCGCAGATCTCGGCGCCTCTCACCAGGCTAACCAGCAGCAAGATCTCTTTCGAATGGGATTCCGTGGCTTCTCAGGCTTTCGACGTCTTGAAGTCGGCTTTTATGGCTGCCCCGATCCTGCGCCATCCCCAGGAAGAGTTGCCCTACATAGTGGAGGCCGACGCTTCCAGCGGTAGGAGCAGTCCTTCTTCAGAAAGATCCAACCACGTTAGTGGAACATCCAGTGGCCTATTATTCTCGCAAGTTGAGTCCCAGCGAAAGAAACTACGCGGTGATTGAAAAGGAACTGTTGGCCATCAAGACCGGATTCGAGGAATTTAGACATTTTCTCCTCGGAGCTCGCTTTTCTATGGAGGTGCGGACAGATCATCGCAATCTGCAATATCTTCGCTCTTTGCAATGTCGGACTCCTCGTCAAGCCCGGTGGGCCTTCTTCTTCTCTCCGTTTGAATTCCATGTTACTTATATCCCGGGAACCTCCAATTTAAAGGCGGATGCTCTTTCCAGGTCCCTGGAAAACGTGGAAGGGACGCCTTGTCCAGATCTGCCACTGATTTCTCCTCGCCATTTTTTGCTGGCCTTGTCCCCTCACCTTAAGTCCATCGCGGAAGCCACTCGGTCGGATCCAGAAAGAACGACCCTTCTTAGTCGGCAATTGGTTTCAGAACGAGATGGACTGTTGTTTTTTCAGAAAAGACTCTACATACCTAGAGGAGCTGTTAGAAGGGGCATTCTACATGGATTCCATGATTCACCCATAGGAGGACATCGCGGGGTCAGAGCCACTCGAGAGTTGATATCCCGACAGTTCTGGTGGCCTGGTTGGGCGACCGAGGTCCAGAAGTACATCGAAAGTTGTCCAATTTGTGCCCAGTGCAAAGTTCCTAGAAGACGACCATTGGGTTTGCTAATGCCCACTGAAATAGCACCCTATCCGTGGCATACTATCGCTACCGATTTCATTGTGGATTTGCCTCCATCAGAAGGGTACACCTGTATAATGGTGGTGGTGGACAGCTTCACCAAACTGGCCCATTTCATCCCATTCCAGAAAATCGCTACAGCTACTCAAATGGCTTCAGCATTTCTGCACGAAATTTACCGGTTGCACGGCCTACCGGAGAAGATCATATCGGATCGGGGAACCCAGTTCCTTTCATCATTTTGGAGCCAGGTGTGTGGTCATCTGGGAATACATAGAGCTCTAAGCTCAGGCTACCACCCACATACCAATGGGCTAACCGAAAGGACCAATCAGACTTTGGAGGGGTACCTCCGCTGTTTTGCTAATGCCACACAGTCTAATTGGAAAGATGGGTTAGATCTGGCAGAAGTTTCCTACAACAACACCGTTCATGCTTCCATTGGAGTCAGCCCATTCTTCTGTTCCACTGGTCTACATCCTCGATTGATGCCTTTTCAACCAGTTCCATCTAGTACTGTTCCCTCTGCTGATGGCCTGGTCTTACACATCCGGAAACAACAAGAACTAGCACGCAAGATCTTGAGTGAAGCCAAGGATCGGATGAAGAGACAGGCAGACAGGAAGAGGAGTGCAGAACCAAATTTCCGGGAGGGTGACAAGGTGTGGTTATCCTCAAAGACCTTGCCCCTTCGCAACCTGCCCGTCAAACTGGCCCCTCGATATTTGGGGCCATTTGTTATCACCAAGCGGCTGTCCTCTGTAGCCTTCCGTCTTCAACTACCCCCTTCTTGGCGTGTACATCCCGTTTTTCATGGGTCCCTGTTGAAACCCTATGTGGTCGATAATTACGGCTGCACCTCTCCTCGCCCGGCCTCTGTTCTGGTGCAGGGCGTCCCAGAGTTTGAGGTACACGAGATCTGTGATGCCCGTTACCGCAGAGGGGTACTCCACTATTTGGTTGATTGGAAGGGGTACCCAGCCTGTGATCGTACATGGGAACCGCGCCAGCACGTGCATGCACCCCGGCTGATACGTGAGTTCTATGTACGATTTCCCTGGAGACCTGGGGCCCCGGGTCTTCCTGGGAGGGGGCATAGTGTCATGTCACGCGGGAGACTGGGGTCTGCCGCTCCCATTTCCTCCTGGCGAGCCTACCCGCGCGTTAGCGTCTGGGGACTCGCCGGGAGGGGAGCGACTGGTTACGGGGCCGGCGGCCTTCGGCGCATGCGCGGGAGACCTCTGTCTCGGTTCCGCGCATGCGCCGTGGACTGGGCTCGCCTCCTTGGAGGGGCTTGCCTTCCAAGCCTCGTTGTGGGTTTGCCGGCGCCCGGAAACGGAACGGCTTGCGTTCCAGGCCTCTCGGGCGCCGGCGGCCCATAAAAGAGGCCGCGAGTCAAAGCGGGTCGCGTCTCAACGCGGTTCGCCTCGCTCGCCTCGTTGTTCCTGCCTCCAGCACTTACCTGGGCCCTGTCTTGGGCCAGCCTGCCTCCAGTCCTTACCTGGGTCCTGTCCTGGGTCAGCCTGCCTCCAGCTCTTACCTGGGTCCTGTCTTGGGCCAGCCTGCCTCCAGTCCTTACCTGGGTCCTGTCCTGGGCCAGCCTGCCTTCAGCTCTTACCTGGGTCCTGTCCTGGGCCTGCCTGCCTCCAGTCCTTACCTGGGTCCTGCCCTGGGCCAGCCTGCCTCCAGCTCTTACCTGGGTCCTGTCCTGGGCCTGCCTGCCTCCAGTCCTTACCTGGGTCCTGTCCTGGGCCAGCCTGCCTCCAGTCCTTACCTGGGTCCTGCCCTGGGCCAGCCTGCCTCCAGCTCTTACCTGGGTCCTGTCTTGGGCCAGCCTGCCTCCAGCTATTACCTGGGTCCTGTCCTGGGTCAGCCTTCCACCAGCCCTTACCTGAGCCCTGTCCTGGGTCATCTACCACCAACTGTGTATCTGGGTCATACCCTATGTTAGCCTGCACTCTCCTGTTCCATCCTGGGCACGTTTAGACAGTTCTTTATTTGGCCAGACAGCAAGCTCCATCTGACCTCCCTCTTTCCTGTCTTGCCTGACTCCGAACTTTATCCTGTGTACCATTGGAACCATCAGCACCAGCCAAGCTCCTTTTGCCTACTGCGAATACCCTTTCTGCCACACTGGTCTATCTACCAACTGTCGCTGCACAGAGGTTCTTGGAAGATTCATGGTCTTGACAACAAGCTCCACCTGGACTATGGTTCCATCCATCTGAGCCTACAATCCTCTTGTCACGCTTATCTGGAGAGTGCCTTTTGTGACATTGGGAGTTGGTCCATCCTCCACCCAGTTCCTCTTTTGGGTGGTGGAGAGGCTGGTTCCTCGTGCCGCTAGTTCATCAGTTCCGGGACTCCAGACTGGCGACCTCTGCGAGACCAACCACCAAGACTGCAGGTACGCGGTCCTCTTGGGCCAACCAGCTTGACAAAAAGAGATCTTAGGGCATTCTGGGCTATTTTTTCAGCCAAAAACCAGGTTGTGGTTGTTGACCAATTGAATGCCATCCCGGAGGTTCAATGGGTAGACCATTATACCGAACTCTTTGGTAGAGGGGAAGAGGGGCTAGAACACTGTACAACTAGGGAGGTTGCACCAAACGCTAGGTAGGAGGGAGCCCATCATCGATTATGAGACAATAGTAGGGTTAATTGTCAAAGCCAAGAAATCTAGAAAACTTTGGGCAACACTTCTGTGTCTGCTATTTCAAGACGTAGTAAATACTGGTAATGGTCCACCAGTTGGCAGACTGCCCACATTGTTCCCATTTTTAAGAGAGGTCAATGAACCTTGGTCAAGAATTATAGACCAATCTCTCTTATTGATGCGGACTGTGAGCTTTTTGCTTCTATGCTTCTTTCTCATCTCAATGTTTGGATTAAGAAAAACCATATCCTTCTGAAACAACAAACAGGCTTTAGGGTTGGCCATTCAACTAACCTTAATGGCTTTATTCTAACTGCCTTACAAAGCACAACATGGGGAAAATTTGGCGGTACTCTCTATGTTGCCTCAATCGATTTGTCAGATGCATATGATTTGGTAATCTAATTATGGCAATGTATGAGAACTCGGGGGTCCATATTAGGATTGATCTAGAAAGAACACTCTGCAGAAAAATAAAGACACGTATTGGGGTCAGACAGGGCTCTTCCTTAGCTCCATGCCTTTTTATTCTCTACCTGGCAAATGTAGGGGAGTTTCTTGGAAATACAGATTTGGTGAACGCAAAATTGGGGGATCTCAGGCTCTCTTGGTTGGCAAATTCTGACGATATCCTTCTCTTTGATCAGACCAAAGTGGGCATGCAAAGACTTATATGCAAGTTTGAAGAATACTCCACACTTAATGGGCTAAAAATTAACCTGAGTAAAACTCGCACGATGGTCTTTTCTAAGGGGAAAAAAGGAACAAACAAGTGTGGAAAATTGGCAGCGAAAATATTATGAGAGCACATAAAATTGTCTATGTGGGATTCCTTATTTTGGCCCAACCATCGGCCGCTGAACTAAGACGCTCACTCAGACATAAAGTACTCCCGCTTATTTCACAATCTATTAAGCTAGATAACAAATAGGGCAGGTTCTCTTTGAAGCCAGTGGTAGATTTATTCAAGGGAAAGGTGACACAGAAATTAATATATGGAATGGAACTACACTATCTGGCTCTCTTGACTTTTTGGGACACCCTTCAGGGTATTTATTGGAGAAAGGTCATGAAACTGCCCAATTTTGTCCCGATATCGGCTATAAGGTTTGAATTGGGCTTGCGTTATTTTCTTCCCTGCTCTGCCCTAAACATGACACACTCTATGATGATATGGGTAAAACGCTCTTCTCACAGGGATCCCTAGACCGAAACCTATATGTTAAAAAGTAGCGATCTCTGTGACAAGACCCTATTAGATGCGACTACCGATAGGGATACTTTGTTGACTAACCCGAACAAAGTTAAAGAGCCCTTTTCTGTTGTGATTGGAATGATACGCTGGAAAAATTGCATACTTATCCATCTCTCTGTGACATACAATTTGATCATAAGAAAAGAGGCTGCTTGTCTTTTATTTTGACACAATTTCCTAACCGCCACTACCGTTCACTACTCCTGAAACTTAGATGGAATATTTTGCCTCCTAAGGAAGTTTTATTTGGAAGGAAGGAGATTAGTGACTTGGATCTTACATGTCGTTTCTGCTACAACCCTGGGGCTATTGAATCTGCACGTCACTTCTTTTTAGACAGTGTTGCACTGACGGGTCTTAGGGCCATCTATTTAGGCAGATTCAATACTCTGGGACTCCTGGGGGCAGAAAATATTATTTGGTCGCACTGTCTCTCTATCTCTAAAACTAAAGATGGACTTGCGGTAGCAGGCTTTATTCTCGGCACTCGCTTCATCATGGGCCGAATGACTGAGGAGGAAGGTGGCAGTTCTGTGATCAGCTTCTCAAGTGGGACATGCAGTGTCAGGTGGGAGGAGAGCAGAAAGTGGTCAGTCCACAAGAGAGGAGTGGTGAGAGGGTTAGAGAGGGGGATGTCTGAGGAGATGAGACATCAAACGGGTGGCCGGCAGAGTGTGTTGAACCAGAGGGAAGAATGGAAAGATAGAGATACCTGCCTCTCTCAAACTTGAGCAGAACCATCTCCCTTTTCCAGAAGCAACTCAAGACCTTCCTTTTCGCTTCTGCTTTCAGTCTTCCACTCCCCTGCTAATGCACCCGACGGCTCCGTACACTGTTCCTGCATGTCCAGTTGCCCTTGCACTGTCTCTGGGCTCTCCAGCATGTAAGCATCTGTATCTGCAGCCCTACAGTCCCTTCTCTCTGCACTCATGAGCAGACCGCTGGCTGCACTTGTGAGTTAACTGCACTTCCCCCTTCCCCTCCCCCTTGCAGTTCTCCCCTTTCCTCTTCCCCACAGGTGCACGATCTGAATGACACAAGACCTAGTAAGATTGTTATTTTGTCCTCCCTTTGCCTCACCTCCTTGTCTTCTTGTGCCTAGAAACAATTGTGTGCAGGTGTGTTATGAATGCCACATCATATCATATCATGTCATGTCATGTCATGTCAGAGAGTCTCAGGAAGAGGATGCAGAAGAGCTCAGGAGAGGGATTGGAAGCATCCAGGTGGATGTTGAAGTCTCTGAGGAGGAGAAGCTGAGAGATAGAGGCGAGAAGAGGAGACGTCAGCCCAGTAAGAGAGGAATAGGGTGGCCTGGGCAGGTCGCCTGTAGATGATAGGCAAAGACAGAGAGTGGCCAGGAGAGATAGAAAGCAGGCATTCAAATGAGGAGTAGGCTTGCATAGGAATGACAGAATCAGAGACCCTCTCCAGAAAGATCAGGGCCACTCAACCACCGGCTGGTAGTTTCTGGGCTTGGAGAGGAACTTGTAGCCTTCTGGGAGAAGAGTTTCAAAACTTGTGACAGATCTGGCCGTGCACCATGTCTTGGTGAGGGTGAGGACAACCAGGTCAAGGTCTGCAAGGAGGCGGCAGATGTCAAAAGAGTGTTTGACAGCAGAGCAAGAGTTGAGAGTAGCGACGTGGAGCAGGTTGCCACATTTGAAAGACTTTAGAAGTGGGGTACAGGAGGGAGGTACACCCAGCAGAGGTTGTAGATTGGGCCTAGAATGGGTAGAGGCAATAGACAAAGGTGGCATGGGGGTCAGAGAGGAGGAGAAGGTAGGTGCCAGAGGAAGGAGGTGGCAAACGAGACAGAGGTGTTAGAAGGAGTAGCAGGAGAAGAGAGGAAGTTGATAAGATGCAGGAAGTTCCTAACAAAAATGAGGCAATTGGACAGAGGGGCCTGGACCAAGATGGGCCCATTAAGATAGGCATTAATTATGATTTTGGAGGAGTGGAAGGAAGCCAAGAGGGCCTCCCTTAGGTGCCACCATTAATGGAGGAGGAGATAGGAGAGAGAACATATATGTCAGTGAGAGACTGTCTGGAGGAATAACTGATGTAGGTATCAGCAATAGGGAGGCCTGGGTTGGAGACCAGGATATACCTCTTGAACTTTTTCCTTCCAGACTTAGTGAGAGGGATAGGATAAGCGATAGAGTAGCAGTTAGAGAATATGGGAGAAATGGACAGCACCATAGGGGTGTGAGGAGGAAAGTTGGAGGAGAGAGAGAGAGAGAGAGAGAGAGATAGAGAGAGAGAGAGAGAGAGAGAGAGAGAGAGAGAGAGAGAGAGAAAAGAGAGAGAGAAAAAGAGAGAGAGAAAGAGAGGAGCACAGCCCAGTACCGCGCACCACATGATGTGCAGGAGTGGGGTGGGGGTTCAAACAGGGGAGCACAATAGTAGGCAAACACAAGGAAGAAGCAAGGCTGGGCACACAACAAGGTGGGGCGCGGCACAGTAACAGCAGTAATCAAGTGGACTGGGGACCTAGATAATTGGAGAGGGCTTAGTGGGACAGCAGAGACACAGTAACAGCATCAACCACAGGGGAATGGGGTCCTAGAGAATGGGAGAGAGCCTAGTGGAGCAGTAGAGACACAGTAACAATAGTGGAATGGGGACCTAGAGAGAGGGGGAGAGACTAGTGGAACAGCAGAGACACAGTAACATCAGAGGAATGGGAACATGGAAGTGAGAGAGAGCCTAGTGGATATAGTAATACAGTAGCAACAATGTCTGAGGAGTAGAAACCTTGGAGGGGAACAGACCTAGAACACAACAGTTTGCAACAGCAGACTAGGGAGACAGAAAAGATTCAGAAAAAACAATGTACAGCTAACCACAAGGGAGGGGAAGCCTAAGATCACGCAGAGACAGAGAACGGTAAGTCAGTTGTATAGGTGGAAGTACACAAAAATGCCAGGCAGTTCAATAAAGAGCAGTAGTGGCTGCTCTCACTGCCCACACCTTACTTACATTGTGGTCGCTGCTGGTCAACAGCTGTGCAGCATACTCGCTCTCTGCGCCGAACCCTTCCGATCGCTGCTGGTCAACGACTGTGCAGCATACTCGCACTCTGCACTGATTCCTTCCAGTTGCTGCTGGTGAACGGCTGCCCAGCGTACTCTCAATCTGCGCCACTACCTCTTTGTCTGCAAACACCTGTGGCACACAACACTGTGGTCTTGTCCTGCGCAGGCTTTGCAGCAGAGGGTCCGATCATGGGTTTTTAAAGTCTACACTGTGAGGACATAGAGCAATATGCAATGTATCAAACAGCCAGTGTCTCCTACTGTCCTGCAGCGCACAACATCGCAGCCTTGTAATGCTCAGGCTTTGCCACAGGGGTCCGATCCTGTTTTTAAAGGCTATGCTGCATGGACGTAGTGCAACGTGCAACATATCAAAAGGCCAGCGTCTTCTGCGGTCCCATAAATTCAAACTTTAACTTTAGACTGTGTTTGCCTAGTTCATTTTGAGATGCACTTTAAAATGTACTGAGAACAGGAAATTGCAGATTTTCTTTGCTTATGTATACACAGCTTTTGACCACTGGAAGACTTAGCTACAACCTGGGTTATATGTTGTTCCAACTACATACACAAATATTCCCCTGCTTGCATAAACTTTAATATATATATATATATATATATATATATATATATATATATATATATATATATATATATATATATATATATATATATATATATATATATATATATATATTACATGGCCACGGTAGTGGCCATGTAGTTATGGTTAAGTTGCTGTTTCCATAGGAAGAGCACTTTTTGGGTGGCTTATAACTTCGCTCTCCCTGGACGGATCCTCACCAAACTTTGCAAAAAAAGTAGTTGGGTCACTCTGAAATTTTTTGCAAAGTTTGGTGAGGATTCGTTCAGGGGGGGAAAGTTATAGGGGGGGTCCCAAAACTTTTTTTTTCCCATAGACTGAATGGGAAAAAACTTTGTGCACGGCTACAGCCCGAACCGCTGGACGGATTTACACCAAATTTGCGGCAGGAGCGGCGGCCTGGTCCCAAAAGCGTGCTTTTGTAAATTTGGTGTAAATCTGTCCAGTAGTTTTTTAAAAAATGACCAAAATGTAAGGCAAAAAAATTAGTGATATCTGCGTTCGCTTCTCGGACGGACTTCCCTGTTCACTCCGCGGACAGCACCCCGATTGGCCCATGGCCTTGCGTCATGTCCACGGACATGCGACGTGTTCGCTGATTGGACGGCGAGGGGCGTGGAGCGCGTCAGATTTTCTGTGGCGCCCGCCATCTTGTATTCGCAGTCGACCGCGTACAGCGCAGTGAAACGTGGATAAAAAATTGTATTTAGTGCCGTGTGTTGGTGTGTAAGAGTGTTTGGGGAGGGTTGGGGAGTATGAGATAGGTTCAATGTTTTTTTTTATGTGCTAGACCTTTTTATTGCATTCGTTACAGGGTGCGTAATGAAACGCGCCCAGTCGTCTCCAGTACTACGCGACTTTACACAGAACCCGGAAGACAACACACATTATGTCACAACACAGCGCACCACAATTCGGAATATGAAACTGTGATTTAAAAGCAAAGAGCAAGATTGTAAATGTTGTAAAGTACATTTATTTGACATCAAATGTTTAGAGAATATTCAGCAATTTGCATTTGTCTTTGTTGTCGGTCTGCAAAAGTTCATGTTGAGGCACGCGATGTTCCTTTGCGGTACAGAGGGTGTTAGATTAGCTTACAACTCAGTGCACCACAATTCGAAATATGAAACTGTGGTTTAAAAGTAAACAGCAGGATTGTACATTTGGTAAAGTACATTTTTTTCACATGAAATGTTTAGTGAATATTCAGCGATTTTCTATTGTCTCTGCTGTCGATCAGCAAAAGTTTATTTGGAGCCACGCGTTGTTCCTTTGCGGTAGATAGGCTGTTGGTTTATGATAAAAGCAGTAAATGGTCGCTCTGATAATCGGAAGGTTGCTCCAAGAACGAGCCATTAGACCACCCTATTGGTTTGTATGTTGTTTGTAGCCGCTAGTACTGCGTAAGGGCATATTGGTCCTTGGCGATTGTCCCATAAAATGGTGAGGGTCATGACGTTGCATATTTGGACTTTCACCTGGCAGTTGAAGACCCCATCCGCTGGAGTCTGTAAATCGAGACATAGACAAAAAGGGGCCACGTACCTGTTTTAAAAAACATAAATTAGTCTCACCAGCCGATCTTCATTAAAAATCAACATTTTATTTATTAGGGCGTGAAACTATTTGCTATCGAAGATAGTGCAACAGAATATGTTAATAATAAAATAATAATATTTTCCCATTCATATAGGGCTAAGAACCGTGAGGTATGTAAGCGGTGCTTATTATTAACCACGGTGTGTGGTGCTCATTTATCGACCACGGAAGGAAGAAAGGCTGAGTTTGGCCTTGCCGGGATTCAAACTTGCGTTAGCAAGCTGTGCACGGATGTCAAAGCGAGCGCTGTACTCGCTGTGCCACTTGACAGGCTACAGTAAAGTGGCACAGCGAGTAGAGCGCTTGACTACCTATAGACCGGTTAAATTATTTCTATTCACCCACCCTGTGTCGTCTGCCTTTTTCAGAGCCCTCTAAACGACAGGGGATCAATTCGGCAGTGATAGTGCGCGGTAGAAAACATTATGCCACTTTCAACGAACAAGTTCAACTTGAGCGGTCTTTAATGCTACGCTATTGTAATTATATTTGGTATAAAGTAATCTAAAGGGTTACTTACAGTACAATTGCAATTTCCATTGTCTACGAGTGGTGCAGTCCCAAAATACGACTTTGCGTGTGCCAACGATCTTTCGTATAGTGATATAATATATAAAAGTGGTTTTGTTTCAGAAATTTCATCTTTATCTTCTCTTACGTTTTAGCAACACTCCTTCAAGAGAAGTCTTTCATCACAATCTCTGTCTGTCAAGGTCAAAACACAATACAACCTTATAGTCCGCTTCGTGAGCCTCTCCGGGGCCCGAGAAAAAAATGGAAGCTGCTGACCTTCACTGTGAACAAGCATAAATTCTTACTTTGCAACATTCTGTGTAAAGCCATCTGTAGAAGTTGTGGAAGCAGCTGACCTTCACTGTGAACGAGCATACATTCTTACTTTGCAACATTCTGTTTAAAGCCATCTGTATAAGTTGGTTTTTGCACACCATGTTTGTATATTGTTTGCGTGATATTAAAAAAACTTTGTTAAAGGGACGTTATGGTTAAGTTGCGCTACTAAAAACCTATGAAATTCAGTGAAAAAACTTTGTTAAAGGGACTTTATGGCTCAAAGTAAAACCGAAAAACTCCTGAAATTCGCCAGTTATGGTAACATAAGCAACCATAACTCGCGCCACCGTGCACTGCTAAAACTAACACCCAGGACATCAAAGATGACATTACAAATGTCATTGATGACATCACTGATGACATCACATGGCTGGCTCTCCCTTTTTATCCTTTACTGACATATTGAAGCCACATAGTTTTCTTCAGTAACAGTCAGGAAGTAAAAATTGAAAAGGTACTATATTTGTAGACTTAGGGTCCTGTCACATCATATGAAACATATACATAGCGGAAGATACAGGCTTGAAAGAGAGCAATCCTTTCTGTGTATGAAGATAATCATTATGGTTATCAGCACTTTCTCATAGTTTTATTTTTATGACTCTACCTTCCCTCTATATGCTCACATTTGTATATATTATACTCACTCTCCAAAGAGTCAATGGGAAAAGAATTTTGCTCGCGCATACAGCCCAAACCGCTGGACGGATTTCCACCAAATTTGGACCAGGAGGAGCGGCTTGGTCCCGAAAGCGCGCTTTTGCAAATTTGGTGAAAATCCATCCAGTAGTTTTTTTTTTTAAATGACCAAAAAGTAGGTAAAAAAAAATTAGTGATATCTGTGTTCGGTTTGCGGATACACTTCCCTGTTCGCTCCGCGGAAAGTGTCCTGATTGGCCAATCGTCTTGCGTGATGTTCGCGGACATGCAAAGTGTTTACTGATTGGACAGCGTGGAGCGTGAAGCGCGTCAGATTTTTCGGTAGCGCCCGCCATCTTGGATTCGCGGACGTCCCCGGACAGCGCGGTGAAACTTTGTTCAAAATGTGTATTTTGTAGAGTGTGTTGGTGTGTAGGAGTGTTTGGGGAGGGTGGGAGTGTATGAGATAGGATGAAAGTTGTGTTTTTTATGTGTTAGACGTTCTTTTTGTGTTCGATTTGTTTGCGGCCATCACGGGTGTTCTGAAATGTTCTAAATAAACTGACTAGGGGGTGTTCTAAGGAGTCAATATGTGTCCGTTTTGTTCGCAAGCAAAGTGAAACTGTTCTAAGAACACTCGCGGTGTCCGGGGAGTGTTCGTAGGTGGTGTCCTGAGGACGCTGTTCGTATTGTTCTCTGTCAAGATGAATGTGTTTTAAGAACACGCGCGGTGTCCTGAAATGTTCGCAAATAAACAAAATGGGGGTGTTCTGAAGACGTTTTTGAGAACACTCCCGGTGTCCTGAAATGTTTGTAGGGGTTGTTCTGAGGACGCTGTCCGTATTGTTATCTGTCAAGTTGAATGTGTTCTAAGAACACTAGCGGTGTCCTGAAATGTTCGCAAATAAACAAAATGGGGGTGTTCTGAAGACGCTTCTAAGAACACTCGCGGTGTCCGGGGAGTGTTCGTAGGGGATGTCCTGAGGACGCTGTCCGTATGTTCTCTGTCAAGTTGAATGTGTCCTAAGAACACTCGCGGTGTCCTGAAATGTTCGCAAATAAACAAAATGGGGGTGTTCTGAAGACGCTTCTAAGAACACTCGCGGTGTCCGGGGAGTGTTTGTAGGGGGTGTCCTGAGGACGCTGTCCGTATTGTTCTCTGTCAAGTTGAATGTGTCCTAAGAACACTTGCGGTGTACTGAAATGTTCGCAAATAAACAAGATGGTGGTGTTCTGAAGAGGCTTCTAAGAACACTCGCGGTGTCCGGGGAGTGTTCGTAGGGGGTGTCCTGAGGACGCTGTCCGTATTGTTCTCTGTCAAGTTGAATGTGTCCTAAGAACACTCGCGGTGTCCTGAAATGTTTGCAAATAAACAAAATGGGGATGTTCTGAAGACGCTTCTAAGAACACTCGCGGTGTCCGGTGAGTGTTCGTAGGGGGTGTCCTGAGGACGCTGTCCGTATTGTTCTTTGTCAAGTTGAATGGTCCTAAGAACACTCGCGATGTCCTGAAATGTTCGCAAATAAACAAGATGGTGGTGTTCTGAAGACGCTTGTAAGAACACTTCCGGTGTCCGGGGAGTGTTCGTAGGGGGTGTCCTGAGGACGCTGTCCGTATTGTTCTTTGTCAAGTTGAATGTGTCCTAAGAACACTCGCGGTGTCCTGAAATGTTCGCAAACAAACAAGATGGTGGTGTTCTGAAGACGCTTCTAAGAACACTCGCGGTGTCCGGGGTGTGTTCGTAGGGGGTGTCCTGAGGACGCTGTCCGTATTGTTCTTTGTCAAGTTGAATGGTCCTAAGAACACTCGCGGTGTCCTGAAATGTTCGCAAATAAACAAGATGGTGGTGTTCTGAAGACGCTTCTAAGAACACTTCCGGTGTCCGGGTAGTGTTCGTAGGGGGTGTCCTGAGGACGCTGTCCGTATTGTTCTTTGTCAAGTTGAATTTGTCCTAAGAACACTCGCGGTGTCCTGAAATGTTCGCAAATAAACAAGATGGTGGTGTTCTGAAGACGCTTCTAAGAACACTCCCGGTGTCCTGGAATGTTCGTAGGGGGTGTCCTTAGGACGCTGTCCGTATTGTTCGTTGTTAAGTTGAAAGTGTTGTAAGAACTATCGCGTTGTTCTGAAATGTTCGGAGGGGGTGTCCTGAAAACGGTGTCCGTATTTTTCGCTGGCAAGTTCAAACTGTTCCAAGAAGTTTCCCATAGATCATAGTTGAAATGTTTGACTCTATAAATGTGATATGCTGCGGTGGTTGTTGCCAGCGCATAGAGTCTTGGGTGCATGGCCATTTGGCCATGCACCCAAGATTGTATGCCCTGGCAACAACCACCGCAGCATATCACATTCATATTTGCTTATAACTTTGGGTGAAAAACAAATGTATAAGGAACAAAGGTATTAGATACTATGGATGTGATATGCTGCTATGGTTGTCCTTATTATTGTATACTTACTGTTTGGTCTAGTAATGGGAGTCCATGTTTTTCTTCTTCATTTCTGTGATAAAAGAAAATAGCATGTTAGTATTAGTATTTTGTAATGACTTATTACATTGTATAAGCAATATACTATTATTTTTTTCGACCCTCATATTTAGTAGAGTACAAATCAGAGTACTGTGCAATTTGCTCAGTTTCTGTATTTGTTGCTAAAATCATTGGGTCTGTGGGAGAAAAAAAATCCATGTTGGATTAAAAAAAAACCTTTTTCTGTTATGCTACAGTTTATTTGTTTGTTTGTTTTCAGTGTTCACTTGTTGTTTCTGGCTAATGCTTTATACTTTGCTTTGTTGTATTCTTTTTGGAGCAGTAACAGATTCTTCATTTGTTTTGATATTATAAAATTTTGGAGCAGTTAGATACCAATTGGCGTATTCTAACTGTCTATTTTTTTAATATATTTTAGTGGTTTTGATTTATCTATTTGGATATTGTTAAATTTTGGGACAGTTAGATACCAATTGGCGTATTCTAACTGTGTATTTTTTGGCCTAATTTAGTGGTATTCATTTATCTGATTAGTTGTTGTAGAATCTTTGAGCTGTTAGATAGCTTTTGGAGTATTCTAACAGTTTATATTATTTTAACACACATTTATAATTTTGGGACAGTTAGATACCAATTAGCGTATTCTAACTGTGTATTTTTTGGTCTAATTTAGTGGTATTCATTTATCTGATTAGTTGTTGTAGAATCTTTGAGCCGTTAGATAGCTTTTGGAGTATTCTAACAGTTTATAATTTTGTAACACAAATTTACTTAAAGGTTTAAATACAGTTTATTTATCAAATTTTGGTTTTAAGAACATCAAATAAGCATTTGTAAGATTTGCTGGTAATCTCTGCTTTAGAGTAATGGTACTATCATTACATTCAAACCATCCACATTTCTTTTTTATATATGCAGTGTAGTGGCCTGAATTGGTTGTGGTTCCTGCGTGGTAGATTATACCTATTGTTGTGAAGGTTTTCTTACCAAGTGATATTTGACCATGTGTGAATCCAGTCAGCTTGCAGTTGTTTTTGGTACCATCTGCATTGTAACGTAGAAGCATTAGTATTACGTATTTACTATGTGTTTGTATTACTAACGTGGAGCGATTATCTGAACTGCAGGTAGAGCATAATCTACCATGGTTTGCATTTTGTACAAGTTGCTGAAATGGAATGGATTCACAATTTGGTATTGATATATATATGAAGCGTTCATTGGGGATTTCTTCTTGTGTCACATTGTTGCAGAGAGTGCATGTATGTTTCCACATGTATGAAATCTGAAAGATTTCATTTATAGGTATGTTTTTGTTTTCCAGTACTTGTAGTAAGTACATTAGAAATTCTTGTGGATCTTCCTGTGAGTTTATAGTGAATTTCACCATTCCAGCACAGTAGTCCAATTATCGTCTTATTCCAAAAACACTATGTGTTGTCAGGATTGTTTGCTGCATTTCTGTGAAGTACTAACATTTGCAAACACAATGGGTCTGTACTGTGTGAGTAAATGTTGTCAACGATTGGTGGTAATTGAAATAGAATATTCATTGCTACATTTGCATAGCAACTTACACCAACTATATTTGAGAATTTAAATGGTCCAGGTAGTTCTGTATCTAACTGCTTTTTTGGGAGTTGGTCTTCCTTCTTAAAGGAGTACCTGGTTTACTTTCTCTAATTGATTATTTTTTTGTTTGTGGTACTTGATGAAGTATTAGTTTCTTTTACTCTCTTTGGAGGATTTGCAGTAACGTCCTGTTGCATTTCTGTTTGATTTTGTTTTCTTTACAACGTTTTAGTTTTTGTGGAACAGAATATATGTTTAGATGGGGAGTGTATAGTGAGCGAAGTCTATTATATTCTAAAATGCAAGGAATATTAGCGTTTACTTTACTTGCATCAAAGTTGATTAGAAATAGAGCGTCAAGTGTACGTAAGCGTGATAGTGCTACGTAGCTCATGCCTTCTTTAAAGACTGTGTTACCAATATCTATCATTGCTTTGTCTAGGGTAAGACCTTGTGATTTATGAATCGTGACTGCGTATGCAAGAGTTAGAGAAAATTGTTCTCTGCGTACATACATATCTTTGAAGAGAAGGAATCTAGCTGTTGAGCGGCCTATCCGTTTTACTTCTGAAAGTTTGTCAAAGAGTATATTGACAAACTGAATTTTGTTGTCACGTGGGTATGTTTGAAAGCCAACAACTGTACCCAGTGCTCCATTAACTAGTCCTTGGTCCACGTCAAGGTTACGTTTAAGCATTACTCTGCAATTTAAGGATAATTTTAACATCTTTTCTAAGCCTGCTGTGTTTGAGATTGATTTTTCTAAATTATTTAGTCTTGTTGTGGCTTGGTCACACATGGGTAGTGTCATACCATGTACATCTAGTTTGTCTGTGGCGCTAATTTCCATTATTGGTTGCATTTCTTTACTTAGCATGATTTCATTGAATTTGAAACAGCTTGCAAGAGTTGGCATTAAGGCCATACAATTGACATTTTTGTGGGCTAATTGTTCCATAACATCTGTAGCACATGCATTATCGCCATAAAGTGCATTAATCTGCCGGGTTTTCAATGTTGCTTCTGCTTCTTTAGAAAGTATACCAACTCTCAAACTTTTTAAAATGTTGGCATAAGTTAGATCTGCAGATTGGCGCATGTTTTCTGTTAATTCTCTGTATTGGAAATGTTGCCAAAGGTTGACATTTCCAATGCTGCCAACAGTTTTACGGCAGAGTTTGTGCCCTAATGTTTTAAAAATAGGTTCACCTTTTACTAGTGTTAATTGAAGCAGATCTCCAAAAACAATAATGTGTTTTCCTGCAAAGAGCTCTTCATAGTCTGTTTTGAGTACTTCTTGTAATCTGAGGTGAATCAAAGCTAACATCAGGTTGGAGACCATGCTCACTTCATCTATTAGTAGCATTTTCATTTGTTTCAATACTCTGCGTAATTCCATTGCAGCTTCTGCAGAAAGTTTGTAATAGTCTAATTTGTTCTGGTGTTCTACTGGTAATAGTAGTAATCAGTGTAATGTAACACCACCTATGTTGTAGGCAGCTAAACCTGTGGGGGCAGTGACAACAGCTGACAGTTTGTTGTGTGTCAATTGTTGAAGGAACTTACTAATGATTTTGATTAGGAATGTTTTGCCAGAACCAGCTTCACCACTGACGTACAGTAGTATAGGTTTATAATTATGGCAGGAACATTCTTTATTTTCATGTTTTACACCATGTGCAATTTGTTTTGTTACTTCTTGAAAAATGCTACTTTGCTCATTGTTTAGTTTTGATTGTAGTATAGTTAAGTCTTCTACTTTTAGTTTTGTTTTCTACTTCTATCATAGCTAATTCTGCCTCATCTGTTATTAGTGGTTCTTCCAGTGGTTCTTGGCTTCCTGTTACAGAAGGTTTACTACTGTCAGGAGTATCCTTATCTAGTTGGGCTTGGAGTTCTTCTTCATGTTGCTGTTCATTGTGCAACATTGTTTTGCACTGTGTAAAGTTTACATCAGTTATAGTGCTTTCATTTGCTTTGAAAGCATCCTCATATGAGTCATAGTTATCTAGTAATTGTTCTTCTTTTCTCCATGGTATGAAGAGTTGTAGCAGGGACATGTAATATACTTCTTTATGTTGAGGAGTCTTCAATGACAATTTGATATGATTAATTAAATTTGGTTTAGTGAGTTTAACTAAGCTGCCTTCACAGTCTGTCACTCTATATTTACCTTTTTTTTCATCGGGTTTCATATTATTTTTGTATGTGTAGTTTTGGGCTATTTGGTATAGACACATACTTTCCAAAGTATTACTTCTGTTTGGGTAGTATGTGTCCAATAAATTGTTTTTTAAAATGTCTTGGCTGTTGGGATCATGTTTGGCTATTGTTTCTATATCTTCATATGATTTTAGAACTCTTTTTCTAGATTTAGCTGGACCAAGACTTAGCCATACTATATTTTCAGATTTACCATACAATGAAGTACCAGTTAAACGATCAGCTGCTTCATAAGATCCACATTCTCTATGGGTGAGCATTTTTATGCCCAAGCTGTATAATTTCTGAGATACTGTTTTATCTGATGACAGGTCATTCCATAGGTCTTGGAGCTTGTCTTTTCTGCTTTAGTTAAGTATGCTGTGACATATCGTGCAACTGCAGTAGAATTGTCTGCAATGTACTGCACATCTATGTTTGCATTCCATAAGTGGGCAATGATTGCATTATAATCATTGATATATTTTTCTTCTTCTTTTCTTTTTATGTAATATGTATTTTTAGGTGACTTTCCTTTAACAGTATGTCTAACTGAAGACATGAGGTTGTTTACTTGACCTGTATTTGTAACTCGTCTAGGGAAACCAAATCGGCATTTGGTGTAGTATTTGCCTTTGTTTTTGTATTTGCGACGACAATATTTTCCACATTTGTGTCTTTGAAATTGTAAAATGTGTGCACGAAGATCACTATTTGTGGCTTCTGATGGAATTTCACAAGTGACATATTTTTCAATAAACTGTAAAACAGTGGCATCACTGTCTTGACAAAATTTAGGAGCATCTTTAATCCATAAAAGCATGTGGATATGTGGTGCTCCTCTGGCTTGGTATTCTTTTCTCCAAAAGAAGTGTTGCACTTCTCCAAGGGGAGGAACAGTCTTATTACAAATAAAATGTAGCATAGCAATGAAGCGATGGTGAAAATATCTTGAAACATTAACAGGATCCAAAGAACAAAGTTCTCCAGGTGTTAGAATATCTATGTTTGTTTTGTTTTTATTTGATATGCGTAGGAAATCATGTAAATCTTCCCATGCATATTCTGCACAACTTAATGTAACAAACCAAGTGGGTGGGCCAAGGTTTCTGATCATACAACGTACATCTCCATGAAGTCGAAACCAGTACTCTTTAGTACCACGCATATTTGCTAATAGATTTGTAATATTTGATTGTAAAACCTCATCCTTTTGTTGCACTTTCTCTAATAATTGTGTAGCTGTCATATTTTGAAAGGGTGATCCTGATTTTAATATGTGTGCAGCTCCGTAACATAAAGTTGCTAGTTCACTTTCAAAGAGTAGGTGGAGTATGTATTCCACATTTTGTCTAAATCTGGGATCTTCAGAATACATCCGTAATGAGCGGTATTCTGAAGCTGATATTTGAATAGGTCTATCATCATACCTTCCTCCTTTGCCAGTAGGAAAGAGTAGAGGAAAAGCACGTGCTTCTATACTTTTTTCCCATATACTGATTGGCGATCCTTTTGTTTGACGCATTTGGTAAGTTTCTAGTACATCTTGAACGGTGTCATTACAGTCAAAGGATGAATTGTATAATGGTCTAAAGTATTTGATATTGTAGCAGGATCTAGTAGCTCAAATTGACCAGCTTCTTGTGTTTCTTGAATTATTTCAGTTGTATCTTTCAAGTTTTCTTCAATATTAATTTCTTTGTAATATTCATTATTCTCTTTAAGATATTGGAAGGCTTGTCTAACTTTATATAAATCTACCAGCTGTTGCCATATTTTTTTGTCTTTTGTAGGTACTCCATTTACTAATATAATTAAAGATTGCTGCATTGGACGTTGCACTCCCAGAGTATGCACATTTTCTTTTAGATTTAATGGTAAATAAACTACTTTTCCACGAATGCCTTTTACCAATTCATAGGGAGGTAATTTTGCTGTTTTTGGTTGAAGGCGTATTATTGCTTGAAATGGGTGTACTGTTTGAATTATGATGCTCTCATATAAATTAAGTTGTTGTAGAGGTTTTGGTACTGGGTATAATTCCAAATTATTTGTGATAGAACGTGAAGGAGTTTGGTTGTTGTCAAGTTTTGTAGTGCAATAACTGCAAAGTATTAAGGGCTCAGTTATTTCATATTTGTTTTCTGCTAGAAGGTAGAGAGCTAATTCAAACCATTTAGAATCTTCATTGTCTTCTATTTTGTATGATAGGTCCACAGTTTTTGTGTTACTTTTATAAAAAATTCTACGGCAACATACACATACATGGTTTGGTACTTCAGCTGATGTACTTTTAAATTTTAGTATTTCTTTTTTGTATGTGTTTAGCAAAAGGTTGCCATGTGTAGAATTGTTGCTTAATTGGTTTAAAGCTATTTCATTCTGTAAATGGCTTTCACTTCCAAAATATTTTTTCTGGATATAGTGAATTTCTTCAAGTAGGTCTTTTGCTGTACCATGTAGAAGGATGTTATTTAACTTTGCTAGTGCTAAAACAGGACTTTTAGCATAGTACAGTTTATAGACTAGATTTCTTATAGTTGAATGATGTGTTGATATCCTTTTGATATCATGGAAAGTGGTTTTACAAGTAGGTCCTGTAATGCAGGCCAATGAATGTCCTTGTAGTCCTGTGTACTTGCGCACTGGACAGGTATCTATATTTTGCAGTAATTTAATTTTGATTTTTGTCTTTGCTTTTTTACATATTTATTGAGGAATTGGTGTAAAGATTTGAAACATTGTTTGGGAATGTTACACATTGACGTGCATGGCCATTTGTACACTAGACGTTCTGATCCAGTTGAATGGAGGGGTAATTCTAAGTTTTCAGGGCATATTTTTGTAAGGAGTACTTCTTGTTCCATTATGGTATTATTCACTTTTTCATAACCTCGACCACTGCTATTTATGGCAATTGTATTTGTTTGCTTTTGTTTGTATGCTTCTTCATTAAAATATGGTTCTGTGCTCGTAGTGTGATTCCATTCACCTCCGCAGATACTTAAGAAGTTCTTTCTGTTGACATTTCGCTTATTGAGAAGTCTTTTTTGTAATTTAGTTATTAGTTTTGTTAGTGGTTTCATTTTATTTAACAGTAAAATAAATACATTTCTTTTGAGAAGAATTGCACTGTCCATCAATGCTTCTAAGACTAATTTCCTACGATAGGTTTTAAGCTTTGAACCTGATTTCTCTCCTGTTTTTATAAGATTTTGAAGGACTTTGTGACGGTATATTTTGGCTAAAATCTTTTCTTGGTATGCTTACTTTGCACTATATTAAAATTTAAAGAAGTAGTTTTATCTGTACTGATAGCTGATTTTCTGTTAATTGTTTTTTGGTTTGTTTTACATTTTGATAGAGGAAGCAAAGTTTTTGTACTTGAAACTTCTTGTGTTTCACTAAATGATTGTATTAGCTGTTTTGTTTCAACTTTTTCTACAAATTCTGCTAGAGATGGATGCTTATGTTGGACACCTTTATTTTCATTTGCTCTACTTTTGCGTTGCTTTCTACGGACTTGACGTTTGGTAGGCATTCTTTAGGGTCTGTTGAAAAAAATAAAGAAGATATGGGTTGGGGTGTTCTGGAATGTATGTGTGCTGTGTGCATGAGTGTTTGAGTAAGATGATAAAGATGTATGTAATGGTGTGATTGTGCATTGGGAACTAAAACTAGTAGGGATAGGTATTCTTGAATTTATGTGTTACTAAACTGGGGTTCAGATGACACAAAAAAAGTAAGCTAGTGGTGTGGAAAAGTACAAATAGTAAATCTAATGTATACAATTAAAACAGTTGTTTGTTCTATAATATGAAAATTGTAGTTGTTCAGTTGGCTAATTTGTGTGTCCAAAAATAGAAATTTGTGGGCCATTCTGGTTGTAAATCGCTGTTTAATACATGGACATTTTTGGACAAAATGGTACAAAATCTCTATTTTAAGAAACCAAAATAGCTCGTATTAATGTTATAGTATATTTGATTAATAATATAAATATTATGGTGATATTTTACTTACTTTATTTTTTTAATTAACAGGTAACTTCTTAGTTTTTCTTTCTTCTTCGAATTCGGCTGCTTCTTTTCAGGAGACTGGTCTTCACTGTAACTGTAAAAGCTTCAAATTAGTAACTTTGTTTGTATATAGCAATGTTTTTAATTTAGATATTGATTTTTTTAATTGAAATCCTCAGTGCCTTCTGTAAAACCATTAAACTAATTTATTTACATAAGATACATTGCATCAGTTCAGTACATATGATATGTTCTTAATGAACAAATTGTATTGAATGACTAACTGTAGCAAAAATAAAATATCTTTACTATGTCTTGTGAAATTTATAATATATTAGTGAATACCACTATTTCTGTAAGTAAACTGTTCTAGGTAATAGCGCCTCAATGTCATGTCTAATTTAAAGTAATTAAGTAAATAAATAAATAAAAACAAAAAATATGAAATTGTATAAGTATTTTTATAAAGGTTTAAACATAGATTGTGTTTACATGCAATTTTGTTTGAATATATGTAGTCTATATATTTAATTTAAAAAATGTTAGTTTAACATGATTTGAGTGTGTGTGTATAAAGAAAGTAAAAAGTATAAAGGTGTATAAGTGATAGTTGATTTTAGGAAATTGAAAAAAGTACAGTAAATTCATTTTACAGATTTTACAAGGTAAAAGTCTGTTTGAAAATGTGTTCATCTACCATAGCTCTCAACTCACACGCTTTTGGCGGGTGTCACACGCCTTGTAAAGGGCAGACTCACCCGCCAAGCCTCCTGCACGCCCATTCATTCCAATGGGCGTCTCACCCGCCAAAAACAAAATCGGGTGATTTCACCCGCCTGTAAAACAAAAATGGTTGAGAGCTATGTCATCTACTATACAGAAAATATGCATACCTGAAGTTTGTGTTCATGCATATGGATATGCATGGAGCTGCAAGTAGAAATCTTGAAGACTTGTACAGTATTTCTGGTAGATGCTGCTTGCCAATGATATGACACTTGTATTCAGAGAGATTCAGAGTACATTTGCAGTGCTGATCTATGATGATGCAGTTAGATGTAGAGGTCTTGAATGTGATTGGTGCATGGTCATGTGATTTTTGAGGTACATCCAATGAGGGAATGGCAGAGAGAGTGTAGTGGAAATGGTAGAAGGGCTGTTCATGTTACGATATGTCCGCGGACATGGCGGTAGTTCCCGGACATCGGGAGTTACATCCGGGGATTTTTTGGTTCAGAAGTCATGCAAATGCGAATAAGCACTGAAAGGGATTGGTCAGGAAAGTTTGGTGGGTGTGTTGTGCCAGGAGAGATTTTCTCAGATACTCTTTTTGCTGAGAGAACAAAAGATAGCTATGGCTGTGTGTTTCAGAAAACAGATTGTTTGGATTTTAGGAGATTCGTGGATACATTGGTTGAAGGTGCATGCAGAAAGCTGTGGAGTAGCTGTAGATCTTGGATTCCCACAAGTGGAAGTACACTGGCATGGAGTACGTGGAATGAAGTGGTTGGACTTGCTACCTCTCTGTGCTACTTTGGAGACAGAGCAACATCCAGACATAATTGTAATTCATTGTGGAGGGAACAGTTTAGGACATGTGACTGGAATTTTTTTGCAATTTGCTATGAAAGAAGGACTGAGGAAGGTTATGGACATGTTTCCTAATTCTCAAGTGATATTTTCACGGATTGCGCAGAGACAAATGTGGCTTCGTTCTTCTTCATTTGGTCCACAAATGGAAAAAGCAAGGCGCAATGTTAATAAGGCTGTTTGTGGCTTTCTAAGAGATTTTTGCATGTCTTCTTTTCACAATGAAAATATTATGTTTTGTAGTACATATATTTTTCGCAGAGATGGAGTCCATCTTACTTATGCTGGCAATCAGATTTTTCGGAGAAATGTACAAAATGCATTGCGACCTTTTTTGGAATTACAACAACGATTTTGAAGTAGATGTTAAGTATTTACAATTTTTGACTTACAAACACCACCCAAAAGCTCTTTTCAGAGCCACCACTTCTTTCCAGAGAAAATTACAATGTTTGTGATGGAGTAGTAACCCAATTTTTTTAATGTTCGCGAACTGTCCGAGATGTGATGTCATCTTTGATGTCCTGGGTGTTAGTCTTAGCAGTGCACGGTGGCGGCGCGAGTTATGGTTGCTTAGCTTACCATAACTGACGAATTTCAAGGGTTTTCCGGTTTTACTTGGAACCATAACGTCCCTTTAACAACGTTTTTTCACTGAATTTCATAGGTTTTTAGTAGCGCAACTTAACCATAACGTCCCTTCAACAAAGTTTATTTCACTGAATATATATATATATATATATATATATATATATATTCACTAAAATAAATCTTTGTTGAGGGGACGTTATGGTTAAGTTGCCCTAACAAAAACCTGTACACTTCACTTTAAAAATACTTTCCACCTCCGCTTTATGATTCAAATTAAAACCGAAAACCCCCTGAAATTCGACAGTTATGGTAAGCTAAGACCCCAACCCTGCCACCGCCCCTGTGCACTGCTAACACTAACACCCAGACCATGAAAGATGTCATCTCAAATGTCAATGATGACATCAGTGACGACATCACTTGTTTAGCCCCTTTCTTTTCCTTCCCTGCCATACATATATATGTACATTCAGTAAACAAAATTCACTAAAGGAGTGTTAGACTTCACAGTGAAACCACAAAACACTGCACATTCCCCCATTATGGTAAGCTCAGCAACCATAACTTGCAGCATCTATGTGCATTGCTAAGACTAACACCCAGGACATCAAATATGACATCAAAAATATCATTGATGACATGTCACAGAATCAGTACACACTTACCTGAACGAAGTATGCCTGTTGGACAATGTGGAAATAGATTTTATATTCATGTAGGAAGGTTCACCTTCAACATTTGCCTTAGACACTGCCAACACAAATTGGTATGCAGCGATTACGAATGCACTACACATTATATATTGGTAGGGAAAGTTGTACGTATCTGAAAAAGACATCAGCTAAATGCAGCCTTCCTCCCTAAGAAACAGCAGCAGTGGTGTAATGCAAAAGCATAAGAATCTGTGTTGCTGCCTTGCACATAACAGACGGAAAAAATGTGTTGCCACACATACAGTCACTCATATTACTGTTTGATGCATTTTTGCTCAATGCCGGTCGCATATTACCTTATTGCCTGCCGTGGCAAAAAATAAAGCCACCCGTAAACAAAGTTAATAATGGCTTAATAACGACCTTTCACAGTATATTTGAAAAAAAAAGGATCACAAAAGAAAATCCTCTTTCAAGATGGCCGCCATAGAAAGGGAAGGCGGTTATTGCATACAAAGCCCCTCTTCCCTTTCCATTGTAGGTTGCAAAAAGCACAAGTACGTGGCGTGATACAGAACCTGTAAATAAACATTCAGCGACGTACAAGGTAATAAATTACATTTGCAAATAAAACAGTGGAGTGGTAAAGACGGGACCATTTTACAGGTTACAAACTAGATTTATTTAATAACAAACTTATAGAGACCATCGGAATAATCGCATAATCAATGCAATGATTACAATGCTGGTTAGGGAGGCATTGCAAATGTTGAAGATAAAGAGGGCGTTTTCTTTGCGCAACAAACATTTTGGGGTCTTCGTTGAAGCAGTCGCTTTGTTTCCACAGTTATTTCCCAGAAGTCGTCATGACGTTGAGCCTACAGAACCATAAATGATGTCACGTTGCTCCGAATAACGAGTTCAGCGAACGGACAAAGTGGGCTTACAGTGTCATTCCACATTATTGTTATGGACAGGCACACCAGCAGTTGTATTTGCCGTCCGAAGAAGCCCTCACTCGGGATTTGAAAACTACGCACAGTATGGCAAAATATACCTAGCCGGGAAAAGTTACAAAAAATAAGTGTCAGTAACCAACCTGTACCAACATTTTTTAAAAGATCAAATAGAAAATGTGCAAAGTGGTACACAAAAATACGTGCTCAAAGTTGACATTTTAGTAATATGTTACTAATGTCCAAGTGTACCTATAGGTGGAGGTTAGAAACGACGAGATTTCATGCGCCGTAAGAGAAAACAAAATGGCAAGTACAGAGAATGACGATAATTCAAGTATGAAACAAAAAAAAAATGGAAACATAAAAATAGAAATTACGTCTCGTCATTTTAAAGAAGACCAAAAAAGTGCAAAGTTATACACAAAGCTATGTGGACAAAGTAAGTGTTTCAAATTAGAAATATAAATAGTAAAAAAGGTGGAGTGCAGTCATACCCTTCAAATGACCAGCGTGTGCACTCTGCAACATTACAGGAAAATTGTACAAGGGCACAACAATAATATGTCAATTATATTAGCCCAATTAGATGTGCATTTATGTAAAAATAAAGCACGGTTTGCTGTACAGTGGGCCAAAGTAAACTTACAAAATATTTACAGCCGCCATTCTTTTTCGGCAAATCAGTCACGAATGTGTTGGCAGCGAAGAATCTTCGTTGACTGATATGCATGTCACTTACAAACTTTTAAAAACATAACCTTATCAATTGCGGCCTACGGCCATGCATCCAAGATTCTAGGCCCTGCCCACAACCACTGCAGCATGTCACGACCATGGTGGCGTACTAAGAAATAACACACCCATAGGAAAATGTAATATAATAGGGAAATACACTCAAAATTATTGTCACTAACGCCACATGTGTCCTGCAAACATTTTCAAGGTGCCTGTACATAGCACAGACTCAAATAGGAGCCTTATTATATCCCTCTTTTTCTCCACATACAAACATCCTGAAGAAGGCGCCAATGCAGAATATATAATAGATAATTGCCGGCCAAACAAGTATGGTATTTCATCCGTCTCTTACTCTGTGATCATCCCCAGGCACTGTAGTAGAGCAAAACAGTTTCAGAAACAGCATTTCGCCTCTGGTAAATTGCGCGCTGTCTTCGGATCCAAGATGTCGTGCTCATCCACACATTCTGACGTACATCAGGGCTCGCTGTAGCCAATCGGCGCAGACGTTGTGTGTCCGCGGTAATGACGCCACCGCCCCCTGGCCAATTGGTATCATGTCCGCGGAGTGAACAGTGAAATGTAATATCACTAATTTATTCAGACATATTTTTTGGTTGTGTTAAAGGAAAGTACTGGACGGAATGTCACCAAATCTACTAAAGCACGCTTTCGGGTACAAGCCCCTGCCCCTGGCAAAAATTTGGTGCAAATCCGTCTAATGGCTTGGCCTGTAGCTGTGCGCAAAGTTTTTCCCCCATTCAGTCTATGGGAATAAAAGACGTTTTGGGACCCCCCCTATACCTTTTCCCTCCTGGACCAAACATCACCAAACTTTGCAAAAAAATTCAGAGTGGCCCATATACTTTTTTTGCAAAGTT